>NC_064629.1:203153791-208976291 GCF_023864275.1 Schistocerca cancellata | reverse complement strand
TAGTTTGGCAATACAGATACTCTGCTCAGAATTACTTCACGACTGGCAGCTACAAAGGAATAGTGGAGTGAGATTCATGCGGGAGGCACAATATTGTAGCCTACACCCTTTACATAGGCCTCGACAGTACGCATTCAGCCAATCTCACACGACCTGTAGCAGCAGCAACCATTCGTGTTTACCGAATGTTCACCCCCAAATCAGACAGCTTGCTATCCACTATTACGCTATATCTGGTTTCATTTCTTAAGGCTGCAGGAGCAAACATCACCATTTGTTGTGTCTTATGTGATGCTGAACAATTCTAGAGGAAAGTTATTCAGATGGTACGTTGTAATAGAACACCACCACATGCGAGAAAATCTACACGTATCAAAAGAAGTTTTGCATCACTCCAGTTCCCAGAACTCCTGAAGATAGACGTTGACTTTGGATATTGTATCAAAGACACAGCCCCTTTGACTGTTCAGATATGTCACTAAACCCGCCCAAAGATGTAAACAACCATGCATGAGCAGCGCCTATTAGAAAGAGGGAGGGGGAGGGGGGCGGGGGGGGGGGGGGGGGGGGGGGTAAGACCACTGTTAATCAGTGCTACCTCCCAAGACATGATGCAGTAGAGAAGAGACAGTGTGTGAGTAGTTATGGTGGTGTTTATTATTGTCAAATTTGGAAGATTTCGAATCATACGGACTCTCTAAGAAAGACAAGGAGTTTACTGCTGGTCGCAGCATTGTGGAGTGTTTACAAACTAGAGGTACTACCGTCCAAACGAGATGATCTCTACATTGTGCAAGAACACCACGTCAAACTGCAACGCAATATCACAGGACAACTGCATGGTTGGGGGGTCTGAACAGTTATGTGCCAACATCTGAACAGTTTGTGAAGAGGTCAAGAGCATACAGATTACGATCAGGTATGCTGCTTAGATGGAAGCTGTATCACATGGCATGACCCCAAAATCTGTGGACACATTCAACATTAGTATGGCACTGTGCACTTTTCAGGACTTACAACGTGTAACGGCATGTAGAGAAACTGTTGGTACGTTAGGATATTTGACATAACGTAAATCTCGTCAACCACAGGTAGCATGCAGTACACCATTAGTCATCAACCACGCTGGTGGAGGAATGGAGTGATTTACCACGAGTTTCCTTCCAACCCTGTCAGCGTGTAGCACAGCGTGCACCACTGTACCACTCTGCCTGTGGTCATCACATCTGAACTTACAGGTAGCAGCATAAACATTGAGCAATCTGAAGGCATCAGCGCCAGGCATTTGAAATATGGCAGGTCTAACACCTACACCACGATATGGACAACAAATTAAACATTCACTGTATTCTCATTCCAATGCCATAACTAACATTCTGCGAAAATTAGTTCCCAGCCAGATAAGTACAACTACCATAAATTACAGGTGTATATCTGAACATTCAGATGAAGTAAATTTTTATGGTTAAGGAGTGCTCCTCAAACTACAGATATATGCGCATGCGCGTGTGCAATTTAACAACTCAGACTGGAAGGAAGTCTGTCGCGTGACTGAGCGCACACAAACATTAACCATACCAGTCCGACTCTATTCATGATAGCAAGAGGGCACTGCTAGTGAAATAGGAAGAGGATATGATCATTTTTTTATCTGCAGGAATCTTATTGAGACTGAGGATGGTGTCATCTCCTGAGTTGGAGAGTTACCCAACATCTTCAAACTGAATGATGGACGAGTCTTTCGAAGCATAATCTGTGAATGCTTTACAAAATCTCCTGCACCAGCAGTGAGTTTACAAGTATCATACATTACACATTATTATGGTAGACCATGTAACTGTTACTGAATGATTTGAAATTGTTTTGTTTTAAGTGACACACACACACACACACACACACACACACACACACACACACACACACACACACACACACACACACACACACACAAAAACAGACCCATGTTGTAAGTGACTGCAAGATCAACATCATAGTCATTATCATATGATGTTACATTCCACTTTGCTGACAGTGGTGGTGGAGATGCTGAGGGTGATCCGGTGCTATCTTCCAGTGGTAGAAGGTGCCACCTTGGTGGTGGAGGTGGTGATTGGGGGCTATCTTCCAGAGGTAGTAGGTGCAACCTTGGTGGTGAGGGTGATCTTGGTGAGTTGGGTGTACCACCTGCAAATAATAATAAAATGAAATTAGCCCCACTGCACAGTCATTTAATCACTTCACATCTCATGCATGTAACCCCTGATGAGTCAGTCTTAGGCATTAGTAAAATTTTAACATCAGATACTTGTTCACAACAATCTCTACGTGAAAGTCATATCACAGATGTTTTGCATATAACACCAAAGACATTGTGGCAGATTGAGCTGCTCAAAGTAGTGATTAAAGATAATGAAAGTTTTCAGCTCAGGGTACTTTAGCTATCCTGGGTCATAGCATTTCATATATAATTCTCACTGGATAGAAGCAGATGAAACTCAATCTTTTAGTTTTGCAATCCCATATTCAGTCTGTAATGCAGACCCTCAGTCCTTATTGTGCTACAGACTGCACAAACTATGTATTTTCTTTGAATTTCAAACTTTTCTCTTTGTTAAGTTGCTCTATAATCTGTCTTAGTTTACCTGCACTAGAGGTTAACAGTATAGTGTTCCCAGGTAAAAACAAAGATGGTTCAACCATATTCCAATAAGAGACATTCCTTTCCCCCCCCCCCCCCCCCCCCCCCGATCCACACTTCTTCTAGAAATGTCGTGGGATCTCTCTGCTGGATTCCTCTTTAATTTCTCTCCACCCTAAAGAAGTCTAATAGACTGTGCAGGTAGGATACACCCCTTTGAAACATCACATATCGATAGATTACACAGAAGGGGTCACATTTCTGAAACAGAATCATGCTTCTAGATGATGTTGGGTAAATAATGTAGTTGTCTTCAGATGTTGCTGCATGAAAGTACATGCAGCACAAAAGAGCAGCTCTACAAGTTTGTATGAGTGAGCAACGTTCACACATATATTTAAACAACCACCATCTCATTGAATCACTAATCTGAGAGTTGAACTCAACACTCATCCACAATACTGTCAAGGTTATTACTGCTTCTATAGAATATTGTAACTCAAAACAACTGACTATTATGCATGAAATACATACATAATGAATGAAACTGAATGGCAGCTGATAATTCACAATGCATCCAAGTCTGCCCTGCATTTCAAAATATGATTTACACAATTCAGAGACACGAGACAATAACGACACACAAATTTATTTCTATATATGGTAATTCATATAAATTAAGTTGTCTGGGTGGTGCTACTTACTATGTGACTGAGACACTTGGAGGATACCTCACTTCAATATTTCAGTTAGACCATTAGCTTCCAACATTTGTGGCAGAAAACCACGTATAGCAAAAGACAGGTCTCAGTTCATTTAGACTGCAGATCACACCTTGTAGGGTTGACTTCCTAACTTATCTGTTACGTCGTTAAGAAGGGATTCACCTTTAATAACCCTCACTAAATCGTCAAACCTCTAGAAACTTCTCAATATCAAATAATGAATCATCTCACACACACACAAAGAGGACTCAAATTAAGCTATCAGATGCATATAAGGATGAGCTACAGTTAAAGTCTAGGGAGGTAATAAAACAGCTGGCACAAAGGACCCCATGCACTCTTAACTTCTCTAACAACTCTCCAAGGACAAGAGGCTACAGTGGGAGGCAGTTCGGTCATCTGCAGGATGAGTTGTATTGTCTTCCTCACAGAAAGCATTCAGGATTAAATTTTACACGGTTATGTACTCACATTTGATCAGTTCCTCCTCCTCCTCCTCCTCCTCCTCCTCCTCCTCCTCCTCCTCACACTAGATCTTGTTGAGGAAGAACCTACTTCATCCCAGATCTCGTCCTCTGTGTACAACAGCAAAAACATTGCTTATATCATTAAAATTGCTGAAGCACATACGATTCAAAATGTAAGTAAGTATTTTTCAACTGTGGGAAAAGCACTCTAGATACTGAATTCCACACACACTGCTGATTGAAGGTGCAACAACAACTTTATCACATACCTCTGTAAAATTTCTCCATCTCTGCTGCTGAAAATGTTTCTTCATCCACATATGAATCCCCCTCACCTGAGAATGTTGTGAAAAAAGAAAATACGATACTCACAATCACAGTCTTTCAAACTACACATGTATGTAGATAAATAAACACAAACAAACTACTGTTAAGTGAATAATTACAGAGAAAGAGATACTTACATCACATCCTCAGAGCCATGGTGTGAAGTGCCCTATGACGACGTGGATAACTGCATGAGCCACACTCACTATCCTCCTGCATAATCAGAGCCAGCAAATGCGAAACAAACAGCTCACAGCTGCCTCATCGAGGAAAGTGGCATGTGTCCAGCATCACTTCATGACTGACACCGCTGCACTAGTCCACCGAGAGGGGGGAACACAGATGAGACTGGCGTCAGTTCATGACGGAGATGTCCACCGGAATGAATAGCGGTCAAAACAGGTCATTGTCACATCAGCCTTCCCAGGGTGGGCCCTGGCACTGGCTACCAACAAAGACAAGACCTCGTATCTGCTGCCTCCTGCATCCAATTGTTGCCCAATATGACCACAGCAATCACTCCCTCTCTGTATTCAGCTTGTAATAGTTTTTATGGCGATACCAATTTCACTTTACAAAAAGATCTACATTGTACACACACACACACACACACACACACACACACACACACACACACACACACACACACACACACCAATCAATCATTACATGTGTAACTGACTGTTGTTTGAGGAGCACTCCTTACCCATCAGATTCATTTCACCTGAATGTTCAGATATACGCAAGTAATTTATGGTAGTTGTACTGCTCTTGTCGAGAGCTAATTTTCGCAGAACAGTAGTTACGGCATTGGAATGAAAATACAGTGCAAGTTTCATTCAGTGTCCATATCATTGTGTAGATGTTAGACGCACACATATTTTCAATGGCTGGTGCTGATGCCTTCAGGTCGCTAAACGTTTACACTGCTACCTATAAGCTCGGAAGTGATGACCGCAGGTGGAGTGGTACGACGAAGCATGCTCTGCAACACACTCGCAGAGTTGGTAGGAAATTTGCGTGGTATATCATTCAATTCCCACACCAACACAATTGATGGTGTACTGCATACTACCAATCCTTGACGAGATTTACGTTGTGCCAAATATCGTATCATACCAATATCCTATCACACCAAGAGTTCCTCTACATGTGGTTATCCAAGACCTGAAAGATGTGCAGGGTTACAGTAATGTTGACAGTGTGCACAGATTCTGAAATCATGCCATGTGATACTGCTTCCATCTAAGAAACATACCCGATCGTAATCCCTACGCTCTTGACCTCTTCACAAACTGTTTAGGTGTTGGCAGAACATTATACACAGGTGATCAGAACCCCCAACCATGCAGCTGTCCTGTGATATTGCGTCCTGTTAAATGCAGTTGCAGTTTGACGTAGTGTTCTCGCACAATGTAGAGTGTCATCTTGTTTGGACGGTAGTACCTCTAGTTTGTAAACACTCCACAATGCTGTGACCAGCAACAACCTGCACATATTTCTTCCAGTTTCTGTATGATTTGAAGTCTTCCAAATTTGACAATAATAAACACCACCATAACTGCTCACACAATGTCTCTCTCTACTGCTTCGTGTTTTGGGAGGTAGCACTGGTTAATGATGATCTTACACCGTGTACACGATTGGTGGACCTGTAACAACATGCTCACACTTCCACCGAGTGGTTAATACACAGTCTAGTTGTCTTACCTCAACTCCCTCTGTTTCTCCACAAGACACAGAAGGTGGTAGTCAAAGGCTGAGGCGTATGTACAAGATGCATAGAGAGACCATCTGGAGTTTTACTGAGGATTCTTAGGCAATAGGTTCAATGAAGGGGAAACTGGGTTCAAAATAAAGGGCAGAGAGCTGCTATGGATCCGATTCATTTGCTGGGACGGTAATCATCAAAGGTGTTGGTGACATCTTTCAATATCCGACTCTACCCTATGAATGTGAGAACACTGTGATTCTCATCCACATAGGAAGAGAGGGCCAGTCAGAATAGAATCTGATCGAATTTATAAAGTGTTTCAGCTACGGAGCATAGTTTTTGCATCCCCCTCTGCTGCTGGCTATTCCCACACAACAAAACAGTATTTGTCATGTGTTGTAGACAGTGCAACAGGGTTTACAGTATGTCCATTTTTAAATGGTTCAAATTTCTCTAAGCACTATGGGACTTAACATCTGAGAACATCAGTCCCCTAGACTTAGAACTACTTAAACCTAACTAAACTAAGGACATCACACACATCTATGCCTAGGGCAGGATTCAAACCTGCGACCATAGCAGCAGTGTGGTCCTGGACTGAAGTGCCTAGAACCACTCTGCCACAACAGCCAGCTCGTCCATTTTTTATACTCGCAAAGTAATGGAGGGGGTTGTTTAGCAACAATGCAGAAATTGAGAACCATGCTGCAATGTAATTGGTGGGTAGCATCATGAGATCAACACAACAAGATTTTCTGTTGATGCCACCAGTCTTCGAGTGCAGCAGTTTGGAACTAGAGTAATTGGGTAAAAATCGTGGAAATGGATGGAAAATACGTACAACTGAGTAAAATATGACAAAAATGATTATTACAGAGCTCCAACGTCGGCAGTTTGCTCATCCTTCATTGACAACAATATCTCACACTGGATTTGTAGTTCTACTTAGTTAGACGTTACAAAATAATGGTATGGGAGGAGATGTGACTTGTAGCTTGCTGTTGCTTGCAAAACTAACTGTTTTTTCGCAATATGTGAATAAATAGAGTAAAAGCCACTGTTCTGTACTGATATTTGCGTGTCTGCAAGTTATGTAGTAGCGACATGCATGACAGATCTCCACAGACTAACTTTAAGCACTGAGAGGCTAGGAGAGCGTGTGGGCTATGGGAGGCTGCTGGAAGTGGGCCACGGCAGTACGGGTTGGTCGGCATCAAGATACTGAATAGTGACCACCCACACTGACCTCAGCGGCCACTTATCTGGCCCTCTGGCGAACTACAGCCCCCTGGAGCTGCATCTTCCCACGACAAGATGTAGCCGAGGTTCGTAGGATGCTGTTGGCCATTCTTCTCCCAAAAATTTGTATTTGAGCCATTAGTGACAAACAGTCAAGTATTTCTCTATTCTTCCAGGGGGTCAGCCTTTCGTAGATGTATGTTTGATTTCTGCAGACCTGAAACAGTGTATCATTGTCAACCCAATACCGACCAAAGCAGATCATCACCAGTAGACGGATCCGAACCAAGGCCAGGATGCACTCTTAGTATAACATAGTCACTGCTGTTTTTTTAATAGTTGCTCACTTACAAGAGGACTACGTCCTTCGCCTCCTGAGAAACACACTAGAACCAGTCACAAGAAAAACATATCTATCCATCCTGGACTGTTTGTTCAATATTGATTATCGTGAAGTCTTCTACTCAGCACAGTGTGTGGAACTTGCTAGCTTAATGCATGTTTAAGGAGTACTGGATAGGGTTAAGTGCTTATTCTGTGGTATTCTAAGTAAGATTCAATGTTCTGGGTTCAACATTCATTGCAGCAAGCATAAGTTCATACCACGAGAGTAAGTTTACACTCATTTAGCTGGAGGTTTCAATGATTTTCGTACTATATCCACTATTTGCACAGTTGCCGTCACAGTATTTGTTTTAAAAGGGTAAGACCACACACTTTACATGATGTGAGGTGAAGTCTGTTGGTACAACATTCATTGTACTAAGCGTCTGTTGGCACAGTATCCATTCTACCAAGCATAAAAATCACATCATGAGAATACTTGACGGAATACTTAATGCAGCAAATGAGTGTTCATGTTTATTGATTCATTTTTTTAGGTAAAGAGCTGCTAAGAACGGCAACACTTTCAGAACACATGCAGCATTTTACATCACACGGAGCAAGTGACATCTAGCAAATGTGGGCACTGCTCTGCATCTGTCAGGTGCAGAGCAGGTAGATTGGCGCACAATGAGACAACTACTATAAAGATCTGTATGTATCTCATTTATTAGAGATGTATTATTTCAATGTTTTCCCTAAATGTGACTGATTTTACTTAGTGGAGGACCATTTACAGACAGTGACAGCACATTCAGAACATTTGAAAGCACACCGCTGTTGACTGTTCAGTTCCTCATCTGTGACAAATACTTAGGTATTTCGCAGGTGGTTCAGGTAACCAGTCTTTCCAAGAAATATGTTTAATGGCTTGCAGGAAGCGTCTTCTTGTTCAAGTCCATCTGTGACTGATTTCTGCACACCAGAAACAGTATATCACGGGCAGCAGATGGATGTCTGTGTACCAACAGTGACAGGTTAGAACAGGACTGGAAAACCAGTATCCCTACAAAGGGGGGGGGGGGGGGGGGGGGGGGTTAAGGTAAGGCTGGTTCTAAGTTACTTAATCTGTATCCACACAACAAAGTCAACACACGTGCAGCTGCCACCACTCACTCCTGGCAAGAACTTTTGGGGTCAGTTTTTGCAGTAGTAGTGTTATTACAATGATTTTTCAGCTCCCTGTGTGTATGTTGCATTATGATCCATTGCTTATGAGTGGTGGTTTTTCACAACAATTTACTTGTGTAATTAGAGTGGTGAAGCTTTTTCCGTCAGTTGTGGTAGCATGTATTGACCTTCCTACACTTCAGTGATAGTTTGAGTATGCTGTTGTATCCATTCTTACAATGTATCTGTGTACAAGTTCCTCACCAACTTTGCACTTTTAGATCAGTAGCATTCTTTCCGGCAGCCACTGTAGGACAGTTCCCCGCCAATTTTGAGTGGTATTGTGGACTAGCATACACAGCAAGGTGAACATATTCAAGTCGCACGATCAGGAAGGGGAACAAAACTCATTTCAAGCATCCTCAGTTGGGCCCCATACACAAAGGAGAGCATCTCTAGTTCATTCAGTATGGGGTAGTGGAACAGCACAAAGTTGTCTCCCGCGGTTGCAATATGCATCCTCAGTCCATCCTGCTGCATCACCATTATTTGCTGAAAGATATTTCCCCTATACTCATCCATTATCACCTTCCATGCCTCATGTACGACGCTAAGGGCACAGTCCTCAACTGTAAGCTTATTAAACTCTTCTCTGTCCAACACCAACATATCGTCAATTGAACACATTTCCCATCAAAAATAAAGACAGCGTCTACCTCGTCAGTCTTTTTCCTGCCAAGTCACAAGTGGAAGAGAGGAGGCAGCTATAGCACATTCCACACATAAATAAATAAAGACAGTACTTTGCATCCTTCCTCTCCAGCAGCCAGTGCAGACTAAGTCTTTCCCACCAATTAACACGTTGAGGTGGGGAAGCACGGGAGGGGAAGTGTGGACAGAGTGCGACATTGCCGCCACATCCACCTCCCATGGAGGGGAAGTGAGGAGGGGCGGGGGGGGGGGGGGGGAACCCCCACAGACAGCCACCATATTGAACAAATTAAAACTGCACCAGAACAAATATTGTTCCCCTACTAGCCCAGTCATGTATCTTCCATATGCACTATTGCTCAAAAGTTTTTGAACATCAGTGTTTTTGAGGAAAAAATGCAAACTCTAACCAGAAATGTTAGAAATACTCGTCAGTCTGATTTTCAATCATATTTTATTGAAACTATATACATGCACTTAAATTTTACTCTCCTCAAAGTAGCCTCCTTTGGCCTTAATCACAGCTCTGCATACACCAGGCATGTCAGCTTCATCAGGGTTTCTGCGGTGATATGCCACCATTGGTCTGGTCCAGAAAGTGATGAACATTGATATTAGGCCATAGTCTCTTTTCAGTTCCCTCTTTTTTCTTAATTTGCCAAGTACGCTTCACACGGTTTTGAAATGCGTTTGGAGTCGTTATCTTGCTGTAGGACGAATCCCTTCAAATCGAACGTTTTTGACATGATTTTGCACATTACTGTAGAATGCGATGGTAATCCTCTTTCTTCTTTGTTCTGTGTAGTTGTACAAGACCATTAGTCTCAACGCCTCCAAAACATCCCCAGACCATGAGGGAACCACTTCCATAATTTAATGTTGGAGATACACATTATTGTAACATTCATTCACCTGGCAACCAGTGAACAAACTTGTGTCACTGTGTGTCAAAGACTTCAAATTTGGACTCGTCAGTGAAAAGAATCTTTTTCCACTTATTTACTGCCCAACTTTCATGTTGTCTTGGTCAATGTAACCTCTTCTGACTATTAATAGCCGTCAGTAAAGGTTTCTTAGCCGCCACATACCTGTTATGGTTCACTGCCTGAAGACATCTTTCCACAGTACTTACACTCACCGGATTTTCCCTATTATGGTTGAGTTCTGCTGTTAAAACTGGCGCTATTTTGAAGCGATCACATTTACTTGTGACTACTATATGTTTGTCATCACTTTTTGATGCGACCTTTGACCTGCCCTTTCGAGGTAGGTTCCTATTCTGGCCAGTATCTGCATGCCTCTACAAGGTATAATGGACACATCCCAAGGAAATATGTTCTTAACGTGCTATTTGTCGCATAGTAAGACCGGCTGCACGTAAAGACACAATTTCAGAACGTTTTTCTGTTGAAAACTTCTTTCTTCGTCCCATTATCGATGTTTACACTGAACACTCATTGAAGTTTACTCTTTGCTGGTGCATCATTACGTGCCCCTTTCTTACCCGTAACCGTGCACAAATTTGTTGACGTCCTATGACCGCCATCTAGCGAGGAAAGATTATATCACCACAATACAAAATTAGCGGCGTGCAATGCTTGGAACCTGAACAGCATAACAACGGGAAGTTATGTTTTGAATGATTTCATTTTTAAAAACGTGGAACACTACTCTTAAACCTTATACTGAACATGACATTGGGGAAACAATATAGCTAATTCGTATTTGAATCATAACTAGCTTTTCTGATCTTACTTTCGAGGCGTTCGAAAACTTTTGAACGATAGTGTAAATCTAAGAATTTGACATTCCATAGTATGCAATGGTGTGGAGCTGTATAAGCAGATCGTCAACGTGTAGTGCCATTGAGACTGACACCCCACAGCAGTTACAATCACAGAACCTTCCAGAAAAGTGTTATCTGGCGGAGAACGGTGATTACTAGAGACCGGATTATATGCATTTGCTTGTTGGGTATGCATATTTTAACTAAAAACTAGTGACGATGCATATTTTCGCTCTATGTTTACAATATTTTAAAAATTTAGACGGGCGGTCTCTAGCTCGATCTAGTTTTGATGTCCCTCAGATTGACCGCGAGCTAGAACGGCGTGCACTCGCTAGCCGAGAGACCACTGTCTAGCTAAATCATTACAGAAGGGGAACAGGCAGAGTCAATGCTCCTGCGCCTGCGCTCCCAGTTAATCCCTCCGCTGTCACACAGTACGCGTCGGCAACAAACTACGCAAGCTTTTAGTCGCACGTCTATTATATCAGTTTAGCTTTCTATTAACTTGTACACAGTTGAACGTGTTTACTATGTGTTGTGTGTAACGTGTTGTGCGCCATGCCGCCCGAAAAAGAAACGTCGTTTCGTGGATAGCTGACCATCTTGGAACATTTACATATGACGGAATTTTTTTATGTCGTCGAGCTTGCGAGGAAAACGTTTCATGCAAAAAAAAAAATCAAATAGACCAGCATGTCTAAACAAGTCTTCATATCGCAGGAATGCAGAAGAAAGGACCACGACAACTTCTGACAACAGCAAGTCGCAGCAGCAGCGTTTGTCCAGTAACCAAAAAAGTCTGTTGAACATGGATCTATGTGAAACACTCATTGCAAGCAATATTTTTCTTCACAAACTTACAAACCCTAACCTCAAAGGCTTCCTGCGCAAAATTTCTGAAATCAACATTCACAGGATAAATCAACATTGAGTAAAAATTACGTACTGACAATTTACATATCCGGATTTCAGTAGACGAAACTACAGACACTTGTGTCCGTTACATTGCAAATTTAATTGTTGGTGCTTTAAAAGAAGAGCCCTCTTCTTCCTATTTAGCGGCCTGCAAAGAACCTAAAAAAAGTATGTCATTCTACGATCGCCAGATTTGTGAATGAGGGTATTAGAAAAATATTTCCACCATCTTCTGTAGATAAAAATGTGTTGGTGTTTATTTCACATGCTGCTCCGTATATGATCAAAGCAGGAAAAGCCCTCCGAGTATTTTATCCAAATTCGAGTCATGTGACGTGCTTTGCTCATGGAATACATCGTCTTGCTGAAGTAGTACATTACACGTTTGTTAATGTAAATGAACTGATTTCATCCACAAAGAAAGTATTTCTAAAGGCTCCTGCTCGCATCAAGACCTACAAAGAAAAAACCCCAAATGAACCTTTACCTCCCGAAACAGTGGTAACTAGTTGGGGTACGTGGGTCGAAGCTGTGTTGTTTTACGAGGAACATTTCGAGCCCATTAGCGGGTTAGTAAACGACTTCGATAGTGCAGAGGCTTTGGCAGTTTGCTAGTGAAAGGAAGCTTTTAATGATCCCGGTATTGAAAAAGACATTGCTGAGATTAGCACTCATTTTCCCATATACCTGCAAGTATTAAAAAGCTTGAAACTCAAGGTTTGGCGTTGAATGAATCTGTTCAGTTAAAGAATAAAATTATTGTAGAACTCATTGCCGGAAGTATTCTCAAGAAAACTTAAAAGTTTGAAAACATTTTAAACAATAACCCAGGCTCTGAACAACTGTGCCAAACTGATAGTTTTATTAATAGGACGGGTGAACTTTCGCCAGAAACAATAAGTGCCAATATGGCACCCAAATTCAAATACCGCCCAGTTACATCAATTGATGTTGAACGGTCCTTTTCTGATTTTAAGATGTTTTGAGTGATCGAAGACACAATCTTACTACCGAACATTTGAAACAGTACTAGATCGTTTATGTTTTCAATAGTAGAAAAATGTAAAATAAGTTGTAAATGATGCTTTGTTCCAATAGTATTAACTAAAAGTTAATGCTGTTCAAAAAATTCATGATAGTATGTTGTTTTTTCAATAAAATATTGCTGAGTTTTTGAGCGTGCCCTTCTGCTTGCGATATATCTCGAAGCTGGTCCTGTACATACCGATTATTTCGTTGCGACTCATCGCATCGCATCCGCTTGTTACCGACAATTCTTGAAACGCGGTATGCGTCTCCATTTTGCAAATTTTTCGAAAATAATCCCAGAAAGGCCCCATTCCTAACCTCTACAAGAAAGTATTTAGAAAATATCACCGATTCTTCGCGTGGCCGGCGCTCTTCCTTACAACTGATTTGAACAGGTTCGACTCAGAAACATAATGCACGCAGTAACTACCGTGTTTTTTTATTATTTGATCTCGACACTTTTCACTTTTCATGCATTTTTTAGCGTTTTTCATGCATATTTTTAGGTTTTTACGATGCATATAATCCGGTCTTTAGGATGACTAATAAGAAGGAGTATTAACTCAAATGTAGGAAGTCATTTTGCACCTCAGACTGATTGGCTGTAAGACCTAAACGTTGGATCAATTTAGGGAACTGCTAGAGCTCATGAATTCTGAGAGCAGGCAAGCAGCCGTCTCAGGTGCTTTCTGGAGCTCAGGTTACGTCTGCAGGTTTTTCAAATTTCTGAAATCGGGAATGCTTGAAACACAGTGATCGATACAATTATTCTGCCAATATGGTAAGATTACAACAATTCTTAAGTGCGTTCTTATCAGCTCTTCCGGTTGTTGTAGGTGAGCGTTGCAGCTTAGTGAGGTTGCACAGTGTTGGTAGGTAGATAACTCTTATTCAAACTTAGAGTTATTAGCTGCCTCCATATGGTGTTACGTGGAAGTGAAGCACTTAGCGAGGTTCATTGTAAGATGACTTGTTGGCGTGAAAACTCGCGAAATATTTTGGTTTTGGTGTGACTCTCGACCCTGAACTGTTATCCAGTTCTGTCTTCGTAAAGATTCCTGCGAAAGTTGCAAGAAAGCAGTTGGAGATGCTGTATTGACTATTACACAAGTGGTGGAATCTAGTAATTTTTCCAGTGTCGTTAAATTACAAGGCATTCAGCATTAATATATTTATATTAATTTCAACCCCTGTCTCGAGGGTAACAATGAGGATGGAGATCCTTATTAAGTCTGTTTTACAGCTGTTGCAGTGGTGATGCTGGTTCAGTTCCGCCGACAGACGTTTGCTTCCTATCTGGTGGTGCAAAACCTCTCGCGCATCGCTCGACGGTAGCAGAGGATGTATTCCCACCGCCGCCGTTGGTGAGAATTCACGTGACGTCACAGCATTCGGGAGACGAGATCATGTAACATTAAAAATGCATACTCACCGTTCTCAGTCGAGAAGCTGTACTGGAACCGAAACTGTGATTCATTAAGTAAATTATTTCTACTTATCATAGAATGAAGGCTTTCACGAGCGGATGACGTAGCTGCTGGTTAACCTTCCAGGATGTGAGGTCGTGGTCCACGAAACTCTTCTCTTGATGACGTTTCGTCCACGACTGCGCTGGAGATCCTCAGAGGCGCTCCTCCGCTGAGTCTTGGTCAGCAAGACTCAGCGCAGGAGCGTCTCTGAGGAAGTCCAGATCAGTCGTGGACGAAACGTCATCAAGAGAAGAGTTTCTTGGACCACGACCTCAGATCCCGAGAGGTTTACCAGCAACTATTTCTACATGAAATTTGACACCACTACTGAGTACATTACTTTCACGAAATATTTTTGGAAATGTGTTAAAAATGAAACTGTTTAATAATTAGATATACATTTCTAGACATCTTTCTTATGAAGAGGTCTACAATGGGATTTTTAATCCATCTGGAAAAATTTCGTGGGGCAGTGAAGCATTACATATCACGAAGTACATGACTCATTAAAGTAGAGTAGTAGAGTAGTTGTTTAAGAACATGTTCTGGATAAAACAGATACCATTCAAGCTTTTGGTTTTGAACACTTACATTTCTATTAATTTCATAAAAGGAAGTTGGTGCTACTTGGGTTGGCAGTCTTTTCTCTCATCACATTCCATATACGTTTAATTATATTATCAGCGTTATCCATTTATGCAATGACGTGCGTATTTCTGGACCTTAGAATAAAACTTTATATTAATATACGCCAGAAATATTTGTAAAGTGCAACTAACAGACGATCTTTACTTACTGCGCTCCACCTCCACAAAGCCTACGATATTTTGGTTGTGGTAATGGCTATTTTTGCGGAAGACATTTCGTAAGTGACTCAGTTCCTGTGGTAGATACGCACTATTGGGCGGTTTTCGATTTTAAAACTAGGACCCTCATATCAGTGCTGATCTGAGCCATATGACGGTGGATGTGAGTATGCAAATACATTAACTTTTGAGTGCGATTTCTACACACATTGTTGCAGAAACAACCATTCAAAGTTTGACGGATGAAGACGTCAAGGACGAGCAACGCATCATCCGGCCAGAATAAATGAGTCAATAAATTCAAATTAATTATTCGGCCTATATCCTGAACTTCATTTGTTCATCGTTACTGAACTGATCGAAGAATCGAAAATCTTCAATTCTTTATGCCTTTCAGTTCAGAATGTGTTGCTGACGAAGCGACAAAAGCAACTACGCTTAGAGAGAAGAATGTCTAAGGCGACACCTTCAAAACTGTCCATAATCAGGTTTGCTATGCATACAACTAAAAGGTTCCACATCGCATTGTCATCCATCTGGTCGAAATTATACCCGCCGTACAAAAAATACAGCTATGTCAAATTGTCTTAAATAGTTCAAAAACTGTTTCTAAGGGAATGGAAAAACAGTTCAACAGACTTTGTTGTTAAAAATGGCGCAAATAATACAGTCATTCATCACTAGCAATGCTTAGACTTTGATCTGCGTAGTGTGTGGCAGTCAGTTGTGAACTTGTCTAGTGCGTAGTACTCCTAAGTCAGCTGATTCGAGCAGTTTGAGGTAATGTTTTTTGTTATCTGACAAACAATGAACATAGGAGTAACTACAGAACAGTGTTATTTATTTCGCAAACATTGTGAAAATATGACCATGATTACAGTGATGTTTGTGGTCTGTTTGGGGAACTTTTGCAAATCTCCAGCCGCCATCTCGACAAGGTACCCGGATTTAAATTTAAGATTTGAAGATACTGGATGAGTACCCGAGCTTCCTCGTTCAAAAAGGCAAAAGTCTGTTACAACAGAACATTCTTAATGTTGTCACGCGATGTTTTGTGCAATCACCGACTAAATCTCAAATAAAAGCGTCCAAAGAATATAGAGTAGCAGAAACTAGCCTACGAAGGATTAAAAAAAAAAAATCTGAAATTGAGGCTATATAAGCCTACTTCAAGCTCTCAATGAAAATGATCCGGACAGGCGTATGGAATTTTGCGAGTTGTACACAATTCGACAAGAAGCCGACGCCAAGTTACACAAAAGCATTCTTTGGAGCGGTGAAGCAACTTTAATGTAAATGGCATAGTGAACAGACAACCATGTTCACCGGTATATCCAAACTGATATTATATAGATTAAATTGTGCGTGCAAGTGAGAGAAAATATTATAAATGTTTGCGTAGCTTGCGTCTGAGTCGGAACATGGAAGCAAGCGCGGTATTCACTCAGTGGGATGTAGCAAACGTCTAAAAACAACATCCAGACTGGCCGGCGCACAGACCACTTCTCATTAATCCGCCGGGTGGATCCAATCAGCACATCCAATCCGGGCCCGGCATACCGGTGAACATGGTTGTCTGTTCACTAATACTATCTTCGAAATTCTGAAGGTACCATTGGTAAAATACAGGGAGCGAAAGGCTATGTACAACTTGCACAAAAATCAGACAGCTGTTATAAAGAGTCGAGGGGCATAAAGGGAAAGAAGTGTTTAGGAAGGGCGTGAAACACGGTTGTAGCCTGTCCCAGATATTATTCAACCTGTACATCGAGCAAGCAGTTAAGGAAACCAAAGATAAATTTGGAGTAGAAATTAAAGTTCACGGAGAAGAAATAAAAACTTTGAGGTTTGTCAATGACACTGTAATGCTATTACAGACGGCAAAGGACTAGGAAGTGCAGTTGAACGGAATGGATAGTGTCTTGAAAGATGGATATTGCACGGTCATCATCAAAAGCAAAACAAGAATAATGGAATGTAGTAGAATTAAATCAAGTGATACTGAGGGAATTAAGAGTAGAAAACGAGACACTTTAAAGTAGTAGATGAGTTTTGATATTCGGGCAGTAAAGAAACCGATGATGACCACCAAAGCAGAGGGGACATAAAATTTAGACTAGCAATGGCAAGAAAATCATTTCTGAAGAACAGAAATTTATTTACACCCAATATAGACTTGTGTGTTCTGAAGTCTTTTCTGAAGGTATTTGCCTGGAGCGTAGCCGTGTGGATAATAAAAAGTTTAGACAAGAAAAGAACAGAGCGTTTCTAGATGTGGTGCTACAGAATAATGCTAAGATTAGAAAAATTGGATGGGTAGATCATGTAACTAATAAGTAGGTACTGAACAGAACTGGGGAGACAAGGAATTTGTGACAAGACTTTACTAAAATAAGGGAACAGTTGACAGAACACATCTGAGACATCAAGAACTCGCCAGTTTAGTATTGAAGGGAAATATTGGGGAGGGGGGGGTGGGGGTCGTAGAGGGAGGCCAGGAGATACAGACAGTAAGCAGATTAAGAATGTAGGTTGCACTAGTTGTTTGGAGATGATGATGCGTGTACAGGATAGAATAGCATAAAGAGCTGCAACAAACCAGTTTCGGATTGAAGGCCGCAACAACATATGCAGACGGATGGAGCACACTGATTCTGTCTTGAGAAGTGAGTAGGAGACATGACCTTAACTGTTTGGTCTTCTTCACCGCTTACTTAGCTTCGGACACCGAGATTCTACGAATCCCCATGTAGCGATGAGATAAGAGAAACTCTCCTGGCGTGAGTTTATGGGCATGCATTTTCAGCACTGGGCTAACTGTTTTTTTCTGTTTTTTTTTTTTTTTAACTGCTGTCTATTGCCAATTCTGTAAGTTATCTAGGAATACTTCAAGAAGTGGTGTTAGAACTTTTGAACATGTGCATCTGGTTAGATAAAAGTTGATATGGCCACAAGATTGAACTCCCTCTGCGTTATGGAGTTATTGTGAGTGCCTTTCTAAACGAAAATTTTGATGACTGGATTGGCAGACCGGGTAGTTCAAATGGCTCTGAGCACTATGCGACTTAACTTCTGAGGTCAACAGTCGCCTAGAACTTAGAACTACTTAAACCTACCTAACCTAAGGACATCACATACATCCATGCCCTAGGCAGGACTCAAACCTGCGACCGTAGCAGTCGCGTGGTTCCAGACTGTAGCGCCTAGAACCGCTCGGCCACACTAGCCAGCGCCCCATCAGAATTTGAAAACCTACTGTGCCAGAATATCTGCTACAAAATTTATGAGCCAGTGTTGAAAAGATGCGATGTTTGCTTAGAACAGTATGGAAACAATTTTTAGCATCTTTTGTAGGTTCACTGAACTCTAAATGTATTTCTGTGTTGATAATAAATCTGTGTTTTCATTTGTTTAATATTACTGCACCAAACGCATTTTTGACAACTGACTTACGGCCCACCCAAGAACACTGGCCCGTTGTTTTGCTAGTATTCTATCTTACCATAAGCATCTAGACACTTATCAGTGAACATATTATGGGACGAGTCCACACTTCGCCTTTATGACAGCTTTAACACTTTCAATAAAATGTCTCAATCTCTGGAAGAGTGGCAGCCCATTCTACCTCAACAGCCGAAAACTAGGAAGACAGACGTAGGACGCTGGGCTCTGGAGCGAAATCGACGTTCTAACTCATCCCAAAGTTGTTACATTTTGGGTTGGGTCATACTGACACAAATAATAGTAGTCTCTGAACAATCCCTCTACTGTATGCAGCACACAATGCTGTAAAATGTGTTCA
This sequence comes from Schistocerca cancellata, assembly GCF_023864275.1. Taxonomy (NCBI): domain Eukaryota; kingdom Metazoa; phylum Arthropoda; class Insecta; order Orthoptera; family Acrididae; genus Schistocerca; species Schistocerca cancellata. Next base: position 208,957,166 of record NC_064629.1, on the reverse strand, counting down.
CACCCTTCCGCAGTCAGCGTTTTCTTATGTGAGTTTGTGGACCAAGCCTTAACCACGAAACCCCCCCCCCCCCCAATCAAAAAACCATCTCCATCGTACTTCACTATTAGCACTACAGATGGCAGGTTAAGTTCTCTGGGCATTCGCCAAACCCCAGCCCTTCCACCCGACTGCCACAGGGTGTACCGCCATTGGTTGGAGGGGGGCAGGGACCAAACTGCTACGTCATCGGTCCCTCGTTCCGATTTAAAAAAATCCGCAAGTATTGGAGTAAAATAATCGAGACATACAAAAAAAAAAAACAGCTGGATAAAAGGAGAAAACCACAAGAATGACAGAAGGACAACAAACACTAAAATTGACAAAATCGTACAAGAAAACGACAGAGAGACGCAAGAAACATGTAGAAGAGATAAAAACAAGAGAGCAGATTACCATGGCTGGTTGACCATGAGAATAAAATGGAGAAGCCAGCCACTCTGCAACACATTAAAACCTCCACCCTAAAAGCACTAGGGTGGAGGACACAGAGGGACAAAGGACATGCGCTAAAACTTAGATCAAATGATAAAACCCATCCTCACGAATAAAAAGTAAAACTAAAGCTGCTGTTGAGGCACTGTCGCCCAACACCGAAGGTACGGTGCTGGGAAAGTTAAAAGTCCGCCGCAGAGCGGCTAAAAGTAGGCAGTCCAGCAAGAGGTGGACGACCATTTGTGGGCCACAGCGACACACGAGGTGGGTCCTCGCGACGGAGGAGGTGACCATGCATTAGCCACGTATGGCCAATGCGGAGACGGTAGAGGACAACTGGTTCCCTGTGAGAGGACCGCATGGAAGACTTCCACATATTCGTAGTCTCCTTAATGACACACAGTTTGTTGTGCGTACTGTTATGCCATTCCGTCTCCAAAAACCGAAAAACCCTGTGGCGTAAGACAGAACGCAGGTCAGTTTCGGAGATGCCCATCTTCAGAAGCGGTTTCCGCGTAGCCTGTTTGACCAGCCTGTCGGCAAGTTCGTTGCCTGGGATGCCGACGTGTACTGGGGGCCACACAAACACCACTGAACGACGGAACCATTCCAGGGCATAGATGGACTTCTGAATGGACGCTACCAAAGGATGGCGTGGGTAGCACTGCTCGATAGCTTGTAGGCCACTCAAGGAGTCAGAAAACAGGAGAAATGACTTGCCAGGGCATGAGCGGATGTGCTCAAGAGAACGAGATATGGCCGCCAGCTCTGCAGCCATCTGGCAAGGAGTGCTGTTCAATATGTTCTCCATGAACAAGGCAAAGCCTACGTGACCATCAGCCATCGAGCCGTCGGTGTAAACCACTTCATGGTCCCGGTACAAGTCTAAAATCTACAGGACGTGATAGCTGAGAGCCGCATGGTTAACGGAGTCCTTAGGTCCATATGAAAGGTCCAGAAGAATCTGCGGCCTAGGTGTACACAATGGAGGTGTACGTGAATGGACTTCGAGGAGAGGTGGTAAAGGGAAGGACTCCAGACAGAAGGGACCGGACGCGAACCGCAATCGTAAGCCCTGACCTGGGCCGCCGATGCGGAAGATGAACTGCCGTGGTTGGGAAAAGCAGACGGTAATTCGGATGTGCAGGAGAACTACGAACGTGTGCAACGTAACTGGCGAACAGTTGTGCACGCCTAACCTTTAATGGAGGGACTCGGGCCTCCACCAGGACACTGGTCACCGGACTCGTTCTAGAAGCTCCCGTCGCTAGGCGAACGCCACAGTGGTGCACTGGGTCGAGTAAAAGCAACGCTGAGGGCGCCGCCGTAGCGTAAACCGGACTCCCACAGTCAAGGCGGGATTGAACAAGGGCTCTGTAGAGCTGCAGCAGCGTAGAGCGATCTGCAGCCCAGTTGGTGTTGCTCAGGCAGTGGAGTGCATTGAGGTGCTGCCAGCACTTCCCCGTAAGTTGACGAAGGTAAGGTAGCCAAGTAAATCGAGCGTCGAAAACCAGTCCTAAGAATCGATTATCTCCACTACAGCGAGTGGATGGTCATTAAGGTAAACTTCTGGTTCTGGATGAACGGTGCGACGCCAACAGAAATGCATGACACACGACTTGGCAAGCTGAAAACTGGAAGCCGTGGGTTAGAGTCCATAACTGCGCCTTGTGAATGGCTTCCTGTAGGCGCCACTCAGCAACACCAGTACTGGAGGAGCAATACGAAATGTAGAAGTCATCGGCATACACAGAGGGTGAGACCGACGGCCCTACAGCTGCTGCTAGACCGTTAATAGCCACTAAAAAAAGAGACACTAAATACGGAGCGCCCCGCGGAACGCCATTCTCCTGAATATGGGAGGGGGGGGGGGGAGACTATGAGAGGCACCTACTTGGACATGACAAGTACGGAGCAATAGGAATTTTTGGATAAAAAACGGGACTGGGCCCTGGAGACATCACTCATACAATGTGGCAAGGATATGATGTCGCCAGGTCGTGTCATACGCTTTGCATAAGTCAAAATAGATGGCAACCAGATGTTGGCGTCTGGAAAAAGCTGTTTGGATGGCAGACTCGGGGGACACACGATTATCAGTGATAGAGCGACCCTGGCGGAAGCCGCCCGGACATGGGGCCAGTAGACCACGTGACTTCAGGACCCAACCCAACCGCCGACACACCATACATTCCAGCTGCTTACAAACAAAGTTGGTGAGGCTGATGGGCCGGTAGCTATCCACATCAAGCGGGTTTTGACCGGGTTTGAGCACCGGAATGATTGTTCTCTCCCACCATTGCGATGGAAAAACGGCATCGCACCAGATCCGGTTAGTGATGACGAGGAGATTTCGCTCGTCGTCAAACGAGAGATGATTAATCATCTGACAGTGGATCCGATCTGGCCCAGGAGCTGTGTCGGGGCAATTCGCAAGGGTGCTGAGGCGCTCCCACTCTGTAAATGGGGCGTTATAGGCTTCACTGTGGCGTGTAGTGGACGAGAGGACTTTCCATCCACCGTTTGAGGGTGGGAAAGGCTGTGAGGTAGTTTTCCGACACAGAGGCTCGAGCACAGTGCTCAGCAAAGTGCTTGGCAATCGCGTTTGCGTCGGTAGATAACAAGCCATTTATGTTAATGCCAGGGACACCTGTTGTGGTCCAGTACCCAAAAAGACGTCTGATCTTCGTCCAGACTTGGGAAGGTGACGTATGGCACCCAATGGTCGACACGTACCTCTCCCAACACTCCTGTTTCCGTCGTTTTATAAGCTGGCGAAGGCGGTCACGGACCCGCTATTAGGTGCTCTAGGGAAGGGTGCCGCTCACGTCGCTGGAGAGCTCGCCGATGCTCTTTAATTGTCTCAGCGACTTCCGGCAACCACCAAGGGACTGTCTTTCACCGAGGGCACCCTAAAGAACGAGGGATTGTGTTTCCAGCCACAGAAACCAATTTGTGCAGTGACCTACTCATCGATAAAATTAATGGTACCATGTGGGTCAGATTCAGCGGTGACAGCAGAGGTGAAGGCTTTCCAGCCTGCCATATTTAAAGCCCATCTGGGTAGGCGTCTGTGAGCAGGACGATTTGGGGTTAAATGTCTTAGCATTGAAGTTAGACCTAGATCGCTTATAGGCCAGCAAGAGATGACGTAGTACGCTTCATGGCGTGTCATCCGCACTGACGCCACCCACTCCGACCAGGGGCCCTCCCCAAGGGGGCCACCCAGCTGCAACAAAGGCCATCTGGTAGGATGGCCATTGCCAGGAGTCCCGATGCCCCAGGATGATGGCATCTACTCCTTGGCATACGTGGGGAGTTTACGGCGCAGGCATCAGCAGAGCAGTCCTTGTGTGGTGAGGGGGCTACAACCAGAAGGGTACATGGTGGCCACACTACAACGGACTGGCTACCCTGCTGGATATCAGGCGCAAACGAGCTAAGAACTCCATTATCGTAGACAGCGCAGAAAGTGATACTGCACAGAGGATGGAGGGAAATGCACCCAGGAAATTGACCTCGCCCAACAGCTGGAGAATGAGCGGAAGTGCAGATCCATGTCAATGAAGGATGCAAGAGCTCTCAGCACATGATGGACACTATGCACCATGGAAGGCGCTCTTCCCCAATTGGCTCGCTCTTCGGGAAAATTTTGAAAAATAGAGGTCAAATCCTACAGGGGACCACCAGGAATACCTCGGGCCTTTTCTAGCCCCTGGACCCACAGCAGGGTGTAACGCCAGTCATCATCCTAAATCAGCCGTTTCTAATCACCCACTGTCCACTCTTTATGCCACCTCAAGCGTTGTTTAGCACTGACTACGAAAATGTGTGGCGTGCTATACCCCATTCCTTTTCACGTCCTACGCACAGTCACTGTGCTAACTGGGTTGTTCTTAGCACTTAGGAACTCACGAGATATTGCTTTCACTGATTTCATGCGATCTTTTTACGACCACCTTTTGCAATGCTCGACGGTCCTGTACATGTTTGGTCTTGGTATAGCTGTGGTTTTTCCTTCTTGATTCCACCTCACACCAACAGTCTACTCGGACACTTTTAGAAGGTTTGAAATTCCCTGATGGATTTGTTACTCGGGACATCCAATGAGTCCACGTTCGAAATCACTGAGCTCTCCGGACTGACCCATTCTCCTGCTACTGCTTTTCTACTGACAACCTAATACTACCCGCCTCCGCTGATACTGGTGGGCTGCCTCTCGTGATATCTAGTGGTCAATTCCACACTACATAGGGGGTCCAGATACTTCTGGTCAGATGATACATATTATGGACGTCAGAGCTGATAGCACGTACGTTCTGAAGGAAATCATTCTTCGGAGGCTTTAAGGTACAGGAATGCGCTATAAAACTCGCCAGTAGTCTACAGCCAGACAGCCAGAGAAGTATCGTTAATGTGTTCAGAATAGGAATTAACAAAGATCATCTCGCAAGGCTGAACACGAGGGTTCATGTGTACATGAACGACCATTAAATTCCTGTTGACATGACGTGACAAAGAGCTGAGAATACCAGAGATAATAAGAACATTTCTAGAAAGTAACAAAAAGCGTTAACATGGTCTGGACTTAACAGCCACATGGCCGCGCGGTCTAGGGCTTCTTGTCACGGTCCGCGCGGCTCCTACCGTCGGAGGTTCGAGCCCTCCGTCGGGCATGTACGTGTGCGCGCTGTCCTTAGCGTTAGTTTAAGTCAGGTTAAATAGTGTGAAGGCTTAGGGACCGATGACCTCAGCAGTTTGGTCCCATAATATCTTACCACAAATTTCCAATTTTTAACACCTACATGTCCTGTGTAGCTTGGCAGACATCTGTGGATTAGCTGCTACTAGTTCCGTTTTCTATTCATAGGGTAGTCCATTTTGTAACATCAAGTCCTTGGTATTGAAGGGTCTTACTATCCTTTTTCTTTCTTCTATAAGCACAGTTTACTTTGTAAGGGCACTACATGTACAGAGAGAACTTTTCAGAGACTTTGTACAGATAAGAATGCAACAGGTTTAATAAATATAGCAATAAATAAGTAATTTCATGTTCGTGTTGTATGATGATTGATGAAAGATTTGAGAGGGTGAAACCTACAGCCGGCTCATAGCCTATATCAACATGTCCGGAGTCTATTCAAAATATTCCGGAACATTCCTATTTCGCGCCAATGGTGAGCTGGAGCGAAATCGGTTGGCATCTCTACACACGGCTGTATTTAATATGTAGCTGCCGGAAGTTTCAATGTTGTATGTCCTTTAGTTATCGTCCAGTGCTGTATTGAGTAGAACGTTGTAACATTTTGCGAATTTCTAGATCGCGGAGTTAGAGAAGCAACGCACCTGCATTAAATTTGGGGTGAAACTCAAGAAGACTTTTACAGATACACACCAAATGATGCAGGTAGCCTACGGTGATGAGTGCTTAGGCGGTATTCAGTGTTACGAATGGTTCATCCAGTTTAAAAATGGCCGGACGGAATTTCAAGATGACTCTCGTTCACGACGCCCTTCGACGTCTACCGATGACACTCATGACAGGAACGACAACGAAACTGTGCGTGCCAATCGAAGACTGACTGTCCAAAAGATTGCAGAAGCATGTAACATTTCAGTTGGATTATGTCACGAAATACTGACACAGCATCTTGGAACGCAGCGCGTTGCTGCCAAGTTCGTCCCATGTCTCATGAGTCAAGATCATAAAGATCTTCGCCTCGAAATCTATGAAGAGCTTTCGGTTTGCGCAAATGAGAACTAAATGTTCCTTAAGAGAATCGTAACTGGGGACGAGACGTGGGTCTACGGTTATGATGTTGAGACCAAGGTTCAATCTCCACAATGGGTCGGGAAAGGTTCTTCAAGACAAAAAAAATCCTGTCAGGTCAAATGTCAAAACCATTCTGACAGTTATCTTTGACTTGGAAGGACTAGCTCATCACGAATTCGTGGCACAGGGGCAAACTGTTTATCGATGGTGCTATCGGGATATGTTGCGACGCCTGAGAGACAATGAGGCGAGACAATTCATGGCTCTTGCATCACGATAACTCACCTGCACATTAATCCCTATTGGTGCGTGACTATTGCACAAAAAACGAAATCACTGTGCTGCCTCATCCTCCGTACTCTCCACATCTGGCCCCAGCGGACATTTTTTTTTTTTACTTCCAATGTTGAAATCCCGTTGAAAGGACGAAGATTTACAACGGTAGACGAGCTAACAGAAAATTCGCAGACGGCGCTTCCAGCAAAAGGCGTACCAAGACTGCTTCCGGAAATGAAAACCGCGTTGGGAGCTGTATCAATTGCTGAGGAGAATATTTCGAAGGAGACCACGCACGATAGGTAAAAAGTAAGAAAATTTATGTGGACCAAGTTTCGGAATTTTTTAAACAGACAGCGTGTGCAGGATGGTACTTCTTGTACCACTGTCATTTCCCCCTTTTCCTGCTCCAGTAGCGAACGGACCGCAGGAATAACGATTGCTGGTGAGCCTCCGTGTGACACTGAATTACTGCAATTTTACCTTCATGGTCTTTTCGCTGAGATATATACTACTGGCCATTAAAATTGCTACACCAAGAAGAAATGCAAGATGATAAACGGGTATTCCTTGGACAAATATATTATACCAGAACTGACATGTGATTACATTTTCACGCAATTTGGGTGCATAGATCCTGAGAAATCAGTACCCAGAACAACCACATCTGGCCGTAATAACGGCCTTGATACGCCTGGGCATTGAGTCAAACAGAGCTTGGATGGCGTGTACAGGTACAGCTGCCCATGCACCTTCAACACGATACCACAGTTCATCAAGAGTAGTGACTGGCGTACTGTGACGAGCCAATTGCTCGGTCACCATTGACCCGACATTTTCAATTGGTGAGAGATCTGGAGAATGTGCTGGCCAGGGCAGCAGTCAAACATTTTCTGTATTCAGAAAGGCCCGTACAGGACCTGCAAAAAAAATGGTTCAAATGGCTCTGAGCACTATGGGACTCAACATCTTAGGTCATAAGTCCCCTAGAACTTAGAACTACTTAAACCTAACTAACCTAAGGACATCACACACACCCATGCCCGAGGCAGGATTCGAACCTGCGACCGTAGCAGTCCCGTAGGACCTGCAACATGCGGTCGTGCATTATTCTGCTCAAATGTAGGGTTTCGTAGGGATCGAATGAAGGGTAGAGTCACGGGTCGTAACACATCTGAAATGTAACGTCCACTCTTCAAAATGCCGTCAGTGCGAACAAGAGGTGACCGAGACGTGTAACCAATGGCACCTCATACAATCAAACTGGGTGATACGCCAGTATGGCGATGACGAATACACGCTTCCAATGTGCGTTCACCGCGATGTCGGATGCGACCATCATGATGCTGTAAACAGAACCTGGATTCATCCGAAAAAATGAGTTTTGCCATTCGTGCACCCAGGTTCGTCGTTGAGTACACCATCGCAGGCGCACCTGTCTGTGATACAGCGTCAAAGGGTAACCGCAGCCATGGTGTCCGAGCTGATAGTCCATGCTGCTGCAAACGTCGTCGAACTGTTCGGGCAGATGACTGTTGTCTTGCAAACGTCCCCATCTGTTGGCACAGGGATCGAGACGTGGTTGCACGATCCGTTACAGCCATGCGGATAAGATGCCTGTCATCTCGACTGCTAGTGATACGAGGCCGTTAGGATCCAGCACTGCGTTCCGTATTACCCTCCTGAACCCGCAGATTCCATATTCTGATAACGGTCATTGGATCTCGACTAACGCGAGCAGCAGTGTCGCGATACGATAAACCGCAATCGCGATAGGCTACAATCCGACCTTTATCAAAGTCGGAAACGTGATGGAACGCATTTCTACTCCTTACACGAGGCATCACAACAACGTTTCACCAGGCAACGCCGGTCAACTGCTGTTTGTGTATGAAAAATCGGTTGGAAACTTTCCTCATGTCAGCACGTTGTAGGTGTCGCCACCGGCGCCAACCTTGTGTGAATCCTCTGAAAAGCTAATCATTTGCATATCACAACATCTTCTACTTGTCGGTTAAATTTCGCGTCTGTAGCACGTAATCTTCGTGGTGTAGCAATTTTAATGGCCTGTAGTGTATGTACGAGGAAGCAATTTCGGTTGGTCCTTCTAAGAAGTACGGTCTAATGCAGAACGCCTATCTTGCAGCATCAGGAGCGTTTCGCTCCTGCAGCAACCTATGGTCACTGCTGTTAGAAGAGCACGATCCTTCGCATACTCTACGTACAATCGTGGTGGCGTCCCCTGAAGTCCAGTGGCGTACCCACTATTGAGCGATTTCAGTTGTTTATCCCATGGTCACTTATTTCGCTGTGATCCTGACATTCGTGCGACAATTTCAAGGAGGAACTACAGAGCGATCCTCCTCAGTGAAACAGTTCTGGAAAAGGCGTTTACTATTTCCGCCACTGTCATCCTCTATTTCGATGCCACTACAGTCGCAGGGCTAGATTCAATCCGTTTACTACTACTCACAGCTAGCACTAACATGGCCTCCCGATTAACCATCCCCATCCGATGGACGGATCAATAGGGTAATGTGCCTACTCCATGAGAAAATCGCAGGGATTTGGAGTTTAATACACACGATTGGTGCAATATTTGGTGGTCAAGAAATCTGTCACCAACTCACCTCCCTTTACAACCCAAAAAATTGATAGTCCACATTTTTTCCACCTCCAGGATTTCCAAGCAGCTAGCTACGAGTCAAGCGACACAGCACAGACGTGCGTTTGTGACATCGACAGCGGAGACAGGGTGAAACGACAGAAATACACTGAAGCGCCAAAGAAACTGGTTCAGGCAAGCGTATTCAAATACAGAGATAGGTAAACAGCAGAATACGGCGCTGCGGTCGGCAACGCCTATACAAGAGAATAAGTGTCTGTGCAGTTGTTAGATCAGTTACTGCTGCTGCAATGGCAGGTTATCAAGATTTAAGTGAGTTTGAACGTGGTGTTATAGTCTGCACACGAGCGATGGGACACAGCATCTCCGAGATAGCGATAAAGTGGGAATTTTCCTGTACGACCATTTGTGTATATCAGGAATCCGGTAAAACATCAAATTTCCGACATCGCTGTGGCCGGAGAAAGATCCTGCAAGTACGGGACCAACGATGACTGAGGAGAATCGTTCAACGTGACAGAAGTGCAAACCTTCCGCAAATTGCTACATGTTTCAATGCTGGACCATCAGCAAGTGTCAGCGTGCGAACCATTCAACGAAACATCATCCGTATGGGCTTTCGGAGCCAAAGGCCCACTCGTGTACCCTTGATGACTGCACGACTAAAATCTTTACGCCTCGCCAGAGCCCGTCAACGCCGACATTGGACTGTTGATGACTGGAAACATGTTGCCTGGTCTGTCGAGTCTCGTTTCAAATAGTATCGAGCGTGTACGGGTGTGAGTATGGAGACAACCTCACGAATCCATGGACCCTGCATGTCAGCAGGGGACTGTTAAAGCTGGTGGAGGCTCTGCAATATTGTGGAGCGTTTGCAGTTGGTGTGATATGGGACCCCTGATACGTCTAGATACGACTGACAGGTAACACGGACGTAAGCATCCTGTCTGATCGCCTGCATCCATCCATGTCCATTGTGCATTCTGACAGACTTGGGAAATTCCAGCAGAACAATCCGACACCCCCACACGTCCAGAATTGTTACAGAGTAGCCCCAGGAACACTCTTCTGAGTTTAAATACTTCCGCTGGTCGCCAAACCCCCTCGTACCGTTGCGGCACTTCTGCGTGCTCGCGGGGGCCCTACACGATGGCTCTGCAGTGTAGTTACCCGTGGCAGTGTCGGCACAGTTCAAAAGGACTTCATGTCGCCGGTGTACGGCGTTAACTTGTGTTAATATTACTAATTTCGTTGATACTACTTTGTATACAGTACGAACGTGGATTAAAATAGGCAGCAAATTGTAGAATTGCCCTATATGTACACTATCTGCTTAAAAGTATCCGGAAACCCCTATGTAATTCGGAAATGACCACCATGTCAAGCGAGGCGGACCCCCCACTATTAAAGGAGGCGAGGAGTATTGTTTGTCAGTAGAGAAGCAGTAACACCAGAATGGGTCGGTCACGAGAGCTCGGTGACTTCGAACGTGGAACAGGTATCGGATGTCACCAGAGCAAAAATCAATCACGGACATTTCAAGCCTTCTTAAGATGCCCATGTCGACTGTCGCTGATGTGATAGCGGAGTGGAAACGCGAAGGAACAACCACAGCTAAACCAAGACCAGGCAGACCTCGTGTAATGACGGGCAGGAACCGTTCCGCGTTGCGGAGGGTGGTTGTAAAAATCGCATTAAATCAGCGGAAGAAATCATTCGTGAGTTCCAAACTGCTACCAGTGGTCCAGATAGCACAATGACTGTTCGTAGTGTGTTAAAAAGAATGGGGTACAATGTTCTCGCACCTCCTCATAAGCCACATATTTCTATACTCATTGCTACACGACACATGGGATGGCGAAAAGAACGACGCCACCGGAAAGTCCATGACTGGAAACGAGTGGTTTGAAGTGATGAATCATGCTATGCGTTGTGACAATCCGATGGAACAGTTTAGGTTTGGCGAATGCCTGGAAAACGTTACCTGCCATCATGTGTGGTGTCAAGAGTGAAGTGCGGAGGGGGTGGTACTGCAGTATGAGAACGACGGTTTAAACCCGCGTCCGGCCATCCTGATTTAGGTTTCCCGTGATTTCCCTAAATCGTTTCAGGCAAATACTGGGATGGTTCCGTTGAAAGGGCACGGTCGACTTCCTTCCCTATCCATAACCCGATGGGACCAATGACCCCGCTGTTTGGTCCCTTCCCCCAAATCAACCAACCAACCAACCAACCAACCAACCAACTTCGGTATGAGGACGCCTTTCGTGGTTACAGTAAAGTCTCCAACAAATGCGGAAGGACATGAACACTTTGTATAGCATTGTGTACTGCAAGAGTGGAGGAACAGTCCAGAGACGGTAACTGTTTGTATCGACATGACAGTGCACCCTGTCATGAAACAGCATCTGTGAGGCAATGGTTTGTGGACAATAACAATCCATAATTGGGCTGGCCCGCCCCGAGTCCCGACCTGAACCCAATGGAACATCTTTGGAATTGGATAGAACGTCGATTTTGCTCCAGACATTACTACGAGGGTTGAATGAAAAGTAATGCCTCCACCTTCGTTAATTGGGTTTGGATGGGAATATTTTAATAAAACAAACGCAGAAATAATCCTTAGAATGTGATCTTTAATTACCAATATTCACTTTTCCACATAATCACCAGCCAACTGGATACATTTCTGCCAACGATGAACAAGTTTTCTGAAGCCGTCACGGAAGAAGTCGACACAGTGGTTCCACAATCAGCCTCACAGTTCTCTCAATGTCTTCATCAGAAGCATAACGATGTCTCCGCAGATTGTCTTTCATTATCTGGAACAGATGGAAGTCGGACGGTGCTAAATCTGTACTGTATGGAGGATGCCTTAAGGTGGTGAGATTCAGTCTCTGAAGTTCTTCTGTGGTGGCACGTGAAGTGTGTGGTTTGGCATTGTCATGCCGCAGGAAAACTTTTCCCTTTTCCTTTCCGACCCTTCTTAGCCGTCGTTTCAGAGTTCGCAGCGTTGTGATGTTGTTGTTGTCGTCTTCAGTCCAGAGACTGGTTTGATGCAGCTCTCCACGCTACTTTATACTGTGCAAGCTTCATCTCCCAGTACCTATTGCATCCTACATCCTTCTGAATCTGTTTAGTGTATTCATCTCTTGGTCTCCCTCTACGATTTTTACCCTCCACGCTGCCCTCCATTACTAAATTGGTGATCCCTTGATGCCTCAGAATATGCCTTACCAACCGATCCCTTCTTCTAGTCAAGTTGTGCCATAAATTTCTCTTCTCTCCAATTCTAATCAGTACCTCCTCATTAGTTACATGATTTACCCACCTAATCTTCAGCATTCTTCTGTAGCACCACATTTCGAAAGCTTCTATTCTCTTATTTTCCAAACTATTTATCGTCCATGTTTCACTTCCATACATGGCTACACTCCATACAAATACGTTCAGAAACGACTTCCTGACACTAAAATCTATACTCGATGTTTAATTTCTCTTCTTCAGAAACGCTTTCCTTGCCACTGCCAGTCTACATTTTATATCCTCTCTACTTCGACCACTATCAGTTGTTTTGCTCCCCAAATAGCAAAACTCATCTACTACTTTAAGTGTCATTTCCTAATCTAATTCCCTTAGCATCACCTGATCTAATTAGACTACATTCCATTATCCTCGTTTTGCTTTTGTTGATGTACACCCTATATCATCTTTTCAAGACACTGTCAACTACTCTTCCAGGTCCTTTAGTGTCTCTGACAGAATTACAATGTCATCGGCGAACCTCAAAGTTTTTATTTCTTCTCCATGGATTTTAATTCCTACTCCAAATTTTTCTTTTGTTTCCTTTAATGCTTGCTCAATATACATATTGAATAACACCGGGGATAGGTTACAACCCTGTCTCACTCCCTTCCCAACTGCTGCTTCCCTTTCATGCCCCTCGACTCTCATAACTGCCATCTGGTTCTTGTAAATAGCCTTTCGCTCCCTGTATTTGACCCCTTCCACCCTCAGAATTTGAAATAGTATTCCAGTCAACATTGCAAAAGGTTTCTCTAAGTCTACAAATGCTAGAAACGTAGGTCTGCCTTTCCTTAACCTTTCTTCTGAGGTAGATCGTAGGGTCAGTATCGCCTCACGTGTTCCAACATTTCTGCGGAATCCAAACTGATCTTCCCCGAGGTCGGCTTCTACCAGTTTTTCCATTCGTTTGTAAAGAATTCGCATTAGTATTTTGCAACCGTGGCTTATTAAACCGATAGTTCGGTAATTTTCACATCTGTCAATACCTGCTTTCTTTGGGATTGGAATTATTATATTCTTCTTGAAATCTGAGGGTATTTCGCCTGTCTCATACGTCTTGCTCACTAGATGGTAGAGTTTTGTCAGGACTGTCAGTAATTCTAATGGAATGTTGTCTACTCCCGGGGCCTTGTTTCGACTCAGGTCTTTCAGCGCTCTGTCAAACTCTTCACGCAGTATCCTATCTCCCATTTCATCTTCATCTACATCCTCTTCTATTTCCATAATATTGTCCTGAAGTACATCGCCCCTGAATAGACCCTCTATATACTCCTTCCACCTTTCTGCTTTCTCTTCTTTGCTTAGAACTGGGTTTCCATCTGAGCTCTTGATATTCACGCAAGTGGTTCTCTTTTCTCCAAACGTCTCATTTTCCTGTAGGCAGTATCTATCTTACCCCTAGTGATATGCACCTCTACATCCTTACATTTGTCCTCTAGCCATCCCTGCTTAGCCATTTTGCACTTCCTGTCGATCTCATTTTTGAGACGGTTGTATCCCTCTTTGCCTGCTTCATTTACTGCATTTTTATATTTTCTCCTTTCATCAACTAAATTCAATATTTCTTCTGTTACCAAAGGGTTTCTATTAGCCCTTGTCTTTTTACCTACTTGATCCTCTGCTACCTTCATATTTCGTCCCTCAAAGCTACTCATTCTTCTTCTACTGTATTTCTTTCCCCTATTCTTGTCAATCGTTCCCTAATGCTCTCCCTGAAGCTATCTACAACCTCTGGTTCTTTCAGTTTATCCATGTACCAACTCCTAAAATTCCCACCTTTTTGCAGTCTCTTCAGTTTTAATCTACAGTTCATAACCAATAGATTGTGGTCAGAGTCCACATCTACCCCTGGAAATGTCTTACAATTTAAAACCTGGTTCCTGAATCTCTGTCTTACCATTATCTAATCTGGGACCTTCCAGTATCTCCAGGCTTCTTCCATGTATACAACCTTCTTTTATGATTCTTGAACCAAGTGTTACCTATGATTAAGTTATGCTCTGTGCAAAATTCTACCAGGTGGCTTCCTCTTTCATTCCGTACTCCCATTCTATATTCACCTACTACGTTTCCTTCTTTTCCTTTTCCTACTATCTAGTTCCAGTCACCCATGACTATTAAATTTTCGTCTCTCTTCACTATCTGAATAATTCCTTTTATCTTATCATCATGGTATGAAGATTAGCATCTCCAAAACGAAAGTAATGTCAGTGGGAAAGAAATATAAACGGATTGAGTGCCAAATAGGAGGAACAAAGTTAGAACAGGTGAACGGTTTCAAGTACTTAGGATGCATATTCTCACAGGATGGCAACATAGTGAAAGAACTGGAAGCGAGGTGTAGCAAAGCTAATGCAGTGAGCGCTCAGCTACGATCTACTCTCTTCTGCAAGAAGGAAGTCAGTACCAAGACTAAGTTATCTGTGCACCGTTCGATCTTTCGACCAACTTTGTTGTATGGGAGCGAAAGCTGGGTGGATTCAGGTTACCTTATGAACAAGGTTGAGGTTACAGATATGAAAGTAGCTAGGATGATTGCAGGTACTAGTAGATGGGAACAATGGCAGGAGGGTGTCCACAATGAGGAAATCAAAGAAAAACTGGGAATGAACTCTATAGATGTAGCAATCAGCGCGAACAGGCTTCGATGGTGGGGTCATGTTACACGCATGGGAGAAGCAAGGTTACCCAAGACACTCATGGATTCAGCAGTAGAGGGTAGGAGGAGTCGGGGCAGACCGAGGAGAAGGTATCTGGATTCGGTTAAGAATGATTTTGAAGTAATAGGTTTAACATCAGAAGAGGCACCAATGTTCGCACTGAATAGGGGGTCATGGAGGAACTCTATAAGGGGGGCTATGCTCCAGACTGAACGCTGAAAGGCATAATCTGTCTTAAATGATGATGATGATGATGATCTGATCATACATTTCATCAATCTCTTCGTCGTCTGCTGAGCTAGTTGGCATATAAACTCGTACTACTGTGGTAGGCGTGGGCTTCGTATCTATCTTGGCCACAATAATACCTTCACTATGCTGTTTGTAGTAGCTTACCCGCACTCCTATTTTCCTATTCATTATTAAACCTACTCCTGCATTACCCCTATTTGATTTTGTATATATAACCCTGTATTCACCTGACCAGAAGTCTTATTCCTCCTGCCACCGAACTTCACTAGTTCCCACTATAACTTTAACCTATCCATTTCCCTCTTTATATTATCTAACCTACCTGCCCGATTACGGGATATGATATTCCACGCTCCGATGCGAAGAACGCCAGTTTTCTTTCTCCTGATAACAACGTCGTCCTGAGTAGTCCCCGCCCGGAGATCCGAATGGGGGACTATTTTACCTCCGGAATATTTTACCCAAGAGAACGCCATCATCATTTAACCGTACAGTAAAGCTGCATGCCCTCGGGAAAAATTACGGCTGCTAGTTTCCCCTTGCTTTCAGCCGTTCGCAGTACCAGCACAGCAAGGCCGTTTTAGTTAGTGTTACAAGGCCAGATCGGTCAATCATCCAGACTGTTGCCCCTGCAACTACTGAAAAGGCTGCTGCCCCTCTTCAGGAACCACACGTTTGTCTGGCCTCTCAACAGATACCCCTTCGTTGTGGTTGCACCTACGGTACGGCAATCTGTGTCGCTGAGGCACGCAACCCTCCCCAGCAACGGCCAGGTCCATGGTTCATGGGGAGCGTTGTGATTTAACACTGAATTTTTTGTTGTTCCACGATCAAGGAAATTAACATGGATAACACCACCTGCGTCCCTGAACACTGTCGCCATGATTTTTCCAGCTGAGGGCTGCGTCTTTAATTTCTTTTCCTGGGGCGAGTCTTAACTATGAGGTTGATGTCAAGTCTTAAAACGTCCAAAATAAACTTTTTAACCTTTCGTGAAACGCAGACTATCAAGATATCCGATAGCAACATTAAATGTCATAATAATCACAAGAAGCTTAACGTACTGCTTAACTAACACATTTACTTCCTACGTCGAATGAACACGGGCAGTAAACAAAGATTACCCAAAAAAAATTATGAACCATATGAACAACGCAAACAGACGATTCGGGATCCCTTAAAAACAATTACGTTGTAACATCAATCTACATTAGTTTCTGTTGTGGACTGGGTGTGCTCATATGACCCTGTTACATAGTTTGATTGCCTGCGAGCTATATATCTTATACGGTTAAATAATTGTTTAAAAAATACCTCAAGTTGATAACGCCAAATAGTGAGGATTCCTAGTTAATTTTATCACTTTCTCTGATGTAACGTTCAAATAACGTAGCGATGTTCTAGTACAATAATTGTAATTACATGTGACAATTTACATTATATTCAGACAAGTTTTGTTTATCATAAACTGGTCATTTATCATGTTTTATATAGTCTGAATATTATCCACTACAGAGCAAAATCGATTCCTGAAAAATGTACAAGAAACAAAAGCAGCTCTAGTACATACAATGAAATATCTCAAAAATTAGAACTGGAATCTACAGTTTCTCTATAGCTGAAGTCAAACTTTTTTATTATTTACTCGGTGTGATAGCGACCATTAAATTCCTTCTGACATGAACTAACAATGAGCTGAGAATACTAGAGACAGGACGAACATTTATAGAAGATAGCAGAAACAGTTATTAACTGAACATCGATTTGCAACTTTGGAAACAGTGTGGCAATTTTGAAACAGTTTGTGATTTAAGAAACACAGTATTCAAAGGCGATTAAATATAACTAGATACGGTACTTAGATCTGAGGCCCGCACGAAAAAAGAAGCTGGTTTTGTGCATAAAAATGTGCTAAAATCAGTGACTTACAACAAAACCAGAACTTGGGAATCTATCACTAACATCATCATCATCATTTTGATTATGCCTTTCAGCGTTCAGTCTGGAGCATAGCCCCCCTTACACAATTCCTCCATGATCCCCTATTCAGTGCTAACATTGGTGCCTCTTCTGATGTTAAACCTATTACTTCAAAATCATTCTTAACCGAATCCAGGTACCTTCTCCTCGGTCTGCCCCGACTCCTCCTACCCTCTACTGCTGAATCCACGAGTCTCGTGGGTAACCTTGCTTCTCCCATGCGTGTAACATGACCCCACCATCGAAGCCTGTTCGCGCTGACTGCTACATCTATAGAGTTCATTCCCAGTTTTTCTTTGATTTCCTCATTGTGGACACCCTCCTGCCATTGTTCCCATCTACTAGTACCTGCAATCATCCTAGCTACTTTCATATCCGTAACCTCAACCTTGTTGATAAGGTAACCTGAATCCACCCACCTTTCGCTCCCATACAACAAAGTTGGTCGAAAGATTGAACGGTGCACAGATAACTTAGTCTTGGTACTGACTTCCTTCTTGCAGAAGAGAGTAGATCGTAGCTGAGCGCTCACTGCATTGGCTTTGCTACACCTCGCTTCCAGTTCTTTCACTATGTTGCCATCCTGTGAGAATATGCATCCTAAGTACTTGAAACCGTCCATCCGTTCTAACTTTGTTCCTCCTATTTGGCACTCAATCCGTTTATATTTCTTTCCCACTGACATTACTTTCGTTTTGGAGATGCTAATCTTCATACCATAGTCCTTACATTTCTGATCTAGCTCTGAAATATTACTTTGCAAACTTTCAATCGAATCTGCCATCACAACTAAGTCATCCGCATATGCAAGACTGCTTATTTTGTGTTCACATATCTTAATCTCACCCAGCCAGTCTATTGTTTTCAACATATGATCCATAAATAGTATGAACAACAGTGGAGACAGGTTACAGCCTTGTCTTACCCCTGAAACTACTCTGAACCATGAACTCAATTTACCGTCAACTCGAACTGCTGCCTGACTATCCATGTAAAGACCTTTAATTGCTTGCAAAAGTTTGCCTCCTATTCCATAATCTCGTAGAACAAACAATAACTTCCTCCTAGGAACCTGGTCATATGCCTTTTCTAGATCTATAAAGCACAGATACAATTCCCTGTTCCACTCGTAACACTTCTCCATTATTTGCCGTAAGCTAAAGATCTGGTCCTGGCAACCTCTAAGAGGCCTAAACCCACACATTTTCATCCAATTGGTCCTCAACTAATACTCGCACTTTCCTTTCAAGAATACCTGAGAAGATTTTACCCACAACGTTGATTAAAGAGATACCTCTGTAGTTGTTACAATCTTTTCTGTTTCCATGTTTGAAGATTGGTGTGATTATTGCTTTTGTCCAGTCTGATGGAACCTGTCCCGACTCCCAGGCCATTTCATTTATCCTGTGTAGCCATTTAAGACCTGACATTCCACTGTATTTGATGAGTTCCGACTAATTTCATCCACCCCAGCCGCTTTATTGCACTGCAATCTATTGACCATTTTCTCCACTTCTTCAAATGTGATCCTATTTCCATCATTCCTATCCCATTCTACCTCGAAATCTGAAACATTACTGATCGCATTTTCACCTACATTGAGCAACTCTTCAAAATATTCCCTCCATCTGCCCAAGGCATCCACAGGATTCACCAGCAGTTTTCCTGACCTGTCCAAAATACTTGTCATTTCCTTCTTACCTCCCTTTCGAAGACTGCTAATTACACTCCAGAATGGTTTTCCAGCAGCTTGACCCATAGTCTCCAACCTGTTTCCAAAGTCTTCCCACGATTTCTTCTTGGATGCTGCAATTATCTGTTTGGCTTTGTTTCTTTCTTCAACATAACTATCTCTGTCTACCTGGGTTCTGGTATGTAGCCATTTTTGATACGCCTTCTTTTTCCTTTTACAGGTTGCCTTGACTGTATCATTCCACCAAGCTGTTTGCTTCATCCTACTTTTACACACTACTGTTCCAAGACATTCTTTAGCCACTTCTAGTACTGTGTCCCTGTACCTTGTCCATTCCTTTTCCAATGACTGTAATTGACTACATTCAACTAACTGGTACCTTTATGAGATCGCTGTTATGTACTTGTGCCTGATTTCCTTATCCTGAAGTTTCTCCACTCTTATCCTCCTACATATGGACCTGACCTCCTGCACTTTCGGCCTCACAATCCCAATTTCAGTGCAGATTAAATAATGATCAGTGTCATCAAAGAATCCCCTGAATACACGTGTGTCCCTCACAGCCTTCCTGAATTCCTGATCTGTTATTATATAGTCAATGACAGATCTGGTTCCCCTGCCTTCCCAAGTATACCGGTGAATGTTCTTATGTTTAAAAAAGGAGTTTGTGATTACTAAGCCCATACTAGCACAGAAATCCAAGAGTTGTTTCCCGTTCCTGTTGGCCTCCATATCCTCTCCAAATTTACCCATAACCTTTTCATACCATTCTGTTCGATTTCCAATCCTGGCGTTAAAATCACCCATGAGCAGAACACTGTCCTTGTCCTTTACTCTAACAACTACATCACTGAGTGCCTCATAAAAACTATCCATTTTATCTTGATCTGTCCCTTCACAATGCGAATATACTGACAATCCTACTTTTCTTGCTAGACACTGTCAAATCTATCCACATCTGTCGTTCGTTTACATACCTTATTGGAACTACGCTGGGTTCCATTTCTTTCCTGATGTAAAGCCCTACACCCCATTGTGCTATTCCTGCTTTGACTCCTGACAGGTAGACCTTGTATTCTCCCACTTCCTCTTCTTTCTCACCCCCTTACCCGAATGTCACTAACAGCTAAAACGTCCAGCCCCATCTTACTTGCAGCCTCTGCCAGCTCTACCTTCTTCCCAGAGTAGCCCCCATTGATATTAATAGCTCCCCATCTCATTACCATTTGTTTGCCAAGTCGTATCTTAGGAGTCCCTGGTTTGTCAGTTAGACGTGGGACTCCGTCACCTGCAAAGGTCCGAGGCATTTTGCTCTGATTGTTGCCAGCATCATATTTAAAGTACCAGGGAAGCAGGTTGCTAGCCTTACTTGCCCCCAAGTCCCATTGGGTTTTACCCCTAACGGCTGAGGGACTAACCGGTGAATTTGGTAGTCTTTGCCGTATGAGCACAAAGGTGACCACGACTCAGAAAATGTCCGAGATGCCCAGCCTTATTCCAAAGTAACTGGTATCCCGACTGTCGGGACCACTTCCTTGGCCACTCATACGTTGCCCGTGGTTCATGAACTAGGACATGACTACAGGAACCCACACCATGAACCACCATGGTGGTTCATCACTAACATCATGGAGAAATTAAGGTCGAGATTTCTCGCCCCTCCAGCAGTCTGACACATGGCCCAACAGGCCATGGTCAGTACGTGAAGACCCAGCATTAAATCAAAAGACAGCTAAACTTGCTTTCTGGAAAATAATATGTACTCTTAACATGAACTAACTGTAGATGCGTTCAGGGTATGTTTCCTGAATCACTCACTTATTAAGTGTCGTGACACGCCCGTGATAGAACAGAAAGCTGGCTGAACACAGAAATGAAATTTTAAACTGAAAGTGGTATATGAATCGGAGAGAGAGACCAGACAATGATTGTACCGGAGTATTTAATCTATACTGCTATACAGGGTGATTTTTTCCACCGTGTACAAACCGTAGGGATTGATCAATGAGAGGATACGTAACAAAAAAAAGGTCTAATGAACTTGTGTCCGGAAATGCATTATTTCCATGCTAGAGACCATTTATTAAGCCATACTTTGTTACAGAGACTATGGTCTAATACGCACAGTACCACGCAACCACAGTTACAGTGTGCATGGTTTCCTCCTGAAGGGTGGTACTGTTCCTCATACGTCTTGCCCTAGCGCTCTCGCCTGCCACAGTCGTTGGTAATGTGTCCGATTCACTTCTCTTGCTGACTCATCTTGTAGCGGATGTGATAGTGTTGTACACAATGGTTCCGTATTGTAATCGACAACTTGCCGACATGGTGCTTGCTTACGGAAAGGCAAATGGCAACGAGCAGCAAGGTCGTATCAGGAGACCTATCCCCACCGACAACAACCACAGCATTCAATGTTTGCAACAGCGTTTCGCAGTATACCTCAAACGGGGTCGTTTCACAAAGCAGGAAATCATGAAGGCATAGCCGAAATGTTCGGACACCAGACTTTGAGTAAAATGCGATTAACACTGTGGAAGGCGATCGCCGTGTTAGTACTAGGTAGTTGGCCCACCAGTACAGGGTATGCCAGACGACCGTGTGAGGCATTCTCCATGACAGTCGTTACGATCCTCATCACTTACAGCGTGTGAAGTGCTTACTAGCGACAAACTTTCCTCACCGGGAGCTTTGTCTTTGGTTTCTTCACCAGGCAACCACGATTCAGGAATTTGTGTCATCCATCCTATTCACAGATACGGCCACCTTTACGCGGAGTGTTATCATCAACTTTCATAACAGTCGTCTGTGGGACAGTAAGCAGAACGCACGTTGTATGGTACAGCGAATCATCAGCATCGGAGCAGTCGGAGTAACTGGCGACAGTATTTTGGGACCAGTCTTCCTTCTACGTCGCCTAATAGGCCGGAACTGTCGGCGTTTCTTGCGGGTTACTGCCTCCCCTGTTGTAAGAAGTGCCATTGATGATTCGAAGGTAATGTGGCTGCTAAATGATGGTGCTCCAGCCCACTTTGCCATTAACGTCCGGAGTCATGTCTTCCCTGGTCGACTGTTCGGACGAGGGAGTCCAGTTGCATGGCCTGCTCGTTAACCGGATCTCAACCCGTGCAATTTCTGGTCATAGGGCCATCTCAAAAGTACCGTGCACGCATAGCCCTTTCCGGAAGTGGAGACACTGAAGCAGCGTATTCAATCTGCATTTGACACTATTCGGATGCAGCCAGGCCGATGTGAACGCGTGAGGCAGAACATGTTACGGCGCATACACGTATGTGTTGAGGCACATGGAAAACATTTTCAGCACATACTGTAACTGTGGCTGCATGGTGCACCGCGTAGCAGACCGCGGTCTCTGTAATAGTGTATACTTGAATAAATGGTCTCTGGCATAGAAACCATGCATTTCCGGACATAAGTTCACTAGACCTTTCTTGTTACGTACCCTCTCATCAATCAATCGCTAAAGTTTGTACACGGTGGAAAAAAATCATCCTGTAGAGAGACGAGTCATTGTTTAACATTGTTACGAAAAATCTCGAAAAGTTTTTGACCGATGTACTTCAAATTTCTACATTGTTAAACAGGAAACGCTGTAAGCAAAAAAATTTTTACAGTTCTTGACAGATTTACTTCAGATTTTTACACAATACGTTAACACACATTCCGATGGACGTAAGTTATTTTTTAAAACCAAAAATGTACAGATTTTTATGTTAAAACCGACTATGGGAAAGAAAACCCCGTTCCGTGAAACATGTGCAATTTCGATTTCTTCCTCGCAGTTAGTTTTAACTACGATTGCAGGGCATTTAAGCCATTAGACAAATCGCTTCGCCCATATACATTCTTTCTCCTTATGTGTAATTCTGTCCTTGGGTTGGGTTGTTTTGGGGAGAAGACCAGACAGTGAAGTCATTGGTCTCATCGGATTAGGGAAGGACGGGAAGGAAGTCGGCCGTGCCCTTTCAAAGGAACCAACCCTGCATTTGTCTAAAGCGATTTAGGGAAATCACGGAAAACCTAAATCAGGATGGCCGAATGCGAGTCCAGTGTGCTAGCCACTGCGCCACCTCGCTCGGAGCTGTCCTTGAAGCTACTGTCTTTACAGATCCAGCAGCTGTAGAGGTCTCTCATATCCCGTATACCAGCTATCCCGGCCGATTTCTCCGTTCATTTTAAGCGAATTCAACTACCCATCCAGGTTTCGTTGGCAGTAACAATAGATAAGGCTCAAGAACAGAACGAGTGGGGAAGAGGAGCTGAACAGAGAACCGGTGGGGGCGGGGAGGATGGACATAGGGAGGGGGAAGGAGGAGATAGAGAAAAGGGGGGCGCTAGGGGAAGGAGGAGATAGATAAAGGGGGGGGGGGCGCTAGGAGGAGTTGGGAGAGAGGGAGGGAGGGAGGGAGAGAGGGGGGGATTGGAGGGAGGTGATGGAAACAGATAGGGGAAAGAAGGATATTAGGACGTGTATTCAATTCCCATACATGTTTAGCTACTGCGAAGCACTGCTGGGTTCGATAGTATAGTAAAATAATCAGAAGCGTCTAATGAGATTTCGGTGAATAACATTCAGTATTAGTGATAACCTGGGTGAAGATAAATGACGTAAGTATGCGAAGAAATTGATTGGCCGATTCCATTGACCATTCACAAAGACCGAAGTTGTGAAACGATTCGGACACAATTTGAAAAATATTGCGTGAATTCCCCGAACCATGCTTCAATAATAAGAGGAGATTTCAATTTGTCAGTTCTAGATTGGGAGACGCATACTTTTAGAACGAGTGACAGGAAGAAAGATTCGTGCGACGTTCTATCAAACGTCTTTTCGCGAAACTATTTTGAGTCTTTGCTGGGAAAATACACTCGTGACAGACAACAAAATGAAACGAACACTTCCGTTCAAAGAATGTACAGATGGGAATCATCTGCTTAAAGTTGTTATAGTATGACTGATAGCTAGCTGTGGCCGAAGGTTAATCAAATCAAAATAATACTTCTACTTACGAAGAACGGTGAGAAACTGATGGACAATTCCCTAAGCGGTCAACAGCAAACATTTGGCACTCGGGAGAACATGGGTATGGAAGATCGATGACGCATATGTTTCTGTCGTAAATGGTAGTGAAGAAGTGGAAGGACTCGCAATAGTTCAACAACAATCTTTCAAACATACTATAAAATCAGACAGACTTTTTTTGCAGCTTCAAACGAAGCAGAATCCTTGCCAACAACCACCTGAAATCAACAAAAGTGAAATGACAGCTATACAAGAAATATTAAATGAATTAAGAAACTAGGCTTATAAGCTGTTGTCACAAAGAGCCTAAATCGTTTGGTCCGACGTCAAATTAGACAAGTCATACGTAAAAATTATATAGCTGAGCGCGTAAAAAAGGTGAAGACACTTAACACAGGAAATGCGGCTAGGAATGATTCTATACCGAATGTGAGGGATAACTGGTCAGTCTTCTAACAACAGTTACTCAGTGGACGCTGAAACAACGTAGCGCTTCACGTGGTTGGAACAGGTCACAGGTTGTTCAATTCTTGAAGGTTTGCTGTAGAGGTGTTCAAACTAGTCCTGTCTTACTGATGTCAATTTGTTTCACAACGATTGAAAAATTTCTGTGCTGGTGTGTGACATTTTAGGAGAATTTTTTTTTTTAGTGAATCAACATGGACTTCAGAAATATCGTCTATGGAAAATCCAGCATGCTCCGTTTATTTTCGAAATCTATGAGCTTTTACATAGCAGTCAGCGGGTCAATACTGTGTTTCTTGACTTTTGAAAAGCACTAAATAGCGCAACACCGTCACCCAGTGCACAAAATACGTGATTTTCGAATTAGGAACATGTACGCGCCCGGACTGAAGAATTGCTAGCAAACAGAACACAGTACATGTCCTTAAATGCAGAGATGTCGTCAGAAGCGAAATTAGCGTCCACCCCATTTCACTGAACTGTAATAGCATCGTTACTCTTCACGATGTACATAAACGAGATGGCAGATAACGTCTGTAGCCAAGGCTGCTCGCAGGAGACGCAGTTGAGCCCAGGTGACGTCGACAGAAAACTTATGGAGACTTGCAACGGACCATCGACTTAGATAAATGTAATGCAGTATACATCAACTGACGAACGCCACTCAAGAAACCGCGTTTGACGAATTAAAGACTTGAAATAGAAAGGGCTCGAAGTGCCATAATAAGGAATTTTGAAGTTGTGTGTGAAACTGGATCTATATGTCAAGCCCAATAACGTACAAAAGGCTCAAATGCCACGAACGAAAATGTAGTAGCAAATTCAGTCAACAGATGGCATGTGGTTTAACAGCCACTCCTGTTAACATAATACGAAAGGTTATGTTCCGCGCGCTTACTCCTCAGTGATAGATAAAATGACGGAGGCAGTAGATGTCTGTAATAGTTTGAGTGGAAAGAAACGACGAATTAAAGCAGAACGTACTGTGGCAGGAATGAGGAAAAATCTGAAAAATGGAGGGAATGAACACATAAGTTCAAGTAATAAACGTATTCCTGCAAAAGTTCGTCCAGCAAAGGATGTAAGTCTCATTACTGATCGCTACCCTACACATTGTCCGCCCCTGGTAGCTGAGTGACCAGCACGACAGAATGTCATACCTAACAGCCCGGGTTCTATTCCCGGCTGCGTCGGAGATTTTCTCCGCTAAGGGACTAGGTGTTGTGTTGTCCTTATAATCCTTTCATCCGCATCGACACGCAAGTCACCGACGTGGCGTCAACTCTTAACACTTGCACCAGGCGAACTGTCTCGCCGACGGGAGGCCCTAGCCACACGGCATTTCCATTTACCTATACCATAACCGGGCAGAATGTTAATTCTTGAATTACCAAATGTATTTTTCCAGCACATGTAACGGACACAATACAGCAATCCGCACAAATAAAGACACTTATCGTCATTAACATGAATCCATTGGACTTCTTAGGTTTCAAGAAAGCAGCAGATTGTGATGTAAACGTAACTACTCTAAACGTATCCTAAGTAGGGTGGCTATTGTTAGACAAACATAAGCAGACGACCAGGAGAATCTTAAATGAAACTGAGGCCTGGGAAGGTATCCTAACTTTGAGACAAGATGTGTGAGTACAAGATATCAAGAAAATGCAGCTACCTGCCCTGGATGTTACAAGCCACATCTGTGAAGAAAAGAAGAAAGATTTGATTGGAATGATGCAGTGCTTGAGAAATATTGACCACATACATTTTTACAAGCGCAGAGGAACTTTTGCTATCTTTTTGCTGAGTAAGGAACAGTGGCACTTAGAGATTTTCATTGTAATTCCGCTTTCAGTACTACTACAATTCAATGTTTGTAATTTCCTGTGGAAACTAGATCCATACTATGCTTAACTTTCAAATAAAACACATGAATAGTGAAATTATGACCATTAATTACCTAGTATACTTAAAACTAACTTTCTTCAAATTCGTGATGTTTTTATTTCAAGTTTCGGGCGCGAGAGCATCACAGATATGGTTGACACAATGCAATGAAATGCGCTACACGAAATCCGACGTGCGTTGTGGATAGTCTCTCTCTAAATACTTCGTGACTCACATTTCCAAGTGCGACACAAAAAATTTATTATTCCCGTTAATAAACAACTTGGGTAATGCCCACTACGGTGCAATTTGAGGCATTCTGACTTATGCGATGGGCTTTAGGCAAGTCTGTTCTTACCGCATATCATTAGTGAATGGAATAGGAAGGGAAATAGAATGGCTCCAGTATGCCATATACTTCTGTCACACATCGTGTGTTGGCCATGGACTATGAATGTGGATTATTATTATTATTATTATTATTATTATTATTATTATTATTATTATTATTATTATTATTTGGTCATCAGCCTCAAAGTTGGTTTGATACGGTAAGCTATTCCTGTCATATGCCAGCTATTTTCTTCAATTCAGCATAACTGCTGCATCACACATCATCACAGCACCTGTCTTATGTCCTCATTTCTAGGCCTGCTTCTGAGATTTTTCCCCCTCCATCAAAGTTTTAATTATTATTTTCAGCAACGGCTCATGTCGTGATGTGCGTGAAACCATTATGTCCCTCAATTTAGTTCCGTTCCTTATTAGACATTTGTTATCCTTGATAGTTCTTCTCTATCAATCCGTATCACCTTCGTCTCATTCTAATCGTTTAATTTGTCTTCCTCAGCGTTCATATTCAGCACCCGTACCGCGCTCCAAATATAGCTTTTCATTAACCTTTTTATCTCAAGAATTACCCGACCGGGTTGCAGAGCGCGTTAAAGCGTCTGCTTCTCGGACACGGGGAGGCGCGCCGGCCCCGAATCGAAACTGCTTCGCGGGTTAACCACGGGGGCCGATGTTCCTGGCAGTTTTCCACATCTACTGAGGTCGATACCACATCCACCTAAGTAAATATCATCTGGTCCCCACGTCTCGCCTCAGATAAACGAAAACGATGCGCGAATACTTTAAAAAAAGATGTCACATCTGATCGTGCGATTACACTAAACGCATAGAGAAGGGGTACACTGATTCCCCCACGCAGGACAGCTGGCAGTAGCTTCAAAATGCCTCTGGGAGTAGCGACGCCATCGTAATAATAGCCTATATACGGGTATGGTTAGTTCTCCGCGAAACTGGAGAAGTACCATACCACTCCCTGGCATTGGCTGAATATAGGGCAACGGGAAGGAAAGCAAGGTCTACAGATTTAAATTTTTTGGATGTCAGCAGCTGTTTCACTTTACAGGAGCACCTGCCTTGTGCACACTTAGATGCTATGTTCGTCTTGAATCTTCTTTCCTTACCTATTCAGCTTCCTAGATAGAAACATGCGTCAATCTCTTCAGGATTCTCTCTTGTCCATTTAGCAAACCAGCATGCCCACCTGTTGCACCCACCATTACCCTGGTTTCCTTCTGGTTTATGCTCATATGGTGGCCGACGTGCATAATTACAGCGTATCATTTGCACATGTTCCATTTCATCACACACACTTTACTCCTATTCACTTTTGGTGATTACTGCAATTATTTCTCTACGGCATTGGCCCCTTACTTAACTTGCATTTATCGCGAATCTCTCGCCCGGCGCAGAGTCCCAAGCGAGTGGGAAAAATGCAGGTGACTCCTCTATGTAACAAGGGTAAAAGAATAGGCCCGAACAATTACAGACCAATGTCTTTAACATCGATTTTCTGCATAATCCTTAAACATATTCAAGTTCGAATATATTTCCTTAAGAGGGAAAAGCTTCTGTCCACAAATCAGTGCGGTTTTGGGAAGCATCGCCGGTGCGGAACTCAGCTTGCCGTTTTCTTATATTTTATCCTGCGAACCATGGATGAAGGGCAACAGGCGGATTGCATATTCCTAGATTTCCGTAAAGCATTTGACACGGTGTCCCACTGCCGACTGTTAAAAGAAGAACAAGGGAGCCAAGGTTGCCAAATAAATGAGTGGCTCGAAGACTTCTTAAGTAACAGAACTCAGTATGTTGTCCTCGATTGCGAGTGTTCATGAGAGGCAAGTGTATCCTCAGGAGTGCCCACGAAAGTGTGATGATTGGTTTGTGAGGCGCTCATCTGCGCAGTCATCAGGGCCCATAAAAAGTACCAGTTTTGACACAGTACAATTTTTTACACAGTCCAATTAGCCACTGTCACGAATGATGATGATGATGAAATGATGAGAACAATACAAACACCTAGTTCCCGGGCAGAGAAAATCCCCAACCCGCCGGGAATCGAATCCGGGTCCCCGTGATCAACAGGCGGCAACGCTAGCCATGAAAGTGTGACAGGGCAGTTGCCATTTTCTTTACACAAATGTGCTAAAATCAGTGTGACGTAAAACAAAACCAGAAGAACTTAGGACCGTATTGCTAACGTCAGGGAGAGAGTAAGGCTGCGATTTCTTGACCCTCGAACAGTCTGACACGTGGCCCAACTGGCTATGGCCAGTACGCAAAGAACCCGCATTAAATCAAATGAAAGCTAAACCTGCTTTCTCAAAAATAATATGAAGACTTAACATGAATTAACTGTATGTGCGTTCAGCGTATTTTTCCTGAATCACTCCCTTATTAACTATTGCGACACCACCATGATAGAACAGAAAGCAGGCTGAACAAAATGGTTCAAATGGTTCTGAGCACTATGAGACTTAACATCTGAGGTCATCAGTCCACTATTACTTAGAACTACTTAAACCTAACTAACCTAAGGACATCACACACATCCATGCCCGAGGCAGGATTCGAACCTGCGACCGTAGCGGTCGCGCGGTTCCAGACTGAAGCGCCTACAAGCGCTCAACCACAGCGACCGGCTGGCTGAACAGAGAAATTAAATTTTAAATTAAGAATGGAATATGAATCGGAGGAATAGGCAAAACATAAATGATCTGGCGGACAAGGTGAACAGCAGTCTCAGGCTGTTTGCTCACGATGCTGCGATGTATGGGAAGTTGTCGTCGTCGAGTGAGTGTAGAAGGATACAAGACAACGTAGACAAAATTTCTAGTTGGTGTGATGAATGGTAGTTAGCTCCAAAAATATAGACAAATGTTAGAGTACATCATTAGTAATGTGCAGCTTGACACAGACAAGCCGATTAAATACCTAGACGTAACGCTGCAAAGCAATATGAAATGGAATCAGCATTTAAGGATTGTAGTAGGAAAGACGAATAGTTGACTTCTGTTTGCTGGGAGAATTTCAGGAGAGTCTGGTTCATCTGTACAGAAGACTGCATATAGGACACTACTGCAACCCACTATTTAGCACTGTTCGAGTGTTTGGGATCCGCACCAGGTCGAATTAAAGGAAGACATCGAAGCAACTAAGAGGCGGGCTGCTAGAGTTGTTGGCGGTAGGTTCGGACAATGTGTAAGTGTTACGGAGATGCTTCAGCAACTCAAATGGGAATCCCTGGACGGATGACGTTCTTCTCGAGGAGCACTATTGAGAAAATTGAGAGAACCGCCATTTGGGGCTCAAAGAACGATTCTACTGCCGCCGATGTACATTTCGTGTAAGGACCACGAAGTTAAAATTACAGCTCGTACAGAGGCATATAGGCAGCCGTTTCTCCGTCGCTCTATTTGTAACAGGAAAGGAAATGGCAGTAGTGGTACAGGTTACCCTCCGCCACTCACGGTATGGTGGCTTGGTATGTAGATGTAGATTATATCATGCTGATTTTCAGTCAGCTTTTCCAAATAGAGATCGTCTCCCTCGATAAGTGTTCTATACCCAGTATTAAATACTAGTGGCAACAATAAGCAACACTTGCTCACAATTTTCGCAGTTTTAGCCTCTTTTATGATGCCATTGGCGCTGACTGCTTCGCATAAAGAGCGTGGACTACACTTCTATCAGTGTAGTTGATACTGCACTGCCAAAAATTGGTAAACAAGTCTTCTCCAAGCCTATGAACACAGAGCGTGCACCAAACAGTATTTTTTTCATACAAATACAGTAACACATTGTAGGATTATGCAGCCTATTTTTGTCACCTACAAAATTAGCTGTAAATTTGAAAGAATAAATAGTAATAAGACGAATACCTAATATTAATAATAATAAACCGAAATAACGTCAAAACGAAGTCTGTAACTGAGAATGATTTAACAGCTTCACAGCTTGTTAGCAGTTTCGAACAATCACTGGTCACCTTAGAGCATGCCAAAACACCATGTATCTAGTAAGCAACATACTGTGACACCGAGCGAGGTGGCGCAGTGGCTAGCACACTGGACTCGCATTCGGGAGGAGGACGGTCAAATCCCGCGTCCGGCCATCCTGATTTAGGTTTTCCGTGATTTCCCTAAATCGCTCCAGGCAAATTCCGGGATGGCTTCTTTGAAAGGGCACGGCCTACTTCCTTCCCCGTCCTTCCCTAATCCGATGAGACCGATGACCTCGCTGTCTGGTCTCCTCCCCCAACAACCCAACCCATACTGTGACAATCACAGATAATGCATCAAAACACGTACCAACGGGTCTCCTTCTGAACTGATCTCTGACACGATGGCTAACTATCATTCTTAGGAGGAGGAATACAAGGCTGCGGGACTGCAAAATTATTTGGCCTGCTACTTTAACTCCAGCTGGGCTATACTTTGATGCTGTTCCATGTACTCCTTTGCGCAGTATGCTTTCACTAACTGAACTACCATGTTCAGAAATCCTTACGAAATATTTACAGAATTCACTAATTTCTGCCACGATTTCGTCTTGTTGATGTTTATCTTTCGTCTACCTTTCGCCCTTGTAGCTCTGCATTATCTCTTTAAACCTTCACCACACTGGCCACGTACGACTTAATGCAAGTTTCCAATGCTCATTATATCTTTGTTACCTTCTCTGATCGTTCGGAATACACAAGGATTCAGGTATGAGTAATTAAAGGTCATGAGCGTTCACACTAAAGACGTTATTTATCATATCCTGGAAAAAGAAGATTATGATTTAATACCCTGTCGACGACGAGAGCTGAAACAAGAATAGGGTGGGTAATACGCCTGGGATTTTCAAGGGAACAAGTATGGATGAAATTCGCCTTAGGTGCTTTAAGGAATCATCTCCTGGAAGCTCACTTGTTATACTATCCGAGAGTACTTAAGGAAAGCTATCCAAATTTTTTCTAACAGAAAGGTGTGTTTGAAAGTCTGTATCATAACTGGCACACTGACTTGCGCCTTTCGTGTAAATCTATTCTTTCTTATAGATTTACTTCATTTAGTTTCAATCGTTGCAACAGATGCCTACAGTAGTGTTTATACGTTAAAATCGTCAAAGCTGCACTTATCATGCTTGCTGAACGAAAATCCTAATTTTGAAGTAAGCCGTTTGTGAAACTGGAGGCCTTCTTTGAACTTTTACCTAAAAAGAGTATACACTATCTGACCGAAAGTATCCGGACGCGTATTATACTGTGTTCATCATATGAATAAACCTGATTTTTTTCTTCTGCGTTTGCTTAAATCTCATTGGATTTCGTTTCACGTGGGGCGGAAGCCAAGCTATGTCCAGTACAGTCATGCACGATCATAAGGTTACGTTTTATACTGTGTTACACGTACACAGACTGAGCGACAATACGAAACAATCGCTTTGCCGGCGCCAGCTAGTCCAACTAACGTGCAATGCTGCGAGCAGTTTCAGTTCAGACGTAAAAGGCGATGAGCTGAGAAACAATATAGCTTCTAATGGCATTCACTTTTTAATGAGAATGAAACAATATTCGGCAAAACTCCAGCACTACCGCATGCTTCTTAGGTAACCAGACGGAGAGCATAAAATGCTCTCGTTCTCATCTAACATAGCATTCTAATTCCAAACAAGAGGGATGAAAATTCCTAACTTAAATAAAGGGTAATTTTTCTAAGCAAGCTATGCATGATGCGAAAGCATACTGCAGGGATTTCACCGTACTGTTGAATAATGAAGCCGCTGAAGGTATTAATTACAGTCAGTCGTCTGGTAATCTCTTAGCTCCTTCCTTGTCCGAATCCGAGACATATTTCAGTTCTGGAACTGTCACTACGTTGAAAACGAGTCGATCAACAACAGAATCCAAGAAGCCACCCAGACACTGCATTTTCTCCTCTTTCTTACGACGCGCCGTTCTATACCCCGCCAGTGTTCGTCAGTGACGTGTGAAAAAGCTGCGCGCGTTAGTTCCAGTACGTGTGGCAGTTTAGTCTTATTTCTCGCAACAAATCTCTTAAGTTGGCTCCAGATCAGTTATGTTGGGTCCATATTGTAATGGTACAGCGGTAAATGTAAAAATGCAGCATTTGTATGGTGTGCTCGATGCTGTGAAAATGATTGCTTTTCATGTTTCTAAGACACTTGTAACTCTGGTTCGTGTGACACTACACCTGTGGTATAAAAGAATCGACACACTTCAGATAAACAGCATTTGGTTTTTCCATTTTTGTCCTAAAGAATTGAACTGTTATGTTTTCTTAATTTAAGCAACACTTATTAACAATCGTTCATAAAATAACGATAATTAAGAATTTATACACTACTGGCCATTAAAATTGCTACACCACGAAGATTACGTGCTACAGACGCGAAATTTAACCGACAGGAAGAAGATCCTGTGATATGCAAATGATTAGCTTTTTAGAGCATTCACACAAGGTTGGCGCCGGTGGCGATACCTACAACGTGCTGACACGAGGAAAGTTTCCAACCGATTTCTCATACACAAACAGCAGTTGACCGGCGTTGCCTGGTGAAACGTTTTTGTGATGCCTCGTGTGAGGAGGAGAAATGCGTACCATCACGTTTCCGACTTTGATAAAGGTCGGATTGTAGCCTATCGCGATTGCGGTTTATCGTATTGCGACATTGCTGCTCGTGTTGGTCGAGATCCAATGACTGTTAGCAGAATATGGAATCGGTGGGTTCATGAGGGTAATACGGAACGCCGTGCTGGAACCCAACGGCCTCTTATCACTAGCAGTCGAGATGACAGGCATCTTATCCACATGGCTGTAACGGATCGTGCAGCCACGTCTCGATCCCTGAGCCAACAGATGGGGACGTTTGCAAGACAACAACCGTCTGCACGAACAGTTCGACGTCGTTTGCAGCAGCATGGACTATCAGCTCTGACACCATGGCTGCGGTTACCCTTGACGCTGCATCAAAGACAGGAGCACCTGCAATTCTGTACTCAACGACGAACCTGGGTGCACGAATGGCAAAACTCATTTTTTCGGATGAATCCAGGTTCTGTTTACAGCATCA
The DNA here is from genome assembly GCF_023864275.1 of Schistocerca cancellata. NCBI lineage: Eukaryota > Metazoa > Arthropoda > Insecta > Orthoptera > Acrididae > Schistocerca > Schistocerca cancellata. Next base: position 208,923,299 of record NC_064629.1, on the reverse strand, counting down.
TGATGGTCGCATCCGTGTTTGGCGACATCGCGGTGAACGCACATTGGAAGCGTGTATTCGTCATCGCCATACTGGCGTATCACCCAGCGTGATGGTATGGGGTGCCATTGGTTACACGTCTCCGTCACCTCCTGTTCGCATTGACGGCACTTTGAACAGTGGACGTTACATTTCAGATGTGTTACGACCCGTGACTCTACCCTTCATTCGATCCCTACGAAACCCTACATTTCAGCAGGATAATGCACGACCGCATGTTGCAGGTCCTGTACGGTCCTTTCTGAATACAGAAAATGTTCGATTGCTGCCCTGGCCAGCACATTCTCCAGATCTCTCACCAACTGAAAACGTCTGGTGAATGGTGGCCGAGCAATTGGCTCGTCATAATACGCCAGTCACTACTCTTGATGAACTGCGGTATCGTGTTGAAGGTGCATGGGCAGCTGTACCTGTACACGCCATCCAAGCTCTGTTTGACTCAATGCTCAGGCGTATCAAGGCCGTTATTACGGCCAGAGGTGGTTGTTCTGGGTACTGATTTCTCAGGATCTATGCACCCAAATTGCATGAAAATTTAATCACATGCCAGTTCTAGTATAATATATATTTGTCCAAGGAATACCCGTTTATCATCTTGCATTTCTTCTTGGTGTAGCAATTTTTTTATGGCTAGTTGTGTATTTGAAATCAAAACAGGAATTTCGCGTGCAATATGTAATTAGAAACAAGAAGATGTGCAATATTCATAAAAAATCACGTGTTTTACAATAATGAGATGTAGGTACTTCAAACTGAAAGAAGAAAAAAATGACCAAGTCGAGACATGAACCAGCGATCTATGAACTGCACCAGATTATCAGTCTGTTACGCTACCCATTCTGTTGTACATCCATGTTTATTGCATCTCAACTGTATCAAATACAGACCCTAGGAAAACTTCAAAGCCAATTTTTTCTGTAAATTTATGAAGAACATTAACAATAACCTATTTCTCGGCACTATTTAACCGTGTTCCAAATGCGTGTTTCACTACGTAGCAGGAAGCAGTCTTGTCCATTTTCATTCTGCGTGTTAAAAGCGCGTCAATCAGAGCACAACAGTACAGAGACTGTGACTGTAAACAATTTTTGAAATAAAAGCTACATAGCTGCAGTGTAGAAAAACGTTTATGGCTGTTAATACTAATACATTAGAGTCCGCCCCTCGTGGTCTCGCGGTAGCGGTCGCGCTTCCCAAGCACGGGGTCCCGGGTTCGATTCCCGGCGGGGTCAGGAATTTTTCCTGCCTCGAGATGACTGGGTAGTGTTGTGTCGTCTTCATCATCATCATCATTCATTACCATTGCGGTCGGAGGAAGGCAACGGCAAACCACCTCCTTTAGGACCTTGCCTAGCAAGGCGGTGCGGGTCTCCCGCATCGTTCCCCTACGCTCTGTAAAGAAGCATGGGACTTCACTTCCATTTTCCAATACATTAGAATATCTTGAAGTTTCATTTAACGTATCTTATTAAGAAGATATCTTTCCAAGAGCGTAACAACACCAGTGTACGTGTGCTACAGCTTCTTGCCATCATCGCGTTTGTCTTCGCTTACATCATGTTTATTCTTATGATGAATAGAGTATAGTGGGCATTAGGATGGGCTGTGTCCAGCGTTCCTCTTAATGATTGCTTGAACTTGTTTGGGTACACTTTCAATAAAGTGTCTGAATGTTTGGAAGAGTGGTAGCCCATTCTTCAAGAGTCGAAACCGGAGAAGATAGTGATGTTGGACACTAGGGTCTGGAGCGAAATCAACGTTCCAACTCATTCCATGGGCATTGCACTGGGTTCAAGCTGGGATTCTGGGCAGGTTAGTCCAATTCAGAAACGTTACTGTCCACAAACCATTGCCTCACAGATGCTGCTTAGTGACTGGGTGCACCGTCATGCTGACATGAACCCAATTATCGTCTCCGGAATGTTCCTCTACTGTATGCAGTGATGACTGGGTGTTGTGTGATGTCCTTAGGTTAGTTAGGTTTAAGTAGTTCTAAGTTCTAGGGGACTGATGACCATAGCTGTTAAGTCCCATAGTGCTTAGAGCCATTTGAACCATTTTTACTGTGTGCAATACAGAGTGCTGTTAAAATGTGTTCCCAGCGTTCCTCGTTTACAGTTACCTTACGCGCAGTACGGGGACTTTTCCCTAACCTCCAATGACTACAGAAATGTAAGGCTCACGAGGTCATGCTCGAACATGCTAACCATTCTAGCACTTTGGAACTCACGAGCGATTCCTTCAGCTGATTTCATGCGAGTTTTTACAACCACCCTCTGTAATGTTCTACAGTCCCTGTCCGTCAGCACATGAGGTCTACCTCGACACGGTTGAGCTGTGGTTGTTCTTTCTCGTTTCCAATTCACGATAACATCACCAACAGTCCACTTGGGCAGCTTCTACATCTACATCCATACTCCGCAAGCCTCCTGTGTGTGGCGGAGGGTACCTAGAATACCTCTACCGGTTCTCCCTCCTATTCCAGTCTCGTATTGTTCGTGGAAAGAAGGATTGTCGGTATGCCTCTGTGTGGGCTCTGATCTCTCTGATTATCCTCATGGTCTCTCCGCGAGATATACGTAGGAGGAAGCAATATAGTGCTTGACTCGAAACTTCAACAAAATCCCGTACCGAGCTACTGAGCGTCTCTCCTGCAGTGTCTTCCACTGCAGTTTATCATCTCCGTAACGCTTTCGCGATTGCTAAATGATCCTGTAACGAAGCGCGCTGCTCTCCGTTGGATCTTCTCTATCTCTTCTAACAACCCTATCTGGTACGGATCCCACACTGCTGAGCAGTATTCAAGCAGTGGGCGAATAAGCGTACTGTAACCTACTTCCTTTGTTTCCGGATCACATTTCCTTAGGATTCTTCCAATGAATCTCAGTCTGGCATGTGCTTTACCGACGATCAACTTTATATAATCATTCCATTTTAAATCACTCCTAATGCGTACTCCCAGATAATTTATGGAATTAACTGCTTCCAGTTGCTGACCTGCTATTTTGTAGCTAAATGATCTATCTTTCTATGTATTCGCAGCACATTACACTTGTCTACATTGAGATTCAGTTGCCATTCCCTGCACCATGCGTCAATCCGCTGCAGATCCTCCTGCATTTCAGTACAATTTTCCATTGTCACAACCTCTCGATATACCACAGCATCATCCGCAAAAAGCCTCAGCGAACTTCCAATGTGATCCACAAGGTCATTTATGTATACTGTGAATAGCAACGGTCCTACGACACTCCCCTGCGGCACACCTGATATCACTCTTACTTCGGAAGACTTCTCTCCATTGAGAATGACATGCTGCGTTCTGTTATCTAGGAACTCTTCAATCCAATCACACAATTGGTCTGACAGTCCATATGCTCTTACTTTGTTCATTAAAGGACTGTGGGGAACTGTATCGAACGCCTTGCGGAAGTCAAGAAACACGGCATCTACCTGGGAACCCGTGTCTATGGCCCTCTGAGTCTCGTGGACGAATAGCGCGAGCTGGGTTTCACACGATAGTCTTTTTCGAAACCCATGCTGATTCCTACAGAGTAGATTTCTAGTCTCCAGAAAAGTCATTATACTCTAACATAATACGTATTCCAAAATTCTACAACTGATCGACGTTAGAGATATAGGTCTATAGTTCTGCACATCTGTTCGACGTCCCTTCTTGAAAACGGGGATGACCTGTGCCCTTGTCCAATACTTTGGAACGCTACGCTCTTCTAGAGACCTACGGTACACCGCTGCAAGAAGGGGGGCAAGTTCCTTCGCGTACTCTGTAAAATCGAACTGGTATCTCATCAGGTCCAGCGGCCTTTCCTCTTTTGAGCGATTTTAATTGTTTCTATATCCCTCTGTCGTCTATTTCGATATCTACCATTTTGTCATCTGTGCGACAATCTAGAGAAGGAAATACAGTGCAGTCTTCCTCTGTGAAACAGCTTTGGAAAAAGACATTTAGTATTTCGGCCTTTAGTCTGTCATCCTCTGTTTCAGTACCACTTTGGTCACAGAGTGTCTGGAAATTTTGTTTTGATCCACCTACCGCTTTGATGTAAGACCAAAATTTCTTAGGATTTCTTACAGAGAAATGAAATGTCCTTGATTTGTTCTTCAGGTGACACCTGATCCGCAGTCCACGTTCAAAGTCACTAAGCTATCCTGGCCGACCCAATCTGGTGTTACTGCTTCTCTACTGACAACACAATAGTGATAACTCCGCATTACATAGGAATGCTAATGCTTAGTATGTCGTTAAGGAGATAAAAAAAGGTCATCAGTCTACCATTCACCCTCCGACACGTAAGCTGTGTACCCAGTTTGTCTACGTATAGAGTAAATTCAGTGTGCATGTGTGAGAAAGCGTTCCAAATGGCTGTGTAGCGTGTATCTGAGGCGGGGCACGGGACCCAGCCCGGTATACACCTAGTGGGATGCGGAGAAACCGACTAAAAACCACATGGCTGGATGACATACCGACCCCTCGTCGTTAATACGTCGGGCGGACCCGATTCGGGGCCAGAACACCTCTCCCCGTCCCTGAAGAAGTCACATCAACACGCGCGGCCACCCGGGCGGGTACATAAAGATGTCTGGGTACTTTTTATCAGATACTGCAGTAAATTATTTGTTGTACAGGTACTGAAAGATCGTATCTTCGGTGTCGTATGTCGCATACGAAAATAAAAAATGGCACTGCGCTTCTCACTATACATAAATGTGTCACATGAAAAAAAGCAAAAAAAATATCGAAACCATAAATTAAAATTGGAGTTGAATGAAATATTTTGACCATATTCCATTGATCTATCACAGGAAAGTGGCCTTTGGCGATATTCTACTCTCTTTTGGACAAAACAGGAATACGTACTATGTATTCGCAGTAGCGAATATGAGCAGCCACCAGCTGTATAACGGAATGACAATGAAAATTTGTGCCAGACCGAGACTGGAACCCGGATTTCCCGCTTATCGTGAGAAGTCGCCTTACTATTAGGCACCCGAACACGACTTACGGGCAGACCCACACTTCCATATGTTGTCAACCATCCGTCTGCAAGCAGCACCCGTTCATTCATTACGTATATTCCCGTACAGCGAAGACATTTTAATTGAAAGTCGCTTACCTGGTGTCAGCGGATAAATAGGATACTGCAGTGCCTTTATTGTTTAGAAATACGATGCAACGTTCGTTTGGACAGGCAATGCACGCAATATCGTATTTATCCGCCAATACTGGACAAGCGACTTTCAATTTAAAAAATCCCCCTTGTACGGAAATATACATAATGAATGCACGAGTACAAGTTGCAGGCACATGGTTGACGACATATGGATGTTTGGGCATGGCCGTGAGTCGTGCTCGGATAGCCTAATGGTAAGGCGACAGCTCGCGATAGACGGGAAATCCGGGTTCGAATCCTGGACCAGCACACATTTTCACTGTCGTCATTCCATTATACAGTTGATGGTTTCCCATATTCGTAACTGCGAATACAGTTCATGTATTTCATAATGGCTGTAGTCGGCGCAGTGCCTGTTCTTTCAGATATGAATGGCTGTCCTAAGGTACACTGCATCGTACTTCCGAACAACACAGGCACTGCAATATAGTGTCGTATCGTACAAATCAGGAGTACGGGCAAAGTGATTTGTGCTTAAAATGAGAATGATACAAAACTTTCAAAATACTATTTCGCAAATAAATATCTTATCTGTATTGTGAAATCTAATCTTAATGAAAAATAGGCTGTGCCATTCTTCGCACGTATGCTTGGATTTTAATGCAGCGCTTCAAAGGTACTTAACGAATAAAGGTTTCTGTACAAAAAATGAAGTTGCGAGAGCTATTGTGGTGCCAGTCTCATAAAAATCATGATCAGGTGCTGTTGATGTTGCTTGTCTCCTGTACGGAACAAGCTAACTTTATTAAAATGTAGAAAGCTCACAGTGAGTCACAATAAATAAAAAATTAAATTATTGCCAACTTGGTGGCTTTATTTTAACATCCGCAAAGTCCATTACCGCGTAACTTAGACAACAATGAATGTATCGACGAAGTAATTATACTGGAGAATTTATGAAATAAAACTCAGTTGGTAAGACCACGGCGACTGGAGTAGTTCGGCGTGTCACGTATCTGGTACGACGGCAGAACTTCGTTAAGCCGTCGGCGTGAGAGAGAACCTCAGGATGGGCTAGACGAGCGGAATCAGTTCAGTCACGACCAATCGGAGGTGCCCAGCACATCAGACAACATCTGAGATCGTACAAACTCTGGCCTTTTCTCATGCCGCTGTGTAACGTATTTCAGTTCACGAAAAGCCGCTGCCACTAGAGTCCAACTGCCACTGGGATCAACATTTTGATGACGGGGGTCGTCAACTATCGCCGATTGCAGCAGTAGATTGTTAGGCCACAGGGCAGCTAATCACTTCACAATGCAAAATTGAAAAATAACCAGTGAGAAACCATGGGATCTACAACTACCTCATCATTGACGGCTAATGAAGCAACGCAAATTACGGTTTAAAGTCCTGTCAACGATGTGGTCATTAACCTTCCTAGTATCATTACGAAAACAGAATCATTACTGTCACACTCAACTGTAATGTACGTTTTTATGTTAGTTGATTTAGGTATTCCCAATGCATCCAATGTAAATTACTTGAGGTCTATATGACCCCAGTGGTACTCAGTGGAACAAAAAAAAAAAATCCTGGTCGTAGGAGGGTTAATCGACGGAGCGTAAGCTCGGTTAGGACAGCATAATTAAGGAAAACGACCGCGCTTTTTCACATCTACGTAAGTACTCTCCAAGTTACTGTGCAGTGCGCTGCAGACAGAAAATCCCACATAACATTACGAGAAACGAAGGGAAATCTAAATTTTGATTTGAGTGCCGCTCTTTTGCGAACTCTAAATAGAGCTCCTAAACCACCGTTTGGTTACAGATGATACTGTTCCACGGCATGGACGCAGGAATAGCTGCGCCGGACGCTTGGAGCATAGAAGAAGTGTAGAGTGGACTGATTGTGTACACGTAGTACACTTCGACAGAAGGATACGAGCCAACGGGGCACCATACAGGAAGACGGCCGGGGTATTTTCGTGCTCTAGATGTTTACAAAAGATGAAATGGGGCCCTGATACGTTTGTCATAGTCTCTCACAGGCGATCAATACAGGAACCTACTATACCGTCATATACATCCATTAGTTCGCCTACGAAGGAAACTGTAACTTTCAGCAAGACAGTGCATCATGTCATTCCTCGCGAATACTGTCAGTACGTTTCGAGTGACACTTCACATGCACGAGAATCCTTGCCCCACACACTCCAACTCATCTGGCCTAATTCTACAGAGCACATACGGAGTGCCATGGGGCTAGTGCATGCCTTGGGTCCTGTTTCGACTTTCTTCCCCGAGCTGTAGGAGGTGGCTGAGCTATTATGGATCACGATGGCTCACTAACGGTTTCAGTGATACACAGAGTCCGTATCATACAATTCTGCCACCGCTGCCTGGGAGAGCATTCTGCTGGTTGATGGCTGCTTTATTCATTTCGTGGTGCAGTTGCGCATTTGTAAGCGTCCACTTTCTTCATGCATTGTAGTTAAAGTCTTCTGGCTTTCTCATGGATTAAATGACTGAGCCTGCAAAGCATGGAAGCTGTGGATCCACTGTATGTAGTGTATACATCAGGTGAACTTCCTCCTGCAAGGATCTGTCTATGCCGTTTCAAAATGGGGTAACTGCTTCTACAATTTATATGATACTCCACCTGTGGTGTCACCGCCAGACACTACACTTGCTAGGTGGTAGCCTTTAAGTCGGCCGCGGTCCGGTAGTATACGTCGGACCCGCGTGTCGCCACTATCAGTGATAGCAGACCGAGCGCCGCCACACGGCAGGTCTAGTCTAGAGACTCCCTAGCACTCGCCCCAGTTGTACAGCCGACTTTGCTAGCGATGGTTCACTGTCTACATACGCTCTCGTTTGCAGAGACGACGGTTTAACATAGCGCCATATTCAGTTACTATAATTACTTCAAGAATGTATTCTGAACAGACAATATTGTGAATCATGTACCGTCAAGAGCGACGGTCATCATAAATAGATTAAAGTTAATTATGAAACTAATTACGTCCGCTTTCTGAATTCTCATTCCTTGTCATGTTCCAGACCTCACGTCAGTATAGTTCTTCCCTCTTCACGCCAGCCTGCGTGAGCTAACACGCGTGCATTTCGGCCTCCACTCGTAACACGGTGTTGGCTCTTCTGCTAACACAAAACCACCTACACACTTACCAATGGCTGTACGACCTACGCAGACAAAACTGGTATTGCCAAGTCTCTTATAACAATAAACTGCCTTAGTCATAACCGAGCGAGGTGGCGCAGTGGTTACCACACTGGACTCGCATTCGGGAGGGCGACGGTTCAATCCCGCGTCCGGCCATCCTCGTTCAGTTTTCCCGTGATTTCCCTAAATCGTTTCAGACAAATACTGGGATGGTTTCTGTGAAAGGGCAAGGCCGACTTCCCTCCCTAATCCGATGAGACCGATGACCTCGCTGTTTGGTCTCCTCCCCCAACTCAAAGCAACATATCTTAGTCATACAAGGCAAACACAAATAAAAGACATACATGCCGCCATTTCCCAAGTTCACCATTCACTCTCTAATATTCGTAAATACAATTCCCTCATACTAGTAGCGATTCCAGGTCATGAAAATTGACAACGACCGGGAAAATGAAAGAGTGGTGTGCTGAACGCACGGCCCTCAATACCACATCCAATGACGTACTGGAGGTGGGCAACACGGCGGTCGGTCGGTGGTCTGTGGAGGCGCTTTTACAGTTCTTTCATTGTTATTCCAGTCGTCCTGCACATTATTTCTTTCTTACATTCCAGTAACGTTTGATAATGACTTCATAGCTCTCTTTTTACGGGAACACAAGTTTCGCTGAAGTACACTGCCGGAAAAAAATAGTACAGCTGTAAAGACGACGTCGATTTTGCCGCGATGACGGCATACGCCACCTGGGGAATAGTACACTACTGGCCATTAAATTTGCTACACCAAGAAAAAATGCAAGATGATAAACGGGTTTTCCTCTGACAAATTATTATACTAGAACTGACATGTGATTACATTTTCACGCAATTTGGGAGCATAGATCCTGAGAAATCAGTACACAGAACAACCACCTCTGGCCGTAATAACGGCCTTGATACGTCTGGGCACTGAATCAAACAGAGCTTGGATGGCGTGTACAGGTACAGCTGCCTGCAGCTTCAACACAATACCACAGTTAACCAAGACTAGTGACTGGCGTATCGTGACGAGCCAATTGCTCGGCCACCATTCACCAGACGTTTTCAATTGGTGAGAGATCTGGAGAATGTGCTGGCCAGGGCAGCAGTCGAACATTTTCTGTATCCAAAAAGGCCCGTACAGGACTTGCAACATGCGGTCGTGCATTATCCTACTGAAACATAGGGTTTCGCAGGGATCGAACGAACGGTAGAGCCACAGGTCCTAACACATCTGAAATGTAACGTCCACTGTTCAAAGTTCCGTCAATGCGAACAAGAGGTGACCGAGACGTGTAACCAATGGCACCCCATACCATCACACCGGGTGATACGCCAGTATGGCGATGACGAATACACTCTTCCAATGTGGGTTCACTGCGATGTCGCCAAACACGAATGCGACCATCGTGATGATGTAAACGGAACCTGGACTCATCCGAAAAAATGACGTTTTGCCATTTGTGCACCCAGGTCCGTCGTCGAGTACACCATCGTAGGCGCTCCTGTCTGTGATGCAGCGTCAAGGGTAACCGCAGCCATGGTGTCCGAGCTGATAGTCCATGCTGCTGCAAACGACGTCAAACTGTTCGTGCAGACGGTTGTTGTCTTGCAAACGTCCCCATCTGTTGACTCAGGGATCGAGACGTGGCTGCACGATCCGTTACAGCCATGCGGATAAGATGCCTGTCATCTCGACTGCTAGTGATACGAGGCCGTTGGGATCCAGCACGACGTCCCGTGTTGCCCTCCCCACCGATTCCATATTCTGCTAACAGTCATTGGATCTCGACCAACACGAGCAGCAATGTCGCAATACGATAAACCGCAAACGCGATAGGCTACAATCCGACCTTTATCAAAGTCAGAAACGTGACGGTACGCATTTCTCCTCCTTACACGAGGCATCACAACAACGTTTCACCAGGCAACGCCGGTCAACTGCTGTTTGTGTATGAGAAATCTGTTGGAAACTTTCCTCATGTCATCACGTTGAAGGTGTCGCCACCAGTGCCAACCTTTGTGAATCCTCTGAAAAGCTAATCATTTGCTTATCAGAGCGTCTTCTTCCTGTCGGTTAAATTTCGCGTCTATAGCACGTCATCTTCTTGGTGTAGCAATTTTAATGGCCAATAGTGTAGATGTACTGATAATGGTTTCAACGTCGTCCGTCAACAGCTAGCGTAGCAGCGTAACTACCAGAGCGCCATTTGTGTCTACCCTTCAATAGGGAACACTCACCGCCAGAATGCTTAGTGTGGTGCAATCATGTGAAGCAAACAGGCAACAATGCCACGGAGAGGCACTCGAGCTTCCTACAGCCAACTGAGCTTGTTTGGAAGGGGTCAAATTGTGGCCTTCCGAGTGGGGGCTGGTCCTTTAGGAGAATTGCCACACAAGTTGGACGTGCTTCGTTAGGTGTCAACTATGCTGGCATAAGGTGAACATTTTCACACCCGTAGACGAGGTCCTGGACTTCCACGCTCTGGGTCCACGCAGCTCACACACACACCAGGATCGTAGTATTATAAGGGCAGCAGTGCAAAATCGTACAGTACTGCAGCACATATAAGACAGATTATCAGCTCAGACGTGTGAACACAAACTGTTGCGAACCGGTTATTATCAGTGGGACTATGGGCAAGCACAATTCTAGCCTGTTGTTCTCACGCGACAGCACCGACGTGCACAGCTCGACTGGTGTCGTCAGCGGATCACTTGGAAGATGGAATGGCGCGCTGTGGTTTTCAGAGATGAAAATAGATTGTCTGGACGCAAGTGATGGACGTTTGCATGTACAACGTAGATCTGGTGAGTGCTGTCTCGTATAGTGCATTCAACTAAGACACAATGGCCCCACCCAGGTCTTATGGTCTGGGGTACAGAAAGTTACAACTCTCGTTCACCTTTGGTATTTCTGGAGTGGATGGTAACCAGCTCTCTGTACATGCAGAACGTTGTTAGACCTGTTCTTACAAGAGGAAGGTGACATGTTGTTCGAACAGGATAATTCTGCCTATGTAACTCAACATGCTCTGCAGCAAGACGTGCAGCAACTTCCCTGACAAGTTCTAGATTACCTCCAATCGAGCACGTGTGGAAAATAATGGGATGAGAAGTGACTCGTGCGACTCATCAACCAACAACTCTCACAGGACTGTGTGAACAGGTCGAGCAGACATGGAATAACATATCGCAGGGGAGTATTCGCCATATGTACAACCGACTGGATGCCAGAGGCAGTGCCCACATTGCCGCCTGCGGAGGCTACAACATGTTTCTCGGGAATTGTAAATGGTTGCGAAAGCACACTTGACCTTTTAGCCACAAACAATCCAGAGCTGGTAGAGACCATCATGACTGATACAGGGATTAGTGATCACAAGGTCGTTGTAGCTAGGCTCAATACCGTTTCTTCCAAATCCACCAGAAACAAACGCAAAATAATTTTATTTAAAAAAGCGGATAAAGTGCCACTAGAAGCCTTCCTAAGAGACAATCTCCATTCCTTCCGAACTGACTATGCAAATGTAGACGAGATGTGGCTCAAATTCAAAGATATAGTAGCAACAGCAAATGAGAGATTCATACCTCATAAATTGTTAAGAGATGGAACTGATCCCCCATGGTACACAAAACAGCTCCGAACGCTGTTGCAGAGGCAACGGAAAAAGCATGCGAAGTTCAGAAGAACGCGAAATCCCGAAGATTGGCTAAAATTTACAGACGCGCGAAATTTGGCACGGACTTCAATGCGAGATGCCTTCAATAGGTTCCACAACGAAACATTGTCTCGAAATTTGGTAGAAAATCCGAAGAAATTCTGGTCGTATGAATAGTACACAAGCGGCAAGACGCAGTCAATACCTTCGCTGCGCAGTGCCGATGGTAGTGTTACCGACGACTATGCCGCTAAAGCGGAGTTATTGAACGCAGTTTTCCGAAATTCCTTCACCAGGGAAGACGAATGGAATATTCCAGAATTTGAAACACGAACAGCTGCTAGCATGAGTGTCTTAGAAGTAGACACCTTAGGGGTTACGAAGCAACTCAAATCGCTTGATACGGGCAAGTCTTCAGGTCCAGATTGTATACCGATTAGGTCCCTTTCAGATTACGCTGATACAATAGCTCCCTACTTAGAAATCATATACAACCGCTCGCTCACCGATAGATCTGTACCTACAGATTGGAAAATTGCGCAGGTCGCACCAGTGTTTAAGAAGGGTAGTAGGAGAAATCCATCGAACTACAGACCTATATCATTGCCGTCGGTTTGCAGTAGGGTTTTGGAGCATATACTGTATTCAAACATTATGAATCACCTCTAAGGGAACGATCTATTGATACGTAATCAACATGGTTTCAGAAAACATCGTTCTTGTGCAACGCAGCTAGCTCTTTATTCGCACGAAGTAAGGGCCGCTATCGACAGGGGATCTCAAGTTGATTCCGTATTTCTAGATTTCCGGAAAGCTTTTGACACCGTTCCTCACAAGCGACTTCTAATCAAGCTGCGGGTCTATGGGGTATCGTCTCAGTTGTGTGACTGGATTCGTGATTTCCTGTCAGGAAGGTCGCAGTTCGTAGTAATAGACGGCAAATCATCGAGTAAAACTGAAGTGATATTAAGTGTTCCCCAGGGAAGCGTCCTGGGACCTCTGCTGTTCCTGATCTATATAAATGACCTGGGTGACAATCTGAGCAGTTCACTTAGGTTGTTCGCAGATGATGCTGTAATTTACCGTCTAGTAAGATCATCCGAAGACCAGTATCAGTTGCAAAGCGATTTAGAAAAGATTGCTGTATGGTGTGGCAGTTGACGCTAAATAACGAAAAGTGTGAGGTGATCCACACGAGTCCCAAAAGAAATCCGTTGGAATTCGATTACTCGATTCAACTAAGTACCTGGGTGTTAAAATTACGAACAACTTCAGTTGGAAAGACCACATAGAAAATATTGTGGGGAAGGCGAGCCAAAGGTTGCGTTTCATTGGCAGGATACTTAGAAGATGCAACAAGTCCACTAAAGAGACAGCTTACACTACACTCGTTCGTCCTCTGTTAGAATATTGCTGCGCGGTGTGGGATCCTTACCAGGTGGGATTGACGGAGGACATCGAAAGGGTGCAAAAAAGGGAAGCTCGTTTTGTATTATCACGTAATAGGGGAGAGAGTGTGGCAGATATGATACGCGAGTTGGGATGGAAGTCATTAAAGCAAAGACGTTTTTCGTCGCGTTGAGATCTATTTACGAAATTTCAGTCACAAACTTTCTCTTCCGAATGCGAAAATATTTTGTTGAACCCAACCCACATAGGTAGGAATGATCATCAAAATAAAATAAGAGAAATCAGAGCTCGAACAGAAAGGTTTAGGTGTCCTTTTTTTCCCGCGCGCTGTTCGGGAGTGGAATGGTAGGGAGATAGTATGATTGTGGTTCGATGAACCCTCTGCCAAGCACTTAAATGTGAATTGCCGAGTAATCATGTAGATGTAGATGTACCTCAGAACTACTTGTGTTATTGATCTGTAATGTGATCATTTCATGCACTCCATATGCACTGTTGCAACAATAAATCTTGAGTGAATTAGAAACCTCTAAACCTATGTACTAGCCTAATTTGTTTCCAGCAGTGGTGAAACTAAATACGACTTGCCATGATGCCCCAGTCCATTAAGCACAGACACCTCTGTGCAGCCAGAATTATCATGGGCACCTGCAGTTCCTCACATATAAATATACAGACGTAAAACGTTAAGCACCTGGAAGTAATGATCCAATATAGATGCAGTTCCATACATGTATAAGTTACGAATGGATATGTAAATGATAATGTAGATTTATGGTCTGCGACTTCTAGAACTGAATTACTGTTGTTACTCTGTTACGAAGCAAGTCGGGGTATTTAATGGGCTGAAGATGTGTCAGATGGTAAGAGTACTGTGAACGAGTGGCCAAATGCTGTAATGAATGGGAATGTGAGGGGAAACTACATGTGTTGTCAATTCATACTTTTAGCTCCCCATGCACAAATAATGATTTCACTGTAATGCCCCATATCAGCCAACACTATTGGTCGGAGACTTGCAGCAGCTGGGCTACTTAACTATTATCCCATGTAAATGGTACCCAAAACCACAACTCAGACTGCCAGATTTGGAATGGCTCCGTACGCACACAGCATTGAATGCTGAAGAGCGGCATCATTTTCAATGATGAATCTTCAATCTTCATTAAGCACTACCTTGGATTACCAGTTTCTGTCAGTAATGTGTGCCATGACCAAGAGACACATTCTGCCAATGTTTTCAAAAGATACATGGGTATTTCTCTAGTGTGATGGTGTGAGCAGCTACCACATATGACTCCAGGTCACCTCTGATAGTGGTTCAGGGAAATTCCGTGGGATAGAAGTAAACCAAAGAAATTCTGAGTCATGTGATAACTCACATGGGACAGCATTCTGGCACCATTAATCCACACATGATCTGTGTTTCTGTGACATGTCTGCATGACATGTGGTTATCCCTTGACCAGCAAGGATCCCCAATCTGTACCAGACAGAACATCTGTTGTGATTCTTGAGTTTCTCCCGGCGTATTTGATAAAATATCCACGGGTGTACTGCCTGTCTAGAGTGTCCATATGTTGCACCAGTTTGTATGTCAATCTCATCACAATGTCAGTATACATACTAACAGCCAGTTGAATAGTTTTTCACAAGATTATAAAATAGCTGTATCACATTTCCCAACCAAATCACTGCATGCATCAAGTTCTATAGAGAGCAACATCCTACCAATGAGGGACCAGCACTGTGCCTATACTGCAAAATTTCTAGTTCATTCAATTTTATGATGTGATCACTGAAATAAAACTATACACTCTTTCATCACATGAAGCTTCATTTCATGTCATTTATCTTCTTCTGGATGCTTAACTTTTTTGTTGATGTGTTCAAGACAGAATTTGATAATCCAATGCAATTTGAACGTATTATCTTGTGGCGTCCTGCCTCACGCTTTTACTTTACTCTTAATATCAATAAAAATTACAAAGTGAGTACAGATCACTTAACCATTCCGGTCTTGCTACGGATTATTTGTTTATTTCAGGATGAGTACTTTTATTGTGATATTTTTCCAGTTAGGTGTCCACCAGCTGCTCCATCACCAGCATGGTAAATGCTTACTTCAGAAAGCGCAAAGTAACATGCATTCTTTTAAAAGCTCCAAGCATCTTATGTCGCGTTACTCTCAAGTACCATGACATTTTGTACAGTAATCACCTTTACTGTATCTTCTCTCAAAGATACAGTTTCATACAGGTATCTTCTCTCGACGATACAGTAAGCCATTGATGTTGTGTAACTAACCTCCGTAATCAAAACATGCTGGTGTAATGATTATTTCAGAAATGTACAGTTCATATCCTGATTGTGGAAAAACTTGCATAGCCAGAATTTGATAATCCAATGCAATTTGAACGTATTATCTTGTGTCGTCCAGCCTCACGCAAGTGATGAGCAAAACAAAAAATAAGTTATCTGTGCAAAGCTGGACATTGCAGGCATTATTACTTGAAAAAAGTCATTAATACACAACTTAAACAGTAGTCCAAACTGTTTTGTCATAATTATTTTCATGTCTGCAGATGGCTGACTAGAATACAGTGCTGTTTTCTGTCTATCATATCTAACTTAACCACCCAATGGCAACTCAGGGTGAGTATTCCATAACAGCAAACTTTCTGCAGCAAGTGATACAGTACTGAAACAATAGAGTTATGACTGTCAAAAAGCTCTGAATCCCTTGGTTACCACAGTCCATAGGATTATAAAAGGAAAATAAATGTCTGATGTCCTGTCATCAATGAGGTAATTAAAGATGGACCAGAAACTTGGGATGAACAAGGACAAGGAAGGACTCTGGCTGTGTACTTTTAAAAGGGACCATTTCAGAATCTTGCACTGAGTAATTAATCGAAAACACAGAAGTTTCACGATCACTGATTCAATAGTTCCAGGAATATAGCCATTTGTTTGACCCATGGCAAAGCTGCGAACAGTACTCCCGTGAGTTTTCCGCAACTTTTAGATATATCATCTCAAGCAATATTTCCAAGAAAGAAACAAGACTACGCAATCTTGTACAACTTTTTGCATTCTCTTAACAGAAGTAATATAAAAAATTTCCTGGGCGATTTGCATATGGATAATTTGAAGCAATGCCGGCTGAAAAATAAGACTTTCAAAAAAAAAAGTAATGAAGTTTAGCTTTTTATATCTACGGAATTAAATGCGGGATACACCTGAAACTTTGCACGTAATAACTTACCAAGAAAAGGCCTCAGAATATAAAATTTCATTCTCATAATGCTTTCCATTACTTTACAAACAGAGCGCATAGTTGACGAATTTTCTAAAAACCCCAAAAATGATTATTTGCGCCCCACTTTTACAAAAATGGTTCAAATAGCTCTGAGCACTATGGGACTCAACATCTGAGGTCATCAGTCCCCTAGAACTTAGAACTACTTAAACCTAACTAACCTAAGGACATCACACACATCCATGCCCGATGGTGGTGGTGATGGTTAGTGTTTAACGTCCTGTCGACAACGAGGTCATTAGAGACGGAGCGCAAGCTCGGGTTACGGAAGGATTGGGAAGGAAATCGGCCGTGCCCTTTCAAAGGAACCATCCCGGCATTTGCCTGAAACGATTTAGGGAAATCACGGAAAACCTAAATCAGGATGGCCGGAGACGGGATTGAACCGTCGTCCTCCCGAATTCCATGCCCGAAGCAGGATTCGAATCTGCGACCGTAGCAGTCACGCGGTTCCGGACTGAAGTGCCTAG
Source organism: Schistocerca cancellata (assembly GCF_023864275.1). Lineage (NCBI taxonomy): Eukaryota > Metazoa > Arthropoda > Insecta > Orthoptera > Acrididae > Schistocerca > Schistocerca cancellata. Next base: position 208,906,066 of record NC_064629.1, on the reverse strand, counting down.
AACCGGACGGCCACTGCGGCCGGCCCACTTTTACAAAAGTGCCTTCTGCAAACTCTGTTAAACCGTTTTCATTAGAAACAACGTTCTAAAACACCTAAAAAACTAAATTTGTTTTGGACTGCGATCATATAAGGCGCTGAAAGACTACGACTAGGTGAAGCAAAGTCGGCAAAAGAAAAAGGCTTTGGAAGAAAATGCAGTATTTTGCTTAATCTCTCCGGAAGTGATTGCGGGATAAACCTGAAGCTTTGCACGCAGTAACTTACCAATACAAGGTCTTAAAATATAAAATTTCATTCTCCTACTGATTTCCAATAGTTTATAAACTGAGCGCAAATTTGACGATCTTTCTAGAAACGTCAAAAATGTTTTAAACTGCTTCCATTAGAAATACCATGCTCTCAACCACCTAAAATACTATATTTCGTTTTGCAGTGGGACCATAAAAGGCAAAAAAATGCTGTCTGGGGAAAGTATCAAAAGTCCTTATGACTAGGAAATCAGCTTCAGTAAAAAAAAAAACGCAAATTAGTAATTTTTTTGGCTATACAAAATTCTAGAATGAGATTTTCACTCTGCAGCGGAGTGTGCGCTTATATCAAACTCCCTGGCAGATTAAAACTGTGAACCTGAGCAGGAGACCTTCTGTAAAGTTTGGAATGTAGGAGGAGAGGTACTGGCAGAAGTAAAGTTGTGAGGACGGGCCGTGAGTCTTGCGTGGGTAGCCCAGTTGGTAGAGCACTTGCCCGCGAAAGGCAAAGGTTCCGAGTTCGAGTCTCAGTCCGGCACATAGTTTTAATCTGCCAGGAAGTTTTCGTACAAAATTCTCTTTATAGAAAATGAAATTAGAATATAGAGTACAATAAAAAGAATAGTTTTCGATTTTTGTGGCTCAAATAATTTGAAGTAATCACATTTGAAAAGTGTATTTTCTGTATTATCAAAATTTCTTCCCGGTCAATCCCATCAGTGACATCATCTGGCCAGTAGTGTGGTTTTCCTGACGACATTCTACAGCAAATTAACGAAACAGGTAAAAAATTGAACTAACTTGAAATAAATATAAGCTTAGGGTCCTACAAGGGAACTTTTCTACCTGTAGCTTTGGCCTCTGACACTTATAGAAATGTATCATCAGCTTGGGATCCTGTGCAAAGAAATCTTTACCAAGCTTTGGAGCCTGTGGTAAAGAATCTTCCCCGTGGCTGCTCTTGCACAGCTATCGGGCGTGGCCCCTATGGTGATGGGTATGCTAGTTTTCTCACTTTCAAAGGAACCAACAGTGGTTAAGCCACCATGGATCATAGCAAGACGTTTATACAATATTCCATCAGTACACTAATGTTCCGCATTAACAGCACATTATGCTAACACAAAGTACGCTGTACCTTAAACCAGAATTAAACTAGCACAGCAAGAGCATTACTCAATAATGGAGACACTAATAATTCTCTGTAACACAGATCCATTCAAAAATTTTAGAAAACTGCTATGAACTTAACCAAAATTTACACAATGTGACAATGGTATAAAACCTGCGGGCTATTAATACGATGTGTGCTGTAGCTGTTGTGCAACAGCTTTACTACCATGATATCCGCTGCGTTAGTAATGCACAGTTAATTTACGAAACAGAAAAACAGAAATAGGTCACGATCAGCCAGTCCCAGTTTGACGTTTCTCAAGTTATTTGCACTTTATCTAACTTCCTAGTCATCAAGACTAGGGAGGGTACTAAACAACTGTAGAATAAAGACATGTCAGATATCATCTTAAGTAACAGAGGAATATGGGCTCTTTTTCAATACACTTCCATCTTGTTGTTTTTAGTGCATTATATGCTGGCATTGCAAAACCAAATATAGTTTTTAGGTGGTTTAGAACAGGGTCTTTCTCATGCAAGCGTTTTAAAAGAATTTTAGAATAATCGTCAACTTTGCGCTCAGTTTGTAAACTATGAATGAAATTTCATACCCTGTCACTTTGTTTAGGTAAGTTATTGGGTGTAAGGTTTCAGGTGTATTCTGCATTCGCGTCCGGTAGTATTAAGAGCTAAACTTAACAGCCTTGTTTTACTTTCTATTTTTTCGGCCGACTACGTTTCAATTTATCCATTGGCACAACGCTCAGGAAATATTTTTTTTTATTACGTGTAAGTGCATCAAGTTGTAAAAGTTTGCTTAGTTTTGTTACTTTCAAGAAAATCTTGCCGGTGATGGTATCTCTCAAACTGGCCGAAAACTCACGGGTGGACCATTGAGAGCTGTGCTAGGAGGACAAACAAATCACTATATCTCCGGGATTATTGAATTAATGATAGTGAAAGTTTACCATGGGAACAGGCTTGATTGCTAATACAAAATCCGTGATTGTCATGCTACAACCCTCTAGATCACACAGCATGGAATGCCGGGGGGGGGGGGGGGGGGGGGGGGGAGAAGAGAGATCGGATCGACTTCTGCAATGTCATGGAAGGGGCTAACCACAGAATATAAAACTATACCAGTATTTCACTGATCAGAATTCACAATCAGTCAATCAACAATTAGCATATTCCTTGGCGTCACGTCAATGTTCCATCTGCAAACTACACCAACATTAGCAAAAAAATGCTTTACCCAGAGAGTGTATTTATTAAACTTCTGCTTTTTCCCCCTTGCTTTGCAATAATCCCTGATGCAACACTTCGGGAGGAGCGGGCGGGGGGGGGGGGGGGGGTTGAGATGAAATAAAGATGCAAAGACTTCTTTGAAAGCAATGTATTATAAAGGTTTAATATGAAAACTGTATCAGTTACAGAGTGTGAACCGCAGCTGGTATTTCATGCCAGAGAGGACACCACCATGAAGAGAGAGACAATCTTGGTTCTTAGACAATATTAAGGTAGGCCTATGTTGAGTACTTGAAAAGTACTGTTGCCAAACATCTATTACATTTAACTCCACTTTATAGTCGATCAATGGAATATTAAATCGTTAGCAGAATTACAATATACACCTCCATATTTATTTTACATTACACACATGAGAAAAATATATTTAGGCAGGGCGTCGGCCATTTTAGTTGCCAATAGTTTTACCGGCTACAAGAAAGCAGAAAGGAAGTAGCGTAAAAGGGAAATAATGTTACAAGATCTCACGCAGCTAAAACAAATACAGATTTTTCATTTCATTAGAGATTTCACAATTAAGAATACACAGTACACAAACAATATTTTACTGTGTATAGGTATATTATTTTATAATGATTTCTTTACGTCCATGTATACACCCAGCACAGATATTTTCCAAACATGGACATAAAAAAAACGTCAAAACCGAATGGAACGAACAAGGGAATTTTTTTATTTACACAGTTCATCTAGTATCAATACATCTCTTTACGGCTATCAGATGAACTAGAAGAAAAACTACCACTGTAAAAATAAATTTTTCTGATTAGATCATAAACATTCTATGCCTGAAATGTCAAAAATTTCAACTCTTCAATAAATAAGTGAGACTCAGTTCTGGGAAGAATGGCAAATAAATGTGTGACAGTTGTTCACACTTACAGTTCTTCGTGTGGTCCTGCTTGGGTTGTGTTAGTCTCTCGGCGTTGATTTTGTTCTCCTACAGGAGTGTTCAGCTGCTTTCCTTGCTTTTTCACTTGTTTGCCTTTCTTCTTTTCTTGTGAAATTCCGCCCAATGCCTGTATCAGAACGCGACGCATATCAATGCTGTTTGCGGGTGGCCTGTCTTCCTCCATGTTTAACTAATTGATGAACGATTATATACGCGGCAGATGTTATACAAAGCAAACTACGAACTTAAACGGCCATAACAAGTCGCCGACTTAACGGCTATTACACCGACATTTTAGAACTCCATCTACATATTTTGACGTTGCAACGGGTACAACGCCAAACAAACGTCGCCTACCAGTAATCAACACGCATCCCCGCCTAATATTCCCAAACAAACCGACTTGCAAACGCTTCTGCACCGAGACCCTGCCAATCGATTCAGACACTCCTAACGGGTCAATACTTTCGTATTATCAAACATTCTCGGCATCCAAAGCACACCCACAGCGAGTAACGCAACAACCGTATAATCGATTAATTGCATTCGACTAGTCGAATGCAGAAGAGAAAATATTAGTGGCATCGCTCCAGAATACATTTAGTGTATTACAAAAACCATTTCTTTCATAGAAAAATTGTTAAAAATGAAGAACTTTATGTTTCAAGACGACGGCGCAAAGTAAACAACGGTAATCAGTCCTGTGTCAGTCGAGGCCGCCGAGCGTTAGCGTTCTCGTAAAGATAACTTATTTAAATTGTAATAACAGTTAGTGCAATATAAATTATTCGTTGAGTAGTGTATTAGTGTTTTTTAAACTTACTATTAAAGTTATCACTTTTCTTTATATACTATTCCAGGACACGCGAAACGATTGTAAGGTCGGCTGGTAGTCATAGCTTTGTTTACGTTCTGGCTCGGGTAACTTAGAGAATCGCATTTCGCTGTTCCGTTTTTCTTCTCGGTAATTTAAGTAGAGGCTGTCCATTCATTATTAAGTACATATTTCCAGTAAGTAGCGTAAATCTTTAATTGTTCATTTAGGAACTTTTGCACTGATAATTTGTCTACATTCAGTTTGCGTACATTAAAGTTACATTCTATCACGATTAAGTTAAATGACATGCTGCAGTTAAGTGAGTTCTGAGTTCTTCTTGTTAGGAAAATAATTAATTTTTACGTTATATCATATTCTTGAAAGCCCTAACCTGTTGGCCGAATTTTTGCGGCTCGTAAATAACGAAAATTAGTGTTATGTGAAGTGTGTTAAGTGATTCAATTCTGTTTTTCAGCAGTGATCGGAGTTGCAATGCGTGAAAAATGTGGATGTTGCCGGAGGGTAGTCAAGGAGGAAGTGATATGTGAAGACTGTGGGTTTGAATTTCACTTGGGTGACTGTAATGGGGAGCTGAATGAGGAACTCAGCGAGGACCTCCCATGGAGCTGGCGAGAGCCTTGTGCCAGTAAAACGCCTGGCTGCGTTGACGTTTTGGACCAGAAACCGATATCACGTGACTAGCTGCTGTACATGCATTGACAGAAGAACATCTGGTGCTGAACGCTATGCTCGAATTAAATGCGACTGTATATTCGTAGCTTCGAAATTTGTATACTTTTCCCGTTTTGATCCTTCAGTTATCTACATCCACTAAACAAATTACCGAGATTACTAAAAATGGCTGACTGCTATTGGTGCCAATTACATTTCTGTTGTGCTTAACAATTTTCACCTGACAGAAAGTATGTGATTACTATTTTTGTAACAGATGTGTATGACCCTGTTGTTGAAGTAGGCTCGAGATTAAACATTGGTCAACATTTTTTGTAATGTATGTCATCTAGTTAATTATCACCATGCATTAAGTATTGGGAAATGTGTTATAGCATTGCAGCTTTTCCTGTAAAAGTAGTACAACAAGACGATACCACGCACTGCTGGCACATTGGGGATTATTTTAAATACATTTACATAGACATTGTAAGTGTAATTATAACTCTATGCATATGAATTACTTCAGTATTGTGTGACTGTTTGTCTAAACCAAGTAAAAAAAAACCTTCAAATTTCATAAACACTTCCCTGTTACTGCTTAGTGCAGGATACAAAACTAATATTTTTCTAGGTGTTTGTATGACTGATAAAGGTACTTCATTGATATCATCATTCCAGTGAAGTTAAAGCTACTGAGATTTATTCAGCCTGAAAGCAAAATCAAGATTATTACCATATGTAGGATCATGTCTGTGTACATCGCCTTTTTGTGATGGATGACTCATTCAAGTTTTGTTTACTTTCGGAATAAGGCATCTTTTTAGTAAACAATGGTAATACAATTAATGTTGCAAATTATCGAGAAGGATGCCCTATATGATTCAGTCACACACTGTATTAAATATTCCTTTGAGAGCTTTTTTTCCACTGAAATATTGTTACTGTATAATATAGTTCTCATAGAGACTAATACAGACAAGAAAATGTTAACGGAAGAAAGTGTAGCATTTAAGCAACTGTTTTTCATTTAGAATAGTTTCTGCTTTTTGAAGGATGAAACCATTTTTTTTAGTTTGCTGTACATCTACTGACTATGTGTTGACCATGTCCTTTGAGATCTAGGTGTGTGATTACCGGCTGGTGCAGTGTACTTATTTATCTGTCACTGAGTTTATGATGGAAAATGTAAATAACATCAGCCTGAATGATATTTAAAATATGGATGTCATGCAAAAAACAATTAAGGATACCTACCATGCCTACTTTCTTTTCAACCTTAAATGTTGCGTCATTTTGTGAGGTAATTTGGCAGCAGCTAAGCGAGTTTTCCGAATACAAAAAAGGCTATTAGGGCTGTGAAGGATGTAAGACTAAAACCTACTATAAGCCCATGTTTAAGAATTAATTTATTCTACCATTAACTTGTATTTACGTTATGCAGGCTCCTGTCTTTTTTATTATGTAATGGGTAAGTAATAGGAGACTATTTGAACAGTCACAATGTTGCTGTTCGTAATCTTCAGTCCCAAGATTGGTTTGATGCAGCTCTCCACGCTACCCTATCCAGTGCAGGCCTCTTCATCTGTGGACAATTGCTGCAGCCTACATCCTTTTGAACCTTCTTGCTGTATTCATCTGTTTAACAGTATAAACTGTGGACGAAGTAAGTAAATTCCAGCAGCAAATATAAAACAAAAGGAACAAAAAAATAACAAAAAAGCAGGTGATATGAGAGTAGGAAAGAGTAGCAATCAGTTTCAAATTGGTAGAACATGTGCAGCCATGTGTTGTCTGAAGCTGGGTGGGTATGGTCACATGATGTCAATTTCCAGTCAAAAACGTCAGCGCAGCTACACGTTTTGGTGACGTGAGACACTCCGAACAGAACTGTAGGCTACACAGAAAAGACAAGAGAACAGGAGGCAAAGATTTGCGCCCTTCACACTAATTCTAGAACGCAGAAATTTGAACTAGAAAGGCTGAAGGAGGAAAAAGATTTTGGAAACTGCAACAAGCAATGGGCAAAAGGAGAACATATTTTCAACTTCATCTACATTTGAGCTAATAGTAACAAATAAATTTGGCTCGTTACCTGAAGTAGGAGGGGGAGAACGTCATTGGTGCAGCAAACTTCTAGCAAAGAAACTAAGTGTAGGTCAGTACCAAAAGGGAGTAGGAAGAAAAGTCTTCTTGCTAGGTAAGAGGTATTGGAGGGGTGTAGGCCAGTTGGTACAGGATAAATTAAGAACAAGATACCAGATCACAAGTATTGTGAAGCCAAGTCCTAGCCTTAGCCAGAAGGCAGACGACATTGGAAATTTGTGTAAAGATTTTGGCAAAGGCGATCAGGTTATTGTAGTAGGTTGAGTGGATAACAGTCTGTGTTATGGACAGAAATTACACCATTATGGATAACCTAACAGGTGTAGCAGCTACCCAAACAACTGTGAATTTTGTGGAGTTCCTGCAGCGCCATGACCAGTGCTGAGTTAAGACTGTTGTGAGGCATGTGAGCACTGTGTTGAGCAGACTGCTGCTGACTGAAATGAAATTTCATGAGTGCAGTGCCTGTTGCTACAATTGCGAAAGGAGTATATACTGAGCATGGCCAACATGTGAACAGGAGATTGTCGCAGAAAATGTATGAGGGGCCATCATCACACAAGGCAAGGTCCCTGTTGTTACTGGTGTCAGAAAGCAATCTGTTTTCAAGTCAGAATCAAGACTCAACATACTGGTTTGAAAGAAGTCAAAATAACAGAAGCCCACAAAATACTTGAGACTGCACAGAAAAGTAAGTTTAGCTTATTTCATCAACATGTTAGAGGACTGGGTTATAATGTGAACGAGCTTCTTGTCTGTTTAGAAAATTTAGAGAACTCTGAAAAGATAGATTTCTTCTGGCTGTCTGAACACCTCATAAATACGGGGTTATATAGGTTTCATACAAAAGATTACGCCCTAGGAGCTTCTTCATGCAGAACTAATCTGGGAAAGGAGACATTGTTAGACATATTAAGACAGAACACAAGTTCAAAAACATTGAGACCAGTAAATTTTGTGGTGATGAGCACATAGAAATGTGCGCTTGTAAATTAATACTGAAAACCGGTTCATTTTTAATTGTAACTGTAGATAGATCATCACTGGGAAATTTTCATCTGTTTATAAGTAATCTCGATTCCTTGCTATGCTAGCTGTCAGACAGCAGCAAGCGATTGATGGTCTATGGTGATATCAGTGTAGATTTCTGAAGGGATTCTGAAACGAAAAATGATCTGGAAACCTTATTGGGATCCTACAATTTGATCCCAGTACATAAATTTCCAACAGAGGTGGATAAAAAGATTGTGACCCTAACTTCTTCTTTGGTGGCGCTCAAAACAAGAAAATAACTGTTTACCCAGTAGCAAATGCCCTCTCTGAACATTATGCACAGTTAGTTAAGATGGATAAGATACTGCCTTACACTCTGGATATTTCTGAATGGACCTCAATTAGAATAATTAAAGACCCTAGGACAAATGTTTTCAATAATAAAACTGCCTGGCAGATTAAAACTGTGTGCAGGACTGAGACTCGAACTCAAGACCTTTGCTTTTGCAGGGAAGTGCTAAAAACGCTGCAGAGGGAAAATTTCATTCTGGTTTTCAATGACATTTCAAACGAGATGACCTTGGATGAAATTTATAATGAATCAAATACTAACATGAAATTTCATCTATTCAATAACAAATTTGCATCATTATTTGAAAATAGTTTCCCACAAAAGCTAATCAGAAAGCACATTTAACAGCCATGTGAAAGACCATGGATCATTAAAGGGATTAAAGTATGCTGTGAAATGAAAAGGGAAATATGTCTGTTGACAAGAACAAGGAGAGATCCTGCAGTAGTTATACACTACAAAAACTACTCAGAATTACTAAAGTTATTAAAAATAAAGGAACATGCCCATTATGTCAGACATTAGTGATTCCAACATTATACGTAAGGCTGTATGGAATGTAGTGGAACAAGACACAAGACAAGCAGCCACAGAACAATATAATATCACTACTGAACTGAATGGAGGGGCTGTAAATGATGAGTTACAGGTAGCAAATATATGTAATAATAATTTCTTAAACTTAGTAAGAAGCATGGGAACGAACAGTTCAAGAGAAAAATCGCAGCAGTGTGTTGCAAAAGCAATTCTCACAAAATTCAGTCATATGAATGTATCACCAACTTCCCTTCTGAAATAAAGAAAGTTATATATTCTCTTAAAAGCAAAAACCCATCTGGTTTTGACGATGTTTCCAATTGAGTACTAAAGATTTGATCCCACGTAATACCCCCTGTCTTATCGAAAATACATAATGCATCGTTAACTCAAGGCATTTTTCCAGAGAGACTGAAATACACCATTGTCAAACACCGCCATAAGAAATGTGATAGGAGAGATGTTAATAAGTGCTGACCTGTATCACTGCTGACATTATTTTCTAAAACTTTTGAGAAGATGTGTATTATAAAGTAATATCTCGCTGGAGCAACAATAATATCCTCAGCAAATCACAGTTTGGAGTTCAGAAGAGATGTTCTACTAAGAATGCTATTTACACGTTCACTCACCAAATTTTACAACCATTGAATAATAAAATAGCACCAGTCGGTATTTTCTGCGACCTATTGAAGGTATTTGACAACAATCACAACATTCTCCTAGATAAATTGAAGTTTTATGGGATTAATGGTATAGCCCAGCAACGGATAATGTTATATCTTACTAAAATAGTGCAGATAACTGTACTCAGTAATTCGACCAATGTAGTCAAGGGACATTATTCTGACAGTGGAGAAATCACATATGGGATGACCAAAGGATCAATCTTGGATCCACTATTGTTCGTCATGTATGTAAACGATTTTCCATCTAAAATGCAACAAGCAGAATTAGTTCTCTTTGCAGCTGACAGTAATCAATGTAACTATACATACAGAAACCAAGAAATGGCAAACAATGTATTATTGACTCATTATCCTGGAAAGGTCTTACTTTCAATTTTAAAAATACACAACATATTCCATTCTTCGCATATAGTGGTAGTACACCAACAACAGGTGTATCACATGGTGAGGAAATAATAAGAAGGGTGAAAACTCCAATATGCTTAGGTTTCCATAGTGATGAGACTTTAATCTGGAAAAAGCACCTTTTTTAGCTCCTAAAGCAATTTAGTTCAGCCACATTTGCACTTGGAATCATTGCAAACCTTGGGCAGAGATAAATCAATAAGTTGACATATTTTGAATATTTTCGTGCAATAATGTCTTATGGAATAATGTTCTGGGATAAATCACCTTTAGAAAAGAAAGCCTTCATTGCTCCAAAATGTACTGTAAGAGAAATATGTGATGCACACCCACAATCATTTTGTAGGCACCTGTTTAAGGAGTTGGATACTGTGGTTGCTGCTTCACAGTATATTTACCACGTAATGAAACTTGTTGCAAATAATCCACTGTAGTTCAAAAGGAACATTGATGTACATAATTACAATACCAGAAGAAAAATAACATTTATTACCACTCATTATGGTTGTTGTTACCACCAAATGGGTGCACAAGGCTGCATCTAAAATATTTGATACCTCACGCAGCAACATAAACCGCCTGACAGATAGCAAATTAAAATTTGAAAACAAACTGAAAACGTTTCTCTTTGACAACTCCTTCCATTCTGCATAATAATTTTTGTTACTGTAATGTGTAAAAGCTGCTGGATAGGAATTACTAATTCACACCCAGTAGCTGTTCAAATCGGTTATTATTGGTTTCACCATCTTAGCAATTTCATAACCTCACTTTCACTGTTTGTGGCTGGGCTAAGAGAATTGAAATGTTTTTGAAGTATTTTCAATTAAACGCAGTAACCTTATAATGGCGAAACCATTATGATTTATCAGTATAAGACAGGTGAGTGTTCCAGTTGTGCTCCTGCTTAGTGCTCTGAGTGCAGCAGCAAGAGGGGCTGAGAGGTGATGGGAAACGGAAAATGAAGGCTGTAGTTGGACATCACCATACCAAAGCAGTCAGCTTGTCAGATGACAAGCAATTTACTCGCCACATTACTTGCATTAAATTAGATTTATACTCTGCATTGGGAATACTATGGCGTCTACCCATTTGTCAAAAAAAGGAAAATTAGATACTCCACATTGTTCAATACCAAATCGGAATTGCCATAATTTTCGTACTGTTTATTGGCCATGCAAAGTGCTTAACATGGTATTGCTCTATTATTGGCTGGGAGAAATCTTATTGGAGCGTCATTACAGCTCCAACCACAAAGATGATATAATGAACTTGTTTTCTGATGAACGACAGCCAAGACTGCCGAACTCAAGGCGGCCATTGCGGACAACAATGAGTTACGCATAAGTGGAGTGGTGACAAAACCTGTTATGATCAATGTCACTGATTATTTGGATTCATTTTAGCCTGATTTAAAATTACTTGATAGTTGACATCTGTCGCTTGCCACTACAGTGTTACCACGCCTGCCTCTGGCTACTGCTGAGTTACAAACGACGTACAAACACAGCTGACACTTCAAAAATGCTGTTAATGTGTAACACAGAGCAGTGTTGGGAGCAGCTGCCACGGGGTGTGACGGAAATGGAAGATGCTTTGTCGACAGCCGATTTTAAGTGACCAATGACTGACTGAACTGTGGCAGACAATGGCTTTTGTGGCGCTGGATTTAAACTCATGTAGTAACCTAACCACAACCCCCTGATGTGCAGTGTATCTGAAAAAACAGCGATCAACAGTCTGAGGCGAAACTAAAATCACGATCGCTTCGTTCATGACGTTTAAGGCTAACTTCAATGACGAAACTCAAGACAGAAAAATTTCGTAATATATTTGTTTGCACAGCCATCTTCAGCAGAAAAATTTCACTCTTAGCGGTAAAAGCAATCCGTAATTTCTCTCTGTCACTCGTTACTAGAAATAATCCTCACATGCTGCATTACTAACCGATGAGGAATCCTGGTAGGCAGTTGGTTGCAGATTGTAGGCGACATAAGTAAATTCCAAACGAAAAAAGAATGAGGGGAAGAAAGGTAAGAGCAGAAAAAAGTCAGAACGATGATCAAAATGACATGGCAAAGTATCAGAAATTAAAAAAATCCATTTCAACCAGTTAATTAAATAAAAATAATATAATGTCCCACAACGACTTATCGATATCCTGCATCCTATCTTATACTAGCCTAAGCCTATCTTTTTTCCTTATCATTCTCAATCAAAATCGTAGCGTGCAAAGGGCAACGACTTGAGGGGTGGAAGAAGATGGCCAGTCACTTCAAAAGAAGATCTGGCGAATCCCAACTGTCATCAAGAAGGATGAACCTTCTCACAACTGAGTGTCGTCTGTACTCCAGTGAAGTGGCCACAAAAGTCGTCTGATCCCAGTGGGGCTGCCTGATTACATCCTCTGGGGCTAACCACCTTAGTAGTAACCACACTTCTGCAAATGCGGTAGGCAAAGTTGAAACGTCGGCTTGTGAAGCAGTCATGAAACGTGATAATTACAAATATGCCCAGGGGGCTAATCCCTCGTTGACCGAGGTCAAACAGGCTATCGGATTCTGGGGAGCCTGCATCATGTGCGAAACAAAACTGCGAACCTAGCAGAAGCTCAAAATCCAATCTAAATCATGGACATAATAGTAGACCGAAACAGACTTTTAAAATGGGAACCATAAAGACACAGACAATGATGAACGTGGGCAAGCTAAAGCAAGTTTTTGACAGTATGAGAGAACTTGGGATTGGCATACTGGCACTACAGGAAACAGAGGCTGTCAAATCTGACAATGAAAATAGGAAACAAAAGCTATACAACAGTAAATGCACATGCACCAAGAAATGAGAAGAACAAAAAAGACGAAGCAGGAACTGAACATTTTTAGTCCACTTTGAATAAAGTAATGACAGGTGTGGACAAAAGAGGTGTCACTATTTTCGTAGGAGATTTTAACGCGCAAATAGGCACAGAAAGGAAGTTTAGAGGTCCTGTGAGAGATTATCCAGCCCATAAGAGAACAAACAAGAATGGTGAGAGATTAGCGGACTAGTGTAGGAGACACAAGATGAGAATAATGACCACTCATTAGAATGCTAAGGCAAGCAAGAAAACCACGTGGGTCAGCCCTGGAAACAGGATTGGGGAAAAACAGCTACACCATGTAGCAATCAGCGATAAGAATCATAGAGAGAGAATGAACACGAAAGTGAGGAAAAATAGCAGAATGGAATCAGATCACTACCTTCTCGAAACAAAATGCAGATGGCTACCCAACAGAGCAAGGAAACATAGGACCATAAACACTCACAGAGTCGACCTAGATCTTCTGAAACAACACAGAGCAAAGTATACAAAGAGAATGGTAGTTCAGAATGATTGGAAGAGAGTGAGAGATTTGATGGAAGAAGAGACAGTGCGACTGGCTACTAACAACAAGAAAAGGAAGCAGGAGTGGTGGACAGATGAATGTGAGAACGCATTCGAGACCAGGAGGAAAGCATGAATGAAATTGTATTCCTGTAAAAAGCAAGAAGACTGGTCGAACGCCAAGAATGCGACAAAAATTGCTAGAAAAACTATCAGAAATGCCAAGACAAGTAGACGGAATGAGAAACCTGAAGAAGCAAACACAGCCTTGCAGAAACACAAATCATGGATCTTTTTCAGAGAAATGAAGAGCAGAATTAAAGGCTTTACGGCAAAAGAACCCTTTGTAATAGGACAAGATGGCAAAATAAAAATAGGCGAGAAAGAAGTGTGGGAGAAAATGGCTAGGCACTTTAGAGATTTGCTGAATGCTGAAGTACTGACAGTAAAGTGGACACACTTACGCTCTAGGGACGAGGGATAGTCTAGACAATGTACCCACCAGGGCAGAAGTAGCAGAGGCAATTAACAACCTCATAAACAACTAGGCTTCTGGCAATGATGGTATCTGTGCTGAAGAGATCAAATGGAGTGGGCCTTGAAATAGAAAGAAGTATGTACAATATAATAATGGATATCTGGAGAAATAAGAAAATGCCCATAGAGTGGAAAGAAGCCATTATAATACCACTACACAAGAAAGGGGACAAGAAAGTACTGAATAACTACAGGGGAATCTCTCTCTTGAACATAGGGTACAAGGTTTTGTCGAGAATCTTGCTGAACAGAATTGAAGAACAACTGGGGTCGACAATAGGAGAGTACCAGTGTGGCTTTAAAAAAGGGAGGAACTGTACAAAACAGATATTTGGAATAAAAAGGATGATAGAACACAGACACAGGAAAGGAAAAAAGATAATACTGACATTTGTGGACTTCCAAAAGGCCTACGATTCAGTTGACAGAAGTATTCTGCTTGATGTGTTAGAAGACAGAGGACTGGATGCTAAAACACGTCCAATAATAAAGGAAATGTTAAGCAATAGCCAGGATCAGTCATCACAGTACGCTGTCAGACAGCTTCGAAATAAAAAACAGGAGTCTGGCAAGGGGATGGGCTGTCACCAATTTTATTTAACCTGGTTTTGGACGAAGTAGTGAGACAGTGGAGACAACTAGATAATAACATGAAGATCAAAGGTGTGCAAATAGTGTACAAAGTCAAATATAATGCAACAGTGGACTGCCTGGCATTCGCAGATGATATGGCACTTTTAAATGAGACAGTAGAACAGGCAAACACAGCACTAAGAAATCTATCCGAAACAGCAGAAAAAGTCAGACTGAAGATTGCATATAAGAAGATGAAGACATTGAACACTGAGTCTGACTGGAAGATAGATGGCCAAGTGGTTGAGAAAGTCAAAAGTTTTCGTTATTTGGGGGAGAAGATAACTGGTGGCATACAGAGCAACAGTAGCGCAGTAGACAGGGCACAGCTTTTGCAGAAGCTTCAGTACGCAGTGAAAACAACGTATGGCAAGAAAATCTGTCACAGAATGGCAAATTGCGACATTACACAGCAACTGTAAGAAATGCTGCTCTGTATGCATCTGAAACATCACACTCGGCAAGAAGGAGAAGTGGAAAATTTTGAGACATATGGGGCACCAAAAGACATGGGGATATCTGGATGCACAGACCACGACAGAAACTGTATGAAAATATTGAAACCATTTCGAGCGAGATACGGAAGAGGAGGTTAAGAGTTTTTTGGGCACATCATGAGGATGCATGATTAGAGGTTGACTAAGAAGATATGGAATACAACACGCAATATGGGAAACACCTGGGTGAAGGAAGTCAGAGATGACTGGAAGGCTGTAGGAACAAAAGAAAGGAATCTGCAGGCAGTAGTACAGGACAGGAAGAAGTATAAAGGGTTGGTAGATGGTCACAGGTGTCCAGACAGCAAAATCAAAGTTTTTTTAACAGAAGAAGAAAGAAACCGAGGAAGTGAGAGAATGAAGAGGTATTGGAAATAAATAAGACGTGCAAAACAAACCACAAGTGATCATGATGGGTCCTAACGAAGCAGAAGAAGAAGAAGAAGAAGAATGATAATCAAAGTTATTTCGTCAAGATTTAGAAAAAAATAGTTCACTGTATTTGACGAGATTCGAACCTTCGATCTTCTACATGTCAGGTGTTTATGCTAACCACTCCACTATGCCACTACACTGTAAAATGTTATTGTATTTATGACTCTGGAGTCCCAGTCACAGGGATTAATTAACAGCCTTCAAAAATTTGGCTTCACAAAATATTGTGTGAAGTTTATCTAATGTAAGCCAATCTGTGATTATAATATCTGTATGAATGACACTGTGTCACGTTTTGTGCAGAAGGATCTAGTAGTGTTTGAATAGTGCTATGTATGAAACATACATATTTCGTTAGCATCATTCTGTGTGTGTGTGTGTGTGTGTGTGTGTGTGTGTGTGTGTGTGTATGTGTGTGTGTGTGTGTGTGTGTGAATTCCTAAGGTAACCATGCCCAAGTGAGGACATGAACCTCCGGCAAGAGTGGTTGCGCAATCCGTGACACGGCACTCATACCGCATAGCCACTCCGCATGGCCTTTGGTTTGGTTAGCATTTGTGCTGAAATACACAATAAAAGTGATAGACCCAGGATTTGGGACACAAACACATCAAGAAAGAAAGCCAGACAAGGAACTGGAAGAGAACTAATTGTTGTGACAGTTTGGCAATGACGAACCGTTCAGGTGTGGCGTTGAGAACTTTAAATGGAGGAAACCAGCTAGAATGCGTGAAGTGTCAACTAACAAGTAATTTTAATCAGAATATAACTGTGTTAATCCAAGGGGAGAATCATTTTATAACAGATATAGTGGACAACATTGATACTATGAAACAAAAGGAAATCATATGTAAAAATCAACTTAAAGTTCTTGACATGGAACATTTCTCATAACTCAAGCCAGTCATTTGTGAACCAGACATTTATCAAGGAAGATCTGAAGACATTCCACCACTGAATATGGATTTTGAGCTATTTGTCAGACCATTCCCGCTTTTGGCTGCTAATGTACCCATTACGCCCTACTTGAGTTGCCAGATCTACACTGTAATACCCAGCTCAACGACCGCCTTTTCTCCAATTACGAAATCTACATAACTTTTATAAAATTTCATCCCGAGAGCAATTTGCTTGACTGCACAGAGAAATCGCTAAGGTGATTTCAATTTTTGTAAACAGTTTTTTTTTCTGTTATGAAATTGGCAAAGTCTCACCCACGTTAAGGTGTAAGAAATTTTAATTTATGTGACTGTATGTGGTTTGACTGTACACGAACCGTAGTCCTGTATGTATTATATACTCAGAAATCGACATATAAACAACACAGCTGTTCATAAAGCTTTATGTAGTTCTGCTATCCATATTAACACTATATAATGCACCTACTTAGTTGTGTAATAGAAGTTATTGCTTTGGCAGAAAAATAAAAAGTTAAAAATAAACACATGTGATAAATTCTTGCTTTAAAAGGATGCTGCAGTACACACATTCGTAGAAATAGTTGCACTGTGTTGCAAACACCGCTTCCTAAGTGTCTGGTGTGTGCAGCAATCAGCATAACGCACTCTCTCTTACACACTTGCTCGGAATAGTGCAGTGATTGGAGAAGCCAGAGAGCTCAGCAGACTCAGCAGCACTCATGGAGGGCTAGCACGTTCTGGGAGCGCAGATCCTGGGCAGGTCTGGTATAAAACACTATAAATGTACTATAATAACAATACAAGTTAACAGAGGTTACTATTAACAGGGAACAGAAAACCTTTTCACAGTGCAAACAGAATTAAGGCCCATTTACAATAGACAGCAATAGAACAGAACATTAAGCGACATCTGCATCAAATGGTGGAGTGTTCACACTAGACAGTACTTCATCAATACGTCAGTTCACTTAGCCCAGCCCCAAACAGTGAAAGTGAGCTGATGAAATTTCATCCATGATACAAAAAGTCAGAATACAATTTTATATGGTAAACTGCTGAGAACTGAAATATTTCAAAACGTCAAGGTTTGTTTACTAGGGAAAATATATGCACAATAATAAATCCATAGATAGAGGCTGTCTCCCCTAAACGTTGTGATTTTTTCCTATGTAGTAAATAACGTGAGGAACAACTGCACTTAGCACCTTCAATAGTGCTGACATTTCCACTTAGATTCCACTCAGTTCGATTATTGAAATACCTAAATCATTTTTCACTTTCAGATTCCTCGCCTGTTTTGGAGGAACTGTCAATGTAAAAAATATCCCAGTCATCATGGAACATTTGCAGTGACACACAAAAAGGAACGAAGTAATCAAAATGAAGACTAAGGAGATGCAAAAGCATGTAATTCACTGCTATAACGAGAGTGAGTGCAGTGAACATAGTTATCTTTCGAAGTTGGCAGACGATGACACTGTTCCCCCGATCAGCATCAGTCACTTCCGGTTCCTTTTCGGTGATGGTCTGTGTGGATGCCACCATTTGAAATTGTGCAATGTTTTGACGTTTTGTTCTGTACAGTCAACTCTGAATAATCTCAAACAACGCTAATCATCTTCAACAAGTTATTATGTTAGGGTAACTGATACCAAAAGAGCGTACAAAAACGTGATAACTGTCGGTTTACATCCATTCTCAGAACAGCGCGGAAAACGCATTGTACCAGCGCGAAATATAGCTGGATTTCCACAGAAACTGTAAACTTCCATATGCATCTCCACATCATAGGCTTCGAAGTCCAGTAACTATATCTAGCCGTTTAACCATAATATCCACTGGCATTGTTTGCAAGGTGACATCAACAGAAATAATTCGTTCAAGAGAAAACTTAGTTCGGCAGTATTAAAGCATACTGAAACGTCAATCAAAAGGAAACAGTTCCACAAATATTTAGTACTGGAAAGGCTTTGTCGTAGACATCGTTTGGAGGAGTCACACACTAATAAAAGAGTAGTCGACACAGGACGAAATGTAGTTCGAAAACTATTTTCGAATGAGTAAATATAATTTTGAAATGCCTTTGAGCTGTTGTTTCCTCTACACAAAAGTCAGATACACATATGCAAAATGATATGCTAGTCCACATTAAGTTTGCAATAACACCTACATATCTGGCAACTAGGTACACAGTTATTATCACTGTAATATTCTTACTGAATTACTGAAGTACCATTCACACTGTAGATCCAGGTACGAAACGTCAAAACATCCCACAACATCCTCCAGATTGTGACATTCACTCAGACTGAAACGGAACATAGTGAAAAACGATGTCACTGTTAAGGATTCCTGCAAAGAATATTGATGTAGTTGGTGGAAGAGAGGAATTGGTATCGCCAGCTATCATCGAAAAGTAACGTAACCTTGACTCCCTACACTTACGAGGTCACTATGAAGGATTCTCGCAAAGTATATTGATGTAGTTGGTGGAGGAGAGGAAGTGGTATCGTCAGCTATCATCAAAAAGTAACGTAACGTTGCGTTCTATTGGTGGATTTTGTGCTATTGGGTATTCTTTGTCTTAATTTTATGGTGTGCTGTGCTTTCGTGAGATGTTCCAAAATTTCCATGAGGGGTTGAATGTTTTTCCTGTGAGCGTTCTTCCTCAAAAGGGGATGTTTGTATGAAAGTGAAAAAGTCAGATCTGTTGAAGGAGAAAAAGATTTTTTTATGTTATCAGCACAGAGAAAGAAAATAAAACACAACAGAAGAAGTAAAAAGGTGACATGTCTCCTTCTAAATATTATTTGATGTCTTTGTATGTATACATTTTGTCGAGCTAATAAATCTTGATGTTTCAAAATGTTTGGATGCCACTTTTCATATTTTTTTCACTTAGGGGTTTGAGAACTTTACCATATAATGGCGTGAAGAACATTTATTATTATTTTCATTGATCATTCCTTTGGTAGTGGCAATAATGATATATTCACGATTTCATCCATCCAATACTGAACTAAGTGATGTGGTATTCTTCTGATGTTATGGTGCTGTTTTGAAATATACTGAAAGGTGCATGGGAAAGTAAGACACTTCTTCAACAGTTCTGCTTTGTTCTTATTTGTGTAATTAATCATTATTCTGAGGTGTCAGTTAACATCCTGTCCATTAATGGAAAGGTCAGCTAGTGGTGTGTTCACAACAGAAAGAATACCAGCACAACATCACTACACCTAGTAAAGTATCAAATGGGCGAAGTGAGGTTATAATATTTCATATGTGATACAAAAAGTCAGAATGTAGCATCAGATTGGAGTAACTAACAAGAATAGTATTTATTGATAACCACAGTTCATAACTGATTCATTGACAAATATTGTATGGTGAATTTTGCACTTACTGAGTGATATGGCGAAGTGATTAGCACACTGGACTCGCATTTGGTAGGATGACAGTTCAAACCTTAATCTCGCCATCCTGATTTAGGTTTTCCATGATTTCCTTAAATCACTCCAGGCTACTGTCAGGATGGTTCCTTTGAAAGGGCATGTCTGATTTATTTCATTCCCCATCCTTGCCCTAATCCGAGCTTGTTCTCCAGCTCTAAAGACCTTGGTGTTTCAAAAATCGACATTTATTGACTTGAGAAAATATATACATACAAATATTAAACAATGTTTAGGGGGTATATGTAGAGTCATTTTATAATATCCATTGTATTTTAGTTTCTGTGTAAGTATCATGACAGAGAACCAGCAGGGGGTTTCGACAGACCACTTGGCTTGCCCAGGTTTTGTTGGGGATATGCATGTTGCAGCTTTCTCTGTGTCTAAATTCGGCTTAAATCATCAAGGGCGCTTATTTCCCAAGCACCAAAATCTTTCCGGGCAAAGATACTTGGTGCTCCTGTGAGGCAAGGAGCTAAAATTGGCTGAAACGTAATTCTGACTAGTTATGTATTGTCCCATCCAAAGATACTCATTAGGAAAAAATCATTTTTAAACATTTGACAACCTGGCATAGTGCTAGTGAGAATCGATGGTGTTCAGAGAATATAAATTCGCAAAAAAATTTATCTGTTCTCTTAATTTCTTGGCTAACCATATCCTCAACATTATGACATACTCGAAAATCAGTAACCAATTATTTGTAACAAGCACGGAATACACATGTTACCCCTGCCCATTTCACTGGCAGCCATTAATCGTATTCCTAGATTACTGCCTAAGCATTCCATTTGAAATCGCGATAAATTTGGCAAAAATGGCCAAATATTTTTGACAAGCAAGAACATGAATGTCAATATTGGTTGTATCACCAGCAACAATTTCATTGTTCGTTTTCTAATCAGACAAAAATCACAAAATCTGAGAAATTCATTCCTGGGAGAGCGGTCAAGTCCCAGCATGTGTTACAAACGGTGAGGTGAAAAAATTTTTTAGGAGATAGCAGGACATGAACTTACTTCAATACACACCATAATCCATGTTTAAGACTACTTATGCGCTATGCCAAAAACTCGCAACCTGGGCCCACTATATTGTTCATACTGGAGTATCTTGAGTCTTTTACCGCTGATCGTCATTACTGACATTTAATTATTACAAATCGAGCCGAGATTGACATTTTTGTGATAAATTTGCAATGTGCTGTTGCCTTGAAAAGGCATACTGTGAACTATAGTACCAAAACTGCGAAATACAATAAATCAGTATGGCCTCTGTCATCTACATTTACATCTACATAGACACTCCACAAGCCAGAGTACGGTGTGTGACGGAGAAAACCCAGTACAATTTCTAGTCATTTCGTTTCCTCTTTCTCTTGCAAATACTGTCTATATGCCTCGAATGAGCCCTAATTTCCCATATCTTATCTTCTCTGTCCATATGCGCAAGGTATATTGCCGGCAGTAGAATCGTTCTAAAGTCAGTTTCAAATACCGGTTCTCTAAATTTTTCCAGAAGTCTAACTTGAAAAGACCGTCTCCTTCCCTCCAGGGATTCCCATTTGAGTTCCTGAAGCATCTCTATAACACTAACATGTTGTTTGAACCTACCGGTAACAAACCTAACAGCCCACTTCTGAATTACTTTGAGGCCCACCTTCAATCCGACCTGGTACAGATCCCAAACACTCGAGCATTACTCAAGAATAGCTCGCACCAGCCTCCTACATGCGGTCTCCTTTACAGGTGAACCAATCTTTCCCAAAATTCTCTCAATAAACCGAAGTCGACCATTTGCCTTTCCTACCATAGTTTTTGCATGCTTGTTCCATCTGATATCACTTTGCAACGTTACACCCATATATTTCAACGACTTACTGTGTCAAGCAAAACGCTAGTAATACTGTATACAAACATTCAGGTTTGATCTTCCTACTCCTCGGCATTAACTTACATTTTTCCATATTTAGGTCTAGCTGCCATTCATGACACCAACAGGATATTTTGTCTAAGTCGTCTTGTATTTTCCTAAAGTCACTCAACTTCAACACCTTACCGTACACCGTGGTGTCATCAGCAAACAACCGCAGATTGCTGCCCACCCTGTTCACCAAATCATTTATGTATATAGAGAACAACAGTGGTGCTGTCACACTTCTCTGGGGCATTCCTGACGATACCCTTCCTTATATCTGATGAACACTGGCCTTCGAGGGCAACATACTGGATTCTATTATTTAAGAGGTCTGGAGCCATTCAAATAAATTTGAACTTATTCCATATGCTTCTACCCTCGTTAACAGCCTGGAATGGGGCACTGTTTCCAATGCTTTCCAGAAATCTAGAAATATGGAATTTGCCTGTTGGCCTTCATACATAGTTCGCAGTGTATCATGTGAGAAAAGGGCTAGGTGAGTTTCACAAAAGTGATGCTTTCTAAAACTATGCTGATTCGTGGATGTAAGCTCCTCAGTCTCAAGAAAATTTACTATATTCGGACTGAGAATATGTTGAAGGATTCTGCAGCAAACAGAAGTTAGGGATATTGGACTGTAATTTTTTGGGTCTGTTCTTTTACCCTTCTTACGTACTGGAATCACCTGCTCCTTTTCCCAGTCGCTTGGGAGTTTGTAGTCGGCAAGAGATTCGTGATAAATGCAAGCTAGGTAAGGGGCCAATGCCGTAGAGTACACGAGAGCATCGAATGACACATCATTTTTAGGTCACTTGCTAGTGACGGCAGTGCGGCATTAGCTTCTTCCATTACAAAATCTCTTGCTACAGAAGGTCTTTGACTGAGAAGCGCCTCATTGGCTAATAGCATAGCGACAGTCATTGATGAGAAAGAATTTAATTTCAGGATATAAGAACTCCTTAACTCCTCGTCAGAGTACAAACTCTGGATAAGCTATCTGTTTATTTATTATTATGTAGAGAAAAAGTTTGACGAGTATGGCAGGCACAACTCTAGAACTAGGAAGTTAAAAACTATTTATTTTAGTTTAGTTTGTGAGACAAGTTGCACAGGAGACCTGCAACCACTCTGCAATTAACTGTGCATACTATTAATACTGTGTCAGGTTACTAAATAGCAAGGACCCACTTGTTACTGAAACTTAATTGATGTGTTACAGGCATTGGCTCATCATCAGGCTGTCTGTCCGACAGAACATTACAGTTGTTATAAAAGCACAAATGACAGATGTCACGTTAAGTATAAACTGACTCATATAGAGAGACCACCTCGTTTATGCACTAGATCCATGCTTAACGTAAAGTATTTTGTAATGACAGTGGGACCACATGTTACAAAACCATATAACTACAGGAGAAAGTCTGAATTTATGCAGAATGAATAAAATATGTATTAAATTATGCCTGTCCTGTATACATAAGAACATTATATTAAACCAGCCGTAAAACATTCCAAACAAGGGGAGAAAGGAAGGGTGCCGCCATTAGAATATAAAACTGCAGTGCAGGCTTAATGTACAAGGATCATCTTGCTGTAGCTAGCGTCCAATAGCTGTCAGAGGGTAATCGTGGCTACCTTTGCATGTAGTCTTATGTATAAGCGGTTGTCCACATTGCAACAACATGGGTACCTAATCTGGAAAACATCTGAAACATACTGGAATCGCGGTGTAGTTGCTGGGCACTTATCTGTCGGTTGTGGTGCATTGCTGCTAGTACAGCCATTTCATTAGCTTCTCCTGTAACACATTTACTTCGTTTCCGTTTGCCGGTCTGTACACTGTCACCACACATAAAGGCGCTGACAACCTTGTAAAAGAACGAACAAGAGCGATGTTTCTCTGGAAAACGCTCGGCATACAGCAGCTTCAACATTTCTCCTACAGTCTCCGTAAATCAGGATCATTTCAATGTTTTCTTCTATGGTTGCAACTTTTATCGTCCACTCGCACCCCTGTTCTCCAAATGATAGGTAGGTGTGCAGGCAATAAACACTGCACAAGTATTGTAATATCTAGAGCCACTATTTTTTGTACATCTTCACAATACATGGGCTCTGGTAATAGTTTACAGCCTCTTACGATACGTCTTAGTTCGCTACGCGGCCACGGTGGCGCGTCGAGTAGTCCCCTGTTCGACAAGATGGAGGAATACAACGCTGTGAATGTGGTTTTCAATTAGAAGTTATGAAATACTGACCTTTCCTACCCTCGCATCCATGTGCCAATGGAAATTCAAGAGCCATTCAGTAGCACGTCGTGAATTACGGTTGCGTACCAATTTATATTCTTCCGATTACAGCACCATCTGTGGCGAAACAAAGAAAGTGCTTTAGACAAAACATGTGTAATTACATGAATTCCTGGTGTCTGTTTTTTCGGACATGACCAAAAAAACAGACACCAAGCAGAATCTGCAGCTGCGATACGTCATATGTAAATTGAAGGTGCAAGGGGGAGAAAGGAAAGGAAAGGAAAGGGTAGGGAAGGGAACTGCATTGGGATATGACGTGAAATCAGCGGCAGTGAGTGAAAATGTGTGGCAGACCGGGATTTGGCGCGAGGAGCGAGAAGGCTGCTAGCCTCAGCTCTCTGTGTAACATAGTCTGGCAGACCGCAAGCTGCTGTCCCCAGGGGCGGGGCTGGGTCTTTAACTCGCGCGCCTCCCGGTTGCACAGCTGTTTGTGGTCACTGACCGAGCTGCCCTGGGCAGACGGCCAGAGCTGGTGGGCTCACTACAGCAACGGTGGTCGGGTGTTTCCCTTCAGCACTCTAAATGGGGTCCGCGAGTTGCACTTGAGGGAGCAGCCAGCCATGTCTCAGTGGCATGAGTAGGGACACTACATCTGCAAGGCTGGATGGCCAGAAGCTGGTGTAGTAGATTCCAGCTTTGACATTTGCGCTGACTCACGAACGCATGCCACGCAGCGCCATCTCCAGGATCAATGGAAGGCCCGCTGTGTACCTTCGACGTAATAAAATCACTGACACACTTGCCGGGGTTTCTTTGTATGTATTGGCGTAAGTCACAACTCTGTCCCAAACCATACTTCTCGGTAGTTCAGATATAGTACAACCCCTGAGTTCGGGGGGTCGTAGCAGTTTGGTGTCAGGAATTGGTCATTTTGCTTTCCAGCACAATACATTGTGTCGGAAATTGTTCGTCCATGTCCAACACTATATTTTGGTGAGAGAATTGAGTGGTGGGTGAAGAAGCGGCACTTGACGTAGGTTCAGTGGTAACAGCTCAGCACGATGTGGTGCAGTGAGTCTAAGGTTTATTTGTATTATTTTTGGTGTTTGTTCTCATTGACAGAGTTAATTGTGTGAGGAAGAGTACACTATATTTAGAATTACTTTTGTGAAGTCACAGGAACCTGTGGACTTATTTTTGTTTAGAGGTCATGTTGACGTGATAATTTAGTACCAGTAAGGTGTTCATTTTGCAAATTGTCTGGGCACGATTTGTTTCGTACCAGAGGTGTAGCAGCTGTTTGTTCCGTACGTAGGTGTACTGGTTATCTATATAGTAGCTGTACTGAGTGTAGGTGGTCGATGATTCGACGGAGGAATTAATTTGAGGTTACATTTTTCTGTAGGGTTAAATGGGTGTTTGTGTTCTGCTTTTTTTTTAGGATATTAGTTGAATTAGGATGGAAGCAGAGAACGCAAAAGGTGGAAACACACGCTACTACCTTAGTTGCAGTTGCTGCTTTAACTCAGCAAGTGCAAGCGTTAATAGAGCAGTTTGATGGCATGCAACGAGAAATTTCGAACTTAATCTTGAGTTAGATGTTCGTAAAGAGAGTCACGGTCAGTCGCAATCAGAGTCGTGGGGAAGTAAGTTTGGATTGAGAGTGCCTTCTGTTCCATACGACCCGGCAGTTGTGTCGCACTGATTAATGCCTTCTCGGGAATGGCACGGAGGACGTGACAGTTTTCGTTAAGGCTGTTAGGGACGAAGAGAAAGCACATGGATGGTCGGACGAAATAATCCTCTATATTGCTAATATGCGTTTGATAGGAGATGCCAAAGCATATGTTGTTTACCACGAGAAATTGAGTAAAGCACTTACGCTACAGGAGATTCTGCCAGCGATACCAAAAGCAGAACAGTGCACGATGTTTCAGGGAGAAATTAAGTACTTTGTCGATGCAATGCATAGAGTCTGTGGAAGCGTTCTCGGATAGCATCTGTGAGCTAAATGCAAAGACATATGTATGGACCCAGAATACAGAAGCTAATAGGGTACTGTTACAGGAGGCAGGAAATAGAGCGGTGGTTTTATATATATATATATATATTTTTTTTTTTTTTTTGCGTGGTGTACCCACTGAAATGTTACGGAGAGTATGGATGGAGAAGCAGTCAGCTCTTAGGATAGCAACACTTACAGAGGTGGCGAATATGACCACAAAGTAGAGAGTGTCCCACAGCGTGTTCGCTTCTGAAGTCAAGTGTTATAGATGTAGTCAGGAGGGGCATATAAGGAAGCCGTGAAAGCAACCAGGGTGCTATGCGTGTGTCGAAGTGGTCCACCAGACATTTGAGTGTAGAGGTAGGAAGGGTGGAAAGCACCGGCAAGGGAGGCAGCCGTTAAACGCAAACAGAATTGCTTTAACCGTCGGAAGGCAGTCCCGATAGACCACTAACACGTCACAAGTTAGTGCATAGACGGGATACAATGTGCTTAATGCGTGGCAGGAAACACATAATTATGGTGGACACAGGTGTAAAGGTGTCCGTTATCAGTCTGGTCCTCATGGGAAAGAGGAGACTGGGGCCACCACGGTATAGGTTACGTGCGGTTGGCGATAATAGGGTGGGATCATTGGGTACGACAGTACCAAACTAAATTTAGTGAAAGCATGAAGATGTTGCCATGCGTAGGTAAAGATTATTCAGTGATTCTCGGGCTAGACTTTCTCAAAAAACATCAGGCTGAGATTGATCTTTTGCAATGCACAGTTAACTCATCGGGACTTTGTTTCAGCTGGGGGAAACACTTGCAACTGAGACAATGGCGGAAGGTTCACTTATCGTGGGGGTGAGACCAACTAAACTGCGTGTGTTTTCAGAAAAGATCGATCAGCTGAATAAAATACAAACAGGTATGGGAAAGATAGTGTGTGCTTCAGTGGATACCGATTTGCTAAGGGAGACATTATATGTGGTTGAGCCGATCTTAAGCAATGAGGAGTTGGATGGTTCACCTTTGTTTTATCCGCAGGAGTTTAGTGCATGTGAGTGACATTAAAGGGGGACAGATGATTCCGATTAGCGTAGATAACTTTGGTGGAGGTGGGGTGGCTCTGTCAAACGGTGCAATAATAGCCATTCTGGAAGTTTTGGAAGATGAGGACTTCGATAGGTCGAGCCTAGATGAAAGCCACAAGCTAACCGTCGATACCGAAGTGTTACGAGGGAAAGTAGATCATTTGAAGGGCAGTGACCGAATGACTATGGGTATCTTGTTGTTGAAATTCAGTGATTTATTTTGTGCGGACGGAGAGTTACCAGCGACCCCGCTGACACAACAACACATGCTGACAGGCGATAGCGCACCAATTTATAGGAAGCTATACCGTATAGAAAAGTAGCTACAACAATTGGTAGAAGATTTTTTTGAACAATAACTACGGGATGGGATCATAGAACCGAGTGATAGTCTTCGGAGCACATCTTTTTGCTGTGACTACAGATATGTAAACACAGAAATCATTTTCGATGCTTATCCAATTCATAAATCACGGAAACTTTGGATAATCTAGGTCAGCAGCTGTTCTTCATACCTAAGGACCTCAGCAGCGGATACCATCAATTGGAGGTGACGCCTGAAGATAGGCCGAAAACAGCGTTTACCGTCCCAGCAGGGCATTTCCTTTACAACAGCGCCCCATTTGGACTAAAGAACGCACTGGCAACTTTTCAGCGGTTGTTAGAGGGCCCATGACATAACTGTCTATTCAAAGGATTTAACGTTTCATGTGAGACTTTTGGAGGATATCTTTAATAGACTACGATCAGCAAGTTTGACGTTAAGTGTTGGCAAGTGCCATTTTGCACAATCACGGGTAAACTAACTGGAGCACGTGATTAGCGAGCCTTGCTTACAGACCGATTCTCGTCTTACAGATGCAGTTCAAAATTATCCTGTACCACAAACAACTAAGCAGGTAGAGTTGTTCATTGGCCTCTGGCTTTGCGAAAATAGCCGGACTCTTGAACAAACTACTGAAGAAGGGGGCGAAATTCCATTGGTCGCAGGAATGTGAGGTGGAATTAGAAAAATTGAAGAAATATTAGTTTCAGATCTAGTACTGGTTTTTCAGGATTTCGAGGAAGAGTTTATCCTTTCGTGCGATGCTTCAAATGAGGCAGTAGGTTGTGTTTGGGACAGATGATAGATGGTCAGGAACATCCGGCAGCTTACACTTCAAAGCAATTTAAACTAGACGGAGCATAACTACTTAACAACGGAGAAAGAGATGCTGGCGGTCATATACGGTATTTTCGATGTTATCTGTATGGTAGGAAGTTTAAGGTCGTGACAGGCCATGCCTCATTGAAATGGTTGCTTGGTTTGAAATATCCATCTAGTAGATTAACTCGGTGGGCGTTTAAGCTAAAGAATTCGAGTATCAGATAATCCGTAAGCCAGGGAGATTACACGCAAATGCAGATTCTTTAAAGCTTCAGGGTAGCGATGTTAAGTACGCTAGCGTTGAAGAGTGGCAGCGG
Organism: Schistocerca cancellata; assembly: GCF_023864275.1. NCBI lineage: Eukaryota > Metazoa > Arthropoda > Insecta > Orthoptera > Acrididae > Schistocerca > Schistocerca cancellata. Next base: position 208,877,377 of record NC_064629.1, on the reverse strand, counting down.
ACACAGGCGTGGGGCAAGGAGTGCCAGGCATTTAAGACACAGCCACATTTCGTTATGCATGAGGGTATGCTGTGTAAAGCGACGAAGGGTGGACAAAGTGTCATGGTTCCAGCGAGTTTTCGGAAAAAAGTTTTGCAGCAAGTTCACGACCATACGTTGTCAGGCCATGGTGGGTGACGTGTGACGGACAGATGTGTACCAGAGCAGTTTTGGTGGAGGAGCAGAAAGAGTGACTGGGAGCAGTATGTTAAGTACTGCGTGCCTTCCGTGCTGAGGACCGACATTACGCATCACAAAGTTCCGTTGCGAAGGTTACTAGAAGCGTCCAATCCGTTTTCTATGTTAGGGTGGACGTCCCTCGGGCCATTTAATAAAACACCTGCAGGAAATACACTATGTTATCAAAAGTATCCGGACACCTGGCTGAAAATGACTTAAAAGTTCGTGGCGCCCTTCATCGGTAATGGTAGAATTCACTATGGTGTTGGCCTACTCTTAGCCCTGATGACAGCTTCCAGTCTCGCAGGCATACGTCCAACCAGGTGCTGGAAGATTTCTTGGGGAATGGCAGCCCATTCTTCACGGAGTGCTGCACTGAAGTATCGATGTCGGTCGGTGAGGTCTGGTACGAAGCTGGTGGGATTCAGGTCAGGACTCTGTGCAGGCCAGTCCGTTACAGGTATGTTATTGTCGTGTAACCACTCCGCCACAGACCGTGCGTTATGAACAGGTGCTCGATCGTGTTGAAAGATGCAATCGCCATCCCCGAACTGCTCTTCAACAGTGGGAAGCAAGAAGGCTCTCAAAACATCAATGTAGGCCTGTGCTGTGATAGTGCCACGCAAAACAACAAAGGGTGCAAGCCCACTCCATGAAAAACACAACCACACCATAACACCACCGCCTCAGAATTTTACTGTTGGCACTATACACGCTTTCAGATTACGTTCACCGGGCATTCGCTATACCCACACCTTGCCATCGGATCGCCACATTGTATATCGTGATTCGTCACTTCACACGACGTTTTTCCACTGTTCAATCGTCCAATGTTTACCCTCCTTACACCAAGTAAGGCATCGTTTTGTATTTACCGGCGTGATGTGTGGCTTATAAACAGCCGCTCCACCATGAAATCCAAATAGTTTTCTCATCTCCCGCCTAACTGCCATAGTACTAGCAGTGGATCTTGATGCAGTTCGGAATTTCTGTGTGATGGTCTGGATAGATGTCTGCCTATTACACATTAAAACCATCTTCAACTGTCGGCGGTCGCTGTCAGTCAACAGACGATGTCGGTCTGTACGCTTTTGTACTGTACGTGTCCCTTCACGTTTCCACTTCACCATCACACCGGAAACAGTGGACCTAGGGACGTTTAGAAGTGTGGAGATCTCGCGTACAGTCGTATGACACAAGTGACTCCAAATCACCTGACCTAGTCCGAAGTCCGTGAGTTCCGCGGAGCATTCCATTCTGCTCTCTCACGATGTCTAATGACTACTGAGGTCGCTGATATGGAGTACCTGGCAGTAGGTGGCAGCACAATGCACGTAATATGAAAAACGTATGTTTTTGGGGCTGTCCGGATATTTTGACCACATAATATAGTTACGTACTCACGATTAGCGATCATTGTTCTTAGTTATGGTAATGGTATCGATGTTGAACCAGTTGTCTACTACTGTAGCACAAGCGTTAGTGAACAACTGGATACTGACGTTTGGGGTGCCTGAGACTATAATTACGGACCAGGGTACGAATTTTGTCTCGAATTTAATTAAGCAACAATGCCGCATGTTGTATATACAGCAGTTACGGACAAGTCCGTTTTGTCCGCAGACCAATGGGAGAATGAAATTCGTGTAGAAGAAAATTGCAAACATGTTGAGATATTACGTAGGTTCCAGGCACTACGATAGCGACACCCACTTACCTTATGTACAGTGAGCTTATAGCTCGTAGGTTCATATAGCAACGGGCTTGTCGCCATTTGAGGTGGCGTATGGCAGGAAAATGCCATCTCCCTTTGAAGTTTTGATTCCAAAATTATGACCAAATGGTGAGTCGTTGAGGAATTTCGCCAGAAGAATTAGGGAAGTTTGGAGGAATGTACAAATGGCAAACACGAAGGCATTAGAACGCCCGGAACAACCGAACAGATCCATGCAGTACCGCTTGTGGCAGTTGGTAATATTCACTAGTCCCTATACGTCGAGGGAGAAAACGAAGGAGTTTTTAACAAAATACCAGGGACCATACCAGGTCGTGGTAATGACATAACCGGTCAATGGGAAGATACAGTTCCCCCCAAATGTATAGCACAAAACCGTTTAAAGGAATGGTAGAGGGGATACCATAGTTATTGGCAATCAATCAGGTGTTGAAAGCTACAGAAGGTAAGAAGGAGGAACCTGGAATTGGTGAGCAACAAGGTAGATGCTTTACCATATAGATTAAGGTCGCGTAAGCAAGTTGTATAACTGGAATTTTGTGAGTTTTTTTTTTTTGTTTAGTATATGATGGAGTATGCATTTTTATTGCCATAGGGACATTTGTTGTTTTATGCGGAGCTGTTAGTTTTTCATTTCATTATTGCTGATATTATTCTTTTGTGGATTGTGCATTCTCGGAAGTAGGGTGGGGGTGATGGAGTAATTTTGTTCTACAGGTGGCAAATAGTAAGGACATTCTGAGGAATGAGCATGGTCCTGCTGTTGCTGAACGTCTGCAAGGGCAAGGCAGGATCAGATAACGGTTGTTCAGCCTCTAGAATCAAGTGTAATGTTCTCGAGACAACCGAGTTGTTGCTGGTAGACTCCTTATTATCTAATTCGGCTTGCACTTTTCAGAAGCTGCTGAAAGGGTGGCAGGAAAGTGAGTACAGGAAAGTATCGTAACCATGTGATGGAACATGTGTCGGTCTCACAGACCATACCTCAGCAGTTAGAGGTTAAGAATTTACAAAACATTCTACAATCAATCTTTGATACAAATGAAGAGTTTCAATGTAGGAAAGGAAGGTGAAAAGAGTATGAAGCTGATATACTGGTATGTAGTTTTGTAAGTACCGTTCTTCCCACTACCAATCTATGAGGCCCTTCATTGAAGAGCACCTGACAGATTCCATTCTTCTAGATTTCCGCAAAGCATTTGACACGGTGCCCCATTGCAGACTGTCAACAAAGGTATGACCATATGGAAAACGTTCCCTATGTGAGTGGCTCAAAGTCTTTTTAAGTAACAGAACCCAGTACATTGTCCTCAACAGTGAGTGCTCATCATAGACATGGGTATCATCAGGAGAGCCCTGGGAAGTGTGATATGACTGCTGTTATTTTCTGTATATGTAAATGATCTGGCAGACAGTGTGGACAGCAATCTGCAGTTGTTTACTGATATTTCTGTGGTTTACAGGAAGGTGTCGAAGTTGTGTGACTATGGGAGGTTACAAGATCACAGAGAGAAAAATTATAGTGTTGTGATGAATGGCAGCAATCTCTAAATGTAGAAAAATGTAAGTTAATTCAAATGAGTAGGAGAAACAAACCTGTTATGTTCGGATTCATCGTTAGTATTGTCCTGAGTGACATAGTCATGTTGTTTAAATATCTGGGTGTAACATTACCAAGTGATATGAAATGCAAAGAACATGTGAGGATTGTGATAGGGAAGGTGAATGGTCGACTTCGTCTTATTGGGAAAATCTTGCCAAAGTGTAGTTCGTCTGTAAAGGAGACTGCATACAGGGTGCTACTGCAACCTATTCTTGAGTACTGCTCGAGAGTTTGGTATCTGCACGAGGTCAGATTAAAGGAAAATATCGAAGTAATTCAGAGACACGTTGCTAGATTTGTTACCAGTAGGTTAGAACAACGTGTATGTATTATGGAGATGCTTTGATAATTCAAATGGGAATCCCTGGAGGGAAGGCCACGTTCATTTCGAGGAAGACCATCGAGAAAATTTAAGGAACAGGCATTTGAAACTGGCTGCAGAAAGATTTTACTGTTACCAACAATCATTTTGAGTGAGGGCCATGAAGATAAGATACAAGAAAATGGGGCACATATGGAGGCATACAGATAGTCTTTTTTCCTCGTTCTGTTTGCGAGGCGAACAGGAAAGGATATGGCTAGTACTGGCACAGGGTACCCTCCACTACGTACTGTATGGTGGCTTACGGGGTATATATGTGGAAACAATGTTTCCAGATAATAATGTAGTCCACTCAAAAATAGTTTCATGATGTAGGAATAGTAAACCGGATACTACAGTAATCTTCAGCAATCTCTTTCTGTTAAAATACTGTTTACATTATTTTAAAACCGTTATTAAGGGTTAGAAAATACTATGCGCTAATCTCATTCTGATTATTATGTCATATAATTAAACCTGCCTGTTGTGATATAAGCATATGGTAGCTGTGCAGTTTCACTGGATCACCACCTGAAAATGCTGATGTAGGATCAATCCTGAAAATGAATATGCTGGTGGTTCTTTTTGTAGTTCCAAATTGGAAGTTTACCAATCTTTAACCACATTTTTAAGATGGTACTGGTGATGACCAGATGTCTTATAGTCTCCATTGCTTACAAACAGATAGTGTGGACATACATGGAACTTAATAGTTCTCATCTTGTCAGAAAGTAAAAGTGCATGCAGTATGTATCAAGTTTTCAAAAGAATTTTCCAATGTGATTTAGTAAATATGCCACTCAATAATTGTTATAACCACCAACATTCCTCAGATAAACAGAAACCACACATTTGTCTATAAAGTATACCAACCCAGCATCCAGTAAAAAAATCTAAATATTAGCACTAATCTGTCCCAAGGCTAAACTGAACCAAAACAGGGACAAGGGCTGTATGCAGCCAGTAACAACCCTGTGTGAAAACTAAAGTAAGGCTGACTGAAATGCCGCTAGGTTTGGCCCTACAAAATATTGTTCAGCTTTTTTAATCTAAAAGAGTTTATAAATGCAATAGGTGAGAATGTTTGCATTTCACTGGCTGACAAGATTATGATAATATTTTGTTTACATATTATTTGGTATGAGCAGCAGCTAATGAAATATGCAGTACTAATTTGTGCCTACGTAGTGGGAATACTGGGTTTCTGACCATGGGATCCATCTCATATGTTACAATTTGGTTATTGAAAATTTAGTTATTTTTAATTAGGGATTCTTGCTCGTCAGTATGACTGTCACTGGATTCAGAGACGTCAGACGATCAAAAGTATCTTAACAGATCTCAGGAATTTGTGGTGGTTTGTCTATAATTGGAACTGAAAGTTTCGATCAGGCGAAACCCTTAATTACCAATATCTTTTAAACTAATGCAGTTTGGGCTAATGTAAGCACTTTACTGAAAAGAGGAAAATAGCCCTCTGAATTTACCTAACAGCTCATAAGACTTTCCCTATAGCTGGATGCATGAAATTTTATAATTGCAATAACTTTTGATTAACATCTTTTCTGATGAAACTAATTAGCTCTTTGCAGCCAGCACAAACTGAATGATTTGAATAATAAAGTTTTGTTGGGGAAATTTGTTTCTACCATTTTGATAATATGCACATTATGTGCTTAATGTAGGATCATTAATGTCGGAATTTTGAAAAGAAAGTTAGTGAAAATTTTATATAGACCTTAATACACGAAACAGGAGTGCGTACAAAGTAGGATGTTGGTCATCAACCTGCGTTGTCACAAGTCCATTTGAAAAACGTTCAGAATTAGGAATGTGAGATACATTAAACATTAATAATATCGTTACTAGTCAAAAACAAAATGTGCCAAAAATGTATCTGCAATGAACAAAAGTGTAATTATTACCATATTTATGTATTGTACAGCTACTGTGTAGAAATTAAAAAAAATGGTTCAAATGGCTCTGAGCACTATGGTACATATTCAAAAGTCTTCATTACAAATATTATTAAACAGTTTTTGATGTTGCTGAGCAACACTTATACAATAATTTTTAAATGAACACACCATCTTTTGACTGTATTGTTGTTTATTTAATTAAGAAGCAAGTATCGGCATTTTAGGCCATTTTAAAGTGATTGAGCTTATGTCATTAACATATATTGCAGGACACCAAGCTCAAAATTGCCATAAATTAAGAAAAATATTCGCTCCCCACGAAATGGCAGATGTAAAATCATCATTTTGTAAAAAGATCAGTAAATAATAGTGGGAGTACCTCTAGTTAATAAAATTAGATTGATGTCCTGCAGTATATGTGAATGACATAAACTCAATCACTTTAAAATGGCATAAAAGCCCAAAACCTGGGTTGTAAATAAATAAACAACAATACAGAGAAATGACACTGTGCTCATTTAAAAACCAAGTATTAATATTTTATTACAATTATTGTTAGTATTTGCAATAACCTTGTCACGCCAGTTCCCATCATATCACCAATGTTAAGTGCTGTTGGCCTTGGCTAGTTCTTGGATGGGTGATTGTCAGGGCCTGCTGAGTGCTGTTGGCAAGCAAGGGGCCATCAGCCATTGCGAGGCCAATTAGTGAGCTGCTTGTTTCAGAAGTAGCAGTTTTGGTAACGAAGGTTGACAATGGCAATGGTTGTGGTTTGTTGAGGACATGCCCCTCCATGTCCACATCCAGTCATGTCTAAGGGCTAACGATGACCCAGAGATTGTTTGGTACAATTGGACCTTCCGAGGTTTGTTCAGATGGAGTTTAGTTTATTTTCAATATTAAAGAGATATTATTTTGTACTAATTTTCACTCACTATAGTATATTATTATGTTTCTTAACAATCTAAAGCTTTTCTGCACCAATACATAGTTAAGACAAAATCAAACAGCACATACATTTTGCTCTTTGCTGCCTTATCTCTAGCAAATGGCCTACTAAATTATGTGATGATGCAACACCTAGGTAAATTATCATCTACATACCAGTGATGGTGTACAAACCAAAAGTTGTTTAATTTTTTTGTAAGTTATAACACAAATTGGCTCCTATTTTGTGTAACTCTAAAACTCCACTGTCTCTTTTATCAATATCTGTAACTACAGCATTCATTTAGTGATGGGAAAGAGGTTTTCTGTGATTTCACTAAATCGCTCCAGGCCAATACTGGGATGATTCAATCAAAAGTTCATGACCAATTTTCTTCTCCATCCTTGAAACAATCTGAGGTTGTACCCCATCTCTAATGAACTCATTGTCAATGGGAAGTTAAGCCCTGATCTTCCATTCATCCATTTTCCAAACTTCTTCTTTTATCTGCCTCACTGATAACTGCGAATAACATTTCATATTATGTCACAAACTAGTATTGCAGATGATTGCCTTTGCTGATAAACTATGGACTCTCAGGACTCATCTGCTAAACGAGAGTCATTCATTCACCCATTACCCACCCTACAACTAATCTTATAGAACTGATAAAGTATCTAACGAAGAGTCTAAGTGACTGTATATATGAGGAGACACTTACTCAGTGTGAAAAGAATTCTAATGTAGAGAAGTTTATACATATATAATTGGGAATGGGTTGTTATGATTATGTATGTATTGTAGGTAGCTGTGAGAAGAAGTTTATGAAAATAGTATTTATACCTTGATATAGAACTATAGATCAACGTGAATTATGCTAACGATCATATGTTTTCATGAGTATTTGTTGTGGTTACCTGATTTTAAAAGTATTTAAATAACTTTAAGCCCTATATGTGAACCCCAGGTAAATGTATACGAAATTACTGTTAATTTTAGACAATTTTCTGTATTCAGTTGATGACATGCAAGCTAACTATTTTGAGTCGTTAGATTATATGACTGTTCATATATTAAAAATACACTCTCTGCACATAAAATAATCAAATGGGACCAAATAAAAATCAACCAGTCAATCGAGTAATACTTAAGGATGGCCAGCCATTTAGAATTAAAATGTGGTAAGTTTCTCTTCTCACTCATGCACATTGTTTTGTGTGTATTCACTACTAAGCCAAGGTGCGATTCCTCCACAATGTGTATACTGCAGCGGGCTGTGCTGTATACAATATAGCACAATGTTTAATGTCGCTGGCTACCCTGTTGTGGCTCTCCAGTTCATACCCAATCGTCAGTGATTATTTGTAACTTGGTAATTATCATTTCTGGAAGGTTCTAGATTCATATTATGTTTATAATATTTCTATCTTCTGGAATATTAGATGTCTGTGTAAATAGCAGCACACTCCATTTGGGATCTGAGTTCTGTGCTGTCTGGAAGTTGGTGTCCATAATAAATATGCTTCCAGCGTTAAGTGTTGTACTTCACTGATGACCTTGATTATGGCTTTAGAAATGATTGTGGTGAAGATGCGCTGAGTTCCTAAATTTTTTTGGATTTCCATACAGTAATTCAAAGATGAATCTTTTTTGCTCTGAGTTTTGTAGATGGTAGCAAAATCTGAGCATTTTGCTCCAGTCGACTTAGCACATATTTTTATTGGAAACTGAGGACAATGGACTGAACAACATTACATCAGTATTTACTGCTATCGCAAGTTAATACTTATAGCCACTATGAGCGCCAAGTGCAAGCAATTAATACTTATTTTTCGTTGGGCAACAGGTCAAGTGCTGAAGTGTGGCACATGGGCACAAAACGGTTCGTCTATACTGATAGGCATAGCCCACTTGGTGGGGTAGTTATGACCATACAGAAAACATCAGGTAGTAAATTATGTGACATGTATGTGCGAATACTGAAACATAGAGAGGAAAAAAACAACACACTGAAGTGGGTAAATATTAAGGAACCAATGATCACAATATCTGCACTTATGCCCCTAACACTTTGTATATAACATCAGCCAGTGTGCTTAAGCTGAATGCTGAGATTTATTACCATCTAGAAACTCTGTGCAGCAGAGAGTCATCCTTGAATAGCCGTAGGGAACTGCTTTAAACATTTAGAAACACATCACATCACAATCACAATCAGTTCCAAATCCAAATTAGGCTCATCAGTAATTTACAGCACTTAGCACTGAAAACACATTTATTACAGACCCCAACACAGACAGACACACACATACACACACACACACACACACACACACACACACACACACACACACACACACACACACCCATACACATAGATCAGGGTGAGTCACTTAAGACAGAATACCTCATTTATTTCATAAACAGTTCCAGATACCAAAACGAGGTTTTAGGCAGATGATATTACACTAAGGGGCATGTACTTTAGTATGCGATGAAGAGTTTTAACTCTTGTATCAATTGCGATACTGAAGCAAGCTTTATTTTTAAATAGAATTATATACTATTTTAATGGCACCTGAAAGTACCTGAAAAGACGATAACAGTTATATAATGCTTGTTATTGTTGAAGTTTAAACTGTTCACAAAAGAATCCAAAAAACGTACAAAAATAGGATCACAATGTGGGCAGACAGCTGCTGCAGTGCAGACACCAAGAGGCACACTTCTCTTGTGAGGTTTTTTAGTTATATGTAGCAAGCCAGGCCCATGCTACAAAGACAAAACCTCATTTCCTATATGACATAGACAGTGGGTCAACAATGATTTTCGTGTTTGGAAGTATAGCATGTGCTTGTTTCTGGTGCATCAGATGTGGCTTAGGAAAACTATTTGGAATGTGTGTACATTTCCAGGTTTTGTGAAAAAAATTGCAGCAGAATGTGCATTGACATGAAATGTCCTGGTAGCTTAAAGCTTTGTACCAGACCGAGAACCAAACACAGGACCTTCACTTTCGCAGGCAAGTGCTTTACTGGTTGAGCTTGGAAGGTAGGAGATGAACTACTGGCCAAAGTAAAGCTCTGAGGACGATAGTGAGTTGTGGTTTGATGGCTCAGTTGGTAGAGCACTTGCCCATGAATAGGCTAAGGTCACAAGTTTCCCCAGCTGAGTACACATGTCTTGTTTTCCTCAGAGCAGCATTTTTGATGTGGGATACACACTCTGCTGCTCCACACATCTCTCCACTTCCCTTAATCATTTAATAGCTCAAGCAACCAGAGTAACCATTTCCCCATACTTTGCTTTCATAAACCATTCATTACCACCTACTTCGTCCCAACATTCCCATTTCTTGGGCAAGCCCTTCATAACAATCAACAATGTAACTGACATGTGTAATTTTTATCTTTTCTAAAAAACACATAAATAACATAATCAATTTTTATGACGATAATTGAGAAATTCACCTATGTGATATTGATTTATAAAATAATAATCATAGTTATATTTATAAATTTTAAAGCATTTGTACATATTTAAAATCCATTAGTGCCTTGTATATGGTTTGGTTCAAGGATGGGGACTTTTGTACCAATACCAATTAAAAAAATAAAAAAAATAAAGCCACTTCTGCACATACAATAAGCAAAGATATGTGAAAAATAACAAAATTTATTTCTTAGTATGACATGTTTCAGAGATTACAGAAAATTGGAAATAGAACATTAACACACTGATTGCTGTGAGATTGCCGGTAACCACAGCAGAGCCTTACACCTCATGCCATATACCTGCTGGCACCCACACCAGAGTCTCATGCCTGATGCCATGGTCGGACAGTGAATCATCCATCCCAATGTGTGCAGCAGTGAATGTGTTAACTAACCCACTTGACATCGAATGCTGTCATTTTTTGTGTCGTCCGCCCCTGGTAACTGAGCGGTCAGTGGGACAGAATGTCAATGCTAAGGGCCCAGGTTCGATTCCTGGCTGGGTCTGAGATTTTCGCCGCTCAGAGACTGGGTGTTGTGTTGTCCTAATCATCATCATTTCATCCCCATCGACGCGCCAAAGTGGCGTCAAATCGAAAGTCTTGCACCTGGCGAATGGTCTACCCGATGGGAGACACTAGTCACACAACATTTACTTTATTTTTTGTGTCTGTAAAAGTATAATTCTAAGGGAAGTTGCAGTTTGTTTTTTGGTTCATTCATACAAATTTTTAACTCGAAAAAATACTTCCACTACACATTCTGGGATAACAAAGTAGGCAATGCTTGCAATTATAATCAAACATACGTTTCATTCCTTCCAGTAGTTCCACTTTTTGTCGAAAATAAATGCTTATGTTTAATCACCCACCCCTTTTTGTTAATCTCTATCAAGATTTGTTTGTGAGTTAGTTAGTTTCATTTGTATGATTAATCTTAATGGTGTTGAATGAGTCATTTTAAATTGAGATTACACATTCATATATAAATACTGCTGGATGCTTACCATTTACAATTGATTTGTTTTAATATAGATGTGAGTGAATAATTACTCATTCCCACCACCTTTTACACATTACAAAAATAGTAATTGTTCTACAGAATGAAAGGATTTGTGTAGAAGAAACTTCTTCAGGCTGTTTTCGAATTTAACTTTGCTGACTGTCAGAGATTTCATATTATTGGGTAAATGATCAAAAAGTTTGGAAGCAGTATTGTTCACCGCTTTTTGTGCTTACAATATCCTTGATGTGGAATAATGGAGATCTTTTCCTCTTCTGGTATTGTAAATCAATGTTACTTTTGAATTGCAGTGGATTATTTACCATGAACTTCACGAGGGAATAAATATGCTATGAAGCAGTAGTTAAAATGATTAAGTCCTTAAACAGATGTCTGTATGATGATTGTGGATGGGAACCACATATTATTGTTACATGTTTTTGAGCAATGAAAACTTACTTTCTTAATGATGAGTTACCCATGAACATAAGTCCATATGATGTTGTTTAACGAAAATAATCAAAATATGTCAAGTTACTGATTTCTCTCTCCTCACCAACTGGAAGTGTAAATGTGACTGAACTACTCTGTTTTAGAAGTTCCAAAACATGTTTTTTCCAGATTAAAGTCTCTTCAATGTGGAGACTAAAATTTTCTAAGTTTCCGCCCTAGTCATTATTTCCTCATCATGTGTCACACTTCTGCGTCTCTAGATGTGCAGAAGTGAAAACGTTGTGTCTTTATAAACCGAGATGAGGCCATTTGCAGAAAACTATTGCAAGATATTTTTAAGAACATTATTTAACATTTTTGAACTGTTTACAATGCTGTTGTCATCCACTTAAAGAACTAATTCTGCTGTTTGTCTATTATTCGGAAGGTCGCTGACATATATGAGAAACAATAGAGCACCTAATATTGAGTCTTACAGTGGATGAATTATCAAGTAAATCTTTCTGCACTCTTTTGGTTAGATATGACATTATCCATTGGTTAGGTGTACCATAAATATGATAATAATTTGATTTGTGGTGACATCTGAGAATTTATAGAGCACATTTAGCACTGAAAGTTTGACGGAATATGATGGAAATAAATCTCTATCACCACGCACCTATCTCTTTACAGTGTTTATTTTATGGTTATTTCTACGAAAATTTGGTGCACAATATTATTTCTTGTTGTTATTATAAGATTTTCTGTGTAGTTAATAGATTCCAGTACTGCGCTTTTATGTCAGCAACAGAATCTACTGGTAGCTTTTATCTTTGAGATTGTTGTTGACCGATGAATGTTATCGTGCGTTTGGTGGGAGATTTGTTTGACAATGTCAGGGGGCGACCCGTGATCAGCTGTTGTAGTGTCGTTTCTTCGTGTGTATGTTAACGTAACACCGAATGTTTGCGTTCTGACGAGCGTTGATATGGGGAGTAGGGGATAAGGTGTTGCTAAGGCAGCTGTTTGCAACACAAAGGTGAGTGTGAAACAGAAATTACAGAAAACTAAATTGCGACAGTGAAAAATTTTTGTAACGCTTGTATAGAACTTGAGCTGGTTAAATTTACATTCGTTGTTAATCCATGTATTGTGGTATACAATTACTGTAAGGCTCAGGGCATCAACCTATTATTGTTATGTGAATCTCTCGTGAAGAATATGCAAAATTCGTAATTTTTCCTGACGTTGAGGCTACAGATTGTTTTCACAGGCTGAAAATGATTGTTGAATGAAATAAACACAATGAAAGTTTGAAAGTTCATTGGTGTCATTGGACTGTTATTGCCCATTAACTGAGACTGTGCAGCAGCAATATTATTATCGTGTGTTCATAATGAATTATGCAATTAACATGAAGTTATTTTTTTCATTTCTTGTTGCATATACCGCAGCATTTTCAGTCCACTGAAATAACTTTTCATTAAAAACTGGATTATTCCTCTTCTAAATCCACAAGGTACTTTGCTATTCAGCAAAGGAACTGCCTGCACATAATCACTGTACTGTTGTATTCTAAGCCAGTAAGTTGAGGATTTTCATCATGAGTGCTAAGCGTGTTTTTGTTTGTCATTCCATTTTTTATGTACCAATTATCTAACGTATGAAATTCGTTTTAGTTTTTCAGATAAATTAATGCAGTGAATATAGTTTTCTTGCTTGCTCTATACTGCTGCGTGTCATTTTGAATAAGAATAAAGAGTTTTTATCAGCTGTTGATCATATTAATTGACAAAGTCTTTTTCCATGTGTTATTCTTTGTCAGACAGCGACATCAGTTTACAAAAACACTTAATATACAAACAGTCAGTAAGTACAGTATATGTTAAAACCGTAAATAAATTTGATGAAATAGTAATTGTTTTAAATATAATAAATAAATTTAATTTGATGTACAAGAAGAACTGCACTTCGGTGTATCATTTTGAAACTTAGTAACTATTGTACAGTTGAAGGATGTGTAACACACTGAGTTAAGCCATTATCTTACAAACTAATACCAGCATTGTTGAGATAATAGACTTCTTGTGTACTATTAATCCATATCTTACCTTTCTGCTGTTTCATCAGTTTTAATCTGCAGTTCGTAACCAGTAAATTATGGCCAAAGTCAGTATGTGCCCATAGAAATACCTTGCATTTTAAAATCTAGTTTCTAAATCTTTGTTACCTGTACATAATCCATCTGAACACTTCTTGTGTCTCCAGGTTTCGTGTGTGCTGTTTTCTTTATTCTTTCTTAAACCAATTATTTCCATTGATTAAATTTGGCTCTGTTCAAATTCTACCAACCATGTTGCCTTTTCATTTCTTTCCCCCACATCCATGTATCTTACTATTTTTTTCTGCTCTTCCTTATCCTGATATGAAATTCCCATCTTCCATTACATTTAAATATCCATCGCCCTTAACTAACTGTATAATCTCTCTTACCTCATCATACAGTGTTTCAATCTCTGCATCATACACTGAGCTAGTAGGGAATCATGTAGTATTGTGGTGGGTGTTGCCTTCATGTCTATCTTGGCTACTATAATGCATTCACTATACTGTTAGTACTGGCTTATTTGCATTCCAATTTTTTCTCTTATTACTAGACTTGCCCCGGCATTGTCACTATTTAATTTTTTTACATTTTACTCACCTGACCATAAGTCTTTTTTTCCTACCACTGCACTTCAGTAATTCCCACAATACCTAACTTCAACCAATCCATTTCAGTTTCCAAATTCTCTAATCCATCTGCCTGATTAAGGGATCAAACATTCTGTCCTCTGACCTGTTGAATGCCAGTTTTGTTTTCCCTGTTGATGACCTCCTCGCCATTAGTCCCAGTCAGAGATCCAAATGGATTGAATTTTACCTCTGGATTTACTTGTGATGAAGGTGGCAGAGGTAAAATGCAGGGAGCAGAAGGCTATTTACAATTTGTACGGTAACCAGAGGGCAGTTACAAGGTCGAGGGGCATGAAAGGGAAGCAGTAGTTGAGAAGGGAGTGAGACAGGGTTGTTGCCTATCCCCGATGTTATTCAATCTGTATATTGAGCAGGCAGTAAAGGAAACAAAAGAAAAATTGGGATTAGATTCGATTCAGTTTTCATTCCATAGACCCAAAAAAATGAGATGATTCTCGTGGGTGTGGAACATGTCAGAAAGTATGACATAAAAACATAAAACATTTGAATGTAATTCTTACTACCCTGATCATTTGTCAGGAGATAGTCAAAAATAAGCTAATACAAGGCAGTAAACTGGGACAGCTAATATTTACAGAATTAACACACTGTCAGCATGAAACACTGTTATCCACTATTAATAAATTTATCATATGCAAAATACCTAATCTTGAGCGTTGTGACGAAGTGTTGTCAAAATTAAAATCTAACAGATATTTTTACCTAAGCTGACTTAACAGTCTCTGTAAAGATATTCATCTATGGAGTAGGAGGAGTTGCCTATCAACAAGTCTTTCAAACTCTGTTTAAACTGTGCTTTATCTGAAACCAAGTTTTTAATGGTTGCTGGCAATTTATTAAAAATGTGTGTTCGTGAATATTGGACCCCTTTTTGGACCAAGGTAAGTGATTTTAGGCCTTTATGTTGATTCTTCTCATTCCTAGTATTGATGCTGTGTAGTGTGTACTGTTGGAAATAGAGATGTATTACTTGCAACAAATTTCATTAAGGAATAAATATACTGAGAAGCAGTGGTTAGAATACAAAGTTCCTTGAACAGGTTTTTACAAGATGTTCTTGAATTTACAGCACAAATGATTCTTATCACATGCTTTTGCACCCTAAAAACTTTTGCACGGTTTGATGAGTTGCCCCAGAATATGATTCCATATGACATAATAGAATGAAAGTAAGCAAAGTATGCAAGTTTGTTTATATCTCCTACATGTGACATCATTCTCACGGCAAATACAGACTTGTTTAGGCGCTTAAGCAATTCTGTGGTATGCCCTTCCCAATTGAATTTTTTATTGAGTTGTAATGCCAGAAATTTAACACTGTCAACCTCTTTGATCTGCATGTCTTCATATGGTATACTCATGCTGGAAGGAAATCTCTTACAGGTTCTGAACTGCATGTTGTCGGTCTTCCCAAAGTTTAATGACAAAGAATTAGCTTTAAACCACTTATTACTGTCAGTGAAAATTTGATTAGCAGCTATTTCTAAATCTGTACTTGACTTGCTACTTATTGCAGTGTTTGTATCATCTGCAAACAAAACAAACTTAGCATCTGGCAATGTAACAGACGAGAGGTCATTCATATACACAAGAAAAAGTAGGAAGTAAAGTCCAGGGAGAAGAAATAAAAACTTTGAGACCTGCTGATGACATTGCAGTTTTGGCAGAGACAGCAAAGGACTTGGAAGAGCAGTTGAATGGAATGGACAGTGTCTTCAAAGGAGGATATAAGATGAACATCAACAAAAGCAAAACAAGGATAATGGGATATAGTCGAATTAAATCAAGTGATGCTGAGGGAATTAGAGTAGAAAACGAGACACTTAAAAGTAGTAGATGAGTGTTGATATTTGGGCAGTAAAGAAACTGATGATGACCAAAGCAGAGGGGATATAAAATTTAGACTAGAAGTGGCAAGAAAATCATTTCTGAAGAACAGAAATTTATTAACACCCAATATAGACTTAAGTGTGATGAAGTCTTTTCTGAAGGTATTTGCCTGGAGTGTAGCCGTGCATGGAAGTGAAACATGAGGGATAATAAACAGTTTAGACAAGAAAAGAATAGAAACTTTTGAAATGTGGTGCTACAGAATAATACTGAAGATTAGAAGGATTGGATGAGTAGATCATGTAACTAATGAATAGGATTGTGAAGAAGAGAAATTTGTGGTACAATCTGACCAAAAGAAGTGATCAGTTGGTAGGACACATTCTGAGACATCAAGGGATCACCAATTTAGTACTGGAGGGAAGCGTGTGGGGTAAAAATCGTAGAGGGAGACAAAGAGATGAATATAGTAAGCAGATTCAGAGGGATATAGGTTACAGTAGTTATTCGGAGATGAAAAGGCTTGCACAAGATAGAGTAGCATCAAGAGCTGCCTCAAACAAGTCTTCAGACTGAAGACCACAACAACAACGATGCCATCATCATTAACTCATAAAGAATAGTTGCATTCCCTTGAGAAAAATAATGGTTTTAGTTCCTCTTCCTATCAGCTATTCACAGTGCTGGCGTAGAAACTCTATAGTGGGTAAGTGTTACAAGCCCAGATCAGCCATTCATCCGGACTGTTTCTCGTGCAACTACTCGAAAGGCTTTTGCTCAGTCTTCAGGAACTAAAAGTTTGTCTAGCTTCTGCACAGACACCTGTCTGTTGTTGCTGCATCTACAGTATGATTGTCCCATTGAAGCATGCAAGCCATCCTGTCTGGACATGGCCCATTGGGGTGTCCCATATAGCCTTGAACTTGTTCTCAGCTAAGTGTCTTAGGGGTATAGCTTATACTCTCTAATGATATTTCCTGGGTCTTGTAGAAATGAGATTCTGAAGAACATCCGTAAACTACAGCAACAAAAAATTATTGTTCATGAAATTTGGACATGATTGTAACTCATACTCCAGGGATCTATTTCTGTGCTTCGAATACCCAGTGGTGGTGCTTCTGCACCCGTACTCTGTGACTCATTGCAACCTGGGTACTGGGTACTACTGGCTTCTGTTCTATACAGCGTATTGTTGGTTCCAGTCTATAAAACTGTTCACTAGCTGTAGTTGTTTAGTGTACAGCATTGAACAGCCAAGTGATTTCCCCTACTGTAGTCTGAATATCTGTTTCTATGAACCATAACAGTTGGCCATGACACCTGTTTTCAACACACTCCGACCTGCCATTGTTGGTGCTTGTGGCACTGGTTTTCTGTATATTAACTTTTTCAGGTATGATTTTTTTCTGGCAGATGGAAAATTTTGATTTGTGTGTTAGTGCTCTAGGTGATTTTTAATAGTTTTAGATGCAATATTTATACAAAAATATGTACCTATTTTCAAATCACACTTTGTACATTTGGGTTCATTTTAGGGACTAAAATAACAAATTACAGAGTAGTCTCTACTGTAATAAAGAATAAAGTGATCATTCAGTAATTACCATGCAAAATAACAATATTTAATTACAATGTAAAATACAGTGAACCAACCACTTCCATGAATTCTTTTGGTCATAAGGCTGATGTGCACTGTCATAAGCTGCTGCACACTGCTGCATTGCCTTGCTGATATTTTTGTAGTGGTGCCCAACAGTCGGCAGCACTTGCACATAAGGAAAAGGTTGATCATTCACAAATGTGTACCTCAAGTTTCCATTGGGAAAATTACTTCTGCTGCAGCTAAGACACAGTGAAAGTTAATGTAGACAATTGTAGCCAAAGGGTCTGTGAAAGGGTTGAGGTAGTCACAGTACACCCTTTAAATTGTGGTATGGGAAGTGCCCAATGCCTTCATTACCTCAAGAGTGTGGGTACCCAGTGATATAATGTGTGTCACAGAAAGCAAAGTAAAATTTGAAAACAAACTGAAAAGGTTTCTCTTTGACTACTACTCATATTTTGTAGAATAATTTCTATTGTTATGATGTGCAAAAGGTGGTGGGCAGGAATTGCTAACTCGCATATGGTGGGAGGAGCACTTGTGAATGATCAGCATGTTCACAATATAGTTTGTGATTTGAATATATAAAGTGACTCATTCTACATCACTTTGAGCTGTCATGAAGATGACCTATGGAACATGAAACTAACTTGTTGATGGTTCAGTGACCATTCTTGCATTCAGGAGGACCTGTGTTAAAACCACCATCCGACCAGTCAGTTTGCAGTTTCTTTTGGTTTATCTCACTCACTCAATGTAAATGCTGGGATGATTCTGCTATTGTCATCTGTAGTCATTAAACCTTAATCTTACTTCCTTCTTACCATTTAGTCCGCTGCAGATTTAAAGTACCAAGCAGTATTTTATCACTGGTCCTGCTTGAATATTATACGCAGTCCATAATTGTAGTAAATATAGGTGATTCCTTCATGTGGAGTACTGGTTGTTATACCAACTAGTCTTGTCAAAAATGAGCTCATAGCTAGGTCCACTTGCTTCTTGTATGAAATGTAGGATAAGAGGGTGCAAATGGAGGAATTACAAACAAATGTAGGACATGAAAGTAAAAGATGTAGGATGGCATGATATGATAGAAGCTCAAACTTTGAAAGCTGACTGAGCGAGGCTGTCCAGTGATTAGCACAATGGACTTGCATTCAGGAGGATGATGGAGCAAATCTGTGTCCGACCATCCTGATTTAGGTTTTCTGTGATTTCGCTAAATCATTCCAGGGAAATACCGGGATGGTTCCTTTGAAAGGGCATGGCTGATTTTCCTTGTCATCCTGTATGAGACTGTATTTTGTTTCTAATGACCTCATTGTTGATGGGACATTAATTACCAATCTTTCTTTTTTGAAAGCAGAACTTTGACATAATACTATATTGATGAAATGATAATTAAATCAAGACCCTCAACTGTCGACAGACGTTGATATACAACAGGGACAGTTGAAAATGTGTGTCCCAACCGGGACTCAAACCCGAGATCTGCTTACATGGCAGACGCTCTATCCATCTGAGCCACCGAGGGCACAGAGGATAGTGCGACGACAGGGATTTATCCCTTGCACACTCCCTATGGTACCCACATTCCCAACTTAATGCCCACACACTACATTAGTAGTGCCCCTGCCCATTACACTCATTACTGGCGGCAGACAGTCTTACCGAGTACCGTGAGAGTTCGGGCAATGCGTATGCATCCAGCACAGAAGGAGGAGGTCAATGGCCAGCTAGCCTTAACTATGTATCTGTTCTTTTGGACACATCCAAAAGACCAGATACCATCTTCATATAATACTATATTATTCTTGACTTTGTTAGTTACAGGTTATATTATGACTAGCTGTAGTATGCAAATGATTTTCTGTGATTCCAGTAATATTAATGACATTGGAAATAATAACAGTAATAATAAAATAAAATTTCTCTGAAGGCTAAAATGTGGGGCATGTCGACGATTTTCCAGACCTCTGGTAGATTTACTCCTGCACTATTGACGATGTAACTGGTAAGTTATTAAACCAAAAAAAGAAAAGGCTGTTTGTTAATGTGGTTATGATATGTGTCAGGTTATGCACTGTAAAATAAGCTTGTCAGCTCTGTGTAAATGCAACGCACTGTACATGTGAACTTGTTATAAAAATTTTTGACAATATTTTCTCCATTAGATGTACTTTATTTAATTTCACTATTGCAGTTTTGGTCTTATAGTTATTTTAAGGTGTCAGAGACTGACTGAAAAATGCAGTTACAATGTTATAAAATGTTAATTACTGTCTGAGGCTACTCTATTTTAAAATGTTAATTTACATCAGAACTATGTGAACTTAATAACAAACATGTCTTTAAAATCATTATGAATGTATGGCCTTATTACATTGTGAATTCATCTGTTGGCATATATGTGTCTTATTGGTTTGAATTTCACTTAATTAGGCTATTATAACTTTCTTCAGATGCAGAACAGTTTCTGGATTGGGAGCAGAATCTCAGATTTCCTCTTCAAGGACTTTTCAATCCATACGTTAGCTGGTAAGTTGAATTTTTTGGTTATCCACTCTGTCTAGAATCATTTCATAATGTTGTCCAGAGTGAAACACTGTAGTGATGATAATTTAAGTCAAATTCTAATTTTTTATAGAAAAATTGTTAGGTATCCACCTAAAATGCATTACTATATAAATATTTATAAACTGCCAGGTGGGTTGCAGTGGAGACATATAAATTTGTTCTTGCGAAAGGAACTTACATACCTGTGATCATCAGACACTATTTAAGTTGGAAGAAATGTATCCAGAATTGTGAATACGATTAGACTTTAGCTGATACCTGTGATCATCAGACACTATTTAAGTTGGAAGAAATGTATTCAGAAATGTAAATATGATTAGACTTTAGCTGCACAGTTTATAAATAACAAATGAAAATCTGTTCTCGACTAGGACTTAAACCCAGATTTACCACTGTACGCAAGTGGTTGCCGTAACGAAGTAGCTGTCCAAGCTCCAGGACTGACCCATATCTCCATGTGCCACTGAGTGTACATGACCTGCAGTCACAGAATTTCTGTGCCTGCATTGATGCTTGACAGAATGAAATTATAGTATACTGAAAAACACAGACACTGCATATAGTAATTTTTGTCTATGATAGCTCACTATTGACGAAGTAGAAGAGATGCTGTGAAAAAGACAGTAGATTTCAAACATTTTAAACACTAATACAAGTGTGTGTAATATCATGTCGCAGGATTGTGGAAAGATGTGGTAATGGGCCATAGAAGCAGGAGGAGAACAATGCCTGATAATGATTGAATCCAGATGACCTGTATGAATGATATATATGTTGCAAGAATGTTTCTAGCCTATGCATTTCAGAAATGTGAAGCATTTGAACCTATTGATACTGCACTTCAACTTTGAAGTGTGGCATAATGATGTGTGGCATTTGACGCCGTACAGAGTAGTGTAGCCTGGGCTCTAGGTTAGGTTGTTAGGTGATAGCTTTGTTGTTAGTTGGCGGAGCCAATGAATTTGTTGTCATGAGAATAATTATAATTCTTGTTTTGTCATGTGTTTCACGCATATAGGATTTCACTGAGTGACTGATGTGTGCCACTTTGATTACACCATGGGCATCAGTAGATAGATGGGTTTAGTAGATTCAGTATTTCCAGAACATCTGGTGTTGAGGCTGGAGGAAGAAACATCCAGATGATGTGGCTTGAGGAGCAGTTGTTGAAATCTAACGTTATATTTAGTAGCAAGTGCTACAACTAGATGGCTTTGTTGGCATTCAGCCATAGTTTGTCATACCCATACTCCCAATATTTAATGGGTGCAACTACTTCCATTGAGTGTTTTGCAATTGTGTAATTGTGCAGTAATGGATTTTTCTGCTCATTTAACTGCAGTATATTACACTTATTTATGTTAAGGGTCATCTGTCAATCCCTGCAGCAAGCTTCCTCCATTTCGCTACAATTTTCTCCCGTTCTAGACAATCTTAATGTAATAGTATCATCCATGAAAGGCCTCATTGAATTTATGGTACTATCCACTATGTTATTTATATGTTTTGTACACCAGAAGTTACTTTATGTGAGAAGATTCCTCTCTCTTAAAAATGATGTGCTTTGTTGTTTGCTAGGAACACTTCAGTCCAATTAGAATACTAGTCTGATATTCTGTCTCTAGTATTTTATTCATTAGGACACAGTGTGGAACTGTATTGAGTGCCTCATGGAAGTCGAGGAACACTGCATCGACCTGGGCAATGGTGTCTGCTGCCGTCTGGATCTTACAGACTAACAAAGCAAGCTATGTTTCAGGAATCACCCTTCCTGCATGGTTCTCAAGCTCCCTGACCTCCACCAGCTGAAACTTCACATTGTAACGGTTAATTATACCCCGACTGGTGGTATCTTCACTGTTAATAATTACAGAATCTTTTGTCTGCCAGCTTCTCTATTACATCAAAGACACAAATCACTATTCCACTAGCTTTCCACAGTTCTTGTCCCTTTACTACCTGGTACTTTTCGCTGAAGATTCTTCTTTTCTTTACAACACTGACAACTTCCATCGCATTCTGCCATTGAACGTAACATCTTCCAACAGGCAGCTGACTTCAAAATCATAATCTGCTTCCTGGTAACCATAACCACTATATTCTTACCAGTATCTACTTCCCCTTTTAGATGTCACCTGGAAACAAATTTGTGGCACTGTCATGGGCACTAAAAAGGGATAGTTCTTCACCAACTTGTTCATGGGCCTGGTTCAGACACACATAGATAATACCTTTAGGATCTTGACACAAGTTAAGGACATCCTGTCCTCATACTTTCAGAATCTCAGCACTTTTTGCCCCATTTTATTCACCTGGTTCTCTTCAGGCAAGTGAGTCATCTTCCCGAGCGTCTACATCCATTTCATTGAAGGCTCCTTAAGAACATCTGTTCACATGACAGCCAACAAACACAAATTTTAACAACTGCGACCCATTCCAAACCATAAAAACCCTTTGATTAAAGTGCGGTCACACTTTGGTACCACTTATGCAGTAACAATCAGTCCCTTTCTCAACACTCAGTCCCCCTTTCTTAAATTGCCATCACAGCATGGCCATGCCTGACCCACTTTATACAGAAGTATATCTCCACTGCATACATAAAACATTACTCTCACACTTTCTGGCAACATTTCAGAACCTCTCTGTTGTTACTCAGTACCACCCAGGACAAGAACCACTTAACTATGTCCCTCAGTGTCTGTGCTAAGGTGCTACGTTCTGCACCTAAGGGAGAACCTACACTATGTGATCAAAAGTATCTGGACACCCCCAAAAACATACGTATTTCATATTGCTGCCACCTACTGCAAGGTACTTCGTATCAGCGATCTCAGTAGTCATTAGACATTGAGAGAGAGCAGAATTTGGCACTCTGCAGAACTCACAGACTTCAATCGTGGTCAGGTGATTGGGTGTCACTTGTGTCATATGTCTGTACTTGGGATTTCCACACTCCTAAACATTCCTAGGTCCACTGTTTCTGGTGTGATAGTGAAGTGGAAACATGAAGGGACACGTACAGCACAAAAGCGTGCAGGCTAACCTCATCTGTTGACTGATGTAATGTGTAATAGGCAGACATCTATCCAGACCATCACACAGGAATTCCAAACTGTGTCAGGATCCACTGCAAGTACTATGACAGTTAGACGGGAGGTGAGAAAACTTGGATTTCCTGGTGGAGCGGCTGCTCGTAAGCTATACATCATGCTGGTAAATGCATTGGATGATTGAACAGTGGCAAAACATTGTATGAAGTGACAAGACACAGTACACAATGTGGCAATCTGATGGCAGGGTGTGGTCATGGCGAATGCCCGGTTAACATCTGCCAGTGTGTGTAGTGCCAACTGTAGAATTTGGAGGCGGCGGTGTTATGGTGTGGTCATGTTTTTCATGTAGGGGGCCTTGCATCCCTTGTTGCTTTTTGTGGCACTATCACAGCACAGGCCTACATCGATGTTTTAAGCACCTTCTTGCTTCCCACTGTTGAAAAGCATGTTTCAACACGATCGAGCACTTGTTCATAATGCACGGCCTGTGACAGAGTTGTTACATGACAATAACATCCCTGTAATGGACTGACCTGCACAGAGTCCTGACATGTAGCCTATAGAACACCTTTAGGATGCTTTGGAACGGTGACTTCATGCCAGGCCTCACCGACAGACATCGATACCTCTCCTCAGTGCAGCACTATGTGAAGAATGGGCTGCCATTCCCCAAGAAACCTTCCAGCACCTGATTGAACATATGCCTGCGAGAGTGGAAACTGTCATCAAGGCTAAGGATGGGCCAATACCATATTGAATTCTAGCATTCCAATGGAGGGCGCCATGAACTTGTAAGTCATTTTCAGCCAGGTGTCCGGATACTTTTGATCACATAGTGTATGTTTCTGTATCATCTTCCAGTGAGATTCTATGAAGAGGGATTCCATTTCATTCCATGTAAACAGCTGTCTCACAAAAATTTCTCCATAACCCTCGCAAACAGTGCTCTGCATTGTATCTGTAGCACCAGGAAGGCCCTGTAGTACTCTGGATTCACTGTTCTGCCATATAGAATGAAGTGGCACACTATGATGCCCCTGACGTCATATGCGACGATCACCATCAGTTTCACAGAGGAAGGATTCTGACGTTCTGTCCCATTGGTGATATGGCATGTTACTACTCCGTGGACTGACGTTTGAATTATGGTTCATATTCCATGGTCCAAAATTCATTGATGGTGATTATTCATGACAGTTGTGATCACTGTTCTGTTGCCAGTTTGCTAGGTATTCAAAGGATATTGCATATCCCATCCACTCGTGAAGGTTCATGTGGTACCTGCCACAATATGATTTTGTGCAGTTGCAGCTCTGTCCAGAGTATCCTGTGGATGGTGTGTTTCTCAATGTCATTAGTCTGCTGTAAAGCCAGCAGCAGCAGCAGCAGCAGCAATCATTTGTCTTCCTCCAGGAGCTGCTTGATGATGGGACATGCCATTTTGGTCCGAACACTGACAGATCATCCTTTGTATTGCTGATTATTGGTTACCCCATGTCCGTGCTGAAGATTTTGCTATCCTCTTTGCTGCTGTACCATATGGGAGGACATTATTCCCAAGAGCTTCCACCATTTCGCTGTGGCAAGTCTCATATTTCTTCTTCAGAGAACTGCTATTTTGATGTATTGTTCCTTTGAAAGGGCATGGTTGACTCCTTTTCTCGTCCTTCCCTAATCCGATGAGACCGATGACCCCACTGTCTGGTCCCCTCCCCCAAACAGCCGAACCCGACCCTCAGCACAAGAAGGTGGATTGATGTGAAGGCATGGCAGAAAGGAGCTGATGTCCTCGGATGTCCGTATGATCCCACAATCAGTGAAGTCCTCTGATTTGTTGTCATATCAATGCAGATTGTGCAGCTTGTCTACAAGGATTCATGTGGCACCCAGTCTTAAAACATGATGTCAGAACTATTGTTGGAAGAAGATTCTAACTGACAGGAAGTGGAACCGAGTGTCGTACCTGTCAGTGATAACTGGTTTCGTCTGACAGGAATGGTTGCTGTCAGTGAATTCAAGTGCATCTCAGGCAGTTTCTGAGAGAACATTGCAGTTGACATGCAAATTCTGGCAACTTGCAGAACAGCTTTGCCCATGGTGGCTTATAAAGTTGGATGTCTTTATTGGGCCAAACAACATGAAAACTGGACAGTAGGTGATTAGAGCGTGTAGTGTAGTATTGCAAGTCATGATGTCGCCTCTGTTCAAAGATACATGTCATAGAGTACACTGAATGCCCAATGAAGCATTTAATATGTAGTACGAGGGGCGTCCAGCGAGTACTGCAACAATTTTTTTTCTTAAATTAAATTTTCCCTGAGACATTTAAGTCTCTAATTTATCTGCGATAATGTTGGAAGCTGAAGAAGTGAATTAAAATTTGTGCTGCAGCTGGAACTCGAACCCGGGCCTTCTTGCTTACTAGGCAGATATGCTGACCATTACACCACCACAGCATTATGGTCAACATAGCTGCATGAAGTACCGAAGTTGGGGAGGGTATTTGACTTGGGTAGTTCGTGCAGCTATGTTGACCATAACGAGTCCCGGCCACAGCACAAATTTTAATTCACTTCTTCAGCTTCCAATATTATTGTAGATAATTTTTTTTTCTGAAAGCAAGTTGGTTTTATTCATGATAGTAATACAACATATTATTCCCCACACTTTTGGTTACAAAACCTTGTCTTTCAGCATAACTCCATTCAGTGCAATGGGCTTACGCTACCTTACTGGGAGGGCATGTATGCCTGTATGGTTCTGTTGTACTGGTCGATATCAGAGTCAACGTCTTGCTGCTCACTGAGTGCATCCTTCATTGGGCCAGACAGATTGGTGACAGAAGGTGTGAGGTCAACAGTGTAGGGTGAATGAATAAGAACTGTCCAATGCTGTTTTGTGGGCGAGTGTGTCAACACTACCAACGGAGGTGTCCAGTTCTGCAGCAAGGTGTTTGATTGTGATTCATTGATTCAAACATTGCACAAGTCACAGCAATGTGCAGCTGACTGGCATGCGGTAGATAGAACAGGTTAGTGTGACCTTGTTGCAGTGATTGACAGACACCTCGCCCAACAACTCAACATGTTTTTGTTCAATGCCAGATCTTCATAGACATTCTGCAAGCACCTATGAATATATGTGATGCTCAGGTTTTCCCTAAAAGAATCTCTGACAGCTCTCTGATTGGGACACATCTCCATTACAGACACCATTTTGAAGGCTGTGTGAAGCACTGCCACCTATTGGGACTTCATGAAACTATAAGGGCTTGAAGAGGGAATATGAGGTTTGTTCAGAAAATTCCAGAACTGTGTCCACAAAATTTTTTGTGCTTACCTTTTACTTACTGTGCATGGCATCCTTCAAAATACTCTCCTCTGCAATTAGTACACCATTCCCAGTGGCATTTTCAGTTCTGGAAGCGGTCTTGATATACTTCTTCCTGTATCGCACGAAGTGCCGTCTGTGAATTTTCTTTTATCTTGCCTATCATTGTAAGTCTTCATCCTTTCAATGAGGTTTTCAACTTTGGGGGGGAAAAAAAATATCTACAGGGGGCAGGTCTGGAGAGTACGGAGAATGAGGGTGCACAGTGATTTCATTTTTTGTGCAATAGTCACACACCAACAGGGATGAATATGCAGATGAGTTATTGTGATGCTGGAGCCATGACTTGTCTTGCCTCAGTTCGTGCCTTTTCTTTCTCACATTTTCTCTCAGGCATCACAACCTATCCCGATAAAACAATCAATTAACAGTTTGTCCCTGTGGCACGAATTTGTGATGAACTAATCCTTCAAAGTCAAAGAAAGTTATCAGCATGGCTTTGACATTTGACCTGACCTGACAAGCTTTTTTTGGTCTTGGAGAAGCTTTCCTGCCCCGTTGTGAAGATTGAACCTTGGTCTCAACATCACAACTATAGGCCCATGTCTCATCAGCATTTATGATTCTCACTCTCACTTGCGCAATCCAAAAACTCTTCACAGATTACAAGGTAAAGGTCTTTCTGGTCTTTATTCATGAGCCTTGGGATGAACTTGGTGGCAACATGATGCAATCGAAGACGCTTTGTCAGAATTTAATGACATGATCGAACTGAAGTGTTAACATTCTTCTGCAATTTCTTCGAGAATCAGTCTTCAATTGGCATGCACAATTTCATCAATGTTCCTGTCATGAGCATCATTGGTAGATGTTGATGGGCGTCCTGAATGAGGGTCATCTTTAACATCCGTCCAGCCATTTTTAAACTGTGTGAACCATTTGTGACACCAAGTACAGCTTAAGCACTCACCACTGTAGGCTTCCTGCGTCATTTGGTGTTCCTGTAAAGGTTTTCTTGAGTTTCACCCAAAATTTAATGCGGACACATTGCTCCTCTAACTCTGTCATCTCGAAATTCGCAAACTTGCAACACAATGTTCTACGCAATACAGTACTGAACAGCAACTGACAGACAAACAACAACGAAACTTCTGGAAGTTACACTTTAAACACAGGCATGTGCAACGGTGCCAAATGCATTTTGCTCCAACACACTATTGGTGGGAAATTTTGAATTTTATGGAATGTTTTGAACAAACCTTGTATTCCATAATGCCCCACAACAAATTTTTTCAACCAGACTTAGCTGAGAAAAAAAAGTGTTGCATTACTTATTGAGTGCATCTCGTCTTTGGAGGGTGTAGTTGAGACTGGAAGTTTTTCACTTTTTTCATACCATATGTGATTTTGGCCTTACTATTCATCTTATGATGAGCATGAACTGGGATGTTTGTTTCAACATTCTCAATGACCAAATGTTTCCCTTCGTGATTATTATCTGTGGTCACTTCCACCCTCCAAGGTGACACAGTTGTGTTATGGGACAGAGCGTGTGTATTCCTATTTTGATGAGCACTCAATTGCACCTCGACTGACACCTTATCTTAATGAATAGAAAATGTCTGGGTCTATTTGAAACAGTGGAGGAAACATTGCCATCACCATCACTGCAATTTGGCAGCGCTATGATATATAGTTATCAGCAGACTCTATTTCTCACAGAATTGAAGTCATTATTGAAATGTAATGTTTGTGCAATATCTCGTAGGGGTGACAAATTTTTGTTTGGAGTTCTTTTTTGTACATAACAATAGACTGTCTTTAGAGACTGAAATAATTAAAAACAAAACCATAGTTTCTCGAATTAGTACATTTATCATACAGAATTCAGTAACTCATTTAGACACACAATAAGGGACTAGTCTATATTTAGAATAATCTGGTGTAGGTATTGGGCTAAACTGAATATCCATATTGTGAGATGAAGGGAAGCAGCAACATATAGTGATCCTTTACTGAAGACTGTGATGATTACTTTCTTCCCAAGTACACTCTGGTCCCTCCTGGAGGATACTGCATTATCGTAGGCCAGACGTGAGGGTTTGTGTACCTCAGTGAGGCTGAGGGCTATGCTGGCAGTAGAATGGCTACTGGCAGGGTCACCCAAGCTTGGCAGGCATCAGTGGAGGGACTTGATGAAGTGTGTCCCACAACTTAGGGAAGGGAGGGCTATGTTTTTCCGAGGGAGCTCCTCCAACAGTGTTGGAGATATATATATATATATATAAAACAGTCTGTAGTGGGCAGCCACTGGGGTGCTGCACCCTTCCTCTCCCCTCCCCCCTCCCGTCGCCCCTTCCACAGATTGTATAAGGCTTGCTCAAGCATCAAGACTCTGTGTGGATCCTTATTTGTTTGTTTGCCTAGCAGCTTGTGGGATCTCAATGGAATGACCTAAACTCAACTCTACACATGATGCGATGGGTGTACTAACAACTAATACCTACACCCACCCACCAAACAGAGCTCTCTTCGAAACTCTCTACAACCTCTGGTTCTTTCAGTTTATCCAGGACCCATCTTGTTAAATTCCCACCTCTTTGCAGTCTCTTCAGTTTTAATCTACAGTTCATAACCAATAGATTGTGGTCAGAGTCCACATCTGCCCCTGGAAATGTCTTACAATTTAATACCTGGTTCCTGAATCTCTGTCTTACCATTATACAATCTATCTCAAACCTTCCAGTGTTTCTAGGCCTCTTCCATGTAGACAACCTTCTGTCATGATTCTTAAACCAAGTGTTAGCTAAGTTAGATCAAGTTATGCTCTGTGCAGAGTTCTACCAGGCAGCTTCCTCTGTCATTTCTTATCCCCATTCCATATTCACCTACTACTTTTCCTTCTCTTCCTTTTCCTACTATCGCATGCCATTCCACAGTAACTACTAAATTTTCATCTCTCTTCACTATTTGAATAATTTCTTTTATCTTGTCATACATTTCTTCAGTCTCTTCATCCTCTGTGGAGCTAGTTGGCATATAAATTTGTACTACTGTGTTAGGTGTGGGCTTCATGTCTATCTTGGGCTAAAATAATGTGTTCACTTTGCTATTTGTAATAGCTGACCCGTGCTCCTATTTTTTTTTTTTTATTCATTATTAAACCTACTCCTGCATTACCCCTATTTGATTTTGTATTTATAACCCTGTATTCCCCTGACCAGAAGTCTTGTTCCTCCTGCCACCTAACTTCACTAATTCCCACTATATCTAACTTAAACCTCTCCATTTCCCTTTTTAAATTTCCTAACCTACCTGCCCGATTAAGGGATCTGACATTCCACACTCCGATCCGTAGAATGCCAGTTTCCTTTTCCTGATAACGACATCCTCCTGAGTAGCCCCCGTGTGAATATCCGAATGGGGGACTATTTTACATCCGGAATATTTTACCAAAGAGGACGCCATCATCATTTAACCATACAGTAAAGCTGCATGCCCTCAGGAAAAATTATGATTGTAGTTTCCCCTTGCTTTCAGCCGTTCACAGTACCAGCACAGCAAGGCAGTTTTGAATAATGTTACAAGGCTAGGTCAGTCAATCATCCAGACTGTTGCCCCTGCAACTACTGAAAATACTGCTGCCCTCTTCAGGACCCACGTGTTTGTCTGGCCTCTCAATAGATACCCCTCTGTTGTGGTTGCACCTAAGGCATGGCTATTTGTATCACTGAGGCACACATGCTTCCCCACCAATGGCAAGGTCCATGGTTCATGGGGGGAGAGGGGGGGGGACTTCTCACATAAGTAAAGAAAAAAAGGTCACACAAAAAGTCATTCAAAAGTGAAGAAGGTGGCTTCAGATAAACCCTCAGATAGGTGAGCACTCTCCCTTTCCAGTGGTGGGTTTAATTTTGAGGATATTTATATCCACATAGGGAGACAGGAGAGCCAGGCACTGTCTAGGGTTCCTCTTGACCTCACGGGTAAATCAACACCATTGAGAGAGAAGGACAAGGACAACCATTACTAATAAATGGTGTCCACAGGGACTTCGGTGTTACAATGCAACTTAAAAGGATACTGCTCATATTTGGATGAATTACAGCTCCTGGACCTATAGAGACTGGTCTACACCTGCTTACAAGAAACTCATTTCAAAGTCACCAACTCATCTACATTAAGGGGCAACCACCTGTAAAGGAAGGACGATGTTACTGGAGATAGGGCTAAGGTTGGAGTGACTGTTCTCATCGATAACACGTGCCACACCATTGCTGTGCCTCGTTATCATGGTCATACAAGCAGTTGCAGTGGAAGTTCCCACACCAGTGTGTTCTTTAAATCTTCTGTCTCATGATCTGTTGGATGCAGTTGCATTGACAGAACTCGTCCACATACTTCGGTGCCCATTCCTACTCACGGGGGACTTCAGTGCACACAGTGTGCTGCGGGGCTTGGCTACCTCTTGCTCCAAGGTTGAATTATCAAATGCCTTGTTCATTCAGAAAATTGCAACTCTGCTCAGATAACACACTTTTCAAAGCTGCAAGTCATCTACATCCATTCATCTTTGTTTTTACTCACCAACTATTGCAGATTCAGTTCAGTGGGAAATGGTCACAGATTTGCATTCCAGTGTGGATTCGCCTGCTGACTCGGTTGCAGTACAGTCAGCAGGTCACCTTCAAACAACACGATTGTGTTAAGGAGATGGTGCACATTATCACCTGTGAGATCTGACAAGCTGCCACAGATTCCATTCCCCTGTCTAGCAACCATATCAGACAATGGCCTGTTCCTTGGTGGAATGACAAGTTGCTCGGCAGAGCCAGGCATGCAGCTTTGCAGAAATTTAGACGTTACAGGAAACCTTGATGCCTTCAGACCTGCGAGAGCATATGCGAGGTGAGTGATAAAAAAGAACAGAAGAGGAACTCTTGGAAGGAATTCGCAGCTTCCTTTAATTGGGCAACTTCCAGTCCACAAATTTGGGAGTCAATACAGTGGATTTCAGGCAAGGCCAGTACACCTCCCTTATGGCCTTACTGAGAAATGGAGTCTTGATGAGAAATGGAGTCTTGATGGACATGCCTAAAGACATGCTTCAGGTTTTAGCTGAGAATGATTTCAGTCAGCCAGACAAAACTCCTGCATTCTAGGTGATTGTAGGATTGTGGGGATGAGGTGGCTCCCTTTCTTCTTACATTATCAGGAGGTGTACAATCTTCCATTCTTCATGTGAGAACAGGAATCAGCTGTTTAAATGGCCAGAGACATTACTCCAGTACCAGATCAGATTCATTATCCCATGCTCTGTCAACTGTGCTCTGAAGCCAAAGGCAAGCTCCTATCTTGTTTCAGTCAGATCTGGTTTTATAGACTGTACCCCATGACTTGAAAGGAGGCAATATCTATTCCATTTGGATACCAGGTAGGATCATACAAACCCTAACAGTTATTGGAGCGTAGTGAGTGCATGGTCTACCACCACTTCTGGCTCCTCAAATTTCAAGGTCATCTATGGTGCTCCCAGTGAAGTTTCTGGTGTTACCATTTGGCCCTTGACAACTTAATTCTGTTAAGCTGAAGTCATTTGGTTGGTTTGTTTTCTGACCTCGAAAAAGCATACACCACTACTTCGAGGTACAACATACTTTGCCAGCTCCATGAATGGCGACTGTGGACGTCTGTTGCTTCTTATTCTATCCTTCCTCAAGGACTGGTGCTTTCAATATTGTGTTGATAAGCCCTGTCTGACTGCTACATTCAGGAGAATGGTGTCCCCCAAGGCAGTGTACTCAAGAGTCACATTGCTTGCAGTTGCTATCAGTAGCATCTCCTCCACAGTCCAGAGCACTGTTAAATGCTCTTTGCTTGTGGATGACTTCACAATCTTCTGCTCTTCCTCCAATCTTAAGATGACTGTGAGGTAAGTCCAGCTAACAATCAGAAGTCTGTAAGGTTGGGGCAATAAAACTGGTTTTAGGTTCTCAACAGAGAAGATCACATGCATCAATTTTAACTGTGTCCGTCAGAGTTTTAACCAGCCAGAGCCCACAGTGGGAGGTAGTGTTTTACACTTTAAGGCCGCTATGTGCTTTTTGGGCCTGCTATTTGACTCAAAACTAACCTGGCTTATGAAAGATTTGCAAATGAAAGGATTCAGGTCACTGAATATTTTTAAATACCTGAGCAGAAAGGTGTATGGAGCTAAAAAGTCCCACCTCCTGCAGTTTTATAGGACATTTGTCAGATCCAGATAGATTACAGCAGAGGACTTATGGATCAGCCTGTGTTTCCTAGCTCAAGATGTCAGACACTGCCCACTGTGAGAGCATTCGGATATTGTGTGGAGCCTATCGGACCAGCCTATTTCACAGTTGGTGCACAGAGGCTGGTGAACCATCACCTTGGATTTGGCAGCACCTCTTTCTGGCTCAACAGACCATGGAAATTTCAGCATTGCCTCGGTCATTGGTATTTAGTGCAGGAATCTGTCCAAACTTCGAAACAGAGTCCAGGAATTGGCACCATGCGACCAAGCCATTTGGTATATGTGCTACTGATTGTCTCAAGGATCTAGATACATCAGGCTTCTGGATCCACAGCCAAGGATGGAAAAACTGGTGCCTTGGTGTGTTCAGATGCCCAAAGTGATTTTAAGCCTGATATGGTACAAGAAAACTTGTGTTCCAGATTACATTTTTATAACTCTGTTTTCTTTAATTTTAAATACATACCACCATTTTGTCATTGTTTATGCAGATGGATCCCATCAACACCCTTGGTTGTTCAGTGTTTTCCCTGATATGGTTTTCTAAGTGCACCTTCCAAAACAACTTGTAAATTATTGTGCAGATATATATGGCATTATGGCACCACTGGAGTCAATTCTTGAGCATCATAGTACGAGGTTTCTTCTCTGTTCTGACTCGCTCAGTGCGCCACAAGTGGCTCACCAAATGTGTCTGGTGGACCAGTTGATTCAGTTCATCCAGTTGATTCAGGTCACCCCTTACTTTGGGTACAGCTCTGTGGCAAGTTGTCTTTTCTTGGGTACCTGGACCATCAGGATACAGGGAAAAGGCATAGCTGACAAGCCAACAAAGCAGCCAAAGGAGCATATCAGGATGGTGTTGTATGTTGATGTGCCATCCCCTTGCACACCATCATATTATTATGTGACAGATGAATTGTGCGTCAGGGGGAAACTGAATGGTTGGAGGTGACTGAAAACAAACTGCATTCACTCAAATCGACTACACAGGCGCAATGGACTTCATGCCATCCCAACTGACTGAAAGAAGTTCTGCTCGCCAAACTGCACATAGGACATAGCCTTTCAACACAAGGTTTCCTTCTCTGGCAGGAAGATCCACCACTATGTGGAGTTTATGGTGTGCCACTTTCAGTTCAGTACATTTTGGCTGTGTATGTCTTACATTCTGATACAAGGGCAATCCTTGGTTTGGCTGGAGATCTGCCCGCTATCCTGCCAACGCTGACACCAGTATTAAATGGGTTCTGAAATTTGTGAACTGTTGGGGCTCATCAGTAAAGTGATGGGGAGGGGAGGTTGACTTTGCATTATAAACTACTACTCATGTGGGGGGGGAGCCTCCCCCCCAATCTCCTACCCCCCCCCCCCTCCATCCCCACCTCACAATGAGAATAGCATCCTGACTTTTCCTCGGAGCACTGATGACCATGATATTGAGTGCCACACATTCAAAATAATAATAATAATAATAATAATAATAATAATAATAATAATAATCTGGTAGAAAGCAGGTATCACCCCCCCCCCCCCCCCCAACTATGAGTAATTGAGTTCCTGCAATTCTAGTAAAATCTGAAATTATGAAATTTCACTATATTTATTTTTAGTGTTTTTACAAGTATACACTTACTCATTCTGGGGTCTCCTGTATATCTTTCACCTACGAACCTTATGTTTCTGCATGAATAGCTCCATTTAGTTGTTTTTATTTCTTAAATATAGTACAGTATAGGCCTTCTTACTCATTTTTGCCAGTAATACCTCAGGTAACAAGGAATGGGTACAATATGCAGAACATACTTAATTTAGTATAAAAAGGTACCGATTAATAAAGTATACACATTTTCAATGGTTTTCCAGCAGATACAAAAGTTCAGCTCTTAATAAAATACAGTGAAGAGGATTCATTGGTGTTCTATTCCTTTTTCTCCACCAGTGAATGTATTTGCTGAGCTAATAGATACCGGGCCTTCTTTGAAAATGTTAGACTTCTTTGCCTCTTACTCTAAGCTTCACCTCTCAAAGTAAACAAAGTGGTGCAGTGGCAAGGCACTGAAGTTGCATTCATGATGACAGCAGTTTAAAGCCCCATTTGGCTGCCCCTGTTCATATTTTCTGTGGTTTCCCTGAATCACTTAAGGCAAATGCTGGTACTGTTCCTCTGAAATGGAGAGGGCCAGTTTCCTTCTACAACCTGAGCATGTGCCCTATCTCTAATGACTTCATTAGTGGGGTGTTAAACCCCAATCTTTCTTTCTTCCTTCTGTCAAATGCGATAATATGATCAATATATGTTAACATTGTAAGTTCTTTTTGTTTGACATTTATTTTGTGTATCTACCTTAGTTGTATTCTTTATTTGATTATGAAAATATTGTATTAATTTGTTAATGGTAATGGGCTATGATTTTATTAACTTGTTCAGTATCTTTGTGACCAATTCACTTAGGAATTATAGAATAAATATTGAATTTGTACATATCAATTCTTCTATAAAACATACATTGTTTTTATCACATATTACACATTTATGAGGGCCTTCTAATTGTGGGTCTATAGAACAAACATGTCTACTGAGTATAACCTCCTCCAAAGAAATTTGGTGTTATTGTTTAACTGGATTGAATTCCATGAGGCTGGTAGGTGTAAACTTACTTATATCGAGGATAAATTGACACATATTAATAATGTGAAACAGTTCTGGATAATTTTGAAAATAATTTTTATAGGAGAAATATAAATAACCTGAAATTACTTTCCAGAATATTTTTATCATGCTGCCAAAAATTATGTTAGTAGTTGGAAATATTAATTAAAATTTAGTGTGTCTTTTTACATTTATTTTCCAGGTTTCATAGCAATATGTTTTGGACTTAGTGCATTAGCAGTTTTGTATGAACTGTTGCTGGTATACCAGATATTGTTGAAGCAAACATCTGGTGTATGGAGGCATGGGAGAAGTAGGATGGTGCACACCTTGCCACACAGAAGGTAAAGTAATTAGTAGGATGAAACTGAGGAAAGAAACAAGATGGGTTTCACAGGATTGCATAGTAACTACGGATCTGAACCTGTATCTCAAAGTCAGAGTGAATGAGGCTCAAATCCCTATCCAACATTCTGAAATTAAGTTTCCTGTTTCTGTTCTTCAATAATTTTATTCAGTATCTATGTGTTTTGTGTTCTATTTGAAGATGAAATGTCAAAGATGATGGCTTTTGAAATGTGACTGATATCTAGGTGTGGGAAGAATTTATCTTTGTACCACTGTTGTTTAGTTTTTGTGCTTCATATGTTCAACTTCTGCAGCTCTCTCTCCATGTTCATAGATTTTGAGTCACAGATAGGCACAACAAAAAGACTCTCACAGTTATAGTTTTCAGCTGCTAAGGCCTTTGCACTCACTAATGCAAATGCAACTCGTACACATGACAGCAGTCTCGGGCAACTGAAACCACACTGCGAGCAGCAGCACCAGTGCATGATGGGAGTGCCAACTGGGTTCGCTTGAGGAGGAGGCTGGGGTGGGGAGGGGGAGGGATACTATGGTGGAGGTGGTGGACAGTGAAGTGCTGCAGGTTAAACGGTGGGCATGGGAGAGGTTGGAGGGGGGGGGGGGGAGGGAGTAGTGGAAAAGGAGAGAAATAGAAAGACTGGGTGTGGTGGTGGAGTGACGGCTGTGTAGTGCTGGAATGGGAACAGGGAGGGGGCTGGATGGGTGAGGACTTTGACTAACGAAGGTTGAGGCCAGGAGGGTTACGGGAACATAGGATATATTGCAGGGAAAGTTCTCACCTGCCCAGTTCAGAAAAGCTGGTGTTGGTGGGAAGGATCCCAATAGCACAGGCTGTGAAGCAGTCATTGAAATGAAGGATATCATGTTTGGCAGTGTGTTCAGTGACAGGATGGTCCATTTGTTTCTTGGCCACAGTTTGTCAGTGGCCAGTCATGTGGACAGACAGCTTGTTGGTTGCGATGCCTACATAGAATGCAGCACAGTGGTTGCAGCTTAGCTTGTAGACCACATGGCTGGTTTCACAGGTGGCTTTGCCTCTGATGGAATAGGTGACGTTAGTGACCAGGCTGGAGTAGGTGGCAGTGGGTGTATGTATGAGACAGGTCTTGCATCTAGGTCTGTTACAGGGGTATGAACCATGAGGTAAGAGATTGGGAGCAGAGGTTGTGTAAGGATGGATGAGTATATTGTGTAGGTTTGGTGGATGGTGGAATACCACTATGGGAGGGGCAGGAAGGATAGTGGGTGGGACATATCTCATTTCAGGGCAAAACAAGAGGTAATCAAAATTCTGGCGGAGAATGTAATTCAGTTGCTTGAATACCGGGTGGTACTGAGTTACGAGGGGAATGGTCCTAGAGGGACTGCTCCTCACTGCAGATGCGACAACTGTGGGTGGCTGGGCTGTACAGAAGGGACTCCTTGGTATGGAACAGGTGGCAGCTGTCGAAGTGGAGGTATTGCTGGTGGTTAGTTATTGGTGATTGTTAAATTCCATCCTGGATTTTCCATTGTCTGATTTTGTCCCTATATTTGATATTCAGTTGTCCATTACATTTTTCAAGACAGTTACATTTTTAATTGTAGTTTTTGGAACAAAGCATCATCATGATGTGGGGTTAGATGGACAAGGTCTGTTGAAAAAATTAAAGAACATTCGTAATTTAGCACCAATGGTGTGTTGGAGCGAAATGCATTTGGCATCCATGCACACACCTGTGATTAATGTGCAACTGCTGGATGTTTCATTAGTGTGAGTCTGTTAGTTATTGTTCAGTGCTGTATTGAGTAGAACATTGTGTCACACAGTTTGTGAATTTCAAGATTGCAGAGTTAGAGGAGCAACGTGTCTGCATTAAATTTTGCGTGAAACTCAAGGAAACCTTTAAAGAGACACAGTAAATGATGCAGGAAGCCTATGGCAATGGGTGATTAAGCTGTACTTGGTGTTACAAATTGTTCACATGGTTTAAAAATGGCCAGACAGAAGTTAAAGATGACCCTCATTCAGGACACCCTTCGACGTCTACCGATGATGCTCATGTCAGGAACGTCAACAAAATTGTGCATGCCAATCAAAGACTGACTAACTGAGATATTGCAGAAGAATGTAACATTGCAGTTGGATTATGTCATGAAATCCTGACACAGCATCTTGGAATGTATCATGTTGCCACCAAGTTCATTCCACGGCTCATTAGTAAAGACCAGAAAGACCTTCATCTCACAATCTGTGAAGCTTTCAGATTGTGCAAATGAGAATGAGATGTACCTTAAGAGAATCATAACTGGTGATGAGATGTGGGTCTATGGCTATGATGTTGAGACCAAGGTTCAGTCTTCACAGTGGGTTGGGAAAGGTTTTCCAAGACCAAAAAAAGCTTGTTGGGTCAGGTCAAATATCAAAACCATGCTGATAGTTTTCTTCGGCTTTGAAGGATTAGTTCATCACAAATTCGTGCCACAGGGACAAACTGTTAATCGATGGCATTATCAGGATGTGTTGCTATGCTTCTTGATGGTTACCATGTTTGTGTAGAGGCTCATCGAACACTGAATTCTTCACATGGTGTCACATACACTTGGCTGCTTGAGGGTATGACTCTGTAATCAGGGTGTAACTTCAGTCCATCAGGTTATGGAGAGGGTCGGTGCAGAATTGGTGCCTACCCGCACTCGTTTCTTAATGTTTGTTCGAGTGGAGCTCCTATCTAAGATAAAGGCATGCTATTAAGTCAGGAGATGCCTTTCCCCTCTCAGAATCATGAATGCTACGATACTGTTTTTACTATGAGGGAGCTTGAATGTGCTCTCACCTTGTCACGATCCCCTGCTCTAGTATCGGATGATAATCATATTTAGATGTTGCAGCATCTGTCTCTTGGTGGCAAGCACTTTCGCCATCATACATATACTCACATCTGGACAGATGGCACATTTTCCAGACGTTGGCATGAAGCTACTGTAATCCTCATTCTAAAGCATGGTAAGGACTTAAGTCTTCCATCCAGCTGCCACCCAATTTCCCTCACCAGCAATGTAGCAAATGTTCGATGGTCAGCTGGTGTGGTGGCTTGATTCTTGGAATTTATTAACAAATACACAATGTGTGTTTCATAAGCACTGCTCTACAGTTGATCATCTCGTCACCCTGTCAGCCCATATTATGAACAATTTTCTGTGGATATTCCAGACTGTAGCTGTGTTTGATTTGGAGAACAGTTACATACAATGGGCATCTCCATACAGTGCACATGTGTGGTTTCCGGGCAGCCTGCCCAATTTTATTTGGGGTTTTAAAGAGACAGGGTTTTTGAGGTACATGTGGGTTTGGCTTCATTGAACACCTTTGTTTTAGGAGAAGGGGGTGCCTCAGGGGTCTGTGCAGAGCATAGCCCTATTTACCATAGCAATTAAACCTATCATGGACTGTCTCCCGCCAGGCATCTCAGGCTCTCTTTTCGTTGATGACTTTGCAATCTACTGCAGCTCTCAATGGACCTGTTTACTTGAGCAACAATATCAGTGATGTGTTGACCGTCTTTACTCAAGGAGCTTCACGATGGCTTCAATTTTTACACTGAATTTGTAGAGGCATAAGGAGTTTTTTCTGCTGTCCTTACATTTCAGTCCTGTTGCTATTTCGTTTGTCAAAACTATGAAATTCTCGAGGTTCACACTCAATAGGAAACTCTTCTGGTCATCCCATATATCTTATATCGCTGCACACTGTACCTGATCTCTAAATATCATATGTTTTTTAAATGGTACTTTATGGGGAGTGGATTGGAAAATTCTCCTCCTCTTACATCAATCCTTTGTGTGATCAAAAATGGTCTATGGGTGTCTCATTTAATCATCTGTGTGACCGTTTATTTTATGCTGTCTCAACAAAATCCACCATCAAGGCACATGCTTGCCCACTGGAGCTTTCTACACTACTCTAGTTATAAATCTCTGTGCTCATGCTGTGGAAGTACCACTGTCATACCAGTATGATGTTCTCCTCAGTAGATGTGTGTTCCATCTGTCCTTTATGCCCAACCATCCATCCTATGTGTCCTTTTTTGATGAATCACTTGAGCCCAATACAGGGTAAGCACAACTTCTTTGTTGCCTGCAGCAGTTAGCCTTTGTATACTGATTTGGAAGCTTAAGGTTACATTACCTGCCATTTTACTGATGGGTGAGAACCCTTCACTGTCTTGGCTTTTCATCTCGGACTTATTTTTCTTGCCAAGGCCACAATGTTAAACCTTGTTTGTAAAATATTTTATATAAATCACGATAACATCAGAATAAACTTCCTGTATATGCCATTTCTCTGCAATGCACACTGAGATGCTATTTAGTGAAATAATTGTGTAGAAAGTGTAAGATGTTAAACATATGGCCTCCTATCTGCAACCATACCATCCAGCCGCTCTCCTCAAATGTTCACAATCAGCTCCCAAACTCAACTGATCAGCTTGAAACTGTTACCTTGGTTGGCATTATTGGTATGAGCCAAAGGCACACAAAATGCTACCTCTACATTCCTTAATAATAAAGTAGTTGTAGAATATTGGTGAAGAAATGAATCTGATTGGGGGTAAAACAGCTTACTATCAAGAGGATTGCTGCTATGGTTGTTAATAAAGTCAGAATTATTTATTAAAGAAATATAAATAAATGAAAATATGCCTTCACTTCACTCCACCTATTACATCGTACATCAGCTAACATTTTCTCAACTCAATTATTAAGTGAGGCTTGGGAGTGAATTTTATGGCTCCCAGAGTCAGAAATGTTGCAATGTACCACATAGTAAAAAAGTTACTTGTATTTATTAATAACAATCATTTAAAAAGTGCACATTGTGAAAGACATTATCCCTTGAGCAGGGGCAACTATGTATAAAGTGTGCCAACCACTAATAACATTGTTTTGCACTGTTCCATTGATGTTTTACAGTTGCAAGCCCATACCTATTTGGTCATTACTGCTTCAGCTTACACACTGGTAAGTTGTGTTGTCATATGTCCAAGTGAACAGCAGAAATGCAAAATAAACAGTTAAGTAAGTGAGAAAAAATTTACGATCTGTGCTCGAAAATGCCCCAGATTCTGAGCTGGCAACACATCCCACAATGAGGCGGTTGTCTACACGATAATAAGTAATTGAATAAGTGTTTGTTGGCTGGGATTTGATGCAACTGTGCTGTTTAATGCTCTGAGTGGGTCACAAAAAAATTAAACAGTGATTTAACTTACATAATGTAAGTTTATTTTATTGTTTAATTAAACTAAGATTAAACTGTGATTTTGCTCATACTACTTTACCTTTCAAATATAATGACAGCTGTTGTCTACATGTTTACACAAAGTACACCACGCCCCGCTTTGTGTTATGAAAATCGGTAGGCCCACTCAAGAGTTAATAACACAGACAGAAGAGCTAAAGCTATATGAGACTTAGCTAAACCACAGACAGCCAAAGGAAGATAAAACATTGCAATTTATGCTAGTTGACAGATGCAAATGAATTTAAGAACCATTATATAAATGTAGTAGATACAATTGAATTAACAGGAAAAACAGAAAAATCAAGGCAGTCCTTTGAAAAATGCACCTCCGTAGCAATGTCCTACTTCAGACCTAACTGTATTGCACATACATGTACATATATCTGCATAGATCTGCATGACTACATTGTCCTGGCCAACTTGTTTGTATGGGCACTGGCCTAGAAACATGTGCCTATTGACGAATAAATGCCTGATCTGTATAGTGTGTTCTTACCTTGAATCCTTCCATTATTTATATTGCACCAAGGACTTTCCAAGAACATAATGTTTATTCGTGAAAAACTCTCACCCACTTCCCCTTTTGAAATTAAGAATTTGTTAATCCTTGCCAAAATAAAAAGTAGACTGAAGAGATGTCAGTAATTACTGATCTATTTCATTGCTGAAATCCAAATCCAAATGTCTAAAGAAAGTAATTTACTCTAGGACAGCATCCTGATTTGCTTGTAATGATATGCTTAGTGATCCATAATTTTGATTTCACAAGGATTTCTTAACTGAGAATGCAATTTACACATTCTTTTAGCCAAATATTAAATAACAGAAAAATTGACATTTAATTTTTGTGTCCTCTTGAAGGAAATTCAATATGTAAATCACAGCACTTTGTTTAAAATAAAAGTTTACTGGAATTAATTATGTAACTAACAAATGGTACACATCGTATTTAATTAAAATAATGCAGAAGATTGTGGTGTGTGGTTCAGTGACTACAGACAGGGAAGATTTTTCTTATATACTGGGGATTAATTAATGGAGTTCCACAGGGTACAAACTTAAATCCTCTTTCTTTTACTCCTATATATAATTGACTATACATTGAGTATGAAAGAAGTGGACGTTACTCTTATTGCAGATTTACTGTTAGACATACAACAAGGGAAGTTGTAAATAGTACTTTTTAAAGTGTTATTGCCTGTTTTTCTGCCAATGGTCATTGCTTTAATTACAAATTGCATTGTCCGCTCTGCCTGTTAGTGTGCATTATTTAATTTTTTGTAATTTGCTTTGTACAATATGTATAAAATCTTGTTTCAATTAAGTTAGGTCATCAGTCACCACTTAATGTTATTTTAGTTAATTCTGGCAAATAGTGAAGGTGCTGACTGGAGATGTTACTGTAACTCTCTCCAGGATTTATAGAGTTTTCAGCAGGAACAGGCCCCATGCCAGAGTAGAATGTGTAGTAAGGCATTCAAAGAAGGGGGTGGTGAGAAGGGCCTGATAACTGGCAGATTGTACAAAAGTAGGTAGAATTAAAAAGCACAGAGACAGCTTCATGTTAGAGACAGAAAGGGTTTCATAACATCTGAAGTGGAGAGGAGTCTCAAGTATCTGTAAGGGTAAGGAGACTGTAGCAAATTTTGAATATAGTGAGAAAAACATAAGGTAGAGAAGAGGGTTGGGAAGAAGAAACTTCTGCTGCTTGGTAGTAGACAGTGAAGATTGTCAGGTAGGATATGAGAACTAGAACACTAGTATATCTGTACCTATTCCAGAGCTCAGTCACATAATGCAGGATACAGAGCAAGTGTGCAAAGACATTTTAGAGATGGATGGGGGGGGGGGGGGTGGCAAGTAATAGCCTGATTAGGGAAAGTGTGTGTATCAGCCATGACCTTGCAAAGAAGGCTTCTGGAGCTATCACCGTTGTGCATTTTGTTTAATTGTTTGCATGTCATGATCAGCAGTGCTGTGAAGCTAGTTACTGTAAACTTAGGAATAGCTGTGATGGAAGCTGGCATATCCCAAATTGATGTGATACTGGTCATGGCTATCAGTAGACAGTATGGGGTTTTTCAAAGCAAGGGCTACACCTGAAATAGGTTATTGAGTTTACTGGCAGAGAATGTAGTGGGTGAAATCAGATTCGCATGGCCCAGTTCCTGTTGTAATGGGGAAGACTGGTAGATCTTTTTAGTGTGAATTTGACTAACAGGAATCCCTACTTGTGTGTGGTCTTGGTAATAATATAAGGTAATCTGATGATTACAAAAGAAACGGACTATTAGGCACTACTGGTATTTCATCAAAATGTTACGGAAAACCAGCCAGTGCTGCAGAAATAAATCTTGACTGTGATATATAGTGTTGACCCATTTTTTCTTCAAGTATTCTTTATGGGCATTAGTAGCTGCCATCTGTGCCAAAGATAACATTCTGTTCAGATTGACTGAAGTGTCAAAATTTTGTTCTGAACAAATGTTTCTGCAATTTATCAAGTGTTTATGTATCAGTAAACTATACAGGGAACCAGTATATGAAGCAGTATGGTAGAAGTGTGTGTTTCCCTCAAAGAAGTAATGTATATCTTTTAGTGCCTTCTTTTATAGAATATAATTGGTTTGGTTGGTTGGTTTGGAGAGTAAAGGGACTAAACTGCAAGGTCATCAGTCCCTGTGGTGATTTGGAAATTAAAACATTCATATAAAAAGGTCTAGTGAACAGAATGATATCTCAATGATAACTAATTGAAAAATGCACACATGT
The DNA here is from genome assembly GCF_023864275.1 of Schistocerca cancellata. Lineage (NCBI taxonomy): Eukaryota > Metazoa > Arthropoda > Insecta > Orthoptera > Acrididae > Schistocerca > Schistocerca cancellata. The sequence goes on along the minus strand of NC_064629.1, from coordinate 208,833,173 downwards.
GCATGCAAATGGATAGAGGGGCCAAGGAGTGCCAAATAACACTGAGCACACTTAGTTGATGAAAATTTATGGGCTGTAGGTAGTCAAATGTAGTGAGGCAAGTTTTATAATACAGTGAAGCAATGCATAAACATAAAAGTTTGTAACAAGCTATGAAAAACTGGAAAAGGATGCCAGAATTTTGGTGAAAACGTAAAGAATACAAGTTGTAAAAAAGAAAATGTGTTTACATGTGACAACAGAGAATATTGAACAACTGTGACCTATAGTTGTACAAAATATGTGACTGTTTATAGCTTAATATTGGAAAAATGTGAAATAAACAAAGACTGTGTTAACACCATAAGTGAAAAACTTGTTCCTGATTTGTGACATACAATTTGTTGTATAGTTGTAATGTGCAGCCCCCTACACAACCTTTCAATAGATATTCAAAGCTGTATAGTGGTCTGGCTCCAGACTCCTACAGTCGTCAGGAATGAGCCAGGTGGGATGTGATGGTGAGAGTCTAGTTACACTTGAGAGTGCCAAGAAAACATCATTGACAATAACACATTTATTCAGCAGTAATACAGGATTGTTTTCCAAAGCACTGCACCACAGCTGGGCCGGCAGAGTAGCATCTCATCAGCGGTGGAAGGCTGGCATTCATGCGTTCGTCTTGCAGTATCACCAGCACAGCAAAGCATTGGGCGACAGCTGCTACGTCATGGGTGGCCGTCGACCATGGAATCTGGTGGCCTCCAACTCTGCGTATCGATTTCCATGGTGCTCTTGTGGAGTTAAGCCCCAAGTCCTTATGAAGTACTCAATGGCTCATAGGGGTTGGCTCTCAGCGCCTGTGTAGGGAAGATGAGCCAGCAGCCTCAGTGTCTGCCACAGGAATGGGATGAGCAGCAGCGGTACCCACCTACTCGAAGGCGGATGACAGACAATGTCCAGGTCATGCAGATGAAGCCTTCAGCAGGCCTGCAGGGTAATGGCGGCCTCTGCATCCCATCGAATTGTCTTGGAAGTTGGCAGTGCAGCTGGCAGCAGCCACGTCCACCTGGCTGGACTCGTGGTTCCATAGACAGTTGGATACAGTGTGCCGAGGGTTAATTTCCCTAGCCTCCCCTCTCACTGGATAGCTGCAGCTGACGCAAGGGCTGAAACTATGCAATGGGCAGCCAGCAATCAGTGCTCATCAGTCAGCCATGAGTTAAGAAGGATGGGATATTTATGTTGGCACTTCCCATGTGCTTTGCGGCAGCAAAGATTGCTATGATATCGTGTGTCCTGGCTTTTCCTTGCTGTCATCTCTCCTTGTGACTTCAGACTTTGTCAACTTCATCTTTCAGAGGCTCTTTGCTCTGCTGTCTTTGTACTTGAATATTTATTGTTGTGTTATTCCTAGCCTTCCTTACGAAACTCTGCATTGTCACTACTATGATGGTACCTCTCAGCTCCCATGATGTCATTATGCTTTGCTTGCAGACTTAGGAACTTGGTTGTTCCCTCGTGTTGTGATAGCTTTTGTGTTTGCTGCATCTCGCTCAGCATTTCTCCCTAGCTGGCAGTCTGCTGATCATTGACACAGGTGGTTCGGCTTCTGGGAGCCAGGGCTACTAATCTGGGGCATAACAGCTGAATGATATCAATGCTTTGACCAATTTCAAAAGAAGCATTCACTGGTGGTTTCTAGTGGCAGTTTTATTTACACTGACCGAAAAAGCATTCTTACCATTGGAAATTACATTGGTGATGAATAAAAGTATTTTGTTTAAACTTTGTCCTTGTCTTACGATACAATTCAAGGAACTTTCAGATACACCTTGTGTGATATAGACACAACTATTGAGATAGGATAAAATAAATGTATCATATGTTACCTATCTGGCCAGTTCTTCATAACAAACCATAAAATTTACCAAAATTTATTGAGAAGTTTGAGGTCGTTAATGTATAGAAATAAAAAAGTTAGGTTAAATTTACAAATAATGAAAATGTTTGATAGGAGTATATGGGTATGTGCATCAGCTGCCATTGGGAAAACAGAATGCACACAAAATATAATGACAATAATTTATATTTAAAGAAAGAGGGAAATCATTTTGAAAATGAAGGTATCAGATTTTGGTACAACATTAGAAATGAATTAATTTCTTAATATGAGTAGTAAGTTATTGATGCATAAATTTCTGCATGACATAATTTGTGATTGTTACAGGTTGTACTCTAGACTTTTCCAAACATTGCTGTACACTGCTCAAGTTCTTCTTTCCTACATACTAATGCTATCTGTAATGACATACAATACTTACTTCACTGCATCAGTTGTACTTGGTGGTGGCATTGGTTATTTTCTACTATCAAATTCAGTTTTGGAACTGAGGGACTTTGGTGGCTGTGACAACTTTGCTGATGATGGCAGTAATAACAGTGAGTACTTTTAATGTCTCCAGATGTAAGGATGCCATTGAGATATATGAGAAATAGTATGAAAGAATTCTGTCCTTTACATGTTCTTAAATGCTGTGTGGTTAATAGCAGAATAAAATGTAGGTTTCCTTACAGTAATAATTGTAATAATTCATGGAAATAACAAGTACCCATAAAGCTGAAGGTAACTGGACAAATGAGACACACAACTTTCTTATTTGGTCACACACACACACACACACACACACACACACACTGGAAGAGAGAGAGAGAGAGAGAGAGAGAGAGAGAGAGAGAGAGAGAGAACAAGTGGGAGGGGGGGGGGGTGGACCACAGCTCATAGATATAGACGTATGTGTATTGATGTGCTGTGAAGAATAACAAAAGTTCACAAACTGAAGTACCAAGGTTCAGATATATTTTCTGGGCTTATGTACTACACAGTGCCTCCAATGGAAGGCGAGGGAGTAAGTCGCATATTAATTTTTTTTCTATAGGCATGTATGATACTATTGTTTTGGCCAGCATTAAAGATAACACCACCTATGTAGCATGTGGTAGCAATGATCTCTGGGTGTCTGATATGAATAGATGGTGGTACGTGTTGGTGCTACTGCTCACAAGGTGGGACCTTTGTGGCTATGCATGTCACTGGGCGACTACTGCAGAACTGAAGGGGGTAGTTTGATGAGAAATAGCTGCCATTTGGCCAACAATAATTCTCAGAGCCATGAGCAACTCTCAAGTGAAGCTCACAGTACAGTAACAGTGAGAGTTGATTGGTGAATGGTGATGCCTTTTGAATTTGTTTGAAGGAATTGCAACATATGACCACCTTACGTGAAATAGTGTGATTTGGTTTCCTTGGATTGTTGACTTTCTATTGCCTTTCAAGATATGGAGGCCTTTTGTGCTTCAGCCTGTATTTCACTTGTGAAACATGCCCTAGCTGTTAGCATACCCATCATTTCATAGGAAAGGTTAGCCCTTTAAAGAACATAATTTTGGAGTTCATATGTCACTTTGTGATAAATATGATCATATCACGATGTGTGGTTGAAGTGGTTACATGTTCACATCCCATCAACAATGGACCTGGTGCACAGTATTTTGGAAAATTCTTTATACGATGTTTGGAATTTTAGTAGTGGCAACTATTTATCTGCAGCTCGTACAAAATAGATACGTGTTTTGAAGTTTTGCTGACCTTTAAAGTAGTCACCAGCACTGTGTATAACTTGGTGCCAGCGATGTGGAAGTCTTGGATACTCTTAGCAGTGCCAATTGTGTTGACAGTTCGAGCGTCGCTGTCTATTGCCCGATGAATTTGTAACAGTTCAGTTTTGGAACACAACCTACGACAAGCATAGAGACAGATATGATAACACTTTCTGCAGGACCTGACAATCATTTTGGAGGACAATGCTCAAGCACGTACAGTGCAAGCTGTTACTGATTTGTTTGACTGATGGGGCTGCTAAGTGCTAATACCACCTACTGCACTCCCCTGGCTTAAGCTCTCGTGAGTTCAACTAGATTTCTAAACTGATGGAAAAGACTTCACGGCATTCGCTTCAGAATTGCTACAAATTCGTCAGGCAATAGACTGTGCTGCTCGAACTGTCAACCCAACTGGCACTGCTAAGAGTATCCTACGACTCCCACATTGCTGGCAGTGGGCTATACACAATGCTGGTGACTACTTTGAAGGTCAGTAAAATTTTGAAACAGGTATCTATTTTGTATGAGCTGCAAATAAATAGTTGCCACTATTAAAGTTCCAGCCCTCGTAGTATTCACGCTGTTACTGGATGAAATAATTCATTTTCTTTTCTTTCTGAGCATTAGTGGCCATTGTGGGTTTGGATAAACCCTTTCTTTCAGATACTGCGTGAAAAAAATAGGCACTGTCAGATCATGTGAATATAGTAACTGAACTACCACTGAAACGATGCTATTGCTGCATAATGACACATTGGTACATATTTTAAGAATATATTATGATATACTATACCAGGTGCAAAAGGGAACATTTTAGCTTATTACATCATATGATGTTACTATATGGATCTGCTTTTATTTTTTTTTTTTTTTTAATGAATATGTTTAAGCGTTCTCTCCAGTCTTTTGCCCCTTTTTGCTGCTTGGCAGAATATTTTATAATTTACTGTTGGCTGATGAGCTTAATTCAAATTTGTAGTACATTGTAAACATATTTAATATCTATGGGCTGTGGTGCACATTAATAAGTAAGTAATAAATTGCTATAGTAGTTATAACATCTAACACACATAAATACCAGAGTAGTCAGGCAAATAAAAGCGATTACACAGCTATTTCTAACTTAGTGTTTAATTTTTGTGTATTCTGAAGTTATATTTTTATAAGAACTATTAATTATTTTCAGATGTTCCTCATGTAGTAGTAGTGAGGAACTTGTATCATCCTCACTACTTTATCTGTGTGGTATTTTGGGGTTTTACATATGTAACTGATTACTTTTATCCTTCATTTTCAGTCTTATGTTATGATGTAATTTGAAACGAGCCACTACTTTATCTTTAATAGTATTTGTATCCTTTTTGATCTGGCCTCAGCTTTCTTAGACATGGTATGTTATGCAAGTAATCACTTATCTTCTGGCTAATTCCCCCTCTGCTTCAACTTGCTTACTATGTTTCAGTGGAGTTGTTTTGGCCTAATGTTATTTGGCTACAATAAAATGTATGGATGGGGAGCAGTTTTTGGTCCTTGTCTGTGCTTCATGTAACTTTGGCTTTATATGTTTTCTCATATTTTGTGTCAGTTTTACAAATAGCTTTGTCAGAAATGAGGAATTCTCCAAGTATTTTTCTGAAAACACAAGGAGAACATTCTAGTAACTAAATACAAGGCAGTGCCACTCCATAACTCCTCAACAGATTGAGAATGTTTCCTGTACTACAGTATCCAATTACTTAAACATTCTGTCCCCCTGGGGATTTCTAGTGTACACCATCTTTTGAAACTTGGGAAATTTAATAATCTAACACAGCAAGTGAACTGTTCTGTGGTACCAGAATCAGAATTTTATTGTCTCATTTCATACATGTTAAATCATTGATTTAGTGTACAGGAGACTTTTTAAGTTTATAACTATAATAGGTTTCTCATGGAATACAACATTTACTAGAACTATAAAAATCTGAATATATATACTATTAATTTTTATCCTGCTCAGATGGTCAGATCATCATTAAAAATTTTAGTAGAGTAAAAGCGTTTTTCTATCAGAGGGCTGTATAATTTTCTTTTTACTGAATTACTTTAAATCGTTCAAAAATTTTTCTTTTTAACTTATTGTATATTTTCATCACCATATATTGTGGGGTCTGTGCAAAAAGGCTGCATCTGTCTAGGAATCATGAAACTTTCTCTGTTTCTAGTTTCATATCCATGCTGGAAGTTATTTGGAGAATACAATTCTGGATTAGTATTTGTGAAAAGAATTATTTCTTAGAATTAAAGTAAGTGAGTATATGTTTAGGTCTCTTAATAGAGGCCAACACAATTTTCTTGGCTTTGCACTACACATGTTCCTTATACTTTCTTTTTATAAAGTTAATATCTTGTCAAATTGCTAGCATTTCCTCAAAAGACAATGCTGTATCTCACTACCTTCTTCATGTCTATGGCAGTGAAACTGGCTAAGATTGACAAAGCAATTGGCAGGCTGTTTGGTTTATTGTTTAAATAGTCTATATGTGAGGTCCAAAGCAGATTTCTGTCCAACTGTATTTCTGAGGATTTAACACTTTCTGTTTCATTTAGTTCAAGACTTCAGTGCAAAATTTTGATATAATTTATTTTAGACTGTTTTGTCTTCAACTGCATAAGCTGTGTTTTTGAAATATCTTGTTTTAGGCCATTTAATGGCACCACACATCTAGATTTTCTAGAGTTTTTATGACATTTTTGGGAATTTCTTCTGTATTTTTATTTTCTATCATTATTGATGTGTCATCAGTGAATAAAGCTGAATTATACTTCATATTTACAGTTAAGTCATTTATGTAAAAAAGAAAAAGTATTGGGCCTAGAATTGATCGTTGTGGTACCCCCTGTGAGATAGTTCTCCATTTTGAGGAGTATTTTCCTTTGTCTGATGTTATGATTACCCTTTGGTGTCTCTTTGTCAAATATGACAACTGTAAGGCTCTGCCTATAATTCTGTATTTTTGGATTTTATTTAATAGCAATGAGTGATTCATACAGTCGAAGGCTGTGGATAAGCCACAGAAGAATCCTGCAGTGTTTTGTTATTTATGTAAGGTGGAATTAACTTTATTTATGAATTCATTAATTGCATAAATTGTACTTTTGCCTTTTTGGAAGCAAAATTGATTCTCTGAAACACTCTTCAACGTGTGACAGTAATTTTGAATTCGGAATGTAATGATCATTTCAAATATTTTAGGAAATGCAGGAAGAAGGGAAATTGGATGGTAATTTCCCATATCTTCTGTAGAGCCTTTTTTAAATACTGGTTTCACTTTTGCATATTTTAGAATGTCTTTAAAGTAGCCTTCTTCAAGTGATTGATTAATTATTTCAGACAGTGGGTGTGCTATTATATTTGAAGCTGCTTTGATGACTTGGGCAGGTATTTCATCCCATTCCACAGAATTTTTATTTTTTAGGTTTAATATGATTATTTCTACATCTTTTAATGTTTTATTGTCAAATTCTTGCTATGACTGGACCCAAATAAATGTACATTATCTTGATAGGAGTCTACATTTACATCAGATTTTGCTACTGTTATAAAAAATTGTTAAAACTTCCTGATATTTGAGCAGGATTTACAATTTTTTTTGTCTTGTATCTTTGGTGTGCCTTTCCTTTCCTTTTTTTTTATTTACTGGAAGGGGATACGTGATATAAATGCCTCGACTCATAAGCTGGTATACACATGAAGATGAAGTAGAGAAGATATCACACTGACAGAGATGCTAAACATCAGTGTTAAGTAAATGTCAATTCAATCTATAGAACAGTCTTCTTTACATATGTTTTCAAATTATTTACACTGTGAAATTGAGAAACACAAATACTGTGCAATGAGAAAAATTAGTTTTTGATGCAACTTACTGGCAATGGGGAAATTGGACAAACTTGGTGGAGATTTATAAAGTAGTCAGCTTCTTTGTTTTTGACAGAAATGGGTAGCTGAATTAGTGTCTGCACTTGTTTGCTTGAAGAGGATCCATATGAAGGACTTCGAAAAACTGCAATCTCATATGAAACCAATATAGATAAGAAAATTTACAGAGCAGTCATCCACCATTTGTAGCTCTTGCACTTGGAATTTTGCCCAGTTCACAAATTATTTTTATCTTTCAATTTTTCTCATGCTGCATTTTTGCTGTTGTCATCGGATCATAACCAAGAAACACAAAAATATAAGGACATTATATGTCATGAAAGTGGACCATACAATGCATAAATAAATGCCAACTGGATAATGAGGTGATACATTCATATTTCTTCATTGTGATCAGACGATGGTGATTGCTAGAACATGCCACGAGGAAAATAAGATGATAAAAACAATTTTTTTTTGTAGTCAAAACTCTGCGTGCAAGAGGTGAAAACATTGAAAAAAGTGCACAATATGTCGTAGATCAATTGACAGTTGAAGTTTTATGAAGTAGCTAACGCCATAGGCATATCTGAAGAAGGTACATTTTGCATGAGAAATTAACTATGAGAAAACTTTGTGCACAATAGCATTACATATTTTTGCATGCTGCCCAACATCAATGAAATGAAATTCTTTAGCAATTACTGGAACATTAAAAAAATTGACATTGTAAGCCAATTTCCCACTTAAGCCCATCTCACACGGAGTAAGATTCACTGCAATCTTACTTGCCACCTCATGGGACCACTCCCTTGAGGGCTCTGTATCTGCTAGCCGTCTGCTCTGCAGGGAGCTGTACATATTTCTCATGATACGTCCAATGCCATTTTTCTTATGAAGCTGTACTGGCTGTACTGGCTAATCGGGAGTCCCGTATGGTGACTGATGTCACATCCTGCAGCACAGGAACTCTGAGACAATGCCCGTTAACTCTCAAGAGCAAACAGAATGTGACGCACCCGCCAGCTAATCTGCAAACTTTCTGAAATGATTGTAAAGAAACTGTTCAGTAAAAAATTTGGTTCTCACACATCTTTTAGCTTTATTCATCAATTTCTTGTTGAACTGCCTATCATTTTGTTAATTGTCATATTTACTGTGATATTTTAGGATTTAGTAAACTACTCCATGAATTTCGGAAAGTTTGCAGTGAAAAATAGAGGTTTGCTATGAATTTGTGTTCGGTGCAAGTTGTCATATGTTGCTGCATATAAAATGTAACTGACATTTTAAATTTTTCTTTAAAATTAAAAAGATATTGCTATCTACCACCAGTCTTGAGAAAATGGATTGTATGTAAAGCACTGAGACACAAGTTCGCGTGCTAGCCGAAAAGCCAGTATGAAATATTTACAAAATTCCTTGTATCTTGTAAATAATTTCAGATATCGAAGCAAGATTTTGAAAAAGCAGTACGCAAAGAGGAGAGTATTTCACGATATGATTAATAAGTGAAACTCCCATATACCACAATATTCAAGTGACTACCGATTTTTTCTGTGAAATGGTGTAATATTGAAGTGCCATCAATAGCTGGTGAAACGAGAACTACTGTGGGTTTGGAACGATATATGTGAAGAAATTAGTTTATTCTTATACTGAGAATGGGCATTTTCATAAACTATTGTCATGACTTTACATCAGTTGCTGTTTTATTATTCTGTCACAATGTCTGCTGCATTATTATGTCAGTGAGGTGAATATTTATAAAGTCAACTGTATTTTGGAAAAACACACTGATTAATGTGGCAACAAGGAGGCTTAGGTATTACTCAAAACTCATCACTGATAACCTCTCTCTGAAGAAAAGTAAAGGTGATGATAAGTCAAGGGAAAATAAATCGCAACTTCAATTGAAATTTTGGTGAAATCCTATACCTCAGTGTATGTTTCATAATGAATGCTAAGTACTGAAACTGGGCAACAGATTTTATTTCAGTGTCTCAATAATATAAGTATTTCCTATTCCTATACAAAATGAGGGATTGTACTGTTTCACCACAAACATCTTTTAGTTTGTCAAAGATGTTGGTAATCTGTTTACATCTTGATAGGTAGTTGACTGGATTTGTGTGTGGATGTGAGCAAAGTTGATGACACTTCACTCTCAGCTCATGGCTGTGTCGGCTTTGGTTACGCAGCTTGAGGCTGCATTGGATAGGCATCACTGTTGTGGACCAGCCATGGGGATCCAACGGATATCCAGCATGACCAACAAATTTGCTGTTCGGTCTGCACTGGTAGCCAGCCTGGGTACTGCTCGCACTGAGATTTTCTCCTTACCCATGGTCAAGTGGGAGCTCACCTCAGTACATGGCAAGCTGCAGAAGCTAAATGTAAGGCCTCCCCCTTTAGCCTGACAAACAGGTTCTAGGTGCTATCTGTGGCTGACAATGATCAGCCAGATACAGTCTCTTGCCCTGTTTCAGAGGAAACGTCTCAGCCTGCAAGATACAGGCAGTCACAGAGCGTGGAATTATTGGTAGTTTGGAGCTCCAGTGTTAGGTGTGTAATGGGGCTCCTTAGGGGACATGGCTGCCAATGAGGGGGAGAAATCAGTGTTCGCTCCTTTTGCACAACAGGTAGAGTCCTTACATATGTGGAATAGCTCCTGCCGGATGGTATGCCAAGCACAGGGTGCAGCCAACTGCTGGTGGTGGCTCATATCAGTGGTACCAATGATGTGTGTCACTTTGGATTGGAAGAGATTCTCTCTGGTTTCGAGTGGCTATGTGAAGCGGGAAAGGCTGTCAGTCTAGCTTGCAAGATGAAATCAGAGCTCAAAATTTGCAGCATAGTTGACAGGACTAATTGCAGACTACAGAGCTGAGTGGAGGGTCTGAATCAGAGGCTCAGACAGTTCTGTAACCATGTAGGCTGCAGATTTCTTGACTTGCACCATAGGGGGATGGTGTTTCAGGAGTCCATTATGTGCAGGAGATGGCTGCATGGGTAGCAGGTCTTGTGTGGCATGGACTGGTGTTTTTTTAAGAGGGTAGAGGGACATGGGAAGATGCAAAAAGTGCTTTAGTCTCAAAGGTTGCAGGTCGAGCACAGGAAGAACATGATCTATGAATCATTGGTATAACAGTTGTAAATTGTCGTAGCTGTGTTGGGAAAATACCAGAGGTTCGTGTGGTAGTAGAAAATACTGATGCTCAAATCGTTATAGGCACTGAAAGTTCAACTGAAATTTTCGCAAAGGATTTAATATTGTTCAGAAAGTATAGACCAAATACAGTTTACAATGGCATGTCTGTTGCTTTTAGAAGTAGCTTATCTTGTAACGAAATGGAAGTAGGTAGTTCGTGTGAGTTAGTATGGGTTGAGGTCATTCTTGGCAAACAGAATAAAATAATTATTGGATCCTTTTACTGAACTCCTAACTCAGATTTTCACAACTGCTGAAATGTTCAAAGAAAACTTGAGTCTTATTCCAATCACATACCCGACTCGTACAATTATACACTGAAGCGCTAGAGATACTGGCGTAGGCATGTGTATTCAAATACAGAGATATGTAAACAGGCAGAACACGGTGCGGTTGCCGATGCCTATATAAGACAAGAGTTTGGCGCAGTTGTTACATTGGTCACTGCTGCTGCATTGGCAGGTTATCAAGATTTAAGTGAGTTTGAACGTGATGTTATAGTCGGCGCATGAGCAATGGGACACAGCATCTCCGAGGTAGTGATGAAGTGGGAATTTTCCTGTACGACCATTTCACGAGTATACCGTAACTATCAGGAATGTGGTAAAATATCAAGTCTTCGATATAGCTGTGGCCTGAAAAACATCCTGCAAGAACGGGACCAATGACAACTGAATAGAATCGTTCAATGTGACAGAAGTGCAACCCTTCCACAAATTGCTGCAGATTTTAATGCTGGGTCATCAACAAGTGTCACCGTGTGAACCATTCAACGAAATGTCATCGATATGGCCTTTTGGAGCCAAATGTCCACTCGTGTACTCTTGATGAGTGCACGACACAAAGCTTTATGCCTTGCCTGGACCCGTGAATACCGCCATTGGACTGTTAATGACTGGAAACGTATTGTCTGGTCGGACAAGTCTCATTTCAAATTGTATCGAGCAGGTGGGCGTGTACGGGTATGGAGAAAACTTCATGAATCCATGGACCCTGTATATTAGCAAGGGACTGTTCAAGCTGATGGAAGCTCTGTAATGGTGTGGGGCATATGCAGTTGGAGTGATATGTGGCTCCCGATATGTTTAGATAAGACTCTTGACAGGAGACATGTTTGTAAGCATCATATGTGATCACCTGCATCCATTCGTGTCCATTGTGCATTCCAATGGGCTTGGGAAATTCCACCAGGACAGTGAGACATCTTACATGTCTGAAATTGCTCCAGAGTGGGTCCAGGAACACTCTTCTGAGTTTAAACACTTCTGCTGGACACCAGACTCCCTAGACACGAACATTATTGAGCATATCTGGGATGCCTTGCAACATGCTCTCGAGAAGATATCTCAACCCCTTTAAACTCTTATGGATTTATGGACAGCCCTGCGGGATTCATGGTGTCAATTCCCTCCAGCACTACTTCAGACATTAGTCGAGTGCATGCCACATTGTGTTGCGACAGTATGTGTGCTCGCGGTGGTCCTATACGATAATAGGCGGCTGTACCAGTTTCTTTGGCTTTTCAGTGTAGTTGGTGGTGACTTCAATTTACCATTAATATGTTGGTGGAAATACATGGTTAAATCCAGAGGTATACATAAAACATTATTCAAAACCATGGTAAATGCATTCTCTGAAAATTATTTCGAGCAATTAGTTCATGAACCCACTTGAATGGTAAACGGTTGTGAAAACACACTTATCCTCATAAGAACAAATTATCCTGAACTAATAATGGGCATCAAAATGGGTACGGGGATTAGTGCCACAAGGTTGTCGTAGCAAGTTTGAATACCGTAACTCCCAAATCCACCAAAAATAAACAAAAAATGTATGTATTCAAAAAAAAGCAGATACAAATCTCTTTGATGCCTTCCTGAGAGACAATTCCCACTGTTTCCAAATTAACACTGTAAATATAGACCAGATGTGGCTTGAATTCAAAGAAATCATACTGACAGCAATGAGAGATTTATACCAAATAAATTAACGAATGATGGAGCTGATGCCCCATGGTCATATTTAAACAAATGCAAAATCCCCAAGATTGCCCACCTTTTACAGAAGCTCGAAATTTAGTGTGGACTACAATGTGAGATGCTTATAACAGTTTCCACAATGAAACTTTGCCTCAAAACCATAGCAGCAAGACACAATCAGTGCCTTCTGTGCCCGATAGCAATGGAAATACTATCGACGGTGCTGCCATAGTAGGGTTACTAAACACGGCTTTCCAAAATGCCTTCAGCAAAGAAGACAAAGTAAATATTCCAGAATTTCAATCAAGAACAGCTGTCATTTGAGTATCTTAGAAGTAGATATCCTCAGAGTAGCAAAGCAACTTAAATCACTTAATAAAAGCAAGGCTTCCAATCCAGATTGTATGCCATATACGTACGTTCCTTTCAGAGTACACTGATGCAATACTTCCATACTTAACAATCGTATACAACCGTTCATTCGATGAAAGATCTGTGCCCAAAGACTGGAAAGTTGCACAGGTCACACCAATATTTAAGAAAGGCAATAGGAGTGACCCACTTAATTACAGGCCCATATCATTAACACTGATATACAGCAGGATTTTGGAATATGTAGTGTGTTCGAACATTATGCATTACCTTCTAGAGAATGGTCTATTGACACATAGTCAGCATGGATTTAGCAAACATCATTCTTGTGAAACACAAGTAGCTCTTTACTCACATGTAGTTTTGAGTGCTATTGTCAAAGGATTTCAAATTGACTTCATATTTCTAGATTTCCAGAAGCCTTTTTTGTTATAACGTCAAGTTGAACAAATATTTTTCAAGGACGACACAATACATATAAGTCACAGATCAAGTAAACAAAGTAAGACGGGTGTACACTTTAACAGTCAAATCAGAACTGAGTCAGAGTGTAGCGGCTGCTGGCTGGCTGGCCGCCTGCTTAGGTGGAGCTGCTGCTGCATGGCTGGCAGACAGCGCCGCATGTAGAGGACGCGCATAACTGCATGGCAGCACTTTGAAAGATCGGTGAGTCACAATGCTTTTGATGCAGTACCTAACAAGTGGCCTATAAGCAAACTGCACACTTGTGGAATGTCATCTCAGTTATGCAACTGGGTTTGCGATTTCCTGTCGGAGATGTTACAGTTCATAGTGATTGACAAAAGTCATCGACTGAAACAGAAGTGATTTCTGGTGTTCCCCAAGGTTGTGCTATAGGCCCTTTAATGTTCCTTATCTATATAAAAACAATTTAGGAGACAAATGGTTCAGATGGCTCTGAGCATTGTGGCACTTAACATCAGAGGTCATCAGTCCCCTAGAACTTAGAACTACTTAAACCTAACTAACCTAAGGACATCACACACATCCATGCCCGAGGCAGGATTCGAACCTGTGACTGTAGCGGTTGCGCGATTCCAGACTGAAGCGCCAATTCAGGGGACAATCTTAGCAGCCATCTTAGGTTGTTTTCGTATGATGCATTCATTTATCATGTAGTAAAGTCATCAGAAGGTCAAAACAAATTGCAAAATGATTTAGATAATGTATCTGTATGGTGCAAAAATTGGCAATCGACCGTGAATAATGAAAAGTGTGATGTCATCCAGATGAGTGGTAAAAGTAATTTGTTAAACTTCAGTTACACGATAAATCATTCAAATCTAAAGGCTGTAAGGCCAACTAAATACCTAGGAATTGCAATCACAGACAAATTCAGTTGAAAAGAACACACAGAAACTGTTGTGGGGAAGGCAAACCAAAGCTTGCGTTTTATTGGTAGGACACTTAGAACATGCAACAGATCTACTAAAAAGACTGTCTAAAATATGCTTGTCATTATCTCCTTTGTAATACTGCTGTGCGATGGGGAATCCTTGTCAGATAGGATTAATGGAGTACAGCGAGAAAGTTCAAAGGAGGGTAGAATGTTTTGTATTATCGAAAAATAGGGGTGACAGGATCAGGGGCATGATACAGGATTCAGAGTGGAAATCGTTAAAACAGAGGTGTTTTTCATTTTGGTGGGATCTTATCATAAAGTTTCAATCACCAAATTTCTCCTCTGAATGCAAAAGTATATTGTTGATGGTGACCTACATGGGGAGAAACTATCATAATAATAAAATAATGGAAATTAGAGCTTGCATGGAAAGATGTATGTGTTCTTTTTCCACATGCTGTTCAAGAGTGGAATAATAGAGAATTATTGTGAAGGTGGTTTGATGAACCCTCTCCCAGGCACTTAAGTGTGATTTTCAGAGTGGCTATATAGATGTAGATGTGGATCTTCTTCAGTCTATCTTCTAAGATAAGCTGTAGGGACAGTATTGCCTCACATGTTCATACATTTCTCCGGATACAAGCTGATCTTTCCTGAGGTAGGTTATTTTTCTATAAATAATTCATGTCAATCCTTTGCAGCTATGACTCTTTAAACTGATGGTTTGATAGTATTCACACCCGTCAGCACCTGCTTTCTTTGGAACAGGAATTGTTACACTCCATGTGTCTCATATATCCTGCACATCAAGTGGAATAATTTTTTCGTGTCTTGCTCTCCCAAGGATCTTAATAATTATGAGACAATTTTGTCTGCTCAGAGGACCTTGTTTCTATTTAGGTCTTTCAGTGCACTGTCAAATTCTTCATGCAGTATCATATCTCCCATCTCATCCTCACCTACACCCACATCTCTTTATATAATATTATCCTCAAGTTTTCATGCCTAACATAGATCTTTTATATATTCCTTCCATCTTTCTGCTTTCCCATCTTTGCATAATACTGGCTGGAATCTGAGCATGTGATAATCATACAGCAGATTATCTTTTGTCCAAAGGCCTCTTTAATTTTTCTATAGGTGATATCTATCTTTCCTGTAATTATACAGGCATCTGTAGTTTTGCATTTGTCCTGTAGTCAGTCCTGCTTAGCCATTTTGCACTTTGGCAGTCTCATTTTTTGAACATCTGTGTTCACTTTTGTTTGCTTCATTTGTTGCACATTTATGTTTTCTTCTTTTGTCAGTTAAATCCAATATCTCTCTTGTTACTTACATATTTCTACTAAGTCTTACCTTTTTATCCATGTGATCCTCTGGTACCTTCCCTGTTTTAGCTTTTAAAATTACCCTCTCTTTTTCTATTGTATTTCTTCCCTGTTTTATCTCTCAATTCTAGCAATTCTTCTTGTATTGCATTTATTTCCCCTGTTTTAGTCCAAGGTTGCCTAATGTTCCCTCTAAAAGTCACAACTACCTCTAGTTCCTTCAGAGTAACCAGGTCCTATTTCCTTACTTTTTGCAATCTCTTCAGTTTTAATCCACTGTTCATCACTAATAAATTATGGTCAGTCTACATCTGCCCCTTTAAATGACTTGCAGTTTAAAATTTGGTTTTGAGCTCTGTCTTACCATTTTGTAATCAGTTTAATACCTTCCTCCATCCCTAGGTCCCTTCCACATATAAAACCTTCTTTCATTATTCTTAAACCATTTGCTAGTGAAGATTCAATTATGGCCTGTGCAGAATTCTGCCTGGTGGCTTCCTCTGTCATTCCTTCTCCCAGCCCATGTTCTCCTGTTACCTTTCCTTCTCTTCTCTTCCCTTTCCTTCTGTTGAATTTCAATCTCCAATTCACATTTAAATTGTTGTCTCTCTTAACTATTTGAATAATTTACTTTATCTCTTCATACAATCTTTCAATCTCTTCATCTGCAGAGCTAGTTGGCATATAAACTTGCACTGCTGTGGTGGGTGTTGGGTTCTTTTCTATCTTGCCTATGATAACACATTGTGTGTGTTGTTCACTGTAGCTTATCCACATTCCATTTTTCTGATTCATTATTAGATCTCGTCTTACATTATGCCTGTTTGATCTTGCATTGTAAGCATGTCCTGACATGAACCGAAGTCCTGTTCTTCCTTCCACCACACTTCATTTGTTCTCACTATATCTGACTTAACCTATCTATTTCCCTTTTTAAATTCTCCAACATGCCTACACAATTAAGGGTTATAACATTCCATTCTCCAACCCACAGAATACCAGTTTTTTTTTTTTTTTTTATGATGATGATGTCCTCCTGAGTGGTCCTCCTCCAGAGATCCTAATGAGGGTTGTTCCACCTCTGGAATATTTTACCCAATAGGATGCCATCAATATGAAGCCATAGAGTAAAGTTGCATGCCCTCAGGAAAAGAAATGATGAATGTAGTTTCCCCTTAGTTTCAGATGTTTGCAGTACCAGCATAGCAAGACCACATTAGATAATATTGCAAGGCCAGATCAATCTTCCAGCCTGTTGCCTTTGTAACTACTGGAAAGGCTGCTGCCCCACTTCAGGAACCACTGGTTACTCAGGCCTCTGTACATATATCCCTCCATTGTGGTTCCATCTACAGGTTGGCTATCTGTATCCTTGAGGCACCCAAGCCAACCTGCCTCGGCAAGGTCTGTGGTTCATGGGGTGTCTTCTAAATAAGTGAGACTAATTTCATAGCAAGACCTTTCGCCACTTTTCAAAAGCTTTTTGTTGTATGAACTGTTCATTGTCCAAATTTCTTTATTGTTGCAGGAAAATACCTCTAAAAATGACATCATAACACTTAAATTAATTTTTAGTGTTAACAGATTTCCCTTTTTCAGAAACACTATACCTGATATTGCCTATCTGCATTTATATCCTACGTATTTTGGCCATTGTCATTTATTTTTTGCTCAAACAGCAAAAAATCACTAACTGATTTTAGTGTCTGATTTCCTAATCTTAATTCCTTGATCATCACTGTAATAAATAGTATTACTCTTCTTTTACTTTTGTTGCTACCCCCAGCCTCAAAACTCTTTTTTTTTTTAGTACATATGTGGTGAGCATGGAGCCCCAAACCATCACATTTCTTCTACTTCTTCTTCTTCTTCTTCTTCTTCTTTTCCTCTGCAGCAATTTTACTCTGTGACTGTATCCTTATACTCTAGGATAGATCCCCCACTGACTTCCTAAGTACTGTGTGGGATGTTGGGATGATTTTCCCACCTTGTTCCCTTCTTTTACACCACATATTTTGGTTAATTTATGTTCATTCCTTACACTTGGGTTTGAACTCAACATTTTTCAAAATTTTTTACAGGTTGTGCACACAGGGATCACACTTTTGGTGCCTGAACTGTCACCTCCACGTGCATGCTGAGGAATAGCTATCTGTCCATTTGGCAGCACTGAGACTTCGGGCTGTGTCCATCACGCCTGGAGGCCTTTGCTGGGCGGCACTTGTAGGGAGAGCCTTTGTTTGGAGTAGGTGGTATCATGGTTGATATTGTGTGTCATGAAATGACCAAAGTTATCAGCTTGTGGTCCTGAAGCTCTGGTAGTCTCTTCAAACAGACTGCAATTTAGCACTGATCATTAAGACCCTAGGACCTTTTTCCCTCCTTGGCTATGCCACAGCATGAAAACAAAGCCAAGTGATTTGCAGACAGTTACTCCACTCATTTTTTTTTTTTTTTTTTTTGGTTTGCAACAGTAGAGTTGGGTAGCAGCCTGCGAAGTGGTTCCATCTTGATTAAGGTGGCAAATTCTACCCAGTTCAAGGTTTTACTTTCTTTTAATCAACTTGTTGATTTATCTGTGACCATTACACCAAATAAGAACATCAATGTGTTACAGGGATTAATTTTTTATTTGGACCCAATGCTGCAGACAGACAAAGAACTATACAAGTATTTGGTACATTGAGCCCCACCAAACTACAAGGTAGACCCTGGGGCATTCGTCCTCACTTTTGAGGGGATACGCATCCAGGCAAGGTCAATTTCATGTTTAAAACTGTGATGAGAAGCAGTATTTCCCATACTCAACATTGTGTTTTAAATCATTTTACCTATTTTGATGTTTTAAATATCAGTGCTTCAGGCATATGTCTTCCTGTACATGTGACCCAATTTACAGACTGTGGCTGACTACTTTACAGGAAATCATTGGTGTACTACCACACATCTGTGTAAGTTTCAAGAACCACCACCCTCCCCATTTTGTGAAGTGTGCCATCCTACTCTAGAAATACGAAATTCATAAATCGAAGGTCAGAGGTTATCTGTCATATTTTGAAGCTCAGAAAAAATGTAATCATTTGTATCCAGTCTCAGTAATGTTGACTTTTGCCACAACTGTGGCTAGATCATTAGCAGTACATGGTGAGTTTATTTCCTCAGTGGTGACATATGCTAGTTGCATGAGTAACTTGAACGTGGAGCTGACACACTATCCCCTTTGTGGTTCCTGTGGCACCATCTTCAGGAACCAATCCTTGCATCCAGCCAGAGACACAGCTTCTTCCTCCAGCATATACTGGTGGCAGGGCTCCCTCCTGGGTACCCTCTCACCATAAATTTACAGATAACAGTGGATAAACCATCACAAGAATCTCAACTGCTGAAAGTTGAGGAAGAGGAGGAGAAGAAACTCCGGTGACTCCTTGGGCAACAGCACCCCCAACCCCATGCCCCCCACTATGTCCAACTCCAAACCGATGTTCGTTGTCCATTAATGTTGTTCCACTCTCCTGGGACATGGTCTCTTTACACGTAACCGTGACACCCTCAGTGTGATGATACAATGGAACTGCAGTGAATATTACTATCACCTGCTGGAACTACAATTAATTTCCTCTTGTTCTGCAATGTGTGTTGCTCTCCAAAAAACACAATTCACTGATGACCTTTTCCCATTGTTTATGGTACAATCTGTCAGAAACATGCTGGCTCTGAGAGAGCATTTTAATGGGTCTGTACTACCGTATTTATTCGAATCTAAGCCGCACTTTTTTTCCAGTTTTCGTAATCCAAAAAACCGCCTGCGGCTTAGAATCAAGTGCAAAGCAAGCGGAAGTTACGAAAAATGTTGGTACATGCCGCCACAACTAACTTCTGCCATCGAATATATGTAGCGCTACGCAGGCATGCTTTGTAGGCACAAAGATAAATACTGGCGCCAAAACCTCTGTGTCAGTAAATAAATTAAAAAAAAAAAAAAAAAAAAAAAGTTGAAGACGAGCTTTTTTTCTCCGCCACGAGTTTCAACCACTGCATTTTCATACATTATCCAACGAAGTAAATACAAATTCCGTATTGTTCATCTTCGAATGTAGCACAAATTCAGTGTACTACGAAAATCTGACTGGCAAGACTGTTTGGGATGTTTGTCAATATGGCCAACTCTACGTTCTGAATTTTTTCGTATCTGTGAGAAGAGATGGTTGCTAATAGGAACCTGATGAAATTTGAATCACATACAGTATTCTCTTCACCATAAGAATAATATGAATATAAACATTTTGCCATGTATTCTTTCGTGTTTGCTGCTATGTCATTTAAATCCTGTCTGCCAAATAAACTACGAAACTAGAGTGAGACAACAGCAAACGTGGAAGAATATACGTATCGTGTCATGTTTATATTCGTATTATTCTTATGCCTAATAGTGATACAGTCAGAAATGAAGCACGGCAAGTGACTAGATTTTTAAATCTAAGATGACTCTAATTTCTGTGCAGAATTTGATGTAATAAAGAAGCGGCCGCAAAGCTTTTCAAACGGAGAAAAATTTTCGCCCAACTCTCGTTCAGAACATGTTCTATCATACGCAGTCTATTATTTGATTCTTGTTGATCATTATCAAAGAAAGCAGCAGTGTAAGTAACAACAAATAGCAGTCTCTTGCCATTGTTTCGCTAATGAGACAATTCCTCTCTTTTTTTTAATTGTACGCGGTGGTAGCGCGCCCAAAAGCAAGCCATGCCGCGAGCCGCGACAGGCCATAAACACGCACTATCAGAATGCGACAAACAATGCATGACACAGTGCAGTAATGCATTTTCAGCTTAAGAGTGACGCAAACACCTATAACAAAGAAAACGGCACTTATCAGATCAAAGCAAAATAAGCAATCGATTCAAACCAGACGAAGCACGTGAAAAAGGAAGGGCACCCGTATAAATACGGACGGAGCGCCTGACGCATAGCAATAGCTACGTGGTAAAGCTTAACTGCTAAGCTTACGACTCGATCCAAACTACTGTAGCTGTATCGTCATTCATTCGACCTAAATTGTGTCTCATATTACAATGGACCAACTTTGTTTCGATTTGGAGGTGCGGCCTACAACTTTTCTCTCCCCTTGAATTTCGAGTCTCAAATTTCAGGTGCGGTTTAGGTTCGGGAAATTTTTTTCCCCTATATTTCGAGTCTCATTTTTCAGGTGCGGCTTAGATTCGAGTGCGGCTTAGATTCGAGTAAATACGGTATATGCACAGACTAAGTTGACACTCGGCGAGGTGGCTGTTGGGAGCCATTGTAAAGGCATTTCCCATGAACTGACACTCCCAACAGCCACCACACTGAGTATCAACATAGTTTGTGTGAATATTACATTGGTTTGCATAGATGTTGTCAGTGGAATCCCCCCGTACCTGGTTGGAAACAATAGCAGTGTGAATGCAAACAACCTGTGCAACCAACATTTGTGAAGTTTATTTACCTCCATGCAGTGCAGTTACTTTGAGATAACTTCCTTAACCCAGCAACTCTCTTCCCCTTTTCTGTTGCTTGGGAACTTCAGTGCGAAACACCCCCAGTGAGTAGAGAGGTCCCTGTGGTAAGGAAATTCTGATTAACCAACTTCTTTCCAATCTTGTTCTGTGCCTCCTCAATGACAGTACTCCTACCAGCTTTACTGCTGCCCATGACACCTACTCAACTATCAGCCTTACAATCTCTTCTGCCAGTATTGTGGCTTCACTGCAGCAGTAGCTGTGTGATGACCTTTGTGACACTGACCCCTTTCTGGTGATCCTGTCACTTCCTTGTCACCACCTGACAGGCTATGCCACATAGAGCTCTTCAAAGAGCCAACTGTCACCTTCATCTATTTGTGTCAGGTTGCGTTGGTGAGGTCGTGGTGGAAGTCTGTCCTGTGATGCTACTGGAACTTCTATTCCCCTTTCTGCAAGCCCCCTCTACTGCCAGCAGAGACCTTGGTGGACCAAAGACATTG
Source organism: Schistocerca cancellata (assembly GCF_023864275.1). Taxonomy (NCBI): domain Eukaryota; kingdom Metazoa; phylum Arthropoda; class Insecta; order Orthoptera; family Acrididae; genus Schistocerca; species Schistocerca cancellata. Next base: position 208,811,376 of record NC_064629.1, on the reverse strand, counting down.
CAACAGCTATTTAGGATTGTTGAAAGATCCTGCAAAATCTCGAGCTGCATCCTTCACTGACCACCCTCCTCACTTTTAAGAAGCTTCACACTAAGGCTTGCTGTCTAATTAAACACAGTAAGAAGTAATACTGGGATCACTCTGTCTCATTCCTTGGGACATATTTCTTCTCATTCTAGGTGTAGACCAAGCTCCATAGTCTTCTTGGCCACTGAAGATCAACAGCTGTTCTGGTTCTCTTCCTTCAGGTGGGTGTTTGTGGCAATGTGCCAGGACTTGTTGAAAACATTGAGCCCCACTTTGTAACAGCCCCAGTGGTCTTTCAAATGCATAAGTGACAAGTAGAAGACTTCTCACTATCCTTCATTATCCCCCCCCCCCCCCCCCCCAATTCTGCCACCTGCCACACTGAATTATATAACGAATATTTCACTGATTCGGAACTGGGTAATGCTCTTGCTTGTCACAGTTGCGGATTCAGCTCATAATCAGATGATCCATCATGTGAATGTTACTCAAAGGCTCCATCTCCCCATGGTCTTCAGCCTTGTTTGGCTTGAAGGTGTCTTTCCTTCACTATGGCGAGACAATATTATGGTCTCAATCCTTTGGCCAGGCAAAGACCCAGTGTCTATCGACAGGTACCAGCCAGTTAACCTGACCAATGTGCTCTGCAAACTTCTTGAAAGGATGATAGCCCACTGATTGTGCTAGGTTCTTGAATCGCAGAGCCTTTTGACCCCATCAGTGTGGTTTCCAGGAGGGACAATCCTAAATCTACCATCTGGTTATGTTGGAAACAGTGATCCAATATGCTTTTCCTGAATGCCAACACATCATAGCAGTCTGTTATGACCTACCTGAGGCATATGATCCAGCTTGGCACCTTCACATTTTACTCACCCTTCATGACTGGGGCCGTTGAGGCTCCCTACTGACTTCTATTCAGTTTTCTTTTTTTTCCCACACCATTTGATTCAAGTTAGACTTGGTACATCACTCGGCTTCCAGTGGGTACGGGGGAATGGCATTCTGCAGGACTGTGCTAAGTTTTACACTCTTGATCATTGCCATGAGGGGGCTATAGACCTCCATTAGGCATCCGAAGGGTCTCCTCTTGGACACTTCCCCATTACTGACAATTCTTTCTTGCAAAGCAAATGTCTGTAGTCGTACCACAGGTCCTCCCTGACCCAGAACTCTACTTGAGTAGCAAACATGTGGACATTGTTGCACAGTCCTGATATTTGGGGCTTCTGTTTGATAAAAAGCTGAATTGGCTGCTCCATATTCGTCAACTAAAGACCAGCTGCATGTGGAACCTTAATGCTGTCCACTTCCTTGCCCACACCTCTTGTCGTGCGGATTGCAATACTCTATTCTGTTTTTACCATATGCTGGTCTCATAGGCACCTTCATCTTTGAAATTTTTGGACTCAGGCCATCAACATGGAGTAAGACTGGCAACTGGCACCTTAAAGACTAATCCCTTAGACTGTCTTCTTGCTGAAGCATTAGTCTTTCCTCTTCATTTCCCACTGTACCAATTCTTGCTCTCTTATTCAGTCAACATCAGACAATTTCCCAATTATCCAACTTAACACATGCTTTTTGTATATGGGGGGGCATCAACTTCATGACACCCACACTCAGATGAGATTACAGTTTGAATGTGCATTGAGGCCTTCTGCTGGGGCGTCTTCCTAACCTTGTCCAGAATGTGCTCTCCATTCTTATCTGCACAACCCAGACCATGAATGGGATCCATCTGTTTCAATGTCCTAAAGTCTGTCTTACCCATGACCTTTCAGCATTTGTTCCTTTCAGTTCCTCTAGAGTATCATGGTGCCACTGTCATTTTCACTGATGGCACTAAAACTGTAATTAGAATGGGATAAGCTTTTATATCGCCCACTGGTCAGGAAAAACATTCATTGCTGGGAATGTTTAGTGTTCTTACACTGAAGCTGATAGCCATTAACAGAGCCCTACATTTTATTAAACAGACTTCCTATAAATTTGTAGTGTGTCCGCCGCTCGTGGTCTCGCGGTAGCGTTCTCGCTTCCCGAGCACGGGGTCCCGGGTTCGATTCCCGGCGGGGTCAGGGATTTTCACCTGCCTCGAGATGACTGGGTGTTTGTGTTGTCCTCATCATTTCATCATCATCCAGGAAAGTGGCGAAATTGGACTGAGCAAAAGGTTGAGACATTGTACGGGCGCTGATAACCACGCTGTTGAGCGCCCCACAAACCAAACATCATCATCTCAATTTGTAGTGACTCAATGAGCAGGCTACAGGCCATCAATCCATGTTACACCTTCTCTTAGACCTTGGTTATACTGCCTGCTCGGTTGTCTTTCTGTGTATTCCAAATCATGTAGGTATCTCAGGCAATGAAGTGGCCAACCATTTGGCTAGAGAAGCGATTACTCGCCCAACATGCACTTTGACAATTCCAGGTGTGGATTTGCATGTGCAAATAAGATCTTTGCTCATTCATAAATGGAACAGCATCTGGTGGACTACTGTCCCCTTTAATAAATTCCACACTATTAAGGGGCTCCGGAAAGGCTCAAAATCATGAAAAGTTCAATTTTTACTTTTTTGCATTTTCTGACTCTGCAGACTATTACCTTTTAATAGATATATAATTTATTCAATTCCGAAGACTACAACTATTTTTAAATTTATTTTGAAATGTGTTCCACATGGGCGTGACCCACTGCGGCGCTCTTAAACTGCTGTCAAATGGTGTTATTATTAACGTCCGTGTTCATCAGGTACATTTTAGTGATGTGAGATAAAGTATGTGTTGTGGCTAACCTGTGATGGTTCAATATATATCGCTGGTGTGATTGTCGATTGTTTCATGTCTATTTACTCTGTCGTTATCTCGAAAAGATTCGTAATTAATTCTGTTTCTTGAGTCTCTGTTTTGTTGAAGTATAATAATGAGTAAAAGTAAAGTTGCTGTTGCGACTTTCAATGATGGCAACATTGTAAGGTGCAAGGTATTTAGAAATATGGGAATGAAGATAGGTTCTAACATGGGACGAGCGATGCTTGCTTTAGACAAGGAATGCCTTCGGGCTGCAGACAGGGCTGTAAAGAGTCTAGAAATACAAGCAAGAGTAAACAGGAGGAGGAACAAGAGGAAGCTGGAGGAGGAGTTTGCAGAGGATGAAGATAATCCATCCTATGGACCTGGAATGCACTAAAAAGTTAATCCAATCTTTGTCGCTCGATTCCCAAAACTTTTATTTTCTCATACTAATTACATGTTTTCTAAGGATCTTCCAAACATATTTGTTTCAAACTTTCAGTAAATGTTACACAGTACCTTCTGCATAATTTAACACAGCCTTTTCCCAAAAAACTGTATATTTTTGAATATATAAATAAAAAATTGCAAAAAAATGTTGTGAATTTTCATTACAATTGAAAAAAAATCATCTTTAATAACTGAACTAAAATTTTGTAAAATCCCTGTGTTAAGTTGTAGCCCATATTCCAATAAATAATCTGTAAAAAGTTCAACTTCCTACCTCAAATACTTTGTGAGGAAAGATGTAATTTATAAGCGTTATTTTAACATTGCAAGTATAGGGCGTTCCGGAGCCCCTTAAGGAGAATTGTGCTACTTGGCACTCTTCCTTCTGTTCCTACTCACTTTTGGGAGGATGACAGTTCAAATCCCCATTCAACCATTCAGAGTTAGGTTTTGCATGATTTCCCTGAATCGATTCCTCTGAAAGGGCATGGTCAATTTCCTTACCCATCCTCTCTAATCCAAGCTTGTGCTCCATTTCTAATGACTATGATGTTGATGGGACATTCAACACTAATGTTCTTCCTTTCCATTCCTTCTGGAAGGAATCCACTGTCCTATGTCACCTCCACATCGGTGATACTAGACTAACCCGTAGTTTTACGCAACAAGCCACACCCTTGTTGTGGTTACGGAGCCTTACAGTCAGTAGCTCACCTCCTAGTGGAATGCCCCTTTCTTCTGGCTCTCCATGCTAAGCATGGTCTTCTGGATTCCTTACCTCTAATATCAAAGGATGACTTGCATACTGTAGAACTGTTTCTCCATTTTCTCTGTGAAAGTGGTTTTTACTCTCAGACATAAAAATTTTAATAATACCTTTGGGACGGAGACAGCAGTGGTTGGGGTTGCAACATTCCTGCCATATATCGGGTGTGGGAGCCTCTTGACCCTACCTTCCTTGCCAGCTGTCACCGTCATCCCACTTTTAGCCTTGGTTTAATTGCTTTAGATGTGGTTTGCCCCTTTTTCTGCTGCACCATATTTTCTGTTTTAGGGATAGCACACCATTGAATAGTTGGTGCTGTTCCCCCTCAAATGCATTGACTGTAATGGGTAGGGGGTGTGAGGGTTGTGGGTGGGATGGCTGCCATCACATGCAGAACCCCAGCGACACTTACTTGGGCCTACCCACCTGCTGCCTTGATTATTGTTACATTGTTGATGGGCTAACTGAGTCCATTACATTTCTAGCCTTCTCACTTTTACTTTTGTGGTACTTCTGACTTGAAGGCATTCTTTACTCTGCAACTGTCTTTGCTCTTAAGTGTTGGTGGGGGGAGTCAGATGCTGGTGTAGTTTCTCTCACCACAGAAGAGTTCTGGGAGACCAGGTGTCTGCTCTGACCTATGTACCAGTTGGATCCATGTATTTTTACTTCTCCGTAAATTATTTCTCAGCTCTGGCATCAGTTTTGGTTTCAGTGCCTTGATTTTACCACTTCTACGTGCTTTCATCATTGGCCTACATTTGTCTCTTAACTCGCAACCACCCACCCACCCACCCACCCACCCACCCACCCACCCACCCACCCACTGACAATGACGACGACGACAACGACGACGACAACAACGATGATGACGACAGGTACTACTGCTAATTCTTCCTCTTCCTCTTCCTCAATAGCGACAATGATGACGACAACCTAATGCAGTTCGGGGGTGGGGGTGGGGTGGTTTGACCATCTGGGAGTCGTTGTCAGTACTCTCTGTACCATCTGGATCCTGTTTTTTATGGAAAAAATAAGTCCAGATTTCCTTGAAGGAATGTCATAATTTGTTTGAGGTTTGGTTCCTCGCTGTATCCTTTGCAGGTACAGTGCAGTTACAGGGTACGCTTATAGGTAGTTCTGTAAGGTGTCATCTATTTGCAAGCACAGTGTTTTCCAAGAGCCAGATGTGAGATCTGGTCCCATAGGTGGTCTGGATAGGGCATTGTGTTGGCATGTTGTACTGTTGGCTGATAGTGAATTGAATGATTGTCATTTTTGAGGAAGAGGGCCCAGCATTGTAGGCATGTCGTTTTTTACGGAAGGCAGTCCTTAGGACTCAGGAAGGAAATTAATGGTTTATGGTCTGTTATGAGGTGAAATTTTGTCCTGTAAAGAAATATGCGGAATTTTTGGATGCCAAATATGATAGCCAGAGATTTTTTTAATTTTTGTTGATTTATTTGAGAGTGATCTGGGCTGAAGTCAGTGTTTTGGAGGCATAAGGGATTAGCTGTTCACACCCATCATCACTTTAAATAAGACAGAATGGCCTTGATGCCATGCTTGCAAGGATAAGGTGTTTTTGATGGATCATAGATTACCAGATGAGGAGCGAATAATAAACGTTTTAACTTGTGAAGAGTCTCCTGAGACTGCTGTGAGCATTCCTATTTTATATCTTTCTTACATAGATTATTAAGAGCTCTGGCAGTCTAGGTGGTATTTGGTATACATTTTGCATGATAATTTATACAAAGAGATGACTGAAGGACTTTTAAGTTCATAGGCACCTGGATTTTTCTATGGCTTCCACATGCTGCCGAGTTAGTTGAAGTCCTTTACAACTCAATATGCGGCAGAAGTACTCCACTTGATCTTGAAAGAATTCACTCTTTTGTTGGTTATGCTTCAGTCCATTTTGCTGGAGTCTCTGGAACAGTAGACATAAGTTCACAAGATGTTGTTCCCCTGTAGTGCTACTTGCTAATGTATAGTGCAGTAATATATTTTGTTCTAAATGTTTTGAAATAGTTGCTTCAAAAAAATCGTTTGAAAATTGTTAGCACCCTAGCAACTCCGCAAGGCAGTCTGTTGTATCTGTACAATTCCAATGTAGTGTTGATGGCTATGAATTGGTTGGACTGTTCATCTAGTAGCAGATGCAAATTAGCGTCAGAAAGGTCGGTTTTTGAAAGTACTGCCCATCTGATAGTCTTGACATCAGTTCTCTTGTCTGTGGAATGGCATAGACATTACTTTCTGATTGTGCTTACATAGTTTATTTAAAGTCACCAATGGAGCCATTTAGTTTTCATATCATTACCAACAGTTTTGCCCATTAACTGGATGTGACAGCTGTGAGGTTGTCTTGTTGCACCAGACAAACTAATTTCAACTTGAGATAATCTTGCAATGCTACGGATACTGGTGTAGCTCTAAAGTAGAGACATCCTGCAGAAGACTTTAGCTGAATGTGAGCTACATAATTATTTGCACACCCTAAGTGTGGTGCAAATAGTTCTGAAATTTCAGTGCACAGTGAATGGAGATTGAGTGGTACGACTGCTGTTACAATGTTGCTGTCACCTACTATTTTACAAAGAAAATATGAAAAACCATCCATCTCAAAAATGTCTTGTACTTGATGACTTGATGGCACAGCTAAGAAAGTAATGAGACAACTGACTTTTTGTACTGTTACTGTGCATTTAGTGCTCAGAAGTGATCGGTGCTTGCTGTAGGACTATAACCTTGTTATGTCAGCTGAAGAGACAGAGAACCAAATGAAGCATAGGTTTCCTCATTTGCAATAGGAATTGGTGAATTGGTTTAAACAAGAAATTTTATTAATTGGTTGTTAAATGTTAATGATAGAGAGAACTTTCGCAGTTGCTCTGTGAAAGGTTTCAGCTGAGGCTAAAACATGTTCATGCTGGTGCAGTGTCATCTGTGCAATGCAATTTCGCTTTTGTAAAGTTCCGTCACGTTTACTTGTTTACAGCACTGTGCACAGTGCATTTCCCTAGATGGCCACAGAGTGAACATAACTGGGCACCCTGGGTACTGCTTCCTGCTGTTGTTATAGCAAGGATGGATGGTAGAATGGTTACATGAAGGTTGCAAGTCAAATACGAGCCACCGCTGTTTCATTTTTTTAGTTTTGTCCATAAATGGATGTTAGGGTTTGAAGCCTGAGTTGAATGACAAAGACAAAGCTCTTAGGGGCTTATCATTCATTTCCTGGCTACGAGCTTGGTGACCCTGGGGTTCATGAGCTGGGGACTGGTAAGTACCGCCAGTCCTTGTCATCGTTAGCTCTGGGCATGCTTCAACGACCACTATGTAGAGTGGCAGTGAAACATTGTATATCACAGGGAATGGGCATCTTGGCTAAAGTGCCTGGATTCCGAGGATGGTAAAAACCTCTATACAAAAACCCTGTATCTCGTGTGCTGTGCACTGATGAGACACATTGTTGTTGAAGTGGGACAGCCGTTAACAGGTGACCTCTGGGTAACATGCTGCACGTTAGTTGTATAGAGTTTACCTAGGCATGTGGGGCTTTGTCTAGGTGGACTTTTGTTTCTCTAGCTGCTCATGGGTCTGGGACGGATCCTTCAAAATTTTCTCTTCCTCCTCTCAGTGGAAAGGGTGGACAATCAAACAAGAGGGGTCTTGTTGCCAGTCCTCCAGACTTGGTGTTTACGGAATGTCTTTCAATCTCTATTAACAGAACACGTGCTGGTGGCCAGAAAGTGTTCCTTATAGTTAAATGGAAAGAGGGTAGCTTTGAGAAAGTCTCACTTTTTTACATACAAAAAGGTTTATAGGACATTGTTAGTACTTTCAGATCTTTGAAGTGTCTTGAAATGGGACTCTGTTGGTAGAAACAAGTAATTCCCAACAAGTGAAGTACATCCAGAAACCTCAGTGCCTCGAGGGGTACATGCAATTGAAAGCAAACTGCAAAACACCTTCAACTACAGCAAAGGTGTTGTCACTCGCAGAGATCTGGTTGACATTCCCCAATAAGAACTGAAAGCTGAGAGGTCCCAGGAAGGAATTGTTGATGTGCAAAACATAACAAAAAGGGTGGATGGCGATCTTGTGAAATCAGACTCATTTGTACTGACTTTCAGCAGCACGAAATTTCCACAGCAAGTTGAGGCAGGTTTCCTTCACCTCAGTGTGTGACCTTATTTCCCAACCCCATGCGCTATTTTACTTGCCAGCACTTTGGGCACACCACCATGGGATGTAAGGGGAAAAAACCACCTGTGGCAAATGTGGTGGCTGAGGGGTTGGTTGGTCATTTCCTCTAAAGTGTGTAAACTGCTCTGGGGGTCACCCTGTCTGGAGTAGGGACTTTAATGTCTTGAAGAAAGGAAGATACAGGAGATCAAAACTACTTATTGTATCTCATATAGTGAGGCCAAAGATATCTATGAGGCCATGCAGCCCCTAGTGTTCATTATCTCCTTTATGTCTGTCCTTAAACAGCCAGTTCAGAAGACCGATGCTGCTACACAAATGGACGTTGCTAGTGTTAGCACTAGTGCCTGCATTTGTCATTGCACTGGTGCTGCTGCAGCCACTCCAAAGCCTGTACCTCCTCCCAGAACATCAGACAAGGCCATGGTTGCCAAAGTTGTGGAACTCCTTGCCACTCCTCAGGTTCAGACTGATCCACCATTCAGCACTGCCACTACAACCTCTACAACTGTGGCTGCAAAATCTCCCCAGACAAAAACACCAAAGGCTAAAGAAAGAATCAGCCCCAATTGAGATGGGAAACAAACCTCCACATTATGTGATAGACTCTTATAGACCATTTCCTCTGACCATTTCTCTTACTGGGAGACTTCAATACCCATAATGTATTATGGGGCTTGAGGTATACTTGCCCACGGGTTGAGTCTCAGAGAACCTCACGATGTCTCAGGAGCGGTGCATCCTGAATACAGGCAGTTCGTTCCACTCACATCACAGATGCTACTGACTTGTCCTCAACCATCGACCTCTTCTTCTGCTCTCCTGCCCTTTCAGACTCAGCCCAGAGGAGAGAAACTGATGACCTTAATTCCAGTGACCACTTCCCCCTGTGGATCCACCTACTGGATGGAGGATTGCTTGAACAGATGCCACTGAAATGGATGGTCAGCAGGACTAACTAGATGCTGTTCAGCCAGCTGGCTGTGTTTGAACACCATGACAAGGTCTAGGAATGGGTGGACCACATCACACAAGTGATCCATCATGCCGCTGACTTATTGATCGCCGGCTGGAGTGGCCATGCAGTTCTAGGCGCTACAGTCTGGAACCGCGGGACCGTTACGGTCGCAGGTTCGAATCCTGCCTCGGGCGTGGATGTGTGTGATGTCCTTAGGTTAGTTAGGTTTAAGTAGTTCTAAGTTCTAGGGGACTGATGACCTCAGAAGTTGAGTCCCATAGTGCTCAGAGCCATTTTGAACATATTGATCCCAAAGTCTTCAGTCATATTAGAAAGCAGTCTGTACCTTGGTGCACTGATGAGTGCTGTTCATCAATCTGGGATAGGCGTGCAGCTCTTTGACAGTTTAAATGCTGCCCAACAGCTGACAGCTCAGCCTTTAGAGTCAGGGCAGCCAAGCCTTGATGTGTAATTAAGGAGAGCAAGAAAAGCCCATGGGAAGTGCTCCATCAACTGATCCACTTGTTCTACGGGAGCATAGGGAGCCATCCTGAGGATTTCTGGTATACACAGTCGTTTACCAGTATTGTCAGTGCTGAAATAAGGGTATCTCCAAACAACACCTGGAGACATTGCTCAGATGATGGCAGAGCATTTTGCAAAGACTACTGTCAGTGCCAACCAGGATCCTGGGTGTCACAGCTACAGTGCAACTGTAAAAATGTGCAAGGTGGATTTCAGATCCAACGGTTCTAAATATTACAACTCCTCTTTCTCCCTGTGGGAACTGTAACTGGCACTGTCTGAGACTTGTGATACTGCATCCAGTCACAACCAGATCTGTTACTGAAAGTTTCAATATTTGTGTGCAGTGTCAAAGGAAATCCCCCTTGAATGTTTTAATTTGATGTAGCAGACAAGTCACTTTGCCAGTCTTGGAGAGAGGCAGTTTTGATCCCTCTCCTTATACTAGGAAGGGATTGCATGTCTCCCAATAGTTACCAGAGTATTACCTTAACAAGCTATCTCAGAAGACCCTTGAGCAAATGATTGTCATCTGGTCTGGTTGTTAGAGACCAAGCAACTTCTTAGCTGGACTCAATGTGCATTATGGAGATTTCAGTCCACTGTCGACAAACTGACCTGCTAGAGGCAGCTGTTCAGCAAGCTTTCCTTTGTAGAGATTGCTGTCTCAGTATTCTATTTGAGATCAGTAAGGCATACGACACTACTTGGAGAGACAGTATTCTAGAGTAACTTAATCAGTGCGACTTTCATGACTGCCTCCCACACAATTTTTGTGTGTGTGTGTGTGTGTGTGTGTGTGTGTGTGTGTGTGTGTGTGTTTATTTATTTATAATGAAGGCCTTTTTGGCCAAAAACTTACTTGATGGCAGCTTTTTTGTTGTGCCTATTTGTGACTCAGCATCTCCACTATATGTTGAGTAGCAAGCATCCTTTTCATAATATTGTCATTATTTGGGGTATAGTAGATAACAGAAAAGCACTCTGTTAAGCAATGTTGGTTATGTTACTCACCCGAAATTGGAGCGCCAGGCATCTGTAGTTTGAGTCACAGCCTTTGTCTTTTGGCTGAAATGGTGTGAATGGTTGTGGTGAATGCTACCCTGGCTTCGTGCGCTGGAATACATCTACATGACTGCTCTGCAGTTCACAATTAAGTGCCTGGCAGAGGGTTCATCAAACCACCTTTAAACTACTTCCCTACTGTTCCACTCTCGAACAGCACGCGGGAGAAACAAACACTTAAATCTTTCCATGTGAGCTCTGATTTCTCCCATTTTATTTTGATTATCATAATCCGGGTCGCCCAGTGTCAAGCAAATCCATCACTAATCCATAGCACAGCAATCCAAAATATAGTCCAGTAAAAATACAGTAGAGAGCCAGGTCATGGAAGTAAGGTATAAGCACGGTAGAGACTTCAGCGTAGCACGATTCAAAGTGTGTTGACTTGCGAGCCAGTTTTTATCTCCTCCTTGATGCCAGTGGCCAGGCTCTTGCGATGGCCTGCTGGCTCCTCGTACCGGCTGCCGGAGAAGTCATTGATGACAGACATTGCAGCATAGTGGCCTTGCTGTTGCATGACAGACACATAGTACCAGCTTTCCATTCCCTGCTTTGTACTGGCTTGCCAACTGATCTCCTGAGATACAGCTGCTTCTCTTGGAAGATTTCTTTAATTTCCCAGTAGGCATCATCTATCTTTCTCATTGTTAAGCATGTTTCAACAGATTTGCATTTCTTCTGTAGCCATGCCTACTTTGCCATTGTGCACTTTCTGCCAGTTTCATGTTTTAGTTGTCTCTGTCCTCTTTTTGCCTGCTTTATTTACCGAATTTTTGTGTTTCCTCCCTTCATCAATTAAATTCAGTGCCTCTTGTGTTATCAAAGGATTTCTACTAGACCTTGTCTTTTGGCTATTTGAGCCTTGTCTGCCTTCACTATTTCATCTCTCAAAGTGACCCAGTCTTCTTCTGTTCTTTTCCTTTACCCTGTTTTTCAATTGTTGTCTAATGCTGCCTTTGAAATTCTTGACTACCAATGATCTTTGAATTTAGTCATTTCCCATCTCCTTAACTTACTGACTTTGTGCAACTTCTTAACTTTTATTCTATAGTTCATAACCAATAAATTTTGACCATGGTCCATATTTGCTTCTGGAAATGTTCCTATTTTTTTCTTCAAACTCTGTGTCTTGCCATTATATAATCTTACAAGGTTTATAATTTAAGCAGCAACCAGCCACAAGTATGGCTTAATAAAGGTTATTTAACTCAAACCATTACATGTTTTGGATTCTTACAAAGCTATCTTCAGACAGCTTCTTACAGCTTTCCTTTCTTTCCTGCTGGGACCACATTTTGTTTTTGTTGCTGATGTTGTGCACTAAGTAATGAACACACAACAAGGTTTCATTAGGAAAGAAAGGAAAGCTGTAAGAAGGCATCTGAGGCTGGATCTGTAGGAATCCGAAACTGGTAATGGTTTGATCTAAAGAAACTTTTTTAAACCATACTTGTGGAAGGTTGCTGCTAAATTATGAGGTATATAATTTTACTATGTCATGTCTCTCAACATGTGAACTGCTGACAAGATTGCATTTTATAATTATCTGAAACCATCTGTTGTGTGTCCAGCTCCCTTCCACACCTACAGCTTCCTTTCATGGTTAATAAAACCAAGGGTTAGCAATGATTAAAATGTGCTTTGTCCAAAATTTTACCTTGCAGCTTCATTTTTCATTCCTTTCCCCAATTTCATATTTTATCACTACTTCTCCTTCTCTTCCAGTCCCCTGTCACAGTCAAATTGTTGTCTCAAAATAATGAGATTCGCAAGTCAGAGGTATATGAAAGGATATGTCAAAGTTGGAAATTTGATAACAACACAACAGAACCTCGTAAATTTTTATTGATTGTTAAGAAACCATTAAAAGCTCTTGAATGTTCATACTGCTGTGATGATTTAGCTCTGTATGAGTGTGACTCCGTGCTTTTGGTGGAAGGAGAGTGTTTTTAGCTATAGATGAAATGATACTGCAAGTGATAGATATGTACAGGTGGCAGGAGATATTAAAAAAAATGATCAGGTTCAGAAGATGAAGATAATCTTGAACTCCGTCAACAGTCTCTAAATTGTACAAAATTTAAAGACACAAGCAGACATTGTCCAAAATTTTACCTTGCAGCTTCATTTTTCATTCCTTTCCCCAATTTCATATTTTATCACTACTTCTCCTTCTCTTCGTTTGGTAAGTCACATCTTCTTTGTTTTTAGATATATTTTTCCCACGTGGAATATTTCCCTCTATTATATATATGTGGGAGTAAATGTTCTTATTTACGTTGACTGTTAAGTAAATTTTAATGTAAATGTTTCTACAAAGAGCAATTTTTACATTTAAGTTCATTCATGATTTTGGTTTAGGTCCATCTGCTGGAAGGGGAAGTCGTGCTGCAGGAGTGTTGAAGACTGTTGCAGAAGACATATCAGATTCTGTACTTGCAGGTGGTAGCAATAACTTGAGTAATAGGAGTACTACTCCTGAAATTGTGACTGCATGATGGATTTTTAAGAAAGGACGGACTGATAGATAGTAGCTTTTCTTTTATAGTGTCTTTATTGATTGTCTGGAATATGACGTGAGCTTTTATTTGAAATAGCCTTTTTGTGTATATGTGAATCACTAAGTCTTGATTCTGATGTACAACAAGTTAAAAAATAAAAGTTAAAAATAACATGACATTTTTATTTTAAAAAAATCCTCATCCAGACTTCTTTCACAAAGCTAAGTGAAAGTACTTGTCCAGTAACAGGAAAAGAAACTTCAGAAATATGATTATATAGTCATGTGAAGGTATTTGTGATTGGTAATACTGGTTGAATCAGTTTGTGTTTCCTGGCACGGTTATTTTTGTACTATCACTATATAGGTAATAGACATCTGAACATGCATTTGAAACTGTTGAAACCACTAATGTAAAAAAGTGATTGTGCCAGGAAATAAAAATTATTGGATAAACGTTAGTTTATCACAGTTGGCAGCTGTGTCCTAATAATGGTGATTTTTGTTTGATATTTTATGACTAGCATCAACATTAGGGTTATGTTTGAGCTCAGAAATAGGCATTTTTCATTTTGGTCATGTAGAATTAAGTTTGTGGCAATAGGACTATAGTGTGTGAGGAAGATACTAGTGGAGATGGAGGCCAGGGGAATTTTGAAATTGAAAGATGTGTTACACGGACAATTGCAGTTCACAGGAGCTGGTGATGGTTGACATGGCAGCTTTTACAGGAGGCCCTTCCTCTGCAGGGATACGATATGTCTGAAACGTGGGTGTTTTGCATGTACAAGGGGGGCTGATGACCCTGTAGTTTGGTCCCTTTACTCCCCAAACCAACCAACCAAGCATGTACACTGATCAGCCAGAACATTATGAGCACTGACCTACTATTGATATAAACCCATCCAGGCAATAGCAGTCTGACTTGATGAGGAATGATTGCTAATCAGACAAATGCATGGTGTATGTAGAATGGGGAAGGTGCGCAATCTATTTGAGTTTGACTGAGGACAGATTTTGGTGGCCCGTAGGCTTGACATGAGCATTTTAAAAACTGCATGCCTTGTGGGGTGTTGAAGTGATGAAACCAAGTCTGGATGTCACAGGGTTGGTTGGCCACCCCTCATTACAGATGTCTGACATTGTAGGCTGGGAAAACTGGTAAAACAGGACAGGTGGTGTCCATACTGTAATGCTGGGCAGAGTATAAGTTTATGTGAACACACAGTGCACCGAACACTCCTAAAGATGGGCCCTCCGCAGCTGATGAACCATGCATGTGCTACGACATCGCCAACTACAACTGAAATGGCCATGTGAACCTTTGGCTCTGGCCATTGGGGTAGTGGCAGAGTGTGGCATCGTCTGATGGATCTCGGTACTTTATCATGCCAATGGGAGGGCATGAATCCATCTTCTTCCAGGGGAACAGCTCCTCGACATGTATACTGAGGGACAGAGACAATCTGGTGGCAGGTCCATTATGCTCTGGGGAACATTCCTGTCAGCATCCCAAGGCCAATGCCAAGGAGTATCGTATACTGGTTGCAGACCATGTACTTCCCATCATGACAATCATGTTTCCTGATGCAGTGATATTTTTCAGCAAGAGAATGATCCATGTCACAAGACCAGGAGAGTGATGGAGTGGTTCGAGAAACACAGTGGTGCAGTGATGAGTTCCAATTGATGTGCTGAACCCCCCCCCCCTCCCCCCCCCCAACTCACCAAATCAGAACCTGATGAAACATATCTGGGATGTGACCTGAATGTGGTGTCAGAGCTCATTCCCTCCTCCCCCCCTCCCCCCTCCCCCCTCCTGGAATTTATGGGAATTAATTGACTTGGGTGTGCAGATTTAGTGCGAACTCCTTCCAGCGACCTACCAAGGCCTCATTGCTTCTATGCCACAATGCATTGCCGCTCTTATCCGTGCCATAAGTGGACGTACCAGCTATTAGGTAGATGATAATAATGTCCTGGCTGATCAGTGTGTATGACCAATGTGGCAAGAAGTTATGAGGTGCTGTGGCATAAGGGTGGACCAGGATATTTTGTAGATTGGATGGGTGGTGGAATGCCATTTTGGGGGAGATGGAAAGTATTTTGAGTGTGATATCCTACATTTCACAGCATCATGAAACGTAGCCAAAGACCTAGTTAAGGATGTGGTTTAGCTTTTACGGTCATTTCTACACCAAAATATCGTTCCCATGTAGTTAAGCTACTGACAGATGACGTATCTGCAGTTTTAGAGAAATCCCTATCCCAGTATACTGAAGTTCACTTGACCATTATAGACAGGTTCTACCTCCCTAAAGTGGTTAGCACACTGGACTCACATTCGGAAGGACGACAGTTCAATACCGCGTCTGGCCATCCTGATTTAGGTTTTCCGTGATTTCCCTAAATTGCTCCAGGCAAATGCCGGGATGGTTCCTGTGAAAGGGCATGGCCGACTTCCTTACCCATCCTTCCCTAATCTGATGAGACTGATGACCTCGCAGTTTGGTCTCTTCCCCAGAAATCAACCCACCTCTACCTCCCTAAACCAATACAGCAAACAAATCTCCCACAGAATACACACATTCTCATAATACATCAGCCATCCCTATTAACCACCTGTGAATGATCACACTCTGCACTACCCATTACTACTATGGACTGGAACTTTTAAACTATACCTTCAGTAGGGGATTCCATTTTGTTTAATTGTACCCTCAACTGAGTAATATCCTTCCTAAAATCATTCCCTTATCTTCCAGAATTGTGTTCCACTGCCCATACAATCAAAGAAATATCAATCCTTATGGCATGCCACATTTGTATCTGGAAAGTAAAGTCCTTTCCCATGCACCTACCTACATCATGATATTTCATTCTGTTACAGACATATCTTATTCTTTTTGAGACATGGCTGCTTGTGGAAGTAGCCATGCCATATTCCAACTAAAACATAGCTTCTGTACAGCCTCCTATGTGGGCATGTCCACCAACCAACTGTACATCGAAACGGATGAACACCACCAAACTGGGACTGAGAGCAGTTGATCATCCATTGGTAGAATGTGCCACTGAGTACAAAATACTTAATTTTAATGGTTGTTTCACAAACTATACAATTGTGTATCTATCCCATCCTTCCCCACCATCAGAGCACCTGCTTCTCTGATGTGCTTAAATTGGAATTGCCCATACAAAACAAACTTCAGTTCTCAAATTCCCTTGACCTCAGTCTCCACTAGTCTCTGTACCATGCTCATTTCCACCCCTTTTCTCATGTCTTCTCTTCCTCTTTGTTGCAACAGCTCCCACAACTTTGTTTTAGTTGGATTCATCCATTTACTGAAATAAAGTCTCTGTCTTTCTGTGTTAAACCTGTACACTTGCTCTTGCTGATGCCATGTTGTTAACATTTTCATTACAGTTCCTCCCTCCCTCACCTTTTGCTTGTTGCTGTTTGGATGTCTGTTTGCTGGTCAGTATCTGAAGCACTGATACAGTTTGTTGGTAAAATTGCTGGAACTGATGAAATATGAATTAAGAGCGATTGTTAGACAATCTTATTAGGCAAACCTTAATTGCAATTATCTTTGAAAACATCTTCATGGTAGTGTCAACCTTAGTGTTGGTTGCCATATTATTGGGGTATTACTGCTATTTAACCAAATACATCAACTTTTCAAAAGGAGCAGCAAAATTAATATGGAAGTGCTGCTGTGGTTCATCTGGGGTCAGCTATTGTCAAAGAGCTGTGTGAGGTGCAGGTGGAATTTTTGCTGAAGTAGTACCACCAGAGAACTCCACTGGATGACTGACACAACAAACTTTATTAATTCAGAAAACAACTTATTGTAGTGGGTACACCAACCACAGAGTGGCTCACAATAACAATTCAATAACACACTTACAGAGGAAAACATGTAACTGAGCTAGAGGTGGCTGGGCTTGTCTATAAAAGATGTCAGACAGCCAGTAGAGTGTGCAGATGAGAGACTGCACGCACATCCGCAAGTGGCGGCTTCTGATAGTTGTCAAACTTCTAGCTGTACCTGATGACTTCTGTGGCATGTCTTATGACTGTGTGTCCTCATCTTAGGTGAGGGTCTATGTGGATCACTACACCCCTACCCCCCTGGGGGCTGAGCATTGCTGATCCCCGGGTGAGATGTGGATGGTTGACGTGAGCAGAGTACTGGTGCCCTCTCTCACTTTTGGAGCATGAGATGACACAACCAGCAATGGGCAGTCCAAGTTGGGATCCGTGGCGGTGTCCGACGGCAGTGTGGAAGGTGGAGGCGACAGTGCCGCAGGCTGAGACTGCTCCTGTGACATCAGACTGACAAGGGCTATGCACTCTGGTTGGAACGCCACTGAAGCTGCTGGTGGAGGTTGTGAAGATGTAGGTTCGTCGGGCAGAGGCACTGCCGTAGGTGGAAGAAGAAACTAGAACCCTTGAGGCTAGGAGATGCCCATTGACCAGGGTGGTACTGTAGTTGGGACAGACAGGGGGTTGGGTACTAACCCAGATGCAGAGCTGATTTTGAAGGCACCTGACATCCTGGTCCACTGTCCCTATGATGCAGATGTGGTGTCTGTTCTGGTGCATGCTGACTGTTGGTATCCAGTGGGGGTGCTGATCAAAACCATTCTCTCAGACTGCTGTCCCTGGCGTAAAACCTGGAACACAATGGTTGGTGAGATCCAGTATGGAGGAGATGGAGCAACATCCTTGGCTGGCACCCATGGAGAAGCTCCACTGGGTTTGCAGGAAGTAATAGGAGATGTCCAGTAGGACACCAGAAAAAAAATTTAATGCCTCTTCAGTGTAGAAGTCTTGCAGATATTTCTTCATTGTGTCTTAAAGGTGTGAACTGTTCACTCGGCCTCCCGTTTAGATTGTGGGGGAAAGGATGTGAGCAAACATGGTGAATTCCTGACCGCACACAGAAGTCGTGAAACACATGAGACAGTAACTAGGGTCTGTTGTCAGAAATGAGGGTAACTGGAAGACCTTCCACAGGAAAAAAATTTGGAGAGAGCTTGAATAGTGACCTCAGTGGTGGCTGAGGGGCACTGGGCCACCTCTGGAAAATGTGTGAATGACAATCAGCCAGAACAAATTTAGAAACAGACTCACAAAATCAACAATGATGTGTTCCCAGGGCTGGGTTGCTGGAGGCAATGGAGAGAACGATGACGCAGGAGCCACTTGTTGACTTGCATTCTGGGGACACACAGCAACCAAGTGTTCCAGCTCCCAAGCAATGCTGGGCCAGTAAAGATGTCTGTGACCCAAGACTTTGGTCCAGGAAGCATCCCAGTGTCCTTTGTGTAACAGACGTGAAACATGCCACTGCAAAATCCTAGGAATGACCACCCAGGGAGCTGCATTGTCTGTCCCATCTAAGACCAACAGATGATGGTGCAAGACAAAGTAGTGGCAAAGCAGATCAGATGAGTGGCCTGGCGGATAAGACCAGCCCTGTTTTATGAGGTGGACTATGTGCCTTGGCAACTAAGGCACTAGTGATCGGGAAACTATCTACCACTTTGCGAGAGGAGACATCCAAATGAAACCATGAGCTCCACCTGATCGAGCTTGAGGACTGTGCCAATGGGCAGCTGGTACAAAGCATTGGTGATGGAGTGGTGCCCCGTGGGGCAAAAGTAATCTCATAGCTGTATTTGAGGAGGAATGAGGCCCGCCGTTGCAACCTTTGGGCCGCCTTATCGGGGACACAGGCGGATGTACTACATAACAAAATTAAGGGCTTGTGGTATGTAATTAGTTGGAATTTTGTGCCATATTAGATAATGTGAAATTTGGTGACTGCATATACAATGGCCAGAGCCTCCTCCTCGACCTGAGAGTACTGGACCTGTGCTGAACTGAGAGTTTTGAATGCAAACGCCAGTGGCTGCTCCGAGTGGTCTGCTTTCCAATGTGCAAGGACCACACTCATGCTGTGCTGTGAGGCATCCGTAGCCAAAACCAGTAGGTTGTTGGAATCGAAAGTAGCTAGACGTGCCAATTGGAGATGTTTCTTCAGCATGGTGAAGACCCGGTCCCACACCGGAGACCACAAATTGAGTACCTTTGCAGAGAATCAGATGCAGTGGGTGCACAATGGTGGACTCCCTGTGGTTTGAATTGGTGGTAATATGAAATTTTATCTTTAAAAAAACCTGCAATTCATGCAATGACAAGGGGGACAGGATATCCATAATGGCCCTCACAAGACTCTCCGTGTGTCAGACACCATGCCCTGAGATGATGTGGCTCAGATAGTCAAGAGAGGGATGGAAAAATTTGGACCTCTGCAAGACTGTAATGCAGGCCCAAGGCCCAGATTTTTGAAAGAGGGCCTGGAGGTTTTGGAACAAAGATGTCATATAGGTAGTTGAAGCAGTATGGAATAGTGGATGTGATATGTTCCAAAAATGTGGGGACACTTGCCACCCCAGACATCAACTGCTGATATTGATAAAGGCTGAATGTCGGGTAACAGGTGATATGCTTCACAGAGATCAGTTCGTCAGGATGTGGCAATGGGTACATGATAACCAGTCTGTGAATTCATGGTGGCCTTAAAATCGCTGCAAAGGGACAATTTACTAGAGGGCTTCTTAGTGATGACAAGGGGTATGGCTCATTCAATAGTGGAAATGTGAACCACTACCTTGAGAGAGGTGAGCTGGTCCACCTCCACCTTCGCTTGGGATCGGAGGGCTAGAGGAATCTGCCTAGCATGAACAAATGTTGGAGGAGTCGACTGTTTCAACGTTATGTGTGCTTCGAAGTCTGTGGCATACCGTAGGCCTTCCGTAAATATATCCTTAAATTCTGAACACAGAGATTTCAAAGATTGATATGGAACCTCAGCAACCTGAAAAGGTTGGCTGAACTAGTGTCATGGACAAGAATAAAGGTAATAGATTGAGTCACTAATTTATAGGTTACAGGCAGCACGAATTGGCCAAGCAATGAGATTTACTGTTTACCATATCGCCAATAAAGAGACACCTCAGCGATGAGGCATCTCTTTAATGGCGATAGCTGTGGAGAGGTAAGGTCTGAATGTGTTTTGGCAGAAAGCAGGTAGACTGCTGTGCTGATGTCTATATGCAGGCACAACTGTCACAAGAGACTGAAACCTCAATAATAAATAAATAAATAAATAAATAAATAAAAAAAACTTGTAGCAATCATGATCAGAAACTGGCTATGATGGAGACACTTCCTGAATATCCATATCCATGGTCTCGGGTACTGCATTCTGTGGTTCTGAGTAGCAGATTACGACAACATTGCTTTTTTCCGACACTTATGACACAGTCTAATACTGAGGACATAGTGATCTGTCACATTCGAAGTAATATGACAGCAACAGGGTGCGGTGGCTGGAATACTGTATATAAATCATTCAAGAGCTGCTGCGTTAGCTGGCTTGCACCATCACAACTTCATCCTCATCAGATGCACTAGGGTCATTCTGTACAACCACGACATTACATCAGGATTCTACTTGCTGACCAGCAGTTTGTGAGACGACATACAACTGGGCAATTGGCAAAACCTCTTCGAGGGAGGGTTTCTGTAACTGGAGGGCCTGTTGCTGGACATCCGTAATCTGGGGTTGAGAGGATAACATCAAAAACCATGACATCCACATATGACTGTTTTGATTTGTCCGTGACAAAATGGCACTTGCGACTAAGGCTGTGAAAGGTCACAGCCCAGGCATGATAATAGCAACCATTGGTAAAATCAAACCCTAGTGAACATGATGTATGTGTGGTGGTGATAAGAAGAAGACAACAATGAACATAAGGTGTCAAATGCCAACGAGGAAGATTCCTGCAATGGGGACAACTGCTGCAACACCTGGCACAAGGCGGGAGAAATCCATGACAAAAACAGTGCGTGACATACCTCTGCAGTATGTGTGTTGGCAGGTGTGATTTTTGTATGCTTCATACTCCAGTGATCTTTATGTTGGAGGTTGAAATATTTTGGCAGAGTATGGGAAGGACAGTGACACTACTGATTTTTGAGTGTTGTGATCACTAGTACAATTGACAGTGCATGTTTATGAGCACAAAACGGCATAATTCAGATTCCATAATTTCTGACTCAGGCTACACATTTTTGACATAATGAAATAGATGCCTTAAGATAGAATCCTGTTTTTATAGTATTTTTGGCTGTGTTTGGAGAAATGCATTCTACCATGTTGTTATGACCCCCTGACCTCAGGGGTCATAATGTGCCAGGATGAATGACATGATTTGGGTGGGAAACAGGGGTGAATCGTGCTGGGGCCTGCAGAGGTACGAAGGTAAGTTGGGCATTGTCATCACAAATACCTGCACTGGATTCTGCTGCTCTGTGCACCCGGCTGCTCCATCGCAAGGACAGAGTGGCCGGGTGCCAGAGCAGCAGCTTGCAGACCGTCAGATGATGTCACCCAGAGAGCAGAGGCTGGCCGCCCATGTGCTCTCTGCTCCTCTGCAGTGCCAAGTTTGGACTTGCCTCGCCATGGCTGTGGTGCTTCTGTACAGTGGAGCTTGATGATTGATTCAGTGGGCTGGCTGGGTGCCCAAATTCACTACTAAATGTTCATTGCGGTTGGCCTGTGATTTAAATCATTCAGTGGGCTCGCTGGGTGCCCAAATTCACCACTAAATGTTCATAGCGGTTGGCCTGCGACTTAAACTACCATCATTCTCTGCACTTCCAGGTGCAGACAGAATAGTGACACAACTGCTCTCTTGACCTCCTGGACTCTCTTATTTATACTCCTTTTCTTACACCTCTCACGTAGTCCCACTGGAGGGGATGAGTGCAGTGTTCCTTAATAATTATAGCATCAGATTTTTCTAGCCTGCTTCAGCCCCCACATACAGGGTGCTAGGCACTTCTGTAACTGCAGTATATGGTTTTTTTCATAGTATGTCAATGCCCTGTGTTGTACCTGATTACTCCACACCCATACCCATATGGCCCTGCCAGGCCATGCTCCCTCACCTCTGAGCGGTGTTGTAAACTAGCCTCGTGGTACTATTTGCTTAATAACAACATGGCCAGTGCCCACTACCTGATGTTTCCATTGGTCCCTTAATTTCTACCTTCTGACCATAGGTGCGCAAAAATTTCAAGAATTCCACAAATCCATGCCTAAACTTATTCATGGCGTAGCATACCGCCTCTCTTCCGAGGATATTCATCCCAAGTCTTTAATATTGGGCTCCCACTAAACAACCTTAACTCTAATAATTGATATGTTGAGGGCAATCCCCCAATTTCAGAATTTTGTGTTCGACTCAAAATTGTATTGCCCCCTTAACTAAATATCATGTACCTTTATTATGCTCATATTTAATAATTAAGTCCTCAAGACTAAGTGCTTCCCCAGCCAATGCTAGTCAACCATTCTACTGGTAACTGGAGTATTGGCACACCTACAGCCTGTGTCTGCTTGCGTTTTATCCATAAAAACAGTACACAAAACCTGCTAGAAACACGCCACAACTGGGATAAACTTGCTACTAACACTTTCTGCTGCTGTTGTTCCTGAAAATGGTGTATATATTGTTACATTTGTTCCATCAAAATCCTTCCTTGCTGGGACTCTATTAATTTGTCGAACAATGACATAAGTTCTGTACTGAGTGTGTTGTTTAAATAGGTTAAATTTTGAATGGGTAGTACCCTCAGAAATCCTTCCAACTAATAAAACATATTCCATGACGATGTCGCAACAATTGAGCATCCCGATTACCTCACAAGTTGTCCCATTAATAACACTAGCCAACAAAATTTTACTTTTTTTCTGTAAGCGGCATGAAAACATCTAATCTCTATGTTTTCAGTTGCAGATGACGAAAATGTTGATGAAAATCCGAGATTTGCTACCGTTTTGGAGTTATGATAACTTTACATTATTGCCTATATAAGCTTATGCGTGTATTCACCTTCGTGTTATCCGTTAGAGGAAGATCACTGAAGGCACAACCACTTTGTTTGGCATTTGTAGTTCCCTGCAGGTGATTCCCTGACCAATATCCAGCAGTAATCGCTATCTGCACTCTACTTTCCCTGGTCTCTCATTTCCATGTCTGAAATTTGCTGGTGGATGTGATCTCTGTGCTCGTCAGTTACAGCACCACAGTTGCCAGGAAAAAAGTTCAAAAAAATGGCTCTGAGCACTATGGGACTTAACATCTGAGGTCATCAGTCCCCTAGAACTTACCAGGAAAGTACTTGGGCTCTAACAAACAGATCTGTATGAACGTTTGGTTACAGGACCATTATGTACCTCTGAATGTCGTGGTGGGTGTCGTTTTTCTGCAGACCTCTGCAGTCATGCTCTAGATATCAATGTAGATGTAATTGTAGACGCCATACGCAATGCAGCAATCTTAACTATAAATGTAAATGCGGAATGTCAATAAAATGCTCCGATCAATACGAATGACTGCAAAATGCACAGTGAAGAAATGCAAGTTGATCGCATGGCATATTTGCACATTCTATAATATCAGTGTTGAACGCCACGTCAATGACACTTTTAAAGTTGTTCACTGGTTCACCAATATCGTAGCCAGCATTCTGCCATGCATAACGAAGCATTGGTCTGTGTACTCCCGCAGATAACTGATTGTAAATGACAGAATGCATATTCATGATAAAGAATCTGCCGTGCAATTTCGGCTGCATATTACTGGAACATAGTTTAATGAAGTCTGTTATTCTCTTGGCATATATTTTATATTGCCTGAAGAAATACACATCCAGAGGTTGTGCATATTTTGTAGTTTTAGGCGGAATGATTTTTAAATCTACATGTTTTCTGCCAGATGCTTCCAGTAGTACTCGTTCATCCTTATGTCCAGACCAGGAGTCACAAAGTACTAATGACTTTCTCGACAAATGTGGATTCAAAACTGACAGAAAAAATGTCTTCAGATGTTGTTTCGTCATTTTCCCACTCACACTTGCATCGATGACGACATTTGGAGGGCACCGCATGTCTATTTCCCTTGACACGCGGGGTTCAAACTGTCCACTGGATTCTTGGAAGGAAATATAGAGTTTGTCTGCCAATCGTCCGTCCATTGATATAGCAACATCGATCGTGTAACTATGTGTTGCACAGTTAACTGATTGCAACATCGCGACAGTGTTTCTCTCCCCTTTCATGGATAGTGTTCTGTCACAAGAAAGTTCATAGTTGAACTGACTCTGATCACTGTTCCATACAGAACTAATATCGATGTTTTCTCTCATGATATGCTAATTGACGTCAGCAACAAACGTTTGAGCTCTTTCAATCATCTCTCTTTCGTCATCCTTATCTTTTCGTGCTTGGAGCATAGTGATACTGCGTGATGTTATCCTAAACTCCTTTTTCAAATTAGTAATAAATCCTAGTGAAGCTGTAAAGTTTGTACACCTGAGATAGAAGACTACGTCCAATGCCCAGTGTTGTAAATGCCAATAATGAATGGCGGAACTGCATTCTCGCGCTTCATCGAATTTTGCCATTACACGCTCCTTGATGGTCTTGAACAGCAGTGTACGATTTCCTTTGAAAACTGTATTTCCTTCTCTTTTCTTTGCCACGTAATCCAGTATGTTTTTAATATTGCTTTTAGACTTCAGTTTAGGGTATCTTTTCAGAAGCTTGTCGTATGTGTCGAAACCTCTTACGTAATAATCATTGTACATGTTCTCCAGTGTGTTGTCATCAAACGCTGTGATGATACTTGCAACTTTAACCTTCTTCTTGGGAGACGGTTGGTATTCACTGTCACTGCTTCCATCGCCTCTTCCCGCACTTGCCGTAGTACTACCGTTTGCAATGAGTTGTTCGTCATTATCATCCCTATCATCATCATTATGTGTTAGTGTTACAGCAGTATCTGTTTCTAACTTATGCTCATATTTCTGCACAATAATAGATACCAGAAAACATGTGAATGATTTGTCTTCTACACAAATACCATCTTCACGAAGAAGGGTTCTTCGTAACTTCATCTCAACCAATCGCAATACATTAGCAGGATTGATTACCAATCGCCGAGCCATCTGATGCTTCAATACACAAATAATGTCACAAAACGCAACTCCAGAGGCACACTGCCTGTCCCTACTGGTCCGAACTTGCGTACCGGCAGGTCAGTGTGCAATGCGGCATGGCATACGCAGAGGCCTCTAACGGACGACTGCAGAGTTTTGCAGATGCGAGAGTATCACTAGTGCAATAAGAGACCTTTACATTATTTCTCACACGATTTTGGTGTATTTGTGTTTGTTTGAGCCCAAGTACTTTCCCGGTTAGAACTACTTAAACCTAACTAACCTAAGGGCATCACACACATCCATGTCCAAGGCAGGATTCGAACCTGTGACCGTAGCAGTCGTGCGGTTCTGGGCTGAAGCGCCTAGAACCACTCGGCCACCAGGCCGACAGGAAAGAAGTCCAGGTGCAACTCTAGGAAAATGTAACTTTGAGGACATGTTGCAACCCAGTTTATTGTAACAGCATAGAATACTTTCCACAAGATGTTTGTAGTTTTCTGCCCTCTTATTTCCTAGAAAGTTCATTAACCCTTTAACTGCTCTGGACATGTTAATGTGTGCGCCTTTGTACCTGTCCCTATGTGCTCTGAACGTGTTTACACATGCCACAAGTCCTTCTGCCTGGTACTCTGAACGTGTCTATGCATAGACATGTTCAGAGTACCCGAACGTGTCTATGCATAGACATGTTCAGAGTACCCGGTAGAAGGACTTGTGGCGTGCGTAGACACGTTCAGAGCACATAGGGACAGGTACAAAGGTGTGCGCATTAACACGTCCAGAGCAGTTAAAAGGTTAACACTTGAACAAAGGCATCACAAACTAACTTTTTATCACCAGTCAGGTGGTGTAAAATGCTCATCCTTGCACTGTTTGCATATCTGGGGACCCACGAAAATCCTCTTTCATGTTCGCCTCACTAAAAAATGTGGAAATTTCTTGTGCAACTAGAGAAATGCTTCCCCAGTTTTGTCAGGAGCATTAATGAAGTATTTCATTAGGCTCAATTTTATGTGAAGAGCAGGGAGAATTATGTTCTAGGATTCAACAAGTGCTTTGTGCATAACATTATGAGATCCTGGTTCAAGTCATTAACACTTAGGCCAATCTTTCTGTTTATAATGAAGTGCTTTGGCACAGCTATCCCAGAGGTGAGGCACAAGGAGCAACAGAATTTGGTGTAGCCATGTTGCAGCCCAAGTAGTATGCCTATGAGTTTCAGCCATTTAAACTTGTGATAGTTCAGTTGCAATAGCAATTGTTTAATGTTTCTTTCATGTAACTTGCATACCAGAATGAAATCGATGGTAACGTGATGCTGTTATGCAGTAGCATCCTGTTGAGACTTACTTTGGAGGAGTTGAACAACTTTCATTGACTACTTTTATAGTCAATGCCCTTAGCTGCCATTAGTCCCTGTATGTCACTATAAAATACTAAGTTCATTTCACTTTCGAAGATGGAAGGAATGACATATGGCGGTTATGGAATGCAGTCATATTCACCATCTTATCAAGACAAGTCCCGTGTTGTAGTCTTGACGCCAACAGTTCTGTTTTACCTTTTGGCAATTCCAGATCTCTCACTAGGTCGTTAAGTTCATAGTGGTTTTTTTTTTTTTTTTTTTTTTTTTTAACCTCTGTACACTCATCGTTACACACAAAATCATGATCTTCGAAGAACTGAGTTTTTAAGGTGATGGTGCAGCACTAATTTCACTATTGGCCTTGTCACTATCACAAACAGTTGGGAAAGGAAAAGGCAGTCCGTCTCCATGAGGCACTGGTTGCATGGACGATGGAATGTTAGGATACATCAAGGAAGACTTTTTCTTCTTGTACCATGTGTTAATGGAATTGTCATATAAATGTAACAACCATTCACGTGGTTTGATGCCTCCCACCAGATCATGGATATAGCTAAGCCCATGGAAGCTCTTTTATGACTGGACTACAAATGAAGACTAAGGAAACAAGATATGCAACATACTTGAGCAGCCCAGGACTTGTCCTGGTCCCTTATTTCACAGCCAAAGTACAGTCTATATGCATTCATGATATACACTGACGTGACAAAAGCCATGAGATACCACTTAATATCGTGTCGAACATCCTTTTACCCAGTGCAGTGCAGGATATTGACGTGGCATCGACTCAACAAGTCGTCATACGTCTCCTGCAGTAATACTGAGCCATGCTGCCTTTATAGCCATCCATAATTGAGGAAGTGTTGCTGGTGAAGGATTTTGTGCATGAAATGACCTGTTGATTATGTCACATAAATGTTCGATGGGAGTCATGTTGGGTGATCTGGGTGGCCAAATCATTCTCTTGAATTGTTCAAAATGTTCTTCAAACCAATTGTAAACAGTTGTGGCCTTGTGATGTGGCACGTTGTCATCCATGAAAATTCCATCATTTCTTGGGAACATGAAGTCCATGAATGAACGGCTGCACATGGCCTCCAAGTAGCTGAACATAACCATTTCCACCAGAGGACCCATTGCATTCCATGTAAACACAGCCCACGCCATTGTGGAGCCACCATCAGCTTGCACAGTGCCTTGTTGACCACTTGAGTCTATGACTTCATGGGGTTTGCGCCACACTCAAACTCTACCATAAACTCTTATAATCTAAAACTCGGTCTCATTGGGCCAAACCACAGTTTTCCAGTCATGTAGGGTCCAACTGATATGGCCACGAGCCCAGGAGAGGCACTGCAGGTGATGTCGTGATGGTAGCAAAGGCACTCGTGTTGATTGTCTACTGCAATAGCCCACTGACTCCAATTTCGCCACACCATCCTAATGGATACGTTCGTCATACGCCCCACATTGATTTCTGCACTTATTTTATGCAGTGTTGCTTGTCTTTTAGCAGTGACAACTCTTTGCAGATGCAACTGTTGTGAATTCCTTTGGCCACCAGGTTGTTCATGGTGAGAGGTAATGCCTAAAATTTGGTATTTTCAGTACACTCTTGATACTGTAGATCTCGGAATATTGAATTCCCTGATGATTTCCAAAATGGAATGTCCCATGCATCTAGCTCCAACTAGCATTCCATGTTCAAAGTCTGTTAATTGCCGTCGTGCGGCCATAACCGTGTCAGAAACCTTTTCACATGAATCACCTACATACAAATGACAGCACTGATGCAGTGTCTTTTTACACCTTAGTGTACGCAACACTGCAGTCACCTGTTTTTGTCACCCCAATGTTTGGCATTGTTAGCCTCCTTTACAATTTCAATGTAGACTGTCCACAAATGTAACAAATTTGTCAGCATTGTTTCCATGTCTGTGAGGCATATTGAATCACAGGAATTACAATGACCACAAGCACTAATTAGGAAATGGCACACACACAAAATGGGGTCTTTGCATTGATGTTTGAAATTAAGTAGACCAGCCGCTGGAGCTCCAGAGAGAGGATACATGCGTATCATTGGCTGTGGCGTAAGCATTTGAGGCAGTGCGCTCATTCTGCGGTGGCGGCTGTAGTAAACGCTGCTGCGTGACTGGAGACAGGATGGCGGCTGATACTGCAGAAATATGCTCCGCTCCTCCCTTCCTCTTCCCTTCCCCTTATTGCTTCGAGCCTGGGCTAAAAGTACTGTCAAAATACTCACAGCTATTGTTGCCTGAAATTTTATCACTCTGTCTACCATCAGCAGAATTTCAAAGCCCATATAGAAAGGGATTGATAATGAAAGCTAACGAAATATAATTTGATGTACCTCCTCTAAACTGGAAATGAGAGCCAATTCTAGTTTTTCATTGTCGCTTTCGCTATCAGCATGGGTGATATAGTTAACAAACAGTTATATTTTCACTGTTGGCTAGTGTAAACATTCCACTGCCCCAAATCTCGAGTTTCCTGTACTCTACCAAACTTGCTCCTTTGTAGCAGTTCAAACATACAGCATCTGGCGTGAGTACTGAGTATAACCAATGTGTTCCTATTCTTTGGAAGTAAGTTTGAGCTGGCAGAAGCTCCTTCCCACAACTCGTCCCATTTACTTCCCCCAGAAACAAACTCACTTCACATATCCGCATATCAGTTTGTAACTGACCATGTGTAGAACAACATTACTCTATCACCCCCTCCCTCCTTCTGTGAACAAACAATACACAAAAAAATCAATGATAATAACATGAATAAAACTAACAACTGTGCAAAAAATACCCCTAAGGTAATAAAAATACACACTCTCCAACATATTACTCCAAAAACCTCCAACAAATTACTGTCTTACAACTTACTTACGTGACCTTAACATATATGACACATCATGCACCTTAAGTTGCTCACCAGTTCCAGGTCCCTTCTTTTTGTTCCTTGTAGCTTTTTCCTCAAGGTTGGTTGCTGATAACTGAGGTGTCCCTATGACCCTTCCTTTAAATGGTTTTATGCAACTGATGTGTATAACAGATGTTTTTGTAGGGAAATGTATCTTCACGTTGACTGGTGGGGTAATTTCCACAGCCTGGTATGGTCTCTGGTATTTAGTTCAAAATTTGTTTTCCCCTTTTGGCGGATAGGGATTTGTGAGTATCACCCACTATCTCACGTGGTACTGAGGCAGCTTGCCTTGTATCTGTTTGGCTGTTCTTGCTGTACTACTGCCTTTGTGTTCACCTTCTGTTCAGTCCTTATTCTTCTGGCAAACTTTGTTACCGACTCTCCATCCGGCCGTAATTTAAGAGTCAAGATGTCAAAGGGAGACAGCAGCTTCCTGCCATACACAAGCTCAAATGGCGACCAGCATGTTGCAGTGTGGACCTTTGAATTACACGCTCAGTGGACATAGGGGAGATAGGTGTCCCAGTCGTCGTATCTGGAATTAACATAATATCAATTTTGAAATTGGCTTGTGCTAACATTTGGTGCTGCCTTGGTCTGTGGGGGTGAAATGGAACTCATCCACAACTTCTGTGTACACAACACGTGACACAATTGTTTCATTAAATCTGAGATAATGTTCGTTCCCTGATTTGTAACTATGGTATCAGGTACCCCAAACTTCAATATCTAATTGTTTGCTAATGCCTGCGCCATGGTATTAGCCTGTTGGTCTTGATTTGGTATCATTGCCAAAAATCAAGAAAAATGGTCAATGACCATGAGAACATACCTATTCCCTGTCATTACATTAAACTTCCTACCACACAGGTAGCATCGAAAATACATACCACCACATATGACTGCCAACGTCTCTTTCTCAGTTGTTGAGTAGTTATGCTTTGACTTGTTTAACTGCCTCAAAATATAAGGTGCCAGATGTTCTTGAGCATCTACCATCTGTCCCAATACACAACTGCACAACTGACTGCCTCATTTGAAGCATCACATGAAAGGATAAACTCTTTCTCAAAATCCAGAAAAACCAGTACTGGATCTGAAACTAATATATCTTATAATTTTTTGAATGCCACTTGACATTGCTCCATCCAATGGAATTTTGCCCCCTTTCACAGTAGGTTGTTCAAGGGTTTGGCTATTTTTGTAAAGTCATGAACCGCCAATAATAATTACAAAGGAAGGTGAATGACACTACCTGATTAGTAACTTGTGGTGTCAGAAAACTTTGAACTGCATCTGTAAGATGAGGATTGTTCTATATGCTGAATTCATTAATCACATGACCAACTTAGTTTACCTGAGTTTTCAGAAAATGGCACTTGTCCATATTTAATAACATATGTGTTTCCAGAATGAGATTTTCACTCTGCAGCGGAGTGTGCACTGATATGAAACTTCGTGGCAGATTAAAACTGTGTGCCCTTCCGAGACTTGAACTCGGGACCTTTGCCTTTCACGGGCATGTTTCAACATATGTGTTGACAATAGTATATTAAAGACATCCTCAAAATGTCTCACATGCTCTGGTAGACCCTTCAAAAAGACAATTATGTCATCCACATACACATGCAAGTTTTTGGTTTTAATTCCCTCAATACCCAATCTAACAACAGCTGAAAAGTTGCCAGTGCGTTCTTCAGTCTGTCAGCATGAACTTGTCATGAAAATGGCCACCTGGTGCTGTAAATGCTAATCGCAATCATCCATTCCCCATTACTGTCACTCACACACACCAAACTTCTGTGGACAAAACAATGCAAACTATCCAACTCTTCATTACTTAAGAGTGGTTCAACAATGTGTAAAATTGGTATCCATTGAAACCCACACTATCTTCCCCATACCTGCTGGTATTTTATCCTGCTGATCAATCATAACTGAAAACGTATGCAGTTCAGTTTGTCTCATCCCTATGATAGTTGAACCTTGCAACATTGCCTCAATTGTAACTATTTCCCTCAATTGGAACAAGCTGAGTTGTTCTGCGCATTGCCAAAGATAACCTTAGCATGAATTTTGTCGTGAAAGTCTAGCCTGTGAATCTTTGAATAACTTTTGCCTATGCATGGCAATACGTCAGTGCATTCCCTGAATTTAGTTTTCCCAACCAAAAATACCAGTACTGCTGTACACAATGATTCCACACTATTATTGCTGACCCTACATAATTTATACTGTGAGGGCCCCAGTCACCTCTTTCCCACAAGGTCCAGATGCCCCCCTACGTCTGCTATTCACCATGCCCACTAAGGAACATACAATCTGCGCACTAACTTGTGCATTGTTACAATCTGTCGTGACTGCCCTCCTACGTTTGAAGCACTGCATTTTACAGCTGCTTCCCTTGCCAGGGGTCCCCACCTTTTCTGTTTCTACAATCAGACGACTGGTGGCTCACTCTGCGACACTTGGTTATCTTCATTGCTTCCTTATATGCCCCTCCTCACCCTATCTATAAAACTTGATTTCGGAAGTGAAAACTTGGTGGTGCACTCTGGCTTCGTTGGAATATGCACTTCATCTATGTGTGTTGCGATCCTAAGAGCTGATGCTCAGTCCTCTGGATTTACCACTTCTATCCTCCATGACATCTCCACAGGAATACCACATATACAGGGTGTTACAAAAAGGTACGGCCAAACTTTCAGGAAACATTCCTCACACACAAAGAAAGAAAATATGTTACGTGGACATGTGTCCGGAAATGCTTACTATCCATGTTAGAGCTCATTTTATTACTTCCCTTCAAATCACATTAATCATGGAATGGAAAAACACAGCAACAGAACGTACCAGTGTGACTTCAAACACTTTGTTACAGGAAATGTTCAAAATGTCCTCCGTTAGCGAGGATACATGCATCCACCCTCCGTCGCATGGAATCCCTGATGCACTGATGCAGCCCTGGAGAATGGCGTATTGTATCACAGCCGTCCACAATACGAGCACAAAGAGTCTCTACATTTGGTACCGGGGTTGCGTAGACAAGAGCTTTCAAATGCCCCCATAAATGAAAGTCAAGAGGGTTGAGGTCAGGAGAGTGTGGAGGCCATGGAATTGGTGTGCCTCTACCAATCCATCGGTCACCGAATCTGTTGCTGAGAAGCGTACGAACACTTTGACTGAAATGTGCAGGAGCTCCATCGTGCATGAACCACATGTTGTGTCGTACTTGTAAATGCACATGTTCTAGCAGCACAGGTAGAGTATCCCGTATGAAATCACGATAATGTGCTCCATTGAGTGTAGGTGGAAGAACATGGGGCCCAATCAAGACATCACCAACAATGCCTGCCCAAACATTCACAGAAAATCTGTGTTGATGACATGATTGCACAAGTGCGTGCAGATTCTCATCAGCCCACACATGTTGATTGTGAAAATTTACAATTTGATCACGTTGGAATGAAGCCTCATCTGTAAAGAGAACATTTGCACTGAAATGAGGATTGACACATTGTTGGATGAACCATTTGCAGAAGTGTACCCGTGGAGGCCAATCAGCTGCTGATAGTGCCTGCACACGCTGTACATGGTACGGAAACAACTGGTTTTCCCGTAGCACTCTCCATACAGTGACGTGGTCAACGTTACATTGTAGAGCAGCAACTTCTCTGATGCTGACATTAGGGTTATCATCAACTGCACGAAGAATTGCCTTGTCCATTGCAGGTGTCCTCGTCATTCTAGGTCTTCCCCAGTCACGAGTCATAGGCTGGAATGTTCCGTGCTCCCTAAGATGCCGATCAATTGCTCCGAACATCTTCCTGTCGGGACACCTTCGTTCTGGAAATCTGTCTTGATACAAACGTACCGTGCCACAGCTATTGTCCCGTGCTAATCCATACATCAAATGGGCATCTGCCAACTCCACATTTGTAAACATTGCACTGACTGCGAAACCATGTTCGTGATGAACACTAACCTGTTGATGCTACGTACTGATGTGCTTGATGCTAGTACTGTAGAGCAATGAGTTGCATGTCAACACAAGCACCGAAGTCAACATTACCTTCCTTCAACTGGGCCAACTGGCGGTGAATCGAGGAAGTACAGTACATACTGACGAAACTAAAATGAGCTCTAACATGGAAATTAAGTGTTTCCGGACACATATCCACATAACATCTTTTCTTTATTTGTGTGTGAGGAATGTTTCCTGAAAGTTTGGCCATACCTTTTTGTAACACCGTGTATTTCCTGCCTCCTGCAACAACACTCTATTAGCTTCTGCATTCTGGGTCTGTACATATGTCTTCTCATTCAGTTTGTGGATTCTACCCAAGAATGCCTCCACAGACTTGTTGTACTGCATTGACAAAGTACTTAGTTTCTCCTGAAGAAACTGCACACTATTTTGCTTTTGGTATTGCTGGCACAGTCAAACAACCCTTTCCTGAAATGTTTGTACTTTAATCAAGGTCTCATGGTATGCAACATATTTTGTGGCATCCCCTGCCAACCACATAATAGCAACATGCAGGGCTATTCCGTCTGACCACCCATGCACTTCCACAGTGTCTGTAACATCCTTAATAAAAATTGTCATGTCCTCTGTTGCCTTTTCCGAGAAAGGATGGACTAAGGTGCCCACTCTCAGATCATATGGAAGAGAAGACTTCAATTGTGGCTGAACGTGACCCACTTTCTCAGCTTGTAACTCACGATTAACTTCGAAATTTCTCTGTTAACACATGCACTTATAATCCTATTAATGACATTCTCGTGCATGTGCTACACTTTTTCCAAATAATGGAACCTACAAACTTGTCACAAGGAAGCAAAGTATAACACTACCACTGCAATTGCCAAAATATGACTTAAACGCACAGTATGTGTTACCCTCTGGCAGGATTTTTAAAAGTTTGACAGTGTGTTACTTAACAGACAGAGGGAATTGAACATGAAGTTCTTAATAATAGCAGTTGGAAGACAACAGAAAGACTAAAATTTTATAAGAAATTACAGTAACAGAGCTCCTGTAAATGAAATATGAAACAGTTGCCAGCCTAATTAAGCATAATAATGTGGAAACATTATTTTTAATGAATCTATTTTTATTCTTGCAAAAAGTAACTTTCATAAATCCTTTCTTAATTAAGTGCAATGAACACCTACAATAACCAAACGAACTACACACTGGGTAGCAGTAGTTATCAACAGCATAGTTAAGCTATCACAGAAATGGAAAAGAGACTTTATCCATGTTAACCACAATCTTCACTTCTACCTTTCACCAGTTTGGCACATAAATTGTTCCCTAGGGCATACACAAGACTAAGTGACATCTGGTAAGAACTAAAGTTTGACTAACACGTATATACACATCACAAATGCGGTAAGATAACACTGTACACATACCTTTTATATATACTCTTTTAAATAATCACTTCTAGTTTCTGAACCAAAAAAAAAACTATTCAGTTTGGTTTCTTCCTGATGTAAAATAATTAAATGGGGTCCCACAAACCATCCCTTCTTTACATAAGCAAACTATACACACTTTCCAGGAATATTTTGCATTATGAAAAAAGCTGAATTACTGCCCCACATAAGATCATTTATCTTGCAAAGTTTAACATTATTTGCACTAACAATACTCTGTAAAACTTCAGAAATGACTTCAAGTAAAAGTTCAACTTCAAAAAGCATCAAAACCAAATGCTTTATAACAGCACTTGGGAAGCAAGTGATCATCACTGACAACTTTCATACCACTGAGCATTAAAACACTGACATTTGTAAGATGGAAGCAATTCAAAACACATTGCAGATTTTTTTATAAATTAATCAGTGTGTGTCTACCTTGATTTCGATGAAACCATTAATCTGACTTTCCACATTTATATATTTTTGCATTCAGAAATTATGCATAAGCAAATAACACAGATTATTATCAGTTTTCACACACAGGATACTCATTATTTAGTAATTTTGAGGAGAGGACCCTGTTAAGTATCATGAAAGGAGTAAATTCAGGGTTTGAACACAAAGTACAGCCATATTTGAATTATTAATGCAAATTAAATCACACAAACACTCTGGTTCATACTGTTATACAGTTCTAACCTCTTGAATCTGATGAAGTGGTGGCGAGTACGTGGTTTCAACCTGGTCTCTCCATTGGCAAGTCAACATGAATATCATTTTTAGAGCCATTTCCAATGCGAGAGCACCATTTTACAGCCACAATTACACCCGAGGCCATTCCATCTCAAATCAGATACTGGATGCCTCAATTGGCACCTGGGCTGTTGACTGGTTGGCTGCTGGCTCCAGACTCATTACTGTGCTCTCTCACTTCCCGCCCAGACTG
Source organism: Schistocerca cancellata (assembly GCF_023864275.1). Classification (NCBI taxonomy): domain Eukaryota; kingdom Metazoa; phylum Arthropoda; class Insecta; order Orthoptera; family Acrididae; genus Schistocerca; species Schistocerca cancellata. The sequence continues at coordinate 208,775,304 of NC_064629.1, read as the reverse complement.
AGTGCCAATCCCACCTTTTAGCTGGGACCACACCATTTCTATAGTGGAGGGGAATCACTATGTCTTTTACATTATAAAATACAAAATCCCTAAGTATGAACCAGTTTTTACACTGCAGTTTTTCATACATACACAAACATATTTAATAAAAATCCATTATTTAAACACACTATTATGTTAAACAATTTATACATCATAAAGTACCTCCTCTGTCCAATGATCCAAAGAACTTACCGTATTTACCTGTATCTAAGCCGCACTCGAATCTAAGCCGCACCTGAAAAATGAGACTCGAAACAAAGGCAAAAAAGATTTCCCGAATCTAAGCCGCACCTGAAATTTGAGACTCGAAATTCAAGGGGAGAGAAAAGTTTTAGGCCGCACCTCCAAATCGAAACAAAGTTGGTCCATTGTAATATGAGACACAATTTAGGTCGAATGAATGACGATACAGCTACAGTAGTTTGGTTCGAGTCGTAAGCTTTACCAGGTAGCCATTGCTATGCGTCAGGCGCTGCGTCCGTATTTATACGGGTACCCTTCCTTTTTCACGTGCTTCGTCTGGTTTGAATCGATTGCTTATTTTGTTTGATCTGATAAGTGCCGTTTTCTCTGTTATAGGTGTTTGCGTCACTCTTTAGCTGAAAATGCATTACTGCACTGTGTCATGCATTGTTTGTCGCATTCTGATAGTGCGTGTTTACGGCCTGTCGCGGCTCGCGGCATGGCTTGCTTTTGGGCGCGCTACCGCCGCTTACAACTAAAAAGAGGCGAATCGTCTCATTAGCGAAGCAATGTCAAGAGACTGCTATTTGTTGTTACTTACACTGCTGCTTTCTTTGAGAATGATCAACAAGAACCAAATAATAGGCTGCGTATGATAGAACATGTTCTGAACGAGAGTTAGGCGAAAATTTTTCTCCGTTTGAAAATCTTTGCGGCCGCTTCTTTAGTACATCAAATTCTGCACAGAAATTAGAGTCATCTTAGATTTAAAAATCTAGTCAGTTGCCGTGGTTCATTTCTGACTGTATCACTATTAGGCTAAGAATAATACGAATATAAACATGACACGATAAGTGTATTCTTCCGCGTTTGCTGTTGTCTCACTCTAGTTTCGTAGTTTATTAGGCAGACAGGATTTAAATGAGATAGCAACAAACACGGAAGAACACATGGCAAAATGTTTATATTCGTATTATTCTTATGGTGAAGAGAATACTGCTTGTGATTCACATTTCATCAGGTTACTATTAGCAACCATCTCTTCTCACAGGTAGGAAAAATTCAGAACGTAGAGTTGGCCATATTGAAAAACATCCCAAACAGTCTTGCCAGTCGGATTTTCGTAGTACATTGAAATTCTAATACATTCGAAGATGAACAATACGGAATTTGTATTTACTTCCGGAAGAACACATGGCAAAATGTTTATATTCGTATTATTCTTATGGTGAAGAGAATACTGCTTGTGATTCACATTTCATCAGGTTACTATTAGCAACCATCTCTTCTCACAGGTAGGAAAAATTCAGAACGTAGAGTTGGCCATATTGAAAAACATCCCAAACAGTCTTGCCAGTTGGATTTTCGTAGTACATTGAAATTCTAATACATTCGAAGATGAACAATACGGAATTTGTATTTACTTCGTTGGATAATGTATGAAAATGCAGTGGTCGAAACTCGGGGCGGAGAAAAAAAAAGCTCGTCTTCCACCTTTTTTTTTTTTTAATTTATTTACTGACGCAGAGGTTTTGGCGCCAGTATTTATCTTTGTGCCTACAAAGCATGTCTGTGTAGCGCTACATATATTCGACGGCAGAAGTTAGTTGTGGCGGCACCTACCAACATTTTTCAGAACTTCCGCTTGCTTTGCACTCGATTCTAAGCCGCAGGTGGTTTTTTGGATTACAAAAACCGGAAAAAAAGTGCGGCTTAGATTCGAGTAAATACGGTAACTAGTAACGAGTAAACACTTCTTAAATAAAGTTGCACTGTACCGATTGCTCACAATCGGTTGTGGTGTTACGCATGCCGCATATTTCACTGAGGTTTCCCATCAGGTATACATCGATGACACATCAATAACATCTATGCGGTGTTAGGCAGGCAAAAAATTTTCTCCATCCAACCACACTTGGGCATAAAAAAAATTCACAACATGCAATATGCATACTAAGAAACCAAGCAGTTTATGCACATTACTTTCAAATCAAGACATTACATCAACATTTATTCTCCTATTACTTTAAAAAACAATTAGTCAATCATTAAACAAAACATCATCAAACATACTCATTTCATGTAGAGGTACCATAATTCATCTTTATTCTATAAGACAATAAGCAAACAGTACACAATATGGCCTACATAACTTGAGAAAATGGTATGGCATCCAAGAGAAAAATAAGTATGCATATACAAGAACATGCATAACAAAAGCACAAAACATTTTACACTGTACACTTCAAATCCCAAAAAGCATTTTTAGATTTCTCAAAAAAGAGACCTTTCAATACTGATCTCATTAATAGCAGTCCAAATTTTTGTTAATCACACAAACAAACAATTACGTCTATATTGAACCTAGTATCATTATTCACTGACCTCATTTTAAAATGCAGTCCATTTTAGAAAATTTATTGCAAAACACATGCAACAATAGTTAGAAAAATAATTAAATATTTTGCTGCCTGCAGTAGCATTTGGCAGTCCATTTTAGCAAACACTTAAACACAAATTCACTTGGAAAACACTCAAAATACTTTTACCTTTATACACTGCCCATCCTTGATCTATGGCAGTCCAGGATAAATCTATGCATTCTTGCCCTATATTGGCAAGTCTTTCTCATTGCCCGCAAAGTATGCCAGGCAGTCCCCTTTCATTTTTGTCATTCTTACTTAGCTGCCCAATTTTACATTTTCCTGGCAGTTCATTTTTCCATACTGCAATTATTCATTATTGCAGCCTTCATTTTATCACATCCATGAACACATTGGTACAAAATATCTTTGGTTATGTTATATGGAATCTGAAACTTACAGACAGGTATTAGAAATTTGGTAATAATATTCTTTCCAACAAGATAACACTTGGTAACACACACATCATTAATAAGAGTATACATATTAAAGTACATAGACATTTTCTCTATTTTTTTCATTATTATTCACTCCTGTGGACATATAGTTTTAGGTCGACAATATTGCGTACCACTAAAGGTTTTCTAGACTTTGGGTACACGAGAAAGTAATCATTAGTATGTGGCATTCCTTGCTCCTCAAATGGATCATTATAAATATATTTAAATTTAGAGATTTCCTGTTTTATCTCACTGGATTTTTTGTGAGTTTTCACTAAAACAAAGTCACCAATTTTGAATTTAGCTATTTTGAGGCCCTTATCATGCCTTTTAGACCTGCGTCTGCCTTTTCTTTCATTCTTTTCCTAACCAAATCCTTTTTTCACTTAGGTCAAGCCCTACAATGGGTGGAAACTGCAAAGTTTCTTCAATCACACTTTTACTTTTATAATTTAACAGAATTTCTTCAGGTGTAAAACCTGTGATTTCATGGTAGAGGGTTTCATTATATTTTCAAGATCTGTAACAAACCTGCCCCAAGCCTTGTGATTGTGGTGGTAGTAAGTTGTTAGCCGGCCGGTGTGGCCGTGCGATTCTAGGCGCTTCCGTCTGGAACCGCGTGACTGCTACAGTCGCAGGTTTGAATCCTGCCTCGGGCATGGATGTGTGTGATGTCCTTAGGTTAGTTAGGTTTAAGTAGTTCTAAGTTCTAGGGGACTGATGACCACAGATGTTAAGTCCCATAGTGCTCAGAGCCATTTGAACCATTTAGTAAGTTGTTATTTACTGAACGATCACCTATATCTGGTGGCTTCTTCAGCCTCCTGCTTTCTACATTGTTTACAATCCTGTCCAACTCTTTGCCATCGTATCGTATTGTCAGGTGGCTCTTTCGGTTTTGGAATTTCAGATTCTTTCATGACTGTGATCAAGGCTTGCCCCAGTATTGTATCATCTGGAGGCTCTCTCAATTCATGCCCCAGCACCGTATTATCCAGCAGCTCTTTCTTTTTTGGTTCAGTTTCAATTTTCGGGTTTTGTTTTGAAAAAACTTCCATTTATTCTTTCATATCCACATTTTCATTTTTCATCCATTTTTGGTAAAAGTGTATTCATTCTCGTCTACTACTTTATATTCTCCCTCATCTGAACTATTACTGAGTTTTTCTTCATTATCGGATTCAAGTAAGAATGCAACTTTCAGGCAACGAGTTAATTCATTAGTTGATGTTTCAGTAACTTTGGTTTATTGACTATCTTCTACATAATGCACTTGGTCTATGGTTCCAGGCACTTTTTTGATATCCCTTTGAATAACATCAGCTTTTATTTCATATTTACTGTAATCATCATTCACTTCAGTAATTTGCATGTCACATTTGGACTCATTCTCCTCCTCACTATCACTAACAAATGATTGTGCAAGATTTCTGTTAATCATAACCCCATCTATATTAGTGAGGATTTCATCCTTCATTCTCTTTTCACTTATACTGGCCATATTATTGTTTTTCACCTTATTCTCCCCAACAATGGCAGCTCGCATACCTTCTGCGGTGCCTTCATTTCTTTCAGACACTTCCTTTAATGTTGCTGCATGCATGCCTTGCATGGCACTTCCTATTCTCACTTCATTTCTGCTCACTGATTCTGTCTCTACTCCTATGCCTCCCTTATTTATAGTATCATTGGCTGTACAACTTTTTTCGACATTAATCACCTCCTCCCGCTCTTTTTCTTTCCTTGACAACTCTTCCTTGCACAACATTTATTTCTTATTACTTTCATTAATTAACATGCTCGAATTTTGATCAGTTTCAGAGACATTTACTGCCAAAACCTGTCTACTGAAGTAATCGATTCTGTTCTCCCTTTTCAGCATAACTGTCTCGGCCTCACAGTGACCAGCTGCTTGCCTCTCAATGTTCATCGTCCGCTGCGGCTTAGGTGACCAGTGCTCACCTGTTACCTTGATGCTTGAGTATGACTCATATGTGACACCATCTGTTACTCTGCGCGCCCCGACTAGCAACATGTTCTTACAGTCAACTCATTGCTTGCATTCATTACTCCTATTATTTCTGTGTAATTTCTTTCATTTGGGCCTAAAGTCACTGTTCGCGCGGATCTGGCCTGTAAAACACGTGGCCTCTAGTTTCCCATATCATCCCTATTTTTCAAATTTCGTGGCATAATTCCTCTACCACGAAATTACATGTTACCGTGACCTCTACCTCTGCCTCTCTGTATCATATTCATGCGATAGCATTCATTTTCATTTACTTTATTTTGGTCATAGTTTTCTCTCATCCTGTTGTTATTATTCAGACAGTAGTCATGGTTTCCCCTCCAATGGTCTTTGTCTTCAACTCTTTCTAAGAATGATGAGAAGCTCTTATGGTTGATTCCCACATATCTCTTTGACTCCTCAGGGAGCTTCTTCCACAGTTCCCACACTGTTTCGGATTCTGTTTGTCTAGATTTTAAATGAATTAATATTCTGTACCATGTTTCACAAAATTCTTTCAAAGAATTTCTGCCCCTATTATCATGTAGCATAGCAATTATAAATTCTTGTCACAAATGGTCCTGCTTCTGTTCGGACTAGTATGATTCGATAAACTTCTGTTTGAATTCATCAAATGACATCTGACTTGTTTGTAAATTTAATCCCCATCTTTTAGCGTCACCTGCTAAAACACTGATCATTACATTGATTTTCTCTTGGTCTGTCAAATAATCTGGAGAATTCCCTTCACAGTTTTTCACAAAATCGAGAGGATGCCACCCTTATGTCTTCTGGCTGGGTTGAACCATTCTTCTCCCTCTAGTAGTTTATTACTAATTACTCTTTCAGTAATGTGGTTAGGTCTTTCTCTTAATTTTCTTTCAATGCTGTACATTTTGCCTTGAATCTGATAAGTGTTGTGCTCGAGCTTCTTTTCACAGTTTATTATCTGTGTATGTAACTCTCTTCGGTTTCTGTCACCAATTGTCTCATTTGAGCAATTTTGGTGTTTTGTTGGTTAGTATTTTGGGTTTGAGACCAAACACTTTTTTGTCAGTTTTAGTTACTACTATAGGTTCTACCTAATCTTGAATTTTTATTATTTCTGAGTCAAATCTTTCATTAATGTTATTTATTTGTTCCTGCATATTAGCAACATTACCATTAATTGTATCTACTTCAATTTTAAGGTCTCTAATGGCATTACTCACAATGCCTACTTTCGCATCCACTTTTTCAATCTGTTTGTTGATCTTAATCTCTTGCACTTCAGTCTGATACTTGGTTTTTCCTCAAGTGCTTTAATTTGGTTATTAATGTTACTACTGTGAGCAGCAACCTGATTTTCAATTTGGTTGTTTATAATACTACTTTGTGCTTTGAGTTGCTTATTAATTTGTTGAACTTGTACTGTAATCTGAGCAATCAATTTTTTTAACAATTCTGTCATATCTAATAGTTTTTCGCTTTTCTTTTCTGCTGCATCCTCGAATTAAAATTCTACTTGTCGCAACTCCCTCACTTGACTTTTGACCTTCGGTAAATCAAACATATCCATTCATTCATTGATACATCTGCTATATTTACTCACATCCTCTTCCCTGCCTTGTTCCACTTGTGATAAGACTGCTGTCGACTCATGGTGTCATCTGTTGTTACATCTATCAAACTACTGCCACCAAATGCATTCTGTACTCTCCTATCCTGCTCATCCTCTTTTATTTTTGGCTTTTGTGTCCGTCTTTTATTCTGTTACTGTTTTGTATCTTTAGCTTTCTGCTCTAGGAAAAGTTCTACAAACAATTTCTCCTAATATGTTACAGGTTCGTGCCGCTGGATGTTTATTACTTGTTCTACTTTTGTTTTGAACTAATTCTAACAGTGAAATTCAATAATGTTCTGTCACACAGCGCCATGTATGACACTATTACTGGTGTTCGCATGTGTGTGCTACACTGTTTCCAAATAACAGAACGTATAAACTTGTCACAAGGAAGCCAAGTATAACACTACCACTGAAATTTACCTAAGTATTACTTAAACACACAGTATGTGCTACCCTCTGGGAGGATTTTTAAAAATTTGACCATGTGTTACCTAACAGACAGACAGAATTTAACACGAAGTTCATAACAGTAGGAGCTGGTAGACAACAGAAAGACTAAAATTTTGTTAGAAATTACAGTAACAGAGTTCCTGTAAATGGAATATAAAATAGTCACCGGCCTAATTAGGCTTAATAATGTGGAGACATTACTTTTAATGAATCTATTTTTACTCTTATGCCAACATCCTTGCCACAGTGGTAACACTGGTTCCTGTCAGATCACCGAAGTCGCTGTTGGGCTGGGCAAGCACTTGGATGGGTGACCATCCAGTCTGCCGAGCGCTGTTGGCAAGCGGGGTGCACTCAGCCCTTGTGGGGCAAGCTGAGGAGCTACTTGATTGAGAAGTAGCGGCTCCGGTCTCAGAAGCTGACATACGGCCGGGTGAGCGGTGTGCTAACCACATGCCCCTCCATATCTGCATCCAGTGTCACCTATAAGCTGAGGATGACATGGTGGCCGGTCAGTACTGTTGGGCCTTCATGGCCTATTCGTGAGGAGAGTTATTTTAACTCTTGCAAAAATCCTTTCTTAATCAAGTGCAATGAGCACCTACAGTAACCAGACGAACTGCACAGTGGGTAGCAGTCGTTATTAACAGCATAGTTAAGCTATTGCAGAAATGGAAAAGAGACTTTATCCTCGTTAACCACAATCTTCACTTCTACCTTTCACCAATTTGGCACATGAATTGTTCCCTAGGGCATACACAAGACTACGTGGCATCTGGTAAGAACTGAAGTTTGACTAACACATATATACACATCACAAATGCAATAAGATAACACTTTACTCATACCTTTTATATATACTCTTTTAAACAATCACTTATACTTTCTTTAGCTAGAAAAAAAAACTATTCAGTTTGGTTTCTTCCTGATATAAAAGAATGAAATGAGGTCCCACAAACCATCCCTTCTTTATATAAGCAAACTATACACACTTTCCAGAAACATTTTGCAGTATAAAAAATCTGAATTACTGCCCAACTTAAGATCATTTATCTTGCAAAGTTTAACATTATTTGCACTAACAATACTCTGTACAACTTCAGAAATGACTTCAAGTAAAAGTTCAACTTCAAAAAGTGTCAAAACCAAATGCTTTATAACACCACTTGGGAAGCAAGTGATATTCATTGACAACTGTCATACCACGGAACATTAAAACACTGATATTTGTAAGATGGAAGCAATTCAAAAGACAGTGGAGATTTTTTTATAAATTCATCAGTTAGTGTCTCCCTAGATTTCAATGAAACCATTAATCTGACTATCCACATTTATATATTTTTACATTCAGAACTTAGGCATAAGCAAATAACACAGATTATTATCAGTTTTCACACACAGGATACTCATTATTTAGTAATTTTGAGGAGAGGATCCTGTTAGGTATCATGAAAGGAGTAAATTCAGGGTTTGAACACAAAGTACAGCCATATTTGAATTATTAATGCAAATTAAATCACACAAACACTCTGGTTCATACTGTTATACAGTTCTACCCTCTCGAATCTGATGAAGTGGTGGTGCAATAGTGGTGGTGAGCACGTGGTGGCTACCTGGTCTCTCCTTTGGCAGTAATATGCTCTATTTAGTTCTCCTTGGTGATGTGAATATCATTTTTAGAGCCATTTCAATTGTGTGAACATCATTTTACAGCCACAATTACACCCGAGGCCATTCCATCTTAAATTATATACTGGATGCTTCACTCAGCACCTGTGCTGGCTACAGACTCCTTACTGTGCTCTCTCTTTTCCCACCCAGATTGAGTAGCAATTCCACCTTTTAGCTGGTGCCACACCATTTCTGTAGCGGAAAATACAAAATCCCTAAGTATGAACCACTTTTTACATTGCAGTTTTTCATACATAAACAAACATATTTAATAAAATTCCATTATTTAAACACACTATTATGTTAAGCAATTTATACATCATAAAGTACCACCTCCATCCAATGATCCAAAGAACTTAACTACTAATGAGTAAACACTTCTTAAATAAAGTTGCACTGTACTGATTGCTCACAATCGGTTGTGGTGTTACACATTCCACGAGTTAAAGCAGTAATCGGTTCTGCAGTAGTAGTAGCATGTATTTCCATGATTTTGTGTACTCTACTTTGACCTTAATACAACTGTTAAAAACAAAGAAAAACAGAAATTCCTGTTTAACCACACCACCCACAAAAATCTAACCACAAATGATTGCTTCTGATGAATCACTGCCCATATCTACTCAGTATTATCCAGATGACCAATTTGCTTACACACTGAACGAGCAGATGCTACAACTCTGGTATGCATCAAGTCATGCCAAGATAAATTACAAAATGGACATCTCACTGGCAGAAATTTATCATGTTCACCATTACCTCTATACAAAGAAAAAGTCTGTGGGGTTCTGTGTCTTCACAACAGTAACTCTAAACTTTGCATACCTTAGCTCACACAATTAACTCTTACACCAAGAGCAGACACCACAAATAAGATAAATAAAACTAGATTCATACACCACATTGTGCTAAGCTGACACCACTGAATCCCCCCCACTGGAGCCCACCACTTTTCAGTGAGTTTGTGCTTGTCTACCACAGCACCCTGGCCATTGCAGTGCCTCTTCCCTTTCCATGTTGGATGTCCCTTCTCCTCCTGCTGTTCTTTTTTTCCACCCTTTGGGAACATGTCTTGGATACTTTTGGGAATGTGTTGTGAAGTTTTGGTGGCCTGTCATCAGAACAGTCCCTTGTCTGCTTTTCCTTCTTTCTTCATTCTCCATTCTCCATTTCCTCCCCTTCCTCTGCTTTGGTGTTTGAGGTCTCTGTTTCTTGTTCCTTCCAACCTTGCGTCAACAGGTAGGATTCGTACATACCCTCTGGTACACCCAGAGAGGGGTGTTTGCATCAGCTGTTATCTTCACAGTTCCCAGTTGGTCAATCTGGTGTCTGAGTATGACTTGCTGAGGTGTGAACAGTCGGCCCCCTCCCCCCCCCCCCCCATTTGAAGGAGGAGTGCACCATCAGAGATGATGGCAATAGTGAAGAATTTTTTCGCAATGAGCCAATGATCTTCGTCTCTGTCTACACTTACTAAACATAAATGGATAAATGGAATGAGGCCAAAGTTGCAATGACTCTCCTAGCTGCCACCTCAGTTCCTCATGGTGTCATGTACAGAAGAAGGTAGTCATTTGCTGCAGTTAATTCGTTCATTATTCAGAAAGGTGTTGATGTAAGTGGAGGCCCTGTAAAATCCTGCTCTCGCTTACATAATGGGACTTCGCCTCTGGAGACCAACTGCAATTTTCAAGCCCAACAACTGCTTATAGCTTTGCTCCTACACAGCTATCCTGTTTGTGTTGAGACCCATTGTATGCTGAATTCTTTATGTGGTATTATTGAGATTTAGCTGCTTGATGGTCTGACTGAGGAGGAAATTCAAAATTATCTCTCTGATGAGGGCATCAGTGCAATTCATCTGGTAATGGAAAAGGTTGATTCAAACTTAGTGCCTACATGCACTGTTTTTCTCACATTTGATTGAGCAGTGCTTCCATCAAAGATTAAGGTGGACCATACAGTCATCATGGTCTGACCGGACATTCCAAACCCAATGCATTGCTACCAGTGTCAACATTATAACCACACTTGCATGTCCTGTCAACACTTGGCAATATGTGTTACTTGTGGTAGAGATACTCATGAGGGCAATTGCCCACCTCCTTCTCCCTGCTGTATCAATTGTAATTGTGACCCTGCCACGTCATCCTGAGAATTTCCCATGTACCTTGATGAGCAGGCTGTCCAGGAGATCTGGGTGAAGGAAGAAGTACCCTACCCTGTCGCTTGCAAGTTGTTACTAGTTGAAAGCCCTGCATTTTACCATCTGGCACATACATTACCATTCTTGCCATGCCTTGTTCCATGATGGACATGGTCATGCAGACTTGCAACCTCCAGTTCAGTACTGCAATTGTGAAGTCGCCCAGTATCATGTAGCATCCTACAGCTGCACAAAAAGTCACCAAATCTTCACCTTTGCATGAAATCACCTGCTACACAGCTGGCAGGCAGAAAAGGACAAAAGGGAACACTTACATGAATACCTTTTATGTCGCTCCAGTCAACCAACATCTGAGTCTTCGTGTGCCCATCGTAAAGTCTCTAAGAATTCGAACAAAGGCAAACATTCTTCTCCTTCCCCGACTTGGGGATCCCCTTCAACTGTGTTGCTGCATCACCTTAATTTTGCTGGTGCGCGCCAGCTACCATTTTTCTGTTCTGGAATCCGCAGGCCAATCCAGGGTAAATGCCACTGTCTCTGTAGATTTCATGGAGCAGGAGTCTCTAGCATCTGCACTGTGTCATTCTTCGAAGGCTGACACTTGGCAGCCACTGATGTGACTGTCCTTCATCTGTTCCCTCCTCCCCATTCCCTGTTATGACTCATCTCCAATGGAATATTCATGGTATTAGATCCAAGAAGAAGGAATGATTGCTGCTCTTGGAATTGCAGCAACCAGTTGTTTGCTGCCTCCAAGAAATGAAATTGCAATGTTGCAACTGCTTTGATCTCTCACATTTCCTTCCCGTCCTCTTTGACCTTGCCCCTGAGGACAGCATTCCATCTCATGGGCTAGTCATGCTGTTCATTTGTGATGATATCCATAGCCAACCCATCTCACTGAACACTTGGTTGCAACTATTGCAGTTTGCATTTTCCTTCCTCGTTTTGCCTTTTCTTTTTGTAATGCCTACATACCTTCATCATTTGCTGTCACCTGGGCAGACTTACTCCAGCCTACTGGTCAGCTCACTGACCCCTTTTTGCTGTTCAGCAACATTAACGGCCACCATCCCCTTTTGGGCTCTTCAAGAACCTGTCCAAGAGGTTGCCTCTTGGCTGGTTGACTTCTCAGTCAACTAAACCTGACCTGTCTTAGCACTGGAGCATCCACTTTCCCTTCCCCATCATCTCCAGTGGTCCATTCTCTCTGAAACTCAAGCGAACATTTCCTGTGCACTGTCCATTTGCTGATTCCTACCCCACCAGTGTGTAAACCCAATTGACAGCTTTCTAAGGCCTACTGTAGGCTTTATTCCTGCCTGGTGACCTTTAATGAACAACATTTCCCCAGCTGCGATGACGTTACCATCACAGAATCTTCCATACCTTGCACCTCTTCTTAATTGCACCATGTCCCGGTCCCCTAGTGGACTGAGACATGCCACAATGTAATTCGCACATGGAGATGTGCTCTCTCTGTTTTTGACCATCATCCTATGATGGCGAACTTTATTCATTATAAACAGTTGCATGCACAGTGTTGTTGCATTCTTCGGGATAGCAAAAGAGCTAGCTGGATTTCCTACACTATTTCTTTTAACAGTCTCACTCCCTCTTCCGTCATGTGGGGCATCCCTGTCAGCTCTCTGGGACCAAGGTTCATTCACCGATTTCTGGCCTGACTGTAGCAGATGATGTCATTAACACCTGGGGCCACTATTTTGCAGAGGATTCTAGCTCCACCCACTATCACCCTTTCTTAATCCCTTGGAAATGAGTGGAGGAGGCTTGGATGGTATCCTTCTCCTCTCAGAATCATGAATGCTACAATGGTGCCTTTAGTATGAGGGAGCTTGACCATGCTCTTATCTCATCCTGATCGTCTGCCCTAGGGCCAGACTGATGTTCACATCCAGATGTTGCAGCACCTTTCTCTTGTGGGCAACACTTTCTCTTCCTACATACAATTGCATCTGGGCAGATGACATGTTTCCAAGACACTGGTGTGATGCCTCTGTATGTAAATAGCGGGTTTTAATTGGGTCTTAGACCCTAAAAATATTTAAGTATTTGAAAATAACTAATACAGCACTATAGCAATATAGTAATACAGTACTAAACTAGTACTAACATTTCAAAACTGAAAATTTAACATTATGTGTGTATTTAATTCTCTATTTTATAAAGATTTTTAATATTGCTCTAAATGTCATTATTACGGCTAGAATGTCTTTAGAAAGGTGCAAATGTCGACCGTCTGACTGGAGTACTGAATATGAAGTCATTGATGACTGGTCGGATATCCAATTCATTCAACACATCTTGGTGGGCATGAAGAACAGCCAAGTTGTTCAATCGCTTCTGTCCCATTGTTGATTGGAGATATGACTTCAGACATCTAAGGGTGCTAAATGACCATTCTGCTGTTGTGATTGCAGCTACCTGGAGAAGCTTAATGCACTTCACTACTTCACATAACATTTCTCCAACTTCAGGCTCTTGTGTAATGTACTTTCTTACATCACACATGTTTTTTTTAAGACCAGTTGTTTTTTTTATTAGCAATATCAGCTAACATATTCAAGTGTAAGTGCAGTCTCTTAATGTCTAGGTCATTTTTGAAAAACTTTGTTGATTTTTCCAAATTTGTTTCACCTCTGTTTTCTAAAAGCAAGCATTCTTGTTCAACTGCAATGACCTGTGTGAGTCTAGTTGAAGCAAACTGTTTAGTAATACAAGATTGCACTGTTTCACAAACTTCATTGTAAATAGCTTTGTAGTATTCCTTTGGGGTTTTAAAAGTGTGTGGTGAGCTGGCTTCATTGTTTTCATACTTCTTTGGTATACTTCAATTCTGAAGAAGCGAAGGATCATCAACTTGTGAAGGTTTTTCTTTTAAACACAATTCCCAAAAGTGTTCAGAACTATCATGCCTTCCATTCAATATACAAATCAAGCCCTCATATATTTTTTTCCAGGTCAGTAACACTTAGATGATGGCATTGAATTTTTTCATTGACACCCTCTACTGGGTTCATTTCATGGCAATAAAGACATAAAAAGAAATAAGTCTTGAATTGTAACATTGACTCAAGGTAGTCTGCACATTTGTAACCTGCCTTTGTTTCGTCCTCTGCAGAAAATGTTTCAAAAAACTCAAGTTCTTAAAAGATTTCCAATATTCTCAAGTTACTAGAAGCTCACATAGTCCATCGAGTTGGGCAAAGGGGTCGTAGACCAGCTTGGTTGTTGGTGCTCTCACAGCATATGCTTCTGAAAAGTTCCATCCTTTTGTTGGATTCCCTTACGGTGTTTATTAAGCCCATTGCTAAAGCCATAATATCCCTCATAGACGTAAGATGGCAGAGGCTGTCTACAACTGCCAAGTCTAAAGTGTAAGCAGTGCAGTGCACATAACGTGCGTTGATTATATGTCTAAAATTAACTTTTTTAGTTCTTTGAACTTACCTCTCATATTCGAGGCACCATCATAGCACTGTCCTCTTAAGTTATCCATTGACAAATCAAGACGAGCAAAAACGTCTTTTAAAATACTAAACGGAGTTTGTGATTCAGTGTTGGGGCTCCTGTATAAGCCAATAAAGTCTTCATTGATGATTGAGGAATCATTGACAGTACCAATACAAAATTACACTTGTTCATGAATCAAAGAATCACTTGTTTTGTCAACCATAAAAGAAAAATTTTCAGTCTGCTTGAATGAAGCCAATACCTTTCTCAACACAGGCTTTCCTAGTAGATTCCAATGATCTCATTTTGAATATCGTGGGATGTCCACTTATACCCAGAACGCCCTAACCAATCTTTAAACTCAGGTATCTCATTCTTTCGGAGTTCCAACAATTGAAAAAAAATTGAGTTTACATCTTCGTGCCCTCTAATTGCTAGTCCTTGTCAGCATAGAAATTGCACGGTAGTAAAAATTGTCACGAGAGCTTCATATCACTATCTAACTGTTCATTCAATTGGGAGGCCACACTTCGGTTAGTGATAGAATTTAGTTTCAGAATACCTTCTTTATGCATAAATGTATTTTCATGAAGACAGAATTTTTGAAAGCCTTTTTCCAGTTAGAAAACCCTACAGAAGTAAATGCACCTTCTTTTTTTGAAGAAAATTGTAATAGATTTTTAGCATCTGCCTCTTTGAAGGTTTTGCAAAAAACTTTTTCGGTAGATGCTTCATATTCTAGCCATGTATATTTCATCAACCAAGACTTCTGAAATGATCTTCCCTTACTGGATTGTCCAGGTTTTGGCTGTGAAGGGTTATCGCCTGAAGATGACGAGGCAATTGACGACACAATAATTGTTGGAGGTTGACTTGCAGTATCATCAACTTTCAAGCGCACCTTTTTGGTAACAAATTTGTCCATTGCAAACTTAATTCACAATACACTAAGGGACTAAAGTAAACAAATAAAATATAGTCATATAAAATAGTCCACTAGACACTAAAGTTGCAACACTAAAGACGTCTGCAGCATGCACTGAATGAAACTATCCACACTGAATGAAAGTGACAGCAGGTTGGGCTTTATATAGCTGCAGCATCATAATGTCTCGAAGCGACAAGGCGATGTGAGGCAGACAGTTCCAGATGCTTCTGCTCCAGTCCTTTTGATGTCACCGCAGCTGCAGCCGCAACCACAGCATTGGCCCATTGGTGCCAGACTTTACCAAGAGGTTTGTGCACTGGGATAAATTGTATGTGTGCCCTCGGCACTGTATCCCTATCATGATTCACACCACTTGTTTTCAGTTAACCTGCTTACTACAGTAATAATTATTTGTTTTAACTCAGCACTGAATGTATTTTGAAAGGTAACTATCGCCAAACAAGGAAAATAAAAAATTCCAACATATTTTGTGATTTTACAAACATAATATAACTAATAATTTTCTTAAATTATTAGTGGGGCTCCCCCCCCCCCCTCCCCAAACGAATTTTCGAGGGGGCTCGGGCCCCCTCAGGCCCCATGAAGTCAGTACCTTCACAATAGCATCAGCCATTTCTGTTGATACTGTACTTATTTGGGTCCTGTCTATTGTGCAGCACAGTTGGCCAGAAAAACCACTGAGCCATGCCTTGGATCACTTGCATAATTACTTCTCCCTCCAGCACTGACTTTCTGTGTGTGTGACAGGATTCTTTTGTTAGCTACAGAGGATGCTGCTCCTGGGGTTGTGATTCCCACTTCCTTATGCTGTAATGTACTATGGCTTCCACATGTAGGTCATTGGGGGACCTCTCTCACCAAACCATAGCCTGCTGGCATGTGTATTGGCTGGGCATAGGTGGGCACATAGGTGGCTTATTACCACTTGCACTCACTGTGTTCAGCAACAGGCAGCCTCACAGGCATCTTTTTACCTCTAGCTGATGCTGCAGCTCTCATAGGAGTGTCTACTGGTCGATTTTGCTGGGCCCTTCCTATATTAGTATTGGCTCAGTGTAGTGGACACCTATTCCAAGTTTCCCTATGTGGCACATTGTCCATCCATGTCCACTGCAGCCACTATTTCGACCCTAGCTAAGACTTTTGCAATTGATGGACTTCTTTATACTGTGGTTACTGTTAATGGCCTCCAGTTTCTTTCTAGAGAATTTGCATCTTTTTGTCAGGCTAGTGGTGTTTACCATGTCACAGCTCCCCTGTTTCATCCTCAATCTAATGGTGAGGACAAATGCATGGTTCAGATGTTTAAAACTCGGATGTGGAAGTATGTATCCGGCAGCTCCCCTAAGCTACTTTAGACTGTTTTTTGAGTTCATACTGTTTCATTCTAGTCAGGGACAAGAGCCCGGCAGTGCTGCTACACGGACGCCAACTATGGACCCTCCTTCACTTGCCACATCTGACACTGCATCTGCCACTGTCACCAGCTCCGTGACGATTCTGGCCAGGTGGACCTGTGTGGGCTTGAGGTTTCGGCCGTCAGCCTAACTGGGTTCCTGCCATCATTGAGTGTTGCTAGAACAGGTGCCTGTGCATCATCTGCACATCTGGAAGGCAGGCATCCTGTAACTTCGACTAGCTGTGGCCATGCATTGCAGGATATATTTAGAGGGCCCACTGCCTCCCCTGCCCCTGCTGCCACCTGTTCCTGTGTCACAGATGGTCCAGTTCATGCCCCAGCAGGGTCGCTGCCTGGCAGATCACTGTCTGGGTTTCCTGCCTCCACCCCCACTCCTCGACTGCCATTGCTGGTTCAGCACCTGCTGCACCTGAAGCCAGAGTTGTCATCATCTCTACTGCCAGGTCCTGTGTGGCCACCATCTCCAACGCCCCCGCTGACTCCTCCAGGGCCAACTGCTGACCTTGACAAGGATGTTGCTATGGAGACACCACCCCTGGACCTGCTCACAAGAGGGCGGCAGCACATCAAAGTGCCTCCTCATCACTTCCTCCCCAACTCACTGGCACTTGCCTGCCACATGCTGCAGCAGTCGTCATCGTAGGGCAATCAAATGAACGTCAGCCCAGTCATTGGTGTTTTGTGTGATTTGTAATCACAGTGCCTTGTGAGATAAATGTTCTTGTTTTCTTTTTCATGGTGCCAGTGGCTTTTTTCAGTACCAGTGCATTTTTTCTGTACCAGTGCTTTTTTCTGTACCATGTATTTTGCTGTGCCTAGTGTTATTATGTACGAGGTCTGTTCAAAAAATTCCAGAATATCCATAATTTCATGCCATGGTGTGTTGGAGTGAAATGTGGTTTGCATCCCTGCACACCCCTGTTTTAATGTGTAACTACTGGAAGTCATGTTGTAAGTCTGTATTGAATAGAAAGTTCTGTTGCACAGTTTGTGAATTTTGAGATGGCAGTGTTAGAGGAGCAATGCATCTGCATTAAATAAACTCAAGGAAACCTTTATAGAGACACACCAAGAGACACAGGAAGCTCACAGTGAGACACACTTGGTGTTACAAATGGTTCAGTGGTTTAAAAATGACTGGATGGAAGTTAAAGATGACCGTCATTCAGGATGCCCATTGACATCTACCGATGACCCTCACGTCAGGAACATCACGAAATTCCAATCGAAGACTGAGTGTCCAAGAGATTGCAAAAGAATGTAACATTTTAGTCAGATCATGTCACGAAATGCCATTGACCTTACCGCAGTGGTAACACCGATCCATTCTTTTCTTCTCTATTGTCACAAATTACGGGGTTGTGGTTAGTTTGGGACCTAATACCACAGCTTACATTGCTGTGAGGAGAATGAGCAGCAGTTAAATGTACACTCTTGTTTGTCACAAATATTTGCCTACTTCTTCCTAATATGGGTGGGAGAGCAGTGTGCTGACCTCACACCCCTTCATATCTGCATCCAGTGATGTCCACAGGCTGAGGATGACATGGTGGTCTGAAAGTACTGTTAGGGTTTTTTGAGACTTGTTCAGACAGAGTTTAGGGATCATGTCATGAAATCCTGACAGAGCATCTTGGAATGCATCATGTTGCCACCAAGTTTGTGCCATGGCTCATGAGTCAAGATCAGAAAGACCTATGTATCACAATCTGTGTAGAGCTTTTGAATTGTGAAAATTAGAACTAGATGTTCCTTAACAGAATTATAACAGGTGATGAGATGTGGGTCTATGTTCATGATATTGAGCCACTGAAAGGATGAAAATTTGCAATGATAGACGAGATAAAAGAAAATTTCCAGATGGCACTTCATGTGATCCAGCTAAAGGCATACCGAGACTACTTCTGGAAGTGGAGACAGCGTTAAGAGCAGTGTATCAATTGTGGAAGAGAGTATTTCAATGGAGTCCATCCACAATAAGTAAAAGGTAAGTGTAGAAACATTTTGTCGCCAAAGTTCCGGAATTTTTTGAATAGGCCTCGTATGTGGTTTTCCCACGCATGGAAGGGAGGAGTACTGTATGTCCACTCACAACGCCTGCGATTTCAGAGATTGTGCATCTATACAGTTCACAGGCTCACTTACAGAGGCTACAGGGTTTGGCCCCCTGGCGTGCTCTGATGAGCCGTCAAAGAAACAATGTTATTTAAACAATATCAAATGAGTGCTTGGCCTATTCTGTAACCTGTATTACTGTTGTCCAGTCAATGTGTTCATTGCTGTGTGCTACCTGCATTTCATTGTGTGTTGTTCTATAAAGTACTACGTTCAATAAATTACACTTGTTCTTGCTATAGCAGATATGTGCTAATCCTGGCTGGTGAAGCTTTATGAATAAAGTCATCAGGTTATTTAGATGGTCTTGTAGATTGTTCCTTGTCATGATAATATCATTGAGATAGTTCATACACTGTGGTATATCTACATCAGCATGTTCATTCACTGTATTTACTGAAGTATAAGATGAACCTAAACATGAGATCACTGTTCCCCCCCCCCCCCCCCTCTTTCTTTAAGAGGCTCCTCAATGCATTTTTGTTTTTAACATATTCTGATTAATCAAAATTACAACCTGTATTATTGATATAAAGTACCTGCCTAAGAAAGTTAAAATTATACCTATTCTAAATGTATGCCATTTATTTATAGTCTATATTTTGATAATACAAGGAGAAATAAAATAAATAAAAAGAAACTGTTTATGTTAATTTTTATCTTCATTCCTTTTTTTGCCTACTATCTAAGCCAGTTGTCTGTGGTATTAATATTTTGGCTATAACTTAGATTAGGGCCAGCACCAGTACAGCAGTGTCTCTGTACTGCTAGTAGGTTGGCAAGGTATCACATTTAATTTTGCATAGTGAGTGGGATGATACTTTCATGTAACCAGATGCGAGAAAAGAAGCAATCAGTTTCTAGTGCCAAAATTGGAACCATTCTCTTCTTCTCTATTGTCACAAATTACGAGGTTGTGGTTAGTTTGGGACCTAATACCACAGCTTACATTGCTGTGAGGAAAATGAGCAGCAGTTAAATGTACACTCTTGTTTGTCAAAAATATTTGCCTGTTTCTTCCTAATATGTTGCGATTTTCGAGGTTGTGATTATGGTAGGACCTGAGGCAACAGCCGTTTTTTCCAGATGCATAGCAGATTTTGCATCTATATTGATGTGAGAATGCGACAATAGTCCTTTGTCTGTTGCTTCCAGACATATTGTCTGCTTGCTGCTCTTTCGTTGTTTGCATTAAACCAGCAGCTGACCCCCCCCCCCCCCCCCCCCTGCCCCCTTTTTGTTCCCATCATACCTCGTGGTGAGTTTTAACAGCAATGCTACAAGTAATTCCAACAATTGGCAACGTGATAGGATTTGCTGTCTACTCACCACTTCCCTCTCCACAATCGTCATAATCCCAGTCTTCGTTTCAGCTGGTGTCACTGTCCCACATCCAACCCTTCCCAACTCTTCAGTTGCCAAAGCTTCATCTGCAAATGTATGACAAACTATGTATTAATCTATTACACAACATAAATATATTGACCTTGGTGGCAATAGTTTAATCTGTGAGTGTAAGATAATCCTGTATTTTTCAAATGATGATTTTAGGATAATGTCTCTTCTTATAATTGGGTATATACAGTACATCTACACTCTTCAAGCCACATTATGAAATGTGGCATAGGGTATTTCTGATACCACTATCTTTTCCTCCTCTTTTCTGTTCCATTCATGAATAGATCATGGGAAGAACAATCATCACTAAAGCTCAGTATGACATCTAATTCTCTGACTTTCATGATCATTTTGTGATATGTATGTGGGAGGAAGTAAGATGCTGCCCGACTTTTCTTGCAACAGACACTTAAAACATCATCATTAAATCTCTCCATGACAGACAATTTTTTTGTTATTGTAGCTGCCACTGTAGTTTCTTGAGCATCTCTGTAATTTTCTCTTGTTGAGAAATGATCCCATGATGAAACACACTGGTCTTCATTGGATCATCTCTATCTCTTTTATTAATCCTACTTGGTAAGAGTCTGACACTGGTGAACAATGTGCAAGTATGTTCGAACGAGTGTTTTGTAAGCCAGTTCTTCCATGAGTGTATTAGGCTCAGTTCCACCTGAGGTCCTCCGCCGGAATTTTCTCTCTGTTCTTGGTGAGTTTGGGGGCTCAGAAGTAATCTACACAGATGGATCGCTGGTCAATGGTCTTGTTGGCTTTGCTTACGATCATGTTGGCCATACGGAACAACACTCCTTGCTGGATGGCTGC
This sequence comes from Schistocerca cancellata, assembly GCF_023864275.1. Classification (NCBI taxonomy): domain Eukaryota; kingdom Metazoa; phylum Arthropoda; class Insecta; order Orthoptera; family Acrididae; genus Schistocerca; species Schistocerca cancellata. The sequence continues at coordinate 208,754,133 of NC_064629.1, read as the reverse complement.
AGCGTATTCACTGCAGAGCTGGTTGTCATCTATCACGCTCTTGAATATATCCGCTCCTGCTCTGGTGAGTCCATCATCATTTGTAATTTTGTAATAATAATAATAATAATAATAATAATGTTTATTTGTCCATGTTAACTTTACAGTCTTGGACATCATCATTTTTTGTACAATTATCAATATATCAATATCATGTCATTCCAAGAATGAATATATACATCAAGTAGCACATTGTATGTCATTCCATGCAATAATGTTATAAACACATTAGCACATTATATAACACTCCATACATATAATGATTATATACATCAATTAGCCAATTATGACAATACCACCACTAATATACTGCAGTATGTAAAAGAATAAACTAACAGTACTGCAGCTCAGAATTTATTCTTTCTATTAACAAATTTTTCAACTTGCCCTTGAAAAGATTGCCTTGGAGTTGCTTTATATTTTTTGGCAACTTACTATAGAATTGTCTCCCAGTTACATATGGACTGTGGTCTGTAGCTTTCTTGTTAGTCCATATCCTATGATAGTCACTTTTGGCTCGAGTATTGGAATTATGGGTGTCACTGTTCTTTACACTATTTTCCTCGTTCTCTTTTACAAACATTATGGTCTTAAATACTTACAATGAGTACACAATCAGTAATTTATAATTTTTGAAATAGTCCCTACAGGACTGGTGTTTGCTTATATTAGGAATTATCCTAACTGCTCTTTTTTGAAGCCTGAAAATGTGATCCATATAGACAGTGGGTGCTCCACCCCAGACCTAGATCCCATATTGCAAATGTGAGTGTATTAACCCATAATACACTTGTTTAAGGGCAAGGGGAGCTATTATATTTGCAAGACGTTTTAGTAAGTAAATATTACTAGAAACCTTTTTACAGGTGGAGCCGATATGCTGTTTCCAAGTGAGATGTTCATCAATCAATATGCCTAAAAACTTATGTTTGTCAGATGTTTCAACTGTAGAAAGTGATTGAGTATGGGTATTATTAAAATGTAGCAAGAACTTTATTACTACAGTCTTGTCATTATTCAGTGTAAGCTTATTCACTGTTAGATATTCTGTGATCATTTCAAAGTTCTCTTTGTTGCTTTGGAATGCTGCCCACTCTGTACAGCCCCAGCTAATAAAAGATGTATCATCAGCATAGTTCACTAGTTTGGAGTTTGTGGCTGTGTTATATCATTAATATATACTATAAACAAGAATGTTCCAAGTATACTTCCTTGGGGAACTCCACAGTTGACAGTTGTGTATGCTGACTTTACTGTTTGGATCTTACTTTCATTCTTATAATTTAGTTTTGTGCACTGTCTTCTATCATGGAGATAAGAACTTAGTAATTTTAGAGCTACTCCTCTTATCCCGTAATTTTCTAACTTGGATAACAGTACTGCATGATTCACAGAATTGAATGCTTTAGGCAGATCTAGGAAAGTCCCTATAACTTTGTTTCCTTCATCCAGCCTTTTCAGTAGTTCATGGAAAAAAAGTTGCTAATGCTGTTATTGTAGATTGTCCTTTTCAAAACCCATGTTGTGTTTTGTTTAATAGTTTGTATTTACAGAAGAAGGATTCCATTTGATCTAGAATTATTCTTTCAAGCAGCTTGCCAAGTGTTGAAGTCAAAGAGATTGGTCGGTAGTTATTTATGTCTGTGATAGCCCCCTTTTTATACACTGGTTGTATCTCAGTGATTTTTAAAAGCTCTGGAAAGGTCCCCTGGCCAATTGAACTGTTAATTAGATGTGTTATTGGTTTTATTAACTCATTTTTGCATTCTTTAAGTAGTGTGGATGACATGTCATCCTAGCCACTAGATGATTTAACTTTGAGTTTTGAGATTATATTCATGACTTCAAACTCTGTTACACTCCTTAGGAAAAATGAATTACTCATTTTAACTGTGTTTATTTTCAGGGCTGATTCATCTTTTTCTTCTCTGCATGCCTTACTAAAATGTCTAATGAAGGCCTCAAATACAGACTTTGGTTCATTCAACAGTATTCCATTTTCTTCTAATGCAATGTTGCTGCAGCCTGGTTCTCTATGTTCACATTCTTTGTTTACAATATGCCAGGCTGTTTTGCTAATGTTACTAGTTTTTCTTATCTGATCAGCATAATGAAGTGCTTTTAGTCTCTTCAGGGATTCCCTGTATGTCTTTCTGGTGCTTTTGTACTTTCTTAGGAAGTACTGCAATCTTGTTTCTTGGAACAGCGCATAAAGGTCCTTCATATTCCTTTAGTTTATGTATTTCTGGGGGAATTTTAAGTTTCTTTGTGGGATCTGATTTTTTTTTTTTTTTTTTTTTTTTTTTTTTTTTTTTTTTTTTTTTTTTTTTTTTTTTTTTTTTTTTTTTTTACTATTGGAGATGCCTGATTAAAGCTATGGTTAAGTATTTCACAGAAAAGGCCCCACTTTTCATTAATACCTTGTGATCTAATGACCCCTTAAGCAGCCTACAAGCTCTCAACCAGTGCTTCCCTAGGCATCCTTTGGCACTGTTAATCCAGGAGTCTCTTTATGCCCTCTACAGCAGTGGATGCTCAGTGACCTTCATTTGGACCCCAGGCCATGTTGGGGTACCAAGCAATGAACATGTTGACCGCCTGGCCAAACAGGCCACCAGTAAACCATTTCTGGAGACTGGCCTCCTAGAGACCAATTTGCAAGCAGTCTTCTGCCACAAAGTTTTCACGATTTGGGACACTGAATGGCGCAACCTGAGCACACCAAATAAACTCCATGCTATCAAGGAGACGACGAATGTGTGGCAGTCATCTGAGCCGTTTGCAGGGAATCAGTTGTCCTTTGTCAGCTCCACATTGGCCACATGTGGCTAACACATGGCTACCTTCTCCATCGCGAGGACCCACCTCAGCATTGCTGTGGCTCCCTTCTGATTGTTGTGCACATCTTGCTTGACTGCCCACTTTTAGCTGCTCTACAGTGGACTTTTAATCTTCTCAGCACCCTACCCTCAGTGTTGGGTGATGATGGCTCAACGGCAGATTTAGTTTTATGTTTTATTCGTGAGGTTTTTTTTTTTATCATACTATCTAAGGAAGGGCATTTGGCCTTCTTTCTGGGGCCTCTACCCTCCCTCCCTTTTAAATCTGTTACCCTTTGTTTGCATTCATTCGTCTTTGTGTTTGTCTTTTCTGTACATGTCTTTATCTTGCCTTGCCTTTTTGCAGTGAACATTTTAAAGTGTTGCAGAGTGGCTGGCTCATCCTCTTTTATTTTTGTGATCAACCAGCCCAGACCATCTATGCTATGGTTTTAATACCTTCTTCTTCTTTTCCTTATGGTGTATGTCTTCCCCATTTTTTGTTCATGCCATTCGTTTTCTTTTTAAGTGTGGTTCCACATTCCTTTTCCCCCTTTTACTTTCCCTACCATACTTTGGGAGTTGTTTTACCCTGAGCCTTGTTTGCGTCAGGAACAAGGGACTGATAACCTTGTAGTTTGGTCCCTTTATCCCTAAAACCAACCGACCAACCATGAGTGTATTACATTTTCATAGTTCTGCCACTGAATCTCAGTCTGGCAGCTGATATGCCTTGTATTTGTTTTATGTGGTCATTCCACTTTAGGTGGCATCAGATGGTTACTTCTAGGTATATTACAGTAGTTACTGTTTCCACTGAATTGTTGCCATACTGTAATCACAGCAGTGGATCTCTTAAACTGCCTATGACTAATACATTAAAATGTATTTATGTTTATGGTCAAGTGCCAGTCCCTGCAGCAATGGTCAATCATCTGCAGGTCTTCTTGCATTTCATTACAGCATTCTGTTGTTGCAAACTTCCCATATACATGGGCATCATCTGCAAATATCCTCACAGATCTTCAATGTTATCCACTAGATGATTAATACTGAGAGTTTTATCTCAGTTTTGTTTTATTAAGAATGCCATGTTGAGTTATACCTGTACCTAGTCAAAAGTCTGCTTTGGTACTCACTAAGCTCATATTTTCTTAACAAATGACAGTGTGGAACTATATCAAATGCTTCCTGGAAGTCAACAAACATGGCATAATCCAGAGCACCTTCTTCTACGATGCTCTGGATTTCATGGATAAACTTGTTTCTGAAACTTCTGGAATATTGTTGGAGCATTTGAGATTCCAAAAAGTAACTTATTATGCTGGTAGAGGCTGAAATGTATGTTTATTGCAGTAGTTTTCCGCGATGCTTCATCTGAAGAAACATATAAGTAGGCATCTAAAGGATCATGTTAGACAAATATTTTCCACCTGCCGATTTACTGAAAGTTTGTCTGACCAAGGGATGGGATGTGTGTGCATTATTGTTTGTGCATTAATCATGATTTTGAAATCCCCAGAAACTCTTACAGATCCAGTTGGTTACAGTTCTTTATGAATACTATGAGTGGGCCTAGTCACTAGCAGAAATTGGTTTGATAACTCCTGCAATCTGTGGAGTTCTTGTTTAAGTGATTCTTTGAGAGTGAACATGACTGTCCATGCCCTACAGCATTTTGGGGTGTCTGTTGGTCGAAGTGTGATGTGAAATTGGAATTGGGTTGCATGCCACAGCCTGGGCTCAAAAATGGGTGCAACATATGGATAAGGATCCTCTATTTCAGTGACAGGAATGGTAGTAGAGATTAGATTGACTGAATATTATACTATGAAATCAAAAATGGTGCATATGTCAAACCTTGAAGATCTTTTCCTACATCCAGCCGATTGACTTACCTCCAATGTATGTGTCTGATGCAGTTGACTACCAAAGTACAAAGGAAAACTACAACAAGCACAAAGATATATATATTCAGTAAACTAGTTTAAAAAAAATTGGTAGTCATGTTTCAATGAGGAACTTGAAATTTTCAGCACAGGTCAGCAACATGCAGAGAACTATGGCTCAAGTTTAAAAGAATAGTTGACCAGGTACTGGACAGATATGTACCCAGTAGAGCAGTTCACAACAGGTGGGACCCTCCATGGTATACAGTCACTATAAATGAACTTTCCAAGAAGCAGGGACTACGTCATAACAGGTAAAAAAACAAAGCATAGGACTATAGATAGAGAGAGGCTGGGTGAAACACATTTGGCTGTCTAGAGAGCAGTGTGTGAACCCTTCAATGACTACTGGGTGTACCCCAGGGAAGTGCAGTGATACCTTTGCTGTTATATATTAATGACATTGCAGACAATATTAATAGTGAAATTATGCTTTTCACAGATGATGCAGTTATCTATAATGAAATACTATCTGAGAGAACCTGCATAAATATTTGGTCAGATCTAGATAAAATTTTGACATGGTACAGAGACTGGCAACTTCATCGAAATGTTCAGAAATGTAAAATTTTGCACTTCAGAAAATGAAAAAACATAGTAGCCTATGACTATAATATCAATGGATCACTGTCAGAATTGGCCAACTCATACAAATACCTGGGTGTAACAGTTTGCAGGGATAGGAAATTGAATGATCGCAAAAGTTCAGTCATGGGTAAAGCAGGTGATAGACTTTGGTTTATTGGCGGAATATTGGAGAACTGCAATTAGGGTACAAAATGGTCTGCTTACAAATCACTCATGCAACCCATCCTAGAATAGTACTCAAGTGTGTGGTATACATACCAGACAGGACTAACAGGAGATATTGAAAGTATACAGAGAAGGGCAGCATGAATGGTCACAGGTTTGGTTAATCCATGGAAGAGTGTCACAGAGATATTGAAGAAACTGAAATGGTGTACTCTTGAAGGCAGACATAATAAATTATCCCAAGAAAGTCTGCTAACAAAGTTTCAAGAACCAGTTTTAAATGATTACTCTAGGGATACACTACAAGCCCATGTGTATCACTCACACAGGGATTGTGAGAATAAAATTGGAATACTTATTGTATGCACAGAGGCATTCAGACAATTATTCTTTCCACGTTCCATATGTGACTGGAACAGGAGGAAACTGTAATAACTGTTACAGTGAGCTGTACCCTCTGTCATGCACCTCACAGTGGTTTTCAGAGTGTAGATGTAGATGTAGATCTTTCACAAAACCTAGGGAAGTTCTGGTCATATGTAGATGCTGTTGGTGGCACCAAAGGTAGTGTCCAGTACCTATTGAATGAGGCAGGAATGGGAACTGAGGGAAGCAAAGAAAAAACTGATATGCTTAACTCTGTTTCAAATGCCCCTTTACAAAGGAAAACCCAGGAGAACTGTGCAAATTTAATTCTCATACCACTGAAAAGATGAGTGAAATACCTGTAAGTAATAATGTCAGTGGTGTTGAGAAACAGCTGAAATAATTAAAACTGAGCACCAGAGTCTGATAGAATCCCTACTATCACAATCTATGGCGAATATGTGACTGAGTTAGCCCCTCTTCTAACAATAATCTACCATAGATCTCGTGAACAAAAAACTGTGCCCAGTAGTTGGAAGAAAGCACAGATCACACTCATCTACAAAAAGGGTAGTAGAAGTGTTCCACAACACTACAAACCAAGATCCTTGACACTGATTTGTCTTAGAATCTTAGAACATATTCTGAGCTCCATCTTAATGATGCATCTTGAACAGAATGACGTCCTCCGTGTCAGCCAGCATGGATTCTGAAAACATCAGTCATGCAAAACCCAACTCTCACTTTTCTCACATGACATACTGAAAACTTTGAATCAAGGGAGTCAGGTAGATGCAGTATTTCTTGATGTCCAAAAAGCATTTGACTCAATACCACACTATTCTTATTGTCAAAAGTATGGTCCTATGGGGTATCAACTGATATTTCAGACGGAATGAGAACTTTTTGGTAGGGAGGCTGCAGCATGTTATCCTGGATGGAGAGTCATTGTCATATATAGAAGTAACTTTGGTTGTGCTTCAGGGAGGTGTGTTGGGAGTGTAACTATTTGTGCTGTATATCAATGACCATGCAGACAATATTAATAGTAGCTTCAGACTTTTTTCAGATGATGCAATTGTCTATAATTAAATACTGTCTGAAAAAAAGCTGCATAAATATTCAGTCAGATCTCGAAAAGAAGACAGATGTAATAAACTATCCCAAGAAAGTCTATTAACAAAGTTTCAACAATCAGCTTGTGGTGTGGTATTGAGTCAAATGGCAACTTGCATTAAATGTTCAAAAATGTAAAATTGTGCACTTCATGAAATGAAAATCATAGTATCCTATGACTATTGTATTGATGAGTCACAGTTGGAATTGCAAAACTCATATAAATAACCGGGTGTAACACTTTGTAGGGATATGAAATGGAATGTTCACAAAGGCTCAGTCATGGATAAAGCAGGTGACAGACTTTAATTTATTGGTAGAATATTGGATAAATGTAATCAGTTTATAAAGGACATTGCTTATGAATCACTTGTATGACCCATTCCAGAAAATTGCTAAAGTGTGTGATGGATCCATACCAAATAGGACTAACAGGGGATGCTGAAGATATACAGAGAAGGGCAGCATGAATGGACACAGCTTTGTTTAACCCATGGGAGTGTATCACAGAAATACGGAAGAAACTGAACTGGCAGACTTTAGAAGACAGATGTAAACTATCCCAAGAAAGTCTACTAATGAAGTTTCAAGAACCAGCTTTAAACAATGACTCTTAGGAATATACTACAGCCCCATATGTATTGCTCACATAGGGACCATGAGGACAAGATTAGAATAATTACAGCAAATGCAAGGCATTCAAACAGTCATTCTTCCCATGCTCCATACATGAATGGAACAAGAAGAAACCCTAATTACTGGTACAGTGGGACATACTCTGTGCCATGCTCTTCATGGTGGTTTGCAGAGTACAGATGTAGATATGGGTGTGGATGTATCATTCAGACAAATGTGAATGCCTTCTGTATTCCTATTTTTACTAGCTTTTGATGTTGACCTGAATTATGAGGAAGAAAGAACATTGTGAACTGAAGGTACAATGTTACTGGAATATTTTAGGTACTGCACCATCTAGCAGGTTTAGTTTCAAAGTGAATAGTGGAGAATGGCAAAATAGTTTCAAATTTTGGGAACAAATGGCCCTGTGTACACTTGCTACCTGTCAGCATCCACTATGTGATCTGGGTTTTTTATATCAATACTGAATGGATATGCCTGTCTTTGTGATTGTGCAGGATGTGACTTCTGTTTGTGAAGATAATGTTTTTTTTCCGGTGTTTCAGGGAGAGGGGGATGTTGGCAGCTTCTCTCCCCTGCACTCAGTGGGTGTGCCCTTGCTATCTGTCGATATAGCATTTCAACTCAGAAAGGAGTGAATAAAGATGCTGGTAACATTGTTAATCTATTACCAAATCATACTATAAGCCTGACAGATAGAAAAGCTAAATTTGAAAGTACACAAAAAAAGTTCCTTAGTCTTTCCTGTTGTGTGTAATCATCTGTAATTGGTCAGAATGTACCCATATTTAAACAAGAATTAAGCTGGCAGTTATTACATTTACTGTTTCATTTTAACTATGATTTATTGTTCAAGTAACTTTTGGGGAATGTGATTAAATTACTAAATCACTCTCACTTTTCCACTGATCATGTTCCACCCAAGTGTTTCTAGCACTGTATTAATCTGTCCTATAAGGTATATAAGAAAGCTCTGTCAGTACCTAGTAGCTTGTGCAGAATGGCAAACTGACTATTTTTTAAAAGTGAACTCCTGTTTGTACATCTATGATTTGGGCACTGTGGAGATGTGAAGTTTGAGAACAGCGGTGTCGAAGTGTGGTCAAATTATATTTGGTAGCTCGATTAGTTACTCAACCTATTTACCATCAGTGTAAGGTGGATTTATGGATTGCACCTAGTAGCATTCCTGTACATGTTCTGCATCTTCTCATAGTTCTTTGCTCTTGTCATGATTGAATGACTCAATGGAAGAAGGGCCTATGCTGCGTGATGATCAAAAAGGAGTTATGCACACAACATGTATCCTGGCTCCACCTGTGATCAGTTTACACAATATCATGTTCATATTTTTCTCCAGCAGGTTGCAGTTGAAGTTCATTCTGAAACTCATAATGCATTGCTCCTACTCTTTGAGTGGAAGAAAGGCCAGCCCAGTCCAGAGCAAATATCTTTATTTTTGCTACAGTAAAATCAAACTTGTGTTGAATTGATGGTGGCTGCAGTATGATTGATTTATCTAGTGTTTGAACAAGAAAAGGAATTTTCATGAGTAGAATAAATTGAACTGTAATGTTTTGTGCAACATTGGAAAGAAATATACAGGGTGTTACAAAAAGGTACAGCCAAACTTTCAGGAAACATTCCTCACACATAAATAAAGAAAAGATGTTATGTGGACATGTGTCCGGAAACGCTTAATTTCCATGTTAGAGCTCATTTTAGTTTCGTCAGTATGTACTGTACTTCCTTGATCCACCGCCAGTTGGCCCAATTGAAGGAAGGTGATGTTGACTTCGGTACTTGTGTTGACATGCGACTCATTGCTCTACAGTACTAGCATCAAGCATATCAGTACGTAGCATCAACAGGTTAGTCTTCATCACAAACATGGTTTTGCAGTCAGTGCAATGTTTACAAATGCGGAGTTGGCAGATGCCCATTTGATGTATGGATTAGCATGGGGCAATAGCCGTAGCGCGGTACGTTTGTATCGAGACAGATTTCCAGAATGAAGGTGTCCCGACAGGAAGACGTTCAAAGCAATTGATCGGCGTCTTAGGGAGCACGGAACATTCCAGCCTATGGGGAAGACCTAGAATGACGAGGACACCTGCAATAGACAAGGCAATTCTTTGTGCAGTTGACGATAACCCTAATGTCAGCGTCAGAGAAGTTGCTGCTGTACAAGGTAACGTTGACCACGTCACTGTATGACTACCGGAGAACTAGTTGTTTCCGTACCATGTACAGCGTGTGCAGGCACTATCAGCAGCTGATTGGCCTCCACAGGTACACTTCTGCAAATGGTTCATCCAACAGTGTATCAATCCTCATTTCAGTGCAAATGTTCTTTTTATGGATGAGGCTTCATTCCAGCGTGATCAAATTGTAAATTTTCACAATCAACATGTGTGGGCTGATGAGAATCTGCACGCAATTGTGCAATCACGTCATCAACACAGTTTTTCTGTGAACCTTTGGGCAGGCATTGTTGGTGATGTCTTGATTGGGCCCCATGTTCTTCCACCTACACTCAATGGAGCACATTATCATGATTTCATACGGGATACTCTACCTGTGCTGCTAGAACATCTGCCTTTACAAGTACGACACAACATGTGGTTCATGCACGATGGAGCTCCTGCACATTTCAGTCAAAGTGTTCATACGCTTCTCAGTAACAGATTTGGTGATCGATGGATTGGTAGAGGTGCACCAATTCCATGGCCTCCACACTCTCCTGACCTCAACCCTCTTGACTTTCATTTATGGGGGCATTTGAAAGCTCTTGTCTATGCAACCCCGGTACCAAATGTAGAGACTCTTTGTGCTCGTATTGTGGATGGCTGTGATACAATACGCCATTCTCCAGGGCTGCATCAGCGCTTCACGGATTCCATGTGACGGAGGGTGGATGCGTGTATCCTCGCTAACGGAGGACATTTTGAACATTTCCTGTAACAAAGTGTTTGAAGTTATGTTGGTACGTTCTCTTGCTGTGTGTTTCCATTCCATGATTAATGTGATTTGAAGATAAGTAATAAAATGAGCATGGAAAGTAAGCGTTTCCAGACACATGCCCACATAACATATTTTCTTTCTTTGTGTGTGAGGAAATGTTTCCTGAAAGTTTGGCCGTACCTTTTTGTAACACCCTGTATTTCTGTCTCTGGAAAACTAATTCCTGTGATGAAACTCAGTAACCCTGAACAATGTTGTAAGATTAATACCCAAAATAAGAACTTCACAGTAATGGAACTACATCTGTAGATTTTTTAATTTAGTTCTTATGATTTTAAATACAGCATCAGATTACATCAGTAATACAGCATCAGATTACATCTGGTACATTTTGAAATAAAAGACATATTTACAGTACATACTGATTGTAAGATAAAATACTGATAATGAAAAATGTCTATAGTATCAAGTCACATAGAATAAAATAATAAGCAATGTACAATTCCATAAGGCGATCATGTAGTTGGCATTACTGTACTGCTCAAGGATGGATGTCCAGTCCTTTCAGCCAGGCGGTAGCTTCTCCCTTAAGAAAATGAACGTCCTGGAAGGTGCCTTGGAATTTCCTTAAAGGGAATTCAGTGGCAATGTGCTGTGGTGTGTGTTTGTTGTGTCCACAGTCACAGTCAGGTCTATCAACCATGCCCCATTTATGCCTCCAGCAGTGACAATTTCCATTCCCTGTTCGGAACTGGTTGCTCAAATCCAACAGGGCATTGGCTCGGATCTTTCATTAGATTATTTGAGTCTGGGCTGGAGGAAGACCATTCTCGGCTCCAAGTATCATCAATGTTAAATTCTCTCTTACTAGACCCTCTACCACCTTCCATCATGGTTTATGAGACCTTAATTGAGATTGGGAGATGTGGTCTTGATGGGTAGGAAGTTGACAGTTGTCAAGGCATTTTTGCCACTCTTTTTTCAATGCTAGCTGTCTTTGTAAGTGTGGAGAGTGGCTGTTGATCAGAACAGGGACCCACTGGGTTGGTGTTGACTTGATGGTTCCTGATATCAGTGTCATAGTATTATTGAGTTGAGTGTCTACTGCTCGTGTATGGATGCTATTTAACCACGTAGAGCTGCAGTATTCTGCTGCTGAATAGACAAGAGCAAGGGCAAATGTCTTGAGGGATATAAAATTTGTTCCCCAGCCATTTCCTGTTTTTATTTTGCAGGCTGTATTCTCCAGGTGGACTGTGAAAGTGAGAGTGCGGTCAAGCACTACTCTTGGGTAAGTCTGTAGATGACTGATTGCAGATGATTAGAGGAAAGTGCACATAAATTTCTTCTATGTGATGCAGAACAAGAAAGCTAAAAAGGAGAATGCAAGAAGTTTACTCACTTGAACAATAGGATGAACTCAAAGAAGAGCTGAGGAAAGAATCTGTACAGGACTATCTAAAGGTGTTATAGGGTTTTAAATGTATTACTAATCTAAATAAAAACTAAGTTACAATTAACTTTTATCCTCTTCAACCTGCACCCCTTCCCTACTTATACACCACTGCATACATTATGTCTTCCACTGCTCAAAGCAGTGCTGTAGGTCGTCTATTGTCACTGTCTTCAGCAACTCTGCTGTTTTTGCTCCTACCTCTTCAACAGACTGAAAATGGTTTTCTTTCAATGCACTTTTCATTTTTGGGTACAGATAAAAGTTAAAGGGAGCCAGAGCTGATGAATATGGAGGATGTTTGACTACAGGAATGTGCCTGTCAGCTAAAAACTATTTCACAAGTACGACGCTGTAGGCTGGCACATTGTCCTGATGCAGAATCCTTGGATTGTTCTTATACAAATCCAGTCTTTTCTTTCTTACTCTTTCCTTCAAATTGATTATAACATCTTTGTAGTATTTATGATTAACATTTGTACCCTCAGGCACCCATTTAGTCATGATAACACCCCTGATGTTGGAAAAAAATCAGCACTGCCTTCAGTTTTGACAGGCTCATGCGTATTTATTTTTTTATTTTATTTTTTTTGGGAGTCTTCCTTTCCATCTATTGATGCCTTGTTTCTGGGTCATACTAGAAGATCCATGTTGCATCATATGTTATGACACATGTTAGCAAGTCCAGTTCTTCATTGAGTCATTCCATGACGTCAGAGAAATTGTTTTTCCAATGGCCTCTTTGTCCCAGAGAGGTTTTTTTACAACCAGTTTTGCAAAAAGTTTTATCATGTCTAATTTATCAAGCAAAATTTGTCTTAGCGTCTCTTTCTTCATGTTCACCATGTCTGTGATCATTGGAATATAAGACGTTGGTCATTCTACACAGTTTCACAGTTTCATTAATTTTTTGTATGTTTGCTCCATTTCTTGAACTTGCAGATCAACTGTGATGTTCATCAGCTTCAGCCTCTTCCAAAACATCTCAAAATCATTTGTGCCATTCATTATTTCACCATGCTGATCTGTCTCACCAGAAATGTACACTCTGGGATCAATTTGGAGGTCAAAAATTTTATCCCCTTTAATACTTACTTACGTACTTATTTACTCTTCAGCTCTGCATCACAATATCGTGCCATTCTATCATCTTACACCCACCATTTTCATATCTTCTTCTATTCCATCCACCCATCTCTTTCTGGTATGCCTTTTCCATCATCTGCCTCCAGCCTTGCTACCAAAAATCTTCTTATATGTTCTGTCTTCCTCCATTCTGACCACAATCTTCTTATTTTAGTGGTGGTGACAATGTCAGGTTCTTCAAAAAGTTGATCTAGTTCTGCATTTATATAGATGCACCAATCTTCTTGATCATATATTGGGCCGTATATCATATGCATAACCTCTCTCTCCCAGATGCTAAGAATCCTTCCTTCATTTGTAGTCATGGTCCATGTCTTGGCACCATACATGACAACTGGTCTCATAACTGTTTTGTAAATGAGAATTTTACATTTTCGTGATAGAAGCAAACTCCTAAGCATGGGCAATGTGGCAAAGTAGCATCTGTTGCCTGCTGCTATTTTAGCTTTCACCTGTGATAGTCAGTCCAGGGTGCTTGAAGTCTCTCACTCTTTCAAACTCGTTTTCAGCTATCCTGAGATTTGGTAGATTTAGTTGGTTGGTCATTGCCATATATTTGGTTTTTTCAACATTGACTACCAGGCCAAGGTCCCTTGCACCTCTCTCCAGTTGTTGATAGGCATCACTCAGCACAGCAGGCATATCATGCAAGTAGTGCTGCATTATCTGCAGAGGCTAGGTACTGCCATGAATGATTAAAGATGGTCCCTCCCTATTTAACTCTATCTGACTTATGACTTTTTCTAGGCAGAGGTTGAATAACAGTGAGGAGATTCTGTCACCCTGTCTCAGTCCCTTCTTCACTTCCACTCCTCAGGAGGTTCTGCCCTGTATTTTTACTTTACAGTTGGGTCATCATAGTAAGACTAACGAGCTCCTTAGGTATTCCTGCTTCTTCCATTACACTCTACAATACCACTCTTGAGATGCTATCACAGGCTTGTTTAAAATCAATTCAAAGCTGGTGTATGTTTATTAGATGTTCATAACATTTTTCAAGTAGTATGCACAATGTGAATATTTGGTCAGTTGTTGACCTCTTTCTTCTAAAGCAGCTCTGATAGTCTCAAGTTCTCTCTTCCACATAGGGAGTAAGCCTCCTAGTTAGGATCTCAGAGAACACTGTGTATGTACTATTTAGAAGGGAGATTCCTCGATAGTTCTGGCAGTTTCATTAATCTCCTTTTTTAAGGTAAGAGGCACATTATAGCCATTTTCCACTCCACTGTCATGCTCTCCTCCTGCTCAGTATTATTTTATGTATTACTTTCCATAGTGTTTCCCCACCATATTTGAGAAGTTTCACCTGGATCTGATCTTCTCCAGGGGCCTGATTGTTTTTTAAGATCTTAATATAATCACTTCCTCCAGTGTGGGTTCTGGTGGTAAGATGTCTGTTCCATAATAAGTTATTTCCACCAGTTCTTCTCATTCTAATCGTACTGATTCTGGGTTCAGTAACTCTTGGAAATATTCTACCCATCAGTCAAGTATTTTATTACTCTCTCCTATCAAATCCCCTTCTGTACTCTAAATTTCACGTATTTGCTTCTCATCTCCTAGCTGTTAAATTTCATCAATTTTTTTCTTTTCTAGTGCTCTTTCATTCTGTCTGCAAACCCTCTTCAATAAACAGTACTTTACATTAGAGTCATTCAGATTTGTTCCAGTTCTTCTCTGAAATAATTTCGTTTGTGCTATGTTACACTCCTCCATTCTTTTCATGCATTCTTTGTCAGACCAGTCCACCTTCCTTTGAGCCCATACATGTCCAAAACCACTCCAGCTGTTTCAAGGATTGTAGACTTACAGTGCTTCCACATTATTTCTATATGTTCATTTGATGTGTCAGTATCGTTCATAATCCCCTCTTTTCTTTTCATCTGATAAGCTCTCTGTATTTCTTCTAACTTCAGTTTCTTAATGTCCAAACTCTTTTGTTTGTGGCCTTTTTGTTTACTCAATAGTGAGACCATTTGTTTATACTTAATTCTCATTAGATTATGGTCTGAATTGCAGTCAGCTCCATGTTGGCTCCTAACATCCATTATGTTTGATCTGTTTCTCCATTCAATCAATATATGGTCTACTTGATTTCTGGTTTGTTCATTTGGTGACATATGTGTTTCTTTGTGTATCTATTTTTGTGGGAAACATGTACTGTTACAGTGATGTTTTTGCTTATAGCAAAATCTCCATCCCTGAGTCTCCCAGTGCATCTATTGAAGCCTTGTTTCTGGGTCATACTGGAAGATCCATGTTGCATCACATATGATGACATGTGTTAGCAAGTCCAGTTTTTCATTGAGTCATTCCATGACATCAGAGCAAGTGTTTCTCCAATGGCTTTTTAGTTCCTGACAGAGGTTGTTTATTATGTTTAATTTATCATGCAAAATTTGTCTTAGTGCCTCTTTGCTCATGTTCACCATGTCTGTGATCAATGGAATGCTGACTTTGGTCATTCTATGCAGTTTCATTAATTTTCTATATGTTTGCTTCAGTTCCTGAATTTGCAGATCAACTGTGATGTTCATCAGCTTCAGCCTCTTCCCAAACTTCTCCATTATCACCCAACATCTCCTATAACATATGATAGCATTCCATTGGTGACTTCTGTGATTTCATGAGGAATTTGAAGTTAATGCACTGCTCGATTTTTAGTTCATCATCCTCATGGCACTACTACAGAACAATGTTCTCTACAACCAAGGCTCAAAAGCAATATAAACCAGACAGAAAGATGAAATGAATGGTGGCTGCTCTTGAAGGTCAGCTGCATTCCAATACCAACATCCCCACATGTGGCTGTGTGATAGGAGGTGTGCAGTCTCATTATTTAACTGCAACACCTCATACATTAGGCAGGTATTGCACTTATTTCACTGTGTTGGTCTGTGTATGCACCAGCAATGTACATTCGGGGATCAAGTTGAAGATCAAAAATTTGATCCTCTTTAATAATGAACTGAAGACTGTGATACTCTTGTTGGGTTTCTTAACAAAATTTTGAACTCTGACCCACCAGCATATCTGAATTATTCTCTAAATTTGAAGCCACAATGCACCCTAACCATAAATTTCTGGAGCTCCTGAAGGACTCTCCCAGTAGCGAGCATAGAGGACATGGACAGGCACTGCAGATAGGTGGCACTGGGTGGGAATGTGGGTCAACTGAGAGGTGTGCTGAGGTAGTCTTCAAAATGGTTCAAATGGCTCTGAGTACTATGGGACTTAACATCTTAGGTCATCAGTCCCCTAGAACTTAGAAATACTTAAACCTAACTAACCTAAGGGCATCACACACATCCATACCTGAGGCAGGATTCGAACCTGCGACCATAGCGGTTGCGTGGTTCCAGACTGAAGCGCCTAGAACCACTCAGCCACAATGGCCGGCTGAGGCAGTCTGTGCAGTTGTAATACACACTGTGTCTAGGTGGCACAGTGGTTAACACAACTGCCTGGTAGGCAGGAGATCCTGGGTTCGAATCATGGTACAGCACACATTCTCGCTTGTCACTACCAATTCCATGCAAAGTTCTGATGCAGCTGACAATCAATAATCCCTTACTTTTCTGGTCCTTTCTGCCTCCCTCCACCTTCAGTTTAACTGAGCAAGGTGGTACAGTGGTTAGCACACTGAACTCGCATTTAATTTCCTTCCCCATTCTTCCCTAATCCAATGGGACCAGTGACCTCACTGTTTGGTTCCCGCCCTAAATCAGCAAACCAGCCAACCTTCAATTTCACAGCTGTGGGTTTGGCTTGACATCTGTTCTTTGGGACATGTTGGAAAGAACAGACACCATGCATTCACATATGATGGTACATTGTCTTTGGTGTGTGGTTCAGTGTTTCATGTATATGATGTTTGTCACCCATGGAGAGTGAAATGAGATGTCAGGAAGACAGATTTGTTTAATCAACTTCTTTATTCCAACACTTGGAACAGCTTGGTCGAAACATCCAGTTTTCTCTTGTGTGAAACAATACATATCCAGCACTGCTGGCAGTGCAAAGAGCAGGACCAAGTGTGGCATCACTCAAATGCCACTGTCAGTGATTTCTTCAGCTGTGACCGTGATGACAGTGAGGCGGTGCAGCTAACAATACTACAGAGGCAGCCGAGACATCCTTCCAGTGAATGTGTATCTCTCTGCTGAGGCCGCTGTTCTCTTGTGACTCAGAGCAGACTGCGCTGTCCCATGGTCAGGGTGCCACTCCAGGTGTCACAGGTTCATGGTGTAGGCTGTGATACTGAGATGAGAATATTTTAGTACATGAATGGCTGAGTACTTATATGGTCTAGACTATGTTCATTTAGGGCATAAGGTACATACTCTAAACACTTCCATGGTGGCACGTGGGGGAAGCCTTCTGTCCTTCCGCTAGCATACTGCAGTGTCAGCTGTAGCTATACCACTCCCAGCTGACTCTGCTAAGCAACTCACATCTGTCAAGTTTTGCTTCGCAATGCATAACACTCTTGCCTACCTGTGGCTGGCTCTGTTGGCACTCACTTCTGCTCTGATGTACTTTTTGACTGAATACAGTCGATATGCTAGATTGCCCTTATTTTTATCAAGACCCAGTTGCTTGGGTCAACCAAACTAGATTATCCTTTACACCTGAGTTCCTGGCGACCAGCCCTTCTGGCCCTGTTTCATCTAAATGGTTCAAATGGCTCTGAGCACTATGGGACTTAACTTCTGAGGTCATCAGTCCACTAGAACTTACAACTACTTTAACCTAACTAACCTAAGGACATCACACACATCCATGCCCCAGGCAGGATTTGAACCTGCGACCATAGCAATCTCGCGGTTCCAGACTGTAGCACCTAGAACTGCTCAGCCACCCTGGCCAGCCCTGTTTCATCTCTTAAGAATTATTCTAACAGATGCTTTCCTTAGCCCTATTGTTTAATCTTACACATTTCTACAGAGCCCCTTCCCTGCTCCTTAACTGAAACACCATGCAACTTATCTCATTACTAGGGTGTTTGCACAATAACTTCTAACTCTCTATCTCAAACTTCCAAGCTAAAATGAATCACTTATCCTTAATACTATCCCCTTGTGCATTCATAGTCCTTCTGCTGCTTTTATGCTGGAGTTCGCAGTTCACTGGAATTTGAACAATGGCTGTGTCTGAACTCAGTCTTGTGCTTCATCTTCTACTTACCAAAACAAGGACTCTGCTCAGCACAATAAGTGCTGCTGTGGTGGGTGGTATGACAACAGTCAGTGTTGTCTGTACCTGGTAGTGATTTTCCTGATACAAATTTACATGCTGAAATAAAGTTTCCAGGGAGACTTGTCCATAATGCTGGTTCAGAAGGGTGTTTATAGACTGCATAATTCTGGCCATAGAGTTTGATGTAAGCTGGTTAGATTTGCAACAGTTATCACTTCCATGGGCTCCTCTGGACAGTATAAACAAGGCTGAGAAATATTCAGGCGAGTTAACCCTGAAATTGCGCCAGGCAGATGGAAAGTAGGCCCCATTATCTCACACACTGTTCCATTTAATAACAAATCACCCCCATTTAATTCTAGCCTCTTTGCAGACGTAAGCTTCACCTTCTTGAAACAACTAGCCACTACCACCATTTTGTCAGAGGTAGAGTACAACCAATGTGCCTTGACCTGCTGAAAGTACAATTCCTGTTCGATCACTTCATTATTGCATTTTCTTACCTGCTCTTGTCCCATTAGCAATTTCATTGTGCAGGAGTCCCACCCCTCTGTTATTACCATATTTGAACAGACTGTGATTTCCCCTTGGTAGCCTCTTTGTAACTTTGCTTTCTCCATTTCTACATATCTTCCCTTGTCTTATGCAGTTCATAATAGTCACTACATTTTTACTCTTAGAAATTTCTTCAATATCCCCAACTAGACAGGACATGCATGAAATATGTAGCACTCATAATATGCTTGTTTCTCTGCTTCTCATTTAGAAATGGAAATGTAAACTTTTGCTCCATCAGTTTCACCAATACTCTGGCTATCTTGATACAAAAAGGTAAGTTTTTGTGCTCAGGTTCTAAAATCAACCCCAACTCTGATGGTAGTTCCTTGTACTTTCCTTAGGCCCTGTAAATACTGTGCTGGCAACAACAGAATTACTCCTAGATGACTTCTTACAGCCTGTTGCATAGCCTCCTGTAGTTCCGATACTTTCCCTTGTGCTTCCCAAACACTATCTTCTATGAACTGCAGCAATTTTGTCATTACTACTTCCATATCTAAGACTTCTACTTTAGTTTGTAGTTCTCTGATATTCTGATTAATTGCCTCTTCTGCAGCTGTGGCATACTATATTACTTCTCCAGTCAGTTGTCAGAATAGTTACATGTTCAAAACCTCCGTCTCTAAACTTGCAGTCTGCATAGTGTGCCAGTTACTCACAGCTCTGTTCCCTTTTGCTCACTGCTCAACCTCCTCTATGGTGTCATTCACCCTTCAGATGTCTTCCTCATCAGCAGTGCCAAATATTGTTTTCATAGGTCAACCTTCAGCATCAATCTAACTTCTCTTCCTTTGTTCATGTGGAACAACACCAAGTACCTGGGTCATCTCACTCCTTAATTTCTAGTACACTCCATGTACTCTCTCACATACCTCAGCACTTCATTTGAGTTTCTCGTGCCTTTGTGTTCACTGATGGAATTTGTTGAATGCTTCTTCCAATCTTCCCCCTCGTTACATGTCTCCCATGAGCTGAATTCCACCTGTATCGCCCAGTGATGACTGATGATTGCTACATCTTCCTGCTTGGTAAACAGCACTCCCCCTTCCAGCTCCAGGTGCTGGTTCCATAATGCTTCCACACCCACTATGAACCACATCATCTTACCTTCTCTGCACCTCACATACAGGCATGAATACCTATTACTTTCCTCTGCCTTAAATACATTGTTGCTCTGCAGTTGCTTATCTAATTATACTAAATCTGTACTTATACTAAAAAAATATTAAATGACTATCTCTAGGCCTTAATCCATCTGGGTTCCTTGTAACCATTTCATCACAACCTCTTATTTCTCCTCACTCTCCCTTTCTGGTCCACATCTCCTGTCCCTGGAATAACTTCTGGACTCCCTTGAAAAGGTATCAACTTCACTACATGCATAGTTTTCATTCTTGTTGGCAATTGAATCTTGGCATTTACTGGCAACATAGTCTCTACCACTTGGTATGGCCCCTGAAACTTTGCAAAAAAATTCTGTTTTTTCCCCTTGTGTGTATATGAAGTTGAGAGCATCACACAAATTTATACTGTGGCATTCTTGCCATATGGATTCACTACATGCATAGTTTTCTTTCTCATCAGCATTTGAATCTTGACGTTTAGTGGCAACGTAGTCTCTACCACTTGGTATGGCCCCTGACACTTTGCAAAAAAATTCTGTTTTTCCCATGTGTGTGTGTATGAAGTTGAGAGCATCACCCACTGACCAAATTTATACTGTGGCACTCTTGCCATATGGCCCACTGCTGCTTCCTGTTTCTCCAGTGCTCATGTGTTTGCCCTCTGTACTCCAGTCCATTCCCTAATCACTTTGGCAGATTCCTTAACTCTCTCTCTGATCTTCCCTTTCTTTGTTTTCAATATATCTAACAGTGATGGCTTTCTACAGCCATATACTACTTCATATAGTGATAATCCAGTATTCATATACTGTTTTGAGTTGTTGGTGGAGACGATGTAGTTCAAAGAGAAGATGTAGTTGGTGTGATGTGAGTCAACATAGATCCAAGCATCTTCCTGATGGTCTTATGTGCTCTTTCACTTCTTCCATTGACTTCTGGATGGAGAGGACTTGTCCTTAACTTCTTTACATTTAATGACTTACTCAGTTCCTTGAATAGATCTAACATGAAGTTCATTCCATGGTCTGTTACTATTGTTTCAGGCATTCCAACCTTCAGTATCCAATTATTCAAAAGTACTTGTGCCACTGCTGGTTTGGCATTATGACCATTTCTACGTATCTTGAAAAATGATCTATGATTGTGAGTACATACTTGTTTCCTACAGGTGTTTTACTGAATGGGCCTAAAACATCAATTTCCAGAAATTCAAATGATGCTAATACTTCAGGTAACCTCTGCAATGGTACCCCTGTTCAACAAAAATCTGCTCTCTGTGCACACTGTATGCAATTCTGCGCATACTGGTTTACATCCGTCTGCCTGTTCTCCACCAATACCTTTCTACTACTCTTCTGTTATTAAATCTGTGACCTGCTAATATGTGACCATGAGCTTCTTGTACTGCTCTATTCCTTAGCTTCATTGATACCAATATGCACAGTCCGAACCTGATTTTTCTGCATAGCAATGCATCCTGCACAACAAACTGTGACTGCTCAAAATACTGCTTAAATTCATCATCTGCTCTCTCTGCAGTCTGCCATTCCTTATTCTCATTACCCCTAATATGTAATACCACTAATTTTCTACTTAAGCAGTCTGCATTTCTCACTTCTTCCCTGGTTTATGCATGTCTTCAAAATTGAATTCAGTTAGTCTTACTGCCCATTGCGTCAACCTACCAGAAGGATCCTTTAATCCCAACAATCATTTTAATGCTGCAGGATCTGTTATTACTCTAAACTTTTTACCATACATATAACATTTGAAATATGTGATTCCATAAATAAGGATTTACATCTTGCAGATTAATTTCTATGAGCAGAATTTAGTTGTCTTGATGTATAAGCTACTGGATGTTCTAGCCTTCTACCTCTTGTGAGAACACACAAGTGTGGTTTGATGCATCACATGATAAAATAAATTCTCTATTAAAATCCAGAAATACCAATATCAGACTAGTGTTAAAGCTCTTTTAGCTCTTCAAAAGCATGCTGGCCCTTTTTCTGCTGCACAGATTTAGTACCCTTTTTACAATTGTGTCAATGGCCTGGCAATATTCACAAATCCTTGTACAAACTGGCAGTAATAGTTCATAACTCCTAAGAATGATTGCAACTCCTATACAGATTCTGGTACAGGAAATTCATGTTCAGCTCTAATTAATCTTGGGTCTGTTGTAACCCCATCTTTGGTGTGCTACCTCTTTCATCGCAAAATTACACTTTTCTGTACTCAGTGTTAACTTCACTGCTTTTAACCTTAGGAATATTTACCCTAATGGCTGCATATTCTATTCCAATATTTCCCCTAATTGCTGCATATTCTATTCCATATCACTTTCATAGACGATTATGTCATCAAGATATGCTAAGCATAGCCATGGTTTTAACCTTTGAGTATTCCATCCAACAATCTCTGAAATGTTGCAAGTGCATTTTTTAATCCAAATGGCATTCTTCTGAATTGGCCTCATCCCCAGGGTCCTGAACATGCTGTTTTGTGTTGATCCTGTGGTGCAAAATTTATCTGGTGATAAACCCATTGTTGAAAAGTATTTGCATTGTCCTAAATGGTCCAAGGTTTGTGTGTTGTTTGGCAAAGTAGGCATCCATTATGGTTTTCACATTTAGACATCTCTAATCACAACAAAACCTTTCATGTTCCATCTGTCAAATTTTTTGGCACGATGACTATTCCTGACCCCCATGCACTATTACTTTCTTCAGTTATTCCATCTTTCAAGTGCTGATTGATAAATTCCTCCAAAATTGGCTGTAAGTATCTAGGTATTCTGCATGGTTTGTGATAGACTGGTGATTCATTTCTTGTTGGTATGCGATTCTGTGTAATATGGGTAGCTGGTAATGGCCATTTTGGAAAAAATAAATCCTTAAATTCCAAAAGTAATTTTTCCATCCATTCCCTATTGCTTCCCTATAGGTGCTCCACTTTTTCTCATAATGTGGTTTCAATGGCATGTGACAATTATCCATGCCTGCCACCACTTATGTTCCATTGTTCTTCCTCCAGGAAATCCGTATTCACAATTAACAGCCCCTTTGTTAAATCCAATGTCCTCTGTGCTTAAATTATCTATAGAAACAGGTGCCATCTTTTCATCCTTTATTTCTTGTACATACACAGTCCCTCTTTTAACTGAACAACCTGCCTGATCTAATACTTCATTCTCTTCTAACATTTCCAACTCACAAAAAATTCCTACCGGCGAGCTAGACTCAACACTGACCCTAAGTTATTTCCCACTACCTTTAGGTATACTTGTACAATCATGCAAATGAAGTCTTAGTGTAATTGTTCGCAGTTTAATTGGTTCATCTTTCACCACAGACTCCCCTTGTGACATCACTACACTGGCAATGGCTTCACCTAACTGAAACATTTCTCCATCAAGTTTCACCCAATGTTGCCAAAGATCAATTGTGGCACAGTGCTGATGTAAGAAATCTAATTGTAGAATCATGTCATAGCCCTCACTTAAGTGTGGCACAATCTCTACAAACTGTTTAAATTGAACTGTATCTAGGCAAAAGTTTATGTCCACTGATCCTAATGGAGTGACATCTTTATCCCCCACTCCACACAGTCTGTTGCGTGGCAGCTTACATTTCACCAGACCACTACTGATAACCAACACATGCGCCCCTGTGTCCAATAATATCCTACAACCCTTTTTTTCTACTATTCCTCTTCTCACGCAATCCACCTCTGCGTATGATTTTGTAGCATCCAATCTCATTGGGAATGACCATAGGTGGACCTGGAGTTCCTGTTGGTGTTTAGCATCTTATTCTTCCTCAGTCTCCTAAAACTATTACTTCCTCTTCTTTATTCACACCTCCCTGAGGCTTGTGACACTGCCTTCTTACATGCTGTATTCATCCACGCCTAAAACATTTTATACCAGCTGCAAACACTGTCCGTTTACCCTGTATTCCCCAGTCAACATATCAATCTGCTCTCACTCTATAGTTAACTGCACTGCTGTGCACAAGTCCATCAGACCCCCTGTTCGTACATGTCTTGACATTTCTGCATGCAACTCTCTTAGAAAAAACATCGAGCACCTCCTGCTCAGCTTCTTGCAAAATAATTTCATTGACTGCATCTTTATGTCCTAATTCATATGTACATACATTAATATTCCTTATTCTATCCGAAAACTGTTTCATAGTTTCCATATTTTCCTTAATTATTGCCCCTAATTGTTCCCTGTAGTGTCTGGCGCTATTTGGTTTTGGATATATCTGAATTAACCCTTCTTTAAATTCTTCAAATGTTGTGACTCCCTTAAGAGCTTCTGTATGCACTACACAAGTTTTAGCTTCTCCTGTTAGTCAGAATTTTGCAACACTAAATAATTCTTTATCAGACCAACCTTTCATCTCAACCAGATTTCCAAGTTCTCCCCAAAAGGCCTGCACATCCTCAGTTGCCTTGCCAGAAAAAGGAGCAATTAAACTTGCGACTGACTAATCTACACCCCTCTTGTGACTATCATGAGTCTACCAACCCGGGCAGTTCTATATTATCCATTATTAATTGTGCTACCTTTTCTAACTATATGCATACTGCTTCTGGCTCTGACATACCTTGCATCTCTTGTGCTGTTGAAACTTTGTCCTTGACAGCACTCATTTTGAGAACTAACATTCACAAGATAGAAAACAAAATACATTACCTTAATTCTTACATCTAATCATGAGCCACCTCAACTCCCAGCATTGCCTGGCCATATGCCCCCAATGATTACATATATAATATTTTACTGGAACTGTTGCTGTACGTGGTGCTGAGTGACCCTCAGGGTTACATTGCGCATATATAAGAGGCACTAACCAATCATGACTTCCATTACCTCTAAAACTTGACAAATCCACTGGTCTCTACTCACAGTAAAATCTATTTTACAAAATGCGTGACCATCAAACCTTTTTTCTATGACCAACATAGGATCAAAATTTTTTGTAGGTTCAGACATTTCTTTAAGAAGGTGATGTCTATGATCTGATGCCAGTGTTAGATGACCCATGGATTGTCACCTGTGGAGAGTGAAATGAGACGTCAGGATGAGAGTAGATTTGTTTAATTAACCCCTTTATTCCAGCCCTTGGTTGTAGTATATCAGGGACAGCTTGTTGGAGGTATCCAATTGCCCCTCATGTGAAACAATAGACATCCGGCATTGCTGACAGCACAAGTAGTGGTGCTGAGTGTGTGTTACTTGAATGCCACTGTCAGTGATGTCTGTGGCTGCAACCATGATGAAAGCATGGCAGTGTGGCTGACAATGCCATGGAGGCAGCTGTGACCTCCTTCTAGCAAGTGAGCAGCTCTCTGCTCTCATGGCAGCTCTCTCGTGACTCAGGTCAGATTGCACTGTCCCAAGGTCAAACAGCAGACCTTGTACTGCATTCCAGCATGTGACTCTGGGTGTCTCAGGCTTGTGGTGTAGTCTGTGATACTGAGACGAGAATATTTTAGTACACAAATGGGTGAGTATTTATACACTACAGACTATGTTCATTTAGGGCTTAAGGCATGTACTCTAAACACTTCTTTGGTGACAAGTGAGGAAAGGCTTCCATCTTTCCACTAGCATATTGCAGCATCAGCTGTTGCTATACTCTGCCCAAATGGCTCTGCTTCACAATGCCAGTTGGTGTGTTGTGCTTCACAACACTCTTGCCTGCCTGCGCCTGGCTCTGTTGCAACTCACTCATGCTCTCATGTACTTTTTGACTGAATATAGTTGATACATTATGATAAGATGTTATTGTAAATGGTACTTGCTGATACCACAAATCATAGGTTGATATTGGCATAAATAGCACCAAATATACATCTTCAGATATCAAAGTTGTTGGACATTTATTTGAAAACTGAAGTTTGATGAGTTGAAGCAGTTTGTCTGAAAAGACACTCTGTTAACCAGTGTGTTACCTCCTTTATTTGTGTTACCTCTGTTTATGAGGTGTCAGGGGTAAACAGTTAGTGTAGCCTCATTGGTGAATGACAAGCATGATAGTTGAGTGGTTGTGATGTCTTCGGCCATGCTGTTGATACATTTCTCTTTGAAACTCTGATCTCTTCGAGTAGTTCTGGTGAATCATGTGATTATGTTAATTGAAGGACTACTGAGGAAGGATAAAGAAGTTAGCCAAGATGTGTTCCACATTTGAAATATGTCTGTTGTTTGTAAAGTCTTATTCTTGTGTTGTGGGACCTGATGTGAATGAAGCAACACTCCTGCAGTTTAAAGTGACCTTTCATTTCTCGACAGCATGGCAAATAGTTCCTGTAAGGTTTTCAGTGACCTGGTCTGGCTCAAAACTGAAACTCTGATTCATTTCAAAGACATTTGATGGGTCTGTTTGGGGCACAGAAAATTCTGTTTGGATCATGATCTACTGGCCTTTGCTTTGTATGCAGGAACATTATAATGCTGTTACAGTAAAGATCCAATTACAAAGTTTCATCAATGTCTAGGAATACTGATAGTATGTAAAACAGTTTCATTACCAGTTGTGTTTGTTTTGTGTTTAATGAAAACTAATGGTCTGAGTCAAAAACCATAAAAAATGTTTGCTGACTTTCATACAGTTTCCACCAAGTTTTTGTGTTTCTATGATATATTCAAGTAAAGACAATGTGCTCCTTTGTCACCTGCCTGTCTTTGTATCACATCCTGCTCCATAACTTCTCAATTCATAAAATTTTTTTTCCACCGATTCACAGATGGGTGATGGAATGGTTTGTACCAATCTGTAATATTATGCACTCATTTTTATGTTCCACAGCTTCTCAGCAGAAACACAACAATGAAAATGAGCCTCTCCACTGACCATTCCATCACTGTCCTTCAACTCTATACTCAGTGGAGGTCATCTGGAATAACTGACAAGGATGTCTCATAATGAGAAATTTGGAAGTATACAGTCACACTAACTGTCATTCTTCCCATGCAGTATCCAAAACATGGAATAGGAAAGGGGTAAAGTGACATTGGTACACCCAATACATCCACTGATGGTTTCAGAATCTCTTAATACAATGTGTAGGATTCCACAATTTCTGTGTGGTGCAGTGCCCGCAAAAGTACTTTTCCATAATGGATCTGACAATGTACACAATTACATGTTGACACTTCCACACAAATTATTGTGAAATGTAAATCTGATCAAATTTTGCAATTAATTTGTTGATACTCTAGAAACCCACACTGACTTCACATGGGGAGCATTAAGTATCTATATTTGGATGACTTGTCTGGTGTAGTGGTAATTTTGTTTATGGGCCACTGCATAGAGTTATGATTAAAATTCAGAGAATAATGCTGGTCAACTGAATTTCATATAACAAACAATTTAAACAGTGCACAGTAGAAAGTTCTCCAGAGACATGAATGTTATACAATAAATAGACTTTCCTGGCAATTCATTGTCATCTTGTAGAACAGGGTGTATTGCCATTGGTCCGCATCTTTCCAATACAATATTTCCATGTTGTAACTAGGTATCTTCCTCAGGTGTTTCCTGAGACTGGTCACTTTGCTGACTGGGCACCATATTTATTCCTTGGCATTGCCCAGTGTTCACTATGCCATCTGCTCCTGCTGTGGTTGTTCCGAGTGATTGTATCTGTCACCAGACAGTCCATCTTCCATCTGTGCCTGTTGCGGCTTTCTTCCATGGTGGTGGCCATCTCAGTGCATTCCATATTAGGTCTGTACCCACTATGCAAATTCCTAGTACTACTGTGAGGCTGTAGACATTCCTTATGCTGTTTGCAAATACTGTGGCATTTTTTCATGGCCATGTCATCCTCTTGGCATTCTGAATTTGGCGTGCACCTGTGAGGAGCACTTCCTGTGACATCAAGCAGCTGCTGTAGTTGTGTATTACATGCATGCATGCTGCTGTAAACTATTGTGGTGGTAGCCACTGTCTGGTGTTCTATATTATGTTTGCTCCCAGGTTGTGCAGCGCCTGAGGATTCGGGTGGTTGATCTTCCCTATCTTCTTTGTGATTGCTGTGGCTGTCTCCTGAGGCAGTGGTTGCAGCTGGTGCTCTGTATGAGGTATGATCCTTTTAATTGTGCCCCCAGTCATCTGATGTTCACAGCTGGAGAAGGGAATTTTTTCTGGTGTTCTTTTAGTAGTTCCAAAGCCAGATTCCACACCGTACTGAGATGATATCCTGCTTCTCCATTGTTAAAGCTTAATTTCAATAGATTCATGGCAAGTTCCAGGCAATGTTCTGCTAGTGCTGCTTCAGTGGGCTGTCATAGCCTGGCATGTCCTTACACCTTATATCCATTGTTCTGGTAGTCTGACATGTAAGACATACTGCATTCACATGGTACATGGTAAATACCAGGTTTTCTTAACCCCTGATCATCCTTTACCGTTTCAAGGGGTACCCTGATCTTGATGGGGAGGCAGAACACACATTTGATTTTGTGTTATTTCAGGATTCTGCTGATCTTAGCATAGATAGGCCATGTATATGGTAGAAAGGCTACCTTCCTGATCTGTTCTTATTGTTCATCTTCCATTGTATCAGGTCATCTGGTGGGATATAATGCTTTGCGGATGTCCCTGGTTGAATAACAGTTGTCCGTAACACTCATAGTAGATGTTCTAACTCCAGGGGCAAGCTGTCTGGGTCTGAGAGTGTCTTGGCTTGGCTCAATGTACAAATGTTCTAAGCTCCTCATTCTTATGTGCTGGGTTGTAGCAGCTATCGGCCTCAGCCTGTAGATATGTCAGTGTGTGCTCCTTTCCCTATACATGTTGTGGCTGAATGTGCCATCTGCCTTCCTCTTCACTACGACATCTAGGAACGGTAGCTGACCATCATTCTCTAGTTCCCTAGTGAACTTAATGTTGCAATGTCTTGAGTTCAGAAGGTCCTGGAACTGATCCAGCCTTTT
This sequence comes from Schistocerca cancellata, assembly GCF_023864275.1. NCBI lineage: Eukaryota > Metazoa > Arthropoda > Insecta > Orthoptera > Acrididae > Schistocerca > Schistocerca cancellata. The sequence goes on along the minus strand of NC_064629.1, from coordinate 208,725,049 downwards.
CCAGCTGCATGGCCAGATGACGAATATGTCATCAGCACCATCTAAAGAAACATGTTGGCTGGTAGGCTGTAGTTGTAAGGGCCTTATCCTCAAATTTCTCCATAAACAGATTTGCCACTACCAGAGATATGTGGCTACCCATTGCTGCTCCTTCAGTCTACTCATAGATTTGGCCTCCACATTGAAAGTAAGTTGATATTAAAACATGGCTGGAAAGATCCAGCAGAGCTCTGTCAAATCCCTCACTGTTCAAATTGAGTGTATCCTGACGTAGTACCCTGGTGAATACAGACAAAATGTTGATGCTGACCATGATGTCTATGTTCGAGATCTGTAGGTTTTTGAGATGTTCCACAAAGTTTGATGAGTTGGTTGCAGATGTGGTGGATGCATTTTCCCTCATATGGTGCTAACATCTTCTTAAGGTTGGTGGTTGCACTGATAATGCTCATGATCAGACAAAGCGGAACACACTCTGTATATATCTTGGATAATCTATGTAATCTGGGTTGTACTGATGACTTAGCTTTTAGTTGCTTGACGACCTTCCCAGGCCATTCTGTCTCCTTAAGAATAGCCTTGATTTTGCTTTTGATGCTATGGTGTGGTCATTCTGTGGTGGATTGTAAGCAGTGTTCTCTGAAAGTTGACAGATCTTTTGGTCATAGAGAACTGTCAAGTCTTCGAAGTAAACACTCCTAAAATAGGCCCACACTACTGCTCGAAAACTGGTGAAATTTGATAGCATGAACAATAATGTGCAACAAGCCCACGATATCTGCAAGGTGGTAAAGCTAAGTGGTCACAAATTAAATGATGCAACATTAAAGGTACTCAGAAAGGACCTCAAAATTGTAGTCATTCCTGGAGACATACCACTTTCTGGATTCATCAGCTCTGTGGAGCAAGTGGTCAACACACTAACATCATGTGTTGCAGAAGAGATTTGGATAGAGACATGCAGGTCATTAACCAGAGCACTGTGTGGGATAGCTGCGCAATTTGTGGTGCCTTGCCACAGTTTGCACGGCCCACCCTGTCGGAGGTTCGAGTTCTCCCTTGGGTATGGGTGTGTGTGTGTTGTCCTTAGCGTAAGTTAGTTTCAGTTAAATTAAGTAGTGTGTAAGCCTAGGGACCGTTGACCTCAGCAGTTTGGTCCCACAGGAACATACCACCACCAATTAACCAGAGCCAGGCTGCCCTAAATAAACATCTCAACAGACTAGAGGGTGGCCTCAAGAGTTTGCGGGAAGATGAAAACTTAGTGGCATTACCTGCGGACAAGGAGAATTCTACTGTCATGCAGCAGAAGACCATCTATGACCAGAAGATCTGTCAACTTTCAGACGATACTGCTTACAATGCACTACAGAATGGCCCCACCAGTAGAGTGGACAGGAAAACCCAGGCTCTTCTTAATGAAACAGGGTGGCCTGAGAAAGTTGTCAAGTAACTGAAAGCTAAGGCATCAGTACCACCAAAACTGTATGGATTACTCAAGACCATTAAAGTGGATATACCACTTCATTTGATTGTGAGCAATATTGATCGGTGCAGCCACCTACCCTACACCACCTACCTTAAGAAGATGTTGGGATAATATATGGGAAAGTACATCCACCACATCCACAACTTGATGGACTTCGTGGAATGTCTTAAAAACCTACAAATCTCAAACATGGGCACCATAGTCAGCTTTGATGTTGTCTCTCTATTCACCAGGGTATAAATTCAACACACACTCAATTTGATCAGTGAGAGATTTGACAGAGCTCTGCTGGATGTTTTCACACATATTTTAACATCAACTTATGTAGAGGTGAATTCTATGAGCAGTCTGAAGGAGTGGTGATGGATAGTCCCTTAGCTCCATTTGTGGCAAATGTGTTTATGGAGAAATTCAATTATGAGGCCCTCACAACTGCTGCCTACCAGCCAACATGTTTCTTTAGATATGTTGATGACACATTTGTCATCTGGCCACAAGGCCAGAAAAGACTGGAAAATTTCATTGACCATCTGAACTCAATAAATCACAACATTAGGTTCACCATGGAACTAGAAAATGATGGTCAACTCCTGTTACTGGATGTCCTAGTGAAGAGGAAGGCAGATGGCACATTTGGCCACAGTGTGTGTGGGAAACCAACAAACGTTGACTTATGTCCACAGGCCGACAGCTACCATGACTCAGCACAGAAGATGGGGTGTGTAGAACACTTCTGCACTGAGCAAAGACACTCTCTGATTGAGATGACTTAACCCTGGAGTTAGAACATCTATGATCAGTGTTCATGGACAATGGATATTCACCAGGGACATTTGCAAAGCATTACATCCCACCAGACGATCCAGTACAACTGAAGAGGAACCAGAAGAAGAGATCAGTAAGGTAGATTTTCTACCACATGCTTGGCCTAGCTCTACTAAGATCAGCAGAATCCTCAAGAAACACAAAATCAAAAGTGGGTTCTGCCTGCCCAGCAAGATCAGGGTGCTTGCTGGAACAATAAAGGATGATGGGAGGGTTAAGAAAATCTGGTATTTACTACATACCTTAGGAATGCGGTATGTCTCACATCAGTCAGACCACCAGAAGAGTGGACATAAGGTGTAAGGAGCACCAAAGATATATCACACTATGATTGGCCCCTAAATCAGCAAAAGCAGAACATTGCCTAGAACTTGAACACACAATGAATTATGGCAAAACCTGGATCCTTGCTCAAACCCCCAGACCCTGGGATTGTGTCAAAAGTGAACCTATTGAAATCAAGATGTTAGAGAACATTATCAGTGTGCAAACAGGATACCAACTCAGAATGGTATGGAATCCAACTTTGGAACTACTTCATAAACATCAGAAAATAGTTCCCTTCTCTGGTAGTGAACCTTAGATGACTGGGGGCATAATTAACAGGATTAGACCTCATACTGAGCACCAGGCAGCAACCACCACCTTGGTAGACAGCCACAGCAGTCACAGACAAAATAGGAACAATATAAAAAACCTGAAACCTCAAGCACTGCACAACCAGGGAGCAGAGATAGTACGGAACACCAGACAGCAGCTGCTACCACAAGAGATGACTGCAGCGTGCTGGAATATGATATGCAACTCGAACAGCAGCCTGATGCCACAGGAAGCACACCTTGCAGGCATGTACTGGATTCCCAATGCCAGAAGGATGAGATGGACATGAGAGAAAGTCGCAGTGGTTGTGAACAACATAAGAAATGTGTACAACATCGCAATAGTTCTAGGAACATGTCTAGCAGGTGTGGACATAATATGGAATGCAATGGGATGGCCACCATCACAGAAGACAGTTTCAATGGGTACAGATGGAATGCCTGGTGACAGATGCAACCATTTGAAACAGCCACAACAGGTGCGGATGGCATGGTGAACATGAGGCACCACCAAGGCATAAATATGGCATATGATCAGCAAAGCAACCAGCCTCAGGAAACAACTGTCAAAGATAAAAAACTAAACTCCACCCAGACGGGCCCTGAAGGCCGAATGGTACTGACCGGCCGCCGTGTCATCCTTAGCCCACAGGCATCGCCGGATGCAGCTACGGTGGGGCATGTGGTCAGCACACCACCCTTCTGGCCATATGTCAGTTTATGAGACCAGAGAGCCGCTACTTCTCTAACAAGTAGCTCCTCAGTTTGGCCTCACAGGGGCTGGGTGCACCATGCTTGCCAACAGCAGTGCTCGGCAGATTGGATGGTCACCCATCCAAGTGCTAGCCCAGCCCAACAACACTTAACTTCAGTGATATGACGGGGACAAGTGTTACCAGGGTGGTAAGGCTGTTGGCACGTGATAAAGATGCCGAGTTATAATGTAAAAATATCATTTTGAGAAGATGTGGACCACCACCAGTACACCCAACTCTAAGAGATGGCCTGAATGTAATTTTTCCATAATTAATAGGTATTTGGAGTGACATCTTGTGGCAATGATGGTAGCTATGAGCTACAGTGTGGCCTCATATGCCTAACTACAGTGCCAGTATGATGCAGGCCACCTGAACATAAAGGACTTTGGCATGATCGATGGTCACTTTCCAGCCAGCCAACTCCATGGCCAGTCTTGTGTGAGCTGCATATTCTGTGTGATCTTTTCCCACATTTCCCTTCATACTACTTAAGCATTAACCCTATACCAATAGCTCTGTTACTTTTAGGAAGTCAACTTGTGCCGGCCTGGTGCTGCAGTTGGACAGCCTTACACCTATCTTCACAGCCCTTCCAAGTAAATCAGTCTATCTATAAGTGTAAACTATATCAAAGTCCAAGTCCCTACAGTACTTCCCAAAATTAACCTGAACATGCAGACAGTAACTGCAGTGGGCAATCTTAATTTATCTATGTGCAGTTACTCTTTGTGAGAGTTCACAAAAATACATTTTCTGTGGCTCCACTGAAACCCGTTACCAATGTGTTAGAGAGACATAAGTCAATATGTAGCATGATAGTGGAATCTCAGCTATTTGCACCATCGAACAGAAACAGTTACTCAGTAAGGCATAATGAATCTTTTGTCATCATCATTGGCCACAAGAGTTTGTTTGTGTGGAAGGGCTATATGGACACAAGGAGGAACCTGAAATTTTCATTTAAATATGAACTGCATTGCATACTCTGGTACCTCATGTTTTTACATTTAGAATGTAGACTGAGGCTGACCAGCAATGTCCATGTGGTGCAGCCATGACCAGTATATCAGTGATTGATACTGTCATATTGTGGAACCAAAACATATTATTCTGTTTTTGCAAGCAAATTTCCATAGCTTGTTTTGGATTAAAAAGGAATGTGACTTATTCAGTTCAAGTATGGTAAGTATATTGTAGTCCTGCTCATTTTAACTGAGATTTTTCTGTCTATTATACACATTTGGTTGCTGCTTTGTGTCATGAATGTAGTAGCTCAAGGGCAGTATACCGACCTGTTACCTGAAGTGCCAAGTCTAAAAAAGAAGTTGAGAAGATTATTTTCACATCTTTGTGGATAGATAAGTGTTATCACTTGTAGTTTTATCTTGTAAAGAAAAGTGTAATTCATTATATTGTAAAAAAAAGCCTTAAATTCTTTTTATTGTATGAATATTAAACAACATTTTGTCTGTGTTAATGCAAAGACTTTGGGAAAGTACTCCTGTAAACTGATACACAGTTGTAAAACACATCAATTTTGATATACAGGTACTCATTTGGTGGACACGTTTAGGTTATCAATGTTGAGAGCAGTATGGCATATTGGAGGCTGTAATTACTGGGGATACGTGGAAGATTCATGATGGGATCTTATGTAATTCTTTATATTCTGGTCCTGTTACTTAAATTTTTCTAATGCAATCATTCGTTAAAAGAATGTCTCCTTGGCTCTGTATTGATACACATGCAGCTTCATTTATGTACTTATTTTAAAGGGAGTCTTTTAAAACAGATGAATAATGTTCATCATAAGTTGTAAGGCTGCTGACAATAATGCAGTGCTTCAATTGCCCTCAGATTCAATGTGATTTGGGAGATGATAAAAGTATTAAATGAAGCAGAATGCCTTATACAGCTGGCAACTTACATTCCTGCAGCGCCACAGGATAGTTCAGCATGTGTTTGTGAATTATTTTATGAGCTTTTCGCTAGAAGCAACTTGTTTGCATTTACCTCTGAGCTTAGTAGTTTAATTCTTAGGTTTACTGCATGTTTCTGCATTTGCTAGGCAAAGTTCCAAGTTTTAATAGCTGTTTTGTTTATAGTTTGTACCACCTGTATGGTATTGCCACAGCAGTTTGTTTCTTTGAAGGTCTATATAGGGGAGGTTTTGACACCATTGTAATGAAGTACCAAGTTAAGGATGATGCTTGTTTGCACCTTTAAGAAACAGCATTGAAACTGCAATTTGTCTTGTAGTAATGGTGGTACTACTGGAAACAGTAACTTATCTGGTCCTTCAGTACTGGTACATATGATGCAACATTTCAGTTACTTTAGCATTTTTGATAAATTAAGATACATGAATATGATGTGTTTGCTAAAACTGGAAGTAATCTTTGTAAATTAAGTTTTACCCAGAAGTTCATTTGCACACAATCCCAAATAACACTGTTGTATCAGATTTACATTTCCTGGAAATCAATATACACAAGTGATTACTGTTGTTGCTGCCATGTGAAACTTCTAAAAAAAATTCGTTAGTTATCACAAACAAATATGTCATTTAACAGTGCACATTATTTTTAATAGTTCAGAACAACACAAAATACTAGTTTACTAGTTATTTGATCAGCACTTTGAAAATTGATAATTTCAGTTTTGACATAGGTCTTTACTCATACCAGCCTAGAAGTTTACCAACTTCATACAGTACATGAAAAATGTGCTTATATCTTGGAAATATCACTATGAGTACACTTTTCCTTTACAACAGGTCATAAACAATTTCAGAGTAATCAAACTTACTGCATTTACTTTGACAGGCATCACTGTCACAGATTTGCACCTGGTGGCCATAATTGGAAGTATTTTTTTCCCCAGTACAAATCAATTTCACATAAACACATTAGAATATGTACAAAATTTTGCTGCCATGTGATAATTACAACCCACACTGGACCTCTGTGAGTAGCTGCACTTTAATTATAACTACCCAATAATATACTATGTAGTGAACATTACTGCCATATCAGTTATGGAAAAATTGTATTTGTGGCCAAAAGTGTCATCCACAAGAATACGAACCAGATGAAACAAATAAGTTTCGTGAAGGCAATTGCTACAAAAAAAAAAAAAAAAAAAAAGTGCAGTTACAGAATGAATTATAAAAATCTGAGACCTGTGGCTGATACTTTGCTTAGCACAAAAAACAAGTGAAGGGCAGGAAAAAGTAACAACTTCACTAGCACTACATTATTTCTGAGCATCAGCACTTGTTTCCAAAACGAACTTTTACTGCCGTAGCATTTTTTATTTGCTATTGAAAAACATATTTAAGTCTTTTGAAGAAATGTGTTTTCTCACTGAGCAGAAAGTCTTTAACTGCAGATCCATCAGATTAGATTAGATTAATACTAGTTCCATGGATCATGAATACGATATTTTGTAATGATGTGGAACGAGTCAAATTTTCCAATACATGACATAATTAAGTTAATTTAACAACATACTTAAGTTAATATAACAAATTTTTCATTTTTTTGTGTTTTTTATTTTTATTTTTTTATTTTTTATTTTTTTTTAAATATTCTTTTTTTTTTATTTATGTCTAAAAATTCCTCTATGGAGTAGAAGGAGTTGTCATTCAGAAATTCTTTTAATTTCTTCTTAAATACTTGTTGGTTATCTGTCAGACTTTTGATACTATTTGGTAAGTGACGAAAGACTTTAGTGCCAGTATAATTCACCCCTTTCTGTGCCAAAGTTAGATTTAATCTTGAATAGTGAAGATCATCCTTTCTCCTAGTATTGTAGTTATACACACTGCTATTACTTTTGAATTGGGTTTGGTTGTTAATAACAAATTTCATAAGAGAGTACATATACTGAGATGCTACTGTGAATATCCCTAGGTCCTTAAATAAATGTCTGCAGGATGATCTTGGGTGGACTCCAGCTATTATTCTGATTACACGCTTTTGTGCAATAAATACTTTATTCCTCAGTGATGAATTACCCCAAAATATGATGCCATATGAAAGCAACGAGTGAAAATAGGCATAGTAAGCTAATTTATTAAGATGTTTATCACCAAAATTTGCAATGACCCTTATTGCATAAGTAGCTGAACTCAAACGTTTCAGCAGATCATCAATGTGGTTCTTCCAATTTAATCTCTCATCAATGGACACACCCAAAAATTTGGAATATTCTACCTTAGCTTTATGCTTCTGATTAAGGTCTATATTTATTAATGGCGTCATACCATTCACTGTACGGAACTGTATGTACTGTGTCTTATCAAAATTCAGTGAGAGTCCATTTACAAGGAACCACTTAGTAATTTTCTGAAAGACAGTATTGACAATTTCATCAGTTAATTCTTGTTTGTCAGGTGTGATTACTATACTTGTATCATCAGCAAAGAGAACTAATTTTGCCTCTTCATGAATATAGAATGGCAAGTCATTAATATATATTAAGAACAACAAAGGACCCAAGACTGACCCTTGTGGAACCCCATTCTTGATAGTTCCCCAGTTTGAGGAATGTGCTGATCTTTGCATATTATGAGAACTACTTATTTCAACTTTCTGCACTCTTCCAGTTAGGTACGAATTAAACCATTTGTGCACTGTCCCACTCATGCCACAATACTTGAGCTTGTCTAGCAGAATTTCATGATTTACACAATCAATCGCATCATGCTCAGTACAAAATGGACCATTCACACATTTAGTAGAAGTAAGACACATTGTAATCTAATGATGAGGCACATTCTCATGCGTAAACAGATAATAACTGCATTTTGGGAAGACATTTATACCATGGAATATAACATTGAATGCAGCCTTTGTTATGTGTATCAGTGCCTCTTGATTCATAGCTGATATTCATTCATGGGGAAGGTTCCCTGAAGATTGTAGGGAATAAATTGATTTAGTACATGTGTTACAAGTAATTGACTTTGATGTTCTAATACATTTATGCACCACCCACCCAGACAAATAACAGAATCCTACCAGCTGAACAATATTAATGCTTACTGGATCTGAGGCTTGAGGCTTAACTCAACCTCAGCCTCTGGCTGTTTTTATTTAAATAATAAATAAATAAATAAATAAATAAAGGCAGCACTCATCATCATCCACTTCATCTGATGATGACTGTGGTACATGCAAGTACTGTGCAATGATTATCATTCTGATTACATGCCTTAGTTTGACTAGCATAAAACGAATATCACCTGGTACTTGGACTTGTGAAAACAATTCTACACAAGCTATAGACAGCCTGTTAGTTGCTAGATAGTCAATTAAGTGCTTGAAACATAGGTACTATTCTAGGGCAGTTGTAGTAGACAGCTGAAGTCAAGATTGTATTGGTTTCCAATGCTTCTTAATGCTGAAACTCAATGCTGAAAACCACTTCAGCATGTGTCTCAAATGCATAATCTTGTTTGCATTGTTTCTACAGAGAGATTCTATTTTCTTTCTGCTTACCGTTATTTCCTAGCACCTATAACCATTATTAACACACCCACTTGTTAAGGCTCCTTTTGATATGAGTCCTGCTAATGCAGAAAATTGTAAGTCTGAAGCCACATTACGATTCAAGCCACTGGGACTCATTTTTTCAAATGTACTTGGAGTGATCTCTGTACATGACAAACTTGGAACTGGTCCATGCTCCCCTTGAAGTTACATTAAAGGTTTTATGTATATGCACCAATGAAACTGCGCTGTGACTCAAAGTATTTTCATTTACTGTGGTATCAGATAATATTATGTTTTGTGACAACAAAAAGTTCTACATTCTTTAAAAATGTGACACACATCTGCAGAACATTTAAGTTCTCGTCAGCCAAACATGGGTTCTTAAATTTACATTTCACCTAGCAGCAAATTGAATGAATTCCTAGAATGAATATATGCTCGGAAAAACAAGCTAACCCTCAAAGTAAAAACCTAGAGATAAGTATTGCTATCTGTTCCTGTGCACAGGAACTATGAAAACTGACATTGGTCTCACCCCCTAAATATCCTAATGATATTTAGGGCTGATACCAATGTCAATTTTCTTCATTTCCTCACATGCCAACATGGTATCCATATCACTTGAAACTCACTTCACTTTTATATCTTGACTGTACAGACAGTTGACTTCTTCAGCGTTTTCCAACATTTATTTGAGTCTGTAGAGTTCCCAAGTTAAAAAATTGGCCACAACCTGCTTCCAGTGCAATGTTAAACATCACACCACAGAAACTGATCCATGACTGGCAAGCTGCAGCTCTGCTGAATTCCTTAGCTATTTATTCACAATTTTTATTTTGCAAACCTTTGTCAAATTGAATAATAATCTTCCATTGATTGTGTTGGTACCATACTCGTATGTATAGTGATACAGGCCATTAAAATTGCTACACCAAGAAGAAACGCAGATGATAAATGGGTATTCATTGAACAAATTTATTATACTAGAACTGACATGTGATAACATTTTCACGAAATTTGGGTGCATAGATCCTGAGAAATCAGTACCCAGAACAACCACCTCTGGCCGTAATAACGGCCTTGATACGCGTGGGCATTGAGTCAAACAGAGCTTGGATGGCGTGTACAGGTACAGCTGCCCATGCATCTTCAACACGATACCACAGTTCATCAAGAGTAGTGACTGGTGTATTGGGACGAGTCAGTTGCTCAGCCACCATTGACCAGATGTTCTCAATTGGCGAGAGATCTGGAGAATGTGCTGGCCAGGGCAGCAGTCGAACATTTTCTGTATCCAGAAAGGCCCGTACAGGGCCTGCAACGTGCGGTCGTGCATTATCCTGCTGAACTGTAGGGTTTTGCAGGGATCGAACGAAGGGTAGACCCACGGGTCGTAACACATGTGAAATGTAACGTCCACTGTTCAAAGTGCCGTCAATGCAAACAGGAGGTGACAGAGACGTGTAACCAATGGCATCCCATACCATCACACCGGGTGATATGCCAATATTGCAATGACAAGTACATGCTTCCAATGTGCGTTCACCGCGATGTTGCCAAACACGGATGCGACCATCATGATGCTGTAAACAGAACCTGGATTCATCCGAAAAAAAAAGACGTTTTGCCATTCGTGCACCCAGGTTCGTCGTTGAGTGCACCATCGCAGGCGCTCCTGTCTGTGATGCAGCGTCAAGGGTAACCGCAGCCATGGTCTCCGACCTGATAGTCCATGCTGCTGCAACGTCGTCGAACTGTTCGTGCAGATGGTTGTTGTCTTGCAAACGTCCCCATCTGTTGACTCAGGGATTGAGACGTGACTGCACGATCCGTTACAGCCATGCGGATAAGACGCCTGTCATCTCGACTGCTAGTGATACGAGGCCGTTGGGATCCAGCACGGCGTTCCGTATTACCCTCCTGAACCCACCGATTCCATATTAGGCTAACAGTCAATGGATCTCTACCAACGCGAGCACGAATGTCGCGATATGATAGACCTCAGTCTCGATAGGCTACAATCCGACTTTTATCGAAGTCGGGAACGTGATGGTACGCATTTCTCCTCCTTACACGAGGCATCACAACAACGTTTCACCTGGCAACGCCGGTCAACTGCTATTTGTGTATGAGAAATCGGTGGGAAACGTTCCTCATGTCAGAGCACGTTGTAGGTGTCGCCACCGGCGCCAAACTTGTGTGAATGCTCTGAAAAGCTAATCATTTGCATATCACAGCATCTTCTTCCTGTCGGTTAAATTTCGCGTCTGCAGCACGCCATCTTCGTGGTGTAGCATTTTTAATGGCCAGTAGTGTATATTGTGAAATTTTGAATATTTTCCAGTGCCGAATAAAATCCCCCTATTGCAGGTCTAAACTTGAAACATACTCTTTTAGAAATTTTTGACAACAGCAGACCTGCCCTAGTTAAAAAAAAATAGTTCCCTAATGTCACTGTATAATTACGTGAGAAACAGGTTTATTTTGAGAATTTTCAGACTCCTACAAAAGTCTATTTTTTAAAGCTACTAGTGTTGTGGACAACTTCCAGTACCATTGGCGTGTGCAGTATTACATAGTAGGCTAAATCGGCTTTTGTGATTTTGTTATTGTAGTACATATCGTGTTACATATAGTGTTCCCTTCCAAGAGGAGTGCATATTACTTCCATTTACTGTAAATTAAGGCTATTTTCTACTTTGTTAGCCGCTATAATTTCAAACACCGTTAACTAGTATTTTTTACCACAGGTTTTTCTCTTACCGTAATAGAAATCTCGTTTTTTGTACTAATCGCTCCAGTTTTTAAAAGGAATTAGTACTGTAATTTTTTAGCTTAACAGACTGAAATACAATTATTTGTTCACTGCTCTGTAAAATATTACATCACCCGCAGTGCAGCCCCACTGTGAATGCTGTTCTCGACCAAGGGATGAGTTCGTTAACATTCATAAGCAGCTGGAAATCGCACTGACTACAGTCAAGCGAATGGCAGCTGCTTCAAGTGGGTGTTGGTGGAGCTCCCAAGAGCGCTGTAGCGGAGGTACCAAAGGTACCACAAGTACTATCGTGGCCTGTAGATCCTGTTTCCTCTGCGAAAGTACCATAGAGTAAATATCTCTGCAGTGAGCATTGCTTTCTGCGCATGTTGTCAACATTAAACCAGGATTGTCACGTGTTTTCAGGACTTCGCTGTGCGTGTGTGCTTTCCGCAGCGTTTGAAGTTTATAATATCAAGAGTTTTTGTTGTGTTTCACCGTTTGTTGATAGTGTAATAACGATGGTGGATTACTGTTGTTGCTACGCATGCAAAGAAAAATATGTGAAAGGAGGGATAGTAACTTTTCATGGGCTACTACCATGTAGCTCTAATTATAGTTATCATATTAGTAAGAGACACTGTATATGTTTAAAAATTTCGAGGCGCATTATAATTAAGGCTAGATTCTGTAGACCTATTTTTCTACGATTTTATGACTATATAATACACTCCTGGAAATTGAAATAAGAACACCGTGAATTCATTGTCCCAGGAAGGGGAAACTTTATTGACACATTCCTGGGGTCAGATACATCACATGATCACACTGACAGAACCACAGGCACATAGACACAGGCAACAGAGCATGCACAATGTCGGCACTAGTACAGTGTATATCCACCTTTCGCAGCAATGCAGGCTGCTATTCTCCCATGGAGACGATCGTAGAGATGCTGGATGTAGTCCTGTGGAACGGCTTGCCATGCCATTTCCACCTGGCGCCTCAGTTGGACCAGCGTTCGTGCTGGACGTGCAGACCGCGCGAGACGACGCTTCATCCAGTCCCAAACATGCTCAATGGGGGACAGATCCGGAGATCTTGCTGGCCAGGGTAGTTGTCTTACACCTTCTAGAGCACGTTGGGTGGCACGGGATACATGCGGACGTGCATTGTCCTGTTGGAACAGCAAGTTCCCTTGCCGGTCTAGGAATGGTAGAACGATGGGTTCGATGACGGTTTGGATGTACCGTGCACTATTCACTGTCCCCTCGACGATCACCAGTGGTGTACGGCCAGTGTAGGAGATCGCTCCCCACACCATGATGCCGGGTGTTGGCCCTGTGTGCCTCGGTCGTATGCAGTCCTGATTGTGGCGCTCACCTGCACGGCGCCAAACACGCATACGACCATCACTGGCACCAAGGCAGAAGCGACTCTCATCGCTGAAGACGACACGTCTCCATTCGTCCCTCCATTCACGCCTGTCGCGACACCACTGGAGGCGGGCTGCACGATGTTGGGGCGTGAGCGGAAGACGGCCTAACGGTGTGCGGGACCGTAGCCCAGCTTCATGGAGACGGTTGCGAATGGTCCTCGCCGATACCCCAGGAGCAACAATGTCCCTAATTTGCTGGGAAGTGGCGGTGCGGTCCCCTACGGCACTGCGTAGGATCCTACGGTCTTGGCGTGCATCCGTGCGTCGCTGCGGTCCGGTCCCAGGTCGACGGGCACGTGCACCTTCCGCCGACCACTGGCGACAACATCGATGTACTGTGGAGACCTCACGCCCCACGTGTTGAGCAATTCGGCGGTACGTCCACCCGGCCTCCCGCATGCCCACTATACGCCCTCGCTCAAAGTCCGTCAACTGCACATACGGTTCACGTCCACGCTGTCGCGGCATGCTACCAGTGTTAAAGACTGCGATGGAGCTCCGTATGCCACGGCAAACTGGCTGACACTGACGGCGGCGGTGCACAAATGCTGCGCAGCTAGCGCCATTCGACGGCCAACACCGCGGTTCCTGGTGTGTCCGCTGTGCCGTGCGTGTGATCATTGCTTGTACAGCCCTCTCGCAGTGTCCGGAGCAAGTATGGTGGGTCTGACACACCGGTGTCAATGTGTTCTTTTTTCCATTTCCAGGAGTGTATATTCTGCAACCCACTGTGAAGTGCGTGACAGATGGTGCGTTCCATTCTACCAGTTATTAGGTGGTAGAAATACATTCCTAGAGTCATCATTTAAACTAGTTCTTGAAACTTTGTAAGTAACGTTCCTAGGGACAGTTTACGTCTATCTTCAAGGGTCTGCCAGTTCATTTTCTTCCGCATCTCTGTGATACACTACCATCGGTCAAACAAACCTGTGACCATTTGCGCTGCACGTATCTGTAAACGTTCAATATCCTCTGTTAGTCCTATTTGGTATGGGTCCCACACACTTGGGCAATATTCTAGAATGTGTTGCATGAGTGATTTGTAAGCAATCTCCTTTGTAGACTGGCTGGATTCTCCCGAAATTCTACCAATAAAGCGAAGGCTACTACCTGCCTTACCCACAACTGAGCTACCGAGCGAGGTGGCGCAGTGGTTAGCACACTGGACTCGCATTCGGGAGGACGACGGTTCAATCCCGTCTCCGGCCATCCTGATTTAGGTTTTCCGTGATTTCCCTAAATCGCTTCAGGCAAATGCCGGGATGCTTCCTTTGAAAGGGCACGGCCGATTTCCTTCCCCATCCTTCCCTCACCCGAGCTTGCGCTCCGTCTCTAATGACCTCGTTGTCGACGGGACGTTAAACACTAATATCCTCCTCCCTCCACAACTGAGCCTATGTGACCGTTCCATTTCATATGCCAACAAATTGTTAACCCAAATACTTCACACAAGTTGACAGATTCCAACAGTGACTCAATGATACCATAGTCATAGGTTAATTGGTTTTTTTTTCGTTTTGTGAAGTGCACTATTTTATGTTTCTGGACATTTAAAGTAAGTTGCCAATCTTTACACCACTCTGAAATCTTATGAAGATCTGTCTGAATATTTATGTAGATTGTTTCAGACAGTAACTTACTTCATTAAAGATAACTGCATCATCTGCAAAAAGTCTGAAGTTACTATTAATATCGTCCACAAGATCAATATCGTACAACATTAACATGAAGGGTCTCAACACACTTCCGTGGGCACAACCGAAGTTACTTCTACATCTGACGATGAGTCTCCATCAAAGATAACTTTTCCCTGTCAAGAAATCCTCAATCCAGTCACAAATGTGGCTTAATATCACAAACTATCGTACTTTTGATAATGAGCGTAGATGTGGTACTGAGTCAAATTCTTTCCGGAAATCAGGAAATACTGCATCTACCAGACTGCCTTAATGCAAAGATTACAGTACGTAGTACGAAAAAATTAAGAGTTGGGTTCCACATGATCTATGTTTTCGGACTCCATGTTGGTTGGCATGGAGGAGGGCATTATGTTCGAGATACCTCATTATGTTAGAGCTCAGAATATTTTCTAAGATTCCACAACAAATCGATGTTGTGGATATTGGACGGTAGTTTTTTGGATCATTTCTACCACCCCAGTTGTAAACGGGAGTGATCTGCGCTTTCTTCCAACTACTGGGAGTGGTCTCTCTCTCTCTCCTCTCTCTCTCTCTCTCTCTCTCTCTCTCTCTCTCTTCATTGGGTCCTGGAGCTTTGTTCAGTTTCACCAATTTCAAGCGTCTCACCTTTTTAGTGGTACAAGAGTTAATTTGGGGCAGTTCTCCTGGGTTTTTCTTTGTAAAGGACTATTTGACAATGGAGTTAAGCATTACAATTCTGTTTTGTCACAAATGAACTGGGTTCTAAACAGGTGATAAATGATATGATTATTAAACGAAACTTCCTGGCAGATTAAAACTGTGTGCCGGACCGAGACTCGAACTCGGGACCTTTGCCTTTCGCAGGGCAAATGCTCTACCACGCACGACTCACGCCGGGGCGAGTTCGAGTCTTCCAGGAATATCAGCGCACATTCCGCTGCAGAGTGAAAATCTCATTCTGATAGGATTATTGCATGCATAATTTGTAAGAATTGAAACATATTTACAGTCAGCATGAACACTGATCTTTTGTTATATAACTTCTTGTTTGATGTAACTATGAGTCAGAGCGTAGATACATTTATATACATTGATAGAACTATTCTAACACTTGTGATGAAATAGGCTGTCGTTGGTAATACAACTCGAAGCACTATTCAACAGAAGCGCTTTCTCGAAGCACTGTTCATTCAATAGAAACTCTTTGCCATAAGATTGTTCAAACACAAAGTTCACACCATATGCAAGGACTTGCACATTAACTTGAAGATTCTAACTGGTTGTCTCTAACTCTGTTGTCGCCGGACACGGTATTCTTCTCGCCGCATGCTGTGGACTAAGGTGTTGGCTGGAACGTAGCCTGGAATAGAACTCACTTCGTGTCCGTGTGATGATCTATTTCAAGACAACTACAGACGGTGGCGCCGGGAACTTCTGTGGGCGTGTCTTGCTACTTCCGTCTCATTGGTGTGGGCAGCGATGCTTCGATAGCAAGGAGCATCTTCGTGGTGTCGGAATCAGGCTTCAGTGTTCCGACTATCGACTACACGACACCCTCAGTTTCATTTCGTGTCTCAGTTGCTTTACATATGACCAGAATTTCTTTGAGGTTTGTGAAAGATCGATGGACAAAATTCTGCTACAGTAATCATTGAAGGCATCATGTATTGCTCTCTTGCTAACCAAACACGTTGCATCTAATACCTATCTGTAGCCTTATGCTTTGTTTTATTCCTGTTCGACAGTAGTCTCCATTTATTTTGAAATTTCTTGATAATGGCTGTATATCACGAAAGGTCCCTCCCATTATGAACTGTTCTGCAGAGAACATATCTATCTAGTGCGTGGTCAACTGTTCTTTTAAACATGGGCCATAGCTCGTTGTGCTGAAAGTTTCATGTCCCTCGTTGAGATATGGCACTGTTTCTTTTGCATCTAGTTTACTGAACGCATATATCTTTCTACTTGTTTTAATTGCCCTTTGTATTTTGGTAATCATTGTTGCCACAACCATGCCGTGGTCAGTGGTACCAGTTTCGATGTGGACAGCCTCAAAGAGTTCAGGTCTATTTGTTAAAATTATATTTAAAATATTTCCATCATGAATGGGGTTCCGAGCAATCGGTCAAACAAACCTGTGACCATTTGCGCTGCACGTATCTGTAAACGTTCAATATCCTCTGTTAGTCCTATTTGGTATGGGTCCCACACACTTGGGCAATATTCTAGAATGTGTTGCATGAGTGATTTGTAAGCAATCTCCTTTGTAGACTGGCTGGATTCTCCCGGTATTCTACCAATAAAGAGAAGGCTACTACCTGTCTTACCCACAACTGAGCCTATGTGATCGTTCCATTTCATATGCCAACAAATTGTTACACCCAAATACTTCATACAAGTTGACAGATTCCAACAGTGACTCAATGATACCATAGTCATTGGTTAATTGGTTTTTTTTTTCGTTTTGTGAAGTGCACTATTTTATGTTTCTGAACATTTGAAGTAAGTTGCCAATCTTTGCACCACTATGAAATCTTATGAAGATCTGTCTGAATATTTATGTAGATTGTTTCAGACAGTAACTTACTTCATTAAAGATATTTGCATCATCTGCAAAAAGTCTGAAGTTACTATTAATATCGTCCACAAGGTCAGTATCATACAACATTAACATAAAGGGTCTCAACACACTGTTTATTTTGCATCTAGTTTACTGAACGCATATATCTTTCTACTTGTTTTAATTGCCCTTTGTATTTTGGTAATCATTGTTGCCACAACCATGCCGTGGTCAGTGGTACCAGTTTCGATGTGGACAGCCTCAAAGAGTTCAGGTCTATTTGTTAAAATTATAGTTAAAATATTTCCATCATGAATGGGGTTCCGAGCAATCTGTTCTAGGTAGTTTTCGTAGAAGGGATTTTCTAATGTTTCACGGGATGTCTTATGACCAGAATTGACCCACGTTTCGGCAAGCACATCACTTCGTCGGCATCGTCGTGCAGCTATGTCCTCCCTGTCCATCAAAAGCTTATGGCCACAGAAATGTCCACAGTGAAAGCCAAGGTTGTGTACAACTGTGGACAACGATGTGCGACTGCCTTGAAAAAGTCCTGATTCTTTCAGTGTGACCAGTAACTTGCCCGGCGTCGGATGTTCCTTCCTGCGATAATAATCATAAACATGACGACGAATCGCATCCTCTGCAAATGAATCGATATTGGTAATCCGCTTATCCATACAACTTTTTTTTTTTTTTTTCTCATGGGTGATTAGTTTCGATGGTTCTGTAGCTTTCTTTTCCTTGTCGAACATTTTATTCTCAATCTTCACGATAGTGTTTGTGTTCATATTCAAAGCTGCAGCAGTTCTGTCCAGCACTTTGGTAACGGAGAGCAGCGAGTCACCATTAAGTTTATCATTCTCAATTGGTACGCACAAACCATTACTTTTAACTGCCGTCGTATGGCTATACGCTGGCAAAGAGAACGACGTCGAACTTTTCCACTAATAACTTTCGACGAACTTCCTACTGATATTGTTCATTGCCCCACAAGGAATAACGGTAACGACGAAAAACGGTAACAACGAATAAATGAATAACTCTTACAGCCGTAAAAACGAACACACAGATAGTCACGGGGCGCAATGATCACACAAGACAGCAAGCTGGTTGCACAACCCACTCAGCTGAAAACCAGGGGCCACGATCAATTCCAGAACGACCTCAGAGCCCAGACGACGAGTATTGTTTGTTCCAATGTGTGCCACAATCTGCAGTTGGTTGCACCCTGTTCTCTCAATAATTGCTGGAATGGTCTCTTCAACGTGTTGAATGAGGCCCCCAGCCATAGACACCGAGTGCACCCAATATTCCTTCCTGTCCCTTGCTGCCCTTTTCTTAATTGGTACCATTATTCGCCCTAAGTTTTAACTGCCGATGATTAATACACCCCTATCCTTTTATGTTTGCCTCCTCTTGAAACAGGACAAAACAAGTTTGTCTGCCGGTTAAGTGGGTCCCATTGACTCAGTTTCAGTTAAAGACAGCACTTCAAACCTGTTGATTAGTGTCATCCTCTGCAGGACACGCCACTTCAGTCCAGTAGACGAGTAATGGCAGATACTGTACTTCCCATAGAGTAAATATCTCTGGAGTGAGCATTCACATGCGCAGAACAGATTTTGTGTTGTCAACATACATTGCCGGCCTGGTCACGTGTTCTCGGGACGACGTGTGTTTGTCCGTATAGCGCCCTATATATTTAGAATGTCACTACGTCCCTAGTACAAACAGATTCTTTTCCTTCGTCTCGGGGATTATTTGTATATGTTGCGCAGACATTTTAACAGTATCCATTTGATACCGGGAATAAACCAGCTACGTAACTTTTAAGGGCAAGTGATACTGCATTCTGCTTCTTTGCAGTAGGTGTCACAGTTCAGATGCACTCGATTTTTGGTAGTTTTCGGCATGATACTGCACTTTATAGTACAGAGTCTGACGTACATTTTTGCAGTGATAGTCTTGCAAAACGACTTGACAGTACGCTAGTACTTCTGCAAGTGTCCGAAAAACACCAAATTTTCCACACATTAGCGATTATATCCCTGCTAATTCGTCCTTTTTTTCTGCTATGGTTCAAATGGCTCTGAGCACTATGGGACTCAACTGCTGAGGTCATTAGTCCCATAGAACTTAGAACTAGTTAAACCTAACTAACCTAAGGACATCACAAACATCCATGCCCGAGGCAGGATTCGAACCTGCGACCGTAGCGGTCTTACGGTTCCAGACTGCAGCGCCTTTAACCGCACGGCCACTTCGGCCGGCTTTCTGCTATTTCTGCGTATTTATTTTCTCGTTATTTAAGTCATTTTACGTACTTGCTCCCAGTTTATTAAACAAATAGTAGACTGAGTAATCTATATACATAATCGACAAGTCACTGATAAATGCATGGAGGATAGTATTTGCTGAAACAACTAACCATTCCCTTTCCTGTTCCACTAGCAAATTTACGAGAGGAAGCGACTGTTTGTAAGCTTTTGTACGAGTCGTAATATCTACACTCCTGGAAATGGAAAAAAGAACACATTGACACCGGTGTGTCAGACCCACCATACTTGCTCCGGACTCTGCGAGAGGGCTGTACAAGCAATGATCACACGCACGGCACAGCGGACACACCAGGAACCGCGGTGTTGGCCGCCGAATGGCGCTAGCTGCGCAGCATTTGTGCACCGCCGCCGTCAGTGTCAGCCAGTTTGCCGTGGCATACGGAGCTCCATCGCAGTCTTTAACACTGGTAGCATGCCGCGACAGCGTGGACGTGAACCGTATGTGCAGTTGACGGACTTTGAGCGAGGGCGTATAGTGGGCATGCGGGAGGCCGGGTGGACGTACCGCCGAATTGCTCAACACGTGGGGCGTGAGGTCTCCACAGTACATCAATGTTGTCGCCAGTGGTCGGCGGAAGGTGCACGTGCCCGTCGCCCTGGGACCGGACCGCAGCGACGCACGGATGCACGCCAAGACCGTAGGATCCTACGCAGTGCCGTAGGGGACCGCACCGCCACTTCCCAGCAAATTAGGGACACTGTTGCTCCTGGGGTATCGGCGAGGACCATTCGCAACCGTCTCCATGAAGCTGGGCTACGGTCCCGCACGCCGTTAGGCCGTCTTCCGCTCACGCCCCAACATCGTGCAGCCCGCCTCCAGTGGTGTCGCGACAGGCGTGAATGGAGGGACGAATGGAGACGTGTCGTCTTCAGCGATGAGAGTCGCTTCTGCCTTGGTGCCAATGATGGTCGTATGCGTGTTTGGCGCCGTGCAGGTGAGCGCCACAATCAGGACTGCATACGACCGAGGCACACAGGGCCAACACCCGGCATCATGGTGTGGGGAGCGATCTCCTACACTGGCCGTACGCCACTGGTGATCGTCGAGGGGACACTGAATAGTGCACGGTACATCCAAACCGTCATCGAACCCATCGTTCTACCATTCCTAGACCGACAAGGGAACTTGCTGTTCCAACGGGACAATGCACGTCCGCATGTATCCCGTGCCACCCAACGTGCTCTAGAAGGTGTAAGTCAACTACCCTGACCAGCAAGATCTCCGGATCTGTCCCCCATTGAGCATGTTTGGGACTGGATGAAGCGTCGTCTCACGCGGTCTGCACGTCCAGCACGAACGCTGGTCCAACTGAGGCGCCAGGTGGAAATGGCATGGCAAGCCGTTCCACAGGACTACATCCAGCATCTCTACGATCGTCTCCATGGGAGAATAGCAGCCTGCATTGCTGCGAAAGGTGGATATACACTGTACTAGTGCCGACATTGTGCATGCTCTGTTGCCTGTGTCTATGTGCCTGTGGTTCTGTCAGTGTGATCATGTGATGTATCTGACCCCAGGAATGTGTCAATAAGGTTTCCCCTTCCTGGGACAATGAATTCACGGTGTTCTTATTTCAATTTCCAGGAGTGTAGATGTAGATGGTACATACAGTTTTCCCTACACGCCTTCAGACTGCAGCTTCACACCTCACTACTCATTAACATCATGCTGAATACGGCATGCAAACTTGCAAGCTTCAGTCCTCCTCCTTAGGCCTGCCTGGTGACAATCGATAATTTGTGCTCCATAGAAATTCATAACCAGTTGTGCTGTCAGCACATTCCAGTTTTGGAACAAATATTATAGTTTTATTTAACCATTTGTAAGGATTTGATTCAGAAACTCTTTCCAAGTTCTTCATCTGGCCTGGATGTAAAAATATGTTAAGCTCGCTATGAACATACATTAGTAGCTTAATTTTAACAGTCTAAAATACAATTAACACCTGGACACGTGAGACCTGGAAAACACTGATAAACGTCTCACCTACATTAACGTCTGCTTTGGTTGCTGACCTTGCTTTTGGATATTTCCGATTAGAAGAGACTGGTTTCGGTGGGTTTGGGACACAAAATTTCGTAGGAATTGCATTCCAATTTAACAGTTTCCTTCCATCAGCTCTCCTCCACGCGAATTGTGAAACCTGAAAGTGGAGTTTTAAAAAGTTGTGTACGTATATACTGAGTAGAACATAAGCAATATTCCATCTGTAATTCCTTTAACCGTATAACTGACTTAACTCACACAACTCGGAATGTGTTGTTAGATTCCATTTGTCTCTCCTATAGTTCTGTAACTACTTAGGTCTGCGATATTTGTCTGTAGGAAATATGAATAACCTGATCTTCATAGACGAATTGCTGCTACAATTCGGTACGGCACTGTAGCTCGTTTTTAACCCTAAACACTTTCTAGTGACAAACACCACACGAATACAGTCTGAGACAGTCGCGTTATAGAACCAATATAGCCGCCATCGCAAGGGATTATGGTAGCGTGACAAGACGTGTCCCGTATTGACCTTGGTTAGTTTTTGTTTGAGCAGTCACTTCAACTATGACACACCTTAGTTAGCCAGCAGCTTGAACTCCCAGAGCACCACAGGACAATACATTGGTCGTTTGTGAATTATTTTACGAGCTTCAAACTGAAAGTGACTTATTTTCAGTCAGATATGTTCTTTTAGTAGTCTAATTATTAATTTTATTGCATGTCTGGTATTTGCCACATGCAGTTCTGTATTTTAATAACTATCTAGTTTATAGTTCCGCCGTCTTTAGTATGGATAGGGACTGTGATTGCTGTGTTCAGATGTGGGGTGAGTTGGTGACCCTTCACTCACAGTGCCAGGTGGTGCTGGCTTCGGTCACGCAGCTTGAGGCTGTTGCCAAAGGGCATAATTGTGGGGGACTGGAAGCAACACCGACTCAAAAGGAAGGCCCCGGCGCTTGTTCGTGACGTCACGTCAGCTAGGCACGGCGAACGCCAGGTCTGTTGCAGGCATACTCATAATGGTGGTGTCTTCCTCTCTCACACAGGAAAATGTGAAACTATTGGCGCTAGTTGACCAACACACATTGTTCCGAGACATTTCTGCAATCAATTAATTGTGCAATTCATTACACTTCTTAACAAATAGTGTACTCCTGAACTTAAATTTCCACCTGTTTTAAGGATTGACATAGAGAAACAACTTCATCGCCCATCAGCAACAGAATTCGTGCTTCTTTACCTTATTTGTAAATCTGAGGAAGTTACGTTTGTACTGGGTTGCTTTTACAAGAAACTGTGAACATATTGGTGCTCTTCTTTAGGTATCTTGGTTGACTATGGGGTGAGGAGCACTGAATGTCAATGAAATATCTTGCGATTGTACACGCTGGGGGAGAGGGTGGGGGACAGAAGAAGAGGCAAAAGAGAGATAAAATTTTTTTATCTTATAAAGTTTCTCCTTTCAGTTGCAAGAGGGGAATATTTATCTTTTCTAATGTGCATGTTTAAAAAAGTTTAAGCTCAGCAGTATTTTCGATGTATGAAGCTATTTTGTTTCCTGTTTAGAATTCCTTTTGTTGAAAACGACTGTAATCTAATGACTGGCAACAGTTGGACATTTACACATGTAATTTAGTTCACGATTCTAGTGATGATGTCAAACGAAAATAAATAGATAAATAAAAGAAACGAGTAAATTGTGAGGAGGTTGGGGTAAGTTTCGGTAACAAAATGGATCAAGTAAATATAGTTACTTGAATGTTAAATTTCCGAAGCTTGCAATGGGGCAAAGCGTCTTCTCATATTGATCTACGTTTGTTTCGACAGGATTCAGTAATACAGAACTATGATCTTCATTTGTAGCTTTACGATAGTAAGAAAATCTTTCATCTAAATAAAACTGCAGAATCCAAAACAATACCAAACATGTTGTCCAAAAATAAGAGATTTATAGTGATAAGCACGCCCAGGCGTTTCTGCCTGCAACAGACCTGGCGTTCGCCGTGCCTAGCTGACGTGACGTCACCAACAAGCGCCGAGGCCTTCCTTTGAGTCGGTGTTGCTGGAAGTGGGGATCCAACGGATATCCAGCACTCCCCACGTGTCGTCCGATCGGTCCACCATTGTGGCAGCCTCGGTTACTGCCCTCACTTGTAGTCGAGGGGGACGTCGTTTCAAGGTGTGGTAGGCAGTGAAACACTTTACAACAAGCCGATCGAAAGGCCTACCAAGTTTGTCTGACAAATAGGTTTCAGGTGCTGTCTGTGGCTGATAAATATCCCGAGCCAGGTGCAGTTGCTCATCCTGTTTCAGAGGGAGCCTCTCAGTCTGCAAGATTCAGGTATTCACAAAAGATGAGGTGGCTGATAGCTGGGAGCTCCAGTGTTAGGCACGTAATGGAGCCCCTTAGGAATATGTCTACCAAGAAGAAGAAGAAACCCAGTATGCTCTATGTACATACAAGGGGGAGTTGCCCAGATGTGGAATGGGTCCTTCCAGATGTAATGAAGAGCACAGGGTGCAGCCAACTGCAGCTCGAAGCTCATGTCGGAACTAATTATGTGTGTTGCTTTGGATCAGAAGAGATTCTCTCTTGTTTCTGGGCATTGTATGAATTGGTGAAGACTGTCAGTCTTGCGTGCGAAATGAAGGCACAGCTCATCATCTGTAGCATCATCGACGGGACTGACTGTGGACCTCTGGTACAGAGCCAAGTTGAGGGTCTGAATCAGAGGATCAGACAGTACAGCGACCAGGTAGGCTGTAGATTCCTCGACTTCAGCAATAGGGTGTTGGGATATCAGTTTCCGCTTAATAGATCAGGGGTCCATTACACACAGGAGGCGACTACACTGGTGGCGAGATTGGTGTGAATTGGACTGGGTAGTTTTTTAGGTTAGAGGATCTCAGGTAAGAAAAAAATGGATTCATTTTCAGAGATTGCCGATCAAACACAGGACAGGGGTAAGCTAGGTACTTTAGGTATAATACTGTAGTAGCTGCGTTGGGAAAGAAGCAGATCAGCAAGCGCTAATAGAAAGCGCTGTGGCTTAAATTGTTATAGGTACTGAAAGCTGGCTAAAGCCGGGGATCAGTTCAGTCAAAATATTTTTTTACAAAGAACCTAGCAGTGATCAGAAAGGACAGATTAAATACAGTTTGGCGATGGTGCGTCTGTTGCTGTTAGAAGTAGTTCACCTTCTAGCGAAACTGAAGTAGGCTAGATAGTTCCTGAGAGTTAGTATGGGTTTAGGTTCTACTTGACAACTGGAATAAATTAATAAATGGTTTCTTTTACCACCCCCTGACTCAGATGATACAGTGGCCGAAAGATTCAAAGAAAACTTTAGCGTCATCTCAAATAGAGATCCCACTCATATAGTTACAGCTGGTCCTGCCTTCAATCTGACCTCGATATGTTAGCGAAAATACATATACAAGTTCGGTGTTAGGCATAAGACGTCGTAAAAAATGCTAAGTGCTTTCTCCGAATATTGTTTCGAGCAGTTAGTTCAGGAGTTAACTCGAAGTCTAAATGGTTGCGAAAACATGCTTGACCTCCAAGGGACAAATAATCCTGAGCAAATAGGGAGCATCATGATGAATACAGCATGCAGAGATTGGTGACCACAAGGTTGTTGCATCGAAAATGATAACGTAACACCCAAAAAACATTAAATGTATCTATTTTAAAAAGGAGATAAAAATTAAAGGAGATAAAAACTCGCTTTATGTCTTTCTAAGCGACAGTCTCAATTCCATCATCCGTACTAACTATGTGAGCATAGACCACATGTGGCTTGAAATCAAGGAAACAGTATCGACAGGAATTGAGAGTGCTATACCAGATCCATATATATTGTAACAATGAATGCACGTGTATAGGTATGTATGCAGGTACACAAACTGCACTGATTTCAACCATATTTGGTACACATATCACTTACTGTCTGGATATCATCGTTGTGGGGGTAATAACCACCTACTAATCAAAGGGGTGGAGGTGAAAAAGCACTGTAGGCCATGACGTGCAAATTTTCGTATTTTAGTCTTCCAATATCTGAGAATGAGAACGCTTAGAGACCTGCAATAAATCTTTACTCATAATTTCAAACCATTATGCAACTTTTCCTCACTGATGACCGCCACAAAATGATGAAAAGGAAAAAATTTACCGCTTACTATATTGAAACTACTGTATGAAACATGACGTTTTACTTTGTTACTTCTTTACTACAAACTACATTTGTGATACATTTTGCTGACGGTACTCATGTGTACTACTTAACGTACCAGCAAAATTATATTAGGGTATGAAACATAATTTAGTAGATATGACGTAAAATACTTAGATGCGTGAAAAACTGCGGCATCAAGTATGACGTTTTCATCTATCAATTCTGTTCTACTTAATCTATTCGCAACAAATTTCCCAAATAGTATCCAAAAATGCCGCTGAATGTACCTAGAAAAATATATCATTGTACTACACATAGTTCAAGAGATATGATGTCATAAACACTGAAATGTGTGAAAAACTGTTGCAAGATGCACGATGTTTTGATTTGTTACTTCTGTACTACTGGCATCTGGCTCGGAGCTGAACTTTAGGTAACTGATTTGTAACAGCTCGTTGTGTCGCAATGCATGTCGCAGACAGTAGCCACATATACCACTGTATGTACCTGTAACATTATAACATTATGCAGGGCATACGTCTGGAGATATGACATCATAAACATTGAGGTGCGTGGAAATAAAAGTGCAGGGCGAAATTCACTAGGGATACAGATGAAATAAACTAATGGAAAGAAATCCCAACACCAAGAAATAATTAATGTAAAGTAATGAAATTTCAGGAATTCATTTGTCTAGGTAACATTTTATTTAAGTTATTAACGGTTGCAGTTCACAGGTTAATGTAAGTGTGAGAAAAGCCATGGAAATGCTAGAACATTAATGCTGGTACATTAATAGCTGGTGTAACCATCAGAATGTTGAATTCAAGTACGCAAATGTGCATACATTGTGCCATACAGGTGACAGACGTTAGTTTGTAGGACGGAATTCCATGCCTGTTGCTCTTGGTCAGTCAATGCAGGGGTTAATGACCGTTGTGGATGACAGTGGAGGTGATAGGTTAAAGACGGGTCTGATGATAGAGCAGGCCAAAGTAACATATCGACGCTCTTTAGAACGTTTTGGGTTACAACAGTGTATGTGGGTCAGAGTTATCCTGTTGGAAAACACCCACAAGAGTGCTGTTCGTGGACGGCAGACAGCAGTTCGAATCACTAGACTAACATACAAATTTCTAGTCAAGGTGCATGGGATGAGCACGAGAATGCATCTGCTATCATATGAAATTTATCCAAGACCATGGCTCCAGCCGTCGGTCCAGAATGTCTCGGCCACAGACAGGTTAGTTGCTGACGCTCATCTGGCTGCCTTCTAACCAACACGGCCATCATCGACACACAGAATTCGCTTCATCAGAATACGCAACAGACCTCCACTGCGCCCTCTAATGAGCACTCGCTTGACACCACTGAAGAGATAACCGACGGTGGGTTGCGGTCAGTGGAATACGCGCTACAGGGCATCTGGCTCGGAGCTGTACTTCAGGTAACTGATTTGTAACAGTTCGTTGTGTCACTGCGGTGCCAACTGCTGCTTGAATTGCTGCACACGTAGTACAATGCGCCACAGCCATATGCTAAACATGATGGTCTTCCCTCTTGGTAGTGCCACATGGCCGTATGGACCTCGCTCTTCTTGTAACCATACCTTCCTGTGGTCACCGCAGCCAGCAGTTATGTGCAATGGCTACATTCCTGCACGCCTTCCTGCAGTATCACGGAAGGAACATCCAGCTCCTCATAGCCATATTACACGATCTCGTTCAACCTCAGTGAACTGTAGATAATAGCATCTTCGTTGTCTGAAAGGCATTATTGACTATTATCAACTCACTACAAATGAAATGAAATGATCGTACGGCATTGTTGGCCGGGAGACACCATGCGGGATGTTCGGCCTTTTTAGCTGACGCCACTTCGGCGACTTGCGAGTCAATGATGATGAAAGACACACAGCTCCCAATCATCTCGAGGCATCTGGGAATCGAACCCGGGACCCCGTGCGCGGGAAGCGAGAACGCTACCGCAAGACCACGAGCTGCGGACAACTCACTACATCCAGTCTCAATGACAAGTAAAGCTCACGAGCTTGACAGCTCCTATTTAAAGCAAACCTGATTTGCATCCTCATAATAGCGTTACTAGCGCCACTCTTATGTCTAATGGACATCACCTTTCAGATGTAGAAACACTCCTACCAACTTTCATTTATCTCGCACAACTCCTTCTTGGTGCTGGGATTTTTTTTTCTTCAGTATATGTAATACATATGAAATTCATACATACTGTAAAAATGTATGTATATACACTCCTGGAAATGGAAAAAAGAACACATTGACACCGGTGTGTCAGACCCACCATACTTGCTCCGGACACTGCGAGAGGGCTGTACAAGCAATGATCACACGCACGGCACAGCGGACACACCAGGAACCGCGGTGTTGGCCGTCGAATGGCGCTAGCTGCGCAGCATTTGTGCACCGCCGCCGTCAGTGTCAGCCAGTTTGCCGTGGCATACGGAGCTCTATCGCAGTCTTTAACACTGGTAGCATGCCGCGACAGCGTGGACGTGAACTGTATGTGCAGTTGACGGACTTTGAGCGAGGGCGTATAGTGGGCATGCGGGAGGCCGGGTGGACGTACCGCCGAATTGCTCAACACGTGGGGCGTGAGGTCTCCACAGTACATCGATGTTGTCGCTAGTGGTCGGCGGAAGGTGCACGTGCCCGTCGACCTGGGACCGGACCGCAGCGACGCACGGATGCACGCCAAGACCGTAGGATCCTACGCAGTGCCGTAGGGGACCGCACCGCCACTTCCCAGCAAATTAGGGACACTGTTGCTCCTGGGGTATCGGCGAGGACCATTCGCAACCGTCTCCATGAAGCTGGGCTACGGTCCCGCACACCGTTAGGCCGTCTTCCGCTCACGCCCCAACATCGTGCAGCCCGCCTCCAGTGGTGTCGCGACAGGCGTGAATGGAGGGACGAATGGAGACGTGTCGTCTTCAGCGATGAGAGTCGCTTCTGCCTTGGTGCCAATGATGGTCGTATGCGTGTTTGGCGCCGTGCAGGTGAGCGCCACAATCAGGACTGCATACGACCGAGGCACACAGGGCCTACACCCGGCATCATGGTGTGGGGAGCGATCTCCTACACTGGCCGTACACCACTGGTGATCGTCGAGGGGACACTGAATAGTGCACGGTACATCCAAACCGTCATCGAACCCATCGTTCTACCATTCCTAGACCGGCAAGGGAACTTGCTGTTCCAACAGGACAATGCACGTCCGCATGTATCCCGTGCCACCCAACGTGCTCTAGAAGGTGTAAGTCAACTACCCTGGCCAGCAAGATCTCCGGATCTGTCCCCCATTGAGCATGTTTGGGACTGGATGAAGCGTCGTCTCACGCGGTCTGCACGTCCAGCACGAACGCTGGTCCAACTGAGGCGCCAGGTGGAAATGGCATGGCAAGCCGTTCCACAGGACTACATCCAGCATCTCTAAGATCGTCTCCATGGGAGAATAGCAGCCTGCATTGCTGCGAAAGGTGGATATACACTGTACTAGTGCCGACATTGTGCATGCTCTGTTGCCTGTGTCTATGTGCCTGTGGTTCTGTCAGTGTGATCATGTGATGTATCTGACCCCAGGAATGTGTCAATAAGGTTTCCCCTTCCTGGGACAATGAAATCACGGTGTTCTTATTTCAATTTCCAGTAGTGTATGTACGTTTTGTGGGGCCAGCACTCCCAACTGGTCCCAAACTGTATACAGGATGATTGTGGTTGGTTACTGCACGTGACGGAAGTCGCAGTAACAGAAGAATGAATTGTTTATTCAGTAATTTTACAATCCAGAAGCCGTCTTCCGTTCTCTGCTGCTTCCTGGGGGTGGATCCACATCCATCTGTCTGCTACTATGGTCCTCTGACTGGACCTTTGAGAGGGTGTGGAAGTGCCCAGTCTCTCCCGCAATTCGTCTCGCCCTCCCACACCGAATTACGTAGTAGTCGGATGCTATGATGGCCTATGCTATTGTCTAACCAGGCACTGCATGTTGCTGTGTTCTCAGTTGTTGTGATGCCCGATGCTACTGCCCATCAGGTGCCTGAATTGTCATTGTGTACTGTTTGCCAATCCTGACCCGCCCTTCAACAAGCTGGTGGTGGATCAGAGGCTGAGACACTAGAGCAGCTGGTGCCCCAGCTCGGTGTCATGGCGACAGTCTCCTGAGTGGCTCGTCAGTGGCTGGTGTCATTCTGGTCTCCAAGATGGTTTCTGGCAGCTCACAAAGATGCAGTCATCCTCACCAAACAATGTAGTGGAGATGTACCAGAAAACTGGAACAATCTTGCAAAAACTGTTACCTAAGAGTAATTAGAGAATTGAGAGAAAACGAAATGAACGCCATGAATCCTTCTGATCAAGTGACTACTGGCCTGTCAGCTCACATACTTATTTCGGTGGGGAATGGGCTTCTGTTGTTTGACTGCATTCGTAATGACACATCTACATCTACTTCTACATAGATACTTAGCAGGCTACCGTACGATCCATGACGGAGGGTACCCTGTACCACTACTAGTCATTTCCTTTCCTGTTCCACTCGCAAATAGAGCGATGGTAAACGATTGTCTATATTACTCCGTATGAGCCCTAATTTCCCGTATCTTATCTTCGTGGTCCTTACGCACAACGTATGTTGACGGTACTAGAATCATTCGGTAGTCAACTTCAAATGCCGGTTCTCTAAATGTTCTCAATGGTGTTGTTCGTGAAGAACGTCGCCTTTCCTCCAGGGATTCCCATTTGATTTCCCGAAGCATTTCCGTAACATTTACGTATTGTTTGAATTTACCGGCAACAAATCTAGCAGCCCGCCTCTGAATTTCTTCGATGTCTTCCTTCAGTCCGACGTGGTATGGATCCTAAACACTCGAGCAGCATTCAAGAATAGGTCGCACCAGCGTCCTACATACGGTTTCCTTTACAGGTGAACTACTCTTTCCTAAAATTCTCCCAATAAAACCAAGTAGACCATTCGCCTTCCCTACCTCCATTCTCACATGCTCGTCCCATCTCATATCTCTTTGCAACTTCACGCCCAGATATTTAAACGACTTGTCTGTGTCAAGCAGGACACTAGTAATACTGTATCCGAACATTACATGTTTGATCTTCCTACTCATCGGCATTAACATACATTTCTCCACATTTAGGGCTAGCTGCCATTCATCACATCAACTGGAAATTTGGTCCAAGTTTTCTTGTATCTTCCTACAGTCACTCATCTTACGTACCCCATAGATTCATCAGCAAACAGCCTCAGATTGCTGCCCTCCCTGTCTGCCAAAACATTTATGTATGTAGAGAACAACAGAGTTCCTATCACACTTCACTGAGGCACTCCTGACGATACCCTTGTCTCTGAAGAATACTCGCCGTCGAGGACAACATACTGGCTTCTATTATTTAACAGGTCTTTGAGCCACTCGCATATCTGTGAACTCATTCCATATGCTCGTACGTTCGTTAACAGCCTGCACTGGGTCACCTTGTCAAAAGCTTTCCGGAAAACGAGAAATATGCAAACCGCCTGTTGCCCTTCATCCATAGTTCGCAGTATATTACACAAGAAAAGGGCAAACTGAGTTTCGCACAAGCGATGCTTTCTAAAACAATGCTGATTCGTGGACATAAGCTTCTAAGTCTCAAGAAAGTTTATTATATTCGAACTGAGAATAGGGTTAAGAATTCTGCAGCAGACAGAAGTTAGCGACATTGGTCTGTAATTTTGCGAGTCCGTTCTTTTACCCTTCTTATATACTGGAGTCACCTGCGCCTATTTCCAGTCACTTGGGACTTTGTGGTGGGTGATAGATTTTCGATAAATTCAAGATAGGTAAGGAGCCAATGCCGTAGAGCACTTTTTGTAAAACGGAACTGGGATTCTATCCGGAGCTGGTGATTTATTTACTTTCAAATCTTTCAGTTGTTTCTTTACGCCAGAGATGCTTATTACTATGCCATCCATACGGAAATCTGTCCTGTGGTCAAATGAGGGTATGTTTGTACGATTTTCCTGTGTGGAAGATTTCTTGAACGTGAAATTTAAAACTTCGGCTTTCGTTTTGGCTCGGCTCTCACCACTATGGGACTTAACTGATGTGGTCATCAATCCCCTAGAACTTAGAACTACTTAAACCTAACCAACCTAAGACATCACACAGATCCATGCCCGAGGCAGGATTCGAACCTGCGACCAGACTGTAGCGCCTAGAACCGCTCGGCCACTCTGGCCGGCGCTTTCGTTTTGCTATCTTCAAATGTCACTCTAGACTGGTCAACACGGGACTAAATGGAAGCCTTAAACCTGCTTAGCGATTTTATATAAGACCAGAATTTCCTCGGTTTCTCAGCCAGGTCTTTTGCTAAGGTGTAACGGTGGTAGTTGCTGTATGCTTCTTTTCACAGACGCCCGAAACTCTACTAACCTTCGCTTGTCGTCATTTGTGCGTTGCCTTTTGAACCGAGAGTGCAACAGCCTCTGCTTCCTCAGCATCCTCCGAATTTCGTTATTAGACGATGGTGGATCTTTTCCATCTTCATCCACTTACTAAGCGCATAACTCTCCAGACAACGATTTACAGTCTGCTTAAACGTAGCTCATAATTTCTCCACATCCATCTTACTGGAACAAAGTGATGCCAGTTCACTGTCTATGTGAGATACTAATAACTGCTTGTCTGCTCTATCTAGCAGTAACACTCCCCTAGGCTTTTTCACTGACTTATTAACTTTGATAGTCATAGTTGCTATAATGACATCATAATCGCTAACCCCCGTTTATATACTGACATTGTCGATAAGGTGCGGCCCAGTTGTAGCTACAAGGTCTAAAATATTTCCTTTGCGGGTGACTGCCGAGCTAGTTGCTCAAGTAAGTTTCCAGAAAACATGTTCAAAAGTATTTCTTCAACGTGAAATTTAAAACTTCGGCTTTCGTTTTGCTATCTTCAAATGCCACTCTTGACTGGTCAACAAGGGACTAAATGGAAGCCTTAGACCTTCTGTACCCCTCGCACTGAATCCGTAGACACCCCACTCCATATTCGGTAGGTTAAAATCGCCTCCAACTACTATTGCATGATCTGGGTATTTACGCGGTATTGAGCCTAGATTTTCTTTGAATCACACCAAAACTGTCACAGCAGAATATGGTGGCCGGTAAAAACATCCAGCAGTTAACTTGTTTTCACCTACACCTGTTACACGCCACCAGATAACTTCACTATCACACTCAACCTCGACCTCACTAGTGAGAATATTTTTGTCAACTGCAATGAACACTCACCCTCCTATGACCTCTAATCCATAATTCCGATAAACGGTCCATGACTCGCTAAATATCTCAGAACTTTCCTCGTTTGGTGTCAGCCAACTCGGTCGCAAGAATAACTTCAGCGCGAGGACTTTCCTGCTGAATCGCTCCGTTCCACATCTCCTCCTAAACCACTGCACCGAATCAACCAAATTTGGTACACATACCACTTATTATCTTTGAAATCACCGCTTGGGGGTAAGAGTCACCGACCTATCGAAGGGATGGAGGTGAAAAGCAGTGTATGCCATGAAGCACAAAGTCACGTACTTCAGTCACCCAGTATCTGAGAATGAGAGAACTTAGAGACTTGCAACAAATCTTTACAAGCAATTTCAAACCGTTACGAAAATTCTCCTCGCTGACGACCTCCATAACATGACGAAAGGAAAAAAGGGTAATGTTTACTACATTTTCGCTGTACTTAGATTGGAACTATTGTATGAAACATGCCGGTTTAATTTATTGCTCCTTTACTACTAACTGAATTTGTGACCCATTTTTCTGACGGTACTCATGTATACCACTTAACGTACCTGAAAAATTATGTCACTGTAAGATACATAGTTCAGGAGGTTTGAAATCATAAATAGTGATATGCGTGAAAAACTGTGACATCATGCATGACGTTTTAATTTATTAGTATTAGCTGAAAACAGTCTTGGTTGCAATTTTAGTTTTTTTATTTATCAACTACGCGTTTCACCTTATTTAGGCATCTCCAGGCTGATCTCTGGTTTCTATGTAGATCAGCCTGAAGATGCCTAAATAAGGTGAAATGCGTAGTTGATAAATAAGAAAACTAAAATTGCAACCAAGACTGTTTTCAACTAATACTATTAAACACTGGTTTGCTGATTCATGCCACAGATGGATTGGAAGAATTTTTAATGTATTACTTATTTACTACTAACTCTATTCACAACACATTCCGTAGGCAGTAGCTACATGTAGCACTGTATTTACATACAAAATTACATCACTGTACAACATATAGTTCAGGATATATGACGTCATAAACGCTGAGCTGCGTAAAAATGAAACTACAGGGCGAAATTCGTTTAGTTACAGACTGAACAGAAAAACTGTTGTAGTAGGTAACACGAGCGGACGTTGAGGGACAAAGGATGGGGGAGTAGGAGGAGGCGGGCACAGAATGGAAGAGGATAAGATGGACAGAGAGAGGGGAGGAGGAAATGGACAGATAGTGGGGAGAGGAAGTGATGGATGGAGAAAGGAAAGAGGAAGAGATAGGCAGAGAGAGGAGATGAACAAATAGAGGGGGAGGAGGGAATAGACAGAAAGAGAAGAGGAGGAGATGGACAGAGAGAAGGGGGAGTATGACAGAGTCAGTGGGGATGAGGAGGTGGACAGGGAGAGGTAGCGGGAGAAGATGAACAAAGAGACAGGTGAGGTGGAGTTGGAATTAGGCAACGTGCTCTGTAACTCTTTGTTGAGCGAAGACGACAGCACCGCGCAAATGTCATTTCTTCTTATAACGGTATGTCTGCAGAACGACATGGGACACTCAGGCAGCGCTTGTCGCCTATGTGTCATTCAGCCCCTTGCACACAGAGCCAGTAGTGGCGGCCAGTATTGGCAGTCAGTGATCTGGCAGGGGCAGTAGGCTCACACGCGAAGACAGTAATGACTTCCAATGAAATCGTTCTCCTGGCAACCAGTAGCTGGGTTGCGTGTCGACACGGTGAGTGCAACATTGTCTGAGGATTTGTGAGAATGTGGAAGACATTGATGATTGTTTGGTTAAAGACTGGATGTGTCATAGAGATCGGCTGGGAGCTTTGTCTATGAGGTGCAACAATAAAGTAATGAGACTGGTTTTCTTTGCAACATGTGGCAACCCTGCAGGCTTGCGTAGGCACAATATCTTTGACCTTGGTCTATAAGCTGCTTCTAGTCCAAGCGGCACGTCGATGCAACTGCTCAGTCGTGAGTTGTGCTGTAATAAGTTAACATGTGTTTGTATCTCTCGTCACGGAAATGGAACTACATAATATTGCACAACGGTATGCCATTTCTTTTTGCATTAAATTGGATGAAAACTCGACGACAACTTACGGTAAGCTTCTGAAGGCTTTTGGAGAGCAGGTTATGTCAAGAGCTCAACTTTTTCATTGGCATAAAATGTTTAGTGAAGGCAGAACGAATATTGAAGATGAAGACAACAGTGGACGACCATCAACCTCACGGACAGACGTCAACTTGGCCAGGGTGCATGAACTCGTACGATATGATCGAAGATTATCTGTGGAATTGATTGCAGAAGAACTAAACATCAATCGAGAAACGGTTCATCTAATAATAACTGAAGATCTTGGTATGAGAAAGATTTGTGCAAAAATGCTCCCCAAAAATCTCACACCACAACAGCAAGAAACACGGAAAAATGTGGCAGCGGATCTGTTAAAGCAAACGGAAATAAATCCAGAATTGTTGAGTCGTGTTATCACTGGTGATGAAAGTTGTTTTTTTCAGTACGATCCAGAGACAAAACGCCAAAGTTCGCAATGGTGCTCAAAGGGATCACCCAGACAAAAAGACGCTCGCATGTCAAAGTCAAAAGTGTAATGCATGCTTGTGTGCTTCTTTGATTCCAAGGGAACTGTTCATAAAGAGTACGTGTCTCCTGGACAAACAGTTAACCAATATTACCACAAAGGAATTTTAGAAAGACTTCGTAAAAACGTTCTTCGTGTCCATGCCAACACTGCTGATAATTGGATTCTGCATCATGATAATGCGCCATCCCATACTGCTCTGTCAGTACAGCAAGTTTTAACCTCAAAACAAATTTCAGTACTACCACAGCCACCTTATTCACCAGATATCGCTCCGTGAGACATTTTTCTATTTCCAAGAGTCAAAACGGCGGACAAGGGACACCATTTTCAAACAACACAAGATGTCCAAAAAGCTGTGACGAGGGTCTTGGAGGATATTACAGAAGATGAGTTCCAGAAATGTTACCATCCATGGCAGAAGCGCTGTAAAAAGTGTGTGCAATCAGAAGGGAACTACTTTGAAGGAGACAACACTAAACGTGACTAAAACGGTAAGCAACATTTTTTTCCACATCAGTCTCATTACTTTATTGTCGCACCTCGTATAATACTCCGGAAAACTGCCGAGGAGGATCCTCTAGAATACAAGAGAATTATGAGAAAGAGTGTGTGTGTGTGTGTGTGTGTGTGTGTGTGGGGAGGGGGGGGGGAGTGGGGGGAGAATTTAACAGACTGTGTATTTTAAATGAACGTAAAAGATCAAAAACAGATACGCTGATGAGAATTGCAATTCATGCCCGCCAAAGACTAGAAGCTGCCTTACGGTTTTTAGCTAGTGGTGACAGTTACCTAACTCTAGCCGTCATGTCCAGAATGCCAGCGAACACCATTTCAAGTTTTATGCCAGAAGTACTTCTAGCAATAACTACAGCATTACAAGAATATACAGAGTGGGGCAAATAAATGTGGCCCGGACGAGTGGATACGATTGGACGTGAATGTAAGCATATAACCACACCCCATGACGCGCACACCACGTGTAAACCCGTCACGTGATTCACACAGGTTCATTGTGTAGTGCGGGCTGTGGTAGTATGAAAGGAGCAGTGGAAAGGGGGCGATGGTACTTACAGTGGAGCAGTGGGTATTCACTGCGGAAAGTTACATGTCAAGAAAGTCGTGGAAACAGTGTGGTCAGTTGTTTACTGTGAAGTTCAATGGTGGCAAAGTGCCAGCAAAGAGTGTCATGCAACGCTAAGTCCGAGAATGGCGTCAGTCAGGATCTGTTTTGAATAAGTCAAAAAACATTCCGAAACGAGCCGACACATCAGAAAATGTGGCTGCAGTTCACCAGAAAGTGTTTCAGAGTCCTATCAAATGGTTCAAATGGCTCTGAGCACTATGGGATTTAACTGCTGAGGTCATCAGTCCCCTAGAACTTAGAACTACTTAAACCTAACTAACCTAAGGACATCACACACATCCATGCCCGAGGCAGGATTCGAACCTGCGACCGTAGCGGTCGCGCGGTTCCAGACTGTAGCGCCTAGAACCGCTCACCCACCTCGGCCGGCAGTGTCCTTTCAAATCAAACCGACGCCTGTAGCAAGAGGCCGGCGTATCACGTCAATCATGCGGACGAATGAATACTCCACCTGGACCTGCACATGCGCCCCTACTGAGTGTCATACATTAAAACCAGCAGATGCTCCTCAGCGCCTCCAGTTTTATGTATGGCTGTTCACTGACCTAACAATGAATGGCTTGGACATGGATCTGTTCTTCATGTCTGATGAAACCTGGGTTCACCTGGGTGTTATGTCAATTCACAGAATCACAGGTTCTGGACAGCGGAGAATCCCCATAACTTCGACGACCATTGCAAGGTGAGAAGTTTGGGGTTTGGTGTGCAGCGTCTACTTGTCGCATTATTGCTCCCATCTTCTTTCATCAGACAGCAGACTTAGGCGCATTAAATTACCGACATTTTGAAACCATTTGTGGCAGCATTAACGGAGGAGAAAGAAACCTATAGCTATTTCCAACAGGATGGAGCAACTGCCCATACGGCCGGCCAATCCTTGGAGCACCTTTACATAATCTTCACTCTTGACAGATTTGTTATCAGAAGTCAGTCTGGTCGTGGCCCTAGCTTGCCACCTAGGTCACCTGACTTGTCAATCTGCTATTACGTTGTGTGGGTGCCCTCAAGTCTACGGGGTATCGCAACAACCCTCATAGTCTTCAACAACTGCAGCAGAACATTTCGGATGAGACTGCAGCAATTCCAGCAGTCCAGCTTCGATCCGCCTTCAGCAACATGCTGCCCAGGGCCCAAAAGTGCCAATAGATGCATGGTAGTCATTTCCAACATCGGCTATACTCTGGTTAGTACTGTATTTCCTTTCCTCTGCCATGTTTCTTTGTACTCTGGGTCTCTGTTCTCTGGGCCACATTTATTTACCCCACCCTGTATGAAGGTAAAATCTCACAAGCTATGGCTTGCTAACTAGTTAATTACTGTATATGGTAGAAAAAATCAAGAGTAGGCCTATCTTTTGTAACTTATAATAAATATTTCTGAAAAGAGGAGCACATTCATAGCAATACTGGTGCTTTAAAGAAAATACATGCAGAAATATCCATAAATATTTTGGGGTTATCACTTTCACCAACTATGCCAACCACATAAGGGGTGATTAAACAAAATATATAAACTTTATTTAGTAATATTTATTATTAAATTTTGGATATAGAACAAAACTTGTTTGTCAGGTGATGAAATTTTACTTTAAATGTCTGTAAAGAAAATCTCCTTCAGCTGTAAATTCGTCATCTGAATCACCGGTGTTGGAAGATGTTCCGGATAACATCGGAGTAGTTGATGGTCGTAGGGCTTCCCACAATTTGAGCCTCTCTTTTGAAAGTAATGATTGAATTTGGTCCTGGTGCGTAAGTCTATTTTTCAAGGAAGGGTCCCTGAACTGAGCTTGTAACACCATAGCTCTAATACTCTACTGATTTATTTTGCCTTTTGTTTTATTTGATATTACGTCATTGAGTTTCTGTAAATGTTGTTGGAATGAATCCATACCATGGAAGTGTTTATTCTTTTCTCTGTTATAAACTTGATGTCTTTTGGAATGTGAGCAGTTTGACCTATGTAATATATACGATATGAGCAAATGATATGTTTGTCTTTCTCACTTAATGTCTTTGGTTATCTTTGAGGATGAATAATTTTGTTTCAATAATTTTTTATAGAAATGTTAATATGTGCAAAAGTTCTGTTTTATTTAAAATGTTTGTTCTCTGTTATGTAAACTGCTGACCTTCACTTAGGGTTCTTAATTATGTCATATGTAAAAGGTGTAGTGGTTCCCCTCGGGAACGGAACTGTGTAGCGCGCGCAAATTGTGGTTGGCCTAGGTAGAAAAGGTGGAACCAAGAGTCAGTCGGGGACGAGCTACCAAACTGTGTACTGCCATGTAAAAGTTGTATATTGTGATGGTTCCGAGAGAGGCTTTTTCTGGCACTTTCCAATGCCTCGGGTGGATGGATAAATAGCTGGAACGATTCTGGAGTTGGTATTCATCATCGCCACTAAGAAGGGACAGAGTCCAGCAATTCTGCCTGCAAATCCCCCTTCCAACATGCAGTTGCCACCACATTGCGCAATCACTGTAACGGAATACTATAATATTGTACAGTGAAGGATCAGCTTATTGGATGTTTTAGTGTGCGCAAATATAAGGTAACTTATAACTGAATTTATGTACCTACCTTGATTTTTTCCCTATCACAACACCTCTCAGGTTCCCCTCCATTTGAACTATGATTACCGAGTGTCCTAATTTGTGGAAAAAATGAAAGCCTCAAAGTCAAATAGTTAATACATAATGCTGTTTGATCTTTGGTAAGAAGGGAATATTCAGATTTACTGTGGATTTAGTGAAATTGTGGGAGGCAGTAAATGTAGTTTTGTGAAGTTTCAAAGTCACCTATTTAATCATTTATTGAATGTAGAAGACTGTGGTAATAAAGACAATTTGCTGTTTCTTTTAAAAATTAAAATTCTTAAAACTGAGGCTTATAAAGTTTTGCTTAGTTAATGACCATAGTGCTGCCTGTAGTAAATTTTAAAAGGTGAGTCAGTTCCTTGTAAATTTGTCAACATTGTGCCTCACTGCAGTAAAAGTCGTGAATTGCAGTTGTGGAAAGTTGGATACTTGCTAAGCTCTTGTTTCTTTTGGGTATTGAAAGTGCATATTAATAATGTAATAAGATCCACAGGTTATCCTTTACCACTATTTATGAAAACAATAATTTCTTTATTCAAAAGACAGTGAGAAGTAACCTCTTAGTGAATTTCATTTAACTTTCATTCTAAATAGAATAGTATTTAGTTGAGAGATATTTAACCTGTGACCAGTTCATAATTTTGCAGTGAACTACATTTATAATTTTACGTCAGCTAGGAAAATACTTGAACAATAATACTGAACCTATGTCCAATTAATGATTCTGCAGTGAATATTAATGGTAATGTTATAAAGACCATTTAGTTTGAATAAGCCCTGAAAGTAATAGTGTATTTCGTTATCTGTTATATTTATGCAAATAGTTTGTTCTGCTCTGTCAGCTTCCAATCTTAACCGTGAACATATGCAGGTGTCAGAGTTCATTGCACTCGCGTGTGACAACGTATGGGTTGTGTTTGTCCGTTAAAGTTAGTCATACTCATTTTCTCGAACAAGAATGTCAATCATTCTCTTGCCTAATTAGGCTGGCGACCGTTTTCCTTATTCTTTGAACAGTGTAGATAGGTAAAATATTGTTTTTACTGTTAAGACGAGCCGGAGGTGGTCAAATCCAAAAAAATACGATTTTTTTTGCTACCGAAAATTAATTGGAACATTCCTCTTTAATGTAAACTTTGAATTATTGTTCTACTCGGCCTAGAAGTGGAGTTATTACCATTTTCCCCCACGCCTGCAGAGGAAATGGGTGGCCGCTGAATGCATCTAACACCCTCTCGTGACTTCCTGGCGAACTGCTTGAGATTTTCTCGGCCTGTTACGCATACAGCGCCTTATTTTACGCATACAGCGAGTGTGGAAGGGTTGGCTACATTGTTTTCTGTGAGAAATATTACCCGTATTTCCTTACAGCTTACTCCTATTTTCTTCAGAATTTCGAACATCTTGCTCCATTTAATATTGTCCAACTTTTGTTCTGGTTACGATGCCACGTTTTAGTAACCGTGTATATAAGAAGAGGAAGAACGTAGGGAAAAGAAAATTAACACTAATACCAAGTTGCGATACTACAATGAATAAGAGCGCGGAACATCGTCTCTTTGCTGTTTACCGTTTCGAATTAGTTCAGTGTTGCGCCTGTTGTTGGTAGTATTATACTTCTTGTGTAAAGCGGGTAATATGCAGTATGTACAAAAATCAGGAGGGAACAATAAAACCAATTTTTCATGACTTAGCACAGCCAGAATTGTTACACAAATGTCTACACGGAAAGACGCAGAATCCTAATGAGAGCGTAAACAATTTGATTCGGAAAGTGATTCCTAAAAGGGTGTTTGTAAGCATAAAAACACTGCACTTTGGCATTTATGATGCAATAGCAACCTACAACCAAGGGAACAATGTGAAATGTGAAGATCTGAAGGCATTAGCATTTACAGCTGGGGTGAACACTGTACGAGCACTAAGAAATATTGACAGAGAAAGGATAAGAGGAGCAGAAAGAAGAGAAAGGCATATGAAGTATGATGGAACAACAGGCCAGAAAAGAAGACAGAAGAGGAAGCTTTTGGAGGATGAAGAAGAAGACCCTGATAATCCATCCTATAGTGCAGGAATGTATTGAGAATCTTTGATAGCCATTTCCCGTAAATTAGAATTTTTCGAATATAAGGAACATTTTCTCAAAATCCACTCAAGCTAGAGAGATGAAATTTTTATACAGCACTCCTAGTGGTCAAACTTACATTGTAACACAGCCATTTGGCAATATGTTCAGTAGTTTCATTTCAGTTTAATTATAAAGCAATTATTTGTAAAAAAATTTGGGTCATTAATAAAAAAAAAATAATTGGAAGGAAACTAGAAAAGATACTATAAAATCCCTCTGTCATAACTGCAATACTAAACCACTCTATATGCAAAAAAATTCAAAATTTTCTATTTGGTAGTTTATTCATAAATGTTCCTCAAACTTAGTGACTTTAACATGGGCAGCATAGGTACCTCCGGCTCCCCTTAAAATATTTAAGTAATTCTGACTTTCACTTCAGATAAGCCACCTCCGTTAGGTACAGCACGGTCAATAAAAAAAAATGGTTCTAATGGCTCTGAGCACTATGGGATTTAAGTTCTGAGGTCATCAGTCTCCTAGAAATTAGAACTACCTAAACCTAACTAACCGAAGGACATCACTCACATCCATGCCCTAGGCAGGATTCGAACCTGCGATCGTAGCGGTCGCGCGGTTCCAGACTGTAGCGCCTAGAACCTCTCAGAGGGTAACACTGCTCTGTTGCGTTATGCCATAATTGCTTTAACAAGATAGTTTTATTTCACAACCTGCCTCCAACTTTAAGGTTGTATAGTAGTAGCAGACGTTAGTGTTATAAGCTGCAACATATTTTCCAAATAAATCAACCTCATTGGGCTGAGGTCTATTTGAAAATGACGAGAGACTCTACATTTTTTTCTGTAACTACTAGATGACACATTCAACTTTTTATAACTTGCTTACACGCTGTTTTTTTTTCAGTGAGAGTTGGAGCCGGCCGCTGTGGACGTGCGGTTCTAGGCGCTTCAGTCCGGAACCGCGCTGCTGCTGCGGTTGCAGGTTCGAATCCTGCCCCGGGCATGGATGTGTGAGATGTCCTTAGGTTAGTTAGGTTTAAGTAGGTCTAAGTATAGGGGACTGGTGACCTCAGATGTTAAGTCCCATAGTGCTTAGAGCCATTTGAACCATTTGAGAGTTGGAAAAGTAGGCACAATTGGAGATCGTGATGAGATCTCGACATTCTGTATTATGTCAATAATTTAAGGACCAGATGCGACAGTTTAGTCATCCGGCCTATCATCTT
This sequence comes from Schistocerca cancellata, assembly GCF_023864275.1. NCBI lineage: Eukaryota > Metazoa > Arthropoda > Insecta > Orthoptera > Acrididae > Schistocerca > Schistocerca cancellata. The sequence continues at coordinate 208,681,967 of NC_064629.1, read as the reverse complement.
TAGCACTGGTAGCTAGTGTACCTGAAATTAAAAGACTACCAAGAATTAACTGCCCTCACAACTCACTGTCTGTGTTGATGTCTTTGTGTGCATTTGCAATTTTTAGTTTGTAACCAATATTTGTATTTAGGTTCTGAAAACACCGGAGGAATGGGTGGAAATACAAAAAAATATTAAACATAATGGAATTTTCCTTTATATTGTGGTACTATTGACGGGAAGCATGTGACCATAAAGCGACCGTCTGAGAGTTGCTCTGAGTTCTACAACTACAAAAGAAGTTACAGTGTTATACTTTTGGTACTGGTAGATGCTGACACTAATTGTCTATACACAGATGTGGGAACCAATGGAAGAGGCAATGACGAAAGCGTAAACTGGTTGTCCTCGCTTTAGTGAGCCTTGAACAATAGTGGACTAAATATTCCTAATGACCACTTTAATTGTGGGTGATGGGTTCCCCCTGTCACCGAACTTTTCCAAATTAAATTTGACATTAGAGGAATGTATATTCAACTATCGTTCATCGCGTGCACGCAGAGAGATGGGAAACGCATTTAGTACAATGACAGCAAGACTTAGAATCTTTGGGAAACAAATTGTAGTTGATATAGAAACTATGGTCTAGTTATAGCGTCTCCGAGTAATAATCAAAACCTCCTGGATCCAGGGTTGAATAAAACTCTTCAGCAGTGTCGGCCGAAGACTTCCGACATAAGAAGTCACCCCAATTCTGTCAACGGCGCTGTCAAAGATGATGGAGAAGCAGGCAAAGATTTAGAGCGCTCTTTACCTTGGGGTGGCAAACTGCTTCCAAAATTCGGAAGAATCAACAATGATCAACGGCTTAAGTATGCAGAAAGCAATGGAAAACAGTGCTTTAAAGACACACAATGTGTATCCTCAGGACATGTGGCTGGCCTATTACCGAAAAAGTATCATGATGATTTCACCACCATTGGTAAAAGATTCCAGACTAGATTTCCCCCCCCCCCCCCCGCCACGGATCTCCAGGGGGTTACCATGAGAAAAAGATTGAATAAACAACGGAAGGGTAATTTTCTACGAGTCGGACGTTAAATGTCAGAAGTTTGAACGTGATAGTGAAGCTAGAAAATATGAAAAAAAGAAATGCTACTGCTCAGTCTAGATATGGTGGGAGTCAGTGAAGTGAAATGGGAAGAGGACAACGATTTCTGATCAGGTGAGTATAGGGTTATATCAACAACAGCAGAAAATGGCATGACGAGAGTGGGATTCGTTATGAATAGGAAGGTAGGGCATAAAGTGATTTACTGTGGAAAGATCAGTGACAGGGTTGTTTTCATTAGAATCGACAGTAAACCAACGCCGACGACAACGGTTCAGGTATACACGCCGAATTGTGAAGATATAGAGAAAGTATATTAGGATATTGAGCGAATAATTCGGTTTGTAAATGGAGTTGAAAATCTAATAGTCATGAGGTATAGGAATGCGGTTGTATGGGGAGTGAATGGAAGAAAGGGATACGGCAGAATATGGACTAGGCGGTAGGAATGAGAGACTAACTGAATTCTGCAATTAATTTCAAATAGTAATAGCGAATACTCTGTTCAAGGTTCATAACAGGAGGAGGTATACTTGGTAAAGGCTGGGAGATACGGAAGGATTCAAATTAGGTTACATCATGGTCAGGCAGAGATTCCGAACTCAGATATTGGATTCTGAGGCATACCCAGGAGTAGATATAGACTCGTATTACGATTTAGTAATGATGAAGAGTAGGCTGAAGTTAAAGAGACTAGTCAAGAAGAATCAATGCGCAAGGAAGTGGGATACGGAACTTCTAAGGAATGAAGGCATACGCTTGAAGCTCTGAGGATGTGGATGCTGCGATAATGTATAGCGCACCAGCCAATTCAGTTGAAGAGAAATGGACATCTTTAAAAAGGGAAGCCAGAGAAATGGGAAAGGAAAACAGGTACAAGGAAGGTAACTGGGAAGAAACCATGGGTAAAAGAAGAAATACTTCGGGACCTTTGCCTTTCGAGGGCAAGTGCTCTACCGTCTGAGCTACCCAAGCACGATTCACGCCCCTAGGAGACGAGATACTGGCAGAAGTAAAGCTGTGAGGACGGGGCGTGAGTCGTGCTTGGGTAGCTCAGACGGTAGAGCAATTGCCCACGAAAGGCAAAGGTCCCGAGTTCGAGTCTCGGTCCGGCACACAGTTTTAATATGCCAGGAAGTTTCATATCAGCGCACACTACACTCAAGAGAGAATATCTCATTCTGGAAAGAAATACTTCAGTTGATCGACGAAAGAAGGAAGTACAAAAATGTTAAGGCAGTTCAGGAATACAGAAATACAAATCATGCAGGAATCAAATAAATCGGAAGTGCGGGGAAGCTAAGGTGAAATGGTTGCAGGAAAAATGTGAAGGAATCGAAAAACATAAGATTGTCGTGAGGACTGACTCAGCGTATAGAAAAGTCAAAGCAGCCTTAATTGAAATGAAAAGTAAGGGTGGTAACATTAAGAGCGCAATCGAAACTGCAATTTTAAATGCAGACGAGAGAATGGATAGGTGGAAAGGGCAGAATGAAGGCCTTCATGAGGAGGAGGACTTGCTGATGAAATGGTAGATGAAGACATACGAGTCGATTCAGTATTAGAATTAGAATTTAAAAGAGCTTTGGACGACTTAAGATCAAATAAAACAGAAGGGAGAGATAACATTCGATCGGAATTCCTGATATAACTGAAGGAAGCGGTAACAAAATTACTATTCAGGTTAGTGTGTAGAATGTATGACACCGGCGATATACCGTCAGACTTTCGGAAAAACATCATCCGCCCAATTCCTAAGACTGCAAGAACCGATAAGTGCGAGAATTATCGCAAAATAAGCTTAACAGCTCAAGCATCCAAATTATTGATAAGAATAACATACAGAAGAATACAAAAGAAAATTGAGAATCTAGCAGATGGCGATCAGTTTGACCCTCAGGGAGGTAAAGGCACCATACGGCCGTTCTGACGTTGCGGTTGACAACGGAAGGAAGAGTGAAGAAAAATCAAGACACGTTCACAGGATCTGTCGACCTGGAAAAAGGATTCGACAATGTAAAACGGTGCAAGGTAATCGAAATACTGAAAAAGTTGGGGTAAACTGTACGGAGAAACGGGTAATATGCAATATGTACAAGAACAAGAAGGGAAAAATAAGTCTGGAAGACCCAGAACGAAGCGCTCGTATTAAAACGGTGTAAGACAGGGATGTAGTCTTTGGCCCCTACTGTTCAGCCTGTAAATCAAAGAAGCAATGGGGGAAATAAAAGAAAGGTTCAAGACTGGGATTAAAATTTAATGTTAAAGGATGTCAGTGATAACATTCATAGATGACATTGCTATTCTCAGTGAAAGTAAAAAGAATTACGTGATATATTGAATGGAACGAACAGTCTAATGAGTACAGAATGTGGATTGAGAGCAAATCGAAGAAAGATGAAAGTAATGAGAAGTAGCAGAAATGAGAACAGCGAGAAACCTAACATCAGAATTGGGGATCACGAATCAGACGACGTAGACGAAGTTTTGCTGCCTAGGCAGCGAAGTAACCCATCATGAATGGAGTAAAGAAGACATAAAGAGTAGACTAGCACTGGCAAAAAGAGCATTCATGGCCAAGAGGAGTTAACATGTATCAAACATAGGTCTTAATTTCAGGAAGAAATTTCTGCGAATGTACGTTTGGGGCACAGCATAGTATGGCAGTTAAACATGGACGGTGGGAAAACCGTAACAGAAGTGAATAAAAGCGTTTGAGATGTAGTGCTACAGAAGAATGTTGAAAATTAAGTGGACTGATAAAGTAAGGAATGAAGAGGTTCTCCGCAAAATCGACGAGGAAGGGAATGTATGGAAAATACTGACAAAAAGAGGGGACAGGAAGATAGAACTTGTGTTAAGACATCAGGGAATAACTGCCATGGTACTAGAGGCTAAAAACTATAGAGGAAGACAGGGATTGGAATACATCCAGAAAGTAATTGAGGACGTAGATTGCAGGTGTTACTTTAATTCGAAAAGGTTAGCATGGGAGAGGAATTCGTGGTGCGGCGCATCAAACCAGTCTGAAGATTGATGACTCAAAAAAAAAAGAAGAGAAAATATTTGCTCGTACAATGTACGTGTACTCTACACAACTGGTTGCGAACAACTTCACTAGCAAAGTACTTTTAAAGAGCATGTGTTGAACATGAAGACAGTGGCACCTGAATATTTCACTCCAGCCAGTGGCGTTCCGCTGCAACTACCGTTATTGAAAGGGGCTCGCCCGACATACACATATTCGAAAACTGCTTCGGAAACAGAAAAGAAACTGGCTAAGTACTTTAGTGGCAAAGGACGAATATCTTGGCAGATGAAGGTTGCTGGCATGTAATATGTGGCACACAAAATGTACTTAAACCCTACTTAGTTACTGACGAGCTCTGTGAAATAAACTGTTCTGAACATCCTACTGGTGTTATTGTTCAGTGAATCAGAAAGCTTGTTTGAATGTTCATAGCTGATAACATTAACAACATTGCAATATGCTTTTTTTTAAAGCGATGGGTTTGTATTCGTAGTCATCTGATATAGCCTAGTATCTTATTAAATAACATACTCTGGAGAGTGTTTTCTTTTGAAGTAATTGCTATTATCCTTTTCTCCTTATGTTTACAAATATGTTTGTTGCTTTTGTTTCTATTTTAGTAAGTGTTGCATTGTTTAGAGATCACGGTGCCACCCCAAAGTCGTCAACATGAATTGATAACATAGACATTTGTGAGGGATCGTTTCAGTCCGTAACAACCAATGGCAGACACTTCAGAAGACTCACCTCCACTCTCAGCACTGCAGTGCCCTTGCACTGAGGTCAACATAGTGTCGAGCACGCAAGCACTCCACCAAGTTAAGACCTCAGCTACTGCAGTCGGCATCATAGTGCAGCACCAACGTGTTATTTATGTTTCAGTTGAACTTGTATGTCGAACATACAAGAGAACAGTGTGTTACTTAGTTCATCAAGTGATGCTTCCATAAACAATTTCAGTTGTAAATTATTCAGTACTACTTTGGCAAAGAAATGTGTCTAAGTTAAGTAAATCTTTTATTTATTAATTTAATAAAGTGAATTAATATTTCATATGATATAGGTTGATGAACCTTCCCCCAGAGCAATCAAAGAACCTACAGTTATAGCCCCACGAAAGTAGTTTCGTCTGATCATGACAGTAAGTAATAAAAATTGTATAACCTAATTTCTAGGAAGGTGAGAATTAACTGAATATCTGTTTACTGGTTTAGCTGAGCTTTCGGTTTTGGTTTGACACAAACCCGATGTTGACTTCCTCGTGATGACTTCATCTCTCATGAAATTGTCTGCTGCAGTGAACCATGGTAACTTTGATACGTAGATGTCAGTACGTGCTCCGTCTGCCTTTGATGAACTCACTTTCAAGAGTTCATCGCTGTACGTGGCCTTTGTAGCCTTTATATGGGATCTCAGAAAACACACTTTGGGGACTGCAGCTCCTAGTCCCGCTACGTCACTCTTTACCTTCGTCATAAAAATCTCCCTCTTCGTCCTATCGACATAATCACAATGGCGGATGCTCGATAATACACTGAAGAGCCAAAGCAACTGGTATAGGAATGCGCATTCAAATACAGAGATATGTAAACAGGCAGAATACGGCGCTGTAGTCGGCAACGCCTATATAAGACAAGTGTGTGGCACAGTTGCTAGATCGGTTACTGCTGCTACAATGGCAGGTTATCAACGTTAGAGCTTCGAGCGGCGCATATTTTCTTGTTTGGTTAAAGTTTCAGCGCTGGTACCAACGGAGATATTGAAGCAAGTATATTTTTTAAAATGGGTCTGTATACTTTTATACCTGCATTCGATAGCTCTTGAAAAGACAATTACACTGATGTAGCATTTGTTAAGGGTGACTTTGAAACCTGTCGTAAAAAAATTCGCGGAAGGTCCTAGAGTTTGAGAGCACAGTGGCCGGAATCGGCATTAGTGATGCAAACACTGGCAAGTAGAGCTCTCGTGCTACGCTGGCAGAATGTCAACACATTTGCCTGTTTATTTGTCCGCACTGTGCTTCTACATTCGTTGCGTGCGGACATCTACACCAATGAGGAGAAGTTGGACATACTACTTTTATATGGCGGCTGTAAATGAAATGACGTATAAACAGTACAGTGGTAAAGGGCTGTCTATCCGGATCGCTAATAATGTTCGACGCGCCAGGCAATTGCAGGAGTTATTAAGACGCTAGTGTGGACAGGCTACTTTAACGTCGAGAAGAGGACAAGAAAGAAGACTGCAACTGACAGAGAACACGAAGAGGCTGTTCTGGCTACGACGCTAATGAATCCGCACTGTGGTACGAGGCACATTGCCAAGGAATGTGAAATCAGCTAGACGAGTGTCACTGGCATCCTGCATCGAAAGACTTTCCATCCCTATTATCTGACACTACATCAGGCTCTCGACGACCGTGATTTTGAACGTCGTACAGAATGCTGTCGATTTGCCCTTCAGCAACTGAGAGACGACAATACGTTTTTCCAGCGTGTGCTCTTTACCGATGAAGCAACGTTAACTAACCACGATAATGGAAATTTGCATAACATGCACTACTGGGCACACTGGCTTCGTAAATTGCGCCAACAGTCGTCTAGCGTAAACGTAGGCGCGGCATAATAGGTAATTACATTGAGGGACCTTACGTCATCTCAGGCGTTCTAAACGGACACTCGTACGCACAATTTCTGACGAATATTCTGCCGGTTCTTCTAGAAGAGGTACCATTGGGTATTCGTTAGTGTATGTGGCTGTAATATGACGGTTGTCCAGTCTATTGTTGATTTCATTTACGTGTGTATGAAATTACAATGCAATGTCAAATAAGTCGACAGCGTGTATTGCACATAGCTGGTAACATTATGAACATGCGCTTACGTTCAGCATGAAAGGACGTTTCGTTCAAATGGCTCTGAGCACTATGCGACTTAACTTCTGAGGTCATCAGTCGCCTAGAACTTAGAACTAATTAAACCTAACTAACATAAGGACATCACACACATTCATGCCCGAGGCAGGATTCCAACCTGCGACCGTAACGGTGGCGCGGTTCCAGACTGAAGCGCCTAGAACCGCACGGCCACTTCGGCCGGCGACGTTTCGTTAAGAAGAATATTTATTTTGCGGTATACAGGTGGTCAAATGGTTCAAATTGCTCTGAGCACTATGGGACTTAACTTCTGAGGTCATCAGTCCCCTAGAACTTAGAACTACTTAAACCTAACTAACCTAAGGACATCACACACATCCATGCCCGAGGCAGGATTCCAACCTGCGACCTGCGTAACGGTGGCGCTGTTCCAGACTGAAGCGCCTAGAACCGCTCGGTCACAACGGCCGGCACAGGTGGTCACCAAAGTATTTTTAATAAAATGTTTAGTTCGACGAATGTATTCCATATGATATAAATCAGAGTAGTGTAGGTAGAGACAGTTGTCCGTCAACATGTATTTTACCTCTAAGAAGCACACAGCCACGCAGAGAAAAAGAGAAGTCAAATCTTCCTTCTCACATTTAGACATTTAATACAGTACTTGCTTTTTGCAGCGTGTGAGATCTCTTTATTTTTGAAGAATGGTCAGTTGATTTCTCTGTTTGAGATCACGTAAATCTGGGAGTGTACACAAATTTGAAATAGTTTTCATAAGGCCTATGTGGTACGCTAGATTGTAGCCTATGTCGTATATCCATATTGTAACCTCCCCTCAAGAAATTTGAATGTCAATGATTATTATAAATGCTGTCTTCCCACAAAAGTGACTAATAAAAATGAGCAAAGTGTAACCTCCCCTCAAAATTAACGTTAAGAAATGAAGATTGCTCATTAAACCCACACAATAATATTAATTAGATAATGAAGCATGAACTGACTGTAACATCTCAACAGAAATAATTAAACCTGACAAATTTTATAGGTACAGCAGCGCTGACCTACGGCCCTGTGAAATAATTAAACCTGATAAATTCTTACTTCAGTAAAATTCCATCTGCTCTTATTTTTGGCACAGCTTCGTGCAATGCTGGCGTATATTTAATTCTGATTCTTGGAGGAAATGCATAGGAAATATTCTTTGAATTGAAATGAATCTTTTTCTTCAAAAGGATGGAAAAATTCTTTAAATTGAAATGATTACTTTCTTTAAAAGATTTACTTTAAAAATTATTATTGGGGCAATTCTTGAACAAATCAATTACAATTAACATATGTTATTAGCTGAGCGCAATGCTGCTTCATTACCTTCGATAACAATATACCTCATCCTGAATCGTGACCAGAGATGGAGGGAGAGCACGCCGCCGACCGATGTCGACACCCGCTCAGTACAACCGTCCACTCGCTACAACTACTGCCGACAGAGAGCAACTCGCAACTGAACCATTCTCTCTGCCGACTCCACACACACTACTAGCACTGACTGAGTGCAACTAGCAACTGAACACTCGCGCGGTCAAGCGCAGACTAGCAACGATAAATAACTCTCTGGTCAGAGATTCTGTCATGCCTCGCCATCGCTGGTAATGAATACATATGAAACGTACGCGTTTCAATATACACACAATAAAAAAAACTTCTGAAGATAGACGTTGACTGTGGATATTGTATCACAGACACAGTCCCTTTGACTGTTCAGAGATGCCACTAAACCCACCCAAAGATGTAAATAACCATGCATGAGCAGCACCTATTGGACGGAGGGGGTCCGACAGCCGATCAGTTCCAGTTATTCCACCAGGAAGGAGGTACACGGCTCGTGTTGTCTGTAGTTCAACCATGCCTAGACGGTCAATACCGCTGTTCGATCACGTCCGCATTGTTACTTTATGCCAGGAAGGGTTCTCAACAAGGGAAGTGTCCAGGCATCTCGGAGTGAACCAAAGCGATGTTGTTCGGACATAGAGGAGATACAGAGAGACAGGAACTGTCGATGACATGCCTCGCTCAGGCCGCCAAGGGCTACTATTGCAGTGGATACCGCTACCTACGGATTATGGCTCGGAGGAACCTTGACAGCAACGCCACCATGTTGAATAATGCTTTTCGTGCAGCCACAGGACGTCGTGTTACGACTCGAACCGTGCGCAATAGGCTGCATGATGCGCAACTTCACTCCAGACCACCATGGCGAGGTTCATCTTTGCAACCACGACACCATGCAGCGCGGTACAGATGGGCCCAACGACATGCCGAATGGACCGCTCCGGATTGGCATCACGTTCTCTTCCCCGGTGAGTGTCGCATATGCCTTCAGCCAGAGAATCGTCGGAGACGTGTTTGGAGATAACCCGGTCAGGCTGAACGCCTTAGACACACTGTTAAGCGAGTGCAGCAAGATGAAGGTTCCCTGCTGTTTTGGGAATGCCACCTCTGTGTCCAAGAAGTCGGACACAACAGAGAGTAATTCAGAATATTTAATTTAAATAACAAGAAAATAACGAATGAATTTAGCAGGGTAGTTTGAACTAAACCAGGAAGTATTTCGATGGTCACATAGTTGCCAAACGTATTCTACAATGTCGTCAATTCTCCAATAGTTTAGTGACAAGCAGACTATGTTTTCTCAGCCAACGTGCTCCTTGAGCTGGCTGGCACCAAAGAAGCTTGCCCTTCTAAGACGTGGTGTTCCGCCTGCCACTGTGTTGACTAGGAGCAGAAATTCCTAGAACAGGACTATGAGTTTTATTCACATTTCTGTAAGTACGATTCGGGTATGAAGCGTGGTTATGAATAATATTCAAATGCACCGATTGCAACTCGAACATCATAAATAAAGAGCAAGGAAAATTATTTCGGCGGTTCTCCTCTTCTGTAGCTGTTGTGAGTATTTTTTTCTGCTTTAAGCAAACTGCAAGCTATCAAAGTCATTAACTGGAACAGATTCGCTTTTTTATCGTCACCAGACGCTAATAACGTTATGAATAAATAACGTTCATTCTAATATTATATACTTGAAAACAGGTTTTCTTGCGAGTGATTGCACTGGCGCCACCTCTGATACATAAAATGCAACATATAGACAACACAGCACTGCTTGTGGATCATCAGATTTTGTAATCAGATTTCATATGCTGCGAATAACAGAGTTTCAAATCACAAAAGCAAATCGTGCAAGGGAATTCTTCGCAATGACCGAAAAAAAGGACTCAAAAACCGCGAAGAAATTAAACTAGTGCATTATGCAGTGCAGATTCGATTACAGATTCTGATAACATGAAAGGAGAAGCAGTTGTGAAACACGGAACAAAAATTGCCGACAGTAAAGTGTAAGCTATGTCATTCCTAAGCGAAACTGTCATTCATTGTATAAAAAGCAAAGAGACGAAAAGTATCGTCGGCTTGTAATGGTTACAATATAACTGCTGGTTATATAACTATATATATATAACTGCAATAATAGCGAAAATCGCCTGATGAATGAGCTACTCAGTTTTCAGACAGTTAACGACAGAGAGGGATAGAAGTAACAAGAATAGCTTACCCTAGGTGAGCATGGGACGGAAGTTCTATGCAGCGTCTCACAGCTGGCGCATTTTTTGTCGTAGTTTATTTCTCGTATGTTTCACACTAACGACCCCTTCAGGCTAGCACAACATTCATACGTAAATTATCGGGGTATAACCGTTAAAGCAGACTATTATTTTAAATATTGCGGCACTTGTACCCGGATCTGACTCAATGGACAGCGCTAAATGTAATATCATTTCATCTTGAAGATTAATGGAACGGCTTAATAATGCTTTCAAGATAATCACTGCACCCATCAACTTGTCTCCTGAAACAACTGCTCATCGGCTGTTGCTTCATTAAAAAGTTGAGGGTCACATAAATAGTGTAAGACGGGATGGACAAACGCGCATGGAGACTAGACACCTCACTCTTTACATCACCATGTATAACTTGAAAAACTTAGGCACTGGTAAGGCAACGAATTCAGATGAAATGAGGTTGATGAAATAAATTAAATATTCCGAAATGAAACCTAAATAGTTTCTTCTGTAAGTATTTCCGTTTTAAAAGCGCCCCTACACTGCTAAAAAACGCCAAATACGTGTAATTGAAGATCTCTCCGAATCGTTTTAAGTACTTTGGTAACTCGATGTCACAATGGGGAATGCCGCCACCTGATACCGTCGTTATCCAAGTCCCGGTGTGATACGATCCCCAACTAGCATCCTACAATTTCATTGAAAAGCTCAGCAATGATATAGTTTCAGGAAGAGAGAATAAAGAAATCTACAAATAACAGGAAATGAAACATGTCGCTTTCCACAGAATCATTACGGTTTAATCTTACTTTAACCACCCTAATTACATCATAGTACTCCCGAGGAATGCAGGACGTTGTGTTTAATTTCGATAGTATATTAGCTTCTCAAGTCCGACGTTTGGGACCCGTACGGATTGGCCGATCTATGTTTCTGGAGTCTAAATACTGCAAGAACTCCATATTCCATGTGCTGGTGTGCAGTTACATTAGCAGTTTCTGAAACTATATCTTTCAAGGAGAAGCTGCAGTCGAAACTTCGTTTGGTGAAAGATGGGCGAAAGTGGAAGGATACTTATATTGTCTTAGATTCCAACAGTTAATAGTTCTCGAGAAAATGACAGTCCAAGTTTTGATACTGCTATATCTGTTTGTACACATAATGTGACATCAAGCGAGGCGGTAGCGCTGTGGCTAACAGCACAGGTTCGAAATTTTGCGCTCTGTGTTCAAATGCAATCTGATGTTGTTGTTTTTTTTTTCTTTTGTTGTCGGTGAAGTATGTGACAACTGTGACATGGAGAAATACAGTGGAATTGTTTACAATATAAGTTAAATCTTTCACACATTTGTAAAATTATCTGGCACTAATTTAGTGACAAGGCCTTTATAGTTGTGTTTTTGGCCGAAATAATAGTCCAGTTTCGTACATTGAAATCATGGACAATCAGACCAAAGTCGCTGAATTCTTTAAATTTTTCAAACATTTGCTTTTGTACTAAAGAATACTGATATGATTTTGGAGGTGTTTTGCAAAACCTTACCGATTTATAAACGGTATTCGTTGAACAATTAAACTTCTTTGCAGTCTTCAGTACATATTTTTTTATTACGCTTCTTTTTGAATTTTTCTGCATATGTATACATCTTCTTACACGTTTCTATAATGGTTTCCGTCAATTTGTTTCGTTTAGCTCCCTCTGGTGATGACTCGTTTATAGCTTAAATTTCAGCACTTTCAGCTGCTGCGATCCCATAAACACATTCGACCTCTAAGGTACTCTCTTCGTCAACATCTAATCTATCATTTTCTGTCAGAGATACTTCTACAGAGAACTTACTATTAATGACTTCGAATAGCGTATTCACGAAAGGAACATCTTCAATTTCACCTTCTGTCACATTGCAATGAACTTTTCACTGTGGCACATAGTTTTGTAAAATTTCCAGGATATGAACTGGATTGAAGTCATGCATGCTGGCTAAAAAACAAAATTTTGTAATATTAATGTGAAAACTTTTAACTAGAAGAATGAGTGCACTAACAGTACGATCACAAATAAATCGCTACTGCCGGCCGTTGTGGCCGAGCGGTTCTAGGCGCTACAGTCCGGAACCGCGAGACCGCTACGGTCGCAGGTTCGAATCCTGCCTCGGGCATGGATGTGTGTGATGTCCTTAGGTTAGTTAGGCTTAAGTAGTTCTAAGTTCTACGGGACTGATGACCTTAGAAGTTAAGTCCCATAGTGCTCAGAGCCATTTGAACCAAATCGCTACAATAATTTAAACGTACGTGAATATTTAACAGCATGAAGCCAGAATGATCAAGGAAGTGCACTACAGATAGTTTATTTTGCAGGTCAAGAGCAACTGGAACTGCCTGAAAGAGCGTGCCATAAAGGCCACACCTCACAATACCACACAGCACGCAATGCTGTGGTGTAGTTGCATGTAAAAGGGATATACCTCAAAAATCATATACAGGTTGAGTCAAAAGGGACTTTATAGAAATTTATTGAGATAACTTGAGGAACTGTTCCATGATTCATTTTCTAGCAAACAACTTCAATTCCACATAAAAGTGTCATTTTAGTTCGATGTGTCTACCATTTGTGATGCAGCAAACATTCCATTGGTTGTCAATTTCTTCCCATACTTGTTTTAGCAGATCTGGCACAACTTGTGCAATGGTAGCGTAGGTTCGATTTTTCAGGTTGGTTAATCTTTTTGGTAGAGGAGGGACATCACACGGTTTTTAATGAAACCCCAGAGGAAGAAATCCAGTGGTGTCAAGTCTGGGGAACGAGGTCCCCATGCGATTGGCCCTTCACGGCCAATCCATTGACGGGAAGCGATTATGGAGGTTAGCCTTAAGTGTATGAAGATGATATCTGTTCTTTCGGACTTTGACCTACTTCTTCTGTGCGGATGCACACGTTTTGCCCGAACTCTTACGGGACTCAGTAAGATTGTCTGCCGCGAGTAATGAGTGTAATGGGCAGAGGCACTACGAATGTAGTCTGCGGACATTAAGTTGGGAATGTGGGTCTCACGGGGAGCGTGCAAGTGGTAAATCCCTGCAGTCGCAATATCCTCTATGCCCTCGGTGGCTCAGATGGATGCCGGCACGGTAGCTCAGCTCGGTCAGAGGGTTGAGTGCCCTCTGTAATAAAAAACTGAGTCAACGGCTGAACACTGACATCCGCACCAAACAAATGCAACGAACAATATCGAACAAGAAGAAGAAAAAGATGAATAGAGTGTCTGCCATGTACACAGGAGATCCCGGGTTCGAGTCCCGGTCGGGGCACACATTTTCAATTGTCCCCGTTGATGCATGTCAACACATGTCGACAGCATATGGTATTGATTTATTTATCATTTCATTCTAGAGCGCTGCATGGTCACCCATGGTATCTGTTCTTTCGGACATGTCCGAAAGAGCAGATACCATCCTCATATACTTAATTACTAGTGTACTGATCGATTTTATAGTAAGTTTTTAAGTTAAAACTAATGGAAGTAGGTTACGAATTAAGTTTCGTTTATTCCCTAAAAACAATGAGACGAAACTAAAATGGATAAATACTTGTAAACCAACAGATCTGTTTTGAGTTGAAAGTGCTCACGTCTGCTCAATACATTTCAATGACTTGGATTATGAAAGGAGTTTGAAAAGTGAACTGTTGAATATTTTTTCAAAACGCAAAATAAATGAAATGAGCATGTGGCATCGTTGGCTGGGAAACCCCATCCGGAAAGTTCGGCCGCCAAGTGCAAGTCTTATTTCAGTCGACGCCACATTGGGCGACTTGCGCGCCGGTGATGAGGATGAAATGATGATGAGTTAACACAACACCCAGTACCTGAGCGGAGAAAATCTCCAACACGGCCCGGAATCGAACCCGGGCCCGCTTACGTAACCACCCAGCTAAGCAGGCGGACTTCGAAACGCATGATGAAGACTGATGATGTTCCACCTCTAAATCTACCACCATCCGGTGCTGATTTATGACGTATCCATGAGCCTCATAATGTGAGAAATATTCGGACACAAAAACGAATGTACCGTAAAGAAGTAGATGACTCTTTACAGGTAAATATATTGCCAACTAATGAAGAAATTACCACTAGATAAAACATTAACCGTGAAAACAAACACTGCTGTAAATGAGACAGTGCGCACTTACGCCAATAATTAGAAATTATAGAAACAGAAATAAAAAACCTTAGGCAAAACAATGCAGATTTACAGGATCGTCTCTCTCGATGTAAGTTTACCTTGATTGTACATATTACGTATCCAGCGTAGCACAATAGTAGAGTCGTGGGTTTTGTTTATGATTTCCGACTCATGTAAACACAGATACTAAGACACTACTTCCCCCCCGCCCCCCCTCCCGCCCCTGTCCACACACCTCATTTGTTGTTGATTTAGCGTACAGTACACTGCATATCAGTATAGTCGTGCCTCAAAGTAACTTAGTAATTGCATGGCGGTAGTACAAATTGTGACTACAATTTTTGTTGTGTTAGGGTGTATGATGTACGTGTATAATGTACTCGCATGACATTAAGATAGAATAAGATGGAAACGCTGCTGATCTACGGAGAACGTAAAATGAGCATTACAATAGATTCCACTGTAACAATCAGAGTAATACTGTAAGAATAAAAGTAACACATTACTATATAGAGATTTAGAAACAAAAAGAAACACCTATTCTTCGGGGGCTCCTCACCATGCATGTTCGTGAATTGAAGACCAGTAAATAAATGCTTTTAAACGTGTACTTTACAAAACCACTACAGCCAACCAGTCTCGGTAAATTACGAGTACACACACACACACACACACACACACACACACACACACACACACACACACACACACACACACACATGTATCAGAGCTCACAAAGAAGCCAAACAATCTCCACAAAGCACGTGTTTATGATCCCCATAAATATTTTTATTGCACTTTTCGCATATTGATTTTGTCATTCTTCGTTTTTTGTAAGGACAGTATGCACATATTTTTCTCCCGCCACGAAGACGACTAGGTTGTTGGTGGCTATTATCAGCTGGCTGCATCACATTCAGGCATCTGCAATCATACTGTTGAGCAATCGTGGGACTGGTTGTGTAAGTCGAATGTGCATCCAAGGCGACATCAATTCGTCAGCCAATGTCATGGCGAATGCAAACTTTGTAGGTGCTCTTTGGTTATTCGGAAGATTGGCAACATAGATGACATAGGAGTTGTGAATAGCTATCTTTACCATGTTATAGAAGAGGGGCCAACGTCTAGTTTTTCTACCACAATTCATATTACTGCACACTTGGTCCAAGGTATCCACTGCTCCTTTTGTAGAATTATAATTCATTACAATTTTTAGTTTGCCAGTTTCTTCATTTATGCTGTTGTCATAATGCATCGTAGAAATAAGAATAACCATTTTATTTTTCCTGGTTGGTTTGAACGAAACCGCGCTGATGTCCTCGGAAAACAAGAAGAAGCTTGAGCCGGGGCCCCTATTCATGAACTTGGGATCTGTAACATCCTTCGGTAGTTCACGCTTATTTTTTCTTTATTGTCCCAAGCATAGTTATTCCATGACTGATAAGGTCTTTGCTAGAGGTATGCTACTGAACCAGTTGTCACACGTCAGTTACGGTTAGAATTGCTCAGAGGCTCCACAAGTTTAATAGTGATGAATTCGCTAAAGGACATTTCTCTTGGGAACGTTGTTTTGACGGTGTATATTTCAGCATTGAACATGTAGCTTGTTGAATGATCGCATATCATGAAAATTTTAACCCCGTACTTATTGGGTTTCGATGGAAGGTACATCTTGAAAGGACAACGGCCTCGAAATCCAACCAGCTGCTCGTCAGTAGTAACATAAGGGCTTGGTCTGTAGTTGCTTTTACAATTTATAAGGAATGGGTCCCATATGGCAGACAAGAGGGCCAATCTGTCTATCTTTCGCCTTTTGCTCTCGTTTCTTTGTCATCGAATCGCAAGCAATTTATGAGAAACTTGAATCTTGATGATGACATTGCGGCTCGATATCTTTCTGCGGACCTCGTTGTATCAAACAGAACATCAACTGACATGTGATTGTCCTTTTTAGCAGCACTCAACACAAGCAATCCAAACAGGGATTCGAATTCAGCATTTGTTACTTCTTTTGTGAAGCTAGGTGAATCTTTGTATTGAGAACGTTGTGTTTTTATTTCATCGTTGGTGTAAGTAATTTTTATTTAGCGTATGGCTAATACAGACATATCATGAAATTAAATTACATATACATACGTACATATTGACACACAAGAAACTTAAGTTTGTCTTTACAACTGAATATCCAGTCCTTCAATCCAGCGCACTGCATCTGGAGTTGTTAGCAGGAAGTCCTCTTTGGCGCCGTGATAGGCTCGAATCCTGCATTCACTGACAATGTGGTGAACAGTCTGGTATGGAGCCCCGCAGTCACAGGCTGGATCAGGCAGCTTCTTCCACTTAAAGAGAGCATCCCTGCGTCGGACATGGCCGGTACGGATTCTGTTGAGATTAGTCCAGGTCTTGAGTGGTAGGTCGAATCCACTTGGAAGTTTAGCACCTGAGAAGATGTTATGCAGGTGCACATCTGTCACTGCTTCCCATCGACCTTTCCATTCTTCAAGGGGTTTGAAATCCTTAGCAACCATGTCAGCAACATCGCACAGAGTTGGATGACGTGATTTCAGTCTCTTACGATTTAAAAGTGGCAGGTCGCTATGCACGGGTAGGTTAGAATTCCTGGAGATCTTGTGGAATTCTCTCATAAGGGCAGTACATCTGCGTAGATCAGGAGGCATTATACCGGTTAACAGCGGAAGTCAATAAACTGGAGTAGATCTGATTGCGCCAGAAATTATGCGCATTGTCGTATTCAGCTGGGTATCAACAAGCCTTGTATGATGACTGTTCGTCCAAACAGGTAAGTAATCGTTGCGTCCAACATATTTGAAGTAAACAATGAATGAAAGCACTGACGTGGACTTTGTGCATATTTCGCGTGACCTGCAGGGTGTGGAGCGAAGTGAATCACATTCCTCTTCGGCGTTTTCCCGGTTGTTTGATAGGTGTTGTCTTCCAGCTGCAACTACCACCTTTCCAGGTACTAGGAATTTCACTCTTCTCAGGTGACACAAGAGGTGATGTAATGGTTGAGCTGTTAGTTTCAGATACCCTTCTTTTATCACGCCCAGTTCGTTTGTTTTTCTGCATGGATTCAGAAGTTGAGGTTGAGGCTTGAATGATGTGGTTTGCAATTTCCTGTTCCACTACGTCGATGGGTCGACGATTGGTCTCATCGCCATATGACTCTGAATTCGAGGAAGGCTCATAATTAGGGTCGGCCTCTTCTGACATGTTCAACAACTCATCTTCAGAGTCCTCTTCCTCCGACGACAGCACGTCGCCCAAATCTTCTTCTAAAGGTGCTCTAATTTCGTCATCATCCAAGCATCTTCTACTCGAAGCCATGTTATACAGACAAAATGAAGAGTGTTATTATTACTACCAAAATATGTGACGAATTTACTAATGGAACTACACTACTTCTAGTAAATGTGCGCTGTTACTGCTACCCCTTCGTCATTTCAACGAGGGAATTTTATTCTGTAATGCACCCCATTAGTTGCTCTGACGAATATGGTTTCTTCTCTTACTGCTACTCATTCGCCGTATCGACGAACCGACATCTAAACTATTGCAGGAAACTCGCCAGGGGCTGCGTGCCGCCGACTGCTCGTGCCGAGGTCACGTGGACTACTAATCACTCGAAGCATAGCTGAGCGCGCACGACGCTAGGTAGCGGTACTGTGGCTCAGTACAGCCATGGAGGTAAGAATAGAGGGAGACGCCGTGACGTCACAGCTGTGAAGCTATGTGAAGCCGAGGGTAGCCATCTCAATCCGACCAAAACATTGCTGCTGTAAGCTTGTGTGCATAGGCTTCTCACTCGCTTTTGGAAGGATTTTGCGCTATTATGGTGACTTGTGTGGTGTTCGGATGTACGAATCGTTCTGATTGTGATGCGAAATCGAAGGGAATAACATTTCATGTGTAAGTTGTCTCGTTAAGTGTGATTTTACAACTTCATTGTGAATGAACGTGTGCTACATCGGTACTTGTACTATAGCGTGTTTTTCTCCTGTATGATTTTAGATTTCCTAAAAATGAAAGTCGGAAAGCTCTGTGGGAGAATGCTGTAAGGAGGAAGAATTGGCGTGCGTCTAAATGGAGCACTATATGTTCTCAGCATTTCCGAGAAGAGGACATAGACCGAACTTCCCTTTCAACAGTAAGGCTCCGAGAAAATGCTGTACCATCAGTTTTCCCTACACACCCAAAACATTTGCAAAAGGTATGCTAATTCAAAGAATTAAATTCGTAGTTTTCAAGTTCACGTTTCAGTATAATACGTACGTATCGTCGATAATCGAAGTGTTGAGTAACTCACTTTGTCTTCATCATGTACCAAATTAAAAGCTAACACTACATTAACTGGCGTAAAGTATAGGCCTGAACAGGGCACTGTGTAGATTTGCCATTCTATGTACCGTATTTCAGTAAATATTGGTGGTAATGAACAGTGTTTCCCAGTAGTGTAACGTAACTGAAATGAAATGTCCCAGTACGTATTACAAACAAGATGTATTTATGGGGCTTTGGAGGGAGGGTATAGCTAACTTAGTTTTCAGTTTCTATTATTTAGTTTGTGATACACGTTTATTACTGAATTAACAAAATTGTATCGTTTACATTGAACACTAGCTATTCGTAATATTACATTAAAAACTATTTTTAATCAGAAGAAACGCGGAATTTCGCCTTTACGAGATTTTATTTTAAACAAAAACTTTGAAACTACCAATCTGATGACGTTACATGCGTATATGGTGCAATTAGCGACTGTAATACACGCAGCGCTATAGCACACTGGCAATGTTTTGGTCAGAGTGTCATGGCAGCGAGCCACGCCCCCATGGCTTCAAAACGTAGTACGGCTGGGATACGTAGCGCCATCTCCCCTTATTCTTACCTCCATGAGTACAGCAAACATCCTTGCATGTTCGTCGCATCGACGAAGGGTACCATTCCAAGGTTAATTACAACAAAACTTATCTTTGCTCGCCAGTCTCCACTGTATCTATGAAACTGCACACATGGACTTGCGGTTCAGAACACACAAATGAGCCACGATTAATGAGTGGCGAACTGATACAAGTTCAGAAGAGCCGTACTGTGGCTTCACTACAGTCACTAGGAAACCCAAGTTTGTAGACACTTGATGACACAGTTCTGATAGCGTTGGCGCGTCGCCACGGTTCACAGGGGACGGAAGTGTCTTTACCCCAGACGATAGACACGGGCTGTGTCGCCAGCCGGTGTGGCCGTGCGGTTAAAGGCGCTTCAGTCTGGAACCGCGTGACCGCTCCGGTCGCAGGTTCGAATCCTGCCTCGGGCATGGATGTGTGTGATGTCCTTAGGTTAGTTAGGTTTAAGTAGTTCTAAGTTCTAGGGGACTGGTGACCACAGATGTTAAGTCCCATAGTGCTCAGAGCCATTTGAACCAATCGGGCTGTGTCACGGCGAGTAGGGAGCGCAACGACGTTACTCCGACAGGAATTTTCTAAAAGTGGGCAGGATCTGACCTCGAATAGAACTATCCTCCTAGCCTCTGGGGACGCTATTTTAGGGCAGAGGTACGGTGATGGAGCCTCGGAACTATAGGAAGCACGGCTTCTCCTTACATGGGAACCTCCCCATCGCACCCCCCTCAGATTTAGTTATAAGTTGGCACAGTGGATAGGCCTTGAAAAACTGAACACAGATCAATCGAGATAACAGGAAGAAGTTGTGTGAGACTGAAAAAAAATAAGCAAAATATACAAACTGAGTAATCCATGCGCAAGATAGGCAACATTAAGGATGATATGAGCTCAGGAGCGCCATGGTCCCGTGGTTAGCGTGAGCAGCTGCGGAACGAGAGGTCCTTGGTTCAAGTCTTCCCTCGAGTGAAAGGTTTACTTTCTATATTTGCGCAAATTTATTATCTGTCCGTTCGTTCATTGACGTCTCTGTTCACTGTAGTTAAGTTTAGTGTCTGTGTTTTGCGACCGCACCGCAAAACCGTGCGATTAGTAGACGAAAGGACGTGCCTCTCCAATGGGAACCGCCGGCCGGGGTGGCCGAGCGGTTCAAGGCGCTACAGTCTGGAACCACGCGACCGCTACGGTCGCAGGTTCGAATCCTGCCTCGGGCATGGGTGGGGGGGGGGGGGGGAGGAGATTAGTGTTTAACGTCCTGTCGACAGCGAGGTCATTAGAGACGGAGCGCAAGCTCGGATGAGGGAAGGATGGGGAAGGAAATCGGCCGTGCCCTTTCAAAGGAACCATCCCGGCATTCGCCTGAAGCGATTTAGGGAAATCACGGAAAACCTAAATCAGGATGGCCGGAGACGGGATTGAACCGTCGTCCTCCCGAATGCGAGTCCAGTGTGCTAACCACTGCGCCACCTCGCTCGGTATGGGCATGGGTGTGTGTGATGTCCTTAGGTTATTTAGGTTTAAGTAGTTCTAAGTTCTAGGGGACTGATGACCTCAGAAGTTAAGTCCCATAGTGCTCAGAGCCATTTGAACCATCCAATGGGAACCGAAAACATTTGATCGCAAGGTCATAGGTCAACCGATTCCTTCACGGGAAAACACGTCTGATATATTCTATACGACACTGGTGACGGCATGTGCGTCACACGACAGGAATATGTCGTCGGCCCACCTAACTTGTACACTTGGCGAATGGGTAAAAAGATTCTTCTACCTTGGTTTTCTTGTGGATGTGATGATCACTCCCAAAGAAGTGTTTAGGTGTAGTGTCCCCATACTACGGCGCAGTTACCTCGCATCGAACGGACGGACGGACAGATAATAATTGTCTGAAAATAAAAAATTAAACTTTTCACTCGAGGGAAGACTTGAACCAAGGACCTCCGGTTCCACAGCTGCTCACGCTAACCACGGGACCACGGCGCTCCTGAGCTCACACTGTCCTTGATGTTGCCTATCTTGCACATAGACTACTCAGTTTGTATATTTTGCTTATTTTTTTCATAGTTCCACACAACTTCCTCCTGTTTTCTCGATTGATCTGTGTTCAGTTTTTCAAGGCCTATCCACTGTGCCAACTTATAACTAAATCTGAGGGGGGTGCGATGGAGAGGTTCCCTTGTTAGCATCTCATTGACGTTTCGTGATAGCACTCACTGTGCAGTATCTCTTTGGTGGTCGATACTTCTTGCGCAGCTTTCGATACTCGACGGCACCGCATTCTCACGTAAGGAAAGATATATAGGTAGCAGATGTACGGTTTTGAGCCCAGGAAACACGTTTCGACAGAAACTTCAGCTTACTTCGCTATTTACGTCGCTAATTCTCTGTCTTAATTATCACTGGGACAATAAGGGAGCGCTGCTTGACGCTCTTGTATGCTAGCTTACCGGTAAACTGTTCGCCCCACCCGTGGCAGAAAGCTTTAATTTTCGGTTCTAATCTCGACGAAGACAAGATTTTTACTTGTGGCGAAGACGATGATGGTAGTCGCCAAGAGCTCGAGGTTTTACAATGAATTTACGCTGCAAGAAGTACGAGAATACTTTATACAAATGAGATGTAAATGTATAGTTTTTTTCCAATTCAGAAAAAAATGGAAGAAAGACCAAATGAGGTGGGTCCTTTTCAGCTAGTATTGTATAGTAAAAAGATAGCTCCAGTTATCTGTTAGAGAACATTCACAAAGATATCATGAATGATGGGATACAGAAAAGCATGGCACACTAGGGAAGATTAGTCCTGGATTAAATTCCAAATATCTCTGCAGTTTCATTTACTGTGAGCATATGGTACTGTTGACAATCTGTCCGTCAGATATAGGCATTAAATTCGGAAGTCTTCATTGGTTCTAGTCCAGAGGAGTGAGCTGTATGTACTCAGTTTCTCACTCTTCTTTCCCTTTCATCGCCGTCAACACTCTACAAGTAACCGCTAGAGTCATGTATCATGAACAGTTAGGTTAAATGCACAAACTCCTACTCCGATTCGGGAAGGTGACAAACCGATCAAAGACAGAGAGGTTTTCCAGTTACGCTACTCTCTGGGGTCTCCCAACTAACAATTCTAGGATTATCCTTTTTTTTAATCAAATAATAACAGTTTTAATGTACACTATATGTATATGATAAACTATTATGTTTGCTTTCTGGTTCCTTTACGTGATTTTATTACAATACTAGTTCAGTTTCCGGAGTTGCAAGTGTGTTTGAAAAACAGTTCCCGAGTTTTAATGTGTCCTACAATCAGCAAAAAGTGGCATACACTATTTTAGTTTGTGGTGTTTGATTCATCAGTTGGCAGGTCTGCTTGACCTTGAGACGGCACCAGTGCTGTTTTTTTCCTCTGTTCTCTCAGTTCTGACCAGCCGTGCGTGCAGTGCAGTGCAGAGCAACTCAGCAACAATGTGTACTCCGCAACAGAAAGCGCACTGTGTTATTTGGCTTGTGAAAACTGAGTCAGTTATAACAGTGCAACGTAATTTTAGACGTCAGTATGGTGGTCAACCACCTACAGCGAAAACTATCCATCATTGGCTGAAGTCTTTCAAGGAAACCGGTAGTGTTTTAAAAGCAAAATCACCAGCTAGACCGAGAACTTCTGAAGATGTTGTTTAACAGATGCGTGTTTCGTGTGTTCGGAGCCCGAAGAAGTCATTGGTCAGACGTAGTCTACAATTAGGAGTGCCTAAAGGTACTGTGTATGTTGTTGTCCGTAAAAGACTTAAGTTTCGCACCTACAAATTGCAACTGTTACATGAAATAAAACCTACTGATAAAATCGAAAGGTATGAGTTTACTGTTGACTTTTTGATGTCAATTTCTTTAAAAAAGATTCTCTTTTTAAATGAGGCTACATTTCATGTCAGTGGAACAGTTAATCGTCATAAGTGCAGAATTTGGGGGCAGAGCATCCACATGAAGTTATTCAGCATCAATGTGACTCTCCCAAAGTTAATGTCCGGTGTAATTTGATGGAAGATCGTGTGAGTGGTACTTTAATTTTTATAGAAAAAACAATAAATGGGGACGTTTACTGTGACATGTTGACAGAGTACCTCTTTTCCCATATGAACGATATTGAGGCGGAAAAGGGGCTTGCGTTTTTCCAACAAGATCGCACCCCACCTCATTATAGTAACCATGTGCGTGCGGCTCTGGACAATCGCTTTCCAGGAAGGTGGATTGGTAGGGCTGGCCCAATACCTTGGCCACCACGAAGCCCAGACTTAACCCCACTGGACTTTTCTTTTGGGGCTACATAAAAAATGTTGTGTACAGTGAAAAGAACAGAGACATCGGTCATTTAAGGGAAAGAATCATCACGGCAATTGGGACAGCTACACCTGAAATGTTGGTGAATACGTGGCGAGAAGCGGAATATTTGTCTCGTCGTGTGCAGGGCAACAAATGTATCCCACGTTGAAGTCTACTAACAACAAACAAAACTTGAAGGAATTCTCTTTAATGACATGTTCTCACTGATGTAATTTTTCATTTATTTCCCCATGAAATATATACTTAAAACTAGGAAGTTATTTTTCAAACACCCTATTAGTCCATCTCCTACTTCCCCTCCTCTCTACCCATCTACTTCTTCCCCCTCTGTCTGTCCACCTCCTCCCATCCCTCACTCTCTGTCCATCTCCTCTTGCTCCTCTCTGTGTACATCTGCAACTTCCTCTCTCGCTCTGTTCATCTCATTCTTCCCCATTTGTTTATCTCCTCCTACCCTGTCTAAGTCCATCTTCTCCTGCAGTCTTTAGCTCCTCCTCATGCCCTCTGAGTACATCTCCTCCTCATCTTCTCGCTGTCCACCTCCTCCTCTATTCTTCCTTGTATGTTGTATGTTGTCTGTTAACTGGGCACCTAGAAACGATGGAGAGGTTCCGTCCCCGCCGCAGCTGCAGTGGTCCACAACCCCACGACGACTACCACAGTCCACTTCACCACTCCGCCACCTCACACCAAACCCAGGGTTATTGTGCTGTTCGGCCCCCGGTTGACCCCCCTCCCCCCTCCGCCAGGAAACGTCTCACACCAGACGAGTCTAACCCCAATGTTTGCTTAATAGAGTAATGGTGGTGTACGCGTACATGGAGAACTTGTTTGCGCAGCCCGCATTTGCTGAGGCAGATGGAAAACCGCCTCAAAACCATCCACAGACTGGCCAGCTCACTGGACCTCGACACAAGTCCGCCAGGCGGATTCGTGCCGAGGACCACTCTGGATATCCATGCATTAAACCGTTTGGCTAACTGGGTGGGCCTCTGTTCTCCCTTAGTCTACCTCCTCCTCCACTCTCTCTCTCTCTCTCTCTCTCTCTATCTTTGTCTATCTCCTACCCCCTCACTCTCTATCTAATCCGCTTTCCTTTCTCTGTACTTCTCCTTCTCCCTCTCTCTCTCTCTATCCTTTTCCTCCTCTTGCCTTTCTCTGTCCATCTCTTTCTCTCCTTCTTTCTGTCCATCTCCTCCTCTTCCCTTTCTCTGTCCATTTCCTCCTTCTCCACATCTGTGTGCATCGACTCCTGCCTCCCTCTCTGTCTGTTCTTCTCTTCCTCCTCTTTCTGTCTCAATGTTATTCTCCCCACCCCAATGGACAGTTGCTGGTTCTCACCCCCACAGTATTTCTTTCAAGATACCAAGTAATATCTTAACCCTATTCAGGGGTTTAGAAGGAGCTTTTTACCTGTAGATTTTCCCGCATTCACATGAGACTCGTACTGAAATTACTTCATATTCTTTTCCACGCAGCTCAATGTTTATGATGTCACATCTCCTGCACTATGTGTTGTACAACGATATATCTTTGAAGGTCATTTGATGACAGAATTTGCGGCACCTCTCTCCTCCTCGTTATGCTGTACTCTACACCATTACCGTCTGTTGATGCAACATGACACGAAAAGAAACGGAGCGCTACCAACATATTATCATTAGGTGTGAAGCTGAAAAACTATTCAAACATTGTCAGACTGTTTTAGATAATGAGGGGACTATATTGCTACTGATTGATTTATCTCTTGTGTTCATCTACTGTGTTTATTGAACTAATGAAACAATGGTATTTAGTATGCAGTAATACAAATGAATCACAACTTATCATGGTAATGTTATGAAAAATGTCTCTTTTAATAAAACAAACTATCCAAAATTGTCACCAGTTAGCACGATAATACGCGCTTCTTCTTCGAAAAGTTCTGCATCTACATCAATACTGAAGTAACATTACAGGACTACCACGGAAGTATGTAAATGTAGCAGTAGGGGTATATACAAAGCAAAATCCAGTTAAAAATTATTCAGTGCCACAATTAAGTCAATACATTGGGCAGAAACAGAAAAAGCAGGCACTACCAAGTGTACAATGCAGCAAGTTTTTCAGCTTTGGATCTACAGGGTACAGAATCAAGGTAGTGACAAAGCTTATAGGGGAGAAGTTGTTTTAAGATTTCTTTACTAATTGTCGATCAGACTACAAGTGGCTTTCTGACAGAAGAAGAAAAAATCTAGTCGCCATCCAGATCATAAACGAAAATTAAGGCGTTCTGCCACGGGAGGGGTGAACAGTTTACCTTTTTTTTGTCTATCGACGCAGTTTTTCAGAGAAGAACATTCCGATTAGCAGAGAATAATCGGTTCTGTGGATCAACTCCTCATTGCTGTAACACCCCAACTCTGGGGTGGGTTAAGAAAGCCACTACAAAGGAAACTGGAGAAAAATTGTCTGTATTTGGGGCTGAAACAACTGCACAATGGCGTTCATTAAGCAAGTGTCAGAAATTAAGGATATGTTTCTCTCCGTCAGCAAACAAGTAGTGAACTGTGTGAGACCTGAGTTTCTCCTGGCGTATACAACTTTCAAATAACTTCCGGGAATTCAGCCAGGTAACACTTTCAGCGACCGCCGATATTTCGGCGGGAGAACACCCCGCCATTTTCAAGGCAAACTGCAACGGACAGGCGACGTACATGCAAATTTAAAACCTCGGTTCTCGGACTGAAGCAGGAAAGATAACACACACACTGAACACTAGTGCCACCAAAGATGACCAAAGTCAGAGCTATCGATAGTGAGACTACGAATTCGCAGGTGAGGTAGCATTGATTCTGTCCCTCTGTTTTTTGACAAGGGAGAGAGCCGGATTCCAAACAGAGTTTAAACAGAAACCTCCATCCCTGTTAACGAGGTTGCTCGCTAATTTAATCTCAACTGCCTCCCTAATAACACTGTCCCAATAGCTGGACGTGCATGCCAATATCTCGGTGTTATTATATAACATGGGGTGACCAGTATCCAAGCAATGTTCGGCAATAGCAGATCTATTTGGCTGCTGTAATCGTGTGTGTCGTTTATGCTCAGTACATCGGTCCTCCACGGTCCGGTTTGGCCAATATATGCCATGCCGCAGCTAAAAGGAATACGATATACAACCGCCTTACCCAGTCCAAGATCATCCTTAACGGAACTCAAAAGTGCTCTAATTTTAGATGGAGGTCGGAAAACACATTTCACATCGTATTTCCGTAAAATACGACCGATATTGTTGGACGTGCTTCCTACGTAAGGCAAAAAGGCAGTAGACTTAGGTGTTGACTCAGAATTATCATCAATCACCCGATGTACAGTTGGTCGATAGCGCAAAGCACGTTCAATCTGTCTATCACTATAACCATTTTGACGAAATGTAACTTCAAGATGGGACAGCTCAGCTGGCAAAGTCTCAGTGTCGGAAACGACATGTGCCCTGTGTACCAAGGTACGAAGTACCCCTTTCACGCTGAGCCGGATGGTGACAACTATTAGCCTGTAAGTACAAGTCGGTGTGAGTACGTTTTCTGTAGACTGCATGTCCCAATGATCCATCATCCTTCCTCCTAACCAACACGTCAAGAAAGGGAAGGCAACCATCCTCTTCCACCTCCATCGTAAAACGAATGTTCGGGTGGATCGAGTTCAGATGTTCTAGAAAGACATTCAAATTCTCCCTACCATGAGACCAAACAACGAAGGTATCGTCAAAGTATCTAAAGAAACAGGCGGGTTTCAAAGGCGCCGACTCCAATGCACGTTCCTCGAAGTCTTCCATAAACAAATTTGCGATCACAGGAGACGACGGACTACCCATCGCAACTCCATCTGTCTGCTCGTAATACTGGTCATTAAATAAAAAGTAAGTGGATGTCAACACATGCCTAAAGAGATTAGTTAATTCAGCACCAAACCTGGCCTCAATTAACCGCAACGAATCAGACAGAGGAACACGAGTGAAGAGAGAGACCACATCGAAACTCACTAAAATATCAGAGTCATTCAACCTCAGTCCCTCCAAACGACGTAAAAAATCAGCTGAGTTCCTGATATGATGTTCACACCGACCTACCTGTGGACTCAACAGAGAAGCAAGATGCTTGGATACATGATATGTCGGAGCGCCGATGTTACTCACTATAGGACGGAAAGGAATCCCTTCCTTGTCAAACTTTGGAAGGCCACATATCCTAGGGGGAACGGCACTATAGGTGTTAAGACTCTTGATAGTGTCCTGCGACAAACCACTTTTCTTCAGGAGGCTGTTGGTCTTTCTCTCAACACTTTTTGTGGGGTCAGCATCGATTCTGCGATACGCTGAATCCGATAGTAAACGTGCATCTTTTGTACATAATCATGTTTATTTAAAACAACGGTGGCATTGCCCTTGTCAGCAGGTAAAATAACAATACTAGGATCAACTTTGAGAGAGCGTAAAGCAGCCCTCTCTGCTGCTGTTACATTACTCTTGGGTGGACGAGCCCTAGTCAAAACGCGGCATGCCTCCCTCCTAACCTCCTCTGCAGCGTCAGGAGGTAGTTTGCAAACTGCCTGTTCAATTGAACTAATAAAATCAACTACCGGCAAATTCTTCGGAGTGGGTGCAAAATTTAAACCCTTCTCAAGCACGGATAAGGTTGCGTCGTCAAAAGATTTCTCTGTGAGATTTATCACAGAACGTCGAGATATAACATCCGACTCCGCGCGATGAAAACGTTCAAACTTTGCCAAATGCCGGGCAGTGACAGAGTTGTATTCCCAGTCAGCTTGGGTCCATGAGGCACCGTCCAACCAATCCCAAGTGAAATCAGACACTCCAGATGCAACCATTAAATGAAAACGATACAATTCTTTGGAAACAGAATCCAAACGTCGACGAGTAAAACGAATCCTTTCGCGAACAAGAGCCAAGCCAGCACGTTGCTTGATACGATTGGTGGCAGGAGAATTAATATGGTGCACAACCTTAGCAAATGTTGGGACATGATTTTCATCACGACACCTCAATAAAAACGACAAAGCACATTGCAGTCTAACTCGACAGCTACGAAGTTTATCCAACTTACGTAAACACCGATACATTTCCTCCCCGTAGAGGTAAACAATGTGAGACCTGAGTTTCTCCTGGCGTATACAACTTTCAAATAACTTCCGGGAATTCAGCCAGGTAACACTTTCAGCGACAAAATACTGTTTGGTGAAACAAAAGTTTTGTCCTAGGCTTCTACATACTGCCATTCTGTTATTACGGGGGTTGTAGGAATAAGAATGTGCGTGAACAATTTCAACAGGGACAGCAGATACAATCTTAGTGGTGTATGGTGGAGGGCGAAGCAAAGAAATTCGCCGCAATGTTTACACTCCTACGAGAGCAGAGTAGACGTTGGAGCCTGATGCATTCCTCTCACAAAGAGGAGTGTATTTTCGCTAATGGTCTTACCTTCAACAACTTTCGAGAAGCGATATTGACTTTTGTGTTATGGCAGTATGCCGTTCCAAACGCCCCGAGGTCTACTGGTACGCTGTTTCAAGGAAATGGCGCACTGAAGATGTATCACAAACACGTCACCCTTATTATTATTATATGTCAGCTTATGACGCATCATTGATATAAGCCTTCAAGAGATTCCAATATAGCTGACACAAAAGACGAAAAACGCGTGTCTTCTGTGTAGCATAATGGATGAAGATGTCGACTGCAGAGAGGAAGAAAGTAGGTTCACATCTTCTTATACACAAATATTTTTTTATCGTCTGAGTGCGTTTAACATATTCTGGTTCTTTCTTACGAATGTAATAGAAGTATGTTCTGCAATATTCGATGTTATTCACATTTCCATCTTATTATAAAATGAAGGACGAAATAAATATCTGGTTGTTTATTTCTGAACATGTGGTGATTTCCCAAGTGTGTGGTTAGGCAGGAACCTTAGAGGACAGCTTAAATTGCTGCAAGTGAAATGAACAGGAATAAAATTTGCGTTCTTCCTTGTCACAGTGTCTCCAAATTTGTCAAGGATACGAGTGTATCAAAGAACATCATTGGAAATACACTCTTCTTTGTGAGAGGAATGCATCAGGCCCCAACGTCTTGTTGGGAGTGGTGGCGCCACCAGGTATGACGTTGACACTATCTATGGCAGTATGACGTAATTGCCGACCACAACAGCCAAGATAGTTGGTTCTGACGAAGACAGCTGTGGTAATCATCGAAAGCTCGAGGTTTTACCCTGAACTGATGTGGCAAGAAACCCGAGAATGTTTCATACAAGAGTGTCGTCACGAAAAACTTCGTTCTTAAATCATCTCATTTATATGGGATCTAAATTATTGAAAATGTATTCTTATAAACTAGCCCTCTTCAGCGCGCCCCCCGCTCATCTCCCCCATCTCTTCTTCCGGTCTTCCTCATCTCCTTGCGCCTGGCAGATCCTCTGTTTTGATCATCGTCAGTGTGCCACATCAGTGTTGTGTTTAGTCCTGTTTCTCCTGTGCGTCAAGAGGTGTGATTTTAATTGTGTACTGCCTTGAGGTTCGCCGTCAGTGTTTGTTATGTGCTACGCCATCCGTCGATACCTTTTATGCTCCAGTCATACTGCGCCTTGTGTTCTTTTAATTGTCGCAGCGTGTGGCTTTTTGTGTGTGCTACTTTGAAACAGTTTTAACAGGTTTTTTTTCTCCATTTTACGGTCACCCCGTTTTTTGTCTATTGCCTTCCATGATGTTCCCCCTTTTTTTATATCTATGTTCACCACATTCTCTCCTTTGTTATTTTAAATGTCTTCTATTGTTTGTACTATGTCTTTCGGCTGAAGAGCAGCGCACATGCTGCTGCCAGCCCGCCCCGATGGGGAATTGAAATACAATAAAGAAAAAAAAATCTTATAAACTACGTTTGGTGTTTTTCTTTCGGATGCTAAGTTGAACACGTTGCATATAGTTTTCCATGCAAGAAACATGATTGCTTTAAATGCACTCAGCAACACTTAATTATTTACTCTTGTGCTTTATTGATAATCATATTGTACTCTAAACATGCTGGAAATTGATGCCTTTTAAAACTGAATGGTAAGTTACTTGAAATAACTGTAATTCGTGATATGAATACTGATATGCCATCTCCTTTCGCAGTTAATACTTCTACTTCTAAGATGTTGCTCAGAAGCTTTTTTACGACGACATATCCGAAACATTGAGCGAATTTACAAATTGTGTTGGGAAATTTACCTTTCGTTTTCGATTTAAATATAGTATTTATAATGGTATCATAATCTGTAATCGCTGAACGGTTTGTTAAATTACGCCGCGCGGGATTAGCCGAGCGGTCTTGGGCGCTGCAGTCATGGACTGTGCGGCTGGTCCCGGCGGAGGTTCGAGTCCTCCCTCGGGCATGGATGTGTGTGTTTGTCCTTAGGACAATTTAGGTTAAGTAGTGTGTAAGCTTAGGGACTGATGACCTTAGCAGTTAAGTCCCATAAGATTTCACACACATTTGAACACATTTTTTGTTAAATTACGTCGTTTTTTGTTGCTAAATTTATTCGCGCATACAAGCATTCCTTGATTGCATAGTTTGTCATTATAAGCAGATAAACGTTTTAGATGGCTTGGTCTTTTGTTTCTGCTACGTTGAACAATTCATTGATCAAGATGATTTTGCCGGAGTGCGGATCAGTGCGATATGCACCGTTTCCAAATTTGAATTGTTAACGTTCGAGAATAATCGGGAAATCTCGAGAAAACTGTAGAATAATCTCGAATGTTTTCCTTGAAAAATACATTAATGAATGCACATAAAGTTTATTCTTTAAACCGAATAACACTAAGTCTCCTTCTTCGAATACGATGTCTGAAACTTGTGCAAGCAATTCATGGCTATTGTCATGGGGTGACGAAATAAAACTAGAAAACCTTCGTACATAATCTTAATGCACGTTGAAAGTCCATGTGAAGTAAGATCTACTATAACAAGGTTAAGCTACATGCTACAAATGTCTAAACGTTTGCTCCTGCCATTTCTTAACTTCAGATTCTGTGTATGTTGCTTCACCTAGAAGTTGTGTGGTTTTTATCATGTTGTTGTTCCTGTTTTCGCGGAATATTGCAGCAGGCGCACACTTTCATTGCCATCGTAGTAGTTGTGATGGCGGAGCTACGCGCGCAATGCCACACCGTCGACTCTATGCATGTGTAACTGTCGATCACAAAGAGGTTTTATTTGTGTTTAAAACAACTGACAGAGCGGGCAGGACGACAAACAGCGATACCGGTGTTTGGAAAACATAACGATCAAACACTGTGAAATAGTGAGCAGAAAAGATGCATAAGGAAATACAGCACGTTGATGTTATTTGTTTCTCTACTTTCTAGATATGTTTTCACATCTCAGAAATGTAATTTTCTTTTCATAATAGTGCAGGTCGTAAGCTTAGAAACAACGCTAGCCCTGGAAGTTTTACTACTCAGCTCTTTTCTGTTTAGTACACCATTAGGGTTCATTGATTTCGTGTAAGGAAGGAAACGTTTGAGTTTAGTATCACGTCGAAAGCCAAGTCACTAGGAACAAAGGAATACCTCATGTGGACAAAGAAGTGGAATATAACCAACCACTGTGAACTGATTTAGCGAAATCAACTTGAATGGCGGTAGGATATTCGGACCTTTATATTTCTGGATGCGAGTCCAAGACCTTCATCGCTGCATTACTTCAGGCAGAACAACATAAATAACCAACCTTGCTTCACACTACTAGTTGGGCAAAGCTGATACGAACACGTTTTATTTGTGCAGGTTGCATACTAGTTAATTTAATCGATCAACTGATTAACCCCTTCCCATTTGGGTAATCCCCAAGCCCTCCCTCCCCTCACCCCCTTCCTCTCACCCATCTGAAAATCGGTGGGAAAAAGACTTGGTCTGTGCCGGAGAAATGGAGGGAAACGCTCAGTCTCTGTTGAATTACAGGCATGGAAGATGCAAATATTACCATGTCCAGCAACTACATGTCCTAATTACGTTAATTACACTGATGCAGGTGTTATCTTGTTGGAAAATTTCGTGCGTGTGCTCACCTTGATGTGCAGGGATCGACTGAGCCACCTCCAGAGGATGTCTCACCCTGCAGCCCTCGCTCTCTACCTCCCCTCCCCTCCCAGAAAAAAAAGGGTTCAAATGGCTCTAAGCGCTATGGGACTTAACATCTGAGGTTATCAGTCCCCTAGAACTTAGAACTACTTAAACCTAACTAACCTAAGGACAACACACACATCCATGCCTGAGGCAAGATTCGAACCTGCGCCCGCCCAGAAAAAAACAAGTGGGAAAAATCGCTGAGTGGTGAGCTGGAAAGCTCCCACGAAAGGAATTTCAAGTACAACGCAGAGGGCATACTAATAGACTGTTTATTTATAAAATTCAGTTTGCATGCCAATTATTGGAGTTGGATCTCTTCATTTGACGGAAAAAGCTCATCATTCTCTGGTGTTTATTTAATTTTGGAAGATGGAAGTCTGCTAAATTACATCGAAAAGAAGTAATTAAATAAGTAAATGGATCGCTTTTTTCCGATGGTGTAAGGAATGCCGTCATAAAATCGATGTCTACATAACTTATCGCTCGTGATTATGCTGTTAAAAGCCTCGCATCTTCACAAACGTGGTGGACACGTCGTCCCCTGGGCTGCGCCATGCGCCAGTGTCCACGACAGCGCTCCAAGACGGCCGAAAGACATGCACACGCCATTCGCTGGAAGCTGCGCTGCGCCGGGCTCACGACACTTCAAAATGGTTCAAATGGCACTGAGCGCTATGGGACTTAACATCTGTGGTCATCAGTCCCCTAGAACTAAGAACTACTTAAACCTAACTAACCTAAGGACATCACACAGCACCCAGTCATCACGAGGCAGAGAAAATCCCTGACCCCGCCGGGAATCGAACACGGGAACCCGGGCGTGGGAAGCGAGAACGCTACCGCACGACCACGAGCTACGGACCTCGCGATTCTGTCCCGCACTGAGAGGAAACGTGATGGTACGCATTTCTCCTCCTTACACGAGGCATCACAACAACGTTTCACCTGGCAACGCCGGTCAAGTGCTATTTGTGTATGAGAAATCCGTTGGAAACTTTCCTCATGTCAGCACGTTGTAGGTGTCGCAACCGGCGCCAACCTTATGTGAATCCTCTGGAAAGCTAATCATCTGCATATCACAGCATCTTCTTCCTGTCGGTTAAATTTCGCGTCTGTAGCACGTCATCTTCGTGGTGTAGCAATTTTAATGGCCAGTAGTGTAGGTTTTTTGTGACCATCTGGCAGCCAGGTCAGCTCACAGCAGCGGCCCTCTTTGTTTGCGGCGGCGTCCTTTGCTGGGGAATTCCCACCTCAAGTGGCTACTTCAGTTGCAGCACCAGTACAAACTGCTCCCACATACACAGCTAGCATATGAGGTCAATGGAAGAAGTTGCTGTAAGCGCTCGCTCTGCTGTACAGATACCGACTGAGTTAGTTCACAATACCACTAGCAGAGGACGCTGGTAGAAGCAAGCTCCCCACCCATCTTCCCTCCAATCCGCTCCTCCCCTCGCCCTCGCCCCGCCGATTACTTCCTGTCGGACAAAGCATTAGGTAGTGACAACTCTTTGATGCAGGTGGCGGCAACTCTATGACCCTCTCTCTGTATCTTTCTCTCTCTCTCAAGTGGCTACATCCTGCCTAGCAGGCGTCTGTCATGTGCCGCACTAGCCCTTCATATGTACTGAATGGATACCTGGTAAACCCCAGCTGTGGATGTCTTGGAAATAGTCCATTTGCGCTACCCACATTCCCATCAAATTGACTGACTAATTAATGAAATTGATACCCTCTGTGTGGGATAGTTTTTCCTTGCTTCCTATTAGTGGGTACTAGGACTGGTATATGTCGTGAGAAATTCCGGGATTTGATCCCAGAACTGCCCGGTTTCCAAACCCTACTCTTCTACCCTTCTGGATTTTCCTTGCATCCTGTTGGTGGACACTGGCAAAGGTAGGTCGCTTGGCAGGAAAACCATTACACTGGAAGTAGCTGAAAATTTCTAATTTCAGCTTAGTTGTATGCAGTGTCCTTCAACAATTTGTAGGAGACAGGGCATGGGGTTAGAGTAGTGTGTGTGCTCGCAATACCACTACCAGAAGCAATAAACTGATCAATCGGGAGTTTGTCGTTGTGACTGAGTTTTAAAAGCACGGTATAATCCCTAAGTTGGTTCTGTCAGCGACACCAGGACGAAGAATGAGGAGAAGGAGGAAGGGTCTGCCACGTGATAGGATAGTAACAAAAACGAATCACTACCACCTTCCAGCTGCGAGGCAGAGTCCATTGGACTGTATTGATAAGCAGTAAATACTGCACACATAAACCATGTTCCATTCTATAGTAGTAGTTGTCATGTTCAGATGTTAGAGATAGCACCTCAGGCTAGAGGTCCCACAGCGATAGTTGCTGCTGTGGACGCGAGTCTCGGTGATTGTGCCAGGTCTGCAACGGGACTTGGCCCACTGAAGAGGACTGGCTGGTGGTGGAGGGTGTCCAGGATGACTGGAGTGGTAGGAATTCGGATGTTAGCAATATTTCCAGCGCCAAAACATGTCAGTGATCGATATTGAATCTTCTCAAATACCTACATAAAAATTGGAGAATACTCGCAACGCACACGAACATGAAGGCTACCCAACACATACTGAGTATCAGTTCGCTATTGACCCATCCAGAGCGCGACACGGTGAGGTCAGCTGCATCCCCATACCCGCCTGACTGGCTCAGGAGGCTCTGGGGCGATTCGCGCCTTAAGCCGAAATATCCATCCTTCCAGCCTACCGGCTACCTCCACCATACGCCTACATACCAGGCAGAGCCGTCCAATGAAACAAGCCACATATTTATCATCGTAATTATAATTAAATATTACGTTCATAGCACCAACCTGGTGACATTCGACGATGAGCGAAGTGTCGAAAATACCTCCTGCTGACGACTGTGGCTGTGAAAATATCAAAATTGGTAAAATTGACGACAAATAAGTATAAATTGAGGGAAAATACGCCAAAATGCGAGGAAATGGAGGGAGAATGAGGGAGTACTCACATGTCTGCTTAGCGCAGGAAAATTCTTGTACATGGAAACCAATATGTGACAACATATAAGTTGACTGCTGCCTTTGATGCTTTCCTGGAAAAGAGAACCATCTGCCTCTAAAATGACATTAGAATGATAGAAAGTAGATGGAGTAATCGGTTGGACGGGTTGTAAAGAGGTGTGATTTAATGATAGCCTGCTGATGCATTCTAGAGAGATGGAGATGTTGTGAAATGTCATTTACCACACATTTAACCATTGTGTCCATCGTTCTCTTGGTCTATTAGTTGTGTGGTATAATCTGCGTTCGATTCGTATGCAACTGCGTGTTCTGCGTGTGACTTAGATCGCTATCCACCTGCCACAGTTAAGAGAAACCTCTCTTTACCAGTCAGCAGAGGACTTCCAAAGCATGTGTGATGAATCATATCCACCAAACCGATTGAAAACCTAATTAGCCGGCCGCTGTGGCCGAGATGTTCTAGGCGCTTCAGTCCGGAACCGTGCGACTGCTACGGTCGCAGGTTCGAATCCTACCTAGGGCATGGATGTGTGTGATGTCCTTAGGTTAGTTAGGTTTAAGCAGTTCTAAGTTCTAGGGGACTGATGACCTCAGATAGTGCTCAGTGCCAGATAGTCCCATAGTGCTCAGAGCCATTTGAACCAAAACCTAATCTGGCACCCTCCTCTAGATGAATGAAGACGTATGTCCATTCCGTGCCACATCTTGGAAAGAAATAGAGTCTTTAGTTTCATACCTGCATGATTCTAAGTTAGTGACAGAGGTTTGTGACGTACTGCAGTTGTGTATTTATTTGCTTGACAGAAGTCGTATATGGAAGAGACTTTGTCCTGTTTACGGAGTTAGAGCAGCATGGCGTGCATTTTCACATGTCAAACACCTCTGTTATGCGTTTGTTTATATCCTCATAAGACGTCGTTGTTTCATGCATTTTCCGTTGTTGACGATCATTTTATAGGACTGATGCGAGCATAGCACAATTTCTGAACAGTAATTGGATGTGAACAGAGGGCTCTATATACCTTCATAAATCTGTATATTGCATGTCTCACAAAGAATATGTTTCTTTTCCTTTGGTCTAGAAGATAATAGTTTTATCATCTTAAAGTTTTTCAACGTAGTGACTGGAATAGAAGAACTGCAGGGTGAATGTATGTTATGTGTTGGAAATATATTTCCTGCATTGGAGTATTAACAGCGTTTCATTCCACGCGACTAATATATCAGAAACAACACTTCCTTAACATTATACAGTGCTTAAGTGCAGAACCGTGTATCCTGAGAAGTGTTTGTTTATGTTCTATAATCGTTTTTCTCTTTCCA
Source organism: Schistocerca cancellata (assembly GCF_023864275.1). Taxonomy (NCBI): domain Eukaryota; kingdom Metazoa; phylum Arthropoda; class Insecta; order Orthoptera; family Acrididae; genus Schistocerca; species Schistocerca cancellata. The sequence goes on along the minus strand of NC_064629.1, from coordinate 208,644,427 downwards.
GGGCCTTCTTGGTATGGACTGCAGTAATTCTAGAGAATTTATAGCACAAGTAATTTATACACATCAAAAAAAGTTTCGCATCACCTCGGTTCCGAAAGTTCTGGGACCTGGACAGAAACATAATTTCCGCCCTTTTTATTGTTCATGAAAACCACACATTGCATGTTGTACCAGCATACAGTGAGACCTTCAGAGGTGGTGGTCCAGATTGCTGTACACACCAGTACCTCTAATACCCAGTAGCACGGCCTCTTGCATTGATGCATGCCTTTATTCGTCGTGGCATACTATCCATTAGTTCATCAAGGCACTGTTGGTCCAGATTGTCCCACTCCTCAACGGCGATTCGGCGTAGATCCCTCAGAGTTTTTGGTGGGTCACATCGTCCATAAACAGCCCCTTTCAATCTATTCCAGGCATGTTCGATAGGGTTCATGTCTGGAGAACATGCTGGTCACTCTAGTCCAGCGATGTCATTCACAAGATGTGGACGATGGGGGCGCGAATATACTGCCGATATGGTTGCACTATCGGTCAGAGGATGGCATTCATGTATCGTACAGCCGTTACGGCGCCTTCCATAACCGCTAGCAGCGTACGTCGGCCCCACATGGTGCCACCACAAAACAGCAGGGAACATCCACCTTGCTGCACTCGCTTGGCAGTGTGTCTAAGGCGTTAAGCCTGATCGAGTTGCTTCCAAACACGTCATGGTGGAGGCAGCCAGTAGCCAGAACAAGTGGACATTTCTGGCTTGATGCGCAAGCCTCTGTTGAACCACCTGAACCAGTCAGGTGGGGTACTGGGATGCAGCTGACCTCACTGTGTCGCCCTCTGGACGGGTGGGATGGGTGAAAAGCGCATTGGTACTCAGTATGTGTTGAGCATCCTTGGAGATCTCGTGGACATATTGATAACCTCCGAATTCCTACCACTCCGGTCATCCTGGACACCTTCCACCACTGGACAGTCCTCTTCAATAGGTGAGTCCAGCTGCAGACCTGGCAGGATCACTGAGACGTGCTTTCGGAACGTGGTTTAAGTGTGCCGTGTTTACTGCTTATCAATACAGTCCAGTGTACTCTGTCTGCAGTAGAGAGGTGGGAGTGGTTTATTATTGTTACTACCCTATCACCCTTCCTCCTTCTCCTCCCTCCTCCTCATTCTTCATCCTGGTGTAGCTGAGAGAACCAACGTAGGGATTATACAGGGCGGTCCACTGAACGTAACTGGGCCAAATATCTCACGAAATAAGCGTCAAACGAAAAAACTACAAAGAACGAAACTTGTCTAGCTTGAAGGGGGAAACCAGATGGCGCTATGGTTGGTTCAAAAATGGTTCAAATGGCTCTGAGCACTATGGGACTTAACATCTGAGGTCATCAGTCCCCTAGAACTTACAACTACTTAAACCTAACTAACCTAAGGGCATCACACACATCCATGCCCGAGACAGGATTCGAACCTGCAACCGTAGCAGTCGCGCGGTTCCGGACTGAAGCGCCTAGAACCGCTTGGCCACAACGGCCGGCGCTGCCATAGGTCAAACGGATATCAACTGCGTGTTTTTAAATAGGAACCCCCATTTTTTATTACATATTCGTGTAGTACGTAAAGAAATATGAATGTTTTAGTTGGACCACTTGTAAGTAGGCTGTTTATGTTTTCTTATTGGCAACGTTACGTAGCGCTCTGTACGAAAATCACTGGCTGTGCTGTGTGCAGTCTGTGGCTAGTTTGCATTGTTGTCTGCCATTGTAGTGTTGGGCAGCGGCAGCTGGATGTGAACAGCGCGTAGCGCTGCGCAGTTGGAGGTGAGCCGCCAGCAGTGGTGGATGTGGGGAGAGAAATGGCGGAGATTTGAAATTTGTGCATGAACTGCTATATATATTATGACTATTAAGGTAAATACATTGTTTGTTCTCTATTAATATCTTTCATTTGCTAACTATCCCTATCAGTAGTTAGTGCCTTCCGTAGTTTGAATCTTTTATTTAGCTGGCAGTAGTGGCGCTCGCTGTATTGCAGTAGTTCAAGTGATGAAGATTTTTGTGAGGTAAGTGATTTCTGAAAGGTATAGTTTAATGTTACTCAGGGCCATTCTTTTGCAGGGATTTTTGAAAGTCAGATTGCGTTGCGCTAAAAATATTGTGTGTCAGTCTTGTATAATTGTTCTAAGGGGACGTTTCACACTTTTTCCGCTTTGTGATAGATGGCGCTGTAAAAGTCACAAACATATGGCTCACAATTTTAGACGAACAGTTGGTAACAGGTAGGTTTTTTAAATTTAAATACAGAACGTAGGTACCTTTGGACATTTTATTTCGGTTGTTCCAATGTGTTACATGTACCTTATGAACTTATCATTTCTGAGAACGCATGCTGTCACATTGTGATTACCTGTAAGTATCACATTATTGCAATTAATGCTCAAAATGATGTCCGTCAACCTCAATGCATTTGGCAATACGTGTAACGACATTGCTCTCAACAGCGAGTGGTTCGCCTTCCGTGTTGTTCGCACATGCATTGACAATGCGCTGACGCATGTCAGGCGTTGTCGGTGGATCACGATAGCAAATATGCTTCAACTTTCCCCACTGAAAGAAATCCGGGGGCGTCAGATCCGGTGAACGTGCGGGCCATGGTATGGTGCTTCGACGGCCAATCCACCTGTCATGAAATATGCTATTCAATACCACTTCAACCGCACGCGAGCTATGTGCCGGACATCCATCATGTTGGAAGTACATCGCCATTCTGTCATGTAGTGAAACATCTTGTAGTAACATCGGTAGAACGTTACGTAGGAAATCATCATACATTGCACCATTTAGATTGCCATCGATAAAATGGGGGCCAATTATCCTTCTTTCCATAATGCCGCACCACACATTAACTTGCCAAGATCGCTGATGTTCCACTTGTCGCAGCCATCGTGGATTTTCCGTTGGCCAGTAGTGCATATTGTGCCGGTTTACGTTACCGCTGTTGGTGAATGACGCTTCGTCGCTAAATAAAACGCGTGCAAAAAATCTGTCATCGTCCCGTAATTTCTCTTGTGCCCAGTGGTAGAACTGTACATGACGTTCAAAGTCGTCGCCATGCAATTCCTGGTGCATACAAATATGGTACTGGTGCAATCGATGTTGATGTAGCATTCTCAACACCGACCTTTTTGAGATTCCCGATTCTCGCGCAATTTGTCTGCTACTGATGTGCGGATTAGCCGCGACAGCAGCTAAAACACTTACTTGGGCATCATCATTTGTTGCAGGTCGTGGTTGACGTTTCACATGTGGCTGAACACTTCCTGTTTCCTCAAATAACGTAACTATCCGGCGAACGGTCCGGACACTTGGATGATGTCGTCCAGGATACCGAGCAGCATACGTAGCACACGCCCGTTGGGCATTTTGATCGCAATAGCCATACATCAACACCATATCGACCTTTTCCCCAATTGGTAAACAGTCCATTTTAACACGGGTAATGTATGACGAAGCAAATAGCGTCCGCACTGGCGGAATGTTACGTGGTACCACGTACTTACACGTTTGTGACTATTACAGCGCCATCTATCACAAAGCGGAAAATGTGGTCCAACTAAAACATTCATATTTCTTTACGTACTACACGAATGTGTAATAAAAATGAGGGTTCATATTTTGAAAAAAAACGCAGTTGATATCCGTTTGACCTATGGCAGCGCCATCTAGTGGGCCAACCATAGCGCCATCTGGTTTCCCCCTTCAAGCCAGACGAGTTTTGTTCTTTGTAGTGTTTTCGTTTGATGCTTATTTCGCGAGATATTTTGCCTGGTCACTATCAATGGACCACCCTGTATAACTCTTTAAAACCCCAATCGCAATATCAAATTCCAATGGATCAATTTATTGTTCTGATAGTGGTATTGCGAGCACCCACACTACTCTTACCCCAAGCCCTGTCTCTCGCAAGTTGTTTAAGGACACTGCATGCAACTAAGCTGAAATTAGAAATTTTCAGTTACCACCAGCGTTATGGTTTTCCTGCCACATGACCTACCTGTGTCAGTATCCACCAACAGGATGCAAGTAAAATCCAGAAGGGGGAAGAGTAGGGTTTGGAACTGCCCGGTTGCAGGATCGAATCCCAGAATTTTCCACCACGTATACCAGTCCTTGTAACCACCAATAGGAAGGAAGGAGAAACTATCCCACACAGTGGGTATCGATTTAATTAATTAGTAATTCAATTTGATAGAGCGCTGGTAGCGTAAATTGACTATTTCCCAGATATACACAGTAAGGGGTTTACCAGATAGCCACTACTTTGTTCAGGGCAAAAGAGGGGTTAGTATGGTACATGACAGGTATTTGCTGGGTGGGAAGTAGTCACTTGAGAGAGAGGGAGGGAGATAAAGAGAGAGAGTGAGAGCATGTGTTTCGACAGGAATTTCCCAGGAACAGTATTAAAGAATTGCCACCACCTGTATCAAAGAGTGTGTGCATGTGTGTTAAGATGCGATTGGGATGTTTTTGAGAGTGTAATTACGTGTGATGAGTTATGTCGATGTTGATTTCATGACGGTATTCTTTTCAATACTGGAAAAAACGATCTATTTATGTATTTAATTACTTCTTTTCGATGTAGTTTACAAGACCTACATCTTCCAAAATTAAATAAACAGCAGAGAATGATGAAATTTTCCCACCAAATAAAGGGATCCAGCTCGTGCAAATTGGTATGCAAACCGAATTTTATAAATAAACAGTATTATTACGCCCTCTGCATTGTACTTGAATTTCCTTTTGTGGGATCCTGCAGCCCAATAGCTCAGCGAGTTTTATCGCCAGTTTTTTCTGGAAGGGGTGGAGAGGGAGTGTGCTCGGGGCAGGAGTTGGGACATCCTCTGGTGGTGGCATTTTGCTCCAGGTCAGTCGATCGCTGCATGTTAAGGTGAGTACACACACGAAAATTTTCCAATAAGACAACACCTCCGATCTGCATTAGTGTAATTAACGTAATTAGGACATGTAGTTGCTGGACAAGAAAATATTTGCACCTTCGAGTCCAGTAGTTCAGCACAGACTTAGTGTTCTGTACCATTTCTCCAGGTTCGGGTGAGGTGAGGGAAGGGGAGGTACTGATCTTTTCCCTCCAATTTCCAACAGGGTAGCACGCAAAATAAATGAAATAAGCTAACTTATGTCCTTCCTCTCCTGCATCTCTGTGAAGACCAATTCCTTTTCCCATCAATTTCCAGACACAGAGGGGAGGAGACGTTAGTGCTGGGGGATTTCCCAAAGGGGAGGTGTTACTTACATGATCGATTTAATTAATTGGAGAATTAATTTGACATCGAAAGTGTGCTTGTATCGGCGATGTGGAAGGGGGGAGGTTTTGGTGATATCCTGGAGGGGTGGAGGAGGTGGATGAGGAGGGGGAAGGGGATGGGGTGTTTATTTTTTCAGAAGCCCTGATTATCCACAGGGGGTCATAAATCAACCCTCGGGGGGTCATAAGTCAAGTAGGTTTGCCCCTGAATGTTTTTAACTTGCACAAACAAAATGTGCTCATTGAGCTTTTCCCTACTACTCACACTATCGTTGCTTCAGTACTCTCTGGTTTTCGTAACCCATCGGTAACTGTTCAAACACAGAAAATTTTACATAGTAGGTGTCTGTTGACATATTTCTTGCATATGGTGTTGCACTACCGAACTGATCATATGGCAGCGTATAAAGAAAGTAGGCTCACATCACACTCAGAGATGCTGTAGTTCGAGCCTGAGCGAGGTGGCGCAGTGAAAATGTATTAGTCTTGCCATCAAGAGGACTGCTATTTAAATCCCTCTCTGGAAATCCACATTTGGGTTTTCCATGATTTCCCAAAATGTATTATGCATTAAGGTGAATACTGGGATGATTCATTTGAAAAAGACTCGTCTGATTCCATTCCGGGATTAGCCGAGCGGTCTAAGGCGCTGCAGTCATGGACTGTGCGGCTGATCCCGGCGGAGGTTCGAATCCTCCCTCGGGCATGGGTGTGTGTGTTTGTCCTTAGGTTAATTTAGGTTAAGTAGTGTGTAAGCTTAGGGACTGACGACCTTAGCAGTTAAGTTCCATAAGATTTCACACACATTTGAACATTGATTCCATTCCCTATCCCTTCCCAACATGAGCGCCGTCTCTAATGACCTCGACGTCGACGAGACGTTAAGCACTAAACTTACTTTCTTTCTTTTCTAGTACAAAAAGAAACAGGAGACAAAACCAGCGCATATCGGATTCGTCACAAAATAAGCTTTGGAAATGAGGAGTTTGTATGTCTTCATATTTTCTTATTCAACATCTGCGCAATCACAAATAACAAAAAGTAAAATTAGTTGCTGAAATTGGTTTAAAATAGTAATATTAAAGGCTATTTTTTTAGTACCTGGTTTTCTATAAAATAGAGTCTTCCCAGGCGACGATCTTACCGACTGAGGCATGCTGGCGCGACTCACTGCCCGCCATCGCATTTTCAGTTATACTGGAATCTCCTTCGTGGTTCAGTATGAAAAAAAAGCACACTAGAAGTATTTGTCATAGTGAGAAAGATAAACATTAATTTGATACTCAAGTGTTCGCTATTGTCAATTTTCCTGGCAGATCAAAGTCGTGGGTCTGACTAGAACTCGAATCCAGATGACATCTACGAGGGGCGCTCAATAACTAACGCAACACATGTTTTTTAAGGCTGTTGAGGTTGAAAAAACACGGAGTTTGTTGTGGGACATCGTGGAATATTCCCGCTGCAGCCCATATATTTTCATGAAGTTCCGACAGGTTGCGGCGTTATACGTAGCCTTCAAAACAGTGTCTGTAAAGGAAGTGCTTTACAAGCTGATAGCTTTCATTGAGTTTCTTTTAGCGGAAAACCAGAGCGCATAGGCGCTTACAGAATGTCTAGGGAGACCTGGCAGTGAACAAAAGCACGGTGAGTCGTTGGGCGAGGCGTCTGTCATCGTCGCAACAAGGTCGCTCCAAAGCCGTTCGATCTCCAGCGTGCCGACCGGTCGCACACAGCTGTGACTCCCACAATGTTGAAACGTACGGCCAGATCTACAGATCACAATCAAACACCTCGCTACTCAACTGGATGTCTCTATTAGTAGGGCTGACACACTCGACAACTTTTTTGGGGTACTCAAAGGTCTGTGTCTGCTGGTTTCCTCGCTGCCTAGCAGAAGACCATAAAGAACTGCGAAGGATCAGCTGTGCGGGATTGCTTGCGCATTACGGGGTTGATAGTGACAATTTTATGTCGAACATGCTCACAGGCGATAGGTTCATCACTTCGAACTGGAAACGAAGCGGCAGTCATATGGTTCAAATGGCTCTGAGCACTGTGGGACTTATCTTCTAAGGTCTTCAATCCCCTAGAACTTAGAACTACTTAAACCTAACTAACCTAAGGACATCACACACATCCATGCCCGAGGCAGGATTCGAACCTGCTTATACATCACAGGTAAAGTTCAGATGGAGTCCACGAAAAACATTTGGCCCTCCAATCAATTGCTGTTTATTATACTGCCCAGCCAAGTCAATATCAATCGCCTTCAAACTGCGATACACAGGTACACTGCGCCGCCAGCGACGACGGTAACCTCGTCGCAGAGGCATTGCTGTGGCACGTTAACACAAGTGAACGTAGCAAGCCAACGCCCAGCGAGACACCCAGAGCTATGCGTCCGCACTCCTCGACGTTCGCAGAGCGAATGACGCTCCGTGCTGCGGCGCAGCTGGACGCCAGTAGCGCTTATCGCAACCACAACATACGGCCTTATCGCTATCACTACGCTTGCGCCAGCAACCGGATGTGAATTCTTCTGCTGCACGGGCCTAGTAATACAGGGTGATTCAAAAAGAATACCACAACTTTAGGAATTTAAAACTCTGCAACGACAAAAGGCAGAGCTAAGCACTATCTGTCGGCAAATTAAGGGAGCTATAAAGTTTCATTTAGTTGTACATTTGTTCGCTTGAGGCGCTGTTGACTAGGCGTCAGCGTCAGTTGATGCTAAAATGGCGACCGCTCAACAGAAAGCTTTTTGTGTTATTGAGTACGGCAGAAGTGAATCGACGACAGTTGTTCAGCGTGCATTTCGAACGAAGTATGGTGTTAAACCTCCTGATAGATGGTGTATTAAACGTTGGTATAAACAGTTTACACAGAATGGGTGTTTGTGCAAAGGGAAAAGTTCTGGACGGCCGAGAACGAGTGATGAAAATGTAGCAAGCATTTGTTCGCAGCCCAGGAAAATCGACTCGCAGAGCTAGCAGAGAGCTGCAAATTCCACAATCAACTGTATGGAGAGTCCTACGAAAAAGGTTAGTTATGAAACCTGAACGTCAACTACCCGAGGTGATGGATCGGCCGCCAGGCAGCCCGTGACAGAGCACTTCATCACTGGCCTCCAAGAAGCCCTGATCTTACCCCCTGCGATTTTTTCTTATGGGGGTATGTTAAGGATATGGTGTTTCGGCCACCTCTCCCAGCCACCATTGATGATTTGAAACGAGAAATGACAGCAGCTATACAAACTGTTACGCCTGATATGCTACAGAGGGTGTGGAACGAGTTGGAGTATCGGGTTGATATTGCTCGAGTGTCTGGAGGGGGCCATATTGAACATCTCTGAACTTGTTTTTGAGTGAAAAAAAAACCTTTTTAAATACTCTTTGTAATGATGTATAACAGAAGGTTATATTATGTTTCTTTCATTAAATACACATTTTTAAAGTTGTGGTATTCTTTTTGAATCACCCTGTACTAGGGCCCCTGTTGCCCGGCAGCCTCGTCCAGCGGCTAAGTTCCAGACTGTAGATTCTAGAACCGCTCGGCCACCCTGGCCGGCGTAGCGGCAGTCCATGGAATGGCGGCTCACAACCTCTCCACTGAAGAAATAATTCAAAGCTGGTAAAATTGTGTCGACGGTCTGCTGGGGCTCCGAAGAGATTACTCTGTTTGATGTCCTTCCTCATGGCGCAACGATCAACTCTGAAGTGTACTGTGCTACCGTCAGGAAATTGAAGCAACGACTTCAGTGTCTCCGTTGCCACAAAAATGCAAACAAAGTCCTTGTTCTCCATATCTACACAAGACCACGCACGAGTCTGAGCATCCGAGAGCAGCTTACAAAGCTTCATGGAACTGTTTTCTTCCTCATCCACCCTACAGCGCGGATCTCGCACCTTCCGACTTCCGTCTGTCTGGCTCAATGAAGGATGCACTCCACGGGAGGCTGTACGTGGATAATGGAGAAGTTACTGATGCCGTAAGACGTTGGCTCCGATGTCGACCAATAGAGGGGTGCCATGGGGGAGTACAGGAATTCCCAGTATGGTGGCGTAAGGCTGTCGCACTAAGCGGAGATTATGTTGGAAAATAGCGTTCCGTAGCCAAAACTTTGGGGAATAATATGGTTTATTGGGATCGTGAATAAAACCAACCTGCTTTCAGAAACAAAGTGTTGCATTACTAGGGTCACTCCAAAAGAAATGCACACTATTTTTGTAAAAATAGAGTTTTAATTCTGCATGTGTGAAAGTTTTAAAGTGTGTAGGTACATCCTTTCCGCTTGTTTTCAAACTTAGTTCAACTTGTTGCCGTGAGTCGCGCCGTCACAGCAAGATGGCTGCTACACTTGACGTTCGTCAGAGGCAACGTGCTGTCATAGAATTCCTGTGCTGTGAAAACGAGGCAGTGGGAAACATCCACAAGAGTTTGAAATAGGTGTATGGATATGCTGCTGTCGATCGCAGTACAGTTAGTCGTTGGGCAAGCAGGTTACGTGATGAAAGCGGGCACGGCGATATTGAGGATTGTCCTCGCAGCGGCAGGCCTCTTACTGCACACATTCCAGACAGTGTGCAGAGAGTTAACGAATTGGAGACTGCTGACAGACGCATCACAGTGGACGAATTGTCACGCTACGTTGGGATAGGGGAAGGAAGTGTTTGCAGAATACTGAAAGTGTTGGCGTAAAAAAAGGTTTGTGCCAGGTGGGTTTCCAGGATGTTGACAGTGGCTCACAAGGAAACAAGATAAACGGTATGCAGCGAACTTTTGGAGCAGTGCGAGAATGGTGGAGATGAATTTCTTGGAAGAATTATGACAGGTGATGAAACATGGCTCCATCATTTTTCACCAGAGACGAAGAGGCAATTAGTGGAGTGGCACCATGCAAATTCATCCAAGAAAAAAATTCAAAACCACACCTTCTGCTGGAAAGGTATGGCTACGGTGTTTTTAGATTCCGAAGGACTCTTCTACATCTACATCTACATGATTACTCTGCAATTCACATTTAAGTGCTTGGCAGAGGGTTCATCGAACCACAATCATACTATCTCTCTACCATTCCACTCCCGAACAGCGCGCGGGAAAAACGAACACCTAAGCCTTTCTGTTCGAGCTCTGATTTCTCTTATTTTATTTTGATGATCATCCCTACCTATGTAGGTTGGGCTCAACAAAATATTTTCGCATTCGGAAGAGAAAGTCGGTGACTGAAATTTCGTAAATAGATCTCGCCGCGACGAAAAACGTCTTTGTTTTAATGACTTCCATCCCAACTCGCGTATCATATCTGCCACACTCTCTCCCCTATTACGTGACAGTACAAAACGAGCTGTCCTTTTTTGCCCCCTTTCGATGTCCTCCGTCAATCCCACCTGGTAAGGATCCCACACCGCGCAGCAATATTCTAACAGAGGACGAACGAGTGTAGTGTAAGCTGTCTCTTTAGTGGACTTGTTGCATCTTCTAAGTATCCTGCCAATGAAACGCAATCTTTTGCACGCCTTCCCCACAATATTATCTATGTTGTCTTTCCAACTGAATTTGTTCGTAATTTTAACACTCAGGTACTTAGTTGAATTGACAGCCTTGAGAATTGTACTATTTATCGAGTAATCGAATTCCAACGGATTTCTTTTGGGACTCATGTGGATCACCTCACACTTTTCGTTATTTAGCGTCAACTGCCACCTGCCACACCATACAGCAATCTTTTCTAAATCGCTTTGCAGCTGATACTGGTCTTCGGATGACCTTACTAGACGGTAAATTACAGCATCATCTGTGAACAACCTAAGAGAACTGCTCAGATTGTCAGGTCATTTATATAGATCAGGAACAGTAGAGGTCCCAGGACGCTGCCCTGGGGAACACCTGATATCACTTCAGTTTTACTCGATGATTTGCTGTCTATTACTAAGAACTGCGACCTTCCTGACAGGAAAACACGAATCCAGTTGCACAACTGAGACGATACCCCATAGACCCGCAGCTTGATTAGAAGGCGCTTGTGAGGAACGGTGTCAAAAGCTTTCCGGAAATCTAGAAATACGGAATCAACTTGAGATCCCCTGTCGATAGCGGCCATTACTTCGTGCGAATAAAGAGCTAGCTGCGTTGCACAAGAACGATGTTTTCTGAAACCATGTTGATTACGTATCAATAGATCGTTACCTTCGAGGTGATTCATAATGTTTGAATACAGTATATGCTCCAAAACACTACTGCAAACCGACGTCAATGATATAGGTCTGTAGTTCGATGGATTACTCCTACTACCCTTCTTAAACACTGGTGCTACCTGCGCAATTTTCCAATCTGTAGGTACAGATCTATCGGTGGGCGAGCGGTTGTATATGATTGCTAAGTAGGGAGCTATTGTATCAGCGTAATCTGAAAGTAACCTAATCGGTATACAATCTGGACCTGAAGACTTGTCCGTATCAAGCGATTTGAGTTGCTTCGCAACCCCTAAGGTATTTACTTCTAAGAAACTTGTGCTAGCAGCTGTTCGTGTTTCATATTCTGGAATATTCTATTCGTCTTCCCTGGTGAAGGAATTTCGGAAAATTGCGTTCAATAACTCCGCTTTAGCGCCATAGTCGTCGGTAACACTACCATCGGCACTGCGTAGCGAGGGTATTGACTGCGTCTTGCCGCTTGTGTACTATACATATGACCAGAATTTCTTCGGATTTTCTACCAAATTTCGAGACAATGTTTCGTTGTGGAACCTATTAACGGCATCTCGCATTGAAGTCCGTGCCAAATTTCGCGCGTCTGTTAATTTTAGCCAATCGTCGGGATTTCGCGTTCTTCTGAACTTCGTATGCTTTTTCCGTTGCCTCTGCAACAGCGTTCGGACCTGTTTTGTGTACCATGGGGGATCAGTTCCATCTCTTACCAATTTATGAGGTATGAATCTCTCAATTGCTGTTGCTACTATATCTTTGAATTTGAGCCACATCTTGTCTACATTTGCATAGTCAGTTCGGAAGGAATGAAGATTGTCTCTTAGGAAGGCTTCTAGTGACACTTTATCCGCTATTTTAAATAAAATTATTTTGCGTTTGTTTCTGGTGGATTCGGAAGAAACGATATTGAGCCTAGCTACAACGACCTTGTGATCACTAATCCCTGTATCAGTCATGATGCTCTCTATTAGCTCTGGATTGTTTGTGGCTAAGAGGTCAAGTGTGTTTTCGCAACTATTTACAATTCGAGTGGGTTAGTAGACAAACTACTCGAAATAATTTTCGGAGAAAGCATTTAGGACAATCTCAGAAGATGTTTTTAGCCTACCACCGGTTTTGAACAAGTATTTTTGCCAACATATCGAGGGAAGGTTGAAGTCCCCACCAACTATAACCGTATGAGTGGGGTATTTATTTGTTACGAGACTCAAATTTTCTCTGAACTGTTCAGCAACTATATCATCGGAGTCTGGTGGTCGGTAGAAGGAGCCAATTATTAACTTAGTTCGGCTGTTAAGTATAACCTCCACCCATACCAATTCGCACGGACATCATGCCAAGTGGAACCACCATAAATTCCGATGCATATGTGACGACACTGAAGGATCTTCAAACTCGACTGAGTCGTGTTCGACCACATCGGCAAAAGCAGGATGTTTTGCTGTTGCACGACAATGCACGGCCACATGTGAGTCAAAAAACCATGGAAGCGATCACAAAACTCGGACGGACAACACTGAAACACCCACCTTACAGTCCTGACCTGGCTCCAGGTGACTATCATCTCTTTGGGGTCCGCCCCCGGTAGCTGAGTGGTCAGCGCGACAGAATGTCAATTATAAGGGCCCGGGTTCGATTCCCGGCTGGGTGGGAGATTTTTCTCCGCTCAGGGACTGGGTGTTGTGTTGTCCTAATCATCATCATTTCATCCCCATCGACGAGCAAGTCGCCGAAGTGGCGTCAAATCGAAAGACTTGCACCAGGCGAACGGTCTACCCGACGGGAGGCCCTCGTCAAAAAAATGGTTCAAATGGCTCTGAGCACTATGAGACTTAACATCTATGGCCATCAGTCCCCTAGAACTTAGAACTACTTAAACCTAACTAACCTAAGGACAGCACACAACACCCAGCCATCACGAGGCAGAGAATATCCCTGACCCCGCCGGGAATCGAACCCGGGAACCCGGGCGTGGGAAGCGAGAATGCTACCGCACGACCACGAGATGCGGAGGCCCTCGTCACACGACATTTATCTCTTTGGGAATCTGAAAGACTCTCTTCGTGCAACAAGGTTTGAAGATGATGACTCCCTTGTGCACGTTGCCAAATAGTGGCTCCAACAGGTTGGTCCAGAATTTTACCGTGGGGGTATACAGGCGCTGGTTCCAAGATGGCGTAAGGCAGTTGAGAGGGATGGAAATTATGTGGAGAAACGAAAATATTGTTCCTAAAGGATGTATCTACACACTGTAAAACTTTCAAACATGTAGAATAAAAGATGGATTTAAAAAGAAACAGTGTGCATTTCTTTTGGAGAGACCCTCGTACTTATTTTTTAAAATTTTTATAATTTTCTTCTTATTTTTCATTTTGTTCATTGTTGATCGTTGTCTTTGGTCGTTGCGGATATCACATGACATCCGTTCAAGTTCGTTTATTGATCCTTCCACTCAGTTTTTTTTATTTTTTCTATTACAGAGGCCAACCAGCTCTCTGACCGAACACGCTGAGCTACCGTGTCGGAAACTTATTGAGAACGCCCCTCGTATTTGCGATATTCTTTCTTCCAGGAATGCCACTCCAGCAAGGTTTTGTAGAACTTCGGTGAAGCTTGGAGAGTCGGAAGGACGTATTGGCAGAAGTGAAGCTATGAGAGTGAGTCGTGTGTCTTGTGTCGTGTCTAGATAGCTCAATCGGTAAGAGCATTGCCCGCGAAGGAGACTATTCAGGATTCGCATCCCGGTTAGCCACACAGCTCTCTAATCTGTCAGGAAATTTCAAAACATCACACACAACGCTGGAAAGCGAATTATTCGTTTTGGAAATAGTTACCCGCTGATGATGACACTGAAGTAACTTAACACCCGTAGATAATCAACAGGGAAAAAATTGGTTCACAGGCAGCGTAACTTGGAAGAAGATGTCGAGCTATTGTGTGCAAATGGATACAGAATTGTTTTCTATTGCAACACATGTGACACGCTTCTGTCCACAGCCACATTCATGAAACATTTTTAGGTATTCATATAAAACCGTGAAGAGCAATGATCGCTTAAAGGGAGAGATAAAGTGAGAGATAGTGTCATTGTGAGCTTTCTGAGAAGCATAGCAAACATGCGACTTACTTGGCTAGGCAGCATGACTCCTTAATGACAGTGTAGGATGTCTGGTAACAATAAGTGCCACTACATGCTAATACCGAAGGAATTCAAAGAGAGTGTGTTGGAATTGTTATCTGCAAATTACTGAGTCATAGGGCAGTAAGACATCTACACCCTCAGTAATATTAGATATGCAACAATGGTGAAAAGATATTCCTTTCTAGAATGTTTAAGAGCAAAATTTGTAGTGTCACTATTCAATACCGATTCTAGAACAATTCTGTAGCGTTGATTGTCAGTCATTAGGGTTGTAAGGATCAGGTAAAACAGATAAATGACTGTATAAAATCGTATAGTTACACAGTTCTTGCCGCAACTTATTATCATTGCTGTCATAAAAATCTTCTACATAAAGTAAAAGAGCTATATCTACCTTTTTGAAGAGTACTGTTATGAAGGCCGTGGTCGGTTTCGATGTATGTTTGCTTCGATATCTCTTCCGCTATACAATTAATATTGTGTTGGGTGAAGAAACGTCTTTTTCTACATAATATATCTGTTGTGAAATTTCTGTCGTGTACACTGAATGACTTCATTAGTACCAGCATCTTTTGTTAGTGAACACGGTTTTCCTCGTGGGCTGACAGTAACGACACAAGAATCAAAGGGTTAAAAAAAAAGAAAGTAAAGCAGTCTTACTTGCCAAGTGAATTTGTGTCTATTACAGCTAAGCTGTAGCCAAACAGAAATTTAAAACTCAGTATAAAATATCACGAACGTGCTATTGCCAATGGCAGTATTTTTATATCAATACAGTAATCATTGCTCAAATGTTTGCATCTGTGTGTATCATCAGTAACAATATTTATCAGGTCAAGGGGTCTAATCCCTGATAACAACGACTGTGCCGAAAAATTTTAATTTTTGTAATCGTTATTCATGTCAGCGAATGGGGGAGTTTCTGTAGTTTCTACAGAAATATACACGGGGTTTTCAAAATTAAAACAATGTGAAGATTTAATTATTAAAGAGTGAAAGTTATACCACGAATTGCTAATGTTCATATAAACAAGATCATACAACGAATGTTCAGGTCCGACCTAAGACGTGTCTCTGAAATGCCCTGCAGGCATAACGTAATCATTCTGGGCGAGAAGGCTTCAATAAGAGTCATTAACATACCAACCTGGCAAGGATTCCGAACAGCAACGTTACGACCCCTTGCCCAGGCATCCCTGCTGCTATACTAGACTGTAGTTTGGACAGTCCGTGATCAAAATAACAGTGTTTTGAGGTCACGAAATTATGGTCTGACACGACGCCGCAGCGTACGTGAAACCAGAAGTAGGTTACGTGTGTTCGCCGTGATGTCACGTCACCTAACAAGCTCGTTCTCGAAACGCGTTAAAGTAAATAATACACAATCAGGTGGCCTGTTGCTGCAGAGTTCTCAGTTTATTTTGAATAATGAAATTACAAGTTAGCAGTTAAATGTTTTGAATGAAACTACGAAGCTAGAACATAACTATTACTCTTAAATATCTACACACTGTATTGGACAAATTTTTCTGTTCGCAGACCGCTACTAACAAAATTATGGACAACGGCCGATATCAAAAAGCTTCTTTTTGTTGTTGTCGAAGTTTAACGGTTCTTCGTCTACGAGAACGTCTGCGACGGAAAGTAGCTCAATTTGACATAAATAGTTGGTTGTTAAAAGAATCGCATCGACATTTGTATAGAGGTTATGGAGGAAACCGTGGAAGATTTAGTCATGTTGAAAAGACCGGAAATTGAACGCAATATTTCTCGTTTCGGAGCAGCGCTTGTTGTTAAGTCCCATCATGTCGGTGTGCTTGCTACACTGAGGTGACAAAAGCCGTGGAATAACGATATGCAGATGTACAAATGGCGGTAGTACCGCGTACCGAGGTATAAAAGGAAGTGCATTGGCAGAGCTGTCTTCATGTGAAAAGGTTTTCGACGTTATTGTGGCGGCAGGACGGGTATTAACAGACTCTGAAAGCGAAATGGTAGTTGGAATTGGACGTATGGGATATTCCATTTCGGAAATCGTTGGAGAATCAATATTCCGAGACCCATAGTGTCGAGAGTGTGACGAGAATGCCAAATTTCGGACATTATCTTTCACCACAGACAATGCAGTGGCCGATGACCTTCACTTAACGACCGAGAGCAGCGGCGTTTGCGTTGTCAGTGGTAACAGATAAGCAACAGTGCATGAAATAACCGTAGGAATCAATGTGGGAGATACGGTGAACGTATCCGTTACGGCAGTGGGGCGAAATTTGGCGTTAATGGGCTATGGCAACAGAGGACCGATGCGAGTGCCTTCGCTAATGGCGCGTTATCGCCTGGGCTCGTGACCATATCGATTGGATCCTAGACGAATGGAAAACCACTGCCTGGTCAGATGAGTCCCTGTTTTAGTTGGTAAGAGCTGATGGTAAGGTTAGAGTATGGCCCAGACACCACGAAGCCATGGACCCAAGTTGTGAACTAGAGACTGTGCAACCTGGTGGTGGCTCCATGACAGTGTAGTCTGTTTATGCACTACTGGCCATTAAAATTGCTACACCAAGAAGAAATGCAGATGATAAACGGGTATGCATTGGACAAATATATTATAATAGAATTGACATGTGATTACACTTTCACGCAATTTGGGTGCATAGATCCTGAGAAATCAGTACCCAGAAAAACCACCTCTGGCCGTAATAACGGCCTTGATACGCCTGGGCATTGAGTCAAACAGAGCTTGCATGGCGTGTACAGGTACAGATAGACATGCAGCTTCAACACGATTCCACAGTTCATCAAGAGTAGTGACTGACGTACTGTGACGAGCCAGTTGCTCGGCCACTATTTACCAGACGATTTCAATTGGTGAGAGATCTACAGAATGTGCTGGCCAGGCAGCAGTCTAACATTTTCTGTATCTAGAAAGGCCCCTACAGGACCTGAACCATGCGGTCGTGCATTATCCTGCTGAAATGTAGGGTTTCGCAGGGATCGAATCAAGGGTAGAGCCACGGGTCGTAACACATCTGAAATGTAACGTCCACTGTTCAAAGTGCAGTCAGTGCAAACAAGAGGTGACCGAGACGTGTAACCAATGGCACCCCATACCATCACGCCAGGTGATACGCCAGTATGGCGATAACGAATACACGCTTCCAATGTGCGTTCACCGCGATGTAGCCGAAGACGGATGCGACCATCATGATACTGTAAACAGAACCTGGATTCATCCGAAAAAAAGACGTTTTGCCATTCGTGCACCCAGGTTCGTCGTTGAGTGCACCATCGCAGGCGCTCCTGTCTGTGATGCAGCGTCAAGAGTAACCGCGGTCTCCGAGCTGATAGTCCATGCACGATCCGTTACAGCCATGCGGATAAGATGCCTGTCATCTCGACTGCTAGTGATACGAGGCCGTTGGGATCCAGCACGGTGTTCCGTATTACCCTCCTGAATTCACCGAATCCATATTCTGCTAGCAGTCATTGGATCTCGACCAAGGTGAGCAGAAATGTCGCGAAACGATAAACCGCAGTCGATATAGGCTACAATCCGACCTTTATCAAAGTCGGAAACGTAATGGTACGCATTTCTCCTCCTTACACGAGGAATCACAACAACATTTCACCAGGAAACGCCGGTCAACTGCTGTTTGTGTATGAGAAATCGGTTGGAAACTTTCCTCTTGTCAACACGTTGTAGGTGTCGCCACCGGCGCCAATCTTGTGGGAATGCTCTGATAAGCTAACCATTTGCATCTTCTTCCTGTCGGTTAAATTTCGCGTCTGTAGCATGTCATCTTCGTGGTGTAGCAATTTTAATGGCCAGTAGTGTACTTGGAATGAAACCGATCGTTGACTGGGAATGGCTATGTTCGGATACTTGAAGACAATTTGTAGCCATTCATGGGCTTCATGTTTCCAAACAGCGATTGAATTTTTATGGATGACAATGCGCCATGTCACCGGGCTACAATTATTTGCCACTGTTTTCAAGAACATTTTAGATAATTTTAGCAAGTGATTTGGCCACCCAGATCGCCCACAATGAATCCCATTGAACATTTAAGGGACATAATCGAGAGGTCAGTTCATGCACAAAATCCTCCACCGGCAACACTTTCGCAGCTATGGACTGCTGTAGAGAGAGAATAGTTCAGTATTGCTGAAGCGGATTTCCAGTGACTTGTTGAGTCCATGCCGCGTCGAGTTGTTGCATTATGCCAGGCAAAAGAAGGTCCGACACGATATTAAGAGGCATCCCATAACTTTTGTCTCTTCAGTGTATTAATACTGCATAAAAGTTGACTATAATAAATAATATTTGTTTACAAGTGAGCGTTGGGGAAAACCCGTGACTCATTTTCCATCAAATGGACTACAGTACGGCAAGCTTTGCAGTTTATTTTACACTGTTGCCCTTACAATATCTAGTTCGTGCAGCAACTGAAGCCTCATGATTCACAGCAACGTTCTTCCAAGAGACTGCACCCAGAGCGTCTGTCAGGTTCACTGTGACATCTGAACGTTATCGAGACCTCTTTGTACAGCATAGCATTCCTGCTTTGAAAGGGCGTATCTATGGTTAAAGCGCTGTTTTCATGCGAGATTGGGCAACACCTCATGTCACTCGCCAAGTGGAAGATCTACCGAGTGCCTTCTTTCACGAAAGTGTTATCTCCAGGGGTTCTTCAGCTGTGTCGCCTGCAAAATCACTTGTTCTGAATACATTAACTTTTGACCCTAGGGATATCTAAAAGCAAGTGTTTACCAAAGACACGCTCAGTGTCTACCTGATTTGAACGTTAGTATACAGGAACACGTTGCTCAGATTCCATCAGAATTGCTGGGAATAACTGTTGATCACATTGTGTAATGGCTGCAGCATCTTGTCGACGTCTCCTGTAGTTGAACAAACTCTGTAAGCGATAGTTAATAATAAAATCAACATTATGCCTTTCTCACTTGTTTGACCTTTTCTGTCCCTCATCCCATTCCTAATTCATTATGGATGGAAACATTTCTATACGTCTTTCTTGCATTCACAGCGCCACACTTGTAGCTGGTGGCCAAAACTGGATCTACTTTTTTCTTGCGTAAATCGGTTCCGCATTAACGCATCACAATATCTACGAACGTTCGCTGCCATTCGATAATTAAAGCCCACACTGGACCTCTGTGAGTAGCTACACTTCAGTTATAACCACCCAGTATGTAAGATTTCAAGCACAAAACATAATTTGCAAGCACAGTGCATATTCAAATTAAATATTTCCACATCTAAGTTGCCTGTATTAATTATTACAATGTACACAGCTTGTATATTGCCATTACAGATAAAATTTTTTAAATGAAGCAGAACTTGTTTAAACGAAAGTTCGTTGCTGTACCTTAGTTTATAAGTGAAATGGATCTTCAAATTAAATATTTTTACATTTAAATTGACTAAGTAACTTATTAAAACACACACAGTTCACTTAATAACAGTACTTAAATGAATTACAGGTTAGTAGATTTTGATAGTTCGATCTTTGTGCAACACTTTAAATTCATCTAAATCTTTTGCAAAAACCACACACAAATGAGCACTACCGTTGCTCTAAGTTACATTATATAGTGCATGGATGATTACCATAGTAAACAATGACATCTTATACTCGCAAAAAGCGGCATATATACTTGTTGGAATGCATAGCAATGTGATCAGATTGCTTTTTGTTCATATCTCAAAGTCCTCTGGGAAGGTGAAGCTGGTTTCCTCGTCATTTTACCCAGTCTTCATCAACTAGCTCAAAGGAGTTCAGCATTATTTAACTAGGTAAGACTGAATATTCTCATATCCAACTTTATTTTCCACTTTATTTACCACAACTTCAAGCATTAATCAATGATCCATGCCTCTTGAAGCACATCTTCAATAGATATTATGTGATTATCATTTGAATTATTGACCATCACACTTGAAGCCAGCAAGTAAACTTATCACTCTACCAATTCATTTAAATCTACAAGGGCTGTTCGGAAAGTAAGGAACGATAGGTCGCAAAATGGAAACGACAGCGAAAATCAAAACTGTTTTATTTCCAAGGGTTAGCTACACCTTCCAGCAACTTCTCTACACTGTCGCCGCTCAGACTTAGCCATCTGTCGTAGCGTTGTACCAACTTTTCAGTTCCCTCGTTATAGAAGACAGCCGCCAGTGCTTTTCGACAATTTTCTACTCTGGACTGCAGCTCGTTGTGTCTTCATAGCCAACTGTTCATTTGAGCAGAGATGAACCTCAGGGGTAGCCAATTACGGGCTGTATTGTGGGTGATCAAACACTTCCCATCGAAAACGCTGCAGTAGCATCTTCATTGCCCCTGCAGAGTGCGGCCGAGAATTGTCGTGTAGAACGAACCGCATGACAGTTATGTTATGTGGATTGCATAGCTTCAGGTGAAATCTTTCGCCAGGCTCTCATACTTGGCGGGAGGAGCGGGAGCCATCTTTACGTTCTCACTGTGAGCTCAGAGCTGAAAAGAGCGACATGATGCTATCGACTAGCGTACTAGGAACAGTGCCCAATTCATCTGTGCAAAGCTTCATCATATTTTCTGTGTATTTTCCATTTCGGGACCGATCATTCCTTAATTTCCGAATAGCCCTCATATATCTGCTTATGATTTGTTGAGGACCATCTTCCAATTGGGAACATCATCATAATTATGTTCATCTGCTTCTTCTTCTTCTTTCTTCTTCATCTTCCTCAAAGTAATAATAATAATGATAATAACAATAGTCTTCTTCTTCATTATTGTAATCATACTACTGTTCTTGTTTTCTACATTCTGCTTTATTAATACATTGTTTTTAACATCTTTGTTTTGGTTTGTATTCTTTCAGAATAACTGTCCCAATCTTTGTAGCTGTTGAGAAATGGGTCTGATACAAAGTTGATGAGTGTGCTTCTTGAATTTTATCTTCCCTTCTGACAAACCCTGGAGAGTTTGTTTTCTTTGGATCAGACCTTAGGCCTAACTGAA
The DNA here is from genome assembly GCF_023864275.1 of Schistocerca cancellata. Lineage (NCBI taxonomy): Eukaryota > Metazoa > Arthropoda > Insecta > Orthoptera > Acrididae > Schistocerca > Schistocerca cancellata. The sequence continues at coordinate 208,622,735 of NC_064629.1, read as the reverse complement.
ATTGAGTATAATAAATCAACATTAAATGATGGTAAGAGACTATTCAAGTATAGTATTTAACATACTAATTCATTGTTTTTTTTTATGGATGATTGAAAATTAAATGACATTAAAATATTCAATGATGTATTACTTTATAAAAATAATGTTTTCTTAGCTGCAGAAGTTTTCGAAGTATTGCTGTAGCATTCCATATTTGCTAGTAGTGAAGAACAAGGTATAACTTCTTTGGTGCATTGCTGTAGGTATCATTTGGTGTTGTGTATCTATTTCTCTTATTTGTGTAATTTTTGGGAGCAAGCTGATACAATTATGGGCTTCTTGATATAGCCTGAAGTAGGGGGCAATTGAATATGGTTTGGGGACACTTTGATACAGTTTGGGGGCGACTTGTTACTGTTGTGAGACAAAGCGGTACAGTTATGAGGAAGTTGATACAGATGTGCGGCAAGTTGATACATTTTTGCGGCAAGTTGATACAGTTGTGGGGCATATTGATATAGCTGTGGGTTAAGCTGATTCAGTTGCAGGGCAAGTTAATACAGTTGCAAGGAAAATTCATACAGATTTGAGGCAAAGTGATATATTTTTGAGGCATATTGATAAAGTTTTAGAGCAAGTTGATACAGTTTTGTTGCCAAGCTTATAGAGTTGCAGGGCCAGCTGATACAGTTTTGGGTTAATATTACAAAAATTACACATATGTTACAGCAAAATTTTAGTAAATTGTTCATTTTACAGCAAAATTATTACAGATTGTTCTCTAGCTATCAAACTACCCCACAACTGTAACTAATTATCGTCTGTTACACGAAATTACAACAAACTGCTGATTCTGCAGGAAATCACACCCAAGACAAGAAATACCTTGGAGTCTTTCCCCCCACCACACCTGCTGGTTCAATTGCCGAATAGTTACAACTACTGTTATTTACAATATTTTCACATCATATCAGTCATTAAATTTCATCTCTCTGATTTATATACCACAGTAAATATCCTCTCTCTCTCTCTCTCTCTCTCTCTCTCTCTCTCTCTCTCTCTCTCTCTCTCTTCCTCTTTGTAATGATTACTGTTATGAAGTAACAACATTATAGTATTGCGGAGGAAACACAGATCTCCCCAATACTTGAACTTTGGGAACAAAAATTGACTGGTATGACGTAACAACATTATAATATTGCAGAGGAAATACAGATTTTCCCAATACCTGAACTTTGGGAACAAATCTTGCCTTTATAAGTTTCAACTCACTTTTTCTTGTTGTAATTTGCTGGAACAAGTCTCAACTTGCTTAGTTGATGCCCTGATTACTCTCTGCTCGCGCAATGTCATTCTCTGAGCATGTCATATTTTGCTGAGTATGGAGAAACGCTTATCTGTAACCAAATATAAAATATCCACTGTTGTGCAGTTCATCACAGTATGTGCGAGACATCCTCACCTAGAATGGAGATATATTTACACTCATCTCCTGAACCAACACCGTTGTGCAGTTCAGTGCAGTACCTGTGAAATAGTCTCACCTACATAAGATTAGCTCATTTGAAATACAACATATACGAGGGGAGACTACCATAATTGATGATGGGTCGTTAGCTGTTAAGCAGTGTCCAGACAAAGAGAAGCCAGATTCTTTTCTGCTGGTAACAAAGATCAAACGATGTGTTGCGGTGGAGGTTTGAAATGTTAGGAAGAAATAGATTATCCATGGGCTGAACAGGTTCTATGGTTTCCAAAGTGTTTGTTTGTTTGTGACTCTTTTGAACAGTAATGATTTTGTAGATACTATACGTCAGAACAATGATCTGTTAATTACAATGAATAATGCAGCTAATACTCAACTTCCTCGAAATTTTTAGGCAGCTGTAACAACTGATAACTCAGAAGCACAAAGTGCTTCATCATCTGAGCAGCAAGTGACTACGAGGGCTATCGACAATGCTTGTCTGCGTAAAAATTGTTTCCAAGAAGAGATGGGAGTACTGTTCTTTCCAAGCAAACAACTTGCTCTTTGTGTTAAATGCGAACCTTCCCTTATCTTGTGCTGAGTGTCAGAATGCTATTTTAGGTACAGTAAGAGCATTTTTGCCACAATAAATTCACTATCGATGAATGGTTTTGACTTATAAAATGGATGGTTAATACACATTTTGTACTTAACTGTGAAACGCAAATCATTACTGTTAAAACAATGTCATTTTTGTTTAACAACTTCCTTTTACCATGAAGACATGCTTTCCGTAAAGTCATACTTTGGAGACGCCATAAAAATACCAGATTCTGCATCTAGCAATTGTAAAGCTTTTAAAACCAAATGAGTAATACATTTAATGAGCACGAACAAGTTTCTGCCAAATTTCCTAAAACTGTGTTACACATAAATGTATAGATTAGACTATCAGAGCAAAACTCGAAAAATCGGTGAGGATATCAGGATTGATGTTCACGCAAGGTTCGATACCTTGGGTTTTCCTGCAAATAGCAGATACAATATTCTGCTAGTGAACCTATTACAGAGTTTGTCAATCTGTGCGTTTCAGACCTCTCTACGTCAGAAAAATCTTAGGAGGTAGAAAGAATTGAACCTGGATCAAATGGGTCAAATGGCTCTGAGCACTATGGGACTCAACATCTTAGGTCATAAGTCGCCTAGAACTTAGAACTACTTAAACCTAACTAACCTAAGGACATCACACACATCCATGCCCGAGGCAGGATTCGAACCTGCGACCGTAGCAGTCGTGCGGTTCCGGACTGCGCGCCTAGAACCGCGAGACCACCGCGGCCGGCTAACCTGGATCCTTCCGCATTGAAGCAGTGATGCAAACTATTCAGCTAAGAAGAAGACCGTTGATGATGAATAACACCCCCCCCCCCCCTCTCTCTCTCTCTCTCTCTCTCTCTCTCTCTCTCCCCCCCCCCCCCTCTGTGTGTGTGTGTGATGTTTATTTCAATGAGTCAACAATATTATAAAACAGGGTGAGTCACATAAGACACAATACCCCTTTTATTTCGTGAAAGGTTCCAGATATCGAAACGAGGTTTTCGGCAAATCATCGTACCCAAAGAGGGATGTGCTTTGGTGTGTTAACTCTTGTATCGATCGAGATATTGAAGCAAGTATTATTCTTAAATAGAATGGTATACATTGATAAACCAGAACATTATCAGTATTGCCCACCGCGACGTTGGATTCCCCCTGGTGGCGTTGCGGGCATGTGACAAGGTAACGGACATACACTATGTGATCAAAAGCATCCGAACACCACCCAAAACATATGTTTTCCATATTAGGTGCACTGTGCTGCCACCTACTGCCAGGTACTCCATATCAGCGACCTCAGTAGTCATTAGACATCGTGAGAGAGCAGAATGGGGCGCTGCGTAGAGCTCACGAACTTCGAACGTGGTCAGGTGATCGGGTGTCACTTGTGTCATACGTCTGTACGCGAGATTTCCACACTCCTAAACATTCCTAGGTCCACTGTTTCCGATGTTACAGTGAAGTGGAAACGTGAAGGGACACGTACAGCACAAAAGCGTACAGACCGACCTCGTCTGTTGACTGACAGAGACCGCCGACAGTTGAAGAGGGTCGTAATGTGTAATAGGCAGACATCTATCCAGACCATCACACAGGAATTCCAAGCTGCATCAGAATCCACTGCATGTTAGGCGGGAGATGAGAAAACTTTGATTTCATGGTAGAGCGGCTGCTCATAAGCTTTATAACGCCGGTAAATGCCAAACGACACCTCGCTTGGTGTAAGCAGCGTAAACATTGGACGATTGAACAGTGGAGCCGGCCTGGGTGGACGAGCGGTTCTAGGCGTTCAGTCCAGAACAGCGCGACTGTTACGGTCGCAGGTTCGAATCCTGCCTCGGGCATGGATGTGTGTGATGTCCTTAGGTTAGTTAGGTTTAAGTAGTTCTAAGTTCTAGGGGACTTACGACCACAGATGTTAAGTCCCATAGTGCTCAGAGCCATTTGAACCATTTTGAACCTTATTGGACTAGCCTGCACAGAGTCCTGACCTGAACCTTATAGAATACCTTTGGGATGGTTTGCATCGCCGACTTCGTGCTAGGGCTCACCGACCGACATCGATACCTCCCTTCAGTACAGCACACCCTAAAGAATGAGCTGCCATTCCCCAATAAACCTTCCAGCACCTGATTGAACGTATGCTTGCGAGAGCCGAAGCTGTCATCAAGGCTAAGGGTGGGCCAACACCATATTCAATTCCATCATTACCGATGGAGACTTTTAAGTCATTTTCAGCCAGGTGTTTGGATACTTTTGATCACATGGTGTATGTACGCGGAGCAGAGACGGAAGGGGGATCACTCTAGCGAAGATATGGACTGTAAATGGGGAAATCCATTGAGATAGGCGACCTTGAAAAAGGCAGATTATTATTACGCATATCCTGTGAAAGCGTACCTCGAAAACGGCGAAGCTGATCGAATGTTCGTGTGCTACTGTCGTGAGCATCTACGGAAAGACGTAGAAAGACAGTGAAACTTCTACTAGGCGCTAATCGTTGAACGTCGAATGCTCTTCACACAACGTGGGGTTCGGAAACTTGTCTACTCTGTAATGTAGGATAGATGGTGATCTGTGGCATGTTTCCCGAAAGGGCACAATGCTGGTGCACGCACAAGTGTTTCGGAACTCACTGTTCATCGTACATTGCTAAACACGAAGCTCTGCAGCAGACCAGTGTTCACATGTTGACCCAACGACATCGTCAATTACGACTGCAGGAGGTACGGGATGATCGGATATCGACGGTCGATCAATGGAAACGTGTCGGCTCTTCGGGTGAATCACATTTTTGCTACTCTAGGTCGATGGTCGTCTCCACAAACGCCGTCATCGTCGTGAACGGTGGCTGGAAAGGTGCAGCGCGCCACGGTTCCAGGCTGGTGGGAGCACCATTATGTATGGGAGACATTCTCCTGGTTTGTAAGGGACCCGTGGTAGTGACTGAAAACACACTGACAGTTGCGAACCAGATGAATCGCGACATGCTCGAAGTCTTCCCCGACGGCAATGTTATCTTTTAGCAGTATAATTGTGCATGTCTCCGAGCGATAACCGTGCAACAGTGGTTGAGCAGCATTATAATGAACTCACGTTGATGTCTCGGCGACCAAATTCGTCCGATGCAAATCCTATGGAACCCATGTGGGTCTCTACCGGGCGCCACCACCGTGTACGCTTATCAGCGACCCGTTATTTACGCGAATTACATGACCTATGAATAGACTTCTAATCTCACATACTTCCACAAACCTACCAACAAACTGTCGGATGCCTGATACGCAGAATCAGTGATGTATTTCACTCCAAAGACGGACAAACAAGCCATTAACCTGGCGGTGATAATGCTTTGGCTCATCCGTGTGCGTCTTTTAAGGGAATTGAAAAGCGCTTGATATTACGAGTACAGTCACATAATGCTTGTTAATGTTGAGGGTGAAACTCTTCACAAATGGATCTGAGAAACGTGCTAAAATTGGAAAGCAGTATGGCCAGTCAGCTGTTGCGGTTTAAACACCGCCGAGCAGAGCTTTCATGTGAGGCTCGGCGCTCTATGCAGCAACAGAGGCCTACGCAACTAAAGTAGAACCTCATTTCCTATTTGACTTAGATACAGGGTCAGATATGATTTTTTTAATGTGGAACTACGGCATAGTCTACTGTCTGGCGCATCAGATGGCTCTTAGGAAAACTACTTCAAATGTCCGTACGTTTCCAGGTTTTTGTGGACACAACTATGGTTTCGTCAGCCAGTTTTCCGTTGCTGCTTACGTGTCAAAGCCTAAACAGTAATGACTGTCATTCATTCTTCCTAATGAAAAGAAAAGTACGAAGCAAGTTTGCTGTAATCGTAATTAGGAATTGCCGGCCGCGGTGGGCGAGCGGTTCTAGGCGCTTCCGTCCGGAACCGTGCGACTGCTACGGTCGCAAGCTCGAATCCTGCCACGGGCATGGATGTGTGTGATGTCCTTCAGTTAGTTAGGTTTAAGTTGGGTTGGGTTGTTTTGGGGAAGGAGACCAGACAGCGTGGTCATCGGTCTCATCGGATTAGGGAAGGACGGGGAAGGAAGTCGGCCGAGCCCTTTGAAAGGAACCATCCCGGCATTTGCCTGGAGCGATTTAGGGAAATCACGGAAAACCTAAATCAGGATGGCCGGACGCGGGATTGAACCGTCGTCCTCCCGAATGCGAGTCCAGTGTCTAACCACTGCGCCATCTCGCTCGGTTAGGTTTAAGTAGTTCTAAGTTCTAGGGGACTGATGACCTCAGATGTTAATTCCCATAGTGCTCAGAGCCATTTGAACCAGTTTTTAATTAGAAATTCTAATTAGAAGGAATACGCTTTAAATAAATTAGTGAGTATATTCAGAAAAACTCATGACATGCCACCCACAAAATAAATACGTTTCTTAACAAAACGTAGTTTTACACTTTACGTAAGTACGGTATGTGCTTAAATTAATTACCATGAACTGTAAGGCACATTAATTTTGCAGTCGCCGTTCGAGGGATAGACGAACGTTGGCTGATAAGCTGTTGCATGCTGTGGCGATTCGACGGCCCATATCGTCTGACGTAGTTGGGGCTTCATGATAAACTCAATATTTTAGTGCTTCCCATAGAAAGAAACGAAGAGGAGTCAAATCAACAGACCTGGCAAGCCACTGCACTGCTGCATTTCGTCCCTTGCAACGGTCAGGAAACTTTTCATTCAGTGTTGTTTTGCAGCACGGGAAGAGTGAGCTGCGCAGCCGTCGAGTAGGAACCATTTACGTACACTACCACTTATCGAGTGTTATCTCTTCTAGAAGAACAGATACGATGCTCGTAAAAAAGTGTGCCTACATATTTGCATTAAAGGTGTGTGGAATGAAATAAGGCCCCACAATGGAATTTCCTATGATGCCGCACCATGCGTTTATGCTTCACGGTCGTTGTTGTACCTGACGATGCCAGCGTGCATTTTCAGCTGCCCATTAGCGCATGTTACGTAAATTTATATGACCGTGGTACTTAAACGTTGCTTCGTCGGTAAAGAGCACACGTTGAGAAAACGTAGTATGTCTCCCAAGCGATGCAGAAGAAACCAACAAAACTTAAGAAATCGCGTCCTCCGAGTGCCTGATGTAATAACAGATGGTAAGAGTAGAATTTATGTCGATACAAGATCCGAATTACACTCCTGTGACTGATCCCATATTCCTTGGCAATATATCTCGTGCTATCATTCACAGTATCAAAATAACAAGTCTAACTTCTCCACATGGTGTACATGTCTGCGTGCAAGGGAATTTTTTTTGGAAATTTGTGGTAAGGACCTATGGGACCAAACTGGTGATGTCATCGGTCCAGCCGGCCGCTGTGACCGAGCGGTTCTAGGTGCTTCAGTCTGGAACCGCGCGACCGCTACGGTCGCAGGTTCGGATCCTGCCTCGGGCATGGATGTGTGTGATGTCCTTAGGTTAGTTAGGTTTAAGTAGTTCTACGTTCTAGGGGACTGATGACCTCAGATGTTAAGTCCCATAGTACTCAGAGCCATTTGAACCATTTTGTCATCGGTCCCTAGGCTTACACACTACTACTTAATCTAACTTAAACCAACTTATGCTAAGGACAACATACACACCCATGCCCGAGGAAGGACTCGAACCTCCGACGGGGGGAGCCGCACGAACCGTGACAAGACGCCTCAACCCGCGCGGCTACCCCGCGCAGCCGTGCAAGGGCTGTTGGAGCAGAAATGACCTGCTGATAGACAACAAAGTTCGTGCTAGTTCTGAAGTGCAAATAATTAAACAGTCGAATGGCTTGATACAACAACGTAGCCTGGCAAGAGCGCGCGTAAAACGCAATAGTTGATTCCGGCCGACTTGCCTTTCAGTTTTAGAATATTTCTCGGATTCTTTTGCGAAGAGTTTTTGCTTTTTCATTAACAGGCATTATATCACTGTACTCGCCTTTTCAAGCGCTTTCGGATGCCGTTAAAAAAAGGCTATCATTCTGTTTAAAAATCATACTTGCATCAATATCTCGATATCGATACAAGAGTTAAGACTCTTTATTACATACTAACGTAACCCCCCCTTAACGTACTATCATTTGCCAAAAACGTCGTTTCGGTATCTGGAACATTTCTTGAAAGAAAAGGGGTGTTACATCTTACGCGACTCACCCTGTACATAGGGCGTAACTAAGTTCCTTATACAGACTGAGGACAGTTTAATTACACCAAAACAAGAAAAAAAATGTCTAGTGAACATGGGCTCTAAAATGCATACCTTAAGAGCTACGAACACTGTGAAACACATCTCTTCTACTTCAAGCATTTTGATTTCCATATTTTGCGAAGACGTAGTATGGGCCAAAACAATCATAAAATGTCCGGTAAACATGGGTTTTAAAATGTATGCTTTAAGAGCTATAAACATTTGCTGATTTTCGCTACTGTGTAACGTATATCTTCTACTGAAAGAGAGCTCATAGCTCTTAAGTTATGAATTTTATATCCCAAGTTTACTAGAATTTTTTTTGCAATTTTGGTGTAAAGAACTTGTTCTGAAAACCTGTAAAAGGAATTTAATTACACCCTGTAGATTACAGAGGGACTAAAAGGCTGTAATACTTTCTTTAATGAGTCAAAAATACTGTAATATATTCCAGAGGGAATACAATTTTCCGCTATGTAACAGCAGAACATGACAACGCCTTGAATTGCGAGATAAATATTAATACCCTATGAAACGTCCCCTTAGAAAACTTAATGAATTACTGTGCTGATAAACCTCTTAAATTATTTGATTTTCAAACAGCTGAGCAGAACTGGACGCACTCAGACATTTCGCGCTTTACCTATTCTGATCAACACTAAACTGACACACAATATTTTTAGCGCAACGCAATCTGACTTTCAATAATCCCTACAAAAGAATGGCCCTGACTAACCTTAACCTATACCTTTCACAAATCACTTACCTCACAAAAATCTTCGTTACTCGAACTACTGCAATACAGCGAGCGCCACTACTGCCAGCTAAATTAAAAGATTCAAACTACTGAAGGCACTAACTACTGATAGGCATAGTTAGCAAATGAAAGATTTTGATAGAGAACAAACAATATATTTACCTTAATAGTGTTCGAAAGTCATAATATATATAGCAGTTCATGGCATCTAGTCTTACAAATTTACTGTCTCTGATGGACACACGTCCAGATCATCCGCTCTCAGAACTCCGCCATTTCTCTCCCCACATCCACCACTGCTGGCGGCTCACCACCAACTGTGCAACGCTACGCGCTGTTAACAGCCAACTGCCCAATACTACAATAGCATATTACAACAATGCCAACCAGCCACAGACTGCTCACAGCAGAGCCAGTGATTTTCATACAGAGCGCTACGTGGCGTTACCAGTATAAAAACCTAAACAGCCTACTTACACCTAGCACGAGGTTACTATATTTGACCGACTTTGATATCAGATGAGTTTTGACGTGGGAATAACATTGGTAATTCTCAGTGCACTTAAGGCTGTCAGAGCAATAGTAGCGCTTATTGGTGTGTAGTTTGCTACCAGTGCAGCAGCCTGGCGGGCAACGGCCTTGCCGCAGTGGATACACCGGTTCCCGTGATATCACCGAAGTTAAGCGCTGTCGGGTGTGGTCGACACTTGGATGGGTGACCATCCAGGCCGCCATGCGCTGTTGCCATTTTTAGGAGTGCACTCAGCCTCGTGAGGCCAATTGAGGAGCTCCTCAACCGAATAGTAGCGGCTTCGGTCAAGAATACCATCATAACGACTGGGAGAACAGTGTGCTGACCCAACGCCCCTCCTATCAGCATCCTCCATATGAGGATGACACGGCGGTCGGATGGTCCCGGTAGGCCACTCGTGGCCTGAAGACAGAGTGCTTTTTTTTTCCTTTTTAGCAGCGTGTCACAAACATCCTACTATGGTCGTCTACGAACTACTAATTCATGTGAGTACAGTCAATTGAGGTAAGTTTGTACCACATTTTACTATTTGTTTTGAAAATACTGGACACAAAATAAATTGCACATTACAAGAGACATTGTAACATTTCAGATCTGTAGTTACTGAGTTCTTGGAGAAGTGAAAGTGTTCAGTAACTGTGCCGTATTAGAGTATAATTTCAGTTTTAATACTGGTATAAAATTACACTGTCATTCAGGATAACTTTTAAAGACAGTCTTAAAAAAAACAAAGAATTTTTCATGTATCTAATGCTCTTGATAAATTTAGATCATGCCAGAAGGAAACCAGGTATTAATACGAAGTAAGAACCAACAGTACGTTGAAATATTAAGATATTTGTGTAGACCTGGCATTGTTCGACTCAAATCACTGTCGCTAGAAGCTCTCTTCAGAGCCAACGCAATTAAAGGATAACCACAAGCTTAAGAGCTTGTCAGAAATTGTAAAGACAACCAGAAATCACGGATGTAGTAAAATTATCACTTCTAATGTAAAAATCCAAGTAGATGGAGCAGCAGCCATTTGAAACGAAAGTGGTAAGTGGTACAAAGATAGCCTGTCTAGTGAAAAGTTACCCTGGGAGAACAGTGTGCTGACCCAACGCCCCTCCTATCAGCATCCTCCATATGAGGATGACACGGCGGTCGGATGGTCCCGGTAGGCCACTCGTGGCCTGAAGACGGAGTGCTTTTTTTTCTGTTAACAGCGTGGCACAAACATCCTACTATGGTCGTCTATGAACTACTAATTCATGTGAGTGCAGTGTCAATAAGTTAGCTGTCTGTATTTTAATAAGTCATACAGACAATTTAAATGCAAAAAATTTTTAACCCGAAGTGCCATTGTTCATGCAAAGTTTGTTTCGTGCTCGAAATCTTACGAATTTTTAGAGATAACAAAACTCTATTTTCCTAGACAATTCTAATTTTCGTAGGGATCTGAAATTACGCTTAAGTATTGCGAGAAGCAGTCTGTGTGTGTGTGTTTTTGTACTTTGTAAGTGATAAATGATAAATTATTTTATCAATGATATTTGCTTTCGAGATTTCGACTATGCCATCTTCTTTGGGGTGTTACACCTGTGTCACTATTTTTGGTCGTGTTCTAAGTGTAACGTGGGAGAACTTGTCCAATTTAATGTAGTAGCTGGTTACAGGAAATACCGTATGTAAAATTTTAGAGAGCCTTGGCACCATGGTACCAAATCTTAAAACTTTTAGAGAGCCGTTGTTTCGAGTATTATATATTTCGGCAGCTCGGTTTGTACTTCATCTCTACTAGGCCCCAGTCATTTGTAAAAAATCAATAATTGCCATCGATTATATTATTCTAGTGATATATTGTGTTTGCCCCTCCGAAATCGGTGGTGAAACTTTACTGAAAAACATTAGGCGATGACAGTACACAGTATCAGATTGAACACCCTTTATGTATTTGGACACCATTGTAACACTTAAGGATGTTAATACACTTAATTTGAGGATGTTACACCAAGAGTAGGTCTAAATAGTTACACTCAGAATGCCTATTTGTGTGTATGTTGGCTAGTGTTGTAGCCAACATGAATATTCGGCCTGGCCAGGATAGTTTCGATCTTTTAAGCATAACTTGGAATATCAAGTCTGTTATGTTTTAGCTACATGAGTCTAGGCATGAAAATAGCATTTGAGAGACCTCAGAGATGGTTTCACACCTTTTTGATGGACATGTATGTGTATATGATGAATAACATTGAGTTACTAGTCTTCTCAAATGGTTCAAATGGCTCTGAGCACTACGGGACTTAACACGTGAGGTCATCAGTCCCCTAGAACTTAGAACTACTTAAACCTAACTAACCTAAGGACATCACACACATCCACGCCTGAGGCAGGATTCGAACCTGCGACCGTAGCAGTCGCGCGGTTCCGGTCTGAAGCGCCTAGAACCGCTCGGCCACAGCGGCCGGTTTGTTAGCTCCTGCCTCGGGTTCTTCGACCGATGTTTGCTTGATAATTTTTCTGACGTTTCGCCAGCACTAGTGGCTATCATTGTCAAACCTTCCCCTTCTATTGCTGATGGTGGAGTGGAGTCGAACTCGCGGCCGCAGACTAAGTATATGTACCTGGCGCGCCAACGTCCAAGAGCTTCTCCGAGGTCATATCCGGTGCGGTTCTCCCCTTGCTACCTGAAATGGGCTTTCGCTGCTGCACTGGAATCCAGGATCTGTTCACCTTGAGGCTTTCTTCTTTCTTGTTGAAGCTAATCTCGTGTTTGTGTATTTCTACGGCTTCTCTGAACAAGCAGGTGTGATAGCTCTTCTCTACTGCAAGAACTTCCGTGTCCGCGAAGTTTGCTATGTGGTCGGCCTCATAAATCGCGTGCTCTGCGACGGCCGATTTCTCCACCTGCTCCAACCTACAATGCCACTTATGTTCTGTGATCCTAGTGTTGATTGATCGTCCAGGCATGCCAAGATAAACTTTTCCGCATGTACAAGGTGTGCTGTATATTCTCGACATTGCAAGTGGCTCCCTTTATTCCTTTGCCGATCTGAGACTCTCTTTGGTCTTCGTTGTCGGTTTATAAATAATCTTTGTGCCATTTCTGCGCGATATACGACCGAGTCCGTCCGTCACTCTGGGAATGTATGACAGAAAGGCCTTTCCCGGAATTTCTTTTCCCGATGTGTCACTTCGCTGAGAGTTTGACTCTGTGTCACTTCTTATGTAGCTGGTGGAGTACCCATTGCCCCTCAGAATACTTTCTACGTGTTGCATCTCGCGTCCGAGGTGCTGTGGCTTACATATTCGTCTTGCTCGCGTTACGACCATACCAATCGTACTTCTTCTCTGGCTCGGGAGGTGATTTGTCAGTTTGTGCAGGTATTGGTCGGCGTGTGTCGGTTTTCGATTCACACTTGTCCCTGGTTTTCACCATCCCTCGTGCCCAGCATGTCTAGAAAGGGTAGCTGTTTGTCTATTCCTACCTCCATGATAAATTTTATGTTGGCATGGAGGCTGTTCAAGTCGCCTAGGAAGTCATCGGGCTGTTCGTCACCATGGCTCCACACAACTAAGGTATCATCGTGGACTAAGAGGACTACCCATCGCGACGTCTTCCAGCTGTTCATAGAAGTTGGCATTCCACGTGAAATAGCTTGTGGTGAGACATAGATGAAGAGTTTCGTGGCGTCTTCCGGGAAAATGGTATCAATGTGCTCCAGAGAGTCACTGAGTGGCACTTTGATAAGCAATGAATCAAAATCAGAGCTGACCAGGATGAAGTATCGTCCAAGTTTTAGTTTCTTCAGCTTCTCGGTGACATGTCCTGAGTCCTTTGTGTATGTGTCACTCTTCCCCACGTACGAAAAATGGTTCAAATGGCTCTGAGCACTATGGGACTTAACATCTTAGGTCATCAGTCCCCTAGAACTTAGAACTACTGAAACCTAACTAACCTAAGGACATCACACACATCCGTGCCCGAGGCAGGATTCGAACCTGCGACCGTAACAGTCCCGCGGTTCCCGACTGCAGCGCCTAGAAACGCACGGCTACCACGGCCGGCTCCCCACGTACGGCTAGAGCAGAGAGGTCAAGTATTTGGCCAGTTTATACACCTGTGAGCCAGAGGCACTAAAAATCGGTCTTAATTGAACATTATTGTCATGGATCTTTGGTAATCCATACAGGACGTGGTAGGGTTTCTGTGTTGCGCAGGTTCCTCTGTATGTGCGCCGAGAGAGAAGACGCCTTGATTAACCGATTCGTGTTCCGTGCGATCCGCTTCGTCGGATCTGCGCTTAGTTTTCGGTACGTCGTGGGATCTAATGGGTCCCGAATCTTCTGCTCATAATCTTTGGTCTTCATTACGACGGTTGCATTTCCCTGATCGGCAGGCAGTACCAATACACTCTTGTCGAAGTTAAGACTCTTGATAACCTGTATCTCTTCTTTCTTCAGGTTACAAGCTTGTGGTTTTGCTCGGTGCAGTATCCTGGCTGTTTCAGTAGCCTATATATTTTCTCAGCTCTTTTACAAGGAAGGGTCCGAATGACCGATTAGCTATTAACAATGATGTTCTCCACAGATATGGGTCTCGGGATGATAGCGAAATTCCCTCGTTTTGAAAGACAGATTGTTCCTCTTTTACCAATTGTCGTTCAGTGAGTTAGACAACTGTGCGTGATATGTCGGGAATCTCCTTGTCAATCTGCTTCAGGGATCTTGAAAACTTTTCCTTCTGTCTCTCAGTGTAGCACTCGAGTTCGTTTTGAATGTTCCTGAGAGTGATGCTGTCAATCTTGTTTGTCTCAGTTGTCTCGATGCATTCTGCTACTTAATTGAAAGAAATTGTCCAAACGTTCCTCATCCGTTCTTGCCAAGTATCTCGGTGTTGTACGAATTCTTTCACAAAGAAAAGCTCGTTCCGTTCTGTCGTTGATACGATGTGTTTGGGCGGCGGTGAATAGGCGCTTACATTCCAAGAACGTCGGTGTACTCCGTTCATCCCGCCAACGCGAGAGTTTACTGTTCAAGGTCATTTCGCATCGACTACGTCCATTATTATCGTACCAGAACTGTCCTGGCATTCGCTATAATCAGTTAAGGAAAACCCGGAAAAACCAAAATTAGATGGTGGCCAGACTGGGATTTGAAACCTGCCTCTCCAGAATGTGAGTCCAGTGTGCTAACCACTATGTCAACTCACAAGGATGGAACTTTTTGTACAGGGAGGTCAGAATAAAACTGGAATTCGGTTACAATATAATCCAAATAGCAAAGAAATCACCGGAAGTAGCAACAGACATTAAGAAGGAGCTGCAGCTTGCACCGCACATACGTCGTTGTAACGAGATAATGAGATTTTCTGTGCACTGAGGACAGTCCTCAAAGGCGACCAAATGACTAAACGAGGTGACACTGTGTTTAATACCAGCATAATTCAATTTTCTGGTCATTCAGGTTTAGATTTTCCATGGTTTTCCAGAATCAATGAGGGCGAGTGCAAGGATGGTTCCCTTGATAAGGTCACGGCTAATTATTTCCACTATGTTCTCCCACAGGGTTATTGTCCTACACGAAATGACCATGGTGTTGACGAGACGTGAATCAGCTGAGTCTCCAAAATCTATGTGAATGTTATGCACTATATGGACAATTTCAGTGGTGGATGTCAGTTCCTCAAAAAGAGCATAGGATATTTTTACGAAGATGATTACATTGTTTCACCTGCTAAGGGTAAAAAACATGAATTTGTAATTTTCCTGGCCGGACGGAGTGGCCGTGCGGTTCTAGGCGCTCCAGTATGGAACCGGGCTACCGCTAGGGTCGCAGGTTCGAATCCTGCCTCGGGCATGGATGTGTGTGATGTCCTTAGGTTAGTTAGGTTTAAGTAATTCTAAGTTCTAGGGGACTGATGACCTCAGAAGTTGAGTCGCATAGTGCTCAGAGTCATTTGGACCATTTTTGTAATCTTCCTGACATCGGTCCTTCCTCACCTGACCATCACGCTCAGGAAGTTACACCGCCGGCATCTTGTGGTCGGAATTTGGTAAAGGACAGAACAGAAATGTGGACAATCTTATAAAGACGAACAAATCGATTCAAAGCCGGTAACGGAGCTATTTTCTAATAACTACAGTGAATGATAGAGATTGATAGCTATTTTTACTCACAGTAAACGTTCGTCTGTAATTAATAATAACATGAAAGAAAAGAAACTGTATTAGAAACGGTCATTTTGTCATGGACGTTTCACGCTTATAGTTTATAGGCTATAAATATTTTTGCTAGCAGTAAGTCGTATTTAGTCTCGATATTTTATATTCCTGTTTAAGTCCAACACGTTTCCTAGCTACAGATCAACTTTCAGTGAATATACTGTCGCTTCAATTTTATCACCTAGCAATAAATGATCACACCATTGTTAGATTTACATGGAAAACATCAGAGAAGATTATCGAAACAATATATTATTAGTGGTTACCTTTACTCGGTCATGAAATATTCATAATCTGCATTGGAGAGACACATATAAAATTATTTGGAATATAAGTATAATGTAAAAACGTTCCTCCAATGACGATGATGAACATTTCGTGATCAAATAAAGGTAGCCATTTATAATACTTTATTTTTTCGTTAACCTCGCCTGTGAAGCTTTTCACGTAAAACTAACAACTTTGTTGTACATTTACTGCTAAATGATAAACTGGAGGAGACATAACAACCAAAAACGCCGATGTAGCTCTTGAAAATTCTGAGACTGACGATGGTGAATTACTAGCAAAAATATCCTTGAGGTACAAGGACAATTTAATCAGTACGGCACGATGTGGTAGAATAACAGAACTCTGCTACGGTCAGCTGAAGCCAATTGAAGTGGAATGTTCTTTTAAGTATCATTAGAAATTGAAACTAACCGAGCGACAGTCTTCACATGCTTAGCACGTGCGACGCTTGGAGCCTGTCCCAAAACCTGTAACTGTACTCGGTGAAGGTCTCACGGAAGCATCCTCCAAGCAATCCAGTCTCGCATGAACAAAGAACCATGAGTCACATCTACTGGAGTTTCCGTGTTGTCCGCTGTGTGAACCCTCGGGCATGGGTGTGTATGTTTGTCCTTAGTATAATTTAGGTTAAGTAGTGTGTAAACTTAGGGACTGATGACCTTAGCAGTATAGTCCCATAAGATTTCACACACATTTGAACATTGTTTTCAGGGAGAACACATGTGCTCTGCACTATGGCTTCTGTTCGTTTTTGAACTAGTCGATCTACATGAGGAAGTGTATACAAGGAAATGAAATGGATGAAACTGTATTTATCGCGGAGAAACTAAAACGGTTTATTTTTAAAAATCTGAAAACTTATAAACTGGACACAATGATGTTAGTGAAGAACGTCCCTTGACGTAGTACTGCGGTGTGTGTTGGCAAGCCGCTTTCTCAGCAATCGGAATTGATACTGCTTTCTCGAGCCAATGGATGCAAAAAACATCTATAACCATCTGCTAGCTGCATTCCTTGCTGAATTACCAGTGGTATATCGAGATTCGAATTTTCATTACAACATGTGAATGTTAACTGTCGCATGTATTTGGTATACACTTTAGAGTAAACACTCGTTCTTAAAGTTTTTGTCACGGAAAGTAGACGGGCGAGATCTAGTTTCTGTTTACTGACAAAAGTTCATCATGAAATGTACCATGAAATTATATATGCTTCCCTTATTCTACGAATATGTGAATTAGCTCTGTAGAGCCGGTCGGGGTGGCCGAGCGGTTCTAGGCGCTACAGTCTGGAACCGCGCGACCGCTACGGTCGCAGGTTAGAATCCTGCCTCGGGCATGGATGAGTGTGATGTTCTTAGGTTAGTTAGGTTTAAGTAGTTCTAAGTTCTAGGCGACTGATGACCTCAGAAGTTAAGTCG
Source organism: Schistocerca cancellata (assembly GCF_023864275.1). Lineage (NCBI taxonomy): Eukaryota > Metazoa > Arthropoda > Insecta > Orthoptera > Acrididae > Schistocerca > Schistocerca cancellata. The sequence goes on along the minus strand of NC_064629.1, from coordinate 208,605,273 downwards.
CATAGTGCTCAGAGCCATTTGAGCGAAGCTCTGTAGAGTCCGCCGTGTGCCTTAAAGTGGACGTGGATTAGTCTTGGGTGAGATGGACGCCAGCAAGATGGCCTATCCATATGATGTTTTTAAACCCTTTTTCTTGTTACCTCCTCCTTTTAATGTCGACATCCTACAATTGTGTGTGACGTACAGGCCGTGATGCTTACAGAGCAAACCAGGCACTTTTCTGTCTGTCTGAAATCTATACGATGTGCCACGAAGAAAAAAAAAATTGCTAAAAACTAGGAAACGTTGTTCATGGGAGAAATCATGAAACTAAAAACTTATTTCAGACGTAAGGTCGACAATAATTTATCTAGGATACTGTGAGGGCCTTATAAAATAATCTGTAACGTCTCTGAAATATAGTCAGACCAGGTGAGCAGTAGGAGAGACAAATCTGTCATTCTATCACAGCTTTTGTTTTTGTTCCTATCTTTTACCAGCGTTCTTTGAATTGTTATGGTAATGACCGTTTTCAGCCGGCCGTTGGGGCCGATCGATTCAAGGCGCTTCAGTCTGGAACCGCACTGCTGCTACGGTCGCAGGTTCGAATCCTGCCTCGGGCATGGATGTGTGTGCTGTCCTTAGGTTAGTTAGGTTTAAGAAGTTCTAAGTCTAGGGGACTGATGACCTCAGATGTTAAGTCCGACAGTGCTTAGAGCTATTTGAACCATTTTGACCGTTTTCATATCCAGACAGTAAATTCTTACACGGTCTCACAGAACCTAAGAAGAAATAAATAAAATAAAGTAAGGATGGACTCATGTAAGACTGGGAAAAGTGACGTATGTGGTTGTTAATGATAATCACATATGATATAATTCTTTCATTTTTTCCCATACTATGTAAGCCTGTGTCACTAAACAGTAGGTCTACGTGGGTTTACATGTATTACTTATTGCTGTGCTACAGATACTATGCCAAAACAGATGGCAGTTACAACTTTTTATCCTGGTTTATGATCATATATATTGAGAGAAGTCATACGCAATAGCTACACATCTTTCCATTTGATACTGAGGACTTATTGATTTGTATGCCATGATAGAAATGAAAATATTCTGATCACAGCAACAAGGCTGTCAGACTGTGTTTTGGCACAGCATGTGAACGCAAGAGTTTAATTCACTGTGCGAATGTATACTCTAACTGATCGAAAGAATTTGGACACCTAATAGTGGACATTAATATGGTATATTTCCACCCTTGGCCTTTATGACAGCTTCAGCTTTGCTGGGGATACTTTCAGTGGGATACTGAATGTCTGTAGAGGAAATGACAGCCGAAACGAGAGAAAGCAGTGATATTGGACGCTGGGATTTGGGGCGAATCCTACATCTTAACCTGTGGCAGCAGCTGTATAAGAGCACAAAAGCACATGAACACTAACTTTCGACATCTTGCGGATTTATTGGTTATTATCCTTTGAACGCTGTTAAATGTGACATAGATACTGCAATCTGTGAGATACGCCGCTTAAATCTACCGCACTACTGCTCCTCTACACTCTGTGAGATTTGGCATCAGTGTCGCGAGCACATCTTCAGTTGTGCACGTTTTAAGGAGCTTTTGCGCATGCGCAGGTCGCGTAACGTAATTGCCTGACGGGGTAAACTAGAGCTTCTAAATACACAGGTTGGCGCATTCGCCATTTTGTTTCCCGGCGAATGCCAAACACAGCACCTAGCTTATGTGAACTGTTTTGTTTTGTTCAAGTCTTCTGAGGTATTATAGAAGTGTCATGCATAGAGCCTTAGATCGTGCTATTTTGAGCTTTCAATGCGCTCACGTTTTCATCGATATGTGGATTAGACACAAAAATCTCGCGTTTGTATTTGCTTATTGTTGCTTTTCTTTGCTGTCCGAATGAAGAATAAAGGTGCAAGAAACATGTATAGTTCTGTGATAGAATCACGTACTATGTTTATGTTTTATTTTCTTCACGGAATTCAAATGAAATATTCGATAATGACGTTTATTAAATCATGTACCAGGCTCCTATAAGTACGAGTTGGCGCGGCTGCATCTAAAGTGCATATTTGCACAACTACCAAGTATAAATACGAAACTCACCAAACACAACACTTCTGTTCGAATGAAGACTTGCTTCGTTAAATTTCCATGACACACAGGAACACACTTAACACTTACACACTACATAATTCCTTCTCCAAGGTAAAGCACAAGTTATGTGTAAATATGGAAAATGGCTAAAGTTGACAAATGGCTGACTATCTGTAATGTTAATTTCAACCTTCTGCTTTCTTCCAGTTAAATAAGAAGTAAACCATTTGGCACTGTCCCACTCATACCACAATACTTAATCTTATCTACAATAATTTCATAATTCACACAGTTAAAAGCCTTTGAGAGATCGCAAAAAACCCCAAAGGGTTATGTTCGGTTATTCAGAACATTAGCATAAATAGCATTTTCTGTTGAGAAGCTGTTTTGGAAACCAAATTGACATTTTGTTAGTACTTCATTTTTACAAATATATGAAGCTACTCTTGAATACATTACTTTTTCAAGAATTTTGGATAAAGTTGTCAGAAGTGATTGGGCAGTAGTTGTTAGCATCAGACATATCCCACTTTTTATGCAATTATTTAACAATAGAATATTCCAATCTATCTGGAAGAACGCCCTGTTTCAGTTAGCTACTACACTGTGGCTGAGAATCCTACTTATCTCTTTGGAACAAGCTTTTAGTACTCTGTTGAAAATGCCATCAATTCCATGTGGGCTTTTACTTTTGAGTGAATTTATTATTTTTCTAATTTCAGTAGGAGAGGTTGGTTGAATTTCAGTTTTATCAAATTGCATAGGTACTGCCTCTTACAAATACAGCCTTGCATTTTGTAATGAACAGCTGGATCCTGTTTTCTCTACATCAGTTAATAAATGATTATTAAAATATTTTCTGCCTCTGACATTTTGTTAACAAACTTTTCATTGAGTTTGACAGAAATACAGTCTTCCTGTGCTCTTGGATGTCCTGTTTTCCTTTTAAGAATATTCCACATTGTTTTGATTTTATTATAAGAGGTGCTAATTTCAGACATAATGCACATACTTATGGATTTTGTAACGAATTTTCTTAATGCAGTGTAGTAGCTTTTACAATGTTTGACTGTTGATCATTACTCCTCCTAGCTAAAAGCTACGTTTCTCTTTTCTGTTAACAAAATACTATTATTCATTTAGTAAGCCAAGACTTTCTAGATAGTTCCTTATAATTATGCTTCACGGTTTTCTTAGGGAAACTGTTTTGAAATATACTCACCAAGGTATCATGAAACAGGTTAAATTTTAAATTAGCATTAGGTTCCCTGTACAGTTAATCCCAGTCTAACTGTTGCAAGCTTTCCCTAAAATATTATTTACTTACAATACATAACTGTGCGCTCCGTCAGGGTTCCCAGTTTTCGCGACGACAGTTAACAGTCCATTTTTTTCTTCTCTCCGAATCTTCTGGGAAACGAATAATTCAAAATCCACTTCTAGAATGGTTAGAACAGTTTATGGCACCACAACTACCCATAATTTCGTTCCAAAGTGCCGTGACGCCAATCCTACAGCACCGCAGAACGTTTACACTTCAGAGCTCTGGGAAAGAAAATGGCGGATGGGCCAGCTCGTACTTACAGGAGCCTTAGGGTATACACATACGTATTTGTTTAAACACCATGCACAGTTCACGACGTGCACAGCTAGCCCTTGCCACTCAACGAGTTTACGTCACCGCCACCAGGTGGTAGCAGACTGCGGCAGACTTTTATCCCCATTCACTGGCCATAAATTCTGCTAGATGGTAGCACACTCCTCAGATATGCTAATTCACTCGCTATATACTGTAGTAAAATTAGATTGGATGTCAGTATATGTTAATTATGTTAAAGCTGTACTGACAATAAACCTATTTTGTCGGTTTCTGAATAAATTATAGTACATTAAGTTACGAATTTTATCATACAGTGTCCATTTAAGGCCCTGAGAATCGTAAGGCCCTAAAGAACGTCTCCATCGATTGTGAGATTGTAGCATTTATCTATGCTTCTTAAATCTGTTGACCTTACGGCGAGTCAGGTTTATATGGCTGTAGGCCCGCATTGTATATATGGAAATTCACGAAACGCTGTATCAATGGTTCCTCTGATATTCACTGAAATGTGGGACCGACGGCTGTGTGCTGTAGGCCCATATGTATCTCAGCGCCTCATTTGTATTCTAGTGAAGTGACCATGTTGGTATACTTTACTACTTAAGCTTAATCATTTCCACTAACGGCACTTTGTGTTTGGAGTTTGTTCTTTATTCTGCGGGAATCAGCCTTCATGAGCAATATAAATATGAACTATGTTGAATCTATTTTAAATGCTAGCAGGACAGTAAAAATGTGAGGACGGGTCTTGAGTCGTGCCTGAGTAGCTCAGTCAGTAGAGCACTTGCCTGTGAAAGGCAAAGGTTCTGACTTCGAGTCTCGACCTGGCACACAGCTTTAATCTGCCAGGAAGATTCATACCAGCATAACCTCTGCTGCGGAGTGAAAATCACATTCTGGGAACAGAATAGTAAATTACCAGGAAAAGTTAGTCACAAAGAAACTAAGGTTTTCGAGAATAGCACAAGTTTTATGAGTGCATCTTGAACGCCAGGCTGATTTATTTTGTCGTGGCTGGCTCTCCCAAGGTTATCAGTAGTTGTAATGGAATCTCGTCTACTTCCGAGGCACTGTTTCGACTTAGATCTTTCAGTGCTCTGTCAAATTCTTCTAGAAGAATCATATCTCCCATCTCATCCTCATCTATGCCCTCTTCCCTTTATATAATATTGCTTTCAAGTTTATCTCCCTTGTACACATTTCTACTTTCCCTTCTTTGGTTAGGCCTGGTATTCTTTCTGAGCTCTTGATATTCATACAGCTGTTTCTCTTTTTTCTAAAGGCCTCTTTAATTTTCCTGTAAGCGGTATCTATTCTTCCTCTATTAAAATATGCTTCTAAATCCTTACATTTGTCCTCTCGCCATCCCTACTAAGCCATTTCGTCCTTTCTGTCAACCTCATTTTTAGACGTTTGTATTCCCTTTCACTTGATTCATTTGCTGCATTTTTAAAATTTCTCCTTTCATCAGTTAAATTCAATACTCCTGTTTTATCCAAGGGTTTCGACAAGGCTTTGTCATTTTACCTATGGGGATCCTGTGCTGCCTTCACCATTTCATCTCTCAAAGCTACCCATTCGTCTTCTGCAATGATCCTTCTACATGTTCTAGTCTTCCATTGCCTAATGCCCCCTCTGAAATTTTAAATAACCTCTGATTCTTTCAACTTCTCCAGGTCTCAATTTCTTAATTTCCTACCTGTTTGCAATTTTTTTAGCTTAAATCTCCAGTTCATAACCAATACATTGTGGTCAGAATCCACATCAGTAGTGGGATGATGGCGACATGAGGACATTTTTATATCAAATTGATGGGCAAATTAATTAAATTGATCAATTAATTATCCCCACCCCCCCTTCCCCAGATGAGGTAATGGGTTTCTCCAGCTGGCTCCTGGGTGCCCACCCACTTCTCCTCCCAACCCCTCCTCCTCCCCCACCTACCCTAATGGTGGGAATTTCGAATTTCATTTAACTTCGGATTGTATTGTATACTGTGGTTGCATCACCGTTAAGACGCTCGAACAGTGCACTGCCAGGTACTACACATGATGCTTGTAATCGGGTATTTAATGCACAGCACACTGTGCCGCATTGTCATGGGTGTCCAGTGAGAGGTGTCGCTCGTGTAGTGTCCTATAGCTGAATGAGCAGATGCGCAAGTGGTGTAGCGTACACTGCTTGGGGCTGTATCTGGCAATCAGCAGGGGAACCATAGGACCTGCCCAAGGCCGGGTCAGAGGTGTCTTGCGTAACATTGAGGAACCAGCTCACACACACTGGACCTGTCTTCCCACATCCCACTACCACACAGTGTGCCAATGGTCAAAGGGAATGGGCAGACAGTTGTAATGTGAGCCACCATTCCCGAGGCGTGCTGAGATGGATGCCTAACGCACCACCTAGATTCTAGAATAAACAATATATTTGTTTTTTAAGTTAGCGTCTTCCTCCCATAGCTGTGCCCTAACAAACAGCAACATGCATTTCGAGGGATGAAGGTGGTGCCAGAAGTGCCAGGCTCTCTGTTTATCCCAGAGTGATCAAAGGGTGTCTTTTCTAAATATAGCAGCTGCATCACTTTTCCAGCTACATGCAGTCACTTGCCAGCAAACAAAGTATGTTTTTGTCCGCAGCTCGTGGTCGTGCGGTAGCGTTCTCGCTTCCCGCGGTCGGGTTTCCGGGTTCGATTCCCGGCGGGGTCAGGGATTTTCTCTGCCTCGTGATGACTGGGTGTTGTCTGCTGTTCTTAGGTTAGTTAGGTTTAAATAGTTCTAAGTTCTAGGGGACTGATGATCATAGATTTTAAGTCTCATAGTGCTCAGAGCCATTTGGGCCAAAGTATGTTTTTAAAAGTTCCCTCTATCTGTTTATCAGAAATGTGTTCAAATGTGTGTGAAATCTTATGGGACTTAACTGCTAAGGTCATCAGTCCCCAAGCTTACACACTACTTAACCTAAATTATCCTATGGACAAACACACACCCCCATGCCCGAGGGAGGACTCGAACCTCCTCCAGGATCAGCCACACAGTCCATGACTGCAGCGCCTGAGACCGCTCGGCTATATCTGTTTATCCCAGAATTTGTTTGCAAGATAGATCTCCCCACACATCAGCATTCTGTTTCTCAGGCACCTGCACCAAACTGCTCCAGCCTGCTTGAACAAAAAGAGGGCACGTTCTAAATTGCTGGTATGGCATTCTGAGTTCCTATAGCTCCTTTGCAGAAGAGAGGGCGGAACCTGACGGTATATAAAGCCTAACACCCCCCACAACCATCATCAATCTTTGACAGTGCCTATTTGTGATCATGTGCTCGTCGCATTGTGAAATGGTCAGTCAGTAGCAGTGCCTGCAGCAGTGGTGAAATGGCCAAACTTGGAGCAATTGCCATGTAAGTGTTTATAAAAAATTATGAGTTCAAATGGTGACAATTACAAAAATTCATAGCTAAGTATTCAGATTTTTCGGGATTGTCTTACATTTTCATAGAAAGTGGTTAAAAAAGTTCTTTTTCTTGCTTTTATTTACCACAAATTTCCAAAAATTTAGCAATGTTGAAGTGGGATCCTAACAAGTGACTGTATTTCCTGTCAACAGTTGTGACAATAGTGATATTTCCTAACTGCTTGAATCACCACTATTGTTTGATGATGATGGTTGGTTTGTGGGGCGCTCCAATTTTTATGCAGTCCAATTTTTACACAGTCCAGTCTAGCCACTGTCACGAATGATGATGCTGATGAAATTATGTGGCCAACACAAACACCCAGTCCCCGGGCAGAGAAAATCTCCAGCTTGGCTGAGAATCGAACCTGGGACCCGGTGATCCAGAGGTAGCAATGCTAGCCACTAGACCACAAGCTGCGGACGCCACTATTGTGGAACAGTGATTGAGTATGAAAGGAAGTAAATACAGTCTACATGCAAATAAAGGTCTGCTGCAGCCACGATGATGATATGCACGCTGGTGAGGGTTTCAGGATAACTTGTCTAATTGCCTTCTGTACCAGAGGTGCTAATGCATTACCTGTCACTAATCTCGATGCACGTAGAGACAGCTATTATCGTCGAGTTCGTCTGCGGCCTACTATCAGGGCTGCTGACCTCCGTCTCGATCTGCAGACCTAAACTGATGTACCTGCACAAATCACGTCTCCGAAATCTAAGTTATTCCGACCGGCCGTCCGGGTGCGAATCCACGAAACTCTGCCCTTGTTACCGAGGCAGTAATAACACACCTAATTCGACTGGGACACCGGTCCTTACTCCACGTCATACTTCTCTGGTGGACCGGATGAGGGTGCCCCAAAAAGTTCCCCTCTGGAGACAAACTCAGAAAAATTAGTGCTTGTCGATCTCAGAAAATAGCAAGACTGCCAATAGTGGCAGGCCGTGGATCTTAACGCCAGTTACTTGCATACAAATCGCCCCAAAACAACCCGTCCAGAACACGTCATAATCCTCCCCCAATTGACCGGTTTGTCGCAACAATTTGGCGGCACTTTTTTGCGTACACGGGAAGCCTCAGTCGTCTGGACACGAAACAGAACAAGTAAAGCAGCCTGTCTGCATGTGCGCCACTGAATCGCACACCTTGATATGCGAGATGCGCATTTCTCAGAAGACCTCTCTGACAATGCCCGCACAGTCACACACAGGCGCACTACTACAAGCAAAACGTGAAAAAACGACAAGAAGACACTTGTCCTCCCATAAAGTGATTGGCATGGCGCCGGACCGTCGTGTTTAGACGTCTCTGGAAGCCACGTGATTCTTACACCGGTTCGAATTCTGCCTCGGGCATGGATGTGTGTGATGTTCTTAGGTTAGTTAGGTTTAAGTAGTTCTAAGTCTAGGGGACTGATGACCTCAGATGTTAAGTCCCATAGTGCTTAGAGCCATCTGAACCATTCTTACACCCGCGTGACACAAAACTGACAGGTTGGCCCTTGGTGGCTGTCGCAGTGGGTCGCCTCGGACTCCCCCCCCCCCCCCCCGCCCACTCCCCCCGACTGTATATCATTGTCAACCGTCGGCATCCTTACAGGAGCTCGACAGACATGCGAAAACTGCCGTGTGTAGCTTATTTCGACCTTGTAGAGTGGTCACAAACCAGACACCAGAAAATATATGGAAATGAAGGTAGTACTGTCACACAGTTTAATCATAGCAATAAGAAGTTAAAGCTCACGGTACTCGATCATTTGTTATGTCATCTTTTTATCTGACCCATTCTCACCGAAAACAGCTCATGTGGGCACTAAAAATGGAAGGGGCCCAAAAAAAAAAAAAGGTTCAAATGGCTCTGAGCACTATGGGACTTAACATCTTAGGTCATCAGTCCCCTATAACTTAGAACTACTTAAACCTAACTAACCTAAGGACATCACACACATCCATGCCCGAGGCAGGATTCGAACCTGCGACCGTAGCAGCCCCGCGGTTCCGGACTGCAGCGCCGAGAACCGCATGGCCACCGCGGCCGGCTGGAAGGGGTCAAACCAATAAAATTTGGCATCTCTCATCGCCCTCCCCCCCTTCCGACTCAAAAGATTTTTTGCACAGTGAATGACTCACTTAGGACTGGGGTGGTGTGTAATTAACATGGAGAAAATTTTAATAACCTGGAAGATAGATATGACGTCAAATAGTTGAATGACTATGGGAAATTTGTTACTGACATTGCCAACACCACATTCTCACTGAAGCTAATACATCACCTGACACAGAAGCATCATCAGGGTCTCCCACAGTTACACACACCGTTGTCACACACTCCATCGAAAGGTGGGCACAAGGCTGATGGCGACTCTGGAAGTTGTTGTTATTTTCAGTTTTACCTATTGGTATCTGCAAACTTGTCAGTCAACATTTAAAACAATCAAAAATTTACTGACAGGTGTCCAAGACAACCACATTCACACTTTTTTATATAAAAAAGGAGTTCTAATGTAATGGTTTTCTCAAGAAAACTCTAACAAATACTGTATCCCTCATCAAAACAAAGATCATACATAATGAGCAAAATGAGAGACATCCACTCAGCTGACAATCTTGCAGCAGCTGACCGCTGACTGTGGTTCAAGTGCAAGTATCTGTCTGTATCAGTTGCGAAATGTATCTTCAAGCTATCCCACTGCATCACTATTATTTGCCGAAAAGTATTCTTCTTGCGCTCCTCCATTATCATCTCTTTTCAATCCTAATGTAGGAAGCTATGGATGCAATGCTTGGTTGCATGCTCACAGGTAATGCAGTTAAAACCGAGCGAGGTGGCGCAGTGGTTAGCACACTGGACTCGCATTAGGGAGGACGACGGTTCAATCCCGTCTCCAGCCATCCTGATTTAGGTTTTCCGTGATTTCCCTAAATCGTTTCAGGCAAATGCCGGGATGGTTCCTTTGAAAGGACACGGCCGATTTCCTTCGCCATCCTTCCCTAACCCGAGCTTGCGCTCCGTCTCTAATGACCTCGTTGTCGACGGGATGTTAAAAAAACACTAACCTAACCTAATGCAGTTAAATCCTCTCTGTCCAACACCAACATCTTATCAACCGAATACATTGTGCTCACACAATTGCTGCCACACCACCAGTTTCTAGATGGGTGTGGCTGGCCACCTGCTGCGCCTGGCACTCAGCGTGGCCTGCATGAACAAAGATATCTGCGTACTTTCCCATAGGCTGCGAGAACAAAGAAACGCACTGACACTGTCCTCTGCGTTAACTACCGTTTACTCAGAGGCCAGTAGATTGCATGCACATGCTGCCACCATGCTAGTTCCTGTTGACGCCATTTTGTGTGTGAGTGGTGTCATGGAAACCTTGCCGACTTATTGCCAGATGTTTTCAGTTCTCTGCAGAACGTGCTAGGCAGGGCTATGGTCATAGAAACTCTGTATTGGGTAGTTCCAAACAAAATGGGCAATATGTGGTCTTGTGTTATCTTGTTGAAAGTTAATGTCATGGACGCCTTGAAGAAAGGGCACGGCACCTGGCCTTAACCCATCAGAAATGTAATGGTTGCTGTCCTAAATTACACTCTAGACACACCAGAAGTGATCATATTGTGTACCTAAAAGTAGTCTATACCATCTTGGCAACTGTTTGGCCAATATGACGATGACAAATACAAACTGGTAACATTCATTCTCCACGTAGCTTCCAGATATCGATCTTTGTATTGTGAAGCTGTAAGTAGAAGTGTGTCTCATCTGAAAAGATGATATGGTGCCACCCCTGTGTTCAGTATTGTTACTGGGCACACCAGTGTCCGTGTATCTCCCTCTCCGCTATGCATCAAGGGAAGTCAAAACAATGGTCGTCATGGGAACAGTCCATAGTAGCTCTGCAGAAGTAATTGCATTGTCCATGTGGATGCTTGTGCTGCAAACAAGCTAATTTCCTGATTCGAGGTAAGGGAGATGAGGGCTAGTTGTTATAAGTTTTCAATAATTTTTGTACGAGGAGGTTTTAAAGTTATTTTTAAACGAATACATTATAATGTAGCACCATTATTATAGATTCATCACATATTTTTTCCTTATGCTCAGCTAACAGGAATACTGCTGACTTGATATTATATCTGCTCATGCACTTTGGAACAATTTACCCCACAATGGGGCATGTTGTTACTGGTGGTAGCTTATTAAGCTTTACTCGAAAATGTTATAGTTTTGTATCATTTATTGTTATCAGCATTACACAAAAGTCTGTTTTGTTTTCACAAATTACTAGTGATGTGGCATTACTTCTTTTGCCACTTTGCTGTATAATTCCTTGGGTTTTGTGCCTCTGTTTGTGTCTATAATTTCTCATGCAGCATTCACAAGGAAAATACATAATAAGAAACTGCACAGAACGTACTCTTTCATCTCGCTTAACTGGCGTTAATCCGATCCTATATTGTGCATCCTATCTCAGTGTTTTCATGTGGGGATTCAGTGTTGGTTTGATATCCATGTGAATCATCTTCAAGAGAAATACATACACTTTTGAATGCAACAGTTAATTTGTTAGTTGTTGGAAACGAAGGAGAAGGCTCTTTATTACTCCTTACCAGACTTTGGACACATTTTCGTAGGCGATAAATGACAAAAAACAAAATACTTTTTGTCGGCGAGATAGCCAGGTTATCCATTTGGTGAAAGAAGACACACATCGTGCCTACTTCGAAAGAACATATAAACTAGACTGTTTCGCAGACAAAGTTGTCACCTTGACTTGGATTATTTTGCAGCATTTACGAATTTAACGAAAACAATATGTCACTGATATCAGCAACATATCCGTTTCATGCTCAGTACTTTATTTTTATCCCGAACGTAAGATGAGTGGGAAAGAAAGATGGCAATGAAGATGACTTGGTTTGTTACACTACGGTGGTTATTATTGGCAATTGTAGCTGCATTGGCATCATTGGAGAGGTGTAAGTGGTAACATTAGCGAAGAAGATGGAGAGTTTGTTAACAAATACTGCAAATGCAGTAGAAATAGACAATGGCTGACATCTAAATAAGTGTCAAAGGAACGGAAAAGCAACTGGAATCACTCAACAGAGGAAAGTCCACTGGACCTGACGGGATACCAATTCGATTCTACACAGAGTACGCGAAAGAACTTACCCCTCTTCTAACAGCCGTGTACCGCAAGTCTCTAGAGGAGCGGAAGGTTCCAAACGATTGGAAAAGAGCACAGGTAGTCCCAGTCTTCAAGAAGGGTCGTCGAGCAGATGCGCAAAACTATAGACCTATATCTCTGACATCGATCTGTTGTAGAATTTTGGAACATGTTTTTTGCTCGAGTATCATGTTGTTTTTGGAAACCCAGAATCTACTCTGTAGGAATCAACATGGATTCCGGAAACAGCGATCGTGTGAGACCCAACTCGCTTTATTTGTTCATGAGACCCAGAAAATATTAGATACAGGCTCCCAGGTAGATGCTATTTTCCTTGACTTCCGGAAGGCGTTCGATACAGTCCCGCACTGTCGCCTGATAAACAAAGTAAGAGCCTACGGAATATCAGACCAGCTGTGTGACTGGATTGAAGAATTTTTAGCAAACAGAACACAGTATGTTGTTATCAATGGAGAGACGTATACAGACGTTAAAGTAACCTCTGGCGTGCCACACGGGGAGTGTTATGGGACCATTACTTTTCACAATATATATAAATGACCTAGCAGATAGTGTCGGAAGTTCCATGCGGCTTTTCGCGGATGAAGCTGTAGTATACAGAGAAGTTGCAGCATTAGAAAATTGTAGCGAAATGCTGGAAGATCTGCAGCGGATAGGCACTTGGTGCAGGGAGTGGCAACTGACCCTTAACATAGACAAATGTAATGTATTGCGAATACATAGAAAGAAGGATCTTTTATTGTATGATTACATGATAGCAGAACAAACACTGGTAGCAGTTACTTCTGTAAAATATCTGGGAGTATGCGTGCGGAACGATTTGAAGTGGAATGATCATATAAAATTAATTGTTGGTAAGGCGGGTACCAGGTTGAGATTCATTGGGAGAGTCCGTAGAAAATATAGTCCATCAACAAGGGAGGTGGCTTACAAAACACACTTTCGACATATACTTGAGTATTGCTCATCAGTGTGGGATCCATACCAGATCGGGTTGACGGAAGAGATAGAGAAGATCCAAAGAAGAGCGGCGCGTTTCGTCACAGGGTTATTTGGTAACCGTGATAGCGTTACGGAGATGTTTAGCAAACTCAAGTGGCAGACTCTGCAAGAGAGGCGCTCTGCATCGCGGTGTAGCTTGCTGTCCAGGTTTCGAGAGGGTGCGTTTCTGGATGAGGTACCGAATATATTGCTTCCCCCTACTTATACCTCCCGAGGAGGTCACGTATGAAAAATTAGAGAGATTCGAGCGCGCACTGAGGCTTTCAGACAGTCGTTCTTCCCACGAACCATATGCGACTGGAACAGAAAAGGGAGGTAATGACAGTGGCACGTAAAGTGCCCTCCGCCACACACAATTGGGTGGCTTGCGGAGTATAAATGTAGAAACGTAGACGTAGAAGACACAGTGAGGAAGACGAACGTAATATATGTAGGGGGATTGTACGCAGACCCTGAACGACAGTTACGATTTCCTGTAATGCCGTGAAAAGTTGCCCCGGCAGTACGGTACAAACAGAGCAATTGGGTTGTTACAGTCGTTAATGGCGTGTGAGTCGGTATGATAGTTCTACAAATTCAGAGTGAAATTTGTTCTTTGTTTGGAGGTTTGGTTCAAATGGCTCTGAGCACTATGGGACTTAACATCTGAGGCCATCAGTCCCCTAGAACTTAGAACTACTTAAACCTAACTAACCTAAGGACATCACACACATCCATGCTCGAGGCAGGATTCGCACCTGCGACCGTAGCGGTCGCGCGGTTCCAGACTGAAGCGCCTAGAACCGCTCGGCCACTCCGGCCGGCTTGGAGGTTTGGTGGCACAGTCCACAGTCCAATATTTTAAAATGTTGGATGTTCATGAATATACGGCAGTAGAACATATTGTGATAACAGTCCACTAAATTCTGTTTTAAAATATGACAGTCTCAGCTCACTCTACGATCTTATGAAATTCATTAATAATTGTGTCGGTAGAAATCCTCATTAATGCAAATATGAGTAGAAGGAGCAAATTTGCCCGTCTGGAACAGAGATGTCATTGATGTCAAGGAACTTTTGGTATAGTTACCTCGGTGCGTGACGCACAACAATAGATCTGCAGCATAAAATTAATCTGGGAGTAGTAGTATTTGCATAGTTCAGGCATCTTAAAGTGATCGTGTTGTATGTACTTCTTTCGGATGTATAAAAACGGAATACAGTGCTGTTTTCGCCGCATTGCCGACACCGAAAATTCATCCAACGATGAAAAAGAATTATTAAGAGGCATATTACTTTTCAACAGCTAAGAAATAGGTTGAGGAACTTAAATGTGAACGTACTTCTGTTGCCGATGATTCACGTAATGGACGTCCGCAATCTCGAACTACACGTGAAAATATAAAGACAGTGCATTTTTTTGTACTGGACGATTGACAGTTACATGTCTAAGAAAGGGATTGCATTTGTTGAATGATACCAACGGCGCCTACTGTTTACTGCGGGTGAGATACGGACCCTCCACTTCACGTTACAAACAAATGTACAATCAATGCAGTGGATAGAAGCCTATGCACCTATTCAAAAAGTCAAAATCGTTTCATCTGCTGAAAATGTTATGGGCACCGTTTACGGGGATCTTTGATAGTGATAAAACAGTAACCAGGGAGTACTACACTATTCTTGTGCACCAGCTGGATAAGCAATGTATGAAAAGGATCTTGGAAAAAGGGAAAAAAGTATTTCAGTACGATAATGCCCCCACCAGAAAGAGTGTTGTGGAATTAGAAAGACCGTGGGTGTGAACTAAGAATGACTTGAAGATCCTTCGTATTGACCAGGCTTGACACTTTCTGGTTTTCGCTTATATGTAGATGTAAATAAATTGATGTCAGGAAAACATTCTGCCATTGAGGAGGCTATGACAGTCGTAGGTGCGTATTCTGGAGACGATCCACAATCGATGGAATATTTTACAGTGCATTAGACCTCGCCCTGGACTTGGGATGCTGTACATTCGAGATGTTTTATAGATATAAATTTCATGTAAATTGTAACGTTGGTGGGAGTCCCCATAATAATCCTTCCCCATTCGCGGCGAGGGTTATGAAGTGGTGGTGTGGAGGGGGGTGGGGGGGGGGGTGGCAAGGTCCTTCGTAGCTTTGTTCTGAGTTTCGAACATAACAGTCCCGCCCATTCCCTGACGACAAAATGTTGAGGTTAACGGCGAAAGACTGTGTGCTTAAAGATTATTTGAGAGCATTACACAGCCGTCAGTTTTACTATTGACGAAGAAAAATTAGAGGGGAAGGAGATTAATTCTCGAAACTTTGACTTATAATTTACAACTCAAACGCCTAGAACAGGTAGAAAAATGTGGAACTTTGTGGTAATAAATGGGAATAAACTGCTAAGATCATCGGTCCCTAAGTTTACACACTACTTAATCTAACTTACTCTAACTTACGCTAAGGACAACACACACACCCATGCCCGAGGGAGGACTCGAACCTACGACGGGGAAGAACAAGTAGAGTTTCATAAATCTGTGAATTATGTGCCATAGTATTTTACTTCACTTGATTTTCATATCTCCTTGGTCTCCTGTTTCTCAGAACATTCCAAGTTTTCTAGTAGCCTGAGTGAACGTATTTCATAATTTGAGTTACATAAAGTCGAGAAACGAAGATAAATTTACTCCCAACTTCGAATCGGCTAGATGGCCTTGCTGCTATGAAACTCGATGTGCTTCTTAGACTTATAGCAGCCTGCCGAACAGATCTTCTTGAATCACGCTGGGTGATTGCTAAGCTGTGCTTATCGAGCGAGTGGTTAGCACACTGGACTCGCATTCGGGAGGACAACGGTTCAAATCTGCGTCCGGCCATCCTGATTCAGGTTTTCCGTGATTTCCCTAAATCGCTTCAGATAAATGCCGGGATGATTCCTTTGAAAGGGCACGGTCGAGTCCTTCACCATCCGTCCGTAATCCGATGGGACGATGACGATGACGTTAATTGCGAAAGTGTTGCCGGTGCAGGATTTTGCGCACTAACTGACCTCTCGATCATGTCCCATAAATGTTCGGTGCGATTCATGTCAGGCGATCTCGGTGTCCAAATAATTTGCTCGAATTCTCAAGAATATTCTTCAAATCAATTGCGAACAATTGGTACCGGCGACATGGTGCTTTGTCGTCCATAAAAATTTCGTCGCTCGTCTCCTGCCATAGCCCATCAACGCCAAATTTCACCGCACTGTCCTAACGCATACGTTCGTCGTACGTCCCACATTGATTTCTGCAATTATTACACGCAATGTTACTTTCCTGTTAGCACTGACAACTGTACACAAAAGCCGCTGCTCTCGGTCGTTAAGTAAAGGCCGTAGGCGACTGCGTTGTGCGTGGTGAGAAGCAAAGCCTGAAATTTGGTATTATCGGCACACTCTTGATAGTGTGGGTCTCGGAATACTGAATTCCCTAACGATTTCCGGAATGGAATGTCCCATGCGTCTATCTCCAGCTATCATTCCGCGTTCAGTGTGTGTTAATACCCGTCGTGTGAGGATAATCACGACGGAAACCTTTTCATATGAATCACCTGAGTACAAATGACACCTCCGCCAACGCACTGCTCTTTTATATCTTGTGTACGCGATACTACCGCCTTCTATATACAGGCATATCGGTATCCCATAATTTTTGTCACCTCATTGTATAGGAGATGACAGTCTCCTAATGAAATCCATACGACAGGACATCAAACTATAGTCTGCTTATTATATACTGAATAAAAGTCACGGAATTTTACAATTTTCCATACTATGTCTTTACTGGAGATTTATAACTTGAACATAAACAAAATTTGAAATTTTTCCCATGACTGAATGTGTTATAGATTTTCGGTTCTGTATAACTGCAGCTGAATGCGTTGAGAAAGCACTTCTGACATCAAAACAATGCTATGGACATACTACATTCCAACGTTTGCCTTACCTTCCCTGCCATACACAGGGAGGAGGTCATTCGATTATTATGCTTACTGTTCTCTGCTATTATACAGGGTGTTACAAAAAGGTACGGCCAAACTTTCAGGAAACATTCCTCACACACAAATATTGAAAAGATGTTATGTGGACATGTGTCCGGAAACGCTTAATTTCCATGTTAGAGCTCATTTCAGTTTCGTCAGTATGTACTGTACTTCCTCGATTCGCCGCCATGATTTCATACGGGATACTCTACCTGTGCTGCTAGAACATGTGCCTTTACAAGTACGACACAACATGTGGTTCATGCACGATGGAGCTCCTGCACATTTCAGTCGAAGTGTTCGTACGCTTCTCAACAACAGATCCGGTGACCGATGGATTGGTAGAGGCGGACCAATTCCATGGCCTCCACGCTCTCCTGACCTCAACCCTCTTGACTTTCATTTATGGGGGCATTTGAAAGCTCTTGTCTTCGCAACCCCGGTACAAAATGTAGAAACTCTTCGTGCTCTTATTGTGGACGGCTGTGATACAATAATCCATTCTCCTGGGCTGCATCAGCGCATCCGGTGATTCCATGCGACGGAGGGTGGATGCATGTATCCTCGCTAACGGAGGACATCTTGAACATTTCCTGTAACAAAGTGTTTGAAGTCACGATGGTACGTTCTGTTGCTGTGTGTTTCCATTCCATGATAAACGTGATTTGAAGAGAAGTAATAAAATGAGCTCTAATATGGAAAGTAAGCGTTTCCGGACACATGTCCACATAACATATTTTCTTTCTTTGTGTGTGAGGTATGTTTCCTGAAAGTTTGGCCGTACCTTTCTGTAACACCCTGTAGATCGGAATAATTCATTAAAAAATATAAGAAATGATCAAAAACAAGCAAACTAGAGCGAACGAAAACTGACGAGGATGAAGAATGAAAATCGAGAGCTCGAAACATGCTTCGTCTGTAAGCACGAGCATAGGTGTTTCGCCAACTTTTACGTAGCGCTCGAGAGTAATGGCGATGCAGCTCCGTTTAGTGAGCGAAAATTACACAATAGTGCTTCATGAGCGTTGAGTCGCGGTTTTTAGCCCATTTCAGGAAACAGATAAATGGTCTGTCCAGATGACGAATCGAAGCTGGTCGCCCTAAATAGACTCGGTGCCCTTGGTGTCACACTAGTTATCATTCCAGTTTGTGCTGCCAGACATCGGAATTGGAACCCCACCGAAAGCGAATGGGCGAAAGCTCGGTGAAAAATGTGGAGCGCAGAAAGCCGTCAGCGCGTGTTAAAGAACGGCCTCCAGATCCCGTGTCCAGATGCGGCCCTTTCTGGGGCTGCGGCGCGCGCTCGCTTCATCTTGATTAGCCGCAATTTCATAACACAAACAACCAATCAGACGGGACACCGCTCAAGTTGCACTGCGCCACAGACGCTTTTAATGTGGAGTCTGTGAGACGAGCAACTGGACGGCACGGCCGAAGCGACAGCAAAGACGGAAATTTTGCTTTTGCCTTGGAATTGCTTCATTCGAATAATTAGACGACTCATGTCGCAGTTTTGCTGAATTTCTGTATTCCAATAGAAACTTGCAGTTTATATGTAGATTACTTCTTGGTTTACTGTAGAGAAGCTTTTTGAGGACTAACGATTTGTTGGCCGTATTTGTAATTTGCTCCTGCTAACAATAGTACACTCCTGGAAATTGAAATAAGAACACCGTGAATTCATTGTCCCAGGAAAGGGAAACTTTATTGACACATTCCTGGGGTCAGATACATCACATGATCACACTGACAGAACCACAGGCACATAGACACAGGCAACAGAGCATGCACAATGTCGGCACTAGTACAGTGTATATCCACCTTTCGCAGCAATGCAGGCTGCTATTCTCCCATGGAGACGATCGTAGAGATGCTGGATGTAGTCCTGTGGAATGGCTTGCCATGCCATTTCCACCTGGCGCCTCAGTTGGACCAGCGTTCGTGCTGGACGTGCAGACCGCGTGAGACGACGCTTCATCCAGTCCCAAACATGCTCAATGGGGGACAGATCCGGAGATCTTGCTGGCCAGGGTAGTTGACTTGCACCTTCTAGAGCACGTTGGGTGGCACGGGATACATGCGGACGTGCATTGTCCTGTTGGAACAGCAAGTTCCCTTGCCGGTCTAGGAATGGTAGAACGATGGGTTCGATGACGGTTTGGATGTACCGTGCACTATTCAGTGTCCCCTCGACGATCACCAGTGGTGTACGGCCAGTGTAGGAGATCGCTCCCCACACCATGATGCCGGGTGTTGGCCCTGTGTGCCTCGGTCGTATGCAGTCCTGATTGTGGCACTCACCTGCACGGCGCCAAACACGCATACGACCATCATTGGCACCAAGGCAGAATCGACTCTCATCGCTGAAGACGACACGTCTCCATTCGTCCCTCCATTCACGCCTGTCACGACACCACTGGAGGCGGGCTGCACGACGTTGGGGCGTGAGCAGAAGACGGCCTAACGGTGTGCGGGACTGTAGCCCAGCTTCATGGAGACGGTTGCGAATGGTCCTCGCCGATACCCCAGGAGCAACAGTGTCCCTAATTTGCTGGGAAGTGGCGGTGCGATCCACTACGGCACTGCGTAGGATCCTACGGTCTTGGCGTGCATCCGTGCGTCGCTGCGGTCCGGTCCCAGGTCGACGGGCACGTGCACCTTCCGCCGACCACTGGCGACAACATCGATGTACTGTGGAGACCTCACGCCCCACGTGTTGAGCAATTCAGCGGTACGTCCACCCGGCCTCCCGCATGCCCACTATACGCCCTCGCTCAAAGTCCGTCAACTGCACATACGGTTCACGTCCACGCTGTCGCGGCATGCTACCAGTGTTAAAGACTGCGATGGAGCTCCGTATGCCACGGCAAACTGGCTGACACTGACGGCGGCGGTGCACAAATGCTGCGCAGCTAGCGCTATTCGACGGCCAACACCGCGGTTCCTGGTGTGTCCGCTGTGCCGTGCATGTGATCATTGCTTGTACAGCCCTCTCGCAGTGTCCGGAGCAAGTATGGTGGGTCTGACACACCTGTGTCAATGTGTTCTTTTTTCCATTTCCAGGAGTGTATTTCTTGAAGACCGACCGATGACGATGCTTCTGACCGTTTGCGTGTATAGCTGTGTAAGGATACTCTTGGAACTTACATGGCAATAAATGACTGTACAAAATACCAAATTGTGATAATGTTTTTACTGATAGCAAGTATTGTAAGCAATGCGTGTGCACCGAAACTAAATGAGAAAATAGTACGTAACGTTTTTAAAATAACTGTTAAATGTTTTCAGAGCTCTGTCAAATAGCATTGAAAGCTTAAATCGAAACAAGACTCCTGGATAGACGACATTCTCTCAGGATTACTGAGATAATTGCGAGAAATACTGAAGGTAGCAGGGGTAAAATACGGGGAGCAACAGGTTGTCTACTACTTATACAGAAACCAGGCTGAAACTATAAGAGTAGAAGGAAATGAAAGGGATCCCTCAATTGAGAAGGGAGTAACACGGGGTTGTAGACGATTTCCGTAGTTATTCAATCTGTACATTGAGCAAGCTGGAAGGGAGCCAAGGAAAAATTTCGTCCGCAGATCGTCGTCGTGCGGTAGCGTTCTCGCTTCCCACGCCCGGGTTCCCGGGTTCGATTCCCGACGCGGTCAGGGATTTTGTCTGCCTCGTGATGACTGGGTGTTGTGTGATGTCCTTAGGTTAGTTAGGTTTAAGTAGTTCTAAGTTCTAGGGGACTGATGACCATAGCTGTTAAGTCCCGTAGTGCTCAGAGCCATTTTTTAGGAAAAATTTTGAGAGGGAATTAAAGTTGAGGGAGAAGAAATAAAAACGTCGACGTTTGCCGATAAAGTTGTAACCCTGTCAGAGACGGCAAGGGGCTTGAAAAAACAGTTGAACTGAATGGGTTGTGTCTTGAAAAAATATTACAAGGTGAACATCAACAAAAATGAGACAGTGGTAATGGGATGTAGTCGTATTAAATCAGGAGTTGCTCAGGGAATTAGATTAAGAAATGAGACATTAAAAGTAGTAGATTGGTTTAGTTGTATGTGGAGTAAATTAACTGGTGATGGCCAGAGTAGCGGAGATATAAAACGCTGACTGGCAATAGCAAGAAAAGCGTTTCTGAAAAACAGAAATTTGCTGTCATCGAATGTAAATTTAATTGTTAGGATGTCTTTTCTGAAGGTATTTGTATACTGGTCAGGGTAGTGTTAAGAGCTGCATCAAACACGTCTTCGGACTGAAGACCACAACAACAACATTAAATGCCTCTGTCAAAAAGAGTGCCGCTCTTAATTTCGAAGAAACAGAACGGAAAATTATAAAATTGATGTCTTTTCGATAGTAAGACTATGAAGGACAGAGCATCACCTTGAAATGGGCAATAATGAAGGAAGGAAAAGATAGTAGTCTTATTGAAGAAATTGATCCGATATTCGCCTGACGTGACTTAAGAAGATGACGAGCAACCTAAATAATGATGGGTGGCTTGGAATTTGAGCGGGTCTCCTACGAAATACGACTCCAGTCTCCCAACCACTGTGCCGTTTCACACGACGCTAATATGTCACGTGTCAATATTGTAGGGTAACTGTCCTTTCCAAAACAAAATTTTCATTGCACAAAGGCGTGCAATCAAATAATAACTGATTTTCACCCTTGATGACCTTACAGACGCCTTTTCACCGTCAAGGCGCACTAAGCTAAATGGTTCAAATGGCTCTGAGCACTACGCGACTTAACTTCTGAGGTCATCAGTCGCCTAGAACTTAGAACCAATTAAACATAACTAACCTAAGGACATCACACACATCCATGCCCGAAGCAGGATTCGAACCTGCGACCCTAGCGGTCGCTCGGTTCCAGACTGTAGCGCCTAGAACCGCACGGCCACTCAGCCGGCGCACACTAAGCTATATTACTTTCTATTCGTTATGATTACTGCCACATTTCCACTCGATTATGGAGAAACTCATTATATTAAATATGCCATTCATCAAACACACAGTAGCCGGCCGTGGTGTCCGAGCGGTTCTAGGCGCTTCAGTCCGGAACCGCGCGACTGCTACGGTCGCAGGTTCGAATCTTGCCTCGGGCATGGATGTGTGTGATGTTCTTAGGATAGTTACGTTTAAGTAGTTCTAAGTTCTAGGGGACTGATGACCTCAGATGTTAAGTCCCATAGTGCTCAGAGCCATTTGAACCATTTGAACCAAACACACAGAGTAATAATGAAATGAGGAAACGTGAGATCCTGATTCGTGGGCTTGCCCTACTGGCCAACCGCTGTCATCCTCTTCCTAAAGCGCCACTGAATGAGAGAGAGATTGAAAAAAGAGCTTTGCAATTTGCAACTGAATTGTTTAGGCAGTGCGAGATCGTCACAGAAGTGCCCAGCACTCTGTGGCGGTAGACTGCGAGAAAAACGTCGTGCATAGAGAACTTAACTCTCAAAACTTCAGGAACCCACGTTCCTGTGCAATGTTCTACTCTCATACTATCCGTAAATGGAGCAGGAATGGGAGGAAATGATTCTAATACACTATGTACCCACTGGGACACGCTGTACGGTGGCTTGTATGATATAAATGTAAATGGAGCTACAGATACGACCTTTTAACGTCGATGTAGCTGTGTTGTGTTGCAAGCCGCAATTGCGCAATGTTCTGCTCCTGTTTTTATTCTACAGGGACGAATTATGAGGAGGAATGATTAGGTCAGAATGACTGTGCCCCATCTGTCACTTCTGCCTATCTTAGGCATGGAGTCACGAACACGAGGATGACCTTAAATTTCTCACCTGGTCTACCCTGTCACTTGATTGCAATATCTATCAACGACACAAAATCCCTCTTGCAAAAATACGTATGTCTTATGTATTCATCGCTCAGTACGGCAGGTGGTCCAATGTAGTAATCACATGCAATCTTTGTTTCCACTTTTTTTTGCTACTTATCTGTACATATTCCCCTGTTTTTTCATATTTTTAGGAAGTTAATAGTGCAAATAAAAATATACTTTTATTTATAAGAGGCAGTCAAACGAAAACGAAACAGATGGAAAGAAGTAATAACCTGTTTATTATTTCAAAAAGTCACTGCCATAACTGTTAACACATGTATCTCACTGTGAGATAGGATAGCTAGTGCCTTCATGGAAAAATGTTTGCTGTCGGCTACGTAACCATAATGGTACCTAGGCGTGCACATCTTCCTTCGAAGCAAACCGACGGCCTCGAATGTCTTTCTTCAGAGCTCCAAAAATACTCAAATCGCATGGAGAAAGTTCCAGACTATATGGAGGAAGTGTAAGGGCTTCCCTACGAAACAACCTGCCAACAAAATGCCCACCCAGAAGTTGCCAAAGTTATTTCGAGTACGCAGCAGAGGAAACCCTTACACATCTTCCCTACTGTCCTGATCTCTCCTCATGCTATATCCATATTTTTGGAGCCCTAATGAAATACCTTCGTAGCCGTAGATTTGCTTCGGACGAAGAGGACCACTCCAGGTACAACCATAGTTCCGAAGGCAACCAAATGGTCAAATGTGTGTGCATTCATTCCTAAGGGGCCAAACTGCTTAGGTCATCGGTCCCTAGACTTACACACTACTTAAACTAAATGAAACTAACTTATGCCAAGAACAACACACACCCATGCCCGAGGGAGGACTCGAACCTCCGGCGGGAGGGGCCGCGCAGTCCGTGACATGATGCCTCAAACCAGGCGGCCACTCCGCACTGCGAAGGCAATCACAAACGTTTCTCTATGAAGGCATCGACTGTTTTGTCTCACAATGGGACAAATGTATTTACAAGTATGACGATTAATTTTGAAATAACAAAGTTTACTTACTTTTTCCATTTCTCTCGTTTTTGTTTGATCGCCCTTATAATTCAGTCGAAGTAAGTCGAAATTTTCTGTATGAACTATTGATCGACAAGTTAACAAATCATTGCCATTAGCATAGCAAACCTTTATGGCATACATGTTAAATGATTCGAGTAAATTATGTTACAAAAATATTACAATAGATGATACAGTTTAACGGGAAGAGTATGGAATGCATCGTTATTGCATTTACTGTTAAATAAATTTCTGATAGCAGTTGCCCTTAATTGCATTCTTCTGAAGATATTAAATGCTTCTGAAAGTTTCTGTAAAGTTTGAATAAATAATAATTTTTTAAACGCTGCAACTATGTACGTCTACTCCAGCGATCACCACTTATAAAACCCATTATGATTTACTTAATCATAATGTAACTTACTCAGTCAGGCTTTTTGTTTGTCTTCTTCCACGTGTCGAGACCGGAAAACAATTTTTTTGCATAAGAGCAACAGTTTCACCTATCAACATGCAAGTGTTCACGTGAAATAATTGGAAAAAGAAATTAATGTACATTACGACATTAGTCACCTCGAAGAGGTAGGGAACGGTGCTTTCAAGTCTTACACTTATATATTTAATCTCATTTTTTTGTTATTTGATTGTTTATTGTTTGCTTTTATCATTTCTGAAATTGGGTTTCAGATCTGATTTGAAGTAGCTTAGTACTTGTAAGTGGCATCCTATGGCATTGTCCCCATCATTTCGTTTTTCCCTCAGCTAAATATGGCTCGATTTAAAATATTTAGAAAATTCTAGCTTAATGACAATTAACTCTAATGACGAAGATCTCTGTTAATTTGTATCCCTGTAGCAGTAAGCTTAGTTGGTATCCACCACCAGCAAACCATACACATGCCAATACACTTCTTCCCACTGCAGGCCCTATTGGTCTGTCAGGTACAACTATTTTTCACCAGTGCTCTCCTGCTTCTCATCTCGCAAACTGTAAACTTCTGGTTCCATTATAGCGGTTACCGGACTAAATTCGAAACAAGGTAACTGATTTTTAAAGAAATTATGTATTACTTATTTGCACAAAAAACGAAATAATCACAAAGCTTCTGAGCTATAATATTATTTATAAAATACAATTTATGACAATTCGATTGAAACACCTGTGGGAAATCACAGCCTTAGTAATATAGCTTAGGTCTTTTCCGCTCTAGACAGTATCTTTATTAAACGGTCTCGAGATACACGTCTGTAAACCTGAAGGGCGATAGGCGCACCACATCTGCTGGTCTCTGTATGGATTTCGTAGACAAAGATCTTGGGAAATTAACCTCACTCTGTTTCCCCAGCAGATCTAGGTCGCCGTAGACAAAAGTGGCCAGGTTGATGCCGTGTTCATTGACTGCAGCAAGGCACCTGTGTTGTTCAGAATTACGTTTGCAATGTTCCTTCCGACACTCGTGCATGTCTGAAGGAACAAGCACTGCGGCGACTACAGCCGTTACGAAACACATGAAATGTATTCGCGGTTGCGAATATGAACAAACATCAGCTGTATACTAAAATGACGACAGTGAAATTTGTCAGAAGAAACGTTGCATCGTACTCATGCGCAATATAGGCACTGCAATATCGTATTTATCCGTCGACACCGGGCAAGTGAAAATGTTCAAGTGTGTGAGAATTCCTAAGGGATCAAACTGCTGAGGTCATCGGTCCCTAGACTTACACACTACTTAATCTAAATTAAACTAACTCATGCTAAGACCAACACACGCACCCATGCCCAAAGGAGGACTCGAACCTCCGGCGGGAGTGGCCTCAAACCGCGCGGCCACTCCGCGCGGCCCGGGCAAGTGACTTTCAATTAAAATGTCTCCCCTGTATGGAAATATACATAATGGATGTATGAGTGCTGGTTGTAGACACATGGTTGACTACATATCGAAGCTTGGATCTGGCCACGACTCGTGCACGGATAGCCTAAAGGGCTGTCGGCGTTACGCTGTAGCCGCGAGGAGTAGCCGCACGGTATGAGGCGCCTTACCACGGTTCTCGCGGCTCCCCCGTCGGACGTTCGAGTCAAAAATGTTCAAATGGCTCTAAGCACTATGTTACTTAACATCTGAGGTCATCAGTCCCCTAGACTTAGAACTACTTAAACCTAACTAACCTAAGGACATCACACACATCCATGCCCGAGGCAGGACTCGAACTTGCGACCGTAGCAGCAGTGCCGTTCCGGACTGAAGCGCCGAGAACCGCTCGGCCATAACGGCCGGCTGTTCGAGTCCTCTCTCGGGCATGGATGTGTGTGTTGTCCTTAGCGTAAGTTAGTTTAAGTTAGATTAAGTAGTGCGTAAGCCGAGGGAGCCGGCCGAAGTTCTAGGGTACTGATGACCTCCGCAGTTAAGTCCCATAGTGCTCAGAGCTATTTGAACCATTTGAAGCCAAGGGACCGATGACCTCAGCAGTTTGCACCCATAGGAACTTACCACCACCACCACCACCTTAGGCTGTGGAGCGATGCGGTACGCCTCGACCACTCCGTGTCGCGTTTCCGGGTGTGTTGTTTACAGCGCCACCGCGCTAGTGTTGGGTGTTATAGTTACGTTCCTGACATCTGTTGGCTCTTTCATATCGGAAAGCCACGATCAAGCTGCAGTTTGATGCTACGTACTCTAGACCCAAGGTACACGAAGTAGGCCGGCCGGTGTGGCCGAGCTGTTCTAGGCGCTTCAGTCTGGAACTGCGCGACTGCTACGGTCGCAGGTTCGAATCCTGCCTCGGGCAATGATGTGTGTGCTGTCCTTAGGTTAGTTAGGTTTAAGTAGTTCTAAGTTCTAGGGGACTGATGTTAAGTCCCATAGTGCTCAGTGCCATTTGAACCATTTTTTCCACGAAGTAGAGAGATTTTTACGCGACGTGATACATGTTGACACGAAAGAACTGCAAGGTCCACTTACTTATCGTCTCCAGCGTTGTATATCTTAAGTTCACTGACGATGAGGCATGTGACAAACTGTTTAGACGCTCGACGAAAGGTTGTAAGTTCTGTCACTCTGACGGAAGCGTGGGTGTGGTAACGCTTGAACGTGCTGGACTGGGAAGACAAAATAGGCGCGTGTTTGAGCTACCATATGAAGTTCCAGCGGAATTGATCACCCTTGCTCTTCTACCCTATGGCACAGTCCTCGGCCATACGACCGAAAAATGGAAGACCTTCGAAACTTACCCTATCGTTAACGGGGTGCAACAGATCCGTATTGAATTGTACCGCCATATGCACTATGTGAGCAAATGTATCCGGACACCTGACTGAAAATGACTTACAAGTTCGTGTCGCCCTCCATCGGTAGTGCTGGAATTCAGTATGGTGTTAGCCCACCCTTAGCCTTGATGAAACGTTCCACTCTCACAGGTACACGTTCAATCAGGTGCTGGAAGGTTTCTTGGGGAATGGTAGCCCATTCTTCACGGAGTTTTGCACTGAGGACAGGTATCGATGTCGGTCGGTGAGGCCTGGCACGAAGTCGCCGTTCCAAACATCCCAAAGGTATTCTATAGGATTCAGGTCAAGACTCTGTGCAGGCTAGTCCATTTAGGGATGTTACTGTCGTGTAGCCACTCCACCACAGGCCGCGCGTTAGGAACAGGTGCTCCGCCGTGTTGAAAGATGCAATCACCATCCCCGAATTGCTCTTCAACAGTGCGAAGCAAGAATTTGCTTAAAACATCAATGTAGGCCCGTGCTGTGATAGTGCCACGCAAAACAACAAGAGGTGCAAGCCCCCTCCACGAAAAACACGACCACACTGTTGGCACTACACACACTGGCAGTTGACGTTCACCGGTTATTCTCCATACGCAAACCCTGCCATCGGATCGCCACATTGTGTACCGTGATTCGTCACTCCACACAACGTTTTTCCACTGTTCAGTCGTCCAATGTTTACGCTCCTTACACCAAGCGGCGTGATGTGTGGCTTATGAGCAGCCGCTAGACTATGAAATCCAAGTTTTCTCACCTGCCTAACTGTCATAGTGCTTGCAGTGGTTCCTGATGCAGTTTCGAATTGCTGTGTGATGGTGTGCATAAATGTCTGCCTATTACATATTACGACCATCTTCAATTGTCGGCGGTCTCTGTCAGTCAACAGACGAATTCGACCTGTACGCTTTTATGCTGTACGTGTCCCTTCACGTTTCCACTTCACTATCATATCGGAAACAGTCGACCTAGGGATATTTAGGAACGTGGAAATCTCGCGTACAGACGTATGACACAAGTGACACCCAATCACCTGATCACTTTCGAAGTCCGTGAGTTCGGCGGAGCGCCCCATTCCGCTCTCTCACAATGTCTAATGGCTACTGAAGTCACTGATATGGAGTACGTGGCAGTAGGTGGCAGCACAATGCACCTAAAACGAAAAACGTATGTTTTTGGCGGTGTCCAGAAATTTTAGATCACATAGTGTACCTTGGTATCTCACGATCGCTGGTTTCAGGGCCATAATTATTTACGACGGTCAATCGAGGACCTGCTCCGGATGTGGAGAGGTAGGACAAGTGCGTACCGAATGCCTGCAACGCAGTCTCGTCCAATCACCCTCAGTCGATCAGATTCGACCGTCGATAGCGACCTCTATGCCGATTACGCATGTCGCGGTGGCGAGACGGGAGACGCCACCTGTTCTATGACGACCCTTCTATGTTGATGCAAGCCTTGGAGGCCTCTGCTACAGTTCCTGAGCAGGCCCCAGCGTCTTCCAGCGCTGATGCCTCTGTTGGCCTCTAGTCGAGCCCAGGCGCACCGGTAAAACGACAAGCCGACTGTGTGGCGGAAGTTGAAGAAGGGGATGCCGCGACCACCCCTGTCCTGCGCCGGGTACAGAGGATACATGAAAGTGTGATTACGCATGTCAATCACATCGCGATAACGGGCAGCATGGGATTCACGCCTGAGCCTCAGGACGTGCGCTAGCAGCGCATGTCGGGTGTTTCAAGCGTCAGCTTCGCGTCTTTATATCTCGGGATGTAATGGGAATATTGCGATGCAATCAACGCCATTGTGTATGTGCTTTGTCATGCTATGGATTACTGAAGAAAAAATATAGGAGGTCCATTTAAAAAAAAACATAAGTTTGTGTTAAAAAACACATATGCTTTCGTTTTAGAATGTTTCCAAATATGTACATTCATGGGCCCCTGCCCGCCTTGCCTCCTTCAGCCTGCCGCTGACTGTGCTCCTCCAAAAAAAAACTAACTACTCTGTCCGGGCTCGATTCCCGGGCGATGCATTTGATTTTAATATACTGTTCCGTTTCCATATACAAGAGGTAGAAGAAATGAATCTGCCATCGAGCAAACCAAACCTCTCTCCCTTTTTTTGGGGATTCAAAAAACAAAGCGAATATAAAAATAAGTAAATAAAGTTGGTAGGAAAAAAAAGTGGCAAGAAAAAAAGGGTAAGGCGGCCATTCGCAATAAGCGGGGAATCAGGGTTCGAGTCCCGGTCCAGCACAGTTTCACTGTCGTCATTTCATTATACAGCTGATGACTGTCTATATTTGCAACTGCGAATACATTTCATGCACTTGATACAGTCCAACACTGTCGTCTAGTGAACAAAATATGAACTTACCAAGTATCGGACCAGATTTGTGATGGGACACAGGACTTTCTTGCGGATAGAATTCAACACGTCGTTCTCAATGGAACAAAATCGACAAATGTAAATGTAATTTTGGGAGTATTCCAAAGGAGTGTTATAGGATCCCTATAATTTCCAAATTATATTAATGATGTAGTGGACAATGCTGGAGGCTCCTTGGGGCTATTGGCGGATGAGGCTGTCTTCTATAGGAAGGTTGCTACATCAGAAGACTAGCGAAATGAAGGAAGACTTTCAAAGAACCGACGTTTGGTGCTGGGTCTGGCAGTTTATCGAAATGTAAAAAAAAAAGTAACGTATTGAGTATGAAGAGGAGAAGAGATCCATTGCTATACGCTTACAGTGTTGGTGACAGTAGGTACCATGAAACACCAAGGAGTAACGATCCGAAAGGACATGAAGTGGACTGACCAGATGAAAAGTAGGACGCTAACTGAGAGTCACTGGGAGAATTTTAAAGTAAAAGACAGTGTGCCCCAGTTCTGTTAGGACCGCATTTGTGAAATTCCAAACTGCGATGCTGTCTCGTGGTGAACTGCAGCATTAAGATCCTTGAAGTTTCAACAACAGCCATGTAGGAGGTCAAAACACTGCAGCAGGTGTCCTGTCCGCGAATGTAGCAATATGTGTCTGAAACTCGTCGGAAAATGGCGGTGGAGGAGAGAGGCAACACCACGTTATTTGAATCCTCCATTGTTTGTGGATGAGAATTTGTAGAATTTGATCCGAATACCGAGAGACTTCCTGGTCTCTCCTCCATGCGAATGATCCAGTCCAAAAAGTCAAGACCGTTTGCGAGTTTTGACCAGCAAATGAATCACCTGTCTTATTCGCCGGATTTGGCTTCAAATGGTTCAAATGCCTCTGAGCACTATGGGACTTAACATCTATGGTCATCAGTCCTCTAGAACTTAGAACTACTTAAACCTAACTAACCTAAGAACAGCACACAACACCCAGCCATCACGAGGCAGAGAAAATCCCTGACCCCCCCGGGAATCGAACCCGGGAACCCGGGCATGGGAAGCGAGAACGCTACCGCACGACCACGAGATGCGGGCCGGATTTGGCCCAGCCGACTTCTGGTTGCTCCGTAAATTGAAGCTGGCAATGAAAAGACACCTTTACGATACAGTTACGGGCATACAAGAAAATCGTACTGCAGAATTAAATGCAGTTCCAAAAAAGAACTACAGTCATAGTTGCAAAACACTTTCAGAACTATTTCAGCTGTGTATGAATTCAGGAGGAGACTATTTTGAATATGTCCAGTGATTCCGTGAATATAATACCTGACTTTTGTTTTTCATAGCCACATTTCCCACGGAACTGGAACACGCTGTGTATAATTCATCCACGAAAGTAATGCTTTACAGAACACTCGTTCATCCGATTCTTGAGTATTGTTCATTATTATGGGACCCTTACCAAGTTGGATTAATAGGTCATATAGAAAATATCCAATGAAGAGCGGAACATTTCGTCACGGGATAGTCTACAGAACGCGTTACAGAGATGCTCAACAAACGCCAGTGTCAGACGCTAAAAGAGAGGTTCATTGTCGAAATTTCGAGAGTGTACACTCCAAGAACATATTACTTCCTCCCACATACGTCTCGCAAAGTCATTACCCCAAGAAAATTAGAGAAATCTGAGATCATACGCAGCTTTCCCGAAAGTCATTCTTCCCGCTAGCAATTCGTGAATGGAATAGGGAATGGGGGAAGAGATAGTGGTACCAGACGTATCCTTCACCACACACCGTAACATGACTTGAGGAGTATATATGTAGCTGTAGATGTGTGATGTCTACAATGGAATCTGTAGTTCAGAAGTTAGAGCCAGTCTTGTTTGTTATGGAGGGATTTACCGGGAGAATACTCTGCCAGTGCGGTCTGTTTCTGTCCCGTACCTCACACTCCAGCCCTTGCCTATCCTGGTAACTGACAACGTTGGGGCCCGCATCTCGTGGTCGTGCGGTAGCGTTCTCGCTTCCCACGCCCGGGTTCCCGGGTTCGATTCACGGCGGGGTCAGGGATTTTCTCTGCCTCGTGATGGCTGGGTGTTGTGTGCTGTCCTTAGGTTAGTTAGGTTTAAGTAGTTCTAAGTTCTAGGGGACTTATGACCACAGCAGTTGAGTCCCATAGTGCTCAGAGCCATTTGAACCATTTTGAACAACGTTGGGGTGAGCGCTACATCCAGCCACTTTATCTGCTTCTGACTCTACCAAGTAGAATTTATATGCTTGGAAAACTATGGCTGTCGATTCTTAACGTAGTACTTGTTGTGTTTATTTACGTCACGCATAATGAACACTATAATGGATCAGTTTCCTCACCAAACCTAAACTAACATAAATTCAAGCCGGCCGATGTGGGCGAGCGGTTCTAGGCACTTCAGTCCGGAACCGCGATGCTGCTACAGTGTCAGGTTCGGATCTTGCCTCGGGCATGGATGTGTGTGATGTCCTTAGGTTAGTTAGGTTTAAGTAGTTCTAAGTCTAGGGGCCTGATGACCTCAGATTATAAGTCCCATAGTGCTCAGAACCATAAATTCAATGCTAAATGTTCTACGTACTCACACTGATACGCATGCTACAGGCAGGCGCGGCAGAATGACGCCATTGGCTGGGAGCGTCACGTGGTACGCTGCTCCTAGTCACAGCGCATCGCCCCACCACTCGCGTTCTTAGGGGACGTCCATTAATTACGTGCGGTTTTTTTTTTTTAATTTTTACCTCTCTCCCCCATTGGTGAGATTTTGTGAGATGTGGTGTGACTCCCCCCCCCCCTCCCTTTTCCCTTCACGTGAAATTTACCAAATGGTTCAAATGGCTCTGAGCACTATGGGACTTAACATCTGTGGTCATCAGTCCCCTAGAACTTAGAACTACTTAAACCTAACTAACCTAAGGACATCACACACATCCATGCCCGAGGCAGGATTCGAACCTGCGACTGTAGCAGTCCCGCGGTTCCGGACTGAGCGCCTAGAACCGCTAGACCACCGCGGCCGGCTGAAATTTACCCTATAATTTTTAATTCGTACCACTAACATACATATTAGGTTGCTCGGAATTAATTTTATTAAACAAAATGTTATCCGTTATAATAATGGACATTCTCTGTATATTCTCTGCCAATTGGCAGCTTTCAAGACAATTAATTTAATGGAACTGATTATAGTACAACTTAAACGTAGTGGTCATTTTCACATCTAATTTCACAGACAAAAATGTTGTAGCTAAAGCTTCCCATTCGTACACTGAATATTTTAAGTCAGTGGGAGATAAGTGGCTGGACGCCGCTGCCCCTAATGTTTGAGGAGTAGCTCCACAACCCCGGAACTGGATGTGTCGGTTTGGACAATAAAGGGTTTGTCGAAATCCGGGATAACTAACACAGGAGGGCTGCCAAGGGCGGCTGTAATTGCCTTAAAGGAAGCTTGATGACTCTCCCGCCAAAGGAAGGGCTCGCCTTTCTTGCGAAAATTAGTAAAGGGCACCACGTATTGAGCAAAATTAGGAACAAACTTCCGAAAGAAATTAGAAATTCGTCATTCCAACAAATCTGGCCACTCCCTTCCTGCTCTGGGGGGGAGTCACACGAGGAACTTGTCAGCTCCGGATCAATGCTGACTACTTGATCTGAAACCATGGGACCCAAAAATTGACAGTAAGTGCTGCCTCCCTAAGTCGTAAAAAAACTTCTTCGAGATGGTTCATGCTACGGTCGCAGGTTCGAATCCTGCCTCGGGCATGGGTGTGTGTGATGTCCTTAGGTTCGTTAGGTTTAAGTAGTTCTAAGTTCTAGGGGACTTATGACCTAAGATGTTGAGTCCCATAGTGCTCAGAGCCATTTGAACCATTTTTTTGAGATGGTTCAAATGCTCCGCTAACGTGGTATTGTAAACCACCACACCATCAAGTTACTTATAAACAAATTTGAACTTAAGATCTCCCAAAACATGGTTCAAAAGACGAGACAACACGGCCGCGTCCGTAGACTGCCCGAAAGGAACCCGATTACACTCATAAAGGTTCAGATCAGTACAAAAGGCAGTTACTGATTTGGAATTTTCAGTCAAGGGTATCTGAGGGTTGGCTTGATTGGGGTCCAGTACAGGAAAGGTCGGAACACGGAATTGATTTCAAGATAACCTTCTGGTTGAGTGCCCTGTAATCGACGACTGGCCGATAACCCCCACTCTGTCCTTGAAGAACAAGATAAATGAGTGAAGTATAGGGAGAAGTCGAATGTCTAATGACATCATCGTGGAGTATGTTATTAATTAGCCCGTGAAAAATCTTCGTCTTGGGTGGGGATAATCTATAAGACGCCTGACAAACAGAGACATCGTCAACCAAGTGAATCTAATATCGGATGTTACTAGTGA
Source organism: Schistocerca cancellata (assembly GCF_023864275.1). Lineage (NCBI taxonomy): Eukaryota > Metazoa > Arthropoda > Insecta > Orthoptera > Acrididae > Schistocerca > Schistocerca cancellata. Next base: position 208,570,989 of record NC_064629.1, on the reverse strand, counting down.
CGCCTAATTTATTAGTGAGGACATCGGAAAATCGGGATAACATGCTCCGCAGTTGCCTAGCCTCTCCAAGTGCCAAATGATCAGTGGGAAACTCAGAAGACCCCGACTGCACATTACTAATCGGTAGAGAGCGCCAACATGAATACGATACTATTCTTTCATTAGGGCAAAATTTGAAATAAAAGGCGCGAGCTTTATAATCTAGAAACAGATCAGCACGCTTAATAAAATAAAGTATCAAGTTAAGTGACAAATTCTTAGCAACGACGAAGTTGCAGACCATGTAAAATCCAGTATGTCTAACTTGCCCCAAAAACTCCCCTACCAGAGGTAGCTCTTGTCCGTTAACCATACAACATCTCAGAGATGGGAGGCACAGAGCAAGCATTCTAATAAATTGTCAAATTCGAGGTACCATTTATGATAAAGTAGTGAAACAGAATTCCCAGAATCCAAAACAGCGCAAGCAGATTCATTATTCAGGTAGGCACACACGTAAGGAAGCATCAGATTTCGCACTGCTCTAATGTGGGAGCAATTCTCAACAGGAAGATGGGTACCTTTTCCTGCCGATATCCTATGGCGTTGAATGTTCAACACGGGCCCCACTTCACTGAACATGACCGCACAAAATGCCTACTATTATCACACCTGAAAAAGTCCTTACTTTTAACCTTACCGAGCGAAATGCCCGCGTCCTCCTGCTGGTTCTCCTCAGATGGTATAACTAGGCGGCTGCCTGCCTCCCATTGCTCATCAGCAAATCTTAATGCTTTCACCTCAGCAGTCAAGATAAGTAGTTCCGTGAAGATGGTAGGTTTCCTAGAAAAAGCCATACGCAACTGGTCCTCAGGCTTCATGCCTTCTAATGTGGACTTAACCACATCACCTTCAAACACTTGCAACCCCAGTGTATTTAGGCAAAGTCTCGTTCTGGAATAGCGCACGCCATAAATGCTTGTGCTCCAACTCATGCTTGACCCGCGGTGTCAACTTCAGTTGAATAATGCGCTATCTCAAACCACAAAAGTGTCCTTCACTCTGCATAATTTCAGAGAAAATCTTGGTTAAATCCCTGCATGTTAATGGGTAAAGAAAGATGTGAATGCACAATGCATCAGCATTCAAACAGAAGCGTTAACCATAACACAAGTTCAACCTGTTCAACCTGCTCAATAGATATCTCGTTAATCCTTTGCAGTAGGTGTAAAATGAGATTTGGCAACCTAGTAACAAGCATTAGAGATCACATCTGTTGGTCCCGCGATTTCCTGCCCACTCTCCTGACGGCGCGGATTATCACCTCCACCGTCCCTCTCTCTTATACTAGTTAGGTCATCTACGAGGTGCATTCAAGTTCTCAGGCCTCCGATTTTTTTTTCTAATGAAATCGATGAAACTGGCGTTACTTCTCGACGTAATCGCCCTGCAGACGTACACATTTTTCACAACGCTGACGCCATGATTCCATGGCAGCGGCGAAGGCTTCTTTAGGAGTCCGTTTTGACCACTGGAAAATCGCTGAGGCAATAGTAGCACGGCTGGTGAATGTGCGGCCACGGAGAGTGTCTTTCATTGTTGGAAAAAGCCAGAAGTCACTAGGAGCCAGGTCAGTTGAGTAGGGAGCATGAGGAATCACTTCAAAGTTGTTATCACGAAGAAACTGTTGCGTAACGTTAGCTCGATGTGCGGGTGAGCTGTGTTGGTGAAACAGCACACGCGCAGCCCTTCCCGGACGTTTTTGTTGCAGTGCAGGAAGGAATTTGTTCTTCAAAACATTTTCGTAGGATGCACCTGTTACCGTAGTGCCCTTTGGAACGCAATGGGTAAGGATTACGCCCTCGCTGTCCCAGAACATGGACACTATCATTTTTTTAGCACTGGCGGTTACCCGAAATTTTTTTGGTGGCGGTGAATCTGTGTGCTTCCATTGAGCTGACTGGCGCTCTGTTTCTGGATTGAAAAATGGCATCCACGTCTCATCCATTGTCACAACCGACGAAAAGAAATTCCCATTCATGCTGTCGTTGCGCGTCAACATTGCTTGGCAACATGCCACACGGGCAGCCATGTGGTCGTCTGTCAGCATTCGTGGAACCCACCTGGATGACACTTTTCGCATTTTCAGGTCGTCATGCAGGATTGTGAGCACAGAACCCACAGAAATGCCAACTCTGGAGGCGATCTGTTCAACAGTCATTCGGCGATCCCTCAAACCAATTCTCTCCACTTTCTCGATCATGTCATCAGACCGACTTGTGCGAGCCCGCGGTTGTTTCGGTTTGTTGTCACACGATGTTCTGCCTTCATTAAACTGTCGCACCCACAAACGCACTTTCGAAACATCCATAACTCCATCACCACATGTCTCCTTCAACTGTCGATGAATTTCAATTGGTTTCACACCACGCAAATTCAGAAAACGAATGATTGCACGCTGTTCAAGTAAGGAAAACGTCGCCACTTTAAGTATTTAAAACAGTTCTCATTCTCGCCGCTGGCTGTAAAATTCCATCTGCCGTACGGTGCTGCCATCTCTGGGACGTATTGACAATGAACGCGGCCTCATTTTAAAACAATGCGCATGTTTCTATCTCTTTCCAGTCCGGAGAAAAAAAATCGGAGGCCTTAGAACTTGAATGCACCTCGTAACGTGAGAAGACTCAGATCTACCTGTATCTCTCTAAATTAACTAATTAAGCTATCAACGGCAGCACTTTCGTCGAGCTTCAGGGATGCCTGCTTTAAATCGTCAAGACGATTCACCCAATGTGTGGCTGCGCTTGAATCGTTCACTTGTTTGCACATAGTCTGACTGTTCCATAAGAAGTTCACATTTTCCTCACAATCCTGCCAACGCCGCCGAACCATCACTGAACACAGTACCTTCCTCACCAGTGGAGCTTGCAGCCAATTCAGGCAATGGGCCCTCACCAGATTGCTGCCTAACTCGTAACTCGTACAAAAGATGGTCTTTCTTGAGGTACCTATGACTGGGCACGGCTTCCATGCTGACAATTGCTACCTGGAAAACAGTACATAATTAACTAAATACAGTTTACAGTTAGCATAAATAAGGTAGTAAATGAGAACGCTGTTGCAATAAGGCAAAGGTTGGCCACTCTCCCACTCTGAGTCTTTCCAGAAAAAGGAAAATAACCACGCTCTGGGTTACCGATTGATAACTAGGAATTTGGGTGGGAAGATGTGGGATCGAGGGTTCGAGTCACCCTAATGGAAGAACTGGGGTCCCCACGTGACTGCTTCAGTGTTCATCATCTATAATACATAACTTGCCTTTATTAAAGTCAAACGAGCTGTAAAAACGATCAACAGTAAAACTGTCGGTAGAGTTTAGAAAAATGAGTTTTTAATAGCTACCACTAATTATGAGCCAACAGCCATGAACTATACCCTAAAAGTACAGATCATTGAAAACAATTGACAGTCATTGAATAGTTAGCTACAGTTAAGAGAAATTTCCTGAACAGATTTTAAGCAAATTATTTTTAAGCAGATGTTATTAATTATGAAACCAATGTGATTCAGTAGACAGCAAAATACAGAATTAAAAAAAAATTACAGGTCACTGAATAAGCGGCTACAGTTAGCCAAAATTCACTGATCAGATTTGCAGCAAATGATTTATAAACAGCTGCCGTTAATTATGAACCAACTCTCATTTTGTACACACACAAGGTACAGAATTTTAAAAACAATTAAGCGCCACTGAACAGGCAGCTATAGTTAACCGAAGTTCACTGATTGGATGTTAAGCAAATGATTTTTAAACAACTGCCCTTAATTATGAGTGATGACTGCATGAACCCCTCCGACGAGGGGGTGTCTGTGAGGGGGGCGGGGTGAGGGGGAATGGGGAAGGGGAAGAGCGAGAGGTAAGGAGATACATGGAAGTTACTTAACTCGGACAGGCCACCGTCTTTCCACTCCTTAAGCCTGCAAGAGACTGAACCGCCTTCACTAGCGTCGAACAGGCCAAATAACCTCCAAGTCGCCGGGTGTTTTCCAAAATATCATACCCATTCACGGAAACCGCTTCGCAGAGCAGGCGATAACCGACAATCAAAATCAGGCTCGGCGTCTTTATAGGAGCCGATTCGTTCTATCGTGTACCATCCGGAACTCCAAACTTGTGATGGCCCTGGCCGACTCGCTCCGCTCACCACATGTTCACTAACCCAAAACCTTCCTGCTTCGCGGCTCTTGTCCCCGCCGATGGCGCCACCGGCGTACCTCCATCGTTATCTAGCCAAAGAGCGTCAACGAGGGGTGAAATCGATAGAAGGTCGAGTGGCCCATGGCTCTCCCCTAATGTGCACATCACTAGAGTCACTTACTGGCTGCCTTCCGCAGGAAATCACTTCCGGGACTTGCACTGTGTGGTATCGTCTAAAACTCTAAATAGAGAGGTCCCATGCTGACAGTAGCTCACAACGGAACCACAAGCTAAAGACAGTGGCCGTCAGACGCAGCCACGAATGAGAGATATCGACAAAGACACGCCCTCATGAGGTTCCATATGCCGCTGCTGGAAGTCTACTTACGTCAGAGCGCAGCACCCCTCAACCCACTCTGAAACCCACTCTGATAACTGGCACTGACAGCAGCTTCATCGTAGTTGAGATCCAAAAGCGAACTGCGTACTAAAGTTCATAGTTACATGTAACTGTCATACAGTACAAGAACTAGACTGTCATCATTGTGATCTCCGATTATATTAACTGTATATCGTGTCTCATAGGGACACGGATTCCTTCCAAAATTAAGTATCTTGTATTAAAGTGTTTTACTGAAACTGATCTAATGTTCATTATATGCTGTAGCATCTTCTCGACCTCCTCCAGAAGTAAAATCTTTGCATTGTCATCTAGGCTTGCTACGACACACAAAACATTCATCAACATATTCATGCTAGTACCGTCCCAATGGAAATTCCTGATGGATTAGACTTGTGTACTTGATGGGAACTAGAACCGTGAGTTTTGGCTTTCACAGGTAAAGCTATAAGCAACTGAGCTACCCGTGCGCATCTCATAACCACCTTTCATTCGTCGTTTTGGTCGATAATTCCCTCTTGTCGAGACATCCACAAAAGCACTTCTGCATACTTTGCAGTACTCGTAATGCTGGGAGGACGAATAGTGTGGAGAACGGCTTACCCACAAAATCAATACTAAAAATAGGGCTTAGTTTTAGAATTGATCTTTTTTTCTGCAGTGGAGTGTACGGTATAACGAGACTTCCCGACAATAATTACGTGTCGAACTGGAATTCGAACCTCGAACCTAGCCTTCTCGGACAACAATTTTAACATTTACTGAAAACTTATTCACCACTTCTACGCAACCTGCCTGGTTATTTATGTGTGATTAGAATCACCAACTTTGTCACAGATCACACATTTGTGACTGATGGATGCTGTACAAAGAAACTGAAAATGACAGGTTGTTGTGAAACGATTATAATCTGGTGATGTTCAGTACTTACACGAAACTGGCTAGTGTTAAAAAAAATCTACGAGATTAGTCTGCAATGAAAGAAGTTTCAGTAACTCAATTTTGTCGAGTTTTCCACTTCACAATATGAATTACAGTGAGCTATATCAGTACTTGACAAAAACTCACTGAAAAGAGTCCACATCCGCATGCAAACCTGTCTGAATTCGATCGCAAGTGGTGAGTGGGATGCCACGGTGATAACAATGGAGTCGCGTTCGGGAGAGTAAGCATGAAATACCCGTCCAACCGTCGAGATATAACTTACCCGTGGTTTTCCTAAATCGTTTAATGTAAATGAGACAATGGTTCTTTTGAAAATGACACACTGAATTTACTTCCTCGTTGTTTTCCAATCAGACCTTGAGCTTCGTCTTTGTGTGTGTGTGTAGTTTGTGGGAAGAGACTAGACAGCGAGGTCATCGGTCTCATCGGATTAGGGAAGGATGGGGAAGGAAGTCGGCAGTGCCCTTTCAGAGGAACCATCCCGGCATTTGCCTGGAGTGATTTAGGGAAATCACGGAAAACCTAAATAAGGATGGCCGGACGCGGGATTGACGTCCTCCCGAATGCGAGTTCGTCTTTGTCTTTGTCGTCGACGAGGCGCTAAATCCTAATCTTTCTCTCCTCTTGGTCAGTGATATTTCCATAGGCGAGCTGGGTGTTTCTGAAGCACGTTTGTAAAGAAATATAACGGGAATTGGGAACTTGTTCATTATTCACCTTTCGACTGTAGAGACCTGCTTTGTCTGAGTGTGACACTTACGCAGCTGGTGTCCGCTGTACCACAGGCCAGTGAGCCGTATCTTCCAAGAAAGTCGCTCCTCGGAATGTAGATCGTAAAGCCGCGATGCGGTCAGGTAATAGGTGGGAAGTGAGGCCGCGAAACAATAGCCAGTAAACAGCGAAAGAGCATTCACAGAAGCCATGACGCCAAACGAAAATGCGGCTCCTTGGACTTGGCTATTAACGCTGGAAAAGCTTAACAGCTGCTTTTTCTTAATCGACTTTGGGAAACTTTATTGCGTTGCTGACCCGTATTCATTCGCTCTTCACATAAAAAAATTACAACTTTGACAGAACGTGTGTTCGTATTTCGAACTAAATCTTTCTTACACGTTCAGAGATTTTACGCCGCAGTCTCATATCTGAAAGACAAATGTACCACAATATTCTCCTCTAACAAAGTATGTCGTTGTAAGTCACTTTTCAGCCCCATTAAATAATCTCACCCAATGGTTTTCTTTGATGTTGGAGTTTTAAGTTGACCTGTGTACACAATTGAGCAGTATTTCGTATTTTATACCGAATTCAGTAATGGAAAGTACTTTTTATAATGAGATGAAATCGTAAAATGAAAGTGTAAGAAAAGGAATGGGTAGTAGATATAGCAGTGTTGTGGGAGGTACAGGGCTATTACAAATGATTGAAGCGATTTCATAAATTCACTGTAGCTCCATTCATTAATATATGGTCACGGCACACTACAGATACGTAGAAAAACTCATAAGGTTTTGTTCGGCTGAAGCCGCACTTCAGGTTTCTGCTGTCAGAGCGCTCGAGAGCGCAGTGAGATAAAATGGCGACAGGAGCCGAGAAAGCGTATGTCGTGCTTGAAATGCACTCACATCAGTCAGTCATAACAGTGCAACGACACTTCAGGACGAAGTTCAACAAAGATCCACCAACTGCTAACTCCATTCGGCGATGGTATGCGCAGTTTAAAGCTTGTGGATGCCTCTGTAAGGGGAAATAAACGGGTCGGCCTGCAGTGAGCGAAGAAATGGTTGAACGCGTGCGGGCAAGTTTCACGCGTAGCCCGCGGAAAATTGGCTCATGCCAGAACTGGAGACCGACAGCGCCGACTTCATCTTTCAACAGGATGGTGCTCCACCGCACTTCCATCATGATGTTCGGCATTTCTTAAACAGGAGATTGGAAAACCGATGGAAAACTTGTGGGGGAGATCATGATCAGCAATTCATGTCATGGCCTCCACGCTCTCCCGACTTAACCCCATGCGATTTCTTTCTGTGGGTTTATGTGAAAGATTCAGTGTTTAAACCTCCTCTACCAAGAAACGTGCAAGAACTGAGAGCTCGCATCAACGATGCTTTCGAACTGATTCATGGGGACATGCTGCGCCGAGTGTGGGAGGAACTTGATTATCGGCTTGATGTCTGCCGAATCACTAAACGGGCACATATCGAACATTTGTGAATGCCTAAAAAAACTTTTTGAGTTTTTGTATGTGTGTGCAAAGCATTGTGAAAATATCTCAAATAATGAAGTTATTGTAGAGCTGTGAAATCGCTTCAATCATTTGTAATAACCCTGTACATATTAATGCATGTGTCATACGCGAATATTTTTCATCACTGATCTACTGCATCCCTTCTAGCAAACTACAGGGTGTTTCAAAAATGACCGGTATATTTGAAACGGCAATAAAAACTAAACGAGCAGCGATAGAAATACACCGTTTGTTGCAATATGCTTGGGACAACAGTACATTTTCAGGCAGACAAACTTTCGAAATTACAGTAGTTACAATTTTCAACAACAGATGGCGCTGCGGTCTGGGAAACTCTATAGTACGATATTTTCCACATATCCACCATGCGTAGCAATAATATGGCGTAGTCTCTGAATGAAATTACCCGAAACCTTTGACAACGTGTCTGGCGGAATGGCTTCACATGCAGATGAGATGTACTGCTTCAGCTGTTCAATTGTTTCTAGATTCTGGCGGTACACCTGGTCTTTCAAGTGTCCCCACAGAAAGAAGTCACAGGGGTTCATGTCTGGCGAATAGGGAGGCCAATCCACGCCGCCTCCTGTAAGTTTCGGATAGCCCAAAGCAATCACACGATCATCGAAATATTCATTCAGGAAATTAAAGACGTCGGCCGTGCGATGTGGCCGGGCACCATCTTGCATAAACCATGAGGTGTTCGCAGTGTCGTCTAAGGCAGTTTGTACCGCCACAAATTCACGAAGAATGTCCAGATAGCGTGATGCAGTAATCGTTTCGGATCTGAAAAATGGGCCAATGATTCCTTTGGAAGAAACGGCGGCCCAGACCAGTACTTTTTGAGGATGCAGGGACGATGGGACTGCAACATGGGGCTTTTCGGTTCCCCATATGCGCCAGTTCTGTTTATTAACGAAGCCGTCCAGGTAAAAATAAGCTTCGTCAGTAAACCAAATGCTGCCCACATGCATATCGCTGTCATCAATCCTGTGCACTATATCGTTAGCGAATGTCTCTCGTGCAGCAATGGTAGCGGCGCTGAGGGGTTGCCGCGTTTGAATTTTGTATGGATAGAGGTGTAAACTCTGGCGCATGAGACGATACGTGGACGTTGGCGTCATTTGGACCGCAGCTGAAACACGGCAAACGGAAACCCGAGGCCGCTGTTGGATCACCTGCTGCACTAGCTGCGCGTTGCCCTCTGTGGTTGCCGTACGCGGTCGCCCTACCTTTCCAGCACGTTCATCCGTCACGTTCCCAGTCCGTTGAAATTTTTCAAACAGATCTTTTATTGTATCGCTTTTCGGTCCTTTGGTTACATTAAACCTCCGTTGAAAACTTCGTCTTGTTGCAACAACACTGTGTTCTAGGCGGTGGAATTCCAACACCAGAAAAATCCTCTGTTCTAAGGAATAAACCATGTTGTCTACAGCACACTTGCACGTTGTGAACAGCACACGCTTACAGCGGAAAGACGACGTACAGAATGGCGCACCCACAGACTGCGTTGTCTTCTATATCTTTCACATCACTTGCAGCGCCATCTGTTGTTGAAAATTGCTACTACTGTAATTTCGAAAGTTTGTCCGCCTGAAAATGTACTGTTGTCCCAAGCATATTGCAACAAACGGTGTATTTCTATCGCTGCTCGTTTAGTTTTTATTGCCGTTTAAATTATACCGGTCATTTTTGAAACACTCTGTACATGTACAAACTTCTGATTCCATAACAGCGAGCGCACGGCTAGAAAAGAAGAAAAGGTAAGTGATTTTTAAAGAATTTATAGATTTTTTTATTTGCTCAGAAGTGGAATAATCACTGAGCTACTGAGGTATAATTTGTTTTCATTTAAATAGCTTTTATGACAATTCGATTGAAACAATGCTGGGCAGTCGACGCCTTAAGTAACATCGGTTCGTTCTCTGCAGCTCTAGGAAAGATCGGTAACACAGCTTAGTGTGGCGACCGGAGGTAACCGCTTCGACTTCTGATGGCAGAAGACATTTTCATCAACATTATTTGACCGGCAAAGAAAGGAGATCGTAATGAACAATCCCTTATCACCAGACCCGTTCAGGTGTCCTAAGTTAAATTCCGAACATCTCCACAATCTCTCATGGATTGAAACTATTACACTTAAAACACAACTCTTACATTTCTCAACAGAAGGATATGCAGTCGTTAGGAACAAAGAAAAGCTTTCCGATTTAGATTGCTGAGTAACTAACTGATATCATAGGCATCCCATACAACATTAGTATCTAATTCTTGCAATCGAAGATCATTTACTAATTTTGATACACAGGGGAGAAGGTCGGAAAAGACAGCGAAACTGACAAAGCACAAAACTTATATACTGATATCTGTTCTGTGCGCTGCGCTATTGAAGACTTTTTTTCACTCGGCAATGAATATAAAATTAAGGAAATAAAGTTTCCTATTCTATTCCTCTTTGCCAAATCGGTCGTATCCCAGAGTGTAGTTACATTTCTGAACTCTACGAAAGTAACTGTTATCACTTCTTGGACATCGATTCCACCCACATAGTACAAAGAATTTCTGGGAACACGAAAGTTATGTTTTAACTTAAAAACACGTTTGAAGTGTAGGCAGTGGGGGTATCTGACTAAAAATAAACTAAATGCCTTCCAGACAGACCCCAGAAGGCCGCGGATATGGAGGGGCATGTGGTCAGTACACCGCTCTCATGGACAATGTCAGTTTTCGTGACCAGAACCGCTGTTTCTCAGTCAACTAGCTCCTCAAATGGCCCCACAAGAGCTGCGTGCAACCTGATTGCCAACAACGCTCGGTAGACCTGGACGATCACCCATCCAAATGCCAGCCAAGCCCAACAGTGCTTAGCTTCGCTGATATGTCGGGAACTGGTGCTATCACTGCGGTAAGGCCGTTGGCGGTGTTATCAGTCTCGTATAATGCTATTAATGTCAGTACAGAGTTGAGTACATAGAAGAAGAAAACAACCCGTATAGCGGAGAGTTATGCTGTTCACGATCTATTTCTTCTTCTTTTCCTTCGCCTTTTTTCCATTTCTTCTACGAGGTCGTCACTGTTATATGTGTCGAGGCAATGTTAGTGGTAGTCGGTGGCCGGATGCCCTTCCTGAAACCACCATTTCTTCTGGGGCGGAATCTTGTGAATCCCATCTGTCTGCTTCTAGAGCGAATCTATGTTCAACTGTGAGAGTCGTTTTTCTAAATGTTTGCGTAGCATGTATCTGTAGCGGGTCTTGGGTTCCAGCCCCGTATTCGTCTAATTTGGTTTGGGAGACCAACTAAAACTCACATCCAGTAGAGCCCTCTCGCCAGCCATTGTCGTTAATCTGCGAGGAGGATTCGATCTGGGGCAGGATTGCCTCCCCGAAAACCGAAAGCGGCGCATTAACAAGCACGGTTACCCGTGCAGGTTTTATGCTGTTCACGATGTTGTTTATAAATTCTGCAGGAAGTGAAAGCCATTCTTTTCACAAAGCTGCAAGGGCTTTTGTAGGAGGACAGCAAGTTACAACAGGCCTCCCGCTAGCATCCCGAGCATGCAGTACCGGATCTGTAGAGGAAGATGGAGAGGCTCGCTCCACGTGATGAATAGTTGTACTCTTGAAGATGTACGTCGTCAAGACGAGTTCTGTTGTCTACGTCTACATCTATACTCTACAAGGCAAATTGTGGTGTGTGGCGGAGGGTACTTTGTGCACCACTCTCATTTCCCCCCCGTCTCTGTTCCAGTCACGAACGGTTCGCAGGAAGAAAGATTACTGGTAAGCCTCTGTGTGCGCTCGAATCTCTCTAATTTTCCCTTCGTGGTCTTTTCGTAGGGTGAAACAATATTTCGGTCGACTCTTTTAGGAACGTACGCTTTCGGAACTTTAACAGTAAACCACAGCGTGGGGCACAACGCCTCTCTTGTAGCGTCTGCCACTGGAACTGAATGAGAGTCTCCGTGGCGATTGCGCGCTTACTAAATGAGCTGTGACGAAACGTTCCGCTCTTCTTTGGATCTTCTCTATTTCATCTATCAGTCCCGTCGGGTACGGATCCCAGACTGACGAGAGAGAAAGTATTGATCGAAAGAGGATGGACTGGGCTTCCTGAGGATTCTTCCCGTGACTCTCAGTCTGGCATTTATCTTACCTCCGACTAGTTTTAAAACTGGTCATTTAAAATGACTCCATACACATATTCCCAGATATTCAATGGATGTACCTGATTCCAGCTATCTTAGTGTCTATCTAGTTACAGTTCTTTATGTTGAGCGTCAACTGCTAATCCCTGTATCAAGCGTCGGTCTCCTTCAGGTCTTCCAGCATTTCTGTATGTAACAGCATCATCCGCGAAAAGCCTCTTGGAATTTCCGACATTATCTACCAGGTCGTTTATGTATTTTGTGAAAAGTAATGGCCCTATAACACTCCCTTGGGGTACGCCGCAAGTTACTTTTATGGTTAAAAATGGTGCAAATGGCTCTGAGCACTACGGGGCTTAACTTCTGAGGTCATCAGTCCCCTAGAACTTAGAACTACTTAAACCTAACTAACCTAAGGACATCACACACATCCATGCTCGAGACAGGATTCGAACCTGCGACCGGAGCAGTCGCGCGGTTCCAGACTGTAACGACTACAACCGCTCGGCCACCCCAGCCTGCTTACTTTTATGACCGCCGGCCGGTGTAGCCGTGCGGTTTGGGCGCTTCAGTCTGGAACCGCGTGACCGCTCCGGTCGCAGGTTCGAATCCTGCCTCGGGCATGGATGTGTGTGATGTCCTTAGGTTATTTAGGTTTAAGTAGTTCTAAGTTATAGGGGACTGATGACCACAGAAGTTAAGTCCCATAGTGCTCAGAGCCATTTGAACCATTTTGAACTTTTATGACTGAAGAAGTTTCTTCGTAGAAGAATGTAAGATAAGGTAAAAGTGATCGGAATATATTTGACTGACCTAACAAGCCGTCGGTGACCTGCAACGTACTGGCTGAAGAGGGACAGACGAGACAAAAATAACTACGGGAGATGATGTAAGGGACAAGCGCCAGCTAACACAGTAGTGAATGCGTCAGCGTGAATGGGCAACCAGTGTTAAAAGTCAGAGAGCTACTCCTCATCCCCGATATCCGGGAACGATTAAAAATGTGGTATGCAGATCCCAATCGAGACGTGGTGCACTTTTTAACAGGACACGGCTTATACAAAATGCACTTTCATCGAATGCACTTCGGTCACTAAATAGGGTGTTCCTCTGGAGAACCAGGACGTTATGTTATTGCATATATTTCTACAGCGTACAGTAATAATTCAGGCCTGACAAAACAATTTCGGACATGAGTCCACAACAGCACCAGAGAAATGGCAAGACCTGTAAAGCACATACCCTCTTATGTGACTGTATGCTATCATAGGTCAGATATTGTGTACCGAGAGCAAGCCAGTATATGGTCCATATGCAATTCAACGAAACACCTGAGGGAAAAATTGTGCTTAGACGGCCTGTCCAATAGGCAGTTGAAAAAATTAACCAGGTATAAAGACATATACAACTGTTCTGCTAGGAGAGAGTGCAGCCACCATGGATACATTATTGTCTGGACGAGGCAGCAATTGTAACATCGGTTCGCTACAGAATCCTTAAACATAATCTGAATTCGAATATAATAAATATTTTGATGGGGAAAAGCTTTCGTAAACGAAACAGCTTAGTTTGAGAATGTATCGCTCGTGCCAAACTCAGCATGCCCTTTTCTCACACTATATCCTGCGAATTATGGATGAAGGGCAACAGGCTGATTCCGTATTCTTAGCGTTAAGAAAAGCATTTGACGCGGTGCCTCACTGCCGACTTTTAACGAAACTACAAGCATAGCGAATAGGTTCACAGCTCTGTGAGTGGCCCGAAGACTTCTTAAGAAACAGAACCCATTATGCTGTCCTCGACGACGATTGTTCATCAGAGACAATGATATTGCCAGGAGTGCCCCGAGAAATGTGGTAGGACCACTGTTATTTTATATTTACACAAATGATCTGTCGGACAAGGTAAGGAGCAGTATGCTACTGTTTGGTGGTGATGCTGCAATGTACGGGAAGGTATCGGCGTTGAGTGACTGCAGGAGAATACAAGATGACTCAGACAAAATTCCTATTGGTGTGATGAATGGCAGGTAGATGTAAATACAGAAAAATGTAAGTTAATGTAGATGAGTAGGAAAAACAAATCTCTAATGTTAGAATACATTATTGGTAGTGTGCTACCTGCCAGTCACATCGATTAAATATCTAGACGTAACGTTACAAAGCAATATGAAATGGAATGAGCATGTAGGGATTGTAGTAGTGAAAGCGAATGGTAGACTTCGGTTTATTGGGAGAATTTTAGAAAAGTGTGGTTCAACTGAATAGGAGCACGCTTACAGAACACTAGAGCGACACATTGTTGAGTTCCGCACCAAGTAGGGTTAAAGGAAGAGATCAAAGTAATTCAGAGGTTGCCTCCTAGATTTGTTAAAGGTAGGTTCGAACAAACCACAAGTATTACGGACATGCTTCGGGAACTCAGATGGGAATCACTGGAGAGAAGGCGATGTTCTTTTCGGGGAGCACTACTGAGAAAATTTAGGGAATCGGCTTTTGAGGCAGATGGCAAAACGATTCTACTGCCGCCGATACACATTTCACGTAAGCAACATGAAGATAATATTAGAGAGATAGGGCTCGTACGGATCCATATAGACAGTCGTTTCTCCCTCGCTCTATTTACGAGTGGAACGAGTAGTGGTACAGTGTACCTTCCGCCGCGCACCATACGATGGCTTGCGGGGTTTTTATGTAGATGATAGCTGTAACAAACTGAATAAATCCTAATTATTTTATTACTCTATACCGAAAGTTCGGAGACCATGGGTCGCTTATGCCAGAATACTCAGAAGATATTCCTGAACACGCTCTGAAAGTTTGTGGGTGAAGTTTTGGTTCACACTGTAAGTGTTTTGCTGGTAGAAAACCATGTGTAACATGATATGTTGTTTCCTGTTCAGTGCTCTGATAGCGATGTTAAGAACTGGACAACAAAAACAATAATTTCAAGTATTCATAGAATAAATAATAATCATCCACGAGTGACTTCCGGCAGCTGCTTCTACAAGTATGTGATTTGCAAAGATTTATCTTCTCCGCTCTCTCTCTCTCTCTCTCTCTCTCTCTCTCTCTCTCTCTCTGTCTCTTCTCTGTATCTTTGCCTCTTTCAGCACTTATTGCCAGTCATCCAACCACCCTGCTGCCCTCTCTCACAACACACACACATACGTACCGTGATACCTGCGAATTTTCGAAATACTCCTTTGGCATATACATCAAGCACGTTATTTATTTAGCGACATGTTTCGAGGTGATACCTCATCACCAGGCTTTATTAGCTTTACAAAAACATTTAACACACGTTTATACCGATATTGATGCTTCTTCATATGAGTGTTATGATCATCTCTGTTCTCGTGGCGTGGCTGTTTTCTTGTGATGTGTTGACGCATCGTTATTTCCACATCTCTTTTGGACTGCTTCACCATTGTTCGCAGACTTCACAACGATGTCTTTAAAGCAAGATACACAGAACAAGCAGTTTAAAGACACCACTGTGAGGTCTGTGAACAATGATGAAGAAGTTCAAAAGAGCCATGGAACTAGCGATGCTTCAACACATCACAAGAAAACTTGCGCGCAACAAGAACAAAGATTATCACAGCAGTCATATAAAGAAGTTTTAATATCTATGTAAACATGTGTTAAATGTTTTTGTGATGACAATGTAGCCTGATGATGAGGTATCAGCTCTAAACATGTTACTAAATAAATAATTTGGTTGTCAACAAATTTTGTGATTGGTAGCGGTATTTGAAAACTCTTTCGTAGGAAACTCTGTATTCGGGAACCCATAACTCTGCGCCTACTCTAGGATGCCAAGGGTAAAGGATGGGTGATAGAGAAGTTTCAGCTCTTTAAAAAAATCCCTGGCCCAGCTGCTTGTGCAGACAGAGGAATCTAAAATAACTGACAAACATCAAACTCGATCCCACCAGGTCGGAGGGCCTAATGTATGAAGATGTTGGTTGTGTATTAAGAACGTCCCGTATGAAGAAATTTGTATACGGGTAGGTCTCGTCTATGCTGCATGTTTTTATGGGTTTCCGAATGTGACTAAAAGTACCAATGCAGGTCACAGAAGGAAGCGCCAAGGCCGAGATTGGGACATCTGCGGTCGCTGTGAACAGCAATCAAATAAACCTTGAGTGACGTCAGAAACGTGAACTTCAAAATATTTTTTAAGCGATGTTCTCGTAATAACCTCTTTTGCCGACTAGGTCTGCCTTGTCCTCGTAATGTCCTTTATCTAAATGCCCACACCGACCGTTCTTATTAACCTTTATCATCTCTACGAACCCAAAACAAGCATTATCCGTTCATTTAAGCAGAATATATCATTAGAAAATTTCGCAGTTCACTGTCTCCTATTTATTCATCGGCCATTTCAACCATGCGCAGAATGTCTTGTTGATTTTTGGATGCTCACTTCTTACAGACTATGAAATACTTTTACTACCTGTTTTTTTTCATGTAAGGTGAAGCTATAGTAAATATGTGAGTAGTGTAGCTAGGGCATGATATTAGATCGACATCTAGATTAATAGTGGTGGATCACCAACTTAGTCGCTCATGGTCTAGATGAAAGAGCTATCCCAACATACCCCTAAAGTAATTTTGGGACTCTCCAAAGAAAGATGGCTGGACTGCGATATAATGGCTTCTCCTCAGGAGTTCAAGAACTTAACCACTGCACGATCTTGCTCGGTGGGTAATCGAAGATCCAAGCGAATGACGGTGATCAAAGGTAATCAGATACAAGAGAAGATAACAAGAAAATATGATAGGAAAAAAAGAAAGGAGAGTACAAGCACAGATTAGGGGATGGTTAAGGGGATGAGGGGGGGGGGTGATCGTCGGTGCACTTTCAAAGGAACCAAATAGGTATTTGCCTGAATATACTGAAGAAATATGGACGGTCAGACGAGACCAGTGCCTTACCACTTCGCCGCATGGCTAGGTCCATGAGAAAGAAAAATAATTGATAAGAAGTGTGGAAATGGCTTGAAAATGGAATCTGAAATAGCTTTGGTAAAAATAAACAGAAATAATAGTCTCGGAGATACAGAGAAAGCTGTTCCTTAGCGTCGCTGTCTGGCAGACATAAGACCATCAGTAGTGTGACGTATCCTCACTCCGTGCGACACAGCTGGGAGCGTTGAGATTTAATCTAGGACTTTGGTTCAGTGTCTGGTAATCAATAATTGTTCGCCACCTCGCTTTCCCTTGCCAGTCACTATGTGATGATAATTTCTTCCACTACTAGAATTCAAACAAGCTACCTCTTGACCTATTACAATCCCACTAGCGAGTGTTTCTGATCTCCGCTAGGAAGATGGGGACAGCTTTCTTCGAATAATTCGTCTGGAAGGAAGAAGACTGTTTAACTTTCCACTGCCATCGTGTTCATTGGACTCGGAATATAAATATAGATTGGACGATGATGAGACAGAAAATCGCTTTTGATGGTTCCAACGGAATTATTATGCATTCGTGTGAAGGACGTTACAGCAATCGCAAAAAAACGTAAAACTGGACTGCATCTGAACCAGCTGCTGCAGAAAGGGAGTTCAGTGGGTCACTGCTAACCCACCTCCCTCAGTAGAGAACACCGTATGAGTCTGCATTCACGTCTATGCATTAAGTGGGTACTTCTTCTTGTGGCCCAGATGAAAGGTCATCACACTGATTAGGCACACATATGTGGTCCACATAATAACAGCGTTAATGAGCACAGTATTAACGATCCCAGTTCTATGGCTTTACACCGCGAGCTATACTGTGTTATTGACATGAAGACGACAGGAAGTAGGAGTCACGTAATGGAAGTAACTCGATGCCTAAGGCTTATCTATACATGCCGAACCGTTGTCTAAAGCCAGATGTGCCCAACTCGCAAATGGTGTGATACGACACGCCAATCCAAGCGCGACAGTGTTGGCGTAACCGCCTGAAAGATGACCGTCAATGGTGCGTACTCCTCAGTTGCCACTGGGACGGGGGCTGTAGGAATGAGAAGAAACCACCTGATCCGAACAGGTAAGAGAGGCTGCAGCACGGGTGAGCGCGGAATTTCCGAGCACAGTGTAGATGATACCGTACTAATGGCGCCTCATGTTGAACATTAACAATGGCAGAAAATCGGCAAGAACCAGAATTAGTATGAGTAACTACGGCCGGTACTAGTTAGGCTACAAATAAACCAAGTATAACAGGAATTTGTGGTTCAAAGGGCTAATCGAGCCAACGACAAACTGCAGGTGCTATTTTTTTTAAATACGTAATTAGGTAAGTTCTTGGAAAAGCTGATAACACAAACTACACTCATGCTCATAAATTAAGGATAATTGCAGAATGTGGTGGCACACAACGTGGCACTACACAAAACTGGCGCTTATAGCATAGGCGCATAGGGATCACATACGACACAGATCTGTAAGTCCACGGTAATTGAGAAAATCGTCTTGAAACACATGTGCTACAAAATGCCACTGTTTCCTGCGCATGTACCGCGACACCAGTATGGGATATGATCACCATGAACACGTACACAGGCAGCACAACGAGTTGGCAAACTCTGGATCAGGTGGTCGAGCAGCTGCTGGGGTATAGCCTCCCATTCTTACACCAGTGCCTGTCGGAGCTCCTGAAGTGTCTTAGGGGTTTGAAGCCGTGCACCGATACGTCGACCGAGAGCATCCCAGACGTGCTCGATGGGGTTTAGGTCTGGAGCACAGGCAGGCCACTCCATTCCCCTGATATCTTCTGTTTCAAGGTACTCCTCCACGATGGCAGCTCGGTAGGGCCATGCGTTATCATCCATCAGGAGGAAGGTGGGACACCCTGCACCCCTGAAAAGGCGGACATACTGGTGCAAAATGACGTCCCGGTACACCTGACCTGTTACAGTTCCTCTGTCAAAGACATGCAGCGGTGTACGTGCACCACCCCACACCATCAAACCACGACCTCCATACAGGTCCCTTTGAAGGACATTAAGGGGTTGGTATCTGGTTCCTGGTTCACGCCAGATGAAAACCCGGCGAGAATCACTGCTCAGACTACACCTGGACTCGTCTGTGAATATAACCTAGGACCACTGTACCAATGACATGTACTGTGTTCTTGACACCAGGCTTTACGGGCTCTCCTGTGACCAGGGGTCAATGGAATGCACCTTGCAGGTCTCCGGTTGAATAAACCATGTCTGTTCAGTCGTCTGTAGACTGTGTGTCTGGAGATAACTGTTCCAGAGGCTGCGGTAAGGTCCCGAGCAAGGCTGCCTGCAGTACTCCTTGGCTGTCAACTGGCACTGATGGTGAGATATCAGTCTTCATGTGGTGTTGTACACTGTGGATGTCCCGTACGGTAGCGCCTGGACACGTTTCCGGTCTGCTGGAATCGTTGCCATACTCCTGAGACCACACTTTGTGGCACACGGAGGGCCCATGCTACGACCTGCTGTGTTTGACCAGCCTCCAGTCGCCCTAGTATTCTACCCCTCATAACGTCATCAATATGTGTTCTTTGAGCCATTTTCAACACACAGTCACCATTAGCACGTCTGAAAAAGTCTGCACACTTACTCGCTGCACCGTACTCTGACATGCACCAACACACCTCTGCGTATGTGGACTGCAGCGAGAGCCACCGTGCGACGACCGCAGGTCAAATACACCGCATGGTCATTCCCCGAGGTGATTAAACCCGCAAACCGCTCACTAGAGCGTTGTTTTATCATGTATCAGCATTATCCCTAATTTATGAGCATGAGTGTAAAAACTAAACTAAACCCCGTCGGAACAGGCCTTGGAAGGCCCAACAGTACTGACCAACCGCCGTGACATTCCCAGACCGTAGGTGTCACTGTATGCGGATATGGAGGGGCATGTGGTCAGCACACCGCTCTCTCGGCCGTATGTCAGTTTCCGAGACCGGAGCCGCTGCTTCTCAATCAAGTAGCTCCTCAGTTTGCCTCACAAGGGCTGAGTGCACCTCGCGTGCCGACAGCGCTCGGCAGACCGGACGGTCACTCATTCCGGTGCTAGCCAAGCTCAACAGCCCTTAACTTTGGTGATCTGACGGGAACCGGCAGAAGTTGATAACTGTCGAACGAAAATTAATACAAGTGTTGTGGGTTGGCAGGAGAGCCAACCCCGTGTTATTAGAGGAAGCCGAAAGGCACGCGTTTTAGCTCACGCAGGCTGGCGTGAGGTCTGGAACAGGACAAGGAAGTTAGACTTTAGCAAAAACAGGGCGTAGCTGTTGGAATACTTAACTTTAATCCATAATTGGTGAACATCGCTCTTGACGGTACATGTTTTACAGCATCAATAGTAACTGGTAATGGCGCCTTGCTAGGTCGTAGCAAATGACGTAGCTGAAGGCTATGCTAACTATCGTCTCGGCAAATGAGAGCGTATTTTGTCAGTGAACCATCGCTAGCAAAGTCGGTTGTACCACTGGGGCGAGTGCTAGGAAGTGTCTCTAGACCTGCCGTGTGGCGGCGCTCGGTCTGCAATCACTGATAGTGGCGACACGCGGGTCCGACGTATACTAACGGACCGCGGCCGATTTAAAGACTACCATCTAGCAAGTGTGGTGTCTGGCGGTGACACCACAACAAGAATAAGAAAATGTGACTGCATAACAATTTTCAAGCACTTTCGAATGGTGACAAGACATCTGCTGTGCATTACTTCTATTAGCGGTCAGACGCGATGTAGCGTTAAGGGGTTCCAGGCAGGCTGGTAATATCTATCTTAAATGATGTAAAATTTATGCGTGTGAAAGATAACTTTTATCAGAAACTATTAGGAATAAAAATTTGTAAAAAAATAGCTGCCTGTGTGTGTAAGGCATATATATATATATATATATATATATATATATATATATATATATATATATATATATATATATATATATATATTGATAGTGACCGGGCCAAATGTCTCACGAAATAAGCGTCAAACGAAAAAACTACAAAGAACGAAACTTGTCTAGCTTGAAGGGGTAAACCAGATGGCGATATGGCTGGCCCGCTAGATGGCGCTGCCATAGGTCAAACGGATATCAACTGCGTTTTTTAAAAATAGGAACCCCCATTTTTTATTACATATTCGTGTAGTACGTAAAGAAATATTAATGTTTTAGTTGGACCACTTTTTTCGATTTGTGACAGATGGCGCTGTGATAGTCACAAACATATGGCTCACAATTTTAGACGAACAATTGGTAACAGGTAGGCTTTTTAAATTAAAATACAGAGCTTAGGTACGTTTGAACATTTTATTTCGGTTGCTCCAATGTGATACATGTAACTTTGTGAACTTATCATTTCTGAGAACGCATGCTGTGAGTGCGTGATTACCTGTAAGTACCACATTAACGCAATAAATACTCAAAATGATGTCAGTCAACCTCAATGTATTTGGCAATACGTGTAACGACATTCCTCTCAACAGCGAGTAGGTCGCCTTCCGTAATGTTCGCACATGCACTGACAATACGCTGACGCATGTTGTCAGTTGTTGTCGGTGGATCACGATAGCAAGTATCTTTCAACTTTCCCCACAGAAAGAAATCCGGGGACGTCAAATCCGGTGAACGTGCGGGCCATGGTATGGTGCTTCGACGACCAATCCACCTGTCATGAAATATGCTATTCAGTCCCGTTTCAACCTCACGCGAGCTATGTGCTGGACATCCATCATGTTGGAAGTACATCGCCATTCTGTCATGCAGTGAAACATCGTGTAGTAACATCCGTAGAACATTAGTAGGAAAACAGCATACATTGCACAATTTAGATTGCCATCGATAAAAGGGGGGCCAATTATCCTTTCTCCCATAATGCCGCACCATACATTAACCCGCCCCCTGATGTTCCATTTGTCGCAGCCATCGTGGATTTTCCGTTGCCCAATAGTACATATTATGCCGGTTTACGTTACCGCTGTTGGTGAATGACGCTTCGTCGCTAAATAGAACGAGTGCAAAAAAAATCTGTCATTGTCCCGTAATTTCTCTTGTGGCCAGTGGCAGAACTGTACACGACGTTCAAAGTCATCGCCATGCAATTCCTGGTGCAGAGAAATATGGTAAGGGTGCAATTCTCAACACCGACGTTTTAGAGATTCCCGATTCTCGCGCAATTTGTCTGCTACTGATGTGCGGATTAGCCGCGACAGCAGCTAAAACACTTACTTGCGCTTCATCATTTGTTGCAGGTCGTGGGTGACGTTTCACATGTGGCTGAACACTTCCTGTTCCCTTAAATAACGTAACTATCCGGCAAACGGTCCGGACACTTGGAAAGGTCCCAGAACTGCTCTCATTAATAAACGATCACAACGCCCATATAGTACTAGGGACAGAAAGTTGGCTGAAACCAGACGTAAACAGTAACGAAATCCTAAACTCAGATTGGAATGTATACCGCAGAGACAGGCTGAACAGTGAAGGGGGAGGCGTGTTTATAGCGGTAAGAAGTGCAATAGTATCGAAGGAAATTGACGGAGATCCGAAATGTGAAATGATTTGGGTGAAGGTCGCGGTTAAAGCAGGCTCAGACATGGTAATTGGATGTCTCTATAGGCCCCCTGGCTCAGCAGCTGTTGTGGCTGAGCACCTGAAAGATAATTTGGAAAATATTTCGAGTAGATTTCCCCACCATGTTATAGTTCTGGGTGGAGATTTTAATTTGCCGGATATAGACTGGGAGACTCAGACGTTCATAACGGGTGGCAGGGACAAAGAATCCAGTGAAATTCTTTTAAGTGCTTTATCTGAAAACTACTTTGAGCAGTTAAACAGAGAACCGACTCGTGGCGATAACATATTAGACCTTCTGGTGACAAACAGACCCGAACTATTTGAAAAAGTTAACGCAGAACAGGGAATCAGTGATCATAAAGCGGTTACGGCATCGATGATTTCAGCCGTAAATAGGAATATTAAAAAGGGTAGGAAGATTTTTCTGTTTAGAAAAAGTGACAACAAGCAGATTTCAGAGTACCTGTTGACTCAACACAAAAGTTTTGTCTCAAGTACTGATAGTGTTGAGGATCAGTGGACAAAGTTCAAAACCATCGTACAATATGCGTTAGATGAGTATGTGCCAAGCAAGATCGTAAGAGATGGAAAAGAGCCACCGTGGTATAACAACCGAGTTAGAAAACTGCTGCGGAAGCAAAGGGAACTTCACAGCAAACATAAACATAGCCAAAGCCTTGCAGACAAACAAAAATTACGCGAAGCGAAATGTAGTGTGAAGAGAGCTATGCGAGAGGCGTTCAATGAATTCGAAAGTAAAGTTCTATGTACTGACTTGGCAGAAAATCCTAAGAAATTTTGGTCTTATGTCAAAGCGGTAGGTGGATCAAAACAAAATGTCCAGACACTCTGTGACCAAAATGATACTGAAACAGAGGATGACAGACTAAAGGCCGAGATACTAAATGTCTTTTTCCAAAGTTGTTTCACAGAGGAAGATTGCACTGTAGTTCCTTCTCTAGATTGTCGCACAGATGACAAAATGGTAGATATCGAAATAGACGACAGAGGGATAGAGAAACAATTAAAATCGCTCAAAAGAGGAAAGGCCTCTGGACCTGATGGGATACCAGTTCAATTTTACACAGAGTACGCGAAGGAACTTGCCCCCCTTCTTGCAGCGGTGTACCGTAGGTCTCTAGAAGAGCGTAGCGTTCCAAAGGATTGGAAAAGGGCACAGGTCATCCCCGTTTTCAAGAAGGGACGTCGAACAGATGTGCAGAACTATAGACCTATATCTCTAACGTCGATCAGTTGTAGAATTTTGGAACACGTATTGTGTTCGAGTATAATGAGTTTTCTGGAGACTAGAAATCTACTCTGTAGGAATCAGCATGGGTTTCGAAAAAGACGGTCATGTGAAACCCAGCTCGCGCTATTCGTCCACGAGACTCAGAGGGCCATAGACACGGGTTCACAGGTAGATGCCGTGTTTCTTGACTTCCGCAAGGCGTTCGATACAGTTCCCCACAGTCGTTTATTGAACAAAGTAAGAGCATATGGACTATCAGACCAATTGTGTGATTGTATTGAAGAGTTCCTAGATAACAGGACGCAGCATGTCATTCTCAATGGAGAGAAGTCTTCCGAAGTAAGAGTGATTTCAGGTGTGCCGCAGGGGAGTGTCATAGGACCGTTGCTATTCACAATATACATAAATGACCTGGTGGATGACATCGGAAGTTCACTGAGGCTTTTTGCAGTTGATGCTGTGGTGTATCGAGAGGTTGTAACAATGGAAAATTGTACTGAAATGCAGGAGGATCTGCAGCGAATTGACGCATGGTGCAGGGAATGGCAATTGAATCTCAATGTAGACAAGTGTAATGTGCTGCGAATACCCAGAAAGATAGATCCTTTATCATTTAGCTACAAAATAGCGGGTCAGCAACTGGAAGCAGTTAATACCATAAATTATCTGGGAGTACGCATTAGGAGTGATTTAAAATGGAATGATCATATAATGTTGATTGTCGGTAAAGCAGATGCCAGACTGAGATTCATTGGAAGAATCCTAAGGAAATGCAATCCGAAAACAAAGGAAGTAGGTTACAGTACGCTTGTTCGCCCACTGCTTGAATACTGCTCAGCAGTGTGGGATCCGTACCAGATAGGGTTGATACAAGACATAGAGAAGATCCAACGGAGAGCAGCGCGCTTCGTTACAGGATCATTTAGTAATCGCGAAAGCGTTACGGAGATGATAGATAAACTCCAGTGGAAGACTCTGCAGGAGAGACGCTCAGTAGTTCGGTACGGGCTTTTGTCAAAGTTTCGAGAACATACCTTCACCGAAGAGTCAAGCAGTATATTGCTCCCTCCTACGTATATCTCGCGAAGAGACCATGAGGATAAAATCAGAGAGATTAGAGCCCACACAGAGGCATACCGACAATCCTTCTTTCCACGAACAATACGAGACTGGAATAGAAGGGAGAACCGACAGAGGTACTGAAGGTACCCTCCGCCACACACCGTCAGGTGGCTTGCGGAGTATGGATGTAGATGTAGATGTAGATGTAGATGATGTAGTCCAGGATACCGAGCATCATACATAGCACACGCTCGTTGGACATTTTGATCACAATAGCCATACATCAACACGATATCGACATTTTCCGCAATTGGCAAACGGTCCATTTTAACACTGGTAATGTATCACGAAGCAAATACTGTCCGCATGTTACGTGATACCACGTACTTATACGTTTGTGACTATTACAGCGCCATCTATCACAAAGCGAAGAGCGTGGTACAACTAAAACATTGATATTTCTTTACGTACTACACGAATATTTAATAAAAAATGGGGGTTCCTATTTAAAAAAACGCAGTTGACATCCGTTTGACCTATGGCAGCGCCATCTAGCGGGCCAAGAATAGCGCCGTCTGGTTTCCCCCTTCAAGCTAGACGAATTTCGTTCTTTGTAGTTTTTTCGTTTGATGCTTATTTCGTGAGATATTTGGCCCGGTCATTATCAATATGACCCTGTATATGACAGCTAGTTGCCTGTGTGTGTAAGGCATCATTCTCTTATGATTTGGTCATGAGGATGTTTTCGCTATAAACAGCGTCAAAACGCCGTAAAAATTCTTGAAGCTCAGAGATCAGTCATCTCACAGGATTACCCCCGATGTATGATTCGACCTGATTGCGATTAGAGCTATGCAGCCATAAAACTTAATATGCTACCACATACAGCACATGCATTCTCAAACTTTAAGAACTTATTATCCTCAATAGGTACTTCCACACATACCGTTTCCTGGTTCGAGCAGTCAGTCAGATGTCTTTCTAAACGTTTGCTCTTAGTACGAGATGATGCTGAAAAGTAATGCCTCCCAATGTTTTATGTGAAAAGTCTTAAAGCTATTTAAACAAAACAAACGTTGTTAACATATTACATCTTTATTCTTCATGTCTACATATTTGCAGCCCTCTGCAGCAACGGTGTTCCAAATTGTAGCGTGTAATATGGCAGTGTGTAACGTAACTGACTCGGTGCGTGGGATATCGCATGCTGTAATCGAATTTCGAATTCGAAGAGTTCGTCCACACATGGAGCACCTTCTCGTTTAGCCTGACAATGTCAGACCACACACGAGCGCGGCGACATCTGCAACAATCAGACGCTTTGTGTTCACTGTCCCGACTTAAAGAGCACCTTCGAGGACTACACTTTGACAGTGATGAGGCGGTGCAAGTAGAGGTGAGGTTTTGGCTCTGTCAACAAGCTGGCTTCTCGTGTGGAAAAATGTTTGTCGCCAGGGTGACTATGCTGAGAAATAAATATGTAGACATGAAGAATAAGGAGGCAGAATGTTAATGACGTATTTTTTAAAGGCTTTAAGAGTTTTCACACAAAAAATTCGGAGGCGTTACTTTGCAGAACGCCCTCGCATATTGATAATACTTCCGATAAGAATAGAATAAAATTGGAATAATCCATAAACTACTGTCATAGCCACTATAAAAACACTTTAATGATGCAAGTTACTATTTGATGACAGCTTCGTACGGAGAGAAAATGTTTCAACACCCAAATGTTATTATTACTCCGAATATTTTAGGATTCATCTTAATATTCTGAGATGCAAATTACCTGCTTAAAAATTTTTTTTAAATCCTAATATTTAACATAAGTGCGAAATTTATTTGGTGTAAAAATCAAAAGAACACTGCATTATAGCACTGGTGGCTTAAAGAATTTAACAATTTAACGTATCAAGTTAAGCTGCCAGTAAAAATAAAAATAGCAACGTTTAGATTGGAGCAACTAACGCATATTGTAGTCTCAAAAAAGCAGTCGAAGTGAATTTGTAACTGACAGAGCCCCCTTTTAATGTGTTAGTACCAGAAATGCAGTACTGATTTATAATGCTTAACCGTTGTAGACCTCTTGTGCGTGTACAGTGGTGCAATTCGAGTCGTTTGAAATACTCGTAGCTTTCACACAACAGCACTTAAAAGAGTGCGGCGTATTGATTCCGGACGTTCGAATCCAATACTCGTTGCTTTGACACTTATTATCAGAAAAAATGAACTCGTACTGATATGAGACGAGTGAATGAACTGGTTTTTGCATAAGACGAGATAA
Organism: Schistocerca cancellata; assembly: GCF_023864275.1. Classification (NCBI taxonomy): domain Eukaryota; kingdom Metazoa; phylum Arthropoda; class Insecta; order Orthoptera; family Acrididae; genus Schistocerca; species Schistocerca cancellata. The sequence goes on along the minus strand of NC_064629.1, from coordinate 208,543,919 downwards.
TATCGCGCTCTTTGCTTTGACAGGATAACAAGTTATCCTTCTAGTGGGCCACTGTGCATGGGGACAACTGCAGACACAGTGAAGTGAACCAATTGGGAATACAACCGGTTATAAATTTTTTAAAGGTCACGTAACCAGGACAGGTTGAAAGACAAGTTGACGGATCTCGAAATGTAAGTCAAGACTGAGATAAACAACATAATGTAACATCGCAGTGTAAAATAATATCCCACCTCATACAAATATTTGTTATGTATATTTAAATTCAGCTCTTTAGTTGTCTTCTTAAAAAGTAAATTAATGTTTCGAAACAGTTAATGAAATGATAGCACCTTATAATCAAGCAAATGCCAAAAGGCTCCATCGTTAGCTTGCTTGGAGTCTTTACAATAATTTGCATTCATCAAAGTCGAAGATTTTAGTATATTACCCAACACAAAAGTCTGCAGACGGGTTTTTAGTCGGGGAAAGGTGGTACGAACACTTCCTTCGAAAGTTGAACTGTGCTGCATAAATGAACCAGAGCCTCACATTAGTGTAGTGGATAATTACTTAAAAATGGCATAATTGGTGTTGCACTCAAAATGTATTTGAATTGTTTATGTATACATCGTCTGATAGTATCAAAACATTTTTTACAAATAAATTAATTCATTCACGTTTATTCTGTTTAAAAAATGATATATGATTGTTTCACCATTAACATAGTGTACCAGTAATTTTTGTGGTAAAATCCGTTCATAATAGTAGCAAAAGCATGATATTTTGTTAAAATATACCTGTTTTCAATGAACCAGTGCGAATGTGCCTGAACTCTTCCAAGTCCTGTGGCGTAATTTACTTAATGACTCCTAAGTACTCCAACGACCCGTCGTCGCTCGATTCTAGACTATATTACAGGTTCCGCGTGATGAGAGAGAGCAATTAAATGAATTAAAACAGATCTCTAGCAACATGTTAGATGGGAGTGCGTATCATTCCGTCACGCAATGACTTCGCCCTAAATTACTTAGTTAATTACCAACGAAAGCAATGGTGACGCAGCTGCACCTTAAAATTACTGCTGTCCGCGAGGACCCGACCCACATATTTCTCTTCAGCTTCGCGAGACCATTCTCTTCGATTGTTTTCGTAATTAAGTGTAGCCAGAAGGTTTTTCGCGGCATTTCGTCCTTAATGGCGTCGACGCACAACTAGATCGTTCTTTCTTTTGTTGTTGTGTTTTACATTCACGTGTTTAGGAATAGTCACCACTTTTGGCCCCTTAACATACTGATGTCCAAAAGTAAAGCATCTTAGAGACAGGAGTAAAATGGAAAGAGAATATATAAGCAGTCACATTTCTCCAAAACACGTAGTTGTACTATGTGTACAGAAAACGCAAAATATATATGGAAGAGGAGTACATCCCGCTTAGAAAAGGCACACAGTTCAGAGATAAAAAAGCACCAAGACAGACTCATAATGTCTCAGTTGTGTTTGCAATTTAATTGCTAGCAGAGAGAGTTCCACAACACAATGCTACAAATCTACCATTTGAGCTCTATTTTGTAAGCTGCAAATATCGAGTATATCCAAGTAGATGACGCAAACCAGTAACGTAGCTGCTGAATATCACACAAAATCTTATTAGAAGTTTTTGCGACGGTTTCGAGACCCAGGTAATATTCATCATGGCCCAGTCATGGTCTACATTTTTCAGAATATTCTGAAAAATTTCCGGAATATTCTTGAAACTTACATTGTATATTTTAAAGTGTTTTTAAATTTATTAGAGAAGATAACGTATCAGTCGTAGACGATTAAGATAACCATCCTTTGCAGCGACAAGTGTATCCACTGTACAAAGTAAGTAGTTCGTCGCGTGTATTAACTTTCGTTTTACAGAGTTCATCATTTACCCTAATCGATAAAAAGCAATCTAAGCGGTTGAGTTATGGGGAACTGTGCCGCTAAATAATAAGGCCAACACGACGATTTCACTGATTAAGAACTAACAAGGAAAAAAAAAAGGTTCAAATGGCTCTGAGCACTATGCGACTTAACTTCTGAGGTCATCAGTCACCTAGAACTTAGAACTAATTAAACCCACCTAACCTAAGGACATCACACACATCCATGCCTGAGGCAGGATTCCATAGCTGTCGCCCGGCTCCAGACTGTAGCACCTAGAACCGCACGGCCACTCCAGCCAGCAAGAACTAACACACTAGAGAGTTTGCTCTTACCATGGTTCCAATAATGAGGCAAGGTTTCGTCATACTTAAACTAGACAGCCTCCTGTGTAACTAAAGGAACTAATTGCAGAAGCCCTGGCAATTTACGACGAAGGGAAAAAAAAAACTCGTAACACCAAGAAGGAGCTGTGTGACATAAGCGAAAGTTCGTAGACGTGTTTCTATTTCTGAAAGATGATGTCTACTCAAATTTCGCACCAATCGGATAAGAGTGACGCTAGTAGAGCCACTACGAGCATGCAAAGCAGGTTTACTTTAAATACACGCAGCAACGTCCGTGGATGTTGGTTACGTTTGAGACTGGACGTGATGAGTTCATGCCATTTAAGGAGACAAAGACGCTACTATCAACACCTCACAGAGTTTGAATGTGGTCTTGTAATTGGGCTACGAGCTGGCCGCGGTGGCCGACCAGTTCTAGGCGCTTCAGTCCAGAACACCGCGACTGCTACGGTCGCAGGTTCGAATCCTGCTTCGGGCATGGATGTGTGTGACGTCCTTAGGTTAGTTAGGTTTAAGTAGTTCTAAGTTCTAGGGGACTGATGACCTCAGATGTTAAGTCCCATAGTGCTGAGAGCCATTTTAATCATTTGAATAGGGCTACGAAAAGCTGGATGCTCCTTCTGCGACACTGCAAATGACTTGGCAGAAATGTAGCCACTGTGCGTGATTGCTGGTGGTCACTAGAATGTATGGTCGCAAGAAGACCGGGCTCCGGACGGCTACATGGCACTACCGAGGGGGAAGACCACCGTGTTCGGCGTATGGCTCTGGAGCATCGTATCGACTCTGAACCTGCAACTTGAACAGCGGTTGGCACCATAGTAACACAACGAACTGTTACAAAACGGTTACTTCAAGGAGAACTCTGAGCCAGAGCCCCTGAGGCGTGTGATCGCAACCATCACCATTTGCGACTGCAGTGGTGTCAAGCGAGAGTTCATTGGGGACCAGGGTTGAGGTGTATTGTGTTTTTTGATGAAAGCTGATTCTGCCTCCGTGCCAGTGATGGCAATGTGTTGATCAGAGGGAGGTCAGGTGAGGGTGTGCAACCAATCTGTCTGCGTGCGAGACACACTGGACCTACACCTGGAGTTACGGTTTGGGGACCGATTACCTATGACAGCAGGAGGACTCTCATAGTTATCCCACGCATCCTGACTACAAAATAATATGCCTATCTGGTGATTCGACCTGTAGCGCTGCCATTCATGAAAAGCATTCCAGGGGATATTTTCCAACAGGATAACACTCGCCCACGTACCGCTGTTGTAACCCAACACGCTGTGTCGACATGTTGCCTTGGTCTGTCTCCAGTCGGGCACATATGGGACATCAGCGGACGACAGTTCAAACGTCATCTACAAACAGCATTATCCGTCGCTGTATTGACCGACTAAGTGCAACAGGCATTGAACTCCGTCTCACAAACTGACGGCCGGCACCGTACAATTCAATGCGTGCCCGTTTGCATGCTTGCATTCAACATTCTGGCGGTTACACTGGTTATTAATGCACCAGAATTTCACATTTGCAATGGCTTATCGGTGGCCGCCGTGGCCGAGCTGTTCTAGGCGCTTCAGTCCGGAACTGCTCTGCTGCTACTGTCGCAGGTTCGAATCCTTCCTCGGGCATGGATGTGCGTGATGTCCTTAGGTTAGTTAGGTTTAAGTAGTTCTAAGTCTAGGGGACTGATGACCTCAGATGTTAAGTCCCATAGTGCTTAGAGCCATTTGAACGATTTGAATGGCTTATCTCGCGGTTACATTAACCTGGGATCTTGTAATGTTAATCACTTAAATATGTTACCTAGGCAAATGTATTCCCGAAATTTCATTACTCTCCATTAATTATTTTTTGGTGTTGTAATTTTGCTTGTTGGTGTAGTTTACTAAATCCGCAAGTAGACTTGAATTACTCATACTGTGGTAAATGATTACGAGATCTGACAGTATCCAATGAATCATATCGACGTCACAGTTTGGCGAAGAAGCTGAAGAATTATATCTGTGAAACCATGTAGGATTTGATAATGTAAGACTAAAAATGAGTGTTATATGTACACGCTGAAAGCAAAATGAGTACGTAGTGCACCATGTTTTGTTCATCAGATACCCGTTAGGCTAGCACTGAGAAGCACACAGAAGAGTCGAAACTTTATGACCATCTCTTTAATAGCGAGTTGGTCCATCTATGGAACGCATCGATTCTGCGTGGTATGGTTTCGACAAGTACTTGGTGGTTTTCCGGAGGTATGTGGATTATAGATATAAGTGGCACCAGATGTTTACACACAGGTGACGCATTGCTTGTAAATGATGGACCGGTGGTTTGTGGGCGCGGATCTAGCACCTGATAGCGTCCCAGATGTGTTACACAGGATTCATACTGGGTGAATTTGGTGCCAAGATAAAACTGTGTATGTACTACCTTGCTTTCCCAAACCACTGCAGCGCGATTCTGCCCTTGTGACACGAAAAGTTATCCCACTGGGAGATGCCATTGCCGTCGTGGAGGACATCAAGACGTCCAACATGAGTGTATGAAGGGGTTGCCCAACAATGTTACGTACTCCACAGTTGTAATGGTTTCCCATGGAAGACCAGGTGATGTTGTCCCCCCCCTCGACCTGCGTCCGTTTCGAGTAGCCGTTCGCCTAGATGACGATTTATGCGGAAACTAGCATCGTTTTGGTGTAACAAGAAACTGGATTCATCCGACCAGGCGACACGTTTCCAGTAATCATTTATCCAGTCGTAGTGGTCTCTTGCCCACTGCAACAGAAACTGACGATGACATTGGGTCAACATGGTAACACGTAGGGTCTGTCTGCTTCGCAGACGCATTTTCAGCAATGTGCGCTGACTGGTTTCCTCCTAAACACTTGTGCCTGCACCATCACTATACAGTTGTCATTCGATCTGCCACAGATCGCCGACTATACTTTTCAACAGAACGGGGGATCCACCGACCTCCACGTTATGTGATGCGCTTTGGACGTCCAACACCTTGACCCCACTCGTAGTTTGACCGTCCTTCAACCACTTCCCACGGATGTCACGACAGTAACACGCTAATAAGCGAGCATCTTCGCCATTTCTGAGATGCTCGTCACCGGGCGTAGGACCGTAAGAGCCTGCCATTACTCAGAGTGGCTTATGGCAGTTGATTACCACTTCTGCGTCCCGTATCATTGCTAGAATGATTGTCCCTTCGTCTCTGCTCCGCATGACGTGTCTGCAACGCCACCAGGCGGCATTCAGTGTCGCGGTGGACAGTGGTCGTACTGTTTTGTTTTATAAGACTAAGTTGTCCAAGAGGCCACCTGAAAGCTCTGTTCACAGCCCATAACAGCCTGTGAACTGCGTAAAACATGTGTCAATAATGCCGCTCAAGTCACATGAGCAAACACGTTTCGTGGCAGTGCATCGATACCAACTGTATGATGTTGATAATACACCGACGTGACGCAAGTCATGGGATAGCGATAAGCATACATACAGATTAGAGTGCTGCAACGCTCCATGTTTGACCGGTCACGGCTCGCCTGTTGACGGGGGGGCCGAGCCGCTCGTGTCCGGCCCCATACGACTCGGCTCGGTCACGTACTCGCCCAATGTCTGAAGTCCGGATTCCGGGCACGCGGATAACCGAGCATGACCGGTCACCGCTGACGTCTCACCTCGCCTCGCCCCGGCTCGCTGCTCTGTACTTTACTGTACAAATCCAACGCCTCTCTCTCTCTCTCTTTTAATACAAAAGTAACGTTTCCAAGAACGGGTACGTTACACAGCTAAATTCATAGAGCACTCTCTTTTATAATATTTACTCCCGTCTTCCTAACGTCCGGGAATTTTGTTGTAAATAAAACATTGATCACAAGAGACCAATCTGTGTTAATGTAATGAAATGTAAGCGTCAAATAGTGCACCTGATTATGCGAATCAGTCCACATGTCAACTGTCGCAGCACATGTTTTATTAATAACTTCCGCTGTAACAGAAGGCATTATACTGTTTCGTATTGCATCAGCTTGTTCTTTGACATGTCTGCTTATAGTAGAGGGATGTGGCATGACATCTGCCACGTTAACTTTTCCATAATGCGCACCTAGATGTATTAATTCTTGGCCTAGTTCTCTGAAACCTTCACCGCAAACAGCATTAAAAGGTCTCATATCTTTAGCACACATTGCAACACACTTTGCTGTAATACTATTTTTTATTACTGCCGGTATTCCTGATGGAGCTGTATCTTTGTGAGGTTTCTTGCAACTGTGTTTCTTTAAAAGAGTGGTTCGCGATTGGAAACACAATAATGTGGATCAGTTTATGCACGATACGTACCCAGTAGACGCACTGTTTTCGTCTACAACCACCAAAAATATGCTCCGTAGTTGGCTTTTTAGACCTTCCCGTCTGTTCAACGTGTAAACATTGATTTCAATCTTACGTCTTACTGCACTGGTTTCCTCGCACTGCATGATTGCAGAGAGAGAGAGACCAAAAATGAGAAGCCCGTACTGGCTGCAGCCTCACACGGATAATGACACGTGTAATGTGTTTGAAGTTGCGTGCTACGTATTCGGTCACGGCTTCTATGCTCGGTCACTAGAACTAGTGCGGGCAGCCTATCCAGTTAGGGTGTGCTCGCCCCATCTCGTATTTTGTGCTCGCTTACTCGGTCCTGCAGGACTCTAATACAGATGGCTGTAGTATCGCGTACACAAGGTATAAAAGGGCAGTGCATTGGCGGAACTGTCATTTGTAATCAGGTCATGCATGTGAATAGTTTTCCGCGTTATTATGACTGCACTACTGGAATTAACAAACTTTGAACGAGGAATGGTAGTTGGAGCGAGACGCCTGGGACATTCAGTTTCTGAAACCGTTAGGGAATTCAATATTCCAAGATCCACAGTGTCAAGACTGTGCTGAGAATACCAAATTCCAGGCATTACTTCTCACCACGGGCAACACAGTGACCTACATGCTTCACTTAACGAGCGAAAGCAGCAGCGTTTGTGTAGGACAGTGCGGCGAAATTTTGCGTTAATGGGCTATGGAAGCAGAGCACCGACGCGGGCGCCTTTGCTAACAGCACGACATCGACTGCAGCGAATCTCCTGGGATCGTGACCGTATCGATTGCACCCTAGACGACTGAAAAACCATGGCCCGGTCAGGGGAGTCCCGATTTCAGTTGGTAGCAGCTGATGGGTTCGAGCGTGGCGCTGACATCACAAAGCCATGGATCCGAGTTGTCAACAAGGCACTGTGCAAGCTGTTGGTGGCTCAATAATAGTGTGATCTGTGTTTACATGTAATGGACAGGGTCCTCTGGTCAAACTGAACCTATGATTGACTGGAAATGGTTGTGTTCGGTTACTTGGGGACCATTTGCATACATTCATTGACTTCATGTCCCAAACAACGATGGAATTTTTATGGATGACAACGCGCCACATCAACGAAAGACAGTTGTTCGCGATTGGTTTGAAGAGCGTTCCGGACAATTAGAGGGAATAATTTTTCCACCCAGATAGCCCGACATGAATCCCATCGAACATTATGGGAATAATAGAGAGGTCAGTTCGTGCACAAAATCCTGCACCGGCAATTATGCATGGATACAGAGGCAGAATTGCTGAATATTTCTGTTGCGGGACTACCAACGACTTGCTGAGTCCATATCAAGTCGATTTACTGTACTACGCTCGGAAAAAGGAGGTCTGACACGACGTTAGGAGATATCCTATGACTTTTGTCACCTCATTGTAGATATAACAGTAGTGAAACAAAAGAGGTTTCTTTAAGCATTTGTTATAGAATTGCCCGCATCTCGTGGTCGTGCGGTAGCGTTCTCGCTTCCCACGCCCGGGTTCCCGGGTTCGATTCCCGGCGGGGTCAGGGATTTTCTCTGCCTCGTGATGGCTGGGTGTTGTGTGCTGTCCTTAGGTTAGTTAGGTTTAAGTAGTTCTAAGTTCTAGGGGACTGATGACCATAGCTGTTAAGTCCCGTAGTGCTCAGAGCCATTTGAACCATTTGTTATAGAATTCTGTTACTTGAACTCGAATGTGAAACAAATTGGACAGTTTCATCTGAAAAAGTAAAATTGATATCGATGTATCTGTAGTTGATACACTGTGACAAGAGAGTATACCAGGACTTCCTTACAATTCATATGGATGGAAATAAAATTACGATACTTAACGGTTTCGGAACCACCTTATGTGAACACCTTGAATGAGCCACCCTGAATATACATGTTATTCTGAGAGCATTAATATTCTTCAGAGATGGTTTAAGATCACCCTAGTTTACTGGATATTGTTCCACTAAATGGAAGCAACTACGTGTGCCGGTAATGTTGCCTTGATCAAGCGGATGCAGGCGTGCCTTTTCCAGAGAGTGTGACATCATGTTATGTGCTCCATCGCCATTTTGTCCAAATGATTTATTTCGGAACGAAGATGGCCTTTGTCGATGTCCTTTTAGCTCTGACACCCTGACCTCCAGTTGTCAGTCAGTCAGATCGGTATCAAACCTTATGTGTGGAGAGGGTATCAACCAAAACCCCAATACAGTTTTTGGTATGTGCTGTCGTCCAGGAGAATTTGCTTATTCGGTAATAAGTAACACGTGACCTACGTAACCCAGAAAAAGCATAACTGTGAGCCTTTACCGCGTAGAGCTTCCGTGGTGAAGTCGGTAGAGTGTTACTTTGTCATACCATAGATTCCGGCTCCGGGCTCTCGCCATATCAGCTTTTTACTCTAGTACGTGTGAAACCGTTATGTGGCACAACATGGTCCTGACATGTAAAAGAAATTTTCTTAGTTTATAGCGATGCTCTGTTGGCAGTCTGCTTGCGCTTCGTTTATTTGAAAGTAGCAAGCTTTAGAGTTTATTTGTAGTTTACAAAATAAGCACAATTGTTTCTTTATTTTTCTGTTCCAACCGTTTATGTTTATTCTGTGAAACTACAAATGTACTCTATAGGTTTGCTGCTCTCAAATAAAATAAGCGAAAGCGGACTTCCAATAGAAAATTGCTATAAACTCCGAACACTCCTTTTACATACCAGGAACAAGTTGTCCCATATAACAGTCTCACACGTTGTGCTAAACAAAATGATATGACCAGGACTCGAACCTGAGACCATTGGTACGACAATCTAACACTCTACACACTTCCACAGGGGACCTAGACGGCAGCCGCTTACAGTTACGATTTTCATATGCTCCGTAGATCAGGTGCTACTTATTATTTACCGCTTACGCACGTTTTTCTGGGCGACAGCGCACAGCATAAACTATATCGGAGTTTTTGTTGATACCCTATCGATATACAACTTTTCGTACCGATCTGACTTCTGACAATTGAAGGTGTGGATGCAAGCAACAGAGTGTTACAAACAAATATTTACTGGGGACAGTGATGGGAAATGTGCCTGTTGAGGAGCCAGTCCGTTTTGATCGGCTTAAGACAGACATAATGGCCAAGTCAGAGATTAGCGTTCTCCTCAACTATAATGTCTAAGAGAAACAGCTTTTCAAATGTTCATATTTTCAACTGTGTGTGAATTCCTAAGGGACCAAAATGCTGAGGTCATCGGTCCCTAGTCTTACACACTACTTAAACTAACTTATGCTAATAACGACACACACACACACACCCATGCCCGAGGGAGGACTTGAACCTCCGGCGGGAGAGGCCGCGCAATCCGTAAATGGCGCTTCAAACCACGCGGCCACTCCGCGGGGCGACAGCTTTTCGTCCGTGTACAATAAACGTAATGCTAGTAATGCTCTTTCTATGATTAATGAATTGCTGCAATGGATTTCTACTAGCATGAAAAAGAGAAGAATGAAATAGCAGAGAGAGATGATGCAGTAGTTGTTTATTTGCATGTTGTGGAACGAGTTGTAAGTAGGCTATTTATGTTTTCTTTATGTAAGTAGGCTGTTTTATGTTTTCTTATTGGCAACGTTATGTAGCGCTCTATATGAAAATCACTGGCTGTGCTGTGTGCAGTCTGTGGCTAGTTTGCATTGTTGTCTGCCATTGTAGTGTTGGGCAGCGGCAGCTGGATGTGAACAGCGCGTAGCGTTGCGCAGTTGGAGGTGAGCCGCCAGCAGTGGTGGATGTGAGGAGAGAGATGGCGGAGTTTTGTAATTTGTCATGAACTGCTATATATATTATGACTATTAAGGTAAATACATTGTTTGTTCTCTATTAATATCTTTCATTTGCTAACTATCCCTATCAGTAGTTAGTGCCTTCAGTAGTTTGCATCTTTTATTTAGCTGGCAGTAGTGGCGCTCGCTGTATTGCAGTAGTTCGAGTAATGAAGATTTTTGTGAGGTAAGTGATTTCTGAAAGGAGTTTAATGTTACTCAGGGCCATTCTTTTGCAGGGATCTTTGATAGTCAGATTGCGTTGCGCTAAAATTATTGTGTGTCAGTTTAAGCACAGTCTTGTATAATTTTTCAAAGGGGACGTTTCATATGTCGACCCTTAGCCGAGGATACCTCACTGGAATCTTCTGATTTTTTCTTGTAGTTTGTGTAATTAGTGTAGCTTTTGTTTATTGCTAGCGCGTAATTATAGAGAGAATTTCCTTGGTAGTTGTGGTTTTTCATTGTTGCACAGTAAAACAGTTGTGGCATGCATGTAGATTTGCACCAAGTATTTCGCAGCTGCAATTAACTAGATATTATTTTCAGTGCTATGTTAATGTGTTCTCTTATTTTTGCTTTTCAAATTGTGTTTTTCTGTGTTATCGTGTGAAATATTGTGACAATAATGGCGTGTGAAAAACGTAACACTAGGCTCCAAAGTAAACTGAGAAATAATAGTGACGACGGGCGTAGCTTATCAGCACCACTGTGCAGTGAATTAACAGACATTCCAAGTAGTAATTTGGTAATTGTGCATAGGGAAATGGAGCGGGCGGCAAATAATGGTGTAGACAGTGAAACAGGTTGTGAACAGGGAAGCATTATCGATCGATCGGTCGGCAATAGCTCGCCTCAGGAATCCGAAATGACAGGACACAATTTTACAAATACTGTACATTCAGGTTTTGCGTCCTCACCGTTTTCTCAAATAAGTCAAGACACATTTTCAGCTTGTCAAAATGTGAATGTTGCCGGTGCAGATGCACTGCCGAAAAGCGTAGAGGAACAGATTCCAGACACTAATGCATTGTTATTACAACTAATGCAACAAATGGAACAAAATCAGAGACAAACACAGCAAAAGCTTCAAAAGTTAGACACAATGGAACAAAATCAGAGACAAACACAGCAACAGTTAGACACAATGGAACAAAATCTTCAAAAGTTAGACACAATGGAACAACACCAGAGACAAACACAGCAACAGTTAGACGTAATGGAACAAAATCTTCAAAAGTTAGACACCACGCTTGAACAAACACGTGAAGATTTAACTACTGAGTTACATAACATTGAATCGAAATGTCAAAAAGTCTGTAATGACGTAAAAACACAAATTTGTGAGCATTTCCAACCTATTTTTTCGCGTCATGAAAATGCATTACAGAATCACGAAGCAGCCATAAAAGAACTGCAAACTATTGTTCATGAAAATCATGAGACCTTGCAAGCTAAAATGGACTCAGTTGCATCTACCGATTCGATTACACAACTTGCAAAAACTCAGGAAAACTTAAAGGACACAGTAGATACTCTGAAAATTGGTTCAGAAAGACACATGGAGGAAATTAGTTCATTATCAGAGAAAGTAGCCGAACTTTCGGATCAGGTCACTAACTTATCTACGAAGGTAGATGATAATCTGAATGACACAAAACCGGTAGTCTTTAATGACACAGAAGAGTGCGAACAAATTAGGAAACTGAAACAAAATCTGAATCAAATTAATACGCAACACCAAAGAGAAATCCAGGAAGTACAAGATTAGCTGACACAGGTAATACAAGAATTACGTATTTCAGAGGACACTCGCGCTCCAATACGGGAAGAGGGACATAGAAATACGGAACAGCCACAAAATAATAACACAGGGCATTTCGGAAGTTATGAAAGAAATTGGCAATGTGCACCGAATTTTGAGATGGAACCGCCGACATGATGTAACAATGACCGACATGCTACTCGCCGACACGATGATTTTGACTATAAGCTGTTCATTACTACACGTAAATTCAAAACGTTTAAGAATTCTGCCAACGACATTCATCCACAAGCGTGGCTCCATCAATTCTCTCATTGTTTTCCTCCCGACTGGTCATTGGAGCACAGGTTAGAATTTATGTGTGGCTACTTGGAGAATGAACCAGCTGTAAGAATGCGATCGGTCATTCACGATTGTCAAAGTGAAGGAGAATTTTACCATGCGTTCCTCTCAGCATATTGGTCACAAGCTACACAAGACCGAGTAAAACATAGCATCATGATGATGAAACACTTTGAACAATCTGAATTTTCCAGTCTTGTCAAATATTTTGAAGACATGTTGCACAAGAATCAGTACCTGTCAAACCCATAAAGCCCCACAGAACTCATCCGCATTTGCTTAATCAAATTACCTGAACATTTACGGCATATTATTTTGGCAGGACGTTGCAAAGACGACATTGAAGCTTTTCAGGGACTGTTACAAGAATTAGAAATTGACACAAACAGTCGCGGGATGCGAAAACAGGAAAACAATCACTACAGGTCACATCCGTCACAATTCCGTGACGACAGAAACAATAAATGGCCACAACAAGCCTATTCTTACAACGTAAATCGTGACCAAAACAGACACCACCCGATTGACAACCACTGGCAGAGTAATAGTTACAGAGAAAGATCGCATTTCCGTAGTAATGAATATGACAGAGACAATCATAGAAACAGACAATTTGGCAACCAGAACTATTATTATCACGGGAGACAGAATAACTTCAGATGCAACGGTCCAGCGCGCAGTTACGATTCAGGGAGAAATTCTCCACCACGTGACCATCAAGAAAGAAACTATGGAATCTACCGACATGACGACAGACGATATGATCGTAATGACAGACCTGAATTGCATCAGAACTGGCGGGATTCAAACAGAGCAGAGCACTCTCGACAATGTGAATTTGTAGAAGTTAGGTCTCCTAATCCCAATAACGACGCGCGCCAACAAAGAAACAGACAATGACTCGCACCGCAGGCAGCCACTTGCGCCCGCTGGCTCAGGGAAAAATAACATTGACGCTAACCTTGAGCAAAATTCCAGTATTCTTTACGGACAAATACTGCATGATAATTGCATTCAAGTTGAAACTCTGCGTACTGAGAAGAGCAAAGGTTTACACCACATTTCACATGTAAAACCGTTTATTGAAGGATAATCTGCTTTTTAACTTTGTCTTTGCCATAAAACGTTTCACTTCACGTTACTAGTATGCTTTAGAAACTGTTACCATGCAACAATGTTTAAAGTTAAATATCCAGTCAAGAACCAAGAGAACTAATTTAAACAGAAATTACGAATGCATTGTTACTGCGAACAGACGACACAGTGTTATTGTGTGTGTACATTCTTGCTTGTTAGTTGCACGATTACGTAACGACTATGAGGCTTACATACTTAGGACATATACTGGTACTGCTAATGAGATTTTAATGCAACATTCTGGTTTACTTGAAAACACATTCTGCATTAAAGTACTTTCTGAGAGATACCAGATGACACAGTGGTTAGTTTATGTGACAGCTACACGATTATATCACGATGTTACTAATGAGTGTTACTAATGAGTGACAATTTACAATGTTGCTTTTGCGGTATATCTGTTTTATGTCTGCACAGTTTTTCTGAATTCTTCTCGAAAGTAAAACATGTTTTAGTAGTAACTTTTGTGGTATAGCCACAATGAGACAGCCGTTTCCGTAGCACAACAATACGTTACAGCACAGTAATTTCTTCATCACAACAATAAGCGTAATAACTAAGATATCTATACGCAAAGCATTTCACATTTGTTTATCATGAGGTAAGTACATTGACTTCTGCAGAACTTAGCTTTCGGAGGACAATAACTATGACATTTCCACAGAGATTATCTTACAGCAAGAAGCACATTTAGCGCTACAGGACACGTATTTGAGTGATTAATTTTGTACTTAAAACATTTATTTTTAAAAAATTTGGATTACAAAGAAAGTTTTCCGTGATACATTTCATTCCATTGCTGTAATCTGTAACAGCTGAGGGTATAATTACAATAATCCTCAGGGGGGTACACGCTTACTTTGTGTATCATGTGTTTGGCAAGCACAAGGAGCCCTAGCTAATATGGTATTTGCTTACACAACTTTACACAACGGTACCATATTTCTCTAACACACAAATTACACAGCTATCTGATCATTTAACTGAGAGATAAACTTTTTTTTTACATCAGTGACACATGTTTACGCAATTACACAGTTGGGTAACTTCACACTTATGAAATTGTATTTTGTCTGTACTTTGTGAACTGTTCATGTTTTTTTGGAACCATTGTGATACTATGAGAGCTTTGAATGATGTATTTGGTAAGGGAGCATGATTTTTAAAGTATGTTTGAGGTAGATGACACTACTGAAATGAGCAGAGAATTTTCTTTAGGTTTTGAAATTATTGCAGAAAGCTACGACGTTTTTGAGATTTGACTGAGGTGCTATGATGTTATTATTATGACAACGATGTGTATTATGCTGCTGAGGTATGTTTATGATTAATAGGCTGAGGCTATATGAGTTATTTGATTATGCTTCATATTTATAATGATGAAATATTGAAGAGTGTCGATGAATATGTATATGTGTAATAAGGTAAGGAGTAATGAATAGTGGGTAGGGACTCTTGAATTGTGAAAAAGGATGTTGGAAACCAAGAATCGTACTTTAAGAGTTATGAAATGTGTGTAAATGCGTGAATGTATCACAATGCCGGCGAAAATTTTTTGGACACTGTTATATTCATAAGATTTTGTTTCTACACATTTGCAACGCAAATTCTTGACCTGTGAAATATTTTTATATGAGACTGTCACTGTAGCGGAAACTGCTGTCGTAAATATTTCCGTAAGAAAGTTGAGTGACCACCTGCACGTAATGCGTTTTGGGCGCCCAGCTGAGAGGTAGTCGTCTGACAAAAGAAAGCCATTAGGTGAAAAAAAAAGGGAGGCCATTATCCTCGCCATTGACATTCCTTTAGAGAAAACATTGCAAATGCGACACCATCATTACTTGGAAAGATACTTACATCTGCACACCTGATTATGACAAGTGTCTTTCTATGAGAGTTGAGAGCTACTGACTTACGAAATGCCACATAGCTATTGAATGATGTTTTTATGCTTTTTTCATTTGATACCTGTTTTCCAGCTGTGTTGCAGCATTGTTTTTATAAAATAAACTTAAATGCATCTGCTAATGTGAACACTTTCTGTTAACAGATTTATTAAATAATTATTTTCTGATCCACATTCTTCGAAAAAGGAGCTCTTGGAATGGAGAGAACAACAAGAAGGGACTAATAACAGTAACTGCATCTATAATTTTCTTTTCAAGTACTTGGTAATTTTTTTGTAGAATAATTTGTGGTGCACCACTTTAATTACATAGACATTAAGATGTGAATATGCATTTCCCTTGTCTGCATTGTTGTCTTTAGTGTAATGTTTTTTTTTGCTTGAGCTATGTCATGTTTAGATATAAGTTGCTGCTGCTGTTTTCCAGGCATAATGTTACTGAATTTGACGTTGTATTACGCTGTTAAGCCAGTTTTACTACGGATTTATTTTTCTTGTTTGCTGCACAGTGCCTTATATTAGTTGTATTATTGCAATTGCTTTGCCAATTTGCATTTTTTTCATTGCTGTTTGTATTAATTGTTTTATGCTGCTGCATTGCCTCGTCCCTTAGTTTAGCATCTGAGCTCAGTAGATTTAAGTTAGCTTAAGAAGGGTAGACTATATAACAAACTGACTATGGACAGTAGGGAAAGAATGCATTGAGAAGTTATATGAAAAAGATTTGGGCCAAAATGAGTATTGTACAATCAGAAATTCTTATTTTGAAAGAAATATGAATAGAATACAGGAAGGAGGTATAGATAGGACTTTTTGGGAATAATGATGAATGAAGGGAGATCTCCAAGAAGCAAAGAAAGTTTTGTTTGCAAAATACTGCAATAAAACAAACCCTGTCCTTTCCTTTTGTGTTATCCCACTATGTGTTTGTGTACCCTTATGTATTTGTGTTCATCCTGTCTTTATGTGTTTATCTGATACGATTTATGTTGTAGAATCTTTCTAATACTGAGCTACATTCACTATGATGAGGAATACTGTTATCCTCGAATATAATTGGCATTAATAATATGTTATTTACCTTGTAAAGATGTTTAGACATTATTTATTCGGTTTTGTTTTAATGCTCATGTGTGAAGTTGATGTTTCGAAAGTGATTCTGATCTTTTATTTATGTACTCATGTCATAATTCCTGCAACACTGATGTATATCTTATTTCGATTCTTTTGTAAAGCTTGTACTACAAATGTTATCTGTATTGTTATGTTCTATAATGATGTATTTTGTACCTTTTTAATTGTATTCTTATGTTATAAAATTGTAATTGACACCAGTTCATCATATTAGTAACTTGTAAGCATTCATTTCACTGCACACATTTCTGTTGGTCATAGTAATGCACAATATGTGAGAAGTTGGGACTGTTAGTGTTTGCACGTGTGTTGATAATTCAGCAAGGGACTGGATAACAGCATTGCTGATTCTAAGGACATTTCAAACAAATTTTTTGTGAGTGCACAAGTGGTGGTTTATGGACTTGCTATCTTCTCTGCAAGACTCTTCGATGGTGATTGTGCACCTGCACAGTCGCAACAGATGGCTGCTGGCCATCTCTACAAGGACTACAGTGGGTCTACACCTCTGGTGGCCCACCAATACCGTAATCTCTACAAGGACTACAGTGGGTCTACACCTTTGCTGACTCACCAATACCATTATTTCTACAAGGACTACAGTGGGTCTACACCTTTGCTGACTCACCAACATCATTATTTCTACAAGGACTGCAGTGGGTCTGCACCTCTGGTGGCCCACCAATACCACAATCTCTACCAGGACTACAGTGGGTCTACTCTGTGATGACCTACCTACCAACATTCATCAACTTCGAATGACTCTGCTGTGGGTTTGCTCTGTTGTGGCCCATTACCTGTCAGCATGTCAAGAGTCAGCACTGTCTTTCCATTGGAAGGACAACACTACTTCTTCAAGACTGCATGGAAATCCACTACTTCCGTGTGCATTCTCTGTTACTAATGAGACTTTGTGAAAAACAAAAACTGTAATTACTATTATGATGAATGATCAGGACTATCTTTATGGACTGTGAGAAAATTTTAGGTTTTGACCAACATTGTATCAATAAGTGTGTGCATTTGATATATTTCTTACTGTAATTATGAAAAATTTTATCAAATCATTATTGGCCACTGCCCAAAAAAATTTGTAAAATTTTTTGTGGGGAGCGTGGGGGCTATGTAAGTAGGCTGTTTATGTTTTCTTTATGTAAGTAGGCTGTTTTATGTTTTCTTATTGGCAACGTTATGTAGCGCTCTATATGAAAATCACTGGCTGTGCTGTGTGCAGTCTGTGGCTAGTTTGCATTGTTGTCTGCCATTGTAGTGATGGGCAGCGGCAGCTGGATGTGAACAGCGCGTAGCGTTGCGCAGTTGGAGGTGAGCCGCCAGCAGTGGTGGATGTGGGGAGAGAGATGGCGGAGTTTTGTAATTTGTCATGAACTGCTATATATATTATGACTATTAAGGTAAATACATTGTTTGTTCTCTATTAATATCTTTCATTTGCTAACTATCCCTATCAGTAGTTAGTGCCTTCAGTAGTTTGCATCTTTTATTTAGCTGGCAGTAGTGGCGCTCGCTGTATTGCAGTAGTTCGAGTAATGAAGATTTTTGTGAGGTAAGTGATTTCTGAAAGGTATAGTTTAATGTTACTCAGGGCCATTCTTTTGCAGGGATCTTTGATAGTCAGATTGCGTTGCGCTAAAATTATTGTGTGTCAGTTTAAGCACAGTCTTGTATAATTGTTCAAAGGGGACGTTTCAGAGTCAGTTTACAGGATATGTGTGCATTATTACACCTCTGGCCATTAAACTTTCTACACCAAGAGGAAACGCTGATGATAAACGGGTATTCATTGTATAAATATATTATACTAGAACTGATATGTCATTACATTTTCACGCAATTTGGGTGCATAGATCCTGAGAAATCAGTACCCAGAACAACCACCTCTGGCCGTTATAGCGGCTTTGATACGCCTGGGCATTGAGTCAAACAGAGCTTGGATGGTGTGTACAGGTATAGCTGCCCATACAGCTTCAACACGATACCACAGTTCATCAAGAGTAGTGACTGGCGTGTTGTGACGAGCCAGTTGCTCGGCCACCATTGACCAGACGTTTTCAATTGGTGAGAGATCTGGAGAATGTGCTGGCCAGGGCAGCAGTCGAACATTTTCTGTATCCAGAAAGGCCCGTGCAGGACCTGAAACATGCGGTAGTGCATTATCCTGCTGAAATGTAGGGTTTCGCAGGGATCGAATGAAGGGTAGAGCCACGGTTCGTGCCGTGCGGTTCTAGGCGCTACAGTCTGGATCCGCGAGACCGCTACGGTCGCAGGTTCTAATCCTGCCACGGGCATGGATGTGTGTGATGTCCTTAGGTTAGTTAGGTTTAAGCAGTTCTAAGTTCTAGGGGACTGAAGTTAAGTCCCATAGCGCTCAGAGCCATTTTTGAACCAAGGGTCGTAACACATCTGAAATACAACGTCCACTGTTCAAATTGCCCTTAATGCGAACAAGAGGTGACCGAGACGTGTGACCAATAGCACCCCATACCATCATGCTGGGTGATACGCCAGTATGGGGTTGACGAATACACGCTTTCAATGTGCATTCACTGCGATGTCGCCAAACACGTATACGACCATCATGATGCTGTAAACATAACCTGGATTCACCCGAAAAAATGACGTTTTGCCATTCGTGCACCCAGGTTCGTTGTTGAGTACATCATCGCAGGCGCTCCTGTGTGTTTTGCAGCGTCAAGGGTAACAGCAGCCATGGTCTCCGAACTGATAGTCCGTGCTGCTGCAAACGTCGTCGAACTGTTCGTGCAGATGGTTGTTGTCTTGCAAACGTCCCCATCTGTTGACTCAGGGATCGAGACGTGGCTGCACGATTCGTTACAGTCCTGCAGATAAGATGCTTGTCATCTCGACTGCTAGTGATACGAGGCCGTTGGGATCCAGGACGGCGTTCCGTATTACCCTCCTGAACCCACCGATTCCATATTCTGCTAACAGTCATTGGATCTCGACCAACGCGAGCAGCAATGTCGCGATACGATAACCCGCAATCGTGATAGGCTGCAATCCGACCTTTATCAAAGTCGGAAACGTGATGGTACGCATTTCTCCTCCTTACACGAGGCATCACAACAACGTTTCACCAGGCAACGCCGGTCAATTGCTGTTTGTGTATGAGTAATCGGTTGGAAACTTTCCTCATGTCAGCACGTTGTAGTTGTCGCCAATGGTTCAAATGGCTCTGAGCACTATGGGACTTAACATCTATGGTCATCAGTCCCCTAGAACTTATAACTACTTAAACCTAACTAACCTAAGGACAGCACACAACACCGAGCCATCACGAGGCAGAGAAAATCCCTGACCCCGCCGGGAATCGAACCCGGGAACCCGGGCGTGGGAAGCGAGAAGGCTACCGCACGACCACGAGATGCGGGCTTGTCGCCAATGGTGCCAACCTTGTGTGAATGCTCTGAAAAGCTAATCATTTGCATGTCACAGCATCTTCTTCCTGTCGTTTAAATTTCGCGTCTGTAGCACTTCATCTTCGTGGTGTAGCAATTTTAATGTCCAGTAGTATAGTTTCGGTGGATTGCTACAGGCTAGCCATTTACAAGTTTCTACGTGGCACAAGAGCCTAAATTTAGCATAAATGAACATATTATTTTCCAGTCTTACTCAAGTAACAACATTTTTTACCTTTTTGCAGGCTACCAGTTTTTCAATAAAACTTCGTCTATGGAATAATAAGTGTTCTTCAGAAGAAATGATTTTAGGTTAGATATAAAATTTTCTTTACTTCTGTTAGACATTTTATGTTATTGCGCCAATGATAAAAAGTTTTTGTTAATTTGTATTTGAACTTTTTTTCTGAGCCACTGAAAGCTTTAATAATGAGTAATGAAGGGCGTTTTTTCTTCTAGTGTCGTAGGTATGGGCGTCGTTCTTCTTCTCAAATTGTGATGGACTGTTTATGAAGAATTTCAATAGCGAATATATATATATATATATAATATTTTGTGAAGGTGCAGCTGAAATATCTAACTCTTTGAACAGATACCTACAAGATGCCTGCGGGTGAACATTACGTACTATTATTACTCCTCCTTTTTGTGAAATCAGTACGTTCTTCCAAAGTTCTACCCCAGTAAATCATTCCATAAGACACTGTAGAGTGGAAATTCGCAAAATTTGTTAGGACTTTGATTCGTTTGCTTTGAAGACTAGCAGTTATGACGAGTACAAAGCCAGCAGAACTTAATTGTTTGAGTTGCTCAGTAATATTTTTTCCAGTTCAAGTTTTAATGAAAATATGCTCTCAAAAGACGCTGTACTTGCATGCGGGAAGACGGGGTTTCAAATCCTCATTCGGCATCTTGACTTACGACATCGTGCTTTCCGTAAATTGTTTATGGTGAATGCCGGGATGGTTCCCTTGAAAAGGACTCGGCTGATTTTTTTTCCCCATTTCGAGCGTGTTTCAGCTCGAGTAGCCGCACCGGCAAGAGAACATTGAATCCTGACCTTCCTTCTTTACTAAAAATAAAAATAAAATGTATCATTTACTTAGAAAACAGGACAGACGGAAGGGAATGGTCTGTAAGGCAAGGTCTTCAAAATTCTCCATGAAAAAGTTGATCCTGGACAGTGAAACTTAATAGAGTATGCGATGAAATATGTGCAACGCATCTGCATGCGTAGTAACTTGCGTTAGACTTGGGGGCGACATCTGTGCCGTTAGTCGCGATTCGCGCGGGCAGGAAGTGCGTGCTTGGTTTCATGTAGGGCAGAACAAAACCGGAGCAGCGAGTTGAAGTCTTCCTGGAACAGCAAGCGGCAGACACGTACTGCCATTGTATAGCGCCCTGTCAGGCAGCTGCGGTACACGGGCCGTAATAACTTTTCGAGGGGACTGGAGTCTGTACTACATAACTGAGAAGATCTGGTAGCAGAGCTCTTGCGAGACTGACAAGTTTCAGCCGCGCGGTAGTTACGACACTGAACACGTAAATCAGGAGGAACAAAATTCGGATTGTATTTCTCATTTTAGTTTTCCATGGTCTCTCTAAATCGCATTTCAGGAGAATCCCGGAATGGTTTCCTCAATAACGCCACATTAGTTATCTTACACCATCCTTTTCCATAGTTGCTAATCCTTCGTCGCTAATGATCTCAACGTCGATGACACCTTAAACGGTAACAGAAATTCCTTTCTGTAACAAGTGATAGCTCACTAGCAACGTGGTTCTCGACGGTATATCTTTTTTCAAACTGATCAGATAATTTGATTAAAATGATAATTAATCACTAATTACAAAATGCAAAGCATGAATCTCTTTCGAAGTGTTTATCTCATCGTACGGCGTCAACTTTTTTCACGATTTGTAAATTTTTTTATTTAACTTATTTATTATTAGTCAGAATGAAAAAGACTTACAGGAAGCTGTCTGTCATGTAAGCAAAATAGCCAGAGAATAAAATCTGAACGTCTCCATCGCAAATACAAAATGAATAGCATTTTTAGGACACCGCTCCATGGGAGTTAAGATTGAAACTGACAAGCAGATCGTAGAGCAAGTCAATACATTGATTATTTAGGGTGCAATGTTACATACAGAGCAAACAATGAAATACAAAATAAGTTACACCTATTTAACTATTTCTGTGGAACTTTATACAGAACACTAGGAACGTAAGCCCACAGAGATACTCTACTAAAGCTCTATAAGTTTATGGCTATACCAGCACTGCTCTACAGATGCGGAAACTGGACTTTTAAGAAGAGAGATAAAAAGAGAATAGAATAAATGAATTTCCTTAGATAAGTGGCTGGATAAAAAGAGAAATGACGACATTGAAGCTGAACTGAATATGCAAAATATAATTGGCATAATAAAACAATATCAATCAAGATGGAGAGAACATACACCGTATGCCAGATGTATGATGACTTGGCCAATTTTGAAGGAGACGGAACGGACCAAACGTGCTTAGATGATGATGATCATTATTTAACTTAGCGGCCGAATGTCCTTCATGTCTCCAAAGTTATCAGTGAACCTATAAGGGATGACCAAAAACTTTCCGTTCGAACAGTAGAACGAAAAACCAGTCCAAGTTTCAAATTTTTACTTTTTATTCATTCGATGACTAGTTTCGGGCTGAGACCCATTTTCAAATCATCATAACAAAGTAAAAAATGCCATCTCCGAAGATGTCAAAAATATGCAATGAACATTTACGCTGCATACAGCTCGACCGTAAAGTCCAGAATCAGCATGCCAATCAGGCAAACTCGCCTTGAACACTGAGGCAATCATCCCATCAATGAACCAGGTTGAAATATCAGTTTGGTAAAACAACGTAACCTGCTGCATGAAGAAGCCCGTAACTGCTTGCTGCACATCCTCGTCCGACAAGAATCGTCGACCCATAATAGCCTTTCTTATGGGACCGAAGACGCGATAATCGCATGAGGGAAGATCAGGACAATAGGGTGGGTGCTCGACTGTCTTCCACTTGAGTTGGCGTTACGACATTTGCGGTTAGGGACGTGCGTTATCATGAACATGGCGCACCATTCAACGCTGTGGTTTCCAGCTGATATGCTGCCGCACACAGATTCTTCATTTTCCGATGGCTGTCTATTGGTGTTTGTCGTTCGGTATCTAAAAAAAGAATAACAGCCCGTTGATCCCATTTGGACACATCTGGTAATTACGTTGCCATACTTCACGTTTCCGCATTTACGACATGTCCGTTGGAGAGACACGAATGCCATACTAATCCCTGGCCTTCATGATGATGATGATGTTGATGATGATAATGATGTTTGGTTCGTGGGGCGCTCAACTGCGCGGTTATCGGCGCCCGTACAAATTCCCAACCTTTGCTCAGTCCAATCTCGCCACTTTCATGAATGATGATGAAATGATGAGGACAACACAAACACCCAGTCGTGTCGAGGCAGGTGAAAATCCCTGAACCCGCCGGGAATCGAACCCGGGACTGGCCCTCATGTCGGTGTTTGTATACCCGCATAGCAGTCGCGCTACGTTGTGTATACGCTGCATCCCTTATATAAGAGGGAAGTCATTTTCGCCATCTGTCTGTGAATCTTATTTTAACAAACGTGAGAGGAAGGCTTCAGAGTTTCTCCAAAATTTTAACTCTCTGCATCTCAGCATCACATTCAGTGTGGAGGTAGAATTGTATGGCGAACTCCACTTTTTGGATGTCCAAGTCAAGCTCAAAGCGGATAGCACTGTGGGACACTGTGTACAAGGAAGCCACCACACTGATTTGTATCGGCATGCCTCCAGCTGCCATCCTCCTTCAGACCGTGAGGGTGTGCTACGTGCCCTGGTCTACATGGCCCTTTGCAATATCGGATGAATAAAGCCTACTAAGGGAGCTCAACCACCTTAATAACATATTCAGGAAGAACACATACGGCGTGAGATAAATCCGACGAGCTTTTAGGCAGAAGGTACACGCTCAGCTAACAGAACGCGACGAGAAGAATAATACAATGACGTATTTCCATACGTCGGCAAAGTATCGAACAAAATCGACAGAAACTTGTCTCGGCGCAACATTAAATGTGTTTCCCGTCCACCTCCGAAAACGCGTGCAGTATTAGATACGGTGAAGATGACTTGGGGGCTTCGTGAATCTGGTGCCTACGTGCCTACCGTATTCGATGCAAATGCGGTAAGGCAAAGATCGGGCAGACTGTGTGGAAGATCTAAGAAAGTTGCTAGAAGCACAGGAGACACGCCTAACTGAAGCAACCAACAGAATCTGCGGTTGCGTAGCACTGCGTAACTACAAGGTACTCAATGAAATATAAGCAAACGGAAGTACTTAGTCAGCTCTCGTCGTTTAGGGACTGTGTTCTGGAGGATTTTGAAACAGATGTGTCCGACGTCTTGATCGATAGAGCCAGTGGCTTCAATTTCAGTGACGCAAGTGACACAGTGGATGGGGTTATCTCTTAACTTCAAACAGAATCTGGTTGTGTTTGTCCACTGTACACAACGAAAACACCGGCAAAGTGAGAACATCAAATTAGTGGTAAAACAGGTTGAATTCTAATATGTTGGTCGCCTAACCATGGAACAGTTGTAGGACAATTAAGGGACCTTCAAATCCAAGTCAGGTTTGAGCATAACTGATTGTTATTTGCTATTTGTAATGCAGACAATTCACATAAAATTGGCAGAGAACAAAGTTCTCTAAAATCTGAATAGAAATTACATAAAATGACGCTAACAGTGTGATGGATATCAAATTATATGGCAGACAGTATGAAGAAAACACAGCAAGATTTCCTCATGTGGACAGCTCGTGAATTCATAGTTCACGAGACAAAAGAGACCAAGAATTACAAGCAGATAGACAAGAGTGTGCCAACAAGCACCAGTAGGCGGAAAAAAACGCCGCATGGAGAGAATAAATATCGCTTATTTCATGAGAAACGGGCACGCAGCAATTTCCCACTTATGGCATACAAAATGCATATGAACATAGAAGAGGTTAGTACTGGCGTGGAGCAGTGTGTCACTGACTGGTCAGCATTTTCACGCCAAGCACAGTGGATACACCAAAAATTTGAAGCAAAAGCAACCGAATTCCACTCACAGGTGAGGCGGTGCCACAACATCCCGTCCTTCGATGTCGACACAGAAAAAGCAAAAATGTCATGCTCAGTATTATTCTCTGGGGACCGTAGTGGCGGCACGGTGCTCTCTGCCCTCAGTGAGGACAAGTGATGACTCTAGCCAGCAAAAGCATGGAGCAGACCACGGTTCCACTTCTGTAAAACTGTTCAGCAACCAGGGATGCTCGCCCCTCGTACTGAGACTCACTGTCTGCCTCCTTCCGACAAACAGAAACTACAGACCACACCGGTAGCACACCTACCTTGCAATAGAAACGTATATCTTTCCTCCCAAGTAAAAAAAAAAAAAAAAAAAAAAAAAAAACCAGTACTGTCAATGAAAAAACGAGGAAATTGTGGCAGAAAAATGAAATAATATCGTAAAGCGATATGTGAAAGTCACGTCACAGAATTCACGAGACTGGCTGAGAGCGACTTTCGCACCCGATGATGACAGCAGAAGCACTGGGAGACAGGAGTTTACGCCCCGCGTTTGGCGATCACATCCCCACATCACTTCATCCAAGGCGGCGTGCAGCCGAATTGTGTGGTAAGAGGTGGGGAGCGATAAGAGTGTAAAGGAGGTGCGATGTAGCAAAGACGTTCACTTTATAGGTTGTAAGTAGGCTGTTTAGGTTTTTATGTTGGTAACGTCACGTTGCGCTCTGTATGAAAATCACTGACTGTGCTGTGTGCAGTCTGTGGCTGCTTTGCTTTGTTGGAAATTTTGCTATTGTAATGTTGGGCTGTTGGATGTGAACAGTGCGTTGCGTTGCGCAGTTGGAAGTGAGCCGCCAGCCGTGGTGGATGTGGGGAGAGAGATGGTTCAAATGGCTCTGAGCACTATGGGACTTAACAGCTATGGTCATCAGTCCCCTAGAACTTAGAACTACTTAAACCTAACTAACCTAAGGACAGCACACAACACCCAGCCATCACGAGGCAGAGAAAATCCCTCACCCCGCCGGGAATCGAACCCGGGAACCCGGGCGTGGGAAGCGAGAACGCTACCGCACGACCACGAGATGCGGGCTGGGGGGAGAGATGGCAGAATTTTGAGAGCGGACGATTTGGACGTGTGTCCATCAGAAAGAGTAAATTTGAAATACTGTATATCATGAACTAATATATATATATATATATATATATATATATATATATATATATATATATATGATGATTTTTGACTATTATTAAGGTAAATACATTGATTGTTCTCTATCAAAATCTTTCATTTGCTGACTATGCCTATCAGTAGTTATTGCCTTCAGTAGTTAGAATCTTTTATTTAGCTGGCAGTATTGGCGCTCGCTGTATTGCAGTAGTTCGAGTAACGAAGATTTTTGTGAGGTAAGTGACTCATGAAAAGTATAGGTTACTGTTAGTCAGGGCCATTCTTTTGTAGGGATTATTGAAAGTCAGGTTGCCTTGCGCTAAAAATATTGTGTGCAGTTTAGTGTTGATCAGAATAAGTTGAGCTGTTTGAAAATCAAATAACGTAAGAGGTAATTCACTAATTTTTCTAAGGTACAAATGTTTCAAATGGCTCTGAGCACTATGGGACTTAACATCGGTGGTCATCAGTCCCCTAGACCTTAGAACTACTTAAACCTAACTAACCTAAGGACATCACACACATCCATACCAGAGGCAGGATTCGAACCTGCGACCGTAGCGGTCACGCGGTTCCAGACTGAAGCGCCTAGAACCGCACGGACACACCGGCCGGCTTTTCTAAGGGGATGTTTCAAGGTATTACCACCGAGCGGGGTGGCGCAGTGGTTAGACACTGGACTCGCATTCGGGAGGACGACGGTTCAATCCCGCGTCCGGCCATCCTGATTTAGGTTTTCCGTGATTTCCCTAAATCACTCCAGGCAAATGCCGGGATGGTTCCTCTGAAAGGGCACGGCCGACTTCCTTCCCCATCCTTCCCTAATCCGATGAGACCGATGACCACGCTGTCTGGTCTCCTTCCCCAAACCAACCAACCAACCAACCAACCAAGGTATTACCTGAAGATGACGGCAATGTATGCTGCCGATATATCACGTTTCGTAAACAGCTGCACCCGTCTGTCCAACCGAGAGCAAAATAAATATATTTCAACAGTATGATAGTTTTTGAGGCGCACTTTGAGGACCTGCCCAGCAGTTGCCTAGAGTTAGAGACTGCGAAACCACCCTAAAACCAGACTCAGTCTGGTTGGTGTACTAGAGCAAGGTCAAATTCAATCAACGTCTGACACACTTCCCAGTCTCGTAAGCATGTACTATGGGAGTAGGTCAAATATAAAAAAAGTGAATCATTTTCTGTGTTTAGAAATTGTAATTAAGCTAGAGAAATAATTAGGCTACACTGACTAATAAAATCTGAACCACAAAATTAAGTAACCGATATTTAAATGGATTAATTGTTTGACAGGTAATGATATTTACTGATAATGACCTATATAACATATTTCCAAAAAATTATATCCACCCAACTTTACAATATTGCATGATCATAATTGTGAAGATTTCAATGTCAGTATGACAAGAAGTCGGTGTTTAAGCCTGTTATGCATTCCTTTGAGTTTCAGATAGTATACTCAGTAGTACACATTTTATATCTCTTTATGATGTTATCCCACTTTCATTACGTGGTCTACACCTGATGAGACTTACTCTTCGTGAATCTGGCAATTGCGTCTGTAGTCAGATACGCTTCTGTCACAGCTGCCAACGTCAGTAGGGACCTTTGCTTGAGGAGGGTGGGGCCGAGCGGGATTAACCGAGAGGTGCAAGGCGCTGCAGTCATGGACTGTGCGGCTGGTCCCGGCGGAGGTTCGAGTCCTCCCTCGGGCATGGGTGTGTGTGTTTGTCCTTAGGATAATTTAGGTTAAGTAGTGTGTAAGCTTAGGGACTGATGACCTTAGCAGTTAAAGTCACATAAGATTTCACACACATTTGAACATTTTTTTTGTGGAGGGTGGGGAGGGAGATGGTGGGAGGGGGGAGGATGAGACGATGATGTGTGAGCCACCTCTTTATGGATAGGGTAATCATTGTTCTATATTTTCTTGTTTTATCTCTCCGTGCATTGCATTTATGAAGTGGAGATGGGGAATTACTCTAAATAAGTATCACCAGTTTATAAACGTTTTGTTGTTATTTATTACGACTAGACTTTGTAGACTTTGTATGTAGCACACTGGTACGATGGCAAAGTTCTGAACAGTCTGGGTCTGCGCTCTTGACGCTACTGCATACAGTGCATTTCTAAATATGTAATTACATAGTAACAATATGAGACTTTTATAGGTTGCTGGCTGAGCTTTCTCTTATATTATCATGAACATTTTCCTTCCGCTACTCGGGAAGAGCTTTGATCTAGCTTAATCTCAAAGTTTGTGGTATTTCTGGTCCTAATACCCATTTAATACTGAATTAAGAAACGTAAGGAAAAAATCAAAC
Organism: Schistocerca cancellata; assembly: GCF_023864275.1. NCBI lineage: Eukaryota > Metazoa > Arthropoda > Insecta > Orthoptera > Acrididae > Schistocerca > Schistocerca cancellata. Next base: position 208,515,130 of record NC_064629.1, on the reverse strand, counting down.
TGATAAAGTAATTAAAGAAAATAATATGTTGTAGAATACAGTGATCCTGCTTCTATTAAGCGACTACGATCCTTCCATTTTTTGTTATAAAAGAAAATGTAACTTTTTCTCCCCTCAGTTTTTATAACATTTGCGTTCAATCCTACCGGTTGTTTTCATCTTCGGTACATGGAAAGTAGAATCCATGAGAACAGCAAATGGACTAGTGTCCTTTACCTTAACAATTTGTAGCTGATGTGGTCTTCTCTTTATTAAAGTTCATGTGGCTCTCCAGGATACGTCCACGTACCGCGAGTATATCTGCCGAGGCCACTCAGGGTCTCTGGAGATCCAACTCCGTGATGTTCCGTTGGAGGCCCTTGTTGGAGCCATTCAGAAGGATCATGTCCCCGAAGTTCTCATTCAACGTCCTCATTATGTAGGTGGTGTTCTATTCCTACAGCAGTCCCCTATTTTTTTCATCTGCCCCCTTCCCTTCTCGAGTTGTTGTTCACATTGTTGTAGCAGTTCCTGCAATGCGCCTACGCGAGTTCCTGCGGCTGATGCTTCAATTTAACTTCTCTCTCAAGAAAACAGCATTTATTATTTCGTTCAATTTCTGTTGGCGCCTTTCTTCTCTCAAAATTACCGCCACTATTTCATTCTGCAAAAAATTCGTATTATTATTTGTCATTACTGACTATTACACTCCCATACCACATGACCCAGAATTCTTTCGCAACTCCGATCGCATGTAATACTCGGTCTTCGGTTTCTTGTTTTCAGGTAACTGCGTATAGTCCATGACCAATCAAATAGTGAATCATTCCCACGGAGGGCCCCATGCATCTTAACACGTTAGTTGCCGCACTCTTAGTGACGACTGTTTCACCAGTTCAGGCACTCGGCATTTGGCGTGAGGCTGTATCACGGCCGCCGGCGGGCACACTGCAGTCCATGTGTTGAATTAAGCCGGACCGTCACGTTTGGGAGGAAACTGCAGACACGTTCTCTTATCGTTTGTGTCTCAGGGACGATGGAGAATCTATACTTTAATATATGTTTTTGTTGAGACAAGTTGTTCTATGATTTCCTCCGCTCTTTGCAGGTCTCTCTTCTTCGGACATTACTCTGCGCCTTTCTTCCGAACTGGCAAATCTACTGGTCAGATTCTGAGAAGTACTGGAGAACTAGGAGGGCCTCATTTCGTGCAGATGTGGAAAACGAAGACTCACGCTTCGTTGCATACGTATGGGCTTGTGCTTGTTTCACCAGTTACAGTTCATGAGTCCAGACGCTAGCTCTGTAACCTGCAACAGTTGCCACAATGGCCTCGCATTATATTCTTATACTGTGTAATGGGTGTCCGAAGGTCTTCTTTTATAGATTCACTAATTTAACCATTATTTAGCGTCCTTAATTTCAGGGATGTTGGATGTCGAAAGAGATGTTTTGTCTCTCGTCCAAACTGCAATCACTAATATCCGATGACCTCATTTATTTTTAGTTGTTCTTGATTCATTTTCATTGAAAGGTCCTGTTTCTTGAGAGCTTCCCTTGTAACAGAAGTTAAACTGTCTTGTGCGAGTGTATGTGAAGTACGGTCTGTATATACCATTCTTGCAGCGAACGTAGCGTGAGCTTGCAGGTGTCTTCTAGTATGCGTCTTGAAACCCCTGCTACCATAACAACTATGGTAAAACGAAGTACGCTGTGGGATGAACATTCACCCAACATTGATTTGACGTTTTTTTTCTGTGGCTGAATGCCCTACTTACCCCCACAAGACGACTTTATACGAAGATGTAAATCAAAGTCAGGTGTATTATCTAACTGATTACACTAAGGACGCAGACCAAGTTTTTGGGCTTTTGAATATTTGGCTGCCAGTAACTGACCCACCAATGCAGAATGAGCCCATAATTCATTTAAGTGGATTGAGAATTCCGGCGACGCACCGCTCTCATGAATGTTTCTGGCCGGGGTGCTAAACCAACCAGTATTCAAATTCTACCAAAATATATACTCATTTGCGTACGTTAGGGCAACTTAGTGATATAATACGGAACAAAAAAGTTGGACTACTGCTTCACTGTGCGGACTAAACTGTTGTAGGATTATTCTGTAACACGTAATATAGACGCTAGGCAGTACAACACCGGTCATCGTTTCTGAAATACTCAGTGTGAACACAGGACTTTGAAAAGTGATTCATCAACGCTGCACCTCCCTGGCTTGCGGTAGCTTCTAAATCAAATTACCGTACCCTGCCATTGGAGCCTATCAACGAAAACCGTAACTCATCTGTAGAGGTCAAGATAGGTAGAACACTCCCGGCTGATATGCTGCCATTGCCAACGCCCCTTACTCTCATTGTGCAGACAGCAATGCCCGCGGATAGCAGTTCTCCATTGTGCTAAGCGATGTTGTTCTTTTGTTTATTTTTCGCACTAATCATAAACAGATATACCTTCTGGCTCTGGAATGTTTTAAAACAACAACTGTTACAATTACTCAAGCTGGAAAGCTGCATATACCCATACATACTACAATATGTATGTAGGTGTGTGTATGTTCTACATCTCCTCCTAAACCACTGGACTACTTTCATTCAAACTTGGTGCACATATCTCTCGATATTAGACAACAATCGCTGTGGTGTGAGAGCAACTTACCTATCATAGCTCAGGAGATATGATGTCATAAACAATGAGCTGCACGAAAAACTGCTGCATCATGCAACATGCATGTGCTGCTAACTCTATTTGCTATAAATTTCGCAGACAGTATCCGAATATTCCACTAAATACACCTACGAAATTATACCAAGGTACCACACATAGGCCGGCCGGGGTGGCCGAGCGGTTCTAGGCGCTAACTCTGGAACCGCGCGACCGCCACGGTCGCAGGTTCGAATCGTGCCTCGGGCGTGGATGTGTGTGATGTCCTTAGATTAGTTAGGTTTAAGTAGTTTTAAGTTCTAGGGGACTGATGACCTCAGAAGTTAAGTCCCACAGTGCTCAGAGGCAGTTTGAACCACACATGGCTCAGGAGGTGCGACATCGTAGACAGTGAGATGCGTGAAAAATTGCCGCATCATGAATGAAGTTTTATTACATTTATTCTTCACTGCTAAGATACTCCTATAGTTGAGTCAGCTTAAGGAAATCCCTGAGACAATGCTTTTGAGAGCTATCAACTGCGAAGCACAAACGGCTGTAGGCGAAAACAATAGCCATTTACAGAGTTACGAAGAGACGTTACTATAGAGACGTTTACAAAATCAGTACAGGCACACGAAGCAGCTGAGGCCCGTGTACAGAAACTGTTCCATAATTTTAAAAGAATTTTCGGAAATTCATGGTAATGAAATTTTTTTTGGTATTGTGCTACAAATGCATTTCATTTTTCGTTTTAGTTTCTAGTAGAAAATTGGTAAAATGAATACCTAGGCATTGTTGGGTTTGTCAACTGGTAACAGGCTGCTCAAAGTAGCAGAACGTTGCTTAACCTCCCGTTGTAGTTGTGTATGTTTACAGTTTATACTAATTACCAGATCAACGTGAATATCACTTTAGGAGGGTGCTGTAACTGGAAATCCCTCACAAACATTCCGGTTTGAGATTCCTTCTGTCCTGCACCCAGTAGGTTGAGAGACTTGGCTGAAACCGACGATGTTCTACGACAGCCCGATTTTCTCTGATGAGTTGGGAAAGAAAAATCGATAGTAGTGTTGCACATCAGGTATATCGACCATTCGTCTTCCCCAACGTTGTCGCTTATTATCTTGCATGTTGAAAGAGAGAAATTTTGAAGTCTACCCAACAGTCTGTTGAGGAGCAAATAGTTGTACATAGCATCACTGAACTCACGTTTCATCAATCTTGTAACAGATAAATTCTGAGAAATAGATAGTTGTTTGCCAGTCGTCAGAAATTACCGAAGAAACTTGTTTAGCAATGAATGTACGGTATACCACACTAATCCAAAAGTGAACACTTCTTCTTCAGACGAAAAACTTACTTTATCTCTGTTCCTTAATGAAGTCATTTGAAGAGACCACTCCCACTTCTCCATTTAGCTGTGACCATAGAGTAAGCGTATCACATTTTAATATTTGCAGAACTTTTCTCACTGTGCAGCTGTTTACTCGTAATTCATTTAGTAGTACGGTAAAGGATCATGAGATATACGATCGAACTTAAAATTTTAATTCAGTGTTTCGGAAAACACCTGCAAATAAATATTATGATCTTACATTTGCTGAGAAGAGATTAGAGTTTTCATCCATATATTAGTATTTAGAGCAGTTAGTAGCACATAATTTGTAAATTTTAATGTCATTTCATTTTCCAAGGTTTGGTCATAGCTTACGTAATAATTGATCCCACTTGTTGTCGACAGGATCCAGAGCGTTTCTCAAGTTTGTCAGGTTGAAATTTACTTAGCAAAATGTAATCTGTTCAAATTTTTCAAAGGAATGTGAGTTTACACTTACGGAATATTATTGTCTGAGGATGGCCTAAAAAGCCAAAAGGTGGCTCACAACGAACTGTAAAATAAATGTTATTGTGGAATGTCATTACTGTGTATTCTAGTTTTTTAAATATGGGATTATTTGAAAGAAAGATTCCGTTGTTAAAATTAAAGACTAAAATGTCTGTGAGGACAAAGGATCACTTGGTGGTACTGACAGTCTCCAGATCTTCAGCCAGTTATACATCACGCATAAAAAATTACATCTGAGCACAGGACGTACCTCTGATGGATTGTCTGACAGGATCATTAAGAGGACCAGGTTGTGAGCGAATCTCCTGTGGTTGACCATACTAACGTTGGTACACTTATCTCAAAAACTATTTGTTCAAATCAAACTAAATTTGAAACATTCGCAAGTTGCCATATTTTCTTCCGAGTGTGTTACTTTTGTGACAGTGCCATTGTTACCACAGTAGGAATTCCAAAAAAGTGTGTCACCTAAAATATTGGAATTTAAAAATCTAAATATTTGTCAAACCTTTTATTTGATTGTCATAATTCTAGTAAATTTTAATGAAACTGATGTGATTAACATTTGTACCGATTTGCATTGACACAGATGTATTAGTTTCAGAGACAATTGTATTTAAAACTACTTTAGGGAAAATGCATTTAAAGTTTTTGATATGATCTTTTCAACTTACATTCATAGTTAAAACCCGCCAGGTCCATCGCTGTCTTCGTGGTGGATTTCTGGATCCTCCAGCTTACGTTGCAGGCCCTATTTTGAATTGTGGTCTCTTTTCTCATTTGGGGGCATTTTTCTCAGACTCCTGTACCCTCAGCTGGTCAATTGACAGAGGAACAATTTTCATGTTCACCTTAGGTTTCTGTGTCAATATCACTGAAAACTTTCAGCTTTCTGGCTGACCCATAACTTAAACGCAACACTGCATCCCTGACACCAATTTTCAGGACTTTGAGGCCCACAAATACTGTTTTAGGTAAGCATCCCCACACACAATTATTGGAACTTTCATTGGGATTTTAAGTACTCATTCGCGTGCATTTAGCAAGCAAGATTTTGTTAGCTATGTCTCTATAGACAGGTTTTGTAACACCTGCTACTGACGTTGTATGGGATGATGCAGTCTATATTTATCACAAGTTACACTTCCTCTTTGATACTTACACCATGACTCGGGGCCCTTTGGACAGATGGAATGATTAAGGTCCTCTGTTACCTTTAAACTTTTTCCTACCGTTAAACTTCCTTATTCAACCCATATTAACGATCTGCACTGACGGAATATAACTATAAACACAATAAGACCACTTCTTAAAATCAAGTACCGGTACTATTTCAAATCACTATGACGAGTAAAACAAAAATAGAGCCCTGAGCTGATGTTCAGCTATTACCTACACTCGCTTAACACCAGACTGACCAATTTGCTAAGCGTTGGTCAAAGAGTACGAGGTGCATTCAAGTTCTAAGGCCTCCGATTTTTTTTCTAATTAACTACTCACCCGAAATCGATGAAACTGGCGTTACTTCTCGACGAAATCGCCCTGCAGAAGTACACATTTTTCACAACGCTGACGCCATGATTCCATGGCAGCGGCGAAGGCTTCTTTAGGAGTCTGTTTTGACCACTGAGGCAATAGCAGCACGGCTGGTGAATGTGCGGCCACGGAGAGTGTCTTTCATTGTTGGAAAAAACCAAAAGTCACTAGGAGCCAGGTCAGGTGAGTAGGGAGCATTAGAAATCACTTCAAAGTTGTTATCACGTAGAAACTGTTGCGTAACTTTAGCTCGATGTGCGGGTGCATTGTCTTGGTGAAACAGCACATGCGCAGCCCTTCCTGGACGTTTTTGTTGCAGTGCAGGAAGGAATTTGTTCTTCAAAACATTTTCGTAGGATGCACCTGTTACCGTAGTGCCCTTTGGAACGCAATGGGTAAGGATTACGCCCTCGCTGTCCCAGAACATGGACACCATCATTTTTTCAGCACTGGCAGTTACCCGAAATTTTTTTGGTGGCGGTGAATCTGTGTGCTTCCATTGAGCTGACTGGCGCTTTGTTTCTGGACTGAAAAATGGCATCCATGTCTCATCCATTGTCACAACCGATGAAAAGAAAGTCCCATTCATGCTGTCGTTGCGTGTCAACATTGCTTGGCAACATGCCACATGGTCAGCCATGTGGTCGTCCGTCAGCATTCGTGGCACCCACCTGGATGACACTTTTCGCATTTTCAGGTCGTCATGCAGGATTGTGTGCACAGAACCCACAGAAATGCCTACTCTGGAGGCGATCTCTTCAACAGTCATTCGGCGATCCCCCAAAACAATTTTCTCCACTTTCCCGATCATGTCGTCAGACCGGCTTGTGCAAGCCCGAGGTTGTTTCGGTTTGTTGTCACACGATGTTCTGCCTTCATTAAACTGTCACACTCACGAACGCACTTTCGACACATCTATAACTCCATCACCACATGTCTCCTTCAACTGTCGATGAATTTCAGTTGGTTTCACACCACGCAAATTCAGAAAACGAATGATTGCACGCTGTTCAAGTAAGGAAAACGTCGCCATTTTAAGTATTTAAAACAGTTCTCATTCTCACCACTGGCGGTAAAATTCCATCTGCCGTACGGTGCTGCCATCTCTGGGACATATTGACAATGAACGCGGCCTCATTTTAAAACAATGCGCATGTTTGTATCTCTTTCCAGTCCGGAGAAAAAAAATCGGAGGCCTTAGAACTTGAATGCACCTCGTTAATAGAGGAAAGACAAAGAAAATCTGCTGCAGCTGGCACAAACACAGACCAATTGACAGCAGACAGAAGAGGAAGTGTTGTTTAAAAAATGCTCTTTCTTTCCTATTAATATGCTCAAAACATACAAAAACGAAACATATTATGGTTCAGGAAGAATTGGGATGTAACTTACCACAGTAAAAAGAAATCGTAATTTCGACGGATTTACACTTCCTGGTTCCCTTAAATCTCTGGCCTTCGAATATAGTTTTACATTAACAATTTTCGACCAGTTCAATATAATTTGGAGGAAAACAAATGTCTTGTTTATCTGTTCAGAAACTTCAGGCAAGTGTTTTGTGTCTTGTTTCAGTGGAACGAGATCATAGTCACTGAAAATTATTAATACCAATTTCACATTCGGCTTTTTAACTGGTGAAAGGTAGAAAACCTCCGAAGAGAGTGGCCCTACTTATCCAAAGTTTTTTTTTTCCTCAGAAACAATTTCGAAATATCTGTATTGTACTGATACCCTTACCATATGGCCGTTCACAACAGGGAAACGCGGAATTTTGTTTACATTTCGTTTTGTTTCCCAACTGCTTCTAAAGCATTTAAAAATGTGTAAAACATAAAACATAAAAAAAAGTTTTCTAATTGCCTGTCGTGGATGCGCAGTACATTGTTACACGATTTTATTGGCACTAAAAAATTCATGTGCTTTCCTAGTGACACTATTATTATCTGCAATGAGGATAATTAATTTGAACCAACATACACAAAACATTGCTTGTTAAGGGTTTTAACTGCTTATCTGTGATGAGAAACAGGAATGACAGCCGCTACAGCAAGACATTTTGACAAAGGTTTAGAAACTGTAAATAACTATGGCGTTTGCCCATGAGTCTCAGCACCAAATATATTACTGTCAAACAACTCACCACATTAAAATGAAACTTTTGGCTGTATATAAGTCTCATCCATCAAAGTAAACACTTGAATTTCATATGGTTTCAGATAATTAACTCTATTTTTCAAGAATGGGATAGTACTACCTGATAATGGCTTCACCAACTGGTAATTACAAATCAGATTCAGTAAAGCATATGGATGTGGTAAAAACATCAGATTGCATTCCAGGAAAGTATTTTAAAACGAGGCAGAATTAACGCACAAACAGCTAGCTACTATCGTAGGTATCCTGTATTTTGACACTTTCATTTGCTCCACAACAAATTCAAATAGTTAATTTCATGAAAATTTGATACTTTTTCCACACATTGGGCTGTACAGATAAATTTATTTTAAACAGTTGGCTCCAATTTTCCTTTGTCTATTTCTGACGTAAGAGATTCTAAAGCATTTACTGAGTTCAGCTGCTTTGCCCTCTCTTACAAGGTTTTAACAACATTATTAGCAGTATTAACACTTACACTACACAACTAAACACGATTTATACTGATGAAGGAACTGGGAGACATACATGCAGTCTGTCACCATCCTTCACCACAAACCACTTGCCATTAAACATTTTTCTGCTTCCTAGAAGTGTGATAGTATCATTTTGGTTCCTCAGTGAATCCTGTTCAACGTATTACTTATGGGAAGCAGCACTATTTCAAGTAGTTTTTGCCAGATGTCTTTTTCAACATCAAAACGACGTTTTACAGTAGATGCTGATTTTGAACAGTAGGCTGATGTATTCGAAAAGATAGTTGACACAGCGGCCTCAATCATCTTTGGCCTTACTCTAGGAAATTCCTTCAGTTCTCCCTTATACATAGTTCTGTCAGTTCTAAAGGTAAATGAGTCACAGAAATGTGTGCACACAGCAGGTTTTTTTATCTTCTAAAGTTCCGTTGGGATATGACGAAGACTCTCATCAGTTGGCAGTAAAAATACTACAGCTCTTTGAACGACATCAGATTATAGCTGTGTGAAATTTTGAGTTTTGACGAAATCTGTAAAATGAAATGAACAGAAAATTAACAGATTACTATGAATTAACCATCATAATGGACTGGTAAATCTGCATATTTTATGCAGAACATGCACTATAGTTGGAAAACCGTTGCAAAAAGAAAGACTTCAGAATCTACGCACCTTACTGATACAAGATGTTCTTAACTAGTCCAGAACGGATATGTAGCGATCTATAACAACGATATGTACACTCGAGTAAAAACTAAAAAACTAACGTTCAAGTTTCTCAGGCAGTTGTTTAAACACTCGTACAGAAGCAGTTAACATACAGTGAACTCTTAACACACATGTGTTCTACGCGCCGCAGCTCAAAACACTGTGGTATAGACGACCGCACAAAGTGACTGGTGCGTGTTAGAAGTTCGTTTCTTGGTCTCGGATTTCCCATAAACGCCGACGCGGTCCCAGCTGAATGATTTACTCCGGGTAGCTGGAATACAGCCCCCGGAGTAAAGGCGAAATACCTCAGTGCTTAAAATATGTAACGGTGTTTCCATTGCACGCATGCTAATCACAGAAATGGCTCTGAGCACAATGGGGCTTAACTTCTGAGGTCATCAGTCCCCTAGAACTTAGAATTACTTAAACCTAACTAACCTAAGGACATCATACACATCCATGCCCGAGGCAGGATTCGAACCTGCGACCGTAGCGGTCGCGCGGTTCCAGACTGTAGCGCCTAGAACCGCTCGGCCACCCCGATCGGCTTCTAATCACAGAGCCTTTACGGACGTATGGTGATAAGAGGTACACTCATGCGGTGGTGGCTTCTTTACTTCGTACCGACGAGTTGGTGGTGGATAGTATGGCTACTCACTGTTGAACTGACCGTGATTTGCTACGCTTTGATCCCTGTATCGTCTATTGAAGTCCGAGACAATCGGCAACGACTTTGAGCTGCGTCGTGTGAAAAGCATTATCGGCTTCAGAGAGGTTGTGCCACAGCTGTCGGATATCAACGAAATGACCTCGGTCAAATGGTCTAATATGGCGATAGCGAAGGAAGCGAATGATTTAGCACATTAAAGTAACGGGAAGCACGATTACAGCATCAGGTAACGCGTTACCTAAACAATGCGATGTGATACAGCGATTCACGGTCTGATATGGATGAAAAACAGAAAATTAGAAAATTCGCTGTTTACAGAGGACAGGCTATTGAAAAACTGATCGCGTCATTTGAGGTTCAAATGGTTCAAATGGCTCTGAGCACTATGGGACTTAACATCTATGGTCATCAGTCCCCTAGAACTTAGAACTACTTAAACCTAACTAACCTAAGGACAGCACACAACACCCAGCCATCACGAGGCAGAGAAGATCCCTGACCCCGCCGGGATTCGAACCCGGGAACCTGGGCGTGGGAAGCGAGAACGCTACCGCTCATTTGAGGTATGTGAACAACTGCATAAATGTTTTAAATTTTTACTGTAAGTCTAACTTTCAGCATAGTATTAAACATACAAGATTGCATGACTCAGCTGTGTATCATGTATCTTTAGTTATATATGAAAAATAAATTATAATTGAAAGACTAATTATTACTCCCGTTTCGATGTAAATATAATAAACAAGAACCCACTGAAGACAGTACAAACGGTGACTTGCATAACGTGAAATTTATCTGGTTTTTGATACAAGCTCTGTTGACATCACAGTAATATGAGACGCCGAAATATTCCGTTCTACAAGGCAAGAGGAGTGCTATTTCTCTTCAATACCGTATTTATCTCTGCTCCAATTTCTTATTGATGCTTGAGATTGTTGGCCTTTCCGTTGTTCCCCTTACACAAAGACACATAGTGACTGGGCGAATGTGTTTTCTTGCTCACTGTGAGTGAACGCTGGAACAATAGCGTAGGGTTCCAGTCACAGGTTGCTTGAGGTTTAGTCTAGAGAGAGTGTTTCTTGCCCTCTGTTCATCTGGATATCCTTGGGGAAATTTGTGAAAATGGCGATATGGCGGTGTTATTCTTATCTGTGGTGACATAATATTAGTAACATGTTTGCCACTGTACATAACATTAAAACAGCATCTGTCTAAAGTGGCAAACTTGCTCCCTGGGAAAAACTCTGAAGAGTTGTAGAGCGTATCCTGAAGAACAAATGGAGGATAGCAATCAGTGTGCGGAAACGTCACCGAATGATACTACAGAGCGCCGAAGTTAAGGGCGCCGGTGCCTGCCACAAGACTACCTCTTCAGCAGCCAACGTGACTTTATACGTTGACGGACCATACGCGGAACGTTTCGCAATGTTGTTTGTTATTTAGTGATTGCGACTGATTGCCACAATCACCAGTGGAGAGGATGGAACTAGCTGCTAGAAAGGCCTTGTTTTCTATGAATGCGATGCTCTGTTGCCTCAGTGGATGTCGGTTTCGGACACGGGTTTAGATCCACAGTTTATTTTTCTACCTGAACCCTATCAATGTCAAATGTTTCTCGGTATGCAGGAGAACCATAAACTGCAGATGGAAATCGTGTCCGAAACCGCCTTCCACCAAGACAGCACAGCATCACATTCATAGGAGACAAGGCCTGTCAACGCAGCAAGAAATGGGTCAAATGGCTCTGAGCACTATGGAACTTAACTTCTGAGGTCATCAGTCCCCTAGAACTTAGAACTACTTAAACCTAACTAACCTAAGGACATCACACACATCCAAGCCCGAAGCAGGATTCGAACCTGCGATCGTAACGGTCGCGCGGTTCCAGACTGTAGCGCCTAGAACCGCTTGGCCACTCCGGCCGGCTCGACGCAGCAGCTGGCTTCATCTTCTCCACTGGTCATCGTGGCTGTTAGACGTGATCACTGACTAACAATCAACATAGTGAGAAGATTCCGCCTGACATGCATACGGTACATCAGCGTGTAAAGTCATGTTTGGTGCCGAGGGTGTGGTCTACTGGGAGGGTGTGGTCTACTGGGAGCGTCGTTGGATGACGTTTCCGGAGACAGGTCCTTATCCTCGATTTGTTCCTCAAGTCATTCTCTAAAACTACTTGAAGTTTGTCGCAACATTTCTGGGATACCATGTATAGCACCACTGCCATTGACCATTGCTGACAGCCAGAGGCTGCTGGTTCTCCAATGGGAGATGTTGCCACAAACGATGGTTGCTTGGTTGATTTGAGGGATGGGACCAAACAGCGAGATCATCTGTTCCATCGGAATAAGGAAGGATGGGGAAGGAAGTAGGCCGTGCCATTTCAAAGGAACCATCCCGGAATTTGCCTGAAGCTGTTTACAAAAATCACGGAAAATCTAAATCAGGATGGCCGGACGCTGGATTGAACCGTCATCCTCCGGAATGCGAGTCCAGTGTGCTCCACCTCGCTCGGTCAGAAACGATGCTTGGTGGCCTGGTACATGGTATAAGAGATCGTGGACCATCCATGGGAAGGTGCGACATCCAGTACAGAGTTCTTCATAAGTACCTCCAGGGTTTCACAAGACGACTTCGTGAATATTACAAGTCATACAGGAAACAGACGCATATCAGTGGATAGAGCATCTCTCCAAGTCTTAACTCAGAACTGGGTTGCTATCTGCACGTTAGAACTAGAGTGTTGCGACTGTATGGAGCAGATGATGTGTCTAAATGTTTTTACGCACCTGACCGCCGGAGGAACTACGGCACGGCGTGTATTTCTCATACACTATGTGATCAAAGGTATCTGAACATCTGGCTGAAAAATGACTTACAAGTTCGTGGCGCCCTCCATCGGTAATACTGGAATTCAATATGGTGTTGGCCCACCCTTAGCCTTGATGACAGCTTCCACCCTCGCAGGTCGTTCAATCAAGTGCTGGAAGGTTTCTTGGGGAATGGCAGCCCATTCATCACGGAGTGCTGCACTGAGGAGAGGTGTCGATGTCGGTCGGTGCGGCCTGGCACGATGTCGGCGTTCCAAAACATCACAAAGGTTTTCTACAGGATTCAGGTCAGGACTCTGTGCAGGCCAGTCCAATATAGGGATGTTATTGTCGTGTAACCACTCCGCCACAGGCGGAACAGGTGCTCGATCGTGTTGAAAGATGCAATCGCCATCCACGAAAATTGCTCTTCAACAGTGGGAAGCAAGAAGGTGCTTAAAACATCAATGTAGGCCTGTGCTGTTGATAGTGCCACGTAAAACAACAAGGGGTGCAAGCCCACTTCATGAAAAACACGACCACACCATAACAACACTACTTCCGAATTTTACTGTTGGCACTACACACGCTGGCAGATGACGTTCGCGGGGCATTCTCCATACCTACACCCTGCCATCGGATCGCCACATTGTGTACCATGATTCGTCAATCCACACAACGTTTTCCCGCTGTTCTATCGTCCAATTATTACGCTCCTTACACCAAGCGAGGCGAGGCGTCGTCTGGCATTTACCGGCGTGATGTGTGGCTTATGAGCAGCCGCTCGACCATGAAATCCAAGTTTTCTCACCTCCCGCCTAACTGCCATAGTACTTGCAGTGAATCCTGATGCAGTTTGGAATTTCTGTGTGATGGTATGGATAGATGTCTACCTATTACACATTACGAACCACTTCAACTGTCGGCAGTCTTTCAGTCAACAGACGAAGTCGGCCTGTACGCTTTTGTGCTGTACGTGTCCCTTCACGTTTCCACTTCACTATCACATTGAAACAGTGGACCTAGGGATGTTTAGGAGTGTGGAAATCTCGCGTACAGACGTAAGGCACAAGTGACACCCAATCATCTGACCACGTTGGAAGTCCGTGAGTTCCGCGGAGTGCTCCATTCTGCTCTCTCACGATGTCTAATGACTACTGAGGTCGCTGATATGGAGTACCTGGCAGTAGGTGGTAGCGCAATGCACCTTATATGTTTTTGGGGTGTCCGGATACTTTTAATCACATAGTGTACATTAATACCACACAAACAGAAATTTCACCATTTACATTCAGAGCAAACCATCAACACGGCATACGAGGGGGTACTAAATAAAACTGGAATCATTTCTTAAATTGTTTACAAAACGACCTTATTCGCTTCAAAATACTCTCCAGTACAACTAATACATTTGTTCCACTGGTGCTACCATTGTCCAAAACATTTTTTGTAGTCATGTTTAGAAATGATTGACAGATCCTCCCTCATTTTTTTCTTGACTTCTTCAATGTTGTCAAATCGGTGTCCTTTCGTGCCGTTTTTCATGCATGGATAGAAGAAAAGGTTGCACAGAGCCAGGTCAAGTGAGGAAGGTGCGTGGGGCAGCGGACCCATGCCATTTTTAGCCATGCAGGTGCATTGCCATAGTGGAATAACCAGTCCCCTGTTTGCCACAAATCAGGTCTTTTTTGACGAATACGAAAAATGATGAAAACGGCAGTTTGATTAATTGTCTGTCGACTGCCAGTGAACGCAAGCTCTCGATATTTTTCAATATTTTCGTCGATTCGGTTAGTTGATGGACGTCCAGAACGAGGTTTGTCATCAACCGACATGTTGCTATTTTTAAATCGAGCAAAGCACTCGTACACTTGTGTTTTTCCTATAGCGTCATCTTGGTAAGCTGTTTTCAACGTTAAAAACGCTTTAGCAGCATTTTTACCGTGTAGAAAACAAAATTTCACAGCTGCACGTTGTCCACATAAACTTGTCATAATAAAAAAAAACGAAACAAGAACAAAATAACGTTAGCAAAAACAATTACTGCAGACGAACAGAACAAGCTAGTTCGACAACACAGGCGGCACTGAACTGGCAATGAGTTGCGCTATACGCACCTTGTGGGAGAAATTTGTACTACACAAGCTCCTCCTATGGCAATGTTATTCCGGTTATTTAGGTACCCCTCCCGATATTAAAGCTAGAGTACCGCAAAGCAGCATCCTGGGGTCTTCTTGATTAGCTTCTACATGAACAACATTCGAGCAACACATAACAAAATAGTTGCCACCTACGCATATGACACCACCATCCCAGTAAAAGATTGGATACCATCAAACATTAGCTCGCGACTACAGATAATACTCAGAACTGTCGAGCGTGGGTTGTAGAAACGGCTTATCAAGGTTAATGTCGACAGGTGCGTTTACGTGTAGACCGAAAAAACTGCACAAACACCAACACTGCAGACAAATGACACTACACACACACCCAGCACATTTCCACGAGAAAGCCAGATACCTCGGTGTCAGACTGGATCGGAATCTCAAATTGAGGGACCACACACGACACTTTGCTAACAAAGCACACGCGAGGCTCAAACAACTTTACCCTGTGCTTAACAGACACTGAACAGTAGGATGCTGAGGTCAATGTTTATAACCATGACACATATTAGATCGCTTATGACACACGCAGCTCCAGTCTGGAGTCACACAGCTGCAGCAAGTATGCGCCCTCTGCGAGTCATACAGAACAAGGTATTACGTATCGTTAGTGACGCTCCAAGATACGCACGCATCGCGGACTTACACAATGAGCTGCGCCTCGATGCTCACGGGGAGGTATTGAAAAAGCTCGCCACACGACCGAAAAAAAAAACTCAAGGCACTCGGACAACCTCTTCATTACGATAACAGCCATAGACGGAAGCATAAAAGTCATTGGTCTTCTGTCTGGTTTGATGCGGCCCGCCACGAATTGCTTCCCTTCTGTTACCTCTTCATCTCAGAGTAGCACTTGCACTCTACGTCCTCAGTTTTGTTAAATGTATTCAGGTCTCTTTCTTTCCCTATAGTTTTTACCTTTTGCGTCTAGTGCCATAGAGGTTCTTATTCCCTGATGTCGTACATGTGTCCTATCATCCATTCCCTTCTCCTTGTCAGTACTTTCCACACCTTTCTTTTTTCTCCGATTCTCGATTATGCGGAGAACTTGCTTATTCTTTATCTTGTCATTCCACATAATTTTCAACACTCTTCTGTTGCACCACATCTCTAATCCTTCGATTCTCTTCTGTTCCGTTCCTCCCCCCCCCCTCCCGTCCATGATTTACTATCATATAATGCCATGCTACAACCGTACATTCTCAAAAATTTCTTCTTCAAATTAAGGCCTATGTTTGATACCAGTAGACTTCTGTTGGCTAGGAACGCCCTTTTGGCAATGCTTTCTACTGGGTGATCAAAAAGTCAGTATAAATTTGAAAACTTAATAAACAACGGAATAATGTAGATAGAGAGGTAAAAACTGACACACATGCTTGGAATGACAAGGGGTTTTATTAGAACAAAAAAAAAAAAACACCCCATATTGCTAGACGCGTGAAAGATCTCTTGCGCACGTCGTTTGGTGATGATCGTGTGCTCAGCCGCCACTTTCGTCATGCTTGGCCTCCCAGGTCCCCAGACCTCAGTCCGTGCTATTATTGGCTTTAGGGTTACCTGAAGTCGCAAGTGTATCGTGATCGACCGACATCTCTAGGGATGCTGAAAAACAACATCCGACGCCAATGCCTCACGATAACTCCGGACATGCTTTACAGTGGTGTTCACAACATTATTCCTCGACTACAGCTATTGTTGAGGAATGATGGTGGACATATTAAGCATTTCCTGTAAAGAACATCATCTTTGCTTTGTCTTACTTTGTTATGCTAATTATTGCTATTCTGATCAGATGAAGCGCCATCTGTCGGACAGTTTTTGAACGTTTTTATTTTCTTTGTTTCCAATAAAACCCCATGTCATTCCAAGCATGTGTGTCAATTCGTCCCTCTCTATCTACATTATTCCGTGATTTATTCAGTTTTCAAATTTATACGGACTTTTTGATCACCCGGTATGTCATCCTTGCTTCGTCCATCAAGGGTTCTTTTGCCACCAAGCTAGCAGAATTCCTTAACTTCGACTACTTCCTCGTCACAAGTTCTGATGTTAAGTTTCTCGCTGTTGTCACTTCTGCTACATGTCATTACCTTTGTCGTTTTCCGGTTTACTCTCAGTCCAGATTCTGTAGTCAAGAGACATTTTTGGGGAAAATTAACCACCCATGGCAAACTTAAAATAAGCACACAAACAACGCAATATCGACAAACCCCTGTGTTGCAACAAACATGACTGGCACCGCCAACTACTCTCATACAGCCCACTAGCAGGCAAAAACAGAGAACACACGAAACACAGACAAACCCCACATGACTCTCCACAAGGAGTGGTCGATTTTGTAATGAATTCGACTTTTCTGATGACGACTTTGGCATGTTACAGGTACGCTGGCGCGACAGCTGGCCCAGGACGTATCGTCAGAGTCCAGCCTCTCTATTAACATTTCCAAACACTCACGCATGAACTGCAGGTACTGGCATGAATCCGACAGTAGCCCTACTACGCGCCCAGACTGTTGCAGACGTTTTTTTCACACGGCGCATGCCGGGGCACCTTTTTCCACACACTGCCCTTACAACCGCTACCTTTCACTCGCTTTCTGCCTACTGTCTCCTCGATGGAACTGCGTTAGTGGGATCCCACGCCCGGGTTCCCGGGTTCGATTCCCGGCGGGGTCAGGGATTTTCTCTGCCTCGTGATGACTGGGTGCTGTGTGATGTCCTTAGGTTAGTTAGGTTTAAGTAGTTCTGAGTTCTAGGGGACTGATGACCATAGATGTTAAGTCCCATAGTGCTCAGAGCCATTTGGACCATTTTTTTGCGTTAGTGGGTGATCGCGTCCAGACGTACGGAAAACTTCACAGACCGGCAGCCGGTGACTCCTCGACTAACACACTAACCCTTTTGCGCAGAAGTGACAGTAACACTTTTTCTGTTGGTGACCGTGCTAGTGAGGGCGTGGTGGCGCTCCACTTCTTATTCGGCGAGTACTACGAATCGAAATGTCGAGAGATGCTCTATGCACCGGTGTGTTTCATTGTTTTGTGTGTCCAGTAATTTTCACGCAGTCGTGTTCTGAAACCCTGGAGGAACTTATGAATAACCCTGTACTGATAATGAATGCAAGCCGAAGCAATGGATTAAAATTTGTATCAGGGTTGGATTAGAACCCAAATCTGCTGCTCGCAAGGCAGATGTGCTAACCACTGAGCCTATCTGTGTCTAGCACAGGTGCACGGACTAATTTACTACGTCTGCCTCCCTAATACAAAGTCCAATTCATACCTCAGCCCATGTTGATGTTTCCCTTCTTAACTGCCGGCCGGTGTGGCCGTGCGGTTCTAAGCGCGTCAGTTTGGAACCGCGTGACCGCTACGGTCGCAGGTTCGAATCCTGCCTCGGGCATGGATGTGTGTGATGTCCTTAGGTTAGTTAGGTTTAAGTAGTTCTAAGTTCTAGGGGACTGATGACCTCAGTAGTTAAGTCCCATAGTGCTCAGAGCCATTTGAACCATTTGAACCTTCTTAACTCGTATCAGTATTTCAGAGGCGATCCACCACTGGAATAGCACCTTAGCATTGAACAGCAGGCGCACATGGTATATTAATCAGATAAACTATATATTCCAGAGACAAACTGTGGTGTCACCGCCAGACACCACACTTGCTAGGTGGTAGCTTAAATCGGCCGCGGTCCATTAGTACATGTCGGACCCGCGTGTCGCCGCCATCAGTACTTGTAGACCTAGCGCCACCACATGGCAGGTCTAGAAAGACGGACTAGCACTCGCCCCAGTTGTACGGACGACATTGCTAGCGACTAGACGTACGAAGCCTTCCTCTCATTTGCCGAGAGACAGTTAGAATAGCCTTCAGCTCAGTTAATGACTACGACCTAGCAAGGCGCCATTAGCCTTACCTACTTTGAGAGTTATAGTATAAATGTCTCAAGAAGAACGCTGTATTCATCAGAGAATAAAAGTTAAGTATAAAGCAGCTACGTATTTTTCTTGCTACCATTCAATAGTTATCCTGTTTCAGACTTCACGCCCGTCTGCATTAGTTCGCGTGCCTTTCGGCTACCTCCGAGTGGCGTGGCTGTCTTGCTACGCCACAACAGTTTGGCGACGAGTCAACGTGTTCTTCCTACTTGTTTTGCTCTGATTTGATTTGCTTGTGTCATGGCTTCGCCACAATCTCCAGATGTACTGTCCGAATTTTATCGCTTGCAGACTCAGCAGACGCAGGCGTTATTGGACGCCCTGGGACAGCTCGTCCAGGGTCAACGTGCGCTGCAAAACGATGCGGCCGCCGCCGCTTCATCACTACCGCAGCCACAACACGCAGTTGCACCACAGTTTCGTCCGTTTAATGCAGACGACGAAACATGGACGGAGTGGTCACGCCAGTTTGGATTTCATCTCGCCGCCTACAGAATTCAAGGTAACGAGCGGCAGCCTCACTTATTGTCTTGTGTCGGCGTGAAAACGTACCGTGTGATAGTGAAATTGTTTCCCCGACGCGACGTAGCTACTCTGTCCTACGAAGAAATTGTGTCGGCTTTAGATGCCTATTTCAAAGAAACAGTTAATGTGGTTGCAAAACGGTATACGTTCTTTCGTACGAAACGTACGGCCGGTCAAACTAATAGGGAGTGGGTTGCAACTTTGCAAGGCCTTACTAGGGATTGTGAATTTCAGTGTGACTGTGGCCTTCCTTATTCAGATACAATGGTGCGTGATGCAATAGCACAGAACGTTTCTGATGTTCGCATAAGGGAACAGATTTTGAAACTGGTCAATCCCTCCCTTCAACAAGTGATAGACATATTGGATAGGCAAGACACACTTGACTGTGCTCAGGAATCTTTTGAAGCTTCGCCAGCAGTGTGTAACATTAACCGGCCCGCTGGACGCGCTGCGCGGCCCGGTAACCGGCCCTCGCGCACTTCGACGCAGCTGCCGCCGCGCTCTAAACCAGGTGTGCCTCGCCAGCGCACAAATGCAGTGAAATCATGCCCGCGGTGTGCTACTAGACATTCGCGTGAACATTGCCCGTCACGCCAAGCTATTTGCTTTTACTGTCACAAGAAAGGACATGTTCAAAGTGTTTGCCAGAAAAAGCGGGACCCATCTACTGGCTCGCCTCTTCCCCAGGTGTTACCGACGATGCCTTCCATTTTGCCTCATGGCGTCGCGCCGCCGCCGCCGCCGCCGCCGCTGCAGCCGCCGCCGCCGGCGCAGCCCGCAGAGGACGCTTCGCTGCAGCCGCCATCCGCCTCCCTGGGTCACGCGCCGCCGATCGCTTCCCGTGACCAGCTGTCCTCCGCCATGGACCTCTGGCCCGCTCCGGACCACATGGCGTCATCGCGTGTCGGATACCCCGACGCAATGGAGGTCGACCCTGTCTCATTACGGGCGCATACGCCGCATGTTGACGTGCACCCTGGAGTAGGTTTCCAGGCGTTTCCTAGCTCCCCTCGGACCGAATGGCCGGGTGCGGGTGGCACAGCCTCGCCTGTTGTTAGGCTCCCCACCTCATCGCATACGTCAACATGGGGCCCTCCCCACGGCGGGCGGAAGCCTTATAACACGACCGTTCGCCGATTTGCGGGGGAGGAATGTGGTGTCACCGCCAGACACCACACTTGCTAGGTGGTAGCTTAAATCGGCCGCGGTCCATTAGTACATGTCGGACCCGCGTGTCGCCGCCATCAGTACTTGTAGACCTAGCGCCACCACATGGCAGGTCTAGAAAGACGGACTAGCACTCGCCCCAGTTGTACGGACGACATTGCTAGCGACTAGACGTACGAAGCCTTCCTCTCATTTGCCGAGAGACAGTTAGAATAGCCTTCAGCTCAGTTAATGACTACGACCTAGCAAGGCGCCATTAGCCTTACCTACTTTGAGAGTTATAGTATAAATGTCTCAAGAAGAACGCTGTATTCATCAGAGAATAAAAGTTAAGTATAAAGCAGCTACGTATTTTTCTTGCTACCATTCAATAGTTATCCTGTTTCAGACTTCACGCCCGTCTGCATTAGTTCGCGTGCCTTTCGGCTACCTCCGAGTGGCGTGGCTGTCTTGCTACGCCACAACACAAACCAAGTCTCAACTTTCTCTGTTATAATGAGAACAGGCCGAAGCAGTGAATTAAAATTTGTATCAAAGCCTGTATTCATACACTTCACACGTTAGTAAAATACATATACAGGGTTATTACAGATGGTTGAAGCGATTTCACAGCTCTACAATAACTTTATTATTTGAGATATTTTCACAATGCTTTGCACACACATACAAAAACTCAAAAAGTTTTTTTAGGCATTCACAAATGTTCGATATGTGCCCCTTTAGTGATTCGGCAGACATCAAGCCGATAATCAAGTTCCTCCCAGACTTGGTGCAGCATGTCCCCATCAATGAATTCGAAAGCATCGTTGATGCGAGCTCGCAGTTCTGTCACGTTTCTTGGTAGAGGAGGTTTAAACACCGAATCTTTCACATAACCCCACAGAAAGAAATCGCATGGGGTTAAGTCGGGAGAGCGTGGAGGCCATGGTATGAATTGCTGATCAGGATCTCCACCACGACCGATCCATCGGTTTTCCAATCTCCTGTTTAAGAAATGCCGAACATCATGATGGAAGTGCGGTGGAGCACCATCCTGTTGAAAGATGAAGTCGGCGCTGTCGGTCTCCAGTTGTGGCATGAGCCAATTTTCCAGCATGTCCAGATACATGTGTCCTGTAACGGTTTTTTCGCAGAAGAAAAAGGGGCCGTAAACTTTAAACTGTGAGATTGCACAAAACACGTTAACTTTTGGTGAATTGCGAATTTGCTGCACGAATGCGTGAGGATTCTCTACCACCCAGATTCGCACATTGTGTCTGTTCACTTCACCACTAAGAAAAAATGTTGCTTCATCACTGAAAACAAGTTTCGCACTGAACGCATCCTCTTCCATAAGCTGTTGCAACCGCGCCGAAAATTCAAAGCGTTTGACTTTGTCATCGGGTGTCAGGGCTTGTAGCAACTGTAAACGCTAAGGCTTCTGCTTTAGCCTTTTCCGTAAGATTTTCCAAACCGTCGGCTGTGGTACGTTTAGCTCCCTGCTTGCTTTATTCGTCGACTTCCGCGGGCTACGCGTGAAACTTGCCCGCACGCGTTCAACCGTTTCTTTGCTCACTGCAGGCCGCCCCATTGATTTCCCCTTACAGAGGCATCCAGAAGCTTTAAACTGCGCATACCATCGCCGAATGGAGTTAGCAGTTGGTGGATCTTTGTTGAACTTTGTCCTGAAGTGTCGTTGCACTGTTATGACTGACTGATGTGAGTGCATTCAAGCAAGACATACGCTTTCCTGGCTCCTGTCGCCATTTTGTCTCACTGCGCTCTCGAGAGCTCTGGCGACAGAAACCTGAAGTGCGGCTTCAGCCGAACAAAACTTTATGAGTTTTTCTACGTATCTGTAGTCTGTAGTGACCATATGTCAATGAATGGAGCTACAGTGAATTTATGAAATCGCTTCAATCATTTGTAATAGCCCTGTATTATCTTCTAATAATTTCCGGGTATGCAGCCGGATCCCGTCGACATTCTGCCACGATATTTCGGCCCAGAGACGTGCGGCCATCATCAGGTGAGTACACAACTACTGAAGAGCCCAGGTGCAGTCGCGGTATTTCTGCCGAAACTCACGCATGCGAAATGCGAAATGTACTGACATGTGCGGCATAGCCGAGTTGTACGTGCTGCCTTCGGTGGTGAAAGTAAAAGATCATCTAGTCATTGAGTATCGAATGACGCTGTCGATTCCGCTGTGATTGTATAATTTTAATAACAGGATTCCAATTTTTATCCAGCTGAAAGCCGTTGTCACGATTTATAAGATTATTGGCAAGGCGTATTTACACTGATTCTTTGATCACAGACTCTCAAAATCCGGAAACCGGAGCTAAAATTTTTGTTCCATTGTATACCATTGAATGTCCCAAAACTGCCGATTTTGACGGTTGCCGCAGACGGGTGTATCTTTCGTGTTCTGTACATCGTTCATGGACAGTTCTTGTCGTCTGGCCAATATATGCAGAGCCACATTCACAGGGAATTTTGTAGACACCTGCTTTCTTCTTCAGTTGTAAATCGTCTTTAACGGATCCAACCAGGGCCCGGTTCTTTGCTGGTGGACGGAAGATAACCTTGATTTTATTTTTCTTCAGTAATCTGCCTATTTTCGACGACACATTCCCGGCGTTTGGAAGGAACGCAGTTGATTTATAGTCGTCATCAGCGTCCTCAGTGCGTTGCTCCTTGTTATGACAGTTGCGCATGGCCTTCCTTATTTGACTTGAAGTGTAGCCATTCTCTTTAAAAACCTTCTCCAAGTGTTCTAATTCTGCGGGGAGGTTTTCATCATCCGTTATTACAAGCGCTCGATGTATTAAGGTACTGAGAACACCGGCTGTTTGTGCTGGGTGATGACAGCTTGCGCCTGGAGATACAGATCTGTGTGAGTAGGTTTCCTGTACACGGAATGTCCTAATGACCCATCATTTTTACGGCGTACTAGCACGTCTAGAAATGGCAAAGTGCCATCTTTTTCAATCTCCATCGTGAATTTGATGTTCTCATGTAATGACTTTAAGTGATGAAGGCATTTCTCCAGTTCCTGTCTGCCATGAGTCCATACAACAAAAGTATCATCTACGTACCGCCAGAAGACCGTAGGCTTTAAAACAGCAGACTCAAGTGTTTTCTCCTCAAAATTCTCCATAAAAAGATTATCTACCACAGGGGACAAAGGGCTCCACATGTCGACGCAGTCTGTTTGTTCAAAGAATTCGTCATTGAATAAAAAATACGTTGAGGAGAGTATATGTTCAAACAAGGCCGTCAGTTCTGCACAGAATAAGTTACCAATAAGATGTAACGATTCCATTAAAGGCACTTTGATAAAAAGTGAGACCACATCAAAGCTGACTAATAAAACCGAGCTGCTAAGCTTAACTTCCTTCAAGCGACTGACAAAATCCTCGGAATTACGTATATGGTGGCAACATAACAATTGGAATCCTGTCTGAGGCGTGAACTGGATTTTGTGTTAGGAAGGGAGACGTACTAGGGTAATCCGTGCAGCTGTATGAGGGTGACGCAGTGGCTAGCACACCTGCCTGGCGAATCGGAGACATGGAATCCTGGCTTTGGTACAAATTTTAATTCATTGATTCGGCCTGTATTCATTAACATTGATAAAGTTGAGACTTAATACTGAATATATAATTTATCACATTACCCTGCACTGATTTTCTGTATGCAAAGCATACCACACGCTTTAAATGCCACCCATGGCCTACAGTTGGTTTCTGAATTACCTTTATCTGAATCACTGTGTCATACATCACAATATTTGCAGAGCACGTTTTAGCGTACACATTATCACCATGCCTCGTGTTGTTTCATGGATCTCTAAAAAACCTTGACTTGCGGACTTCAGTGTAGCTCACCACCGTGTCTTACAATGCGTTACTCTATATGAGCAGCCTCGCAAATGTCGCTGTGCTGAGTGTGTGATCTCCTCTATAATTTTAAACATTCAAGATTACAACATACTGTTGAACAAATTTCATGAAAAAATGCCGTCATGGTTCAAAATAAGAACGTCTCGTTACCTGAATTACGTTGGGAAGAGATTGATATTTGGGTCGGTTGTTACCTCATCAACACTTACATAACTGACATGCGTAAAGTGCTTATTGGCAGTGAAATATTCCAGAATGTCTGCATTAAATACACGGTCCATGTTTCGCTCATTGTACTTGGCAATTTCCTATTAACCAACAATTTATCTCAGCCGGAAAATAATAGTTTTAGAGCTTCTTGTTGGACAGTCTTAACCTACAACACCATTCCTCGAGTTGTCTCGCGGTAAGAATGCATTGTTGTAATGTGTGTGATTGCGTAATCTGAGTTCGCGCATGGGGGGCAAGAGCAGAGTACTAAAAAGACCGGTAAATAATGACGCTTGTACATCAGAATGTGTGTGTACATTCTGTGGTCGTTGTCAGTAACACATTGTACGTCACATTGACGTATTGGCAACTCAATACCTGGAATGCTTTATATTGCAGAGTTACCAAATAAACATTTTAGTCGCTGACACGAGAACTGTCATGTTTCTTAACCTTATATTTCAGTGGACACTTTTCATTTGTTAGCCTATCGCGCCACAAGTAATACAGTACTGGCCATTAAAATTGCTACATCAAGAAAAAATGCAGATGATAAACGGGTATTCATTGGACAAATATATTATACTAGAACTGACATGTGATTACATTTTCACGCAGTTTGGGTGCATAGATCCTGAGAAATCAGTACCCAGAAAAACCACCTCTGGCCGTAATAACGGCCTTGATACGCCTGGGCATTGAGTCAAACAGATCTTGCATGGCGTGTACAGGTACAGCTAGACATGCAGCTTCAACACGATACAACAGTTCATCAAGAGTAGTGACTGGCGTATTGTGACGAGCCAGTTGCTCGGCCACTATTGACCAGACGATTTCAATTCGTGAGAGATCTGCAGAATGTGCTGGCCAGGGCAGCAGTCGAACATTTTCTGTATTCAGAAAGGCCCGTACAGGACCTGAACCATGCGGTCGTGCATTAATCTGCTGAAATGTAGGGTTTCGCAGGGATTGAATCAAGGGTAGAGCCACGGGTCGTAACACATCTGAAATGTAACGTCCACTGTTCAAAGTGCCGTTAATGCAAACAAGAGGTGACCGAGACGTGTAACCAATGGCACCCCATACCATCACGCCAGGTGATACGCCAGTATGGCGATAACGAATACACGCTTCCAATGCACGTTCACCGCGATGTCGCCAAACACGGATGCGACCATCATGATGCTGTAAACAGAACCTGGATTCATTCGAAAAAAAAAAGACGTTTTGCCATTCGTACACCCAGGTTCGTCGTTGAGTGCACCATCGCAGGCGCTCCTGTATGTGGTGCAGCGTCAAGTGTAACCGCAGCCATGGTCTCCGAGCTGATAGTCCATGCTGCTGCAAACGTCGTTGAACTGTTCGTGCATTGGTTGTTGTCTTGCAAACGTCCCCATCTGTTGACACAGGGATCGAGACGTGACTGTAAGATCCGTTACAGCCATGCAGATAAGATGCCCGTCATCTCGACTGCTAGTGATACGAGGCCGCTGGGATCCAGCACGGCGTTCCGTAATACCCTCCTGAACCCACCGATTCCATATTCTGCTAACAGTCATTGGAACTCTACCAACGCGAGCAGCAGTGTTGCGATACGATAAACCGCAATCGCGATAGGCTACAACCCGACCTTTATCAAAGTCGGAAACGTGATGGTACGCATTTCTCCTCCTTACACGAGGCATCACAACAACGTTTCACCAGGCAACGCCGGTCAAGTGCTGTTTGTTTATGAGAAATCGGTTGGAAACTTTCCTCATGTCAACACGTTGCAGGTGTCGCCACAGGCGCCAACTTTGTGTGAATGCTCTGAAAAGCTAATCATTTGCGTATCACAGCATCTTCTTCCTGTCGGTTAAATGTCGCGTCTGTAGCACGTCATCTTCGTAGTGTAGCAATTTTAATGGCCAGTAGTGTATAATGAAATGTTATTTCGTGTCTGACACACGTATGTTTACGCATCGTTAAACTTCTTACATTTTGTTTTGGCGTTGATTTTACACTCAGCCTGCCACCAATTAAATAGCATAAAATTTGCTATTGTTTGCACCACATATTGAAGAAATTGTCAACTTCACGACGAACACTTTCCCATGTGTATGCACCCACAAGCACATTCGGAATCTGGGAAAGGTTAATTATTGCCTGTCGATATCCGTGGCACTAAGGAAGCTTGATAGCAGTTTACGTTCTTTGACCTTGACAGTGGACGGATTCAGCAGTTGTAGAAGTAGGATGTATGTTGCGTGTTTCCCAGGATTGAATTTGAAGCGTGCCACTTTTGCACAGAATCTATGTGGGGCGGTTCCTTTTACCAATGAGATACTAGTTCGTGTTGTAGCGTCTGACCTCTAAGTGGCAAAAGATAAATTCTACTCATAACCTGATTCTAATGTTTCCTTTACGATAGATGAAGCGCAAATAACGTAAAAGTGGTCATAATTTTTAATAAGTGATGTAGAGAGTAGAAATGGTACATGCGGCTAGAATGATTCTCTCTCTGTGCAAACGCTTCAGAAATTTATTTTTTTATAAATACGTAAGTGATTAAAGGTTTACGATTAGAATTAACGTTCTTTCGTTCGATAATTCTTGAATGAGTGTTGCAAGCTGTACAATAATCTCTGAAGATTAGAGAATCTGCACGGAGATGACACCTCTGCAAAGGTGATAAGTGTAAGAGGCTCAAGGAATCTACAAAAGGATAAACCAGCAATGATGGCAAACGCAATGGGAAATCATGAACTGCTACTATACGAATCGTCAGCGAGTATACTCGTGTATTCGGACTTGTCATATTCCATGAGCTTGTTGCACAACTGAAATGTGGACGAAATGCCTTACAGAAGATTGTGGAATGCTTGGGACATAAGAAAGTGAGTATACAGTGGGTACATCGTCAGTTTAAATACGATTTGAGGGAAACGTAGATAAAAGTCTACCTAGACGTGTTTGAAGCGTTCATCGTCAACGGAAAAAGTTTTTCGAACTTGAGTCTCCTGCTCATTAGGCAGATGTACTGACCACCCTGGCACAGTGGCTCTGCAAAACTGCACGGAGTAACCCAGCACGCCTTCCTTCTCAATACAAATTCCCATTCACGGCTCAGCCCATTTGGTACGCCTCTATACTGGAATAACTTCGCAGAGGCTCTCCAGTTGTATTGAAACAGCACCAGCGTCGAACGAATGGTAGGAGGGAGGCGTGCTGGGGTCGACTGTGCATTTGTGTACAGCCGCTGTGCCAGCATGGCATAATAGTTAGCACACCTAGTAATCAGTAGACCTGAGCTAGAATCCCAGCCTTGGTACAAATTTTCATTCGTCTCTTCAGTCCCATCATAGATGTTTGAGACTTGAAAAAATCTCTGGAACCATAAAGTTTCATTTGGAAAAAGGCTTTCCCCATCTGTTGATAGAGGATCAAATGTAGTCATATCTTGACGATAATAAAACGAAGAATCTATCCAAGGGATTGTGTATCAGCTTTTCTTGGTGGTCTCGTAAGATTAAGGATTAGTGATAAGTACAGAAGGTCATAGTACTGCGTTCTGGGGTGATAAAGGCATTATTCTGTCTGGAATGCAGCCGTACAATTAACTGTCACCAGTATACTCCAGATGTTGAGAGAAGTGATTAAAAAGAAGAGATCACAGAAGAATCTGAAAGACACCCAAACTCACGAAGTTAGTGGCGACTGCACTGCTCTCCGAGAAGATGTCAAGTGATACGCATGTAGGGATTGTCCGTTATACATGGTGCAGACCGGAAGTGGCGCCCCCTTGTTTTCTACCTGTTTGTTACAATGACAAAGAATCTCCAGGGTCAGCAATTTGATGATACCGGCGAGGTGTGAGTGAGTGTGAAGGATTGTATACAGCAATTCAGAAGAGATCTTTTAAAAAGATAGGGTTTCAAAGTGCGCTTATGCAGGCTGTCCCAGTACAAATGGTCACTATTCAGGGATATGGCAAGTACTATCATTTGAAGCAAGAAAAGTCCAGTAAACGTGAGCACTAAAATGCATACCATAAGAGCAACTGGGCACTTCTTCATCTTCATCATCGTGAAACAAACTTCTTCTACAGCAAGCTCTTTGCTTTCCATATTTAGAGTGGTGGTAATGTGGATCACAACAAGAAAAAAAGAAAGTGTAATAAACATGGGCTACCGGCTGATGTGACCGAGCGGTTCTAGGCGCTTCAGTCCGGAACCGCACTGCTGCTACGGTCGCAGGTTCGAATCTTGCCTCCGGCATAGATGTATGTGATTTCCTTAGGTTAGTTAGGTTTAAGTAGTTCTAAGTCAATGGGACTGATGACCTCAGATGTTAAGTCCCATTTGAGCCAAACATGGACTACAAGTTGCATACCTTAAGAGCTACGAGCACTTGTTCATCGTCACTGCTGTGAAATACATCTCTTCTACTGAACAACTGCCTGCAGCACTTAAGGTATGCATTTTAGAGACCGTGTTTACTGTAAATTTTTTCTTGTTTTTATCTAAATTACCGCGTACCAAAATAAGGAAAGCAAAGAGCCTGTAGTAAAAGAGATTTATTTCACAGTATCGAAGATGAAGCAGTACTCATAGATCTTAAGATAAGCATTTTACAACCCATATTTATTAGACTTTTTTGCTTCAAATGACAGTTCCTGTTATATACTGAATATTGGCAATTCTTATTAAGGCACCGTGCATAGTTGAGGAAATACATCCCTAATGTACTCCATAATCAATCGTACGATACGTGGAACAGAGTATATTTTGTGTCAGATTGATCCGCATTGGCCTCCCTCTTCCAATTCCATTTACAGATGGTACGCGGGAAGAAAGTGGCCGTGGTAGTCTAGAGGGTAGAGAACTAGATTTCGGTCCTGGAGGTTCCAGGTTTAATCCCAAATAGAGGCAGGGGTTTTCTTCGTTCCAGGGCCTCCAGTTCGTATCAAGTGAAGGATCTTACGTGGTGGTAAAAGGCTGATTGGGAGAAGGATACACCACCCTTCCCTTCCTAGTGCTGCAGTTAAGAAAAACTCTACTGTACCTCCAGCGAGACCAGTAGCCACGTCACAAGCTGTGAGTCACAGACTCGTAGCCAGGCCACTACGACAGTCACATGATGTACACCACAGATATTGCAGTCAGCAAGAAGCCTACTCACAAGCTGTGCCCCACGTAGTTTGCTTTACCTGCAGACAGGCCTGTAGCGAAGTCACAGAAAGTTTGCCACAGATTCTATCTTTTCCTATAGTCAGGCGAGTAACCTGGTCAAACGTTGTACACCACAGAGTTTGCCTGCAGTCAGGAGGGTAGCCTAATAACAGGCTGAGTGCCACTGACTTTGCCACTACCTGCAGTCAGGTCAGCAGCTCAGCCACATCTGTGCTCCACAGGCTTGATTTTAACTGCAATCGTACCAATAGCATGATAACAGGCAGAGAACCACAGAAATTACTTTTACCTGATACCATGACGGTAACACAGTCAAAGCTGTGCACCACGGACTTCGATTTTAACTGCAATCATACCAATAGCCCAGTTAAATGCTGTGCCCCACAGGCTCTGCCTTTGTCTACAGTATGGAAAGCAGCCAAGTCACAGGCTGTACACCGTAGAATTATCCTTTACCTGCAGTCTGGCCAGCAGCCCAGTCGCAGATTGCGCGCCTCAGACCTTACACTTACCTGCAGTCAGGCTAGTACCACAGTAACACATATTTTGCCTTTACTTGCAATCAGGCCAGTAATCAAGTCACAGGTGGTGTGCCACAGACTTTGAATGTACTGGTAGTCAGGGCAGTTGCAAAGTCATTGGCCATGTGCCACAGAGTTTGCTTTGCTTCCAGTCAGGCCAGTACACCAGTCACAAGCTTTGTGCTGCAGACTACGCCATTACCTCCAATCAGGTAAGTGGTCCATTCGCCGGCGGTGTGCCACGGATTTTGCGTTTACCTGCAAACAGGGCAGTAGCCCAGTCACAGGCTGTGTCAAATACTTTACCATTACCTGCAATCAGGCCAGTGCCGCAGTCACAGGCTGTGCATCACAGACTTTGCCAACACCTTCAGTCAGGAGAGCAGCCCAGTCACAGGCTGGGTGGCACAGATTTCTCCTTTACTTTCAGTCAGTTCAGTACCCCAGTCATAGCCAGTGTACCAAGGACATTGCTTTTATCCGCAATCAGGCCAGTATCACAATCACAGGATATTTGCCACAGATATTGCCTTTACCTTCAGTCAAGCAACAAGAATAGTAGGATACTGCAGCTTCTGGTGCAATTCTGATATGAGACTGATATACAAATTAATTTAAGTGGTCAGTCCTCCCCACCTCCTCCACCCCTGTAATGTGTTTTCGCCAGCAGGCAAATGAGCCCTTACCTTGGCCGCCTCCTCTACATCTACATCTACATCTACATCCATACTCCGCAAACCACTTCACGGTGTGTGGCGGAGGGTACCTTGAGTACCTCTATCGGTTCTCCCTTCTATTACAGTCTCGTATTGTTCGTGGAAAGAAGGATTGTCGGTATGCCTCTGTGTGGGCTCTAATCTCTCTGATTTTATCCTCATGGTCTCTTCGCGATATATACGTAGGAGGGAGCAATATACTGCTTGACTCCTCGGTGAAGGTATGTTCTCGAAACTTCAACAAAAGCCCATACCGAGCTACTGAGCGTCTCTCCTGCAGAGTCTTCCACTGGAGTTTATCTATCATCTCCGTAACGCTTTCGCGATTACTAAATGATCCTGTAACGAAGCGCGCTGCTCTCCGTTGCATCTTCTCTATCTCTTCTATCAACCCTATCTGGTACGGATCCCACACTCCTGAGCAGTATTCAAGCAGTGGGCGAACAAGCGTGCTGTAACCTACTTCCTTTGTTTTCGGATTGCATTTCCTTAGGATTCTTCCAATGAATCTCAGTCTGGCATCTACTTTACCGACGATCAACTTTATATGATCATTCCACTTTAAATCACTCCTAATGCGTACTCCCAGATAATTTATGGATTTAACTGCTTCCAGTTGCTGACCTGCTTCATTGTAGCTAAATGATATGGGATCTTTCTTTCTATGTATTCGCAGCACATTACACTTGTCTACATTGAGATTCAATTGCCATTCCCTGCACCACGCGTCAATTCACTGCAGATCCTCCTGCATTTCAGTACAATTTTCCATTGTTAAAACCTCTCGATATACCACAGCATCATCCGCAAAAAGCCTCAGTGAACTTACGATGTTATCCACAAGGTCATTTATGTATATTGTGAATAGAAACGGTCCTACGACACTCCCCTGCGGCACACCTGAAATCACTCTTACTTCGGACGACTTCTCTCCATTGAGAATGACATGCTGCGTTCTGTTATCTAGGAACTCTTCAATCCAATCACACAATTGGTCTGATAGTCCATAAGCTCTTACTTTGTTCATTAAACGACTGTGGAGAACTGTATGGAAAGCCTTGCGGAAGTCAAGAAACACGGCATCTACCTGGGAACCCGTGTCTATGGCCCTCTGAGTCTCGTGGACGAATAGCGCGAGCTTGGTTTTAAACGATCGTCTTTTTCGAAACCCATGCTGATTCCTACAGAGTAGATTTCTAGTCTCCAGAAAAGTCATTATACTCGAACATAATACGTGTTCCAAAATTCTACAACTGATCGACGCTAGAAATATAAGTCTATAGTTCTGCACATTTGTTCGACGTCCCTTTTCGAAAACGGGGGTGACCTGTGCCCTTATCCAATCCTTTGGAACGCTACGCTCTTCTAGAGACCTACGGTACACCGCTGCAAGAAAGGGGGGGGGGGAGCAAGTTCATTCGCGTACTCTCTGTAAAATCGAACTGGTATCCCATCAAGTCCAGCGACTTTTCCTCTTTTGAGCGATTTTAATTGTTTCTCTATCCCTCTGTCGTCTATTTCGATATCTACCATTTTGTCATCTGTGCGACAATCTAGAGAAGGAACTACAGTGCAGTCTTCCTCTGTGAAACAGCTTTGGGAAAAGACATTTAGTATTTCGGCCTTTAGTCTGTCATCCTCTGTTTCAGTACCATTTTGGTCACAGAGTGTCTGGACATTTTGTTTTGATCCACCTACCGCTTTGACATAAGACCAAAATTTCTTAGGATTTTCTGCCAAGTCAGTACATAGAACTTTACTTTCGAATTCATTGAACGCCTCTCGCATGGCCCTCGTCACATTACATTTCGCTTCGCGTAATTTTTGTTTGTCTGCAAGGCGTTGGCTATGTTTATGTTTGCTGTGAAGTTCCCTTTGCTTCCGCAGCAGTTTTCTAACGCGGTTGCTGTACGACGGTGGCTCTTTTCCATCTCTTACAATCCTCAACCCTCCCCCACCCCCTCTTCATCCCCCATCTATCCTTTTGGCGCGAATTTCAAATTATGGCGGTAATTTCTTTGTCTCAGGGCTGTGCGAACATCCCACGCCACCCCTGACCTTGAAATTGGCGGTGCCCTTTCCGGGACTCGAACCCTGGTTCTTCTGGATGGAAGGCCAAAGTGCGCCCCCCCCTCCCCCCGTCCAGCACATGGAAACTGTCCAGGTGCAGGACAGGAGGGCTGGGTTAGTGTACTTTATTTATTTTGGTTTGGAAACTGAAGTAAAGATTCGACCTAGCTATACAATTATTTGCAAAGTTTAGCTCTAATTACGCAAGTATATGCATACTGCTACAGAAGGAGTGCCTAAGATCACAATACCGTTGAAAAATTGAATGTGTCCTACAATTGGTGATACCCTGCTGGGAGAAAAAATTCATAATACCACTCAATACTAGTGACAGACATACTCAAACTCTACCCTTTTCTGGCAGGAAGAAGGCTAGAGCAGAAGGTACTATCTCTATTTTTTGGTGGGAATGCTGTTCAACTGATGAGCTGCTGATTTGGACAGAGAGGAGTTTAATAAGAATATTACCTGTAAGTATACAACTGAGGACTGTATCTATGGCTATTTGATGTGAGAGTTCACTACAACGCTGCCCCCTAGATGGCTCAACAATCACTCTGCAGCCCCGGTAATCTAAGCCAATACATGCTACGCTGTTCTAATTATACATCGTGTAATTGTTGTAAAAAAAACAGCACTTGTAACCAATGGGTCATAATGCAACACATGCACTAGGGAAATTCGACGTCCCAAAAGACTGCACCAGGAGAGAGGGGTGGCAATTGAATGTGTGTTCTCCGCGATGTGTGATCCGGAACTAGGAAATTAGAGCTACTCTTACCTCCCCTCATTCCTCCCTCTCCCTCCCTTCCTCCACATATGGGGAGGATACAGGCTTTTTCAAACAGCCAGCTGTCACCGTCTCTGCCGGCCACAGCCCCTGCCGTATCTGGTAGCAGAGTCTTCAGTTGGCTGCTGTCACAGCAGCCTCCAGGGAGGGGCATGTGACTGGGTGTTCGAGACGGAGGCTGAGCTAAGCACAGCTGCCTCTGGCGACCACACGCTGGACCATCCTCCACAACGCCCGCACGAGCATCTGCCATTCCGCAATGGAGAACACTTGTCAAAGCGCCTCCTATAAGCGAGAATCTGTTAAAAAGGAAACTGAATCGTGACGATAATAAATGTCCTCTTTCCAGGGTAATAGATGCAGCCCATTTTCTTTTAATTGCATGACAAAAATCGGTATAGTTTTTATATTTCACTGCAGCACACAATTCGCATCTCTCTCTCTGTCTCTCTTCCCACCACCCATTATTTTCTGACATCCAAAGAAGCGAAAAAAGGAACTACAGCATCTGGGATCAGGCCAGTAGTATTTTCAAAGACCATGTGTCACAGACTTTGCCTTTACCTGCAGTCTGGACAGCAACCCAATCATAAGTTGTGCATCACAAGATTAACTGCAGTCAGGTCAGTAGCTCACTCACGGGCTGTGTGCCACAGACATTGCCTTCACCTTTAGTCTAGCCAGTATTCAGTCGTAGGCTGTGCACCAGAGACTCTGCTTTTGCATGCAGTCAGGCCAGTAGTGCAGTCACAGGATGTGTGCTGGAGACTTTGCCTCTCCCGTAGTCAGATCAGTAGCCCAGTCACAGGCTGTTCGCCATAGACTTTACATTCACCTACAGTCAGCTCTGTAACCTGGTTACGTCATACTTTGCCTTTATCTGCTGTCAGGCCAGTAGCCCGACCAGAGGCTGTGGTCCACTAACTTTGCCTTTATATGCAGTCGATCCAGTAGGCAAGTTACAGGATGCGCACCGCTGGGTTTGCCTTTACTTGCAGTCAGGCGAGTAGCCCAGGCGCAAGCTGTGCGACATAGACTTGACGTTTACCTGCTGTCAAGCCACTTGCCCAGTCACAGGTTGCCTTCTCCTGCGGTCAGGCCAGTAGCCCAGTTATACCGTGTGTGTCACAATTTTTGCTTTTACCCGCAGCCAGGCTGCCACCCAATCTCAGGCTGTGTGCAACAGACGTTGCCTTTACCTGAAGGCAGGCCAGGAGACGAGGAGGAAAGATTCACATAACCACTTCGTATAAGCTCAGATATCTGTAATCTAGAATTCCACGTGGTTCATGTAAAATTGGCTATGTTCTTTTGTGTATTACGAGCTGCGTTTTGAGCTGAAATAATCAGTAATTTACACATGATCTCTCTGAGTTTATTTACGTTCCTTGCCATTATTAAATTGATAGCATTCATTTAAGCCGTGAACATACGGACTTCATAAATTGTACTGTAGTGGGGAGCCTAACATGAGCATTTGTGAAACTTCCTGGCAGATTAAAACTGTGTGCCGGACTGAGACTCGAACTCGGGACATTTGCCTCACGCGGGCAAGTGCTCTACCAACTGAGCTACCCAAGCACGACTCACGCCCCGCCCTCACAGCTTTAATTTCGCCAGTACCTCGTCTCCTACCTTCCAAACTTCACAGAAGCATTTATCTTCAGCAAACGTATTTATACCCTGAGAATTGCTCGTACCGTCATTTATTTAGCACGATATCGTACGACTCTTTTCGGCTCCAACAGGTAAGCTTGCATATAGATCTTTGGAGTAGCTGTTATTTAATATTTAAAGTCTTTGTGTTGAAAAGTGTCTAGGACACAACAGTGAGTCAAGCCTGCTCATAGTATATGCTTAACCTATAAGATGGAGTATTTATATACTTTGCAAGTCAAGTTACGGAGTCAATGATAGGAAGCTGGATCATTAAGGTATATTTTATATCCATTTAAGACCATTGGTTAACCGTTCTGGAAAATAAGTCATCCATTTGTTTAGTGCCGGCCGCAGTGGCAGAGCGGCTCTAGGCGCTTAAGTGCGGAACCGCGCAACTGCTACGGTCGCAGGTTCGAATCCTGCCTCGGGCATAGATGTGTGTGATGTCCTTAGGTTAGTTAGGTTTAAGTAGTTCTAAGTTCCAGGGGACTGATGACCTCGGAAGTAAAGTCCCATAGTGCTCAGAGCCATTTGAACCATGTGTTAACTTGCTCTTAGATTATATTCAGATAGCGTTAAAATACAACTTGACTGGGTCAGTTATCACATATTAGAGGTGGGCATTTTAATCAGCACAATTTTCTGTAGACATTATTACATGTACTCAGAATAAAACAACAACCAACGCACTTTAAAGGTAGATACACTCCTGGAAATGGAAAAAAGAACACATTGACACCGGTGTGTCAGACCCACCATACTTGCTCCGGACACTGCGAGAGGGCTGTACAAGCAATGATCACACGACGGCACAGCGGACACACCAGGAACCGCGGTGTTGGCCGTCGAATGGCGCTAGCTGCGCAGCATTTGTGCACCGCCGCCGTCAGTGTCAGCCAGTTTGCCGTGGCATACGGAGCTCCATCGCAGTCTTTAACACTGGTAGCATGCCGCGACAGCGTGGACGTGAACCGTATGTGCAGTTGACGGACTTTGAGCGAGGGCGTATAGTGGGCATGCGGGAGGCCGGGTGGACGTACCGCCGAATTGCTCAACACGTGGGGCGTGAGGTCTCCACAGTACATCGATGTTGTCGCCAGTGGTCGGTGGAAGGTGCACGTGCCCGTCGACCTGGGACCGGACCGCAGCGACGCACGGATGCACGCCAAGACCGTAGGATCCTACGCAGTGCCGTAGGGGACCGCACCGCCACTTCCCAGCAAATTAGGTACACTGTTGCTCCTGGGGTATCGGCGAGGACCATTCGCAACCGTCTCCATGAAGCTGGGCTACGGTCCCGCACACCGTTAGGCCGTCTTCCGCTCACGCCCCAACATCGTGCAGCCCGCCTCCAGTGGTGTCGCGACAGGCGTGAATGGAGGGACGAATGGAGACGTGTCGTCTTCAGCGAAGAGAGTCGCTTCTGCCTTGGTGCCAATGATGGTCGTATGCGTGTTTGGCGCCGTGCAGGTGAGCGCCACAATCAGGACTGCATACGACCGAGGCACACAGGGCCAACACCCGGCATCATGGTGTGGGGAGCGATCTCCTACACTGGCCGTACACCACTGGTGATCGTCGAGGGGACAATGAATAGTGCACAGTACATCCAAACCGTCATCGAACCCATCGTTCTACCATTCCTAGACCGGCAAGGGAACTTGCTGTTCCAACAGGACAATGCACGTCCGCATGTATCCCGTGCCACCCAACGTGCTCTAGAAGGTGTAAATCAACTACCCTGGCCAGCAAGATCTCCGGATCTGTCCCCCATTGAGCATGTTTGGGACTGGATGAAGCGTCGTCTCACGCGGTCTGCACGTCCAGCACGAACGCTGGTCCAACTGAGGCGCCAGGTGGAAATGGCATGGCAAGCCGTTCCACAGGACTACATCCAGCATCTCTACGATCGTCTCCATGGGATAATAGCAGCCTGCATTGCTGCGAAAGGTGGATATACACCGTACTAGTGCCGACATTGTGCATGCTCTGTTGCCTGTGTCTATGTGCCTGTAGTTCTGTCAGTGTGATCATGTGATGTATCTGATTCCAGGAATGTGTCAATAAAGTTTCCCCTTCCTGGGACAATGAATTCACGGTGTTCTTATTTCAATT
The DNA here is from genome assembly GCF_023864275.1 of Schistocerca cancellata. NCBI lineage: Eukaryota > Metazoa > Arthropoda > Insecta > Orthoptera > Acrididae > Schistocerca > Schistocerca cancellata. The sequence continues at coordinate 208,477,347 of NC_064629.1, read as the reverse complement.
TCCAGGAGTGTAGTTCTGTACGTCCATCTTGCAACCCTTCCTGTATGTTGAAACGCCCCGCTCCTTTTTCCAGTTTCATATTATAGGGAGGTACGAGCTCACACAGAGTCATTCTTCTCGCGAACCATTCGTAACTGGAACAGGAAATAGGAGACGCGACTGTAGTACACAGAATACCCTTACGCACAGAGTAAATGCAGATGCTGAGTGGGTATACGGTAAAGTGATACGAAAAGAGGAGCCAGTTCCTCTACATATTTAATATAAAGTCCAACCGGTACCCTATGACGTTCTATACTGAACGATTCGCGCTGCTTTCGATTTCGGTGTTCTCTTATTGTTATCATTTTCGCACCCGTGCGGATGTCGAGCGTAGGAACTGCACCGTGAAAATCTACGATGAAGGACTTTCGGAAGAGAGAACTTAGTACTTCAACCACCATTTAATAGTCTTTTCCTTTCTTTTTTTTTTTTTTTTACTTCTTTCGGCTTCGTTTCCAACTTCTATGTAGCTCTCTCTGCTTTCGCAGTACCTTTATAAGATTGTTACTGGATCATTTTGTGTACAAATGGCAGACTAAAATCTCCCCTTATCATTGCAGTACGATCGTCAAAGTCACACGCCATGTATTCCAGGCTTTGTCTGAAATATGCCACCACTATGGTTCAAATGGTTCAAATGGCTCTGAGCACTATGGGACTTAACTTCTAAGGTCATCAGTCCCCTAGAACTTAGAACTACTTAAACCTAACTAACCTAAGGACATCACACACATCCATGCCCGAGGCAGGATTCGAACCTGCGACCGTAGTGGTCACGCGGTTCCAGACTGTAGCGCCTTTAACCGCTTGGCCACATCGGCCGGCAAGCCACCACTATGATACTCGTTGTAAGTGTAGAACAGTATCAACCAATTACTCTCTTATGTTCTAATTTGAGGCTTTCTTTCATCCAGAATATCTTACATTCTGTGCCGGCTGGTCTCCTCCCCGGCAATTTGGAATTCGCGCCATCGCCATCCTCTGTGGGAACGAGCATGTGGAATAAGTTCACAGCTATGTGCTCCTTAAAATGGCTCTGAGCACTATGGGACTTCACATCCGAGGTCATCAGTCCCTTATAACTTAGAACTACTTAAACCTAACTAACCTAAGGACATCACACACATCCATGCCCTAGGCAGGATTCGAACCTCGGACCGTAGCGGTCGCGCGGTTCCAGACTGAAGCGCCTAGAACCGCTCGGCCACAACGGCCGTCACAGATATGTGAGTGGCTCGAAGACTTCGTAAGTAATAGAACCCACTATATTGTCCTCGATGGCGAGTGTTCATCAGAAACAAGGGTATCGTCAGAAGTGCTCCAGGTAAGTGGGAGGACCGTTGTTATCTGTATAAATAAATGATTTGGCGGACAGGGTGGGCAGCCTATCTGCAGTTGTTTGCTGATAATGCTGTGGTGTCCAGTAAGGTGTCGAAATTGAGTGACTGTACGAAGATACAAGACAACTTTAGACAAAATTTCTAGTTGATGTAATGAATCGCAGCTAGCCCTAAATTTGGAAAAATTAATGCCGATTAGTATGTAAGTAGGCTGTTTATGTTTTCTTTATGTAAGTAGGTTAGTTTAGTTTCTTATATTGGTAACGCCGCCGCCACGTAGCGCTCTCTGTATGAAAATCACTGGCTGTGCTGTGTGCAGTCTGTGGCTAGTTTGCATTGTTGTCTGCCATTGTAGTGTTGGGCGGCGCAGTTAGAGGTGAGCCGCCAGCAGTGGTGGATGTGTGGAAGGAAATGGCGGAGTTTTGAAATTACATATATTATGACTTTTGATGATATTAAGGTAAATACATTGTTTGTTCTCTATGAAAATCTTTCATTTGCTAACTATCCCTATCAGTAGTTGGTGCCTTCCGTAGTTTGAATCTTTTATTTAGCTGGCAGTAGTGGCGCTCGCTGTATTGCAGTAGTTCGAGTAACGAAGATTTTTGGTGAGGTAAGTGATTTGTGAAAGGTACAGGTTAATGTTAGTCAGGGCCATTCCTTTGTAGGGATTTCTGAAAGTCAGATTGCGTTGCGCTAAAAAAAAATATTGTGTGTCAGTTTAAGCAGAGTCCTGTATAAATTGTTCAAAGGGGACGTTTCATATCCTTCCGTAGTTTGAATCTTTTATTTAGCTGGCAGTAGTGGCGCTCGCTGTATTGCAGTAGTTCGAGTAACGAAGATTTTTGGTGAGGTAAGTGATTTGTGAAAGGTACAGGTTAATGTTAGTCAGGGCCATTCCTTTGTAGGGATTTCTGAAAGTCAGATTGCGTTGCGCTAAAAAAAAAAAAATATTGTGTGTCAGTTTAAGCACAGTCCTGTATAAATTGTTCAAAGGGGACGTTTCAAGTAGGAAGAATTAACCTGTATTGTTTGGATACAGCATTAATAGTGTTCTGCTTGACGCAGTCGAATTGTCTGAATTTCTGTGCTTAACGTTGCAATGCTATAAGAGATGGTTCAAATGGCTCTGAGCACTATGGGACTCAACATCTTAGGTCATAAGTCCCCTAGAACTTAGAACTACTTAAACCTAACTAACCTAAGGACATCACACACACCCATGCCCGAGGCAGGATTCGAACCTGCGACCGTAGCAGTCCCGCGGTTCCAGACTGCAGCGCCAGAACCGCTAGACCACCGCGGCAGGCTATAAGAGATGGAACGAGCATGTGAGAACTGTGGTAGGGAAGGCGAATAGTGGACTGCGCTTTGCTAGGAGATTTCTAGGAAAGAGTGGTTCACCTGTAAAGGAGACGCCGTATAGGACCTGGTGAGGCCTATTCTCGAGTACTGCTCGAGTGTTTGGGATAAATACCAGGTCGGATCGAAGGAAGACATCGACGCAATTCAGAGGCGGGCTGCTAGATTTGTTACCGGTAGGTTCGAACAACACGTAAGTGCTATGGAGATGCTTCGGGAACTCAGATGGGATTCCCTGGAGGGAAGGCTACGTTCTTTTAGAGAAACACTGTTGTGAAAATTTAGAGAACCAGCATTTAAAGCTGACTGCAGAAAGATTCTATTCCCGCAAACATAAAATGCGCGTGAGGACCACGTTGATAAAATACGAGAAATTAGGGTTCGTACGGAGGTAAAGAGACAGTCGTTTTTCCCTCGCTCTGTTTGCCAGTGGAACAGGAAAGACAGGTAAGGAAATGACTAGTAGTGGTACAGGGTACCTTCCACCAATCACCGTATGGTGTTTTCCGGCTTATCTATCAAATGGCTCTGAGCACTATGGGACTCAACTTCTGAGGTCATTAGTCCCCTAGAACTTAGAACTAGTTAAACCTAACTAACCTAAGGACATCACACACATCCATGCCCGAGGCAGCATTCGGACCTACGTCCGTAGCGGTTTCGCGGTTCCAGACTGCAGCGCCTAGAACCGCACGGCCACTTCGGCCGGCGCTTATCTATCACCACGGTTACATGGGGCTCCCAAAACCCGATTTCGTAAACCGATTTCCCAATACCGCTTTTGGGTGGTCGTCTAAACGCTTCTGCAAATCCGCTTCTGGTTGCCAGTTTTCCAATTCTGAGATCGATTTTCACACTCATGTAAAAGCAAGCGGTTTGGAAACGTGCTTGGACTGACAGGTTTCGTATCGTTTCACAAATTTTCGGCTAAAATGGACGGAGCGGCTTCTTATACAGTGAAGGATGAGTATAAATATTAGACTGAAGCTCCTTTCACACCGTATAATTGAAAAGAAACGGCGATTGTGCTGACTAGATCACACACTGTTAACAGCTGTTTTCCAGGCGCCATATTTAACTGGGCTAGCAAGTTCGCTTCAGGGCTTAACATGTAAACGCGACAACGAAAAACGACTTCCGAAATTCGGTTCTCGCCTTCCGAAAGGTGTGTCGCATGTAAACATAGTGTACGTAGATCTAGATGTAAATGTATTCCACGAAGTGTTCACAGCCTGTGTTCGCACGTTGCGATGCGGTGGGGCTAGCGGCGTCCCCGGAGGCCGCGAGGTGTGGTACAGGCTTGAGCCGACTCCCAGTTCCTAACAACCCATGTTTACGAGTTCCTAACAACCCGCGTTTACGAGCACAGCGCTGGATAGTGGCACCACGGCAACGAGGCAGAGTTGGTGTTGGCCGGTGTTTTGGGTTTCGATAGCTCGAAAGTAGTCTGGTATTAAGCTCTGCGGTCTGGTGTTACTAACCACGTCGCTGTATGTAGCGTACTAACGTTCCTGCCCGCTGATCCTCGTTATTACGTTGGCCACAGCCAAGCTACAGACTTGCGTAATTTGTAGAAAAGAGTGGTGGTTATTCAGTGGTCGGTAGCTCTAGGTTGTATGTAGCTTCACCGTTGTCAGCAAGGTGGTTAACGGTGCCTTCAAGCGGTGAAAGATGACTCGTAAAAGTTTACTTCAATTTATAAGAAGGAATCGTCGATACAGCACGCCGGCGTCAAGAAGCACGATGCTGCTTCCACTAAGGACTGGCTGCAACAGAAACTTGGTTGTTTAAGTCTGTTATTTGCAAAGGAGTTTTATAATGCGCGCCTACCGTCGTTAAGTGACAGAAAAGACCGTTACTGACAAGAGGAGGCCACAACGTTGGGATCACGGATGTACTTCAAACTTTGTACTGTCCCGGCGGAGGTTCGAGTCTTCTCTCGGGCATGGGTGTGTGTGTCTGTCCTTAGGATAATTTAGGTTAAGTAGTGTGTAAGCTTAGGGACTGATGAACTTAGTAGTTAAGTCCCATAAGATTAAAAAAAACTTTGTACACCTTAGTAGGCCATTAAAACATAATGTGCAAGTAGTAAGGTGCACTACGCCCGCCCGGTTAGCCGAGCGGTCTATGCACGGCTTTCCGGAGTGGAAGGAGCGCCTGGTCCCCGGCACGAATCCACCCAGCGGACTTGTGTCGAGGTCCCGTGAGCCGGCCAGTCTGTGGATGGTTTTTAGGTAGTTTTCCATCTGCCTCGGCGAATGCAAGCTGGTTCCCCTCATTCCGACTCAGCTACACTATGTCGCCGATTGCTGCGCCATCAAGTTCTCTACGTATGCGTACACCACCATTACTCTACCACGCAAACATAGGGGTTATACTCGTCTGGTGTGAGACGTTCCCTGGGGGGGGGGGGGGGGGGAGGAGGGGTCAACCGGGGGCCGAACCGCACAATAGACCCTGGTTCGGTGTGGGGCGGCGAAGGGGTGAAGTGGACTGTGGTAGTCGTCGAGGGGTTGTGGACCACTGAGGCTGCGGCGGGAACAGAGCCTCTCCGTCGTTTCTAGGTCCCCAGTTAACAAATGGTTCAAATGGCTCTGAGCACTATGGGACTTAACATCTGAGGTCATCACTCCCCTAGAACTTAGAACTACCTAAACGTAACTAACCTAAGGACATCACACACATCCATGCCCGAGGCAGGATTCGAACCTGCGTCCGTAGTGGTCGCGCGTTTCCAGACTGAAGCGCCAGAACCGCTGGGCCACATCGGCCGGCCCCGGTTAACATAAAACATACAACATACAAGGTGCACTATTCTGACAATTTGGAGAAAATCGGAAGAGAAGTTTTACGTGTCTATTCTATAACTGCTGGACCTGTGCGAAGACGGCTCCTGTAAGAAATCATTTTGGTCAAGTGGTTAGCATTCGCGCTATCCGACGGTTCGAATACCGCTCACACTTACTTTTAATCTATATTTTTTTCTTCTAACATTTCGACAATAGAATGATAAAGTACTTCTCCAATCATCATTGCATCTGCAGAAATCGTCGGTGATTGCTCTGTATCAATAAGGTCCGTTTCTAGAAGAATTTCACAGTACACGAACGGATCTTTCAACAGACGTTTGTAACCGAATTATGCACTGAATCGTCATGACATTCGTTATCTGCAGTAATCGAACAGAGTCACCTTCATTTTTTTAGTCCAAATGTCAATTCTGTGATATTCAAAAAATTTGCACCTGCACTATTCGTTCTTGTTACATTAACAACTTCTCACCGCTACGCGGGTTAACTACCAAATGGGGCCTCCGTCTGTCTGCAGTTCGATGCGTCGAGGTGTAAAGTCGTTTCGGGTACCTTACCAGATTGAATCTATAAGGGATTTCGCAGATCACGACAGACATTCATTTTCAGGAAAACTCTATGCGGTTTTTCGTTTACTTGTCGATAGTTATAAATGTTTGTTCTAATATTTAAATTTCATTAAAAATGGTATGTAGTCAAATAGCATGAAATTCACTAACATTTCATACAAATACACGCGTTTTTTAAAATTATATTTTCCCTCAAAAGTATAAATTAAACAAAATGACCACTGATGAAGAAAATTTAGGTTGAAAATTAAGTTTGAGGGAGAGCCAAACAGTCACCTCATACACGTCCGCATTATGCATCTCGAACGCTAACCACCACCATGAGCACTAACAGCCGGAACCTGCCCACAGATATTTGAGTTACATAATAGACGCGTATAACTTCTCTTGCAATTTTCTCGGAATTCCCAGAACAGTGCACCTTCCTACTTGCACATTAGATTTTTTTTCCCTATTGGACCAAACTGCCGAGGTCATCGGCCCCTAGACTTACACACTACTTAAACTAACCTATGCTACGAACAACACATATACCCATGCCCGAGGGAGGACTCGAACCTCCGGCGGCAGGGGCCGCACAATTAGTGACATGGCGCCTCTAACCACACGACCACTCAGCGCTGCTATGTTGTTTTAAATGGCGTACTAAAGATGTACAAAGTCTGAAGTAAATCTGTGAGCCCACTGTTGTGTCTTCCCCTAGTGAGGGAGTGGTTACCTCTCAAGAGTCTGATACATATCGATTTTCTCTGTCTTGCTGTTATCGGATTAATCAAAAAGGAACAACTGGTGGGCTACCGCCATGATATGGTTTCCACAACGGTGAAGCTTGGAGTGTGGAACATTGACGTGTCCCTGTGGTGTGTTGTCACATGGTCAGACTGTCCCAGACAGTGCAGGGTGTTGTGAGATTAGTTGTCTCGCTTGTAATTGGTACTGGTTTTGTTGAGTTGATTTTAAAGGTTTTTATAGTGTTGTTTATTCGCCTTTTGTAGCTGCTGTTTCTGCGAAGCACGTTTGTGTGAAGTAGGGCGCTTGGCTTGTGTAGAATAGTCAAGTAGTGCACCACAGTAGTTAGTTATTTTAGTTAAGGGTGCTTGACAGTAAGTACTGATCTAGGTACTATCGCCCAGTCTCACTTGACATACTCTGCACAGCGCCCTAGGGCCAGTTGTTCTTAAGCCTGTCCATTGTTTGCTCCTGCCAGCGTGGCCACGTCCAGTTATGGTTAAGTTTATCGCAATCTGTTGCTGATTTCGTGATTCTGTGGACATACTGGGCAGCCTGTGTGGCAGTGACTTATTCGTATTTGAGCAGAGTAGTTATGAGATTGTCCAGCCTTAATCCTTTTTTAAAGTATAGTAAGTTCTAAAACTTACGTTGGTAAAGCTTTAGCTCTGCTTCTCCTGCCATTTAAGTTGTTTGATTGATAAAATTAAGCCCTGGTAAGTTGCCTGCCACCCTTGTGGTCTGTGATACGTAAACATATAGTAGTGTTAAGTTGTTGAGTTCCTGGCGTTGGCATTGGACACCAGAGGCCTTAAGGGGCTCCGGAACGCCCTATACTTGCAATGTTAAAATAACACTTATAAATTACATCTTTCCTCACAAAGTATTTGAGGTAGGAAGTTGAACTTTTTACAGATTATTTATTGGAATATGGGCTACAACTTAACACAGGGATTTTACAAAATTTTTTATTTACATATTCAAAAATATACAGTTTTTTGGAAAAAGGCTGTGTTATATTATGCAGAAGGTACTGTGTAACATTTACTGAAAGTTTGAAACAAATATGTTTGGAAGATCCTTAGAAAACATGTAATTAGTATGAGAAAATAAAAGTTTTGGGAATCGAGCGACAAAGATTGGATTAACTTTTTAGTGCATTCCAGGTCCATAGGATGGATTATCTTCATCCTCTGCAAACTCCTCCTCCAGCGTCCTCTTGTTCCTCCTCCTGTTTACTCTTGCTTGTATTTCTAGACTCCTTACAGCCCTGTCTGCAGCCCGAAGGCGTTCCTTGTATAAAGCAAGCATCGCTCGTACCATGTTAGAACCTATCTTCATTCCCATATTTCTAAATACCTTGCACCTTACAATGTTGCCATCATTGAAAGTCGCAACAGCATCATACACACCAAAGTGAAGTGTTTCTATTCCAACAAATACAGTCTTGAGGATTCTCGACCATATAACACTATTTACACTTTCGTTGGGGTTTTGAGATTTTCCGTGAATCCACTTTTTCAACAGTTCAGGTGCTGCTAAGTCTCTGAAAATAGGTTTTATCACCTCCATTATTGCATGAGGCAGACTATGCTTATGAGTGTACACTTCACCAGTTAGCAATCCTTTGTTATATTTACACCAACTGTCTTCTTCTTTGGGACACAAGCTATGTTGGGGATTTTCATCGGTTGAAGAAGTATGAAAAAAAAGAGCCCAAACAGCCTTCTTCATTTCGTCGACACTTCAGAGGATTTCTAATAACTTTACTTTTACTCATTATTATACTTCAACAAAACAGAGACTCAAGAAACAGAATTAATTACGAATATTTTCGAGATAACGACAGAGTAAATAAACATGAAACAATCGACAATCACACCAGCGATATATATTGAACCATCACAGGTTAGCCACAACACATACTTTATCTCACATCACTAAAATGTACCTTATGAACACGGACGTTAATAATAACACCATTTGACAGCAGTTTAACAGCGCCACAGTGGGTCACGCCCTTGTAGAACACATTTCAAAAAAAATTTAAAAATAGTTGTAGTCTTCGGAATTGAATAAGTTATATATCTATTAAAAGGTAATAGTCTGCAGATTCAGAAAACGCAAAAAAGTAAAAATTGAACTTTTCATGATTTTGAGCCTTTCCGGAGCCCCTTAAGGGGCATACCCGTACTATTTAAAGGAGGGCAGGCTGAATAATATTTATCTGCTTATTGAACTAAGCGATTATGCTTATGTTAAAGGAACTTTAAGTTTTGTTGTTGTCGTCGTCGTCATTGTTGGCGCCAGATATTTAGTCTCTGCTAAGATGCAGGACGAAAGTAGTAATTGAGACGTTGTTTCAGGGATCCTGCCACTGCGTGTTGCAGTTTCGGCCGGGGTCAATTCTCAGTAGCTGGTACTGCGGGATGCCTCCCAGATATCCGACCGAGATTCAGAATTCTGCCAGCAGGACCGTGAGGACGTCTTCCATCTTCCTATCATCCAGCGGGTGTCGAGTGCCGAACATCCTGGAGTGCTTGATATTTTTATTATTTTGAATCTTTCAATGAAGTAAAGAGATTTGATTCAATTCACCCTCGACGATTAATTTCCAGTCCTCCACTTCCATTACAATTAGATCAAAATTCCGTCAAAGTCAGATATTACGGAGCTTTTTGGGGAAATAAATACGCCACCATCAATGCTGTCTGTAACACCATGTTCAAACTCACTTAAACCTCGATAACCTGCCATTATAGTAGCAGTAACCGATCTAACAAATGCCTTATACACTTGTTGTCTTATATAGGTGTTGCCGACCGCTGCGCCGTATTCTGCCTGTTTGTATTTCTTTGTATCTGATGTTGTGTGATGTCCTTAGGTTAGTTAGGTTTAAGTAGTTCTAAGTTCTAGGGGACCGATGACCATAGATATTAAGTCCCATAGAGCCCAGAGCCATTTGAACCATTTATTTTTTTTCTGAATACGCATGCCTGTACCAGTTTCTTTGGTACTTCAGTGTAGTTATCATCGCTGTCTTCGCCACAACTCAAACACTGTCGCTAGACCACTCATTATCCCATAACAATCTCTCAATGTCATCACTCAAAAAGCCGAAGAAGATGCGCGGTTAGATAGGTTTACATTTCTTCGTTTGGTGCCGGGCCGGCTACGGCGTGCCAAACTTGGCGCTTGCAGGGTATGCGGCCCTGCCTGGTCACGGCTTTGCTCGGTCCTCCTCGAAAGTACCCACAACAGCGCGACACTTAATTCCGCTCTCAGTTGCAACATTTTTCGATGGAACTAAACGAAGCGTTTGGAGACTTCGTTTATTACTGCATGAAGGTTGCTTAAGTCAAGGTGCAAGTCAAGAACGACTTTTCGATTTACAACTCACTATTGTTGAATTTATGAAGGAAAAAGAAGGGCATGAACGAAACCTAGAGCCTGGAATGAATTGTTGACCTCGCGTTTTAAGTGGACTGGACTGCACGCTGTCCACAGTAAGACACTACAAGGAAAGAAGCAACGTATGTCTGATTTGCTGGGGAAACATTTAAAAAGAAAATCGCGTTGTAGAAGGAACACATTCTGACATGCACTCGAGTCTCCTAACCTCACTGGCAGTAAAGAAAACGCGAGGATTGAAGAATTCATTATGGCCTTGAAAGAATTACACGGATACTTTCCTAAACGTTTTGAGGGCACTGCCAATCTTACACCTCTTTTCGAACTGAATTCGAGACCGTTTGCCATTTCAATACAAAGCGCCTCTGTGCACGTGCAGATGTAACTGATTGACCTGTAAGGTAATTCCCTTTTTAAAGTCAAATTCCTTTAACGTTAAAACACTCCAGGACGTCTACCACAATGAGGTTGCGAAAGTACGGCTATGTTTCGACTATCATAAGTGTGTGAAAGACTTTTTTTAATTAAGAAACTAAATAAGTTACGATTACGTGGCAATTTGAGTGCGACAATCTTTGAAACTGGCCGCGTCCGTTCACGTGCCGAAAATTAGTACCGGACAAAAACTGTATGCCTTGCGTGCGCCAAAAACAAATAAATAATACTGATATTTTTTTTATCTGTGTTGTTGAGGAATGTGAAACATAAAACAGTCGTACACTGAATTGCCATTTAAATACGGCGCGTTCGCAATTCCCCTCCCCCCCCCTCCACCATCCAACCCCCACCCATCACTCAGACAGCGTGGTGTGGCGGTGGGGTAATGTGCCAGCAAGACTGAGCGCTATGGCACTCGTGTCAGGGCACGGTCCCCGAGCTGAATTCTTGGTTGCTCCTGGTCTACTGCCTAACAAAGAAGTTGTTACCGAGCGAGGTGGCGCAGTGGTTAGCACACTGGACTCGCATTCGGGAGGACGACGGTTCAATCCCGCGTCCGGCCATCCTGATTTAGGTTTTCCGTAATTTCCCTAAATCACTCCAGGCAAATGCCGGAATGGTTCCTTTGAAAGGGCACGGCCGACTTCCTTGCACATCCTTCCCTAATCCGATCAGACCGATGACCTCGCAGTTTGGTCTCTTCCCCCACACAACCAACCAACCAAAGAAGTTGTTTCGCACAACAGAACACCAGCGATATCTGGCGTATTGTGACGAGTCAGTTGCTCGGCCAACATCAACCAGACGTTTTCAATTGGTGAGAGATCTCGAGAATGTGCTGGCCAGGGCAGCTGTCGAACATATTCTGTATCCAGAAACGTCAGTACAGGATCTGCAACATGCGGTCGTGCATTATCCTGCTGAAATGTAGGGTTTAGCAGGGATCGAATGATGAGTAGAGTCACGGGTCGTAACACATCTGAAATGTAGCGTCCACTGTACAAAGTACCTCAGTGCAAATAAGAGGTGAGCGAGACGTGTAACCAATGACACCCCACACGCCAGTATGGCGATGACGAATACACGCTTCCAATGTGCATTCACCGCGATGTCGCCAAACACGGATGCGACCATCATGGTGCTGTAAACAGAACCTGGATTCATCCGAAAAAATGACGTTTTGCCATTCATGCACCCAGGTTCGTCGTTGAGTACACCATCGCAGGGGCTCCTGTCTGTGATGCAGCGTCAAGGGTAGCCGCAGCCATGGTCTCCGAGCTGATAGTCCATTCTGCTGCAAACGTCGTCGAACTGTTTGTGCAGATGGTTGTTGTCATATAAACGTCCCCATTTGCTGACTCAGGGATCGAGACGTGGCTGCACGATCCGTTACAGCCATGCGGATAAGATGCCTGTCATCTCGACTGCTAGTGATACGAGGCAGTTGGATCCAGCACGGCGTTCCGTATTACCATTCTGAACCCACCGATTCCATATTCTGCTAACAGTCATTGGATCTCGACCAACGCGAGCAGCAATGTCGCGATACTATAAACCGCAATCGCTATAGGCTACAATCTGACCTTTCTCAAAGTCGGAAACGTGATGGTACGCTTTTCTCCTCCTTACACGAGGCATCACAACAACGTTTCACCAGGCAACGCCGGTCAACTGCTGTTTGTGTATGAGAAACTTTCCTCATGTCAGCACGTTGTAGGTGTCGCCACCGGCGCCAACCTTGTGTGAATGCTCTGAAAAGCTAATCATGTGCATATAACACCATCTTCTTCGTGTCGCATAAATTTCGCGTCTGTAGCACGTAATCTTCGTGGTGCAGCAATTTTAATGGCCAGTAGTGTACATATCGCACAGCGCGCCGAATGAGATCGATAGTGCCGGGCTCAGTTTGTCGAGCACGGTCCAGGGGTTAAATATACAGGGTGTAAGAGTTGTTAAGTGCAGATAATCTGACCATTGTTACCTTAATATGTACCCGCTTCGTTGGGTTAGTTGTTTCTTTCTCTGCGTTTAACAGTCTTCCAACAGACACGTCATATAATTAACTACTTGATATTTTCTGCGTGGTCGTGGACTATGACTGTAGGTACGGACTAACTGCTTTGCGTCCACGTGCCAACACTTCAACACCTGTCCTGCTGCTCTGGGGAAAATCAATCGGAGATACTAACCAACCTAAAAACGTACTACTCCTAATAGCTATAATTATTAGTCCTCAGTCACCAATAAAAATGTTTGCAATTATACCCTTAACACCTTGCATATGTTGCTGTTTGCAAGTCAGACAGTGTAACGCTGCTGTGTTAATAAATATTTCTTGGTACAACTTTATTCTTCCTGTGTTTCCGTAGGTGGACTCTATACATTATCTGATCAACTATACCGAGCGAGGTGGCGCAGTGCTTAGCACACTGGACTCGCGTTCGGGAGAACGATAGTTCAAACCTGTGTACCACCATCCTGATTTAGGTTTTCCGTGATTTCCCTAAATCGCGTCAGCAGATTCCAGGATGGTTCCTTTGAAAGGGCACAGCCGATTTCCTTCGCCATCCTTCCCTAATCCGAGCTTGCGCTCCATCTCTAAGGATCTCGTTATCGACGCAACGTTCAACGCTCATCATCATCATCGTCATCATAATCAACATCAATAACAACAACAACACAACAACCGAATACCACTTTGTAATGTGAAACTGACCACTAGACGTCACGGGATGTGTACCCGGCAGTATAAGAACGCGGGGAGTATTGTATTGCCACTAGAGAAGCAGTAACAGCAGAATGGGTAGCTCAGAACAGCACAGTGTTTTCTAATGTGGATTAGTCATTGGATGTCACGTGACTAATAACTCCACCAGAGACATTGTAACCCTTCTAAAGGTGACCATGAACATTGTTCGTGATGTTATTGTGAAGTGGAAATGCGGAGGAACAATCACAACTAGATCAAACCCAGGTAGATTTCATGTACTAGTGGACAGGTACCGTTAAGCATTGAAACGGCTGGCTGTAAGAAACCGCATATAATCAGCGGAATGAATAACTCGCGAGTTTCAAAGTGCTACCAGCTGTCCGGCTGTCACAATGACTGTGCGTAGGGAGCTAAAATAATTGCGATACAACGGTCAAAGAGCTTCTCATACACCACACAATTTTTTAGTCAGTTCTACGCGACGCTTGAGGTGGTGTAAACACCTAGGCTACTGGACAATGGATGACTGAAAACGAGTGACTTGGGGTGATAAGTGGCGTTATAATCTTTGGAAATCTGACTGCAGGGTCTGGGTGTGGCGAATGCCTGGAGAACGCTATCTGCCATTCTCTGTGGTGCCAACAATGAAGTACACAGTAGCTGGTGTTACGGTACTTGGATGTTTCTCGTAATTACATCTACATCGATACTCCGAAAGTCACCGTACGGTGCCAGGCGGAGGATAACGTGTACCACTAGTTATTTCTTTTCCTGTTCCATTCGCAAATAGAGCGAGGGGAAAACGACCGTCTGTATGCCTCTGTCTGACCCCTAATTTCTCGTATCTTATCTTCGTGGTCCTTACGCACAATGTATGTTGGCGGCAGTAGAATCGTTCGGCAGTCAGCTTCAAATGCCGGTTCTCTAAGTTTTCTCAATAGTGTCTCTCGAAAAGAAAGTCACCTTCCCTCCAGGGATACCCAGTTGAATTCACAAAGCATCTCCGTAACACGTATTGCTCGAACCTACCGGTAGCAAATCGCACAGCCCGCCTGTGAACTGCTTCGATGTCTTCCTTCAGTCCGACCTGGCATGGATCCCAAACACTCGAGCAGTACTCAAGAATAGGTAGCACCAGCGTCCTATATGCGGTCTCCTTTACAGATGAACCACTACTTCCTAAAATTCTCCCAATAAATCGAAGTCGATCAGTCGCCTTCCCTACTACAGTTCTCACATGCTCGTTCCACTTCATATCGTTTTGCAACGTTACGCCCAGCTATTTAGGCGACTTGACTGTGTCAAGCAGGACACCTGTAATACTGTTTCCGAACATTACAGGTTTGATCTTCCTACTCATCCACATTAACTTAACATTTTTCCACATTTAGGGCTAGCTGCCACTCATCACATCAACTAGAAATTTTGTGTAAGTCGTCTTGTATCTTCCCATAGTCACAAAACTTCGACGCCTTCCCATACATCACGGCATCATAAGCAAACAGCCGGAAATTGCTCCCCACCCTGTGGGACAAATCATTGCTATATACTATATATAGAGAAAAACAGCGGTGCTATCACACTTCCCTGGCGCACTCCTGACGATACCCTTGTCTCTGATGAACACTCGCCGTCGTGGAGACCGTACTGGGTTCTATTGTTTAAGAAGTTTTCGAGCCGCTCACGTATCTGTGAATTTATTCCATATGCTCGTACCTTCCTTTACAGACTAGAATGGGGCACTCTGTCAAATGCTTCCCGGAAATCTAGAAATATGGAATCTGCCCATGTTCCTTCGTCCATAGTTCTCACAATACCGTGCGAGAAAAGGGCAAGCTGAGTTTCGCACGAGCGATGCTTTCTAAAATCATGCTGATGCATGCACATCAGCTTCTTAGTCTCAAAAAAAGTTTATTATATTCGAACTGAGAATATGTTGAAGGATTCTGCAGCAGACAAATGTTAGGGATATTGGTCTATAATTTGGCGCGGCCGTTCTCTTACCTTTCCTTATATACTGGCGTCATCTGCGTTTTTTTTTTTTTTTTTTTTTGGAACTTTGTGCTGGGCGAGTGATTCACGATACATGCTAGATAAGGGGCCAATGCCGTAGAGTACTCTTTGTAAATTCGGACTGGGATTACATCAGGAACTGGTGCTTTATTTCCTTTCAAATACTTCAGCTGTTTCTTTACGCAGGTACGCTTATTGCTATGTCATCCATAAGGGAGTCTATCCGATGGTCAAGTGACGATATGTTTCTACGATTCTCCTGTGTGAACGATTTCTTGAACGTGAAATTAGAAACTTCTGCTTTCGTTAAGCTCTTACGGTGGGGTCCCGTTATTCCATTTAAGGAAACGCTCAATTCGGAAGGGTGTAAGTACATTTTACAATATTGTGTGCTGCTTACAGTAGAGGAAGTGTCCGGAGACGAAGATTGTTTGTATCGGAATGACAATGCACCCTGTCATAAAGCATTATGAGTGAAACAATGGTTTATAGACCAAAAAATTCCTGAAATGAACTGGCCTGCCGAGTGTCCCGACCTGAAGCCAATGGAACACCTTTGGAATGAATCAGAATGTCGACATAGATCTAGACCCCGGCGTCCAACGCCACTCCTTTCTACGGTGCCGGCCGGAGTGGACAAGCGGTTCTAGGCGCTACAGTCTGGAACCGCGTGACCGCTACGGTCGCAGGTTCGAATCCTGCCTCGGGCATGGATGTGTGTGATGTCTTTAGGTTAGTTAGGTTTAAGTAGTTCTAAGCTCTAGGGGACTGATGACCTCACAAGTTAAGTCCCATAGTGCTCAGAGCCATTTTTTTTCTACGGTTTTGGCTCATGAGGAAGAATGGGCTTCCAGTCCTACTCAAACATTCACTGAAACTCTCCCCGGCAGAGTTCAAGCTGTCATAAAAGCGAGGGACGGACGTACTCCATATTGATGCCCGCTGATAGATGTCCATATACTTTTGATCAAACAGTGCGTGTTGTATAAGCACAGCTGATATCGATAGCATCTTTTGAACCTTCTGTATATATGCCAGTTGAACGTTAACAGGGAAATCTGTTGGATCTCCCGACAGCAATTATTAAGGTGTGGATAAGCAAACGATCATTTCGGCAGACACGGTGTGTGGAATTTGACAAACGCTATCAACGTCCAGAACGGCATAGCAGGGAGTACGAAATGAAATGCACTCCAATAATGTCCTTAGCTTAACAGTGGCACATTATGACCAGTTCGTCTGGCGTATTGAGGTCTACATAGACATCTATGCTCCAGAAGCCACCTTATGGTGTACGGCGGAGGGTTCTTTGTGTATCATTGTCACCTCCCTTTTCCAGGTCGAGCTGCATATGGTTCTCCGGATGAACGATTGCTGGTAACCCTCAGTGTGGGCTCGAATCTCTCTAATTTCTTTTACCACTTCCACCTGGGAAGTGCAAAGACGCCAGGAAATAAAAACAGAAGTGGTGAAC
Organism: Schistocerca cancellata; assembly: GCF_023864275.1. Taxonomy (NCBI): domain Eukaryota; kingdom Metazoa; phylum Arthropoda; class Insecta; order Orthoptera; family Acrididae; genus Schistocerca; species Schistocerca cancellata. The sequence continues at coordinate 208,460,449 of NC_064629.1, read as the reverse complement.
TTGTGCATCTGTGAGTCGTGAGACATTCCAATGGGAACAGAAACCATGCACTTCTCGTAAAGTTTATCCCACAGAATGGTAATGTCGTGGTGGCAGTCAATATTGCAGTTGAAGTTACTGAGCGTGTCGCATTACGTGTGGGTAATGACGACACTGCCACATAAAGATAAGAGTATTGCACTCACCGCGCATAGCAAAGTTTATGTCCAGCACGACACGAACGGAATGAGCCGTTTACCGTAGCACGTGCCAAACATTCCACATGCTCAGCGTATCACAAGCAGTTGTTGACATGTACATGAACGATTCTAGACAGATATCATGCTTTGAAATGAAGTGACCGTAACGAAACCGGAATCCATATTTCTCTTATCAACGTTTATATCCGTGTACGTTTTCTGCAAATAATTTACATTAATGAAAGAAGTTCATATACAAATCACTTGCTGTATTATTATGGCCTTTTTACCCATTTCCTTGGTGAGCGTACAAGATAACAAATTGGATGGTTAGGTTTACTTTCCATATACGTACAGGACAGCTGGAGAGCGGCAGACGTTTACTGTTGGTATTGCAATTAAATTCAGTACGTGTTAGATACAATTTTCTTATTTTCTAATTAGTTACCAAACTTGCCAACTTACAATACAGGGGTAAAGGTACCTTACTGACCCCTGGGTGTAGGAGGGAAATAGTAGCTGATGAGGATGTGAGACAATAACTTAAATCTGTTGTTGCAGAGTGCTGCCAGTCCCGCGTGTGTAGCGTTTTGTGCAGTGAACTGGTTTGCGAGACAAGGCCGTGTGCCAGAACCGGATCGAATCCGCACGGCGAATTAATGACGGTGGGCTGGTGCTCCGGCCAGCCTGTCTATGGTTTTTAGGTGGTTTCCATCACGCATACAGACAAATGCTGGGTTGGCTCCCAGATTCCTCCTCAGAGAATACATTATAAACACAGTTAAAGCACGATTACACACAGAATAATGTTTGCACGATTCAGAGACTGTTAAGTAATAAAAGAAAATTTGTTAGATCCTGAAGTAACAGACCATTGCTAGACGGGATAAACGGTAGGGAGAAGGAGATGTAGTACGGGAACAGTTCAGGTTGCTGACATGTTACTGCATTGGCTTTCTTTTTCATCTTTTGCCCCCCTCGCATTTTCAGATCTTCATTGCAGGGTGCGTTATTAATTTCCGAGATGTAATAATTTGAAATTTACACAGCTTTTGAATTGGTTTAGTCCGTTATCTCTTAGCTTTCACAACTTTTGAGCACATTCTGTATAACAACACTGTTACGAAGTGGTATTTACAGCGAGCCAGTGTGTGTGTTGGACCTTCCATCAAGCTACGGACCCCCTTGAAGATGTCTCCCGCAGTCGGAGACGAAACGTTGGGAATCACCACAGCATTCATCAACCGACCACGGCATAACAGCCCGGATAATTATAATGGACATAATGGACATTTACAGTGTACCTACTTATTTCTCGAATTCGCTTAAATCAGGTACGCGATTGTGCCAGACTCATAAGCATCTGGTTCAAATTTTGTTACTCTAAAAAATAAGGAATCGTGTCGGAAAGGGAGGAGAGGGGAAATCCTGAAATTGCTGTGATTCAGTGTTCCTGGATAGATTTGAAACTTTTACACAGTGTCCTGCAGATTGAGGAGTTAGGTTACATTGGTGGTGATTCGTTTACACTTTCGTCTATTTACATTGTGTGTTTAACGATAAATAGCGGCATTCCATTCTTCACTTTCTTCCTAACAATTAAATGTAATTCGTAACAGTACTACCAGAACACTAAAAATCGGAAGCACACATTAGATACGTACCATCATGCCCAGAAGTATCCGAATGACCTGAACTGCGTTTCGTCTGATTTACATCCAACTCACATAACCGTCTTGCAGGTTCTCTAATCTCTTTCCGGTACTAAATGGCTCTGAGCACTATGGGACTCAACTGCTGAGGTCATTAGTCCCCTAGAACTTAGAACTAGTTAAACCGAACTAACCTAAGGACATTACACACATCCATGCCCGAGGCAGGATTCGAACCTGCGACTGTAGCAGTCTCGCGGTTCCAGACTGCAGCGCCTAGTCCACAGCTCGTGGTCGTGCGGTAGCGTTCTCGCTTCCCGCGCCCGGGTTCCCGGTTTCGGTTCCCGGCGGGGTCAGGGATTTTCTCTGCCTCGTGATGACTGGGTATTGTGTGATGTCCTTAGGTTGGTTAGGTTTAAGTAGTTCTAAGTTCTAGGGGACTGATGACCATAGATGTTAAGTCCCATAGTGCTCAGAGCCATTTTTGCAGCGCCACTTCGGCCGGCTCTTTCCGGTACTGTAGTTTGACTATACGAAATGGTAACCACAACTGACCACCAGAGGACACTGCTCTGTATGGTAATAACGCCATATGTAACTTAATACTACGATACTACAAATAACAGGGTACACCTTATTAGAGATGAGACAGTCCTTATCGCCTGTAAACTCAAATTTATTACAATACGCGACATTTCTAAAATGTTACCACTCTCATTAGTATCTGAGAAACTAATGCCCTTAACTGAGCGACATGAGTCGTTCCATAATACATTCCCCAAAACAAGTTATATTTGGGAATAAGAGGTTTTTCCAGACCTGCAAAATTCGATGACAGTTCAGAGTATACTTACTCTCTAAAAGGTTTTGCAACCACCTATTAGCCACCGTTTGCTGAACCTGGTTAATGAACTAACCAGCTGGAAAACAGCTATTAACAACGTTAAGTACACTCCTGGAAATTGAAATAAGAACACCGTGAATTCATTGTCCCAGGAAGGGGAAACTTTATTGACACAATCCTGGGGTCAGATACATCACATGATCACACTGACAGAACCACAGGCACATAGACACAGGCAACAGAGCATGCACAATGTCGGCACTAGTACAGTGTATATCCACCTTTCGCAGCAATGCAGGCTGCTATTCTCCCATGGAGACGATCGTAGAGATGCTGGATGTAGTCCTGTGGAACGGCTTGCCATGCCATTTCCACCTGGCGCCTCAGTTGGACCAGCGTTCGTGCTGGACGTGCAGACCGCGTGAGACGACGCTTCATCCAGTCCCAAACATGCTCAATGGGGGACAGATCCGGAGATCTTGCTGGCCAGGGTAGTTGACTTACACCTTCTAGAGCACGTTGGGTGGCACGGGATACATGCGGACGTGCATTGTCCTGTTGGAACAGCAAGTTCCCTTGCCGGTCTAGGAATGGTAGAACGATGGGTTCGATGACGGTTTGGATGTACCGTGCACTATTCAGTGTCCCCTCGACGATCACCAGTGGTGTACGGCCAGTGTAGGAGATCGCTCCCCACACCATGATGCCGGGTGTTGGCCCTGTGTGCCTCGGTCGTATGCAGTCCTGATTGTGGCGCTCACCTGCACGGCGCCAAACACGCATACGACCATCATTGGCACCAAGGCAGAAGCGACTGTCATCGCTGAAGACGACACGTCTCCATTCGTCCCTCCATTCACGCCTGTCGCGACACCACTGGATTCGGGCTGCACGATGTTGGGGCGTGAGCGGAAGACGGCCTAACGGTGTGCGGGACCGTAGCCCAGCTTCATGGAGACGGTTGCGAATGGTCCTCGCCGATATCCCAGGAGCAACAGTGTCCCTAATTTGCTGGGAAGTGGCGGTGCGGTCCCCTACGGCACTGCGTAGGATCCTACGGTCTTGGCGTGCATCCGTGCGTCGCTGCGGTCCGGTCCCAGGTCGACGGGCACGTGCACCTTCCGCCGACCACTGGCGACAACTTCAATGTACTGTGGAGACCTCACGCCCCACGTGTTGAGCAATTCGGCGGTACGTCCACCCGGCCTCCCGCATGCCCACTATACGCCCTCGCTCAAAGTCCGTCAACTGCACATACGGTTCACGTCCACGCTGTCGCGGCATGCTACCAGTGTTAAAGACTGCGATGGAGCTCCGTATGCAACGGCAAACTGGCTGACACTGACGGCGGCAGTGCACAAATGCTGCGCAGCTAGCGCCATTCGACGGCCAACACCGCGGTCCCTGGTGTGTCCGCTGTGCCGTGCGTGTAATCATTGCTTGTGCAGCCCTCTCGCAGTGTCCGGAGCAAGTATGGTGGGTCTGACACACCGGTGTCAATGTGTTCTTTTTTCCATTTCCAGGAGTGTATTCTATGGAAACCGCACCATCAAAAACGTATCAATAGTAATTTCACTTATTCAGTATGACACGTGAATCTATGTGCAGTTCGAAATTCACATATGGCCTTTGTTATTTAATTGTACAAGACATAACCAACTTACTTGTTCCGGAATTGGATTCAAACCCAGTATCTAAAGGCAATACAAACTAAGCAAAGCTTTCTTGTGTCACCAGGAGTCAAACACAGGACTGATTTTTATTGCTGAGTACGCATAAAGAGAGGTGACGTACCTCATTTTTAACTAGTATCAGTCATTAGATCTGAACCTGAAATTACATTATGAAAATTTTTGTACTGGACCGGGACACCTACCCAGCATGTATTGTCCACATTAACCAACTACGAAATATGTTAAATATGATTTCATTCGCAAGTAATAAGCTTGAAATGATGTGTTTTGGATTGGGATTCGAACGCAGCATCTAATCCAGTTGTTACCTAAGCACAATGAAGTGTTAGATGCTAGATATTTCAGCAGCAGCGAGAAGTCTGAACCTGAAATGATGAGATGAACAATTTTTTCCTTCCCAGGATTCGAACCCGGCACCTATCGACGTTGTTTTCAAGCGGCAATGGACGTTAAATATAGATTTGCTTCACCAGTAGCGAGATGTGAGCATGTTTGAACTAGAAATAATGGGACTAATATTTCAGCGCTGAATGCGAATCGAACTTCCCACATATCGTCGTTGACTAAACACGTAGAGACGTTAACTATCGAATTGTTTTCCATCTGTAGCTAGGAGTGGCATGTATGAACTCGAAATGATGTGGCGAAAAGTTTTGTGTCTCACTGGGAAAGAAAGCGTCCCGTATCTTTATGTCGAGAACGAAAAATCAGAATTATTTTCCAACAGCAGTTAGGTGTGCTCGGTCTCGTAAACTGACATATGGCCGGGAGAGTGGAGTGCTGACCCCATGTCCCTCCATATCCGCATCCAGTGACGCCTGTGGGCTGATGATGTTCAAATGTTCAAATGTGTTTGAAATCTTATGGGGCTCAACTGCTAAGGTCATCAGTCCCCAAGCTTACACACTACTTAACCTAAATTATCCTAAGGACAAACACACACACCCATGCCCAGGGCTCGAACCTCCCCCGGGACCAGCCGCACAGTCCACAACTGCATGGGCTGATGATACGGCGGCCAGTCCGTACCGTTGTGCCTTCATGGCCTGTTTGGGTGGAGTTTAGTTTAGCTTTAGTTAGGTGTGCTCTGAAAAGGGATGATGAAAGTTTTTGTGCTGGACCAGTATTCGAACCCAGACACGCGCCTTGCATAGAGACATTGAGGCGTTGGGAATTTTGAGCAGACAAAGAACTGATGGAAATGTATCGTCACGAAGGGATCAAGTTCTGCGAATAGGAAGATCAGAGTTCGAATCCCTGTCCAGAACCTACACATTCAAATACGACGTAATAAATGTGCTGTGGCTTTAAATGGCGCTTAGTATGTTAACTAAAATAAAGTTAGAAGTGTGTGAAAAGGTACTGGTGATAGAGTTTCTAAATACTGACACCTCAGCCTATGTCGTGGCCTAACTTAACTTCTAGTCGGTAGCGAAGGGACCTGACATTTAGTGTGAATTTTGAACCAAGGTGCAATCTTAAGTTGTTCACTTGGCGTTACCAGGAGCGAACAGGCTGTGTTTGTCCCCATTAAAAACCGTAGTCTGATGTCGGAATCGAGCCGAGACCCTAAGTATACAGATCTACCATGGATCCAACAGACCACCAAACAGCACGTGTCTTAACACAGGTGCACCATACCAGATGGGCATTCTGACTGTCTGGGGTGGATTATAGCCTGTTCAGTACACTCAGTTCCTTGTTAGATAGTGCTGAAATTTTCGTAGAAACTGTGCCTTTGATCTACTGTGCTGCCCTATCAGTTCGTGATAAGCGCAGCGCAGTCCAAAAGAAAATCTATTGTACTGAACCCCGATTTTTCTGTAATTTCGTAAATTACACCTAGTCTGTCTGCCAACAGCATCAGTCCGTTGGAAGCTCAGAGATAATTTACTTCATTTTCTAATTCACCAGTAAGAGCAAAACCTCGGAAAAACTTTTCGGAGAAAGAGCTCGTGGATGCCTATACTGATCAAAAAAAATTATACTCCACAGGCCTACGGCTGTCTGACGCAACCCAGTGTCAGCCCAGGTAATTGTGATGCATTACACCTTGAGCAGCGGAGGCTTCTGCATTGACACTGGCAACCATAAAATTATTTTATATTGTAGTTTGATATTCAGAGTGAAATATTTTTGACAACAATAGTGTACGACATGCAGTAACAACAACGTTGTAGCCAGTGACCACATAGCATATGACGCGAGGAATACAAAGTATGTAACCTTCAACTGTGGGCAAAATTTATCTGAAAAGTTACGTTGGTCCATAAGTTCATGGCGATTCTGTCTGACGTTTTGGTACGTGGGTTGCTGTATGTTTCTCAATCGCCATTTCTTATATGATGTTCTAGTATTGTTCTTACATTGGCATATTAATCATTGCATATTTGAAGATTATGAATAGCGTTGTTTATAGGTTAGAAAACAGAGCGGTAAACGGAACAAAGTTTGGCAGTTGTGACGTTTTGTTCCCTTTGGGCTTAATATAGGTATGAGAACAGTGGAGAAAGTTCGAACGTTTGTGTCTCGTATGGAGTGAGTGCTACCAATGACTTCGCGCCAGAAAATAGTTTTCTCGCTTCATATAGGATCGTTTTGAAGTGAATTATTCGCCATATTCAGGAAGCCCAACGGCTATAGTTCTGTCACTTAAGAGATAAAACGCTGTTCTCCCGGCCGGCCGCGGTGGTCTAGCGGTTCTGGCGCTGCAGTCCGGAACCGCGGGACTGCTACGGTCGCAGGTTCGAATCCTGTCTCGGGCATGGGTGTGTGTGATGTCCTTAGATTAGTTAGGTTTAAGTAGTTCTAAGTTCTAGGGCACTTATGACCTAAGATGTTGAGTCCCATAGTGCTCAGAGCCATTTGAACCATTTGCTGTTCTCCCACGAGACCTAAAACTAGAAAGAAATCAGCGTTGGCTTCACAGCGCAAAGATGTTTCGACAAACCTAGCGACCAACTACCGCATTCAGTGCTCCCTGATTGTCCTAGTGATGGCTAGGACTGATAATTCAGAATGAAAAAGACTAAGTTAGTTGTATTTTCTGCGCGAATGACCTTTGTGGACTAAAAACATGAATTTGATAGTTAGATGTCACTCCGTAAGTGAAATTCTTTCAAAAGATTTAATGGAAGAATCAAGAAAATATCCAATGAATTTAGTGAGATAATAATGTGTCTCTCCAGGAAATAACCCGACTATCACAGTGCTGCCAGTCATATTCCATAATGTTGCTAAATCCCAATCATCCTGCACAGCTGATATGTTTCTTGAGCGGTCTAGCTTGCGCTTCAAAGATGCAACGGAAACAGCCGCCAAGTTAACAGATACCTGAGGTATGACAGGTGCAAGCAAATGTATATAACACAACCAAAGCACCATAAATTGGAAGCAGGGAAAATTAACCTGATTGCCTTCATCATAGGTTTCATCATTTTATTTTTGTTTTAGTCTCTAGTTTATCAGAATGTTCATATGAGCATCATCGAGGAGTAATATTGTTAGAATAGACTGCTATATTAAGTGTAAACAAGAAAATAGTTAATCATTCTAATGAAGGACAAATGACAGGAAGTCATTAAATAAACAGAAATTTAAAAGTCTAGCCTTTAGTGGCGTTTACACATAGCGACCCATAGCATCATCTGGGGATATAAATGCGACGATATAGATGCGCAGACAAATAAACTTGTACTGGAGAGTACAAGTAAGACTTACAATATTATATCTTGAAGCATTCTGTAGTACATCATGATATTATGACCTTGTTTGTAATGTAAGCTCCCTTTCACACCAAATATTGACAACTGATGACGTGATGTTCTCATATGAGTCGAAACATTATGACCACCGTCCACCGTGAGAGGAGGAGATTAGTGTTTAACGTCCCGTCGACAACGAGGTCATTAGAGACACAGCAAAGCTCGGATTATGGAAGGAAATTGGCCGTTCCGTTTCAGAGGAACCATCCCGGCATTTGCCTGAAGCGATTTAGGGAAGTCACGGAAGACCTAAATCAGGATGACCGGACGCACGTTTGAAGCGTCGTCCTCCCGAATGACAATCTAGAGTGCTAACCACAGCGCCGCCTCGCTCGGAGATTGAATACTGGGCTGGTGGTGCTGCGGGATATGCCGTGCAATAAAGAAAGAATGTAACAGAACAGAGCCGAATAAGAAATCATTCTAATGACAATACGGGGAACAACTGGGGAATTCACTGACATAAGCGATTTTAACAAAGGACAGATTATTACGGCCCGCACCTGGGGATGATGAAGCTGGTAGACTGTTCGTGTGCTACTGTCATGGACACCTATGGAATGTGGATGAAGCATGGTGAAACCACGAGTAGCTGACATGGTATTTGATATCCGTGCCGTATCACGGAAAGTGGCGGTCGGAGGCTTGTCCTTTCTGTAAAGCAGGGCAGATGGCGATATGGTGCAGATCTTACGATAGAGAATCGAGCTGGTTCAGGCACTTTTGTTTCGTAGCACGGCATTGAGTGCAGAATGTTGAATATGGGTCTTCGCAGCGGACAAACCCCACGTGTTCCCATGCTGACCCAACGACATCGTCAGTTGCAATTACTGTGTCAAGAGATCATAGAGCTAGGGCCGTGGATCAGTTCAAACGTCTTGCCTGGTCAAATGAATCACGTTTCTTGTTACTCAAAGCAGCATTTCCATTGCACCTTTGGTTATTATCGAAGGTGTCATGGCAGCTGTCGAAGGTGTCATGGCAGCTGTATATTACGGCGACGTTATTACGGACCACCTGCATCCTTTCATACTTGAAGTCTTCCCTGGCAATGGCGTCACCTTCCAGTAGATTAAGTGTCCGTGTCACAAGGTCGGAGCCGTGCTACGAGGTGCATTCAAGTTCTAAGGCCTCCGATTTTTTTCTGATTAACTACTCACTCGAAATCGATGAAACTGGCGTTACTTCTCGACGTAATCGCCCTGCGGACGTACACATTTTTCACAACGCTGACGCCATGATTCCATGGCAGCGGCGAAGGCTTCTTTAGGAGTCTGTTTTGACCACTGGAAAATCGCTGAGGCAATAGCAGTACGGCTGGTGAATGTGCGGCCACGGAGAGTGTCTTTCATTGTTGGAAAAAGCCAAAAGTCACTAGGAGCCAGGTCAGGTGAGTAGGGAGCATGAGGAATCACTTCAAAGTTGTTATCACGAAGAAACTGTTGCGTAACGTTAGCTCGATGTGCGGGTGCGTTGTCTCGGTGAAACAGCACACGCACAGCCCTTCCCGGACGTTTTTGTTGCAGTGCAGGAAGGAATTTGTTCTTCAAAACATTTTCGTGGGATGCACCTGTTACCGTAGTGCCCTTTGGAACGCAATGGGTAAGGATTATGCAATGGGTAAGGATTACTCCCTCGCTGTCCCAGAACATGGACACCATCATTTTTTCAGCACTGGCGGTTACCCGAAATTCTTTTGGTGGCGGTGAATCTGTGTGCTTCCATTGAGATGACTGGTGCTTTGTTTCTGGATTGAAAAATGGCATCCACGTCTCATCCATTGTCACAACCAACGAAAAGAAAGTCCCATTCGTGCTGTCATTGCGCGTCAACATTGCTCGGAAACATGCCACACGGGCAGCCGTGTGGTCGTCTGTCACCATTCGTGGCACCCACCTGGATGACACTTTTCGCATTTTCAGGTCGTCATGCAGGATTGTGTGCACAGAACCCACAGAAATGCCAACTCTGGAGGCGATCTGTTCAACAGTCATTCGGCGATCCCCCAAAACAATTCTCTCCACTTTCTTGATCATGTCGTCAGACCGGCTTGTGTGAGCCCGAGGTTGTTTCGGTTTGTTGTCACACGATTTTCTGCCTTCATTAAACTGTCGCACCTACGAACGCACTTTCGACACATCCATAACTCCATCACCACATGTCTCCTTCAACTGTCGATGAATTTCAATTGGTTTCACACCACACAAATTTAGAAAACGAATGATTGCACGCTGTTCGAGTAAGGAAAACAGTTCTCATTCTCGCCGCTGGCGGTAAAATTCCGTCTGCCGTATGGTGCTGCCATCTCTGGGACGTATTGACAATGAACGTGGCCTCATTTTAAAACAATGGACATGTTTATATCTCTTTCCAGTCCGGAGAAAAAAAAATCGGAGGCCTTAGAACTTGAATGCACCTCGTATAGTGGTTTGAGGAGCATGATAGAGAACATCACGTGATTGTCTGCGCCACAAAATTCGCCTGATATGAACCTGATAAAAAACATAAAAATGCTACTGAGCCTCAGTTCCGTCCCCACAAACCATCGGCCCACAATTTACAGGAGTTATGCAACCAGTACGTACACATATGCCAAGGACTTGGCGAATCCATGCCACGTAGAATTGTGTTCCAAATGTGGACCAACGTGTTTCTCAGCTGGTGGTCATAATTTTTTCGCCCGTCAGTGTAGCTTATTGCAGTTACACTACTGCGGCATTACATTTCGCCTTTTTAAGTGACAGTCTTCACTCCTTCCGATCTGATCATGTAAGTGTAGAAAAGTTGTGGAATGTTTTCAAAGAGATAGTATCGACAGCAACGGAGAGATATATACCGCATAAATTAATAAGTGATGGTACAGATCCCCCATGGTACACAAAACGGGTCAGATCGTTGTTGCAGAAGCAACGAAAAAAGCATGTCAAATTTAAAAGAACGCAAAATCCCAAAGATTGGCAAAGTTTTACAGAAGTTCGAAATATGGCGCGTACTTCAATGCGAGATGCTTTTAATAATTTCCACAACGAAATTCTCTCTCGAAATCGGCAGAAAACCCAAAGAGATTATAAAGTACACCAGTGGCAAGACGCAATCAACACCTTCACTGCGCAATAACAACGGTGAAGTCACTGATGACAATGCCACTAAAGCAGAGTTATTAAACACGGTTTTCCGAAACTCATTCACCAAAGTAGACGAAGTAAATATTACTGAATTCCAATCAAGAACAACTGCCAAGATGAGAAACATAGAAGTAGATGTCCTCGGTGTAACGAAGCAGTTTAAATCACTTAATAAAGGCAAGGCCTCCGGTCCAGACACATAGTCAGCACGGTTTCAGAAAATATCGTTCTTGTGAAACACAACTAGCTCTTTATACTCATGAAGCAATAAGCGCTATCGACAGGGGATGTCAAGTGGATTCCATATTTTTAGGTTTCCAGAAGGCTTTCGACACCGTTCCTCGCAAGCGTCTTCTAACCAAACTGCGTGCCTACGGAATAACGCCTCAGTTGTGGGACTGGATTCGTGATTTCCTGTCAGAAAGGTCACAGTTCGTATTAATAGACGGACAGTCATCGAGTAAAACATAAGTAATATCCGGCGCTACCCAAGGAAGTGTTATAGGCTCTCTATTGTTCCTGATCTATATTAACGACATAGGAGACAATCTGAGTAGCCGTCTTAGATTGATTGCAGATGACGTTCTCATTTACCGTCTTGTACAGTCATCAGATGATCAAAACGAATTGCGAAATGATTTATATAAGATATCTGTATGGTGCGAAGAGTGGCAATTGACCCTGAATAAGGAAAAGTGTGAAGTTATTCACATGAGTACTAAAAGAAATCCGCTAAATTTCGATTGCGCGATAAGTCACACATATCTGAAGGCTGTAAATTCAACGAAATACATAGGGATTACAATTACAAATAACCTAATTTGGAACGATCACATAGATAATATTGTGGGTAGAGCAAACCAAAGACTGCGATTCATTGGCAGGACACTTAGAAGGTGCAACTGGTCTACTAAAGAGACTGCTTACACCACACTTGTCCGCCCTATTCTGGAGTATTGCTGTGCGGTGTGGGATCCGCATCAGGTGGGACTGACGGATGACATCGCAAAAGTAGAAAGAACGGCAGCTCGTTTTGTACTATCGCGAAATAGGGGAGACAGTGTCACACACATGATACGTGAATAATGTGGAGGAGGCCCTTCCGGCAGCTATTGAACGCACTGGGTGTGACCGGCTGCAGATAGTAGCACATGTCGGAACGAATGACGCCTGCCGCTTGGGTTCTGAGGCCATCCTTGGTTCCTTCCGGCGGCTGGCTGATTTGGTGAAGACAACCAGCATCGCACGCGGAGTGCAAGCTGAGCTTAATATCTGCAGCATAGTGCCCAGAGTCGATCGCGGTCCTCTGGTTTGGAGCCGTGTGGAGGGTCTAAACCAGAGGCTCAGACGACTCTGTGACTATAATGGTTGCAAATTTATCGACCTCCGTTATTGGGTGGAGAACTGTAGGGCCCCCCTAGACAGGTCAGGCGTGCACTACACACCGGAAGCAGCTACTAGGGTAGCAGAGTACGTGTGGCGTGCACACGGGGGTTTTTTAGGTTAGAGGGACCCCCCCTTGGGCGAAACGATAAAATACCTGACGGCTTACCAGAGAGGACATTATCATCGTTGATAAAGAACGTCCGTCCTCAGAGACCAAAAACAGGAAAAGTTAACGTAATATTGGTAAACTGCAGGAGTATCCAGGGCAAGGTTCCTGAATTAGTATCTCTTATTGAAGGAAATAGTGCGCATATAGTATTAGGAACGGAAAGTTGGTTAAAACCGGAAGTGAACAGTAACGAAATCCTAGACACAGAATGGAATATATACCGCAAGGATAGGATAAACGCCAATGGTGGAGGAGTATTTATAGCAGTAAAGAATTCAATAATATCCAGTGAAGTTATTAGCGAATGCGAATGTGAAATAATCTGGGTTAAGCTAAGTATCAAAGGTGGGTCAGATATGATAGTCGGATGCTTCTATAGACCACCTGCATCAGCAACCGTAGTAGTTGAGCGCCTCAGAGAGAACCTGCAGAACGTCGTGAAGAAGTTTCGTGATCATACTATTGTAATAGGGGGAGACTTCAATCTACCAGGTATAGAATGGGATAGTCACACAATCAGAACTGGAGCCAGGGACAGAGACTCTTGTGACATTATCCTGACTGCCTTGTCCGAGAATTACTTCGAGCAGATAGTTAGAGAACCAACTCGTGAAGCTAACGTTTTAGACCTCATAGCAACAAATAGACTGGAACTTTTCGACTCCGTGAATGTAGAAGAGGGTATCAGTGATCATAAGTCAGTGGTTGCATCAATGACTACAAGTGTAATAAGAAATGCCAAGAAAGGAAGGAAAATATATTTGCTTAACAAGAGTGATAGGGCACAAATCGCAGAATATCTGAGGGACCACCATCAAACGTTCATTTCTGAGGAAGAGGATATGGAACAAAAATGGAAAAAATTCAGAAACATCGTCCAGTACGCCTTAGATAAGTTCGTACCGACTAAGGTCCAAAACGAGGGGAAAGATCCACCGTGGTATAACAATCATGTACGAAAGGTACTACGGAAACAAAGAAAGCTTCATCATAGGTTTAAGAGTAGTCGAATCATAGCTGATAAGGAAAAGCTGAACGAAGCGAAAAAGAGCGTAAAGAGAGCAATGAGAGAAGCATTCAACGAATTCGAACATAAAACATTGGCAAACAATCTAAACAAGAACCCTAAAAAGTTTTGGTCATATGTAAAATCGGTAAGCGGATCTAAATCCCCTATTCAGTCACTCGTTGACCACGATGGCACCGAAACAGAGGACGACCGAAGAAAGGCAGAAATACTGAATTCAGTGTTCCGAAACTGTTTCACTGCGGAAAATCGTAACACGGTCCCTGACTTCAGCCGTCGCACGGACGCCAAAATGGAAAATATTGAAATAAACGATATCGGAATTGAAAAACAACTGCTATCACTTAGTAGCGGAAAAGCATCCGGACCAGACGAGATACCCTTAAGATTCTACAGTGATTATGCTAAAGAACTTGCCCCCTTTCTATCAGCAATTTATCGTAGATCGCTGGAAGAACGTAAAGTACCTAGCGACTGGAAGAAAGCGCAGGTCGTTCCCATTTTCAAGAAGGGTCATAAATCAGATGCGAATAATTATAGGCCTATTTCGCTTACGTCAATCTGTTGTAGAATAATGGAACATGTTTTGTGTTCTCGTATTATGACGTTCTTAGATAATACAAATCTCCTTCATCATAACCAACATGGATTCCGCAAACAGAGATCATGTGAAACTCAGCTCGCCCTATTTGCCCAAGAAATTCACAGTGCCGTAGACACTGGCGAGCAGATTGATGCCGTATTCCTGGACTTCAGGAAGGCATTTGATACGGTTCCGCACTTACGTTTAGTGAAAAAAATACGAGCTTACGGAATATCGGACCAGGTTTGTGATTGGATTCAGGATTTCCTAGAAGAAAGAACACAACATGTCATTCTTAACGGTTCAAAATCTGCAGATGTAGAGGTAATTTCGGGAGTACCGCAAGGAAGCGTGATAGGACCTTTATTGTTTACAATATACGTAAATGACTTAGTTGACAACATCGGTAGCTCCGTGAGGCTATTTGCAGATGACACGGTTGTCTACAAGAAAGTAGCAACATCAGAAGACTCGTACGTACTCCAGGAAGACCTGCAGAGGATTAATGCATGGTGCGACAGCTGGCAGCTTTCCCTAAACGTAGATAAATGTAATATAATGCGCATACATAGGGGCAGAAATCCATTCCAGTACGATTATGCCATAGGTGGTAAATCATTGGAAGCGGTAACGACCGTAAAATACTTAGGAGTTACTATCCGGAGCGATCTGAAGTGGAATGATCACATAAAACAAATAGTGGGAAAAGTAGGCGCCAGGTTGAGATTCATAGGAAGAATTCTAAGAAAATGTGACTCATCGACGAAAGAAGTAGCTTACAAAACGCTTGTTCGTCCGATTCTTGAGTATTGCTCATCAGTATGGGACCCTTACCAGGTTGGATTAATAGAAGAGATAGACATGATCCAGCGAAAAGCAGCGCGATTCGTCATGGGGACATTTAGTCAGCGCGAGAGCGTTACGGAGATGCTGAACAAGCTCCAGTGGCGGACACTTCAAGAAAGGCGTTACGCAATACGGAGAGGTTTATTATCGAAATTACGAGAGAGCACATTCCGGGAAGAGATGGGCAACATATTACTACCGCCCACATATATCTCGCGTAATGATCACAACGAAAAGATCCAAGAAATTAGAGCAAATACGGAGACTTACAAGCAGTCGTTCTTCCCACGCACAATTCGTGAATGGAACAGGGAAGGGGGGATCAGATAGTGGTACAATAAGTACCCTCCGCCACACACCGTAAGGTGGCTCGCGGAGTATAGATGTAGATGTAGATGTAGAGGAGTGGCAATCATGAAAACAAAGGCATTTTTCGTTGTGACGGGATCTTCTCATGAAATTTCAATCACCAGTTTTCTCCTGCGATTGCGAAAACATTCTGTTGGCACCCACCTACATAGGGAGAAATGATCATCACGATAAAATAAGAGAAATCAGGGCTCGCACAGAAAAATTTAAGTGCTCGTTTTTCCCGCGTACCGTTCGAGAGTGGAACGGTGGAGAGACAGCTTGAAGGTGGTTCATTGAACCCTCTGCCAGGCATTTTATTGTGAACAGCAGAGTAATGACGTAGATGTAGATATGTATTCCTTAGTGTTGCACCGAGCGATGTGGCGCAGTGGTTAGCACACTGGACTCGCATTCGGGAGGACGACGGTTCAATCCCGCGTCCGGCCATCCTGATATAGGTTTCCCGTGATTTCCCTAAATCGCCTCAGGCAAATGCCGGGTATGGTTCCTTTGAAAGAGCACGGCCGACATCCTTCCCTATCCGATGAGATCGATGACCTCGCAGTTTGGTCTCCTCCCCCCAAAACAACCCAACACTTACTGTTGCAAACGCTTGGCTATTTAGTGCGAAAGAAATCTTCAAGGTTAACAGCATCGGTGACAGCTCCTGTCATTTCCTTGGAATACGCGTGAAACATGGACGATGGCGAACTACGCGCACCCAAGAGAACCGAGGTAGCAGTGACTGCGATCATTGTGTGTAGGGCATTGGTTACACTTTCCTTACGTTTGTGACGTCACGTAACCAAAGTCATTGAAGTTGAGATGGGGCCATTGACGTTTCGATGTCGTCTTAAGCCACGACCTTTTTTTCGTTGATGATGTCGCAAGCCATACTCCATTTTTTCATGACGTCATGATGAGATGTATGTGGGAAATTTGAAAAATTCGCACGGAATATTTTGAAAGGTTAAAGTTGGCGTTCAGCAGTAACAGCATAGAATTAACAAGAGGCAGTAGAATCAGAATTACTTTCAATACAAAACTCCAAATAAATTATTTTCCGTATCTAAATTGTTTTCAAGTGTCACGAGGCAGGAGGACATTTTATTTATTTATTTCAGTAACAGTACAGAGTAACCCACCACCTTGAAATGTAAATGCTTCTGAATCTAATAGCAAATCTTATTGGTATACAGTTGTTAACGCTTTTTTAATAATATACAGAACATAATATATAAAGATTTCTCTGAAGTTACAGCGAATTGAATGCTTAATAATTGTTAAAATGGTTCCATATAAAACTTCCTGGCAGATTAAAACTGTGTGCCGGACCGAGACTCGAACTCGTGACCTTTGCCTTTCGCGGGCAAGTGCTCTACCAACTTTTTTTTTTTTGTAACAATAACAAACATAAACTGCTTCTAGCCTTTTTTTTTTAAATATATAAGACGATGACTTTATAAAATAAAATTTTTCTGGGAAACGTAAATAAGTGGACTTTTCTTTTTACATAATAGTGAAAAAAAATAAAATAAAATATCCTGCTTCTGTCAGTACAAAACAATAACGGTCTACGTTCCTCTTTTAGGCGCGTACCTCGCTAATCCCGTCATACCTCGCGTTGGTGTCGGGTACGTCTTCACGTGTGTTTGTGGATCCTCTCCACTGTCCTGGTCCTTTCTTGTTCTGATACTTATAGACAATAATTACATTCTCCTACTCGGGACACCCCATCTGGGTGGGGGATCAAGCAAGGCACTCCCTAAAAAATTTGCGTAATATGTTCGATATCTCGAATGTCTCATAAGCTGTGAGTGATGTTCCTGTAGTAAGGCCCAAAAGTCAAGCACATTCTTACTGCCGACTCGGAAAAGATAACGCACAGTCAAACCTCGAATCCAAGTCACTGCGTTTGTCTTCGTTCGGGAATAATATGTCCTATCTGGGAGAAGTAGTGTGCGTGGTTCTATTGTTGGCGGCCCCACCCGAAGGAGGAAGGCGATCATTTTTTTGACCAAACACCATACGTCCGCCGAAGGACCGCATATCAGGCGATGCTCCTCAGTGTCTATAACATTGCACTGCAGACACAGTGGCTCGTCCGCCATATGAATTGTATGCAACCTGGAACGAGTCACGTATTTCCCATTTACCACCTGATACCACAGTGCGCGCGTTCCCGTATCAAGGTGTGGGTGGTGCACTGTACGCCATACCACTGACCACGTAACTGTTGGTTGGCGGCGCTCTACGGCATTATTCGGCCGTCGTCGAGTCAAGATGTGATATATATCACGTGCCGTTGCCGTCCTGGTAGTCGGTAGTTCCATATGTACATAACTGTGTTCCACAAAGAAGGTTCGCATATGGGCAAGCGATAGTGAGATGTGAGCCACCGCTACCGGAGCCGAACGAGAAGGTGGAGCGAATTCGTCTATCAAGCTGCCCGTCAGACTTGTCTGGTGTCGTGTCCACATCTTTATCATTGTGGTTACATAAATAGCCACTGCTCGGTCGCGTACGTGGACTAGTCCAAGACCTCCACGACTACGAGGAAGGGTGAGGGTTTCGTATCCTACCTTAAAAAGCAGACCTGTGCTCACAAAATGTCCTAGTGCCGCCAGGATTCGGCGGGCCAACACCACCGGTATAGGAAGAACTTGTGCCAGGTGGGGGATGCGAGAGGCTAGATAAGTGTTGGCAAAGGTGACCCGTTGTATCATATCCAGTGCCCTTAACCTGTGATTTCGGACACTCGCACGAATTGTTTGCAGAAGATGTCTGTAACTCAGTGCCACCGTGCGTCGAACGTCTGTAGTGAAGATAATTCCTAGGCATTTCATCTTGTTGATCGCCTGTAATGGTGCTACACTTCCTGTCGGGAGTCCTCTCCCGATGTTCATCGCTCCCGACTTTGCCATGTTCAGGCGACTTCCCGTAGCCATACAATACAAATTAATCCAATGCAAGGCCGCTCTTGCCTCGTTGTCTGACCGTGCTAAAAACACTAGATCATCTGCGTATGTTCGGCATATAAACTTGTTGTGCCTTATCGTCATTCCTTGGAGTCGATTCCGGAGCCCGCAAAGCAGCGGCTCGACAGCGATGGCATACAATATCGTTGACAGCGGGCACCCTTGTCTGACCGATCGTGAGATGGTGTTGGGCCCCACCAAGCGTCCATTGATGAGCACTTTGGATGCGGCTCCGTGGAGTAGTCTCATGACGACGGTGACAAAACTTTCCGGAAACTTAATTTTCGTCATCACGTCCGTGAGATAAGCATGACTCAGCCTGTCAAATGCGCGATCGAAGTCTATCGATACCAATACACCCCGGAGACGACATGTTGAAGCCAGTGCGATAACATCGCGGTAGTCGCTGAGTGCCGTTTGTATATTGCTAGCTCCTCCTAGCTGGGTTTGGTCGAGTGAAATCACTTGGCGTATTACGCGTTTAAAGCGTGCTGCAAGTATCCTGGCGTATATCTTGTAGTCGCAATTAAGAAGGGTCAGTGGCCGGTAGGCCTGTATCCCTGTGCCGCCAGATGGTTTGTGGATGGGGATGATCATTCCTTCCACGAAGGAGGGTGGAAGAGGCACGTTGGGAGACATCAATTCGCAGTACATGGCAGTCCATCGTGGAATCATGAGATCTTTAAATGTACGATAGAACTCTAACGGAAACCCGTCGGACCCCGGCGAATTGTGCGACGCTCCCTTATCAATCGCTTCCATTACGTCGTCAACTGTGATTTCACCTGTTAACTCCAGGTTGGCCGACTCGTCGAGACACGCGGAGAGCGTTCGTCGGACCTCATGAAAGGCTGCCTGATCGTGTTCCGCTTCTTCATAGAGATGGCCGTAGTGTTCCACGAAAGCGTTGGCAATGTCTTTTTGCGTTGTCATGCGGCGACCATCTGGCAGTACGACCGTCTGTATTAAGGTTTTGCGGCTACGTTGTTCTTCTCTGATAACGTGATACATCGACGGGGATTCTCCACGGACTCGTTCAAAGGCCCTTGCACGGATTGCGACACCCTCCAGTCGGCGGCGCGTTATGGAAATTATTTGGGCTTGTGCTCGTTTTATACCGGCCCGACGCTCCTGTGAAGGTGCTTGTACAGAAAGTTCGCGGAGCATCGTGAAATAAAATTCCGTCGTGTATCGCCTCCACATCATCTGCTCTCTTCCGTATGCAATTAACGCTCGGCGCAATGCAGGCTTAACGCATTCCAGCCACCACTGCAACGTCGTCGGATATGTCGGGAGGACCGTCGTTCACACACGTGCCAAGTGTCTTCGACTAAGCGTCTGCACTCAGGTTCCCTAAGGTGTGCTGTATTCAGTTTCCAAACACTGCGCCGGCCGTTGTGGCCGTGCGTTTCTAGGCGCTTCAGTCTGGAACCGCGCGACCGCTACGGTCGCAGGTTCGAATCCTGCCTCGGGCATGGATGTGTGTGATGTCCATATGTTAGTTATGTTTAAGTAGTTCTAAGTTCTAGGGGACTAATGACCTCAGATGTTAAGTCCCATAGTGCTCAGAGCCATTTGAACCATCCAAACACTGCGACTCCTCCACACTAGTTGACGACTCAAGGAGACCGTGCATATATATGCTATGTGATCTGAAAAGGCGACAGGCCACAATTCCGCACCGAGGATCGCAGGTTCGAGACGACGTGTTACGTAAGTGCGATCGAGACGACTTGCAGAGTGACTCGTGACGTAGGGGTATCCACGTCTGTCGCCATGTGTCTTCTCCCATGTATCAATGAGATTCATGTCCTGTATGAGTTGTCGCAGCTCCGGGCATGAAGTATAACGTGGGTGTTGATCTTTTGGTGCGAGCACGCAGTTGAAGTCGCCTCCAAATAAGACATGTTAATACCGACCTAAGAATAGTGTTGCAATCTCATCTGCGTAAAATCGGGATCGGTCGCGCCGTATGTCTGACCCCGACGGTGCGTAAATGTTATCGACCCGTACTCCCAGCACTGTGGGCGCCAGTCCTCGCGCTGATGGCAGGTACACCACGTCCTCGGCTACTATGCCGCAACCTAGAAGTATCGCTGTTCCGCTGCCGCCGTCGGTAGTAGGTGTAATGTACAGTACGTATCGTACTCATAGAGGTCGGGGAAGCTCTCAACACATACTTCCTGCAGCAGAACGATGTTGACGTCTGACGCATGCAACATGTCTCGTAATAATTGCAATTTGACAGGCGTTCTGTTCGTATTAATATTAATAGAGGCTGTTCGATATGCCTGCCGCTGTTCCTCAGTGCGTAAAGCGCACATGAACGCTTATGTTAATTTGTGTGCTGCTGCCCGGTGACATGCTGTCTGTGCGTCAGTCCGCATCTTCTGCGCGGTTAACATCCGGTGGACGCAGCACTCGCCATTGCGGGTGCGTCGTCGGTGTGGGGGTCAGTATCGGATTCGTCGGCCCAGTTCTTGTGCTGGAGGTCCAGCTCCCGTCGTGTCTCTCCGGCCGGGCTGACCGAAGGCGGTGGCGTTGCTGCGGTGGGTGGAGGGACTCCTTCCGTCGGCTTTCCGTCCAGTGTGTCTGTATTCAACCCCTGTGTAACATGATTCGCGCCGTACTGCTGTGTGGGAGGTAGAACCTCCCGTTGCGCATCGGGATGCACTGTATCGACGTAACACCCAAGTCCATCTGACGTGGACTGCAGTAAGCAGGTATCCGACGGCGCTAGCCGTCATTTCTTGTGGCGCTTCGGTGATCGTTGTTTGCGCGTGTGCGCCTCCGTATCCGAGTGCGGAAGTGACTCCCGGTGCTCAGGGACGAAAGCAGCTGTCGGCACAACAGCAGGATCAATTTCCATTTCTCCTACTGATCCTTTCCACTCGGTTAAGTGCGTCGTCGGCGCCGGAGCGGCAGTGGTGTGCGTCGTTTCGTCACTGGAGGCGGTCTCTGGCGCAGTCGGTTGCCGCAAACTGTCAGGATTCTGTAGCTGGTCATTCTTCGGGATGGGATCCGTTCGAAATGCGTCCGCATACGTTAGTGGCAGCGGCGTCAACGTGGACGGAGGTACGGGTTCGCCGTTTGGAACTTGCACTATCCTCCGCTGCATACATTCGGAACGGACGTGGCCCTCTTTCCCGCAGCCTGAGCATGTTTTGGGTTGTCCATCGTAGATGACTATAGCTCTGCATCCGCTGATGAACAAGTACGAGGGTACATGTTGTGTCAGTTCTATTCTGATTTGACGCACCCCATTGAGAACGGGGTAAGTCGTGAAGTTGGACCATTTTTCCTCAACGTGGCTATGCACTCTTCCATATGGGCGTAAGGCGTCAACGACCAAGTCAGACGGAACCTCGAAGGGAAGTTCGAAAATACGTATGTTTCGTAAGCCCAGTCCTGCATGATCAATAGTTACTTCTCTAACATGTCCATCAGAGTGACGAAATTTGAGTCCATGTTTAGTATCTCGGATGATTCTGTCACATACTGCATCGTTAATCAGCTTGATGTAAACAACACTGCTCACTATGGAGAGGTGGATTCCGATAAGTTCGTTGTAGTCAAGTTTAACTTCATCTCGTAGGAACTTTTCTGTTTCGTAGGCTTTCGGTCTCGCATATTCATTCGAAAAACTAATCTTGAGAGTCGACTTTCGGTATGCATGTGCCATTCTACACTCCTGGAAATTGAAATAAGAACACCGTGAATTCATTGTCCCAGGAAGGGGAAACTTTATTGACACATTCCTGGGGTCAGATACATCACATGATCACACTGACAGAACCACAGGCACATAGGCACAGGCAACAGAGCATGCACAATGTCGGCACTAGTACAGTGTATATCCACCTTTCGCAGCAATGCAGGCTGCTATTCTCCCATGGAGACGATCGTAGAGATGCTGGATGTAGTCCTGTGGAACGGCTTGCCATGCCATTTCCACCTGGCGCCTCAGTTGGACCAGCGTTCGTGCTGGACGTGCAGACCGCGTGAGACGACGCTTCATCCAGTCCCAAACATGCTCAATGGGGGACAGATCCGGAGATCTTGCTGGCCAGGGTAGTTGACTTACACCTTCTAGAGCACGTTGGGTGGCACGGGATACATGCGGACGTGCATTGTCCTGTTGGAACAGCAAGTTCCCTTGCCGGTCTAGGAATGGTAGAACGATGGGTTCGATGACGGCTTGGATGTACCGTGCACTATTCAGTGTCCCCTCGACGATCACCAGTGGTGTACGGCCAGTGTAGGAGATCGCTCAGACACACCATGATGCCGGGTGTTGGCCCTGTGTGCCTCGGTCGTATGCAGTCCTGATTGTGGCGCTCACCTGCACGGCGCCAAACACGCATACGACCATCATTGGCACCAAGGCAGAAGCGACTCTCATCGCTGAAGACGACACGTCTCCATTCGTCCCTCCATTCACGCCTGTCGCGACACCACTGGAGGCGGGCTGCACGATGTTGGGGCGTGAGCGGAAGACGGCCTAACGGTGTGCGGGACCGTAGCCCAGCTTCATGGAGACGGTTGCGAATGGTCCTCGCCGATACCCCAGGAGCAACAGTGTCCCTAATTTGCTGGGAAGTGGCGGTGCGGTCCCCTACGGCACTGCGTAGGATCCTACGGTCTTGGCGTGCATCCGTGCGTCGCTGCGGTCCGGTCCTAGGTCGACGGGCACGTGCACCTTCCGCCGACCACTGGCGACAACATCGATGTACTGTGGAGACCTCACGCCCCACGTGTTGAGCAATTCGGCGGTACGTCCACCCGGCCTCCCGCATGCCCACTATACGCCCTCGCTCAAAGTCCGTCAACTGCACATATGGTTCACGTCCACGCTGTCGCGGCATGCTACCAGTGTTAAAGACTGCGATGGAGCTCCGTATGCCACGGCAAACTGGCTGACACTGACGGCGGCGGTGCACAAATGCTGCGCAGCTAGCGCCATTCGACGGCCAACACCGCGGTTCCTGGTGTGTCCGCTGTGCCGTGCGTGTGATAATTGCTTGTACAGCCCTCTCACAGTGTCCGGAGCAAGTATGGTGGGTCTGACACACCGGTGTCAATGTGTTCTTTTTTCCATTTCCAGGAATGTATATGGAGTCGTCTAAACGCACGAGTACGCCGAAGAGGTAAACAACTGCGCGAGCGCGAACTTCTCCGGCAGGGACGTAAACAGACGTCCGTGCCGTAGCACCGCCGAAGGCAGACTGCTGAGCTACCCAAGCACGACTCACGCCCATTCCTCACAGCTTTACTTCTGCCAGTACCTCGTCTCCTACCTTCCAAACTTTACAGAAGCTCTCCTGCGAACCTGCAGAAGTAGCACTCCTGGAAGAAAGGATATTGCGGAAACATGGCTTAGACTCAGCCTGGGGGATGTTTGCAGAATGAGATTTTCCTTCTGCAGCGGAGTGTGCGCTGATATGAAACTTCCTGGCAGATTAAAACTGTGTGCCGGACCGAGACTCGAACTCGGGACCTTTGCTTTTCACGGGCAAGTGCTCCACCAACTGAGCTACCCAAGCACGACTCACACCGCGTCCTCACAGCTTTACGTCTGCCAGTACCTCGTCTCCTACCTTCCAAACTTTACAGAAGATCTGCTAGGTTCACTCAGATGGTAGAGCACTTTCCCGCGAAAGGTAAAGGTCACGAGTTCGAGTCTCGGTCCGGCACACAATTTTAATCTGCCAGGAAGTTTCATATCAGCGCACACTCCGCTGCAGAGTGAAAATCTCATTCTGGTTCCATATAATTTGTTGCTACGTAGTTGACGAGAATTCGAATCTCAACTCGTCTGAGAAAAGTACACACGCATTTTGTCATGTCAGCGATATGAAAAGTGTTTGGAGATTGAAAAAATATTGACTCGCTGACTATATAATTTTGCTTGTTTCGACAAGTCTCACATGCAATCAGGAAAGTACGATACACATGCCATATTACGAAACAAACACGGGCATTACAGCATACGCTGAGGTGATAAAAATCATTGGATACTTCCTAACATGGTGTAGGAATGCCTCTAGTCCGGCGTAGTGCAGTAACCCTACAGGCCATGGACTCAACAAGTCGTTGGAAGTCCCCAGCAGAAATATTGAGCCACGCTGCCTCTACAGCCGTCCGTGATTGCGAAAGCATGCCGGTGCAGGGTTTTGTGCACGAAATGACCTCTCGATTATGTACCAGAAACGTTCGAAGGAATCTAGGTAGCCAGATCATTCCCTCGAATTGTCCAGAATGTTCTTCAAACCAGTCGCGAACAACTGTGGCCCAGTGACATGGCGCATTTTCATCCATAAAAATTCCATCGTTGTGTGGGAACACGAAGTCCATGAATGGCTGCAAATAGTCTCCAAATAGCCGAACGTAACCATTTTCGGTCAATGATCGGTTCAGTTGGACGAGAGGATGCAGTCAATTCCATGTAAACACAGCACACACCATAACGTAGCCGCCGCCAGCTTGCACATTGCCTTGTTGACAACTTAGGTCCATGGTTTCGTGCCATCTCGAACACACCATTGGCTCTTACCTACTTAAATCGGGGTTATCTGACTGGGGGCCCTATTCTGTATCGTTCATACCGATCGGTGTAGTACGTTTGTCTTGGTAGTGACGTCATTTTCGGTTCTGTACCGAAATATCCTATTCAGTGAGCTTCTGAGACCTGTTACTGAACGGTCCTCTCACCGATTTTACGACAGTTGTACCGAGAGGTTTTGGATTTCGGTGTGGCACTGTCGATCGGTGAGCTGTGGTTTATGTACATCTATAATTTGTTATTTTAAACATGTTTAGCGGTTTTAGCCTTGGACTTAGTGATTGTGTTACTAAAGAATTACCAGAGGACGCATCTGGTTGGAAAGTGAGTTCATAATAGACTATTTTCCTTTGTTAGAAATATGGTTAGGTTAGGTTCTTACTGTGAATGATTCTATCCAAAAAGAAAACGTTTTCGTTCAATATTCTCTCAAAATACCTGTTATTTTAATGAAAATAAGAGTTTAAAGATCACTAAATATCAAGACATCGGCTCTGCTCACGTATATTACGTGAGTGTGAACTAAAGTTACTAGTGACTCTATGTACTTTCTCCCACAAATGGTTTAGTTAGTAACTGTCGAAACGTGTTTAAAACTTTCAAGTAACAATGGAAAGCAATTATGTGAAGCCTGATATTGGAAACCTTCCAATCTATCGCGCATTTATGACTTACGCAGCACCGTTTGGCAACGAAGTCAGCCTACGTTCCTCTACAGAATACTACAAGAATTGAGGACTGCGTGTCTGTTGTTTGGCGCGGCTAAGTGGTCAGTCTGCTTTCGGCCGGTGAGCGGCGAGGACGTCTTGTTTACGTACCGTCCGCAGAGTCGCGAGCGCGCGTAGTTTGTTTACTTCCTCGCCGCAGCTAATACTCGCGTCCGTTAACACTGAGTCGCCATGGCTCATTCGTACAGAAAAGCTACCATCAAGATCAGCTTCCAGCCCGACTACGCACGACCACGAGCCTTTGAAGTCGAACGATTCATCCGTGACGAAGTTCAAATACCAACACAGCACATCATCGGTATCCACCTATCCATCACAAGTAGCGTCGTTTACGTCAAGATGGTCGATGACGAGTTATGTCACGCAGTTGTGAACAGACGCGCGAACACTCTCAAGTTCAAACACTCCGATGGTCACATCGGAGAGGTTACTGTTGACCATGCTGGACTAGGATTACGCACACTAAGAGTCTTCGAACTCCCTTTCGAAGTACCACCGGACGTCGTTACCTCAGCTTTCCGCCCTTATGGGACGGTAATTAGCCACGTGGCCGAAAAATGGAACACCTTCGAGACGTACCAAGTCCTCAACGGCGTCCGACAAGTGAAAATTGAATTAAAGAAACATGTGCCGTCCTACTTAGTCATAGGTGGCTGTCGAGCAATAATAATGTGCGACGGCCAACCTCGTACTTGTTCTGGTTGCGGCCAGGAGGGTCATGTACGCTCGGAGTGTATTCAACGTCGGGTTACACAACTTCAATTGCATGACACGACACCACCTCCTACGCTCACGGCCCTCCCCCTCAATTACGCAGAGGTGACACGATCGACCGTCATGACAGACGACAACCCCCCCCCCCCCCCCCCCCGGAAGACAGGAAGCGTTAGAATGTGCACCTGTCGCCGGTCCTGGATTGACCAACACCATTACGGTGTCTGCAGGGGTTGAAGAACGCCACCCATCGACTCCACATGAAGATTCGGACGAGAGAATGGAACTCGACGCTAGGGTTGTACCGACCTCTGCCATTCTACCTGAGAGGGATGCTATACGGGAACCACAAACTCTTTCGGACACAGAAACCCACGTCCGCAAACAAAGGTCACCGAGAAAACATAAAAAGCGACGTCGCACACCCTCAGACGATTGCCTCCAGCGGACGTCTTCTCCAGTTGACGACCGGACGGCCGACGAAACGACGAGGAAAATGGATGACACGAGATCGCCCTCACCTGTCACTTTGTCTGATTTTGACAAACCCGATTCCGCTCTCTCGGACAAACGGATGGCCAGCACAGCGCCCGCCGTTGGTACACAACCGGAAGCAACTGCGGATTCACCCTTAGTCACTCAGCCCACAAGTGTTCTACCGTAGCCACCGTTAACTTACGGACCTTGGGTGGATGACATTGAAGACGATTCTACGGCCGCTGTGGTGGATGAGGAGAGGGGTCTCTCCTCCCACACCTCGGCCCCTCCCGAGTAGCAACAGATGACGGCGCGGACGCGGCCAGCAGATCACAGGCCCCACCTTTTACGGCGACACTGACGGCAGCCCCCACCGCAGGAGACGATCTACAGACCTATCGCTTAACGATCATCGACATTAACACCATTCGGACACGTACGAAGTTGTCGCTGCTCCAAGACATGCTCAATGCAGCAGACGTTGACACTGTCTTTCTCCAAGAAGTCTTCGCCGCCGATTTCCCGGGTATGTATGGTTATACGGCTCATGTGTCCCACGCCTCGCCAACTAGCAGTGGAGTCGCCATTCTCCTCAGAGAGGGCCTCGAGGTGGACGAAGTCCGATATCTCCCGGACGCTAGAGGAATGGCCGTAACGGTGCAATGCGTCCGGTTTATCAATGTGTACGCCCCTTCCGGAACGAATCGCCGTCGTGACCGATCGCTCTTCTTCGCAGAAGGAATAGCACCGCTGTTTCAGGGCAGGCACGATGACTTGATATTAGGGGGCGATTTCAATTGCACCCAAGCACCTAAAGATCAGCTGCCACGCTATTCACCGTGCCCCGAAATTGGGACACTCATCGGCGATCTCCAGCTGGTAGATACATGAGAACATGTCCGAGGAAATAGACCGGGATACACCCATTTCACGAGTCACTCGTCTAGTCGCATCGATAGGATTTACGTCTCCCGTTCTCTCACGGCAACGATGAGTGACGCGGAGGTGTGGCCAGTAGCCTTTTCTGATCACGAGGCCTATATATGTGCCGTCACCCTTCGTCGCCAACGGGTGTGGCGCAGCCGACATCCCTGGAAATTAAACCTTGCTCATCTCGCTTCTCCGGATTGTCGACGCGCCATCGAAGACACGTGGAGTTTGTGCGTCCGCCGCCTCCCAACGTATCCTACGTCGATTAGTTGGTGGTTAACCTGCGCCCAGCCGGTCCTACGGCGAACCTTTATTACGTATGGTCGTGAGACTGTTGCTTGGAGGCGGCAGACCCTTGATTTTTATTTCACCGTCCTTCGCGAATGCGCCTCCTTGCCACCCACACCGGAACGACAGCTGACAGTTCAGCGTGCGAAAGCACAGATCGTAGCCAATATGCGCCGACACCTCGAAGGGACGATCGTCCGAGCGCGGACACAAGACAGACTCGCAACGGAACGACCCACCATGTACCACGTCATCCGAGAACGTACACTGCGAAGACGGGTGCTGATACATGCCATCACCACTGAGGACGGCCATCATCACACCACACAACGCGATATTGCTGCAGCCTTCTTCGACCATTACGCACGACTTTATTCTGCTCAATGTTACGACCCGACGACGGTGACAGCAGTCTCACAACTGGTTTACGGCATTGTCCCACAGGATTTACAAACTGAATTATTGAACGACATTACGGAAGACGAAGTTATCGACGCCATCGGTAAAGGAGCGGCGAATAAGTCTCCTGGCCCCGACGGGCTCCCTGTGGAGTTTTATAGAACTTTCCAGTATTTACTGGCTCCCAAGTTAACAGACATCTGTCGGGAGCTTATGTCCCCCGCGGTGCCGCTCCCTGCGACCTTCGTAGAAGGAATAATTATACCGGTTCACAAGCCTAAAGGTGGGGCTCGAATACAAGATAACCGCCCGCTAACACTCGTCAACTGCGACATGCAGATATTCACCAGACTATTAGCAAACCGTCTACGACCGACCCTACCTTACGTCATCTCGCCAGATCAGACTTCCCTAGGGGGCATCAACAACATCCACACAGCACTGTGTCGGTACCGTGACTTAATAGCCCTAGCCAGGGCACGCCGCATCCCGGGAGCGCTGGCATCACTAGATTTTAGCCAAGCTTTTGATCGAGTGGATCACGCGTACCTAACGTCCGTTCTCCAGCACATGCAGTACCCACAGCAATTCACAGACGTCGTGATGCGCGTCCTCCGAGGGGCGACTTCCAAAGTGCTCGTTAACGGGCATCTCTCGCAGTCCCTCCCGATTTTCCGCTCCGTGCGTCAAGGCTGCCCCTTGTCGACGTTACTATATGCTCTGGCACTGGAACCGCTCCTCTGTGGCCTCCGTCAACGCCTCACCGGTCTTACCCTACGTGACGTCACATTTCGCTGTACAGCATATGCAGACGGCCTGGTTCTCTTGTTCCGCAATCGCGACGATGTCAACAGAGCACTAGAATGGATTACCACGTACGGTGTGGCTTCCGGCAGCTGTCTCAACGTCGCCAAATCGGTCGCCATGGCCAAGGAGACGGGTTGACCCCAGCGTGTGTCGAACCCCTACAGCTTCGTGGCACTATCAAATGTCTCGGAATAGAGTTTCACGACGACATACGGCGCACCGCGGCTCTTAACTACCGCCGTTTATTACAACAAATTCGGGTCCAGATCTTCAACCTTGGTCTGCGGACCCTCGACATTCTCCAAAGGACACACTTCGTCAATGTTTACCTCGCATCGCGCCTTCCACACATAGCGCGTGTTCTCCCAATACCGTTACTGATGGCTCGACGTCTATTAGCGGCATTCGGAGCCTATGTCAGTACAGGCATGCTCTTCAAAGTCAGTTATGAGTCACCGACCCTTCCCCCAGAAAGGAGAGGTCTTGGTCTCGTCCATGTCCACGACTGAGCTGTGGCCCTGTATGTCAGCTCACACATCAAGCTGTGGCGCCACCACCCGGAAAGTTTGACAGGTTTGCTGTTGGAATCCTTAGCTCCGCCCTCCCTTATACCCCCACTGACGACGCAAGACATACCCCCACCTTTCTACTACTTCTACTACTACTTCTACTCTCTCGTATATTTGTCGGCTGTCATGGTAACATAACTAAATATTAATGGTAAATACACACACCGTAATATTTACCATAAATATTTAGTTATGTTCACACATCTTAATATTTACCATAAATATTTAGTTATGTTTGCATGTACGAGAGATTGACCTCATTTACAGATATATCATTACACTAACAGCTGGTACCCCTTGTCAGCTTGAAACTATATGTACAACAACTACTGGCACAAATTTTACATCCATCTGCATATTTTAAAGCATTAACCAATGTATTAACCCAACCTTTAGGCAATTATTACTTGTAATAGATATAATCTTAAGACCCCCTACTTTGTAAAGTTTGCTCTCATACAATCATTCCCTCCACCCTCTCTCTCGCTCTCACTTTCTCTTTCTCTTCGTCTCCCTCTCCCTATGCCTCCAGCCTTTCATACCTATCTTTGAATCGCAATCAAAGTTGTTATTTGTTTATAATTTACCACTACAGCCAATACGATTATTGTACTTACAGTTTGTAACAATTCACCTGATTTTGTAAACAAGTATGAAGTTTAAGCTATTTTAACTTGTCAAAATCGGAGTTATATACCACCTGAAGTATTTACTCCAACGCATGTATTCGACGCCTCAAAATAAACATCTCGAAATCCTTAAGAAATTTATTCTGTAATGATGTTGTTACGGTGTATATTCTTTGTACTTCGTGATAATGTTTTCTCTTCTGCTATACGATCATTGCACCCAATAGTTTCCAGACGCTATATTTGTTTACAAAATATGACAGTATACATGTGATGTGTTACGACAGTGAAAGGAACCTGTGACCACTGGAGGTACTCTGTGTTACAAATTATACGTTACCGTTAGATAGACGTTTGATTTTTTGTCAAAAGAAACGCAAAACCATGAAATAGTGTTTTGTTTCTCCACAAGACAGTGCCACAAGTTCCTCCAAAAATCGTAACACAACACACACACATACTAACAAATATAAATCCACCTGATGATGAAGATTTAAACCTTTGAAATGCGTCGTGGAGATAAATAAACAGTGACTGGTAACAGTAAACTTGTTGTTTCATTGAATTCAATAACAGTCACGGTAAAGCCTAGCCTAAAATGTTCGCATTTAAACTCAAACAATTTATTTCTCCGTTCATTTTTCCTTTTAGGAAAAGAGTTCTTGATGTGTTCTGGTGCACTAACTATACTTATCCTAACTGCTCTCAAATACTGAAAGACTTTTATTGTCGTAAAATACGTAAGAATTCTTCCAAGTGCCAGTTTGTCATTTATTACCACACTCTCGAAACTCATTCTCCAGCAGCTACAGTAAAGTTTATTACAGTCCTAGGAAAACGTAGAATCGTGGTTCCGGAATAAATGTCGTTAATGCATTAATCTTTCCTGAATTTTGGGACTTAAAAATAAACTTAAGAAGCAACAGAATGAAGATAGCCGGCCGGGGTGGCCGTGCGGTTCTGGGCGCTGCAGTCTGGAACCGAGCGACCGCTACGGTCGCAAGTTCGAATCCTGCCTCGGGCATGGATGTGTGATATCCTTAGGTTAGTTAGGTTTAATTAGTTCTAAGTTCTAGGCGACTGATGACCTCAGAAGTTAAGTCGCATAGTGCTCAAGGCCATTTGAATGAAGATAGTAAACTAACGAACCCTCTTAGCGGATTGTGCCACTATACTGCAACCTCTACTGTAGTGCCTGCGCCAATCAGTAATCGTTGGCATATTTTATTAGCACCTGTTTTACGCTAGGCCCCTAATGGAAATGATCTTCTGAAATGAAATGTGTGGAGTTTGGTCTCCAAGGCCAACACTATCTGAGGCTACGCCTGTTGTAATGAATGACACGTGCGGCGCACTGCGATGTGCGTGTTTTGACCGTATGTATTTATTCACTGCCATCGAGCAAGCGAAGAATGGGTACGTGGATGGAAATCAGAATCATTTAGCGCTGCGAGATCATTATGTGACAAACAATACGCCCTTGGCCATGACGTTGGCGACGTCCCTTGTGTTGGCATGGCTCATTACTCGCAGCGGCTTGCGTAGTACTTCCCAGCGGCGCGTGCATAACTTTTTAGAGCGCGTTCAGCTTTGCGCCTACTTGGAAGACGTTATGTTCAGCATCTTAGACACTCATCGCCGTTAATTGTCACCCTACAAGTGTTTATCTCCAAAGGGCTGCATATTGCTTTCCCTGTAGATGTGCCAGTGCATACGTAAATACACTCCTGGAAATTGAAATAGGAACACCGTGAATTCATTGTCCCAGGAAGGGGAAACTTTATTGACACATTCCTGGGGTCAGATACATCACATGATCACACTGACAGAACCACAGGCACATAGACACAGGCAACAGAGCATGCACAATGTCGGCACTAGTACAGTGTATATCCACCTTTCGCAGCAATGCAGGCTGCTATTCTCCCATGGAGACGATCGTAGAGATGCTGGATGTAGTCCTGTGGAACGGCTTGCCATGCCATTTCCACCTGGCGCCTCAGTTGGACCAGCGTTCGTGCTGGACGTGCAGACCGCGTGAGACGACGCTTCATCCAGTCCCAAACATGCTCAATGGGGGACAGATCTGGAGATCTTGCTGGCCAGGGTAGTTGACTTACACCTTCTAGAGCACGTTGGGTGGCACGGGATACATGCGGACGTGCATTGTCCTGTTGGAACAGCAAGTTCCCTTGCCGGTCTAGGAATGGTAGAACGATGGGTTCGATGACGGCTTGGATGTACCGTGCACTATTCAGTGTCCCCTCGACGATCACCAGTGGTGTACGGCCAGTGTAGGAGATCGCTCAGACACACCATGATGCCGGGTGTTGGCCCTGTGTGCCTCGGTCGTATGCAGTCCTGATTGTGGCGCTCACCTGCACGGCGCCAAACACGCATACGACCATCATTGGCACCAAGGCAGAAGCGACTCTCATCGCTGAAGACGACACGTCTCCATTCGTCCCTCCATTCACGCCTGTCGCGACACCACTGGAGGCGGGCTGCACGATGTTGGGGCGTGAGCGGAAGACGGCCTAACGGTGTGCGGGACCGTAGCCCAGCTTCATGGAGACGGTTGCGAATGGTCCTCGCCGATACCCCAGGAGCAACAGTGTCCCTAATTTGCTGGGAAGTGGCGGTGCGGTCCCCTACGGCACTGCGTAGGATCCTACGGTCTTGGCGTGCATCCGTGCGTCGCTGCGGTCCGGTCCCAGGTCGACGGGCACGTGCACCTTCCGCCGACCACTGGCGACAACATCGATGTACTGTGGAGACCTCACGCCCCACGTGTTGAGCAATTCGGCGGTACGTCCACCCGGCCTCCCGCATGCCCACTATACGCCCTCGCTCAAAGTCCGTCAACTGCACATACGGTTCACGTCCACGCTGTCGCGGCATGCTACCAGTGTTAAAGACTGCGATGGAGCTCCGTATGCCACGGCAAACTGGCTGACACTGACGGCGGCGGTGCACAAATGCTGCGCAGCTAGTGCCATTCGACGGCCAACACCGCGGTTCCTGGTGTGTCCGCTGTGACGTGCGTGTGATCATTGCTTGTACAGCCCTCTCGCAGTGTCCGGAGCAAGTATGGTGGGTCTGACACACCGGTGTCAATGTGTTCTTTTTTCCATTTCCAGGAGTGTAGATCACAGCTAAACCTAGCGCTAGCGGCAGTATATCAGCTTGTTTGATTTTCTCTCTCAGTCCTAAAACTTAAACAGATATAATGGAAATCAGTGCACCATGATATTATGAATGTACCAATACTTATTTCATTACTAACTTTCATTATACTACTTTCTGGTTCGCTAT
Organism: Schistocerca cancellata; assembly: GCF_023864275.1. NCBI lineage: Eukaryota > Metazoa > Arthropoda > Insecta > Orthoptera > Acrididae > Schistocerca > Schistocerca cancellata. The sequence goes on along the minus strand of NC_064629.1, from coordinate 208,426,433 downwards.
GTACACCAATGGAATCTCATTACTTGCGACTTGTTGATATGATTCACTGATGAAGCAAAACAATATGGCCATCTGTTTAATAAGTTAATGCACAGCCGGCCGGAGTGGCTGAGCGGTTCTAGGCACTACAGTCTGGAACCGCGAGACCGCTACAGTCGCAGGTTCGAATCCTGCCTCGGGCATGGATGTGTGTGATGTCCTTAGGTTAGTTAGGCTTAAGTAGTTCTAAGTTCTAGGGGACTGATGACCTGAGAAGTTAAGTCCCATAGTGCTCAGAGCCATTAGAGCCATTTTTGAGTTAATGCACAAGTCTTGCAATTGTTGTGAAATGCGGGCTGTTAGTTCGTGGGCGCGGAGATGGTGCCCGATAGTCTGCCAGCAATGTTCCACCGGTTTCAGATCAAGCGAATCTGGTGACCAAGACATCAACGTGAGCCCACTGCCATGTTCCTCAAACCACTCCAGCACGATTCTGGCTTTGTGACACGGACAGTTATCTCGGTGGAGGATGCAATCGCTGTCGGCAAAGACATCACTTATGCAGATGGCCTGCAATAACGTTCACGTAGTTTACAAATACCGTGGTGTTTTCTTTTCCTATCACAGGTTCCACGGAAGCCGAGATGAACGTCCCTCATAGCATAAAACTGCCCTACCTATCTGCCCCCGTTGCGCAGTCCACGTTTCGAGCAGCTGTTCATCTGATTAAGTACATATGTGGACACATTCACCCACATGGTGTACAATAAACGTGGTTCATCCGAAGAGGCGATGTGCAGTCATCACTGATGATGTTATTGAGTCAACATGGGAACAAGTAGCGATCATATGCAGCGTAGCCCAATGTTCAACAATGTGGGCTTAACGGTGTTCTCTGAAACACCATTGCTAAATCAGCCTTCTACTGTGTTTTCAGGTCTGCCACAGGTCACCACCTATTGTACTGTACATAGAGAACAAGCCTGCGACTACCACATTCTGTGATAAGGCGTGGACGTCCAGCACCTTCCCGCCAGTAGAGGATCACTGCAGGTTCTGGGCCAAGAGATGCTGATGACGTCATCACAATTCCCGGAACCGATGACGTCAGCATCATTTTTAATATTTATAGTTCGGTTATGTAAACACCATAAAAGTGGCGGCTCTTTTTTTTTCAGGTTACTATCCCTTGCTGTAGGGGCTGCAATTTTTGATATTTTTTCTAAACTGGCAAGGTAAAACAGAGACCACTACTTCCACCACATCAAGTAGATTTAGTGTTCACGTACTCACACTGAGCCGTGAACACTTCCCAGTTTATCAATGGGGGATAATTGAAAATTATTATTACTATTATCGGTGCCATGCGTGCAATGGTCGTGCCAGGCGCGCGATATTGAATCTTTATCCTATCATTGTTGGCGCGAGACCTGCACGACCTTTAGCAACCGTTACAGTTCTTCATTATTCTACTGTGACACTAACGGTGGTTTCACGTAATGAAAGGGAGAATGTAAAGATTAAAGGACTCATTTATTTCACAGTTGAATGCTCAACAATTATACAATCAAATGGGGGTAGGGAAGAAAGAACTGAGTTCAGCAGCCTGCCCCAACGCTCGTTCATAATAAGCCACGATAGCACGAAAAAAAGGAATTTTAGGAACGATCGCCTTATTATCAAATGAAGTCCAATTTACTAAAGGAAGAGGTTGCAGGCATGCAACGACGACCACCACGAATCAGCCGAAGACTAAGAAAGATGCTACTGTGGCCACGATAGCAGGAGAAAAGGAATTTTAGGAACGATCTCCGTATTATCAAATGAAGTCCAATTTACTAAAGGAAGAGGTTGCAGGCATGCAACGACCACCACCGTGAATCAGCCAAAGACTAAGAAAGATGCTACTGTGGATGAATCGCTAGGTAGCCTCCTGTACTAAATGAATAAAACCAGCAGGACTCGCAACTATTCATACGGGTGATACTAGATAACTTTGGATCGCGGTCCGACTACGTTAACGAAACATGAAGGGGCGCCAGCCACTCACCACTTGGCGTAGGAAAAAAGGCACAGGTTTTCAAGCTAGGAAGATCTAAATTCTGAGTCGAATTTTGCACGGGAGGACTGAAAGAGCTACTGCCAGACGAAGCGAAAAAGTGAGCATTAAAGTACACACTTTAGTGCCGTACTGCAAGCTATTGTGACTAACCAACACATTTCGCACATTATGCCCAACTGTACAAGGAAAACCTACAGTCTTATAACCCGGAAAAATTGCATAAACCGTAATTTTAGGAAAGCACATCAGAAAAATGACCTATAAGGTTCCCTCTGGGCCGCAGGGCGCGAAGCTCACAGAGCATAGAAGGATCCTTCTATGCTCTGTGGCGAAGCTACAGTGCACTTTGGCGCTCATGCTTACCGAACTTCATCTGCTGGAAGCAGCACCACTGGTCTCGGGCACGGTCACACTAGATCTGACATACTGACCCTTTGTCCACTATCCACCCGCGGAGGGCGGTTGGCACCTACCCGCGAAAAACGGGCGCGCACCTGAACTGGCCAATCAGAGGGCCGGAATCTTACAGGGAGGCGACCTCGCGACGTTAAAATCGAGCAGAAATAGCAGTTACAAGGTTGGTAATGCAGGTTGGGGAACTGAAAACAGAAGAAACTTTGGCCACTACTGATCGTTCAAACGACGCCACGTGCTACCCCGGCGATCGGGAAAAGGATGGGAAACGGGAAGCCATCATGGCTGCTAGGAAGACTGCTGCCCTCGCCCATAAATAAAGAAAATTCCTAGCGCCAAGCTCCCCTCACAGATCAGTGTGAGACAAACTGTAAACATCGTCAAATAAATTAGGCAACCCATAGAAATTATTATCATGGCCTGAACTATTATATTACCGAATACCAGAATGCTGGGATTAGAAATATGAAATACGAGCACTGAATGGTGAAAGAAGTGCACGTCTTTCAGCCATCATTTTTTCGTTGTACATATAATATGAAGCGCCGCCGGCAGTAGCACCGATCAGCTGAGAAGACTATGAGTAAGTATTTTATCCACCCACCTCTGTTATTGTGTGTGTTTCGTTATACATAGGGCTTTGTTATTATCGTTACAAATGAGGACACGCAGATGTTCCTGCAGCAGCAGCAGCAGTCACTGTCCTTAAGATGTCTTCCAGACGTATCGGACCTGGTGCCGTTCGACTATACCATAGCAGAGTCACAGGCGGAATGCTATTCGCCAATACGCACAGTTTGACTGTAAGTGCATCTGAGCGAGTGAATATACGTCTAGCACACTAAAACGCCTTTGATGTGGTAATTGAAATAGAGAATGTTCAACGTCTTGGTCCTAGAATGCAGTTTCGTGGTGCGAATGGGACTAGCTCTGTAGTACGATAGAGGTCATAGAGAGAAAGATGACGACAGAATGCAACCCATTGCATTCTCCTATTAACATTAGCATGTTGAAGGGCGAGGCATCAACTGTCGGTATTTATGTAGAGGCAGTACTTGAACTAAAACGTGAAGGTGTTCGCAAGTAATGCGATAGTTATAAGTATGTACCAATTTTTTATTTTTCAGTTTTTACACTTTTTATTTCTAAGTTCTAGTATTCTTATCTAACTTCTATTTATTTTTGGTACATATTTCTGTACAGCCTTCTGAAGGACACTCGGTATCTGAAACTGGTAAAGGAAAAAAATTTCTTTTGTGCGACTGGTTGCTGGTTGTCTCAACAAAAACAGTTAAGTTTTATGTCACTAGCCACCTTTCTACCTCCTCTGTGTTCACTTCCTCTACTCCATCTCTGTCCATCTTCTCCATAACCTTCTATCTGCACATTTCCCCCCTGCAAGTTCGGAGGTAAGAATAAGCCCGCGGTATCCCTGCCTGTCGTAAGGGGCGACTAAAAGGAGTCTCAGACTTTTCGGCCCTTATGTGATGGTCCCCTCTTGGGTTTGTCCACCATATTTCAAAATTATTCCGAAGAGCGAGCCAATTTGGGAAGGGCGCCTTACTTGGTGCATTGTGTCCATCGTGCACTGAGACCTTTAGCCAGCTTATTCGTCGTTGCATTGCAGTCCCGCTCGCTCTCCATCTCTTGGGCGAGGATACATTCCTGGGTGCGATTTCCGCCATGCACACTGCTGTGTCGTTTTCTGCGCTGACGACGACCATGGACCACTTGCCACCTAATATCCAGCACGGTAGCCAGTCCATTGTGGTGGGGCCGCCATGTACCTGTTCGTTGTGGCCCCCTGACAACACAGGGATCGCTCTACTGATGCCTGCGCCATTAACTCCCCACGTATACCAAGGAGTAGATGCCTATCCCCCTGGGGCATCGGGACTCCCGGCAATGGCCATCCTGCCAGGTGGCCCTTGATGTGGCTGGGTGGCGCCCATGGGGAGGGCCCTTGGTCGGAGTAGGTGGCATCAGGGTGGATGACACGCAATGAAGCGTGGCACATGTTCTCTTGCTGGTGGCCAGCCACTAGCAGTCTCTAAGACTTCGAGGGCTCACTTTAATGCAAACACGCATGGCCCCAAATCGTTCCCCTCCCTGGCCACACCATGGGAGGAATGAAAGGCTATGAATGACACCGAGACGCATTGATCTGGTATCTAGTCTGTACGAGAACTGATGGGGAATCCTTTGTGTCTATGAAGCCTCAGTTTTTTGTAGAGCATTTAGAGAACAAGTTTGGAGAGGTGGAGGGCTTTTCAAAAATGCGGTCCGAGTTAGTCTTGATAAAAACAGCATCCTCTGCCCAGTCATGGGCATTACTCGCTTGTGAGAAGCTGGGAGATGTTTCTGTTACTATCACTCCCCATAAAAGCTTAAATATGGACCAGGGCATTATCTTCCACAGGGACCTCCTTTTACAGTCCGATGACGAGCTGCGCGCCAACTTAGAGCGATGAGGTGTCCATTTTGTCCTGCTCATCTACCCGGGTCCGAGGGATAATCAGGTTGCCACCAGTGCCTTCATCTTGGCCTTCGAGGATGACACATTACCCGAGAAGGTGAAGGTGATGGTCTACCACTGTGATGTCAAGCCACATATCCCTCCCCCGATGCGGTGCTTCAAGTGTTGGAAGTTCAGCCATATGTCTTCCTGCTGTTCTTCCAGCCTCATATGTCACGATTGTGGTCGTCCATCCCATCCCGATACTCCACGTGCCCCACCTCCCATCTGTGTCAACTGCGGAGAGCGCCATCCCCCCTGCTCGCCGGACTGTTAGATTCTACAGAAGGAACAGAAAATAATGGAATACGAGACCTGGACCGACTGACCTACACTGAGACTAAACAGAAATTTGAACGGCTTCATCCCATGTGCATGATGTCATCTTATGCCGCCACTGTCACTCCTCCTGTTACAGCTCCATCCCTAGCACCACATACAGTCAACTCTCAGAGCCAAAGGACCGCACTTGCTGCCCCCTTTATGGTGGGGGGCACTTACCTCCCTGTTGCTCCCACACCACCTACCTCAGGAGCAGCACCCCCCTAACCATCGGGGACACTAGTTCCCACTTCTAAGCCAGAGAAGTGTAAGTCTTCTTTGGCTTCTCTCACTAGGAAGGGCTCCCTTGGGTCACTCGCTTCCCAGGTTCCTACCAGTGGCAACCCAGACACCTGCCAGGGGCTGAAGAAGCCCCAGGTAGCTGATCGTAGGGCTTCACGGTCCTCTTCAGTCCCGGAGACTGAATCAAAGAAGCCCTCCCAGCAAGGGCGACCAAAGGAACAGCGTGAGAAATCGAAATTGAAGACCTCTAAGACCAAGGAAATTGCAGTGGCACCCACTCCACCGCTACCTACAAGCTCTGCATCTGATGATGCAGTGGAGATTCTGGCGTCTGCTGAGGACCTAGATCTCGTCGGTCCCTCAGACATGATGGATGTTGCTCCCATCGGTACTCAGTCGGTGGCAGCAGGTGACTCACCGGCGTACTCTGCCTCCTCGGCTCCTTCACGCCTTCCTTGGGCATGGACAATGTCATCCTCCAGTGGAACTGCAGTGGTTTTTTCCACCCTCTTGCTGAGCTCCAAAAACTTCTCAGCCTTCACCCTTTCCTCTGCATTGCTCTTCAGGAAACTTGGTTTCCGGCGATGCGAACCCCTGCCCTCCATGGCTATCGGCGTTATTATAAGAACTGGGCAGCTTATGAGAGGGTATCTGGTGGCGTCTGCATCTACGTGCTTCACTCTCTTTACAGCGAGTCTGTCCCTCTACAAACACCTTTAGAGGCTGTCGCTGTTCGGGTGTAGACGCCTCAGGCTGTCACTGTCTGCAGTCTCTATCTTCCACCGAATGGTGATGTTCCGCAGGATGTCCTGGCTGCGCTGATAGCCCAATTGGCGCCACATTTCCTGTTAGTGGGCGAATTCAACGCCCATAATCCTCTGTGGGGTGGATCAGTGGCAACAGGCCGAGGCAGCATCATTGAGCAAGTAATGGCACAGCTCGACCTTTCTCTTTTAAATACTGGTCCCTTCACACATTTCAGTGTGGCGCATGGCACATACTCGGCCATCGCCCTTTCGATCTGCAGCCCTAGCCTATTACCATCTGTCCAATGGAGTGTGCATGACGACTTGTGCGGTAGTGACCACTTTCCGATCTTTCTGTCACTGCCACAGCGTCACTCTTCCGGGCGCCCATGCAGATGGGCTATGACTAAAGCTGACTGGAACTTGTTCACCTCCATTGCTATTATTGAGCCTCTTTCCAATGACATCATTGATGCGGTGGTTCAGTCGGTCACCACCGGCATCGTTACTGCCGCAGCATCTGACATTCCTTGTTCTTCTGGGTCCCCTCGGCGGAGGACTGTGCCTTGGTGGTCGTCTGAGATCGCTGAGGCGATTAAAGATCGCAGGCGGGCACTCCAGCTTCACAAGTGGCATCCCTCATTGGCACACCTCATCGCCTTTAAACAGCTCCGTGCGCGAGCCCGCCGCCTCATTCGCCAACGCATGCGGGAGTGCTGGGAAAGGTATGTCTCCACCATTGGCCTCCGTACCTCTCCATTGCAGGTTTCGGCCAAGATTAGGCGACTCTATGGCTATCGGACTCCTGTCAGCGTACCTGCGCTTTCACTGAATGGAGCAGTCTGTACTGACTCCGACACAATTGCAAACCGCTTAGTGGAGCATTTTGCTCACAGTTCCGTTTCTGTGAATTACCCACTGGCCTTCCGCTCCCTGAAAGAGCAGTTGGAACGTCGGAGCCTTTCATTTCACATGCGCCACCCTGAATCGTACAATGCTCCTTTCAGTGAGTGGGAATTCCAAAGTGCCATAGCCACTTGCCCTGATACGGCTCTCGGGCCAGATCGCATCCACTGTCAGATGCTCAAACACCTCTTCGAGGACTGCCAGCTATACCTCATAGACTTTTTCAACCGTATCTGGGTTGAGGGTGAGTTCCTGTCGCAGTGGTGGGAAAGCATCGTAATCCCCGTGTTGAAACCTAGCAAGAAACCACTGGAGGTGGACACCTACCGCCCCATTAGCCTCACCAACGTTCTTTGCAAGTTGCTCGAACGCATGGTGAGCCGAGGGTTGAGTTGGCTACTTGAGTCTTGGGGCCTTCTGGCTCCGTCTCAGGGTGGGTTCCGTAAGGGCTGCTCTGCCACCGATAATCTGATGTGCCCGGAGTCTGCCATCCGTACGGCCTTTGTCCGCCATCAGCATCTGGTCGCCGTCTTTTTTGACATGCGGAAGGCATACGATACGACATGGCGACATCACATCCTCTCTACGCTTCATGGTTGGGGTCTTCGGGGTCCGCTCCCGATTTTCATACAAAATTTTCTGTCGCTTCGTTCCTTCCGCGTGGAAGTTGCAGCCTCCCAAAGTTCCTCCCGAGTTCAGGAGAATGGGGTACCGCAAGGATCTGTCCTAAGTGTCTGCCTCTTTTTAATTGCAGTTAATGGGCTCGCTGCGGCCGTGGGAACGTCTGTCTAAAAAAAATGGTTCAAATGGCTCTGAGCACTATGGGACTTAACATCTATGGTCATCAGTCCCCTAGAACTTAGAACTACTTACACCTAACTAACCTAAGGACAGCACACAACACCCAGTCATCACGAGGCAGAGAAAATCCCTGACCCCGACGGGAATCGAACCCGGGAACCCGGGCCGTCTGTCTCAGTTTCCTTGTATGCTGACGACTTCTACTTATACTTTAGCTCCACTGGCATTGCAGTTACTGAACGGCAGCTTCAGGGCGCTATCCGCAAGGCGTAGTCTTGGGCTGTAATGCATGGCTTCCCAAGACCTGCGTTATGCAGCTCTGCCCGGGGACTGGGTGTTTGTGTTGTCCTCATCATTTCATCATCATCATCCTCATTCGTGCTGTGACTCGATGGGACTGTGTAAAAAACTGGACTGTGTAAAAATTAGGAGTTTGTACGGGCGCTGATGACTGCGCAGTTGAGCTCCCCACAAACCAATCATCATCTTCATCATCATCTTCATCATCCTCATCATCATCAAGACAGCTAGAAAACAACCACTTCTTTGTTCTCTGTGAGCTATGAGTGATAAATGAAAGGCGTTTTCCAGCAAGCGCTGAATATGAATACCGTGTACGATAATAATGCTCAGTTAACGCGTTCTACGAACGTAGACGCTGACGTCGCAAAATGATGCGTGAAAATTACTGTTAACTAAACGGAAATTTTTTTCCGTGTCGGTGGCAGTGTGGATGCGTGTGACGGCACAGTCTGTGCACTGTGATCCCAAATCGGTGACTGAATGGACGCCATAGATTAGATTCTTATGACGAGGCCGCGCGGAGTGGCCGCGCGGTTTGAGGCGCCATGTCACGGATTGCGCGGACCCTCCCGCCGCAGGTTCGAGTCTTCCCTCGGGCACGGGTGTGTGTGTGTTTGTGTGAGTGTGTGTGTGTGTGTTGTTCTTAGCATAAGGTAGTTTAAGGTGGTTTAAGCAGTGTGTAAGTCTAGGGACCCATGTCTTCAGCAGTTTTGTCCCTTACGAATTCACACACATTTGAACATTTCTTTTGACGCGATTACACAAAGTCTGCGTAGCTACACTGGTCATAACCTTTCCTCCGCGTTCAAAAAGTTTCTCTACCAGAAACTTGTTTAATTATGAGAATAGGCGTTGGTCAAATCTTGTGATCATGCATAGTGTGCGTGTTCCAAAAGTTACACTTACTTATTTTCTCCAGTGTCAGATTACCTTTGTTAGCACGTGCATAGTCCTGATGAAAGATGACTCACTTGGCACTTTTTTAGATCACGTATCTTGTATATTTTCTCATGTAGTTGATTTTCAAAATTTGAGTAATATATTGCCAGTTATTTTTTTATCCTTTGCATGATAATCTGTTGTGGCGTATCCAGACAGCCACGCCACTCGGAAGTAGCAGAAATGCAAGCGTTAAATTCAAGCAGGCTTGCTGAGGTCTGAAACAGGATACGTAATGAATGCTATAAAGAAAAGTACGTAGCTTCTTTAATACTTAACTTTAATCCATCATTTGTATACAGCATTCTTGATGATACAAGTGAGACTCTCTCTAGATATGGTTAATGGCGCCTTGCTAGGTCGTAGCCATGGACTTAGCTGAAGGCTATTCTAACTATCTCTCGGCAAATGAGAGAAAGGCTTCGTCAGTGTAGTCGCTAGCAACGTCGTCGTACAACTGGGGCGAGTGCTAGTACGTCTCTCTAGACCTGCCGTGTGGTGGCGCTTGGTCTGCAATTACTGACAGTGGCGACACACGGGTCCGACATGTACTAATGGACTGCGGCCGATTTAAAGCTACCACCTAGCAAGTGTGGTGTCTGGCGGTGACACCACATAATCAATAACCACAATCCCCTTTATATCCCAGAAAACAGTGGTGATATTCTTTGCGAAATACGAATTCGTCTTACTGTTTTATTTCTAACAAGAATTAGTACACCAACGTCTTATCCACAGTAAAGGATCTGTGGGCCAAACAGACTTCTGATTTGTGAAATGTTCCATACATTTTTCTCAGAGTTAATTGCACATGTAAAATGTAACGTGTCTTTTCCCCTTATATCCATATAATATCAGCTATTTATACATCATCCCATAGTAAAATGTCTACTTCTTCTATTTCTTCGTTTGTTGTTGTTGTTTACGGCCGTCCTTAACGAGTATTAACTTCAAGAGAAGAACGGCACGTTCGAAGTCAGTGGTTCATAATTTAACTACTGAAAAATGTATTAGATGGCTCCTCATAGCCTCTAAGGACATCGAAAAAGTACAGAGAAGAACAGGACGTTTGTATTGCGGCGAAATGAGGGAGAGAATGTCAAGGATATGATACGCGAGTAGGGATGGCAATCATTAGAATAAATGCGTTTTCTTTTTCAATCACCAAATTTCTCCTCTGAAGGCGAAAACATTTTGTTGACGCCCACCTACAGAGGGGAAATGATCATCGTAATAAAATAAGAGAAATAAGAGCCCGAACGGAAAGATTTAAGTGTTCATTCTTCGCACGCTGTTCGAGAGTTGAACGATATATAGTGTGAAAGTAGTTCGATGAACCCTTTGCCAGGCATTTAAGTGGTAGCTGCAGAGTAGTCGTATAAATGTAACTAACTGTGGATAGGTTTTCAATATAAGGATTTTTATGACAGTGGGGACTGTTTTTATACATTTGAATGGCACACAAGCCATCACATCAGAATGCCCTATGAACAAAAATATTTCGGAGAGAATGTTGTCACTTGATGTGGTTATCCCATAACATGTACCAGGGCACCAACAACAAAATTTCTTTCATTTTTACGCCATATCTATGTCTTGGTAAAAACTTTTCAGCTTGTCCTCTTAGCACATTGTCTTACCAACCTCAATTATATTTGCAAAATTATAACTCACCAGAAGCAATGGCTCTCCTATAAACGCTGTAACTTCTATATGTGAGAACTACAGGACAAAAAGCCTTGCAGAGTATTTACTAAGCTCATTCACTATCGAATGACAGTGAACATAACAGTCGTGTAGCGCTTAATTACCTTAGAATCACGCGGATGTTTCTTAATTAAGCTCGACCCTGATTTCTTCCTACTACATCGTTAACATTCTTGTCGCTCCAGAGTTGGTAGATAAGAAGAAGCACGAAATGAACTTCAGTTACATTGCAACTCAAGAGTACAACAATATTTATCAAACACAGGCATCACCTGCACCTGAGACAGCGAACGCGAGGAATTAATAAACAGATAAACCGCTTCAGGTCGCTTATTGTTTTCTTTATTTCTATTTTCACTCTTTGAGCGAGAGAATCTGAAAATATTCATTGTCCAGATGGCAGTGCATTAAAGGTTCAGAGCTTCGCTCAGCACTATCGTCAACAAAAAAGATACATTCCACACAACTTTGTGTTGACGATGCTGCTGGGAGCGGCTTGGAACGTCTAACATGTTGCTATCATGGCAATGAATATCTGAAAATTCTCTCGCCTGAGGGGCGGTATTAGTAATAAAACAAACAAAACGCGGCCTGGAACGGTTAGTTTGTACATTAATTATAACAAGATTGTTATAAAATCTTGCAGAGTGTTGTGTATTACACTACGCAAAGTGAACTGAACTTATTCGGATATTCAAGAAAACGTTAAAGACAAGATCAAAGACAAAAAGAGAACTGCAAATTTGTTTAACTAAATGAACAGATTTTGATATTTCCTGGTTTTGTGTCATATACAAAACTTACCTCATTTCAATTTGAGACTGATGAAGAATTACAAATACAATATACTTGGACATAATTTTAGGTTTCTATCTTATTTTATTTTTTATTTTTAGAGCTTTTTGTTATTTATCATTTTATTATTATTATTATTATTATTATTACTGTTATTATTGTATCAAGCTGCAAATTTTCATAAAATGTTTCAATACTTAGCTATTGTCACGCTGAAGAAACGAAAAGATATATTTATATGGCCAGTTGGCGGTAACTAAGGTATGGGCCATGCAAAGTGATAGCCTCCATTAGTGTTTAAATATAGCCAAGTACCAGTGTTACGTTTTACAGCGTGACAAAATGAAATAGACAGAAATCACACCTCTGCAACAGCAGTTAAGCAAGAGACGGGTCCACATGAAAAAGTGAGAATCCTATTTCGTAATGCAAATAGGAACTGAAACCTTTTATGTTAACCTCCTGCATTAAAATGAAAGTCTTCTTCTAAGTTTGCAGATGCGTACTTTTTTTATACAACAGCACGTTAAGGAGATGGACTATGTTTCAGTCACATTGTGTTTGTGATAGCCAATATATTGCCTAGAGCTGTAGGTTTTTTGAATCTCAACGGTTTGACGGGGAAGTACTTCGTTATACGTGGTCGGTGTGGAAGTGTGGCTTGCATTAGTGGTAAGACCATTAACGGTCAGACCATTAATTCAAGACACACTTATACATCGGCTATGTATAATGTGCTCATTATAGCGTACTGTAAAATTCAAGTATAGACATAAAATTTGACACGGTCCCGTGTTTGAATGCAAATATCTTTAAACTGCACGAGAGTTAATGCATACTGGGAGAAACGACTGTTTAATGAACTGGAAAATGATGTCGTCCAAAACGACAAAATAATATTTCGGAATTATCTCTCCTTGTCGATTCTTTCATTGTGTTAAACAATTGAACTGTGATAAGAAAACAGAATCGGTAAAACATAAAAAAATCATTTTTTAAGGTATTATAAGCTTTACAGAACTGATGAGCTGGCTTGTATGACATATTAGTAACAGGTCAACGGATACTTACATTTTGAGATGACAGATCTCGTCCCAGGTTTCATGCTCTCCGACCTTTGGCGACGAATTCTTCACAGACTTAGCGCTGAAAAGAAAAAAAAAGAAACATGGTTGCGAATCTCTGAGGAACCCTGCAAGACTCTTATAACTGCTATTCTGCACCTAAAGCATCTTCTGTTTCTTGTTGCGTCTTTTCTGAGTGCATTTGCTGCATAGCCGCACGGTTTGAAGCTGACGACACACAATTAAAGACACTGTGATCATATGGCTTGATTTTAGTGTTATGCCATCTTAAAGTATGGCTATAACAATCGACTGACGGTATAGTGTATAGTTTTTAGTACGATATGAATGACAGGGGCGTATTTCACGGCCACGGACGACAGTTGGAACAATTACGATGTTATCAGCTGAAATTTCAGAGATCATTTGAAAGTCACAGTTTCAAGAGAAAGAGTATTCTGAGTCATTCATTGAAAGTCGCCTCACGTACAAGTGGTGCTGCATTTAGATACAAAAGATAACTATCATTATCAGGAAATGTTCTCCCGAATTTCACCAGATATGTGGGATTTTATCCGTTTGTTGATTACTAACGTAGGCTGGGCGACAAACACAAAAGTCTTTCGTGTAGCTAACTTAACACCCAACCTATGACCTTCTACAGCAAATACGATTAGTGTGAGGTAAGCTGACATATTTGGACAATTTTCCCTTCCATGAAAAGAGGTTTGGCTTCACTCGAGTACTGAATTTGCCAGTTTGAACAAACATCCCAATCTTCGGAAAACCAGACGAAATACAATCCATTACAGACCTTTTCCTTTGAATAATTTTCTGCACGGATGTTAATATGAGTAATCTACTGGTTTTTCACAGACTTGGTTTAAATATCATCAGTATTTTACAACAATATATAGCCTCCACATTAAATTAATGTATATGGTATCTACAAACTTCGAGTTATGTTACAGGAACGATGAAGGTTTTAACTTCAGGGCTGTTTACTTCTACCGTAGAAGAATTTGATTTATAGCAACAGTAAAGTAGACACGATGCTACGAAAGTAACATCCGGGCGCTGAGACCTTCGTCTGATCGTAACAGCGCAACAGCTCGAGTAAAACGTAGCGGCGAACGAATTGTACCTGTCAGATCGGATATAAACTAGAAAGCAGACGCTTCATCGGGACAGCTCGTAATTGCGTAAGCGCAAGCTCTTCAGGATGTGCCGCGAATGCTGGCTACGTGTAAATATTTGGTCTTTTACTCGTACATGTATTCCAGTACCACATCGATCAACAGCGCGTGGGAAACAACATAACCTTGCAAAATGTTGGGTTTTAACAGAAATCATGACCATATGTGATTGCTCAAACTCATGTGTTTCCATAAGGAATCGTTTTGCTGCCACGAAGATATAAAATTTAGATTATTTGAATAAGAACTTGTATTTAAGACCAAGGTACAGAAAATTTGTTTTTGTTTAAGTCACAACTGACATGTACTCTCTGCTGTTGATGTACCGCATGTAGTCATTGCCTGCTTGATTCCATGATTTTCTAAAACTACCAACTGTCAGTTGCCTTAGGATGTTATTTGATTACAGAAATCAAGAACTATGTTTCAGGTTTCCGTGAGTCTTTTCATGTTGTTTGGTGGTTCACATTAATCATACCGAGATTAAATCTCTAAATATTGAAAACATCAATCAATCATGATGTTTCCGTCAATTAATGTAAGTGCATTTTAATGATATGCAAAAGTATATAATAAAATTCGATAATGGTTATCAGAATTACGATTCCTGCACTTAATGTCAGAAAATATAAAATATAAGACGTCTAACATTAGGAATGTTGAAAACCTTCGCGTTAAAGAGTGGATCTATGGTCTACAGTAATAAAGCTTCAATAGCTAGATGTGTGGGTGTGTATCTCTCTCACTTTATTGTTGCAGCTCACCATAGTTTGCAAAATTTATTAACAGACAATATCATTTTCATGTAAAGTAAAATTCAGAAGCAAAAGTCCTTCCAATGAAATTAAAAGCTACCGAATCATGCATCAGTATACTACAAGCAAGTCACTGTGTTACTTTTCTCGAAAGTTCTGTTGTTTTAAAAGTATGCACAACATTTTTTTACAGTTCGAAAAACATGTGTTCACATGTAATAGTATCAAAGTTTTTAAAATGGAGTTTTGTATAGAGTCCATTCTGCATCTGAGCTAGATAATTTAGTAATTTTTAGCTCTTTTACAACAGCTGATAGGAAGGAGACGTTTAGGCCCTTATAAGAAGAATGATAAATACGCATTGCAAAATTGTTATACCTTTTCGGGAGAATACGTATCAGAGGCCTATCGGGATGAGTGATATTGCTATAAGAATAATTCGCTGTGTTGTTACACAGATATTATTACTTAAGGAAGGTTTTGAATGATACGTTAAATGAAATAATATAATAAATTTAATGCAGGTGTGTTGATTCGTTATTTTTTTTTTCGCTGAAGGTATTATGAGCTGCCAAATATTTTATTTTATTCCGTAGATATTGAACATTTCTGTAAATTACACAGCGTCACTGAATGTGTCAGAACACTAGGCTTTATGGAAAGAATATAAAACAGCGTAGTAAAAAAACGGAAGTATGATATTCCAGAGTAGGGCTTACAATAATAATAAGAATACTGGATGAGAGTTTTACAAACGTAGAATTATATATTCCTAAGCCACGAGCAGTGAGTAGGTGTCGATTCTGCATTATCGTGGAATGATTTGGAAAAATCGCGGAAATCTCAAATAAGAATGAGTACAGCAAATGAACGTAAACGGATTTCACACTTCATATTTACGTTTCAGTAACTTGGAATTATAATAAACAGTCAAGCAGGTGGAACCGGAACTCCGCTGACAAAGTTCCGGAGGTTATTGAGGAACATTCTTTGAGTATTTCGGTGTAAGAGGCCTGTGATCTGCAGTGGCTTGTTACGGAGTAGTAATGTAATTATGATTTGTTGGATTTGTTACCACCGTTGCATATGTTTCAGAGAAAATACAGAGAGTAATGCACCTATGTAGAGATGAAAAAGTGCTGCGACGTGGTTGCTGTCGCTGCGGTAGCATCTCAACATAGTCTTTGTGCCACTGTTCCAATGCATTCAGTGAACATATACACATTGTGCATATCGGCCAACTCTGCATTAGTAAACCTATCAATATTACTGTGTGTCACTGTTAACGTACAACAAACACTGTAGGAGAAACAAGCCCGAGACAGAACCGAATGGTAACGAACGCAAGCCTTAGGGAAAAAGGTGAAGTCGGCATTACTGTCGGCAACAGCACGAACCATGAGTGAATGGAACAAGTTTATTTCCAAATAAGACACATAACGCATACTGTCGAAACATGCACTGTTGTGCAGATATTTTAAGTACTAAAGAAAAACATAGCGACCCACCAGAGAGGAAGAGTCTCTAGTACAAAACACTTCGTAAATATCTTTGAACAGCCTCTGAAATTTTGTCGATTGCGTTCGGGTTCACTCTGCGTACGAGGAGCGATTGCCTTACTGTTACATACATATCAGCGAATTAAATTCCAATTACGCAGGTAAGTAAACTTAAAATTTTCTGCACTAAAATGGAGTTCCTTTGGAGAAAAGACTACAAATTTGGTTCTAATTACCGCAGTCTGTCACTGACCGGCATCATCTCTTGTGGAAACTTTCTGAAAATATATGCTTTAGAATACTGTAATTTTTTAAGTTGTTGTTGAAATTAAATCTCAGCCTTTGGCCTGGAGTTCACTGAAAGGATGCTGTTGTTTCTTTCAACCAAGTTTATGAGGAAAACCTGAAATGTGATAAGCAAACATATGTACTGCGGTGCCTGTGACAAAAACCGCGACGGGCCGCGGTGGCCGAGCGGTTCTAGGCGCTTCAGTCCGGAAGCACGCTGCTGCTACGGTCACCGGTTCGAATCCTGTCTCGGGCATGGACGTGTGTGCTGTCCTTAGGTCAGTTCTAAGCCTAGGTGACTGATGACCTCAGATGTTAAGTCCCATAGTGCTCAGAGTCATATGAACCATTTGAACAAAATTCTCAGCTCATTCAATAGGAGCCTACGTGCACTCGGTTGACTAACATAACGGCTCGGATGACTCTCGTTTCGACTAAAATTATTATTTTTGCCTAATATGAGTTCCCAAAAAGTATCATTTCACGTGGTATCTAGAGATGGAAATATGTGAAACAAACACGTTCCGGTGGCTCACTGGTGCTTGACTATTGGCAATGTTCTAATGGTGAAGGTACATGAATTCGGTTTCTGGAGTAGGTAATATATGTTTTCGTCAAGATCTTACCATCTATTCCGTACATCAGAAATCTGTCGAGTCTTCGTTCCCTGACCATGCCGCCATCCTAAGCAAGTTGAATATTGTAAGAAAATTTTCGCTTCGAATAAAATTGTGTTGGAGAAACAGGATGTACTATGTTTTACTGTAATTAAGAGTCGTTATACCCGATGAAATATTGAGCCATTCTGGCTCTATAGCCGTCCATTATTGCAGAAGTGTTGCCGGTGAAGGATTTTGTAAACGAACTGATCTCTCGTTATGTCCCATAAATGTTCGATGGGATTCATGACGGGCGATCTGGGTGGCCAAATTATTCGCTCGAATTGTCCAGGATAGTCTTCAAACCAATTGCGAACAACTGTGGCCGTGACATGGCGCATTGCTATCCGTAAAAATTCCAGCGTTGTTTGGGAATATGAAGTTCATGAATGGCTCTTAGTAGTAGCCGAGCAAAACCATTTCCAATCAATGATCGGTTCAATTGAACCAGTGGATGCAATCCATTCCATGTAAACACAGCCTACATCACAGTACCTAGTTGACAGGTTGGCTCCATGGCTTCGAGCGGTCCGCTCCACACTCGAACCCTAGCATCAGCTATTTACGAACTGAAATCGGGACTTATCTGACCAGGCCAAGGGTTTGCAATCGTCTAGGGTCCAACCGATACGTCCATGATGAGAGGTAGGGCTTGAAATTCGGTATTCTCGGCACACTCTTGACACTGTGGATCTCGGAATATTGAATTTCCTAACGATTTCGGAAATGGAATGGCCAGTGTGTCTAGTTACAACTACCACTCCGCTCTCAAAATCTGTTAATTCCTATCGCGCGGCTATAGTCAAGTCGGAAAAATTTCACATGAATCACATGAGTAAAAATGACAGCTCCACCAAAGCACTGCTCTTTTATACTTTGTGTACGCAGTACTACCGCCATCTGGGTATGTGCATCTCGCTGTGCCATGACTTTCGTCACCCCGGTGTTTCTCACGTTTCGGCAGATACACTCCTGGAAATGGAAAAAAGAACACATTGACACCGGTGTGTCAGACCCACCATACTTGCTCCGGACACTGCGAGAGGGCTGTACAAGCAATGATCACACGCACGGCACAGCGGACACACCAGGAACCGCGGTGTTGGCCGTCGAATGGCGCTAGCTGCGCAGCATTTGTGCACCGCCGCCGTCAGTGTCAGCCAGTTTGCCGTGGCATACGGAGCTCCATCGCAGTCTTTAACACTGGTAGCATGCCGCGACAGCGTGGACGTGAACCGTATGTGCAGTTGACGGACTTTGAGCGAGGGCGTATAGTGGGCATGCGGGAGGCCGGGTGGACGTACCGCCGAATTGCTCAACACGTGGGGCGTGAGGTCTCCACAGTACATCGATGTTGTCGCCAGTGGTCGGCGGAAGGTGCACGTGACCGTCGACCTGGGACCGGACCGCAGCGACGCACGGATGCACGCCAAGACCGTAGGATCCTACGCAGTGCCGTAGGGGACCGCACCGCCACTTCCCAGCAAATTAGGGACACTGTTGCTCCTGGGGTATCGGCGAGGACCATTCGCAACCGTCTCCATGAAGCTGGGCTACGGTCCCGCACACCGTTAGGCCGTCTTCCGCTCACGCCCCAACATCGTGCAGCCCGCCTCCAGTGGTGTCGCGACAGGCGTGAATGGAGGGACGAATGGAGACGTGTCGTGTTCAGCGATGAGAGTCGCTTCTGCCTTGGTGCCAATGATGGTCGTATGCGTGTTAGGCGCCGTGCAGGTGAGCGCCACAATCAGGACTGCATACGACCGAGGCACACAGGGCCAACACCCGGCATCATGGTGTGGGGAGCGATCTCCTACACTGGCCGTACACCACTGGTGATCGTCGAGAAGACACTGAATAGTGCACGGTACATCCAAACCGTCATCGAACCCATCGTTCTACCATTCCTAGACCGGCAAGGGAACCTGCTGTTCCAACAGGACAATGCACGTCCGCATGTATCCCGTGCCACCCAACGTGCTCTAGAAGGTGTAAGTCAACTACCCTGGCCAGCAAGATCTCCGGATCTGTCCCCCATTGAGCATGTTTGGGACTGGATGAAGCGTCGTCTCACGCGGTCTGCACGTCCAGCACGAACGCTGGTCCAACTGAGGCGCCAGGTGGAAATGGCATGGCAAGCCGTTCCACAGGACTACATCCAGCATCTCTACGATCGTCTCCATGGGAGAATAGCAGCCTGCATTGCTGCGAAAGGTGGATATACACTGTACTAGTGCCGACATTGTGCATGCTCTGTTGCCTGTGTCTATGTGCCTGTGGTTCTGTCAGTGTGATCATGTGATGTATCTAGAAGGTGTAAGTCAACTACCCTGGCCAGCAAGATCTCCGGATCTGTCCCCCATTGAGCATGTTTGGGACTGGATGAAGCGTCGTCTCACGCGGTCTGCACGTCCAGCACGAACGCTGGTCCAACTGAGGCGCCAGGTGGAAATGGCATGGCAAGCCGTTCCACAGGACTACATCCAGCATCTCTACGATCGTCTCCATGGGAGAATAGCAGCCTGCATTGCTGCGAAAGGTGGATATACACTGTACTAGTGCCGACATTGTGCATGCTCTGTTGCCTGTGTCTATGTGCCTGTGGTTCTGTCAGTGTGATCATGTGATGTATCTAGAAGGTGTAAGTCAACTACCCTGGCCAGCAAGATCTCCGGATCTGTCCCCCATTGAGCATGTTTGGGACTGGATGAAGCGTCGTCTCACGCGGTCTGCACGTCCAGCACGAACGCTGGTCCAACTGAGGCGCCAGGTGGAAATGGCATGGCAAGCCGTTCCACAGGACTACATCCAGCATCTCTACGATCGTCTCCATGGGAGAATAGCAGCCTGCATTGCTGCGAAAGGTGGATATACACTGTACTAGTGCCGACATTGTGCATGCTCTGTTGCCTGTGTCTATGTGCCTGTGGTTCTGTCAGTGTGATCATGTGATGTATCTAGAAGGTGTAAGTCAACTACCCTGGCCAGCAAGATCTCCGGATCTGTCCCCCATTGAGCATGTTTGGGACTGGATGAAGCGTCGTCTCACGCGGTCTGCACGTCCAGCACGAACGCTGGTCCAACTGAGGCGCCAGGTGGAAATGGCATGGCAAGCCGTTCCACAGGACTACATCCAGCATCTCTACGATTGTCTCCATGGGAGAATAGCAGCCTGCATTGCTGCGAAAGGTGGATATACACTGTACTAGTGCCGACATTGTGCATGCTCTGTTGCCTGTGTCTATGTGCCTGTTGTTCTGTCAGTGTGATCATGTGATGTATCTGACCCCAGGAATGTGTCAATAAAGTTTCCCCTTCCTGGGACAATGAATTCACGGTGTTCTTATTTCAATTTCCAGGAGTGTATTTGCGATTTCGTGTTTGCAATGTGTAGTTGGAGTCAGCCCAAACAAATATGTCTTTCATGTAACGCCCACTGCAGACGGAAAGCGTTGGTTTGTTTCTCGTTTTCCGTAATTCCTTCACGAAAGAAGACGAAGTAAATATTCCAGAATTCTAAACGAGAACAGCTGTTAGCATGAGGGTCATAAAAGTAGATACCTTAGGTGCTGCGAAAAGTACTCAGATCACTTAAGAAAGGCAAGTCTTCCGGTCCAGATGGTATATCAATCAGGTTCCTTTCAGAGTATGGAGACACAATAGCTCCTTTCTTAGCAATAATATACAACCGCTCACTTTACGAAAGGTCTGTTCCTAAAGACTGGAAAGTAGCACAGGCCACACCAATATTCAAGAAAGGAAGTAGGAGTAACCCATTGAATTACAGACCCATATCACTGACCTCAATTTGCAGTAGGATTTTGGAGCATATACTGTACTCGAACATTATTAATCACCTTGAAGAAAGGTGAAAAATCGTATAGCTACATAACCAACACCGATTCAGAAAGTATCGTTAATGTGCAAGACAGCTAGCGCTTTATTCCCATGAAGTAATGAGTGCTGTCGACAAGGGATCTCAGATCGATTGCATATTCCTAGATTTCCAGAAGGCTTTTGATACAGTTCCTCACAAGCGACTATTAATCAAATTGCGTGCATATGGCAATGAAAGCGTTTTCGAAGAAGAGAAATTTGTTAACATCAAGTATAGATTTAAGTGTCAGAAAGTCGTTTCTGAAAGTATTTGTATGGCGTGTAGCCATGTATGGAAGTGAAACGCCGGCCGGGGTGGTCGAGCGGTTCTAGGCGCTACAGTCTGGAACCGCGAGACCGCTACGGTCGCAGGTTCGAATCCTGCCTCGGGCATGGATGTTTGTGATGTCCTTAGGTTAGTTAGGTTTAAGTAGTTCTAAGTTCTAGTGGACTGATGACATCAGATGTTAAGTCCCATAGTGCTCAGAGCCATTTGAACCATTTTCGAAGTTAAACGTGGACGATAAATAGATTGGACAAGAAGAGAATAGAAGCTTTCGAGATGTGGTGCTACAGAAGAATGCTGAAGATAAGGTGAGTAGATCACATAACTAATGAGGAGGTATTGAACAGAACTGGGGAGAAGAGGAGTTTGTGGCACAACTTGACTAGAAGAAGGGATCGGTTGGTAGGACATATTCTGAGGCATCAAGGAGTCACCAATTTAGTATGGGAGGGCCGCGTGGAGGCTAAAAATCGTAGAGGGAGACCAGGAGATGAATACAAAAAACTGATTCAGAAGGATGTAGGTTGCAGTAGGTACTGGGAGATGAAGAAGCTTGCACAGGATAGAGTAGCATGGAGAGCTGCATCAAACCAGTCTCTGGACTGAAGACCACAACAACAATATGGAGTATCGTCTCAGTTGTGTGACTGGATTCGTGATTTCCTCTCAGAGAGGTCGCAGTTCGTAGTGATAGACGGTAAATCATCGAGTAGAACAGAAGTGATATCTGGCGTTCCGAAAGGTAGTGTCTTACGCCCTCTGCTGTTCCTGATTTACATAAATGATCTAGGTGATAATCTGAGCAGCCCCCTTAGATGACGCTGTAATTTACCGTCTAGTAAAATCATCAGACGATCAATTCCAATTACAAAATGATCTAGAGAGAATTTCTGTATGGTGCGTAAAGTGGCAATTGGCACTAAGTCGCACAAATCTAAGGGCTGTAAATTCAACTAAATACCTAGGAATTACAATTACGAGCAACTTAAATTGGAAAGACCACACAGATAATATTGTGGGGAAGGCGAAACAAAGATTGCGCTTTGTTGGCAGAACACTTAGAAGATGCGACAAAACCCACTAATGAGACAACCTACATTACACTTGTCTGTCCTCTGCTGGAATATTGCTGCGCGGTGTGGGATCCTTACCAGGTAGGATTGACGGAGGACATCGAAAAAGTGCGAAGAAGGGCAGCTCGTTTCGTGTTATCGCACAATAGGGGTGGGAGTGTCACTGATTCCATTGGCGAGTTGTGGTGGCAGTCACTGAAACAAAGGCGGTTTTCTTTGCGGCGAGATCTATTTACGAAATTTCGATCACCAACTTTCTCTTCCAAATGCGAAAATATTTTGTTGACACCCACCTACGTAGGGAGAAATGATCATAATAATAAAATAAGAGAAATCAGATCTTTAACGAAAAGATTTGGGTATTCCTTTCTCCCACTCGCCATTTGAGAGTGGAATGGTAGAGAAGTAGTATGAAAATGGTTCGATGAACCCTCTGCCAGGCACTTAAGTGTGAATTGCAGAGTAACCATGTAGATGTAGATGTACAAAACAAAATGAATTTTAACGTGGAATTTTATGTACCCATTCGTTTTGGCGGTTACAAATTAGTCGAGCACGGTATTTGTTTTATCGATATGCAGTAACGTGGACAGTAATAGACAAATGACAAGCAGTTTTCCAGCAGCGACTGAGCAGCGTTGCTGCATGGCGGTAGCGCTCACTGAGGGCCAGGGTGGTGCTGTCGCTGCTGCAGTACTGGTTATTCGTCGTGTTTTTACTGTCCCTGTTAATAGGTATCGATAAAATGAATATCTCACTAGACCAATTGGAACCGGTCTATCGAATGGTCACGTGAAATTCCGCTTAAAATATGATTTTGTTTGCAAGAGGAAGCAAAATGACGCTTTTGTCAACGCTGGACATCGCATGAGAGAAATCATGAGCGGCATTTTTCTGGGCTGACTGAAGCAACACATTGCAAGAACGAAATTTCGAAATTTCAGACTGTCGAAACACCAGAGAAAAAGCGCCTGACGACTCCGAGAAGGGTCGAACTGTATAAGCTGTGACTCGTATCATCCACATACAAGGCAGCTTCAGGGTTATCAGTTGCTGTTGATTGTGAGTTATTTGTGCGTCTCAGGGGAAAAGTTGATTAGTACGGAACCCTACATAGCAGCTCACGCTTGTGTACCATAGTGAAATGGTAATTCACTCTCTGTTATGTGAAAATAAAGCAACCGTCTACTTCCCGCTTCTCGGATAAAACTGAAACCAACTGAATGGTTCAAATGGTTCAAATGGCTCTAAGCACTACGGGACTTAACTTCTGAGGTCATCAGTGCCCTAGAACTTAGAACTACTTAAACCTAAGTAACCTAAGGACATCACACACATAAATGCCCGAGGCAGGATTCGAACCTGCGACTGTAGCGGTCGCGCGGCTCCAGACTGTAGCGCCTAGAACCGCTGGGCCACCCAGGCTGGCCCAACTGAATGTCTTATACCTTCATCCATTTCATTTATTTAACAGTATACTGTGGTCTGTACTGTCAAATGTCTTTGTTGGGCTGCAGAAGATGCTCAATGGTAGCAAATTTACATTGTTTGCTCTTCTGAAGGCCATTCCTGAAACCCGATGCGAACCTGTTACTAAGCAGTGTTCAGAGAGATGTGAACCATTAAGTCATTGTACATCGCTTTTAAAAAAGTTTTGAAAGCATAAATCACAGCTTTGCAGGACTGTAGTCAACGTTATCTTCCAGAAAGAATCTTTCACTCTGTATCTGGATGAGCCCTGATTAAAACTGTGTGACGGACCGGGTTTCGAACTCCGGGCTTCGTCTTTGACAGGCAAGGCTCCTATCAGTATCTTCGGTTTCGTGTCATGAGTACACCTGGAATAGTCATCCGTTAAGAGCACTGCTCGAAAAGGCAAAGTTGCGCATTTGGGTACCGGACCGACGTACAGTTTCAGTCTGCCAGGGTTCAGTTTCATTATTTTTTCCCTTTGGCGTATACAGGCTTGGTCGTTGTGTGGGAAATTACATACGAGGAAAGATTTGTTACACAAGCGTCAAAATACGCTGCTAATGTACGGTGCACACAACTCTCAGCAAATGTAGAACGGCACATTTGAAGTAAGACTGGCTAACAAATCTTCGTGTGTGTGAAATATACAGGAGATATAACAGTGCTTTCACTTATACGGCGACAACTCATATCCGGCAATTTGTTTCCACTGGGGCACTGGCAGTGCGGGCGGTAAGAGGCAGAACTGCGCGACGTTAGCAAAGAAGGAAAGAAAGATAAGGTGCAATGTATAAAGCAGATGATAAATGTGCCACACAAATCATTTTATTGATGTCTCATTCAGACAAATGACACGAACGCTAGACAAGTTGTGTGACTAGCGTTTCGAATGACATACTGGGCCCGACGTTTGGAGCTAATCTGATTGGTGGCATTTATCCGTGCCCGGGAGTGAAACTCTACGCCGGTCCGTATAGCCCACCCATGTGCCACTTACGGCCCGCTCGTAAATGAGATGTGTTGAATGGGTTGCGTAAGTAGCAGGCGGAATAAGGCCAGGCCGGGCGGCGATTTAAATTGTGCCGGCGGCAGCGGCCGCTGCGGTGTGCGGAGAGGTTCCCACATTCTGCCAGCCGGTGATTCATCCGCGTCCCAGCAGCCAACACAGCCCGGACACGCGCCGCGCCCGAGGCCGGCAGTTCAAGCGTGGCGCCTGATGGACGTCCCCGATGCAACACAATGCCAGTATTCGGAAAGCCCTCACGGAAGTGGTCGCTGGGCGGGGCGTGACTGTGTTTAATTTCTTGTTTAACGTCCTTTGATAAGCTCATGGGCAAAATACACTGACGGAAAAAATTGCAACACCAAGAAGGAGTTGTGCGACATAAATGTAAGTTCGTAGGCGTGTTTCTACATCTCGTAATGGTACTTGAATTACGTAACCATTACGGCATGTCACCTCAAACTCTCGATACCAGCAATATTCTACTGTTTTTCTGTAAAATAGTTAACACATTCCTGTGACAACATTCAGATTTGATTTCATTAATGTAGACGTACTTCGATACATCGATATGTATATATTGCAATGATATTATTCTTATGTGTTTTCTTTCTTTTGTCACTATGATCTTTGACGTACTTGTAACTCTGATTTTCGGGCGCGTAAGCGGTTATTAGAGAGTCAAGCTTTGGTCGTCATGTTAAAAAGACGCAAATTGTAGTCAGTTTATGAAATATGAACTTTAACAGTGAGGAAGATATTTTCAAGTATGTTTTATATTGTGAAGGGATGTTTTGGAACGAGTTAAGTGATATTGCAACAAAAGTAATAATAAAGAAGTGTAACTTAAATTCGGAGTGCTGATTACTTTTTTACACCACCATTGTCCTAACTTGCAAAAGTTTAATCTTCAAGAATGGTTTATGAAACACATCTATAAAACTTTTGAATATCGCAGAATAACACCTAGGCCTCTTTGCATCCGAGCTTGGAATCATCACTACCTAGATTTTCGACGATTGAGCCATGAGTTCACAACGAGACCAGCGTGGGAAACACGAAAAGATGAGTGCCTGGTTTATCCATCATTTCAAGAAATGACTTTATTAACTGTGTTCTAATAACACCTGCCACATAATATAACTTTGTTGTTGCCCGAAAATGCAATATTTAGCAGCGTGAGCAACACTACAATCATAATTAATTTTTGACCTTTGTTGTGGTAGGGTTGCTAGAATCTGAAAGATTATATCTACTTAAATTTCGCGCTAGTCGCGTAAGAATGGCGCTAGTAGCGCCGCTACGAGCATGCAAATCAGATTTGCGTCAAATACGCGTTATAACGCTCGGGAGCATTAGTTACCTTTGGTGAGCTGAGGTTAGTCAAGACTGCCGTTAAGGCAACAAAGGCGCCATTAGTAGCACCTCGTGAGGGTGAACGAGGTCGTGTAATGGGGCTACAGGAAGATGTGTAATATTGTAGAAAGGCTTGGCAGGAATGTAGACACTGTACAGGGTTATTACAAATGATTGAAGCGATTTCACAGCTCTATAATAACTTTATTATTTGAGATATTTTCACAATGCTTTGCACACACATACAAAAACTCAAAAAGTTTTTTTAGGCATTCACAAGTGTTCGATATGTGCCCCTTTAATGATTCGGCAGACATCAAGCCGATAATCAAGTTCCTCCCACACTCGGCGCAGCATGTCCCCATCAATGAGTTCGAAAGCATCGTTGATGGGAGCTCGCAGTTCTGGCACGTTTCTAGGTAGAGGAGGTTTAAACACTGAATCTTTCACATAACCCCACAGAAAGAAATCGCATGGGGTTAAGTCGGGAGAGCGTGGAGCCCATGACATGAATTGCTGATCATGATCTCCACCACGACCGATCCATCGGTTTTCCAATCTCCTGTTTAAGAAATGCCGAACATCATGATGGAAGTGCGGTGGAGCACCATCGTGTTGAAAGATGAAGTCGGCGCTGTCGGTCTCCAGTTGTTGCATGAGCAAATTTTCCAGCATGTCCAGATACACGTGTCCTGTAACGTTTTTTTTTCGCAGAAGAAAAAGGGGCCGTAAACTTTAAACCGTGAGATTGCACAAAACACGTTAACTTTTGGTGAATTGCGAATTTGCTGCACGAATCCGTGAGGATTCTCTACCGCCCAGATTCACACATTGTGTCTCTTCACTTCACCATTAAGAAAAAATGTTGCTTCATCACTGAAAACAAGTTTCGCACTGAACGCATCCTCTTCCATGAGCTGTTGCAACCGCGCCGAAAATTCAAAGCGTTTGACTTTGTCATCGGGTGTCAGGGCTTGTAGCAATTGTAAACGGTAAGGCTTCTGCTTTAGCCTTTTCCGTAAGATTTTCCAAACCGTCGGCTGTGGTACGTTTAGCTCCCTGCTTGCTTTATTCGTCGACTTCCGCAGGCTACGAGTGAAACTTGCCCGCACGCGTTCAACCGTTTCTTCGCTCACTGCAGGCCGACCCGTTGTTTTCCCCTTACAGAGGCATCCAGAAGCTTTAAACTGCGCATACCATCGCCGAATGGAGTTAACAGTTGGTGGATCTTTGTTGAACTTGGTCCTGAAGTGTCGTTGCACTGTTATGACTGACTGATGTGAGTGCATTTCAAGAACGACATACGCTTTCTCGGCTCCTGTTGCCATTTTGTGTTACTGCGCTCTCGAGCGCTCTGGTGGCAGAAATCTGAAGTGCGGCTTCAGCCGAACAAAACTTAATGAGTTTTTCTACGTATCTGTAGTGTGTCGTGACCATGTGTCAATGAATGGAGCTACAGTGAATTTATGAAATCACTTCAATCATTTGTAATAGCCCTGTATATGACTGTTGGCAGCGGTGGTCACGGTAATGTACGGTCGCAAGAAGACCGGGCTCCGGACGGCCACGTGGCATTACCAGGAAGGAAGACCATCGTGTCCGGCATACGGTTCTGGTGCACGGTACTGCATTTGAAGCTGAAATTTGAGCGGCAGTTAGCAGCACAGTGAGACAACGAACCGTTACAAATAGGTGACTTTGAGAACAGCTCCGAGCCAGACACCCAGAAGCGTGAATTCCATTGACAGCAAATCACCACCATTTGCGACTTCAGTGGCGTCAAATGAGAGTTCATTGGAGGGCAGGGTGGAGGTCTCTTGTGTTTTCTGATGAAAGCTAATTCTGCCTTGGTACTTGTGATAGCCATGTGTTGGTTAGAAAGAGGCCAATTGAGCGCCTCCAACAAGCCTGTCTGCATGCTATACCTACTGGAGTTGTAAGAAGTCAGGCAAATCCAACACCTTCCATGAAAACCCTGACATGATAAGCAAATCCAGTAGTATGTCACATAGCTCCGAATAAATCGTGACATTAAATTAACCAAAGTAATACGAGTAACGTGTGAGCAAATGGAATACCACAGACTAACACAAGAATGCCTAAATGCATGTCATACCTTCCCACCGTGAGACAGACGCAGTTCCGAGGGGAGAAACGAGAACAGAAGCCGAGAGCAGAACCGTGTTAAGCTGGAAGGCCCTACGATAAGGGACAGACGGACACCCACGTTGCCGACTAACCGCTAGGACTGCACCACCCGCAAGTTATAGTGTGAGACTTTTTCGCGTCTCTGTTATGTCAAGACCACCCCCCAGCCCATGTTAAAAGCTAGAGCCCTCCATAAGAACAGTATAGATCTTATGATAACACAAAAAGGGCTACACCACCCGCAAGTTTTAGCGTGAGACTTTTTCGCGTCTCTGTTACGTTAGGACCACCCCCCAGCCCATGTTAAAAGATAGAGCCCTCCAGAAGAACAGTATAGATCTTACGATACGCTAAAAGGACCACACCAGCTGCAAGTTTTAGCGTGAGACTTTTTCGCTTCTCTGTTACGTTGCAAACTTAAAAAACATTGCCCCACCACGAAAAGTATAACGTTTCTCATTGGATAGACAGAATTTTTGTAGGCGGAGCTTAAGGTTCACTTTGAGACCCTGATTGGTCAGATGAAAACACAGCCAGATAGTTTTTTTTAAACCAACTTCGGTAAATTACAGTAAGGAGAAGTTAGGAGAGAGTTGCTAGAGAGTTGCTTCCGAGAGGGCGAGCTGGACGGAGCTGCGCCGGCCGCCGTCCCCTGACGAACACCGACAAGGTAATGAATGCACGCGATGCCACATTTTTGAGCGCATAAGGCTTCACTCAGAACTGCAGAAGTCTCATCTGTTACATCCCCTTTACGTAATACTAGTGTCGATCGTCAATTAAAGCTCATGGTGTTCACATTTGCCACTTGAAGTAAAAATCTGAAACGCGATGGTTTTTTCTGTTATATAGTTATTGAGAAGCTACATCAGCCACTGTAATTTACGACAAGTTAGATAAGTAATTAAAGATAATTGAGGGTCACTGTAGACCATTTTGATAGTTTTCTCTTTTGTGAAACTTAATTTAAACCTAGATTATAGATGTGATATCCATTGTAGAACTTGGAAACCCATTCAGGGAATATTCGTTCACATTTTTGTTGAACGCAGTTGGTTTCTACCATCCTGTATTAAAACATTTCCTTTTATCAATAGTGCAATTTATAAACGATGTTCTGTGAGTAGAATAAAATTTCCAATGGTAAACTTAACTGCTTTTTCGACGTTATTTTACCAGCTAACTAAAAATAGGAAAGCCTTGAACCCCTTCCACTAAATTTAGTTAGTATTAAGATTCTTTTACAGGGAGTGCAGTGGAGCTGATGCTGAAATCATTAAGTATTTGGTTATATCATCGCAAGTCTCACTGAACTCTCCTGAATTCTACATGTCATGTGTGGTCTGGCGTCTCCTTACCAGCAACAGGTCCCAGGTTCAAACTATTCAATTCCCTAAAAAACACCCTCAGAGCGTCGTTGCGTGAAAGTGGTAGGGAGACACGATATAGAACAAACAGACACCACGCAGAATGTTTAGAGAGCTACACCTGGAGTTATGGTCTGAGGTGCGATTTCGTATGACAGCAGGAACTCTCTCGTGGTTATCCCATGCAACCTGAGTGGAAATTTGTACGTCAGTCTCATGGTTCGACCTGTTGTACTTGCATTCATGAACACATACCAAGGGAGGTTTTCCAACAGGACAACTTCGCTCACATACCACTGTTGTGACCCAACATGCTCTACAGAGTATCGACATGTTGCCATGGTCTGCTCGATCACCAGATCTGTCTCCAATAGAGCACATATGGAACATCATCGAAAGACAACGCCAGCTTCATCCACTAAAACCATTAACCGTCCCTGTATTGATTGTTCAAATCCAACAGGTATGGAACTCCACCCCACAAACTGACATCCGGAACCTCAACAACACAATGCATGCTCGTTTGAACGATTGCATTCACCATTCTGGTGAGTACACCGGTTATTAGCATACCAGCATTTCACATTTGCAGTAGCTTATGTCGCACTTACATTAACCTGTAATGTTCTGGTGTTAATCACTTACATATGTTACCTAGACAAATGCATTCCCGAAATTTCATTAATCTACATTAACCATTTTTTTCCATCCTTGTATCAGGAGCGCTGTGGACCGTGTAGGGCTGGTACCAGATGGACATGTGTCTCTCCACCAGTGACGCAACCAATGGTGGTCATGTGGTGTGTACACTGACGAGCCGCAACGTTATGACCGCCTGCTTAGTAGCTTGTTTGTCCGTCTCTGGAACGAAATACATGATTGACTGTGCGTATCAGGGATCCGACATTTTGCTGGTAGATGTGTGGAGGTATGGGCATTAGATGCCTATGCACAGATCATGTAATTCACGTAAATAACGGGTCGCTAATTTTTGCACCCGATGATGGCGCTAGATAGCGACACGTTCCATAGCATTTACATCAGGCGAATTTGGTCTCTGAAACTCCAACGTGAGTTCATCATAATGCTCCTCAAACCACTGCAGCACTGTTCTGACTCCGAGGCACGGACAATTATACTGCTGAAATACGACATCGCCGTCGGGGAAGACACCAAGCATGAAGGGATATAGGTGGTTCGCAACTGTCTGTGTGTCTCCTATTACTACCACACGTCCCACGCGAGAGCACGAGAATGTCTCCCGTAGCATAACACTGGTCCCACCAGCCTGCATCCGTGGTGTGCTGCACGTTTCGAGCCACCGTTCACCTCGACGATGGCGTTTGTGGAGACGACCATCGACCAAGTGTAGAGAAAATGTGATTCACATGAAGAGCCGACACGTTTCCATTGATCGACGGTCGAATTCCGATAGACCTGTGCCCACTGCAATCGTAATTGACGATGTCGTTGGGCCAGAATGTAAACACGTAACGGTGGCCTGCTGTGGAGCTCCATGTTCAACAGTGTATAATGGACGGTGTGCTCCAAACCATTTGTGTGTGAACCAGCATTTTACTCTTTCGGTAGAGATGCCACCCTCCGAACCCCACTTTGTGTGAAGAGTCGTGGACGCCCAACCTTTTAGCAGTTAGCGGTAGTTTCACCGTCCTTCTACCTCTTTCCGTAGATGCCCACGACAGTAGCACGTGAACATTCGACCACCTTCCTCGGTTTCGAGATACTCATTCACAGGCTCTTCACAATAATAATCTTCCCTTTGTCAAAGTCGTTTATCTCAATGGATTTCCCCATTTGCAGCCCGTATCTTCGCTAGGGTGATTCCCCGTCCGTGCCTGCTCCGCTTACATACTTTTGTTCCAGTGCCACTAGCTCACAACGCCACCAGGCGGTATCCAACGTCACGGTGGGCAGTGGTCGTAATGTTTTGGCTTACAGTGTATATGCCACTCGGTTGCATGGAATCAGCGTAGTTAAGGTAGGTCGACATTTGGAGGTCAGTAACAGAAAAGATCTATAACGTTCGGACGTGCCGACGACCACGCCGTGAACTAAGTCGTCCAATTTGATGGAATATTAGTGATTACTGTTCAATGTGTCTGCCAAGAACTGAATACCACTAATAACCAAGTAATACGGTGTAAGAACAGTAGCCATAAGAAGATCCTAACTGATGGGGACTAGAGACGAGTGTCACATCCAGTAAGCACTACTGCTGTCAGTGACTGTAGGTCCATCTCAACTAAGTTTGCTAGCGAATATTGTGAAAAGGACTGCATGCTATGGACATTCCTCGCAAGAGCTCATTGCCCACAGCGCGACATAAAGGTGCACGTCTTCAATGGGCCAAAAAACACAGAAACTAGACAGTAACTGTTTGGTGTTGTATAGTGTGGTCCCATGAGTCACGAATTTGCTTTTTTCCAGGGTCGAGTGACGCCATGGCCTATTGAAGCGATTCACCTTCAGTGCGTAGTGGATGTATTTCCGCCTGGAGGCGGTTCTGTGATGTTAAGGGGGTATTTCTGTACCATGACTTGGGCGAAATCATTTAGGCTACTGTGAACATGAACCAGTATATTTAAACGCTGTCATTTATGAGAAGATGTCCTATCTTCTAAATCTTGATGATGACTATGCTGCGCAAATTTCAGTCTTACGAAATGACTATAGCCATATTCCAACTGACAATATGGCACCACGATACTATCGCATGAGAGGTAACACATGAGGACGTAGGACGTCCGTGACGTACTGTTCTGCCTTCAAAATTCTCTTACTTACTGCCTACCATGATCTGAAGTCGTACCCGATGGTTCCGCACACCTTGATGCCAGGGGTAAGCCTCTCCACCATACTGGAGGAAAGGGACCTCTCCCCAGATCGCCGCCATATTAGCCGAAGGTGATCAACTGGGGTACAGCACAACCGTCATTCATCGCTGAATAAATGTGACGCCATGCACTAGCAGTCCATGCTTCTTGGTCAAGGTACGATTCCTATCACAGGAGTTGTGTTGTTAACGTCAGCCTAGGCATGGAACGGTAATTACCTAGCCTATCTGCTGCTAGCCTCCGAGCCGGCCGCTGTAGTTGAGCGGTTCTAGGCGCCTCAGTCCGGAACCACCCGGCTGCTAAGGTCGCAGGTTCGAATCTTGCCTCGGGAATGGGTGTGTGTGCTGTCCTTAGGTTAGTTAAGTTTAAGTAGTTCAAAGTCTAGGGGACTGATGACCCCAGATGTTA
This sequence comes from Schistocerca cancellata, assembly GCF_023864275.1. Classification (NCBI taxonomy): domain Eukaryota; kingdom Metazoa; phylum Arthropoda; class Insecta; order Orthoptera; family Acrididae; genus Schistocerca; species Schistocerca cancellata. The sequence goes on along the minus strand of NC_064629.1, from coordinate 208,393,396 downwards.
AGTCCCATAGTGTTTAGAGCCATTTGAACCATTTTGAGCTAGCCTCCGACCAATGGCGCGGGATGACATAGAATATTGCAGGGAGTGCATTACATGTTTTCGGATGGCAGGCGCAGATAGGAAGGAGTTCTCATGGACTTGGTGCACAAAACGGCGATCATCCCTGGCGGTTTTCAATCGTGGTTGGCCGGAACCTTGATGACGAGTATGTCTTCACTCACGTTCCCATGCAGTTCAACACTGTCCACTGTCACATCCAAATGCCACAGAAATCTTGATATTTCACGATTCGAATAACCTACCAAACTGAAGACCCACAATGAGGCCCCTTTCAAACTCTGCAGGTGCTAATAATGCTGTCTCAAACGAGTACTACACAGCAGCACCGTGTTCTTCACAAGTATCACTTAACTTCTGACGCTGGTAACGCCCCTTATATACCTTACAAGTCCTGGTACCAACACTGGGCATCAACAACACGAATGCACCGCGGTATTCGTTCTGCTTGACAGACAATTGAAACTTTAATTATTTAAATACCTACCAATGGTGTGTATAAGGGGTGATTCTTATTAACGATTAAAAACCTTCAAAGAGACAATTACACTACTGGCCATTAAAATTGCTACACCGAGAAGAAATGCAGATGATAAACGGGTATTCATTGGACAAATATATTATACTTAAACTGACATGTGATTACATTTTCACGCAATTTGGGTGCAGAGATCCTGAGAAATCAGTACCCAGAACAGCAACCTCTGGCCGTAATAACGGCCTTGATACGCCTGGGCATTGAGTCAAACAGAACTTGGATGGCGTGTACAGGTACAGTTGCACAGGCAGCTTCAACACGATACTACAGTTCTTCAAGGGTAGTGACTGGCTTAGTGTTATGAGCCAGTTGCTCGGCCACCATTGATCAGACGTTTTCAAATGGTGAGAGATCTGGCCAGGGCAGCAGTCGAACATTTTCTGTATCCAGAAAGGCCCGTACAGGACCTGCAACATGCGGTCGTGCATTATCCTGCTGAAATGTAGGGTTTCGCAGGGATCTTATGAAGGATAGAGCCAGGGGTCGTAACACATCTGAAATGTATCGTTCACTGTTCAAAGTGCCGTCAATGCGAACAAGAGGTGACCGAGACGTATAACCAATGGCACCCCACACCATCACGCCGGGTGATACGCCAGTATGGCGATGACGAACACACGCTTCCAATGTGCGTTCACCGCGATGTCGCCAAACACGGATGCGACCATCATGATGCTGTAAACAGAACCTGGATTCATCCGAAAAAATGACGTTTTACCATTCGTGAACCCAGGTTCGTCGTTGAGTACACCATCGCAGGCGCTCATGTCTGTGATGCAGCGTCAAGGGTAACCGCAGCCATGGTGTCCGAGCTGATAGTCCATGCTGCTGCAAAAGTCGAGCTGTTCGTGCAGATGGTTGTTGTCTTGCAAACGTCCCCATCTGCTGACTCAGGGATCGAGACGTTGCTGCACGATCCGTTGCAGCCATGAGGATAAGGTGCCTGTCATCTCGACTGCTAGTGATACGAGGCCGTTGGGATCCAGCACGGCGTTCCGTATTACCCTCCTGAATTCACCGATTCCATATTCTGCTAACAGTCATTGGATCTCGACCAAGGCGAGCAGAAATGTCGCGAAACGATAAACCGCAATCGCGATAGGCTACAATCCGACCTTTATCAAAGTCGGAAACGTGATGGTACGCATTTCTCCTCCTTACACGAGGAATCACAACAACATTTCACCAAGAAACGCCGGTCAACTGCTGTATGTGTATGAGAAATCGATTGGAAACTTTCCTCAAGTCGCCACCGGCGCCAACCTTGTGTGAATGCTCTGAAAAGCTAATCATTTGCATATCATAGCATCTTTTTCCTGTCGGTTAAATTTCGCGTCTGTAGCACGTCATCTTCGTGGTGTAGCAATTTTAATGGCCACTAGTGTAATTTAATATAAGACACATGGGGTCAGAAATGTCAGGAAATGCACCAAAAGAGAACGATAAATGTTGAAGTTGTGACGTCGCACACGACGTATCTCGCCGCTCGTGCTGCAAATGAGTGTATTGGTCTGTCGCACCTGGTTATCGCAACCCAAATGAAGGATTCCCGTCGGTGCGGCTCTGAGCCCACATGCTCAGCCTTAGCGCGTGGCGCTCAGGGTTTGAGACTTGCGTCTGGCATGCATTTTTTTTTCTTTGCGTTAGACAATTATGTGTTTACATTGAGGTGAGACTATTTCTTTTATTTACCGGTCTCACGGTCTCCGCTGTGTAATTGCGAAGTACAGTACAACGAAATCTATCGTATTGCGACACAAGTAAATGAGTGTAAGCTTCCGCCCTGCGTCGTTGCTAGAAAATGACCAACATTTTCATTATTAAATAAAGTCTGTAAACAGAAAACGAAGGGACAAAAGGAAAGAAACAAAAATGAAGAACAGCTTATACTTTGTTACTGCGATGACAATAATTTTGTAACTTTTACGTTTACAGAGCGATCACATTTACAAAAGGTATTCGAAATTTGCAGCTTTTACTCGAATGGAAGTACTGCATCACTCAGTCATCCCTTCACGCCCTAGCCCAACCGCTGCACGTGCCTCGAGTTACGTCATGCGGTGACGTCGCTTTTCAACACTTCTCATCCAATTACCAGGTATTTCCCGACATTTGCGACGCCTTGTGCCTTATGTTAAATCACTTGTCTCAGCGTCATATACGTTGCTTCGGGGATTTTTATACGTTAACAAAAATCTCCCTGTATGTGTGAAGTTACATTGACATCAAAACATGTCTTCTGGGTGCTTCAATTTTCGTCACTCACCTGTAAATTTAAAATTCATTCTGGAACCAATAGGCTCTAATTTGTTACCACTGAGAACGACACTGAATCGTCCCACTTCGATATTAACTTTCGTGAGCTCCAGAACAACAGATACCCTCATCACTGGGTTGGAAGAGGAGGTGTATGAAACGAAAGTAGAGACTGAAGAGGAAATTGTTAGTGAGGCCCTAGCTGCCTTTCTCATTGTATGACAGACAACATGGATATTTGCGAAAATGCGGCATCATTTTTTGCGCCGTTGCAATCTATGAGTTGAGCTTGATGATTGTCACTCTAAACAGTTGCTCTAATACGTATATTATTTACGCCACTTATTTTCGACCATTTGTCCCTTATCACGAAGGATTCACGTTTTGATCCTGTGCATGATCCTGACCTTGAAGGATCGGAACGCTCTATTTAGGAGGCATAGATGAAAATTTCTCAGTCCGAAACAGAGACGACGTTTCCATCAATGAAATTTTGGTTATACTGTGCAGTAACGTGGGTCAAGTAGGGTTGAGGGAGGGATGTTCGCCAGGGAGGGAAGTTCGCCGTATTTACGTTTCTATTGCAACAGATCTGTTAGCACTCACTGCCATCTGTGGGCGATCATGAGAAAAACTGATACAAAGCATGCCCATTGTATGTTGTCATCTGGTGGTAGCACAGAAAATTACGTATAGTCCTCACAATCAGTAGTGGAACACATTTCGTAAGAAGACTGACACTGAGACTGGGGACATTTTTTCCATCACCACCATTTGAGATCCGTTTTCGCTACTGTAAGTGTAAATAAATTATTATTTCGAATGATAAAGTGTATAAATATGTGCTGCGAGTGAAACGACAAAGAATTAATTTTAAATTACTTAACAATGCTGTGGTATATTATTGTATAACAAAGCGTGCTTCTGGAGGGAATTTCGCCATTAGTGTGGCGAATTTCCCTCCCGTTCTCGTCTGACGCGATACATCGACATTTATTAGACTAGACTCGTGAACAATAAAAGATATTATTGTAGAAGAGCTACCTTACGTAATATTATGAGAATTTTTCCTTTAATTGACCACTTAATTAATGTTTATTAATATTCATCGATTTTAATGTTGACAATAATTTTGGAGGAAATTAAAAGTTGATGCACATTTCATATCCTGTTACCCTGTTTAAAATTAGCTACACTGGCGTTCTCAATTGACTTTCCAGGCAATATGGTTAGACAATCGAAGGGCCTGTACGGTAAGTGGAAAGAAGAGGATTTAGAAAGTGCTGTTACAGCTGTTCGCAAATGGACAATTTGTGTATGATGCCGCTAAGTTGTATGGGATTCCGAGGAAAACTCTTGAAGGCCACGTAAAACGTGCTGGTAGCAGATCACCAAGAAAGATGTTAGGCAGGCCACCAACTCTTTTAGTGGATCAAGAAAATGAACTTGTTACCCGTATCATCAGACTCCAGCTTGTGGGATTTGGGATTACAAAAGAAAAACTACAGACGATGGTATTTGAATATTGTGCAAAGAGAAATATCCCAAACATGTTTAGAAATGACCGTGCAAGGAAACTTTGGTTTCAAGGATTTCGTGCACGCCACCCTGAAATAGTTTTCAGAAAAGGAGAAAGTTTGAGTTAGGGAAGATTGATGCATTTTAACGCTGAAAGGATATCCTAGTTTTATAATCTTCTGGGAAAAGTTTATGATGCCATGAATCTTTCATCTGGGTTCTGCAAGTGCATCTCAAAATGACCCTGAGAGCAACGACATTCACAATGTTTCTTTTCATGACCTGATGTCAACTCCTAATATCCAGAGGCAAAGGATAACAAATTCGATAAATTCGTCGGCAGTTTTGATCACTTGCAAGCTCTTCTCTTCCAACGGAAATAATTCCACGATGAACACAGATAGCAGTAGGAATGAACAATCAAGTACGTCGGAACCTGTTCGAAGAAAAAGTAGACACAGCAGAAACAAAGAGCAGCAGTTTGAGTGCTGTGGAGTAACATCGAGTCCCAAGAAACATAAATGTGCCACATCTTCTACGTGCAAAGACGTTGGACATTACTACGATCCAAGAGCAAGGCAAGGGAATGGTACCAGTGTGTAAGTTGTCAGAACTGGTTTCACGAAGACTGTGACAGTATGTGAAGAAGTGTGGCTTGTGTACTGTTTGTAATGACTTGGACTCTGATACAGATTAACGTGCGCGGAAATCTCACAAAAATTATCTAAAATTGTATTTTTATGTCCTGTAGAATTTTCAAGTGTCTTTTATAAACAGCAGAATTTAAAGTAAGCAAAATTTGATTTCAGGCGAAATTCCCTCCCTGGGAGGGAAGTTCGCCAGTTGGATACATTGTACGGAAAAAATTTCCTATCATTTAATACGTCACATTCAATAGTTAATGGAGTTTTTATTTGATATATAGAAGTAAACTTATCGAATTAAAAAATATTTTATTATGTTTTCACAAATGAAAACAATTTAAAACATTGTTTTGTGAATTGGTGGCGAACATCCTTCCCTGTTTCCTATCAACTTTGTACGGGGAATGATTTTGTTTATAGCACTACTTAAATTAGTTATGTAGTGCGTGTTTCTTTCAGAAAGAGTAACTGAAATATTGTACTATCACAAAATAATTGGTTTGTAAGGGTTTATTGTCAACGGACATTAATCGAAATTTGGTGAAGTTTTATGAGGAACACACTTGTAAAATGCTTATTATGTGGCAATGATTTGGTGGTGCTGGCCCGAAATTGTCTGAGCCCTAAGGAATGCCATACTATATTGCGTACAGCTATTGAAGAAAGTATCAGTCAGAATCACTAATGTGCCTTATCTGTGATTTTTGATGTAGTATTGCGGAGCTTCACAGCTATCGACAAAAAATACCAAATTTTTTATGACAAGTGCTCGTTTTGGTGACCTCTTGCAGACTGTGCATGTATGGAGTCAGTAAACAGTCTCAACTCACACTCAAAGTAACGCGCTCCTATCAATTTGTTTGACAGCTCTGTTGATACGATCTCGTAATTTTGGCACATCTACTGGGTAAAGTTGCACAAATACGGAATCATTCGCATAATCCCACACGAATACTTCGCATGGATGACTGTGGAGATTGTGACCAGAATCTCGTTTGATTGTCTGTCTCGCGACTGACCCATCGTTTTACCGGTGTAGAGTAGGAATTCACAATCATAAAGGTGAAACGGGAACGACACACCATCTTGTTGGAGGATCAAGGTCTCTCGCAGCGGCAAGAGTCCAGTACGCTACATGTACAGGTACAGGGATACTGTAACCATCTATTCCGTGAAGAAAAACGCGGTATAAAACTTAAACTTAGAGATTACGTGGAACACACACCGTTTTAGTGTGCCACGAACTTGCCACCCGGTTGTTCAGGGGTTTCCTGAGCTACGTTCTCACAAAGTGTACCCTTTCATTACGCTATTCACGAAAATATTATTTCATCACTAAAGAGAATATTCTGGAGAAAGCCTTCCGCTCCAAATATTGGAGCATTAGTGAAGCAACCGCTACTGCTTGCTGCTTCAGTCGTTCCTGTAATATCTTCCCAACCACTTCTTCTGAAGTGTGCATATCTTTGCTTGATCTGTTCACCTGCTTACGAGCGCTGTGTCGCTCAACCGTTTGTTAAGTCAAGCCGGCTGGTGTGGCCGAGCGGTTCTAGGCGCTACAGTCCGCAACCGCGTGACCGCCACGGTCGCAGGTTCGAATCCTGCCTCGGGCATGGATGTGTGTGATGTCCTTAGGTTAGTTAGGTTTTAGTAGTTCTAAGTTCTAGGGGCTGATGACCTCAGATGTTAAGTCCCATAGTGCTCAGAGCCATTTGAACCATTTTGTTAAGACACTGTGAATCGACCCATTGATTTCTTCTTCTACACTGCGCAACACAAAGGATAACTTTTTGAAATCCCGTAATTTTCTCCCATTGCGACACATAACTTTGAAATTTTGCTGAAATGTGCCTACAACCTTGCTCCTGCGACGTCAAGCTCGAGCACCATGACGCTTCAAATAGTATCGCATCGACACATGCGAAAAAAGGACAGGAGCTCAAAAGTTCATATGAACTGTGGGTTAGGTTAATTATATCACATTGTCACCAAATTTCAACGAAGTTCTGGCCAACGCCATTGTGGACGTGTTACACGACAGTATAGTTGTCACACCCGTTCTCGCTCACATTCCTTCCCTCCATTTGACGCTTCTGTGTTGGAGGTCAGAACCATGACGCCCAGAGTTTAAATCAAGCGGTTTTATTATGTCTTTTTAAGGGCAGCCGAGGAAAACATTTCAGACATCGCGGCTCAGAATCGACACCAAAAGGTCTTAGGATGTGGCATAAAGGGAGTCAATGAAACCACCACTTCCCTTGGCGCTTTAATTCCCACATAGTTCGTGGTCGAAAACGACAGTTCTCAGTGCTATAAAAACATGATGGACGTTCTTGACAAATTTTGTCACTGTGGACAATTCAGCCCTTTCCTAAGGACATCACGGTGTTGGAACTAATGTGTCCCAATCGATTTTGCTTGACCACGACCGCTTCCAACGTCATCGCTGTTAGGTGACTTGTGGACACAGGCCCCGTGGTGGAGCTGCAGCGCGCTGCAGAGAGAAAGGAGAGGTTGCTGGCGCGGTAGCGCAGGAGACTGAGGTGCCGGCATTGGCTCTGTGGCAGCGCGGAGTAAGCACAACATAACGGCCAAAAAGGGGAGGCTGCGATGTTGGTATCACAGATTTACTTCAAACTTTGTACACCTTCAGCAGGCCATTAAAAATATCATACTTTTGATGTAGTAAGGTGCACTACTCTGGCAGTTCCGAAAAAATCGCACGAGGTTCTACGCGTCTATTATGTGGCATATGTATCTTTGCGTAGGTGCCGAGCGTTAGAGTAGCTGGTGTTCAAGTGGTTAGCATTCGATCTTCGTAAGACGAACCTGTATGAGACGACGGTTGGACTCCCGCTCAATTTTTAATCTATATTTTCTTGATTATTGGTCATATTATTCAATTTATACGAAATTTGAGAGGTAATATAACTTTAAGAAACCATGTGTATTTTCATGAAGTTTTAGTGAATTTATTAATTATTAGAACAAAAATAGTTATAACTATCGACAAGTAAACGAAGAAAAGCATAGAGTTTTCCTGAAAATGCATGTCTGTCGTGATTTGCGAAATCCTTTATACGTGCAATCTGGTAAGGTACCCGGAACTACTTTACACTCCGACGCTGCGAGCTGCAGACACAGAGGCATGCCCCATTTGTTAGTTAACCTGCGTAGCGGTGAAACGTTTCTAATGTAGCAAGAACGAATAGAGGAACTAATTTTTCGAATATCACAGAATTTACAATTTTACTACAAAAATGAAAGTCACTTCCTGTTCTTAGACTACTGCAGATAATGAACGTCATGAATGCAGTAACAAAATATTTGTTAAAAGATGCATTCGTGTACTGTGAAAGACTTCAGGACGCGGAATTTATTGGTAGAGAGCAATCACTGACGATTTCTACAGATGCAATGGCGACTGGAGACTGGAGAAGTAGAAGTATAGAGACACCCATCTACTAAATTCTCTTCGCCGACCAGATACGTAACCCTTTCGACATCCTTCTTATTTCGTAAGCGACCGTCAGGCGCCAGTATGAAGAAGGCTCCAGAATGAGATTTTCACTCTGCAGTGGAGTGTGCGCTGATATGAAACTTCCTGACAGATTAAAACTGTGTGCCGGACCGAGACTCGAACTCTGGACCTTTGCCTTTCGCGGGCAAGTGCTCTACCAATTGAGCTACCCAAGCACGACTCACAGCTTTACTTCTGCCAGTACCTCGTCTCCTACCTTCCAAGGCAAAGGTCCCGAGTTCGAGTCTCGGTCCGGCACATAGTTTTAATCTGCCAGGAAGTTTCATGTAGGAGGTTGCTTTGCCTTTTCATTCATGTGCGTCTCAGTGTCGTACTCCACCGTAGATACGCCACAGGAGGGATCGGAAACGATGGGATGAAAAAGCGTAAACAAGACTTCTGCTTCGGATCACGTTCAAAATCCGTCTAATGATTTTGAGTAGTCCATAGTGGTTCCATCCTGTATACCACAGAAAAAAGTGCTGCCACGATACACTCCAAAGGGGTGAGATCACATTCAGCGGGGTTTCAGCCCTGTAACGTGCGTAAAAAAGGATTGTATCGACCGGGAGGTGTCAGCAGTAGCAATATTATGTCAAGAACGTGGTCCTGTTGTTCATCGCACTCCGAACAGTCGCTTCCGACCGCGAAAAGTGTGGAAATCAATGCCCAAAGAGAAGTAATGGTTCACTGACGTTCTTTATGCCAACTCATCGGGCCTTTTCGTGTTGTTTCTTAGCCACGGTGTGTTTGACATGTTTCCTTTGGCTACCCATAAGAAAACCGCTTGATTCAAACACCGGGCGTCATTGTTTTAACCTCCATCACAAAGGCGTCAAAAGGAGGGGTGAAATGTGGGTAAAAGGGGATGTGACGACCATCCCATGTGTGAGACACGTCCACGGTGGAGTTGATGATATCACTAACCTAACTCAAAGCTCATATGAACTTTTGAGCTCTGGTCTATTTTTCGCGCGTGCCGACTCGGTGCTGTTTGAGGCATCGTCGAGCCCGAGGTTGATGTCGCAGGCGCCACGCTTTTGCAACTTTACGGAGAAAGGTTGTAGGGACATTTGAGCCAACTTATGCGTCGCAATGGAACTGTATCAATGAAGCACGCTCAGAATTACGATGTACTGAATATGAGTAGATCATGGCAAACTTAGACCTTTCAGAATAGAACATCACAGATGAAATATACTAACTGGACGGTGTATGGACCTAAACGGAGACTACGTTGAAGAATATATGGCTGGCAGAGAATTATTCTCCTTGATCTTTTAGGAGTTTTCGATGCACGTGTTCGTATCTAAAGTAATTTGCTATAATATCCTCTGTAATCTGCTGATGTCTGTAAAAATAGTTTTCGTACCGTGTACGACATTTTGCCGTGTTATCTCATCTACTTCTCCTCATAGCTGCCTTAAATATCAGGCTATTTTTAGTATTCCGAAAACAGTTAGCGATGTCATTATCCGTAACATTAAGCCTCCTGATGCCACCAGCCCGTGGTAGCACCCAAAGAGTTGTCGCCAGCCGTAAGGCATTTATCAGTACCATATTCATTCACAGAAAGAAGCGGAACTCCATTGATGGCATATGTGATTTGTTAGAAGGACGATAAAACTTCGTAATCGGAGGATTCATCTTATGTTAGGGACTTTGTATGCTTTGTATAAAGCAGACGTGCATTTTAGCAGGTCAGAGCAATTCCATGTAACAGTTTGCTCCTATGACCTTCTGCATAAGTAAGTAACACTCTGTGTATTAGCACATTTACGCTGCAGTTCCTAATATGAACTAATAGGACACCTGTACATTCCATAAAACAGAAGTTATCAGTAGTCATGATGAGCGGGTGGATTTGAATTTCTGTAAAGTATGGAGCCAGTGAAAACAGATCGCTGTTTTCATTCAGGATATTGTGAGAAACCTATGAATCATCCATTTGGAGAGTTAAGTTGATGAGCAAATTGCTATATATTTTTAGTGCATCGATAAAGTAATAACAGCTCGCACTCTCGCCTTTCTGTGACGATCTATGAGGATTGTCAGTTATTTCCGTGCACAAATATTTCAGTACTGTAAAACTGGGCAGCTTTGTGACGACAGCGTGCTCCGGATTTTTATTCTTAAATACTGTTATTCGGGTAAACTTTCAACATATAGTTCTGCTACAGTATTCTTACATAGTACTGCCATTACTAATGGAAGCAACAATTACGTGCATTACACTTGAAGTAGTCCCACATCCATTTTTTAGCAGGTGGAAAAATGTGATTGTAGATTTGTGATACTGCTGATGACTGAAGAACTGACTTACTGAAGGTAAGTTGAAAAAATAAATTGTGTGTTCAGAATATTCGGTATTGTCTTAAATTTTAGAAGCAAGTCTCATTAATGAAATAAGGGACATTTCGGAACGGTTCGGTGAAAAAACACAAAGTTTTAATTTGCGTTATAAATCTGATTCTGAGAATAACATCTAGTTGCTGGGAATATCGTGTAGAATGTGTCATGATTGTTTTTTCTCCTACCACCTAACTTGTAAGTGTCTAACATATTAAAGTAATTGCCTCGCTTAAAGGATTTTATGTTAAATGTAGAAGTTGTGGTCCGTTTTTTCTCATACAGTTCTAATGAACAGATGAATAAATAGGCATCTAAAACATCTGTGCAATTACCCTGAATAATGCAGTTCACTTTTTTCATTCTTATTTTGTTTAAACGAAGATAAACTTATCATTATTTGGATTTTAAGAAAATGAGAAAAATACACTGAGGTGACAAAAGTCACGGGATACCTCCAAATATCGTATCGGACCTCCTCTTGTCCGGCATAGTGCAGCAACTCGGTGTGCCATGGACTCAACAAGTTCTTGGAAGTCCGGTGCTGAAATATAATTGCAGAATTGTTCCTGGTGCAGGATTTTGTGTACAAACTGATCTCTCGATTATGTCTTACAAATGTTCAATGGGACTTACGTAGAGAGATCTGGGTGGACATATCATTCGCTTGAATTGTCCAGAATGTTCTTAAAACCAATTACGAACAATTGTGGATCGGCGACACGGCATATTGTCTTCGATAAAAATAGTATCATTGATTGAAAACACGAAAAACATGAATGGCTGCAAATGGTCTCCAAGTAGCCGAACATAACCATTTCCATTCAATGATCGGTTCAACAGGACCAGAGGACACAATCCATTGTATGTAAACACAGTCCGCACCATTAACGAGCCACCACCAGTTCGCAGCCGGCCGCTGTGGCGGAGTGGTTCTAGGCGCTTCAGTCCGGAACCGCGCTGCTGCTACGGTCGCAGGTTCGAATCCTGCCTCGGGCATGGAAGTGTTTGATGTCCTTAGGTTAGTTAGTTTTAAGTAGTTCAAAGTCTAGGGGACTGATGACCTCAGATGTTAGGTCCCATAGTGCTCGGAGCCATTTGAACCATTTGAACCAGTTCGCACAGTGCCTTGTTTACAACTTGGGTCCGTTGCTTCGTGCTGTCTTTGCCACACTCGAAACCTACCATCAGCTCTTACCAACTGCAGTCGAAACTCATCTGACCAGGCCGCGATTTTCCAGTCGTCTAGGGTCCAACCGCTACGGTCAGGAGCCCAGGGGAGGCACTGCACGCCACTTCGTGCTGTAAGTGAAGACACTCTCGTCGGTCGTCTGCTGCCCTAGCCCATTAACGCCAAGTTTAGCCACACTACCCTAAAGGATACGACCGTCGTACGTCGCACATTGATTTCGGCGGTTATGTCAAGCAGTGTTGCTTGTCTGTTAGCACTTACAACTCTACGCAGACGCCGCTGCACTTGGTCGTTAAGTGAAGACCGTCGGCCACTGCATTGCCGGTGGTGAGAGGTAATGCCTGAAATCTGGTATTTTCGGCACACTCTTTACACCGTGGATCTCGGAATACTGAATTCCCTAACAATTTCCGAAATGGAATGTCCCATGTATCTACCTCCAACTACCAATCCGCGTTCAAAGTCTGTTAACTCCTGTTGTGCGGCCATAACCACGTCTTAAACCTTTTCACACGAATCACCTGAGTGCAAATGACAGCTCCGCCAATGGACGCCGGCACGGTAGCCCAGCGTGATCGGTCAGAGGGTTAGCAGCCCTCTGTAATAAAAAAAAAACTGAGCTAATCGATCAACAACGAACATAAACGGATGTCTTACGACGTCCGCTACGAGCAGATGTAACGAACAAAAGCGAACAAAATGAGATAAAAAAAATGGACTGCCCTTTTATTCCTTGTGTACGCGTCACTACCGCCAGCTGTATATATGTATTTCGCTATCCCAAGACATTTGCCACCTCAGTGTAAATCTTACTAAATTGGCAAGCTTTGCGACAAATGTTTTTCTGTGTGAGGATACAACAAAACTCATAAAACTGTGCAAATGTTTCAAATGGCTCTGAGCACTATGGGACTCAACATCTGTGGTCATCAGTCCCCTAGAACTTAGAACTACTTAAACCTAACTAACCTAAGGACATCACACACATCCATGCCCGAGGCAGGATTCGAACCTGCGACCGTAGCAGTCGCTCGGTTCCGGACTGAGTGCCTAGAACCGCTAGACCACCGCGGCCGGCAAAACTGTGCAAATTTGTAAGAATGTTGTAACTGTGTTTCATAGAAAAACATTTTGTCAGCCCATCGCTGTGACGGATGAATTGAACTCCACTTTCCCTGGATTTAACTCCGTGTCACAATGTTGTGTTCAGCTAAGGGGTAACTTTGTGACAGTCAATATTCCATATTCCGAATACCTGATTGCACATAAGATCTTTATTCCTATCAAAAGTAAAGAAGATAGGTTACAAAATTCAATATATGTGGCAATTAAATGTCGCAGTATAATTTTTTCACAAAGTAGCCCAGTTTTGCGATAATGCTTATTTTCAGAGAGAATGTCGTACATAATTGTATGTGATTGTTCTGTGAATTGATTGTACACTTTAATTCTACTGACTTTAAGTGTAGATCCTATTTAATGACGTTACTCGCTTTTGGTGTATTTACGAGCAAGGCGACGAAATGTTTAGGGGAAATTAGATATTTTCACCCACTTCATTTACAGCACCTCCGTCATATGCTGCTTGTCACAGGGTCTAATATTTTCCAACTACAAAATACAGATCACGCCTGGCGCTTCACAGAACTCAAAACTTCAAATCACTGCGTTTGTTGTCACAGCTTGTTAAGCGAAGCACGTGAATAGGCTGTCGCAGCTAGACGAGTTGAGCAAGCCTCGCGGCTTCCTGAGCTCGTGGAACGTATGGTGACTGCCCTGAAATGTGTCGGCGTTTTTTTACTTTCAGAATCATCGTCACAGTTTAAAACAAAAGGAAGAGTCAAATAATAATGAATTTTAGCGCCTGTTGTGAAATTAGAGCTTCTCACGGTAACGGGATAAGGAGGTTTTTGTTTAAATTCGGCGTAAAATCTTGGTCCTTCTCTGCTGAAACAACGGACGGACATTGTTAGTGCTGGTTACACACTACAGATTTAAGTATAGATAACGTCTCACGTTGGTTAACTTTTGGTTTCTGGTGGTACTAGTTGTTTACAGTGTGTGCTCTCATTCTGGACATGCCGACTTTTGGTTCCTTGTCAACGTTGCTCCACCTACAGTGGTTTTAAATTACATTGTACAGCTACCGATCGTTTTATTTGTGTCTTCAAAATGACGGGGACATTACCAATAGAAAACAGTCATTTGTAAAGGACGTTATCTGGCTGCATTTCTGTAAGTAATTTGAAATCCTGTTATTTCAGGACGTTTCCATATCTGCGGTTTCGAACCGGTGCCTCAATCCGTCATGCCACGGTCGTGATCAGTATAAGCAACATTTGATTAGACATACACTATCGGATCAAAAGTATTCGGAAATTCCTATGTAATGCCGAATTGACCGGTAGATATCACGAGAGGCGAACCCGCGAGTGTAAATAGAAGCTGAAAGTATTTTGTTGTCAGCAGAGAACGAGTAACAGCGGAGTGGGTCGGTCGGGAGAGGTTAGTGACTTCGAACGTGAACTAGTCAATGGATGTCACCTGAGTAACAAATACGTCAGGGACATTTCAACCCTTCAAAGTTGCCCAAGCAGACTGTTGGTGGAATGATTGTGAACTTGACGCTCCTAGCTAAACCAAGACAAAGCAGATCTGGTGTACTGACGGGCAAGGATAGTCAAGTATCGTGGAGGGTAATTGTGAAAAATCGCTTGATATGAGCGGAAGAAATCACTCGTGAATTCCAGATCGCTACCAGCAGCCCAGCCAGTACAATGGCTGTGCTTGTGGAGTTACAAAGCACGGGGTATAATGGTCGAGCACCTTCTTACAAGCCACATATTTCTGAAGTCAGTGATAAGCGACTCTCGAGGTTGTGTGAAGAGCGATGCCACTGGACAGTGGATCGCTGGGAACGGGCGGTTTGAGCTGTTGAATGACACTATACTCTGTGGAAATCAGATGAAGGAATGGTATGTGGCACTATGGATAGTGTCAACAGTGAAGTACGGGGGAAAATGTTTGGTAAGTTACTATGGGACCAAACTGCCGAGGTCATTGGTCCCTTGGACCACTTAATCTACGAGGGTTATTCGGAAAGTAAGGAACGATCGGTCGCGAAATGGAAAATACAGCGGAAATCTGATGAAGCTTTGTACAGATGCGTTGGGCACTGTGTCTAGTACACCTGTCGATCGCATCATGTCGCTCTTTTCAGTTCTGAGCTCACAGTGAGAACGTAAAGATGGCTAGAAATTAGCATCTACCGCCAAGTATGAGGGTCTGGCGAAAGATTTTGCCTGAAACTATACAATCCACATAACATAACTGTCATGCGGTTCGTTCTACAGGACAATTCCTGGCCGCACTCTACAGGGGCAATGAAGATGCTCCTGCATCGTTTTCGATGAGAAGTGTTTGATCACCCACAATACAGTCTGTAATTGGCTACCCCTGAGGTTCATCTCTGCTTAAATGAAGACAATATTTTGACACAGACAACGAGCTGCAGTCCAGAGTAGAAAATTGCCGTAAAACACTGGCGGCTGTCTCCTATAACGAGGGAATTGAAAAATTGGTACAACGCTACGACAGATGTGTAAGCCTGAGCGGCGATTATGTAGAGAAGTAGCTGGAAGGTGTAGCTAACCGTTGCAAATGAAACAGTTTTGATTTTCGCTGTGGTTTCCATTTCGCGACCTATCGCTCCTTAGTTTCTGAATAGCCCTCGTAACTTAAACTAACTTACGCTAAGGACAACATACACACCCATGCCCGATGGAGGACTCGGCCCTCCGACGCGGGGGGCGGGAGGGGGGGGATTGAAGGGCGGGGAGAATTGGAGGGGCAAGGGGGGTGAACCATCGCAAGGCGCCCTAGACCACGCGGCAAGGTACAGAGGAGGTGGGGTTATTCTATGAAGATATTCTTCATGTTGTGGGTGTGGTTTACTTAGTACACTTATGAAAACACTAAATGTGGAAGGATATGAACACATTTTATAGCAATGTATACTGTGAGCAGTGCAGGAAATGGCGGAGATGATGACTGCTTGTATTAGCATGACAACTCACTCTGTCATACAGCAACATATGTGCGGCAATGCTTTGTGGACAATAACATTTGTGTAGTAGATTGGTCCGCCCTAATTTCCCAACCGAATCCAATGGAACGCCTTTGTGATGAGTTCTAACGTCGATTTCGCTCCAGACCCCATCGTCCAACATCACTGCCATCTTTGATTTCGGCTCTTCGGGAAGAATGGACTTCAGTTCTCCTACTGCCGGCCGTAGTGGTCGAGCGGTTCTAGGCGCTTCAGTCAGGAACCGAGCGACCGCTACTGTCGCAGGTTCGAATCCTGCCTCGGGCAGGGATGTGTGTGATGTCCTTATGTTAGTTAGGTTTAAGTAATTCTAAGTTCTAGGGGACTGATGACCTCAGATGTTAAGTCCAAAAGTGCTCAGAGCCATTTGAACCATTTGCGTGCCTTCCCCATTCCACACACACATTGAGATCTGACGATAATATTTTAATTCTGTCAGACGTAAAGGACTTGGAAGAGCAGTTGAACGGAATCAATAGTATCTTTAAAGGAGGAAATAAGATGAACATCAACAAAAGCAGAACGAGGATAACGGAATGTTGTCGATTTAAATCAGGTGATGCTAAGGGAATTAGATTAGGAAATGAGACACTTAAAGTAGTAAATGGGTTTTACTATTTGGGAAACAAAATAACTGATTAAGTAGGGAGGAAGCAATGGCAAGAAAGCATTTCTGAAAAAGAGAAATTTGTTAACATCGAGTATAGATTTAAGTGTTATAAAGTCAATTGTGAAAGTATTTGTATGGAGTGTAGCAATGTATGGAAGTGAAACATGAACGATAAACAGAATAGAAGCTTTTGAAGCTGCCATATCAGCAGGAGATCCCGGGTTCGAGTCCCACTCGGGGTACACATTTTCAACTGTCCCCACTGCCTGTCGGCAGCTTAGGGCCTTGATTTAATTATCATTTCGTCCCTGCAGTTTGTCGGTTTTATTAACGATCAAAAGCATTCGGACATGTCCGAAAGAACAGATACCATTGGTGACCATGCAGCTCTCTGGAATGAAATGATAATTAAATCAAGACCCTAAGCTGCCGACAGGTGTTGATGTACATCAACAGGGACAGTTGAAAATGTGTGCACCGAGTGGGACTCGAACCCGGGATATCCTGCTTATACGGCAGACGCTCTATCCACCTTATTTGTTTTGTTTTTGGAATCTCATTTTCTTGGCTTTCGTTCGTTGCATCTGACCGAACACGTTGAGCTACCGTCCCGTCTTGGCGTTGATGTACATCCCCATTGATGTATATCAGCGCCTGGTCTTGATTTAACTATCATTTCGTCCCTGCAGTTTGTATGTTTTATCAACGATCACCCTGTATAACAGAAAAACTGGAAGAGTTCTGCTATCTACAAAACAGGATTGCAGTCATTTACTGAAAGAAGAGAACATCAGAAGCAGTTAATGGCAGGGAAAGAAAGCTTCTTCCACAAAAGTCTTATTGATTTTAAATATTGAAACAGATTGTGAATTTCAGGTTTTGAAACTATTCATCTGTAGTGGAGTGTTATACGGACGTTAGGGGAAACAGAAAAGAAGAAATGACAATAATTTTAAATGAGGCGATGCATAGGAATGTAAAAAAAGCTTAGCTGTTCTTATAATACACAAATTGAAGAGATACTACAAAGAATATACGAGAAAAGATGCCTACACGAAACTCTTTCCACAAAAAGTGCCGGTGTGTGAGACATCTGCTGAAGCATAGCACGAAGGAGATACAGAGAGGGTGAAAAAGGTCAAAACATGGAACATGGATTTTTGCAGATGTCATGGGCAACAATCGTGGAAGCCGTTATCCAGTCTATGTACGGAAACGGATAACGATCTTACCTCAAGGTCACTGATGAAGACTCCCGGTGTCGGATTACACACTTGTGCGATTCACATTCAAGGTCACCCTCACTCTCCACCCCCCTGGCAACCACTGGCAATTGTTCAACGTTACCACAACCCGCTACCCCTCCATCTCCCCTCCCCACCCCTACACATAGGAAGATTGGACCAATAGGAAACCAAATCATCCCACACAAGGCCTTTCTAATTTATTGGAACTGGATTAATTCAACTATACAATGCCCACAGCATCGTAGCAGCAGCAGAAACAGCCGCCACCTTTCGCACTCAAAATGGTTCAAATGGCTCTGAGCACTATAGGACTTAACTGCAGTGGTCATCAGTCCCCTAGAACTTAGAACTACTTAAACCTAACTAACCTAAGGACAGCACACACATCCATGCCCGAGGCAGGAGTCGAACCTGCGACCGTAGCGGCCGCGCGGTTCCAGACTGTAGCGCCTAGAACCGCTCGGCCATTCCGGCCGGCCCACTTTTCGCACTAATCACTGCTCAAAGAACTGCAGGAAAATCCTCAAGAGAACTACTGTTCACCAGCATATATAACGTGAACATAAGTGGATCTAAATGTGTAAATGCAGGCCTGGATATGGACAACGACTTTGGCACGAACTGAAGTTGAAAATGTGCGACGCGTCAATTCCAGAGTTCAGTATTCATGGTATGAGTGGGAATATCTGTGCAGTGTAATGATTTATGTAAGGAATAAGATGACGGACAAACGTGACCCATACCATACTCCCAAGGATGTTTAAAAGTTACAATGTAAAGTCACCATAGTTGGTATGTAGAGAGAGGCCATGTTACAATTAATTTAATGGGGCTTAAATGTTTACTCAAATCATTCAAGTGTTGTGATATTCGATGAACTGTACAGTGCAATATCGATCGCCACAGAAAGATTGAGCCGTTGGCAGCCATTTGTGAGAGGATCTCGACACTTTGAGCGAAAATAGTGTTACTACATACCAAGTTGAGCCTCGTATCAATGCCTGTAAACTGATAACCCAGAACATTATGAGCACCTGTCCAATAGCTGGTATGTCCACCTTTGGCTTAGATAACAGCTACGACACGTTCTGGCAAGGAAGCAATGAGGCCATGATAGGTCGCTGGAGGGACTTGGCATCACATGTGCACACACAAATCACCTAATTCCCGATTCCCGTAAATTCCAGAGAGGGGGGCGCCAGCACATCAACTTTAATTCGTCACTGTGTTCTTCAAACCACTCCATCACACTCCTGGTGTTGTGACGTGGCGCATTATCTTGTTGAAAAATGCCACTGCCCTTCGGGAACCATGATCGTCATGAAGGGGTGTACGTGGTCTGCAACCAGTGTATGATACTCCCTGGCCGTCATGGTGCCTTGCACGAGCTCCACTGGACCCATGGATGCCCACGTGAATGTTCTCCAGAGCATAATGGAGCCGCCATCAGCTTGTCTCCATCCCGCAATACTAGTGTACTGGTAGACGACGGATTCGCGCTCTCCCATCGGGATGATGAAGAAGGTATCGAGATTTTTCAGACCATTCAACGTTCTGCCACTGCGCCAACGTCCAGTGTCAATGGTCACGTGCCAATTTCAGTCATAGTTGCTGAAGTCCTGGCTGCAACATTGGCACATTCATGGGCCGTCTGCTGCGGAGGTACATCGTTAGGAGCGTTCGGCGCACTGCGTGTTCAGACACACTTGTATTCTGCCCAGTATTAAAGTCTGATATTAGTTCCGCCATATTCGCCGTCCATCCTGTTTTACCAGTCTGCCGGCCTAAGACGTCCGCAATCTGTAATGAGGGGTGAGCGCACAACCCCACGACGTCTGGATGTGGTTTCAGCTTGGTATCGCCAGGTATTAAAGACCCTGACCAAAGCACTCCTCGAACACCCTACAATTCGTGCTCGTGCCGAGCCCTACGACTTCACAATCTGCCCTGGGTCTAAGTCAGATACATTGCGTGCCTTCCCCAGTCTACACACGGACAGCGCGCCCACTGGTACTACATGCACGATGCGTGTGTCTGACTAGCAGTCATTCCTCGCTGTCGCCTGGACGGAATTACATCGATAGTAAGTCGGTGGTCATAATGTTCAGGCTGATCAGTTCAAATGGTTCAAATCTCTTCTCCTCTTCCTACTCTTTAAAATTAAACTTTTTTTGTATTGTTGGAACTCAGAAGGGTAAGCTGAAGTCACTGAGTGATCTGATTAGTTTATTGACGATCTTAGATGTGGATGTCGCAATCTGCCTATTTGGGTGGGGACTTCTAGCACCCCCATCAATAGGTCAGGCGTGCACCATACTCAGGAAGCGACTACTAGGGTGGCGGAGTCTGTCTAACTTGCACATGTACATTTTTTAGAATAAATAAATCCCTCCACAGTCCGGAAAGGTACAGTTATGCTCAAAAGTATCCGCACGACCTGAATTGCATTTCGCCTGATTCGAATACAACCCACACAACGCAGCTGTCTAGCAGGTCCTCTAATCGCTCCTTGGTACAGTCGTTTGACTATTGAAAATGGTTCCAACAAGTCACCACTAGAGGAGGAGGAGGAGATTAGTGTTTAACGTCCCGTCGACAACGAGGTCATTAGAGACGGAGCGCAAGCTCGGGTTAGGGAAGGATGGGGAAGGAAATCGGCCGTGTCCTTTCAAAGGAACCATCCCGGCATTTGCCTGAAGCGATTTAGGGAAATCACGGAAAACCTAAATCAGGATGGCCGGAGACGGGATTGAACCGTCGTCCTCCCGAATGCGAGTCCAGTGTGCTAACCACTGCGCCACCTCGCTCGGTGTCACCACTAGAAAACACTGCTCTGTATCGCAATAACTCAAGATGTAAAGTTATACCACGATACTAGAAATATCAGGGAACACTTTATCACAGATAAGACTGTCCTTAACGCCTGTGAGCTCACATTTATGCCATAAATGACATACCTGAAATGTTACCATTGTCATTATTACGTCAGGTAGGTAGCGCACGTATTCATGATATGAATCATTCATTCGTCGTATTCATGATTTCCTCTTCAAAGTAACATATCGTACTTGTGATTTAACACAAAATTACATTAAAAATTTAAGTTATTCACGAGCAGGCAGTTGAGAATATATATGAAATTCAAATGACACGACGAACCGTCTCGTTCTGCATATGGATTCAAACCCAGATCATGAAGACTAAGCAAATATTTCGTGAATGACGGAAACTAACAATCATTCCTGACTAGGCATACAGAGAGTGATATACCTCGATTTTAGAGAGTATCAGTTAGCAAATATCAACTTTAAATTACATAACATAAATATTTTTAACAGACGCGAATTCCTACCCAGTGATATCTCAAATAGTTTTGTGTCTCACTGGGAGTCAAAAACGTCAGATTTCGTTAGTGTTGACAGCGAATGAAAATGCATTAACAATCAAAATTATTATCCACCAGCAGATAAGTGTTCTCATGCCAGAGCTTGATAATACATAATGAAAACTTTAGTGCCGGGTCAGGATTCGAACCCATTCACGCGCAATATGTGGAGATGTTGAGGAATCTGCAGTTTTGAACAAACAACAAATAGTAGTCGAGCTGTATTGTCACGAAGGGATCAAATTCCGCGTTAAGGACGGTCTGAGTTGCATTCCAAGTTCAGAACCAGTTTCATCGACATACAGAAGCTCAAATAAAAGATGGAATAAGTGTCATGTGACCCTACATAGCGTTTGTTTCGTCGCTAGAAATAAATAACTAGTATAAGAAAGGTTACTGGTGATGGAGTTCCCACATTTCGCCACTCCTGACTTTATTGTGGTTCAACCTAACGTCTACTTGTTAGAGAAGGAATATCATGTTTAATGTGAATTTCAGACCTCAATGCCATTATACCTTCTTCACTTGGCGTAGCCAGAAGAGAATAGAATCTGTCTCTCCCTATTAAAAGTCATTGGCAGAAGTTGGAATCGAACCCAGACCACCAGCATAGCAACCTATCATCAATCCAACAGATCACCAAATCCTCTGCACTGCGACACATTTTTCTGTCATAACAACGTTGCGGCACACTCGATGAGAAATCCTGACACACAGGCTACCTGTAGTGGTTCGCAGCATGTTCAGTACATTCATTTACTTGGTTGACCGAATCACCATGAACTAGCTGTCTCGCCTACCCAGTGCATACATTCGACTCTATTTTGTAATCACCGAAATAAAATCACGTAACTGCCACCTACACAGAACTGCCAACAGTGCAGGATGCAGAAATTTAAATAGGATCTGTTCCTTTCCATTTGAGCTACTCTATTGGGCTATCTCTAAGTAGCGGTGTACGAGCTCTAGCCACTATTGCCCTCGTAAGTGGAAGGCACAGCACATAACTCTTCGCTAGCTGTGTGGTGACGTGTTGAGCTGTGAGGAAGTGTCTGTTATGGTGTGAGGTTCCAGTCTCGCAGGCTGTAACGTTTTCATCCCATCTGTGAAAGAGCTACAAGCAGTCAGATCAAACATCGATAAGGAAATCGCAACAAAATGCTTTCAGCTCATAGTGCAATGGTGAAAAACTTACACTGCTGCACAACAGGTGACTCCTCATTCCGCTGCTGAATAGCAAATTTTTGGTTTCTAAGAATACATAACTTGATTTATGAAAGTCACATTTGCATACCTGTTGAGTATGACACAGCATACCAATTAAGCACAGACCCAGTCGAAATCTAAGTGAGTAGTATTTTACTAATTCGTGCCGATAGAGGCACGCTTGTGTACAGATACTCAGTTTTATTGAAACAGACTTTCGTCGTTAGCTTATCGTGGATAGTTTTATTTCATTTCTTATAATACAGTGCACAATTCTCATAAGGTGTCTTTTGGTGTTGTTAAACCAATACTAAACATGAAAGAGAAATTAATCATCAACGATATATGCGAATTCTCTGATGTTATCTATAACAGTCTGACAGTGCACATGCAGTTTATTGATTACATCCATGTAGAAAACTGGTTCTGAGGTAAAGCTGTCAATCAAGGTTTGAAGAAGAATACCACTACCAGACGACAGCTAATGTAGAAAATACTTTTCCATTTTGGCACGATGCGCTCACCCCATAGATAACACAAAAGTTTCGAGATGCATCTGCTGCCTGGCCGTCTATTAAACCTGAAAAGAACAAAATGACGCAGAAGTTAGCCCTTTTTCCACATGGGGCTATTTTGGGCTGAGAAGTGAAGGGAATTATGTTCAAAGTTCCATTAAATAGGTAACTTCAGCAGACAGCAGAATTGCGTTTTAAAAAATGTTGCGGCGAATTTAATAGAACTCGAGACGTCTTATCTACGGTGCACGACGCTTACCATTACGCTACCACCTATCACATGCACACAGCAGCTCCAGAAGTCAAGAACAGTTCCTCCAGAACTTAGGCATTCCACAGTGCTGTGAGATAATGCGTATGGCCGGATCTAGACTTCTGAGAGACAGACAGTTACAGCTTTTCTTTCGCACTGCACGATGTTTTCAACAGACAGATAGCGCAATAGAGTAGCTCAAATGGAAAGGAACAGATCCTATTTAAATTTCTGCATCCTGCACTGTTGGCAGTTCTGTGTAGGTGGCAGTTACGTGATTTTATTTCGGTGATTACAAAATAGAGTCGAATGTATGCACTGGGTAGGCGAGACAGCTAGTTCATGGTGATTCGGTCAACCAAGTAAATGAATGTACTGAACATGCTGCGAACCACTACAGGTAGCCTGTGTGTCAGGATTTCTCATCGAGTGTGCCGCAACGTTGTTATGACAGAAAAATGTGTCGCAGTGCAGAGGATTTGGTGATCTGTTGGATTGATGATAGGTTGCTATGCTGGTGGTCTGGGTTCGATTCCAACTTCTGCCAATGACTTTTAATAGGGAGAGACAGATTCTATTCTCTTCTGGCTACGCCAAGTGAAGAAGGTATAATGGCATTGAGGTCTGAAATTCACATTAAACATGATATTCCTTCTCTAACAAGTAGACGTTAGGTTGAACCACAATAAAGTCAGGAGTGGCGAAATGTGGGAACTCCATCACCAGTAACCTTTCTTATACTAGTTATTTATTTCTAGCGACGAAACAAACGCTATGTAGGGTCACATGACACTTATTCCATCTTTTATTTGAGCTTCTGTATGTCGATGAAACTGGTTCTGAACTTGGAATGCAACTCAGACCGTCCTTAACGCGGAATTTGATCCCTTCGTGACAATACAGCTCGACTACTATTTGTTGTTTGTTCAAAACTGCAGATTCCTCAACATCTCCACATATTGCGCGTGAATGGGTTCGAATCCTGACCCGGCACTAAAGTTTTCATTATGTATTATCAAGCTCTGGCATGAGAACACTTATCTGCTGGTGGATAATAATTTTGATTGTTAATGCATTTTCATTCGCTGTCAACACTAACGAAATCTGACGTTTTTGACTCCCAGTGAGACACAAAACTATTTGAGATATCACTGGGTAGGAATTCGCGTCTGTTAAAAATATTTATGTTATGTAATTTAAAGTTGATATTTGCTAACTGATACTCTCTAAATTCGAGGTATATCACTCTCTGTATGCCTAGTCAGGAATGACTGTTAGTTTCCGTCAGTCACGAAATCTTTGCTGAGTCTGCATGATTTGGGTTTGAATCCATATGCAGAAGGAGACGGTTCGTCGTGTCATTTGAAGTTCATACATATTCTCAACTACCTGCTCGTGAATAACTTAAATTTTTAATGTAATTTTGTGTTAAATAACAAGTACGATATGTTCCTTTGAAGAGGAAATCATGAATACGATGAACTTTCTACGTGCGTTACCTATCTGATGTAATAATGAGAATGGTAACATTTCAGGTATGTCATTTATTGCAATAAATGTGAGCTTACATGCCTTAAGGACAGTCTTATCTGTGATAAGGTGTTCCCTGATTTTTCTAGTATCGTGGTATAACTTTACATCTTGAGTTATTGCGATACAGAGCAGTGTTTTCTAGTGGTGACTTGTTGGAACCATTTTCAATAGTCAAACAACTGTACCAAGGAGCGATTAGAGGACCTGATAGACAGCTGCGTTATGTGGGTTGTATTCGAATCAGGCAAAATGCAATTCAGGTCGTTCGGATACTTTTGAGCACGACTGTACATTCAGTTTTCGGAGAGGGAAGAATACTACCCCCATTATTTAAAGACGGCAGCATTCGTTGTGGTAGATCAGAGAAAGGAAATCTTAACATAGTATTTGTTAACTGCAGGAGCGTCTTTAGGAAGGACCGATACTTAGTGTCACTTACATTGGTGTCCAGATTTTAAGTACGAAAGTAGCTTTCGCTTGATGTCTCTCTGCCACGTAACACAGCTGATCACCAGAGGCGCCAATGCTTGCCATGCAACGTTCTTCCATGCCCGCCAGACGGTTGGTAAACAGATCTTGTGGTGCGAAGTTCCATTCCTCCAGCAGTGCGGTTGTCCGCCCCGATAGCTGAGTGGTGAACGTAATGGATTGCTGTCCTACGGGCCCGGTTTCGATTCCCGGCTGGGTCGGGGATTTTCTCCGCTCAGGGACTGGGTGTTGTGCTGTCGTCATCATCATTTCATCCCCATCTGGCGGGCAGGTCGCCGAGTGTGGCGTCGAATCTACGAGGGTCACTCCAAAAGAAATGCACACTATTTTTGTAAAAATACAGTTTTAATTCTGCATGTGTGAAAGTTTTACAGTGTGTAGATACATTCTTCCCGCTTGTTTTCAAAATTAGTTCAACCTGTTCCTGTGAGTAGCGCCGTCACAACATGTCTTCAAGATGGCTGCTACACTTGACGCTCGTCAGAAGCAACGTGCTGTCATATAATTACTGTGCTGTGAAAACAAGACAGTAGGAAACATCCACAAGAGGTTGAAAAAGGTGTATGGAGATACTGCTGTCGATCGCAGTACAGTTAGTCGGTGGGCAAGCAGGTTACGTGATGAAAGCGGGCACGGCAATATTGAGGATTGTCCTCGCAGTGGCTGGCCTCGTACTGTACACGCTCCAGACAATGTGCAGAGAGTTAACGAATTGGTGGCTGCTGACAGACGTATTGTCACGCTGCGTTGGAAAAGGGATGGAAGTGTTTGTAGAATACTGGAAGTGTTGGCGTTAAAAAAGGTTTGTGCCGGGTGGGTTCCCAGGATGTTGACAGTGGCTCACAAAGAAACAAGAAAAACAGTATGCAGCGAATTTTGGAACAGTAAGAGAATGGTGGAGATGAATTTCTTGGAAGAATTATGACAGGTGATGAAACATGGTTCCATCATATTTCACCAGAGACGAAGAGGCAATCAATGGAGTGGCATCATGCAAATTCACCCAAGAAAAAAAAATTCATAACCACACCTTCTCCTGGAATAGTTATGGCTACCGTGTTTTTCGATTCCGAAGGACTCGTGCTTGTGGACATCATGCCAAGTGGAGCCACCATAAATTCTGATGCATATGTGACGACACTGAAGAAACTTCAAGCTCGACTGTCGTGTTCGACCACATCGGCAAAAGCAGGATGTTTTTCTGTTGCACGACAATGCACAGCCACATGTCAGTCAAAAAACCATGGAAGCGATCACAAAACTCGGATGGACAACACTGAAGCACTCGCCTTACAGTCCTGACCTGGCTCCATATGATTATCATCTCTTTGTGAAACTGAAAGACTCTCTTCATGGAACAAGGTTTGAAGATGATGACTCCCTTGTGCACGCTGCCAAACAGTGGCTCCAACAGCTTGGTCCAGAATTTTACCGTGGGGGTATACAGGCGCTGGGCGCGGTTGACAACTGCTGGTGGTACATGTGGACGTGCTGGAATACGTCTCCCCAATGCGTCCCACACTTGCTCGATGGGATTTAACTCGATGGCACGGGCAGGTCAGTCCATTCGCCGAATATCCTATCCTTCCGAAAGCTCCTTCACCAGTACTGTTCGATGCGGTCGGGCATTGTCATCCTTAAAAAAGAAGTCAGGGCCGAATGCACCCCTGAAAAGACGCACATGGGGAATTAAATACAGTGTCTCAATAAGGTTGACTGGTGAGTATACCGTGTTAAAAATTTCGAAGTTAGAAGGCCCATGAAACATTATGCCTTCCCAAATATAACACCTGGGCCACCAAAACGACATTATTCCAGTGTGCATTACGTGCTTCCAGCTCTCGCCACATGAGGGTACGTCCAGAATCATTACTCAGATTGAATCCACTCGTCATTGGTCCAGCTCTTATGTCCTTGGCACCGACACAAACGCTACCACCGATATGCGGGTGTCAACGGAACACAGTATGTTGGTCTTCGGGCAAAGAGGCCACTTGCATTCGGTCGCCGTGCCACGGTGGAGCGTGAGATTGCGTGTCTTGTATACCTGTTAAGTGTGGTTGGAACTGCACCCACTGTTTGACGTGGTTCCTTCTAGCCTATTGCACAATGTTGTGGTAATCTGCTGCTGCAGTTGAACGTGGTCTACCACCTCCTCCCCTTCTGGCAGCAGCGGCTCCCCATGCATATGAATCAATGCTGGAAGCAATAACAAACTCCTGAGCTACACTAGTCACACTTCATCCATTGTCCAGTTTCCTGATGAATCTTCCGCGTGTGAAGTCGCCCAAATGTTGTCTCTGGGCCATGTTGTAACGAACACGACCGCAGTGCACTATAACTGCTTCCTGACTGTCACAAGCTGTCTTTTCCCATTTCTTTAACTGCCTCATGTTGCGGTTGGCGCTATAGTCACGCTGACCTCACGCCCTGTGACGTCCAACTTCCTGCGAACGACTGGGAGACCTCTAGCAAAATCTTCCCTGAGTTTCACTCAGTAGTTAACATGTTGTGTTACTGTCTCCAGCTCGTTCTTAAGTTTTGGGGAGCAGTGTATAACCGTTAACAATGCCCACATAGTAATAGGGACAGAAACCAGGATAAATAATAATAGCAACGAAATTACAAATTCATGTTGAAATATGTATCTGAAAGGTAGTTTGAACAACGGTAGTGGAGACGTGTTTATACTATAATATCTAGTGAGGTTAGTACAGAATCAGAGTTTGAAATAATTTGGGTGAAGGTAAGTGTTAAAGTTGGATCAACTGAATTGTATATTTACCTTCAACGCAGTTATTTTATTAATTTCCTGACGCATTTCAGCCGTATACTAAGCATCTCGTAGATCTTGTCGGTACAAAACATAGTGGCAAATGAAAGTCATGAAATTAAGAAAATAATTGCAGTCAAGACAAATATACAATTCAATTGCTTAAGTGCAACTGTGACCACTGCATCTCATTTCGCATTCATGCAACATATTTTAAAACTTAGTAGCGCATGAAATGTCAACGGTTTGTCGTTCGCCGGCCGGAGTGGCCCAGCGGTTCTAGGCGCTACAGTCTGGGACCGCGCGACCGCTACGGTCGCAGGTTCGAATCTTGCCTCGGGCATGGATGTGTGTGATGTCCTTAGGTTAGTTAGGTTTAAGCAGTTCTAAGTTCTAGGGGACTGATGACCTCAGAAATTAAGTCCCATTGTGCTCAGAGCCATTTGAACCATTTTTTTGTTTGTCGTTAATTTCGAAGGTATCTCGCGGGTGACAACTTACCAACATCTACCGCTACGGAATTGGTGGTGTTAATACGAAAGTATTAACACCTGGAGGCCGAATTCGAGTTTATCAGGCAGGCACGCCCCCTCCCCCATCCCCCCGCGTTGACGTTTAACCGCGGTGCCGTCCGCCAAGGCTCCAAGGCTACATATCCTCCGTTGTCGTCTCCGCAAACCGCTCGTAACGGAATGGAGTTACCATGAAACATGTTCGATTACGCAGTATTATTGTTTAACACACAGATGGGAATTCGCTATGGGGAAAAATGCACACATTATTAGTCACTGCTATTGTATAGTTCAAGGCCAGCTCTGTAACTGTTTATTACACCCCACGTGCGTAATTGCAGTAATCGCATAGTCCTGTAAACATGATTGCTTTTTTTCACTTTTTATGATATTCTTAATGTTTCGAGCTATATAAGTGTTGTAAACTCGTCACACGCTCTACACTTTACCGTGTACTCCGAGCGCGGTACGTCACTCGCCGACCAAGTGTTAGCTTCGCGTTGGGATGTTGATTGTTGGCGCGCGTGAAACACTGTCTTTTCCAAACACATCGTTCGCACAGTTTACACGAGATGAATTTATACAGTTTTTCCATACTCGTCGCACTGTGTGCACTTAACAACATCTGTTCATTAAGGACGTCCGCCAAAGTCTGTAAAAGGTACGGCGAACGTTCACTTAACACTTTCTCATACTACAGATTGCGAATTACACATTTCCATATAGTTCAAGTCACGGTTTTTATAGTCTCTGTGGCTACACAATTTTTCTTCACAGAACAGGTTAATCACAGATTCTGTCACTTACGTTATCTGTCTTTTGTTTAGAGGCAGGTGTTAAATTTGTGAATTACGCAATTCATTGTTTACGTTCCTGCACCTCACGTCACGTTTGTCTGACCGATAGATCATCAGGACTTGCACTCCGACTCTGGCCTAATTTTACAATAATAATGGCTTTAACATATTATACACAACAAATTGCCTATATTTTTGTATTTTTTCAGGATTGCCGTGCATGTTCCTGTGTTACACGGTGTCTAATACCCGTTTCTCAAGCAGAATCTAAGTTTACCTATGGATCCAAAAATCTAGCAGACATGCGGTAAAATTGCACAACATATCCCCGCTCGATTGATTCTAAAATTGTTCCACAGAAATATGCTTTGCTGATGACCCATTGTGTTTCCCTTTAACATGGGTTTTACTCATGGTCATCTTTCTTCTTACTCTAGTAGTTGAAATATTACCAAATAAATGAGTATTGTATATTTAAGAAAATTAAACTTACATCTCCACTAAATCTTTCACAAGCTGAACCTTCCAATGAAATAATAATCCTAACTTTACACTACAGTATAGAATTGAATCAAATGTTCTCATTAAAAATAGATACCCCTTTATCTTCCTTATTCTACTTCAGTTTCACCAACTTGTGTTCCTTCGTTACACTGTTCAGTAACTAATGTCTTTCCTATGTATCTTTGTAAAGCAAGTAATGTTGATCTTTTGTCAAGTACACTCACATGGATGACACGTTCTATGTCCTAAATACAGAAAAATATACCATGGAAAACATTCCTATACTACTACATACATGAAAAATACATCAAAAACTGAAAGAAAATCTTATATCTACATTGTCATTATGAGTCATTTTATATGCAGATTGATGTCTTTATAACGGTACAGAATATGTGGCGGAACAGAAGGTTTCATGGGGCAACACCTTTATGTTGTATTCGTAACCCTTAATTCCTCTAGGTTTCTCAGAGAAAACATTTAAGTGACTGGACAGCAAACAGGTAAGCTCCTGCTGCTGGCTACTGTTCAGATAATCCCATTCCTTAACCTTGTTGTAAACCATTTCCTATATTTGCGCAGTGTTCTCTATTCCATCTCTTTTCAGGATAATTGTATTCCTTCCGTTTTAAACCACAGCTAACTTGTAAAATATTTAAACCGCGGCATTTGATTCGAATACTCTGGCAATACTTGCCATATAGTTCTTTCTTTCTGACCATAGCCAGTACAATTCTCCTCCTACCATACATCAAACGAATTTCAATTTCCCTGGTGGAAAGGTCAATATTTGTCTACCTGCTCCTCAGGAAATCGCAACCCAGGATACAAGCTACTGATAAACTTTTTCTACTAGGAAAGAGCATTTGATCTCTCCTTCCCTAAATTTTAGGTCAACCTGTACCTGGAATTTAACTATTTGTGCCTGTGCCTCAATAGCTCCAGACACCCGACAGTTTTGTAATGGATAAGTCGGTATTTTATTTCTCTTACATAATGCCTCATATAGTTCCAAACTCAGAACACTACTAATCGCTCCAGTATCAACGTACGCGTCGACTGGAACATCTTCTATCTGCGTTTTAATCACAGCCTGTATCTGTTCTAGATTGCTGCTTTTGCATTTACTAGGTTCGTTTAATAATTCATCCTGCATTGCGATATCATCATTATACCGCAGCAGGTCAACGTTTTCTCGAGTCTGTTTTGGTGTGCCCATACTTCGGCCGCCGGCCGTTGTGGCCTAGCGGTTCTAGGCGCTTCAGTCTGGAACCGCGCGACCGCTACGGTCGCAGGTTCGAATCCTGCCTTGGGCATGGATGTCTTTGATGTCCTTAGGTTAGTTAGGTTTAAGTAGTTCTAAGCTCTAGGGGACTGATGACCTCAGATGCTAAGTCCCATAGTGCTCAGAGCCATTTGAGCCTACTTCGCCCACCGACCAACAATAGGGAGCTTATTGCGCTCGGGACTAGTTTGTTGTCTTGGAGGGGTCTGGACGGTTGCCATCTGACACCTCTACTATCCTAACATTGGATTGCTGTGTTGACGAATTTTGTTGATTTAAGTTTCCTCCGCGATTTTAATTTCTTTGTTCACTGTTCGGTCCCGGTGGGGGACCTGTGTTTTGATTACACTGTGGCGAGAAATTACTCTACCATTGGTTTCAGTTGTTACTGTTGTTATTTCGCCACATCGAATTGCTTTGGTATCTGGTGTTGGGTCTGTCATCCCACTTTCTTTTTATATTCAGTTGCGGATAACCATCGCCATTCGCTTGTCTTCCGTTACTGGTTGGCTGATCATAACCTTTACCATTGTTATTATTGTGGCCTTGTTTGTTATTTCTATCGCCATTTTTCAGAGGAGAAGACGAATAATTTGTACCACTTTTTTCTGTCTTCGTTTCCTCTAATGCCAAATCAATTTTGTCTAATACTGATAGGTGTTTGTCTAAATCTTCCTCGTCAACATTAATCAACTTAAGTTTGATATGTCCGGGCAGCCACAACTTAAGCAACCGTATGACATCTTTACTAGCCATTGGCTCAGCCAAGTACGTGGTCTTACTAATGTGTATCTCAAAATATTTCCTTATACTACCGTGTCTGGGATTATCCATTTCTGGACTACAGACTTCATTTCTTAATCTCTCCTGAATACTCGGCGACCAATACTTGCCTGAGGAAGCCTTTTCAAATTGCTCAGTATTATGACACCTATCCATTGCCTCATTTGCCCAGAGTCCAGCATCTCCCTGTATAAGAGATACAATAAACTGAAATTTTTGCTTTTCTGTCCACATACTGCGCAAGATATTCCTAACACCTTTAATGAAAATGACTGGGTGAACATATTTCTTTTCGTTATTAAAAATTTGGAATTACCTATGTTTAAGTAGGCTTTCCTCTACCTTGGGGTTTGATGCCAGTACCGCCGCCCCCGAAATGTTAGGCAGCATTGTCGGTACACTATTAGGACTGTGGCTGTTCCGGCCACTATCATGTGGTTGATCATAATTAGTAACCATACTCGATGCGTTACCATACTCTTTACGAGTAGGCGTGATACTTTTTATAATGTTTTGAGAGCCGAGCGCCTCGCGCTCTAAGTTGGCAATACGCTGTGTCACTTCGCGCTGCCAGTGTGGCAGCTCTGCGAGTAACTTATCGCTCAGCTGTGCGACTTCTGTTTGCAGCGTTTCCTTTACTCGATTGTTAGCAAGGTCAACGCCACCAGTCACACGTTGTATCGCAATGTTTACTTTTTCTTCTACCTGTTGTACTATTGTTTGTTCTTTCGATTCCAGCCATTCCCGGATCTCTTTCTCGATTTTGTCAGCCTGATCTGGTAAATTATTTCCAATACACTCTTGCTGTGAAACTTGTAGTTGCACCACGCGAGTCGTGATTGAATCTACCTCCTCCTTCAAAGTCGTTTGTGCTGCCTGTATAGCCTTTACCTCCAAAGCTAAGTTGCTGACTAGTTCAGACAGCCCCTGGTAGGAATTCTTTAATTCAGTTACCTCAGAGGAAATTTTCTCAAGGTAATCTGACAGCATTTTTCATTAGTTTGTTCTCGCTCAGCTAACTGTGATAACAGTTTCCTATCCCTCTCAGCTTGTGATCGATCAAGTTCTAACTCTCGTTTTAACTGTTCGTCCCTTTCCAACAATTGTCTGTCTCTCTCCGCTTGTAACCGATCACGTTCCTTATCACGTTCCTCCAATTTGCGTAGTAAAGCCGCAAATGGGTCGGGCAATGGAGAACACACAGGCGACATAAAAATTCTCCCCACTGGCCTGTTCGGTGTTAAAACATTTTTTGTTAACGGTCTGACAGCCTCTACAAGCAACGTATTTGTTGTTGTCAGGTGTTCCACCTGACAACTGCTGCCAGCTGCCCCCAGCATCTCACCTGCTGAGGCAGTGGCTGTACTATCATAAACAAATCTACTCCTTTCCTGCATGTTATCATGCTGAACAAAATCTGTGTTTGAGTTCGCATCCAGAATTCTACTCACTTTGCCCATACCTTGATTTTGCTATTGTAACAAGTCTGCACTCGCTTAGACACAGTACATAAACATATACACTTACAATCACACACGTCAAAAGCAAGTACTATTGCAAAGACACAATGCTGATTGTTGTGACAAAGAGAAAGTTAAACTCAATAGCATTACACTGTCTTTATATCAGTAATTGTCCTAAATTTGTAACTTGAAAGGAATTTCTGCCTTACCCTGAGTCATCAGTTGAGCAGTGCATGTCAAACTTTAGTGCAACAACAGGACAGTATGCGTGCTAGACCTTACCTTTACTACTGTATTCGGTATTGGTTTATTTGTCTTTATTTTCAGCTTGGTAGCTGTCTCTTTCATATATCTCAGGGTCGGTTTTCTTCATAGCCAGGTAACATTCCTTAGATGTTCGTAATTTTCATGTAAAAGAAGTTAGGGTTCTGGTTACTATACAAATTATAGATACATATATACACATAAAAATCACAAAAATACAAGTATTACTAAGAAATTATACTTGTAATTATATCTATTCTCTATTATTCTGGCCCCACGGCAAAGGGCACCAGTTGTCGTGTATCTACATACATAACCTATTAATGTGTGTGTTTTATTATTTTATTTTATTTATATTTTATTTTTAATTTGATTTTGGTTCCACTTGAAAGATATGCAAGGCACGGATCGTTCTTATTCTTTACTGACACAAAAATGTTGCGTGGGATCCTGTATAATTATTGAAATTACTTAGACGAATCCATGCTCAAAAACAGTTAATCATTATAGGCTAGATACACATACAAAAAAGTATTTCACCATTTTCAATACGAAAGGACCTACGTGTGATTTAATTACGTCTTAGTGCAGGCCAAGTCTGCGTCCTACTGCATGTAACATGTAACATAAATTGTCCGAATAAATCGTTAAGTACTTTGAAAAATGTCAGTTTCCTTTATATCATGAGTGAAAGAAATGAAATCACCGATATCCAGTGTCGCCTGTGGAAAGAACGGGATAATAATTACGATAATTTGAAATTGCCACTTAATGGCGGACAATTGTCACCGTCCAGCGATGTTCAACTTGCTGCCGGCGCGGCGTCTGAAATTGTTTAAAAAGTGATGGAACAAGCAAATGGGATATGTGGTGCAGGTTACAGTTAAAATTAACAGCAGCAATCCTTAAGACATATATTGGAGCACACTGCTCGAAAATTAAAACGTGTACACACCTTATTATGTAGATTGCGCACAATGGCGTCCTACCCAAACAAGAACAAGCAAGAGAGTGTGTGGCGCTTTTTGTTTCAGGCCGATACCAAACAGAACAAAGACAGTAATAATACTTATGTTGCGGATAATAGTTTTTCTTTGTAATCGCATTTATCCCTTGACCTTCAGTAGCGTTTCTTTTACATATGACAAATATAATTGCTCAGTATTGTGAAAAAATATTCAAGAATTTATAGTTTGCCTAATCTGGGCCATGGGACGTCATAAATACTAAGATTGCTTACATCCAGATAATGGGGCTCTATCTCTCGGTTACAGCAGTCGCTCGTTTGACGGCTGGCCGTTGAAACGCGTCTTTCTGATTTATCTAGCAATAAACCGTACCCGCGAATGGCGTCTGTCTTCACGCCGTAGCTATAAACACAGCTGCAGGCTTCACTCACCTTTTCCATCTTTACCACAGTTGCAGTAGAACTGAGTCTTCCCAAACAAATGTCTAGGATATGATACTCTTCTACGTGACGTTCGCTCAGGTTACACAAAATAGTTATAGGCCTTCGAGATGGGCAGCGATGAAAATACTTAAGAGCAAATCTTTATGTTAGTAGTAATTAGGTTTCTCTGAAGTATGAGCACATTTCAACATAATATACATAGTTACAGGGTGACAATTATTGAACTATATGAAAAGAAAACTCAAATTATTTACAAACTACGGCGTGCACAAACTTTATTCAACATGTAAACGTCACTAAAGATATTCAGATTTAGGAAATGACATATTCGATATGCGTGACATCATTGGCGATGATGTGGCGCAGACGAATAGCGAAATTCTGCATGACCCGCTGAAGTGTCGGAACATCGATGCTGTTGATGGCCTTCCGAATGGCTGTTTTCAGCTCAGCAAGGTTCAAAAAATGGCTCTGGGCACTATGCGACTTAACTTCTAAGGTCATCTGTCACCTAGAACTTAGAACTAATTAAACCTAACTAACCTAAGGACATCACACACATCCATGCCCGAGGCAGGATTCGAACCTGCGACCGTAGCGGTCGCTCGGCTCCAGACTGTAGCGTCTAGAACCGCATGGCCACTCCGGCCGGCAGCTCTGCAAGGGTTTTAGGATTATTGCTGTACGCCTTGTCTTTAACATAGTCCCACAAAATGGAGTCCTTTGTGTTCAGACCCGGAGAATATGGCGGGCAATCGAGGCTAATGCCAGTGGCCCCTGGGTACCCCAGAATCAGAATGCGGTCCCCAAAGTGCTCCTCCAGTACATCAAACATTCTCCTGCTTCTATGGAGTCAAGCTCCGTCTTGTAAGAACCCCAGGATCACTTTCGATAATGGGGATGAAATCATCTTCCAAAACCTTCACGCACCGTTCGGCAATCACCGTGCCATCAAGGAATAGTGCACCGATTATTCCATGACTTGACATTGCACAACACACAGTCACCCGTTGAGGGTGAAGAAACTTCTCGATCGCAAAATGTGGATTCTCAGTCCCCAAATGCGCCAATTTTGCTTATTGACGAACCCATCCAAATGAAAGTAGTCTTCGTCGCTAAACCAAACCATACCTGCGCATACAAATTCCCATCATGCCCGGCGGCTAACCGTGCAGTTTGAACCTCCTAAAGCGAACCGTTGAGAAGTTATGATGATTTTATTTCATATAGTTCAATAATTGCCACCCTGTCTCTTAGATACTGTCACACAAATCTAAGTAAATAAATAAATTCTTCTGTGACTTCGTCATAAAAGATTTCTGACGATGTTGGTTACTTACTACTAAAGCTATCCCATAAATTTCCTACATTTCTTTTACGTTGTTATACTTTATCTGTTGTTCCTAATTTATTTGAACACACTAACCTATTCCATGAATGAAAACAGTTAAAACTGTATGCAGGGTGATCGGTAATTCTCGTTACAAACTTCTAGGATTTCTAGAGGAGAGTGGGTAGTTAATAATATTAAGTAGAAACTCATGTTCAGAAACATACCGTTCTCGATCTACGACGGCCATACTTCCTGCCACTCAAGCTAACTGGCAATGCATACTTGATCTTTCCACAAAACGTATTGGAGCCGTTCTTGGAAGCTGTGCCACTCAATGTCCGTAAGGAAATGTGGTTCCAGCATGGTGCATCATCTCACTTCTCACGTGCGTTTTGAAGACATCTCAACAGACGATGTGGTGGAAGATGAATAGGCCGAGGTGGTCCAAACGCGCGGACGCTGCGATCGCCAGATTTAACTCCTATGGACTATTTGTTGTGGGGTCATACGCAAAGTCTAATTTACGAGAGTCCTGTAGAGACAGAGGAAGTTCTGTGGCATGAATTTTGAGTGGTGCACTAGAAACTGAAGAGATACCAGATTGGATGCAGAGTGTGTATCAGAAAATGCTTCGTAGGTCCAATGTCTGCAACATCGTTGGTGGTCACATCGAGCCGCTGCTGTAGTGCATCAGTACTGTTCTGAACGTACAGTATGCTACGTTCTTTTTTGTTCTGAAATAATGTAAACACGTAGCGTTTAAGTGTTAATACAAACAAATGTGCTTAAGTGATATATGGACGTTCTTTGATGTTTCTTTTCGAATTGTTATCTAATGATGGTACTGCTTCACGCCTAATTCAGTTCCTCAAGCAGAAGTGTATGAGTTAAACATCTGCACCGGCCGCGGTGGTCTAGCGGTTCTAGGCGCTCAGTCCGGAACCGCGCGGCTGCTACGGTCGCAGGTTCGAATCCTGCCTCGGGCATGGATGTGTGTGATGTCCTTAGGTTAGTTAGGTTTAAGTAGTTCTAAGTTCTAGGGGACTGATGACCACAGATGTTAAGTCCCATAGTGCTCAGAGCCATTTGAACCATTTAAACATCAGCACTGAAACCGTCGTAGAACGGAGACGGTACGTTTCCAGACATTCCTATTCAAAATATTATGTACTCACTCCTATCTACAAATCCTAGAAGCCTGTAACGGGAATTTCCGAAGGCCCTGTGTAGTTTCCCGTTTATCTTGACCACCCCAAATAACTTTTTTGTCAAGAAGCAAAATCAAACTTGCATCAAAATGGTCAGCTACCAGGGGACCATTAAACAGCATGATTGCTCTTCTTGCACCTTTATTCATGACGTAGACACCAATGAATAGCACCCGGTATTTTTTGTTCGATGACCCACTACCTCTCTTCAAAACCTGTTCAAATACGTATCGCACTGTATTATTCACGTAAAAATATCGTTATTAAAACCGTAACAAAAAACTGACATCCATTCTCCTTGACTGACACAGTGCATGTAGACGGGGTAACTCAGCTTGTCCACTTGCTAGAGTTGACAGTAAACACATGGAGAAATAAAAATGCGCGCCACTCGTTCTCCATAGATTAGTAGCATTTCTACCTTCTCTTTGTTGGTGTTCATTGCACTCACAAAATCTTCAACTGAAGATGGTTGACTGAATAACTAGTGCGAAATATCCTCGTGTTTCTATTTTCTTAATGTCAACTCCAGCAATAGAAAGAGTTGCGCTACCAGGATATCTGAGCTACATCTACACCTACATGGATACTCTGCAAATCACATTTAAGCGTCTGGCAGAGGGTTCATCGAACCACCTTCACAATTCTCTATTATTCCAATCTCGTACAGCGCGCGGAAAGAACGAACACCTATATCTTTCCGTACGAGCTCTGATTTCCATTATTTTATCGTGGTGATCGTTTCTCCGTATGTGGGTCGGTGTCAACAAAATATTTTCGCATTTGAAGGAGAAATTTGGTGATTGGAATTTCGTGAGAAGATGCCATCGCAACGAAAAACGCCTTTCTTTTAATGATGTCCAGCCCAAATCCTGTATCATTTCTGTGAAACTCTCCCATATTTCGCGATAATACAAAGCGTGCTGCCCTTCTTTGAACTTTTTCGATGTACTCCATCAGTCCTATCTGGTAAGGATCCCACACCGTGGAGCAGTATTCTAAAAGAGGACGGACAAGCGTAGTGTAGGCAGTCTCGTTAGTAGATCTGCTACATTTCCCAAGTGTCCTGCCAATAAAACGCAGTCTTTGGTTTGCCTTCCCCACAACATTTTCTATGTGTTCCTTCCAATTTAAGTTGCTCGTAATTGTAATACCTAGGTATTTAGTTGAATTACGGCTTTTAGATTAGACTGATTTATCGTATAACCGAAGTTTAACGAATTCCTTTTAGCACTCATGTGGATGACCTCACATTTTTCGTTGTTTAGGGTCAACTGCCAATTTTCGCACCATTGAGATATCTTTTCTAAATCGTTTTGCAATTTGTTTTGATCTTCTGATGACTTTATTAGTCGGTAAACGGCAGCGTCATCTGTAAACAACCTTAGACGGCTGCTCAGATTGTCTCCCAAATCGTTTATATAGATAAGGAACAGCAAAGGGCTTATAATACTATCTTGGGGAACGCCAGAAATCACTTCTGCTTTACTCGGTGACTTTCAGTCAATTACTACGAACTGTGACCTCTCTGAGAGGAAATCACAAGTCCAGTCACATAACTGAGACGATATTCCATAAGCACACAATTTCACTACGTGACGCTTGTGTGGTACAGTGTCAAAAGCCTTCCGGAAATCCAGAAATATGGAATCGATCTGAAATCCCTTGACGATAGCACTCAGCAATTCATGTGAATAAAGAGCTAGTTGTGTTTCACAGGAACGATGTTTTCTAAACCCATGGTGACTGTGTGTCAATAGACTGTTTTCTTCGAGGTAATTCATAATGTTCGAACACAATATATGTTCTAAAATCCTGCTACATATCGACGTTAACGATATTGGCCTGTAATGTAGTGGATTGCTCCTACTATCTTTCTTGAATATTGGTGTGACCTGTGCAACTTTCCAGTCTTTGGGTACGGATCTTTTGTCGAGCGAACGGTTGTATATGATTGTTAAGTATGGAGCTAATGCATCAGCATACTCCGAAAGGAACCTAATTGGTATACAGCCTGGACCATAAGACTTGCTTTTATTAAGTGATTTAAGTTGCTTCACTATTCCGAGGATATTTACTTCTACGTTACTCATGTTGGCAGCTGTTCTCGATTCGAATTGTGGAATATTTACTTTGTCTTCTTTTGTGAAGGCTTTTCGGAAGTCTGTGTTTAGTAACTCTGCTTTGGCAGCACTGTCTTCGATAGTATCTCCATTGCTATCGCGCAGAGAAGACATTGATTGTTTCTTGCCGCTAACATACTTCACATACGACCAGAACGTCATTTGATTTTCTGCCAGGTTTCGAGACAAAGTTTCGTAATGGAATCTGTTATAAGCATCTCGCATTGAAGTCCGCGCTAAATTTCGAGCTTCTGTGAAAGATCGCCCAACTTGGGGATTTTGCGTGTGTTTAAAAAATGGTTGGACATCACACACATCCATGCCCGAGGCAGGATTCGAACCTCCGACCATAGCGGTCACGCGGTTCCAGACTGAAGCGCCTAGAACCGCAGGGCCACACAGGCCGGGGCGTGTGTTTAAATCTGGCATGTTTGTTTCGTTGTTTCTGGAACAGTGTTCCAACT
Organism: Schistocerca cancellata; assembly: GCF_023864275.1. NCBI lineage: Eukaryota > Metazoa > Arthropoda > Insecta > Orthoptera > Acrididae > Schistocerca > Schistocerca cancellata. The sequence goes on along the minus strand of NC_064629.1, from coordinate 208,353,059 downwards.
CGTTTCGTGTACCAAGGAGGATCAGCTCCGTCGTTTGTTAATTTAGTTTGGCTGTGCGCTATTGCAGGAGATTCAAATTCACTTTTGTGTTACCTTATTAATAACTTCATGTTTACGTGAATGGTACACCGTCTTAGGTTTTTAAATATGTCTTGAGAAGAGGATGTAGATTACCGAATAAAAAGTATAGGGTGCTTTGTAAAATAGACATACTGATAATTATATCTTCGTATATAACAGAGATACAAGAAAGGCAGTTATACTGGTTAAAGTCCCCCTGGTAGCTAAATAACATATGCCCGATATATTTTTTTATTTTTTCATTCATCATAATCGATGTTTTTAGCTATCCTGACACTGTGTCACTTTTTATTCAAATAATAAAGCACTGCACTTGTTACGTTTCTTCATGTACAGCACGACGCGTTTCAGGAAGTTGTTCCCAGACACTGCAGGGAAAACACAGACTTCACAGTAGATAGTGTACTTGCTCTTGAAGATGCTAATGAATTCCAGAAACATGTCGTGCTATGCATGAAGAAACGCAACTGGTGCGGTGTCATGTTATTTAAATTTTTAATGTTGCTTCTGGACAAAAATTTGTTTGGGGTCGTCAGGATAAATGAGGCACTCTGTAGAGACGTTTTTCAGAACGAAACAGACGCTGTTAGAAATTTAGAAATTAAAGTGCTTTCAATCTTGCTACTCATCCAGCAGGCGAAAAATGATCAAAAGGGCCCGTGTGTTGTGTGAGCTGGTGTATTGCAATTACGCGCTTCACCAGACATTTCACGACAGTCAGAGGTAATGAGAGAGAGCGTTGGCGTCTTCGCGCCGACAAATGATGCAAGTGTGTGCAGCGCTTTTTTTGTTAGGTTTTGTGGGCGCAGGAGAGCGGCGCCCGCCGGCCTGGTTAGGGGCCGGCCTTGAACCGCGGCCTCGACTTCCCGCCGCACCACGCATCCACCACCACAGTTCAACCTGGGAGCACACAAGCGGCCTGCTGCATTCGTCAGGTAGTGACAAAACCTTCAGAGCCGTGAGAACACATCGTACTCCTCTTTAAACTTCAATGCCCGAAGTTTCGATCCCTCTGCTGGAATCCTTTTCAGGATACCACTGGTATCTGTGCATGGCTGAACACTGTCGAATGGTACTGTCGTGTTCAATTTATAAACAGCCATTTTATCGCGCCCTCTTTCGTAGAAGTGGAGTTATTAAGTAAGAACTTCCGGGGAGCTCTTGGTAGGCTGTCGTCATTGGATAAATACTGAAAGCAGATCCTGAAAGAGACAGGGAATCCAACATACACACATCAAAAAAAGTTTGGCATCACCCCAGTTCCCACAACTCTTGAAAATACACTCATGGAAATGGAAAAAAGAACACATTGACACTGGTGTGTCAGACCCACCATACTTGCTCCGGACACTGCGAGAGGGCTGTACAAGCAATGATCACACGCACGGCACAGCGGACACACCAGGAACCGCGGTGTTGGCCGTCGAATGGCGCTAGCTGCGCAGCATTTGTGCACCGCCGCCGTCAGTGTCAGCCAGTTTGCCGTGGCATACGGAGGGAGCTCCATCGCAGTCTTTAACACTGGTAGCATGCCGCGACAGCGTGGACGTGAACCGTATGTGCAGTTGACGGACTTTGAGCGAGGGCGTATAGTGGGCATGCGGGAGGCCGGGTGGACGTACCGCCGAATTGCTCAACACGTGGGGCGTGAGGTCTCCACAGTACATCGATGTTGTCGCCAGTGGTCGGTGGAAGGTGCACGTGCCCGTCGACCTGGGACCGGACCGCAGCGACGCACGGATGCACGCCAAGACCGCAGGATCCTACGCAGTGCCGTAGGGGACCGCACCGCCACTTCCCAGCAAATTAGGGACACTGTTGCTCCTGGGTTATCGGCGAGGACCATTCGCAACCGTCTCCATGAAGCTGGGCTACGGTCCCGCACACCGTTAGGCCGTCTTCCGCTCACGCCCCAACATCGTGCAGCCCGCCTCCAGTGGTGTCGCGACAGACGTGAATGGAGGGACGAATGGAGACGTGTCGTCTTCAGCGATGAGAGTCGCTTCTGCCTTGGTGCCAATTATGGTCGTATGCGTGTTTGGCGCCGTGCAGGTGAGCGCCACAATCAGGACTGCATACGACCGAGGCACACAGGGCCAACACCCGGCATCATGGTGTGGGGAGCGATCTCCTACACTGGCTGTACACCACTGGTGATCGTCGAGGGGACACTGAATAGTGCACGGTACATCCAAACCGTCATCGAACCCATCGTTCTACCATTCCTAGACCGGCAAGGGAACTTGCTGTTCCAACAGGACAATGCATGTCCGCATGTATCCCGTGCCACCCAACGTGCTCTAGAAGGTGTAAGTCAACTACCCTGGCCAGCAAGATCTCCGGATCTGTCCCCCATTGAGCATGTTTGGAACTGGATGAAGCGTCGTCTCACGCGGTCTGCACGTCCAGCACGAACGCTGGTCCAACTGAGGCGCCAGGTGGAAATGGCATGGCAAGCCGTTCCACAGGACTACATCCAGCATCTCTACGATCGTCTCCATGGGAGAATAGCAGCCTGCATTGCTGCGAAAGGTGGATATACACTGTACTAGTGCCGACATTGTGCATGCTCTGTTGCCTGTGTCTATGTGCCTGTGGTTCTGTCAGTGTGATCATGTGATGTATCTGACCCCAGGAATGTGTCAATAAAGTTTCCCCTTCCTGGGACAATGAATTCACGGTGTTCTTATTTCAATTTCCAGGAGTGTAGATGTTGACTGTGGATACTGTATTACAGACAAAGTCCCTTTGACTGTTCAGAGATGCCACTAAATCTGCCCAAAGATGTAAGCAACCATGAATGGGCAGCGCCTATAAGATTGGGGGGGTGGGTGTCCGACAGCAGATCAGTTCCAGTCATTCCACCAGGAATGATGTACACGGCTCGTGTTGTCTCTAGTTCAACCACGCCTAGACGGTCAATACCGCGGTTCGATCGCGTCCGCATTGTTACTTTGTGCCAGGAAGGGGTCTCAACAAGGGAAGTGTCCAGGCGTCTCTGATTGAACCCGTCCGCAGCTCGTGACCTCGCGGTTGCGTTCTCGCTTCCCGAGCACGGGGTCCCAGGTCGATTTCCAGTGGGGTCAGGGATTTTCCCCTGCCTCAAGATGACTGGGTGTGTTGTCCTCATCATTTCAACAACATTCATGAGAGTGTCGAGATTGGACTGAGCAAAGTTTGGGAATTTTTGTGGGTGCTGATGACTGCGCAGTTGAGTGCCCCACAAACCAAACATCACCATCATCATCCGAGTGAGTCAAAGCGATGTTGTTCGGACATCGAGGAGATACAGAGAGACAGGAACTGTCGATGACATGCGTCACTCAGGCCGCGCAAGGGCTATTACTGCAGTGGATGACCGCTATCTACGGATTGTGGCTTGGAGGAACCCCGACAGCAAAGCCAACATGTTGAATAAAGCTTTTCGTGCAGCCACATGACGTCGTGTTACGACTCAAATGTGCGCAGTAGGCTGCATGACTCGCACGTCAACTACCGACGTCCATGGTGCGGTCCATCTTTGTAACCACGACACCATGCAGCGCGATGCAGATAGGCCCAACAACATGCCGATTGGACCGCTGAGGATTGGTATCACGTTCTCTTCACCGATGAGTGTCGCGTATGCCTTCAACCAGACAATCGTCAGAGACGTGTTTGGAGCCGACCCGGTCAAGCTGAACGCCTTAGACACACTGTCCAGCGAGTGCAGCAAGGTGAAGGTTCCCTGATGTTTTGGGGTGGCATTATGTGGGGCCGACGTACGCCACTGGTGGTCATGGGGGGCACTGTAACGGCTGTACGATACGTGAATGCCATCCTCCGACCGATAGTGCAACCATATCGGCAGCATATTGGCAGCATATTGGACGACAATTCGCGCCCCCATCGTGCATATCTTGTGAATGACTTCCTTCAGGATAACGACATCGCTCGCCTAGAGTGCCCAGAATGTTCTCCAGACATTAACCCTATCGAACATACCTGGGATAGATCGAACAGTGGTGTTTATGGGCGACGTGACCCACTAACCACTTGAGGGATCTGCGCCGAATCGCCGTTGAGGAGTGGGACAATCTGGAGCAACAGTGCCTTGATGAACTTTTGGGGACGGCTGGCCACGACGAATACAGGCATGCATCAATGCAAGAGGACGTGCTACTGGGTATTAGAGGTACTGGTGTGTACAGCAATCTGGACCACCACCTCTGAAGGTCTCGCTGTATGCATGCAACGTGTGGATTTCATGAGCAATAAAAAGGACGGAATGTTGATCTCTGTTCCAATTTTCTGTAGAGGTTCCGGAACTCTCGGAGCCGAGGTGATGCAAAACTCTTTTTGATGTGTGCATTATTGCTGTTGTGACGTGTCGGCAGTATCCTGGTAAACATTCAAAAATGTTGAAATGTGTGTGAAACCTTATGGGACTTAACTGCGAAGGTCATCAGTCCCTAAGCTTACACACTACTTAACCTAAATTATCCTAAGGAGAAACACACACACCCATGCCTGAGGGAGGACTCGAACCTCCGCCGGGACTAGCCGCAAAGTCCATGACTGCAGCGCCTCAGACCGCTCGGCTAATCCCGCGCGGCTGGTAAAGATTAAGTAGCCTCACTCGCCGTGGTGTTTACTCCCGTGACTGCTCGCAGCCACGAAGATTGAAAACCTGTGCTGTCATCTGTACACAATCTGTATACTTCGGATTCCCGTCTCTTTCAATATATGCTTTCAGTATCTACCCTATGACAACGGCCACCAAGAGAAATGTGAAGATTCTTATCAAGTAACTCCACTTCTATGAAAAAAGCGCGGGAAAGCAGCTTTGTATATGCGAAAGCGACACTGACTTTCGACTGTTCAGCCACCCAGGAACACCAGCGGAATCTTGAAGAAGATACTCATCTATACCTGCATCTATATCGTACCCCGCAAGCACCTAATAGAATGTAACGGAGGGTATCTCTGGTACCACTAACTGATACCCTCTACCGTGTTCCACCCGCGAATGGCGCATGGGAAGAATGATTGTCAGTAAACTTCTGTTAATTTATCGCGTGGTTATTAAGCGAGATATATGTGGGAGGAAGTAATATGTTGTCCATTCTTCCCGGAGAGTGCTCTCTCGGAATGTCAATAGCAAACCTCTCCATAATGCACAACGGCTCTCTTGTAACGTCTGACAATGAAGTTTGTTGAGCATGTCGGTAACGCTTTCCTGCCAACTAAACAATCCGGTGAGGAAACCCGCCGCTCTGTGTTAGATCTTCTCTATCTCTTCTATTAGTCCGACCTGGCAAGCATCCCACATTGATGAACAATATTCAAGAATCGGTCGAACAGCGCGTCATGAGCACCATCCCTTGTGGCTGAGCTACATTCCCTTGATATTCTTCTTACGAATTTTAGTCGGGTATCTGCTTTTTCTACAATTTTTTAATGTGGCCACTCCACCTGAGGTCGCTATGGATGTCTACTCCTAGATATTTTACGAGCAGCTTGTCATCAGTAGTGCAGTTGTCCAGTGATTGATTTCTGTACCTATGTATGCACAATATTTTGCATTTGTTTACGTTTAGGGTCAACTGCCAGGGCCTGCACCATTCATCAATCCTCATTCTGCAAATCTATACTGTCATCTGGTGTTGCTGCATTGTTATAGAAAACAGCAACATCTGTGAACAGTCTTGAAGAGAATCCGCGGCTTTCTACTGGATCGTTTATATCAAGTGTGGCGGGGCGAGTTCTGACCTCTGTTAGCCTTCTACACGTACTTCACATCACAGTTCGACCTAAAAGTCTGTGTCTGGTGTTTCGGGACAGAAATTTCAGTCCACCTATCTCGACGGGCTTCTTGGAGTCCGTGACCTTCACACTTTTTTGACAGGTAGTGGTTCAGCTGACAAAAAGCAGCGTTGAAGAAACGTCGACTCAGTATCTATGAAACAAAGGCCGCATAACTCAAGCTTGGAGGAAGTTACTGTAAGTTCGTAAGAAATTATCAGATGTTCGGGAGTCTAATAATTTATGTAAAGGGTTTAAAGTTCAATTAATTAGGCTTTACTGCTTTTGAAACAAATTTTACATGGCTGTCAGTCCTTATTTACTGTCGACCACTATTATCATGCCAAGTTTGTTACGGTTTTAATACAAGTCTTCACACGAAAGGAAACCAGAACTTTTATAAGTCAGACTCAAATAAATTCCACATTCTACACAGTCACTGATTCACAGCTATTCGTAAGGGCTACATCAAGTCGTTCGGTGATCTTCTGAAAAAGAAGTTCGCCATAATGTTCCGAAAAATGATCACGAAATACACAATTCGGAGTTGTTATAGGACAAGAAAAGATCATATTCAAGTGACATCCAATCAAAAACACGAAAAATTCTCAGAACTTCACTACAAGATTGAAAACTGTAGTCGCTTTACATTGACGGTAACAGAACCGATAGAACGAATGAGTTTTTTCATCTTAGCCGAAATGTTTGTGATGTGGTTCCACTTGTTCTGCACAGTAAGACGGTTAATGAGTGACTCCTCCAGTCGCTGACTGCAGAAAAAAGCACTACACAGAGTGTGGGAAATGTTTAATTCTTATTGGCTGATGATTTGGACAGCCAATCAGAAAAGCTTCAGCACTCGAATACTCGCGTAGTTCTTAACTCATCCAATAGGATTACAGTAAGCATTTTAGGGAAGAACTAAATTTAAATGAAATAAAACAAAGGCAGAATTATCCCCACGAATACAGTACTAACTGATTTAACACCTCACTTCTCTTCTGGCTGCTTGGACATATATCACATGACCACGATGCCATAAGAAATTTCCCACACATACTTCTACATAGTTTAAAAAAAAGAAACAACCACACTTTACGTATGTCCTCCATACACTCTCTCATACTCTACACATCACCCACACATCGAAAGATAATTAAGTAATAATTTTTAAAAAGTTAATTTTTACGTTGGCAAGCTGTTATACCGAAAGCAAGGAAAACTTTAGAAAAACAATCGGTATGAAATGACTCTTCTTGGTTTTAGTTTCAGATGAAGATAAAAGTGAATGCTTTACAATCACTAGCTCTGCTTTACAATATCAAAAGGGTTATTACGGGTTGTAGCTCAGCTTATGTATCTCCGAAAGTATTGAAGGTAATTGCTGAGTTTTTTACGGTACTGTTATAGTAACAACACAAGAATACAAATGGCTTGTGAAAAACGTAAAATACAAGTTAATACTATTTCTTTAGATACATAGGCAGTGTGAAAAACATCGATCGTATGTTAGGCCAATACACAGTCCAGCGTACAAAATCAGCTGCGCGGATGCGAGAGCAAACACAACCTCTCTCCCTCTCGGCTACAGGACAAGACACAATCCAAGAACTCCTTCTTCAATGCATAGAATAAAGACTCGGAATATAAGAATTTTTAGCATATTGCAGCCCTGTCAGCAATTGTGATAGTCTAAGATATTGCAGGTTGCTTAGTTTGTTTACAATTGCGGCTCTCAGCTCCTAATACATGATATACAGACAGCCAATGATATACAGCCTTGACTCTCCGTAAGCGCATGCGCACGAGTTGCTATGTGCTCAGTGGAATTCCGCGTGCAATGGTCAGTGCCGACATAGTTGCCGCTGTCAACCGACCCCGTGGTGAAGTGATGCCGGGGCTGGACTCCAGTTAAGTAGTTTTAATTCGACATGGTACTACGGTACTATAGGTTTTAATTTTTAATATTGACTGTGCCTTACTCTGGCATGTTATAGTAATTTTATGCTTCTGAAGGAGGATAGATTATTCTAGCCGAAACCTGGGTAAAAACCAGAAAATTTGCGCAACTGAGGCGGATCTTGCAATATCTTAGGATACTCTGCTACGTCACAAGAGAGATCGAAACGTCAGTACTGAAGAAGTCTCAAGAGGAATATGGCATGGCCCAAGGAGATAGATTTTATCATCATTGACAATGGCCACAAAGTTCTGCAGACTTATAGTTTTGAGGCACTTTGTATGGGATGAGCCTGCTATTATATCTATGACTCCAAGACACTTTGACCGTCAAGCATCTGTTGAAGATCATCAGACGTCCATCTCATAAACTACGATGTCATCAATGACCCTCAACACATGGCATCATCAAGATGGCAGGTGGTGAGAAACTTTTAAATTCAAGGCGGTGAATGGCAGGAAATTTCAAATTTAAAGATGGAAAATGGTGTGAAATTAAAAATCAAATAGCCAGTCAAATCGCTTAAAAATGCAAGATGGTGCTGGTACGAAAATTTTTAGTATCCATTAAAAATAAAACAATCGCAGCATTTTAAAAAATGCAAGATGCTGGTGGTAAGAAAATTTTTTATAGCCAGCCACAACGAAGAATTTTTTTTGACAAAGTCTACTATATTTAAAAGTATCCAATGATACACTCCTGGAAATTGAAATAAGAACACTGTGAATTCATTGTCCCAGGAAGGGGAAACTTTATTGACACATTCCTGGGGTCAGATACATCACATGATCACACTGACAGAACCACAGGCACATAGACACAGGCAACAGAGCATGCACAACGTCGGCACTAGTACAGTGTATATCCACCTTTCGCAGCAATGCAGGCTGCTATTCTCCCATGGAGACGATCGTAGAGATGCTGGATGTAGTCCTGTGGAACGGCTTGCCATGCCATTTTCACCTGGCGCCTCAGTTGGACCAGCGTTCGTGCTGGACGTGCAGACCGCGTGAGACGACGCTTCATCCAGTCCCAAACATGCTCAATGGGGGACAGATCCGGAGATCTTGCTGGCCAGGGTAGTTGACTTACACCTTCTAGAGCACGTTGGGTGGCACGGGATACATGCGGACGTGCATTGTCCTGTTGGAACAGCAAGTTCCCTTGCCGGTCTAGGAATGGTAGAACGATGGGTTCGATGACGGTTTGGATGTACCGTGCACTATTCAGTGTCCCCTCGACGATCACCAGTGGTGTACGGCCAGTGTAGGAGATCGCTCCCCACACCATGATGCCGGGTGTTGGCCCTGTGTGCCTCGGTCGTATGCAGTCCTGATTGTGGCGCTCACCTGCACGGCGCCAAACACTAATACGACCATCATTGGCACCAAGGCAGAAGCGACTCTCATCGCTGAAGACGACACGTCTCCATTCGTCCCTCCATTCACGCCTGTCGCGACACCACTGGAGGCGGGCTGCACGATGTTGGGGCGTGAGCGGAAGACGGCCTAACGGTGTGCGGGACCGTAGCCCAGCTTCAAGGAGACGGTTGCGAATGGTCCTCGCCGATACCCCAGGAGCAACAGTGTCCCTAATTTGCTGGGAAGTGGCGGTGCGGTCCCCTACGGCACTGCGTAGGATCCTACGGTCTTGGCGTGCATCCGTGCGTCGCTGCGGTCTGGTCCCAGGTCGACGGGCACGTGTACCTTACGCCGACCACTGGCGACAACATCGATGTACTGTGGAGACCTCACGCCCCACGTGTTGAGCAATTCGGCGGTACGTCCACCCGGCCTCCCGCATGCCCACTATACGCCCTCGCTCAAAGTCCGTCAACTGCACATACGGTTCACGTCCACGCTGTCGCGGCATGCTACCAGTGTTAAAGACTGCGATGGAGCTCCGTATTCCACGGCAAACTGGCTGACACTGACGGTGGCGGTGCACAAATGCTGCGCAGCTAGCGCCATTCGACGGCCAACACCGCGGTTCCTGGTGTGTCCGCTGTGCCGTGCGTGTGATCATTGCTTGTACAGCCCTCTCGCAGTGTCCGGAGCAAGTATGGTGGGTCTGACACACCGGTGTCAATGTGTTCTTTCTTCCATTTCCAGGAGTGTACTAAAGTGTTTGTGCATGCTTCTTTGGGCGCCGTGTTCAAACTTATTTGATTATTTATCAAAATTACATAAGAGCGCACGCACGCACACGCATACTCGCGCGTTCTCTCTCTCTCTCTCTCTCTCACACACACACACACACACAAACACAAAGACACACAAATGTCTATGTCTAATATTGCAGCGTCATCAATAAATTTCATTGATTTTATGCTTTATTCTTTCAAAGAGAACCTATGGGTGTATGTAGTATTATTTTAGACATGTTAGCTCAAGTGTTTCAGAAGGGATGATCTCTTACCAACTTCATAATGTGTCAGATTACTGGACAACTTCCTATTAAACTGTAGGAACTTTCAGATGAAATAAGTAAAATTGATATAGTTCTTTTTTATTTTTCACACACTAAATCAATTGCAAATCACATTTAATGTTTTACACTTTCACACATGTACAGAAAACATACTTAATTCTGTCTTGAACCACAGATCTCATTTTACAGTTTCATACATACGCAATAAAATCACTCATCATTTTTCAGGTGATAGTGAGCCCGAGCTGATGTATTCACTCTACCTGGCAGTTGTTGTTGTTGTGGTCTACAGTGCAAAGACAGGTTTGATGCAGCTCTCCATGCTACTCTATCCTCTGCAATCTTTTTCAGCTCCGAGTAACTACTGCAACCTACATCGTTCTGGATCTGTTTGCATTCATGCCTTGGTTTCCCTCTACGATTTTTACCCTCCACGCTTCCCTCCAATACAAAATTGCTGATCCCCTGATGCCTCAGAACGTGTCCTACCAACCGAACCCTTCTTCTAGTAAGGTTGTGCCACAAATTCCTCTTCTCCACAATTCTATTCAGTACTTCCTCATTAGTTACGTGATCTACCCATCTAATCTTCAGCATTCTCTTCTTGTGTAAACTATTTATCGTCCATGTTTCACTTCCATACGTGACTACACTCCATACAAATATTTTCAGAAAAGACTTCCTGACACTTAAATCTATACTCCATGTTAGCAAATTTCTCTTCTTCAGACACGCTATCCTTGCCATTGCCAGTCTACATTTTATTTCCTCTCTACTTCGACCACCATATGTTATTTTGCTCCTCAAATAGCAAAACTCATTTACTATTTTAAGCGTCTCATTTTCTAATCTAATTCCCGCAGCATCACCTCATTTAATTCGACTACATTCTATTATCCACGTTTTGGTTTTGTTGATGTTCATCTTATATCCTCCTTTCAAAACACTGTCTATTCCATTCAACTGCTCTTCCAGGTTCTTTGCTGTCTCTGACAGAATTACAATGTCATCGGCAAACCTCAATATTTTTATTTCTTCTATATGGATTTTAATTCCTACTCCAAATCTTTCTTTTGTTTCCTTTACTGCTTCCTCAATATACAGAGTGAACAATATCGGGGACAGGCTGCAACCCTGTCTCACTACCTGCTCAACCACTGCTTCCCTTTCCTACCTGCTCAACCACTGCTTCCCTTTCGTGCCCCTGTTTCTGTACAAATTGTAAATAGCCTTTTGCTCCCTGTATTTTACCCCTGCCACCTATAGAATTTGAAAGAGTGTATTCCATTCAATATTGTGAAAAGCTTTCTGTAAGTCTACAAATGCTAGAAATGTAGTTTGACTCTCCTTAATCTATCTTCTAAGATTAGCCATAGGGTCAGAATTGCCTCACGTGTTCCAACATTTCTAGGGAATCCAAACTGATCTTCTCCGTGGTCGGCTTCTACCAGTTTTTCCATTCGTCTGTAAAGAATTCGTGTTAATATTTTGCAGCCGTGACTTATTAAACTAATAGTTCGGTAATTTTTCACCTGTCAACACTCGCTTGCTTTGGCGTTGGAATTATTATATTCTTCTTGAAATCTGAGGGTACTTCGCCTGTCTCATACATCTTGCTCACCAGATGGTAGAGTTTTGTCATGGCTGGCTCTCTCAAGGCTATCAGTAGTTCTAGTGGACTGTTGTCTACTCCCGGGGCCTTCTTCGACTTAGGTCTTTCAGTGCTCTGTGAAACTCTTCAGGCAATATATCTCCCGTTTTTTCTACGTCGTCTTCCATTTCCATAATATTGCCCTCGAGTACATCGCCCTTGTGTAGACCCTCTGTATACTCCTTCACCTTTCTGCCTTCCCTTCTTTGCTTGGACCTGGTTTTCCATCTGAGCTCTTAATATTGATACAGTTGGTTCTCTTTTCTCCAAAGGTCTCTTTAATTTTCCTGTAGGCAGTATCTATCTTACCCCTAACGATATAAGCCTCTGCATCCTTACATTTGTCCTCTAGCCATCCCTGTTTAGCCATTTTGCACTTCCTTTAGATTTCATTTTTGAGACGTATGTATTCCTTTTTGCCTGCTTCATTTACTGCATTTTTATATTTTCTCCTTTTATCAATTAAATTCAATATCTCCTCTTTTACCCAGGGATTTCTACTAGCCCTCCCATATTCACCTTCTACTTTTCCTTCTCTTCCTTTTCCTACATTCGAATTACAGTCCCCCATGTCTGTTAAATATTCGTCTCCCTTCACTATCTAAACAATTTCTGTTATCTCATCATACATTTCTTCAATCTCTTCGTCATTTGCGGAGCTAGTTGGCATATAAACTTGTACTACTCTGGTAGGCATGGGTCTCGTGTCTCTCTTTGCTACAATAATGGGTTCACTATGCTGTTCGTAGTAGCTTACCCGCGCTCCTATTTTTTTTTTTATTAATGATTAAACCTACTCCTGCATTACCCCTATTTGATTTTGTATTTATAACCCTGTATTCCCCTGACCAGAAGTATTGTTCCTCCTGCCACCGAACTTCACAAATTACCACTATATATAGCTTTAACCTATCCATTTCCCTTTTCAAATTTTCTAACCTACCTGCCCTATTAAGGGATCTGACTTTCCACGCTGCGTTCCGTAGAAAGCCAGTTTTCTTACTCTTGATAACGACGTCCTCCTGGGTAGTCCCCGCCCGGAGGTCCGAATGGGGGACTATTTTCCTCCGGAATATTTTACCTAAGAGGTTGCCATCATCATTTAACCATACAGTAAAATTGCATGCTTTCAGGAAAAATTATGGCTGTAGTTTTCACTTGCTTTCAGCCGTTCACAGTACCAGCACAGCAAAGCCGTTTTTGTTAATGTTACAAGACGAGATCAGTCATCTAGACTGTTGCCCCTGCAACTACTGAAAAGGCTGCTGCCGCTCTTCAGGAACCACACGTTTTTCTGGTCTCTCAACAGATCTCCCCCCCCCCCCCCCCCTCACCGTTGTGGTTGCGGCACGGCTATCTGTATTGCTGATGAGGCACGCCAGCCTACCCATCAACGGTACGGTCCATGGTCGTTGGGAGGACCTGGAAATATAAAACGGTTATTAAATTGTGGTGATTAGCCTAGCTTGTGCTGTTTAACGGTAGAAATTACATGGCAGTTGGATTGAATAACGTACATCCGCACACAACATATCAGAGAGTGATTTAATTGAGTGAAAAAGACATGGTACAGAATGTGTATTGTAATATGCAAACATGTTTTTATGTTACGTTAGGCTATTGCTACATCGACTGTCGCGTAGACAACAATGACCCCATGCGACAGTGCTCAATTTATCCTCTAATATGATACGCTTTTCATTTTTAGCCGAAAAGAGGAATGTTTTTTTTTTCAACCTCATGAATAATATTGTGTTTTGGAAAACTATACGATATGTTCGGAAGGTGACAGATATAAAACTAGCAAACATCCTGAGTTTGTAGATACAGAGCACATGCATTGATTTCAAAAGATAATTTTCAAAAGAGCATCATTTGAAGAAAAATTTAGGTGGTATTGAATTAAACAGACGTAATACAGTGTTTAATAATTCCACAGAAGTAGGAACAGTTATTTGCGATGTTTCGAATCTCATTTTATAGAATTTCATTACAGACGTGTATTAAACAAGCTCCCAGCAAAAAAACTATGTTATGAGGATATCAGGTGGATTGATACTTCAGGTTTCCCTGTAAATAACAGATTTAACATTCCACTTGTAAATAAAGAGCAGATTGAATTATTGAAAGGTGAATAGAATGGTAAACCTATTGCTGAAATTTTCAGTCTATGACCTAAAATGTATGCACTCGAGACTGAATCAGGATGCATAATGTGCAGAGCAAAGGGTTTGAAACAGTTTTCTGTTAAACAAATTAACCATTGATTATTACCATTAGTGCATATTGAAATGTGATGGGACAACAAGTATACATTATGTTAAACAGACCCATGGTGACTGGCTATTATGACAGCTCGTTTTCGCTTTTTAAAAATTGAATCCTCACACACACATTCTTATCATCATAGATTATAACAGACTTCATAGATGACTCAACCATCAATTATAACTTAGGCAGGCGGTAGCAGCCATCACCATCACGAAGAGATAGCAAAATGGATATATCACAGTATTCCAATGTGCAAAATCTCTTGATGAAACCTACACGAAGGACAGCAGCATTAGATGATTTACTTCTGCCTGTGCTTGCACCGCTTTGAGGGTTATGTACTTCAGTCGATAAAGGCGGAACCCTCATAAGATCGCTTTGTTGTCCGTTTGTTTGTCTGTATGTCCGTCATAAAGTTAAAAATCCTTTTTCTCAGGAACGGGTGGACACATGAAGTTGAGATTTATGTCCCATACTAATGCTTGCGGTCTTGTGGATGTCTGAAGATTGAAGCTTCTCAGTCAACGAAGTCAAAAGGTACGGCCATTTAAGTCATATATTTTGGTACTCGCAAACTCACTAATCAAAACCTATAGGGTACTCCCCGCGGGCCTAGAATTATGAAATGTGGCAAGAAGCAAGGTTACACGTTACAACGAAGGAAAATATCCGATAACTATAGATTTGTAATTACATCACACGAAAAATTTCTTTGTCGTTCCCTATCTGACTTTCTGTCTGTTCGTCTTTTTGTCAAGAGCAGTTTTTCTCAGGAACGTGTGAACGTATCAAGTAGAAACTGATGCCACCTACTGAGGTCTACGGTATAACAACCATCAGCTTCTAAGTCAGTGAAGTCAAAAGACACGGCCATTTATGTCATATATTTTGATACTCGCAAATTGTCTCATCAAGACCTATAGAGCACTTCCCGTTGACTCAGAACCACGAAATTTGGCTACAAACAAGGTTTCACAGTACAACGACAGAAAAAAATCCGTAAATTGTTAATTTGTAATTATATTACAGGAAAAAATATTTCTTTTGCCATTTGTTATGCGATGTTAAACTCGAAATTAAAACAGTCAGTAGGCCTGCATTCATGATGTCTCGGTCGGAATGTTACAAGTCAAACGTCAGGCAAGGAATGAATTTGCTGCTCCTCGATAGTCGATGATGGGTAAATTCCGAAACCCGTCATACGAGCAGTAAAATCGTTCCTTGCCTGATGTTTGACTTTTACCATTGTGACCCAGTCAGCCTGAATGAAGAACTAATGATTATTATAATAATGAACATTCTCAAAAATCTTGGAATCCCTGGGACCGATATCTTGTCAGTATCAATGCCGATAACAGGCAAAAATGGTCGAGATTCTCGATTCCCGGAATGGATGAATTGTCTACATACGTAATTAAAATTGTTTGGAACTCTCATTGCCCGCGGTCTGCTCACATATGGCCATTGTTAACTATATTTTCACTTAATCAGCGAATCAATACTTTCACAATCACCACGGATGGCATTTATCACCGATTCAACAAAGATGCATGGGTGCTTTCTTAGACAGACAAGACAGGACAAGTTGCGGCTTGTTTCTAAGAGCAAAAATGCTTTGTCAGCAATTTTGGTAAACATTTTTGGAAACAGTGATCAATAGAGTATTATATTTTAACTAAAATTCAGTCTTGATCACAACACTTATGTCTCAATAAAATAGGTGACCGGTTTCGGTTATATTTATATAACCATCTTCAGACCTGTGAATTAATTTTAGAAAATACTAGAGACCAATCTTAAAATAAAATGAAAAGTGTCTAATGACGACAAAATTTTAACTAGATAAAATAAAACTTATTATACCCACGGCTTCCTTGGAGGATGGTAGGGGGAGTCGTCGAAGTATAAAAGTACGAAATACTACTAATACCAGAAAATTGATTCATTTAAAATGTCTGATTAACAGATAATTAGTATGTGTAAAACTTATTTATATTTTAGATAAAAACGGTAAACTGCGATGTGTAATAGCTGTGTCAGCAAGTTCAGTCTTGCCTATGCATTTCTGACTGCGCAAAGAAATTGGCAAACGTCTCATATCATGCCAAGCCCAGTTAAATGCATAGGCGAGAACTGTGAACCACATAGCGAAATTTTCAATACTTAACAAAACGCTTTATAGAGACATCAAACATTATTTCGTCAAGCACCAGTTAGTTCTTTAACCTACATCCATAGCATAAGTATGGTATTGTATTGTATTGTATGTTAACCGGTGGGCCCAGAAACGACGGAAAGGCTCCGTCCCTGCCAGAGCCGCAGTGTCCACAAAGCCACGACGACTACTGCAGTCAACTTGACCCTGCACCGCCCCACACCAAACCACTCTTTCAGGGTGATTGTGCGGTTCGGCCCCCCGTGGACTTCCCCAGGGAACATCTCACACCAGACGTGTGTAACCCCTCTGTTTGCGTGGTAGAGTAACGGTGGTGTACGCGTACGTGGATACACTTTTTTTTTTTCACTACCTGCTTATATTTTATGACCCACCGTCTAATTTCTTATGGTCCCGTCCCCACTCACACCGTTGCCCGTGTCCCGCCACGTGGAGGCGGGCTCTGCTTAGATCCATTTGATATCTTTTTTTTGTGCAGCATTAGAAAAACATATAACTAATACAAAATCAAGTAAGATATTAATAAACAAAACGAAATTAAATATTTAGAAAGAAGGAAGGAAGAGAACTGAATAGAGAAGGGATAGGTATAATATTGCCCGTCACCTGGTTGTGGGCGGCGGACCGGGTCTTGGAATGACCCTCAAGACGCTGGCCATCGCTCACCATTCCTTTAACATCTACATCAACGTGGAGACAGTGTATGCTCAGCAATCGCCGACATAGTATATCTCAGGCAGAATAAGGGGAAATAGCCCGCATTCGCCGAGGCAGATGGAAAACCGC
The DNA here is from genome assembly GCF_023864275.1 of Schistocerca cancellata. Lineage (NCBI taxonomy): Eukaryota > Metazoa > Arthropoda > Insecta > Orthoptera > Acrididae > Schistocerca > Schistocerca cancellata. The sequence continues at coordinate 208,335,920 of NC_064629.1, read as the reverse complement.
CGAAAAACCCTCCACAGACTGGCCGGCTCACCGGACCTCGACACAAGTCCGCCGGGTGGAGACCAGGCGCTCCTTCCCAATCCGGAAAGCCGTGCGTTAGATCGTACGAGTAATCGGGCAAGCTCATAGCATAAGTAGTATGGCAGTTGGTCATAATAAGTAATGGAACCAACAAATCGTTCATTAAATTTTGACATAATATGAAGTTATGCAAATTTAGATCATTTGGATACTTTTGTACATGATGCTGACTTACACAAAATTAAGATACTTTTGATAGGCTGCGTTACTGGTTTACAGCTCGTCTGCAGAGGCATGGCGCCGGTCCGTTGCATGCAATCTCGCAGGTGTGTCACCGCGCGTAATGTGAGCTGTGCCCGTCTGGCAGGCTTCAGTTTGAAAGAAGCCACTGCCAGGGCACGTCTTGTGCCGTCTTAAGTTGGTATCGGCTCTTAACCATGCATTTACATTCATCTCGTTCATCTCGCAAACGGCTTGTTTACAGAGGCATGCTTTCTGGAAACGTTTTTACATCTACATCTACGTGATTACTCTCCTATTCACAATAAAGTGCCTGGCAGAAGGTTCAATGAACCACCTTCATGCTGTCTCTCTACCGTTCCACTCTCGAACGGTACGCGGGAAAACGAGCACTTACTTTTTTCCGTGCGAGCCCTGATTTCTCTTACTTTATCGTGATGATCATATCTCCCTATGTAGGTGGGTGCCAACAGAATGTTTTCGCAATCGGAGGAGAAAACTGGTGATTGAAATTTCATGAGAAGATCCAGTCGCAACGAGAAACGCCTTTGTTTTAACGATTGCCACTCCAGTTCACGTATCTTGTCTGTGACACTGTCTCCCCTATTTCGCGATAATACAAAACGAGCTGCCCTTCTTGTACTTTTTCGATGTCATCCGTCAGTCCCACCTGATTCAGATCCCACACCGCACAGCAGTACTCCAGAATAGGGCGGACAAGCATAGTGTAAGCAGTTTCTTTGGTAGACCTGTTACACCTTCTAAGTGTTCTGCCAATGAATCGCAGTCTTTGGTTTGCTCTACCCACAATATTATTTGTGTGATCGTTCCAATTTAGGTTATTTGTAATTGTAATCCCTAAGTATTTAGTTGAATTTACAGCCCTCAGATTTGTGTGACTTATAGCGTAAACGAAATTTAGCTGATTTCTTTTAGTATTCATGTGAATAACTACGCATTTTTCTTTATTCAGGGTCAATTGTCACTTTTCGCACCATACAGATATGTTATCTAAATCATTTTGCAATTCGTTTTGATCATCTTATGATTTTACAAGACGGTAAATGACAACATCATCTGCAAACAATCTAAGACGGCTACTCAGATTGTCTCCTATGTCGTTAATATACACTCCTGGAAATGGAAAAAAGAACACATTGACACCGGTGTGTCAGACCCACCATACTTGCTCCGGACACTGCGAGAGGGCTGTACAAGCAATGATCACACGCACGGCACAGCGGACACACCAGGAACCGCGGTGTTGGCCGTCGAATGGCGCTAGCTGCGCAGCATTTGTGCACCGCCGCCGTCAGTGTCAGCCAGTTTGCCGTGGCATACGGAGCTCCATCGCAGTCTTTAACACTGGTAGCATGCCGCGACAGCGTGGACGTGAACCGTATGTGCAGTTGACGGACTTTGAGCGAGGGCGTATAGTGGGCATGCGGGAGGCCGGGTGGACGTACCGCCGAATTGCTCAACACGTGGGGCGTGAGGTCTCCACAGTACATCGATGTTGTTGCCAGTGGTCGGTGGAAGGTGCACGTGCCCGTCGACCTGGGACCGGACCGCAGCGACGCACGGATGCACGCCAAGACCGTAGGATCCTACGCAGTGCCGCAGGGGACCGCACCGCCACTTCCCAGCAAATTAGGGACACTGTTGCTCCTGGGGTATCGGCGAGGACCATTCGCAACCGTCTCCATGAAGCTAGGCTACGGTCCCGCACACCGTTAGGCCGTCTTCCGCTCACGCCCCAACATCGTGCAGCCCGCCTCCAGTGGTGTCGCGACAGGCGTGAATGGAGGGACGAATGGAGACGTGTCGTCTTCAGCGATGAGAGTCGCTTCTGCCTTGGTGCCAATGATGGTCGTATGCGTGTTTGGCGCCGTGCAGGTGAGCGCCACAATCAGGACTGCATACGACCGAGGCACACAGGGCCAACACCCGGCATCATGGTGTGGGGAGCAATCTCCTACACTGGCCGTACACCACTGGTGATCGTCGAGGGGACACTGAATAGTGCACGGTACATCCAAACCGTCATCGAACCCATCGTTCTACCATTCCTAGACCGGCAAGGGAACTTGCTGTTCCAACAGGACAATGCACGTCCGCGTGTATCCCGTGCCACCCAACGTGCTCTAGAAGGTGTAAGTCAACTACCCTGGCCAGCAAGATCTCCGGATCTGTCCCCCATTGAGCATGTTTGGGACTGGATGAAGCGTCGTCTCACGCGGTCTGCACGTCCAGCACGAACGCTGGTCCAACTGAGGCGCCAGGTGGAAATGGAATGGCAAGCCGTTCCACAGGACTACATCCAGCATCTCTACGATCGTCTCCATGGGAGAATAGCAGCCTGCATTGCTGCGAAAGGTGGATATACACTGTACTAGTGCCGACATTGTGCATGCTCTGTTGCCTGTGTCTATGTGCCTGTGGTTCTGTCAGTGTGATCATGTGATGTATCTGACCCCAGGAATGTGTCAATAAAGTTTCCCCTTCCTGGGACAATGAATTCACGGTGTTCTTATTTCAATTTCCAGTAGTGTAGATCAGGAATAATAGAGGGCTTATAACACTCCCTTGGGGAGCGCCGGATATTACTTCCGTTTTACTCGATGACTTTCCGTCTATTACTACGAACTGTGACATTTCTGACAGGAAATCACGAATCCAGTCGCACAACTGAGGCGTTATTCCTTAGGCACGCAGTTTGGTTAGAAGACGCTTGTGAGGAACTGTGTCGAAATCCTTCTGGAAATCTAAAAATATGGAATCAGTTTGACATCCCCTGTCGATAGCACTTATTGCTTCATGAGTATAAAGAGCTAGTTGTGGTTCACAAGAACGATATTTTCTGAATCCGTGCTGACTATATGTCAATAAATCGTTTTCTTCGAGGTACTTCATAATGTTCGAATACAGTATATGTTCTAAAGCCCTACTGCAAATCGACGTTAGTGATATAGGCTTGTAATTCAGCGGATTACTCCTACTTCCCTTTTTGGGTATTGGTGTGACTTGAGCAATTTTCCAGTCTGTAGGTAAGTAAATTTCTGTGAGCGAGTGGTTGTATATAATTGCTAAATATGGAGCTATATTATCAGCATACTCTGAGAGGAACGTGACTGGTATACAGTCTGGACCGAAGGCCTTACCTTTATTAAGTGATTTAAGCTGCTTTGTTACACCGAGGATATCTATTTCCATGTTTCTCATCTTGACAGTTGTTCTTGATTGGAATTCAGGAATATTTACTTCGTCTTCTTTGGTGAAGGAGTTTTTAGGTTTCACTATCGTGTACTTTAATTTGTACCAGTTTTTTGGTATTAATTACGATACTACTGTGTTTAAGAAAGGTGTAATCACCACTTCCAAAAGTGGTTACGAACGTACATAATTGAAGTACGCAAACACGTAGGGAACATTACGTTATGGTACTTATGTAAGGAATGTAACATTTTGTACTTTGACGTACTTCAGTCGTCGTCATATTTATCACCAATAAATAAATACATGTTATTTTAAAGTTTAGCTTTTAGCACTAAACGGTAAACAAGAAACTCTATACAAAGGTTACATGACAATCATTTTACAGTGTTGGCGGCAGGAGCAGTACACTAAGCTTGCTCGACAGATATTCCTAGCGGACACTACTACACCTGTTGCAATTGTATTATTTCTTTACTTCTTCATTTATGGCCGAATCACTCTGACTCGCCTCCTGATAATATATCATCACATAAAGTAATAATGTTGATGATGATGCAGAAGAGTAGTACGATTTTGTTGACGAAGAAGAAGGGGAAGATTACGATAAGTAAGGTAACATTCGCGATTTGAAAACGCTGTCCAACAAATTATCGTCAGATATGGACTGAACACACTGCAATGACTACAGCGATTAATTTTCTTTCTGGATTTGAAAGTGGTACGCTATAATTCACATGATAATGAAATATTCAACTGCAGAATGCGATGTTGCATACGAGAACATTCCACAAGATGAAAGACATCCAAGAAATGCGCATTTTGCAAATTTGAAAGATTAGGAGAAATTTAGCATAATTTTTGCATGGGATTACGCAATACAAATTGGATCTTTGGAACAAATAGTAAGAGACGATATTCGATTTTAGAGGAGAACTGAAGATATAGATCCAGTTATAGTGCCAATATTACAAAGTGGTTGGCACAGCATGTGAGAGCTTAGCAGATGCACATGTGCCCACGTAACAACCCTCTGTTTGCAATAGACGAGATTTTAAAAAGTGTTGAAAATGAAGAAGTCTGTGGCAACATAAGATTCAAGCGATTTGTGTTGCAAGCCCAAGTTAACTGTGGTTTGAGCGTACATGTAAACACGTAAAAACATTAAATGTGTTTTATTGTTTGAAAATGTAAAAAAGTTTATAATGTAATTTATATCTAGAGAATTTTTGCTTCTTTTCATTCGCTCTGTACTGTGTTACTACGCTGATACCTCATTCTAGTACCATTAACAGAGAGAGAGAGAGAAAGAGAGAGAGAGAGAGAGAGATGAAATTTGACATAAACATTAGTGGAGTTTAAAACACGGAGAGGATGAAGTTCACTGATGAGGCAGGATTTGTTTTAGTTGTTTACGTATTTTTGATGCTGCAAACACTATTAGGGATAATACTTTTGAAAACAGTGTAAAATTCAGGAGTGTGTGTGATTTCATAATTTAGATAAATAATTGCATTCTTTTGAACAGGGCACCTGAAGAAACTTGTGGAAATACTACAGTAGAACTAGATACTTTTGAACATGGTAGGCTTTGGCAAAATTAATATACTGTGCTGTTATTAGCTGTAAAAATATGCCGACCAGTGCCATCTTGGATTTTTAAGAGTTCGTTTTGGCAGTTTCATTTATTATTTCCCTCCAACGCCCTCTTGCGTATTTTTAAATTTCCCATCTGCCATTTGTGGTGTTTAAATTTCGCGCCATCCACAGTCTTGGAGTTTTAATTTCCCTCTATCTACCATTTTCATGACGTCATGTGTTCAAGGTAATAAATGACATCATATGTGCACGTAAAAGACACGTGATGCTCTCAGCAGACCCATGAAGGTCCAAGCGTCGTGGAGTCGGCATAGATATACTACTCACCTCTCCTCCTAAATGTTATCCTCGTGTTTTCTTATGTATTTTAGTGAAAACTAGACTTGTTTGCCTAAATAATAACTCTGTGTTCAGGAGTATAGACATGCAATCACAATGTGCAATTTGAATGGGCCAAGTGGCTTTTGTAATTATTCTGCAGTGCAGCTTATTTAAATAATGATAATGACTATAATATCATAAACAGAAAATGAGTGTTTAACTCTGCAGCCGGGTGTGTGCTGTCTTCAAACTTCCTGGCAGATTCTTCGGTTCGAGTCTCGCAACTGTACACAACTGGACCGAGACTTGGACCCACAACGTTATCTTGCACCAGCAATGAGCTTACGTATTGATCTGACCAGACACAATAAATAGACCCCCCTGACAGTTTCAATTCTCTCAGTATCTCTCTACTGCTTTCCAAACGCCACAGAATCTCCCCTGCATGCCTTACTGAACTAGTAATCCCGGAAGAAAGTGGCTAGTGTAAGTAACAGTAGTACAAATAAAGGAGTTTAGTATTCTGTCGATGTGTATGTCACTAGAAATGGAATACGAGCTCGAACTGGTGAAGAACGAGGAAGATAATCGGCCTTGACCCTTGGATGGCCGGATGGTGATTTGAAATGTCTTCCCCCGAAATGAAGGTAATGTCTTACTGTGTCACCTCACTCTGTAGATAGTAGCTACAGTACAGTAGTACTAGTTGTAATTATAGCACAAGTAATGGTGGTAGTGGTGGTGGTGGTGGTGGTGGTGACGATGGTAGCAATAGAATAGTAGTAGCACTTATAGAATAAGTAGGAACAATAGCAGTAGTAATGGTACTGGTTAACATCAGTAACGATAGAAGTAATAATTGTTGTTGTTGCAGTTGTACTGGTGATCGTAATACGAGACGCCTTTCACACTGAAGTACACGTTATTTTTTCCAGTCATTCGTGGTGCGCCGTTTGACAAACCATTACAGTGGCGAGTAGGTAGTACTTTGGTCTAACCGTAGATGGCTGGATAATCACTAGAAGTGTTAACCCTGAACAGTATAGTCTGTTTTCCCAAACGCTGTCATTACGTTTGATGGATAACATGGAGTGTGATCAACAAGAACAGCACTGAACGACATGGTTTATGAGGAAGAAGGTGTAAACACTATGGATATTCACAGACGATTGATGGCAGTGTGTGAGTGTGACAGACTCTAGAAAAGTGGTCCGAGGAGGGCCTACAGGAATTAAACAGTCAAGTCAAGAGAATATGGTGAGTGTGGCAGTACCTGAAACACCATTTCAGCGCTGGCAGCTATTGTTTTCCGACTCGAATGAAAACGAGCGCTGTTTTGTTGCAAGATCACTTCCGCATTGTTTACACCATCTTTCTACAGAAACCACTTCGTTCAGCGCTATCCTTGATCACACGCCATGTTGTCCGCTCACGTAATGATAGACTTTGGGAAAATGGGCTATACTGTACAGGGATTACACTTTTAGTGGTTTTCCTAACACCTACAGTCACACCAAAGTGCTACATGTTTGCAACTGTTATGATGACTCAAATGGTGCACCACGAATGATAGGAAAAATAAAGTAAACCAATATAGAATTCTCCTCATAGTAGCTGTAATAATAGTGATTGTACTTGTAGTAAGGAGAGCCGTGATAGTACTAGCAATAACGTGGTAACAGAAATAAAAATAACAGTAGTGGTAACAGTAATAGCATACTGAGGTGTAAGTCATAGGATAGCGATATACACATGTAAAGATGGTGGAAGCATCGTTACACAAGGTATAAAAGGACAGTGCATAGGCAGAGCCGTCGCTTGTACTCAGATGATTCATGCGAAAAGGTTTCTGACGTGATTATGGACGCGCGACGGGAATTAACAGACTTTCAACGTGGAATGTTTAGAGCTAGGAGCGTAGGGCATTCCTTTTCAGAAATTGTTAGGGAATTCAATATTCCGAGATGCAGAGTGTCAAGAGTATGCTGAGAATACCACATTTCAGGCATTACCTGTCACCATGGACAACACAGCGGCCGACGACCTTCACTTAACAACCGAGAGCAGCAGCATTTGCGTGTAGTTGTCAATGCCAACAGACAAGCAACACTGCGTGAAATAACCGCAGAATTCAATTTGGGACGTACGACGAACGTATCCGTTAGGACAATGCTGCGAACTCTGACGTTAATGGGTTACAGCAGCAGACGATCGACGCGATTGACTTTGCTAACAGCATGACGTCGCCTACAGCGCCTCTCCTGGGCTCGTGACGATATCAGTTGGACCCTAGACCACTGGAAAACCGTGGCCTGGTCAGATGATCCCGATATCAGTTGGTAAGAACTGATGGTAGGCTTCGAGTGTGACGCAGGCCCCACGAAACCATGACCCAAGTTACCAAAATGCACTGTGCGAGCTGGTGATGACTCCATAATGGTGCATGCTGTGTTTACGTGGATCAATCTGGGTCGTCTGGGCCAACTGAACCGACCATTGGCTGGAAATGATTATGTTCGGCTACTTGGAGACGATTTGCAGCCACTGACGGACGTCATATTCCCAAACAACGACTGAATTTTTATGGATGACAATACGGCGTGCCACCGGGCCGCAATTGTTCACGACTAGTTTGAAAAGTATTCTGGACAGTTCGAGCGAATGATTTGGCCTCCCAGATTGCCCGACATGAATCCCATCGTACATTTATGGGACATAACTGAGAGGTCAGTTCGACCAATAGTTTCGCAGTTATGGACAGTTATAGAGGCAGCATTGTGCGATATTTCTGCAGGAGACTTCAAATGACATGTTGAGTCCATGCCATGTCTAGTTGCAGCGCTACGCCGGGCAAAAGAGGTCCGACACAATATTAGGAGGTATCTCATGAATTTTGTCACATAGTGAAGTAGTAGTGGTAGAGGCTATCGAAAATAATATTAAAGCATAAGAAAGGGTACAAAAGTAACAAAATCTCCATGTTAATGAGACCTAATTAAGTGAAATCCTGAGACATTGTTCCAGCTACGAACTTTGGCAAATGAGAAAGGTCTGATAGAGTGTTCGTCGAAAATTAAGGAAAAGGTTATTATTATTTTAGGAGATGGGTCATTGTCTTTGAAATGTGAGTCAGTTAGATTATACTTTGAGAAAATTTTCCCAGAGTAGTGTTTCTGCTATGGAAAACGATTTAGAAAAGTGGGTGTGCAATAGAGAGGGGCTTCAAGGTCTTGGCTTTGTTGAGAATGAATGTTTCTGCTGTGCTGTTGTGATTAGAGTACTAAAGACCATGAGAATTTGGAGGGCTCTCTACGTTGATCAGGGAGTACGACATACACAGAGTAGGGAATTCATTGCACTTGTCCGCAAGCTGCTCAGAAAACTGTGCATCAGAGACTGAAATGTAATCAGAATGACGAACGTCAAAGATAAGTGGTAAGCTGGCGTTCTTGAGGAGCTCTAAGCTCTTGGGAAAATCATTGCAAGATCACATCACTTATGCATCTAGCAAGTGGAAGGGTTCGTGTAAGTTTTTTTCAGGTTCGAACGAAAGAGTATTTATGCTGATGTCTTCCGACAGGTTGTAGCTGTGAAATTAGTCCGAATCCTAATGGTGGGTAAAATTTTGATTGCCCGTAGTTCGCAGGTAACGGATGAATACGTGTTGACGTACGCACACTGATCATCAGATTGTGTTCCAGCAACTTTAAAGAGCCCAGCAGAAAATATGATGCTTGTGTTATCACGAACTTCTGACAACATAAACATCCATTTCCTATCCATGCTGCTGTTTTCCCCTGAGAGGTTATTCCTAAGGCTAGAGAAAATGACGTGAACCTTCAAACTTGCGAACAAAAGCCCGGAATCCTAATCACCTTCATTGACCGCCCGTGATATGCAATGGCTTCATGAAAAAGGTGGCATTTGGAATGTATAGTTTTTTATGTCAGAGGACAGCGTCGAATCATTTCCCCTCAGTGAGCTAGACAAATATCATGTGTAGCGTCTACTACGTTTGAAAATATTTCGTAAATATTTTAGAGGAGTTAGGTACATCCCGAAAAGAAGTTAGGCTGGGAGAGACCTTGAAAATCCCCCCTCCCCGCACACACACACACACACACACACACACACACACACACACAAACACTTTTCTTTCTTTTTTTAAAAAAAAGTCTAATTTCCATAAGCTCTCAGTGAGGTAGGTATGTCACCGATATTTTACTTCTTACACGAGAAACCACTACACACCTTTTACGTACTATATGGTACGAACGAAACATGGTAAAGGAAGTGTGCCATTTCGTTCGGAGCAAGACCACTGCCTACGAGATATTTCCACTAAGCTGACATTCTGCAACCAGGTCAAAGTTGTTACGTTGCGCAGTCACTCTCCGGCAATATTTGACTTCTCGCAACTACATACCGCATACTCGTCACCAGTCCTCACATGTGAAGTGTGACGGCAGTAACTCCTCGTACTTTATTACCTTATTAATTTTCATCCACCTCTGTACGTGGACCGTACACTGTAAACACATTTGTAGTTGGCTTACCACGTAACTGTGGACTATATTGCATAATATTTAAAGACTGAAAACCATTTTTTTGTTTCTATTTCAATAAAATCATTAATGCGTTCAGCTTTCACTGTCCACGTGCATTATGCCATTGCTGCTTTCAGCTTCCTCTACCAAAGCAGTATTTTTTAATGTGATGATGATTTTGTGGTGTTTTCCGTTTACCAAAGTGTACAATTGATTTACTACATAATTCTTTATTTTGGCATATTACGGCATCTTATGTCTTCAACTCCTTTTCCATTGACTTTTAGTTGGAATAAACATCTGACAAGCCCATTAAGCGAATTCAGCCACAGAAATAACCGCAAAATGAAATGTTCGCTGCCTTTTTTTTGACCAAGAAGCGTATGCTTCAATTCACAAGTACATGTCAATATATATATTCAAAAGAACTCGTTTCTGCCGCAGGATCCTGTCACATTAATGTGACCACCGCCTATGTTCGACGTCAAACTCCAATAACCACCCACAGATGACTGTAGCAGCGCTAAGAGTGGAGGGTATAGAAATCGTGTCGGGGGAACTCGGGAAACAGTGCAGTCGTTGCTGTAATACGAAAACAGGAGCCGGACGCTGCGGCCGAGCGGTTCTAGGCGCTCCAGTACAGAACCACGCTGCTGCTACGGTCGCAGGTTCGAATCCTGCCTCGGGCATGGATGTGTGTGATGTCCTTACGTTAGTTAGGTTTGAGTAGTTCTAAGTCTAGGGTACTGATGATCTCAGATGTCAAGTCCCATAACGCTTAGAGCCATTTGAACCATTTTGAACGAAAACAGAGCGATTTATTTGGCGTCCAAATGGGATCGTTGGATTCTGGTAGGGATTTATTTGGCGTCCAAATGGGATCGTTGGATTGTGGTCCAATAGTGAAAGAACTTCCGAAACGGTAAGTTTGTAAAGTGCTCATGTGTCGCCGTGGTTGAAGTATACGGTGTATGGCAAAATGGCGCTATCCAAAACCGGCGCTGACACAACTGTGGTGCACCTCGCACCGTAGATGACAGGGGTGAACGATGGCTACGGTTAAATGTACGGGGCAATAGACGTAAAACTTCTTAGCAGCTGACCGCCCAGATGACCAAGGGGCTACCAACAGAGTCTCGTCAGCGAGCGTTCAGCGAACGTTGCTGCGGTAGGGCTTCCGTAGCAGGCGCCTGGTTCGTGCACCCATACTGACTGCCGTTCATCGGCTTCGTAGGGTGGAATTTGCACGCAAGTACAGCAACTGGACGTTCCGTGAGTAGCGACAGGTAGTCTTTTCAGCTGAATCACGTTTTACACCCCATCTGACAGATGGCCATTTGCGTGTACGGCACGAAACGTCTGAAAACGAACGCCCTGTGGGCGTTTTGGTCTGGGGAATGTTTTCGTGGCATTTCCTGAGCGATCTCGTCATTCTGGAAGGCACAATGGAACAACATAAGTATGCACCTATCCTTGGGAACCATGTCAGCCCCTACGTGCCGTTTGTTTTTCCTCGTCGGGATAGTATCTTCCAGCAGGACAACGCAAAATGCCACGCAGCTCGCAGTGTACGTGCGACGTTCTAAGAGCACCAGTATGAGTTTACCGCACTGCCCTGGCAACATAACTCTCTAGATTTAAACCAACTCGAGACTCTGTGGGAGCAACTCGATCGGAATGTTCGCGCTGTGGATCCTCAATTAAGAAGGGTAGAGCAGCTGGCTACAGCACTGCAGTGAGCATGGCTCCATATCCCATTCGGTACCTTCCTGAACCTCACCGAATCTCTTCCTGAACGTCTCGGAGGAGTCTGCGCTGTGAAATGTGGTTATTTAGTCTTCTGACAAGTGGACACCTTAACGTGACTGGACAGTGTATTTGTTATAAGTTCCTGCTGTTGTAGCCACTCACTTAAAGTACTGAACTTCACACAGCTTCCGTTCAGAGATAAACGTGCTATGAATTATACGGCTCTAATAATTCCTAGTGCTCAATTTTTATAGTACTTATTATCATACTAATTACATATGGGCCCGCGCGGTTAGCCGTGCGGTCCAACGCACAGCTTTCCGGATTGGGAACGACCGCCTGGTCCCCGGCATGAATTCGCCCGGCGGACTTGTGTAGAGGTCCGGTGTGCCGGCCAGTCTGTGGATGGTTTTTAGGCGGTTTTCCATCTGCCTCGGCCAATGCGGGCTAGTTTCCCTTATTCCGCCTCAGCTACACTATGTCTGCGATTGCTGTGCAAACAAGTTCTCCACGTACGTGTACACCACCATTACTCTACGACGCAAACATAGGGGTTACACTCGTCTGGTGTGAGACGTTTCCTGGGGGGGAGGGGGGGGTGGTTCACTGGGGGCCGCACCGCACAATAACCCTGAAAGAGTGATTCGGTGTGGGCGGCGGAGGGGTGAAGTGGACTGCGGTAGTCATCGTGGGTTTGTGGACCACTGCGGCTGTGGCGGGGACGGAGCCTCTCCACCGTTTCTAGGCTCACGGTTAACATACAATACAATACAATTACATATGGAAATTCCTGCTAAGACTCAGTGAGACCTGAAGATTCGGTCACTATCGTTAGTAAGAATTAGTCCTATAATTTACCACCAGGTCCTTCATTTAGTTATAAAATACACTCCTGGAAATGGAAAAAAGAACACATTGACACCGGTGTGTCAGACCCACCATACTTGCTCCGGACACTGCGAGAGGGCTGTACAAGCAATGATCACACGCACGGCACAGCGGACACACCAGGAACCACGGTGTTGGCCGTCGAATGGCGCTAGCTGCGCAGCATTTGCGCACCGCCGCCGTCAGTGTCAGCCAGTTTGCCGTGGCATACGGAGCTCCATCGCAGTCTTTAACACTGGTAGCATGCCGCGACAGCGTGGACGTGAACCGTATGTGCAGTTGACGGACTTTGAGCGAGGCCGTATAGTGGGCATGCGGGAGGCCGGGTGGACGTACCGCCGAATTGCTCAACACGTGGGGCGTGAGGTCTCCACAGTACATCGATGTTGTCGCCAGTGGTCGGCGGAAGGTGCACGTGTCCGTCGACCTGGGACCGGACCGCAGCGACGCACGGATGCACGCCAAGACCGTAGGATCCTACGCAGTGCCGTAGGGGACCGCACCGCCACTTCCCAGCAAATTAGGGACACTGTTGCTCCTGGGGTATCGGCGAGGACCATTCGCAACCGTCTCCATGAAGCTGGGCTACGGTCCCGCACACCGTTAGGCCGTCTTCCGCTCACGCCCCAACATCGTGCAGCCCGCCTCCAGTGGTGTCGCGACAGGCGTGAATGGAGGGACGAATGGAGACGTGTCGTCTTCAGCGATGAGAGTCGCTTCTGCCTTGGTGCCAATGATGGTCGTATGCGTGTTTGGCGCCGTGCAGGTGAGCGCCACAATCAGGACTGCATACGACCGAGGCACACAGGGCCAACACCCGGCATCATGGTGTGGCGAGCGATCTCCTACACTGGCCGTACACCACTGGTGATCGTCGAGGGGACACTGAATAGTGCACGGTACATCCAAACCGTCATCGAACCCATCGTTCTACCATTCCTAGACCGGCAAGGGAACTTGCTGTTCCAACAGGACAATGCACGTCCGCATGTATCCCGTGCCACCCAACGTGCTCTAGAAGGTGTAAGTCAACTACCCTGGCCAGCAAGATCTCCGGATCTGTCCCCCATTGAGCATGTTTGGGACTGGATGAAGCGTCGTCTCACGCGGTCTGCACGTCCAGCACGAACGCTGGTCCAACTGAGGCGCCAGGTGGAAATGGCATGGCAAGCCGTTCCACAGGACTACATCCAGCATCTCTACGATCGTCTCCATGGGAGAATAGCAGCCTGCATTGCTGCGAAAGGTGGATATACACTGTACTAGTGCCGACATTGTGCATGCTCTGTTGCCTGTGTCTATGTGCCTGTGGTTCTGTCAGTGTGATCATGTGATGTATCTGACCCCAGGAATGTGTCAATAAAGTTTCCCCTTCCTGGGACAATGAATTCACGGTGTTCTTATTTCAATTTCCAGGAGTGTAGTATAAAAGCAGTCTAGATTGCGATGGTTATTTTATTAAAATGACCGGTTTCGGGCTATTCTTAGGCCATCTTCAGAACAGCACCATCAGCTGAAGGTTACGATGTCTAGAACAGTCAGTAGACATCAGTCGCCGAGACCGGTCATTTTAAATCAACAGTTTCAGCGACTGAGGTTACTGACTGTTCTAAACATCGTGAACTTCAGCTGATGGTGCTGTTCCGAAGACGGCCTAAGACTACGTCGATACCGGTCATTTTAATAAAACACTGTTTTTACATTTGTTTTATATAGCTTTCAATATCGCTGCTTCCCAAAAATGTAACCGAAAATTTTGAATTTCGTTGTAAATTGTCGTCAATTAGCAATACGTGATCAAGAGTTTAGGAACAATATCGCAGTAAATCTGTTTGAAGATAGTAATGTCACGTATCGTATACACACTGGTTGCATGTTGAAAATGTAAAAAGTAGATGCCTCACGTTAGTAAATAGTAAGAAATGTCAATATACAGTGATGAGTGAAGTTGTTGTCAATGTGTCGACGAATCTCCATGGGAAGCGAATAACGTTATTCTTGTTATATCGCCCTCAGCGTAGAAAAGGAGTGTGAATAGGATCCGACCACACATTGTAGAATTCAGGTCGGGAAATCAGGCTGACCCGTTCATGTATTGAATCTTTAGCAGTTGGAGATACTCATCCGTGAGACATGCGTGATTTGTTCCAGCAATTTCGTACCGTAATACTGTACCGTTTAGTGGTCGTATGTAAGCACGAAAGATCCCATCAATATAGGCGTGGATATTCACAATTCCAAGTGAAAAAAAAGCAAGGTCTATTCGTCTACATGGAAAGGTACTATTTCGCGGAATGAAATTCCCTCATTTGAAGATACCGTTATTTAATGCGTGATTATAGGTTTTTGATTCTCACTATACCACGCCACGTCACTTTGCCAAACCAGAACATTATTCATTGCGAAGAGAACGGTTCCGCATTGCTGTGTTGCCTACTGTACATGCTGGTGTACCCGCTGTAAACATTCCCGCTTGCGGTGAATGGTACACACGTGACTGGTCGTCTTGCATACGTATCTCCTTCATGAATAATTTGCGATCAGTACTCGATATCAGCCTTCCGATAGTTGTGGTAAGGTCAGACTGTAGATGGGATCGGGTCACGATTCTGTTCCTTCGATGTATATAAAACAGTTCTACAACCATCTCCACTTCCTTTGCTGATTCTTTTATATAAGCATTTTGGAACTAGTCATGCAATACAAGTGAGAATCGGGTTGAATAAATAATCGCACAGGTATAACTACAAAGTTATCAAGAATACAGATTAAATGCATACATAAGACCTGAGAGAATATGGAGGTCTACCAACAAAATGAAAATTGTGGTGTCGGGTTTGAGAGACGATGGATGCATACAACATTCCACGTCTTCTGTGGAAGAACGGGAGTATTAGAGATTAATCAGCGTTATGTAGAAATATTTAACATCCACTTACAGTTAATAGTTGGCAAATTAAATGAAAAGTTTATAGGTAGAGACACATATACTGAACTGACTTCCAAGACAGTTACGTATAATACAATAATAAAAAAATTCAGTGAGAAAATTGAATGAACCGAAAAATAGCTTTTGGGGTCACAGAAGGGAGAGGACAGAAATAAACTGATCTCAGACGTGTACAATGTAGTCATTAGATGGTACAGGAGTTGGACAATAACATGGAAACACGATGTAGGTATTAGTCGCAGTCAAAACAGTGTTATGTGTAGTTGTGAATGCATTATGTCGCAGTAACTCAGACGCACCATATAGAATATTTTACCGCATGCAGGGAAAGAGGAAAAACATTATCCGCTAAGTTGCAACGCAGGCGAAAGTGTGAGTGATTGTGACCGATGGTCATTGAAGATGATAGTGACGAAAAAAAAAGAGGTCGATAGTTGTAATAGTCGCTGCAGAACTAATGTCGCACGAACTAATGTCGCACGAAAACAACAGGAAGTGAGCTCCATAAACAGGAAACTGCAGCTGTAGCTGGAGCTCCAATGCCACTCATTAGCGATGCAAATCCCGTAACAGGAAAATGTGGTACCGAACCCATAAAATCTGGATGGCTCTGAGCACTATGGGACTCAACATCTGGGGTTACCAGTCCCCTAGACTTAGAACTACGTAAACCTAACTAACCTAAGGACCTCACACACACCCACGCTCGAGGCAGGATTCGAACCTGCGACCGTAGCAGGACTGAAGTGCCTAGAACCTCTCGGCCACAGTGGCTGGCATAAAATCTGGTCTATGGAGCAATGTAATAACATCATTTGGTCTGATGAGTCGTGTTTCACACTGTTTCCTACTTCTGGACGTCCCAAAGCTGAAACATGGAGAAGGTTTGGTGATGAACTGGGCAGTGATATCGTGGTTTTCCATGGGCCACATGGTTAGTCTGCGAGGTCACATTACTGCCAAGGATTATGTGACCATTTTGGATGATGAAGTCCATCTCATGGTGCAATGTTTTTCCTCTAGTGGTGTTATTGTTTTCCAAGACGACAGGAGCTCTGTTAGCACAGCTTGCGTCGTCCAGAACTGGTTTTGTGAGCACAAGGATGAACTGTCGCATCTCCTCTGGCCACCACAGTAATCAGATCTCAAAATTATTGAGCTTTTTTGATCTATTGTGGAAATAAGGGTGCGTGATTGATATCCATGTCCATCAACGTTACCTGAATTTGCCACTATTCTGCAGGGCGAATCGTATAAGATTCCATTGAAAATCATATTGGAGCTGCATTTATCCATTCGAGAGGACTGGAAGCTGTTTTGCATGCCAACCGACTTTCTACAAAATATTAGGCATGGTAAAGTGTTTTGTTTGTGGTGTTTCCATATTTTTGTGAACCACCTGTAGGTGATTAGTGTAAGTAGGCTGTTTATGTTTTCTTATTGGCAACGTTACGTAGCACTCTGTATGAAA
The DNA here is from genome assembly GCF_023864275.1 of Schistocerca cancellata. Taxonomy (NCBI): domain Eukaryota; kingdom Metazoa; phylum Arthropoda; class Insecta; order Orthoptera; family Acrididae; genus Schistocerca; species Schistocerca cancellata. Next base: position 208,318,921 of record NC_064629.1, on the reverse strand, counting down.
ATCACTGGCTGTGCTGTGTGCAGTCTGTGGCTGGTTTGCATTGTTGTTGGCTATTGTAGTGTTGGGCAGTTGGCTGTTAACAGCGCGTAGCGTTGCGCAGTTGGAGGTGAGCCGCCAGCAGTGGTGGATGTGGGGAGAGAGATGGCGGAGTTTTGAAATTTGTAAGACTGGATGTCATGAACTGCTATATACATTATGACTTTTGAACACTATTGAGGTAAATACATTGTTTGTTCTCTATCAAAATCTTTCATTTGCTAACTATGCCTATTAGTAGTTAGTGCCTTCAGTAGTTTGAATCTTTTATTTAGCTGGCAGTAGTGGCGCTCGCTGTATTGCAGTAGTTCGAGTAACGAAGATTTTTGGTGAGGTAAGTGATTTGTGAAAGGTATAGGTAAATGTTAGTCAGGGCCATTCTTTTGTAGGAATTTTTTAGTCAGATTGCGTTGCGCTAAAAATATTGTGTGTCAGTTTAAGCACAGTCATGTATAATTTTTCTAAGGGGACATTTCATTAGTAATTTTTTAAATAATAGATTTCCTGTATTCAATTGTATAGACGCCACATCAACCATATAAAAATGTAGAATTTTATGGATAACGAAGAGATGGAAAAGTGGCAAGCAAATATAAAATGCAATAAAACATACGAGCTGCGTGTGCAATGCAACATATTTTTTCTGAAAGCAAATTGGTTGTATTCCGGAGTTTAATATACCATATTATTGACCACTCTTTTCCCTACAAAACCCTTTTTTTTAACAAACTCAGTTCAACGCGACGACCTCACGCCACTGTCTGGGAGGGCTTGTATGCCAGCATAGTACCACTCTACTTTGTCGGATCCATCGTCTTGCTGCATGAGTTTTTTTTGGAAATTTATGGTAAGGGCTATGGGACCAAACTGCTTAGGTCATCGGTCCCTAGGCTTACGCACTACTTAATCTAACTTAAATTAACTTACGCTAAGGACAACACACACCCATGCCCGAGGGAGGATTCGAACCTCCGACAGGTGGAGCCGCGCGAACCGTGACAAGACGCCTGAGACCGTACGGCTACACCGCGCGGCACTGCAGTAACAACCTCCGTATCATCCACGCTCTGCTTCCCGCGGAGTGCATTCCTCATTGAAACTAACCGATGAAAGTCGGAAGGAGCGAGATCCGGGCTGTAGGGTAGGTGAGGAAGAACAGTCCAGTGAAGCTTTGTGAGCTCCTCTCGGGTGCGCAGACTTGTGTGAGTCCTTGCGTTGCCATGGAGCAGAAGTTCGTTCGCATTTTTGTGGCGACTAACACGCTGGAGTCGTTTCTTCAATTCCCTGGAGGTAGCACAATACACTTCAGAGCTGATCGTAGCACCACAAGAGTGGACAACAAACACAATAACTCCTTCAGAGTTCCACAACACATGACTTTACTGGCTGAGGATCCGGCTTGGCACTTTTTCTTCGGAGGTGAGGTGGTGTGGCGTCCCTCCAGAGATTGTCGTTTTATTTCCGGGTAGAAGTGATGAATCTATGTTCCACAAAAAATTGTCACCATCAGCCTCGTAATATGTAAACAATTCCGCACAGATGATCCTTTGTTGCTCTTTATGTTTTTCGTTGAGGCGGTGAGGAATCCTGCGGGCACATAGCTTTGAATCGCAGAATACAAGTAGAGACGTCCAGTTCTGCAGCGAGATGTTTGATTGTGGTCCGTCGATCACCTAAAATGAGAGTGTCCGCACGTTCCAAAACTCCACTGTTACAGCATGTGCGGCAGGCCGACAAGCTGAAGATCGGACAGGTTTGCACAACCTTGTTGCGATAATGACAGACGTCTCGCTTCGTGCTTTTGTTCACTGCCACGTCTCCGTAGAGATTTTGCCAGCGCCTATGAATATCTGCGATGCCCTGGTTTTCCACCCAAAGAAACTCAATGATTCCTCTCTTCTTGGAACACACCTATGTTGGACGCTATTTGGGAAGGCTACGTATAGGGGAGACACCTATGGGAACTTCACGGAACTGTAGGGACTGAAGCGGGAATATTCCACCATGTCCCACAAGAAATTCTGCAATTTTTTAATCGAAACTGGCGTGGAAAAAAATGTGTTGCACTACTTATTGAACCCCTCGTGTAGCTTCGCTGGTAATGCAAATGAGATAAGATGTGGCAGTCTGAGATCGAGAAGTAAACACAGAAAAAACGCCAGGAGGATGAGTTCTTATCCTGGGGTTGTTGAGCTGGAAAGCATGGATGTTTTGCATATAACACTAGTAAACAAATTTAAACTTTTTTCTGCATCTGGTTTGTAAATGGGTGGATTTACCTGATTTTGGGGTGATGAGTACCCTGGAAAAATCAGTTTTTCTCTATGACATCACATTTCCTAGGTACACAGCAGAATAAAAAATGGTAAGAGCGAAAATTGACACAATTAAGTCAAACAAAAATACACATTCAGAACTTTTGAAATCGATACTATTTTGTATGCATATATGGGCATGATGCCAATAAAAGGTCCAAATTAGTTCTGAAGATATTTTCACCTTTAATCGTCTTTGGTTTTTGAAAAATACGACGACGGAGCTCTTCTTTTGTTTGCCGTTTCATCACTCTTCCTAACAAGACCCCAGCAGTAGTCACCCATCATCGAAGGGTTCCAATGGCCTTGGTAACGGTGTTCCATGGTAAGAATGTCTTGGTGAAAGCGTTCACCATGCTCATCGCTTACGGATCCCAAATTTTCCGGGAATAAATTAAGGCGAGAATGTAAAAAGTGTATTGTAAGCGACATTCTACACCCTATGTTCTTGTAGTTTTCTAATAGATCATTCACAATGGTAACATAGTTTTTGTCTTTTCTGTCACCCAAAAAGCCCTTCACAATTGCTTTAAAAGAAGACCAAGCAACTAATTGGATATCTATGAGTTTGGTACCAAAGGTTGGATATTTCAGCAATTTTCTTATTTGTGGTCCAACAAACATACCCATTTTCAGCTCTAGCTCACTTAATTTGGGAAACTTTTCTTTTAAGTGATTGAAGGCCTCATCTTCTTTATCCAGAGCTCTTACAAAGTTCTTGATAAAGACAAACTTGATATGAATGGGAGGCAAAATGATTCTATCGGGGTCAACCAATGGGATATTTTTCACATTTACGCCGCGCGGGGTAGCCGCGCGGTCTAAGGCGCCTTATCACGGTCCGTGCGGCTTCCCCCGTCGGAGGTTCGAGTCCTCCCTCAGGCGTGTGTGTGTGTGTGTGTGTGTGTGTGTGTGTGTGTGTGTGTGTGTGTGTGTGTGTGTTGTCCATACCGTAAGTTAGTTTAAGTTACATTAAGTACTGTATAGGCTTAGGGAGCGATGACCTCAGCAGTTTGGTCCCATAAGACCTTACCACAAATTTCCAATTTTTCACATTTACGTTTCCAGGAACATATGACTTCCCTATAGGCCATTCCTTCACTGTATAGTGGTTATTGGTGTCACGGCTGTCCCAAAGGCACAAAAAGGAGCAGTATGTCGTGAATCCTGCCTGAAAGGACTGCAACAACTTTTAAATCACAGCAAAACTGCCATTCATGATCCTTACATTTGATTGCCTCTAGCAGCGAAGCCATGGTTTCACTAGTTTCATTCATGTCTACTGCCTAAGCCGAAGGTATCGATGGAAATGCATTGCCATTATTCAATAGCACTGCTTTCAAGCTGGTTTTTCCGGAGTCAATAAATAGTCGCCACTCCTGTGGATTATGTTGTACACCTAGCTGCATCATCAGACCATTGACATCTGTATATGCACACACTGAATTCTGCATATCGAAATATTGAGCGAAGGAAGCACCCCTTGATCTGAAACAGGAAATTTTTGCCCCTGGAGCTAGAAGGTTACGTTGTTGCAGCCTCGACCCCAAAAGCTCAACTTGTTGTTTGAAAGTTTTAGATCGCGAACCAAATCGTTCAATTCATTTTGATTAAAGAGCTGAGGCGAAGTGTCATGATATTGAGGGCAGTACTCTTCTATACGTTCAATACTTTCTGATTCACTTGATATGGTGTACGGGTCCGTGGCTTTCAAGTTACAAACAGGAACAGAAAACTCCTCATCACGGGGCACAGGCAAATGCACTGAAGATACATTTGGATACTTTATTTTATGTCTAGTTTTGGTTGAATGTCCCGAAACATTTGTAAGATATTTGTAACAGTCTGCATAATAGTCCTTAGGCTCACACCACACCATCGGAACAGCGGATGGCGTGGCTCGGAGTTCTCCTGTCAACCTCTCGGTTAAGGTTGTACTACAGGTTATGCAGGCAATATGAGGTTCAAAGGTTTTATCTTGTTCACCAACAGGACACTCAAAATACAGTTTATATGCCTTCTTAACCAAATCAGTGATTGGTTTTCTTTGGACTTTTGGAGTGAATTTCCCACACACATAACAAAAGTTGTCGCGGTGGTTTAGACAGCAACGGTATTTACTAGTTGCCATTTTTCTTAGTGTAAGTTTTAAACACAAAAAGTTTGCACTATCTTTCACAGGAAACACTCACTGAGGATCTCTTTCACACCACTCGATTACCACGCCAACCATTGACTGCCGCAGAAAATTTTTAACGCCAAGACGCGTATAGTGAGAACTTCAGAGTGAACACCTCGGAATGTCTGCCACAAAGATGTTGCAGTCTGGACCCTGATTTCCCCGTTGGCGTTATTCTGTGAATCAGCAATAGGAGTCGCTTTTGCGGTAGCGACGAAGTTTATATGAGGCGTGATTCTGGACATCCTGGTTACTGGCAAACGTTAACTCACTCTGTGAATCTTGCTCATGGATTAATAATACCACTGTAAGAATACTATATCTACACCTACGGATTAATACCACTGTGAGAATACTTTATCTTCACCTATCCCCTGCAAACCATTGTGAAGCGCATGGCAGAGGGTACTGCTCATATCCTACCTATCAGAGTTCCTCGGAGATCCATTCGCGTATGGAGAGTAGGGAGATTAATTGAGTGAATGTCTCTGTACTTACTGCAACTAGTGTACTCTTGTCTTCTAGTCCCTACAGGAATGATACGTAGGGGGCTGTAGTACAGTCCCGGATTTCTCACTGAATACTGGTTCTTAAAGCTTAGTAGGTATGCGATCGCAGGATAATTGAGACCTACTTCACAAAAGATAAGAAAATTCAATACAAATATTTAAATTTCATTTTCCGTACTACAAGTATTTTTGTAGGTTCTTGAGACAGCTGTGTACAAATTAGTCGCAACCCTTGTCAGTATACATAATTTCCCATCAGACGCACAGTTTGGTCTCAGGAAATGAGCAGAAACACAAAATGTTATTTATTCTTTTGCGCCCATGACATACATAGTGTTAAATCTTAAGGATAGTAGGTAACATTACTGATTTAACGAAGTATTTGATTTTTTGGATCATCCAATACTTTTGCATAAGTTGGAACTTTACGTCTAGTGGGAAGATAAAAAATTATTCTTTTCGCATGCAGCAAATAGAAAATAGTGCATTATGTTCTAGTGTAGACCAAAATTGGAAAAACGATAAATTTGCCTGATGTATGATTAAGCAGAGGATGAAATATTTGCTCGATGTAAATCAATGATTTGTTACTAACAAGACAGACGAATTAAAAAAAAAACCGTTGTCAAATGATAGGGTCTTCAGATATCACTTGGAAAAACTTGGAACGTATAAGGGGCAGTCAAATCAAAAGGAGACAGATGGAAAAAGTAAGTAAACTGTTTATTATTTCAAAAGCAGTCACCATGACTGTTAACAGATTTATCCCACTGTGAGACAAGACGGTCAGTGTCTTCATGGAACAATGTTTGCGCTTGCCAATGGAACTATGATTGTACCCAGGCTTGCACCTCTTATTCCCAAGCAAATAGACGGTCACGAATGTCTTTCGTCAGGGCTCCAAAAATAGAGATATCGCATGGGGAGATACCGAGAGTGTGTGGAGAATGTGTAAGGGCTTCCCAGCGAAACTTCTGCAGCGTAATCGAAAAGAGCTTGGCAACATGCGGGCGGGCCCACATTCTGGTCTACTTTTCATTTGACTTTCCCTTATTCATATAATTTTACAGTTATATTTTAGCACAAAACGTAAACAAACAGCGTTTTATAGCAATTCTGTCAATCACAAAGAACTGTCGTAGCTCAGGAAGGAGCAATCGAAACGACCTGCGGTGTCAGTTCAAGGACTTCGAGCAAGCATTTGAGTAAATCCGAAATTATTACTAATCCATCTCTATACGTACGATCACATACATACACATTTAATAATCCTGTTATCGTGATTTTTTAAAACTTTGTAAGTTCCGGGAAGTACGAAGTTACTCATTCCATGACCAAATAACTTCAGTTGTCAACTCATGAACTGGTTGGGTGACTTTATTGTGAATTTGTGGGTATTTCTTTTTGGTGGATTATTACTTTACGGTTATTATATTTGATTTTCATTACTAATTTCAAACATATATTGGTTCTGATGTATCCCATTAGAATGTATTCCTTCTTCGTTTTCGCAATTTAAGGATTTGAAAGTTTATTCTAGGTCTGCTGGAAATGGTTTTACTCGAATGGTACTTCCTTCCCTGACTCACTTTTCAGCTCTGAATTTCCCACTGCACTGCGGTGACTACAATCATTATGAAGCACATGAAATGTTTTCACAGTTGCGAATACGAGCAACTATCAGCTGTAAAGGGGAATGACGACAGTGAAAGTTTGTGCCGGGCCGGGACTCGAACCCGCATTTTCTGCTTTATGCGAGCAGTCGCCTTAAGAACATTGGCTATCTGTGGACGACTCATGGCCAGACTAAAACTTCTATTCCCATGTCATCTCTTCTGCGTCACAACCTGTTCTCGTACACACTATGTAATTCCTGTAAAGCGTGGCGGGAGAAGGGGAGGGGGACATGCGACATTTTAATTGAAAATTATTGCCTGCTGTCGGTGGATAAATGCGATGTTGCAGTGACTGTGTTGTTAAGAAGAACGATGGAATGTTCATTCGGACATGCATACATACATTACGGAGATGAAGCAGGTAGACTGATATACGTAAATAAATGTTATACATTGCCTGTAAAAAGATGAAAATACAGATCTCGTTTGAATAGACAATCGCAATAGAATAACTGGAATCCGTATTTTCTTTTTGGTCTCGAGGCCTCTTCCACATGCGCAGTTTTACAAGTAAAATGGAAGCTATTCAGTTTTTTGCGACAGTATAGAGTCTTATTTGGACCAGAGGTGATTCGCTTTATTTAAAACACATCCAGTGGTCGCTGTAACAGTTGGGGTTTTGTTTACAGGTCTGTTTAAGATTATACTAAACAGCTCTCATGTTTAAAATTACTTTTTTCTTGCTCTCGGTTTTTTTGGTCCTATATTATTTTCACCCATTCTTATATCCACATGCGTTCGGTTTTCAACACAAGGCACTACACTGACACATAGTATGCAAGTTTTTATACATCCAACATCCATATTCACCTCGTGTACGTTGTATACTTTGTTTCGATGTATTCAGGTTTGGAAAAAGGGACGGGAGACGGAGGGCGGGGGGCGGGGGGGGGGGCGGGGGGGGCGGGGGGGCGGGGGGGGGGCAGGGACATGATGATGATCCTGATTTGCGTGTGTTTTCCACTTAGTTTTATAGTAAAGCTGTTTGTTACGATATTGGGATGGGTGTTCTTGAGGAGATATGTGACCTGGTTTATGTGTTAATTGGTTCAAATGGCTCTGAGCACTATGGGACTTAACATCTGTGGTCATTAGTCCCCTAGAACTTAGAACTACTTAACCTAAGGACATCACACACATCCATGCCCGAGGCAGGATTCCAACCTGCGACTGGAGCGGTCACTCGTTTCCAGACTGAAGCGCCTAGACCGCACGGCCACACCGGCCGGCTATGTGTTAATGATTATACGATAGGTAGAGGTGATTGTTGTTTATTAATAGATGTTTTATTAGCTTAAATACCGTTTGGATGCTAATGTTCCTTCGGTCGTTTAGTATGCGTTTCTTTTCTATCATCATCGTTTGGATGTGGAAATTTTGTTGCAATGTTGAGAGATGTTTTTCGTTACTGAATCTGGTTATTTTCATGCCTGTGTCTATTGTGGTAGGATGGTGGTCTTCTTGTGAGAGACGTTCTCCGAATGTTAAATGACTGGTGTTTCCAGTTACATCTATCGATTTGACGTTGAACGATCACCTAAACCTAGCTGTGGTGCAGGTAGATACCTGAAAGGCTTATCGGAAGAATCCGAAGGGAATGAAATTCATTCACGAAACAAGTTATTTATGAATCCTTTGTTCGAGCAATTTTTGAGTGTCTTTCTTTGGTTTGGAATACTTACCAAATTAGATTAGCGGAAGAGATAAGGAAATTCAAAGAAGAACTGTGCGTCTCGTCACTGGTTTATTCGGTTAAGGCGAAAGGATCACAGAAATTATATAAAAAAATTAATGGGAGACGCTACAACTCTGTTGCTGTACGTCACGATAATCTTATACCCAAGAATGAGACATCGAACGTTCCAAAGAACATGCTACGCCGGCAGAGGTGGCCGAGCGGTTCTAGGCGCTACAGTCTGGAACCGCGTGACCGCTACGGTCGCAGGTTCGAATCCTGCCTCGGGCATGGATGTGTGTGATGTCCTTAGGTTAGTTAGGTTTAAGTAGTTCTAAGTTCTAGGGGACTGATGACCTTAGAAGTTAAGTCCCATAGTGCTCAGAGCCATTTGAACCATTTGAACGTGCTACTTTTTTTAACTTACATAATTTAACATTAAATTAGAGAAATTAAGCTGTATACAAAATGGTATCCCCAGTCATCTTTCCCGCTCATCATGCGCAAATAGATCAGGAAGTGGGAATATGATTGTGGTACACCATGTAGCGCATGCCACCAACCGTACGATATTTTGCGGGTTACACGAGCAGATGACATAAATGTTTGTGTATCGCGGTATATCTAATAGTGTTGCCACGGAAGTGTGTAAGTTTGGCGAACGACTGATGAAGGGGATTTCACTGACGTGAGTATAGCCTACTGCGTGGTCCAGCCTGTCTTGGAGGAATCTTGAGGTCTTCTCATCCCGCGTGATCTTGTCACCCCAGAGAGTCACGACAATGTTCATATGGCTTCCTTCCTGTCTGGTTGATAGTCTGTAAACGAGAGTTGACTTAAAAGGATACCTTTGCGATTCTACATAGAGTGTGAGACAGAGCATGCTCCTCTTCTAGCAGCAGTTTACCGTACGCTATGTGATCAAAAGTATCCGGACACCCCCAAAAAACATACGTTTTTCATATTAGGTGCATTGTGCTGCCACCTACTGCCAGGTACTCCATATCAACGACCTCAGTAGTCGTTAGACGTCGCGAGAGAGCAGAATGGGACGCTCCGTGGAACTCACGGCCTCCAACGCGGTCAGGTGTTTGGGTGTCACTTCTGTCATACGTCTGTACGCGAGATTTCCACACTAATAAACATCCCTAGGTCCACTGTTTCAGATGTGGTAGTGAAGTGGAAATGTGAAGGGACACGTACAGCACAAAAGCACAAAGCGCGCCCTCATCTGTCGACTGACAGAGACCGCCAACAGTTGAAGAGGCTCGTAATGTGTAATAGACAGACATCTATCCAGACCATCACACAGGAATCCCAAACTGCATCAGTATCCACTGCAAGTACTACGACAGTTAGGCGGGAGCTGAGAATACTTGGGTTTCATGGCCGAGCGGCTGCTCGTAAGACACACACGACGCCCGTAAATGCCAAATGACGCCTCGATTGGTGTAAGGATCGCAAACATTGGACGAGTGAACAGTGGAAAAACGTTGTGTGGACTGACGAATCACGGTACACAATGTGGCGATCCGATGGCAGGGTGTGTGTATGGCAAATGCCCAGTGAACGCCATCTGCCAGCGTGTGTAGTGCCAATAGTAAAATTTGGAGGTGGTGGTGTTATGGTGTGGTCGTGTTTTTCGTGGAAGGGGCTTGCACCCCTTGTTGTTTTGCGTGGCTCTATCACAGCACAAGCCTACATTGATGTTTTAAGCACCTACTTGCTTTCCACTGTTGAGGAGCAATTCGGGGATGACGATTGCATCTTCCAACACGATCGAGCACCTGTTCATAATTTACGGCCTGTGGCGGAGTGGTTACACGACAATAACATCCCTGTAATGGACTGGCCTGCACACAGTCCTGACCTGAGACCCATGGACCAACTTTGGAATGTTTTGGAACGCCGACTTTGTGCTAAGCCTCACCGACCGACATCGATACCTCTCCTCAGTGCAACACTCCGTGAATAATGGGCTGCCATTCCCCAAGAAACCTTTCAGCACCTGATTGAACGTATGCCTACGAGAGTGGAAGCTGTCATCATGGCTAAGAGTGGGCCTACACCATATTGAATTCCAGCATTACCGATGGAGGGCGCCACGAACTTGTAACTCATTTTCAGCCAGGTGTCCGGATACTTTTGATCACATAGTGTATGTCGCTGGAGGCGTGAAAAGCTACTTGTAACTGGAAAAAAGTGCAGGTCCTTCCCGTTTTCAAGAAAGGTCATAAAACAGACGTTCAAATGTGTAGGTCTATATTACTGACGTAGGTACGTTGTTTACTTTTGGAATATATTTTATGTCCGCGTATTCTGACATTTCTGCAGACCGAAAATCTCCTCTGTAGGAAGTAATATGGATACCTTCTCAAAAGTAGACGTATTTAGAACCGTGGCTGTAGTTCAGTTACAAATCCTAAAATCAACATGGGCTCCCCAAATAACGTTCGTCTGAAACACAGCTCGCTCTATTTGTCCATGACATACAAATGACTTTGTGTAATCTCGGCAGGTCCACAGGGCTTTTCACGGATGAACTGTTGTATACGTATAAGCCAACACTCTTGAATGAATCATCCATTTTTTTCTGAAACTGTAATCATTTATTTGTCTGTAAATGTACATCACATCGGTCACTTTCCGTCCCATTCGGATAATCACTTCGTGGTGCTTGTTTTTTTTCCTTTTTTTGTCTTAGGGTATGTTTTGTTTATTGTAAAATAAGACTCCACTCCCCTCCCCCCTTCCTATGACGTCTAATCCGTCTATTCGTTATAGGCCCCTCGTTATACATTTTGGAGCTGTCTACTGCGGGTTTCATCCAACTGTCGGTTCCAAGTAAACTTGAGCGCGCGAGCTGTCAGGGACGGTGGTAAATCCTGGGACATTGCAAAGAATGCTTCTGCAGTACACGGTTAAAATTTTGACATTTGATGAGTCTCTACTTTGCGCGTGGTCTGATTTTGCTGTCTGTGTTTTTACTGGTGAGCATTCATCTGAGGCCCACGAACTATCGCCTAGCCTTAAAAACCCACGTGTACTCCACAAGTACTCTGCTGCCGAATGGGTCACGATACCCTGCGCCGAGCGCTCTTCTCCCGCGACGTGTGCGCTGGAAGGTGCTTCGGCAGCAGAGCCGATGAGAGAAACAAGCAACACCATAGGTGCCCGATGCGACGCACTAGCTTCCCACCAGCACCTCCAATCTAAGACAAACGGCTGATCACGGACAACAGCATCCTCAGCTGTTCGCGAACTACTGTCAGCTACTCCAGCGTCCGGACGTATCGGGAAGACTCCATCCTGGTACTAACCCTCGAATGAAAATAACAGCTAAAAGAAGAAACAAGAAAGAAACCTGTGGTCTTTTAGAATAGCATTTTCTCTACCAAACTTGTCAAAAACATAAACGCAAGCTCCTTGAAAACACCGAGCCCGTCACTGACACTAGTTCACTGCACGCTGGCAGACACGAAAAGTAATGGCTGTATTTCACACAGGAAGAGATTCCATATTTCTAGGTTTCCGGAAAGCATTTGGCACGGTGCGCCATTGCATGTTGTTAACGAAGGTACGAACATTTGGAATAAGTTCACAGGTATTTGACTGGCTCGAAGACTTCTTAAATTATAGAACTCAGTATGTTGTCCTCGACGGCGAGCGTTCCTGAGAGTCAAGGGTATAGTCAGGAATGTCCCAGGGGAGTGTCATAGAACTGCTGTTGTTCTCTATACAGGGTAAAGTGAAATTCGCGCACTCGGGCTTCTCAGCGCTGTCACAAAATTTCGTTCGGCGTGTGCATCAGGCAGAAAATGGATGTTAACAAGTCTGCCTTTGGCAGAGCAACAGAGTGGACGCGTCCGTGTTTTCCGTGTGCGGAGCGCGAGCTCGCCTTGTTTACACTCTGACGCCTGTTGCTTCAATGCCGGCTTACCTTCTACGATACATGGCGAACCGTTATCGTAGATCTACACTCCGATTTACTTTCTGCAACGATTATGCCCGACCCAAAGCACTCGAGGTGGAGCGTTTTCTGCGGGAGAAAGTGAAGATCCAGGCGACCGATATTATCGGCATATATTTGTCGATCGTGAGCAGCACGGTCTATGTTAAAATCATTAACGACGTGGCATGCAAACGCATCCTACGTTAGACCAAACAGGGGCTCCGCTTCTGTCATGCTGATGGGTCAGGGCGGTAACCGTCGACCACGCGGGCTTACGTATGAGTACGATACGCATTTTCGAATTGCCATTCGAACTTCCTGCAGAGGAAGTCGTCGTGGCAGTTCGACCATACGGCACAGTCCATGGCCACACTGCGGAGAAGGGAACACAGTTTCGGACATATCCTGTGCTAAGCGGCGATCGACAGGTCACCATTGATCTCCGAAGCCACGTCCCGTCCTACTTACAGATCGGCGGATGCCGTGCAATAATTATGTACGACGGTCAGCCTCGGACCCGTGCCGGGTGCGGCACAGAAGGCCACCTAAGATCCGAATGCCTACAGTGGCGTATTACGCAACTTCCAGCTGCCGAAGGACCACCCACGTCGCAACCTACGGTGCTACCGGTGACCTACGCCGCTGCTCTAGCCTCTCCTACCGCTTCGCAACGTCGCCCGGACGTCACAAAGGAGCCCGACCAGACCGCGATGGAAAGCGCCTCGGACGGATCGCCGCCTCGGCCGGCCATCGACGCCATTCCGACGAGGCCAACGCGCCCGGCCGCTGACCCCACCCTCGGCAACACGATGGAGCTCGACTCGCCCATCGTCCCTGTGGTGTCACCGCCAGACACCACACTTGCTAGGTGGTAGCCTTTAAATCGGCCGCGGTCCGCTAGTATACGACGGACCCGCGTGTCGCCACTGTCAGTGATTGCAGACCGAGGGCCGCCACACGGCAGGTCTAGACACACTTCCTAGCACTCGCCCCAGTTGTACAGCCGACTTTGCTAGCGATGCTACACTGACAAATACGCTCTCATTTGCCGAGACGATATTTAGCATAGCCTTCAGCTACGTCATTTGCTACGACCTAGCAAGGCGCCATTACCAGTTTATATTGAGATTGTTATTAATGTACCGTCGAGAGCGATGTACACCAATTATGGATTAAAGTTAAGTATTCCAGAAGCTATGTACTATTTTTGGCTACTATAATTCCTTGTCATTTTCCAGACCTCACGCCAGTCTGCGTGAGCTTAAACGCGTGCCTTTCGGCTTCCTCCAAACTCCGTGAATTGGTTCCTGCCAATTCACAACAGTCCCTACGGCGGCCTTCCTGCCAGAGCGACGTGACTTCCTTCCGTCGTCGGACACGGATGGTCGCATAAGGAAACAACGTTCTCCGAAACGTCGCCAGAGAAGGCACCGCACCTTTTCAAGCCAAGAGAAAACTGCTGCGCTAGTGTCAGTCCTAGTCTAGGGAAAGGGAAATTTTACCAAAATTCAATGGCGGCGTGGTAAGCGATGAAATCTGAGACTGCTGGCAGAGTGTGGTAACAGTCGACAGCCAGCGGGCCACGCAAGGAAAACATGGCACTCACGGGCACGGAGCTGCGGCGGCGGTTTTGCACACACGATTTTTTTTGAGTGGAGCAACAACGAGGCAGGAAACTGCAGCTTTGCTTTAAGTTATTGCGATGTATGAGGCGGGGCACTAGGACAGAGCCAAGAGTGGCGATTTGTAAGTGGCTGACATGTGGGAGTTAATCCCTGCCATAGTTTCTGTCTCTCACTGACACTACGTCAGAAGCGAGGGAAAAAAATGGCTCTGAGCACTATGGGACTCAACATCTTAGGTCATAAGTCCCCTAGAACTTAGAACTACTTAAACCTAACTAACCTAAGGACATCACACACACCCATGCCCGAGGCAGGATCGAACCTGCGACCGTAGCAGTCCCGCGGTTCCGGACTGCAGCGCCAGAACCGCACGGCCACCGTGGCCGGCAGATGCGAGGGAGAAACCAATATAAATATATGGACAATTTTAGCTTGGGACAGAGTGTGCCAGGCCAGTCGAGCGTCGGGGCGGACCTGTACTGGTCTACGCTTATTGGGGCTAGTCTGGCAGCAATATTATAAGTATTCTGCATAAACTTGTTCTTTGTTTGTATGTACTTGTTCGGGCTACATTCCGCCTCCGGGGACACCACACTGGGGCAGGACGGAATGGCAGCCTGGAACTTGGAGATCCCATGGTCTGCCTGAAGGAGGGCGGTGACAGCAAACTGCAGCAGGTCCAGGAGGGGCTCAGTCCCACTCTAGTCTACAGGCCATGTTCGCTTCCCACCTGGTGTACCAGGGTCCGGTCGAGGCGTACACTGCAGGAGGCGCAGCAGCGCTGCAGCAGTGCCAGAGACGACGGTTGATGTTGCCATCCGTCAAGCACCACTAGCGACAAATTGTGGCACTGCATCCAGGAGGGCGTGGGTTCGAGTCCGGTCCTGTACTAAATGGTTCAAATGGCTCTCAGCACTATGGGACTTAACATCTATGGTCATCAGTCCCCTAGAACTTAGAACTACTTAAACCTAACTAACCTAAGGGCAGCACACAACACCCAGCCATCACGAGGCAGAGAAAATCCCTGACCCCGCCGGGAATCGAACCCGGGAACCCGGGCGTGGGAAGCGAGAACGCTACCGCACGACCACGAGATGCGGGCGGTCCTGTACTGGGAGCAGCGGCGGCCCGAGGGCCACAGGTGACCAGTAGACCCACCTTTGTCCCATGGTCAGACAGAGCAGGCCAAATGGGGGGGAGGGCGACGAGGACCTGGGACTGTAACAGTCTCCAGAATCGCAGGCATTGGAGCGGCGCCAGTCGCAACGCCCCGGCAGGGGGCGACCGGGAGGCCGCGGCCGACATCCATCGGCGGACGACCTTGATGACGGGAGCAGCGGCGTCGGCATACCAGGAGTGTGCTGAGCTGGCTGGACTCACGGGACAGTGCGCGGGTGGCGCGCCGACATTACGCTTCATCCATTAAGTACTGTAAATTAGCTGAATAAACGAATGTTACCAAATACCGCTGTATCACGCTGCACTGCCCCTCGACGCTCTTGCTCGGCCTCCTGACAAAATACGGCGCGGTGGGTCCTGGCTTCAGCTCTGCCAACTGGAATCTCAGGTTCGACTCCCCGACCCCGCAACAAAACGTTGCAAGTCGAGGATGATGCAGACGAAGACTTTATGAGTGCGGAGACAACCACCGGTGTGCCTGCGCCTGTCACCCCGGCGCCCCATGCGGACGCTGAACTAATTAACAGACATCTCACAATCGACACTACACCATGAACATTACATCATCTACTGCAGACAAAATGGACGATACACCGGTGCCCATTTCCACAGCGGGGCATGAGGAGGAGGTTGAGAAGCAGGACCCATTACGGGACCCTGTGCCATCGAGATCGATCCACTAATCATACTCTCCCCAGAATCCCCTGCAGGGAGCAGGATAACGTCCCACTGTGGCGCCCATGCCCTTGCACTGACGCCACAGTGGACCTGCCGCCAGCAGTCCGCCACCAGGCCTACCGGATAGCAACTATCAACACCAGCAACATCTGTTCCAGGGTGAAAATCCGCCTTTTGCAGGAGCTGTTCTGGGCTTCTGATATTGATTTCACCCTTCTGCAGGAAATTCATTTGGCCAGTCTTCCAGATATCAATGGCAATATCGCCCACATGTCCACGAGTGGTCCCATGGGTGGTGGAATGGCCATCTACGTCTGCCACAGGATTTCTGTCACTGATGTCGCCTTCCTTCCATCAGCTCTGGGCATGGCACTCACTTCCATGGGGTCAGTCATCATTAATGTCTACGCTCCTTCAGGCACCGACCAACGACGTGAATGGGCCCATTTTTGTTCATACGAAATGGGCCCCCTGTTCTTAGGGCGATACGACCACTGCCTACTAGGAAGTGATTTTAACTGCGTTCTGCACCCCAAAGATCAGATTCTACACTATACTACATGCCAGGAACTACGTTTAGTGGTGCAGGACCTCCTGCTTCACGATACCTGGGAAGTTCAACACGGTGACCGTTCTGGCCACGCCTTTCTTACCGGTCATTCCGCAAGCCGTCTAAATGGGATATATGCCTCACAAACTCTTAGACCTGTGGTACAGGGCGCCGAACGCTGGTCACTGGTATTTTCCGACCATTGTGCTTACATCTGTACGGTCCTCCTTCCGCTGTAATCTGTATGGCGCAGCCGTGCACCACGGAAACTAAATACTTCTCATCTGCATGACCAGACTTGTCGCCAACAAGTCACTGAGACGTGGACAACCTGTGAACGACGCCTTTCCCGCTACCGCTCGACAATGACATTGTGAATGGACTGCTCCAAACTAGCGATCTGGAGAACACTGCTGAGATAAGGTAAGGACTAGGCCTACTGCCATCGCAACACTGTTGACTTCTATTATGCGATTCTCCGAGATCTGGACACTCATCCGCCAATCCCAGACAACCAGTTGGAACGGAAAAGAACTAAGGCGAGGATAAACTGCGCTGGCACGCCGGAAATTGCAAGGGGTGGTGATACAGACGCGGCGCCACGATCATGCGGGTTTGGAAATTCCATCCATGCATCATATAATTTCCGACGAACGATGGCGTCGTCGACAGATCAACAAAACTCTGATCACGCCTCATGGCTCACAGGTAACCAATCAGAATGAGATCGTCCACGCATTCATCGAAGATGGTAGAAAATGCTTATACTGAAACAGACGAATCCATTTTGCATTACGTCACGCGCACTCTCCCCCACACGCAGGCGGATGCTTTGACAGTGGTGGTCACACAGGACGAAGGCGACAACACAATCGACAAGAGTGCAGTCAACAGATGGACCGGCATTGACGGCTTACCGATTGAGTTTTACCATGCCTTCCGGGACCTCATGGCACCGCGGTGGACGACTATGTATCAAGAACTGATGACATGTGACCAAGCAATCCCACCCGCCTTTGTTGAGGGCATCACCATTCCGATCCGCATACCAGCCCGTGGTTCGACGTTCAAAAGTTACAGACCGCTCATCCTACACAAGGCCGATCACAAGATTTTCACTCGCTTACTGGCAATGCGTCTCCGAACAATACTCCCTCACCTCCTCTCCCCAGAGCAAACGACGCCTGGGGGACAGGTTAACATACAGACTGCCACAGGGGAATGCCGCGACTTAATTGCAATGATGGCGGCCTGTAGACTCCGTGCTGCGGTCGTCGCTATAGACTTCGATAGTGCCTTCGATAAAGTGCGCAATTGTTTCCTGTTTTCGGTGGCGGCCCGAATGGGCATTCCGTCTCCGTTTCTCGACGTCCTCCGGCGTCTTTACAACAGTGACAGTTCATGTGTCCAAGTCAATGGACGTTTAGCAGGTCCAATACCCATCTGCCAATCCACACGGCAAGAGAGCCCCCTGTCTACCCTCTTGTACGCCATTGCCCTTGAGTCCCTCATTGGGGGCTTGACGACCACGCTCTCTGGCTTCACCCTTCGCCAACACACCTTTCGCTGTCGGGCATATGCTGATGACCTCCTCCTCCTCATTCGCTCCGGCTCTGAGATTCGAGCAATCCGCGAATTGTTTACCCGTTATGGAGCTGCCACTGGCAGTACCATGGATGTCACCAAATCTTCTGTAATGCACATTGGACGAGGCCTCCAGAAAGGTGACGTGGCACCCGTGTCACTTGCGCGGTCTTTCCGGTACCTGGACATTACCTTTACCCCCACAGTCTCACGCACAGTGGCAACGAATTTCCGTCGCCTGTTACATGTCATCCGCAACGACGTCCGCCAGAACCTTCTGCTCCGCCAGAACACACTAGAGCGCGTTGAGTTTCTTTATCGTTATGTGGCATCATTGGTCCACATCGCGCAAGTTCTCCCTCTGGCGACGGCTACTGGGCGCAACCCTCAGACGGCTTTTGGCTATCATCTCACAGCTGGTTTCATGTTTATAGTCCGTTATGAGGCACTTAACCTGCCTCCACGGGATGGTGGTCTTGGGCTCATCAATGTCCGTATGCGCGCTGCGGCCTTGTATATGAGTACCATGAGAAGACAGTGGACTGGACGGGGCACATCTGTAACACGCAGCTTGCTTGAGATCCTCCTGCCTGCTTCCACCTCACCACCAGTGTCTGTCGGCCACATCGTGCCTCATTTGTCTCACATTTCGACCTTTTTCGTCGACTACGGTTACACACATACCAGTCTCCCAAATACGCGCCCACCTAGGACCAAGGACTTTTACAGGCTACTATTGCTCCGTGTTCCCCAGAATGTGATGGAGACCAAACATCCCTCCATCCAGTGATCCATAGTGCGGACTACCATCCACCAACCCTTCCTCCTTACAGACGCCCGGGCACTGTGGTATCACGTATTCAATAGGAAATTTGCCACGAAACAGCGACTGCACAACATTGGTTTGTCAGATTTCCATCTTTGTCTCCTATGTCACCAACTGACTGGACACTGATGACCACCGTCTGACATGCGCCTCTTCGCAAGATGTCTGGCGCTTGGTGCAACAAATCATTGCCTGCTATCTCCGAGTGCCACCAGACACAATCCAACCTCGAATATTTCTATACCCGGAGGACAAACATTTTCCCGCCGCCAAATGTCATGCAGTTACATGGGTCAAAGGATGGGCGATCGCTTATCTCTTTCACGAGGGACCTAAATGCGCCTCGACTTCTCGACCTATTTACGAACAGCCCATGCAGCTCTCGAAAACACTCCACGTTACCGAACATTATTTGCTAACTATCATCGAGGGGTCTTTGTTAGACTTCCACTAAGTCGGGGGGTGCTTGGAGCTGAGGGCACCTACCCCTCGCACCCCGGTGGTGTCTGATTTTAAGCTGCCTATGATCGATTCTACATCTGACCTCCGCGGATGGGTGAGTGCGTCGTAGATTGCGCGGATTTTATTTCTTTTTTCTTTTTCTTTTCTTCTTCTTTATGCAGCATTTATATTTTTTTCTCTGTCGCTGATGTATGCTCCACATCATTTCATAATAATAGTGAATATTACAAAAACAAAATGCAAATATATAAACAACAACATCTCCTTCCACTTCTATTGATTTCTGTGTCTTCCACTTCCCTATGCTCCACAGGCTCGGCGGTGGTGAGGGGGACACTGTGGCCAGGCCTCGGGTTTCAGCCACTACCCATTTTGCCCCCTGAGCCCCACCAATCCACTATCCCTCTATTATTATTTTTAAAAAATTTAAAAAGCGGTAAAAAAGTCGTCATAAAAAAAAAGAATTAAAGGAGCAGTGGATAGAGTTTTGGGTTAGCATGTAGGTGGACGAGGGTTCGATCCTGGGTTGGGGTGCATTTATTCTTTTATTTGCTAATTTCATTTTGACATTTCGTATTGTAATATACACCGTTCCTTAGGTCACATGAATCCTAAATTTACAACATTTTGTAACGCTGAACATAACAAATACGTTGTTAGACAAATAAAAAATAGACAGTTGAAACAAATGACCTGTTATAGGACAGAATGACTGCAAAACCAATATCAGTTTCCAGATGCTAAAGATGATAGCACATTACAACAACGCAACATCTACTTGTCATTTATACTACGTATGATACGAGCGCTCAGATGTTGCACTTTAGCAACCAGTGACAATAATAATGTCCATATTAATTACTGCATGACCTTCACAACAGAATACGTTGTTTTCAGAACATCAGATGCTCAAAGCGACCTCCCTGTACGTCCAAACATTGCGCAACCCGCCGCGCCGGTTCATACAGCTCTAGACCATTCGCGGCAAAGCTGTGTCCACAGTAACAAGAGCAGCATGAACACGCGCTACCAATTCTTCCACATTCGTCGGCGGAGTGGTGTATATGTGCTCCTTCAGGTGTCCCCACAGGAAGAAATCCAGGGGATTTAGGTCAGGTGAGCGTGGTGGCCATACAACTGGACCTCCACGTCACAGCCATTCCTGAAAATGTTCCGTCCAAATACTGTTGCACATTAATTCCAGAGTGTGGAGGTGTGGCACCATATCCTCTGCCGAACATGTAGTGGAACGTCTTCCAGCGCAACAGGCAGATAGTTTGAAAGGAATGCATGATACCTTCGTGCAGTCAACCAGTCAGGCAACATGTAGGGGCACAAACACCTATCGCCGAACGTTGATACGAAAGCGAACTTGATATCAACGGTCGTGGGTGACATGCAGGTTAACCTCACACCGATGGTGGGCATTGTGCAATTGAAGACACCTTCACGAGTGAGCTGCTTCATCCAACCATATTACGGTGTTCATGAAGTCGACGTTGGCTTCCTGTTGTTGTTGGAACCATTCACAGAGTTGTATCCACTGATGGCGATCTGCAGAATGCAGTTGTTGCGTGAAAGCATAATGATAGGGGTGCAGCCCACGCTCGTGCAGCACGTTAACGACCGTGGGTTTCGTGACACGCAGCTGGCTTGCTATGCTACGTGCACTTCGCTGAGGTTTTTGGTTTATGACCTCCAGAACAGCTTCCTCAGTAGCTGGAGTACGGGGAGTCCATGGACGACCTCTGTCACTCGATGGTGGAAGGAGAGAACCTGACTCCCGAAGGAGCAGCTCCAGATGACAAAACAGATTTTCATCTGGATGGCGTTGATGAGGATATCTAACAGCATGTTGACGAGTGTCAACACCAGCCCTGTTATCAGATACACCAAGGACCAGAAGCATATCCACACAGTCATCGTCTGTGTCTACGCTTGACACACTGGTTTAGAGGTTTACAGTGAGAAAATTTGATACGTGTACGCACGTACGTTGGAGTCTGCCACAGGCGCGTTACTCCACTCGCAACTAGTCCCTGTCTGGTTCACAGCGCACAGTATAAACACTTCGTCAGTCCTGGGCGCTGTTCCACCAAACGCGTATTGCCCCTCTGACAGATATTGTTGTGTATGATTCATCCCGACACCGCTAATTATGAAGCTGTGAAATTTTCGGTTTCGAATTACACTGTTTCCTAACGGCAACAGACGTGATGTTTCCATAGTCCCAGCGATAAAATAATAGTAATAATAATAATAATAACAATAACGCATTGAGATACTAAACAGCATGTGGTTACCAGACTCAATGTTGAAAGGCATAATTAGTGGGACCATGGTGATAAAACATACCGAATTTTGACATTAATTGTGAAGCATGCTGTTAGTCCTGCTGGTAACGTAAGGCCCGACGAAATGTAATGGACCTGAACGAGCAAGAATAATTGTTGGTGCTAATCTATGGGTCCATTGGAGGAGAGTACAAAGAAAACAGGTTTCGCATCTAGTAGATGAAGTGGTGCGAATAAATTCACGCCCACGACGTGGAAAGAGCTTCTTTCAAAGCTGACCAATCTTCCATTTCTGTGATTACAGTATGTAAGTGCAAATGTTTTCTAGAGGACCCGCTGCAATCGATGTTGACAATTGAGATGCCAGATACCATACCACCCGGACTACATTTACCAAATAAAAAACATTTGCCTCAACCCAGGATCGAACCATCGGCCTCCTGCAGGCTAAGCCCAGAACTTCATCCACTGCTCTTTTTTTTTTTTTTTTGTTAGGTGTTGTTCGTTGCGTTTGGTCTGGGCGGACGTCACAAGACATCCATTCAAGTTGATCATTCATTCCTTTACTCAGTTTTTTATTACAGAGGGCGAGCAGCCCTCTAACCGAGCACCCTGAGCTACCGTGCCGGCTAAATTTAGTTCGTTTTAGTTCGTTACATCTGCTCGGGGCGGACGTCGAAAGACACCCGTTTAAGTTCGTCGTTGATCCATTAACTCAGTTTTTTTTATTACAGAGTGCAGATAACCCTCTGACTGAACAGCTCCAACTGTACAGCGCAACTAATTTGTGCTGACAGAAGTAGTTACAATACATGTGGTTACGGTGTTGCCAGACTGCCACTCTTTAACGTCCTTTTCCTGCTGGATGTACTCGCTGGACGAAATTTGTGACAGACATTTTTTTTATCTCTGGCATGTGAGGAGCTGCGCTGCGAAGACCGATTGCGGGAACTTCGCTTCACCCTGTAAACATAAATGATTTGTCTGGCAGGGTGGGCAGCAATCTACGATTGTTTGCTGATGATGCCATGGTGTACTGTAAGATGTCGAAGTTGAGTGACTGTAGGAAGATACTAGACGACTTAGGCAAAATTTCCAGTTGGTGTGATGAATGGCAGCTAGTCCTAAATATGGAAAAATGTAAGTTCATGCGAGTGAGTGAGAAGATCAAACCTATAATGTTCGGATACAGTACTAGTGTCCTGCTTGTCCCAGTGAAGTCGTTTAAATATCTGGGCGTAACGCTGCAAAGCGATATGGCGTGGAAGGAGCATGTGAGAACTGTGGTAAGGAAGGTGAATGTTCGACTTCGGTTTAATGGGAGACTTTTAGGAAAGGGTGGCTCACCTGTAAAGGAGACCGCATATAGGATGCTGGTTCGACCTATTCTTGAGTACTGTTCGAGTGTTTGGGATCCATACCAGGTCGGATTGAAGGAATACATCGAAGCAGTTCAGAGGCGGGCTGCTAGATTTGTTACCGGTAGCTTCGAACAACACGTAAGCGTTACGGAGATGCTTTGGAATTCAAGTTGGAATCCCTGGAGGAAAAGCGATGTTCTTTTCGAGAAACACTATTGAGAAAATTTAGAGAACCGGGATTTGAAGCTGACTGCCGAACGATTCTACTGCCTGCAACATATATTGCACGTAAGGACCACGAAGATAAGATACGAGAAGTTTGGGCTCATACGGAGGGAGGCATTTTTTTTTTTTTTTTTTTTTTTGGTCATCAGTCTACTGACTGGTTTGATGCGGCCCGCCACGAATTCCTTTCCTGTGCGCTAACCTCTTCATCTCAGAGTAGCACTTGCAACCTACGTCCTCAATTATTTGCTTGACGTATTCCAATCTCTGTCTTCCTCTACAGTTTTTGTCCTCTACAGCTCCCTCTAGTACCATGGAAGTCATCCCTCATGTCTTAGCAGATGTCCTATCATCCTGTCCCTTCTCCTTATCAGTGTTTTCCACATATTCCTTTCCTCTCCGATTCTGCGTAGAACCTCCTCATTCCTTACTTTATCAGTCCACCTAATTTTCAACATTCGTCTATAGCACCACATCTCAAATGCTTCGATTCTCTTCTGTTCCGGTTTTCCCACAGTCCATGTTTCACTACCATACTCCAGACGTACATCCTCAGAAATTTCTTCCTCAAATTAAGGCCGGTATTTGATATTAGTAGACTTATCTTGGCCAGAAATGCCTTTTTGCCATAGCGAGTCTGCTTTTGATGTCCTCCTTGCTCCGTCCGTCATTGGTTATTTTACTGCATAGGTAGCAGAATTCCTTAACTTCATTGACTTCGTGACCATCAATCCTGATGTTAAGTTTCTCGCTGTTCTCATTTCTACTACTTCTCATTACCTTCGTCTTTCTCCGATTTACTCTCAAACCATACCGTGTACTCATTAGACAGTTCATTCCGTTCAGCAGATCATTTAATTCTTCTTCACTTTCTCTCAGGATAGCAATGTCATCAGCGAATCGTATCATTGATATCCTTTCACCTTGTATTTTAATTCCACTCCTGAACCTTTCTTTTATTTCCATCATTGCTTCCTCGATGTACAGATTGAAGAGTATGGGCGAAAGGCTACAGCCTTGTCTTACACCCTTCTTAATACGAGAACTTCGTTCTTGATCGTCCACTCTTATTATTCCCTCTTGGTTGTTGTACATATTGTATATGACCCGTCTCTCCCTATAGCTTACCCCTACTTTTTTCAGAATCTCGAACAGCTTGCACCATTTTATATTGTCGAACGCTTTTTCCAGGTCGACAAATCCTATGAAAGTGTCTTGATTTTTCCTTAGCCTTGCTTCCATTATTAGCCGTAACGTCAGAATTGCCTCTCTCGTCCCTTTACTTTTCCTAAAGCCAAACTGATCGTCAGCTAGCGCATTCTGAATTTTCTTTTCCATTGTTCTGTATATTATTCTTGTAAGCAGCTTCGATGCATGAGCTGTTAAGCTGATTGTGCGATAATTCTCGCACTTGTCAGCTCTTGCCGTCTTCGGAATTGTGTGGATGATGCTTTTCCGAAAGTCAGATGGTATATCGCCAGGCTCATATATTCTACACACCAACGTGAATAGTCGTTTTGTTGCCACTTCCCCCAATGATTTTAGAAATTCTGATGGAATGTTATCTATCCCTTCTGCTTTATTTGACCGTAAGTCCTCCAAAGCTCTTTTAAATTCCGATTCTAATACTGGATCCCCTATCACTTCTAAATCGACTCCTGTTTCTTCTTCTATCACATCAGACAAATATTCACCCTCATAGAGGCTTTCAATGTATTCTTTCCACCTATCTGCTCTCTCCTCTGAATTTAACAGAGGAATTCCCGTTGCACTCTTAATGTTACCACCGTTGCTTTTAATGTCACCAAAGGTTGTTTTGACTGGCCTGTATGCTGAGTCTGTCCTATCCGGCAATCATATCTTTTTCGATGTCTTCACATTTTTTCTGCAGCCATTTCGTCTTAGCTTCCCTGCACTTACTATTTATTTCATTCCTCAGCGACTTGTATTTCTGTATTCCTGATTTTCCCGGAACATGTTTGTACTTCCTCCTTTCATCAATCAACTGAAGTATTTCTTCTGTTACCCATGGTTTCTTCGCAGCTACCTTCTTTGTACCTATGTTTTCCTTCCCAACTTCTGTGATGGCCCTTTTTAGAGATGTCCATTCCTCTTCAACTGTACTGCCTACTGCGCTATTCCTTATTGCTGTATCTATAGCGTTAGAGGCATATAGACAGTCGTTTTTCCCTCGCTCTATTTGCGAGTGGAACAAGAAAAGGAACAAGTAATGGTACAGGTTACTCTCCGCCACGCCTGAACGGTAGCTTGCGGAGTATTTATGTAGATGTAGATGTTTGGTCGGCTCGGTAGTGGATGCCAAGGAGGTGGTGGGTTCTAAGACAGAGAGCAAACTGATGAGATTTTTCGTAGTGTCTGATAACTTCTTTGCTTAACCAGAGGACCGTCCAAAACGAGTCGTTGAGATGGGGCAGTTCCACATCCACATTAACAACAGAGGATAAATGACAACACTCTGATTGACCAGACAGGCAAAACTAAACCAACGAACAGAACGCAGCTAACACACTCGATTCGAGGTCGAAGTGGCGGTGGCCGTGCGAGGAGTACAGGGTGTATTATGGAGCGGACCGCAGACTGGCTTCGGAATCGCAGGGGCTACTACCAACTTCTAGACGTGGACAGGCGTTTCATGGTATTGATAGCGCTCGATACCGCAGAGAGTCAGTAAGTCGCTTCAGGTCTATAAAATCCAGCTGAAGCCAACCCCCTCCCTGTTGATTAGATCCCGTAGAGCATAGGTGGGTAATTGCTGCGGCTCGGAGGCTACACTGTGGAAGTTTTAATCAATTTATTTATTGTGCTAATTTCATATCATCTATGGCTGCAAGCATATTTAAGTTTAGAATCAGTTTAATAAGACAAATGTATCCTATCATCCTTTTCTACATGCTTTTAGAAATAAACAGTGGGATTGCTTGTTGAAGTTACCCTGCAAATTAATGTCTGTCGAAGAGGTATCTGAATTTGCCCTTATTCTTCAACAAGAGAAACTTCGCTCACAGACATGTGTAGACCCAAATATAGAGAACATTTTCCCAGCAAATTTCTTCATACATGGAAATTTTGCGGCAGGCAAATATTTGCAAAAGTCATCTTACGTTATAGCATCAAGTATGTCTTTCACAGTGTGATTTGACTGCATGTCAATAAGTAAATGGAAAATGCATTTACGGTCGCTCCCGTCACCCACCACGCCGAGTTTCAAGTTTGTTTGTACGATTAGTCTCTACTCTACGCACTCCACGTATATATCGAGATAGCCATCCAAGTGGAAGTCCTCAATTGCCCACGGGAAGAAAAGAGCAACACAAAAAACCTTAGCGAGGCGCATGTGGCCTGCGGGCCGGTCTTTGTCCACCCCTGCCGTAGAGTTGTCCAATTGCGAGGATGTTGATTGCTATGTTCCACATGATGTTCCAAATATTCTCAGACTTTTCTGAGAGATTACGATCGGATGATTTAGCAGTCCAGTCGTGATCGATATGGCACTGGTGCATTTGTTCAATTAGGAACGCTGCGTGCAAGCATGCGAAAACGGCTGTTGTCATCTTGGAAGACGGGAGTGTCGGCATCGGACTCATCATGAAGATGTAGAAGAAAGAGCAATCCTGGTCACCGACAATGATGAAATAAACATCCTAGTTCATGATCGCTGTAAACTGAATGATTGGGTGCAGGTCAGATATGCAAAATCCCTCAAAACATCCAATGAGCCACTTCCAGCTTGAACTAAACGATTCATACATACTGCAGATTAAAGCCCTTGGCTGTTTCTACACTCGACGCCTTGTATTGTTTGAAAAGAGCAAAATTACGACTGGCAGGATTACATAATACGCCTACAGTCAGCTATTGTCCACTTCAGGTGTTGTTTTTTCTGCGGACCTGGGGAGCCATTTCCACATGGCCAATTTCCGCAGTGTCATTGCGCAGGCACGTTGGTTGGCCCTGGTCGGGAGGCAGCTGCGTCCAGATAAACTGACTAGCGCTGATAAGTCACCGCTGCAATGGCCAGCGCATTCTAGACTGGCAATAAAGCAGAGGATGGGCCCGTGTTAGAGAGGGAGCCGACAAAAAATCTGTGAGCGATCTGCGAATTTCTGTGGGACAGGGCCACTGGCGTCCAGGTGTCCAGACTCTGTTACATAATATATTTGTGAAAGCACGAGGCTTTTAGCGAGTTTATGGCAGTTCTTTGGAAACTTTGAAATGGACGCAACAGGCGAGATAACAAGTTTTTATGGAGGGATGTAGTACCATCCTAGTCATCTTGTTAGCAAAAGACATGGCAAACAAGTGGGAAAGAGGCCGCAAAGCAGAATCTTTTTTCCTTTTCTCCCAATTAGCTCTAAAGTCTCTGATTGGTCAAATCGGTGTATGCAGAGTAAAGGCCGTTCTCCCAGCTTCGAATGGCGGGCTCCAGCTCGTGATTGGCTTGTTCTAAAGTGGGGGAAGTCTAAGATGCAAATGCGCTTTGCTACCGAGCTGAGGAAGCGGATGGAAAGAGAAGAAATCTCACTCTTGTAATGGTGCTTCGCTAGTGAAGAACTGCAGGTCTCTACCTAAATGATGCGACTCGTGTCCTTTGCTAAAGTGTCACTTAGAGCCTGTGCCACTCACCTTCTGAACCATCAGACGTACTGCTTCTAGCATTACGGACACAACGAGTGATGCGTGGGTGTACTTATTTGTCTTGAGTCGGCCGTCTAAACATTTGACACATCCTGTCACGCATAGTCATGGCACGGAGACAAATTGGTTTGACAGACCAGCAAACGGGACCACCTGCACACTGGAATCCACTGGGGTTTCAGAGGCTCATAGGAAAGTACCTGCGTTCCGAATTAACCAAACGCGAGACCGCCTACTTACATTTTCCGGATGCTCGCCATTAACAACAGATTGCGGCCGTCCATGACTTCAGTCGCCGAACGAATTGTGGTACGGCTCCAATATACAGGGTTATTACAAATGATTGAAGCGATTTCACAGCTCTACAATAACTTTATTATTTGAGATATTTTCACAATGCTTTGCACACACATACAAAAACTCAAAAAGCTTTTTAGGCATTCACAAATGTTCAATATGTGCCACTTTAGTGATTCAGCAGACATCAAGCCGATAATCAAGTTCCTCCCACACTCGGAGCAGCATGTCCCCATCAATGAGTTCGAAAGCATCGTTGATGCGAGCTCGCAGTTCTGGCACGTTTCTTGGTAGAGGATGTTTAAACACTGAGTCTTTCACATAACCCCACAGAAAGAAATCGCATGGGGTTAAGTCGGGAGAGCGTGGAGGCCATGACATGAATAGCTGATCATGATCTCCACCACGACCGATCCATCGGTTTTCCAATCTCCTGTTTAAGAAATGCCGAACATCATGATGGAATTGCGGTGGAGCACCATCCTGTTGAAAGATGAAGTCGACGCTGTAGGTCTCCAGTTGTGGCATGAGCCACTTTTCCAGCATGTCCAGATACACGTGTCCTGTAGCGTTTTTTTCGCAGAAGAAAAAGGGGCCGTAAACTTTAAACCGTGAGATTGCACAAAACACGTTAACTTTTGGTGAATTGCGAATTTGCTGCACGAATGCGTGAGGATTCTCTACCGCCCAGATTCGCACATTGTTCACTTCACCATTAAGAAAAAAATGTTGCTTCATCACTGAAAACAAGTTTCGCACAGAACGCATCCTCTTCCATGAGCTGTTGCAACCGCGCCGAAAATTCAAAGCGTTTGACTTTGTCATCGGGTGTCAGGACTTGTAGCAATTGTAAACGGTAAGGCTTCTGCTTTAGCCTGTTCCGTAAGATTTTCCAAACCGTCGGCTGTGGTACGTTTAGCTCCCTGCTTGCTTTATTCGTCGACTTCCGCGGGCTACGCGTGAAACTTGCCCGCACGCGTTCAACCGTTTCTTCGCTCACTGCAGGCCGACCCGTTGATTTCCCCTTACAGAGGCATCCAGAAGCTTTAAACTGCGCATACCATCGCCGAATGGAGTTAGCAGTTGGTGGATCTTTGTTGAACTTGGTCCTGAAGTGTCGTTGCACTGTTATGACTGACTGATGTGAGTGCATTTCAAGCACGACATACGCTTTCTCAGCTCCTGTCGCCATTTTGTCTCACTGCGCTCTCGAGCGCTCTGGCGGCAGAAACCTGAAGTGCGGCTTCAGCCGAACAAAACTTATGAGTTTTTCTACGTATCTGTAGTGTGTCATGGCCATATGTCAATGAATGAAGCTACAGTGAATTTATGAAATCGCTTCAATCATTTGTAATAGCCCTGTATGTTTCTCAGCACCCTGTTCTTTCGCACCATAGTTTTCTTTTTGGAATGGTAGAATATACATGCTTGATGACAGTGTAGTTTTTGTGCCATATCCCGGATTCACGTGTATAAAGTCAGATAAAGCGATTAGTGTTACGGTTAGTGTCATGTGTCGATCCCTAGCTGATCACTTTGTTCACTATAGAGTCGATGTTGGTGAAAGCGTTTGTCAAATAAAGATGTTTGTGTGACGTTTCTTTAGTAAGTTTTTTGTCTTGTTATTTTAAGATTGAATAAATCTTATTCCTGAGTTCTGATTAGCAGTACTTTCCCATTTCATTATTAAAGTCTCGATATGAAACGTAAGTAGAAGGCTTTCATGGTAATTGTCTCTGACGACTAGTGACACTCGTGTCCGGTCGGCGTCGGTAAGGAACTTTTTACGCCAATTGTTCTTACGTCGTGTTCCTGACCGCGAGTAGCAAAACATTTCTTGTAGACACGTTGCAGAGTCCGCTCTGATACACCAAAAAACCGTGGAACTTCATTCTCGATTAGACCATGGGCACTTCTAAACATGGTACCTCCTTTCTGTTATTCTGTCGCGTCTCCATATTGACACATCTTAACTGCGCTTATCACACTGACTTTCTCCTCTTAACTTATGCTTCACGCGACTGCGTCTAGATAGATCACAGATTTAATGTTAGCTTCAAATTCTGCTCTCATTGTCGCGCTTTACGAAGAAAGGATTCTGATCTTCAGTGAGAGCAGAGTTTGCAGTAAATGTAAAGAGGTTAGGAAAAATTCCTATTACACTCTCATCTCAACACTTACATTCTGCCGGCATGGGTGGCCGAGCGGTTCTAGGCGCTACAGTCTGGAACCGCACGACCGCTACGGTGGCAGGTTCGAATCCTGCCTCGGGCATGGATGTGTGTGATATCCTTAGGTTACTTAGGTTTAAGTAGTTCTAAGTTCTAGGGGACTGATGACCTCAGCAGTTAAGTCCCATAGTGCTCAGAGCCATTTTAACCATTTGAACTTACATTCTATTGCGTTGCTGGACACGCACTGGCGAGGAGTAGAATTCAAATATCCGCTCAATAATTCAGTCTTCCGTATTTTGTAGTTTTTGTTACAACTTAAGGTGAAAGGTGGAATATAAGTTCGCAAGCTGCCACGGCCGGTGTCATTTTGGATAAAATAATTTGGGTATTAGGTCGTGTCATTGTAAACCACTAAAACAACTACATTGTCGACGTTTCGGCCGACTTGCTGCGGTCATCCTCAGGGCGGTTCATTGCTGTATATTGGTGAATGTCTTCCATTGTATACAGTCATCATCGGTTATCTGCTGGCTACTGACGTCACATAACTGAGGTGTCATTGGAAAATTTGAAGAGGTTGTTATGGAGGGGGTGGCTGTACGGTACCCTGCTATACTGGTAGCTAACTGGAAGCCAGCTCTAGTAAGTGACTGGTAGAAGCTAGCATATCGGCTGGCTGTTGTGTGTGCCGCTCTGGTACGTGACTAGTAGGCAACTTGTCGCTGGTGCTTGGATGGTAATAGCAAATCGACAGCTTGTATGGAGGGGGACACATTAGCACTAGCGTTTCGGAGCAAGAGAGTTACGTACGACTAGGACAGAACAACAAGTCAGCTGTAGCAGAACACCACCAGGCATGTGGGCGTCCTATCAGTTTTCAAGAACCTCGCCTGCTGGCTCGGCAGCCGTGGATGTAGCAACGGAAAATAAGAGAAGTTATTTAAATAATTAAACGCCCTGATAACACGAACAGGGATGATGGCAGCAAGTTACCTACGGCCTGGCTGCCACCGATTCCAGCCCGGTGGACCGCGTGTGTTCAAATGGTTCAAATGGCTCTAAGCACTATGGGACTTAACATCTGAGGTCATCAGTCCCCTAGACTTGGTACTACTTAAACCTAACTGATCTAAGGACATCACACACATCCATGCCCGATGGAGGATTCGAACCTGCGACCGTAGCAGCAGCGCGGTTCCGGACTGAAGCGCCTAGAACCGCTCGGCCTAACGATCGGCCCTTTGTGTGTTCACCAACCAACACTACTATCTGTCCCCGGTGTTTAACAGCGTGAAAAGCGGCTGCGAGAGAACTGCCGTGCGACCTAAACTCTTCGCTGCAGGGAAACATTACCCACTGGATACGAGTTGCCGATTTGCTGTTGGCTTCCAATCACCAACGACAGATCGTCTACTAATCACTTAACAGAGTGGCACATTCATAAGCCATCCGATATGCTACAGTCTACCTTCACTCAGTGGAGTTCCTTCCAATCGGCCACAACGGTAGCACAGGCAATAGCGTAGCGTACATCCACCTCCTCCATAACAACCTCTTCAAATTATCCAATGACATCTCAGAAATGAGACGTAGGTAGCCACTAGATAGCCGAAAATGGCCGTATACAAAGGACACATTCACCAGTATACAGCAGTGAACCGCCTTGAAGAGACCCGCAACAAGTCGGTCGAAACGGCGGCAGTGTAGTTGTTGTACTAGGTTACAAAGACGAGACCCAGTATCCAAAATTATTTTACCCGCCAAAAAAAAAAAAAAAAAAAGGAATAGTTTCTCTCCAAAGTTAACGCCCGATTGCTTTCCTCATACTTGTCGAATTCGGGTTTGTGCTTGGTCTGTTTTATCTCTAATTGTCTCACCATGGAAGGTAGCATAAACCGTAATCTTCATTTCTCCTAATCTCGATATCGAGTGAAGTACTGCACTGGTTAAAACAGTGGACTTCTATCTGGGATGAGTGAACTTCAAATTCCAGTTCAGCCATTCTGGTTTAGTTTCCCCATATTTCTATCAATCAGCACTGGCGATTAGTGGGGTCGTTCCGTACGTAGGTCACTTTTGTTCTCTTCCTCTTCCTTTTTCCACTGAGCTTGTTATCAGTCTATAATGACCTCAACGTGTACTATAACATAAACTCTAGATATCTTTCCTTTCTACATTTAACGGACGTAGTTATACACTAACTTCGACTGCAGCTTCACGTCGGTGTCCAAATATTTTTTTTGTTGAAAAATGGTTCAAATGGCTCTGAGCACTATGGGACTTAACTTCTGAGGTCATGAGTCGCCTAGAACTTAGAACTAATTAAACCTAACTAACGTAAGGACATCACACACATCCATGCACGAGGCAGGATTCGAACCTGCGACCGTAGCGGTCGCACGGTTCCAGAACCGCTCGATCACTCCGGCTGGCTATTTTTTTTAAATTTTTTTTTTATTTAATTTTTATTGGTAAGGCAAAGATTTAAGCACTGGAAATGATAGGATCACTTTATTCCACTATATACAGGGTGTTACAAAAAGGTACGGCCAAACTTTCAGGAAACATTCCTCACACACAAAGAAAGAAAATATGTTATGTGGACATGTGTCCGGAAACGCTTACTTTCCATGTTAGAGCTCATTTTATTACTTCTCTTCAAATCACATTAATCATGGAATGGAAACACACAGCAACAGAACGTACCAGCGTGACTTCAAACACTTTGTTACAGGAAATGTTCAAAATGTCCTCCGTTAGCGAGGATACATCCATCCACCCTCCGTCGTATGGAATTCCTGATGCACTGATGCAGCCCTGGAGAATGGTGTATTGTATCACAGCCGTCCACAATACGAGCACGAAGAGTCTTTACATTTGGTACCGGGGTTGCGTAGACAAGAGCTTTCAAATGCCCCCATAAATGAAAGTCAAGAGGGTTTAGGTCAGGAGAGCGTGGAGGCCATGGACTTGGTCCGCCTCTACCAATCCATCGGTCACCGAATCTGTTGTTGAGAAGCGTACGAACACTTCGACTGAAAAGTGCAGGAGCTCCATCGTGCATGAACCACATGTTGTGTCGTACTTGTAAAGGCACATGTTCTAGCAGCATAGGTAGAGTATCCCGTATGAAATCAGGATAACGTGCTACATTGAGCGTTGGTGGAAGAACGTGGGGCCCAAGACATCACCAACAGTGCTAGTAGTGAAGAGCAATGAGTCGCATGTCAACCCAAGCATCGAAGTGAACATTACCTTCCTTCAATTGGGCGAACTGGCGGTGAATCGTGGAAGTACAGTGCATACTGACGAAACTAAAATGAGCTCTAACATGGAAATTAAGCGTTTCCTGGACACATGTCCACATAACATCTTTTCTTTATTTGTGTGTGAGGAATATTTCCTGAAAGTTTGGCCGTACCTTTTTGTAACACCCAGTATACACTTGACTGCAGATTGTCGTACACACGCGTAGGTTCCAGATCTAACATACCATAAATAGTAGTCTCAGATATCTGCGATGAACTAATCGAGTGCTTTTTGTGAAGTTTTTCTACTGGCAAGTTGTAGCAGGCATGAATTAGCAGTGCACCCAACGGTAAATTTCAGTCTGAAATATGTTCCTCTATCATACGCTTAGATAAACGAACACCAAATAAGAATGTGATAACGGTTGCAAAAAATGAATGTAAGTATAAGCATCGTGATTTCTGTCACAATAAGGACAGATATATGTTTGAACAGGCCCAGTGGCGTTGAAATGTGTCGATTATTAGAACAAACGTGAAGGCTGATGTGTTGACCATTCTGATTTACAGTGCAGTCTGATGCACAAAACATATTTGCTAGCAGTTTTGCAGCGTGACTCTGCAGTTACTGTGTTGCTGACATGTGGATAATACGTACAGTATGTAAAAGGTGTATGCGTGTAGCATGCGGCTAGGAACGCACTCCATCGTGTCCATTATTGGGGC
The DNA here is from genome assembly GCF_023864275.1 of Schistocerca cancellata. Classification (NCBI taxonomy): domain Eukaryota; kingdom Metazoa; phylum Arthropoda; class Insecta; order Orthoptera; family Acrididae; genus Schistocerca; species Schistocerca cancellata. Next base: position 208,284,691 of record NC_064629.1, on the reverse strand, counting down.
TGTGGCAAGAGAGGGAAACACGCTACCTACGTCAGCGGGTCCAGAAAGACCTTCCTGGCTTACTCAGTCACTCAGGAGTGTAATTAAACGCCAACGTACTCCAGGCTGGCAATTTTAACGACTTGCGAGTCGTCGTAAGAGTTCGCAAACAAGAAATTATGTAAGACGGTCATGCTAGTCGCTGCCTAGGGCAATAGCCACGGGTCGTCGTACAGTGGCGTGTTTTCTCCTTTCTCTGTGAAACATTCGTGTAAGGAAGTCTCAAGACGAAATAATTGACTTCTGTAACGTCCAATTTATACAGATTTCTTCTCCAACAACCCCTCAGAACTTAGTTGTAGTTTTGTCCTTTCACTTCGACATAAGCAAGCTAAATTTACCAGTTTCAGGAATTAAATATTCAGACAAGCCTGCCGCGAACTGATTCAAATACATTGTTATGCCAGAATTCATGATCATCAAATTGCGGCCACCGTACCAGGCACGTCGGGTATGTGTTGTGTTAGCTTCGTTTAGTCGTGAGACAGGCTGTTTTGAGAATGAAGCGGACGAAAGAATTTACAGAAATTGGTGAAAGGCACGTTGTGAACAACAAGAAGGAGACTGTCTAAGGATAACAAATTACATGCCTCAGATGTTCGAGAGCTATCGCAGTCAAGTGGATTATTATGTTCGCCGATTGGTACATCGAAAGAAAAACAGTGCGTACAGAAGGTGAAAGATGACGAGATGGTGATTGAGCTGATAATATACCTTGATATGCGTAAACTTACACACCTACTTCTGAGCTATCTCTTCTGACTATTGCATTTTGGTCGCATCGTTGGGGTTCATGAACGAAAATTACTAGGCTGGTGCCGTGTTCATACCACGTTGGTTATTGACGTGTGGAAAATGTATCTGTTGAATCACTAGCTTTAAACCCCTCCGTGTATAACTGTTTACCTGTTAAACGTCAGCTGCATGGACCAGTCGAACCAACATCTATGGCGCACAAGGCGCTGAGGCAGGTTGTTCAGTGACGTGTTGTAGCAGCAACTTAGGCTACAGAGGTTCGCACTCCTGGTTTCTAGCGTCGTGATCTCATAATATAACGGGTGCACGAGGAAATATTGTTTGTTTTCCCGAACAGAGGCGACATCTTCCAAGACAACGATACATTTTCTGTTTGCCTACAATCCGTGCACGGTGCTCCGAAGGGTAGTGTGTGGACTTGTGTGGGGGGCTATCATAAAGTTTCCGGTCGAAGGCCGTACAGTCCAAAACGATATGCCAATCAGTGAAAATCGCTGTGAGCATTTAGACAATCTTCTCGAAAGGGATCGTAGACCATTTTAAGGCCTTTTTTAAGGGACCGTGGGCGTGATAATCGCATAGGCAGAGACTATAGGGAGGGTGCACGAGCGTCTCCCATTTGAGTTTGCATAACTTCTGATCTCTCCCAGATCGACGGGTACCTTGTGTCGAATTGCGACCAGCACGGAACTTGGTGCACCGTTCCAAAACTGTGGTTCCGCAGACATGCTGCCCCATACACATTCTTCAGTCTCAGATGGCTGTCTGTCGCTGCTTTTCCTTCGACAACCAAGAAAATAACAACAACACGTTGGTCCTGTTTGGACGTATTCGATAATAACGATGCCGCAGTTAAAGTTTCTGCATTTAGTGCACGCACGCACGTCGAAAAGACACGAATGCGACATTAATCGGTTGCCTACATGTCGGTGCTTAAATATCCGCATCGGAGTCGCGCGACGTTGCGTATACGCTAAGTAACGCCCTCAAACGGAAAATTTTTGATCGCCCTTTATACAGGGCGTCCCACATAAAACGGGTACACCTCACGCCCGAGATTCAAGTAATAATGAACTAACCGAAAAAGAATAGATAATAGTAACGTTAAAAAAATGGCTCTGAGCACTATGGGACTTAACTGCTATGGTCATCAGTCCCCTAGAACTTAGAACTACTTAGACCTAACTAACCTAAGGACAGCACACACATCCATGCCCGAGGCAGGATTCGAACCTGCAACCGTAGCGGTCGCGCGGTTCCAGAGTGTAGCGCCTAGAACCGCTCGGCCACTCCGGCCGGCAGTAACGTTAAAAATATATATAGTTATCTGTTTATAAGAGATACTGGAAGTGGTGCACATGGGCATTTCGAAACAGTGTTGCCACTACAGCAGCAATCCAACTAGAGACGATTAACCAGTGAGTGAGGCGTACCGGTTTTATGTGGAACCCCTGTATTATCTCGAACGATCTATAAAATAATTGGATTTCAAATCCAGTGAACTCTCGTATGACTTAGTGGAACGGCCGTATCGGCAATGAACGCAGCAACGGATTTACTGCAGCAGGTAATATCGCAATATTACTACTGGAAACTTGTTGTAATACTGAACGTAAAAAAAAAGGAAGATGCAGTTGATCGTCATTCAGTGATTACAAACTGCACTGTAATCAAGACGTAGACTGTAGATATTATGTCATATTGATATAAAGGAACAAAGATTAGATCTGAAGGGCATGTGGAATACGAGATCATTACAGGCAGAGCACAAACTTAAAGTACACAAAGAAGGGGGAGAACGTCTGCGTAGTCCTCAGCCGGAATTTTCCTTAAGCGACTTAGGGACACCTAAATATAGATGGCCGGACGGAGATTTAAATTCCGCTTCTCCAGAATGGTTCAAAATGGCTCTGAGCACTATGGAACTTAACATCTGAGGTCATCAGTCCCCTATAACTTAGAACTACTGAAACCTAACTAACATAAGGACATCACACACATCCATGCCCGAGGCAGAATTCGAACCTGCGACCGTAGCAGTCGCGCGATTCCAGACTGAAGCGCCTAGAACCGCTCGGCCACCACGGCCGGCTTTCTCCAGAATGCTAGTCCAGTGTGCAAGAAGGGATGGGGGGAGGGGAGGGGTTGGGATGGGGAACTACTCGATTCGATTTGGTAGCTGCAATTGGAAAATATGTTGTGTAAGTGAAATCAACCCACTAGCAACTAACATGATTAAATCTCTTAAGATATGCACTGGCAATGCGGACTTCTTAGCCTAACTGCGAGAGGAGTTCGCGTTCTGAAATTAATTCACTTTTGGTGACAAAGTCATGCAAGCATCAGTTAACTCCTTCCTATCCTCGTTACGCAATAATAAGACAAACTTCTAGTTGAGAAACAATTTATTCCGGAATTTAAACAACAGCAGAGAAATTTTCGACGAGAAGCAATTGCCTGTAGTTTATTACGGAATTTAAACAACAGTACAGCTTTTTTTAGTGTGCCATGTACACTATTTTTGTGTTAGTACCTAGCCGTGGGAAGGGGTGTTTCGAAATAGATTAAAACACATACACACACACATACATAAATGTTACACAGAAGGAAATAACACCTGTCGGTACAGTGGTTGTTCTTAGCTTTACTCCTCGAGCGGGCCCATAGTGCTACAACACATAAAATACTAGATCACTTTATTACAACTTGGACAAAATTCTTAACTTCGTCGCAGTCCATGTGCACAGGAATATCATGAGTACTTGGACTGTCACTAAACATTAACGTATCGCTTGATACGGAATAAGATACTACTCTCTTCTCACAGAGTACCATTGACTATAAAAATTTATGCAGAGTTTCGTCTAACACAAATGTTGCACTGCTGGTCCGGTAGGGAGACAATGCTGTCGCCTTCGATGATGAATGCAGAGTGGGCTGACCGGAACTCTGCTCAGACGTAAGTAAGCAAGCTCATACGGTGGCATACTGAAGCTCTTGTGGACGTGTTAACGCCACCGACTCTCATTCTCAGTTGCTTCCAGCAGCGACTATGTTTTCTTGCGGCTTTGTCGCGAAGTACCAACTTTGCCTTGGCACCCCGCTCTTCGGACGACACCACAACACACACACACACAAACACACACATACACACACACACACAAATGATCAGAGGCAGTACATGGCACAACTGCAACTACACACCCGGCCTGAATCGGGTAGAAGCGACTGAGTATGCCGCAAGAGAGAGTAATGGCGGGAAGGCTCACTTCATTGTAACAGCTCACATATCGGCGCAACGGCAGTGGACACGGAACGTGGGCGGTCACGCAACTCGTCTAATGTCTGTGAAAAACTGAGACGAAATTAGAGATAACAATGGGACGCTTTTCGGATTTTCCATTTAGCCAGGCCCCCACCAGCTGGCTGCAGTGCCAATACAAGCACTACCTGAAAAAACCACCCTCGACTCTTCCCTAGCACAAGCCAATGGCGGGCATCGTCTAATGTTAGCAGAACGTGGCCAAGTAGTGCTGAAGGCAGTGAAGGAGTACAGTGTTCAGGGCCCCTGGCGTTAGTCTATTGGGAGTGTGGTGTATCCCTCCGCTTAATATTGGCGCCATTTTTTACCGGCGTGATGCCTCCGAGGAAGATTTTCCGCTGTTATCTGCAACATTACCGTTTATTCGAATAAATGCGTTATTAATATCGCAGTACATGCAACGATATTAGGAATGGGGGACAGTTTAGTGGGGTGACTAGCTGGTCTGGTCATTCACAATTAATATTCTTTAAGAAGCCCATCAATTTCGATATTTAAGTAATAATTTTTATAAGAGAGATCGGCAGCTGATCCTTCGCATCCATTTCAGAAACGGACTACAAGTGTTTTAATCACTGCACCACTTTGCTCTGTAATTGCCGCAAAGACTGTGATGCAGGTGAGCGAAATCGCGTTTTGTATATATTGGAATACCCTCCGATTTTCATCTAGCGTTTATAGGTCGTCATCATTCCTGTCTTTGTATACAATCAAATTTGCTTTCCAGAAATACCAGACAATGTTTCTCAAGAGCGAAATACATTAGACTAAGCTACTTTAACTTATTATTTTATTCGACGGCTATGTAGACAAACTTCAAGAATAAAAAAATATACTTCATGTTTGTAATTTCATTTTTAGGGAAATCCATAATCTCTTTGCATCTGTTTTTGTTTAAGTCTGAGGTCCACGTAACCAGATTTGTTTAGGTTTTCAAATCTGGAACGTTTGATTTCGAAGTCAACCATGGGCGAAAAGCTCGCCCTCCTAATCGTCATGTATTCATCCTGTGCTTAATGATCTTTGTGATGCTCAAGTTTTCATTCAGGTACGAGAGAGCTAAATCTAATACACCGACGAGCCGAAACATTATGACCACCTGCTTAATAGCTTGTTTGTCCGTCTTTGGAACGAAATACATCCCTGATTCTGCGTATCAGGTATCCAACAGTTTGCTGGTAGGTCTATGGAGGTATGTGGCATTAGATATCCACGCCCAGTTCATGCAATTCGCGTATATAACGAGCAGCTGATTTGCGTAAGAGGTGATGGTGCGCGATAGTGATCCAGATGGGTTTCATAGGATTTACATCAAAGGAATTTGGTCACCGAGACATCAACATGAGTTCACTATAATGCTCCTCAAACCACTAGCACGGTTCTGGCTCCGTCATACGGGCAATGATACTGCTGAAAGGTGACATCACCGTCGGGGAAGACATCAAGCATGAATGGATACAGAGGGTTCGCAGCTGTCAGCATGTCTTCGATTACTACCACAGTTGCCATGGAAGCGCGGGAGAATGTCTCTCATAATACTGCTGCCATCAGCCTGCGACCGTGGTACGCTGCACGTTTCGAGCCGCTGCTCACCTCGAAGACGGCGTTTGTGAAGACGACCAGTTAGCTAATTTAGCAAAAGTGTGATTCACTCGAAGAGCCGACCCTTTCCCGTTGATCGAAGGTCGTATGACGATGATTTCGTGCCCACTGAAACAGTAATTTACGATGTCGTTGCGTCAACATGTGAACGCGTAGGGGCGGTCTGTTGCGGAGCTCCATGTTTGACAATGTACGTTGAACGGTGTGCTCCGAAACTCTTGTGCGTGCATCAGCATTGTGCTGTTTCGGCAGAGATGCCACAGATCACAATCTATCATACTTTACAGAGCAGACAGGCCTCCGAAAACCAAGTTCTGTGAAGAGTCGTGGACGACCAACCCTTTAGCACTTAGCGGTAGTTTCACTGTCCTTCTACCTCTTTCCGTAGATGCTCGAGACAGTACCACGTTAACATTGGACCAACTTCGCCGTTTTCGACATACTCGTTCACAGGCTCTGCGTAATAATAATCTGTAAAAGTCGCTTATCTCAAAGGATTTGCCCATTTGTAGCCCATATCTTCGCTATGGTGATCCCCCGTCCGTGTCCGCTCCGCTTACACACTGTTGTTACCGCGTCACGTGCCCGCAATGCCACCAGGCAGCATCCTACGTCACGGCGGGCTGTGATCATAATATTCTGGCTTATCAGTGTAGGTCGGACTATATCGGTATTAAAGTTATATGAACATCAGAATTCTATCCGTAGTTTAATGGCTACGAAATCACATAAAACAGGCATTAGAACTGGCATATAGCGGGCGTTTGGTGGGGCTCGTGGAAGAGGTCGGACAGGTCACAAGCCCTGGTACTATTCCTATCTCGCGTATGCTGTTCTCAACCAGACAGTCCACAGCTGTTTCAAATAGAGCTCGATGCCCTGGAAATCATTAGCAGATTGTCGATTCGCATTCGATCCTGTACCACGTTGCCCATTTATAACAAAGACAGATGGTATTAAAAAAAGTCTGATTGGCTCTAAGAGGTCTTTAGTGATAGAATCTAGTACGTTATTTTCTACGACGAGTGTGCGTCAGAAACATAGGTAATGTGAGCGGAGTTCCAAAGAACTCTGATATGACCGCTCTTACAAACAGAGTTTCGTTTACACTCTCGTTTCTGCTGGGTGAAAGACCGATAGTAATCTACAGTGGTTCTGGTAAAATTATAGTTTAACCAATTAACTAATGTAGTAACAATACCCAGTAGTAAACGCTGATGAAGTATTAGACTACATGTGGACAATTAATGGAAAATGCGGTACGTTCCTTGTGTACCTTAGCACTGAGCATTATTACTGTATTGGACTATTGATTACGTGTCTAAGGTGTTTCATTACCCCAACTATAAACTTTGCCGAAAGACATGCCATGCGTAGAGGGTATTTTTAAGTCGAGGTGCATATCTTTTTTAACCAGACGTTTATGAACTACGTGGATGAGTAGGACGCGTTGGTAATGGTACGTAACGCTCCCAAGAAAATTTGTGGTTAGTTGCTATCCCGCTTCTAAGCCTTCAGTATGCGCTGCCAGTTATTTACATGCAAACACGGACTATGAATTGTTCGTGATGACTGATATGGTTGTAACTGAAGGTGAGTAGATTTAAAGTTGAAGAAAGGATCATCTAATCTACGAACATAGGATTCCTAGAACGAGACATCCTCACCATACTACACTCCTGGAAATTGAAATAAGAACACCGTGAATTCATTGTCCCAGGAAGGGGAAACTTTATTGACACATTCCTGGGGTCATCTACATCACATGATCACACTGACAGAACCACAGGCACATAGACACAGGCAACAGAGCATGCACAATGTCGGCACTAGTACAGTGTATATCCACCTTTCGCAGCAATGCAGGCTGCTATTCTCCCATGGAGACGATCGTAGAGATGCTGGATGTAGTCCTGGAACGGCTTGCCATGCCATTTCCACCTGGCGCCTCAGTTGGACCAGCGTTCGTGCTGGACGTGCAGACCGCGTGAGACGACGCTTCATCCAGTCCCAAACATGATCAATGGGGGACAGATCCGGAGATCTTGCTGGCCAGGGTAGTTGACTTACACCTTCTAGAGCACGTTGGGTGGCACGGGATACATGCGGACGTGCATTGTCCTGTTGGAACAGCAAGTTCCCTTGCCGGTCTAGGAATGGTAGAACGATGGGTTCGATGACGGTTTGGATGTACCGTGCACTATTCAGTGTCCGCTCGACGATCACCAGTGGTGTACGGCCAGTGTAGGAGATCGCTCCCCACACCATGATGCCGGGTGTTGGCCCTGTGTGCCTCGGTCGTATGCAGTCCTGATTGTGGCGCTCACCTGCACGGCGCCAAACACGCATACGACCATCATTGGCACCAAGGCAGAAGCGACTCTCATCGCTGAAGACGACACGCCTCCATTCGTCCCTCCATTCACGCCTGTCGCGACACCACTGGAGGCGGGCTGCACGATGTTGGGGCGTGAGCGGAAGACGGCCTAACGGTGTGCGGGACCGTAGCCCAGCTTCATGGAGACGGTTGCGAATGGTCCTCGCCGATACCCCAGGAGCAACTGTGTCCCTAATTTGCTGGGAAGTGGCGGGTGCGGTCCCCTACGGCACTGCGTAGGATCCTACGGTCTTGGCGTGCATCCGTGCGTCGCTGCTGTCCGGTCCCAGGTCGACGGGCACGTGCACCTTCCGCCGACCACTGGCGACAACATCGATGTACTGTGGAGACCTCACGCCCCACGTGTTGAGCAATTCGGCGGTACGTCCACCCGGCCTCCCGCATGCCCACTATACGCCCTCGCTCAAAGTCCGTCAACTGCACATACGGTTCACGTCCACGCTGTCGCGGCATGCTACCAGTGTTAAAGACTGCGATGGAGCTCCGTATGCCACGGCAAACTGGCTGACACTGACGGCGGCGGTGCACAAATGCTGCGCAGCTAGCACCATTCGACGGCCAACACCGCGGTTCCTGGTGTGTCCGCTGTGCCGTGCGTGTGATCATTGCTTGTACAGCCCTCTCGCAGTGTCCGGAGCTAGTATGGTGGGTCTGACACACCGGTGTCAATGTGTTCTTTTTTCCATTTCCAGGAGTGTATATTTTCTTTTACAGATATGTTTTATTCTCTGGTGAAGCCTACTTTATGTGTGACATTTTTTTTAAACAGTCGGGCTAGCCACAACTGAGAATACGAACACGCACATCCGATTGCTGTTAGCTTTCACTAACAAAGAGTTTTCCGTAAGCATTTGGGGTGAGTTGTTAATAATCTCTTAAGGCCTGTCCTTCTGACTGCATACTTAACTGGAGCAGCGTCCCATCAGTTTCTACAAACTACACTTATCCCACTGCTAGACACAGTACCTCGTGCTGTGTGGGGTAACCTCCATTTGTGTAGCAGCTGAATTGGCTGTTTAAGAATTTTAGAAAAGGAGACAGTTAACGTGAGGGAACTGCATGGCCTTATAGATCTTTTTGGCCTCACCATACGGGTTCCACTTCGTTGTTTTAATCTCCTATATCTTCCTTCCTTCAAGGAAGGCACTACAGTCCTTACTTCAGACAGGGTGATCCCTATAGCAATTTACACACTTCGGAGGAGATGAACAACCGGCTTCTTCGTGGGTGACAAATGTTCAAACGTGTGTGAATTCATAAGGGACCAGACTGCTGTGGTCATCGATTCCTAGACTGCTTAAACTAACTAAGAACAACACACACACCCATGCCCAAGGGATCACTCGAACCTCCGGTGGGAGGGGCCACGCAGTCCGTGACATGGCACCTCAAACCGCACGGTCACTCCGCGCGCCTCGTGGGTTACCTTACCACAGTTGCCACAAGTGGCTTCTCCCTTACACCCTAGAGTGGGGTGCTCAGAGTGCTGGCTTTTAAAACAGCGTATTGAGTTGGGTACGTAAGGCCGCACGCTTAGGCGAAGGAAACCTGCCTTGACACGTTATGGAAGTTTCATGCTGTTGAAAGTAAGTATAAACGAATCTGATTTGATCAGATGGCCATCCACCCTTTTCTCTGTACTATGCACATAAACAATGCCTCGCTCAGCCTATAGTTCCTCTTTGGGAATATATACCAGATCTCTGCATGACACAATACCTTTTTTGTAGTTAAAGGTGTTGTGTAGCTCAGTTTCGATTTCATATTCCCCGAGGCATTTAGCTTTTTGGCAGTTCTTTACTTGTTGCGAACTAGAAGTTTCTATCAACAGCGTCCCATTGCGCAATCACTTGACAGATTTTAAAGTGCCAGCAGTGCCCTCTAAACCATTTTTAATGTAGATGGGGGAAACTTTCTCAAAGTAGTCCCCTTTCCATTTAACTGTTAAAATCACAATCTGGCCGGCAGCATGCATTCTTTTACTATTGTCACAAGAACACTGAAAGAAGTCAGAAGAACTGGCTACACGAGCCCTCTTGTTAGAGTTGGTGTTAATATCTATCAGCGGCCCATCCTTTCCACTAGCAGGAGTGGGAGAAAATTTCCAAGGTTCCATCTCAGTCCTACGCTTGCCTTAGTAAGCCTTATACAAATGAGGTGTGGCAGTACCCCAAGAGATTGCCTGCTAACGACTGTTCCAACTCAATAGCCATCCATCTCATCGGCGGGCAGCTTTATAGAGGTTCACACGTTTCACCTCCGCGCCGCACAGTGGTCGCTGAGGCATGCCCAGAGCTTATAGTGGCAGAGGACTGGCAGCGCTTACCAGTTCCTCGCTCAGGAACGCCGGGGTCGCCAAACCAGTACCCAGTAAACGCATGCTGAGGCCTAAGGGCTAGATAATGTGAGATAACATATTATTGACGATAAATTTCACTGTTAACTTTACTGTTATGTGTAACAAACTGATTGAAAACGCTATTAAAATATACACTGTATTAATTCAAACGAATTACAACGAATCACAATAATCTTACAATGAAAGTCTACTTAAGTAAAATAAAGTGTCAGTTACACGGGTGTGCCTATATCAGCAAGAAGTAGTCATCGCAACGGTCTGCATTTACTTGTTGTGCTCTGTAACACTCCAGCCGGCCGCGGTGGCCGAGCGGTTCTAAGCTTTCAGTCCGGAACCGCGCGACTGCTACGGTCGCAGGTTCGAATCCTGCCTCGGGCGTGGATGTGTGTGTCGTCCTTAGGTTAGTTAGGTTTAAGTAGTTCTAAATTCTAGGGGACTGATGACCTCAGATGTTAAGTCCCATAGTGCTCAGAGCCATTCGAACCTTTTTTTTTTTTTGTAACACTCCAGCAGACCGGAAACGTGGCATTTCATAAATAAAGCTCTGTATTTCCAAAAACAAAAATTGTATCGGTGGAAGTGGAAAGAGACCTTATCAAGTGTGCAATATCATACGTTTTCCGCCATCACACTATGGGGTACTGGAAGTAGCGAGACGACTTTTTTTGGAGAATTTTTCTTAAAATTTCCTTAATGATAATCTGTATGGTTTCTTGTACCTCTTTCACAAAACGGAGAAAATCTAGCCTTCAACGAGATTCGAAGCACACCCCAAAACAGCCTTCACTTTGGAGGTGCGCTATAACCTAAGAGATAGGACAGATCTGCAATCTTCATCTCATCCTTATTGTCCCTATTTTGGGTAGGGCACATAAATCGCAACATAACAGACGAGGTTATTAGCAATTTATAAGTGGAATGAACTTCCTGGATCCAAAACCATAAATTGCTGACCATATGCTATACCTTAAGTGAAAATCACTCAGATTATTCAATGTAAATGACAAACCACCATGATAATTTAGCAGGATAGTTCTGAGCCATGCGGGTAGTAACTTGACATTACGGAGTTGGGAAAAATATTCTGGATCATGAAACTTCATGGCAGATTAAACTGTCTGCAAGACGGAGAATCGAACTTGGGACCTTTGCCTTCTGCACTGTTTCCAAGTTTCAGCTATACTATCAGCAGGAAGAATAACAGTTTTTGCGTTCCTTGAATTGGCTCACTTTTGGGAATTTCGTGCGTCAAAGACCCAGCAGTACTGGCTACTGGGCGTTCACTGGAAGCTGATATACGTAAAGTATTGGTCAATACGTTTTGTTCTCATTTCTGTAAATGGGACTAGAGCATAGTTACTAATAATACCTACGAGCACCGACTGTAAACTTAACGTAAAATACCAGGAGATCATAGTTGAAAGGTGGTACGCCAATCTCTCACTTTAACTACACTGTTGGTGAGATTAATATTCATATTTTAGGTCATGATCTCCGTGTTCCGCAGTACTACATTTGGTATGTGAGGTTTATGACCTTTTTACATGAGGAAATTGTGGGCAGAATGTTCATATACCTGAATGTGTAGCATGTAGAGAACTCCTACACGAGGGGCCGTAGTGGAGACGATGGAGAACAGGCAGAAAGATGGATTGTGGTCCATAAATGTTGTGTCCAGCGATATGGCTGTGCCAGTGATTCGGGGAAGCAGCGCGCTGTGAATTGTACCTGCAGAAGGACTTTGGGACATGTCACTCCATTCTTCCCACTTAGGGTCAGAGCAGGAGGGTACCGGCTTGCAAAATACTTTACCTAGACCAGACGACAGACTGTCGCGAAGGTGGAGAGTGGGTGGAGGAAACCATTTAAGAGAGACTGCTGTAACCTGAGCATTTGTGCAAATACCGGGACAGTCATAAAACTATAAGCATTCTCATTTTAGAAGCTGGGACGATGCCAATAGAGCGGCTGGTGCACTTGTTTAGTGAAGGCAGGACTGTAACTCCCCAGTCGCCAAGTCCTTTTAGCGAGTGGCAGAAACATATATTTCAGGGCACGACTGTCTGGGAAGCTTAACAGGTTTCTTTCAGAAATTGTAAATGGTTGGCCAGGAAAGATTAGATCTCTCCATAAATGAGGAGCTGTAGTCCCGTCTAGGTAGACGCTTTTTGCCGAAACATGTCCATGCTTACCCTGAGAACGAAGCCTCTCTGGCCTAAAATCTTATTTTTTTCAGACAACAGAGATTCTGAGTCGCTGATTGGCTCCCCTCACGATATGCAAAGCAGAGGCTTGCTCCTCCAGCGTAGAATCCCTGGTGCTGTTTCTGGATTGGCTACCAGGCCAGCAGAACAGTCAAGAGGGGAGATTCAATGAGTGGAGGATAGTTCGATTGGTTTGTATAACGTGGATGAGGTGTTTTCTGCTAATTCGGCTCATGTACCAAAGCTTGGTGGAAAGTGATTGTGATGCTTTGCCTTCTTCGTCTTCTGGTCCTCCCTTGGTGGAGAACTACAGGTCTTTCCCTAGTGGGTGAGACTTCTGGTCTGCAACTTGTGGTGGACTAAGAGTCAGTGACAGTTTCCAGCTGTACCGGCAGTGGAACTGCATGTCATCTCGAACATATCGTATGTCACAAGGGTCTTGAGTCTGCTGTCTGACGTTGGACAATTCTAGCACTCGCCGTCGTGCCTGTGAGTAAAATTGGGTTGGACAGACCAGCGAACGGGTGCACCTCACACTGAAATCTGCTGGGATTTCCGGGCTCTGATAGGGAAATATCCCGCGTTATAACAATCAGAAGGCCAATCCGCGTAGTTTACTAGTTTTCGTGTACGTGTCAGAACGTTACAGCTGCTGCAGCGCGCCGCTCATCTCCCATAGCGTGGCATTTTGTGCTGCCGCCTGAATAAAGATAAAAGTATTGCTGCACAGACGTAGGGTTGTTAAATGATATTCACAGCTCCCTGTTCTCCGTCTCATAGTTTGTGGTGCAATTGGTAGAAGTCGATTCCATTTGAACAGAATTTGGCCTCACAGTGAATTCATGTAAACGAAGTCATATTTCTTTGTAAGAGGGATTAATTCAAGGGATAATTTATGTAGTTTCCACCGCAATAAATGCTTTGCCAATGTAACACCATACCTTTTTCTGATTTGTGTTTGTCCTTTTTTTGTATGATTTATCAGCTCATTGCAAGTACAAAAGGATTAATAAAATCTTGTCATTATTTTTATAAAATTAAATACCTGACTGTTCTCGTTAATACTCCCTCAACTATTCACCTTTTTATTTTCTTTTGTTGTAATACATGGGTACACCAGCTTCAAGATACAATCTTATTAAATTGATTAATTTGATTATTAATTTGAGTTCTGAGAGGAGACACAAGCAACAAAAGTGCAATGAGTAAATTCACTAATTTCGTATATAAAAATTAAGGATGTAGCTCAAAATTTGAAGATTGTTGAGAAGATAATACTTTTCTTTATATAAAGACAATAACATTTACCATCACTTGGACATATATTTATGATTAAAACAAGTAACTCCAGGTTACGAGATAATGCTGTGGTGTCACCGCCAGACACCACACTTGCTAGGTGGTAGCTTTAAATCGGCCGCGGTCCATTAGTACATGTCGGACCCGCGTGTCGCCACTGTCAGTGATCGCAGACCGAGCGCCACCACACGGCAGGTCTAGAGAGAAGTACTAGCACTCGCCCCAGTTGTACGACGACTTTGCTAGCGACTACACTGACGAAGCCTTTCTCTCATTTGCCGAGAGATAGTTAGAATAGCCTTCAGCTAAGTCCATGGCTACGACCTAGCAAGGCGCCATTAACCATTTCTAGAGAGAGTCTCACTTGTATCATCAAGAATGCTGTATACAAATGATGGATTAAAGTTAAGTATTCCAGCAGCTACGTACTTTTCTTATAGCATTCATTACGTATCCTGTTTCAGACCTAGCGCCACCTGCGTGAGTTGACGCGTGCATTTCGGCCTCCTCTTGCAACACAGTGTTGGCTTTTATGCCAACACTACAAATGCAAATGCTAAGAGATATGAGCAACTAATCTGTTTGCTACCAGTTTCCGAACCGCGACTGCGGTATGTGTGACCAATACATAGTTCTGTTTGGCAAATGTGGAATTGATCTGAATGCATAGTACACGCGCACGGTACGGCACACGTCCCTTTGTGTGACCAGAGTTAGTCTACCGGAATCTTTACAGCGTATTTAGTGCCTTCACGTACCTACCGGTTCAAAGGTCGAGCCCCGGCGATACCAGAATGCAGGATGAGCGTTCCAGCTGCACGTGCGGCCGCCCATCCCCACGCAAACAATCAGTGATGCCCTTGCAAAATGCTAATTTAGTGCTGTGTATTGTGTCTGAATGCTATTCGTGGAATTCCTTCCTTTATACTGACTGAACTTCTGAAACCATATCAACGTGTTACCCATACTACCAGCCCTAATAATGCAGTCGCAATGACGGTACCACAATCGCCCCGTAACAATCGTTCTACATGTTTTAATTACGAGGGTAATTCCAAAAGTAAAGTCTCCTATTTTTTTATAAGTACATAGACTGTTTATTTCTACAATAGTTTACATCAGTTTACAGTTTAAACATTTAGCTATTTTTCGACATAATCACCATTTCTGTCGACGCATTTTTGCAGACGTTGTTGCAGATTTTGTATGTCCATGTCATAGCACCTCGCCGCCATGCTGTTCAGAAAGTTATGAACCTCTTCTTTCACCTCGTCGTCGGAGCTGAATCGCTGGAACCACAATTAACCATGACAGGTACTGTGAGACTCTGAAAAAACTCATACGGGCAATTCAGAACCGGAGAAGAGGAATGTTGAGCAAGGTCGTACACATTCTCCATGACAACGCTCGCCCACACATCGCTCGGCAAACCGTTGCTCTCCTGCGACAGTTTAAGGGGAACATAATCACCCACCCACCCTATAGTCCTGACTTGGCACCCAGTGACTATCACCTGTTCCCTAGGTTAAAAAAACATGTGGCCTAAAAGCGATTCAGCTCCGACGACGAGGTGAAAGAAGAGGTTCATAACTTTCTGAACAGCATGGCGGCGAGCTGGTAACAGGGGAATATAAAAACTGCCACAGCTTCTACAAGAAATGCATCGACGGAAATGGTGATTATGTCGAAAAATAGCTAAATGTTCAAGCTGTAAACTGATGTAAACCATTATAAAAATAAACAGGTCTATGCACTTAAAAAAAAAGGGGACCTTACTTTTGTTATTACCCTCGTATACAGGGTGTTACAAAAAGGTACGGCCAAACTTTCAGGAAACATTCCTCACACACAAAGAAAGAAAATATGTTATGTGGACATGTGTCCAGAAACGCTTACTCTCCATGTTAGAGCTCATTTTATTACTTCTCTTCAGATCACATTAATCATGGAATGGAAACACACAGCAACAGAACGTACCAGCGTGACTTCAAACACTCTGTTACAGGAAATGTTCAAAATGTCCTCCGTTAGCGAGGATACATGCATCCACCCTCCGTCGCATGGAATCCCTGATGCGCTGATGCAGCCCTGGAGAATGGCGTATTGTATCACAGCCGTCCACAATACGAGCAAGAAGAGTCTCTACATTTGGTACCGGGATTGCGTAGACAAGAGCTTTCAAATGCCCCCATAAATGAAAGTCAAGAGGGTTGAGGTCAGGAGGGCGTGGAGGCCATGGAATTGGTCCGCCTCTACCAATCCATCGGTCACCGAATCTGTTGTTGAGAAGCGTACGAACACTTCGACTGAAATGTGCAGGAGCTCCATCGTGCATGAACCACATGTTGTGTCGTACTTGTAAAGGAACATGTTCTAGCAGCACAGGTAGAGTATCCCGTATTAAATCATGATAACGTGCTCCATTGAGCGTAGATGGAAGAACATGACATCAACAATGCCTGCCCAAACGTTCACAGAAAATCTGTGTTGATGACGTGATTGCACAATTGCGTGCGGATTCTCGTCAGCCCACACATGTTGATTGTGAAAATTTACAATTTGATCACGTTGGAATGAAGCCTCATCCGTAAAGAGAACATTTGCACTGAAATGAGGATTGACACATTGTTGGATGAACCATTCGCAGAAGTGTACCCGTGGAGGCCAATCAGCTACTGATAGTGCCTGAAACGCTGTACACGGTACGTTAACAACTGGTTCTCCCGTAGCACTCTCCGTACAGTGACGTGGTCAACGTTACCTTGTACAGCAGCAACTTCTCTGACGCTGACATTAGGGTTATCGTCAACTGCACGAAGAATTGCCTCATCCATTGCAGGTGTCGTCGTCGTTCTAGGTCTTCCCCAGTCGCGAGTCATAGGCTGGAATGTTCCGTGTTCCCTAAAACGCCGATCAATTGCTTCGAACGTCTTACTGTCGGGACACCTTCGTTCTGGAAACCTGTCTCGATACAAACGTACCGCGCCACGGCTGTTGCCCCGTGCTAACCCATACATCAAATGGGCATCTGCCAACTCCGCATTTATAAACATTGCACTGACTGCAAAACAACGTTCGTGATGAACTCTAACCTGTTGATGCTACGTACTGATGTGCTTGAGGCTAGTACTGTAGAGCAATGAATCGTATGTCAGCACAAGCACCGAAGTCAACATTACCTTCCTTCAATTGGGCCAACTGGCGGTGAATCGAGGAAGTACAGTACATACCGACGAAACTAAAATGAGCTCTAACATGGATGTTAAGCGTTTCCGGACACATGTCCACATAACATCTTTTCTTTATTTGCATGTGAGGAATGTTTCCTTTTTGTAACACCCTGTATAATGGCAAATCGAATCGTTTACATACTCATAGATGGTATTCACGTATACTGAGTGATTCCGAAATTACGCAGTTCTTGTAGGGTACTTAATACACTCTAAAACAAAAGCAAACGACGCACCACGAAGAGATGATTGAAATGGGATGGTAATCGGTAGATGTGATTGACATGTACAGACAAGTAAATGATTACAGTTTCAGAAAACCTGGATGATCTACCCAAGAGAATGAGCTTCAGAAATTGAGCATATCAATAACGCATTGGTCCAAAAAAATGGTTCAAATGGCTCTGAGCACTACGGGACTTAGCTTCTGAGCTCATCAGTCCCCTAGAACTTAGAACTACTTAAACCTAACTAACCTAAGGACATCACACACATCCATGCCCGAGGCAGGATTCGAACCTGCGACCATAGCGGTCGCGCGGTTCCAGACTGTACGCCTAGAACCGCTCGGCATTGGTCCACGTAGGCCCCTTATACAAGCAGTTATTCGGCTTGGCGTTGATTGATGGAGTTGCTGAACGTCCTCCTGACGGATATGGTGCCAAATTGTGTCCAATAGTCGCTTTCGATTGTCAAAATCCCGAAATGGTTGGAAAGTCCTGATTATAAGGCATCAAAAAATCTCAGTTGGGGAGAGATACATCAAACTTGCTGGTCAAGGTAGGGTTTGGAAAGCAGGGTAGCAAGCACCTCTCGTCGTGTTGGTGCAGGAATTATCTTGCTGAAACGTAAGCTAGGATATCTTTCCATGTAGGGCAACAAAACGGAGCATTGAACATCGTCAATGTACCGCTGTGCTGTAAGAGTGCCACGGATGACAATCGAAGGGTCTGTGCCTGGAAATGAAATGGCACTGCAGACTATGCCCCCTGACTGCCGAGCCGTATGACAGACTACAGTCACGTTGGTATCCCACTGCTGTCCACGGCATCGGGGCTCAGTTCAAAGCGGACTCACCACGGGAAACAGTTGTACTCCAGGCAATGAGATTCCAGGTCTGAGACGTGTATGGAGGCGCTGTGGACAGCAGTAGCATCCTAACCTGACTGCCGTCCGCCATACGGCACGACAACCAGGAATCATGTTGTGGGGTGCCAATTGCTTTCACAGCAGAACCCCTTTCGTTGTCATACGCAACGCTCTTACATCACATCGATACGTCAATGAAATTCCGCACCCCGTTTTGTTGCCCTTCATGGTAAGCCATCCTGGCCTTGCATTTTAGCAAGTTTATAGCAGCCCTCACGTGGCGAGAGTTTCTACTGATTGTCTTCATGCTTACCAAATCCTACCTTAGCCAGCAAGGTTGCCGGATCTTTCTAGAATTGAGAACGTTTCTACATCTACATTTACATCCATACTCCGCAAGCCACCTGACGGTGTGTGGCGGAGGGTACCTTGAGTACCTCTATCGGTTCTCCCTTCTACTCCAGTCTCGTATTGTTCGTGGAAAGAAGGATTGTCGGTATGCCTCTGTGTGGGCTCTAATCTCTCTGATTTTATCCTCATGGTCTCTTCGCGAGATATACGTAGGAGGGAGCAATAAACTGCTTGACTCCTCGGTGAAGTTATGTTCTCGAAACTTCAACAAAAGCCCGTACCGAGCTACTGAGTGTCTCTCCTGCAGAGTCTTCCACTGTAGTTTACCTATCATCTCCGTAACACTTTCGCGATTACTAAATGATCCTGTAACGAAGCGCGCTGCTCTCCGTTGGATCTTCTCTAACTCTTCTAACAACCCTATCTGGTACGGATCCCACACTGCTGAGCAGTATTCAAGCAGTGGGCGAACAAGCGTACTGTAACCTACTTCTTTTGTTTTCGGATTGCATTTCCTTAGGATTCTTCCAATGAATCTGTCGGGCATCTGCTTTACCGACGATCATCATTATATGATCATTCCATTTTAAATCACTCCTAATGCGTACTCCCAGATAATTTATGGTATTAACTGCTTCCAGTTGCTGACCTGCTATTTTGTAGCTAAATTATAAAGGATCTTTCTTTCTATGTATTCGCAGCACATAACACTTGTCTACATTGAGATTCATTTGCCATTCCCTGCACCATGCGTCAATTCGCTGCAGATCCTCCTACATTTCAGTACAATTTTCCATTGTTACAAACTCTCGATATACCACAGCATCATCCGCAAAAAGCCTCAGTGAACTTCCGATGTCATCCACAAGGTCATTTATGTATATTGTGAATAGCAACGGTCCTACGACACTCCCCTGAGGCACACCTGAATCATTCTTACTTCGGAAGACTTCTCTCCATTGAGAATGACATGCTGCGTTCTGTTATCTAGGAACTCTTCAATCCAATCACACAGTTGGTCTGATAGTCCGTATGCTCTTACTTTGTTCATTAAACGACTGTGGGGAACTGTATCGAACGCCTTGCGGAAGTCAAGAAACACGGCATCTACCTGGGAACCCGTGTCTATGGCCCTCTGAGTCTCGTGGACGAATAGCGCGAGCTGGGTTTCACACGATCGTCTTTTTCGAAACCCATGCTGATTCCTACAGAGTAGATTTCTAGTCTCCAGAAAAGTCATTATACTCTAACATAATACGTATTCCAAAATTCTACAACTGATCGACGTTAGAGATATAGGTCTATAGTTCTGCACATCTGTTCGACGTCCCTTCTTGAAAACGGGGATGACCTGTGCCCTTTTCCAATCCTTTGGAACGCTACGCTCTTCTAGAGACCTACGGTACACCGCTGCGAGAAGGGGGGCAAGTTCCTTCGCGTGCTCTGTGTAAAATCGAACTGGTATCCCCATCAGGTCAGCGGCCTTTTCTCTTTTGAGCGATTTTAATTGTTTCTCTATCCCTCTGTCGTCTATTTCGATATCTACCATTTTGTCATCTGTGCGACAATCTAGAGAAGGAAATACAGTGCAGTCTTCCTCTGTGAAACAGCTTTGGAAAAAGACATTTAGTATTTCGGCCTTAAGTCTGTCATCTTCTGTTTCAGTACCATTTTGGTCACAGAGTGTCTGGACATTTTGTTTTGATCCACCTACCGCTTTGACATAAGACCAAAATTTCTTAGGATTTTCTGCCAAGTCAGTACATAGAACTTTACTTTCGAATTCATTGAACGCCTCTCGCATAGCCATCCTCACACTACATTTCGCTTCGCGTAATTTTTGTTTGTCTGCAAGGCTTTGGCTATGTTTATGTTTGCTGTGAAGTTCCCTTTGCTTCCGCAGCAGTTTTCTAATTCGGTTGCTGTACCACGGTGGCTCTTTTCCTTCTCTTAAGATTTTGCTTGGCTCATACTCATTTAACGCATATTGTATTGATACCGCTACTTCGTTGACGCAGCCATAACTTCACCTCTGGTTGCATTGCGTCATCGTTGTCAAAGTGAAGTCCTCGAAGGTGTTCTTTAAGTTTTGGAAACAGGTGAAAATCGAATGGGGCAGTCGGGACTGTATGGAGGATGTTCGATGAGAGTGAACCCAAGGCGTCTGATTGTTGCAGATGTGGCAGCGTTCGTGTCTGGTCTGGCATTGTCATGCTGTACGCGCGGTGCTTCATGTGTGGACGAACTTTTCGAATTCGAAACGCGATTACAGCACGCCGTTTCTCACGCACCGACATAGTTACGTTACACACTGCCACGTTACACGTTATAATTCGGAGCCCCCTAGCGGCAGATGGCTGCAAATACGTAGAAATGAATAATAAAGATGTAGAATGTTAATAAAATTTGTTTTGTTAAAAATTCTTTGGAAGTTTTCAGATAAAAAATACGGCCACGTTACTTTTCGAATCTCTGGAATAGTTCTGAAGCGAATGTCACGAAGTGGTTCCTTCATCTTCGGAATCAAATCAAAGTCACAAGGACTTAAGTCCGGGGAGTATGGTGGATGGTACAGTAGTTCCCAGTCCCATCGACCGAACAGAGCAACCACAGCTTGCGCTGTATGCGCCCGCACATTGTCGTGCAAAATGATGGGTGGTTTGCGCAGAAAGTTTCGCCGCTTCTTTCGCAAAGCTGGTCGCAGGTGACGCTCCATAACCGAACAGTAATAAGACTTAAGTCATTGTGACTTTTATTTGATTCCGAAGATGAAGGAACCATCATTTTTGTAGTTGCAACGACAGAACAAAAATAGCCTCAAGAATTGTAAAGCAACTTGTAAGGTGTCTCTTACGTGAGGAAGACATTTTTACCAGTTTTAATAAATTATTGCATCTTGTTGATGTATTCACGATAGTTAGGAAGTGCTGTAGTCCGTAGCCGGCCATGAGTCGGAGAGCATTTCCCACGCTGGCTGTCTAGGTGACGAAGCGAGCATATGTCGCGCGTAGTTGGGTGGGGCTGGGCGCTGGACCGTAGCAACAAGCGTCAGCCTGGGAAATATACACGACGGGAAGTACCGCTATCTTGGCGCCAAAGTCACCGATTTTCTTTATTTATATTTAATAATTAAAGTCATTTATGACAACATGAATACTAGGAGGAGCCTCTGGATGTTTGAAACTATTTATCATAATTTTGCCTCGTTAAAATTTACACTCGTTCATTAACAAATGCACATCTTAGTAAGTACGAACTTGATCGGAAATTCACGAACTGTGACGAAACTAGTAAGAGAAACGGACTGCGCGCCAAAGTTGGCATGATGATGATGATGATGTTTGGTTTGTGGGGCGCTCAACTGCGTGGTTATCAGCGCCCGTACAATTTCCCAACCTTTGCTCAGTCCAATTTCGCCACTTTCCTGGATGATGATGAAAATGATGAGGACAACACAAACACCCAGTCATCTCGAGGCAGGTGAAAATCCCTGACCCCGCCGGGAATCGAACCCGGGACCCCGTGCTCGGGAAGCGAGAACGCTACCGCGAGACCACGAGCGGCGGACCCAAAGTTGGCAGTCGGCGTGAAGAGCTCTTCCTGTCTTGTTCGATGGTAGCCATGCTCTCGATTACGAGTAGTTTGTGACATGAGTGTGTCATTATTGATCTAATAGGATAGGAATAAAAGTGATATTACGGCATTCTTAATGTTAATTTCAAGTAAATAGATACCCCAAAGTTGATCGACAGCAATTTCAGATAATTAGCTTCCACCGACAGAGACATCCAATGCACCCATGAAGAATCTGCACGGGACGAAGTTCCATTTACCGTTGTCATCCTCTTATTTTTGTCACAATCCTCTTCAGTCACCGTCCATCACTATCTCTGAACACACAATTTTGTCCGTGTTATGTCTTTGCGGATGATGTTTTTTCGCTTTCCCTGTATGTGGTATAAATCTTTGATATGGTGCCTCCTGAAGCGTCAAACACTCCTGCTCCCTTGATCAGGGAAGACCCAACCACACGAGCACCAACAATTTGGCCGCTTCCGATTCACTTAGCTCCGACATAGCGTACTCACAGCTACACAGAACCCTGTTCTGACCACGACTGACACTTGTGGCCCACTGAGGAACTTGCGCTGGTGCCGTTCGAGGTCAAATAGAACAGTGCAACCTGCAAGCTTAGCTAGCATCTGCATTTATGTTCAACCGTCCGTTACTCACAGTGTTTCCATATTGTTGACCAACCTCTGTATGTGGTCAATGTTTTTTTTTCCTTCCATTTCCACAGCCACAAGGATATATTTTTTTTCTTTATTGAATTTCAATTCCCCCCGAAGGGGGCGGGCTGGCAGCAGCTTAGTATGCCGCTCTTCGGCCTACAGACTTTGTGAGAAAGATCAAGAAAATAAATAATAAAAAACAGGCGATAAAATCGGAGACTTAAAGAGTAACATGGCGAAAAGAAATCGTGGAACTTAAAACAAAGAACACAGGGATGATGATGCTAATAAAATACATACGAAGCAGACAGGTAAAACAATGACAGACAATTAAAAAACACGGCGACAGTCTGGATTCTGTTCGCAAAAGACATAAAATTCACACCTAGCGACAGCATGGTTTCTGTTCGCAACACGAGAAAGACGAACAACACTGAATAGTCACTGGAACGCTGCACTAAAAAGTTGGCAAATGTGACATACCACAGTCGAGAGCAGGTGGGGGGAAACTGGACAGAAGATGGGAAAACAAAAAAAGGGGGGAAAGGAGAGTAAAAGCGAAGGGGGGAACCGGGAAAGGAGCTGATGGAGGATGAGGACCCATAAGAGGGTTGGGGGGCAGACGCGACAGGGAGTGGGGTAGGCAGAGGAGGGGAATACAAAAGGACTTGGGGGGGAGAAGGGAGGTAGAGAGAGGTTTAGTGGGGAGAAAACAGGACGGAAGGGGGGGGGGGGAAGAGGGAGCCCAGGGAAAGGACAGAGGAAAGGAGGGGGAGTGAGGATCAGAGTTGATAGGAAGGATAAATGGAGGGAGAGAGGGCATCGTCCGGGAGGGGGAGTTGATGGAAGCCACCTTGGGAAAGGAGATGTAGGGTGTAGAGATGGAGGGTAGGGGGGACACAACGGTGAAGACGTGGCAGGGGGCGGGGATGGGAGAGGAGAGGAGCAACCAGGGGGTGGGGGGTTCAAGACGGCGGGAGGTGTAGAGGATGCGGATATGTTCGAGGAATAGGAGCAGATGAGATCATAGAGGATCCGCATGGGGGACGGGAGGCAGATACGGAAGGCGAAGCGGAGTGCATGACGCTCAAGGATCTGGAGGGACTTATAGAATTTGGGGGGGGGGGGGGGCAGATATCCAGGCAGGACTAGCATAACAGAGGATGGGATGGATTAAGGATTTGTAGGTGTGGAGGATGGTAGAGGGGTGCAACCCCAACGTCCGGCCAGAGAGGAGTTTGAGGAGTCGGAGGCGGTTGTGGGCTTTGGATTGGATGGAGCGGAGATGAGGTAGCCAGGTCAGGTGACGGTCAATGGTGAGGCCAAGGTAGGTGAGGGTGGGGGTGAGGCGGACAGGACGTGTGCAGACAGTAAGGGAGAAATCCAGGAGCTGGAAGGAGTGAGTGGTACGACCTACGATGATTGCCTGGGTCTTGGAAGGATTGAGTTTCAGGAGCCACTGGTTACACCATGCAGCAAAAAGGTCAAGGTGATTCTGGAGAAGGCGTTGGGACCGTTGGAGGGTAGGAGCGAGGGCGAGGAATGCGGTGTCATCAGCATATTGCAAGAGGTGTACTGGAGGCGGGGGTTGGGGCATATCCGCCGTGTACAGGAGGTAGAGGAGAGGGGAGAGGACAGAGCCCTGGGGCACACCGGCAGAGGGGTAGAAGGTGTGGGAATTGGCATTATGGATGGTAACATAGGAGGGGCGGTGGGAGAGGAAGGAGGCCACCAGACGGATGTAGTTGATAGGAAGGGCGTATGTTTGGAGTTTAAACAGGAGACCGGGATGCCAGACACGGTCGTAGGCCTTTTCGTGGTCAAGTGAGACAAAAATGGCGGAGCGACGGGAGTTAAGCTGGAGGGAGAGGAGATGAGTGAGGCGGAGGAGTTGGTCATCAGCAGAGAAGGAAGGTCGAAAGCCACATTGGGTGTTTGGGAGGAGGTGGTTTTGGTGGAGGTGGAGATGGATGCGCCGGGAAAGGATGGATTCCAAGAGCTTGCTGAACACCGATGTGAGACAGATAGGACGATAGGAAGAGGCATCAGATGGAGGCTTATGGGGTTTGGAGAACATCAGGATACGGGAGGTTTTCCACAGGTCGGGATAGAAGCCAGTGGCAAGGATGACATTGTACAGGGTGGCAAAGGATGGAAAGGAAGGAGGGAGGGCAGTGTTTGAGGTGGCGGTAGGTAATGCAGTCGTGGCCGGGAGCAGTGTCCACAAGGATATACTCCCTCTGAGATTATGAAGCGATGAACGTACTTAATTTACAACGAGATTACATATCAATCGGACTTTTGTAATTTTTTTGGTGATACTCGCTGTTCATCAATACCACAAAGCAATTCGATGTAACAGTGTAAAACTCTCGAGAAAATCGTCTTTGAAGTTAGTCCGAGCGTCTTACCGTAAAGTAAGACCGATTTTTTGACAGGCTTCATGGCGTCGTGGTGCAGTACTTGCCGCCAGGTGGGCGACGTGGGTTGGGCTCTATTCCCGGGCACAGTAAAATTTTAAACATACATACATGGTCTACATGTATTTTCGTGAAGAGTAAGACACATGAAGACGAACAAATTTAATCTGTAATGTTTTTCCTTAATTGAAACAAACTAATTAAAAACCTTTTATTAAAGTTCGACAATTCAGAAATTACATCTGCAATGAAAACTGGACTTTTTCCGCGCGATATGTAATTACATATTGCAGGGGCAACAGTCTGGATGATTGACTGATCTGGCCTTGTAACATTAACCAAAACGGCCTTGCTGTGCTGGTACTGCGAACGGCTGAAAGCAAGGGGAAACTACAGCCGTAATTTTTCCCGAGGACATGCAGCTCTACTGTATGATTAAATGATGATGGCGTCCTCTTGGGTAAAATATTCCGGAGGTAAAATAGTCCCCCATTCGGATCTCCGGGCGGGGACTACTCAGGAGGACGTCGTTATCAGGAGAAAGAAAACTGGCGTCCTACGGATCAGAGCGTGGAATGTCAGATCCCTTAATCGGGCAGGTAGGTTAGAAAATTTAAAAAGGGAAATGGATAGGTTAAAGTTAGATATAGTGGGAATTAGTGAAGTTCGGTGGCAGGAGGAACAAGACTTTTGGTCAGGTGATTACAGGGTTATAAATACAAAATCAAATAGGGGTAATGCAGGAGTAGGTTTAATAATGAATAAAAAAATAGGAGTGCGGGTTAGCTACTACAAACAGCATAGTGAACGCATTATTGTGGCCAAGATAGACACAAAGCCCATGCCTACTACAGTAGTACAAGTTTATATGCCAACTACCTCTGCAGATGATGAAGAAATAGATGAAATGTATGACGAGATAAAAGAAATTATTCAGGTAGTGAAAGGAGACGAAAATTTAATAGTCATGGGTGACTGGAATTCGTCAGTAGGAAAAGGGAGAGAAGGAAACATAGTAGGTGAATATGGATTGGGGGGAAGGAATGAAAGAGGAAGCCGCCTTGTAGAATTTTGCACAGAGCATAACTTAATCATAGCCAACACTTGGTTCAAGAATCATAAAAGAAGGTTGTATACCTGGAAGAATCCTGGAGATACTAGTAGGTATCAGATAGATTATATAATGGTAAGAGAGAGATTTAGGAACCAGGTTCTAAATTGTAAGACATTTCCTGGGGCAGATGTGGATTCTGACCACAATCTATTGGTTATGAACTGCAGATTGAAACTGAAGAAACTGCAAAAAGGTGGGAATTTAAGGAGATGGGACCTGGATAAACTGAAAGAACCAGAGGTTGTACAGAGTTTCAGGGAGAGCATCAGGGAACAATTGACAGGAATGGGGGAAAGAAATACAGTAGAAGAAGAATGGGTAGCTCTGAGGGATGAAGTAGTGAAGGCAGCAGAGGATCAAGTAGGTAAAAAGACGAGGGCTAATAGAAATCCTTGGGTAACAGAAGAAATATTGAATTTAATTGATGAAAGGAGAAAATACAAAAATGCAGTAAATGAAGCAGGCAAAAAGGAATACAGACGTCTCAAAAATGATATCGACAGGAAGTGCAAAATGGCTAAGCAGGGATGGCTAGAGGACAAATGTAAGGATGTAGAGGCTTGTCTCACTAGGGGTAAGATAGATACTGCCTACAGGAAAATTAAAGAGACCTTTGGAGAGAAGAGAACCACTTGTATGAATATCAAGAGCTCAGATGGCAACCCAGTCCTAAGCAAAGAAGGGAAAGCAGAAAGGTGGAAGGAGTATATAGAGGGTTTATACAAGGGCGATGTACTTGAGGACAATATTATGGAAATGGAAGAGGATGTAGATGAAGACGAAATGGGAGATAAGATACTGCGTGAAGAGTTTGACAGAGCACTGAAAGACCTGAGTCGAAACAAGGCCCCGGGAGTAGACAACATTCCATTTGAACTACTGATGGCCTCGGGAGAGCCAGTCATGACAAAACTCTACCATCTGGTGAGCACGATGTATGAGACAGGCGAAATACCCTCAGACTTCAAGAAGAATATAATAATTCCAATCCCAAAGAAAGCAGGTGTTGACAGATGTGAAAATTACCGAACTATCAGTTTAATAAGTCACAGCTGCAAAATATTAACGCGAATTCTTTACAGACGAATGGAAAAACTGGTAGAAGCCGACCTCGGGGAAGATCAGTTTGGATTCCGTAGAAATGTTGGAACACGTGAGGCAATACTGACCTTACGACTTATCTTAGAAGAAAGATTAAGAAAAGGCAAACCTACGTTTCTAGCATTTGTAGACTTAGAGAAAGCTTTTGACAATGTTAACTGGAATACTCTCTTTCAAATTCTGAAGGTGGCAGGGGTAAAATACAGGGAGCGAAAGGCTATTTACAGTTTGTACAGAAACCAGATGGCAGTTATAAGAGTCGAGGGGCATGAAAGGGAAGCAGTGGTTGGGAAAGGAGTAAGACAGGGTTGTAGCCTCTCCCCGATGTTATTCAATCTGTATATTGAGCAAGCAGTAAAGGAAACAAAAGAAAAATTCGGAGTAGGTATTAAAATTCATGGAGAAGAAGTAAAAACTTTGAGGTTCGCCGATGACATTGTAATTCTGTCAGAGACAGCAAAGGACTTGGAAGAGCAGTTGAACGGAATGGACAGTGTCTTGAAAGGAGGATATAAGATGAACATCAACAAAAGCAAAACGAGGATAATGGAATGTAGTCAAATTAAGTCAGGTGATGCTGAGGGAATTAGATTAGGAAATGAGACACTTAAAGTAGTAAAGGAGTTTTGCTATTTAGGGAGTAAAATAACTGATGATGGTCGAAGTAGAGAGGATATAAAATGTAGACTGGCAATGGCAAGGAAAGCGTTTCTCAAGAAGAGGAATTTGTTAACATCGAGTATAGATTTAAGTGTCAGGAAGTCGTTTCTGAAAGTATTTGTATGGAGTGTAGCCATGTATGGAAGTGAAACATGGACGATAACTAGTTTGGACAAGAAGAGAATAGAAGCTTTCGAAATGTGGTGCTACAGAAGAATGCTGAAGATAAGGTGGGTAGATCACGTAACTAATGAGGAGGTATTGAATAGGATTGGGGAGAAGAGAAGTTTGTGGCACAACTTGACTAGAAGAAGGGATCGGTTGGTAGGACATGTTTTGAGGCATCAAGGGATCACAAATTTAGCATTGGAGGGCAGTGTGGAGGGTAAAAATCGTAGAGGGAGACCAAGAGATGAATACACTAAGCAGATTCAGAAGGATGTGGGTTGCAGTAGATACTGGGAGATGAAGAAGCTTGCACAGGATAGAGTAGCATGGAGAGCTGCATCAAACCAGTCTCAGGACTGAAGACCACAACAACAACAACATGTAATTACAAATGAGAATACCTAAATTTGTCACAAAAATACTATTATTATACAGGGTGTGATTAATATATCGAAAAACTGCAGGGAAATGGAGGAAAAAAGGTCGTATGAACATGTATCCGGAAATGCGTTAAATGCGTCGTTATCATGGTAGATGGCGCTAACGCATGAAAGTTTCTCTGACAACGTGTCTCTCTGTGGCCAACAATGACGATTGAGCAGATTGATGATGCCAGTTCTGGTAAAGGTTGCTTCGTCTGTAAAGAGGACTAATGACAGAAATCCCATATCGTTTGGTGCAAAAAGCAATGACAAAATCCTTCCCGCAAAGGGAAATCTGCTACTGATCATCTTTGCACTCGTTGCAGGTGCGTCCTGTCATGCAGGATACACATAATAGAAATTAGGCTTACACTATGTTGGCAGGCCACTTTCCTGGAGCTTGTACTAGGGTTCATCTCAATGTCCTGTAGAACCCCCTCCTCCATATCTGTTGTACGCACAGTCCACCGCCTCCCTGCGTTCGTCTGCCTGGAAGGACACATGATCACACAGACGTGCAGAAAGGTCTTGAAATGTTGTGCGATGTGGTTGGTGTCCTTGAGGGTACTTGTTTTGGCATAGTCTGTAGCCGTACTGCCTCTCGACCGTTTCCATCTGCTTGGACGTACACGAACACCATCCCGACATGAATACCGGACCATTCTGCTGCTTACAGTACGCTGCGTCAATCACACAGCCTGCAACACACAAGGAAAATACTGCACGTGGTCACAGGAACTTTCATTCTTGAGCTCAACCTACCGTGGCAACGATGCATTTCCGGACACATGTCCATAGGACCTTTTTTCTTCCATTTCCAGTCAGGAATCCGTCCCTGCAGTTTGCGATTTTATTAACGTTCATCCTGTATATGTTAACTAGCATAATGTTGACGAATTTTATATTTAAATGACCTGAACGAAAAAGAAAAGAATCATGATAAAACGGAACTCGATTACCACTCTCGAGAGGTACTGATTTTTTTCACCCTTATGCATTTTAACACCGCGAAAATGATCATGCTCCCTCGTTTAAAAAATAGCATCGGCCAATAATCAAACCCATACCGCGCAGGTGGCATACGAGCACTGTACCACATAGCCAAGTTGCCTGTCGAAAAATTGATCTTACTGTATTGTACTAAGGAGACTCGGATGATGTCGAAACTTCAAAGTCGATTTTCTCCAGAGTTTTTGATAGTTGCATTGAACGCTTTGTGTGACTACTACTTGAGTGCTGAACTTCACCTATCGTAAATATAAAAAAATTACAAAATCCGATTGCTGTGTAGTGTTCTTGTTAGTCCAGTCTATTCTCCCGAACTTCCCACTCTGCAGGCTATCTTCATTTGATCTGTGTGCGTCTCTCTACTGCCTAAGGAACTAAAGATTTCATGTTGGCGGGTGTAGTATCAGATACGGTGTACGAACCACAAAAGATGGTCGTTAATTTGAAAGTGTGGCTTTGTATATGATCCCAGCGGGTTGTCTCATAGCGGTCGGAGGCTGGTTGCGAGTTTCTTTCAGTATTCGATCATTTCGACGTCGAATATTAGTGCATTTTCTACGAGAAGTTGTGAATGTGTACAGAGTGAAGGAAAGCGTGGGCAGGCCTCTTATAAGGGTATCATGATGTGTAACGGACAGCGGGAGCTACAGGTTTAGAAGGACTACATGGGTGGAAGGTTACATGATCTTTCTGTATTTTTTTCTGTTAACATCCGTGGGAATAAAGATAATAGATAGATAAATAATGACAATGATCAATGTAAATATTCTGACAGAATATTTAAAAATCAAGGTCGCTGATACGTCAGCTGAAGATAGACGTTGGTTTTCTTTGCATTCTAATGAAAATGACTTGAAAAATGTTACATTTTACACCAATGTGCTTTGTGATTGTAGATACGTACCTTGAAGTAAAAGGAATACGCAGCGTCTGTGCCTTCTTTTACAGATGTATTGGCGATCCATTTCTTCCTAAGACTATTGTATTTAAACTTCACTTTCAAAGGGAGGGACTCCGCATTTCTGACTCATTTCCAGGTTTTCTACTGCACCTACGTTCGAAACTTCTGGTCTGTAAAATGCTATGTATTACGAAGAAGCTAGAACGTGTTGTACCTAGAGGATAGTACACCTAGGAACACACACTGGTTTTTAGTCGCTACTTCAGTCTAGTGACTGATTTTAGAAGAGTATGAAGGAATGCGCACCAGAGACCGCCATAAGCAGTTCCTGACACGCCAAGTTCTACAGTTTTTGCTGTTGCTAGACATGAGGTTGTGTGTTGTGCTATATTTACACATGTGTGTTATACACACATAAGTGCTGTACAAAAATTAAAGCTATTTGGAATATGTTGTTAATTCTGCAGGTACAGATTTTTATGGAGACTAAAATACAGTATAGAGGGTGTAATGGGTACAAGTGCAAATATTTCTGTTGGTGGCTTAGAATGGTGTACTGAACAACGCTGGATCAGTATTTACGTCATTTACGGATTTATAGCTATTCCGCGTCGTATGTTTTTAGGTTGGATAGTACCTACAGCTACATGTGGCAAGAGTAAGCCACTAATGTTTATTTTCCGTTGAGCAGCAGGTCAGGTTTTGAAGTGTGGACGCAAAGAAAGGTTAGTCTATGCTGACAATTATAGTCCACTTACTGGTGTAGTCGCGACCATGCAGAAAACATTATGTGACGTGTTTGTAGGAGACTGTTAGACTGGTCGGTCGGGGTGGCCGAGCGGTTCTAGGCGCTACAGTCTGGGACCGCACGACCGCTACGGTCGCAGATTAGAATCCTGCCTCGGGTATGGATGTGTGAGTCGTCCTTAGGTTAGTTAGGTTTAAGTAGTTCTAAGTTCTAGGGGACTGATGACCTCAGTAGTTAAGTCCCATAGTGCTCAGAGCCATGTTTTACCATTAGACTCAGAGACGAACAACCAACACACTGAGTGTACAAATTACTGTACCATATGCAAAAATATCTGCACTTATACCCATTAAACCCTGTATATTTTAGAACTATTTGTATAACATGTGGACAGTTAAGCCATACTTTCTCTGTCGTGCAATATCTTGTAACTTGAAACACAAGAAAGTCTTTAACCAAGGAACATGTGATATTTGCAAATGAACTGAGTTTCTTTAATCTCTTATCAATTTCACCCTTCTTGAGAACAGAAATTTGCGTTAGTTTCCAATAGCTTCCATTTCAACACATATTAACTTGTGACTGGTTTTTGACAATACGTCTGATTAATTTGATTTCACTTATTAACGAATGGTGTGTAGCTGAGTAGTAATGTAACAGACTGTCGAACACAGTACTGAAAATTTTTTCTCGATTACGGCACATTCAAATTTCAATTGAATGTTTGTGTTTAGGTACCTGATCATGTTGTACCTTGGAACGTGTTTCACATTCGGAGAAACATTAATTTTTCAGAGTAATTTTTATAAGTTCAGAAATAGACTGCAGAACAAAAAAAGTGAATGCCACCATTTAAAAATGGAATAAGAAAGTATATTAAACTTCTGTTACTACGCTGTATAGACTCGAAAATGTGACAAATGTGTCACGATATTACATTCCCCGCAACTTAAGAACTTTGTGGGGGAAAGAGAAAAACGAGAAGAGATTAACTGTGGTTAAAGCTTACAAGTGTAGTACTGGATTTCCTACAAAACTTCAGCTGCGTAGTAGTTACTCTTTTGTCAGTGAAACACAGACAGTCCTGTGCTTCTTATTGCGACAAATATTCTGTGTCTTCCTGAGAGGAGCATTTTCTTCTCTGTATCAGAGTATACTGCATGCTGTGTAACTATTCAGGAAATCGCGCCGTAAGCGTTGATATTCAGGGACACGACAGGAGAAACACCCTCACACTCTCCCGCTGGAGGTTCGAGTCCTCCCTCGGGCATGTGTGTGTGTGTTGTTATTAGCATGAGTTAGTTTAATTAGTGTGTAAGTTTAGCGACCGATGACCTCAGCAGTTTGCTCCATTAGGAATTCACACACACTTGAACATTTGAACACCCTCACATAGTAGTCTCTAGTTTCTTATGCATGTTTTCGTTTGTTTCGCTAGTTCTGTAACAAGAGAATAAAGAATTACTTCTTGGAAAAACCTTTACGTCAAATGAAAGTCTAACCTTTACGCAATTCATGGTAGCGTGTGCGTTTCAACATGGCAATATACCTGCTCAAAAATTTGCCTCCATAAAGGTAAAACTGAAAGTGTAATTTGTTGGAACCTTAAAATCTATTCCTGTTCACCACATTTGGCAACACCTACCTTCCACATATTCCCACATAGTAATAGTAGTAGTAGTTTTATTCACCAGTGGGTCGCTTTTACAAGAATACTGGACATATCACGCTATTACAATTTAAGGACAACGAAACGAATTTAAAGCCATATATGCAGGCATTATAATTAAAGGTCTAGTTTGACGGGCTTGGCTGTGTAGTAGGAATCATCCCGGTATTTGACTGAAGTGATTTAGGGAAACTAGGGAGAACCTAAATTAGGATGGCTGAACAAAGGCTGGAACCTCCACAGTCCCGAATACAAGGCCAGTCTCTTTTAAACAGTGCTACCTCATTCGGTTTATCGTTAGTGTACAACAATTATTTTAAAAAGAATTTATTTTTTGCTACACTGCTCATTCGTTTCGGACTCCCAGTCACTGCACACACTGCGAACATTATTTACATATTATTTTATGACGTAACAATATATACACTATCAGCTCACATCAGGACAAAGGTGACGATATTTGGTGTTCATTTCGTGCACCGTAACTCCCCACTTACTAGCCTGAAATACTGAGGCAGCACCCCTCCACAACGAGTTAGAAGCTGAGCTCAGAAAGAGGATAAGGTGGTAGAATACTCCCTTTCATAACTTTGGAAGTCGTATCTTCCAGAAAAGAAACAAAAGTAAAAAGGAATGAGAAAAAAATATAGGGGAAGTGTCACGTGAAATGATTGATTTTTATTATTGCCGTTATTATTTCCTTGTGTTACATTTTTACAAAATACTCTGTGTTATGTAAGTACTCCCTCATTGAATAGAATGTGTTGCTTAACACGTATTTATGAACTATCATTTTAAAAATGGCTCTGATCACTATGGGACTTAACTTCTGAGGTCATCAGTCCCCTAGAACTTAGAACTACTTAAACCTAACTAACCTAAGGACATCACACACATCCATGCCCGAGGCAGGATTCGAACTGCGACCGCGGCGGTCGCGCGGTTCCAGACTGTAGCACCTAGAACCAAACGGCCACCCCGGCCGGCTATCATTTTAAGGAAGGCCATTTTAGTAATATTTTTAATTTCATTGGTCAGTGTACTGTATAGTTTCATTCTTTTCGTAGAAAATACTGTTTTCGGCTTTATATGTATTTTTTCTTGGTATATGTAAATTCAGCATACAGTGTGATCAGAACGCTTGTAAGGATGTTGTAGGCTAGGTTGTGCTTAGAAATAATTGTTATGAAAAAAATTTGATTCGTTTCGCTGTTTCAGAGTTAATTAGTAATGAAGTTAGTCAATGAATCCGTTGAATGCGCAAAATCAGGTGACCCACGAGAGATGGTGTCGCCAAACGTACGAGTATTCTCCGTTTGGTTACCTAAAACCGATCAAGAAAGTGATACAGAAATGGGATATGAGACGATAGTAAGGATGCAATCCGAGCCAAAGGGTGAGCAGTCTCTTGCGCTATCGTCTATGCTATGAGAACATCTGACTCTACCGGTGTCTGTCGGGCAGCTTGAATGTGCGCGAGCAACACCCTGATGGCTAATTTCAATGATAATTAACTTGGAAACGGCATAATGAATCTAATTTTTTCTTCACACTTATTTCTCAGCACAGCTTACCCTGTAACACCCTTACAAGCTTTCCAGTCTGTTTCTGATCACCCTGTGTATTTTTCTCCATGGTAACGGATAGAACCGGTTGTGCAATAATTATCAATGTTATTTTTCACGTGCACAGTTGAGTAGTGAATGTACTGACATGTTGTAGTTAAAACCTCCCGTGTTTTCAATATTTTTTTTACAATGAGCTCGGCTACAGTTTTTGGATATTACTCTTATTACTCTTGTCTGTGATGATGATGATGTTTGGTTTATGGGGCGCTCAACTGCGTGGTTATCAGCGCCCGACTCTTGTCTGTAGTTTGAGACTGTGTTTGTATTTCATTGCGTGTGCTGCGCAGAACAGAACTCTGTAGCTAAGAATTGAGTGAGCATATGGACTAATGTAAACCAAAGACACTGGCTATTACAAAAAAAGGTCTCCAAGGGCATAACATGCTGGCGACATTGTTTGCAGGTATCTTTGTGTGTTCACAGCACAGTAACTGAAAATCAGTAATTATTCCTAGAAATTCTGTTTGTTACGCGATGCGTAGAGGTACCATATACATTAAATTTAACAATGTTATTCCCCCTCTTTAAGAAACATAAATAACTTTGAGGGTGAAATATGTTCTGTGCTCAATGAAAAGATTATGTCAGCTGTAAATTGCTATTTTGCATATCTTCCGAGACAGCACTTCAGGGATGGAATGTACTTGCTAGGAAGAAAATTTACAAAATGTATTGACTTATTATGGATTTCTGTGGAGAAATTCTCTACTAGAACGACAAATTTTCATCTAGCCCTAAGATCGCACAAGATTGTAATTGCCTTGTATGAAACTGTTAAATGTACATTGTACCATCGATCTGCGGTATTAAAAATGTCTAGGAACAAGTTATTGTTTGATAACCTATACGAGGTTAATTTATGCAAAAATAAGCACTCCTGACAAAAAATTACTAACCCCCTAGGAGACATCACGATAATACCGTGCAACGCCCGATATAACTTAGAGGCAATGATGAGAAGTAGTGTATGTGAAAACTCTTAAAGCTTTTTGAATAAAACAAACGCTGTTGACATTCTACATCCTTATTTTTCATGTCTACGTATTGGCAACCTTCAGCGACCAGAGGGCTATGAACTGAAGCGTGTAACATGTTCAAAAAATGTTAAAATGTGTGTGAAATCTTATGGGACTTAACTGCTAAGGTCATCAGTCCCTAAGCTTACACACTACTTAACCTAAATTATCCTAAGGACAATCACATACACCCATGCCCGAGGGAGGACTCGAACCTCCGCTGGGACCAGACGCACAGTCCATGACTGCAGGGCGTGTAACATGGCGGTCTGTAACGTCACCATCTCCGTGCGTGAAAAACAGACCCGGATCTAGGGGGTGGGGGGGCAAACCGGGGTATCTGCCCCGTCGGTAATTTCAGGGGGCGCTCAGTTCATATTCTTGAAGGAAAAAAACCTGGTTTCATAAAGCGCCTAGCATCCAGCGCACGTTGATCTATCGATTGTTCATATGATTTTGAATATGTTTGAACACATCCTAAATTGCTTTCTGAACGAATTATAAGTTGATTTTTGAATGCGTGCATAGTGTACGTGATATCTCTGCCAGGGTATCCCCGTTGCATCTAGAAATAAAAAACTTTCCCGCAAACTAAAGTGGATGGGGCTGTCCGAGCTGAGCTGAATAAACCCGAGCGGGTGAATGCCAACTGCTGTTTATTTATCTGTTGATTGCGTGAGCGAATGATAAGCGTTATTATCAGCGAAATCCGTAGATTCAGACTGCCAGAGTGGAAGTAAACGACTCACAGGAATGGTAGGTAAGAAAGATTACGTATTATCTTCTCGGTGCAGCAAATAAAATGAAATTTTCACAGAAAATTTTTGCCAGATCGCTACACTACTAAGGGACTGTTACACAGTCCCCGGTTAGCAGTCGCTTAATTCTGTACTCGGAACAGTGCGGAAAACACGTTGTACGAACATGTAATAACGTGTAACCGGAGAATAAACGCGGGATAACTAAACCGGTAGTGAAGTTAACCGGAGAATAGGTTTTGGCAATGACTGGAATAGTTACAGAATTAGTGATGACAAAATTGTTAGAACGGTGAAGGATAAGAAACAGGCACATTACACAAATAATATCGAAGAATATGACAATTCCCAATTTATATAAAATTTTCGTACTACTGTTACTTTTCGATGTCATGCTTGAGGAACTGGAGCATATGAATGCAGTCTGAAACTATTCCTTAACATAAAACCTCTTGCTTGTAGTAGGCCTAATAAGTATTTGATATAGGTACTTCGAGAATTATATTCTGTCGTATTATTTATGTAAATGATGTAGTTAAAATTACCATTTATGCCAAAATAGTCTCGCTTATTCGGCGTGTGTTACAATTGATGAGGTATTAGAAAGGCCTATTTCGTTTTATCTGGCAGACAGTGACAAAATAGACGCAATAAAACCGAGAAGCCACTCCAGTCTTACGTACTACTCGTATTAACAGCTTTTTCAGTATTAGATAATGACATTTTGATTTTTCATATAGCAAAACTTTTGACAAACTTTGATGAGATAATAGACTCTTTTTCAGAAAAGAAAGCACACCGTGTAAAGTTGTAGCAAGGTTATAGAGAAATAAATGCTGGGACCTAACGACAGAAGAAATGTGTACTGTTTCGCTTGCCTCTTGTCTTTGCTGCTATAATGTTTCCCATATTTAAGTTTATGTCACACAAAAGAGAGCCGGCCGCAGTGGCCGTGCGGTTCTAGGCGCTACAGTCTGGAACCGCGCGACCGCTACGGTCCCAGGTTCGAATCCTGCCTCGGACATGGATGTGTGTGATGTCATTAGGTTAGTTAGGTTTAAATAGTTCTAAGTTCTAGGGGACTGATGACCTCAGAAGTTAAGTCATATAATGCTCAGAGCGATTTGAACCATTTTTTCACACAAAAGAAAAAGTTAGCAGCTAATAGGCAATAAGGAGTGCAAATTTTCTGAAGAGTTATTATTCTCCCGGTCACAAATAACCCCATCTAGTAGTAATTGTGAGCTTTTTAAGGGGGTTAGGATGTCAAACCTGCCGACTGGAAGCAGGAGAGGCACCACAGGACATTTTAATTTCCACTGTCCTGAATATAGATTTGATGGCTTCCATTACAAAATATTTACGTTTGAATTCCACAGAGAGAAATACAGTGACGTGTGATAGACGAATGCTGTGTGAAGAGGCGTGACACTGCACACTTACATTTCGTCGAACATATATGTTTTATATATCAAACTCTTCAGAAAGATGTGCTCTACAAAATTAACATATTTTTGAAAAATCCATACTTTTATAAATTTTTGATATCCTATCTGAAGCGCTCGATTAGGAAGGGGGGGCGCCTCTATCAAGTTTTTGTCCTGTTTCGTTCGGAAATGTCGTAGATTCGTGACTGGTGGGAAACAGCATGCTGTAATCGAGTTTGTCCACATATGGAGCACCCTCTGCTTCAGAATGACAATGCCAGACCACACACGAGCACTACATCTGCAACAGTCCGATACCTTTGGTTCACTGTCATCGATCATGCTCCATTAAATCCCGCACCCTCCGATTTCTTCTGTTTCCTGAAAGAACACTTTCGAGGACTTCAATTTGATAGTGATAAAGCTATGCAAGCAGAGGTCAGTTTGTGGTTCTGCGTATGTAGTCAAACATTATACTGTGGCTGAATCAACAAAATGGTCTCTTGTTGGGAAAAATGTGTTCGTCACTAGGGTGACTATGTTCAGGTATAAATATGTAGACATGAAGAATAAAGATGTAGAATGTTAATAACTTTAGTTACATTTTAAAAAACTTTAAGAACTTTTATATAAAAATTTCATAATCATTACTTTTCGTAGGTGCTGGTCTCAGTTCGACGAGGAAGAGAGACCACAAGTTTCCTCAGGTATGCCACATCAAATATTCATTGATGATTAGATCCCATAGAGCTACCAAACTGCGGGGATGTTTATTGCCACTTTTCACGGGTTTTACCAAATAGACTCAGACATTTTAGGTAGTATTAAGATCGGATAATTTACCTGGTCTGTCGATCTGCGCTAAGCTGACCAAGTATTCGTCGAATCAGGAGCGTAGTCGCCGGGACTTGAGAATTCGGCTCTTCTCATTCTGGACAACGGGAGTGTCCGTAGAACACCAGTCATAAAGTTGTAGAAGAAAGGGCAACACTCGATCACCAATAATGTTGAAATAAACATTCTGGTTCATGTTCACAACACGCTGAATGAGTGTGCCCGAGTCATGGTACGAAAAACACGTGCAAAACATCTCAGAATCATATCCGACTTGAACTAACTTCTCCACAGTTTGCGGGTAAGCTCCTCCGTGGGGCGTCGGTGGACTCGATGTAACCGATTGCGACTCGTCGAGCCACACTGAAAGTATCCAGCCAGCTACTCCCAGTTTCTGAATAGTCTGGCCCACTGAAGCTTCAAAAAATGTGTTCAAATGTGTGTGAAGTCTTATGGGACTTAACTGCTAAGGTCATCAGTCCCTAAGGTTACACACTACTTAACCTAAAGTATTCTAAGGACAAACACACACACCCATGCCCGAGGGAGGACTCGAACCTCCGCCGGTACCAGCCGCACAGTCCTTGACTGCAGCGCCCCAGACCGCACTGAAGCTTCATATGGCTCTGTGGGTAATGCCTTTTTCTGAGATATCCGATCCCAAGTGTCCACTGCATGCAGTTCCCATTGCAATGTTTGCTCGGAATCAGGTTGAGATGGACCTGTGCTCATCGACAGCAACAATTCCTTTCAGATTTCAAACTACTGCCATAGACAAGGCACGATAGTCAGCTCAGGTCCTTGTCGGTTACGATATTTTGACGGTCACTGTTCTAACTCTGTGTTACATGGCTGCCAGTGGTACACAATTCCCTGTAGACAGACTGGCATTCGCATTGATACAACAACAAATCGGGCAAGTTCGTTAATGGTGTGGTTGTGGGCACGTCCAAAAGCGGTAGCTCTTTTCTGCCATTTTCTCACGTCAAGGCGCAGATTGTGGTTTCCATACTGGAGAAGGCTAAGACATTTATCAATCGGAACTAACTTAGAGCTCAGGCTACGTTGCAAATCAGTTTGTCACCATAACCTACATCTCAGGAGGGGGGGGGGGGGGAGGCAATATCACGCTCTAGCCACACATTTACGTACTGCATCTTCTTTCCACTTCATAATCAATTACTGAATGACATCAAAAGCTAACTCGATGATAAAATCTATAGATAGCGTATTTATCTACCAATGTCACATTTACCAACAGTTTACCACAACAAATCGCACTAAAAGGCGCATTTTGGAGAGATATTTAATGAGGTATATGTCAGCTTCGTTGCATGCTTATAGTTTTTGGTATTTTCATTTCCAGACTTCAGACGTTTAATGTTTTGTGCGCTAACACGGCGGTGTTTATCACTTCATGCGATGAAACAGTGATATTTCCATGACGTCACGGATCTCGAGCTGTGATTGGCTGACATGTGCAACCTGAGCAATGGCCATGGAACATACCGTGCTTGTCGTATTTACAGTTGTGTATTACAAAAATATGCATTTTAAGTGATGTAGAGCACACGATCACTCAGCTGAATAGTACATTATTCTGTAAAAATGGTGTATATGCCCTTGCCTGGATTTACACTGTTTTTGTTCTTGATTCATGTTGACATCGAATCTGGGCGCACCAAGTCACTTCGCTTTTATCCCAACCGCATGTTCCAAAAATTTACCTGATAAATTGCACACTGCACACATATTGTTTTGTTTTCCAATTTGTGGTATGCTGTTGTTACTCCCAAGAAGCTAGAACTCACTAAACTCATGCATAATACACTCACAAAAGAAACTTCCTAGTAATGCAGCTTACCCGCACTCAGAAAACAAGGAAACTAAAGTAACGGGACATATTCCGCCCGCTCTTTGCCTCTAATCATTTGTGAAACTTCGCTAGATGGTGATTCTTATGTTACCGTACTCTAGTGCACTCTAGCGGGACATTTGCAAACTTATTCCAGCGGTGAATAGAGTATCCGACGGCAGAAACCAAAAACCTCTCTAAAACACTGTCAAAACAATAATACAAAAGGTCGATTAAAGACGGATCAAGGCGTAATAGAGATGGACAGAGACAGAGGTTCGGTCGCGAAGATTCAGCAACTCTGTTAGTTTTCTTTTGGTGTAAGCAGTGGAATGTGAAAATTGAGTGCAGTTTAGTAGGACACCCTGTAACGTCCCCTTAGAACAATTTATACAAGACTGTGCTTAAACTGACACACAATATTTTTTAGCGCAACGCAATCTGACTTTCAAAAATCCCTACAAAAGAATGGCCCTGACTAACATTAACCTATACCTTTCACAAATCACTTACCTCACAAAAATGTTCGTTACTGGAACTACTGCAATACAGCGAAAAGCTACACTAAATACACAAACTACAAGAAAAAATCAGAAGATTCCAGTGAGGTATCCTAGGCTAAGGGTCGACATATGTAACGTCCCCTTAGAACAATTATACACGACTGTGCTTAACCTGGTACACAATATTTTTTAGCGCAACGCAATCTGACTTTCAAAAATCCCTACAAAAGAATGGCCCTGACTAACATTAACCTATACCTTTCACAAATCACTTACCTCACAAAAATCTTCGTTACTGGAACTACTGCAATACAGCGAGCGCCACTACTGCCAGCTAAATAAAAGATTCAAACTACGGAAGGCACTAACTACTGATAGGGATAGTTAGCAAATGAAAGATTTTAATAGAGAACAAACACTGTATTTACCTTAATAATCATAATATATATAGCAGTTCAATTTCAAAACTTCCGCCATCTCTCTCCCCACATCCACCACTGCTGGCGGCTCACCTCCAACTGCGCAACGCTACGCGCTGTTCACATCCAGCTGCCGCTGCCCAACACTACAATGGCAGACAACAATGCAAACTAGCCACAGACTGCACACAGCACAGCCAGTGATTTTCATACAGAGCGCTACGTGGCATTACCAATATAAAAATCTAAACAGCCTACTTACATAAAGAAAACATAAACAGCCTACTTACAACCCTAAAGGCGGGTCCACACTGAGCGCACCGCGCCGCGCCGTGCTGCTGCACCTCTCGCACAGCCGTAACAGAGAGGAGTGCGCCGTCCGCGCCGTCGCTCCGGCAGCGAGCAGAGATGTCGTGGGCACGCCCGGAGTTTAGAGGGTCGCTCAGCAGAGCAATGGGTGTGGCGGATCGCCGCTCGGCCGAGCCCGCTCGGTCGACGGCCCCATCCGGCCCCCCAAATATGACGACTGCAGATGTTGGCGTGGCAGACCGCCGTCCGGAGGAGCGTGCTCCCCCGGCGGCCCCGTCTGACCCGCCGCCTACGACGACTCGGCCACCGAACACGGACCCCGAGTCAGAAGAAGATGACGATGTCATCATCAACATGGCAGACTTCCTGCCCACGACGAATGAGCAAAGGACGGCAGCCAGCGCACCGCATCTCCCAGATGGCGGGCGGCGCAAACGGCCGATGTCCGCGGCTCAAGTCGGCGCCAGAAAGGCGGGTAAGAAGAAGAGACAGCCTACTGTCTCTACCACAGGCGGCAGAAGACGCGCCATCCGTGATGTCAGCGTGGCAGGCGCCACCTGGACGACCGTTTCGTCCCGACGGGCGGCCAGACCCAGGGCGACTCCTTCCCCGCCTCCCACATCGACTGCAAGCCACTTCGGCGTGCTTGCAGACGACGAGAGGCCGGAGCAGTCGGCGCCCACGACCGCTGCACAGGATGGCTGCTCGGACGATGAAGGAGAGACGGCCCCCACCACCGTGCGGTCTCATCGACGGCCGCCGCCGATAGTCTTTGAGGTGGCCAAAGACTACAAGCGTTTCCTGCAGCTCGTGAGGCAGTGGACGACTGCCGACTTCACACTGCGAGCTGCCTCTGGAAACCTGGTGCGGCTGCAGGTCGCAAACACGCAGGACTACATGAAGGTGACGTCGGAGGCGTCGAACCAGGGCCTGCACTGGTACGCGCACGCCGCCGTCCCCGAGAGGCTACTAAAGGTAGTCGTCAAGGGCTTTCCCATGGCGGCTGAACCGGACCTGCTGAAGGAAGAGCTGGCGGACCTTGACTTCCACGTCAGAAACGTGACGCGGGTCAAGTCCCACGTCAGCCATAAAGAGTCGCCTTCCCTGGTGGTGATTGCCACTGACACACCGGAGAACAGGCGGCTCTTCGAGCTGAAGAAGGTGGCCAACACATCGGTCACCGCGGAGGGCCTCAAACAGAAGAGGGGGCTCGTCCAGTGCTTCCACTGCCAGGGGATGGGACACGTGGCTCGCCACTGTTCCTTCCCAGAGGCATGCGTGAAGTGCGCAGGCCCCCACGCAAGTAGGCTCTGCCAACTTCCTAGGACGCACACACCGAAATGTGCAAACTGCGGTGGCCCGCATGTGGCGAGTTACCGCGGCTGCGAAGTATTCAAAGCCGCGGTTGCTCGCCAGCGCGGGCATTCAGCACAGAAGTCTGCCAGTCGCTCCCTCGGCCGTCCGCGCCCAGGCGCA
This sequence comes from Schistocerca cancellata, assembly GCF_023864275.1. Classification (NCBI taxonomy): domain Eukaryota; kingdom Metazoa; phylum Arthropoda; class Insecta; order Orthoptera; family Acrididae; genus Schistocerca; species Schistocerca cancellata. The sequence goes on along the minus strand of NC_064629.1, from coordinate 208,241,374 downwards.
AAACCGGCGAGGCGGCAGGCAACAGCGATGACGCAGATGACAGCCGCAGGCGCTAACAACGCCCCCACCACTGTGGGGAACAGAAGAAGGCGCATCCGCGCCAGTAAACGTGCTCGAGAGGGCACACCCGAAGTCGAGCGCATTCCCCCCCCCCCCCCCCCCACCCCCCTTGCGAGGGGAAAATGCGCAAAGAAGACGCCACAACAACGGGCGGAGGCAAGAGTGGCAACGCGACTGCCACCGCCCGTCAGCCTGCTGCGCCAAGGGAAGACGCTGCAACGGCAGCGAATGAAGAAATCCTGGTCGCAGCCGTCTCTGCACTGTCTGTGGCGATCGACAAGGTTGCAAACCTTGCCGACACGCTGCAGCGCGTTGCAGAGGCATTGATGACGGCCACACAAGCGGCCGCCAAGCAGCAGCCGCAGTGAGGCGCTCCCTGCGCCGTCCGCGCCGGGAGGTATGCAGTAGAGATGGGCAAAACTGTTCTTTTCAGAGATTGGATCAGAACTGTTCACTCCCTGAAATGAATTAGCTCTTTTTCATGACTCACCACTCATTTACAGTAGAAAATAAATGGAAGGCACATTGCCCTTTAAACTTGGTTTATTCCAGTACTATACCTGTATTTTGATCTTGAACACAGATAATGAGTAAGAATTTTGTATTGTTTATTGAAATTTCCACGATATGACAAAGTTTTTGATTATTGATTTATTTTGCACTATCGTGGTTTTTTGGGTGATCGGAAAATTTCGTAACTTGAGATTTACATTAACAATATATTTGGCTATAATGTATTAAAATTTCATTAACCTCATACAAATACATCGCAAGCCATATATTTTTAAAGTGAACGTTTCCTTCCGAAGACGCCTAAAATCGCAAAATATAAATTTGACTGTAAAACGAAAGTGCTGCATATAGCCTTACGCAGAATAAAACAAGGAAAATATTGGTGTATCACAATTTGCGATACATTTATCGGTTCGCTCGTAATTAAAGCGTAAATTCGAGTGTCCATAATAAAAATCCTATAGTAAGAGGAGTCATCAGGAACCTAATCTAATCAGTTTAAACAAATAAAAATAAAATAAAAACAATTGATGTATACATAACATAATAATGTAATATACATAGCGGTATTACTACGAAGAACAATATCCAGTAGGGACGAACACCGATGCAGAGGCGCTGAGTCGAGTAGGTCGAGCCGCGAGCTGTATTACTGCGTGAGCTGAGACCGCAGCGACCAGAGTGACACCTGAGTCGCTTTGCTCAACGCTCTGGCTAGAGTCGAGACGGTGGGGTGAGCGTTGAACGGGCGAGTTCCGAGGGTGGGGGGAGCGGTGAACTCACCCGCTCCGAGACAAATCGTCCGTTCCCTTGCGAGCAGGTTGTTGCAAGTAGTTCCTATGTTATCCGCTAGGTGGTTCTCTGTCCTGTTGCTCGCATCAACTGCCCAGAGGGCAGGACGTGCGACTGAAACGATCGCCGACAGAGTGCGACACTGCACGCGGCAGACGACGCACAGAGATGGCACGGCATATGTGAAACACAAAATCCAATGGGGCACTGCACAATGCAGGCAGCCAAGGTAGAAGCAGGGCAGAGGCCGGCGCTGGCTGTGTTGTGTGGCGTGCACTGTGCTCTGACCAGCAGAGGCGCTGCTGATATGCTCCGTCTCTCTCTCTCTCTCTCTGCCGTGGGAAACGTTTGGAGCTACCGTTCTTTTTTTCTGAATCACTGATTGTTCACTCCTTTGAAAGATTCAACTCTATGAATTAGTTCAAGAGCGGATCCCCCATCTCTAGTATGCAGTCGGCCCGCCATGGGCCAGCACCGTTGTCCGGGCAACACAGACGCCAACTAATCCTGAGAAGGGCAACGAGATGACAACTACAAAAAAGAGAAGAACAACTACAAATCGTCGAAGAGAAGATATGGAGGCAATGCAGGGGTATCCTGCAAGAGCTCCGACTAACCAGGGGAAGAGGGTGCACCTTGAAGAAGATGCTCTAGCGGCCGTCCGCGCCGCTCCGTGGCGCTCACCGTGTTCCAGTTGGAGCGCACGCAAGGTCTGAAGATGGAGCCAGCCTGTAACACCACAGCTCTTATGCTGTATGGACTTTTTTTTTTTTGCTTTATTTAATGTCATATTGTTGATCATCTGTAAATGTGTTTTAATCGATAACATAAAATTGTGTATTCTTTTCTTTGTCAAACCTTTGATGTCGTGATTTGATTATATGCAAAGTAGTGTATCTGTAATTTAAAGTTCTTTGTCCCATTTGGAGGGAACAGAACTTATTGTATGTAATTGTAATTTTGTGTGAATAATTTTTTGTAGAAGTGTCAATATGTGAAAATGTTCTGTTTTATTTAATGTATTTGTTTGCTGTTATGTAAATTGCTGATCCTCACTTAGAGCTTTTAGTTAGTTTGTATGTAAATGGTGTAGTGGTTCCCCTCTGGAACGGAAATGTGTAGCGCGCGCAAATTGTGGTTGGCATAGGTGGAAAAGGTGGAACTGATAGTCAGTCGGGGAAGAGCAGTCAGTCGGAGACGAGCCACCAGTCGGAAAGGAGCTACGAGTCTGTGCACTGTCATTATAAAGGTGCATATTGTGCTGATTCAGAGAGAGAGGCTTTTCTGCTACTTTCCAATGCCTCGGATGGGTGGATAAATAGCTGGAACTATTCTGGAATTTGTATTTATCATCGCCACCAAGAAATGACAGAGTCCAGCAATTCCACCTGCAATTCCACCTACCAACATGCAGTTGCCACCACATTGCGCAATCACTGTAACGTAATACTATATTGATTTACAGTGAAGGATCAGCCTAATGGATTTGTTAGTGTGCTGAAATATAAGGTAATTCATATCGGAATTTATTTACCTACCTTGATTTTACTCCTCATCATAACACCTCTCAGGGTCCTCTCCGTTTGAAGTAAAGTGATTACCGAGTGTCCTTACTGAAAGTACATTTATGACCAGAGTTTTACCAATTAATGCCTCTTGAACTTATTAAAGAGAAAGTTAAAGTCAATGATAATTGCTGAAAACAATTTTCCTAGTAAAACTGCTTATCAAAGTACTGTTGCTAAGGGTAAAATTAAAAGTCCTTAAGTAAAGTAAATGAACACATTGTTGCCTGTAGTAAATTCTAAAAGGAGAGTCAGTTTCTTGCAATTTTGTCAACATTGTGTTTCGTTGTAGTAAAAGTGAGAAAGCTGCAGTTGTGAAACGTTACATTCTCATGTATGCCAAGTGTTTGTCTCTCTTGTGTGCATATTAACAGTATAAAGACCACTCAGTTTGTGTAAACCCTGAAAGTGACAGTGTTTTTCTGTACGTCTTATAATTTAGAAAATAGTTCCTGCTGCTCTAACTATCAACTTCAATCTTAAAACATATGTGCGTCAGAGTTCATTGCACTCGCGTGTTACTAAGTCTAGGTTGTGTCTGTTGTGTTGTACATTATAGTTACTTATACCTACTTTCATAAACGAGAATGTTAATCTTTCTCTTGCCTAATTAGGCTGGCGACCGTTTCCCTTATTCTAGGAATAGTATAGCTAGGCAAAATTTTGTTTGTCACTATTCCAATATTTACGTAATTCTTACTTTCATTTCCGATAAGCCACCTCCGTTAGGAACAACACGGTCAAACTAACAAAATTCCTCTCAGAGGGTAACACTGCTCTGTTGCTTTGTGCCATAGTTTCTTTTACAAAATTGTTTTATGTCATAATCTGCTTCTAGCGTTGAGGTTATGGTACAGTGGTAGCAGAAATGACAGTGTTATACGTGGCGCCGCGTGACAGGACGTTGTTCAGTTTGCACCTACAGACGGAAAAAACTATAAGTAGTTAGCATTTTTACAAACATTGAGTGAACATAAAACGTCCAGCGGCACGAACCTGTACATTACTTGACAGAACTGGTAGTGAAAGTTCAGTTTAAATTAAAAATAAAAGGTATCAGTACTTAATAATAGCTAAAATGGACAGGAAATTAGAAATAAATTTAGACGCGCGAGAGCAGAATGCAACCGAGAGCAGTTCAGGCAGCACACCAACAGATGGCGTGACGCGCGAGTTAAATTACGTACGTTATCACGCAGACGTTAATAAACAGATCGAAGCTATGTGTGTAGCGCGTACTAAGCAAGACAATGTAGGCGATGTTGTCGAAGACAGTGGCTATGCTGACGCATCGAGGGATATGTTTGAATCACCAAAACCAGAAAGGAAAGCAGGACATGAACACGAAAATATAGCAGGACCTGAAAGTGAAAAGAATTCAGATATGATAGAATTGTTAAAAATGTTGTCTGCACAAATTACAGCACAGGGGCATCAAATTGCAGCACTGGGGCAACAAAATGTAGAACAAAGACAGCAATTTGCAGCACACAGTGACAATATTAATGCACAAATTGCAGCACAGGGGCAGTTAATTACAACACAGGGTAGTGATATTAGTAAACAGATTGAGAAAGTTGATGTAAAAGTAGACATTGTGAGTAATGAAATTAAAAACCTCAAAAGCGAAATTACTGTCATCAATGGCAATATTGCCAACATACAGGAACAAGTTGATGACATGAACGAAAGATTTGACACTGAAGTAATTAAAATGCAAGAGCAAATAGAACCCTTAGTCATCACTAAGGTTGATGAAAAGGTATTCGGTATTAAATCCGAAATACAAACTGAATGTAACGCGGAATTTGCACAGATTAAACAATCTGTAACAGAAACAAGCAGAGCTCTAACCAAATAGATTCTTACTTGCGAAAAGAAGTGTGAACATAACACTTCACAAATCCAAGGCAAAATGTATGACTTGGAAAGAAAAATACAAACCGGACCTACACATTTTACTGAAAAAATGCCTTTCAGTAAAATATTAGAGGGCGAGGAAAAATTCGACCCAGCAAAGAGGCATAACGGATGGCACCCCCTAGACTTTGTAAAGAATTGCGAAAGAAATTTTCCTGAATATTTGTCTGACCAGGAAAAAATTAATGTCGTAATCAGTGCATTAACAGGAGAAGCAAAAAGGTGGGGGTTGAATCTTGATACCAACCAGATGTCTTTTGAAACCTTCAAACAAAAATTTATTGACGAATACTGGTCAGAACAAAAACAAGACCAGTTGTGGCGTGAATTTCTAATGGCCAGACTGTATGATGTCAGAGGTAGGCAAACCATGAAAGAGTTTTGCGAATCATAGTACAGAAAACTAATACACCTAAAAGCAAGAAGGTCTGAAGCCGAGATCGTTTGGGTTCTTTGGCAGAAACTGCCTGAGGATTCGAAACGATATGTTGGAAGTACACACAGTAGTTTTTCTGCGTTCTTGGAAAGGGTAGAGGATGAAGATCACTGGCGAAGAAATCGCGAGTACCGTCCCCATAATAACAATAATTATTCGCGAGAAAATAATGACCAAGCTGAACGACAGGAAAACGATAGATTTCGTGTAAACACGATTCAAAGAGGTCGTGCGAGAGGCAGGGGAAATTATACGACGCGCGGCAGAGGATACATAGCACGTAATTCCCAAACTAGAAACGAAATGGAAAACTGAAAACCGCGTGTGTTACGGGCCGGATTCACGCGGAAACCGGTTTTGGGCCCAAAGAAAAGATGCCAAATATTAGATTCGAGAAGGAAAGATGTAAACTATGGGGCAGGAAGGTTAAGGGCGCGCCTATAGCAGACGGGCGCGGAGTGATACATAGTGGCTTTCCCAGTGCGAAGTCACGTGACCGTTCGTGCTCAGGCCAGCGGTTGCCGAAGCAGCGTACATTGCACTTGGCAGCAGACACAAATGGCAGACATCTGAACAAGATGGCTGCCATAGAGAGAGACAGAAGAGGCGGGATCGGACACTTCCGATGGCCGGTTTCAGTAGTAGATGAATGTAGAAATGAAAATAAAGTTAATATGTCATATGATGAAGATAACTCGGTATCGGAATCGTGTGAAAAGACTTTATTAAAGAATAAAAGGGAGCCAGAAAATGCGAGTGAAAAGGAGAACATTTGTACTGTTAATGATGTGTATGAGGTAAACGACGTAGATGTGGGGGAGATTGTGATGAATAAAGAGGAAAGGGAGGTAGAATATGCCACGCAAAAGACGTGTGCACAAGTAATAATAGGTAGAAAAGAGGTAGAGGAGGACGTTAGTAATCATGACATTATAAACAGTGCAGACGAAATTATTGTTGATGGAAAGGTGTTTAATAGTTTTGATGCAGAAGGGTCTAGTAAGAATTTCGCACGATTACCTGAAAATGACAGCATGGAAGAAAATGAAATGAAGGTTATCGAAATATATGACGATTATACTAAATATGAAGTTAAGGCTGAAATCGTTCAAAGTGATATAACAAAAGTGCCAGACTGTCCAAACGATGTGCATTGTGTAGAAAATGAGTCGGAAAACGAAGTGACTGAAACATCTAGTGATAATCTGCCTCACTGTTTAAAAGTTGCCTTATTGCTCGAATCTGATGACGAAAGTGAAATCAGTGATAGTTCAGATGATGAAGGGTATATGAATACAGATAAGAATGAATATACTTACTTTCCTTATTGTTCAAAAGTCGAGTACTTAAATGAATCTGATAGTGAGGAAAAGAGTAGTGATGACTCCAGTGAAGATGAATTCTCAGGTGTAAATGAAAGTGAATATACTTTTACTGAAAGAGGGTATGAGAAAATTAGTGATATTTTTCCAAAGCAAGATACAGAAAGTAGAACTGGGCCAAAACCGAATGAATTATTCAGTAATGTAACACAGGGGCATAATTTGCAGGAACCTCCAGAAGATACTATACTGGGGCAAGCCTTAACAAATGTTTTGAAGGGGTGTGAATTACAGGAACAAAAAGAACCACTTGTTAAAATGATAGCAGAGCAGGAGATGTTGTACCTTGCTAAAGACTTTGAAATTCCAAAACCTAAAAAGCCACCTGATGAAACAAAACGTTGGCAAGATCTGAATGAATTAGTAAAAGATGTAGAAAACAGGAGGCCTAAAAAGCCACCAGACTTAGTAACTGTTTTATGAACCATAAAAGACTGCCTTGTTAATAAAGTGACTGGGGGCAGGTTGCTGTATTTGTACATAATTTTAATATAATGCATGACTTTATTATTGTTGTATCTGAGTGTTACCTGAAAGTGGATTATTGTTTTGTTGATCTTGAGGCCTGTGGCAGGTTGTTGTTTATTTACTATAGTATACTGTTTGACTTTGCTTAGAAACTGTTTATTTTCAATTGAACACTTACTGTTGCCAGTCTAATTATAAAGGCAGGGCCATGTAGTGTGAGAAACCTGAAAACTTCATGAATAATGATGATTGTAGTAACTTAATGAGAGTGCAAAGAACTCCACAAGATAATAATTAATCTCTGATATACTTAAAGACCAGAAAGGGCTTATGTTTGCACCATGTTGTGTATTTAAAAGTACATGTCCTCTGATGAGGGTTATTAACCCTCAGGGGGCAATGCACTCTTTGCATTGTCAGGTGCCTGACGAGCACCAGGGACCCGAGTTGTTGCCAGCACTATTTCCATTTCTTTTCGTGCTGCCAACCTTCCTCTTCATCATTCAGAACTTTTACTATCTTCTTTCCTTCTTCTCTATCAGAGTGTATTGAATAGTGTGGAAATAAATGGAAAAATAATATGGATACACTAGAAAATGACCAAGAATAATGAAAGTATAGTGGGTACTGTAAAGGAAAAATGAAATGGGAAAGTAATTGGAAAGAGAAATATGGATGAGAAAAGGTAAGAATATTGAAAAGAAAAGGTAAATGAATGCCATAATATGATTAAATGTAAATGTTTTTGGAAAAGAAAGGGGCAAATATGGTGTTGAAAAACTGTATATGTGTTTAAAACTGTGGAGATGAACCTGACTAAGGTATGGGAAATAAGTGTGTGAGGTATGTGTCTAGTGCCAGCAAAAGAGTTGGCAGAAATCACTTGCAATAGGATATGAAATTATTGTCCTGATCTTGATGTATGTAATGACCTAACTGTGTGTGGAAAAGCAATGATAAAGGAGTAGTAAGAAATACTTTATCCTAACTTGATCCTGAATATGACATTTAATTTTTTTCTCGATTAATGTATATGTTACCTGGTTGTGTCATTTGAAAAGAAATGGTTTTGTTACCAGTGTCTAATTGCTGTTTCAAAGTTGCAGGTTTAATGTTTTATACCATTAATGCAAATTTTTCCAAAGATGTGACATAAAGATGAAAAAACCTAAAGATGATGACAATAAACTGCTCAAAAATATGTTGTTGGGCAGCAAAACATGACAAAAGAATAAGAATGCTGTGGTCCTGAAGTTGAGGACTACAAAATCTGCTATGTGAGCAGTAGCCAAAGGACTTGCCATTGTGGGGCAAGGAGCTGATAAGTGGTCATGAACTGCCAAACCTAGAGGATGGGGCAGTGAATCAATTTAAAAATGTGTTTTTTTTATGTGTTGTTAATCTAAATTGTGTTTTGTGTCTAAATGTTATAGGTAAGGACTGCCAAACCAATAATGGGCAGAATGTGTAACATAGACTGCTAGTGCTGAGGCAAGCAGTGAAGTAAGTTAGGTTTTGGTCAATGTGTTATGGACTGACTACTGTTGTTGGAGTCAGTGAAAAGTTATTATAAAAGGTATAAGGAATCTTATTTAAATGGATGTAGATGTTTTTGATACTAGGTTTTTTGAAATAACGTAAAGTTTTGGACTGCCTTGTTTTAAAACACAGCAGTGATGATTAAAGATAGGTTTTGAATAGGTTAGTGTGTTTATGTGCAACAAATATTTTTGGACTGCTATTAATGAAGAGCAGCTTTATTTTGAAACATCCTTGCAAAGTTACTTTGGTATTTAAAGAGTCAGTTGGAAAAAGGTTTCCATAGTTGTTTGTATAAATATTTGTGCATATCTGGATGCAAACTGATATTTTCAATATTTCATTAATTGCTGAACCTTGTAAAATGTACTGTGATCATTAATATGTTTGTGTATCTGTGAAATTTTACATTCTTTTAAAATTATTGAGAGACAAACTTCTGTTTTGTTAAGTTAAAATGTTCTGTGTTGTTGTATATGTGTATTTTCTTTATTTTATTTGAAGGCTATACCATATTCTACTAATATGCAGATTAATTTTGTACTGATTGCCTATTAATTGAACTGTGTGTGTATGAAATGAACATGCTTAAAAGATATCTTGTGTAATGATGCAAAATTAGTTTCCTTAAACCAGTGTGAAATTGAAAATTGCTTTAGATGTTTTATTTTGAAAATCTTTTGGAAGAAATGTATGCAATTTCTTAGTGTATATACTGTATGTTTGTAATATGTGTTTTTTTTTCTCCCAACTGAAGTTGGATGGAATAAATTTTTTTTTGCAGCCAGCACCACTTAGGTGTTATAGATGTTTCCTTGAAGTATCCCTGACGGGAAACTTCAACGAAACATGGGGCATGTGTAACACCACAGCTCTTATGCTGTATGGATTTTTTTTTTTTTTTGCTTTATTTAATGTCACATTGTTGATCATCTGTAAATGTGTTTTAATCGATAACATAAAATTGTGTATTCTTTTCTTTGTCAAACCTTTGATGTCGTGATTTGATTATATGCAAAGTAGTGTATCTGTAATTTAAAGTTCTTTGTCCCATTTGGAGGGAACAGAACTTATTGTATGTAGTTGTAATTTTGTGTGAATAATTTTTTGTAGAAGTGTCAATATGTGAAAATGTTCTGTTTTATTTAATGTATTTGTTTGCTGTTATGTAAATTGCTGATCCTCACTTAGAGCTTTTAGTTAGTTTGTATGTAAATGGTGTAGTGGTTCCCCTCTGGAACGGAAATGTGTAGCGCGCGCAAATTGTGGTTGGCATAGGTGGAAAAGGTGGAACTGATAGTCAGTCGGGGAAGAGCAGTCAGTCGGAGACGAGCCACCAGTCGGAAAGGAGCTACGAGTCTGTGCACTGTCATTATAAAGGTGCATATTGTGCTGATTCAGAGAGAGAGGCTTTTCTGCTACTTTCCAATGCCTCGGATGGGTGGATAAATAGCTGGAACTATTCTGGAATTTGTATTTATCATCGCCACCAAGAAATGACAGAGTCCAGCAATTCCACCTGCAATTCCACCTACCAACATGCAGTTGCCACCACATTGCGCAATCACTGTAACGTAATACTATATTGATTTACAGTGAAGGATCAGCCTAATGGATTTGTTAGTGTGCTGAAATATAAGGTAATTCATATCGGAATTTATTTACCTACCTTGATTTTACTCCTCATCATAACACCTCTCAGGGTCCTCTCCGTTTGAAGTAAAGTGATTACCGAGTGTCCTTACTGAAAGTACATTTATGACCAGAGTTTTACCAATTAATGCCTCTTGAACTTATTAAAGAGAAAGTTAAAGTCAATGATAATTGCTGAAAACAATTTTCCTAGTAAAACTGCTTATCAAAGTACTGTTGCTAAGGGTAAAATTAAAAGTCCTTAAGTAAAGTAAATGAACACATTGTTGCCTGTAGTAAATTCTAAAAGGAGAGTCAGTTTCTTGCAATTTTGTCAACATTGTGTTTCGTTGTAGTAAAAGTGAGAAAGCTGCAGTTGTGAAACGTTACATTCTCATGTATGCCAAGTGTTTGTCTCTCTTGTGTGCATATTAACAGTATAAAGACCACTCAGTTTGTGTAAACCCTGAAAGTGACAGTGTTTTTCTGTACGTCTTATAATTTAGAAAATAGTTCCTGCTGCTCTAACTATCAACTTCAATCTTAAAACATATGTGCGTCAGAGTTCATTGCACTCGCGTGTTACTAAGTCTAGATTGTGTCTGTTGTGTTGTACATTATAGTTACTTATACCTACTTTCATAAACGAGAATGTTAATCTTTCTCTTGCCTAATTAGGCTGGCGACCGTTTCCCTTATTCTAGGAATAGTATAGCTAGGCAAAATTTTGTTTGTCACTATTCCAATATTTACGTAATTCTTACTTTCATTTCCGATAAGCCACCTCCGTTAGGAACAACACGGTCAAACTAACAAAATTCCTCTCAGAGGGTAACACTGCTCTGTTGCTTTGTGCCATAGTTTCTTTTACAAAATTGTTTTATGTCATAATCTGCTTCTAGCGTTGAGGTTATGGTACAGTGGTAGCAGAAATGGCAGTGTTATAAGCCGAAGCCCCGTCTAAACTGAGCGCGCGCAAACGCGCCACTTCCTTTGATGTACCGACAACAGCCGGAAAACTGCGCGGCACGACGCGGCGGAGCGTTGTTCGCCGTCCACACTGAGCGCGCAGAGCCGCGCAGAGCCGTTTTGCGCAGCGCGGCGCGGCACGGCGCGCTCAGTGTGGACCCGCCTTTAGGGTAAAACACCAGAGCCTTCAGGAAGCCCGTAAGAGCAGTACTCCGATGAAACCACGTCCCCAGAAGTCTGCCACACAGAGCTAAGCGGCATTTCGAGGCGCATCCTTAAGACTAGCTATTAACTGTTCGTAAAACAATGCGTGACACCACATGAGCCGGCCGTGGTGGTCTCGCGGTTCTAGGCGCTCAGTCCGGAACCGCGCGACTGCTACGGTCGCAGGTTCGAATCCTGCCTCGGGCATGGATGTGTGTGGTGTCCTTAGGTTAGTTAGGTTTAAGTAGTTCTAAGTTCTAGGGGACTGATGACCATAGATGTTAAGTCCCATAGTGCTCAGAGCCATTTGAACCATTTGACATCACATGAAAACAGTCCCAAAATGTTGACTGGCATTATTTAAATCTGTGTGGGAAATATGCGAAATGGTTTTAGATAATTTAAATTATGTAATATGTTATTGAGAAATTTATTGCAATACTGGGTGATCAAAAAGTCAGTATAAATTTGAAAACTGAATAAATCATGGAATAATGTGGATAGAGAGGTACAAATTGATACACATGCTTGGAATGACAAGGGGTTTTATTAGAACCAAAAAGATACAAACGTTCAAATAATGTCCGACAGATGGCGCTTCATCTGATCAGAATAGCAACAATTAGCGTAACAAAGTAAGACAAAGCAAAGATGATGTTCTTCACAGGAAATGCTCAATATGCCCACCATCATTCGTCAACAATAGCTGTAGTCGACGAATAATGTTGTGAGCAGCACTGTAAAGCATGTCCGGAGTTATGGTGAGGCATTGGCGTCGGATGTTGTCTTTCAGCATCCCTAGAGATGTCGGTCGATCAGGATACACTTGCGACTTCAGATAACCCCAAAGCCAATAATCGCACGGACTGGGGTCTGGGGACTTGTGAGGACAAGCATGACGAAAGTGGCGGCTGAGCACACGATCATCACCAAACGACGCGCGCAAGAGATCTTTCACGCGTCTAGCAATATCGGGTGGAGCGCCATCCTCCATAAACATCGTACGTTCAAGCAGATGTTTATCAGCCAGGCTGGGGATGATGCGATTCTGTAACATATCGGCGTACCTCTCACTCGTCACGGTAGCAGTTTTGCGGTCCAGCGCCATCTGTCGGACATTTTGTGAACTTTGATTTTTTTTGTTCTAATAAAACCCCATGTCATTCCAAGCATGTGTGTCAATTTTTACCTCTCTATCTACATTATTCCGTGGTTTATTAAGGTTTCAAATTTATACTGACTTTTTGATCACCCTGTATATATTTTGGGGCGGCTCCACCTCAGCACCGTTATTTACGAGCCGCACCTGGTCACGGCTCCATGTCGACCCATCTTAACTGCGCTTATTCCTTACAAGAGAATGGCACACAAATACTAAAATATCTTCACTGTGATGACTTATATCAGTTTTAGAGGGCGACATGACTGCCTGGTATCAGTTGTATACCATTTACAGCACTGCAAAGCGACCAGTGTGTTCTTTTAAGGAAGTGTCTAATGTTTTGTCGGGCGAATGTATAAATATTTACATTACTGCCACACGCCTGTGAGCTTCAAACACAAATAAATAGTTAACTAATACAGAAATTATATGAATTACATGAATCGGTAGGAGTGTAGGTAAGCCTGGGAGCATATCGATATAGTCTGCACAGTTGAGATAAACAGTATCCAGGTGGCACAATGGTTATCACAACTGCCTAACAAGCAGGAGATCCCAGGTTCGAGTCCTGGTCCGGCACGCATTTTCACTCGTCGTCGCTGATCTCGCACGAAGTCCTGATGCAGCTGGTATCATCAGTTCTTTCCCTTTCCCTTCCTTTCTCCGACTCCACCTTCAATTGCGTAACGCATATTATAGTTGTGGGTTCTTTCGAACATATATATAACTGATTCTGTTCCATGGACAATTAATCCACAACCTGCAGTGTAGGTGCACATTCACGTTCGTTCGACCTCCAATGGGAATCTAAAAATTAACGAACATGGGGGACATGGATGGAGACTACGGATAGGTGGCATTGGCTGGGAGTGTGGGTCAGCCAGGGAGCATACCGTGATAATGACTGCGTCTGGATAGCGCACTGGTTGATGTAATTGCCTAGTAAGCAGGTGATCCTGGGTTCGAGTCCTGGATTGGAACATATTCTCACTCGTTGCGGCTGATTCCACATGATTTCCCGATACAGCTGATATCGTTAGTTCCTTTTCTTTCCCTTCTTCTCTCCCCCCTCCACCTTCAGCTCCAGAGTATAATACATATAAACTAACAGTACCAGGCCTGGAGTAAGGTAAAATTTATCCTTTGGTCTAGTTTTACTGATCTTCGAAAATCACTGCGTATCAGTTTCATTACAGTATCGGTTGTTCCAGATAGCTATAATGGGTTTAATGCAGGTTTGCCACTAAAGATTCCGTCACTTTCACAAGGAAACCATTCTAGTAGTACATAAGTTTAGGCGCTGTGAACAACCAGGAACACTGCTTAATAAAATACCAGTTCCACCAAATGATCTCACGAATACAAATGCGTTGTGCACTTCCCCTATTTTACTGACATTAACAGAATGTATATATTTCTTAATTCTCGTATCTTTGTAACTACCATAAAGTCTCCTCACGCTGATTTCAGCTTAGAAAGATTCATTCACGCCTCATCATTCCTGAATAATTTTCTGGTCATAAATGGTTCAAATGGCTCTGAGCACTATGGGACTCAACATCTGAGGTCATCAGTCAGCTAGAACTTAGTACTACTTAAACCTAACTAACCTAAGGACATCAGACACATCCATGCCCGAGACAGGATTGGAACCTTCGACCGTAGCAGTCGCGCGGTTCCAGACTGAAGCGCCTTGAACCACTCAGCCACACCAGCCGGCTTTCTGGTCATAGCTCATATGTACATACTTATTTTGCCCCTGTCAGCTAGTTTTCCCGGAGCCTTCTGTATGTCAGATAGGCCACTATTTTACCATATTCAAAACTACTTTCCAACAAATTAATGACTGTTGAATACTTTTCTTATTGCCCTCCACACTCTATCAGAAATCAAATGTAGACTTTCAACAATCTACTGCAGTTCCTCGAATCCATCCGTAAACTTGCTGTGATTTAACGATTAGTTGCAAAATAACGGGGTACTTTCGTTGATTTACACAAAAAATTTGATATTTCTTAAAACATTCCGTTAACAGGACAAAATGAGAGTAAACAAAAAAAAAAGATACGAAGAGAAGCAACGCATCATAAGCTGTCTTCGAGAATAATTATGGGACGCTTATAGTTTTCATAAAGAATCATAATAATCAATTACTTCTTTATTTCAATCTGTAATTCAGTTGGTCTTCACATCCAAGGCAAAGATTATTCGCAAAATACATACAATGTAAATGACAACAGTGCAGTATAACCGTGTGCAAAGGATGCAAGTAACCAGTGGGATCTTAGGAGCTTAATAATACGAGTAGATAAACGGTTTAACAATATTTCATTAGTGAATATAACTTCACAAGATGATAATAGAACTTACTTTCCCCTTGATACTGCTAAACCAGCTCGTCTAAGGCTAAAGAGTTTTGCATAACTTGTAATATTTCTGGCTTATTCATCCATCATATTACGCTCCAGGAAGCTATTCCCAGGGCAGTGGAGATGCAAGAAGCATAGAGATGATGCAATGTGGGATGAGGTACCGGTGACAGATGTTAGATTCGGTACCATTCCCGTGACAAAGACCGCCTGCATGATGCTACTGCTCTGTGATTGGCTGCTATGTTCGGCGGTAGGGCGCCAAAACGTTAAACTTTAGTTGCTATTATTAATTAAACTTGTCATCCAAATTACTTCCTTTTTTTAAATAAACATCTCTCAACAGCCAGCTATCAATCAGCCATTTCAAAATTATTAAAATCAAAGTATTACTAAGACAAAAGACTGACGATATTACTGCCGATGCACTTCGGTGGCGTTCGGGTCACGCCTTGCTGGCTTGGCGCGCGAAGTGTCTCTCGGGCAGTCCGGCTCTCCAGTTCTGACCGTTCCAATAGACAGACATGTTGTCTGTTATAGCAGTATTTGTTTCATGCAATTTTATTTACTACAGTTACGACCGTCGCTAGGTACAGACATGTTGTCTGTAATAGTAGTATTTGATTCATGTAATTTTATTCTCCAGTTCTGACGGTTCCAGTAGACAGACATGTTGTCTGTGGCAGGACGTATTTCATGTTATTTTAGACAGATATAATCACTGTGGAAAGATATGTTCAATACGTTGTGATCAATAATAGTTTCTCGTGTTTATATCAATAAAAACGCGAGTGGAATCCCAAATGAGTTATATTTTATTCGTAGCAGCAGTTCCTTGCGAAGTTAATTTCAGCCTCATGAAAAAGAATCCACGACCTGCGTGCTGTTTTCTGCGCTGGAGACATCATCATCATGAAGACAGCAGGTTAGTGAAATGTACGAGAACTTACGTATTCCACACAGGGCAGTGGAAAAAACTAGGCACCTCACGTGTACTGCATGCACAGTACAAATGTGCTCAGTGACACGTCATCTGCAGTAATGCAGAGGAGGTAAAGAAGGATGAAAGTATTAACACTATCTCACTTTTATTCCTATTTTCTTGCCGTAAACTTATAAACTTTAACCAGACGTGTTATCATCACAATCGTTCACAGGAGCAGTTGTGAACTTTAGATGATTGGCATTTTGCAATTACAATCGTTAACAGATTCAGCCTAGCTGTCCAGTCACGATAAACTAGCCGTACTCATAGTTTCATTATTGCCAGTACTTCTCGTCTACTTTCAAAATTGTACAAAAGCTGTCTGCACCATCGTCCAGCCAAACGTGGAGCAGAATTTCTGTGAAGTTTGCAAAATACAAAGGAGGTAGTGGCAGTATCGAAGCTGTGAGGATTTGTCGTGAGTCCCCACGGGTAAGAGCCTCTACCGCGTAAAACAAGTTTCCGAGTTCGAGTCCTGACCCGGCAAACAGTTTTAATTTGCCAGGAATTTTCAAAATACCGTTCAGTCCGCTGCAGAGAGAAAAAGTCATTCTGGATACTGTATAGAATATTTTCATTACTAACTACAGTGTATCAAAGAAATCAGTTTGTGCATATTTTATTCGATTAAAATGAAAGTTTAGTTCAAAGGTATATTCAACTTTTCCACTAGCTACAGTTATTTCGGTGAGGTTAGGGAGCGAGTAGTTCAAATACCTTAGAAATGCAAGCCCATCTACATAAAAAGAAATAAATAAATAACTGAACAATAAAGCTATGATAATGTAGAAATTTTAGTCAAAATGTTTATGGTTGTTGGAGAAAGTAAGAGCCAAGCTCCTTTGGTTTCCGAGCTTGTGGAATGTATACGTTCGAGAGTAATCTGGGGTATTTTACTTCTGTAACGAGTTTCACGTTCAGAGCTGCTCTGTCGGACATGGATGCCACGCCGAGGACCATAAATGGTTTGGATAATGAGGCTTACTCTTCTCATCGTCCATAGGTTAACAGTCTCACCTACGCTTTCTTACAGGCTCTGTAAGTCACTCACTGTCCACACACATGGAGCAGGGAGAAAGCTATGTCCCAGTTTCTATGATGTTATGACTGAGACATCTGTGTTAGAGGTTCGTATAAAAATAACACAGAGTCACTGCGAAGAGTTCTTCCGAATCTGTAGAGCAGTTTTGTAACTAAATTATGGCATCTTTATTGTAAAATCTCTCACTTGAAAGTGATTTCCTATATCCGCAAGGTACCTAATTCTCTGAACATTTCTGTCTTGAAACCGACAGGCCAGTTTAGACTTTAATGATGTTTAGAATAATCAATACGAGCAGAAATTCCTCCCGCATCACTGTTTTTTTTTCGAGTATTACTTTTTAATCGGTTAAAACATAATGGACAGTCAAAAGCAAACGAGACAGACGAAGAAAAAGTATTTAAACTGATTGTTATTTCAAATGTAGTCGCCATAGGTGTTAATACATTTAACGCACTTTGAGACAAGACGACCTACGCCTCCATGGAAAAATGTTTTCGCTTGCCCACTGTGGTGGAACCGATTTAGCGTAAGTTACAACAGGATTCTTACTGCTCCAGTGTGTGCAGATGACAAGATAATGGTACGATAGCTATTAAGTTACTTAATTCTGAATTTGTTTTCTTATTTATATAAGTCTTTGGATAATTTTTGTACATAAATGTATGTTCGTATTTGTTTCATGTCGTGAGGAACAGTGCTGCAGTGCGCCGACGGCAGCATCTTCATCGCTTCCGCCAAAGATAATAAGTTGACCACTGCCACACAATAACCGTTGAAGACTGTTGCTGTTCTCTACCCTCAACTGCATTCTTTAAAAGAGTAATTGTAACTGAAAAATAAATAAATATCGTTCTGTGAATTGAGTAAGTGTAATAAGAATGTCTAACAGTATGCTTGCTATCGTCAACTGCCAGGATCTGTGCGTTGTTACTACGTGGTAATAAACGCGACAGGAAGGGAAAATTATTTTGTTAGACTTCTCGTTTAAGAAGCATAGGGTGTTTACTTATTTAACCACAGTTTATTGAAAATTATTTCCTGTTTTGACTGCTGCTTACTGCAGAAAGTGAAATAGGCTGAAATTTGCGAATTACGAAAATTTGTCAGTTCAGCCACGAATTACTTAAGACGCTGACCATTTCAGAGACAGGCCTTATCATTTATAGTTCTCTTTGAAGTTAACATTTTTACCAGGATAAATGAAAGTTCTATTGCCCAAGTTAGCCTCTCGACTCACGAATCTGTGAATGCTTATAAGAAAACTTAAAAAAAATAGTAATAGAAATCCGAACACGGTTAAGAAAGATTAAATCAAATATTTAGTTCAGTGCAAGGGTGATTAATTGAAAGGTAAACTTCTGCTATACTTCGGAACCAGAGGCTCTAACGCCGCACTACGGAACCATTATTGTACCAAGGCCTGCTCCTCTTCGTCCGAAGCAAATCTTCAGAGCTCCAAAAGCATGGAAATCACATGGGGAGAGATAAAGACTGTATGGAACCCGCAGAATTTTAAGTGGGAAGCCCTTACATATCCTCCATTCAATCTATATCTCTCACCATGTGATTTTCATATTTTTAGAGCCCTTGTCATCGATTTGATTCTGACGAAGGATTACACGCCTGGGTACATTCAGGGTTCCGTAGGTAACCGAAAACGTTTTTCATGAAGACATTGACTGTCTTGTCTCACACTAGGGCAAATACATTAACAGCAATGACGATTACTTTTGAAATAATAAACAGTTCACTTAATTATTTCCATGTATCTCTTTTTCATTTCATTGCTCTTTATAATTTATAAAATATGCTTGGTTCGGTAACAAAGATGGTGGCATAATTGCAGACGACGGGCTTTTGTGTAATGTGCAATGAACAATTTTTTATGACAGTGTCACAGCGTGTCTGTTTCCTGAAAAGTACGAGAAAAATGTTCGCTGGGTGTACTGCAACGGCGGTACGCATCCGCGATACCCACGAAACCATGCTCAGTCTGTGCTGAGAGCAATGAATTTCAATACTTGAAGATAGCCACAGACAATCACCAAATATTGACTGCCCTGGAGATACCCAAGGCATGATATGTCTGAACTTAGTCTAGCGTCACTTCACATGTGAACACCTCCACACACCTCGCACTGATAAGACTGCCTTACTGACAGCCACCGCGTGCTCTCACATTAACACTTAACACTTCATCATGCACTCTTTCATTTTCCGAGTTGCAGCTTACAAAATCGTGGAATTCTAGAATACAATGATTCACCATCTTTAGTTTTTTATGGATGAATGGCCATCACGGCAGCGTTTAAGGGCCTGCAAATATGTAATACAGTTCAAGCTTTACGTTATAGTTTCCTACGTTGCCTACTAATAGCATGGTAGTGGCAGCAGTCAGTTTCCTACAAATCATTACTTCGAACACATTTTATAATAAGAATTAATACCAGTATTACAGGGTAACGAAAGGTGAATGTTCGAATGTATGTTCCATCAGATCCTCCTATACAAAAAGCAGACGAAACGAAGGCTTAAAGTCCCGCCTGCGACGAAGTTGTTAGAGAGAGTGTTCGACTAGGCGTGGACGGGAAAGAAAATCGGCTCTGTCCTTTACAAAAGAGCCATCCGAATGTTTGACTTAGGGAAACTACAGAAAACCTAAATGTAAGGGCAGACACGGACGTGAACTCTACTACTCCTCTCGGTTGACGGGAAGTGACTGGATAAGCTTATAGTGGATCATCCTTATCTTAAATGAATCTATCACACTTACTGACAAAGATTTTTTTTATTCCTTCAAGACGAATGTATTTTAAGGGGCGCTTGCATTTTGAAAGAATGCCTCTTTCCTAGCTATATGGAATTTTCCATCTCACTGTAAACTACGCAATGATCTGCAGACAACGGCACAATAACTATTATCTGGTTTTTCACAACTCAGCTGAGCCATAGAATTAGCCTCATACCTTACGAAGTATCTACATCATAGAAAAATACTGAACATATCGTCAGCTTTCCCGGGTTCCCGGGTTCGATTCCCGGCGGGGTCAGGGATTTTCTCTGCCTCGTGATGGCTGGGTGTTGTGTGCTGTCCTTAGGTTAGTTAGGTTTAAGTAGTTCTAAGTTCTAGGGGACTTATGACCACAGCAGTTGAGTCCCATAGTGCTCAGAGCCATTTGAACGTGATTTTTTTTTTTCGTCAGCTTCTGTTCATTTACGGACAGAACCCAAGTTAATTAAATGTCATTGTGGGACATGAATGAAGCTAACATAAAAAAAAACATTTCACTTATATGAATTATGGTATGCTGCAGCCTGTATCTAACAGTAAGTTGCCTTTTTTACACTATGGGCGTTGTAGAAAACATCAATGATTTTTAATTTGTTGTCGTGAACAACGACTCATGCTACAGGCAGCCATCAGTTGTACTGGCCCATAATCTTGCACATTCGTTTCGCTCTGCCTCTTAAAAACAGGAATGACTTGCGATACTTCCCATTGCTTGATAAATTGAGCCGCTCCTCCGTCTCAAAGATGGTGCAAGTGACGCTGCAGAATCAATGCAGCATCCATGTGGAAACTAACTGATGAGCACAAATGCAAAACGTTGAATGTGCCACTTTTCCACAGAGGGCGTTTTCAGTGCTACTGTGTTCTCGGTATTGTATGTACGTGTGCGAAATGTCAAATTACTGAGAAAATGTTTTAATCATTCATTACTAGATGGTGCATGGTCTTTGTGCCACGCAGTTCATCTGTAGTTCCAAGTGCCACGCGTCCAAGTCTCCTCCATTTAGCGTGAGATGGTTTGAGGAGATAACACACACGTTTTTGGAGAGTGGGAGCAGTGTTTTTAACTGTGACAGAGATTTTGCTGTTATAGAGAAACGTAGAAAGGTAAGTTCTTTGTTCCGCAAGATTTACACGTTATTGTGTCATGTAAAGCTATGAACCAATTCCATTTAATTACAAGACATACAACTGACTTCTTCGATTTTAAAGATGCTTCTGAAACATTATTGTCAATGCAGATCTGTAAGATCTTCAAATGCAGTGTGATAAAAGTGTCTCATACTCATCTGTCTCAAATAGCTATTAAAGCTCCTTACTCTGAAAGAGACAGTCGAAAAACACATCTATGTATTCAGGAGAGGAAAGACGATGACCGATGTATGCCAAGCCCTACTTCATTTGAAAGACTAGCTATGTTTATCAGTTGCAAAACAGAAAGAACTGTTGACAATGTTGCCATTTCTCCCTCAACAGCACGGGGAGTTTTTCAGTAAACTTTGTAACACCTGGTCCCAAGAATCTACTTGTGTAAGAAAGAGAAGAAAACACTGAGCGATATTTTCATGAATTTAATGTTGTTATCCTTAATAAAAAATGTAAAAGAAATGAGAAATGCTTTTTGTTGATTACATTTGTACTAGTTAAAATATCACTATAGCGTTTCTGTACTGTTATTGTCACAAATAAAACTTAGTGTCTTAGTACTGATGGCACTAGAAACAAAATCTTTCTTATTGGCACTCAGCGCCAGTCAGTTTCCTGGTTCTACACTTTGAACGTTCTTCATAAATTATTTATTCTGTAACTAGCTGAACACCAGGCGTTGTTCAGGTACGTATTTATTTCAGTCTTCTATTAGTCCATCTCCTCCTTCTCCCTCTCTCTGCCCAGCTCCTCCTCCCCCACCTCTGTTAATTTCCTCTTCCCCCCCACCCTGATCATCTCTTCTTCCCCCTCTCTTGCCCATCTCCTCCTTCTCCATCTCTGTCCATCTCCTCTCCCCCTCTTCCTGTCCATCTCTTCTTCCCCTTCTTTCTACCCATCTCCTCCTCCATCATATCTGTCCATCTCCCCCTCCCCCTCTCCCTGTCCACTCCTCCTTCTCCCTCTCTCTGCTCATCTCCTCCTCCCTGTCTCTGTCCATCTCCTCTTCTCCCTCTCTCTGGGCATCTCCCCCTTCCCTGTCTCTGTCCATATCTTCTTCCCCCTCTCTCTGCCCATCTCCTCCTTCCCCTCTCTGTGTTCATCTCCTTCTAGCCCCTCTCTGTCTGCCCATTTCCACCTGTCCCTTCTCTCTTCACATTATCACCCCCTGTTCCCAATAGGAGGTTCCTGGTCCTTTCCCTCACAGTATTTCATTCCAGGTAGTAAATAATCTGTGTACCAAATTTGCCTGAAATCGATCCAGTGGTTTAGGAGAAGGCTTTACTCATTGTACACGTACGCACATGTCACACATTCGAATCGTTTTAATTCTATTCATATTTCACAGCTTCAAACGTGACTGTATTCCATGAACTGTAAGTATGAATTAAAAAAACGCCTTCAGTCACAAATTTTCATATTTTATTAAGTACACGATGCATTTCGGACCATGTGGATCCATCATCAGGTGTAATTTGTTTTAATACATGCTTCATTTTTTTCTCTTGAATGAGGTGAAATGGATATTTCTGTAATGAAAAAGTCTGATGTTAGGCTATGAGTTTCGTAAGTCAAAAGCGAAAAATAAGTGCAAATAGTGGAAAAGATGAACAGTGTAAACTTTCCACATAATCCAAGCAAAGCGTTTTTGATGCTTTAGCACCAGCGGACATTCTTTTCTTCGTCTTATTTGTATCTACGTATTTCAGCAGTTTTAAGGACCTATTCTAAATTTATTTCCTGCATATGTCAATAGTTTGATAATTATATCTTTATAACTACGAATAAATTCATCTTTGATCACACCATGAACGAAAACATCCGTGAAGTACAATACTGGCCATTAATGCATTTCGAAACTGGTAAATTGAGCCCGTGATCTTACGGTTGCCTAAAAGCGCTTCACTTCTGGCCATTACAATTCCTAAACCACGAAGATGACGTGCTACAGACGCGAAATTTAACCGACAGAAAGAAGATGCTGTGATATGCAAATGAGTAGCTTTTCAGAGCATTCACACTAGGTTGGCGCCGGTGGCGACACATACAACGTGCTGACATGAGGAAAGTTTCCAACCGAATTCTCATACACAAACAGCAGTTGACCGGCGTTGCCTGGTGAAACGTTGTTGTGATGCCACGTGTAAGGGGGAGAAATGCGTACCATCACGTTTCCGGCTTTGATAAAGGTCGGATGGTAGCCTATCGCGATTGCGGTTTATCGTATCGCGACATTGCAGTTCGCATTGGTCGAGATCCAATGACTGTTAGCAGAATATGGAATCGGTGGGTTCAGGATGGTAATACGGAACGCCGTGCTGGATCCCAACGGCCTCGTATCACTAGCAGTCGAGATGACAGGCATCTTATCCGCACGGCTGTAACGGATCGTGCAGCCACGTCTCTATCCTTGAGTCGACAGATGGGGACGTTTGCAAGACAACAGCCATCTACACGAACAGTTCGACGACGTTTGCAGCAGCGTGGACTATCAATTCGGAGACCATGGCTGCGGTTACCCTTGACGCTGCATCACAGACAGGAGCGCCTACGATGATGTACTCAACAACGAACCTGGGTGCACGAATGTCAAAACGTCATTTTTTCGGATGAATCCAGGTTCTGTTTACAGCATCATGATGGTCACATCCGTGTTTGGCGACATCGCGGTGAACGCACATTGGCAGCGTGTATTCGTCATCGCCATACTGGCGTATCACCCGGTGTGATGGTATGGGGTACCATTGGTTACACGTCTCGGTCACCTCTTGTTCACATTGACGGCACTTTGAACAGTGGACGTTACATTTCAGATGTGTTACGACCCGTGGCTCTACCCTTCATTCGATCCCTGCGAAATCCTGCATTTCAGCAGGATAGTGGACGACCGCATGTTGCAGGTCCTGTACGGGCTTTTCTGGATACAGAAAACGTTCGACTGCTGCCCTGGCCGGCACATTCTCCAGACTTCTTACCAATTGAAAACGTCTGCTCGATGGTGGCTGAGCAACTGGCTCGTCACAATATGCCAGTCACAACTCCTGATGAACTGTGGTATCGTGCTGAAGCTGCATGCGCAACTGTATCTGTACACGCCATCCAAGCTCCGTTTGACTCATTGCCCAGGATTATCAAGGTCGTTATTACTGGGTACTGATTTCTCAGGATCTATGCATCCAAATTGTGTGAAAATGTAATCATATGTCAGTTCTAGTATAATATATTTGTCCAATGAATACCCGTTTATCATCTGCATTTCTTCTTGGGGTAGCAATTTTAATGGCCAGTAGTGTATTTACAAACACGTGTATGCAAGTGGTTCAAATGGCTCTGAGCACAATGGGACTTAACATCTATGGTCATCAGTCCCCTAGAACTTAGGACTACTTAAACCTAACTAACCTAAGGACATCACACAACACCCAGTCATCACGAGGCAGAGAAAATCCCTGACCCCGCCCGGAATCGAACCCAGGAACCCGGGCGTGGGAAGCGAGAACGCTACCGCACGACCACGAGCTGCGGACGAAGCGTGTATGCAAATATGCCTTTTGAATGAAGTGATATGTCCGAAAACGAAGGAGAGAAGAATATAAACTGGTGCTAAAATGTTAAAAACGCTTTTCTTGGATTATGTGATAAGTTTACACTGTTCATCTTTTCCACTTTTTCGCACATATTTTCCGAGTTTGACTTACGAAATTCATAACCGAATATCAGACCTTTTCATGACAGGACTATCCATTTGACCTCATTCAAGAGAAACAATAAAGCATGTATTAAGACAAATTACATCTGATGATAGACACACAGGGTGCGAAATACATCGTGTACTTAATAAAACACGAAAAGTTGTGACTGAAGGCGTTTTTTAATTCATACTTCCAGTGTATTTCCACTCGTATTTGTGCGTATGTTACACATCTATCTAGCGAATTTCACCCTGAAGTTCCGTTTTCGCACAGCTAAATGTTTGTGATGCCACATCTCCTGAATTATGTAACGTACCATGAAATAATTTTGTAGGTACATTCAGTGGTGTATGTGGATATTATCTGCAAAACGTGTCGCGAATACAGTTTATAGTACAGAAGTAATAAATTAAAATGTTATGCCTGATTCGGCAGTTTTACTGCATGAACAGCAGAAAGGTAGTAAACGATAAACTTACTTCCGTTCGTCATATGTGGGAGTCGTCAGCGAGAAAAAGTTTATTAATGGTTTGAATTTATGTGTAAAGAACGTTGAAATGCTCTAAGTGCTCTCATTCTCATATACTGGATGAACAAAATCTAGGTAATCGGGCGTCGTGGGCTACGCTTTTTAACCCCCACCCCACTGATAGGCAGCGATTCTTCCCATACAGTAAGTTATATGTGTACCAAACTTGGCTGAAATCAGTACAGTGGTATAGGAGGGTTGGTTGTTTCGGGGAAGGAGACCAGACAGCGAGGTCATCGGTCTCATCGGATTAGGGAAGGACGGGGAAGGATGTCGGCCGTGTCCTTTGCAAGGAACCATCCCGGCATTTGCCTGGAGCGATTTAGGGAAATCACGGAAAACCTAAATCAGGATGGCCGGACGCGGGATTGAACCGTCGTCCTCACGAATGCGAGTCCAGTGTCTAACCACTGCGCCACCTCGCTCGGTCGGTATAGGAGGGGATGCGGAACATACATACATACATTTTAATAATATGTGTGGATTTGTCTCATTATTTTTTGCAATGATCAGGTGGCCAATATAATTCTGTGGTATCAAAATACCTTTTCAATATGTTGATACAAGAAAGTTACGTACAAACACAGATACACTGGTTTTTTATTCTCTTGATAGATTTGAGATTTGGCACTTAGATTGTTTTACAGTTGAACTCTTGATTTATACGCAACGACTTCAACATGATCATTTCTTTGCAACTCTCTCAGACGAATACTAACTGTACTAAATGGGAAAACCACACGCCAACTGCGTTTATAACGATTTTATTCCGCGGATCTCAGCTTCTTCTCTTTGAGTTAATAAAAAAAAAGTTTTACTTAACTGCCACATGCGTTTCACTTCTTTTACTTGTGATGTATCATCAGCGACCTGTAATACATTTTTAGGATGTTGTTGGTGGTGGTAAGTTCCTATGGGTCCAAACTGCTGAGGTCATCGGCCCCTAGGCTTACACACTATTTAATCTAACTTTAACTTACGCTAAGGACAACATACATAACCATGCCCGAGGGAGGGCTGGAACCTCCGACGGGGAAGGCCGCGCGAAGCGTAACAACGTGCCTCAGATCCCGCGGCTAGGAGGTTGTTCAGGAATATTTTCTGAGTATTTCGTTATATGGGATCCGTGGTCTCCAATACCTCGTTACAGATAATTGTATTTATCTTTGTGTATATTTTACAGTGAAATGTGCACACAACAGTTCAAATGGCGACAGTATGCACTGTGTGTCTTGTTTCGAAAGAAATCCGCTCCATTCGCTCACAGTACTTGTTGAAAACAGGAATGCCCACTTTACGCTTCTCCCCCAAAATTGCATTCAGTACTTCTCCGGTTTATTTTTCCGGCAGTGTTAAAATGGCTCTGAGCACTATGGGACTCAACATCTTAGGTCATAAGTCCCCTAGAACTTAGAACTACTTAAACCTAACTAACCTAAGGACATCACACACACCCACGCCCGAGGCAGGATTCGAACCTGCGGCCGTAGCAGTCCCGCGGTTCCGGACTGCAGCGCCAGAATCGCACGGCCACCGCGGCCGGCCCGGCAGTGTTACCTGTACATTAACAGTCACATATGGCAGTTGGATAAGTTTACTGATGACGGGCTGGTTTATATGCACCTCGTGTAGGGTTGAGTGCACTGGAAGAACCGCTTGACGGTGCTGTGTTGAGTTGTTCATATAGAGATGACAACCACATCAGAATTCTTACGAGTGTGAGAGATGTGTTTTATATTGTTCGTTTCAGTAATTGAATATTACAAGATTTTTCACTGTTGTGAGGATGTTTTCACAGAAACAAAAGTAACTGGGCAACAAGCCGAATACATGATAATTGCATTATTACTCTGTAACGAGTCACTGGAGACCACATGTTCCTCATACCAAAGTCCTGCCGACCGATGTGGCCTAGTGGTTCTAGGCGTTTCAGTCCGGAACCGCGCTGCTGCTAAGGCCACAGGTTCGATTTCGGCCTCGGGCATGGATGTGTGTGATGTCGTTAGTTAGGTTTAAGTGGTTCTAACAAGGGAACCTCCCCATCGCGCCCCCCTCAGATTTAGTTATAAGTTGGCACAGTGGATAGGCCGTGAAAAACTGAACACAGATCAATCGAGAAAACAGGAAGAAGTTGTGTGGAATTATGAAAAAATAAGCAAAATCTACAAACTGAGTAGTCCATGCGCAAGATATGCAATATCATGGAGAATGCCAGCTGAGGAGCGCCGTGGACCCGTCGTTAGCGTGAGCAGCTGTGGAACGAGAGGTCCTTGGTTCAAGTCTTCCCTCAAATGAAAATTTAATTTTTTTTATTTTTAGTTTATGTGACAAACTCGTATGTTTTCATCACTTTTTTGGGAATGATTATCATATCCACAAGAAAACCTAAATCGGGCAAGGTAGAAGAATCTTTTTACCCATTGGCCAAGTGTACAAGTTTGGTGGGTCAACAACATATTCCTGTCATGTGACGCACATGCCGTCACCAGTGTCGTATAGAATATATCAGACGTGTTTTCCTGTTGAGGAATCGGTTGACCTATGACCTTGCGATCAAATGTTTTCTGTTCCCATTGGAGAGGCACGTCCTTTCGTCTTCTAATCGCACGGTTTTGCGGTGCGGTCGCAAAACACAGACACTAAACTTATTACAGTGAACAGAGACGTCAATGAACGAACGGACAGATCATAACTTTGCGAAAATAAATTTTTCACTGATGTGGAGGTTTGAACCAAGCACCTCCCATTCCGCAACTGCTCACGCTAACCACGGGACCACTGCACCATCGAGCTTTTACTATCCTTGATATTGCTTATCTTGCACATGGACTACTGAGTTTGTATATTTTGTTTATTTTTTCGTAGTTCCACACAACTTCTTCCTGTTTTCTCGATAGATCTGTGTTCAGTTTTCCAAGGCCTATCCACTGTGCCAACTTATAACTAAATCTGAGGGGGGTTCGATGGGGAGGTTCTCTTGTAAGTTCTAGTGGACTGATGACCTCAGAAGTTGAGTTCCATAGTGCTCAGAGCCAACCATTTTGTAACGGTGGAGCTATATTTTGTTGCCCTGTACGATTCAGTATGTTCTATCGTTAATATTTATCTGCATATTTAAAGCATTTTTTCACTATACGCTTCACTAATATGTTAGGAAATGTGCGTTAGTTTGCCTCTAGTGTTGCCAGATGCCGCGATGCTCCCCTTCTGCTTTCTTTCATTTACATTTCGGTGAGTATAAAACTCTAGTTTTCGTTTGTTTGTCATGTGTGTGTGTGTGTGTGTGTGTGTGTGTGTGTGTGTGTGTGTGTGTTACCTTAATTCAAAGCGAGAGAGACAAATGACCTCGAGATCCAAACTGCCGTTCATGAAGATCCCTAACTCATATAATCTGCTCACCACTGTAGTGTTGCCAGATGCCGCGATGTTCCCCTTCTGCTTTCTTTCATTTACATTTCGGTGAGTATAAAACTCTAGTTTCCGTTTGTTTGTCATGTGTGTGTGTGTGTGTGTGTGTGTGTGTGTGTGTGTGTGTCTTACCTTAATTCAAAGACAGAGTGACAAATGACCTCGAGATCCAAACTGCCGTTCATGAAGATCCCTAACCCATATAATCTGCTCACCACTACGATATTTGTGAACTTTGGGCACAAACTTAGGTTTCATTAGTCATGCACTCTGTGTGTAAAATAACAGATCATTTCAGTGTGCTGCGAAACGAACTGTTTCTACGTCCACTGTTCGGACATTACAGTATTAGCTAATGAAACACGTTATTTATACGTCCATTGGAGCAGTGTTGACGGTACTGGAGTCCTGTAGTTGGTTGAAAGGTTCCTACTGGAGTTTCAAGATTTGTCGAGTCCTTAGAAAATTCTGTATGGACGATTTATTTGTTAATAATTGGTAATATCAGTGATACTTTTTCGTCAAATCAATAAGAACTTAATAGAACGGAGATCTGGTCATCACATCAAACGAAAATAAAGCTGAAGTAGTAACTGATGGAGGTAATTGATATTCAGAATGGGAGTGCAGAAAAAAGACATTTATCTTCGCCGTCACTTTCACGAAACACAGTAACGTAACTGTCCGTGGTGGCACAGTTAGTTGCAGAAAATATGAACCGCAGCTGCAGACACATCCATTTCAATAGAAATTCCTTCCAAACAATGAGATTGGCGTTGTAGAATAACAAATTGTAATTTGAGCAAATTTGTGTTAGAGATAAAGGGAGAACGAAAACACATCCCTTCTCTCATCTTTAGAAGAAAAAGTTGCATCTATGGAGATCTCAGAGGCCAAGAACGTACGGCAGTGTCTTGGTGTTCTTCGCACCATATCCAGCGATGAGGCAGTGTCTCAGTGAGAAATTGTCCTACGTTGTTGTGCCAGTGTGGTTACGCTTTATTCTGTTGGCATATGAAATCAACAGAATCCTCATAAAGTTATGGAGAAAGCAACGTTTGTAGCATTTCCAGATAGCTCATTTTAGTCCTTGAGCTGTCCTAAAAAAAGAATGGGCAATACATCTTTTTATAAGAAATGGCACACAACATGTTTTCTCCAAGTGAATCGTTTTCGTGATCAACAACATCCTGAGCGATTTTGAAGCTCTAATATATGCAGGTACTAGAATTTCGCGAGCTGCGTTCAAAGGATTAAAAACCTCTCTCCAATCTTTCATCAGAAATCAGAGGTCGACTGGAGTCTTACCTTTGTACAGACATCCTGTCTTCATACTGGCGACACCTAAGACGCATGGTTTTCACCGCTAGGAGAACAACCGGCAAATGCCAACGAATAGCTCAGTGGACTGCAATCACATACTCATACTTGTTCAACTGTAGCAGATAAAAAAGCCTTCTGTTGAGCATGCTTCAGACTGAGGCTATACGTAAATGCGGTTAATGTATGCCAATTCTAACACATGCATTCCGAAGCTGCCTTGCAGATTAAAACTATCTGCTGGACTGGGACTCGAATCCAGAACCATCTCTTGCACAGTCTTACTGACTGAGGTATCAAGGCGCAAGTGAAGACCCAGTCACATAGTATGTATGGAAATTTCTGTGAAGTTTTGAAGGTAGTAGAGACATATTGAAAGTAAGGTAAAGATGTGAGGACGATAGTGAGAGGTTACAGAAAACTCAATCGGCAAGAGTTGTTCCCACAAAAGGCAAGGGTTCGCCATTGTGACGAGTGGATGGGATGCTGTGTTTATTTACAAGCAGTAAATTATGTTATTACGAACAGAACGTCCGTTGAAGGTAAGACATTAGCAGGGTCTAACTACAGAACTCATTTGGAAGAAGATTTCGTTGTTGCACGTAGTGACATAAATTAGACGTGAACACATCCTCCACACACAATGTATAGCCACTGTGAATAAGCATATCCGCGACAAGTTTTGTTTCATTTAATACTGTCAATGTTCGAAATGTCTTTCATTTGAAATTTCCAAACAAAATAATTTTTATTTTAGTAGGTAGTTTCCGCAATTACCCATCATTAAATATTTCTCATTAGATACTTTCTGGTAACCGAAAGATCACGGGCTCAAATTACCAGTTTTGAAATGCCTTTCTTCTCATGGCAAATGTCTATTATACTTGGGAACATGGAGTCTCAATGTGGCATCAGTGCACATTGTGGTTACCAAGTTAGGTGACGCAGTGGTAAGACACTGGACACTTATTTTGGGGGAATAGAGTTCGAATCACCATATTTAAGTCAAATCTGGCTTGCAGAAATAACTTCAAAAATCCTCACTTGATTTCCTGCCACATTATCGTTCAATCTGCGGTAGTGCTCCACCTCTCATAATCTCACCATCGACAGGGCGTTAAAAACTGCTCATGTTTATTATCCTACAGTCTGGTCTCCAAATCCAATAAGTTACGTCGTGAGACACAAGAGGATGCAACAAAAAATTTGCTATTGAACTATCGGCCGGCCGAAGTGGCCGTGCGATTCTGGCGCTGCAGTCTGGAACCGCGAGACCGCTACGGTCGCAGGTTCGAATCCTGCCTCGGGCATGGATGTGTGTGATGTCCTTAGGTTAGTCAGGTTTAACTAGTTCTAAGTTCTAGGGGACTAATGACCTCAGAAGTTGAGTCCCATAGTGCTCAGAGCCATTTGAGCCATTTATTGAACTATCAATAACTGGATTTCTGTCAATCACCAGTCAATAAAATTCGATAAAAATCGAAATACGTATCTGACGAAAAGTTTACTTTTAAAGAGTCAGAGAGATTTTACTCTTATTATTTTTCGATGTTTGGATACCTA
This sequence comes from Schistocerca cancellata, assembly GCF_023864275.1. Lineage (NCBI taxonomy): Eukaryota > Metazoa > Arthropoda > Insecta > Orthoptera > Acrididae > Schistocerca > Schistocerca cancellata. The sequence continues at coordinate 208,209,884 of NC_064629.1, read as the reverse complement.
CTCCACTGCTCAACAAGTGTTTGGAATTCTATTGCAAAATGTAGTCTGCGATAATAGAGGACTCATTGACCTAGGCACTTCATGCATTACCTACACTGATGTGCCAAAGAAACTGGTACACCTGCCTGACATGGTGTAGGGCCCTCGCGAGCACGCGGAAGTGTCGCAACACTACGTGGCATGGACTCGACTAATGTCTGGAGTAGTGCTGGAGGGAACTGACACCATGAATCCTGCAGGACTGTCCATAAATCCGTAAGGGTACGAGGGCATGGAGCTCTCTTCTGAACAGCACGTTGCAAGGCATCCCAGATATGCTCAATAATAAAATGGAAATGCCGTGTGGCTAGGGCCTCCCGTCGGGTAGTCCGTTCGCTTGATGCAAGTCTTTCGAGTTGATGCCACTTCGGCGACTTGCGTGTCGATGAGGATGAAAGGATGATGATAAGGACCACATAACACCCAGTCCCTGAGCGCAGAAAATCTCCGACCCAGTCGGGAATCGAGCCCGGGCCGTTAGGTATGACACTCCGTCGCGCTGAGCACTCAGCTACCAGGGGCGGACTGCTCAATAATGTTCACGTCTGTGAAGTTTGGCGGCCAGCGGAAGTGTTTAAACTCAGAAGTGTGTACCTGGAGCCACTCTGTAGCTACTCTGGACCTGTGGGATGCCGCATTGTCCTGCTGAAATTTCCCAAATCAGTCGAATTGCCCAAATCAGTCGGAATGCACAGTAGACATAAATGGATGAAAATGATCAGACAGAACGCTTACGTACGTGTAACCTGTCATAGTCGTATCTAGACGCAACAGGCGTCCCGCATCACTCCAACTGCACACGCCCCACGCCATTACAGAGGCTCCACCAGCTTGAATAGTCTCCTGCTGACATGCAGGGTCCATGGATTCGTGGGGTTGTCTACACACTCGTACACGTCCATCAGCTCGATATAATTTGAAACGAGACTGGTGCGGCCAGGCAACGTGTTTCCAGTCATCAACAGTCCAACGTCAGTGTTGACGGGTCCAGGCGACAGGTAAAGCCTTGTGTCGTGCAGTCGTGAAGAGAACACGGGTGGGCCTTCGGCTCCGAAAGCACGTATCGACGATGTTTCCTTGAATGACTCGCACGCTGACCGTTGCTGATGGCCCAACATTGAAATCTGCAGCAATCTACGGAAGGATTGCACTTCTGTCACGTTGAACGATTCTCTTCAGCCGTCACTGGTCCTGTTCTTGCAGGATCTTCACGGTACACTCGTGAAATGGTCGCATGGGAAAATCTCCACTTCATCGTCACCCCGGAGATGCTGTGTCCCATTGCTCGTGCACCGGTTATAACACCACGTTCAAATTCGCTTAAATCTTGATAACCTGCCATTGTAGCAGCAGTAACCGATCTAACAACTGCTACAGACACTTGTTGACTTACATAGGTGTTGCCGACCACAGCGCCGTATTCTGCGTGTTTACATATCTCTGCATTTGGATACGCATACCTATACCCATTTTTTTGGCGCTTCAGTGTACTTAGAGACCATATACTGGACGGTGTTTACTAATGGAATGCACCGAGGCCGTTCTCTGATGATATAAACATAACGCTGCCGCAGCGGCAAGCCACGAGCAGCCCAGTATCAACAACAGGTTCATTCAATTTGTGTTCAGCGCTGCACTAACAGGCTACGTAGGAGCATACAACACTTTGCTAGAGTCAGGATAGTGGCTTTACTTTCGGCAGATCATACACAGCAAGAAGCTGGCGATCAGTTACATGTCACTCAAACTAGTGTGTCTATGGTGTGAAGAAAGTACAGAGAGACGATAAATGTTAACGACAGACCTCGCAGTGGTCGTCCTAGTACAACAACAACAATGCAGCATCGTTTCCTCCAACTGTCGGCTCGCAGGCGCCCAACATAAACTGCCAGAAATATTGGAAATGACTTCTCCCGGGTAACAGGGATTCATATCTCAGACCAATCAGTGACTAGAAGATTGCATCAAGGTGGTCTTCATTCCAGAAGACTAATGAGAAGGTCTGCACTGAACCGACATAATCGAAGGACCTGGGCTCTTGCACGTCAATATTATACCATTGTAGAACGGAGTAATATCATGTTTACTGATGAGACTAGGGTTGGTTTGCGACCGGACACTAGACTTGTTAGGGTTTGCTAAAGAGCTAGACGACACCAGGAACGCCGATACGTTCAGGAAGTCCATCCGTTTGCAGGTAGAAGTGTAACCTTCTGGGCATCAATACTGATGGGATGGCGGACCTCTCTAATTCACATTTACTGCAATTTGACAGGTCCACGAGACCTCAAAGAGGTCCTAAAAAGGATGGTAAGGCCCTATAGACATGAAGTCGGTGACAATTTCGTCCTAGTCGATGACAATGCAAGACCACGCCGTACTCTAGCAGTGTCTCGGGATCTTCAAAGATGGAACATCAACTAAATGCAATGACCAGCACAGACCACAGACACGAAAGCAATAGAGCATGCATGGGACCTGTCGGAGGTGGCCATTGCACAGCGTCTGAAGTCACCTGACAATCTGCAGGACCTAACTGAAGCTGCCATTGAGAAGGGGGACCTCATACCCCAAGATGAACTTAATGGTCTCATCTAGAGCATACCTTGCAGAGTGGAAGAACACATTCGTGTAGGGGATGACCTAATACTAGAGACTGATAATCACCTTCATGAGATAAAGATTTTCACTGTTTTATTTCCATGCTGTACACTTACGAGACAGCCTTCTTTGTTTAGTAATGATTTTTTGTAAATAACCAAAATGGTGAGCGTCCGGTTAGCCGAGCGGTCTAACGCACTGCTTTCCGGGCGGGAAGACGTGCCGGTCCCCTGCATGAATCCTCCCGGCGGATTAGTGTCGAGGTCCGGTATGCCGGCCAGTCTGTGGATGGTTTTTAAGGCAGTTTTCCGTCTGCCTCGGCGAACGCGGGCTGGTTCCCCTTATTCCGCCTCAGTTACACTATATCGGCGGTGGGATGAGTGGACTGCTGTAGCCTGTTGTGGGGTTGTGAACCACTGCGGGCTACGGAGGGGACGAAGATTCTCCGTCGTTTCTAGGTCCCCAGTTCCATACAATACAACCAAAACCGTTCATGTTTTGAGGAGAAAATATGTTTATTTTGTCAATAAAGTATTATACAAACCTGAGTGGGTGTGCTATAAAAAGTCATTGTAGTAAACTGTATGATATTCGAAACTTTTGTTGAGTTGTGTATATTGACCTAACACGGAAGTTACGAGGGTGTGCTGAAAATAATGCCTTCGAATTTTTTATGCTATTTTTAATATCTGTTGACGTATTACTTGGCATACGTATTACTCTGTGACGTTCCTGTTTTTCTGACGCAAGTAGCAACCCTCTGCTGCTAGAGGGCTCCCAGTTGTAGCGTGTAACATGGCAATGTGTAACGTGACTATGTCAGTCTGTGACAGACATCGAGTTTCGAACTCGAACAGGTCGTTCATATAGGGAGTACCCTATCCTTCAGCTTCACAGTGCCAAACCACACACGAGTGCTTCGACATCTGCAGCAATCTGACGCCTTGGATTCACAGTTATCAGTCATCATCCATACAGTCCCGACTGGCTCCTCCGGTTTTCATCTATTTCCAATACTTAAAGAACATCTTCGGGGACTTCACTTTGATAGTGATGAATCGGTGCAAGCAGAGATGAGGATATGGCTCTGTCAACAAAGCAGACATCCTACAGTGTCAGTATCAACAAACCTGTCTCTCGTTGGGGGATATGTGTTCGTCGCCAGGGTGAGTACGTTGAGAAATAAATATGTAGACATCCTGAATAAAGATGTAGAATGTTAATAAAGTCTGTTTTATTTAAAAATCTTTAAGAGTTTTCACACAAAAATCGGAGCCATTACTTTTCAGAACGTCGTCATATTTTTCTTTTTCATGACAAACCGAGATTTTTAACCTAAGTTGTGCAGAAATTTAAATGCATACCTATTCCAGTTGGGAAAATCAATGGGATATTTTTTACCCTAGAATAAAGTTTATACTTTTTTAATTGAATTTCTCCTCGGATTTTGCAGCTAGATGTAATCACTGCCTGAGCACGAATTTTTGCTAACGAGACTTAACTGCCATCGTCAGGTGAAATTCATTATCTACTAAAACATGCATAGTAGTTACAAAGACGGATTCGAAATACCTTAAGTAATTATACAACACCTAGGATCACCTTAACCACACAAATGAAAGCGTTTGTTACATACTCATAATCGCCAGGAATAATTCCGGTCGCATATAAAGATTACTCTCTTTGAACGTTAATGAAGGCAAAAATACAAAAGGCAGGTAGTGTTTGTGGTTGAAGGCAATACGACATTCGCGGCTGCGTAACAGGTTGTGTAGTCAGGAAACTGTTGGTGATAGTATCCCTAGGTAATTATGTGGATCGTTTCTTCCTTGAAGGCCTGCAACAGGCGAACAGTTCTGTATCACGTTCGAACAAATCATTGTGTCATATGTGGTTACAGTACTACAGAAGTGCGTTGTCGTTCTTGAGTGGGATAATGCTAGAAAGCTACGTCAACGACAAATGTTACAGTATTGTCAGTATGGCGCGGTAAAGATGATGAAAACGTCACATTTCTACGGCAGCCGGATGGTATAAGAAACGGGGTTGTGACTGACTGTAAATGGATTCTTGTAGCCAATGTTTATTTCTGGCGTACAGTTGTGCACTGTGTACTTTTGCTGCTGATAGCTATTTTGAGAATTTGTCACTGTAATGGTTGTTGCATGTGTTAACCAGATTCTGACTGAATTTCTTTTCCCGTTATTGATGATGAAAATACAAATATTATTTTGATGTTTAGCTGCTTCAATTGACGGGTCGTTTCTTAGGTCAGTTCAGATGTGGCTACGTACACAACGGGCACCAGTACACTACGATTCCTTTCCTCCCCGAATAACGTTGAAAACCAGTCAACAAACTTGGAATTGTATTCCTAATTATTTGTAACGAATAACTGATTGTAAATCCCATATGTAAAAATCTCAAGGCATCGGTCTTTAATAATTCAATTCGGCAATATAATTCAAGTCCGTAGTCTGATAAACTATCTGATCAAAAGTAACCGGACACCTGTTAGTGGACAATGATATGAGGTGTGTCCACCCTTCGCCTTTACGACGGCCCGAACCAAGCTGGAGACACCTGAAATGAAGCGTCTGAATGTTTGCGGAGAAATGGCAGCCCATTATTCTTCAAGAGCCGCAACCAGAGACCGCAGCGCAGCGGACGTTGGGGTCTGAAGTGAAGCTGACGTTCTAACCCATCCCAAAGATGTTTCACTGGGTTCATGTCGACATTCTGGGCAGGCTAGTCCATTTTAGGAATATTATTGTCCACAGACTATTTCTCCACAGATATTACTTTATGACAGAATGCATTGTGATGCTGATACAATCAACCATCCTCTCCGAACTGTTGCTCTACCGAAACGAAGTTCACAGTGCTGTAAAATATGTTCATATCCTTCCGCATGTAGCGTTTTCTTAGCCGCAAATAAGTGAACCACACACTAACCACGAAAAACATCCCATAGGCTGACACAGTGTCCTCCATACTTCACTGTGACACTATACATGTTGTCAGCTAACTTTCTCCAGGCATTTGCCAAAACCAAACACTTCAAGGATTGCCGCAGCGTACAGCTTACTTCATCAGTCCAAATCACTCGTTTCCAGTGATCCATGTCCAGTGGCGTTGCTGTTTACTCCACCTCATGCGTCGCTTCACATTGACTACAGAAATGTATTGCTTATGAGGAGCTGTTCAAGCGTTGTACCCCATTCTTTTTCACTTACTACGCACAGTCATTGTGCTAGCTCTACTACTGGCAGCACTTTGGAGATCACGAGTGATTCGTTCCGCCGATGTGAATGCGATATTTTACAAATGTCCTCCGCAATACCCGTTGGCATGGTAAAGGGTGCCCTCCGCCACGCACCGTACGATGGCTTGTAGAGTATGAGTGCAGATGTAGATGGTCCCTGTCAGTCTGTACAGGATATCTACGTGGTCTCGGTTCAGATGTGGTTCCTTCTTCTCGTTTCCATTTCACATCCACATCAGAAGCAGTCGACTTGGGCAGCTTTAGAATGACTGAAATGTCGCTGATGGATTTGTTATTCAGGTGACATCCAATGACTAATCCACATTCGAAGTCATTGACTTCTCCAGACCGACCCATTCTGCTGTTACGGCGTCTATACTGACAACACAATACCCCTACCCCCTTTTATACAAGAGGCCTGCCTCTCGTGACATCTGGCGCTCAAATCCGCGTTACATAGGGATGTATAAAATTGTTAAAATCCAAGCATACTCTTTGAAGCTCCCAATACTTTGACAGTATGCTCTCTCGAAGAGATATTTCTCCCTTTTATTTTTCTTAAAAAAAAAACCCAAACCGTGTATGCTATTTAAATTGACTAGTGTTGGCATCGTTAGCATTTTCTGTTGAATATCAAGCTGGTTCACAGATAAATAATTACTTTTTGTTCTTTGGGGCCTGCAGTGCAAAATATACGAAGGTATTTCGGAAAGTAAAGAGACACCGTACGCCAGAGGAACAGAAGAGTTTTGGCGAGCAAGTTGGTGACACTGGTGTTAGCCTTGAACCGTTAGCTTTCTCCTCGCGGTCATTCGGCAGTTGAACGTTGCTTCTGGTTGGAGTAGGTCGTGTTTAAAATGGCTGCACCGATTCAGAATCTCGCCAAATGCTAAGTGCGCTCTGTCATACGTTTTCTTCATGCAAAAGGTCAGCGACCAGCGGATATTCACAAAGAAATTTTTATGTTTATGGGAACATTATGAATCGACAAAATGTAACGAAATGCTGTCGTCATTTCTCTGAAGGTAGGGCCGATGTTCATGACGAACAAAGAACAGGTCGGCCATCTGTGATCTCTGATGCCCTTCTTCGGATAACGGAGGAAGCAATTCGTGTGAATAGACGTCTCACATTGAAAGAATTGCATTAGATCATACCGGAAGTGTCAATGACAACTCTTTATGACGTTATGACAATCAAGTTAGGGTACAGGAAATTGTGTGCGCGCTGGGTTCCAAAACTGTAAACGGAAGAACACAAAAAGAAAAGGATGGACTTTGCACTCGACTTCCTCACATGCTATATTGAAGCAGGTGACGAGTTCCTTGTTCACATTGTGACAGGTGACGAGACGTGGGTTTATCACCATACATCTGAATTCAAGCAACAATCAATGCAATGGCGCCATTCGAATTCGCCAAAAGCCAAGAAATGCAAAACGTCGATTTCAGCGAAGAAAATCATGGCTTATGTGTTTTGGGAGAGACAAGACACTCTTCTGTTGGAATTTATGCCTCCTGGAACGACAATTAATGCTACTGCATATTGCCAGACTTTGAAACGTCTTCGAAGGGCAATTCAAAGCAAACGCAGGGGAATGCTGACAAGTGGAGTCCGCTTGCTTCATGACAACGCTCGGACTCACACAGCACTCGTAACCAAAGCACTACTCAAACAATTCAAATGGGACGTATTGGACCATCCGCCATACAGCCCGGACCTTGCGCCTACCGACTTCCATGTCTTCCGTTACCTGAAGCCACGTCTTGGTGGAAAATCATTCTATGACGATGAAGAGATCAAAGATGAAGTTGAAATGTGGTTCCGACAACAGGCGGCAACGTTCTATGACTGTGGGATACAAAAGCTTGTGCACCGACTTAACAAATGTTTGGATAAAGGGGGTGATTATGTCGAGAAATAACAAATAGTCCAGTTAATAAGATGTAACTGACGTTTTCTAAATAAATGTTCTATTTAAGGACTGCGAGCCATTGTATCTTTACTTTTCGAAATGCCCTCGTATCTTGTAGTGACGCGAGTACAAAAATGACGTACCAGTTACGCTGCTATTTATATGAGTTTCACTGCGTAAGTCAAAGTAATCTCTTTGCGCCATGTTGCCACCGTGAGGTGTTCTTACTTGTAACATGGCTGCTGCCGTATGCTGTCATTGCTGGAATTTGTATTTAGACTTTACTTGGACATTAGTTGTAGATGTATTGTTATATCTAATTTTCAGATATACATTAGTCAGTTTTGTGCATTAGTTTCCCTGTTCAAATGTGTGTGAATATCTAAGGGACCAAACTGCTGAGGTCCCTAGACTTACACACTACTTAAACTAACTTGTGCTAAGAACAACACACACACACCGCCATGCCCGAGGGAGGCCTCGAACCTCCGGTGGGAGGGGCCGCACAGCCCTTAGTGTCCTTCTTTACAGCTTGGATGCAGTGGATATTACGTGTAACAGATATAACAGTATGTCTACAATGAATGTTCAAGTAATGTCTAAACACATATTCCAACAAAGACAGTATATGACAGCATCAATATTACACGTAAGAGCACATGACGATGGCACTACCCCGAAATGAGCTGATTGTGATTTACGTAACAAAATTCATATAAAAAAATAGCGTAACTGGCATATCATTAGCTCCCCAAGCTGTGCGGGGTGGTCGTGCAGTCTGAGGCGTCTTGTCACGGTCCGCACGGCTCCCCCTGTCGGAGGTTCGAGCCCTTCCTCGAGCATGGGTGTGTGTGTTGTCCATAGCGTAAGTTAGTTTGAGTAGATTACGTAGTGTGTAAACTTAGGGACTGATGACCTAAGTAGTTTGGTCCCATAGGATCTTACCTCTAATTAGCCCCCCTTTTTCCTCTTCCTCCCACCCCCCTAGTCCCACCCACTGCACCTTCCTCCCCTCTTTTTCCATCCTCTCAGACCTCCTGTCCCACGTCCCTTGGCAGGTCCCTACCAGCAGTTCTTATTCTTCGTGTGTGCTCTGTCCTTTATAGAGTTTTTTTAAGTGTCTCACCCTGTACATTTTTTTTACTGTGGCCGACTTTTAACATGTGTATGACTCCAGTGTATTGTAAGTGCCAGCTGTGTTCTTTAAACTTTCTGTCGACCTTTTTAACTGTCCCACAGTGAATTTCCCCGTGTTAGTGTATATTTTAACTTTCATTATCTTCATTTACTGTGTTTTTATCTCCATCTTTCATCGCCCTTTTTATATATAAGTTCCCATTTTTTATATTTTATTGTAAAGCCATTCGGCTGAAGAGCGGCGGACTGTGCCACTGTCAGCAGGATGAAATTACAATAAAGGGAAAAAAACATATCACTATCGTAAATACTTATTTGTTCATTGAATAATCCAAATAAAGTGCAAAATTTATTTGAAAATCTGAACGAGCTAAAGCAAACTCGTTTGCCTTTTTGCACTCCACATAGATTTATTATTATAAGTAGCACAATTCTCAGATGGTCAATGGCTTTTCATTATATTGCTTAAGGGAAAACAAAAGGTCTGACCTATGACGTTCGCCATCGCCGATAATGTTTGTAGGCCTTTGCGTCAAGGATGTGTTATGAGTTCTTCATTATGAATGAAACTTCTGCCATCACAGTAGACTGTCTTGTTAATCAAAATATGAATTATGGCAGCTTGGTGTCTGTCCTATTTGAGCAGACATATGGCACAGAACAGTCTTCTCAGAGGTTCCGTTGTACCACACGTGTGCCTATGTTAAACGCAAATTTAGGGGCTTAAGAATTGTCATTGCAGACTCCAGAACCATGAAACAGAAGTAGCTTTGAATGATCCATTGCGTAATATCAGGGTACAGGTTGTAATGCAGGTGTAATGCAATCCGATCGAGGTGTCTTTGTATGGTGAATACATGAGTGTGTTGATCTTCAGTCCATAGACTGGTTTGATACAGCTCTCCATGTTAATCTAATCCCGTGGAAGCCTCCTCCTCTCTGAATAACAACTGCAACCTACATCCTTCTGAATCTATTTACTGTATTTATCTCTTGGTCTCTCTCTACGATTCCATCCCCCACCCTGCACCCCCCCCCCTCCAATACAAAATTGGAGATCCCTTGATGACTCGGAATGTGTCCTACCAATCAATCCCTTCTTTTAGTCCAGTTATGCCACAAAATTCGTTTCTCCCCAATTCTATTCAGTACCTCCTTGTTAGTTGTATGATCTACCCATCTTAATTTGAGCATACTTCTGCAGTATCACATTTCAAAAGCTTCTACTCTCTTCTTCTTTGAATTGTTTATCACCCGTGTTACAATTCCATAGAAGCCTATATTCCAGACTTCCTAACACTTGAATCTATATTCGGTGTTAACTGATTTCCCCTCTTCAGAAACACTTTTCTTGCCATTGCCATTGTACATATTATACCCTCTCTACTTCGGCCATCATCTGTTATTTCGCTTCCCAAATACCAAACTCGCCTACTACTTTTAGTGTATCATTTCCTAATCTAGTTCCCTCAGCATCTTTTGATTTAATTAGACAACATTCCACGACCAGTATCCCAAGTACAGATAGTGTTGAGGATCAGTGGACAAAGTTCAAAACCATCGTACATTATGCGTTAGATGAGTATATGCCAAGCAAGATCGTAATAGATGGAAAAGAGCCACCGTGGTACAACAACCGAGTTAGAAAACTGCTGCGGAAGCAAAGGGAACTTCACAGCAAACATAAACATAGCCAAAGCCTTGCAGACAAACAAAAATTACGCGAAGCGAAATGTAGTGTGAGGAGGGCTATGCGAGAGGCGTTCAATGAATTCGAAAGTAAAGTTCTATGTACTGACTTGGCAGAAAATCCTAAGAAATTTTGGTCTTATGTCAAAGCGGTAGGTGGATCAAAACAAAATGTCCAGACACTCTGTGACCAAAATGGTACTGAAACAGAGGATGACAGACTAAAGGCCGAAATACTAAATGTCTTTTTCCAAAGTTGTTTCACAGAGGAAGACTGCACTGTAGTTCCTTCTCTAGATTGTAGCACAGATGACAAAATGGTAGATATCGAAATAGACGACAGAGGGATAGAGAAACAAAGTCGCTCAAAAGAGGAAAGGCCTCTGGACCTGATGGGATACCAGTTAGATTTTACACAGAGTACGCAAAAGAACTTGCCCCCCTTCTTGCAGCGGTGTACCGTAGGTCTCTAGAAGAGCGTAGCGTTCCAAAGGATTGGAAAAGGGCACAGGTCATCCCCGTTTTCAAGAAGGGACGTCGAACAGATGTGCAGAACTATAGACCTATATCTCTAACGTCGATCAGTTGTAGAATTTTGGAACACGTATTGTGTTCGAGTATAATGACTTTTCTGGAGACTAGAAATCTACTCTGTAGGAATCAGCATGGGTTTCGAAAAAGACGGTCATGTGAAACTCAGCTCGCGCTATTAGTCCACGAGACTCAGAGGGCCATAGACACGGGTTCACAGGTAGATGCCGTGTTTCTTGACTTCCGCAAGGCGTTCGATACTGTTCCCCACAGTCGTTTAATGAACAAAGTAAGAGCATATGGACTATCAGACCAATTGTGTGATTGGATTGAGGAGTTCCTAGATAACAGGAAGCAGCATGTTATTCTCAATGGAGAGAAGTCTTCTGAAGTAAGAGTGATTTCAGGTGTGCCGCAGGGGAGTGTCATAGGACCGTTGCTATTCACAATATACATAAATGACCAGGTGGATGACATCGGAAGTTCACTGAGGCTTTTTGCAGATAATGCTGTGGTGTATCGAGAGGTTGTAACAATGGAAAATTGTACTGAAATGCAGGAGGATCTGCAGCGAATTGACGCATGGTGCATGGAATGGCAATTGAATCCCAATGTAGACAAGTGTAATGTGCTGCGAATACACAGAAAGATAGATCCTTTATCATTTAGCTACAAAATAGCGGGTCAGCAACTGGAAGCAGCTAATACCATAAATTATCTGGGAGTACGCATTAGGAGTGATTTAAAATGGAATGATCATATAATGTTGATCGTCGGTAAAGCAGATGCCAGGCAGATTCATTGAAAGAATCCTAAGGAAATGCAATCCGAAAACAAAGGAAGTAGGTTACAGTACAGTTGTTCGCCCACTGCTTGAATACTGCTCAGCACTGTGGGATCCGTACCAAATAGGGTTGATAGAAGATATAGAGAAGATCCAACGGAGAGCAGCGCGCTTCGTTTCAGGATCATTTAGTAATCGCGAAAGCGTTACGGAGATGATAAACTCCAGTGGAAGACTCTGCAGGAGAGACGCTCAGTAGCTCGGTACGGGCTTTTGTTAAAGTTTCGCGAACATACCTTCACCGAAGAGTCAAGCAGTATATTGCTCCCTCCTGCGTATATCTCGCGAAGAGACCATGAGGATAAAATCAGAGAGATTAGAGCCCACACAGAGGCATACCGACAATCCTCCTTTCCACGAACAATACGAGACTGGAATAGAGGGGAGAACCGATAGAGGTACCCAAGGTACCCTCCGCCACACACCGTCAGGTGGCTTGCGGAGTATGGATATAGATGTAGACCCTTGTTTTTCTTTTGTTGATGTTCATCTTATATCCTCTTTTCAAGAAGTTGTCCATTGCTTTCAGCTGCTCCTTTAACTACTTCGCTGTCTCTGACAGAAATACAGTATCATCGGCGAACCTTAAAGTTTTTAGGTTTTCTCCCTGAACTTCAATTCCTGCTCCAAATTTTCATTTGTTTCCTTTACTGCTCGCTCATTATAAAGATTGAATAAAATTGTGATATGCTTCACGCCTGTCTCACCCCCTTCTTTTCATGCCCTTCAACTCATGTAACTGCCGTCTGGTTTCTGTACAAGTTGTAAATAGCCTTTCGCTCCCTGTATTTTACCCTGCTAGCTTCATAATTTCGAAGAGAGGATTGCAGTCGACAGTGTCAAAAGTTTTCTCTAAGTGTCCAAATGTATGAACGTAGGTTTGTCTTTCCTTAACCTATCTTCTAACGTAAGTCGTAGGGTCAGTGTTGCCTCACATACTTATAAACTTCTCTGGAATCCAAATTGGACTTCCCAAGGTGGGTTTCCACCAATTTATCCAATCTTCTGTAAATAATTCGTGTTAATGCTCTGAAATCGTGAGTTATTAAACTTATAGTTCGGTGATATTCACATCTGTCAGTACCTGCTTTCTTTGGAATCGGGATTAATATATTCTTCTTGAAGTCTGAGGGTATTTCGCCTGTCTCACACGTCTTGCTCACCAAATGGAAGAATTTGGTCGTGGTTGGCTCTCCCACGGTTCTAATGGTATGTCATCTACTCCCTGGACCTTGTTTCGACTTAGATCTTTCAGTGTTCGGCGAAATTCTTCTCGCAGTATCGTGTCTCCTCCCTCATGTTCATCTACATCCTCTTACATTTATATAACATCTATGAAGAAATGACATTTTTTGTACTTCTACCATAGCTCGATACATACTAATGCTACAGACATCTGCTGAAAGATTACGTAGAATTGTTTCGTCATATACATAGGAAACATGTACGTTTAATAGTAAAATACAGAATTTCATCGGTCTCGAATTCGTGTGTTGTGGGCGGTTGTTGTGCGATGATGGGTCAGATCACTCTACCATTTCTTGCACCTTGTGGAGTTAAAGCCACGAGATGTCCAACAGCGAGATGAGGGTAACAGGCAGTGTAAGACGTCAGGGACGTTTATCTAATCAAATTCGTTATCAACGTATATTCCACGAGAGACGTTCTTAATTGTTGATGTCCAATGAGGCAAATGAAGTATCTCAGGTGTACGAGCGATGAAAATCACGAAAGTAATAAATTTCGTAAGATCATTCATGTAGTGGTCGTTACTCGGATTAGCGACATCTTGGGATATTATCATCACAATTTTCGTAGTCACTATTTTCTTCATTAACTCGTCTTTTCAAAGGGGAACTACTTTTACATTTGTAAAGAGCTTACAGAAATCAGTAACAGATAGCATTATAATCACTTTCTCCCTTAATGAAAATTTAGGCTAAGTCAACTAAGATTTTTTCAGTGTGCGGATTAATTGTGAACGCCAAGGAAGAAAATGTTTTCCTTTGTAAAGCTGTGCTGAAAACATGAAAGTAACTGAACAGTTTCTGTTTGGATGGCTGGCCTGTCAGTAACTGGATCTAATCTTAGAAATAAAACAAGACTAAAAGTTTTAATATAGTAAAACTTTATTCTAAGCTACAGCAATATGCATATATATAACTCTTACTGTACAACTGAAGCAAGTAGCAAGAGAAAATTAAACATAGTGTTATTGAACGCAGAATCAGTGAACGAGATTCTATTCAAAACAATTTAGACAACAGTGAAACCCGTCACACTTTCGAGCCGAAAGTGATCTGTTGCCGAAATATGAGAAGTGTCAGTGTGGTACAGAAGATCTCAAGCCATGTAGTAACATGACAGAACCTTCATCTTCATGGCGTAACTGTTTTCAGTCCCAAAGACCACACAGACACTTCAAAATTCCCTGTTTGACTACAGTTGCCTTGCAGAGAAAGAAACCTATACGTTACATAGGAATAACTACAAGGTGTGCCAAGCATAGTCCACTTACAAATAAATAAGTATAATAATCCCATTGTACTCTTCAGGAAACGCCACAAAATAAGTCAGCGCAGGAGACGTTTGGCTGGACAGTTCAATATCACTACGGTATACACTAAATTTTCACGATATATTGTCTCTGATCCGTTCTCAGCCACTCCGCGAAGATGTGTCCCTGCCTGCGGCAAGAGAAATGATGCGTTCAGAAGTCATAGGAGCTGGCTTCGTCTTCAGGTTTCCGAGCCTGGAACAGGAACCTGTAAATGACACCAGCGACGATGCCTCCTCCAAGAGGTCCAGCCCAGTAAACCTGCAAAAGAAGAATTATATCAGTATAGTATGAGGCTGGAAGAACACTTGACTACAGGTTTCAATGATCAGAACTGTTCACAAACATGAATGGTAACTTCCAATAAATATTTCTTTCATGCATGACACATTTGTATAATACATCTACTGCCGACGTATATCCTAATCAGTGAAGAAATTCTGCAGGTTATCAGATACTTATTTGATGGCAAATTGTTATGCTAAAGTTTTAGTTTTCAAGCCTTTAATTTCGGTGAACATGAGATGAGTGAGTTTTATTTATTTAACCTGATCTGATTAGGGCTGGCACCATACTAAATTTTTTACATCGTAACAAGAAATAACGTTTCATATGACAGAGTATTAAAATGATTTGAGTGTCTATTAATAAAGTTAATACAGGCAGTACTTATACTACTACTGCTGCAGCTGCTGCCACCAATAATGATGGCCATAATAACAACAATAATAATAGTGGCAGATATAAAAGGAATTTATAAATGTAAAAAATAGATATTTTCTGATACAACGAGTTCCGGGGAAAAGAAATTTAGGGAGCCTGCAGCAGCTAAGAATACTGGAAAACACTAAACAGTATAAAGCGTAACAGTGTGTGCTCTGATGAGGAAGCAATGGACAAATGGATAAAAACAAGTGGAATTATAAGAAAAAGGTATATTGTTACCCTTTCAATTATATTTTACATTAAACAACCATGGAAAGCATTGCTTACGAGCAGGCTGGAGACTGCTTTGTCGAGCGAAAGAAACAGTAATTTTTAGTCCAGCCAGTTTTTCATAGTCGTCTAACATTTGAAATTATAAATCGGTGTGAGGTAAAGCTTTCGCTGTGGCACAGAGAAATATGTTATCTGAGGAGAATTCAGAAGAATAAAGAGATTAAATAACACAATATTTCGTGTTCGGAAGTGAGATCTGTGTAAAGGTGAAAAGAAATACGTATGGTAATGGAATGTACCTAATGTATGGATGTTAAGAGATCTTTCGTCTTCCCTGCTACCGTCCTTACGCGCTCGTTCCATCCCATATCGCTTCAAAACCTTACGCCTAAATATTTTATCGAAGTCACCCTCAAGTAGCACACCACTAATACTGAATTCGAACGTTACAGGTCTGTTTTTCCTGTTCATCTGCATTAACTTGCATCTGATGGTATGGTAAGAATTTTTTTATTCTAGCGTGATGCAGCAGCTTCATTTTTTAGTATAAAACTGTGGAGTATTATATAGTGGTACAGAAATACATTTTTAGGAATTTTAATTTCAATAGTAAAAACATCTGTTTCCCTCTCCTACATGTGGATAACGTTACACGAAAGACATTACCTCAAACAGATTACATTCTAGACGATTGTCCGCAGTAACTTACGAACAAGAATATGTCAGTCGTCAAAAAACAGTTCAGGAAGAAGGAATCGTCAACTCACCTAGACACCTGGAAAGCCACGTACGTCACTGCGCGTCGTTATTTCCCAACAATTTCCGATATTATTTTGACAGTTATATAATATTGCATAGAAGGTCTTCTAGGTTAGGTTGGATTAGGTAATATTGCATAGAAGACCTTTATATATGAGCCACACTTGCCTAGAATTCTTCCAATAAACCAAAATCGATCTTTCGTCTTCCCTGCTACCGTCCACATGCGCTCGTTCCATCCCATATCGCTTCACAACCTTACGCCTAAACGTATTATCGAAGTTACCGTCAAGGAGCAACCCACTGATACTGAATTCGAACGTTAAATATTTGTTTTTCCTGTTCATCTGCATTAACTTGCATTTCTCTACATTTAGAGCAAGTTGCCATTCATCACTCCACATCCTAATGTAATCGTCGTAATACCTTCGGAATGAGATACTGCCATATTCATGTCAGTAAACCCGTTTCCGAAATTTCTTAACATGCTCTTTAGAGACTATAACAGTGTTCCTTCGGGTGTCTGCCAGTGCAATGAAGCACTCAGCCGGGCGGAGTGGCCGAGCGGTTGTAGGCGCTTCAGTCTGGAAACGCGCCACCGCTTCGGTAGTAGGTTCCAATCCTGCCTCGGGCATGGATGTGTGTGACGTCCTTAGGTTAGTTAAGTTTAAGTAGTTCTAAGTTCTAGGGGACTGATGACCTCAGATGTTAAGTCCCATAGTGCTCAGAGCCATTTGAACCATTTTGAAGCACTCAAGCGAGTCCATCAAACCTGTAACCACTCGTACTGCCATACTTTGTATGCGTGCATCGTAGTCCGCTACTCCAGCCTGATACGGTTCTCCACACTATGACGAAGACAATTTTGCAGATTAACTTCAGTTTCATGGCAATGACATATGAGCTGAACTTCACCAGGAGCCTAATCACTTCACACAGTCGTGAACTTCAGCTCTGTGACAGAACTGACTACCCCCGTCATTAGTGATCCTCTAATCGAAAGTCATTTAGACCTAGTTACCAATTTTTCCACCTATTTCATTAACACCTTTTTCCAACATGGACGCCCTTCAGTACTGGAACAGTGAAAGATGTTGACCATATTACCAGCGTTATCATTCTAAGGGGATTGTACACTGAAATCTAACACCACCTGGTGCTAATGATATGGTGTACGAAGTCAAATGAGCGTAATATGAAAATGACATCCCGTTGACGGCAGAAAGAACAGAAAAGATACCGCACATCCAGCAAGGACCGGCCTTATAAGAGTGGCCACAAAATCCTTAAAAACACGGATATAACAATTTGTGCTGATTGACCATGTGATTAAGACTTATTTTCGCGTAGGGGATTCGTGAATTCGACTAATGATGTGCACAAAGACGCACTCACACACACATACACACACACACACACACACACACACACAGACTGTGGCTCTACTGATGATATTCGGTGGCTTTATCGCAGCCTTAATGGCATGCGCACACGCACGCACGCACACACACACACACACACACACACACACGCACACACACACACACACACGCACACACACACACACACACATATATATATATGGAGTTACAAAAAGGTACGGCCAAACTTTCAGGAAACATTCCTCACACACAAAGAAAGAAATTATGTATGTGGACATGTGGCCGGAAACGCTTTATTACCATGTTAGAGCTCATTTTATTACTTCTCTTCAAATCACATTAATCATGGAATGGAAACACACAGCAACAGAACGTACCAGCGTGACTTCAAACACTTTGTTACAGGAAATGTTCAAAATGTCCTCTGTTAGCGAGGATACATACATCCACCCTCCGTCGCATGGAATCCCTTATGCGCTGATGCAGCCCTGGAGAATGGTGTATTGTATCACAGCCGTCCACAATACGAGCACGAAGAGTCTCTACATTTGGTACCGGGGTTGCGTAGACAAGAGCTTCCAAACGCCCCCATAAATGAAAGTCAAGAGGGTTGAGGTCAGGAGAGCGCGGAGGCCATGGAATTGGTCCGCCTCCACCAATCCATCGGTCACCGAATCTGTTGTTGAGAAGCGTACGAACACTTCGACTGAAATGTGCAGGAGCTCCATCGTGCATGAACCACATGTTGTGTCGTACTTGTAAAGGCACATGTTCTAGCAGCACAGGCAGAGTATCCCGTATGAAATCACGATAACGTGCTCCGTTGAGCGTAGGTGGAAGAACATACTGACAAAATTAAAATGAGCTCTAACATGGAAATTAAGCGTTTCCGGACTCATGTCCACATAACATCTTTTCTTTATTTGTGTGTGACGAATGTTTCCTGAAAGTTTGGCCGTACCTTTTTGTAACACCCTATATATATATATATATATATATATATATATATATATATATATATATATATATATATATATGCCTGATCAAAAAGTGGCCACGCGGGGTAGCCGCGCCGTCTAAGGCGTTTTGTCACGGCCCGCGCGGCTCCCCCCGTCGGAGGTTCGAGTCCTCCCTCGGGCATGTGTTTGTGTGTGTGTGTGTGTGTGTGTTGTCCAAAGCGTAAGTTAATTTAAGTAGATTAAGTAGTGTGTAAGCTTATTTAACGATTTCTCCCCGTTGAGTATAACATACTGAGTGCTATTTGCTAAGAAATATTGAACTCAGCCACTTCAAATGGTCCAAATGGCTCCAGGCACTATGGGACTTAACATCTGAGGTCATCAGTCCCCTAGACTTAGAACTACTTAAACCTAACTAACCTAAGGACATCACACACATCCATGCCCGAGGCAGGATTCGAACCTGCGACCGTAGCGGTCGCGCGGTTCCAGACTGAAGCGCATAGAACCGCTCGGCCACACCGGCCGGCGCCTCGGTTCCAGTGCAGGCCGTGTGTTAGTTAGAAGGAGGCCAGTCGAGGGCCTGCAACCAACCTGTAAGCGTGCTAGACGCACTGGATCTACATCTGGAGTTATGGTCTGCGGTGCGATTTCGTATTACAGCAGGAGCAATCTCTTGGTTATCCCTACGCACCCTGAGTGCATATTTGTACGTCAGTCTGTGATTCGACTGGTTGTGCTGTCATTCATGAACAGCATTCCATGGGGTATTTTCCAGCAGGATAACGCTCGTCCACATACCGCTGTTGTAACCCAATAGGCTCTATAGAGTGTCTACGTGTTGCCTTGGCCTGCTCGATCACCACATCTGCCTCTAATAGAGCACATATGGATCATCATCGGATGGCAAAGCGCCTCCAAAAACCAGCATTAGCCGTCCCGGTACTGACCGACCAAGTGCAACACAAACTGAAAAACTGACATCCAGCAGCTGTACAACATAATGCATGCATCTTTGCATGCTTGCATTCACCATCACGGTGGTTACACCCGTTATTGATGTAGCAGCAATGGCTTATCTAGTTCAAATGGTTCAAATGGCTCTGAGCACTATACGACTTCTGAGGTCATCAGTCACCTAGAAGTTAGAACTAATTAAACCTAACTAACCTAAGGACATCACACATATCCATGCCCGAGGCAGGATTCGAACCTGCGACCATAGCAGCAGCGCGGTTCCGGACTGAAGCGTCTAGAACCGCTCGGGCATAGCGGCCGGCATGGCTTTATCTCGCGCGTACATTAACCTGTGATCTAGTAATGTTAATCACTTAAATATGTTACCTAGACAAATGAATTCCCGAGATTTCTTTAGTCTGCATTAATAATTTTTTGGTGTTGCATTTTTTTCCGCCTGTGTACTTGTTTGCACTCAGCAATTTCTTCCGAAAAATGCAATAATTTTGTTAGAACACTATATTCTCCCCGATACGTGGTACACAGAATACACTAAACGCCAGATGCCTCCTCGGCATAATGCGCATTATCCGCCTGCAGTTCCTATGGCATGAAATGGTGTCGTAATGTAGGTGACTGGCGGAACGAGATAAAGCGATCTCTAGCAGGAAGGGGGCTGCATAGAGACAAAGCAGCGCTGCACGTGCGTGTCGTACTTGACCCAGTAAAACATGTTTGTCGCTCCCTATTCGCTTAGCTCCATTGACATACGAGGACAAGTCAAAACGAAATGTTTTCTCGTTTAGCCGGATGTCAACACTGATGGCAACATTATTCATAACCTCCACGACTTATTTCGCAATCAAATTCAGTTACATCACGCGGCAACCTAGGAGGACTTAGAGAAATGACACGAAATGTCGCGACCTTTTTACGAATAGTCCAGTAAGCGTAAATGAAAGTTTTAAGTGCACTGTTCCCCTTTTACGCTGTGAAGTGTGATGGGTGTACCGTCACCTGAAAGTAAAGGTGCACTTCCCCCCCTCCGCAACCGACTTAACTAACGCCCTGCTGTAGAATGGTGCTGGACTCCAAGGTGAGCCGGTTCGAATCCTGATAGTGGATGAAATTTTCACTGTGGAGGAGAGGAGGTGACGGAAAGTGTCTTGTGTCCACACTTTGCGCCAACATCCTGAATTAAATTCAAAACCTATCCATAGTCTCTCATGAAGCGAAGACCTGGGACACAGTTGATGGTGATCCGTCCATCGGATGCGGACGCTAAGCTCGGCGATCCTGCTTTCTGTCTTCACCATCACCATCACCATCATCATCATCGACAACAACAGAAACGCAAACAGAAGGGCACGCTATACACGCATCCATTACACTCACCTAACTCCACAAATGCACTTAAGACAAACATCTCACATATCCGCAAGGAAAGGGGCCACTGCGAGTGAAGAAAAAATTAATTTCCGACTATGCAGCTCAATCTATCCCTTGGGGTCAGCCATTGAATAATGACATACGACTTTACGTTTAATGGTCCATTAAAACGTAGCCTGGCACAACATGGATGCTGCTGAAGCAGTCTGCAGTAGTACAAGTGCAGTCTACCGCGACAGTAGTCATTCGTTGACCATACTGCTACGGATACCAAGCGGACTGACTGGATGTGGCAGTGATCAAGTCCGTTCCCAGAAGCCGTCTCATGAAAGAAGATCGTAATACAGTTGCTCCTTTAGATCGTCACATGAACGACAAAATGAAAAACGTTAATATATATGACTGCACAACTGAAATTCAACCAAACTCACTCATTCGAAGAAAGTCCACTGTACCCGAAGCGGATTACGTGAAATAACATTGCCCTTTGTAGGAACAGTTAATAATAGACCACAGGAGCAACGAATTGCCGTAAGGGATGCGAAAAAGGAGCAGGTCATTTCCATATTCAAGTGGGTTCGCCAGGGAGATGCGCATAAATACACCCCTGTACTGCTGCCGCTAATCTTTTGTAGAATAATGGAACACGTTTTACATTCGGATTTGTAATCTTTTTGAAGGTCGAAAATCTCTTCTGTAGGAATCAATTTATGCTCTGCAAGCTGCGATAGAGGGTAACTCATTTCATTCTGTCCGTCCCACGTGCGAGATGCCATAGTGCTGAAAGGTACTTGACTCGCATTCAGGAATACAAGAGTTAAAATCATCATCGGCTCATCAGTTTGTGTTCTGGCTGTGATGATCTCGTCGTCGACGGAACGTCAGAAATATAGTCCTTTTAGAATTCTTCATTGTGCCCATGAGATTCAGAGAAAAGAAAATATGGATTACCAGACTGACCCATTTTTCTTTGGTTTTCGGAGGGCATTTGGTATGGTTACGAACTGTCGTCTAGTTACGTGCTTATGAAATGTTAGACCACTTTACAGGCTGAGTTTGCCGGCCGCTGTGGCCGAGCAGTTCTAGGCGCCTCAGTCCGGAACCGAGCTGCTGCTACGGTTGCAGGTTCGAATCCTACCTCGGGCATGGATGTGTGTGATGTCGTTAGGTTAGTTAGGTTTAAGTAGTTCTAAGTCTAGGGGACTGATGACCTCAGAGTTAAGTCTCATAGTGCCTGGAGCCATTTGGACCATTTGAAGTGGATGAGTTCAATATTTCTTAGCAAATAGCA
Organism: Schistocerca cancellata; assembly: GCF_023864275.1. Taxonomy (NCBI): domain Eukaryota; kingdom Metazoa; phylum Arthropoda; class Insecta; order Orthoptera; family Acrididae; genus Schistocerca; species Schistocerca cancellata. The sequence continues at coordinate 208,187,630 of NC_064629.1, read as the reverse complement.
CTCACTATGTTATACTCAACGGGGAGAAATCGTTAAATATGGTTTCCCAGGAGGGATGATCAGTAAGTATTCCGGGATGTGACAGGAACGATCATTCGAAGCACAAAAGTCTAGTAAATATGGGCTCCAAAATTCATACCTTAAGAGCTATGGGCACGTGTTCAGTAGAAGAGATGCCCATAGGTCTTAAGGTATGTAATTCATGTTTAATGAACATTTTTTTTCTTGTTTTGGTTCGTAGTACCACGTCTCAAATTTTGGAAAGCGAAGTGCTTGCAGTACAACAGATTTGTTTCGGAATATCGCAGATGAAGAAGCGATCCTAGCTCTTAAGGTATGCATTTTAGAGCCAATGTCTTGTAAACTTTTTTGCTTCCAATGATCGTTCCTATCATATTCCCGAATACTGACCATTCCTATGGCTGTAGCTTTCGCTATACCCATAGCGGGTTTTGTATGTCCGAAACTGTTAGCGATGTATACGATAGAAATGATGTGATGAATAACGTTGGCAGTTGCACTCAACAGAAGAATCGTAAGTAAATGTAATTCACCCATGCAGAAGGTAGCTTACGAGACTCTCGTTCGATTGAATCTTAAGTACTGAGATTTAGTCTGAGTCCCTTAACTTTAATAGTAATAGAGGAGATATAGCAGATTCAAACAAGAGCTCTTCGTTCCATCCCGGGGTTGGTTCAGACAGCCCGAGAGTGTCACAGAGTATAACTCTAGAGACATATATTACAAGAGAGACATTGCACATAACGGAATGATTTAATGTTGTAATTCTGAGGACGAACGCTACAAGAAGAGACAAGCAACGCATCACTTCCTCCTACTTTATCGCACGAGATGACAAAACTGTAAAGAAAATAAATTCGAGCTAGTACGGAAGCTTACCGACAGGAGGTCTGAAACACGAAATTCACTAGTAATGTTGGTAGAGTAGGGGAATAATAGTGCCACACAACATATCCGCTAAGGTGACTTCCAGAGTATGATTGTCGATGAAGATGTGCTCGAACGTGTTTACACGTTAAACTAATAGGACCATTAGTGTTGTAAATAATAGAACAAATCATGTTCTTAGTTGTACACAGACTACTATGTCTACTACAAGTAGGCCTATACTCTGTAAATCAATAACATGCTCCTAGAATGAGATTTTCACTCTGCAGCGGAGTGTGCGCTGATATGAAACTTCCTGGCAGATTAAAACTGTGTGCCCGACCGAGACTCGATCTCGGGACCTCCCGAGTTCGAGTCTCGGTCGGGCACACAGTTTTAATCTGCCAGGAAGTTTCTTAACATGCTCCTAGTTTGAAAAAATGGTTCAAACGGCTCTGAGCACTATGAGACTTAACATCTGAGGTCATCAGTCCCCTAGAACTTAGAACTACTTAAACCTAACTAACCTAAGGACATCACACACATCCATGCCCGAGGCAGGATTCGAACCTGCGACCGTAGCGGTCACGCGGTTCCAGACTGGAGCGCCTAGAACCGCACGGCCACACCGGCCGGCTCCTAGTTTGATTTCATCTTCGCATTATGTACGGAAGCCGTGTAATACTTATAAATTCGTCCCCGAAAATTTGTTTTATAATTATGTCGATATAATAGGTATCTTTCTTCAAGTGAACATATAATTTTACGATGAGGGCATCTGCAGCTTGGATGCATAACAGAAATATTTCAAATTTTCTAAAAAAACTATTAAAGTTGCATTATGACCGTTGCTCACAGCGAGATTGAATGCCACCTGATGGCGCTGCGAGCACGTGACGCGGTATGGAAACTATACAGGGTGGACGTTAATAAAGCCGACAAACTTCAGGGACGGTTTCATGACTGAAGATTGAGGAAAACAGATCCTATGAACATGTGTCCAGAAATTGACAGTGTGCGTGCAACGACAACAAATCGTCCCGGAACACAGCACAGAGCTGCATCGCAACCACGACACAACGAATGTTCAAAGTGGTCTCCAAGGGATGCAGTGCACACGTTCACACGTCGAATTATTGATTGCCTCACACTTTCTCAGGTTCCAGCCTCTCCCCGAATAGCGTCACAGGCGTCGTGAAAACGCTGTTGAAGGAACCGGTTCAGCATACACAGCGTTTCTCAGATGCCCTTAAAGATAAAAATCCAGGGGTTTTAAGTCCTGTGATGTAGCAGAGCATGGTACAGGGCCTCCGCGTCCTGTCCAACGTCCGGGAGAGATGTTGGTGAGGTCTCGGCGAACCGTAATGCGGAAGTAGGGTGGTGCTCCGCCATGCAGAAACCATATAACCTGTCGTATTGCCGAAGGCACATTCTCAAGCAGCCCATGCAGAGTATTCTGAGGAAGTCCAGGTACGTTCCTCCGTCGAGGCATTGTAGAATAATATTCGGACCAATTACTTAGTGCCCACGAGTCCCTGCCCACACACTGATGCTGAACTGATGCTGATGAGACTCCTCGCCATTCGCCGAGGATTGTCTGTAATTCACAGATGACGATTATACGGTTTGATGATGCCAGTTTTGGTAAAGGTTGTTTCGTCGGTAAAGAGGACTGACAACATAGAACCAATAACTGTGATAATGCAGCCGGCCGGAATGGCCGTGCGGTTCCAGGCGCTACAGTCTGAAACCGCGCGACCACTACGGTCGCACGTTCGAATCCAGCCTCGGGCATGGATGTGTGTGATATGTTAATTAGGTTTAAGTAGTTCTAAGTTCTAGGTGACTGATGACCTCAGAAGTTAAGTCCCATAGTGCTCAGAGCCATTTTTTTGTGATAATGCATAAAGAATCGACAAAATCTTTTCTGTAGAGGGAAATCTGCTGCTGATAACCCTCACACTCGTTGCAGGCTGTCATGCAGGATACACATAATCGTGCTTTGCCTTACACCATGTTCGAGGGCCACTTTCCTGGAGCTTGTACGAGGTTCGTCTGAATATCCTGTGGAACTGGGTCCTCCAAATCTGGTGTACGGACAGTCCGCCGCCCCCCGACGCGTTCGTCTGTTTGAAAGAACACATGATCATACAAACGCCCAAAAAGGATGTGTGATGTATCTGTGCCTGTGATGGTAGTTGTTTTGGTGTAGCCGTGCTGTCTCTCGATCGTTTGCTTAGCCGTAGACAAACACCATCTCGACCTGTTCTCGACATGAATACTCAACCATTCTGTTGCCTACAGAACGCTGCGTCAATCACGCAGCCTGCTACACACAAGGAGCACACGACACGAAGTCAAAGGAACTTTCATTCGTCAGCGCCATCTATCGTGGCAACGATGCATTTCCGGACATACGTTCAGCGGACCTTCTTTCCTGCATTTCCAGTCAGGAATCCGTCCCTGCACTTTGACGGTATTATTAATGTTCACCCTGTGCAAGCGGGGCGGAGACGAATGGGAAGTCATCCTAACAGCTATACGGACCGTAAATGGGGAAATCCGGAGACATAAGCGACTAAGACAAAGGTCAGATTGTTATAACCCGGCGCCATGGAACGATCATCACGGAAACGGCGGACGCTGCCGGCTGTGCGCTTCCTACTGCCGTATCGAAGGAAAGTTATTGAAGGGCGGTGGAACAACGAGTAGCCAACAAGGAGTTGGGTGTCACGATTCATCAGAGAACGTTGAGGTCAGTTTCTTATCTGCCCTATAAAATATAATAGGCGGCCATCTGCGACATTTCTGACGACAGGGTACAGCGCTGGAGTAGGAGCAAATGTTTCTGAGCACACCGTTCAGTGCACAATGCTAAAGCTGAGGCTACGCAGGATACGACGCCTGCGTGTTTCCTAGTTGACCCAACGATATGATCATTTACTATCTCAGTGGACACGGTATCATCGCGATCGATGATGTCCCATTTGTGCTCGACAGGAGACAGATCTGGTGATCGAGCGGGCCAAGGTAACATGTAGACTCTCTGTAAAGCATGTTGGATTATAACAGAGGTTTGTGGACGAGCGTTATCCTGTTGGAAAACGCGCCCTGGAGTACTGGTCATGAATGCAGCGCAACAGGTCTAATCACCTGATTGACTTACAAATTTGCAGTCAGGGTCTCATTGCGACCGTATATTCCGGCGACCATCGCTGCCAACAATCACGTGCAGTGGCTACATTACTGCCAAGTCTTCCTGGAATATAGCAGAAGTAACATCCAACTTTTCGTAGCTCTATTACGTGACATCGATCAAACACAGTGTCGATAATAGCGTCTTTGTTGCCTTAAAGGCATTCTTGGCTAACAACAACTCACCGCGTCCAATCTCGAAGGTAAGGAACGTTCATGATTGTTACAACGTGTGTTTAATGCAAACATGATTTGCATCCTCATACGACAGTAGCAGCGCCCGTCTTTTGTGACTGGCGTGAAATTTGAATAAATATCATCTTTCAGATGTAGGAACACGCCTACCAACATCCCGTTGTGTCTCACAACTTCTTCTTGGTCTTGCGACATTTTTCTGTCGGAGTATTTGCAGAGTGTAGGCGATTGTACAGTGTAATGTGATGTTTGTCTTGTATTATAGTGATGATAAGAGAAGGGACGGGGTTAAATCTTGTGCCATCTCATAGCCTGCTCCTTTCGAATAGCAACAAAGGGGCAACCGACCTTAACGTCCCCATCAGACGGACGGATCACCATCAAAAGTGTCACACGAGAAATTGCGGAGGGGCTTGGTATTTAATGCGGGACATTGGTGAACAAAAATATCACACCAGTACCTCTTCTCCCTTCGCCTACCAGAATCTGATATCGAAAATTTCTTCTACCACCGGGATTCGAACCAGCTTTCCTCCGAGTCGAGCCCAACCACACGGACGTGCATTAGCGACCTCAGTTACGGAGGAGGGATTGAACAGTGATTCAAAGAAAACGTGTCACCTGGTTGGGCGAATCATGTTTCTTGTCACACGAGCCGGCCGCTGTGGCCAAGCGGTTCTAGGCGCTTCAGTCCAGAACCGCACTGCTGCTACGGTCGCAGGTTCGAATAATGCCTCGGGCATGGATGTGTGTGATATCCTTAGGTTAATTAGGTTTAAGTAGTTCTAAGTCTAGGGGACTGATGGCCTCAGATGTTAAGTCCCATAGTGCTTAGAGCCATTTGAACCATTTTGCCACACGAGGTCGATGATCGCACCCGAATACTCTGTCATCCAGGCGAAATTCTGCCCAAATCAAGCTCCGCTCCATGAACAAAAGCTAGCAGGAGCAGTATTATGATATGGGGGATATTTACCTTGGTTTCAATATGATGTGGGGGCAATTGAAGACACCATGACGGATGTGGACTGTGTGAACATGACTGCAGAATCACTTGTATCCGTTCATACTTGATGTCTTTTCAGATGGCGAAGGCAACTTGCAGCAGGGTAACTGTCCGTGTCACAAGTCCGGAATCGTTTCAGTGGTTTGAGGAACATGATAGTGAACTCACGTTAATCATCAGTCAGCTGATCTGTCCGTGATGTAATACATCTTGGACGCTTTCGGGTGCCAGCTCTGCGAATACGAAGCACCGGTCTGTAATTTACGGGGACTGCGTTTCCTGTGCGTAGGCATCTCGTGCAACACACCTCCGAAAACTTACCAACCAGTTGTCGAATCCACATCACGCAGAATGGCAGCTGTGTTGCGTGCCAAAGGTGGACCAACATGCTATTAAGCTAATTATTTTAGATCACTGGTGTAAACTACCTGTTTTGTAGACAGTTTTCTGTTTCCCAATATCCAACCAATAAACCGCAGCCTGCTATTTGCTTAAAATAATACTGAATACATGTGCTAGTTATAATCCATATCTCCATACGTCGCTACTTTCACGTTTGTGAATTGCGTTACTTGGAATTATCCATTTCATCAAGCTGACAATCTATTACGAAGCGAGTGAATTCTGCTTCAAAGCACTTCCTCATAGACAACAGTGTCAATTGCGAAAAGTCTGTCATGACAACCTAGGTTAACCGCTAAGTGGTTAATGTGCAGCGTAAAAAGTATTAGTGATACTGGAAACTGATGTCTGCTGCACGTTTAGTAGCAGAACAGCGCAGAACCGAAACATGCTGCGTGGTTTGCACAGTTCGTTTGTTTGAGTAGCAGTGGAGACGTTTCCTTTTACAATTTTGAAATGAATTTCCGTGTTCACTCTCAAAGTACGCAGCGGCATCATTCACAGAAGCATAACAGTTGGTTTTTATGTATCTAGATGTTTCCTCCTACTCGTTATATCCATTGTGAATGACGAACTGTAACTGTTATTTAAATTAGATTTTTATGAATGTGATTTATTCATAGATACATGGAGTCTGGGCAATGTGTACAGGGTGGTCAGAAAATGTCTGAAACTCTTTTAGGGATGTTGCAGGGCAGGTTGCACTGAGACATTAAGAATTAGTTAGCTAACCGGGGCCTCGCGCACTCACATTCAAGCGGCCTGCCAGAACGGTGTTGCTCAACGAGTACTTTGTTTGGTTAGCTGAAACTTGAATTTGTGCGGGCGACGACCTGATTGGTTAACTTCAATGATAAATAACTGGGAAACGGCGCAACGCGTCGAATTTTTAATTTGTCAGTACTACCTGCCCCGCAACATCCCTAAAAGCGTTTCAAACATTTTCTGACCATCCTGTATATCTTAAAATATAACTGTCTTTTCGTTCCATAAACATGTCATTAACTTATACCTAAATTTCCGTTATTTCCTCCAGCGCCACAACCCTGGCACATAACTGCAAATGACCCAAAAAATGGTTCAAATGGCTCTAAGCACTATGGGACTTAACATCTGAGGTCATCAGTCCCCTAGAATTAGAACTACTTAAACCTAGCTAAGGACATCACACACAACCATGCCCGAGGCAGGATTCGATGATGATGATGATGTTTGGTTTGTGGGGCGCTCAACTGCGTGGTTATCAGCGCCCGTACAATTACCCAATCTTTGCTCAGTCCAATTTCGCCACTTTCCTGGATGATGATGAAATGATGAGGACAACACAAAAACCCAGTCATCTCGAGGCAGGTGAAAATCCCTGACCCCGCCGGGAATCGAACCCGGGACCGCAGGATTCGATCCGGCGACCGTATCAGCAGCGCGGTTCCGGTCTGAAGCGCCTAGAACCACGCTGCTGGTACGGTCGCATGTTCGAATCCTGCCTCGGGCATGGATGTGTGTGGTGTCGTTAGGTTTAAGTAGTTCTAAGTCAAGGGCACTGATGACCTCAGATGTTAAGTCTCATAGTGCTTAGAGCCATTTGAACCTTTTTTTTTGTTTAAAATGATCCAGAAATGTAAATAATGCTCGTGTCACCGCCTCTAAAACTAGTTAATGGTTCTATAAATCTTAAGAAACTCAAAAAGCGACTAGTTGAATATTATACCTACATAATCCGCCCAGTTTCCGTCTGTTTCTCAAGGGATACTCGGATACCTCTATCAGTCACATCTGGCAATGAAAAAACGGCTAACGTCTTAAGATAACTACAATTGGGTTTCACTTTTGCGTATAACTGCCCCCGGAAGACACCACATGACATTAGAAAGCTTAACGTCAAACGGATTAAAAACCACTTTCATGAATTCCAATAACAAATCTTTGCAAGTATAGCTCTTTCGGATGTGACAGTAGCCTGATGTTGGACTGTATGGTGTAATAAAACGGGTTATAGAGATATCAAATGCACTAACCGATCTTGAATAGTCTGAAATGACTGATTCACAGACTATAGAATAAAAACCCAGAAGTGCACTACCAAATAGCTACACAAAAATGTATAAAAGTCAACATATATAGGCAGTTTATATAATTACTATGATTGTTATGGACTTTTTAAAAAGATAGGCACTTATAAATAGTTGTACTCTTGTCGTGATGTAGGCTCCAAATATGATTTTGCATAAATAGATCGACATACGATAGTATTTTATTTGCTACATTTTTGTCATAAGTAAATAAAAAATGGTTCAAATGGCTCTGAGCACTATGGGACTTAACTGCTGAGGTCATCAGTCCCCTAGAACTTAGAACTACTTAAACCTAACTAACCTAAGGACATCACACACATCCATGCCCGAGGCAGGATTCGAACCAGCGACCGTAGCGGTCGCGCGGTTCCAGACTGAAGCGCCTAGAACCGCTCGGCCACTCAGGCCGGCCATAAGTAAATCTTTGTTCTTGTTCAGTACGAGTATGGAGTACGAGTTATGTATGGGTTGCGTTAGCATGGAGGTTGAACTTAATTGTACTGTGAAGTGAAATAACCTAAAATAGATCTATTCCACAACAGAAACTAAACCAATGTTCATAGCATTTACGAAAGTGTGCCGGTCGTTGTGGCCGAGCGGTTCTAGGCGCTTCGGTCTGGAACCACGTGACAGCTACGGTCGCAGGTTCGAATCCTGCCTCGGGTATGGATGTGTGTAATGTCCTTAGGTTAGTTAGGTTTCAGAAGTTCTAAGTTCTAAGGGACTGATGACCTCGGATGTTGAGCTCCATAGTGCTCAAAAATGGCTGAGCACTATGCGACTTAACTTCTGAGGTCATCATCAGTCGCCTAGAACTTAGAACTACTTAAACCTAACTAACCTAAGGACATCACACACATCCATGTCCGAGGCAGGATTCCAACCTGCGACCGTAGCGGTCGTTCGGTTCCAGACTGTAGCGCCCAGAACCGCACGGCCACTCCGGGCGGCCCATAGTGCTCAGAGCCATTTTGAACCATTTATGAAAATGAAGCCTAGCATTTCAGAATCAACCATGGACATGTATTACGAGCTTACAACTTTCGACAACAACGAAGAACAATAACACACGAGTACTATTAAAACTGTTTACTTAAATGATGCCGTTGCTACCTCTCTCTGCAGTGCGTCACTATCTCAGCGTGCCACGTACTGTGAAATTGTGACCAGTCGCCCAAACTTCAACTTGCTTCTGAGTTAATGAATCTACTTCATGTTATAGAAGAGTGGTGACGGTTACAGTGGGAACGCGAACGCAGGTATACTCGTCGTCAACATTCCGATCGACCACATCTGACTAACACAAGGGATGGCCGACGAATAGTGGACCAAGTACGTCGCAACTCCTCTTCACCTGCGCCTGCCGACCGGGAACAAATAATGGACTCGCTTTAGCATTATGTGTCACGCCGCACTAAGTGCAGGCTCTCGTTAAACTTTTGGAGTAGTGCTTGACTGGGAAGCATGGAATGTTGGTGAACGTCGTCGCCATGTGTTCAGTGATGAACATAATATTCATGCAAGCGGTACTTCTCATGTCTAGCACAAATGCAGTAAACCTACACCAGGTATTAAGTTGGATTTTCGAATGGACGGAGGTAGTGGGGATTTCTGGGATTCAAGTGCGTAAGGCTTTTAGCGAAAAAAAATATTTTTGTATGTTTCTAAGATTACATGAATAAACTTTCACTTAAAGTGAACATTTTAGAAAATTAACAAGTGATTCGATATGCTATCACAACGTAGTAGTTCAAGATTCAGATATACTTTTGAAACTGCGATTGCCTTATTAGATTACATTTCAAATACTTCAGCTAAAAGTGTGAAGAAAATGTTTTGGTTGTTTTATATATTTCATTATAAATACGTGATACGCCCCTGCTACTTGTCTGATCCACGAAGTGCAGACTTTAAAAGGTGTACATTTGTTTAAGGGTCGTTCTCATATGACTGGCCTGGTAAATTTAATGCCATACAAAGGCATTGGCATACCACGAATTGGACCATATCAAGTCAAGTCCTCTCATTCAACTCTAAACCGGTCATGTAGGTATCATTCTATGAGGCCTTTCACCTAACACTATTTCATCTGGAAGGAATTATAGACAATGAATTTTATTTCAGACAACGTGCAAAAAGACGAAAGAAATAGGCTGCCATGAGGTTGTATTCGTATATGGACTTGAAAATGTGAAATCATTCATTTCACGAACTAACGCCTGCCACGTAAAGGTTAAGGATGGTCGTAGTTTGACAGGTGGAAGATTACTCTTCACGACTAATTATCAGGAAGTTAATTGGCAAATTTTCGTCAGTTCGACAACATTGTTCTGTTATCTTCTCTAAAGCATGGAGAACGTCACTAAACAATGAAAAATATGTCCGTAACTTTGGATGAGAATCTCAGCTGGGAAGAAAATAATGTCGCTACGTGTAGGTTGATTTCCGCTTGCCTCTATGTTGTTGTTGTTGTTGCTGCTGTTATTGTTTTTTTGTTGTTGTTGTTGTCTTAGGTCCAAAGACTAGTTTGATGCTATCCTCCACGCAAATCTAACCTGTGAAAGCTTCTTCATATGTGCGTAACTGCTGCAATCAACATCCGTTTGAAACTGCTTACTGTTTTGAAGCATTATTCTCCCTTTACAGTTATTACGCTCCGTCATTGCACAGTTTCCAAGTTGAAGATTGTGATGTAAGTTTGTGCAAGAATTATTTCTGTGTACCTCCACTATTTTGGTGTAGTCCCATACTGCACGACTAGCAAAAGCCCTATACGGTTAGAGCTTACGTGTGTCACCCCTACAACATCCGTCTCTTTGACCATGTCAGTACATCATACGCCCAGTTAACATCATGGCGCTCAGACAAGTTACCTAACTACCATATGGTATGTCTACTTCACCTGCTGTTTAGTGCGCATGCACCTCATATCAGAAATGAAGTACCTATTATGTCATCATAATCGCAACACACGATCTCACTTATCTAGTACTCCAGCTGAGCTCATCGATAAAACAGTTCTTTCTCTGTTGCTACTGTTCACCTCTGGAATTTGCTGCCTTGCACTCTGCTCACAATACAATGGTTTATTGAGTTTAATAAGCATCTGAAGCATTCTTTTTGTCAAAGTCAAATTTTCCTTAAAAGTTAACATACAGGTTGGTCAGAAACAGCCTGAAAAGCTTGTAGGGATGTAGCACGGTAGATTGTGCTGAAAAATAATTGTTAAGAAAAAATTCGATATTTTTCGCCGTTTCCGGGATAATTAGCATTGAAGTTAGCCGATGAGGCCGTTAAACGCCCAAACTGAGGCGGCCCACCAGATACAATCTGTGTAAGTTGTTCTCTTAGTGTTGATGACTGTGCACGAGACTGCGCAGACTTTGGCTGGGGTTCGATTCTTACTACCGTCGCATGTCATATTTTTCCATCGCTCTCTTGTTCGGTTTTAGGAAACCAAACACAGAACACGTTTGCCGACACCGTCTCTGGCGGGGCGCTTGAATTTGCGCACGCAACGGCCTGATCGGCTAACTTCAATGCTATTTACGAGGGTAATCCCAATAGTAAGGTCTCCTATTTTTTATAGGTATAGAACTCTGTGTGTCAGTTGGTCACACTGTTATGAAGAGTGATTTACGCACTGTGTGTAAACATGCACACGCCGCGCTAAGGCGCTCAGTCTTGGCTTGGCAGTCGTTGAGAATGGAGCTCACGTTGGATGTTACCGACAAGTGCGAATTGCGCGCATTTATTCGGTTTTTGAACGCAAAGGGCACTGCACCGATTGAAATCCATCGCCAATTGACGGAAGTGTATGGTGAGTCGTGCATAGATGTCAAAAATGTTCGTAAATGGTGTAGAGAGTTTGCAGTTGGTCGGATCGAAATTCACGACGAACAAAGGAGCGAGAGACCGTCAATTTCTGAGGAGACGGTGTTGAAGGTTGAGCAAAGCATGCGCTAAGATCGGCGGATCACCGTGGATGATCTCTAACAGGTGCTGTGGGACCCTGAAAAAACTCAAACGGGCAATTCAGAACCGGAGAATATGAATGATGAGCAAGTGCGTACACATTCTTCATGACAACGCTCGCCCACACATCGCTCGGTAAGCCGTTGCTCTCCTGCAACAGTTTCAGTGGAACATAATCACCCACCCACCCTATAGTCCTGACTTGGCGCCCAGTGACTATCACCTGTTCCCTAAGTTAAAAGAACATTTGGCCGGAAAAGCGATTTAGCTCCGACGACAAGGTGAAAGAAGAGGTTCATGACTTTCTGGACAGCATGGCGGCAAGCTGGTATGACATGGGCATACAAAAAGTGCGACAGCGTCCACAAAAATGCATCGACAGAAATGGTGATTATGTCGTAAAATAGCTAAATGTTCAAAGTGTAAACTGATATAAACCATTGCCGAAATAAACAGGCCTACGTACTTACAAAAAAATAGGAGGCATTACTTTTGGGATTACCCTCGTATCTCGGAAACGATGCAAAGTATCGATTTTTTTTCTTAACAGTTATTCATCAGCACAGCCTTCTCTGCAACACCCTTACAGCTTTTCTGACTGGTTCTGGCCACCCTGTATATGGCCAGTTGTTTCTGACAAGCAGTAAATATTTTCATTTTCTGTCAGTTACACTCCTCTTCCTCTTCGTTTGTCAGCCATCCACGTTAGTTGCTTTATTTGTGTTCTATAAAGTTCCTCTTCTGCCCCTCTCCCACCCCGTTTCCACTTCCATTCCTACCAGTGCTCACAGTTTAAACCAATCTGACTGTAATTTATCTTTGTTCTACTTTTAACGAACGAATATAATGTGTGTTTTACCCCTTATGTAACTGCTATTGTTCCCATTATTTATGTCAAGTTATTTCCAAGTGTTGGATTCCACATAAGAAATAAGACCTCTTATTACATGTGTGTCGTGATAAATGTTATGCAAAACATATAGGATGCCTGGTTAGATGCTGGAGAGAGCCAGATGGTTCTCAATTTCCCAAGATAAAAATGTGAATAAATAGAAATAAATATACATGGTTTCTTCTTGAGCTGTGGTACATGGTGGTTTTCTTTTTCAAAACCTTTATTTCATCGTACTCTTGACTACTAGTACCTACGAAAAATTCCCCAAAAGGAGAGGAAGGTAGACAGCGAAGTCATTAGAGGCGGGTACGTACTAAGTTGGAAGAATGCTGTAGGCAGCTCTCGAACATCGCGTGGTTAAGTATTCATCGTAGCTTTCAACGTATTTGATTTACGGAAACAATGGAAAATCTTAATCAACATGGAAGGAGTCTTGCTCACTAACTTTCCTTTCATTAACTACTGCACACATGTGTCACTTCAGTTAATGGACATGCATTAAATCTGAAAGACTCTAAAACTGGTTCCAGTAAGAATTAGATATAATAAACGTTGTCCTTCAAGACAAACTTTTAACGAAATGAAATGATCGTATGGCACGGATGGCCGGGACGACTAGTGTATCGATGATGGAATGATCATGAGAAGAACAAAACATCCAGTCCCCGAGGGGAGAAAAGCTCCTGCCAAGAATCTAACCCGGGCCAGGAGTAAATCAGTTAGACATGCTGACCACTCTGCTAAGGAGGCAGACACTAACGTTTAATTATTCTGATGAAACCAATTATAACAATAAAAATTTCGACGAGATATTACGGAATATTTCTAGGCTTCCTATACAGCTTCAGTTTAACAGTTGCAGCACGTCGCCGTATGTTTAGTCACAATTCACATTATTTCCACTTTTATTCTCTCACTCTGCGATGTAAGGTAATTAAAATTGGCAACTTTGTGACAGTTCTACTACACCACTGAATGAATATTACCAGCGTTATGGAAATTTTCAAACTAAGGCCCACATTGTAACTCTACAACGAATACTACTTTTAAAGTGGCGACATATTTCACTGCAGGTCTTTTGCCCTCTCTCAGACGTTCCAAGCCTTTATGCTTACGCCCTGAGATGCAGCCACATGACGCCACGAGAAGATAGTTTCTTTCTCTGTACATTCCCAATGCTGCTGCCAAAGCGGTTTATAGAGAATTGGGAAAACAGCTATTTCTTCAAAAGTTTCACGTCAGCTCTCCCTAGCTCACTAATGTTTCAGATTTATGACAGGCGTGTTCTTCACAAACAGATTTCACTTCAGATATACTCATCTACGAAAAGCTGCGCTGCAGATTTATCTTTTCTAATATTATGGTGCTATAAGCGGAATGGAAATCTAGCAGAAGTGGTGTTAAATGAAGTAAGCGGCCTAATATCCCATAGATAACAGCTAGCACCCAGTTAACTCTTCTGTCAGTGACAGATAAGTCACCAAGCAAGTGTTGAGATTGCTGGAAGAGGTTTTGTCTAAGCTCCACTTGTAAGTTCTTCTCACTGGACGGAATAATAAACAGCCCCTGGTACTCCAAGTGGAACTGCAGCCGGCAGGGACTGCAGCCAGCACGTAGTACTTGAATAATGATGACAAAACCAGCGGCTGTATTTGAATCCATCGTCGTTTATTCTTTTTTAAAGATGCCACATGGTGACGAAACTGATAGCATGTTTTTTAAAAAAATAAACGACGTTAGATTCAAATACAGCCGCTGGTTTTGTCATCGTTATTCAAGAATAATAAACAGTTCTGCTGTCACACTGATGTAATTTTAGCTCCTTTCCATCTTCTTGATTTATGTGCACAAGGAAATGAGGCACATTTCAGCGTCTCAGCTCAGAAATGACAGTCCATTTTTAGTCTCAACAGTGTGATATATTCGATTTTAAAGTAAATATAAAGTCACTGTCGAAATACAATTATCCTAACACAAAGTATAGTAAGTGATAACCTAACAGCATTTATATTGTTGTAACCAGAACTATTTTTCAATTACAAATTTTGTTTCCAAATGAACGTCTCAGCAACGAACCTGAATGTCTTCACTTATAAGACCTTACAAGATAATTGCATTCATAGGAAAATATTAAAAACGTAATTACAAACTACTTTGAAGGAAATAGACTATGTTACTGTAATTATTGCATAATTATGCCTAAAAATTAAAATTAGGAGTATGTGAAATCCGAAAATGACTACCAGCACTGCTGGGAGGCTTCATCTGTGGTAGTTAACAATTACATGCTTCTGAATGAATGTTCGATGTCAGTGAACTTAGGCGGCAGCGATGCGCACTTTTGTCTTTGATTGGGCTATCGATCATTACTGTTGGGTATTCTAAACTAACGAAATTATTCGGGTTCAGGAACAGCGTTCCGTATTTTCCCTGTAATATAGTTGTTCAATTAAACTGTGTGTTCCCTCATCTCTCTCTCTCTCTCTCTCTCTCTCTCTCTAGGCTTCGACACTCCCTATATGTCGTTCTTATAGTTCTTTATACATTCGACTTACCTCTTCACGAAGGAGAATAATATTGACTATACCACTCTTCAGTTCGCTCTGACAAGGGAATCTCCCATTCGCACCCCCTCTGCGTGGTCAGGGTGTTGGACTGCAAAGCGGGCGATACGTGTTCAAACCTCCCTCACCCCCCCTTTTTTTCGCAAAATTATGAATTTCCCATCCTGTCATTGACGTATCTGTTCTCATTTTGTAGTCTTGGCAGTTGTTATACTATACGTTCGTTCCCGTAGAATATGAGTCATTTCGTAAGAATGTATTACCGTCGCAAGTATATATGATGAATAGTGAAAGCAGGCGAGATAGTGCATAGACTGAACTATGTTACAACAAAGGAATTCTAGAGTCAAAACTTCCAAATTGGAACGCAAAGGTCATAACATATGGTACTTGTGTAGAAAAAATAGGATTTATGTACGTCTGCAGGTCGTCTCCTTACCTCTCGCTGTTGCAAACGGACGTTACACCACGACACAGACAGAAATTTGAATACAGCGAACAGATACGTCGATGACGGGACGGACAGTTCACAATTTTGTGAAAAAAAGGGCACCAGGGAGGTTTAAACACTGATCTCTCTCTTCACAGCCCAACGTCGTGACCACATGACGCCGTGGCTACTCAAATCTGCACGATGTTGCATATCTTGAGTTTGGACCTTTCAATGTTTCTATTTTGCTTTTTTTTTTTTTTACAGTTCACTATACCTTCTTCCTGTCTTCATGCGTGATCTGTGTTCAATTTTTGACCGACTATCCATTGGGTCATTTTACCAATAAATCTGTGGAGGGAGGGGGGGGGGGGAATTTCCCTTGTGAGTAACCTGACGCTCTGTCTCTCACTCCAGTAAAACACGGCTCAGTGCTGTGTCGTGTATACCCCGGTTCGTCGATCTGTACAATGTTTCATTATCGCTTTTCGTTCTTTTTCTTATTTTCCAAGAGCTTAGTTCTAGGATTAGGAAACAGGAGAAATACGTTTTCCACAAGTGTATACGTACCCAATGGTTGTCCCAGTAGCTGGTGATGACTGCCGGGCCGAACGTCCGCGCTGGGTTCATGCTGGCGCCGGTGTACTGGATCTGCAAACAAAACACACTCATGTCAACACGCCGCTCATGCTTGTCAGGATTGTCACATGTTTATCGCTCTGTTTAGCGTAGCTTCGAGCAGAAACTATGCACTTTTCTCTTTAACAGAACACCGGGATCTAAATGCAAAACAAGAACCACGGAATTGGTCTTGTAAGCGCTAAATTACGTCATTCACGTTTCCTTAGATCCATCTTCCTGTGGAATTCAGAATGTTGGCTGTTATTTACACACACAAATTTTTGTGTATTTACTATTCCAAAGTATAAAAAATACGAAACAGCTTATAAACAATTTGCAGTATGTAATCATACCGCCAATCACACGTATGATCACATGTGACGCCAGTAACATGTATGCTAATATACCTATTGTTCAGATGCAAAGTATTGTAGCCGAGAATCTGAGTACCTTTTTGAAGAGATCATCTAAGAAGGTGGAAGAAATGCTGGCTGTATTAAAAATTGTTTTACCTTTTAATTATTTTAAATTCTGGGATGATTTTTATTCACAACAAGAAGGCTTAGCCATGAACTCTCCACTCGCCTATTGCTTGGCAAGTATTTTTATGACCAACTTTGAGCAAGAATTAATGACAAAATTCCCTCAAGATGCTACAAGGTTAATCTAATGGAATAGATAAGTTAATGATGTTTTTGTATTCTATTAAGATAAGAACGTTGTAAGTGACCAGTTTCTTCGGGGTCTAAACAGTTTGAACCAACGGATACAGTTCACTGGGCAGTGCACTCAGAATGACCTTTACCGTTTTTGAACTTTCAAGTTACCGTAAAAAAATGCGAATATGGGCTTCGATATTTACCGAAAGCCAACCACGACAGATCTTGTTATACACAGGCAGACATGTCACCCAATGAAATATAAATCAGCAGCAAACCGAACCATGTTAAATGGTATGTAAGAAGTGCTCCTTACAAGAGAAGCTCAAGTGGCTGAATATGAGGTTATACAGTATATAGCGTACAAAATGGTTACGATCCAGAATTTGTTAACGTAAGTATATTGAAAGAGAGAAATCTTCCTTTCCATACCGGATTAGAGGCAGCTTTTATAACGCTTAGACCAGCCGAGCAGACAAAGTAAGGCTATATTTTCTGTAGAATACCATATCTGGATGCAATATCCGAAAAAACTGGCAGACGTATGAAATCCAAAAACATTATTCCAGTGCATTTTACATTTTCAGATGTAGGCAGAAAACTCAGACACAGGGAAAAAGCTTTGATGAATAAATATAATTGAGTGGGTGTATACTGCACTACATGCAATCATTGTCCTAAGAAATATATAGGACAAACGGGTAGGTCATTTCGGCGAAGATTTCAGGAACACCTTAACTAAAATAACACGCGATTTGCTTAACAGCGCACTTGCGCACTGAGGGCCACAGCATCACAAGCCCTTCATAAAATTTAAAAATACTTCAGAAAAAAGAAAAAAGCCATATTTTGAATATATCAGAGAATGTGGAAACTTTTAGCCATAAAAAGAAACGCACAATTCACGTGGAATAACCAACTGGAATTAAAACAGCGTAGCACTCTGGCTAATTTCGATAGTTTCTATGATTACGTATTAGAATGTAATAAAATTCCGTATTATGCTCGCTTGTAGAAGTAGCGACCCAGCGCTCCTATTCATCAGTATATGACGTCACACTGTCCACATGGATAGCTTCCGTTCCGCCAGCCAGTTAGTCTCTCTTTGTCGTTCGTGCGGGCTGTTTTTGCCTGTCCTGCGCTGACGTGCCCTGCTGTCATACTGGCAAGACACTGTCACCTGATACTTTCCACAAGGAAATTTCCATGTGCCGCGACTAATCATGTTAGCACTGACAATTCTTTATCGCCAGTCTGGCCTCGTTTAAAAAAAAAAAAAATTAGCGTCCGCTCATTATAAGATATTTTCTTTTTTCTTTTCAGATGCAGGCAAATTTTAAAGAATGGAACATGTCTGTTTTATCTTTCGCTCGCCATAGTATCGACGACATTCTCTGAATAGTAAATTCTGACTACGAGCGATGAGTATGCCTGTGATGTTTTAACGTTGTGAGTATATTTTTGACATCCCTTTATTAATTTTAATACGCACAAGATGTGGTAACGCTGTACTTTGCTTTTTACCGTGTAGGTTCACCTGATGATGCGACTTGAAGCCGCGAAACCGGTCGTGTTTTAATAAATGGTTCAAATGGCTCTGAGCACTATGGGACTCAACTGCTGTGGTCATCAGTCCCCTAGAACTTAGAACTACTTAAACCTAACTAACCTAAGGACATCACACACACCCATGCCCGAGGCAGGATTCGAACCCGCGACCGTAGCAGCAGCGCGGCTCCGGACTGGAGCGCCTAGAACCGCACGGCCACCGCGGCCGGCTGTTTTAATAAACAGTTTTACCAGCTGTAATCGGAGCTCTTCCTAACATTCAACAGCTGCGGTTGCCGGAATATAAAATGGTTTGGGATTACTCCAAAGGCTTAATATGCTGCGAAGAACGACACAGAAGGACCTAAAATTTTGGTATATGTAATAGACATTCAGCTGTCTCAATATACTGTATATATCAGAGATGCTGCATCTGCGTTACATTCTTTTAACTATGGCTTTATGCTGATTAAATACAGCTGTATATAAATACCAGCCCTAAGGGCTTGTGTCATATCAAGCTTGAAAGGTGTGTATGCAGAGTTTCAGGATTTCCAAAATCTGGGCCTCGGAGTAAACTCAAGAAAGTAACAGATGATCCTTATATCTCACCCAAATGTGATCAGTGAACTCTCATGAAGCAGTTTCTCTAAGACTCCTTGCAGTTACTATAAAACAGTACAAGAGCTCTGCCTAATACAGGATGAGAAGAAAAAATTCGTCAGAATGACTGTTGCAGCGCAACACTTGCTTAAATGAGATTTAAACAATCGAGGAAGTATTCCCACCCCAAGTAGACCAAAAAATACAGCCAAGTCATTAGCCCTGCTGAATTTCTACTACAGTGATGCGATTCAACGCAGCATAAACACTCAAAAGTCCGGTCGGCTGTAGATTCGGTTGCTTAATCATTCAAGTCCTTGTTGTCAGTTAGAATTGATATGACCAAATGAGCAAAGCGTTATTAACACAGTATCAGTTGATCCTCTGTTTGCTACCCACTGGACTCATCAATTCCACTCTTCGCATTACAAATATATTTTATTGTTCCAATGCTGTAAGTTAAGATCTGACACGTCCAACATCTTATGTATACATTGATGAGACAAAACAATCTGGCCACCTGTTTAAGAGCATTCTGGTCCACTTTTAGAGCACAATACAGTAGCGATTCTGCGTTACCTGGATTCGAAAAGCCCTTGTTAGGTTTACGGAGGTATGGGGCACCAGATGTTTACGAACAGACAACGCAGTTCTCATTAATATTTTCTTTATCTTTTCGCCAACGTTCAGTGACGTTCTTCTGCCAAGTTCCTGGGGTTAATGCGAGAGTCGGAGTCCACCCGTCTGCTGTGACCCGTGACGTAACTGTCTTGTGTTGTGTGAAGACATTGAGATGCAGCGTGTTAGAAATAGATTGTGTTTTCAAAGAGTGTGTTGTAGTAAGCGGTGGCGCACTCTAGTGTGTGCTGTTTGTTTCTAAATTACTTGTGAGTCATGTTAGTGCGGTACTGACCTTAGTGCTCCGTGTTACTCGATGTTGTGGTAGTTTGTTTTTTGCTGCCTTGGCAGTATGTTATTTCAGAGTCGTTAGTTATTCGCTACCGATTTATTTTTGGTTTTGAAATTGTTAGTTCGTCGCGTTGTTAATGGCTTGAAAGATTTTTTAGTTTGGTTTGGTACTATATATGGATGTTACAACAAAGCTTACTAGTCATTGGTTGGTTGTTGCTATGGTTGACAATATGGCTTATACAATTAAAATTATCCAGTTACATGGCCCAGTGCATCTGCATGCGGTAATGTTTTCAGTGGGTTTCAGTAATGGTTATTTTGTTTTCTTTGGTTTGTGTGTGGGAGAGGGGGGCAGTGGGGTGCCTGGCATCGTTGATTTCCTTTGAGCTATATATGTCAAATGAAATTTTCGATTCCGGATATTTTAGTGTTTTTTTTCTTTGGTTCGGTTAATTGTCGAGGATTTATAGTTTATTTTTCGGTTTTGTTTTAGAATGGTGACATTCTTATTGTATATTTAGCTTGTCCCCGCCCAAGACCCTCTACTTTCCGCCCCATTAGTTTCATTTTGTTGCTGAAATGAAATATTTCGCTTGGTTAAATATCTTTGTCCATGGGTGTATTTAGTGACTTTGTGGTTGCCATACGGAATTCACTGGGAATAGGTGTGACCGCCACATTGAAGTGGTCACGGGTTAAAGCAGACGGGCGGAATCGAACACTTCCGTATTGCCAATTTCTGTTGTTTCCAGTTCTCGGTTGGTCTGAACGTTGACGATTCTAGACGAGCGTTCTGAATATACATCTATTTTGTACCCTGTCACCTATGAGGCCAATTTCCTGCAGATGTTTTAGGATGTTATTCAGTTCCAAAGAGCAAATTGGTTTTAGTTTTCACTGAGATGACAAAACTGAGAATTCTTGCAGTTATCGTATCATCATGCATTCTGCGAATATGACCATAAAATATTAATCGTCTCTTTCTGAAAACGCCAGAGATTTTATCAGTATTCAGCATGCTGGCCGGAGTTTATAGGCGTGGAGCTGAGCCGATAGCGTACCAGGTGTGTTGCATAAGGATCAGATCAGGCGAATTTGGTGACCAAGACATTACGACGAGTTCACTGTGATGCTCCTCAATAACTTTGGCATGATTCTGGCCTTCTGACAAGGACAGTTGTTCTGCTGGCAGATGCGATCGCCCTCTAGGAAGACGACAAGTGTGATGTGATGTTGGTGACCAACAAAAATGTTTACGTAGTTCATAACTGTCATGGTTTCTTCGATTACTACCATAGGTACCGTGGAAGCCCACTTGACCGTCCCCCATAATATAATCCAACCCCCACCGTCCTGCGTCCGTTACGCGGTGCACGATTCAAGCAGACGTTCGCCTGGATGACGTCCTAACAGGGCACGACCATCGACCTACTGTAACCAGAAACACGGTTCATGCGACCAGGTTGATCGTTTCCATTAATTCAATGTTGAGTCGCCATCAGCCCCTGCCCACTGCAACACGTCGGTATCAGCTGTTGCGGAGTTCCATGTTCAAAAACGTACACTAAACCTGTGCATATACCAGCGTAGTACTCTGTCGTCAGACTGCCAAAGGTGTCACCTATCGTGCTTTACAGAGCGAGAACTCCTCCGACCTCCATGTTCTGTGACGAGGTGTAGATGTCCAACACTTTGTTATCTAATCTGATTTCATCGTCCTTCAACCACTTTCCTATAGATTTTTTTCAACTGGAAAGGGCGGGTCCTTTTCAAATTTCAGTGAGACGATAAAATTGAGAATTCTTTCGGTTAGCCTGTCACTAATGAGAGTTTTCTCATAAGACTCTACCTGTGCAGATAGGACCAAAACTTGTCCTTCGAATGGATCTTTCTTCCTATTCTGTGTTTTGAACTGGCGAACTATCTCGAATTATCAAGATTTTCTAACCGTATAATTCTTTCGGTCCAATTATTATTATTGTGCGGTCTCGCAGTTTTGCGTTACGGGATATTGATTTTTCGTTACATCTGGTTTAGGCTTTTCTCTAGGCCCTTTCTAACGTTTTTGTTTACTTCGCGATTTAATGCTGAAGACTGGATGAGTTCCTCTTGGTAGCTAAATTCAAGTTCCTAATTTTTTTCACCGCATTATTATACTTTGTCCATCAAGGTACATAGGAGTTCCTTCCACGTATTTAGTTTTTAGGCACACGATTCGGAGTCAGTTTTCGGCATTAACTTTATTAATTTTTCCTAGGGAGTGAATAACATCTTTTCTATTGTTGGAGACAATTGCTGGGTCGTTTGCGTGGGCTAAGCACTCCAAATGAATTTTATTTTGGCGTAGTCGGTGAATAAGTATTCCTTTTACTTATTATCCCGGTTTTGATTATTTTCTGTTCAAAAGTTTTGGATATTTTGCCTAAGAATTTAACTTTTAACATGGTGAATGTTTGTTTGATCAGTTACGTTGTTTTTATATCTACTCTGAATCCTTGTACGGATTGAACAGTGCCTGTCTGTTTAACGAATCAAATGAATTTTTCGAAGTCAATAAAGATGCTCCCCATTTGCCCCCCCCCCCCCTTGCGGATTTGTAAGACGGCCTTGAGACTGGGAATTTGTTCTACACATAATCTACTTTTCATAAATCCTGCCTGATATTTAGCCCGCCCATTGGGTGGTCTGTTAGTGCTTCTAGGCTCCTGAGCAAGATTTTTGAAAAGGTTTTGTAAGTAAATGTTGGCAGGGCATTGCCACTTTAGTTATTGAAGTCTGTTTCAGTTCCTTTATTATGTAAAGGGAGAATTATGGAATATTCACAGTCTTCAGGGACTTTTTCCCTGAGCCATATATCTGTGAGAATATCTGTCATTCAACAGTCTTTCTCTGGAACTTAAATTTTGAGTTAAGGTATTATTTGCTCATTTTCTTTTAATGTTACCTTGTTGTAGTCTAAAGTGTTGATTAATTCAGCATTTATTCAAGAGAAAAATTTGCAAATTAAATCAAAGAAAAAGTGCAAAAACCTGCCAGTATTAATAACACGCAATGTAAATCTCTTTTGGCCCACAGCCCATGTCGCGAAAAGACTGCAGGCTGTGGCTCACGTCCGTACCTTTGCTCGTTGTATTACATATACTATACTAATGGAAATAAAAATTGCTACATCACTAAGATGACGTGGAACAGACACGAAATTTAACCGACAGGAAGAAGATACTGTCATATGCAAATGATTAGCTTCTCAGAGCATTCACACAAGGTTGGCGCCGGTGGCGACACCTACAACGTGCTGACATGAAGAAAGTTTCCAACCGATTTCTCACACACAAACAGCAGTTGACCGGCGTTGCCTGGTGAAACGTTGTTGTGATGCCTCGTGTAAGGAGGAGAAAAGCATACCATCACGTTTCCGACTTTGATAAAGGTCGGATTGTAGCCTATCGCGATTGCGGTTTATCGTATCGCGACATTGCTGCTCGCGTTGGTCGAGATCCAATGACTGTTAGCAGAATATGGAATCGGTGGGTTCAGGAGGGTAATACGGAACGCCGTGCTGGATCCCAACGGCATCGTATCACTAGCAGTCGAGATGACAGACATCTTATCCACATGGCTGTAACGGATCGTGCAGCCACGTCTCGATCCCTGAGTCAACAGATAGGGACGTTTGCAAGACAACAACCATCTGCACGAACAGTTCGACGACGTCTGCAGCAGCATGGACTATCAGCTCGGAGACCATGGCTGCGGTTACCCTTGACGCTGCATCACAGACAGAAGCGCCTGCGATGGTGTACTCAACGACGAACCTGGGTGCACGAATGGCAAAACGTCATTTTTTCGGATGAATCCAGGTTCTGTTTACAGCATCATGATGGTCGCATCCGTGTTTGGCGACATCGCGGTGAACGCCCACTGGAAGCGTGTATTCGTCATCGCCACACTGGCGTATTACCCGGCCAGATGGTATGGGGTGCCATTGGTTACACGTCTCGGTCACCTCTTGTTCGCATTGACGGCACTTTGAACAGTGGACGTTACATTTCAGATGTGTTACGACCCGTGGCTCTACCCTTCATTCGAACCTGCGAAAGCCTACATTTCAGCAGGATAATGCACGACCGCATATTGCAGGTCCTGTACGGGCGTTTCTGGATACAGAAAATGTTCGACTGCTGCCCTGGTCAGCACATTCTCCAGATCTCTCACCAAACGTCTAGTCAATGGTGGCCGAGCAGCTGGCTCGTCACAATACGCCAGTCACTACTCTTGACGAACTGTGGTATCGTGTTGAAGCTGCATGGGCAGCTGTACCTGTACACGCCATCCAAGCTTGTTTGGCTCAATGCCCAGGTGTATCAAGGCCGTTATTACCGCCAGAGGTGGTTGTTCTGGGTACTGATTTCTCAGGATCTATGCACCCAAATTGCGTGAAAATGTAATCACATGTCAGTTCTAGTATAATATATTTGTCCAATGAATACCCGTTTATCATCTGCATTTTTTCTTGGTGTAGCAGTTTCAATGGCCTGTAGTGTATAAAATTTCTGATTGTTGGGAGATGGCCTTTAGAGTACGAGAAGTAAAATAAAATTGACGTGCTGCCTACAGCCTGTTACACGGCTTTCAACGTGACACCACTATGGCGGTTTGTGTGTCAAAATTGCTGTTTATTTATTTAAGCAGCTCTTAAGTTTGCCTCGCGATGCTGAGCGTATACCGTTACAGATCTTTCCACCAGCCGGCCGCGGTGGTCGTGCGGTTCTAGGCACTTCAGTCCGGAACCGCGTGACTGCTACTGCCGCAGGTTCGAATCCTGCCTCGGGCATGGATGTGTGTGATGTCCTTAGATTAGTTAGGTTTCAGTAGTTCTAAGTTCTAGGGGACTGATGACCTCAGATGTTGAGTCCCATAGTGCTCAGAGCCAGCCATCTTTCCACCAAAGAAGCTGAAGTCACCGTGAATCGTACACGGAAACTCTACGCCGCTAACCTAACCGCCACACTATGTGCAAGCCTACGGAGTTAAATCTTAGATTACCACACTTTGTGTACTGAAGGCACTAAACAAAGTAGCTACTCCTCCGCGATAATGAGTTTGTTCAGGAGTACTGTACGCGACGAGTCCGAGCTAAATAGTCTCCTTTCTCAAGTTCAGTAGCCACCATAACAGTACAGAAACTGCATCTGATCGCAGGCTTATCATATTTGTCAGAAATATGCAGTCGAGCATTAAATATAATGTTCAACGACCAGTAAAAGCACGAGTAATGGGATCTAGATGGACTTTTGTTGAACGACTTAGTCTAATTTTCCCATTGCTTTTCGTCTCAATCCTGTTATCTGTTAACATTTTTCCTTGATGTAGCGTTTTATTGAGAGCTTAATTTTTACTGCTATGGTTAAAGACGACAGCGTTGCTCGAGCGAGAGGCAGCCGATTCTAGGTCTGTGATGAGAATAGCTTCAATCACCACAGGTTCATAGACGTGGAGGGAAGGGGTCAAATCCTAAACTCTATGCAATATCATATTTTTGGAACCATTGCTAGAACACTGTTCCGTATAAGTGTCACATTGGGACGATAAGTGTAGCATTCACTTTTATGTGTCTCGTGAGCTTCAGCTCTGTGCCGGAACTATGCTTTAACTCTCTCCCTTCTTTTCATTACTATCTTTATCCAAAACACACTCTGTTCTAGTAGCCAGTACCCTGTAGACTACGCGGCTGGATCCTCATCCACAAATCGAAAGTTGTAAATGGAAAAAATGTCGCCACGTGAAATGATCACATGTGAAGAGAGTAAAGGATCAATTATCGCTAACCTCGCTCACTGAGTTCACAGATTAGTTTTTAGGATTTAGTGTCGTCGTAACATCAATGAATTCAGAATGTAGGGCAATTGAATAAAACCAACGAAGATTACGTAGAGAGTTTAATGTATCATTAGCCTAAATGAGAGAGAGAAATCCTTTAACGTTCCACATCTGGACGAACCGAAATTATGTGTAGTCCAGTAGATAACTAAAACTGATAGCACCCCGTATTCTCAATTGAAGTATTGAATTTCGTAGTACATTAAGCTCTTGTCCAAGCTACATATCAGCTGATTCCGCTGCCTGGAATTACTACCCATAAAAATAGTTAGTACTCATGGCGGTAATTTGGAAGAATGCCTGCAAGCGGTATATATCGAAGGTGCGACTTTCAAGGAGCCCATATATCGATTGTGAGAATCGACACAAAGTACACAGTCGTGAGCGACTTTTCCAATACATGAAACTAATATCTCGTGTTATGTTAATATCAAAATACAACAATAACTAGGACGATTTCATATACTTAAATAAACAGGACTTTTAAAATGTTGGAGGTATTTTTTATTGCTTCTAAAAAGTACAGTGGCATAATTAACTCCGAAAGACGAGCTGACCTAGTCTTCTATACTCCATACACACAATGAAGACCACACGGCTGTCGTCCCAAGCAATTACCGTTTCAAATGATCAGTGTTTGAAATGACGTTTTCAATTAAGTCATCGGTCTAGGTAGGTGGCTGGGTGAAGGTAAGTGGATCAGTTTTTACTGTGAAGAGTAACATCACATTCGGAGGAGAAGCAGGACTGTAAATATAATTACTGCTCGTTTCAGTCACAGCAATTAAAGCTGTGCTGTTAGGTTCCTGCCTAACCGCATCCTGGAAAATCGTGACATATTGCTGCAACTGAATAAAAATTGATCCATTTACCTTCACCCATCCACCAATCTAGCCGCATGATTAAAACAAACATTTGAAAAACTGATAATTTGAAATGGAGATTATTTGGCAGCCTGTACACAAAATCCATATCGTTCATTTCTTGTCGTTGTAGTTGTCATCGTGTCAACAAAATCGATAGCTGGCTCCGTGACACTCGCACCTTCGATATATACCGCTTGCAAGCGTTCGTCCAAATGACCCGCAAAGCCGGCGCGTTAAGACAATCGATGTTTTTTTTCTGTATAACTGAATTTCAAAGTTCTCCAAATACTACGCATCATTATAAAATGATCAACACTGTGTCAAACAGTTATGTCATATTTGTCCGAAATGTTGTTATTAACAAGTAGAAGCGTTTAATATAAAGTAAGCATCAAATAATCGTTGCCGCCTTAGAGGAGAGCGGAGGCAAGTGAGATGCAAAATTCCAATTCATTTAACCATGTCCTTAATATTAGTGTGTTTAAAATGAAAAGTACATTTTTTAAAGGATATGTCGAAACACTTTATGTGAATGCCAGCTACTCGACATTTCAGGTATTTACACAGTGAAAATGATAAACTGCATTACGAGGGGTGTTCAAGAAGTAATGCAACACTTTTTTTTTTTTGAATGAACGTTGGCTTTGTTCAGGACTCCAATACATCATATCAGTTCCCACTCTTTTGGCTACAAAATCCTGTTTTTTAACATAATCTCCGTTCGATGCTACGGTCTCGCGCCACCATACAGGGAGGGCTTGTATGCTCGCATGGTACCACTCTACTGGTGGAGGTCGGAAGCAATGTCTTTCCGCCACACTAACCTCCCCACCATCCACGTACTTTTCCCGCGGAGTGCATCCTTCATTGGGCCAAACAGACGGAAGTGGAAATGTGCGGGATCCGGGCTGTAAGGTAGATGAGTAAGAACAGTTGGTTGGTTTGGGGAAGGGGACCAAACAGCGAGGTCATCTGTCCCATCGGATTAGGGAAGAATGGGGAAGGAAGTCGTCCCTGCTCTTTCAAAAGAACCATCCCACCATTGACCTGAAGCGATTTAGAGAAACCACGGAGAACCTAAATGAGGATGGCCGGACGTGAGTTTGAACCGTCGTCCTACAGAATGCGAGTCCAGTGTGCTAAAAGCTGCGCCACCTCGCTAGGTGGGAAGAACAGTACAGTGAAGGTTTTTGAGCTCTTCTCGGGTGGCCAGACTTGTGTGAGGCCTTGCATTGTCTTGAAGAAGAAGTTCATTTCCATGTTTGTGGCGACGAACACGCTGAAGTCGTTTCTTCACTTTCTTGAGGGTAGATCATTACACTTCGGAGTTGCTCATTGCAACACGGGCACGACATCAAACAGCATAACACCATCCGAGTCCCAGAAGACCGTCGCTATGGCTTAACAGGCTGAGGGTGCGACTTTGAAAGTTTCCTTCGGAGGCGAGATGGTGTGGCTCCACTCTATGGATTGCTGTTTTGTTTCTGGTTCATCGAGCGAGGTGGCGCAGTGGTTAGCACTATGGACTCTCATTCGTTAGAATGACGGTCCAATCCCGTCTCCGGCCATCCTGATTTAGGTTTTCTGTGATTCCCCTAAATCCTTTCAGGTAAATGGCGGGATGGTTCCTTCGAAAGGGCACGGCCGATTTTCTTCCCCATACTTCCCTACCCCGAGCTTGTGCTCCGTCTCTAATGACCTCGTTGTCGACGGGACGTTAGACAATCTCCTCCTCCTGTTTCTGGTTCGAAGTGATGAACCCATGTTTAATCGTCTATGACGACGTTCGACAAAATTGTCATGATCGGCCTTGTAAGGCACAAGCAATTCCGCACAGATGGGAATCATTGCTCTTAATGGCCTTCCGTTAGGTGGCGAGAAACCCAACGGGCAAACATCTTTGAGTACCCCGACTGGTGGACGAGTGTGTCAGCACTACCAACGGAGACGTCCAGTTGAGCAGCCAGTTGTCATATTGTAATCCATAAATCACCTCGAATGAGAGTGTACACGCCGGCCGGCGTGGCCGAGTGGTTCTAGGCGCTTCAGTCTTGAACCGCCCGACGGCTACGGTCGCAGGTTCGAATCCTGCCTCGGGTATGGATGTGTGTGATGTCCTTAGGTTAGTTAGGTTTAAGTAGTTCTAAGTCTAGGGGACTGATGACCTCAGATGTTAAGTCCCATAGTGCTCAGAGCCATTTGAACCATTTGAAAGTGTACACAAGTTTCAACTTTGCAGAAGTCACCGCTGTGTCCGGTCGGCCGGCACGCGAGGGATCGGGTGGTTTGCGCGATATTGCTACGGTGACGACAGACGCCTCGCTCAACGACTCACCGTGCTTTTGTTCACTGCCAGGTCTCCGTAGACAGTCTGCAAGCGCCTATGAATATCTGCTATGCTCTGATTTTCAGAAACTCAATGACAGTACTCAGCTTGGAACGTAGCTCTGTTAGACACCATTTGAAGGCTATGTACGGTGCCACCACCTATTAGAACTTCATGTAATTCCAGGAGATAAAGCGAGAATGTTTTACGATGTCTCACAACAAATTCCGCAACTGTCCGAGGGAAAAAAGTGCCGCATTTCTTATTGAACGCCCCTCGTATTACGATATTATCTATAAAAAAAAAACACTTTGTCTCAAGAAATGGTTGTTCTTTTGGAACTATAAAAACGAGAGCTGTATTTTGTAAGCTACGCTCACCAGTCGGGACACTATGTTATTTCTAAGATTTTCCCAGTGTGAGTGATCCTCGAACGCCATGCACTCACCTTGCCTCCCGTATACGCCTCCCAGCCCCCACGCAGGTCCTCTACGACCTGATTCCTTTCCCCCATCAATGTTTCCACATTGTGGTGTGCGTACTGTAAGACCTTCGGTACACACACCATCAGATTATTTGACTTGTCGCTCTAACGAAGTAGGCGAGTGTCAGCAATATGTCTCGTGGTCTTATCGTGGCGTGTTTATCTTCTGCCGTTAGGTCAGACGATAGAAATGCCACTTGCACGCTTAGGGTAGCAGATTGACGGTGACCAACTTTAAACAGAACTTGATTAATTTTCACACACATTTATTAAAATAATAAAAATCATAGATATTACGTAACTTGATTCTGGATGCTGTTTGCAATTGACAATCTGAAGTTCCTTTGGTCTTGGTACGTTAATCTTATTCTCACATATCTCTGATACTTGACAAAGTGTCTATACATTTATCTTCATGGCTGTGTACAGGAATATGACAATCTTATTAGGCGCAGACTGAAACTTGACTACAGACTAGTGCAGATTAATGCAGACTGACTCATCGGAGGTCTGTACACTCGTTATAATACCTCGAGCGTTCTGGTATCACTGCGCGAGTGTGATCCGCGAGGAGAAAAGGTTCTTCGTTAGCAGCAATCTCATTGGCTGCGTTACATATTAATACGCGGATCGGCGGAAGCAGAATTTGGTCCGTCTCTACGGCAGCGCCATCTCGTAGTGCGGAGATGGACGAGCGCTGCGCCTGCGCTGTTGTGCTTAGCGGGGCGCGCTCTAGTGGGAAAGTTATGTACGCGCTGACTACGGGGAACTATGTACACAACACACATCCTCTACACCTCCTGCCGCCTTGATCCCCCTCATCCCCTAGTTGCTCCTCTGCTCTACAACCCCCGCCCTCGGGCGCGCCTTAACCGTTGTCCCCCCCCCCCCTACCCTTCAACTCTACACCCTTCATCTCCTTTCCCAAGGTGGCTTCCGTCAACTTCCCCTCCCAGATGATGCCCTCTCTCCCTCCATTTATCCCTCCTATCAACTCTGATCCTCACCTCCCCCTCCTTTCTTCTGTCCTTCTCCCAGGCTCCCTCTTCCCCCTCTACCGTCCTGTTTTTTCCCCACCTACCCCCTCTCTGCCTCCCTTCTCTCCACCGAGTCCTTTTTGCCCTCCCCTCCACTGCCTTTCCCACTCCTTCTCGCGTCCCCCCTGTCCCCCTTTTTTCTATGTCCTCTCCCTCCATCGGCTCCCCTTTTTTCTTTTCCTCTCCTCCCCCTTTTTCCCCTCATCGGTCCGGGTCTTCCCCACCCCCCCCACCCCCATCTGCCGCCGTGTGACTTGTATTGTGCAGTTTTAAGTGAGTGTTCGGTGTTGTGCGTCCGGTGTCAGTGTTGTGAACAGCCACCATACTGATTAAAATTCTTCTGGGTATTATGCCGCGTCATTGCTAAAAACTAAAAACAATAATAAACTAAAACATTTAAAAGTTTTACAACAGTGACATCAGACATTGATAGTCTGTAATAAAAAGAAGCACCTATCCCTATACAAAACCAGTCGTGCCCTGAGGAAGGCCGATGCAATTTGGCCGAATTGTCGATTTTAATTTATTATCGTTGTTAGTTTTTAGCAATGACGTGGCATAATACACAGAAGAATTTTAATCGGTATGACACCGGCCGCGGAAGCCTACGTTCTTATATCAGCTACCATACTGTCGCTAGTTGTGTTTTTTACCTCGTGCGAACAGAAATCAGCCTGTCGCCTTGTTTTTTTTTTTAATTGTGCCTGTCTACTTATTGTGTCTTCATGCGCATAGTCACCGCAGTGTTTTTATATTTTAAGTGGCACAATTTTCCGCCATTTTGCAGTTTTTTATAATGTCACTGTTTTATCGCCATTTTTCTTGTTGGTTTATGTTCTCATTATGTTTTTTAACTTTTCTGTAGGCTGTAAAGCAGCATATTACACTGCTGCCATCCCCCCAGGCCCTTTTGGGGAAGGGGGAATCGAAATGCAATAAAGGAAAATAAAAATGTGAGTGATCGGTGGCACTATTTTAGGTGTCGAGTGGGGTCGACATGTCAGTCACAGCTTGTCGCAAACATTAAGGCTGATAACGAATTCCACTATTTATCAGTACTCGAGAGGCAGCAAAATGCGGCTTTCCCGTAAGGGAGGCACGGTTGCGGCGGCGTGTGGAGTGGCGGCGCTACTTACGGCGAACAAGTGGCACGTGGAGATGGAGAGCCCGATGGCGAGCGGCGCAGAGCCCTTGACATCGCTGCGCGCCGCGTCGCACACGCCGTGCACGGTCAGCACCAGCACGAACGTGATGAGCGCCTCCACGAACACCGCCTGCGCCAGCGACAGGTACGGGTTCACCATCGTCATCCCCAGCGCCGCCGCCGTCGCCTTCGGCGTCAGAACCTGCAGTACACAAAAAGTGCGTCTCGAGCTGCTACGGCGAAAAAAAGCGAGGCACTCGCATCCATTAGGATATTCGTGATCCATTAACAACACGATGCACAAGCGATGACGAATGCTGTATAATATGCCCTGCTAACTTCGTCTTATTTATTCTATTTTACTTCTTATTCCATAAATCCGTGACAGTGTATATAGCAAGGACGAAGAATTTATTTTTTTCCCGTTCATAGTTATTTCAATTCTTCACAAAGGGGAGGGATTGCAGCGGGTGAAAAGCGCTCTTCAGCCAGAGGTTACATATATTTAACTGATGAATAAAATATTTATAAAGATGACAATAGCACAATTTTCGTAAAAAAACACATTGCTGGACGATATTTACGTTTTTTGTGTAAAAACAAACGACAATAATGGAAGAACAAAAGGAAACATATAGTTGGAAATACTGATGTTTTTTAAAACTTGTTTCACGATATTACATTACAGTTAAAATATAGTCACTGATGATACTGTGAATGATGCTACAATCAAATGGTGACGATGGTGATCCACAAAAATGACAATGGTAATGTTCATGGTGGAATGACTATGATTATGGTTCAAATGGCTCTGAGCACTATGGGACTTAACATCTATGGTCATCAGTCCCCTAGAACTTACAACTACTTAAACCTAACTAACCTAAGGACATCACACAACACCCAGTCATTACGAGGCAGAGAAAATCCCTGACCCCGCCGGGAATCGAACCCGGCAACCCGGGCGCGGGAAGCGAGAACGCTACCGCACGACCACGAGCTGCCGACTATGATCATGGGGCCATGTAGAACCACAGCATCGACTAAAAGTCAGCAAGCTGCAGGAAGGGAGAAGGAGAAAATAGATGGATGGTGTAAAGTGGAATGTTGTGATTAAGGGTGGGAAGAGGAGAATATCTCGTGGCAGATTTCGTTGTTGGGGAGTGGAAGTTTGTTGAAATCCCTGCGGGAGAGAATGGATAAGGCATGAAGGTGCATGTAAGGTGATAATATGGACTTAATGGCGCAGCAGGGTGCCTGGTTGGATTGGTGATTAGTGGACGGGAAATTGGGTGCCAGAACAGGGTTATACTATATAAGATCTGACGGTACTCTAGAAAGCGAAGCTGTGGGTGGTGGATGAGTTGGTACAGGATGTGAGTAAGGATGTATAACCTGCCACACATTTGTACATATTATAAATTACGAGGGTTGGAACTTTAATAGTGACAACTATTTATTTACACTACGTACAAAATAGATACGTGTTTCAGAGTTTTACTGACTTCAAAGTAGTCACCAGCATTGTATATAACCCATTGCCAGCGATGTGGAAGTCGTAGGATACTCTTAGCAGTGCGCCGGCCGCTGTGGTCTAGCGGTTCTGGCGCTGCAGTCCGGAACCGCGGGACTGCTACGGTCGCAGGTTCGAATCCTGCCTCGGGCATGGGTGTGTGTGATGTCCTTAGGTTAGTTAGGTTTAGGTAGTTCTAAGTTCTAGGGGACTTATGACCTAAGATGTTGAGTCCCATAGTGCTCAGAGCCATTTGAACCATTTTTTTTCTTAGCAGTGCCAGTTGTGTGACAGTTCGAGCTGCGCGGTCTATTGTCCGTCGAATTTGTAGCAGTTCTGAAGCGTTTGTCGCGAAGTGTTTCCTTCAGGTTAGAAATCGAGTTGAACTCACGAGGGCTTAAGTCAGGGGAGTGCAGTAGGTGGTATAGCACTTAGCAGACCCATCACTCAAACAAATCAGTAACAGCTTGCACTGTACGTGCTTGAGCATTGTCCTGTTAAATGATGGTCAGGTCCTGCAGAAAGTGTCATAACTTCTGTCTCTAGGCTGGTCGTAGGTTGTGTTCCAAAAATGAACAGCATAGAGGCAAAAGTGATGACACTTTCTGCAGGACCTGACCATCATTGAGCAGGACAATGCTCAATCACGCACAGTGCAAGCTGTTACTGATTTGTTTGACTGATGGGGCTGCTAAGTGCTATACCACCTACTGCACTCCCCTGACTTAACCCCTCGTGAGTTCAACTCGATTTCTAAACTGAAGGAAACACTTGACGGCATTCGCTTCAGAACAGCTACAAATTTGTCGGGCAATAGAACGCCCAACTCGAACTATCAACACAACTGGCACTGCTGAGACTATTCTACGACTTCTACATCGCTGGCAACGGGTTATGCACAATGCTGGTGACTACTTTTGAGGAGATTAAAACTTTGAAACACGAATCTATTTTGTACGAACTGTAAATGAAGGAGCTTGCACAGGATAGAGTAGCATGGAGAACTGCATCAAACCAGTCTCTGGACTGAAGACTACAACAGCAACATCTTCAGAATTTCAAAGTGTATATTCCAGTCAACAATTACAAAAGTATTCTCTAAATCTACAAATGTTCTAAATGTAAATTTGCCTGTCTTTAACCTGTTGTCTAAGACACGCGTGTTCCTGCATTTTTCTGGAACCCAAACTCATCTTTTCAGCGGTTGGTTTCTTCTAATTTTCCGATTCTTCTATAAATAATGCATGCCAGTTTTTTGTAACCATGACTTATTTACTTATCGAGATCGTAGTACGATATTTTACTGGTTGCTGTGAAATCAGATATAATAAATATCAGCTAGTCTGACTGTTTTGCATATCAGCTAGAATGATTGACAGTCTTCTAAGTGCAGAGTGACAACACATTTTTCACACTTCCGAGCGATTCCACATCTTTTTCTTCTTGAGTACTGCAGAACACTCTTACGACTATTTTCTTCAGTTGGTGGTATGTGCATCGGGAAATGAGCTCATGTCTTTGCCTGAAGTTTTATTTGGGTGGTACTCGCTGATGATCGCACGCGAACACCGTACCCGGGTAACTGTGCTCTCTAGCAGGTGCTGAGCAACGCGTTGGTCCTGAAGTCCTTGTATCAGATATTTTTCTTTCCACCGATCATGAGATACAAAATGAAGGAGTTAAAAATGCACTTACCAAGAAGATAAAAATATGTCAATCTATACCTCTTCACTGTGCGTCGTATGATTGGAAAGAGAACTGTCATCTAGTCTTGGAGGTTTACAGCTCCCACGTGCTGTTTCACTTCGTTTACTAAGATCAGCAACCACATGACATTCATGGCCTGTGACTCGTTTCTGAATACATTTAAGAGCCATCTGATAGCTGGAAAGTGAACTCTGTGCACTCATTTAGTGATGTGTGCATTTGTGAGGGCAGCTAGACATCAGATTTAAACGCCACAGCAACTACACTAGTGGCCATTAAAATTGCTACACCACGAAGATGACGTGCTACAGACGTGAAATTTAACCGACAGGAAGAAGATGCTGTGATATGCAAATGATTAGCTTGTCAGAGCATTCACACAAGGTTGGCGCCGGTGGTGACACCTACAACGTGCTGACTTGAGGAAAATTTCCAACCGATTTCTCATACACAAACAGCAGTTCACCGGCGTTGCCTGGTGAAACGTTGTCGTGATGCCTCGTGTAAGGAGGAGAAATGTGTACCATTACGTTTCCGACTTTGATAAAGGTCGGATTGTAGTCTATTGCGATTGCAGTTTAACGTATCGCGACATTGCTGCTCGCGTTAGTCGAGATCCAATGACTGTTAGCAGAATATGCAATCGGTATGACTGTTAGCAGAATATTGAATCGGTGGGTTCAGCAGGGTAATACGGAACGCCGTGCTGGATCCCAGCGGCCTCGTATCACTACCAGTCGAGATGACAGGCATCTTATCCGCATGGCTGTAACTGATCGTGCAGCCACGTCTCGATCCCTGAATCATCAGATGGGGACGTTTGCAAGACAACAACCATGTGCACGAACAGTTCGACGACGTTTGCAGCAGCATGGACTATCAGCTCGGAGACCATGGCTGCGGTTACCCTTGACGCTGCATCACAGACAGCAGCGCCTGCGATGGTGTACTCAACGAAGAACCTGGTTGCACGAATGGCAAAACGTCATTTTTTCGGATGAATCCAGGTTCGGTTTACAGCATCATGATGGTCGCATCCGTGTTTGGCGACATCGCGGTGAACGCACATTGGAAGCGTGTATTCGTCATCGCCGTACTGGCGTATCACCCGGTGTGATGGTATGGGGTGCCATTGGTTACACGTCTCAGTCACCTCTTGTTCGCATTGACGACACTTTGAACAGTGGACCTTACATTTCAGATGTGTTACGACCCGTGGCTCTACCATTCATTCGATCCCTGCGTAACCCTACATTTCAGCACGATAATGCACGACCATATGTTGCATGTCCTGTACGGGCGTTTCTGGATACAGAAAATGTTCGACTGCTGGCCTGGCCAACACATTCTCCAGATCTCTCACCAATTGAAAACGCTTGGTTAATGGTGGCCGAGCAACTGGCTCGTCACAATACGTCAGCCACTACTCTTGATGAAGTGTGGTATCGTGTTGAAGCTGCTTGGGCAGCTGTACCTGTACACGCCATCCAAGCTCTGTTTGACTCAATTTTTAGCCGTTTCAAGGCCGTTATTACGGCCAGAGGTGGTTGTTCTGGGTACTGATTTCTCAGGATCTATGCACCCAAATTGCGTGAAAATGTAATCACATGTTAGTTCTAGTATAATATATTTGTCCAATGAATACCCATCTATCATCTGTATTTCTTATTGGTGTAGCAGTTTTAATGTCCAGTAGTGTACATGCGACTGAAGTTCGTCATTTGACGCCATTGGGTTGAAGTGACTGATCGGTAGTAGTCCCACCCGATAGCACCTACCTTCTTTGGAACTGTAATTGTTGCATTCTTTTTGATGAGAATGATACTTGGTTTGTGGAGCGCTCAACTGCGTGGTTATCGGCACCCGTACAAATTTCCAGACTTTACACAGTCCAGTCTCGCCACTTTTCGGAATGGTGACGAAGTGATGAGAACAACACAAACACCCGGACCGCAGGCGGAGAAAATCCCCGACCCGCACGGAAATCTAACCCGGGAACCCGTGATTCAGAGGCAGCAACGCTGGCCAGTAGACCACGAGCTGTGGACATTCTTTTTGAAGAGCTAGGGTATTCCGCCAATCTCATATATCTTGCACACTAGGTGGAAAAGTTTCGTCATGCCCGTCTCTCCTAGCGGTGTAAGAGTTCTGAAGTAATGTCGTCTGCTCCAGCGTTTTCTATTCGACTCAGGGCTTTCAGTGCTGTGTGAAATTCTTTTCGCTGTATCAGATCTCCCATTTCATCGTCATTTACTACCTCATATCTTTCTATAATAGCGCCTACAAGTTCAGTTTCCTTCCACAGCCTTTCGAGATATTCCCTCCATCTTTCAGCTTTCCCTTCTTAGCTCAGTACTGGCTTTCCGTCTGAGCTTTTGATATTCAGACAGGTACTTCTCTTTTCTCGAAAGGTCTCTTTAATATTCATAGAGGCGGCATCTATCTTTCCCCAAGTTATGCATTGTTCTATAGCCTTGCATTTGTCCTCTAGCCACTCATCGAAGACATTTTGCACTTACTGTCAGTCTCATTTTTAGACGTTTAAACGCCCGTTCATCTACTACATTAAAGCATTTTTATATTATCTCATTTCGTCACTTAAATTCAGTATATCCTTTCTTATCGAAGGACTTCTACTCTATTTAGAATTTTTACATATTTAGTTCTCTGCGCATTCACAATTTCTGCTTTCAAAGCTACCGATTCGTCCTCTAAGTTTGACAACTCGTGAACTTTTGTTCTCCGAATGCCACCCTTAGCATCTGCAAATGGCCAGTGTAGGTCGAAACCGGTTATGATCGTGTCATAAAAAGCGATTGTTTCAAATATTTTAAAAAAGACTTATAATATGTTAATCGCCCTCTCTTTAAACGGAATGTCGTTTTCTCCATTCGTCTTCTATTGAACTTCTTTCCAGTATTTCAATCAAGTGTTGCATAATGCCGGCCTGAGTGGCCGAGCGGTTCTAGGCGCTACAGCCGGTAACCGCAGACCGCGACGTTCGCAGGTTCGAATCTTGCCTCGGGCATGGATGTGTGTGATGTCCTTAGGTTAGTTAGGTTTAAGTAGTTCTAAGTTCTAGGGGACTGATAACCTCAGAAGTTAAGTCCCATAGTGCTCAGAGCCATTTTGTTGCATAATGCTGGAACTCTCAACCACATCTGGATATTTCTATTCATTTCCTATCGTTTTTCAATCTCAGCAATTTTATTCTGCAATTCATAAGCAATAATAATGGTCAGTCCACCCCTCCTCCTAGAAACATCTTACAGTTTAAAACCTGGTTTCCGAAAGACTGTCTTACCATTATCGATCTGAAATATTCCAGTGTTTCCAGTTTATTCCGGTTGTTCAACCTCCTTGCTTGATTCCTAAACAAGTGTTAGCAAAGATTAAATTATGCTCTGTGAAAAATTCTACCAGGCGGCTTCCTCTTTCATTTCTTTCTCTCTGTTCATGTTCTCTTACTGCTTTTCCGTCTCTTTCTTCTTCTACTATCGAATTCCAGTCCCTTATCACAATTAAATTTTCACCTCTCTTAACTACATGGATAATTTCTTTTATAGCCTCATTAATTCTCTTAGTATCATTATCTGTGTAACTAGTTTGCGTATAAAATTGTACTGCTGTTTTAGGTATTAACTTCGTGTATCTCTTAGCTATAATAATGAGTTCATTATGCTGTTTATAGTAACTTGCCCATATCATATTCTTCTTCATTATTAGACCAACTCCTGCATAACCCCTATTTGCTTTTGTATTTAGAACCCTGTGCTCACTTGACCAGAAGTCCTGTTCTTCCAGGCACTTCACTAATTTCCACTGTATCTAACTTCGACTTATCCATCTCCCTTATTAAAACTCTTACTTATCTGCTGACCTGTAGAATACCAATTCTTTGTCTCCTTATGACGTCTTTCTTAGCAGGACGCGTGTCGGAGTTCAGAATGGGGGACTATTTTACCTCCGGAATATTTTACCCTAAATGACACCATTACAATATAACCATACAGTAGGGCTTCATGCCCTCGGGAAAAATAGCGGCCGTAATTCCTCCATGCTTTCAGTTGTTCGCAGTATCAGCTAATGCTACAGATCAATCAGTCAAGCACCGAAAAGGCTGGTGCTCCTCTTCGGGAGCCATGGGTTAGTCAGTAGTCACGACAGATACTGCTTCTTTGTGTTACACCTGCAATGCAGCTGTCTATATCGATGAGGAACGCAACCCACTCTACCTCGGCAAGGCCCTGAGCTGAAATGCAACATATAGGAGAAAGCGTAAGACAATGAGAAACTCCCAGAATGGTACCACTGCAGACGAACTACGAGAAGAGGTGAAAAACTAGCTAGATATAACGAACTTGGTTAAAAAAAGAACATATATAGTGGATGTATCCTCCATCAGTTCGAAAATCTTTGCTGGAATTGAAGGCAAATGCACTCCATTATCTTATTACTATCGAATGCTCACTTCTTGTATCAACCCTATCTGGTACGGATCCCACACTGCTGAGCAGTATTCAAGCAGTGGGCGAACAAGCGTACTGTAACCTACTTCCTTTGTTTTCGGATTGCATTTCCTTAGGATTCTTCCAATGAATCTCAGTCTGGCATCTGCTTTACCGACAATCAACATTATATCATCATTCCATTTTAAATCACTCCTAATGCGTACTCCCAGATAATTTATGGTATTAACTGCTTCCAGTTGCTGACCTGCTATTTTGTAGCTAAATGATAAAGGATCTATCTTTCTGTGTATTCGCAGCACATTACACTTGTCTACGTTGAGATTCAGTTGCCATTCCCTGCACCATGCGTCAATTCGCTGCAGATCCTCCTGCATTTCAGTACAATTTTCCATTGTTACAACCTCTCGATACACCACAGGTGGTCGTAATAATCTAGGCGATAGCGCATGTGCACGATATTTTAGTAGCAGTTTTAGTAAATAAGAAAAAGAAAATCAAATATCCATCCACGAAATTTTCAAGTTCTCGATACCTATGACTCCGTGCTTTGCTTATTTCAATCATCCTTTGAATTATCCTAGCACTAACTCCCTTTTAATTGGCTCTGAACTCACTAGTCTTGTCGCTATGCGCTCCAAAGATATGCGAAGAACCTTTGTGAACATCAAGTGCTTAAAAGGCAAGTTTAGCGACTGGTGAGGTGGTCACAGTTCTTTGACTGTATCGTACACATATTCTTGGTAACGCAGACACAACAGGACTGGAGAGACGTCTGACAGGCGAACGCTCAATTAGACATAACTGTGCAACCCAATCCGAAAAACGTTGTAGGTGGTTCGCCGAAGAATGGTGA
Source organism: Schistocerca cancellata (assembly GCF_023864275.1). Classification (NCBI taxonomy): domain Eukaryota; kingdom Metazoa; phylum Arthropoda; class Insecta; order Orthoptera; family Acrididae; genus Schistocerca; species Schistocerca cancellata. The sequence continues at coordinate 208,147,383 of NC_064629.1, read as the reverse complement.
CAAACCAACTGGATATGAGCAGTAGCTGCAGCGTTCAGAGCCAATTAAAAGGGAGTTAGTGCTAGGATAATTCAAAGGATGATTGAAATAAGCAAAGCACGGAGTCATAGGTATCGAGAACTTGAAAATTTCGTGGATGGATATTTGATTTTCTTTTTCTTATTTACTAAAACTGCTACTAAAATATCGTGCACATGCGCTATCGCCTAGATTATTACGACCACCTGTGGTGTATCGAGAGGTTGTAACAATGGAAAATTGTACTGAAATGCAGGAGGATCTGCAGCGAATTAACGCATGGTGCAGGGAATGGCAACTGAATCTCAACGTAGACAAGTGTAATGTGCTGCGAATACACAGAAAGATAGATCCTTTATCATTTAGCTACAAAATAGCAGGTCAGCAACTGGAAGCAGTTAATACCATAAATTATCTGGGAGTACGCATTAGGAGTGATTTAAAATGGAATGATCATATAATGTTGATTGTCGGTAAAGCAGATGCCAGACTGAGATTCATTGGAAGAATCCTAAGGAAATGCAATCCGAAAACAAAGGAAGTAGGTTACAGTACGCTTGTTCGCCCACTGCTTGAATACTGCTCAGCAGTGTGGGATCCGTACCAGATAGGGTTGATACAAGACATAGAGAAGATCCAACGGAGAGCAGCGCGCTTCGTTACAGGATCATTTAGTAATCGCGAAAGCGTTACGGAGATGACAAACTCCAGTGGAAGACTCTGCAGGAGAGACGCTCAGTAGCTCGGTACGGGCTTTTGTCAAAGTTTCGAGAACATACCTTCACCGAAGAGTCAAGCAGTATATTGCTCCCTCCTACGTATATCTCGCGAAGAGACCATGAGGATAAAATCAGAGAGGTTAGAGCCCACACAGAGGCATACCGACAATCCTTCTTTCCACGAACAATACGAGACTGGAACAGAAGGGAGAACCGATAGAGGTACTGAAGGTACCCTCCGCCACACACCGTCAGGTGGCTTGCGGAGTATGGATGTAGATGTAGATGTAGATGTACAACGTGTAGCTCCTACGTATGTCACGTGACGTGCACTGGCAAAGTAGATAAATAAGACTGTTTCGCATTTCGCTCATTGCTGGCATGGGCGAAGGAAACGATTTATGCAAGTTTCAGAATGTGAGGCAAACTTCAGATTTCGAGTCTACGGGGCAGTAGTCCCGAAACAGCGGCTGCTATGAACTCCCACATGTCTCTCTAGTGAAAGTATATGGTGAAAAGACTAATGGAACCAATCTGAATATCCGCATTGTTAACAATGGTGTTCCAGAGACCACTGACGCCCGAGGTTAACGTCGCAGCATATTGTAACGCAGTTGCTAAGTATTAAAAAAAAACGCAGCTAGAATCACGTCTATGCAATAGTTTAATTTGATGTCGGAGTTGACGCTAACGATACTGCAGCGACTGAAAAATCTTCAATTTGCTCGAAACCGTCACTACGAGTTGCTGGTGATTAACGATGGATACCACCCTTCGATTAGTCACGTTTTCAAAACGCTAGAAGTGTTAGAATTGGTTGGAGGAACTCGTCTAGACTTCAAAAAACTTCCTCGGTTCGCAAATTACCTATATCATAACCCAAGTGAACTGCTGTAGGACAACCTATATCGTCGTGTCCGGTATGTGAATGCTCCACTACGCACCGTTTAACGACCATGGCAAACACAGGCGTGAAGATGGTTTCACACACCATCGGCGGCGCTTCAGAATCCGACTGGTTCTCTTTAGCTTGGCTAGCTGCAATGCTGGCGTAGCAAAAGAATGCATTTGGGAGTTTGTAATAATGTTACTTGATAGTGTATGTAATATGTCATCATGTCAATGTACTGCACGGTTATTTAAGACCAGAACAGGATGGGTATAAAAGTAATCGTGCCAGTTATTTTACCTGTAGTACGGCTGAGCCAGCAACAGCGCCGATGCATTGGACGACGATGTAGAAGAGCGCCCTGAGAATGGAGATGTTTCCACTGGCCAGCAGCCCAATCGTCACAGCAGGGTTTACGTGGCCGCCGCTCACATGGCCCAGCGCCTGCAAAACACACCGCATCGTAACTAAGCGGCACATAATGCGCTGCAAGATTCATACACTGAGTTGACAAAAGTTACAGGACAGCGATATTCACTTACAAAAATCGCGGTTGTATCGCGTACACAACCACTGGTGGAAGCATAAGCGACCAATGACACTGCTAGCTAAGGCATAAACACATATGGTGAGCTAACACACTCTCACAAGCGACAACATCGGCGACTCCCTGCACATCAGCAATACTGACTGGATATGTCAGCTGGATACGCCAGCTGCTAGCACAGCCGACCAACAGGCAACTGCAGGGAAGCCGATAAACTCGCACCCTAAAGCACAAACAACACTGTGAATCCGGTGTATGACATATCGGACACTAACCGATAATGCGCCCAACTGTTACAGGTATGCAGACGCAAGTAGAGCAGTCAACGCCAATATTCAGCTACATCCGCCGAGTAACAACGCCTCACTTCGTCTAAGATATCCACCTAACCCTTGCTGAACTGTCGCAGATAGCAAGCAATCCGCTACTGCTCTTACTATCCGACATGACTATCGCAGAGGTTTTTTTCCCTTGCATCTTGCCTTGGCACTTTTTTTCCTCTGCCGTTCAAACCGCTACCCTTCGTTTAACTTTCGACCCAATCAATCCTCAGATGAGCGCATATTAATGGTTAACCATAACCAGACGTACGCAAACATCACAGTACCCACATCCTGCGAAGACCTCACTTAGTGAAAACTAACCACTATGCAGAGACGGCAGTAGACAAGATCCTCTCACCATTGACAACGCAGTGGCTGGCGGCCTTCACTTAACGACCGAGAGCACTGGAGTTTGCGTAGAGTTGTCAGTGCTAACAGGCAAGCAACACTGCGTGAAATAACCGCAGAAAACAATGTCGGAGGTACGACGAGCGTATCCGTTTGGACAGTGCAGCGATATCTGGATTTAATGAGCTGTTGTGGCAGAGGACAGACAAGAGCGCCTTTGCTGCAGCGCCTCTCGTGGGCCTGTGACCATATCGGTTGGACGTTGCCTGGTCAGATGAATACTGATTTCAATTGGTAAAAGTTGACGATAGGATTCGAGTGTGACTCAGACTCCACGTAGCCATGGACCCAAGTTGTCGACGAGGTGTCGGCCGTTGTGGCCGAGCGGTTCTAGGCGCTTCAGCCCGGAACCGCGCTGCTGCTACGGTCACAGGTTCGAATCCTGCCTCGGGCATGGATGTGTGTGATGTCCTTAGGTTACTTAGGTGTAAGTAGTTCTAAGTCTAGGGGTCTAAATGTTAAGTCCCATAGTGCTCAGAGCCATTTGAACCATTTGTCAACGAGGCACTGTGCAAGCTGGTGGAGTCTCCATAATTGTGTAGGCTGTGTTTATACGGAATGGTCCTCGGTTACGTTTGGCTACTTTGAGACCATTTTCAGTCATTCGTGTACTTCATGTTCACAAACAACGACAGAATTTTTATCAATGACAATGCGCCATCTCAATGGGCTACAATTGTTCACAATTGGTTTGAAGAATTATTTCTGGACATTTCGAGCGAATGATTTGGCCATTCAGATCGCCCGACATGAATCCCATCGAACATCGAACATAGATAATCGAGACGTTAGTTCGTGCAAAAAATCCTGTACGAACAACACCTTCTAATTATGGACGGCTGTAGAGGCAGCGTGGCTCAATATTTTTGCAAAATACTTCCAACGACCTGTTGAGTTCATGCCAGGTTGAGTTGCTGCACTACGTCGGGGAAAAGGAGGTCCGACACGATATTGGGAGGTATCTCATGACTTTTGTCACCTTGGTGTGTTTTGTTCACTGCTAGCGCCGGCGAAAATATCTAGTAATTTAAAAACTTTCCTTGAAAAGACCCTAACGAGCGACTGAGTTAGTGACGCTATCTAGTTGTCCTTAGAAAACTAGGATAACGTACTGGTAATTAACTGGCATTCTTAGAATTCCGGTTTTAACTGACAGGAATAGTCACAACGGAGAAAACATTAGTTACTCCGAGGAGACATCATGTTATTACCATGATAATGGCGTGTGTTACGAGAGGAAGGGAATCTACAAGTTTCTTCAGGTATGCCATTTCAGCCGGCCGCGGTGGCAGAACGGTTCTAAGCGCTTCAGTCCGGAACAGCGCGACTGCTACGGTCGCAGGTTCGAATCCTGCCTCGGGTATGGATGTGTGTGCTGTCCTTAGGTTAGTTAGGCTGAAGTAGTTCTAAGTTCTAGGGGACTGATGACCTCAGATGTTAAGTCCCATAGTGCTCAGAGCCATTTGAACCAGGTATGCTATTTCGTGCTTGGGTACCTCAGTTGGTAGAGCACTTGCCCGCGAAAGGCAAAGGTCCCGAGTTCGAGTCTCGGTCCGGCACACAGTTTTGATCTGCCAGGAAGTTTCAGGTGACTTTATTCCACGCATACGGGATGGTATAACTGCTCACGCATTGTTGTCATGGAAGATTGATTTGACAAATTTAGTGTTACACTGTGTCTCAGCTACCTAGTGCTAGAACCGTAAGTGGCACAATTATCGCAATATATATATTCATTGTATGGACCGAATCAGCCATTGCGATACTCGAAAACTAAGTAGTTCAGGCAGATATAAAGCGTGAAATATATTCAAAAACAGTGTTTTTGGTTTTCGAAATGTAAATTCTTCTATTTCCCTTAAATTTTGCACTTACCAAGTATAAATCTCTGCTTAGTTTAGGGCGCTACCTCCGTAAAAAGACGGACTATGAGACCCCACTATGAAAGCCAGTAAGCCGTCTGAAGACGAACTGTTACAGATAGAAACTGGTAATAGTGGTTGTTAAATAAAGTTACTTAAAAAGAAGTTTTATTTTTAAGCATACTTCCTATCATATGACCTCGAAGGAAACGAGGAAAGTGAAGTAATAAGCACACAAGAGACGACAGCAACGTTGCTAATGTGGAGGTATGCCGTGAAAATTTATTACTTCGAGATTACGTTGTCACACGACGTACTATTACGTAGATACAGCGCCGTACAACACGGTTCGAATTCAAGAACTGTGCGCTAGACAACCGTTGAGTTTAACCGCGGTTTTAACCACAAAGAAAATAAATCATTACATATTCCAACGGATAACAGCCATTATCGACACGGAAAATGAAACTGACTTTTAGTTTTATTCGTAAGACCATTCCTACTCGTAACATACTGTTTATTGTTACCTCCAGTTAATTAAAAAACGCGGGCCGTCCTGCCTTATTCTCTCGTGTGTAACTGAAGACTTATTGCGTGATATTGCGTTTGGCTTACAACGAATGTGACACTACTACTTACGCATTACTACTTAATTATTGTAAGGTTTACACTAATCCGATCTGTGCGCGCTATTCTCTGCACGTGCCAGGAGAAATGAACTTGGCATTACCCAAATTCTGTTGCTACAAATTCTTTGTCAATCCAAACTAATCAATGTACACTGATCATCCACAACATTACGACTACCTACATAATAGCCGGTACATCCACCTCTGTCACGGATAACAGCGGAAGAGCGTCGTGGCATAAAAGCAATGACGCCTTGGTACTCCGCTAGAGCGAGTTGGCACCACATCTGCACACACAAGTCACCTAATTCCCGTAAATTCCAGGGAGGGGGGCGATTAGCTCTGACGTCACTTCATACACGTCACAGAAGTGTTCCATCAGGTTCAGATCTGGTAAGTTAAGGAGCCAGCACATCAATTGGAACTCGCCACTGTGTTCCTCGGACCACTCCATCACACTCCTTGCCTTATGACAGGGCACATTATCTTGTTGAAAAATGCCACTGCTGTCGGGAAACATGATCGTCATGACGGGGTGTACGTGGTCTGCAACAAGTGCACGATACCAAAAATGGCTCTGAGCACTATGGGACCCAACAGCTGAGGTCATCAGTCCCCTAGAACTTAGAACCAGTTAAACCTAACTAACCTAAGGACATCACACACATCCATGCCCGAGGCAGGATTCGAACCTGCGACCGTAGCGGTCTCGCGGTTCCAGACTGACGCGCCTAGAACCGCACGGCCACATCGGCCGGCTGCACGATACTCCCTGGCCGTTATGATGCCTTACACGTTGTCCAGTGGACCCCTGGACCCCCACGTGAATGTTTCCCAGAGCATAATGGAGCCGCCACCGTGTACAAGAACTGTTCTCCCGGAAGACGACGGACTCGCGGTCATTTTCGCTATGAAGAAGAAGGTATCGGGATTCATCAGACCATGCAACGCTCTGCCACTGCGCTAACGGCCAGTGCTGATGGTCACGTGCCCATTTCAGTCGTAGTTGCCAATGTCCTGGTGTTAACGTTGACACGTGCATGGGTCGTGAGCTGCAGAGGAAAATCGTTAGGAATCTTCGGTGCACTGCGTTTTCAGACACACGTGTACTCTGCCCAGCATTAAAGTCTGAATTTAGTTCCGTCACAGTTCCTGTTTTACCAGTCTGCGCAGTTTACGACATCCGACATCTGTAGTGAGAGGTGGCCACGCGACCACACGACGTCTGGACGTGGTTTCACCTGGTTTCGCCACGTGTTGAAGACAGCACTTGTGCAGTTTCGGAAATGCTCGTGCTGAGCCTTTGGGCCATCACAGTCTTTCCTCGGCCGAACTCCGATAGAGCGCGCGCCTTCCCTGTTCTATACACGGGCAGACTGCTCACTGATACTACATACACCGCGCGTGTATCTGACAAACAGTCACTCCTCGCCAGGTGACACTGCTAGCGCCTGCATGGATTTATATCGATAGTAGGTCGGTGGTAATAATGTTCTAACTGATCAGTGTATATATTGCTCCATTTAAAAGAAAATCAATGTGTGCCACTCGTTCGTGGAATTTTTTTGATATAGTCTGTGTAGACGCTGTTCTTCTGTCACACCTTCTCTTAGAAGTGTATGCGATTTGTCAAACATTTCATTGCGCTTCCAAGTTTGAATAACAGGGAATGCAAGGATTTGCTCAGCTCCGTAACGGGTTTGTTAAAAGTAAAATATCATGCATAACTGCACTTTGTGCAAAGCGTTCAACTAGAAGTAACAGAGACAACCCTATCTGACTGGAGCGGCCTATTCATAAGTCTTGTGCTAAGTTACTACATCCTCTTTACCATAACCGAGAAAAGTGATCCAGTGTTTAAAGCACTCGATTCGCTTTTATGGGAAATATGGTTCAAATTCACGTCTGGCCATGCCATTTCTCCAAAATCACTTATGCGAATACCACTCTAGTTAAAAAAAAAAAAAAAAAAAAGGGTTCAAATGGCTCTGAGCACTATGGGACTTAACTTCTGAGGTCATCAGTCCCCTAGAACTTAGATCTACTTAAACCTAACTAACCTAAGGACATCACAAACATCCATGCCCGAGGCAGGATTCGAACCTGCGACCGCAGCGGTAGCGCGGTTCCAGACTGTAGCGCCTAGGACCGCTAGGCCACTCCGGCCGGCCACTTTGGTTTCTTAAACACACCTGATTCTTTTCCTCATTCGTGACCAATTCCAATTACCATTTCGTCTGTAATGAACCACACGTCAAAATTTTATGGAATGGAGCAGCTGCTTGACAACTTATCTCAACGCACTGTAGAAGAAAATGTCGCTTATCAGATTCTAGTCTTCGATTTTTGCGTGTTTATAGAAGTTATTTTTAGTTACCTGGTACAGTGTCAACATGTTAGTCCTTTCTACCGCTCTGATCTGACTGCAAGGAAGAAATTTCGGCTACTATTTGTCTAGGCACTGTTATGCTTTTTCTGAAAGGATGAGGAAAATATCATCGCACTTACTCTCTTGTTACTCTCTGCTTACTAATCAATGACGTCTGCTGTTTGTTACAACTAAGTCAAACATGATACCGGTTTACTGGCAATGGAATTATTGTTTATTTAAAACTGGAGATATCAGTTGACAATTTGTCTCCTAAAATACTGTATGATCCTAAATTGGAACACTGCTACAATTTTTATCTTTCAGGAGAAACGAGATAAGCAAGATATAAAACAAACTGTACGTCCTTATTATCCTTTCTGTAATGTACGAGATATTCACTAAAATTATACCAAACTCATAGAAAAACCATAGGATTTTAATCAAGCAAGTGGGTGTAGTGCAATGGAGTCCTTGTAAATCGTGGATGAAATTACAGAACGGAGCAGTAAGTGCGTCTTGGATTAACAAATTTTTAGAAAATTTTTGACGAAATTTCGACAAAATCTGTTTTAACAACGTTTGAAAAACAAGGTATTTATTCAATATATTTTGGCCTATTAAAGAATATACTTTTATATGTCAGCGCGACAGTTTCCATTCCACGTATTCAGTATAGTGGGAAATTATGAATTGAAAGGGGAGTCACACAAGGAGATTCCGTATAACCAAAACGTGTCTCTGCAGTTCTAGAAGAAGATTTCAGATCCAGAGATTGAGCAAATGAAGAAGGTCTACGTGTTAATTGTGCATATCCGAACCATCTACGTTTTACGAATGACGATGTACTGTTTACCTTTAATCCAGATGAAGTTTAGCAACTGTTGGAAGACCTTAATAGAGAAATTTTTGAAGTAGCTCTGAAAACCTACTGCATATAGCTTAAGATATTGTACGACCAGCTAATCGAAAATAAAATAATGCAAATAAAAATTGAAGCTGCAGGAGCACTCACAGAAACTGAAGGCGACGATTTTATGGCCAGGAAACGAAATAAATAAGACAGCTAAAAATTGCTGGAGTGCTTTGGTAAACTAAATAACGTTTTTCAAATGAAGATTCCAATGCATCTGAAACGGAACATGCACAAGTAGATTGCTTGGTCAGTTTTTAGATATGACACTGAGACAGGAGTTTAAAGATAGTCATAGTAGTACGTAATTTACGTACCGTCTCTTGCCTGATTTTTTTCAGGAACGTTCCCTTAATCGTACCTCACATGTGTAAGAACATAGTTTCTTTTGATTTTAGTATGTTGCTAAACTAACAACACGAGCAAGGGGGCGCAGAGATTAAGGCCAGGACTAGCATTCTAGAAGAGCAGGTTAAAAATGGTTCAAATGGCTCTGAGCACTATGGTACTTAACATCTGTGGTCATCAGTCCCCTAGAACTTAGAACTACTTAAACCTAACTAACCTAAGGACATCACACACATCCATGCCCGAGGCAGGATTCGAACCTGCGACCGTAGCAGTCACGCGGTTCCGGACTGCGCGCCTAGAACCGATAGACCACCGCGGCCGGCGAAGAGCAGGTTAAAAATACCCGTAGAGTCACACACGTTTGGGTTCTCCGTCGTGTCCAAAAATCATTTAAGCAAAATGACGGGAAAGTTTTGTCAAAAAAAGAAAGGAAGATACTGCCGGTATCCTTTGCCATCTTTGTCCAGTCTCAGTTTATGTCGTTTGAATACACTTTGAAGTATAAATTTTATGAAGAGCTTTTGACGTGTGTAGATTTTTCAGTCTTGTTAGCTTCTAGTGTAAGTTATTGACATAAAATGAAATTTGTATTTCGGAATAGGAGTAAAAACGTCAAAGAAAACAGGTTTATAGGAGAAATACACAGATGTACAAAAAGTACTGCGGAATCAAACAGGAAAATTCCCTAGGTTTGAAATGGATCCTGTGCGTTTAGTAAGTCGACGTTTGAGAGTATGGAACATCAAACTACACAGATGGCGGATGTGATGGGATTAAGTGTGTGATGTTTCACCAGTGAAGTAGACCATTAAAATAATGAGTGTTTCCAACATTAGTCGCTACGTCTGAGAAGACAGAGTCGAAAATCACCCGTTTCTTCTGTGCGTTATTGAAATACAAAACCACATGTCATTGGGAACTCTTATTCGCAGCACATCATTTGTTATTCCCTTCCTGACTTCCCAGCTGATTGACGCTTCACCAGCTCAAAACCATATGTCTGTGAGAAAAAACTCGGCTTCGAGTAGAAACAAGCGTAACAGCCCTCATAAATACGTCAAGTGACCATCTGATTTGGTATCTTAATGAAAAGTAATTCTTACTTAAGCTAGAAGAGGTGACGCAGTAAGGCAGGCTTTTAGGTAGTAATACTAGTTTCTTTAGCTAGAAATTTAAGGTTGGTTGGTTGGTTTGGGGGTGGGGACCAAATAGGAAAGTCATCGGTCCCATCGGATTAGGGAAGGGTGGGGAAGAAAGTCGGCCGTGCCCTTTCAAAGGAACCATCCTGGCATTTGCCTTAAGCGATTTAAGGAAATCACGGAAAACATAAATCACAATGGCTGTGCGTGGATTTGAACCGTCGTCATCCCGCATGCGAGTTCAGTGTACTAACCATTGCGCCACCGCGCTCGATGCCGGAAATTTAACAAAGATCTTCTATCTACTACTAATAAGTGGCACCAGCTTTATATGTATCTGGCAATTCCTTCCTAGTGTTTCAAATTTTTCTCCGTAGTACGAGGGTTGGAACTTAAATAGTGGCAATTGATACAAATGAGTTACATGTTTGCACCTGTTACAGAACAGGCTCTGCTAACGGTATGCTATGCCATCCACATCGCTGGCAACGGGTTCTACACAACGCTGGTGACTATTTTGAAGGAGAGCAACAGGTGCAAATATGTAACTCTTTTGTATCGGTTGTGAATAAATAGTTGCCACTATTTAAGTTCCAACCCTCGCATAAGATTAACATTCATAAGTACAGTAATATTATACGGTTTTCATCATTAAACAGCGCTGAATTATAGTTCTCCGTATATAGATGTAGAATTTGAACTATTTCTTTTTCCTCTTTAACCGCGACATGATCTCGTGCGAATACCGTGACCATGATTTGCTTATTATAGAATTCATCGGCCAGATCGCAAAAGAATATTGATCACTAGTTTCAGTTCTAGGTATGGATCATCTCAACATTTAAAAGCGTTAAAGAGGCAGTTTTTTCTCTTAATATCTGAAGATGACTGATGCACAGTATTAAAAACCATTATAATTGAAGTTTTCACCATCCACATGGTGTGATGTTATATACACAGGAGTATATCAATTCATATTAAAATTCTGTGTACACTACAGACCAATCTAAAACTGTTGTATAAAACATGCTCGGAGTTTTTCAGGGTACAACCTCGAGCTTTCAACGATTACCTCCACTGTCTTCGTGAGGAGAAACTGACTGTCAAAACTGCTGCTGTGGTGGCCTTATACGGCCAAAAGACGGCTTCTGATTGGTCGGTAATTACTTCATGCTGCCGCAAGTGGTGTTAACGTGTGGACTGGTGGCGCTGCCGCTCATACCGTAGCGTAAACAATGCGACAAATATCTGTCGCTCTTCTTTGCATCGAGAGCTATCTTCCATGCACCGCTAAGATTGTATCCGCTGCTACAGTAGAAGATTTTCTGACAGGTTCGTTCTCACCTCACGAATCTAAAACTGTAGGAGAGAAAGTAAGAGACGGAGAGAAAGGAAAGAAGGCAAATGAAGGAGGGAAAGAGGGGGGTGGGGTTAGAGAGGGAGGGCGAGAGAGAGAGAGAGAGAGAGAGAGAGAGAGAGAGAGAGAGAGAGAGGCAGGGGAGAGGAGTAAAGAGCTGCATACTCGTATATCGTATCTGAGGGAGCATATAGAGGGGCTTCGTTATCACTCCGCTTAGTATTCTGAGAGACCACGTCAGTAACACATCACCAGAAGGTGGTGAGAAGCTCACTGCAGTCTCAGAATTGATGAGTGCCTATTCACTGGCAAAAGTTCCACAAAAACAGGTTAACGAGGCAATGTTCCGCGCTAACTGTCACCGTAATGTTATCGTCATTACACGGTGCATTCCTGGCGAAAGATATCCAGACCACTAGCACCTCATGTATGTGCTCTTCTAATGAATATGTTTAACCTCTACTACTGTCACAGCGCAAATAACTATTCTCAGTACTGTCCATTTAAAAGTGTGACCTCATGCGAAATTCTTAATTTCTTAGCGTAATCGATATATGGTAACACCTGACTGAAGAAATCAACGAAACAAATAGGCAGTTGCATTCGTACTGACAGGTCAAGCCCTGTGGCATAGTTACCTAAAATGACGGCACCAAATGTACTATACAGGATTCAACCGCTTGCTTACATCCAGCAAATGCCGACTACGTCAGTTATTACAAGGCATTGCGATCTTAAACCGTTCGAGTCGCGTGTGATGATGGGCGTCAGACTGAAGAAATTTCATGTATAAATCTGTGGAATCAATCAACCCTCCTTGAACTACGGTTTCATGCATTCACCGGGAACACAGAAATGTAATCGTTACCATAGCTAAGCACAACACATTTGCTACCAAGGGTACACAGTAAGCTTTTTCTCTACAACTAGTGAGAGGGGGTTTGTTCTTTACAAAAGAATTCAACATACAGTAAAAAGATCACAGAAAACAAAGTGACGCGGGACTTCATCTGAGACGCCGAGTGGTCTGCGACGCGAACTGCTCCATGGCTCAAAACATGACGCGCTTGGTGCGCGGGGAGGGGTTGACCGGCGACAGAAGTGTGACTGCGTCTAATGTGGTGAGCTAATGTAAAAAACAGTGCACCCCTAGTGAGTGTCAAACTTTGTAGATACAAAAATACGTTAGACTGGCCAGTACAAAATGTTACACATTAAATTTGCTAACATCTACCCACTGTTTGGTAATATGGGAAGTTACAACTTTCGGAAAAAGGTTCGATCATCCCTTAAACATACAATAATGTTACCTACGGGTAATTTCTACAATTGAGCTAATTTGCCGTCTCCATTCGCGAATAGTGCATTGGTAAAATGATAGTCAGTAAAAGTGGTATGGGAGTTCTAATTGCCGGCCGAAGTGGCCGAGCGGTTCTAGGCGCGAGACCGCTACGGTCGCAGGTTCGAATCCTGCCTCGGGCATGGATGAGTGTGATGTCCTTAGGTTAGTTAGGTTTAGGCAGTTCTAAGTTCTAGTGGACTGATGACCTCAGAAGTTAAGTCCCGTAGTGCTCAGAGCCATTTTAACCATTTTTGAGCTCTAATTTCTATGATTTTCTCGCTGAAGTCATTTCGCGAGACGTATGTGGGAGCAGCTGTTTGTAGAAGCATGTACATGAAATGTATTCGCAGCTGCGAATACGAACAACCATCAGCTGTATAAGAGAATGACGACAGTGAAAATTTGTGCCGGGCTGGGACTCGAACCCGGATTTCCCGTTTTACACGAGCGGTTACCATAATCGCTTTTACTATCCGTGCACGACTCACGAAGAGACATAAACGTCCAGATGTTGTTGTTCCTGAGTCACAGTCAGTACTCTTACGCACCTTACGTAATTTCCGTAAAGAGGAGAACATTTTAATTGAAAGCCGCTGTGTGGCATCTGCGGATGTATACCATATTGCAGTGTCTGTGTTGTTAAGAAGAAAGATGCAATGTTCCTTCGAAAATGCTTGCATGTGGGAAGGAAAATTTCATCGTTTTTCTTAACAACACATGCCCTGCAACACCGTATCGTTTCTATAAGCCGTCTCTGAAAACTGCTTATTTAAGGACTTCCACATTACCGAAATGTGCTTGCCCGACCTTCCCTCCGTTGAATTAAGTTAGTGATTTAGGAGTGATCGGGGTGGGGCAAGTTAGAAGTGTTTAAAAAGGTTTAATTAATACTGATAGCATGTATCAATTATCTTGAAACGCTACAAATGTATAATTTACTCCGCTCTGGTGGAAGGAATTCCTGTATTGCAACTCCACGCAGTACGAAATGTTACATAACGATTTTTGCTAACATCACCTCAATGCTTAGTATTAAAGAGCTCACTAGTTTAGGAGAATACTCTGATGGTTCATTACACAGTCACATGTGATTCCTACCCGTATATTACACTACTGGATATTAAAATTGCTACACTAAGAAGATGACGTGCTACAGATGCGAAATTTAACCGACAGGAAGAAGATGCTGTGAAATGCAAATGATTAGCATTTCAGAGCAATCACACAAGCGCCGGTGGCGACACCTACAACCAGCTGACATGAAGAAATTTTCCAACCGATTTCTCATACACAAACAGCAGTTGACGGGCGTTGCCTGGTGAAACGTTGTTGTGATGCCTCGTGTAAGGAGGAGAAATGCGTACCATCACTTTTTCGACTTTGATAAAGGTCGGATTGTAGCCTATCGCGATTGAGGTTTATCGTATCGCCACATTGCTGCTCGCGTTGTTCGAGATCCAATGACTGTTAGCAGAATATAGAAGCGGTGGGTTCAGGAGCGTAATACGGAACGCCGTGCTGGACCCCAAACGGCCTCGTATCACTAGCAGTCGAGATGACAGGCATCTTATCCGCATGGCTGTAACGGATCGTGCAGAAACGTCTCGATCCCTGAGTCAACAGATGGGGACGTTTGCAAGGCGACAACCATCTGCACGAACAGTTCGACGACGTTTTTCAGCAGCATGGACTATCAGTTCGGTGACCATGGCTGCGGTTACCCTTGACGCTGCATCACAGACAGGAGCGCCTGCGATGGTGTACTCAACGACGAACCTGGGTGCACGAATGGAAATACGTCATTTTTCGGATGAATCCAGGTTCTGTTTACAGCATCGTCATGGTCGCGTCCGTGTTTGGCGACATCGCGGTGAACGCACATTGGAAGCGTGTATTCGTCATCGCCATACTGGCGTATCACCTTGCGTGATGGTATAGGGTGGCATTCGTTACACGTCTCGGTCACCTCTTGTTCGCATTGACGGCACTTTGAACGGTGGACGTTACATTTCAGATGTGTTACGACCCGTGGCTCTACCCTTGATTCGATCCCTGCGAAACCCTACATTTCAGCAGGATAATGCACGACCGCATGTTGCGGGTCCCGTACGGGCCTTTCTGGATACAGAAAATGTTCGATTGCTGCCCTGACCAGCACATTCTCCAGATCTCTCACCAAATGAAAACGTCTGGTTAATGGTGGTCGAGTAACTGGCTCGTCACTATAAGACAGTCACTACTCTTGATGAACTGTGGTATCGTGTTGAAGCTGCATGGGCAACTATACCTGTACACGCCATCCAAGCTCTGTTTCACTCAATGCCCAGGCCAGTGGTGGTTGTTCTGGGTACTGATTTCTCACGATCTATGCACCCAAATTGCGTGAAAATGTAATCACATGTCAGTTCTAGTATAATATATTTGTCCAATGAATACCCGTTTATCATCTGCATTTCTTCTCGGTGTAGCAATCTTAATGGCCAGTAGTGTACTCATGGTGAACTAGGGCTTCGCCTGTAACTGCATATACTTCGTGGACTGTGAAAATCCTACAAACTTTCTGAACTGCACTCTGCTCCATCGCACCGAGTGGTCAGCACACTGGACTCGCATTCAGGAGGACGGCTGTTCAAATCCGCGTCCGGCCATCGATAGTTAGGTTTTCCGTGATTTCACTAAATCGCTTAAGGCAAATTCCGGAATGATTCCGTTGAATGTGCACAGCTGACATCCTTCCTCTTCCTTCTCTAATCCGAACATGTCCTCAGACTAATGACGTCACTGTCGACGGGACGTTATACTCTAACCTTCCTTCGCTTCCACTCTCCGCCGCCTGAAGTGTTTTTAGAAGCAATCTCTAATGCTACGGTAATTTCTGAGAAGCCTTGCCTATAGAACGCACGGGCTCAGAACAACATATATCGAACCACGAAATAATAGAAAGTACGGCTGTAGTGGCGGGAGATATCGAAAGTGTTAACTGCTTTGCCAGGCGAACAACGTTTAGCGTTATGAATAGGAATGAGTGAAGCCGTTGTAGTGTCCAGGCCTGATATTTTTACCTAGTGAAAGTCAGTTCCTCGATTGTGTAATGTGGAGTCTTGTTTGGATTTCTGTTGGGATTATCGATTGCTGCCAACTGACGATTTCTGCAAGTGTGTGAATTGCCACGGAGACAGCCGGCCGGAGTGGCCATGCGATTCTAGGCGCTACAGTCTGGAACCGAGCGACCGCTACGGTCGCAGGTTCGAATCCTGCCTCGGGCATGGATGTGTGTGATGTCCTTAGGTTAGTTAGGTTTAAGTAATTCTAAGTTCTAGGCGACTGATGACCTCAGAAGTTAAGTCGCATAGTGCTCAGAGCCATTTGAACCATTTTTGAACGACGGAGACAGCTGTGTAAAACTTCGTAAGGAAGCCACCGATGCTGATTTCCTATTTCAACTGTACTGCGCGCCATATCAGAAAGGAACATCGATAAGGAAAAGCACATGGTTAGTCAATAGAAAGTTGGCCATCTAAAACAGCATTATTTTATTCTCGTGTTGGGTAAGAGAGTATACCCTACAAGCGACTGCTTCCGAAATCGAGTTATCGAGAACACCATTTGTGACTACTATGGGTTTTGTCGATAAGTCTGCTGTGTGTCACGAATGTCAGCGTTCCTATCGGTGGACAAAATAAGATCGTGGACATAGCGAATAGCATATAGCCACTTGGAAATACAAGGAAGGACGAGCGGTAAAACACGAAATTGAAAACATATGGGCCGCCCATGTGACCGAGCGGTTCTAGGCGCTTCAGTCCGGAACCGCGCGACCGCTACGGTCGCCAGTTCGAATCCTGCCTCGGGCATGAATGTGTGTGATGTCCTTAGGTTAGTTAGGTTTAGTTAGCTCTCAGTCCCAAGGGACTGATGACCTCAGATGTTAAGTCCCATAGTGTTCAGGGCCATTTGAACCATTTTTTTTTTGAAAACATGTGGATCTTTGGAGACATTGAAAGGCTGGCTCTTGGCACTATGGGACTTAACATCTGAGGTAATCTGTCCCCTACAACTTAGAACTATTGAAACCTAGCTAACCTAAGGACATCACACACATCCATGCCCGAGGAAGGATTCGAACCTGCAACCGTAGCGGTCGCGTGGTTCCAGAATGAAGCGCCTAGATCCGTTCGGCCACACCGGCCGGCTCATTGAAAAGGAATCCCGTAAGTGCCTCATAGTTAGAGTATATTCGATGGGCAAGCAAATTTAAGTGTCTCACGTAAAGCACTTCATCTTGCTCGGGACAAGAGCTGTAACAGACGACTTTAAGTCCTACAGCACCTTGAAGAAAGAATGATTGAAACATGAATTTGTAAATGATTCTGTGAAATTTGTTTCTTTGGACGATCCATCTTTCCACACACAGAAATCTGCCAAATCGTCGATTAAAAGCTAGGGCCGACCGAGATACAGGGACGAACTGTACCTCTTCCAGTACTAGTACTGTTGAATTCTGCCTAGTTGTCAAAGATGGTATGTATAGGAAACCTGCTTCTCGGATCGCTAGACAACAATTCATGCAAATCCCATTAATGAGTTTTATTACGAAAAGTACATGACAATACTTAACTTTGTGTTAAACAGATGTGTCGCAAGCAAAGGGCGACAGACAAAATAAACCATGTTCTTTAGTACATACAATTCCTAAGTCGCTGGTCTTGAAGGGCCTAATTTTGATGCTGCTGTAGAAGTGGGCTGCGGCGCTTATGTCCTCTTCGCATACAGGCTGCTGCCGTCCACAGCTCGTGGTCTCGCGGTCGCGTTCTCGCTTCCCGAGCATGGGGTCCCGGGTTCGATTCCCAACGGGGTCAGGGATTTTCACCTGCCTCGAGATGACTGGATGCTTGTGTTGTCCTCATCATTTCATCATCATTCGTGCAAGTGGAAGACAGAACTGAGAAAAGATTGGGAATTTGTACGGGCGCTGATAATCGCGCAGTTGAGCGCTCCACAATCCAAACATCATCATCCACAGACTGCTGCCGTCGCGTTGCCGTCCTGGAGAGGGGTCGGTTAGCGTGCAGTGGAGGCCTACGAGACAGACAGGACGCGGCGCGTGCGTCACGGGGGTAGGCCTGAGCTAGCTCGCTCGCTCAGGTCAGCAGACGAAATGCGTTTCTGATCGTGTTAACTCGAAACTGGGTGTGTACGTACTAACAAGAATTGCATATTCTACTGAAATCTGCTTTTAGAGAGTCTTGTATTGTATTGTATGTTAACCGGGTACCTAGAAACGACGGAGAGACTCCGTCCCCGCCGCAGCCGCAGTGGTCCGCAACCCCACGACAACTACCGCAGTCCGCTTCACCCCTCCGCCACCCCACACCGAACCATGGTGATTGTGCGGTTCGGCCCCCAATGGACCTCCCCAGGGAACGTCTCAAACCAGACGGGTGTAACCCCTATGTTTGCGTGGTACAGTAATGGTGATGTACGCGTACGTGGAGAACTCGCTTGCGTAGCAATCGCCGTCATAGTGTAGCTGAGGCGGAATAAGGGGAACCAGCCCGCATTTGCCGAGGCAGATGGAAAACCGCTTAAAAACCATCCACAGACTGGCCGGTTCACCGGACCTCGACACAAGTCCGCCGGGCGGATTCGTGCCAGGGACCGGGCGCTCCAGGCTAGAGAGTCTTACTGATCACGAGTACTACAACAAAATACACGACTGTGCAGTGGCTGTAATTTAAGATCTATGCTCTGCATAAATGGTATAACAGCATCTAGTCTCTACTGCTTAACAGTGCTCATTTCATACAAGATGCCGTGCCTCATCCAACCGATAAAATTTTATTATACCCAGTACAGTCGTAACAAATTATTAGTAGGCATATGGACTTTCGATCGTTGTAGTTCTAATAAACAATAAGACTCCATAATAGCGGATTCACAGCAGAAGATGCAATTCTCATTTGTAGATAAACATGTAATTGCGAGTGAACAGTTGCAGAAGGGTAGTTTGTCTGCTGAGCTGAGCCAACGAGAGAGTCAGGCCTATCTTCGTGAAGTACGCGCCGCGGCCTGTCTTTCTCGTGGGTCTCGGCGTGCAGTTGGCTGACGTCTTCTTCGTAGCCCTCTCTGCTCTCTCGTTTCCGACTGGTGTGCCGGCGCTTGACTTTACGCCGTTACATGTACTTTGACAGTTTGCGGTTGCGTGGGCAAGTTCAACCTTCCGAGACTCTCCCAGTATTCCTCAGAGACATATCAATACCGTACCCGGGTTCGGAGAACAAGGATTGCTCCCGACCGCGAATACAGTCCGCGGAATAGTCCATGAAGAAGACGGGGCTGACGAGTAAAGTAAGTGAAATTACTAGTTTCAGTTTGTAATTAATGTCAACTTAGTAAACGTGCGTCTTTTCTCGTCCCTCTAGTCACCGCAATAAACACTGTCCATATTTTGCCTCCACGAGAGTCGCGCGGTCGATATATATCGTTTGGAGCCCGAGCGTTGCATAAGCAACGCTTCTTACAAATTACCAGTGCTACACTATGTGATCAAAAGTATCCGGACATCTGGCTGAAACTGACTTACAAGTTCGACGTAAAAGTCGGCATTCCAAAACATCTCAAAGGTGTTCTATAGGATTCAGGTCTGGACTCTGTGCAGTCCAGTCCATTACAAGGATGTTATTGCCGTGTAACCACTGTGCCACAGGCCGTGCGTTATGAACATGTGCTCGATCGTGTTGAAAGATGCAAACGCCATCCCCGAATTGCTCTTCAACAGTGGGAAACAAGAAGGTGCTTAAAACATCAATGTAGGCCTGTGCTGTGATAGTGTCACTCAAAACAATACGGGGTGCAAGCCCCCTCCATGAAAAACACGACCACGCTGTAACACCACCTCCTCCGAATTTCACTACACACTGTCGTTTGGCATTTACAGGCGTGATGTGTGGCTAATGAGCAGCCGCTCGACAGTGAAATCCAAGTCTTCTCACCTCCCGCCTAACTGTCATAGTACTTGCAATGGATCCTGATGCAGTTCGGAATTCTTGTGTGATGGTCTGGATAGATGTCTGCCTATTACACATTACGACCCTCTTCAAACACCGGCGGTCTCTGTCAGTGAACAGTTGAGGTCGGCCTGTACGTTTTTGTGTTGTACGTGTCCCTTCACGTTTCCACTTCACTATCACATCGGAAACAGGGGACCTAGAGATGTTTAGGACTGTGGATATCTCGCGTACTGACGTATGACACCCAATCACCTGGCCATGTTAGAATTCCGTGAGTACCGCGGAACGCCCCATTCTGCTCTCTCACGATGTCTATTGACTACTGAGTGCTTAGCAGTAGGTGGCAGCACAATGCACCTAATATGGAAAAGTATGTTTTTGGGGGTGTCCGGACACTTTTGATCACATAGTGTACTTCCGTAAGTATTTCGAACTTGAGGAAATGTGAAACTGACCTTGGAACTACACTACTGGCCATTAAAATTGCTACACCGCGAAGATGACGTGCTACAGACGCGACGTTTAACCGCCAGGAAGAAGATAATGTGATATGCAAATGATCAGCTTATCAGAGCATTCACACCAGGTTGGCGCCGGTGGGCGACACCTACAACGTGCTGACATGAGGAAAGTTTCCAACCGATTTCTCATACACAAACAGCACTTGACCAGCGTTGCCTGGTGAAACGTTGTTGTGATGCATCGTGTAAGGAGGAGAAATGCGTACCATCTGTTTCCAACTTCGATTAAGGTCGGATTGTAGCCTATTGCGATTGCGGTTTATCGTATCGCGACATTGCTGCTCGCGTTGGTCGAGATCCAATGACTGTTAGCAGAATATGGAATCGGTGGGTTCAGGGGGTAATAGGGAACGCCGTGCTGGATCTCAACGGCCTCGTATCACTAGCAGTCGAGATGACAGGCATCTTATCCGCATGGCTGTAACGGATCGTGCAGAAACGTCTCGACCCCTGAGTCAACAGATGGGGACGTTAGCAAGACAACAACCATCTCCACGAACAGCTCGACGACGTTTGCAGCAGCATGGACTATCAGCTCGGAGACCATGGCTGCGGTTACCCTTGACTCTGCATCACAGACAGGAGCGCCTGCGATGGTGTACTCAACGACGAACCTGGGTGCAAGAATGCCAAAACGTCATTTTTTCGGATGAATCCAGGTTCTGTTTACAGCATCGTGATGGTCGCATCCGTGTTTGGCGACATCGCGGTGAACGCACATTGGAAGCGTGTATTCGTCATCGCCATACTGGCGTATCACCTGGCGTGATGGTATGGGGTGCCATTGGTTACACGTCTCGGTCACCTCTTGTTCGCATTGACGGCACTTTGAACAGTGGACGTTACATTTGAGATGTGTTACGACCCGTGGCTCTAACCTTCATTCGATCCCTGCGAAACCCTACATTCCAGCAGGATAATGCACGACCGCATGTTGCAGGTCCTGTACGGGCCTTTCTGGATAAAGAAAATGTTCGACTGCTGCCCTGGGCAGCACATTCTCCAGATCCCTCACCAATTGAAAACGTCTGGTCAATGGTGGCCGAGCAACTGGCTCGTCACAATACGCCAGTCACTACTCTTGATGAACTGTGGTATCGTGTTTAAGCTGCATGGGCAGCTGTACCTGTACACGCCATCCAAGCTCTGTTTGACTCAATGCCCAGACGTATCAAGGCCGTTATTACGGCCAGAGGTGGTTGTTCTGGGTCCTGATTTCTCAAGATCTATGCACCCAAATTGCGTGAAAATGTAATCACATGTCAGTTCTAGTATAATATATTTGACGAATATCCGTTTATCATCTGCATGTCTTCTTGGTGTAGCAATTTTAATGGCCAGTAGTGTACGTTTGTGATTTTGGGGTGCGACAATCTCGAACTGTCTCAAAGGTATCGATTACTACGGATAGAAAGAATCGATTTTTTTTAATTTAAAGAAAACGTATGAAGCATCATTATCTTCCGGTACAGATGTGTCAGTGTGTCCGCTCTGTTGGACGAGAGGCCGCGTTGCAGCTCTACTCGAGCGGCGCGGAGCTGCACGCACCGCGTGGGCAGCGGTGGCGTGGAACTGGGAAGCTGCGGCTGCGGAGAGCGTTGCATGAATGAGAGTGAGCCAAGAAAGGGCGGGCGCGCTCGGCAAGTGGGTCACTCGGTGCGTGGGTCATCTACCTTGAATGAGAGCGCCTGCGCTGCGCCCGCCTGCTGCCGCCGCCGCCGCCGCTGCCGGCTACACTCACACATCGCCGGCTCTCGTAACACACGCTGTCGCTGCCTCCACGCCCGCCCGACCGGCTACAATCGCCGGCGTCTGACTCGGCCCTTCCTGCAACTTCTTGCCGCGTGCAGCTTTTGTCGACGAGGCGACCTACAAATTGCCCACCACTTCGTGGGAGGTCCCACAACATTGTCCTCGTTCTGACATTTTTTTCTGCTCTCGCTGTCTACTTCTTTTTCTCACGTAGACGGCAATGAACCGAGAAGGAGCTGTCGTCCCTCCACATCTTTACCAATGTGTCCTCTCTCTCTCTGAGGCATTCGATACGAAATATAAGGTTGGTGCATAGCACGTAGCGTTTTAGTTTTGCATGTCGGTATTCCTGTTGCAATGGGTTTATTTACCGATTGTCAAATTGATTCCATATTTTTAGATTGCCGGAAGGCTTTCGAAACAGTTCCTCACAAGCGTCTTCTTACCAAACTCCGTGCCACTTGTGGGACTGGATTAGTGATTTCCTGTCAGAAAAATCACAGTTCGTAGTAATAGACGGAAAGTCATCAAGTAAAACAGAAGTTATATACAGCATTGCCCGCCCGGTTGGCCGTGCGGTCTAACGCACGGTTTTCCGGGCGGGAAGGAGCGCCTGGTCCCTGGCACGAA
Source organism: Schistocerca cancellata (assembly GCF_023864275.1). Lineage (NCBI taxonomy): Eukaryota > Metazoa > Arthropoda > Insecta > Orthoptera > Acrididae > Schistocerca > Schistocerca cancellata. Next base: position 208,124,605 of record NC_064629.1, on the reverse strand, counting down.
TCCGCCAGGCGGATTTGTGTCGAGGTCCGGTGAACCGCACAGTCTGTCGATGGTTTTTAGGCGGTTTTCCATCTGCCTCGGCGAATGCGGGCTGGTTCCCCTTTTTCCGCCTCAGTTACACTATGTCGGCGATTGCTGCGCAAACAAGTTCTCCACGTAAGCGTACACCACCATTACCCTACCACGCAAAAAATAGGGGTTAAACTCGTCTTGTGTTAGACGTTCCGCCGGCCGGGGTGGCCGAGCAGTTCTAGGGGCTACATTCTGGAGCCGCGCGACCGCTACGGTCGCAGGTTCGAATCATGTCTCGGGCATGGATGTGTGTGATGCCCTTAGGTTAGTTAGGTTTAAGTAGTTCTAAGTTCTAGGGGACTGATGACCTCAGAAGTTAAGTCCCATAGTGCTCAGAGCCAGTTGAACCAGTTGAGACGTTCCCTGGTGGGTCCACCGGGGGCCGAACCGCACAATAACCCCGGGTTCGGTGTGGGACGGCGGAGGGGTGAAGTGGACTGCGGTAGTCGTCGTGGGGTTGTGGGCTACTGCGGCTGCGGCGGGGACGGAGCCTCTCCGTCGTTTCTAGGTCCCCGGTTAACATACAGTACAATACAACATACAATATACAGCGTTCTCCAAGAAAGTGTTACCGGCCCTCTATTGTTCCTGATCTATATTAACGATATAGGAGACAATCTGAGTATCCGTCTTATATTGTTTGCAGATGTCTTGTAAAGTCATCAGATGACCAAAACGAATTGCAAAATGATTTAGATATGATATCTGTATGGTGCGAAAAGTGGCAATTGACCCTGAATAAGGAAAAGTGTGAAGTTATTCACATGAGTACTAAAAGAAATCAGCTAAATTTTGATTACGCGATAAGTCACACAAATCTGAGGGCTGTAAATTCAGCTAAATACTTAGGGATTACAATTACAAATACACTACATTGTAACGATCACACAGATAATGTTGTGGGTAGAGCAAACCAGAGACTGCGATTCATTGGCAGAACACTTAGAAGGTGCAACAGGTCTACTAAAGAGATTACTTACACCACGCTTGTCCATCCTACTCTGGAGTATTGCTGTGCGGTGTGGGACCCGCATCAGATGGGACTGACGAATGACTTCGAAAAAGTACAAAGAAGGGCAGCTCGTTTCGTATTATCATCAATTAGGGGAGATAGTGTCATAGACATGATACGAGAATTGGAGTGGAAATCATTAAAACAAAGGCGTTTTTCGCTTAAACGGGATCTTCTCATGAAATTTCAATCACCAGTTTTCTCCTCCGATTGCGAAAACATTCTGTTGGCACCCACCTACATAGGGAGAAATGAACATCACGATAAAATAGGAGAAATTAGGGCTCGCACAGAAAAATTTACGTGCTCGTTTTTCCCGCGCGCCGTTCGAGAGTGGAACGCTAAAGTGACAGCTTGAAGGTGTTTCATTGAACCCTCTGCTAGGCACTTTATTGTGAATAGCAGAGTAATCACGTCGATGCAGATATAGATGTAAATTGTCATTTTTCGCTTGTAGTTCACTGTTGCTATTTCAATTTACGTATTGCCATTTTGTCATTTGTAGGTAGTGAGTGGAGATGTGGACCTTAGAAAAAGGAGTGCCAAGTGGAAAAATCGGAACATTTCCAACATATTCTTCTGTTTGTATTCAACAGAGGGGTAACAGCAGCGGTGACACCCAAAAAAATTTGCGCCGTGTATAGGAATAATACCACTGGACAGACCCCGTTTGAAGAAGGATCGTTTTGACATTAGTGACCTTCTGTGTTAAGGAAGAACTTCGGGGTTATCGTTTAAACGCATTAATCCACGACGATCCACGTCAGTGTACTTGAGAATTGGCACGTGTGATGAACTGTGATCTTTCCACCAATTTGCGACATTTTCCTGAAAATGTGGGAAGGTTCAAAAGTCGGCATGCTCTAAGTCAAAACCGCAAAAGTCAGCGGGTGGTTATACGTGCATCTCTGCTTTCTCGTCAGCAATTCGCTAGTGAACAACACCGGCCATTCCTTTCCTCTATCATTACTGGTGACGATAAATCATGTCTTTATGCTAACACAAGGAAAAGAAAGGAATGGCTGAGCCCAAACAAAGCAGCAACTCCTCATAGAAAGACCTGTGTGCATCCACAAAATATAATGTTTTGCGTCTGGTGGAGCAGCGACGGCGTGGTGTGCTACAAATTGCTTCCCAGAGGTGTAACAATCACTGCTGACGTTTGATGTCAATAAATGAGACATCTTGCAGATGCAGTACAAGGAACAACCACCAGGAAGACTGCATGAAGTGACGCTACTCAACGGTGGCGCCCGCCCGTATCCTGATAAACTGACAAAAGCACTATATAGGAGCTTGGTTAGGAAGTCATTCCGCACCCATGATATTCATCCGAACTTGCGCCCTCAGATTTTCACAGTCGCGGAAATGAAAAGTTACGCCAGCTTTCTCATACTGTTGTAAACAGTGACGTAGAATATATTAAATGGTTCAAATGGCTCTGAGCACTATGCGACTTAACATCTGTGGTCATCAGTCCCCTAGAACTTAGAACTACTTAAACCTAACTAACCTATGGACATCACACACATCCATGCCCGAGGCAGGATTCGAAGCTGAAACTGTAGCGGTCACGCGGTTCCATACTGTAGCACCTAGAACCGCACGGCCACTTCGGCCGGCTAGAATATATTATTGATGACTAAATTCTCTTATGTGTACCTGTTGTATTTATTAAACCTTATGGAAAACCTTGAACTTATGTGTCAATCCAATGAAATTACCCCATTGGCAAGTATTGTGATCTTTCGCTTGCGTACTTTTTTCTTATTATTTTTGCACTCTGACAACATTTACTTCTACGAGTTTGACAACAGACTTTACCAATGTCGATAACAGACCGGATCAAATACATAATAGCAGTTTTCGGAGAAGAGGACTGTAATTTTGGTTCCAGATGGATTATAGAGACAATGTCGACTAATTTTCGCGCAGTTGGTGGAATACAGATACAGGAACTGCAGAGCTGCACGATGGTTTGGTATGACTTGGCGAAGTGAACCTAAGTACATAATCGTAAATGAAGAGTACATCGGAAGATATCGTGAACAGAACGTGTAGTGTGTGATAACGCACTATCATTGAAATGGAAAGTTTTGTAAACATAGTTAGCTATAAATAAAAATATAACAGCTGACACCATTCATAAAACGCGTCAAATATTGTTAGATTGCGCGTCTCTGAATCAATTTAGAAGTAATTGTAGTATATTTACGAATTTATAAGGAGCGATCAAAAAGTTTCCGTTCGAAGGCCGTACAAAATAGAGTCGGTACGCCAATCAGGCAAAACCGCCGTGAGCATTGATGCTATCATCCCACCGTCGCACCAGGTTGAAGATAGCCGTTGAGTAAAACCCTCTCTCATGCTGTCTGAAGAAGTTCGTCACTGTTTGCTACACATCTTCGTGCGACTGGAATCTTCGACTCTTTAAGGCATTCTTTAAGGACCGAAGGCGTGATATTCACATGGGGAGAGACCAGGACTACAGGGTGGATGCTCGAGTATCTCCTACTTGAAATGGTCCGTAAAGGGTGAGACTGGCTACCCAGATCGACCGGCGACTTGTCGAATCGCGACCAGTACGCAACTTGGCGCACCATTCCACAACGGTCGTTTTCAATAGACATGCTACACCACACAGATTCTTCATTCTTTGATGGACATCTACAGGTGTTTGGCAGTCAACAAAAGAATAACAGCAGATGGGTCCTGTTTGCACGCATTTAATAATGACGTCGTCATAGTTCGCGTTTCGCATTTACGGTACACACATCGGAAAGACACGAATGTCACACTAATGCCTTACCTACATGTCGGTACTTACATACCAACATCGGAGTTGTGTTACGTTGCATATGCACTGCAGCAACGCCCTCAAGCGGAAAATTTTTGATCGTCCTTTATATAACACAGGTCATAGGTACGAGAGAAATGTTTTAAGTGGAAAAGTGATTTCGACTACTTCTCGCTGTGACATATGTAAAATAGTAAATACGTTAAGACTGTCCTTCAAAGAGAATGGATCAGCAGATATACCGAATATTTCAAATATCTGATTGGATTATCAGGTAGATATTTTTTTCTGCAGAAGTTTTAGATATCATTTTTAAACAGTCGGAATCATTGTAACATAATTGGAATCTTGCGTCAATGAATTATTTTGTAAACCTGTATTATTCGTGAGTCGACAGAAATGGTAGAGTAGAATCTTGTACGATAAGATGATTTTTGAACGAAAATCTTCTCTGGAAGGACGTCGAGGTATGATGGAACATTAATAACATACTACGAAAGATAATACTTTCACTGTTGTTTAGTCATTGCGGACTGATACAGCAGTCTCTTCTTTGAAACTTTTCTGTAGACATTTGATCCTGACACTTTCACTGGAAAGCTCCACGGGAAAGCAGCAGGGAGGTTGTTAATTCGCTGCGAAAATCTGGTTTCATAGGCATGTTTTAGGAAATTGAGGAAGAAGAAAACCGAATGCTCCGTTTGTATGTAATTATATGACTTATTGTAAGTGTGCTTGTTTCATTCGGATGGATAGTACTGCTGAATTTTTTAAAATTCAACGACTAATGTAAATCCGTTCTGTGATGGTTGTTACCTGGTAATGAACATATGAAAACATACACACAATTCAAAAGTCAGCCCTATTTGGCAGCCGACAGCCAAAGATTCGGAAAATTACCTGAAAACATATTTGTGAATATCTTAGGAAGCTATTGTAGTCCGGTCAGCCCAGATGAGTGTTCTTTTGACAGAGTATGAAAGCAATCTCGACATATATCTCCTCTTTTGTAGAATTCTAGATTACTCCTCTCCACCCCCTTTCGTTTCATGCTCCAGAGTTTTCTAATATAGAAAAATTTGGCTTCGATATTCAGACAGATGCACGGTACCACTGTTGCACATCAGCAAGCTCAAAGTAAAGGCGAATCATCGTTGGTTTCTGTAGTGATATATATTTTAGTAGTTTCTGTTTACCTTCTTACTTATGTAGCATCATACGACTGAAGAACAAAATATTGTTGCTAACAATTATTTCTCATTTTTACGGAGCAGGAGGAATGAAAACACAAAAATTAACATAGATTCTGTGTAGTTTTAAGTCTGTTAATGAAGGCAGCGGGATCCTATTGGGGAGTAATAAAAGCAGAATATGAGTAGAAGCAAACCAGTTTGTTTAGCTCAACGAGGAGGGTGGTGATTTGTGAGACGAGGGGACGAGGTGGAACCGAGTAATTCCACGCGCATAATTAATGAGCGTTGATCGAGCCCACTGACCAGCCTGAGATTTCCGCCACACGTTTAAGTGAATTTCGAACCAGGTCCTCATGTCCACACACGCTATGTAGTTACGGTTAAACATGCAACTACGTATAAAGTTTATACGACTTACAGGCAGGAGGTAGCGTTGCGATGTTAGAAAGGGCATCTGTGACAGAAACAAACGCTAAACTCACGATGAGTAAAGAATCAACAGGTGGAGACCTTGCAAAGCAAGATAACTATTCGGAGGAAATTGAGCTTGGGTTTATTGAAGGAACATTCTTCGTATTGCCTGGAGAAATATAGGTATAGGTATACCATGGAAAAATCTCATTTAGGATAGCCGGGAGGGAACTTGAAACACGCCTCTCGTGAATACGATACCAAACGGAACGAGGGACCTCAGCTGATATTCAAGAGGGAAACAGACTCAGATGAGCCCATCGCGTACATCAGGTCCAGCTCCAGTCGAACTCGACGAGTTAAAGAAGAAAGAGGATGTATTACGTAAAAAACATACAATGGCCCTGGTAGATGATTAAGACATTAGAAAGATTAAAGAAACTAAGAACGCAAGATAAAAGCTACACAGGGTAGCATCGCAGACAAACTTCCAAGTACCGTATCAGAAAACCTATTATGTAAAAAATCCATATCAGTACTGCAGCATTGTTTCACTGGTGATGGAAAGTGGGATGACTTCAAATACCGTGGAGTGCTTCTAGTACCACGAGGATAGAGCAGTGCGACCAACATAGAAAGATACATCAAATTTCAAAAGATGTAAGTGCTAACGTGGAAGCACTAAAACAGCAAAATTACACAGCGCAATGTACTATTTTAGTTTTAGAAAACAATAGTTTCGGTGGAATCATGTATCAGAAACCGTCTCCTTTGGCAGTCAAAACGAGATAGGAAAATTTCGATTAGAATGTATGCCCCCACGCAGGAACTTGGAACTTAGATAGAGAGAAGAACAAGCTACAGACAACATCATCGGCACCGTGCGTGAGAGTCTCTTGAAATCCTATGCATATACTTACAGAATGGATAGCAACGCACAAATAAACTGTTAATGATTAACAACGTCAAAACCAAGTGAACTATAGAATCCAAAATGATGTTCAAATTATAAATATCACAGAAGGCATCATATAGGATGTAAAGATGAAATAATGGTTGAAATGGCTCTGAGCATTATGGGACTTAACATATGTGGTCATCAGTCTCCTAGAACTTAGAACTACTTAAACCTAACTAACCTAAGGACATCACACACATCCATGCCCGAGACAGGATTCGAACCTGCGACCGTAGCAGTCGCGCGGTTCCGGACTGAGCGCTTAGAACCGCGAGACCACCGCGGCCGGCGATGAAATAAGCTCGGCTTAGCCACAAGATGGTGTTCACATGAATCGGATTTAGTTTTTGCTATGTTGGTAGGCGTAGCACAATAAATTAAGTCATGTATCAATGTTCTCAGCAGAATTGTTTTGTTTATATGTCTTTTTAAAACAACTGTGTTACACGCGTTTCGTTCGAATGGATAAACTGGAACACTGCGCTGCCACGAATTTTTGCCCCCTTTTGGACGATTTACATTAATTGACGTTCAGTGTAAGTTAATGCGGGTTATAAGCTGTATGGTCCTTTATTTTCAACATTTATGAAATGGGCCGCAGAGATCATGTAGGCGTACTTCTCTAAAAAGTGATCCACCCAAAGGATGTTTTAAATTGCAATCATTAATGTAAACACGAAGACAGTGCCGAACACTGTTACTGATTAAACGTGTCAAAGGAGAAGGTGACATCGGCATATGAGAAACAGTACTTTTTCCACAAAAAATTAGATGTGATAACACAGGAGGGGGTTAGGCTTCACCATTTCAAGCTTTATGCTAAACAGAACCCAAAGCAATGTGACGAAGCCAGTGGCGCTGTACCACAAGAGACGAAGTCGACTTTTCCTTTCGAAAGGTAATGGTCAGTATTGTCTGAGACTCAAAACGGGTTCTACTTATTGATTACCTAAAAAAAAAAAAAACACAATTAACTGGCGAATAGAATGCACGTCGCCTGGACAGAGAATCCTTTAATACTAAGATCATAATCTTTTCATCGCGAGAATGTACTAACCCACAAAAGTGCCTTGACAGTGGGTCATATTGAGGGCTCTGACGTACAGTTAACTGGAACATCATCCATCTATTCGCGAAATTCAGTATGCTATTGTTCCAGAATCGCACTTCAGGGATACAACATACTCAGATAAAAAAAAATAAAAATAAAAAAATCCCCAAGCAAAAGTAGGACTACACCGGAAAAATAAGTGCGTTTTAGCTCTAAAAATACAGTCTTCACTCATGGGCGAGAAATTTAAAACATTCTTCGTAAGAAATGGTGTAGGAATGTTAAGCCCGGATCACACGGGTTAATAATTGCTGTAATTTTATTTGATGCCTCGCGCGACGACTTTCAGGCAGGCGTGTTGAATGCCAGAGTGCCTGCCTGCAGGGAGCTTCGCATGTTTTCGGGTGATAGGCCCAGTGCTATTTTCCTTGTACGATTCTGTAAATGCTACCTTCGCTCGGCAATTAGGATACCTGCCGCCGTTTGACGTCACAACCTACAAGGCGGGACCTCACCTCGGGCGCGACCGCGCTAGGGAGGCACTCAGCTGGAACTTAACAGTTTCTCTTAATTAACGCGCATGGTTACACAGTGGAGAGAAGACACCATTATTTCTTTAGTTGATGCGTATAGGGAAGAGCCTTGCCTTTATGTTAAGAAAACTCCCAATTATTACAACAAACGTCCGCACTGGAAACATACATTTTCCCATCAAACAACGCGCCGCTGGTCCTACCACACCTTGATTTCCTTGTACCTGGTTACGGTATTATTGAACTTGACCTCCCGTGTCCGTTATCGTAAACACGCTGTGATGTCATAGTAAAGAACTACGGTGATGACTAAGGAAAACGCATGGCACTGTGAATGATTTCAAGATAGTTGTGCATGACACTGAGGTGACAAGTCACGGGACAGAGATATGCACATATACAGATGGCCGAAATATCGTGTACACAAAGTATAAAAGGGCAGTGCATTAGCGGAGCTGTGATTTGTACTCAGATGACTCACGTGACTCCCACCGGAGGTTCGAGTCCTCCCTCGCGAATGGGTGTGTGTGTTGTTCTTAGAATAAGTTAGTTTAAGTAGTGTGTAAGTCTAGGGACCGATGACCTCAGCAGTTTGGTCCCTTAGGAATTCACACAAAAAATTTTCAAATGTGTGTGAAATCTTATGGGACTTAACTGCTAAGGTCATCAGCCTCTAAGCTTACACACTACTTAACCTAAATTATCCTAAGGACGAACACCCATGCCCTAGGGAGGACTCGAACCTCCGCCAGGAGCAGCCGGAATTCACACACATTTGAACATTGGACTCGCGTGAAAAGGTTTGGCTCTGGCTCTGAGCACTATGGGACTTAACATCTATGGTCATCAGTCTAGACTTAGAACTACTTAAACCTAACTAACCTATGGACATCACACACATCCATGCCCGAGGCAGGATTCGAACCTGCGACCGTAGCAGTAGCGCGGTTCCGGACTGAAGCGCCTAGAACCGGTCGGCCACAGCGGCCGGCAATTAAGGAATTCAGTATTCCGAGATCCACAGTGTCAAGAGTGTACTGAGAATACCAAATGTCAGGCGTTACCTCTCACCACGGACAACACAGTGGTCGACGGCCTTCACTTAACGACCGAGAACAGCGGCGTTTGCTGACAGACAAGCAACACTGCATGAAATAACCGCAGAAATCAGTGTGGGATGTACGACGATCTTATGCGTCAGGACAGTGAATCGAAACTAGGCGTTAAAGGGCTATGGCAGCAGACGACTGACGCGAGTGCCTTGCCAACAGCACATCACCTGCAGCGCCTTTCCTGGGCTAGTGACCATAGCGGTTGGACATCAGACGACTGGAAAACCGTGGCCTGGTCAGATTTGTCCCGGTACCAGTTGGTAAGAGCTGATGGTAGGCTTCGAATGTGGCTCAGACCCCACGGAGTCATCGACCCAACCTGTGAACACGGCACTGTGCAAGCTGGTGGTGGCTCCATAATGGTGCGGGCAGTATTTATTTTGAATAGACTGGGTCCTCTGGTTCAACTGAACCGATCTTTGACGGTAAAATTTATGTTAGGCTACCTGGAGATCACTTCCAACCATTCAGGGACTTCATATTCCCAAACAACGATATAGTGTCAGCCGGCCACAGTTGTTCGCGACTGGTTCGAAGAGCATTCTGGACCATTTCAGCGAATGATTTGGCCACACAGATGGCCTAAGATGAATACCGTCGAACACTTATGGGACATAATCGAGAAATCAATTCTTGAACACCATCCTGCACCGGCAATACATTCCCAGTTATGGAGAGATATTAATGCGGCACGGCTCAACAATTCAGCAGGGGACTTCCAACGACTTGCTGAGTCCACGTCACGGCGAGTTGCTGCACTACGTGGAACAAAAGGAGGTCGGACACCATATTAAGAAGTATCCCATGACACTTGTCACTTCAGTGTACCATCACGTGTTTGAGCATGGGCTCATGAAATATCATGATAAAAACTCTCGATGAGCCGACCGACGCGCTCACTCCCAGGTAAAATAATATTGTTGTCGATTAATACACTACTGGCCATTAAAATTGCTACACCAAGAAGAAATGCAGATGATAAACTGGTATTCATTGGACAAATATATTATACTAGAACTGACATGTGATTACATTTTCACGCAATTTGGATGCATAGATCCTGAGAAATCAGTACCCAGAACAACCACCTCTGGCGGTAATAACGGCCTTGATACGCCTGAGCATTGAGTCAAACAGAGCTTGGATGGCGTGTACAGGTACAGCTGCCCGTGCAGCTTCATCACGATACCACAGTTCATCAAGAGTAGTGACTGGCGTATTGTGACGAGCCAGTTGCTCGGCCACCATTGACCAGACGTTTTCAATTGGTGAGAGATCTGGAGCATGTGCTGGCCAGGCCAGCAGTCGAACATTTTCTGTATCCAGAAAGGCCCGTACAGGACCTGCAACATGCGGTAGTGCATTATCCTGCTGAAATGTAGGGTTTCGCAGGGATCGAATGAAGGGTAGAGCCACGGGTCGTAACACTTGTGAAATGTAACGTCCACTGTTTAAAGTGCCGTCAGTGCGAACAAGAGGTGACAGAGACGTGTAACGAAAGGCACCCCACAACATCACGGCGGGTGATACGCCAGTATGGCGATGACGAATACACGCTTCCAGTGTGCGTTCACCGCGATGTCGCCAATCACGGATGCGACCATCACGATGCTGTAAACAGAACCTGGATTCATCCGAAAAAATGACGTTTTGGCATTCTTGCACCCAGGTTCGTCGTTGAGTACACCATCGCAGACGCTCCTGTCTGTGATGCAGCGTCAAGGTTAACCGCAACCAGGGTCTCCGAGCTGATAGTTCATGCTGCTGCAAACGTCGTCGAACTGTTCGTGAAGAAGGTTGTTGTCTTGCAAACGTCCCTATCTGTTGACTCAAGGATCGAGACGTGCCTGTAGGATGCATTACAGCCATGCGGATAAGATGGCTGTCATCTCAACTGCTAGTGATACGAGGCCGTTGGGATCCAGTACGGCGTTCCATATTACCCTCCTGAACCCACCGATTCCATATTCTTCTAACAGTCATTGGATCTCGTCTAACGCGAGCAGCAATGTCGCGATACGATAAACCGCAATCGCGATAGGCTACAATCCGACCTTTATCAAAGTCGGAAATGTGAAGGTATGCATTTCTCCTCTTTACAAGAGGCATCACAACAAAATTTCAGCAGGCAACGCCGGTCAATTGCTGTTTGTGTATGAGAATTCGGTTGGAAACTTTCCTCATGTCAGCACGTTGTAGGTGTCACCACCGGCGCCAACCTTGTGTGAATGCCGTGAAAAGCTAATCATTTGCGTATCACAGTATCTTCTTCCTGTCGGTTAAATTTCGCGTCTGTAGCACGTCATCTTCGGGGTGTAGCAATTTTAGTGGCCAATAGTGTTTATTGTGTGACAGCTTCGGCAGGAGAGCAAAAGCCAAAATACATGCGCTTCGACAAGCAAACTTACGTTGCGTCTTGCGCCATGTGACGGGGGCACGGATTGCAGCAGTAACGGAGAAATAAAACTGGTAACAAATGGTCATAAGAACGAAATAAGGTAAACAGACAAAGGCTTGAAAGATTTATGTCGTGTCGGAGACCTGATAATCGAGGAAGGAGAAGGAACGGCTGAGAATGGATAAACGGAGAAAGGCAGCTACCAGTTTTAAACGCACACTTTCAGTGAACGAAACGAAGATAGAAGAGTAATTCGCAGAGTACTGGAGCGTAATAGTTCTTCGCAGTTTTGCAAGCAGTTTTGGAACGGGCGACGCGATGTTCGAGATGGGTCTTAATGAGAACCGGAATGTCTAGGCCACGTAGAGTGAGAGACTGCGAAACGCACGCAATGACGGGGCGGTCCGGCGGAGTGGAGAGGTGTTTGTTGCTCAACAGGCTGCCTTTCTCCGGCTCGGCGGCCCATCCGTCGCGTTCCCTATGTAAAATGGTCCATTAGAAAAAGAGCCGGGCTGTACGAAAGGTCTGCGGCTGCCCTAAGTCAATGGCGTGACTCAGAGCGGCCGGACCCAGACCGTGGCGTGGCGTAATGAACAAAGGCTGCCGACGGCGGATCAAATGCGCAAGAAGCGCCGCGGGCGTTGGGCAAGGGGCCGGCCGCAGCCGCGGGCGTCGCGCTACACTTTCTACGCTGTTTCTACCTCTGACACGGGCCCAGCGCTATCCGCCCATCTGGCCGCCCGCACTAAATCTCTACGCGGGTCGCCTGCGTTCGCCTCAAACACGCAACAAGGTCGTGCCGCGGGCCAGATAAGCGAAGAAAAGAAAAGGGAGCGCCTAATCGGGCTGCTACGAATGTGTCCCTTCGGAGTAGCCCCGCTGCTGTGTAAAGCCATAACTTCCGTTTAAGTCACTCCGCAGCCATTTAAATGCCGCTGCAGTAAATTTTGCCCCGTGATAAATACTACTGTCGGTGGTTACGACATAACGCACATAGTGCTGTCAAGTGAATGTTGCTTCAGGGCCTGAGTCATCACGGCGAGGTACAACATTTTTATCCTGGTTTAGTTCTCATTTAAGTAATAGTATGCTGGAGTCCGCGATTTTTTATGGACTCCTGAAAGTCCGCATGAAAGATGTTCCTATGCGGTCATTAGTGAGTAATACTGAGTTATTATGTAAATTTAAGGGGTAGGGGAGAAAGTAAAGGAGAAGGAAGGAAATAACAATATCAGCAACATCGGGACTTTCTGTGGAATCGGTGGCGACGAGTGAGAATGTTTGCCGTACTGGGACTCGAACCTGGGATCTCCTGCTTACTACGGAGTTGCTTTACCCACTGCGCTACGCGGACACTGCTTACAGCACATGTGTAGACTATCTCGACACGCCCTCCTACCCATACAGGCCGATTACAACCTGGCGTCACCTACCCGCAGTCGCTGTCCATGTCCGCGTCCGCTAATTGTAGATTCCCACTGGAGGTCGGAAGCAAATGTGCATCCGTACTGAAGATTGTGGATTCTCTATCAAAAATGGTTCAAATGACTCTGAGCGCTATGGGACTTAACATCGGAGGTCATGAGTCGCGTAGAACTTAGAACTTTTGTGTTAGCAGAAGAGCCAACACCGTTTTACGAGTGGAGGCCGAAATGCACGCGTTTTAGCTCACGCAGGCTGGCGTGAGGAGGGGAGAACTATACTGACCTGAGGTCTAGAACATGACAAAGAATGAGAATTCAGGAAGCGGACGTCATTAGTCTGATACTTAACTTCAATCCATTAATGATGAACGTCGCTCTTGACGGTACATGATTCCCAATATTATCTGTTCAGAATACATTCTTGAAGATAGTAATTATAGTAACTGAATGTGACACCTTGCTAGGTCGTAGAAAATGACGTAGCTGAAGGCTATGCTAAACTGCCGTCTCTGTAAATGAGAGCGTATGTAGACAGTGAACCATCGCTAGCAAAATCGGCTGTACAACTGGGGCGAGTGCTAGGGCGTCTCTCTAGACTAGACCTGATGTGTGGCGGCGCTCGGTCTGCAATCACTGATAGTGGCGACACGCGGGTCCGACGTATACTAACGGACCGCGGCCGATTTAAAGGCTACCACCTAGCAACTGTGGTGTCTGGCGGTGACACCACAAGAACTACTTAAACCTAACTAACCTAAGGACATCACACACATCCATGCCCAAGGCAGGATTCGAACCTGCGACTGTAGTGGTCGCATGGTTCCAGACTGAAGCGCCTAGAACCACTCGGCCACTCCGGCCGGCGATTCACTATCCATCGAGACGAATCAATTATATGAATGGAAGTTTCTGTTGTTTTGGACAAGTAGGTAACTAAACTATTGTTTTCCAAAACTAAAATTACACATTGCGCTGTATTATTTTGCTGTTCTAGTGCTTCCGCGTTAGCAATTACGTTTTTTGAAATTTGATGGCTCTTTCAATGTTGGCCGCACTCCTCTATCCTTATCCTAGTAGGAACACGCTAAGGTATTTGAAGTCATCCCACATTCCATCACCAGTGAAACATTACTGCAATACTGATATGGATTTTCCACATAATATGTTTTCTGATACGGTATTTGGAAGTTAGCCTGCGACGCTACCTTGTGTAGTTTTTATATTGCAGTCTTAGCTACTTCATTAATCTTTATAATGTCTAACTGATCTGCCACGCCATGTATGTTGTTTACGCAATACGCCCTCTTTCTTGTTTTAACTCATTTACTTCAACTGGAGCTGGGCCTTGTGTACGCGATGGGCTCATCTGAGTTTGTTTCCCTCTTGAATATCAGCTGAGGTCCCCCGTTCCGTTTGGAATATTATTCACGAGAAGCGTGTTTCAAGTTCCTGCCCGGCTATCCTAAATAAGGTTTTTCCATGGTAGACGTATACTTATATTTCTCCAGGCGAATGCAAGGAATGATCCTTCAATGAAACCAAGCTCAATTTCCTCCGAATCATTATCTTGTCTAGCGAAGTCTGCACTTGTTGAGTCTTTGCTCATCGTGAGTTTGGCATTTGTTTCTATAACATGTGCTCTTCGCAACATCGCAGCGCTACCTGCTGCCTGTAATCGTATAAACTTTATATGTTATTGGATGTTAAACTGTAACTTCATGGTGTATGTGGACATGAGGACCTGGTTCAAAATTCACTTAAACGCGTTGCGGATATCGCCGAAGAAACCATTCTCAGGCTGGTCAAAGGGCTCGATCAACGCTCATTAATTATGCGCGTGGAGTTACTCGGTCCACCTCGTCTCCTTGTCTTACAAATCACCCAATAGTAAGCAGGAGATCCTGTGTTCGACTCCCGGTCCGGCGCACATTTTTCTCTCGTTGCCGCTGATTACGCAGAAAGTCCCAATGCAGCTGATATAATTGGTTCTTTCTCTCTTGTTTCCTTTCTCCCTCCTCCCCCTGAAGTTCACACAATATGTATCACAGCTGCGGATCCCACATGGTGCCTGTTCTTTATGACATGTCCGAAAGAACAGACACCACATATTCACATGACAGTTACATTGGCTCTCCAAATCACGTCAGAGCTAAACACTTAACGTGTTCATTACAACTTCTGGGTGGAGAATTACGTTCATCATATACGCAGTCTGTGAATTTTATTGACAAACTTGAATCACTCACATTGCACATGTCTGATTTATTAGTCAGCTTTGCCGGCCGTTGTGGCCGAGCGGTTCTAGGCGCTTCAGACTGGGACCGCGTGACCGCTATGGTCGCAGGTTCGAATCCTGCCTCGGGCATGGATGTGTGTGATGTCCTTAGGTTAGTTAGGCTTAAGTAGTTCTAAGTTCTAGGGGACTGATGACCTCAGAAGTTAAGTCCCATAGTGCTCAGAGCCATTTGAACCATTTGTTAACTCGATTTGTTTTTTATTTACGAACGCACCACATTTCTTTCCTCGTCCAGTTTCAGTCGAAAAATATGGGATTTGTTGGGTGATAGCGTGGAATATTCCCGCTCCAGCCCCTAGAGTTTTTTTTTTTTTTTTTTCGTCCGCCGCTCGTGGTCTCGCGGTAGCGTTCTCGCTTCCCGAGCACGGGGTCCCGGGTTCGATTCCCGGCGGGGTCAGGGATTTTCACCTGCCTCGAGATGACTGGGTGTTTGTGTTGTCCTCATCATTTCATCATCATCCTGGAAAGTGGCGAAATTGGACTGAGCAAAGGTTGGGAAATTGTACGGGCGCTGATAACCACGCAGTTGAGCGCCCCACAAACCAAACATCATCATCCCCTAGAGTTTTATAAAGTTCCGATAGGTTACACGTAGCCTTGAAAACGGCGTATTTAACGGAGGTGAATTGCAAGCAGAGAGATGTCGTTGAGCTTCGAAAGCAGAGAATTGCAGATATTCGTAGGCGCTTGCAGAATGTCTACGGGGACCAGGCAGTGAACAAAAGCACGGTGAATCGTTGGGCGAAGCTGAATTGCAAGCAGAGAGATGTCGTTGAGCTTCGAAAGCAGAGAATTGCAGATATTCGTAGGCGCTTGCAGAATGTCTACGGGGACCAGGCAGTGAACAAAAGCACGGTGAATCGTTGGGCGAAGCGTATGTCAGCAATGCAAAGAGGGCGTGCAAACCTGTCCGATCTCCTAAGTGTTTGCCGCACACACAGCTATGACTCCTGCTACCTTCCAAAGTGCGGACACTCTCATTCGACGTGATCGATGGATGACAATCAAATACTCCACGGGACGCAGTACGAGGATAACGAGGAGGGTGACCTAGTGATTAGTCGGGCGTCCTATCCTAATCTTCCTTAATTTTAAATATCCGTGGCAAATCAGAATAGATGCCAGAAATTTTAATACTAGCAAGATGGCCCTCAACTCCTATCAGTGCAGGATAGGGCCGACTGGTTACGTTATTAGGCTAATAAAACCTTGGGCCATTTGTAGAAGCACCGGCACTCAGAGAATGTTGGACAAGGAAGCCATTTTAACGAACTGTCCTCGAATTCGCCCAAAGTAATTCCAGAAATTACAAAAAGAAACCTAAATTTAGACAAAATACAAATATTTGAATCCCTAGACAATAGGACTGCATTGTCTTAACCTCGGGGGAGCGCTTCCAGCAAGATTATGAAAGAGATATGGTGAAGCCATATGTCAGATAACTGAATGACTCCCTATGAATTGTTACATGTAGGAGTGGATTGTGAATCTGAAAAACAAGCAGTGTGTGATTCTAGAATTCGACTAAATAACGAGGGCGTGCTGGGAAGTAACGCCTCTGAATACTTTACGACATTGCAGAGCCTGTGGTGTTACGTAGAACGATACAATACCCTTCCGACATGCATGCATGATGACATTGAAAATTTGTGCAGGACCGGGAATCGAATCCCAGTTTCCCGCTTTACGCGTTGATTATCCGTGCATGACTGACGGCCAGATCCAAACTTCCCTCTGTTGCCGTTCGTGCGTCACAATCTATACTCGTACACACATTATGAAATTCCCGTATAGAGGAGGGCATTTTAATTGAAAGTCGCTACCTGGTACCGCCGAATAAATACGATAATGCAGAGCCTGTGTTGTTAAGAAGAGTGATGTAATGCATGCATGCATGTATGTTCATATGCTGCTTTTAGCCTAAAATAATAGTTTCTGTCATATCCCTGAAGAATGAATCTTCCTTCTGGGACATCCTGTACAGCGAAGGCACAAGTGCACCAGTGCTAAGCTACGTCCCATGGCTCACTAACTGATTTGGTGCCGGTGAAGAATAAAAGCCAGTGAATTCACTACTGACGAATCAGAACTTATAGGCAGGTTGCTGTTCACTACCGCTTTAGGAATGTTGGACGACTGAGCCTGTTTAGTGATGGAAGTCTCACTTATTGCGCAAAAATGGTACTTGAGCTGTAACCGAAGAGTCAAGAATACCTTGCGATATTGATTATCCCCTTGTTTTAACAGCACGTGGAGCGTTATCTAAGGTGATAACGTTAGTTGTGGAAAGTGGCCGTCGTTAACCGCTGTGTCTGGCATGAAGTACCACCATACGAGGACAACATACTACAGGAAAAATCTGACGGAACTAAAGAAGATGATGCACACTCCTATTATATACCTCCTACTATTTCTTTCTTTCTTTCTCTCTCTATTTGTCACTCACTCTCACACACACACACACACACACACACACACAGATAAGCCTAATCATTATGACCACTGCCCGCCTGTCGTTGCATGCACATAATGCGTTAGCAAAAGTATGTAAGCGGAGCAGAATCGGACTGGGGTCACCCAAGCGAAGATATGAGATGCAAATCGGGAAATCTATTGAGATAAGCGACTTTAACAAAGGGGAAATTATTTCGTAGAGCCTGTGATGAGTACCTCGAATACAGCGAAGCTGATCGAATGTACACGTGCTACTGTCGTAATCATCTCCACAAAGAGGCAGAAGCACAGTGAAAGTACCACTAGGCGCTAAATGGTTGGACGTCTACGACTCTTCACAGAACGTGGGGTTCAGAGGCTTGTCTGTACTGTAAAGTAGGACACAGGGTGATCTGTGGAATCTCTGCCGAATGAGCAAATGGTTCAAATGGCTCTGAGCACTACGAGACTTAACTTCTGAGGTCATCAGTCCCCTAGAACTTAGAACTACTTAAACCTAACTAACCTAAGGACATCACACACATCCATGCCCGAGGCAGGATTCGAACCTGCGACCGCAGCAGTCGCGCGGTTCCAGACTGTAGCGCCTAGAACCGCTTGGCCACCCCGGCAGGCGCCGAATGAGCGCAATGCTGGTGCACAAAGATGGAGCTCCGTAGCAGACCACCCCTACGTGTTCACATATTAACCCAGCGACATCGACAATAACGACTGCAATGAGCAAGGTGCCGTCGGGATTCGACCGTCGATCAACGGAAACGTGTCGGCTCTTCGGGTGAATCACATTTTGGATACATTATGTCAGGTTAGGAAAGGACAAGTAGCGGTACAGGCTACCCTCCGCCACGCAACGTACGTTGAATTGCGGAGTATCTATATAGATGTAGATGGTCGTCTCCATAAACGCCGTCATCGAGGTGGACGGCGGCTCGAGCAGCGCGACACGGGCGCAGGCTGGTTGGATCAGTATTATGCTATGGCAGACATCTCCTGCACTGGCATGAGAACTGTGGTGGTAATCGAAGACCCACTGACTGTTGCGAACCACCTGCATCCCTTCATGCTCCATGTCTTCCCCGACAACGATGTCATCTAAAATTCAGCAATATAACTGCCGGTGTGTTGGAGCCAGAACCGTGCTACAGTGATTTGAGGAGCATTATAGTGAACTCACGTTGATGTCTCGGTGACAAAATTCGCCTGATGTAAATCCTATGAACCCATTTGGGTCGTATCGGACGCCATCACCGCATACGTAAGTCACGTGACTCGTTATTTGCGTGAAGTAAATGGAGAAGCTGGAGCTAGCCGCCGGTGCATAGAAAAGCCTTGTCTCCTATGAATGCAATGCTCTATTGCCCTGGTGGATTAGGGTTTCAGACACGAGTTTCTATCTGTAGTTTTCTCTCTTAGAACCCTGTAAAATCTACAATGTTTTTCGGTATACAGGAGAAAAATAAACTACAGGCGGAAATACGTGTCCGAGGCTTTACTATGGGAGTAAATAACTGTCTTGTGTACGGAGTCTTCATCAGGGGAAGTTGCTCGCCGAATTGGCGTACATCGCAACCGCGCCATTGGAATATGCAACCATTATCGTGAGACGCAAAACATTTAAGCTTTTCCCCGTAGTGATCGCCCTCGCTCCGTAGAACAGTGTGGAGCAGGCCAGCTGTCAATGAAAGTCTCTGGCATGTAGTCCCAGCATGGAGGAGGGTCTGTCATGTTTTGAGTAGATATGATGTACGAATATCGGACACCTCACATAGCTATTACGAGTAATTTGAGAGTTGTGCGTTATCGGGTCATGATCCTCCAATCTATTGTCCAGCCCTATAATGAATATTCCAGAGATAGGTTAGATTTTCAAGAGGATAATACTCGAGCGCACTGCATCCATCTAAGGTTCAAATGGCTCTGAGCACTATGGGTCTTAACATCTATGGTCATCAGTCCCCTAGAACTTAGAACTACTTAAATCTAACTAACCTAAGGACATCACACACATCCATGCCCGAGGCAGGATTCGAACCTGCGACCGTAGCAGTCGCGCGGCTCCGGACTGAGCGCCTAGAACCGCTAGACCACCGCGGCCGGCCCGCATCCATCTCGCAAATACCTTTCTCCAGGAGGTGGGAATCAGTCGATTGCAATGGCTTGCAGTCTCTGCTAATATGAACGCGACTGAGCATGACTGGGAACAGATGAAACTTGTAGTGTGTCACCGCAGGACATCTTCACCCCTCACACCCCAATGACTTCAAATGGGCCACCGTCGAATAGTAGGGAGGATTGATCAACGACATTTCGAATACCTTGTGGACAGTTTGCCGAGGAGGATCCAAGCGCGTTCTGTGCTCGAGGCGGAGCAACACGGTATTGCATGTTACCCAGCAGCAGATTTCGACTTCACAGATGGGTAAAGATGTGAACGTTCCAACATATACTGGTTTTTATTCTGGTTATTGTTTACTTTTTATTTCAACGTAATTTTATTAATTTTGTAAGCCTTATTCTTTCATTCGCTATTCAATCTAAGCTCGTACATATTCGGCAGATACCCAGGTGGTGCAAAATTTATTGAGCACTTAAGTCTAACTTCCTGACAGATCAAAACTGTGTGCCGGACCGAGACTCGAACTCGGGACCTTTGCCTTTCGCAGGCAAGTGCTCTACCATCTGAGCTACCCAAGCACGACTGACGACCAGCCCTCACAGCTTCAATTCTGCCAGTACCTCGTCTCCTACCCTCCAGACTTCACAGGAGCTCTTCTGCGAACCTTGCAGAACTAACACTCCTGGAAGAAAGGATATTGCGAAGACATGGCTTGGCCACAGCCTGGGGGATATTTCCAGAATGAGATTTTCACTCTGCAGCGGAATGTACGCTGATATGAGCCTCTGTGAAGATTGGAAGGTAGGAGACGAGCTATTGGCAGAATTCAAGCTGTGAGGGCGGGTCGTGAGTCGTGCTTGGGTAGCTGAGATAGAAGAGCACTTGCCGGCGAAAGGCAAAGGTACCGAGTTCGAGTCTCGGTCCGGCACACAATTTTGATCTCTCAGAAAGTTTCATATCAGCGCACACTCCACTGTAGAGTGAAAATCTCATTCTGGAAACATCCCCCAAGCTCTGGCTAAGCCGTGTCTCCGCAATATCCTTTCTTCCAGGAGTGCTAGTTCTGCAAGGTTCGTAGAAGAGCTTCTGTGAAGTTTGGAAGGTAGGAGACGAGGTACTGGCAGACTTGAAGCTGCGAGGGAGGGTCGTGGGACGTGCTTGGGTAGCTGAGATGGTAGAGCACTTGCCCGCGAAAGGCAAAAGTCCCGAGTTCGCGTCTCGGCCTGGCACACAGTTTTGATCTGCCAGTAAGTTTCATATCAGCGCAAATCTCATTCAGTTAAGTTTAGGTCTTTAATCTTATAATATACTTTTTTCGGGAGCATACGAATATACGTAACTACCCTACCGAGCGAGTTGGTGCATAGGTAGACACTTTACTCGTATACAGGAGGACGGCGGTTCAAATTCCCTCACGAACATCTAGATTTATGTCTTCTGTGCTTTCCTTTAATCGCTTAAGGCAAATGCCGGAATGGTCCCTTTGAAAGGGTTTGACTTCGATACAATGGGAGAGACTTAGGAAAGTGTGGCTCGTCTATAAAGACATCCCCATACATAAAACTAGTACTATCCATTAATGAAAACTGATCGAATGTTTTGGATCCCCACCAGGTCGGATTCAAGTAAGACATCGAAGCAATTCAGAGGCGGGATGCTAGAAATGTTAATAGTACGTTCGATCAACATGCAAGTGTTCCGGAGATGCTTCAGGGCCTCAAATGGGGATCCCTGGAAGGAAGGCGTCATACTCTTCGACGAGCGCTATTGAGGAATTTTAGAAAACCAGCATTTGAGGCTGAATGCAGGACGATTCTACTACCACCAACGTACATTTCGCGTAAGAACCACGAAGATAAAATAAGAGAAATTAGGGCTCGTACGGAGGTACACAGGCTGTCTTTTTTCCTCGCTCTATTTACCAATGGAACAGGAAAATAAACGAGTAGTAATGGGACAGGATACCCTCCACCACGCCTCATGGTTTGCGGGGTATGTATGTAAATATAGATGTAGAGGTAAAGGGCGCGGCCTGTTTCCTTCCCCAACCCGCGCTTCGTGCTCCGTCTCTAATCATCTGGTTGTCGACGTACGTCAAACTCTAATTTCCTTCCTTCCTAACTTTCTTCCTTCCTTGCACCTACTTAAGTGCCGAAAATCAAATAGTTCCTTTATTCCCAGTGCGTGGGAAAAGGGGAAGGAGAGAGCACACCATACTTTGAGGTTAAAGGAAAATCTAAATATACATAGGGGTATCAGAAAGTAAGTTACACGTGTCGTCCCATGCTGACCGCAGTCTGAGATGGAAACGGCACGGCAGCTGGACACGTACTGCAAAGTTGAAGTACGCGTGGCAGTATGAGTCTTCTGGGCAAAACGTCTAAGTAGATACAGATACACCACGAAATTATGGCGGTGTGTGAAAAATGCTGTGTCGTGTTCAGCTATATTGAAACGGTGCCAACAAGTGTCCAAGGTCGAACAGAGGTCAGTAATGTTAATCGGGAAGTCCACAACTCGCACCGTGCGGTTTCCATCTTTTCGGTAGGTTGAAAATACATCTAGAGGAAAAGAGATTTGCCAACGAATAGGACGTTCCCACAGCAGTTTTCGAATGGCTGCATTGCCAAGAGCGGATTTCTATCGTCGACGAACTGAAAGACTGGTAGAACGTTTCAACCGCTGTTTACAGACTATATTGAAAAAAATATAATGTATTTTTGACACTTTGACGCGTGTTCAATGAAACTTACTTGGCTTCCCATAGTAATGTGTACCTTACTTCTCGAAGTCTCCTCCTACATACAGGGTGCTACAAAAAGGTACGGCTAAACTTTCAGGAATCATTCCTCATTCACAAAGAAAGAAAATATGTTATGTGGACATGGGTCCGGAAACGCTTACTTTCCATGTTAGAGCTCATTTTATTACTTCTCTTCAAATCACATTAATCATGGAATGGAAACACACAGCAACAGAACGTACCAGCGTGACTTCAAACACTTTGTTACAGGAAATGTTCAAAATGTCCTCCGTTAGCGAGGATACATGCATCCACCCTCCGTCGCATGGAATCCCTGATGCGCTGATGCAGCCCTGGAGAATGGCGTATTGTATCACAGCCGTCCACAATACGAGCACGAAGAGTTTCTGTATTTGGTACCGGGGTTGCGTAGACAAGAGCTTTCAAACGCCCCCATAAATGAAAGTCAAGAGGGTTGAGGTCAGGAGAGCGCGGAGGCCATGGAATTGGTCCGCCTCCACCAATCCATCGGTCACCGAATCTGTTGTTGAGAAGCGTACGAAAACTTCAACTGAAATGTGCAGGAGCTAAATCGTGCATGAACCACATGTTGTGTCGTACTTGTAAAGGCACATGTTCTAGCAGCACAGGCACAGTACTTGGGGGAAGCACGAATTACATAGAATAAGGCAAATTGTACGATTGCTCCTTCAGTAAGATCACGACTTTTTCCTTGTCTGCCCTTCTCGTACAGGCCGGCCGGCGTAGCCGACCGGTTCTAGGCGCTACAGTCTGGAATCGCGCTACCGCTACGGTCGCATCTTCGAATCCTGCCTCGGGCATGGATGTGTGTGATGTCCTTAGGTTAGTTACGTTTAAGTAGTTCTAAGTTCTAGGGGACTGATGACCTTAGAAGTTAAGTCCCATAGTGCTCAGAGCCAGCCTTCTCGTACAATTGTGTAATTATTCGGTCTCTAATGACCTCTACAGTACCAGAACTAAATGATCAACTACTTTTTCACTTCTCCTTATATCCCCCTGACACCCAAAACGGGCTAGAAGTGTTGTAATTTAAACAAGAAGTTCAACGAACAGGGTCTCAATATCAACAATACTGTGCTGTAACACTGACCTCTAAGACACAGGTCTTGATAAATTTTGAAACTAAACATACTTCTGAGGGCACATACACTGCTGAAAAGTATCCTAAAAGCCTATGTAATGCGTAATTGACCATGATATGTCACGAAACACGGCACGCCAGTATAAAGGAGGCGGGGCGTTTTGGGTTGTCAGTAGTAAAGCAGTAACCGGAATGAGTCAGTCAGAAGAGTTCAGGGACTTCGAACGTGGACGAGCCATTCGATATCTCCTGAAGGATGGAAGAGTATTTAGCGTACCGTCGACAACGAGGATTAAGGGAGGATGGGGAATGAATTCGGCCTTGACCTTTCAAAGGAACCATCTTGGTATTTACCTTAAGCGGCTTAGAGAAATCACGGAAAACATACTCAGGATGGCCAGATGCTGATTTGAACCGTCGTCTTCCCGTATGCGAGTCCAGTGTGCTAATCACTGCGCTTCTCTCTCGGTGATGTCACCTGCGTAACAAATCCATCAGCGATATTTCAATCCGTCTGTAACTGCCCAAGTGGAGTGTTGGTGATATAACTGTGAAGCAGATAAGCGAAAGAAGAATCACAGGTAAACCGAAACCAGGCAGACCTCATGTACTGACGTCAGGGGCCGTCGAGCACTGCCGAGAGTAAATATAAATATCGCATGAAATCAGCTTAAGGTTGTGTAAAGAAAGCCACCCATAGACAGTGGATGACTGTAAACAAGTGATATGGAGTGATAAATCATGCTGTAACTTGTGTCAACCCGATGGAATGGTTCGCGTTTGGGTAATGCCTGGAGAACGTTACTTGCCATCATGTGTAGTGCAAACAATGAAGTACGAACGTGCTCATGTGACGATATGGAAGTCTTTTTTGTGTTTATGGTTTGGTCTACTTGTTGCACTTAAGAAAATGTTAGATGCGGAAGGATATGAGAAAACTGTGTGCTGCATACAGTAGAGGAACAGTTCGGAGACAGTGACTGTTTGTATTAGCATGAAATGCACCCTGCCGTAAAGAAGAATGTGCAAGGCCATGGGCTGTGGGCAGTAATTTTCTTGAAATGAACTGCCTTGGCCAGATTACCCGATCCGAACCCAATCGGATACCTTTGGGCTGAGTTAGAATGTAGTTTTCTCTCCAGGCCCCACTCTCTAACAGCCTCCAACAGTGCCTTCTCTCGTTTCGATTCTTGAGTGCCGGCCGCTGTGGCCGAACGGTTCTAGGCGCTTCAGTCCGGAACCGCGCTTCTGCTGCGGTCGCAGCTTCGGATCCTGCCTCGGACATGGATGTGTGTGATGTCATTAGGTTAGTTAGATTTAAGCAGTTCTAAGTCTAGGGGACTGATGACCTCAGATGTTAAGTCTCATAGTGCTTAGAGCCATTTGAACCATTTTTTGGCTCTTGAGTAGGCCATTGTGCCACACGCATTCGGACACGTCACTGAAAGAGTTCCAGCAGAGGTGAAGCCGTCGTAAAGGCTGGACACGTCCCATATTTATGTTAACTAATAGCTGTCTGGACACTTTTGATCAGATAGTGTATGCAAGACAAAATAAGAAGAAATCTATGGCTGGACTTCGGTCCAAGGAAATTTCCTTTCGATATTTCAATTGACTGATCACCAAAAAGTCACGTAACTCTACTGCACGCTAACAACTGACTCTCTTACAGGTAACAGTTCCTCCTTAACGTGTTGGTAAATGGAGACATCTTCCTTGCAGTTATTACACCCGGCAAACACGCAGAAGTTTAGTCCTTCGTGGGAACGGCCCCATATTATAATACTCGTTATTGCGAAACCGTGTCACTGTCGGTAACTTTACAGCCGTATCTAGCAGAGTGTGTCGCTTGTGAGTGTAGGAGCTTTGCTGTATGTGAATAGCGTTGTCGTAATACCGTGTCGAGCATCGCTCTGTCAGGCACGCGCATCTTGGCGTGCGCAGTTTCTTGCCTCCCTTCACGCAATTGGACGAAGTGTGTCGACATTTTACTGCCGGCGCCCCGAGCCATGCTCGCCGCCTGCTCGCGGCACGCAGGGCGAACTCTCAACGCGGCCGCCACGGTAGCCGCCACTCGTCACTTCACATTATCAGTCGACTGTGCCTCTTCAGATTATCTGCCACTTAGAAACGGTTCAACGACACAGGACCGCCATCGCCGTGTGCCCAACAGTTTTAAGACCCTGCTCCTCTAGCTAGCAGAATGAATATTTACTTACCACTAATTACACTGACGAAAATGCAAATTGTTGTACCATTAACACCTTGACCGAACGCCACCAACCTGGTGCTCCAGTTTTCCTATGCCTCTGGAATACGTTGGTTAAAATTTCACCGTTGAGCGAGCTTATTTTCACTGTTTTCAGCAAGAAGAAAGCAATTCCTACAGGTGTACAGTGGTGTGAGTACATGATGGTTAAAGGGGGTGTCTAACCTTAATGGAACCTTTCAGGTGGAGATCGCAACACAGCATGACACGTGCAGCTTATCGCCATCTTTCGGACTGTGAGCCGGCCGGAGTGGCCGAGCGGTTCTAGGCGCTACAATCTGGAACCGCGCTACCGCTACGGTCGCAGGTTGGAATCCTGCCTCGGGCATGGATGTGTGTGATGTTCTTAGGTTAGTTAGGTTTAAGTAGTTCTCAGTTCTAGAGGACTGATCACCTCAGAAGTTAAGTCCCATAGTGCTCAGAACCATTTGAACCTTTTTTTTTCGGACTTTGAGAAAGGTCGAATCTTGGGCATGAGAGACTTGGGAGAATCATACGGGCAGGTCACACAGATGGCCACGGTGCGATATTGCAGAACGTGTCGTGAACAGATGGACCCAGGACAATAGTGTGGCAAGAGGAGCAGGATAGTTCCACTGGCTCTGACGAATAGACAGATGACAGCAGTTGAAATCTACATCTACATATATACTCAGCAAGCCACCGTGCGGTGAGTGGCGGAGGGGACCTTGTATCACTAATACTCATTTCTTTTCCTATTCTACTCACAAAAAATGCAAGGGAACAATGACTGTCTATGTGTCTCCATATAAGCCCTAATTTCTCGTATCTTATCTTCGTCACCCTCACGCAAAATGTATGTTGGCGGCAGTAGAATCGTTCTACAGTCAGCTTCAGATGCCGATTCTCTAAATTTTTTCAGTAGTGTTTCTCGAAAAGAATGTCAGCTTCCCTCATGAGATTCCCATTTGAGTTCTCGAACCACCTCCTAACACTTGCGTTTTGTTCGAGCCTACCAGTAAGAAATCTAGCGGCCGGCCTGTGGCGTGCCTTGATTTCTTCCTCTAATGGGAGCTGGTACAGATACCAAACACTCTAGCAGTACACAAGAATAGGTCACACTGGCGTTCTACATTCGGTCTTTTTTACAGATGAACCAACTTTCCAAAAATCCTCCGATTAAACTGAAGTTCACCATTTAACTTTCCTACCACAATTCTCACATACTCGTTCCATTTCATATCGCTTTGCAACGATACACTCTCATATTTAAACAACGTGATGTGTCAACCATGACACTACTAACGCTGTATCTGAACACTAAGGGTTTTTTTTTCGCACCCATCCGCATTAACTTTCACTTTTCTAAATTTAGAGCCGGCTGTCGTCCATAACACCGATTAGATATTTTGTCTAAATCATCTTGTATCTTCCTACAGTCACTCAAATTCGACACCTTATCGTACACCGCAGCATCATCAGCAAATAACCACAGACTGCTGCTCACACCGTCCACCAGATCAAATGTTCAAATGTGTGTGAAATCTTGTGGGACTTAACTGCTAAGGTCATCAGTCCCTAAGCTTACACACTACTTAACCTAAATTATCCTAAGGACAAACACACACACCGATGCCCGAGGGAGGACTCGAACCTCCACCAGATCATTTATGTATATAGAAAATAGTAGCGGTCTTTTCACACTTCCCTGTGGCGCTCCTGAGGATACCCTTGTCTCTGATGAATACTCACCGTCGCTTGGACAGAGGTTACAGGCAGAGTGTCATCACGAAACGTCGGCAACGGATTACCGGAAGGTGAGTTGAGATCTCGAGTTGTCATACGTCTTTTACCACTGACGCCATACCACAGGCACGGTGTAGAGCCGGCGTCATTTGGAACTTGTAGTGTCATTTTGTGTTCTCTCTCATTTATTTTTGAGTAGGTCAGGTCGACACTGACTTGTTCGTAAATGACCTGGTGATACATCATCGAAATCAACGATTTTCGAGACCTATTCCTCTTTTAATCTGCCCCCTCCTTCCTACTTGCAGCTATTGTCCACGTCAGTCTTTTATGAAGATTTGAGAAGAGAGTAAATTACAATAAACTTTCTAGTTTGCTTATCTTTTCACGCAGAGTTGGCTCCAGTTCTTCTTGTCTAGGGGTCTGATTCTTGAACCTGAAATTCTTGCATTTTAAGTCCTCATGGTTGAAATGATCTAAATAAATTTGAAGTATTTTGTTGCAGAATTTTTGTTGTTACGTTACTATATTTTGTCACATTTTGGTATATCATACAGTCTTTTGATTTTTCACATCAACAAGGCCGAAATTACATTGTTCGCACAAAATACAAAAATACGTCCTATCACATCAGAGGCATGCTTACTATTATCTCACTCCGTGGAAAAAACAGTATTCCAAAGAGTTTACAGTTTTTCTTGTCAAATAAATTTCTATTAGTTTCTATTACTATTTCATGAATGAATCCAGAAATAAACATAGTAAACAGTACTAAATTGTGTAATTAATAATAGAAATTTTAAGTGTGCCAAATAATTCGTAATTTCAAATGTTTGTAAAAAAATAATTTTAGCTGTACATTCAGAACTAGCACTTATCGATTACAACCTCCAAAATAAAGTAATTCCTTTTCATAAATTTTAGGTTGAAATATAACATACTGTGTGTAAAATTATTTGAAAGTGTCAGAAAAGCAGCTGAGATAAAAATGACCTGTCTAAAATTGGAAAAATAATGCTAGTATCGCCAACTATTTTTGAGGAAGAGTAATGTTAGAGGAGGATATCTTATGACAACAGGACTGATTTCGTAATTGTTGAAGGGATACTGGGTGCTCGCCAGTATGTGGCAAGAATCATAAAACTTCTTGTCATACGTTTCATGACCAGGGCACAAAATAGCACACTCCAGCAAGATAACGCAAGATCTACACTTGTTTTGTTCCGATGTGAAGACGTATATTTTCATACTAGACTGCTTGCACCAATATTCATGAACTGACACATCATCGCTTCAGGCATAGCAATAAATTCCTCAAGATGATTCTCGGAGGCTCTTTGTTTTCATGCCACACAAATACAATTGTGTGTTCGTGTCCGTGAGGGTCACACCCCATATTGAAGTTGACGGTGGGCACTAGTTCCGAATGAAAAGGAAGTTTAATGGTTTAACATCTACAGTATTATGTGATGAACATCTGCACATTCTTTGATAAAAGTCGGACTGGCGCTTCACGATATAATATTTTTCATTTTCGTCATTATAGTTGCTACCCGAAAGCCACCTACAAAGGTAATCACACACATATCCTGCGGAGAAGCAGATAAAGCTAGGAGTCTGGTTGCTCGACAACCTCAGATTTCTAACGATTCTCTACTTTCGACATAGTCCTCTTTAAGGAGAGTGATCTCTGTGCTACGTTTTCCCAATAAGACGATTCCATTCATAAAGTGCGATTGTGTCGGATCTACGAAATACTCCTCTATGGCTGCCGTACCTTTCCCATTAGATTCAAAATTATTTACAGCCACAAAGTGTGGGAACACGTGGGCATGGATATAAGAGTGGGCAAAATTTAATGACAGGGTCGCCATTCTAACAATTCATGCATTAAATCCGTCAGTGTACCATTACCGCAGCACCTTACAGGCACCTTTGTCTACTAGAAAAAAAAAATTCCTTTTTTACGTATGCAGCTAATCAGTTGGTTCAAAAGACTTTTTTTAGTGTTTGACAACCAATGTTTTTGCATTTTAAAGATAATCAATAACTATGATTCTTTTTGTTTGTCAAAAAATACTGGTGTAAACATTCCAGTAGGTAAGATCATCTTCGTCTAACACTACATTAGCGATAAATCGTCCGAAACTAACAATTTAATGACGACAAGATATTGGGGTTTAGTTATTTGAAAGAAACACGAACAACGAAAATAGTTTAATAAGCCTTATGAACAAAACTGTTCCGCTGGTCAAGTGTATACTCTACTTACGTCATTGTGCAACATGTACCAGCTTGACAAAAACGAAATCCCACGCATATCAACACTATCTCTATCAGTGGCTGAGACATTACAGCCGGTATCTCAAAGTGAGATGGAATTTCTGGTCTCTTTAGAGGACTATGCCATAAAATAAATGTTCTGAAGTGGGTGGCTCGATGAGGCTGAAATCAATATAGATGTATTGAAATGTATTGTTATGCTATTAGTTCAGACTATAAATGTATGCTGGACATGTAGTGTAATGAATAAGTAGTGAAAACGGAACATTTGTGGCAGACCGAGTCTCTATCGTAGTTTTACTGCTTATTGTGAACAATCGCCTTAACCATTAGTCTATCTGAGGACATTTCTAGGCCTGACACAAACTTTCATCTTCACTGATGTTCCCACCTGAGAAACTGTTTTAATAGTAATAACTGTGATATATTTGAGAAGCCAAATTCTTCGTAAAGCCATTTTCCTGTTGATCTTAGTCCCACAGTACCTTGAGAGAGGAGGTCCGTGGGGTTTGGAAGAGCGTTTGTGTCAAGCTCAAGTTATGGGTCAGTCAGCGGGTAATTCGACTGATAGCGCTCTCCTCGCGAATAACAGATATGGGGATTCTCAACACAATTCGGCAGAGCCTGTATGCTTTACGAATTCAAAGAAAATTATAAAAAAATTATAAGAAATGTCAAGTGAACTGTAGCTCGCTACAGTGTGTAATGGCCGTACGTCGAAGGGAAAGCTACATAATGGTGTGGCAAATTTTTTTTGGTTTCAACATTTCCGGCCGAGAACGTTTGCGTTCTACGAGACATTACAGCTAATATAAGTTAAATCTGTTTTCGTGCGGAAGTCTCATGCATTTCGCGTTTAGTATAGGACAGTAGTTTTTGTACTCCAATGTGGCTGGCGAAATAACTGGTTTTTCTCGGATCTGAAGCACGGTAACTTACTTGTGCCAATAAAATGGGAGTGGTGCCGATTCCTCATATGTCCCACTATTAACGTTAATCTACTAATCAGTTCTGTGTTTCGAGCCAGCATTACAGAACGAGTATGAGCATAGCTTCGGTAACCATATTTCTAATGAAAGGGTGCAGATGGCCTTCCCAACTTCTAACCAGATTTCCCATTCACGATGCACCTCTTCCACTTTCCCCACCTACACAGAACATTCCTAGAGTGGAAATTTGTGCAACGAGTCTTTGAATATTATGGTATTGTAAGCTATGATCTTTCAGCTTGCAATTTCATCTGTTATTCTGCTAAATTGCGAAACATTTTGAGGAAATTGTTTTCAATTGTACCTAGTACCACGAAGATGCCGCGAGTAATAAAACTTATGCAGCAGCTGCAGCTAATAAATGTGGGTTACATCATATACTTAATTCCTTTATTAACCCAGGAACATATTTGTTACCTCCCAACGTTGCCTCCAGATCATAGGCATCGGGTCCTGCGTCGGTTGGATATGGAGGGTAAGAGAATTGCCGGAGTCTTGAATGAAGTTCTCTGGTGTTCACCTAAAATGATTACTGAATATCGTGTTGAAACTAAGTGTCGGAATGGGTTTAGAATCCTGATCACAGTTACTACCAGTTGAATATTCTCACGACTACGCTATCTCAATAGTAAATTGTGCAAAAACGATCTTTCAGTCCAGCCACACACCCATATAGACACACACACACACACACACACACACACACACAGATAGATAGAGAGAGAGAGAGAGAGAGAGAGAGAGAGAGAATACAGTGGAATGTCCCATTATGTACCAAACAGTTCTCATTGCTTTTGCTGATTGCAGGAGTTTCCAAGGGGCCGTGAACTACCCGAAAGCAAGCGATGGCTCGTGGCCTTACGAAAACTCTTGTAATCACCAAATTCACGTACAACCGTTCAGTAGGTATAGGTACACTCGACTTCATTCTACATAGTTCGGTGACTGTGTGTGTGTGTGTGTGTGTGTGTGTGTGTGTGTGTGTGTGTGTGTTGGATTGAGAGATCAAATTTAGCTATCTACGCTCTGATGTTAATTGGGCGTTTCCATTTATTTTCCTCTTTAGCACTATAAACAATACAGAAAACTACGGCATTTCCTATGTCTGTGTAATAGGATTCTATACTATATGATCATAAGAGTTTTTAAATGATGATAGGTCTATCGAAGAATTGTGATACGTCATTTTAGACTTCCTACAGCGTTCTGGTTATCATATTAAAGTAAAGGCAAGAGAAAACAGTCAGGAATCCGAACGTTGGTCTGATACCGCAGCGTTTTACTACGCATGAATCTAAAGATGACCTTCCTCTGATCTTTGAACTGTCTTGCACAGCCAGTTATTAGGAGAACTCCGCATCACGCCACATCTTGGTATTTTTTACATAAGAAATTACTGACACATATGAAAGAGCGTTAAGAGATAGAGATGAAGTCTCGGAACGATTGAGAGTTGAATCACAAAATTTGATTTTTATTTTAATGCTTCCCCGACTTAGCCACTGAAACATTGCCGGCCGCTGTGACCGAGCGGTTCTAGGCGCTTCAGTCCGGAACCGCGCTGCTGCTTCGGTCACAGGTTCGAATCTTGCCTCGGGCATGGATGTGCCATGTCCTTAGGTTAGTTAGGTTTAAGCAGTTCTAAGTTTAGGGGATTGATGACCTCAGATGTTAAGTGTCATAGTGCTTAGAGCCATTTGAATCAAAAAAATGGCTCTGAGCACTATGGGACTCAACTGCTGTGGTCATAAGTCCCCTAGAACTTAGAACTACTTAAACCTAACTAACCTAAGGACATCACACACATCCATGCCCGAGGCAGGATTCGAACCTGCGACCGTAGCGGTCGTGCGGTTCCAGACTGTAGCGCCTTTAACCGCTCGGCCACTCCGGCCGGCATTTGAATCATTTTGTGGGATGACCCGGAGGCCCGGCACGAGCATTTCGGAAACTGCACGACTTGTAGGATGTTCGAGGAGTGCTGTGGTGAATGTTTTCAACACGTGGCGAAACCGAGGTGAAACCACGTGGATGTAAGGATCAACTAATATCGCTCTAAATTTGCAAAGTTCCTTTTACTTTTTCCAGGATAAATTTCGTGCTTAGCACGTGAGTATTATAATGACAACGGCGAAGTAGTGTTCCCGTTTGGAAAGCACCTGAAGTCTTTGCTAATATACGGCTCTTTTTAGCACCTACAAGTGCCGACTGCTGCATGAACAGTTCGTTACGGCATTCATTACCAGGTCATCAGTCAATGTTCCGTGTGCATGTTTCAGCAGATATAAGTGGCGGCAGCCGAATGGACCGGTTTTGGCGGCGAGCTTTCGCTGCAACGAAAACGCTGAGGATACTCATTGGTGTAATGGCAATGGCGGCGTCTTTGAAGCTTAATGTTCTTTCGCCGTTGAGATTGTAAGAGATGAATGATTCCCGAGAGAAGTTGATAGATTCGTGCAGCTAACCAGCGTCTGGCTTCATTAAGCGCAACGCTGACATATGCTTCTAATACGAGAAGATATAGGTAATATAGGTGGAGAGACAAAAAGATGGCCGAGGGGGGAAATTATATCTTGCCCTAAGGTACAAGCGATACGCTTTCCATTTACTACTGATCTGATTATGTACCGGTCTTACCTACGTCTTCGAACAGCGATAGATTATGAGAGATAGGAGTACGACAAGCTGGGCTTGGCAATGGCAGAAATCTAGATTTAGAGCGAATGTGAGGAATTAAGTACCGTCACATTATTTATACATATACTGCATTCTCTGCCGAACGTGTTGCCTGCGCACAAATAATCGAATGTCGTAAACACGACAGCCTTTTGTTCGGAGTAGTCCAGCCGCTTTTGCTGTAGGTCTTTGTATGCAAACTACCTAGGTGATGAGTCAATAACGTGAAACAGGTTGATGTTAAGTAACGACATAAGTGAAACGCCGACAAATGCCTGGTGTACCGTTGTTCCGTTTGCCGTGTAAAATAATCGCCCGAATCAAAAGCGGTCTAGCTAGTACGTAGAGTATGAGAGTACTAGGTACTAAAGTGCACTGGCTGACATTAACTGCCCATTGCGAGTTTTCCTTCATGGTGTACTGTCTGTAAGCCGCATAGCTTCTAATAATTTACAGTAAAGGAGAGGAGGGGCTGTGCATCAGAGAAAGGTCTTTGAACCACACTTCCAACTGGTGATCAGTGTCTAACGTTGTACTGGGAAGCATTCGTGATTACTGAGAACTATTTTTTTTACACGAAAATTGTGCAAAATTTCAAATTTAAGCAAGTTTACAGGGTGACCAAGGAGGATGGTTAATATTCAGGGATATGTCAGAAAATATCATTTGAAGTAAAATCCTTCATATGGACATATGCCCTATTCAGAAGAGCTTCCGAGACAGAACACATTTAATGTACATTGTTAATTATTTTATGCATTATTCAATACATTTTCAGGCTTACACATTTACACATCCACAGCAGCAAACATTACGACATGCGTTTTACAAACTACCAATCGAAAAATACGTCCTTTTAACATATTCTCCTCTAAGCATTATCATACACGTCACATTACAGCTGTTTTACAGTTTATAATAAATGTTCGAATATCCCATCGTCAACTTCAATACATTTGTACACTCTTAGGAGAACATGTTGTTTGCTTGTCTGAGTGCCCCTGCACGTTTCCCAATGAGGGAACCAGCGTCCATGATAAGACCAAGTAGTTGTCCAGCGGTTAGCGTAAGACACGTAAGTGCGCGCTGCTAGCCCAAAACAAATGTACATTAAATGCATTGTATATCAGAAGCCATTCAGAATAGCTCATGTGTCTATATGAAGTTCTTTGCTTCAAATCAGAGCTCCTGTCTTGTCTCTGAAGATTGACCATTCCTCCTGGGATAACCTGTATAAAGCGTGTGACTTTGCTGGTGCCGAGGGCACAGTACCGTGACTCGGCTTAACTATGACTCACCATCCAGAAACCACACTGATCAGCCAGAATATTATGACCACCGACCTACTATCGACATACATCCGTCCAGACGACAGCAGCGTCATATGCCGGGAAATGACTGCTAGTCAGACACACGAACGGTACGTATAGTATCAGTGAGTGTGCTGTCCGTGTGTATAATGAGGAAGGTGCGCTATCTATCGTAGTTTCACCGAGGGTACATTGGGATTACCCACCGGGCGGTGTGGCCGAGCGGTTCTAGGCGCTTCAGTCTGGAACCGCGCGATCGCTACGGTCGCAGGCTCGAATCCTGCCTCGGACATGGATGTGTAAGATGTCCTTAGGTTAGTTAGGTTTAAGTAGTTCTAAGTTCTAGGGGACTGATGACGTCGGATGTTGAGTCCCATAGTGCTCAGAGCCATTTGAATCATTTTGTGGGATGACCCGGAGGCCCGGCACGAGCATTTCGGAGACTGCACGACTTGTAGGGTGTAAGAGGAGTGCTGTGGTGAGTGTTTTCAACACGTGGCGAAACCAAGGTGAAACCACGTCCAGATGTCGTGAGTCTGGCCGGCCACCCCTCATTACAGACCTCGGACGTCGTATGGTGGGCAAACTGGTAAAACAGGACAGACGGTGAACTGTGGCGGAACAAACAGCAGACTTTAAAGTTGGGCAGAGTACAAGTGTGTCTGCACACACAGTGCACCGAACACTTATAACGATAGGGCTTCGCAGCCAACTACCCATGTATGTGCCAATACGAGGTGCATTCAAGTTCTAAGGCCTCCGATTTTTTTTTCTCCGGACTGGAAAGAGATAGAAACATGCGCATTGTTTTAAAATGAGGCCGCGTTCACTGTCAATACGTCCCAGAGATGGCAGCACCGTACGGCAGATGGAATTTTACCGCCAGCGGCGAGAATGAGGACTGTTTTAAATACTTAAAATGGCGACGTTTTCCTTACTTGAACAGCGTGCAATCATTCGTTTTCTGAATTTGCGTGGTGTGAAACCAATTGAAATTCATCGACAGTTGAAGGAGACATGTGGTGATGGAATTATGGATGTGTCGAAAGTGCGTTCGTGGGTGAGGCAGTTTAATGAAGGCAGAACATCGTGTGACAACAAACCGAAACAACCTCGGGCTCGCACAAGCCGGTTGACGACATGATCGAGAAAGTGGAGAGAATTGTTTTCGGGGACCGCCGAATGACTGTTGAACAGATCGCCTCCATAGTTGGCATTTCTGTGGGTTCTGTGCACACAATCCTGCATGACGACCTGAAAATGCGAAAAGTGTCATCCAGGTGGGTGCCACAAATGCTGACGGACGACCACACGGCTGCCGGTGTGGCATGTTGCCAAGCAATGTTGACGCGCTAGGACAGCATAAATGGGACTTTCTTTTCGTCGGTTGTGACAATGGATGAGACGTGGATGCCATTTTTCAATCCAGAAACAAAGCGCCAGTCAGCTCAATGGAAGCACACAGATTCACCGCCACCAAAAAAATTTCGGGTAACCGCCAGTGCTGAAAAAATGATGGTGTCTATGTTCTGGGACAGTGAGGCCGTAATCCTTACCCATTGTGTTTCAAAGGGCACTACGGTAACAGGTGCATCCTCGTATTAACACCACGACATCGGCAACTACAACTGGGCACGTGACCATCAGCACTGGACATTGGTGCAGTGGCAGAGCGTCTCATGGTCTGATGAATCCCGATACCTTCTTCATCATGCCGATGGCAGGGCGTGAATCCGTCGTCTTCCAGGGGAACAACTCCTTGACACATATACTGGCGGGACGGAGACAATCTGGTGGCGGCTCCATTATGCTCTGGGGAACATTCACATGGGCATCTATGGGTCCAGTGGATCTCGTACAAGGCACAATGACGACCGCGGAGCATCGTACACTGGTTCTAGACCACGTACACTCCTTCAGGACGATCATGTTTCCCGACGGGTGTGGCATTTTTCAGCAAGATAATGGACCATGTTACAAGCCAAGGAGCGTGGTGGAGTGGTTCGATGTACACAGTGGTGAGTTACGGTTGATGTGCTGGGCCCCAACCCGCCAGATCTGAACTCAATCGAACACATCTGGAATGTGCCTAGAGTGGTGCCAACTCCTTCCAGCGACTTACCAAGACCTCATTCCTTCAACATCACGACGCGTTGCCGCTGTTGTCCGTGCCAAAGGTGGACATACCGGCTATTAGGTACATAGTCATAATGTTCTGGCTGATCAGTGTAAATTTCGTTGACAGATTATAGGAAAACTGCGGATCAGATACTATTTTTACATGGCATGGTCTCAGCAAGGCTTATACACTTTTTTCATGTAGTTATGTCTATGTAAAAACGCTGAGAGGTTTTTTAATACGTAAACACACTCAAAATGATCTCCACATTTGACACTGAGGTGCGAGTGTGTTTTTGATCGTGCACCAGGCATTCACTGTCAAACTTGTGATGTTTTCCGAGACTGGGCAATTAGAGAATCAGTGCTGTGAAGGCTTGTGTTAATAGACTGTTTGGGACACGGAAGTCATTAAGAAATTTAATGAAATGGTTATATTGCTCGCAGCTACAAAATACAACATAGTCGTGGTGTTTCTTAAGCCATTATGGAAGAAATGTACATTATTCTGTTGATAACACTGAAAACTCAGGTTCAATTTTTTTTATGTGTAAGATAACAAAACTCTCGGTATTTTTAGGTCTATACAGGGTGTTACAAAAAGGTACGGCCGAACTTTCAGGAAACATTCCTCACACACAAATAAAGAAAAGATGTTATATGGACATGTGTCCGAAAACGCTTAATTTCCATGTTAGAGCTCATTTTAGTTTCGTCAGTATGTACTGTACTTCCTCGATTCACCGCCATGATTTCATACGGGATACTCTACCTGTGCTGCTAGAACATGTGCATTTACAAGTACGACACAACACGTAGTTCATGCACGATGGAGCTCCTGCACATTTCAGTCGAAGTGTTCGTACGCTTCTCAACAACAGATTCGGTGACCGATGGATTGGTAATCCTCTCGACTTTCATTTATGGGGGCATTTGAAAGCTCTCGTCTATGCAACCCCGGTACCAAATGTAGAGACTCTTCGTGCTCGTATTGTGGACGGCTGTGATACAATACGCCATTCTCCAGGGCTGCATCAGCGCATCAGGGATTCCATGCGACGGAGGGTCGATGCATGTATCCTCGCTAACGGAGGACATTTTGAACATTTCCTGTAACAAAGTGTTTGAAGTCACGCTGGTACGTTCTGTTGCTGTGTGTTTCCATTCCATGATTAATGTGATTTGAAGAGAAGTAATAAAATGAGTTCTAACATGGAAAGTAAGCGTTTCCGGACACATGTCCACATAACATATTTTCTTTCTTTGTGTGTGAGGAATGTTTCCTGAAAGTTTGGCCGTACCATTTTGTAACACCCTGTATAATAGACTTTTCGGGTGCTCTTTGCCAAAGTAACTTTCTCGTTTGACAGTGTCAGACAAAAGGGGTTGGTAATAATCGAGGATGGAATATGTTGTGGATTGTAACAAGGGCGTATGTTTTAGAAGTATGGGGTGTTCTATCAATCTATGGTGGTGCGTCCAGATTATGTACGACAGCGGGAGGATGATTAAGAGTTAAAAATGTCGTCGGTGTAGCGTTCAGTAGAGACGGAGCACTTCCTTACGTTAAAAACGATCATACAGGAA
This sequence comes from Schistocerca cancellata, assembly GCF_023864275.1. Taxonomy (NCBI): domain Eukaryota; kingdom Metazoa; phylum Arthropoda; class Insecta; order Orthoptera; family Acrididae; genus Schistocerca; species Schistocerca cancellata. Next base: position 208,085,973 of record NC_064629.1, on the reverse strand, counting down.
GGAGACAATATTACAAGAACAATTGCAGCATACGAATGAAGTGAAATGAGACTATTTTATTTGTTATTTTTCTTTATCAACTTCAACACTATTGTGTAGTAGCTATTGCATTTCGTAAATTTCACAGTATGTAATATGAACCAGAAAACTCTGCAGGTTGTAAGAAATCAGTATTTCCAGCACAACTATAAATCGAGGCAGTTGAAAGGTCGTCATCATTTTGTTTGGGCCTTTGTCCCACTTCAACGCGGGTTCTGCCTTATTACTGTGGATGTTAGTTTCAGAAGGTGGGCGGATGCCCTTCCTTTCCATACCCAGTACCCCCCGGAACTTACCCCAGTTGTCTGCGTCTAGTGTAAGCCATGAAAGAGTGCGAACGTTTTCAAATGTCTGCGAGTCGTGTAACTGAGGCGGGACGTGGGGACCACCTGGTATTCACCGAGTAGGATGTGGAAAACCGTCTAAAAAACACGTGCAGGCTGGCCGTCGGTGATCCGCCGGCCGGGCCTACCCTAGTCCAGGAAGCAGCGCATCAGCGCCCTCGGCTAACCTGGCGAGTTAGGCAGTTGAAATATATTTATGAATAACAGCATTATGTGCTACTGTCGAGTAAGAGGAAGTGTCTCACTGTCTATGCAAACTCCCAGCAGAGAAAAGTGACAGACGGATGTGAGTTGAAGAATTTTGACTTAATCTCCTCCCTCTCTGTCGATACAAGTCCGTTTCGGAAGATTAAGATATAACGTCACTTCGACAAGGAGGTCATTGGAGACGGAGGTCAAGCTCCTACTGGGGAAGGAAATCGACCGTGTCCTTTTCAAAGAAACCATCTCAGCATTTGTCGTAAGAAATTAATAGAAACTACGTAAAACCTAATTATGAATGGCCGAATGTCGATTTAAAATTCTGTAGAACAGAATACAGGTCAGATTGGGAATAGACATCGAGACTTGCACCACAGTCGACTTTCCTTAATTTAATATCCCTCATTGGACCTGATGATTCAGTCCTTATTCAGTGTAGTAGCAGGCCCATTTACAATAAAACCTAGTATTTGTTTTTATGCATATGTTTATCTTATGAATAATGTGACAGATGCATAAACCAATCACAGTGAATATAAATTAATAATTATAAATTAAATTAATAAATTTATAGATAAACTTAGTGCTTATCATACTTTACTTTTAGCTTCTTTGATTGGTCATTATTGCTATTTTTACCAAACTTTTTTTTTTTTTTGCTTTACCAGTTTCTGATAAGGTTGAGGCATCTCTTACGGAAATGGGCAGATCGTTATATTCAACTCCTGTCTGTCATCCCCCTTTTTTTCTTACTGTTAAAAAACAGATATACAGGAATTCCCTCTCTTCCTATGGAACATACTGCTCTCTGATTGGGTTGAGAGCGCTATATGCGAAATACTAGCTGTGTCCTGTTAAGAAATGTAACGTGCCGATGTATGGGAACTAATGGAAATCTAGCCATTTATGGCCGGACGAGAATTTGTATCCCGATCCTCCAGGAAACAAAATTAGCTCTAAGTATTACGTCAACTATCTCGTGCGGATTTAAGAAGAAATTCGGAATGCTTTAAATTAGGGGTTTACCGAACGTAATTTCGATTTTGCAGCATAGTTTGTAACAAAATTCTTGACAATTAAAAAGTGGATAGGATTTAGATGTCCAACCCCGCTCATGGGTATAGCTGGCCAGACGAGATCACGTAGTCAGAATCCTGGCTTACATATATTCACTGGCCTTATACCGGAGGCTCTGTAGTAGAGACGACCATCTCTCAGGAGAGGCTAGAGGAAACACTTTGCGAGCTAGTGTATAACACAACCCGTAGAGAGATTGTAATGTCTGAGTCATATGAGGAGAAGAAAAAAAGTGGTGCTCTGGCCACAGTGATGTGTATGATATGAATGAAATGTTGTTGTTGTTGTTGTTGTGGTACATATTGCACCATAATGTAAACAAAGCACTAAATGGTTCAAATGGCTCTGAGCACCATGGGACTTAACTGCTGTGGTCATCAGTTCCCTAGAACTTAGAACTACTTAAACCCAACTAACCTAAGGACACCACACACATCCATGCCCGGGGCAGGATTCTAACCTGCGACCGTAGCGGTCGCTCGGTTCCAGACTGTAGCGCCTAGAACCGCTGGGTCACAACGGCCGGCTCAAAGCACTAAAGTAATCTCAGTGCTAGTTCTGTTTATATGACTTTTTTTAGAGTAGTTGCCTAGTGTTGTGTGCGTTTCGTTCCCATATAACATGTGGTACATTGTGCCATCATAATTCATTTATTTTGAACGCTTTGTCATTCGAAGCAGTTAAATGTTTATAAGGAGTCTGTTCCTACATTTTCTGTGGTTAAGTACATATTTTAAATTTGTATATATAGTGAGCATGATCCGCATGAAAGGTGTGTGGAATAGCTTAACTCATAGTACGGTCAGAAGAGAGAGTACAGTGCACTTTACTTAAAGAATTAGCTATAACGACACTTCGTGCAATGTGGATCCAGCATTTGTGAATGTTAACCAACGATAAATGTGAAAACGAATTTCTCAACGATATTAGGATCGGTTTAGAAGGATTTCAGTTGATTTTTGCGCCGGTTTATAATTTTTAATGAGACGCGGGTGGAAGCCACTGGTCTTTGATCTAAGAAGTCAAAGTATTTCTGATGTGCCCAAGAGTTTATAGGGAGTGTCAGATTTGACACTCTATGACTTCCACTTACTGATCCAGTTACAGACATTTGTGGCTGAATGGTTCAAATGGCTCTAAGCACTATGGGACTTAATATCTTAGGTCATCAGTCCCCTAGACTTAGAGCTACTTAAACCTAACTAACCTAAGGACATCACACGCACCCGTGCCCGAGGCAGGATTCGAACCTGCAACCGTAGCAATATCGCGGTTCCGGACTGAAGTGCCTAGAACATTTGTGGTTGAAAGATGCTCTGAGTCCACTGAAGGGATTACAACAGCTGAAGACGGGTATTTTACAACCCTTATTGAACAGCACCCCCAGGGACGGGATCTATTAGTGGAAAAACGTTGGAGAGACTACTTTGACCTATAAGGGGCTGTGTCGAAAGAGATGTGTAGTTTTCTTTACCTGGATGCCCACTCTTTCACCGCCAAGCTTTTCACTTTTCACCTTTCGCTGTTCGCAGCCTCGTTGTAGACTTAAGGTGAAACCTGATCCAAAGACACAAATACAGAACTAGCGGTCGTCACAGACTCAGAAAAGGCTTACCACAGTCACTTCTTCCCCAGCCCGAACCTCTAGAAAGAGTGCCTCTGAAGTGTGCAGCTATCGGCCTCAAATGAGTGAAGTAACCCGCAAGCTAATTCGCCGTACGGCGCGCGCAGAGTGGTTGCCTCAAGGTGGCTGGCGGCTACTCACACGGGACGTTCACCGACGCCCGGGGCGCCCATTGGAAGACGCGTGCGCCGAGAGACCGACTCGAGTGATTCACTTCAGCGCTGCGGCCCTGACATGTTTCACAACGAAACTGGTTACATGTCGAAACCGGTGCTCTTACGTACGGACAAATGCAGCTAAGCGGTGAACTGTGTCATCTAGAAATCCGTTCAATTTCTGAAAGAATACTATCGTGCTTATGCAAACATGCTCCACACCGGAAAATGTAGGTGTGGGAGAAACTAAACATCGAATTTCAATTCGTAACTCATTGCAAGTTCACAGTAACTGTATCCACGTATACGTGAGCCACAGGTTATATAAAATAATGAGGCCTGTACTAACATTCCAAAAGTTTCATTTTCCAAAGGTATGTTACGTATTACAACAGCTTTTGTTCTGCAGTTACACAATGTGATCAAAAGTATCCGGACACCCCCAAAAACACATGTTTTTCGTATTAGGTGCATTGCGCTGTCACCTACTTCCAGGTACTCCATATCAGAGACCTCAGTAGTCATTAAACATCGTGAGAGAGCAGAATGGGGCGCTCCGCGGAACTCACGGACTTCGAACGTGGTCAGGTGATTGGGTGTCATTTGTGTCATACGGCTGTACGCGAGATTTCCACACTCCTACACATCCCTAGGTCCACTATTTCCGATATGATAGTGAAGTGGAAACGTGAAGGGCACGAACAGCACAAAAAATGGTTCAAATGGCTCTGAGCACTATGGGACTTAACATCTGTGGTCATCAGTCCCCTAGAACTTAGAACTACTTAAACCTAACTAACCTAAGGACATCACACACATCCGTGACCGAGGCAGGATTCGAACCTGCGACCGTAGCGGTCACGCGGTTCCAGACTGAAGCACCTAGAACCGCACGAACAGCACAAAAGCTTACAGGCCGACCTCGTCTGTTGACTGACAGAGACCACCGACAGTTGAAGAGGGTCGTAATGTGTAATAGGCAGACATCTGCCGCTAAGGCACGGGGTCTATAGAAACATGCGACGACCACGTGTGATCCATATTTCGCCCAATTTTTTTCGCATTCGGAATCTCTGACTTGAAATTATCATATTTTTCTACGGCTACAAACATACCTCATCACCAACGTTCAAGCCATCTTTGCGATATACATTCCAATCAGAATTTAGAATTTCATTGGTATTAACATCTGGCTCCATCCATTACAAAACTAACACACATATTTTACGTCCCGGTTATTATGCGTGAGTTTTACGACAGAAATACACGTTGAGAAATCAGTAGCGAGATAGTTACAAAAAAGCAACATAATATCACTGGAACAACTGAAGTACTCTATATCTCCTACTACAGTTGTGGTTTTCACTTGTGTGTAAGAACTGCACTCAAATCTGCAGACTTAATTATAACTTCTTGATCCTAATGTTTTGTCTTCCTTTTTATTTCTCTTATTGGCGTTGTTTCATTCTCACGCTTTTTTCGAATTTCCAGTTTCTGTGACAGAAAAACGTCGTGGTCTGAGCTGCAAATTATAATGGGTTACAGCTGTGTGCCATTTGATTGACGCAGAATCAATACTGCAAAGGTTTTACCGATCTTATAAGGTTATTAACAGCTTTTGTTTCTAAAGTCACTATGGATAGTTCGTGGCGTTTGTACAATGTATAATGAGTTGCTGCTGTAGTAAAATAATGCTCTTCTCCATCTGAAGATTGGTTTCAGCAAAACAGTACATTCGTATGGCCCTGTTGGAAATGGTGTGCCATTGTCTCCTAATCTGACAACAGAAACATCTAGAAAGCTTAGGGAGACCAACAGTTTAACATTGAATGGAATTATGCAGCAACCTCATTTCTTTCATCTGCCAAAGCTCGAAAAAAAACCCACCTTTTAGAACGGCCACCATGCATCACATACAGGAAGCAGATGCAAGGTGCACGTATGGTATGCTAAAGCGGGGTGAAAACGTTTCGAGGAGATATTCTTTTTAAAGACTGTAACGTACCTGGTACCAAAGGACACTTGAATACCGAGTGGTAAAGGGAAATAAAAATGAGTGTTGATATGTGTACAGCTTTGTATTTTCTCTGCAATGCAACTGATTCCGAGAAAGATTGGCTAAAATAATTAACCTCCGGTGTAACAGTCAAACAGTATAAAACAGTTTCGCTTGTATGATGCTAATTATTAAATGAACGAATCACTTTAAAGGATCATCCAATTTTTTTTATATAAATGTAAAATAGATACAGTTGTACGGGAAGTTCGTTTTTCAAAAGTAGATATTGGCAAACATAAGATTTCCCAGCGTCGCACAGAAATAGTGGTGATATTAATTATATTTAGTATGTGCACAGCCTGACTAAAAAGTGAAGAAGCCAGAAAGGGAGACGTGAAATGAAACTTCACGGGTTGAGAGAGTATGTGATGTTATTTCAATGATTATAAAGCCCAGTCAGATTTACAAAGAACTTGGCAGTACGAGTCCACTTAATACTATAGCTCTGTACCCCCTCCATCTTGGATGCATGCAGTGATTCGATTGGGAAGGGTGTCTTAAAGCCGTTGTATCCATTCCTGCACAGCGCGGCTGCTACGGTCACAGGTTCGAATCCTGCCTCGGGCATGGGTGTGTGTGATGTCCTTAAGTTAGTTAGGTTTAAGTAGTTCTAAGTCTAGGGAACTGATTACCTCAGATGTTAAGTCCCATAGTGCTTAGAGCCATTTTTATCCATTCCTGAGGCAATCCGGCAAACAACGTTTGTAACTAGTGCTTGGTTACTGGGAGGTGATGTCCTCACTGGGCCCATACATGTTTTATCCAGGGATCTTGCTGGCCACTAGAGTACCTCTACAGCACGCAAACGGTTCATAGAGACAAGCTCCATGTGTGAATGAATATTGTCTTGTTCAAAAATAGCACCACGATACTGTCGCATGACAGGACGTAGGATGTTCGTGGCATACCCTTCTCCCGCAGAAGATCCCTCAATAATTACTAGCCGTGACCTAAAACCATACCCGAGGGAACCCCACACTACACTGCCAGGAGGAACAACGCTGAGCCCTTCCAAAACATTGGAAGAATGGGATCTATCCCCAGTCACCGCCATACGACGGTCATCCTGTGACCGCCGTTCATCCCCGTACACAATATCATGACCAGTCCGACGTTCCCAGTCATGGCATCGTTCCGAACAGAGCTGTTTATGTTGTGGTGTTAACGGCAGCCTACGCATGGGTTGGTAATTTCCTACTCCGGTTGCTGTTTGTCTCCGAGCAAGTGGTACGGGATGACACAAACTGATGCTGGAAGTCCATTATTTCTTCTCGGGTGGCAAGCGAAGATGTGAAGGGATTACAGTGAGCTTGGTGAACAATACGGCGATCCTTTCATGTCGTGGTCGACTGGAACCTTGACGACGAGTATGCCTGCTCTCACGTTCTCTTGTAGTTGAATATACAGCCATTTTCACATCCGAATGCCGCCAAATCTGGATATTGCACGATTTGACTAGCCGTCGAAATGGGAGATCTAAAATGAGGCCCCTTTCAAAACTAGACAAGTGCTGATAACGATGTCGCACAAGACTTCAAGGCATCTCCGTATCCTTCACAGTGATCACTCAACACATCTGTCGCTGTACACGTCCCTTCTATTCCTTACCAGGCCTGGTAACGACGCTAAACCTGACGAACGCTGATGCACTACCTCGGCTGTTCCACTTGCAGCTCTTATTCATTTACATGCCTGCGATGGTTCACACATGTACGAAGTTACGTTGACGTCGACCGTATCTTCTGGGTGCTTCACGTTTTTGTCAGGCACAGTATTTTAATCCTTGGTACGTTTTGCAGAAAAACGAGTGTCAACTTAATCTTCGGAACAGTTTTGCTGTGTTCTGCGTGTTTGTTTGAAATGGGTAAAGTGTCACTGGCCGGCCGAAGTGGCCGAGCGTTTCTAGGCGCTACAGTCTGGAACTGCGCGGCCGCTACGGTCGCAGGTTCGAATCCTGCCTCGGGCATGGATGTGTGTGATGTCCTTAGGTTAGCTAGGTTTACGTAGTTCTAAGTTCTAGGGGACTGATGTCCTGAGTAGTTAAGTCCCATACTGCTCAGAGCCCTTTGAACCATTTAAAGTGTCACTGTGAAATAGTGACGGAGTTTGTCATATTTTGAAGAGATTTTTTTTCTACAATGGAAGGAAATTCAGCCAGATGTGGAAAGGCCCGTGAGCATTATTCTGTATTTCCAAGAGTTAAGTAATGGGCTGCTGAAGTCAAATGTGGCTGATCAAAGAGAATGATTTTATGAAACTGCGACCACGGCTGAAAACATCGAGAAAGTGCCCAATAGGGTATTGAACGCTTAATTAGCTGATGTCATAGGCATGTCAGAATAAAGGTTACGGTATATTTGCCTGACTTTTTAGCTCATTGTGTGTATTTCAATGTTCTGGTGCGGCTGCTCAGTGGGTATGTCCCAGACAACAAATCTAAAGGTGCAGAGTTCAATCCTTGTTAGGTTCAAGGACTGTTTCTGTCTCTTATTGCTTCTTTCACCTCTTATGTGCGTAAAATGGCGAATAGCACTTTGGTTCTGAGTCTATAGTAACCTGTATACTACCCTGTAACTGACTGGATACATCAGGTCGTAATTTGAAGGAAGGCAACGGCATACCACTTCCAGCAGGATATGGCAGGTAGAGCACTGTGATGTTCAAACCAACCATTGGATTGTGGACAGAGATATCTTTTCAGGATTTGTCTAGCAGCAAGAAAGAGAAGCTGCTTTCGTTTGCCAGGTAGACTATGAGTAGCTTTTTCTGGGATGTAAAAGGGATTCTGCCCAATGATTTCTTCGAAAATTCCACGAAAGTCTTCTGCACCAGACAGGTGGGAAGTATACTTAGGAAGACTCCTGAAATGAATACAAACACACAAACACAAATCAGTGCTGGGCCCAATAGCGTCCCCGCCGCCTTCACATCAGGCGATTCTGTTTGCCAAGACGTCTACGTGCGTTCACTGTCGTACTCTTGCTTAGAGGCATGGATAGTTAGCCTGCTGAAAGATGCTATTTCCATTGTGGAATACATCAAACGCGTTGGGATACAAATGGTCCGCTAAAATGTTCACGTAGTCCACAACTACCGTGGTGCCTTCGACTACCACCACTGGTCCCATGGAAACCCAAGTGAATGTCCCCCATTGCATCATACTACCCCCACTGGTTGCTTCCTTGCGATGCATGTTCCGAGCAGCCGTTCTCCTATATGACAGCGTGTCCGGGCACGACCATTGACCTAATGTAACCAGAAATGACTCAACTAACCAGGCTACACCCAATGACCCACGGTTCAATCAAGATGGCCGACCGCGGTGGCCACGCGGTTCTAGGCGCTGCAGTCCGGAACCGCGCGACTGCTACGGTCGCAGGTTCGAATCCTGCCTCGGGCATGGATGTGTGTGATGTCTTTAGGTTAGTTAGGTTTAAGTAGTTCTGAGTTCTAGGGGACTGATGACCTCAGATGTTAAGTCCCATAGTGCTCAGAGCCATTTGAACCATTTCTTCAATCAAGATGATCACGTGCACACAGCGATCGTGATTGACGTTGTCGTTGGGTCAACATGAGAACACGCTATTGCCATTTGCTGCGGAGCGCCATGTTCAACAATATACGTGGAACGTAATGATAGGAAAAAATTGTGCCGGCGCCATAATTGTACTCTGCCGTCAGATCTCCCACAGCCAGCCATCTTTTCCGCTTTACAGATTGGGCATGCCGACGACCTTCACTTTCTGGGATGAGGTGTCAATACCCAGCACGTTGTCTACTCATGGTTTCACCGTCCTTCAACCACTTCCCATGAAGCTCAAACAATGGCACGTGAACACCCGATCAGCCTCACCACTCCCAGACGCCGGTTCATAACAATCTGCACTTTGTCATGGTCGCTTATACCAAGGTCGTTTATGTCAGTGGATCCACCGGGCGAGGTGGCGCAGTGGTTAGCACACTGGTCTCGCATTCGGGAGGACGACGGTTCAAACTCTCGCCCGGCAATCCTGATTTAGGTTTCCCGTGATTTCCCTAAATCGCTTCAGGCAAATGCCGGGACGGTTCCTTTGAAAGGGCACGGCCGATTTCCTTCCCCATCCTTCCCCAATCCGATGATCTCGCTGTTTGCTCCCCTCCCTCCAAACCAACCAACCGTGGATGTCCTATTTCCAGACTGTATCACCAGTGGAACGATTCCCCATTATCTCTGCTCTGCTTATATACTTTCCTTATCGTGTCACGTGTATACAAACACACATGCCCACGAGGCGGCATTCATTCTCTCAGTGGTCAGTGATTATAACGTTTTGTCTCCTTAGTGTGTATAATGAAAGAGTCTCGCTTCATTACCACAATACACCTGCCTACAAATGTGCTTGGCAATAGCAAAATTGGCGCCTTTGAAGTACACATAATTGGATGACACCTCCTCCTCTTCCCCCTCCCACGACGCACACACAATATTGGACACATATGTCAGCCTTAGATTTACAGGCAAGGTGTTTCCTAAGAGCGTGCCAAAATGTAACAGTACATTGATAATGCTCCACTGAACAATTTAAGGTAGGGAACCTGGGGTCCGAGGTGCCAGCTTATAGAGATATGGAAGTAAACTTGTTTACTACTTTGGCTAACATCACTGTTTTCCAGCTTACTTACAACTAATATACATACAAGTTAATACGTACTGTGCTGTTTATTTTCATGCACATTCCTTATTTCCTGCAAGGAAACAGGGAGGAAGAGCCTGATTACTAGGAAGTCATGACGCAGTGGCTGGCTCTGAGCACTATGGGACTTAACTTCTGAGGTCATCAGTCCCCTAGAACTTAGAACTACTTGAACCTAACGAACCTAAACACATCATACACATCCATGCCCGAGGTAGGATTCGAACCGGCGACCGTCGCGGTCGCGCGGTTCCAGACTATAGCGCCTAGAACCGCTCGGCCACTTCGGCCGGCCATGACGCAGTAGACCGCCTGAATGGCCACCTGCACTTGAGTTTCGTGAGAAGAGAGCCTGAGTTGTAGGAGAACGTACCCTTTGCTGTTCGAAGAGGATGTGGACACAATATGACGGTGCACCGCCTGTGGATGTTCGCAACCATCTCAGTGCTGTATTCCCTGGTCGCTGGATTGGAAGCGGAGGTCCTATTCCATGGCTTGCGAAGTCACATGACCTGAAGCCACTTGATTATTTCCTATGGGGATATCTAAAATCGCTTGTGTATGAGACGCCAGTGGATACGGACATAGTACTAGTTGCCAGAATTGTAGCTGCCTGTGATGTGTTGAAACACACCAGGAATATTTTTCAGGGTACGTCAGAATCTTGTTCGCCGATGTCATTCTTGCACTGAGGTCGATGGCCGTCAGTTTCAGCACATTTTGTAAGATACTGTACAAATGTTACGTTCATTGTGTCAGTCAGGGTATTTGAAATTAACTGTAACTAACATAAATAAAAAATTCACAGTCGTGTTTTTTTATTCCTTTTATCTCCTTGAGATGGCTTCGCCGACCCCAGGTTCTCCATCTCAGATTGTTCAGTGGAGCATTCTCTACGTCCTGTTAGATGTTGGTACGCTGTTACGTAAACACCCTTATACCTCCCAGTTTAAAGATACATGAAATGTATTCGCAGTTGTGAGTACGAACAACCATCTGCTGTATAAGCAGAATGCATGCACGTCCGAAAGAACATTGCATCGTTCCTCTTAACAACACAGGCACAGAAATATCGTTTTTATCCACCTCTACCAGGCAGCGACTTTCAATAAGAGTATCCTCCCCTGTATGGGAATTACATAATGTGTGTACAAGTACAGGCTGTGACGCAGGAACGACGAATATGGAACTTTTGGTCTGGTCGTGAGTCGTGCTCGGATAGCCAAAGCAATTAAGGCTAGCGTTCGCGTAAAGCTATAAATCCGGGCTCGACTTCCGGTCTGGCACAAATTTTCATTGTCGTCATACCCTCATACAGCTGATGGTTGCTCGCATTCGCAACTGCGAATACATTTCATGTATTTCAGAAGGAACATTGAGTCGTTCTTCTTAACAGCATAAGCATGCAACATCGTGTCCAATTTGATGATATTTGTGACTGAAAAAAAGAAGAGATAATGACAGTAATAGGTGGATATTTTACGGACCCTCCAGGGTGGCACTACAGGGATGGAATCGACTCCATGAGTAAATGGCTCTGAGCACTATGGGACTTAACATCTGTGGTCATCAGTCCCCTAGAACTTAAAACTACTTAAACCTAACTAACCTAAGGACATCACACACATCCATGCCCGAGGCAGGATTCGAACCTGCGACGGTAGCAGTCGCGCGGTTCCAGACTGAGCGCCTAGAACCGCTAGACCACCGCGGCCGGCCATGAGTAAATGATGGACAACGTACAATGACCTAAAAGCAGACAATATATGAAAAATATGTACATTTACACTAAAATACATATTTTTTACTTACCAGGCTGTCAGAGACAGCAAAGGACTTGGAAGAGCAGTTGAACGGAATGGACAGTGTCTTGAAAGGAGGGTATAAGATGAACATCAACAAAAGCAAAACGAGGATAATGGAATGTAGTCGAATTAAGTCAGGTGATGCTGAAGGAATTAGATTAGGAAATGAGTCACTTAAAGTAGTAAAGGAGTTTTACTATTTGGGGAGCAAAATAACTGACGATGGTCGAAGTAGAGAGGATATAAAATGTAGACTGGCAATGGCTAGGAAAGGGTTTCTGAAGAAGAGAAATTTGTTAACATCGAGTATAGATTTAAGTGTCAGGAAGTAATTTCTGAAAGTATTTGTGTGGAGTGTAGCCATGTATGAAAGTGAAACACGGACAATAAATAGTTTAGACAAGAAGAGAATAGAAGCGTTCGAAATGTGGTGCTACAGAAGAATGCTGAAGATTAGATGGGTAGATCACACAACTAATGAGGAGGTATTGAATAGAATTGGGGAGGAGAGGAGTTTATGGCACAACTTGACTAGAAGAAGGGATCGGTTGGTAGGACATGTTCTGAGGCATCAAGGAATCACCAGTTTAGTACTGGAGAGAAGCGTGGAGGGTAAAAATCGTAGAGGGAGACCAAAAGATGAATACACTAAGCAGATTCAGAAGGATGTAGGTTGCAGTACATACTGGGAGATGAAGAAGCTTGCACAGGATAGAGTAGCATGGAGAGCTGCCTCAAACCAGTCTCAGGACTGAAGACCACAACAACAACAACAACAACAACAGGCAGTAAGAAGTTTTGTTCTCGTTTTCATACACCGATTTCATAAAAGATTTATAAATTTAATTCTTGACTTTCTAGCGTATCCCGCAGATTTGCAGAGTGAACAGTTGCCTTTCATCAGACCGTAGGTGCTGAAATGGCAAGAACAGATTTCAGTTGCTCTGTATTTGAGTGTCATGCTGGTAAGCAGTTAGAATAGAGCTGAGAGTATTTAGCACAGTTCGACGTGTGATTAGAGCCAATGACCGGCGACAACGCTTTCGGCGACTCCAGCTGGCAGCTCGCCTGCGGCTAAAACGAATAGGCTGCGCAACAAAGCCCGTGCCCTGAGAAGTAGCTCATGGTCCCAACAAACTGAATGGAACGGGGTCAAATTCTCCCCGGCGGTAATCCCGCCTCTACCCCACCTCCATCCTATTCTTTTCTCCTGTCAGGCGCCTGTGAGGCTGACACGAATGTGCTCTCATTTCTCTAAACTTATGATTTCTTGGAATACGTAATCTCGAGGCATCCTAAGGCGCTCCGTGACGTTCAATCATTTCTCGTCTAACGTGATATCCTGTTCGAGAAGTATGAGAAGACTTCGAACATTTTCTTTTGATTGCCATTGTGCGCACGTAGAGATACTGTTACTGCGACGTAGGATCTATACGACACATCGCGATTTTTTCATTTTTTTAGCCATTTTTGGTGGTTACGTACAATATAAGAAGCGTCTGTTGGAATATTCCAACCTTTTTCTGGCCCAGAAGTTTTACCCTGTTCTAGTTCTCTCGAATCTGAGGTAATTGTTGTATTTCTTAGTACATGTCGAACTGTTATTTGCTTTCTTTTGGTAAAGGTTTTTCATAGGCTGCAATCCTCGCTTATTTACTAACTTTACATTTCATTTTTTCTCTTTCCAATTATTTTTCCTAACACTTTCTGATGCATACAGTTGCTCATTCTCCTCGCTACACTTCCAGGCATTATTAACCTTCAGGTATGCTGTCTCAGAAGCATCTTACTCAATTACAACTTAATTTTTGTACACGTAGGTTCTTTTCCTTCGCCTGCGTTCTTCTGATTCCGTATCACAATTTTTTTTACCACGACGTGAGTTCTCGCTTTCTAGGAAGGAAGCATTGATTGAAGTTAACGACCCGTCTACATCGTTGTTTTAGACTCAGGAGCTCTAACTCGTTTGGACAAGGACAGATAAAGAAATCGGGGTAGTATTGTTGAGACCGTCCCAGCAGCGTCTTAACTCACTTATGGTAACAACAGGAAAGGTAAATCGGGGTTGCTGGAATTGAATTCCTAAATGCTTACTTCACTCGAAAGTAAATTTTTACCTTCTCTAAATTTTGATGTTAAGTAATCTGATTTCTTACTTTTTCTTACTGTTCAACACTTTCCTCTTTCTTAATTAAAATTATGTCCTAAGGAGGAGAAACTAAGCATATGTTAGTGGAATAGTAAGGGTTCGCCTCCGACAGTTCAAATGCCCGTCCGGCCATCGTTGTTTAGGTTTTCCATCGTTTCCCCAAAGTCGATGTAGGGAATGCTGGGATGTACTTGTATCCTTAGAAACGGACGATGCTGACTTGCTTCGTATTCCTGTTCTCTCTGAACTACTAGTCCATCATTAATGACATCGTCGCACACGGAACCTCAGACCTTATCCTCCCTCACTGTAAGATTTGATCACCAGAATGCATGTTTCATCGAAGAAAACTCTTCATCATAAAAGTCAGGTATGATATGCAAACTACATTTGTTCCTTTGCCGGCCGGTGTGGCCGAGTGGTTCTAGGCGCTTCAGTCCGGAACCGCGCTGCTGCTGCGGTCGCACGTTCGAATACTGCCTCGGACATGAATGTGGGTGATGTCCTTAGGTTAGTTAGGTTTAATTAGTTCTACGTTGTAGGCGACTGACGACCTCAGAAGTTAAGTCGCATAGTGCTCAGAGCCATTTGAACCATTTGTTAAGTCCCATAGTGCTTAGAGCCATTTGAACCATTTGTTCTTCAAATAAAACTATGCTCACTGCTGGGACACGTTTACCGTGGCGAGAAAGGTTATGTTGTCAATTCTTTCTGATATTGTGTAATGTCGTAATTAGTTTTTAACATTTCATTAGTCCTTCCATATCTAGATTGTAGTGTGGTACTTCATAGTGTCACATTAACCTAATTTTAATATAAAAATTGGAGCCTTTAAATCTCTCAAATTCTACTGCAGGTGAGAAAATATTCGAGAAACAAAACTACAGTTTCAAGATTCAGTTTTAATGCGTGAATGTTGATTCACAGACTATCGGAAGAAAATAAACCAAAATTGACAGACTCTCCTTCACTGTGGTCATCCTGGTGAAAGTACTGTCACTGAAAACTATGGGTAAATGTAACACGATGGCTATAGTATTCGATTAGGAGATGAATAGCATACGATTGAAACATTGGGGTATATTGAGAAGCGGTATGAAATGGGACGATCATGTAAAATCAGTGTTAGGGTCGGGTAATGGAAGACTTAGATATATTGGAGGGTTTCAATGCAAAAGTAATGAATCTGTACATGAAAACGCATTTAAGACGCCAGTGAGACCAGTTACTCGAGTATTTTATGCCCTAGAACTAGTTCAGAAACAGGAGGCAAGGATCGCAATAGGTCTGTATAGCTCATACGAAAATATAACAGAAATGCTCGGGGAACTTAAATGTAGAAACATGGCGTAGTTCTCGCGAAATCCTTCAGGGTGAGTTTATGGAATCTGTCTTCCAGGAAGATTGTGCAAACCATTATGCCCCCAACATCGCGTACGCCGCGTAGGCTCATAAGAATAAGATAGGAGCGATTAGAGCACGTAGACATGCATACAAAGATTGTTAATTTCCCTCGCTGAAAACGCCTACGGAAAGAGAATCAATAATATTGGTAAGATACGCTCCCCGCCATGCACTATACAGTGGCTTGGGGAGTATATGCGTAGATGAGGATGAAAAACTGCAAAAATGTCTGAATTACAGTTTCAAAATAAGGTGTGTTTTTCGAGGTACATCTTCAGTTGTTTCTGTTTATAGAAAATTTATTTCTCAATTGATTGTGTGTAACTAATGTGCTGCTCGGCTTTTGGGCGTCGCTCAGGCAACTACACTTTCTACCAGAAGTAGAAGAGATGCTCAGTTGCTGAGGACAATAGAAAACAGGCCTTGACATTTGTTGAAAGAAGCTGCGCAGCGCCTAGTGGCTGCGTCTCCCTGAGGAGACGCGTTCTGACCCCATAGTTTATCTCCTGTTCAATCCCGCCTGCAGACTTCGGGACTGCCTCGTAACAATCGACTTTGCTTGCATAAAATAAGTCACATGCTGCGCACAATATCTGAAATCTACTTCCATTTCTCAATTTAAGAATGTGTGTCCCCTCAATCTCCGCTTCACAGAATACAAGAATAAACTGTGATCTGAATCTGTCACTTTTTTCTCTGACACGACACCAGTCGGAGCTGAACGACATCTTTGACACACTTCGAACAACTATTATTTGCCAACATCAAAATTTTCGTTTACATTTCATTGTTTCAGAACTATTGCACTTGGACTTATTTATTTATAATGTCAGTAAATGACAGAGTTATTACGGTTGGCTATGTTCTACTTCTTTGCCGCTGTAGCTTTTATATCATGTGCTGTCACCAGCTTGTTTAAAGATACATTCGAATAACCCCTTCATCCTGTATCTGGGAAATTACGGTCACAACCACAGATGGAAACATAATTGATCAAAAATACTATTTCACTGTGAAAGCTGTTCACCTATGACAAGCTCAAACCCAAAAACGCAGACACAATGACGTCAGCGAGTTTCCGTATTTCAACAAAACTGGCTCCGTCAGCTTCCGTTACACAGCCTAACATCACGCTGCCACAGCTAAGTTGACAATACGCAAATCACAAACAAAACCCGCACGATAGTCTACAGGGAGTGCTCGATTTTACAATCAGATTGGCCTCTCTGATGATGATGATTATTATTATTATTATTTTGGCATGTTATAGGACGGAGGGCGCTTCACGTGGCCTAAGAGGCATCTTCGGTGCTCAGAAATAACGGGAACTTCCCTATATCTAACAAGTTTCTGGATCTTAGCAGTAACTGTCGATTCTTCTCACTGCTTGCCATGATTTTCCTTCTGCTCTAAACCATTACCTTTCAATAGCTTCTGTCCACTGTTTCTCAGATGCGACTAAACGTGTGGACAACATCGACGATTCACAAACTGTGAATCCAAGATAGCAAACTCCTTTCCAGAGGTGACAGTAGAACTTCTGATGATGGTCACCATGTAAGCGTGGGCGTACAAAGGCTCCACTTCCTTTAGTTTCTTTAAATCTGTCTGTGGTGTGGAGTGGCAGTTGAGAGGATGAGGACCATCAGGTATGTCTTATGTCCTAGAGTACGCATGAAACCATGGCCGGATTAAAGGAGGTCTTGTAAGAACTGGTGAATCATTGGGTGCTTAAAATGATAGGAACGTGAAACTCACACGATATTAAAACAACAGGTAGTCTATAATATCATTAATATTAAATCAGTTTTAAATGAAAAAAAGGATGAGAAAACGAAACAAGCGGGATAACTAATCACACATATATTGTCAGTGATGGTACGTTTTTGTCGCCCGATTATATTGTCTGCCGCTACTATCATCGACAGTGTAGGTACTGATAGCTGTGAATTTGCAGATAACGTATTACTGAAATGAAGACAAAACTTGGCGGTTACAGTTCACTTATTTTAGGGCAGCAAACCTGTTTCCGGTTTCTAATCTGAAATATTCATCATCAGACAACAGTAGACGTTCTGCATAATCTCTCATAAATTTTGTTATTGTGTGGAGTTTCATATTGGACATTTTGCGCCGAAGTAATCAACATTTCTTAAAACAACAATGCCATATGCTAAGCAATGCTTTTACAACTACTGTACCATGTCTGGTAACGAACTATATTCCGTCATGATTTTTAAGGAATAAATGACCTCTCTTAGGTGCTAAAAACATGAACGATGATCATAAACTTCTTGAGAATACCAATTTAATTTAATGCCGGCTTCACTTCGTTAGCAGCGCCGAATAACACAAGAAAATACATCGCTTTTGTGTATAATGTTTTCGTATACGCTAGTGATGTTCAGTTTATTTAATAATCTTAATTCATATTCTCAGTAAGTAAGATTCATTTGATCATTTACGTAATTCTGCAATTAGTGTTACACAGCGGTAAACATTTAACGATATCGAATCGATTGCGTTAATGGGAAATTCCTGAATGCGACTTGATGCTCTGTTATTCACAAGTTAACGACGTAATCTACAGTTTTAGATTCCCAGTAGTATAATCACAACTACATAAAAGAGTGCCAAACGGCAATGGAATAGGTTGTCGCGTATTAGCATGTCTGTAATTGTCGTATAATTTCAGAAAGCAACTGCAAGTGCGCTGTGGTGCAACCGGTTAGCAGCGAGAGTTGAGTAAGTTAGATACGGTACATTCATTACTGTTTCGTATTATAGCTACAAGTTTTCTGCCAGATCATATTTCTTCGGTTCATTGGCGCAGTTTACTAACTTATGTATGATTAACGTTTTCGCAGTTTACTCTCGCTGTCGGGGAACTGAGTACGTAAAAAGTTACCCACATTTTCTCCGATTCATATTGTAATCCTTATTATAAGGTTTCAATTTAACACCAACTGAGAACTTTTGAATCTGATTGTAATTTAACAGTATAATCATCTATAACTCACACACGTTTGGAGTAACAATGTACTATTTTCCGCGGAGATGCCGATATGACTTTAACAAGACCGTCATTTAACGTTTCGCGTAGGACCTGGACATGCTTCTTGAAACTGAATCTTATCTCTAGCAAAGCCCAAGACGATTTACAGCACATAGCTGCATGAAAATTGCTTGTCTGCATGAAACACACGTTTAACAAATTTCTTGCACCGTCTGTTTACAAAATTTCTCTCAGCTTCTAGTTAGTTCCTGTACAGATATCAGTTACAAACGCTGTTGAATGCTTCTCATAGCAGCTAAGCAGTTTCTTCAAGAACCTCGCTGTCGGCGTCACAGTTTGCAGTTTTGAAGTAACATAGGGCGTATTTACGGGCAACGCCTAACGCCAAGTCGACATTTATGTGGCAGCACGGATGAAACTGAACATAAATTTCCTGCCAAGAGCTTTGTAAAGGCTAGTGCTGCGCGTGTCCTCGACATCGTAAAATCAAGTGAAATCCAGAAACATTTGCTTTGGAGAGGGACGCTTTTTTGAATTAGGTAAATGCACACTTCGCAGACGCGACGAATTTCTAGTACCCAATACAGAGAAATGAATACATATTTGTGTGCAACTCTAATGTATGTAAATTTTGTATAAAAGTAAGCTCCTATTTTGTGGAAAATCAGTATGCTACTACAAATGAAGAGAGGTTAGAGTTCAATACTACGTCGACACCGACGTGATAACAAAAGGAGCGTAGCTTCAGCTGAGTAAGAATGGGGAAGGGATCTGACATGGCCTTCTCGAAGGCACCATGCTGGTCTTCTCCTGGAACGGTTTATTGCAACTGTGGAAAACTTAAATCTTAATGGCCGCACGGTGACTTATGTCAAATTTCTCTGAAAGGCAAGTCCAGAATCATGTTCAGAGCACTAGCTCTCTTGTCGAATGTTGTTACTAGCTAAAAAAGTTGTATCTCATTAAACTGTTTGATTCGTTTCCTTCCCTTTAATTAAAAATCGTTTTTTGTGTTAATGGAAATAGAAGGAACGTTTTTTTAAATATACTATGAGGTTCACAATTGTATCAAGAAGGACTCGCAATAATTGCGCTAACATACAAAAGTATATGTGCTAACGACGAATTTTTAACGTATCTAGGTAACAGTGGCTTGATCTATGTCAGCAGTTGGGCATATGTGGTATTTGTGCAGATGGAGTGACGGTCCATCTTCGGATTCCTGTATTTCTTTCTCTCTCCCCTCCCCCCACCCCCCCCCCACCCTCCCCAAATCCTTCTCCTCCTCCTCCTTCTCCTCCTCCTTCAACGTCACCATTTTACGGTTTGAGACTATTACAAAGAACATCGTTGGAGACATATAGGTTTTGTCTTTAGTTTTCATCATCTTAATTCGTATTTCTTTCTTTTCCTCTGTTCGCAGTCTTTCCAATAGTGTTTCCATTTCAATAATCTGCAGCATGCTCGATGGAGCACGGAAGGTATGGACAGAATCTAGTGACATGCAGAAGCTTCGTATCGCTCCGTGAGGTGTGCACGGATTGATCAACCTGTAACACACTGATCACAAATGCTAAGAATCCAGTTTATAGGTCCAGTTCGGCACAAACTTTTAAGGTGTCACAAGTATTCATCGCTGCGTATATTCCACTAAATTTCTACGACATGTCACTTTAATCTGTTAGTGATCGTGCATAGCCCAACTGTATTTGCCTTATTCTTCGCTTTCTTGATGTTGCTGTCATATCGCCTACTGAGCCACATAAGTTAAGTGGATCTGCCTGTTTGACGCCAGATTTAATTTTGAAAGGGCAATGTAGTATTTCCTCAAATTTGACTTGTGACGCTATCATTGGTTGTCCAAAACTCTAGTTTTCGTATTTATTTCACTCATACACTCTCACAACTGCGAAAATATTAAATTACCTTACAATACTGGTTTCATCAGACACTAAATTTGCCGTGTGTAAGTATCGAAACATCACTTAGAATGTATACCAGAAGTGTCACTTGAAATAACCCTTACACTGTAGTCAAGCTATGGGATATGGATCAGTGAGGGGGTCACTGTGGTCCATATGTTTTGTGCCGATCTATAAAGCCTTTCCGAATAGATGAGCCGATGGGCTAGTACTCTGAAAGACGGAAATTTGGGTTTGTGCATGGTTCCAAAAGCCAGCTTCAATTTCTCACCGAAATTTAAGACCATTCATGAACAATTTTTTCAGTAACACGCTTAACTTAGGTTTTTCATTAAATTTGGTTCACCCGTAGAAAAAGAATTATGTATGTTATGATGAATACACAGAGCAAACGTGCACGAATCATTTTAATAATATGTAGTGTTCTTTCCGTTTTCAACCACTATTGTGTGTTTAATATCTGTCGTTTCCATAACTGACACAGTTTTGTGTTCCAAAAATTTTATTGTTCACCCGGTTTGAATCGTAATTTATATTTTGCTATGGCTCAGTGTTGAAATAAGGACATAGCTTATGGTGCCAGTAAGACTCGTAAATCTCGTATTATGAGGCATACCGTTCGCCGAAAGCAAAATAGACGTCCGTCGTGTTACAGAACTGCAGTGGCACGTTCCGTGACACGTATACAGGAGTCTTTGTCGCATGGAGAAGCATAGATAGGTACTGTCGTTCACTCGACTGATTTTATGCAAAAGAATGCAATTTGAAAATGAAGGTCGCGTCATTTAGGTTTATTACGTTCTCGTCATGGCGAGTGTAATGTTCAAAAATGGCTCTGAGCACTATGGGACTTAACTTCTGAGGTCATCAGTCCCCTAGAACTTAGAACTACTTAAACCTAACTAACCTAAGGACATCACACACATCCATGCCCGAAGCAGGATTCGAACCTGCGACCGTAGCGGTGGCACGGTTCCAGACTGTAGCGCATAGAACCGCTCGGCCACTCCAGCTGGCGTGTAATGTTCCTTATGTCACACAGATGGTTTGTACTGGCGAAAGAGTAATGCTGGTTCCTTATCACCTCGTCGTCATCGGGACGCTAAATGATAACTTATCTTTGTACGATTAGTAATTTGTCAATTTAAGTGGTAAGGTTTTCTATGTAAATTTATTTTTCGTTGTCGAAAAACTTTAGCTGACTACCTTGTGTAATTTTGACTCAATCGTCAATCAAACATTCAGTTCCGGTTCAAGTACTTTATGCATTCAGGATAGTACAACAGCTGTCGACAACATACCTCTGGTTTGCAGTCATTTTATGCATTTGGAGAGCCGTTTCGCTTGTTTTAAGTAACTGTAGAGCTCTTTTGGGAAGCCTCATGTCATACAAAGAAGCACCTGAATGGTGAAGGAGTTGGTAGCAGATGGAGCACTTTGAATAGCAGTTTCAGTCGTTTCTTTCCCTATTACTGATGGTATCCTTGATTTTTCTCAGTACTGTACATTATGATTTTAAATGCACCTTAGTTGGGGATTGCAGGTGAAGTCGGAGTGCCATACTTGATAACATTTACTCTAATTGCTTCTTCGATCACCTCGCATTGTGAGGACCGTGAGCTTCCGCTGTCGGATGTAGCTGTTTTGGCCTCTAGACTTACAAGGAGTGACAAATACATCAGGGAAGTGGCAAGTCCACACTGAGCTGTCCACACGACCCGCTGAGCATAATAACATACAGTTCGTTGTCCTAATGTGTACTTCGTAAGCCAGACACGTGCACGTGTATCTACGTCTCGTACAATGTCAAGGACACTTCCTGGCATATAGCTAGCAGTAACGTCTACCTTCTGTAAAGAGAAACAAAGAAATTCTGTTCTTTCACCTTCACTCATGAGGACGCCACGCATTTGTTGTCGCTTTAAAAATATCAAGACCTGTTAATGTTCACAAGTTTGAGAAACTGCGCAACTTGTAACTACTGCTACAGTCAACTCGTGGCCTTAAATCAATGCACCACGGACTGCTTCCACACAAAATATTAATCCATACAGTGCCCTATTACGTGTCCAGTGCCTGAATTTACGAATTATGGGCTCTACGATCACATAAGAACAGTTCGGAACTGCCAAAGTTCTGGTTGCACTGACATATCTTAGTGCTAGTCTCTTCAGTAATGAGCTCTTATGCTGCAAAGAAATCGTGATGCAATTATCAAACGCGATCTGAGTAATAGATATGGAACATGGAAGGCGCGAAGCTTGCACTGTAACCTCCTGTCGTCATCGAGGAGGTCAGTACAGACGCATTACAACCGGCCCGGTAGGGGGGATGACGGACGTGGCCGTGGCCTTGCTGAAGAAAACATCTCGGTATTTTCCTCAAGTTACTGACGGAAGCCAGGGAAAGTTTTAATCAGGTTGAGGAGGAGGAGGAGATTAGTGTTTAACGTCCCGTCGACAACGAGGTCATTAGAGACGGAGCACAAGCTCGGATTAGGCAAGGACGGAGAAGGAAATCAGCCGTGCCCTTTCGAAGGAATCACCCCGGAATTTGCCTTAAGTGATTAAAAGAAATCACGGAAAACCTAAATGAGGATGGGAGGACGTGGGTTTGAAAAGTTGTCCACCCGAATGTGAGTTCAGTGTGCTAACCACTGCGATACCCATCTCGGTTTAATAAGAATGGGGAACTAAATACTCTTTTTCCCGAATAAAAGTAAATTGTGCTACCAACTGTTCCAGCTCGCTTGGTTGAATTTCCAGAGGACTGTCTGTCCTTGTGGACAATACTGGAATACTTTGAATGCAACTATCGACATACCAACATTTTTGTTTATTATTTGTTCATTTTACTAGAACCAAGAAAAGCTTGCTCGCCACATTTTCGACTTACAACTGCTCCATCACCACCCCACAGACTAAAACTTCTTAAGTTCTTCTCGACATGAACAGAAAGAACAGATTCGGACGAGATGAGATTAAGGATGGCGCTGCGAGACGATGAAACTTACGTGTTCGTTTCGTAACCTTTTTCGTTAGGCCTTGTTGATAATTACAAGACAGGCACTGGGTTGTGTCTTGAACGATGATGAGAATGCGAAAATGACGAAGCTTCGACACATTTGAAAACCTAAGGAAAACCAAGGTACAGCTGAAAAGGTCGTTAGAAAACGTAGGACTCAGCGCGAGAAGAAAGTTTTCATTTACGGTAAAGCGAAACTGATAGCAAATTATCTTAAATTAAATTATGAGCCATCATGTAAGTTTTGATAACGGTTTGAGAATATTCCAATATCATACTAGCTACAGATAACAAATACATTAAAAGTGTGCAACAACAGAAACGTGTGGTCAGTGTTTATGAGCCACAGTACTTTTGATGACGTCATATTTCCATGAGGTAAAATCAAGCAGGAAGTTCTGTTTGTCTGAACGGTACCCAAACTGACATTAAATGGTTGTCTTAGCCACTCGAAATGAAGTCAACTCTGAGTGATGGGCAGCGATCTTAGTGGTCCTCAAAAGTTCAAGAGAAAGTCCTTAAATATTAGTCACTTGAAATTCGCTAATACCCAATAGCAGTTCTCGCCAGAACGCATTTCGAACGGATACAGAAACGTGGACAAACATAATTGATACACCTTTCGACCAACCCTGTGACGCTGAACCACGAAATCGAGGCCTTTGAATGGCACACCTCACTACGTTAGGAAACAATGTTGTGAAGGCGACGCCTAAGCTTCTTTGGACATCTCTCACGCATAAATCATGCTGGTATCGAGAACAGGGAAATGAGTGGCACATTGATTCGTACCTCCCTCTCTCACCTGATGGTCCCCATTTGTCGAGCTAAAGCTGGCGATCATCAGAGGTTCAAAGATAATTAAACTTCAGTTGCGAAACTCGCGGCGGACTGCAGTTTCGTAGGTAGGTCAATCCAGACGCCGATGGAGTTTTTCATTTTCAGCCTCGGACGCTGAGATATTGTAATCCAATGACACTTTATGCTGAGGATGAAGCAGCGACCAGTGAGTATCGACGGATATTCTGAACTTGATTCAGCTGTTGGCTATTCGGAAGCTATAGTTAGTAACATACTGGGGAAATGAGCGTTGAGGGTAGACGTCCTAGTGGACGTCATCTTCATCTAACCTGTTATGAAGTTTCATGAATGTACCTTTGTTCGTTACTGAATGTTTGTGCATTGTAGTGTCATATAAATGCAGACTGAAGTGAAGAATGAAAATTTGTACCAAGGCGTGATTCGAACCCAAATCTCCTGTTCACTAGCCACATGCATTCACCATTACGCCACCGTGACACAGTGGCGCTGCATAGCTGCACAGACTACCCTACCACGGCTACCTCCCCAGTCCAAATTCCCATTCACTCCTCAGCCCACTAAGTAACTCGAACGGCATTGCAGAGGTTCTCCAGTTGTTTGGAATAGCATCTCACAACGAACGAAATGGGGGATCCTGCCTGAAATCCAGGCGTAGGTGCTTTAATCAGAGGAAAATATATCGTTCCAGAGATCTTGTCAAGTCTCAAACATCGATGATGTATATATGCAAACTGAAGCGACGAATGAAAACTTGTGTCATGGCCGGTATTCGAACTTGGGTCTGCTGCTCACAAGGAACATGTGCTCATCAATACACCACTCTGGCACAGTGGCTTTTTTCAACTGCATGGACTACCCTAGCATGCCTCTCTCCTAAATCCAAATCCAAATTACCGTTCACGCTTCAGCCCACTTGGTATTCCCCCCAAACTGGAACAGCACTGCACAGGTTTTCCAGCTTCAGTCGCTTCAGTCAGCATATAAACATCATAGATGTTTGAGACTTGAAATGGTCTCTTGAACCATATAGTTTCGTTTCATTGTGATGCTGTTTCTATTTTGCAATGGGTGAAAGGAAGCAGCCGGCCGGTGTAGCCGTGCGGTTCTAAGCGCGTCAGTTTGGAACCGCGTGACCGCTACGGTCGCAGTTTCGAATCCTGCCTCGGGCATGGATGTGTGTGATGTCCTTAGGTTAGTTAGGTTTAAGTAGTTCTAAGTTATAGGGGACTGATGACCTCAGTAGTTAAGTCCCATAGTGCTCAGAGCCATTTGAACCATTTGAAAGGAAGGGAGAGAGTGAAACATGATGTTAGCTCCCCACCCCCTCCCTTCCCAGAATTCCGGTATTTACTAGCGACTAAAATTTGTTACATCACCTGATTACCTCGGAGTTTAGAGTCGCCACATAAGGGATGGTTCGCGATCTGTGGATCAACTATAGTAAAGTTCCATAATTCGTGCATACCGATACCAGAACGGTCAAAGTTGCACTCAGTACCAGAGCTCGTAGTCTTCGAAATAAATGTTCCAACAATTTATCCTTGTCGAAAATTCAGAGGGGTCTGTCATATCTTCTGGACTAGCCACTTGCACGGACTAATACCAAATGTACGCCATGCCTACTACAGATTAACGTGTCATCGCAAGAAAAATAAAGGACGGATTCAGAGCACATTTGATCGGCGTTGTTATCTTGTAGAGTTGACGAGCTCAAGTAGATAAGTGCTCCCGTTGTTTTGATACACGGCTGTATGGCCTTCTTACGACGGACCGAGTCAATGACGGCAGGTGCTCGATTTTCCGGAGATCGGTGCACTCCATCTATAAGAAGTGTGCAGGAAATGTCGAGATCTCTTAAGAGTGGAGGCTGAGAGCGGAACACCATTTGTCTCTCAACCAGGAAAAAAATTACTGAAGTCAGATGGAGTTGAAATTACAAGTAGGCGGTTGAAATGAAGCGAGGCAACCCGGTGGGCAGTGCGATGTGGCGAGACGTGGAGTGCCGGGGCTCACCTGTGCGATCGTGGCGACTGCCAGGCCGAACGTGAGCGCGATCTGCACCGTGGTGGGCGCGTAGCCGTCCGTCCACTTCGCAGTCGTCGAGCCGCAGCCCAGGAGCACCAGGAAGAAAGTTCCCACGAATTCGGCAGCCAGTTGCCGCCAGATGGTGCGCGTGTCCGTCACCTCGTGAAGTCCGATTATCGCCTTAGCACCTGCAAAAGCCACACGCACAACTTCAGAAAAAGTAGCTCGGTCACATATCGGCCTCCGTCTGAAAGTGGAAAAAGGAAGGAAATTTTGAGTTAAATGTCTCCTCGACATCAAAGTCATTAGCAACGCAGCACCACCTCATTAGGAGGTGGATGGGGGCAGGAGGAGGTGGAGCGATGAAAAAATTTTAGTTAACTATGCTAAGACTAAATCAGGGTCGTCGGACGCGCTTTCGGGACTACACTTCTCCTGAATGCGAAAGCGTGCTCCAGGATTTCTTTGAAGTAGTTATGCACTTTTAGATTTGTAATGGCAGTACCACTAGAATTAAGGTCGATGAGTCTCATTAGGTTATTTTTAGACATTTGGTTCTTGCTTCTGACACTGGAGTGTACGTAACTGCTTTCACGCAGCATCTCTGTCAACAAGAACAATTATTACTTAACTACACTATGAACTAATACTTCAATCACTGCATTGAAATTTTGTCACCAACAGATTTGCTAAAGCTGTATTCGTCGTAGCGCGCTAGCTAGCGAGACACGGATATGATCTACACCTGGATCGAATTCGCGAGGGGGAATAACCGACTGTTAGCCCTATATAGAGGGCAGGCAGAGTGTGCTTTTTCGGAGATTTTACACTCGAAAAGACAACTGCCGTCCGTTAGGCTAACTAACGACTGTGGTGATAGGAAGGGGATCTCGCCACAAAGATAAAATAAAAGCCAAATAATGAAAACAGAGGGCCTCGTGCGACTGTATGAACGTATGGAAGGAGAAATCTTTTTCATCCGTAACAAGTCTACAAACTGCCACATGTCGATATACACTGGTGTGAAAACTTAAAGGCGAAAGTAACTTACGCAATCTGTGTCACTGCCCAGTAACATAGGTCGATGAAGCTTTAACCATGCATAAAAAGAACTGGTACAAAATAGCACAGAAGCTGACTGGTAGTAATACGCATAGAGAAGAACAGAAATGAAAGTTTCATTCAAAGACAATAGTTACATTGAAGTCACTACGATTCATGATAATCCACTGGACATTACAAAAGGCATAGGCTGAAGATAACGAAAAGTCCAGGCCGTGTAATCACCACGGATGGAAACGTGCTCCCATGCTGGCCACAATACTGGTAAGGAGTCCTTGTGGTAGGACGTTTAAATCCTCCACCATCGCGGCTGATAACTGCTGGCTGGTCATGGGAGTGTGTGGACGTACTGCAATACGTCTCCCCAACGCGTCCCACACATACTACACTCCTGGAAATTGAAATAAGAACACCGTGAATTCATTGTCCCAGGAAGGGGAAACTTTATTGACACATTCCTGGGGTCAGATACATCACATGATCACACTGACAGAACCACAGGCACATAGACACAGGCAACAGAGCATGCACAATGTCGGCACTAGTACAGTGTATATCCACCTTTCGCAGTAATGCAGGCTGCTATTCTCCCATGGAGACGATCGTACAGATGCTGGATGTAGTCCTGTGGAACGGCTTGCCATGCCATTTCCACCTGGCGCCTCAGTTGGACCAGCGTTCGTGCTGGACGTGCAGACCGCGTGAGACGACGCTTCATCCAGTCCCAAACATGCTCAATGGGGGACAGATCCGGAGATCTTGCTGGCCAGGGTAGTTGACTTACACCTTCTAGAGCACGTTGGGTGGCACGGGATACATGCGGACGTGCATTGTCCTGTTGGAACAGCAAGTTCCCTTTCCGGTCTAGGAATGGTAGAACGATGGGTTCGATGACGGTTTGGATGTACCGTGCACTATTCAGTGTCCCCTCGACGATCACTAGTGGTGTACGGCCAGTGTAGGAGATCGCTCCCCACACCATGATGCCGGGTGTTGGCCCTGTGTGCCTCGGTCGTATGCAGTCCTGATTGTGGCGCTCACCTGCACGGCGCCAAACACGCATACGACCATCATTGGCACCAAGGCAGAAGCGACTCTCATCGCTGAAGACGACACGTCTCCATTCGTCCCTCCATTCACGCCTGTCGCGACACCACTGGAGGCGGGCTGCACGATGTTGGGGCGTGAGCGGAAGACGGCCTAACGGTGTGCGGGACCGTAGCCCAGCTTCATGGAGACGGTTGCGAATGGTCCTCGCCGATACCCCAGGAGCAACAGTGTCCCTAATTTGCTGGGATGTGGCGGTGCGGTCCCCTACGGCACTGCGTAGGATCCTACGGTCTTGGCGTGCATCCGTACGTCGCTGCGGTCCGGTCCCAGGTCGACGGGCACGTGCACCTTCCGCCGACCACTGGCGACAACATCGATGTACTGTGGAGACCTCACGCCCCACGTGTTGAGCAATTCGGCGGTACGTCCACCCGGCCTCCCGCATGCCCACTATACGCCCTCGCTCAAAGTCCGTCAACTGCACATACGGTTCACGTCCACGCTGTCGCGGCATGCTACCGGTGTTAAAGACTGCGATGGAGCTCCGTATGCCACGGCAAACTGGCTGACACTGACGGCGGCGGTGCACAAATGCTGCGCAGCTAGCGCCATTCGACGGCCAACACCGCGGTTCCTGGTGTGTCCGCTGTGCCGTGCGTGTGATCATTGCTTGTACAGCCCTCTCGCAGTGTCCGGAGCAAGTATGGTGGGTCTGACACACCGGTGTCAATGTGTTCTTTTTTCCATTTCCAGGAGTGTAGATGAGATTTACGTCGGGGGTATCGTCAGACCAGACCATGCGCCGAATATTCTTTTGTTCCAACTGCTCCCACGGTGTACCCTTCACCATGCACTATACAGCAGCTTTCAGGGTATTTGGTTGTAGGATGTTTGCACATTATGCAGTTGTCTATAAGAAAGCAGTAGAGGCAGGAAGACATTTGGGGGATCGATCATTTCTGGTGCAGGGACTGTCAGATGACGTGAACATAAATAAATGTAACTACTGTACATAAATCGTCCTAGAGTCCTCTACTATGTAATGACACTGTCGTAGAAAACATTAACTACAGTAAAATACCTAGGCGTAATCATCTGGAGCGATCTAAAGCAGGATCCATAGAGCAAAAGCATATCTCAAACTCAGATTTATTTGCAGGAGTCCTAAGGAAGATAATCAACCCACGAAAGAAGCCGGTTACAAAACACTACTACTGATAAAATCGTGTTACATGGTTGGTTGTGGCTGACATGTTAAGCAGCTGCTTCAACATAAATGGTGCATTGGGCAGGCAGTGTCAGAAGCTTCAATAGCTCTGCTATGATCATGTTCTGTTAATATGCCACCATTCGAAAAAAGAATGGCATATTTTTCTCAAAACACTTTTGGGCAAATTTAAAGAAACTTCATTCAACTAAGAACCTGACTGAGAACTCCATGTATGGATTTACGACCTGTGTGTACACCACATGAGTCCCATCCACACATCACTTAAAAGTTTTAAACCAGAATTTGCTTCTGTTTTCTGAAAGAAGTGTTTTGTTTCTAAAATAAGTGCCTCTATGTCCATATGCACTGTCTGTATGAGAGAACATACACAGCGCTCAACGATAATTCTGTTACCGGGGATGCCAGTACTTTGGAGATAGCATCTTGTGCGAATAACATTTTGCTACATATAGCGGCTCTTCACTGTCACGCACAATCATAGGAACAGCCACTTTACTATTTGTGGAATGAGTTTACAAGTATAGAAAAAACAACGACAGATTAAAACACTGTTCGATGATTGCCAAATTATGACAATATAAAAACTACATGAAGAGAATAAACATGTTGCATTTCAAAATCAGGAAGATGGAAGTTGGGGATGCCATATGCAAATTACATTTCAAAATGTTAGAGATGCAAATGCTGTATACAGAAGACTGTAATTTTAAAGGAACATTTGTTAATGGCAGGAATAAGAGGGAAAGTGGTACCACATAACAATATTCTAAAATGGAGGTGAGAAGGGGTATTATAAATTATCTGTTTGTAGTACATAAATGCTATTGAGAATATTACAAAACATCTATTTGCTTAAAAAATGGATGGCTACATCGCATCAGCATGTAATGGGAATGGACACTACATCATGTTATCCCATAGGTATTAGTAAAAAGCATCATAAACTGTCCCTGCAAAAATACAAAAAATGCTCTGCCATAGTGACAACACTGTCCACAAACTTTAAAAATGTTGTTATTCTTATTCATTGCATATATATGGTGCTTGGAGGAGGGTGCTTGGTACAGATTTTAATGTCCCTGGTTATACATATCGAGTGAACTAATATCGCCCTAGACTAATTGGGGCCCTGTATCTTCGAAGTGCTCTGAGGCTCTGTACTGAGGAACATTGTTTAACACATATTGCACATTAGTTGTGTTGAGAAATGATGAATTACTTATAGCAGTGCACTATCGGAATGAAAATGGCATAGCAATCATTACTCATTTAAATATAGTACAACTGATGTAAAAATGCCTACAGCACAGCTATTGCGATGGAAGAAAGTATGCCAGGGTAATGGTATGATAATAGCATTCCACTTTTCAGAAGGAGAACATGTATCTCCTATCATTAAAATAGTGCTACTGTTATTGGTAGGTGTCTGGATTTTAATGTCCCTGACAATACATATAGATTAAATGAATAAAGCACTATCAAATGGGCATATACAAATCATTTGGTATGTAATGCGGAAAAACAGAACTTTCTGCCGACACTAGGCACTGCGTGAAAGAGTTGATGAACAGTTCTTCTTTCAGTAAACTCTGGGTAAAAAGTGCAAAAAAGGAAATTGCAAATATACACAGAAACCGTAGAGCAAAATGAACCTGACGACTCTTGTGCACTGTCAGACAACTACAGGGAAAGCTTTGTGCTGTAATTGTATCATCAGTACCTGGATGATATATTCCTTGAAGGTCGTTATAATACAATGGGGGGATTGCTACAATTTCCAAGCCATAACTGGAAATGAATTTTGTAAAAATTTGAAGTCGTGTACCTCTGGTAACCTATAAAGGTAGGATCGATGTTGTATTCAGTGTAAATGTATAACAATGCGATGTTAAAGTGGTGGAATGAATTACGACAGTACTACGCGTCTCTCTAACATCCGTTCGTTTAATATATATTGTGCATTAACGTTTTCATAAAAGATGAATTTTTAAGGGACTTACACAAGAAAATAGCCGAAGCCATCATTAATCGTTAAATCATGATACTATGTACGAAATGATCTCGTAAGGGGTTGGCCGGAGGACTGGATGGTGCCGTGGTATCTCGCCTATCTGCACTAGGCGTTGGGTGGTTGGCGGCGGATAGGATGAAGAGCTCAGTCCTCAATCAAGACAATGTGAGCTCTGTGCTTATAGTGAACTTACGCATGTGCTGTGCCAGTGGCAGGCTCAATGCGCACAACAGTGACATACCTTCAGTCTACTGCAGGAGCAGCCGTGGTGAGGACAAGTACAGCTTCCAGTCAGTGTTGGGCAGTACAATGCATTAAGAATACACTGCACAGAAGATAGCCATCTCATTTTCTTGTTTTAAATAAAGTGCACAGCTCTCCCCTTCCTATCACAGAGGTGGTAGCAGTGTGAGTGTGGTAAATTGTTTAGTGTACTTTATTAATGTCTTGTGTGTGTGTGTGTGTGTGTGTGTGTGTGTGTGTTTGTGTGTGTGTGTGTGTGTGTGTGTGTGTGTGTGTGTGTGTGTGAGAGAGAGAGAGAGAGAGAGGTGGGGGGAGGGAAGGAAGTGGGCGGGTTCCTTGCAATGGAAAATGTACTTGGTATGTAACAAGACTGTATTTGTTACACTGTGATAATTGTTTAACATTAAACTATTGGGATATCAGTGCATTTTTTAAATAATTCGCTGTGGTGGTAGCTGTTAAACATTTACAGTTTCATATTTACATGCATAATCTTGAAAAATTGGTACTTGTGTAATACTCGGAGAAAATCAACAAAATTGTAATGAACTGCCCCAAAACTATAAATATAACTTTCATTTGTGCTGGTTAAAGATGGAATATCAACTGATTTGTTTAAATCATGCAGTGTGACGGTACTTGTTAAGCATTTAGAGTCTCGTATTTATGTATGTCTTTGGAATACTGGGGGAGAACCTACAAAACTGTAACGAATTACCCCTAAACTATAAATAGCATCATGTGTTGATGTACTTGTAAAAAGTACCATTGAGCGATACTCTGCTGTAAATTGCAAAATAGAATTTGCAGATATCACCTCATTTTGCTGCTGCTATTGCTTCTGTTGACTGACTGACATACAGATCGATGAAGAGTGATGGTTGAGTGCCTGGTGATACGAGGGTCGAATTCGACCAGTAGGAAAACAATGAAGTAGTAGGGAGGGGGAGACAACCATTTGGCCCATAAACTACAGTCATTAATTTATAGTATTTTGTTATAAATTAGACTTGCATCAACGTAATTAAGAATAGGAGAGAGCAGTTTTTTACATTAGGCTAAAAGCATCTCGGGGTCATTTCGTTATAAGGTCACAGCTCAATGAGCGGTTTGTTTACATTAGGTCATTATGGTAAAAATATTTGGTCATTAATTAGATCCTAAATAAGAAAAACAAAAAACATAAACGAGCAGTTTGCTTACATTAGGTCCATAAATTAGACTGACTTATTTACATCAGGTCGCTATGCCAAGTGGCCAGTTTGTTTGCATAAGAAGAATAATCCTCTCATTGATCCAGGACGCCCACTGTTCCACTACTGGCGGCATGCAAGAAACGACAATGAAGTTTATTACACGCTTCAATATGCAATTGGTTAGAATTCAGCACAATTGCACAAACTACGTCGTAGAAACCTTTCAGATATTCGAGTAATTCTTCTCACAGACATGATTTCAGTGTAACATATAACAACAAAATGTCGGTGGTGTGTAGAAATAATTTAACTTTCTTGTTTCGCATGCCGTTCACTATCTTTCACGTTTAATGCAATAGTTACAATTGCAAAAAGTTTAAGTCGAAATTTCTTCTGTAATATTGATGTCGGTTCTATTACACTTCAGGAAACTAAATCATGAACCCGGAGATTACTCCGGTGACCGACCTACGGGTAGTTTTGTAAATCGTCTCATCTACCGCTGCCCCATCTGGAGGCAGAACTATTGGGCGTTATTGGAGCAGTAAGTGACAGCAAAATGCCTGGTATTACACTGGTATGCGAAACTTAAGGAAGAAAGTAACTTCCACATGATGTGTCACTGCTAAGTAACATAGCCGGATGAAACTTGGACCATGCGTTAGAAAGATCTGATACAGTACAGTAAAGAAGATAACTGAAAGAAATACGCAATGAGACGAAGAGAAATGATACTTTTATTCAAAGACAGTAATTTCACTGAAGTCACCGTGATTCATTATGGTTCCCTAGACATAACAAAAGGTGGAACGTGGTTCGTAACAGGCTGCATAATCACCAAGGATGGCAAAGCAAGCTCTGCAACGACATACTACAAAACGTCTCCCCAACGCGTACAACACGTGCTCAGTGGGATTTATGTCGGGGGTACGGACAGACCAGTCCATTCACCGAATATCCTCTCGTTCCAAGAGCCTTTGCACTTGTGCTCTTCGATGCGCTCACGCATTGTCATCCATAAAAAGGAAGTCAAGGGTGAAAGCACCCAGAAGAGACGCACATGGGAAAGGAGTACACTGTCGGAATAACTTAAGCGGTAGGTGTACCACGCAACATTATGCCTCCCAATGCCATAACACTTGGGTCAAAAAAACGATCATATTCGTCCATGCTCCTGGGTGCTTTACGTATTCCCACCTCTCACCATATGGACGTACGTAATGCACCTAGTAACAATGTTGAACACGATCGTTTTGGTAGCCCAGGAGGTATAACGTTCCATAAGTACACTGACCTCCAAACCTTTGAACACAGTACCCCACAGGTTAATGTTCTTGTGACACTGTACTCCTTCCTCATGTACGTATTTTTAAGGGTGCTATCGGCCGTGACTTCATTTTTGTTGATGACGACGAACGACCGCCTCGAGCTGCACAGGTGAAGGAGCTCTTGGAACGCGAGGATATTCGGCGAATGGACTGGTTTGTCCCGTCCTCCGACTTAAATCCCACCCAGAACGTGTGGAATGTGTTGAGCATTGGAACTCTCTGTCTCAAGAACTCTTTACTAACCTTAGGGCCAGTGTAGGAGCACTTTGCAGAGTATGCATTGACGTGTGTGGTAATCACACACTCTGTGAGCAACCATGTTCTGCCTCTTGTAATGTCCAGAAGACCATCATGTATCGCGGTGACTGTAGTTTAATTACTGACTTTGAATAGAAGTATCATTTCCGTTCGTCCCATTGCATATTTCTTTCAGTTACCTTCTGAACTATACTGCAACATTTCTTTCTATGTACAGTCCAAGTTTCATCGAGCACAGTACTTAACAGGGACACATCATGGGAAAGTAACTTTCGTCTGTAAGTTTTGTACAACAGTGTATTTACCCGTTGAGCCCTGTGACTGTGAAGCACTGTTCTGACAATCAGATGAACCAGCAAGGTTCGGTCCACTATGTATAAATACTTTTTATAGCTTTTAAGAGAAAAAAGCAGGAGTACAGTTTATAGTTTATCAACAACCGCCGGCCGCTGTGGCCGAACGGTTCTAGGCGCTTCAGTCAGAAACCGCGCGCCTGCTACTGTCGCAGGTTCGAATCCTGCCTCGGGCATGGATGTGTGTGATGTCCTTAGGTTAGTTAGGTTTACGTTGTTCTAAGTCTAGGGGACTGATGACCTCAGATGTTAAGTCCCATAGTGCTTAGAGCCATTTGAACCATTTTGAGCCACCAACAACCAACGTTTGATAGCCTCTAAAATAGGTCGTTGTCTTCGAAACAACAACATATTCGATCTGGACATTTATTGCATTTGTTTACTTATTTACGATATCGTTTCTGGTTATTGTCCGTTTCTCAGGTAATAGTTCACCACTGAGTGAACCAATGCATATTCATTACTCCTAAGATTTGTCACATGCTACTCCTGGTCCTCGCACAGTGATAAATAAGCGTGCGTATATACATGAATTTGATAGGAGTTATTATATGAAACACTAAGTTCTTTTATGCAGATGACGAGAAATCCTGTTTTCGTATGCATATGAAGGGAAATATGTAAATACGGTCCCACGAGGACGATGTCCTGTTAACAGTAATGAATATGCATTGAAGCCCTTTATAATAGGCTGTTACTTGGGAAAGGCACAATAGTCGAAATCGCGATCGCAAAAACAGAAAATTAATAACAGTCCAGGCGGACATATGTTGTTGTTTGTAAAATACTGCACCATTGTGGACGCAAGTAAACAGAAAATAATCACAAGGATACTAAGTCCGAAGCTATCTGTTGTCGCTTTCCATTACTCGTCTAAACATCAATCAATTCTTTCCATGATTATATTCTCGCGTGGCATATAATGATCCAATAATAACCGATAGTCTTTCCATACTTGTTAACAAAAACGGTTGATTTTTCTCCTGTTGTTTCTAGTACTGTGCACTTCCCAACTATAAGAAAATGTGAGAGTCATTGCTATCAATATAGCAGTGATTTTTATATTATTCATTGGTTCCTCTTTCGGAGGGAAGATGGAGATATTGTGTAAATAACGAGATAGCACATCAGTACATCATATCACCTGATGATGGCGCCTCGGCTTGTCGTCGAAACGTCGAGTCATTTTGCCATTCACACCCTGTATGATACTTGAGCAGTTTACTTGAAGACGTTCGTCGGGAAAGAGTTCAATCCCAAAGCTACGATATTCTTCGAGAGAAGGGTCATTATTTATGGAAATGGAA
Organism: Schistocerca cancellata; assembly: GCF_023864275.1. Taxonomy (NCBI): domain Eukaryota; kingdom Metazoa; phylum Arthropoda; class Insecta; order Orthoptera; family Acrididae; genus Schistocerca; species Schistocerca cancellata. The sequence continues at coordinate 208,049,595 of NC_064629.1, read as the reverse complement.
AAGAAATGACGCAAAATGGTTTTGTCCTTGGTTACTTCCTTCCTCTCCGAGTGAGGAGCAAAAAATTGAATACTGGCTCTTTAGAAGTAAGCGACTTGGAAAGGTGCGATATTTGTCAGAACTTAGGGGTGCTTACGTTATGTCAGTATTTTAGCCCTGTGGGGAATGGTTTAGCAACTAAATGTAAAGGACAGAATTTTTTAACCAGGTAGACCATTAAAATGGGTCAATAAAAAGTAGGCGATAGGATGGTTTCCCCTTTGCAGCTCACTTCCTAATGACACATCATTGGATAAGTATAGTTACCGTTTGAACTAAGGGGTGCTTAAGCTATGCCACTAATTTAGCCCTGTGGAGAATGATTTAGTAACTAAATGTGGTCGACCAGAATTATTCAACCAGGTAGCTCATTAAAATGGTTTCATGAAACGTAGATGATCGGATGGTATCCCCCATTCCAACTCACTTTCCAATGATGCGTCATTTGATAAGTATGATTACCGTCTGTTATGTAGCGTTCATTAGAAGTGGATCATCATTCCGCTCTCGCACATCAGTCGCATCCATTTGTTGGGTATTGGTAACATTATTGATAGAAGTGATATCAGGACGGTGAAATTAGTTATTGTTTACTTACAGCTTTCGTGCTTGTGGAATGTGCGTTGTCTGTTCTCTAATAAAAAACAGTCAAGGTGCCCGTAATCGGTTGAATGGGAAATGGTTAAGGGCGAATGGATTAAACACTAAATACAGAAACATCCGACTGCCCCAGCAGAAAGAAGCTTTTTAAAGTTGTTCAGCGGCATGCAGTGACAGAGGTGTACAAAGTCCTCAACTACGGCCCACACACCGTTTCCAGATCAACTTGCGGTGCACACTTCACATCAATCGACACTAGACCATCAGCAAAACCACATCTGAAAACACTCTTCCCTGCTTGCAGTTTCCCCATTTCATAAATATGTTAAATTATTCGGTACAGGACTAAATCAGTGACTTGGTGTGAATCAGCTGTAAGTCAACAGTGCGCTCTTCCTTCATTTCAGGATATGTAAGATGCTTTCCGCTTGCGCTTCGCCACATCCACACCTATTAATGATTTTAAAATATGTGCTTGTCGAGGCATTATGAAAAAATATGTTTTCGTTACAGCAGCTCTGAATAATTCGCGAAATTGCAACCATAAATGTGAAAAACGGCTTAAAAGAGGCTCGCACAACGACCGGCTCTTTAGTAGCCGGCTCGCTCCAGATTCGAATCAAGTCACGTCGCGTTTCCCCTTTCCGATAAATGGTGCACTTAAGGCGCATGCGCAACACAGAGAGTGGCCATTTTTAGGCCAACAGCCAGCCGCCAGCGGCCAGGTACGGCACGTTGCTCATTCTTTCCGCGTTTGAAGCCTGTCCCGTCCCGACCGTTACGGCTGTCGAGCGACAATCCGCCGGTGACAAGTAATGCCGCCCATTTGTCTGCTCGCGTTATAATAACTTCTCATAAAACGAGTATTGAGCCACTGCCGGCTGCAGGTGAATACACCCACTCGGGTCCGCTCTGCTTGACAGAGCCGTGACAAGATATAACGTTGCATTAGCGCCCACTAAACGATGCCAGCAAGGTGATAAACGTCCGTGTTTTACACTCATCACAGCAGCACACATGGCTTTACACATTTCGCCAGCACACCCAGCAAGTAACATTAGGAAATTATCAATTCTGTGTCGTACGATACGCGAATACCTTTTATCGTATCTTTTTAATTTTGGAGTTTTTAGCCAACCGAGGACCGCAAATAACGTAATTAATTAATTTACTTAGAATCCATTATGGTTCCAAAACCCGCTCATTTTCTGGCTGAAAACGACCCTACGTTCTTGTAAAGAAAAGATATGATGCTTGGTTTTTCGATATCTCGTTAAGTATCTAATAAAATTTAGAATACAGTTTTGTTCCGTATCATTTTTCCTGTCATATCTATTTTCTGAAAAATCTCCTTACTTTATGTAAAAAGATGTTATTAACTTTTATTTCAGAGGGAAAGTCAGTCTGGAATTGTGTATTCCGATAAAGTGGCCTTAAAAATTCCGCTGAGTCTTCTAGAATCTATCACAGATTTTCTTATAATGCTTGTGCAGACTGAAACAATAGTTTTTCAAGGGTTTACATCTCACACTTGTTTATACCGGGTGACCAAAAAGTCAGTATAAATTTGAAAACTGAATAAATCACGGAATAATGTATATAGAGAGGTAGAAATTGACACACATGCCTGAAATGACATGAGGTTTTATTAGCACCAAAAAATACAAAAGTTCAAAAAATGTCCGATAGATGGCGCTTCATCTGATCAGAATAGCAATAATTAGCATAACAAAGTAAGACAAAGCAAAGATGATGTTCTTTACAGGAAATGTTCAATATGTCCACCATAATTCCTCAACAATAGCTGTAGTCGAGGAATAATGTTGTGAACAGCACTGTAAATCATGGCCGGAGTTATGGTGAGGCATTGGCGTCGGATGTTGTCTTTCAGCATCCCTAGAGATGTCGGTCGATAACGATACACTTGCGACTTCAGGTAACCCCAAAGCCAATAATCGCACGGACTGAGATATGGGGACCTGGGAGGCCAAGCATGGCGAAAGTGGCAGCTGAGCACACTATCATCACCAAACGACGCGTGCAAGAGATCTTTGACGCGTCTAGCAATATGGGGTGGTTCTAATAAAACCTCATGTCATTCCAAACATGTGTGTCAATTTTTACTTCTCTATCTACATTATTCCGTGGTTTACTAAGTTTTCAAATTTATACTGACTTTTTGATTACCCGGTATCTTAAATTAGCGATCTACCTCAATTAATGAAGATTCTGTATAAGTAAATGTTTCGTGCATAATTTTAGTCTTTCAACGTCTTATATTCCGTTCAGCATTGTTGGGCTGTTGTTGTATGTGATCCACGTGAGTTTATAGTCAATTTGTAATTCAGATCTTCGTGATTTACACTGCTTAATTCCAAGAGTTGAACGATTACCATTAAATAGTACCATCTGACCAGTAGTATCCAGACACCTCTATGCAGTGCTTTTTTTTAAAAAAAAGTTTGAGGATACTTCGACACTGGATATAATGTAGCGAAAATTAATTATACCTGAAGCATGGGATACCACCTAAACGAAACTTCCTACTTCCTCGCAAATTCTGCCGCCAAGTTTTTTGTTTGAAACGATCAACTAGTCATTTTTCTCAAAAAATGCGATTTCTTGTTCCAAAGTCCAACATTCTGGACGATCAAATGGTTCAAATGGCTCTGAGCACGATGCCACTTAACTTCTGAGGTCATCAGTTGCCTAGAACTTGGAACTAATTAAACCTAACTAACCTAAGGACATCACCCTCTCCGACCGGCGAACATTACATGGCATCATGTGTTGTGTCAACAGTGAAATATGGAGGAGGTGGTGTTACAGTGTAGGGGTGTTTTCGTGGTTAGGTTGTGGTTCCCTTATTGCGCTAAAAAAAATCACTAAATGTGGAAGGATTTGAACGCATGGTACAGCATTCTGTACTGTGTACAGTAGAGGAACAGTTCGTACGTGAAGATTTTTTTTTCGCTTCCCACGCCCGGGTTCCCGGGTTCGATTCCCGGCGGGGTCAGGGATTTTCTCTGCCTCGTGATGGCTGGGTGTTGTGTGCTGTCCTTAGGTTAGTTAGGTTTAAGTAGTTCTAAGTTCTAGGGGACTGATGACCATAGATGTTAAGTCCCATAGTGCTCAGAGCCATTTGAACCATTTTTAAAGATTTTTTTTTTTGTATCAGCGTAACAATGAATTCTGTGATAAAGCAACATCTGCGAGACCATGGTCTGTGGACAATAACATTCCTGAAGTGGACTGGCTCACCCTGAGTTCACAGCTGAACCTAACTGGACACGTTTGGAACGAGTTAGAACGACCGAGCGAGGTGGTTAACACCCCGGACTCCCTTTCGGGAGGACGAAGGTTCAAACCCGCGTCCGGGCACCTTGTTTTCACTGATTTCCTTAAATGACTTCAGGCAAATACCGGGATGGTTCCTTTGAAAGGGCACGGTCGACTTCTTTTCCCATCCTTCCCTAAATCCGACGAGACCGATGACCTCCCTGTTTGGCCCCTTTCCCCAAATCAACCAACAACAACAACAACGAGTTAGAACGTCGACTTCGCTCCATACTAAGCGTCGAATATCGCTGCCTTCTCTGGGAAGGGGAGTCATTCCTTCGTCATGGACTGTGTGGCTGATCCCGGCGGAGGTTCGAGTCCTCCCTCGGGCAAAGTTAAGTAGTGTGTAAGCTTAGAGACTGATGACCTTAGCAGTTAAGTCCCATAAGATTTCACACACATTTGATTTTTGCCATTCTTTCACAGACATTCACACATCTCACTACAAGGGCCCTAGCACAGTTCAAGCCGTCATAACGGCGAAGCATGGACACGCCTCATATTAATGTCAACTAACAGGTGCTGTGATACTTTTGATCAGGTAGTCGACGAAACTAGGTACATGAATTATCTTGAGAATTGAATTATTAAACGCTGGTGCTGAAGTATCGTGGAGTTCTTTATTCGGGCAGTACACGGATCACAGTGTACTGGTGCCATATCTGAACTGACCTAAGCAACGACCCATCAACTGAAGCAGCGGAACAACAAATTGGTATTTGTATTTTGATCATAAATAATGGTAAAAGACGTACCGACAGTTTCACAACCACTACAGTGATAAATTATCAAAATAGCCATCAGCAGCATAAGTACACAGTGTGAAAGTGTAGGTCAGAAATAGATAAATAATGGCTCCGAGAATCTATTTACTGTAAGTCACAATCCCGTTCTCTTACCATCCGGTCCCCGTAGATGCTTGACTTTTTCATCGCCTTTCAAGTACACACTGACAAAAACGTAACCTCCGTCGTTCACCTAACTATCTAGAAATATTTCATCCATGAATGGCTGCGCATTTCAGTAGTAATGTAGTGGTGCAGTGACTTACGGAAAAAAGAATCTTCATTTTGAAAGAGTTGGTCAACATCTGACACAATACTTCCTTGGAACACGATATAGAGCTGTTCAGCTGTTGCAGTTCTTTCAAGGAAGAATGGACCCACAGTTTGAGTGAAATACAGCAGCATACTCTAGACCTAGTAATATTATCCCTAACGATTTCCTGACTACACAAATTGTTACGCACCCAAGAACATCGCATTGCCTTCGAACACAAGCACTACCACTCAAATGCCTTCTGTTTTTTTGCTTTTCTTAACGTTCAAATAGAGTAAGCTTTATTTGCATTCGGACCGTTTCGTGGCGAATATGTAACAAACTCCTTCATTTGTGTGGCCAAGATGTTCGTAATCGCATGTTTTACTAGTTATAAAGACGGATTCGAAATACTTTAGGCAATAAATGTCACTAGAAGACGGTAGCAAGTCTCGTTGCCGTAAGTTCGTGCTGTTTTAACGATTATACCGGGCTGCATACCCCAGAAGAATTTAAATAAAAAAAGAGTAAATTTTATTCTTGGGTAAACAGTTTCCATTTACCTTCAAGGGAGGACGACGGCTCAAACCCGCGACCGGCCGTCCTGATTTAGTTTTTCCGTGATTGCCCTAAATCGTTTCAGGCAAATGCTGGGATGGTTCCTTTGAAAGGACACGGCCGAGTTCCTTACCCATCCTTCCCTAACCCGATGGGACCGATGAGCTCGCTGTTTGGTACCCTCCCCAAAATCAACCAACCAACCTGTACCTTCAAAACTAGAATAGGTATGCATTTAAGTTTCTACACAACTTCGATTAAAAATTTCTGTGCGCCAAGAAAAATATGCGACGTCGTGGTGAAAAGTAATGCGTCAGAATTTTTTATGTGGAAAGCCTTAAAGCTGAAACTTGCTGGCAGATTAAAACTGTGTGCAAGTGCTCTACCGGCTGAGCTACCCAAGCACGACTCACGACCCGTCCTCTTAGCTTCAATTCCGTCAGTACCTCGTCTCCTATCTTCCAAACTTCACAGAAGCTCTCCTGCAAAACTTGAAGAAGTAGGATATTGCGGAGACATAGCTTTGCCAAGCCTGGAGGATGTTACCAAAATGAAATTTTCACTCTGCAGCGAAGTTTGTACTGTTATGATACTTACTGGCAGATTAAAACCGTGTGCCGGGCCGAGACTCGAACTCGGGATCTTTGCCATTGCCGGCCGCAGTAGCCGAGCGGTTCTAGACGCTTCAGTCCGGAACGGCGCGACTGCTACGTTCGCAGGTTCGAATCCTGCCTCGGGCATGGATGTGTGTGATGTCCTTAGGTTAGTTAGGTTTAAGTAGTTCTCAGTTCTAGGGGACTGATGACCTCAGATGTTAAGTCCGATAGTGCTCGGAGCCAACCTTTGCCTTTAGTGCACTGCCAGGAAGTTTCATAACAGCGCACACTCCGCTGCAGAGTGAAAATTTCATTCTGGAAAGTCTTAAAGTTTTTTAAATGAAACAAACTTTATTAACATTCTACATATTTACTATTGATGTTTATATATTTATTTCCTAAAATAACCAGCATGGAGACGAACACATTTCTCCCAACGAGAGACTGGTTTGTTGATACCCTGTAAAATGTTCAAATTTGTTGACAAAGTCTCAGACTCAGCTCTGCTTGCACCGCTTCATCATTATCAAAGTGAAGACATCGAAGGTGTTCTTTAAGTGTTGGAAACAGATGAAAATCGGATGGGGCCAAGTTGGGACTGTATGGGAGATGATCGATGACACTGAACCCAAGGCATCGGGTTGTTGCAAATTTCGCAGCGCTCGTGTGTGGTCTGGCATTGTCACGCTGAAGAAGAGGGTGCTCCACGTGTGGACGAGCCCTTCGAATACGTGCTTTGAGTTTTCTAAGGGCTACCTCAAGCACCAACATAGTTACATTACACACCACCACCTTACACACTACGTCAGGGTGCCCTCTAGTATCAGAGGGTCGCAACTTGCGCCAGCGCAGAAGGAAAGCCGACCGAGTAATATGTATAACACGTAATACGTCAATAGATATTGACAGTAGCATAATGAAGGAATTATTCTCAGCACACTCTCGTAACTTCCGCCTTAGCTCAATATATTAAGCATCTAAACAGCGCCAAACTATAAAAGTAAAATCTCTACGTCTCGTCAAACGCATACTTTCCGTCAATTTCCCATTCAGATTTTTGTCGAATTTTATTGCCTGGTGTGATGTATCTGACGTGCACAAAGCGTTTGGTCAGATGATGCTTTAACAAACACCGTAAAATGTTTCTATTTTTTTGTTGCAATATGTCAAACTTGTTCCGTACCTGCAAATAGATGACTTAAATCTAAAGCGTGGTTGACAAAAATCCACATATTGAGAGTTCAGTAAGAAAATTTTTGCAGTATGCTCTCATCTCTCGTGAGGTAACTGATCGGGTTTGGCGAGCAGACTGTAAGAGAATAAGGTCGGCCGGAGTGGCCGAGCGGCTCTAGGTGCTTCAGTCTGGAACCGCGCGACCGCTACTGTCGCAAGTTCGAATCCTGCTTCGGGCATGGATGTGTGTGATGTCCTTAGGTTAGTTAGGTTTAAGTAGTTCTAAGTTCTAGGGGACTGATGACCTCAGACGTTAAGTTCGATAGCGCTCAGAGCCACTTGTAAGAGAATAAACAAGACAGTTTTTAACGCTCTATGGACGGTGAGGACATTATTTTGAGAGATGGAGCACTATCTCAAAGTGTACAATACAGTGGCAGGAAATCGACTGAGAATATTTGAAAGCATTAGCCCTATATTAGGCAACGGCGTTGCCGCAGTGGATAGTGGATACACCGGTGCCCGTGAGATCACCGAAGTTAAGCGCTGTCGTTCGTGGTCAGCACTTGGATGGGTGACCATCCAGGCCGCCATTCGCTGTTGCAATTTTTCGGGGTGCACTCAGCCTAGTGATGCCAATTGAGGAGCTACTCGACGAATAGCAGCGGCTTCGGTCAAGAATACCATCATAACGACCAGGAGAGCGGTGTGCTGACCCCATGCCCCTCATATCCGCATCCTTCACTGAGGATGACACGGCGGTCGGACGGTCCCGGGAGGCCACTCTTCGCCTGAAGATGGAGTGCTTTTTTTGTTTTTTTACTATCCGTGCATTTGTCTGAAGGTATTTAGGGTAGACATGTATAACGTAAATATGGGAATTCGTACTCTACACCTCCCAAATACGTGTCCAGTGTCTCACCACTGTGTCTTGATGACAACACAGGGCAATAATGCCATACTGTGACCCCATGTGCACAATTATAATACAAGTATAACAGGCATCTGCCACGAGAAGAAAGGTATTTCGAAATTGGTAAACTGAGCCCGCGATATTTCGGTTGCCGTTACTTGTTTTAGCGATCACAACTGATTAACCTAGTAGGAAAGAAAATCAGAGAAAGAAATTGTATGTAAGTATTGCGTTTTGGATAAAATACGAACCTGGTACAATACTCGTTCAGTAATATGGCAACATATCTAGCCATAAGTAGCCCGCGTGTCTGGGACAGCGAGCCCCATTTGTTCGATCATGAGATCTAGAACCTACGGTAGTGCCTTACTGAAAACAAATGTGTGTTTCAACGTCATGTATAATCTCGCGCTTAGATATGTATTGAAAACTACTGAATTTAATTTAGTGATATTCCAGATGATAGCGGAATAAGATTAGGGCTTAAATTCCTTGTAGAAGGAAGTCATTAGAGGCGGACCGCAAACGCTCGTAGCACAAGAATAGGGAAAGGAAATTGGTCATACTGTTTTCAAAGGAACCATCTCGACATCACCCCTAAAAGATTTAGATAAAACACCGAGAAAATAGATCTTGATGACCAGCTGAAGTTTTGAAAGCCTCCCCTTATGCGAGACCAATACCATGGCCACTGGACTATCTAGCTTGGTTCAGACTGCCGTAGGTTATAAGGAGAGAAGCGGAAATTGCGTATGCGGCTTTCCACGACGGCAATCTTTGAAAAATTTTTCTCGGTTTTCTTGCTGCGCTATGTTTGAAAATGGTATCTCAAGCTGTAGACGATTACTCCTGTGTCATACTCAGTAAAATTGTATTGCTGCGTAAAAATTTTCTCAAAATGTAATCGTAAGTTAATCGATACGCTCTAAATGACGACGTGATGGACGAAAGATAACAAAAGCGTAATTACAAAAAATGTAATATTCAGAGAAGTTGCGCATCGATTCAATAATATGCCTTGTATTCAGTAGGAACAATTTTCGTGATTTAGGTTGTATGTTGGTTTCGTAAATCACTGGAAGCGAATGGCGAGATAACTTTTTAAACAAAACCGATTCCCTTCCTCGCCATTGTTCGTTCCTCGGTGTCGAGTGGACATCCTTTTTCAAAATAACTGTCTTCCCCAAATTTTCATTAGACTGCATCCGAAAAAACTACGTTTGAAGGATTATTATGTAATAAGCAATCTGTTCGTACTGCGTGACGCGCGGCACGCTAGCCTGCGAGTGGGGGTCTGATGATACTCTGGCCAGCCTGACTGTGGTTGTTAGGTGGTTTTTCACACTCGTTTAGTCAAATGCTAGTCTGATCCACAAATTTCGCTTCAGATAACATGAAGCCCAAGCAGTTACTATAGTATGACACACAGAACAAAGTTTGCACGATTCACAGACAGATGCCGCACACGACTTACTTCCCTTAGATTACCTTGATGACTATATGTCAGGAAAGGCATCCAGGCACATAGTCAGATGCAAATAAAATTTGCCACATCCTGATAAAGCAGATCGCGTACTAGGCTGGATAAATGCTAGGGAAAAGAAATACTTATGTAACAAGCTTTGAAAAGGATGCAGCGTCCCCTTCTGAATCGTGTCTGCATAAAAAATGCAGAAGTGAGTCTAGATACGTTACTTGAAATCATGTAGAAAACTATCTTATCGTTGAATTTAAATATATTGCAAGCACAGTTTTATGATATTGCACACAAAATAAAACAGAACAAAATTAATTTCAGATGACTAACTGTATTACGCGCACGCCGGCATCAGTCAACGCCGTCATTCACTTCTGTGGGATCATAGGTACAAGTTCAGTACAAATTCATTGAAAATAATGGATGTTTTCTTATATGTATGCATTTGTTATCAATATAGTCTCCTTCTTCCAATAACGAACATAGTAAACCAAGAACTGAAAAATATCTAGGCCAAATTAAAAAGAGAAAAATCCTACCTCTTTGTTCCAGTCAATGACTTTAACAAATTTCAAACCTAATTTCGTTTTCTGCAGGGCAGTCCCATTTACGAGTTTTCCTGCTGCAGTTATAACTAACTTTCGAACGGAATGATGACATATACCGGCGAGGGGAGAATACAGCAAGTTATAATAAGGTGCACACTTTCCTGTTTAACGAGCTGGTGTTTCTTTGTTCAGCTTGCACGCGGTTCGACGTTCCCGTGCTCCTTAAGTTCAACAACACGCATTGCGTAAGATGACATTCGGCACTTAAAGGGGCAGCAGGTGAATGTATTTCAAAGCGTTACCTTTCGCGGCGTGTACTGTCGCACACAGCTGTTGCAGAATCGTAGCTCAACAATAACGTACTTTTCACGATCTAGCTGTTATTATGACAGTAGGCAAATAATAGCACCAAAGTTTCATAGCTGAGCAATGCTTGCAGACGACGAGAGGGCCAAACGTCAGAAAATTCATTAAAACTGCTTTATAATCCTAAGATACAGAACAAATAGATCAAATATCCACCGTCGTTATATCAAATATTGCAACATAAAATATGAAAATATTTTTTCCATTTTTGAGCAAGAACAACTTGACCTTGCGTGATTATAGGAAGAAAAAATAACAAGTTAAACTGGTTATTTTACTACTGCTAAATGCTTTAAGTGGCTGTCGACATACACACCAATATAGTAAAAACTGAGAAAAGAAATATATTACAATATTTTCGCATATGAGAAGTAGTACAGTAGAAGTTAACTAAACTAAGAAACTTAGATCAATGCAAAGACTGATATGCGGTAGCTCGACGTTTCCCTTCCAGAAACTGCATACATTTCCATGAGGTTCATTGTGTGGCTAATCATAGCGATACCACTTCATTTATCCAGTTTGTGTCTTATCGCTTTCCTGTTCCTGTTTTGTCGAACGAAATTTGCAGTGTTTGAACATACTCTCGTTTGGGTACGATCTGAGTAGTCTCGGGGTAGCACCGGGCATGAAACTGTATATTACAGGTACGTTACTGAGTATGGTCGTGTGTATAAAATAAACAGTTGCGATTTGCGATAAGACAGAGATTTCAACACTGATGTGCTGACTGTATGGACTAGAAGCCACAAATCAAATAAAAAGCATTGACGGAATCAGTATATTTCATATCGTTACAGCTGTTAATTGTTATTGATGCCTTTATTGTACAAACGGCAAAAAAAATCTTACGTGACTCTATCAGTTCGAAATTTCTGCATCGTACAATTATTTTTGTCCTTAACGTCCAGAAGGATTATCAAAATCACCCTTACATCTCGCTGTATACTCGTCTAACAATTTCAAATGTACCCATCTCGTCTCTGTAGCTAACATTTCTGTCAATAAAGTACTCTATGAAATATTTCAAGGAGAAACACCGAATCTTAAGTATTATTCAGCAGGTTAGTCTTACCATCTGTATTGCGAGCGTAAGAAGTACGTTGTAATCAGGAAACGAGGAACGTTAAGTTTCGAAGAGACATCCAGGTCAGTAGAGAAGGTGACCCGTCCTGCGTCATAATGTGTAAGCTATACCCTGAACACCTTACAATTTCTTTTATTTTCTTGAGTATATTCATGGTAAGAGTTGTGTCTCAAGGAACAAATGAAAGATTGAATCTCGAGAATTTTAATCCAGAATCATGTACCCCTACTGACAAAAAAGACTGTTCACAAACATGGAAAACATTAATTTTAGCACCCAAAAATGCGATTCAAATTCCAGTTTCGAGTACTCCAGTCAGTTTCAGTTACATTTCTGTCGTACTCGAACCAAATTTTTAGACCGCAGTATTGTTTCTGTGAGTAAATTTTTGAATTATTTCTTCATTATATCTTACTAATATTTAAGACGCAATTTCATCTCTGCTTACCTTCATATCTGCAAATTAATAAATATATATGAAAGTAATACTCTGATGCATGTTGAATGGGGAAATGTGTTAATTTTATTTTACAGAGACGACATGCACTTTCTTGGTTTTATGAATGAGGCAATGTTCCTATGAGGCCATGTTCACTTTGGCAAGACTGAATATGTCATTCTCTTACTGACTTCGCTTTGGTGCTAGAGTATGTGGCCGTTCATACTAATTTTCTCATTGCTACTCAGTGTCTGTTGACCATTGAACTTTCCATTATAACTAGACAATTAATTATAGATTAATCTAACATTATTTATCATTGATGGAGTCTGCTAGTGAAATGAATGAAAGTCTTATATCTTGGTGAATAGCCTACGCCAAAACAAGTGCTAGAACCGGGACTGTATTCCCCCGAATCTTGTTATGAACTACATCTTGTTTGAACCAAATAACTCAACATGTAGAGGAGTATTTGCACTTATGAAATTCCCTGAAATGTTAATATGGACTTAGACCCGTACCTAACATTTCGCAAGCAATGTTCCTAACAACTAAACAATCTAAGCACATCCTAGAGATTTCGTCTGACAATTTTTCTTTCCATGTTTTGCCCGCGAAAAGCAGCACTCTGGTTTCGAATCCAGGTTGGAAAAGTGGTTTTGATCTGTTAGAGCGCTTTATACGTTCGTGATCGTCAGCACGCTGCCGATTTTACTACAACTGTCACTACCAGATCAGGAAGAAAATGTTCTCAGGATTCATCGTTAGAGTGTGATGGATGTATTTTTACAATCTGGAGCACTTCCGGCTAGATTCTGGAAAACAAGAACGACGTTAATTTGTTCACAACGATATTCAATAAGATCTCAGTACGTTTATTGTTTATAAAAACTCAATTCTTCACTCATACTACCAGCCTCTCATGACGACGTGTTATCGCTTGGTAAATGTAAGTTCTTATTTTTGGTAACTTCGAAAGAGACTACCGAGAGAGGTGGCGTTGTGATGAAGTCTGTCAGAACTGAACGTCTCTATTGACGTCGACGATTATTTACAAGTTAAGAAACGAAATTTTTCTGTCTGAGTCATTTTATTTTTAACCACCAGCAAGTACTCATTTCCGAACAAAAGGTTGTTTTTTTTTTAACATGCAGATTAACGCCCGAGGTAATCACCTCTCTTGCCGTTGTCCTAGAACGACAGAGCTCCAGTAATTCCACAATACCAACAACCCTACAAAAAATATCGGGAGGCTAGAATTTAACTTCGTCTGTAAGTGTAGATCATTAGGGTCGGAGACAAAGAGGTAGGTGGCAATTAGCTTTGGATTTGTCGGAAGATCCGTCCCGACATGCTCTACAACTGTCTTAGGGAAACCATGGAACAACTAAATGTGTATGCTCTCACAAGATTTCAACCCGATCCTTCAAAATACGAATCTATATCTCTTCGAGTGAGATGAATCACTGGGCTCGTATTCGGACAAACGTTGTCAGAGTCCTCATCCAGACGTGGTAAGAAACTTCTTAAAATTATGCTACGGTTCATTTGTTTCCTCTCCTTTCGCCAAACCAAGAATGTGTTCCATCTCTAATGACCTCGACGTTGACGAGACTTTCTCTTATTCCTTTTTCAATGTCTTAAGCCGGTTGCTAGGTTCGCCAGTGAAACATTATAACCTGCTCTAAACGTTTCCTATGGCTCAGTTTTTTTCAAGTCTCTAGTTTGAAGTATACGTTGCGGTCGCAATGAAGCTACGTGATTATTAGTGTAGCGTGTTCAGTTGATCACGACTTGCAGCGAAACATTATCAAACGATTTCGTGTCGGAAGATGTATCCGAAATTCAGTCTCACTTACTGTCTAGATAAACTACATGTCTTTTAAGGAAATTTAGGATCATTTGGACGCGAAAATAATGAACCGTACGTATAGATGGTTCCACCACTAATAACTTGCAGCCTCTCGAAGTATGGCAGCGAAACAGATGGCCGGTACTGCGAGATGTTTGCTTAGAAAATATTGGGTTTCTAGCTCTACCTAAATCTTTCATTCGCTACGCTAAGTAGTCCTCTCATAATTTCAACACTGACGGCTGTAACACGTACTATAGCACGCAGACCATTAGCTACCGTACACTGCAAATAGAGGCAGCAGTTACGTGAGCGCTCGTGTTTACGCAGTGAAGAGGCGTATGCATTGCGCGGTACGGGAGCTGATAAAACGCTAGTAGCAGCCTCAGCGTCGCAGGACCCGCTGCCTGGAGCCGGTTCTGTTATCTTACACGCAGGGGTGCTTACGCCTTCTTCGCTCGCGCTGAAACGCGATACGGTGTGAAACAGATTAGAAGCTGACAATACGTCCAGGTGATACAGAAGACAGATACTTATATACATTATAATCGAAAAATTACTTAACTTCAAGATATCAGTGTACTATGTTAACTGGTTAATTGTGTCTATCTCGTTTTTATAGTTCAACTTCCCAGTTATAGCCATCATGTGTCCAAGGGGCTCGAGAAAAGCAAAGAAAAAGTTCATTCAGCGTGGAACAGTGTGTCACTAGAGTCTGAAATCAGTAAAGTCCAAATAGGTACTTTATCATCCAACAAAGGTTTAGATATTTTTCATATTTTTTTACTATGCATTATCGTTGATAATATTTTTAGGGATTTGGCTTAATAATAAAATAAGGTAGGCAGTTAGAAATTACCTGACTTATTACGTGTGCATTTTACGAGATGACGATAGAAATTTCCGTTTTTGCACTACAAACGTAAATTTGACTATTGAGAGCACTGAGAAAAGATTTATTACGTTTCATTGTGACTCCGACGAGAAATATTAAATATAGATGTTACATATACACAAATTTGTAAATTTGTGAGTCATTAAAGTTTAGATACTAAAACTGTAGGCAGCACCAATGTTTTCTTTTTATAAATGATTGTGCTTATGAAAATCAGATGATATCAAACATGGCTACATTTACTTAGCTTCGTGCCGCATTTAAAAGTACGAATTCGCCATCATCAATATATTAAACGACTAACTCGTTTTAACGTGAACGTAAATACTCGAAATTATTACGACACAAACAAAAAATACCAAACAGATTGTATGGCTTCACTTGTAAGGAAATTTATAAAGCCAAACAAGCTTTTCAGTAAAAGTCTACTCGAAAAATAAGGAATCTGTTGTGGGACGTAAGGGTACCTCGATATAGTACTTAGCAGCAACTCTACCGAAAAAATACGGAGATTGGCCAAGCATAATTTCTGAGTATTTTGGTATAAGTGAGTTGTGGCCTCCGCTGTCTTGTTATAGAGTATTTTGACTTCTTACCACAATTAATGTTTGTATCTGTATTGGTCTGAAAATATGTGCACAGCAGTGTAAATAGCGTCAGAACATACTTTGTGTCTTGGATGAGAACAGACTTGCTCCATTCACATGTTGTTGACAACAGTAATGGTTCAAATGTCTCTGAGCACTATGGGAGTTAACTTCTGAGGTCATCAGTCCCCTAGAACTTAGAACTACTTAAACGTAACTAACCTAAAGACATCACACACATCCATACCCGAGGCAGGATTCGAACCTGCGACCGTAGCGGTTGCGTGGTTCCAGACTGTAGCGCCTAGAACCGCTCGGCCATCCCGGCCGGCGACAACAGTAATACTCACTTCAAGTTTGCAAAGAGCACTGCTCGGTTCTGTCTCAGATTTCTTTTTTCAGGAGTGTTAGACTTATGTCAACTTTGATCGCAGCGATATGGATAGGTTTACGGGTGAAGATCCGAGCAATACGCGTCCGTGTATGGGTTGACTGAATGCAGAGGAGGAGCCTAACAACTGCGCTATGTTGAACTGTTACCGCAGCGACGGCAACCACATCGCGATACTTATGCATCTGACTCTTCTAGTATTGCTATGTGTTTTGTGTTGGACGTTTTGGTGATTGGATATTGCAGTTTTTTTCACTGTTGTGAAGGTACTTGTAACAAAAAAATGGTTCAAATGGCTCTGAGCTCTACGGTACTCAACTTCTAAGCTCATCAGTCCCCTAGAACCTAGAACTACATAAACCTAACTAACCTAAGGACATCACACACATCCATGCCCGAGGCAGGATTCGAACCTGCGACCGTAGCGGTCGCGCGGTTCCAGACTGTAGTGCCTAGAACCGCTCGGGCACCCCGGCCGGCGTACTTGTAACAGAAACAAAGGTAATCTGGGTAATAAACCGAATGAGTCGTTACTCTGTAAGAAGCCACAGAGGCCCACGCGACTCTTATATCAATCTACCGCAAAATACTCCTAAATAACGTCCGTAATTTTGTCTGTGGCTTGCTGGTTCACCTTGTATCTTTCATGTGAGATAAGTCGTGGTTTGTGACAATTTTGTGCTGACTTCGGAAAACTGTTTTGAGTTGGACGTTTTGGCGATTGCATATTGCAGGTTTTTTCACTGTTGTGGAGGTACTTGTAACAAAAAAATGGTTCAAATGGCTCTGAGCTCTACGGGACTTAACTTCTAAGGTCATCAGTCCCCTAGAACTTAGAACTACATAAATCTAACTAACCTAAGGACATCACACACATCCATGCCCGAGGCAGGATTCGAACCTGCGACCGTAGCGGTCGCGCGGTTCCAGACTGTAGCGCCTCGAACCGTTCGGCCACCCCGGCCGGCGTACTTGTAGCAGAAACGAAGGTAATTTGGGTAATAAATCGAATGAGTCGTTACTCTGTAAGAAGCCACCGGGGCCCACGCGACTATTATATCAATCTACCGCAAAATACTCCTAAATGACGTCCATAATTTTGTCTGTGGCTTGCTGGTTCACATTGTATCTTTCATGTGAGAAGTCGTGGTTAGTGACAATTTTGTGCTGACTACGGAAATTGTCAGCGAACAAATGATGAGTAACAAAGAAGGGCCGGCCGAAGTGGCCGTGCGGTTAAAGGCGCTGCAGTCTGGAACCGCAAGACCGCTACGGTCGCAGGTTCGAGTCCTGCCTCGGGCATGGATGTTTGTGACGTCCTTCGGTTAGTTAGGTTTAACTAGTTCTAAGTTCTAGGGGACTAATGACCTCAGCAGTTGAGTCCCATAGTGCTCAGAGCCAACAAAGAAGGTCATAACTGAGACATATCGTACGAGAGTTACAGAAGGCTCTTTATTGATTTGTGATGTAGCGTGTCGGTACGGACAGAGTATCTCTTGAGAAGGAATGAAGAAATTCAGTCGGTCATACGTGGTGAAGAAGAGGACGTTGGCAACAATGGGAGCGCGAACAGAGGGCAGTGGGAGTGGCGTCGGCGCGGACTCACCTGTGGCTTTGCCCATGTTGGCGGCGTGGCGTCGGGTCGTAGCACTAGCGCGGCGCGCGCTGCGCTGCCTCTTATAGCTCGCCCCCCCACCCGCCACCGCACGCCGGCCGGCGCGCTCCGCAGCCGTGCCATCCTCTCGCCGCCGCTATTCAGGTTGCTTTTTGCACCTACGTCCGCAGCCCTTTCTTCGCCGGCGAATCTACACTCGGCGTCGGACGGATTCGAGGGTGGGTGCCGGATGCTACGCACGCCGTCGTCGTCCTGTGTTTGGCGTTCCGGTAGAACGCTGCATCGACACTACTTCTGCCCTTACTGTTTATCGTCTCTTTCTCTATCAGCCTTTTTCTGAGGTCACTGAGGTGACAAAAGTCGAGGGAGAGCGATATGCACATGTACAAATCGCGGTAGTATCGCGCACATAAGGCATAAAAGGGTAATTCATTGGCAAAGCTGTCATTTGTACTCAGGTGATTCGTGTGAAAAGGTTTCCGTACCACGGAAATTAACAGACTTCTAACGCGTAATGGTAGTTGGAGCTACGCACATGGGACATTCCATTTAGGAAATCGTTAGGGAATTCAATATTCTGAGACCCACAATGTCAACCAGATTTCAGATATTACCGCTCAACACGGACAACGCAGTGGCCGACGGCCTTCACTTAACGACCGAGAGCAGCGGCGTTTCGGTAGTGTTATCGGTGCTTGCAGACAAACATCATTGCCGGCCAGTGTTGCCGAGCGTTTCTAGGCGCTTCAGTCTCGAAACGCGCGACCGCTACGGTCGCAGGTTCGAATCCTGCCTCGGGCACGGATGTGTGTGATGTCCTTAGGTTAGTTAGGTTTAAGTAGTTCTAAGTTCTAGGGGACTGATGACTTCAGCAGTTAAGTCCCATAGTGCTCAGAGCCATTTGAACAAGTCAAATTACTCTATAACAAGGCAGCGGAGGCCACAAGTCACTTATACCAAAATACTCAGAAATTATTCTTGGCCAATCACCGAATTTTTTCGGTGGAGTTGCTGCTAAGAACTATATCGAGGGACAGTTACGTCCCACAACACTTTCCTGATTTTTCGAGTAGACTTTCACTGAAAAGCTTGTTTGGCTTTTTAAATTTCCTTACAAGTGAGGCCATACACTCTGTTTGGGAGTTTTTGTTTGTGTCGTAATACTTTCGAGTATTTACGTTCACGCTAAAACGAGTTAGTCGTTTAATATATTGATGATATTCATTCCAGTCCAGATCTGTAACTCCTCTACAGATAAATTTGTCCAGTTATTTGTTGACTCACTCACAGTCTGACCAGATTGCCATTTTTGCGCAAAAACCGCTCAGACTGCACTGTGCTGCTCGGGGAAGTAAGGAAGGACTGCATTCTATTTATTTCGAGCCCTTTTATTTAGTCGTGGAGTGCATTTGTCACAAAACACCCGCACTGATCCGACTGTGGTCATATGACACAGGCCACAAACACGTAAACAACTCATAATTTCACCACACAATAGCAAACTGCTCTTAAATAATGCAGTACACAATATCCACAGACGAGCTCTGTACTATTAAATTCTCCGAATAAAGCACAGCACAGTGCACAGACATGCTCGCAAAATAGTGCAAGCCGGCCGGTGTGGCCGCGTGGTTCTAGGCGCTTCAGTCTGGAACCACGTGACCGCTACGGTCGCATGTTCGAATCCTGTCTCGGGCATGGATGTGTGTGATGTCCTTAGGTTAGTTAGGTTTAAGTAGTTCTAAGTTCTAGGGGACTGATGACCTCAGATGTTAAGTCCCATAGTGCTCAGAGCCATTTGAACCATTTTTGAACAAACATCTTTGTGTGAAATAACTGCAGAAATGAATGTGGGACGTACGAGGAACATATCTGTTAGGATAGTGCGTCGAAACTTATCGTTATTGGGCTATGGCAGCAGACGACTGCCTCGAGTGCCTTTGCTAACAGCACATTGCCTGCAGCGTCTCTTCTGGGCTCGTGACCATATCGGTTGGACCCTAGACGACTGGAAACCGTGGCCTGGTCAAATAAGTCCCGATTTCAGTTGCTAAGAGCTGATGGTAGGGTTCGAGAGTGGAACATACTCCACGAAGCGACGGACCCAAACTGTCAACAAGGCACTGTGCAATCTGGTAGTGGATCCATAATGGTGTGGGTTGTGTTTACATGGGATGGACTGGATGATATAGTTCAACTGAACCGATTGTTGACTGGACGTGGTCATGTTCGGCTACATGGAGATCATTCGCAGCCATTTATGGACTTCATGTTCCAAAAGAACAATGAAATGTTTATGGTTGACAATGCGCCATGCGATTGGGCCAAAATTCTGTGCCACAGGTTTGAAGAACATTCTGGAGAAATCGAGCGAATGATTTGGCCACCAAGATCGTCCGACATGAAAGCTTTAGAACATTTTTGGGACGTAATGGAGAGTTCAGTTGTTACACAAAATCCTGAACCGGAAAATTTCCGCAATTGTGCCAGGTTACAGAGGTAGCATGGCTCAACATTCCTGCACGGGACTTCCAGCGACTTGTTGAGTCCATAACACGTCGAGATGCTGTACTACACCGGGCAAAGGGAGGTCCGACACGATAACAAGAGGTATACCATGACTTGCGTCACCTCAGTGTATACTTACGGGATACTGAGTAACGCATACCTGCAATGTTGGAAAGAAAGTCTATGGTATCGTTCAGAGATCGTAGTGACACAGCAAAGTCAGCAACGCGAATCGATACCACATACGTTAGCGAGGGCTCGTTGTAATCAAGAACGACGTACGAGATGCGCTCCAGAAGATCGCGACTCCCTCTCAGCAACAGTGAAGTGCTCACGCTGAGGTCAGTATACGGTTGAGAATGCAAGAGCTCGGCCTCAGTCCGTGACCTCATACGAAGGAAATTTGATGATAACTGGCTCCACAAGCTTTGTGAAATTTTTAAATGAAATCAGTTACGCTTTTGACTGTTAAAACATTATTTATTGCGATTGCAATTTCTTGTCATTTTCAAGCATTCTAAAAACAATCAGTCGTAAATATAATACACGTAATTATGAAACTGACAAACAGTGAAAGTGAAAATTTTGAAGCTATTTACGTGTGGTGTTGTAACCATACAATAATATAAAACTGTGACATGCTGTGTAAAATCAGTTGTGTGGGGCGTTGTACATTTATCAGCTACTCCATATACTATACGCATTATAGAGCGGGTGAAATAATGATGTTAACACTGAAGTTTAAATTTCATGCAGTAGGCGTGGTAATTGAATCACAGAAGTGGAAAAGATGTAGACATACAAAGATGATGATGATGATGATGTTTGGTTTGTGGGGCGCTCAACTGCGTGGTTATCAGCGCCCGTACAATTTCCCAATCTTTGCTCAGTCCAATTTCGCCACTTTCCTGGATGATGATGAAATGATGAGGACAACACAAACACCCAGTCATCTCGAGGCAGGTGAAAATCCCTGACCCCGCCGGGAATCGAACCCGGGACACCGTGCTCGGGAAGCGAGGACATACAAAGAGTATGAGCTGTGGAGATGCTAATATATGAAGTCGATATCATGTGGTTTATGAGATGTACGCGTAGAAAAGTGACAGAAATATATGTGAAATATAAACGGAATGTACAAATGATACTGAGAATAGTGATTAAAATTAAGTAAAAAGATGAAGTGACTTTCAGGTCAAAATAAAACAAACGTAGGACAGGGTCTAAAACGTCAGATATGGATCACAGTAGCGGTTCACATATGTAAAACAAGCGTAAGAAATACATAAGTGTAGGAAAGGTATGAAATAGTTACTAGTGTAGCATGGTCTGGAATATTTGCCGGGATTAACTGGATTGTAAGATGTTCCTGAAGCAGCCCAGGAACTGCGTATATTTAAGGTCAGTCTTGTCATTAAAAATGTATTCTGGCTGGTCTCGAAATGCTCTATAAATTTCGATCTCTTCTAAATAATCAAACGGTCCTCCTTTTCCAATTTTATGGAGAATTTCTAAAGAGTTTTAGAGTTTTCAATGTGATCACGTGATCCAAACAAACACACACACACACACACACACACACACACACACACACACACACACATATATATATATATATATATATATATATATATATATATATAAAGCAATCAAGATCAAGGAAGATAGAAATGAGAATTTTTTCGTGAGTTAATGGATCAAGTTGATAACTTCTGGTACCTATGACACAACATTGCTCGTAAGATGACATGTAATCAATAAATAAAAATTATGATGGCTACTGCAAATGAAATGTTTTACAAAAGAAGTAGTAGTTTATGTGGCCCATTAAGTAAACAATTAAGGAAAAGGCTACTGAAGTGGATTTGTGGAGTCTTGCCCCGTATGGTGCCGAAATATGGACATGGCAGCGGACAGAGTAGAAATGTTTAAAGATTTTTTCAGATGTGAATCTGGATGAGAATGGAGGATGTGAAATGGACAGATAAAATAAAGACAGAAATCTGTGTTGCAAAAGGTTAATGAGAAAACACAAATTCTGGAAACAGTTAAGAGGAGGAGAAAAAATTGGGTAGAACGCTGGATGAGGAGACACTGCATAATAAGGGATGCACTAGAAGCAATGCTGATTGGGAAGAGGACCAGAGAAAGGAAAAGATATCATCTAACTGACAACATCAAGATAAGGAAAGGATGGCGGAAAACTGGAAAGACTGGAGAATGCTGGGCTTGCAATGATGAACAAGTCTAATGGGCAGAAGACATAGTCGTCATCATTATCTTCTCGTTTTTCGACTTCTGTCATCGTCATCATCTTCATCATCATCGTCATATGGACTATTCTTAGAAAAAGCGACACAGTGAAATAAATGGAAAACTTAATAATAATATCCGCCTACTGTGTTTTCAATAGCGTTTCATTTCATCTCTATTCTCTCCCAACCTTTTGCTCTTCCCTACCACCAAAGAAAGTCAAGTCAGTCTCTCTCATAAAGCTCAATCTGGTTAGACTTAAATTTACTATTAATAAACTCTGTTAATTTGTCATATTAATGAACGGTTATTGCATATTGTATAAAAACTTTGTACAATTTGCTATCGTACAATACACTAGCGTTTATTCCTATATGAAAGCCACATTATTGTTAAATAACACACCTATGTTTTATAGCTCCTGTAACACTAATATTCATATTTAATACCACCTTCGTAAACCGTGTATGTTGATAATAACTGTGTAAAAAGGTATCGGAGTTACTTCATTGTGATGTTATGTAAAAAAGAAATGAATAAAAATCGTTGGTGTACAATGACTTTTAACAAAAATCTATACACATGTGTTGCAGTTCTGTATTATATTGCACCACAACTTCGAAAGAACTGAAGGTTGATTATTAAACTGTGAACTCAAAATGTACATTGTCATAGTAAAAACTCTTGGAAAGATATTAGACTGGTCTTATTATTAAGTTTTCAGGACAGTATATGTGTTTCCTTAGCAAACAGAAATTGTACTGTCAGAATGACAGCTGTGGGCTGGATAGGTGAGGTACTAAATCCACGCACGATTGATTGCTGCCACATTATTCCTGTCAAGTTGATGGAGAAATCGACGTCTGAAATCCTGCAGACACAAATATTTCTTATGGCTGACTGTGTCAAAGGTTTTTCTATGAGTACTTCAATGGCTAAGAATGCCTCATTTCCCGTGAGTACTTCACTTGGCAGTGGAAATGACATTGTTAACAATTTATAGGAGCTAGAGGGCACTGGTGATTAGCACAGATTGTATTAGTAGACACATTGACCACACTGCTGAAGATGACTTGCCAGTGGGGTGCTAAACAGTATCTAGCATATGCGGGAACATTCATGAGAAGTTAAAAGTGTGAACCATATCGGGACACGATATTGATTCTTATTCCTGAGTAGTACGCTACCAAATGGTCTATCGACGCAAGCTCCTCAGACAGACTTAAGAGCCCCAAAGAGACTTCCTG
Organism: Schistocerca cancellata; assembly: GCF_023864275.1. Taxonomy (NCBI): domain Eukaryota; kingdom Metazoa; phylum Arthropoda; class Insecta; order Orthoptera; family Acrididae; genus Schistocerca; species Schistocerca cancellata. The sequence continues at coordinate 208,026,074 of NC_064629.1, read as the reverse complement.
CTATGCTGATAGACTAACACCTCTGAAAAAAGATTAATATGAGAGCTTCTAACAACTAGAGTCTCAGAGATGTTAATGAGATGACATTTTTCTTCTCTTGAGCGGAGTGTAGGCTGCAATGAACAATACCAATATATCAGCAGTCATAGCACTCGGAACATTCATGGTGCTGAGTTCGAAACCATCGGTTAACATGTATCTATCCTCATCGAAAGTCGCAAGGCACATTTGCATAGATATTGTATTCCGGCACTGGATACTCGAGAAACTCTGAAGAAGATCTCCTGGACTGATGAAGTGCAGTACACGTTGGTACAGGCCCTTATTGATCGGAACATTGCAGGGTAAAGCTCAAGTTCATGGTTGTGCTGGAATATTGCCATGGAATGAATTGAGAGTCTTTGTACTTTTCCTGACATGTAGTACAGACAAACGAATCGACGTCGGCTAGGATGCTATACGTATCGGTTTGCTTATTTGTAATATCCTGTTGACATATACATTCCGTAAAAATAGAACCACCCAATGTTTCCTGGTTTTTGATGGTAATTTTAGAGTGACACTCCAAGATCAAAACATTACAGACGGAATATAAGCCCAAATGGGTGACGATGGGGCCAAAACCAATCACTGACGCACTGAACGAATCGCCTCGATATTCTACTGAAACAGTTTCGGGCTGACCAGATTAGGATTGGCTCAGGCACTCAGGCACTCCTGTAACTCTAATTGAGTCAGCGGTTCGATGGGACGTTCTACGGGCGAGAGAGGCACGCTAGGTCTTCGACGTCAACTGAACTGTGTGCTACTGAACACGCCTGAAATGGATCGCAGCAGCTATGTACAATCATCTCGATCACATCTGAGTACGGCTGTTGAGCTGCCGTGGATCAGAACGTATCCACGCCCTTAATCTGTCTTTAGGAGCCTACGCTACTGTCATAGCTAATAACACGCGTATCTAATTCGGTTGATTATTAGTCGGTTTGTGTGTCTTAGAGAATTCAGGAGACACATAGCAGCGTACTGGCAATAAACAAATGGTTCAAATGGCTCTGAGCACTATGGGACTTAACATCTATGGTCATCAGTCCCCTTGAACTTAGAACTACTTAAACCTAACTAACCTAAGGACATCACACAACACCCAGTCATCACGAGGCAGAGAAAATCCCTGACCCCGCCGGGAATCGAACCCGGGAACCTGGGCGTGGGAAGCGAGAACGATACCGCACAACCACGAGCTGCGGACGGCAATAAACATTCGCGTACTTCAATAGATGGAATAGAAAGGAGAACAGACGATAGGACTACCTTCGTGGTATTCATTGTGGTGCAAGGGTCCATTTAGACTGTTTCAATTATGAACATGAGCATCATAGCGCCAGTCAACGGAAGATTGTGGAGGAGTCCACATATCCCCTTTATGTAGTAATGAAACAATTACGCTGCGAAAATCATGTCATTATTTCCATAAGTTTGGAGTCAATAAACCATTCACTTCATTTCATTGGGGAAACCAGTTGTACTTAATCATTTTTTAGTACATCTTAAATGTGATCGAAAGAGAGGAACGTGTTTTGTGCTGTTCTCTGACCCATATAACTAAACAGGGTGGTCCCAACCAAGAGTCCACTACCTGAACCACGGTTCCACTTTTTCCGGTGGTTATTAGAACGTCACCATCACGAAACAATTGGCGATAGTATCTGAAAACATATTTCTCAAAGAAAAATATAGTGACAGAAGCTTAATATAAGTACTCTATACTGATTGCGGTCAGTAAGAGAAATGCTTTTATTGAAAAAGAATTTTCATTACACTATAATATGTAAGGAACCAAATTAAATGGTGGGGACATGAAGAAACTTAACGTATCTGTTAAATTCAGCTCAGAATAAGCTTAAAAGATATTTAACCTGCATTTTTCTTAGGACTACTATTGACAAAAAATGTACGCACAACGTATTGTTGTCGTCGAAGTCATTCGACTCGCAGTCGTAACTTAGTTGGGCAAATACAAGGAAAGCAGTCACCTATACCCTTGTTGAAGAAATGAAGCCAACATTACTTTGAAGAATCTCACGAAAGATTGGGTTTATTTTACCTCTTGCTAACTGAGATGGGATGTGGGTAAGGTCCTTTTCGGACGCTCTGTCACTCTGGGTTAGTGATTCCACTGTTTCCCCTCAAGTGGAAATTTATGATTTCAAGCGTTCTGATACAGTTCCCAGCGACACTAGAGAGGACAAATTTTCTGAGAACAAACAGCGTAGTTTTTAACAGACGCAGGTACAGAATAAGTATTCTGAACAAGATAACATAAACTCTATTACCTCAGAGAGCGCTAGAAATGTCTTTTAATTGGTTATTCGGCTACTCAGCTATTCAGTTAACTCAAGCTGCTTGAAGATTAGTTTCAATGGAAATTAATTTGTAAATTATTACATAACTATATCCGACACTCCCACCCATATCCGAAATGACGCTAAGCTCAAGTGCGCAGCGCCACGAAATACAAGCTGTGTATCACTAAGCCAAGGAGTATGCAACATCTGGAGCCGTAAGTACTAGAAAAGGTAGAATACGTTTCGTTGCAGCGCCTAAATTCATTGCCACCAGAGAGGATAACTTCTGACACAACAGTGATAATGTACCGTTCAACATTAGATGTTACAACGTTTGCGACATCGACCGACAGTGCATAATCTTCACTAGATAAAGTAAAGTGTGCTACAATTGAAACGGCAGGATTTGATAGCAGTGGAGGAGAAGTTACGTCTTCGACAGCAGAGAAGGTGAATTCTGTAACATCTGACAGTGCAAAACAACCAGTATCCGAAAGAGAACATTTTTCCGCACCAGGAGCAATTTATCTGTGCTATGTTAACTACCGGTACCAGCAACGTGATTCTTAGTGACAGGTCGATCATGTAAATTGCATCAGTATTTATTTTGCTTTACCGTGTTAATAATTTCATTATTGGCCTGCATTATTACAGATAAACTTTATTATGCCTATAGAACCAATACGAATGACTGTCCCTAAGAATAATTAATTCTAGTTCCTGATAAATATCTAATTTGTAAATGATTTGCTGATTTTTCGTGGTTATAATTTTATGTGCAGTCGATTCGGTGTTGGTGAATCAGCCTAAGAAATGAAACACTATGTCGTAATGGTAAGGCGTCCTATTGGCTCCTAAGAAACTTTGACTATTCTAAAAATGCGTTATAGGTTTTCTTTGTCATTGATTACACTAATATCGGGACACCATATAATGACAGTGATAATGTGATCTGAGGACTAGTCGTCGAAAATAACATATAATGCGTTCTTTTCTACCAAGATAAAGCATAAAATTTCTGAAAGTGCCCATCGAGTTGTGAGACATCTATGGACTAAATCAGCAGTAAACTAAACAAGTATATATGAGAGTGGAAAACCGGCATTCTTCGGCATGAAGATGAGCATGAGTATTCGACTTTAGCTGCAGCGTTCTGGAATTCAAGCCTACTACATCCCTAACAACATAGCGTGGTCTGAAACTGCCCACAAAAAAGTCGTCAAATTTGAATGGCTCTCATTTTGCTACAGATCACTATCTTTATGGAATGATAAATAACAATCAGTTTAAATCGCAGATGAACGGATAAAGATCCTCGTATATTATCAGTGTATTATTAGATATTGTGGAAGATATAATATTTTTGTTGTTGTGAAATTTCTATGGGCCTCCAGTTAATTACAAAGTGTGTTTGCTACGTTACAAGACGAATTAAGGCTCTGTGTTATACAAGGCTACTTCTCAGACGTGAGAATTTGACCATAAAAGAAGGAATTAACAAGTCGTATATACAACTCTATGTGTCTGTGATACTGTCGAATGCTGAGTGCTTCTAGAAACGTCTCATCATTTTGCTGCTTCCACAGCGCAATTTAAAATTGCATCAGCGAATCCTTGCGTACGCAGTGTCTGCTGAGCTGACCATCTGTCTGTCAGACGTTACATATGAAAGCATCTAGCAGTACATGATGTATACTGACCTGTGTACGGCTGTCACCGACATGTCCTTTGCAAGATACAAAGACGACCTCCTCGAAAGGAAAATGTACATACACGCTTGTAAGGAGACAACAGGATATATTTTAGATTTTATATGAAAAAGTCTCCTCGAAAGGAAAATGTACATACACGCTTGTAAGGAGACAACAGGATATATTTTAGATTTTATATGAAAAAGTCTATCGTTTGGTTCTCTAACTTCGTATGTGCTGTCTAGGGTATGATTCCACCAAATAATGTATTTCTTAAAAATACCTTGTGTCATAATACAGTTACACATTTTCGTGATCGTCATTTGTCCTCTACCCCAATCCTCGTCCCTCCTCCCGCCTCCCCCCCCTTCTTTTCGTAAAGTTTGTGCTTATGTAGTCGAATGCTATGGTGAAAGTGCTAAAACAAAAGAAAGTTCACTTACTTGTGTGTGGGACACTAAAAAATTTTACCCTGTTGCCTGCGATCTTGTTTGCACGTTCTACAAATAGCTTTTTGCTGCCTAATGAAGTGTAGGACATAATTTATGTAATTTATGAAATGCAATTTAACTGGATTATTTAGCGGTAGCAGTACTTATATTCGGAGAAAGTGCAGTGGATATTACTGAAAGACGCACTGTGAATTTAAGCGCAGTCTCGCCGCCTATTGACTCTTATAAACGGACGCCTGTAGACTTCAGATAGGTATTTTATGTTCTTACTGGGAGACAGTAGCTAATTAAATAGTCATCACAATAAAAGGTTTTACCGGGAGGTATTACTGTTTTGGAAATGAATCGGTTGTTAAGAAAAATACAAGAAGTGACTGCAGTAGGGAATCGTATACCCATGAGAGGAGAGTTCGCTCCCTGAGCTTGGCTAATGAGGCAATTAAAGGTCTACGTTTAACGTAAACAATTTATTTTTCTTCTTTTTTGCCCGTGGACCTGTTTTTGTGACTACGTGTTTTCAAAACATTAGTACTGGGGAAAAACGAAACACAAGGCCAATAGTCTATTTAATGATGGAGGGGGACGGGAGAGTGTTGCACCTAGAGGGTAGTGTACATAGGAACACACAATATTTACTGTCGGTATATTAGTCTAGTGACTGGTTTTAGAATCACATGATATAATGCACTCTACAGACCACCATAAGCAGTTCCCGCCATTTTAACAGTTTTTGTTGACGTGTTTTGCGCAGCATCTGTAAATATTTTGCGTTCTACACGTTTAAGCACTATATAATATATTAAATCTATGTGAAATATACTGTTAATCCTTCCAGTACACAATTTTATGGTGAGTAAAATACTGTATATTTTAGAATTATTTATATAATACGTAGACAGAAGAAGGTATTTTTACTGTGGGCTTGTGATGCATGCAGATGAACTGACCTTCTTTAATGGCTTAATGATTTTACCTGTCTTGAACATGGAAATATTTCTTAGTTGGAAGCTTCACATCCAAAATGTAGTTAACTTGTAAACTGCTTTCCGCAAGAAAAACAATGCAACTCATAAAAAGTAAATGCCATGATTAAAAATGGCATAAGACAACATATAAAACTTACATTACAGGGCGAAAATCTGAAAAGTGTACCAAAATACAGATTGTAGTTAGAAGGGGGAAGCGGGAGAAACGATTAGCTAACGTAACGAATGTCAACATGAAAGAATGCTCCCTGGAGCCCGTAAAGGAAGTCTATAGGTTATTACTTATGGAAAAAGAGGAAGATTGTGGCAGCTTCTCGCTAATGTTGGTTCGCGATAATCAATCCAACGAAGCGAAAGAATTCTTTCGATCAAGCTAAAACTCAAGAAGTGCTATTTAGGAAAAATAAATAAATAAATAAACACGAAAACGTGCGAGGAGTGCTCGCACTCTCAGGGTTCGTACAAACGTAATTATGTCTATAGAAAATTGATCCATAGGTTTTGATAAGTGAGTTTGCGAGTATCTTCGTATGTGACGTAAATGGCCTTATATTTCGATTGGATTGACTTCGAAGCTTACATTTTCTACACGGCTAAGGGACGGTAGACCTCAATATGTGGCATAAATATCAACGTGATACCACTACTCTTTACGAAGAAGGGGTCTTAACAGACGGACAGACAGAAGAAGGACAACAAATGGCAAAAAATGCTTTGAGTAATGTAATTAAAAATTAACAGTTTTTAAATTTTTCCTCTACTTGTGCTGTGAAAACGTTACTTCTTTCCAAATTTTATGACCCTGCGTCAACGGAAAGTAAGCTATACTTTTCTTGAGTGACTTCGCCGGTATCAGTAAGTGTGACATAAATAGCTGTATCTATCGAATGCATTGATTTAGAAGCTTATGTTTTTGCACCACCAAGGGACTTAGACCTTAGAATTTGACACAAATTTCAACTTGATACTACTACCGGTTCCTAAGAGAAAGAGGCCCTAACAGGCGGACTAACAGTCAGGGAACAAGAGAAAATATTTAAAAAACAAGCAGAATAATTTCGCACTTAGGAAATTAGTGAAGATGTACTAGAATTAGTTGGATATTACGAGAAAATTGAAGGAGAGGCGTGAGATGAGGCATTAGCATTCACTATAGAAGACATGAAGGTCAACAACAGGCCGGCAAACAAGATTCCTGGAGAGTATGAAGTTGTGGCAGAACTGATGAAAGTAAAGGAGGAAGGGGGCTAGGAGGGGAGGAGTTTTACTGCATACTGAAATAACGCCTACATCATATAAGGTCTGGAACACAGAGAAAATATCTAACAACGTAAAGGAGCTCTGATATGCTAAATCCGTAACGAAGATCAACAGGCACTCTGCAACAAGAAGCTAGATCTACCTCTGGTTAGTACGGTATTTAAAACGTCCTGCATCACTTTCTTTTTTATTTACGTAGTAAGAGAGTACATATGCTGGACGTCGAACCGGAGGAGGAAGTCGAATCACACGGTCATCTCGTTCAGTGGACTTGGAGCTCCGTAATTATATGTTTCGGGTACGTACATTTTGTCTACAAAACATTGGTCAACGAATAGAAACTATGGTAGCTAGAGAAAATTTCAGCGTATGAGATCCTTTCTCATGTGCCTGTAAAACCAAGCACATAACAATATAGTGAACCAAAAACCCATGTAGAGCTCAACAGTATTTCATTCATAACTAAACATTCCTGTGTACTAGATCCTTGCAGTCAACACTACGCAATGAATCAAGATCAGGATAAAGAACGTAGACTATATTGTTGATGTTAAACTTATCTCTTGTTGTCAGAAACATCCTGCATATAATTTAGGCGTCTATTCTTGTCTGTTACATATGTAACTTACACCACTTTCCTATGCGTTTTTGTTGTTGCACATTACTTGTGATTGTAGGGCCCTATTTAATGGCTGTGGGGTCCTGTCAGGTATTAGATCATATCCACACCTATTTTTGTAGGGGAAGGCTGATAACACGGAAAGAATAAACTACTCAAAAGGCCTTAGACAGGAAGTAATAACTGCTCATTATCGAGAAAGAGCTACTTTGCACGTCTCAATAACATAAGAAAAAAATGAAAAACATACATGAAAAAAAGTGAATGGAGTGGTCTCTTACACAATTCAACTGAAATGACACACATTATCAGTTAACTGGGAATATAAGTTAAATCGTAGTAAAGAATGAGATCAATGTGTGAATATGTCGCGCTTTCAGTGGCGATGTACGACTTTGGAAATAAAACAGTTTATCAGAAAGATACTCACTACCTGCATCATAATACATTATTAGTGCGTCACACATTCACGAACAAAATCTTCCTACCGCCCCCATTGTTAATATACTTCACTTTATGATTCGAGGTGAAGAAATCTGATAGATCTTGTGTTACAGTGCGCTAATGTAAATCATACACTGCTAGAGAACATCATTTCGAAAGCCTATCTAGTTTTCCCACGGCATTAAGTACTTCCGCTGGCGTTTCATCAACAAATGGAAGCTTCAGTGCGTCTCTAAATGAAAACAGTGCAAAGATGGGTCGGAGGCGTTTCATTTAAGTTTAGTCATGGAGAGATGTCTCTTTGGAAATCAGGTGCTGACGTTTCAGAGTAGGATATCTCAAGGTGGCGTACAGGTTGTAGCATTGAGGTCCACTAAGCTGTCATTCAAGTTTTTAGAGTTCGCTTTTTTAGAAAAAATCAGATTAACATTTTAAAGTTGTGAAGTTGTTCTCATCAGAGACGGGATATTACGTCGGATGTAGTTGAACAGTGGTAGAAAAGTGCTGTGTTCTAGGTAAGGAACCATAAATGATTTAGAGAAAACCATGAAAAACGTATTTAGTAGGATCTGATTTGAACTGCGTTCCTCTCGATTATAAGTTCATTTTGTGTACACTGTGACAGTATCCAGTCATTCGGGTAAAAGTACTCTGGGAATTCACAGTCTGCATCTATACGTCAAGTATCGCTTCCAGTGTCTGGTTCCGGCTGAAAACACATACCTACGTTCTCTTACTGACCGAGGCTAAGACGGAAACTAGGAAGCTATTTGACCAATCACTATGAAGTAGACGCAACCGTCTACGTCAACGAGTGATTTTCCTTGATCAATAACCGCTCTGTTACCGAAATCGATTGGCGGAATGTATCTGACAAGCATGCGGTTACTAGCCGAAGTTTATAACCGTCAATTTTGTAAGAATCTTACAATCGCGAAGGCTAGCAGAGAAAAGAAATGGGAGTACAAGCAGTTATTCGTATCTTAACAACATGTGTACTTATTGAGTAAAAATTTTTTCGGTGTACATGCCGCGTCAAATCAGGATAAATCTCCAAGCTTTCGACCACTACCTCCATGGTCGTCGTGTACGGCACATAGTTCAGGAAATATGATGTAATAAATACTAAGATGCGTGAAAAGCTGTCGCATCATCCATGACATCTACATTTATTATTTCGTTGCTGATAACTCTTTTCGGAACGCATTTCTCAGACAGTATCCACGCAAAAATATATAACTTTACGACACATAGTCACATAGTTCAGTAGATGTGACGTGATAAATACTAAGATGTGGGAAAACGTAACTGCTGGGCGAAATTCGCCAGAGAAACAGGTGAACTATTTGTAGAAATACGTGCGAAATATGGTCAACATACGTGACACGTGCATACGTCGGCAAAACCACGGGTAAAACGCTCCTCCTAAACCACACAATACTTTCAGCCTGGAAAGAAGTACTGCGGGGATAACATCCAACAACCTCCAATCGGAATGGGGTTACAACGTGGTGAGAGAAGGGGACAGGAGGAGATGGACAGAGAGGGGGAGCCGGAGACGGAGACAGATAGGGAGGGAGAGGAGATGGAGAGAGAACGGGGACGAGGAAATGGACAGAAAGGGAAGAGGAGATGAACAGAGAGAGGGGGAGGAGGAGGTGGACAGATAGAGAAGGGGGGGGGGAGATGAACTAATAGAATATTGAAACAAATACATAACCGGGCAACGCCGAGTACTCAGGTACTTCGTAAATCAAAATGCGGGCTGTGAACAGTGGGCCTTCGATGGACCATATCTCAACCGGAACTGGTTTCCGAACATACCATTATAAGCACTTTTCTTCTAGTTTTGACCAGTTTTTCTGTAGGAATATGTGACATATATATTAAAACCCCTGCATAAGTCACACGAAACAGGAGAGTGCAAGAAAGGGGAAGAAAGTTGGCCGTGTCTTCTACACAGGAATCATCCTACAAATCGAATTAATCGATTTAGGTAAACTAAGGAAAACGTAGATCTGGATGCCCAGACATTTATATGAACATCACTCCTCCCGATTTCGAGTGCAATTTCATAACCATTGTGAGCGCAGTACACTGATAAACTGTTGTGAAGAACTCCCAAGCAAAATGTAAGGAGTTTGTTAGAAAAAAGGTATTCAACATGAAAACGAACACCGTCCGAAGAAGCCTCAAGGCCCAAAGGTACCGACCGGTCGCCTTGTCACCCTCAACCTTTAGGCATTACCGGATGCAGATACGCATGGCATGGGTTGGTTCAAATGGCTCTGAGCACTATGGGACTCAACTTCTGAGGTCATTAGTCCCCTAGAACTTAGAACTAGTCAAACCTAACTAACCTAAGGACATCACAAACATCCATGCCCGAGGCGGGATTCGAACCTGCGACCGTAGCGGTCTTGCGGTTCCAGACTGCAGCGCATTTAACCGCACTGCCACTTCGGCCGGCTGGATGGCATGGGGTCAGCTCAGCACTCTACTGGCTGTTGTCAGTATTCGTGATCGGTGCAGCTGCTTCTCAGTCAAGTGGCTCTTCTATTGGTCTCACAAGGGCTGAGTGCTCCCCACTTGCTAACAGAACTCGGCAGACCCGGACGGTGACCCATCCAAGTGCTAGGTAAGCCCACAGCGCTTAACTTCGGTGATTTGACGGGAACCGGTGTTACCACTGCGGCAAGGCCGTTGTCAGGTATTCAGTATAGATGTAAAAATTAGAATCTATCATCAAAAGGCTACTTAACATTGAACCTGCAAAAGAGTTCACACCCATCTGTACAATGGGCGAGAGGGTCTTTTATCGAAGTAATACACAGTTTTCTGAACAACGTCCACTTAATGAATGCTCCACCTCGTTCTGAAGGAGCCAATGTTATTAAGCACAAATTGTATGAGGGAATAATGTGTCTATAAGGTGAAAAGCGTCAGGATTCCAAGATGTGTGAACAACGGTCTACATGAAGTTCGCACAGTGACACCACCAGATTTTCTGACTCATCTCCTTCGTGAACGGAAAAGTTTGTTCTCAATTGCTATAATATAGACTGAAAATACTTCTGAGGATATTCAAACAGCTTTCGCATTTCAATGCTTTAGCTCGAATAAAATAAATTTGCAAGCAACAGGTTTCAGTGCTGGGGGCACTGCTATCGGTGTGTAGATAGGTACGGTGAACAAGGCTCAGCATGTACCTATAAAACAGACGACACGGTGATCACACGGCACTCGTGAAAGAACGGCTATTGGCTGGCAACTGGCTGCTACTACGCGACTCGCTGAAAAGTCAACTACAAAGTTAGTTTAATAGCAGACAGACACTTTGGAGAGCAGTTTTATAGTTATGAAAAGAGCAATCAGTTTTTGCACAAGATCCAGAATGTGATACATCCAAGGACGCCATTTGTCTGTTTTCCGTTCGAATAATTTAAAAAACGATAATTTTTTCTCCGTGTGATAAGAAAATATCAGTTTCTGGGAACCATATGTCAAAAACTTTCTGAATTTTAACGACAATCAGTTCTTCGTGCACCACGCCTTGAGGCTACTACTTATGTCAGTATATTTTGGTATGACCTATCGAAAAATTAGTCGAAGTATTTTGAAATTATAAACGTACGTTTTAATCCCCTGTCCATACAACAACGGTGTGAAAAACAGGTATCGACAGACCTTACTGATTATCACTAATAATTTAGTAATGATGTTGCTGTGAGAACCAACAATTTGTTCTTGTACCCTCAGCAATGGATGTAACCAGTAATTCATGTCATGAAAGATGGCCAGCCAGAATGGCCAAGCGGTTCTAGGCGCTACAGTCTGGAACCGCGCGACCGCTACGGTGGCGGGTTCGAATTCTGCCTCGGGCATGGATGTATGTGATGTCCTTAGGTTAGTTAGGTTTAAGTAGTTCTAAGTTCTAGGGGACTGATGACCTCAGCAGTTAAATCCCATAGTGCTCAGAGCCATTTTTTCATGAAGGATGTAGGCACTTGCACGAAGAGAGGCAGGAAAACAGGAAATTAACTAATACAGGTAGCATAGAGGTGGGGGCTTAAAAACCCCCACCCCTTCACTAATTGTAATCGTTAATTTCCTGTTTTCCCACGTAGTGCTATTGCCTACATTTTTCATTACAACTTGTGAGTCATCGATATAACGACGTTTATTTTGGAAAAGAAGTGTTCGCTTCTTAGGACACATACGGGATTATCAAGAAAGCGTCTATTTGGTAATGGAGGGAAGTGTGACGGGTGCATATTATAGAGGGAGACTGAAGGATGAATAAAGTAAGCAGATTCAAACGGATGTATATTTGAATCGTTACTCAGAGGCGAGGAGGCGTGACACAGCAGACTGGCGTCGAGAGATACACCAAATCAGTTTAAGGACTGAACACCACAAAAACGACATAGAATAGTTTTGCAATGAAATAGAATACCTACAGCCGTCCTTACGACATCATTTATTATGTGGCTACCAGTTTCGGTGCTTCAGTATACCATCTTCAGGCCTTAACTGATGCCGAGGGGCTTAACTCAAATCATATATACGATTCCATCAGCGGCCAACATCTATGAATTGGTTTTCGCAGACTACCTGTAGCACGTTTCCGACTATCAACTACAAACTGAGATAAGCCCTCAGTGACATTTAAGGCCTGAAGAGGACATACTGAAGCACCGAAACTGGTAGCCACATAATAAATAACGTCGTAAGGACGATTGAAGGCGTTCCATTTTATTACATAAGTGAACGGCCGAAGCCCCTGGAACGTTCAGTCAAAAGGAAAACTAGAATAGTTTTAGTTTCCACAAAGTCATCTATCTCTGATTGACCATCTAGATAAGTTGAGTACGTGTGTCCAACAGCGATAATTTTCCTATGTATTCTTATAGGTTTTGTGTGTCAGTCCAGCTTCGAAACGTTATGACTTATTACAAACTACGTACTGCAGTAATGCTTTTCTAAGGTATGAGAGATGCTTGTAAGACTTTTATTGTTATTTTATTACGTTAGCCTGTGTAACAGAAGTCATAGAACTCACTACAACTTTCTGCTCTGCTAGAGAATGATTCCGAAAGAGTGTAGCCATGACCCAACAAGCCAGTACCTACCTCTGCGCCCGTTTTGGTCAGCTAAGGTCAACAAACGCAGTCGGGCACGAGCGAAATGCGAATGAACGTATCCAATCTACGACACTCGGATTGCACAGATCGATGTGTTAGCACCTGTAAGTAGCTTATAAACCAGTGGAGTTGACGTCGTTTCATTTTTGCAAGCATCCATAATTGTCACGTTAATTATAAATACACCATTTCGTTGACCTTAATTTACTTCTGATTTAATAGAGAAAAGTCAAATTCTGCGGCTAATTTTCAAAATCAAACAAGCAATAGCCATTTCGGTTGCATTTAGATTGGAATGCAATTGCTTGTGCTGAGGATCAGTTGGTAGTCTTTAGTAGGCGAGCTGATTATCTGCAGATTCTCTAATGCTGCAATCTTTCTATAGCTGAGCGCATCGTCAACGAAGAGTTACATAGGGAAAGCTACTGACATTACCTTCCTATATATATATATATATGACGAGTAATAACAACTCTCTTAATCTTTCTTGAGGCATGAGTGGTGAAGCTGACAATGTCTCCCCACTAAAAAAGACATAATGTGTTCCGTTCGGTGAATGGTGAGAAGTAGCCATTCGGATATTTTTTTATTTATTTTTTGCAACACAGACTCGTATCTAAGGTTTTCCGCGTGTCTGGAAATACGGAAAACACCCGACATTCACCATCTTTACCCTTCTTCATATCGTGACGTACAAAAACGATATGGTGAACACACGGTCATTCCTTGCGGAATCCGTTTTGATTATTGCTGCAGAGTAGCTGCTCGTTTGGTTCTGCAACGAACTGGAACAACCTGTCTCTTCGTCCAATCATATGCAACGTTTCTTAGCTTCAGAGATCTATGATTGTCTCCTGTTAGACAATTAGACAATATAATATGGGGGGGGGGGGGGTTGTTTCACAATATCGATCTTTTTCTTCGTTTGTATTTTGTGAGACATTGTGACCTGTCTTTTGTAAGGCGATAAGCCAATATCATGGGATGAAGTTATCAAGAACTGATTCACAGCAAACTATTCGTAAATTTAATAAGTTGTAGATATTGGCATAAAAAAATAATTTCAGTAACTGCGACTTAACTATCATTTCGTAGTCGAGCACTGGTTACGTCCCTATTTCGATATCGTATGGCTCTGAGCACTATGGGACTTAACAGCTGTGGTCATTAGTCCCCTAGAACTTAGAACTACTTAAACCTAACTAACCTAAGGACATCACACACATCCATGCCCGAGGCAGGATTCGAACCTGCGACCGTAGCAGTCGTGCGGTTCCGGACTGCGCGCCTAGAATCGCGAGACCACCGCGGCCGGCGATATCGTATGATTTCTTCTTTTATACCCGTCATTTAATGGTCTTGTTTTTGTATGTGTACTACGTTTTAGTTGGGACATGTGTTAATTTGAACTACACATGGGCCGGCCGCTGTGGCCGAGTGGTTCTAGGCGCCTCAGTCCGGAACCGCGCTGCTGCTACGGTCGCAGGTTCGAATCCTGCCTCGGGCATGCATGTGGGTGTTGTCCTTAAGTTAGTTAGGTTTAAATAGTTCTAAGTCTAGGGGACTGATGACCTCAAACGTGAAGTTCAAATGGTTCAAATGGCTCTGAGCACTATGGGACTAAACATCTGAGGTCATCAGCCCCCTAGAACTTAGAACTACTGAAACCTAACTAACCTAAGGACATCACACACATCCATGCCCGAGGCAGGATTCGAACCTGCAACCGTAGCGGGTGCACGGTTCCAGACTGAAGCGCCTAGAACCGCTCGACCACACCGGTCGGCGACGTTAAGTCCCATAGTGCTTAGGGCCATTTGAACCATTTGAACTACACATGGAGACGTCTAGATTTGAGCTTGAGCTTCCTCGTCCGAGTTTTGAAAGTTTATTTGAATCAGTAACTATTAATTGTCTATGTTTACATATTGCCATGTAGTGAATGCAAACGTGTGATGCTTCATGGAAGTCGTGGCAAAACTCTTCCGCTACATGAAGGGGTGAGGAAATTCTCTTTCTCTGACAGAATTACAAGTTACATTTTGCTAAATGCTTTTAGCACTAAATATATGAATAAATTTCAGACATAATTATTTGCTCTTCGCATACGCGTAGATTTTCAGTTACGAATTGTAGATTCATCTAATAGTGTCATCAGTTACCCCAAAAATGTAGTATAAGTTTACTATGTATTAAACTATTACCATATTCACAGTCAGGAAGAAAATTAATTTCTTCATGATCCCTACTTAATACACACTGCACTGCACGAATAGATTTCGGGTTCCCAGATTCGAGTTCATCTAAATTCATCAGAAACACGCATACAGCGGGTTACATTACAGGGTACTCAGTTACTGAACAACACGGCATAACAAGCGCTTCTGTCTCTTCCAATACACTACACGCGTAAAGTGACAGATAATTCAGTTCGTTTGTTATATTCTAGGTGTCGACAGGACGTGAAACTATCAACTAAGAGAGAGCGAAAACTTTCCATGAACTTTAGAAGAGGTGCAACGAGAATGCACGTTCTCTTAGCGCATAGAAGATAGTCAGCAGTGACGGAAGGCGAGTGTGACGTATAAGACAACGATGGGGCTTGCTGCGCCTGGGAAGAGTCTGATGCTGTTGGCCTTGCTATTGTGGCGCCTGCAGCCTTCAAGGTATTCTGAATTACTCAGAAGTAGTGCTTTCGGAAAAACCGAATGCGGGAACGCGATACTGCAAAGTTCCAGGCAAGTCTGCCTCACAGTGACAGCAGCACTCGGCACTGACTCACGAATCGTGATTTCGAGCAAAGTACTAGCAGGTTACATACGCTGGCCTCGCAACAGCAGCAGAGCTTAGCCGCTCGTGAGATGTTTTCCGTGCTGCGCAGACTGTTTTGACAGCCTTACGCCACTGTTTACAAGGATGTTTATAGCTTGTTAGCTCTCAGAAGGACTTGTTCAATTAATGAGCTCTGCAATACTGGCACAAGTGTGAAGAAACCGTTCACGACCAAAATTCTTGCATCTAGTCAAACTTGCTGGAGTTGAGTTTCGCACAAGGGCATTTTACACAAACTACAGTTTTTTCTTTCAAAAAAAAAAAAAAAAGAAGTCTTATTTACGTAGTTTCGAGGAAAGACTTGGGTTGAAATCCCGGTACAGTCATTCTCAGCTTAATTTGGGTTTCACGACAAAGCAGTGTTACATGCCACACTAATGTTGATAAACAGTTTTTTACGTAAAATTTCGAGGTTTTAATCCGTAGTAACTAATAACTAAATCAAGTCCGAAACTGGAAGTGCATTATACACTGCAGAGCCAAGGAAACTGGTACACCTGCCTAATATCGTGTAGGGCCGCCGCGAGCACGTAGAAGTGCCGCAACACGACGTGGCATGGACTCGACTAATGTCTGATGTAGTGCTGGAGGGAACTGACACCATGAATCCTGCAGGGCTCTCCATAAATCCGTAAGAATACGAGGGGGTGGAGACCTCTTCTGAACAGCATGATTCAAGGCATCCCAGATATGCTCAATAATGTTCATGTCTGGGGAGCTCGGTGGGCAGCGGAAGAGTTTAATCTCAGAAGAGTGTTCCTGGAGCCACTCTGTAGCAATTCTGGAAGTGTGGGGTGTCGCATTGCCCAGCTGATATTGCCCAAATTCGTCGAAATGCACAATGGACATGAATGGATGCAGGTGACCAGACAAGATGGCTTACGTACGTGTCACCAGTCAGAGTCATATCTAGACGTATCAGGGGTCCCATATCACTCCAACTTCCCACACCCCACACCATTTCAGAGCCCCCACCAGCTTGATCAGTCTCTGCTGACATGCAGGGTCCATGGATTCATGAGGTTGTCTCCACACCCGTAAACGTCCATCCGCTCGATACGATTTGAAACTAGACTCGTCAGACCAGGCAACATGTTTCCAGACATCAACAGTCCAATCTTGAGGTTGACGTGCGCAGTAGAGGCGTAAAACTTTGTGTCGTATAGTCATCGAGGGTACACGAGTAGGCCTTCGGCTACGACAGCCCGTATCAATGATGTTTCGTTGAATAGTTCGCACGCTGACATTTGTTGATGGCCCAGCAATTTTCGGAGGGGCTGCACTTGTGTCACGCTGAACGATTCTTTTCAGTCGTCGTTGATCGCGTTCTTGCAGGATCTTTTTCCAGCCGTAGCGATGTCGGAGACTTGATGTTTACCGAATTCCCGATATTCGCGGTACACCCGTAAAATAGTCGCACGGGAATATCCCCACTTTATCGCTATCTTGTAGATGCTGTGTCCCATCGCTCGTGCGCCGACGATAACACCACGTTAAAATCCAATTAAATCTTGATAACCTGCCATTGTAGCAGCAGTAACCGATCTAACAACCCCGCCAGACACTTGTCTTATGTAGGCGTGCCGATCGCCACGCCATCTTTTGCCTGTTTATATATCTCTGTATTTGAATACGCATGTCTATACCAGTTTCTTTGGTGCTTCAGTATATAACTGTTTATCTATAATTGAGAGATAGATCATTAGAAGCATCGTGAAAGGCAGGATCGCATAGCGCAATTAGTAGTGTATTGCATCCTAAAGGCTGGAATCCGAGATCGAGTTCCAGTCTATACACTTTTAATTCATCAAAAACATTTTGTATGTTATTTATTGTGAATATTCGTATTTATGTTCAGTTACAATTAAGAAAATTACCTTTCGGATGTTAGTATTTTAAAACAATCTTACCATCTTAAATAAATCAAAAAATAGAAATAAGTAACAAATAAAAATGTGTTAGATTCTGCTTTAGTTTTCCACTTCACTGCGCGGCAGTGACGGAACGGTTCTCTCACCACATTCAACATTATTTAAGATTACGGCAATACTGAGGACGAACGGGGTAAAAAGCTCCTTCCGTGAATTTTACTACATTTACCAACAATTCCGCAAACGGCACGAGGTGAATGGCAGTATGGTGCATTTAAGGGTCTCCAGACGATAACTGCTCAGTTGTTCTCCAACAAATTAATTCTGAGGTATACTTCAGTCTTATAAAAAGACTTAACGACCGATTTTGTCTTCGTGTGAAGCGACCGATCTCTGTAGTCCTATTACCAATCCACCCATCGAGTATTATGTATGAGGACATGAAAAAATTTCTCCGCCTAACACACAGATGCCGTTCATTTCATGAAAATTTCCTTTTTTGTATATAGATATTAAAAATGAAAACCTATCATTAACCTGAAGGTTGGTTTGAACACCACAATGCTTCACTAGCTGTGGTCGTGTTGGAGATGGTATGCCGTTGGCTTCCTCCGACCTTGAAACGGACTTATCCAGCCAATTGTAGGGAGACCTACAGATTTAAGTGGACACCGAACCACCTAAAAACTCAGTATTTTCGAATTACCAAACGCTTGCAGAGGTGGAAGAAGTGAAAAGTAACAGATAAAAATCACAGGATTGACCAGGAAATGCCACCCAAATAAAGTTAGTCCAATTTAAATTTCATCTGCCTCATAATTTAGTTTACACGACCTTTGAAGAAAGTCGTATAGTGTGTGTTCCCTATAAATGATATACTGCAGTATCATGACACCAATTTCTTTGATATTTTGGACGGTTTATTGTTAACTGAAACTCATCCGAACTCTAAGAAGGTTTATAAAGCTGTGCTTGTTCAGTTACAATGCTGCAGAAATGGACGACTGAATTCAGCATGGCAGTAATTCGGTTGAGGTTGTTCCACGTCAAGGACGTCCCAAAACTGCAAGAAACCACCGAGGAAGCGCGTACAATAACATTGAAACATCGGCGCTTAAAGTCGACGCTGTAGACATATCAGAAGGCCAGAAGAAAGAGTACAATATACTTTGGTTGAGGAATTAACTGGAAATCGGAAATTGGTGGTAAGTTTCTATGGGATAAAACTGCTGAGGTCGTCGGTCCCAAGACTTAATCTAGCTTAAACTAACTTACGCTAGGGTAAACGCAAACACCCATGCCCGAGGGAAGACTCGAACCTCCGACGGGGAACCACGCGTTCCGTGACAAGTCGCCCTAGACCTCGCGGCTAGCACGTGCGGCAGGAATTAACTGTGCGAAAGTTTTCCCAGCACTGTTGGGTTAAAATCCAAATGATACGGAATAATGGAGTACTTGTAAGTAATTACCGTGCTCTCCGAAGAATTTCGGGTCACTTATGGACTAGTGGAAGGGAGAATATGTTGCTGAATGATTTAATCCCTCACACGGAAAGTACCGTATACGGCTGAACATTATGTCTCCGGACGAAAACTTACCTAAATCGTAAAGGAATTATTTCCATATGGACCTGGATAATATCGCCAGCCACTCCCCAGACCACCATACTACCTCCACAGCCATATGTCCTGCAAGTAATTTTTATTAGACCTTTCACGTACGACATTCTGACATTTATGCGCTTTACGAACCGATTTCATAGGAGTAGGCTACAGTACCTGATCGTCAGCAGTCGAGTTCCCATACTGTGCAGCTACACTGTCCAGTCACTTTAATGTGAAAATCTGTCAAAAGCCTGAATAACCACCTTTTGTAGCGGGGGACGCAGCGAGGCTTGCAGGAAGAGTTCAAGTGAGGCTCTGAAAGATACTTACATGGATGTGGAGCCATTCTGACTCCCGTGCCTCGGCCAACTGCGCTGGATTTCTCGTTTGTGGATCCATGGTGCGTACAGCCCGATCGAGGTGATCCCACATATTCTGGATTGCGTTTAAATACGGGAAATTTGGTGGCCAGGGGAGTACGATAAAACTCATTCTGGTGCTTTTTGAACCACGCATGTGCACTGCAAACTGTGTGACACGTTGCATTTTCCTGCTGGTAGAGGCCATTGTGCCGCGGAAAAACAAACTGCATGAGGGGGTGGACATGGTCTTCAGGGGTAGATGCATATCTGTGTTGATCCGTGTGCCTTCCAGAATGACAGGATCACTCAGGGAATGCAATGAAAACATTCCCCAGACCATAACGCCCCCTCCTGCAGCCTGGATCCTTCCAACGATTGTCGCAGGGTGTTTGCTTTCAGACTTTTCACACCGTACTCGCAACGGCTGTCCGTCATCTGGAAAGGCTACCAGCCACCACTCAGTAGAAGTCCAATTGCCATACTGGCGTGCAAGTTCCAGCCTTCGTCGCCGATTAACAACAGTAGCATGAGTGCATCAACCAAGCTACTGCAGCGGAGACCAATACGCAGCAACGTTGGCTGAACTGTCGTTGAGGAGACATTGTCTTGGTTTATCTGTGGGGTCAGTTGCTCAACAGTTGCATACTTATTCGCGTGCACACATCTCCGCAGCCGTCTTTTACCCACGTCAGCTACGGCTCATGGTGCACCACGGTTGCGTCGGCGCCGGTTTCGAATAGGACTGTTTTGCCATGGTCGATATACTTTAACCACGGCGGCACGCGAACAGTTTACAACCTTAGCCGCTTCGGAAAAGCTTCATCCCTTGACCTGAATGCCAATGGTCATTCCCTTTTGGACGTCAGGTAAATCGTTCCGTTTCCTCATTACGAGAACGACCACACTGTATGCCGCGTTCCTACCAACACGTTTTATCTACCCTCCACTGCCAGTGCTACCATCTGCGGTCTGTGAGTCGTTACTGCACGTTGACGTCAAACATAGACGATGGTCACATTAACGTGACTGGACCGTGTAATAGACGTATTTTTCGTGTGTGTATGTCATTAGCATGTGTCACTATCTATTTGTTTTGTAGCCACATACGCCGCAGCGTTCTCTACAATGTTTTATTAGAAGGTGTGTCGCTGTCCTCTACTCTATTTGGATGGTGAACTACCACATAGTAGGAAGACAGTCATAGCCGACATTCGCCTCGCTCATCAATGGCACGCAAAGCGCCGCAATTTCCACAACTGTTATTCAAAAGTGCTATGATTTCTCCATTCACAGCACACTTTCACCACAGACGCACGAAACAATTCACAAACTCCTTTGCTTCAGAGCCACTACCTAGTAAATTGCGGCAGTGGTTAAGTCACTGGTCTTCCAAGTGTTCTTATCACCCCTTGGCAAATCAAATGTACAGCCAGTACTTGATGGAATACGAAAGAGATTATTTACTGTCTTAACCGTTGCATTGTTATAAATTAGAATACCACAAATGTCTTTTTTCTAGTTGAAAAAACGCTAAAAAAGTAAATCTATGATTTTCCTTCAGAGCAGTGCTTCAGTCCGTCAAGTTACTTTCATAGGAAATCTGAGGGAAACATCTAAGCTGATCACCATATCTGGCGCTCTACGACTTACACCTGTTACCATATTTAAATATATCAAATGGTTCAAATGGCTCTGAGCACCATGCGACTTAACTTCTGAGGTCATCAGTCGCCTAGAACTTAGAACTAATTAAATCTAACTAACCTAACGACATCACACACATCCATGCCCGAGGCAGGATTCAAACCTGCGATCGTAGCGGTCACGCGGTTCCAGACTGAAGCGCCTTTAACCGCACGGCCACACCGTCCGGCTTAAATATATCTATGGTGGATATTTTTTGAGTAGAATGGAGAAAATATGGTGGTCGTAGAGGGTGATTTAAAAGACCTCCCGGAGTCGTACTTCCTGGTTGTAATATACTCACTGGAAAACTTTACGCAAAGTGCTAAGTGGATACAATGTCCACAATGAAGTGCGTTTTTGATGTAAGAAACAAGAAACTGTAAAAATGTGCTTATTCTTGATTTCTTTGTTAAAAAGTAAAAAAAATCACCTATAAGTTCCTGTTCATTATTTCATCACATGATTTATTTAGATTCATAAGCTATCATCTTTCGTTTGTGCCTTATGAACTCATTCGTATACACAGTTTTTGTTGTTTCTTTTCTCTGCTTCCTCAGACAGACCAGCGCAGTATGTCCACAGAGTTGTTTGTTGCGCATTATCTTTACATAACTGGTTGTAATCGGAGTCGCGGACGTAGCAAGCGACACCTAATTACTAGACATGCTCCTAGTCACTCAGCTGATATTATCACCTGCAGCCAATACGACCGAGCGGCACACTGCGGTACGTGCAACAGACCAACGCGTAGTGTGGAAAGTTTTGAGTTCTCATTTTGCGATGTACTAAAGCCAAGAGGAGAAGCATTCAGAGCCCCGTCTAGCCATCCAGATTTATGTTTCATACAGTTTTTTCCATCACTTAAAGTGAATGCCGATATGGTTTTGCTTTCCTTCCTATTCTCCTATGAATTTCTGATAAATCAGCGAATCGTACATTTACCACAGAGGGCTGAAGGCCAGTGCTAAGATCGCAAGCATACGGAGTGATTGCTTTTGCAAAAGTTGCGACGCATCATGTCTCCACGATATTACTCGTTTCTTTCTAGTCCACTGTCGATTCGTCATTATTTTTTAACAACTATTTTTGTTCGTCTTATTCAAAGGTCCTTTTTTACCACATGAGCCTTGTTGTGCTAGTTGCGAAATTGACTAGGGCCTCACAATACAAGTGTGCAGCAAATAGAGCTGAAAATCATAGAATTTTTTTGGAGATAGAACAGAGTTACTTCAATGAGTAGAAGAGTATTTACATTCTAAAGACATCTCTGGGTGTAATCGTACAAAATGTGATACTGTACGTGTATGGTACAAGGGTTAAGGCATTTGTCTCATGTTAGTATTGTGTTCGAAATAGGATTTTTCTACGAGGAGTATAGAGATCAGATTAAATTGATACATTTGCCCTTCAGAAACACTGATACGTAGAAATGAAAGGGTCATTTCTTTTTTGTAATCACAGTCCACATATTCGTTTTATTATTACTTTTTTTCGTAATTTAATGATTACATCACAGCCTAGAGAAATGACTGTAGAGATTACTATTGTGCAGGAACAATCGTCACTAACGCTTTGAATCACTAAAGAGAGGAAAACAGCTTAGTACGGGTGCCAAGTAACTATATACACATGCATAAAAGTCAGTCTTCATTATGCGTCAATAGTATCGATCCATACCGATACAGATCAACACCCTAAAAAGTAACTTATGATAGCATAATTTTGTAATTCCCAGTTTCAACCAATTAGCGATAGTATCAGAAATTATGTATATCACATTAATGTTGGTTATAGTAGACCTGTACGAAGGAAACACCACTGAATTGGTGTCCGACAATGTGCGGCCCTATGGTAATGCCTCTTCTGAAAATATTTATGACTTTAAGATTTTGTACCTACATCAACAAACCGTCGGATGCAAAACTGGTGGTCGTACAAAGCTAGGACACTGTTGAGTTTGGGATACGAAAGGTTTTGTTACTGTAAATATGGATGCAAAAATTTTAAACAAGTGCATCACCAAATAATAATGCTTGCCAGCCAGATACTTAGAAAAAAAAGTAAGTTCAGGAAAATTCATGTATCCATCTATCGGCTTTGCAGTTTGTAATGGTACTTGAATTACGTAACCATTAGGGCACCTCAACTCAACCTCTCGATACCAGCGATATTCGACTGTGTTTCTTTTAACTACTTAACATATTTCTGAGACAACATTCAGATTTGATTTCATTTGTGATACATCGATACGTTTATATTGCAATGATATTATTCTTATGTGTATTCTTTCTTTTGTTACTATGATCTTTGACGTACTTGTAACTCTGATTTTTGGGCGCGTAAGCGATTATTAGTTAGTTGTTAGAGAGTCGGACCTTGAGAAGGTCAAGTCTTGGACGTCATGTTGGAAAGACGCGTATTGTAGTCAGCTTATAAAATTTGAACGTTAACAGTGACTGTGAGGAAGATGTTTTGTATTGTGAAGTGATGTTTTGTGTGTTACGTGATATTGCAACAAAAGCAATAAAAAGGAAGTGTAACTTAAATTCGGAGTGATGATTTTTTTTTTACATCACTATTGTGCTAACTTCGAAAGGTTTAATTTTCAAGAATGGTTTGTGAAGCGCATCTACAATACTTTTGAATATAGCAGAATAGAACCTAGGCCTTTTTGCATCCGAGCTTGGAATCATCACCACCTAGATTTTCGACGATTGAGCCATGATTTTACAACGAGACCAGCGTTGGAAACACGAAAAGATGAGTGCCTAGTTTATTCATTATTACATGAAATGACTTTAATAACTATGCTCTAATGACACCTGACACATAATAACTTTGTTGTTGCCCGAAAATGCAGTATTTAGCAGCGTGAGCAACACCACAATCATTATTAAATTTTGACTTTTGTTGTGGTAGGGTTGTTAGAAGTTACAAATCAATTTGATGGGCTGTATTAAAATCAAAATACAAGGGCTGTCTGGAGAGTAAGGTCCGATCAGTCGTGAAGTGGAAACCAAATTGAAGTTCCGATGAAGCTTTGCACAGATGTGTCGCGTAGTGTCTTTATTATGCCTGTCGATGGCGTCACGTCGCTCTTTTCAGATATGACAGCACAGTAAGCACGTGAAAGTTTCTAGAAAATAGTGTCTTCTAAAAAGTATGACTGCTTGCTCAGAAATTTCGTCTGATTTCATGCAGCCCACATAACGGGACTGTCATGCATTTCCTTCTCCATCACAATTATTGGCCGTTCGCTGCAGGGGCATTGAAGATATTCCTGCAGCTTTTTCGATGGCAGGTGTTTGATGACCCACCATACAGACATCTCTGCTCACATACACCGCTGGCTATAAAGACAAAATTTTGGCACAGACAACGAGCTGTAGACCAGCGTAGAAAATTGTCGCTAAGCACAGGTGACTTCCTTATATCACGATGGTATTGGAAGGTTGGTGCAACGCTACGAGAAATGTCTAAGTCGCAGCAGCGACTATATGGAGAAGTAGCTGGAAGGTGTAGCTAACTGTTCCTGATAAAACGGGTTTGATTTTATGGCTACGAAGACTTTCGCGACGTACTTCTTGAATAAAAGTCTCTCGATGTACAAGCCGCGTCAATTCAGGATAAAACTCCAAGCTTTCGACCACTTCCTCCATGGTCGTCGTCAGGGCTAAAACTGACTGTCGTAAACTGGCGAGGCTCCCACTTTTATATGCAAAGGACGGCTTCTGATTGGCTGTAATACGTCATAGCAACAGCGATATGGCGCGTAGTGAAGTGGTGGGTTTGATTTTCACTATGGTTTCCGTTTCGTGACCTATCGGACCTTAATAAATGAATAACCCTCGTATTAGAGCAACCTTCAACTCAATGTAAAAAGTGTGACCAATGGAAAATGTGTTTCTTTTTATCTAAATTAATTTATATGATTGATCATTATTTAATGTTTACATAAAAATCATTAACACACATTTTGGAGGCTTCCACGGCCGTTATTTACACCTTTCGTGAATTTTGTTTTATGGGCATTAGGCAGTGGTCCAAGGCTTATTCCTGTGCCTAACGTTTCGTGTCCTAATGCTGGAGAAATCATCAGAGACTATAAAGACTCGAATGGTAGTTTCAAACTTAAACAAAGTCAGTAAACCGGCCAGCTTATACGTAACCACGCAACGATTCCGTTGCGAAGTTATCAAATCGCTGCTCAATATCGCGGAGTCGTGTCGACATGTGTTACGGAGCTTATCGTGGGAAGCTCTTTGCTTTATTTAGACTAAGGCCCACAACTTGCCTAGCCTCAAACTTTTTTCTCTCCTGTTAAAGGTGTTTTTGTGCTTATACATTTCTGTGGCCGCGCTGTACAGCCTAGCGTTGTAATGACTGCATCTTGATAAAGCCATAGGATATATAATGAATTTGGTGGTACCCTGGTCACAGTGTATGATCTGCTACTACCAATTTACACGTGTTTCCCAGACGACACTTTCTCTTGCGTTAATGCTTTTCTTTTATTCTTCTATTCTTTTGATGCGATCCGTGACTGTTGTCAAGAATAGGAGGAAAACTTCCCTTTATTAGGTTCTTTTTTACCAGATGCTCCAGATCTCCTATTTATCACTTTGTCGGAGTAACTTTCTTCTGATAGTAGAATTTTAATGATCGAGCTCTTCCTCCAAGCACTGTGACTCAGTCATTTCCTTAGCTCAGTGCGCCAATCACTTACCTTTCCTGCTTGGGATGAAGATCATAAATTTGGGACAATATCTATCCGTGAGAGTGGACTTTCTGCCCTAAAGTTTCGTTGGGTTTTCTAACTACTTCTACTTAAAAAAAACTGGCGCTTTTAATGATTAAGTATTGTGATAACTAACGAGGAAATATGCGCCTTCCGAATCATGCCGGGTTCCGTTGCAAACTGCTTCCTCGTGAAAGGTTTCGTCTCCGAGAGCGCGACCTTGCGAGTGTTGAGCTGGATGCAGTGATTCATGTTTGACAGCCCTTCTGGTGAAAGAATGGATGAAACCTGGACGGTGATAAACACTTCTTTCCTGAATAGCAAAAGACGTCACCACCAAGTCTAAAATTACAGTCCAGCTTACAAACTGAAAACACGTTTCAGATCGTATTTAATACGATAACATCTTTTTAAAAGGTCATGTGAGACACTACTACTTCACAAAAACATAGGTTTCAATTGCGAGATTAAAGTAAAAGTGATAATAGCACAACACTAGCTACTGTGTATTTGCTTACGCCTGATCAATCTGGAAATAGAAAAAAATAGTGGCAGTGATACGGCTTATCAGTATATTTGGTGTGGCCGTCAGGTTTGCGGTAGTTATATGAACAACAAATAATACTTTGTGCGCAGCCAACAGAAAATAACCATAAATATTGTCATAACATACGTCCTCGAGGCATTTACATAAGACTCGTTGTCACATACATAACGAGTTAATGACTAGAGCAAAATAGCTGACTAAAATTGCCAGTTCGGAAACAATATTTGCTGGCACTTAGTATCATGTACCAGGACGTTTTTTCTTTCTAGCTACTCGTATATTGTACCAACCGACGATCTGCACTGGGAAAGGCATATTCTTAGTAACACCAAGGTCACCAAATATGTTCCTCTCATGTCCATGATTATGCATTTCAGTTTGCGAGTTATTTTTCTAGGTGATAGGGGATGTTGGGTTTTCGATGGCTGGAGTGGGAAGTTCGTAGAAATGGAGGCTCGCATCTGGATCAGTATCTGTGAGTTAAATGCTCTACACCGAAGTTTACTGAACTGGGAAACAGTAGTTTGCAATAAGGCAGTTGCAGAACGTTAGACTAACGCTTATAAAAATTTCAAATCCAAAATTATGACAGGTGACTAAGATGAACTTTATGCCACAGATTAGGTCCGATGCCAATATACAAATGAGGAGTGTCCCAGAATAGTGTATTTTCTCTGAATATCAATGTAGTGTGAAGCTTCCCCTTATCCTACCCAGCCCTCACCCGCTCCCTATGCACTAGAACTTAAACTTCTAAAACATGTGGCATCAAAGAGCAACTGGCTATACTACTGGGGAATTTCCATACACGTGGTTTTCTGTGCGAGTATCAGTAGTTGTTGGAGGATTTGACGAAAACGCAACCATCCAACCAAGTCCAGTACAATCGATACTTACAGACTTGGGAAGCAAAGACATACTTCGTTTTCTGTTTGTTGACGGCACACGTATCTACATCCATTCTCCGCAAGCTACCTGACGGTGTGTGGCGGAGGGTACCTTGAGTACCTCTGTCGGTTCTCCTTTCTGTTCCAGTCTCGTATTGTTCGTGGAAAGAAAGATTGTCGGCATGTCTCTGTGTGGGATCTCATCTCTCTGATATTATCCTCATGGTCTATTCGCGAGATATACGTAGGAGGGAGCGATATACTGCTTGACTCCTCGTGAAGGTATGTTCAACAAAAGCCCGTACCGAGATACTGAGCGTCTCTCTTGCAGAGTCTCCCACTGGAGTTTATCTATCATCTCCGTAACGCTTTCGCGATTACTAAATGATCCTGTAACGAAGCGCGCTGCTCTCCGTTGGATCTTCTCTATCTCTTTCATCAACCATAGCTGGTACGGATCCCACACCGGTGAGCAGTATTCAAGCAGTGGGCGAACAAGCGTACTGTAACCTACTTCCTTTGTTTTCGGACTGAATTTACTTAGGATTCTTCCAATGAATCTCAGTCTGGCATCTGCTTTACCGACGATTAATTTTATATGGTCATTCCATTTTAAATCACTCCTAATGCGTACTCCCAGGTAATTTATGGAATTAACTGCTTCCAGTTGCTGACCTGCTATATTGTAGCTAAATGATAAACGATCTTTCTTTCTGTGTATTCGCAGCACATTACACTTGTCTGCATTGAGCTTCAATTGCAATTCCCTGCACCGTGCGTCAATTTGTTGCAGAGCCTCCTGCATTTCAGTACAATTTTCCGTTGTCACAACCTCTCGATATACTACAGCATCATCCGCAAAAAGCCTCACTGAACTTCAGATGTTATCCACAAGATCATTTATACATATTGTGAATAGCAACGGTCCTACGACACTCCCCTGCAGCACACCTGAAATCACTCTTACTGTCTTACATTCACAGTGTATTTTCTCTGAGTATCAATGTAGTGTCAAGCTTCTCCTTAACCCTCCCACCCCCCACCCGCTCTCTACGCGCTGGAACCTAAACACTGTGAAAGGTGATATAAACGAGTTTTCGGATAGAGCAGTAGCTAACGTCATTTCGTTTCTTACAGAAAATCAATTGTTGCCTAGCTACAAGGAAAAACAGCGCATTCGATTTCTGACACAGCACTTGTAGATATTAATTTTGACCGTCTCTAGGTGATCAAATAATTAGTGAAGTAGAACATTTTGAATTCTTGGGACTGAGAATAGATCAGACTCTCTCTTTGAAGGATCGTATTCGCATTCACAAAAAGTGCAGCTATCTTTGCTATAAAAATAATCTCCCAAGTAGACGACACTGCAGAGAGAAAGCTTAGTTTCTCTATGTACATTCACTCTATTACATCCTGTGATATATTTTGGGAAAATTTTACCATTCACAAGAAATATTATTTGTCCAGAAAAGGGCAGTCATGACGATCTGCAGTTTCAGTTCGTAAAGTTAGTGTAGATCTTTGTCCAAACATCTTAGAATTCTGCCGTACCTACACACATACTTCTGTATACAATTTGTGATTAATAATGAGGACTTATGCAAAAGGAATTTTCACACTGGCTCAGTGATGAACAGACGGAAAATGATTTGTATACGGACAACAATTCTTTAGCCACTGCACAAAATGGTATGCACTAATATGCAGAATTGGTTTTCTGTAGGCTTCCAGCAGAATTGGAAAATTTGAATCATAAACCCCATACTATCAAACCGTTGAAAGGCTACCTTTTCCCACACTTCTTTTATTAAGTTATGGGTGTTCCTCGCTTAGTTTAGAGACTTGGACTGTTTATTTATCATCGTGGTATTATTAATTTCTTTGTAATTTTTAAAATTTTACTGTTTCCTTTCCTGGTTTTTAAAACTTCATATCGGCTTTCCTGTAATGTTCTGGTGACTCATTCCTTGACGAAACTACTTTGGCTCAGATGATTCCACGAAACCCGATAAACTAAATTAAATTACGAAGATCTTCAGTCTTTGTTTGACGTGGCTCGATATTGTCTAGCTGAAATATGACATGTTCATTTCTCTGGAACAGTGTCAGCCCCTCAGGTTCTAAATTCCCCATGAAGTAACAGTTACTGTTCAGACTGGAATCAGTACTAGAAACTGACAACAAACGCTGTTTCGAATGACATGCCGATTTACGAAATTTAGACTGTGCCCACTGGAGCGCCTAACGATGAAGGCTGCTAGAGTATGGTTACCACGCTAACATCCAGCACGTATGCGGCCAACTCTCTGAGACAGATTGAAGGTGGATTAACCAGAAAACCGCGTTTTGCCACACAATGTGTTCATACGCACTTGTAGTCAGTAGTGTTTCACTGTGGAAGCGAATGTAACAACTCGAGTGCTATCACTCTTAACCGAAGGAGTCAAGTTCAACAGTCGACGTAGACGGGCACACCCTTCGCAGTGCTCAAGTGGCGAGCCAACATTCTGGACAAGGCCGTCAGGCCCATTTCGTCCATGACAGAAAAATAGAAGTCGGCCTATGTTTTGGTCACGGTGCATAGTCCCATACCTACGTTTCACTATGTACATTCCTCCCTAAACACTTGTTTATACACATATTGCTGTCATAATGGGGTGTTTCCCACAAACAAAAATATCACTGTACGTCAAATTCTTGTATCGGAAACTGAGTGTTTTGGATGTTTCTAAATTACACTCCTGGAAATTGAAATAAGAACACCGTGAATTCATTGTCCCAGGAAGGGGAAACTTTATTGACACATTCCTGGGGTCAGAACATCACATGATCACACTGACAGAACCACAGGCACATAGACACAGGCAACAGAGCATGCACAATGTCGGCACTAGTACAGTGTATATCCACCTTTCGCAGCAATGCAGGCTGCTATTCTCCCATGGAGACGATCGTAGAGATGCTGGATGTAGTCCTGTGGAACGGCTTGCCATGCCATTTCCACCTGGCGCCTCAGTTGGACCAGCGTTCGTGCTGGACGTGCAGACCGCGTGAGACGACGCTTCATCCAGTCCCAAACATGCTCAATGGGGGACAGATCCGGAGATCTTGCTGGCCAGGGTAGTTGACTTACACCTTCTAGAGCACGTTGGGTGGCACGGGATACATGCGGACGTGCATTGTCCTGTTGGAACAGCAAGTTCCCTTGCCGGTCTAGGAATGGTAGAACGATGGGTTCGATGACGGTTTGGATATACCGTGCACTATTCAGTGTCCCCTCGACGATCACTAGTGGTGTACGGCCAGTGTAGGACATCGCTCCCCATACCATGATGCCGGGTGTTGGCCCTGTGTGCCTCGGTCGTATGCAGTCCTGATTGTGGCGCTCACCTGCACGGCGCCAAACACGCAAACGACCATCATTGGCACCATGGCAGAAGCGACTCTCATCGCTGAAGACGACACGTCGCCATTCGTCCCTCCATTCACGCCTGTCGCGACACCACTGGAGGCGGGCTGCACGATGTTGGGCCGTGAGCGGAAGACGGCCTAACGGTGTGCGGGACCGTAGCCCAGCTTCATGGAGACGATTGCGAATGGTCCTCGCCGATACCCCAGGAGCAACAGTGTCCCTAATTTGCTGGGAAGTGGCGGTGCGGTCCCCTACGGCACTGCGTAGGATCCTACGGTCTTGGCGTGCATCCGTGCGTCGCTGCGGTCCGGTCCCAGGTCGACGGGCACGTGCACCTTCCGCCGACCACTGGCGACAATATCGATGTACTGTGGAGACCTCACGCCCCACGTGTTGAGCAATTAGGCGGTACGTCCACCCGGCCTCCCGCATGCCCACTATACGCCCTCGCTCAAAGTCCGTCAACTGCACATACGGTTCACGTCCACGCTGTCGCGGCATGCTACCAGTGTTAAAGACTGCGATGGAGCTCCGTATGCCACGGCAAATTGGCTGACACTGACGGCGGCGGTGCACAAATGCTGCGCAGCTAGCGCCATTCGACGGCCAACACCGCGGTTCCTGGTGTGTCCGCTGTGCCGTGCGTGTGATCATTGCTTGTACAACCCTCTCGCAGTGTCCGGAGCAAGTATGGTGGGTCTGACACACCGGTGTCAATGTGCTCTTTTTTCCATTTCCAGGAGTGTATATACATGTTGATATTATACACTTTGACACTGACGTGACAAACCGGTACTTGCTTCCACGTTTCCACATCGTTTGACAGCTCGTCACTCGAGAAACTTGGCGTAACACTCACGTTATTGGTCTCACAAAAGATGGACCTCCTGGTCTACATGTATGACGTCTCTCAACAGTCTTAATCACTGGGTGATAGTACACCTATTTACGTATCGTATGAGTATCGGTTTTTCTGGACCCTTCTTTCTTGTTACTTTCTTGTTTGGAATTATTTGTGCACATAAATGTATAAATTTGATGTAGGGAAGACACGAACGATACTGTTGTTGAAGGTAAATCTTCAGGAATAGCTTCAAAAACTGCGATCACTTACTTTTTACGTACTGTCTGAAGATTTTGGTAAATTTAAACTCTTCACTGTGAACTCACAAATATGTAATGAAATAACTGAATGTGATACTGCATTATCCTTATCACTTCTATAGCATACGGTATTCAGAATCCAAACGATGAAAGCTGCACCGTTTCTTCGTATATGATCTTGGTAGAACGTCCCTAAAAATGAATGTATCCTATTATGCTATTAGATGTTAACCATCTCTCTTTCCTGTCACTTTCCTCCCTCACACCAGCTTCCTTGCCTGTTGCTTTAGTGATTAGGAGGAAGCAACTAAATCATGGTCCAATAACAATTATCTAACATTGTGCAACTGAGTAACGACTTATTAGCAAACAACTGTTGCAAAGTGTCTTGGGGGAGTGGAGATCGCACACTGATACGGTCCACGTGATTTAACTCTGACATGATTCAACACTGAAGGTTTCTCCAACTGTTTGTCATTGTCCGAGCTGTGCTGAAAATACCTTAGGTATTCTTGGAATATCTTTGCATAAATGGTGAGATGCTTTCATAATTTACAATGACAATCTTTTATTTCTAAAAAAAAGTTAACTGGTTCAACATTAATTTTCACAATCATAGCAGCAAAATCACAACAACAAAAAGTGATCCTCAAACACACAATAGTTTGAGATCAAAGATGCTCTCATCTGTGAAGGAACTGTAGTAATCATTAGTGATAAAAGAAAAATATAACTCTCTCCCACTACTCACAGATACACACGGAAAACATGCCTTTCTCTTAATTACGATTCACTACTGTAAAACACTGGTGACAGAGCAGAGAAGTAGCACTGCATAACGCGGAACTGAGAGCCTATGAAGCAGTTATTAAATTCAAAAATCACTGCGAAGCGTAATAACAACACAACCTGCTTGTCTATCACAACTGAGCTAAAGTAAGGCCGGCCGGAGTGGCCGAGCGGTTCTAGGTGCTACAGTCTGGAACCGAGCGACCGCTACGGTCGCAGGTTCGAATCCTGCCTCGGGCATGGATGTATGTGATGTCCTTAGGTTAGTTAGGGTTTAGTAGTTCTACGTTCTAGGGGACTGATGACCTCAGATATTAAGTCCCATAGTGCTCAGAGCCATTTGAGCTAAAGTAAACGCAACTGAAAACGATAAATCACAAAACCAACACATTCTGATACCCTTCTCCCAAGACCATACAGAAATGCTCAGACGAACACATATGCTAACGTAACCAGTTCAGCCAGAAGTGATTCGAAAACACTACTGCTACCGAAAAACACTCCTCTGTCATTAAGAGTTGGAGAGGTTGGAAGTGGGCGGTGGGGAGGAGTCCTTGCTCTGTGTCACCTGAGTGGCAGAGAGGGGCGTTGTGAATTTCTCACTCCGGTTCAAACTTTCTTGTTCTTGTTTGAGCTTGTCTCCTACCCTGGTGTATGTACCAACTCGCTGCTCAGAGAGCGGTCGCTCCAGTTAAAAAAAATAGGGGTGAGGTTCATTGGGTTTGCAGTGGACCACTTTCTGGCCTCAGGTTTTGCTATTTTCTATCCTTCTCATGGTAAAATCACCTCACTGTCGTGTCTAAACCGACGTTGACTATGGAACCGTCCCTTTGTTTAAAAATCAGAGGAGTAGAGATTCGTTGGGTTTGAAATTCCCAGCCTCTGTGCCTGTTGTGGCCCATTCACTGCTCCGCCTCTGTGCTACAGTAATTTTCATACACCCACACAATCGTTCAATGGCACTCACTCATGGAACAGAGGATAAAAGAAATTAAAAGTAGCATACCTAGGAACACAAGAAATAAGACGCCTAGCTTAGCCGATGTTCTCCCCAGAGGCTTTATACAGTCTTCTCAGAGTAAAAATTTACGTGTCATAACACAGGATAGAGGGAAGACAGTTGGCTAGAGGTCAGTCTGCAATTTCCGAGCGGTTAGAAGAAAATGCAGAAAGTCAAACTTCCAGTGGAGAGGTGGATTTTGGGACTCGATAGGATGCTCTCAGAAGGAGGCTCAAGTATACTCGGGAGTCTGATTAACACCATTTATCTGCAGTCCAACTACAGTCTCATACACAAACAGCAGTTGACCGTCGTTGCCTGGTGAAACGTTGTTGTGATGCCTCGTGTAAGGAGCAGAAATGCGTACCATCACGTATCCGACTTTGATAAAGGTCGGATTGTAGTCTATCGCGATTGCGGTTTATCGTATCGCGACATTGCTGCTCGCATTGGTCGAAATCCAATGACTGTTAGCTGAATATGGAATCGGTGGGTTCAGGAGGGTAATACGGAACGCCGTGCTGGATCCCAACGGCCTCGTATCACTAGTAGTCGAGATGACAGGCATCTTATTCGCATGGCTCTAACGGATCGTGCAGCCACGTCTCGATCCCTCAGTCAACAGATGGGGACGTTTGAAAGACAACAACCATCTGCACGAACAGTTCGACGATGTTTGCAGCAGCATGGACTATCAAATAGGAGACCATGGCTGCGGTTACCCTTGACGCTGCATCGCAGACAGGAGCGCCTGCGATGGTGTACTCAACGACGAACCTGGGTGCACAAATGGCAAAGCGTCATTTTTTCGGATGAATCCAGGTTCTGTTTACAGCATCACGATGGTCACATCCGTGTTTGGCGACATCGCGGTGAACACACATTGGAAGTGTGTATTCGTCATCACCATACTGGCGTATCACCCGGTGTGATGGTATGGGGTGCCATTGGTCACACGGTTCGGTCACCTCTTGTTCGCACTGACGGCACTTTGAACAGTGGACGTTACATTTCAGATGTGTTGCGACCTGTGGCTCCACCCTTCATTCGATCCCTGCGAAACGCTACATTTCAGTAGGATAATGCACGACCGCATGTTGCAGGTCCTGTACGGGTCTTTCTGGATACAGAAAATGTTCGACTGCTGCCCTGTCCAGCACATTCTCCAGATCTCTCACCTATTGAAAACGTCTGGTAAATGGTGGCCGAGGAGCTGGCTCGTCACAATACGCCAGTCACTACTGTTGAAGAACTGTGTTATCGTGTTGAAGCTGCATGGGCAGCTGTACCTGTACACGCCATCCAATCTCTGTTCGACTCAATGCCCAGGCGTATCAAGGCCGTTATTACGGGCAGAGGTGGTTGTTCTGGGTACTGATTTCTCAGGATCTATGCACCCAAATAGCGTGAAAATGTAATCACATGTCAGTTCTAGTATAATATATTTGTCCAATGAATACCCGTTTATCATCTGCATTTCTTCTTGGTGTAGCAATTTTCATGGCCAGTACTGTATATGCCATTTACTGTTCAAAGACTGGGCTATATGAATGAGACCAAGGAAGGAATAAAATACGACGAAGTAAAGAGATTAGCTAGTATTGTAACGAAGGGAATGGCAACATCCGGGTTGTAGTAACAAAAAGTGCTGCCCATTTGGCAACCCACTTAAAATGAGGCTTGGATGCAATAACAAACGCTGGACCGAAGTGAACTTCTACAAGAATAGAGTAAACGCTACATAGATGGGAAGAAAGAAATTGAGACCAGTGGCACGTTTGCGAGGATGTTGATGTTTTGAGCTGCGAGGAGATGGCAGTGAGGGATAGGCCAGGTGCGCTTGCCAGCGCCCATTCATAAGGCGCAGGCGGCCGGCGGCCCCGGGCCGCGTGGTCAAGGCCTCGCACCTCGCAGCTGGCAGCTGGCAGCTCCTCCCGGACGTCCGCACGCCAGCCACCTTCCGAGGACGTAACCGCCGCCACCACGCCGTCCTTCTTCTGCTCCGTCTGTGCACTACGCTCTTCAAAGATGTAGGCGCCCTGAGTGAGAAGACGCAGTGGTTAAGGCATCAACCCGTAATCAGCGTGAGTGGAGGTGAAATCCCTGACCAGCCGTCCTGATTTCTTTTCCTCGAGCCCGAAAGTCACTTCACAAGTTCTCCTAGTGGACGTGAAGATGTGACTGGTTGTAAGCGCAGAACAGTTTACTTAGGAGTTGCAGCTGGACGTGTACACATCAGGAACACGTCGCCAAAGTGTTGATAGCTCGTCTTACGCCCTTTGCAGTTGCCGGCCGGGGTGACTGAGCAGTTCTAGGCGCTACAGTCTGGAACCGCGTGACCGCTACGGTCGCAGGTTCGAATCCTGCCCGGGCATGGATGTTTGTGACGTCCTTAGGTTAGTTAGGTTTAAGTAGTTCTAAGTTCTAGGGGACTGATGACCTCAGAAGTTAAGTCCCATAATTCTCAGAGCCATTTGAGCCTTTGCAGTTGAGTCTCTATGACAGAAGTTGACGCTTGGCTATAGCTCCGTTGATGGTTTGGCTATATGAGTCTGTTATAGCACTGTGCATCTCCACTTGTCAGTAATGTGTACGTAATTTTTAAGTGATACTTGGAATTCATTCCACAGCTGCAATGCTTGATGCAGCATTTATCACAGTTATACAAAGAGCCAAAGAAACTGGTAACCTACCTAATATCGTGTAGGGCCCTGCGAGCACGCGGAAGTGCCGCAACACAACGTGGCATGGACTCGACTAATGTCTGAAGTAATCCTCGAGGGAACTGTCACCATGAATCCTGCAGGGCTGTCCACAAATCCGTAAGAGTACGAGTCGGTGGAGATTTCTTCTGAACAGCACGTTGCAAGGCATCCCAAATATGCTCAATAACGTTTATGTTTGTGGAGTCTGGTAGGCAGCGAAAGTGTTTTAAGTCAGATGAGTGTTCCTGGAGCCACTCTGTAGCAGTTCTGGACGTGTGGGGTGCCGCATTGTCCTGCTGGAATTGCCCAAGTCTGTCAGAATGCACGATGGACATGAATGGATGCAGGTGATCAGACAGGATGCTTACGTACGTGTCACGAGTCAGAGTCGTATCTAGACGTATCAGGGGTCCCATATCACTCCAACTGTCCACGCCCCACTCCATTTCAGAGCCCCCATCAGCTGGATCAGTCTCTGCTGACATGCAGGGCCCATGGATTCACGAGGTTGTCGCCATACTCGTAAACGTCCATCCGCTCGTACACAATTTGAAACGATACTCGTCAGACCAGGCAACATGTTTCCAGTCATCAACGCCGGCCGAGCGGCTCTAGGCGCTACAGTCTGAAACCACGTGACCGCTACGGTCGCAGGTTAGAATCCTGCCTCGGGCATGGATGTCTGTGATGTCCTTAGGATAGTCAGGTTTAAGTAGTTCTAAGTTCTAGGGGACTGATGACTTCAGACGTTAAGCCCCATAGTGCTCAGAGCCATCTGAACCATTTTGAACCAGTCATCAACATTCCAATGTCGATGTTGACGGACCCAGGCGAGGCGTAAAGCTTTGTGTTGTGCAGTCATCAAGGGTACACGAGTGGGCTTTCGGCTCCAGAAGGCCATATCGATGAAGTTTCGTTGAATGGTTCGCACGCTGACACTTGTTGATGACCCAGCATTGAAATCTGCAGCAATTTGTGCAAGGATTGCACTTCTGTCACCTTAGAACGATTCCCTTCAGTCGTTGTTGGTCCTGTTCTTTCAGGATCTTCTCCTGGCCACAGCGATGCCGGAGATTTGATGTTTTACCGGATTCCTGATATTCAGAGTACACTCGTGAAATGTTCTTATGGGAAAATCCCCACTTTATCGCTACCTCGGAGATGCTGTGTACCATCGTTCGTGTTCCGACTATAACACCACGTTCAGAATCGCGTAAATCTTGATAATCTGGCAGTGTAGCAGCAGTAACTTGTTGTCTTATATAGGCGTT
This sequence comes from Schistocerca cancellata, assembly GCF_023864275.1. Taxonomy (NCBI): domain Eukaryota; kingdom Metazoa; phylum Arthropoda; class Insecta; order Orthoptera; family Acrididae; genus Schistocerca; species Schistocerca cancellata. Next base: position 207,988,319 of record NC_064629.1, on the reverse strand, counting down.
GCCGACCGTAGCGCCGTATTTTGCCTGTTTACAGATCTCTGTATTTGAACACGCATGCCTATACCAGCTTCAGTGTATATATTCAAATAAATGACCGTTTCGTTCGACCTTATCATTTGGACGCAAGCACCACTAACTCACTGATATGCAGTTTAAGTAGAACGACACTGTATTAAAAATAAATATTCTGACCAGTAAAGCCATATCTGCTGAAGTGAATCCTGGCTAACGACCTCTCTCGGCAGATGGTCACGAACTTGTTGTCACCCTGCGGTGGCGTGTCTGTCTCTTTGTTCTGGCCAGTCGGAGGCCACAAAGGCAGCGCTACCATATAAGGCCATGCTATGACCAATCAATGAGAGGGGAGAAACAGTCTTCACGTGAAGAGCCACGCCTTAGCTCGTGATCACGACGCAATAGGCTGTGCAATAGTAGCGTGTAACCATATTGCGCAACATTGCAGCAGGCTAATTATCAAGAAATGTTACAAGTTCTACGTCCACGCCTATAATCTCTGGATCACTGCGAAGTGCTTGGCAGAGAATACTTTTTATAGTGCCATTTGAAACTTTCTAGATGTTCTATTCACGGATTGAGCGTTGGAAGAATAACTACTTGTACGCTTCTGTGATCTGTAGCTATAGTCTGTGAACCACTGTGAAGTGCATGGCAAAGCGTACTACTCTATGTACTTCTTATTATGGTTTCTTCCTATTCCATTTGCATGTGGAGTGTAGGAAGAATGATTGCTTAAATGCTTCTACACATGCTGTAAATAGCCTAATACCGACTTTGCGGTTACTATGGGAACAATATATAGACAGTTGTAGTACATATATTCCTAAATTCTTCGCTTAGAACTGGTTCTTTAATGTGATGCCTGACTTTTATCTTAAGAAATATGTCAGTTCATGTTTTTTGGCACCTCCATGCCGCCCTCCCCTGTGTCAAGTAACTCCTTACCATTTATGCTGCTATTCTCTGTATACTTTCAGTATCCACTGATAGTTCTATTTAGTATAGGTCCTACACACTTTAGCAACATTCAAGGGTGAGCCGCAGGACTGTATTGTAAACAATATCTTTTGCGAAGTTACTGCATTTCCCCAATATCCTACCAATGAATCGAAATGTAACTTCTGTTTTACCTATGAATGAGTCTATGTGATCATCCCACTTCATATTCCTGCAAATTGTAGCACCTGTGTATTTATAGGAGCTGACTGATTCCAACTATGACTCCCTCGTAGATTCGTGGCATACTGAAGAATATTCGTACTTCCTGCCCTGAAAAGCGATTACTGATGTTTTTTAAGTAGGATTTCATGAAATGCACGGCATATTCCTTAGAGTGTCTGTCATTTAAGGTTTTTCGTCCTTTCGATTACACTTTCTCTCCTGCCAAACAAGCCTATGACCACTCGTGTCGCCTTTCACTGCATACACTCTCTGTCCCCTGTTAGATCGATCTCGTATGGCTCGTACACAATTTAATAGTGTTAAAGTATCATCATAGCTGAGGCATCAACAAAAATGCCAAGCCGTCAAGAGAAAAGTAGCATACATAAAAACAGAGAAATGTCAGGTATACGTCTCCTATGCACATCTAAGGAGAAACTAACAATACTAAAAAAGACAGGATATGGCAGAGAGGATATTACATGTAAGAGCCCCTGATGTTGGCAGTATGCCGAAATGGGCTCATCGTGAATCTTTCATAAACTAAAAACCATTTAATGAGCAGTGTAACTGGCTGATATTCATAACATTCATGTAATTAAAGAACGTATTTTGCACTCCGGGCCCCAAAGAACAGAAGTTTTCCTCAGTAGTTACTTCAAGATAATGGTATGTGACACTCCAATAGAAACGGATGAAGACCGGTTTGATAGGGTCCAAGCTGCCTATCTCCTTGTACAACAGTCACAAGGGATCTTTGACAGAGTTCAGCAGAACTTCATGCGCTGTTGCCATGCATGCATTGAGACTGGCGGTCGTCAGGTTGAACAATTACTATCAACTATGTTGTTGCTATGCGGTGTACGCTGTGTGTATCCATAACACGGTAAATAGGCATTTCCGACCATTGGTTCCCTATCTCAGTATAATCGGTTGCGGATCCATTATCAAAATGGTTCAAATGGCTCTGAGCACTATGGGACTTAACTTCTGAGGTCATCAGTCCCCTAGAACTTAAAACTGCTTAAAACTAACTAACCTAAGGGCATCACACACATCCATGCCCGAGGCAGGATTCGAACCTGCGATTGTAGCGGTCGCGCGGTTCCAGGCCGTAGCGCCTAGAACCGCTTGGCCAGTCGGCCGGCTCCATTATCAGCGGTTTAATTTTGACCAAAAGGGTTTGAGACACACTGTATACTGCAGTGTGTCCACGGGACAGTTTCTCAAAGTTAAGATTACCTGTAATCAAAGAAACAGCACTATTTGTTATAGAGCCGTCCACATTACGAAAACAGGGAATTTATATGGTAGGGAAATATGTAGTCCCGTGAAAGTCGAAAGAACGCACAGGCAAAAGTTCCACAACAGATGCCATCCAAATAAGAAGACGTTTAACAGCATGGGTAGAAATAAACGAGAAACTGCACCGTTCAAGCATAGAGAGCTAGCTAATTTTCTTCACATGGGCTATTTCGTACAACAGAATTTGAGGATATACTGACGGAACAAATCGCAACCAAAAAATACACTACTGGCCATTAAAATTGCTACATCAAGAAGAAATTCAGATGATAAACGGGTATTCATTGGACAAATATATTATACTAGAACTGACACGTGATTACATTTTCACGCAATTTGGGTGCATAGATCCTGAGAAATCACTACCCAGAACAACCACCTCTGGCCGTAATAACGGCCTTGATACGCCTGGGCATTGAGTCAAACAGAGCTTGGATGGCGTGTACAGGTACAGCTGCCCATTCAGCTTTAAAACGATATCAGAGTTCATCAGGAGTAGTGACTGGCGTATTGTGACGAGCCAGTTGCTCGGCCACCGTTGACCAGACGTTTTCAGTTGGTGAGGGATCTGGAGAATGTGCTGGCCAGGGCAGCAGTCGAACATTTTCTGTATCCAGAAAGGCTCGTACAGGACCTGCAACATGCGGTCGTGCATTATCCAGCTGAAATGTAGGGTTTCGAAGGGATCGAATGAAGGTTAGAGCCACGGGTCGTAACACATGAGAAATGTAACGTCAACTGTTCAAAGTGCCGTCAATGCGAACAAGAGGTGACCGAGACGTGTAACCAATGGCACCCCATACCATCACGATGGGTGATACGCCAGTATGAAGATGACGAATACACGCTTCCAATGTGCGTTCACCGCGATGTCGCAAAACGCGGATGCAAGCATCATGATGCTGTAAACAGAACCTGGATTCATCCGAAAAAATGAAGTTTTACCATTCGTGCACCCAGGTTCGTCGTTGAGTACACTATCGCAGGCACTCCTGTCTGTGATGCAGCGTCAAGGATAACGGCAGCCATGGCCTCCTATTTGATAGTCCATGCTGCTGCAAACGTCGTCGAACCGTTTGTGCAGATGGTTGTTGTCTTGCAAACGTCCCCATCTGTTGACTGAGGATAAGATGCCTGTCATCTCGACTGCTAGTGATACGAGGCCGTTGGGATGCAGTACGGCGTTCCGTATTACCCTCCTGAACCCACCGATTCCATATTCTGCTAACAGTCACTGCATCTCGACCAACGCGAGCAGCAATGTCGCGATACGATAAACCGCAGTCGCGTTAGGCTACAATCCGACCTTTATCAAAGTCGGAAACGTGATGGTACGCATTTCTCCTTGTTACACGAGGCATCACAACAACGTTTCACCAGGCAACGCCGGTCAACTGCTGTTTGTGTATGAGAAATCGGTTGGAAACTTTCCTGATGTCATCACGTTGTAGGCGTCGCCACCGGTGCCAATCTTGTGTGAATGCTCTGAAAAGCTAATAATTTGCGTATCACAGCATCTTCTTCCTATCGGTTAAATTTCGCGTCTGTAGCACGTCATCTTCGTGGTGTAGCAATTATAATGAAGAGTAGTGTAATTTTCTCCACATGGGGTATTTCGTACAACAGAATTTGAAGGTATATTGACGGAACAAATCACAAACAAAGAATAATTAATGTAGAGCAACGAAATATCGAAAATATATTTGTCTAGGTACCGTATTTAAGTGATTAACATTGAAAGATCACAGCGTAATGTAAGCGCGAGATAAGCAATGGTAAACGTGAAATGCTGGTACATTAATAACTGGTGTAACCGCCAGAATGTTGAATGCATTGTGTTGTGCAGATGCCGCATGTCAGTTTGTGGGACAGAGCTTCATGCCTGTCGCACTTGATCTGTCAATACAGGGACGGTCAATCCCGTGTCCGGCCATCCTGATTTAGGTTTTCCGTGATTTCCCTAAATCGCTCCAGGCAAATGCCGGGATGGTTCCTTTGAAAGGGCACGGCCGACTTCCTTCCCCATCTTTCCATAATCCGATGAGACCGATGACCTAGTTGTCTGGTCTCCTTCCTCCAAAACAACCCAATCCAACAACCCAATCACTTATTCAGTACCTTTAGGTAAAATTTGCATGTATTCACGTTACTATATTTCCTTTTTTGTAACAAATCGTAGCCGCACGGAGTGGTCGCGCGGTTTGAGGAGTCATGTCACGGATTACGCGGCCCCTTCCGCCGGAAGTTCGAGTCCTTCCACGGGCATGCGTGTGTGTGTTGTTCCTTGCATAAGTTAGTTTAAGGGGGGTAGGACGTCAAACGGGCCAACATGGAGCAGGAGAGGCACCACAGGACATTTTAACTTCCACTGTCTACACTTTTACAAATAAATCCATAAAACTTTGTCAGCATGACCAGAAAGGATTCACGATTCACACTCTTGGCAGTGGAAGTTCAAAAACGTAACAATTTTGTTTTTTTTATGTTTGAAATTTCATCATTTTTTCACTTACTATTGGCTGCGTTTGTTACTATAGGTACACTTTTCTTCATAAATAGGAGAGATTATTTGACGAATTTTGCACAGCATACAAACCATACTTACAGGGGTATGAAACTTTAGAATTTCTTTAGTCTACGAACAAATGATTGAGCTGTTATATTTTAAACTTCAGGTTTAGAAAAAAAACTCAAATTCTACAGTTTATTATCTGAATTTTTACCGCAGATTTTAATATATGTGGAAAATTCTAGAGTTTCATACACCTGTGAGTATGGTTTGTGTGCTGTGCAAAATTCATCGAAGAATCTCTCTTATTATGAAGGAAAGTGTACCTATAGCAACACATGCTGGCAATAGTAAGTGAAAAAATGATGAAATTTGCCATGTAAAAAAAATTATTTTGTTATGTTTTTGAACTCCCACTGGTACGAGTGTGAATCCTGAATCCTTTCTGGTCATGCTGACAAAGTTTTATGAATTTATTTGTAAAAGTATAGACAGTAGGAATTAAAATGTCCTGTGGTGCCTCTCCTGCTCCAAGTCGGCCGTTTGACGTCCTACCCCTCTTAAGTAGTGTGTAAGTCTAGGGACCGACGGCCTCAGCAGTTTAATCCCTTAGGAATTCGCACAGACATGTTTGGACGTAACAAATAATAAATTGAGAAATAATGTTTTACTCAGTCAATAGAACATGTATTAAAAAGTTGTTCGTGCACATGAGAGTTTTATCCTTTATCAGTACAAATCTTGTATTTACATTTTGAAAATGCTTAAAATAGCGTTTCCAGAATTCAAAATTTCAAAAACACCGGCCGGAAGCTCACATTTCCCGGAACTTCTTTTTTAACAAGATCTGCTACAGTAAAAAACAGAAGGTAACTGAAAGAAGTACGCAATGAGACGAACAGGAATAACACTTTTATTGAAAGAGAATAATTACGCTAATGTCATCGCGATTTCTGATAGTCCCCTGGACATTACAAAAGGCGGAACGTGCTTCTAAATGGTTCAAATGGCTCTGAGCACTATGGGACTCAACATCTTAGGTCATAAGTCCCCTAGAACTTATAACTACTTAAACCTAACTAACCTAAGCACATCACACACACCCATGCCCGAGGCAGGATTCGAACCTGCGACCGTAGCAGTCCAGCGGTTCTGGACTGCAGCGCCAGAACCGCTAGACCACCGCGGCCGGCGGAACGTGCTTCTCAAAAGGGTTTGTGATCAGCATGGGCGGCAATGCATGCCCCTGCAACGTACTGCCATACTGGCCACAAGGTTGGCAAGCTGTTCTTGTGGCAGGGCGTTCCATTCCACCGTGATTGACACCTCGTGGATTGCTGGATGTTCGTTGGTGCACGTGGACGTACTGTAATACGTCTTCCCAACGCATTCCACAACTGCTCGATGGGGTTTAAGAACGAAAGTATTTCAGCCAGTAAATGTTGTAGTATAATGGAGAGGGAGATGGCCATAAATTAAGATGAAGTGCCAGACAGCCTTTACAGAGTGTGATGCCATCAATCCACAATCCTGGAATGTTATTAGTAATAGCCTGTTCCCACGGGATTATGAATTTATTAAAGAAGAAACAAAACATGAAAAAAACTTCGTCCAGCCTCTATGGCGTTCATATCGATAAAAAGCGGCGGCAACGCCTCTGAGAAAAAGATGGGAGACATTGTTGGCCAGGAGAGTGAACGAAATTTGAATTAAAAGGGCGTCATGTGCGGCAGTTCTTATAAATTTAGCATCGGGGAGTAATTTGCAATCGGATCGCAGAACAGACTGCGTGGGCGCGTAAATCGAAGATCGTGGGAGCTGTGTGCTTCCTCTCGTGATGTGACCAGATCCCCACCGTGCTGATCCTACGCACATTTCACTCCAAAGTGATGGAGACCAGTACATGTTGCTACCTAAGATAGCGACAGACTTCCCCGCCAATTTTCGCAAGCACTCTAAAACGAAACGGCATTGAGTAGAACCCGCGACACAGTGTCCTGGAAAGCGTGTCTTCGTTACTTTTATTGCCTCGATGGTGAGCCTCAACTGGTAAATAATAATTCCTGCAGTCAACCTCACAAGGAAGTCAGTGCAAAACCTCTCGTACAGCTTGTTGCGGTGGAATGGGAGCGCCTGCCAGGCTCTTAGAATGACCATTCTGAAGAGACACCACTAGACAACACCGAAAAACAAGACCTTCGTCTGCGCCAGCGTAGCCGTGAAACCAATTTAAACTTAATGGCTCTTTTGCTTCAATAACCCATGCCATCTAGGAACTTTTTTTAGAGAATATACACTACTGGCCATTAAAATTGCTACACCAAGAAGAAATGCAGATGATAAACGGTTATTCATTGGACAAATATATTATACTAGAACTGACATGTGATTACATTTTCACGCAATTTGGGTGCATAAATCCAGAGAAATCAGTACCCAGAACAACCACCTCTGGCCGTAATAACGGCCTTGATACGCCTGGGCATTGAGTCAAACAGAGATTGGATGGCGTGTACAGGTACAGCTGCCCATTCAGCTTCAACACGATACCACAGTTCATCAAGAGTAGTGACTTGCGTATTGTGACGAGCCAGTTGCTCGGCCACCGTTGACCAGACGTTTTCAATTGCTGAGAGATCTGGAGAATGTGTTGTCCAGGGCAGCAGTCGAACATTTTCTGTAGGCCCATACAGAAGCTGCAACATGCGGTCGTGCATTAACCTGCTGAAATGTAGGGTTTCGTAGGAATCGAAGGAAGGGTAGAGCCACGGGTCGTAAAACATCTCAAATGTAACGTCCATTGTTCAAAGTGCCGTCAGTGTGAACAAGAGGTGATCGAGACACCGGGTGATACGGCAGTATGGCGATGACGAATACACGCTTCCAATGTACGTTCACCGCGATGTCGCCAAACACGGATGCGACCATCATGACGCTGTAAACAGAACCTGGATTCATCCGAAAAAATGAAGTTTTGCCATTCGTGCACCCAGGCTCGTCGTTGAGTACACCATCGCAGGCGCTCCTGTCTGCGATGCAGCGTCAAGGGTAACCGCAGCCATGGTCTCCTATTTGATAGTCCATGCTGCTGCAAACATCGTCGAACTGTTCGTGCAGATGGTTGTTGTCTTTCAAACGTCCCCATCTGTTGACTGAGGGATCGAGACGTGGCTGCACGATCCGTTAGAGCCATGCGAATAAGATGCCTGTCATCTCGACTACTAGTGATACGAGGCCGTTGGGATCCAGCACGGCGTTCCGTATTACCCTCCTGAACCCACCGATTCCATATTCAGCTAACAGTCATTGGATCTCGACCAACGCGAGCAGCAATGTCGCGATACGATAAGCCGCAATCGTGATAGGCTACAATCCGACATTTATCAAAGTCAGAAACGTGGTGGTACGCATTTCTCCTCCTTACACGAGGCATCACAACAACGTTTCACCAGGCAACGCCGGTCAACTGCTGTTTGTGTATGAGAAATCGGTTGGAAACTTTCCTCATATCAGCACGTTGTAGGTGTCGCCACCGGTGCCAACCTTGTGTGAATGCTCTGAAAAGCTAATAATTTGCATATCACAGCATCTTTTTCCTGTCGGTTAAATTTCGCGTCTGTAGTACGTCATCTTCGTGGTGTAGCACTTTTAATGGTCAGTAGTGTACTTGGCGGGTACTAAAATACACACTAGTGTTGCTGTACCATTCTGTTGTGCATTTTTCAGTTTTCCGCGTTTCCTTCTTTGTCCCCGTTCTATTCTTTCTCCAGGTCCTCTTCTTAAATACATGGTATCTGCTGTTTAGGAATGGGATATATTGTTACAGACCTCATGCTAAGCTGGAGGGATGTAGTCCTTCGCCTTCTGAAGTTTTCCCCATTTATGTAATTTAATTTCTAACTCATTTTGATGCGAAGACTGCAAAAGAAGAACTGATAGGCGACCAAGATTGGAATTACTTAAATCCGCTTCTGTAAACGCAAGATCTCGATTTAGTGAATTTTTGAACAGCATTGTTGGAGGATTTTTTTCTTTTCTTGGTGGTTTAAATCCACCTGGTATTCCTCCACTGTATTTCGTTTCCTTTGTTTTCCTTGGTATCCTTTGCTATGGCATCCATGACTTTAATTGAAAGAAAGGTTCCTGTTTTCATTTCCACAACGGAATCTTTCTGCTGACCTGCTTCACTGCTTCCATCCTGCCTTGAGGAAAAAAGACGTGTCTGAAGTGTTTCTTTGCCCTTTCAGATAGACCAAAATCTTTATCACATTCCATTTATGTATGGCCAGGTTCAAAGATTTGATGATGCATTGTGTCAATACGCAGATTTTGCCTCAACATGTACAAGCAGTATTTCAAAATATGGTCTGTTTAAACATGCGTTAAATATTACTATTTTTCACACATGTGCCAATGTCGGCCTCACTGCCCCCCTCCCCGTGCCCATACCTCAGTGGAGCATAAAACAAAAGGGCTGAAAAAGTATGAGCGCCATTCGCTGTTTTGGATCATATTCAAATTTCACCGAATGGGTTTGAACGGTCCCTAGTGGTTCCACCATGTGTGCCAGAAGAAAAACTGCAGTCACACTGCACTCCAAAGTTGGCACGGGTGCGATCACGTTCACCGGGGTTGTAGGCACACGATGTCTTCAAAGAAGGGTGAAATTGACTGGGGGATGTCAGCAGTGTCAAGTTCATCAAGAATGTTGTCCTTCTGCTCATCGCACTGCGAACTGTCGTTTTCGACCTTGAAATGTGCAGGAATCAACGTCCCAAGGAAAGGGGCAGTTTCATCGACGATCTTTATGCCGCCCCCTGAGGCCTTTTTGTGTCTATTCTGAATGGCGTTGGGTCTGAAATGTTTTGCTCAACCACTCGTAAGAAAATCACATGATTTTAATGCTGGGCGTCGTTTGTGACTTCCACCTGTGTGGTGTCAAAAGAAGGGGTGAAGAAGGGTCAAAATGTGAGTAAGACGGGGTGTGATGACCGCCCCATCATGTGACACATCCACTGTGCCGTTGGGCAGAATAGTGGTAAAATTGGATGCCAGCGTGACATAATTAACCCACCTTACACCACACATGAACGTCTGAGGTCTGTTCGTTTTTTTTTTTCTTTCATATACAGGGTGTTACAAAAAGGTACGGCCAAACTTTCAGGAAACATTCCTCACACACAAAGAAAGAAAATATGTTATGTGGACATGTGTCCGGAAACGATTACTTTCCATGTTAGAGCTCATTTTATTACTTCTCTTCAAATCACAATAATCATGGAATGGAAACACACGGCAACAGAACGTACCAGCGTGACTTCAAACACTTTGTTACAGGAAATGTTCAAAATGTCCTCCGTTAGCGACGATACATGCATCCACCCTCCGTCACATGTAATCCCTGATGCGCTGATGCATCCCTGGAGAATGGCGTATTGTATCACAGCCGTCCACACTACGAGCACGACGAGTCTCTACATTTGGTACCGGGGTTGCGTAGACAAGAGCTTTCAAATGCCCCCATAAATGAAAGTCAAGAGGGTTGAGGTCAGGAGAGCGTGGAGGCCATGGAATTGGTCCGCCTCTACCAATCCATCGGTCACCGAATCTGTTGTTGAGAAGCGTACGAACACTTCGACTGAAATGTGCAGGAGCTCCATCGTGCATGAACCACATGTTGTGTCGTACTTGTGAAAGCACATGTTCTAGCAGCACAGGTAGAGTATCCCGTATGAAATCATGATAACGTGCTCCATTGAGCGTAGGTGGAAGAACATGGGGCCCAATCAAGACATCACCAACAATGCCTGCCCAAACGTTCACAGAAAATCTGTGTTGACGACGTGATTGCGCAATTGCGTGCGGATTCTCGTCAGCCCACACATGTTGATTGAAAAATTTACAATTTGATCACGTTGGAATAAAGCCTCATCCGTAAAGAGAACATTTTCACTGAAATGAGGTTTGACACATTGTTGGATGAACCATTCGCAGAAGTGTACCCGTGGAGGCCAATCAGCTGCTGATAGTGCCTGCACACGCTGTACATGGTACGGAAACAACTGGTTCTCCCGCAGCACTCTCCATACAGAGACGTGGTCTACGTTACCTTGTACAGCAGAACGTCTCTGACGCTGACATTAGGGTTATCGTCAACTGCACCAAGAATTGCCTCGTCCATTGCAGTTGTCCTCGTCGTTCTAGGTCTTCCCCAGTCGCGAGTCATAGGCTGGAGTGTTCCGTGAACCCTAAGACGCCGATCAATTGCTTCGAACGTCTTCCTGTCGGGACACCTTCGTTCTGGAAATCTGTCTCGATACAAACGTACCGCGCCACGGCTATTGCCCAATGCTAATCCATACATCAAATGAGCATCTGCCAACTCCGCATTTGTAAACATTGCACTGACTGCAAAACCACGTTCGTGATGAATACTAACCTGTTGATGCTACGTACTGATGTGCTTGATGCTAGTACTGTAGAGCAATGAGTCGCATGTCAACACAAGCACCGAAGTCAACATTACCTTCCTTCAATTGGGCCAACTGGCGGTGAATCGAGGAAGTACAGTACATACTGACGAAACTAACATGAGCTCTAACATGGAAATAAAGTGTTTCCGGACACATGTCCACATAACATTTTTTCTTTATTTGTGTGTGAGGAATGTTTCCTGAAAGTTTGGCCGTACCTTTTTGTAATACCCTGTATAGACATCTTGCTGTTTGAAGCTTTGTCAGTCCCGAGGGTGATGTCTCGGGGCGCCCCGCTTTTGTATCATTGCATAGTTTGGACGCATGCACCTTTGATTTAAATTTCAAACTTCTACGTCCTAATGGTAGCCAATTACGGGCTGTTGAAAAAGGACTCCTTTAATTGTGTTTCGCAATGTAGTTCTTATCTACAAAACGTAAATTGCTTCGTTCCGAGAAAGTCATCCGTGGTTACCTTTGATTGGTTGGCAAACTGTGGTACGTCTTCCTCGATTCTTCATGAAATGAATAAATGGTCATTTCAAATAAGAAATACACTAACTAGATTATAGCAGCACTGTTATTACTGGCTGTTATAACATCATAGAAAAGCTCACAGCTACTCTAATGGAGTCCCCTCAGCCTTGTTAAGAACAACTGAGGAGCTGCCTAAAAGGAAAAGTAGTGCCCCCGGTTTCGAGAGGAGACATTGATGACTGAGAGTTCGTGATGCTAATCGCACGACTCTTCGGCATTGCCTTCCAATAAGGCATTAGGATATAAAATGAAGTAGCGGTCGGCCGGCATCTCTCGACCGCCAGAGCCTCGTCTTGAGTTCACAATACCTGACAATGCAAGGTATCGTCTACACTATAGCGGGGACTGAAATGATCACATTCGTATAGGTACAGCCACGTACTAGTTCAATGAGGTGCTCGTGGTTATCTCGAAACGTAGCAGGTTAAGTGATAGGAGAAAATTCTTCGTGGACGGGCGCAACGTTTGATACTAGCGTAATGTTTCGTTGGTCGATTTGGGAAAGGGGCCAAACAGCGAGGTTAATGGTCCCATCGAATTAGGGGAGGATGGGGAAGGAAGTCGGCCGTGCCCTTTCAAAGGAACCATTCCGGCATTTGTCTGAAGCGATTTACGGAAATAATGGAAAACCTAAATCGGATGGCCGGACGCAGGTTTAAACCGTCGTTCTCCCCTATGCGAGTCCTGTGTGCTAACCACTGCGCCACCTCACACGGTTAGCGTCATGAAATGTACTGATGATAAGAATGAGGAAAGGACGTCAGTGATAACGGAGGAAAAGTTGAAACCTGCATGGTGAGTACTTTTTTGAGTACATGAAAGCCGGAAATGATACGAAAGGGTTGTAGTTTCGGTTTTAGCTTCGTGGCATTCGCTTCAGAACTGTTCCAGAGATTCGTCAGGCAGTGGACCGTTCCATTCGCACCATCAACAGAACAGGGGCTCTGCTAACGGTATACTGCGCCTCCCAAATCGCTGGCAACGGGTTCTGCACAACGCTGGTGACTACTTTGAAGGACAGTAACAGGTGCAAACGTGTAACTCTTTTGTATCGGTTGTGAATAAATAGTTGTCACTATTTAAGTTCAAAAATGGTTCAAATGGCCCTGAGCACTATGGGACTTAACATCTGAGGTCATCAGGCCCGTAGAACTTAGAACTACTTAGAACATTTTTTCATGCAATGCTTTATAGACTTGCAAAACTAAACAATGATAGGGTTTGAATAGACAGAGAAATTGATGTTATTGTGTATTTAGGTACGAACAGTGGGTATACAGAATAGTTGATTCGTAATATAGGGAAAGCTGCTTTTGGTAAACAGGCGTCACGTCACGTTCCAACGGATGATAACATTATGTATGCTTCCATTACATATTAAGGTCAATTTTGTGAGCGAATCGTTAGCGCTTCCAGAAAAGCTAAAGTATAGATTGGCTTCAGTACACGGAGGAAACTCAGTTCCGTCTTACGTACTTCAGTAGGCCACGTGGTACATAAATTTTCAAAGCCAGACGCTTACAAAATTTCACGCGGACCATGTGATCGTATATCTGTGGAGCAGACTGATCGTGACTTTAAAACTAGATTTAGAGAGTGTAATTCCATGAACGCTACTGCCCTTGATGTCATTTAGTTGGCGAGAATCATTCCCTAGGACCAACTGGAAGCGCGACGCATGTCCTGCACTTTGAGTCGAAAGGTATAGGTTTAGATATACTTGAGGAACTTGAAATTTACAAGCATCGTAGGAATAATCCACGTCCTGAACTGATCAAATCAACGCGAATCGTAAATGGTTCTTTAACCATTATAGTGATTTACTGGATATACAATTCTAGTTTTCCTCTTCCTTGTATCACCATGTCAATTCTTTTGTGCACCTTCTTGTCAAGATGTTATTTTTAACTACCCCCTTCCAACCCCCACCCCCCAAACTCCATCCCCCTCACCTTTTATCGCATTATTTGTACTCTACATGTGTACTCACAACAAATTGCTCTGAGCACTATGGGACTTAAGAAAAGAGGTCATCAGAACTTAGAGCTACTTAAACCTAACTGACCTAAGGACATTACACACATCCATGCCCGAGGCAGGATTCGAACCTGCGACCGTAGCAGTCGATTGCTTGAGTTCCAACCCTCATATTTGCGACAGTTCCTTAGTGTACTCCTGAAATTACCTTTACATATCTCGATTTTGTTCCATTAAGAACGACGAGTAATATACTGCCTGCAAGCAAGTCTTGAATCCAGTTACAAATCTGGTCTGCTATTCGGTAAGCTCGTATTTTATTGACTGAAGTACAGTGCCGAACTGTACTGAAAACAATCCTGAAGTCAAAGAAAATGGCGTCAACTTAGCCTCCGTTGTCTACGGCACTCTGGATCTCATATCGATTTGAGTTTCGCAATATCTTGTTAGTGGCATGTACGTTGATTTTTATAGTTGAGATTATCTGTCTCATAAATCGTCATAATACCTTAACATAAAACACGTTCCATAAATTTACGACAGATTGACGCCATCATTTACACGGTGAATAAATGCTGTCAGGGTTCGAATGGTGAGCAAGAAGTACTGTTGAACAAAAATAGTGACTGATATTACATTCCTGGTACATGTTCAGTGTGAGGCAGTGCTCCTTTTTAAGAATGTCCTATCTCACTTCTCCTTCATCGACGTAATGGCGACGGTGCTTCCATCTGCCATTCTGGTTACGATCTGAATTAACCATATAGGGATTGTTAACACTGAGCACAAGGAACTACCAGCTTAAGGGGGGTAGGACGTCAAACGGGCCGACTTCGAGAAGGAGGGGCACCACAGGACATTTTAATTTGCACTGTCTATACTTTTACAAATAAATTCATAAAACTTTGTCAGCATGACTAGGAAGGATTCCGGATTCACATTCATAGCAGTGGAAGCTCAAAAACACGAGAAAATAATATTTTTTAAATGTGAAATTTCATGATTCTTTTCACTTACTGTTGGCTGCATTTGTTGCTATAGGTACACTTTTCTTCATAAGTAAGAGAGATTCTTCGATGAATTTTGCACAGCTTACAAACCATACTTACAGGTGTATGAAACTCTAGAATTTATTTAGTCTATGGAAAAATGAATGGACTGTTACGTTTTAAACTTCGTGTTTAGAGAAAACTGGAATTTTATAGTTAATTATCTCAATTTTTACCACAGTTTTTAACAGATTTGGGAAATTCTAGAGTTTCATACACCTGTAAGTATGGTTTGTATGCTGTGCAAAATTCATTGAAGAATATCTCTTACTTATGAAGAAAAGTGTACCTACAGCAACAAATGCAGCCAGTACCAAGTGAAAAAATTATGAAATTTCACATGTAAAAAAAATTTGTTTTGTCATATTTTTGAACTTCCTCTGCTATGAGTGTGAATCCTGAATCCTTCCTGGCCATGCTAACAAAGTTTTATGAATTTATTTGTAAAAGTGTAGAGAGTGTAAATTAAAATGTCCTGTGGTGCCTCTCCTGCTCCAAGTCGGCCCGTATCACGCCCTACCCCCCTTAATCAGTGAGGCCAAACTGGAAGCGGAGGCTAGGTTTTCCGGTGAGTGAAGCTGCACGAGCAGTGCAGGTAGAGTGTGGAGGCTAAGAACAGTACGGGGAAAGCGCGGGTGTCGTTGGCGCCGACTTGCGACACTGGCCGGTGCGAGGGACGGTCAAGAGCAGCGGGAAACACGAGGCGAGCCGAGGTGCAGACAGCCCGATTGCCAAACGCGCCGCAGGCTGCCGTGAATGGCGGGCGCGCTCAGCGCGAAACCCAAACCGGCGGCCTGCGGTAACCTTAGTCGCCACTGCCGGCAGCCTGGGTTCGGTTCCCGTCCTGTCGAGCTTTTCTGTCGTTTCTCTAATCAATTCGTGCCGAATGGTTGCACTATCCCCTGTTATCTTTAACATATACATTGAAGAGGCGCTGAAAAAAGTAAGGGAAAATTCACAGACAGGTGTAGTAATTCATGGCCAACGAATAGATATGATAAGATATACCGATGATATAGCTGTCCTGGCTGAAAGTGAAGAAGATCTTGTAGTCCTACTGAATAGAATGGATAAAGTTATGGGTGAAGATTATAATATGAGAATTAATAAAGCAAAAACAAAAGTAATGGCATGCGACAAAGAAGATCAAGTGAAAGTCCAAGTTCATGTAGGCAATGAACTGCTTGAACAAGTTGATAAATTTACTTATCTGGGCAGTAATATTACCAGGGATGGAAGGAGCAAGGCAGAAGTGAGAAGTAGAATAGCTCAAGCAAAGGCTGCTTTTAACAAGAAGAAAAACATATTAACATCTAAGAGTATCAGCCTTGTAATCAGGAAAAGATTTTTGAAATCATATGTGTGGAGTGTGGCATGCTATGGGTGTGAAACATGGACTCTCAGGACAGAGGAAGACCAGAAGGTAAATTCTTTTGAAATGTGGTGCTATAGACGCATGCTCAAAATAAAATGTATCGACAAGGTCACAAACGAAGTGGTTCTGGAAAGAGCAGGTGAGAAGAGAAGCTTCTGGAGTTTCATTATTAAAAGAAGAGTGCAATTTACAGGCCATCTATTAAGACATAAAGGACTCCTGAACACAATCATAGAGGGATATGTCGAGGAAAAAAGACCAAGAGGAAGACCACGACTGAGGTACATGGATCAAATCGTGAAAGATGTGGGATGTAACACCTATAAAGAAATGAAGAGAAAAGCTGAAAGACGCACAGAATGGAGACAAGCTGCCATTGTAGCTGTTGCAAACCAATCCTTGGATTGACCACTACAGAAGAAGAAGAAAGGTTGCTTGGAAGAGGTCACCCTAGTTTGCTCATAGGTCCGTCGAGCTCAGTGAGATGTGTGACTGCTACTATAAACCGGTTAATCCATCAGATATTAGGAAACCAGTAGGCTTAACAGTTCCGGCGAAAAAATATGTGACACGATTCCTCAGAGAAGATACGGAACAAATAACATCCTATGGACTCATGAGCCAAAACACTATGACCACTGCCACCCCGCTCCCACTCAGATCGAATGCCACCTGGTGGCGCTGCGGGCTTGTAATGCGGTTATTAGTGCCCCAGGGAAGTGTGGTACGTCCGCTGTTGTTTTCTATCTACATAAATGATCTTTTGGATAGGGTGGATAGCAATGTGCGGCTCTCTGCTGATGATGCCGTGGTGTACGGGAAGGTGTCGTCGTTGAGTGACTGTAGGAGGATACAAGATGACTTGGACAGGATTTGTGATTGGTGTAAAGAATGGCAGCTAACTCTAAATATAGATAAATGCAAATTAATGCAGATGAATAAGAAAAACTATCCCGTAATGTTTGAATACTCCATTAGTAGTGTAGCGCTGGACACAGTCACGTCGATTAAATATTTGGGCGTAACGTTGCAGAGAGATATGAAGTGGGACAAACATGTAATGGCAGTTGTGGGGAAGGTGGATAGTCGTCTTCGGTTCATTGGTAGAATTTTGGGAAGATGTGGTTCTCTGTGTAAAGGAGACCGCTTATAAAACACTAATACGACCTATTCTTGAGTACTGCTCGAGCGTTTGGGATCCCTATCAGGTCGGATTGAGGGAGGAGATAGAAGCAATTCAGAGGCGGGCTGCTAGATTTGTTACTGGTAGGTTTGATCATCACGCGAGTGTTACGGAAATGCTTCAGGAACTGGGGTCGGAGTCTCTAGAGGAAAGGAGGCGTTCTTATCGTGAATCGCTACTGAGGAAATTTAGAGAACCAGCATTTGAGGCTGACTGCAGTACAATTTTACTGCCGCCAACTTACATTTCGCGGAAAGACCACAAAGATAAGCTAAGAGAGATTAGGGCTCGTACAGAGACATATAGGCGCTCATTTTTCTCTCGTTCTGTTTGAGAATGGAACAGGGAGAGAAGATGCTAGTTGTGGTACGAAGTACCCTCCACCACGCACCGTATGGTGGATTGCGGAGTATGTATGTAGATGTAGATGGAAAATAAGTAGCGGAACTTAGTGCATACGCTAATGCGTTAATGCAGAATCAATTTACGCTGAAAAAAATTAGTTCCATTTTGTCTACGCGGTGTAAACCTGGCGTTATGCAGCAACCCGTCGATATCTCCGGTGCTGATATTGAACAAACAGTGTAAGTGGCCGTTAATAATAAAATAAACAATATGTCTTCCGCACTTGTTCGACCTTCTCTGCTCAGGACCCGTTCCTTTACCATTACGTACGGAAATATTTATATACATCTCATACGTGTTTCTTGCATTCACAGAGGCAGATTTGCAAGTGATGGCCAAGACTGGAACTCGGTTCGAGTCCTCCCTCAGGCATGGGTGTGTGTGTTGTCCTTAGCTTAAGTTACTTTAATTAGTGTGTAAGCCTAGGGACCGGTGACCTCAGCAGTTTGGTCCCATAGTCCTTACCACAATTTTCCATATTGTAAATCGGTTCCGCAATGAGGCATTCGAATATCTACAAAGTGTCGTCGCCATACGATAATTACAGCCCAAACTGGACCTTTAATTATAGCCACCCGGTATGTAAGCGGAGTAGAGAGAAATGGGGAACCCCTCTGGCGACGGTACGGCTCACAAGTTGGGACATCCACTGCGATAAGCGACTTTGACAAACGTCAGATTTTTGTGACCTGCACGACAATGAACATCTCGGAAACGGTGAAAGTGCTCATCTCTTTGTATGCTGGCGTCGTGAGAATCCACGGAAGGTGGTTGAAGGACGGTGAAACAATGAGTAGACGACAACATGCTGGATGTTGACGCTTCATCACGGAACGTGGAGGTCGGAGGCCTGTAACGACATTATCAATTAGCAGGGCAGTGGGCACAGAACCACCGAGGTTGGATAGCGGATCAATAGAAAAGTGTCGTCAAGTCGGATAAATCGCGTTTCTTGTTATATTTGATCGATGGTAGCGTCGTGATACGCAGTTATTCATGCTTGATGTCTTCCGTGAAAGCGATGATTCAAATGGTTCTGAGCACTATGGGACTTAACTTCTGAGGTCATCAGTCCCCTAGAACTTAGAACTACTTAAACCTAACTAACCTAAGGACATCACACACTTCCATGCCCGAGGCAGGATTCGAACCTGCGACCGTAGCGGTCGCGTGGTTGCACACTCTAGCAACTAGAACCGCTCGGCCACTCCGGCCGGCTAAAGCGATGCTCTTATTACGAGGCCATTACGAGGCCAGATTCGTGCTACAGTGATTTTTGAAGCATGATAGTGAGTTCATGTTGATGTCCTGCCACCAAATTCGTCTGATATGAATCCAATAGAACTCATCTGGGTAGCTAACGGGCGCCAGTTTCCCACTCACAAACCACTGGCCCGTAATTATCGGGAGTTACGAGACCTATGAGTAGACATTTGGTGCGAAATATATACGTAAATCACCCAAAGATTTGTCATATCCATATCAGGTAGAATTGCTTCTATACTGCGTTCTGAAGGTTGCCCAAACTGCATGAAGCAGATGGTCGTAATGTTTTGGCTAGTCATTATATATCCAGAAGTGCATGGTTATCTTGGCAAAGGCCACTTCATCCATTTCATGCTACACCCAGTACGAGAGGTTGCCATAAAATTTTAATTACCACATCGAAAAAATGAAGCTACCACGATGAAACTCAGTGAATGTGTTGGTATTTCTCTACGTATTTACCTTTCTATGCAATACATTTTTTTCGGAACTGTGGCTGACTTGGCGGAGACATTGGTTTTTCCACCTCGAAAATTACCTCATCGTCATTCTGGAAATGCCTGCCACGCAATAGTTTCTTTGCCCGAGGATAGAGGAAGAAGTCATTGGGTGGCATGTCAGCAGAATACGGAGTGAAAAAATGGTTCAAATTGCTCTGAACACTATGGGACTTAACTGCTGAGATCATTAGTCCCCTAGAAATTAGAACTACTTAAACCTAACTAACCTAAGGACATCAAACACATCGATGCCCGAGGCAGGATTCGAACCTGCGACCGTAGCGGTCGCGCGGTTCCGAACTGTAGCGCCTAGAACCGCTCGGCCACTCTCGCCGGCAATACGGAGTGAAAAAAATTTGATAGCCGAAGAAACAGTGGGTGTGACAGTGTCCTTTAGCAGGATGAGCTGGAGCGTTGTCGTGGACCAAAAACAGCCCCTAGGACAGCTTCTCACTATGCTTCATCTTTACACCCTCTTGTGACCTCGTCACCAGATTTAGTTAGTATGCTCCGGTGACGGTTTGCCTCTCACAAGCATAATGCGTTTGCACCGCACTTGGCAATACCATAAAACGCTCAACGTCGGTTTTCTCGATAGTGATGTAATAATTCCGTGTGGTTCAACGGCCTGGTGCAAGCCTGTCGACTAGTCATCAGTTCGGCGACTTGCGTGTCCCTAACCTACAACAGTAATTCTACCGGGGAAAAGCGACCTACAGTCTGAAGTGGAGTCCGAGCGACGTGTTGTTCCTGGCGAATCTTCCCATCATCGAGAAGTGACGCGTAGGTTAAAGGCAGACTGAAATATTCTGTGGTTTCGACCGGTACTCGATCCCACGAGCTTTCGGTTTTCCCGGCGCGTGCTTCGTCACCAGATCACCAAGGCGATGATGAATCCTCATATTTCCGTTCTTGCTTTGATCCTTCGTGTGGGGGTCACAGTGGTACCCCAAACAACTGTTTGTGGTGATTATAGGGTCAAGAAATGGCCTGGATTGGCCTGACACAGCTGCAACACTTCCGCTGCTGCCTCGGTTTGGTGGTCTCTTGAATGGCTATGAGTAGATGCAAAACTCAGAGGCCCAAATTTCAACAGAAAATTCTCCGTGTTACACAACGCCCCTCTTGTAGCGTCTTGCCACTGGTGTTTGTGGAGAACATTTTCTTCAAAATGTTGTACAAGGTGTTGAACAACTGTTTCTTCACTGGTTTCCTCTTTCCCCACTATCGCCTCGATTAAGGTTCACCAGTGGTGGAGCGCCAGGGCCTCCACTTCTCTTGCAATTCCCAGTTCTTCACAAACTGATGGTCTGCTACTTTGTTCTTCGTCATTCAGACATTTTTGACCACAATCGAAGCGTCTGCGCCATGTAACCACTTTATCATGTGGTGCTGCACTGTTGTCATACACCTCCACCACCTCTGCATGGAGGATTTACCATGATAGCTGGCGAGCCAGCCAGCCTGGATGTGGTTTTCGGGACATTTTCCCATGTCCCACTAGGTAAATAACTAGCTGGTACCCACGTTCTCAAATGTGAACATGAGATTTTCTTTAGACACAGACAAATGGGGTACACAGATTCCGTCTGGGAGGGGGGGGTGGAGAGGGGGGAAGGGGGAGGAGGTGAATAAGGGACTGATGACTACAAATGGCTCTGAGCACTATGGGACTTAACTTCTGATGTCATCAGTCCCCTAGAACTTAGAACTACTTAAACCTAACTAACCTAAGGACATCACACACATCAATGCCCGAGGCAGGATTCGAACCTGCGACCGTAGCGGTCGCGCGGTTTCAGACTGAAGCGCCTAGAACCGCTCGGCCACATCGGCTGGCTGACTACAAATGTTTAGCCTCTCAAAATCCATAATCATCAACACCATCATCAAATCAGCATGCACTGTTACAGCGTTGTTGCCCTTCAAATGCAGAAAACGAATTACCATATAATACTCCACTATAGATATTGGCTGGGCCGCTTTGTTTTGGCTCCAGTAGTGGTGTACTGCAATTCTGTGGAGCAGGGGTACTGAGATGAACGAGAGATGCAGCCGTGTACCTGCAAAGGAACAAATAAATAATTTCATAATTTTTTTCAGATGATAACTAAAACTTGATGAAGAAAAGACTCAAAAATGTTCAGATGTGTGTGAAATTTTATGGGAAGGTCATCAGTCTCTAAACTTACACATTACTTAACCTAAATTATCCTAAGGGCAAACACATACACACCCATACCCGAGGGAGGACTCGAACCTCCGCCAGAACCAACCGCACAGTCCATGACTGCAGCGCCTTAGATCGCTCGGCTAATCCCGCGTGGCAAGAAAAGGCTTTTCAGATTTTTAACACCAAAGCTGCAGTTTATGTGTTGGCTGACTAGTTTCGGGCTTTGCCCATTTCCACAAGCTACGTATTTGTATTTCGAATATGTTTGGCGTAGATCTACATCTACAGATGTCATCAGACTTAAAGGTGTCTCAGATCTTCATTATCCAAAATGGTGTGATCCATGTGACAACTATTCTTTATATACAATGGAAAATTTGCTGTTATAGTACTGTCCACACCAAGTATATCCTAAAAATAAATACGTGGCTTCTGAAAATAGGCAAAGCCCGAAATTAATCGACCATAAAATAAATAGCAAATTTGGTGTTGAAAATTTAAAAATGTTTTTTCTTCAATATTTTCTAACCTGCAGGATGCGACGTACTGAAAACGTTTACAAAACTTTACAACTACCTCACGTAAAATGATAATCTGCACTTATTATAAAGCCTGGAGGTGTAACTGAAGGTAGCAAGAAAATGTGTGGAACAATCTCTGAGACAGGATAAGGAAAAAATAGAATCTAATGGACACGCATACTTTTCTTGCTACAGGCCACCTCATTCACACCGTGCTGCATCTTGTACAGGACACTTTTGTGGACAAAGCAATGTCTTTCCCTGAAACAGGTCGAAAATTGGCAGAAGCAATATCACATGGGAAGCATTAGAATCCTCCGTGCCGCCAAATGCGGTTACTAACACAATTCACGATTTAACCTGCCCGTGGTATAGAATGAGGAAGATTACGGAGCAATATAAATCCTCAGTTGCTTCCTACTGCATTGAACACGTTAAATTTACGACAGGTTTAAAAAAGAAACGAAATAATTTAACATTAAAATCATTCTACTCTCCCCATCTTTTTCTCTCTTTCTCGTTGGGGGAAAACAATCTGGTATTAGTATCAAGGAACGTCGAATTGGGGAAAAATTTCAAACAATCGTAATTCGGAAAAGCATAGTTGTGGAGCTATTTTTGGTTTAAATGTTATTTTTATGTTTTTCAGTTTCTTTAAAGTTTCTTTTTGTTTTGCGAATTGTCCGGGGTTAATTCTAGCTCTTTCATAATCATGATGCTTCATGTTCCAAAGTTTCTCTGCAATTTTTCTTGGTAATCTGATTTCTAGTGTCCTCATAATATGACCAAAAAAAGACATCTTTTTTCCGTATAGTATCTGAAGTGGGCTCCAGATCGCTATACACCACTTCATTTGGCACTACCCGCCATTGCTCATCTTTTTTGATATTTCTTATTTATGCCTATTCTTCTCTCTACTTATAGCATTTTTTGGCGATTCATTATATTTCAGTTTTCAATTAAAGTTATAAATTCACGACTTACAGAACCTTAAATGCTATAAAACCATGAAAGCATGGTGTGGCAAATAATAGTAAATCACAAACAGAGCAAACAACTTTTGTTCTCTTTCATTTTTGTGTTACTGTATCTGAATCGTTTCTAGTGTGACTGTTTTATGCAGTACGTTTGCGTACGTTCACTACCAAGACATCATGTGACATACAAGAAACTCCTCTCTTTGCTGGAAAGAAAATGGGCATTGAACTCCTAGTCTCTCTGAATGAAAACTCAGCAATCAGTTGTCTTGCTGATCTGAGACGAAAGGGGAACTAAGCTACCTTTTGCCATTCTGTCAGATAGAATACGTACGAGCTGATAGTAGTCAAACCACCAACAAAAAATGAATTGGACGATGCTACCATTTTACAAGTCTGCCGATCATGAATCTTTCTCGAAGCTGATTGAACCTGTCGACTCCACCCACTGTGTATTTGTAATAGCACAAAGCGTCAGGACAAGATACAATTATCTTAAAGCCATATTTCGTTTTAGTTCCAATAAAGACAACGTCCTCTGCCTTGTTAAAAATAGAAAGCAGATAAATTCCTCTGTTGTCCTGTCACTTCACAGAAGCAACACTATACCTCACCGCAAACTGACAGTCTCCACGTTTGAAACCCTTTTTTATTTACTGACATTTCTGGTAACACTTTCCTGTCTCCCCTTAAATTCCACAGCTATAAAGTCCATTTTTTCTCAGTCCTTTCCTCACATATGTTTCACTAATTTCATTCGGTGCACGAAATAACACAATCGCTGAGAAGTACTTTTGACAGTGGATTTGTAATAAAAAATGATCATGAAGTAGTAGCAAGAATAACTGCTTACTTCAAAAATATCTGGGAAGTGTGAAACGATGAAAACCGGCGCACGACAGAAAACAGTGAGGTTACAGTGGCCATTCGTTCATGCAAGTCAACATGAGCAGTCATACATCCTCTGTTGTCTATGCAATGCTGTTCAGAATTTCTCTCAAGTTTAGTACAGACGACAACACCATCCAGAAGTGGTTAATATGTGCCCCGACACTCAATTCGTTGCTCAAAGTTAATGCGATGTATATGGCCAGTACTCACGAAAGGGTTTAAATGTTATTGAAATAATATCCCAAATTGCCATGGAAAATGGAAAGGGCTAACTAAAAATTATTTTACCCCAATTTCGCATTCCGCTAGCGAAATATGCAACAGATGTTAGTAGAACGTTTGGCGTCATAAATACGAGTAACAGCGTTACCTGGGACTGTAACCGAGTTTTCCTGATAAATCTTCAGTACAGAGTAAGGACAATAGCAATCTTACCACACGATAGTGATGCAAGCCACAGATAAATATAGTATTTGTCGATGATGTGTTTATTGCCGACTGATGTCTTCTCCCATCATACTCAACCATCCGGTTATATGTCACACATGAAGATACACTATACATGGTGTAACGGAGATATGTATATGTGTCACTCTTTGCTTGCAGATTCCTCACACCAAAACAAGCAAATAAGTCTATTTAAAAATGTGTTCAAAAATCCTTCATTTCATTAACAATGAAAGTTTACATGCATCGCTTATTGAGGCAAAATATGCCCCGTGAAATTAATTAATTCAGTGACGGAGATGGGAAATTCTACACCACGACCACCTTGACTGAGCGCTACCAAAGTGAAACTCCAGTCTTACATATGTGTGGAATATACTGATTAAAATTACATCCTTGAGCGAGACATTTTCATTACAGAGAGGATTCATTCTTACAGATGAAGAATGATGCGTGTATGTGATGGCCATACGTATAACTTTTCGAGTGGATATCGCAACGTAATATACCCAGAGGACGTGTACGTGTAGATTACCGCCATAATTCGAACTTTGAGAAAGTTCGAGTCATAGGCAGTTGGTATACGGGAGGATTCCACCGACACAAGCAATGACTGCAGAATTAGTGGTGATGACATGGAAGCAGGAAAACACTGTGGCAAGAAGAGTAGTCCACTAGCATCACTAGAAGATCCTACGGTTGTTTGAAATATCTTAACTAATAAAGAGATGCCAACAGTTGAAACTTCGGCTGAGGTTCCAGGTAGTGAGTCACCACGAACCATTTCGAACAGAGTACTGGAAGCTGAGTTGATATCTAGAGTTGGCATGTGTTGTGTTATTTAGCGCCGATATCATACCAGAGACATCAGAGTCTTCCGTGGTGTATATCCCGAGTGAACTGGAAAACAGAGTGGCATTTTGTGGTGTTAAGCGATTAGTCTCGCTTCCACTTGCGGCGATCATATCGACGCCAATTTATCCGTAGACGACCTGGTGAAATGTCACAGGAGGCAGAAATTCTCGAGACACATACTTCTGAAACTACTAGAATCATGGTGTAGCGAGCTGTTGGATATACACTACTGGCCATTAAAATTGCTACACCACGAAGATGACGTGCTACAGACGCGAAATTTAACCGACAGGAAGAAGATGCTGTGATATGCAAATGATTAGCTTTTCAGAGCATTCACACAAGGTTGGCGCCTGTGGCGACACCTACAACATGCTGAAATGAGGAAAGTTTCCAACCGATTTCTAATACACAAACAGCAGTTGACCGGCGTTGCCTGGTGAAACGTTGTTGTGATGCTTCGTGTAAGGAGGAGAAATGCGTACCATCACGTTTCCGACTTTGAGCAAGGTCGGATTGTAGCCTATCGCGATTGCGATTATCGTATCTCGACATTGCTGCTCGCGTTGGTCGAGATCCAATAACTGTTAGCAGAATATGGAATCGGTGGGTTCAGGAGGGTAATACGGAACGCCGTGCTGGATCCCAACGGCCTCGTATCACTAGCAGTCGACATGACAGGCATCTTATCCGTATGGCTGTAACGGATCGTGCAGCCACGTCTCGATCCCTGAGTCAACGGATGGGGACGTTTGCAAGACAACAACCATCTGCACGAACAGTTCGACGACATTTGCAGCAGCATGGACTATCAGCTCGGAAACCATGGCTGCGGTTACCCTTGACGCTGCATCACAGACAGGAGCGCCTGCGATGGTGTACTCAACGACGAACCTGAGTGCACGAGTGGCAAAACGTCATTTTTTCGGATGAATCTAGGTTCTGTTTACAGCATCATGATGCTCGCATTCGTGTTTGGCGACATCGCGGTGAACGCACACTGGAAGCGTGTATTCGTCATCGCCATACTGGCGTATCACCCGGCGTGATGGTATGGGGTGCCATTGGTTACACGTCTCGGTTACCTCTTGTTCGCATTGACGGCACTTTGAACAGTGGACGTTACATTTCAGATGTGTTACGACCCGTGGCTCTACCCTTCATTCGATCCCTGTGAAACCCTACTTTTTAGCAGGATAATGCACGACCGCATGTTGCAGGACCTGTACGGGCCTTTCTGGATACAGAAAATGTTCGACTGCTGCCCTTGCCAGCACATTCTCCAGGTCTCTCACCAATTGAAATCGTCTGGTTAATGGTGGTCGAGCAACTGGCTCGTCACTATAAGACAGTCACTACTTTTGATGAACTGTGGTATCGTGTTGAAGCTGCATGGGCAACTGTACCTGTACACGCCAGCCAAGCTCTGTTTGACTCAATGCCCAGGCGTATCAAGGCCGTTATTACGGCCAGACGTGGTTGTTCTGGGTACTGATTTCTCAAGATCTATGCACCCAAATTGAGTGAAAATGTAATCACACGTCAGTTCTAGTATAATATATTTGTCCAATGAATACCCGTTTATCATCTGCATTTCTTCTTGGTGTAGCAAATTTAATGGCCAGTGGCGTAACAACAGCACTGATTTCGTAATTTTTGAGCGGAGACTGAATGCTTGCCAGTAAGTGAGAATAATGGTGAACGTTGATGTCATAACGTTCATGACTAGGGTACCAAATGGCACATTCCAGGAGGTTATGTTAGAACCCATTTTGTAATTCCGACTACAAACGCCCTGAGCAACCTATCGATCCTTGCCTGCCCTCCCTAGTTATCTGATTTGTCAACAACAGAGCATATCTGTCATGCCATGAAAAGTCTTATAATTTCATAACAGCCTCCAGTCAAGCCGTCTTAATGAAATGACACAAGATGTGTTTCAGGAAAGGCAAGAATTTCCTCAGGGTGATATTCGGGTCTGCTATCTGCTTACATGTCACAACAAATATTAGAGTGTACGGTTGGTAAATGGAAACCAGTTCCCAATGGAATGAAAGATTAGTAATTTAATATCTTTTTTGTGATGAACACCTACGCGAGGTTTGGTAAATACCAGCCGGCCGCTGTGGCCGAGCAGTTATAGGCGCTTCAGTCCGGAACCGCGCTGCTGCTACGGTCGCATGTTCGAATCCTGCCTCGGGCATGGATGTATGTGATGTCCTTAGGTTAGTTAAGTTTAAGTAGTTCTAAGTCTAGGGGACTGATGACCTCAGATGTTAAGTCCCATAGTTCTTACAGCCATTTGAAAGATTTTTGATAAATACCGCACTGGTGCTTCATCGTGTAATATTTTCCGTTTCTGTCTGTGCTATTAAACTTTATTTGTCTGACAATAAATGTTACAGATAAAAGTCAATTTCTGATGCACTGACGATGCTTTGCTTTGGGTAACTGACATTTATGTGTTTTTTAGATTTGTCTCATATTTATATTTCGCAGTTCTAGTAGCAGTGACACAATTGATGAGTGTTCTGTTTCATCACCGAACGATATTAAGTTTTTAGGCAGGTAGACGTGATTTTTGGGCTCAATCACGCAAACCGTAATAGGTACAAGTCTTGATGGCTGTACCAAAAGACGTTTATATACGCAAGACAGCAACGTCATCCAACCTTTACTGTATATTCGCTTTGCTACGAAATGATCCGTAACTCATAAACGATGGATCGTGATAGAGCAAGATTCACTCTTACGCTTGACCAGGAAGAATGAGTTAAGTAGATTGTAGAAGAATATCCAGGCTTCATCATACTAAACGTGTGTAGTTCGTGAGATGTATCATAGCACCGCATGTAAGGTTTTTCACAGGAAGTTTGTGTAACTGTATCGTCTTCAGTGTGTACACGTTCTTACGGCTGCCAATCACCGTTCGCAGGAAAGCGATTGTCAATAGCAAGCTTCGCAAACTTCCTATCTGCTGATTGTATCTTAAATCCTGTTTACAGAAGAGTCGACATCTGGAAAAGTTGGAACCATAACGTTCTCCAAGCATCGTTTGCTGCCGAATGAAAATCCTCATGGTACATCTGAGTGTAGATTCTACTGACAATCTAAAATAAATGTGTAAGTTAGAATTGTACACGAATGTATGGCAGGTCTATATTTTCTCCCAGATCATCTTATGTGTGCGGTTTACAATTTACGTAGCTCGGAATACTATTTCAGAGTTCCCCGGCGAACGAAACGAATTATTTGGTTTATGCATCATGGGATTTCAGCATATTTCAGCCACATTGTTCAATGTATGCTCAATGATGTCCGTGAGGACAAATGGATAGTTACTGGACTATAAGTTCCTCGGCCTACTTGTTCCGTTTATTATTGCCTGTGGACCACACAAAATTTGTAATTTATGCAGCAAACATTCCAAAGGAGAGATGCGTCGTCAGTACGAGATGGAAGATTACGAAACCATTCGACACATTCTGGGGGTGTTTTACAGTGTGACAATCTAGAATACGACGAGTGCACGCGTGTTTTGAATCAAGAACATTTGTGATGAATTCATAACTAGATTTTGTAAAATATTTTTTCATTAATAACTCAGAAACGAAGAACTTTTGGAAATGTGTACAAGGACTTTTTGTCTAGTTTTAGTACGTTGGATTCACCCTGATCTACACCCACTTCAAAACCTGCAAATTTTTTCTGACATATGTAACTTCCCTTTTAATCCTCACGTACAGCTTTGGTTTAGACATACTTCGTAAACCTACCACTACAAACATAGCTATTGGTGCTGTTTCGTGCCACCTCGGGCACGTAAACGAGCATTTTTTCATGCAATGCTTTACAGACATGCAAAACTAAACAATGATAGGGTTTGAATAGACAGAGAAACTGATGTTATTGTGTATTTAGGTACGAACAGTGGGTATACAAAATAGTTTATTCGTAATATATAGGGAAAGCTGCCGGCCAGAGTGGCCGAGCGGTTCTAGGCGCTACAGTCTGGAACAGCGCGACCGCTACGGTCGCAGGTTCGAATCCTGCCTCGGGCATGGATGTGTGTGATATCCGTAGGTTAGTTAGGTTTAAGTAGTTCTAAGTTCTAGGGGACTGATGACCTCAGCAGTTAAGTCCCATATTGCTCAGAGCCATTTGAACCATTTTTTTGGGAAAGTTGTTTTTGGTAAACAGCCGTCACGTCACGTTCCAATGGATGACAACATTATGTATGCTTCCATTTCATATTAAGGTCAATTTTGTGAGCGAATCGTTAGCTCTTCCAGAAAAGCTAAAGTACAGATTGGCTTCAGAACACGGAGGAAACTCAGTTCCGTCTTACGTACTTCAGTAGGCCAAATGGTACATAAATTTTCAAAGTCAGGCGTTAACAAAATTTTATGCGGATCATGTGTTCTTATATCTGTGGGGCAGACTGGTCGTGACTTTAAAACTAGATTTACAGAGCGTAATTCCAAGAACGCTATTGCCATTGAATGTCATTTAGTTGGCGAGAATCATTCCCAGGATCAACTGAAAGTGCGACGTATGTCTTGCACTTTGATTCGAAAGGTATAGGTTTAGATATACTTGAGTTATTTGAAATTTATAAGCATCGTAGGAATAATCCATACAACGTCCTGAACTGATCAAATCAACGCGAATCGTAAATGGTTCTTTAACATTTATAGTGATGTACTGGATATACAATTCTAGTTTTCCTCTTCCTTCTACACCATGTCAATTCTCTTGTGCACCTTCTTGTCAAGATGTTATTTTTAACTAGCCCCTCCCCATACCCCCCCCCCCCATCCTCTTCCCCCTCACCTTTTATCACACTATTTGCACTTTACATATGTACTCACAACAGCTTATAGTATGTTTACGGCTTTTATTTTTAGCTTTGTCCATGGACCTCTGATCGTTTCAACATTGTTCATCTGTTATAAACAATTCTTTATAACTATTTACGCCATGTAGCTATTTTAACCCTTTTGTACGCTACTTTTGATTTAGAACAGGCAGAGTATTGCACTGTTCAGATTATTTGTTTTGCGCTTTTCATCTGCAGCCATGCTTATTTTCTATTAAGATAGCTGTTATTATTTTATGTCTTATATTTGTATATGCAACCAATAAAAATTATGTCACTATGTAGCGCCATACTTGGATGTACAACGTTATCTAACATCAAAAATTTGTACCGTCGTCAATAGTCTCACTGAAAATGCTGTGAATTTTACTGTGTAATTATTTTACATCGCGCTTGTCTTCTGTAAACTTTTCTCTATTTTATTGTAAACTGTTTTCTATTCTCTTGGTTTGAATGCTGTTTCTAAGTCTTACGTAATCTCCCACTTTTGCAACGCCATCTGGTGTTCAAAATTTGTGTCTTCGTATACTGATAGGTATGCTTTTATCAGTTTGGTCATGTTTGTCACCAGTGCGACATGTAGCTGTTATCTCCACTGGTTGCTTGACGTTTCAGGGTACGGGTCTTCTTACGATACTAATGTTTTAATTGTATGTCTACGTTGGCTTTGTAACCCATTTTTATTTCACACTCCAGTTCGTCAGATATCTAATAATGGAAAATGACGAAAAGCGCAATATTGGATTAATAAAATCGTTTTGCATTCAGTCAATGACTTTTCCCTCAGTGATCTATTCAGTATATTGCAGACTGCACATATTTTGCAACTTGTTCGCATATCTCCTTCGTAACATTGTCACGGCTATGTCGTACACATAAAAAATACGAAAGATTCCAGATCATGATGATTTTGCAAAATATGAGGTTATATTGTTCAAGTATTTCGTGATGATTCCTACGCTTCTAAGTTCCATGAGTGTCCAAGACATGTGAGGTCGTTGCTGGGCATGTAATGTGAAAGATACGCAACTCATAGGTCAGGATCGATCAAATGGAGACCGTAGCCTACATTGCTAAGCCGGGCTTTCCTAGGCGGAGAAATCTTGCGTCGCGCAAACAGACAAGTCGTTTTGCGTGGCCAGGGACGCAAAACTTAAATTCGAAGCGCATTTTTGTTCCCCCAGAAAATGAAAGTGCATGCGTGTTAACTATTCAGTCCACTCGTACTGGCTCGGAAGCACCGTTGAGTTTTATATAACAAGTAAAATATGAAACTATATACAAGTCATTGTTCTGTATTATTTGTTATACTAGTACTGCTAAAGAGTAAGTTTATTTAATGAAAAACCGAGCAGTTGGGTGACAATGCCACTTGATTGAGTAACTTAAAAAAGGGATGTTGTAGTAGTGTCAGTGGAGGATTTGAGGAACTGTGTACACCAGTTCTGCGAGGACAAATGACTTTGAATATAATCCACAGTTCCTGAACTATAACTGCATTGACACTAAAATGTGTCGCGGTTAATAAAAAAAGTCCTCCATTGAGGAGAGTGTACAGAAAGGTCTCTGCAATTCGGTTGCGCTACCACCGAGGCTTTATGGAGTGCCCAAAATTCCTAAAGAAAATGTACCGTTAAGACCGATACTAAGTGCCATTGGTTGGCCCACCAACTCGTTAGCCAAGTTTTTGACTACGCTGTTAAAACCACATGTGGGCCGTTTAGGCTCTTATATAAAGAATTCGACACATTTCATCAGCAGATTGAAAGGCATAGTGGTCCAGCCGGGGGACATATTGGTCAGCTTCGATGTTGTATCGCTGTTTGCCATGGTTCCACTTAATGATGTATTGGAACAGCTGGATCGAATTTGTCCTGCCGATATTTCAGAACTGTTTAAGTGTTGTTCGACGACCACATACTTCAAGTGGAATGAACAGTTTTATGAGCAAACGGATGGCGTGGCTATGGGAAGCCCCCTAAGTCCCGTAATTGCAAACTTCTTTATGGAGAAATTCGAAGAACAGGCCTTAGGTACTGCCAGAAAAAAACCAAATGTATGGTTCCGATACGTGGATGACACGTTTGTGCTGTGGAGACATGGCAGGGAGGAACTAAGCCGGTTCCACGAGCGCCTGAATAGTATAAACTCGAGAATTCAGTTTACAATGGAGGAGGAGGTAGACGGCAAATTACATTTCCTCGATGTGCTGGTTTTTAGAAACGAAAATGGTAATTTGGGCCACTCAGTATACCGCAAACCCACGCACACGGACAGTTATTTGCACCGGGATTCGAACCACCACCCACAACAGAGGCGGGTAGTTATCAAGACGTTAGCGGACAGAGCTATTTGTGAACCTGAGTTGCTCGACGCGGAGATGCAACATCTCCACAATGCAGTAATGAAGAACGGATATTCCTCCGCCGAAATAAAACGTGCGTTGAGACAGCCACGCAGAAATCATAGTGACGTACAGGCTACTGCAAAATCTAAGGTTTTCCTTCCGTTTGTTAAAAATGTAACGGAAAGAATAGGGAGGATCTTGACGAAGCGGAATATTACCGTAATTTACAAGCCCACCAGAAAGATCCAGGAATACCTTAAGCCTGCCAAGGACGCTCGCAAACCATTAGAAAAAGCTGGAGTGTATAGAATCCCATGCAGCTGTGGAAATATTTATGTGGGTACCACTAAAAGAACTGTTTAAAAACGTTTGGAAGAGCACAAGGGCAATTGTAGAAGAGGAGAAACGCAACGATCAGCTGTTGCGGAGCATGCTTTCCAGCCAGGTAACCAACATATTCGTTTCGAGGAGACGCAAGTACTAGCTGCCACAAGCGGATATTACGAAAGGCTCTACAGGGAGGCAATCGAAATCGCTAAACACCCTAATAATTTCAGTCGAAAGGAGGAGGGCGTGAAATTAAACGGTATATGGATGCCGGTGTGATGGCAACGGCGATCGACGGCGACGGACAGCGGCCAATTGCACTGACGTTTTCAAAACACGTGACGTCACGCCGCGGCGCGGGAGCGCGCGGACACGGAATTTAGCGGCAGTCAGTAGCGAGCCAGCGGGTGTGTTGGACCTTCCATCGAGCTACAGACCCCGTTGAAGATGTCTCCCGCAGACGGGGACGAAACGTTGGGAATTGAGACAAAATTCATCAACCGACCACGGCATAACAGCCCGGGTAATCATAATGGACATACATTGACACTATCCATTTAACACTTCCACCTCTGTGATGATTCGAAAAAATTCAATCTTGGTCTCCATAATGAGACCTGGCCGAAACGTTTTTTACGGTCATAGCCATAGTTTTGAAGAACATGTGTGTTTCATTCTGTTGTGGTGGTAATTTCGACAGCTCTTCCAGAAAATTTTTGAAGTGAGGTCTGTCTTTTTTGTTCTAATTTAATTATCTGAGAATGGCATCGCTTTCCTTTCTCTTTTTGCACAGCGGACGTTGCCTTGTCGCTGAGAATAGGGAGGAAACTAGATCACACTCATTTGTTTCTGGACAGTTACCACTAGCGTTTCTGCGGAAGCCATTATTGGGTACCACCGATACGTTAGAGCAATTTGCCATATTTTTAGTAGTTGGTATTACATTTAAAACAAGTGTTCCTTTCATCTCGCACACATTCTAGAAACCTCAGCCAGTCACAGTAGCTGTCTCTCCTTCTTCTCAGAAGACCTTGTGATACCTATTTCTTGTTTTCCCTGTCTTCTGTATTGATCACTGACACTCTTCACCGCCTTGGCACTCATTCATTAGAAAGCAGATCATAAAGCATTAGACTCGTTCAGAACTAGGTGTCCTCGGGCATCTGACGTAAAGCGTTGTCATACTACGCATTACGCTCTGTCGGAAAACACCATCATTACTTTGTCACTTTTGAGTGGACGACTCAGTACGTAGAATGCATTGCGTACTCCGTGGCGCAAAATTCCTGCTCCAAGGAAAACCCACCTTTAGGATTCGATTTTCTCCTACGGGTGGGATGGTGATAATTGGGACATGGGACAGGTAGAGTCTTTGGAGACCAGAAACTGAGGAAGAGTGTGAGAGGAAGGATAGTGGTGACTTGAAACTGGTGTGTACTTGCAGTGGGCGATTCTTTTGGAAAATGTGGACATTCCCAATATTTACAGGTTCGGAGGTTAATTGGCCGATATAAGCCAATGAGACTGGGGAATGGAATGAAAGTCTCTGCTTTATAACTATAACTGCAGATTGGCTGCGAAGCTTTTAATGATATGAGGACATTGCCTAGGAAATGGCGTAACGAGAGCACCGACGTGGTCTGACAGAACTGTAAAGGCAGTAAAGGATGATGACAGTTCCAAATATATTCACACATATTCTCACTGTGTTTACAAATGTTAACGTACGAATACCGAGTGAGGTGGCCCATGATTCATGATACAGGACTTGTATTCGCAAGGAGAGGAATTCAAATCGCCGTTCGGTTATAGTGATGTAGGTTTTTCCTGGTTTACAGGAAGTCATTTCAGTGAAACCTTGGACGGTTCCATCAACAAGCCGCAACCAATTAGTTATTCATCTCTATTTTGAGCTAATTATCCGTATTTAATTATCTTGTTGTTAACGGAACATTAGAAATATAACCTTCGTCCCTTCCGTAACATTACGTTTTAAAGTGCGCCGATTTGCACCACAAAAATACATACAGCACTGAGCGTAAAACTTCATGTTGCACCATTGCACTGATAACCTTAGATCTCATGGGTCCCCAGTTGGTTTCAGTTAAGATGATATAGTGGCGATTCTCTTCTATTCAGTGCGATCTACCTGGAGCACTTTATAGCCGAGGTTGCTAAGTTACCGCAGATGTGCAGGATAGTTTTGACTTCTAAGACTTTTAATCATGTTGCAGCCCTGTCAGCAACTGCGATAAATTAATGTGTCAAAAATCCGCCTCAGAAGCGAAATATTACTAGTCTTTACCCAGGTATAAGCTAGAGTAATCTAGCCTTCTTCATGAAGCCGTCTTACTCTAGCTGAAACCTGGGTAAAGAGCAGTAACATTTCGCAACTGAGGCGTATTTTTGATATATTAGTTTTGAATTCAAGGCCTTTATGTATGTATTTCCAAGACTTCTGGGCTGCAACATAGTTTCTGCGACAAATTTCTTTTTTTCATAAAAGTCATATTTAATCTCATTCTTTAGCTGCCTCCAGTATTATTAAAATAACAAATATGATGTATCTAAAGTGTACACCACGCAGTTAGGTAAATAGACTCAATAATTAAATACGATGTGAGCCATAAGACAGTTGTCACGAGCAATCCTTGGACTTTGTTTTGTCTAGCGTTGTGGTAGTCAGTTGCGAACTTCATTAGTGCATAGTACCCATGATTCACTTGACACTAGCAGTTTGAGGTTATGTTACTTGATGTTATCTGAGAAAGGATTAATAGAAAGTTATCTACAGAAAAGCGTTTATTTGTTTTGTAAACATGCTGGAAACATGACTATAATTACAGTGATAATTTAAGATTTGAAGAGACTGTGTGGTAGCGAAGCTTCCTGCTTGAGGTAGACCAAAGTCTGTTACTGCAGAAGAGAATCTTCAGGTTGTCGCGGGAAGATTTGTAAAATCAGCGACTAAATTTCAAAGAAAAGCGTCCAAGAATTAAGTAATAGCCAGCCGCGGTGGCCGTGCGGTTCTAGGTGCTCCAGTCCGGAGCCGCGCTGCTGCTACGGTCGCAGGTTCGAATCCTGCCTCGGGCATGGGTGTGTGTGATGTCCTTAGGTTAGTTAGATTTAAGTAGTTCTAAATTTTAGGGGACTGATGACCACAGCAGTTGAGTCCCATAGTGCTCAGAGCCATTTGAACCAATTAAGTAACAACAAGTACAAGCTTACGAAGGCATCAGAAAAAAACTGAAACTGAGACCTTGTAGGCCTACTTTACGTAAAGTCCTAAATGAGGGTGATCCGGACAGGCGTACAGAATTATGTGAACTGCATACAGCCTAAATGGTTCAAATGGCTCTGAGCACTATGGGACTCAACTGCTGAGGTCATTAGTCCCCTAGAACTTAGAACTAGTTAAACCTAACTAACCTAAGGACATCACAAACATCCATGCCCGAGGCAGGATTCGAACCTGCGACCGTAGCGGTCTCGGCATACAGCCTAACAAGAGCATTCTTTGGAACACCAAGTGTCTTTTACGCGTGAATGGCAGAATGAACAGACTTATCTGTGTTTACTGGGATTCTACGAATCACCCTGTGGCGGCGGAGACAGCGTCAAACTCTCCAGGCGTGAGTATATGGGTAGGAATTTTTAGCGGTGGGCTGTTGGGACTACATTGATGTTAACGATACAGTCAGTTCTGTAAATTCCCCAGTTATCCTTCAAGAAGTGTGGTTATAACTGCAAAACATACCACTTTTTAAGCTTTTGCAGCCGGGTAAGGAAAAGCTGAAATGGCGACAAAATGCTGTACGACTGCATTATGGAGTTATTGTGAGAGACTTTGCAGATGAAAACTTCGATGAATGGACTAGCAGACAGGGTACTGTTGAATGGCCTCCATGATCCCCAGATATCACACAAGCCAATTTTTTAGGCTGTGGTTTACTGAAGAATGACGTTTATTCCGTTAAGATTCGTGATGTTGAGCATTTGAAGGAACTAATCCAGCCAGAATTTGAAAACCTACAGTCCCGGAAGATTGACGACAAAATTTGTAAATCAGTATTTAAAAGACGCAGCGTTTGCATGGAAACCACTTCGAGCATCTTTTGTAGGTTCATTGAACTCTACATGCATTTCTGAGTTAATAATAAACTTTTATTTTCATTTTTTTAGTGTTGATGTACCAAACTTATTTTTCTGAACCGTCTCATAGCTCACCCTGTATATTATTTCTACGATTCGCACCATGGGCTAAAGTAACAGGTGGCCAAAATGAAACAAGTATCTCTCAGCTTTACAGCCTACCACAACAGGTTCGAAGGTTCCACTAAAATTGTTACTTCAGGCACATTAAAATAACGACAGTCTCGTTAAGTCCGATAAAGCTTACAGCTCGTCCATTCGAAATAATGGGGTGCTAGTCTCTAACCATCCTTCTTCTTTCTCTTCAAATCTGCCGCGATACATTATTCCTAAATCCATCACACTAATGTCTATGATAATTATAACATCCATTAGGAAATTCCCAAATGATTTCAAACCATGTGCCAGCAGTAACTGGTTAAGATTACAGAGAAGTCTTGTACACGTAGGTCCAGCAGCACCATGTCTCGTATGGGCAGAATGATCAACATAACACAAAGCTGTCCACGTCACAATAATGAACTGTGACGGAATATAAACGTAAGATTGAATCCAAGCTGAACAGAATTAATGGACTCTAGGAAAAGCGCTTGCCTTATCGTGGCATTTCGAACGACACAGGGTATGTTGTTATGGCAGTGTTTTGTACATAGTCAGTATGGTTCAAATGGCTCTGAGCACTATGGGACTTAACATCTATGGTCATCAGTCCCCTAGAACTTAGAACTACTTAAACCTAACTAACCTAAGGACAGCACACGACACCCAGCCATCACGAGGCAGAGAAAATCCCTGACCGCGCCGGGAATCGAACCCGGGAACCCGGGCGTGGGAAGCGAGAACGCTACCGCACGACCCATAGTCAGTAGATAGAAAGTAATCGTACAGAACGACGCAAAGGTACTGCAATACGGGACCAGTACGCGATAATCTCAGTATTGCCGGTAAGAATGTAATGGAAAGAAAGGAAGATTAGAGTTTATCGTCACGTCGACAACGAGGTCATCAGAGATGGTATGTTAACTCGAATTCTGGATGGATGGTGACGGAAATAGGCTATACCATTTCAAAGCAACCACCCAGGATTTTACCGAACCGATTTAGGGAAATTACGGAAGCCTAAATTTACCTGTTTGGACGGGGATTTGAAACGCCATCTTGACAAATATGAATGAAATATCTTACCACCGAGTCTTTCTCTCGGAACGTACAGCTTCTTCCAGGGAGTAGGCTCGGCGCTGGTGCGTTGCAGTGGAAGTGGATATTTCTGCATCGACTGTTTGAGGCTATCTGCTGCAGTCCGAACTAGTGCCACGCATGTCACATCACAGACGGCAGTGGGCACCCAAAAGCCATCTCGATAAAATGGCTAAATGTAGTGACTTCATACGATTCACGTTTCAATGTGTTCTGCAGACTCCACCATGGTGAGCATAACCTTGCAGTCAACATCGCTGGACACCATAGAGGAAAGATGTCATGTATGATAGTTTCAGACGTAATTGGTTACAATACGATATCTCAACTCCGAAGCACTGAGGACAGTTCGATCAGAAACCATGCATACATTTATAGATCGGGGTATCGTCCATCTACATCTACATCTAAATCTACATCCCTACTCCGCAAGTCACCTGACGGTGTGTGGCGGAGGGTACCTTGAGTACCTCTATCGGTTCTCCCTTCTATTCCAGTCTCGTATTGTTCGTGGAAAGAAGGATTGTCGGTATGCCTCTGTGTGGGCTCTAATCTCTCTGATTTTATCCTCATGGTCTCTTCGCGAGATATACGTAGGAGGGAGCAATATACTGCTTGACTCCTCGGTGAAGATATGTTCTCGAAACTTCAACAAAAGCCCGTACCGAGCTACTGAGCGTCTCTCTTGCAGAGTCTTCCACTGGAGTTTATCTATCATCTCCGTAACGCTTTCGCGATTAGTAAATGATCCTGTAACGAAGCGCGCTGCTCTCCGTTGGTCTCCTCTATCTCTTCTATCAACCCTATCTGGTACGGATCCCACACTGCTGAGCAGTATTCAAGCAGTGGGCAAACAATCGTACTGTAACCTACTTCCTTTGTTTTCGGATTGCATTTCCTTAGGATTCTTCCAATCCTTTACACAATTCCACGTGCCATATCTTAGTGGACCAACGTCGAACCACATGTGGTCAGAAAATGCAAAACTTTTTTCCAAGTCCTACTACTGCTTCCGTAATACGTGCGTCCACTCGATACGTCAGCTACCGAAGACGTATTGGTTTTGGTCGGTCGACTACAGGTTCGTCACTGTTCTCTAGCAACTAGTGTTAATGGCTCTTGATGTTACATACGAAATGCGGTGATAGGAATTTCCCAGGAACACTGTGATTCCATAGCACTGCGCTTAAGAGCTCTGATTGCACCACATCGATGTTTCACATGCCATTTATTTCTCAACGTCAGAAACCGTGTACATTTTTGAAATCGTAGTAATTTGTGTTTGTCATGCACCTAATCATCGGTATAAAGATCATTTGTCATATTTGTCTCTAGTGGTGTTGCAATCCTCACAAAAGTTAGTGTAACTTTCTACTGTTCAAACGCTATAATGTATTATTTCTAACTCAAATTTTAAGGTTGTGTGTGTGTTTAGAGTTCTCTTTTTTCTTCTTTTCAATGAAATGCCGAAGTGCCTATAAAAAAAAAAAATGGTTCAAATGGCTCGGAGCACTATGGGACTTAACATCTATGGCCATCAGTCCCCTAGAACTTAGAACTACTTAAACCTCACTAACCTAAGGACAGCACTCAACACCCAGCCATCACGAGGCAGAGAAAATCCCTGACCCCGCCGGGAATCGAACCCGGGAACCCGGGCGTGGGAAGCGAGAACGCTACCGCACGACCACGAGATGCGGGCGCCTATACCAAAGTGTTTGCCATTATCATACATTAGGTGTTGTTACGCTTGCTTCCTTCCAATCTGTGGAGAGGCTTATTCCTTACCGTGGGAACCTACAGTAAAATTGGAATCCAGACCAAGATGAAATCACCAAGAGAGATGGTGTAGTATTTAAGGGTCTGGATTTGTATCCAAGAAGATAAATCGTTTGAATTTTGTTCGGTTGTTATGGTTTCCCCAAATCATCTCAAGCAAATATCTGAGGACTTCTTCAAGAAGATCGTGGCTAATTTCCTGCCTTATATTTGTCCACGCCGAACCAAGAGCAGCTTTATACTTTTACATGATGATAAATATTGATATTCCTTTCTCGTTGCACTGTGGTATTTTTCACGTTCACAAATATTAATTGGATATTAAAATGTAGCTCAGTGCTAGGGAAAATAGATGATTGCCCAGAGAAGGAACCCAGAGCCTTCTGCTTCATAGCAGGTAAGTCCTCCTCCAGTTACTGGGGGAAGATTTGTTGATTTTTAAAATAAAGTCAAAGACTGGTGTTTCTTATCTGTGGAACAGTGCCCATTTCATAATAATCAAAACCTTCATTTGTGTTGCTTTTGTTTATGAATAGGGAAGGTGAAGCAGAATTCAGAAATGACGCTTTCTGCACTGAGAAGATGAAGGCAAACTATTTGAAAAATCACGCAGGTGTAGATGGATGCGACAGTTGAGTCACATGTGAATGGTGAATCCAAGTCATTTCGGACTGTGCTTTCCAGTACAGGAAAAGCAGTGAGAGGAAGCCTTCTTATCGGTTGTGATGAACCTAGGTACAAAGCTGATGAGTATTTAGGTCGACGGATTACTGTTGGCTGCCGCGCAGGAGCGCCTCTCGACAAGAAAACCACCACAGTCACTATTTAGTTGCTCACAGCGCAGCAAGCTTTCTTCGGCCTTGAGAAGAAGGATGTTTCCAGACGAGTGACTGGCCTTCGTTCCGCACTGTTCGAGTAAATCCGCGAATCCCCGGCGACAGTGTTTTCAAAAGAGTTTGCTTTTTCAGTTCAGCGCATCGGACCGTGACTACGGAGAACTCGCTCTGTTTCTGTCAAAACAGTATTCATGAGAGAAGGTTCCAGTCACTTAGCCACCGGATGTTCAAAATAGCACTAACGGTGAAAAGTAAATCCTATCGCGTCTCATTTTTATTCATCACTTTGTATTTATAGGGCTCGGGTGCAATATCATGACAACTATTACGTTCTGGCTCAAATTAAATCTTTAGCGGCTATGTTGGAAAACATGCCAACCATTGAAACCTAAGTTACTTAGTTATTCTTACAGGTCCAAATTTCGAAAGCGGCTCTACGATTTTGAATAACACTTTTATTCAGCGCAAACCGCCAAATTCCTGACTTCGCATGAATCGAACTGACAATTCGAAAGATTTATCTCTGATGTTCGTGGTTTCGATTACTCTGCTATTCGCAATAAAGTGCGTGGCAGAGGGTTCAATGAACCACCTTCAAACTGTCTCTCTACCGTTCCACTCTCAAACGGGAAAAACGAGCAATTAAATTTTTCTGTGTGAGCCCTGATATCTCTTATTTTATCGTGATGATCATTTCTCCCTATGTAGGAGAATGTTTTCGCAATCGGAGGAGAAAACTGGTGATTGAAATTTCATGAGAAGATCCCGTCGTAACGAAAAACGCCTTTGTTTTAATGATAGCCACTCCAATTCACGTATCATGTCTGTGACACTATCTCCCCTATTTTGCGATAATACAAAACGAGCTGCCCTTCTTTGTACTTTTTCGATGTCCCCCCTGATGCGGATCCCACACTGCACAGCAATACTCCAGAATAGGGCGGGCAAGCGCGGTGTAAACAGTCTCTTTAGTAGACCTGTTACACCTTCTAAGTGTTCTGCCAATAAATCGCAGTCTTTGGTTTGCTCTAACCACAATATTATCTATGTGATCGTTCCAATGTAGGTTATTTGCAATTATACAGGGTGTCCATAAATTATCTTTGCAAATTGAGACTTTAATGATGTTGAAACTATGCCAGATATTAAGAAATGGTTTTCAACATGTGATAAGATAACTCATAAAGTTATTTCTTCATTTCAGGTGACGCAGTTTTAACGCAAATTTGAACTTGAAAATCCGATAAACTGTGGACGCCGCGGAAGAAAGCTCAGTGCGCGGCCGTGTTCCCACAGAAGACATTCGAAACCCAAGTGCAACGAAACTTTCGAGCACACTATGGGAGGCAACGACCGTCCCGACCAACTATTCGACCTTGGAATACGTCATTTGTGGAATCAGGTGGTGTTCTCTACAAAAAGAGAGCGGCTCACCCATCTGTTTCAGACGTCGACATGGACAAGGTACGGCAGGCGTTTACAAGGAGTCCTACAAAATCTATGCCTGCCAGAGAGTTGGAAATGGGACGATCAACAGTGCACAATGTCTTGCACATGAGGTTAGTGCTTTATCCTTAAAAGATGCAGCTGGTTCAGGCATTAAAGCCTACGGACCAAGCTCAGCGCGAACAGTTTGCAGTGGGTATGCTATGCAAGATTGAAGCAAACAATAACATTTTGGAAAAGATTTGTTTCTCCGATGAGGCAACCTTTCATGTATCCGGCAGAATGAATCGGCATAACATTCATATACGGGGTTCACAGCAACCTCGTGTTACATGTGAAATGGAAACAGACTGTTCCAAGGTCAGTTTTTAATACGGACTGGTGCACAATTGCATCATTGGTCTATTCTTTGTCATCGAATGTGCCGTCAACCTTGGTGTTTAGCTGGACACGTTACAAGAGTTTGCTGTGCCACAAATCGAACAGATACCACACGGAGTCATATCCCAGCAGGAGGGGGCACCATCCCAACGGTCCCTAAAATGTCCGTCAATTTCTAGATGAAATTTTTCCGGATAGGTGGACTGGGCGAGATGGTTCAATTTGATGGCTGCCACGATTCCTTGACCTCACACCACTAGACTTCTTCCAGTAGGATTTTTTAGAGGATCTGGTGTACCGAACCAAGGTTAGAAACCGACAGGACTTTAAGGCACGCATTCGCATTGCATTTGAACATGTCACCGTGGAGGCCTTGAAAAATATGTGAAGAGAAATGGAATTAATACTAGACATTAACCTTGCCACTAAGAGTACATACATTGATGTTTATGAATGAGGAAACATAACTTTATTAGTTATCTTATCACATGTTGAGAACTATTTGTTGGTATGTAGTATAGTTTTAAAGGTATTAAAGTGTTAATTTGTAAAGATAATTTATGGACATTCTGCATTTTACTATCTGAAGCGCATCTGACTTGACAAAAATGAAGCAAGGATTGCTACACTCTTCCTATTTTGTCGTTTGATCATCCTAATTATTCTCGCCATCGTGGATTCTACCACGAGTCGGGTAAACACTACAGGATAGGGAGGTATATACAAAGGGAATGGAGAAATAAGATACAGCCAAGGACGTAGGCACAGAGGGAGTGCAAAAACTGATCGAAAAAGAAAACAGGAAAGGGAGGCAGTTTAAGAATTAACCGGAACATATA
This sequence comes from Schistocerca cancellata, assembly GCF_023864275.1. Taxonomy (NCBI): domain Eukaryota; kingdom Metazoa; phylum Arthropoda; class Insecta; order Orthoptera; family Acrididae; genus Schistocerca; species Schistocerca cancellata. The sequence continues at coordinate 207,944,514 of NC_064629.1, read as the reverse complement.
GTAAACTCTGCCAGCCTGCGTTCTCCAAGCTTCTGACTACGAGCGGCAAGTTTTCCCCCGGCCTGCGACTGTAAACGCACGCTGACGTAACAGTGTCATAAATCCAGGTATCATTATAAAGAAACGACTACGGCTGAACAGACGTCAATCCATAACATGGTTTATGAAACAGCAGTGCTCTTTATTCACACAGTGGCTGCCTACACAGTTCGCTCATGTACAATAATGAATTTCCTGGTGCTACTTTGCTGCGATATTGTTGTACCTCAAAGGTCAGCGAGCAGATGATGTAGCAAATGTGTCATTTGACAGAAAGATTTAGATTTTTATCGGTTTCTGCAGCAATACGCTAATGTGGTGGAAGAAAGGAAGCAACAAAAGTGGAGGGGATATGTAATTTACTTGCCCCTCCAGCCAGTACTTTTGCGGCCTCCGAGTTTCACTTGGTACAGTCTGCCGTACAAATAATAATTATTTAAATAAAAATTTTTTTTATATAACGCGTTTTTAAAACGGATTAAGAAGTATAAAATAATTTATCCTAACCTCATACAGGCTACCAACATCACACATATAGTTCTGAAAAATTGTGCTTGTGTATTTTTAATAGCTACGAAAATACTTGACGAATTTAAAACGAAAACATTGGATGCATGCAATAGATAATAGGTCGGAGGTGAATTATTCATGCATCATTGATGTAGCGCATGCGCCCAAGTTTTTCGTTTTAAATTGTACAAGAATCTTCATGGCTATTAACAGTTCAGAAGCACAAACTTTCAGAGCTACCAGCATGAGTTTAGGAAGCTGTATGGGACTAGGAAAAAATATTTTATACTTCGCAGTCCGTTAGAAAACCGCATGATATTCAAACGTTTCTTATTTAAATAACTGTTTTCTCCCTTTTAGTCTTATGTGTGTCAAATTTTTCAGTCGATGTCAAACATTTTGATGAGATTACAACAAAGAAAAGTGGTAAATTTTAGGATTATTTCAGTTTCTTTTCAGCTGAGTCAACAAATACTTTGCATCCTCCTACGATTAACTCACGAAAAGATCTCAATGGCAAATTTGGGGAGAATCGGGCGTACACGGGGACTTACCAGCAACCGTTCCTACCACGAAAAACAGGAAAGTAGCGGTGGTACACAAAGGTACCCCCAGCCACAAACCACACACGAGAGCTGGTTAATATTGTACTGTCATCTAATTTTGAGCTTTGTTGAAAGTTTCGTGTCTTTAACCCATAGGGAAGTGATAGTGGTAACAGAGTACCCTCCACCATGCACCAGGCATGAAAGAGAGTTAAGATCGCTTTGTCATCCAGTTCTGAGCTATTTTGAAAACTTCGTGCCTGTAGCCCATCGCTAATTTAGTTTAAACCAATTGTAAACTTTGCACCGCACAAAGAGACAAGAAAGCGACCTAATAAAACATGTTAAAATGAATTGAAGATAACCCCGCCTGTGGCTGATTAATGATAGTGCAGGACTTGTCAGTCATTGTGTCTACAGACAGCTCTACTCTGATCATCTAAGCTGACCCTTCACGTATCCTGCGTTGCTGCTCATGGGCCATATTGTTCAAGAGTTTGATGTCGTAAGGCCTCCGGAACCAGACATTACATATTCATTAGATATTCTGTTGTTATTATAGCACGAATGAAACTCTGACACATGCTACAGTATCAAAAGTTTGTTAATCAGTATTCTAGAAGTATAAACCGTGTAGTTCTTGTATTAAATATCACTGGTCATTTGGCTTCTCAGGTCTGTCAGTCGTCCACATAAGAACGAATTCCAGCAGCTGCCATTAACAGTTAGGTATAGATTTTGTTTTACATTCAGTTATTTTTATAAAATTTTGTATGTTTTATAATTTATTTCATGCAATGATACATTTAATTGGTTGTGCGCAATAATTTTCATCAGAATAGCTCATTTAAGTAATATTTTTCAATAATGCATCATTTTCATAAAAATAACATACAAAACTGGAGAAAGATAGGTTTTCAGGAAGGAGAGGGGGTGAAGTGAGTGCAGCTTTAGCAGTCCTGCCAGGGACGCAGAATCAAACTGTGTCAGGCTGAAACCGGACTCGAACGAGGACACTACATTTTGCCACTCTGCGCCAGAGAAGGCGTTCGCTTGTACACTCCTGGAAATTGAAATAAGAACACCGTGAATTCATTGTCCCAGGAAGGGGAAACTTTATTGACACATTCCTGGGGTCAGATACATCACATGATCACACTGACAGAACCACAGGCACATAGACACAGGCAACAGAGCATGCACAATGTCGGCACTAGTACAGTGTATATCCACCTTTCGCAGCAATGCAGGCTGCTATTCTCCCATGGAGACGATCGTAGAGATGCTGGATGTAGTCCTGTGGAACGGCTTGCCATGCCATTTCCACCTGGCGCCTCAGTTGGACCAGCGTTCGTGCTGGACGTGCAGACCGCGTGAGACGACGCTTCATCCAGTCCCAAACATGCTCAATGGGGGACAGATCCGGAGATCTTGCTGGCCAGGGTAGTTGACTTACACCTTCTAGAGCACGTTGGGTGGCACGGGATACATGCGGACGTGCATTGTCCTGTTGGAACAGCAAGTTCCCTTGCCGGTCTAGGAATGGTAGAACGATGAGTTCGATGACGGTTTGGATGTACCGTGCACTATTCAGTGTCCCCTCGACGATCACCAGTGGTGTACGGCCAGTGTAGGAGATCGTTCCCCACACCATGATGCCGGGTGTTGGCCCTGTGTGCCTCGGTCGTATGCAGTCCTAATTGTGGCGCTCACCTGCACGGCGCCAAACACGCATACGACCATCATTGGCACCAAGGCAGAAGCGACTCTCATCGCTGAAGACGACACGTCTCCATTCGTCCCTCCATTCACGCCTGTCGCGACACCAATGGAGGCGGGCTGCACGATGTTGGGGCGTGAGCGGAAGACGGCCTAACGGTGTGCGGGACCGTAGCCCAGCTTCATGGAGACGGTTGCGAATGGTCCTCGCCGATACCCCAGGAGCAACAGTGTCCCTAATTTGCTGGGAAGTGGCGGTGCGGTCCCCTACGGCACTGCGTAGGATCCTACGGTCTTGGCGTGCATCCGTGCGTCGCTGCGGTCCGGTCCCAGGTCGACGGGCACGTGCACCTTCCGCCGACCACTGGCGACAACATCGATGTACTGTGGAGACCTCACGCCCCACGTGTTGAGCAATTCGGCGGTACGTCCACCCGGCCTCCCGCATGCCCACTATACGCCCTCGCTCAAAATCCGTCAACTGCACATACGGTTCACGTCCATGCTGTCGCGGCATGCTACCAGTGTTAAAGACTGCGATGGAGCTCCGTATGCCACGGCAAACTGGCTGACACTGACGGCGGCGGTGCACAAATGCTGCGCAGCTAGCGCCATTCGACGGCCAACACCGCGGTTCCTGGTGTGTCCGCTGTGCCGTGCGTGTGATCATTGCTTGTACAGCCCTCTCGCAGTGTCCGGAGCAAGTATGGTGGGTCTGACACACCGGTGTCAATGTGTTCTTTTTTCCATTTCCAGGAGTGTACGTTTGCAATCTGAGGTGTTTGTGATTTTTGGGAAAATGAAACCGGCGCAGAGGAATGTATGGCACCAAACGCCATCAGAGGGAAACTTCTCCATTTGACTCTCAGAACGCCGTATTTTCTGAATGTTTTTCAGTGGCAGGAATGCGACTCCGGATCGAAGTCCTTGACAGTACCAGAAAAACGACTCGCGTCTCCAGAACACAGCCTTTAATCAGCCTCTGTAAATAACAACAAATCTCTCCCATGGTTTTGAACGCGTTAGGCACCGAAGTTACTTATGATTACCCTTCTCTGCCATCACCTTTATTCTAGTGCCCCTTGCTGAAATACCCAGTTTGCTTTTCTCTATCTTAATTTTCCATGTTTTCTCACCTTATTATATTCAGTTAATTATTACTATTATTATTGTTACCATTACTACTTAGTCAACCTATACGGATAGCCGCTTGAGTTAGCATGCTGCACCCGGGATTTGGGAAGCGCGCAGGTCCATGATCGAATCCGCTCGGTGGATTAACGATTAGGGTCGGTATGCCGGCCAGCCTGGCTATGGTTCTTAGGCGGTTTCCCACATTCGACGAGGCGAATACCGAGGTGGTACCCATGTCCTGCCTCAGTTACAAGATTCTCAAACATGTCGTACACGTGCTCACACTTCCACATGGGGTAACACTAGACGCAGACAGCTGGGGTACAAAAATCCTGTCAGCAGGGGAAAGGGTTGGCGAAAGGAAAGGCATCTGGCCACCCTCTAACTATAATATTGCCAAATCCAATAATTAACATACCGATCCCGTGAGGATATGTGATAAAGGCCAGGAAAAAGAAGAGAAAGAAGACTACTTCTTAGTCACTTTTGTTCTTAGAATACCATCAATTACTGCAATCCAGAAGTTTCAATTACTGCAATGCCAGAACTGTCTCCGGGTTACATATTCCAGAGGTAATATGTTCTGTACTATTACTTTCATCATCACTATTTATGATGTATGTCATGTTACTGATATTACTGATTTGTTGAGTGATCATGAAGGATGTTTTGTATGCTGTAAGGTGATTAGATTAAATGAACAAATAACTAAAAAAGTAAAATCTATCTTCGATTAAACGTTATCGATCGGGTTGCAGATGTTGTGAATCGTGTAAATAGTGAAACAATAAGCTATCGCGTGCTGTTGTTCGTGATTTTTTTTTTTTTTTTTTTTTTTTTTTTTTTTTTGCTGCAGTGCTCCTTGAACTATCTGACATTAAATCGGCTGTACCATTCAGTATGGTAGTCTGATTTGGGAATTCATCAAATAACTCACGTGTATGGCTAGGTTAGGATTCGAATTTATGCACTTCGGGGGCAAGACTGCAATATATACGCTCTGGGCAATAGCGATTGTTTCATTCTTTTGATGACGCAAATTGTTCATTTGGGCACTGTGACAGTACACTGGCATATCACGGAATTATTATAGATTTATAAAAAAAAAAATTGTTATGACAGCATTCATTGAGCAACATGCTGTATATTTCTTTGATGTTTAACCTTCATCCCGTTGAGAAAGTTAGCTGTTAGCGTCATTTGGCAAATCTCCTAGTACCATATTTTTAATATATTTTGTGCACAAACCGCAGAACTAGTTTCGTGGTACATTGATCGACAGTCATACATATCAGGATGACACAGAAATGTGTTCATATACCTCACCGAAACTGGAACACACCAAATGGCCGAAATCGTTTAAAATATTCCAAATTCAGCTTATGTATGCAGGGTGAACAGTATTTAAACCGACAATCTCTGGGAGGTTGTAGTGGACATCAAAAGAAATATTTTTCCCTAATGTCATTTTTTCCTATGAGGAGTATTTAAACCGGTAGAGGAAGATTTCTCTAGTGGTAAATTAATTAAACCGACAAACACTTTTCTATTTTTTATGACCAAGAGACAACACATTAACACAACCCAGTTTCAATTACAGTAGATTTTCAAAAATGCCTCCATTGAAACGTAAACGTAGATGGTCTTTGGTGTGACGTCATAAGCGAGTGACTGCGTGTGAGATCGTAAGTTTTCATATATTTTTAGGTTTCAGATACATATTTTAACGGTTTTTGTGATAATATTTACTATATAAGTGACGTATTAGTGGTTTCTTCATTCAGCTCTGCCTTTCTTGTGTTGTGACCTGATATTTGTGTTTCGTATCGAGCAACTTCACCTCTTGCCTGTGTTTACATTCCGCGCTGACCAGTTGCAGTTGTAGCGGCGCATCGAAAGCTAAGTACTAATTAATTGTTTGTGTATCGTGGTTTATTTAGGAACTTTAGTAGTCTTCAACCGGTGTTCTTGGTGTTTTCTAGTGAAATAATTTCAGAAGAACCTTTTGGGAACTGTTTACAGCTTCGTTACTGTGTCATTAGACGTTTGATTCTCTTTCTGTATTAGTCTTTTGTTATATTCACATTTGTTGTTTATTAATACTGTTAATAATAGTAGTTACTTCCCTTGTAGAGTAAGTTTGTGATTATTGTAGTCAGGTTTTTAACATCTTCTTATTGTAGTAGCGGAACTTAGAAAAAGTAAAATTTTACCATGAGTGAGAAGTGTGGGCTTTGCCGTAGGTTCGTGAGTAGTGGATTGCGGTGTGAGACTTGTTCGAAGTATTTTCACTGGGGGGAATGCAGTGGGGAAGCCAGAGGGCATTCAGGTGAGATCCTCTCCTGGAACTGCAAGTTATGTAGCAAGAGTAAATTGATAGAGGAGCAGGAGCGCAAGATCTGTGCCCTTCAGGTGCAGTTGAAAAACGCACAGGAGGAGCTAGATAGGATGAGGAGGGAGAAGGGGGTTGGGGAATGGGAGCTGGCTGTTGGCAAGAGATCTGCTAGGTGAAGAAGATTTTCAGATAGTTTTACTATTGGTGTTTACAATAGATATGACCAACTGTCAGAGTCTAGTGGAGAGGAATCTCTAGTAGCTGTAGATGTAGGAAGTTTGCAGCAGACCTCAGTAGTTACTGTGCCTAGAACAGTTGCAAAGTCGAAGAGGAAGAAGAAGGTTCTGCTGTTAGGTAGTTCTCATGGCAGAGGTGTAGGCCAGCAGTTGCAGGAATTGCTGGGGAGTGAGTACCAGGTCACCAGCATTGTGAAGCCTAATGCAGGGTTGGCTCAGGTGACTGTTAACATAGGGGGGTTATGTAGGGATTTTACTAAAGAGGATCAGGTAGTGATTGTGGGTGGGGCTGGTAATAGTATTGATAGGGATGGGGAGTATAACATAGATGGTGACCTGGAAAAGATAGCCACTCAGACTGGCAACACGAATGTGCATTTCGTGGAACTGTTTCAGCGTCACGATCGGCCTCATCTTAATACAGCCGTCAGGCGTAATAACATGAGACTTGGGGGTGCGCTGATGACAGAAAGCATGGGTCACATTTCAGTGGTGTCGGTGGAGTCTATCAGCAGGACGGGTTTCACTAGACACGGCCTGCACCTCAACAGGTATGGGAAGGGGAGGTTGGCAAAGCTTATAGGTGACAGCATAGGTGGGGTTGGTGCGATCACTGATGGGAAAATTCCTGCAGTAGTGGGTGTTAGAGCTGCACCTTTTTTAGATTGAAGTCAGCTGATAGGTATTCCTGCTTGAGGGAAGTCTCTCTAACAAGGGAATCACTTTTGACAAAGCTTAGGTATCCGAGTAATGAGGGAATTAGTATATTTCATCAAAATATACAAGGTATTAGATATAAAGTTAGTGAACTGCTTATAGATGTTGACTCTGAAATTATTGGTATATCTGAACACTTCTTAAATAAGGAGATAATTCAGAGGCTTCCCTTACCAGGATACAGGTTGGCTGGCTGCTTTTCGAGGAGCTCTTTGCGGTGTGGGGGAGTAGCCATGTATGTGAAAAACGGCATCGCATTTGAGTCAATTGATGTTTCAAAGTACTGCACTGAAAAGGTGTTTGAATGTTGTGCAGGTGTGGTTAAATTTAACGGAGCTAAACTTGTAACTGTTGTTATTTATAGATCCCCAGACTCCGATTTCACAACATTTTTGCTAAAGCTAGAGGAGGTTCTTGGTTCACTTTATAGGAAATACAAAAAGTTAGTTATATGTAGTGACTTCAATATTAATTGTATAAGTGATTGTGCAAGGAAGAGGATGCTGGTAGACCTCTTTAATTCATATAATCTTATGCAAACCGTATTCTTTCCAACGAGAGTGCAAGGGAACAGTAGAACAACCACAGACAACATTTTTGTTCATTCCTCATTACTAGAAGGACATTCTGTTAGCAAAAAGGTGAATGGCCTTTCAGATCATGATGCGCAAATTTTAACTTTAAAAGATTTTTATGCTGCCACACGTGTTGAATATAGTCATCAGCTGTTCAGGAAAGCTGATCCAGTTGCTGTAGAGACCTTTGTAAACCTTATGAAGGAACAAGAGTGGCAAGATGTTTATAGCGCTGATACAGTAGACGATAAATATAATGCTTTTCTCAAGACTTTTCTCATGCTCTTTGAAAGTCGCTTTCCGTCAGAACGTTTAAAACAGGGTACTAGCACAAACAGGCAGCCTGGGTGGCTGACTAGAGGGATAAGAATATCTTGTAGAACAAAGTGGCAATTATATCAAAACGTTAGAAACAGTCAAAATCTAAATGCAGCAGCCCATTACAAACAGTATTGTAAGGTGCTTAAAAATGTTATTAGGAAGGCAAAAAGTATGTGGTATGCAGATATAATAGCTAAGTCTCAGGATAAAATTAAAACGATATGGTCAGTCGTAAAGGAAGTTGCTGGTCTGCAGAGACAGGTCGAGGATATAGAATCAGTGCGTAGTGGGAATGTCCGTGTTACTGATAAGTCGCGTATATGTACAGTATTTAATAATCACTTTCTGAATATAGCAGGTGAACTAAATAGAAACCTAGTCCCAACAGGGAATCATATAGCGCTCTTAGAAAAAAGTGTTCCGAGACTGTTACCTGAAATGCTCCTCCATGATACTGACAAGAGGGAGATTGAGTTAATAATTAAATCACTAAAGACCAAGAACTCTCATGGATATGACGGTATCTAGCAGAATACTGAAGTATTGTTCTATGTATGTTAGCCCAGTTCTCAGCCATATCTGTAACTTTTCCTTTAGGAGTGGTCGGTTTCCTGACCAATTAAAGTACTCGGTAGTGAAGCCACTTTATAAAAAGGGAGACATTGATAATGTTGACAATTTTAGACCTACTTCTATGCCATCGGTGTTTGCTAAAGTTATCGAGAAGGTTGTATATACAAAGTTACTGGAGCATTTAAATTCACAAAATTTGCTGTCAAATGTTCAGTTTGGTTTTAGAAATGGTTTAACAACTGAAAATGATATATTCTCTTTTCTCTGTGAGGTTTTGGACGGATTAAATAAAAGGTTGCGAACGGTAGGTGTTTTCTTTGATTTAACGAAGGCTTTTGACTGTGTTGACCACAAAATATTACTGCAGAAGTTGGACCATTATGGAGTAAGGGGAGTAACTTACAATTGGTTCGCCTCTTACTTTAAGAACAGAAAGCAGAGGGTAATTCTCCGCAATATTGAGAGTGGTAGTGATGTTCAGTCCCAATAGGGCACTGTTAAGTGGGGCGTTCCCCAAGGGTCGGTGCTGGGGCCACTGCTGTTTCTTATTTATATAAATGATATGCCTTCGAGTATTACAGGTGATTCAAAAATATTTCTGTTTGCTGATGACACCAGCTTGATAGTGAAGGATCTTGTGTGTAATATTGAAACAGTAACAAATAATGTAGTTCATGAAATAAGTTCGTGGCTTGTGGAAAATAATTTGATGCTAAATCACAGTAAGACTCAGTTCTTACAGTTTCTAACTCACAATTCAACAAGAACCGATATTTTGATTAGACAGAATGGGCATATTATAAGCGAGACGGAACAGTTCAAATTCCTAGGCGTTCGGATAGATAGTAAGCTGTTGTGGAAAGCCCATGTCCAGGATCTTGTTCAGAAGCTAAATGCTGCTTTATTTACCATTAGAACAATATCTGAAATAAGTGACACTTCAACACGAAAAGTAGTCTACTTCGCATATTTTCATACGCTTATGTCGTATGGTATTATTTTTTGGGGTAATTCTTCTGATTCAAAAATGATATTTTTGGCTCAAAAACGGGCTGTTCGAGCTATATGTGGTGTAAGTTCGAGAACCTCTTGTCGACCCCTATTCAAAAATCTGGGAATTCTGACATTGTCCTCACAGTATATATTTTCTTTAATGTCGTTTGTTGTTAGCAATATTAGCCTATTCCCAAGAGTTAGCAGCTTTCACTCAGTTAATACTAGGCAGAAATCAAATCTGCATGTAGAATGCACTTCCTTGACTCTTGTGCAGAAAGGAGTGCAGTATTCTGCTGCATCCATTTTCAATAAGCTACCACAAGAACTCAAAAATCTTAGCAGTAGCCCAAACTCTTTTAAGTCTAAACTGAAGAGTTTTCTCATGGCTCACTCCTTCTATTCTGTCGAGGAGAACCTGGAAGAACTAAAAAATTAAGCAAATTCCAGTGTTACATTGTTGATTGTCTTCATTTAAACTTACGACTTGTCACCTGAATATGTTTTTTTTATATTTCATTTTATCTGTTTCTAATATCGTGTTATAATTTCATGTATTGACTCGTTCCATGACCATGGAGACTTCTCCTTAATTTGGTCCCACGGAACAATAAATAAATAAATAAATAAAAAATAAACAAAGGTTACACTGTCGGATCATGTTCTGTCTGACACGGCAAAAACACCAGATGTATCCTTTATTATTCCTGCTGCTGCTACTATCCGGGCAACCAGACCCTCTTCTGATGCAACAGGAGTTGCGTAAACGAGGTTGCGCCTCTCTCCCCACACAAAAAGTCCAGAGGGGACATATCTGGGGATCGAGCAGGCCATGGTATAGTACCACCTCTGCGAATCCACGTTTCTGGGAACCGTCGATCCAGGAATCGACGTACACGACGATTGAAATGTGCCGGCGCGCCGTCATGCTGGAACCACATGCGTTGTCTTGTAGGGAGCTGGACGTCTTCCAGCAATTCTGGCAATGCTCTGGCGAGAAAATTGTAATAGTGCCTGCCATCTAATGGCCTTGGTAGCAGATACAGCCCAATTAAACAGTCCCTAACAACACTGACCCACACATTAACGAAGAACCGCACTTGATGAGCGCTAGTAACTGTGGCATGTGGGTTATCTTCACTCTAAACATGCGAATTGTGCATGTTGAAGACTCCATCATGCCCGAACGTTGCTTCATCGGTAAACAACACAGAGGATAGAAATGTAGGATGCATTTCACACTGTTCCAGGTACCACTGCGAAAACTGTGCTCTGAGTGGATGATCAACTGGTTCCAGGTTGTGGACACGCTGTAAGTGAAATGGAAGTTAACAATTGCTCTTGAAGGACTTTTCTTACATTCGTCTGATTCGTCCCCATGTTATGTGGAATTGCACGAGTGCTGATTGAAGGATCCCGCTCCACATGCTACAAGACAGCTTCCTCAAATTGCAGCGTTCTTACCGTGCGAAAGCGTCCCTGTCCAGGTAATCTGCTAAATGACCCGGTCTCACGCAGATGTTGGTGCACTGCAGCAAAGGTCGTATGATGCGGGATACGGCGATTAGGATATTGTTGTTGATAAACCCGCAGTGCAGCTCGTCCGTTGTGGTGCGCTACGTAGTACGCACCAACCATATCAGTGTACTCACTCCAGGTGTATCACTCCATTATTAAACAGAGACAATGCACTACTACACTGATGGGCAGCAGTTGCCTACAACTGAAGAGCGTAATACGCCCTCTAACAGCTGAAGATCGTAATACGGCCTCTCACAACTGAAGAGCGTAATACGGCCTCCACCGGTTTAAATAATCCTCATAGGAAAAAATGACATCAGGGAGAAATATTTGTTTTGATGTCCCCTACAACCTCCCGGAGTTCGTCGGATTAAATACTTTTCACCCTGTAGTTCTGGATCTACCCTGACGCGAAGCAGAAGTGATAATTAAAATACTGATATTTTTTGATACGTTTAGGTCTCGTCGCTAACGATGGACATACGGAATTCCTGGTGGTACTCTTCACACGTGAAGGATGGACAGAGGTAACCAGACGAGTCTATGTTTGTAGTTTGAGAAGAGAAGGGTTGCGCAAACACATAAGTACTTACGCGTATGGCCCTGGGAAGCGTGGTAGCATCATTACTGTCCTGATATATGTTAATGAGTTTCTGGACAGTATTCGTTGCAATCTCAGACTTCCCGCAGATGCTGCCATTTTTTCATGAATCACGTATAACCTGCAGAAATATCCAATTATATCTATTGTAAATATCTGGCTGGTGCAAATAGGCAACGCAAACGTCAGGAGTAGATTCATTTGTAGAATAAAGGGTATCTGCCATTTGTTGGACTGGCTGAAAATCACTTGTACGATACGTTATGGACTATTGATCGAGTGTGTAGGATCCATATCAGGTTGAGGTAACAGGGAGCATCGAGCGAATGTATAAAGGAGCGACGCGAATTCCGCAAGTTTGTCCGTTTCACAGGAGAATGTAATGCAAATGCTGTCAAATCCCAAATGCCAGTTACTCGAAGCAAGGACGCTTAACAACTCGTGAAAATATAACAACGAATTTCCAAAAAACTGTTTCTATCCATTCGCACTCTCTGACCGTAAATGAAAGGGGAAGAATCATTAATATACGGCTCAGCGAAAACTACTCTAAGTTGCGCACTTTATAGGGATTTGGAGTTTATGCTCTCTCTTCCTCACCCATAAGATCAAACTTACACATACGGCAGAGAACTCTAAACACAGTAGAAAAAAAGATGGAAATGCATGTTTTATATATCGTATCATCCTGAAAGAGTAATGTGTGAATCTGTGAGGAATGTGTTTGGAAACTGTTTTTGTTGTTAAAACAAAAAATAACCTGCCACATCGACGTCGGGGAACTCGTAAAACAATACATAATCGCCTGTGATGTTTTCGCTGAGGAGTATGCAGCTGCCCACAGTTTGTGCCTGGCCGTCAAACTTTACTTTTCGTAGGAGCTTGCTGTCACGATATAATCACGCCTAGCATGGTGAAGGCGGCTTCGACCACCCGTATTTCTGGTGTTAGCAAGAATTCTGTACGAACTTGTGGGAAATAATTTTACAAAGTACTTCGATGTCAAGTACAATCTATGACTGGTCCACGTTATCTGGACTTCACCATATATGTGTTGCCAGAATACTGGACGCAATACCTCTTATTTTCCACGAAAGTGTGTACTCCCTAAACGACAGTGCACCAGCCCAGTTTAATATCTACGATCTGTAGTGACGACACAAAACACAAGAAAGGAAGGACACGTACAGGGTGAGAGAATATGTTTATTATGCGTAGTACTATCTTAGAAGAAAGATTAAGGAAAGGCAAACCTACGTTTCTAGCATTTGTAGACTTAGAGAAAGCTTTTGACAATGTTGATTGGAATACCCTCTTTGAAATTCTGAAGGTGTCAGGGGTAAAATACAGAGAGCAAAAGGCTATTTACAATTTGTATAGAAATCAGATGGCAGTTATAAGAGTCGAGGGACACGAAAGGGAAGCAGTGGTTGGGAAGGGAGTGAGACAGGGTTGTAGCCTATCCACGATGTTATTCAATCTGTATATTGAGCAAGCAATAAAGGAAACAAAAGAGCAGTTCGGAGTAGGTATTAAAATCAATGGAGAAGAAATAAAAACTTTGAGGTTCGCCAATGACATTGTAATTCTGTCAGAGACAGCAAAGGACTTGGAAGAGCAGTTGACCGGTATGGACAGTGTCTTGAAAGGAGAGTATAAGATGAACATCAACAAAAGCAAAACGAGGATAATGGAATGTAGTCGAATTAAGTCGGCTGATGCTGAGGTAATTAGATTAGGAAATGAGACACTTAAAGCAGTAAAGGAGTTTAGCTGTTTGGGGAGCAAAATAACGGATGATGGTCGAAGTAGAGAGGATATAAAATGTAGACTGACAATGGCACGGAAAGCGTTTCTGAAGAAGAAAAGCTTGTTAACATCGAGTATAGATTTAAATGTCCGGAAGTCGTTTCTGAAAGTATTTGTATGGAGTGTAGCCATGTATGAAAGTGAAACATGGACGATAAATAGTTTGGACAAGAAGAGAATAGAAGCTTTCGAAATATGGTGCTACAGAAGAATGCTGCAGATTAGATGGGTAGATCACATAACTGATGAGGAGGTATTTAACAGAATTGGGGAGAAGAGGAATTTGTGGCACAACTTGACTAGAAGAAGGGTTCGGTTGGTAGGACATGTTCTGAGACATCGAGGGATCACCAATTTAGTATTGGAGGGCAGCGTGGAGGGTAAAAATCGTAGAGGGAGACCAAGAGATGAATACACTCAGCAGATTCAGAAGTATGTAGGCTGCAGTAGGCACTGGGACATGAAGAAGCTTGCACGGGATAGAGCAGCATGGAGAGCTGCATCAAACCAGTCTCAGGACTGAAGACCACAACAAGAACAACAACAACAACAACATGCTTAGTACAGCAGAAACCAAGAAATAAGAACGCAAACTGACAACAGTCGTCATCGAAGGAGCTGCCTTTATGTGCGTCGCAACCTGAATGCAGCGTATCGTCAACATTGCATCGGCCGGGGTGGTCCGGTGCGTTGACCAGCGAGATCGTCAGACGTCTCTTGGCTTGACTACATCCTCTGGGGATACGTCAAGACACCGGTGTACGAAACCTCCATTAACAGTGCTGAGGAACTTGTTGCACGTATCGTGGCAGTAGCTGGGGAAGTCCGCGGCCCGGTATTTTCCAGGACATCAGACTTTCCATGCGCTGGATCTGTGAGGCCTGCGTCACAGCCAGGGGCCGTAATTTCGAACACCTTCTTTGATGACGTTCGTTGTCTGTTTTTATTCTTATTTCTTGGTTTCTGCTATACTAAGCATAATAAACAAGTTTCCTCGCCCTGTTCGTGTTCCTTTTTGTGTTTTGTGCCGCCACACCCGCAGCAGGAAAGGGTTTGCGACCATGCATTGCTATGTGATTCTCCATTGTCTAGGTGTACTCTATCTCTCCTGAAAGTTTCTAACCTATGTGCTAAAGCACCCTGTATGTCTGCGAGCTGCTGGAAAACAACGCGGTCGTCGGATATTGGTATTCCATACTTTTTTCCAAAGGACGTAAAACATGTTGTTAATGTATTAAACCCCAGTCGAATCTGATGAAAGCCCTAGTTGCCAGGTTGTACAACATACTGCGGGTATAATAGAGAGAATGCGGCAACGTTTCATGCTGAGAGATGTGGTTAAGAGCTTGCACATTTATAAGAAGCTGTTGCAAAGAATTTTAACTCGTTTATGCATATAAAACAGTAAATATGCGTTTTCGACTATTTATCTGATCATTTATATTACTCCTGTACGGTTACGGATTAACAGTTGACTGGTTACCGCTCTTCAGAATTTAAATAAAAAAGTTAAATGATATTGAAAAATATTTATAAGGCAAAAGAATGAAAACTGGATTCTTTATGTGATGGTGGTGCGCATAGTTCCATTACCTATGGAGAAAGAGTTCATCGTAACCGTAGGGTAATGACTTGAATGCAGACAGGATTGGAGGGAATGTTATATTAAATAATGATGTGCAGAAGAAGGATCGACACCTATGGTTCATAACTGTCAGAAGGTAACTAGGATTGAAGTTCGGCAGGAGCAAGGTGGGTTGCAGGTAAGGTGATATATGACTGATAGGTTGGGTATATTTGAGGTTTTATTTCACGTTTGGGAGTCTAAGGCGATAGAAGTTACCCTGGGAAAGAATGTGGAGTGATTTGAGGTGAAAGGAAGGTGAGGTATGCCAATATTGGCGAGGCTTCAGCCCAAGGTTGTAAAAGATGAGGGATACGTTCCGATGTTGGGCTTAAGTTTCCAGAATTTGTAGGACAGGCGAAGTTTTCTGAGGAGGCTTAAAAACTGTATGAGCTTTTTTACTTGATAAAAAAGTGTTGTCGCCTATGAGGTAGGCGGCCATTCATAATTGGCACTTAATTATGGAACGTCTTGGTCGCAATTTAATTTATTGACTCTTTTTGATATATCACCATTATAACATGCCTGTGTTAAAAAGAAAAAGAAGATATTACAATATTAGTGCCACTGAACAGTTATATGCACAACAGTCAGACTTTGGATCAATAATCACATCTTACACCAAGTACAGATGTAACGTATGACCATTGTGCATATAATTGTTCTGTGGCATTCATATTGCAGCTCCTTCCTTTTCGTATTAACCCAGCTATATTCTGATGTATCGAAACGCAACAATAAATTAATTTGCGACCAAGACATTCCACAGTTATGAGCTGCTACAAGGACAGCTGGCAGAACATAGTCGGATATGGAATGCGAAGTGGTGGAGGGTGGCAAAAGCTAAAGTTGCTCAACATTATAGAGGAGGGAACATGCGCATACCCATGGTGTTTTAACAGGTGATCAGAATGCCATACGTGGTCATATTAATTTTCGAACAGGGACAGTTGACGCTTATAATAATGTTAATGAAAGGGGTGGACTAGATATTCGTGTTGATTGTCTGCAGAGAAGTTGGGAGGAAAGCCATACAAGGCCGTAGAGGGAGGGAGGTGTCGTCTGAAAAAAAATTGGTTCAAATGGCTCTGAGCACTATGGGACTCAACATCTTAGGTCATAAGTCCCCTAGAACTTAGAACTACTTAAACCTAACTAACCTAAGGACATCACACACACCCATGCCCGAGGCAGGATTCGAACCTGCGACCGTAGCAGTCCCGCGGTTCCGGACTGCAGCGCCAGAACCGCTAGACCACCGCGGCCGGTGGTGTCGTCTGAAGTATTTAATGTTACGATTGTAGAGGGTGAACTCGAAGACTTTGAGGAATACTGAAGTACTAACGATGGCTCGGAAGGATGACGTTTCCCTTGAAGGATTATTGTGTTTTTAGAGAGAGAAGGGATTCTGATGACTCCAGCCGCTCTGAGTAGATAATGGTCTAGTGAATCCACATATTAATCTATATTATCACGTACGGCAGAGGGTACGTTCGGTTCCTCTGTCACTCCATATCCGATTTCGAATGCTGTTAGAGAAGAACCACTATTGGTAAGTCTCTTTAATGAACTGGAATTCCTGTAATTTTACCTCAGTTAGTTAGTTAGTTTTACTTTCTTCCTGTGATATATGTGCAGGAGGAAAGCAATAAGCTATCTGAATATTCTAGAAACGTACGCTCTCGTATTTTAACAAATAAAATGGTTCAAATGGCTCTGAGCACTATGGGACTTAATTGCTGAGGTCATCAGTCCCCTAGAACTTAGAACTACTTGAACCTAAATAACCTAAGGACATCACACACATCCATGCCCGAGGTAGGATTCGAACCTGCGACCGTAGCGGTCGCGCTGTTCCAGACTGTAGCGCCTAGAACCGCTCGGCCACGCCGGCCGGCGTATTTTAACAGTCAACGACACTCTGATCTACGAGGGTTGCCCAGAAAGTAAGCCGGCCGCGGTGGTCTAGCGGTTCAGGCGCTCAATCCGGCACCGCGCGACTGCTACGGTCGCAGGTTCGAATCCTGCCTCGGCATGGATGTGTGTGATGTCCTTAAGTTAGTTAGGTTTAAGTAGTTCTATGTTCTAGGGCACTGATGACCACAGTATTTAAGTCCCATAGTGCTCAGAGCCATTTGAACCATTTGAACCAGAAAGTAATGCACAACATTTTTTTCTGAGTCGATAACAATGTTACGAATGCGCGCCAAGTTTCCGTCACTTCCGACAGATAGCGTAGCTGCAAGACAGTTTCAAAAAGGCGTCTGTAGGTGATGTACGTTACAAGCAACGTTCCGTCATTGAATTTTTCACTGCAGAGAAAGAAACTGTGCCGAATACTCACAAATGCTTGTGTAAAGTCTATGGAGCATCTGCTGCTGACAGAAGTACAGTTAGTCGCTGGGCACGGAGGGTGAGGCCATCAGAAGGCGGTTCGGCGAAGCTGCACGAATTGCAGCGGTCGGGGAGACCATCCACGGCTGTCATGTTGCAGCGAGCTGATGTCATTCGCGAGGACAGACGCATTACGACCCTGCTGTTGGCGCTGCATCTGTCAATCAGCCTAGGAAAGCACTGGCTCCGCCACCAGGACAACCAATGGTACCGATAGGTCGTACACGCCCTTGTTTCGCGCTGGAGGAAGACCACAGAACGGTATGGATATTACGTGGAAAAATGGGGCGAGTAGATAAAACACCATTCTTTCGTATGGGTAATTCTCATTATGTTCAATAAAGAATTGTTGAAGAAAAAAAAATGCGGTGCATACTTTCTAGGCAACCTTCGTACAACACGTCTCTTGTTGTGCCTGTAACTGGAATTCTCCATGACTTGAGACGAAACTCGCTCCTCTTCTTTACGTATACTCCATTTTCCTCTCTGAATCGTATCTGGTAAGGGTCACAGAGCGATGAGCAATACCTAAGTAGCAGTTGAATGACAGTTTTGTAACCTACTCCACTCGTAGGTGGACAGCACATCCTGAGGATTCTTGCAATGAATCTCAGTCTTAAACCCGACTTTCCATAATTACTTTTATGTGGTTGTTTCACTTGGAGATTGTCCGTACATAAAATATAAGGTGTTTAATCGATGTGACTGTCTCTTGAGACTCTCCAGCAATCATGTAATCAAACAATAACTGGTCTTTCCACCTACATAAATAGATCTGCCTAACCCCTGAGGGTTATCTTGAGCTCAAAAAGGAAAGATTTCGGTCTGTTAGAGCCAATAGTTACTCAGGAGAGTGCTGTTACTAAGATTTTCCAGTAGGTACCAACAGTGTTGTGCGGACAGATTTGTTTGTTCATATATTGATCACCAGAGGATCTATCCTAACACGTTTGTCACAATGAAAAGTTATTGTTTCGTTTATTCCTCAAACTTACGTCTCTATACAAGCACCTTCAGGGAACACAGATTGTTGGTGACTGCCTTTTTTAAAAAAAATTCACACCTTTTACAACTTTATCCATAGGCAGTTTAATGTTTTTTTTACAAAGTGAACTATATAAACACTCTGATTTTAAAAAATTGTCAACATAACCAACAAAAGTGGGATACTTCTGGACATAGTTTTTCCCATTTGCTTTGTGTTCTCGTAACCATGAATCACATTTCTAATCTTCAAATTCGATTTAGTGTGTGCTAAACTAGCCCATAAAGTACATTAGTTTACAAAACAGTTTCGCTCTTTGTTAAATATAGTTTATTAAAAAGGGTTCTTGCTGGAGAGAGTAAGCCGTCGAAGCACAGAACAAGAGAGTTAATGCTGACGTGCACACAAACAGGATATTCAACATCACGAGATACAGAGCCGTCGACACACAGAAGGAGCTGGTTAACGTGATTTTGCGCTCTTAGCGCTCGCCAGCGGCAGTTGTCGGTTTATTTGCCAAACTATAGTTTGCCCACGAAAATGGATACGCATAGAATTCTTATGTTAGCTCTCTTAAAATGCGCATTTCCTGTCTTGACCCTATGCTAGTCATGTTATTCTGTCTGTAGTACACAAAAATGAAAACTTCAGTATCTGTTACCATGTAATAAGACAAAAATGAAGGAAACATGTCCACTTAGTAAGGACATCAGCTTATAAAAATATACCAAATCGAACAAATTCGTTCCTGAAGAGAGTGCGCTTATACACTACTGGCCATTAAAATTGCTACACCACGAAGATGACGTGCTACAGACGCGAAATTTAACCGACAGGAAGAAGATGCTGTGATATGCAAATTATTAGCTTTTCAGAGCATTCACACAAGGTTGGCGCCGGTGGCGACACCTACAACGTGCTGACATGAGGAAAATTTCCAACCGATTTCTCATACACAAACAGCAGTTGACTGGCGTTGCCTGGTGAAACGTTGTTGTGATGCCTCGTGTAAGGAGGAGAAATGCGTAACTTCACGTTTCCGACTTTGATAAAGGTCAAATTGTAGCCTATCGCGATTGCGATTTATCGTATCGCGACATTGTTGCTCGCGTTGGTCGAGATCCAATATCTGTTAGCAGAAAATGGAATCGGTGGGTTCAGGAGGGTAATACGGAACGCCGTGCTCGATCCCAACAGCCTCGTATCACTAGCAGTCGAGATGACAGGCATCTTATCCGCATGGTTGTAACGGATCGTGCAGCCACGTCTCGATCTCTGAATAAACAGATCGGAACGTTTGCAAGACAACAACCATCTGCACGAACAGTTCGACGACGTTTGCAGCAACATGGACTATCAGCTCGGAGACCATGACTGCGGTTACCCTTGACGCTGCATCACAGACAGGAGCGCCTGCGATGGTGTACTCAACGACGAACCTGGGTGCACAAATGGCAAAACATCATTTTTTCGGATGAATCCAGGTTCTGTTTACAGCATCATGATGGTCGCATCCGTGTTTGGCGACATCGCGGTGAACGCATATTGGAAACGTGTATTCGTCATCGCCATACTGGCGTATCACCCGGCGTGATGGTATGGGGTGCCTTTCGTTACACGTCTCGGCCACCTCTTGTTCGCATTGACGGCACTTTGAACAGTGGACGTTACATTTCAGATGTGTTGCGACCCGTGGCTCTACCAGTCATTCGATCCCTGTGAAACCCTACATTTGAGCAGGATAATGCACGACCGCAGGTTGCAGGTCCTGTACGGGCCTTTCTGGATACAGAAAATGTTCGACTGCTGCTCTGGACAGCACCTTCTCTAGATCTCTCACCAGCTGAAAACGTCTGGTCAATGGTGGCCGAGCAACTGGCTCGTCACTATACACCAGTTACTACTCTTGATGAACTGTGGTATCGTGTTGAAGCTGCATGGGCAGCTGTACCTCTACACGCCATCCAAGCTCTGTTTGACTCAATGCCCAGGCGTATCAAGACCGTTATTACGGCCAGAGGTGGTTGTTCTGGGTACTGATTTTTCAGGATCTATGCACCCAAATTTCGTGAAAATGTAATCACATGTCAGTTCTAGTATAATATATTTGTCCAATGAATACCCGTTTATCATCTGCATTTCTTCTTGGTGTAGCAATTTTAATGGCCAGTAGTGTATTTATGTATTACAAAAATTATTTCTATTAATTTAATAAGAAACTTCCACAGCCTTTTAGAAAATGCGTAGGTGAAAAAAATTCTATACAGCATGACGAAAACCGTCTAATGACCCAGCCTCCATCTCAAAACATGTTGCCCCAACCAACTATGTTATGCTGGAACTCAGCCTCTAGTGACCACATATTTTATGTCACAGCATTCTAAAGGCTTTAATCTCCGAAATATTACTGGTATTTGATTACAAAAATCCTTGCAAGAACGAAGCGTTTTCGTGGATCTTCAATTGGTCGTTGCCTAAAACTGGCTTACTCTCACAACACGCGAGCTATAACGCGAAAATAACTAAATAAAAACCTTCTTTAACCAATAATATGATCTTTCCCGTCATATTTTTACAACAAACCGTACCAATAACAATTCGTTCTCGTGATATTCGGTGTGCTGGTTTATAGAAACAGTATATATCTATAGGGTGTAACGCATCACATAAAACACATTGAGTATGGGCTTCTACTCAACACGACAAACATAGCATGGCGTCTGCTTTCAGCTTGTGATGTAGGGGGCGTTCTTACTACCTATTGGTTGTACTTTATGTGGTACATTTCCGAAATATCGCAGAAATTATTTTGTCTCACGTGAGGAAATAGCTCCTCAATGATAAATAGCGGGAAGTGATGTGACAAAACTCGTAGAGCGCCACATCAACGTTAGCTAACTCGTTCCATGTGCCGAAGGTTTATTTGTGTAACCAATCGAAAAGGATCAGAGAGTAAAACCCATTCTTAAGAACCTAGCCCTCGGTCTGAGTATCAATATCTAAAATTAAGCAGAAATCTAAGCTTTCCGAAGAGAAGAAGAAAACCGAAGAAGAATGTTGAGTGAAACTAGTTCAGATCACAGAGCTGACATCTTTAGCCTGCATCTGGATGAAGATATTAATATCACGCTATACAGCAGCGATGAAGAACATACAGACCACATGCCTTTAAATTCTGTAGCACCGTTACTTCTCATAGGAAACACATCAAAGGTAAAAATCTACAAAAAAAAAAAGTATTCACAACCTCACCGATAAGAAGAGCATCTAAATAAAGGAAGTCTGGATACAGGAAACTTCAATTTTGTAAAACTGAATTACAAAATTTACCCAGGAATTGTTCTCCGAATAGAAGTTACTCTAACCAGATACACGGAACCAACTAACATCATGGAAATGGCCAGCATCAGAGCTATTTCATTCTACAACTGAGAAGACATTTTCGGAAAAATGAAAGCTCCAAAACTCGAAGAGAGGCATTTTTAGAGTCACTTTGAAGGACAACATATAAGTCCTTAAAATTATTCCCAGTTCTTCGTAGTTTTTCAATGTTTTTATGACAATAGTTGTTGTTTTA
The DNA here is from genome assembly GCF_023864275.1 of Schistocerca cancellata. NCBI lineage: Eukaryota > Metazoa > Arthropoda > Insecta > Orthoptera > Acrididae > Schistocerca > Schistocerca cancellata. Next base: position 207,922,306 of record NC_064629.1, on the reverse strand, counting down.
ACAAAATACAATGGTCAGTAAAGTTTTTGTCAGCCATCTCCCACAAATATGTGCATTATTCGCTTGTTGCTTTTTATCCTGCTTAATAATATTTTTAAAGCAAACTATCTTTGTATTCTTATTTTGTAACTCTAAGGTGTTCCTTTAATACTAAATTTCTTTCCCACTTGTTCAAAACAGTAGAAAGGGATACTGAATCAACGAAAAAAATGACTGGACTCATGTCACATATCTGTAACATGGACCCAAAGTAAATAGACTTCAGAGAAAATTGATATGTGAAAAATTAATAAGTAATAAGAGTCGTTCTTTGCAAATATTCTGTGATTTTGAAAAAAAAATTATCTGACGTGAAAAAACGTATTTATTCCTAATATTATGAAGAAAATAGTAAAAAAATAAAAACTAGCCCTAGTTTATGGTACATCTGTTTATGGGCGGGGGGGCAACTGCCAACCCGTGGACCAAGTGTTGATCTGCTGCTAGTCTTCCTACAATTTATTGTAATTTTCTACCGTTGCGACTACTCTGTATACACTCTGTTAAGTAAGATCGTGGTCAGGTTCATCAGCGGGGAACTATGTTTGACAAACTAAAACGTATGCATACGTCGCATATGAACGAAAGAAAAATGCAGTCATTCGCAGAGTCAATAATCTCCGATGCATTCTTGAAACCAAGTTTTCAGCGTATTCACGTGGAAGAGACCTCCAAATGCGTCGATTTGCTTTGACACCTCTTTCAAAATGATCTTTTTTCCTTGTAACTTCTTTTTGATGTAAGATAACACAATTTCAATAGGATTAGCGTCAGGCGACTGTGAGGACCAACCTTTCTCATTTTTCCAGTGGCTGCAAAGCCTGCTGCGATGCTTCGGATCATTGTCCTCCTGCAATATCCTATCTTCATTTTTATCGATGAACCAACGTTTGGCAGTTGGCATCAAACATCTTTGATAAATGCGACCTGTAACCTGCACTCATATAATTTATTGTGTATTTCAGTCAAGAATTCAAAGTGAACTAATGCTTTGGCGACATTGCATGACTGACGAAGGTAGAGTAATGACAATATGATGACAGGATGGTGGGTTTTACGAAGTGGTGGAAAGAGATGGAGTGATGACAAAATTATGCCCGAGTGGTGGTTTGTGCATTTCTTACAATGTGGTTTGTATACTGCGTGCCGTGATACAGATCTTTTAATTTGTTTGTGGTGTGAATTGTAAGCACATGAAGTTGGGATCGACAGAAGTAACGATTGTGTGAATGTGCACGTGGACATATGGGACACTGTCAGAATTGAGATTATCAAGGATGGTAAATGCTTCTTGGGGATTGATTGAAAAATTGGCTTTCGTTAAGTTTTCAAGGATTGTTTGGTTGTTGTATGCGAGTGTGTAGTGTGGAGCGTGAGTAATGCATGAAGCTAGTGGAAAGCTTTCCAGTCCTTACTGGAGTTTATGAAGTGCTGTATTGAGTTGAGTGGACGTTGGTCACCTGTTCCAGCTTCCTGTACATTTAGCAAATTGCAGACTGTTCTTTGTAATTACTCAGATTACAGGACCCTACGAGAGTTTCAATAACTCGTTGGGTGTTGGATGGTTAGGTTGGGGAAGGTGGCAGTAAATTGGGACAAAAGGGACGAGCGCGTGACTATATTTGTGGTTGCTGCTTCAGTCATAATTTCTTATACGAAGTAAGCGGTGTACGAGCTATTTTTGGAGTTTTGGAAGGTAGGCTTTTCAATGGGCGTGGTGATAGTCTTACATTATTTTGGGTGAAGTACTGCGGTGTTGGGTTTGGTGACTGGGAGCACGGGTAGTTATAGCTTTGAACCGTATCGATGACCTCTACGGTTATGCTTCGAAGGAGGTTTGCGGATGCTCTTGTGGCATCTGCTATGGATTCACTTTCATGATGATTTTGGCGTGATAGACAGTCTATGTCATCAAAAAGGAAGATACTACTCTCACGCCACAATTTGATTTTAACTTTGCGGTGGCTATGAACGTTACGTAACAGACTATAACTCCACTTCTGGCTACTAGATGGGGTTTGCTGGTTCGATGGAGGTTGTAGAGAGAGAGGTGAGGATGGTGTGGTGAAGTTGGATTAAGGTTTAATTTACGGAAGTGGTGTAAAATTTTGCATTGTTTGTTTTTAGGGAGCAGATATAGAGGATACCGAGCGAGGTGCTCATTAGTTAGCACACTAGAGTCTTATTCGGGAGGATGTTGGTTCAAATAACGGTTCAGCCATCCAGATTTAGGTGTTGTGTGATTTTCCAAAGTCGCTTAAGGCAAATTCTGGGAAGGTCCATTTGAAAAGGCACCGCCGATTTCCTTCTCATCCTTCCCAAATCCAAGCTTGTGCTCGGACAGTAGCGAACTCGTCGTTGACGGGACATTAAAACCCAGTCTTCCTTTTCTTCTTGGTGAAGAGAATGTAACCTTGCTTTCGTGGAGTTAGAAAGTTAAAGAAACAGCTATGTTAAATTACTGTGGGTAAGGGATTTAAAAAATCTTGCCTGATAGTGGGTGTATGTGGCAGTTACCTTGATGTGAGAAATGATTGGAGAACCAGGCAAAATATGGGAGCATTCAAATTTATAGATGTTTGTAGAACTATTGTAATGATTCGGATTACGTCTTCAACACTTGGATTGGGATGGAGGGAATCGTTTGAATGCATTGGGATATAAACTATGCGACTGGGGGTGGTGAGTTCGGGATTCCTTGTAACAGGCACGGCCTTCTATTTGTGGGAGTATGTGGGTGGGAATCATTACATATGTCCCCAATGGGAGAGAATTACAAGTCTAAGAAATGCTTATGGAAGTGTTTGGACCATTTCTTTCCAACCTTAAACTACTCAAGTAATGGTTGACTGTCACTATTATAATTTTGACCCTAAACGAATATATAAATAATGTGTTTGAGAAGTAATGAGTCGTATTTCCCTTTGGGACCAGTGTTAATATTCTCGAGGAGTATTTAGAAAACTCCGAAAAAAGGAAACGAGGATGGCGGGGTTGGGCCCCTCGCAACTGGTGTCCAGTAGCGGTACGCCACCTTTTTAGGAAAGAGAGTAACGACTGCGAACAGGTCCAGGCGTGACAGAGAACTCTCGTAAGAGGGCGCGTTCCTGCACGCCGGTTCAGATCGAAGGAAAAACCAGTCCGGGTGCGCTTGGAACAGACAGCTCTGTAACACGGGATGCTGGACTCGAGAGTGAACGCTCTTTCTGGGTACGGCGCCGCGCCACGTTGTTGCACAAACAGATCTCGCCAGGGACTGCGCGAATCAGCTGCCCAGTTCCGCGGTGCTCCATCTGCCCACGATCTGCAGTCTTTGGAAACGCTCATCGTACTTAATCCCTTCAAAACCTTACTATAATCTGTTTTTAATTGCTTATTTCATTTCCTTGTACAACGTATTTTTTAATATTACAGAAAATAAATTCCAGAAATTGAAAGTATTAGTAATTGTTTCCGGTCATATAATTTCACTGTTTCAAATATTCTAACCCACAACTATCAATATTTTTCCATTCTTATCGCATACAGAAAGCCATGACTTTAATTTTGGTTGCTTTCACATCGCTGAAATTGCAGCACATGTGTGCTTCATTACGTGACCAATAGCCGAATAGTTACTATTTCATTGCTACAGAAATACCAGGTATATATTAAAGCCCAAAGGCTACACGACTCCCTTCGATCAGCGGCAGCTACAAATCTATCGCCAAGTGAAGACTATTTCGAATAGGCAAACCGTGCATTTATTTAATATACAGGGTGATTCAAAAAGAATACTACAACTTTAGGAATTTAAAACTCTGCAACGATAAAAGGTAGAGCTAAGCACTATCTGTCGGCGAATTAAGGGAGCTATAAAGTTTCATTTAGTTGTACATTTGTTCGCTTGAGGCGCTGTTGACTAGGCGTCAGCGTCAGTTGATGCTAAGATGGCGACCGCTCAACAGAAAGCTTTTTGTGTTATTGAGTACGGCAGAAGTGAATCGACGACAGTTGTTCAGCGTGCATTTCGAACGAAGTATGGTGTTAAACCTCCTGATAGGTGGTGTATTAAACGTTGGTATAAACAGTATACAGAGAATGGGTGTTTGTGCAAAGGGAAAAGTTCTGGACGGCCGAGAACGAGTGATGAAAATGTAGCACGCACCAGAATTAGAGAATTGACTGTTCCCTCAGCTCGAACAAGAAGCACAACAATTCATATTTCAGCAGGATGGAGCGCCACCACATTGGCACTTATCTGTCCGTAACTACCTGAACGTCAACTACCCGAGGCGATGGATCGGCCGCCAGGCAGCCCGTGACAGAGAACTTCATCACTGGCCTCCAAGAAGCCCTGATCTTACCCCCTGCGATTTTTTCTTATGGGGGTATGTTAAGGATATGGTGTTTCGGCCACCTCTCCCAGCCACCATTGATGATTTGTAACGAGAAATAACAGCAGCTATCCAAACTGTTACGCCTGATATGCTACAGAGAGTGTGGAACGAGTTGGAGTATCGAGTTGATATTGCTCGAGTGTCTGGAGGGGGCCATATTGAACATCTCTGAACTTGTTTTTGAGTGAAAAAAACCTTTTTAAATACTCTTTGTAATGATGTAAAACAGAAGGTTATATTATGTTTCTTTCATTAAATACACATTTTTAAAGTTGTGGTATTCTTTTTGACTCACCCTGTACACTAACTAATTACCCATTATATGGTAAGTCAATGCAGCTTAAGATGTAGTGCTATAAGTTGTGAGATACAGAGGTAAGCCAGTTTTAGCACATCACCCAATCTGAGTGTGCTTTTTAGAAGTTTTTCATACTCATATACTTCTCAGAAATGGAGTACGCATACAGCTTGAGCATGATAACACACAGAATAAAATTTAAATTTTCATGAGACACACGAGATGCACTTTCCACATAATATAACTGTGGTGTCACCGCCAGACACCACACTTGCTAGGTGGTAGCTTAAATCGGCCGCGGTCCATTAGTACATGTCGGACCCGCGTGTCGCCACTGTCAGTATTTGCAGACCTAGCGCCACCACATGGCAGGTCTAGAAAGACGGACTAGCACTCGCCCCAGTTGTACGGACGACATTGCTAGCGACTAGACGTACGAAGCCTTCCTCTCATTTGCCGAGAGACAGTTAGAATAGCCTTCAGCTAAGTCCATAGCTACGACCTAGCAAGGCGCAGTTAACCATATCTGGAGAGAGTCTTACTTGTATTCACCATAAACGATGTATACCAAAAGGATGGATTAAAGTTAAGTAAACAGACATTACGTTCTTTTCTTATTAGCATTCATTGAGCATCCTGTTTCAGACTTCACGATATTCTGGGTGAGCTGATAGCGTGCCTATTCGGCCCTTCTAAATAACACTGTGTCGGCACTTCTGTCGACACATAACAATAACAGGCAAACGTAGAATGGGCGCTTTTGCGCTATGTGTGGATCCCTGTAACTTGGATGAACGCCATAAAAGACATTGTCATTCTTTTACAGCAGGCAAGCTACACTCATGGCTCTGAGCACTATGGGACTGAACATCTATGGTCATCATTCCCCTAGAACTTAGAACTACTTAAACCTAACTAACCTAAGGACAGCACACAACACCCAGCCATCACGAGGCAGAGAAAATCCCTGACTCCGCCGGGAATCGAACCCGGGAACCCGGGCGTGGGAAGCGAGAACGCTACCGCACGACCACGAGATGCGGGCAGCTACACTCAGAAATGATTCAAATGGCTCTGAGCACTATGCGACTTAACATATGAGGTCATCAGAACTTAAAATATGAGGTCATCAGAACTTAGAACTACTTAAACCTAACTAACTTAAGGACATCACACACATCCATGCCCGAAGCAGGATTCGAACCTGCGACCGTAGCGGTCGCGCAGTTGCAGACTGAAGCGCCTAGAACGGCTCGGCTACAACGGCCGGCTAGCTACACTCAAATACTATGAAATAAGTCAGTTCTCGACTGGAAGACGGACTGGATACATCAGTACCCTTCCGAGGTATGAATCTATTTGTGGTGCATCTTCCACAGACCTATGAAAAAACCCACCCGTACTCATAGAATCCGCAGAACAGTGAAATTTGTTGTCTCTTACGCTCACAATTGGATGTCAGAATCAGGTCCAAAACATTTTAGTTTAAAGTCGGAAGTATATGATCTATAAAGCAGCTACGTGTGGCCTTCCGGTAACGAGAAAATGCAAAATAACTTACGACCCTTGAGTAACGATAGAGATCAATTTCATTAGCATAATTCTTCATGCTGCCTGTTCGATGAATGCATTGTGTTTCGAGAGGTCTCAGTCAGGTAATGTAGCCATATATTAATTTTATACGATTTAAATTCCAAGGTGTGTATTTTATTAAATGATATCGTGATTTATTCCTTCATTTGCAGTAAGCTTCATCAAGTTGTATTTTTTTTCCTAATCTGTAAAACCTATGAAAATATAGTGACTTAAGCACCCAGATGTCATTATAGAAACAATAGCACCATATGAGCAGTTACCATAGTGCTGATACATCACACAGTGAGCAAATCCTTACAACAAGAAAGACTTCATGACTTGCAGAATGTGGCACTAAGATAAAATACAAAAAGAGATTAACATTTATCAGTGTAACGTTTCAGGCATAACTATGTAGGTCTTTGACAAGCATTTATCAATCTACGTATCCCAAAAACACTATACTATCCTTGCCACAAGATCTGACTTTTTCATTTGCCTTTACCTTCCGACGGCTGTACGCCGTTGAAAGCGCAAAACAACAACTACCAATTGCTGGATGTGGTTATTTTTTGTCGGTTTTCCAATGTTACGTCTCTAAATGTGGCAAAATTTCTTCTAGTGATTGCGGAAAACGATAGCTATTTGACATGTTCCACGAGTATCATCTAAGTTTTGAGTCTATGTAACGAAAACTGAATCTAATGTAATCTAAACTTTACCAGTTTATGTAGGAAACCACCCAAACTTGCATGGCTTGCATGGTATGTTTGTTATACTGTATGTTCTACAAAACGATTCCCATTTTCTAGGTATTACAGGAGTTTTAATGAGTCATCTGGGTGCAGCATGCTTTCCTTCTTGTTTGGCGAGGAATATTGTAGACTGTTATACAAAGGACTTCTTCAGAATAAAACGGAATATGTACGTTTACATCGATTGAAAAGTCATTCAGCTCATTTTTGTTTCAAAAAATTGGTTTCATTCTCTTCAAGTCTACTTTACTGTAGTGAATTGTTGAGACTTTATAGGATACCCTTACACTGTGCCTGATCGGAAGTTGTGGTGTGGAATTGTGTATTGTACTCTTGGACCCATGCTGACCACATGGCATTCATTCAAATGATCAAGAAATTTCTAAGGTGTTGATAGAAAGAGATCGACAGTTTCTTGTCCCGCATTTACAATTAATAGCGTTAGGAATGGTTTTCATATAGTGAAATTAACAATCGTGGGATGTATGCTCTTGATGTATTTATAAGTGAGAGTATAATTTCAAGGAATGTAATTTCATGAAAGATATTAACTTATGATTCTAAATTGACAACGCTTATGCAGTTTCGTAGTTTGCTACTCTAGGCTGAAAGAAGCACAAACGTGACGTTAGATACCCACTGCTTTATTCTGTTTTGCGCACTGGTCATGAAATGGTAATGAGCATAGTATCAGTTACTACAGATCTGTTCGCACAGACAGGATTGTATTATTGTTTATGATCCAAGAAGCTCTCCGAAGCCTGCTACGTCTTACGTAAGCCACTAGAGCTTCTACGATACTACAGCAAAAGTGACTGCCTTGGAGGACGAGATCCAGTGACAACAGACATGTTACAGTCTTACAACCACACCGAGAGATCGTCTTGCAAACAGTCTTTCGTATCTACGTATACGAGAGAAAATCTAGCACTACGTAACTACCTAGGTCACTGACTCTTGTCACCTCTGCCAAACTGACTTCTTAACGACCCTGTTTTCAATGAACAATTGTCAGCTTCAAAAGTTAATGACGGTGTCAGAGGTATTTGCATTATAGTGACTAGCGTTTTTAGATAAACAAAAAACGTCTGTCATTTAAATAGAACTGCTGCAGGTTGCAGAATCCTGGGTGCCTCTCTTGGACAGCTGAACTTCGGCGAAGTACGTGTCTCTAATGGTGACAACAGCAGAAAATGAATTGCTTTTAGCACCTTCTTGCGAACAAGCTGCCAATTGCTGCGTGTCATCTGCAAGTCGTTGGACTGCTGCACTTGCAAGATATGAAGCTCCATCTGTGTGCTGTTCTACTGAGTGTAATTCTGTGAGTGAAATGAAATAAATTATATGTCCGCCGTACTGTGATGTAACCTCCTGCGTAACCGAGGCCGCATGCGTACATTCTCTTGGCAGCGCTGTACTCGCAGGCAGGCTTGGAAATCTTAGTGGCGGAGTAAATATTCATCGCCAGTATTCGACTAGAGATATGGGAAGAGGTGGTCACCACAATTCTTTGAAGATATGTGGCACTGATAAAGATGCGCTCTACCAAAACTACCGCTCGGTAGCTCTCGTACAGTACATCAATGACGCAGTAAATGGCAGGATTACCGGTGGTATTGGTAGGGAAAGAAACAAAAATAAATGTGTAAGAGAGGAATTGGGGAACGACGAATTCTCTTTGGTGTTTTGTTTGTTTGATTGTTTGCTTTGCACGTAATTAGAGCTGCACATCATTCATTGTTAGTTCACTGTGGGTTTTATATCTTGACAGAATATAAATTGCATTTTATAAGTAACAAAAATTAGTTGATCGGCAACTTCTGCACCTTTATGAAAGCGTAGCAGTTATTATTGATGCAAGTGCAGTTCGCATGCACAAATATAAAAAAAATTTACATAATTATTGTTGTTATTTTGCACTCAATAGATCATTCTTCATCATGATCAAAGGCAAGAGTTTCGTCTTATTATCGATAAATGCGAAAGTTGTGTGTGAATAACAAATGGTTCACATGGCTCTGAGCACCATGGGACTTAACTTCTGAGGTCATCAGTCCCCTAGAACTTAGAACTACTTAAACCTAACTAACCTAAGGACATCACACACATCCATGCCCGAGGCAGGATTCGAACCTGCGACCGTAGCGGTCACGCGGTTCCAGGCTGTAGCGCCTAGAACCGCTCGGCCACCCCGGCCGGCTGTGAATAACAGAAACATGTTTTGTAAAAGCTCGACGAACTATTGAAGTAATGTTTGACATATTTTTGTTTTGCGATATTTTTATTTTAGTCTTTTTTTTAGGAAATTGCGTTTTCTAGCGCTATATATATATATATATATATATATATATATATTTTAATTCTTACCACATCCCTCACTTTCACATTAAAAAATCGACAGTTTCTGAATAAAACCTGAATTAAACGTTGACAATCTCAACTTCGCCATAAATACTGTTTATTTTTAAGTAACAGTCAGACAACTATGCACAACAAAAATGTTTCTTAGGTTGCATCGCCCTTTACATATCCTCAGTCAGTTTGTAGATGGTTCACCGCTTCTAGTTTCTAGGGGACTCTAGTTAAGACATTGATGGCAAACGTTAAGAAAATGATTGATATGAGGTACACCCCGATAGGTATGCGGCTCACCTTACAACAGTTAATGCAGGTGTGATCTTAACTGACCAAAGCTACTGGGAAAAATACCGTAGGCCACGCTTAATTATGACAGTATACGGTAGTCTACGGTAGTTTTACAACTCCAGACACCAGTGATGGTCATCCGTCCAGCTAAGGTTAGGTTAAACTTGACGGCTTCCTTGGTAGTATTCGGGTGGAGTAGGGTAGGTCCTTGCATCGGCTGTCGGCCTCTTAACACGCAATAACCTCTCTCAGTTTTTTTGAACCCATACATCAGGTATTGCGTGCAGTAGTGTCCTTATTTAATTTTTAAAAGCGACTTTCTTGGCAATCATCGCTTGTAACTTTACAGCTACTCGCCATAGTGATTCATCTCAATAATTACCTATTTCTCTTCAGAAATTCGATTGGTTAGCTAAAGGGTATAGAGTTTCATGTTGTGGTCTTCAGTTAGAATACTGGTTTGATGCAGCTCTCCACACTATAGTACATCCTGTGCGAGCCCCTTCATCTCCGCATCTTACATCCATATAAACCCGCTTACTGTAGTCATGCCTCGGTTCCCCCCCCCCCCCCCCTCCCCTTGCAACACACACATACACACTTCCCTCCGCTACTAAACTGACGATATCTTAATGCTGCAGGATGTGTCGAATCAAATTACCCCCCTTTATCAGTCAAGTTGCGCCATACATTTCTTTCCTCCTCAATAAGATTTAGTAACTCTTCATTAGTTATCCGATCCGCCCTAATCTTCAACATTCTCCTTAGCAACAAATTTCAAAAGTTCCTGTTATCTTCTTGCTCAAGTGTTTATCTTCTACGTTGCACTTCCATTCAAGGCTACACTCCCGGCAAATATCCTTAGAAAAGATTTCGCAACATTTAAATTCATGTTCAATGTTAACATACATCTCTTTTTCAGAAATTATGTTTAGCGTCTAATTTCCTAATGTAATACTCTCAGCATCGCTTGATTTAATTTGACTACCTTCATTTACCCTAGTTTTACTGTTCAAGACACTATCCATTCTGTTAACTCTCCTTACTGAGCGAATTTTCACAGTGGTAAAACACTGGACTCGTATTCAGCTGGTCAATGATTGAAATCCCCGTCCCCCCATCCAGATTTAGGTTCTCGTGATTTCACTAAAGTGAGTGAGTCAAATGCTGGTATGGTTCCTTTGGAAAGGACACAGCAGATTTTTCTTTCTTATCCTTTCCTAATCCGAGCTTGTAGCACGTCTCTAATGACCTAATTGTCGACGGGACATTAAACTCTAATCTTCGTTCCTACACCTGCTCTTCCAACTCTTCTGTTATGTCTCTGACAGAATTAAAATATTAGTTTATTAACTTTTCTTCATCGTTTTGCTTAGATGGCAGTAGCTGCAAGTTGTGGTGCTGGCCGTAGGTAGGAAGTGTGATACAATAAGCTTAGGCATTTATAAAGATAACAAGTCGATTTGTCATGGCATCATAAGGTTATTCTCAAGTATGTCAACTTTTAATTTTTTGTTTTAACACGAAGAAATCTGAGTCTGAGGCTCATAAAATGCTAGGTAAGGCCTATGGTGAGGAACCTGTTACTGAAATAACGTGAAGAGAAATGTTTCAAAGCTTCAATAACGGTGATTTTGACGTCGAAGACCGGCATGACGGTGGAAGAGAGAAGGCTTTTCGAAGCTACTGAAACCGACGGGAACAATCACAGGAGATCGTTATCTAAAGCAAGGGATGAGTTTGAGCCAAGCACCGAAAGAGAAACGGCCACAATACAGTGATAGACACGAAAAGGTGATTTTGCAGCATGACAGTGCTTGACCCCACGTCGCAAAACTCGTCAAAGCACACCTGGAAACGTTAAAATGTGAAGTTCTACCCCACCCACCGTATTCTCTTTCTGACTACCACATTTTTCGATCAATGGCACACGGTCTGACTGACCAGCGCATCCTGTCATATGAGTAAGTGCATAATTGTGTCGATTCATGGATCTCCTCCAAAAATGCACAGTTCTTCTGCCACAAGATTCTTATGATGCCCGAAAGATGGGAGAAAGTAGTGGCCGGAGATGGCGGATACTTTGATTCGTAAATTTTTTGTAAGCTTTTACAGTAAAGCCTCGAACTTAGAGACTTAGAGAAAAAATGGCGGAAGCAGAGTTTTAGTCCTAATACCAACGGCAAATCTCGAAGTTTTATTCAAGGTATTTTAAATCCATCTGTGCAACTACAAAAACATTTGTATTTTTATTGCCAACCGCGTTTCGTTTTACTTATGTAACATTTTGTCAGTAGTCTGTAATGAAACACAATACAATTTAGCTTATAAAATTTAGTTTCTTATGTAAATCTAAAAATATTTCTTTGGAAAACATAATGAGGTGTGATTTTCTTACGGTATTTTATGTCCGATTTTCGCAAGCATCAGGAAGTCTCGTCTGCTTTAACATTTTTGAGGTATTCCCTTTTTGGATCTCCTATTTCTACCTAATTGCAAATGAATTGCAGCAATTCACATTTCTTGACTTGGAAAACGACAAAATGTGGCACCACTACTGTTTGTTTGTATACGTACTGTCAAGCGTGTATTTGTGTCTTCCTTGTGAATAGTTTTGCCAACTTAACCGTTACTGTTGATCATACAATTGAACAATCTCAATACATACATGCGAACGAAACGGAAAAAAAATTCATCTGAAAGAAAAATAACTATTGATTTTAATTCATATTAGCACCAGTAGTTTTATTTATTTACAAGGGCGAGCTGAAAAGCAATGGCTCCGAATTTTTCTCCCGCCCTCAACATCGGTTGAGGTATTACAGGTCAAGCATTTTATTCCGTCGACTTTCTCGCATCGCTAGCGCAAGTTGGCAACCATCTGCTGCTAGAGGTCTCTGAACTGCAGCGTGTAACATGACGGAGTGTAACGTAACCATGTCGGTGCGTGAGAGACCTTCAGAAAATTGATAGCACGAATTCGAAGAGTTCGTCCTCACATTGAGCACCCTCTTCTTCATCATGACAGTATCAGACCAAATACAAGCGCTGCGACATTTTCAAAAATCCGACGCCTTGGGTTTACTGTCATCGATCAACCTCCATACAGTCCCGACTTGGCCTCTTCCGATTTCACTGTTTCAAAAACTTAAAGAACGCCTTCGAGGACTACACTTTGATAGTGATAAAGCAGTAAAACCAGAACATTCTACACTGACGGTGGCAACAAACTGGTCTGTCGTTGGGAGAAATGTGTTCGTCGTCAGGATGAAAAATTGAGACTATGCAGGCATGACGAACAAAGATGTAGAATATTAATAAAGTTTGTTACTTTTAAAAAGCTTTAAGAATTTCACATAAAATTTCTGAGGCGTTACTTTTCAACGCGTCCTGGTAGTATCAGTTTTCTGGAGATTTTGCAATGTCATGGCGAGCTCGTGGTTAACACATTTGTGAACTGTGTGTTAGAGGCGTCTAGAGGCAGTAGTGGTGACTTAGTAGATAAGGTTCTAATAAGGAACTCACATCTGGAAATGAACCATTTGGATATAACATAGGTTTGAAGATGGGATTACTTTTAAATCTCCAGCTGAAACTGAGGAGAGCTCTCCGTCGGTAGTCTCTTGTTCTAATTATGACATCACTTATCATTTTCATCCGACTCCAATCACAGCTGCGAGAAATTAGTACTCTTACAAAACCTTGTCTACTACGTCCCTTCTACAGCCCCTAGAACTCTATAACCCTGTAGTCCTGTGAAACATACTTCATAACGAGCGGCGTGGGTTTTCGTCAACAGCAGCAAAGCATCGTATCTATGCTGCGACTGTTGCTGTAATTGGGAGACGAAGATGTACGAGGCTGTACTGAAAAGTAATGCTTCCGATTTTTACTGCGAAAACTCTTAAAGATTTTAAAAAAAACAAACGTTATTAACATTCTAAAGCTTTATTATTCACGTGCAAATATTTATTTCTCAACATAGTCACCCTGGCGATGAACACATATCTCCCAACGAAACCACAGTTTGCTGATACCGTCACAGTAGAATGTTTTACTTTATTGACGGAGCCATAACCTCACCTTTGCTGACACCGCTTCTTCATTATCAAAGTGAATTCATCGAAGCTGTTCTTTAAGTTTTAGGAACAAATGAAAATCGGATGGGGTCAAGTCGGGACTGTATGGAGGATGTTTGATTAGAGTGAAATCAAGATTCCGCAGCTCGTGGTGGTGCGGTAGCGTTCGCGCTTCCCACGCCCGGGTTCCCGGGTTCGATTCCCGGAGGGGTCAGGGATATTCTCTGCCTCGTGATGACTGGGTGTTGTGTGCTGTCCTTAGGTTAGTTAGGTTTAAGTAGTTCTAAGTTCTAGGGGACTGATGACCATAGATGTTAAGTCCCTTACTGCTCAGAGCCATTTGAACCATTTGAAATCAAGACATTTGATTGCTGGAGATGTGGCAGCGCTCGTGTCTGGTCTGGTATTGTCATGCTGCAGGAAAGGGTGTTATACTTGGGGACGAACACTTCGAATTCGAAACTCGATTACAGCATGCTGTTTCTGAAGCACAGACAAGGTTTCGTTACACAACTCCATGTTACTCTCTACAATTCTGAGCCCTCTACCGTCAGAGGGCTGTAGAAATGTAGACATTCAAAATAATAAACGGCCGGCAGCGGTGGCCGAGCCGTTCTAGGCATTTCAGTCCGGAACCGAGCGATTGCTGCGGTCGCAGGTTCGAATCCTGCCTCGGGCGTGGATGTGTGTGATGTCCTTAGGTTAGTTAGGTTTAAGTAGTTCTAAGGTCTAGGGGATTGATGACCTCAGATGTTAAGTTCATAATGCTCAGAGCCATTTGAACCAATATATAACGATGTATAATGTTACTAACGTACGTTTCATTTAAAAATCTTAGAGTTTTCCCATGAAAATTCGGAGGGATTACTTTTAAGTGCCTCTCGTAATAACCACGACACGTATTTCAATAAGAGGTTGATAGAATAGACGAGTTTCTTCGAGAAAATTTAAGGGAGGCAGCCAGTACACAATACGAAATTCATGTAATTATTGGTGTCAGAGGCTCACATTTTTTAGTTTAAATCCCTATTCGAAATTTGAGAGGAAATGTCTAACAGTTTTTAGAAAAGGAGAATGGGTTTGTTTCGTCAGAAGATTAGAGAATTTAAAGAAAGGTAGGTGAACCTCTGCTATGTTTTGCATATTTGTAGAATTCTGTCCTTGCTGGAAGACCATGTAATGTTTGTAACAAAGGCGTTAGAACTGATGAGATTTTTCTGCACACGGCGGACCCATAGATGACGAGGGTATATTGAAAGTCCGCAAAGGCAATTCGGCGCTACGTGCTCTTTGCATTGGTTGGAGGCGGGATCTGCAACCACCCGCAACCAGCCGCCCATATATCTGCTGTTGCGGCCTTCGAGAGCCAGTTCTCGTCGTATCTGTATGGCTTCAATCTCTCCTGCCTTCACCGTCGAACTTGGACGGTGTCACGCTGTGATTACGAACTTCTGCTTTGGATTACGATTTGGACCTGTTTTGTCAGTCGCATCCTTGCTTGTTATTGTGCTTTCTCGACCGAACGGTATAATTGCATTCACCCACAAATTTAAGTTATTTGTTATTTTGGATTGACTGATTTCAATAAATTTGACCTGCAGTGATATAACAGTTTTAAGTTACCATCCTCTTCATTTAGATCGAACATGGAAAAAAACTGAATAGGAATTCAAAATTATCTTAACTAGTAATTTTTTCATAGATCATAATCTAGACGCACGTGCTTGTGAAATTGTTCTGTTCTGAATAATTTTAAACATGTACTGATTTCCGCTAGAAAACTTTCGACTGTTTAAGAGAAATTTCGAGCATCTTATCAGACAAGAAGAAACATTTAGAAGTTTTTAGAGACATGACTTTAGACTGATTAAGAAATTGAGACAAAAAATTAACAGGATTTGTTACATGGCCATTAAAAATGATTTCAGTATTGGATTTTCCATATCATCTACAATAAGAAAAGGAACTTTTGCTGATAACACTTTTATTCACTGACTGTGCTATCTGGCAATGCCGTACAGCTAGCGAGAATGAACGCTATCATCTTACAGCTATGCGACATGTCCATGCCAAAAAGTGGTGCTTATTAACAGTATGAGGCTGCAACGTTTTAAGATAAGTTTGTGTATGGTTATCCATAGAAATATACAGAAAGGGGGAGCAGTGACAGGTACTGAAATTTTAATTTTTTATATAACTGAGTCAGTGAGTATGAGGCCATTTCAGGCCTCATGAACATAATTCCACAGTACATGCACAAAACGTATTGTACCCCAAAGTTTTGATAGTTATCTGTTCGTTGACTACTATTATACCTAACGTCATTAGTAAATAGTATGCACATCCGTTCAAAATACTAATAACATTTAACAAACCATTAAAACTGATTTCGTCAGATAATCGAGTGAAAATTTCTTTAAAATCAGTCTGCTGATCCACTCGTCGTATCCTCAACGGACACACTTTTGTATTTGAAATTGCTGTCCGTTTGAAAATAACCTCTCATAGAGTATTTATTTGTAGTGAGTTACCTGAGAAGTGTTCGAGTTAAGCGTAGCAAGATATCCACTTCATGTGCAGAGAGAGGTATTGTTAATGTACGACCACGTGAATTGTGACGGTGGCGAGCTGGACGGTTACATCAAAACGCGTTTCCAAAACAAACTGTACCACTGCTTATTATTGTGTTGCTGGTAAAAGATCCATAATAGTACAAATCATGAATCTAGATAGACCAAGATTTACTCGAGCGCCTTCTCAGGAAGAATGTGTTATGTGGGCTGTTGGACAAGAGCTACATATACACGTCGTCTTAGGATGTGATGTTCTTATAGTACCGCATGGAAGGTGCTTCAAGCTTAGTTGATTTATTTGTGTCATCTTCGAAGTGGATGGAGTCTTTCACTTCCCAATCAGAACTACAGGAGAGTTTTAATAGTGTTTTTTTCTCGCAAATTGCCAGTCTATTGTTTTAATCTTCACTCTTGTTTCCATATGAAGCAAGTTTATGGAGAAATACAACAGGAAATTTCGACATTTTTTTTTTGGTCGATGAAGGTCATTATGGAACAACTAAACTAAGTAGGCACGGGCAATAGTTCAGATTGCTGTTATAACTGGTACTGAAGTGTAATAATGGTGTGGCATTGTTGGCCATATGGCAAATATTTTTGTGCTCCTTGGCAATGCGTACACTACTGACATCACAAATAACCGCAACGTCATATAGGTTATTTTATTAATTTATACAAGCACAAGACAGATACGCACAGGATGAAATGCGGGCCTGCAACATTTAAAAAGGGATTGTAGTTAACGCGTGCACGGGAACGTCGTGTATGTAAATCGACGTTTCCCTGTACGTACGTAATATGTTCCAAAATGCCGCGCATAATAACGGGATTTTCCGGTGCACATACTTCGGATTCTATTGGTAACAAATAGCTTTGGTAAAGTTTCTCGGATAGCCGCTGGGCTAGGGACCATTTTTTACACCCAACAGAAGGATCTTCTTAGATTCACTATCCTATAGTACAAGATCAAAGTATGAATTTACACGCATCCTCCTGCTTAGACAAATGGAGCTAATCGTTTGATTCTTTTTGCATTTAATGTGGTTTACGGTGGGCTTGATGGGACTTACAGAGGCACCATTAGTTCATGGGACGTTTCTCGGGAAACACCACAAAAATATTTTTTTACTATATTTTCTCCGTCGCCAACGGACCAAAACCCAACCGAGGATTCCAAGACGGCTATCCAAACCAAATTGCTGACATTTTTACGATGTATTTCTAAGATCCTGATCTCAAAGAACGTTGAAAATTTTCTTCACATCTTTTTCTGTTTCCAATATACAGAGGTTCAAAGTTGCCTTACTTCTACACTTAAAATCAGGTATGAGACAAAATCTAAATAATAAATATCCGCAGCAATAGGCTAAAGTCTTAACAGCATATTCTCTAGGCATTAATCTGAAAGAGGCATCTCCCCGTTTTCAAAAATATTTATTCGCCATCAAGAAACACCACAAAAAGTTGTTTTTTGGGTACCAAAACTCTGCCGCGGATTCCGAAACGGCTTTGCACAACAAATGGCTGTTATTCGATGTATTCATAAATTACGATGTCGAACAACTTTGAAAATTTCCTCCATATCTTTATCCATTTCTGAGGTACAAGAGTCCTAAGTTACCCTACTTGAACGCGTAAAATACGCATCGAAAATCAAGTGTGAGGCGACATCGTAGTTTATAAAGTGACGTAAAACTGAGAAACGCGGTGTAAAGTGTATCCATTCTCATCTGGGAAGTGAGAACCCCCATGTCGCAGTACTGAAGCCATGCAAAATTATTTTCCGCGTAATATCGGGTCTGAGGTGTAAAATTAGTTATGCATTATTTCAGCTTAACGTAAGTAAACTATCTACATTTTACTGACCAACAGATTTCTTTTCATATACGCTTTCCTTCTGCAGCAGGGAAAAAGAGGGGAACCAGGGGGAAAATGCTCGTATCAGATCACAAAAAATGCGAATGTATTCCTGTTTATTTTAAAGACTGACTGAAAAATGCGGTACCAGTTGTTTCATTCTACCTTCCCCAGCACCTTTAAAAATTTTCCCAAAAATTGTGGCATGTGAACATATTGGGGCTTATTTGTGCTGAGAGATAAGAGGATAGTGGTAGTGGCAAGGAAATGAAAAAGTAATAATTACTGGAAGATAGTAGACAGTGTTTGTGTTACAGAAAAATCGAAAGAGACATTGGCAGTGTGAGAGAAAGAGAGGGAGACAGTGGCAGTGGAACACAACTGACAGTGACAGAGCAGTGTCAGGAAAAAAGTGAAGGAGACAATACAAGAGGGGAAGAATAAAGATAAAGAGAAAGTGGAAGTGGGTGAGAGCCAGTGATAATGAGAGACAGAGAATATGACACCGATAACAAAGAAGAGACAGATAGTGACAGTGAGAAGAGAGAGCAACAATATGAGGGAAGGAATGATATACACTCCTGGAAATTGAAATAAGAACACCGTGAATTCATTGTCCCAGGAAGGGGAAACTTTATTGACACATTCCTGGGGTCAGATACATCACATGATCACACTGACAGAACCACAGGCACATAGACACAGGCAACAGAGCATTCACAATGTCGGCACTAGTACAGTGTATATCCACCTTTCGCAGCAATGCAGGCTGCTATTCTCCCATGGAGACGATCGTAGAGATGCTGGATGTAGTCCTGTGGAACGGCTTGCCATGCCATTTCCACCTGGCGCCTCAGTTGGACCAGCGTTCGTGCTGGACGTGCAGACCGCGTGAGACGACGCTTCATCCAGTCCCAAACATGCTCAATGGGGGACAGATCCGGAGATCTTGCTGGCCAGGGTAGTTGACTTATACCTTCTAGAGCACGTTGGGTGGCACGGGATACATGCGGACGTGCATTGTCCTGTTGGAACAGCAAGTTCCCTTGCCGGTCTAGGAATGGTAGAACGATGGGTTCGATGACGGTTTGGATGTACCGTGCACTATTCAGTGTCCCCTCGACGATCACCAGTGGTGTACGGCCAGTGTAGGAGATCGCTCCCCACACCATGATGCCGGGTGTTGGCCCTGTGTGCCTCGGTCGTATGCAGTCCTGATTGTGGCGCTCACCTGCACGGCGCCAAACACGCATACGACCATCATTGGCACCAAGGCAGAAGCGACTCTCATCGCTGAAGACGACACGTCTCCATTCGTCCCTCCATTCACGCCTGTCGCGACACCACTGGAGGCGGGCTGCACGATGTTGGGGCGTGAGCGGAAGACGGCCTAACGGTGTGCGGGACCGTAGCCCAGCTTCATGGAGACGGTTGCGAATGGTCCTCGCCGATACCCCAGGAGCAACAGTGTCCCTAATTTGCTGGGAAGTGGCGGTGCGGTCCCCTACGGCACTGTGTAGGATCCTACGGTCTTGGCGTGCATCCGTGCGTCGCTGAGGTCCGGTCCCAGGTCGACGGGCACGTGCACCTTCCGCCGACCACTGGCGACAACATCGATGTACTGTGGAGACCTCACGCCCCACGTGTTGAGCAATTCGGCGGTACGTCCACCCGGCCTCCCGCATGCCCACTATACGCCCTCGCTCAAAGTCCGTCAGCTGCACATACGGTTCACGTCCACGCTGTCGCGGCATGCTACCAGTGTTAAAGACTGCGATGGAGCTCCGTATGCCACGGCAAACTGGCTGACACTGACGGCGGCGGTGCACAAATGCTGCGCAGCTAGCGCCATTCGACGGCCAACACCGCGGTTCCTGGTGTGTCCGCTGTGCCGTGCGTGTGATCATTGCTTGTACAGCCCTCTCGCAGTGTCCGGAGCAAGTATGGTGGGTCTGACACACCGGTGTCAATTTGTTCTTTTTTCCATTTCCAGGAGTGTAGTAGTAGTAAGAGAGAGCAAGAAGGAGACAGTGGCGTGAGAGAAGACTGTAATAGTACAACTGAACGTACAGGACTGTGGTTGTGACACAGTAGACAATGACAGAGAGACAGAAAGAGATATCAACAATGAGTTTGGCTTAATGAGTGAGTGAGAAAGGGCGACTGGAAGTGGATGTGTATGGGCGACTTACAGCGATGGGCTAGTGGGTGTGAGTGAGTTGCAGTTAGGGGTGCTCGTCGGAGTCTGAAGTGAGTTGCATGTATATAAAAGAACGAATATGTTCGCATGCCAAAATTTATGGGAACATTTTCAAAGGTGCTGAGGAAGGTAGAATACGGCAGCTGGTATCTCGCTTTTCAGTCAGCGTATTTCAAATAAATAGAAACATGTTCGGATTTTTGTGGTTCGATAGGAGCATTTTTCCGCTGGTAAATTAATATTTGGATCCTTTTACTGACCCTCTGACTCAGATCATTCAGTTGCTGAACAGTTCAAAGAAAACTTGAGTCTCACTTGATATGGGTATGCCATTCACACAATTATAGTTGGCCGTGACTTCAATCTACACTCCATATGTTGGTGCAAATACATGTTTAATGCCAATGGTAGGCATAAAACATCGTCCGAAATCGTACCAAATGCTTTCTCCGAACATTATTTCGAACAGTTAGTTCGTGGGACCACTCAGAGTCTTAATGGTTGAGAAAACATGGTGTGGTATGATATAGAACTGGGGACCTAGAAACGACGGAGAGGCTTCGTCCCCGCCGTGGTACACAACCCCACAACAGGCTACAGCAGTTTACTCACCCCACCGCCGCCGCACACAGAACTCAGGGTTATTGTGTGGTTCGGTCCCTAATGGATCCACCGGGGAACGTCTCACCCCAGACGAGTGTAATCCCAATGCAAGGGTGGTGGAGTAATTAAAGTGTACGCGTACATGGAGAAAGTGTTTGCGCAGCAATCGCCGACAGAGTGTAACTGAGGCAGAATAAGGGGAGCCAGCTCGCATTCGCCGAGACAGACGGAAAACAGCCTTAAAAACCATCCACAGACTGGCCGGCACACCGGACCCCGACACTAATTCGCTGGGCCGATTCGTACCGGGGACCGGCAAGCCTTCCCACCCGGAAAGCAGTGCGTTAGACCTCTTAGCAACAAATAATCCTGAGAAAATAGGGACGTATACTGGGTGCCGGCCGTGGTGCCGAGCGGTTCTAGCCGCTACAGTCTGGAACCGCGCGACCACTACGGTCGCAGGTTCGAATCCTGCCTCGGGCATCGATGTGTGTGATGTCCTTAGGTTAGTTAGGTTTAAGTAGTTCTAAGTTCTAGGGGACTGATGACCTCAGAAGTTAAGTCCCATAGTTATCAGAGACATTTGAACCATTTTGACGTATACTGGAATTAGTAACCACAAGGTTGCTGTAGCGAGACTGAACACCGTAACATCCAAATCAACAAAAAAAATATCAATTAAAAAAAAGCAGATAAAAATTCGCCTGACGTCTTCCTAAGAGACAATCTCCACTCCTTCCAATCTATGTAAATGTAGACCAGACGTGTTTTAAATTCAGAGAAACAGTATCGATGTAAACTGAGATACACATACCTGATAAATTACTAACAGAGATGGCACTGATACCACATTGTACACAGAACAGATCACAACACTTTTGCGGAAGCAACGAAAAAATCGTGCCAAATATAAAGAAACACAAAATCTCCAAGATGAGCGATGTTTTACTGAACCCCGAAACGCAGCGCAGGCTTCAGTGCGAGATGATTTTAATGGTTTCCACAACGAAACTCTGTCTCGAAATCAGGCAGAAAATCCAAAGAGATTTTTGGCGTATGTAAAGTACACCAGCGGCAAGACAATCAATACCATCACTGCGCGGTAGCAATGGTAATGTTACTGCTGACAGTGTCACTAAACCAGAGTTACTAAACACGGTTTCCCGAAATTCCTTCACCAAAGAAGGCGAATTATATGTTCCAGAATTCAAATTAAGAACAGATGCCAAGATACGTAACTTAGAAGTAGATATTATCAGAGTAGCGAAGCCTTACTAAAAGCAAGTCTTCCGACTGATGACCTCAGAAGTTAAGTCGCATAGTGCTCAGAACCATAAAAGCAAGTCTTCCGGTCCAGAATGTATACCAATTACATTTGTGTCTGAGTATGCTGACGCAATAGCTCCATACTTAGCCATCATATGCAACCGCTCGCTCGACAAAAGATCTTACCTAAAGACTGGAAAGTTTCGCAGATCACACCACTACTCAAGAAAGTAGGACCATATCACTGACGATTTGCTGTACGGTTTTGAAACATATACTATCTTCGAACATTATTATTACTTCAAAGAAAACTATCTATTAACACATCGTCAGCACGGATTCAGAAAATTTCGTTCATGTTAAAAAGAAGTAGCTTTTTATCCACAAGAAGTAATGAATGATATCGACGGACCATGTAAAATTGATTTCATATTTCTAGATTCCCAGAAGGCTTTTGACATTGTTCATCACAAGAGACTTCGAGTGTCATGTATAACCTCTGCCCTTACTAACTCACAGCAACTATGTACTTCAATTTCACCACAAAATAAACTACTTCTCAAAGCAACAAATACTCTCCTACCAATAGTACAGTATTTAACCTAGCCTTTCTGAACAACGTTATATCCTACGTAGAAATTTCGGCTGAACTTATCTCCAGCTTTAGCCAGATCTCGATACCTATAACGGTTTGAGTGTCAGTGGCTTCTATTAGCACTTCAAGCTCTGGTCCTTACTCAAAACAATTTACATCTACAGTACAGTTTATTGTTATGTCTACCCACGTCTTGTGTCTTTGCTGCACCCTCTGAGACTGCAGCGCGTTCCGTACTTTGCTGAGACCCTCCAACGTAAAAAGACCACCCATTCCATGCCACACAGCCCTTGCTACACATTCTGCCACCTCCTGTGTAGTGAACCTCTGATCTGTCAAGCGCAACCCGAAACCGCATCTCCATATGGCGCAAGTCGAGGAATCTGCATCCTACACGGTCACAGAACCGTCTGAGCCTCCGATTCAAACCGTCCACTCTGCTCTGCACCAAATGTCCGCAATTGGTCCCGTCGACGATGCTGCACATGGTGAGCTCTGCCTTTATATCACTAGCAAGACTGGTAGTCTTTATCATTTCGGATAGGCGGCTGAAACCAGGGAGAATCTCTTCCGATTCAAAATTATATACATCATCAGTTCCGACATGAGCCATAATATGCAGATGGCTGGACCCTGCGGTCTTTATGGTATCCGGAAGTACCCGCTCCACTTCTTGAATAACTCCACCCAGTATGTGCACAGAGTACATACTGGACACATTCCCCTTCTTGGCTCCCATATACCTAGGGGTCGCCTTACGCTGGAGCTCTTTGTAAGCAACAGATGGCGCCCGAAATTTGTTTGTCAGACGAACTGGGGCGCTGGTCTCTCGATTGGCCCCCAGGAAGGTCTTTCGCTGCTAGCCACACTTTGAAGCTACCTCCCCATTTACCACGGGTGAGGGGTCACCCTCACTGGGGCAGTAACCAGTGCGGCAACAATAGTGGACCGATCGGGGGAAACGTGGTACCTGCTGGACATCCATTGGATAGCCATGTTCGCCCATTGACAACAGCCTGAAGGTGCGTACCGAAGCCAGTGGCGCTTGAGTGACGGGCCACTAACTCTGCTCGCATCTGAACGTAGCAATCAATCTTATTCCCTATCCGTATTAAAGACGGCGGAACTACACACTACACAGTAACTGAAACACGGAACTGCGGCCACTAGATACACAAACATGCAAAAAATTTAAGAATTAAAACTAAAATGCACACAATAAATTTAAATAAATCGCTTCTTCTCGTCACAAACTAAACTCTGCACCGTGGTGTGCTGCTGCAACTGATGCGTTGTAGACTAACTGCCCGTTCACAAGAACACAAACGACTGTCGCAAGACAAACGCTTTTTTGTTCGGGTAGGCTATTGCTGAAATTTCTGAAACCAACTGAATCGAGAGTGAATCGAAAAGTTCACATTTCAAACACATTTGTACTAATTAGAAAACTATTTCATGCTGAAGGTAGTGACGGCTCGTAGTCACACATTTGCAATTATCTCGCAAACGGACCGTTTTTGCCGATGTTTATTGGAATATTTTTTAATCTATTATTGTATTCTTACATCTGTGTCAATTTGCGCAATTAATTATAATACACTGTATGTTTTTGATCACAACTGCATGGAATTTTATACACACTAGCTGTCACCAGATAATGACGTACATTTTTTAAAGATATATGGAATGTATCTATTGTCCCTCTATGCTTAAAATCGCTTTAACCCCATAATTCGACAGAAACTATTCGAATGACTTCTGTACTATTGTTTACAAAAGAGGTAGGAACGTTCTCCGTTGTTGATTGTTGCTCCTCATCAATCCTTGAATTCTTTCTTCTTGGCCGGCTGCGAATAATGGAGAAAGAGAGCAACGACCATCTTAATTTCCTAGAAACGTCAGTAATTAAGCATGTGGACCGAACTTTGGGACAAAACATGTACAGACAACCAACACATACAGATCGCTACTTCCACAAAAATTCAACCTAGATACAGAACAAATAAGAAGTACAATTAAAGACTTGATGGATAAGAAAATACAAAATATGAGTCGTTTTGTTTACAAGAGAAGCTCAATTACTTATTTCCAAGTGGGTCCGTAGGTGAAGGGTAGAACAGCACACCTTCCGTATAACATGGTTGTGTTCTGCATGATCTGCAACTTTCTGTCTCCCATAACACGGTTAAAGTAATCTCAGAAATACGGCTCCGATAAATGTTTTGTTAATTTCGTCTTGTCTACGCTGTGCTACTCAGGTTGTTCAAAATTTGATCGATGGGGGGGGGGGGGGGGGGGAGGTCGCGACAGATAAAGAAGTTGTCTGAATTGGCCTTACACAGCGCGGTAACAATTACTCAGCTCTCGCTTACCGCATGATACTCAGCTTTATCAACGACTGTGCTATTTTGTTCTGGCCCATCGAGAGGCGTGCTACGTTACTGTTACACGAGAAGTTCAGTCTATAACAGGACCGCAAACACATACCAGAAAAAGTAACTTATTTTTTCGAGATGTTAATTTAAACCTTATGACCACTACTCGTATACTAAAGCCATGTTTATGGTGTGCTGGCGAGAAAGGAGAGAGTTGGCCAAGGAATCAAATCGATGCAGGACGACCCAAAAAATATTCGACCCATAGAAAATGGCACAAGTTCTTGTACTACTTGACGTAATATGTTGTAATGATTATTTAAGTTACAGACCTTTGGAGAAAAGAGAACCACTTGCATGAATATCAAGAGCTCACATGGAAACCCAGTTCTAAGCAAAGAAGGGAAAGCAGAAAGGTGGAAGGAGTATATAGAGGGTCAATACAGGGGCGATGTTCTTGAGGACAATATTATGGAAATGGAAGAGGAGGTAGATGAAGATGAAATGGGAGATATGATACTGCGTGAAGAGTTTGACAGAGCACTGAAGACCTAAGTCGAAACAAGGCCCCGGAAGTAGACAACATTCCATTAGAACAACTGACAGCCTTGGGAGAGCCAGACCTGACAAAACTGTACCTTCTGGTGAGCAAGATGTATGAGACAGGCGAAATTCCCTCAGACTTCAAGAAGAATATAATAATTCCAATCCCAAAGAAAGCAGGTGTTGACAGATGTGAAAATTACCGAACTATCAGTTTAATAAGCCACGGGTGCAAAATACTAACACGAATTCTTTACAGACGAATGGAAAAACTGGTAGAAGATCAGTTTGGATTCGGCAGAAATGTTGGAACACGTGAGGCCATACTGACCCTACGACTTATCTTAGAAGGTGTATTAAGGAAAGGCAAACCTACGTTTCTAGCATTTGTAGACTTAGAGAAAGCTTTGAAAAAGGACTGAAGTCACGAGCAGTGTTACATTTAAAGGGACAGGGACTTCTTACTATCTCAAAGTCGATGTTCCACATGGTCTGCATGACTGAGTACGCCATTTCCAAATTAATTCACAAAGTGTTAAGAGCTGTAAATAAGAAAATATTTCCATCTGGATTTTTTATAGTCTCTCCAAAGTACTTCATTGTTCAGATCATGAAACTTTCTTAGAAATGGTTTAAATTCCATAAAATATCCTAAAAGATACATTACGGAAAGGCAAACCTACGTTTCTAGCATTTGTAGACTTAGAGAAAGCTTTTGACGATGTTGACTGGAATACTCTTTTCAAATTCTGAAGGTGGAAGGGGTAAAATAAAGGGAGTGAAAGGCTATTTACAATTTGCACAGAAACCAGATGGCAGTTATAAGAGTCGAGGGGCATGAAAGGGAAGCAGTGGTTGGGAAGGGAGTGAGACGGGGTTGTAGCTTATCCCCGATGTTAATCAATCTGTATATTGAGCAAGCCCCCCCTCCCCATGAGCCATGGACCTTGCCGTTGGTGGAGAGGCTTGCGTGCCTCAGCGATACAGATAGCCGTACCGTAGGTGCAACCACAATGGAGGTGTATCTGTTGAGAGGCCAGACAACCGTGAGGTTTCTGAAGGGGGGCAGCAGCCTTTTCAGTAGTTGCAGGGGCAACAGTCTGGATGATTGACTGATCTGGCCTTGTAACACTAACCAAAACGGCCTTGGTGGGCTGCTACTGCGAACTGCGAACGGCTGAAAGGAAGGGTAAACTACAACCGTAATTTTTCCTGAGGGCATGCAGCTTTACTGTATGGTTAAATGATGATGGCGTCCTCTTGGGTAAAATATTCCGGAGGTAAAATAGTCCCCCATTCGGATCTCCGGGCGGGGACTACTCAGGAGGACGTCGATATCAGGAGAAAGAAAACTGGCGTTCTACAGATCGGAGCGTGGAATGTCAGATCCCTTAATCGGGCAGGTAGGTTAGAAAATTTAAAAAGGGAAATGGATAGGTTAAAGTTAGATATAGTGGGAATTAGTGAAGTTCGTTGGCATGAGGAACAAGACTTTTGGTCAGGCGAATACAGGGTTATAAATACAAGATCAAATAGGGGTAATGCAGGAGTAGGTTTAATAATGAATGAAAAATAGGAGTGCGGGTAAGCTACTACAAACAGCATAGTGAACACATTATTGTGGCCAAGGCAGACACGAAGCCCACGCCTAAGACAGTAGTACAAGTCTATATGCCAACTAGCTCTGCAGATGACGAAGAAATTGAAGAAATGTATGATGAGATGAAAGAAATTATTCAGATAGTGAAGGGAGACGATAATTTAATAGTCATGGGTGACTGGAATTGGATAGTAGGAAAAGGGAGAGAAGAAAACGTAGTAGGTGAATATGGATTGAGGGTAAGAAACGAAAGAGGAAGCCGCCTGGTAGAATTTTGCACAGAGCACAACTTAATCATAGCTAACAGTTCAAGAATCATAACAGAAGGTTGTATACATGGAATAAGCCTGGAGATACTGACAGGTTTCAGACAGATTATATAATGGTAAGACAGAGGTTTAGGAACCAGGTTTTAAATTTGAAGACATTTCCAGGGGCAGATGTGGACTCTGACCACAATCTATTGGTTATGAACTGTAGATTAAAACTGAAGAAACTGCAAAAAGGTGGGAATTGAAGGAGATGGGACCTGGGTAAACTGAATAAACCAGAGGATGTACAGAGTTTCAGGGAAAGTATAATGGAACAATTGACAGGAATAGGGGAAAGAAATACAGTAGAAGAAGAATGGGTAGCTCTCAGGGATGAAGTAGTGAAGGCAGCAGAGGATCAAGTAGGTAAAAAGACGAGGGATACTAGAAATCCTTGAGTAACGGAAGAAATATTGAATTTAATTGATGAAAGGAGAAAATATAAAAATGCAGTAAATGAAGCAGGAAAAAGGAATACAAACGTCTCAAAAATGAGATAGACAGGAAGTGCAAAATGGCTAAGCAGGGATGGCTATAGGACAAATGTAAGGATGTAGAGGCTTATCTCACTAGGGGTAAGATAGATACTGTATACAGGAAAATTGAAGAGACCTTTTGAGACAAGAGAACCACTTGCATGAATATCAAGAGCTCAGATGGAAACCCAGTTCTAAGCAAAGAAGGGAAAGCAGAAAGATGGAAGGAGTATGTAGAGGGTCTATACAAGGTGGTTGTACTTGAGAACAATATAATGGAAATGGAAGAGGAGGTAGATGAAGATGAAATGGGAGATACGATACTGCGTGAAGAGTTTGACAGAGCACTGAAAGACCTGAGTCGAAACAAGGCCCCAGGAGTAGACAACATTCCATTGGAACTACTGACAGCCTTGGGAGAGCCAGTCCTGACAAAACTGTACCATCTGGTGAGCAAGATGTATGAAACAGGCGAAATACCCTCAGACTTCAAGAATAATATAATAATTCCAATCCCAAAGAAAGCAGGGGATGACAGATGTGAAAATTACCGAACTATCAGTTTAATAAGTCACGGCTGCAAAATACCAACGCGAATTCTTTACAGACGAATGGAAAAACTAGTAGAAGCCGACCTCGGGGAAGATCAGTTTGGATTCCGTAGAAATAATGGAACACGTGAGGCAATACTGACCCTACGACTTATCTTAGAAGGTGCATTTTGCCAATAAAAAAGGTTTTTGCAATTTCAAACACATTTTTTGTTCAAACGCGCATTACAAGTTTCTAAAATACAAGAGGAGAACAATTTGTTCAATTTGAGGTGATTTTTATTATTATACATCACTATGTAATAATAATTATGTTAATAAGCATGTACTGAATTCTAGAAGTCTCTTTCATAGTATCGCTGTTATATTTTGGTGTTTTGGTGCGGGATATTGTGACTTCTTGTTTACACATACTTGGCTTTTTATTCGCATCAGGATGTTGAGTGAGTCGGGCGTTAAATACCAATATGTAAAACGCATATTTTAGTAGTTTCTCTTATGAATCATGCGATGTATACATTTCTCTGCCAGGCACCTGAGTGAGTGAATCAGTAAAAGTGGGCATACGTTTTACTAAGCACTTTATGACTGTCTGAAATGTACATCAAGTTTTTGTATTTTAACACTCTGAGCTGTATCCAAAATGCTTTATTGTTACAGATAATAAACAGCCAAAACTAACTGATAATGAGTGAAATATTGTAGCAGAATAAAATCTGCAAATGACAGCGCTCTCATGCATAACAGCCAGTAAATTACATGACTGCTGAAGTTCAAAAAAATGTTCAAATGGGTGTGAAATTTTATGGGACTTAACTGCTAAGGTCATCAGTCCTTAAGCTTACACACTACTTAACCTAAATTATCCTAAGGACAAACACAAACACCCATGCCCGAGGGAGGACTCGAACCTCCGCCGGGACCAGCCGCACGGTCCATGACTGCAGCGCATGAGACCGCTCGGCTAACCCCGCGTGGTTCCTGAAGTTCATAATGATGTTATATAAATACGTAGATACACTGAAAGCCAAGGATGTATACAATTGCTTCAGACTGGAAATGGGATGAAAATGGTGTCCATGGCACAAGGTCGTTGTAACGGAGATATTTACAGACAATAACCATCGTATGGATTGATGTCTCCATAACTGTTTATTCAAATTAAACATTAGTTTTCCGTAACAAACGTTTTACATCTTGTAAATACTCTAAAGAGCCCAGAATGTGCATGCAGGGGATATACCTGACGCAGTGGTCGGGGACCTTAGTGTAGATTGTGGTATTTTCCCATATATAGCTAAATGAAGCTGGTCCATCAATTGCTTTACGTTAAAAAATATCAAATCGTTAGTTTTAAGTTTCGGGTATCACTAAAATTAGGAAGAATCGGGTCACGTGATAGAGATTTCGATTGTAAGAAAACTTTCACTTTCTTGTTATCTGGACAGTGTTTCGCAGTGTTAATGTCTTAGAGAAATTATATTCTTGGTCATTCTTCAGTTATAAAGCGATGGCTATCGTAAATAAAAACTACAGGTTACTTATATAGTTTTCATTCAGACTCTTACTACTCTTCGTTGTTGTATATCAGCCGATAAATCACCGCTTGGGTGTTGAATTATGACCAGCGAGGGCATTCATTGTTAGAGAGAGAGATTATCTTTAACAGTTGTTTTACCTCCAGTGATGGTATGTCGGCTTAAATGTGAGTAATGTGTTCAGACGCAGCAGTATGTCGGTGGTAAGATCCTATAATTATTACGTCTAGAAGCAGAGATGAGAATGGGCGTTGCTTATCGTTTATCCGGAGGATACGAGCCTGAACTACCATTAATACGTCAGAACACCTGCTAATTATGATAGAGGGTTGCGCCGTCTAAACGCTCCAATCACATGCAATGATGACATACTCCTGCAAGATCGCTCACAGAGGAAATTTACGATCGCACATCACGTATTGCAGCACTTTCGCTTCTCATGTAATGCGCCACAAATAACAAATCTTCGATCCATAAGTGATAGACGTGTTGGACTTTAGTACTGTGTGATCTCAGTTACGGCAAGTCGATTATATGTGTTATGAAACAGAAAATTCAGCGAACCTTTATGTTGCAGTTACGTCACACGTACTACTGTAGCTCACTTTAACGTGATATAAACTTGCGTACCAAACAAGATGAGAAAAAAATTATTGTAATAATATCCACAAAAATATGTAAGACGTTTCAGAATTAGGTAGCGACAGATGATCCCTCTGGAACGATCGACGTGGATCCATCAGCAAGTGTAATTTCCTGTTTTCTATCTCATGAAGGATATGAAATGAAGACGTGAGTGAAATGATAAGCAATTCTGAAGTATAGTGTTCCAGGTTAAGCCACACTATAAGTGCGATGACAGTTCATCCCATGTTCTCTCGGATGATGTTTTCTACATTTTCAAATCGCTCGGTGATATCAGAAGAAAAGAAAATTGATATCATGGATTTGTTTGTTAATACCTGGTCGAATAATTTCGTAATTTCATAATTTTATTTGAAAAGTGAACTGTTAATATACTCCAGTATTTCACTTTCGCTTTACAAGCTGTCGAGTTTTACGAAAATTGAATATTGTAAAACACGTGCCATTTGAATTCTCATTCATAGAAATGGTATAAGAGCAGGAGAACAGGCAATATAGTAATTGTAGAATTGCTGATTTTGGCATTAACTATTCCTATGATGTTATAAGGCAATTTGATGAAATGTTGGCCTGCTTGTTGGAATAAGTTGTACTTCCCAGACCTAACCTTTGTCTCTGCGTCATTAGGTGCGGTGGCCGAGCGGTTCTAGGCGCTTCAATCCGGAACCGCGCGATTGCTACGGTCGCAGGTTCGAATCCTGCTCGGGCATGGATGTGCGTGATGTAGTAAGTTAGTTATGTTTAAGTAGTTGTAAGTTCTGGGGGACTGATGACCTCAGATGTTGAGTCCCATAGTGCTCAGAGCTATTTGAACCGTCTTTAGGCTAAGGCGGGAAATACAGCAAACCTTATTATCCGTTGTCTGTAGCGGTAAGTACACATCCGTACTGAATAATGGAAAGCCGTACATGTCAACTTTAATACAAGATTTCTGCAGGTCAACGAATGTAATATTTTCCCTGGCTGGAAGCTCGACTAACTTTTGCTAGAACTCCTCTTAGTTTCTAACCTCTGAAACGTAACAGAAGTTTTGAAATACAATAATCCATTGATTTCTTACGTTAAGGTACTTCCGTTATTCGTGGTGAGTTTCTGCTATTGTCATGACACTTTGTAAGTGTTTAAAACAGATTTATCGTCGTTCCCACTAAAGAGCTTACTTCTGTCCAGTAGTTTTCACGCTGATTGTCTAACGATATAGTGTGAAGCTCGTGTAAAGAAGAGTAATGTTTTTTTCTAATTCTGATTTTATAGGTGCATAAATACACCTTCATTCACTCGCGAATGGGACGACTCTGTCGCACGCCTCCATATACACCTCAAGCTCTTGTCATAAACGTATTGTAGTCTCTCAGGAATTACGATAAAGGCAGTTAATGTGTTCCACAGCGAGTCAAGAATATTGCTTCCACAAACACTTTCGATAGCAATTCGTGGAAGTATGCTCGTATTCCTACTACTGTTTCCTACGTATTGTCGCCCAGCACTACCGTAAAATTCTCTTACCGACTGAACCGGCTGGTTACAAGGACTTACTTCTGGTTAAATCGGAGCTGCTGAGGATCCCAACCACTGGACTGGTACTAATGAATAAGTCAGGTAAGATTCTTGTACGACGTCTCACCTTCAGTTGCACTATACTTCTCAAAGATTCCCCCAATCTTTGGTTCATATGAGCATTCGCAGTTTACGCTAAGGTACTGAGCGCTACATCAGTTAGTGGTCTCTAAAATTACTGTAGCAGGAAAGAAAGCAAATACGGAGATGTTACTTATTGTGCATATACAGTAAAATAGGAATAATACTCGACTCAAACTCGTCCGAACAGGCCTCGGAAAGCCCAACGGTACCGACCGACCGCCGTGTCATCCTCATCCATAGGCGTCACTGTATGCGGATAAGGAGGGACTTGCGGTCAGTACAACCATCTCCCAACCGTTGTCAGCTTTTCAGACCGGAATCGATATATCTCAGTCAAGTAACTTCTCAACTGACCTGAGTGCACCCCGCCTGCCAACAGCGCTCGGCTGATGTGGACGGTCTCTCAGCCAAGTGCTAGCCACACTCGACAGCGCTTAGCTTCGTGGGTCTGACAGGAACCAGTGTCACCACTGACGCAAGGCCGTCGGCATAGTAGGAATAATATGTGATTAAATTTGTAGGTGATCTGGAAGTGTACAGGGTAAGAAATTTAGTACACAGAGCTGCCATCTCTGTCAGCCATAACGCTCTAACCCGATTGGACATTGAGTCAAGGTGAGCTCGGATGGTAGATATGGGTACGTCGCTCCACACTGCTTCAGTGCTGTTCCAGAGTTCATCCATCGTAGTGGCTGGCGAGTAGTAATGTGTTAGTCTCTCAGCAATCCATGAACACCTGTTTTAATAGACTGAGAGGTCTGGAGAACTTACTGGCCAGTCCAATAGCAGAAAACCGTCTGTATCTGGATGGGTCAGGACAGTACTTTTAACATGATGTCTTGTGGTATCTTGATGAAAGGTAAATTCACGGAGGCCCTGAAGATAGAGTACAGTCACCGATCTTAACGCAGCAGAAACGCAACCCTTTCTGCCCAAATTACCGGTATACCATCACGCTAAGTGCCGCACCGGCATAAGGGTGACGAATGAAATCTAACAGTGTTAGTTCTCACCGGAGCCTCCACACACGGGTACGTCCATCGTGCTGCTATATGAAGATCAAGGACACAGCTGAACAGCCGACATGGTGTCACTCCTGTGTTGGGCGAAACATTGCTAGCGTGCCTCTGTCTGCTGCCATCTCAAAGGAAGCCACAACAATGTCCACCGTGGTAACAGTCCGTGGTGTTCCAGACGTCGTCGTACTGTGCGCGTGAATAGTTGTTGGTGAGATCGCTACTTTCTTTTAGATTAAGTGACGCATTGCATTTAGATGGTTCAAATGGCTCTGAGCACTATGGGACTTAACTTCTGAGGTCATCAGTCCCCTAGAACTACTTAAACCTGACTAACCTAAGGACATCACACACATCCATGCCCGAGGTAGGATTCGAACCTGCGACCGTAGCGGTCGCGCGGCTCCAGACTGTAGCGCCTAGAACCGCTAGGCCACTCCGGCCGGCCATTGCATTTAGAATCGTCTGCATACATTTAGGACGAACATATTTCTTCAATATCACGGTTACGTACAGTAAACTTTTAACTTTACTTTCACATCTTGATTGAAACTATAATTTAGTTTTCGTGAAAGTTTGAGTCCAGAATATCTATGTATTCTGTCATCAGCACCCATGCCAATACTAGAACCTCTTCCCCTTCCCATTTGGTAACAATTCAATCCGACTCTGAATTATTTTTTGTAGTTAGTTCGGATTTGTATGTTGATGAGTGACATTCGCCCTACGTCTGTTCGCTCTGTAAATGGAGTTGATTTTCTAATGTAGCAATTTGTTGGCAAATCTTTGTCCAAATAACTGTTTTTCGTAGCTTCCTTTGTTTTCGCCTCAATCATGTACTTGTGTGACATCACGGTCTGCAGCAGGGCATATTGTGATCCCATGTTCTGCTTGCTATACCACTACCCACAACAGTTGGCTTTCAGCTCAACCAAGATTAGTACAATTTTTAAGTTGTTTGCACCCGTTTTTCCGACAAGCCTATGCAATTTGCCGACTGACTAAAGTTTGTGTGGCGATAACAGTTAACCTTGACCATTACTTAAGCAGACAAACAATTATCTCTGAATACAAAACGAGCTTTCACATCAGACTGTGGTGAGAGTCGTCCTGTAGCGTGTGCTATCCGTGCTGCTGCCTTCATCATCCCTCTCCTGTATGGTTACTTACTGAAAATTCTGAAAACAATATTTAACAATACTCATAACACTGCAGATTTTTCATATTATTTGTATGTGATGGTACAGTTAATTAGGACATGGGATCAAAATAGGGCCTACTGCAGAACGTGATCTTACATAAGTACGTGACTGACGATCAGAAATGAAGTTTGGAAAAACCGTTACATGGGCAACAGATTGCCTAAATAACTTGGTCTGTTAGAAAAACTACTACTTTTGTTATGCAATTGCGTGTACAGTGAACGTACAACGTAAAAATCCATACTAAGTACAAAAAATAGGTTGCTTTACATGATACGTAAAATAATAATGTCAAAATGTCTGACTGAATTCTTGCCAACAGGGATTTAGAAATGGTTCAAATGGCTCTGAGCACTACGGGACTTAACATCTGAGGTCATCAGTCCCCTAGAACTTAGAACTACTCAAACCTAACTAACCTAAGAACATCACACACAACCATGCCCGAGGCAGGATTCGAACCTGCGACCGTAGCAGTCGCGCGGTTCCGGACTGAAGCGCCTAGAACCGCTCGGCCACCGCGGCCGGCAGGGATTTAGAATCTAGTATGAATATGGATATTCCAAAATATTCCAGAATGCGAATCAAGAACAACTGCCAACATGAGTAACTCAGAAGTAGATAGCCCCGGAGTAGTGAAGCAACTTAAATCTCTTAGTAAAAGCAAGTCTTCCGGTCGAAACCGAATACCAATTACGTTTCTTGCAGAGGATTCTGATGCATTAGCTCAAATACTTAACATTCACATACAACAGCTCGCCCGATGAAAGATCCGGACTCAAAGACTGAGAAGTTGGACAGGTCACCAGTATTCAAGAAAGGCAATAGGAGTAATCCATTAAATTACAAGCCCATGTCATTAACATCGATATGCACCAGAATTTTGGATCATATATTGTACTGGAACATTATGAATTACCTCGAAGAGAACAGTTTATTCAGGCATACTCAATACGGATTTAGGAAATATTTTGTCTGTGAAACACAACTAGCTGTTTACTCACAAGAATGATACCGACAAAAGATAAATTGATTCCATATTTCTAGATTTCCAGAAGGCTTTTGGCACTGTACCTCACAAGTGGCTTGTAATCAAATTGCGTGCCTATGGAATACCGTCTCGGTTATGCGACTAGATTCGTGACTTCCTTGTCAGAGAGGTCACAGCTCGTAGTAATTGATGGAAAGTCATCGAGTAAAACAAAACTTATTTCCGGCCTTCCCCAAGGTAGTGTTATAGGCCCCCTGTTGTTCCTTATCTACACACAAGATTTAGGAGATAATCTGAGCCGTCATCACAGATTATTTGCAGATGATGCCAAGGGACGGCAAAGTAAAGTGAAAAATTTACCTTACCTAACTGTGACACTGGAAAAAAGTTCGTCCTAAATGAGTGCAGCCGACTGTAATTGCAATGCGTTACTTTAAACCAAAAGCACGTAGCGATCTGCCCAATAATTGTAGAAACATAGTAAAACATTCTAGCGACTGGGCAATGACGACCACGCAGCCGACCAGAACCAAAACAGTAAGAGTATCTCTGCTCCAAAGTTTAACTGCAGTGAATCTAAGTATCGCAGCAAACCCCCTGATTGGCTGCCACTCCCAAAGAGGGAGCCGTAAGATATGTCAATAATCTGGCTACCTGCTACTCCAAATATCTATCTATCCTTCCAGTCCGTGTTCGTACAAGGTGCAATATCGATATTTGTGTATATATTTATGCGTGCCTCTTTGGAAGGAAGGAAGATCAGAGCTTAACGCCTTGTCGACAGCGGGGTCCTTAGAGACGAAGCACAAGCTCGGATTACGAAAGAATGGGGATGGAAACCGGCTGTGCCTTTTACAAAAGAACAGTCCCGACATTTGCCTGGGGCGAATTACAGAAATAACGGAAAACCTAAATCTGGATGGGTGGACGGGGATTTGAACTGCGTTTTCCAGAATGCTAGTCCAGTGTGCCAATCACTGCACCACCTCGCCCTGTCATGCCTCTTTGAAGTTTCCAAAATACAGTCACCTGTATGTGTTAATGACACGTGACGAAAAACAGTACCGTTTCAGTTCGAAATAAATGATCTTACTGGCGTGTCAGAAGGAAGACTATGGTACATTACAAATTTAGCATGAGAAAACTTTGTGCAAGATGGGTGCCGCATTTGTTGACTATTGTCACAGTCAAACACGAAAAGGAATTTTTCTACCGTTAAAAACAATCCATTGGGTTTTGTATGCTGACTTGTTGCTATGGACGATATGTGAGTACACCACTTATAGTGGTCGTAGCGAAACAGCAATCCAAGTGTGGAGTGGAAGTCGTAGGCCGTGCGCCAATAAATGCGAATTCCATTTCATCATGCGGAGAAGATACAACTGGTGTATTCCTGTAAGCAAAAAGGATTCTTGTTGTTGACTACCTGCTCAAGAATGAAAAAAAATAGCTGGTACATGTTACACAAAATTTCTGAGTTAACGGGAGCAAAAATACCAGAAGAGTTTTTCTACAGGACAATACATCTTCGCTTGGAGGTACTAAAGCATTGAGAAAGCAAAAACATTTCGAAGTTACAAAAAAGTTTCGAGCTCTATGAAGAGATTATGGCATAAGAAGAGATATTTTTGCAAATCTTGCAGAATCGTCCTTCGTGGACAGGAAATTCTCTCACACAGGCCGCTGTGATCGAACGGTTCTAGACGCTACACTCCAGAACCGCGCTGCTGCTACGGTCGCAGGTTCGAATCCTGCCTCGGGCATGGATGTGTGTGATGTCCTTAGGTTAGTTAGGTTTAAGTAGTTCTAAGTCTAGGGGATTGATGACCTCAGATGTTAAGTCCCATATGGCTTTGAACCATTTTGAACGAAATTCTCTCAAGCTAAACGATGGTTAAAATTCATTGACCTAAAACTGGACTGCAT
Organism: Schistocerca cancellata; assembly: GCF_023864275.1. Taxonomy (NCBI): domain Eukaryota; kingdom Metazoa; phylum Arthropoda; class Insecta; order Orthoptera; family Acrididae; genus Schistocerca; species Schistocerca cancellata. The sequence goes on along the minus strand of NC_064629.1, from coordinate 207,884,626 downwards.
CTAGATAAAATGCGTTGTTTTTACCTTAAACGAACAGGCTTTTAATGGCATCAAGAGAAATTTCCATCGCTTCTTCATAGTTCCACTTATGTACGTTCTTAGGTGTAATAACTACTCAGGTCTCTCTTTCTGGTAATCCATTTGTGAATCACGAGGGAAGAGCAGAGCAGCAGAAAAAGCGGCTGCTTCTTGTGCACGGCGTGTTTTCCAGCGGACGATGACTGGAACGGAAGATTACCGCAATTGTGGCTGCTGCGGCGAGTTTCCCGCTAGGTCACTGCCGCTGCAGCGGCGCATGCGCGGAACTAAGCTGACATAACGCGGCGCGCGCCTCAGGCTTACTGCCGTAATCACCAGCTCTGTAGCACAGGGACGGAACGAGCAGCTGAATGCAGTATCATAAGCAGTCATTCTCTCTCTTTGCTCGTATTTTCTATTTTTCGTCGCCGGTGCTGAATAGAAGCAGCCACTTGCGGGTGTCGTCTGGTTGCTGTTGTATTAGCGCCCAAATACGCTGAGGTGACCAAAGTCATGGGATAGCAATACGCTCATATCCAGATGACGGCGTTATCACCTACACAAGGTATAAAAGGGCAGTGCATTGGTGGGGCTGTCATTTGTTCAAAATGGCTCTAAGCACTATGGGACTTAACATCTTAGGTCATCAGTCACCCTATCATTTGTACTCATATCATTCATGTGAAAAGGTTTCCGACATGGTTATGGCGGCACGACGGCTATGAACGGAGTTTGAAGTGGAGTAGTAGTTGGAGCTAGACGCATAGGACTTTCCATTTCGTAAATCGTAAGGGAATTAATGTTCTGAGATCCACAGCGTGAAGAACCTGCCTAAAATACCAATTTTCAGCCACTACCTCTCACTGCGAACAATGCGTTGGCCGACGGCCTTCACTTAACGACCGAGAGCAACACCGTATGTGTAGAGTTGTCAGTGCTAACAGACAAGCACCTCTGCGTGAAATAACTGCAGAAATTGGTGTGGGACGTACGACGAATGTATCCGTTAGAACAGTGTGGTTAAATTCGGCGTTAATGGGTATGGCAGCAGATGAACGACGCGAGTGCCTCTGCTAACAGCACGACATCGCCTGCAGCACATCTCCTGGGCTCGTGACCATATCTGTTGGACCTAGACAACTGGAAAACCTTAACCTGGTCAGAGGAGTCCCAATTTCAGTTGGTAAGAGCTGGTAGTAGGGTTCGAGCGTAGCGCAGACCCCACGTAGACACGGACCCAAGTTGTCAACAAGGCACTGTGCAATCTGGTGGTCTCTCCATAATGGTGCGGCTATGTTTACGTGGAATAAGCTCGGACCCGTGGTCCAACTGAACCGACCATTGACTGGAAATGATTATGTTCGGCGACTTGGAGACAGTTTTCAGCCATGTTCCCAAACAACGATGGAATTTTTATGGATGAAAATGCGCCATGTCACCAGGCCACAACTGTTCGCGATTGGTTTGAAGAACATCCCGGACAGTGAAGGATCTTGCCACCCAGAATGGCAGACATGAATCTCATCGAACATTTATGGGACATAATCGAGATAGTTAGTTCGTACATAAAATCCAGCACCACCAACACTTTCGCAATTAGGGAGAGCTATAGAGGCAGCATGACTAAAATATTTCTGCAGGGGACTTCCAGCGAATTTTTGAGTTCATGCCACATCGAGTGGCTGCATTACGCCGGGCAGGAGGAGGTCCGACACGATACTGGCAGGTATCTCATGTCTTTTGTCACCTCAGTGTAGCATTCGCTTTTATCGTTTAGATGCCTGTAGAAGATCAGTTACCACAACCATTTGTTTATTATAGAACTGGATTAACGTAAGACGCAAAGTCCCTAACATAAAAAACCTCTCCGTCTACAGGCCACAAGTGGCCCATCGGGTCCATCCGACCGCCATGTCATCCTTAGAGGATGATGCGGATAGGAGGGGCGTGGGGTCAGCACACCTCTCTCCCGGTCGTTATGATAGTATACTTGACCGAAGCCCCTACTATTCGGTCGAGTAGCTCCTCAATTGGCATCATGAGGCTGAGTGCACCCCAAAAAATGGCAACAGCGCATGGTGACCTGGATGGTCACCCTTCGAAGTGCCGACCACGCCTGACAGCGCTTAACTTCGGTGATATCACGGGAACCGGTGTATCCACCGCGGCAAGGCCGTTGCCAAAGCCCCTAACATGGAAAGCATAATTTCACAACCACTCAGATGCAATCATTCGGTGTCCTATTTTAGATTTGAAGTACCAGATGCAGTTGATGTAGAAGTCATCCCCAACTACTGAAAGAAATACACCAAGTAATAATGAAACTAAAAAATGACAAAGCCTGCAGCGAAGATCATATTTTTGCTGGACAATTAAAAATAGATTATTCAGAACTACAGTCTTGAACAGAAGCGGTCTGAGAGGCTCAAACCTACAGATTGGAAAACGACAATTATTTGCCTCCTATTAAAAGAATGATCCCCCTCTGCTTGGTTAAAATAGAAGAGGTGGATTGCTTAGTGTTACTTGTGATATGCTTTCAATTTGCGACTTAAATAGACTGATCCTCAAAACTAACTAACTGATGACTATGAATGTGGCTTCCGCAGCAGTAGGTTGTAACATAGCCTTATCCTTTCTGGCACGCAAACCAAATTGAGAGGGTGCCAAAGCACGACGTTTTGCAGTGTCTTTCACTTGAATGTTGAGAACTCATCGGTTGACTAACGACGGAAGCACTGAGGTACAAATAGACTTGCTTTTGTTAATACATTTTCGTCACACAGTTCCATAATACGTACCACTAAACAACTGCTTAACAGAAAAGTAACTGTTATATGAAGATTTAAAAGGTTCACATTGGAAAGAGTGAGTCTAATATAACGAAAGAGAGTGTGCCAGGGGAAAACAACAGCCGGTGGATGGTCACGAAAGAGAACTCGAGTAGCAGTGTCGCTGGCGCTCAGCGACATTTGTAATCCGAGTATTCCTCCATTATTGATACACACTATGTGATCAAAAGTATCCGTACACCTCCCCAAAACATATGTTTTTCAAATTAGGTGCATTGTGCTGCCACCTTCTGCCAGGTACTCCATATCAGCGACGTCAGTAGTCATTAGACATCGTGAGAGAGCAGAATGGGGCGCTTCGCAGAACTCACGGACTTCGAACGTCGTCAGGTGATTGGGTGTCACTTATGTCATGCGTCTGTACACGAGATTTCCACAATCCTAAACATCCCTAGGTCCACTCTTTCCGATGTGATAGTGTATTGGAAACGTGAACGGACACGTAAAGCACAAAAGCGCACGGGCCGACCTCGTCTGTTGACTGGCAGAGACCGCCGACAGTTGAAGAGGGTCGTAATGTGTAATAGGCAGACATCTACTCAGACCATCATACAGGAATTCCAGACTGCTTCAGGATCCACTGCAAGTACTATGACAGTTAGGTGGGAGGTGAGAAAACTTAGATTTCATGGTCGAGCGGCTGCTCGTAAGCCACACATCACGCCGGTAAATGCCAAACGACGCTTCGCTTGGTGTAAGGAGCGTAAACATTGGACGATTAAACAGCGGAAAAACGTTCTGTGGAGTGACTAATAACGGTACACAATACGGCGATCCGATGGCAGGCTGTGGGTATGGCGAATGCCCGGTGAACGTCATCTTGGTTCAAATACCTCTGAGCACTATAGAACTTAACATCTGAGGTCATCAGTCCGCTAGAACTTAGAACAACTTAAACCTAACTAACCTAAGGACATCACACACATGCATGCCCCAGGCAGGATTAGAACCTGCAACCGTAGCTGTCGCGCGGTTCCGGACTGAAGTGCCTAGAACCGCTCGGCCACAGCGGCCGGCGAACGTCATCTACCAGTGTGTGTAGCGCCAACAGTAATATTCGGAGGCGATGGTGTTATGGTGTGGTCGTGTTATTCATGCAGGGCGCTTGCAGCCCATGTTGTTTTGCGTGGCACTATCACAGCACATGCCTACATTGATGTTTTATGCACCTTCTTGTTTCCCACTGTTGAAGAGCAATTCTGGAATGGCGATTGCATATTTCAACACATTCGAGCTCCTGTTCATAATGCACGACCTGTGGCGAAGTAGTTACACGACAATTTAACATCTCTGTTATGGACTAGCGTGCACAGAGTCCTGACCTGAATCCTATAGAACACCTTTGGGATGTTTTGGAACGCCGACTTCGGGCCAGGCGTCACCAACCGACTTCGATACCTCTCTTCAATGCAGCAGTCTGTGAAGAATGGGATTCCATTCCCCAAGAAACCTTCCAACACCTGATTGAAAGTATGCCTGCGAGAGTGGAAGCTGTCATCAAGGCTAAGGGTGGGCTAACACCTTACTGCATTCCAGTATTACCGATGGAGGGGGCCACGAAGTTGTAAGTCATTTTCAGCCAGTTGCCGGATAATTTTGATCACATAGCGTAGCACCGGATCCTTATTACTTAGTTGATATAAAAATGCTCGCATGTACTTTATAATGACCATGGAGTTTATGATACATATCTTGCAACTGTCACACTGGGTCACTCCTTTCTCTCCGAGACGTATGCCAAGTAACACTACAGAACATTATGAGAGATTTTAAATATCTTCAGAATTAATAATACGAGTTAAAACGTGTATAGAAGAAACTTTCTGTCGGATAAAAACATCAGTGGTAGAATATGAAAATTTTGAGGTGTTGTTGTTGTGGTCTTCAGTTCAATAACTGGTTTGATGCGTTTCTCCATGCTACTCTATCCTCTTCAACTCGGAGTAACTTCTGTAACCTACATTCTTCTCAATCTGTTTACTGTATTCATCTCTTGGTCTCCCTCTACAATTTTACCCTCCCCACTTCCCTCCAGTACTAAACTGGTGATCCCTTGATGTCTTAGACTGTGTCCTGTTAACTGATCCCTTTTTCTACTCAGGTTGTATCACAGATTTCTTTTCTCCCCAGTTCTATTCAATAGTTCTTCTTTAGTAACGCGATTTCCTCATCTAATCTTCAGCACTCTTCTGTGGGACCACCATTCAAAAGTTTCTATTCCCTTCTTGTCTAAAATACACTCCTGGAAATTGAAATAAGAACACCGTGAATTCATTGTCCCAGGAAGGGGAAACTTTATTGACACATTCCTGGGGTCAGATACATCACATGATCACACTGACAGAACCACAGGCACATAGACACAGGCAACAGAGCATGCATAATGTCGGCACTAGTACAGTGTATATCCACCTTTCGCAGCAATGCAGGCTGCTATTCTCCCATGGAGACGATCGTAGAGATGCTGGATGTAGTCCTGTGGAACGGCTTGCCATGCCATTTCCACCTGGCGCCTCAGTTGGACCAGCGTTCGTGCTGGACGTGCAGACCGCGTGAGACGACGCTTCATCCAGTCCCAACCATGCTCAATGGGGGACAGATCCGGAGATCTTGCTGGCCAGGGTAGTTGACTTACACCTTCTAGAGCACGTTGGGTGGCACGGGATACATGCGGACGTGCATTGTCCTGTTGGAACAGCAAGTTCCCTTGCCGCTCTAGGAATGGTAGAACGATGGGTTCGATGACGGTTTGGGTGTACCGTGCACTATTCAGTGTCCCCTCGACGATCACCAGTGGTGTACGGCCAGTGTAGGAGATCGCTCCCCACACCATGATGCCGGGTGTTGGCCCTGTGTGCCTCGGTCGTATGCAGTCCTGATTGTGGCGCTCACCTGCACGGCGCCAAACACGCATACGACCATCATTGGCACCAAGGCAGAAGCGACTCTCATCGCTGAAGACGACACGTCTCCATTCGTCCCTCCATTCACGCCTGTCGCGACACCACTGGAGGCGGGCTGCACGATGTTGGGGCGTGAGCGGAAGACGGCCTAACGGTGTGCGGGACCGTAGCCCAGCTTCATGGAGACGGTTGCGAATGGTCCTCGCCGATACCCCAGGAACAACAGTGTCCCTAATTTGCTGGGAAGTGGCGGTGCGGTCCCCTACGGCACTGCGTACGATCCTACGGTCTTGGCGTGCATCCGTGCGTCGCTGCGGTCCGGTCCCACGTCGACGGGCACGTGCACCTTCCGCCGACCACTGGCGACAACATCGATGTACTGTGGAGACCTCACGCCCCACGTGTTGAGCAATTCGGCGGTACGTCCACCCGGCCTCCCGCATGCCCACTATACGCCCTCGCTCAAAGTCCGTCAACTGCACATACGGTTCACGTCCACGCTGTCGCGGCATGCTACCAGTGTTAAAGACTGCGATGGAGCTCCGTATGCCACGTCAAACTGGCTGACACTGACGGCGGCGGTGCACAAATGCTGCGCAGCTAGCGCCATTCGACGGCCAACACCGCGGTTCCTGGTGTGTCCGCTGTGCCGTGCGTGTGATCATTGCTTGTACAGCCCTCTCTCAGTGTCCGGAGCAAGTATGGTGGGTCTGACACACCGGTCTCAATGTGTTCTTTTTTCCATTTCCAGGAGTGTATTTAGCGTCCATATTCCCCTTTCATACATGGCTATACTCCACACAAATGCTTTCAGAAAAGATTTCCTGTCACTTAAATCTGTACTCGATGCTAACAAAATTCTCTTCTGCAGAAATGCTTTTCTTTCCATTGCTAGTATACATTTTATATCCTCTCTATTTCGACCATCACCAGATATTTGGCTGCCCATGTCGCAAAATTCATCTTCTACTTGAAGTGTCTCGTTTCAAAATTTAATTCCCTCAGCATCACCTAATTTAATTTTGACTGCATTCCATTATCCTCGTTTTGCTTTTGTTGATGTTCATCTTAGATCCCTCTTTAAAGATACTGTCCATTGCATTCCTGTCCAACTGCTCTTCCAACTCCTTTGCCGTCTCTGACAGAGTTACAATGTCATCGGTTAACTTCAAAGTTTTTATTCCTCTCCCTGAACTTTAATTCCTACTCCAAATTTTTCTTTGGCTTCCTTTATTGCTTGCTCAAAGTAGAGATTGAATATCATTGGAGGTAGGCTACAAATTTGTCTCGCTCCCCTGTCAACCACTGCTTCTCTTTCATGCCCATCTACTTTTATAATTGCTGGTTCAAATGGCTCGAGCACTATGGGACTCAACTTCTGAGGTCATCAGTCCCATAGAACTTAGAACTACTTAAATCTAACTAACCTAAGGAGATCACACAAATCCATGCCCGAGCAGGATTCGAACCTGCGACCGTAGCGGTCGCGCGGTTCCAGACTGTAGCGCCTAGAACCGCACAGCCACTCCGGCCGGCTTATAACTGCTGTCTCGTTATTGTGCAAGTTGTAAATAGCCTTTCGTTTCCTGTATTTTAATCCTGCTACCCTCAAAATTTGAAAGAGAGTATTCCAGTCAACATTGTCAAAAGCTTTCTCGAGGTCTACAAATGCTATAAACGTAGGATTGCCTTTCCTCAACCTATCTTCTAACAAGGGAACCTCCCCATCGCACCCCCCTCAGATTTAGTTATAAGATGGCACAGTGGATAGGCCTTGAAAAACTGAACACAGATCAGTCGATAAAACAGGAAGAAGTTGTGTGGAACAATGAAAAAATAAGCAAAATATACAAACTGAGTAGTCCATGTCCACAATAGGCAACATCAAGGACATTTTTAAGCGCAGGAGCGCCGTGGTCCCGTGGTTAGCGTAACTACGGAACGAGAGGTCCTTGGTTCAAGTCTTCCCTCAATTGAAATATTTATTTTCTTTATTTTCGCAAAGTTATGATCCGTCCGTTCGTTCATTGTCGTCTCTGTTCACTGTAATAAGTTTAGTGTCTGTGTTTTGCGACCGCACCGCAAAACCGTGCGATTAGTAGACGAAAGGACGTGCCTGTCCAATGGGAACCGAAAACATTTGATCGCAAGGTCATAGGTCAACCGATTCCTCAAGGAAAACACGTCTGATATATTCTATACGACACTGGTGACGGCATGTGCGTCACATGACAGGAATATGTTGTCGACCCACCTAACGTGTTCACCTGGCGAATGGGTAAAAAGATTCGTCGACCTTGCCCGATTTAGGTTTTGTTGTGGATGTGATAATCACTCCCAAAAAAGTGATGAAAACGTAAGAGTCTGTCACATAAACTGCAACAAATGAATGCAACAGTTTCACAGTCGCACGGTTTCCTCTGTGCTCTGTCAAAACATATGTTTTTAACGTTTTCAAATTTTTCCCTGTGTAGACCGTCAAATCCTGCATATGTTCAAGCAAATCTGAACTTGTCCTGGAACTTTGGAGAGCAAAGTTGATTATACAAAAATTAAAGTTTTCACACAATGGAGACTTGAATCAAGGACCTCTCATTTTGCAGTCGCTCACGCTAACCACGGGACCACGGCGTTCCCAGCCTCGCACCTTCCTTGATGTTGAATATCCTGTCCATGGACTACTCAGTTTCTATATTTTGCTTAGTTTTTTCATAGTTCCACACAACGTCTTCCTGTTTTCTCGATTTATCTGTGTTCAGTTTCTCAAGTCCTATCCACTGTGCCAACTTATAACTAAATCTGAGGCGGGGTGCGATGGGGAGGTTCCCTTGTAAGAGAAGTCGTAGGTTCAATGGTGTCCCTCGTGTTCCTACATTTCTCCGTAACCCAAACTGATCTTTTCCGAGGTCAGCTTCTACCAGTTTTTCCCTTCTGCTGCAAATAATTTTGTGTTAGTCTTTTGCAACCATGGCTTATTAAACTGATAGTTCAGTAATATTCACACCTGTCAGCACCGGCTTTCTTTGGAACTGGAATTATTATATTCCTCTTGAAGTCTCTTTCTTTGGAACTGGAATTATTATATTCCTCTTGAAGTCTGAGTTTATTTCACCTAACTTACAAATCTTGCTCGCCAACGGCCTTGCCGCAGTGGTAACACCAGTTCCCGTCAGATCACCGAAGTTAAGCGCTGTCGGGCTGGGCTAGCACTCGGATGGGTGACCATCCCGGTCTGCTGAGCGCTGTTGGCAAGCCGGGTGTACTCAGCCCTTGTGACACAAACAGAGGAGCTGCTTGGTTGAGAGGTAGCGGCTCCGGTCTCGGAAACTGACATACAACCGGGAGAACGGCGTGCTGTCCACACACCCCTCCGTATCCGCATCCAGTGACGCCTATGGGCTGAGGATGACCTAAATTTGCCCTCTGGCCATTCCTGCTGAGCCATTTTGCGCTTCCTGTCAGTCTCATTTTTAAACGTTTGTATTCCTTTTCACATGCTTCATTTATTACATTTTGATATTTTTTTCCTTTCATCAGTCAAATTCAATACTCTCGTGTTATCCAAGGATTTCTACGAGACCTCGTCTTTTTGCCTATTTGATCCTCTGCTGCCTTAGCTATTCTATGTCTCAAAGCTACCCATCCTTCTTCTACTGTATTCCTTTCCCTTGTTCTTGTCAATCGTTCCTTAATGCTCGGTCTGAAACTCTCAATAACCTTTCGTTCTTTCAGTTTGTCCACGTCCCATTTCCTTAATTTCCTATCTTTTTCTAAATTTCTTCCGTTTTAAACTGCATTTCATAACCAGAAAGTTGTGGTCAGAGTTCAAATCTGCCCCTGGAAATGTGTTACAATTTAAAACCTGGTCCCGAAACCTTCCTATGTCTCCAGCTCTTTCCCACGTATAAAATCTTCATTCATGATTCTTAAACCAAGTGTTAGCGATGATTACATTACGCTCTGTGCAAAAGTTACCAGGCGGCTTTCTCTTTTATTCCTTTTCCCAGTCCATTTCACCTACTATTTTTCCTTCTCTTCCTTTCCCTACTATTTAATCCCAGTCCCCAACGACTACTAAATTTTTGTCTCCCTTAACTATTTGAATAATTTCTTTTATCTCATCACACATTTCTTCCGTATTTTAGTCATCTGCGGAACTGTTTGGCATGTAAACTTGTAGTACAGTGGTCAGCACGGGCTTCGTGTATGTCTTGGCTCCAATAATGAGTTCGCTATGTTGTTCGTAGTAGCTTACCCGCGTTCCTATATTGTTCTTTATTATTAAACCTACTCCTGCATTGCACCTATCAGACCAATTGTGTGATTGGATTGAAGAGTTCCTAGATAACAGAACGCAGCATGTTATTCTCAATGGAGAGAAGTCTTCCGAAGTAAAAGTGATTTCAGGTGTGCCGCAGGGGAGTGCCATAGGACCGTTGCTATTCACAATATACATAAATGACCTTGTGGACGACATCGGAAGTTCACTGAGGCTTTTTGCAGATGATGCTGTGGTGTATCGAGAGGATGTAACAATGGAAAATTGTACTGAAATGCAGGAGGATCTGCAGCGAATTGACGCATGGTGCAGGGAATGGCAATTCAATCTCAATGTAGACAAGTGTAGTGTGCTGCAAATACATAGAAAGATAGAGCCCTTATCATTTAGCTACAAAATAGCAGGTCAGCAACTGGAAGCAGTTAATTCCATAAATTATCTGGGAGTACGCATTAGGAGTGATTTAAAATGGAATGATCATATAAAGTTGATCGTCGGTAAAGCAGATGCCAGACTGAGATTCATTGGAAGAATCCTAAGGAAATCCAATCCGAAAACAAAGGAAGTAGGTTACAGTACGCTTGTTCGCCCACTGCTTGAATACTGCTCAGCAGTGTGGGATCCGTACCAGATAGGGTTGATAGAAGAGATAGAGAAGATCCAACAGAGAGCAGCGCGCTTCGTTACAGGATCATTTAGTAACCGCGAAAGCGTTACGGCGATGACAGATAAACTCCAGTGGAAGACTCTGCAGGAGAGACGCTCAGTAGCGCGGTACGGGCTTTTGTTAAAGTTTCGAGAACATACCTTCACCGAAGAGTCAAGCAGTATATTGCTCCCTCCTGCGTATATCTCGCGAAGAGACCATGTGGATAAAATCAGAGAGATTAGAGCCCACACAGAAGCATACCGACAATCCTTCTTTCCACGAACAATACGAGACTGGAATAGAAGGGATAACCGATAGAGGTACTCAGGGTACCCTCCGCCACACACCGTCAGGTGGCTTGCGGAGTGTGAATGTAGATGTAGATGTAGATATCTGATTTTGTATTTATAACCCTGTATCCACCTGACCAGAAGTCCTGTTCTTCCTGCCACCGAGCTTCACTAATTTACACTAATCTAACTTTAACCTCTCCGTTTCCCTTTTTAAATTTTCTACTCTACATACCCTATGAAGGGATCTGACATCCCACTGTCCGATCTTTAGAATGCCAATTTTATTTCTGCTGCAACTACTGTGCCCCCTTCATTACACGCAAACACAAATACACACACACTCACAAATTCAGTTTAAGGATTTACACACTAATAACTGGAAAATTCTTAGCTGGTTCCATTCGCTGAATAAGAAACACAACATATTGACAGTTTAAATGCCAAAACGCATGAAACTAAAATTTAGACGCTCTGAAGACAGATGGGTGTACGATTCTCTCTACAATCTTAGATTATGCTGATGGTGCATCGAGGAGAGTGGGAGTCGGCTACATAATGACAAAAACTCTAAGACCAAGATGGACGACTATTCGCGACCTATGGAACTGAATATTTGAAGACTACGAGAAAGAAGGAAGAAAAGATTACAAAATCCTTATAGGGTAAAGTTCCTTGATTTCAAGTTGGAAAACACACCGAAAATCAGAACGTGCAACAAAAAATAATTTGTGATGCACTTAGAATTATCTCTTAGTAAAACACAAAAGCTATTAAAATTTTTTTCACTCCACATTTTGTACTAAATTGTTGTTTTATGTTTAGTATAGCTAAGGTTGATACAGAAATCCTTGTGCAAGGAGACACACAGCAGATGGCGTGGAAATCAGACTTCGGGATAATGAGCCTCTTAGAAATCCATGTGTTTTTACTTTTCGCTAAAGATTACTTTGTCTGAACCATGCCGCAAGATACTTGTAGATATTGTATCGCTGGCAAAGTTGACAGTGGAATTCCGTATCCCCGCGAAAAAGGCTTTATCACTGTGATAGCGCACATGAGAGGGGAAGCTGAAATTTCTGAGTGTCGTGTTAGGTCTTGTCACCTGTAGAGCAGTTTTCCTTTTCTTCCTTTTCTTTTGTCCTAATAACATGTTCTACTAAACTGCTGGCAAACGGTCAACATTATTAAACGACAGCCTACTTCCATTAACTTTGTGTAACTTCTTCTGATTTCCGATAGTACGCTGAACTGGTGAAGACTGAATGTCCTTTAAGAATTGCGGTCATTCGCTCCTGTGCGATGTTAATAAATTTTATTGACCCGTAAATGTAGGTTTAAAAATCTGAAAAGTCAGTTTGCTAAAAGCATAACAAAATTTTCAAAATTTTGTTAAATTTACAGTTTGTGTATTCCTCTTAATACTTTCTTGTAAAATGACCGTCCGCCACCAAAGCAGAGTAGTCAGCGTGTGTGACACACACGCGCGATATGGCGGAGTACAAAAACCGGTCGAGCCATGCGGAGTTGGGTTTTCCTTGTTTTACATAAATTACTTCAGCTGAATATCATGGCAGTTGTTTGAAAACACCCACGGTAGAATTTCATTCTCTTTTTTATCCGATCTGAGTGCATCGTCTTCCCAGGGTTTTACCACAGTGAGAGAACTGAAACGAACACTACTCCGTGTCGTAAAGAGCTACTGAATAACGACGTGACGAAAACGTAGCCGAATATATTTGAAAAGCTGTCACTAATGGCCAGAAGAGGCGTATTCTCATTACTTATTACTCTGCTCCAATGTTGTGCACTGATTTTCTTTTATGTACAGATGGTTATCAAGGGAATGTGACACCTTAATGAACATGGATATGGTAGCTACGGTTTCTGATCAAGTTCAGCCACTCTATCGCATTATGTTGCCTGCACAACAGATACGTAAATGTTGTACCAATCTTTCGAGGAAAGCAAAGCTACATTCCCTATAAACCATAGGGACGAAATCTGCTACAAGTTCTATCACTAGCCACACATCCCCCAAATTGTTTAATTTAGATTCCTGTGCTATCCAGAGGAGGTGTTACAGTTCATGGACATGTTCGTCAAACCTAATGTGGGTTTTGTAAACACCGCCTTACACAAAATACATGTATTTCTTTTTTGTTTACTCAGACATATTTCGACAACTATGTGTCACTTTCTATGGGTCAAATTCATTTTTGTTAAATATCATATAAAGTTCTGGTCGTTTATCTATTTTAGGCCTAAAAACTAATATATGCACATTGTGTTTAGTTCGTTTCTATTGCTGACCTGAAAATGAAATTTCTACTGAAAATAAATATTTACACGTCGAAATTCTTTGTGCTCATTTTTGCCTAGCGTTTTGACATGATGTCGTCCGCAAAGTAGTCATGAAGAAATTTACTCATTTTTGTAATACTTCCCCGTGAGTAGTTTACGTCACTGTGCTTACATTTTCCATCCAATTGTGCATCTCTGATACATTTTCTTTTTTCATTTTATACGCTGCTTTTCATATTCTTTTTTTAAATTTCACTCTCAACTTGTTTCTCTTGGGAAGTATTTTATACAAAGTGAAATTTGAACAGTTGCGTCTCCATATTCATTTAGAGGCGCTATGTTACTGCGCAGCTCGTGGTCTCGCGGTAGCGTTCTCGCTTTCCGAGCACGGGGTCCCGGGTTCGATTCCTGGCGGTGTTAGGGATTTTCAACCGCCTCGAGATGACTGGGCGTTGTGTCATCTTCGTCATCATCATTCATCTCGATTATGGTCGGAGGTAGTAAACCACCTCCACCAGGACCTTACCTAGTACGGCGGTGCGGGTCTCTCGCATCGTTCTCCTACGCTCTGACTTCATCTTCATCATCATGTTATTGCCGTTACTCACATGTTCATCGTTTTGCTTCTGATCATTGTGGCGCTAATTTTGAATGTTCGTAGGAACTGTTGTGGTGTGTCTACTGGGAGAGAAATTGTGTGTGTGTGTGTGTGTGTGTGTGTGTGTGTGTGTGTGGGTGTGGGTGAGACAGAAAGAGAGAGAGAGAGAGAGAGAGAGAGAGAGAGATTACTATGTTTTATGTGGAAAGTGTCTTACTGAGTGCTGCAAACAGTGTTTTGTTGCACAGTGTTGTATTTTCATTCAAGACTTCTTTTCCATCACACAAATGTATGCTGTAGCTCTCCTCTATTGTGAGTTTTGGTAGAGACTATAGCTTTCTCTCAGGATCTCAAGATCAATGTCAATGTCGCTTGGTTGTCTGCTTTTTAGTGTCTGGTTATTTGCGAAAGTGATGTGTGTACTGTCACTTTTAAGGTTCTGAGGTGTTCAGAATATCTGGTTGCAAAATTTCTGCGTGTTTTGAGTATGTAGAGAGATTGGCATGAGCTACAGGTTAACTGATAGATTCCAATTTTGGAAAATTTGGTTATGAATGTGTTATTTGAGTTTACATTTTTCTGTGCGGTATTGTTTGCACGGAAAGATTTTTGTTGTCCTCGTCTCTTCAGAATTTCCACCACCCTGTGTAAATTTTTGTAGCTGTATGTTAGTATGTGACATGCAGCGTTCTTTTTAAGGTGTTTCTGGTTCCCTGTGTTTGACATGTGGTGGTGTTCCTGGATGCTTGTTGCAGGTAATTCATTCTTGGTTTTTTCTTTTCCAATTTGCTCTTGTATTTTGTTGTTTAGTTTGTTTATTATTTACATGTTGCATTGATTCCCTCTAGCTATTTTGTGTGTTGTGTTTAACTCCTTTGTGTGCTTTGGTCAAATCCATTTGACTTCTGTTAAGTCTGTGTAGCATTTACCTGAAACTTGACACTTTGTCTGTATTTGACTGATTCTACTTGTTGCTGTCGGTTTCCTGAAAATTCGAAAATTGTATTTGTTGTTGGTTTTGTGTATGGTGATATCTAGGAAATAAGTTTCATGTATACTTCTGTTTCAGGGGAGAATTTTATTTGAGCGTGAATTGTGTTTATGTCACTGTGCAATTATTTTATCTGGTTGTCTGTTTCATCGATCAGATAAACAATATCGTCAGATAAAGGACTAATATATAATCTTGTATTGTTTTTGATGTTTAATTTCAATGAATTACATACGTTTGTCATATTACGTGCATTTTGCTGCCAGCTACCGTCAGGTACTCCATATCAGCTACCTCAGTAGTCATTAGACATCGTGAGAGAGCAGAATGGGGCGCTTCGCAGAACTCACGGACCTCGAACGTGGTCAGGTGATTGGGTGTCACTTGTGCCACACGTCTGTACGCGAGATTTCTACACTCCTAAACATCCCTGGGTCCACTGTTTCCGATGTGATAGTGAAGTGGATACGTGAAGGGACACGTACATCACAAAAGCGTACAGGCTGACTTCGTCTGTTGACTGACAGGGACCGCCGACAATTGAAGAGAGTCATAATGTATAATAGGTCGACATTTATCCTGACCACCACACAGGAATTACAGATTGCATCAGGATCCACTGCAAGTACTATGACACATAGGCGTAAGGTGAGAAAACTTGAATTTCATGGTCGAGCGGCTGCTCGTAAGCCACACATAACACAGGTAAATGCCTAACGACGCCTCGCTTGGTATAAGGAGCGTAAACATTGGACGACTGAACAGTGGGAAAACGTAGTGTGGAGTGACGATGCGACAGCTAAGGTCGCAGGTTCGAATGCTGCCTCGGGCATGAATGTGTGTGATGTCCTTAGGTTAGTTAGGTTTAAGTAGTTCTAAGTTCTAGGGGACTGATGACGTCAGGTGTTAAGTCCCACAGTGCTCAGGGCCATTTGAACCATTTGAGTGACGAATCACGGTACACAATGTGGCGATGCGATGGTAGGATGTGGGTGTGGCGAATGCAGGGTGAACGTCATCTGCCAGTGTGCGTAGTGTCAACAGTAAAATTCTGAGGCGGTGGTGTTATGGTGTGGTGGTGTTCTTCATGGAGAGGGCTTGCACCCCTTGTTGTTTTCTACATCTACATCTACATCTATACTCCGCGAGCCACCTTACGGTGTGTGGCGGAGGGTACTTATTGTACCACTATCTGATCCCCCCTTCCCTGTTCCATTCACGAATTGTGCGTGGGAAGAACGACTGCTTGTAAGTCTCCGTATTTGCTCTAATTTCTCGGATCTTTTCGTTGTGATCATTACGCGAGATATATGTGGGCGGTAGTAATATGTTGCCCATCTCTTCCCGGAATGTGCTCTCTCGTAATTTCGATAATAAACCTCTCCGTATTGCGTAACGCCTTTCTTGAAGTGTCCGCCACTGGAGCTTGTTCAGCATCTCCGTAACGCTCTCGCGCTGACTAAATGTCCCCATGACGAATCGCGCTGCTTTTCGCTGGATCATGTCTATCTCTTCTATTAATCCAACCTGGTAAGGGTCCCATACTGATGAGCAATACTCAAGAATCGGACGAACAAGCGTTTTGTAAGCTACTTCTTTCGTCGATGAGTCACATTTTCTTAGAATTCTTCCTATGAATCTCAACCTGGCGCCTGCTTTTCCCACTATTTGTTTTATGTGATCATTCCACTTCAGATCGCTCCGGATAGTAACTCCTAAGTATTTTACGGTCGTTACCGCTTCCAATGATTTACCACCTATGGCATAATCGTACTGGAATGGATTTCTGCCCCTATGTATGCGCATTATATTACATTTATCTACGTTTAGGGAAAGCTGCCAGCTGTCGCACCATGCATTAATCCTCTGCAGGTCTTCCTGGAGTACGTACGAGTCTTCTGATGTTGCTACTTTCTTGTAGACAACCGTGTCATCTGCAAATAGCCTCACGGAGCTACCGATGTTGTCAACTAAGTCATTTATGTATATTGTAAACAATAAAGGTCCTATCACGCTTCCTTGCGGTACTCCCGAAATTACCTCTACATCTGCAGATTTTGAACCGTTAAGAATGACATGTTGTGTTCTTTCTTCTAGGAAATCCTGAATCCAATCACAAACCTGGTCCGATATTCCGTAAGCTCGTATTTTTTTCACTAAACGTAAGTGCGGAACCGTATCAAATGCCTTCCTGAAGTCCAGGAATACGGCATCAATCTGCTCGCCAGTGTCTACGGCACTGTGAATTTCTTAATACGAGAACACAAAACATGTTCCATTATTCTACAACAGATTGACGTAAGCGAAATAGGCCTATAATTATTCGCATCTGATTTATGACCCTTCTTGAAAATGGGAACGACCTGCGCTTTCTTCCAGTCGCTAGGTACTTAACGTTCTTCCAGCGATCTACGATAAATTGCTGATAGAAAGGGGGCAAGTTCTTTAGCATAATCGCTGTAGAATCTTAAGGGTATCTCGTCTGGTCCGGATGCTTTTCCGCTACTAAGTGATAGCAGTTGTTTTTCAATTCCGATATCGTTTATTTCAATATTTTCCATTTTGGCGTCCGTGCGACGGCTGAAGTCAGGGACCGTGTTACGATTTTCCGCAGTGAAACAGTTTCGGAACACTGAATTCAGTATTTCTGCCTTTCTTCGGTCGTCCTCTGTTTCGGTGCCATCGTGGTCAACGAGTGACTGAATAGGGGATTTAGATCCGCTTACCGATTTTACATATGACCAAAACTTTTTAGGGTTCTTGTTTAGATTGTTTGCCAATGTTTTATGTTCGAATTCGTTGAATGCTTCTCTCATTGCTCTCTTTACGCTCTTTTTCGCTTCGTTCAGCTTTTCCTTATCAGCTATGATTCGACTACTCTTAAACCTATGATGAAGCTTTCTTTGTTTCCGTAGTACCTTTCGTACATGATTGTTATACCACGGTGGATCTTTCCCCTCGCTTTGGACCTTAGTCGGTACGAACTTATCTAAGGCGTACTGGACGATGTTTCTGAATTTTTTCCATTTTTGTTCCACATCCTCTTCCTCAGAAATGAACGTTTGATGGTGGTCACTCAGATATTCTGTGATTTGTGCCCTATCACTCTTGTTAAGCAAATATATTTTCCTTCCTTTCTTGGCATTTCTTATTACACTTGTAGTCATTGATGCAACCACTGACTTATGATCACTGATACCCTCTTCTACATTCACGGAGTCGAAAAGTTCCGGTCTATTTGTTGCTATGAGGTCTAAAACGTTAGCTTCACGAGTTGGTTCTCTAACTATCTGCTCGAAGTAATTCTCGGACAAGGCAGTCAGGATAATGTCACAAGAGTCTCTGTCCCTGGCTCCAGTTCTGATTGTGTGACTATCCCATTCTATACCTGGTAGATTGAAGTCTCCCCCTATTACAATAGTATGATCACGAAACTTCTTCACGACGTTCTGCAGGTTCTCTCTGAGGCGCTCAACTACTACGGTTGCTGATGCAGGTGGTCTACAGAAGCATCCGACTATCATATCTGACCCACCTTTGATACTTAGCTTAACCCAGATTATTTCACATTCGCATTCGCTAATAACTTCACTGGATATTATTGAATTCTTTACTGCTATAAATACTCCTCCACCATTGGCGTTTATCCTATCCTTGCGGTATATATTCCATTCTGTGTCTAGGATTTCGTTACTGTTCACTTCCGGTTTTAACCAACTTTCCGTTCCTAATACTATATGCGCACTATTTCCTTCAATAAGAGATATTAATTCAGGAACCTTGCCCTGGATACTCCTGCAGTTTACCAATATTACGTTAACTTTTCCTGTTTTTGGTCTCTGAGGACGGACGTTCTTTATCAACGATGATAATGTCCTCTCTGGTAAGCCGTCAGGTATTTTATCGTTTCGCCCAAGGGGGGGTCCCTCTAACCTAAAAAACCCCCGTGTGCACGCCACACGTACTCTGCTACCCTAGTAGCTGCTTCCGGTGTGTAGTGCACGCCTGACCTGTCTAGGGGCGCCCTACAGTTCTCCACCCAATAACGGAGGTCGATGAATTTGCAACCATTATAGTCGCAGAGTCGTCTGAGCCTCTGGTTTAGACCCTCCACACGGCTCCAAACCAGAGGACCGCGATCGACTCTGGGCACTATGCTGCAGATATTAAGCTCAGCTTGCACTCCGCGTGCGATGCTGGTTGTCTTCACCAAATCAGCCAGCCGCCGGAAGGAACCAAGGATGGCCTCAGAACCCAAGCGGCAGGCGTCATTCGTTCGTTTTAGGTGACACTATCACAGCACAGGCCTACATTGATGTTTTGAGCACCTTCTTGTTTCCCACTGTTGAAGAGCAATTCGGGGATGGCGATTGCATATTTCAACACATTCGAGCACCTGTTCATAATGCACGACCTGTGGCGAAGTAGTTACACGACAATTTAACATCTCTGTAATGGACTAGCGTGCACAGAGTCCTGACTTGAATCCTATAGCACACGTTTGGGATGTTTCTGAACACCGACTTCGTGCCAGACCTCACCTACCGACATCGCTAACTTTCCTCAGTGCAGCACTCCGTGAAAAATGGGCTGCCATTCCCCAACAAACCTTCCAACACCTGACTGAACGTATGCGTGCGAGAGTGAAGGCTGTCATCAAGGCTAAGGGTGGGCCAACTCCATACTGAATTCCAGCATTACCGATGGAGGGTGCCACGAACTTGTAAGTCATTTTCAGCCAGTTGTCCGGATAATTTTGATCATATACTGTATATCACAAGTAACATCAGCACGGACGCGGTCATCACGAACGGCAGCATGCATAGCGATATGTGGAGATGTTACTGTTTATAACCTTCATAGGAAGTAAGTGTTATTCTGCTTGCGAAGGCGGTATTAGTACTTCAAGGATCTATGAAGGAGTCTGGGAAAGAAAAGAAGGTTAGAATTAAACTCCTCTCAACCTTGAAGTCGTTATAGACGTAGTCCTTACTCCGACTGGACATGAAAATGGAATGAAACTGGTAGTGGACTCTTATGCGTCATCATGGCATTCACCTGAAATGGTTAGGGAAAATGAGAAATATCTGTATCAGCATGGACGAATGGGTATTTGAAACCTTCGCCTCCTCAAAAATAAGAATTTAGCATCTTAACCACTTCACATCCCTGCTCAGTTAGGTCTGTCTAGAACAATGACACGATTTCTGAGAGTACTAACGCATGATCATCTGAATTCTAGTCTGGAGATGGAGCTAAACACTCAGTCTACTTAACTGTATGCAAGGCGGTTCTAGACATTTTCTACCACTACTTTTACCTCTGACGATGATTTGTTAATGTGAAAAGTGGCAAATTGCAAAAAGGCAAGGGGTTAACGTCTCTACTAGGTACATCTGTAGTAAGACACTGAGATGATGATGATAACAAGTCGGCAAGCTGAAACCGCTCTGGGGTCTGAATCATCCGTTACCGGAATGATTTCGAGCGAGATGGGGCAGCAGTTAGCACACTGGACTCGCATTCGGGAGGACGACGGTTTAAACCCGTGTCCAGCCGTCCTGGTTTAGGTTTTCCGTGATTTCCCTAAATCGCTTCAGAGAAATTCCGGGATAGTTCCTTTGAAAGAGCACAGCCGACTTCCTTCCCCAGTCCTTCCCTAGTTCGATGGGACCGATGACTACGCTGTTTGATCCCCTCCCCAAAGTCGACCAACCAACCGGAGTGATTCTGTATTGATCTGTTGACGGGTGTGCGTGTTGTCAAGCCCAGTGAAATTACTTCCTTTGGTGGAGAAACATAAGCAGACCGCTCGTGGACGGTTGCCTTAAATACATACTCTGTGTCGAGCTTGCTATCAAAACACTGGGTGATAACCCTCTTTCAGTGCCTGAAACAAAAGCACCCAGGAGGAGTGTTGCTCAAATCTTTGTCCGATGATCCTAATTTAAAATTTTCATGGTACTCCTCAGTCACTTTAAATGAATATCCTGCTGGTTTGAAACAAGTCCATCGTTGATTTTTTTCACCACACTTCTTTTAATCGAAGCGCGTGTAGCCACCCGCTACGATTAACTGAAGATGAATATTTAAGCACTTGTCTAGCTCCGACTGACTCTAACCTCCCTTCAGATTCTCAGGAGCATAAAATCACACCTGTTCTCTTACTGTCAAAGTACCAACTACAGTTCGTCTCTCAAACATCAACTGTTGGCTAGGTACGGAAAACGTATGAGGACGGCTGCCCCTCTTGTGTTGCTCTGGTGATTTCCTGCAGAGTTAAAGAAGTAAATGGAAATGACGTGTGGCTAGGGCCTCCCGTCGGGTAGACCGTTCACTTGGAGCAAGACTTTCGAGTGGACGCCACTTCGGCGACTTGCGTGTCGATGGGGATGAAATGATGATAAGGACAACACAACTCCCAGTCCCTGAGTGGAGAAAATCTCCGACTCAGCCGGGAATCGCACCCGGGCCGTTAGGATTGACATTCCGTCACGCTGACCACTCAGCTACCAGGGTCGGACGTTAAAGCGGTAATGATGTACTTAACATCTGTATTAATGATTTTAGTTACCACCGAACTATCACTATGAGTGCATTGGTTCAGTTTTGGTTAACTGGGTTCACATTGTGTTGTTCTCTTGAGCATATTAGCTAATAGTTGAACGCAGTTTTGCTGATAATTCGAAACAGAAGAAGAATTCATGGATAGCTGTACCTAATTCCGCTCATAACGAATTTGTTGTGTAACTTACACAACTCTCTCTTACAGGCTGTGACTGAGGAGTGGCCGTCTGTGTCAGTTTTAACGTTCAGATTCTTGTATATTTTGGAGTGCTTAGTGACAGCGGCTTGTCATTAATTTTCTATATGTCTGAGGTAAACGGATTTGTGTTTCCTTTGTTAAAGTATCAGTATGTCGTTCATACGGAGAAATCTAGGGAGAGGTATGTCAGTACAGCAGCGAAGGAAATGGAGCACGTGATCTGACGTTCTAAGGCCTGACAGCGTCGCACGATCTATAGGCGACTGTGGCACACAGGAAATCACGTAACACCGTTAACAGGTTCCTGTTTTCTACTGGATGTTCGTTCCTTACTCTGAGGAAGCAGAACAAGAACTCTTTATACATTTACCGGCGCTAATTTCCAGATTTCTTCCGCCAGCCGCTTTAGAAAATCTTTAAACGTGGAGTGGTGCATTTTGTAGCTGTTTACATAGCTGAGCAAGTTCCACGGAGCACGTGGTATTACATTCTGTAAGACTTCACTTCTTTTTTTCTAGCAGTAAAGTGAAGGGCAGAGATCTGTTCGCCTCAAGGTGATTCCTAGACACGGTATCAGAATGTTTTGGTCTCTTTATTCAGTTCAGTTCTACGTGTTACATGGCTTACTTTCCACGACCCAGGTAGCATACACTAGAATTGTTGTAGGGAGAACTGATTTCGAATCACAACTTACATCTGATTTCTCTAAGCCATGGTAGGTGATTGACGGGTGGCACTGAAGGCAAGGCTAGAGTATATCTAATGAGTCTGATGATGTACTTCGTTGTTAATGCCAATGAATGCCAGAACTGTAGAAATCATGTAGAATTTAAAAAGAAGAAATAAAGAGCTAATGACGAATTCTGTGACCCACGGAAAACGTAAATTTTTCGGAGTTAGAAGTAATCTTTCACTCTATAGTGGAGTACAATAAAAATTTCTGATAGATTAGATGCGTGTGCCGGACTGGAAGCTAAACAGTGGCCGTGGTCGAGTCGTAGTTTCAGTCTGTCAAGAAATTAATTTTAAACTTACTTCAAAAACTTTGATTATTACTAAATTGGTATCATATTACCTACAAACCCAGGATGTCGTTAAGATTAATACCATTTAAGCACTGTTATTCAAATTTGCGGTTGTTGTGGTATTCAGTTGCTAGAATAGTTTGATGCAGCTCTCCACTAGTCTCTTCAGAGCATGTCCCTTCGTATTTACGTAACTGTTGCAACCTAAATCCATTTCAAACTGGTTGCTGTACTCAAGCCCTGGTTTCCCATTGCAATTTTTATCACCCAAAGTTCCCTCCATCACCTATATGACGATTCCTTGATCGCTCAGAAGTACCCTATCAAACGATCCATTGTTTTAGTCAAGTTGTGCCATAACTATCTTTTTCCCCTATTCCAGTAATTACCTCCTCATTAGTTATTCGATGTAGCCATCTTATCTTCAGCATTCTTCTGTAGTAGCACATTTCGAGAGCTTCAATTATCTTCTTGTCTGAACTGATTACCACCTTCATCTCATCTTCAAAAAGACTTCCTGACACACAAATTTATATTCCGTGTTAACAAAGTTCTCTTTTTCAGAAACGCTTTTCTTGGTATTGCCAGTCTGCGTTCTATATCTCTACTACTTTACCCATCGTCAGCTTATATATAACCTCGATGTTTTTATTTCTTCTCCATGAACTTCAATTCCATTCACACATTTATTTTCGATTTCTTTTACTGGTTGCTCACTGTTCGGATTAAATATCATAGGGGCAGGCTAAAACGGTGTCTTAGTCCATTCTCAAGGATTGCTTCCCTTTTATGCCCTTTGACTCTTACAAGTAAGTGTGGTTTCTATAGAAATTGTAAATAAATTTTCTCTCACTGCATATTATCCCTGATACCTTTAGAACCTATAGAGTGTACTCCAGTCGACAATGTTAAAGGCTTTCTATAAATCTACAAAGTTCATAAATTTAGGGTTCGGTTTTTTCATTCTTTCTTATAGTCTGTGTCAGTATTGCCTCGCGTGTTCCTACTTTTCTCCGCAACCCAAACGATCTCTCCACGAGGTCGGCTTCTACCAGTATTTCCACTCTTCTGGAAATAATTAATTCGTGCAAGTTTTTTGCAACCATGCTTTATTGAACTAATTGTACGGTAATAGTCACATCTGTTAGCGCCTGCCTTCTTTTGAAGTGGAATTGTTACGTTCTTCTCGAAGTCTGTGGATATTTCGCATGTATCACGTCACTTGCACGATAGATGGAAAATTTTGGCCATATATGGTCACACAAGTATCTAAGTGATTCTTAGAAAATGTCACCTACTCCAGGTGCCTTGTTTCGACTCATGTCTTTCAGTGGTCTGTCAAATTCTTCACCCACTGTCATATCTCCCATCTCGCCTTCATCTACTTCATCTTCCTTTCCATAATACTGTCTTCAGGTCATTTTCCTTGTATAATCCCTCGAAACACAGAGACGGAAAAAAGTTGCGGCACCAAAAAATAATTAATATAGAGTAATGAAATTTCGGAAATACATTTGACTAGGTGACATATTTAAGCGATTAACGTTGTTGCAATATTACAGAATAATTTAAGCTCGAGATAAGCCATTGAAAATGTGAAATTGTGCTACATTAACAACCAATGTCACCCTCAGAATGTTGAATGCAAGCATGCAAAAGTGCATGCATTGTATTCTCCAGTTGCCGGATTTCAGTTGGTGGGGTAGAGGTCCATGCCTGATGCATTTGGTCGGTCAATACAAAGACGTGTACCATCTGCTTCTTCGAAAGATCGCCTTGAACAGGGTGGAACGGAAACATCCAGCCGTTAATTGGTACGTGGTGTGGCGCACGGTACACCACCCCCACATACCTACAACACTCAGGTCAACATGGTTCATTGTAGTGAACCGGAAATACCCAACGAATGACAAAAAGTACTCAATACATTTGGCGGATTCGCCCATGTGTCAGCCATGCGGCATGCTGGATACAGACGACTACCGGCTGGTCTGCGGCGAGGCATTGGCTGTGTGGACTCTAGCAAGGAATACAATAGCGTTCATGCGGCGCACTACATATACAGCAATATTTTCCGACAGTATTTTTTCCAGAGGAAACATATTTTCCGCGTCATAAGACGAACTCAGTGGCGTGGATCACAGGTATGACGGTCTATTACTTATATAGACACACACGTCTGAGCGTACTGGATTACTGGCAATACTTGCACTATGGACAGACAAAACTGTTACGGCTACGAAAGTACAAGGACTGGTATGCCAATTTCCTCGGAACGGTTTTTGCGGACCCGTCATACACTTGGGGTGTGCCGAGTGCGTAAAGATGAGCGGCGGTGCTGTCGTTGTGAAACCGACCAAGCGAAGTGATCAGCTAAGAAAAACTACGCGAGTATGCGACCCAGAAAGAACTAACACTTGCACAGTTAGCAATGGAATGGTTCTTCGAATTGTGTTTTAATATCTATAAATACTTTTTTTAAGGGTGCCGGAGGTGGCCCAACTTTGACTGTTGTTATTTCATGCACCATGATAGGAGGGCAACGAGGTTCCTTCTAGGACAGTTATGATGCAGAAGGACATACTATGGTTTTGTGAATAATGAAGCTTTCTGTTTCTCCTCCCATACCTAAAAACAAAATAAAAATAAATGGTAAGGCGACCGCCTGTGATAAGCGGAAAACCCAAGTTCGAGTCCCCGTTCAGCACAAATTTTTACTGTCATCATTCCATAAAACAGCTAATGGTTGCTCATATTCGCAGCTGCAAATACATTTCATGAATTTCATAACGGCTGTAGTCGCCGCACTGCCTGTTCCTTCGGACATGCATGCATGTCCGAAGGAACTTTGCATCATAATTCGGAGTAACACAGGCATTGCAATATCGTATTCTAATATGCAGCTAAAGAGGTTTGAGGAAACCAAAGAAAGCCCAAATGAACATTTAGAGTTACAATTCAGATATATTTACACCAGCGTAAAGTCATTCTTGAACGTCTAACAGACTTCTTCTTGATCTCTTTGTCACTAGAAGTTATTTTCAGAACACCTTTTTGCTCGTTGCCGTTCCTTTGTGTGTGAGCCAGCACGTGCGCAAGGCAGTTTATTTTTGTGTGTTTTGTAAACAGATTCTTTGTGGAGATCAGCCAGCCTGATCTCATGATACGAATTCACGCTTCTCTATTTTACTCTTAATAGTTAATTATACACTTTTTGGTAAAAACAACTTGCGTGTGCTGCGGTACAACGAAATATTTCCTGAAAAGGCACAATGTCCCTATTTTATTTATGGAATATAGTTGGAGTACAGTTGTGATATCAGTTAACTTATTTCCAGTTTTAAATGTGGAACTATCTTAGATTTAATACCTTTTCAGAGTATAAAATATGTAAAACATTTTCGGTTTACTTTTTGCGTCTAATCTGGATAAAATATCGAGCTTTCGAGGGAAGATTTCGTCGAAAGCTCGAGATTTTATGCAGAATCGACGCGGCAAGTAAGCAGAGAATGTTTCCTACGAAAATGTTGTCACGAGAAACTTCAATATCGTGAGTTTTAGATACTTAAAAGAATTAACTAAGCGGATTTTCCGTTTGATAGTTATCTTGTTCTTTAGTGCTAGTGTCCCTTCGTGTGAATTTATTAATCGCTCTTGTATTGCATACTTTTCAATTTCTCATACGGTTATGGCTTATTCTTTATTGGGCGTCTGATTTTGTAACAACTTACTTACCGTGTACAAACACTGTAGTAGAAGAGCTGCGTCCGCAGCTTGTGGTCGTACGGTAGCGTTATCGCTTCCCACGCCTCGGTTCCCGGGTTCGATTCCCGGCGGGGTCAGGTATTTTATCTGCCTCGAAATGACTGGGTGTTGTGTGATGTCCTTAGGTTAGTTAGGTTTAAGTAGTTCTAAGTTCTAAGTTCTAGGGGACTGATGACCATAGATGTTAAGTCCCATAGTGCTCAGAGCCATTTGAACCATTTTTGCAAGAGCTGTAAATCTGAACCAGAGCTAGTCACAGAATTGAAGAGACTGAAATTAATAGACCTTGAAGCAAGACTACAGACGATGAATTCTAAATGAAAAAAGTGAAACCGACCAGACAGGACATATTTATTTGTGTTGTAGCCTGTGAAACGCAGTATGGCCCAAAATAGGCGAATAGTTAATAAAATCATATGGAAATTCCAGCAAGGTGAAGTGATTAAATTTCAGCGAGCTTTTGACCAATTACTCCTCGGCCGTCATTAAACGGTAAATGACTGCAGTGTGGTCGATGGTCTCGTCCTTACAGAGCTGCGTTTTCTGCTGTGACGTCAGTGGTGCTCAGTTCCTCACCATGTAAGATAATTACTTATTATGCTCCATGACTGCTATGCCCGTATCAACCTCCTGATGGCCGCATACATCGTCTTCGTTGCGGGAACTTTTCAACTGTTTATTTTCATTTTTTTAATTACACTTCCTCAGGTACCATTTGTCCGTGTGATGACAGAGGTATCCTCGAATGCAATTTTAGATCTACTTTCGAAAGCACTTACTGCTAGGGCTGACATAAATCGCACAAACTAAAGCTCAACTTCCTAAATTCTAATGGTGTTTACATCATTACACTATTCTGCTTGTAGCTGCGGGAGCAGAACCGCCTCGTTTCCTCACTAGTGGAAGCTGGACAGCAGGTTGTTCCAGGTCACTGTAAATGTGTCCTGCAGGGGACAAATTCGGCGACCTTGTAGGCCAAGGAACGGTGTCAGTGCCACGTTGAGAGAGGCACGCATCGCGTGTTGTAGGCGGTCCACGAGGTCACCGGATCTGTCTCCAAAAGACCACTTTCGGGACGTCGCGGGATTACGTGTGTCCCGAGCTGCAAGTCCTAGATTCTTACAAATGCTGTAACTAGAGCGCGTAAGTGGATGAAATTAACGTTTCAACGAACCTGTTATTAAACATCACTTCTCTTCAGCGTGTGACAGACAAGATTTGGATATAGGTATACCAACTATCTCGTTTATGCTTGCTGGATATATCTGCACCGTCGCGCTACGTAAACGAGGATTCATCTGTTGCTGTATATTAAAGGTTCGTACGTCCCACTGTCAAAGTGTTCGCTCTACGACGCAAACTAGCTTAATGGAAATATTTAGAAGTGGGTAAGGGGGCCTTGAAGTGCGCTGCTGCAGGCGCGGATGCTGTTGCATCAGTAGAAAGCCACGTGCCGACCTTTGCTGTGCCGTCAAAGCAACCGCGCCGTTTCTTGTCTTCCTGACGCCACTACGAGACCGTCTGTCGTTCCAGTTCCGCAAGAAATTAACATGCCCGCCAGTGTCGGCTGGAGGGAGCTCGCCGTGCCTGTTACCTAATGACAAAATACACACCTGGCCATTAAAATTGCTACACAACAAAGATGACGTGCTACAGACGCGAAATTTAACCGACAGGAAGAAGATGCTGTGATATGCAAATGATTAGCTTTTCAGAGCATTCACACAAGGTTGGCGCCGGTGGCGACACCTACAACGTGCTGACATGAGGATAGTTTCCAACCGATTTCTCATACACAAACAGCAGTTGACCGGCGTTGCCTGATGAAACGTTGTTGTGATGCCTCGTGTAAGGGGGAGAAACACGTACCATCACGTTTCCGACTCTGATAAAGGTCGTATTGTAGCCTATCGCAATTGCGGTTTATCGTATCGCGACATTGCTGCTCGCGTTGGTCGACATCCAATCACTGTTAGCAGAATATGGAATCGGTGGATTCAGGAGGGTAATACGGAACACCGTGCTGGATCCCAACGGCCTCGTATCACTAGCAGTCGAGATGACAGGCATCTTATCGGCATGGCTGTAACGGATCGTGCAGCCACGTCTCGATCCCTGAGTCAACACATGGGGACGTTTGCAAGACAACAACCATCTGCACTAACAGTTCGACGACGTTTGCAGCAGCATGGACTATCAGCTCGGAGACCATGGCTGCGGTTACCCTTGACGCTGCATCACAGACAGGAGCACCTGCGATGGTGTACTCAACGACGAACCTGGGTGCACAAATGGCAAAACATCATTTTTTTCGGATGAATCCAGGTTCTGTTTACAGCATCATGATGGTCGCATCCGTGTTTGGCGACATCGCGGTGAACGCATACTGTAAACGTGTATTCGTCATGGCCATACTGGCGTATCACCTGGCGTGATGGTATGGGGTGCCATTGGTTACACGTCTCGGTCACCTCTTGTTCGCATTGACTGCACTTTGAACAGTGGACGTTACATTTCAGATGTGTTACGACCCGTGGCTCTACCCTTCATTCGATCCATGCGAAACCCTACATTTCAGCAGGATAATGCGCGACCGCATGTTGCAGGTCCTGTACGGGCCTTTCTGGATACAAAAAATGTTCGACTGCTGCCCTGGCCAGCACATTTTCCAGGTCTCTCACCAACTGAAAACGTCTCGTCAATGGTGGCCGAGGTACTGGCTCGTCACAATACGCCAGTCACTACTCTTGATGAACTGTGATATCGTGTTTAAGCTGCATGGGCAGCTGTACCTGTACACGCCATCCATGCGCTGTTTGACTCAATGCCCAGGCCTATCAAGGCCGTTATTACGGTCAGAGGTGGTTGTTCTGGGTACTGATTTCTCAGGATCTATGTACCCAAATTGCGTGAAAATGTAATCAGATGCCAGTTCTAGTATAATATATTTGTCCAATGAATACCCCTTTTATCATTTGCATCTCTTCTTGGTGTAGCAAGTTTAATGGCCAGTAGTGTACATTAAGCGAAATGGAAAGTGTTACGCCATGAAGCACCAGTCCGATATTTATCAAATTTTTAGGAGATGTGCACCACCCTACTAATGTCCATCACGCATTGGCTCCGGACACGAACACACTCCTCTACACTGATCAGGCACAACATTATAACCCCCAAACTAACTGCCATCTACCTTTGGTGCGGATAACAGCGGCGACGCGTTGTAGCATAGAAGCAATGAAGCCCTGGTAGGTCATTGGTGGGAGCTGCCACCACATCTGCACGCAAAAGTCACCTAATTTCTGTAAAATCCGGGGCAGGGTGAGACCAGCTCTAACACCACGTTCAATCACATACCAGATGTGTGTGATCGGGTTCAGATCTGGGGTGCCAGCACATCAACTGGAATTCGTCTCTGTGTTCCTCGAACCACTCCATCACACTCCTCGCAGTGTGACATGGCGCATTATCTTGCTGAAAACTGCCACTGCCGTCGGAAAACATGATCTTCAAGAAGGGATATACATGGTGTGCAACCAGTCCACGATACTACTTGACCGTCATGATGCCTTGTATGAGCTCCACAGGACCCATTGATGCCCATGTGAATGTTCCCCAGAGCACAAAGGAGCCACCGCCAGCTTGCATCCGTCCCGCAGTACAGGTGTCAAGGAGGTGTTCTCTGGAAGACTACGGATTCACGCCCTCCCATCGACATGATGAAGAAGAAATCGGGATTCATCTGCCACTGCGCCAACGTCCAGTGTCGATGGTCAGGTGCCGATTTCAGTCGTAGCTGCTGATATCGTGGTGTCAACATTGCTACATGCGTGAGTAGTTTGCTGCGGAGGCACGTCGTTAGGAGTGGTCGATGCACTGTGTGTTCAGAAACACTTATTCTCTGCCTAGCATTAAAGTCTGATGTTAGTTCCGCGACAGTTCCCCCTGTGCTGTTTTACCTTGGTATCGTATGTGTTGAAGACACCCAGCACAGCACTCCTCGAACACACAAGTCGTACAGTTTCCGAAATGCTCGAGCCGAACCTCTGGATCGTCACATTCTGCCCTCGGTCAATCGCAGATAGATGGCGCGTCTTCCCCATTCTACACACGGACAGCACTCTCACTGATACCACATGCACCGCGCTAATGTCTGACCAGCAGTCATTTGTCGCCAGGAGACGTTGCTAACGCGTGGACTGATTGATATCGCTAGTAGGTCGGTGGTCATAACGTTCTGGCTGATCAGTGTGTTCGTTTGGAAATGGAAGCAAACAGCCTCCGAATATAACCTTGACGAAAATCTTGCCATGCGCAAAACACATGCTGTGTCATCTCAAGAAGAATACTTAATGGAGGTTGATATGAAAGTAGACGTACTGTTCTGCTGTGTCTGTGTTTTACAGTGTACTGTGCAGTGTCCTTCAGACATGCATGCATGTCATAGGACACTGAAAAATGGTATTACATGCTTAGACGTACCGCAACAATAATAAATAATATACTTTATTTATACACTGCGGGAAAAAATTAGTACACCTGGAAAGACGATGTCGATTTTCATCCGATGACGGCATATGTTCAAATAGCTCTGAGCATTATGGGGCTTAACTTCTGAGGTCATCAGTCCCCAAGAACTTAGAACTACTTAAACCTAACTAACCGAAGGACATCACACACATCCATGCCCGAGGCAGGATTCGAA
Organism: Schistocerca cancellata; assembly: GCF_023864275.1. Taxonomy (NCBI): domain Eukaryota; kingdom Metazoa; phylum Arthropoda; class Insecta; order Orthoptera; family Acrididae; genus Schistocerca; species Schistocerca cancellata. Next base: position 207,853,481 of record NC_064629.1, on the reverse strand, counting down.
CCTACGACCGTAGCGGTCGCGCGGTTCCAGACTGTAGCGCCTAGAACCGCTTGGCCACCCAGGCCGGCAAAGGCATATGTCACCTGTGGCATAGCAGATGTACTGATAATGGTTTCAACGCCGTCCCACTTCAGATAGCGTAGTGGCATAGCTATCTGAGAGCCATCTATGTCTACCCTTTAATAGAGAATTCTCACAGCCAGAAGGCTCATGTTGTGCAAAGGAGTGAAACAAGCAGCAGCTATGCCACGGAGACACACTAGTGCTTCCTGCAGCCAAATGAGCGAGTTTGAAAATGGTCAAATTGTGGGCTTCCAAGTGGTGGAATGGTCCTTTCGGAGAACTGCCACACAAGTTGGACGTTCCGCGTCAGTCATGCAACGTTGCTGGTATCAGCGGTCACGTGAACATTATCACACCTGTAGACGAGATTCTGGACGTTCACGCAGCACAGATGCCAGCCAGGATCGTCGTAGTATAAGCGCATCAATGGCAGACCGTACAGCTACCACAGCACACATAAGAGGACTTGTGTGTCCAGACATGTCAACACAAGCTATGTATCTCTTGCCCGTCTTCCACTCACGCCACAGCATCGACGTGCACGGTTCGACTGGTGATTTCAGAGGATCGCTTGGAAGATGGAATGCCGCGCCATGGTCTTCAGCGATGAAAGCAGGATGAAAGCAGGTTCTGCCTGCAAGCAAGTGATGGTCGTTTGAAAGTACGACGTATGCCTGGCTAACACTGTCTCGTAGAGCGCATTCGTCCAAGACACACTGGCCCCTTCCCAAGCTGGGAATGCGATAGGCTCAGCTTTGGTGTTTCTGATGGGGTCGCTAACCAGCGGTCCGTGTGTGTAGAATGTTGATAGACCCCTTCTTTTGCCGTTATTGCAACAGGAAAATGATTTGTTGTTCCAACAGAATAATGGCCGCCCACACACTGCCCATGAAACTCGCCGTGCCCTGGCCAGCACGATCTCTGGACTTGTCTCCAACTGAGTACGTGTTGGGTGTGATGGGACAAGTAGTGAGTCGTGCGACTCGTCAATCAACAATTCGTGCTGAACTACATGAGCAGATCGATCAGGCGTGGAATAAGTATCCCTGGACAGTATTCGCCATCTGGACGACCGACTGGATGCCAGAGTCAACGCCTGCATTGCCGCTCATAGAGGCTACACCACGTACTAATATGAGTGTTTCAGCATGGGTCGATATCTGGTACCTCAGAATCACTTGTGCTATTGATCTGTAAATGTGATCATTTCATGTACTACATATGCACTGTTTCTACAATAAACCTAGAGTGAAGTGAAACCTCTGAAAGGATGAACTAATTTTTTCTGGTAGTGTATGAGTGAGTGGTTCATGGTGTGGGTTCCTGTAGTCATGTCCTAGTTCATGAACCACGGGCAACGTATGAGTGGCCAAGTAAGTGGTCCCGACAGTCGGGATACCAATTACTTTGGAATAAGGCTGGGCATCTCGGACATATTCTGAGTCGTGGTCACCTTTGTGCTCATACGGCAAAGACTACCAAATCCACCGGTTAGTCCCTCAGCCGTTAGGGGTAAAACCCAATGGGACTCGGGGCAAGTAAGGCTAGCAACCTGCTTCCCTGGTACTTTAAATATGATGCTGGCAACAATCAGAGCAAAATGCCTCGGACCTTTGGAGGTGACGGAGTCCCACCTCTGACAAACAAAGGACTCATAAGATACGACTTGGCAAACAAATGGTAATGAGATGGGGAGCTATTAATATCAATGGGGGCTACTGTGGGAAGAAGGTAGAGCTGGCAGAGGCTGCAAGTAAGATGGGGCTGGATGTTTTAGCTGTTAGTGACATTCGGGTAAGGGGTGAGAAAGAAGAGGAAGTGGGAGAATACAAGGTCTACCTGTCAGGAGTCAAAGCAGGAATAGCACAATGGGGTGTAGGGCTTTACATCAGGAAAGAAATGGAACCCAGCGTAGTTGCAATAAAGTATGTAAACGAACGACTGATGTGGATAGATTTGACAGTGTCTAGCAAGAAAATTAAGATTGTGTCAGTATATTCGTATTGTGAAGGGACAGATCAAGATAAGTTGGATAGTTTTTATGAGGCACTCAGTGATGTAGTTGTTAGAGTAAAGGACAAGGACAGTGTTCTGCTCATGGGTGATTTTAACGCCAGGATTGGAAATCGAACAGAAGGGTATGAAAAGGTTATGGGTAAATTTGGAGAGGATATGGAGGCCAACAGGAACGGGAAACAACTCTTGGATTTCTGTGCCAGTATGGGCTTAGTAATCACAATCTCCTTTTTTAAGCATAAGAACATTCACCGGTATACTTGGGAAGGCAGGGGAACCAGATCTGTCATTGACTATATAATAACAGATCAGGAATTCAGGAAGGCTGTGAGGGACACACGTGTATTCAGGGGATTCTTTGATGACACTGATCATTATTTAATCTGCAGTGAAATTGGGATTGTGAGGCCGAAAGTGCAGGAGGTCAGGTCCATATGTAGGAGGATAAGAGGGGAGAAACTTCAGGATAAGGAAATCAGGCACAAGTACATAACAGCGATCTCAGAAAGGTACCAGTTAGTTGAATGTAGTCAATTACAGTCATTGGAAAAGGAATGGACAAGGTACAGGGACACAGTACTAGAAGTGGCTAAAGAATGTCTTGGAACAGTAGTGTGTAAAAGTAGGATGAAGCAAACAGCTTGGTGGAATGATACAGTCAAGGCAGCCTGTAAAAGGAAAAAGAAGGCGTATCAAAAATGGCTACATACCAGAACCCAGGTAGACAGAGAAAGTTATGTTGAAGAAAGAAACAAAGCCAAACAGATAATTGCAGCATCCAAGAAGAAATCGTGGGAAGACTTTGGAAACAGGTTGGAGACTATGGGTCAAGCTGCTGGAAAACCATTCTGGAGTGTAATTAGCAGTCTTCGAAAGGGAGGTAAGAAGGAAATGACAAGTATTTTGGACAGGTCAGGAAAACTGCTGGTGAATCCTGTGGATGCCTTGGGAAGATGGAGGGAATATTTTGAAGAGTTGCTCAATGTAGGTGAAAATGCGACCAGTAATGTTTCAGATTTCGAGGTAGAATGGGATAGGAATGATGATGGAAATAGGATCACATCTGAGGAAGTGGAAAAAATGGTCAATAGATTGCAGTGCAATAAAGCGGCTGGGGTGGATGAAATTAAGCCGGAACTCATCAAATACAGTGGAATGTCAGGTCTTAAATGGCTACACAGGATAATTGAAATGGCCTGGGAGTCGGGACAGGTTCCATCAGACTGGACAAAAGCAGTAATCATACCAATCTTTAAACATGGAAACAGAAAAGATTGTAACAACTACAGAGGTATCTCTTTAATCAGCGTTGTGGGTAAAATCTTCTCAGGTATTGTTGAAAGGAAAGTGCGAGTATTAGTTGAGGACCAATTGGATGAAAATCAGTGTGGGTTTAGGCCTCTTAGAGGTTGTCAGGACCAGATCTTTAGCTTACGGCAAATGATGGAGAAGTGTTATGAGTGGAACAGGGAATTGTATCTATGCTTTATAGATCTAGAAAAGGCATATGACCGGGTTCCTAGGAGGAAGTTACTGTCTGTTCTACAAGATTATGGAATACGAGGCAAACTTTTGCAAGCAATTAAAGGTCTTTACATGAATAGTCAGGCAGCAGTTAGAGTTGATGGTAAATTGAGTTCATGGTTCAGAGTAGTTTCAGTTGTAAGACAATGCTGCAACCTGTCTCCACTGTTGTTCATATTATTCATGGATCATATGTTGAAAACAATAGACTGGCTGGGTGAGATTAAGATATGTGAACACAAAATAAGCAGTCTTGCATATGCGGATGACTTAGTTGTGATGGCAGATTCGATTGAAAGTTTGCAAAGTAATATTTCAGAGCTAGATCAGAAATGTAAGGACTATGGTATTAAGATTAGCATCTCCAAAACGAAAGTAATGTCAGTGGGAAAGAAATATAAAAGGATTGAGTGCCAAATAGGAGGAACAAAGTTAGAACGGGTGGACGGTTTCAAGTACTTAGGATGCATATTCTCACAGGATGGCAACATAGTGAAAGAACTGGAAGCGAGGTGTAGCAAAGCTAATGCAGTGAGCGCTCAGCTACGATCTACTCTCTTCTGCAAGAAGGAAGTCAGTACCAAGACTAAGTTATCTGTGCACCGTTCAATCTTTCGACCAACTTTGTTGTATGGGAGCGAAAGCTTGGTGGATTCAGGTTACCTTATCAACAAGGTTGAGGTTACGGATATGAAAGTAGCTAGGATGATTGCAGGTACTAGTAGATGGGAACAATGGCAGGAGGGTGTCCACAATGAGGAAATCAAAGAAAAACTGGGAATGAACTCTATAGATGTAGCAGTCAGGGCGAACAGGCTTAGATGGTGGGGTCATGTTACACGCATGGGAGAAGCAAGGTTACCCAAGAGACTTATGGATTCAGCAGTAGAGGGTAGGAGGAGTCGGGGCAGACCGAGGAGAAGGTACCTGGATTCGGTTAAGAATGATTTTGAAGTAATAGGTTTAACAGCAGAAGAGGCGTCAATGTTAGCACTGAATAGGGGATCATGGAGGAACTGTATAAGGGGGGCTATGCTCCAGACTGAACGCTGAAAGGCATAATCAGTCTGAAATGATGATGATGATGATGATGATGATGATGGTGTATGAGTGAGGTATCTGTTCTATCACACAAGACTAGGGTGTGACAAGCTGAGAATTTGCGTAGGATGGGAAGCATGTCCAGATGACCGAGGCAGTTAAGGCAACTGCTGGCGTCAAGTGGGAGATTCGAGTTCGATGCCCAGTTTGGCACAAATTTTTAACTTTCACCATCGAATTAATTCGATGCCCAACTACAGCTGGCGTCGGTCTTTCCCTCGAAATTGAATAATAATTAAGTCTCTCCCTGAGCGGGAATCACAGCAACTGGTGAGTGCAGGATGTGGACACACAGTGACATGTGGGGGTATAGGTCGGTCCGAGCGGCGTCCTGGGATAACCACTTGCACAAATTGGGAAATCCGGCTTCGAGTCCCGGTCCGGCACAAATTTTCATGTATCACCAACAAATTGTGCAGCTGAAGTCTATGAAAGTATACGTCTTCCCGTCGCATCCCACAGATGCCCCATAGGTGACAAATCAGAGACCAGGCTTGTCAGGGAAGTCTACGTACATTCCTAAAGAAGTTTGTGTTCTGAACTGCAGGGTGGGGCCTTGCATTAGCCTGCTAGAATATGCAATTTCATGTCCCTGTCATGAAATGTATTCCGACATAGTTTAATATTGTTGACACATACGGTGAGCATTCAGCTTCCTTTCAGCAATTACCAAATCAGTCCTACTGACATATCGAAAAGCTCCTCACACTATGCTTCTAAGAGTTGAAGAGGTATGGGTTGCAAGGATCGCTGCTGTCTGATACTTTTCACTTGGTTGTCTGTGGAAACGATGGCGTTAATCTGATCGCCACATACATAAGCGAGATTTTCTGCTGAACACCACAAGCTGCCACTCAATGTCCCAGTTGACGACGGCTGTACACCGTGGTGCATATGGTTCAAATGGCTCTGAGCACTATGGGACTTAACATCTATGGTCATCAGTCCCCTAGAACTTAGAACTACTTAAACCTAACTAACCTAAGGACATCACACAACACCCAGTCATCACGAGACAGAGAAAATCCCTGACCCCGCCGGGAATCGAACCCGGGAACCCGGGCGTGGGAAGCGAGAACGCTACCGCACGACCACGAGGTGCGGACTGTACGCCATGCAAGTGTCTGTTGTCTGTGATATGGTGACAGCGGAAAACGACGCATGGCAACGCGAGACCTCAGCCGAACTTCTAGTAACCTGTTCCGACGGTTCATGGTGACACTTTGTCTATAATGTTGGCGTAGAGACTATTTCCAGTGAAGCCACCTGTCTGTGTGATCTCTCTGTATTGTGCTCCAGTGTCTGTCACGCTAATGATTTATCCTCTGCCATAGTCCAAAAGATGCACGTCCTCTGAGCATGCTGTGTTGTGCTCTCCTCTTGAAAAGTTCCACTAATTTCAGACACACTCAACAACCAACATGTGGTTACACCATTCTTCATCTGCAGGAATAACTTTTTTTTCTTTACTGAAAATATCTTGCCTAAGGGTGAAATTTTAATCATCATATCACACTGGCATGGAAATACTAGACTATCAGTATGGTAGCATTCGGTCAAAGTATTTATGGTGTAGAACTTTCGACTTCCATAAGATGTGATGGTTTCCATAAATTATGGAAAAATGACAAAAGTTCAGTAATGACTCAGACGGACTTAAGGCAGATGAAGTGAGAGTTGAATGCTATGTGATATCGCGATAAGCCAAAACTCTTCATCCAATAAGTATTTGTGGAGTGGATAATTTCAGACGAGGCAGTGTACGCATCTTCAGGCAGAAGTAAATACCATGACTACAGGAGACATACTCCATGATGATAGTGAAAAAACGATGATATCGATCTACAAAACCGCAAAAGTTGATCATAGAGGGCTTCACTCCTCGACGAAATTCTAACAGCAAATAATTTAACACATGGAGTGTCTAGTTCGATCACCCGATCTCAATCCATAGACTGTCGGCTAAACTTCCGGGAGGTACGTAGAGACTTCACAAAATAAGTAACGCATGTCGTACCACGATAAGATCATTGCACAATAACAAAGGTACATTGTCAAAACAGAGTAGATGTTTTAGTTTTCCTGCACATACAGTTCTGCGGGGTACGAATAATAGGTGCATTACCAGTGTGGAAGTGAAATGACACGGTAACTGCAAATGTATTCCAAAGTTTATTTAGGCGGAACAGTACGATTCTTGTGGATAGAACGTCTAAATTGCTCACACCGCCCCCATTTAATTCTGGCGATATATGGACCAAGAGTAATGTCGCTTCCAGCCGAAGTGAAAAAGCGTCAACAGTTCTGAGCATTGTTTACAGAGACTTGGTGGCCATGTTGAAAAATTGTGTCATGGATCTGAGTCACTTTGAGGCGTATTGTGGCATTCCATTGAAGTTGCTTGGCCTACCATAATGATGTGTAACTTACTTAAACTAAGTGTACATCAGTGTTTACTAAGAAAGACTTGGTCATTAAGGATTTGAAGCTGTTTGAATTGATGCCATATATTGAGGAATGCCTTGACAAAAATGAATGAAATAATAGGTATGAGTATTTCTATGGTTAATAAAAACAATTTTTTTGTGCTTCAGATCGTCGATCATTAGAAGTTGTTAGGAAATGAATATTATGGAATCAGATCATGAGTTAGCTTCTGTAGAGTAAACGTTGATAATATGTTGTTAATTAAGGATGTTTCCAGGCTGTAGTTATTAATAAATAGTGTCAGAGGTAGACTGTGTGATTACTTTGTTTGTGGCTTTGTTGAATACTGTGAATATGAAGTTACTTGAAATGAATTTTGTGTAGTTATAAATTCCCCCCGAAGCAGAGCTTAATATGCTGATTTACTTTTGTGTGCTGAGTTGCGCATTAATAAGGAGCATGTCAGGACTGTTGGTTTTCCACTGAATGAAGGATGTGTCAAGTGATATATTTTGTTGTGGTTCGTGGTTGATTTAGGGTGAGTTGGTCAAATGATGATAGAAAAGGGCCATACTACAATTTGTTAGGGCATTTTCCTGATGTCAAATGAAAGGTAGCCTAACGTTTATGTTAAATGAGAATCCATGGAGAGTTTTATTAATTATATGAGGATGAAACATCCCATTTCTTTAGTTAAAACTGCAACAGAAAGCAAATACTGTGTTTTACAGTAAATTTGAAAGGACGCTAAATGAAATTTATTTTGCAGAATGACGTCAAATTGTGTTTACTATGAGTAGATGTGGAGGAATTGAAGAAGCGTGAAATGTAGACACCACAAGAATTACTGAACTGTTACTTAGAGAGATATAACTGTAAGCTGTTGAGCTGAAAGACATCGAACCAGTATATGAGTAATGGTGTTATTTTTTATCTTCTTTATCTTTATGTATCGGTGACTGAAAACAATCTTTTGACACAAGATATAGAAGTCATGATACAGCTGGCGAGTAGTAAATTGAATAACTTTTTTTCTCGTTACAGTGATATATCATAGTATTGTGCATGAAATAGTGAACCAGGATGTAGCTCTGAGTGTATGTACGTGATTCGGGAGCGATTTTGTGACGAATATTTGTGTATTTCCTTTGATAATGTGTGGAAGGTAAAGTTTCTTATTTTAAGCGCCAAGTTACCTGGTTATCTCCTACTTATTATATGGTGTTTGACGTTATTGTAAGTGGAGATGCAATTCTAATATTGTTACCCTATTAGCTGTAATATACATGGCTATGCCCTTATTTGTATTGTGTTTTATATGTCTGTATGGACTTGTTTATCATATGTAGGTTGGGAGACCATTTATTCTTGTATATTGATTGTTTTCGACAATTACTTTATGAGGTGTAATGAGTTGTATTAAATACGACCCATTGTGTCACCAATATTGTCTGTGAACGGATACTGATTTATATGATTACTGATTTAGTATTAAATATTTCTAAAATTGTGACAGAGCTATATATAAAAAGTCATATTTACAAAAATGTATCACTAAATTAGTAATCATATATATCAGTATCCATTCACAGATAATGCACTCTTCCTAGGCAGAAATATTGGTGACACAAATGGAAAGACACAATAGGTCTTGTGTCTGTGTGCGTGTATGTATGTATGTATGTGTGTGTGTGTGTGTGTGTGTGTGTGTGTGTGTGTGTGTTTTATGCTGACATGTATGTGGAATTAGAGGATAGTATATAATGTGTAGTTTGTTGTAGTCAGCGTACCGAGGTGTAGATTGGGAACATGAACAATAAAACATGAGACCAGGTTTGTAAGAAAACAAGTACAAAAACTATGAGTTCTGGAAGATATGTTTGTTTAATAAGAAACTACACTCCTGGAAATGGAAAAAAGAACACATTGACACCGGTGTGTCAGACCCACCATACTTGCTCCGGACACTACGAGAGGGCTGTACAAGCAATGATCACACGCACGGCACAGCGGACACACCAGGAACCGCGGTGTTGGCCGCCGAATGGCGCTAGCTGCGCAGCATTTGTGCACCGCCGCCGTCAGTGTAAGCCAGTTTGCCGTGGCATACGGAGCTCCATCGCAGTCTTTAACACTGATAGTATGCCGCGACAGCGTGGACGTGAACCGTATGTGCAGTTGACGGACTTTGAGCGAGGGCGTATAGTGGGCATGCGGGAGGCCGGGTGGACGTACCGCCGAATTGCTCAACACGTGGGGCGTGAGGTCTCCACAGTACATCGATGTTGTCGCCAGTGGTCGGCGGAAGGTGCACGTGCCCGTCGACCTGGGACCGGACCGCAGCGACGCACGGATGCACGCCAAGACCGTAGGATCCTACGCAGTGCCGTAGGGGACCGCACCGCCACTTCCCAGCAAATTAGGGACACTGTTGCTCCTGGGGTATCGGCGAGGACCATTCGCAACCGTCTCCATGAAGCTGGGCTACGGTCCCGCACACCGTTAGGCCGTCGTCCGCTCACGCCCCAACATCGTGCAGCCCGCCTACAGTGGTGTCGCGACAGGCGTGAATGGAGGGACGAATGGAGACGTGTCGTCTTCAGCGATGAGAGTCGCTTCTGCCTTGGTGCCAATGATGGTCGTATGAGTGTTTGGCGCCGTGCAGGTGAGCGCCACAATCAGGACTGCGTACGACCGAGGCACACAGGGCCAACACCCGGCATCATGGTGTGGGGAGCCATCTCCTACACTGGCCGTACACCACTGGTGATCGTCGAGGGGACACTGAATAGTGCACGGTACATCCAAACCGTCATCGAACCCATCGTTCTACCATTCGTAGACCGGCAAGGGAACTTGCTGTTCCAACAGGACAATGCACGTCCGCATGTATCCCGTGCCACCCAACGTGCTCTAGAAGGTGTAAGTCAACTACCCTGGCCAGCAAGATCTCCGGATCTGTCCCCCATTGAGCATGTTTGGGACTGGATGAAGCGTCGTCTCACGCGGTCTGCACGTCCAGCACGAACGCTGGTCCAACTGAGGCGCCAGGTGGAAATGGCATGGCAAGCCGTTCCACAGGACTACATCCAGCATCTCTACGATCGTCTCCATGGGAGAATAGCAGCCTGCATTGCTGCGAAAGGTGGATATACACTGTAGTAGTGCCGACATTGTGCATGCTCTGTTGCCTGTGTCTATGTGCCTGTGGTTCTGTCAGTGTGATCATGTGATGTATCTGACCCCAGGAATGTGTCAATAAAGTTTCCCCTTCCTGGGACAATGAATTCACGGTGTTCTTATTTCAATTTCCAGGAGTGTATTTTATTACTATTTTGTATGTATAAAAGATGACTACAGAGCTCAGTTTGAAGTAATACATCATTATAACTAACAGATAATGAAGAACACTATATGTACGTATAATTTGTTTCAATATGTTGCATGTAAGAATATACAGTATGTACCAATGAGGAAGAAAGAAGCCAAGCTAACCTACAAAACATGAAGAAAGCAAGGCAAACGAATCTTTTATGCGGCCCAAACCATATGCTAGGACGTGGAGATGTTTGATTGAGGTTTCAAGGACAAGCGGATTCACATATCAGTACCCAAGGCCTCTACCAAACAAAAAATCTGTACAGATGGACCAGAATGCAGTGGGTGGTAATACTGCACTCGCTAGTCCAAATTTACAAACAAATTCTCATTTCTTAGACCTCTATGTGTTACAGAACTCTTGTGAACTGTTAAGTAGGACACATCACATGTAACTTCACCTCCTATCATTGAAAAGAAGAATGTACCATTATTTGTCACTGTGGACCATCGCGATTGTTCAATATTGTCGTATACAGAGATGATGTAATTTTCCCTAGAACTTTGTAAATATCATCTTGCGAACAATTTTTGCTTATGCTATTAATTATGTGACTGAACATGCCAGCTGATGCAATTTTCTGTATCATTAGGCATCGTTGGAAGCCATTCTATAATTCTCTGCAGTAATATCATTGATGCTATAGTCTTGCTATACACTGCCCTAATGCCTTTATTTAGCTTCTGAGAAGTTAGAAATGCCAGAATGTTCCCCGTTTTATACTGTCATGTTGACTGTTAAACATAAGTCAAGTAAAAAGTACTATGATTTGTTAGTTCTATTGGGTCTAGATCCTCTCCATCAACTTAGTGGCTTTAAATGCTTAATGTGTTCTTGACTTAACTCTAATGACATTATAAAAACAATAATGAACTAATTTTCAGTATATTCACTTCTACGAGTTAAACCAGTGAACCAGGAGACCATGCTTGACAAGGTTACTCACATCCATTTGGTAGTTATTAAGTTAGTTATTCAGAGTACTCGTAAGTCTGAGTTTGTTCGCACACTTACTTTCATACAGTATTTAGATATGTTTCACTTGCGTCATCATGGCCATAGTGAGGCGATATTTTGAGTTAAATTATAACAATATTCAACTGCATAATTTGTTTTTATTTTCACATATTATTTATGTATGTATCACTTACATCACAACTAAAGTGAGGCTATAGCTCTGTTTTATCTTTTGCCATTTTTCATTTTGTGGGGGTTCAATACGTCTTTTGTACAGGGCTTGATTTAGTTTAACCATTTTGCTCAAATTCTGCTGTAGCAGTAAATAATTCTCATTACATTACAATCCTGTTTTAAGCATGGACAACTTCCTCCAACGTGTCTCTTTAAGAATCTTTCTATATTTCATTCAGTTAGTGTTTTAACTGAAAACTGATATCAATGTTTATACACTGCCCATAGAAGGGCACTACTCTCACTAACATCTGTAATAATCTCTAAAAGAACAAGTTGTATTTTATCAATACTATATGCCATAGAACTATTGGACTATTTAATGGAGTATGAATTATGTTAATTCTGATTATACTTGGTGAATGATGACCGTTTACTACGTTTTATGGTTGTTAAGCCATCAGCCTGGAACCAGTTCTACTAATTACTTCACAGAAAACATTCCAAGTCTGCTCTCGAATTCCAGGAGAATCTAATGAACATTTTCCGTTATATCTGTATATTTGCCAGCTACCAATGATTCAGTTTGTTCCATGTCGATTATCTGCGAGCAACCTTGGCTCTTATCTCTGATCTCACTAGTCGAATTTCATTATGGCGTCTGCTACAATAGCGTATCTGCTGAGGTACTTTGGTTTGTGAGTGGCTTCGCCCATGAGATACTTTGGCGCGCAGTCGTTGGCCATACTTCGAAAGTTCCAAGTTTCGAAGGAGAACAACAACTCTACCTTGTTATTCCGTTCGTTACTGTAGTTGAGACAGCAATGATTTTTATGTGTCAGATTTTATCAAAACGAAACTCCTCTCATACAATGACTCTCAGCAGAAAGAAACATCTTTGGACTGCTATACCTGAGGCGAGCCACATGTTGGTTTGTCGAGGGTTATCTTGAGTCAAATATTGAATGTTAGGGCAGGGCCGCTCTCGAGAATACGATTCAGTGGAGCAGTTTCCGTCCTGTTTATAAACTGTATTTATCTCATGAACGAATTTAACAAGTCGGAATTTGATTCGCTTAATAGATTGTGTGCCTTACATGAATTTCCAATGTTTCCAATGTAAATTGAAAACCTGCTGTTTGCATGGGTGTGCTAACGACAGCATGTGATTCACGTAACTTAATTAATGTGGGATATGTAATTTTTGTATGTTCCAGGCATAATAACAATCCATCGTCAATGGAAATCTTAAACCTTTATTTCAAATCCATACCATTCATGGATTTAGTTAACTGAAGTGCATATTTTGTGATATAATAGATATGAGGAACTATAAGACCTTGCCAAAATGCTTTATGCAGAAGCAGCTAAAATAAATATTTTCCTGGTTAATTCAATTAATGTTTCACTCAGCATCACTTTTGCTCGTAATAAATATTCATAAATAAGCCACTCTTTGCATTATTAAGCCACGTTCAGGTCACCGAAAGTAAGTTCGACCCGAGAACTTTGAGAAGGCAGATGTGTAACATTCTGATTACATGTTTTGTGATACGATGGTTTTTCAAGCCCGCCACAACGAAGTATATTCGCTTTATATATGAATGGCAAAAATTTAATCTGCATCTTACTACCTACTTACAGAAAGACTAAATGTTGATATGAAGATTCAGTTTGGTTTCAGATAATGGAAAGTCAACCAGTGGACCATTTTCACATATGTAGGGTATTAACTAAAATATTCCATTGTGCTATTTACGCATAGCTGTTTGAAGAACCATTATTGATAGTGGCCAGATTACACAAATTAATTGGAGCTTATTCATTTTTCTGCGAAGGGCAACCTTCATGTGGGCCTTAGTCACCACGAAGTGTTGCACAATAGAATACACGCAAAGCTATTTACTATACAGATACCATACACTGTTATGGAACAAAACGTGACTGTATTCGTAGCACTACGATCAGGGGCATGACTCGTGCCATTCTCTAGGACCTTTAAGGCAAGAGGAAGTCACTCTTTAACGATAAACGAAAATTCCACTCAACGATTTGCTCTTCGGCCTTTTCCAACTGGTCCACAAGGCAGAAGGAGAAACGATCCCTGATCTTGAGGCATGTGATCAGCATGTCGTCAATCTCTCCACCCGTTATTGCCAGTAGCTAAATCTTGGTGATGTCGCTTCTTCATTTTTCTGGCAGCGATTTGGCTTCGAATTTATCCTCTGATTTAGCATTCTGCCGTAGATAATGATTGTCTTCACTCGGAAGAACGGAAACGTTCAGAAAGATAATGTGATTAACACAGTTACGCAAGTATCTTAAAATGCTATGAAGAGCACAGTAATGAATTCGAAAATTATTGTATGGATTTCAGCCTAATAGAGTATTTATACGGCAAGCTCGACCGTTGTTTTCCCTGTTTAGAACATCCACAATGCACCCTCCGTCAGACGTGGTAATTGTTACGTATGCTCTGGTTCCAGATGCCTGTGGTGACCTATTAGCTATATTTCATTGACCCGATTCCGATCTGTTTAACTATTGTGCGTGCTGCAGAAGGCAGTGCCTTTGGTTATTAGCGCGAGGTCAGTAAAATGGGACTCGATAAGTGAATGAATATGATTACTTGGCCGCATACATTCGATGAGTAAAAACTATTACTTTTTAGCTCCATTATGAATTCCATCTCTTGTATTTTGCCATATCGAGGAAAGCAGGATATTGTGTAGTTCGTTATTACATCGACAGTAAAGCTCCCCAAAATTTGTTTAACAGCAATCACGCTAAGAGAATACGTGGATGGATGGCAAGCGAGGAGTTAACGAGCTGTTGTGGGAAGTTCACTGTGAGCGGCGGAAACGGGCAAGGTCGTGTGTAGCGAGCAGAACCGTCGGGGCGGATTTCACGCGGAAATGTATGGAGACACGCTTGTTAGACACAGCATTTATAAGATACAATGACCGTACGAAGGACAATGCAGTACTAAAACATTGCGCTTATTACAAAGTTCCACTTCCGCTCTGTCATTCATAAGAAAATGTAATACGCATAAAATTCTTTCGATTATTTCGTTTGGGTCGCGGTTACAAGCGTCATGCTTAGAGATTTTCTCACATAAGCGATGTTGCAGCAGTCACAGACGTAATTATATATCATGCTTCCGTTCATTACGGACTTAACTACATCGTACGGCTACGAACAGAATGAGTGCTATACTTCGGAGGAGAGAATAGTGTATAAATTTTTTGGCCTTAGCCGTATTAAAAATTATCAGCAGTACTTTACCAAAATGCTCTTTGCTCGACCGAAGTCGAGCATATATTTCAATGAAGGCTACGATTTGCAAGCAAAGAGATTTCAACGAAGGCTACGATTTCCAAGCAAAGAGATTTCAACGAAGGTTACGTTTTAGTATCATGAAGGGAGACTGCTTTCCTACTTCTCTGAGACATTAAAAGCACACGACCACGTTGACCTCAGGCCTCGTGCGCGCTCCCTCGTAATAAATTAGCAGGTTACGGCGGAGGAGACTTCGCGTTCTTGTGGCCATCTGCTTGCTTGTCGTCCTTAAAAACATGTACTGGATGAACCTTCTCTTCCTTACAGCGGACTCTATGCACCAACTTAATCCAGGAACAACCCGTAGAACAAACGACCCAGTGAAAACCTCTAAACGACCTAAGATGATCAGCCTGCCGAAGTGAATGACGAAATTTCTTTGTCAAGATAATACAATACTAAGTCCTTTAAGAGACGTAACAAGAAAGAATATCTGATTCTGGAATGAAAATTAAGTAGTAATACGGGAAAGTTACGACAGTGTTAATAGACTGGAAATTTCAGATTCGATTTTCGACCTAACGAGATGGCACAGTAGTTACAGCCTTGGACTCGCACTCACGAGGACGACGGTTCAAATCCGCGCACGGCCATCCTGATTTAGATTTTCCGTGATTACCCTAAATCGCTTCAGGCAAATGCCGGCATGGTTTATTTGAAAGGCCCGTTTCCTGTCCCCATCATTCAATCAATCCGAGCTTGCGCTCCGTCTCCAATTATTTCTATATCAACGGCGCGTTAGACCCTAATCTCCCTTCCTTCGATTTTCGGCCCGTCTTGGTATTCAGGGGTTCTTCTAACTTGCTGTGTGCGACTACAGTCATTCTCTCTCTCTCTCTCTCTCTCTCTCTCTCTCTCTCTCTCTCTCTCACACACACACACACACACACACACACACACACACACACATATACTAAAAAGTCTCATTTCATATTTATAAACCTTATAATTATACTGCAGCCATCGTTCTTATAATGCCTATTTTAGACATGAGAGCGGAAAGTAAGATGATGTCGAGCATAAGAAAACGAATTTCTTACACTATTACCAGAAGGGCATGTTGTACAAGAATGGAACACTCTGATAGCGCTGCGAGCACGTGACGCTGTAACAAAACAATACGTAAGCGGAGCAGATACGGACGTGGGATCTCCCTAGCAACGATATGGGCTCCAAATCGGGAAACCCATTGAGATAAGTGTATTTGACATCGGGCAAATTATTATTACGCAGAGTGTGTGAAAGCGGTGAAGCTGCTCGAAACCTTACGTATTACTGTCGTCAGCATCTACGGAAACCACTAGGCGCTTCATGGTTGGACGTCTACGATTCTTCACAGAACGTGGGGTTCGGAGGTAGTGATCTGCAGCATCTCTACCGAAAGAGCACAATGCTGGTACACGCTATTTCGGAGCGCACCGTTCATCGTACATCGGTGAACATGGAGCTCCACGGCTGACCAGCCATACGTGTTCACATGTTGACCCAACGACTTCGTCAATTAAGACTGCAATGAACAAACGTATAGGCAATTCGGGGAAATCACATTTTTGCTACCCACGGTCGATGGTCGTCTCCACAAACGTCATCGAGTTGAACGGCGACACGAAACGTGCAGCGCGCCACGGAAGCAGGCTGGTCGGAGCCGTATTATGCTTTGGGAGACATTATCTTGTGCTTACATGTGGTATTAATCGAAGACACACTGACAGCTGCGAACCACCTGCACCCCTTCATGTTTGATGTCTTCGACGACGGCGATGTCATCTTTCAGCAGTATAATTGTCCGTGTCTCGGAAGCAGAACCGTGCTACAGAGGTTTGAGGGGCATTATAGTGAACTCACGTTGATGTCTCGGCAACTAAATTCGCCTGATGTAGATACTATGGAACCCATCTGGGTCGCTATAGGGCACCATCCAGCGTACGCAAATCAGCGGCTCGTTATTTACGTGTATTACACGACCTGTGTGTAACATCTAATGCCACGTACCTCCAAAAACTTACCAACAAACTGTTGTATCCGTGATACGCAGAATCAGCGATGTATTTCGTTCCAAAGACAGACAAACAAGCTATCAAGCTATTGTGCGGGTGGTCGTAATGTTTTGGCTCATCAGTGTATCCTCTAGCACTCTTTAAAATGCTATGAATTTAAGTTAATCATTAAATTTTAAATTCTCAATCGGCACCTCATGCGCTATACATTATTTCGAGCACCTTTCAAAGATGAGTCTAATTTCACAAAACATTCGAAAGTCGTTCAGAAAGAATTAAATATAATATATTCAAATATCGATCGATATTCTAATATCAATGACAGTGTATAGAGAAAGAGAAAGTAAATACAGTATCGACTGAGAAGTTAAAGTTCATGTCAAAATTAGAATTTTAAAGACTACTAGATGATTTTGTCTGAGGTATTTTTCCTACTTACCCTGATTACCTTCGAGCAATTTAATATTTTCCAGAATTAATTTTCACTCTGCAGCAGAGTCTTCACTGATATGAAAGTTCCTGGCAGATTAAAACTGTGTGCCGGATCGGGACTCGAAACTGAAAGCTTTGCCTTTCGCGGACAAGTGTTCTGCACGATTACGACCCGCCCTCACAGCTTTACTTCCGCCGGTACCTCACTTCTACCTTCCAACTTCGCAGAAGTTCTCCTGTATACCATGCGGGACTAGCACACCAAGATGAAAGGATGTTATGGAGACGCCACTATGTGATCAAAAGTATCCGGACACCTGGCTGAAAATGACTTACAAGTTCGTGGCGCCCTCCATCGGTAATGCTAGAATTAAATAGGGTGTCGGCCCTCCCTTAGCCTTGATGACAGCTTCCACTCTCGCAGACATACATACGTTCAATCAGGGGCTGGAAGGCTTCTTGGGGAATGACAGCCCATTCTTCACGGAGTGCTGCACTGGGGACAGCTATCGATGACGGTCGGTGAGGCCTGGCCCGAAGTCGTCGTTCCAAAACATCCCAAAGGTGTTTTATAGGATTCAGATCAGGACACTGTGAAGGCCAGTCCATTACAGGGATGTTATTGTCATGTGACTACACCGCCATAGGGCGTGCATTATGAACAGGTGCTCGATCGTGTTGAAAGATGCTGTCTTCAACAGTGGGAAGCAAGAAGGTGCTTAAAACATCAGTTTAGGCCTGTGCTGTGATAGTGCCACGCAAAACAGCAGGTGTTATAAGCCGCCTCCATGGAAAACAGGACCACACTATGACACCACCGCCTCCGAATTTTAATGTTGGCACTACAAACGCTGGCAGATGACGTTCACTGGGCATTCACCACACTCACACACTGCTATCGGATCGCCACATTGTGTACAGTGATTCGTCACTCAATACAAGGTTTTTCCACTGTTCAATCGTCCTATGTTTACGCTCCTTACACCAAGCGAGGCGTCGTTTGGCATTTAACGACTTGATGTGTGGCTTATGAGCAGCCGCTCGACCATGAAATCCAACTTTTCTCAACACCCGTCTGTCATAGTACCTGCAGTGGATCCTGATGCAGTTTGGAATTTCTGTGTGATGGTGAGGATGGATGTCTGCCTATTAAACATTATGACCCTCTTCAACCGTCGGCGGTCTCTGTCAGTTGAACATATGAGGTCGGCCTGTACGCTTTTGTGCTGTACATGTTCCTTCACGCTTCAACTTCACTATCACTAGGCATGTGGAAATCAAGCGTATAGACGTGTGACACAAGTGACACCCAATCACCTGACCACGTTCGAACTCCGTGAGTTCCGCGGAGAGCCCCATTCTGCTCTGTCACGATGTGTGATGAATACTGAGGTCGCTGATATGGAGTACCTGACAGTAGGTGGCGGCACAACGCACTTTACATGAAAAACGTATGTTTTGGGGAGTGTCCGGATACTTTTGATCACTTAGTGTAGCTTAGTCGCGCCTGGGGGATTTTTTTCTTCAATGGTTTTTCACTCTGCAGCGTACTGCGGACTGATCTGAAAAATCCTGGAAGATTAAAACTGCGTGCTGGACCGAGACTCTAACCTGGCTGACATGCTTCTCTGCTTTCAACGTTGCTAGAAGACCTTTCGCGTGTACCAGGTATCTTTCGTGATGGGCTACGCTTTCTCACGTAAGGTTGTGATTGACAGTATCTTGCACAGAGTTTTCCATTATCTTTGACACACATATTGTTATCTGATTAAAGCTTACGAATCCTTTTTTATTTGCACGCCGCACAAAAAATGTGGAAACGTTTAGCAATCGCAAAAACGGGAAAGTCGGGAAAGTGTCAATCCCTGACTACTCTTGCACGTACTTCCGCGCTCAACCTTCGACGTTGCTGGAAGACCTTCCACGTTTGGCAAGTGTTTTGGTGCTCGGCCACACTTGCGCACCTCAGGTGATGCTTGATGCATTCTGTAGTCGAGTAGGCATAAGATGTTAGTAGAGCTGCTGCCAGCTTTCAATGGTGAAATGCTAACGGCTACTGGAGAAACAACCAGTAAACATTCATAGTGCTACGGCCAAAGTGAGGCATTGCCAGAGAGACATTTACAAAATCGCTTTCCTCCCATCTTATGTTCTCTAAATGTTCAAAATTTAGTACTTGGTTCAAAGGACGCCATTTTGACAGTTAAACATCACACTTATTCAACTTCTTATGTGCGAACCAACTAGACCTTCAAGAAATGAACTTTTGATACCTTATTTGCTGTCATACAATGTTCTGTTCTCGAAACGTCCTAAATACAATACCTGATTTGAAAGAAGCCGTTTTGACAGTTAAATATCACACCAATGTGCAAAATGGCTAGACTTTGAAGAGATGAACTCTTTGACACTTCATTTACGTAAGTAGCAGTAGTTGGTGAACTATTTCAATTTTCCGTCACATCATTAAGTTTTCTTAATAATTCTGATTACTTTTACCAATCAGTTTTTTTATCAATTTGATATCCCATCTGTCCATGTCACACTGTTCGTTTGGCCATGAAAATTCGGACCAAAATTTTCCCTCTAATACATATCAAATTTTTGTTAATTACCATGATTACTTTCAACTATTTAAAATTTTTTTGCACAACTTTATTTGTCCATTTCCCGTTCTTCGTTTGGATATGAAAATGCACACTAAAACTCATTGTGTAATTTTCACGTATTCATGTTTTGTTGATCTCAGACTTTTAACCAAAAAAGTAAAGTATGCAGAATGGTAAGAGAATACCAAATTAAACTTCACAGGTTGAGAGGATACGTGATGCTGTGTCAGTGACTGAAAAATCGAGTCAAATTTAAGAAGAACTAGGCAGTATGAGACCACTTATCGACAAGATGTTGCACCGTCCCTGGCCTGGAACCATGCACTGTTTCGGTTGAAAAGAATGTCATAATGCTGTTGTATGCTCTGCTGAGGCAAGCTGGCCCACAACTGTTGTAAATGGTCGTCGATATCCCCTATACCGGCATTGGGGTCGAATTGACGTCCGAGTCGATCCCACACATTCCACCGGGCGCAGATCTGGTGATTTTGTTGGCCGCGGCAGTGCCTCAACATCACGCAGACGATTTGTAGAGACGCTTACCATGTGTGGACGAACACTGGTTGGTAGTTATCGGTCCCAACGGATTAGGTAACGATGGGGAAGGAAGTCGACCGTGCCCTTCCGAAGGAACCATCCCGTCATTTGCCTGAAGCGATTTAGGTGAATCACGGACACCTTAATCAGTATGTCCTGACGCTGGTTTGAATCGTCGACCTCCCTAATGTGAGTCCAGTGGAACGAGCATTGTTCTGTTGAAAAATGGCACCTCGATACTGTCGTATGAGAGGTAACACATGAGGACAAAATATGTGCGTGACGTACTGTTTTGCCGTCAGAGTTCCTTCTGTCATCACTAACTGTGACCTGAAGTCATACCCGACCGATCGTTACTCCATGACTCCAAGAGTAGCACCACTGTTTTTCCAAAATTTTTGAAGAATGGAACCCCTCCCAAGGTCACCACCATACTCGTCGACGATGGTTATCTGATTCGTCGCTGAACACAGTGCGACGCCAATCATCAGCAGTCTTTGTTTCAGTGTCACGGCACTACTTTAAACCCAGACGTTTCTATCGTTGTGTCAACAGCGTGAGATTGTAGTTCCCTTGTCCAGCTGATGCTAGTCTCCGACCAATGGTGTGGGATGAAACTGAATGTTCCAGGGAGTCTTTAGTTGTTCTGGGATGGTGGGCGCAGATGTGAAGGAGTTACGATACGACTGGTGCACAAACGTGGTGGTCAAACGTGGTCGACCGGAACTCAGACGACAAATATACCTTTCGTCACTTTCCCGCGCAGTCCAACGTCCTACCACTGTTCCTTTCAAATGCCCCACAAATACTGCACGATTTTACCAGCCTTCCACGTGGTAATCCCCAATAAGGTTCCTTTCAAACTGTCAGGAGCTGATAATGCGGACTCACACGAGTTATGCAGCATTTCCGTTTCCTTCACAGTGATCACTCAACATCTGATGCTTTTAACCCCTCTGATGTACACTGTCAGTCATCATACAGCACGGCCAGCCGCTATGACCGAGCGGTTCTAGGCGCTTCAGTCCACAAACACGCGGCTGCTACTGTCGCAGGTTCGAATCCTGCGTCGGGCATGGATGTGTGTGATGTCCTTAGGTTAGTTAGGTTTACGTAGTTCTAAGTCTAGGGGACTGATGACATCAGATGTTAAGTCCCACAGTGCTCAGAGCCATTTGAACCATCATACAGTACTAAACACGAAGAACACTAGAGCACTGTGGTGGCCGTTCTGCCGGACTCATTTACATACCCGCCGACAGTGTCTACGTATTCGAAGTTACAGTGACGTCCTACCATGTCTTCAGGGTGCTTCTTCAGCCGAAATGTGTAGACGTTTCCATGATTTAATTTATGAAATATAGTACAATTAGCAATTTCTTATGAGAAATTTTGCCATTACGCAGTGGCTGTTTACTTGATTGCAAAAAGTTGTAATATTTACTGCAGGGTGATCGTGTATTTCGTTTGGCAGTGCTGTCCTACGATACGAATCTTCTTCAAATGATATGTATCATTATCAAAAGTTACATAGCACTGATCAGCAGTACTTGATGAATCTGAGTAGACACCCTTTCTGCACAGTATCAGCTTTGTGTTCCAAATTTTTTAGTGTTATATTCCAGCCGACAGCGAGGAACATTGGTCAAAAAGCATTGGTGCTGTTTTAAGAAGGTATCAGCTGTTGTCTCCTGAAGGATTAATCCTGGAAACTAACAAGAATCAATTAGGCTCTACGTAGAAAACGGAAATAGTATGGGTGCAGTCTAAATTTTGGACAGACGAAAAACATTTTACAGTTTACATCTTGAAAGCATAGTCATTTCAGACGGAGACTAGATCAGTAGATCAGGGATAGTTGATCAAATACGTAGTGAAGGAATTTTTGTATTCTGCTTAAGTGATTTTGAAAAAAAAGAAAAAAAAACGCTGGTCAAGTGGTGGGGTAGGGTGTGCGTTACAACGAAACAGATAGCCGTACCGTAGGTGCATCCACATCAGACAGCTATCTGTGGAAACGTGAGACTGATTTATGGTTCGTGAAAAGAGGTAGCAGTCTTTTCATTAGCTGCAGAGACAACCGACTAGATGACTGACTGATCCGATTTTGTAGGACCGCGTTGTCACAGTCAGCATGGATAGAAAGTAGATAGTCTACCTACCATAAAAGTACAAGCTTATTTGTCTACTAGCTACGCTGGTGATGAAGTGATTGAAAGGCTGTGTGATGAGATAAAAGGAATTATTCAGGTCGTTAAGAGGAATGAAAATGTAATTATGATGGAGGGTTGGAATCTGAGAGTTTTAAAAGGAAGAGAAGAAAAAATAATAGGAGAACGTGGACTGGGGGATAGGAATAAACGGGGAAGCCGCCTGGTGGAATTTTGCTCAGAGCGTAATTTAGATCATTTCTACTACTTGATTCAAGAATCGTGGAAGAATGTTCTACACTACGAAGAGACCGGCGACACGCAAAACTTCTCCAATGGCAGATGTGGAGTCTGACCACAATTGTTGGGTATGAACTGAGGATTAAAACTGAAGAAATTGCAGAAAGGTAAGAAATTGAGGAACTGGGCTCTGGGAGCAAAATCAGAGGATACTGACAGTTTCAGAGATAGCATTAGGCAAAAATTAACTGAAACAGATGAGAAGAAAGTAATAGACGACGAATGGGTAGCTCTAATGAACGTGAATAATGATGGCAGCAGAGACGAAACAAAGTCATATGTATAAATGTTTGGATAAAAGGCGAGATACTGAACTGAACAGACGAAAGGCCCAAAGGGGCGTTGATCGGTTTCAGATAATATAGGGGGAATATGCAAAAAGGGGAAAAACATGTAGTTATATCAAAATCGGTGCAAATAGTTGGCGGCTAATCAACCGCACGATGGTTATTGTACACTGGCTTAACATTACACTGCTGAACTTAGAGCTCATAAGGCACCATGCTGCATAGCAATACATCACCTCAAAACCTATCGCTCTCGAATAAGTGTTCTTTAAATTCTTTCCTTGGTCTACCTCTCGATGAGTTTTGCTCTACTGTTATCTTGACTACTTTTTGGACACAAAGATAAGTTTTGCTAGCATTGTAATATTAATTTCTTTGCTATCAAACAACATCAATCAAATGCTCACAATACACAATTTCCTTGCTGGATCGAGTACAGTAGTTGACATAAAGATACTTATCGTGATAAGTGTGCCTGTAAAAATCCTATCCGGATTAACCACCGATAAGTCGCCTTATACGTATTAGATATGATATCTGTTACAAAAACCCTGATTTGGTAGATAAACAAACACTGAATAAGCTATGGAACGCAATGCAAATATCAGTTTGTGATATCTGTGACGTATCGTTTGGAAGCCAGAAGATTTAGACGTTAGACTTGTCGTAAATTTATTTAGAGTAAAAGAATTAATTGACATATTTTATTGGTGAAGTAAATGTTGATGCTAAATAAGTGTTAGCAGCCAAACATCTAACGTCATGACCCTCCTATTCACCTCTAAGGACAGAAGCTGTGCACTCAATCTGTCTATGTATATAGTAAATTGTTTGTGGAACTGTGAGAAAGTGCACTAAATGTTTGCGTAGCGTGTAGCTGAGGCGGAACGTGGAACCTTGCCGGTATGCACCTAGTGGGACGTGGGATACCTCCCAAAATCCACATACAGGCAGACCGACACATCGACCCTTGTCGCCAATCCTCCGGGAGGATTCGAACCGGAGCCGTCCCGGAAGCGGTCGCGTTAACACGTGCGGCTGCCCGGGCGAGTGTTGAAGTAGAAACAGTACCGAAAGGACGTGGTCTTCGTGCAGACTGTAATTTCCAGTGAAAGGTTAGAGCAACAAAATTTTTGATTATTACAGAGATGGCGTTAATAACAACAAAATTATGCTTTTGTTACGTAGATGCATGCTGCGCAGAAGCGTAACTAAATTGTAACCTATATCTACGGAATAATTTTGTTCAAATTGATTTTTCATACTTTTGATGCCTATGTTTCGTTTAAGCGTATCTATCATAAATTTCTTTGTTTTGAAATGGTCATCGCTAGCTATTTTCTCCCAAGTTACTGGACACGTATAAAGAGAATGCTCCTTCAAATCAACGTAAACAAGTAGACGGCAGCAAACAACTCGGCCTATTCCTGCTGAAACTGATTCGTGCGAATTACATTCTACAACTACTACCACAACAGGAAACATCACGGCGGTGCACAGCGTGGTATTAGACGATTGTTGTTTGAAAACATTTGAAATCTCTTTAGGCATGTCATTAGAAACTTTATGGTACGTTCTAAGGCAATGACGTTCTTGAATGTTGACCAAAGTCAAATGTAAATACGAAATTCTCAGCAATATTTCAACCGTTTTAAAAAGCGGTCAAGGTGTTTTGTACAGCAGTTGCCACTATGGGTGAGAGACATGGAAAGAAGACGGAAGATTAGGCTTCAACATACTGTCGAAGGACACGATTGGGAAGGGAGCTGAAGGAAACAGGCCTTGCCTACCTAACTTAGATCTCGACGACTGGATGGCTGGATGACGAGTAGAGTGTCATACAACTGCGCCACCCTGTTTGGCCATAAGAGATAGGTTCACAATTTCTGCCAGAAAAGAAGCACCTTTCAAAGCAGGTGCGCTAAGTCTGTAGCTTGTGATTTCTGGATAAAAAGAGGTTCTCCTTGCTGATTACTTTTCAGACACCAATAAAATTATTAGGAGAGTCTGTTGGAGCAACGAGATTAAGAAATACGGGATAACAAACTCGACTGGGAAAAACTCTTTCATCAGGACGCTGCATATCATCACAAAGGTGCGTAGGCGCTGGATAAAGGTAGGGATTCCCACATACAAAAAGATTTGTTACTGGAAATGTTTTGAGAAAAAAGATGTAATAACAGTAGTACACCATCTGATCAACAGTATCCAGACACATATTAGTGGACACTGATATGGAATACGTCCATCCTTCGCCTTTGTGCCGACTTGAACTCCGCTGAGGACACTTTCAGTGACGTGTCTAAATGTCTGTGGAGGGATGCCAGACCATTCTTCTTCAGAAGCCGAAACCAGTGAAGGTACTGATGTTGGACGCTGGGGCTTGGAGAGAAATCGACCCTCTCATTCATCCCAAAAGTGTTCCATTGGATTTAGGTCGACACAGTAGGCATGTCAGTCCATTTCAAGAATGTTATTGTCCACAAACCATTGCCTCACCGAACCTGCTTTATCATAGCATGCAAACGACCACCGTCTCCGAACTATTTCTCGACTGAATGCAGCACACATTGCCTTAAGATGTGTTCATACCCTTCCGTATGTAAAGTTTACTTAAGAGCAATAAGGTGACCATACCCTAACCACGAAGAACACCCCGATACCGTACCACAAACTCCTCTTTAGTTCACTGCTGGCACAACACATGATTGTCCATGGCTTCACCATACCCAAATCCTACCATCGGTGTGTATAGCGTGAATCAGTACGCCAAATCACTCGTTTCGACTACCGAGTGGCGTCATTCTTTAGGCCACATCAAGCTCTGCTTAGCGTTGACTACAGAAATTTGTGGCTTAGGAAAGTTGCTCGACCATTATACCTCATTCTTTTTAACTCCCTAATCACAGTCATTGTGCTAACTGGGCTGCTAGTAGCATCTTGATACTCACGAGTCATTTCCTCCGCTAATTTAACGTGATTTTTTACAACCACCCTCCGAGATGCTCGGCGGTCCTTATCCATCAGTACATGAATTCTGCCTGGACTTGGTTTAGCTGCGGTTGTTCCTTCAAGTTCCTACTTGACTCTCCTATCACTGACAATCGACATGGGCAGCTTTAGAATGGTTGAAATGTACCTGGTGAACTTGTTACTAGTGACATCCAATGACTACCGTAGTCTACGTTCTAAGTCATTGAGCTCCCGTGCCCAACCCATTCTCCTGTTATTGCTTCTCTACTGACAACACAACACTCCACACACACTTTTACACTGGCGGTTACGCCTCTCGTAACATCCAGAGGTCAACTCCGCATTACGCAGGGTGTCTGGATACGTCTGTGCCGGCCGGAGTGGCCGAGCGGTTCTAGGCGCTACAGTCTGGAACCGCCCAACCGCTACGTCGCAGGTTCGAATCCTGCCTCGGGCATGGATGTGTGTGGTGCCCTTAGGTTAGTTAGGTTTAAGTAGTTCTAAGTTCCAGGGGATTGATGACCTCAGAAGATAAGTCCCATAGTGCTCAGAGCCATTTGAACCATTTGATATGTCTGTAGTGTAGCTGAATATTTGGCAGAACATCCAGAATCTCGCAGCAGTGGGGGAATCTACTCAGTGAAAAATAGTTGTCTTCGAGGAAATATTAGAGCCTTTTCATTCAAATGACACAGGTCTCGCTTAACCCGAGAACGGTCCACCTAGTCGTCGTACGTTACTTTACAATGTAGCGATATGATATAAAACCAATCTGTATAACCACAATCATATATCAACACATGTGTTATCTCGTGCAGACGTATTTTTTTGAAATGTCGTTCACGAGCGTAGTCAGTTAATTCGACGGAAACACACACACACACACACAAACACACACACGCCGGCCGGTGTGGCCGTGCGGTTCTAGGCGCAATAGTCTGGAGCCGAGCGACCGCTACGGTCGCAAGTTCGAATCCTGCCTCGGGCATGGATGTGTATGATGTCCTTAGGTTAGTTAGGTTCAATTAGTTCTAAGTTCTAGGCGACTGATGACCTCAGAAGTTAAGTCGCATAGTGCTCAGAGCCATTTGAACACACACACACACACACACACACACACACACACAAGCCTCAAATAACTGCAACTTTGGATGGTTCTGCAGTGCACTAATTTCATGAATTTATTTTTAATTTCCTTTGTTCTATGAGAGGCAATGGCCTTGCCGCAGTGGTTCCACCGGTCCCTGTGAGATCACCGAAGTTAAGCGCTGTCGGGCGTGGTCGGCACTTGGATGGGTGACCATCCGGGCCACCACGCGCTGTTGCCATTTTTCGGGGTGCACTCAGCCTCGTGATGCCAATTGAGGAGCTACTCGACAGAATAGTAGCGGCTTCGGTCCAGAATACCATCATAACGACCGGGAGAGCGGTGTGCTGACCCCACGCCCCTCCTATCTGCATCCTCAACTGAGGATGAAACGGCGGTCGGATGGTACCGGTAGGCCACTCGTGGCCTGAAGACGGAGTGCTAAGTTGGTTCTATGACAGGAAAATTTCTACCGTGGGTAACTGCTGCTACAAAACAATTCCCACGACATACATGGAGCCAGAAGGTAACAAATTTACAATTGGCTTTCAGAAAACAGTTTTATACTTTTTAGCACTGTTACTCAATTTATCGATATTCTCTTCAAACAACTTACGGGAATGCAGTCGGGTGACGTCGTCAACAACCGCCGATATTTTGACAGGAGCATAGCCTGCCATTTTCGAGGCAAAACTGCAGTAAGTAAGCGCTGTGCAAGCGTATTTACAAACTCGGTTTTCACAGAAACTCTGTAACGATAACACACGCTGTAAAATCTAGCGTCGACACAAACCAAAGCTGACCGACGTCAGAAATTATCGATAGTGAAATTAATAATCAACGAATGAGGTACTATAAACTCTGTCCCTCTGTTTTTTGACATGTGAGAGAGCAGGGTTCCATGCAGAGCTCTGCATGGAATCCTGCTCTCTCATTTGTCAAGTAAGAGGTACAGAATTTATACTACCTCACTCGTTGATTGTTAATTTCCCTACGGATAATCTCTGACGTCGGTCATTTTTGATTTGTGATTGCGCTAGTGTTTACGGTGTGTGTGTGCTATTTTTACGGAGTTTCTGCGAAAACCGAAGTTTTAAATTGGCTTGCACAGAACTTACTTGTTACAGTTTTGCGTAGAAAATGGCAGGCTATGCTCTTGTCGAAATATCGGCGCTTGTCGACCACGTCACCCGGCTGTATTCCCCTAAGTTATTTGAACATTCTATACTCCAGGAGAAATTATTGTCTCATGTCGATACTCTGCTCGTTCTTGGCTTATAGCTTTCGGAGGATTCGTGCTATGGGTGTCGCAGTTTTTCAACTTGTGGCAGTTTGTTAAACAACGTCACGTGGCTCATTTCACATTTTCTCCAACAAAATTCTTATACATCACAGCAACCGAATCTCGTCTTATGTTCGAGTAGAAGATTAGAATTTAAGGTCACGTCGAAATACCGGCCATTGTAGCAGAGCACTGCCCCTGTTGGTAAAGTATGGAAGCTTTACAAGAAACCAATGAGACATTCGACTACATAGGCGAGGAAAGCCGCTGAACATCTGAATCAGGATGGCTGCGAGCTATCTTTTTTTCCACGATCCATCGATCATCTTCACGATACCTCGTTGTGATGGGGGATTAGAAAATGGTTTACAAAAATGATATGTATTCTCAGCAAAAATTTGGTTACATTTTAACCAATTAAGTGTGTGCTTTAACTTGAATTTAATTAATATATCTACATCTACATCTATACTCTGCAAACAAATGTGAAGTGCATTGCTGATGGCAGTTTTCAGAGTACTAGTTATTAGGGCTTTCTCCCGTTCCATTCACGTCTGGGCCATGGGAAGAATGATTCGTTGAACGCTTCTGTGCAAGCTACAATTAGTCAAATTTCGTCTTCGCTATCATTAAGGGGGCAGTACATAGGATGCTGTAGTATATACCTAAATTTCTTACTTAATGTTAGTTCTTGAAACTTTGTAGGTATTCATTCATGGGATACTCTGTGTCTACCTTCGGACGTCTGCTAGCTATTTTTTTTCAGCGTCTCCATGAATCCGTCCCATGGGTCAAACAAACGAATCTGTGACCATTTGTGCTGCTCTTCTTCGTATACGTTAGTCCTATTTCTTAAGGGTCCCACACACTTCAATAATTACGTAGGGTAGTTCGCACGAGTATTTTGCAAGCAATCTCCTTTCTGCACCGATGGCATTTGCCTAGTATCCTATCACTACATCAAATTATGCCATTTGCTTTACTTGCGACTGAGCCCATGTGATTGTTACATTTCAAATTCCTACAAATTGTTAAAGCTACGTATCTGTATAAATTGACTAATTCCATTTCTGACTCACTGATATTGTAATCATAGAATACTACGTTTTTGCGTTTTGTAAAGTGCATAGTCTTATACACTACTGGCCATTAAAATTGCTACACCACGAAGATGACGTGCTACAGACGCGAAATTTAACCGACAGGAAGAAGATGCTGTGATATGCAAATGATTAGCTTTTCAGAGGATTCACACAAGGTTGGCGCCGGTGGCGACACCTACAACGTGCTGACATGAGGAAAGTTTCCAACCGATTTCTCATACACAAACAGCAGTTGGCCGGCGTTGCCTGGTGAAACGTTGTTGTGATGCCTCGTGTAAGGAGGAGAAATGCGTACCATCATGTTTCCGACTTTGAGAAAGGTCGGATTGTAGCCTATCGCGATTGCGGTTCATCGTATCGCGACATTGCTGCTCGCGTTGGTCGACATCCAATGACTGTTAGCAGAATATGGAATCGGTGGGTTCAGGAGGGTAATACGGGACACCGTGCTGGATCCCAACGGCGTCGTATCACTAGCAGTCGAGATGACAGATATCTTATCCGCATGGATCGTGCAGCCACGTCTCGATCCCTGAGTCAACAGATTGGGACGTTTGCAAGACAGCAATCATCTGCACGAACAGTTCGACGATGTTTGCAGCAGCATGGACTATGAGCTCGGCGACCATTGCTGTGGTTACTCTTTACGCTGCATCATAGACAGGAGCGCCTGCGATGGTGTACTCACCGACGAACCTGGGTGTACGAATGGCAAAACGTCATTTTTTCAGATGATCCAGGTTCTGTTTACAGTATAACGATGGTCGAATCCGTGTTTGGCGACATCGCGGTGAATGCACATTGGAAGCGTGTATTCGTCATCGCCATGCTAGCGTATCACCTGGCGTGATGGTAGTGGGTGCCATAGGTTAAACGTCTCGATCACCTCTTGTTCGCATTGACGGCACTTTGAACAGTGGACGTCACATTTCAGATGTGTTACTACCCGTGGCTCTACCCTTCATTCGGTCCCTGCGAAACCCTACATTTCAGCAGGATAATGCTCGACCGGATGTTGCAGGTCCTGTACGGGCCTTTCTGGGTACAGAAAATGTTCGACTGCTGCCCTGGCCAGCACAATCTCCAGATCTCTCACCAATTGAAAACGTCTGGTCAATGGTGGCCGAGCAACTGGCACGTCACAATACGCCAGTCACTACTCTTGATGAACTGTGGTATCGTGTTGAAGTCGCAGGGGCAGCTGTACCTTTACACGCCATCCAAGCTGTGTTTGACTCAATGCCCAGGCGTATCAAGACCGTTATTACGGCCAGAGGTGGTTCTTCTGGGTACTGATTTCTCAGGATATATGCACCCAAGTTGCGTAAAAATGTAATCACGTGTCAGTTCTGGTATAATATATTTGTCCAATGAATACCCGTTGATCATCTGCATTTCTTCTTGGTGTAGCAATTTTAATGGCCAGTAGTGTATTTCTGAACAGTTAAAGTAAGTTGTCAATGTTTGCACCACTTTCAAATCTTATCAAGATCTAATGGGATACTTGTGTAGCTTTTGTCAAATAGTACTTCATTATATTTAACTGCATCATCTGCGAAAAGTCTGCCCGCATCTCGTGGTCGTGCGGTAGCGTTCTCGCTTCCCACGCCCGGGTTCCCGGGTTCGATTCCCGGCGGGGTCAGGGATTTTCTCTGCCTCGTGATGGCTGGGTGTTGTGTGCTGTCCTTAGGTTAGTTAGGTTTAAGTAGTTCTAAGTTCTAGGGGACTTATGACCACAGCAGTTGAGTCCCATAGTGCTCAGAGCCATTTGAACCATTTGCGAAAAGTCTGAGGTTACTATTAATATAATCAGCAACATGCAACATCAACAGTGTGAGTCCCAACACACTTCTGAGATTGAGCTGAAGTTACTTCTAAATCTGTCGATGACCCTCATTTCAAGACATCACTACCAAGAAATCCTCCGTCCATCACAAATTTCATATGACTCCTCATATAGTCGTACTTCCGATAACAAGTGTATGTGAGACACTGAGTCAAATGCTTTTCGGAATCAAGAAATATTGCATCTATCCGATTGTCTTGATCTATGGCTTTCAGGTTGTCATGTGAGAAAAGTTCGAATTAGGTTTCGCATAATCGATGTTCTCGGAATTCATGCAGTCTGGTATGGATGGGGTTATTCTGATCAAGATATTTCACTATTTTTGCGCTCAGAATTTGTTCTAAGATTCTACAGCAGATAAATGTCAAGGGTATTTGATGGTAGGTTTGCGCATCAATTCTGCTGTCGTTTTTCTTAGACGGATGTGACTTGTGTTTTGTTCCAAGCAGTGGTCATTATTAGTTGTTCGGGGGATGTACGGTATATGGTTATATGAAATGGTTAAAAATGAGGGTAGAGGGGGATTACCCAGCGGCAAATTCTGCATAGAATCTCATAGGGTTTGCATCGACTCCTGAAGCTATATTCAATTTTAGCGATTTCAGCCGTTTCTCATCGTCTCTGACACTAATATCAATATCACTCAGCTTTACAGCGGTGCGAGAATTGAAATGGGCCAGTACTACAGGATTTTTCTTTGTAAAGGAACATTTGAGAATGGGGTCAACATTTTTACTTTTGCTTTGCCATGTTCAGTTTCAGTTCTACTGAGCGCTAACTTTGGTTTCAATTACAGCCTTCTAATATGATCAGATTTTTCTTAGGTCCTGTGACAGGCCTTTCGATAATATTCAGCTACGGAAGTCGCTGAAAGCTTCACAAATTGACCTCTTGCCTGCCAACGCGAGTCAGTCTGCCTCTCTCTATCTAGAACCCTATGCTTTGTCTTACATCTGTTATGCGTTGTCTATGTTTCGTACTTTATCCACCATCAAAAATTGTAAGAAGATTTGTTGAACGATAAAATACCTATTATGCAAGTGGTTGCTAATTTTTTCAAAGAAGTTTTTGTTTTTCTGTTTCTTTAGATGTGCCTTTAAAGTGACTGAATACCATGAAGGGTGCTTCCCATCATGAACTGTTCTACTAGCTACATGTCACCTAGTGTATGGTCAACTATTCTTTTAAACTTTGGGCACAGTTCTTCTAATTACTCCTGTCTAGAGTAAATATTTGAAGTTCGTCATTGATTTATGACACTATTACCTCTTGATCTAGTTTTTTGAACACATAAACATTTCTACTCGTTTTGTTGTTCTTTGTTCACTAATTATTGTTGCAACAACTTCCTCATGATCACTGACGCCACTTTCAATTTGGGCATCCTCGAAGAGGTGAGGTCTATTTCTTGCCATTATATCCAACATATTTCCGTCATAAGTGAGCTTCTGAATTGTCTGTTCTAGACAGCTTTCATAGGAGGTATTTACTATTGTTTAGTGGGTTGTTTTGTCACACTCACCACTTACAAAACTGTAAGTATCTCATTTTTTCAAGTCTACGATGATGACAGTATGATTGGGAAAGTACATAGTATCGAATTGGGGTTTTTCTCTAAGGATTTAGGTCACATCTGGGAATGAGTCTGATGATCAATAGAAGGAACATATTAACAGTATGCCCACCCATGATATTGAGCCTCACCAGAAAATTCTCGCATGCAGCTTGAATTTCTATCTCGGTGAATTTTAGTTTCATATCTACCGTAAAAAATATACCTGCTACAATTTCAATTAGCCTCTCCTTTCGACCGACTCTTAAATTGTCCCCAAAAATCTCACTGACATCAATTCTGGGTTTGATCCAGCCTTCTGAACCTAGTATTATGTGAGCTTCATTGGCTATTAGGAGCGCTTCAAAGTCTGGCGTTTTTTTGCTAATTCTTCGCCTGTTGATCACCATGATTTTAACACTTTCGCTTATGGGAGGCATTTCTTAGGATCCTACCCTGATACATCGGGGTCTCCTGCAGATGTCTTTATTTGGAATGGATGGGGAGTCACTTAATTTTTTTAAAAATCTTGTGTATCCAACACACAATCAGTTACATTGGTAGCTTGTAACATGCGTGCCGCACATGTCGATAGTCCATCGTCAGCGTCGCATTTGTTTCTTTGGCGCGAGAGCTGTGCCCGTGGTCGGGATGTGGTCGATTTGGGATCCCCCCAATACATAGTGGTTGAAACCGGTTAGCTTGTCGGAGCATGGAGCTGGACATGAAGTCAGAAAGTCAATTTAAATGATAAAATACAATTATTTGGCGCTGCGTATACGTGTGCGTCACGCAACAGCACAGACTATACTTTTATTGCACAAATTAAGCCGAATCGTGCATGCTATAAACCTATATTCATGTACAATCGATCGAAACAGGATGATTGTAGTTATGCTCATGAATAGGCAATTAATAGACTTTTGTGGTCTGGATGTGAAAGTGACTCGCATAAACGTGTGAGAATAATGAGTTAACAGTGCAGCCCTGTTTCAGAATAGGTTTGAATGTTATCGAAAGTGTGTTTCTTTAATACAGGGTGTCCAGAAAAGGACTCCCTGATTTCAAAATTAAATATCTCGAAAACAAAGATCGATAGAGGAATGCAGTAAACGGTATGTTTATTGTGAAAGCTGTAACAAGTTTATACAGTAGTTTGAAATAATAGTTACAAAAGCTACTAACAGATGGCTCTGTAATCACCATACGTAATGCCTAGTATTAATAGGGATCCAAAGCCCAGAGCGATCAGTTCCACTACTGAAACGTGAAAGGAGGTTAGCGTACCGAAGGATGTGATTAAAACCATGTACTCCATTGAACAACGCGTTTTTCTGGTGCTAGAGTACCTCAGATTAGAAGAATGTCCTACGGCAACAAGGCGAAGTTTTCAAATGGTTCAAATGGCTCTGAGCACTATGGGACTTAACATCTATGGTCATCAGTCCCCTAGAACTTAGAACTACTTAAACCTAACTAATCTAAGGACATCACACACATCCATGCCCGAGGCAGGATTCGAATCTGCGACCGTAGCAGTCGCCCGGTTCCGGACTGAGCGCCTAGAACCGCGAGACCACCGCGAAGTTTTCAAGCACGATTTAATGTTCCAAAAGGACCCGATGCGAAAACCATTCGTACGCTCTTCGCAAAATTTCAATGAACAGGCAGCGTAACTGATGATCTAGTGGGGCATGTTGGCCGCAAGCAAACCGCAGTTACGCCTGAAAATATCGCCACAGTTTCTGGAATTATTCACCGAAATCCAATGTCGGCCGTCCGTAGAATTGCATCTGAGACTGGTTTGAAACGTTCCAGCACGCACAAAATACTGAGAAAGAGCCTACACATGTTTCCATTCAAAATTCAAACGCACCAGCTTTGCTAATCAGATGCTCACATTGGTTGATAGTGAAGGATTTGATGTTGGCTGCATCTGGTTTACAGATGAAGCACACTTCCACCTGAATGGATACGTGAATAAGCAGAACTGGCGATTTTGGGGTTCCGAAAAGCCATATTGTTGTGAAGCGAAACCCCTGTATTCTCCTAAAGTTACTGTGTGGGCTGCAGTATGCAGCAGAGGCGTTATTGGCCCTTTTTTCATTGAAGAAACGGTCACTGGTGCACGTTACGTTGCAATTTTGGAACAATTTGTCGCCACACAGCAAGCGTTAGAGGATCGACCAGGTACTGAATGGTTTATGCAGGATGGAGCCCGACCACATCGGACCGAACAAGTGTTTCGCTTTCTTGAATCATTGCTTCGGAATATCCCAAATTTACTGGTGCAGGCATGGATTGGCCTCCATATGCGCCGGATTTGACTCCCTGTGACTTTTTTTTATGGGGCACAGTGAAAGACATGGTCTACCCGAAGCATCCCGCCACGCTGGACGAGCTTAAATCAGCGATCTCTGTGGCATGTGAATCCATTTCGGTTGAGACACTACGAAATGTGATGGCGAATTTCATTCTTCGTTTGCGCCACCTCTGTAGTGCGAATGGTGAACATTTTGAAAACATTGTGATGTGATTGTTTGCAAAGATTGTTTTCATACGATTATTTCACTTATGTATGCTGATATGAGCTGTACAGCGTACAGCGCCATGTGTTAGCAGCTTTTGTAACTATTATTTCAAAATGCTGTATGAACTTCTTACAACTTTCACAATAAACATACCGTTTACTGCATTGCTCTATCGATCTTTGTTTTCGAGATATTTAATTTTGAAATCAGGGGGTCCTTTTCTGGACACACTGTAGGTCAAACAATGGAGAGTCCAGAATGGAATATAACAATATTATGAAAAGGAAAGTTGCCACTCTCTATATAGCGGACGAAGACCTTACGGACCGAAAGCTGTATTTGTGACAGTCTTTTTCTTGTGCCTTACTTTAATAGCTGTAATATCTCCTGTTCATTCGCTCCGTGTTGAACTATATATTATGTTGAAACATTTCATTATATCGACAACGACAGTGCCACGGGGGATGGAGCATCCTGGAGCTTCAGGTGAGTGTTATAGGCCACGGTCCCAAAGTATAGACATCCTTATCACCTAAACTCATGTTATTCCAGCCGGGTGGCTTACAAGCAGGTTCTGATGTGTAGCGCATACCTAACCCATTTGGGGAAACCTACAGTTCTCAACCCTCCTGTGCAACTCTAGGAAGTCGCAGCTTAGTTTGTCACAGAATTTTCAGATGATTTGGATATCGCCTTCCACTGCACTCAGAACCGAAGACCGCGATCAGCTCGGA
The DNA here is from genome assembly GCF_023864275.1 of Schistocerca cancellata. Lineage (NCBI taxonomy): Eukaryota > Metazoa > Arthropoda > Insecta > Orthoptera > Acrididae > Schistocerca > Schistocerca cancellata. Next base: position 207,817,078 of record NC_064629.1, on the reverse strand, counting down.
CAATAAGGCGTATTGTGTGCTTCGTTGAAACTCAAAGAGCTGGGCTGGTCTTCCCAACCTTCTCAGCCAGTCGCTGGTATGATCTATGTGTGAACTCGAACCACAGACGACAAGAATTGTTTGTTCCAACGTGCGCCACAATCTGCAGTTGGCTTGCCCCTTTCCCTCAATAGTTGCTGGAAAAACCTCTTCAGAATGTTGATTTAGGCCTCCAGGCATGCAAAATGAGTGCACATGGCGGCTAACAATGCAGTTCTTTATGCGTGTCGCAGACACACACACACACACACACACACACACACACACAAAATATAAAAAGCGAAATTATCTATTCAAGTATTTGCGTAAGTAGTTTACATGCAAAACTGATATTATTACGTTGTTCATGTACTTCTCCTTAACGCCTGTCTACAGTAATTCCGATGCAAGGTTATACTCAGCAGCCGTTAAGTGGGAAGTATACATCTAATGACAAGCGTATACAAAAACATGAGACAGAAAATGACCAACGGAAAGGCGCTGTGGCAGTAAACAGTATTCAGTGAGGTGCAGTTGCAACGAGGTCAGTGCGACAAGAACTAGGCGACACGGCAGTGAACACAGAACAAACAGAGGCAGATCAAGCTATAGATTTGTTTGTCACATGGAAGAATGGAAAAGATACCAAGGTAAAGAAGCAGTGCTTGTTCGATACTATAGAATATATGGACGATAAAAAGTACGAGGACTATCCGGAAAGTAAGGAACGATCGGTCGCGAAATGGTAACCACAGTGAAAAGCAAAACTGTTTTATTTGCAACAATTAGCTACAGCTTTCAGCTACTTCTCTACAAAGTCGCCGCTCAGTCTGAGACATTTCTCGTAGCCTTGTATCAACTTTCCAAAAGCCCTACAGAAGGCAGCCTCCTGTGCTTTCCGACAATTTTCTACCCTGGACTGCAGCTCGTTGTCTGTGCAAAAATGTTGACTTTATAATCAGTGGTTCATGTAAGTAGAGATGAGAATCAGAGGGAGCCAAGTCCGGGCTGTATGGTGGGTGATCGAACACTTCCCATCGAAAACGCTGCAGGAGAGTCCACACTGCCCCTGAAGTGTGTGACTGAGAAATATCATGGAAAAGGACATGCATGACAGTTAAGTTATGTGAAGTTGCATGAAATCAGGTGAAATATCTCAGCAGGCAGTTATACGTGATGGGAGACACTGTTTTCTAGGCACACTTACGTGCTCACTGTGCGCTCAGAATTGAGAAAAGCGACGTGATGTTATCTACGGGATTACTAGAGACACTGCCCAACGCATCATACAAATCTTCAGCGAATTTTCACTGTGGGTTCCATTTTGCGAGTGATCTTTCCTTACTTTCCGAGCAGCCCTCGTACACCGATTTTGTTAACAGTTTAATTAACTCGAAAAACGATGTGTATTGTTTGTTTGCTGATGATGCCCTGGTGTACAGTAAGGTGTCGAAGTTGAGTCACTGTAGGAAGACACAAGACAACTTACACAAAATCTGCAGTTGGTGTGATGAATGATAGCTAGCCATAAATGTGGAAAAATGTAAGTTAATACGGATGAGTAGGAAGATCAAACCTGTAGTGTTCGGACACAATATTACTAGTGTCCGACTTGACACAGTCACGTCGTTTAAATATCTGGGCATAACGTTGCAAAGCGATATGAGGTGGACCGAAAATGTTAGAACTGTGGTAGGGAAGGCGAAAGGTCGACTTCGGTTTATTGCGAAATTTTAGGAAAGCGTGGTTCACCTGCAAAGGAGACCCTAGGAGCTTATACGACGCTGGTGCGATCTATTCTTGAGTACATCTCGTGTGCTTGGAATCTGTACTAGGTCGGCTTGTAGGAAGACGTCGAAGTAAGTCAGAGGCGGGCTGCTAGATTTGTTAGCGGTAGGTTCGAACAACACTTGTGTTACAGAGATGGTTCGGGAACTCACTGGAGGGAAGGCAACTTCTTTCTTTTCGAGAAACACTATTGAGAAAATTTAGAGAACCGGCGTTTCACTCTGATGATCTACCGCCGCCAATATACATCGCGCTTAAGGACCACGAAGACAGAATAAGAGAAATTAGGGCTCACGCGAAGGCATAGAAACAGGCTTTTTTCCCTTGCTCTGTTTGGGAGTGGAAAAGGAAGGAAATGACAAGTACTGGTACAGAGTACCCTCTGCCACTTTCCGTACGGTGGTTTGCGGAGTGGCTCTGGGCACTATGGGACTTAGCATCTGAGGTCATCAGTGCCCTAGAACTTACAACTACTTAAACCTAACTAACCTAAGGACATCACACACATCCATGCCCGAGGCAGGATTCGAACCTGCGACCGTAGCGTGCGCGCGGTTCCAGACTGAAGCGGCTAGAACCGCTCGGCCGCAACAACCGGCGTTTGCGGAGTATCTATGCAGATGTAGATGTAGGAAGATAGTTAAAATCCCTGCAGTATCGAGCTTCCTAGGGATGACCAGTGGCTAACTTGGAGAGGGATGTGAAAAAAAGTGACATTAAATTGAAGGGGATTCGGAAAATTGCTAAAAACCTAAATGATAAAGTTTAGAAGAGGACTTGAACACTGCACCTCACAAATGAGTCCCTCATTGCCATTACCGGTGTAGCCTTCCTCGTTAGACGAAGTCACTAACGAGCTCTAGTGCGGCAGTGCGCAACCTGGCTTTAGTCCTTTCGAATGCTAGGGCCTGCAGAAATGTTTACCAGTAGCACTTGACCGACAAGAGGATGAGAGATACTGGCATACAGAGTATATGCGAATTCCCTTCAACGGTAAGGTCATTAGAGACGAAACAGAAGCTCGCGATGGACTAGGATGAGGAAGAAATTCGTCCGTGTTCTTTTTAAAACAACCATTCCACATTTCACCCTAAGCGATGTAGTGATACCTCGTAAAATTAAATATGGATGTTGGGATGGGATATGGATGCCGCCCTTTTCGAGTGGGAGTCCAGTATCTTGACAACGGCGCCAACTCGTGTTCTGTGGCACGTGGCTTGATGGCTTGTGGCACTGTTGATGGTGATCTGGGGACGGAATACTAAGTTACCCTTTTAAACGTCAGTGTTGTACGTGAGTAGGTTTTCTCTTCTCACATTACTTACAAAAACTCGTCATTGCACTCTACACGTACTCACCACATGTCACCTATACTAAACACTGTTATTTAGAAAAAAGTTTTCGATAGTGCTGAGCCACAGCCAAGCAATATTTTTTTGAAAGAACAAATCGCCATTGGACTGTGTATTACTTATTTATCTTGTGCACTATCAAGACGGCTTTTATGCCATTATGCAAGTTCTTAGACCATTAACATGTCATATCTTTTGCCGGCCGGGGTGGCCGAGCGGTTCTAGGCGCTACAGTCTGGAACCGCGCGACCGCTGCGGTCGCAGGTTCGAATCCTGCCTCGGGCACTGGTGTGTGTGATGTCCTTAGGTTAGTTACGTTTAAGTAGTTCTAAGTTCTAGGGGACTGATGACCTCAGAAGGTAAGGCCCATAGTGCTCAGAGCCATTTGAACCATTTTTTGTCATATCGTTTAACTTATGTTTAGAGAAATACACACATATTTCGATAAGAAAAACGACAAAGTGTGCGAAGAGAGAAAAGCTTTTCATCGATGTCTCTCGGTCAATAACGCGACACAGTTCGTTAATGTATTGTAGGTATGATTTGTGCCATTAAAATCGCAACACACGAATGTGGCGTACAATAGACGTCAAATTCACATGAATTGTACTACATACTTGCTTGCTTTCCAGTGATTAGTATTTCACTGCAGTCGCACAAAGTAGATAGCAAAGATTACGCAACGGGTTTCTCATTCTGAAATAGCATTTCAGTGTTAGTTAATTGTACGAAGGTCATGTTTTACCTCGAGTAATAAAGGGAAACGTCTTCCAGCACTTGTCGGTATTCGACAGTGGATCGTGTCCCATCGACACTGCGATTTATCTTTCTGCGACATTGCTGCTGGCGTTTGTCGGGATCCCACGATTGCAATGGGCTTATGGACTCGATGGATGCAGGTGGACTACACTCAACACCGAGGAGAATCTCAACGGCCCCACGAGACTAGCGCCCGAGAGAACAGGAGGATCGCAGAAAAACTTCACATACCGTAATGAGCAAATGGGCTTCTTTGCAGCAGGAAAAATGTCTACATGAACAATGCGACATTCTCTGGAACAGCACGGTGACCATCGTAGAGGGATCCTTGAAGCAGCAACAAAGATAGGCGCGTGAGCAATGGTACGCTCAATGAGCACACAAAACACAAGAGTGGCACCATTTCATACATTGAGACAGCTCTCAGTTCTGCGTACGGTATTACGATGGACGTAGCCATGTGTGGAGGCCTCGATATGGACGAATGTTGCCAGATTGCATTCATCATCGGGACTAGCACGTGGCGGGATGGTGTGGAGAGCCATTGGGCACACAAAACGATCTTCTCTGATTCTCACGTATTAAGGCCGTTGGCTGTGCACTATCGTCAGATAACCATGACGTTTACCTTTCAACAACATAACACAAGACCACATGTCGCACAGACTGTTCTGACCTAACACGATATAGCAAGTGTTTGACTGTTGGCGTGGTCAGCAGGTTCTCCACATCTCCCACCTACTGAAAACATGTAATCATGAGTTGAGGAGGAAGTGGCACGGAATCATTCGCCAGCTACTATGATGAAATCTGACACTCAGATAAAACAGAATGGATGTAGGTACCCACATTTTTAATCCATGCTCATCTCGACCCCTTATCCAGATGTGTTATTGTTGCTGCCGGAGACGACAGCTCTGTCTACGAAATGTCGCACACTTCATATCTCTAAAACACCTAAACATTTAATTATACATAACCGGACCGTTGCGCTATCGATAGTTCGCGCCACATCTGTTGAAACACAATCTTTGTCGTGAAGGCACGTTTGCCGCGAGTGTCGGTAAGACCGTTTTCCCGGTTAGAGGCAAACAGTGAAGCTGCACGGGCAACGCAGGTCTGCGGGGCAACGGGCTGGTTGTTTGTTCTACCGCCTGGGTGACTTCCAAGTTGGTCTGGCTGAGCATCTTCCGGACACAAAGGACGTGCATCGGTAACGGTAAAGGAAGTATTATTCCTTTGGCCAACCAGGTCTGGTGGCAAGAGGTTGGCTGTCCTCATCCACACACTGCCTGGCGGCTCCAAGTTTTTCCACTGTTTGTCATCCCACAGCGGCTTTGTATGCTCGATGAGCTATCTTTAGTTCGTTCCTTCGGTAACGAGACCACGTGGTATTCCTAAAGACTTATCTTCCTCCCACTGTGAGCGTGATACTTGTCACTGGTTCGCTTCCTGCGTGTGTCTGTGTAGTGCTCTTTCCTCACTCGACTCAGTTCAGCCTTCTGTTGTTGTTATTCCCTGTACCTGCACCCGGCCAGGCGATATGCGGCTTGTGTCTCTTGTATCAAAACAAAATATCTTCCATTTGGTAATTTCACTGAGTTATAATTTGATTGTGTGTTTTAAATTACTGGGGTTTTGCAAATTTCTTTATGTTCAGTGTCGTTAATTACGACGTCCAAAACATTTTTCTAGGCTAGTATATATACACATCAAAAAAAGTTTTGCATCACCTCGGTTCAGAGAGTTCAGGGAGCTGTACAGAAAATTGGCATAGAGATCAATATAAACATCATTTCCGCCGTTTTTATTGTTCATGAAAACCACACATTGCATGTTGTACCATCATACAGAGAGACCTTCAGAGGTGTTGGTGCAGATTGCTGTACACACTGATACCTCTAATACCCAGTAGCACGTCCTCTTGCATTGATGCGTGCCTGTATTCGTCGTGGCATACTATCCGCAGGTTCATCAAGGCACTGTTGGTCCAGATTGGCCCATTGTTCTACGGCGATTCGGCGTGGAACCCTCAGAGTGCTTGGTGGGTCACGTCGTCCGTAAACAGTCCTTTTCAGTCTATCCCAGGCATGTTCGAGCCGTTTCATGTCTGGAGAACAAGCTGGCCACTCTAGACGAGCGATGTCGTTATCCTGAAGGAAGTCAGTCACATGATGTGCACGACGGGGGCGCGAACTGTCGTCCATGAAGACGAATGCTTCGCCAATACGCTGCCAATATGGTTGCACTATCGATCGGAGGATGGCGTTCACGTATCGTACAGCCGTAACGGCGCCTTCCATGACCACCAGCGGCGTACGTCGGCCCCACATAATGTCACCCCAAAACAGCAGGAAACCTGCACTCGCTGCACAGTGTGTGTAAGGCGTTCAGCCTGACCGGATTGGCTCCAAACACGTCTCCAACGATTGTCTGGTTGAAGGCATATGCGACACTCATCGGTGAAGAGAATGTGATGCCAATCCTGAGCGGTCCATTCGGCATGTTGTTGGTCCAATCTGTACCGCGCTGCATGGTGTCGTGGTTGCAAAGATGGACCTTGCCATGGATGTCGGGAGTGAAGTTGCGCATCATGCAGCCTATTGCGCACAGTTTGAGTCGTAACACGACGTCCTGTGGCTGCACGAAAAGCATAACCCGTAAGTTGTGGTCATCCACTGCAGTAGTAGCCCTTGGGCGGCCTGAGCGAGGCATGCCATTGACAGTTCCTATCTCTCTGTATCTCCTCCATGTCCGAGCAACATCACTTTCGTTCACTCCGAGGCGCCTAGACACTTCCGTTGTTGAGAGCCCTTCCTGGCAAAAAGTAACAATGCGGACGTGATCGAACCGCGGTATTGACCGTCTAGGCATGGTTGAACTACAGACAACACGAGCTGTGTACCTCCTTCCTGGTGGAATGACTGGAACTGATCGGCTATCGGACCCCCTCCGTCTAATAGGCGCTGTTCATGCATGGTTGTTTACATCTTTGGGCGGGTTTAGTGACATCTCTGAACATTCAAAGGGACTGTATGTGTGATACAATATCCACAGTCAACTTCTATCTTCAGGAGTTATGGTAACCGGGCTGATGCAAAACTTTTTTTGATGTATTCTTGCCTAGTTATGTTTTTTGTTGTTATAGCTGATAAAATAACAACGAATACTTAATGGTTATTTGACATCTTGCTTTCTTTAAATCGTGTTTCCAGATCAAAATACTTATATAACTACATATGAATTCAATATAGTGGACTGACAATGGAGTATTGTTTATAAACATTAAACGTGAGGAAACCTGTTATGTACTGACGGTGTTGGGAAAGGTGCGGGTACATTGACGTGAAAGTCTAGATTTGTGGACACCGCCAGCTTGAGGAAATGATGGGTGTCCAGACTACCTGGCAAAGGTAGTATCCACAAATCTCCGGCAAGCTCCGCTGTTCACATATCTCCGCCATAGAGCGTCTGCCATGTAAGCAGGAGATCCCGGGTTCGAGTCCCAGTCGGGGCACGTATTTTCATCTATCCCCGTTGAAATTATGTCAACGCCTGTAAGCAGCTAAGGGTGTTCATTCCATTGTAATTTCAAACATCTTCTTACCAGTGCACCTATATGTAACTCCTGTGAAATCACCGAAACACAATTTCCGAAATTGTAGGCCCTGTGATCAGTAACTCATTCGGATCCATTCATTTCGAACAATTGCATTATTCTCACGGAACACACCTCTATGATGTTGACACAATATGACTCCACCTATATAACTGCCGCTGCAAAAACTCGCTCCACAATGTTCAGTCCGGAAATTTTTGGTGAAATGGTGAACTGTTGCTCGAAATGAAATAAAGGTAGCTTTGTTAGTTTCCTTCATGTATTTGAAATTCTTAATATAGTAAATAAATTGTCCGCCATTGTGACAACGTATCATTTCTGTGTCTAAAAATCTATATATTAAATCTCATATTATCATTGTTATCGTAACGCAAAAATGTCGTTCCCAGAATCCTTAAAATAATTAGAATATAAACCTTCATTTCTTTAACAAAAAACAATTATGCTTTATCGCAAATAGTTAGCTCACACAATGATTAACTCCATTTTCAGTCATAGTAGGAACCCACGATAACTTATTAGGAAAAGGGGTTGTGCAAAGCTATTTACAGATCTGAAAGTGGCCAGTTCGCAATCTGTTAGGAGGGAGACATTGTGTCGAAAGAATATGAAGGCACACTAATGTTTATGAAAATTGCAGCACTCTGAAAGAATGGCCCTATTGAATAGGTCATTAAGATTACAGAGAGATGAGTACGCGTAGGCTGTGTTGTATTAGCAGAAAGGTCAGTGTTACGCCAACCTCAATAGAACTGGAAACGTGAAGTCGAGTGCTAGTGTGCCTCATTGATGTCAAGGATACAGTATCAGTTTGTGAATTATAACGATGCGGGACATTCGATTCCGGAAAGCAGGTTTATAATACTGTAACATATCGGTTCATACATTACATTCTGCTAAAGCATAGACACGTGGAATCCGTGGATGGAAGAGGATCATTCGCTCTGAGGGACGAACACTTGAACATTCACTGAGACTATAGCAGACGATGACTACTATCTCATCGCATGGCTATACAAACCTTACTAGACGCCCTGTCACGGTCCGTGTGGCTCCCCCCGTCGGAGGTTCGAGTCCTTCCTCGGGCTTGGGTGTGTGTGTTGTCCTTAGCGTAAGTTAGGTTAAGTAGTGTGTAGGCTTAGGGACCGATGACCTCAGCAGTTTGGTCCATAAGACCTTACCACAAATTTCCAATTTCCAAACCATACTACTTCGTCTACTGTGCTGGAACAATGAAACACGGACAGACCAGTCTGTGTCGACTGCTGGACGACGTTTGTTGCGGATTGGGCTCGAGGCACATATTTCATTGCGTCGCTCTCCACTTTTCCAGAACTCATAAACGCCTCAGACGTGTTGAGTGGAAAAGCGTAGTGTTATAGATTTAGTCTCGTTACTACATCGATACCGATGATCGAATACATCAGACACTACCGTGGTGACCGCAGCCTGAAAGCCAGGAGTCTACATTGGTGAGGTGCATAGCCAGCAAACACAAAGGTTCTAGTTTGGAATACCAGTGGAAATTGAAAATTTGTGGTAAGGTCTTAGGGGACCAGACTGCTGAGGTCATTGGTCCCTAAGCCTACACACTACTTAATCTAACTTAAACTAACTTACGCTATAGCCAACATATACACTCATGCCCGAGGGAGGACTCAAACCTCCTACGTGGGGAGCCGCACGGACCATGACAAGACGCCCTAAACCGCGCGGCGCACCTATGGATACAATATGCGACATTAGCCCCTACATACTGACGACAACCGGAATAGCAACCGTTACACCTGACAAATTTTTGGAGCTACTCTCCGTACCATATTTCAGGGGAGTGAAATGCGTCGTAGTCGAATTCGGCGAGGAATGCGCATACCTTCCCCGAAGAAAGGCGGCTGTGGCTACTTCCGCTACTTGCACAGTCGCGTGACATGTTGCCAGTCGGATATGTTCACACGACCGGTTCGTGAACATTTTCCGACACAAGCGACATTTTCGCGCCTTTCCCCATCAATCTTCCACCTCTCCCCCCCCCCCCCCGCCACGCCACCATCCCCTCCCCCCCCCCCTCAATTCTGCTTTACACTTTCACCCGTTTCAGTTTTGGCTAATAAATCACGTGGGCGCTGAATACGAATATTGCACTTGGGTGACCCGATCGCCCCTCTTAGCGTGGCGCACCAGGTATCCACTACTAATTGTGATGCGTCCTCTATAGAACTCTAAAACTGTTGTCGCACCTCTGACCCCCCTCTCGGTTTGGCGTCCCAAAAGTATCTTGTGTCAATTGGGCTACACTGGCCCATTACGTCCGGGATATAGTTGGCAGTCAAGCTGCTCATCAAGTATCTTCAGCTACAGCTGTCCAATCTTTATCGTTCTCATACATGCCGTGTTGAGTGAGATTCTTTAAAAACCTATCCCCCCCCCCACCCTCTCCCAAATTTCCATGCCATATAATTTATAGATTCTGATGCACCACGTGGACGCTCAAGTCCTACTGGTTTCTCAGTCAGAGACTATACAAATTTGTACAATCCTAATCATTGCTGTAATGCTAAATACTTAATTTGTGGTATACACTACTGGCCATTAAAATTGCTACACCACGAAGGTGACATGCTACAGACGCGAAATTTAACCGAGAGGAAGAAGATGCTGTGATATGCAAATGATTAGCTTTTCAGAGCATTCACACAAGGTTGGCGCCTGTGGCGACACCCACGACGTGCTGACATGAGGAAAGTTTCCAACCGATTTCTCATACACAAACAGCAGTTGACCGGCGTTGCCTGGTGAAACGTTGTTGTGATGCCTCGTGTAAGGAGGAGAAATGGGTACCATCGCGTTTCTGACTTTGATAAAGGTCGGATTGTAGCCTATCGCAATTGCGGTTTATCGTATGGCGACATTGCTGCTCGCGTTGGTCGAGATCCAACGAGTGTTAGCAGAATATGGAATCGGTGGGTTCACAAGGGTAATACACAACACCGTGCTGGATCCCAACGGCCTCGTATCACTAGCAGTCGACATTACAGGCATCTGCACGCACAGTTCGACGACGTTTGCAGCAGCATGGACTATCAGCTCGCAGACCATGGCTGCGGTTACACTTGACGCTGCATCACAGACAGGAGCGTCTGCGATGGTGTACTCAACGACGAACCTGGGTGCACAAATGTCAAAACGTCATTTTTTCGGATGAAACCAGGTTCTGTTTACAGCATCATGATGGTCGCATCCGTGTTTGGCGACATCGCGGTGAACGCACGTTGGAACCGTGTATTCGTCATCGCCATACTGGCGTATCACCCGGCGCGATTGTATGGGGTGCCTTTGGTTACACGTCTCGGTCACCTCTTGTTCGCATTGACGTCACTTTGAACAGTGGACATTACATTTCAGATGTGTTACGACCCGTGACTCTACCCTTCATTCGATCCCTACGAAACCCTACATTTCAGCCGAATAATGCACGACCGCATGTTACAGGTCCTGTACGGGCCTTTCTGAATACAGAAAATGTTCGACTGCTGCACATTCTCCAGATCTCTCACCAATTGGAAACGTCTGGTCAATGGTGGCCGAGCAACTGGTTCGTCACAATACGCCAGTCACTACTCTTGATGGACTGTGGTATCCTGTTGAAGTCGCATGGGCAGCTGTACCTGTACACGCCATCCAAGCTCTGTTTAACACAATGTCCAGGCGTATCAAGGCCGTTATTACGGCCAAAGGTGGTTGTTCTGGGTACTGATTTCTCAGGATCTATGCACCCAAATTGCGAGAAAATGTAATCACATGTCAGTTCCAGTATAATATATTTGTCCAATGAATACCCGTTTATCATCTGCATTTCTTCTTGGTGTAGCAATTTTAATGGCCAGTAGTGTAAAATTCTTTAGAGTTACTTGTCCTATATCTACACCCATACTCTGCAAAACACGGTGAAGTGCATGATTGAAGGTTCTTCCCACTGTACCACGTGTGAGGGTTTCTTCCCATTCCATTTACGTATACAGGGTGAGTCACTAACTACTGCCACCAAGAATAACTCTGGAAGTATGATAGGAACTGAAAAGTTTGTGGGACAAAAGTTGCATGGGACAACGGGGACCATAATATGACATTGGTTTTTTGTTGCTACGTCGGGACGCTTCAGAGATATGAAGGTCAACTTTGCTTTTTTTAAATGGGGTGCTATAGTTTGGTACTTATTTTCTGATAGCGGCTATCGAGACGAATCCAATGATGTGTAACAGTGTGGTCTTTGAAGGTCAATGAAGGTCAAAAAGGTGGCATGAACGTCCATTTACAGAAACTGTTCGAAGTGTTAACCATTGGTATCAATACAGTGCTGCAATCTTCTTTTCTTCTTATCCTGAGTGGTATGCCTTATCACATTGGCACTTATTGAACTACATGCTATGAAAATTCTCTCTCGCATATCTTCAGGTGTCGTTGGAACGTCTTTATAAACAATGTCTTTACGAATCCCCAAAAGAAAAAATCCAGAGGCGTCAAGTCGCCATCTGGCGAACGAGCTGGCCACGACACATCTCCTCCGCGTGCAATCCATCGATTTGGGAATTGTCTGTGGTACTCATTTCTAGCCATCACCGAAAAATGTGCCGGACACCCCTCGTGTTGATACCACATTCTGTTCTTCGTCCCTAAAGGTATTTCTCCCAATAACAGACCTAATGCCTCTTGCAGCAATGTGATGTATTTATTTATTTATTTATACGTCAAATTCCGCAGGACGAAACTGAGGAGGAAATCTACAAGGTCATGGAACGTTTTAGTACATGAAATTACAACATACAATTAATAACAGATAAAAATAAAATCTTTATAAGCCCGAAAAAACTCAATCCATAAATTTAAGTAAACGCAATCAACAATACAATAAGAATCAGCTTAAATTTTCAAGGAACTTCTCGACAGAATAGAAGGAGAGACCCATGAGGAAACTCTTCAGTTTCGATTTGAATGCGCGTGGATTACTGCTAAGAGTTTTGAATTGGAGTGGTAGTGTATTGTAAATAGATGCAGCACTATACTGCACACCTTTCAGCACAAGAGTTAAGGAAGTCCGATCCACATGCAGTACTGATTTGTGCCGATAAGCTGATATTGTTAACAAGAAATGACAGTAAGGAAGATATATATTGAGAGGCCAATGTCAAAATACCCAGTCTCGTGAACAGGGGTCGACAAGAGGTTCGTGAACTTACAGTACTTATTTCCAGAACCACCAGTTTCTGAGCCAAAAATATCTTTTTAGAATGGGGCTACCCCAAAATATAATAACATACGACATAAGCGAATGAAAATAAGCAAAGCAGACTAATTTTCGTGTCGAACGATCACTCACTTCCGATTCGTGTCGAATAGTAAAAATGGCAGCATTAAGTCTTTGAACAAGATCCTGAACGTGGGCTTTCCACGACAGTTTACTATCTATCTGATCACCTAGAAATTTGATCTGTTCAGTTTCAGTAATCGCACTTCCTACCATTAAGATTTCTTTCGATGAAATAAGGGCGTATAATTCTGGCCTCCGGAAAACCACACCATACGTTCACCGACCACGGTTTTTGTTGTGCAACTTTCCGCAACCAACATGGATTTTCAGTCGCCCAATAATACATGTTATGCAAATTAACATTTATATGGTTCGTGAATGTAGCCTCGTCAGTAAATAAAATCGTATTAATAAATGTGTCATCCCTCTGAATCTGAAGTTGAGCCCATCGGCAGAATTCAATTTTTTTAAATTTCTCCAGTGTTATTGGTTAATAATTTACACTATGTGATCAAAAGTATCCAGACACCTGGCTGAAAATGACTTACAAGTTCGTGGCACCCTCCATCGGTGATGCTGGAATTCAGTATGGTGTATGTATGATGACTGCTTCCACTCTGGCAGGCATACTTTCAATCAGGTGCTGGAATGTTTCTTGGTGAATGGCAGCCCTGAGCACTGAGGAGAACTATCGATGTCGGTCGGTGAGGCCTGGCACGAAGTCGGCGTTCCAAAACATCCCAAAGGTGTTCTATAGGATTCAGGTCAGGTCTCTGTGCAGGCTAGTCCATTACAGGGATGTTGTCGTGTAACCACTCCACCACAGGCAGTCCATTATGAACAGGTGTTCGATCGTGTTGAAAGATGCAATCGCCATCCCCGAATTGCTCTTCGACAGTGGGAAGCAAGCAGGTGCTTAAAACATCAATGTAGGCCTGTGCTGCGATAGTGCCTCGCGAAACAACAAGGGGTGCAAGCTCCCTCTATGAAAAACACGACCACACAATAGCACCACCACCTCCGAATATTACTGTTGGCACTATACATACTAACAGATGACGTCGCCGTGCATTCGCCTTACCCACATCCTGCCACCGCATCGCCACATTGTGTACGGTGGTTCGACACTCCACACAGCGTTTTTGCACTGTTCAGTCGTCCAGTGTTTACGCTCCTTACACCATGAGAGACGTTTGGCATTTACCGGGGTGATGTGTGGCTTATGAGCAGTCGCTCCACCATGAAATCCAAGTTTTCTCATCTCCCGCCTAACTGTCACAGTGCTTGCCGTGGATTCTGATGCAGTTTGGAATTGCCGTGTGATGGTCTGGATAGATGTCTGCCTGTTACACATGACGTCCCCGTTCGTCAGTCGGCGGTCTCCGTCAGTGGACAGACGAGGTCGGCCTGTACGTTTTTGTGCTCTACGTGTCGCTTCACGTTTCCACTTTTCTATCACATCGGAAACAGTGGACCTAGGGATGTTTAGGAGTGTGGAAATCTCACGTGCAGACGTATGAGAGAAGTGACACCCAATCACCCGACCACGTTCGAAGTTTGTGAGTTCCGCGGAGCGCCCCATTCTGCTCTCTCACGATGTCTAATGACTACTGAGGCCGCTAATATGGAGAACCTAGCAGTAGGTGGCAGCACAATGAACGCAATTTGAAAAACGTATGTTTCGGGCATGTCCGTATACTTTTGATCACATAGTGTATATTCCCGACCCATTTTGTAATCATTATTTCACATGTACCACTGAATGTGCAAACAAAGTTGAATCATTTTACGACTTACGGTTCATGAGAAATTTCATAAACATTAAGCTTCTGTCTAGCATTTATGACGGAACAGAAAAAAAAACCATATGTAAGCTTGACTGTTATGATATTCTCAGTGTGGATTTACAACAGGGACAAACCTCTTGCGGAAATACAGAACACATTGCCAGCAAATAAGATAAATGGAGAGTGACAGCCGGCCGTTGTGGCCGAGCGTTTCTAGGCTCTTCAGTCTGGAACCGCGCGACCGCTGCGGTCGCAGATTCGAATCCTGCCTCGGGCATGGATGTGTGTGATGTCCTTAGGTTACTTAGGTTTAAGTAGTTCTAAGTTATAGGGGACTGATGACCTCAGACGTTAAGTCCCATAGTGCTCAGAGCCATTTGAACCATTTTTGAACCATTTTTCGAGAGTGACAACATAGTGCGCAATACGTTGATAATTTGATTCAGACGGTAAGCGTTCTTGGATGGCTGAAGCGCGGAGTTTGGCTTGAGGAGCAATGCGACGTGGACGTGCTGTTTGTGTCCTTGCCACAGAGTGCTCGCTACATGTTTGTCAACTTGGTTTAGCCATTTCATGTGAACTAAATTTCTCATCAATTATAATGGGCAACTCCTACATAAAATCGACGTTTAAACTCAGTTTCAGGAGTGAATTTGCTCGAGCAAAAGCTCTTGGATTAGAACGTTTTCTCCGAGATGAACTAAAAATCCAGAGTGATAACTTGTTGGTAGGCACTTTCCCATAATCGGCAGTTTGGTGTACGTCAAGCTTCTCATCGAGGAATCTGCGACAGGATCCTTCGAGGTACTAAAAACTGGCCCAATTTCTGCCACTTGGATGGTAATGTGGGTGCTGTGAAGGTCTAGGGGCTAAGACTGCAGACAATCCATATCTTCGAACTTCCTTTCGACCTGTTTATGGCTGAGGTGGCGTCTGCTCTTCATCCTCACAGGACAGTGCATGGACATGTTGCGGAGGAATGGACTGATTTCAGCACATAAAAAAGCAAACACCCTCCAAAACAGGCCCTGAAGGCCATACGGTACCGACTGTCCGCCGTGTCATCCTCAGCCGTGTCACCAAATGCTGATACGAAGGGGCGTGTGGTCAGCACACTACTTTCCCAGCCATTGTCAGTTTTCGTGACTGGTGTAGCTGTTTCCTAATTAAGTAACTCCTCAATTGGCCTCACAAGGGCTGAGTGGACCCCGCTTGCCAACAGCACTCGACATACCCCGACGGTGACCCATCCAAGTGCTAGCCAAGCCCGATAGTGGTTAACTTTGGTGATCTGGTGGGGAATGGTGTTACCTCTGTGGTCAGGCAGTTGGCTCACTTCAGCACATATCCCATCCTTAATGGCGTGTGTCAGGTCCACATAAACACGTTCTATGCTGTTTGTACACTGGAGGATGCAGACAGCCATCCAAAATAAATGGCTCTGAGCATTATGGGACTTAACTAAGGTCATCAGTCCTCTAGAACTTAGAACTACTGAAACCTAACTAACATAAGGACATCACACACATCCATACCCGAGGCACGATTCGAACCTGCGACCGTAGCGGTCTCGCGGTTCCAGACTGTAGTGCCTAGAACCGCTCGGCCACCCCGGCCAGCGAACCAGCCAAAGACATGCCCAGGATGCAGCAAAGAATGTCACGTCCAGTCTGAATGCCTACAGAGGAGGACAGTGCAACAGCCACCAGGTGGTCCGGATCCCTCCCCCATTGCTGACACCGTATGTTGCAGTGCTCAAGAGAGATGTCGGCACGGTGCCACCACTGATAGGCCCTACCGACACCGACTACGCACTTCAGCGGAAAGAGATAACTCCCGCACCCACCACAGCCCCAGCTTCGGCCCCGACAGACTGATGACAGATGATGAAAATGCCACTGGAGGCGCAAATGATGGTGCTCATGGCACCGATAATGCCAGACCATCACGACTCATTGGCATCGTACAACAAGGACGCCCACTCACGTAAAAAAAATAAATGAAGTAGCACAAAAGTAGATCGAGAACATGCTTTGATGAGTGCGTGAGACAGTCACAGACAGATGATACTTCACATCGCCCAGACTATAACACGCTGCGTCATTATTCATTGTGAGTCGCCTCGATTGCGTTTGTCTCCCCTGAACTAGCAGCAGCGACGATGGACGCAGAAACCGACCGCTAGTCATTTCCGATCATAGGGCGTACATCTGCACTGTCCTGCTCCCATGTTGGAAGGTATGAGGGAGTCGTGGCTGAAGGAAAACGAATGTAACACACCTTCAGCAATCGCAGTGTTGTCGACTGATAGTACACAGACGGACTGGCTGCAAAGTACGACTGCTGAGAGAACCATTTACTCTGACATCATGACTCGAATGCACCAAACCGGCGATACGGCGCAGGATGATGTAATGCTGTAGAGAAAAGTCCCTTTGGCATCACCATATGACCCAATATTGCTTTATGTTGCTCCGAGAACTCATGATAAGCCCAGTGTCCCCTGAGACTGACAAGTGGAGAATCGTTGCATCAAGACGAAGATCATGTGGAGCCATCTCGAAGATGTCGTGGTGCGACCATAGCGTTAAGATCGAGTTCTACAACATCCTTCGCGAGTGAGAACAGCGACAACGAACGATGATCATGTTTTTGACATGTCAGTTGGTCGCCGTTTGACTGCACAGGCAGATATTGTGAACGCATTCGATGATCACAACAGACGTTTTACAGTGTGGAGCATTACGAGGATGCAGATTTTGCTGAAGTGCCACAGTCGACGTCGGGCACCCTCAGTGTCCCAGCAGTGGAATCTCATATCCCAGTTACCCACTCAGATGTTGAGGAAGCCATAGCAAATGGTGCAAGCAACAGGTCCCCTGTTTCTGACGGTATCCCTTTCAAGTTGTAACATCCCTTTCAAGATCTCATGATTCTTAGATAAACGACGAGGTGTCAGGAATTGATGACACCTACTGTGCCATTGCCTCCGTCCTTTGTTTGAGGCCTGATTATTCCGATCCTCAACCAACAGGGGGATGAGGCATTGAGCATTAGGGCCCACTGACCTCCTCAACAGCGAGTTTAAGTTCTTCACAAAGCTTCTGGCGGCATGCCTGAAGAGGGTCTTGTCCCAAGTAGTTTTTACGGAACAAACGTCCAAGGGAGGAGCTAATAATATGCAGATGGTACTTAGTGATTGTGGGGATGTGATAGCCCTCGCAGTGGCTTGTCTTCTTCGAGGTGCCCTGATAACAGTGGACTTTGAAAATGCTTTTGACAGGATCGGCCATGGTTTCCTTGGTGTGGTGAAGGCCCACCCGACTTTCCTCCCAGCGATTTCTCCAAGGTCCATCATCCAAAGTGCTGATTAATGGACATGTGGTGGGCGTCCTGTCAGTTTCCAGATCGGTCTGTCAGGGTTGCCCACTTTCAATGATCTTCTTTGCAGTTGTTCTTGAACCATTTATCCGTGGACTGAAGCGTTGTCTGTCAGCGATAACGCTACGAGGTCACACATTTCATTGCAGGATGTATGCAGACGATCTGCTCTTTCTGGTCCGATCGGGGTATGAGATCAGATCGTTACTGGAATGGATCGCGCGATACGGGACAGCGACGAATAGTTGTATGAGCATGAAAGAGTCTGGGGGGCTGAACATTGGTAGAGGCTTCAAGAAGAACTGTTTAGCCACCCTGCAATTGATGGACACTCTTCAGTTCCCGGGAATTCTCTCTAACCGCGATGTCCGCCGCACGGCGGCGATTAATTATAAATGCCTTCTACATGCAGCCGGACGGGCGTCAGAAGTCAGTTGTTACTGGATGTAGTCCAACGAGTCACCTTCATTAACAACCTTGGCATTCAGAATACCACACCTGGCTCATATTTTCCTGATGATGGCCGTGATGACACAAAGACTATTGGCGGCTTTAGGTTATTTCATCAGCACTGGGAATATCCTCAAGACATTATACGAAACCCTCACTCTCCCCATACACAACAGTGGGTTAGTAGGGTTTGTCATGGTTCGTGCAAGGGCAGCAGCACTGTATGTCAGCACAGGGGTTAGTCTGTGGTCTCACCACCGTAATAATGCCACTTTTCTCCTGATTGAAGCACTGACGCCTGCCTCGCATCTTGCCCATTGCCGTTGCACACATCGCGCACCTCTCTCACATGTAGAGACCTTTTCCCTTGAATATAGCTATGAGTATGTTGAATTTACCAGCACCAGAGCATCAATGACGAGGGACATATGTTATCTAATGGTGAGGAGCCATGCCCGGAATATGACAGTGTGTCCCTGTCCGACGGATATATGGCCCGTGGTGTGGCGCTCCATTCACGGTGGTGGTATGTATAGGGCTCTCAACAGCGAGGTCATCAGCGACTATCCACTGTGGTTTTCTTGGTACAATGGTGCGCATCTCCTGTTTCCTTGTCGTTAATGAGAAACACGAGACGCGGATTCGACTACGCAGTATTGTCAGTGTTGACTGCCCCCTCTGCTTGCAGTTTCGCCTGGTGGATGCGGACGGACATAGCCTAGTGTGTGCATCCTCAGCGGACGTGTGGCTTCTGATACGAAGGATCTTCACCTTTTCTCTTGTAACTGCGCTACACGCGATCGAGCCACGGATGTTACTCTGCCCGAAGATGAGTATTTTCGACCTATGAAGGCCCACGCTCTGACGTGGATCGAAGGACTATCAGTTTACTATCCTTTCTGAGACGGTACAAATGATGTGCTCGACTATTGGGCATTCCTACAGGAACTTCTTCGATGGAACTTTCTCTATACCTTCAGCTACTTGACTATTATTTGGATATTGTTTCCACGGAGTCTCGCTCCCCCCCCCCCCCCCCCTCCGCCCCAATACGGAGTCCCGGTTCGGCACAAATATTCAACCTACTGCGTTGACTTATTTCAATGCGTAATTGCGACTGACGTAGGTACTTTCCTCGAAATACAAACATTAATGGTGATTTTGGGAGTACTCATATTAATGTAGTCAAGCTATTTGAAAATGCATTCGAAGAGAACGGAAAAGCTTTTCATGCACAATTATCCAGCCAGTGACCAAAATGGCAACAATCTGGAGGTATTGAAATTGTCTTTTCAGAAAGTATGTCGTTTTTACATCTACCTTAGTTACTAAATTCCGTAAAATACTTTCTTCCTTCGAAATTTATACGGCCAGAGACATACCTAGAGCAAGGAGTAATAACTAATTCGAAACTGTTATGTTTGTGGTAAGTCTCGGAAACGCCTTGCGATCATTTAAATAAATAAACACGTATGATTGGTTATAACGATCTCTCGCGTGGATTAAGATAGGAAACTACGTTCGTGGAGTTGTGGTTGCAGCTTAACTTAATAATGGCTTGATATTAGTCTCCCCTGCCTTTCAATGTGGCGTGTGACACAAACATATTATCGACATCGTCCGATATTGATTTCCGACAGTAACATCAATTTCAACAGTATGAGGAAGACAACAGTAAGTCACCCTCATGATACATCACTCCGGTCGCCAATAGCAGACTCTCGCAATGATACCCTGCGCTCAGTATCTGAGTGTTGTACACAAAAAGGAAATAATTCGACACACTTGTAATACTGTACCCACCAATATTTGTAACACCTGTTTTCATTATATAGTTGCCGAATCTAATGATTTAGTATTGCAACTAAATTTTTCATATGGCAGTTAATTGCATTACGTTTTACAAAAATTTAATGAAAGCTGCATCGATAGCTAAACATCCTGACATTCACTAAAAAGTAGCGAACAGGGGACCTTGACTAAATAATCCTCATCGACAAAAGAATAGATATCGAAATAGCATTACTGATTAGGCTATGTAATATCCATGGGCAGAGCCTCCATTGTTATCAGATAATTACAATGCTCTTCTTGGTGGGTTTAAACAGCACTCGACTTCAGGGACAGAAAGAGTTATGTATTCCGATTGTGGGTTTATTGCTTGACAACTCGATACGCACAAGTCATTTACATTCTAGAGATTATGTCAATCAAGTTTAAAGCTTAGTATCCGCCGAAAGCCAACACAAGAAGGTCATCTTAGATAGCTAAGGTGGCTTTCTTATTTTTCCATTAAACTTCCTGTCGGAGGATTTTTTTCCTTAGAAAGTGCTGTCATTCACCTTCTTCTTTACAAACGCCAACATTATCTAGACTGCCATATTAATTTTAGATTTTAGCGTAAATCCTACAGAAACACGGTTACTTTAGGCGGTTTCCCAGTGGAGGTATTATAATATTAGTCAAAATTATGGAGACATTTACATGGAAACCGACTTAAGAGTCAGGAACTGACAACAATTTTTCAAGAAGATACTACCGATTAAGTGACAACGACAGCATGAGGAAGGACGTGAGTGCTGTGTGTACCAGGTTACAAGAATGAATGAAAATGTGTAACGCATGCTGTACGATCAGAAGAACCAGTACCACACCCGAGACAAATAGACTGAATGACGTCATCTGTCAGCGGGAAATTTGAGGACAGCAGTCACACAAGGAACCCTCTGAGTGCGGCGTCACAAATTCAGTCTTCACTAAGGCTCATTTGAAAGTATCGTGTTAACAACGGTGACAGAAAAATGTTAACTGCTAATGACTCACAATGTACATCAGGAGGGCGACAGAAAATGAGTGTCCGGGAAGTGCAGCGATCCACCTTCTATGGGATGTACGTATTACATTTGACATCGTCAACATTCAAGAAATTTTCAGATCAAACCATTAACTTGCACCACGAACACCGAATGAAAATGGCGCGCCACAGTGACCACAAAGGTTCTCACCAACAAGATCAAAGGCGAAATCCATGGGAGCTACAAACCGTGCAGGACGCTTAGTTAGGTATCCACTCTTAAAGGATGCATATGGCACCATATTGGTGTAACGGAGTGATGAGAACTGATGGAATCTGATGGCATCCAGTCGACTGCGAAACAGTCTGTCGAGATGTTTGTTGTGAAACTGGCTGGCTACGTAGCTGCAGGTAGTGAAATAATAAGTTTTATAGGCACGGAAAAAACAAACCTCGAGGGGCAGAATTTGTCCAGTGGTTCCAGGTGGTACGAACTGCAATGTCATACACTTTTAAAGATGGATAGTTTGCTCTAATGCAATACGATTTTTATACACATACCAGTAATCAAGCAAAGGCAAGTGATTTTGGCCACCTATTGGCCAAAGCAGTGCTCATACCATAGTTGTAGTTCTCTTACTCCCATTTTCCCACTTTTGTTTTCTGTGACGTAAATATTCTCTACTGCCTTTCCTAGATCACGCACACAAGAAAGAATCGAAGGGGGCAGAGCACCTCCAATCTCTCGCATCACAATAAATAACTTTCCAACCAATTTACCATCCAGATTAACAGTCGGCACAACTGTATATGAATGCGTTAAGCCATTGATGTTAGTTGATCTTGATAGAACTCTCTAGGTACCTCTAATTTCCAGGGTTCCTTGCATATGCATTTCCTCTCCAGATTCTGATTGGTCTGAGATGAAAACAAATTCCTAACTGAACGATGGGGTCACTTTATTTATCTTGTCCTACAAATTTTTGGGGCGATTTCGCATATTGCTGTGCATCATCAAGTTGACGTTGTTTGAAATTTCGTTGTCTTCCATCTTCCAATTCTGTAGCATTATCTAAAGTTATGCAACCATCCACTGCTCCTCTTGAAATCACTGTAATCTATTTCTGGAGCAATTTGATGTGCATAACGTAGTAGGTAACTATCATAAACGTCCTGCACGAAATTGTATAGAGGATCCTTGAAACGCGCAAACACCAGTTTTTGTAACAAGTGCGCCTGGTCCTCTCATGTCTGTGTATAAAAGTCATATTGCATTAGAGCAAAATATCCTTCGTTAAAAGTGTACGACATTACAGTTTCTCTTATGCATTACACGGTCGTATTCTGCAAACTTATTCGAAATCTGTACATAATTACTTTTTAATATGCTGCGGCTGATCCTCCATGTACGTAATTTTGTTTAGTACCCGCTCCGTGGACACCAGTTGTTCTTTACTACGTTTCAGTGGAGACGGGATTTGTCTCTCCCTGTCCGACGAGGATGATGAACTACACGGCTCAAAACCTGTTTCGATATCATTTTCACTAGTTAAGCACGTATCGTCGTTATTGTGCTCATCATGTACACTGTCCGCATAGAAGGGAGTTTATGACACCACGCATTCCACTGACTCATCTCGCAGAAACGCTAATGCTTCGTTTGCCACTTCTTTCTCGCTCTGCGAAATTCCTTAAGTTTTTTTCTGATGAAATGTCAACTTCGGCAACTGTTGTTGTAGATATTATACAATATTTACTTTGTTTATCGTTGCCTTTGCTGTCCTTGTATCAATACCACTAACACTGTAGCACTGTTGTGAGTTACCCGTCGACTAAGCAGTTCAACTACGCTCCGTAGACTCCTGCTGTACTCGCCACTGGATACCTCAAGTCCCACCCTCTGTTGCCATTAGCAGCCAATATTGTGGATACATGGTAGACAATATGTTCGGCGTCGAATGCTGTAAACATCATTGGCCTTTTGTGACCTCGCACTTAAGAAGTTCCTGTCAGGGTTCCATATTTGCAGCCAACGTCACAAAAAGACGACAGTTTCGTCGTACTTCACATGGAACTAACCAGTTCGAACCATCAGATGTACGCAGAAATTGACCGAAAACCGAGAGGAGGCTGAGGTGGTAGGCGTACATTTCCTGATCATTAGACCTTCCACCAACTTCTTGTATTAAGTCTCTGTAATCACAGAGTCCCATGGAGTAAGACGGCAGTGATCCCTCCGTTGGATGATGACGTTAGGTTCGATGTTGCATTTGTTGCTGTTGTTGTGGTCTTCAGTCCTGAGACTGGTTTGATTCAGCTCTCCATGCTACTCTCTCCTGTGCAAGCTGCTTCATCTCCCAGTACGCACTGCAGCCTACATCCTTCTGAATTTGCTTACTGTATTCATCTCTTCGTCTCCCTCTACGATTTTTACCCTCCACGCTGCCCTCCAATACTAAATTGGTGATCCCTTGATGCCTCAGAACATGTCCTACCAACCGATCCCTTCTTCTAGTCAAGTTGTGCCACAAATTTCTCTTCTCTCCGACCTCCTCATTAGTTATGTGATCTACCCATCTAATCTTCAGCCTTCTTCTGTAGCACCACGTTTCAAAAGCTTCTATTCTCTTCTTGTCCAAACTATTTATCGTCCATGTTTCACTTCCATACATGGCTACA
Organism: Schistocerca cancellata; assembly: GCF_023864275.1. NCBI lineage: Eukaryota > Metazoa > Arthropoda > Insecta > Orthoptera > Acrididae > Schistocerca > Schistocerca cancellata. The sequence continues at coordinate 207,793,146 of NC_064629.1, read as the reverse complement.
CTCCATACAAATACTTTCAGAAACGACTTCATGACACTTAAATCTATACTCGATGTTAACAAATTTCTCTGCTTCAGAAACGCTTTCCTTGCCATTGACAGTCTACATTTTATATCCTCTCTACTTCGACCATCATCCGTTATTTCGCTCCCCAAATAGCAAAACTCCTTTACTACTTTAAATGTCTCATTTCCTAATCTAATTCCCTCAGCATCACCCGAGTTAACTCGACTACATTCCATTATCCTCGTTTTGCTTTTGTTGATGTTCCTCTTATATCCTCCTTTCAAGACACTGTGCATTCCGCTCAACTGCTCATCCAAGTCCTTTGCTGTCTCTGACAGAAGTACAATGCCATCGGTGAACCTTAAAGTTCTTATTTCTTCTCCCTGGATTTTAATACCTACTCCGAATTTTTTTTTTTTTTGTTTCCTTTACTGCTTGCTCAATATACAGATTGAATAACATCGGGTAGAGGCTACAACCCTGTCTCACTCCCTTCCGAACCACTGCTTCTCTTTCATGTCCCTCGACTCTTATAACTGCCATCTGGTTTCTGTACAAATTGTAAATAGCCTTTCGCTCCCTGTGTTTTACCCCTGCCATCTTCAGAATTTGAAAGAGAGTATTCCAGTCAACATTGTCATAAGCTTTCTCTAAGTCTACAAATGGTAGAAACGTAGATTTGCCTTTTCTTAATCTAGCTTCTAAGATAAGCCGTAGGGTCAGTATTGCCTCACGTGTTCCAACATTTCTACGGAATCCAAACTTCCCCGAGGTCGGCTTCTACCAGTTTTTCCATTCGTCTGTAAAGAATTCACGTTAGTATTTTGCAGCCGTGACTTATTAAACTGATAGTTCGGTAATTTTCACATCTGTCAACACCTGCTTTCAAAAAAAATGGTTCAAATGGCTCTGAGCACTATGGGACTTAACTGCTGTGGTCATCAGTCCCCTAGAACTTAGAACTACTTAAACCTAACTAACCTAAAGACATCACACACATCCATGCCCGAGGCAGGATTCGAACCTGCGACCGTAGCGGTCGCGCGGTTCCAGACTGTAGCGCCTTTAACCGCTCGGCCACTCCGGCCGGCAACACCTGCTTTCTTTGGGACTGGAATTATTATATCCTTCGTGAAGTCTGAGGGTATTTCGCCTGTCTCATATATTTTGCTCACCAGATGGTAGAATTTTGTCAGGACTGGCTCTCCCAAGGCTGTCAGTAGTTCTAATGGAATGTTGTCTACTCCCGGGGCCTTGTTTGGACTTAGGTCTTTCAGTGTTCTGTCAAACTCTTCACGCAGTATCATATCTCCCATTTCATCTTCATCTACATCCTCTTCCATTTACATAATATTGCCTCAAGTACATCGCCCTTGTATTGATCCTCTATATACTCCTTCCACCTTTCTGCTTTCCCTTCTTTGCTTAGAACTGGGTTTCTATCTGAGCTCTTGATATTCATACAAGTGATTCTCTTTTCTCCAAAGGTCTCTTTAATTTTTCTGTAGGCAATATCTAGTATCGTTTGTTGCTATTCAGAAGGAAAGTTTTCCCCCCTCTCTTTCCGACGTCGTCAACGCTAACACAATACTACATTATATAAAAATCACAATTATCGTCCCTAAACAGATGATATTTAAAATACCACTTCTGTGGGTCACAGAACTAATCATTGTTTCTTCCGTTTAGTCTTCGCATACGAATCTGGACGGCAGTAAGCCACAACGGGGCAAGTGTCATGTATACGGAGTTACAGTGATACTTGGTCACTAGGTGCCATAAATGTATTATATCACTAGGAGTAATTTCAGCCTTCCTAAGCAGACACAGCTTTGTTTCCAGAGCAATAATGAAGCGAAATAGCCGGCCGAGTGGCCGTGCGGTTCTGGCGCTGCAGTCTGGAACCGCGAGACTGCTACGGTCGCAGGTTCGAGTCGTGCCTCGGGCATGTATGTGTGTGATGTCCTTAGGTTAGTTAGGTTTAACTAGTTCTAAGTTCTAGGGGACTAATGACCTCAGAAGTTGAGTCCCATAGTGCTCAGAGCCATTTGAACCATTTGAAGCGAAATATTAAAGGGATTTCCAGCTAAAACAACTAAGGATGGGGTTTAACCACTGCCGATGACGAGACCAGATGAAACGATGCACAAGATCACCTAGTGTATGGATACGGAAGGAAAACAGCCGTGCAATTTTCAAGGAAATCTTCCTGCCATTCGTCATAATCTGTTTAGGATAACTACGGGAAACCTAAGTCCGGATGATCAATCTAATTTGGACCCTGATCTTCCTGAATGGAAGTGCAGTGTGCAAACTAGTGCGTCACCTAGCGCGGAATGCCTCTCCCACGACTCAGTACCCACAAGGTCGACCTATGCAAAATTCTCGAACGCTGACGATGTCTACTCGGAGAATTCTGCATTCATGGACTGTCGTCTTCAGTGAGGAATTTAAAGGTCCGTCACGATTTACAGCTCACACCCTGACCGAACGGTGTAAGGAGCCTGAAACTGATTTCCATAAATCGTAAAGAACTTTGAGAGATCATAAACACCGCTAAAGTTGGACTTACGAAACGATTCTACAGGAAGATGAAACAGTAGAAAGACACCTCATACGGTGATAAATTTGCCACACTTTCGGTTAAAGGGTGTGTGTTTGGTAGTCAAGTACTAAAAACTACTGCCATCGTGTACAGTGCATAGAGCTAAATTTACTGCAAGGCAACACAATTTGGCTCCAATTTTCACACAGAGGGCTTGGACCTACTCTTTCTCAACATGCTGACTTTACGACTAAGGTTTACAAAGGTATTCTTTGTGCTTTTGTACTCCATACCATCGCACACCAGACTGCAAATGAACATGATGTGTAGGCTACATGTGTTTTAAAGTTTCCTCATTTTGTATTCATAATGTAGAGATAAGATTTCATGTTAGCAGGTAACCGATGTTGAATGACTAACACAAGTTGCTGATTTGAAACAGACTGAAATTGTTTTTAAATCCCTATTTCTGCATAATGTAACATCATTACTGCAATTCGCTACGAACCCTGCGGTGCCATTTTTCAGAAAATCATCATTTGATGTCACGAATGGACACTGGTTTGTGGACCATCATAATATAAATCTTAGACGTATTAGAACGGCATATAGGCAAACATTGGATACAATTATTAATTTTCGGCACATGTCTATTATTATTCTTAGTTGCATCGATAGCAATGTTGGTGAGACACAGGTCAGGAATTCCTGTAACGTCAACCTTATAACAGCAAACATTACGAATTGATGAGCAATCGGATGGAAGACAGATTAACCAACCACAGCAGCGTAAGAGTAAAATGGCTGACGTACACAAATGAAAGTTATCTAAAGGTGCCTGCATGATTATAAAGAAATTCTGAAGTTTAAAAGGTATTTGAATGAATAATTTATGTATTGAGTATGATTGGAAATGATGCTTCCCAGACATCCAAAAATAATTCTACCTGACTAATTTTTTATCATAATATTTTTATGTGCTAGGGAAGTCGACGATCTACTATAAAAATACGAGGGTAGGCTGAAAAGTAAGACACACGTGGTTTCAGAACGCGACTCAGATGACTTTGAGAAATGCACCAGGCGGCATGTGGCAGATAACTGCCCCCTCTATATGCATTGCAGTTTGAAAGCATTACGTTCATCAAGTATGTATTGTGGAGACGCGTTCTTAGTGCTTTGTCATCGCGAGTTAACCAATGTGCTGTTATCGAGTTTTTAACTGCTGAAAAAGTGTCGGCGTTACAGTATAGATCCGAGTTCATATGCGCACGACAATAACGTCTCTTACAGATACGTCGCTGTTACCAATATTTAGGTCAAGGTTTCGCAACAGCAGATAATTCATTTCACCTCGTCGGTCGCAAAGTTATAGTCCATTCGCTTTGAGCATGAGTACCACTATAGTGAACTCACAGGTCTGGCAAAAACAGTATCACACGTAATAAACTATTTACGTGTTTCCACAACAACAGTTAACATTTTAACCGTGCGGAAGTCCATTAAGTTGCAATAATGATAAGAAATACAGTACATTGTCACTGCTGTTTATAGCGTGCAGTATTCAAACGGTCAAACATTTTCTTTAAAAATGTTCCAGTTGAAAATCAGTTCAGACCGTGACCGAAATATAAGAGCTCGATCCTAACTTTTCGTGCGTTTTTACGATCCCGTTAATAGCCTTATTACACAGTACACGCGTGTACACACCACGAGACTGCACACCCACTGTCTGTCACTGGTTGACTGCAGTTATGCATATCGCTCTCTCGTGACAGTTTCCCATATTAGATTTACAGTGATTTGACAAAAGTCATGGGATATGAAGATGGTATCTGTTCGTCCGAAAGAACAGATACCATCTTCATATATTTAACGCTAACCTGCCATTGACCTTCTTCTTCTGTGCTGGATTCACACGCATTGCCCGAACCCTTACGGGTCTCTGTAAGATTGTCTGCCGCGAGTAATGAGTGTAATGGGCAGGGGCACTACGAATGTAGTCTGCGGACATTAAGTTGGGAATGTGGGTCTCACGGGGAGCGTGCAAGGGGTAAATCCCTGCAGGGGCACTATCCTCAGTGCCCTCGGTGGCTCAGATGGGAGCCGGCACGGTAGATCAGCGTGTTCGGTCAGAGAGCTGATTGGCCTCTGTAATAAAAAAACTGAGTGAAAGGATCAACAACGAACTTCAACGGATGTCATGTGACTTCCGCCACGACCAGTGGATAGAGATCCATGTAAGCAGGAGATCCCGGGTTCGAGTCCCGGTCGGGGCACACATTTTCAGCTGTCCCCGTTGATGTATATCAACGCCTGTCGATAGCTTAGGGTCTTGGTTTAATTATCATTTCAAAGTCATGGGATGTTTCCTAATATCGTGTCAGATCTCCTTTTGTCCCGTGTAGTGCAGCAACTCGACTTGGTATGGAATCCACAAGTCGTTCAAAGTCCCTTGCAAAATATTGAGCCATGCTGCCTCTATAGCCTTCCATAATTGTGAAAGTATTACCGGTGCAGGACATTGTGCAAGAAATGAGCTCTCGATTCTGTCCCGTAAAAGTTCGATATGACTCATCTAGCGATGTGGGTGGTCAAATCATTCGCTCGAATCGTCCAGAATGTTCTTAAAACCAATCGCAAACAATTGAGATCTGGTAACGTGGCGCATCGTCATCCATAAAAATTCAGTCACATTTGTGAACCTGACGTCCATGAATGGCTGCAAGGGGTCTCCAAGTAGCCGAACATAATCATTTCCAGTCAATGATCGGTTCAGTTCCAAGTAAATGCAGCTCACACCTTTATGGGGAGCCACCATTGGCTTGAACAATGCCTTATTGACAATCTGGGTCCGCGGCTTCGTGGGATCTGCGCCACACTAGAACTCTACCATCAGCTGCTACCAACTGAAATCGGGTCTCACATGACCACGCCACGGTTCTACAGTCGTCTGGGGTCCAACCTATATGGTCACGAACCCAGGAGAAGCGCTGCAGGCGATGTAGTGCTGTTAGCAAAGCCACTCGAGTCGGTCGTCTTCTACCACAGCCCATTAACGCCAAATTTCGCCGCATTGTCCTAAGGGATACTTCGACGTACGTCCCACATTGATTTTTGTGGTAATTTCGCGCAATGTTGCTTGTCTGTTAGCAATGACAAATCTACGCAAACGCCACTGCTCTTGGTCGTTAGGTGAAGGCCGTTCGCCACTGCGTTGTCCGTGGTGAGAGATAATGAATGCAATTTTGTATTCTCGGCACACTCTTGACGGTGTTATCTCGGAATATTGAATTTCCTAACGATTTCCGAAAATAAATGTTCCACACATCTAGCTGCAACTACTATTCTGCGCTCAGTGTCTGTTAATTCCCTTCGTGTGGCGCCGGCCTCGGTGGCCGAGCGGTTCTAGGCGCTACAGTCCGGAACCGCGCGATTGCTACGGTCGCAGGTTCGAATCCTGCCTCAGGCATGGATGTGTGTGATGTCCTTAGGTTAGTTAGGTTTAAGTAGTTCTAAGTTCTAGGGGACTGATGACCTCCGATGTTAAGTCCCATAGTGCTCAGAGCCAACCTTCGTGTAGCCATAATCACGTCGGAACCTTTTCATATGAATCACCTGAGTACAAATGATAACTCCGCCAATGCACTGCCCTTCCATACCTTGTACATGCAATTCTACCGCTATCTCTATATGGGCAAGTAGCTATCCCATGACTCAGTGTGGTTTTACAACGTATATTTAAGAAACTCATTACAAAGAAGACCAAACATACGATGAAACTTCTCCATACTGAGCTAATAGGATATACATGTATCATTACAAATAAAGCGAAACCTAGTAACATTTCATGTTGTACAACAAAACAAGAGATATTGTGGGCCATCAAAGATATAAAGGTTGTCCATAATTAAAGTTACAGGTTCAAAACGCAGCAGAAAGAGAACTACTGATCGGGATGACATCAAATATTATTGACTGACGCAAGGGAAACGTAAAGAAAAAAAATTCCAAATAGCTAGCGCTGTAAACGTCGGAATACGCACACCAAGTTCCGGACAATCGAGGGTATGAAAAAAGGCAATGGCCTGATGACTTGTGAGGGTCTGGAGAAAATGATTATATAATTCGAAAAGAAATGTTCTTTTGAAGTGCAACGTGACAAAGGGGGGGAAGGCAGTTGATGCGGCGTCTATCGAAGACGTGGCCACAGCATAGCAAGAGGGGTCGAGCCGTGGTGTGCAAACATGCAGTGCACGGGGAATTGCCGAACGCTGAATGTACTTCAGAGTACGCTGCATAAAATCCTATGAAACATCCTGCACTGCTATCCATATAAAATGACACATGTTCAAGAGTTGCTTCCTGCTGAGTTGCCGGTAAGCCAGACGTTCACTCAGGAATTTCTTGTCTGCGTGGAAATACACTACTGGCCACTAAAATTGATACACCGCGAAGATGACGTGCTACAGACGCGAAATTTAACCGACAGGAACAAGATGCTGTGATATGCAAATGATTAGCTTTTCAGAGCATTCACACAAGGTTGGCGCCTGTGGCGACACCCACAACGTGCTGACATGAGGAAAGTTCCCAACCGATTTCTCATACACAAACATCAGTTGACCGGCGTTGCCTAGTGTAAGGAGGAGAAATGCGTACCATCACGTTTCCAACTCTGATAAAGCTCGGATTGTAGCCTATCGCGATTGCGGTTTATCGTATCGCGACATTGCTGCTCGCGTTGGTCGAGATCCAATGACTGTTAGCAGAATATGGAATCGGTGGGTTCAGGAGGGTAATACGGAACGCCGTGCTTGATCCCAACGGCCTCGTATCACTAGCAGTCGAGATGACAGGCATCTTATCCGCATGGCTGTAACGGATGGTGCAGCCGCGTCTCGATCCCTGAGTCAACAGATGGGGACGTTTGCAAGACAATAACCATCTGCACGAACAGTTCGACGACGTTTGCAGCAGCATGGACTATCAGCTCGGACACCATGGCTACGGTTACGCTTGACGCTGCATCACAGACAGGAGGGCCTGCGATGGTGTCCTCAACGACGAACCTGGGTGCGCGAATGGCAAAACGTCATTTTTTTCGGATGAATCCAGGTTCTGTTTACAGTATCATGATGGTCGCATCCGTGTTTGGCGACATCGCGGCGAACGTACATTGGAAGCGTGTATTCGTCATAGCCATACTGCCGTATCACCCGGCGTGATGGTATGGGGTGCCATTGGTTACACGTCTCGGTCACCTCTTGTTCGCATCGACGGCACTTTGAACAGTGGAGTTACATTTCAAATGTGTTACGACCCGTGGCTCTACCCTTCATTCGATCCCTGCGAAACCCTACATTTTAGCAGGATAATGCACGACCGCATGTCGCAAATCCTGTACGGGCCTTTCTGGATACAGAAAATGTTCGACTCCTGCCCTGGCCAGCACATCCTCCAGATCTCTCACCATTTGAAAACGTCTGGTCAACGGTGGCCGAGCAACTGGCTCGTCACAATACTCCAGTGACTACTTTTGATGAATTGTGGTATCGTGTTGAAGCTGCATCAGGGTGTATACGGGGACAAGGAAAAAAAATTCCCGGATTATTCCCGGATTTCTCCCGGATATCCCGTTTAAAAAATATGCTTTTTCCCGGGCGAATATACACTTTTTCCGTGTTAAGTGACAGTAAGTTTTCAATAGATTTTCCCTCGGAACTGCAAAACTTATAAATCCTTTGAATGGTTAACGTTTTATACAATCGTGTAGAACTTCCGGGAAAAAAATAAATGACAGGGGAGAGAAGTATGGAGAGACTTTTAATTTAAAAAATGAGAGAAGTTTTGGAAGGACCTTTGATTTGCAGCAACATATACGCTGCATATTTTCGCATTACGAAAGTATAAATTCGAATTGCACCAAACACAGCGCGTTAGTTTCCAGAGCGTTGAAACCGAGGTTGCGATGTCCTTTTGTAAGCGAGTCATATCTCAAGCCACGAGAACTCTCCAGCCGATGACAGCAGCTATTCAGAGCATAGGACACGTGTTATAGTCAGCCACTAGCAAGATCACTGGTTACATAGCGCGAACACACAAGAGGAAAAGTTAACGGTTTATATTAATGTACACAGTACCGTATATCTACAAGAGAAGCTAAGCTTTGACATATTATATTGGTCTCTAAGATTAACACGCTACAACAGAAGTTAAGCTTTCACAAGTAATATTGATCTCTTTTGCGTGTGTTATACTTTAAGATACATCACACAACTGTGCCAGTAAATTTAAAATTATGACATAAATGTCTCGGCTCGAAATTCTTGTAAGTGGCTGGTTCTCAAACTGTTCAATTTCGAACGCTCTATGATTTAGATATCCATCCCACTTTCTCACACGTAACTTATTTCATCTTGCGTAAAAAGAAATTTACTTTGAAAGTAACGCTTTTCTAACCACCGTTCGCAGTACTATCCGGAGACTGTTAGAAATAGGTTCAATATACCCGTTGCCAGAGAGCGCCAGAAAACGCATTATTGTGCGTGTGCAACTGCAGTGGTGTAGGAAGCCCGCATGTTCGTGTGTATAGAGCACTAAGAGAGCTTACATTACACCATAAAAGAAACAGGGCATCAGAGGATACTCCAAAGAGCATTGGAATTTCGTGAACCATACTAAAATGCATAGTTCGGCTTGAAGTGCAAATTGGCTTTTTCCAGATTCACAATGAAGTAGGTCCTATCTGATATTAAGTTTTTCAGTGTGGTTTTTGGGATGTAAATTTTCTTGGAGTACCAGTACTCTACGATCTCATTTTTGGTTCTTTATTGTGGCATAATGCCATACATGGCAGAAGATGATAACGTGCACTTGAAATTGCACTTGAAATTCAGCGAACAGTTGGAACTAGCCAATACTGTAGAATGAAACACTTCGTTTCAAATAAAATGATTTCTTCAGCGGAAAGATTAATAAAGCCAAATTTCTTTAGTAAACTTGCAAAAATAACTTCATTGTTCTGCAAGGCGATTAATGCTTGACTGCTCCTAACTTGGAAATAAAATAAAATCCGAAAATTGAAATTAATAATATATTTTTGCCCTCCGTAATTATGTGAATGTATTTTAATTCAGTTGATAGCTGCCGGCCACAGAAATCCGTTTTGTTTTCATTTGACGTGAGAGCTGCACACGAAATAAGCAGCGAAATCACTTAACGTAAACACGGGTCACGTGGAGACTAACCCCTTCACCACTACAACTCTGTGAAAGCGCGAATCTGGCAGCTATGGCACGCGAGAAAAATTTTTCTCGTTTGCATCTGGCTGCTTGCTGCTACTACCGATACAGCTAACAGCCAAACTTCCAGTAGTGGGAAGCGGGAGAAGGTACTGCTTATACGCGATCAAATGCGCATGCGCAACAGACCGCTGGCAACTGGTCAAACGAACCTAATGTAGACAGTTGTGACGTCATGCTCATAGCAAGCAGTTTATTGTTACGAAGAATTACAGTCTGCACCCTACGGCCTTTGACATATTTTTGCTATTTGCACACGCTTGTGCGTGCACTGTGTTTTGTTGTTGTAAATTGCACTTTTCCTTTGCCACTAAAGATTTATTTTTTTCCTTCTCGTTCATACTATATTGCTGCAGTATCGTTCTCCAGTAGCAGGAAACAATAACATTCTTTGCTAGAGAATCAATTCTGCAGTCAAAATTACAAAAATTTAACTGAAAACTAAAGCAATGAAAAATTCCCGGAATTCCGAAAAATTCCCGGGTTTTTCCCGGCTTTCTCCCGGATAAAAAAATTCCCGGGTTTTTCCCGGATTTCCCGGTTGTCCCGGGTCGTATACACCCTGTGCATGGGCAGCTGTACCTGTACACGCCATCTAATCTCTGTTTGACTAAATGCCCAGGCGTATCAAGGCCGTTATTACGGCCAGAGGTGGTTGTTCTGGGTACTGATTTCACAGGATCTATGCACCCAAATTGCGTGAAAATGTAAAGACATGTCAGTTTTTGTATAATATATTTGTCCAATGAATACCCGTTTATCATCTGCATTTCTTCTTGGTGTAGCAATTTAATGGCCAGTAGTGTAGATAATGAATGGCGATGGAACATTCTGTGGACAGTCGAAGTCCTTTTCCATTTCTAAGAACATAGAGAATTATAGAATATGGGCAACAGAAAATCTGCACACGCATCAACCGGTACCACTTCATTTTGAAAAGGTGACTGTGTGATGCAAATTGACGGTATCGTTTAGCGTAGGGCCGTATTTTTTCTCGGAGATGTGTCTTGCGGGTACCGTTACCTGTACCGTCGCTTGTTAACGCTATGAGATTCTCTTGTGCACCAACGTCATTCCAACCCTTCAACATCATGGATTGGTGGGTAGGATCATTTTTATGCAAGATGGCACTCCTCCGCACATTGCACAGCTAGCGAAGCGGTCGCAGCATAGGCATTTCTGAAGCGCGAGAATTATGAGCCATTTGCCTATAGCCCACCCGATGTGGTACGAGGTTGCCGTGGTGGATGGGCTTACCAAACTAACAGTGCCACAGCTGCTGGCTGATGAAATTTGGCAACCTTTCACAGTGAATAGTACGGATGATGTGATAGCCGTCGTATTGCGATTCATGTCATTTTTCGTCGACTCTATTTACAATACGACGCCTACAGAGCCATCTATTGGTGAAATTTTCGTTAAATTTGTTTTGTTCCGTGTATATATATATATATAAGACTCACCGGCCATTTGACCATCTTCTTCTGTGCGGATGCACAAACACTGACCGAACTCTTAACTGTTACAGGAATCGGCAGTAAAGGCGCGAGTAATGAGTATAATGGGCAAGGGCACTATCAATATAGTGCGGGACAATAAGTTGCGAATGTGGGTCTCACGGGAGGCGTGCCAGAGATAAGTCCCTGCAGTCGCACTGTCCTCTGTGTCCTAGGTGTCTCAGATGGATAGAGAGCGTCTGCCATGTAAACAGAGGATGCCGGGTTCGAGTCCTGGTCGGCGAACACATTTTCAACCGTCCCCGTTGACTTATATCAACGCCTGTATGCAGCTAGGGGTATTCATTTCATTGTTTTGCTGCGTATCGTTTCTCCCTGCGTCAGTAACATGCCGCTCATATGTGAGGTTATTCTGGGCAGTGGTTCTCGTTCAACAGAGCTTTGAAACGAGAACTTTAATTACGGACATCCTCTATGTTCACAGTAAATGAAGCAAAAGAAAAGAAAGAAGAAACAATTTATTCGTCGCAGTTAGCACTAACTTCACAGGCCACCCCCGTCCCCTTAGAAGCAAGGCTACCGATAACCCCCATTGATTTCGTGAAAATGAGCTTTAGAGACCGCGGAGTTTAAATATGTGGAGCGATTGTCCCTTGGAATCGCTTTTTCACACACTGCTCCATGAGTGTCAACAAAAGAGTAACCTTTGGTGACTTGATGACTGCACAGTGTATAGTGCAGCACGTTCCACAGCGTGTCATGAACAAATGATTGCAAAGTGATAGACTGGGCGAAGGGAACATGTAAACTGTTCAGAACCTTCCACCAGTGTGACGAGATAGGGTTGTTTGTCTGTGGACAGGTAAAGAATGTTATTTACGAGGAAATACCGACTATACAAGATTATAGGATCCCCTGTATCAGAGCAGTCTGTATGGTCATTCCATTTCAAATGTTGCGCGCTAAAATCATCTACTTACTGCAGCTACCTGCCTTCATTTTATAGCTCTCCTGCATAGAAGACACATATGCAATGATGAGCCAAAACATTATGACCACTGCCAATCACGAGGTTGAATGACTCCTGGTGGTGTTACGGGCACGAGACGCAGTAAGGAAAGAATGTAAACGGCAGAGAGACAATTAGGCAGTCATTATAGCGAAGACACGGGCCGCAAATTCGGGAATCCACTGATATAATGACAAAGGGGCACGTAGTTGTGGCGCTGCGGATTGAAACGAGAATCTCTGTAACGGCGAATCTGGTCGGATGTTTGCGTACTACTGTCGTGAGTGCCTATGGAAAGTCGTTGAAGGACCACGGATTAACACGTAGGCCGTATGGTACCGGACGTCCACGTTCCATCACAAAACATGGAGATCGGCGGATCCCCTACTGTGTAATACAGGATAGGCAGCGATCTGTAGCAGACCTAACGTCAGAGTACAATGCTGGTGCAGTCACAAGTGTTTCGGAGCACAATGTTCAAAGGCCACTGTTGAATATGGAGTTCCACATCACACGACCCCTACGTGTTCACTTGTTGACCCAACGACGTCGTCAGTTACGACTGCAGTGGGCACAGCATCACTGAGTTTTCACAATTGATCAGTAGAAACGCGTCGGCCTGTCTAATGATTCCCATTTCTTGTTACATCAGGGCGATGGTTAGGTCCTTTCACGCCGTCATCCAGGGGAATGGCTGCTTTAAACATGCTCCGCGCCACAGATGCACGCTGGCGAGAGCACAATTATACTATGGGATACACTGGGTTGGGCTTCTATAGGACCTGTGGTAGTACTTGGGAGACACCATGACCGCAGAGAACGACATGGACTTTATTGCGGACCATCTGTGTCCATTCATGGTATAAGTCTTCTCTCCGCCGGCCGCGGTGGTCTAGCGGTTCTGGCGCTGCAGTCCGGAACCGCGGGACTGCTACGGTCGCAGGTTCGAATCCTGCCTCGGGCATGGGTGTGTGTGATGTCCTTAGGTTAGTTAGGTTTAAGTAGTTCTAAGTTCTGGGGGACTTATGACCTAAAGATGTTGAGTCCCATAGTGCTCAGAGCCATTTGAACCTTTTTAGAAGTCTTGTCTGACGGTGGTGCTACTTTCCAGGAGCATAACTCTCCGCGACCAAAGGCCAGAATCGTGCTGAAGTGGTTTAAGGAGCATGATAGTGAACTCATATTGATGTCTTAGCCAATAAATGCCACTGATCTGTACCCAGTGGAACGCATATCGGGAACGTGTCCACAAACCACCGTCCTGTAATTTGCGGGAGGTTAGTGACGTGTGAGTAGACATCTGGTCGCACATACTTTCGGAAACTTATCAGGGACTTGTAGAATACATGCCAAGCACAATCGCTGATGTTCTGTGTTTGAAAAGTAGACCAATACGCTATTAAAACGGTAGTCATAATGTTTTGGCTCATCGCTGTCGGTACGGGAGCTGCATAGATTGCGAAAGTGTTAATTCTAAAGTGGCAGAATATTCGAAAAGTTTAATGAGGATGCCTCATGCACTGTTTGCGCTAGAACACTGTACCGCACAAATAACATTTGTTGTCATTTTTGCAATGAAAACTGAGAGCGTTTCATTTAAATAAAACTAAAATCTCGTACTATCAAAAACAATTCAGTGTTGTTAGAAGTGCTCTACGCGCTGTCTTTGTGAGCCATGGAGTATATTGTCATTCTGTGAAATTAGCAAATAAATCTCACGTAACGACTGGAAAATATTAGACGTGATTCACACTTCACGGCGTAAGGTCAAGTCATTTTAGCTTTTCAAATAGTAGTCCAGTACATTAATCAATGTACCACTTTTCTTGGTACACTGAATGAATGCAGTACGATATATCGCGTCTGTCAAACAAATAATATACAAAAAGTACATATGTTTCGACTATGCGAGAGTGATACTAGAGCGGACTGTTGACGGACATGGAGCTGTGCACGGAAGTGCAATGCATTTCAACAACGGTTCGTTCAGTGAACCAAGCAGCGTGTGGGAATGCCGAATTTCTTTAAATAGAAGACGGCGGAAGAGAGACGCAACCAGTCTCTCAAAAATCCACTGAAAGATTTACGAGTATCTGTCAGCACTTAGGATCCGAAAGTATCATTCGTAGACATCCCGCTTCCTGTTTGTTGTTACGCGATTCCTTGTCGAACTGTTTGCGAAATACAGTGCGAAAATTCAGAAGCTCGTTTCTGCAAGCGGTGTTGAAAGAAGGAGTTGTTCACAGCGTTTCTCCGCCCAGCTGTAAAAACAATCGTTAACACTTTCAACACAAACAGCTGTTTTACGTACTTTCCGACATTTTCATAACAGCAGCGATTTTGTTGTGAAGTTTGAGACACCGCAATACGGTGCTTAAAGAGAAAAATGGGTTACTACCAAGAGTATGAAATATAGGAGGACAAACAAAAAATTTCTGGACTTTGTACAGGGATACAGTTGCTATGGGCGAAATTTTAATTTTAGTATGCTGGTACACGTTATACAATAACGTTAGGCGAGTCTCAACGCGATATGAGGAATAATTTCACTCGTACACTTTTCGTTTCGTTGAAATGGATAAACTGGAATACTGTGACGTCATAAAGTTCATTGTGCTTCCTGCAAATTGCTAACGCAAACACAGCAAAAGTTGGTGAAGATTAATTGTGAGTTCGTATTTTCCATTTCAACAACTAATAATCGGACGGTTAAGAAGACCCATTAGTAACATGGGATTATTGGTAACGTGCACTAAAAAGACTACCACGTTGTTTAGTGTGCCTTAGATCCTTCTACAAGATGGAGGTAGCCTACATCATTCGATCGTAAATAAAGAAAAAAGAATAGCTTAAAATTACTTCTAATTGCAATAACTGTATAGACTGAACAAGAAGGAGAATGGTCCAAAAGGAGAATTCGAAGACAGCTGGAATACTACAAATGAACTATTTTACGAGTAGCAGTTAATTAGTACCCTCTAAATTCGCTACACATGTCAGCGAAGCAATTTCTAATACATGCGAAGACCACAAACTATTGACGGAATAGCCAATGTGGACCTCTGATGATCAAAGAAAGTAATATGGGAAAATGAGATGTCTTTCAGTTTTCTTCCAGCAGAACTTTGGGGTCGGAGGGTGTGACAAAGAGAGAATCCTCAAATGAGTTAATATTTCGTGCGAGAATTCCTGACTATCTAATACTCACTCTATTTTGCTGGTCGCCCAATGAAGGAATCGTTGGCTAGGAAGAAGAATTTTTGTGGGTGGAAGAAGCGCTCTAGGACAACAACAACAACAAAAAAAAAAAAAAAAAAAAAAAAAACGCTAGAATTATTTGCTTCACTTCTGTTCGGGAGTAAACATATTTCTGAATGTCTTATTACCGTGAAGCGACGAAGTATGATTTCACGCGACATCTAATTATCTGAATCCCACTTCAAGTACGAAAAGCTCCACGAAACCCTTCACTGTGGCGTTAACAGTGGCTCTATTTAAAGATCCAATTATCTACTGGAATTAACAACAGCCAAAAGGAAAGAAATGATCATTTACCTTCTTATCGGCAGAATTAGAGATGGAGATTGAAACGCCATGCATTTACTGATATAACTAACCGCCTCGAGAGAATGTGCCAATACGCTGTCACCATAAACGGATTCAGTTTGTGAGAAAAAATGTTTCACGTATTTCACAAAGTTTATATTGTTGTATGTAAGAACCACTTCTCTAACAGTCGTTATATTGCTGCAGTCAACTCGTGTAGGTGCCGGAGTGCGTTCGTTGAGCAGGCGTTCTGCAGGTCGGCACATCCTGGCCCGACCAAGGGGTGTTGCAACAGGAAACTTCTTTTATGCGACAGACAGTTCCATTGTTCCGTGGTCCAGTCACGATGTTCGCGTGCCCAGTTCAATCTTAACAATTTGTGTTACTTATCAAGAGTATTCCTACTCCTCGTCGGCTCACAGCATATGACGGATTTTACTTTACAGAGTGCGCCAGCCTCTGATGCTTGTGTCCTATGATGGTCCATAGGCGACTTGTCGTATACCGTTTCTGAGTCATTCGTCCATTTCATCTACGAGTACAGTAACACTAGTAGTCTTTTCCTTTCCTGTTCCACTCGCAAATAGAAAGAGGGAAAAAGGAATGTCTATATACCTCCGTATGAGACCTAATTTCTCGTATCTTATCTTTGTAGTCCTTTCGCACAATGTATATTGGAGGCAACAGAATCGTTCTGCAGCCAGCTTCAAATGCCGGTTCTCTAAATTTTCTCAATAGTGTTCCTCGAAAAGAACGTCCCCTTCCCTCCAGGGTCACTCATTTGAGTTCCTCAAGCACCTCCGTAACACTTGTGTGTTGCTCGAGCCCACCAGTAACAAATGTAGAAGCGCGCCTCTTAATTGCTTCGTTGTATTCCTTTAATCCGACCTGGTACGGACCCCAAAGACTCCATCAGTACTCGAGAATGGGTCGTATTAGCGTCCTATATACGGTCTCCTTTACAGACGAACCACACTTTTCCAAAATTCTCCAAATAAACAGAAGCCGACCAATCGCCTTCGTGCTGCTGTAAAAAGAGCGATGCGCGAAGCAGTCAACCACTACCACCGTCATACCTTAGCAAAAGATCTTGCTGAAAGCCCAAGGAAATTCTGGTCTTACGTAAAATCGGTAAGCTGGTCGAAGGCTTCCATCCAGTCACTCACTGATCAGTCTGGCCTGGCAACGGAAGACAGCAAAACGAAAGCTGAAATTTTAAATTTAGCATTTGAGAAACCTTTCATGCAGGAGGATCGTACAAACATACCGCCGTTTGAGTCTCGTACAGATTGCCGTATGGAGGACATAGTGATAGACATCCCTGGGGTTGTGAAGCAGCTGAATGGGTTGAAAACAAATAAATCGCCAGGTCCTGATGGGATTCCAATTCGGTTTTACAGAGAGTACTTTACTGCATTGGCTCCTTACTTAGCTTGCATTTATCGCGAATCTCTTGCCCAACGTAAAGTCCCGAGCGACTGGAAAAAAGCGCAGGTGACGCCTATATATATATAAGAAGGGTAGAAGAACGGATACTCAACATCCTTAACATCGGTTTGTTGCAGGATTCTCGAACATATTCTCAGTTCGAATATAATGAATTTCCTTGAGACAGAGAAGTTGCTGTCCATGCATCAGCACGGCTTTAGAAAGCATCGCTCTTGCGAAACGCAACTCGCCATTTTTTTCACATGATATCTTGCGAACCATGGATGAAATATCAGACGGATGCCATATTCCTTGACTTACGGAAAGCGTTTGACTCGGTGCCCCACCGCAGACTCCTTACTAAGGTACGAGCATATGGTATTGGTTCCCAAGTATGTGAGTGGCTCGAAGACTTCTTAGGTAACAGAACCCAGTACGTTGTCCTCGATGGTGAGTGTTCATCGGAGGTGAGGGTATCATCTGGAGTGCCCCAGGTGTGATAGGTGTGGTAGGTCCGCTGTTGTTTTCTATCTACATAAATGATCTTTTTGATAGGGTGGATAGCAATGTGCGGCTGTTTGCTGATGATACTGTGGTGTACGGGAAGGTGTCGTCGTTGAGTGACTGTAGGAGGATACAAGATGACTTGGACAGGATTTGTGATTGGTGTAAAGAATGGCAGCTAACTCTAAATATAGATAAATGCAAATTAATGCAGATGAATAGGAAAAAGAATCCTGTAATGTTTGAATACTCCATTAGTAGTGTAGCACTTGACACAGTCACGTCGATTAAATATTTGGGCGTAACATTGCAGAGCGATATGAGGTGGGACAAGCATGTAATGGCAGTTGTGGGGAAGGCGGATAGTCATCTACGGTTCATTGGTAGAATTTTCGGACGATGTGGTTCATCTGTAATGGAGACCGCTTATAAAACACTAATACGACCTATTCGTGAGTACTGCTCGAGCGTTTGGGATCCCTATCAGGTCGGATTGGGGGAGGACATAGAAGCAATTCAGAGGCGGGCTGCTAGATTTATTACTGGTGGGTTTGATCGTCACGCAAGTGTTACGGAAATGCTTCAGGAACTCCGGTGGGAGTCTCTAGAGCAAGCTCATCCAAAAATTGCGCCAGGCAGTGTAGTTCAGCGCCCCGTCCGCGATCCTGTGTCGCTAGTGTCGACATAGGAGCGAGAGAGAGAGCTCCAGAGCGAGTGAGACCGCACAACACTGCTCTGCGGTGGACTGTCATGCGGTCATATCCAACGCAAACAAAATAACAGAGGAAGCGCACCTCTGTAAGAGAGGCCAATGAGCGGTAATACAAGCAAACCACTTACCGTTTAGCTAACAACTAGTGTTCGTGTGGCAGAATTACTACGCTAAGCTTTAGACAACAATATCCAAAACAAGAATCGAAGAACATCTTAGTTGTCTTGTGACCCACAGGTTCATTCTATTAGTACAGCACATGCACACTCGTCATATGTACAATAGGCGTCTTCTGAAAAATATATCAGTTTTTTAAATGAACTAGAATCATAAATATTATGTTTTATGTAAGGGATATAGAGTCTCATTCTTACTGTTAGCAGTTACAAGTAAATATTTTTTGTTGTACTTCAGGCTACATCTCTTTGTATCCCTTTTCAGATACTTAGTTTGCTGTCTTGTACGTAATAATTTTAACCGTCCGTTTGAAAACTTATTAAAAAATATAATTAAGGTTATGGAGCTCTTTAATCCTTACAGTCAACATTGGTAAAGAAGGCAATTGACATTTTACACTTTTTTCTTTTTCGAGGAAACGGTTTTGTCAATGTTTGGTACAATATTCCTTGAAACTGATAACCTCAAAGAATTAATCAAATTTTTATCGCCAAATAATGAACGGTTCTTAGTTTTAGCAAGCTTTAAAAGAGAGAAAAAGCGCTCACAGATATACGTAGAACCAAACATTGAGAGAACTTAGGCCGCGTGCTTGTGCAAGAGAGGATATTTCTCTTGTGGAAGACAGCTGTAAAAGTCATCCAAAGTTTTACACACGAGAAAGCGGTCCTTCAGCCGGATATGGCACCGCAGGTCAATCAGCTCTAGTTGAAGCACTTGTGAGACGTCCTATGCCGAAGGGAAAACGGACGAACAAATATATCTAAGGCCAATTGCGGCTCATTTATCTCCAAAAATCTGTTTTCAAAACGTTCTTGTAATTCGCAAATGATTGCAACATAACCTGAAAAATCCACATCTTCTTTAACGCTGTCTAGTGCAGGAAAGTGTCCGCAATTCTTCTCGCGCAATTGTTTTTCCCACAACATAACTTTTTTTAAATGCTTGTATCGTCTGCACTAAATTAACGACATAGTGATTTTCGCGTTGGAGTGAAATATTCAAAGTATTTAAATGACCAGTAAGGTCACTCAAAAAAGCCGAATTCGCCATCCACTTAGGATCACAAATTAATTCTTCTGGACGTCCTTTCATTTCCAAAAAGGTATTTATTTCGCCCCTCAAGGGGAAAAATCGATGAAGCACCTTTCCTCTGCTCAGCCATCTTACTTCGGTGTGGTAGGGGATGTCCGGGTATTCCGCTTCGATATCAGCCAGAAATTCTTTAAACTGGCGATGTGTGAGTCCATGCGAGCGAAGATAATTGACCGTTCGAAGAACTGTGTCCATAACATTTTTTATGTTGACAATATTCGCACAAAGTGCCTCCTGGTGTATCAGACAATGGACTGTCGCGAATAAGGAACAGTCGACTTCAGCCATTTTTGACCTGACGTAACTCAGAAATCCAGTGCGTATCCCTCGTAGCGCGGGGGCTCCATCCGTTGTTACACTGGTCAGGCGTTCCCATTTTAAACACATTGACTCTAACACGTTTTCCATGGCTAGAAAAATATCCAAACCCGTGGCTGTGTCTTTTAATGGTACAAGATCGAGAAATTCTTCGGTGACACGCAGATTGTCGTCGACACCTCGAATGAATATGACGAGCTCAGATGCGTCCTTAACGTCCGCGGACTCGTCAAGAGCGATAGAAAGTGAAATTAAGTTTGCCGCTCTCCCCATTAATTGCTGCTCCATATCTGTGACCATATCTTCGACTCTGTGAGCAACAGTTTGAGGCGAAAGAGCTATTTCTTCAAATTTTTCCGTGAGGTTTGGTGGACAAATACAAGCCACCGAATCTACCAGGCAATCCTTGATGAGATTCCCAGCAGCAAAGGGTTTCCCTGTGAAGTGTTGGCAGAAGAGCCAACACTGTGTTGCTAGAGGAGACCGAAATGCACGCGTTTAATTACACGCTGACTGGCGTGAGGTCTGGAACAGTTAAAGGGAATTAATAGTAGCAAATAAAGTACGTAGTTGATATAATACTTAACTTTAACCCACAATTGGTGTACATCGCTCTTGACGGTACATATTATAATCTCAATATCAAATGCTATGGCGCCTTGCTAGGTCGTAGCAAATGACGTAGCTGAAGGCTATGCTAACTATCGTCTCGGCAAATGAGAGCGTAGTTGTCAGTGATCCATCTCTGGCTAAGTCGGCTGTACAACTGGGCGAGTGCTAGTACGTCTGTCTAGACCTGCCGTGTGGCGGCGCTCGGTCTGCCATCACTGACAGTGGCGACACGCGGGTCCGTCGTATACTAGCGGACCGCGGCCGATTTAAAAGCTACCACCTAGCAAGTGTGGTGTCTGGCGGTGACACCACACCCTGCTTTCCCAATTCTCAGCGATCATTTGTAACTTGCGCGCAAACTTTGCCCCCCTATTTCCTGCTCGTACCACGCCAAAAAAGAACATACAACTAATTTTGTACAATCTTGTTTTTAAAACACTTTTATCACTTTAACAATTAATTGTTTCATTCATTGAAACTGCAATAAAAAAATAACGAAAAAGATTGGTTTTAGATGCGTTTTCCCCCAGTTCCGCTGAAAAGGACAGCGATGTGTGGTCGCAAAATAAATTTTTATCTTCTGCAATATTTGCGTACAGCGGCATGGCGAGGCTTGGCGGGCGGTGTGCCCGGTCAGCTAAGCGACACGGCCCGGCCACTGCGACAACATACGAATTC
Organism: Schistocerca cancellata; assembly: GCF_023864275.1. NCBI lineage: Eukaryota > Metazoa > Arthropoda > Insecta > Orthoptera > Acrididae > Schistocerca > Schistocerca cancellata. The sequence continues at coordinate 207,771,755 of NC_064629.1, read as the reverse complement.
GCCCGGGGCGCTGGCCTCGGGCGATCGCGGGCGCTAGCGCCCCTGGGGCACAGTCTGGACGAGCGTGCTCTAGAGGAAAGGAGGCGTTCTTCTCGTGAATCGCTACTGAGGAAATTTAGAGAACCAGCATTTGAGGCTGACTGCAGTACCATTTTACTGCCGCCAACTTACACTTCGTGGAAAGACCACAAAGATAAGATAGATTACGGCTCGTACAGAGGCATATAGGCAGTCATATTTCCCTCGTTCTGTTTGGAACAGGGAGAGAAGATGCTAGTTGTGGTACGAGGTACCCTTCGCCACGCACCGTATGGTGGACTGCGGACTATGTATGTAGATGTAGATGTATCACAGTCGTCACATGCTCTTTCCGCTTCATATCGCTTTGCAACGTTACGCCAAGATATTTAAACGACGTGACTGTGTCAAACAGGACACCACTAATGAGATTTTCACTCTGCAGCGGAGTGTGCGCTGATATGAAACTTCCTGGATGATTAAAACTGTGTGCCGGACCGAGACTCGAACTCGGGACCTTTGCAGGAGAGCTTCTGTGAAGTTCTCCAGACAACGATTTACAATCTGTTTAAACTTTGCCAATAATTCCTGTACGCCCTTCTTACTGGAACTAAGTGATGTCATTTCACAGTCTAGGTGAGATACTAACAACTGCTTATCTACTCTCTCTAGTCGAAACAGTTTGCTGTCCTTCTTAACTGCCCTTTAGAAACTAAGGCACCAGTACTTTAGAATAAGTTGTCACAAGCCACGGTTTCAGAGATACCTGTAATCAGCTGCAGAGCTACAACAACCTGTTCTTGGTCGGACGCCCTTACATTAACGTTCACCTTCAGTCCCTGAATACAGAGTCGGACGAATGCTGACTGCGTATCCATGATACCTGTTACGTATCTTCCGTGCCACATGACATACTCTGGACACAACCAAGGCATGTGCAGTCCTATGGTAGAGGGGATTCGAATATTTCCACTGAACGCTGTATACTCTAGGCTATGCCTCTTGTGATCATCACCTCATTAGGTCAAATGCATAGAAACGAGACACAATGAGCATCAAGCAATACGCATGGTTCTTTAACAGTATTGTGAAAGACTTCCAGGTTTATTCGTCGTTCCGGCGGATCGTCGAGCCGTCCTTAGCTGACAGAACTCATATTCGGGAGGAACGGCTACACATCTTCGTCCGGCCCTCCTGATTTAGATTTTCCGTTGTTTCTCTAAATGCTCAGAGGGTTCCTTTGAAAAGAACACGACCGAATTCCTCCCTCATCCGAACATTTCCCGACGAGAACACATGAAACAAAACGGCAGAACAGATGAGTATCTCTGATCAGTAAAACATTGTGTGTTAAGAAGTACAGTATGAATAGAAGCATTGAAACAGCAAAAAGTATGTACAAATTCCATACACAACTCTCCTCCCACTTACCAACTTACAGGTCCTAAAAACATTTTTGAAAGATATTGCATTAACCTAGCAAACGATACTTAAAGAATAAATAACAAATCGGTGTTGACAGTAGAATAGAAGATAATGGCAGTACCGTAATCTAACATTAACAAAGCGGAGAAAAATGCAACAGTTTTCTCTTCGGCTTAATATTTCATTAAATATATGCTGCACACTATCGAGAAATCCCGACTAACTGCAGATGCCAAATGGTGCAAAACATCAGTCGTACTATGAATAACAGACGGCCACTCAAACATAAAAATGAAATGTATTAAGGTACATATTTTGCTAAAAACGTTGTGAATACAAATACAAGAATCCCAAAATTACCATTATGTTAAATAAAAAATGTAAATGTCGTGTGGCTAGGGCCTCCCGTCGGTTAGACCGTTCGCTGGGGGCAGGTGTTTCGAGTTGACGCCACTTCGGCAACCTGCGCGGCGTCGATGGGGATGAAATGATGATGATTAGGACAAAACAACACCGAGTCCCTGAGCGGAGAAAATCTTCGACCCAGCCGGGAATCGACCCCGGCCCCTTAGGATTGACATTCTGTCGCGCTGACCACTTCTTTTTTTTTTTGCATTTTATTCATTATTTTTCGTTGTATTTAATCGTAGCGGACGTCATATGGCATTCGTTGACGTTCGTTGGTGATCCCTTCACTCAGGTTTTTTTATTACAGAGAGCAGCCACCGCTCGGATCGCACAGGCTCAGCTACCGTGCCGGCACCACTCGGCTACCGATGGTGGACATTTTAAAATGATATTTGATGGAAAATAAAATGAACCAAAACATGGTTCAAATTGCTGTGAGTACTATAGGACTTAACATCTAAGGTCATCAGTTCCCTAGAACTTAGAACTACTTAAACCTACCTAACCTAGGACATCACACACATCCATGCCCGAGGCAGGATTCGAACCTGCGATCGTAGCGGTCGCGTGGTTCCAGACTGAAGCGCCTAGAACCGCTCGGCCACACCGGTCGGCTAAAATGAACCGACTGAAAATGGTGAAACTTCACCGACATCTGTATGTACGTTAAAGAAGAATATGTGTTTGCTCAAGGCAGAACGTTGTTTCCGTAATTATTCAGGGTGAAGAAAAATTCGCGCACTCACATACTAGCAATACAAAAATGTCTGTCACAAAATTTCGTCCTGCGCATCCGGCAGTAAATGGACGTTAAAGACCGGCAATCTAGCAACAGTGTAATCACATGTACAGTAAGTACCTCTGTCAGCATGATAGCATAGTGCTGTGCAGTGCAATGGATAGAGTTTGGGTTAGCACGCAGGAGGTCAAGAGTTCGACTCTGGGTCGAGGCGTATCTGTTTTTCTCTGCTACATGTAGTCTGAATGGTACGGTATTTGGCGTCTTAATCGTCATACAATGATTACAGTGGGTGTTCTATAAAAACTTTGCTCTAACATTCTACGAACACAGAAATGGATGTACAATCGTTTTCACTGGTCAGCTTTTAACGAAGCCTTTTGCATCTCATGGATGCGAGTTGTTTCACGCCAGTACATCTACTACATTCCGAAACTGTTATCTGTGTACACTCCTCTAATGGTCCTATCTATTAGTATCAACTGTTATTCTTGCCACGTTCAGGTCCAATACATTTCGTTATGGCCTGACGTCAACAGTAGGGCTAGTAACGTGCTTTGCATATAACTTCCAAATATGTATTATGTGAATATTGGACACATGTGGCTTAAGAAACTATGTATACTACAGTATTATATAGTGGTCTGAAACAGGCAAATAAAAAATAAAAAAAATGCCTCGACCCAGAATCGAACCCTAGATTCCAAAATGCTACACCCTGCACCAAATGCACAGCAGGACTGCCATATGTTGACAGAGGAACTTACCGTACATGTGATTACAGTGTTGCCAGATTGCCAATCTTCAATTACTATTTAGTGCCGGAAATATGCGCAGGAAGAAATTATGTGAGAGAGACATTTTTATATTGCTGTTATGTGCAGAGTCGTGCAGCGAAGTCTGAGTGCGTGAATTTTTCTTCACTCGGGACATACTGGCTGAGAAAAAAAGTTAAGCACCCATAAGGAAAGCAGGACACGGAATGAAATTTAACGGGTTAAGAGGGTATGTGATGTATCTCAGTGAATACAAAATAGAGTCAGATTTGCAAATAACTTGGCAGTATGAGTCCACTTATCAGTATGGCGTAGCAACCCCTGCGGCCTAGATTCATGCATTGATTGGGTTGGGAAGGGTGTCATAAGGCCGTTCTAACTTCTACTGAGGCGTACTGGGCCAGAACTGTAGTGACTGGTCCTTAATATCCCTGGCACTGGGATGGAGTTGATGTCCATGCTGGTCCAACACATGTTCTATCGGGGACAGATCTGGGGATCTTAATGGGCATGAGAGTACCTATACTGTCGCATGAGAGGTACCACATGAGGACGCAGGATTCCGTGACATATCATTGTGCAGGTTCTCACAGTCATTACCAGCTGTGACCTAAAGTCATACCTAATGTCTCTCCACACAATGATACCAGGAATAACATCATTCTGCCTCTCCAAAACTCTGGAAGAACAGGACCTCTGCTCAGGTCGCCGCCATACTCGAAGACGAACGTTTCCTTGGCTGTGCAGAATCGCGAGTCATCGCTATGCACAGTGCGACGCCATTCGTCGGTATCCTATGCTTCCCGGTTACGACACCACTCTAAATGCAACCATTTGTGTTGTGATGTTAACGGAAACCTACATATGGGACGCTAATTCCCTAGTCCGGCTGCTGGTATTTTCTCACCAACTATGCAGGAAGAGAGAATGTTGGACAGAGTCCATTACTTGTTCTCTGAGGGCAGGCGCGGTAGTGAGGCATGGTTGACTGAAACTTTGACGAAGAGGATTCCTGCCCTCACGTCGCCATGCAGTCTAGCATCATGCCACTTTCGAATCTGAAAGCCCCATAAATCCGGATATTGCAAGATTCGCCCGAATGGAAACCCACAATGATACCTCCTTCCTACACTGTCAGGTGCTGCCTACTCAAGTACTCGCTATCTCCGTGTCCTTCATAGTGAAAACTCAACATATGATACTGTCCACGCTTCCCATACCCTGCCAGACCAGGTAACAACACTAAACACGAACAACACTAATGCACTCTTGTCGCTAGTCTACCTGTCACAGAAAACTGCAACTCTAATTACAGGGTTATTCTAAATGATGGCCCATTTTGAGAACCTCGTATTTATTCAAGTGCAAATCCAAAAAGTACAGGCTTGATACCAATGAAAAGAGGAAGTTTCACAGTTTTTTTCATAGTGTTTGATGTCAATTTAATAAATTTAATAATTTGTAACTAATTAGTTTTCAATAATTATTTAGTAATTAGAAATGCGATAAATGTTATAAATGTTCAATGCGGCCACCGTTGGCTGCACGGCAAACATCTACACGGTAGCCAAACTCGTCCCACACACGCGAAAGCGTATCTCCTGTTACTGAGTGCACGGCAACAGTGATCCAGTTCCGCAGATCGTTCAGAGTGGTTGGTAGAGGCTAGACGTAAACAGCTTCCTTCGTATAACCACATAAAAAATAGTCGCAGGGTGTGAGACCAGGAGATCTCGGTGGCCAGAAGTGCAGAGCCAGATCCTCAAGTCCCCTGCGGCCGATCCAGCGATGAGGAAGGGAGTCATTCAAAAAGCCTCGTTCGAGGTGGAGTTGGAAAATAAGTTTCCCCTGTCGGCTATGGGCAGAGTTGTGTGATATGGGCGAAAGACGACACGGCAGGTGGACGCGCAGGTGCAAGACACCGATACACCACTGGGTAGAGGTCGACCGCGATCAAGCAGATGGCGCAAAGCGGATGCCAGCCGCTCGGTCTTTTCCCGGAGCTATGGAGAGAAGGTGCGTTTTGGAGTCGTGGTAAAAGGTTGAAGTGAGAGCAGTTATCCGTTATGAATGGGCATGTGGAGTATCAGGCACAGAAATTCATAACCGTCTTGTTGAGGTGTATGGGTGAGGTGTGATGTCGAGGCATATGGTGCGGAGATGGTGCCAGCAATTCAGTGACGGACGTCAACAAGTGCAGGACATACAAAGACCTGGACAGACGCGCACGGCCACTACAGATGCAAATGTCAGGAAGGTGGATGACATGATTAAAGCGAACCGGCGTCTCACCATCGATGGAGAAGTTGCAGATCTTGAAATCGTACATGAGCGAGCTCACAAGATAATCCACGGTATTCTTCGATACAGGAAGGTGTCAGCACGATGGCTGCCCCACCAACTGACGCCGACACACATGGAACAACGCATGGCGTTCAGCATGGAACAGCTCGTGCGTTACCGTGAATCTGGCAATGACCTTCTGTTTCGGATTGTGACGGGGGATGAAACGTGGGTCCACCATTACACGCCGGCCGCGGTGGCCGTGCGGTTCTGGCGCTGCAGTCCGGAACCGCGAGGCTACTACGGTCGCAGGTCCGAATCCTGTCTCGGGCATGGGTGTGTGTGATGTCCTTAGGTTAGTTCGGTTTAAGTAGTTCTAAGTTCTAGGGGACTTATGACCTAAGATGTTGAGTCCCATAGTGCTCAGACCCATTTGAACCATTACACGCCCGAATCGAAGGCCGCATCCATGGGGTGGAAACATCCGTCATCACCTGTCCGAAAGAAGTTCAAAAGCACTCCGTCTGCAGGTAAAGTGCTACTCACCGTTTTCTGGAACGCCAAAGGAGTTTTGCTGCTGGACTTTCTGGAGGATGCAACCATCAATGCTGCGCGGTACTGTGCAACTCTGTCGCAATTGAAAGAGGTGATTCGGGAAAAGCGGCCTGGCCTTCTCTGATCTGGCGTTCTGCTGTTGGATGACAATGCGAGACCACACACGGCGACAGCAATGCAAAACCATGTTGCAACTCTTGGTTCGGAGCGCTTACACCATCCGCCTTACAGTCCGGATCTCGCACCAAGTGAGTTCCATCTGTTTCTTGCTTTTAAGAAGGCTCTCGGCGGAAGGCGCTTTGGCAGCAATGCTGACGTCAAACAAGCCGTCCCATGCTTCTTCCGTATCCAAAGCCCTGAGTTTTTCCTGGAAGGCTTTTTGAAGCTTATAAAGCGGTATGACAAATGTCTCAATGTACTTGGAAATTATGTAGAAAAATAAAGATATGTTTTGTCTTTAATGTCTCATTCCCTTTTTTTCCTTTCACACACAACTCTGACCACAGTCGACAGGTGAAACTTATTTTCCAACTCCCCCACGTACATCACGGTGCCAATGGGGCGGAGCTGCATACCATTGGAAAATGAAGTTCTGGAAATCTTTCATAACTTGAGGGAACAGCCATTGTTCCAACATGTCACAGGTACGTGATTCCCATTACAGTTCTTTCCGCAAAGAAAAATGGTCCATACACCTTTGTACGGGATGTAGCACAGAACACGTTGATCTTCGGTGAATCTCTTTCGGGTTGCAATGGAGAATGTGGATTTTCCAAACACCATATGAAAACATTGTGTCTGTTGACGTTTCCATTAAGGTGGAACGTCGCTTCACCGCAAAAAATTACACGCTATAGAAATGCGTCATCCTCCATCTTTGCTAGCACATAACCAAAAATTGCGAGACGCTTCTCTTTGTCATTGGGGTTGAGAGCGTGCACAAGTTGTAATCGGTAGGGCTTGTACAGCAAATGCCGTCTCAGGACTTTCCATACAGTTGGTTGGTGTATTCCAAGTTCTCGACTGGCTCTACTGGTAGACTTACTGGGACTGTGCATAAAACTTTCTTGAATCCGGTGGACATCATCCTCTGACACATGCGGTCGGCGAAGTGCTTTTTCTTTGCACACCATCCCGGTATGTTTAAATTGCTTAAACCAACGGCTAATGCTTTAGCGAGTTGGTGGTTGAATCCCGAATTTGGTACGAAATGCCCCCTGCACTGCAATTTGCGACTTACTTTTCGCGAACTCAACAACTCAGAAAACCTTGTACTCCACAGTTGCCGTCTCACTCAACTGACAGTGAAACGGAATGACAGCCCTATTGCCGCGCGAACTCTACCGGAAGACGGTATTCTTAGCACCGTGGAAACAAAACTCACTGAAGCACAATTTCGGTCTGCTAAGCAATATAGCCAGTTACGCGTTACTGAACACTGGGTAATGACAACAGAGAGAAGGCGTCCGTTCTCGTACTGGTCTAACACTAGCCCAAACTAAAATGAAACTCTTTGGAAAAGACAATGCTCATTTGTACCGTAACTACTATTCCGCTCGGTAATCTGTAAGCGATAAGAGTTGTGATTTCTGCGTTGGTAACATATTATGATTATTTCAGATTCACCAGACCGGAAATATTCCCTACAGTTAGGAGCGTAATTATAACTGCCGCAGTGGGCTGTTTCTTATGTAGAAGGTCTTTCGGTAATTATTTTGAAATGTTTCCGACAGTGCGTCAAGTGCTTGTTGCTTTGAGGTCAATGTAGCAATCGTCTTTGGAAACGAGAGAAGTTCTTTGAAAGGAGCGTGGAATGTATTGATTGGCGAGACAGCGAACAATATTTTCAAGCGAAGACAATTGGCCGTCGCAATCAAATTCACTACGTAACTTTCGTTTCGTGACGACAGCCTTTTACAGAGAGAATAGAAGATGTATTCTCAGCAGAAGAAGGAGGTTGTGTTTTTTAATTGCGAAATGCCAACTGCGACGCATCCGCTTTCGCAATTCCGAGGAGGCAGAAATCATTACAGTGCTCCCTCGCGCTGTGCTTTGCTGACTGTTAACCTGCTTGTAACAAGTCAGATCAAATCTCCACCAGCACGAGAAACATTATGGAGGTACGGTGCGGGCGTGACAAAACAAGTTAAGTTTCAATGTCATTCTCAAGATAAAACGCTAATGAGCACAGAATCTCCTTCAGTGAAGCGAAATTTTAAGTATAACCTTTATTTGCACAAGGCCAACTAACTAAAATGTCATTTACCTCAATATTAGAAGTATACCGACAATAATTACCAATTACATGAACAATTATTGAACCCGTCCAGAAAGCCGAGGGCGTTGAATCGCCGCTTCCGGGATATAGAGAGGCGGTACTCCCAGATCGAATTCGCCTCCTAGATTAATGACGAGGGCTGGTGTGTCGGTCAACGTGAATTGGTTTTTAGGCGGTTCCCCAAATTTATCTAGATAAATACTGGGCTGGTACCCACAACTCGCCTCAGGTATTCGCCACGCAATAATTTAGAAAAAAGTTTTCACAGTTAAACATAGATTTACTGTTGTCGCAGGGAGACGCATTAAACAGATCTCGATCTGTGGGAAGGTGAGGGGGGCGCATGGTGGCATCAGCAAGGGAAGAGGTAAAAGGAGAAGAAGAGAGTATGAACATTTCTTGTCTCTTCTTCAGGGATTGGCCTGATTTTGCAAAGAAGGATCTACTTACAGCGGAATTATGACTTTTAATCAAAATGGAATTACGAGGGCGTTCAATAACCCTCTGTAATAAGTTGATGGATCAACGACGAACTGAAATGGGTGTCTTGCGACGTCCGCCCCGAGCAGATGAAAAGAACGAAAATGAACAAAATGAGATTAAAAAAAAAAGTTGGTAGAGCACTTGCACGCGTAAGGCAAAGGTCCCGAGTTCGAGTCTCGGTCCGGCACACTGTTTTAATCTGCAAGGAAGTTTCATATCAGCGCACACTCCGCTGCAGAGTGAAAATTTCATTCAATGTTGGTTTTATTCCCCACTTTTTTGGCAACAAAATATTATTTTTCAACATAATCTTCTTTCAATGTGATGGCTTCACGCCACCTTCGTGGGGTGGCCTGTATGCCCGCATAGTACCACTCTGCTGGTCGACGTCGGAACCAACGTCTTGCTGCATCAATCCACGTACAGCTTCCCGCAGAGTGCATCGTTCATTGGTCCAAACAGATGGAAGTCGGAAAGTGCGACATCCGGGCTGTAGGGTAGATGAGGAAATTTTGGAAATTTGTGGTAAGGTACTATGGGACCAAACTACTTAATCTAACTTAAACGATCTTACGCTAAGGACAACACCCACACCCATGCCAGAGGGAGGACTCGAACCTCCGACGAGAGGAGCTGCGCGCCTCAAACAGTACGGCTACCCCGCGCGGCGGTGGATGAAGAAGAACACACTAAAGAAGTTCTGTGAGTTCCTCTCCCATGCGCAGGCTTGTGTGAGGCCTTGCTTTATCATGGAGAAGAAGTCCTTTTTGTGGCGACGAACACGCTGGAGTCGTTTCTTCGAGGGTAGCACAACACACTTCAGAGTTGATCGCTGCACCATGAGGATATCAAACAGAATAACCCATTCAGAGTCCCAGAAAACTGTCGCCATGACTTCACCGGCTGAGTCTGTGGCTTTGAAAAAAAAAAAATACGCTCAGCCTCGTAACTCGCAAGGAACTCCGTACAGATGATCCTTTGAGTTCCCCAACTGGTGGACGAGTGTATCAGCACTACCAACAGAAACGTTCAGTTGCGGAGGGAGGTGTTTGACAGTGATCCGTCGGTCACCTCGAATGAGAGTGTCCGCACGTTCCAACATTGCAGGAGTCACAGCTGTGTGCGGACAAGTTTGCGTGACCCTGTTGCGATGATAACAGACGCCTCGCCCAACGACGCACGGTGACTGTTCACAGCCAGGTCTCCGTAGACAATATGCAAGCGCATATGAATATTTACGATGCTCTGGATTTCCGCCTAAAGGAACTCAGTGACAGCTCTCTGCTTGGAACGTACCTCCACTACAGACGCCATTTTGTAGGCTATGTATAGTGCCACCACCAGTCGGAACTCGGTAGGACAATGGGGGCTGAAGCGAAAATATTCCACGATGTCCCACAACCAACTCTATATTTTTTTAACTTAAACTGGCCGAGAAAAATATGTGTTGCATTACTTATTGAACATGTACAAGTAAAAGGCGTAAAGACCACCGTGCTAAAGCAAACACAGATATTGCAAAATTTGTGGATTTAATATCACGACGCTATTCAGCAGAAACGGAAACAAAAAAAGAAGCTTTTCGTAAGAGCACCACTTGACGGAGTTTACACGGCAGCAGCCGATTTCAGCGGCCTTTCCTACAACGCTAACATTAATGAGCGCTATAGTATTATATTCGTATTTCAGAACCTTTTGAATGCTTTTAAAACGAGAATATCGTTACGTTTGTAAAGAAAGCCATACTTGCGTCTATATGTCGGTTGATACAAGAGTTAATATTATTAGCCATGCAATAAAATCTTGTGAATCTCTGTCTACTATAATTTATCCGTAGTCTCCTTTCGATATCTTGAATCGATCACGAAATAAATGGCTGTACGTTTTAAGTAGTTCACCCTGTAAAGGTACAGTAAAGAATGTTGTTGAATTATAAAGCATTTGACGTGATTTTGAAATGAGTAATTCCAAAGTGAGTCGGAGGACAGCCCACAATAATTGCATTGGGGCCGTACAACGTCGCCAAAGTGAGAAGGTGATGACAGTTACAGCTCAGGTCTTGTACGAAGCTGCCATTACCTGTGGACTGGCTGAAATATGTGCTTTTTTAGAAATTATAACTCGTGTGTACAAATAAGTAGTAGGAATTGCAAAACTTTTTTAGTTTTATTGGGCTTTCTCATTTAAACATATATATTTTGGAATTGCTGGTGCCAAATCTGAACCCACAGATGAAACTTCAATGTAATAGTAACTATCCCAGAAAAAACTGAAAATTGATTCGGGCATTAAGATACATACCCTTGTGACCATACAAGCGATATTTATGTTCAAATTTCTTTTACAGCCAATTTAACTCTAAAGAAACTCGCAGAATTCAAGAACAAAGCAAAATTTAGCGTCCATAGTGCAGTACAGTGTAATGCTCAAAAATGGCTCTGAGCACTATGGGCCTTAACTACTGTGGTCATCAGTCCCCTAGAACTAAGAACTACTTAAACCTAACTAACCTAAGGACATCACACACATCCATGCCCGAGGCAGGATTCGAACCTGCGACCGTAGCGGTCACGCGGTTCCAGACTGTAGCGCCTATAACCGCACGGCCACTCCGGCCGGCCAGTGTGATGCAAATTGAAATGTGAAGAGATACTAGTCCAACATTACACTCACTGGAATCATATGCTCGGATTGATTTCCTGATTTACCTGCAGGAAAATGCTTCATAACAACACAATCTGCGAAAATAATTGGATAAAAGTGTAATCTGAAACGTCATCAAATATTTTGTTATCATCTGCAGGCTTGTCAAGGACTTTGTAAATAATTTTTTCACTGCCCATTTTGAACACAAAAGCAACACAAAATCACAAATAACGTAGGGAACAGAGAGAAATTGAACATCACCTAATACCTACGAAACAAGAGATGATAACAAAGGTTTCAAAAACGACATATTCTTCCGGTGATATCGTTACTACCATCTAGCAGAAACTACGAAGCCTGCAGACCTGACTGATGTTTGCGGGAGCCGTAAATATACGTCTGACACCGCGGAAAATGATCAAAACTGGTGTACTGTAGTATTACTTCCACCTCACATTCCGATTTCCCACAAGCGCCGTAAAATTACGTCAGCCGCACGCTAAGTGTTAATACTTCTTCTGAATTGCTTATTTAACGTGTATGCAAGGAAGCACATAATTAATTTTACTGGAATAACCTCATTATTGAGCAAAGTCAACAACCGCTTTCCTTTTTTCCGACCGTACCCATTTACCCTCGGCGACAACAGCAACGAACTTCTCGGAAATTGGCAACCGAGTCATCTACATTTATATGAAAACTCTGCAAATTACTGTGCAGTACATGGCGGAGGATATATCGTACCAATAATACTCATTCGTTTTTTCCAGTCCAGTGGCGTAATGAGCGGGTGAGAAGTGACTGTATGTAAGCATTTTTTGAACCCTAATATCACTTATCTTGTACCTATGATATCTATGCGAGAAACACACCGGTACTAGTATTGCCGCCGCGTAGTCTTTTTCGAATATAGTTTCTCTAAATTTACCCTTTCTTCCAAGGATTCCTATTTAAAGCATTACTGTTACACTTTTGTATGGGCTATCCCGACCAGTTACGATCCTGGCAGAACGCGTCTAAATTCGTTCGTATTCTTTTGTCATGCCTGCTTGATAAGGTCTCCAAACACTGCAACAATATTCTGGAATTGATCGCACCGTCATCTTGTTTGTGGTTTCCTTCACAGACGCACCGCTCTTAATCAGACACTTCCGTTTGCCTCCCATTATCCTGATTTTACCCAATCATATCATTTCATACCGCTTTCAAGTACCTGTAGGTTACAACTAAGTGAAGCTACTTAGAGAGGGCCAGTGTGGGCTGTAATTATCGGTATGGTATCGAAACTTTGTAGATATTCTAAGGAGCTAATGCGGAACAGACTTACGCTGGAAAGAAATCAGTTCCAATTTTGGCCATCAGGTGCAAACCTGGCACTGTGAATGCAAGAAATGTAGAAATGTTTCCATACGTAACGGATTAGGAAGGGGACGTTGGCAGAAAAGGTCAAACAAGTGGGAAAGGAATAATGTTGATTTTATTATCAACAGCCGCTTTCGCAGTTGTTTCAGCTTGTGGAGCAGTGACGTCGGCGAGATTCTGCATCCGTAAAAGGACGTGAAAAATAGTTGCTCACAGCAGTTCCGGTGGAATCGAACAACGTATTCCTCTATACTGGCCCTGAGGTGACTTAGAGATCGGAAGTGTCTTTGGTAAACGCGTTCTTTTAGATAAGTCTAGCCAAAAGTCACAAGGATTCAAATGGTTCAAATGGCTCTGAGCACTATGGGACTCAACATCTTAGGTCATAAGTCCCCTAGAACTTAGAACTACTTAAACCTAACTAACCTAAGGACATCACACACACCCATGCCCGAGGCAGGATTCAAACCTGCGACCGTAGCAGTCCCACGGTTCCAGACTGCAGCGCCGGAACCGCTAGACCACCGCGGCCGGCCCACAAGGATTCAGACCAGCTGATGTTGCAGGCAGTGCATTTGGGAAACCTCTGGAGATAACACGTTCGTAGAAGGTTGCATTAAGCAGATCTTTCGCTGGGTGAACGACATGAGGTGTTGCCCAGTCTTGAGTGAGAACAGTGGTTTCCACACAGCTTTGCTCTTCCAAAGCAGGAAATGTATGCTGTACAAGAAGGTCTGGACTACGTACAGACGTCGTGGTACACGTGACAGGCCCTCTGGATGTATTCTCTTCAAATAAGAACGGAACGAGTATGTGAATCCATACTGTACAGTCACATACGAAGTGTGCTCAAAACGAGGTTTAACATTACCCCAAATTAGGCAGTTCTATATATTCACTCCACCGTGTAGTGTACCATGTGCCTCGTCACTCCATAGAATATTACCCGCTCCTTCGATTCGATTCGTGCAAGAAACCAAAGAGCAAATTCAGAACGTTGCTGCGAATCATGAGGTTTCAGTTGCTGCACCGTCTGGATCTTGTGCGGGTACAAATGTTCAAATGAGTGTGAAATCTTATGGGACTTAACTGCTAAGGTCATCAGACCCTAAGCTTACACACTCGTAACCTAAATTATCCTAAGGGCAAACACACACAGCCATGCCCGAACCTCCGCCGGGACAAGCCGCACAGTCCATGACTGCAGCGCCTTAGAGCGCTCGGCTAATCCTGCGCGGCTTGTACGGGTACCAGTGTAAAATATACCGCAAAACTATCCTTACTGGTGATCATGGAATGGAAAGTTCTTGTGACACCCCACGAGCCCTAGCACAACTCGGGGTACGTGCTAGATAGACAGTTACAATAACAGCAACCTCGACAGTTACTTTCACTGGGATAGGACGCCTTCTTCTTTCAGGTGCCCACCAAGCTCTCCCGTTTTCGAATATCATTATCATCTTCTTTAAACCATTTAACGACACCACGTCTCTCCTCAGACCTTTCAGTCGGTGAAACACCCTCATTGCAGCGCTGTAACTGAAGCCTTTTACGTAAAACAGTTTCAATAACAGCGCACGGTCTCAATTCTCGATAGCCATGCTGTTTACTCTATAATGGCTTGTCAAATGACAGCGTCGGAGTCATACCGTCATAAAAAACGGTGTATGACAGCAGATTTGCAGCAGCTGGCCAAAAATGAAACTAAATTGTTTTCCAGCGTAAATCGGTTGCATCCTATAGTGGACCACCGTGAGTACCTACACTTTAATTATACACTACTGCCCATTAAAATTGCTACACCACGAAGATGACGTGCTACAGACGCGAAATTTAACCGACAGGAAGAAGATGCTGTTATATGCAAATGATTAGCTTTTCAGAGCATTCACACAAGGTTGGCGCCGGTGGCGACACCTACAACGTGCTGACATTAGGAAAGTTTCCAACCGATTTCTCATGCACAAACAGCAGTTAACCGGCGTTGCCTGGTGCAACGTTGTTGTGATGCCTCGTGTAAGGAGGAGAAATGCGTACCATCACGTTTCCGACTTTAGTAAAGGTCGGATTGTAGCCTATCGCGACTGCGGTTTATCGTATCGCGGCACTGTTGCTCGCGTTGGTCGAGATCCAATGACTGTTAGCAGAATATGGAATCTGTGGGTTCAGGAGGGTAATACAGAACGCCGTGCTGGATCCCAACGGCCTCGTATCACTAGCAGTCGAGATGACAGGCATCTTATCCGCATGGCTGTAACGGATCGTGCAGCCACGTCTCGATCCCTGAGACAACAAATGGGGACGTTTGCAAGACAACAACCATCTGCACGAACAGTTCGACGACATTTGCAACAGCACGGACTATCAGCTCGGAGACCATGGCTGCGGTTACCCTTGACGTTGCATCACAGACAGGAGCGCCTGCGATGGTGTGTCAAAGACGCACCTGGGTGCACGAATGGCAAAACGTCGTTTTTTTGGATGAATCCAGGTTCTGTTTACAGCATCATGATGGTCGCTTCCCCGTTTGGCGACACCGCGGTGAACGGACATTGGAGGTGTGTATTCGTCATCGCTATACTGGCGTATCACCCGGCGTGATGGTATGGGTTGCCATTCGTTACACGTCTCGGTCACCTCTTGTTCGCATTGACCACAATTTCAACAGTGGACGTTAGATTTCAGATTTGTTACGACCTTCATTCGATCCCTGCGAAACCCTACATTTCAGCAGGATAATACACGACTTCATGTTGCAGGTCCTATACGGGCCTTTCGGGATGCAGAAAATGTTCGACTGCTGCCTTGGCCAGCACATTCTCCAGATCTCTCATCAATTGAAAACATCTGGTCAATGGTGGCCGAGCAACTGGCTCGTCACAATACGCCAGTCACTACTCGTGATGAACTGTGGTCTGGTGTTGAAGCTGCATGAGCAGCTGTACCTTTACACGCCATCCAAGCTCTGTTTGACTAAATGCCCAGGCGTATCAAGGCCGTTATTACGGCCAGAGGTGGTTGTTCTGGGTACTGCTTTCTCAGGATCTATGCACCAAAATTGCGTGAAAATGTAATCAGATGCCAGTCTAGTATAATATATTTGTCGAATGAATACCCGTTTATCATCTGCATTTCTTCTTGGTGTAGCAATTATAATGGTCAGTAGTGTAACTACCCGGTATTTCCCCTAAATACTTAAACGATGTGACGTGGTGTTGGGAAACTGCAGCCCACAGTAAACGGCGTGTGGAAGGTTGGTGTGCCCGCAGCACCAGGGCGTCCCCGATAACCTGTGGCGCAGGTGTCTGGCGCTGGGAATGCGCAGCGGCGCTTCCGCACGCGAGGGCGCTGCTTGATAGGAGAGGCGGCGCGGCGTGACATTGGCCTGGCCGCGTGGCTGTCCCACGGCCGCCGGATGCACTCAGGCTGCGCACGTTCCCACCCAAGGACTAGGCCGCGCCGGCGCCGGCTGCGCCTCCTGCTTCCACCTCCGTATAATCGGAGCGCAAAAAGTGCCGGAATCCAGCTTCACCTACAGAAGTACGATAGATATGTAAAAGCCTACAGTCTTAGTACGGTACTCGTCATTAAAACTGCAACAACATGAAGAGGGTATGCAACAACGCCAAGCTGGTATGAAGCGTACTACATGCTTGTACACTATATGGTCAAAAGTATCCGGACACCCCCAAAAAACATACGTTTTTCATATTAGGTGCATTGTGCTGCCACTTACTGCCAGGTACTCCATATCAGCGACCTCAGTAGTAGAGTCCTGCATGACCGAGTAAGCGAGCACAAAATACGAGATGGGGCGAGCACACCCTAACTGGATGGGCTGCCCGCACTAGTTCTAGTGACCCAGCATAGAAGCCGTGACCGAATACGTAGCACACAACTTCAAACACATTACACGTGTCATTTATCCGTGTGAGACTGCAGCCAGTACGGGCTTCTCATTTGTGGTCTCTCTCATTCTCTCTCTCTCTCTCTCTGAAATCATGCAGTGCGAGGAAACCAGTGCAGTAAGACGTAAGATTGAAATCAATGTTTACACATTGAAGAGACGAGAAAGTCTAAAAAGCCAAGTACGGAGCATATTTTTGGTGGTTGTAGACGAAAACAGTGCGTCTACTGGATACGTATCGTGCATAAATTGTTCCACATTATTGTGTTTCCAATCGGGAACCACTCTTTTAAAGAAACACAGTTGCAAGAAACGTCACAAAGATACAGCTCCTTCAGAAATACCGGCAGTAACAAAAAAAAAAAAAAAAAAAATAGTAGTCCGCCGCTCGTAGTGCCGCGGTAGCGTTCTCGCTTCCCGAGCACGGGGTCCCGGGTTCGATTCCCGGCGGGGTCAGGGATTTTCACCTGCCTCGAGATGACTGGGTGTTTGTGTTGTCCTCATCATTTCATCATCATCCAGGAAAGTGGCGAAATTGGACTGAGCAAAGATTGGGTAATTGTACGGGCGCTGATAACCACGCAGTTGAGCGCCCCACAAACCAAGCATCATCATCATCAAAAAATAGTATTACAGCAAAGTGTGTTGCAATGTGTGCTAAAGATATCAGACCTTTTAATGCTGTTTGCGGTGAAGGTTTCAGTGAACTAGGCCAAGAATTAATACATCTAAGTGCGCATTATGGAAAAGTTAACGTGGCAGATGTCATGCCACATCCCTCTACTATAAGCAGACATGTCAAAGAACAAGCTGATGCAATACGAAACAGTATAATGCCTTCTGTTATTGCGGAGGTTATTAATAAAACATGTGCTGCGATAGTTGATATGTGGACTGATTCGCATAATCAGGTGCACTATTTGACGCTTACATCTCATTACATTAACACAGATTGGTCTCTTCTGATCAATGTTTTATTTACAACAAAATTCCCGGACGTTAGGAAGACGGGAGCAAATATTATAAAAGAAAGCGCTCTATGAATTTAGCTGTGTAACGTACCCGTTCTTGGAAACGTTACTTTTGTATTAAAAGAAAGAGAGAGAGAGAGGCGTTGGATTTGTACAGTACAGTACAGTGCAGCGAGCCGTGGCGAGGCGAGGTGAGACGTCAGCGGTGACCGGTCATGCTCGGTTATCCGCGTCTCCGGAATCCGGACATCAGACGTGGGGCGAGTACGTGACCGAGCCGAGTCGTATGGGGCCGGACAAGAGCGGCTCGGTCCCCCTGTCAACATGCCAGCCGTGACCGGTCAAACATGGAGCGTTGCAGCACTCTACTCAGTAGACATCGTGAGAGAACAGAATGGGGCGCACCGCGGAACTCACGGACTTCGAACGTGGTCGGGTGTTTGGGTGTCCCTTGTGTCATACGTCTGTACGCGAGATTTCCACACTCCTAAACATCCCTAGGTCCACTGTTTTCGATGTGATAGTGAAGTTGGAAACGTGAAGGGACATGTACAACACAAAAGCGTACAGGCCGACCTCGTCTGTTGACTGACAGAGACCGCCGACAGTTGAAGAGGGTCGTAACGTGTGATAGGCAGACATCTATCCAGATCATCACACAAGAATTCCAAACTGCATCAGGATCCGCTGCAAGTACTATGACAGTTAGGCGGGATGTGAGAAAACTTGGATTTCATGGTCGAGCGGCTGCTCATAAGCCACAAATCACGTAGGTAAATGCCAAACTACGACTCGCTTGGCGTAAGGAGCGTAAACATTGGACGAGTGAACAGTGGAAAACCTTGTGTGGAGTGACGAATCACGGAACACAATGTGGTGATCCGATGGCAGGATGTGCGTATGGCGAATGTCTGGTGAACGTCATCTGCCAGCGTGTATAGTGCCAACAGTATAATCCGGAGGCCATGGTGTCATGGTGCGGTCGTGTTTTTCTTGGAGGGGGCTTGCACCCCTTGTTGTTTTGCGTGGCACTATCACAGCGCAGGCATATGTTGATGTTTTAAGCACCTTCTTGCTTCCCACTGTTGAAGATCAATTAGGGGATGGTGACTGCATCTTTCAACACGATTGAGCACCTGTTCATAATGCACGACCTGTGGTGGAGCGGTTACAGGACAATAACATCCCTGCAGTGGACTGGCCTGCACCGAGTCCTGACCTGAATCCTATGGAACACCTTTGGGATGTTTTGAAACGCCGACTTCGTGCCAAGCCTTACCAACAGACATCGATAGCTCTCCTCTGTGCAGCACTCCGTCAAGAGTGGGCTGCCATTCCCCAAGAAACCTTCCAGCACCTGATTGAACGTTGCCTGCGAGAGTGGAAGCTGTCATCAAGACTATGGGTGGGCCAACACCATATTGAATTCCAGCATTACCGATGGAGGGCGCCACGAACTTGTTAGTAATTTTCAGCAGGGTGTCCGGATACTTTTGATCACATAGTGTACATATTTTCGTGCGAGTTCTGATTTCCCTCATTTTATTATAATGATTGTTTCTCCCTATTTAAGTCGGTGTCAACAAAATGTTTTTCGCATTCGGAGGAGAAAGTTGCTGATTGAAATTTCGTGAGATGATCCTGCTGAAACGAGAAATACGTTTTTCTTTTTAAGATGTCCACCCCAAATCTCATATCATGTCCGTGACACACTCTCAGCTATCTCTCGATAACACTAACCGCGCTGCCCTTCTCCGAACTTTCTTGATGTACTCCGTGAATCCTATGTGATAAGAGTCTCACACCGCGTAGCAGAACTTCAAAAGTGGACGGATTAGCGGCCGGCCGGTGTGGCCGTGCGGTTAAAGGCGCTTCAGTCTGGAACCGCGTGACCGCTACGGTTGCAGGTTCGAATCCTGCCTCCGGCTTGGATGTGTGTGATGTCCTTAGGTTAGTTAGGTTTAATTAGTTCTAAGTTCTAGCCGACTGATGATCTCAGAAGTTAAGTCGCATAGTGCTCAGAGCCATTTGAACTATTAGGACGGACTAGCGTAGTGTAGTCACTCCTTAGTAATCTGTTGCATCTTTTTAGTTTTCCGTCAATAAAATGGAGTCTTTAGTTCGCCTTCCCCACAACATCTTCTATGCATTCTTTCCAGTTTAAGTTGCTCGTGACTGAAATTCTTAGGTATTTATTTGATTTTACAGCTTTTAGATTTGATTGATTTATCGTGTAACCTATGTTTAAAGGATTCCTGTAACAATCATATGGATGATCTCACACTTTTCATTATTTAGGGTCAATTGCCAATTTCCACGCCATACAGATATTTTTTCTAAGTAGTTTCGCAATTTGTTTTGGTCTTCTGATGATTTTACAAGACGATAAACGACAGCATTATCTGCAGGCAACCTAAAGCGGCTGCACAAATTGTCTACTAAATCGTTTATATAGATAAGGAACAACAGAGGGATTATAACACTACGTAGGAAAACGCCAGAGCCGGCCGAAGTGGCCGTGCGGTCTACGCGCTGCAGTCTGGAACCGCGAGACCGCTACGGTCGCAGGTTCGAATCCTGCCTCGGGCATGGATGTGTGTGATGTCCTTAGGTTAGTTAGGTTTAACTAGTTCTAAGTTATAGGGGACTACTGACCTCAGAAGTTGAGTCCCATAGTGCTCAGAGCCATTTGAACCATTTTGAAAACGCCAGAAATCGGTTACCTTTTGGTCGATGATTTTCCGTCAGTTACTACGAACTGTGATTTCTCTGCCAGGAGATCACGAATCCAGTCGCATAATTGAGACGATATTCCATAAGCACGCAATTTGATTACAAGCCGCTTGTGATGTACGGTGTCGAAAGCCTTCTGGAAATCTAGAAATATGGAGTCAGTTTGAAATTCCTTGTCGATAGTACTCAACACTTCTTTAGGTCATCAGTCCCCTAGAACTTAGAAATACTTAAACCTAACTAACCTAAGGACATCACACACATCCATGCCCGAGGCAGGATTCAAACCTGCGACCGTAGCAGCAGCGCGGTTCCGGACTGAAGAGCCTAGAACCGCTCGGCCACAGCGGCCGACCAACACTTCGTATGAGGAAGTTTTCTAAATTCGTGTTGACTATGTGTCAATAGACCATTCTCTTCCAGGTAATCCATAATGTTCGAACACAACATATATTCCAGAATCCTGCTGCATTTCGTCTTTAATGGGCCGGTTATTTAGTGGACTACTCCTACTGCCTTTCTTGAATACTAGTGTGACCTGTGCAACTTTCCAGTCTTTGGGTACAGATCTTTCGTAGAACGAACAGTTGTATATGACTGTTAAGTATGGAGCTATTGCATCGGCATACTCTGAAAGGAACCTAATTGTATTTAGTCTGGACCGGAAGACTTGTGTTTATTAAGTGGTTTAAGTTGCTTCACTACTCCGAGGAAATCTCCTTGTAAGTTATTCAAATTTTCAGCTGATCTTGATAGGAATTGTGGAATATTTACTTCGCCCACTTAAGTGAAGAAATTTCGGAAAGCTGTGTTTAGTAACTCTGCTTCAAGAGCAATGTCATAGATAGTATTTTCATCGCTGTCGCGCAAAGAAGGCACTAATTGTGTCTTGCCGCTAGCGTACTTTACATTCGGCCAGAATCTCTCTGGATTTTCTGCCAGGTTTCGAGACAAAGTTTCGGTATGGAAACTATTACAAGCATCCCGCAATGAACTGTATACTAACTTTCGAGTTCTGTAATAGAACGCCAGTCTTGGGGTTATCGTTCGTTTAAACCGGGCATGGGCATTGTTTCTGCAACAGTGTTCTGATCTGCTTAGTGCACTATGGGGGATCGGCTCAGTCGTTTGTTAATTTATTTGGTATAAATCTAGCGATTGCAGTCAATACCATTTCAAACCACATCTGATGTACACGTACACTGTTTATTTGGGAGGAATGGAGATTGACTCTCAGGAAGGCGTCATGCGAACTTTTATCTGCGTGTTTGAATAGATATATTTTTCGTTTATGTTTGGAGGACTTGGGAGTTACGATATTCAGTCTCGCTACGACAACCCTGTGTTCACCAATCCCTGTATCCCTTTTGATGCTCGTTATTATCTCAGGATTATTTGTTGCCAAGAGGGCAAGTGTGTTTTCACATCCTTTACCATTCGAGTGGACTCATGAATTAATTCCTATTAATAATTATAAGAGAATGTATTTAACATCATTTCGGATGATGTTTTATGCGTTCTCCGGATTTAAACATGTACTTTCGCCAACGTATCGAGGGTAGATTGAAGTGACCACTAAACCTGAGTTGGGAGGTCGGTAAAAGAATTCAGTTATTATTTTATTTAGTTTCCAAGAATGACCTCTACCCGCAATAACTCACAGGAAATATCTACTTCTATTTTGCTACTTCTAACAGCAATAGAAGACGCCACCGTCTACTGCATTTAGCCTATCCTTTCTGACCACTTTTCTGAACACCCTTAGGTCCTTCGCAGAAACTTCGGCTGAACTCATCTGCGACTTTAGCCAACTTTCAGTGCCTATAACGATTTGAGCATCAGTGCTTTTTATTAGCGCTTGGAGCTCTGTTACTTTCCCAACAGAACTACAATTTACAGCTTTTGTATTTATGGTTCCTAGCTCTACGTTCTTCCTGTGTTCGGCATTTTGAGGCTGAGGCCCTTTTTGTGTTTCCCCGAGACCCTCTAACCTATTAGATCGTTCAGTCCACGCCACGCAGCCCCTGCTACCCGTGTAGCCGCCTCCTGCGTGTAATGTACTCCTGACCTATTTATCGGAACGCGAAACTCCACCAGCCTATGGCGCAAGTCAAGGAATCTGTAGCCTACACGGTTGCAGAACCGTCAGAGCCTGCGATTCAGACTGCCCACTCGGCGCTGTAACAGAGGTCTTCTATCGGTCCTGTAGACTATGCTGCAGAGAGCTCTACTTTCATTTTGCAAGCAAGACTGACAACCCTTACCACTTCTGGTAGCCAGTCGAAACCAAAGACAATCTTTTTCAGTCCAAAGCGACACACATCATTGGTACCGACGTGAAGCACCACCTGCGGTTGGCTGCACCCTGTGCCCTCTGTGGCATCCAGAAGCACCTTTTCTATGTCTGGAATGACTCCACCCAGTATGCACACGGCGTGCGCGTTGGCTATCTTCCCCTCCTTTGCAGCCATGTACATAAGAGGGCCATAACGCACCTAACATTGAAGCTCCCAACTACCAATAATCCCACCCTCTGTGACTGCTCGGATCTAGCAGGCTGAAAGGTTTCCTCTGAAACTGGGCAAGTGACTGCATCTGGCTGAGGGACAGTTCAGCCATAGACAGTACCTGGAATCTGTTCGTCAGACTAACCGGGAAACCTTTACGTTCGGCACTCCGGGAAGTCTTCTGCAGCCTGCCACGCACCGACGCGACCACCCACTCGACCACAAGTGAGGGATCAACCTCAGTGTGAGCAGTAACTAGGCTGGCCGCTGGTGTGGACCGATCAGCGGACTCGTGGGAAGTGCCGGACGTATGTTGGATCCCCACGGCCGACCCACAACAGTGACACCCATCCACTGCAGCCTCAAGCTACGTAGCTGAAGCCAACACAGCCTGGAGCTGAGAGGGAAGTGTCACAAACACGGCTCTCATCCGTACACAGCAATCATAATCTGTATCCATACTAAAGACCATGAAAACTACACTACACAGACAAAGGATATTGACATGCACTGCAGAAATCTACTATAGACACTGACGAAAACGCAAAAAGAAGTCTAATAAAGTAGACTGAAACGCAGAGACAAAAAAATTAAACTATTAAACTACACAAGTGAGACTAAATAATTTGCCACTGATTAGGAACTTGTAATATGAAACTTCCTGGCAGATTAAAACTGTGTGACAGACCGAGACTCGAACTCGGGACCTTTGCCTTTCCCGAGTTCGAGTCTCGGTCGGGCACACAGTTTTAATCTGCCAGGAAGATTCATATCAGCGCACACTCCGCTGCAGAGTGAAAATCTCATTCTGGAAACAACTTGTAATATGCCACAAAATCGGATTACTTTCTGACACAAACGAAAATGCATTTGTGCATGTTATATATTAAATTAACATGCAGAAGTTCAAAAATTATGCTACCAAAGCACACAGATGAAACTATATAATTCGCTCCTGGTTAGGGACTCGTAAACTGTCACAAAACCGGTTACTTCACTGTTGCTGTTCTGTCTTGGCCGGCGCCTGCTGCCTGACTGATACCGTTACACAACATTACGCAAGATTGCTTGTTGCTCTTGCTATCCTGACCTACCTCGATATAGAGTCTGTTCGACTGTTATCCTGGCTAGCATGTCCTCCAGATTTCATTCTAAAACATAGGTTCATACGTTGCCTAAAGACAGACACACCACCACATGTAGCCACTATGACTGAAGGACTCTGCAGTAGAGTTTGCGGCAGTGTGGAATGACATACCCATCCCTGTCATCCAATTTCAGTTCGTCTCGATACCAAAAAAGGTTAGAGAAATTGTTACTGCCGGGGGTGACAGCTTTACATACTAAATTTCGCGCTCTTTACACCCTCATATAGTCTGCAAATCTAATCTTGTATTCTTTCTACTATACTGTCTGCACACAATAAGTAAAATTTTGCTATTTGCTAACATTCCTGGAGCAGCTGTGCATATCTTTGTACTGGGAATATTTACTATTAAAGCTGTAAAAGTATACAGGGTGTTACAAAAAGGTACGGTCAAACTTTCAGGAAACATTCCTCACACACAAAGAAAGAAAATATGTTATGTGGACATGTGTCCGGAAACGCTTAATTTCCATGTTAGAGCTCATTTTAGTTTCGTCAGTATGTACTGTACTTCCTCGATTCACCGCCAGTTGGCCCAATTGAAGGAAGGTAATGTTGACTTCGGAGCTTGTGTTGACATGCGACTCATTACTCTTCAGTACTAGCATCAAGCACATCAGTACGTAGCATCAACAGGTTAGTGTTCATCACGAACGTGGTTTTGCAGTCAGTGTAATGTTTACAAATGCGGAGTTGGCAGATGCCCATTTGATGTATGGATTAGCACGGGGCAATAAACGTATCGTGGTACGTTTGTATCGAGACAGATTTCCAGAACGAAGGTGTCCCGACAGGAAGACGTTCGAAGCAATTGATCGGCGTCTTAGGGAGCATGGAACATTCCAGCCTATGACTCGCGACTGGGGAAGACCTAGAACGACGAGGACACCTGCAATCGACGAGGCAATTCTTCGTGCAGCTGACGATAACCCTAATGTCAGCGTCAGAGAAGTTGCTGCTGTACAATGTAACGTAGACCACGTCACTGTATGGAGAGTGCTACGGGAGAACCAGTTGTTTCCGTACCATGTACAGCGTGTGCAGGCACTGTCAGCAGCTGATTGGCCTCCACGGGTACACTTCTGCGAATGGTTCATCCAACAATGTATCAATCCTCATTTCAGTGCAAATGTTCTCTTTATGGATGAGGCTTCATTCCAACCTGATCTATTTGTAAATTTTCACAATCAACATGTGTGGGCTGACGAGAATCCGCACGCAATCACGTCATCAACACAGATTTTCTGTGATCGTTTGGCAGGCATTGTTGGTGATGTCTTGATTGGGCCCCATGTTCTTCCACCTACGCTCAATGGAGCACGTTATTATGATTTCATACGGGATACTCTACCTGTACTGCTAGAACATGTGCCTTTACAAGTATGACACAACATGTGGTTCATGCACGATGGAGCTCCAACACATTTCAGTCGAAGTGTTCGTACGCTTCTCAACAGCAGATTCGGTGACCGATGGATTGGTAGAGGCGGACCAATTCCATGGACTCTACGCTCTCCTGACCTCAACCCTCTTGACTTTCATTTATAGGGGCATTTGAAACCTCTTGTCTACGCAGCCCCGGTACCAAATGTAGAGACTCTTCGTGCTCGTATTGTGGACGGTTGTGATACAATACGCCATTCTCCATGGCTGCATCAGCGCATCAGGGATTCCATGTGACGGAGGGTGGATGCATTTATCCTCGCTAACGGAGGAAATTTTTAACATTTCCTGTAACAAAGTGTTTGAAGTCATGTTGGTACGTTCTCTTGCTGTGTGTTTCCATTCCATGATTAATTTGATTTAAATAGAAGTAAAATGAGCTCTAACATGGAAAGTAAGCGTTTCCGGACCCATGTCCACGTAACATATTTTCTTTCTTTGTGTGTTAGGAATGTTTCCTGAAAGTTTGGCAGTACCTTTTTGTAACACCCTGTATAGGAAAATTCTCGATGCACAAGGATAAGTGTAAAAGGACAAAAAATTTTAACAAGTAACTTGTTTCGTTGTTTCCACAACCATTCACTGTTATTGACGGCAGAACACCACTGTTTTAAATTAATGTTTCCAAGGGAAAAGGTTTGGGTTTTAGTATACCATCACCGATGAGATCGTTATAATGGAGTAATTCCTAGGATTGGAAGAGGATGTGGATGGAGACAGAAAAGACTTGGAAGATAAGTTGAACTGACTGAATAATGTCGTGAAAAGATCATAAGATGAACATCCACAAAAGTGTAACGAGGGTAATATAATGTATTTGGAGTACATAGGACGATGCTGAGGAAATTCGATTAGGAAATGGGACTGTAAATGTAGTAAGTTTTGCTATTTGGACAACAAAATAACCGATGGTGATTGAAGTAGAGAGGATATAAAGTACGGAGAATTAATAGCAAGAAAAACGTTTCTAAAAAGAAAAAAATTAACGTAGAGTATAAATATAAGTGTTCGGATATCTTTTCTGAATACGTTTGTCTAGCGTGGAGCCTTGCAGGGAAGTGAAACGTTGATTGAAAGCGGTTCAGACAAGAAGGGAAAGGAAGCGTTCGACATCTAGTGCTACGGAGGAATGGTGAAGATTAAATGGACAGATAGAAAAACTGACGGGCAGTTATTGAATCGAATTGAGAAAAAAACATATTTTTTGTATAACTTGACAAAAAAAAGTATCGAGTGGGATGACATATTTTGAGGCCTGGAGGATTCGTTAATTTGGTAAGGACGGGAGTGTTGGCGTTAAAAATCGTAAAGGGAAACCAAGGCTTGACTACAACTAGCAAGTTCAAATGGATGCAGGTTCGAATAGTTGATGAACAAGCTTGCACCGGTTAGCATTGCGAACTGCATCAAGTCAGTTTTTGGACCACAACAACAAAAATGGGCCCGCATCTCGTGGTCGTGCGGTAGCGTTCTCGCTTCCCACGCCCGGGTTCCCGGGTTCGATTCCCGGCGGGGTCAGGGTTTTTCTCTGCCTCGTGATGGCTGGGTGTTGTGTGCTGTCCTTAGGTTAGTTAGGTTTAAGTAGTTCTAAGTTCTAGGGGACTGATGACCATAGATGTTAAGTCCCATAGTGCTCGGAACCATTTTTTGAACAAAAATGGATGGAAGTCAGCCGTCTCCTTTTCAAATGAAGGGGGTCACTGAAGCGATACAGGATTTGGGGTGGACATCATTAAAACAAAGGCGTTATTCCTTGCGGCAGAATCTTCTCACTAAATTCCAATCACCAGTTCTCTCCTCCGAATGCGAAAATACTGTATTTTGTTGACGTCGACCTACGTAGGAGAAACGATGATCACAATAAAATAATGGAAATCAGAGGTCGCACGGAAACATATAGATGGTCGCTTTTTTTCTGCGTGCTGTACGAGATTGGAATACTAGAGAATTATTGTGAAGGTGGTTCGATGGACCCTCTGCTAGGCACTTAAATGTGATTTGCAGAGTATCCATGTAGATGTAGATGAATCATCCCAGCATATCCCTTAGCGATTTTGGGAAACCACGGTAAGACTAACTTTGGGTGACCCTAGGCGGATTTGAAACGTCCTTTCGTATGCGACTCCAGGGCGCCAGCCTTGTGCCGCCTCCCTCCGTAAATGGTTCGAACTCTGTTTGCATTGACTAAGAACTTTAACAATTCCATCGATAGTAGACAGCGGACGTAGTCGTCCGTGCATCACGCAGTGGAGTACAGAGTATTGTAAACTCTCTATGACATCATTATGTGGCAATCCTTAGGCAATCACTCACCTAAGACTGAAAGGTTGTCTTTATTTCCACTCAATCAGCACATTTCACTGTTACTTCTGTGAAGTATCAGTTTTGTGATAATAGTGTAACTACGTCGTGTTGATGCCTGTAATGCGCACGAACCAACTCTACCGTCTCAGCCGGCCGGTGTGGCCGTGCGGCTAAAGGCGCTTCAGTCTGGAACCGCGTGTCCGCTACGGTCGCAGGTTCGAATCCTGCCTCGGGCATGGATGTGTGTGATGTCCTTAGGTTAGTTAGGTTTAATTAGTTCTAAGTTCTAGGCGACTGATGACCTCAGAAGTTGAGTCGCATAGTGTTCAGAGCCATTTGAACCATTTTTCTACCGTCTCAATGAGACGTTACTATCTGTAAGATAGAGAGGCGATGTGAAACCAGGTGCAGAAACCAATAGGACTGCCGAACTTAATATACCCATTTGACAGACGAATCACCACCGTCGGCGCCACATGGACTGACACAAGGAGTCACCCGTCACCCTCAGGTAGCCTGGTTACGTGAACCTCACGCCCCCAATTCTATTCCCCTTGATAACCAAATGAAAGGAAAACGAGACAGATGGCAAAAAAAGTTAGTCAAATGTTTATTATTTAAGAAACAATTGCCGTAACTGTTACTACATTTATCCCACTGTGAGAAAAGGCAGTCAATGCTTTCATGGAAAAATGTTTGTGACTGACTATAGAATCATGATTACATCTAGCCGTGCACCTTTTCGTCCGAAACAAATCGTCAACCACGAACGTCTTTCTTGAGGGCTTCAAAACTACGTAATCCGCATGGGGCGGTGTCGAGGCCGTATGGAAGACATGTGAAGTCTTCCCAGCGAAGCTCCTGCAGCGTAGTCTAAACAGCCTTGGCAACATGTGGGTGGCACTTTTGTTGGTAGGTTGCTCCGACTGCGCTACTGAAGTTTCTCTTGGAAGCGATCTCTCCCAAAGCGATTATTATGTTTTTGAAGCCTTGAAAAAAGATATTCGTGGCCGTCGATTTGCTTCGGGCGAAGTAGTACACCCCTGGGTACAATCATGGTTCCCCAAGAAAGCGCAAAAAATTTTCCGTGGAGGCACTGACCATCTTCTCATACAGTAGGATAAATTTATTAACAGTTATACCGATCAGTTTTAATATAATAAATAGTTTACTTAATTTACTTTCTTCTGCTGTGTTGTCGTTTCACTGCACTTTATGCCAGACCTAGAAATACCTTTCGCTGTCAGAAATCGTTACAGGCCACCTTCCGGTCACTACAGTAACGCCGATATGAACTTCGATACAGAAGCTGGTAGTCTGGTGGAGAAACCAACCACAAGGTTTCCTGAGGGTTTCTTCGACTGATAAATGACACATTTCCGGTTCTCAGATGAGGTTAACGATCCAGATTTCTGCCCAATATTTTGACGGCGACAGTTGCAATTTTCATCAAGTATTTGATGTGTTCCATACCAGGACTCCCATTAGCTTTCTACGACGATAGACGTCTTCTCGAAATTCATAGTTTCGTACTATATGACTAGAGAAAGTGTAATTGTTTAATAACTTAGTTTTAATAATTTAATTAGTTCCAGGACTCATTAGTTATTCGACTTATCCCTTTAATCTTCAGCACTGTTCTGTGAAATCGAAATTAAAAACCTTCTATTCTCTTCTTGTCTGAACTAATTATCTCCTGCGTTTCACTTCCATACAAGGCTTCTGTCGAGAAAAATACATTCAGAAAAGCTTTGCCAACATTTAAATTTATACTAGATGTTAACATTTTTTCAGAAATGCTTTTCTTGCTATTGTTTGTCTCCATTTTCTACCCTCTCTACTTCGACCATCATCAGTTATTTTGTTGCCTAAACAGAAAAACTCATCTGCTACTTTAGTGTATCATTTTCTAATCTAATAAACTCAGTATAGTCTTATTTAACTCCAGTACACTGTTTTACATTTGTTGATGTTCATATTATAAACTCATTTGAAGACACTATCTCTTCCGTTCAGCCATTGTTCCTACTCCTTTCCTGTCTCTGAGAGAATGTCATCGGCAAACTTCAAAGTTTTTATTTCTCCTCCATGATCCTTACCCACCTTTCCAAGTCTCTGCTTGGTTTCCTTTATAGCTTGCTCAGTGCACAGATTCAATAACAATGGGCGTAGGCTGTAACCAGCTCTCACTTCCTCCTTAACTACTACTTCCCTTCAATGTCCGTCGAGCGCTGTAACTGGAAGTTGGTTCCTGTACAAGCTTTAAATAACCTTTTGCTTCCTGTGTTGTAGCCCGGTACCCTCAGAATTTCAAAGAGTAAAATCCATACAATATTATCAAAAGCTTTCTCTAAATCTGCGAATGCTATTATTATAGCCTTCCTTTAACCTGTTTTCCAAAATAAGTCGTAGGTTCAGTATTACCTTGTATGTTCGTACATTTCAGTGGGATCGTCCATTTCAATGTGATCGTACATTTCAAAGTGATATTTTCTGTGGACATACTCCGGCAGTTTTTTTCATTCTTCTGTAAATAATTCAAGTCAATATGTTGCAAACGTCACTTATTATACTAATAGTTCGTTAATATTCATACCTGCCAACACCTACCTTTTTAGGAATTCTCGTTATTCAATCCTCCTTGATGTTTAAGGGCATATCTCGCAAACCAGGTGGGATAGTTTCGTCCCGACTAGCTCTTCTAAAGCTCTCACTAATTCTGCAGGAATATCGTATACTTCAAGGCCTTGTTTCAACTTAGGTCCTGCAGTGCCCTGCCAAATTCTTCTTGCATTGTCATATTTCCCATCTCCACTTCATTTGCTTGTTCTTCTCTTTCTACAATATCGTCTTAGATTTCATTTGTTACTATGGTCACTTGATAAATACCGCACACCTTCCAGTTTCCCCTTTTTTTCTTAGCACTTGGTTTCCATCTGACTCTTGAAATTGATACAGTTGCTTCTCTTTTCTCCAAAGGACTGTCTGATTTCCCTATTTGCACCATTTATATTTTCCTTAGTCATGCATGTTTCTACAGTGTACCATTTGTCCTCTAGTCATACACTGCCTGACAAAAAAGTGATAAATTAGAAGGAGAAAACTGAATTAATTTTCACGGATTGAGAAGAAATGAGATGTTGTTTCAATGATTAAAAAATCGACTCATATTTACAAAGAATTTGATATCCCATTTATTTGTGTGAAGTTATACCCCTTTGGCCTGGATGCACGTACTGATTCTCCTGGGAAGGCAGCCAAATAGCGGTCGTATCCTCTCCTCCGGTAAGCTGTCCCACAACCGTGATAACTGGTCTTTGGTATCATGGATGTAGGCACGGAGTTGACGACCGAGATCTACATCTACATCTACATTTATACTCCGCAAGCCACCCAACGGTGTGTGGCGGAGGGCACTTTACGTGCCACTGTCATTACCTCCCTTTCCTGTTCCAGTCGCGTATGGTTCGCGGGAAGAACGACTGTCTGAAAGCCTCTGTGCGCGCTCTAATCTCTCTAATTTTACATTCGTGATCTCCTCGGGAGGTATAAGTAGGGGGAAGCAATATATTCGATACCTCATCCAGAAACGCACACTCTAGAAACCTGGACAGCAAGCTACACCGCGATGCAGAGCGCCTCTCTTGCAGAGTCTGCCACTTGAGTTTGTTAAACATCTCCGTAACGCTATCACGGTTACCAAATAACCCCGTGACGAAACGCGCCGCTCTTCTTTGGATCTTCTCTATCTCCTCCATCAACGCGATCTGGTACGGATCCCACACTGATGAGCAATACTCAAGTATAGTCGAACGAGTGTTTTGTAAGCCACCTCCTTTGTTGATGGACTACATTTTCTAAGGACTCTCCCAATGTATCTCAACCTGGTACCCGCCTTACCAACAATTAATTTTATATGATCATTCCACTTCAAATCGTTCCGCACGCATACTCCCAGATATTTTACAGAAGTAACTGCTACCAGTGTTTGTTCCGCTATCATATAATCATACAATAAAGGATCCTTCTTTCTATGTATTCGCAATACATTACATTTGTCTATGTTAAGGGTCAGTTGCCACTCCCTGCACCAAGTGACTATCCGCTGCAGATCTTCCTGCATTTCGCTACAATTTTCTAATGCTGCAACTTCTCTGTATACTACAGCATCATCCGCGAAAAGCCGCATGGAACTTCCGACACTATCTACTAGGTCATTTATATATATTGTGAAAAGCAATGGTCCCATAACACTCCCCTGTGGCACGCCAGAGGTTACTTTAATGTCTGTAGACGTCTCTCCGTTGATAACAACATGCTGTGTCCTGTTTGCTAAAAACTCTTCAATCCAGCCACACAGCCGGTCTGATATTCCGTAGGCTCTTACTTTGTTTATCAGGCGACAGTGCGGAACTGTATCGAACGCCTTCCGGAAGTCAAGAAAAATAGCATCTACCTGGGAGCCTGTATCTAATATTTTCTGGGCCTCATGAACAAATAAAGCGAGTTGGGTTTCACACGATCGCTGTTTCCGGAATCCATGTTGATTCCTACATAGTAGATTCTGAGTTTCCAAAAACGACATGATACTCGAGCAAAACACATGTTCTAAAACTCTACAACAGATCGACGTCAGAGATATAGGTCTATAGTTTCGCGCATCTGCTCGACGACCCTTCTTGAAGACTGGGACTACCTGTGCTCTTTTCCAATCACTTGGAACCTTCTGTTCCTCTAGAGACTTGCGGTACACGGCTGTTAGAAGGGGGGCAAGTTCTTTCGCGTACTCTGTGTAGAATCGAATTGGTATCCCGTCAGGTCCAGTGGACTTTCCTCTGTTGAGTGATTCCAGTTGCTTTTCTATTCCTTGGACACTTATTTCGATGTCAGCCATTTTTTCGTTGGTGCGAGGATTTAGAGAAGGATACTGCACATGTTCTATCGGGGACAGATCTGGGGATCTATTGGCTATAGAGTACCTCAACGTCGCTCAGGCAGTTCAGAGAGATACGTGCAATGTGTGTAAGTCCATTGTCCTGCTGAAAAATGGCACCAGGATACTGACACATAAAAAGTAACATATGAGTGCGCCGAATTCCCGCGACATACCGTTTTGCCGTCAGCGATTCCTCAATAACTACCAGCCGTAACCTGAAGCCGTGCCCGATGGCTCCTCACACAATAACGCGGGAATAACTCCGCTGTGCCTCTCCAAAGCCTTGAAACAATGGGACCCTGGTAATCCGGGGTAGTACAGAACCGCGATTCATAATTGAACATAACGCAACGCCACTCATCAGAAGTCAATGCTTCCCGGTCACGGCACCATCCAAAATGGAGCCGTTTTCACTTACGGCCAGTCTAATTTTTTTTAGATGTCTGTATTTCGTACTGCCTGTTTCATTTTTTACATTCTCTCCTACCCTCAGTTAAATTCAATATCTCGTGTGTCATCCAAGGATTTACACTGAGCCTTGCCTTCCTCACTTAATGGTTGTTACCTTGACATGATAAGTGGAAAGCAGCCTCCTGTGTTGATTCGGGCCAATATTTCAGTCTCAAAAGCTGCTCGACAAGTTCCATCATCTGTCTGTAACGCGTGCCTTATATGGAACTTATATGCAAACAGCTGCAATCTTATGTGTAGAATTCTTCGTACTGTGGCCCTAGGGATCCCTAATTCACGAGATGAGAGTCGAGTAGATATGGATGGGCATCGTAAGGACCCCAGTTACACAGCCCCGACACTTGGTGCACTGATTGAAGGCTATCTTGTTCGCGGAAGATCCAACACAATGCCTGTCTGTTTAAATTTCATGCACCACACAAGAATACTTCTATTAAGCGCTACTCTTCTGCATTGTCTTCGAAAATTTCGCTGCACAGTAATTGGAGATTTTGTCTCGTGATACCACAGAACACAATGTGCGTTCTCCTCGCGTAGCACCATTTTACAACAGATATTACAGTGCTCCCTGCTCAGCTTCTAGCAGCATCAAATATCTGCAAACAAACTTGATGATTTACTCTTTCAATTTGTCACGAATTACAAATTTTTAAGTTTTATAGTTTTTGTAAAATAAATATTGGTAAGTGTACAAAGACTTTTGCTGGTAATACGAGTAGTTTACTGCTGAAGTGCATATGCTCTTGAGGATCTGTTAAGTGAGTGCTCTGGCCAGAGATACAGAAGAACCGCGTGTATGGTACATATTTGTTTGTGTGGCAGGAAGTGTGTGTTATTCTCACAACGGTGTTTACGCTGCCAAGGCTGGGGAAGAGCGTGCTTGCTTCTGACAACTGGTACGTTGCGCTGTAGCAACTCACACGTGGTGCTGTACTCCTGCAATTTACTTAGCTGCCGTTGTTACGCGTAAATTTCAGTCGTGACCAACATGTCACCAGTTAATTTGTCCAACTTGCTTCACTAAGTAGCCAAGAATTGTTAACCACTTACAATAACTGAATGATCAAATATCACTACTTTACTTCGCTGGTACCACAAGCTCACGACGCTATTTCCTCATCAAGTGCCTTTACAAATAAATTATAGTTTCATTACACTGTTTAAGAGGGTGTGTGTGTGTGTGTGTGTGTGTGTGTTGTTCTTAGCATAAGTTACTTTAAGTAGTATGTAAGTCTAGGCACCAGTGACCTCAGCAGTTTGGTCTCTTAAGAATTCACACATATTTCAACACAATAAAGTCCAATTTATGCTTCATGGGCTAGAAGGCATGCCAAATTGAAAAGAACATATATGTTTTACGAAAGCTTGACATTTAAGGCTAACTTCAGTGAGAGATTCTTTTAACACTTCCCACAACGAAAGTATATCTCGAAATCTGGCAGAAGATTTAAAGAAGTTCTGGTCGTATTTGAAGCACACCAGCGGCAAGACACGATAAATACCTTTACTGTACAATAGCATTGGTAATGTTGTCGATGGCAGTGTCAGTAAAGAGGAGTTTTCCGAAATTCCTTCGCCAAAAAAGTCCAGAATTCGAACTAAGAACAACTGCCAACATGAGTAACCTAGAAGTAGATATCCTCGGTCTAGCAAAGCAGCTTAAATCGCTTAATAATGGTAAGGCGTCCGGTCCCGATTGTATGCCATTCAAATTCCTTTCAGAGTATTCTGATACAATGGCTCCACATTTAGCAATCGTATACAACCGATCGCCCATTAAAAGATCCGTAGCTGAAGTCGGGAAAGTTGCAAAAGTCACACAAATACCGAAGAAAGGAAATAGGAGTAATCCACTGAATTACAGGCCCATACCGCTAACGTCGATTTGCAGTAAGATTTTAGAACATACACTGTGTTCGAACGTTATGAGTTATCGCGAAGAAACCGATTTATTGACAAACAACCAGCATCGATTCAGCAAATATAGTTCTTGTGAAACACAACTAGCTCTTTATTCTCACGAAGTAACGAGTATTATTGACAAGGGATCTCAAATTGATTCTATATTTTTAGATTTCAAAAATGGTTAAAATGGCTCTGAGCACTATGGGACTTAACTGCAGTGGGCATCAGTCCCCTAGAACTTAGAACTACTTAAACCTAACTAACCTAAGGACATCACACACATCCATGCCCGAGGCAGGATTCGAACCTGCGACCGTAGCGGTCGCGCGGTTCCAGACTGTAGCGCCTAGAAACGCTCGGCCACTCCGGCCGGCCGATTCTATACTTTTAGATATCCCGAAGGCTTTTGACACAGTGCGTCACAAGCGAGTTCTTATCAAATTGCTTGCCTATAAACTAACGTCTCAATTGCGGGACTAGATTTGTGACTTCCTGTCTGAAAATTCACAGTTCTACCTGCCAGGGTAGCCGAGAGCACTAACGCGGTGCTTCCTGGACTCGGGTAGGCGCGCCTGCCGCGGATCGCATCCGCCCGACGGATTAACGACGACGGCCGGTGTGCCGGCCAGCCTGGATGTGGTTTTTAGGCGGTTTTCCACACCCTACTAGGTGAATACCGGGCTGGTCCCCACGTCCCGCCTCAGTTACACGACTCGCACACATTTGAAACACATTCACGCTATTTCACGATTTACACTTGTCGCAGACAGGTGGAGTACACTAATTCCGACCCAGGGGGGTATGGGGTGGTGGCAGGAAGGGCATCCGGCCACCCCTTAACATTAAAATGCCAATTCCGATTAACCATGGCCGACCTTGCGTCACCGCGGGACAAGGTGCAAGCGATAGATAGATAGGAATTTCACAGTTCGTAGTAACTGAGGGAAGGTCATCGAGTAAAACTAAAGTAATATCTGACGGTTCCCAAGAAAGTGTTTAGTCCCTGCTGCTCCTAATCTATGTAAACGGTTTTGGAGACATTATGAGCAACACTCCATAGTCATCATAAGATTAAAATCATTGCAGAATGATTTAGTTAAGCTACCAGTATGGTGTGAAAAGTGGCAATTGACTCTACATAAAGAAAAGTGTGAAGTCATCCACATAAGAACTAGAAGGAAGCAGATAAATTTTGGTTACTCGATAAATCACACAAATCTGAAAGCTGCCAATTCAGCTATATACCTAGGGATTACAATTACAAACTACTTAAATTGGAACGATCACATAGGTAATGTTGAAAGGGAGGCGAACCAATGACTGCGTTTTATTGGTGGCACACACAGAAGATTCATCAGGTCTACAAACGAGACTGCCTACAGTACGTACAATACACTCGCCTGTCCTCTTCTGGAAAAATGCTACGTGGTATGGGATCCATACCAGGTAGGAAAGACGGTGGACATCGAAAAAGTTCAAAGAAAGCTAGTTCGTTTGGTATTAGCACGAAATGGGGGACAGAGTGTCTTGGACATGATATACGAGCTGGGATGGCAATCTTTTAAACAAAGAATTGAAATTTATTCCTGAAATTCAACTTAACTGTAAGTATATATGAAAATTTGTGCCCGACCGGGATATGAATCCTGATATGCCGCTTATCGCGAGCGGTCGCCTAACCACTTCGGCTATCTGAGCACGCTCCCTGGACTGGTCCAAACTTTCACTTATCACCACACCCATCTATTTCTTCTCACAGACTATTAATTCATTTACTCATACTCGCACATCTCATGGGTCCTTGCAAGTTTTAGAATCGAGACAACGAGAAGTCATAGACTACCGTTGCAATTTTCGTCACAGGCCCGCCTTTGCGAGTTTCATATGTCGCTTTATGTAGCACATCTATAGGTGAGAGACATGCAGTATCGCCAGGCTTAATTTTTTTGACTTCACTGTTTAACTGTGATGGTTAATCGGAATATTAATATGCTACTCTCTCACATCAAGACATGCTCTATGAATAGCCTAATGTAATGATTTTCATTTTTTATAAATAATCCTTAATTACATGCAAAGTAAAAGAGTTGTAATTACAAGGCTTGTAGAAAATGTCTTGCAGTATCGGTCGTTGTCTTTTCTGTGATAATATCGGTTACTAACGATACGCTGCACTTGTACTTATTGAGTACCGATAGAACACTTAAGCACGGGTACTCAATGTTACTATTTCGGCTGTTTTCACCAATGTTTAGCTCATTGTTTTACAGAGATCACAAATAAAATCAAATTATTCTCCTGCTCCACACACCCAACACGTGTCCGGCCTCTACACTTTGTACAGAGCACCCAGTCTTCTTCAAATGACTCTAAACAGATAACGCACTTTTCAGTCTCTTCTGGTGACACATTATTTCCAGTAAATTACAATTTTGTTCGCTGCTTAATAATTGGCGCTACATGGCGATACTTTGGGTGTATATTTTATTTTGGGAGACCTGATTTAGGTTCAGCTTCGTTCGATTCTTTTTCAGATTTTTTTTCTGCTTTTAATCTCTTCTCTTCGGTGGCGATCTTCTTCTTGTCTTATTGTTGAAAACGCTTCAGCTGCCTACCTCTAGATAATTTTGCTAGGCATAACGTTGCCCAGAGCCATTTTCATACACTTTTCAGTCCATTTTCCTCTCTCTTTTTTCTCATTTTCCATTTCCCCTGAAAAGAGTAAGATGAAGAAAATATTATTTAAAAGTTGAACTTACTTCTGAGCGGTACTGAAAGACAATCGACTGGTCGGTATTGCACTACAGACACGCCGTAGTATCAAGTTATATTGTATGTTATTTTATATGAATTATCATGAAAGGTTTGTTAGATGTCGTTCCTTACATACTATACATAACCGAAATATAGCAACAAAATCAATCATTTGCCTTAGAAGCATATACCAGAGCACTCAAAATAACTTTCGTGAGCTAAGATCTACAACAACATTATCAAGCACTCAGAGCAGACAAAGCACTGAAGAGAGGAAGGAGACATCCGACCCCAGTGCGCATGGATACACAAGCTTGCTTGTGCTTACTGTAGTACCCTTGTGCCATTTGGAGGCGGAAAGGTAAATCACAGTAGTGGCCGGTACTAACCGACCGATACTGCACGACGCTTCCCTAAGCATTACAGTTAGAGAACCTTCAACATCGCAGCGCGTCAGCAATCGTTGGTTAATATATTAAAAAAACTAGAAACCGCCTCGATTGCGAAAAAAACACCTAGTGTTAACCTAGGTTTCGGCGTAGATAACTACACCTTCTTCAGAACAATAAAACCCACAAGTGCCTAAGAAGACCTTTGTCAATGATTAAAAGAACACCATAGCTATAGATTTATAAACGAAAAAAGAGGAAAACACAAGCAGTACGTATGTACAAAGTCAAAACCACTACTTAACTTAATGGTGTACGCTCCACCTCACAAGTGAGCGACCATTTGTAGCTGCAGTTTATGGCGGGTCATGGCCCATCGAACATAGGCCGGTGTGAGGTGGAGCGAACACCATTAAGTTGAGTAGTGGTTTTCACTTTGTACATATGTACTGCTTGTGTTTTCCTGTTTTTTTCGTTTATAAATGTATAACTATGGTGTTCTTTTAATCATTGACAAAGGTCTTCTTAGGCACTTGTAGGTTTTATTGTTCTGAAGAAGGTGTAGTTATCTACGCCGAAACCTAGGTTAACACTTGCTGTTTCTTTCGCAATCGAGGCGGGTTTCTAGTTTTTTAATATATTACAGTTAAATTGTGGTCAGCGTGACGAATGGCCGTCCTACGGGCCCGGGTTTGATTCCCTGCTGGGTCGGGGGTTTTCTCCGCTCAGAGACTGGTTGTTGTGTTGCCTTCATCATCATTTCATCCCCATCGGGCGCGCAGGTCGCCCAATGTGGCGTCGACTGTAATAAGACCTGCACCAAGGCGGCCGGACCTGCCCCGTGAGGGGCCTCCCGGCCAATGACGCCAGACGCTCATTTCTCATTTCCATTTTCCAGTTAATTTGAAATAAGGAATAAATTTCAGTATTTTAAACTTAGTTCGTAATCAAATATATATAAGGCGAATACGGGCCTGTGACGAAAATGACAACGATAGTCTATGACTTCTCACTGTCTTGATTCTCTGCTATGGTCGCAGGTTCGAATCCTGCCGCGGGCATGCGTGTGTGTGATGTCCTTAGGTTAGTTAGGTTTAAATAATTCTAAGTCTAGGGGACTGATGACATCAGATGTTAAGTCCCATAGTGCTTAGAGGCATTTGAACCATTTGTCTTGATTCTAAAACCTGCACGGGAATCACGAGATGTACGAGTCTGGGTAAATAAATTAATTATCTAATCAAATACAAATGTAAAACAAAGGAGTCTGTTATAACGTAGTAGAAATCAGAACTCGCACAGAAATGTTTAAGTGTTCATTTTCTCCATACGGGAAGTGGATAGTGGAACGATAGCGAAAAAATCTGAAGGTGGTTCGATGAGCCATCTGCCAGCTACTTAAGTGTGAATTTCAGAATAGTTATGTAGATGTGGCAGTATAATTTTTAAGTAGCTGTTGAAAACGATTGTAGTTGGTTAACTGAATTTATAACTATGTAAAAGAGAAAATTATCTTACCTATGTGGGCTTTCTAGCATTTTAAAACTGTATCCGGGATTACTACTGAAGCCTGGATCCCCCCCCCCCCCTTTCGTGAGCAGTGTTTTACCATCTGAGGTATCCGAATACGCCTAACGGGCCCACTCCAAGCTTTGACTTACAAATAATACCTCTCCGAGCCTTCCAAGTTCTAACAGAATCTCACGCTGCGCTGATTGACTGGCGCCTTCAGATGGGTCAAATGGCTCTGAGCACTATGGGACTTAACTGGTGAGGTCATTAGTTCCCTAGAACTTAGAACTACTTAAACCGAACTAACTTAAGGACATCGCACACATCCATGCCCGAGGTAGGATTCGAACCTGCGACCGTAGCGGTCGCGCGGCTCCAGACTGAAGCGCCTAAAACTGCTCGGTCACTCCGGCCGGCGACTGGCGCCTTCTGGGGAGTGGATATCACCAAAAGGTCGACTTGATCATAGGCTCAGAGATGTTCCCAAGATGCGACTTTTCTGGTCTTCAGCGGAATATACACTGCGATGAACGTTTTTAGCTGTGTTGTTGTAGCCTGACTCGGACGCCTACCTTCCCTTGAACGGTCGAGCAATATAATCTCACCTTATAATTGTCTTATTTGCACGATATTTATTGGAACCACGTTCTGTTAACGTGAATAGGACCACAACAGAGCTCATAAAAGACCGAAGCAAAAATTTGAATAATTCAGTATGTGGTATAAGGACCAATCTCGCAACAAGTTGTCCAGGTGCTGTTGACAAAAGTAAAAAGAAGTTGTAATTTTGTGTCTAAGGAGTTCCACGTTCTTGATATTCAGCACAAAGAAGACTTGATATTGTTAGACTGCACATGAAACAAATTAAATTAGAAATATCAAGCATTTGATGAAATTCGTATGCGAACCAAACACTGCCATCTTGTGACCACAGTCCAGTCTGTCGACTTGCCCTCTGAAGTCTCAGGCCATCGATCTTGACACTCGGAAGTCCAGGTATTTCTCGCCACTGGTCCTTCACTAGCCCTAGTGAAGGACCAGTGGCGAGAAATACCTGGACTTCCGAGTGTCAAGATTGATGGCCTGAGACTTCAGAGGGCAAGTCGACAGACTGGACTGTGGTCACAAGATGGCAGTGTTTGGTTCGCATACGAATTTCATCAAATGCTTGATATTTCTAATTTAATTTGTTTCATGTGCAGTAAACAAAACGTTAAGAGTTTTTTAGAAATTTATTCCGGTCTGTAAAAGAGCACAGCACGTGATTAGTCCACCACATAATATCTCGGCCAAAAGTCATCAAATTCAATGATCATTTTCATCTTGCGAAAGAGTCTTGAAAATGGGAAACAAATCATCAGTTCCTCTCATCTCCTAGTTCAGCCAGGATGAGTTTTCCAAGGTCATCTCGCGTCATATGTGTTTACACTCATTGTTTCCTCCGAAGGAGGA
This sequence comes from Schistocerca cancellata, assembly GCF_023864275.1. Classification (NCBI taxonomy): domain Eukaryota; kingdom Metazoa; phylum Arthropoda; class Insecta; order Orthoptera; family Acrididae; genus Schistocerca; species Schistocerca cancellata. The sequence continues at coordinate 207,730,351 of NC_064629.1, read as the reverse complement.
AATAAATCATTCGTTTCCCTCACGTCCTAGCTTTCAGCTAGGATGAGCTTTCCATGGTCGTCTTGGGTCATATGTGTCTTCGCACATCGTCCGTTTCATCTTTGTGCATATGACTTTGATGAGATTGTGGTCGGGGGAAGAAGAAGGTCTGTTGCGAAATGTCTTCCGTTCTATTCTAGTTCCGCTGGAGACGTTCTGCACCCTCAGTAAAAAGCCATCACAATAATTATTTCACAGTATAATTAAAAATATGAGTATACTGTGCAATATTAATTTAACCGTCTCCACTGTCAAGCGATTTAAGTACGTGGGGGGACATCTAAAAACACACAAAACACACACTTAGAAATACGACTACTGTTAGGTAAATATTAGATGTACTGTGTTGAGGATCGAAACGATTGCCTTGCGACCATCGCACCTTAAGGAAAGTTCCACTACGTCAGAAAATGTTATTTTTAACCGCTTCACTGTCTTCACCAAATGATAGTTGGTATAGACAATCGTTGTTCATCAGGGAATCTCTCTTTGACTGCTACACATCATCTTCGTAGACTGTCACCCTAAGGCTAGGTGGAAACCATATCCACCGATTGGTAAACGATGTGTTGATTCAAATGCACTAAAGCCATCGTATTCCGCGACTCGTCTGGCGTTAATAAAAGTCAAATTTTAATCCAGTCCTCAGAAATATTATTAGAGACAGGATGATAATGCTGTAGCTTTTTCAAACATACATCGACCGACCACACAGGCAGTCGTAGAACTAGGCCTATGTCAACTAACACCAGGGTGATTTTACAGTAAAGTTGATTGCACTGAAAGTGCAATACGCATTTTGTATTTATGCCACCGATGTGATCTTGCTGTATGAACTTTAGGTTCTGGTGGACAGTGTCCTGAATTTTGACCAGTATAGGAACTTTTTCTGATGCACCATGGTTACATATTTGGACGAACCAAGATTCATGCCACCGATGTGATCTTGCTGTATGAATTCGAGGATCTGGTGGACAGTGTCCTGAATTTTAACCACCATACGAACTTTTTCCGATGCACCATGGTTATATATTTGGACGACTCATGATTCAGTTTCTGATGAAGGACCGCGATTAGAGTGAATAAACTGGCATTGTACTTAATTTTAAAGTCTCTGTAGTGCTTATAATCTCGTTATATTAGCTGTGTCATTCAAACAGAGCAGCAAAATAGTCAAATACAATTGCCATGTTCTATAAAGCCATGCACTGCTTAACTTGGAGAGGTCGCTAGTGAGAAAAAGCAACGTCGGAATTTGAAAGTCCGGTGGAGAATTCTAGTCAAATTAGAAACGCAGCAAATTTACGGAGACTTGAAGAGGGTTATTTAATGATGAATAATTCTAATAAGAGTTTAGTATAAGTGAAGATCACAAAAATAAAATATGTGAGAGAGAATGTGGATGGCGGTTGATGTTCCATATCGGAAATACTGCCACGCGCGGGTATGCGATGAGTCAAGTCGTGTATACGCTCACATCAAAGGTCGAGGTAGCTAGCCTCTCGTTGTAACGGCTCGAGAATACCATGAGGCGAACACGGTCCGTGATCGGATATAAGAAGTAGCTCTGGCACGATAGCAACGTTAGGTTCACTTTTAGATTTATTTCCACACTGATGTAACAGGACTGACGCTGTGCTGTCATTCCCTGCTACGCATACTCGCACGCGCACATGAATACACTAGTAACGACTCGACAGACCACGGACACATCGAACATAAAATCTTCCTTCCCCAAGGGAGAATATCTGGCGCAATTTCAATTTGCCTTTGGGTGACAGTTATAGACTCGCGACCGCATTTTAAACTGGAAGGTGAGTATAAGATTCCAGCCACGTTTTAAGCTTAGTGATAGAGATCGTATAAAACAAAACACCGGCGCACCATAAAAGACAACAACCTTATTGTAGACACTATAGTACTGGAGACAGGAGATAAATATTGTATGTTACCATGTACACCGGACTGTATAGTCGAACTGCATGCCGCTGGAAATGTGGGTATGTCTACGCGGATGGTTGTCTGCCTTTTCGGTTCGCCGGGGAACCACGACAACTATGAAATTCCGAGAGGGAAGTGTATAGTTTTTCGTAAGTTAGCTGATGACCGGCCACTGCGTGCCTTTAAAAGAAACACGAGAAGATTCAGTAACGGACACGGAGTTCATCTGACAGTTTCCTTTAAATGCCCTTCCGATTTTAAATTTCAGATGCTTGACACCTCAGAACAATGTCAAATATCAGGTCAAGAAAACCTCAGTACTCACGACTGAGCTTTAATGTTACGAGAGTTTATTTCTAGCTCCTGTCTGTAAGGGTTAGAGTACATTCAGCGATTTTACCTGATAATTAATGCTCATACACAGAGCCATCGTTGTAGCTTCTCTAGAAGCTGTTATAAAAAGATGTAAGCTCTATCGTTCATGGTTAACCAAAGGAAATATTCCCAGGTCGCTCGAGGAAACAATTAAAAGAAGAAAGGTCAGATTAAACGTCTCGTCGGCGCTATGACGTTTTCAGATGGTCTCTGTCTCGGACTGAATAACAGAAGGGATAAATAATTGGTTACGGCTTATTTAAGGAATCATCCGGGTTCTAGCACGAAGCGTCCGTGAGAACAGAGAGCTCCTCAGTTTCATACGATTATCGCCAGTTCCACACTGCATTGCGTAATCTAGCGACAAGTAATAAGCTAGGTGGCACAACCTAACACGGATCTAAGGAATTTCAGCTTCCCCTCTCATGTGCACTGTCTCAATGATAAAGACTTTTTTGCGTGAATACGGACTTCCACTGTCAACTTTGCCAGCGATACAATATCTATCTTGCAGCATGGTTCAGACAAACTAATCTTTAGCGAAAAGTAAAAAACGAACATGGTTCTCTAGGAAGCTCATTATCCCGAAGTCTGGTTTCCACGACATCTGCAGTGTGTCTCCTTGCACAAGGATTTCTTTATTAACCTAAGCTATACTAAACATACATAGATCAAAAAATGTTTTGTATCACCCCGACTCCCAGAACTCCTGGAGATAGACGTTAACTGTGGGTATTGTATCACAGACACAGTCCATTCGACTGTTCAGAGATGTCACTAAACCCGCTCAAAGATGTAAACAACCATGCATGAGTAGCGCCTATCAGACTGAGGGGGTCCGACAGCCGATCAGCTCCAGTCATTCCACCAGGAAGGAGGTACACGGCTCGTGTTGTCTGTAGTTCAACCATACCCAGACGATCAATACCGCGGTTCGGTCGCGTCCACATTGTTACTTTTTGCCAGGAAGGGCTCTCAACAAGGGAAGTGTCCATGCGTCTCGGAGTGAATGAAAGCGATGTAGCTCGGACATGGAGTAGATACAGAGAGACGGAAACTGTCGATGACATGCCTCGCTCAGGCCGCCCAAGGGCTACGACTGCAGTGGATGACCGCTACCTACTGACTATGGCTCGGAGGAACTCTGACAGCAACGCCACCATGTTGAATAATGCTTTTCGCACAGCCACAGGACGTCGTGTTATGACTCAAATTGTGAGCAATAAGCTGCATGATCCGCAACTTCATTCCCGACGTCCATGGCGAGGTCCATCTGTGCAACCACGACACCATGCAGCGCGGTACAGATGGGCCCAAAAAGCATGCCGAATGGACCGCTCAGGACTGGCATCACGTTCTTTTCGCCGATGAGTGTCGCATATGCCTTCAACCGGAAAATAGTCGGAGACGTGTTTGAAGGCAACCAGGTCAGGCTGAACGCCTTATACACACTGTTCAGCGAGTGCAGCAAGGTGGAGGTTCTCTGCTGTTTTGAGGTGGCATTATGTGGGGCCGACGTACGCCACTGGTGGTCATGGAAGGCGCCGTAACGGCTCTACGATACGTGAATGCCATCCTCCGATCGATAGTGCAACCATATTGGTAAGGCACTCGTCTTCATGGACGACAATTCGCGTCCCCATAGTGCAAATCTTGTCAATGACTTCCTTCAGGAATGCGATATCGCTCAACTAGAGTAGCCAGCATGTTCTCCAGATAGGAACCCTGTCGAACATGCCTGGGATCGATTGAAAAGGGCTGTTTATGGACGACGTGACCCACCAACCACTCTCAGGGATCTACGCCTAATTGCCGTTGAAGTAAAAATGGTTCAAATGGCTCTAAGCACTATGGGATTTAACATCTGAGGTCATCAGTCCCCTATACTTAGATCTACTTAAACCTAACTAACCTAAGGACATCACACACATCCATGCCCGAGGCAGGATTCGAACCTGCGACGTTAGAAGCCGCGTGGTTCCAGACTGAAGCGCCTAGAACCGCTCGGCCATCGTGGTTGGCGCCGTTGAGGAGTGGAAGAATCTGGACCAGCAGTGCCTTGTGGATAGTATGCCATGACGAATACAAGAGAGCATCACTGCAAGTGGACGTGGTACTGGGTATTAGAGATACCGGTGTGTACAGCAATCTGGACCACCACCTCTGAAGTTCTCGCTGCATGGTGGCACAACATGCAATGTGTAGTTTTCATGAGCAATAAAAAGTTCGCAAATGATGTATATGTTGATCTCTATTCCAATTTTCTGTACAGGTTCCAGAATCCTCGGAACCGAAGTGATGCAAAACTTTTTTGATGTGTGTAAGATCAAATAAACTGTGAAACATACTATTTTGTCTAATAATGACAGTATTTGGGAACAGTGGATGTTATGCGATACAGAATTTTTATAGTCTACAGCAGCAACTAGCCACTATTTGATTTTGTTTTACTTTATTGAAAAAGGACCATAACCAGTTTAGAATTTAATTTACGCATTCATCATCAGACGCCTACATGCCTTTATCAAAACACATGGCACGTTCGTTCACGTCACTTCATATAACCACGTGTTTTGATAAAAGCATGCAAGCCGTCTGATGATGAATGTGTAAATGTGAATCCGGTAATAGTAGTTTTATTACGCAATAAACGAAAACCAAATTGCTGCACGGTGCTGCTGCGCGAAGAAAACAAAATGTTTTACACATGTAGTTTTAACCTCTATGCTCCTCTAGTACTAAATATTGTGTGATATGGTAGACAGATAATGAACTACTATTAACTTCAAAGATAAAGGAATCTCTAAACAATTTGTTGTCAATCGCCGGCCGGTGTGGCCGAGCGGTTGTAGGCGCTTCAGTCTGGAACCGCGCGACCGCTACGGTCGCAGGTTCGAATCCTGCCTTGGGCATGGATGTGTGTGATGTCCTTAGGTTAGTTAGGTTTAAGTAGTTCTAAGTTCTAGGGGACTGATGACCTCAGATGTTAAGTCCCATAGTGCTTAGAGGCAATTGAACCATTTTTTTGTTGTCAATCTAGATGTAAGATGAGTACGCGCATACAAAGTTTGATGGAAAAACAGAGACTAACGGCCTTGTTCACACAGCATTTGAATAAGGATGCCTGTTTTTCGATGTCATTTTAAGTCTGCGTTTTCGGTTACCTCACCATAGTATTCGATCCAATTATCGTACTTCCAGCTTCTTCCTCATAGCTGTTTTCACATCCGATATCTCTACGATTTTTCCTTTGTGGTACGTACTTATCTTACGTTTTAATTCCTCGGCTGCACCTGCTAAAAGTGCATTTACGGTATGCTGCAGATTTTCCGTTCCATGCCGCTGTTGGTAACTGTTGGTACAATAACTGATGGGAAGTGAACACGCCTAATCTATAAAAGTTAACAATGTTACACTCCAATCTATGACGATAATCGTATGTTCGTGTTGAAATTCGGTTGCTTCGCCAGGTCACAACCAGAGTGCCACATTTCAACCCAAACAAGGCCTCGGGCCTCACTAAAAGCCATTCAGTCATCAAATCAAGTTTTCTTCCATTCACATTTGTTGAACTCGTAAACTCACAATCAGACTGTCTCATTCCAACGTAACCTACACATCGGGTTTCGGTACACCTCAGCCCATCAGCACATCAGCACAGCTAGTTTTTTTTCCATTCACATTCGTTGGACACATCAACTCTCAACTTGAAACCAATTGAAACCAAATCAACACTCGGAGGTACAAAATTAATTCCACAACCAAACAGTCACGTTTCAACTTAAACTAGACTTCAGGCTTTGCTACAACTCAGTCTGCCAGTACATCTAATTATCTTCCATTCACATTCATTGGCCTTGCCAACTCACAACCATATTTTTCATATTCTAATGTCACACAGGACTTGACAAAGCGAAGTGATAAAGAAAACATTAATTTCTAAGTAACTTGGCATTGAGTTATCCAACAGCACATACTCCATCGCCCATAGTTCCTTGATTTCGCTTCCAAGGGGAAAAACAGAGACTGCCACCATAAATAGGTTAAGAGTAGGCCGCATGACTACCAACAAAGTGAAACACTTATTGAAGTTAATACCGTCTCCGAACTGCGATTATTTCGCAGTTGAACCGGATATCATGTTTTTTTCAGTGGAGTGTGAAAGATATAACGCAGAGAAAGACTCTGCACGAAGATCTCAACTTTTTATTATTACTCACTGCGATAAGTTCGAAGTTCATTGGACATAAGGCCTGTAGGTGCATTTTAAAGTTCATTATACTTTGTAAAAGTGTTCATTAATGTTAATGAAAGAGTTTACTTCATACATGCTTGAATCTTCAGTTTCATTGTTTACCGATAAAATCTTCTCTTCGAGTGTCATAATGTTCATTGCCTTTGTATTAATGATAACAAAGTGTAAAGATAATAAGTTTAAAAACGCTCAGCAAGGTATATCCCATACATGAAGTAACATCAATTTTATGGTGTCTCGTGTTTTCATAATTTTGTATTTGGTTATATGCGCCATTGTCTGAAACCACTTAAAATAAAACATAGAAATAATAACACTTTTTAAGTCTTCTTTTTGGCTGCTTTTAGTTTCATTCTCAAAACTACACACGATTGTCGTCGGAATAGCACAATATTTGCCACTATTATGGATTGCAGGAAGTGGAGGAGCTGTGCGCAATGTCCATTACAAGGACTGCGAAGCAGATCGCTTGATATTCCGCCAAGAAACTGCAATTTGAGAATTGAGTTGTGGTCCAATGGAAATTTTTCCTTTGGCGGCACCATGCACTCTACGTAAGTAGGTGAGTCAGAGATCATGAATTCCAGTAACAGATTCCCGGACTGTGGCTTGCATTTCCAAGCACACTGTGCATCACAAATACTCTTACGTACTCTATCGACGGCAGCGAGAAGAATGCGAAGATGTAAGATGGATCTAGCGATTTGACTACTACACCTGCAGCCACGATGTCTTATTTTTGTGCAATAAGGAAAAACTATAGCTTACGTGTCAAGGGATATGTGCAATATAGCTCTCGAATAATACCGGTCAAACTCGAAACTAAACCAAGGACACTGTGATAATACAAATATACATGCCAACATCCAAAGAAGAAGAAGTCGTTGACGAAATGTACGAAGAAATGCGTAATGCGACGAGAAATGTTAAGGGAGATGAAAATCTGATTGCTATGGGAGACTGGAATGCGATTGTGGGTGAAGAACCAGAGGAAGGAAATGTTGGCAAATATGGACTTGGAAGAAGTAATGAAAGAGGAGATCGACTAATTGAGTTCTTCTCGAGGCACCAATTAGTTGTTGCAAACACACTTTTTCAACATCACAAACAAAGAAATACAGATGGAAGGCCCCTGGAGACCTGAGGAGACAATAGATTGATTACATTCTAGTAAAAGCACGTTTATGAAACCAGGTAAAAGATTGCAGGAGCTATCCATCTGCAGACATAGGCAGTGACCATAATCTGGTCCTGATGAAAAGTTCACTCAGATTGAAATGTTTGGAGAAGCAGCCAGCAAAACTTAAATGGGAACTAGAAAAACTGAAAATTGAGGGACTGGCAAAGCTCTATGCTCACGAAACAGACAACCTAGCTAAAAATATTAAACATGGTAGAGTCAGTGAAGACTGGGATCAAATTAAATCTGGTACATACAAAGCAGCAGAAGCGATAGTTGGAAAAACTAAATCCAAAAGCTAGAGGAAATGGATTACCGCATATATTATTGAGCTTATAGAAAACAGGAGATTTTACAAAAATGCAGCTAATGAGCAAGGGAAAGCTAAATACAGAAGATTGAGGAATTTAGTCAATAGAGAAGCTAGGAAAGCAACAGAAAATTTTCGTGAGGAAATGTGCAGGGGAGTGGAAGAAAATATGCAAAAGATAAGAACTGATTTAGCCTACAGAACAGTAAATAAATTATTTAACAAACGTAAAACAACACTCTCAAGCACAATAGAAAATAAAGAGGGGAAAATGCTGTTTGGTGAAGAGATGGTGATGAGATGGAAAGAATACATAGGGGAGTTGTATGTCGGAACACCTTTTCCGGAGGAAGTAATAGGAAGAGAAGAGCAAGTAGACGAAGATGGTAAGGGAGATGACATTCTGCAAGAAGAATTTGACAAAGCTCTAAAGGAACTACAGGACAACAAAGCAAAGGGTATTGATAACATACTTGCAGAACTAATAAAGAATGCTGGTGACAGCATGAAAACGATGCTGCTTAAACTTATTAGGTCCATCTATAACATAGGAGAGATACCGACAAACTTCCAGAAATCTATCATTGTTCCTTTACCAAAGAAGGCAACAGCTACAAAATGTGAACTTTAAGCCAAATATCACACGCATCAATAATTCTCATAAAAATAATTCTGAAGAGAAGGTGGAGGATATGCCGAGTGAAAATAATTTTGGTTTCAGAAGGGGATTGGGAACAAGAGAAGAGATTCTGGCACTGAGACTCCTTATCGGAAAGTAATTACAGAAAATAAACCAACTTACATTGCTTTAGTAGACCTGGGAAAGGCGTTTAATAACGTTACCTGGCAAGAGATGTTCAGAGTGCTGAGTAAAAGTGGAATGAAGTATAAAGGCATCCGTGTGTTACTCAGCTTCTATAAGAATGAGGTAGCACTGATTAGGAACTGTCACTAGGAACAAGAAGCAAATATTAGAAAAGGCGTAAGACAAGGATGAGCTCTCTCTCCTCTTATATTCAATGCTTACATTCAGGAAGCTGTAGACCAAGTTCGAGAAACTACTGAGGCGGGGATCAGAATTAGTGGGCAGAAGATAGACATGCTACGTTATGCAGATGGTACTGCTATAGTCACGGAGACAAAAGATCTAGAGGAAATCCTCAGAACAATGGAAAGGATTCCATGCAATCAGTATGGAATGAGAATAAACAAAAAAACAGGCTAAAGTGATGGTATTCAGTACAGGAGTAGAATATGAACCTCTGAGAATGAGAATTGGAAGAGAGAAGCTGGAAGTGATAGAGGAATTTACTTACCTGGGAAACAAAATCACAATGAATGGTAGAAGCCGGAAAGAAATTGCGTGCAGAGTACAAAATGCCAAAATTGCATTTAATCGGAGGAGGAACTTACACACCAGCAAGAACATCAGTCTGAACTTAAGGAAACGTATCATGAAAGTTTTTGTTTGGAGTGTGGCCCTATACGAATGTGAAACTTGGACAATGGGAAGAGAAGAGAGAAAAGGACTAGAGGCCCTGGCGATGTGGTGCTATAGAAGGATGATGAAGATCAGCTGGAGAGACAAAGTAACAAATGAAGAGGTGCTCGGAAGACTACAGGAAACCAGATATCTATGGAGGCAAATCCAAACAAGAAGAGACAAACTTGTAGGGTACATCCTTCGACACAACAACATCATTGGAACAATAGCAGAAGGAGCAATTGATGAAAGAAATCGGCGGGGGCGACCAAGGATATCATACATGCAACAGATCATGAATGACGTTGGATGTAACACATACGTGGAAATGAAGAGGAAGGCAGACAGAAGAGAGGAATGGCGCTCTGCTGCAAACAACCGCAGGGTTGAACACTAAAAGAAGAAGAAGAACCGCACCATCTAGGAACCAATAAACATATTCCTAACATCAAAAGGCTTTTAATTTTTAATCTCACTTTCGAAGAAGAAGCATGTAATCCACATATATACCTTTATTTTGCAACTACCGTGCAGTGCGTGCCGGAGAAGGCGTTGTACTGTACGTACCATATGTAAAAATATTTCCCTACTCCTGTCACGAATAATGAAGTCTTGACACCCGTCTGTGAAATCTGCTGAACAAAATCTACGAATAAAATGAGATAGTTTCAGTCCTGTTAACTCAAATGTCTTCGGAACTTCCAGAACGATGCCGCCAGAACGATGATATGTTTATAATACTCGTATTTTAAAGACCAACTGGGCAAACTGATCACATAAAAGACAAGGGTGATCAGTTTCAGAACTCTAGTTAAACGTTTGTATAGGATGTCATTGTAGTACATGTGCTGCACCATCATTTTGAATAAATGGTGAACTTACACTATGAGTGAACTGCCTGTCAGACAGCGATTAGAATCTGGAATTTTGCAGCTGCCACTCACTTAGTAGATCCACATCGTGCATGTTAGTTATTTAATTAGTTTCATGTTCCATGGATCATTTTGCATGATAAATAATGATGCGGATTGACTTCTAAATATGGTTAAATGCTGAACTTTTCTAAGCTGTTTTAATTTTTTTATTTTTTAAATATACAGATGTGAGCAATCCCTCCCCACCACCTTTCACACATTACAATAATAGAAATTCTTCCCTGAAGTAGGAATTGTTGAGAAGAAATCTTTTGAGCTTGTTTTGAAATTTCACTTCGCTGTCTCTCAGACGTTTTGTATCACTGGGTAAGTGAACAATAATTTTTGTTTGTGCTAAAGACAACCTCGTTGGTGGAGTAATGAACGTAATTTTTCCTTCTGGTAGTGTATTTGTGTACATCATTGTTCCTTTTGAACTATGGTGGATTATGTACAAGAACATTCATGGAGCAATAGATATATTTGAAGTAGTAGTCAGAATGCCCAGCTCCTTAAACAGACGTCTAGAAGATGATCGTGAGCGAGCACCACATACTATTCTTACGCACGTTTTTGAGCTTGGAAGACTTTCTTTCCTAAAGATGCGTGATTGAATGAAAATATGTCAAGTTACTCATTTGCCTCTCCCCAAGATTCGCAATTATTCTAAGTGCAAATGTGAGTGAACTGAGTTGTTTTAGGAGTTTCAAAATGTGCTTTTCGGGTTTAAATTCTTATCAATATGGACACCTAATAAATTGGAAATTTCCACCCTATTTATTATTTCATCACCATGTGTTACACTTATCACTGGTATAGTACTCCTATAAGTCCAAATGTCGTCTTTTTGAAATTGAGAGTGAGACCATTCGCAGAAAACCAGGTTTCGAATCGCACAATGACAATTAAATGGAAAAGAAACACTAAACCAATTCGTAAAAATGGGATATCACATTGCATCAGAGAGATTCCGTGAGAAAGTGTAACGAATATGAATTGACGACCTAAGACAACGAATAGGTACTTCATTTGAAATAGAGTGAAGAAATCTACAAGCTACTATCTGGCTCCAGAAGACACAATCTGTGCCAATTGTGTTTATCTAAAGGAGAAAGAGACCAAGGTATCTACGGCAAGACGACTAAACTAAAGCCAAGGACTCAGTAGAGCGTAAGACTTGGAGACAGATGTATAAGTTATTCCAATCTCGAATTACGTGGGCATTCATCTTTCGTTGAGTCACAATGTCGACTGTGTACAGTCGCGAACAAAAGTCTCTTTTGTTGCCAACTGATTGGAGATACAACTGTGGACAGCATTAGTCACTTCCGGTACTGATGTGAGTGGGTTTCTGAAGTATTACACGTGAATTGCGTCAATAGCTATACATTGTCGAGGATATGAATAACGAGAAGGAAATCATTTCGAACCGAACTTTACTTATCTGAGGTAACTTAGGGCCCTTGTGTTAGTGTAGAGAATATGGTCTCCCACTCCCTCTTACCTCAGACGCCAATGGTGATTCAACGGAAAAAGTAAGAAAACATGATGAGACAGTCATTGTACTGGCCAACGACTAAGATGCCAGCGTCCAGAATCTGTTCATGCAACAGAAGTGGATAGGAACCTCGATCTTCCAGTGTGTGCGGTAATTGTCTACTGATACCTTCGTACTACTGGTTCCCATCACAATAGGCCAGTAAGAAAACAATTTATTACATTTAGTCATCGGAAAGAACGCATTGCGTTCTGTATTTAGTACCTCGCAGCTGGCAAAGACTCAAAGGACTTGGCGCTCTGGTCCGATACGACAATTCTTGGATCAAATGAGGAATGAAGGTTATCATTATGAAGACACGATTATACGTGCTATTCTCCAAGTGACACTGTTGCCACAGGTGAAGGGTCGGGAGGATATTGTGAACAATGTAAGCTTCGTGCGGCTCTGGGGGACGAGTATCAGACAGAAAGAAGGTTGAGCCGCTGAAAGCCAAAATGGTATAACTCAATTTTTCGCAATTCCGAGAAATGAATGGTATTGCGTTTCGTTTTATGAACATTCATGATGTACAATAATTCGTGATTCATCTGATGAAATGTACAAATTAAAGATTATAATTACTTTTACTCCAAACATTTTCGTTATTTTTACTTCTAATTCCTTTTTATAGTCCCTAAAAGTAGAAATACCACTTTTCCTCTCAGAATTTTACTCATCGTGAAAGGGAAAGTGGTATAAATCGAGAGTTGTTGGACTCTTCTTATAAATGTTTTGGTGAAGTTGAATACCTGAGAAGAAAAATTTTGTCTTTTAATCTCCATAATTGCAATTTATTTATAAAACCAACATAATATTATATAGTTAAGTGAGTCTGCACTTATTGCTCCCATTATGCTCTTTTCTCTCACAAACTGGATTAAAATAATTGCATTATTGTTGTTAATTACTAGAATGCTACCTACTGAATCTGCCTAATAGTTCAGCAGTGCGTTCATCAACGGATTTTAAATAAATTGTTGTTTCTAAACGTCGAAATTTCTTAAAATGTAATTCTTGTCATGCTGATGTTTCAGGAGACTTTACAATGAAGTATCTCTGTTTACTCGATTTCACCGTTCACATCATCTTCTGCTGACAAAGGGTCAACACGTCTGGTTCGGGATTTCTGAGTGGAAGTTACAGTTGTCAGTTGGTTGAAGGAAGCATGGTGCAGCGCAGCGATGTACGGGAGAAGTGTCATCTTGTCTTTCGTTTTTGCCACGGTGACAGGTCGCACAGCATTGCTGAAATGCCGGCCAGAGTGGCCGAGCGGTTCTAGGCGCTACAGTCTGGAACCGCGCGACCGCTACGGTCGCAGGTTCGAATCCTGCCTCGGGCATGAATGTGTGTGATGTCCTTAGGTTAGTTAGGTTTAAGTAGTTCTAAGTTCTAGGGGACTGATGACCTCAGACGTTAAGTCCCATTGTGCTCAGAGCCATTGGAACCATTGTTGAAATCTAAAAAAAGAAACAAACACTAATACTTACTACCACTGTTACTGTAAATAAACACGAAAGGCAACACAGAACATATTCCCGCGAACGGACTTCTCTGGCGTGAGAGGACGAATGCATTTGTAGCTCTCAAGTGACTCCGGTGGGAGTTATCGTTATACGACTTCTCCACAACAAATTTCTGTACACTGTGAGTAAATTGAGTGGTAAAACTGAAAAACTAAAATCCTTTGTCTTAGACCACTTTGGTTCTCAGCAGCTCAATTATTATTGCAGAACGCTTCACTCAAGAAACCTCACAAATGTCGTGAACGTTCTATAACACTATTAACTAATCACTATTGTTTTCGTAAATATTTTGCATCGACAAACAACGTTAGTGACGACGTACTGTTCCTATGGATATGATTAAGGGCTGCGAATTGTTTGTGTAGTTAAATTAAGAGAACACAAGCTGTAGAAGGTGTACGACAGCTACAAGGCGATCATGTGCCCCTCGAACGCTGCCACAAGTCACTGCAATGAAGTGTTGTGTGAGTCAGTCATATGGGGTCAGTGAAATCTGATGTAAATGCGTTATAGAATGATAGCAACGAACTATCGTGTTTAGACAATGCCCTTGACCACGCAGTGAATTGAGTTGCCCCATTTGTTGATGTATTAACGCGGACAGTTTGTCGTGTCTACAAGGAATGACGTACCAATCGCAGCTATATGGCACAGGAGTTAGAACAGACGACGCAAAAAGATCATAACTGAGACGGACCAAGATGAGTATCACGCCAGGTTAATGACAGTAGGTTTCAAATTCGTTAGGAATTGATGCTGTTGACATGCAAGTCTATGTCACCCAGTTTTCGAGCAAACATTGCGAGTGGAACTGCATACAATGAAAATTTCAAGTCAAGTACCTCGTGCTCAAAGTGGGACAAAAAGTTGTTCAGTGGTTTAAATAACACAGAAAGTCGACGGTAGCTGACTGAAGCCGTGCAGTGTGGATTCAGGTTACCGTCAGCATGAATTTGGAGAACGAGTTTTGCCATTTCTTCCACATCTACAAGACGAGTAAGCTGCAGACACTGCAGTCTTCTAAGATGACAACACCCATGTGCACATGGCCACACGTTATGTACCTGGTTTGAAAACCACTGGAGCACCCTATTGCACCTCAACAGACCTGATAAATCATCTAGTTTTAATTGCATAGAAAATATCTGGAACTATTTACAAAAGCGGATGAAACGTAGCAGTCATCATCTTACACTACTGGCCATTAAAATTGCTACACCAAGAAGAAATGCAGATTATAAAAGGGGTATTCATTGGACAAATATATTATACTAGAACTGACATGTGATTACATTTTCCCGCAATTTGGGTGCATAGATCCTGAGAAACCAGTAAACAGAACAACCATCTCTGGCCGTAATAACGGCCTTGATACACCTGGGCATTGAGTCAAACAGAGCTTGGATGGCTTGTACAGGTACAGCTGCCCATGCATCTTCAACACGATACCATAGTTCATCAAGAGTAGTGACTGGCGTATTGTGACGAGCCAGTTGCTCGGCTACCATTGACCAGACGTTTTCAATTGGTGAGAGATCTGGAGAATGTGCTGGCCAGGGCAGCAGTCGAACATTTTCTGTATCCAGAAAGGCCCGTACAGGACCTGTAACATGCGGTCGTGCATTATCCGTCTGAAATGTAGGGTTTCGCAGGGATCGAATGAAGGGTAGAGCCATGCGTCGTAACACATCTGAAATGTAACGCCCACTGTTGAAAGTGCCGTCAGTGCGAACAAGAGGTGACTGAGACGTGTAACCAATGGCACCTCATACCATCACGCCGGGTGATACGCCAGTATGGTGATGACGAATACACGCTTCCATTGTGCGTTAACCGTGATGTCGCCAAACACGGATGCGACCATCATGATGCTGTAAACAGAACCTGGACTCATCCGAAAAAAATGACGTTCTGTCATTCGTGCACCCAGGTTCATCGTTGAGTACACCATCGCAGGCGCTCCTGTCTGTGATGCAGCGTCAAGGGTAACCGAAGCCATGGTCTCCGAGCTGATAGTCCATGCTGCTGCAAACGTCGTCGAACTCTTCGTGCAGATGATTGTTGTCTTGCAAACGTCCCCATCTGTTGACTCAGGGATCGTGACGTGGCTGCACGATCCGTTACAGCCACGCGGATCAGATGCCTGTCGTCTCGACTGCTAGTGATACGAGGCCGTTGGGATCCAGCACGGCGTTCCGTATTACCCTCATGAACCCACCGATATTCTGCTAACAGTCATTGGATCTCGACCAACGCGAGCAGCAATGTCACGATACGATGAACCGCAATCGCGATAGGCTACAATCCGACCTTTATCAAAGTCGGAAACGTGATGGTACGCATTTCTCCTCCTTACACGAGGCATCATGAGAAATCGGTTGGAAACTTTCCACATGCCAGCACGTTGTAGTTGTCGCCACCAGTGCCAACCTTGTGTGAATGCTCTGAAAAGCTAATCATTTGCATATAACAGCATCTTCTTCCTGTCGGTTAAATTTCGCGTCTGTAGCACGTCATCTTCGTGGTGTAGAAATTTTAATGGCCAGTAGTGTAATAGTTTCGTAGTCTTATGGGGTTGGCATCATCTGGATATGGCACGCCTGAAGAAACTTATGGATTCTGATCCTCGTTAAACTGAGGCCATTATCAAGGTTAGACGGGGTTAAGAGCGACAGCTGCAAGAATGTGCATGGAAAATTAATTTCAGGCACACTACACGAAAGAATCAGTATCTCAACTTCTCTACAAAAATAGTAAGGAACTTTTATTAATGTTACCCTGAGGTTAACTGATCTCTGATAGCTTTACTGTATTGGGTCAAAGTGGGTGTGAGCAAAGGTGTCATTCACCCCGTCTACACCTGCATCATGAGTGTGCAGAATGCTTTATGAACCCCTCCCTCCTCACTTCTCCCTCACCTTCCCCGTTCCCCTCCCTATTGGCAAGTTGGGTAACGTATAAATGGCGGGCTGTTCTCCTGTTTGCTGAGGCAACCTGCACCAAATGTTTTATGGTAGCAAGTCTAAATGATTTCAGAACGAGGTCGAGCAGATAGTGGAACACACACACACCCACACACACACACACACACACACACAGAAATTATTAGTGGTTAATGTTGTGAGCGACTTTGTACACGAGAGTAAGAAGAGGTGGGCTACAGAGTGGTGCGGCAACTGTCGTCGTAGGAAAGGTGAACAGGAGCAGAAATAATTAGCGAACAGTAAACAGAAGATATAATTAACTTGTATTTCTCGATGCATATGAGGACTCGTCACAGATAATGCAGCAAGAAACGGAGTCCAGACATCACAGTGTCAACAAGGATGAGGCTAGCTGTACTTATCACGAACGATGGTGGAATAACGAAGACGCTCCTGTGTCGGCTGCCACCGGTCGTCCCATATTTGCGGCGACCACGGGCGAATGTAATCACGAACCCGTGGAGGCTTGGCTTAGCTGGCTTCAAATGGTTCAAATGGCTCTGAGCACTATGGGACTCAACATCTTAGGTCATAATTCCCCTAGAACTTAGAACTACTTAAACCTAACTAACCTAAGGACACCACACACACCCATGCCCGAGGCAGGATTCGAACCTGCGACCGTAGCAGTCCCGCGGTTCCGGACTGCAGCGCCAGAACCGCTAGACCACCGCGGCCGGCGGCTTAGCTGGCTTGCACCATTGGGTCCTCCGGATCTCGCACGACCGCTGTCTCAGTCTGACGGAAACTTGTATTTCAGTTGCTAACTTCGCGATGCGCGTGGGGTGGTATCGGTATGTGATACCACAACCAGTAATTTATTTAAATTTGAGCATGGCTTACTTTGGAAACAATTATTGCCCTCAAAGATGACATGTGCTTCATACTGCTGCTGACACAGTCTTAAGAACTTTGTTCATTGCGGAAAGCCGCGCGGGATAGCCGTGCCGTCTGAGGCACCTTGCCATGGTTCACGCGGCTCCCCCTGTCCTAGGTTCGAGTCCTCCCGCGGGCAAGGGTGTGTGTTGTCCTTAGTGTAAGTTAGTTTAAGTAGTGTGTAAGCCTAGGGGCTGATGACCTCTGCGGTTTGGTCCCATAGGAACTTACCACCACAAAAAAAAAAAAATCATTGCAGAATGATAGTTTCACATCAAAGTACAATTGTCTAGAACTTGATTCAAAGTACTGAAAAACTGTTGTATTAGTTTGACGCCAGATCTGTGTTAAGATGATACCGTCGTAAGTGATGATTAAAAGTGGTCGCTGATTACACAGAGACAATGGATGAATGGCACTGCATTCGGACATAAATAACTTTCCGGCTGCGGCAGTGTAAGGAAACACATGGAGGCATGTCCATGTCTGGCGAGTGGCTCTCTTTACTTGTGGTGCCTTTATGAGATACCGACTTTTGCATGAGCCTCTTTCTGTGGACAATAGCGTAATATCTTTATTGTTATAATTTATTATACAATATGGCGTCCGAGATGGTGCAACCAGGACATCACTATCGAACGTAGCTACCTGCGTGAACTGTGGTATGAATCTGCCCCTATGTTGTGGTAGCAGACATAACCCAGTGTAAAACGGTGTAACATTTAAAAAATCCAATATAGCTTTCATATTCGCATATTCCGTGGTTTATTTGTTTAGGAACGTTTCTGGATCCCTCCAGACATGTATTTAGCGGTATTATGTTAAAAACATGCTGCTGGTCACAAACAAGACATCGCCAGTTCTGTGCTAAGTCTAGGGTTTAACATAAAAAAAACGGGCGTGTTAGTTTGTTTGACACCTATATATTGCATGGTATGTTTATATAAACGTTTCAGAACGTTTTGATGCAATGTAACAAATGGCACATTTTATGCGTGTAAGTGTAGCCGTCTTTTTTCAAACAAAGTACACCCTTTCTACGTGACAATTACACTGCGCAGTTGCAGGGATGCTTTATTTGGCGTTAAAATGTTTCAGTAAACATCTGATAACTTCAAAAAACATTGCCGCAGCCCCACAGAGGCTGGGGCGAAGTGCCTACCACTCAACGTGCTCTGCCCAGGAATGATCGCCAGCTGCATTCTGTATCACGCTGTCGTTCACCGTCCTCTAGCTGACTCGCGTTTTTGACAGCCCCACAGTGTCAGTGCAAAGTCCTGTTACCTCCCAAACCCCACCACCGCAGCCCCCCTGGGGGAGCGTATTTTTTCACTTCATTCGTAAATGTAGCATCCCACACAACGTGTATTAGCAAAGAATACTACACAGTTTCTCTCTTCCGGAAAAATGCATCTAAGCATTTAATTTTCCAGTTCGTCATTAAGGCTGCGGGCTCAATTCATGTTTGATGCGTTCGTAGGTCTTACATGGGAGCATGTAAATCATTGCAATATTATCAGAGTGGGAACTGTAAAGGATTTTGATCGATCTGTGCAATAAATATACAGGTTTATTACAAATGATTGAAGCGATTTCACAGCTCTACAATAACTTTGTTATTTGAGATATTTTCACAATGCTTTGCACACACATACAAAAACTCAAAAAGTTTTTTTAGGCATTCACAAATGTTCGATATGTGCCCCTTTAGTGATTCGGCAGACATCATGCTGATAATCAAGTTCCTCCCACACTCGGCGCAGCATGTCCCCATCAATGAGTTCGAAAGCATCATTGATACGAGCTCGCAGTTCTGGCACGTTTCTTGGTAGAGGAGGTTTAAACACTGAATCTTTCACATAACCCCACAGAAAGAAATCGCATGGGGTTAAGTCGGGAGAGTGTGGAGGCCATGACATGAATTGCTGATCATGATCTCCACCACGACCGATCCATCGGTTTTCCAATCTCCTGTTCAAGAAATGCCGAACATCATGATGGAAGTGCGGTGGAGCACCATCCTGTTGAAAGATGAAGTCGGCGCTGTCGGTCTCCAGTTGTGGCATGAGCCACGCGTGAAACTTGCCCGCACGCGTTCAACCGTTTCTTCGCTCACTGCAGGCCGACCCGTTGATTTCCCCTTACAGAGGCATCCAGAAGCTTTAAACTGCGCATACCATCGCCGAATGGAGTTAGCAGTTGGTGGATCTTTGTTGAACTTCGTCCTGAAGTGTCGTTGCACTGTTATGACTGTCTGATGTGAGTGCATTTCAAGCACGACATACGCTTTCTCGGTTCCTGTCGCCATTTTGTCTCACTGCGCTCTCGAGCGCTCTGGCGGCAGAAACCTGAAGTGCGGCTTCATCCGAACAAAGCTTTATGAGTTTTTCTATGTATCTGTAGTGTGTCGTGACCATATGTCAATGAATGGAGCTACAGTGAATTTATGAAAGCGCTTCAATTATTTGTAATAGCCCTGTACATTACAACGATACTAGAATTTTTCGTGATTTCTCTATTAGTTATAGATATGTGTTTTCATCTTCCTCTTACATTGTAGTGTAATCTTATTTGGCAGTATATGCTTACATCATTTATTCACCCAGCCACTGTGTAATTTGATTTATAATGCATCTGCCATTAGAATGTAGTTCGTATATTTAAAAAGAAAAGGAAATCACGACTGAAAACATAAAATGTTACTTTACAAACAAATCCATTACCTACATGTGCGGCTTACGACCATTTCTCTAGCACTCAAGCCAGACTGAGAGTGTTGTTTTGGCTGGTATCTTACATCTGAATATGCAGTTCCCAGCCTGGTTTCTCATCCCTGTTCCAAAAATGGTATTACGTGTGTTCTAATTGTTTCGTTTTTCGGGGAAGGTAGCATCTTTCCTATCACGATGTGGCAGTGTCATTCAGGTAGACAGGAAACCATCCCAATCCCATCCTGCCAGGGGCTGCGCACACAGCCATCGCAGTGAGGAGTGTTTCGTTTCGAAGTAGCGTCGCGTAATATTCTCGTTTATTCTCTTGCAATGCGATTACGATGCAACAGAACCATTCCAATCGCAACAGAACCATTCCAATCGATAGCAAGCTGTCTCGGCCTCCAATCTTGCACTGACCATGTAGACCGATATCGCAACGACAAAAATAAGCCGCGTCTCTTGTAGTGTCTACCGTTGGAGTTTGTTGAGCATCCCCACGGCGAACCTGTCACGAAACGTGCCAGTTTTCGTTGGAACTTCTCTCTCTTTTTGTTAATCCAACCTGATAAAGTTCCCAGACTGATTAGCAATACTCAAAAAGAAACGGTCTTAAGACTTTTTTGTAAGCCACTTGCCTTGCGGATGAATTACATTTCCTAAAGATGTATGTATGTATTGTACTGTATGTTAACCGGGGACCTAGAAACGAGGAGAGGCTCCGTCGCCGCCGCAGTGGTCCACAACCCCACGACGACTAACGCAGTCCACTTCACCCCTCTACCGCCCTACACTGAACCCAGCGTTATTGTGCGGTTCGGCCCCCGGTGGACACCCCCCCTCCCCTCCCCTGGGAATGTCTCATACCAGACGAGTGTAACCCCTATGTTTGCGTGGTAGAGTGTAGAGTAATGGTGGTGTACGCGTACGTGGAGAACTTGTTTGTGCAGCAATCGCTGACACAGTGTAACTGAGGCGGAATAAGGGGAACCAGACCGCATTCGCCGACGCAGATGGAAAACCACCTAAAAGCCATCCACAGACTGGCCAGTTCACCACACCTCGACACAAATCCGCCGGGAGGATTCGTGCCGGGGACCAGGCGCTCCTTCCCGCCCGGCCAACCGGGCGGGCTTCCTCAAGATTCTTCAACGAACCTCGGCATGGCATCCGATTTTCCTGCAAGTTGTGTTATGTGATCATTCTAGTTTAGGTCGGTCCAGATAGTTACCCCTAGGTATTACATGGTAGTTGCTGTACCCGTGACCTATTTACACTGAAGAGGCAGTATAATGCCGTAATCGGACAGTAAAGTACCTCTTCGCCTTTTTATCTGCAATAGCTACATTTATTTACGTTCAGCGTCAACTGCCAGTTCCTGCGCTGAGTGGTGAATTCTTGCAGTTCTTCGTGCGTTTCTCTACAACCTACTGATATTGGAACTCTCCCACAGACAACAGCATCGTCTGGAAACAGCCCACATCTACATCTAAAATCGTAATCCGCAAGCTGCTGTACAGAGCACGACGGAGGGTACATCACAACAGTATTATCGACTTTCTTCCGTATGCCAAGCACTTACTGACTGAGATAGAATAAAGGTTGTCTATACACCTCTGTATGTGCCCTAATCACTCTATCTCATTCACATGATCGCTACACCAGATATGCGAAGTGCTGATGTAATGGCCTCACAGTCTTCGATGAATACAGTTCTTTGAATTTACTCAACAGGGTTTCGTGAGAAATACGTCGTCTGTTACCCTAGTATTACAAATTAAGTTCACCGAGCTTTACTGTTGCCTTCTGGAAAATGGCATTCCGACCTGATACGATCATAGCAGCCTGATGGAGCTTCCGACGCTATGCACTGGCTCATATATATTGTTGTGGCTGTTTCGTGGGTCAGCCGTAGCCAGAAAACGCGATTTTACAAGTAGTTTCAATATGTGACCCACCTGCATATGTATTCAAGTGACCCTTGTGTTGTAGCTTGACAGCTATACTGGATCATTACACAGCAAAGCGATGCATACTGCAAGGCCCCAATCTATTTGTAACGTCTTTGATATCCCACAGAGCAATAATGACAGACTGGCGAAATGTCTCCATTACGAAATGCAAGCTGTGTGGAGTTCCGTGTCATAGATTGAACTATATAGCACATTTGAAACGTAGTTACAAGAACCGGAGTAAAACGTTCCCCATGTCATTACTTATGTGTCATTGCCATCCTGCCACTGATTTCTCTGCTTATAAAAGCTGTAATGACTCCATTTAAAGAAAGAGGGTGCCACTGAATTTTTTTTTAATCTAGCATTTACCACTGCTATGTAGTTTCCATTCAACACACAGGGACGCAACTATAATATGCAATGGAAATATTGTACTACGTTGTCCTAAGATGTTCGAACCAAGATTTTTACTGCCAGTATCTACGTCTGCATCTACATCACTACTCTGCAATTGACAATTAAGTGTGTGATCAGGCGCCTGAAGATGGCAATAAGTCGGCTTGCCGAAATATCCCGCCTTTTTGACGACGCTGCCCGGCTGAATACCCGAGAAATTTTCAAGACAATTAAGTGTCTGGCAGCGGGTTCATCGAACCACCTTGAAGCTACATATCCACCATTCCAATCTCAAACAGTGCACGGAAAAACCACACATTTAAATCTTTCTGTGTGAGCTCTGATTTTTCTTACTTTATTGCAATGATTATTTCTCTCTGTGTAGATGGGCGCCAACAAAATATTTTCGCATTCGGTGCAGAAAGTTGGCGACTGAAATTTCGTGAAAAACTACTGCTACAACGAAAAAGTCTTTCTTTTAATGATTACCACTCAACTCGCGTATCATATCTATTACACTCTCTCCCACATTTCACGATAATACAGAACAAGTTGGTCTTCTTTGAACTTCTTCGGTGTCATCCGTCAATACTATCTGATGCGGATCCCATACCATACAGCAGTACCGCAGACTAGAACGGACAAGGGTACCGTAGGCAGTCTCTTAAATGGATATTTTGCATCTTTTAAATGTTCTGCTAATAAATCGCAGATTTGGTTTGCTGTCTCCACAACATTACTAATGTGATTAGCTTGTAACTATACAAATCATTCATAGGCTTTAGATTTGAGCGATTTAAAGCGTAACGGAAGTTTAGCAGACTCCTTTTACTACTAATGTGGGTGACGTCACACATTTCATTATTTAGAGCCAATTGTCACTTTCCGCACCATACAGATATTTTATCTAATCAGTTTGGATTTGGGTTTGATCATCTGATGACTTTACTAGACGGTAATGACAGCATCATCTGCAAAAAAATCTCAGAGGGCTGCTCAGAATCTCTTCTAAAACGTTTACATAGCAGAGGGCCTATAGCACTTCCTTGGAGAACGTTAGATACTACCTCCGCTTTGCTCGATAAATTTACGTCAGTTACTAAAAACTGTGACCTTTCTCACAGTAAATGAGGAATCCAGTCGCACAACTGAGAAGATATTCTACAAGAATGCAATTTGCTTAGAACTTGCTTGTGAGGAATGGTGTCAAAAACCTTCTGAAAAATCTGTAAATGTGGAATCAATTTGAGATCCCATGGCAGTAGCCCTAAGTACTTCATGTGAATAAAGAGCTAGTTGTTTCACAAAAACAACATTTTCGGAATCCATGTTAACTATGTGTCAACAGATCGTTTTCTTAGAGGTAATTTATAATGCTCGAATACATTATTCCAAAATCCTAATGCTAATTGACACAGAGCAGAGCATTTTGTTAGAATTGTTTTGCTGTAACATAGTGATATATGGAGTAAATTGTCAAAATTTTGTTATCTCTAACCGAGAATACCATCAGATATCCATCAAGAATCTGTTATGTCTACAACCCTGTTAAAATCGCCATACGTGTTTTAGATCTTTGTTGGTTATATAACATATTTCAGGCGAGAACTTGAGCAGTTTATACTACTTAACGAACATTTGTTATTTGCAGTACACGAAGGTGAAAGGATCAGAATGTGTTAATTCTGGCTACCTTCCGTTTCTGAAACATATGAGAATGGGGTCATAAAAGACCGATTGCGTTGTTGTAGGCCCTAAAGCAATATTCACTACCCATTTGTCACTTTATGGCAATGGGAGTGCTACTCGTAGTACCTGACGTTTGATGATATTGGTCGTCCAGGAAAGGCCATATTACGTCTCACACTGGGAGAAGTTGGTGATATATTGGCGCTCACTTTTGTTGTGAAAGTGTCTTGTAAAACAGCGAGTGTGATCTTATAAGGCAAGAAAAAAAACTGGATACAGAAAGTACGTAGTGGTTCGTACCAGGCACTTCACAATATATGCTACCATCTTTATTTAATAATTGCTAGTTTTATAGCCTTCAGCATTTTTTCAACTGCTTTATTTACATTTGATGTACAGTCTTACCCTTCTTGGTTTTTCTTTTATCTGACACATATCTTAACTGGTTTTCCTTTTTGTGCTGTACATGTCATTCGTCATGTTTCCGTATTGAGGACCGCTGTTTTTTGCTTGAGAATTATCTGACAACTGAATTCACCTTGGTACTTTCTATCACTTTACTACTCCATTCTACGAAGGGAAGACTCAAAATATCGTATTACTGGTTACTTAACTTATGAAGCCCTCATGCAGGTTTTTAACACAAACTGTTTTTGAACAGACGTAAGTAGTGATGCTTCTAAAAAGAGATTGCTTCCCTAATTGTTAAATACGATTGTCCATACGCATGCTTTTGTGAGTTCGCATATACAAGCAGTTTTTACATTTCAGATTTATGTTTCCCTCTTAAAACGTGAAATAGGCCATGTCTACAACGCCATTAGTTCGACTTACATTTGTTCTATGTCATACTTATGACTGGCAGGTTTCTGCAACATAGCCTCTTTTCGGATTGAGAACTTAAGTATGCATTACCACGCAATTCTAGCAATACATGTTACTTGATTCATCAAAACAAGTTGCAGGTGTCCCCTTCAAGGCTTCTCCTCGAGTTCACCTTGCTATGTTACTTTCGTTACGCAACGATGACTTAACAGTTCCCCTCAGACCTATGTTATATTCCATTTGCATCTCGTTCTAACGTAGCCAGGAGAATGAAGTAACGTCGTAATTAACATATAAATATCAAAGATCACAGATTTTATCATCTAATTCCAACTTCAGAGCCATACTTCGACACCCATTTCCATCTTATTTTGCACTGGCGTTAATTTTTTCATGTTCTAATGACAGTAATACATTCAGAAATATCATTATTTTTTCCTACATACCTATATATTCTTGAAGACTATTTTCCTCACGTTTATAATGTTGTCTGAATATGACTTTGCTACTCTTATTTCGTTTGCTATTTTCTACCACCACATTTTCCTAAGAAAGATCCAGTAACGTTTGAGAAAGTGTCACAATTAGAATGTATGCCCGGCTAAATCCAAACCCGTAGGTTGTGTATCACAGTGCTCCAACAGTAAGTGATTACGAGTGCTGAATTGTGGTACAAACAGGACAAACAGTGGCCTCCTTTATGCAGGTGGGTACTTCCGTGTTACGTCAAACTGATGCAATGAAGAGCCTTCAGACGTGACAGCATACGCCAGTAAACCACATAGATGTTGTACCACGTTATTTCAAGGTATGGAACATCGTATACCCCAAAATGGCCATGGTTCAGGAAATGACTTAGCCATAACGCGGCATTTAGATTTACACGATACTATGATAACGATGAGTGTGTGACCAACTGATAGTAGAATCTCATGCGCAGCGACGATTTGGACAAATGCACGTAATGTTTCCACAGAACTGAATGATCAGGATTTTGACCCCACGTCCGTAACGGACCTTACTGCTTTGTTTATTGTGTTGATTCGGCACTGAAACATTGCAAATCCCCAACGCCTCAAGATAATGGGTGCGACAAGCGCTACATAACAAGGCGAGAGGAAAATTTTAAATCTGTTTACGACAAGACCAGCTTTAAACTGCCATACCGTCCAATAAATACAATGGCTTAACGTTCCCTTCACAACTATGTAGCCAGAAACAGAGCACAAGAGGGATTAGGTAACGAACTCGGCCATACCATTCCAAAGAAACGACTAATACATTTACCGTATGTTGTTTAGGGGAATCAAAACCCAAAATTTCGATGACCGGAGGCAGACTTCATTCGGTGGCATCCCAAATGTGAGTCAAGCGCCGGAACCATCGCGCTATCTCGATCAATGCAGGGATGGTCCCACAAGTGCTAGGCAACACCACTCTGTCACAAAGAGGCAGCCTGCGTTATTGAGAGGCATAACAGAAACACGCAAAGTCTGATGATTTACAGCGCCTTGGATATGACGCGCTGTCTCTATTGGACAGGGGGAAATCTGAGTATCAGTTGCTGCACCAAGAAAAAAGGAAGGAAGTAAGAAAGGAAGAATATCGTTTAATGCCCCGTCCATGACGAGATCAACGCTCATGCACTCACTAACCGCGTCGTAGGCAGGGGCTCGGCCACTATAAATAACGTAGCTTTCGGACCACCAGAACACGTTCTGTCGTGCTGAAATTCTGTCCGTGTTGAAGAACCAGAGAGAATGACAGTGTAATGAGTTTAAGTGAAACTATGACGTGATGTTCGGTGATGAGCAACCTGCTGCCTGCCTGCTGACTTCAACACCAAGAGAGCCAAACCTCATACATACTACAGTTGTGACCTGCGATTGCTGCCTAACTGGGTTAACATGGGAATACCGGTGAGTAGCCAGCCCTCCTACTCCAATGAGTTATTATGGCTGATCTACGACGTGCCGTATGCGCACCGACCAAGGGAGGCGCGTCCATGCAGCCTCGTGGCCGACTCGTGATCATCTGCTGCTATCTTAGTCGATCCATGGTGGGTGACCATGCACGAAAACCAGCATCCTGGACAACATCCGGTAGAGTCCACCTACGTGCATGACTGGATTGTCTTCGAGAGCGCTGAGTTCGTTGCCAGTGTGGGTCACTGTAGTATGTCCGGCGGGACGTGGCTGTTTTCCCCACTACTGTCACCAGCACCACACGCACCCGAGGCACTGACCTGTGGCAGCAACATCACCACACGCTGAAGAGGCATCAGCATTCCTTTGTTGCTTCCGTGCTTGTCCACCGCTCGCAGCCTTGAACCTATAGCTTTGTGAACTCTGCCTGAGCAATAACGTTGTAGCAGTAATGATTTTGGGCGTGTACTGGACCACTCACCCCCACACTTCTCTCGATCAGTTGATTACATTGCGACCCAAGGTCGCTACAACGCTATACAGGCAGAATTTAAGGCTTATACAGGGTGGTTCATTGATCGTGACAGGACCAAATATCTCACGAAATAAGCGTCAAACGAAAAAACTACAAAGAACGAAACTTGTCTACCTTGAAGGGGGAAACCAGTTGGCGCTGTGGTTGGCCCGCTAGATGGCGCTGCCATAGGTCAAACTGATATCAACTGCGTCTTTTTTAAAATAGGAACCCCCATTTTTATTACATATTCGTGTAGTACGTAAAGAAATATGAATGTTTTAATTGGCCCACTTTTTTCGCTTTGTGATAGATGGCGCTGTAATAGTCACAAACATATGGCTCACAATCTTATACGAACAGTTGGTAACAGGTAGGTTTTTTAAATTAAATTACAGAACTTAAGTACGTTTGAACATTTTATTTCGGTTGTTCCAATGTGATAAATGTGTCTTTGTGAACTTATAATTTCTGAGAACGCATGCTGTTACAGTGTGATTACATGTAAATACCACATGAATGCAATAAATGCTAAAAATGATGTCCGTCAACCTCAATGCATTTGGCAATACGTGTAACGACATTCCTCTCAACAGCGAGTAGTTCGCCTTCCGTAATGTTCGCACATGCATTGACAATGCGCTGACGCATGTTGTCAGGCGTTGTCGGTGGATCACGATAGCAAATATCCTTCAACTTTTCCCACAGAAAGAAATCCGGGGACATCAGATCCGGTGAACGTCCGGGCCATGGTATGGTGTTTCGACGACCTATCCACCTGTCATGAAATATACTATTCAATACCGCTTCAACTGCACGCGAGCTATGTGCCGGACATGTATCATGTTGGAAGTACATCGCCATTCTGTCATGCAGTGAAACATCCTGTAGTAATATCGGTAGAACATTACGTAGGAAATCAGCATACACTGCACCAATTAGATTGCCATCGATATAATGGGGACCAATTATCCTTCCTCCCATAATGCCGCACCATACATTAACCCGACAAGGTCGCTGATGTTCCACTTGTCGCAGCCATCGTAGATTTTCCGTTGCCCAATAGTGCATATTATGCCGGTTTACGTTACCGCTGTTGGTGAATGACGCTTCGGCACTAAGTAGAACGCATGCAAAAAATCTGTCATCGTCCCGTAATTTCTCTTGTGCCCAGTGGCAGAACTGTACACGACGTTCAAAGTCGTCGCCATGCAATTCCTGGTGCATAGAAGTACGGTACGGGTGCAATCTATGTTGATGGAGCATACTCAACACTGACGTTTTTGAGATTCCCGATTCTCGCGCAATTTGTCTGCTACTGATGTGCGGATTAGCCGCGACAGCAGCTAAAACACCTACTTGGGCATCATCATTTGTTGCAGGTCGTGGCTGACGTTTCACATATGGCTGAACGCTTCCTGTTTCCTTAAATAACGTGACTATCCGGCGAACGGTCCGGACACTTGGATGATGTCATCCAGGATACCGAGCAGCATACATAGCACACGCCCGTTGAGCATTTTGATCACAATAGCCATACATCAACACGATATCAACGTTTTCCGGAATTGCTAAACGGTCCATTTTAACACGGGTAATGTATCTCGAAGCAAATACCGTCCGCACTGGGGGAATGTTACATGATACCACGTACTTATACGTTTGTGACTATTACAGCGCCATCTATCACAAAGCGAAAAACGTGGTCCAACTAAAACATTCATAATTCTTTACGTATTACACGAATATTTAATAAAAAAGGGGGGTTCCTATTTTAAAAAATGTAGTTGATATCCGTTGGACCTATGGCAGCACCATCTAGAGGGCCAACCATAGCGCCATTTGGTTCCCCCTTCAAGCTAGACAAGTTTCGTTCTTTGTAGTTTTTTCGTTTGACGCTTATTTCGTGAGATATTTCGCCCGGTCACGATCAATGGACCACCCTGTATAAGACTACTGTTCGCGAAGTACTGCGCCACTCAGCGACTGTAAAAAATGTAAATAAAGCAGAATATGTTTTTTATAAAGTTGTACTTATTTCTTGCCTATCCTAAAAAATATTGCTTGTGCCCATCTCCCGCCATAGCCTCAATCGGCCCGCGTCGCAGCTGTCACTGATGCTGTATCCACATTTTTCGAAGTCTGTAATGGAGTGGTGTTAGAGAGATACAGCCTCACCATAGGCCAGAGCAGTGGGCCGATACGCCACTCACCTTCATAACGACTGGTACATGCAGCTACAACGCTTTCACAGCAGTAGTCAAGTATGAAATAAGAATTCATGAAAGAATGTAGCCACTGTGGATAAGTGAGTAGTGTGATTGATACCCAAATATCGCCATAATCGGACCTACTTGCTAAGCTGCATTGTCCATGCAAACTATTATTACTACATTTTTTGAAAGGCAGTACACTGAGAAGACAACACAATTTATTTTCTATTTTACAACCAACACAATGCTGTTTAATAGGTCGAGATCTAGCAGTCTGACATTATGCATTAACTTCATCATGTTTATAGCAAGGCTCATAGTTAGAAACAAGGACGTCATTTTTAAATACTTGAAGCAGCCATATGAATATGTGTGAAATATCACATAGCAAAGGTGTAAGCTGTGTTGTAAACAAATAATAGTCTACAGCATTCAAAGTGCGATGCCTTTCAGTAAGTTTCCCTTAAAGGTCCAAAACCAGTTTACAAATATTTCATGATTTCAATCACTCGAACACGTAAGAAGCAGTAACGCGAACGATGCCTTCATCTTAGAAACTATATTACGCCAGCTGAAGCATAGTAGCATAATCGGGAATATAGATAACTTCTGCGTTAAGCTGATTTCTTGAATACACAATCTAGTATCTAGGTTTGCCATGGACCATATTTTTTTTTTGTGGTGGAGCCCCTCCACGGCCACACCGGCATGATGGCCAACACAAAAGATCTACTGCCATCTCTGCATAAGGGTTAGTTTTCACTAAAGTGAGGTGTCGCAGGATGTGGGTACTGCGATGTTAGTGTACGTCTGGTTAAGGTTAACCATTAATACGCACTCATCTGGTGATAGATTGGGTCTAAAGCTGAAAGAAGGGTAGCGGTTTGAAGGTCAGAGGGGGGGGGGGGGGGGGGAGTGCCAAGACAAGAACCAAGGGAAGAAAACCTCTGTGATAGTTGTGTCGGGTTGTAAGAGAAGTAGCGGTTTTCTTGCTGCCTGCGACAGGTCATCCAAGGGTAGGCTTTGTTGGTAGTGGAGGTCATGTATTTAGGTAGATACCTTTGTCGTTGGGCAGTGATGTTGCTCGGCGGCTGCCGCTGGGTGCCGGTGTTGATTTTGCGGTCAGCGTCAGCATACCTGTAACAGTTAGGTTCATCATCGTTTTGTGTCCGATAGGTCATATACAAGATTCACAGTGTAGGGTAATGTTGGCGGTTTGTTTGTGCGTCAGTGTGCGAGCTTGTCGGTTTCCCTGCTGTAGCCTGTTGGTCGGCTTTAATAGCAGTTGGCCTATCCAGTCAACGTTGCTGATACGCAGGGGCTTACCGATGTTGTTGCTTGTGGGTGTATGTTAGCTTGCCATAGGTGGTTATGCCCTAGGTAGTAGACCCTTGGGGCAATTATGCATTCACCTATGGTCGTGATCATAGTTTTCCAGACTAAGGATGAATGGTTTGTTCGAGTGTCTCGAGTTCCTGTATAGTCTTGTGGAGGGTTTTTTGAGTACTTCCTTGAGGGTTTCAAGGCGGTATTCATTGTGAAGATCCACGGTGCGTGTGTAGCGTGGAGCGTTGCTAAATTATGCGTAGCACTTTGTTCTGTGTGATCTGCAGGCGGCGCAGGCGTGTAGGAGCTGCCTATCCAGAGACGGGAGCTGCGTCGGTCATCAGAGGTCTAATCAGTGTCATGTATATGGACCTCGACACCCTCCTGTTTAGTATTCTTTCCCTGTCGAGCATTGGGTAGAGTTGTTTGAGCCTCGCGTGCGCTCTCTTGGCAACGTATTCAATGAGGTACCCCAATCAAGTTTCAGGTACAGCCAGACACCGGGATATTTGACTTTCTCTCGGAAACGTAATGGGCGTGCATGTAGTTTTACCTGTTGAGTGTTGTTGTTTGTGCAGTAGTTTCGGTCTGCGTGTGAACAGAACTGCTTCGCACTTGTTGATGTTTACTTTAATACGCCTTCGTTCCAACCAAGAATCGGCAGTTCTGAGTGCTGTCTGTATTCGTCAGTATATGTTCGACGGTTTCCAGTCTTGCGCAACGATGTCTGTGTCATCCGCGTAGATGGCTAACGTCGTGTTTTGTGTTGCTGGAAAGTCATCAATGTATAGGTTGAACAAGATGGGCCTCAGGATGCTTCCCCGGGGTACTCCAGCTTGGATGCCGTGTTGTGTCGATTGTTTGCCCTGCACGTCAGTGTTAAAACATCTGTTCGTGGAGTGTATGAGACGTACGAGCTCATCTGGGAAACCAGCATCGCTTAGTTTGCATATAAGGCTGTTGTGCCAGAGACGGTCGAAAGCTTTTTCGATGTCCGGGAACACTGCCCCTGTGGATTTGTTCGTGTTGTAGCCGTGTGTTATATGTTCGACTACGCGGAGGGGTTGTTGTGTTGCCTTGGATGGATTTTGCGCAGTATATAAAAAAGGCGACCAGAATGAATATAACTTTTCTACAGTTCCAAAACTGGTGATGCTAGAGCAACACATCAAAATGCACGAATTCAACCAAGATGTAACGAATGATTAGCACAGGGACTGAACAAACGTTTTGGATTGACCTCTAGAATTTATCGTTGGACTTCTCCACATACACTTGACACTGAAGCGACAGTGTCACAATTTAGCCCAGCACAACGCAATATCCAGCGCTTCTTTTCAGACGCTGTTAAATATCTTTTGACATTATCCTCTGCAGCCTTTTCCGACACAAAAAGAAAACTAAGGATTCTCGAACTAACAAAATGTTGTCTTCTATACGGACGTATCTAGTTATTTGATTCATTTGGTCAGTTTGCTTTCATCGGAGTGCTGCCAAAAATTATGGTGCCATATTTAGCCTTTTTTAAGTCTGCAGCAATTTTTTCCTTAACACGTTCACCGAAAATTCGTTTATCTTACTTTTCGACAAACAAGAAAGTACTCTCTTTGGCTCATCAGCGGGGTCTTCAAGTTTTAACCAATGCTATTTCAATACTGGATCATATTTCCCTATCAATTGTATCAATTCTAAGGAATTTCCTCTGTTTTCCTATGAAATGTCTACACGATCAACGCGGGGAGCGAGTTTTTCTGGGCTAAAATAGTGTATTATCTAAAAGGCGATGTAAAATGTTTGTCCATTTCTTGGTCTTATAATTAACCACCTTCTGACTATCTTTGTCAACGGTTTTATTAAGTTTTAAGCCCATAGAGAATGTTTCCCAATTTTTCTAACTTTGATAGTGTTCAGGAGATGATTCATGCTTTGCTACCTTTGGATTGAACTTCTAACACTGACGGAAGCCAGAAATAAATTTATTTTTGTCGGTATACTTTTCAGATGCAAATAATCGGCAGCAGAAACACTACAGTTTCTTTGTTGATGATGAGTATAGCATCTATTACCTGAAATATTTAGTCTCATTCCAGTGTGAGTAAAACCACGACGAATTTAAACAACGATGTGTTCCTTTAGTGTTCCCTTGGTCTTTCTATAGATACAAACTGTCCCTCTCTATTTTTTAACGTTCTTCGCTGCCCTTTT
This sequence comes from Schistocerca cancellata, assembly GCF_023864275.1. NCBI lineage: Eukaryota > Metazoa > Arthropoda > Insecta > Orthoptera > Acrididae > Schistocerca > Schistocerca cancellata. The sequence continues at coordinate 207,697,172 of NC_064629.1, read as the reverse complement.
CGGCGAACACAATTGTCATATTTTCTGTAACAGATATTGGTGACTTTGCAGTATCAATTAATGAAGAAGTGCAGAAGTTAAATGCATCTGAAATGTGTTCAATCTCAGCAATTTTCTCTTCATTACTAGCATTATCCTTTTCTTCAGTGCCACTTACGTCAAAGTCTTTATTAAAATCACATACTGTAGGCTTTGGCTCTGAGCTTGTAGTTTCAGATTCAATAATTATCTGTATGTTGGGGCCAGAATTACTCTTTCCTTCGCCTTCTTTATTTTCTCCACGAGTGTAAAAGTATTTGGATAAAGATCCAGTGGGTAATTTATCCTCTTCAGTCTTTACTTTTCTTAGCTTTGTTTTCCGAGAAGCAGATGGCTGAATTCTTGTCACTACGAAAAATATTCGCAAGATTATTTCGGTGACAGATAATGGTGTAGACGTCCGTTAATAGTAATTTTTCTCTCCGTGTAGCCTGTAGGTTCGTGGATACGTACCATCATGATCATAAATACATGGTAATATTAAAATTAATACTATGTGTAGCGTGTCTATAGAGGTTGACAGTAAAGTCAGTTTTTTGTGGAGCAAAAGATTAATTTTGTTTTGCTATTTGATAAGCTATTATTTTTTTAACATCATGATTCTCGAGTTTGTAGCACGTTTTTATTTTATATCAAAGCGTTATTTGCTGTAAAACAGTGTACAGAAAGACTCTAATCTTTCCAAAGGATTATAAAACTTCAAGTGTCCATGCATATCTGATCCTGATAGTATGTACTAAAAAAATTTCGAGATAACAATAACCTAATTAGAGAGGTAGGTTAGTGTTATCCATACTGAATGCTGTTCCATTATAGGGTGTAGAATAAGATCCAATGTTCGACTTTACGAGTTCATGCCTTACCTACAGTTATTAACATCTAAAGTGGCATTAGTGCATTAAGGGCGTAATATGACAGTTCTATTAGCTACAGTGGTGTTGAAGCAGCCTTTTCTTTGTTGGTCCTCCTTGTTGTTGTGGTCTTCAGTCCTGAGACTGGTTTGATTCAGCTCTCCATGCTCCTCTATCCTGTGCAAGCTCCTTCATCTCCCAGTACCTACTGCAACCTACATCCTTCTGAATCTGCTTAGTGTATTCATCTCTTGGTCTCCCTCTACGGTTTTTACCCTCCACGCTGCCCTCAAATGCTAAATTTGTGGACCCTTGATGCCTCAGAACATATCCTACCAACCGATCCCTTCTTCTAGTCAAGTTGTGCCACAAACTCCTCTTCTCCCCAATCCTATTCAATACCTCCTCATTAGTTACGTGATCTACCCATCTAATCTTCAACATCCTTCTGTAGCACCACATTTCTAAAGCTTCTATTCTCTTCTTGTCCAAACTATTTATCGTCCATGTTTCACTTCCATACATGGCTACACTCCATACAAATACTTTCAGAAACGACTTCCTGACACTTAAATCAATACTCGATGTTAACAAATTTCTCTTCTTCAGAAACGCTTTCCTTGCAATTGCGCAGTCTACATTTTATATCCTCTCTACTTCGACCATCATCAGTTATTTTGCTCCCCAAATAGAAAACTCCTTTACTACTTTAAGTGTCTCATTCCCTAATCTAAATCCCTCCGCATCACCCGACTTAATTCCACTACAGTTCATTATCCTCGTTTTGCTTTTGTTGGTGTTCATTTTATATCCTCCTTTCAAGACACTGTCCATTCCGTTCAACTGCTCTTCCAAGTCCTTTGCTGTCTCTGACAGAATTACAATGTTATCGGCGAACCTCAAAGTTTTTATTTCTTCTCCCTGGATTTTAATACCTACTCCAAATTTTTCTTTTGTTTCCTTTAGTGCTTGCTCAATATAGAGATTGAATAACATCGGAGAGAGGCTACAACCCTGTCTCACTCCCTTCCCAACCACTGCTTCCCTTTCATGTCCCTCGACTCATATAACTGCCATCTGGTTTCTGTACAAATTATAAATAGCCTTTCGCTCCCTGTATTTTACCCCTGCCACCTTTAGAATTTGAAAGAGAATATTCCAGTCAACATTGTCAAAAGCTTTCTCTAAGTCTACAAATGCTAGAAACGTAGGTTTGCCTTTCCTTAATCTTTCTTCTAAGATAAGTCGTAAGATCAGTATTGCCTCACGTGTTCCAATATTTCTACGGAATCCAAACTGATCTTCCCCGAGGTCGGCTTCTACCAGTTTTTCCATTCGTCTGTAAATAATTCGCGTTAGTATTTTGCAGCTGTGACTTATTAAACTGATAGTTCGTTAATTTTCACATATGTCAATACCTGCTTTCTTTGGGATTGGAATTATTATATTTTTCTTGAAGTCTGAGGGTATTTCGCCTGTCTCGTACATCTTGCTCACCAGATGTATTAGTCTCAGTTCAACTATTTATGTATTCCTTCACCAATGCTTTATTTCTCTTGTTCAGAACGTACATGTAGCATCTGAATTCATATTTAGTCATAAAATGTTATTTGTCATGTAGCTTAGAGGGGTTCGTACCATATTGAAATCGCGGTGGACAATGGTCATCAGGTGCCGTTTTGCTTACATGGATTGCCATTGGGCGCCTAGTCGACTCTCAGAGTTAGTGAAGTCACTTTGATGTAACAAAAAACTTATTTGTACTTTGAAAGAGACCCGCTCAAGTTATTCAAAATGTGTGTTAATTATTAAATTCCACACCTGAACGTGCATAGAGGCAAGTGACTGTTTGGTAATCACAAAGTACTATGAAACAGTTGTTAAGACATTGTTCAAAAGCAGAGCTGTTCAGAAGTCTACAGGATATACTGATTTCGGATATCCATAATTTCTCCGAGTCCCGTGATCCTCAAAAAAGTCAAGAATGCCGCACCACTAATGCCCTTGATATCGACGATCTGCTAAATATTAACAGTATTTCCCTCGTTCTGTATTGTTCTTCATTAGGAGGCTTCTAGGGCTGTTGACTCAAATTGACATAACCATTTCTGTGAAGAATACGCGAAACCTGTTCGATGATCTCCTCTTTCTCATCTCATCACTTTGACGACTGATAACGAAGATGTAGTTATTACACCGATATCTCCGCGTTTCACTCCTAATATACGTTGTTTTCGATGAAAATAATCGTCACATCACATAGGATGTATGGTCCGATGGATTTCGAGAGAAGGGGCACTGTTACACCCCGTTTCCATTGATAGCTGCACCCAAAGTACACCGATTCAAGTAACTCATGGAAACTACAGGATGGGGAAATAAAAGTGGCCCGGAGAACAGAGTTCCAGGGTACAAAGAAACACACCGTAAGGAAATACAGTACTAAACTAACTACAGCAGATATTGAAAGTGACCCCATCTCTTGGCACTTTTGGGCCGTGGTCAGCAAGCTGCTGAATCGAAGGTGTAATAGCTGTAATCTCATCCGAAATGTTCTACTGCAGTTCTTGAAGACTATGAGGGTTGTTGTGATACACCTTAGGCTTGAGGACTCCCCACAAAAAGTAATAGACGCTGACAGTTCAGGTGACCTGGCTGCCCAGCTAGGGCCGCGACCAGACTCACTGCTAACAACTCTTGTCAGACGTGACGATGTGTTCCAAGGCTTGGCCGGCTGTATGGGCAGTTGCTCCATCCTATTGAAAGTAACTTTAGGTCTTTTACTTCTCCGTTAATGCATACATTCACGTCCAATCGTAAGCACTCGTCCTGGCCACTTTTATTTTCCCCACTCTGTATATGCGTATGGGAAAGCTGGGTCTCATATAAGCCCCGTCGAGGTTATGAATGATTGTGTTGTAATGCTCGCCTCTTTGAGGCGTCTATTCGGTTGTCCTCACTAGCAGAAATCTAATTTACTGGATACCTGCCTTTCCCACAGTCTTCGTCAATTTCTGCGTCGCAAAATATGTGGAGTTACCACCCAAATAATGCAGCCGTATTTGTGAACTACAACCGAAACACTCTCATTCAGAAGATTTCAATATTACTCGTACAGAAATAAAACACTTGATGTAGCACACGTTACATGCGTAAAATAACCTAAGTAAATTCAGATCTATTCTGTGCTGGATCATTAAAATATGAACTAAACATGCTAACGCTGGTTCGAGGATTGACTACGAGATAATGTTTCTCAAGAGCCAAAACCAGAGAAGTCAGCGATGTTGGACACTGGAGTGTGGAGCGAAGTCGCCGTTCTAACTTCTTCCAAAGTTGTTCTTTTTGGTGCAGATCGGGATTCTGGATTGCCCAGTCCATTTCAAGAATGTTTTTGTCCACAAACCATTACCTCACAGACACTAGTTAATGACAGGGTTCATTTTCACGCTTTTATAGACAGTTATCGTCTCCGAACTGTCCTGTACTATGTGCAGTACTTAACCGCTTAAAATGTGTATATATCCTTTCGAATTTAGCCGTTCCTTTAGCACTTAACACCCTAACCATCAAAAGCAGCCCAAAACGCAACGCTACGTTCTCCACACTTCACTGTTGGTATTTCACATGATGGAGAGTAACGTTCTCCAAGCACTCGCCAAACCCAACCCTTCCATCGGATAGCCACAGCGTATAGTGTGATTCACAACAAATCGCTCCTTTTCAGTAATCCGCTGGCAGTGGGGTGGCTCTTTCAAGCCACCGCAAGCATCCCTTAACGTTGACTACAGAAACGTGTGGCTTATGAAGAACTACTCGAGCACTGTACCACATTGTTTTTAACTCCCTACACACAATCGTTGTGATAGCTGGACTGCTGGTTGCCCTTTAGAACTCCTTCAGCTCATTTTATGTGATTTTTTACAACCACCCTTCGCTGTGCTCGATGTCCCTGCTCGTCAGTACATGAGGTCTACCTGGTCTTCCACTTCACACGTACATCAGCAGCAATCGACTTGGGCAACTTTATAAGGGTTGAAATTCCCCTGAACGATTCGTTACTCAATTCCGCTGTTGCTCCTTGTCTACTAACAACACGATGTTCTCTACTTCTTTTTATAACAGCGGGGTGCGCCTCTCTTGACATCTCGTGATCTGTTCAGCATAGTACACAGAGGTGTCCAGATATTTTTGAGACGCAGTTATCATCTCATTGCCGGCCAAAGTGGCCGTGCGGTTATAGGCGCTGCAGTCTGGAACCGCGAGACCGCTACGGTCGCAGGTTCCAATCCTGCCTCGGGCATGGATGTGTGTGATGTCCTTAGGTTAGTTAGGTTTAACTAGTTCTAAGTTCTAGGGGACTAATGACCTCAGAAGTTGAATCCCATAGTGCTCAGAGCCATTTGAACCATTTTTTTATTATCTCATTTACAGTTTAATTTTATCCATATTTTGCAGCTTCAGAACAGAGCTCAAACAAGATCCAGCGATAAAATTCCAAAACAAAATCAGAAAATCCAACGATAAAATTCCAAAACAAAACCAGAAAATGGCCAATATGCAATGTCCTCTTCACAGAAAAACAAGCAAAAACATGCATTTTAATAAACCCCACAGCCCCAAGACTATAAGCTCAACCTAAGACCCATAAAAATCATGTTCCATTGAGGCCCATTGTTAAATCTAATAATACACCCGCCTCCAGAGTCTACCAATTACTGAATGAAATTCTGAAACAGTACTATACGTTTGATAAATCATACTCAGTTAAGAACACAAATGAATTAGCAACTAAAATTAAGGATATAAATATTCCTGCAGGTGCCAGGTTTGCTTCTTTTGATGTAATTAACCCATTTACAAATGTAATAACTGAAGAAACAATAGACATAATCTTTGAAAACTTAATAAAACACAAAAAATTGTCAACTGCAGAAATATCAGAAGTCAAGGGCATGTTACAGCCAATAATTTCTCACAACTACTTTACATTTAATGGGAAAGTTTGCCATCAGAACAAGGGTCTTGCCGTGGAGAGTAGCTTATCAAGTTTTCTGGCAGACATATTTCTCAATCATCTGGAAAGTAAGTTCTTTAATGAAGACAATAGACTCAAAAGTAAAATATATTACTGGGGATATGTTGATGACACCCTACTGCTATCTGATGAAATAAAAGATGAGATCGAAAAACTACTAGAAGTATTCAGTTCTTTCTACAAGAACATAAAATTCACAACAGAATATAAGTACAACAAAAGCATAAAATTCCTGGATATCGAAATCACCAATCAGCAACAAAAACACAAGTTCAGCATACACAGAAAACGCATATACACAGACATAACACTGGACAACTCATCATGCCATCCCACCACACAGAAACATGCTGCATTTACGTCTATGCTACACAGAGTACACTCCCTTGATTTAGAAGAAAACACCATCAGGGATGTGATAGATACAATAAAGAGCATTGCCATAAGCAATGACTACACAGACAAAACAATTGACAATTTAAGCAGACAAATACACAAAACTAAGACAACGAGTGGCCACACTGTGAAAGAAGAGAAAATATTCGCCGGTGTCCCATACCTGGGCCCTATATCACAAGAAATCGCTAACCTTTTCAGAAAACAAATGTGACAGTTGCATTCTCAACTAAAAGTAAGTTAGAAAACTTACTCATCCATAATGTAAAATCAAAGAGGCAAACATACAACAGCGGAGTGTACAAAGTGTCATGCCCCAGTTGTCTTGCCTACTACGTAGGGAAAACAGGCAGAAACTTCAAGACCCGTTTTCAAGAACACGTAAATGCTTCCAGGCTCAACCATTTCGAAAAATCAGTCATTGCACAACATATGTTGAAAACGAAACATGTCATCAACAGACAAGAAAACAATTTGGTAGTACTACATAACGAAGCCAATGGTAAGACCTTAAATCTGTTAGAACAACTGGAGATACACCTCCACAAAACCAAAAAAAACACAATCTATGTTAAATGAACAAACAGATTTTGCAAGCCATAGTTATTTCAGTAATTTTAAAGACCTATTCTAAAGTTATTTCCTGCATATGTTAACTGTTTAATAGTTATATCTTTAGCACTACGAATAAATTCATCTTTCACAACACCTTGTACAAAAATATCTGTGAAGTGGTTACAAACATGTGTGTGCAAATGTGCTTCTTGAATGAAGTGACATGTACGAAAACAACGGAGAACAGAATGTTTACCGGTGCTAAAACGTTAAAAACGCTTTCCTTGGAATGTGTGGTTAGCTTACACTCTTCATCTTTTCCACTATTTTGCACATATTTTCAGCAATCGACTTGCGAAATTCATAACCTAACATTATACTTTTTGTGACAGGAACATGCATTTCACCTCATTCAAGAGAATAAATAAAATATGTATTAAGACAAATTACGCCTCATGATGGAACCAAAGGGTCATAAATGCATAGTGTATTTAATAAAACACGAAAAGTTGTGACTGAAGGCATTTTTAATTCATACCTACAATAATTAACAGTATATTAACAGTTATCTTGTCGATTAACTGAGGTATTTACCGTTGTAATCTTAACGAGCATAGAACATTGCACTTCTTATGACGACTGTGTGAAAGATACAACAGTCTTGTGTAAGTATGTGTGTTTGCGTGAGAGAGAGAGAGAGAGAGAGAGAGAAGGATTTGCTCGTGTGTGTGTGTGTGTGTGTGTGTGTGTGTGTGTGTGTGTGTGTGAGGGAGGGGGGGGTTCAAATGGCTCTGAGCACTATGGGACTCAACTGCTGTGGTCATAAGTCCCCTAGAACTTAGAACTACTTAAACCTAACCTAAGGACAGCACACAACACCCAGCCATCACGAGGCAGAGAAAATCCCTGATCCCGCCGGGAATCGAACCCGGGAACCCGGGCGTGGGAAGCGAGAACGCTACCGCACGACCACGAGACACGGGCGCGGGCGGAGGGGGGGGGGGGGCGGAGGAGGAAGAGAAAGAGAGATAGATCGCTCATTTAACCACTAACCACGATTACAGAAAGTTTGAGGCAGGTAAGATAAGACACAAAAATGTACCTAGAAGGGAAAGATACACTAAAGAGCCAAAGAAACTGGTTCACCTGCCTAATATCGTTTAGGGAACCCGCGACCACGCGGAAGTGTCGCAACACGACGTAGCAAGGTCTCAACTAATGGATGAAGTAGTGCTGAAGGGAACTGACACCATGAATCCTGCAGGGCTGTCCATAAATCCGTAGGAATACGAGGGGATGGAGATCCCTTCTGAGCAGCACGTTGCAAGGTATCCCAGGTATGCTCAATAACGTTCATGTCTGGGGAGTTTGGTGGCCAGTGGAAGTGTTTAAACTCAGAAGAGTGGAGTCACTCGGTAGTAGTTCTGGGTGTCGCATTGTCCTGCTGGAATTGCCCAAGTCCGTCGGAATGCACAATGAACATGATTGTATGCAGGTGATCAGACAGGAAGCTTACGTACGTGCCACCTGTCAGAGCCGTATCTAGACATATCAGGGGTCACATATCACTCCAATTGCACACGCCTCACACCATTACAGAGTCTCCACCAGCATGAACAGTCCCCTGTTGACATGCAGCGTCCATAGATTCATGAAGTTGTCTCCATACCCGTACACGTCCATCCGCTTGATACAATTCCAAATGAGACTCGTCCGACCAGGCAACATTTTCCAGTCATCAACTGTCGAATTCCGGTGTTGACGGGCCTAGGCGTGGCGAAAAACTTTGTGTAGTGCAGTCGTCAAGGGTACACGAGTGGACCTTCGGCTCCGAAAGCCCATATCGATGATGCTTCGTTGAATGGTTCGCACACTGTCACTTGTTGATGGCCCAGCATTGTAATCAGCAGCAATTTGCGGAAGGGTTGCATTTCTGTCACGTTGGAATGTTCAAATGTGTGTGATATCTTATGAGACTTAACTGCTAAGGTCATCAGTCCCTAAGCTTACACACTACTTAACCTAAATTATCCTAAGGACAAACACACACACCTATGCCCGAGGGAGGACTCGAACCTCCGCCGGGACCAGCCGCACAGTCCACGACTGCAGCACCGTAGATCGCTGGGCTAATCCCGCGCGGCCTGTCACGTTGAACAATTCTCTTCAGTCGTCGTTGATTCCGTTCTTGCACGATCTTTTTCCGGTCCCAGCGATGTTGGAGGTTTATGTTTTACCGTGTTCCTGATATTCATGGTACACTCGTGAATTGGTCGTACGGGAAAATCCCCACTTCATCGCTACCTCGGACATGCTGTGTCCCATCGCTGGTGCGCCGACTATAACTCCACGTTCAAACTCGCTTAAATCTTGATAACCTGCCACTGTAGCAGTATTAACCGACCTAACACCTGCGCCAGGCACTTGCTTTTTTATAAAGGTGTTGCCGACCGTAGTGCCGTATTCTGCCTGTTTACGTATCTCTGTATTTGAATACGCATGCCTACACCAGTTTCTTTGACACTTCAGTGTAAGTTTTGCTAATCGGTTATGACAGCATCTTGTATCTGTATGGTGACGACGCATAAATTGTTCGTCGTATCCTGCGTAGAAGTTCGGTCGCCGTACAGTTAAATGGACTTCATTTACTTGTGGCAGAATTTTTTCCCCGTAAAGCTCTTTTGGGACACAACTTGGAATGAATTCTGTTACGCGTTTTTATCTTCTGTACCTCACTTTTTATTTCACTTCATGGAAGTACATAATTTTAAATTAACTTCCGAAGAGAACGCGCAATTGCAGTTATGCATACTACGAGACCACATTGCCTCCATTCTTCATACTGCCCCGCTTACCGACAACTCACGACTGGCTGTTCGAGACCTCTGCCTGGGCTGAACAACCACAATAAGCAGTTCAGCTCAGAGATATACCTATGTTATCCAAAGAGGATTCGTAACTCGTTTTTAATCCACAACAGCACGATTTTTTCTGGCGTCCTCAAGCTAAAGTTGAATGTATCAACACTCATGCTCATAAATTAAGGATAATGCTTATACATGGTGAAACAACGCTCTGGTGGGCGGTTTGCGGGTTTAAATCACCTCGGGGTATGACCATGCGGTGCATTTGACGTGCAGTCGGTCGCACGGTGGCGCTGGCAGCAGTCCACATACGCAGAGGTGTGTTGGTGCATATCAGAGTACGGTGCAGCGAGTAAGTGTAAAGAGGTTTTCAGACGTGCTAATGGTGATTGTGTGTTGAAAATGGCTCAAAGAACACATATTGATGACGTTATGAGGGGTAGAATACTAGGGCGATTGGAGGCTGCTCAAACACAGCAGGTCGTAGCACGGGCCCTCCATGTGCCACAGAGTGTGATCTCAAGATCATGGCAACGATTTCAACAGACAGGAAACGTATCCAGGCGCTACAGTACGGGACGTCCACAGTGTACAACACCACAAGAAGACCGATATCTCACCATCAGTGCCCGCAGACGGCCACGAACTACTGTAGGTAGCCTTGCACGGGACCTCACCACAGCCACTGGAACAGTTGTCTCCAGACACACGGTCTACAGACGACTGAACAGACATGGTTTATTCGCCCGGAGACCTGAAAGGTGCATTCCACTGACCCCTGGTAACAGGAGAGCACGTGAAGCCTAGTGTCAAGAACACAGTACACGGTCATTAGAACAGTGGTCCCAGGTTATTTTCACGGACGAGTCCAGGTATAGTCTGAACAGTGATTTTCGCCGGGTTTTCACCTGGCGTGAACCAGGAACCAGATACCAACCCCTTAATGTCCATGAAAGGGACCTGTATGGGGGTCGTGGTTTGATGGTGTGGGGTGGGATTATGATTGGTGCACGTACAACACTGCATGTCTTTAACAGAGGAACTGTAACATGTCAGGTGTATCGGGACGTCATTTTGCACCAGATGTCCGCCTTCTTAGGGGTGCAGTGGGTCCCACCTTCCTCCTAATGGATGATAACGCACGGCCCCACCGAGCTGCCATCGTGGAGGAGTACCTTGAAACAGAAGATATCAGTCGAATGGCGTGGCCTGCCTGTTCTGCACATCTGAGATGCTCTCAGTCGACTTATCGCTGCACGTTTTCAAACCCCTACGACACTTCTGGAGCTCCGACAGGCACTGGTGCAAGAATGGGAGGCTATACCCCAGCAGCTGCTCGACCACCTGATCCAGAGTGTGCCAACCCGTTGTGCGGCCTGTGTATGTGTGCATGGTGATCATATCCCATATTGATATCGAGGTACATGCGCAGGAAACAGTGGCGTTTTGTAGCACATGTGTTTCGGGACGGTTTTCTTAACTTATCATCAATACAGTGCACTTACATATATGTGTCGTGTGTGTTCCCTATGTGTCTGTGCTATTAGCGCCAGTTTTGTGTAGTGCCTCGTTGTGTGGCACCACATTCTGCTATTATCCTTAATTTATGAGCATGAGTGTATATACTAATTCAGGTTTTTTAATTTAATTACATTTCATTGAGATAACAAAAGTATTTAAAGGAAGTAGTGCGTAGATAATTCGTCCTTCAGGTCGAGATAATTATTTCTTGTCATTGCGACCTGATGTCCCACTTCAGCGCTGTTCAGGTCCATGTCCGGTAACAACACTAAATATGAACAACACTAATACATCCTGGTAGCCGTTATACCTGTCACATAGAAATGCAACTATAATGATTTATATACCCGCCGATGGTGTCAACTTTTACGAAGTTACAATGACACATGAGGATGTTTTCTGGGTGCTTCACTTTTGTGTCAGGCTGTGTATAATCCGGAAGTCACTGCACAGGACATGGCACTCTTAAGGGACTGTTTGTTGTGGCATGTTAGCACGCAACTTCTGCTGTAATCAATTCATCAAAATCGATGGATCCTGTAGGAGAGACGAGCACTACTGGTGCGTTGATGCGGTTTCTACAAAAAACGTAGTGGTATATCCGACACAAAAGATGGAAGGTAATGCTGAAAAATGTTTTACTACTGAATATGTCCTTTGGTAGCCTTTAAGTCAGTACCAATTTGAGACTAAATTCGTCTTCGTTTGCTCTTTTCAGTGCCACAAAGTTAATCGATTTCGGAGGAACCTAGTCACAGCGTAAGGAAACAGATCAAGGCCGAAAAATATCTCATAATAACACGTGACGGCGAACATATCTCATTAATGCGAGCACTTTCTTTCTGTTTGTTCCAGATATTTGGGAGACCACGCACTTCCTTTATTTTATTTTCCACGGTTATAACGTTTTACTGTTGTTAAACTTGTATCGAAATTCTTTGTATACCCAATAAGTCACTTGTGTTACGTCACGAAACAGTTTCTCTTCCTCTTAATAACATGTTATGACACAACAACATGAAGTAAAGGCAATGGTAATTACGAGCAGAAACGATGAACCCGAAAAATTGCCGAAAATTGAAACACGTTGATTCTGAGGCAGAAGAATTAAGAAACCAGCATCAAATAACATGTATAATAAACGTAAAGCTTACAAGCTAATTTTCACAAAAATAAACGGAGAAACTACTGTTCACTCCAAAGTAATGAAAAATTCTCTGAGCAATAACTTTGTAACTAAATGGAAGCAACATAATTGAACTACAGAAGGCAACTAAATGAACAGGTACCAAAACGAGGGAAAGAAACTAATGGAAAAAAGTAGCTTACGTAATTTGTAGGAGGAAAATTGAAAAATAAGGAAGGACAGCAGAGTCAGTAAGTCTGTAATTACCTTAAGCAGCCACAATGTCACAAACCCGCCAAAGCACTCAGAGAAGACACGGGTCTCATAACCGCTAGTAATACGTCTAACATCTTCTTTAATTGATATCGTGTACATCTCATGACTGAAACATTTTGCAAACAGAGTAAGCGGTTCATTACCACAAACATGTAGTCAGCTGGAACTCATTCACAACATGAATGAAAACAGCGTAAACACAAAAATATAATGTAATCCTCTGGTACTACCGAGTAATTGGCATCGTATGACACAAAAATAGAGATTACAGTTTATAAATATAAGCAGTTACTAGATCAGCTGTTTCCCTCTAAAAATACACTTGCAGCATTGTTGAACTGGCTAATGGAGAAACTGCCACATTTAAACAGCTTAAGTTTTAGTGAAGGTTAGCCATTAGACTCCAGTAAAATTCAAAGCACATCAGCTTACATGAAGCAAGTAGTAGCCGGCCGAAGTGGCCGAGCGGTTAAAGGCGCTACAGTTTGGAACCGCACGACCGCTACGGTCGCAGGTTCGAATCCTGCCTCGGGCATGGATGTGTGTGATGTCCTTAGGTTAGTTAGGTTTAAGTAGTTCTAAGTTCTAGAGGACTTATGACCACAGCAGTTGAGTCCCATAGTGCTCAGAGCCATTTGAACCATTTTTGAAGCAAGTAGTAGAGGCCTTCATTTTAAAAAATATGAAATGCAGTAACCTATCTGGTACTATATTTTTCTCTGGTGAAAATGTTTGCTAACAATACTCTGAAGTTTGCGATCACAACGAGCATATAAACACACCGAACAAAAAATTAACGCCCACCCAGGAGATTTCACGCTAGTATCATGTAAGAAGGCCTCTAGTCTTGATAAGGTCCAAGTTCGGCGAGAAAGAATGTCCACAAGTTTCTTCATGTACACCATAACCAGCTGAACCCACTCGATGATGATTAGATCCCGTGGAGCTACGAAATTTAGGGAATATGCAGGGTGATTCAGGTGCCCCTACCGCTGTCGTTTTATGCAGGCCGCCATATTACAGCTGGTCTTCATAAACTATGCACGAGGTTTTTATATTCTCTCGCTCACTATGCGCAAACTATCAGTCCTACAGAAAAAATGAACAGAACCTTTAAATTTTGTGCTGAGATGTGTTTTCGCTAGAGGCATAGTTTCCGAGCTATTCAAGAAAAACATGACATTAAAACGCACCCCCACTCCCACACAGCCCCCACAGGTCAGGATTTCTAGTATGTTGTTCATGGTGTTCCCTCCTACCACATTATATGTATTTGCGACTGCAGGAATTATTTCTCACATTCGACCGTTTTTGGTCTTCGCTGACTGGCCATATTATACCATCGGATTAGTCGAGCACTTAAAAATTGTAAATTCGACGTTTGTGTAAATTTTATCTAACAATTTTGTGAATTTAAACAGTATAAAATAAAAAATTACAAGTTGTGTTCGTAAGGCCTTCAGACTACGAAACAGCTGTGCTTCTACGGGTTAAGTTTGAATGGCATTGTCAACGCTATTAGTTACAGCGCAACGTTTACAAAAGGTGTTTTCTTTCATTACCGTCTTGGGCACGTTAAAATTAATAATGTTAAAGAAGGAACCGAGTATGCTCGTAGCTTAATAGCCCAAGCAATGAGACCAAAAGAGGTCGAATATCGGGAATAGTTCATGTCGTCGGAAATTTTTGTACAGTGGTAGGAGGGAGTGCTAGCAACAACATACTAGAAATCCTGACTGGTGAGGGATGAATATCGGGCGTAGGTGCGTTTCAAGGTCACATTTGTCCGTTATTCTTGAATAACTCGAAAACCGCGGCCACCAACGAAAATGTATCCCAGTACAAAATTTAACTACATTAAATTTCCTGCATAAAGTTCCTGTTAATTTTTCCTGCAGGACTAAGTTTTAGCGTATCGAGTGAGTGAATATGAAAATCTCACGCGTGATTTATGAAGGTGTCCACCTCGGTAGCTGCGAGGTCAGCGCGGTAGTTTCCTAACTGAAGGGAAATTTTCTCCGTTCGGGGACTGGGTGCTGTGTAGTCCTAACGTTCGTATTGTCATAAATGACTTTTCATTGTTGAGGTGGCTGTATGGGCACGTACCGAAAGCCAATAAATCAAAAATTGTCAGTTATTACATTGCGGGTTGTATAACATGACAGCGGTAGGGGCAGCTAAATCACCCTTTAGTGTGTTATACTTCACTCGCTATCCTAAATAGTCCTAGACGTTTTCTGTGGGATTGATATCTGGTGATTTAGCAGGCTAGTCAACGTGCGGTAGGGTGTTCCTCCAACCAGGAACCTACATCTGTAATCCGATTGCCCTGTGAACACTACTCTTGTCGTGCTGGAAAACGGAAGTGTCCACAGCAAACTCATCGTGAATATGTAGAATAAAGGGTGGCGCTTGGTAAGCGAGAATACTGAAATAAACATTCTGCTACATGTACACGGTAAACTGATTGAGTGGGTCCAAGTCAGGTTACGAAAAACACCCTCAAAGCATCACAGAACCACTTCCGGTACGAAGTACACCCTCCAAACATTGCGGGTTAAAATCATCATTGGGCCGTTGGAGCACTCGATTCCTTGGATCATTTGCAGAGGCATTATTGCGACTCGTTGGACCACAATACATGCCTCCACACAGCTACCGGCCAGTTTCTGTGTTCTTTAACCCATTGAAAACGTGTAGCTTCATTAGCCGTGTGAGCCATTGCCTTCTGCGAGGTTCATCGTTGGTTCGCTAGCTTGTTTAAGATAGATGTACACCTACTGACAGGAGCAATTCCTGTCCGTTTTTAAACAGGTTGTCATTAACAATGTGTGACACACTTCTCTGGCCTCTGTTGTTTAGGATCTTTTTACGGGCATTGTTTCGCCTCCGTGTTACATAAGCTCACCGTACAAAAAAAAAAAAAATAGTTATCCTAATGCTCACGCACAGGTCAGTCGTTGAGCCTTTACAGATGGCGTCGTGATTAATTCACGCGCTCTACCGCTCGAGCACTACCTCTGCGTGAGCATAAAGCAATACTATCAGTGAGAAATTCATGTTTTAACCTGTAATTGTACATAAACATGGCTAAATGTAAGGACGTGACAGTGTGGCAAAATGTGGAAATAGAGTTCGGCCGTGACCATGGACACACGATGGCTGAAGTTGGTGGATTTGTTGGTTTTAGCGGCGAACTGTTCAACGTGTCTACAGGGAGCGTAACACACGTGGCCGCGGAACACAACGTCAGAACTGTGGTTGGAAAAGATCCTGGCTGAGAGAGACTGGGGACACGTTTCGCGCCTTGTGAATCATAATGGCTTCCAACCCAACAGGACCTGCTGCAGGCAGTGAATGAAGATCTATTCCGAACTGTTAGCTAGAGAAAATAGTGATGAGAACTGCTTGCAATGAACATATGGAGTCGGTCACCTTGCGGGAGGCCATTGCTCGCACAAGCACATAAAGACAAAAACAAAGTTCATCAGGCTGAAAGAATATGTGACTGATTTTCTGAACACTCCTTCACTCTATTAAATTTCGGTTAGCCTGCAAACTCACCCGACTTGGGCCCTGTAGCCCTCCTCCACCCTATAAAATTACCATTGGCCTGCAAACTCAACTGACTTGGACCCCACAGAAAATCTGTGGGACATTTTGGAACAGCGAGTGAAACGTCAACACTAGCATCCTCGCAATTTGGTGGAATATCGCAATCAAATCCTCAGCGAGTGGCTTAACCTTGATGCGACGTGGCTCTCAGCACTATGGGACTTAACTTCTGAGGTCATGAGTCCCCTAGGACTTAGAACTACTTAAACCTAACTAACCTAAGGACATCACACACATCCATGGCCGAGGCAGGATTCGAACCAGCGACCGCAGCAGCCGCGTGGTTCCGGACTGAAGTGCCTAGAACCGCTCGGTCACAACGGCCGGTCTGATGCGACGTACCTGCTCAACCTCGTGGACTCACTTCCTAACCGAATCCAGACGGTAATCAAGACCAGGGGCGGAATTAAGCGGTATTAAATAATGCTTATAATGATTTCTCTAGGGTGATTAATTTTTTGACCCTTGAACTTAGCTGCGAGTGGTACACCATTCATCGACAAGTCAGACAATCCACATCGGTACATGAACAAATCGCCGGCCGGGGTTGCCGAGCGGTTCTAGGCGGTACAGTCTGGAACCGCGCGACCGCTACGCTCGCAGGTTCGAGTCCTGCCTCGGGCATGGATGTGTGTGATGTCCTTAGGTTAGTTAGGTTTAAGTAGTTCTAAGTTCTAGGGGACTGATGACCTTAGAAGTTAAGTCCCATAGTGCTGAGAGCCATGAACAAATCGGGCAACTTTATCCATGATGTGGTCATGGGCACCTCGAAGCACGATAGCTCCTTTCTGTCATTCTGTCGCGTCTCCATGTCGACACATCTTACTTAACTGATTCCCTGCAACTGACAAGCACACATCACGACACTGGCGGTGGAGGATCACATGGCAACATGGTATCAGATTACACCACCTACAGAGCTCCAAAGTGACCAATGTTTTCTTTGAAGATGGGTGACTAATATTTTATCGGGTGAGCTCAAACAAACAAGAGTAGAATGAACCATTGTGTAGCGACTTGAATAAAATAAGTGAAGAACATATATATATCACGACTGAAAAGAGGTATGATAGTCCATATTTGTTTGTGCTATGCTGAAAGTTGCTGCGTTCGTGTGCATTTGTGTAAAGCTCATGGGTAGGAGGCGTCCAAAGGCTGTCGAATTCCCCCCCCCCTCCCCCCTTAAATCGAATTTCCCGATTTTTAGCTGTCGCGTCATCTGGCTCCGTCATCTGATTTTAATATTTAGTAGTTGTGAATAACATACCTGTAAATGTGGAAATATCGCCATACATTATTTTGTAATGATATCATTATGTACTCATTTCGTTAACGACACATCCAAAGCCACATGATCTATTACATTGCAACAAACTATCGTCACATACATGTTACGTCACTATGCGATGGTAGCAGTTATTACAGAGGCGCCATTAGGACCAATATCTCACGAGATGACATGGAAAAGTAGGAGTTTACGTTTCATCAAGCAACGTCGTTATGAAGATTATCACGCTTTTCGAAACACAAGTTTACGCCATCATAAGCTTATCCTGTCTGAGAAGCTGAATACGAAATGAAGAGAGAAACTTAAGGGGAAAACGGAGTAAAAGGAATACTAATATTAACTTGATATAGAAGAATTCCGCGATCCTTTGCAATTATGTTCTCTTTCATTCCGATTACGCTAAGGTAATGCGATACTGGTCCTGTGACACCCTCGTACGTCGAATTAGCTTTGTAAACTTCGAAATCAATCTGTATCGCTGCACACTGAGATCGATCTACCTAAATTCAATAGACTGGATACAATAAAGTCCACGAATATCGCAGAATCTTCCATTTCGATGCAGTAGCACGAAACTCGTACTGTGCTTTAAAATTTACGCGTTAATCCGGTCTGCTTTTGATACTGAATTTGCCAGTGCGATGCCCCAAAGAAATCGCAATACAGAGCGTTGGGGATTAAGTCCTCGTCCAGCCGTATCTATTTCAGTTTTCAGTGGTTTCCTAAATCACTCTAGGAGAATGTGAATATGATTAATTAGAAAGGCTTCCGCTGATTTCTGTTCCAGGCCTTCTCCACAACACTTCGATCAGCTTAAACATCTCTAAGTGACAATAAACTATTATGTTGTAAGCGACAAGAGAGCAGCTCACTTGTAATACTTGACTTCTGTTTCTTCAGTTAAATCGAGGTTGGTGCTAATGTTTTTCTGGTTCGTTCTCTTGATAGTAATGTACTGTTTAATGTTTCTAATTGCATTACAACTGCACTGTCAACGATGACGTTTACCATGTGTTTCTCCCTCACTTGCGTTGTGTAACATCTTTTTGAGTGTTGTTCACTAATATTGTACCCTTTTTACGACGACAGTCATTTAAACTCTGATGAGGGCCTCGTACACCGAAAACCGGTTAACGAAATAAATTGATACTGTAGAACATGCACAATATTGGGCGTTTTATTTATAAAAAACAACAAATTCTAAAATTGCTTTTCTCGCAAATTGAATCTACTCTGCTATTAAAGCTACTTTTCCACTATGTAGTAACGTATTGTTCATGAATACAACATGTCACCAAAAATCTCAAAACAATTCAAGTTATGGGAAGGTTCATTAGAAAAAAGGGCTGCCGGTATCACTTCACGTATTTGTCAACCAGAGTTTGTCCTACCTCTGTAAGACCCTCGTCGACAACATCATCGCCCCGTTTCTGTCAGGTACCGAATCTTACTATGTGGCCATCAGACCTGTTAATCATGGATTGTGACTAGTCTTAGGTACGTTGTAGAGTCCTGAGTGCCTGGACATCTGCGTTTATTGCGAAGGCCCCCGGTTTCCGACAAAATCGATGTTGAAGTTGTATGCATAACTCCTATATCCATCACGTTCTGACTAACAAGTGCATCGCTACGGTTAAGGTTGACGCCTACCATACTGGCGGTATGGGTTCAAGTCCTGTCCCTGTACTTTTTTAAAATTTCATCCTACAGGATATCATTAAATAGTATACGTTACGCAAAAGTATTCAAAAATAGTCATTCTACGCAGTAGTAATTTCGTTAATAAATCAGGCATTACAGTAAACTTTTTTCAAATGTGTACTCTGTTTGTTACAGAACAAATTACTCAAGCGTCTTACTCGCTATCGCTTGCATCTCTTTCTGTGCTAGAACGGATTTCCGGATGGTATTTGTCGCAGAGAAAGCCGAAAAACAAATTCGTAGAACACCACGCATATCTAATGAAAACTACTACCTTGCAGGCATACGTATTTTTCAGAAGCGATACCGGAAAAAACCTGATTGGTTAAACTCAAAAAGAATGTTCTTTCTTCGATCACCTTCGACGTGAATTACTTGTATTTTATCATTGTTTTAAAAGCAGGTGCACTACATTGACGAAGAACTAAATGATGTAATTTTATGGACTCTTCTCTCGAAGCGATTTCTCTATCAGTCTTTAGTAAATAAGGAGCATTTTGAATTTATTTCGCGAAAATTTTAACCTTCCTGTAATAGGAAACGTTACAGGGTTGACAAAGAGGCGTAAATTTGGGTGTTACAGTTTTTACGGTGAAGATGGATGCTTTTCTTACATCTTGGAGGATTTTATCGTAAAGTTTCTGATCAGTTTGATCTCCCCACGAATCCATAATGTAAAAAAAAAGTACGCGGGCTGGTTTTGAACCGGTACTGTCATAGTTTTAGCCGCGAACCTTAGCCGCTGCGCAAGGCTCAAATGGTTCAAATGGCGCTGAGCACTACGGGACTTAACTGCTGTGGTCATCAGTCCCCTAGAACTTAGAACTACTTAAACCTAACTAACCTAAGGACATCACACACATCCATGCCCAAGGCAGGATTCGAACCTGCGACGGTAGCAGTCGCGCGGTTCCAGACTGTAGAGCCTAGAACCGCTCGGCCACTCTGGCCGGCGCGCAAGGCTCGCTTGGTCAGAACTCGTCTAAATGTTGCGTTTGTAAAAGGTGCACATAAAACTGCAATATACACTCCTGGAAATGGAAAAAAGAACACATTGACACCGGTGTGTCAGACCCACCATACTTGCTCCGGACACTGCGAGAGGGCTGTACAAGCAATGATCACACGCACGGCACAGCGGACACACCAGGAACCGCGGTGTTGGCCGTCGAATGGCGCTAGCTGCGCAGCATTTGTGCACCGCCGCCGTCAGTGTCAGCCAGTTTGCCGTGGCATACGGAGCTCCATCGCAGTCTTTAACACTGGTAGCATGCCGCGACAGCGTGGACGTGAACCGTATGTGCAGTTGACGGACTTTGAGCGAGGGCGTATAGTGGGCATGCGGGAGGCCGGGTGGACGTACCGCCGAATTGCTCAACACGTGGGGCGTGAGGTCTCCACAGTACATCGATGTTGTCGCCAGTGGTCGGCGGAAGGTGCACGTGCCCGTCGACCTGGGACCGGACCGCAGCGACGCACGGATGCACGCCAAGACCGTAGGATCCTACGCAGTGCCGTAGGGGACCGCACCGCCACTTCCCAGCAAATTAGGGACACTGTTGCTCCTGGGGTATCGGCGAGGACCATTCGCAACCGTCTCCATGAAGCTGGGCTACGGTCCCGCACACCGTTAGGCCGTCTTCCGCTCACGCTCCAACATCGTGCAGCCCGCTTCCAGTGGTGTCGCGACAGGCGTGAATGGAGGGACGAATGGAGACGTGTCGTCTTCAGCGATGAGAGTCGCTTCTGCCTTGGTGCCAATGATGGTCGTATGCGTGTTTGGCTCCGTGCAGGTGAGCGCCACAATGAGGACTGCATACGACCGAGGCACACAGGGCCAACACCCGGCATCATGGTGTGGGGAGCGATCTCCTACACTGGCCGTACACCACTGGTGATCGTCGAGGGGACACTGAATAGTGCACGGTACATCCAAACCGTCATCGAACCCATCGTTCTACCATTCCTAGACCGGCAAGGGAACTTGCTGTTCCAACAGGACAATGCACGTCCGCATGTATCCCGTGCCACCCAACGTGCTCTAGAAGGTGTAAGTCAACTACCCTGGCCAGCAAGATCTCCGGATCTGTCCCCCATTGAGCATGTTTGGGACTGGATGAAGCGTCGTCTCACGCGGTCTGCACGTCCAGCACGAACGCTGGTCCAACTGAGGCGCCAGGTGGAAATGGCATGGCAAGCCGTTCCACAGGACTACATCCAGCATCTCTACGATCGTCTCCATGGGAGAATAGCAGCCTGCATTGCTGCAAAAGGTGGATATACACTGTACTAGTGCCGACATTGTGCATGCGCTGTTGCCTGTGTCTATGTGCCTGTGGTTCTGTCAGTGTGATCATGTGATGTATCTGACCCCAGGAATGTGTCAATAAAGTTTCCCCTTCCTGGGACAATGAATTCACGGTGTTCTTATTTCAATTTCCAGGAGTGTAGATTTTCTCTGAAACTAGGAGTCGTCGCATGAAAAGCATATAGGTATTCAGGGTAGATCCCACAATAACATACCTAAGACTCGTCAAAATCCGTGATTAACTGCTCAGATGGAAAGTATGACACAGTGAAGTCCCATTTCACTATTCATGTAACTTCGTGGAGATATTGGTCACGTAACGGCTGTTGAATTATTAAATTTTCAGTCCATTCGGAACTGATGTCCATGAACAACGTGACTCCCCACAGGCACGAATACACTTTTGTATTTGTTTAACACAGATGCGAACAGCCTCAAAATCTCATCTTGAGGAATTTTTTGTCATACCTAAAACACATGCTGCCCCAGTTAATAAATGATTATGATGATGTTTGGTTTGTGGGGCGCTCAACTGTGCGGTCATCAGCGCCCGTACGAAGTCCCAATTTTTACACAGTCCAACCGAGCCACTGCCACGAATGATGAGGACAACTCAAACACCCAGTCCCCGGGCAGAGAAAAATCCCCAACCCGGCTGCGAATCGAACCCGGGACTCCGTGATCCAGGGGCAGCAACACTAGCCACTAGACCACGAGCTGCGGACTCAGTTCACAAACTGTGCTGGATGGAGGCTAGTATGAAAACACACTGCTGGAAAAAAATTAGTGCAGACAACGTCGATTCTGATCCGATGACATATGTCACCTGGGGGAATGTAGATGTACTGACAATGTTTCCAACGTCGTTCGCTCATGTGTAGTGGCATAGCTACCAGAGCGACATATGTGTCTACCCTTTAACAGGGAATGCTCACAGTGGGAAGACTCAGTGTGGTGCAAACGTGTGAAGTAAGCAGGCAACCACGGTACGGAGATGCACTCGTGCTTCCTACAGCCAACACAGACATTTTGAAAGGAGTCAGATTGTGGCCTTCGGTGTGGCAGGATGGTCCTTTTGGAGAATTGCCACAAAATCTGGACGTGCTGTGTTATTTGTGCAACGATGGTAAAAGTGGTCACGTGAACACTCTCACACCCGTAGACGAGGTTCTGGACGTCCATCCAGCGCTGCACCCTCCAGAATCGTTGCATTGTAAGGGCAGCAGTGGCACATCATACAGCTACCACAACACAGATAAGTGGGCTTGTGAGCCCAGACGTGTTAACATGAACTGTTGCGAACCAGTTATTAGCAGTGGGACTACGAGCGCTCACACCTCTAGCCAGTCTTCTACTCACGCCACAGCATCGACGTGCACGGTTCGACTAGTGCTGTTGGAGGATCTTTTAGAAGATGGAATGGCTCGCCATGGTCTTCAGCGATGAACGCAGATTCTGCCTGCACGCTAGTGGTGGGGTCGTTTGCGTGTACGACGTACACCTGTTGAGCACTGTCTCGTAGAGTGCATTCGTCCAAGACACACCCAGGCCCTATGGTCCAGCGTTGGATAAGCTACAAACTCTCGGTCTCTTTTGGTGTTTCTGGGGGGGACGCTAACCAGTGCTTTGTACGTGCGGAATTTTGTTAGACCCGTTCCTATGCAGCAAGAAGGTGATGTGTAGTACCGAACAGGATAACGCTCGCCCACACTCTGCCCGTGAAACTCAACATGCTCTGCAAGGAGTGCAGAAACTTCCCTGGCCATCACGAACTACGGACTTGTCTCTAATCGAGCACATGTGGGATACGATGGGCCGAAAAGTGACTCGCGCCGCTCGTCAACCAACAACTCTTACAGGACTAAATGAATAGGTTGAACAGGTGTGGCATAACATATCCGAGGACAGTGTCCACCACCTCTACGATCGACTGGATGCCAGAGTCAGCATCTGTATTGACGCCCATGGAGGCTACACCACGTACTAACGTGCGTGTTTCATTGGTCGATACGTTGTGCCTCAGAACCGCTTGTGCTATTGATCTGTAAATGTAACCATTTTATGTCGTCCATACGCACTGTTGTAACAATAAATCTTGAATAAACTGGAAACCTCTAAGCGTATGTCCCTTATTTTTTCTAACGGCAGTGCATGTCATCCCATCACCTCCTAGACATAGTCGATACGTGACAAATTACGCTAACTGGCAGGCCAGTCAAAAATATGTGCATTCCTCAAAGCGTATGTGGTATGAACTGTAGCGTGACGTCATGCATTATCCTGCTGGAATGTCCCAATTTGGTTTCGTAGTCTGACCATGATGTCTATGACAACCGGTATTACCATTCTTGCCACTTGATGGCGAGCACTCAGCTTGCCTTCAACAGTTGCCAAATCAGTTCTGTGGCATATTCTGTAGCTCCCCACAACGCGATTCCAGAAGTTGGAAACGTGTGGATCTCAAGAATTGCTGCTTCCTGTTACGTTCATCCAGTCGGTCTATGGACAGGTTCACGCCTATCTGACCGAAACAAAACAGAAGGCGGCTCATGGCTGAATACCACAAAATGCCCCACAGTTGACTCTGGCTCTACGTCATGAATGTCTTTGTTATTTGTGGTATGGCGTCACGGGTCGGTGGTAAGAGATCCATAGTAGACCTAGCTCGAAATACCAGTTCACTTTCAGTAAACTGATACAGACGGGTTGTGGTAACAATCTGCCTGTAATTTATGCCCAGATTTTAGATCTTACCATCCAGCTTTCCGTCAGAGCTAGTTGAACAATCCTACGGTCTTCCAGTGATGTTCTCTTTCTGAAAGAACCCGTGCCTACGATACGTGCCACACCGTTTTCTTGAGTCCATATCGTCACCAAATGATCTACACTCACTGCACTACAGCCATCTGTCGGTATGATGCTCCCATGTCCCTCATACCAATGATTCACGCTTCCTCAAAGCCCGAAAGGTGATGAGAACCAGCACGGTCATGTCCTGTGTCGCGATATCGAGTTCAAAACTCCAGTAACGTTAGAATCACCAAACTACCATCATGTTCTCATGCCACCTTGAAGAATGGTATTCTTTTTAACTGAAAATAAGCTCATATAAGGATGAAATTTTTAACACCATACTCCCGAACTACGGAAATACTGATGTAATAGTTTGGCAGCGTTCTTTCATGATGTAACACCTTCCGTTTACGTCGTGATAAGAACAGCAGCAAACCGTTAAGAGTCCCTTGGAAGCCACAGAAGCCAATTTTAAAATCGCCTTACGGATATCTGAACTTAGCCCCATGGTTCAAAATCTGTATATTTGTCTGTCACAAACGAAACAGCTGAGTTTCTTCACCTTTCTCGATTTACCGACAAAGGTCTTGCGGGTGAATGTTTCATTAAGAGCTTTGGATATTAATAGTCCCTTTGACGACTCAGCATATCATAACTTCCAATAACCGGTGTAACGGCTCCATTCCTGTAATTGGTTCAGTGCTCGTTTAACCGCAATGAAATCCGCCAAGTATGGGAGAAAGGCGCCAACCGGTCCTGACAGCCCGTGGGAGTTCCCTCTGACCACACAATCGCTGTATCGCTGCCATTTGTTCCCTCAACGTCGTTAAACTCAAAAATATTCTACCAGCCTTTACCCGTGATAGGTTACCGCGAAATACTGTGATAAGTTGTAATATCGGAATAAGGCCGCGTATAGTACCTTCATAAAGCAATCCGTGATTCATACGGTTGAACTCTGTGCCTCTCTCTACAAAAAAGGGCGAGGTGAACGTCGACAAAGCGAAACACCTGCCAGTAAGAAAATTCAAACCTCTTCTCTAATGTCCCACTCTCTCTACTCATGAGACCGAGAGAGACGGCATAGTTGTTATGTTACGAGATTCGCATTCGTGGCAATCATTTGTCAGCTCCCCGTTCGCCGACCTCGATTTAACTTTTCTACCTTTTCACTAAATCGCTTCATGCAAATTCCGGGACGGTTTACTTGAAAATGGAAACGGCCGATTTCCCCCCCCATCCTTGTGCAGTCTGAGCTTGCGTAGTGTCCCTAATGACTTTGTTGGTGACTTGTCGTTAAAATCAAATATTACTTCGTTCTATAAGTAAGTTCAGTTTTAGTTCAGTTTTTGTGTTTCCGGACGAAATCATTTCATGAATTCGAACTTTTTCATGGCAGTAGATAAAATACCTGTAGATTTCTTACCAGCTTTCAGTTGTTACCACGGATGCTTGAACTAAATTACTACTGATAATTAGGCCGCTTACGAAATCTGTAACATCCGAAAAAGCAGTAAACTGTAACACAACTTCACAAGTATGCAGAAGGATGATAAATAAAGTGATCAATTGACTAGTACGTCAGAAAACGTCAGTGTGTTTCAGATAAAGCAGAAATTAATTTCCGGAAATGAATTTTTAGTACAAGTTTGCTGCAGCACAGTTTTCTCCGCCCGTTTTTGGTTAAGTTTTTCATAATATGCAAATATATTCGGGTGATAAGAATGCATGTCATTGGAAATTAACTTACTTACCAGCCAATTGTACTAACTAGACGTAATTACACTTAAATTTAGGTGAACTCCTCATTTTAAAATTATTTTATGATATTTCATATCCAAACAAATAAATCTTTGCCATTTACTTGAAAGTTTAACAGACACTTATTATGTTCATGTAGATAACAAAGTCAACCACACGGAGTAAATGAACAATACCAGTAACTGTATAAACAAATTCATGTATTTTAATTATTTAGTTATTGAAACATTTACCCAATGTTACAGAGTGTCCCGGACGGTTTGATAATTATTCAGAGATACAAAAAGTACTATGAGTCAAGCAAAAAAGTCTGCTATACGTGTGCACTAAAATGCATATCTTACGAGATATGAGGGCTTTATCATCTTCGATACTGTGAAAAAAGGCTCTTCAACTGCAAGCTCTTTGCTTTCCATGTTTTGGGAGGTGGTAATATGAACTAAAAACAGAAAGAAAGTCTACTAAAATGGGCTCTAAAGTGCATACCTTAAGAAGCTGTGAGCACCTCTTCATCTTCGCCACGTGAAATACATCTTTTCTATTGAATAAACGCTAATAGCTCTTATGGTGTGCATTTTAGACTCATGTTTCCTCGACTTTTTTTCTTATTTTGATCCAAAGCATGGAAACCAAAGAGCTTGTATTGGCAGGCATTTGCTTCACAGTATCGAAGATGGACAAATGCTCATGGTACTTAAGGTATGAATTTCGGCGTCCATCTAGATCTTTTTGTTTCCTATGGTCATTCCTGGGCAACACAGTTGCGTGTGCTTATTCCCTAGAGAGCAGTTCTCCTGTTCATTAATTATGGGGGCTGATTTCGTTTTCTAGACGAGTTTTATTTTGACCATCATTTCCGGGTGAAGATCCTCCCCAAATTAATGGGTCAAAAGATCATGGGTTGACTGTACCAGGAAGGAAGAATTGTACCAAGGAAACGAAAGATTAGTCGAGTCAGATAGGGAAAGAAGACATGCTGTACGGACGTCTCTTTAGGATAGAAGAGTCGAGGCTGACAAAAGAGATTTAGTATATACTTGAGAGCAGACGAGGTTTTCAACGTACGGCTTATAGCGGTGAGAAATGCTTTTGAACAGACTGGGTCAAAACGAGGAACTGGCGGTCTCACACAGGACAAACAGAACAAAATGTAGGTCAGTGAACGACAGTTTTAAAGGCTTCGCCGGCCGGTGTGGCCGAACGGTTCTAGGCGCTTCAGTCTGTAACCGCGCGACCGTTACGTCGCAGGTTCGAATCCTGCCTGGGGCATGGATGTGTGTGATGTCCTTAGGTTAGTTAGGTTTAAGCAGTTCTAAGTTCTAGGGGACTGATGACCTCAGATGTTAAGTCCCATAGTGCTCAGAGTCATTTGAACCATTTTTTTAAAGGTTTCCATGATGAACAGGAACTGAATAGGAAATATGCACAGGGAATAACACAGTCTGCCAGGGGAATATTGTAAATGTTTTGAACTGCGAACAAGGTTTCCAGTAACGTGCAATTTTTAACTAACGTTGTCTACTGCCGATATCGTATACTCATAAACACAATAATATGAAAGCATTCAGTAACAATATGTTGCATTTATCTAGTCTTGTGTCTAGCACTCTTTGGTGGACTACGTTATCATTCCTACATCACAAGCAAACAGATTTACTCCCGTTATATCGGTGTTAGATAGAAAGTTATTTACGTAGAAAGAATAGTAATGGACAAGTATCACTTCCTGCGAAACACTTCCTAGTTCTAAGAAGATATGCAGTGCGCACTAGTGAAGTTGCATCACATAATTAGTAACTATCTAATAATTACATATGAAGTAAACATTGTTGGATTGAAATTTGCACTTTCAGTTTCATAAAATGTAAGTTACTATAAAATACAGTTTTTGTAAACAAAATCAGCCGGCCGGAGTGGCCGTGCGGTTCTAGGCGCTACAGTCTGGAACCGCGTGACCGCTACGGTCGAAGGTTCGAATCCTGCCTCTGGCATGGATGTGTGTGATGTCCTTAGGTTAGTTAGGTTTAAGTAGTTCTAAGTTCTAGGGGACTGATGACCACAGCAGTTAAGTCCCATAGTGCTCAGAACCATTTGAACCATTTTTTGTAAACAAAATCAAAGGCAGATTACAGAAAATATCGGTAGACAATATTTTAAATTTAAATTTTTTTTTTGTATCATTGACAGATGAAAGTTCTATGGCAACGCCACTTTCAAATGCAATTTTGTGTTTCAGTAATTATGTTCGTAGAATAAATGAAGATTAAATTTTTATAGCCATCAATATATTTAGAAACAGGTCCTTTTAGCAGCTTAAAATGTGGCTCTCTTCTGCACGTGTGCAAAGTTTAGAACAATTCATACCGATGAAAGAGCCGTAGTGAACCATCAAAATGGTGTCTACTGATGTTACTCGTTCCAAGTAACGTTTCATAACTGAATGCTTAGTTGCGGTAAAGTAATCAGTGGTGAACATTTATAAACATTTGTGTGTAGTGTATGGTATGGATGCAGTTTATATGAGTAGTCTTGGGCGATGGGTGAAGATAAATAAAGCGTCAGCAAATGCTGAAGCTGGGCTCCATGATCGGCCACGTTCGTGACGTCGGTTAGTAATCAAAGGGCGCGTGCAATGATGGAGCCTCTTGGATATTGAAAAGTGTACTTAAGATGGGTTCCACGGATGCTCACAACAGACCATAAGATTCAAAGAAAAGCCAATTCACCTGAACTTCTGGAGCAGTTTGGGTGCAATGCAGAGGTCTTTCTGTTACGAATCGTTACGGATGACGAAACCTGGGTGCATTACTTTCTGCTGGGAACATAAAACAGTCACCAAAAGAGAAGAAATTTAAGGCATCCCACTCTGTAGATAAAATAATTATGACAGTTTTTTGGAGTGGTGATGGTGTCATTCTGCTCTATGTGTTGCCAAAAGGATCAACCACTGGAAGGCAGATATGAAACTCTGAACGAACTCAAGACGTGTTTCCGACGTTTTCGGTCTGACAGAAATCCAAAAGAAATGTTACTATAACACGACAGTGCTCGCTCACACATATGTCTCAGAATTGAGAACACATCGTCGAATTGGGTTAGACTCCCATGTGTTTGAGCCACTTAGGGAAAACAATGGGAGCGTTATTGAAGGAGTGAAAACATGACAGCAAGCACAAAACAAGAGCTTTTACCAACAGGTAATACAGGCTTTTACAGGACACTGATTTAAGGTAACAGAACGTGATGGAGACTATGTAGAAGAATCGCACATGTTATAGAAATACTGACTGATATTTTCACAGAATTATGGCTCTTAATAATAAATATGTTCTGAAAACATTATAGGGGTCTTATTTTTTTAACGTTATTCATATAATCATATTATTGTATGTGTGCTCGACAGTTTTTACTACATTAATTTTCGAGACCCATAGAAAAAAATGTCAATTATGAATCAGCGTGATATTTCTCATCTTCCTTGTATATGAATCTAAAGGTTTCGTATTTTAATCTGACTCAGTTGCATTGCAAAATATTCAAATTACCCCTGCTACCAAATCAGGAGAATATTTAGTAGATATTTGTCTTAGTTTATTATCGATTCCATGAGAGAGTAAGATAATTAGTTATTTCTTGAGTACTTTTAGAAGAGTAACATCATTCTAATTGAATATTTGTGATAATATCTCTGGAATACACTACAGTACGTATTATGTAATACTTACTGCACAAATTTTAATTTTTAGGAAGTGGTATTTAAAGTAATGTTTGTAATCTGAGTAGTGTAAGGTATGTGAGAAACAAGTGTATTTCCACAAGGCCTTCTTTATGTGGTTTAGCTTCTGTCAGCGATACGAACAAAATTGAAGCACTTATTACGAAAACGTCACAATCAACGAGCAAAAAACGGAGTAAGTCATTACTAATCAGCCTGCATCAAGACTGTTCGACACCCTGCATTAACTGATGATCCACATAGAGGGTGGCACATGAAATGTGTTACCAATTGTTTCTTTCGCAATTTACTACGCACATTAGATATCCCGCCGGAATCTCTACAGCAGTACCAGCAGAGCTTAGAAAAACAAATGAGTTACGAAATGACGTGTAATTCACGATACTGCCGCAAGGACACTAGTAAGCAATGGCTGACAATGGAAGACTGACGACACAGCAACGATCGGCAATTGTGTGACTTTTTCATAAAATGAAAAGCCTTGTTGTGACTCATAGGCGTTTTCGACAACAGTTTAACATACGATGGGTCCCTTGCAAGAAGACCATCCACAGGTTGTACGATATATTTGTACAGGAAGGAACAGTATTGGAAGCGAAGCTACCTCGGCCTAAGCCTGTCTGTTCGCCGGAGAATATTGAAGCGATACGAATTGCTGTACAGAGAAGTTCTGGGAAATCGTGTAGAAAGGCAGCAGTGCAACTAGGAATATCCAGACGTTCCGTTCAACGCATTCTTAAAAGTGACCTCCATATGTACCCATACAAGATGACCTGTGCACAGAAGCTCACTGAAGAACACAAGCAGCAGAGACTACTGTTTGCTGAGTGGGCGGCGGATAGGGAAGAAACTCTCAACAACGTTTGGTTTTCAGACGAGGCGCATTTTCATTTAGACGGTGTGGTTAACAAACAAAATGTACGCCTTTGGGCCACTGAAAATCCACAAGTGCTTCATGAACGGCAACATTATGCTCCGAGGATTACAGCGTGGGCAGCAATTTCCAGTCACGGACTTATTGGACCCTTTTTCTTTGAAGAAACTGTGAACAGCGAGCATTATTTGAGCATGCTTCGCAATAGCTTTATTCCACAGCTTCTTCCTACTGTCTTGCCCTTCAACACGAAGTGGTTCATGCAAGATGGAGCAAGGCCACATACTGCAAACACTGTGTTGGAGTTTTTACACGAGCATTTCGACATGCGGATCATTTCACTCAGGTTTCCAGGTCGCTTCAGTGACGGACTAAATTGGCCCCCCAATAGTCCAGACCTCAATCCATGTTAATTTTTTCTTTGGGGGTACCTAAACGAAAAAATTTTCCCGAAACGTCTTATTCTTCAAGCTTGCAGTGAAATTACGGAAGACATGTGCCGTAGGGTAATCACTAACTTCAGTGTTCGTTTGAAGGAAAATAGGAAACGAAATGGTGGACATATTGAGCATGTGTTGAGTTAGAACAAATCTCCATGGACGGCTCTTCATTGTAGTATATGTTCCTTTCATATTGTATTGACAATAAAGATATTCAAAAACAAAATGGTAACACATTTCGTGCGCCGCCCTGTATGTTCTGTGGATACAGGGTGTAGTCACGCTTCAGAAGTCGACATTATAAGATTTATAAACGAACAACAAAGGAAATGAAACCGTAAGATGGTTCAAATGGCTCTGAGCACTATGGGACTCAACATCTTAGGTCATAAGTCCCCTAGAACTTAGAACTATTTAAACCTAACTAACCTAAGGACATCACACACACCCATGCCCGAGGCAGGATTCGAACCTGCGACCGTAGCAGTCTCGCGGTTCCGGACTGCAGCGCCAGAACCGCTAGACCACCGCGGCCGGCGAAACCGTAAGAAAGAATGATTTATGAACAAAAGAAACGGCTAACTGCGAATAGGACTCGCGCTCTGAGGGTTCCGCGTAGACTTTATTTGTATATGCATCCCGGGAACAGAGAATCTCGACGATTTTTGCAAGTTATCGATATCGATACTCGTAAGATATCGGTCCCAGGGATTCCATGACTTTCAAATATATTATAACTTAAAGTTTTTAGATTAATATTTGGGTGTAATTTCCAATTTACTATTGTAATTCCTGAGAAAACGGGGTCTTAACAGGCGGACAGGCAGAGAGTCATATAACAAACTACAAAATTTCTGTTTCATATGATATAATTACAAATTAACAATTTTAGGATTATTTTTCTTACTTCTACTGTGAAACCTTGCTTCTTGTCAGATTTCATAGGAAAGATTGTCAGATTTCAAGGAAAGTAGTCTACATGTTTTAAGGAGTGAATTTGCGAGTATCAATATGCTACAGAAAACAACTTATCTTTTGAATGAATTGACTTAGAAGGTTAAGATAGTTACATCGCCAAGGTCCCATGGGCTTCAATATGTATTATAAATTTCAGCTTGATATTTGTACTAGTCCCTGAGATAAAGGGCCTTAACATCAGGACAGACAGACAGTCAGATAAAAAAAAGTTTTTTTTTCTTGTGATATAATTACAGATTAACAATTTTACGATTTTTTACTGTGTTAGTACTGTGAAACCTTCCTGCCTGCCAAATTTCGCGATTGTCGATCAACAGGAAGTATTCTTTAGATCTTGATGAGCGACTTTGCGAGAGTCAAAATATGTGACATAATGGCCGCATCTTTTGATTGCACTGACTTAGAAACTTGAGTTTCTTACACCGCCATAGAACCGTAGACCTTTGTTTGTGATGTAAATTTCAGCTTGATACACCAACCCGTTCCTGAGAAAAAGGGTCCTTAAGAGTCGTACGGGCAGACAAACAGACAGACGGACAACAAAGTTATCATATAACGGTTCCGTTTTTACCAGTTGAGATACGGACCCCAAAAAAGAAATAATTTTGCATAAACTATGTCTTCTGATCACTAGCAATAACTGTTTGTAACGAGCATGACACATGATGATATCTGATTGAATTTCATTCAAAGGGCTACGATGATTATTTCTAGTCATACATATTTGTTCACAGTATTAGGGCGTGATGTTGAGGCCAATTACAGCCCACAACTTGAAGGTAACCTCAAGAACACGAGGGTCTCTGGAAATTGTAGTTTACAGTTATTCAGAAACAGCGAACATCATTGCGAGCATTCTCTAATGTTCCCTTCTCGAAAGTTTAGCATTCTAGATCAGTGATACGTTATGCTGCAATTAATACGACAAAAATACTGTGAAATGAAAGTAGAGTATACCTTTGTTTTCTGCGAAGCAGCTAGCACTGTTCTTCATAGTCAGTAGAGGGCAAACGTTACGTATGATGGATAACAAATAAACGAATGAATAAGCATCCTGCAGTCTGACGAAGCTGATTAATGTTCTCTCTTATTCTATGAAACGAAAAGAAGATTCAGTGGGTCAGAGATTAAACATCACGTCGACATGGAGAACATTAGTGACAGCAACATTTTCGTAGCTTTAGCCGCGGTATAGACAGATTACTTATTTCTGACGTTATCGTTTCAAGGCGTTATTGACTGTTCAGCACTAGAATCGGTATTTGTGAAACAAAGTTTTCTAAACATCTGTCAGTCACACTTCTTCGCATTAAACGGAGACAGTGCCAATTCTCAAACGTCTTCATTATTTCGATGTGCTGAGCGAAGTGACACAGTGGCTAAGACACTGGATTCGCATTCGGGAGGACGCCGGTTCAGATCTTGTCTAGCCGTCCAGATTTAGGTTTTTCGTGGATACCGTTATTCACTGAAAGGGGGATGTACGTGAATGCGACCAGAAGTGTGAAATATTTTTCTCTGGATCTTAATTTACAATATGGTACTGGAATTTCAGTTCCACAATATTACATTCCAATTGAACTCCTAAGAATGAAAAAAAAATTAACAAAATGCTCCTTTCTTGTTCTATATTTCCTCATATTACTTATTCTTCAGGGGTTTTCTTCCCCTTTTATGCAGTCAGAATGTGGGGAATATTTCGGTGTTCAGCAGATCCAGAATTTCTACAAAAGTGTGTGCATGGAAAATCTAAAAATCCTAATGAAAGTTACTTCTCTCTGATAGGAAAACCATGCCCCAAGACAATATTCATTTCCACAACCGCCGATGAATTTGCACCGTATGATGCTTCAAATGGTTCAAATGGCTCTGAGCACTATGGGACTCAACCTCTGAGGTCATAAGTCCCCTAGAACTTAGAACTACTTAAACCTAACTAACCTAAGAACATCACACACATCCATGCCCGAGGCAGGATTCGAACCTGCGACCGTAGTGGTCGCGCGGTTCCAGACTGTAGCGCCTATAACCGCTCGGCCACTTCGGCCGGCGTATGATGCTTGTTCAGATTTTAATTGTGCTGATCTTAGCAGACTACCGATCCTACAGAGGCTAGGACCTGATGCAGGAGCTTCCACACTGCCGATATTGAAGGAAATCGATAACATAAGAACTGATGCAGCTGACATCATTGTTACTCAATTTGAAAATTAGGTTAACCTAGGAGGACCCCCCCCCTCCCCCCATGAAACATGGACCTTGCCGTTGGTGGGGAGGCTTGCGTGCCTCAACGATACAGATAGCCGTACCATAGGTGCAACCACAACGGAGGGGAATCTGTTGAGAGGCCAGACAAACGTATGGTTCCTGAAGAGGGGCAGCAGCCTTTTCAGTAGTTGTAGTGGCAGCAGTCTGGATGATTGACTGATCTGGCCTTGTAACACTAACCAAAACGGCCTTGCTGTGCTGGTACTGCGAACGGCTGAAAGCAAGGGGAAACTACAGCCGTAATTTTTCCCGAGGACATGCAGCTTTACTGTATGGTTAAATGATGATGGCGTCCTCTTGGGTAAAATATTCCGGAGGTAAAATAGTCCCCCATTCGGATCTCCGGGCGGGGACTACTCAAGGGGATGTCGTTATCAGGAGAAAGAAAACTGGCGTTCTACGGATCGGAGCGTGGAATGTCAGATCCCTTAATAGGGCAGGTAGATTAGAAAATTTAAAAAGGGAAATGGATAGGTTAAAGTTGGATAGGGGTAATGCAGGAGTAGATTTAATAATGAATAAAAAAATAAGAGTGCGGGCAAGCTACTACAAGCAGCATAGTGAACATATTATTGTGGCCAAGATAGACACGAAGCCCAATCCTACTACAGTAGTACAAGTTTATATGCCAACTAGCTCTGCAGATGACGAAGAAATTGAAGAAATGTATGATGAGATAAAAGAAATTATTCAGGTAGTGAAGGGAGACGAAAATTTAATAGTCATGGGTGACTGGAATTCGTCAGTAGGAAAAGGGAGAGAAGTAAACGTAGTAGGTGAATATGGATTGGGGGTAAGAAATGAAAGAGGAAGCCGCCTGGTAGAACTTTGCACAGAGCATAACTTAATCATAGCTAACACTTGGTTCAAGAATCATAAAAGAAGGTTGTATACATGGAAGAATCCTGGAGATACTAAAAGGTATCAGATACATTATATAATGGTAAGACAGAGATTTAGGAACCAGGTTTTAAATTGTAAGACATTTCCAGAGGCAGATGTGGACTCTGACCACAATCTATAGGTTATGAACTGTAGATTAAAACTGAAGAAATTGCAAAAAGGTGGGAACTTAAGGAGATCGGACCTGGATAAACTGACTAAACCAGAGGTTGTACAGAGTTTCAGGGAGAGCATAAGGGAACAATTGACAGGAATGGGGCAAAGAAATACAGTAGAAGAAGAATGGGTAGCTCTGAGGGATGAAGTAGTGAAGGCAGCAGGGGATCAAGTAGGTAAAAAGACGAGGGCTAGTAGAAATCCTGGGTAACGGAAGAAATATTGAATTTAATTGATGATAGGAGAAAACATAAAAATGCAGTAAATGCAGAAGGCAAAAAGGAATACAAACGTCTCAAAAATGAAATCGACAGGAAGTGCAAAATGGCTAAGCAGGTATGGCTAGAGGACAAATGTAAGGATGTAGACGCTTATCTCATGAGAGGTAAGATAGATACTGCCTACAGGAAAATTAAAGAGACATTTGGAGAAAAGAGAGCCACTTGTATGAATATCAAGAGCTCAGATGGAAACCCAGTTCTAAGGAAAGAAGAAAAAGCAGAAAGGTGGAAGGAGTATATAGAGGGTCTATACAAGGGCGATTTACTTGAAGACAGTATTATGGAAATGCAAGAGGATGTAGATAAAGATTACCGAACTATCAGTTTAATAAGTCACAGCTGCAAAATACTAACGCGAATTCTTTACAGACGAATGGAAAAACTGGTAGAAGCCGACCTCGGGGAAGATCAGTTTGGATTCCGTAGAAATGTTGGAACACGTGAGCAATACTGACCCTACGGCTTATCTTAGAAGAAAGATTAAGGAAAGGCAAACCTAGCATTTGTAGACTTAGAGAAAGCTTTTGACAATGTTGACTGGAATACTCTCTTTCAAATTTTAAAGGTGGCAGGGGTAAAATACAGGGAGCGAAAGGCTATTTACAATTTGTACAGAAACCAGATGGCAGTTATAAGAGTCGAGGGACATGAAAGGGAAGCAGTGGTTGGGAAGGGAGTGAGACGGGGTTGTCGCCTCTCCCCGATGTTATTCAATCTGTATATTGAGCAAGCAGTAAAGGAAACAAAACAAAAATTTGGAGTAGGTATTAAAATCCAGGGAGAAGAAATAAAAACTTTGAGGTTCGCCGATGACATTGTAATTCTGTCAGAGACAGCAAAGGACTTGGAAGAGCAGTTGACCGGAATGGACAGTGTCTTGAAAGGAGGATATAAGATGAACATCAACAAAAGCAAAACAAGGATAATGGACTGTAGTCGAATTATGTCGGGTGATGCGGAGGGAATTAGATTAGGAAATGAGACACTTAAAGTAGTAAAGGAGTTTTCTATTTGGGGAGCATAATAACTGATGATGGTCGAAGTAGAGAGGATATAAAATGTAGACTGGCAATGGCAAGGAAAGCGTTTCTGAAGAAGAGAAATTTGTTAACATCGAGTATTGATTTAAGTGTCAGGAAGTCGTTTCTGAAAGTATTTGTATTGAGTGTAGCCATGTATGGAAGTGAAAAATGGACGATAAATAGTTTGGATAAGAAGAGAATAGAAGCTTTCGAAATGTCGTGCTACAGAAGGATGTTGAAGATTAGATGGGTAGATCACGTAACTAATGAGGAGGTATTGAATAGAATTGGGGACAAGAGGAGTTTGTGGCACAACTTGACTAGAAGAAGGGATCGGTTGGTAGGATATGTCCTGAGGCATCAAGGGTTCACAAATTTAGCATTGGAGGGCAGCGTGGAGGGTAAAAATCGTAGAGGGAGACCAAGAGATGAATACACTAAGCAGATTCAGAAGGATTTAGGTTGCAGTAGGTACTGGGAGATGAAGGAGCTTGCACAGGATAGAGTAGCATGGAGAGCTGAATCAAGCCAGTCTCAGGACTGAAGACCACAACAACAAGGAGGACCAACAAAGAAAAGGCTGCTTGAGGATGAAGAGGAGAATGCATTTTGTTTGCTCTAGTCCACCCAGATTAAGGTATATCCTTGATTCAGGTTTCCTGTAATTTACGTTTTGGCAACTTTATGAACCTTTTCCTCCCTAACGATTGACATTATGGTACTTACATTCGGCGTGCAATTAGTCAATGCTGTAGTGCATTCCGACGGACTTGGGCTATTCCAGCAGGACAATGCGACACCCCACACGTTCAGATTTACTGCAGAGTGGCTCCAGGAACACTCTTCTGAGTTTAAACACTTCCGCTGGCCACCAAACTCCCCAGACATAAACATTATTGAGCATATTTGGGATACATTGCAACGTGCTGTTCAGAAGAGATCTCCACCCCCTAGTACTTAAGCATTTATGGACATCTTGGCAGGATTCACGGTGTCAGTTCCCTCCAGAACTACTTCAGACATTCGTCGAATCCATGCCACACCGTGTTGCGACACTTCAGCGTGCTCGCGGGGGCCCTACACAATATTAGGCAGGTGTACCAGTTTCTTTGGCTCTTCAGTGTTAGAAAACGGCTATTTCCACAATCCTTGTAAAATTTTGTAAAACTATATGGACAACGTTGTTAACAAAGCAGATGTCCGAGCCAACAGCAAATGACTAAAAACATTGCACATTATGTTTGAGACAGATGGCAATTCCCTGACAGTCTTTAAAGTATTGATGGGAAGCACGTTGGCAAGTTCACAAGTTCGGTGTAGAACGGGCTTAACAGTCACGGCCTCGCACTCTTTTCTTATAGGCAACTATACATAAAATGAAAACAACGATACTAAGTATTGCCTACACTACAGTGTACAGCTTGTTTTAATTGTAATGTCTCACTTGTTTTTATAAGAATCTGTAGAAAAGCATATCTAGTATAATGCAGATTCGTACTATATCAAAAATGTAAAGATAAAAAGATAACTTTGAAGTTAATAATTTGTTTTAATTTTATTTTGAATATGTCGATAAACCTATGGGCTATTCAAAAACAACGCTGTTGTACGTAGGGGCTTCAGAAAATAAGTTACACGTGTCGTCCACAGCTACGTTCACTGCGCATAAAGAGTGGGGAATTGCCAGAAGAGAGAGTTCTTGTTCCGGGTTTTCTGCAGACATAGTTATGCTGCGGTATGGATAATAAGTGCATCACAGTGTCGGAGCTAAATGGCGCGGCATATGGAAACAAGCTGCAAAGTTTTAGATCACAGGACAGTACGATTCTTATAGGCAACAGATTCCCTGTGAAATTCTGGCGATATGTGGACCAAATGCAATGTCGCTCCCGGCCGTAGTGAAACAGTCAGCAACTTCAGCAAGGCTGCATAGGCGTGGATGATGCTGATCGGGAATTCCAGATCATGCACCATGCGATTTCCATCTACTGCGGCCCGCATCTCGTGGTCGTGCGGTAGCGTTCTCGCTTCCCACGCCCGGGTTCCCGGGTTTGATTGCCGGCGGGGTCAGGGATTTTCTCTGCCTCGTGATGGCTGGGTGTTGTGTGCTGTCCTTAGGTTAGTGAGGTTTAAGTAGTTCTAAGTTCTAGGGGACTGATGACCATAGATGTTAAGTCCCATAGTGCTCAGAGCCATTTGAACCATCTACTGCGCCGGCTGAAAGAACGTGTATGGGAAAAGAGGTTTTCCAACGATGAGGACGTTCACACAGATGTTCCCGAATGCCGAAGTGACCAAGGAGTGGATTTCTGTCGTCAAGGAATTAAACGATTGGTGGGACGTTTCGACCGTTGATTACAGTGACTTGGTGATTATATTGAAACATAGTGTCATGTATTTGTAGTAGTTTGAAGCGTAGCACAGCCTTTAATAAAAGTTACTTGGGCTGCCATAATAATGTGTAACTTACATTTTGGAGACAAAGTTGTAGTTCGATGCAGCAAAACACGAAGAGGATCGGCGTTTGGTGCTGGAACTTTCAGGTGAGTCACCCCCCCCCCCCCCTCCTCCCTCACCCCTCCCCGCCACAGGGCACACACACACACACACACACACAGAGAGAGAGAGAGAGAGAGAGAGAGAGAGAGAGAGAGAGAGGGAGAGAGAAATAAAGGAAAGAAAAGGAAAGATCCAAAGCAGAACTATTGGAGAAATTGCGAAGGAGACAATAAGCTTTACGGTAAAATTTCCAGAGTGTAAGTACCAACAAAAGTCAGACTACATACTACTTTTTAGCATGTATCATTGTAAATGGCGAAGAAAAAGAAATCAGAGATACACTATGTTATTAAAGTATACGGACACCTGGCTGAAACTGACTTACAAATTCCTGCCGCCCTCCATCGGTAATTCTGGAATTCAATATTGTGTTGGCTCACCCTTAGCCTTGATGATAGCTTCCACTCTCACAGGCATATGTTCAATTAGGTGTTGGAATGTTTCTTGGGAAATGGCAGCCCATTCTTCACAGAGTGCTGCACTGAGGAGAGGTATCGATATCGTTTGGTGACGCCTGGCCCGAAGTCGGCGTTCCAAAACATCCCAAAGCTGTTCTATAGGTTTCAGGTCAGGACTCTATGCAGGTCAGTCAATTACAGGGGTGTTATTGTCGTGTAATCACTCCGCCACAGACCGTGCCTTATGAACAGGTGCTCGATTGTGTTGAAAGATGCAGTCACCATCCCCGAATTGCTCTTCAACAGTGGGAAGCAAGAAGGTGCTTAAACCATCGATGTAGGAGTGTGCTGTGATAGTGCCACGCAAAACAACAGGGGGTGCAAGCCACCTCCATGAAAAACACGACCACACCATAACAACACCGCCTCCAAATTTTACCGTTGGCACTACACACGCTGTAGATGACGTTCATCGGGCATTCGCCATATCCACACCCTGCCAACGGATCGCCACATTGTGTACCATGATTCGTCACTCCAGGCAACGTTTCCCACTGTTAAATTGTCCAATGTTTACGCTCCTTACACCAAGCCAGGCGTCGTTTGGCATTTGCCGGCGTGAAGTGTGCCTTATGAACAGCTGCTCGACCATGAAATCCAAGTTTTCTCAGCTCCGCCTAACTGTCATAGTACTTGCAGTGGATCCTGATGCATTTTGGAATTCATGCGATGGTCTGGACATATGTCTGCCTATTACACATTACGACCCTCTTCAAATGTCGGCGGTCTCTGTCAGTCAACAGACGAGGTCGGCCTGTGCGTTTTTGTGCTGTACGTGTCCCTTCATGTTTCCACTTCACTCTCACATCGGAAACAGTGGACCTATGGATGTTTAGGAGCGTGGAAATCTCGCGTAAAGAAGTATGACACAAGTGCACCAATCACCTGACAACTTTCAAAGTCCGTGAGTTCCGCGGAGTGCCCCATTCAGCTCTTCAAAAACGGGTTCAAATGGCTCTGAGCACTATGGGACTTAACATCTGAGGTCATCAGTCCCCTAGAACTTAGAACTACTTAAACCTAACTAACCTAAGGACATCACACACATCCATGCCCGAGGCAGGATTCGAACCTGCGACGGTTGCGGTCGCGCGGTTCCAGACTGAAGGGCCTAGAACCGCTCTGCCACTACGGCCGGCCATTCAGCTCTCTTATGATGTCTAATGACTAGTGAGGTCGCTGATATGGAGTACGTGACAGTAGGTGGCAGCACAATGCACCTAATATGAAAAACGTATGTTTCTGGGGGTGTACGTACAGTTTTGATCAACTAGTGTACTCGGGATTATACAGAGGACTATTTACTGTCGTTCTTAACGCACACAGCTTACAAATAGAACAGAGAGACGCAAAGTGATCATGTCCTATGGTGTACTCTTCGTCAAAACACCTTCAGTTGATTTATGGAGTGTAAATTTAAGCTCTGGTTCTACATGAGTATGTCATATGTGTATTACGTGACCAACAATTCCGGACAGCTATTGTGACAGCTTGAACTTCAATGAAGTGCCTGTATTTCGATACCATCTGTGTGTGGGTGGAGGGGGAAGGGGGGGAGGGGGGGAGGGCGGTCGGTGTGGGCGTGGCTATCATGTGTGATGAAATGTGAAATAAAAGTGTGAAAGGGCGCTGTCCTGTTCGCCATGACGATTTTGAGGACGTTTTGGCCATAAATGTGAATGAAGTAGGGAATTTGATAAATGTACTTAATTGCTGTAATACCGATATAATCATATTATTTGTAAGACTGTGTTTGAGACCAGAGATGTCCGTCAGGCAAGTCAGAAAGTAGCAGTAGCTGTGTGTGTTGGACAGTCTACCAATGTATTTGCTTTAAAAAGGATAGAAGCTGGCCTGCCGTTTAATGGAGGCAGCATTATTCTTCCTCAAGAGCCGAACCAGAGAATGTAGTGATTTTGGACGCTGGGGTCTGGAGCGAAGTCGACGGTCTAATACCAAAAGTGATCCATTGTGATCAGGTCATGACTCTGAGCAGGCTATTCCATTTGTTGAATGTTACTGTTCACAAATCTTTGCCTCACAGATGCGTCTTTATGACAGGATCCATTTTCATGCTGGGACAATCATCGTCTCCGAAATGTTCCTCGGCTATACGCAGTACATAATGCTGCAAAATGTGTTCATATCTTTCCGCATTTAGCGTTTTCTTAAGCGCAATGACGGATCCTAACCGTAAGCACGAAAACACACCCATACTTCATTGTTGGCGCGACACGTGTTCACGGATGCCCATACGATACTTTGTAGGGATGGCCTAGACCTGAGGGTATGGAGCATTTTTAATATCTTGGGGGAAAAAATGGTGACTTGTAAGCAGCCACAAAACAGTTCCCGTTCCGATTTCATTTTATTGAAAGAAAAACACCTGACTACACTATATTACATGCTACTGGAGCCTCGCCTCTCAAGCCTCTCCACCAAACCCCCTCCCCTCTCCCCCCCCCCCCCCCCCAGCTTCCCCACAGGTACAGACGCCCACACTGGTTGGCACTTGATGCAGATTACAGACGACAAAGACAGATTCCTGACGAAAAAAGAACAAAAGGAAGGAAAATAAGAGCAAATAAAAAAGTCAACACGATTATGAAGCCGGCCGGAGTGGCCGAGCGGTTAAAGGCGCTGCAGTCTGGAACCGCACGGCCGCTACGGTGGCAGGTTCGAATCCTGCCTCGGGCATGGAAGTGTGTGATGTCCTTAGGTTAGTTAAGTTTAAGTAGTTCTAGGTTCTAGGGGACTTATGACCACAGCAGTTGAGTCCCATAGTGCTCAGAGCCATTTGAACCATTTTTTGAACGGTTATGAAAATGGCGGGGCAAAGTATTATAAATTTAAAAAATTACATTTAAACCAATTAATCGAACAAAAAAGAGTTATTTGATCAGGTTTACAAATGAAAAAAAATAGCTGCATTTGACGAGTTTTGAACCTACGACCTTCAGCACTGCGGCACTACACTGCGGAATAAACATTCATGACTCTGGTGACCCAGTCGCAAATACGACTTGAAACCTTCAAAAATTCGACTTGCACCGTCTTGCACAGTTGCACTGTACATCGCATGTACGGCAAATGAAATTTGATTTTGGACGGTCATGTCATCATACCTAATAGCAACAACTTGCATAGCAGACGAGCGTTCCGTGCTCACAGGTACGGTAATAAATTTAATTACTATCAGAGTTCATGTCTATGTCTACATCTACATGAATACTCTGGAAACCACATTTAGGTGTCTGGCAGAGGTTTCGTCGAACCATCTTCACGATAATAATCTTGGGGTTGAAGCTCTTTTTTTCCGTGTTTGCTTTAGCAATACGTATGTTTTTGGGTAGGGTCCGCCTTTAGCAAAACACAATTATGTTTTTTAACCCAAACATGTTTCACTGCAGTTGCAGCATCTTCATGAATTCATAATTTATTTGTTTTTCCAAATATCTGTAATTACGATTTGAAAACTAACAGTTACATGTATACAAACAGTAAAGAACATTCTTTATCTTTAACAGATGAGAAATAAAAGCCCACTGAAGATGCTGCAACTGCAGTGAAACATGTTTGGGTTAAAAAACAAAACTGTGTTTTACTAAAGGCGGACCCTATCTAGAAACATACACCTTCACAATAATTCTCTATTATTCCAAGCTCTTTCCGTGCGAGCTCTGATTTCCCTTTTTTGTTATAACGTTCGTTTCTCCGTATGTAGGTCGGTGTCAACAAAATACTTTCACATTCGGAGGAGAAAGGTGGTGTTTGACATTTCATGAGAAGATTCCGCGGCAACGAAAAATCCCTTTGTTTCAGTCATGTCTATCCCAAATTCGGTATGATGTAAGTGACACTCTCTTCCCTACTTCTCTTCTTTGAACTTTCTCCCACTCCGTTAATCCTATCTGCTGAAGATCACGCGCGGCATACTCCAAAAGAGAACGGACAAGCGTAGTGCAGCCAGTCTCTTCAACAGATCTGTTGCATCTTCTGAGTGTTCTGTCAATAAAACGCAGTCTTTGGTTCGCCTTCCCCACAGTATTTTCTGTGTGTTCTCTCCAATTTAAGTTGTTCATAATTGTAATCTTTCTTTCTTTCTTTTCCGTGTCCAGATCAAATTTTATTTTTCCAATAGTTAGCCTCCGCTACGGCTTTGTCGTTGGCTTGTAGCAGGTCACTAAAACTGCAGGGCTCCGGCAGTAGTCAGCACATGAGCAGATGTGCCTCGTCTTGTATCTCTCCGCATCCGCAAAGAACTTCGTCATCGTTAGTCAGCAATCCCCACTTGCACAGATTAGTTTTGTATCTGGGTACACCAGCCCTCAGCCTATTTAGTGTTCTCCACACTGTATAAGGAAGCTTGTTTCCAGGTGCCATTTGCTCTTTTGGTATTATCTGCAGTGCAGTTTGTTCATTCTCCCATTTACGGACTCCATTATCTTCCTGTGAACCGTCAAGGATCTTGGTTCTTGCAATAAAGCTATTTCTAGACTTAAGCCTCCGATCCTGAGTGACGTGCCCATTCAGTGGGTGTCGAGAATCTGTTTCTTTCTTTGTTGTCTCAGCGTCTGCTGCCACCTGCCTTCTGATTTTGGATGGGGCAATTCCAGTAAGTAGGTACAAATTACCCGTTTGGTGTGGGTCTGAGACAGCCTGTAACAATTCGCATTGTCTCATTTACACTTACATCAACCTGTTTAGCATGTGCAGATGCTTCCCATACTGGAGCTACATAGTCTGCTGCAGAAACACACAGAGCAAGTGCTGATGTTCTCAGTACTGATGGTTGAGCTCACCATTAATAGTTTGTCAGCCTGCGGATGATGTTATTCCTGGAGAAGACTTTAGCCTTGTGTT
Source organism: Schistocerca cancellata (assembly GCF_023864275.1). Taxonomy (NCBI): domain Eukaryota; kingdom Metazoa; phylum Arthropoda; class Insecta; order Orthoptera; family Acrididae; genus Schistocerca; species Schistocerca cancellata. The sequence continues at coordinate 207,652,502 of NC_064629.1, read as the reverse complement.
TTGGCAATGCTGCTTGAAGGAAAGCGTTCTGTCAAGTACAACCCCAAGGTATTTAGGTGTTGGACAGTGCTTTAGCTCCTTACCTTGCCATGTAACGTCGAGCTCAACTCCAGTATCTTTATTGCGCAGATGGAAAGCACATACTTGGGTTTTGTCAGGGTTTGGCTTGAGGTGATTGGCGTCGTAGTATTGAGCCAGTTCTTAGAGCGCTCTAGAGAGATTTACAGATGTTGCATCAAAATTTGACCCCTGGACCACCACAGCTGTGTCATCAGCATATACGAACAGTCTTGCATCTTAAGGTATAAGTTGGTCATTAGTGTACACATTATAAAGGATGGGAGAAAGTACACTTCCTTGTGGTAAGCCATTCTTCTGCAGTCGCCATCTACTGTTCTTACCATTTAGGGGGACATAAAATCTTCGATTCTGCAGAAGACTACCAATAACCATCGTCAACCTACAGTCCCCTGTTAGGTGATATAATTTGCGTAATAGCCTTCTGTGGATTACCGTGTCGTATGCAGCAGTAAGATCTATGAAGGCTGCTCCAGTTATTAATTTTTTTTCAAACCCATCTTCTATATATTGCGTCAGATTAAGTATTTGCCCACAACATGATCTTCCTGGTCTGAAACTGGCTTGTTCCTTTATGAGCTTTCCATCTATAGTTTCTGCCACCCGGTTGAGAATCATCCGCTCCAGTATCTTATAGAGATGGCATAGAAGTGACTCTGGTCTGTAACTTTTGGGGTCCTTTATCTCCTTGCCAGGTTTTAGTAAAGCCACCACTCTCGCCTGCCGCCATAGTTTTGGAATATTCAGCTCTTTAATACAGGTGTTCATCATTTGTAGTAACCAGTTTCGAGCTTTGGGCCCAAACTGTTTTATCTGCTCCGTTCTAAAGTCATCAGTTCTAGCGGCCTTATTCAGTTTCATACTCTGAATGGCGTCTTCCGGTTCGGTTGCTGTGAATGAAGCATTGAGGAGTCCGTAATCTTTTTGTTCTTGGGGTATAACTCTTTCCCTTTCTCTTTTCCCTTTGCTTTTCCCATTCTTCAGAAGTTGGCTAGCAATCTGATTTGCTGTTACCCCGTTGTTCTTCTGCTGGTGGTCAGTTGGGTTCCCACTTAAGTTTTTCAGTAATTTCCATGCACGTCTGCTGCTTTGTTTCATGTCAAGATTCTCGACTAGTTTGCACCACCGTGATCTCTTATCCTCAGCAATAGCCTGCACTAGTTCCTGCCCAGCCTCCATCGTATCTTCGCTGAAGGGGTCCTGAGTGAACAGCTTTTGGTACCTGTCAAGTAAGACCTTGCTGCTGCCGGTCAGATCCTGGATGTACTGGGTACGGCAACCCCTTGGGATGTTTTTCCTTGAGATCCCTTTCACAAGATCGATAAATCTACCATACTTATCTGGTCGAGGAGGGATTTTCTCAATCTCTTCGTCCAATTGCTCTTCAAATTTCTGCCAGTCTGTCTTTTTGAAATTAAACCGTCTTCGGAAAGGCACCTCCTCTGGTTTAACCATGGCATTCACAACACAAATGACGGGTCTGTGTTGTGTACTTGGGATAGGTTCTTCAACAAGCTTCATGCACTGTGCTGCCAACTTCCTACTCACAAAGATGTTGTCAGGACTATATCCCCTTCTCCATCTTCTGCTGTTGAACGATGCTGGCTGTTTTGGGTCATGAATGAGTTGTAGGTCATTAGTGTCAGCCCAGGATTCAAGCTGTACACCATTCTCATCAGTCTCATTATATCCCCATGCTTCACCATGGCAGTTGAAATCGCCCATGACATAATTAATATGGTCATATGTAAAATTGTTTGGTTCATGGAAAACAAAGTCCACATCTGGTGGTTTGTACACAGACGTCACAGAGAACTTATGGGTGCGAATGGTAAGTACTTCAATGTTATTTTCTCCTGTCATTGCAGCTGATGTTACGTTGAGCCCGGATCTGATGAAAATCGCACTCCCGTACTTGTCGTGAGGTCTTTAAATGGCCAAATCCATTCCTGCTATTTTAGGTTTGTGGCTGGTGGCTCCCCGGTGTGTTTCATGCACCAACAATACGTCGCATTTATGCTTATAGCACATGTCTGCTAATAAAACACTCTTATGACTAGAGAATCTCTCAATATTTATCGAGATCGTCACAAGGGGAGATCTTGATAAAGGCCGTTGCATCTTGATGTTAATTTGGTTTTGGACTTTGACTTGATCTGGTGTTAGAAGGATTAGCCGGTGAAATCTTTCACCGTTTCCAGGTTACGCCCGATTGTGTCTGTCTTCAGTCTTTAGGCTCACAATCTTCTAGGAGGCTCCTTCTTTGTACCCCATAATTGTAATTCCTAGGTATTTAGTTAAATTTACGGCCTTTAGATCTGACTGATTTATCGTGTAACCGAAGTTTAGCTGATTCCTTTTAGCACTCACTTGGATGACCTCATACTTTTCATTATTTAGAGTCAATTGCTAATTGTCGCACAATACGGATATATTTTCTTTGGAGTTTCTTTTGATCTTCTGATGACTTTACTAGACGAGAAACGACAGCGTCATCTGCAAACAAAGTAAGAAGGCTGCTCAGACTGTCCCATAAATCGTTAATATAGATAAGGAACAGCAGAGGGCCTATAACACTAACTTAGGGAACTCCAGAAATCACTACAAGGCACAGTGCTTGTCAGAGTGTATTTGTAAAAATAATATCAAATCAGTTCAGAGGTTTAATACCAGTACAAGATTTTAGTAATGTGCTACCGTGTGAATTTTCAAGCAGTTTTATTAGAAACCCAGATGCGTTAATTTTTATGTTCAATTTCTGTGTAATTACAAGAACAGTTCTGGTAATGTGACTGTTTGCAAGACTAAAGATAAAGATTAGAAATACTCAGGGCAAACATTTTAAATGGAGTCATTTTGTTTTGCAAATGGCACATGCAAATTTTATTGAAATGTATTGCTTTCTCGCAGACAAATTGTTTGATGTACCGGTTAGTCTGGATTCCGCATCGTGTAGCATGAGCTCCACACATCTTTGTTAAAAATTAAATTTTCACATAGTTCTGTAGCCCTGCACCGAGATTTACATATTTCGGTATCAAAATAAGATTTATACATTTCTCAGACGTCAATCTGACACTTACGAACGCAAGTTTAAATATATAATAAATTTTCACTGATCGACCTTTTCTGCCAGGAAACATATACATTCTTTGATGTAGTGACTGCTTTCAGAATTTGTGACGTAAAAATGCGGTAATCATACATTTGCTACTACAGCAACATAATTTGATTTCCACATTTATTATCAGTGAACAATATAAACAAATTTTCTGGAGAACAGTTAAAATTTACTTGTAGAGGAACAGAAATATTGTGTATTCTCTGCAACTTTGAACACCGACTTTGTGAAAAATATTTTATCTACTGTTGTGAACTTCTGAAATACTACAAGTGAAATATGCATTTTACTGTTATATTGTGCTTAGAATAAGAGATTTTGCTATTGTTGCTAATGATATACTCCTACTCGAAAGTATTGTTGTGTATTGAATCTTAAAGTGTTATATAGTTAGACACACAGTGATTTTTATGTTATATGCTAATTTGTTCCCTTTGTTGAAGTGTAGATATTTCATTGGACACTGATATTATCAGAAGCTTGGTTTTGCATTTATTCAGTGAATTCTGTCAGTAGCAATTTAAATGTTTTTCTGGTTTTTTTTAAACATTTATAGGAAGTGATGTTAGTAGTTATCTAGTAATACAGATGAGAGATTTCGTTTTTGTTTGCTTCTTTACTATAACTGCTATAAACTGTCAAGTGCTTCCAGAGCTACTTCAAATGTTAGATCTGTAGCTGTTGCAACTTATGATGATTCTGTGGACAGAGAAGGGACACGTGAACAGGGATCCTTTCAGAATACTGATTTAATTGAGACAAGTAGGAAAATGTGTGACAGGAATAACCAGGGAAATTTTTCAGTATCAAACATGGAACAAGGAAGTGCAATTGGGTATTCTAGACTGGAAACAGAGTCTGTAGGATTTAACTTGTCACAACAGTCTGCTTCTGTAGTTAAACATTGAGGTTTTGCATCCACAATTGTTGACCAAAGTGAGCCAGTCTCTAACCCTTCCTGTAGTAATGCAGGCGATGGGAACAATGAGTTTTTGCAAAGTACTCTGAAGGGGTTATCAGAGCACAATAAAGAACAGGATGGAAAATTTGAAGAACGTAACAGAAGACGGGACAAAAAGTGAAGTGATATGGCAGTAATCTAGAACAGAATAGTAAAACATTTTTGGGACTATTGGCTAATTTAACCCTAGGATGCATATAGAGGGCCTCCGAGGCCCTTGTTTGTCTTCATTTTTAAAAAAATTCTGTAATTTTTTGTTTGATTTCAAACTGCCTTCCAGTACTCCTTCACTAACACTGTGACATTCCTCCTATCAAGTCTGAACGAGATACCTTTTTAAGTTTTTTGTGTAATTCAATACGTTTACCCATACACTGTAAATGCATAAGCAGGGCTTCAGAAGCCCTCACACATTTATAAATGTTCTTTAGCCTATATTGTCTTCAACATTTGTTTGGGAGCAGTTATTAATTGAACAATAACTGTAGTGGTATTACTAGCAACAGGAGTACCAACAGCAGCAGTAGCTGTAGTAGTAATAGTATAACTAAAAAATAATACACACTACTTTCACATATGGGTGATGTCGGTGTATTATTTATCTTTTTTCTATCAAATGTCCTATTATTGCATAGTATTGTTATCCTGTGCTGTTCTTGTCAGCCTCATTGTTACTGTAGTTTGTTTGTTGCTACAAGGCCCATATTGTTACGAGTATGACTCATTTAGCGCTGCACAACCTGCTGTTCGAGAGACACGCCTTTTGCTATGGTTTCGACACGCAAAGCAAGATAATTAGTATGCAAATGCAGCTAATTTTTAAAGTGTTGTGGCTTAGTGGTTTCAAGAAGATGATTCTTGCGAGGAAGGAAATATTTTTGAAGATGCAAGTAGTGAAAAATCAGCCAATGAACCTGCAGATGTGAATATTGAGGCAGATGGCAGTCCTTCCGATAATAGAACTTCATCAGAGTCTGAAAATGAAGAACCACCATAAAAAGGTATAGAAGACCACGCATACATTAGTCGGAATGGAACGATTTGGAAATTAGATCCTCTTGCAACTTTTCGTACGCCTGTCCATAATGTCGTAAAGAAGGCACCTGGTCAAGCCTGTGGTTTGAAAACCTGTAAACCTAAGAATGCCTGGGACTATTTCATCTCCAAGGAAATACTAGAGGAAATCATCAACTGCTCAAATATTTAAGACAGATGAGTGGCTGCTTTACGTGGTAAAACGTGGAAAAAGTTTCGCTTGCTGAAATGGAGGGTTTTCTTGGTCTTTCACTGATTTCTGGTGTTGAGAAGAGTTGGGCTGTCCCTATTAGAGAATTATTCTAGGATGAAAAGGCAAATCCTACATATAAGGCCACCATGTCAGTAAATAGATTCGAGGATATAAGGAGCGTGATTAGATTTGATGACAGGCGTACCCGTGAAGCTCGATCTGCAGATGACATACTTGCATCTGTTCGCTATGTATGGGAACTGTTTCTTGACAAATGTAGAAATAGAATGATTCCCAATGATTCGCTCACCGTTGACGAACAGCTAGTCCCATTCCGTGGAAGATGCAGCTTCACCCACTATATGGCCTCTAAACCAGCCAAGTATGGCATGAAAATATTTTGGTTATGTGATGCATATACTTTAGACTGAATTGTTTACACGGGAAGGAAGCCCCATGCACCTATTCAGAAAAATCTTGGATTGAATGTGGTGAAAGATCTCGCTAAAAGCATTGAAGGATCATCAAAAAATATTACTGTTGGTAACTTCTTTACTAGTGTGCAGCTGGCAGAAGAGATGCTTCAGAAGCAAATTACAGTGGTGGGAACAATCAAACAAAATAAACCAGAAATTCCTAATGTGATGAAACCATCTGCCTCAAGAGCGATTCATTCCTCTTTGTTTGCATTTAGAGGTGACATTACAATGGTGAGTTATGTTCCCAAAAAGAAAAAGTCTGTAGTTCTCACTAGCACAATGCATCACGACAGAAACATTGATGAAACTCATGCAAAAAAGAAACCAGATATAATAAAATTCTATAACTCTACGAAGGGTGGAGTAGATCAAATAGACCAGAAAATTCGTTATTACACTTGCAAGAGACAAACAAGAAGGTGGCCATTTGCATTATGGATGAATATGAAGGACGTCGCAGCAATGAACTGTGAAATTTTATTTTCCGCCCAACATCTGACATACCATAGTGGAAGAAATGATAAAAGGCGTTTGTTCCTAAGAGATTTAGCAGAGGAAATGGTAAGACCACTAATGGAACTTCGTATTCAGATCCCTAATCTTCCAAAGAAAATCGTTGATGCCATGCGAGGATGTGGAGTTCAAACAGATGTCATATTGCCGAACCAACTACCTGTTTCAGGAAAAAGAAGAAGATGCCATTATTGTCCATATAATAAACACAGGAAAAGTGCTATGACATGCATTAAGTGTAAAACCAACATTTGTAAGGAACATAGTGCGTTCTTTGTGCTTCTTGTTTGTCACACGTTGAGAACTAAGAAAAATGCAATTTTATGTGAACAATGAATAATAACTTTTTGTCAAAATATTGCCTATATACATAATATTGTGAATAATGAGTATGTTTTAATTGAAGAAATTGGTTGTAATAAATGTTACAAAATGTAAACTGCAATTTATAAATAAAATTTATAAGATTATCTGTATATGTTGTATATAAATGGATGTAACTAATAAAAATTCACTCTTAGAGTTTTTTTTTAAATTAATAAAATGTTAATCAGGCCCACCAGATCCTGTTACTGTATCTTAGGAATCTTCCAATATAACAATAAATTTGACAGAAATAAATTTAACTCGAAAGAATGATTATATGAAAAGAGGAAACTTTTAAATTAGGGCAGGGCCTTGGAGGCCCTGCATATGCATTCATGTGTGTTTTCGGCACCATGCATCCTAGGGTTAAATGAGAAAACTAAACAGGCTAAGCAAGACGCACCTGCAGAGTTCAACCCTGCAATAAATAATTTAAAGTCAAGAGCCGTACACATGGAAACGGCCGAAATTTCACATTTAAAACAGCGAGATAGTCAGTTTGAAACCCAGATACTAGGTCTTCAAAAGCAATGCGCATCATTTAAGGCTAAGTTACTCTAGAGCTGTTAAATACAGTTCCCAAACAGGTAGAAGAACTTTCTGTAACCGTGACCCAGCTGACTAGCAATGTAGACAAAAATTCTGTTCCTTTTGCAGAGTCGCAAGAACATCTTTCTCTTCATTGTTTTAAACAGGGACAGATGACCATTAATCAACAGCACAAGTCTGCCGTAAGGAAGCTGGTTGATCGGTTTCGCACATTGAATGGAAAATCAGTCACGAGCATAATGATGCCGACAGCCATACTTTGCATTTTAATACTCCTGACTAACTTACTGATCTGTGTCATTAGGTGAACTGCTACCCGAACGCAGTGCGTTACGTGTACAGGATAGCATGGATGCCTCACACACCGCGAAAAATAATTTGTCCTCCCACTAGAATGATTCATTTGATTAAAAACCTGTTCGAAAGTTTAAGGTTTTCGAAATTCTCGCAGAGAGATGCACCCCAGAGAGTGGCTACAATTCCACTGCTGTCTCCCACTTTTATGGCCAATTGGTCATAAGCTTAAAATATGTGTAGCGATTTAGAATCTGAATCAGCCACAAGAACGAGAGCAATCGTACAAGAATGAGAGACTGAAGGTGAATTTTAACATGCAGTCTTGTCGGCGTACTGGTCTGAAGCAACACAAGACGGAGTCAAAAACAGTATCATTATGCTAAAGAATTTTGTACAGTCCGACTCTTCCAGTCTTGCAGACTATTTTCAGCACATGATACGCAAGAATCACTTCTTATCGAAACCGTAAAGTCCCTCTGAATTAATAAGAATTTGTTTGACTAAGCTACCGACAAGCTTGCGACACATTATTCTGGCAGGACGCTGTAAAGATGACATTGAGAGTTTTCAAAATTTATTGCAAAAACTCGAAATTGACAGTGAGGAATTTTTCTCGCGAAATAAGTACAGAGATGGCATCAGACAAAATTTCCAATCACAACTAAACATATCAGGTGATGAGTATTCTGCGAATCGGAACAAGAATTATGAATAGAGTATTCAATCCTCTAATAGTCGTGATCAAAATTACTCAAATAATCGGCATTCGAGAAACCAGTGTAAGTAGTGGCTCAAGCTCTCTTTCATGAGCACATCAACTTGCAACTGATGCCTCCTAGAGCTGGTTGTTATTATTTCTTCCTTTATTTCATGGTGTACTCACTTCTTCTACCTTCCTCTTTGGGTAGTAAGTAAAAGTAACTCTCTCCTGCTGTCCTAGTGTAAGTAGAGTGAAGTAAGTTTTGGGACTGGTTGACCTTTCACTACAAGAAGTTCTTTTCCTAACAGATGATAAATGTAGTGTGGTATGAACTTCAGGTAATTTCTGAATTATGTTTCAGAAGATGAGATGTTTGAAAATAGTTACATGAAGCTAACAATCCTCAGCTATTGACTACTCGTAATACAGATAAATAACCTTCCAGCTTGAAATGAATATTTGAATTGCATAAAACTGGACACATTATAAAGAATGGCAGGGTATAGTGTGACATTTATGTAAAAAAATATATACTGAGACGAGAAGGTAAGAAATAACGTGCTTATGATGTACCTGTATTTGTATGATGAAAGAAGAATTTGATACTATGCAATAATGTCAATGGAACTTGTGCTGAGGATTAATGAAGGTATAATATGTATTGAATTATAACGTGCATCTAAGTGAACAAGTTTTTCTAAGAATAAATATTTCAGGTACCAATGAGGAGCAGAAGATGACGATATTACAGTAGTGATGTCGTATATGGATGTTTTAATGGATTATTATTATTTCAGGTAGCCAATGAGGGGTGAAGGAAAATTTTTGTGTCAGTAATGATGTCGTATGTGATTTAATATTAACTTTACAGGTACACTGTGTAGCAGTGGTAACAAGAACCAAAATACATTTAACATGAACATTTTTTGTTCATTACTGTACTCTGTATCTATGTCTTTATGAGGAATTCACCAACAGATAATAGAACTACTTTGTGGTTGATACCTGATCTTCGAATTTTCAGGAACTTGCATTGTTAATGAAAATTTAATTAGCGTGTTACTCTTTTATCAACAGGAATGACAATGGCTCTGTAGAATTTGACAAATGCTAAGATGCTGTTACACTTAAGATTCTTCCTCCAATAGTGTAAGATGTTGACTGACACATAACCAACATTAACTGTACTCAGGTTTCCTATTTTAAGGGTGAGTATACAATAACTATCTATTTTGGTGATGACCATATTTATTCCTGTTGTTATTGTACATGAGATTTGTGATAAGTTACCATTCTGGCCAGATAAATTAATGTATGTAACTTAGGAAACTGGATCCAAGTCTTATCATTTATGTGATGCACTTTAAAAATGGTATGCATGTAGATGTAGATTTGTTAGCATAGTGATGATTAATTGCTTACTTGTTTAAGCTGTTGGTTGAAATGTCAACAGAACTTTACTGACAAGCCTTATATGCAATTTATATGATGTCCATGTTATAAGATAACCATTTTTGCTGCATGTATATCAGATAAGGATTTTTGTGTTTTTCAGGAATATTCATTTTGGCACTAAACTGTATGTATTCCTTTGTAAATTTGGTTCATGTATTCTGGATGAGCATGGGATATGATATTCGTTAACACACACACAAAGCTTAATGGAAAGATTATGCTAGATGGCTTCATGTAATTTTCTGTGGCACTAAGCTGAGTGCCATACCATCTGTCAGCTAATGAAAGATGGACTAATGACAACACTGCTCACTATAGCAATTTTACAGCAATGATTGTAGCTCTTCAAATTCTGTGTTGTCAGTGGATGTTGTGACAAGACTCTTCATCCTCCCTTAGTCTGCCTGGATAACATACTTATTTTGAGCTCTGTGGATTGTCAGTGGAGAAACTGAACGCAAAGTACTATGCTCCCTGAGTCTGCCCCAGGAAAGTGTTCCTGCTACTGTATTGGTGCAACTCTGATAAACGTGTTTGTGACAAAACAGTGATGCCTGTGACATTTTGCTATGACACTTTTTTTCCTGCTATTGCATGATGTTGTCCTCATATGTTTTCTCAATTATTCTGAACAGACAATTGTGAGCATTTTTATACCATACTGTAAATGTATTTATCTTTCTTGCTTTATTTGAACTGACAGGAATATTTACTTGTCTATAAGATTTTCTGAAATATGTCAACAAACAATTGTAACTGCTTTGCAAAGCCTTGTACAATGTTGCATGAAATGTGTGCATCTTTCTTACTTCATTTGAAATGACAGGAAGTCTTACTTCACTTTATAGGTTTCTTTTAAACATTTGTACAACTTACTGTAATGACTTTTTAATACTCGTCCTTTGTACTTTATTGTAAAACTATATGTATTTAGGTCACTGTATTTGACTGAACTATATTACTGATTTACCACAGCAAGCATCTTATGCCACGCATTCTGTATCATAACAAATAAGTTAAACTGACATATTACGGGAAGCTTTGTATAGGTCGCAGGGGTACGGTAGCCAATGTGCAGTGACCAGTTTTCGTCCAAAGCGCTGGGCGAGTTCATGTTCAGAAGGGAAGGTAGACGAGCGTTTGCCGGTCGATGATAACAGAATCGAAGCGTACGCCCTACAGTCTTTTTCAAACGATTTTACAGAAACTATCTGGTAAAAAAATTTCGTTTTCCTTTACTTGTAGCTTTGTATGTCAGGCCATTTGGTTAATGGTCATAGTTATTGTGATATTTACGTGCAGGTTAGACACTGTGCGGAATTCCAAAAGTTTGCAGAGAAAAACAGGGGTTGCTATGATTTTGCCTTTGGTGCATATTACATAATATGCTTGCCGCGTCGTTTGAGGCGCCATGTCACGGATTGCGCGGCCCCTCTCGCCGGAGGTTCGATTCCTCCCTCGGGCATGGTGTGCGTGTTGTTCTTAGCATAAGTTAATTAGGTTAAGTAGTGTGTAAGTCTAGGGACTTATGACCTCAGCAGTTCGGTCTCTTAGGAATTCACACACATTTGAACATAATATGTTGCTGCATACGAAATTTAACTAACACACTGAATTTTTCTTTAGATTTTGGTGGAGCTATACCTCTCAGCAATCTCGAGAAAATTGATCTGACGTAGCACTGCACCACCGAGAAAACCAGGATGTAGTAGCCACAACATTCTTCATATTTCATAAACGGTTTGCGATATCGAAATGAGATTTTGGCAAATGATAACACACAAAGAGAAGAGTATTTTTCCATATGGTTATTATGCAAAACTTCGTCATCTACTTTGTTATTCCACAAATACAGACATTTCCGACGAAATAATGTAATTTTTAAAGGCCATCGATAGCTGTTGAAACGAGAAATGCTATGGCTTTTGGAACAATATAAGTGAAGTCATCACACGTTTCTTTTGTACCGAGGGTGTGGTTTTTTATAAGATACTGACGTTATTTTTCCTCAGTTCCTCACTTAAACTTAATAAACCAGTTTTTCTGAATTTTCTCACAATTGTGAAGTGAGACTGTACAAACGCCACTGAATTCTGGCACAACAAGCAAATTTTAACATGGCAACAAGAGAAATGTGTAGGTTTTACTCAAAATTCCCCACTTGCGACAGTTCTCCGAAAGTCACAAATGGCTAATAAACCAGGCAAAAATAAATAGCATGCATTTTCGGTGGAGGTTTTTTTAGATACCAATCAAAGAAGAGGTGACAGATCTTTTTGAATAGTCACCATGCAAGTGTGAGCATTAAGGGGTCCGTTTAATATTTACAAAAATGTAAGTGTAGGCTTCAGTTTAGAACGGCAATTCCCATCCAGCTCTCGGCATTTCCTCTACAGCGCCTTCCTACAGCCCCCATCACTAAGCTATCCCCATGAATGCCATGCCACGGTATTCTATGTGTACTATACACTTGTCTGCATGTATGTACTGCTGTCTCTATTTCAACTTATGTACCACATTTTTATCACTTTGCGCCTGTTCACTGACATTTTGTATATATTGTGACCCACACCAGGATTTTGCAACCACACACTTCGTACCACGTTTTTGTGACTGTGTCTTTTGAAAAATTTGTCGAGTACCACCTGGTATTGAATCAGCAGAAACCACTCTGCAAAATTCTTGTTTAATAGTCGAGGGATGATAAATGGGGGCTGTCCCATTTGCCATGACGAGTTTCGGGAAGTTTTGGCAATAAATGTGAATGGAGTTGCGAAGTTGATAGATGCACTCAACCTCTGTAACATAGATATAATCATATCCTTTGTAAGGGTGTGTCTGAGACTAGAGACGTTTGTCAGAGTAAGTCAGAGAGAATCACTAACAGTGTGTGCTGGATAATCTACCAATGTACGTGGTTTAAAAAGGAGGGAAGCTGGCCATCAGTTTTTGGAGGCAGCATAATCAAAAAGGCTTTTGTAATAATATATTTTGAGGAAAGATATTGAGTATATGAGATTAAATTAATGGAAGAACTATAAAAGCCAACTTTTATGGAAGTCCAGTTTTTTTAAATATTTGTGACTGTAATTTCTTATTATTAGCACACTGCATATGATTGAAGTTTGCTGTAGAAATGTTTTAATGAAGCAGATGGCCTTGTGTTACAGTTGAAACATGTGTCGAGGAAGGCAATTGTACACTAGAGGGTTATTAAGAAATATTTTTATTAACTTGTCTAGGTGTGACAACTTTTGAAAAGGTGTATAGTTGTCATTTCTTAATGAAGCATAGTTAAACTTGGAGTCTTTGTTCTCATTCATCAGTCGGTAAGATTAGTTCCCCATTTTCATTTTACTTTGATGATTCTGGTTGCACACTCACATTGCACATCGCGATTTGTGTACTGAGAAACATTTTATGAAAACTGGTAAGATGCCGTCTTGCATTGCGCATCGCATGTACGGCAACTGAAATTTGAATTTTGCCAGTCACATTATTATTCGTAATAGGAACAAGTTAGAGCAGACGAGCGTTCCGTGCGGACAGATAGGTCAACAAATTTCATTACCATCAAAGTTCATGTCCATTGTAAGGCACAGTGATTGTCAGAGTGCATTTGTGAAGACAATATCATATCAGTTCAGAGGCTTAATACCAGTAGAATATCTCAGTAAAGTGCTATCGTATGAATTTTCAAGCGCTTTTATGGGAAACTCAGATGCGCTATTTTTTTATGTTCATTTGCTGTGTAAGTACAATAATAGTTCTTGTACGGTGATTGTTTGCCAGACTAGAGGTAAAGATCAGCAATATTCAGGGCCAACATTTCAAACTGAGCCGTTTTGTTTTGTAGTCAGATAGCATTTGTAAATTGTATTGAAAACGGATTACTTCCTCGCAGACGAATTGTTTGATGTACTGGCTAATCTGGATTTCGTATCGTATAACATAAGCTGCACATGTTTTCGTTCAAAAGTAATTTTTCACATAATTCTGTCGCTCTGCATTGAGATTTACAGAATTTCTCAGATATCAACTTGACATTTACGAACACGAGCTTAAATATATAAGAAACTTCCAAGGGCCAGACCCAGGACTCATTCAAACACATTTAGAAAGGAAGCCAGACAAGGAATTGGCAGTGAAATGGCCAATTGTTGTGGTGGTTTGGTAACGGCAAAGGGTACGGACGTTAAGTTGAGCGTTCTAGTTGGAGAAAACCAGCTCCGACGCATGAAGTGTCAACTATCAAATAATTTTAATCGAATTGCAGTGACTGCTGAATGCACTCAGCTGCATTCTATTCTGAGTCGCATTCTATTCTATGACCAAAAACCATGAAATTTAAATCAATAGTTTCTAAGTCAGGTATTACCTGTACGGTGGTCAAGCACTTTGCAGCAAAAAATTTGTTTCTATTCCGTCCCGATGAGACTCAGCCGCTGTTTTCTTCATATTTTAACATGACAGTAACACCTCCCGCGAATGACGAGAATTAGGCTTGTAAACTTACATTTTCAATCAAGAACAACTTCATGATGCAGACACAAATCGACTAATGTTTGAATGAGGTTATGTTGACCGAGGACCAAGCTAACCGCCTGACGTCTGCGATCTGTTTCTTTCGACCGCTACTTACCGTTGTCGCCACCTATCGGCAAATGGCGGAAGCGAAGTTGTACACCCTGCAATTCATGGTTGTTGGCTATAGTGGAGTGGAATGCGACTGCATTCGGCAGTCTCTATAGAATATAGAAGAGTCGGGAAAGCGAACAGTCCTGCTAATTGGACGAAATAACCCATGAGAAGATTATACTTTGGACGTACCCTCTGAATCTCCACATGGCTATTAGGAAAGAAGATGTGAATGGGAAGCCAGTCTGATATTAGAGGATGTGCTCGCTAAACATCACAAAAGAGCATTTGTTATGCGGTTTAAAAAAGACTTTGACGAGGATACGTTTGTTTGCGCGGCCATCTTCCGCAGCAGCTGTTAAAATCTGTTACTACTGGTTAACCGTCTTGAGCTGACTGCAATTTAATTAAAAAGAATTACACCAGACGCGTTTCCCTTTTATTTATAAAGCATCTTCCCTGGCTATTCTGCAGATTGGATACTTACGTTTGTCCACTTTTGGTTGTTTTAGATTAAAAACAGCGATTTTGTTTATAAAGTTGGTGTGCAAGTTACTTACGGAGTTTCTTCACATATTCTGTTCCTACTCCCTTGTTAGCAGAGATTGACGTCGAAAGACTTCGATTCACATTTGCACTTGGCAGCTTTTGCCATTGTGCAGTATACATTTTGCTGCATTATTTATACTTCACTTTTGTAAGCTGTTCCTCATTCCGCACAATAACAGTGTTTATATCTGTTCGTTTGTTTTCGTTCACGTTATGAGTGTTGCCATCCTGTGAAACTATTTCTTCTGTGTGAGTTAGAAATGGGGGTTGGTTGAAATTTTTCCATCCTATAATCACCATCCAGGCCCATCCCCGCTGCCTCCCCCCCCCCCCCCCCACCCAAGTGTCACTCCTCAAGCGTCTATACCTAACAAACGAGAAAAAAAAATTCACAAATTTTCACTAACTCACACACACAAAGTAGTTTCAGAGGTTGGGAACACTCACAACGGTTTGGAACCGAGCGACCACTACGGTCGCAGGTTCGAATCCTGCCTCGAACATGGATGTGTGTGATGTCCTTACGTTAGTTAGGTTTAATTAGTTCTAAGTTCTAGGCGACTAATGACCTCAGAAGTTAAGTCCCATAGTGCTCAGAGCCATTTGAACCACTCACAACGTGAACGAAAACGAACGAACAGATATAAACACTGTGACTGTGCGGAATGAGAACCAGTTTACGAAAGTGTAAATAATGCAGCACAAGAAATAAAGCCGAATGGCAAAAACTGCCAAGTGCAAATGTAAATCGAAGTCTTTCGACGTCAACCGCTGGTAACAAGGAGGGAAGGCGTAGAATATGTAAAGAAACAGCGTAAGGAACTTGCACACCAACTTTATAAACAAAACGTTGTTTTCAACCTAAAACGACCAAAAATATACAAACGTATGTATCCAATTTGAAGAATAACCACAGAAGACATTTTATAAATAAACGCGAATCACGTCTGGTGTAATTCTTTTTAATTAGATAGCAGTCAGCTGAAGACGGATAACGAACAGTAACAGACATTGGCGAGGAATTTAGAACCCTGGACTGTAACACGAAAACAAGAAAAATCAAGAAGGTCTCATTGTGAGAAACCAACTCATTGTATATGTATGTGCTGCCTGTAACAAAAGAAAAGTACAGTCATTTGATGTCCGTGTTCAAGTCGGTGCTTGCCGCTCTAGGATAGGAATATCGGTCATTTTACGCGTACGAAAACGTACCACAGCAAAGAGATCCACAAGGATGTGAATCATCATCTGCAGATTCTATGAATGACTCTGACAATGACATTTGTTTTTGAAATCTTTGGTAAGTTTTAAGGTTAAAAAGTGAATGAATAGCAGCGTGTTTCACGAGAATTGACAAATTATGATTAAACCAATTCTTGCATATTATGGGTTTCTCTGCATATAAATGTGAGCACGATAGCAGTCGGCTTATTTTGGAAATCACAAGTAGGTAACTCGGCTTCTGGACCAGTGCAACAGGTGGATATCTCCTATTTTAGTAAAAAGAAATCGAAGTTACCAAATTAAATAAGCGCATCAGACCTGAATTACTTCAAACACTTCTTGTACAGTGAAGTTTTAAAGTTACTAGCAATTTTCAAACACGTTTCTTTCAATAACAGTTATTTACAGTTATCTAGTTGTTGTACTACGGAGACGATATATTGTAAGATTCTAGAAGAAACAGACGTCAATGACATTGGAGGATAGTCTTGTGGGTCACTTCTGCTGTCGTCCTTGTAGGCGATTCTGGACTGTGCTTTTCTTTCAACAGCTGGGAATGGTTCTTTTCGATGAGGGTATCTATGGTAGAAAATAGTAAAAACAGAGGTTAACGCAGCCGTAAAGTCGGTATAGGGCTTCAGTCGGACACAGAAGCTTCGTTCAATTTTACTGATTTCTGCTGTTTCTGAATAGTACTGATATCTTTCTATGCAACTCGTCTTTGTATTGGTGCTGCAATTAAATTAGGGAAATACCTCTGGATTTTTATTTGTAAAGGAATAAAAAGTAAAACGTCACAAAACCAAGAATGTATATTTTGGAAACAAAAAAAAATTGTTGCGTGGTGGACCGTCATCAACGGCGCTTTCACGTGTTCGTTTGCCTGCCTACCAGCGTTAACGCTTATATCCCGACCTCTGTCTCTATTTTACGTTATCGCTTGGTGCCTGCTCGGTTTCCCGACTTGACGTGAGGTATTGCTTCTGTAAGATCAGGAGCAACAACGCCGATGATACTGCGGTCGTTTCTCTCATTACTAAACGACCGAACGTGATGATGGTTCTCGGACGTCTCCCACACAACGGCTTCCCAGTCGCTTGGATTACAGGAGTAAGCCACAACTCCCAGCCACTGCAATGTATTCTCTGACCGGTTGACTTCCCTTTCCCGCTTCTCAAAACACCTTGTCCCTGCCCCCCTCCCCCCCACTGTCCATGATATTTTCATTGGCGTTGACAACATTTTAAGTATCATCAACCTCACTGGATGCACCCAACAGGTCGAAGGCGAATCGAACAATGAAAATGTGAAGCAATTTTTTTAAAATTATAAAATAATGAAAACTGGCACAGTCATCGTTTTATCGATCTCACAGGACTTAACGTTGTAATCTACTACTCCACCAAGAGTGCAACGTGTGTTTCTCAAAGAATGTCATTCTCTTTTTATCCTATTTGGTTGTTTCCGTTATTACCAACTACATAAATAGCGAGATCGAGCCATGACAGCTTGAGGCTTGCCATGATTACAACTTCGGCGTGCAGAGAGCGCGCGCGTTGTGGCACTACTAACCAGAGCCCCTTTTCATTCACATAAGAACTCCCTATTTATTGTAAGCTTCGGAAATGCCACTAAACGTGCATCCACACATTGCCATTTGCTTTTCAGTTTAACATATGCACGCGAGTCTTCCAAAAGCACACACACACACACACACACACACACACACACACAAACACATATGCTTATTTATAGATGCACAGTATCTTCAGTTTGAAGACAGTGCGTCATAGCGCATTGCTATGGAGCTATGTGCACGGGTTGCTTATACGAAGGACCTTCGATAAGTAATGCAACAATCCATTTTCTCGGCAATTTGCGACTGACAAAACGCGGAATTTCTTGTGGGACATCGTGGAATATTCCTGCTTCAGACCCTATAGTTTCATGGAGTCCCGATAGATGGTGGCGCTATACCAGGGGCGAATTTGCCACCCATAGGCTGAGAAAAATACTTCCCACCCTCCTTTCGACGTACATGTGCCACAGAGTAACTTATATCTTGACGTAACTGAATACTACGAGTGCTGTTGCTCCTTCTAATAATAATAATAATAATAATAATAATAAATACAAGCAAGTTGATCTCACCACACGGACGTCAGGCAAAGTTGTTTGCGACGGGCTTTCTTGGTATAATCCGTTTATCATAAGAATAAACCTGATGTAAGCATTGCATTATGTATTCTTGCGCGTTTGCTGGAACCTAAACTGGATTTCCGTTTCACGTGGGACTACACCCAAACCATCTCGAGTACTGTCAAGTACGATAATAAGGGTACGTTTTGTGCTCTGCTTTACTTGCACATCGACTTAGCGATAATACGGGACAACAGCCTTACCGGCGCATTTAACTTGCTGTCCATCTGGTACAGCTAGCCTGCAGTGGCGTGGCAAGCTGCAATTCACACCTGAATAGAGACGAGCGGAGGAGCAATACAGCTTCGAATGTCATTTAATTTTTATGCAGAATGAAATAATACACTGCAAATCTCCCACAATGCGCTCCTTAGACGACTAGGCGAAAACCGCAACACGGTATCGTTTTTAGCTAACGTACTATTGTAATTAAAAACAAGAATGATGAAAATTCTCGGCTTCACCACAGGGTAATTTTTCTGCATAAGCTGTGTGTAACGTAAGAGAGTATTGAAGGATTTCACCGTATAGTTAAATATAGAAGCCACTGAAGGCATTACTTACAGTCAGTCCTCTGGTAATCTCCTTCCTTATCCGAAACAGAGAAATACATTTCAGTTCTGAAAGTGTCACCTACAACGTTGTTAACGAGCCTATCAACAACAGAATCCACAAGCCAACCAGGCGCAGCATTTTCTCTTCTTTTATGACGAACGTTCTATATCCCGCCAGCATTCGGCAGTGACGTGTGAAAAAGCAGTTCCAGTACGTTTGACAGCTTAACAGTGTTGTTACTTCCCAGGCCAGATCTCGCAGCTTGGCTCCAGATCAGTTCTGTTGGGTTCATATTGTAATGGTACAGTAGCAAATGTAAAAATGCAGCGTTTCTACGATGTGTTCGATGCTGCGAAAATGATTGTTTTTCATGTTTCTACGGTACGTATCTACCTCTGTGGTATAAAACGAAGGACATAGTCCAAATAAAGATGATTTGGTTTTTCATTTTTGCTTTAAAAAATTAAATTGCTATGTTTTCTTAATTTCAATAACTTTTATGGACAGTCTTTGATAAAATCGATAATTAACACTTTTTATTGGAAATGAAAACGGGAATTTCGAGTCCAACATGTAATTAGAAACAAGAAGTCGTGCATTATTCATAAAAAATGGTGATGAGTATTATAATCACGTATGAAAGTATTTCAAATTGAACGAGAAAAAGAAAATAAAAGAAAATGATACCGTGTTTTTTTTTGTGCTGTACCAACTTTTTTTAACATGCAGTAATCTTTATCAAACAAATTAACAGCATATATATATATATATATATATATATATATATATATATATATACACAATGCAACAATTGTTCAACGTACAATTAAAGCTTATACAAATGATTTATTTTTAGTTCAACAAAATATTAGAAAAAATTAAATGCAACAAAATATAAGACATTCTGTCTTATCTCTTTTTTTGTCGATGGATGAGAGCGTGACTAAGGGTGTTGTATCATGTGAAGGGTAGGCATGGCACATCCAAACTTTGAGGGGGGTCAAGGAAGACGCTGCGGAGATAACCGGCAAAAGTTTGTCTTCGAAACCAGATGAGTGTATGGAGCTTAGCAAGAGGGTTGGGGCAACAACAAGAAATCTGGGGTTACCGTCGTTAGCGGGGCACGGAGGTAAAAGCTCACAATTCTTTGGATGGGGAGCCTGTTGCAGTTTTATAGCACAATTCTGTAGTTTACACGTGTCTCGTCCAGATAAAATACTTATGAATTTAAAATTACTATAAAGATTTCAATAATTTTTTTTCTTTTCTCCAGTTCACATAAATGTATTCACCCGAAAATCAACCTTTCCTTCAAAAGTTATATCAAGCTCGCTGTTTCTTTAACTTTCAGTTTTCTTTATTTTCTCCCTTTTGTGACTGTTATGTACATATTTATCTTATTCTTTCCGAAGCCAGCGTTTTCGTATGTGTCGTACATAGAACATAGCTCGATTCTCATGGACATATCCGAGTAAAGACTCGCACAACTTGTAGTCCCAACATCGGTACCAACAGTTTGCACCAATTTATTTCTGTTTTGAAGAGACTGAGTTGATCAACATGTGTAATATGGGAGTGGGGGGGAATTTGTCGTTATCGCAATTCCCAGGCTCTGTTGACTGCTCAGCGTTCTAGTCGCCTAGCATCTTAGTGAAATCTTATGAGCATCATCATTTCGAATAACTTCCAAAGCTGATACTTTTATCACAAATTTAACATTGAGATCGTAGCAACATCGTGACACCCTGATCAGCGTGTTTCTGGAAGTCGCTTTACGGAGACTGAACTACTTAATTTTGACTGCAGAATGTTCCAACAGCTTGTCGAAGTGGAGACCAAAGTGTACATTTCTTGCAGCTGGCGGAAAAATGAAGCCGCTTGAGTACAACTCTTTGCTGCACGCGATCCTGCTGAGTTAAGAGAGTGAGCTGCACGCGGAGTATACATCTACATCTACATCTGCATCTGCATGGATACTCCGAAAATCACATTAAACTGCCTGGCAGAGGGTTCCTCGAACCACCTTCACAATTCTCTTTCATTCCAATCTCGCATAGCGCGCGGAAAGAACGAACACCTATATCTTTCCGTAGGAGCTCTGACTTCCCTTTGTTTATCGTGGTGATCATTTCTCCCTATGAAGGTCGGTGTCAACGAAATATTTTCGCGTTCGGAGGAGAAAGTCTGTGATTGGAATTTCTTGAGAAGATTCCGTTGCAACAAAAAACGCCTTTCTTTTAATGACGTCCAGCCCAAATCCTGTGTCATTTTAATGACACTCTGTCCCTTATTTCGCGATAATACAAAACGTGCTGCCACTCTTTGAACTTTTTAGATGAACTCCTTCAGTCCTATCTGGTAAGGATCCCACACTGCGCAGCATTATTCTAAAAGAGGATGGACATGCGCAGTGTAGGCAGTCTCCTTAGTATGCCTGTGTCCTGCCAATAAAACGCAGTCTTTGGTTAGCCTTTCCCACAACATTTTATGTGTGTTCCTTAAATTTTAAGTTGTTCGTAATTGTAATTCCTAGGTATTTAGTTGAATTTACCACTTTTAGATTTGACAGATTTAGCGTGTAACCTAAGTTTAACGAATTCCTTTCAGCACTCATGTGGATGACCTCACACTTTTTGTTATTTAGGGTCACTTGCCAATTTTCGCACCATTAAGATATCTTTTCTAAATCGTTTTGCAATTTGTTTTGATCTTCTGATGACTTTATTAGTCGATAAACGACAGCGTCATCTCCGAACATCTGCAAGGCGGCCGCTCAGATTGTCTCCCAAATCGTTAATATAGATAAGCAACAGCAAAGGGCCTATAACACTACCTTGGGGGACGCCAGAAATCACTTCTGTTTAACTCGATGTCTTTCCGTCAATTATTACGAACCGTGACCTTTCTGACAGGAAGTCAAAAATCCAGTCACATAACTGAGACGATATTCCATAAGCACGCAATTTCACTACGAGCCGCTTGTGTGGTACAGTGTCAAAAGCCTTCCGGAAATCCAGAAATATGGAATCGATCTGAAATTCCTTGTCAATAGCATTCAACACTTCATGCGAATAATGAGCTAGTTGTGAATAGCATTCAACACTTCATGCGAATAATGAGCTAGTTGTGTGTCACAAGAACGATTTTTTTAAACCTATGTTGACTGTGTGTCAATAGACCGTATTCTTGGAGGTAATTCATAATGTTCGAACACAATATATGTTCCAGAATCCTGCTGCATATCGACATTAATGATATGGCCCTGTAATTAAGTGGATTACTCCTACTACCTCTCTTGAATATTGATGTGACCTGTGCAACTTTTTAGTCTTATGGTACGGATCTTTCGTCGAGAGAACGGCTGTATATGATTGTCAAGTATGGAGCTAATGCATCAGCATACTCTGAAACGAACATAACTGGTATACGGTCTGGACCAGAAGACATGCTTTTATTAAGTGATTTAAGTTGCTTCACTATTGCGAAGATATTTACTTCTACGTTACTCATGTTGGCAGGTGTTCTTGATTAAAATTCTGGAATATTTACTTTGTCTTTTTTGTGAAGGCATTTCGGAAGGTTGTGTTTAGTAACTCTGCTTTGGCAGCACTGTCTTCTATAGTATCTTCATTGCTATCGCGCAGAGAAGGCATTGATTGTTTCTTGCCGCCAACATACTTCACATACGACCAGAATCTCTTTGGATTTTCTTCCAAGTTTCGAGACAAAGTTTAGTTGTGGAAACTGTTATAAGCATCTCGCATTGAACTCCGCGCTACATTTCGCCTATCTTGGAGATTTTGCGTCTGCTTAAATTTGGCATGTTTGTTTCGTTGTTTCTGCAACAGTGTTCTGACCCCTTTCGTGTACCAAGGTGTCTCCGTCGTTTGTTAGTTTGTTTGGTATAAATGTCTCAATTGCTACCGATACTATTCCTTTGAATTCAGGCCACATCTGGTCTACACTTATATTATTAATTTGGAAGGAGTTGGGAGTGTCTCTCAGGAAGGCATCAAGTGAACTTTCATCTGCTTTTCCGAATAGGTTTATTTTTCGTTTATTTTTGGAGGATTTGGGGGTTACAATATTAAGTCTCGCTAGACAACCCTGTGATCACTAATCCCCGTGTCCGTTTTGATGCTCGTTATTAACTCAGGATTATTTGTTGCTAAGAGGTCAAGTATGTTTTCACAACCGTTTATTATTCACGTGGGCTCATGAACTAACTACTCCAAATAATTTTCAGAGAATGCGTTTAGCACAATTTCGGACGATGTTTTATGCGTACTTCCGGAATTAAACATGTATTTTCGCCAACATATCGAGGGTAAACTAAAGTCACCACCAACTATAATCGTATGAGTCGGGTACGTGTTTGAAATAAAACTCAAGTTTTCTTTGAATCTTTCAGCAACTATATCATCTGAATTGGGAGGTCGGTAAAAGGATCCAATTATTATTTTATTCCCGTTGCCAACAATGACCTCTGCCCATACTAACTCACAGGAACTATCTGTTTCAGTTTCGCGACAAGATAAACTACTTCTAACAGCAACAAGCACGCCACCGCCAACTGTGTTTAGCCTATCCTTTCGGAACACCGTTAGGTACTTCGCAAAAATTTCGGCTGAGTTTATCTCCGGCTGTAGCCAGCTTTCAGTGCCTACAACGATTTGAGCATCACTGCTTTCTATTAGCGCTTGGAGCTCTGGTACCTTCCCAACACAGCTACGACAATTTTCACAACAAGGGGGTTGATTTTTTAATTCTAGGATGGGGACCAGAGTAAGTGTCAGCCAGATTCCTAGCGCTGTCATGTAACTGACCCTTGCCTAAGTGAATGTCATATTATATTCACTTAATGAATTCATTAACGAATCAGCTAATTCTTCTGATTTTGGACAAAAAAGATAAATATTTCAACAGGAAATCCATCTTTCGATAAAACCTTTCTCAGAAAAGAAAACTGATCCACACATGTAATATCAAGGCTGGAGACAGAGTGGAAAAATATTTAGTTTCCTTCACTTTATCTACAATATACTTCACCACACTTTCTGCATGAATTGATATAATCTATTCACACTTAAAAAAAATATGGTGAGCACGTTTTTCCTTTGTTCCTGCACATCAATACATATATTTAAGTAGAAAAGGATGGAATTCTGTAATCAGCTGTAGTGCCATCTCTAAATTTCCGCAATGTTTTGATCCTAACCCATAGCCGTGATCTCGGAAAGACAGCGGCTGTATGGAAAAGTTTTTTACATCAACAATTCATTTTAACATGTCCCTCCAACGTTTTAGTTCTTTGTCACGCTGAGATGTAGTTTCTTATCTATTGTCGTCTAGCTCATAAACTAAAACACACATTTCCTGTGTTCAGTTGAATTTGCATGGGTTGTAAATCAGGTATAATCGTTTTTCCAGCCATTAAATCCCTCATTAGGTCTCCATTAAACAATATACGTGGGACACAATCCTTGCTTAGAGAGTACACTAAAAGTAGTCTTTGCTGTTTCTCGCCATTTTTCGTGGTTCTGAAAAGCAAACCCCACTTTAAGGACCTCGGAATGTCAGTATTTTGCCTGCATGTATTACTGAAGTCGCAATCCATATTACACAACTGGCCATTAAAATTGCTACACCACGAAGATGACGTGCTACAGACGCGAAATTTAACCGACAGGAAGATGATGCTGTGGTATGCAAATGATTAGCTTTTCAGAGCATTCACACAAAGTTGGCGCCGGTGGCGACACCTACAACGTGCTGACATGAGGAAAGTTTCCAACCGATTTCTCATACACAAACAGCAGTTGACCGGCGTTGCCTGGTGAAACGTTGTTGTGATGCCTCGTGTAAGGAGGAGAAATGCGTACCATCACGTTTCCGACTTTGATAAAATTCGGATTGTAGCCTATCGCGATTGCGGTTTATCGTATCGCGACATTGCTGCTCGCGTTGGTCGAGATACAATGACTTTTAGTAGAATATGGGCTCGGTGGGTTCAGGAGGGTAATACGGAACGCCGTGCTGGATCCCAATGGCCTCGTATCACTAGCAGTCGAGATGACAGGCATCTTATCCGCATGGCTGTAACGGATCGTGCAGCCACGTCTCGATCCCTGAGTCAACAGATGGGGACGTTTGCAAGACAACAACCACCTGCACGAACAGTTCGACAACGTTTGCAGCAGCATGCACTGTCAGCTTGGAGACCATGGCTGCGGTTACCCTTGACGCTGCATCACAGACAGGAGCGCCTGCGATGGTGTACTCAACGACGAACCTGGGTGCACGAATGGCAAAACGTCATTTTTTCGGATGAACCCAGGTTCTGTGTACAGCATCATGATGGTCGCATCCGTGTTTGACGACATCGCGGTGAACGCACATTGGAATCGTGTATTCGTCATCGCCATACTGGCGCATCACCTGGCGTGATGGTATGGGGTGCCATTGGTTACACGTCTCGGTCACCTCTTGTTCGCATTGACGCCACTTTGAACAGTGGACGTTACATTTCAGATGTGTTACGACCCGTGGGTCTACCCTTGATTCGATCCCTGCGAAACCCTACATTTCAGCAAGATGATGCACGACCGCATGTTGCAGATCCTGCACGGGCCTTGCTGGATACAGAAAATGTTCGACTGCTGCCCTGGCCAGCACATTCTCCAGATCTCTCACCAACTGAAAACGTCTGGTCAATGGTGGCCGAGCAACTGGCTCGTCACAATACGCCAGTCACTACTCTTGATGAACTGTGGTATCGTATTGAAGCTGCATGGGCAGCTATACCTGTACAAGCCATCCAAGCTGTTTGACTCAATGCCCAGGTGTATCAAGGCCGTTATTACGGCCAGAGGTGGTTGTTCTGGGTACTGATTTCTCATGATCTATGCACCCAAATTGCTCGAAAATGTAATCACATGTCAGTTCTAGTATAATATA
Organism: Schistocerca cancellata; assembly: GCF_023864275.1. Taxonomy (NCBI): domain Eukaryota; kingdom Metazoa; phylum Arthropoda; class Insecta; order Orthoptera; family Acrididae; genus Schistocerca; species Schistocerca cancellata. The sequence continues at coordinate 207,626,633 of NC_064629.1, read as the reverse complement.
TTTGTCCAATGAATACCAATTTATCATCTGCATTTCTTCTTGGTATAGCAATTTTAATGGCCAGAAGTGTATATCGGAAACTTAATACCAAACAGCTTTACTTCCTGCAGATTCATGTTAAACTAAACCAATACCCAAGCGGCCGGCTCTTAGAATGACTGGCAATTTGTTCTTCGTACATCGAATTTTTAGTTTGAGTGGTCATTTTAAGTGTCGACACTGACTTACTCCTATGACAGTGTTATAGGGCGTTTCCCATCGCAAAACTTAATTGCGAGTAACGAGTTCAAAATTGTGTGAAATCTTATGGGACTTAACTGCTAAGGTCATCAGTGCCAGTGCCTAACCTAAATTATCCAAAGGACAAATACACACACCCATGCCCGAGGGAGGACTCGAACCTCCGCCGGGACTAGCCGCACAGTCCATGACTGCGAGTAACGAGAGTTGAATTCCTGACGCATATCAGATGAGAATACATGACACTGAATAAAGTGAATAATGGTGACATTGTCACGACGTAATTTCATTACTAAAACAATTGTTGTCCTTTTTACGTTGGCTGACCAGCCCAGTCAAGACGTTTTAGCTAATTGTTACCAGTGTTATTCATATTCATTTCATTATGAGGTAAGTCCGCATTCTCTCTTTAAGGGTTGTATATAAAAAATAAAAATAAAAAGTAATAGATTATAGAGCGATCCCTTAAAATGCGCCACCTCTTAAAATCCACCTACGTAGGCAGCCTCCTAGCCTGCCTTGACCTAAATACCCCTCTCGCTATACGTACACTACAAAATGGCGTCTGTAACGGACATGGGTTCCAAGCAGAGAGCTATCATTGAGTCCCTTTTGGCGGAAGACCATAGCATTACAGATATTCTTAGGCGCTTACAGAATGCGTAAGGAGACCTAGTAGGGCATAAAATCAAGGTGAGTCGTTGAACGAGCCGTCTGTCATCATTGCAAACCTTTCGGATCTCCTGCCTGCCGTTCGGCCGCACACAACTGGGAAGCCTGCATTGTTGGAACGTGCAGACACTCTCATTCCTAGCGATCACTCACAATCAAAAATCTCGCTGCAGAACTCGACGTCTCTATTGGTACTACTGACACACTCTTCCACCAGTTTGGATACTCAAAGGTGTGTGCCCGGCTGGGTTCCTCGCACCCCAACAGAAGTCCATAAAGAGCAACGATGGAGCATCTGTGCAGAACTGCTTGCGCGTTACGAGGCTGATTGTGACAATTTTTTGCCAAATGTCGTCACAGACGATGAAAAATGGGTTCATCAGTTCGAACCGGAAACGGAACAGCAATTCATGGAGTGGCGCCACACCACTTATCCCCCGAAGAAAAAGTTTCAAGGACACCCTCAGTCGATAATGTTGTGGCAACAGTCTTCTGGGGCTCTGAAAAGGTTATTCTTTTTTATGTCCTCCCTCATGGTGGAACGATCAACTCTGAAGTGTATTGCGCTACCCTCATGAAGCTGAAGAAAGGGCTTTAGCGTGTTTGTCGCAACAAAAATACAAACGAACTTCTCCATGCCAGCACAAGGCCTCACACAAGTTTGCGCACCCGAGTAGAGCTCACAAAACTTCAAAAAATGGTTCAAATGGCTCTGAGCACTATGGGACTTAACATCTTAGGTCATCAGTCCCCTAGAACTTAGAACTACTTAAACCTAACTAACCTAAGGACATCACACACATCCATGCCCGAGGCAGGATTCGAACCTGCGACCGTAGCAGTCCCGCGGTTCCGGACTGCAGCCCCTAGAACCGCACGGCCACCGCGGCCGGCCACAAAACTTCACTGGACTGATCTTCCTCATCCACCCTGCAGCCCGGATCTCGCAACTTTCTGTCTGTGTGTCCCAATGAAGGATAACGTTCGAGGGAAGCAGTACGGGGATGACGGGAAGGTTATTGATGCAGCAAGACATTGTATCGTCGACCGATAGAGTGGGCATAGAGGCTCTCACAATAAGATGGTGTAAGGCTGTAGCATTGAATGGAGATTATTTTGAAAAACTGGGTGTAGAAGCCAAAAGAGTGGGGGATAATATGGTGTATTGCAATCCTGAATAAATCCAACCTGCTTTCAGAAAAAAAGGTGTTGCATTACTTACTGAACGTCCCTCGTAATTAAATTTAAGCTATCTGAAATGGCCCCCATGAAAATCGAGTTATCGTAGGACAATGAAACTTTATGCAAACACTTGTAAGGATAAGCGGAAGAGAAATAACAAAAAAACCGTTAAAAGAAACACTTTTTAATGTCCACGTGAGAGGATAACATTTGTTAATTGACTACCATGTTTACGTTCCAGGTTACAAACGTTATTCAATGTGACGATCACCTGCAACAACGATAGCCTGGAATCACGCTAGAGCTATCGTTTCACAACTGTTCGCAGCGCTGTTCAATCGGTAGATAATGGAATGTTCATCTGTCGTCACACAGCTCGTACACTGCATGAAGATCGCATCTTGCATCCAGCATTCTCAGCCACGGCAACAGTAACTTCAACAATTTGTGGCGCAATTGACCGTCGGCCTTTCCAAGTAGCAATTCTCAAGTGGCCAGTTAATTCAAACTTCCGAATCATGTTCCTCAAGAGCGGTGCGGAAAGAAGAGTTCTCCGTTTTCGTCCAATCTGTCGATACTCGCGAAAAACAGCAGGACATTGCTCTTGTTTTGATAAAACAGCTTCACGAGTACAGACCGACTCACCTGATCCATATCAATGATGACTATCTGCAATTGAAATGCGTACTGTTGCAAAGATGGCCGTACGATAGTTTGTGGGACGAGGGGAGCGGGGTAGGGGGGAGGGGGATCGAAGGGGATTGACCTGGGGGCATAGGGTACGACTCTGTTATGGATGTGCATAATACCAACTTTTAAATCATTTTGTTGAAAGAAAACACCTGACTGTACTATTTCTTTTCCTTTTCCAAAGCAAAACCCTGCCACCGTATTGGTACGGAGTACAGTGTGATCCATCACCTCACATCACTTGTTTCCAGTCATCATCTTTACACCAAGGTCTCTTGACACTGGGTGCAGAAATATATGCTCAAGACGAGCAGCCCGCACATAGCAATCCATTCTTTGGAAAGTTTCTCATATACTTAAACTCGTGTTCGTAAGTGTCAAATGGTTCAAATGGCTCTGAGCACTATGGGACTAAACTTCTAAGGTCATCAGTCCCCTAGAACTTAGAACTACTTAAACCTAACTAACCTAAGGACATCACACACATCCATGCCCGAGGCAGGATTCGAACCTGCGACCGTAGCGGCCGCGCGGTTCCAGACTGTAGCGTCACCACGGCCGGCCGTAAGTGTCAGGGTAGTATCTGAGAAATCTGTAAAAAATATTTTGATATAGATATTCGTAAATCTAAGTGCGGGGAAACAGAGCCGTTTGAAATTTTAATTTTGGCGGGAACATACGGAGCTCACGCTACACGATGCGAAATACAAACTAAGCGGTACATTAAACAATTCGTCTGCGAGAAAGCAATCCGTTTTCAATAAAATTTACATATGCCATCTGACTGCAAGACAAAATGACTCAGTTTAATGCTTTGGCCCCGAATATTACTAATCTTTATCTGTAATATTGCAAACAATCACTGCACCAGAACTGTTACTGTAATTGCACAGTAAACGAAGAATAAAAATTAACACATCTAAGATTCTGATTGAAAATACACATGATAGCAGTTTACTGAAATCTTTGACTGGTATTAAGCCCCTGAACTGATATGATATCGTTTTCACAAATATACTCTGGTAATCACTGTGCCTTACAATGGACATGAACTTTGATGGTAATGAAATTTATTGGCCTACCTGTCCGCACGGAAGGCTCGTCTGCTCTAACTCGTTCCTATTACGAATAATGATGTGACTGTCAAAATACAAATTTCGTTTGCCGTACTTGCGATGTGCAATGCAAGACGGCACTTACCAATTTTCATGAAATGCTTCTCAGTACACAAACCGCGGTGTGCAATGAGAGTGTGTAAATAGCTATGAAAGTGAAATGAAAATGGGGAACTTATCTTTTTGACCAATAAATGAGAACAAAGACTCCAATTTGAACTATGCTTCATTAAGTCATGACAGCAACACACCTTTTCATAAAGTTCTCATACCTATAAAAGCTAGCAAAAATCTTACTTAATAACTCTCCTGTGTACAGTTGCTTTGCTTCGCACTTGCTTTAACTACAGGGCTATTACAAATGATTGAAGCGATTTCATAAATTCACTGTAGCCCCATTCATTGACATATGGTCACGACACACTACAGATACGTAGAAAAAAAGTTTTGTTCGGCTGAAGCCGCACTTCAGGTTTCTGCCGCCAGAGCGCTCGAGAGCGCCGTGAGACAAAATGGCGACAGGAACCGAGAAAGCGTATGTCGTGCTTGAAATGCACTCACATCAGTCAGTCATAACAGTGCAACAACACTTCAGGACGAAGTTCAACAAAGATCCACCAACTGCTAACTCCATTCGGCGATGGTATACGCAGTTTAAAGCTTCTGGATGCCTCTGTAAGGGGAAATCAACGGGTCGGCCTGCAGTGAGCGAAGAAACGGTTGAACGCGTGCGGGCAAGTTTCACGTGTAGCCTGCGGAAGTCGACGAATAAAGCAAGCAGGGAGCTAAACGTACCACAGGCGACGGTTTGGAAAATCTTACGGAAAAGGCTAAAGCAGAATGCCAGTTCGGCATTTCTTAAACAGGAGATTGGAAAACCGATGGATTGGTCGTGGTGGAGATCATGATCAGCAATTCATTTCATGGCCTCCACGCTCTCCCGACTTAACCCCATGTGATTTCTTTCTGTGGGGTTATGTGGAAGATTCAGTGTTTAAACCTCCTTTACCAAGAAACGTGCCAGAACTGCGAGCTCACATCAACGATGCTTTCGAACTCATTGATGGGGACATGCTGCGCCGAGTGTGGGAGGAACTTGATTATCGGCTTGATGTCTGCCGAATCACTAAAGGGGCACATATCGAACATTTGTGAATGCCTAAAAAAACTTTTTGATTTTTTTGTATGTATGTGCAAAGCATTGTGAAAATATCTCAAATAATAAAGTTATTGTAGAGCTGTGAAATCGCTTCAATCATTTGTAATAACCCTGTATAAGACAAGGCCCTGTGCTTCATTACAAAATTTCTACAGTAAACTTTAACCACACGTAGTGTTCTAACAATAAGAAATTACACAGTCACAAATATAAAAAAAATACCAGACTACTGTAAAAGTCAGCTTTTATACGAGTAGTTTTTACAGTAATGTAATTTCATATACTCAATATCTTTCCTCAAAACATGTTATTACAAAATGATGCCTCAACTAAATGGAAGGTTTTTTTTATATAGAGGTGGAGCGCCTCCACGCCCACACTGGCATGATGGCCAACTCAAAAGGTCTACTGCCATCTCTGCATAATGGTTAGTTTTCACTAAAGTGAGGCGTCGCAGGATGTGGTTACTGCGATGTTTTCGTACGTCTGGCTAACGTTAACCATTAATATGCGCTCATCTGGAGATAGATTGGGTCGAAAGTCGAACGAAGGGTAGCGGTTTGAAGGGGAGAGGAAAAAAAGTGCCAAGGCAAGAGCCAAAGGAAAAAAAAACCTTTGCGATGGTTAGGTCGGGTGGTAAGAGCAGTAGCGGATGTCTTGCTGCCTGCGACAGGTCATGCAAGGGTAGGCTTCGTTTGTAGTGGGTGTCATGCATGTCGGTACCTTTGACGTTGTGCGGTGCTGCTACACGGCGGCTGCCGCTGGGTGCCGGTGTTGATATATCGGTCAGCGTCAGCATACCTTTTTAAAGGAAGTACATTGGTAGACTGTCCAACACACACTGCTTTTACTACCCTCAGACATACTCTGTCCAACATCCCTGGTCTCAAGCACAGTCTTTCAAAGAATATGATTATATCAGTATTACAGAGGTCGAGTACATTAATCAAATTCGCAACTTCATTCACATTTATGGCAAAAACTTCCTGAAAACCATCATATCAAAAAGGATAGCCCCTGTTTCCTTATTAATTCCCTACGCACAGGCATCGTTCTAGCTGGATTCTTAGTAGCGCTTTAGAAAAATGATTCTTTCCGTTGATTTCACACAAGCTCACTGCCCGTCGGTACACGAGGTCCGTTTGGTCTTGGTGTTGTAGTGATTCTTCCTCCGTGTTTCCACTCCACAATCACAACACCAATAGTCGACTCTGGTCACTTTAGAAGGGTTGAAATTCTCCTGACGAACTTGTTACTCAGGTGACATCCAACAACTAGCCCACGTTCGAAGTCTCTGAGCTCATTTGGATTACTTTATCTATTGTTACAGTTCCTCTACTAACAACACAATACTTCCCGGCTCATTCTATACTGGCGCTAAGTCCGCCGCTGGCGCGCTGCCAAGATGACGTCGGCGAGTCTTATCGGCGCGGGGTCAAAGGTCAACTGGTCAGTGTGATGACGTAACATGCTGTTACATACTCTATGCCGACAGATTCTAGATGCACCCTTGTCCGGTTTTCAGCTACGCTACAGATCACTTTATTTATGAAAATACAAAGTACAGTCACCAACAAACTTTACATATTCACATACTCCTTTACCTTTAACCCAAATGAATACAGACTCATTTACAGATATTTTTCTTTTGTTACGAGTATACAATGACAATGCAGACGTAGACATATAGGCAGATTTACCAAAGTCTTTATTTGCAAGTTCTGCCATGTGGTAGGTACGGTGGGCAATAATGTCTCTGTCTGTACCTCCTCGTACAATAGCTACAGTAAGCCAACCATTACCATGTGTAAATGTATCATTAATATCAATACTAAAATTAAGTCTACATCCACAGAACACACAGGGTCCGTCGACAAGAGCAGTGGCAGCAACAGTCTTCACAGCATTCTTCTTCTTGTCTGCAGCAGATGTTGAGAATTCAATGTTCTCGATGGTTTTGTAGACTGTTTGCTTAGAGCGACGACGGTAGCGTCTGTATGGCATCTTGGCGCACTTTCTAAGCAAACAGTCTATAAAACCATCGAGAACATTGAATTCTCAACATCTGCTGCAGACAAGAAGAAGAATGCTGTGAAGACTGTTGCTGCCACTGCTCTTGTCGACGGACCCTGTGTGTTCTGTGGATGTAGACTTAATTTTAGTATTGATATTAATGATACATTTACACATGGTAATGGTTGGCTTACTGTAGCTGTTGTACGAGGAGGTTCAGACAGAGACATTATTGCCCACCGTACCTACCACATGGCAGAACTTGCAAATAAAGACTTTGGTAAATCTGCCTATATGTCTACGTCTGCATTGTCATTGTATACTCGTAACAAAAGAAAAATATCTGTAAATGAGTCTGTATTCATTTGGGTTAAAGGTAAAGGAGTATGTGAATATGTAAAGTTTGTTGGTGACTGTACTTTGTATTTTCATAAATAAAGTGATCTGTAGCGGAGCTGAAAACCGGACAAGGGTACATCTAGAATCTGTCGGCATAGAGTATGTAACAGCATGTTACGTCATCACACTGACCAGTTGACCTTTGACCCCGCGCCGATAAGGCTCGCCGACGTCATCTTGGCAGCGCGCCAGCGGCGGACTTATCGTGATATCTGGTGGTCATTTTCTTTTTACGTATGGGTGTCTGGATACTTCTGAGCAGATAGTGTATTTACGGTTCCTTATGATAGGTTAAGGGCGTTCATATCGTAACTACACTGAATTACTCCACGTGCACTGTAGACTGAGTCACCAACCTACTTGCCCATTTCTATATCAGTCTGTAACATCAGTACGAACAAACTTGCCCAGTCAAAACACTAATGATTGTCCGAATTCTGTTATAAAGCTTCACCAGACCATTCTTAGAGAATCTTAAATAATTTCTGCAATAACAGTACACTGAGGTAACATATATCAATGTATATCCCATAATATCGTGTCGGACCTCTTTTTTCGCGGCGTAGTGCAGAAATTCGGCGTTGATGTATTCAACAAGTCTTTGGGAGTCTCCTGAAGAAAAATTGCGAAAGTGATGCCGGTGCAGGATTTTGTGCACGGACTGACCTCTCGATAATGTTCCACAAATGTTCGACAGGATTTATGTCGGGCGATCTGGGTGGCCAAATCATTCTCTCGAATTGTCCAGAATGTTCTTCAAACCCAGTGACCCAATGACATGGTGCACTGTCATCCGTAAAATTCCATTATTGTTTGGGAACATGAAGGCCACGAATGGCTGCAAATGGTCTCCAAGTAGCCGAATATAGCCATTTCCTGTCAATGATCCACGCAAACACAGCCCACAGCATTATGAAACCACCACCGGCTTGCACAATGCCTCGTCGACAACATGGGTCTGGCTCTGTGGGGTCTGTGCCACACACGAACTCTACCATCAGCTCTTACCAGCTGAAATCATGACTCATCTGACACAGCCCACGCTTTTCCAGTCGTCTAGGGTCCAACCGATGTGGTCACAAACCCAGGAGAGGCGTTGCTGTACTGTCAGCAAAGGCACTAGATCCGGTCGTCTGCTGTCATAGCCCATTAACTCCAAATTTCGCTGCATTGTCCTAAGAGCTACGTTCTTCGTACGTCCCACATTGATTTCTGCGGTTATTTCACTCAGTATGATTGTCTGTTAGCACTGACAACTCTACGCAAACGGCGCTGTTCTCGGTCGTTAAGTGAGCCACTTCGTTGTCCGTGGTGACAAGTAATGACTGAAACTTGGTATTCTCGGCACACTCTTTTTCCGCTATGAAAGTCTGTTAATTCGCGTCGTGCGGCCGTAATCACGCCTGAAACTTTTTCACTTGAGTAACCTGAGTGCAAACAACAGCTTCACCAACGCCCCGCTCTTTTTTATACCTTGTGATGTGATTCTACCTCCGTCTGTATATGTGCATATCACCATCTTATGACCTTTGTCACCTCAGCGTATATAAGGACGTATCACCGACGAAACGGAAGCCACAAATATTCTTCATTAACAAACTCAGATACTATTCAGTTCCAGTGGTGTAGTGCACAAGTGTAATATGTGTGACGAAAATATGGTCAGCGGAGCAATATAGCTGACGACAGCAGTTAGACTGTTGAGTGGTCCGTTCCCCCCAACAATGCGCAGAGTCTGACCTTTTGGTCAGAGACGTTGTTGACTAGTAATAGAGAAAAATATGATTCGCAATAAAAAGCAATTTAAAACATGATGCTGTCAAAATAAATTTAGACCTGAGTTTTAGAAAGTGCTTTGAGTTTTAAGGTGGGCAATTTTTTGCACTGAAGCCTTACGTGTTTAAAGTGAACTTGAGTACTACGCAGCGTCACCCACCTAGTCGATGATTGTGGGTTACAGACCTCTGTCTGACGTGGCTGAACACGAAATATGAAAAGAAATGTATTTTGAGCTTCCAGAGGCATTTTTTCTGTACGTAGATACTGGCTGTTGATAGGAATCCTCGTGTTTCGGTCAGTCTGTGCATTAAACGAGTAATGCAACGTATTATCCATAGTTGAATTCTAAAAATTATAATATTTATGGATACCGAATATATCCTCTGTACGAAACAATGTGACTACTCTGTGGAGCTTAGGTCGCTATGGTCGTCGGTGGTATGCAGCATGCCGTGTTCATTCACCTCCGGGAAGCAGTTGATACAGTCCAGCAGTGTTTCCTAGGGAAGAAAGAAAATAGCGTTCGGGATACCAGGCGAGAGTTGTGCCTGATCTTCGCAAATGGGGAAAACCGCTTCAGATGTGAAAGTAGGTTTGGGAGTATCCCAATGCTCTTTTATAGGGCCGTTGTCGTTCACCATACATGTAAGTGACGTGACTGATAAAGATAACGTTCCATTGAGGTTATATTGTATAGGGGAAGTAGCAACGCCTGACGTTTTTATCGAAATGCGGAAAGACCTGCAGAGTGGCTTGGTGCAGCGACTGTCTGTTGATCTGCAACATCTACAGCCACGTCTCTGCAACCCACCTTACCGTGTGTGACATAGGATTCTTTGAGTACAACTATCAGTTCGCCCCTTCTTGTACGATTCTCAAATGAAGCGCCGGAATAGCAGCTATCGTGACCATGTTGTTTCGAATTTCTCTGAGTCTACTGTCATGTTCCTCTAGTGAGATACATATAGGAGCAACTGCTACGTCGCTTAACTCTTCATGGAAAGGTATTTCGCTCCTTCCATGGCGCACTAAACCACAGAGACTGCTCATTTTATGTCCATATATCTTAATAAGCGACGGTACAACTTTCTGTGCAACCTGATGATTGCTAGTAGATAGTCGAAACCCGTTGTAAGGAAAAATCAAATTGAAACATAAACCTCTATATGGTTAGAATAAATGTAATTCATCACCAGGACGCAGCTTACGAAGCTTCATCGATTCTTGAGTGTTACTTGTCAGTCTGATACCTTTACCTGGCACGTTTAGTAGAGAAGATTCAAACAAGAATCGTGCATTCGGCCACGGGTTATTTTACTTCACGCAGGAACACCATGGAGGTGCTCAGCCAACTCCAACGACCACAGATGATTATTAATGTTATCTGTCCCGAAGCCTATTTACTAATCCGTTGATTTCGTTAATTTCTCAGTATGCCAGAAAATTAACGTCTGTTATATTAATGAATTTACAAGAAGCGTGTTGTATGCCATGGAGAGTTTCAGTGTTAAAATTTCGGATTACTTGTACTGAGAAGGTTCATTTGTACATTACGTCCTCCCACACATATCTCACGAAAAACTCATCCTAGTAAAATCAGAGAAATCCCAGTTGATAATGAGGTTTACCGACAGATATTTCTTCTGCATCCCATTCAATATTAGAGTGAAAGGGGAAGGAATATGATACTTGTACACGATATACTCTAAGCCACGTATAAGGGGCGATCGAAGTTTCCGACTGTACAGTCCATAATCGGGTATGACAGTCAGGCAAAGTTGCCTTCAGCATTCAGGCAAATATCACACCGATTCACCAGGTTGAAGATACCCGTCTGGTAAAACACCGTGTCCTGCTGTACGAAGAAGTCCAGACCTTCACCGAGCGGGGTGGCGCAGTGGTTAGACACTGGACTCGCATTCGGGAGGACGACGGTTCAATCCCGCGTCCGGCCATCCTGATTTAGGTTTTCCGTGATTTCCCTAAATCACTCCAGGCAAATGCCGGGATGGTTTCTCTGAAAGGGCACGGCCGACTTCCTTCCCAATCCTTCCCTAATCCGATGAGACCGATGACCACGCTGTCTGGTCTCCTTCCCCAAACCAACCAACCAACCATCCAGACCTTCCTGCTGCATATCCTCGTCCGACGGAGATAATCGACATTTCAAGGCCTTTTCTAAATGACCGAAGGCATAATGACACAGGCAGATATGAGGACCATAGCACGGGTGCTCGAGTGTCTCTCATTTGACTTGGCGTAACTTCGGCGTTACGACATTTCCGATACGGGGACATGCATTATCATGAAGCAGTTGCATCCTCTGTCGGAGTTAAACCATACACATTCTTCCTTCTTCGATGGATGTCTTCCGGTGTTTGTCCTTCGGCAGCCAAGAAAAGGAAAACAGCATGTTGGTCCTGTTTGGGCACATTTGTTAACAACGTAGCTATAGTTCACGTTTCCACATTCATCTCACGTTGGAAAGACATGAATGCCACACCAGTCCCTTGCTCCACGTAGGTGCTTTACACCCGCATCGGAATCGCGCTACATTGCTTAGACGCTGCAGCAACGCTCTCAGAAAGAGACTGTTTGATAGAATTTTGTAGTGTAAGTTGGTTAGCAGACTTTCAATGTGGAACACAACACAGAAAGGCCAACCATTTAAAAATCAGTCATCTCTAAGAGATATCACGCTAATACCATGTATCACAGCCTTTAATCTTGACGATGGTCTCAATTCGGCGAGGAAGAAAGTCCACGAGCTTCTTTAGGTATGCCCTATTCAGCCGAAGCTACTCATTTATTATTAGATCCAGAAGAGCTACAAAATTACGAGGATGTTGATTCCGCATTTTCACCTGCTGTTGCAAACAGTGCGTGACTTTATCTATGCCACTAAGATTGGGCGATTTAGAAGGCCAGTCGAGATGTGATAGTATGCCTGAGTATTCATAAAACAAGGAAGGTTTGTTGAACTGGTTCATATTCAAATGGCTCTGATCACTATGGGACTTAGCCGGCCGGTGTGGTCGAGCGGTTCTAGGCGCTTCGGTCTGGAACCACACGACCGCTAAGGTCGCAGGTTCGAATCCTGCCTCCGGCATGGATGTGTGTGGTGTCCTTAGGTTAGTTAGGTTTAAATAGTTCTAAGTTCTAGGGGACTGATGACCACAGAAGTTAAGTCCCATAGTGCTCAGAGCCATTTGAACCATTTTTGCCGGCCGGGATGGCCGAGCGGTTCTAGGCGCTACAGTCTGGAACCGCGCGACCGCTGCGGTCCCAGGTTCGAATCCTGCATCGGACATGGATGTGTGTGATGTCCTTAGGTTATTTAGGATTAAGTAGTTCCAAGTTCTAGGGGACTGATGACCGCAGAAGTTAAGTCCCATAGTGCTCAGAGCCATTTGAACCAGTTTTGAACTATGGGACTTAACATCTGAGGCCATCAGTCCCCTCGAACTTAGACTACTTAAACCTAACTAACCTAAGGACATCACACACATCCAAGCCCGAGGCAGGATTCTAACCTGCGACCGTAGCGGTCGCACGGTTCCAGACTGAAGCGCCTAGAACCGTTCGGCCACACCGGCCTGTGGTAAACTGGTAAAAAGACCAATTAGCCCGTCGGTGCACTCGAAACTGCCCATCATTTCAAAAGAGGCAATATCGAAACTCACATTACACTCCTCTAGCCACCTAATATCCTGTTTCTGAGTTTCTTGCCCCACTGGTGAAGTGCAGCTTTGTATACCACTGTGAGAAATGGTCTTATGAAAGGTATCCGACGCCAAATGTTCAGCATGTAGTTTCCCTCGCAACTGTGGTAGCTGAGATGGACGTGTATTCACAACAGCAGCAGTTCCTGTCGAGTATGAAACTCGTCTCTGATCCCTGTCGATTAGAATCTTTCTACGACCAGTGTCGTTAGCCGTGTTATATGACTGCGAGTGGTCTACACCAAGGCGACAAAGGTCATGGGATGCCGCCTAGTATCGTGTCGGATCTTCATTTGGCCGGCGCAGTGCAGCAGTTCGACGTGATATGGACTCAACAAATCGTTGGAACTCCCCTGCAGAAATATTGAGCCATGTTGCCTCTATAGCCGTCCACTATTGCGGAAGTGTTGCCGGCACAGAATTTTGGGCACAGACTGAACACTCGATTATGTCAAATAAATTATGCAAAGGATTCTTGTTGGGCGATCTGGGTGGCCAAATCATTCGCTCGAACAGGCCAGAATGTTCTTCTGACCAATCGCGAACAACTGTGGCTAGGCGACATGGCGCATTGTCATACATAAAAAAATTCCATCGTTGTTTGGAATGGCTGAAAATTGACTCCAAGTAGTCATTGATGGGTTCAGTTGGAGGAGCCGCCACCAGCTTGCTCAATGCCTTGTTGACGTCTTGTATCTATGGCTTCACGGGGTCTGCGCCACACTCTAACCCTACAATTATCTCTTACCAACTGAAATCGTGACTCATCTGACACAGGCCGCGGTTTTACAGTCGTCAAGAGTCCAATCGATGTGGTCACAAACCCAGGAGAGTCGCTGCAGGCGATGTCGTGCTTCTAGTAATGGCACTCGTGTCGGTCGTCTGCTGCCATAGCCCATCAACGCCAAATTTCGCCGCATTGTGCTATCAGAGACGATCTTCGTACGTCCGACATTGATTTCACGCTGTGTTCCTTGTCTGTTAGCACTGTCTTTCAGTGAAGGCCGTCGACCACTGCGTTGTCCATGGTGAAAGGTAATGCCTGAAATTTGGTATTCTCAGCACGTTCTTAACACTGTGGATTTGGAAATACTGAATTCTCCAACGATTCCCGAAACGGAATGTCCCATGCGTCTAGCTCCAATTACCATTCCGAGTTCAAAGTATGTTAATTCTCGTCATGCCGCCATAATCACGTCGGGCATCATTTCGCATTATTGCCTCAGTACAAATGACAAAAAAATGGTTCAAATGGCTCTGAGCACTATGGGACTTAACATCTTAGGTCATCAGTCCCCTAGAACTTAGAACTACTTAAACCTAACTAACCTAAGCACATCACACACATCCATGCCCGAGGCAGGATTCGAACCTGCGACCGTAGCAGTCACGCCGTTCCGGACTGAAGCGCCTAGAACTGCACGGCCACCGCGGCCGGCTACAAATGACATCTCCGCGAATGCACTGCCCTTTTATACACCGTGTGCGCGATACTACCTACAACTGTACATGTGCATTATTCTCTCCTATGACTTTTTCACATCATTATAGCATGCATTGCAGACACATTAGACAGCCCCTGAAATCGAGAAACTTCAATCAGGGTAGTCATGGGCACGTATAAATACGATAGCTCCTTTTCCCGGTAAACCTGCAGTAGGTTTTGACTCACCAGGAACTTCGACCCATCTTACTGCGCTGACTCCACCAACTGCTTGGCCCATACACTCCACGTTACTTCCATGACTTAGGTCAGTATGGTGTATTACATGACCCTCTATAGCGCTCCAAAGTGACAAGGCTGCTTTGGAAGATTATTATGAAAGACAGATGACGTAGTCGGCCCGCCGTTCTATTCGAAACTACCCACAGTACATACGACACACTCTATAATGGGACATTCTGCTTGCACGTTGTTGTTGTTGGTGTGCCCCATACATAAATTAGATATCTGATTGCGATCTGATGTAATAGCATTCTGTACCTTGCTCATCCTGCAGGCAACTGTCATAATGAGTGATGACATTTTAATGGCACATAACATCACATAATACTCTACAAAGGGAGGTTGCGCAGAAGTTAATGCGCTGAACGCATATTCTGGAGAACAGCTATTTAAATACCTAGCCTGGTTGAGGGGAGCTCTTCAAATAATGCCATTGCCAGTGTCATTCACCATGCTTGGCCAAACCGACCTTGTACTACGGCTGTAACAATGTTGATATCGACGTCACCCTCAACTCTAACCTTCTTCCTTTCCTTCAAATTATTCTTTACGATTTCTATCTAGCATGATAACTACAGTGCACTTATATTTCAGCATGAATTTAGCAGCTATGTTTTTAGTATCATTCGCTAATTTTGAAATCCATGTACGATTCTGATACAGCAGAACAGTCCAGTAGTCATTCAAAGGCGGACAAAAAATATTTATGAAATCTGTTATTGACCGCATTTGTATAAAAATTATATTTTACCAAGCAAGATTGTGTAATTTATACTAATAACAGAACTACAAAATAGTCGTGTCTGTCTGTTCGGCCGTCTGAACACGCTAATCTCCAAAACTGTTAGACGAATTTTCATGGTGTTTTTTACAGGTAACTTGACCGTAGCTTGCATCAACATACAGTCTCGACCTCGCCGATTTGATTCATATTGATAGTGTGTCTAGATCGTGGCTACCACTTCAACATTTGTAAAAAGGAAGGCGCACCTCTCAACCGTTTTCGAGAAAATTGAGTTTGAAAGTTTTAGGCATGCTCTATGTGTGGTCGGTAGCAGGAATGGAGTCCGTATCCGACTTAGTAAGAGCCTGGTTTCACGACATGGAGGAATGTGGATCGAATTTCACTCCCGCTAATGTGGTTGTTTTTATCCGTATCTAAGGAATCATCTACTGTTAAGACAATCTTCACCTTGAAAATCGCTACAGTCTGGAACCGCGCGACCGCTACGGTCGCAGGTTCGAATCCTGCCTCGGGCATGGATGTCTGTGATGTCCTTAGGTTAGTTAAGTTTAAGTAGTTCTAAGTTCTAGGGGACTGATGACCTCAGAAGTTAAGTCCCATAGTGCTCAGAGCCATTTGAGCCATTTTGAACCTTGAAAATTCTAGTTTTTCTCTAGCATTTCGCAAGTAGTTTACCATTACAACCATATTCGTGCCCGAATGTTTCAACCCACTAAGAGCCCATTTTCCCGGCAAAGGTACAGGTTCGGTACGAGTCACCGTACGAACCCATTTTCCTGGTTATCCTGCAGTTAGTTTTGACTCACCAGAAACAGCTACATGTGCACAAACGACTTTCGGTTGGTGGAGGGAGAAAGGGAACAGTTTTTACAAACAAGAAGACTACTTCATTCGTATATTAGCCCCCGAGGAAACGCTCCAAGATATCTGATTTTACGAGAAAATGTATTAGTGAGCCTGGTACTTCGAAAGCAAGAGAACGTGAACCTGATTATGAAACCGAATCGCTTTACAGTGAAGTTTCGAAATTGCGACTAAAAACTGCACTTGTGTGCAGCGAACAGAACAGCTCCTTCTCCAAAATAATATCATCGCTTCTAAACCCTCTGCAGTAAGAACACAAGAATACGTGGATATTACAGAAGAAATATTCTGTAGAATTGTCAAAATGCTAGCGGAGAAACGGCTCGTGGTACAAGACGAACTAATTGCCCACCAAGATATCGATGAAGAGAGTGTGTTTGAAGAAACTGAAGAAGTCGCTTCATCTTCATCAGATGACTAAGAGGCCGAAGACAAGCAGTCGAGAATGGGCAGCGATTACGTTCCGCAGTATTACAAGATTAGGGCCGTCAGTCTAGCGAGAGATCATCCAGGATAGTGTTTGACCACTCGTCGTAGAATGGGAGCTTCGCGCCTCAAAAGCATGGAAGATTTTTAAAAAAATGAGAAGAACATATAAAACAATGTGAAACAAGGCATGAACAACTTAAAACAGTTGATCCTTGAACTTACGATTGTTTCATAGAAGCTCGAGAATGGAATCAGCAGGTGACGACGAGAAACCTGCATCAATTGGCTCTTGCTACTGCTAGCCAATTTCCTGATTTAGATTTTCAAGTTACTGCCTCGTGGGTCATGCTCTTCAAACTTAGACATTTCGGTCGTCAGAGAAAAATCATAAGATTTGTGTTCGTGATGGAAAGCGTTTCACTGCAGCAAGTCCTTGATGCAGCAGCAAATTTCCGAATGCAAACTCGAGCCCTCATATCAAAATGCGATAAGGATTTTGTTATTAGCACTGATTAAATGGGTGTTACACATAAACGTACCTGATTCATTTACATCAACTGAAATACTATTTTTGTAGACCATACAATGCTACTTTGTGAATGTTTGTTCTAGCGTGCCAATATCAATCATCTTAGCCAGAACTTTCGCCGAACGTGGAACTAAGGTGGTTGTTGTGCAGCGAAAGTATATGCACAAGGTGACACACTCGTACACTGCACAGTATGCGGTTACCTTATCTGGAAAATTATTACCAGTGGTCTTTGTTTACAGGAGACCACTGTCTCATTTGCACCAAGGGTGCAGAAAGCTGATGAGTATGCACATACATGCAAAAACGTTGTGATAATGTCTTCAAATTCAAACTCCCAACAGTACTATACAGGAAACATCTATTTGACGTCTTGAAGTCATAAGTGAGAGGAGAACAATTTGTTTTACTCCTCGGATTCATGGGGATAGCAAACCAACCCAATTTTGCACGACGAAACTTTTCAAGATAGAGAGGGTCTGCCAGCGTGCAGTATTATAGTAATTCCTTCAAAATGTTCTCCGTTGGTGCAGTCCTGCGACGTTTATTTTTACATGCAAGTGAAAAACCTTATAAAGTGACTACAAAATTGCTAGTACATCATCGAACACAACTGAGACATAGCTTCAAGAGAAGATTACTTAAAAATTCAATCGGTCGTACACCATCAGTTGTCTGCACCAATATTCGGATATGTGATCAGATATGTGTGGTACGCCGTCAAACCTTGTGATGACCGAGAACCGTTTATGTATGTTAACCAAATATAAACACTGAAAAATTCCATGCTAATCCAAAAACTTGGTGTTCATTGTGTGTGCTGTATGCCACAATAATTATAGTTTACGTGTTACTATGATCAGTATCATCCTGATTCGTGCATTGCTCCATATGTGTCACAATTGTAGGTACAATAATGTCAGTAAAAAGACTGTACTGATTTGGCTCAGAATGGTCGTATATCCTTTTACATTTTCAGTGCCCTTACAAAAATATGATGTTTTCCTTTTCTTCAGGATAAATATTATGCAAATAATAAATGAATCTTTAAATATTTATAATTTGGTCAGTCATAATGATCTGTTGTTAGCGTTACGTGGGAACAAAAAAAAAAAAAGCATCGTCAGCGAGATACGATCCAGAGACCTTGTGCTAATGAACCTAAGCACTTAACCACTTGGCGACGGACTTACTGCCTTTAACAGACAACACAATAATACATATATACGCATGCCTAAAACTTTCAAATTCGGTTTTATCGAAAACGGTTGAGAGTTCCGCCTTCCTCTTTACATTAATTGAAGTCCTAGTACTGCTGTACACACCCTGTCAACATGAATCAAATCGGATTCGGATGTTGATCTTACGTTAGAGTTAGTGAAGGCGTAGTACATCAACAAAGCAGTAGATGGCGCTGGTAGTTTCGTAGTACGCCAAAGAACCGACAGCTAACGTTGTTAGCACATATAAAACTGTTTTGTGCACCATTCACGTATTTATTTTGCCAAAACCGTGGCTAGTGCTGGTGGTTTATTTATATTTATCAGTCGTCACAGGCCTCATGATGATGTCCAATATGGACAAAATAGTTCTTTTGCCTCAGTGACAGAAATATTTTCCGAGGTGAACGTCAGTGACAAAATTAAGAGCCGCAACCTTATCTTTGGAATACAAAGTTCTATTAAATTTACATGGCTAGGACAAACAGATTTACTGATTTCGCTTTGTGTATTAAAAACTTAACGTAACTACTTCGTTTGATTCGAGAGCTTTCATCTATGTTTCACTTCTTGGCTAGGAAAAACGAATTTATTAATGAAGTGATCGTACAATGGAGCTATGGAACCCTAAAAAACGACAGTAAATAAAGACTCTTTTTTAACTTCCGTTGCGAAGCAGGGGCGTATACATATTAACCAATAAAATTAAGCATTCGAGATAATTAGAAATATGAATAGACGAAAACATTTCCTGGAAATATCACGTTCGTGATCTCATTGAGAGAGTAAATGCTGCTGTCCTCACTACATGAATAATCTTTACAGCAACTGACAATGAAGCATGACAGCTTGATTACTCTTTTCATATTCAGTCTTGCACGTCTAATGTTGTCCTGTTTTGGGGCACTAACAAGGGGAGGCCACGACGTTTGGAACGCGGATTTACTGCAAACTTCGTACACTCGTACTACTCCAAGAGGACAACAAAATGTGTAAGGAGTAGCGCGTACTTCTCAAGCGTTATTGAGAAAATCTCAAGATAATTTCTGCCTTCAAATATATACCTGTGCGTGGCCATTTTTACCATGAAGCGGCGGCAGCCGAGCGGTTAGCGTTAAAGCCCCGTAATCGTTTCAAAAATGGTTCAAATGGCTCTGAGCACTATGGGACTTAACTTCTGAGGTCATCAGTCCCCTGGAACGTAGAACTACTTAAACCTAACTAACCTAAGGACATCACAAACATCCATGCCCGAGGCAGGATTCGAACCTGCGACCGTAGCGGTCGCGCGGTTCCAGACTGTAGCGCCTAGAACCGCTCGGCCACCCCGGCCGGCCCCGTAATCGGTGGATCGCTGGATCGAGTCCCCTTGTAAGTGCATCCAACAAGTATATCCTTAGTTCAGCAAAGGGAGTTCAGAGTCATTTCGTGCACTTCATAAATGTCGAGCCGGCCGCGGTGGTCTAGCGGTTCTGGCGCTGCAGTCCGGAACCGCGGGACTGCTACGGTCGCAGGTTCGAATCCTGCCTCGAGCATGGTTGTGTGTGATGTCCTTAGGTTAGTTAGGTTTAAGTAGTTCTAAGTTCTAGGGGACTTATGACCTAAGATGTTGAGTCCCATAGTGCTCAGAGCCATTTGAACCATAAATGTCGATAATGCGATTCAGTGGTCTAACCCTTCCATCCCCATCCACATACGACCTCATGAATTTGAGGTGAATAATATTGATTAGTTCAGAGGGATTTAGACTAATCACTCAAAAATCTCAAGGGAGAGAGAGAGAGAGAGAGAGAGAGGGAGAGAGAGAGAGAGACAGAGACACGATTTGTTCTTCAAAGGACCTCCTTTATCCACAACGAAGAAATGTAAGCACTGTTCTCGAGGTTCCATTTTTCAGTGGGTTTCCAGCTGAGCTGAAAAATGTGAAAAGTTCGAGGTCGTGCTGAAAAGTAATGACCCCGAATTTTTTATGTTAAAACTCTTCAAGCTTTTGAAACAAGACAAACGTTATTAACGTTCTACATTTTTAATTTTCATTTCAACAGGTTTATTCCTCAACATTCAGCATCTTCACCCTGGCATCGAACACATTTATCCCAACCACACTGTTGATAGCGTCACTGTAGAGTGTTTGACATGTTCGCGGAGCCACAACCAAGCCTCTCCTTGCACCACTTCATCACTATCAAAGTGAAATCCTCTGGGGCTATCTTTAAGTTTTGGATAAAAATCGGATGGGACCAAGTCGGGACTGTATCGAGGGTGATCATTGACAATGAACTTAAGGCGTCAGCTTGTTGCAGATGTCGTGGCACTAGTGTGTGGTGTGGGATTGTTCAAATGGTCCTATGGCTCTGAGCGCTATGGGACTCAACAGCTTAGGTCATAAGTCCCCTAGAACTCAGAACTATTTAAACCTAACTAACCTAAGGACATCACACACACCCATGCCCGAGGCAGGATTCGAACCTGCGACCGTAGCAGCCCCGCGGTTCCGGACTGCAGCGCCAGAACCGCACGGCCACCGCGGCCGGCTGTCTGGGATTGTCACACTGTCATTCTGAAGAAGAGGGTGACAGATGTTTCGACGAACTCTTCGACCTCAAAACTCGATTACAGCACGCTGTTACTCACGCCCCGACGTAGTTACATTTCACACCTCTATGTTACGCGCTACAATTCTGAACCCACTAGCGACAGTCCACTGCAAATATTTAGACATGAAGAATAAACATGTAGATTCTTAATAACGTTTGTTTTATTTAGAAAGCTTTAAGAGGTTTCACATAACATATTCAGAGGCATTACTTTTCAGAACGCCCTCGTAATAAAAGACTTCCAGTACTAAAATGTAGCCGCGCGGTATTAGCCGAGCGGTCTCATGCGCTGCACTCATGGACTGTGCGGCTGGTTCCGGCGGAGGTTCGAGTCCTCCCTCGGGCATGGGTGTGTGTGTTTGTCCTTAGGATAATTTAGGTAAAGTAGTGTGTAAGTTTAGGGACTGATGACCTTAGCAGTTAAGTCCCATAAGATTTCACACACATTTGAACATTTTTGTAAAATGTAAGAGCTCTCTATCACAGACGCCTTTTGCTGTGTACAGTCTATCGGTATGCTGTGTTACTTATACGTATATAATATTAAAAATCTCTCTTTTTCGTATTTCTTAAATCAGCGTTTGTAAACAATATACACTTAAGTGATAAAAGTCATGGGATACGTCCTAATATCCTGTCATACCTGCTTTTCCTCAGTAAAGTGCGACAACTCGACGTGGTATGGACTCAACAAGTCGTCGAAAGTCTCCAGCAGAAATTTTGAGCCATTCATAATTGCGAAAGTGTTGCCCTTGCAGGATTTTGTACATGATCTGACCTCTCGATTATCTCCAATAAATGTTCGATCGAATGCATGTCAGGCGATCTGGGTGGCGAAATCATTCGCTCGAATTGTCCAGAACAACTGTGGCCCGTTGACATGGTGCATTCAAATGGCTCTGAGCACTATGGGACTTAACAAAATGGTTCAAATGGCTCTGAGCACTATGGGACTTGACATCTGGGGTCATCAGTCCCCTAAAACTTCGAACTATTTAAACCTAACTAACGTATAGACATCACTCTCATCCATGCCCGTGGCAGGATTCGAACCTGCGACCGTAGCAGTCACGCGGTTCCGGACTTAAGAGCCTAGAACCACTCGGCCATCGCGGCCGGCCATGGTGCATTGTCACCCACAAAAAATCCGTGATTGCTTGGGAACATCAAGTTCGTGGGTGACGGCAAATAGTCTCCAAGGAGCCAATGTTAACAGGACCCAGTCCATTCTATGTAAACACAGCCTACATCATTAGGGGCCACTACCAGCTCGCACATTGCCTCGTTGACAACTAAGGTCCATGGATTTGTGGGGTCTATGCTACCCTAAATCAGCTCTTATCAACTGTAATTGGACTCATCCGACCAGGCCAAGATTTTTCAGTCGCGTAGGATTCAAGCGACATGGTCAATAGCCCAGGAGAGGCACTGCAGGCGCTGCCGTACTGTTAGGAAAGGCTTGGATCGTCTGCTATTGCCCATTAACGCAAAATTTCATCGCATTGTACTAACGGATATGTTCTTCTTACGTCCTACATTAATTTCTGCGGTTATTTCACGCAGTGTTGCTTGTCCGTTAGCACTGACGAGTCTACGCAAACGCCGCTGGTCTCGGTCGTTAAATGAAGGCCACCGGCCACCGCGTTGTCCGTGGTGAGAGGTAACGCCTGAAATTTGTTATTTTCGGTACACTCTTGACGCTGTGAATCTCGGATACTGAATTCCCTAACGATTTCCGAAACGGAATGACCCAAGCGTCTAGGTCCAACTACCATCTCGTCTGCAAAGTCCGTCGTGCGGCCACAATCATGTCGGAAACATTGTCACACGATTCATCTGACAAGGGAACCTCCCCATCGCACCCCCCCCCCCCCCTCATATTTAGTTATAAGTTGGCACAGTGGATAGGCTTTGAAAAACTGAACACAGATCAATCGAGAAAACAGGAAGAAGTTGCGTGGAACTATGAAAAAAATAAGCAAAATATACAAACTGAGTAGTCCCTGTGTAAGATAAGCATCATCAAGGAGAGCCTGTGCTCAAGAGCGTCGTGGCCCTGTGGTGAGTGTGGGCACCTGCGGAACGAAAGGTCCTTGGTTCAAGTCTTCCCTCGAGTGAGAATTTTAGTTTTTTATTTTCAGACAATTATCAAAGTTCAGGCACTCACACATAATCAACTTCGCTCTCCAAAATTCCAGCACATGTTTAGATTTGCTTGGACATATGCAGGATTTGACGGTCTACACAAGGAAAAATTTGAAAACGTTAAAAACATATGTTTTGACAGAGCACAGGGAAAACTGTGCGACTGTGAAACTGTTGCATTCATTTGTTGCAGTTTATGTGACAAACTCTTATGTTTTCTTCACTTTTTTGGGAGTGATTATCACATCCACAAGAAAACATAAATCGGGAAAGGTAGAAGAATCTTTTTCCCATTCGTCAAGTGTACAAGTTAGGTGGGTCGACAACATATTCCTGTCATGTGACGCACATGCCGTCACCAGTGTCGCAACAGAATATATCAGACGTGTTTTCCTGTGGAGGAATCGGTTGACCAATGACCTTCCGCTCAAATGTTTTCGGTTCCCGTTGGAGAGGCACGTCCTTTCGTCTACTAATCGCACGGTTTTGCAGTGCGGTCGCAAAACACAGACACTAAATTTATTACAGTGAACAGAGACGTCAATGAACGAACGGACAGATCATAACTTTGCTAAAATAAAGAAAGTAAACTTTTCATTCGAGAGAAGACGTGAACCAAGGACCTCTTGTTCCGCAGCTACTCACGCTAACCACGGGGCTCTTGAGCTTACACTCTCCTTGATGTTGCCTATCTTGCACATGGGCTACTCAGTTTGTGTATTTTACTTATTTTTTTCATAGTTCCACACAAATTCTTTCCGTTTTCTCGATTGATCTATGTTCAGTTTTTCAAGGTCTATCCACTGTGCCAACTTATAACTAAACCTGAGGGGGGTGCGATGGGGAGGTTCCCTTGTGAGTACAAATGACAGTTCTGCTAATTCACTGCCCTGTATACCTTGTGTACGTGATACTAACGTCATCTGTATATGTCCATATCGTTTTGTTACTTCAGTGTATGTGACGGCAAAGTCCATGAATGGACGGGTTTGGTTTATATGGTTTTACGGAATCTGGGAGAAAAATGAAAAGAAAATTCAGACGCAGTGCTGGTCCGCGGCACCAGATCGCAATAACAGACACTGAAGAACCTTGGTGGTAAAGTAACACTAATTAGTTTGGTCATCCGAAAATATATGCACTGTTGATCAGAACCAGTGTACGAAAGGAGGGTACGAATTGGCTGTTATTTCCTCTGGTTTGAAGTGAGGGGAAGGCGCTGGTGAAGTGCAGAGTACGTGAACTAGTCCACGCATTAATTGGTGATCCGCGCGAACGGGGCAGGGCGCTTGTAATTGGCGGCGCTGACGCAACGCGGCAGTTGCGCTGGGTTACGTAAGGCGCCGCTGCCGGCCACCAGCGTTTAGAAGCTTTTTGCTCGCGTCCCTCTCTGTGGGTTATCAGGTGCTAACTCCTGCTCCTGCCACCAGGTCATTGGCAACCCGCTCTTTCCTTGCAGTGTATAAGGACAACAGCGGTGATTCGTGACGCGCACTATTATTTCACTGATCAGCTGTCATATCACTGACCTTCGTAACTTCTCTGTAAAATCTGAAAAGCTATACCACGCCCTTGGTCTTGTCAATCGACGGTGCACTGAAGTGATGATTAGGATTGATGACTTTATGGATCGCAACTGAGCTACGATAGGAAATGTTATGTCTTACACTTGCACGGCATTTTAAACATATCCCCAAGCTGAGTAGTAACTTCTATGTAAATTTATCAATTTGTGACTATCATTTTAGGCAAGTCGTCGATACAGACTGGATTGTTTTCCACGTAAAGCAAAAAAAAAAATTACCGTACGTAAGCGTTAAGCCAAGGAAAGTTACATGTTCCATGTTTATCTAAATGATGTGGAACGAGTCAGTTTGCAGGCTATGTATGCACGTTTAGTGTTAAAATTAATAAACAATTTATTATTTTTAGTCCTATTCATGCTAATACACTTTTTTTACTGGCTAAATAGTAATTCGTCAATAGAATAGAAGAAATTGTCTAGGAGAAATGATTTTAAATTATAATTAAATCTTGCTGCGCTACGGGTGAGACATTTTATGTTATTGGGTAAATGATCAAAACTTTTCATTGCCACATATTGAACACCGTTCTGACCTACTGACAGCTTTTACAGTGGGTAATGAAGGTCATTTTTTCCTCTAGTGTTGTAGGTGTGGATATCACTGTTCTCAAATTTTGATGGATTAGTTATGACGAATTCATCAGCGAATATATGTATTGCGAAGGCGGGGTTAAATGCCTAGTTCCTTGAAGAAGTACCTACATGATGTCCAAGGATAAATACAACATATTATTTTTACTGCTCACTTTTGTGCAATCAATACTTGCGTTTTAAGTGATGCGTTACCCCATAACATTATTCCATAAGACATTACTGAATGAAAATATGCAGAACATCTCAAGAGGCTGATACGTTTGTTTGCAAGATTACAAATTATTCGAAGAGCAAAAGTCTGTGGAGCTCAAAAAATGTTCAAATGTATGTGAAATCTTATGGGACTTAACTGCTAAGGTCATCAGTCCCTAAGCTTACACACTCCTTAATATAAATTATCCTAAGGACAAACACACACACACATACATGTCCGAGGGAGGACTCGAACCTCCGCCGGGACTAGCCGCACGGTCCATGACTGCAGCGCCTAAGACCGCTCGGCTAATCCCGCGCGGCTGGGGAGCTCAATAATATGCTTCTTCCAGTTCAAGTTTTCGTTAATACGTACACTCAAAAATTTGGTGCATTCTACCCAAATTACTGACTCTCGCTCAAGTGCTACATAAATGAAAGGACGACTACAGTTTGCTCAAGCACAATGAAAATACTCACACTGAAGGTTAACCAAAGAAATTTGATTTCAGTACGTCTGGGACTTGAATGACAAATCATCAAAAACATCTGATGTACTTGATTTGATTTCCGAGTGCTGTTTACTTCCAAAATGGTTCAAATGGCTCTGAGCACTATGGGACTTAACTTCTGAGGTCATCAGTCCCCTAGAACTTAGAACTAGTTAAACCTAACTAACCTAAGGACATCACACACATCCATGCCCGAGGCAGGATTCGAACCTGCGACCGTAGCGGTCGCGCGGTTCCAGACTGCAGCGCCTAGAACGCTCGGCCACTCCGGCCGGCGTTTACTTCCACGCGTACGTGTATCAATGCTTTTAAAATTTTGTGTAAATTGTGCCACTGACAATATTTTCATCCATTTAGGTTTAAAGTAGAATCGCGTGACGAATAATGCCTGTTATGAGACCAGTCTGATTCTTGTCATACCTAAGAGACTGGAATGGGAACTGCTGGACCTAAGATCAGTATTTAACGTCTAGTCGACCACCAGGTCATCAGAGATGTGTCGCTAGTTCGTATTGGACAAATCTTCCTCTACGTCCTTGTGCTTAGTGCTGCTTTCACCATGGAAGAATTGGAAGCAGCTTCCTGTCTATGGAGAATAATAAAGCTGCAGCCTTTGTTGATCTAAGACCATAGAAAATTAAAATGTTTCGGGCAGCACCAAACTTAAACTTAATGAATACCTGCATTTCAAAATTACGGATTCCTAAGGTCAGTCGCAAAACCAAAATTTTAGCACTTCTGAAGCTCGGAAAAGAGCCAAAGGATCCTTAACATTTCCGATCAGTTCTTCTTCTTTTCCAACTGTATAAAGTTGAGGATGAGCCGGAACCGCGCGACCGCTACGGTCGCAGGTTAGAATCCTGCCTCGGGCATGGATGTGTGTGATGTCCTAAGGTTAGTTAGGTTTAATTAGTTCTAAGTTCTAGGGGACTGATGACCTCAGCAGTTAAGTCTTATAGTGATCAGAGCCATTTGAACCATTTGTGTTCAGTTTTTCAAGGCCTATCCACTGTGCCAACTTATAACTAAATCTGAGAGGGGTGCGATGGGGAGGTTCCCTTGTATGAAAGGCGCTATTGTGTCCGCATACTCTGAACCTGATTGGTATACCATCTGGATCGGAAGACTTGCCTTTCTTCAGTGATTTGAGTTGTTTCGCACACCTAAGATATTTTCTTTTATGTCACTCATGCTAACAACTGTTCTGGTTTCGAATTCTGGAATATTTACTTCGTCTTCTTTCGTGAAGGAATTACGGACAACTGTATTTAGTAACTCCGCTTTAGTTGCACCATCATCGGTAACATTTCCATCGCTATCACGCAGTGACGGTATTAACTGTTTTTTGCCACTGGTGTACTTTACATACGACATTATTTGCAAATGTTTTGACACCAGCTAGGGGGAGGGGGGGGGGGCTCTGAGCACTATGGGACTTAACGTCTATGGTCATCAGTCCCCTAGAACTTAGAACTACTTAAACATAACTAACCTAAGGACATCACACAACACCCAGTCATCACGAGGCAGAGACACCAGCTAGGGCTCACAGCCAAACGCGCTCCTTACATCTGCTCTGGCACTATGCTTCTCGGTAGCGGAATATGGAGCACCAGTTTAGCAAAACTCCACACATGTCAAACGAGTGGATACGGCGTTTAATGAGATTGGAGGCACTGTGGCTGGCTGCCTACGACCAGTTCCCGTTATCAAAATTTATGGATATAGCTCCACCTGACATCTGTAGAACAGTCGCAGAAATGGAGAAAAAGAAGTAGGAAATCGATTCCAGACACTCCCTATTTCGATACGAATCACATGTGCATATCAGAAATTCCATCAGCACATGAAACTAGCCCAACGGAGCTATGGCGAAATTCATTAACCGAAAAGCTGGGTAGAACATCAAAGAGAAATCTGCTGCGATCTTTCGTCCATCGCATGTGACACGGACGGCGCCAAACCGATTGAGGACAGGGGTGTCACGGTGAAAGGCGAAAATCAGGAAGTGAAGCTTCGTGACTGAAGATGAGTCCTGTGAGCGTGGTGACCTGCAGGACCAACATCTCCTGGTCTGCAGAAAGCTGCCAAATCCTTGCATCACAGAAGAGCTATGCGTATCAAGTGATACGGCCATCAAGACAGCGGAATTCTAGAGCTTACGGCCCATCTAAGAGAAAATCAGCAGCACCTGGCAGATCTTTGTTATTACTTTGGTTATCTAAGTCCTGGACACGTCAAATAAATAAACAGCCAATTATGGGGCTGGAAACTGGACGTGATCAGTGCCAGTGCACCATACCAGAATTCTTGTTAGGCAATCTAGGAAACTTAAGGGAAAACCAAATCTGGTTATATGGACGGTTATTTGTACCCAGCTCCTTCAGAATGCGAGTCCAGAGCATCAACTACTACACCACCCCACTTCGTAAAGTCGTATGATAAGCGAGTGCATATTTTCCCATTAATCCCAAGACTTCTTTTGCCGAAAATAATGTCACTATGAACTAGAAACGCACTTGGAAGAATTTCCATTGACATGCTGCAGTTGTTCAATGATACAGTTCTAGTCTCCCAGCGAGATGCCGGCAAGCGTAGTAACCCTTAGCAGTTTTTTTTTCTTTATTGTAATTTTAATCACCTCATACAGGCGGGCTGTCAGCAGCATATTACGCTGCTCTTCAGCCTTAAGTGGTACAATAATATGACATATAGGTGACACAGACAATACAATAAAAACGGCGGGCAAAAAATGTAGATACAAAAAACAATAAACATGAAGCCATTCACGCTGGACGAGAAAAAAACACTAACACTTGTTGACACGGCGCACATAACACGGATGACTGCGACGGCACACGTGAACAGTGGAGGTGTGACGGCGAAAGAACACTAAACACAAAACGAAGGCATACACACGAGACACTGATGGCGACGATCTCCGGCGCACGAAAGTCAATGTAGCGTGTATGAGTCTGGAGACCTGCCAAGAGGGGAGGAGGGGGGTGGGAGAGGGGAGAGCAGAGATGCCATGGGCAGGGGAGATAGGGGGAAGAGAGGAAGGGGGAGGGGAAGCCCGGGGGAAGAGGGGTAGAGGAAGGGGGATGGGGTGAAAAGGAAAGAGAAGGGAGCGAAAGAGAGGGAGGGTGCCTAAAGGAAAAGACACAGGAAGTGGGGGGGGGAGGATCAAAGTTGATAGGATGGGTAGAGGGAGGGGAGGATGACATCATCAGGGAGGGGGAGCTGGCGGAAGCCACCTTGGGAGAGGGAAAGGAGGGTGGAGAGATGGAGACCGGGTGGGACATGGGAATACAGGCGCGGCAGTGGGAGGGGGGGGGGGAGAGGATGGGCGAGACAAGCGGGTGAGGAGGATCGAGTTTGTGGGAGGTGTACAGGATCCGTATCCTTTCAAGGAAAAGGAGGAGGTGGGGGAACGGAATGAGATCGTACAGGATCCGCGTGGGGGAGGGGAGATGGATGCGATAGGCGAGGCGAAGAGCATGGTGTTCAAAGATTTGGAGGGATTTATAAAAGGTAGAGCGGGCGGAGATCCAGGCCGGATGGGCGTAACAAAGAATAGGGCGGATGAGGGATTTATAGGTGTGGAGTATGGTGGAGGGGTCCAGACCCAACGTACGGGCGGAAAGGATCTTGAGGAGGCGGAATCAGGAGCGTGCCTTGGCTTGGATTATCCGGAGATGGGGGTCCAAGAGAGTCAACGGTCGAGGGTGACGCCAAGGTACTTAAGGGTGGGGGTGAGGGCGATAGGACGGCCATAGATGGTGAGATAGAAATCGAGGAGGCGGAAGGAAGGGGTGGTTTTGCCTACAATGATCGCCTGGGTTTTGGAGGGATTGACCTCGAGCAACCACAGGTCGCACCAAGTGGTGAACCGGTCGAGATGGGATTGGAGAAGTTGTTGGGAGCGCTGCAGGGTGGGGGCAAGGGCAAGGGCAAGGAAGCCGGTGTCATCGGCAAACTGGAGAAGGTGGACGGGGGGTGACGGTGGCGGCATGTCCGCCGTATATAAAAGGTACAGAAGGGGAAAGGGGCGGAGCCTTGGGGCACACTTGTGGAGGGAAAAAAGGTGTAGGGATCCGTGTGATGGATGGTGACGTAGGAAGGACGGTGGGAGAGAAAGGAGCCGATCAGACGGACGTAGTTAATGGTAAGGGCGAAGGTTTGGAGCTTGAAGAGGAGACTGGAATGCCATACGCGGTCATAAGCACGTTCGAGGTCCAGGGAGAGGAAGATTGCGGAGCGACGGGAATTAAGCTGTTCGGAAAGGAGATGAGTGAGGTGAAGGAGAAGGTCGTCGGAAGATAAGGACGGCCGAAAGCCACACTGGGTAACGGGAAGGAGGCAGTGCTGGCGGAGATGCTGGTGGATGCGGCGGGTGAGGATAGATTCCAGGACCTTGCTGAAGACCGAGGTAAGGCTGATGGGACGGTAGGAGGAGACGGCGGACGGCGGTTTACCAGGTTTAAGGAACATCAGGATACGGGAGGTTTTCCACAGGTCGGGGTAGTAACCGATGGACAGGACTACATTGTAGAGCCTGGCCAGAATGGAGAGGAAAGAGACAGGAGCTTCACGAAGGTGACGGTAGGTGACACGATCGTGACCAGGAGGGATTTGCGTTTCGTGCGGAGTGTAGCAATGAGATCCTGTGTAGTGATAGGGGCATTGAGTTCCGTGTGTGCAATGTTGTCCAAGTACTGGAAATCAGGTGCGAGGGGAGGGACAGAGGTGACAGTTCCGATCGCGGACATCTGGGAAGAGGGAGTAATCGAACTAGGGGTCATCGGGGATGGAAAAGACATCTAGCATGAGCCATTTGGTGCCTGGTCGATCTTCCAACGCTAGCCCTGTGGAGACAAATTGTTCCAAACCTGCAACATAACTTTCTCTAGTGATCGTTTCTCGAAAGGAAAAAGGTCCAATAGTGCCTCTAACGTACACCGCAGCCCAAACATTAACCTTGGGAGAATACGTTGGTTTCGCATCATAGAAAGGAGATTTTTGGATCGCTAAAATCACCAGTTCTGTTTATCCACGATTTCATTCAGGTGGAAGTGTGCTTCTTCTGTGAACCAAATGCAGCAAACACCAAATCCTTCATTATCAATCACTGTGAGAATCTGGTACACAGTCAACCCTCTGCCGTACAGCTGGTACAGGTATGACCTGGTGGGTTTGGGTTTTGAATGGAAACATGTTTAGGCTCTGTCTCAGTATTTCCTGCATGCTGGAACGCTTCATAAAAATTCTGTTGCAATTATTCTGGCGGATTTCCTTAGATTTTATTGAATAATTGCAGAAATTGTGGCGACATTTTACCTGGAACCAACATTCCCCGTTAAATCATCAACCATGCTGCCTGTCCGTTGGAATTTGCCGAAGAGTTTGCGAATGGTTTACACATCAGGTCCTTTTGGAACACTAAAACGTGTTTGAAAACTGAGTCTATTGCCATAGTAGACCTGCGTTCTAACCTGGGGTATTACAGTACCAGGAAAACGCATTGTTCAATGGAATAAGTGATTTTAACCTCTTCCTTAGGTACGCTAATCTTCTACCACGTTCCAGCGATGGAACTAATCGCTTTGAGTTAAAAGGGCTCTGAGCAGTATGGAACTTAACATCTACGGTCATCAGTCCCCTAGAACTTAGAACTACTTAAACCTAACTAACCTAAGGACATCACACAACACCCAGTCATCACGAGGCAGAGACAATCCCTGACCCCGCCGGGAATCGAACCCGGGAACCCGGGGGTGGCAAGCGAGAACGCTACCGCACGACCACGAGCTGCGGACTGCTCTGAGTTACTGTATACTATTTATAAGCCCTACGTGTTGCGGTTACATCCCAATCTGTTAGCAGCTTTTTGAAATATTTTGAAAATTCTGTATAACTTCTGCATAAAATTTTTACAGCTTTCATAATAATCGTAGCGCTTGTTGCACTAGTCTATCGATCTTAGTTTGCGAGATATTTAATTTTGGGGTCAGAGACTCATGCGCTAGACACCGTGTAAATCCTCAAGAATATCAGGCATGAAAAAATATAGTTATTTGAGACAAGGAACTCTGATCTGGAACTTTATGTATGCAACCTTGAGACAAAGTAACGGATAGAGAGCAAGATGCGAGAACTTTTATGTGTAATTTTTTAATTAAGTTTTCGGTCAGAGTTACAAATAATATTTTTAATTAGTGACTAATTTCGAACATTTCCTTCATTCTCAAACCATTACCAATATTAGAAGATACAATGTTGTTAAGAAAACATGAAATACAACATTTTCAAACATTTTGTTTGCGTGGATTATAGCAGTGCAATAAATCTTTTGTGACACACCTTTTGTTAATAACATTGTATATTATAATATAGACAATGGTTTCAGAATGAACAAAAAGTTCGAAACTGGTCAGTAATAAAAATGTTATTTGCAACTTTGACGGAAACCTTAATTAGTAAATTAAAGGAATATTGAGTTGCTGATCCTGATGCTAACACAATGTTGGAGTTACGTAATACTTTATGTGGCAAGGCAAATGACGAATGTGCTGTATGTACATCTACGGAAAAGGACGAATGTGCTGTATGTACATCAACATCAGTCTGGGAGGACGGGCAGATATCGAGACGGATTACACAATCTGAAAATGCTAATCAGTTGTTTAATTGCGAGAAGATATTGAGAATATGTAGGTGTAGACTTCAGTGGTATGGCTGTAAATTAAGGGAGGAAAGGTAAGGTTTGTGGCTTTAAATTTAAATAGATACAGACTTCTCGAAAATTCTGGTGCTCTATGATCTGGAAAATTTTGTAGAACCTATCGGATAGGGAAATTTAGGGGACGATGAGAAAAGTAAGAACAGGTTTTGTAAGTTCGTTCAAACCATGGGGATGGAACAGTCTTCCCCCTTTTATTTTAACTCTAGTGGCCACGATGCTGATGAGTTGCGTAACTCTACCTTCCCTTTCCTTCACTTCATCGTAACACTCTCGGTTACACACCTCGCGTTATGAACGACAGTACGTCGTGTCTATAACCAAACAGAGAATTAAAACACATTGTTGAATGCAACAGCTAAAACTTTTCCGTAATCTCGTCGATATGACTACTGAATCAGTGGACGTCGATAATCGTGAAGTTATATCTTCCTCAATAACGATGAACTCTCACCAGATATTACTCTTGATCTCTGTTGCTTGTAAAATTTTCTGCAAAGTAAATACGGTATTGAACAAATTGACGACGGGTTTGAGTGATGCATGAGATTTTCCTAGTTTTGCTTCTGAAATGGTTGACGGGGAGGGGGCGGGGCGGCAAGGGCATATTTATTAATGGCAAGGTAGTAGATTAGCATACGTCTCCTCGATACAGGTTTTGATGGCATGCATCACAGTGGAGGGATTCGTGCGTGCTCCTTACGCATGAGCTGGCTCATTTACATAGCACTTAGCTCGCCCAGCTGTTTTCCGGCGACTTGCGCGTCGCCACGTGGCGCTCCGTGTGTTCGCTTGTTTATCCAGCTGAACACCGAATCAAGTGTAGGGTTCTCTTTTACGTAGCAGTGAACAGCGTATACAGTCACGTTTGTGAAAAGCTGCAACACATTTTGCTGAAATGAGCTGTAGTCCATAGTTGTAGAGCTTTTGGTTCAAGCGACAGTGTACAAAACAAAGCAATAATCAATACTAGGTTTTTTGAAAAAGAGTGTCGCGTATTCTTCCACAAGGTAGTGCTGATTAAAAGAAGAAGAAATGTTCCTCTAATGATATGTCCGGAAACCAGTATCTGTTGGCTTACGGGCCGTACTCTGATTCCAGTCTCTGTCTTACGTAGAAGAAGAACTAATAGGCATTGTTGCATGTATTTACCACTCATCTCGACTCATCCTTCAACGCTTCTTCGCAATGAATCACGCACTCTTTCAGACAGACCTCGCTCAATTCGTATTGCGTCACATGATATGGCTCTGAGCACTATGGGACTTAACTGCTGAGGTCATCAGTCCCCTCGAACTTAGAACTACTTAAACCTAACTAACCTAAGGACATCACACACATCCATGCCCGAGGCAGGATTTGAACCTGCGACCGTAGCGGTCGCGCCGTTCCAGACTGTAGCTCCCAGAACCGCTCGGCGTCGTCACATGATAAATTGCTCACACGCTCCTGCAAAACCTACACATTGTCGGCGGGTTGAGCATGCACCAATGTCTTCAAATCTCCCCATAGCCACAAATCCAACGGATTTATGCCCGGTGAACGACGCCAGCACGCTACAGGACCTCCTCGACCAACCCGTTGCACATGAAACATTGCGCCGAGGAACTTTAGCACGATCCGTAGGAAATGGGGTGATGTCCCGTCGTGGATATGCCATAGTCGTTGTCTTTCTGCAAATTGTAATGTTCTCCTTTAGCGCCAGTTGCTGTCACAAGAAGAAACTACTTTCGACCAGCCATAACTAAGTTTTTTGACTGCTCAGTGAGACGTCACGTAGGAGCTGTAACTTTCAACTTTGTGTTCTGCCTTACGACAGGTCTTTTCATGGGGGAAGCCTCGTCAGAGAGGTCCTTCGCATGAGCGTTTAGGGAAGCGATTCCAGTGATGGCTTCCCGTTGCCTTCCACTGGTGATGATGGAATGATAATGAGGACCACACAATACCCAATCCCTGAGCGGAGAAAATCTCCGACCCAGCCGGTAATCGAACCAGGATCCCTTGGCGTGACAGATCGCCGCGCTGACCACTGAGGTATTAGTTCACTTTCTTACATTAATGAAAAGATTTACTTAACTTTGACACACTTCTTCGCCACAGGAGTACTGGATAATTTGCAAGTACCATTGACTAACGAAGCACCACTTATGCACTAATTATCAAACTGTTCTCTTGAGATACAACGCTCAAAATTTACTGAAGTACAAGTGCCTTGCCGGCCGCGGTGGTCTAGCGGTTCTGGCGCTGCAGTCCGGAACCGCGGGACTGCTACGGTCGCAGGTTCAAATCCTGCCTCGGGCATGGGTGTGTGTGATGTCCTTAGGTTAGTTAGGTTTAAGTAGTTCTAAGTTCTAGGGGACTTATGACCTAAGATGTTGAGTCCCATAGTGCTCAGAGCCATTTGAACAAGTGCCTTAAAAACTTTAACGACTCATGGGTCCTACACTATGACGCTGACTCTTTCAAATGAGATCACGATCTGGTACAGAGCGCTACAGTGCTCGACTCTGCAGTGCCCTCCGGTGCGAGGGTCGCTGTTATGTTGAGTGGGGAAACGTGGTCTTTAGAAGCGCCTCCCATACGTTGTTCCGGAATGCAGTGAGACCTCGGTAACGTCTGACCCATCGATATGGTTTGCAGACTATGGTGTGGCACCATGATCTCTGACAATATCGCACTGGTGATCCACTGTACAGGAACTGATGACACACGGCATCTGTTAATCTGTTCGGTAAACTCTATGGCCCTACGAGTCTGTCACGGACAATTTTTGTCCATACATTAATACTGAAGCTATCCCGATACCCCACCGCTATGAGTGCTCTAGGATTTCCATCTACCCAAATAACCGTATTTACTATGCTATCTCTTGTGAATCATGCGTCACCTATAAACGAAATGCATACTATGAATTGTGGATCTTCCGCCACTCATATCCCAAAAACTATTGGTTTCGAACTTGTTCTTCTAGTTTTGATCAGCACTACCTCCTGTAGTAATAGTAGACACTTTTCTTAAAGATTCTGTGTACAACAGTGAGCGAAAATATTATGGCCGTCTGCTTAATAGCGTATTGTTCCACGTTGGTAATGCAATACATCAGCGATTCTGGGTCACAAGTCTTTGATAAGTTCCCAGAGGTATGTGGTACCAGATATCTACGCACAAGTTACGAAGTTCCAGTAAATTACGGACCAGTGGTTTGTGGGCGTTGTGCTGGCGCCCGATAGCGTCTGGATGTGTTCCATCGGGATTATACGTATTAGGCGAATTTTCTCGCCAAGCCATCGGCGTGAGTTCTCTATCATGCTCCTCAAAAGACCGTAGCGGGATTCTGGGAATGTAACACGGACAATTATCCTGCTATAAGATGCCATTACCGTTAGGGAAGACATCAAGCACAAAGGGATGCAGGTGGTTCCTAGTAATATTCACACCGTCCCCAGGTAACGTGGTGCCTTCAGTTACAATCACAGGCTCCTTGGAAGCCCAGGTGAATGCCCCGTAGCATAATACTGCCCCCACGAGCCTGCGTCCGTGGCATGTTTCGAGCAGCCGTTAATCTGAACACGGCCATAGACCTGGCGTAACAACAAACGTAAGTCACCAGGTGTCGCGTTTCCATTGACCCACAGTCCACTCTCGATGCCCCGTGCCCACAACAATCGTAATTGATGATGTCATTGCGTCAACATGGGAAAACGTAGGAGTCGTCAGCCGCGGAGCCCCATATTCTAGAACATGGGTTGGAGAGTGTGCACTAAAATACACTACTGGCCATTAAAATTGCTACACCAAGAAGAAATGCAGATTATAAACGGGTATTCATTGGACAAATGTATTATACTACAACTGACATGTGATTACATTTTCAAGCAATTTGGGTGCATAGATCCTGAGAAATCAGTACCCAGAACAACCACCTCTGGCCGTAATAACGGCCTTTATACGCCTGGGCATTGAGTCAAACACAGCTTGGATGGCGTGTACAGGTACAGCTGCCCATGCAGCTTCGACACGATACCACAGTTCATCAAAAGTAGTGACTGGCGTATTGTGACGAGCCAATTGCTCGGCCACCACTGACTAGACGTTTTCAATTGGTGAGAGATTTGCAGAATGTGCTGGCCAGGGCAGCATTCGAACATTTTCTGTATCCAGAAAGGTCCGTACAGGACCTGCAACATGCGATCGTGCATTATCCTGCTGAAATGTAGGGTTTCGCAAGGATCGAATGAAGGGTAGAGCCACGCGTCGTAACACATCTGAAATGTAACGTCCACTGTTCATAGTGCCGTCAATGTGAACAAGAGGTGACCGAGACGTGTAACCAATGGCACGCCACACCATCACGCCGGGTGATACGCCAGGATGGCGATGACGAATACACGCTTCCAATGAAGATTTGCACAAATGTGTCGGGTAGTGTCTCCAGTATGCCTGTCGAACGAGTCAAGTCGCTCTTTTCAGTTCTGAGCACACCATGAGCACGTAAAGGTGTCTAGAATAATAGTATCTCTTGCTAAGTACGGCTGTCTCCTGAGAGATTTCGTCTGATTACATGAGGCCCCCATAACGTACCTGTCATGCGTTTCCTGCTTCATAACAATTTTCGGCCGCACACTGCGCGGACAATGAGAACCCTACTGCAGCGTTTTCGGTGGGAAGTGTCTGGTCACCCAACATACAGCTCGGACTCGGCTACCTTTGATGTTCATCACTCCTCACATGAACCGCTGGCTACGAAGACAACATTTTGCCACAGATTAAGAACTGCAGATCAGTGTAGAGAAGTTGCGGAAAGTTCAGCGACTACCTTCTCAGACGAGGGCCTTGGAAAGTTGGTACAACGCTATGACAAACATCTAAGGCGGAGTGGCGACTATGTTCAGAAGTAGCTGGAAGGTGTAGCAAACTGTTGCAAATAAAACATTTTTGATTTTCACTGAGGTTTCCATTTCGGGACCCGCTGTAATTACTTTCCGTATAGCCCTTGTATTTATTTCAGCAGAGAGATTTGATAATTTAGTTGCATTAAGAATACACTTTTAACGTTCTCGCTTCCCGGTATCGTTTTCCGGCCTGTCGCTTCCCTTAATCCAAATGACACGACGCCGTTTCGGCAGCAGACTAAGCCTGAAGCCAAGACGGCATGCCCTGCCCCGTCGCTGAGATAGTTTCGAAACTACAGTACCAGCTTTCAGACTTTCAAGTTATACAAATGTACCTTGCTAAGTACAATAATCTCCTGTTAACGAACATATATTTATCTATTCTCAATTCTAAATGATGTGCTCCCAAGGAGCTTTGATATTTGAGCAACAAAATTTAGCGCCCGTTGAATAGAAACACAAGTATGTTCTTCGCGCTGAGACGTTCATTTAAGTGGTGCAGTGTTGGTTGTGAAAGCCCTCAGTAGATGGCATTACTAATCTTCCATTGTCTGTAGCGCTCTAACAGGAATGGTTGTCTGCGCAAACATACCCCGTGCATAGACTTGCCCCAGTCTTCCCTGTGCTCCTTATGAGCCAAAAAGTCTAGCTTTCTGGTCTAGCGGTAAAGTGCGAGTCTGGCGATTATAAGGTCTCGAGATCGAATTTCGGTGAGATACAGGAGTTATTCAGTTAGATAAAACCCTAGTCTTCACCTCTCAAAGATGTGAAAATATGCCAGGAACGATACATGGTTGGTATTCTATGTTAAAATGTAGATTCTCTTCCCTCCGTATGACTATTAGGTCAGGTAAAGAGCGCGCAAGTCGCCGAAGTGGCGTACGATTGAAAGAACTTACAAACAGGTGGCTGAACATCCTTGTTGAAGGTTTCCCTGCCAATCGAGCCATACGAATTCACGCCTTTGAACCGAAATTCACGGCGTTCCAAGCCTGTTTCCAAGCTACCGATTGTTCAGCCTCATTCTAATCACTACCATGTCGATATTTCGCCTTTTGGTGCTAACTAGTTATACTGGCACATTTTCACTTCGGATGACTACGCTTGACATGAAACTGACCTGTCCAGTAACACTGCTGGGCTGCCGTATACACCATCTCTTTACAGCCCTTATAATGTATTGTTGGCACACAATGCTACACATGGTCCAGCTTGGATTCATTTCGGAAATTTTGTCTGGGTGCTGTCATACTCAAAATCGTTAGGATATGTCCAGCTGCCAGCCCGCAATACCCTTTCCCGCCTTTGGTCTAATTCTGACCGTTAAAAGTATGATAATTAACTGTTACAACAGGTTACGAACAACAGACGAACAGAAATTTAGCAAGATTATTTAAAAACTTAGCACTTCTTTCTCGGTCTGAACCGCCAACAGTCTGTCAATCACTCACTACCCGATGTGTACGGCTAATAACGTTATAATGCCGGTACAGCAAGCTGGTTGTACCAGCTACTTCCTATTTCTCTCACAGCCATTAGCGGCTCCATACACTCAAGCATAGAGTTGTGTATAATTTTCGCTAGTGCGTCCAACATATCAGTACTTTGTCCTCCAGTACTTCGGGAGAAGTGTCTTATGTCTTGGTGCAAGCCTTACAAATGGTGTTACATGAAATCTGCCAGTAATACTTGAAAACGTGAAATGCCATTGCCTCTTACGAAAAAACGACGTAAACAGAATGCAGCTACTTGTGGTAATTTAATG
Source organism: Schistocerca cancellata (assembly GCF_023864275.1). Taxonomy (NCBI): domain Eukaryota; kingdom Metazoa; phylum Arthropoda; class Insecta; order Orthoptera; family Acrididae; genus Schistocerca; species Schistocerca cancellata. Next base: position 207,587,125 of record NC_064629.1, on the reverse strand, counting down.
CGGAATTTTTGTAATAAAAACGTGCCGAGCCTTTGTTTTCCCACTTGTGCTGTGTTACATCGAGAGTTTTGTTGCTTTAATTTTTCACTTATCTATGGAAACTTATGTATTCACTCATATCCAATAATATCTGCAGAATACCAGAAGATTTGTTACCTGATTTAGCGGTAGTATAACTTGTTTATAGTTACTAAAACACTTATTTTCAACGGCTATTGTTCCATGCATTTAATACACGTTACTAGGCTTTCAAAATACGAGGGGGCGATCAATCGACGGATACATTTCCCTCAACAGTCTCTGACAGTTTGTTACTTTGCTCTAAGGATTCTTAAATAATGAAAAACGCGTTTCACTAAAAGCTCATAGAATCCTTTTCCATAATCAGGAGTGCATGAGACAAACGGGGATACTCGTATATTTGCTATAACTGGCAGTGTTGTTCTTTGATGTTTCAACAGAGCGCTTTTGGAAAGGTATTTCTCATAAGATGTTTTACAAGATCACAGTTCTCACTAAGAGGAATGTAGGACTTCACTCTTCGCACCATCTCACTCGATTCCTCACCTGAAAGGTCTTACACAGACGCCACTCGCATTATAAGTAAGTAGAGCCTTAACGGTAAGCTGCACGCTTCAGTGGGACGCAATTCTATAATTCTACGTTAACCAAGACCCTCCAACAGTACGCAGTTGGCTACGTGTAGCTGCAGCGATCGTGTGAGACCTAACTCGCTCTATTTGTTCATGAGACCCAGAAAATATTAGATACAGGCTCCCAGGTAGATGCTATTTTTCTTGACTTCCGGAAGGCGTTCGATACAGTTCCGCACTGTCGCCTGATAAACAAAGTAAGAGCCTACGGAATATCAGACCAGCTGTGTGGCTGGATTGAAGAGTTTTTAGCAAACAGAACACAGCATGTTGTTCTCAACGGAGAGACGTCTACAGACGTTAAAGTAACCTCTGGCGTGCCACAGGGGAGTGTTATGGGACCATTGCTTTTCACAATATATATAAATGACCTAGTAGATAGTGTCGGAAGTTCCATGCGGCTTTTCGCGGATGATGCTGTAGTATACAGAGAAGTTGCAGCATTAGAAAATTGTAGCGAAATGCAGGAAGATCTGCAGCGGATAGGCACTTGGTGCAGGGAGTGGCAACTGACCCTTAACATAGACAAATGTAATGTATTGAGAATACATAGAAAGAAGGATCCTTTATTGTATGATTATATGATAGCGGAACAAACACTGGTAGCAGTTACTTCTGTAAAATATCTGGGAGTATGCGTGCGGAACGATTTGAAGTGGAATGATCATATAAAATTAATTGTTGGTAAGGCGGGTACCAGGTTGAGATTCATTGGGAGAGTCCTTAGAAAATGTAGTCCATCAACAAAGGAGGTGGCTTACAAAACACTCGTTCGACCTATACTTGAGTATTACTCATCAGTGTGGGATCCGTACCAGATCGGGTTGACGGAAGAGATAGAGAAGATCCAAAGAAGAGCGGCGCGTTTCGTCACAGGGTTATTTGGTAACCGTGATAGCGTTACGGAGATGTTTAGCAAACTCCAGTGGCAGACTCTGCAAGAGAGGCGCTCTGCATCGCGGTGTAGCTTGCTCGCCAGATTTCGAGAGGGTGCGTTTCTGGATGAGGTATCGAATATATTGCTTCCCCCTACTTATACCTCCCGAGGAGATCACGAATGTAAAATTAGAGAGATTAGAGCGCGCACAGAGGCTTCCAGACAGTCGTTCTTCCCGCGAACCATACGCGACTGGAACAGGAAAGGGAGGTAATGACAGTGGCACGTAAAGTGCCCTCCGCCACACACCGTTGGGTGGCTTGCGGAGTATAAATGTAGATGTAGAATAGCCTGAAACGGTTGTCCGAGCAGTTCCTTTGAAAAGAACACAGCCTAATATCTTTCTCGCCCTTTTTCAGTCTGAGTTTGTGCTCCATTAATAACGACGCCATTGATTTCGGGTCACGCTAATCTTTTTTTGCGTGTCTTGTCATAACCTCTTTTCTGGTAGTCAGTAAAATGTTGTTCTTCACATCTGCTCACTATGGAATGCTGTAAACCATCGTTCACTAATCCTCGACCATTCTGTATATAGTCTTCAGCCGAAATACTCTACAGTATTGTTAGCGTGACTGCCATCTACCATGGCGGATGACAATAATTTTCGCTGCATAGCGTGCATTTATCTCACTCTTAACGTTAACAGGAGCTACACACCAGTGCCAGCTCGTTATCAAGAAATTCATGTACAACGTCTCTTCACTCCACCAACTAACCGCTGTGTCGTTACACAAGGATTGCAGAAAGCGATGTAGGACAAGGACACAGTTCTGTGAAAAATGCGACGACACGACCTGGTACTGGAACACTATATGCTTACACAACGCACTGAGATGGAACAATTGATTACACTCAGGGGCAGCGCGCACACGTTTACGGAGCAGCCACCGAACTGCCACTGCAGGCTACTGAATAACGGTGCAAGGAGAAGCCAGCTGCGAGAGAAACAAATACTGAGTCGAAAGAGAAATTACTATGTTGAGTTACGTCCTATTGACGACAAAGTTCCTACGAGGGTTAATGTGTGTGAAATCTTATGGGACTTAACTGCGAAGGTCATCAGTCCCTAAGCTTACACACTACTTAACCTAAATTATCCTTAGGACAAACACACACACCCATGCCCGAGGGAGGACTCGAACCTCCGCCGGGACCAGCCTTACGAGGGTTATCCTAAAAGTAATGGTATCAACGTAATTACAGGGAGAAAGTAAAAAAGTTGTCGGCATGGCACAATCAATGAATTTTTGATGTGATGGTACTGTTGCGCAATAATGTACGTCAGCTGTCAACCTATTGGGGAATAGTTTTGCTTATCCTGCTTTTTGGTATCGTGTAAATTATATTCTTTCCACATACATGCATTTGAATACTGTTCCATCAAATCATTTGTTTTGAGCTGTTTATCAGCAACGGTAATTTATCTAAGAAAAATGAAATTGGATACCAAGTTATAACTGCCGAAAATAAAAGCTCAATGGCTGGCTGAATTTGAACATGGAGGTACTTTGTTTGAAGATGGCCCAGTGAAGAACATCTCAAAGCTGCACCTACAGAAAAGAAACCGAGGAAATGCTCAGTATGATTCTGGCTATCGGCGAATAAAGGTGAACGAAGGAGCTAATCCAATAGGCGTATTTGGTCAAGAGGATCCGGCCACCACTATAAGTATAATGCGGGGTTGACCACTAGATGCTACGAGATGCGGGATGTGGTATTGTTTCGCCCACAGGGAAGCAGTAATAGCAGAGTGGATCGGGCAGGAGAGCTCAGTGATTTCGAGGGTGGACTAGTTACTGGGTGTCATCTAACGAACAGATCCGTCACAAACGTTTCAACCCATCTGTACCTTCAGTATTTTGAACATGGCTGCACTTCAGCAACTGTTACAGAATTGCAGGTGAATACGACAGGCAACCAGTTGCAGTAAATGGTGGTATTCATGTAACCTTAACCATGATTTCAAAGGATTTAAACCCGTCTTCTTCAGAAAGACAAGAAACTTCATACAGCGCGACAGCATAAATTAGAATCAAAACATCATAGAACAATATTACGTGTCATGCTGAAACTACTACCTATAATAAGTGTTGGCATGTCACAAACAACATGATATATACCAATACCGGAAAAGTAGTACTTACAAACTTCACATTAGCAAAATGTCAGTCAGCAAAGCGATCTAACATCTCCACATGACATTTATGGGCAACGATCTGCATATCCATTTGTAAAAGTTAAGGCTTGTCAAATCAGTCACATAAAAGTCACACCATGCTAAGAGCTACAAGTCCTGAGGGAGAGTGGAGAGCGTGGATACCAGGAAAACAAATCCTGAGGCACGTGCGCCGATAAACATACGCTTGGAAGTATGAACTGCCAGTGAGCGTAAACGCGTTGAAATTAGTGACAGAATTACAAAAATACATCATGAGAATGAACGAGTATAGAATTGAATGTTGAAAATGACAAATACAAAATAAAATATACTAGCATACACTGAGGCCCTTGTAGGGCCATCAGTATGTTATCGTACGGAAATAATTATGTCTGTGCATAAGTACGTTATTACGAGCATAATGACAAAGCAGATTAATATGACCTCCAGTACATCATCATACGAAAAATAATAACGCCAGTGCATAAGCACTCTTTGAAACGTAATGACAGCAAAGAGCTAAAATTCATAGATTGCTATATAGTGACAAATGTGGCTGCAATGGCATTACTACTAGTGGCCCTATTACTGAGCTTCAAACATTTCTTTTCATGTCTAGTCCTAATTTCAGCTTGGTTTGAAAGAACAGTCTTCAAGTCCTATTCGGAACTCGTAAAAAAAATCTTTTTTATGCGAGACATGTTGACGATATCATCATTGCTTTTGACGGTGGTTATGACGAACTGGAGATGCTTTTCAATGCATTTAACGACTTCCACAAGGAAATTTACTTCACGAAAGAATTTAAAAATGAAAAAGGGTAACTAAATTCTCTCGATTGAACAATTTCTGTAGAAAATGCTTCTTTCAATTTCAACACCTTCCGTAAGCATCTTCAGACAATATTATCCTCGCTGTTTCGACGCATCCGGAAGCTCATAAACTAGCGTTTTTTCATTCAGCCATGCACCATATTGTACTCCTTTATCGCCTGACAATCAGCTAAATGAGATAAATGTTATTACATCGATCGCAGTCAATAAGGGATGTGACCAGAGCATGTTAGATTACATCTCCAGAAAGAAAATCTTTCAAAACTGTTCTACGTTTGCCACGACCTTTCCTCCCACAATAAGAAATCTGTATGCATTCCTTTCTTAGCATATGTTTCTTATAGAATTAAACTTCTTTTGCTGAATAAATATAACTGAAATGTCCCTTTCTCCACAAACCATAGTTTGCAGAGAAGACTTTAGCATACAGCGGAAAATACTGGTGACTCGTTTCCCAACGCAGGTGTCTATAAATTAACCTGCAACAACTGCCCATGGTATTGTATTGGTCAAACAGGCAGAGTTGTGAGGACCAGATACAAAGAGCATCTATTAGGAAAGAAAGGAGCAAACATACGTAACTCTAGATTTGCTGAACGTTTATTGATTGCCAACCGAAAAATTTGGAAGACACAGTTATTCTTCACAGAGAAGTCAAATGGGTTACGCAACTAATTACGATATCAAAATCAATCTGAAAAAGCATTGACGCCATAGTTTCCAAGTTTCAGCGAAGTTTCAGGGCCCCAATGCGCTGAAACTGTGCATTTATGGTCAGAGGTTCTCTCGTGAAAAGTGACCAGCATACTATCCCGTTCAACATACAAAGGATTGTCGGGCTTTTTATGCACTATGTATTATTAAATACTTTTTATTAGCATATACACTGACGGAGAAATTCGCAGTACCAAGAAGTACTTAAACTAGAGCAATGAAATTTCGGGAATGCATTTTATTGGGTACCATATTTAAGTGATTAACATTACAAGATCAGAGGTTAATGTAAGCGCGAGATTGCGCATATGAAATGCTAGTACATTAATAATCGGTGTGGCCACCAGAATGTTGAATTCAAACATGCAAAAGTGCATTCGCTGTGTTCTCCAGGTGCCGGATGTCAGTTGGTCTGATGTAGATCCAGGCCTGTTGCACTAGTTCGCTCAACACAGGGACGGTTCAGATGGTTCAAATGGCTCTGAGCACTATGGGACTTAACTTCTGAGGTCATCAGTCCCCTATAACTTAGAACTACTTAAACCTAACTAACCTAAGGACATCACACACATCCATGACAGAGGCAGCATTCGAACCTGCGACCGTAGCGGTCGCGCGGTTCCAGACTGTGGCGCCTAGAACCGCTCGGCCACTCCGGCCGGCACAGGGACGGTTTATACTTGGTTGTGGATGACGCTGGAGTTGTCGTTCGATGATAACCCACATGTGCTCCTCTGGAGACAGATCTGGTGATAGAGCAGACTAAGGCAACATGTCGGCACTGTAGGGCGTGTCAGGTTACAATAGCGGTATGTGGACGAGCGTTATCCTGTTGGAAAACATCCACTGGAATGCTGTTGATGAATCTCAGCACAAGAAATATTTCAAATGCCTCTAAGCACTATGGGACCTTACACCTGAGGTCATCAGTCCCCTATAACTTAGAACTACTTAAACCTAACTAACCTAAGGACATCACACACATCCATGCCCGAGGCAGGATTCGAGCCTGCGACCGTAGCCGTAGAGCGGTTCCGTACTGAAGCGCCTAGAACCGCTCGGCCACAGCGGACGGCCGGCAACACAAAAGGTCGACTCCCCAGATTGACCTTCAACTTTGCACTCAGTCTGCGTGGGAACCACGAGATTGCTCCTGCTGTCTTACGATATCCAGGTTTAGGTGCAGTGTGTCTAGCACGCTGACAGGTTGGTTGCAGGCCCTCAACTGGCCTCCTTCCAACCCACACACGGCCATCGCTGACACCGAGGTAGAACCGCCTTTCACCAGAAAACACAATAGCCCTCGCCCCCGCCCTCCAGTGAACTCTCGCTTGACATCACTGAAGTCACGGATGACACTGGTTTGGGGTCAGTGGAATGCTCACTACAGGACGTCAGGCTCGAAGCTGTCCTTGAAGTAACGGATGTTCAACAGTTCAGGGTGTCATTGTGGTGCCAACTGCTGCTCAGATTGGCACTGCAGGTGCAGTGCGATGCGCCAGAGCCATTTGCCGAACGCGATGGTCTTCCCTCTCGGTAGTGCCACGTGGCCGTCCGGAGCCCGATCTTCTCGCGACCGTACATTCTCTTGACCACCGCTGCCAGAAAACATGTGCAATGGCTACGTTACTGCCAGGTATTTGTGCAGTATCTTGAATGTTGAGTGGTACTTAAGATAGGTAAATAAATTAGTGAAATCAATGTGAAGTGAAGTAGAAATTAGAAAATAAATGAGAAACTTAGTTTAGTTTAGAAGAATTACACACTGGCAAACAGCGGGCAGAGCAGCAGTGACAGAAGAACCAATGACCGTGAAGTCAGCACGTTCCGCAGAAGCCATCGCCCTCCACACATAAGCGGACGCTGTCGATTCGGCTGTCAGGGCATCGCCCGACCGGCTCACGTGTTTCTCAATTGTCACATGTGATCACAGGCCCTCGCCTACATTCCAAGAGCCAATGACCGACGTTAAGAAGATTCTTCGAGAAGAGTTTCAACGTGACAGAAGAGGCAATGACCGTGAAGTCGTTCACCTCCAGCGAACTGAAGTGAATAAATACGTGAGACGCAGTGGGCCCGAGAGGAGGAAGAGTAGTTTTCAGTTCACTTTCGGTGCTGAAGACCGTCATGCAGGAAGAGACTACATCGTACACAGAAGCACCAAGTCCGCCGCTGTAATGGAATAGCAAGCAGCAGCCTCGCCGCCAGAAGACAGAAGTTAGAAGGTATTTGAAGACTGATTTTTACGTTCCCGGGTGACTCGTGAGGACGGGAAAGAGACGGCCTCACATCAGCAGTCACCTGTGAGCTGGGATGAAGATCGGACAGCCGAAGACTGGCAAGCTGGAGTCCGTTGTTCGAGTCCGGCACACTGGCCTTCCCCCGCCGCGCCGGTCCGCTGGCCGATGCACAACACTCACATACGCGGCCGCATAGAGAAGAGAAATACTGGGACGCCACATCCCAGGTATCACCATCCGATTCACGACTTCCTTCTCAACAATTAAACGGGCCGCTTCACGATGCGGGAAGGTCGGGGAAGAAGGCCAGTGTTCACTCTGTCTGCTTGCCGGGCGGTCTCATCCGAGATGTGGAGGAGGCCCTACCGGCGGCGATAGAGAGCACTGGGTGCACCCGACTGCAAATTGTTGCTCATGTCGGCACCAATGACTCCTGCCGTCTGGGTTCAGAGGTCATCCTCAGTTGGTACAGGCGGTTGGCGGAATTGGTGAAGGCGGAAAGCCTCGCTCTCGGGGTGGAATCAGAGCTAACTATTTGTAGTATCGTTCCCAGAACCGATCGCGGTCCTCTGGTTTGGAGCCGAGTGGAAGGCTTAAACCAGAGGCTCAGACGATTCTGCGGAGATCTGGGGTGCAAATTTCTCGACCTCCGCTATCGGGTGGAGAAATGTAGGGTCCCCCTGAATAGGTCAGGCGTGCACTACACGCCGGAAGCGGCTACAAGGGTAGTGGAGTACGTGTGGAGTGCACATGGGGGTTTTTTAGGTTAGAGAATCCCCTCCCTAGGCCCGAAAAGACGCATCCTGAGACGCGGCAAGGTAGAAGTAGGCAAAATGCAACAGGGAATAACAATATTAATGTGCTAACTGTAAACTGCAGGAGCGTCTATAGAAAGGTCCCAGAACTGCTCTCATTAATAAACGGTCACAACGCCCATATAGTACTAGGGACAGAAAGTTGGCTCAAACCAGATGTAAACAGTAATGAAATCCTAAACTCAGATTGGAATGTATACCGCAGAGACAGGCTGGACAGTGAAGGGGGAGGCGTGTTTATAGTGATAAGAAGTGCAATAGTATCGAAGGAAATTGACGGAGATCCGAAATGTGAAATGATTTGGGTGAAGGTCACGGTTAAAGCAGGCTCAGACATGGTAATTGGATGTCTCTATCGGCCCCCTGGCTCAGCAGCTGTTGTGGCTGAGCACCTGAAGGATAATTTGGAAAATATTTTGAGTAGATTTCCCCACCCAGTTACAGTTCTGGGTGGAGATTTTAATTTGCCGGATATAGACTGGGAGACTCAAACGTTCATAACGGGTGGCAGGGACAAAGAATCCAGTGAAATTTTTTTAAGTGCTTTATCTGAAAACTACCTTGAGCAGTTAAACAGAGAACCGACTCGTGGCGATAACATATTAGACCTTCTGGTGACAAACAGACCCGAACTATTTGAAAAAGTTAACGCAGAACAGGGAATCAGCGATCATAAAGCGGTTACGGCATCGATGACTTCAGCCGTAAATAGGAATATTAAAAAGGGTAGAAAGATTTTTCTGTTTAGAAAAAGTGACAAAAAGCAGATTTCAGAGTACCTGTTGGCTCAACACAAAAGTTTTGTCTCAAGTACAGATAGTGTTGAGGATCAGTGGACAAAGTTCAAAACCGTCGTACATAATGCGTTAGATGAGTATGTGCCAAGCAAGATCGTAAGAGATGGAAAAGAGCCACCGTGGTACAACAACCGAGTTAGAAAACTGCTGCGGAAGCAAAGGGAACTTCACAGCAAACATAAACATAGCCAAAGCCTTGCAGACAGACAAAAATTAGGCGAAGCGAAATGTAGTGTGAGGAGGGCTATGCGATAGGCGTTCAATGAATTCGAAAGTAAAGTTCTATGTACTGACTTGGCTGAAAATCCTAAGAAATTTTGGTCTTATGTCAAAGCGGTAGGTGGATCAAAACAAAATGTCCAGACACTCTGTGACCAAAATGGTACTGAAACAGAGGATGACAGACTAAAGGCCGAAATACTAAATGTCTTTTTCCAAAGTTGTTTCACAGAGGAAGATTGCACTGTAGTTCCTTCTCTAGATTGTCGCACAGATGACAAAATGGTAGATATCGAAATAGACGACAGAGGGATAGAGAAACAATTAAAATCGCTCAAAAGAGGAAAGGCCTCTGGACCTGATGGGATACCAGTTCAATTTTACACAGAGTACGCGAAGGAACTTGCCCCCCTTCTTGCAGCGGTGTACCGTAGGTCTCTGGAAGAGCGTAGCGTTCCAAAGGATTGGAAAAGGGCACAGTTCATCCCCGTTTTCAAGAAGGGACGTCGAACAGATGTGCAGAACTATAGACCTATATCTCTAACGTCGATCAGTTTTAGAATTTTGGAACACGTATTGTGTTCGAGTATAATGACTTTTCTGGAGACTAGAAATCTACTCTGTAGGAATCAGCATGGGTTTCGAAAAAGACGGTCATGTGAAACCCAGCTCGCGCTATTCGTCCACGGGACTCAGAGGGCCATAGACACGAGTTCACAGGTAGATGCCGTGTTTCTTGACTTCCACAAGGCGTTCGATACAGTTCCCCACAGTCGTTTAATGAACAAAGTAAGAGCATAAGGACTATCAGACCAATTGTGTGATTGGATTGAGGAGTTCCTAGATAACAGGACGCAGCATGTCATTCTCAATGGAGAGAAGTCTTCCGAAGTAAGAGTGATTTCAGGTGTGCCGCAGGGGAGTGTCATAGGACCGTTGCTATTCACAATATACATAAATGACCTGGTGGATGACATCGGAAGTTCACTGAGGCTTTTTGCAGATGATGCTGTGGTGTATCGAGAGGTTGTAACAATGGAAAATTGTACTGAAATGCAGGAGGATCTGCAGCGAATTGACGCATGGTGCAGGGAATGGCAATTGAATCTCAATGTAGACAAGTGTAATGTGCTGCGAATATACAGAAAGATAGATCCTTTATCATTTAGCTACAAAATAGCAGGTCAGCAACTGGAAGCAGTTAATACCATAAATTATCTGGGAGTACGCATTAGGAGTGATTTAAAATGGAATGATCATATAATGTTGATCGTCGGTAAAGCAGATGACAGACTGAGATTCATTGGAAGAATCCTAAGGAAATGCAATCCAGAAACAAAGGAAGTAGGTTACAGTAGGCTTGTTCGCCCACTGCTTAAATTCTGCTCAGCAGTGTGGGATCCGTACCAGATAGGGTTGATAGAAGAGATAGAAAAGATCCAACGGAGAGCAGCGCGCTTCGTTACATGATCATTTAGTAATCGCGAAAGCGTTACGGAGATGATAGATAAACTCCAGTGGAAGACACTGCAGGAGATACGCTCAGTAGCTCGGTACGGGCTTTTGTACAAAGTTTCGAGAACATACCTTCACCGAGGAGTCAAGCAGTATATTGATCCCCCCTACGTATATCTCGCGAAGAGACCATGAGGATGAAATCAGAGAGATTAGAGTCCACACAGAGGCATACCTACAATCCTTCTTTCCACGAACAATACGAGACTGGAATAGAAGGGAGAACCGATAGAGGTACTCAAGGTACCCTCCGCCACACACCGTCAGGTGGCTTGCGGAGTATGGATGTACACTCCTGGAAATGGAAAAAAGAACACATTGACACCGGTGTGTCAGACCCACCATACTTGCTCCGGACACAGCGAGAGGGCTGTACAAGCAATGATCACACGCACGGCACAGCGGACACACCAGGAACCGCGGTGTTGGCCGTCGAATGGCGCTAGCTGCGCAGCATTTGTGCACCGCCGCCGTCAGTGTCAGCCAGTTTGCCGTGGCATACCGAGCTCCATCGCAGTCTTTAACACTGGTAGCATGCCGAGATAGCGTGGACGTGAACCGTATGTGCAGTTGACGGACTTTGAGCGAGGGCGTATAGTGGGCATGCGGGAGGCCGGGTGGACGTACCGCCGAATTGCTCAACACGTGGGGCGTGAGGTCTCCACAGTACATCGATGTTGTCGCCAGTGGTCGGCGGAAGGTGCACGTGCCCGTCGACCTGGGACCGGACCGCAGCGACGCACGGATGCACGCCAAGACCGTAGGATCCTACGCAGAGCCGTAGGGGACCGCACCGCCACTTCCCAGCAAATTAGGGACACTGTTGCTCCTGGGGTATCGGCGAGGACCATTCGCAACCGTCTCCATGAAGCTGGGCTACGGTCCCGCACACCGTTAGGCCGTCTTCCGCTCACGCCCCAACATCGTGCAGCCCGCCTCCAGTGGTGTCGCGACAGGCGACGAATGGAGACGTGTCGTCTTCAGCGATGAGAGTCGCTTCTGCCTTGGTGCCAATGATGGTCGTATGCGTGTTTGGCGCCGTGCAGGTGAGCGCCACAATCAAGACTGCATACGACCGAGGCACACAGGGCCAACACCCGGCATCATGGTGTGGGGAGCGATCTCCTACACTGGCCGTACACCACTGGTGATCGTCGAGGGGACACTGAATAGTGCACGGTACATCCAAACCGTCATCGAACCCATCGTTCTACCATTCCTAGACCGGCAAGGGAACTTGCTGTTCCAACAGGACAATGCACGTCCGCATGTATCCCGTGCCACCCAACGTGCTCTAGAAGGTGTAAGTCAACTACCCTGGCCAGCAAGATCTCCGGATCTGTCCCCCATTTGGGACTGGATGAAGCGTCGTCTCACGCTGTCTGCACGTCCAGCACGAACGCTGGTCCAACTGAGGCGCCAGGTGGAAATGGCATGGCAAGCCGTTCCACAGGACTACATCCAGCATCTCTACGATCGTCTCCATGGGAGAATAGCAGCCTGCATTGCTGCGAAAGGTGGATATACACTGTACTAGTGCCGACATTGTGCATGCTCTGTTGCCTGTGTCTATGTGCCTGTGGTTCTGTCAGTGTGATCATGTGATGTATCTGACCCCAGGAATGTGTCAATAAAGTTTCCCCTTCCTGGGACAATGAATTCACGGTGTTCTTATTTCAATTTCCAGGAGTGTAGATGTAGATGCGCGTCTCCAGTCAACTGGGCGAGAAGGCGACACGAGATACACAGCGCCAGGCGTAATCAGACGCAGCCGCTGCCGTAGCACAAGGCTTCGCAAACGACACAGCTGCCGCTCTCCCAGCCAGAACATCCAGTAAGGAAACAGTTGACAACACTTTCAATAAAACCTATCTTATGTAAAAATGCTGTTTCATTCTACCTCATACCCGAGCCAAGGAAGAACCCACCCTCCCCACATGTTGTTAAGAGAGACAAAGTAATTTATTTAGTGTTTTTCACCCTGACATAATGCTTTAGAATCAAATGCTCTTTGCAGTAATGCTCATCCTGAGAATTGAGTAGCATCAAAAGAGAAAACCCAGTTACATTTAGTGTCAGAAGTGTTACATGAAGGAACATCCAGTTTCTCCTAGCGCTATCGCGCTGTCTCGTTCACAGTTCATGGAAGTTGATAATGGCGTCTGTCATTTTAAAAGCGTCCTTGACTGACATCAACTCATCACGTCCAAATTCAGAGTTAACTAACGTTCACGACGGTTTCAGCACGTGTTTGAAGTAAACCTGAGTTGCATCCTCTTAGTGGCGCTGCTAGTTCCACTGTTATGCAAATGGCACGGAATCTCATTGGCTCAAATGGCTCTGAGCACTATGGGACTTAACATCTATGGTCATCAGTCCCCTAGAACTTAGAACGACTTAAACCTAACTAACCGAAGGACATCACACAACACCCAGTCATCACGAGGCAGAGAAAATCTCTGACCCCGCCGGGAATCGAACCCGGGAACCCGGCAATCTCATTAGGCATTATCTTTCAGATGTAGACACACGCCTACCAACTTTCGTTTATATCGCATAAAACGTTCTTAGTGTTTCGATTTTTCTTTTGTCAATGTAAATTGAAACTCATCTGTATATGTTTCAGCATGCAGCCTTAGAACCGTATTAGATACCATGTAAACACACTCGCACCACATCATTATGACATACCGCACAAACCAAAATAAATATTTTATCGTGAGATGCGACTGATGAGATGTTAGCACGTCGAGTCAGAACACTAACTATATTCACAATATAATGAGCGGAAACAGTAACAAGAAACTGCTACGACGCATTGCACCGAGAATCCGTAAAGTGAGGTCGCAAGGAGTCGCTTCTCACGAGCAGCAAAAACGTGGCGCCGGCTTGACCCGGCGTTAACCTCGCCAATAGACAGACAGAAGACGGGCGCCTGGATCCCGCTTCGCGCCGGACAGCGTTCATTACCCGCGGCAGATATCATCTGCGCCGCTCACTGACACTCCCAGTGGGAAACAACGCACATCCTGCCCGCAGCCAAAATGTCAAAGCCTACTAACTCCAGCCCGCGCGCTAGCTTTTCCTTCTTTCTCTCCTTGCCCATTCTACTTAGCGTGTAGCCTCCGCCGACAGAGGCATCATTAAAGGCAAATCAACCGTGACACAGGTGCAGCGTAGCTGAGGAGGGAAAGTGCACCGATCGAACAAAAATAAGGAAACGCCGAACCGAATCATGTAGCGTTGTGTAGGATTTACCCGACGCCTCTAATTCACGCTCGAGTGGTGACTGTCGTCCTGAAGGTAGCCGGATTAGATACTAATAGCAAAGGAAATTTCTTTGCCAGTGTTTTAGCTGACAAGAGTGGTAAGTTTCGTGCCAACTGTGCCTAATCGCAAGATTGTGCGTTGATGTACAGGGTTGTAGTCTAAAATGGTTCAAATGGCTCTGAGCAGTATGGGACTTAACATCTGAGGTCATCAGTCCCCTAGAACTTAGAACAACTTAAACTTAACTAACCTAAAGACATCACACACATCTATGCCCGAGGCAGGATTCGAACATGCGACCGTAGCAGTCGCGCGGTTCCGGACTGAAGCGCCTAGAACCGCTCGGCCACCGCGGCCGGCCGGTTGTAGTGTAGATCTATTTTCAGTGTCTCATGACATGAAGAAATGCTGGAATTGATGATGACCGTCGACACGGAACGTTAGCCCTTTAACCCCGGTGACAGCCGTACGGTGTGACCTCATGTAGAGCGGATTCGTCAGATCGAGTGATCTCCAATATACAGACGACACGAGACTAAAGTAGATATTTCCCGTCCTTCAATTGGATGCAGTTTTGGACTGATAGTGGATGAGTTAGAAGTATGTATTTCTTTTCCTTTTAAGTTCTGGCGTACAGATTATTATCTATTATTCGTACTTTTCACATTAAAAATATGTAAGTAATTTTGTATAACAAAGGGGAGTACATGTTACATTTCCGTTTTGAACAAGAACACCTATCTACAGTCTTCAGTGAAAGAAGCTTTTTCATTTTATGTGGTGGGTGGTTGAGTTAATTTTGAGTTAATTTTGGTATATTTCATACACATATCTTATTACACTGTTGTACAGAGTGAATGAAATAACGTAATTCTTTCTCAAATAGATCATACAAGGCAAGGGGAAAAAAGTAACCCAGAAAATATTTTATACACCTTAAAATAGGCAATCAAACTTCGATCATCCACACCCAGAGTAGATGATGTAAGCTGAGTTGCCTATCTTATGTTGCATGAAACATTTTCCTTGTCATTTTTATTTTGCTCTGCCTGTACGTTCTATTGTAGCTATATTATAAATCGACAGTCTAGAAAAAAAGAGAAATTAACAGAAGTATGGGTGGAATTGTTCACTTCAGTAATATTGCTTTTATATGTTACTTCACTCAGACTGAAAACAAAGAAATTAAAGATGGAAGGGTAATACTGAGTAGCTTAAAGATTTCTCTCGTCTGGTAGTGAGGGCTCTCTTTCATTGATCCATCACATCTCGGGTCTCGACGTTAGAGGGTTAAGCCCAGTCGCACACTCAGTGTTGAGAGGAATAGGTCATGTGCTGACACTGTCGTTTATCCGCTCTTTTTCTCTAGCTTCCATAATTATACACCGAAACGCAGACGGATGAATACACTGCAAGCACACTGAACAGTTACCTACTTCAAGATAAAAGTTCATTCACCGAGCATCCACAGCTGAAAAACTTCGTGTTGAGTAAGAAACACTGCTGCAGCTGTAAGATTACTTTACTTAAAAAGCACGACCGGTTTTGTAACGTAACTTACATCATCAACTGAAGTCTTGAATAGAAAGAAACTGTAAAATAATGCCAGGAAGTGACAACCTTGGACAGAAAGAATATCAGATTATTGACAACGATGACTGAATGCAAGTAATATAAAATGTGGCAATGTCCAATAGTTACAATTACAACATTACACTGGAGTACAACTGATACTAAACTTTCCCCCGATTCCTAGAATTTCACTACATTCTAAAAATCATGGCGCAGCCTAATACAGACAAATGTAGGAGGGTGGTCAGTTGCCGGGACCTAAAAAGGAATATAAATAAACCATTAAAATATGGTGCAGTGAGGGGAATGCCATTTATGTCTTTCAGTATTATCCAGTTTACATTTAGAATTGCAAGTATTTGACTTTGTAATCTCGTGTGACCCGATTCCTAGTATTATTCACGAAGTTCTTAGCTCTTTTGCGCATGCGCCACCTGTCGAGTGGCCCCTCATGTTTCCGCGTTAGTTTACGGTCAGCCGCATCGCTGCCGTGAACTCGACTCATCATATCCCATGGTACGTGGTATGGTTTTATACGTTTTCTGTTCTCTTTCGTTTTCCCCGTCCGCAGCTCGTGGTCTAGAGACTAGCGTTGCTACCTCTGGATCACGGAGTCCTGGGTTCGATTCCCGGCAGGGGTGGGGATTTTCTCTTCCCGGGGACTGGGTGTTTGTGTTGTCATCATAATTTCGTCATCGTTCTCATCATTCGTGACAGTGGCTAGATTAGACTGTGAAACAAATTGGGCTTTGAAAAATTTGGACTTTGTACGGGCTCTGATGACCACGCAGTTGAGCGCCCCACAAACCAAATATCATCATCATCTTCCGTTTTCCCCACGGCACCGTATTTTAAGAATAAATTTATATTCTCCTTTAGGTTCCAGGTATTGGCCCTCATATACATTGGTCTGTTGTGGGCAGCGACTTGACTTTTAGAACTGAGTGAAATTCTAGCAATCGGGGCAACTATACTCCAGTATCATGTTATAATTGCAAGTATTGGTCATTGCCACATTGTATGTTACTTGCATTTTTGGCAATGATCTGACGTTCTTTTCGTCTAAGATTGTCACTTTCCTGGTATTATTTTGCAGTATTCAGGACTCCACCTCATCATGTAACTAACGTCACGAAATCAGTCGTGCTTTTTAAATGAAGTGACCATAGAGCTGCAGTGGTATTTTTTATTCAACAACCATCTACTTGACGTGAATACACACTTGAAACATTATGTAGAGAAAATTAGTGGGGCTCTACTTCATTATTTCAATTTGTCTCTAGAACACATGAAAATCACTTCACAGAGTTTGGACGTAGCCGTACATAATAGATTCGAATTTATGGCACAATTCTACAACTGAAATTCACAATGACGGATTATTTCATACCGTATTACACTTAATGCCACAAATCGTTAAATATCGTGAAGGTATGCGAGAAGGGTGAAAGGAACGACAACGAGTTCATGAAAGAGGGAGGACAAGCTCTGATTATTTCCAGGATGGGGAAGCTAATCGGCCGTGCCCTTTAAAGGGTCCCTGGCATTTGCCTGGAGCGATTGAGAGGAATCATTGGAAACCTAAATCTGGATGGTTGGACGCGTATTTGAAACGTTGTCGTAGCGAATGCGAGTCCAGAGTGCTAACCACTCCGCTACCTTGCTCGGTGGCACGCGAGAAGTCATTCAAACAGGTCCTAAAACGTTTGGTATTTGCATTCTATTAATTAATATTTGAGTATTTATTTCCCTGAGGGCTATTTTAATCGTCACATTGTCCGAAACTACACTCCTGGAAATTGAAATAAGAACACCGTGAATTCGTTGTCCCAGGAAGGGGAAACTTTATTGACACATTCCTGGGGTCAGATACATCACATGATCACACTGACAGAACCACAGGCACATAGACACAGGCAACAGAGCATGCACAATGTCGGCACTAGTACAGTGTATATCCACCTTTCGCAGAAATGCAGGCTGCTATTCTCCCATGGAGACGATCGTAGAGATGCTGGATGTAGTCCTGTGGAACGGCTTGCCATGCCATTTCCACCTGGCGCCTCAATTGGACCAGCGTTCGTGCTGGACGTGCAGACCGCGTGAGACGACGCTTCATCCAGTCCCAAACATGCTCAATGGGGGACAGATCCGGAGATCTTGCTGGCCAGGGTAGTTGACTTACACCTTCTAGAGCACGTTGGGTGGCACGGGATACATGCGGACGTGCATTGTCCTGTTGGAACAGCAAGTTCCTTTGCCGGTCTAGGAATGGTAGAACGATGGGTTCGATGACGGTTTGGATGTACCGTGCACTATTCAGTGTCCCCTCGACGATCACCAGTGGTGTACGGCCAGTGTAGGAGATCGCTCCCCACACCATGATGCCGGGTGTTGGCCCTGTGTGCCTCGGTCGTATGCAGTGCTGATTGTGGCGCTCACCTGCACGGCGCCAAACACGCATACGACCATCATTGGCACCAAGGCAGAAGCGACTCTCATCGCTGAAGACGACACGTCTCCATTCGTCGCCTGTCGCGACACCACTGGAGGCGGGCTGCACGATGTTGGGGCGTGAGCGGAAGACGGCCTAACGGTGTGCGGGACCGTAGCCCAGCTTCATGGAGACGGTTGCGAATGGTCCTCGCCGATACCCCAGGAGCAACAGTGTCCCTAATTTGCTGGGAAGTGGCGGTGCGGTCCCCTACGGCTCTGCGTAGGATCCTACGGTCTTGGCGTGCATCCGTGCGTCGCTGCGGTCCGGTCCCAGGTCGACGGGCACGTGCACCTTCCGCCGACCACTGGCGACAACATCGATGTACTGTGGAGACCTCACGCCCCACGGGTTGAGCAATTCGGCGGTACGTCCACCCGGCCTCCCGCATGCCCACTATACGCCCTCGCTCAAAGTCCGTCAACTGCACATACGGTTCACGTCCACGCTATCTCGGCATGCTACCAGTGTTAAAGACTGCGATGGAGCTCCGTATGCCACGGCAAACTGGCTGACACTGACGGCGGCGGTGCACAAATGCTGCGCAGCTAGCGCCATTCGACGGCCAACACCGCGGTTCCTGGTGTGTCCGCTGTGCCGTGCGTGTGATCATTGCTTGTACAGCCCTCTCGCAGTGTCCGGAGCAAGTATGGTGGGTCTGACACACCGGTGTCAATGTGTTCTTTTTTCCATTTCCAGGAGTGTATTAAATGTGTCACAGATGTCATTATTATTGCCCATTTACTTCTTGAGGTAACCCGTATAATTGCATAGACCTCAGCCTTTCTTTTCGAGCTCGTTCTCATTTATCCGATGTTGCTATTTCAGCTTTTGTAGGCTATTTGGCCTTACAATCTTTGCAACACAGCACGAGCTATATTCCTAATAAGAGCAATACGTACACGATCTAATCAAGTATTCGGACACGTGTTAGTGGATATTAAAGTGGTATGTGTCCATAATTCGTCTTCATGACGGCTTGAACTATGATACTTTCAACGAGGTATCTGAGTGCCTATGGAAGAATGACAGCCCATTCTTCCTCAAGAGCCGAAACCAGAGAAGGTTGTGACGTTGAACACTGGGGTCTGGAGTGAAATAGAGGCTCTCAACATAAAGCCGCGCCATGTAACCGCGCGGTCTCAGGCGCCTTGCACGGTTCGTGAGGCTTCCCCCTTCAGAGGTTCGAGTCCTCCCTCGGGCATGGGTGTGAGTGTTTTCCTTAACGTAAGTTAGTTTAAGTTAGATTAAGTAGTTTGTAAGCCTATGGACCGATGACCTCAGCAGTTTGGTCCCATAGATACTTACCTAACAATCCAAAGGTGTTCCATTGGTTTCAAGTCGCGCCTATGGGCAGGCCATTCCATTTCTGGAATATTATTGTTCACAAACCAATGCCTCATAGATGCTGCGTTATGAGAGGGTGCACTGTCATGCTGAAGCAATGAATCATTGTCTCCGAACTGTTCATGTGTTCATATCCTTCTGCATTTACCGCTTGCTTGAGGTCAATGAGGGTATCAGACCCTACACGAAAAACACCTCTATTCCGTAACTTCACCTCCTCTGTGCTTCACTGCTGGCATTACACATGATGGTAGTTAACGTTCTCCGGGAATTTACCAAACTGAAACAATTCTGTCCAATTGCCACAGCGTACAGCGTGATTCAACTCTGAAAATCACTCGCTTCCAGTTATTCATAGTCAAGTGGCATCGTCCTTTACGTCGCCTCAAGCGTAGCTATTAATGTGTGGCATATGATATGCTGGTCGACCAAAGTACTCCATTCTTATTAACTCCCTACGTACAGGCTAGCTGGTCTGCTGCTAGAAGTTCGGAGTTCACTAATGATTCATTTGGCTGATTTCCTGCAACTTTTTACAACCTCCCTCCGCAATGCTCGATGGTCCCTGTCCATCAGTACATGAAGTTTACTGATCTTGGTTTAATCGTGGTTGTTTCTTCGCATTTCCACTTCACAGTCACATCACGAACAATCGACTTGGGCTGCTTTAGAAGTGTCGAAAACCCCCTGGTGTATTTGTTACTCTGGGAAAACCAAATGATAGTCCACGTTCAAAGTCACAGAGCTCTCCTGAGCGACCCATTCTGCTATTACTGCTTCTTCACTGACAACGCAATACTCCCTGCCACATTCTGTACTGGCGGGTCCGCACGTAGTTGTCCATTCCATATTACACGGGGATTTTTGGATAGTTTTGATCAGATAGTGTTACAACATCATGATTCCGTCCTTTCGAAACTGTGTACGTTTTGACATGATTCAATGTTAGCAACACAGGACAGTGTCATTAGACAATGAAAATCGTGTCAACGGAACTAACGAAACAGTCCCACTCCTTGTATAGTTACAAGAGTAGTTTGTTGATAATTTGAACATTTCTAATACTCTAACGTTTATAGCTTTTGTGTATCTCTTTGCCTAAGTGTTGCTGTTGATGCTCCAGATGACATCAGCTGAAAAGTGTCCATAATTGACGGTAAAACATTTTTAAACACCTTTTAATGAATACGTCATTCATAATACTGCATAGTTTGAGTTCTATGTGATACTTGACTTCCACACGTCTCAAGCATAGTAACATGAAAGTTACAGTAAGAGACTGTACATACTAACTGCTTCATTATGTTTGCCTACAATTGTCTGTAAATCCCTTTACGTACTTTAATATGTATACACTTATATTTTACGTCAAATTTTGAGACCTGTTGGACATCCATAAATTCCAGTAAGATCTGTCGAATGAACATTAAATTCAAGATTTCAAAGCTTCTGTAAAATTTGTTTGCTGTAATTTCTAATCTGTTTTTCTGGCACGTTCAACGTTTCTTCACAATGACTCCACAGAGAGAATAACACATCTAACCAATTCTAAAATAATGATAAAGTAACTGTCTCCCGTAAGTCGCAAAATCTAAACGTCACCAGAAAGATGAGTTCATTGTTTCTTATGTGTAGTACTGTTACACAACTACTATCTTTTAGTGATGAAATTCACCTCCGGGAAGATAGCTTAGATTTGAGCCTAGGCTGTTTACGTTCTGCCATCATTATCAAAAAACGTAGAATGAAGCATCTTTACAACGAACCGCCGGACGGTTATGATAATGTTACAAAATATGTGTTGACGTACTAACCTAATGTGAAAGAGACGAGATAAAACACAACCTTTATTCTTTATTATGGGCGTCATACACCGTGAGAGCTTACTTATTTCAGCGTGACACCGGGGTAAATTATTGGTCTAACTGATTCCTCTTGCTGTGAGATATATTGGAACATTAGCAATATTGTCATTCTGATGTCCTTAATTTTTAATAAATGTAACTTATTGGAAGTTATATTCAAATAACTCTCGAGCCTTTCGGATAGCTTCTCGTTCATTTTAATCGTCGTCATCAGATAATGACAGCAACGTTGATGTAGCCATCCTTCTGTCTCTCGCCATTTGTGCCATATGACTGTAGTTATTACAGTTCATTGCACTGAAAGTTAACATTTTGTAATATAGATATTATGGGCCTACCTTCAAGATATTTCCTTGTCAGATTTTTTTACGAAACTGTTATGTCGAATCACTTGTGTATCATGTTACTCAAAAGTTATTTTCTCTTCGATTTCTCTTAGCATTTGGTCATTAGTTTTTTTTTTCAGTCTAGGTTCTCGTTTTGACACTTTTCCATACCCACATTTCTGTTGCATCTATGTTTTCTTTTCTCGTTTCCCCATATTCCACCCTCCACAACCATAGCTAAAAATGCAGCAAATAAATGCTTCAGTTTGCGTGAAAATGCTACGAGACGAAGCGACCATTTCGATGCACTTTAATAATTTTTCTGATGCCATGACCACACTTTTTATTATTTCCAATATCACCATACACATTTAGACATTCCGTCACATTGAAATGCTATAAAATACAACACAAAACTTGTATCAGAAGATATGAAAATGTTAGATCTCACCATTGATTAGAGACATGGTATAATGAGTAGAATATGGACTTATAGCTTACCAGTATTATGTCAAATAGAAAAAATTGTTCATTAAATACGTTGTATCTCGTCAACATTCTCAATCACGAGATAGGTGCTTACATTAATGAAAGCTTCAGTATAGACTATGGTGCTCTATCGTCTTGTCTGTCCCTCTTGTTGTAGTGGAAAATAATAGTAAGACTTCACAAAGAATGTCTTAAGTTCTCAAAATCAGTTGGAAATACGTTTATACTAATGATATTCTTTTCCGTGAAACATAAGAAATCACGGAAATTAGTTCGTTGCGTACCATTAACCTGCCGTCGTGTAACAAGACTGATATCACGTGAACGACAACAGACGATGGAGTGGAACAAACAGAATCAGGATAGAAGACATTATAAGGCAAAGTCATCAACAGGCGACTGGGGCATAGAAATATTTATGTATTTTGCACTAGTTAAGTACTGACGTTACCTGCTAAATGATTAGTCGCGAATAATTATAATGAACTTTATAACAGTCTAAGTAAAACTGCAGGACAATGGAAACCGACTAATCAGGGCTGACCAGGAGACAAGCTTTTAAGTATAAACAAATAAATGAATAAAAGGATTACAAATTCGAATTGATACAGACGCTACCTGAATGTGAGGAGTTACGTTGCTCTACGATATAGGAGAAAGGGCATTGCGTCAGTGACCTAATGATATTTATTAGCGAGGTGCATTGCTCATGACTGACCCCATCATACAAAGAGGAAATCTTAATTCAGCTGCGGGAATGGTAATTCTGTGTTTCGAAATTCTCTGTAGAATAAGAGAGATCGTTACTTCTCAACGGGATAGGAGTTATGATGAGAGATAAGAGACGATTTTTAAATATTATTTATTATTCGTGCTGTTTCTGACATAATCCTGTACAAAGACAGCTTCTACGCTGGAGACCGTGAGGAGCGATAGGTTAAATTTACAAAATTGCTGCAAAGTGCCGTGGTTTTAGATTTTTATCTTGGTTCGTCTTCACCGGCTTACCTCTGCAGACGATACTGGTCAGCTAGGCTCATCCTCCAAATGAATTTCTGGCAACAAAAGACAGCCACTCACATAATTTGAGTATTTTTTCGAACTGTAACGAGAAATAACAAGGGTGTGGGTCTGAGAAGTATGGAGGCAAATGTTGCCATTCACAGTATTTTCATATGTGGAAAGAGGTTCACAGCGGCTTCTTACTGCAGTTGTTTGCTTTCCCTCCCATCCCTCTTACACGATGAGAATACGTATTAGGGGGCATAAATGGTGGTTCATTACAGGATCTAATGTGAATGGTCGCGGTACATTTTTGCACCAGTCATTGTACAAACAGAGGAACCATTTCGTCTCGAGACTTTATCCGACAAAAAACATTTAATAATAACGAAAAAGTACGTTATATAGACGCATATTAATTTTGTCGAGGTAGCTTTGTGTTAGAGAGGTGATTTCGTTACTTTCGTATCATATGGAAGGCAATATATCCAGTTTCATTCAGAGATGGTTGTTTTTATTAACGTAGACATGCTTTTGGTGCTCCAGAACGCATCTTCGGATGATTAGCATCACTGTTTGTATGTAGCAGTTTTTAGTGGCTGAATGAGTAAGAGACTCGGGTGCTACCGTATTTCTTTCCGTTTTGCAGAATTTTCCTTATACACATTAACACTTCGAATGCTTGACCACGTTCCAAAATAATAAACATGTTAAACAACAACTGCACGCCATTAACGTTATAAATATTTTTTGGAAAATGTATTCTGGACAACAATATTTAGTATTCCATTATTTTCTGGAGTGCATCCAGTATTTTATTAACTCTTGTACCGATATTTTGATTGAATAAGTATCTTGGCTGACAACATGAAATGTTGACAGCAGTAACATTGGTACGAGGATTAGTAATATCTCGGGTGCATTCCCGAAAAATGATGAAATATTTGGTCCGCCGGGAGTATTTCAAGAACCACAACAGTATTTGTGATTGTTCTGACACATCAAGTTTATTCTCTTTGAAACGTATGTGAAATTCAGTGAAACTGTAATGTACGCCATTTCGTACGTGTCCCTTCTAGTTCATTTTATTGCCTAAGTCAGTTTTTGCTAGAAGCTTTGCCTCAAAACTTTAATGCCCTCTTTGTAGCGAATCTGGAAAGTCCTTCCTCTTTCTGTCCGTCAAAGGTAGGACAAAGGCTGCAATGCAACTGATAGACTTATGTGTTCAGATATGAGGATGTTCGTGTTTGCAGTGTGTCGTAATTGGTAACCTAGTTGATTTCTAGAGAAAGATAGCTTAACATTAGAATTATTTAATAAGTATTCATTTTGTGTTAAAATGTGTGATATGCTAAATTTACACAAATTTCCACTTTGTCCTTGTCTTTCCTGCAGCGTTTTTGTTACTAATATTGGGCTGTATTCTGTTTGCAAATCTATCATTTAATTTTTAGTGTGTTCGGTGCTCCTTTCAATTTATTTTATAGTGTCAATTTATTTTATAGTGTCAATTTATTTTATAGTGTCAATTTATTTTGGGCATGATTTCTGTTTCAGTGGTTATAAGTGTGCTCTCTGTACGAGGGATCTTACTGCAGCATTTTACTTCTGTTCGTTTGGGTTGTGGTATTAGATATGTGTTGTTACGTTAATACAGGCTGGTATACTGTAGATATGAACCCAGTGTTGCTGGTGTTCATTAATTTTCTGTATGTATAGACGTAGAGAGACTGAGGCGAGCTAACCTCGGATGGTATATAAGCCCCGTATTTACGTCCGTTGGTCCGAACTCTTGACGTTCACAATTAAATAGCTTTGATACTTAGTGATGCAATTAATACTTTGTTTCGTAAGTGTGTTGTATTACATGTTCGTCAAAAATGTTTATTTTATTGGAAAGTCGGCAAAAATGATTTTATTTTCATCTAATAATAAATTTTAATAAAGATTTTCGTAATGTCTGTGCAGTTGATTATCTGCCGCCATAGGAACCAGAGATAAACATAACATGGGCTCCACGATATATAGTAACCTCTGGATAGAAGTTAAGATTCTCACACAACTTCAAATTACCATTTAAAGTTCGTTATCACTATTATTATTTTATTGAGGATTAATTAGCGTAATTTCCACAGCCAGGTAACTTAAAGCTCCTTTCCTTTCAAAAATTTTCAAACAAACTGTCATAGATTCACTTCGTCGTAATATATCAGTCAGAGATCAATTACTTATTTTCGACGTGCTTCGTATTTGATTTTTCGTGTTGATTTTGGATGATGAATGCCTGTTAACTTAACCTTTCCATAGACGGTGGGCAAAATAGTTTCAAGGAGACTGTCTTCAGTAAAATGCACCACACAAACACAGTATTATATTTCCTCCACATCAAACAAAATTTTTGCATACCGCAATATACAAGTAATTTCCACATAATTAAATCTTGCACAACATATATCTGAAAGAAATCGTGGATGAATCAGAACTGATACATAGGTGTCGTTAGTATCTTCTCTTATTGAAGTTTGGGAATGGTTAATACATTTCTTGAAAACGCCTCATGAGCGTTTTCCGGAGAATTGGAGTCGGCTCGACATAATTCAATCCACTGAACCGAAAAATTTTGTACGGCACCCAGAGGATCCATTCTCTTACGCAAAATCTACGCGTCGAGCATGCATCAAAGAAAAGCAACAACAAACGTTTTGTAGTTTTTTGTAAATAACAATAACACAACGTGGATCAACATACACAAAACCGATTATACACATATTCCACCATTTATCGTGGACGCATCACTAAAAACCTTAAAAACTGAATACAAAAAACGATAGAGAACAGAGATTACGGGCCCCATGGAAGATTACGCACGTGATCCAAGCCCCTCGGGGCAGAATACCTTAATGTAACTTGTGGAAGATAGGTCATCCGACCATAGAATATATAAGTTTAAAATTCATTGCAATCGTGCTTGATAAGTGAAGATTAGACTACGCGAACTTTTATTCAAGTACTGCCGTAATGTAGCAAAAGTAAGGAGCGACTACAACATGATGAGCAGGTGACATTATATATCCAATAAAAAACAATAATAATGAACAACATAAAAGGAAGAAGATGGAGAGTGAGTAAGATTAGAGTATATATAAAAGCTATGTCCAACTAAAGTAACGAAAACTGAAGTTCTATTTTGTGTACGCCCCTTCGTGAAACTTCAGCTTCCAATCTAAGTAAGCAGCTCCAACAAAAATTTCCATATGTCGTAGTTTAATGGATTAGAAGCACAATTCTTTTTGTATCTGCCGCAAGTACGACGATGATAAATAAATTTTAACGCACAAAGTGTATCACTAATGGCAAGGCATAAAAAAGAAAACTTAATTATTACATAAGAAGAAACGTTTCCTGCATTTAGTCATGTCTTCCAAAGTTGAACCATTCTCTTCGAAAATACTTTTTTCTTTGTCTAAGTTCGTAAGCTTGACATACGCTGTAAAATCAGTACAAATACTCACTCTAGCGCAGCACCTTTTGCTTTAGTGATTAATATCAGTTTTTAAACGCGCTGATTCGGATTAAAGGGTAGAGTTTCACTCAAAGAACATCAGTCAATGCTATGTCACACACTAATCCAGGGCTGAAGCCAACTAGACACAACCTGTAAAGAGCAATCACCTCCAGACACGGAGTACACCATCCCAGAGAGTGTCTGCTGGCCAGTCGCATTTCATAAGCTTCATCACCTTGAGCGATGCATACTCAAAACTTTTTAAGTTGGGTTCCCTTCAGAAATGATCTTGATATAAGGCTTCTTCCTCATCTCAAAACCAACCCTTAATTAACGGGTTTAAAAGTGAGCAGAACAAATACAGCTACATCGGACCGTTGGGCATTCCATTCAGTTTCATTTTAATAGTTTTAACATCTGTATTTAAAAAAAAACTGTTCACTGTATGAAGTGTCAAGCAATCATGCACTGACTAATTACTATTCCACAAGAATGAGAGATCTTGCCAGAATTGGGTCGCTACTAGAGGATGTCTTATCCTTAGTCTGAATCACATTATACGTTCTGCGTCCTCTATAAGATACACACTCCAGAGTGAGTAGTCTCAAGAACGGGGTGCCAAAGCAATGTTGGCACCTCGCAACGAAACCACAAAACAGCGTTGTCGCTGCATGCCGCTTCGACGAATTGGTAACGGCGGAGTGACCACGCCTCCTAGATCTCTGCTACGCCTTCACAACCGATGGTCTAGGACGACTGAGCAGAATGCTTGACCCAGTTTGCTGTCACCGATCAAGACAGCAGCATCGCCTTAGATTGACCGATAGTATACTAAATGTCTTAGGCAGACCCTAATGTGAACATTATATCAATTATACTTTGTGTGAAGAAGTTTGTAAACTTGCGTGTATAAACTGATATTATACTATTCAGAAACAGTTGCAAACAATCACAACATCCTGTGGCAAATGGATTATACGAAATTGAGTAAATCTTAATGTCTGTACTGTAATGAAGTGAACTAAGCCCTAAGCAACTATAAAAAAGCGCAGGCGACTCCAGTATATAAGAAAAGTAAATAACGGACCCGCAGAATTACAGACCAAAGTCCCTACCTTCTGTTTGCTGCAGAATCCTTGAACATATTCTTAGTATAAAAAAAAAAAGTTTTGCATCACCTCAGTTCCGAGACTTCCGGAACCTGTACAAGAAATTGGAATGGAGATCAACATAAACATCATTTCCGCCCTTTTTATTGCTCATGGAAACCACACATTGCCTGTTGTACCACCATATAGCGAGACCTTCAGAGGTGGTGGTCCATATTGCTGTACGCACCGGTACCTCTAATACCCAGTAGCACGTCCTCTTGCATTGTTGCATTCGTGTATTCGTCGTGGCATACTATCCACTAGTTCATCAAGGCACTGTTGATCCAGACTGTCCCACTCCTCAACGACTATTCGGAGTAGATCCCTCAGAGTGGTTGGTGGATCACGTCGTCCATAAACAGCCCTTTTCAATCTATCCCAGGCATGTTCCATAGGATTCATGTCTGGAGAATATGGTGGCCACTCTAGTCGAGCGATGTCGTTATCCTGAAGGAAGTCATTCACAAGATATGCACGATGGGGGCGCGAATTGTCGTCCATGAAGAAAAATGCCTCGCTAATATGCTGCCGATATGGTTGCGCTATCAATCGGAGGATGGCATTCACGCATCGTACAGCCGTTACGGCGCCTTCTATGACCGTTAGCGGCGTACGTTAGTCCCACATAACACCACCCCAAAACAGCAGGGGACCTCCACCTTGCTGGCTCGCTCGACAGAGTGTCTAAGGCGTTCAGCTTGACCAGGTTGCCTCCAAACACGTCTCCAACGATTGTCCGGTCGAAGGCATTTGCGACACTCATCGGTGAAGAGAATGTGATGCCAATCATGAGTGATCCATTGGGCAAGTTTTTGGGTCCGTCTGTAGCGCGCTGCATGGTGTCGTGGTTGCAAAGATGGACCTCCCCATGGACATCGGGAGTGAAGTTGCGCATCATGCAGCCTATTGCGGACAGTTTGAGTCGTAACGAGAAGTCCTGTGGCTGCACGAAAAGCATTATTCAACATGGTGACGTTGCTGTCAGTGTTCCTCCGAGCCATAACCCATAGGTAGCGGTCATCCGCTGCAGTAGTAGCTCTTGGACGGCCTGATCGAGGCATGGCATCGACAGTTCCTGTCTCTCTGTATCTCCTCCATGTCCGAAAAACATCGTTTGGTTCACTCCGAGACGTCTGGACACTTCCCTTGTTGAGAGCCCTTCGTGGCACAAAGTAACAATGTGGAAGAGATCTAACCTCGGTATTGGCTGCCATGGCAACACGAGCCGTGTACCTCCTTCCTGGTGGAATGGCTTGAACTGATCGGCTGCCGGACCCCTTCCGTTTAATAGGCGTACTCATGCATAGCTGTTTACATCTTTGGGCGGGTTTATGACATCTCTGTACAGTCAAAGGGACTGTGTCTGTGATACAATATCCACAGTCAACGTCTATCTTCAGGAGTTCTGGGAACCGGGGTGATGCAAAACTTTTTTTGATGTGTGTAATACATTTTCTTGAGACCGAGAAGCTTACGCCCACGAATCATCATGGTTTTAGAAAGAATCGCTCGTTCGAAACGCAGCTTGCCCTTTTCCCACAGATATACTGCAAACTATAGATGAAGGGCAACAGGCAGCTTCCATATTTCTAGATTTCTGTAAAGCGTTTAACCGGTGCCCCTTTGCGGGCTGTTAACGAAGGTACGAGAGTATGAAATAAGTTCACAGATATGTGAGTGGCTCGAAGAATTCTTAAATAAGAGAATCCAGTACGTTGTCCTCGACGGCGAGTGTTCGTCAAAGACAAGGGTATCGTCAGGAGTGCCCCATGGGAGAGTGATAGGACCGCTGTTTATCTCTATATACAAAAATGATTTGATTGACAGGGTGAGCTGCAACCTGCGGTTGTTTGTGGTGATTCCGTGGTGTAGGGAAAGGTGTCAAAGTTGAGTCTCTGTAGGAAGGTACAAGACGACTTAGACAGAATTTACAGTTGGTATGAAGAATGATAGCCAGTCGTAAATACGGAAAAGTGTAAGTTAGTGCGGATGAGTAGGAATATCAAACCTGTAATGTTCGGATACAGTATTACTAGCGTCCTGGTGGCACAGTAAAGTCGTTTAAATACACTACTGGCCATTAAAATTGCTACACCACGAAGATGACGTGCTAAAGACTCGAAATTTAACCGACAGGAAGAAGATGCTGTGGTATGCAAATTATTAGCTTTTCAGAGCATTCACACAAGGTTGGCACCGGTGGAGACACCTACAACATGTTGACATGAGGAACGTTTCCAACCGATTTCTCATACACAAACAGCAGTTCAAATGGTTCAAATGGCTCTGAGCACTATGGGACTTAACATCTTAGGTCATCAGTCCCCTAGAACTTAGAACTACTTAAACCTAACTAACCTAAGGACATCACACACATCCATGCCCGAGGCAGGATTCGAACCTGCGACCGTAGCAGTCGCGCGGTTCCGGACTGAGCGCCTAGAACCGCGAGACCACCGCGGCCGGCGAAACAGCAGTTCACCGGCGTTGCCTGCTGAAACGTTGTTGTGATGCCTCGTGTAAGGAGGAGAAATGCGTACCATCACGTTTCCGACTTTGATAAAATTCGGATTGTAGCCTATCACGATTGCGGTTTATCGTATTGCGACATTGCTGCTCGCGTTAGTCGAGACACAATGACTGTTAGCACAATATGTAATCGGGGGTTCAGGAGGGTAATACGGAACGCCGTACTGGATCCCAACGGCCTCGTAACACTAGCAGTCGAGATGACAGGCATCTTATCCGCATGGCTGTAACGGATCGTGCAGCCACGTCTCGATCCCTGAGTTGACAGATGGGCACATTTGCAAGAAAACAACCATCTGCACGAGTAGTTCGACGACGTTTGCATCAGCATGGACTATCAGCTCGGAGACCATGGCTGCGGTTACCCTTGACGCTGCATCACCGACAGGAGCGCCTGCGATGGTGTACTCAACGACGAACCTGGGTGCACGAATGGCAAAACGTAATATTTTGGGCTGAATCCAGGTTCTGTTTACAGCATCATGATGGTCGCATCCGTGTTTGGCGACATCGCGGTGAACGCACATTGGAATCGTGTATTCGTCATCGCCATACTGGCGTATCACCCGGCGTGATGGTATGGGGTGCCGTGGCTCTACCCCTCATTCGATCCCTGCGAAACCCTACATTTCAGCAGGATAATGCACGGCCGCATGTTGCAGGTCCTGACGGGCCTTTCTGGATACAGAAAATGTTCGACTGCTGCCCTGGCC
The DNA here is from genome assembly GCF_023864275.1 of Schistocerca cancellata. Classification (NCBI taxonomy): domain Eukaryota; kingdom Metazoa; phylum Arthropoda; class Insecta; order Orthoptera; family Acrididae; genus Schistocerca; species Schistocerca cancellata. The sequence goes on along the minus strand of NC_064629.1, from coordinate 207,555,981 downwards.
AGCACATTCTCCAGATCTCCCATCAATTGAAAACGTCTGGTCAATGGCGACCGAGCAACTGGCTCGTCACAATACGCCAGTCCCTACTCTTGATGAATGTGGTATCGCCTTGAAGCTGCATGGGCAGCTGTACCTGTACACGCCATCCAAGCTCTGTTTGACTCAATGCCCAGGCGTATCAAGGCCGTTATTAGGGCCAGAGGTGGTTGTTCTGGGTACTGATTTCTCAGGATCTATGCACCCAAATTGCGTGAAAATGTAATCACATGTCATTTCTAGTATAATATATTTGTCCAATGAATACCCGTGTATCATCTGCATTTCTTCTTTGTGTAGCAATTTTAATCGCCAGTAGTGTATGTGGGTATGGAGTTGCAAAGCGATATTAGATGGAAAGAGCATGTGAGAACTGTGGTAGTGAAGGTAAATGGTCAACTTCGATTTATTGGGAGACTTTTAGTAAAGAGTGGTACACTTGTAGAGGAGACTGCATATAGGACTCTGGTGCGACCTATTTTTGAATACTGCTGTAGTGTCTGGGATCCGTACCAGGTTGGATTGAAGGAAGACATCGAAACAGGTCTGAGGCGGGCTGCTAGATTTGTTACTGGTAGTTTCGGACAACATACAAGTGTTACGGAGATGCTTCGCGAACTCAAATGGGAATGCCCGGAGGGAATGCGGCGTTGTTTTTGAGGAACGCTATTGAAAAAATTTAGAGAATATGTATTTGAAGCTGACTGCAGAACGATTCTGTTGCCTTCAACATACGATGCACGAAAAGACCACAAATATAAGATACAAGAAATTAGGTCTCATACGGAGGCATACAGACACTCGATTTTCCCTCTTTCTATTTGCGAATGGGACAGGAAAGGAAAGCACTATTAGTGGTACGGAGTACCCTCCGCCACGCGCCGTTAAGTGGATTGCGGAGAATCTATGTAGATGCATAAGTAGATGTAGAATATTTTAGGTGTTATAGTTCCACACATTCTCCTTGCAGAGAAAACCAAGGAACCCATCGTTGTACCGGAGCGTGTATTTTCGTTCGTCACAACAAGTATGATTTTTTGATGGAGGTAGACACGTAACGTGCGCCGAACCTGGTCCCTAGTGATTTATGCAAACGGAATTGTCTATCCGTTGTACAAAATGTTGCCTCGTTACTAATGATCATTGCTAGATACATCAAGAACATAACAGTATCTTTTGTGATCTCATGGTGGAAAGTAGTGGAAAATAGTTATTCACGTGAGTGTTAAATTACATAAACGTCTTCTCACTGTGTTGAAACATGCCACAAACCAATTTTAATAATCCTTAGCAGTCATGCCACATAATTCTACATTCCAGCCTCTACATCCTGAAGTATGGAATACATAGTCCTTACAAATTCCAAAATCCTGTCCTTAATTTGGAGTTCTGTTGTTGGCTGTTGTTAGCGTTACGTTATCAAGTGTGATGCAGGTATGTCCAACAAATAAATTAATATTCAAATAAAGCTCCTAGATTGTAGAAACAATTTAACTGACAGTCGCTGTCACCAGAAGGCTGTGATGTTTATGGTTCTGCAGATAACAAACTGAGTAACACGTTCACAGACCAAAATAATCGCAATTTTTTAACATCGTGTCTATGTAAAACATTACTATAGCACGCATTCAAATGTTGTCGTCAGTAGGGTACCATCCTGGTTCAGGCCAGAAAACAGCTGACATAAGTACATTTTTCTGGTGTCAGCAAGATCAACATCTGGTGTCAGATTATAGCTGAGGCAACTGTTCTCGTTACGTTTCAGGTCATATCTCTCTCCACTCCTGGCCTACCCCACACATCCCTCCCCCTCCAAAACCCTCTCCTGCCCATTCCTCCCCTTCCCTTCTCTTCCCCTCCTCTCATTTTCTCTTGGCCAACTTCACATCAGCATCATCATGCTCTTGGCCAACTTGCTCTCCAATCAGCATCTGTGACTTGTAGTGAGAGGATCATAATTCCATTTGGGCTGTGCTCAAAAGTATCAAAATGACCTGGATTACTTATCAAAATAATACAGTGCACACCTTTCCCCACCAATCACAGCCTAGTATCAACATTGCAGTGTTGCCCCATCTGGGGTGTGCTCAAAAGTATCCCACATATTTGTCAGAAATATTTGTCAAAGAAGCTGAATTGTGCTAAAAATGATGAACTATGTTTACATTACTGACTTTCAAAAACCGGTAAATTTCATTCAAGTCTATATATCATTCACTATGGAATAGTGGAATGTGTATATACCATACACTCTACAATTAATTAAAAAGCAATATTTCTTTATAATATGTGATTAATGAATTACTAGTTGTCGAACATGAGATTTACTTCCACAAAACCTGAAAATTACAAAATTAAATCAACTACTGTATTATATTCCATTACCTCACTATGACCAACAGATGGCTACATTGTTTACAATATGCATTATTCGTTCTTTCTCCCGCGAGTTTCTTATTGTTAGCAATAGATGACTGTACTGTTAAAGCGAGAAAAGTTTGTTCTTTGGACCACAAATTTCTTATTGCCACCGAAAGCCATCTGCAGTCGCAAAAACCGATAAATGTTCCTTCTAAGTACAATGCTTCGATTAAGATACAACAGAGCCTTAAATCAATTATTTTACTCATCTATGATGCTTCTAAAATGCTACAATATTCTAAAATGTCTGCAGAGAAATGCCTGCAACGACACATAATCCAATATGTATGTCGATTATCATAATGTTAATTTCTGTGTACAGCCATAGTCGTCAAATTACTTTCAGCAAACCTAAAGTAAATACTAAAGTGATGTTTACATGCCGAATAACACCTGACCATTCTCCACATCAGTGATTATAGTCTAGTGTCACAGTATTCTAAGATGTTTCCTAAAATACATTTGCATCACAAGAAGTGTGATGTTTTTCAAGTACAATAAAATTAATTTCCACATTCACACAGTCGTCAAATTAGTGCCTAAAATTCTGAAGTAAATAGTTGAGTACTATCTCCATGCCTAATAAAAGCTGACACTTTAGAAGATAGGCATAGGCGATCGATGTCATAAAACTAAAAACTTGACCAGGCTTATAACTGCAGAAAAATGTTTACTAGGTGAAATACCACACTACACTTGCAAGCAGTCGACAATTATTACAAATGACATATAGGCATACTGGCAGTAACACTCAGGTGGCAAAAGTCATGGGATACCTCCTATTATCGTGTCTAATCTCCTTTTGCTCGACATAGTTTAGCAAACTGACGTGGCATTATCTCAACAAGTCGCTGGAAGTATCCTGCTCTATAACTGTGCGTAATTGCGAAAGTGTTCCCAGTGTAGGATTTTGTGCACGAACTGATCTCTCAATTATGTCCGATAAATGTTCGATGGGATTCATGTCGGACGATCTGAGAAGCCAAATCATTCGTTCGAATTGTTTAAGATGTTCTTCAAACAAACTGCAAACAATTGTCGCCATGTGACATGACGCATTGTCATTCAAAAAATGCCGTCATTGCCTGGGACACGAAGTCCATTAATGGCTGAAAATAGTCTCCTAGTAGCTAAACATAACCATATCCAGTCAATAATCACTTCAGTTGGCCCAGAGGGCACAGTCCATTCCATATAAATATAGCCCACATCATTATGGAGCCACCACCACCACCTTGCACAGTACCTTGTTGACATCTTAGATGGTTCAAATGGCTCTGAGCACTATGGGACTTAACATCTGAGGTCATCAGTCCCCTAGAACTTAGAACTACGTAAACCTAACTAACCTAAGGACATCACACACATCCATGCCCGAGGTAGGATTCGAACCTGCGACCGTAGCGGTCGCGCGGTCCCAGACTGAAGCGGCCTAGACCGCTTGGCCACTCCGGCCGGCCCGACATCTTAGATCCATGGCTTCGTGGGGTCTGCGCCACATTCGAACCCTGCCATCAGCACTTACTAACTGAAATTTTGACACATCGGAGCAACCACGGTTTTCCACTAGTCTGGTAACAAGCCCAGGAGAGGCGTTGCGAGCGATGTAATGCTGTCAGCAAAGGTACTCGCTTCGACCGTCTGCTGCCACAGCCCATTAACACCCAATTTCACCACTGCCGTACCCATACTGATTTCTGCGGTTATTTCACGCAGCGTTGCTTGTCTGTTAGTGAGTGACAACTTTATGCAAACACTGCTGCTACCTGTCTTTAAGTTAATGTCGTCGGCCACTGCATTGTCTGTGGTGAGAGATAATGCCTCAGATTTGGTATTCCCCTAACTGTTTCAGAAATTGAATGCACCATGCGTCTAGCTCCGACTACCATTCCACGTTCAAAGTCTGTCAGTTCCCGTCGTGCAGTCATAACCACGTCAGAGACATTTTCACATGAATCACGTGAGTACCAATGACACTACCCTTTTATACCTTGTGTACGTGATACTACCACCACCTGTTCATGCGCATATCGCTATCCAATGACTTTTATCATCACATTTCATGTGCCTTCAGAAATTTTGACAAAGTTTGCAGTCAGATCTATGGTGTGGAGGCACTCTGAAAGCTTTATAGACCATATTTCCTATGATCATCTGTTAAATAACACCATCATCTCAAACAAAAAATATGTGACACACACACAATGTAGCTAAAAGACCAACAAAAACCGTTTTGAGAGGGAAGCAGGTGATCAATTTTAGGAAGGAAGAATGTGTTCGATAGGAAACATGAGCTTTTATACTCGCAATAAAATGTGGTAGGGACAGAGCATCAAGTGACATTATACTGAGTGCACTAACCGAAAATTACCTCGAGCAATTAAACAGAGAACCAACTCGTGGAGATAACATCTTGGACCTACTGATAACAAACAGACCCGAACTTTTCGACTCTGTAAGCGCAGAACAGGGAATCAGTGATCATAAGGCCGTTGCAGCACCCCTGAACATGGAAGTAAATAGGAATATAAAAAAAGGGAGGAAGGTTTATCTGCTTAGCAAGAGTAATAGGAGGCAGATTTCAGACTACCTAACAGATCAAAACGAAAGTTTCTGTTCCGACACTGACAATATTGAGTGTTTATGGAAAAAGTTCAAGGCAATAGTAAAATGTGTTTTGGACAGGTACGTGCCGAGTAAAGATGTGAGGGACGGGAAAAACCCACCGTGGTTCAACAACAAAGTTAGGAAACTACTGCGAAAGCAAAGAGAGCTTCACTGCAAATTTAAACGCAGACAAAATCTCTCAAACAGAAGCTAAACGATGTCAAAGTTAGCGTAAGGAGGGCTATGCGTGAAGCGTTCAGTGAATTCGAAAGTAAAATTCTATGTACCGACTTGACAGAAAATCCTAGGAAGTTCTGGTCTTACGTTAAATCAGAAACTGGGTAGAAACAGCATATCCAGACACTCTGGGATGATAATGGCATTGAAACAGGGGATGACACGCGTAAAGCTGAAATACTAAACACCTTTTTCCAAAGCTGTTTCACAGATGAAGACCGCACTGCACTTCCTTCTCTAAATCCTCGCACCAACGAAAACATGGCTGACATCGAAATAAATGTCCAAGGAATAGAAAAGCAACTGAAATCACTCAACAGAGGAAAGTCCACTGGACCTAACGGGATACCAATTCGATTCTACACAGAGTGCGCGAATGAACTTGCCCCGCTTATAAGAGCTGTGTACCGCAAGTCCCTAGAGGAATGGAAGGTTCCAAATGATTGGAAAAGAGCACAGGTAGTTCCAGTTTTCGAGAAGGGTCGTCGAGGAGATGCGCAAAACTATAGGCCTATATCTCTGACATCGATCTGTTGTAGAATTTTAGAACATGTTTTCTGCTCGCGTATCATGTCATTTCTGGAAACCCAGAATCTACTCTGTAGGAATGAACATGGATTCCGGAAACAGCGATCGTATGAGACCTAACTCGCTTTATTTGTTCATGAGACCCAGAAAATATTAGATACAGGTTCCCAGGTAGATACCATTTTCTTTGACTTCCGGAAGGCGTTCGATACAGTTCCGCACTGTCGCCTGATAAATAAAGTAAGAGCCTACGGAATATCAGACCAGCTGTGTGGCTGGATTGAAGAGTTTTCAGCAAACGGAACACAGCATGTTGTTCTCAATGGAGAGACGTCTACAGACGTTAAAGTAACCTTTGGCGTGCCACAGGGAAGTGTTATGGGACCATTGCTTTTCACAATATATATGAATGACCTAGTAGATAGTGTCGGAAGTTCCATGTGGCTTTTCGCGGATGATGTTGTAGTATACAGAGAAGCTGTAGCATTAGAAAATTGCAGCGAAATGCAGGAAGACCTGCAGCGGATAGGCACTTGGTGCAGGGAGTGGCAACTGACCCGTAACATAGACAAATGTAATATATTGCGAATACATAGAAAGAAGGATCCTTTATTATATGATTATATGATAGCGAAAGAAACACTGGTAGCAGTTACTTCTGTAAAATATTTGGGAGTATGCGTACGGAACGATTTGAAGTGAAATCATCATATAAAATTAATTGTAGGTAAGGTGGGTGCCAGGTTGAGATTCATTGTGAGAGTCCTTAGCAAACGTAGTCCATCATCAAAGGAGGTGGCTTACAAAACACACGTTTGACATATACTTGAGTATTGCTCATCAGTTTGGGATCCGTACCAGGTCAGGTTGACAGAGGAGATAGAGAAGATCCAAAGAAGAGCGGCGCGTTTCGTCACAGGGTTATTTGGTAAGCGTGATAGCGTTACGGAGATGTTTATCAAACTCAAGTGGCAGAGTCTGCAAGAGAGGCGCTCTACATCGCGGTCGGTGTAGCTTGCTGCCCAGGTTTCGTGAGGGTGCATTTCTGGATGAGGTATCGAACATATTGATTCCCCCTACTTATACCTCCCGAGGAGATCACAAATGTAAAACTAGAGAGATTCGAGCGCGCACGGAGGCTTTCCGGCAGTCATTCTTCCCGCGAACCATACGCGACTGGAACAGGAAACGGAGTTAATGACAGTGGCACGTAAGGTGCCCTCCGCCACACACCGTTGGGTGGCTTGCGGAGTAAAATGTAGATGTTGATGAACTTCAGAACGACATGCTATGTTTATTCACACTCATGAGACGACCAAAGACCGTAACAAAGAGATGTGACATCACCAAGGACGGTGATACATAACAATTACTGTACTAAATAAAAGGTACCACATTTCCGTGCTCTTTGGAGCCTTAAACTAAATATTTCCACTTCTAAAGTGTCTGAATAACTTATAGTATACATGCAGCTTGCGTGTCCATCGTTTTATACGAGCCATCTACGACAATTCGAGCAAAAGATAACTGTCTATTATATGTACGGTTTCGCACAGTTTAGAAGAAAAATGAGACATTAATTTTAATATTTCTGCATCTAAACGGTCCGCCTCCTTAGCTGAGTGGTCAGCGTGGCTGGCTGGCAACAGGGGTGCTGGATTCGACTGCTGGTCTCGTAGGAGATTTTATCTACTCGTGGGCAGCGTGTTGTGTAGTCGTCATCATCATCAACACCCTAGGCGCTGAAGTGCCTTCAAGTAAAAAGACTTGCACTAGGCAGCCGAGCAACTCCAGACGGGGAATCCCGGCCAATAATGTCATACGACCGTTTCATTACATTTAAATTGTCTGTATCAGTTAAATAAATTGTAGGTTAGCAGACGATAGCAGTTCAATTGCATAGAATTTATAAGACGGTATAAATGTAGGTTACAGACGGATGACAGCAAATACATCTCGAGCGTAATTGCAGCGTATATATTATAAATTGACCACATGATCATTACGTCACTTCCATTATGAGTACTGAAATTAGAATGCATAATGACTCTACTGATAAAACTCGCGTTACCTGACTCGGGGAATATTACACTGTCGCACACAATCTGCCCTTAGGACAAACATCTTCCAGCATTTTGCGGAATATTTCACGACATTGTATTTAATTATATGTCTTAGAACGGAAATGCTGGTTTTTGTGTGAAAATCCGTCTAAAAATGTAAATAGCTATGGAAGGCAGAGTGCTTGTTCCATGGTTTTTAACATTCTATGGTGCAATCACATCACCATGACAGATGCTGAGCCGAAGATGCTGTTTATGTCCATGGATTATGCTCCACGTCACTTGGTGGACCCTGACAAATATTGAGTGCCAGAGTTGAAAGTATAGTATGAACCGCAGCTGATCCTAGAGCAGTCCATGGAACAAATATTTTAACAACTGCAATGCACTACTTCTGCCAAAATTTGAAGGAAACTGAATGGCTTTTTCTTCCAGGCTAACTTTGTATTGTATGTTCAAAAAAATGGTTCAAATGGCTCTGAGCACTATGGGACTTAACATCTATGGTCATCAGTCCCCTAGAACTTAGAACTACTTAAATCTACCTAACCTAAGGACATCACACAACACCGAGTCATCACGAGGCAGAGAAAATCCCCGACCCCGCCGGGAATCGAACCCGTGAACCCGGGCGCGGGAAGCGAGAATGCTACCGCACGACCACGAGCTGTGGACTGTTGTATGTTAACCGGGGGCCTAGAGACGATGGAGAGGCTCCATCCCCGCCACAGCCGCAATGGTCCACAACCTGTAAAGGATGTATATACATTTTTTATGAGTATATAGACACTAGTTCAACTACCAGAGATTAATGCGTAAAGCATTTGCCCGAACAAAAGAAGCTTTACGCTCTTCGTTTATTAGTTCTAGAATAAGTTACCTTTCTCTGTTATCCTGTCCTAGTGTTAAGAAGTGTTGTGCCTTTTCTTACTGATAAAATTGGGTTAAATCATGAAAGTGATGTTGAAGCAGAGCGATTTCGTCTTTTGTAATACCATCGGTCCCAACTCCTGAAATTCTGGAAAATTATTACTACAAGGTCCGGCAGAAAAACCTCCCCTTTAAGGAAAGCTAATAAAAACAAAACCAAATAAGGTAGAACAATTTTATTTATACTAAATAAAAGTACATATTATGCCATTTTAGAAAATACTCTTATGGTCTTACTTTTTAAATAAAACATCCCTTAAATGGCTTCCTGCACTGTCGACACACTGATTGAGTCTTTCCCTGAAGTTATTCATTACTCTTTGAGTCATTTCAGGTGGAATAGCTTCAACCTCTTGTGTAATTGCTTCTTTCAGGGCTCGTAAAGATTGTGGACGTTGTTCATAAACTTTTGCTTTTAAATAGCCCCAAAGAAAGAAATCACAGGGCGTTAAGTCCGGCGATCGTGGGGGCCAGCCAATGTCTCCACGCAACGAGATCACATGTCCAGGAAACATTTCCTTCACCAATGCCAGTGACTGCCGCGCTGTGTGGGCTGTAGCACCATCTTGCTGGAACCACACGTTCTCTATTTCACCAAAAAGCTCCCTTAGTTGCAGTTGGAGAAAGTCGCAGAGCATGGCACAATAGCGTTCACTGTTGACGGTTAAATTCCTGTCATTTTCTTCGAAAAAGTAAGGACCGATCACTCCGGAATTGTAAACAGCACACCATACTGTTACTTTAGGGCTATGAAGTGGTCGTTGATGAAGTTCTTGGGGATTGTGTTCACACCAGTACCTGCAATTTTGGCTGTTCACGGTTCCGGCAAGGTGAAAGTGTGCTTCATCAGAAAAAATCACAATATCGTTGGGACGAATGTTCCGAAGAAGGTCGTGGCACAAACTTACACGGACACCACAGTCTCGTTCACTCAGTTCCTGCGTAGTTACAAGTTTGTAAGGATGCATTTTAAGATCTTGATGCAAGATTCTTCTCACACTTCGATCAGATATCCGTAATGCTGCCGCATGCTTTTTAGCGGATCGTCGAGGAGATTGTTGAACTGAAGCTCTAACTGCATCAACATTTCCGGGGCCTGTTGCAGTCCGTGGTCGTCCAGGTGGTTTCCTTTTTAATGCGGAACCTGTCTCACGAAAGTTAGCAACCCAAGAATAAATTGTTTTCTTATCGGGAACAGGGTCCCGTCGTCCGAGCGCAAAGCGAACGCGAAAAGCACGTTGAGTATTAATAGGCGATTCGCCATTTTGAATAAAATCTTCCACTACGAAGGCACGATGTTCACCAGACCACGCCATGGCGTACACTGAAAACGGCACGTAGGCAGCTACTTAACGACGCGCCCCCCACCACTCTGCTCCTACTACTGTCCGCTGCACGTTACTTTGTAATCGGGGAGTTTTTTATGCCGGACCCTGTATTATTTTAACTTTATGCAGAGAATTTAGATGGAGGCGACGATCTTCACGGCGACGCTGCTCAACAATAGAGGTACGTGAATGTATTCATCTTTTTCCTTTCGTGGCCGCTACCGTCAATTTCAATAGTTTGCCCCGACATCAGAACCTGCAGTCTATCTTTTCATTTAATTTCGAAGTCCACGCATTTACGTTCTAAGATGAATAAGTTCATTTAACTGTAATTCTTTTTATCCAGGCCAAGGGGATGATTGCACTAAAAATGTACGTGCCTCTATCCCGTTCGTATGTTCGCATACATTTGAGTATGTACAAGCATAACTATATTTAAGACTCATTTCCTACACAATATTAACGATTTTTATTTATTTATTTTTTTTTTTTTGACCACTCATTCGCGAATGTATGTGCCCTCTTATTTGATGTAGCCAGTCGGCCGTATTCTTCAATAACATCATTTGTGATATTCAGTGGCTTAGTTTCCACAACTGATCTTTGGCTGTGTCACGACAGTGCTTCACACGAAATATTTATTACGCGACATCCATTTCAAAATTTCGACGACCGACTGAATAAAGATTTTTCTAACAATAACAATAGTAAAACATAATAATATAAGAGGACGCGTTACAATTTTTTTCAAATTTTAAGTGGAAATATTTAAGTAATTTTTCCCATACATTATTGCGACTATAACCAATTGTTTCTGTTACATGTTACGCTAACTGCGTATAAGATCACCAAATTTACTAATGAAATCAGCCCATAAAATTCACACATATCCATAAAATAAAAATTTTGAAAAAAAGGAGGAACTTCGGGAACATCAAATTTTTAACCGACTACTAAGAAACGACCGGCAAAAGAAAATACGTAGGGTAAGAGCAACAGCACTACTACGCTTTTAATTGACCGTAAATGTGGGACTGAATAGCATTGTTCCGACACCCACAGCGTAGCACGCATGTTTTTCAAAATTTCAATTTTTTTAGATGATTTGTAGATTGCTGTTAGTAAAATATACGCGAATGCGTCACAAGATGGCGGATCATTTTCATTGATTGCTCGCGTAAAAGTCATTTATCAGTCTACTGTTTTACCAGAGACATATTTTACTACATTGAATTACGCTAAAGGGTGCGACGTCATCTGTGATTTGTTTACGTGTAGTACGAGCCGCAATAGTAGTGAAGTTCGGCTGCACGCTAGTTTACGACTACATACAGCTATGGTGAAATTAAGATCACAAACCAAAACGATGGATAATTCGTCAGTTGCTCAACCTGTACCTGACACAGAGATAGAAAACATTCCAGATACAGATACCGCAGTCGCAGCGACTAGTGGTACTCAGTCGCAAGCGACAGGCGAAAATATGTGAACTCTAGAAACTGTTCCGGATTCCGCAGATGTACCAGGTCCAGCAGAGCCAAGCAGTATGCAGATGTTAAGAATAATAACAGCCCAAATGAATGCACAGGCCGAAAATGTCACAACGCAGATACACTCCTGGAAATTGAAATAAGAACACCGTGAATTCATTGTCCCAGGAAGGGGAAACTTTATTGACACATTCCTGGGGTCAGATACGTCACATGATCACACTGACAGAACCACAGGCACATAGACACAGGCAACAGAGCATGCACAATGTCGGCACTAGTACAGTGTATATCCACCTTTCGCAGTAATGCAGGCTGCTATTCTCCCATGGAGACCATCGTAGAGATGCTGGATGTAGTCCTGTGGAACGGCTTGCCATGCCATTTCCACCTGGCGCCTCAGTTGGACCAGCGTTCGTGCTGGACGTGCAGACCGCGTGAGACGACGCTTCATCCAGTCCCAAACATGCTCAATGGGGGACAGATCCGGAGATCTTGCTGGCCAGGGTAGTTGACTTACATCTTCTAGAGCACGTTGGGTGGCACGGGATACATGCGGACGTGCATTGTCCTGTTGGAACAGAAAGTTCCCTTGCCGGTCTAGGAATGGTAGAACGATGGGTTCGATGACGGTTTGGATGTACCGTGCACTATTCAGTGTCCCCTCGACGATCACCAGTGGTGTACGGCCAGTGTAGGAGATCGCTCCCCACACCATGATGCTGGGTGTTGGCCCTGTGTGCCTCGGTCGTATGCAGTCCTGATTGTGGCGCTCACCTGCACGACGCCAAACACGCATACGACCATCATTGGCACCAAGGCAGAAGCGACTCTCATCGCTGAAGACGACACGTCTCCATTCGTCCCTCCATTCACGCCTGTCGCGACACCACTGGAGGCGGGCTGCACGATGTTGGGGCGTGGGCGGAAGACGGCCTAACGGTGTGCGGGACCGTAGCCCAGCTTCATGGAGACGGTTGCGAATGGTCCTCGCCGATACCCCAGGAGCAACAGTGTCCCTAATTTGCTGGGAAGTGGCGGTGCGGTCCCCTACGGCACTGCGTAGGATCCTACGGTCTTGGCGTATTTTCGTGCGTCGCTGCGGTCCGGTCCCAGGTCGACGGGCACGTGCACCTTCCGCCGACCACTGGCGACAACATCGATGTACTGTGGAGACCTCACGCCCCACGTGTTGAGCAATTCGGCGGTACGTCCACCCGGCCTCCCGCATGCCCACTATACGCCCTCGCTCAAAGTCCGTCAACTGCACATACGGTTCACGTCCACGCTGTAGCGGCATGCTACCAGTGTTAAAGACTGCGATGGAGCTCCGTATGCCACGGCAAACTGGCTGACACTGACGGCGGCGGTGCACAAATGCTGCGCAGCTAGCGCCATTCGACGGCCAACACCGCGGTTCCTGGTGTGTCCGCTGTGCCGTGCGTGTGATCATTGCTTGTACAGCCCTCTCGCAGTGTCCGGAGCAAGTATGGTGGGTCTGACACACCGGTGTCAATGTGTTCTTTTTTCCATTTCCAGGAGTGTAGAAAATGTCAGAGCACAGATAGGGAATGTAACAGTCCAAATGAATGCACAGATAGAAAATGTTACAGCACAGACAGGGAATGTAACAGACCAAATGAACAAGCTAGACAGTGATGTAAAAACCCTTACGGAAATGCACAATAACCTGACGACACAACTGACAAAACTAAAAAGAGAGGTAGCGTATCAGGTAATAGAAGTGGTGCGTGAAGATGTAAACTGTATGAATCGGGATATTGATAATTTGAAAACCACAGTTAAAGATGTGCCAAATCAGATAAGTAAATTAACTGAAAATTTCAATGCCATGAGTGTACAGCAAACCGAGCTCAATACCAAAATGCAGGAATCTGTAAATCAAGTTGAGGGCTTGACAAAACAGCAGAAATAGTAATTCGAGGACTCTTTAGAAGAAAAAGACACACACATAAACCGTACTCTAGAAACAGAGCTACAAAAAGCAATAAAATGGAGGCTACATAGGTTTTCAACAGCTGGTGTTACAGCGAACCTTTAGAAATCTAAATTTGTAAGAAAAGACATCAAATTTCTCGGTCACGTAATTTCGCCCGCTGGGATAAAGCCTGACCCTAAGAAACTATTAACGATAAAAAAAATTTCCAGCCCCTTGCACAAAGCGACAGCTAAAGGCATTCGTAGGACTGTGTTCATTTTTCCGCCGGTTCGTTTCGAACCAATTGCTCAACAGCCCTGTATCATTAGACCTATTAAAGAAGGACAAACAGTGGAATTGGACGCAACAGTTCCAAGCTCATTTTGATAGTATAAAACATGCTTTGGTAAACTCCAATATTTTAGGACATTCTGACATGAGCAAAGCTTTTTGTATAGCGGCAGATGCTTCATTTTCGGGATTAGGAGCCTGTCTGTTTCAGCTGGACGAAGGTGAGGGCACAGACAATGTTAAAGTTATTGGTTTTGCTAGCCGCACAATATCAGAATGTGAACGCAATATACCACCATAGAGTCAGAAGCCCTTTCTATTGTGTGGCAGTCAAGAAATTTAATGATTATCAATTTGGCAAACATATACGAGCCTACAGTGATCACCAGGCGGTAAGCTTTTTACTCATATGCTAGTTATTACATAATCGCCTTGCGCGGTGGACTTTGTTTTTGCAGTCTTGTGATTTTGAAATTATATATGTGAAGAGCAAAGATAACGTAATCGCCGATGCACTGTCACGGTAACCCCAAGGATTACCCGAGAACTGATAGAACTGATAGAACAAAACACAGAATTTAAGGTTATGCTCATAAAAGACACTAAATTTAGAAAATATTTTATGGATATCTGTAATAACATGGCGGAATTGCAGGAAGAAGATAAGCCGTGGGAGAAAGTCAGATTTCAATTAAACAATAACCCACCTGAACCTGTACGACAGCATTACAAGTTGTATAAAGATGTGTTATTCTATAGGAGAAACCTAAGCAGTGATGTGTGGTGCGTTTGTGTACCCAAAGCGTCTGAGAAAAGTTTAATTTGGCATACTCATTTCACTTGGGGAAACTACGGTGCCCGCAAGTGCTGTAAAAAGTTGAAAGTGTACTGCTATTTTCCCAATATGCTTCGACGCACTCAACAAATTTTGAAAACTTGTATTGTTTGTCAAAAGGCTAAGCCTATCAATCTGAACTGCGAGGCAGAGTTACATCCAATTTTACCAAAAAACCTTCTAGAGCTGGTATGCATAGATGCTATGGGTCCTTTACCCTCTGCAAGAGGAGGGGTGAAATATATAATTGGTGTATACGATGTATTTTCGAAATACGTGGAATTGTATGCCACAAAAACAACCGCAGCTAAGCCTGTTATTAGACGTATGCTAAATGACTACTTTCCGTCTGTTGGGAAACCGTAGGCGATCTTATCAGATAATGCAACCAATTTTACATGCCATGCTTGGAAAGAATTTGTAAAAGAGCAGCAGGTGAAACAAATTTTGATATCCAAATATAGCACGAAATCCAACCCGATAGAAAGAGTTTTCGTGAATTGAACAGCTTTATGAGGACGTATGTAGCCAACAAACAGTCTAAATGGATTGATTACTTAAACGTTTTTGAACAGGTAGTAAATAATCTTCCGATTTACGAAACAACAGTTACACCATCGGAATTAATATACAATGAATGGGTTAAACCTATCTCATCTGTTCCAAGACAACCTGGAGATTTAAATGAAAAGGTAAGACAGGTATTGATCTCTATTACAGAACAAACTCAACTCCGTAAGAAACATTTTGACAAACGGTTACATGGTGTTACCAGATTTGTGGTTAGAGGAAAAGTATTGCTTAAGACCCATGTGAAATCTTCGCTGTCAGCCAAGAAAAACCGTAAGTGGCAAATAAGATATACTGGTCCGTATATTATTGTACACATTCCGCATGACGGATGTTATTTACTTGCGTATCCTCACAATGGTAAAATCAAAGGACTCTATGCACTCCGAGACTTGAGGAAATTTCACCATGTTTAAGTATCACACTTTATATCTATCTATGCACACGAGTGAAATAAGTACACTATGGTAAAAAGTAGAAATACGATTAGGTTAAAGTAGGTCTATCTTCCTATGCGCCGCGCGGGATTAGCCGAGCGGTCTTGGGCGCTGCAGTCCTGGACTGTGCGGGTGGTCCCGGCGGAGGTTCGAGTCATCCCTCGGGCATGGCTGCGTGTGTTTGTTCTTAGGATAATTTAGGTTAAGTAGTGTGTAAGCTTAGGGACTGATGACCATCGCATTTAAGTCCCATAAGATTTGACACACATTTCAGCATTTCTTCCTATGCAGCTACGTGGATCAGAGCGTTTCACTACTTCTGTTTACATTTGTCAGTGATTGTAGACTCAATACACAAGCAAGCTAGGACATACACATCAATTGATGACTAGCAGTGTTAACATAGGATGTACTTGGAAGGTTGACTGAATAGTTTCTGATTACAGTAGTATTTTAGTTTTAAGTTTATGTACAAAGGATTCTGGAGTGAACAATTAGCACAGACCTCGGAACAAAGTAGATGTAAGTTACAGAAAATATTAGACTCCCTAAGGTACATAAATATACGGTCACGCAAGTACATGCCATGTACCAGAGAGAATATTTTTTTTTTGACGTGTCCACACCACTAGGCTTTATTTATGAATATATCGAGCAAAACGATATTAAATTCCTTGTATGCTCCGATGATGATATGATTTCTGGCTGCTAATGAAAATTTAGCGTGTTATACACCATACGCACTACAACGTGATCTAAGGAAAGTGCATGCAAAGATAGAGTTTAGGGATAAAAAAAACTAGTGTGATCTTACTGAAATAAAAATAATTTTTCAACTTTATACACAAGTTTGAGTGCAAGTACAATGCAGAGGTACGATTTGTAAACATGATATACCGTCTCTTCTAGAATAAAGTAAAAGAAATATGTACGAGGTAAGTTACAGGAAACTGACGGGCAGAGAAACTGGACAATGCCGAAACAACCTTAATTCTTTACAGGCGGCGTTCATCGAGATGTTACGAGACTTAAATCTGCGAAGAGAAGCAATTATATTACTCTTACGTCACTACGACTTACGATCTACGTTGCAGAATATTACCAAGATCACTTAGAAGTACACTACTTGACACTCAGTAACACCAGAACGTTTTAATAATTGGTCTTATCTTCGGCATGAGAGTACCAAGAATCTATGCTGACTTTAGAGCAATGTATGCACTGATTTTCTCTTATGTTTACAATATTACGTCCAATCCGAGTTGGAAACGTTTTGTGAAGAATTGGAGTAAGAAAGGACTTAGGTCACTGTCGATATATATATATATATATAATGTACACGTGCCAGTGATATAATGATGCACACAAGTAAACATGAACAAACAAAGACACTGACTCAGAAAGCAGTATTGCGTATAGCGGCCAAGCTTCATTATCAATCTGTTGTTCGTACTGCCTAACATTTTAATTTTTCTATTTATGTATGAATTTTAGTATAGTGATTTATTTGTTTATATGTTTCTTTTTATTTCTTTCTACTTGTTCTTGATGTGTTCCATGCGTTGTTACAATCTTGGGTGACGTAAAGATGAAATTCTTGTCACCACAGTAACTCGCGGGTAGTAAATGAACAGATTTTACCTCATTTGGAGACAATTTCTACAAGCACTTTTTGTGCACTCATTTTTTGTAGTGTCATTTCAATGTGTAAGTGCGTCTACAGCACGATCCTAAGTTAGGGAAGTGCTGTTGTTCACGAAAACGTGTTCTCTTATGCCCTATGAGATTTCAGTACTAGAGGCACGTATGTTCTGTGAACACATTCACCTACCAACTTCTATAATGAAATATTTTGAGCAATATGTACCCCGAAAAAGTTTTGAAAGAGAATACAGGAGCAAATAACGAACGTGGGCATAAACTAGTAAGAACCAGCCAGTGGTCTCATGAGCAATAATTTTTTTTTTTTTTTTTTTTTTTTTTTTTTGTTTTGGACAGGAAGAAAATCAACAGGACGGTGTATAGTTATCCAACGACAGTGAGTTATTCAGTGTCAGTGACATGTGAGATATATGCATAGGAACCAGTGAGAATACTATTACACCACAAGCTTTCTCCTTCGAAATAAAGAAGACTTGGTAAATCGAGAAAGCCTGTTACGGCACAAGTGTTTGTGCAAAGTATAGGACTGTGTGCCGTTGGTAAGCTAAATTATGAAGTGCAGTACTTACCTTCGTGCAGTGACTGTATGTCACTGGTGGACTGGTGCACTGTGGTCCCTTCTCATAGCCAATGTGTACGACGAGTGGAAGCAAATGCAGTAGTTTCGTAAACACTACGAACGCTGCACAGAACACTTCACGGAAATGTATTGATCGGCGCGCGCGACATCGCTATCCGGCGGTGTTTGCACGACTACTGGACTCCAAACGGCGCATAGAGTGCCGCCAGACTCATTGTTGCGCGTACGGTTGCTTGTAACTGACACATTATTGAGTGACAGCGTGAAGCTGGAGGGAAATATGAATAGGAATCAAAAATCTACGTTCAAATGGACGCTCACCATAGTGCAAAGAGGTGTAGAGACTCGATTTCCTGACTTTCTCAATAAAGTCTTACCACTACAGTTCATGATTTACGTGCTACGTTACAAAACAAAATATAAAAAACGACACCCATGTTCACTGAACAGTACCTATGTTTGTGTATATGTTAGTGTTAAACTAGAATAAGTATCTTCTCTGTGAATTTCATTTGCTACATGTTTATCTTGCCCATGATGAGACAACTATGAAACCGAGAAAGGACATTATCAAATAGATCCTGGTATGAAAGTGGGAGGAAGTGGAGAGTATAAGCAACTATAAGGAAGAATTTCTCCCACTTACTACTCCAGATACCCTTGCAGCCATACAGCCTGGAACGATACATTAAAATATAAGACGTTCTTGTACAACTTTCTTGTTTTCAGCAAAAATGTAACTGCAGAATCATAGAAAAGACTTGTGAAATTTAATGTTATTGTCAACGTGCGATTGAAGATGTTTTTTGTACGTAGGAACAATGACAGTGTGAATCGTCGTAAAGAACTGAACTATAAATTTGATCTAAAAGACGATGCAATGTAATATCCATGTATTTGATCTAAAAGACGATGTAATGTAACATCCATCTATTTGATGTAAGCCGGCCGGTGTGGCCGTGCTGTTAAAGGCGCTTCAGTCTAAAACTTACAACTACTTAAACCTAACTAACCTAAGGAAATTACACACATCCATGCCCGAGGCAGGATTCGAACCTACGACCGTAGCGGTCGCGCGGTTCCAGACTGAAGCGCCTTGAACCGCTCGGCTTCACCGGCCGGTCTTCTTTGCTTAGAACTGGGTTTCCATCTGAACTCTTGATATTCATACAAGTGGTTCTCTTTTCTCCAAAGGTCTCTTTAATTTTCCTGTAGGCAGAATCTTACCCGTAGCGAGATAAGCCTCTACATCCTTACATTTGTCCTCTAGCCATCCCTGCTTAGCCATTTTGCACTTCCTGTCTATCTCATTTTTGAGACGTTTGTGTTCCTTTTTGCCTGCTTCATTTACTGCATTAATATATTTTCTCCTTTCATCAGTTAAATTCAATGTTTCTTCTGTTACCCAAGGATTTCTACTAGCCCTCGTCTTTTTACCTAATTGATCCTCTGCTACCTTCACTACTACATCCCTCAAAGCTACCTATTCTTCTTCTACTGTATTTCTTTCCCCCATTCCTGTCAATTGTTCCCTTATGCTCTCCCTGAAACTCGCCGGCCGCGGTGGCCGTGTGGTTCTAGGCGCTCCAGTCCGGAGCCGCGCTGCTGCTACGGTCGCAGGTTCGAATCCTGCCTCGGGCATGGCTGTGTGCGATGTCCTTAGGTTAGTTAGGTTTCAGTCGTTCTAAGTCTAGGGGACTGATGACCACAGCAGTTGAGTCCCATAGTGCTCAGAGCCATTTGAACCATTTTTTCTCCCTGAAACTCTGTAGAACCTTTGGTTTAGTCAGTTTATCCAGGTCCCATCTCCTTAAATTCCCACCTTTTTGCAGTTTTTTCACTTTTAATCTACAGTTCATAACCAATAGATCGTGGTCAGAGTCCACATCTGCCCCTGGAAATGTCTTACAATTTATACCTGGTTCCTAAATCTCTGTCTTACCATTATATAATCTGTCTGATACTTTCTAGTATCTCCAGTCTTCTTCCATGTATACAACCTTCTTTAATGATTCTTGAACCAAGTGTTAGCTATTATTAAAGTATACTCTGTGCAAAATTCTACCAGGTGGCTTCCTCTTTCATTTCTTGTCCCCAGTCCATATTTACCTACTACGTTTCCTTCTCTCCTTTTTCCTACTATCGACCTCCAGTCACCCATGACTATTAAATTTTCGTCTCCCTTCACTATCTTTGTCTCATCATACATTTCATTAATTTCTTGGCAAAATGGCTCTGAGCACTATGGGACTCAACTGCTGAGGTCATTAGTCCTCTAGAACTTAGAACTAGTTAAACGTAACTAACCTAAAGACGTCACAAACATCCATGCCCGAGGCAGGATTCGAACCTGCGACCGTAGCGGTCTTGCGGTTCCAGACTGCAGCGCCTTTAACCGCACGGCCACTTCGGCCGGCTATATTAATGTCTTCGTCATCTACAGAGCTAGTTGGCATATAAACTTGTACTACTGTAGTACGGGTGGGCTTGGTGTCTATCTTGGCCACAATAATACGCTCACTATACTGCTTGTAGTAGCTTGCCCACACTCCTATTTTTTTATTCATTATTAAACCTACTCCTGCGTTACCCCTATCTAACTTTAACCTATCCATTTCCCTTTTTAAATTTTCTGATCTACCTGCCCTATTTAGGGATCTGACATTCCACGCTCCTTTCTCCTGATAACGACGTCCTCTTGAGTAGTCCCCGCCCGGAGATCCGATTGGGGGACTATATGCCCTCGGGAAAAATTACGGTTGTAGTTTCCCCTTGCTTTCAGCCGTTCGGAGTAGCAGCACAGCAAGGCCGTTTTGTTTAGTGTTACCAAGGCTAGATCAGTCTATTATCCAGACTGTTGCCCCTTCAATTACAGAAAAGGCTGCTGCCCCTCTCTTTTACCATCGCTTATATTGTTTTTTTAACGAATTTCGTCACACAGACGTTCTCTTCTTAATGTCGGAAACGGTTATGTCTTGCTCTATTAGTGTAAGGCTTGAAAAAATACTGAATGATATTGCTAGATTCCTAGTTGAATGAACAGTCAATGCCACGAACTGAGAGATGTGGAGCAAAAGGCTTAGTAACGGCAAAAGCAGTAACAATCTATACAAAATTAACTGGTACTACTAAAATACGTCAATAAAATTAGCGCTTAAATCTGTTATGTTACTAATTTATATGTTGTGAAGTGAAAACAGTCTCATAGTTCTTTCAGATGGGCTCTTTAAATAAAAAGAATAAAATAATATGAAATATTTGCCGTGAATTTCCATGCTTCATTTAGTACTATGTCACTGCTTCTGACAATATTTACTAGAAGCAGAACTTGCACAGAAAAATATAGGTGTTCGTTTTTCCCGCGCGCTGTTCGACAATGTAATAATAGAGGATTATTGTGAAGGTGGTTCGATGAACTCTCTGCCAGGCACTTAAGCGTGATTTGCAGAGTATCCATGCAGATGTAGATGTGGATATGTGCACAAGAGCCGACATATTTCGATATCTGCAAATTAGGGAAGAGGTGAATATATAACAATATTCTCAATAAAATACAAGAAAATGGGAAAAACTGGAATGAACGTATCGAAAGAAAGAATGGGAACAGATTACCTCTCCAGATAAGAAGATTTAAGCCAGTTGGCAGAAGAAGTTAAGGAAGAGCGAGAAGCGATGTGTACCGTAAGAGGCAAAAATAAATAAATAAAGAACCTATGCTTGGCGTGGAGCTGACCTTCAGGTTGCATGTGGAAATTAAATAATGCGTCTCAAAAGATGAGTACGTATAGCTGAATAGGCGCCTCGCAGTTGATCAGTGCTACCGGACCCGCTTGACTTTAAACCGTCCCTAGGAACTACCACATAAATCGAATCGTAGGCTAAATACATGACATGCTGAGAATACAGCACGTTAAAGCAACAGAACATAAAGGAAATTCAGTAAGCATAGCGGAAAGATTTGTCGCAAGCTTGTTTATTTACGATAGAGCGTCACAGAAATCGTCAACAAACGCCAGATACGTAAAGGCGTGTTGCATAACGAATAGATTTACTCAGAAAAATTCAATATCTGATGTTCTAAGAGGGTCAGGAAACACTTTATTACCGAGACAGTAATTTGGAGAAAATCTGACCCATACTTACACGTACTGCCAGAAGAATTTCCTGTGGACTATCCGCCTACAAAATAGACTGAAAAGGAGAAAATAACTTTGATGATTTCTTTACCATCCCCCACATACAGTCCGATGACTCAGTAATTGCAAACATAGTTACGGATGCAGTAAGAGTCTTGTTGTATTTGTTGTATTTGTTAGTTTCCAGTTTAATGAATCTGTAGCTACTTCGTAGCACTTTGTTACAGAATGTTTCTCCAATACAGGAGGGGACATCAAAAAGTAAGTTACACATGATGTCTCAAGCTAAGAATATCGCGCTACAAGAACGACGAATTGTCAGAAGAGAGTACACGTTTTGAGTTTCCTGCAGACATAGTTCTGCTGCGGTTGAGATAACAGGTGCATCACAGTGTGGGAGTGAAAAGGCGCAGCAACTGGAAACAGATCCAAAGTTGAACTACGTAGATCAATACGATTCTTGAGACCAAAATGTCTATATTGCACACAGATTCACCGTGAAATTCTGGCGGTGTATGGACAAAATTCAGTGTCACATTCAGCCGTAATGAAATGGTGTCAACAATTTGACCAATATCGCACAGACAAGGATGATGCAGATAGAGAAGCAAGGTCATATACGTCGACCACAGGCAACAATGTCCAGGCTATCGAGGAACTGATTCGCAGCAGTCGCAGATTTTCCGACGATGAGGACGTTTACAAAGCGGTTCTCGAAGGGCTCCATGATCAAGTACCGGTTTATATCGTCCAGGAATTGCACGATTGGTACAACGTATCGACCATTGTGTACAGACACTTGATGACTGTGTTGCAGAATAGTGTTATCTATCGGTGTCACTTTGAAATTTAGCGCAACATTCAATAAAAGTTATTTGGCCTGCCACAATAATGTTAGATTTACATTTGAATACCCTTTGTATTTAATTTCAATGTGGTCTAAGTATCAAGGGAGAACCTCGTGCTTAGCCCCTGCAGTTTTACTCGTAATCTCGGAAGCGAGGTTTCGGCGAGCTGATGTAGAGAAAAATCTGTCTTCTGTTAGCTAATGGTTCCTCACGCCATTCGTTTTAAGCTCTTAGTAACGTATCGGTTGCCCTAACGACTTCGTTATCCGGAAACCCATGCGCAGTTGGCTGTCTCTGTGTTATCTCCGTTGGCAGTTTCCTCTAGAAGTGGAGTCGGAGCATGTAGCTTCTCTGCGTCGCTAGAACAGATTGTTTCTTTTCACTGACACGACAGAAGATTTTAGGGAAGACACTTCCCTACGTGTGTCACCATAGCTTCTTTGTATAGCGTCGGTTACCAATGAATAAAATATCGTGATATACGTGTTTTTGTATTAACCTTATATTTTCATCGAATGGAACGTATATCTTGAAGAAACGTCAACGCAAAGTGAATGTTGTCACCATCATAGCACGTTTATTACGCTTAATACTAGAGAGGTGATTGAGAACTAAATCAACCGAAATTATTGATCCACTCTCCTTATTTTTCCAACAATTATTCTGACTTCGCTGATTGCAGGAACAATAAAAATATATCTGCTATAATACTTGTCTCGTACAACGGGAAGTGCTCACTAGCAGACAAATATTAGCCTGAATTTGGTATAGTTTCCCTTACTCTAGACCAGTGGCCCAGGAATCCATTTCTTGCAGCATGCAGAACCATTATAATACACATTTTTTTCAACTTCCTTTTCTGACTATTGGGGTAACACATAATGAATTAGAGGCTTTGTGTGTGTTCCATACAAGAAAATACATTCAAGATGTCTAGTCAAAAACAGGAGCCGGTAAGTTAAGCGTGGGCAGCCAGTTTCAGTAAACTGTCGATCATAGCGCAGCGTGAGAACTTAAGTTTTGTTGTGACATGCACGGTGACACGATTCTATTTGAAACGTTACAGTGGGTGGCGACTTACATCACTGCAGATGGTTGAAACTGAAATATTTATTTCTAGCTATGCAAATTAGCGTCGCCTTGGTAAAATACTTGAAAAAATATGAAAATAGAAGACGAGTGCAGCGTCTTTTATGAATAATGGATGAAGAGATGTCGTACGTTTTAGAGCAGCATAAGAATAACCCACTTCGACTGCTTTGTGGAGTAAGTGTGATTGTTATGACGGAATAAAATTTGAAGAGTCACTACAAATGTCTACGAATGAACATGCATCCATCTGTCAGAAATGGTGCCCATCAGAACGAAATTTTATCACTGTTGTGTCAAAAACTGAATTTTATCACCAATGTTGACTCTGATGCCACAACAAAATATGCTACAAAAATGTAAACTTTGGAGCTTTGCTAGCTAGCTGCCACGTAGATTGCTCAAAATCTCTGTTAAGGTCATTATTGGGGAGAAGTGTCAAGAGAAGTTACCCGCAAGTGAAAACGGTTAGTGTGTCTGCCAGATAAGTTACGAGAAGAATAGAGGAAATTGGTGACAGATTATTTAGGGAAAGTGCAAGTGAATTTATCAACCTTTCTCTCCCTATGAATGACAGCACAATAGTTTGTGAAAATGCGCATTTTGTTATTTTAATTTGCAGTATTGACAATAACTCTGTAATAACTGATGTGTTTACAGTTTTCAGAGTCTTAAAGTTACTAAAAGTCACAAAACATCTTTGAAAATATGTTTAAAGTTCTCAAACTGGTCCCAATTAAAAAATGTAAGCTATAAATACAGTCGGAGGCAAAACTACTAGCTAAAAGGGAAAATGAAGTTTTATTCTGATCCTCCACATTTGTTTCGTTGCATTATGCTGCAATAATGACTTCGAAGTAAACTCTTAGAGTGAGACCATATGACGAGTTTGGACGTAAAACCCGCTACTTAATAAAAAGTCATGGATTTGCCACCAACAGTCTCAAGAGTTATTGGACGACATACGTAGTGAATATGGAGACGTAATGCCTCATTGCAAAATGCTCTGACCTAGTCGCGGAAAATTACTTGACAGATATTTCAGCTTACGTTCGGAAATTAAATCCGTTTTACCGTAAAAAAGGTATGTCCATGGCAGAGCTTTTTTGATGATGTATGTTTTGTCATTTTGGTACATTTGACTAGTAATTTGAATGGTTTAATTTAAATTTAAAACTACGGGGCTAGATAATTTTGTGATATGTACTCGGATGTGAAAGGATATCGAAATAAACTAAAAATTTTATATACCACGTCAAAAACAAACATTTTGGTCAGTTTCCATCCTGTATTTTATTCCATGAAACTGAAAGATAAATAATGTGATTTTCATGTTAACGATTATGTTAAGACAACATGCGTTTAATACGCTAGTTGTCGCACTACATAACTGGCATCCATTTTTTCTAAACTGCGTTTAGAAGGAATGTCGCGAAAATTTCATAAATTTTACAGATGTTGGTAACTGAGGTAGAAGCGAATAATGGCTGGAAGAGGAATGATAAAGATATATTAATATTTTACTGCATTCTTCTAGTCCTTTCTGGAGCTAAAATGTTGGTAGCTGACATTTTCAGTATCTTTGGTAGCACTTGTATTTGCGTAAAAACGTTTCCTCCAGTAAACACTCAAGAATGAGTGTAACTAATGCTGAAGTCAATATTCTCAAAGTGACGTCCAAGATACCAAGTCCAAGCATGTAATCGACTGTACGTCTCGAGTTATCTATTCTCGTTAAACTATAAACAGACTGTATAACTATTTCGTTTACTTTTACAGAATAGATGCTGATGACTACGTTTTTATATAAATTATTGAAATGGAAGAGTTTTTTCGTTTTCTAACGCAACCATGAAACAAATATTGTAAAGGAAGTTTCTAAAAGAAGTGAGTGCCATTTTTTCGACTACCTTTTCTGACTATTGGGGTAACACATAATGAAGCTGCTTTAGGATTCCCGTGATTTATGGGTGAAAAATTGTGAAAAATATTTTCGCAAGTCAACGTTATACTATTATGGGAAAAAAGTGTTCTGATAGTGCAAACTCAAGGCTGGAAGGTGTGGTATCGATGTGACAAACAAATTCTTTCGATTACAGATATGTCAGCTAAAATGTATATATGAGGGGCGTTCAATAAGATATGCAACACTTTTTTTTATGAAAGCAGGTTGGTTTTACTCAGGATTTCAGTATAACGTACTATTCCCTACTCTTCTGATCACAAACCCCTCTTTCGGTTTCACCACAATCGCCGTTCAATGCGACGGCCTTACGCCTCCTTACTGAGAGAGCCTGTAAGCCCAAACTGGAACCACTCTATTGGTCGACGTCGGAGCCAACGTCTTATTGCATTCAGTAACCTCCTCATCATCCACGTACTGCTTCCCGTGGAGAGCATCCTTCATTTGATCCAACAGATGGCAATGGGAAGGTGCGAGATCTGGATTGTCGGGTTGATGAGGAAGAACAGTCCAGTGGAATTTTGTGAGCTCCTCTCGAGTTTGCAGTCTTGTGTGAGGCTTTTTGTTGTCATGGAAAAGAAGAAGCCTGTTTGCGTTTTTCTGGCGACAACCATGCTGAAGCAGTTTCTTCAATTTCCTGATGGTAGCACAATACACTTCAGAATTGATCGTTGCACCATGAAGTAGGACAGAACAACCCATTCAGAGTCCTTGAAGACCGTCGCCATGACTTAACCGGCTAAGGGACGGATTTTGAACTCCTTTTTGGGGGGGGGGGGGGGGGGGGAACGGTGTGGGGGTCGAAGTGATGAACACATATTTCATCGCTTGTGACGACATTCGACAAAAAATTGTCATGATCAGCCTTGTAACGTGCAAGCAATTCCGCACATATGGTTCTTCGTTGCTCTTTATGGACTTCAAATATGGTTCAAATGGCTCTGAGCACTATGGGACTTAACATCTGAGGTCATCAGTCCCCTAGACTTATAACTACTTAAACCTAACTAACCTAAGGACATCACACACATCCATGCCCGAGGCAGGAATCGAACCCGCGACCGTAGCAGCAGCGCGGTTCTGGACTGAAGCGCCTAGAACCGCACGGCCACAGCGGCCAGCTATGGACTTCTGTTAGGCGGTGAAGAACCCAGCGGGCATACACCTTTGAGTACCCGAACCAGTGGATGTGTCTGTCAGAACTACACTCCTGGAAATGGAAAAAAGAACACATTGACACCGCTGTGTCAGACCCACCATACTTGCTCCGGACACTGCGAGAGGGCTGTACCAGCAATGATCACACGCACGGCACAGCGGACACACCAGGAACCGCGGTGTTGGCCGTCGAATGGCGCTAGCTGCGCAGCATTTGTGCACCGCCGCCGTCAGTGTCAGCCAGTTTGCCGTGGCATACGGAGCTCCATCGCAGTCTTTAACACTGGTAGCATGCCGCGACAGCGTGGACGTGAACCGTATGTGCAGTTGACGGACTTTGAGCGAGGGCGTATAGTGGGCATGCGGGAGGCCGGGTGGACGTACCGCCGAATTGCTCAACACGTGGGGCGTGAGGTCTCCACAGTACATCGATGTTGTCGCCAGTGGTCGGCGGAAGGTGCACGTGCCCGTCGACCTGGGACCGGACCGCAGCGACGCACGGATGCACGCCAAGACCGTAGGATCCTACGCAGTGCCGTAGGGGACCGCACCGCCACTTCCCAGCAAATTAGGGACACTGTTGCTCCTGGGGTATCGGCGAGGACCATTCGCAACCGTCTCCATGAAGCTGGGCTACGGTCCCGCACACCGTTAGGCCGTCTTCCGCTCACGCCCCAACATCGTGCAGCCCGCCTCCAGTGGTGTCGCGACAGGCGTGAATGGAGGGACGAATGGAGACGTGTCGTCTTCAGCGATGAGAGTCGCTTCTGCCTTGGTGCCAATGATGGTCGTCTGCGTGTTTGGCGCCGTGCAGGTGAGCGCCACAATCAAGACTGCATACGACCGAGGCACACAGGGCCAACACCCGGCATCATGGTGTGGGGAGCGATCTCCTACACTGGCCGTACACCACTGGTGATCGTCGAGGGGACACTGAATAGTGCACGGTACATCCAAACCGTCATCGAACCCATCGTTCTACCATTCCTAGACCGGCAAGGAAACTTGCTGTTCCAACAGGACAATGCACGTCCGCATGTATCCCGTGCCACCCAACGTGCTCTAGAAGGTGTAAGTCAACTACCCTGGCCAGCAAGATCTCCGGATCTGCCCCCCATTGAGCATGTTTGGGACTGGATGAAGCGTCGTCTCACGCGGTCTGCACGTCCAGCACGAACGCTGGTCCAACTGAGGCGCCAGGTGGAAATGGCATGGCAAGCCGTTCCACAGGACTACATCCAGCGTCTCTACGATCGTCTCCATGGGAGAATTGCAGCCTGCATTGCTGCGAAAGGTGGATATACACTGTACTAGTGCCGACATTGTGCATGCTCTGTTGCCTGTGTCTATGTGCCTGTGGTTCTGTCAGTGTGATCATGTGATGTATCTGACCCCAGGAATGTGTCAATAAAGTTTCCCCTTCCTGGGACAATGAATTCACGGTGTTCTTATTTCAATTTCCAGGAGTGTACTAATAGAGACCTGTGGTGGTGCAACGAGGCGTTTGATTGTGATCCGTCGATCACCTCGAATGAGAGTGTCCACACGTTCCAACTTTGCGGGAACCACAGCTCTCATAGCTCTCTATAACTATCCGGCACACAGGAGATCGGACAGGTTTTAGTTGCGATGATGACAGATGCCATGCCCAACAACACACTGTGCTTACGTTCACTGTCAGGTCTCCGTAGACATTTTGCAAGCTCCCATGAATATCTGCGTTACTCTGGTTTTCCGCCAAAAGACACTCAATGACAGCTCCATGCTTGGAACGACACCTATCGGAACTTCGTGAAAGTATAGGGGCTGAGGCGGGAATATTCTACGATGTCCCGCAGCAAATTCTATATTTTTTCAACCGAAACTGGCCGAGAAAAAAAATGTGTTGTCTAACTTATTCAACGCCCCTCGCATGTACCAC
Source organism: Schistocerca cancellata (assembly GCF_023864275.1). Taxonomy (NCBI): domain Eukaryota; kingdom Metazoa; phylum Arthropoda; class Insecta; order Orthoptera; family Acrididae; genus Schistocerca; species Schistocerca cancellata. The sequence goes on along the minus strand of NC_064629.1, from coordinate 207,526,912 downwards.
TGGCGTAATAGGAAACAGCGCTGCGCATTTCTTATTGATGAATTCTGGTTGATTTCTCAGAAATTATTAGTAGAATCTTTCCATCTGCTAATAATAAAGTTTAGAATCATACCTTTGAGCTGGAAGTGGTGAACTTTTCTCGCTTTGTCTCGGTACATAGTGCTAGACCTTACTTCAACGACTAACCTTTACACTTATTATAGTTGTACGCTACCAATTTTTTTCGCTCATAACGAGTTACTTCATAAATCGTCTAAATTAGTTCCGTTTCTTCAATTCTTCGCATATTTAATTTCAGTATACCGTCAGATCAGAACTGTTAATACAATGCTTTATTTTAATGGTTTAAAACTGTTTCGTGATCAACGTTTACTTTCCTGCAAATATCGTACCCGCTAATTTGCCAGTTTTGCAGGACTGTTTTTGTGGTTCCATCGAATTTTTCAATGAATTATTGACAAGACTGAGATAAATGTTTGGCATTAAAATTTCCAGACAGAAATTGCTTTAATCACTTTGTGCCCTATGTACTGATACTACATCATGTTCAAAAAGTTTCGGTATTGTGAACCACACTCATCCCTTTTTGTAAACAAACTTCAAAATTTATCGTTTTTCTCACTCACACTGAAGACACAAAAACTTTTTTGGTAGCACTACTCTTAGGTAATGAAAGATCGGAATAAAATTTTAGCATCATGCGATTGCCTGCCATCTGTTTCTGAACACTAAAAAACCTTCTTTCCAGCTGTTTAACTTTCGTTCGCTGTTTGCATTACTGCATATCTATATGTGTAAATTATCTCTTCTGAGTAACTATAAAAGCCTATATATTTTGTTCATATATCTTTCATTTTAAGTTAATTTATTGTTAAGCTATTTATTAGCTACGTTACTAAGAAAATATAAAAGGTGTTCAATATTGGCTTTCATTCAACACCTTTAAAATATAATCTTTCATTTTAAGCTAATTTATTGTTAAGCTATTTATTATCTGTGTTACTAAGAAAATATAAAAGTTATTCGATATTGACTTTTATTCAACACCTTTAAAATATATGCAGCACATAATATGATGAGGTTTTGACAACGCGGTCTGCAGGTACTTAAAGTCTGGTGACTCCTGCTCTACGCAGTTTGTTGGCTGACTGACTTCTTTCAGATTAATTATTTTTTCAGATTTAATCGTTTTTTCACTTACTTCACATTATGCAAACAGTAAAATTACTCGTTGTAGAAAATGTTTTCTTCCTTGTATTACTGCCTTCTCCAAACTGTCTTCGGTGGAACTATTTCATTTATAAAACTCAGATAAGAACTGTGAATGTTGTGCGGATGTTTAGGAATAAGGCGAAACAACTCTTGGATATATTGTAATTGTGGTGCCACCGCCAGACACCACACTTGCTAGGTGGTAGCCTTTAAATCGGCCGCGGTCCGTTAGTATACGTCGGACCCGCGTGTCGCCACTATCAGTATTGCAGACCGAGCGCCGCCGCACGGCAGGTCTAGAGAGACTCCCTACCACTCGACCCAGTTGTACAGCCGACTTTGCTAGCGATGGTTCACTGACTACATACGCTCTCATTTGCAGAGACGACAGTTCAGCATAGCCTTCAGCTACGTCATTTGCTACGACCTAGCAAGGCGCCATATTCAGTTACTACAATCTGAACAGGTAAAATTGTGACTCATGTACCGTCAAGAGCGACGTTTATCATTAATGGATTAAAGTTAAGTATCAAACCAATTATGTCCGCTTTCTGACTTCTCATTCCTTATCATGTTCCAGACCTCACGTCAGTATAGTTCTTCCCTCTTCACGCCATCCTGCGTGAGCTAAAACGCCTGCATTTCGGCCTCCATTAGTAACACGGTGTTGGCTCTTCAACCAACACAACAGTAATCATCAGCAGTAGAATTTGATTTCATATGTGAGACTAAACCCGTACCGTTTACCGTAAAGAAGCATCAGAGGAAAATTTGTATATTAGACAAGAAGTGATTCTGACCTGATTGTGTTAAACAGTCAGACAAGGATGGACGAACGACTGTCTGCGTCCTAACAAATCATGATCCTATTTGGAATGCGTATGAGTTTCAGCTTTTTGTAGACAACTTGTCATGTGTGATTGTTTCAAATGGATAACTCGTAAACTGTGCATCTATAAAACCTTTTTTGTACGTAAATCCATCTATTTTAGTGTAGGTTTCTGTGGAATCGACATTTACATTTTCAGCAACTGAGAAACATGTATGTGAAATGTGACCTTGCTTCCTTTATGGATGATGCGTTGTAGGATGTCCCGTAACTCCAGTTTCGGATTAAAGCTGCATAGAATACCTTACATCATAGGCATATTAAAAGAAATAATATGGAGAATTTTACACGAAGAGTTGCTTACACGAAAAATTTGTACAAAATTTATGGAACACTTTCTGAATTGTAGCCATTATTAAACGCCTAAGTGAATTCCTCACCAATGTGTTGATTATTTTCGAAAAAAATGCAACTGATTTTGGGAGCGAGCTGTAACTAAGGATGAGATGGAAGTCTATCACTTCACTTCAGAAACGAAACGGTAATACACTACTGGCCATTAAAACTGCTACACCACGAAGATGTGCTACAGACACGAAATTTAACCGACAGGAAGAAGATGCTGTGATATGCAAATGATTAGCATTTCAGAGCATTCACACATGGTTGGCGCCCGTGGCGACACCTACAATGTGCTGACATGAGGAAAGTGTCCAACCGATTTCTCATACAAAAACAGTAGTTGACCGGCGTTGCCTGGTGGAACGTTGTTGTGATGCCTCGTGTAAGGAGGAGAAATGCGTACCATCACGTTTCCGACTTTGATAAAGGTCGGATTTTAGCCTATCGCGATTGCGGTTTACCATATCGTGACAAAGTGTGCTCGCGTTGCTCGAGATCCAGTGACTGTTAGCAGAATATGGAATCGATGAGTTCAGGAGGGTAATACGGAACGCCGTGCTGGATCCGAACGGCCTCGTATCACAAGCAGTCAAGATGACAGGCATCTTATCCGCATGGCTGTAACGGATCGTGCAGCCACGTCTCTATCCCTGAGTCAACCGATGGGGACGTTTGCAAGATAACAACCATCTGCACGAACAGTTCGACGACGTTTGCAGCAGCATGGACTACCATCTCGGAGACCAAGGTTGCTGTTACCCTTGACGCTGAATCACAGACGGGAGCGCCTACGATGCTGTCCTCAACGACGAACCTGGTTGCGCGAATGGCAAAACGTCATTTTTTCGGATGAATCCAGGTTCTGTTTACAGCATCATGATGGTCGCATCCATATTTGGTGACATCGCGGTGAACGCACATTGGAAGCGTGTATTCGTCATCGCCATACTGGCGTATCACCCGCTGTGATGGTATGGGGTGCCATTGGTGACACGCCTCGGTCACCTCTTGTTCGTATTGACGGCTCTACCCTTGATTCGATCCCTGCGAAACCCTACATTTCAGCAGGATAATGCACGACCTCATGTTACAGGTCCTGTACGGGCCCTTCTGGATACAGATAATGGTCAACTGCTGCCCTGGCCAGCACATTCTCCAGATCTCTCACCAATTGAAAACGTCCGGTCAATGGTGGCCGAGCCACTGGCTCGTCACAATACGGCAGTCACTACTCTTGATGAACTGTGGTATCGTGTTGAAGCACCATGGGCAACTGTACCTGTTCACGCCATTCGAGCTCTGTTTGTCTCAATGCCCAGGCGTATCAAGGCCGTTATAAGGGCCAGAGGTGGTTGTTCTGGGTACTGATTTCTCAGGATCTATGCACCCAAATTGCGTGAAAATGTAATCAAATGTCGGTTCTAGTATAATATATCTGTCCAATGAATACCCGTTTATCATTTACATTTCTTCTTGGTGTAGCAGTTTTAATGGCCAGTAGTGTAAGAGAATGAGTGGCAACAGTTATCTCCTGTAACAAAACATGGAAAGCCACTGTTTTTTGTCGAATTGGTTGAACATTGTGGGATGCGAAAGGTATTTTTTACATACTACCATGGAAAAGCTAAAATAATTATTTTCGAATATAATGCACGCCTTCTCAACCATTGATGAAAAATTACGTGATATAAATCATCAGTTGCAAAAAGTAGTGTCTGTTAACAGTAAAAGTGGTATCTCATTCGACATCATTAACATGTGAGATATAGATTAACCTAAAATTTTCGTTTTGGAATTGCAAAAAAAGATTAAAAATTATCTTTCATAATGAAATAGAACTTTCCAAGAAATATAGTGATTTGAAGTACAGATTATTAGAACATAAACCCTCACAAATTGATATGGTTGCCTGAATCCAGATCTAAAGAAATTCGTGACTGCCAGAATTTTGCGGTACCTAAGAAGTGGTGATAGCAACGGTAAATGGACATTTTTTAACTTTCCACAATCGCAATGCAGGTATGGAATCCAGTCACTGGAAAAATTTTGAATAAAATGCGTTGGCTTAAAAGGGACCCACATCGAAAAATAAATGTATTTATACCCAAAAGGCATTCCCTTTTACCACCAAGCACAGAAATTTTCAGCATAATCTTTCAACGCATTACACAAAAATTGCAGTCACTTACATCTGAAGCTGTGAGCTTGTGTTTCTTTTTGTTCGTGCTGACCACTGCATCTTACTATATACACTATGTGATCAAAAGTATCCGGACACCAAAAAAAACCTTACGTTTTTCATATTAGGTGCATTGTGCTGCCACCTAGTGCTAGATACTCCATAACAGTGACCTCAGTAGCCATTAGACATTGTGAGAGAGCGGAATAGGGCGCTCAGCGGAACTCACCGACTTCGAACGTGGCCAGGTGATTGGGTGTCAGTCGGCGGTTCTAGGCGCTACAGTCTGGAACCGCGCGACCGATACGGTCGCAAGTTCGAATCCTGCCTCGGGCATGGATGTGTGTGATGTCCTTAGGTTAGTTAGGTTTAAGTAGTTCTAAGTTCTAGGGGACTGATGACCTCAGTTGTTAAGTCCCATAGTGCTTAGCAGTTAAGTCCCGTAGTGCTCAGAGCCATTTGAACCATTTGATTGCGTGTCACTTGTGACATACATCTGTACGCGAGATATTTCCACACTCCAAAACATCCCGATGTCCACTGTTTCCGATGTGATAGTGAAGTGGAAACGTGAAGGGACACGTACAGCACAAGAGCGTACAGGCCGACTTCGTCTGTTGACTGACAGAGACCACCGACAGTTGAAGAGGGGCGTAATGTGTAATAGGCAGACGTCTGTCCAGACCATCACATATGAATTCCAAAGTGCGTCAGGATCCACTGCAAGTACTATGACAGTTAGGCTGGAGGTGAGAAAACTTCGATTTCATGGTCGAGCAGCTGCTCATAAGCCACACATCACGCCGGTAAATGCCAAACGACGCCTCGCTTGGTGTAAGGAGGGTAAGCATTGGACGACTAAACAGTGGAAAAACGTTGTGTGGAGTGACGAATCACGGTACACAATGTAGCCATCCGATGGCAGGCTGTGGGGATGGCGAATTCCTGGTGAACGTCATCTTCCAGTGTGTGTGTAGTGCCAACGGTAAAATTCGGAGGCTGTATTGTTATGGAGTGGCCTAGCTTTTCATGGAGAGGCTTGCAGCCCTTATTGTTGTGCGTGGCACTATGACAGCACAGGCCTACATTGATGTTTTAAGCACCTTCGTCCTTCCCACTGTCGAAGAGCAATTCGGGTATGGCGATTGCATCTGTCAACGCGATCGAGCACCTGTTCATAACGCACGGCGTGTGGCTGAGTGGTTACACGACAATAACATCCCTGTAATGGACTGGCCTGCACAGAGTCCTGACCTATAAAGCACCTTTGTGATGTTTCGGAACGCCAACTTCGTGCCAGACCTCACCGACCGACGTCGATACTTCTCCACAGTGCAACACTCCGTGAATAATGGGCTGCCATTCCCCAAGAAAATTTCCAGCACCTGATTTAACGTATGCGTGCGAGAGTGGAAGCTGTCATCAAGGCTTAGGGTGGGCCAGTATCATACTGAGTTCCAGCATTACTGATGGGGGACAACACGAACTTGTAAGTAATTTTCAGTCGGGTGTCCGGATACTTTTATCACATAGTGTATACATTACATTGTCAAATATGTGGCCTCCCCTACCAGTGATGCAGTTAAATGCATATATTTGCGAGATAAGGCTACCAAGCTAATGTATGTTCAAATGCCTTTATATTATCATGATCACTGCTGGAAGTGGATTTCAGTCCGAACCACGTTCATTACGAAATATTGAAGATTGTAGCTCAGCCACAGATGTCTGAGGATTGTACTATTTAAACTGTTTTCAAACATTACGAAACATTATCTGTTCACCACCAAAGTTGCTAATGCATTCCGCTAAATAGAACAGAAAATAAATAACTTCTATATTTCTTAATTAACTTTTCTTCGCCCCTTTCCTCTCCTGCCCCCCTCCAAGTAATATGCTCTGACCCTGCTCCAGTTCCTCGGACCACCAACACCCCCATCCCTTCTGCCTGCTCTAACACTCCCTCCAATTAATCCAACATCAGTCCCATCTGTTCCCTTTCCTTCCCTTAGTGCCGTCCGTTACCCCTTTACATCTATCCATCTCCCTCTCCCTCCCTTCCCCAATACGTTCAGAAAATTTGTTATTTATGATTTCGTGTGCTTTAGACGTGACCCATGTTTGGTCCCAGTAGGTCTTAGCTTTATAATTCATTTTACATTTTATTTCAAACTTAAAGATGTCTACATTTCTTTATTGATATATGCAGGTTATGCAGACAACGCTTCCTCTTCAAATAATATGTAGTTGAGTAACGTCATATAGTGGGATATTGTATTTGAGTAATGTTATGTTCTGCATATTGTGTGGTATCGATAGCTACGATGCCACAACGTAGTTCCGCTCTGCTAGGTTGGCACTACGAGAGACACCGACGACAGAACCCCTCTAGCCGGTGTTGTCGAGGTCTACGAGTTCCGTGACTGCTTCGCCCCATTGCATCGGGTGCAGACAGCCAGGACACTTCGCTTCCACTTCGCACCACCTTGCAAGTTATTTAATATGTTTGCATATGTTTATCCACTAGTAAAGGTGCTTAAGCCGTATTTGCAGTACGGAGAGATTAGTACCTTTTTCCTGTTCCAGTTCCTTACCCACGCGCCGCCTTCCAGGCGGGATACAAAATATTGCATTTTTCATTCCCTCTTTCTTCTCTTCCTCCCCATCCCTCCTCTCTTTCCCACCCAGATATGTGTGCTTTAATGACTATGTTATACCTCTAAATTTATTTAAGAGATTTCAGCATGATGGTCTAAACTGAAAGATAATAACGTAAGGGAGAAAAATATGGTCAGTTCTGCTGTAATTTTAACAATATTATGTTTGTTATATAAAGTTAGGGAAAATCTACCGTTGGAGCAATACTATTTCTTCTCCCCTTCCCTCCCTCCCTCCTCTCCTTCCCCACCTGGTAATACGCTTTAATGTCTATGTTATTACTTTTTAACATATTCAAGGAGATTCAGGATAATGCTCTACTTTGAAAGATACTAATGTACTGCAAAAAAGAAAAATAATCATCGTCATTTCTGTTGAAACGTAATTTTGACGTCACTAAGTTTGTTATATAAGGTTAGTGAAAGTGAACCATTGGAGCAACATCCCCCCCCCCCCACCACCACCCACCATTCTTTTTTTGTTCCGCTCCATCCCTTGACGCACCATCCCGTCCCTCCACAACCGCTACCTATTTTTCATACACACCTCCCCCTGTCCCTCTCCCCCCTCTAAGAAATTCAACATCTGTTTCCATTTGATCCCTAACCTGCCCTTTGTGCCCCGCCCCCTCCCTCCCTCCCCCTCCCCCTCTGCTCCACTCCCCACTCTCCCGATTCAGCCCCATTTCACCCTGACTCAGTTGGAAAAATTGCTATTTTGTCACAGGTTCTGACATGATCCATTTGTGGTCTTATAGGCTGAAGCTTGCTTGCTTCGTTTGGAAAACTGTAATTAAAATGTTGTAATATCTTCCTTTATAATGGCAGCATTTGCGTTGCTTTTTCTCTCGATGTGCCTATTTGCCCAGTGTGCTGTACGATCTTTGTATGTAGAGGTGTAATGTGGTAGGAATATTTATGTTGGTTTGTGTATTATAAAAGCCATGTCTTGGTTTTTTCGATCTTTAATATCACTGCCATCTTGGGCCAAGTTAACATAGTATATCCCTAAAGTCGGCTGTATTCAGTCTGGCATCTAAAATCTCCAAATAACATATTTTTCAAATATCACCTAATGGCAACTGCGTGTGAGATTGTATGTTCTTTTATTGATCATGATTATGAACTTTTGTAAACAAATTGTAAATGTTTGTTCCTACTATGTACTTCCATTCCTGATGTTACTTCGGCCTCATAATTGTTTATCGTGTATTAGCTTATCTAATTTGTCTTTTGCGTAAATTTTACCACAGTTATGGGATGATGATGACTTGTAACACGTCATGAACAAAGTTGTTAGCGATCAAGGCATTTCCATGGAATTAGTACATGCCAAATATGGGTGGTCGCATACCTTACAAATGGAAAACTTCATCAGTCAAATGGAGAAAAATAATTTCCACCTTATGATGTCTACAGTGACTGTTTAGACACATGGTGCATGTAATAAAAATGTAACTGAAGACGATAACTCTTTATTTTCATTCATTTACAGTATATCAACATTTTCTGGTTTCTTAATTAATGATATCATTCTGTATTAAAGTACAAAGATGCTGTATTCCTATTATTCATGATTTCAACTATTTCTCCAAAACATTTAAGTAATTAGGACTAATGGACTGACGTTTGTTTACTTACAAAAAACAGTGAAGTCAAGAGTACTTTAGAATAGGAGGAAGATAAAAGATGGTGCATTAATGGTGTATTAACGACATTAAAAACCATTGAACCTAAATAACTACTACAGTATGTATCACTTAAGAAGAGCAGCTACACTAAACGAGAAAATAGATATTAACAGAGTGGGGGAAGAATAATACGTAAAGTACTACTGAAACTGAAAAAAATAGAAGTTAGCCAAGTGGTGAAAGAATAATAAGTAGAAGACCGAGTTAGATTAATATGTTTATCAGCTTTGCAATAGTAAAGTACTTTCATAATCCAATTTAATGAGTTGGTTAATTCTTATTAGATAACATTGTTTTGACTTGGCTCAGGAAAATATTAACAATTTAACCAGCTAAAACCTATGTAAATTTTTTGAGGTAACATGGAAATTCAAATTTTAATCCAGTAGCAATTTAGCCACATATAGGAAGATAAAACTAAACTAAACTCTGTCCAAACAGGCCTCGCAAAGCCCAAAGGTACCGACCCACCGTCGTGTCACCCTCAGGTTATAGGCATCACTGGATGCTGATTGGAGGGGCATGTGATCAGCACACTGCTCTCCCTGCTGTTGTCAGTTTTTGTAATTAGAGCCTCTACTTCTCTATCAAGTAGCTCTTCAGTTTGCCTGACAAGCTGAGTGCAGCCCGCTTGTCAACCGAGCTGGGCAAACTGGACAGTCACCCATCGAAGTGACAGCCAAGCTCGACAGAGCTTAACTTCAGCGACATAACAGGAACCAGTGCTGTTGGCATAATAGGAAGATAAATCGAGTTAAATACTCTGGGAAACGTAAACTTATTTTATGTAAAACATCTAAAATTACACGGTTCTCAAAGTGCATTTTGATCAGCTAGAGGAATGCACATAGCTAACTGATAGAAGTAACGATATGTAGAAAACGAGAGCCATCTCTTGGTGCTCTACTGAGCTATAGAAGTGAAACGTTTTGTATAGTATATTGATGTATAGCGATTGCATTATTTCTCAACAACAAAGCTTCTACATCAAGGGAAATATACATGTTAATGGAAAATGAAATATTTAAAGGCCTAAAGGATGAAAGTAAATCATAGAATTGGCTGAAATGAAAGTCTTTAAACCTGGTGCAGTACATAAAATCTACAATATTCATGTAGAGTTAGTTCAGAAACGTGATATAGTATACTACCTACTCTGACCACCACATTTACAAGCAGTCTATTCTGTTCTCCAGATAGAGACATATTTTCAATTAATTTCAATTATCAATTTGTTTAACAATGTAACTGCCATATCTCATCCCAAATGTATCTAAACATATTCAAAGATAAGTTGTTTTGTATGTATTCATGAGCAAAGAGTAAATCAAGGGAAATATACATGTTAATGGAAAATGAAATATTTAAAGGCCTAAAGGATGAAAGTAAATCATAGAATTGGCTGTCATAGAATTATAGAATTCTACATGTCCAAAGTAAAACGAAACCTGTACCAAAAGTCTTTACTTGTGGTTTTCAACTATGTGGAGTTATTCCTTGAGTAACAGGTGTGAATTAGTGTCTTATAATTGTTTGTCTTTCACATGTGGTGTTCTGTAGCATATAGAAATATAAGTCATATCAGTCATTAATTGTTCGACATAAGCTGCATGTTAGTGATGGTGTACGAGTATTTACAAGACTAGTTTCAGGCATTGCCCATCATAAGCAGTATATGTATTACACGAAAGACACATATTTATTATAATACATTACTAACATTTTATGTAGTAGTGTTGTATGCATATATGACTTTCCAATTCATTGTAATGTGACTTGCGTTATAGTAACAATCTGTAGCGTATGCCTATGACAATCTTTCGTATTATTCATAAGAGAATACGATTATTTGATTTATATGTACATATATAGGGTGTTAGGGGTATAAGTACAAATATTTCTATTTATGTCTGAGGACAATGTACTGAAACATTTCTTTAGTATTTACCTAATTTGCACACTAATAGCTATTGCTACTACGAGTATTATGTTTTAGGTTGGTTAATATCACCAAATACATGTGGCACAAGCAAGCCATTAATGTTTACTTTTCACTAAGCAGGAGGTTAGTTACTAAGAATGGGTCCATGGATGGAAAATGGATAGCCTATATGGAGAAGCTTAGTCCACTTCTGTGCTGTTACAACTATGCAGAAAACATCAGGTAGTAATTTACATGTTGTGTCTGCAGGAAGACTGTTACACAGAGCGGAAAAACAACAAACAGTGCAATGGGTATGTATTAATGTACCAATTATCACAATTTATGTACCTAGCCCTTAATACATTGTATATAATCAGGATAAGGAATTCTTTACGAAATTATTCGCAGTTATCATTGGCAATTGCTGTACATCATATAAATACTAACGAAGTTTTCAACAAATTTTGGTTTTTCAAATGGGACTGTTCACTTAAAATGATGTCAGTATATTATGTTATATAGGCGAAAACTTCTATTTCTTTCAAAAGATTTAGGTAGCTGCCTTTTTAGGCATTGTGTCATATCACTGACTGTGTGATTTTAGTCTTTTAAATGTGTACTAATTGAAGATAAGTTCCTGCCAGTTAGGTTTGTTTTGAAAGTTTGTCAGATTTGTCGTACGTAAATTTCCTCAAAATTATCATGTATTAACCCCAACACCTAAACGTTCAGATTTACAGACTTGTTCTATATTATGACAAATCTCTGATTACAATGTGCTTGGAAATATATTTTTAGGGTGCTTTTCTGAACTGCAAGTCTAATGTAATCGGAAATTTTTCCTCAGTGTGATATAACACTGAACTGTGTATGTGTGCGAACCAAGTGTATATGGGTGTTGAACTTAAAGTAGTTATGGGACAGTGTCAGTATTAACAAAGTTATAAATTCTTTCCATTTCAATTGCACACATTTTATCATGTGTATGTAAATTACATTCGATAATTTCAATAGATTAACGAGATGGTATGTTATTGTATGTGTTGGTTATATCCAATGAAATAAATGTTGTATTCTCTGCAATGGAAACATCTTCAGTTTGTTGTATCAGGTCTCTTGAGTTCGTCATGTAGTTTTAAGTAAGAACTCATGCTGAAGACAGAAAAACTTTTTGGTAGCACTACTCTTAGGTAATGAAAGATCGGAATAAAATTTTAGCATCATGCGATTGCCTGCCATCTATTTCTGAACACTAAAAAACCTTCTTTCCAACTGTTTAACTTTCGTTCGCTGTTTGCAATACTGCATATCTATATGTGTAAATCATCTCTTCTGAGTAACTATAAAAGCCTATGTATTTTGTTCATATATCTTTCATTTTAAGTTAATTTATTGTTAAGCTATTTATTAGCTACGTTACTAAGAAAATATAAAAGTTATTCAATATTGGCTTTCATTCAACACCTTTAAAATATAATCTTTCATTTTAAGCTAATTTATTGTTAAGCTATTTATTTACTATGTTACTAAGAAAAAAAAATGGTTCAAATGGCTCTGAGCACTATGGGACTTAACAGCTGTGGTCATCAGTCCCCTAGAACTTAGAACTACTTAAACCTAACTAACCTAAGGACAACACACACATCCATGCCCGAGACAGGATTCGAACCTGCGACCGTAGCAGTCGCGCGGTTCCGGACTGCGCGCCTAGAAACGCGAGACCACCGCGGCCGGCTACTAAGAAAATATAAAAGTTATTCGGTATTGGCTTTTATTCAACACCTTTAAAATATATGCAGCATATAATATGATGAGGTTTTGACAACGCGGTCTGCAGGTACTTAAAGTCTGGTGACTCCTGCTCTACGCAGTTTGTTGGCTGACTGACTTCTTTCAGATTAATTATTTTTTCAGATTTAATCGTTTTTTTCACTTACTTCACATTATGCAAACAGTAAAATTACTCGTTGTAGAAAATGTTTTCTTCCTTGTATTACTGATTTCTCCAAACTGTCTTTGGTGGAACTATTTCATTTATAAAACTCAGATAAGAACTGTGAATGTTGTGTGGATGTTTAGGAATAAGGCGAAACAACTCTTGGATGTATTGTAATTGTGGTGTCACCGCCAGACACCACACTTGCTAGGTGGTAGCCTTTAAATCGGCCGCGGTCCGTTAGTATACGTCGACCCGCATGTCGCCACTATCAGTGATTGCAGACCGAGCGCCGCCGCACGGCAGGTTTAGAGAGACTCCCTAGCACTCGCCCCAGTTGTACAGCCGACTTTTCTAGAGATGGTTCACTGACTACATAAGCTCTCATTTGCAGAGACGACAGTTTAGCATAGCATTCAGCTACGTCACTTGCTACGACCTAGCAAGGCGCCATATTCAGTTACTACAATCTGAACAGATAAAATTGTGACTCATGTACCGTCAAGAGCGACGTTCACCATTAATGGATTAAAGTTAAGTATCAAACTAATTTATCCGCTTTCTGATTTCTCATTCCTTGTCATGTTCCAGACCTCACGTCAGTATAGTTCTTCCCTCTTCACGCCAGCCTGCGCGAGCTAAAACGCCTGCATTTCGCCCTCCATTAGTAACACGGTGTTGGCTCTTCAGCCAACACAACAGTAATCATCAGCAGTAGAATTTGATTTCGTATGTGAGACTAAACCCGTACCGTTTACCGTAAAGAAGCATCAGAGGTAAATTTTATATTAGACAAGAAGTGATTCTGACCTGATTGTGTTAAACAGTCAGACAAGGATGGACGAACGACTGTCTGCGTCCTAACAAATCATGATCCTATTTGGAATGCGTATGAGTTTCAGCTTTTTGTAGATAACTTGTCATGTGTGATTTTTTCAAATGGATAACTCGTAAACTATGCATCAATATAACCATTTTTGTACGTAAATTCATCTTTTTTAGTGTAGGTTCTGTGGAATCGACATTTACATTTTCAGCAACTGAGAAACATGTATGTGAAATGTGACCTTGCTTCCTTTATGGATGATGCGTTGTAGGATGTCCCGTAACTCCAGTTTCGGATTAAAGCTGCATGGCATGCCTTACATCATAGGCGTATTAAAAGAAAGAATATGGAAAATTTTACACGAAGAGTTGCTTACACGAAAAATTTGTACAAAATTTATGGAACACTTTCTGAATTGTAGCCATTATTAAACGCCTAAGTGAATTCCTCACCAATGTGTTGATTATTTTCGAAAAAAATGCAACTGATTTTGGGAGCGAGCTGTAACTAAGGATGAGATGGAAGTCTATCACTTCACTTCAGAAACGAAACGGTAATACACTACTGGCCATTAAAACTGCTACACCACGAAGATGTGCTACAGACACGAAATTTAACCGACAGGAAGAAGATGCTGTGATATGCAAATGATTAGCATTTCAGAGCATTCACACATGTTTGGCGCCCGTGGCGACACCTACAACGTGCTGACATGAGGAAAGTGTCCAACCGATTTCTCATACAAAAACAGTAGTTGACCGGCGTTGCCTGGTGGAGCGTTGTTGCCTCGTGTAAGGAGGAGAAATGCGTACCATCACGTTTCCGACTTTGATAAAGGTCGGATTTTAGCCTATCGCGATTGCGGTTTACCATATCTTGACAAAGTGTGCTCGCGTTGCTCGAGATCCAGTGACTGTTAGCAGGATATGGAATCGGTGGGTTTAGGAGGGTAATCCCAACGGCCTCGTATCACAAGCAGTCAAGATGACAGGCATCTTATCCGCATGGCTGTAACGGATCGTGCAGCCACGTCTCTATCCCTGAGTCAACCGATGGGGACGTTTGCAAGATAACAACCATCTGCACGAACAGTTCGACGACGTTTGCAGCAGCATGGACTACCATCTCGGAGACCAAGGTTGCTGTTACCCTTGACGCTGAATCACAGACGGGAGCGCCTACGATGCTGTCCTCAACGACGAACCTGGTTGCGCGAATGGCAAAACGTCATTTTTTCGGATAAATCCAGGTTCTGCTTACAGCATCATGATGGTCGCATCCATGTTTGGTGACATCGCGGTGAACGCACATTGGAAGCGTGTATTCGTCATCGCCATACTGGCGTATCACCCGCTGTGATGGTATGGGGTGCCATTGGTGACACGCCTCGGTCACCTCTTGCTCGTATTGACGGCTCTACCCTTCATTCGATTCCTGCGAAACCCTACATTTCAGCAGGATAATGCACGACCGCATGTTGCAGGTCCTGTATGGGCCCTTCTGGATACAGAAAATGGTCGACTGCTGCCCTGGCCAGCACATTCTCCAGATCTCTCACCAATTGAAAACGTCCGGTCAATGGTGGCCGAGCCACTGGCTCGTCACAATACGGCAGTCACTACTCTTGATGAACTGTGGTATCGTGTTGAAGCTCCATGGGCAACTGTACTGTTCACGCCATTCGAGCTCTGTTTGTCTCAATGCCCAGGCGTATCAAGGCCGTTATTATCGCCAGAGGTTGTTGTTCTGGCTACTGATTTCTCAGGGTCTATGCACCCAAATTGCGTGAAAATGTAATCAAATGTCGGTTCTAGTATAATATATTTGTCCAATGAATACCCGTTTATCATTTACATTTCTTCTTGGTGCAGCAATTTTAATGGCCAGTAGTGGAAGAGAATGAGTGGCACAGGTATCTCCTGTAACAAAACATGCAAAGCCACTGTTTTTTGTCGAATTGGTTGAATATTGTGGGATGCGAAAGGTATTTTTTACATACTACTATGGAAAAGCTAAAATAATTATTTTCGAATATAATGCAAGCCTTCTCAACCATTGATGAAAAATTACGTGATATAAAGCATCAGTTGCAAAGAGTAGTGTCTGTTAACAGTAAAAGTGGTGTCTCATTCGACATCAGTAACATGCGAGATATAGACTAACCTAAAATTTTCGTTTTGGAATTGCAAAAAACATTAAAAATTATCTTTCATAATGAAATAGAACTTTCCCAGAAATATTGTGATTTGAAGTACAGATTATTAGAACATAAACCCTCACAAATTGATATGGTTGCCTTAATCCAGATCTAAAGAAATTCGTGACTGCCAGAATTTTGCGGTACCTAAGAAGTGGTGATAGCAACAGTAGATGGACATTTTTTTACTTTCCACAATCGCAATGCAGGTATGGAATCCAGTCACTGGAAAAATTTTGAATAAAATGCGTAGGCTTAAAAGGGACCCACATGACCCACATCGAAAAATAAATGTATTTATACCCAAAAGGCATTCCCTTTAACCACCAAGCAAAGAAATTTTCAGCATAATCTTTCAACGCATTACACAAAAACTGCAGTCACTTACATCTGAAGCTGTGAGCTTGTGTTTCTTTTTGTTCGTGCTGACCACTGCATCTTACTATATACAATATGTGATCAAAAGTATCCGGACACCAAAAAAAACCTTACGTTTTTCATAT
Source organism: Schistocerca cancellata (assembly GCF_023864275.1). NCBI lineage: Eukaryota > Metazoa > Arthropoda > Insecta > Orthoptera > Acrididae > Schistocerca > Schistocerca cancellata. Next base: position 207,510,556 of record NC_064629.1, on the reverse strand, counting down.
TAGGAGCATTGTGCTGCCACCTAGTGCTAGATACTCCATAACAGTGACCTCAGTAGCCATTAGACATTGTGAGAGAGCGGAATAGGGCGCTCAGCGGAACTCACCGACTTCGAACGTGTCCAGGTGGTTGGGTGTCAGTCGGCCGTGGTGGCCGAGCGGTTCTAGGCGCTACAGTCTGGAACCGCGCGACCGCTACGGTCGCAGGTTCGAATCCTGCCTCGGGCATGGATGTGTGTGATGTCCTTAGGTTAGTTAGGTTTAAGTAGTTCTAAGTTCTAGGGGACTGATGACCTCAGTTGTTAAGTCCCATAGTGCTCAGAGCCATTTGAACCATTTGATTTGGTGTCACTTGTGACATACATCTGTACGCGAGATATTTCCACACTCCAAAACATCCCGATGTCCAAGGTTTCCGACGTGATAGTGAAGTGGAAACGTGAAGGGACACGTACAGCACAAGAGCGTACAGGCCGACTTCGTCTGTTGACTGACAGAGACCACCGACAGTTGAAGAGGGGCGTAATGTGTAATAGGCAGACGTCTGTCCAGACCATCACATATTAATTCCAAAGTGCATCAGGAACCACTGCAAGTACTATGACAGTTAGGCTGGAGGTGAGAAAACTTCGATTTCATGGTCGAGCAACTGCTCATAAGCCACACATCACGCCGGTAAATGCCAAACGACGCCTCGCTTGGTGTAAGGGGGGTAAGCATTGGACGACTAAACAGTGGAAAAACGTTGTGCGGAGTGACGAATCACGGTACACAATGTGGCCATCCGATGGCAGGGTGTAGGTATGGCGAATTCCTGGTGAACGTCATCTTCCAGCGTGTGTAGTGCCAACAGTAAAATTCTGAGGCTGTGTTGTTATGGAGTGGTCTAGTTTTTCATGGAGAGGCTTGCAGCCCTTATTGTTCTGCGTGGCACTATCACAGCACAGGCCTACATTGATGTTTTAAGCACCTTCGTCCTTCCCACTGTCGAAGAGCAATGCGGGTATGGCGATTGCATCTGTCAACGCGATCGAGGACCTGTTCATAAAGCACGGCGAGTGGCTGAGTGGTTACACGACAATAACATCCCTGTAATGGACTGGCCTGCACAGAGTCCTGACCTATAAAGCACCTTTGTGATGTTTCGGAACGCCAACTTCGTGCCAGACCTCACCGTCCGACATCGATACTTCTCCACAGTGCAGCACTCCGTGAATAATGGGCTGCCATTCCCCAAGAAAATTTCCAGCACCTGATTTAACGTATGCGTGCGAGAGTGGAAGCTGTCATCAAGGCTTAGGGTGGGCCAGTATCATACTGAGTTCCAACATTACTGATGGGGGACAACACGAACTTGTAAGTAATTTTCAGTCGGGTGTCCGGATACTTTTATCACATAGTGTATACATTACATTGTCAAATATGTGGCCTCCCCTACCAGTGATGCAGTTAAATGCATATATTTGCGAGATAAGGCTACCAAGCTAATGTATGTTCAAATGCCTTTATATTATCATGATCACTGCTGGAAGTGGATTTCAGTCCGAACCACGTTCATTACGAAATATTGAAGATTGTAGCTCAGCCACAGATGTCTGAGGATTGTACTATTTAAACTGTTTTCAAACATTACGAAACATTATCTGTTCACCACCAAAGTTGCTAATGCATTCCGCTAAATAGAACAGAAAATAAATAACTTCTATATTTCTTAATTAACTTTTCTTCGCCCCTTTCCTCTCCTGCCCCCCTCCAAGTAATATGCTCTGACCCTGCTCCAGTTCCTCGGACCACCAACACCCCCATCCCTTCTGCCTGCTCTAACACTCCCTCCAATTAATCCAACATCAGTCCCATCTGTTCCCTTTCCTTCCCTTAGTGCCGTCCGTTACCCCTTTACATCTATCCATCTCCCTCTCCCTCCCTTCCCCAATACGTTCAGAAAATTTGTTATTTATGATTTCGTGTGCTTTAGACGTGACCCATGTTTGGTCCCAGTAGGTCTTAGCTTTATAATTCATTTTACATTTTATTTCAAACTTAAAGATGTCTACATTTCTTTATTGATATATGCAGGTTATGCAGACAACGCTTCCTCTTCAAATAATATGTAGTTGAGTAACGTCATATAGTGGGATATTGTATTTGAGTAATGTTATGTTCTGCATATTGTGTGGTATCGATAGCTATGATGCCACAACGTAGTTCCGCTCTGCTAGGTTGGCACTACGAGAGACACCGACGACAGAACCCCTCTAGCCGGTGTTGTCGAGGTCTACGAGTTCCGCGACTGCTTCGCCCCATTGCATCGGGTGCAGACAGCCAGGACACTTCGCTTCCACTTCGCACCACCTTGCAAGTTATTTAATATGTTTGCATATGTTTATCCACTAGTAAAGGTGCTTAAGCCGTATTTGCAGTACGGAGAGATTAGTACCTTTTTCCTGTTCCAGTTCCTTATCCACGCGCCGCCTCCCAGGCGGGTTACAAAATATTGCATTTTTCATTCCCTCTTTCTTCTCTTCCTCCCCATCCCTCCTCTCTTTCCCACCCAGATATGTGTGCTTTAATGACTATGTTATACCTTTAAATTTATTTAAGAGATTTCAGCATGACGGTCTAAACTGAAAGATAATAACGTAAGGGAGAAAAATATGGTCAGTTCTGCTGGAATTTTAACAATATTACGTTTGTTATATAAAGTTAGGGAAAATCTACCGTTGGAGCAATACTATTTCTTCTCCCCTTCCATCCCTCCCTCCTCTCCTTCCCCACCTGGTTATACGTTTTAATGGCTACGTTATTACTTTTTAACATATTCAAGGAGATCCAGGATAATAGTCTACTTTGAAGATATTAATGTGCTGAAAAAAGAAAAATAATGATCGTCATTTCTGTTGAAACGTAATTTTGACGTCACTAAGTTTGTTATATAAAGTTAGTGAAAGTGAACCATTGGAGCAACATCCCCTTCCCCCCTCCCCCCCACACCTTTCTTTCTTTGTTCCGCTCCATCCCTTGACGCACCATTCCGTCCCTCCACAACCGCTACCTATTTTTCATACACATCTCCGCCTGTCCCTCTCCCCCCTCCAAGAAATTCAACATCTGTTTCCATTTGATCCGTCACCTGCCCTTTGTGCCCCGCCCCCTCCCTCATTCCCCCTTACCACCACTCCCCACTCTCCCGATTCAACCCCATTTCACCCTGACACAGTTGGAAAAATTGCTATTTTGTCGTAGGTTTTGACATGACCCATTTGTGGTCTTATAGGCTGAAGCTTGCTTGCTTCGTTTGGAAAACTGTAATTAAAATGTTGTAATATCTTCCTTTATAATGGCAGCATTTGCGTTGCTTTTTCTCTCAATGTGCCTATTTGCCCAGTGTGCTGTACGATCTTTGTATGTAGAGGTGTAATGTGGTAGGAATATTTATGTTGGTTTGTGTATTATAAAAGCCATGTCTTGGTTTTTTCGATCTTTAACATCAACGACATCTGGGGCCAAGTTAACATAGTACATCCCTAAAGTCTGCTGTATTCAGTGTGGCATCTGAAATCTCCAAATAACATATTTTGCAAATATCACCTAATGGCAATTGCGTGTGAGATTGTATGTTCTTCTTTTATTGCTCATGTATATGAACTTTTATAAACAAATTGTAAATGTTTCTACCTACTATGTACTTCCATTCTTATCGGATGATGATGACTTGTAACACGTCATGAACAAAGTTGTTAGCGATCACGACATTTCCATGGAATTACTACATGCCAAATATGGGTGGTCGCATACCTTACAAATGGAAAACTTCATCAGTCAAATGGAGAAAAATAATTTCCACCTTATGATGTCTACAGTGACTGTTTAGACACATGGTGAATGTAATAAAAATGTAACTGAAGACGATAACTCTTTCATTTTCATTCATATACAGTATATCAACATTTTCTGGTCTCTTAATTAATGATATCATTCTGTATTAAAGTACAAAGATGCTGTAATTCTTATTTTTCATGATTTCAACCATTTCTCCAAAACATTTAAGTAATTAGGACTAATGGACTGATGTTAGTTTACTTAAAAAGTGATGAACATCTCTTACAAAAAACAGTGAAGTCAAGAGTACTTTAGAGGAGGAGGAAGATAAAAGATGGTGCATTAATGGTGTATTAACGACATTAAAAACCATTGAACCTAAATAACTACTACAGTATATATCACTTAAGAAGATGATGAGCAACTACACAAAATGAGAAAATAGACATTAACAGAGTGGGGGAAGAATTGTACGTAGAGTACTACTGAAACTAAAAAAAATAGAAGTTAGCCAAGTGCTCAAAGAATAATAAGTAGAAGACCGAGTTAGATTAATTTGTTTATCAGCTTTGCAATAGTGAAGTACTTTCAAAAATCAAGTTAATGAGTTGGTTAATTCTTATTAGATAACTTTGTTTTGACTTGGCTCAGGAAAATATTAACAATTTAACCAGCTAAAACCTATGTAAATTTTTTGAGGTAACATGGAAATTCAAATTTTAATCCAATAGCCATTTAGCCACATATAGGAAGATAAAACTAAACTAAACTCTGTCCAAACAGGCCTCGCAAAGCTCAAAGTTACCGACCCACCGTCGTATCACCCTCAGATTATAGGCATCACTGGATGCTGATTAGAGGGGCATGTGCTCAGCACACTGCTCTCCCTGCTGTTGTCAGTTTTTATGATTAGAGCCTCTACTTCTCTATCAAGTAGCTCTTCAGTTTGCCTGACAAGCTGAGTGCAGCCCGCTTGTCAACCGAGCTGGGCAAACTGGACAGTCACCCATCGAAGTGACAGCCAAGCTCGACAGAGCTTAACTTCAGCGACATGACAGGAACCAGTGCTATCACTGGGGCACGGCTGTTGGCATAATAGGAAGATAAATCGAGTTAAATACTCTGGGAAACGTAAACTTATTTCATGTAAAATATCTGAAATTACACGGTTCACAAAGTGCATTTTGATCAGCTAGAGGAATGCACGCAGATGACTGATAGAAGTAACGATATGTAGAAAACGAGAGCCCTCTCTTGGCGCCCTACTGAGCTACAGAAGTGAAAAGTTTTATATAGTATATTGATGTATAGCGATTGCATTATTTCTCAACAACAAAGCTTATACATCAAGGGAAATATACGTGTTAATGGAAAATTAAATATTTAAAGGTCTAAAGGATGAAAATAAATCATAGAATTGGCTGAAATGAAAGTCTTTAAACCTGGTGCAGTACATAAAATCAACAATGTTCATGTAGAGTTAGTTCAGAAACGTGATATAGTATACTACCTACTCTGACCACCACATTTACAAGCAGTCTACTCTGTTCTCCAGATAGAGACATATTTTCAATTAATTTCAATTATCAATTTGTTTGACAATGTAACTGCCATATTTCGTCTCAAATGTATCTAAACATGTTCAAAGATAGGCGTATGGAAACAGTTGTTTTGTATGTACTCATGAGCAAAGAGTAAATGAAAGAGAGACGTCTTAATTCTACATGTCCAAAGTAAAACGAAACCTGTATCAAATGTCTTTACTTGTGGTTTTCAACTATGTGGAGTTATTCCTTGAGTTACAGGTGTGAATTAGTGTCTTATAATTGTTTGTCTTTCACATGTGGTGTTCTGTAGCATATAGAAATATAAGTCATATCAATCATTAATTGTTTGACATTAGCTGCATGTTAGTGATAGTGTACGAGTATTTACAAGACTAGTTTCAGGCATTGCCCATCATAAGCAGTATATGTATTACACGAAAGACACATATTTATTATAATACATTACTAACATTGTATATAGTAGTGTTGTATGCATATATGATTTTCCAATTCCTTGTAATGGGACTTGCATTATAGTAACATTCCGTAGCATATGCCTATGACATTATTTCGTAATATTCATAAGAGAATACGATTATTTGATTTATATGTACATATATAGGGTGTTAGGGGTATAAGTACAAATATTTCTATTTATGTCTGAGGACAATGTACTGAAAAACATTTCTTTAGTATTTATGTAATTTGCACACTAATAGCTATTGCTACTACGAGTATTATGTTTTAGGTTGGTTAATATCTCCAAATACATGTGGCACAAGCAAGACATTAATGTTTATTTTTCACTAAGCAGGAGGTTAGTTACTAAGAATGGGTCCATGGATGGAAAATGGATAGCCTATATGTACAAGCTTAGTCCACTTCTGTGCTGTTACAACTATGCAGAAAACATCAGGTAGTAATTTGCATGTTGTGTCTGCAGGAAGACTGTTACACAGAGCGAAAAAACAACAAACAGTGCAATGAGTATGTATTAATGTACCAATTATCACAATTTATGTACCTAGCCCCTAATACATTGTGTATAATCAGGATAAGGAATTCTTTACGAAATTATTCGTGAGTTATCATTGGCAATTGCTGTACATCATATAATACTAACGAAATTTTTAACAAATTTTTGTTTTTCAAATGGGACTGTTCATTTAAAATGTCAGTATATTATGTCATATATGCGAAAATTTCTATTTCTTTCAAAAGATTTAGGAAGCTGCCTTTTTAGGCATTGTGTCATATCACTGACTGTGTGATTTTAGTCTTTTAAATGTGTACTAATTGAAGATAGGTTCCTGCCAGTTAGGTTCAGATGTTCTCTAAATTTTTTTTTGAAAGTTTGTCAGATTTGTCGTACGTAAATTTCCTCACAATTATCATGTATTAACTCCAACACCTGAACGTTCAGATTTACATATTATGACAAATCTCTGATTACAGTGTGTTTGGAAATATATTTTTAGGGTGCTTTTCTGAACTGCAAGTCTAATGTAATCGGAAATTTTTCCTCAGTGTGATATAACACTGAACTGTGTATGTGTGCGAACCAAGTGTATATGGGTGTTGAACGTAAAATAGTTATGGGACAGTGTCAGTATTAACAAAGTTATAAATTCTTTCCATTTCAATTGCACACATTTTATCATGTGTATGTAAATTACATTCGATAATTTCAATAGATTCACGAGATGGTATGTTACTGTATGTGTTGGTTATATCCAATGAAATAAATTTTGTATTCTCTGCAATGGAAACATCTTCAGTTTGTTGTATCATGTCTCTTGAGTTCGTCATGTAGTTTTAAGTCAGAACAGAAATCAATTTTTTGCTAATTCAGTTTACTGGAATGCTCATATAATTAACTAGTAGTCTGACAAGAGTGTCTGTTTTATAAATTTGTGGTGTGCATCATAATTTGGGTACAGATGGGTTCATCATGGTGCAGAACTCTTGTTCCCTTTTAACAAGTAAAACACAAGTTTTATTTAGGACTTATTTAATTATGACTTAAAATCGATTGTTTGGGTCTTTTTCTATGTGAGTGAATGTTTTTATTGCTTAAAAATTGAAAGGTTTATTTATGTAGTCTGCCTGGGACTTTGTCTCTACTTTTATTCCCTTTCCTGCTTTGAGTACTGTAGCATTGTTTGCTTCTATTTTCTCACCAGTTGTATAGAGACTTTCGTGTTCTTTTTTATAGAATTTATTATTTTTCATTTTATAATTGTGTTTGCTAATAATTTTGGATATCTTTCAAATGATGCCGTTTTGATCTTCAATAAAAGCGTAACAGTATCAATTGATTTTTTTCACACATGTAGTAACGTTTCCTGTATTAGTATGAGTATATTTATTTGATAAATTAATCGATAGGCCTTTCTGTAATAAATCTATTTTATTATTGTTAAAGTATATGCCTGTCAAATTTTTTACTCTATCGAAAAATTCAAATTTCTTATGCCTATGTTTAATATTCTGATACTCTTTTTTGTGATATTCGTTAGTTAATTTCATAACTATGTCAAACATAGGATTTGGTAATATTTCTTTCATATTTCTAGACATGCTAATTATAGCTTTGTCTTCAACAAGTCATTCTTTTGATATTTGTCCATGGAGAAGAAATAAAAACATTGAAGTTCGCCGATGACATTGTAATTCTGTCAGAGACAGCAAATGACTTGGAAGAGCAGTTGAACGGAATGGACAGTGTCTTGAAAGGAGGGTATAAGATGAACATCAACAAAAGCAAAATGAGGATAATGGAATGTAGTCGAATTAAGTCTGGTGATGCTGAGGGAATTAGATTAGGAAATGAGAGTTTTGCTATTTGGGGAGCAAAATAACTGATGATGGTCGAAGTAGAGAGGATATAAAATGTAGACTGGCAATGGCAAGGAAAGCGTTTCTGGAGAAGAAAAATTTGTTAACATCGAGTATAGATTTAAATGTCAGGAAGTCGTTTCTGAAAGTATTTGTATGGAGTGTAGCAATGTATGGAGGTGAAACATGGGCAATAAATAGTTTAGACAAGAAGAGAATAGAAGCTTTCGAAATGTGGTGCTACAGAAGAATGCTGAAGATTAGATGGGTAGATTACATAACTAATGAGGAGGTATTGAATAGAATTGGGGAGAAGAGGAGCTTGTGGCACAACTTGACTAGAAGAAGGGATCGGTTGGTAGGACATGTTCTGAGACATCGAGGGATCACAAATGTAGAATTGGAGGGCAGTGTGGAGGTTAAAAATAGTAGAGGGAGACCAAGAGATAAATACACTAAGCAGATTCAGAAGGATGTAGGCTGCAGTAGGTACTGGGAGATGAAGAAGCTTGCACAGGATAGAGTAGTATGGACAGCTGCATGAAACCAGTCTCAGGACTGAAGACCACAACAACAACAATATACCACTGTCTATTGACAACCACTGAAACTAGTCCGCTGAAATAGACTACTACTAACAAGTAGCTTATGTCGAACAATTAATGACTAGTGTACCTTATTTATAAGTGTTTTCTATTAGGTTTTTGTGTGGCCTATCAATAAGATGTATTTGCAAATATTGAAAGTTTGTAATAAAATCAGAAGGACCACTTCGTTTACAGTATGTATTACTGTGGACATTAGAACAGAAAATTATTCTTTCTGCATTCATGATTTATCAAAACTGATACGCTTCCTTATATAAGGATTGTTATTGAGATGTTTTGATGTGTGCCTTAATAATCTGATGGCTCAGTGGATGTCAGAATACAATTTCTAGACTCTGTTATTGATCCTAGAACTTTTCAGATGACTGGCCTCAAAATAACTAGCACTGTAAGTTATTTTGCAGTAAGTTGGAAGTAAGGAGTATGATGTCAATTAAAGCACATCACTCCCATAAATTGAGCCAAATTAAAATTTAATGTGATTGAGGAAGGTGTGGAGATATTTGCTACTTCGTCAAATGCTGATTTTCCTCTGAAATTAATTCTGTAATTTATACAATGACTATGTTGCTGATAGATTAGCTGTCAAGCAACCAGCGATGTACTTCAAAATGCCATGCTCACATTTTTGTTTAACTGTTATGCTGTACAGGAATTTTTGCGTCACAGCATGTAGTTTTTCTTCCCTATCCGGAATAGCTGCTGTCTGTGTATAATATGTTTTTGTAAACCATGTATATGTAGATATGCAATTTACTTACTTAGCTGATCATCCAAATGAAATATACTATATAGCAGTTTTACATCAGCTCATACGTTCTCAGAAATATATGTGCTGTTTGTGTGATACCAGACGTGCAAGCCGGCCGGTGTGGCCGTGCGGTTCTAAGCGCTTCAGTTTGGAACCGCGTGACCGCTACGGTCGCAGGTTCGAATCCTGCCTCGGGCATGGATGTGTGTGATGTCCTTAGGTTAGTTAGGTTTAAGTAGTTCTAAGTTCTAGGGGACTGATGACCTCAGTAGTTAAGTCCCATAGTGCTCAGAGCCATTTGAACCAGACGTGCAACAATAACATGGCCTATATTAAACATGTAAGTTGAAAGTCGCCTGTCACAATCACATCTTTCGATCTTTTTTTTTACGTATTCGAAGTCACAGATATACTACAAATGTGTTTCTGTGGGAAGAAATCGACCACTGAAGGAATCACACTCTTTGAGGAACTTAGGAGGGATATCTCAAGTGAAGAACTTTGGCGATCTATAGGATTTAGCGTTTTCCGCTGTGCGCGGGCACTTCAAAAGGCACAAAGGCAATTTAGCCTTGTCTGGGTCTTCCTTTCGACGTGTTCCGGATGCTGCAGCGCTGCTGCGGATGAGTAATGGAGTAATGTATTAAGCTGCTTTGATGTCACGTTCTGTTGATCATTCTCAGATTACGTGATACAAATGTATGGCGAGATTCTAGCTCGCGTCGTGCAGCTGGACGTAACATTATGTACAGCATTTCCAGATGTTCAATGATTCCTCTACGTTCGAAGTTAACGTTCGTTGTTCGGTGAGGTTATCAGATATCAGTGTCCGCCCCGGTAGCTGAGTGGTCAGCGTGACAGACTGTCAATCCTAAGGGCCCGGGTTCGGAGATTTTCTCCGCTCAGGGACTGGGTGTTGTGTTGTCCTAATCATTATCATTTCATCCCAATCGACGCGCAGGTCGCCGAAGTGGCGTCAAATCGAAAGACCTGCGCCAGGCTAACGGTCTACCCGACGGGAGGCCCTAGCCACACGACATTTCCATTTTTTCCATCAGATTTCAGTGCACATATTAAAGAATCGGTTTTCCATTAGCCCGTCTGAAAACCAGGGCTGTTTTGTTCATCAAACTCTCGTCTAGTAAATGTTTCAGTAGTTTCCAATGCACGCACAATTCTTGTTGTTGAACTCTTTCTTTTGTAGTGATCCATTATAGCATGTGTTTCACGCGTAAATGATTGTATATTGTATGCAATGACTATGTTTTAGATGAAACAATTATCACTTGAATCAAAGTTCATGTGGTTTTTTCATAATCCTGTGGCACTGTTAAATTTACGTTTAAATATTCTATCGTTTTCACGACATTGCTTGCATATTGCAACCTACATCGAACTACAACACAGAACTTTACAAACAGTCTGCCCTCAGCAGCGGTACCATGCATAGAGAGACACTATTCTAATCAGTAGATACTTTTCTCAAAACAGCAGTCAACACCACACTACCGCCATGTCTTTGCATGCTTTACAGGTTATTAGGTAAGTCATCATCTGGATACTAAGAGAGAGTTGGCCTGAATCATGGTGTATACAACTTTATTAGTGTTTATCTTTAGATTTCAGAGATTTTAGTTTTGTAAATAGAAAAGGTTAGATTAACAGACTGAGCCACACATATACATTCCACGTAACTTCTCGATGAGGTGGATTACCTACACATCTTTGAAATCAGATTATGAACATACATGTCAGTATGATCATAGGACTCATTCACGTTTTCATTTGTGCCTGGTACTCATTCGTCGCACAAAGTAAGTCGTATCTACCATTCAATATGTTCGTTTTCTTTTAATACACAGTCAGACTGCGTTACAAGTCATTTCTTAGGTCTACATTTTACGTAGTAGAGGAAATTGTATTCAGGGTATGCTTCTGAATGCATATTTCCGTGTACTTCGAACACGACCAGAAGGTTAGGCTTCTTGCATACTACAGGGTGATTATAATTAAACTTTTGCAGCTTGAGGGGACCCCATGAAAAAAGAGGGATCGTATGCCAGTGAAACTTTCTAGAAACGTTTGTAAGGACACGTGGAAGAAAACGAATAATCCATTGAAAGAAAAACAATTTCATTTCCACGTCAGAGGGTAAGATTTGTTAATTGCGTACCATGTTTTCTGTCCAGGTTACAAACGCTGCTCAGTGTGACAGCCGTCTGCATCCATGATAGCCTAGAAACATTTCAGAATTGTTCACAGCTCTTTACGAACGGTGGGCTATGGAATGGTAAGTTTTCGCAACACAGCTCGTGCACTGCTTCACGATCGCACATTGCGACCAGCATTCTCAGCCATGGCAAAAGCAGCTTGAACAATTTCTGGCGTACTTGGCCGTCGGCCTCTCCCAGGAGCAATTCCCAAATCGCCAGTCAATTCGAACTTCCGAATCATGTTCTTCAACCTCGGTGCGGAAAGGGAACCTTTCCGTATTCCTTTACTGAGTCGATACTTGCGAGGATCAGCAGCGCTATTGCTGTTGTTTTGATAAAACAGCTTCACGAGTAAAGCTCTGCTCACCTTCTCCAGACGCATGTTGACTATCTGCAACTGTAATTCACCCTGACGCCTGTGTTTCAAACCTGCGTCGCCTACCAGTAACGGTGAATGTGGCACTAATACTACTAACAATGCAAATCCTGCAGCGCACAGTCTGGACGTCATTAATATTAACCTGGGTTCCCATACGGAAAGTGGTTCTCCATCTAAACTGGCTCAAGTAGCGAAAGCATAATCATAATCATCCTGTATATTTTCATCAACAGACAGTGAATCACTGAAAGGTACGAAGCAACATATACTTCAACGGTGGTATCCGTTAAGGTTCATTCTCGATGCATTCATGGGAACAACGAACTGTGAATGAATAATCAGACTCCAGTTATGATTGATTATGATGTAGCTACAGTTATACACACATCAAAAAAAGTTTTGCATCATCCCGGTTCCCAGAACTCCTGAAGATAGACGTTGACTGTGGATATTGTATCACAGACACAGTCCCTTTGATTGTTCAGAGATGTCACTAAACCCGCATAAAGATCTAAACACCATGCATGAGCAGCGCCTATGAGACGGAGGGGGTCTGACAGCCGATCACTTCCAGTCGTTCCACCAGGAAGGAGGTACACGGCTCGTGTTGTCTGTAGTTCAACCATGCCTAGACAGTCAATACCTCGGTTCGATCGCGTGCGCATTGTTACTTTGCGCCAGAAAGGGCTCTCAACAAGGGAGGTGTGCAGACGTCTCGAAGTGAACCAAAGCGATGTTGTTCGGACAATGAGGAGACACAGAGAGACAGGAACTGTCGATGACATGCCTCGCTCAGGCAATACTGCTGTGGATGACCGCTACCTACAGATTATGGCTCGGAGGAAACCTGACAGCAGCGCCACCATGCTGAATAATGCTTTTCGTGCAGCCACAGGACGTCCTGTTTCGACTCGAACTGTGGCAATAATCTGCATGATGTGCAACTTCACTCCCGACGTCCATGGCGAGGTCCATCATCGCAACCACGATACCATGCAGCGCGGTACAGATGGACCCAAAAATATGCCGAATGGACCACTCAGCATTGGCATCACGTTCTCTTCACCGATGAGTGTCGCATATGCCTTCAACCAGACAATCGTCGGAGACGTGTTCGGAGGCAAATCGGTCAAGCTGAACGCCATAGACACACTGTCCATGGAGTGCTGCAAGGTGGAAGTTCCCTGCTGTTTTGGGGTAGCATTATATGGGGCAGCCGTACGCCGCTGGTGGGCATGGAGGGCGCCTTAATGGCTGTACGGTACGTGAATGCCATCCTCTGACCGATAGTGCAAACATATCGGCAGCATATTGGCGATGCATTCGTCTTCATGGACGACAATTTTCGCCCCATCGCGCGCATCTTGCAAACGACTTCCTTCAGGATAACGACAAGTGCCTTGATGAACTTGGGGATAGTATGGCACGACGAATACAGGAATGCATCATTGCAAGAGGAAGTGCTAGTGGGTATTTGAGGTACCGGTGTTTACAGCAATCTGGTCCACCACCCCTGAAGGTCTTGCTGTATGGTGATACGATATGGAACGTGTGGTTTTCATGAGCAAGCAATAAAAAGGACAGAAGCGATGTTTATGTTGATCTCTATTCCAATTTTCTGTACAGTTTCTGGAACTCTCGGAACCGAGGTGATGCAAAACTTTTTTGATGTGTGTATTTTCACATTTCTCAAAACTCGCTACTCTATACTTTAGTCTGAGCTGAAGTTAGTTTGCCAGTCTTTGTACTAGACTCATACCTCACAACCTTTTAACACAATTATTTTAGTTCGCTACCTTACCAGTAAGAAGTGTTACATGGTAACAAACTGAAATACGTAACGTGAATACCAGTGGACGCGTCAGATTTTTCATGAGTTGGTCTTGTGTCTGTGAATGACCCTCCTCCCACGATATCAGACCAAAGTAAATTTTCCGAGATGGAGGTAACAAGAAAATTACACATTTATGTATCCATGTGTATAGCTGCACCTGCATCAGCATTATTTCTCAGAAATTTGATGCAAAAATTAATATAGAAATGAAAGATTCAGTAGGCAAATTAAAATAAGTGCTCCTGATTCTATAAATCTGTAGAATGTTATACACTGTCTCTGAACTAACGTACAGTTTATGGTTGGTTAAGGAAGAGCCGAAGAAATTGCAGATATGTAGACGAAAAGGGGGCATCCTACTTCACATTGTGTAGTCTTCTGGTGGCACGTATAATTCGTGGAAATGCTGTTAGTTGAAAACGGGTACACGTGGTCTGAGAAAGCAGTTGTGGTTTTGGAGGAGGAGAAGGATGGGCTCTGCAGCGAGAAGGCGTATGAGTCGCCGGACTTCCCGCATCGGGTGTGGGGGCCGTTCCCATGAACCCGTGCATCTACGCCGCAAACAGGTTGGCGGGTACTTCGCACAAAAAACTCTGAGGTAACGACGGCTCAAAGTCGTAGCAGACACTGACCGCAGCTGCCACGGCCAGATGGCCGGACTTCCCACACGGCTGCAGAATGAAAGCTCGCCGCCTGACAGCTGCCAGCACACGGCTGGCGAACATCGTTTGCCATGGCATTACAGTATAGTAAAAGCTCGTGACAATACAGTCTAGATCTGAGTGACATTTCCACCTCTGAAATCACTTGTGCTCTTGGCTTCCATTTGCATTAAGGCGTCCGGGCAGGCTGATAAACCCTGTCTTAAACACTGAAAAATTTATTCATACGAAAGGTACTGCATCTTTTGTCAGAAACTGCTGGGAATAAAAATTTGTAAAAAAATTGGCTTACGAATTTTACATTTATCACTTTAACAGAAGGATTTCTAAAAATATTTAGTAATTTTGTGATAATAATTATTTTTATAGAAAGTGGACATCAAAATAAGAAACCGTCTACATTTTTCTATGTGCAGTTGGCTCTAACTTATTTTGGATTTATATAAAAATATGCCCAATACTCAGATTAGTGTATCCTGTAATTCTCAACAATTCTGGCAAGTAGAAGCTGAGAAAAAGTACACTTTATTCTTAAAAAATACAACTTTCGGGTAACAGCCACTGAAGTTGTCAGTGCATTCCAGCTCCATAAGATGGGCTGTCTGCATCATCTTCTATCTCATAATGCAGTGCCCTTTGTCTTGCTCGTCTGCGTTGTCTTGCCCTTGTTTCAAAGTCTTGTTGCCCTAGCTCCTTATTATCTAAACTTAACGTTTGTTTCACTGTGAAACGACCAACCGTTTGTACTAGTCTTTTTAGGACTTCACATTTACAACATTTGCAACATTTCCTCCATCCATCAAAGACTGCAGAATGGAGTTTGCTAATTTACTCAAACACTGTCTTGGGAATTCTGGCCCAGATTACGCTGTTGGTAGACTTGTTAGGATTCTGAGTGCGGCCATGAAGACATTTCTTCAGTAGTCTTACGTCTGACAGATCTCTGAAAGTTTCTTTCAGGACCTCCACCATGGCGAAATGTATAGCGGATTCGTGAATATATTTCTTGCCACTTTGCTGTGCTCTGTTCTATTTGCGCCAAGATTCACTTCCTGGAGGGCATAGACCATGAATACGTTTTTTGTCTGTTGAAGAGAGCTGAAAAAAATACCGACCATACAGCTTTTCATATATTCTATGGCACATACATTTTGTCTGATGACCATGCTGTAATGCTGGATTTTATCTATGACAGACTCTGTGAGTCTACTCTTACCATGTAATCCTCTATCATCTTCCAATTTCTTTTCCTCATATGCAATTTTCAGTCGTTGCAGCCTTGTACCCAATTACTGCTTTTGTACATGACCTGTGTACTCCAGTTTAGTGACTGTTACATTTTCTCCATAGGGTTCCTCTTCCTAAACTGCTCTGAAAGATTTTGAACCCCATCTTCTAAATGACTGACGAATTTTACCTTCTTCAACTGTTCAGACTCTTGAACAATGGTCACGCCCACACAGTGTTTTGTTTAAAGGAATGAATAAGCCAGAAATAAGATGACAACACGCGTGTATTATACATAATTGGAAAGGGGAGATTCCGTAGATTAAGATCAATGAAAAAACAAATTGAAAGTTTCACTATATCAGTTGGTACGGAGTCCATTAATGATCTATCTTTTCTGGATGTTTATCCAATGCTAATTACATGCTAAACGTTATCTCCGCTAGCTTCATTGTTTATGGGGAGGCTTTCGACAAGATAAGATACCCTTAAATGCTTAGCACACAGAAGGTGATGACAGAGTTATACGTATTATCAACAGGTACCACTGGAATAAAGTAGCAGGTAACCGATATGAAGGATCGTACTCAGAAAAGCTCAGCACTCACCGTGGTGTTCGACAAA
This sequence comes from Schistocerca cancellata, assembly GCF_023864275.1. Taxonomy (NCBI): domain Eukaryota; kingdom Metazoa; phylum Arthropoda; class Insecta; order Orthoptera; family Acrididae; genus Schistocerca; species Schistocerca cancellata. Next base: position 207,494,057 of record NC_064629.1, on the reverse strand, counting down.
ATAGCGTATTTTCACTCTCCAGTTTTAATTTAAACTTAGAGCCAACTGTCCGAGAAGGTTTGTGAGATATTTGCAAGTGTTTTTGTTATGGATGAAAATCACAGCAGTATCAACTATGCGGACAACATTATAATGTTCACATATTGTTAGGGTTTATACATTAGCGACTGCAAGCTAGGATGATATCTGTAGAAGTAAATTACTTCTTGGCGGTGCTGTAAATTAGATTTGACGTGTTTGGTGACCACTGTTAGTTCAGTTAGGACTAGTTCATTTGAAATTAAACATCGTTCGGAACAGGTATCTGAGAGAAAATAACGGCAACTTACGATACTGTGTCTTCGGAGTTAATTGTAACAGGCAGTAACATGGATTCTGATGAGGCAACGATGAAAAAAAATGCTTTTGAGATGAAGAGATAATGACATACAAGAATAAGCTGCGAAGTGTCCATGTTCTGAATTGTGAAATACTGGAGAGAATCTCAGAGTATTCTAAATTGTAAACGCCGTCAAGAAAAGAAGAACTGAGTATTTCGGCCGTATGAGGCATCCTGAAACGTACATATTCCTTACGCTAAAACATGAAGGTAAAATAGTCGGCAGATTTAGAGGTAGAAGGAGAATCTCATGGAACAGGAATTTAATAACTTGGTCTCTGGCTTTATCTTATGACCTTTTGCAAACTCGGAGAAGGCTTAGAGTAAATTTCCTGGTCGTGTTATACAGGGTGTTACAAAAAGGTACGGCCAAACTTTCAGGAAACATTCCTCACACACAAAGAAAGAAAATATGTTATGTGGACATGTGTCCGGAAACGCTTACTTTCCGTGTTAAAGCTCATTTTACTACTTCTCTTCAAATCGCATTAATCATGGAATGGAAACACACAGCAACAGAACGTACCAGCGTTACTTCAAACACTTTGTTACAGGAAATGTTCAAAATGTCCTCCGTTAGCGAGTATACATGCATCCACCCTCCGTCACATGGGATCCCTGATGCGCTGATGCAGCCCTGGAGAATGGCGTATTGTATCACAGCCGCCAAAATACGAGCACGAAGAGTCTCTACATTTGGTACCGGGATTGCGTAGACAAGAGCTTTCAAATGCCCCCATAAATGAATGTCAAGAGGGTTGAGGTCAGGAGAGCGTGGAGGCCATGGAATTGGTCCGCCTCTACCAATCCATCGGTCATCGGTCACCGAATCTGTTGTTGAGAAGCATACGAACACTTCGACTGAAATGTGCAGGAGCTCCATCGTGCATGAACCACATGTTGTGTCGTACTTGTAAAGGCACATGTTCTAGCAGCACAGGTAGAGTATCCCGTATGAAATCATGATAACGTGCTCCATTGAGCGTAGGTGGAAGAACATGGCCCCCAATCAAGACACCACCAACAATGCCTGCCCAAACGTTCACAGAAAATCTGTGTTGATGACGTGATTGCACAACTGCGTGCGAATTCTCGTCAGCCCACACATGTTGATCGTGGAAATTTAAAATTTGATCACGTTGGAATGAAACCTCATCCGTAAAGAGAACATTTGCACTGAAATGAGGATTTACACATTGTTGGATGAACCATTCGCAGAAGTGTACCCGTGGAGGCCAATCAGCTGCTGATAGTGTCTGCACACGCTGTACATGGTACGGAAACAACTGCTTCTCCCGTAGCACTGTCCATACAGTGACGTGGTCAACTTTACCTTGTACAGCAGCAACTTCTCTGATGCTGACATTAGGGTTATCGTCAACTGCACGAAGAATTGCCTCGTCCATTGAAGGTGTCCTTGTCGTTCTAGGTCTTCCCCAGTCGCGAGTCATAGGCTGGAGTGTTCCGTGAACCCTAAGACGCCGATCAATTGCTTCGAACGTCTTCCTGTCGGGACACCTTCGTTCTGGAAATCTGTCTCCATACAAACGTACCGCGCCACGGCTATTGCCCCGTGCTAATCCATACATCCAATGGGCATCTGCCAACTCCGCATTTGTAAACATTGCACTGACTGCAAAATCACGTTCGTGATGAACAGTAACCTGTTGATGCTACGTACTGATGTGCTTGATGCTAGTGCTGTAGAGCAATGAGTCGCATGCAACACAAGCCCGCATCTCGTGATCGTGCGGTAGCGTTCTCGCTTCCCACGCCCGGGTTCCCGGGTTCGATTCCCGGCGGGGTCAGGGATTTTCTCTGCCTCGTGATGGCTGGGTGTTGTGTGCTGCCCTTAGGTTAGTTAGGTTTAAGTAGTTCGAAGTTCTAGGGGACTGATGACCATAGCTGTTAAGTCCCATAGTGCTCAGAGCCATTTGAACCATTTGCAACACAAGCTCCGAAGTCAACATTACCTTCCTTCAATTGGGCCAACTGGCGGTGAATCGAGGACATACAGTACATACTGACGAAACTAAAATGAGCTCTAACATGGAAATTAAGCATTTCCGGACACATGTCCACGTAACATCTTTTCTTTATTTGTGTATGAGGAATGATTCCTGAAAGTTTGGCCATATCTTTTTTGTAACACCCTGTAATATTAGATTCAAATGGTTCAAATCGCTCGGAGCACTATGGGACTTAACATCTATGGTCATCAGTCCCCTAGAACTTAGAACTACTTAAACCTAACTAACCTAAGGACAGCACACAACACCCAGCCATCACGAGGCAGAGAAATCCCTGACTCCGCCGGGAATGTAATATTAGAGGGAGATTTGAACTTACCAGGTACAGATTGGAAGACTGACGAGATTGAGGGGGGGGAGGGGGGAGAATGGAGGGAGGGGGAGGTAATAGACACAGCGACTCGTGTAAAATAGTCTTAAATGATTCGTCCGAAAGTTACATTGCTCAGTTAATCGGAGCACCGACTCTTGAGCGTAACATATTAGGTCTCCTGTTTATAAACAGTCCTCAATGATCGACTCAGGTAACTCAGTGCAGGAAATCTGTGATCATAATGCGGTGATTGCATCACTGACTAGGAGTGTAAACAGACACATAAAAAAAAGGTAAGAAGTTATTTCTGCTTAGTAAGTGTGACAAGAAACAGATTTCAAATTCTGTTGGCATTCAGCATGAAATATACATCCCTGATACTGAAACGTTGAGTGTAAGTCGACAAAGATCAAGTTTATTCTATAGTACGCCTTAGAGCAACATCGCCTTTGCGTAGACCGGTACAGGGGTTGCACAAAAATACGGAAACTTGGGGAGGAATGCATGCTTGAACTTCAAGGCAGATGCTAGCCAAGCCTGCAGGTAATGCTGTTGTACACTTATGGCCATTAAAATTGCTACACCACGAAGATGACGTGTTACAGACGTGAAATTTAACCGACAGGAAGAAGATGCTGTGATATGCAAATGATTAGCTTTTCAGAGCATTCACACAAGGTTGGCGCCGGTGGCGACACCTACAACGTGCTGACATGAGCAAAGTTTCCAACCGATTTCTCATACACAAACAGCAGTTGACCGGCGTTACCTGGTGAAACGTTGTTGTGATGCCTCGTGTAAGGAGGAGAAATGCGCACCTTCACGTTTCCGACTTTGATAAAGGTCGGATTGTAGCCTATCGCGATTGCGGTTTATCGTATCGCGACATTACTGTTCGCGTTGGTCGAGATCCAATGACTGTTAGCAGAATATGGAATCGGTGGGTTCAGGAGGGTAATACGGATCGCCGTGCTGGATCCCCACGGCCTCGTATCACTAGCAGTCGAGATGACAGGCATCTTATTCGCATGGCTGTAACGGATCGTGCAGCGACGTCTCGATCCCTGAGTCAACAGATGGGGACGTTTGCAAGACAACAACCATATGTACTAACAGTTCGACGACGTTTGCAGCAACATGGACTATCAGCTCGGAGACTATGGCTGCGGTTACCCTTGACGCTGCATCACAGACAGGAGCACCTGCGATGATGTACTCAACGACGAAGCTAGGTGCACGAATGGCAAAACGTAATTTTTTCTGATGAATCCCAGTTCTGTTTACAGCATCACGATGGTCGCATCCGTGTTTGGCGACATCGCGGTGAACGCACATTGGAAGCGTGTATTCATCATCGCCATACTGGCGTATTACCCGGCGTGATGGTATGGGGTGCCATTGGTTACACGTCTCGGTCACCTCTTGTTCGCATTGACGGCACTTTGAACAGTGGACGTTACATTTCTGATGTGTTACGACCCGTGGCTCTACCCTTCATTCGATACCTGCGAAACCCTACATTTTAGCAGGATAATGCACGACCGCATGTTGCATGTCCTGTACGGGCCTTTCTGGATACAGAAAATGTTCGACTGTTGCTCTGGGCAGCACATTCTCCAGATCTCTCACCAACTGAAAACGTCTGGTCAATGGTGGCCGAGCAACTGGCTCGTCACAATTCGCCAGTCACTACTCTTGATGAACTGTGGTATCGTGTTGAAGCTGCATGGGCAGCTGTTCCTGTACACGTCATCCAAGCTCTGTTTGACTCAATGACCAAGCGTATCAAGGCCGTTATTACGGCCAGAGGTGGTTGTTCTGGGTATGATTTCTCAGGATCTATGCACCCAAATTTCGTGAAAATGTAATCACATGTCAGTTCTAGTATAATATATTTGTCCAATGAATACCCGTTTATCATCTGCATTTCTCCTTCGTGTAGCAATTTTAATGGTCAGTAGCGTATTTCATCACGAACAGCACCTGTACAGTGTCCTAGTTCGTTGCAATTGACAGTCGTGGTCGAAACAGTGTTCTGTGTAGTTTTGAGTGCATTATGTCGGAGCTAATTGATTTCAAGTATGCAAAATTTTGCTACTCGTCTGGTGGGTGCTTCTGTAACCAAGGATGTTGAGGTGTTTGATGCCTCAAGATGCCCTGTTTCAAAGATTGATAAAACATACAGGGAAAGCGAAAAACATTATCCGCTAACTCATAACGCGGACAAAAGTTCGTGTTCAGTGAACGTGGCGCAGTCAATGAAGAGTATTGTGGTGAAAATTAGAGGGCGACTGCTGCATCAGTCACTGAAAACTGAATGTCGCACGCCCGAATCCTGTCAGAACCACAACATCACGAAGGGAACTCCTTAAGCAAGGCATTATAGGGCGAGCTGGAACTCTGAAACGACGCATCAATGATGCAAATGACCGTGAGTGGAAAACGTGGTAGCGAAGTCATGAAACACGGACAATGAAGCATCTGGTCGAATGATTCTTGTATCACACCGTTTACAACTACTGAAAGAGTTTACGTTCCAACAGTGAAACATGGCGGTGTTGTAGGTGATTGGACAACCATGGCATACCATGGGCCCCATGGGTACGCTGCAGAGTCCCATTACTGCCAATGATTATGTGACCATTCTGACTGATCAGGTCCAGCCCATGATACAATGTTTGTTCCCCAATGGGGATGCTATGCACCAAGACGGTAGGACCTATGGTCACACAGTTCGCATCATCCAGGATTTCATCTCCTTTCACCACTTTAGTCCCCAGATCTTATTATTCCTGAGCCTTTTTTAATCTACTTTGGACACAATGGTGCGTGATCGACGTCCACCTCCATCGGAGCTACCTGTCCCTGCCACTATTTTGCAGGAAGAATAGTATATGATTCACATGGAAACCATATAGGACCTGTATTTATGGATTTAGAGCAGCCTGGAAACTATTTTGATTGCCAATGTGTTTCCTGTAACATATTAGGCATGGTAATGTGCTGTGTTTCTGGTGTTTCCTTATCTTTGTCCAAACCCTGTGTACGCCAAGTGAAAATAAGAAAAGCAGAAAATATACCCCGCGTTTTGACGAGAGAGAGGATCCGAAACCACAGAGAGTTCCACCGCAGATTTAAACGTAGTTCAAACGTCATTGACACGTAAAAACTGAACGAAAAAAAAGAAATAACACGATAGTGAGTGACGTATTCAATGACATTAAAATTGTATCTACCGAACTGACAGAAAGTCCAAACTAGTTTTGGGCTTATGTTAAATCCCCAAAAAGATCAAAGTCATCTGTCTAAAAGCTCGGAGACTATAATACTGTAGACACGGAAGATGGCAGAGACAAGACTTAAATACTAAATTCTTTCTTGAAAAGTTGTTTCACTGAAGAATATATCACTGCTTTTCCTCCTTTCAGTCATCGCACAAATGTCGAAATGATAATCATCGAAATAAGTGATGGCGGGATATAAATTAAAATAAAATCGCTCACCAGAGGAAGGCGACTGGACCTGACGGGATACCAATAGGATTCTAGACACAGAAGTAGTCAGGGTCATGTATTTCCAACTGGAAAGGAGTACATACCAACATACCAATTGAATTTTCCAAAGAGGTAATATTTATTTATTCATTTAAAAATACATACATTTAACATTACCTTCTCTGATTATAACATGTGAACACTTAAAACTGTTTTGCGCTGCAGGTTAGTCCCTCCTTATTATATATTTCTGAGGTTCCCGCTTTTTCGAGATGGGAGGTCTCTTTCTCCCGTGGCATCGCAAAACTGCTGACAGTTGTAGTCAGAGTTAGTTTTTATTTTCATCACACTTTCCATTGTCTCTGCTGAAAGCCTACTTTTTTCAGACGAACAGTAGTTTGAGATAACACTAAACACACTTTCCAAGTCTGCATTGGTTCCTGGAATAGCAAAAATTTTAAACTCTTCATTTAAATCATAGGCAGCCTTCATACAGCATTGTAAGACAATCCCCCACTTTTTCTGAAGACACACATTATTGGTCCTCCAGGATTCCAAGTATTCTTGAGTTACTCGCTTTATGGCGCAGTACACGTCAAACATATTGTTTCCGTCACCATGGTACTCAGTTATATTTTCGTGCAGTTCTAAGCATGGTTTAAATTCTTCGTATGTTATAACAGAATTTAACAGCAACTTCCTTAGTTCAAGCAGGTCTGTAATAAACCGTTTATACCAATTAAGCATAGGATACACTCGTAGTAAAATGTCTTGGCAGTTTCCTGAAACTACGTTTTGTTTAGAACACCAGTCTCTGCTAATGTATTCTACTTCAATTGCAGTAATATCTTCCCTCTGAATTCTTGTAAGAAAATTACTGAACAAATTAAGTTGTGCATGAATAAACAGAAATCACAGTTCACTATCTTGCTGTTCAAAGAACTTTTTTAAAGTTATTGGGGAGTCCGTATTACTTAAAAAATAGCTCTTCAATGGTTCAAACAATTTTAGGATACGCTCCGCCGAGTCTTGCCATGCTGCAGCACTTGCTGATGCTGGATTCCAATGAAGTCACAGAATTCTTTCAGCTTAGAAAAAGACACGTCCTGTGTACATGTCAAAGTGATGATATAACTTGTAACAGATATTGTTTATGTCAACCATTGCAGATTCCAGTGCATTATGAATAATATGTGCAGCGCACACTACTGTTAGTATCTTCTTCTTAAATGTCTTTTACAGTATGGAGTGTACCGGGTGATCAAAAAGACAGTATAAATTTGAAAACTGAATAAATCACGGAATAATGTAGATAGAGAGGTAAAAATTGACACACATGATTGGAATGACATGGGGTTTTATTAGAACAAAAAAAAAAAAAAAAAAAAATTACAAAAGTTCAAAAATGTCCGACAGATGGCGCTTCATCTGATCAGAATAGCAATAATTAGCATAACAAAGTAAGACAAAGCAAAGATGATGTTTTTTACAGGAAATGCTAAATATGTCCACCACCATTCTTCAACAATAGCTGTAATCGAGGAATAATATTGTGAACAGCACTGTCAAGCATGTACGGAGTTATGGTGAGGTATTGGCGTCGGATGTTGTCTTTCAGCATCCCTAGAGATGTCGGTCGATCACGATACACTTGCGACTTCAGTTAACCGCAATGCCAATAATCGCACGGACTGAGGTCTGGGGACCTGGGAGGCCAAGCGTGACGAAAGTGGCGGCTGAGCACACGATCATCACCAAACGACGCGCGCAAGAGATCTGTCGTACATTTTGTGAACTTAGTTTTTTTTCGGTTCTAATAAAACCCCATGTCATTCCATATCTATCTACATTATTCCATGGTTTATTAAGTTTTCAAAGTTATACTGCCTTTTTGATCACCCGGTACATTGTTACCTTGACCTGTATTTGCCAGAGAGCCAAAATTGACAGGTGCATTATCTGCAACATAGCCAATAATTCTTTCTTCCAGCATGTAACACGTTAACACAGATTGACATGTTCTGTAACAATCTCAGCAGTCTCGTTTGGAAGAATGCAAACTCGTAAGACTCACTTTTACATTTGTATTCTTGTTGTATTCATGTTTGCAGAATCTAATCAGAACAGGAAGCATCTTCTTGTCTTTCCTATTTGATGCCTCACTTGGCACTATAACGAAATTTGTTGATTTAATCTCTTCTTTTAATCTTTCTTCAAACCAATTATATAGAACATTCGTAACAATAGCTTCTGATTTAGTTCTTGCAACAGAAATTCGTTTCTTGAGAAGAGTACTTGTACAGTCGATACTCAGAAACGATTGAGTGTGTTCAACATTATGATATGACCACACGAGTTCCATGTGACGCAGCTTCAGTACCTCTGAACACAGTAGCTTTGGTCCAAAGAACATTCCTAGCCTAGTTTTTGAAGGCAACCTTTGTTTTACTTTTAAGTTGTGCTGTGGGGTATTTAAATGCTGTTCAATATCGTGCTTACCTTTGTTTTGAATTGAAAAAATTACGTTGCAGGTGACACATTTTGCCTTGCAGTCGTCGCCTTTAATTCGCTTTATGCCAGGACAGTCACTCTCAAAACGATCTTGAAATTTACATTTCCGACGTGCCATTTCAGTTTTTCCACTGTTCTTGGTGAGCAGCTGTTCACTAGTTGATCATACACCGGCCACAGTGAGGTAGCAAATGCAAACTAATTCAACAAAGACCCACATTTACCTGCACATGTACAACAATGTCCGCTGAATAACTCTACAGATAAATGCGCTGATTGCTATACAGTGGTGGGGGCTGTGTTGCAAGTTGGCGTCTTCTCAATAAAGGCATCTCTATTCTAACATGGACAGCTTCTCCCTGTAATTAACGGAATGGTGTCATCCTGGGTACACGAAGAGAATTGGTGTACCACACATTTGCCACACTTCACCGCAATACGTCATCAACCGACATTAGTATTACCAACTTTGAACCCAAAGTATTTTAGATTATGCGAGACTGAGATGTTCAAAAAGAGTACAGCATGTGTAAATAAAGGCGAAGTGTAAAGTACGTAGAGAAGAAGATGAAAAAGAGTACTTGTACTCTATTTAGAGTACGTTTGGTCACCCTGGTAGTAGTCTAGCAGGGGTCTACTGTAAGCCGCCGATGGAGTGACGCCTGCCTTGAGATCGGAATAACGTATAGGTCGTTTCCCTTTTCAGAAACATCGTTGAACACAAGCACACAACTCTAAGCCTATATAGATGACTTCAGCGTGCTGCAGTAATTTAGAACACGTTATATGCTCGCGTGGTAAGACCCACCTGGAGATAGAAAGTCTCCTCTGTGGGAATGAACATGGATCCGACAAACAACTACCGTGCGAAGTTTAAGGATGCAATATTTTACAGTAAAAAAAAAAAAGCATGTGGTACCGTTCGAGCGCCACATGACTTAATGAGCTGAGGCGTAGTCGTGGGTCTAAAGACACCACCTTACGAGCTTTCCACGACGCTTAATCTTGAGAGGCTGTCGTAACCTAGTCAGGAGATTCCCGCATATACTCCTATTTCGGTTCGGCCTTACGAATATAATCTGTTAGCACCACTCGAAGGCAGTTCCAAAAAAATGCTCAGCACCACCTTACAAGATCACCTCGTTCTTCACTGTTTCGGGTGGAGATGAATTCGCATGTTTTCACTAACTGCTTTGCCCCAATGTGTCGAGGTCATCTCTTCTGTAGTGGTTAGACGACTATATAAGTCATCTGGATTGGCCTGCCGCAGCTGTAACATTTCCTCTGCAGCATCGGTTTGGCAGGTTGTCTGAATAGATGTGAGCAATCGCAGAACCCTGCGCCTCTGCGACTCACTATCTCCCCGATTGTGATATTCCGGGCTTTGAGCACCACGACCTCAACTTCTCTTGCGATTCCCGATCCTTCAACGATGGATTGTCTGCCAATACGTTCTTCGTCATTCATACTTGTGTGACCTCACTGGAAGGTTCTGCGTCGCCTAAACAGTGTCATATACGCTATATGATCAACAGTATCCGGGCACCTGGCTGAAAATGACTTACAAGCTCGTCGCGCTCTCCATCGGTAATGCTGGAATTTGATATGGTGTTAGCCCACCCTTAGCCTTGATGACAGCTTCCACTCTCACACGCATAAGTTCAATCAGGTGCTGGAAGGTTTCTTGGGGGATGGCAGCCCATTCTTCACGGAGTGCTGCACTGAGAAGAGGGATCGATGTCGGTCGGTGAGGGCTGGCACAAAGTTGGCGTTCCGAAACATCCCAAAGGTGTTCTATAGGGTTCAGATCAGGACTCTGTGCAGGCCAGTCCATTACAAGGATGTTATTGTCGTGCAACCACTCCGCCACATGCCGTGCTCTATGAACATGTGCTCGATCGTGTTGAAAGAAGCAATCGCCATCCCCGAATTGCTCTTCAAAAGTGGGAAGCAAGAAGGTGCTTAAAAAGTCAATATGTATGAAAAACTGGAGCATAATGGTATAAATTGGTTTCTGCAATAAATTAAAAATTATCCATCTTTGAATCATTTAACAACCAGCTAACGACATATAAGTAAACTTCATTTTGAAGCAGTTATAAACAGTGTAATGTATACAAAATTTTCGTAGTATAATTGTATCGCTTAAAATTTAGGTAAATATCTGTTTTTATTGAGTCCATTTTTAAGACACTTAGCCGATTAGCCTTCCATTCAGTGGGAGTATTTTTGTGACGAAAAGATTTGCAGAGATTATGTATGACTGAATACTCTCTGCATCCTTTCTACATTAGTAGCTGTGTTATAACAGAGACGTGACATATGATATCTTGTTGTAGAGGTCTTTTGTATCAAATAAGTCTAAAAAAATTAAGGCTTTTTATTTCTGTGTGGAATAAAAATATTTGAAGAAAAAGAAATTTGCAACGTATTATTTACGTATGTCTTTACACGCACGTAATGGCAACAAATGTTAGGTCCAAAAATAAGTAACTTGCGCTTGTGGGATATTATTCGGTGTACACGAATCATATTTGCAAACGTCGGTCTCCGATACAATCGCAACTTGGCGGGATGAAACAAGGCTGACACCTATTTTAATCTTAGGCGCCACCTCCAAGTAGTTTCCGAGCAAGTAGAAATCAAAATGTCCGCGTCTCAGGTTCGAATCCAACGACTGTTTGAATACTGGGAGGCTGGAATCTCTTTAATAAAAAAAAAGTGGTTACGAGCACAGCTTCAAATATTTGCGCCCATGTGGTCACATCAAGTTTTGTATTTTTTAAGCTCTTTTGCTGTATCGGAAACACGTGACATCGTGAAATACAATGGAATTATTGACAAAAAAAATGAACATTTGAAATCTCCTTAAAAATAGATTTTAAGATCACAACTCTTACGCAGTTAACGGTAACTGGAAATTACAAACACAAAAATGCTAGTACTTCATTTCTACTTTTATGCTTCCCCAGTGCGTTCCCCAGGATGATATCTGTCACAAAAATGTTTCAAAGCATAAAAATTCGGAGCCTAGTAAGCAATGTGCGAAGTCAGATATGCCACAGCCACATTTTTTAGTGTAAATGGAATTAGGAAAACAGCGTCTTTAACGTAGGTAAATACCTCGTGCTCTGGTGATAATTTCGCGGCAAACTATGCATATCGATGCATGTTGTCGAAAGCTGGAGCTACAACTGATTATGGATCAGGCCGTGTATTTTAATTGTGTCACTTATACATGTGATTTTCCTTTGATGTGTGATGAAAATAGCGCAGTTCTGCCATCGGAGAATGTCAGTCTTCAACTGTCAGTATACGTGTAAGTCGTAGGGTTAATGTAAAGGCTAACTCATTGGCGAAATTACTTTTAATGAAGACTTTGGTAATCCGATTTCGTTGACAAACAGCCCGTCGTATAAGGAGTAATCGCCTCGCCAGCCCCACGAATCCATAATGTAAAGAAAAGGCTCCATTTCCACGTAACGTTGCAAAACACTTTTCAAAAACTAATAATAGGTATCTTTTGTGAGCTGTCCCAATTTTGTGGCTGCTCATTATACATTCTCTTGCCATTTCGTTAATTGGTTTAAGCCTTGTTAAACTCAAGGACCAAATTTATCACTGACTTACTAGAAACAAACAAATACTGTTGATAACAGTTTCTTGGAAAGCGTTAATCCATGACAGTTGTGATGATAGCAGGTATTTTTAAGAATACATGAAATGTTTAATTCCACTGTTGTTCAAGACGTCACAAAAACATTGATGTCATATACTTCCGCGACAACAAAAGAAAAAAGAACATAAGATTGGATTTGAGCAACGATTGTTGTCTATCTGTTGCAGTACTCACTACAGAAAAATATTCACGGAATCCTGATTTATTTTATGGCTCCTGTTATATTGCACCAAGATTCGAGAGCTGGAGTTCACTCACAACTGTGCGTCTTGTTACAAGTAGACAGCATAGCACTAAACCTCCTACGGTTGAAAAGATTCGATGATGGTAACATCAGTTACAAGGTTGGTTGGTTGTTTTGAGAGAGGGGACCAAACAGCGAGGTCATAGGTCCCATCGGATTAGGGAAGGATGGGGAAGGAAATCGGCCGTGCCCTGTCAAAGGAACCATCCCGGCATTTGACTGAAGCGATTTAGGGAAATTACGGTAAACCTAAATCAATATAACCGGGTTTGAACCGCCATTCTCCCGAATGCGAGTCCAGTGTGTTAACCTCGCTGGGTGCAGTCAGAAGGCACTGCTTGTTAATGTAAGGGGAAACGCGGAAGTCATGCTCACGTCTTCGTTCACGGAATGGAGCGCAACACTTTTTTTCACTTAGTCCATAGACGTCCACTCTTCATGTCAGCAGATTGTTAACTATTCCTTAGTTGCCTGTCTGTCAGGTTTGGTGGTAATATTTGTGATTGAAACTATAAAGGATTCAGTGGCTGCAAGCCTTTTATAATGGTGATAAGCTACAAAATATAGGTGTCTCTGAATTTTTAAATGGTATGTGTGGTGTGTTGCCAACTGTCCTGCCGCAGTGGTAACACCGGTTTCCGTGAGATCACCGAAATTAAGCGCTGTCGGGCTTGGCTAGAACTTGGATGTGTCACCGTCTGGGTCTGACGAGTGCTTTAGGAAAGCGGGGTGCACTCAGACGTTGTGAGGCCAATTGAGGAGCTACTTGACTGTGAGGTAGCGGCACCGTTCACGAAAACACAACGACCAGGAGAGGGGTGTGCTGACCACATATCCCTCCATACGGTGGCGTCTAAAGGCTGACAATGACACGACAGCCGGTTGGTACTGTTGGGCCTTTATGTACAGTGTGTTGGCGAGTTGAGAGGAGCAAGGAGCTCTGCCCATCACCGTTTCCCCGACCATCAGATTAAAATGATTTCACCTGTTAATCTTCTGCTTCCTGCACCGCGGAGACATCAGAAAACTTCTCTTGCAGCAGCAAATTCAATTGCTGTGATGGATAACTTGATTAAAGAAGGGAACTACAGACCAATTACTGACAGACAGCTGTACTTAAATCAGTTATATTCTTCATAACACACTGAAATGCAAGGCAGCCTCGCTACAAAAAGTGGGAATTTGCCAGTTCACAAATCTGGACTCTACGGCGATCTGCAGGCTTACTGTGGGTCAAGTCAAATGTGCATGGAAAGGCATAGGAACATGAAAAATAATGAGAGTATTGACCAGAAAACAAGAGATGAATTTCCAGAAAAGTAATGACTATTGAGTAATCACGTAATGCGAGCACGTAGACGGGGCCAGCATAACAAAGCTTAATGTTCTAAGACTGATGGATGCTGATTTCTCGCCGTGCGTCTCCCGCGTTAGCACATTAATCGCAGGCCGATTTGCTACGAGTGTTCTGCCGCGAATCTCATGACAAAAGCTGAAAGTAACACTGCATGGTTGCTTCCAGGTTGGTGGAAACCAACAAATGTTTCGCGAAGAAGGCAGCAACTATCGTACTCTTGCTAGTCGCCAAGTGATGCCTGCCAATAACTTGAATGAACTGAGACTGGCAGAGCGTCCCCCAATATGTTTGTTTCCTCGGACGCCGTACACAGAGTGCTTCCTCCAATAGGTAAAGATTCCTGCAACGAATTTGCTTAGGGGGAGGTACCGTAATGCAGATCGTTGGTAGGGCTTTATTGCCATGAGAAAGTTCCCTTGGCTTGAATTTGGAACTGACGGCCCCCGGAACTTCTGCAGATTTATGCAGTCTTGTGCAGTTTATGGTTAAATTACAGTGATGATGAAAATTGCCCTGCCCAACCAGCCAACAGTCCTCTCCTTAGGCAAGCTGTCGGTGGTTTCAGTTGGCTGGGAAAAAAATTTAATGTTTAAATAAGCAGATTAAATTCATCCAATTTTGAATTCATTGATTTTCTGTCCCGTACTCCCTTTCATTGAAACAGTAATTGCATAAGCATCCCGAATCTGTGACTGGATACGTGGTTATAATTTTATTTAACTTTCTCCCTTGGTGATGGGACTAGACGGGCAGCCGTGCTTTAAACATCTCCGAAAACTCTCTGGGTTAAAAATTCATTCTCTTTGTGGAGATGGAAGTTTAGTGTTCAGTAATGTGACTACATTCAAGTTACAAAGTGAACCACAGCAACGTAAGAATGTGAGGAACACAACAGAGACATACCATAGTCGGGCACGAATGAAATTCTCCAAAGCTTCACATGGTTTGTGCCATTAACCGAGGAAAGATTTACGGACTGCTTTTTTTATATATGTATTGGAGCTCAAACATTTCCATAATTTCGAGAACGTGATGAACATTTTCTTTTTCAACAGTGCGGAGCACCGCCACACTAGTCTAAGAACATTTCTTGAGTACTGTCTTAGTGATGGATCTTGCCACTAGGGGCGTATCGGATCTCGCATTGCACAATTCGCCTCCGACCTCGCCTGATCCCATGGTAAATGATTTTTATGGGGTTTTGTGAAAGGTTCCATCTATGTACCACCCCTTCCAGCAAGATTAGATGAACTGCAATGTTGCATAGCTATAACAGTGAATGAAGTAACTCCAGATATACTCGAAAAAGAATGGGACGAGTTTTACTATCGTTCAGATGTCTGTCATGAGTCTGGTAGGTGGTACTTCGATAAAGATAAATGAAAACTTTGATCTTAAACGTAACTGCAAAAAAAGTACCCCAAGGTTGTACATAGATGCATGTAAAATATAAGTGCTTATACAGTCAGATGTTTATTTTGGAAGACTGCACGCAAACTGGAAAATAGGGAACATCCGTTCACAGTTCCAGTACAGAAGGATATATCAATACCGGAAATCAAGCGGACGTCCGTCTGCAAGGACAAGAGTCCCAGCTCTTGCCACGTAAACGTGTCCTACATCTTACAGCGGCCGCCACCGGCCCCTACCGAGGCAGCATGCATAATGGATCCAAAGCTTCGTGCAATCGCTGCCAAATTTGCACTCGCATAGGAGCAGGGCATAAATCCTGACTCGTCATGAGCAGAGCTTTTACCATTCAGCTAACCAGCTGCCATGCTCGAAAAAGTCGGCTTCGTCTCACCGGATGAAACCACATGATACGAGGATCACTCCAAAATAAATGCACACTATTTTTTTTAATCCATCTTTTATACTACATGTTTCAAAGTTTTACAGTGTGTAGATACATCCTTTAGGAGCAAAATTTTCATTTCTCCACATAATTTCCATCCCTTTCAACTGCCTTACGCCATCTTGGAACCAGCGCCTATATACCCGCACGGTAAAATTCTGGACCAACCTGTTAGAGCCACTGTTTGGCAGCGTGTACAAGGGAGTCATCATCTTCAAACCTTGTTCCACGAAGAGAGTCTTTCAGTTTCCCAAAGAGATTACAATCACATGGAGCCAGGTCAGGACTGTAAGGCGGGTGTTTCATTGTTGTCCATCCGATTTTTGTGATCGCTTCCATAGTTTTTTGACTGACATGTGGCCGTGCATTGTCGTGCAACAGCATAACATCCTGCTTTTGCCGATGTGGTCGAACACGACTTAGTCGAGATTGAAGATTTTTCAGTGTCGTCACATATGCATCAGAGTTTATGGTGGTTGCACTTGGCATCATGTCCACAAGCAAGAGTCCTTCGGAATCGAAAAACACCGTAGCCATAACTTTTCCAGCAGAAGGTGTGGTTTTGATTTTTTTTTCTTGGGCGAATTTGCGTGATGCCACTCTATTGATTGCCTTTTCGTCTCTGGTGAAAAATGATGGAGCCATGTTCCATTACCTGTCACAATTCTTCCAAGAAATTCATCTCCACCATTCTCGTACTGTTACAAAAGTTCGCTGCATACCGTTTTTCTTGTTTCTTTGTAAGCCACTGTCAGCATCCTCGGAGCCCACCTGGCTATCTCTCATTTTAAAGATTATATATAAAATGATTCTTTGGTGTTACTATCTGCAATCTATTCAGTATTTTATCTCTGGTTAATATTGTCAGCAATTTTCACCTATTGTTGAAAGTGACCCACACATTCTTTTGTTGTGATGCTGCTGTAGTGAAATTATGTGATTAACTCTGAAATGTGTTTTGAATCTAGCTTGAAGGTACTTTTGTACAAACCTCACAAGAGTCTGTAAGTTTGTATGCCTACAACCAGTTAAAATTTGCGCACTATTAACATAATGAAATATGTTTTTACAGGAAGTGAAAGAATAGAGAAGTAATATCGTGTAGTATTCAATATAGAAATCTGGGGCATTCAACTTCAAAAACGTTTTTTTTAAATTAGTTTGTTCACTTGATAAATATAAAATGCCTAAAATTTCAGCTTTGTGCTGTAATCCATTTAATGAAAAGGGCCACAATAACCACAAGAAAAGCTTACAGCCTGTTTCACAATGGATGATAGCAAGAAAACCTTTCTCAACTTTAAATCAAAAAGTGTGTGACAACTGCCGTAAAAAAATTGCACGAGTAGAAATTTGTGATACGTCTAGCACAGAAAATGATGATAATCTACTGTATTCTGTGGTGAAACAAGAAAGTGAAAAGGTTTTATGTGATAGTGATGTACAAGACATTGCAGCAAGTGAGGCCTTACAAAGGTTGAATGCTTCTTTGCAGTCCGTTGGTGAATCGCCAATTAAGAAGAAACGACTGTGTGAAGCAAAATGTCCTAAGGAAAAACTAATTAAATTAACTTCAACAATTCAAACAAAGGTATTATTGCTTCCTTCCGAAAAAGAAGAGGAGGTACATGATCATGCAGAATCTGAGATGATCAGTCAGCTGAAAGATAAATTTCGTACATGTACATCTCGAAGTAAACAGATGGAAATTCTTACCATTTTACTTAAAAGCTGGAGTGTTAAGAAGCTTCAAGATGAATTTAACGTAACAAATTACATGGCTCGAAGAGTAAAAGATTTGGTGAAGGCCAACGGAATTTTGTCTTCACCAAACCCCAAACCTGGCAAGACTCTTGATCAAACAACTGCTGATTTTGTTAGAAACTTTTATTGTTCTGATGAGATAAGCAGGGCAATGCCGAGAAAAAAGATTTTGTGCTTGTGAGAGATAACGGAGAAAAACTGCAAGTACAAAATCGGCTAGTTTTAAGTAATTTGAAAGAAATTTACGCGAACTTTAAAGACAACCATCCAGAGATCCACATTGGATTTTCGAAGTTTGCAGATTATCCCAAAAATTGTGTTTTAGCTGGAAGTAGTGGTACACATAGTGTCTGTGTGTGTACTACCCATCAAAACTTCAAACTGATGCTGACTGGATGTAACATTCCTCAGCTGACAAAGGATGAAGATAATCCAATAAAAACTTACAAAGACTGCATTGCAAGAGTTGTATGTAATCCGTCATTACCTGCTTGTCATTTGGGTGAATGTAAATTCTGCCCTGGCCCAGAAACATTTAAGACATATTTACAAGATTTGTTGAATACTAATGATACTGATAATATAATTTATCAGCAATGGGTTTCCATTGATCACACATCTCTAGAAACAATCATAAAATCATCTGACAACTTTATTGATTTTTTTTTGTTTGATAAATTAAAATCGATTACACGACATTCGTTTGTTGCTAGTCAACAATCAACCTTCCAACAGAGACTGAGAACTTAAAGAAGGTGAGGTGTTAGCGATTTGTGACTTTTCTGAGAATTACTCCTTTGTCATCCAGGACAAAGTTCAAGGCTATCATTGGACAAACATGAAAGCAACGATTCATCCCATTGTTGCTTATTACAAGGATGGGAACAAACTTTAGCACACAAGTCTTGTAATCATATCAGAATGCCTAATACATGACACTGTTGCTGTGCATTTGTTCCAGTCGTACTTGATGGACTTCCTGACTGTTAAATTCGGTCGAAAACCAAGAAAAATATATTATTTCTCTGATGGAGCAGCAGCTCATTATAAAAGTAGGAAGAACTTTATCAACCTGTGCCATCATGAAGAAGATTTCCAAACTGAAGCTGAATGGCATTTTTCAGCCATCTCACATGGGAACGGAGATAGTGATGGTGTTGGTGGAACAGTTAAACGACTTGCAGCTCGAGCAAGTCTGCAAAGGCCATACAGTGATCAAATAATGACACCAAAACATCTTCATATGTTTGCCAAGGATAACATAGAAGGAATGAACTTCGAGTATGCTACTAAAGAAGATCACAAAAATGAAGAAATGAAACTTATGGAGAGATTTCAGAAATGCTGCAAAATTGTAGGGACACAAAAACTTCACACTTTCATTCCTTTTAGCAAGCAAAAAATAATAACAAAAGTGTATTAAAACTCTGACGATAGTAAAATTGAACTGGTGACAGTTTCTGATGGTGATACAATACTGTTCAAAGTCATAAAAGGATATGTTGCTTGTGATTATAATGGACACTGATGGTTAACCTGTGTACTTGAAAAAAAACAGGAGAAGGATGAAACCACAGTTAGTTTCTTACATCCACATGGACCATCACCATTTTTTACATTTCCAAGTCATCCAGACATTCTTTCCATAAGCAGTAGGGAAGTGAACCCTGAAACTGCTACAGGGCGAACATATAAGTTATCCAGTGCAGAAATGTTGATGTGCAACAGACTGATTAGTTCGAAGTACGAAGAAGTGCACTAATAGGACGCCTATTTGTAAATAATAGTAATTAGTAACTGAATTTAGGTCTGATCTCAGGTATTCATTTTTATGTGTTTATTTATTTATTTATTTAAGTTTTCATTTTTTATTTATTAATTACAGAAGCATAAAACATATGTTCTTTTGTCAATTATAAGTTATTTTTAATTTCCACATTTTACAACAACATACAGCTGGTGAGAAGTAGGACTATTATCTAAAATAATTTAGTTTTTAGGAATTTTTAAAGCATCACCCTTAACGTAAAATTGCTTTTGATAGTGATCCCATGCTCATCCCAAGTTGAAACTTTCAGAATATGTAGGTCTAAAGTGTATCTTTCACATATTTTTTTTGAGAATTTTAAAAATACAGTTTTTCAATATTCGATAAATTCAACAATGTTGTTTTTATAAACAATGTGTATCTATATATTAAACTAATTATGTTTGGTACCATATAAAAGCTCTTTAAAAGAGCTTTCCAATGAAGTAAATTTTATTGTTCTAGCTTAATTAGAAAACGAGTTGTAAAGAAAACAACATTGTTCCGCGAGTCAAAAATTTGTCATCTTTTGAATTTTTCAAGGTCCATTACTCGGTAACTTTTCGACAGAAAAATGTGAAAAATTTAATTTGTGTCATGATTTATGAGTAGTGCATGCACACTTAATTTCAAAAAATCTGAGAGGGTCAGGTTGTAGCACTTGTTGATTTGACATGGAATTGCCCTACTGCGATCGACAGCAGCATCTCCATACACCTTTTTCAACCTTTTGTGGATGTTTCCCACTGTCTTGTTTTCACAGCACAGGAATTATATGAGAGAACGTTGCTTCTGACGAACGTGAAGTGTAGCAGCCGTTTTGAAGACATGCTGTGACGGCGCCACTCACGGGAACAGGTTGAACTAAGTTCGAAAACAAGCGGGAAGGATGTATCTACATACTGTAAAACTTTCATACATGCAGAATGAAAACTGTATTTTTACAAAAATAGTGTGCATTTCGTTTGGAGTGACCCCGGATAACATGACGTCCGCAATGAGGTCATAGAGACGGAGCTCTCGCTCGGTTTGTCAAGAGAAAAGGACGGTATTGGCTTCGGCCTTGTTCAAGAAATAATCCTGCTGTTCCACACACTTTACGTGTTTTTTTGGGAAATCAGGATGGTCGGAGGGGAATTGGACCTTTTAACAGTCAGTTTGATTATCAACAATTCTCTGTCTTCCATTGTCGCGCTGGTGGTTAGTTTTTAATAACTATCACTTCTTCCCACCCAGACAATATAATCACTTTGAATCAATCCAGTTCCAGGCATTCATATCTTCGAGTATTCCTCCTGCGTGTCGGCATTAAGACGTAAACAGTTTTAGATGTTCGTTATATGCCACCGTATTTTCATACTCTGCTAATTTGTAGCATCAACGACTAATGTTAACTAAAATCTTTTTCGTGGATATCATATTTCGTATCTTATTCCGAAACGGGCGCTGATAACCACGTTGTTGTGCGCCCTAAAACACTAATAATCATCATCATTATTCCGAAATGAAATTCCTTCGCCTGAACACCAATTTTTGAGTTTGCAACAAGGCGACCTTTGCACTCATTTATGATATTGAGGCACTATCAATTTGGTGTCAACGATCAGTCCGGTATCATAGCTCGATAATTCCTTTACTTTCCCAAGTACGAATAAATGTTCTGTACCGACTGCCTCAATAATCCCGTGACTGTGCGCTATGGAATTATGTGATACATCGTCTCGAAAGTAATGCTGCAGTTTAATCAAGTTTACAGTTTGTCGAGAAGTCAATAATTCATTGATCACTCGAGTTTTCCTTGCGAACACTTACAGTACACTTACGACAAGATTTATGTAATTTAGATAATCGCTTCTGACATTTAAAAACTGGATTTCTAAATACCGAAAATATGCATCAATAAAGACGAACTGTTGTTCTACATCTGCATCTACACCACTACTTTGCAATTCATAATTAAGTGCCGGGCACAGTGCTCATCGAACCACTTTCAAGCTATTTCTCTACCGTTCCACTCCTGGACAGCGCCCGGAAAAAATGAACACTACAGTTGTTCCGTACGAGTTCTGATCTCCCTAATTTCATTACGATGATGGTTTCTATTTATGTAGGTGGGCACCAACAAAATATTTTCCCATTTTGAGGAGAAAGTTAATGACCGAAATTTCGTAAAAAGGTCCTGCCTCAACGAAAAATACCATCGTTTTAATGACTGCCACCCTAACTCGCGTAATCATATCCGTTACACTCTCTCCCATATTTCGCGATAATACAAAACGTGCTTCCTTTCTTTGAACATTTTCAGTATCTTCTGTCAATCCCATTTGATTCGGATCCCGTACCCTACAGCGATGCACCAGAGGGGAACGGAGAAGCGTAGTGTAAGCGGTCTCTTTAGTAGACTTGTTGCGTCTTCTTAGTGTTCTCCCAACAAAACATAGTCGTTCGCCTTCCCCACAATGCTATCTGTTTTATCGTAATTATATTCGTAATTATAGTTCCTAAGTATTTAGTAGAATTCAAAGCCCTCATATTTGAGTGATTTGTCGTGTAACCGAAATTTAGCGGATTCCTTTTAGTACTCATGTGGATGACTCCACACTTCTCATTATTTAGGGTCAACTACCACTTCTCGTGCCATATAGGTAACTTATCTAAATCTTTTTACAATTGGTTTTTATTTTCTGATGACTTTACGAGACGGTAAATGACAGCATCATCTGCAAACGATTTGTGTGGACTGCTCAGCTTGTCTCCTAAGTCATTTATGTAGATTAGGAACAGCAGAGGGACTATAACACTGCCCTGGAGTACGCCAGACATCACTTCTATATTAATCGATGACTTTCCGTCAGTTATTACGAACTGTGTCCTTTCTGACAGGGAATCGCGAATCCAGACGCACAACTGGGCGGATTTTCCATAAACAAGCATTTGGATTAGAAGTCGCTTCAGAGGAACGGGGTCAAAAGCCTCTTGGAAATACAGAAATATAATAACAATTTGAGATCCCCTGTCGATAGCATTAATTACTCCGTCTGAATAGAGAACTAGTTGCTTTCCACAAGAATGATATTTTCTTAATCTGCTCTGGCTATTTGCCAACAGATCATATTCTTCGAGGCAATTCATAATATTTGAACGCAATATATGTTCCAAAATTCTACTGCAGCTCGACGTTAGTGGTATTTGTCCGTATTTCAGCGCGTCACTCATTTCTTTTCTTAACTATTGGTGTGACCTGTGCAACTTTCCAGTCCTTGGGTACGGATCTTTCGTCGAGCGAGCGGTTGTATGTACAATCTGGACCGGAGGACTTGCCTTTATTAAGTGATTTAAACAACTCCGCTTTAATGAGGATATCTGCTTCTAATTTACTCATGTCGGCAGCTATTCTTGATCCGAATTGTTGAACATTTATTTGGTTTTCTTTGGTTAAAGAATTTCGGAAAACCGTGTTTAGTAACTCCGCTTCAGTGGCACTGTCATCGGTACATTACCACTGCTATCGCACAGTGAAGGATAGAGCGGCGAAGGTAAACAAATGAACTCTTTTTTTTTTCTGGTTAGCACGCTGATGGTGTCAAGAAGAAAACTAAAGTTTAGAGCAGTATGTTCAAGTAGAGATTACACACTAAGTAGCCTCAGTGTATCAGTAAGACGACAAAAATGAAGGGACTTCTTTTAATGCAAACTTGTTACAGACGAATTACTAAACCAGCTTGGACAGGCCTGAGAAGCGAAATACCCCGTTATAAATTATACACGAGAGAAAATCAGCAAATGAACAGAATATTCTTAATTCTTTAGCTTTTAAACTGATACGATTCTGACTCGGAAGGCATGAGTTATAGATCATCTTAATCGTCTAAGCTTTTACTTACAAATAATAGTAGATATCCGAAGAGGAAAGAATATTAGGGTTTTAGCAGATATTGGAAGAGGAAAGAATATTGGGGTTTAACATCTCATCAGCAATAGGTCATTAGAGGTGGAGCTCACGCTTGGAGTGAGAAGAACGGGGTGGGATATCAGCAATGGCATTTGCATTAAGTGGTTTAGGAAAACAACGGAAAACATAAATCTGGATAGCTGAATGAGGATATGAACCAGCCTCCTTCCGAATGTAATTAGTGTGTCTTACAACTACGTCACCTCGCTCTGTGCACATTTCGGAGATGGAAATTTCAAATAACAGACTTAATTTTCTTATTTTCACTCAAAAAAATGGCTCTGAGCACTATGCGACTTAACTTCTAAGGTCATTAGTCGCCTAGAACTTAGAACTAATGAAACCTAACTAACCTAAGGACATCACACACATCCATGCCCGAGGCAGGATTCGAACCTGCGACCGTAGCGGTCGCTCGGCTCCAGACTATAGCGCCTATAACCGCACGGCCACTCCGGCCGGCTTATTTTCACTCAGTATTGTCTTATGGCAGCATACTATGGGACAGTTCTTTATTGAGGTAGAAAGTTTTCGTTGCACGGAAATACGCGGTAAGGATAATATGTGCCTTAGAACATCCAACAGGTGACTCTTTAAAGCACTGTGAGTATCGACAACATCCTCAGAGTATATTTATTTCTTCAAGAAGTTCTTGTCAATATTCAATCATATTTTGAAAACAATGATGGTATATAACACTAGGTATATGCATATAATATCGAAACGATAGGCTAATAGGAAACGGAGGTCACATTTTTGTCGCTATAGACGAGAAACTCTAAGCCACTGAGATATAAATTGAAGCTGCATGTGAGACTATTTATGCATGACTCACAGGAGAAAATTCTCAGGTGTAAATAAACGAACTCGTTGAACCTTGGCGGGTATGCAGAGAGGTGAAAATAATGCTATACATATTTTTTTCATTTTTGCCCAATTTCACTTTCAAAGGATAAAACACATTCCGAACGGTACTTTGGCTTAAACTGTAACTACGTCAGCTGATAGTTGGATGGTTAGTCTTCTCCGACGATTACAGTACGATTGGAGAACTTATGTGCAAGTGAACTGGGGTTTTCTCTAAGGTTTTCGGTTACATAGGAATGTGAGTCTGGTGGTAGATAGAAGGATCCAATCTTATTTTACAAAGTAAGTGCGCCCCAGAGGGCATTCCCCGATGTAAATAAACGATCCTGATGAAACTTTGTATCTATGGAGGGAGGCCAAAATAATGTAATACATATTTTCTTGGTTTTTCGCAGTTTCACTTTATGTAGATGTAGATGTAGATGTAAAAGAATAAAACACGCCCTGAAAGATAATTTGGCATGTTAGGTTTAGGGGGTACAGCTTAGAAAACATGGTATGTAAAAATATGTGTTTCGTATAAAAGTTGAAACATAATTAATATTCTTGAAAAAAGTATAATCAACTTTTGTAATACTTTGAAATTTTGCAGAATACCTCTAGTTGGAACACGCAAAAACTGGTAGCTGAAATTATTATCCCTATAATATTGCGCTCACAAGTTCTTGAAAATTTTGAACGTGTTATAACATCTGCTCCATTTATACTGTGCACCGCTGTGACTCGATAAATTTGCCTAAGGAATGTATAAGTTCAGGGTTGAGGATGACATTAAAATAAGTCAAATTTTGAATGAGTCGTGCCCTTAGTGCCCCCCCCCCCCCGACTAATACAACGCATTCATCGTCAATATCACGACAGTAGTACCAATGACTGTAGTCCAGTCGGAAGGTGGAAATCCTTTCCGACTTTCTCACAAGCCACCGTTAATGTTAACACTACCTCCCTGCATGTCTAGTTTCCTCAACGCAACGACTCGGGTTTCCCTTTCGGTAGCAATCTTCCAACACAGTTTCTGGTGAGAAGGCCGGCTAAGCCAATGTATCCCTATCCGTTAACACTGCCCATGCACACTATGCTCCTGTGCATGGAACAGTGTGAACCATCCAACTCCTCACCGCTTGAAAGTGGCCCAACCACGTACAAAGCACCGTAAGAAAATCAGTACCCAATGAAACCCACCTATCTTTTATCCTGTTCAACGATCTTTAACGAAATCGTGTACAATTCAATTTGTAGCACCTTCGTAACAAAATGGTTCAAATGGCTCTGAGCACTATGGAGCTTAACTTCTGAAGTCATGAGTCCCCTAGAACTTAGAACTACTTAAACCTAACAGACCTAATGACATCACACATCTCCATGCCCGAGGCAGGATTCCAACCTGCGACCGTTGCGAACAGCGCGCGCAAAAAACGAACACCTATATCTTTCCGCTCGAGCTCTGATTTACCTTACTGTATTATGTTGATCGTTTCTCCCTATGTAGGTCACCGTCAACAAAATGCTTTCGCATTCGGAGGAGGAAGTTGGTGACTGGATTTTCGTGACAAGATTACGCCGCAACGAAAAACGCCTTTCTTTTAATGATGTCCACCCCAAGTGCTGTATCATGTCAGTGATACTCTCTCCCCTATTTCGTCATAATAATAAACGTACTGCTCCTCTTAGAATTTTCTTGAGGTACTCCGTTAATCCTATCTAGTAAGCATCCCAGACCGCTTAGCAGTACTCCAGAGAAGGACGCACAAGCGTAGTGTTGGCAATCTCTTTAGTAGATATGTTAATTTTCTAAACGTTCTGACAATAAAACGCAGTCTTTGGTTTGCCTTCCCCACAACATTTTCTGTGTGTTCTTTCCAATTTAAGTTGTTCGTAAATGTAATTCCTAGGTATTTAGTTCAATTTACGGCCTTTAGTTTTGACTAATTTATCGTGTAACCGAAGTTTAACGGATTCCTTTTATAACTCATGCGAATGACCTCACACTTTTCATTATGTAGAATCAATTACCAATTTTTGCGCCATACAGACATCCTTTCTAAATCGTATTGCAATTTGTTTTGATCATCTGATGGCTTTACTAGAAGATAAACGACAGCATTATCTGCAAACAACCTAACACCGTTGCTATAATGTCGTTGTCACATTAATGTAAGCGTTCCAGAGAGATAGAGGCAATTTACTGATTATGATGCTGAGACAGATGTTAAAACACTGTACGTAATTTTTTAATGTTGTGTACACGCATGTGACATGAAATTCAATGACGAGACAGTACAGTAGAAGTGGCAAATGTGACAATATCTGACCACCAATACCCTGCATACATATGGTGGAGAATGATTGGTCAGTGGAGAATTATGATCAGTGGAGAACGATGGTCATTTTACAGTTTGGAGAACTTTTCTCACGTGTCATACCTGAAGCCATGGATCGAGGCAATCAGGTCTATGCAGTAGTTTTCGATTTCCGAAAAGCATTTGGCTCGGTGACAAATCTACGTGTGCTATAAAAAATACGATCGCATGGCATATCAAAAGAAATTTGTGAATGGATTGAGGATTTTTTGATAGTGAGGACGTATAAAGTTATCTTGGATGGAAAGTCATCGGCAGGTGTAGAAGTAACTTAAGGTGTACTTCAGGGAATTGTTTTAGCACGCTTGCTGTTCACGTTTTCTCTAAATGACCTTGCGGATATTATTAATCTTAACCTCAGGCTCTTCGCAGATGATACAGTTATCTATAATGAAATAATATCTGAAAAAAGCTGTGGAAATATTCAGTCAGATATTGATAATCGACCAAAAGACCAAAATGGTACAAAGAGTAGCAACTTGCTTTAGAAGTGCAGAAATGTAAAACTGCCTTCATAACAGAACAAAAAATAGTAGCTTCATATGATTATGATACCAATGAGTCGCGGTTGGATTTGGTCAACTGCTGCAACTCCTACTTTGCGGGAATATGAAATCGAACGCTCACATAGGTACAACTGGTTACAGTGGGTGGCAGACTCTGGTTTATTGGTAGAATACTAGGGAAATTCATTCGATGAACAAAGGAGATTGCTTACAAGTCACTCATGCGACCCATCATACACTCCTGGAAATGGAAAAAAGAACACATTGACACCGGTGTGTCAGACCCACCATACTTGCTCCGGACACTGCGAGAGGGCTGTACAAGCAATGATCACACGCACGGCACAGCGGACACACCAGGAACCGCGGTGTTGGCCGTCGAATGGCGCTAGCTGCGCAGCATTTGTGCACCGCCGGAGTGTATATGTTTAAGGATTTTCAAAGAAAGTACACTACATGATATAAAAATTCAAGCATCCTGAAGGGGAGGAGAAAACGAGACTTAAATTGAGGATTCGACCTGCAGGCCAAGTGGAGAACAACGATGAGGCCTCTTTCCAACTCCGTCGCGTGCTGATAACGCTGTCCTGCACTAGTACACGGCATATCTGTGTGATTCACAGTGATTACTCAACACATGGCGCTGTTCATTCTCCTGATATACCCTACCAGGGCTGGCAACAACTCTGACACAAACAGCATTACTGCACTCTGGTTTCTGTTCTAGCCGTCACAGAGAATTCCAACTCATAATTTACATATCCGTCAATGGTGTGTACGTGTACGAAGTTCCATTGACATCCCACCATGTGTGGGTGCTTCACTTTTTTCTTGTCGGGCTGTGCATGTGGTCAGACTGAAAACATCTTATCCGCTGAGTAGAGACATCATAGGAACTGAAACTGCGTCTGAGGCAACACGATAGTAGGCGGCGTAGTTGTATACATGAGGTCACACCAATGGAACGAGAGTTTACTCTTCATTACTATGTCAATTGCTTTAAATACAGCTAGCGACTCACCTTCAGAATGGGTAATAATTTCAGCCGAAGCGCCCGTGTTGATGGAATATTCTATCCGTCGGAGAAAACTTCGAGAAACGCCGTGAACATTGTTACAAATGCAGGAATGTCACGTTGAATAGCCCCAGCTGACCTTATAGTAAGCAAATGCAATGACATTCGCTTAAACAGATTAAAAACCCCGATATTGTTTGATTACATCATTGCTAAACAACTATGAAATTAGACACACCTGCCTCATACCTATGGAAATCGATTCAGAGCGATTTAAGGTTGAGGAAGTACGTCACACCTAATCGTGGGAGTGGCAGATTTCAGACTGATTCACTGAAAGCGTAAAGAGGAAGTGTACTTGTAATTCGCACTCGAAAGAGGTTGCCGACAAATTTTATTCATCAGTGTAGGACTCTTTGAAAATGGGTTACCGGAAGCGAGAGAATAATCAAAGAAGAGCTACGTGATACGTCCCGGTTTTTTTTAATCAATACGAGAGTCTCACAGGAATGTTCAAGCATTTAGCGTGGGAGACATCACAGGAAAGTCGTTCTGTAACACGAAAGATTTGCCGTTAACATTTTAGGAGCACTTTCCCACATATATCCCAAGCCACGACCATAACTACAAAATTAGAGGTATTTGGGATTTTACGGAGGTCTACGAAGTGGAATAGAAATGAAAGCAAATAACATTGTTATACTACACAACCTTCATCATAAACCATTTAGTGTCTTGAGCAGTTTTGCTGTTAACGTATTTGCAGAGATTTAGAGCGTATACAAAGCCAGTAAAGTGACGTATATTGAAAGTAGGGAACCATGATTATCATGGCGTTGAAACGTAAAGAAGCAACAGCAACCTATTCGTGTCCGTACAACTGTTCAAAATGGTTCAAATGGCTCTGAACGCTACTGGACTTAACATCTGCGGTCATCAGTCCCCTAGTCTGAGAAATACTTAAACCTAACTAACCTAAGGACATCACACACATCCATGCCCGAGGCAGGATTCTAACCTGCGACCGTAGCGATCGCGCGTTTCCAGACTAGCGCCTAGAACCGCTCGGCCACAACGTCCGGCCGTACAACTGTATTTTTGAATCAACTCACTACGGACACACTATGAAAGATATTAAACCTGTGTACCGATTAAATGTTTGGGAACTTATATGTAATGGTTTATGAATGTTTCTAGACGTACAGGGACATTGTGGCTAACTTTTCTTTTGTACCACCATTGTTCAAATTTTCTTAGACGACTCTATATATAAATGGAACACTAGTCCGCTAATAATACTTCGCAGAAGAGATAGCTATGACTGACGTATACGAATATTTTTGTAATGTGAATGGTTGTTTACGCGTTAAATAGAAAAGTGCTAGTCACAGAACAGAACATTCATTAGTCTATTTTGTTTTAAGAGTCGGTTTTTCGCTGTTGCTTCCTTACCGTTTTGATTCCGTAAAAACAATACGTGCTGCTGCTATAAACGGCAGTCGTCTCCCGGCGTCTGGTACAAATATTACGGCAGCTGAACAAGCATTGCGTCGACAGCCGTAAACTGCAGAATGTTCCCGCTTCCTACAATACTCTGAGGTCATAACAGCAAACAACAGCAAATTCTGAGTCAGCTAAGAGCTCATTTTCTGGCGACTTGTCTTGTGTAGTAACAATCATATTCGCAGCCAACGAATGCTCTTCAGGTGCAGCCGGCGGAACTTATTTGATTTGCACGCTTCGTTCCTTCGTAGCGCAAGCGACACGCGCTTTAAACTGAAATGTTACACTAATCTGGAGCTTAATTTCCACGGAAAAACATAGGCAATCGATTTATCGGTGTATAAATCAGGAAAACTAATTTATACTGTGTTGATAAAAGTTCATGTCACCTCAGTAGCTACTACAGTACAAATTATGTTGTTCAGATTTTAAAATGAGCCTCCGCATAAAGATGGTTATTACGAAATTTTACCATCGCTTATATTGCTTTTTTAACGAATTTCGTCACACAGACGTTCTCTTCTTAATATCGGAACCGGTTATGTCTTGCTCTATTAGTGTAAGGCTTGAAAAAATACTGAATGATATTGCTAGATTCCTAGTTGAATGAACAGTCAATGCCACGAACTAAGGGATGTGGAGCAAAAGGCTTAGTAACGGCAAAAGCAGTAACAATCTATAAAAAATTAACTGGTACTACTAAAAAACGTCAATAAAATTAGCACTTAAATCTGTTATGTTACTAATCTATATGTTGTGAAGTGAAAACAGGCTCATAGTTCTTTCAGATGGGCTCTTTAAATAAAAAGAATAAAATAATATGAAGTATTTGCCGTGAATTTCCATGCTTCATTTAGTACTATGTCACTGCTTCTGACAACATTTACTAGAAGAACATTTTTGAGAACGGGATGTGACACAGCACGGTATTCTATATTTGCGTATCATCTTTGTAATACTGAATGAAATGGTATAACATCTTTCATTTTTGGTTTTCTTCTCACTAACACAAAAACAAGTTTCCTTACCGTGAAGCTCGCTTACTCATAATCCTGTCAGCGAATCCATAGTGTTTCAATTACTCTTATTGTGAAAGCATGTAGCACCTCGTTACTTAAGCAAAAGAGTCACAAAAAAATTAGTTTCTAAAATATTGTGCTTCTATTAGAAATGATATCTGCCTGTCTTTAATCGCCTTGAGAACAGCTCTGGCCCTACAGCACTTAGTCTCGAACGTCTGGGTTACTGAGCTGACATTCAGCAACTGAGCTACCCTGTATATGGTCATTATACACTGAAAAAAATCGGAACACAAAAAAGAACTTGTGCAACATCAACGAAAGTTGGTAGGCGTGTTTCTACATCTGAGAAATGATATCTATTCAAATTTCGCGCCTTTCGCGTGAGAGTAGCGCTAATACCGCCATTGTGAGGATGCAAATCAGGTTTGCTTAAAATACACACTGTAATGGTGGTGAGCGTACCTACCTTGGCCTCACCATTGACCGTCACCTCACCTGTAACCCTCATATCCGCTCCATCCAATCCAAAGCCCACAACCGCCTCCGACTCCTCAAACTCCTCTCTGGCCGGACATGGGGGTTGCACCCCTCTACCATCCTCCACACCTACAAATCCTTAATCCATCCCATCCTCTGTTATGCTAGTCCTGCCTGGATATCTGCCCTCCCCCCCCCCCCAAATTCTATTAGTCCCTCCAGATCCTTGAGTGTCATGCACTCCGCCTCGCCTTCCATATACGCCTCCTGTCCCCCATGCGGATCCTCTATGACCTCATTCCTTTCCCCCATCTGCTGCTATTCCTCGAACATATCCGCAAACTCTACAGCTCCCGCCGCCTTGATCCCCCTCACCCCCTGGTTGCTCCTCTGCTCTCCCATCTCCGTCCCCTGCCATGTCTTCACTGTTGTGTCCCCCGTACCCTCCATCTCTACACTCTTCATCTCCTTTCCCAAGGTGGCTTCCATCAACTCCCCCTCCCGGATGATACCCTCTCTCCCTCCATTTATCCCTCCTATCAACTTTGATCCTCACCTCCCCTCCTTTCCTCCATCCTTTTCCTGGGCTCCCTCTCCCCCCTTCCATCCTCTTTTTCCCCACCTACCCTCTCTCTGCCCCCCTCTCTCCCCCGAGTCCTTTTGCATTTCCCTCCTCTGTCTTTTCCCATTCCCTCTCGCGTCTGCCCTGCCCCTCTCCCCCCCCTTATGTGTCCTCTCCCTCCTTTGGTTCCCCCCCCCCTTTTCGTTTTTCCTCTCTTCCCTCCTTGTTTTCCCCCTCATCTGTCCAGGTCCCCCCCCCCCCCCCCCCCCCATCAGCCCTTGGCTATGGTGTGTCATCTTTGTGCTGACATTTTAGTGCAGTGTTTACAGTGAGTGTTCAGTGTCGTGTGTCTTTTCCGAAGTGTTGCAAACAGACATCATACTGTCGCTGGGTGTGATTTTTATGTCTCTTGCGAACAGAAACCAGACTGTCGCCATGTTTTTTAATTGTCTGTCTACTATGTTACCTGTCTGCTTCCTGTGTATTTTATTAGCATTGCCAACCCTTTGCTTTATGTTTTAACTTTCCACAATTTTCCGCCTTTTTACAATTTAAGTCACCGTTTTATCGCCTACTTTTATTGTATCTTATCTTCTTCTTACGTTTTAAAAAGTCTGTCGGCTGCAGAGCAGCGTACTAAGCTGCTGCCAGCCCGCCCCCTTCGGGGGAATCGAAATTCAATAAAGGAAAAAAAAAGTGGTGAGCGTTAGTTACCTTTCAGTTTGGACGTGGTGAGTTGATGTTGGTCACGAATGCCTTTAAGGCGACAAGGACGCCGCTATTAACACCTCACTGAGTTGGAACGAGGTTGTGTAATAGTGCAACGAGAAACTGAATGTTCCTTCTGCGATGTTACAGAAATACTTGGTGGGAATGTAGCCACAGCACATGATTGTTGTCAACGTCGGTCAAGACAATGTACAGTAGCAAGAAGACCGTGCTCCAGACGGCCATTTGACATTACCCAGAGGGAAGACCATCGTATACGGTATTTGGCTCTGGAACATCGCACCGTATCTACGGGAGCAATTTCAGCAGCAGTTGGCACCACAATGCCACAGTGAATTGTTAAAATCGGTTACTTTAAGTACAATACAGAGTCAGACGTCCTGTGGCGTGCGTTCCACTAACCCGAAACCACCGCCATCTGCGACTTCAGTGGTTTCACGTGAGAGCTCATTTGGATGGCAGGGTGGAAGTCTGTGTGTTTACTGATAAAAGCTGGATCTGCCTCGGTGCTAGTGGTGCCTGTGTGTTGGTTAAAAGGAGCCCCGTTGAGGGTCTGTAACCAACTCGTCTGCATGCTAGACACGCTTGCTCTCCACTTGGAGTTGTGATCTAGGGCGCGATTTCGTATGGGAGCAGGAGCCCTGTCGTGGTTATCCCACCCACCTTGACTGCACATTTGTGCCGGCCGCTGTGGCCGAGCGGTGCTAGGCGCTTCAGTCCGGAACCACGCGGCTGCTATGTTCGCAGGTTCGAATCCTGCCTCGGGCATGGACGTGTGTGATGTCCTTAGATTAGTTAGGTTTAAGCAGTTCTAAGTCTAGGGGATCGATGACCTCAGATGTTAAGTCCCATAGTGCTTAGAGCCATTTTTGCATATTTGTAAGTCAGTCAGGTGACTGGACCTGCTGTGCTGCCATTCATGAACGGCATTCCAAGGGGTGCTTACCAATACGATACTGGTTGCCCACATACCGATGTTGTAGCCCAGCGTGTCTACAGAGCATCGACATGTAGCCTGGCCTGCTCGATCACCTGATCTATATCCAGACGAGTACATGTGGGACGTTATCAGACGATAGCTCCAGCTTCATCCACAACCAGCATCAACCGTCCCCGTATTGCCCGAACATGTGCAACAGGCCTGGAACTCCATCACACAGACTGACGTCCAGCACACTGCATGCACGTTTGCAAGCTTGCATTCAATATTCTGGTGGTTACACCGAAAATAGCTTATCTGGCGATTACATTAACCTGTGATATTTCAGTCGTAAATAGATTTTCTACACAAGTGTATTCCCAAAATTTCATTGCACTACATTAATTATTTTTGGTGTTGCAATTTTCATTTCGTCAGTGTAGTACTTGTTTTATACTTGGTACTAGTTGCCACCTGAAACTATTCTTATACTAGTTAAAGTCATTCACTTATCAGTAGGTAAGGTGGTTGCTGCTAACATAAAATTTCGTGAGATGCGGTAGACAGTTTTAACATACGACGGGAAGTGATCCACAAATTGACACGTCGCCAGCGTTCTCTCACTTCTGCATCTGATCCTACTTGATGTGACCTACGTAATCCAGAAAAAAAGAGTACGCTGATGCATGTAATCTGCCAAGTCTCTTTGAATGACAGCATACGAAATGATACTTTTTGCTCCAGGTTTCTTAAAACAGTCTTCTGTAGTTTTCCAGTAGCTGTTGTAACAGGTATTCTCCACTGCAACCATTTCCAGTTACTGTGTTTCCAGAGAGTAATAAAGGAGCCGGCCGTGGTGGCCAAGCGGTTAAGGGCGCTACAGTCTGGAACCGCGCGGCCGCTACGGTCGCAGGTTCGAATCCTGCCTCGGGCATGGATGTGTGTGATGTCCTTAGGTTAGTTAGGTTTAAGTAGTTCTAAGTTCTAGGGGACTGATGACCTTAGAAGTTAAGTCCCATAGTGCTCAGAGCCATTTGAACCAGTAATAAAGAATAATTTATGTGTCACGATACTACAGAAACGAAGTATACAAACATTTGACAATTTGCTACCATTAATGCTGCATTTCTTAAGTTCCTTAGAAACGTCAAAGGCTTCACATACTTCCTGTTCAACCACTGAAATTTGGAAGGCAATCACGGACACGAAAGAAAGTAGCGTGTCAAAAGTTCGCATTGTCCAGATTTTAAATTTCCCTTGTGTAGTCCCGTGATAAGTTACCGCTAAGTTACTAAAAATGAACACGTAATAAATGAGGTATTTTCAGCACGTAACAGCAGAATCTCCATATGTCAGATGCAAAGTACGGTTGCAAGTAACAGTCTTGCAATACAAAGTCCCTAGTCTCAAAAAGAAGCCACTCTGAAAATGAAAGTTTTTAAGTTGTCCAAAAGCGTGTTTGCTCACCGGATCCCAGAAAATACGGAGAATCGACGAATATTTGAAGGAGTCTAAAAGGGTAGTACAAAGCAGCATCCGAAAAATTGACAGAAACTGTGATCCATCCTCTCCCCTTGAAATTTTTTATGTTGGTTTTATGCTCTTTAGTTTTGCTCTTTTTTCTTCCTCTTAACTAAATCTTTCAAGGCACAACTTATTTTACACTAAAGAGGCAAAGAATCTGGTACACCTGCCTCATATTGCGTAGGGCCCCCGCGTGCCGCAACACGAAGTGGCATGGAGTCGGCTAATGTCTGAAGTAGCGCTGGAGGGAACTGACGCCATGAATCCTGCAGGGCTGTCCATAAATACGTAAGAGCACGAGGGGATGGAGACCTCCTCTGAATAGCACGTTGCAAGGCATCCCAGATATGCTCAATAATGTTCGTGTCTGGGGAGTTTGGTGGCCAGCGGAAATGTTTAAACTCAGAAGAGTGTTTCTGGAGACACTCTGTAGCAATTCTGGACGCGCGGGGTGTCGCATTGTCCTGCTGGAATTGTCCAAGTCCGTCGGAATGCACAATGGACATGAATGGATGCAGATGATCAGACAGGATGCTTACGTACGTGTCACCTATCAGAGTCTTATCTAGACGTTTCAGGGGTCCCATATCCCTCGAACTGCACACTCCCCAGACCATTACAGAGCCTCCACCAGCTTGAACAGTCACCTAATGATATGAAGATGTCTCCATACCCGTACACGTCCATCCGCTCCATTCAATTTGAAACGAGGCTCGTCCGACCAGGCAACATGTTTCCAGTCATCCACAGTCCAATGTCGGTGTTGATGGGCCCAGGCGAGGTGTAAAGCAGTCATCAAGGGAACACGAGTGGCCCTTCGGCTTCGAAAGCCCATAGCGAAAAAAAAAAAAAATGGTTCAAATTGCTCTGAGCACTATGCGACTTAACTTCTAAGGTCATCAGTCGCCTAGAACTTAGAACTAATTAAACCTAACTAACCTAAGGACATCACACACATCCATGCCCGAGGCAGGATTCGAACCTGCGACCGTAGCGGTCACGCGGTTCCAGACTGAAGCGCCTATAACCGCACGGCCACACCGGCCGGCAAGCCCATAGCGATGATGTTTCGTTGAATGGTTCGCACGTTGACACATGTTGATGGCCCAGCATTGAAATCTGCAGCAATTTGCGAAAGGGTTGTTCTTCTGTCACGTTGACCGATTCTCTTCAGTCAATCTTGCAGGATCTTTATCCGACAGCCGC
Organism: Schistocerca cancellata; assembly: GCF_023864275.1. NCBI lineage: Eukaryota > Metazoa > Arthropoda > Insecta > Orthoptera > Acrididae > Schistocerca > Schistocerca cancellata. The sequence goes on along the minus strand of NC_064629.1, from coordinate 207,457,982 downwards.
AATGCCGGAGATATGACGTTTTATCGGATTCCTGACATTCGCGGTACACTTGTGAAATGGTGTACGGGAAAAGCCTCACTTCATCGCTACCTCGGGGATGCTGTGTCTCATCGCTCGTGCGCCGACTGTAGCACCACGTTCAAACTCACTTAAATCTTGATAGCTTGCAATTGTAGCAGCAGTAACTGATCTAACAACTCCGCCAGACACTTATTGTCTTATATTGGCGCTGCCGACCGCAGCCCCGTATTCTGCCTGTTTTCATATCTCTGTATTTGAATACGCATGCCTATACCAGTTTCTCTGCCGCTTCAGTGTATATTGATAGAGAGAGTGATGACTTTCACGATGTGATGGATTTATCATAAGGAGTTTAAACAAACCTATATTCTGCCGTCAGGTCCTGGTGTCCGTTCGATGCCAGCGTTCCAATGCTGCATCTGATAAAGTCAGCAACGAAAGACATGCCGCGCGGAGTGGCCGCGTGGTTTGAGGCGGCATTTCACGGATTGCGCGGCCGCTCCCGCCGGACATTCGAGTCCTCCCTCAGGCATGGGTATGTATGTTGATCTTAGGATATGTCAGTTTAAGTAGTGCGTAAGTCTAGGGACCGATGACCTCAGCAGTATGGTCCCTTAGGAAGTCACGCACATTTGAAGATTCGAAAAGACAGTATAGGTGGTGAATGTTGTCAGCACATAGCCCTCGCGACCGTTCATATCCTCCCCGTTACTGCTTGTTTGAGTAGCGTTTCAAGAGCCCTTACGTATATAAGTCGACTTTATTGCAGTCCCCTCTCCATATCCTTGGCACTGATGCTCACTGAATATGGATAATCCCTATGGCAGTCTGACACCCTCACCACACAGCCAAGAAAGCAGTCTCTTACTCAGAGGGCAAGTAGTAAATGAAAATCTTTATATATTTACAATACTGTCATACACTACTGGCCACTAAATTGCTACACCAAGAAGAAATGCAGATGATAGACGGGTATTCATTGGAAAAATATATTATACTAGAACTGACATGTGATTACATTTTCACGCAATTTGGGTGCATAGATCCTGAGAAATCAGTACCCAGAACAACCACCTCTGGCCGTAATAACGGTCTTGATACGCCTGGGCATTGAGTCAAACAGAGCTTGGATGGCGTGTACAGGTACAGCTGCCCATGCAGCTTCAACACGTTACCACAGTTCATCAAGAGTAGTGACTGGCGTATTGCGACGAGCCAGTTGCTGGGTCGCCATTGACCAGATGTTTTCAATCGGTGAGAGACCTGAAATGTCCTGGCCAGGGCAGCGGTCGAACATTTTCTGTATCAACAAAGGCCCGTACAAGACCTGCAACATGCGGTCGTGCATTATCCTGCTGAAATGTAGGGTTTCGCAGGGATAGAATGAAGGATAGAGTCACGGGTCGTAACACATCTGAAATGTAACGTCCATTGTTCAAAGGGCCGTCAATGTGAACAAGAGGTGGCCGAGACGTGTAACCAATGGCACCCCATACCATCACGCCGGGTGATACTCCAGTATGACGATGACGAATACACGCTTCCAATGTGCGTTCACCGCGATGTCGCCAAACACGGGTGTGACCATCATGATGCTGTAAACTGAACATGGATTCATCCGAAAACATGACATTTTGCCATTCGTGCACCCAGGTTCGTCGTTGAGTGCACCATCGCAGGCGCTCCTGTCTGTGATGCAGCGTCAAGAGTAACCGCAGCCATTGTCTCCGAGCTGATAGTCCATGCTGCTGCTAACGTCGTCGAACTGTTCGTACAGATGGTTGTTGTCTTGCAAACGTCCCCATCTGGTGACTCGGGGATCGAGACGTGACTGCAAGATCCGTTACCGCCATGCGGATAAGATGCCTGTCATCTCGACTGCTAATGGTACGAGGCCGTTGGGATCCAGCACGGCGTTCCGTATTACCCTCCTGAACCCACCGATTCCATATTCTGCTAATAGTCATTGGATCTCGACCAACGCGAGCAGCAATGTCGCTATACGATAAACCGCAATCGCGATAGACTACAATCCGACGTTTATCAAAGTCGGAAACGTGCTGGTACGCATTTCTCCTCCTTACACGAGGCATCACAACAACGTTTCACCAGGCAACGCCGGTCAACTGCTGTATGTGTATGAGAAATCGGTTGGAAACTTTCCTCATGTCAGCACGTTGTAGGTGTTGCCATCGGCGCCAACCTTGTGTGAATGCTCTGAAAAGCTAATCGTTTGCACAACACAGCATTTTCTTCCTGTCGGTTAAATTTCACGTCTGTAGCACGTTATCTTTGTGGTGTAGCAAATTTAATGGCCAGTACTGTATTAGTGATATGTAAGTTGCTCTAGATATTACACAGAATGCGGCGTTTCCTTTATCAACATTTTCGACAGTTTCTCTTGAGCAATATTTTTCAGTAGGCAACCGGTTATAGAAAGTTTTGCCAGCATCAACTGTAGAATTTGAAGAAAATTTTTGGGTCACCCTCAAAGAAGAATGATGTCTCTGTATTTATAGGTAATTGTAAACTTTCTAACAATCATTTCACAAGATCGAATGTATACATTATGTATCAATGTCGAATGCAGCATAATTTTTTCAAAGCGATAGCATTTGTGCCGTAAGAAATCTCAGACTGCTCATTGCAGGATATAACTCGATGCTTATTGGATGGTTGATTGAGCTGGGAAAGGGGACCAAACAGCGAGGTCATCGGTCCCATAGGGTGAAAGAAGGATGGGGAAGGAAATCGGCAGTGTCCGTTCAAAGGAACCATCCCGGCATTTGTCTGTTTCTATTTAGGGAATTCCTCCTGAGTGCGAGTCTAATGTACTAACCACGGCGCCACCGCGCTCGGTCGATGCTTATTCCAAGCAGTTGTATTGTGAGATTGCTTACTAGTCAGATTCAGCGGAGCGTTCCACTTCGATACTGGCCTTGGAGGAGGAGACGTAATTCAACATTCTTATGTGAGTGTTCGTCGGACGCCTTGCACGACGCACTTCTGGGAGTGGGCAAATATTGCTGCAGCCTCGCTATACAAGCACTGTTGATACTGAATTTAGGACAAGCATGCATTGGCCAATCTAGGCACGTTTATTTACAATTTACATTTACTTTTCACTACATGGCAGCTCCAACCCGTTGGCAAAAGGAACTTCTCTTGTTACATGCAAATATCTCCTTCAAACATAAACCCCTTACACACACACAAACACACACACACTCACACTCACACACATACACAAACACACACTCGTCGAATTGCCAGCGAAACATTAAAAAAAATTCCGTAAGGGGCGATTTTATATCTATAAATACCTATCCACCGCTGCCATAATCCCTTCATTAAACTAAAAAAGGTTTCCAGATACAATTTTAATTAGACGAGGGCATTTCTTGAAGTCAGGATCTGACACTTACAGTGAACTGGGCCGATATTGAAAAGATGATACTTCAATTCTCTCAGTACTTCTTTTGCCAAAGCACCGTTCATAATGGTGATAACGCAGTCTATTTTTCTATTTGCACATACAGCTGCTTCTCGCTTTTATTTACTTTAGTTAGTCTAGAATACTTGTGTGCCGGCCGCTGTGACCGAGCGGTTCTAGGCGCTTCAGTCTGGAACCACGCGACCGCTACGGTCGCAGGTTCAAATCCTGCCTCGGGCATGGATGTGTGTGATGTACTTACGTTTGTTAGGTTTAAGTAGTTCTAAGTTCTAGGGGACTGATGACCTCAGATGTTGAGTCTCATAGTGCTCAGAACCAATACATGTGTGGTAATCTTTAGTTGTTGTTTTATCCTCCGCATGAAACCTTGTTCCATTTTAGAAAGTCTTGGATACAATACTTTCGACAAGTTTCGCGTTTCCATTTTATTTAGAAGTCCTTTAGTGCCTAAGCGGGGCACAACGATGTCATTTGCAGCCATATATTCTGGACCTATGTGTACATCGCTCTGCTATCTTAATAATTCGTTGTTGGTACATTGTATACACATAATTCTAGTTTAAAATCCATTCGGGCGATTCTTTATGGTTTTGCAATTTTTCAAAATAACCGGAGTATTAAGTTAAGTGTTACTTGCATATTGTTGCTAACTCAGTCAAGAAATATCGAAGAAAGATAAACACCTTGTGGGGGACTGTTTCGTTAGAGGATAAAGATGCGGAAAAGAAATGGTTCGTGCCCTTTTGAAAGTAACTGTCTGAACATTCGTCTTAAACAGTTTACGTAGACCACTATCATCTTCTCCTGAACGAAGATCCAGCCAGCGTCTGACGCCAGACGTAGTGACATGTTTAGTAAAACAAAGAGAATCGCGCAGTTTTATCGAATTAAACATGCCTTCAGCAAGTTGAGTGTGAGGGGCTTCATGTCATCTATTCTATTGGCGATACGCTTCAAGTAATACTATTGGCTGGAAGATCCCTTCTACAAGTCAGGTATAAGAGGCTCTCTCTCACCTATTCCTTGAACGATGTGCGTCAAGTTTAAATCAGGTGATGAGTGATGGAGCTACAGTACTGTGTGTTATCTCATTCTACATCTACATACGTACTCCGCAAGCCACCACGTGGTGCGTGGCGGTGGGTACCGTGTACACGACAAATCATTTCCTTCTCTGTTCCACTCGCAGATAGAGTGAGGGGAAAACGACTGTCTCTATGCCTCCTTGCGAGCCCTAATCCCTCTAATTTTATCTACATGGTTCTTACGCGAAATGTACTTTGGCTACAGTAGAGTCGTTCTGCAGTCAACCCCAAATACCAGTTCTCTAAATTTTCTCAATATCGCTCCTCGAAAAGAACGTCGCCTTCCCTCCAGGGATTCCCATTTGAGTTCCATAAGCATCTCCGTAATACCTGCGTGTTGTTCGAACCTATCGGTAATGTGTGTTGGAGAATGGAAAGTAAATTAAGGGTGACGACGAGCGTTCAAATTTTTTCTAAAAGCACGAAATGGATCGCCATGATTAACTCCACCCCCTCGGCCCCTCCCATTTCCACGAGAACAGCGACTTTTGCCAGTTCTGTATGACATGCTATGATGAGGCTTGAAAGACAACGGCACACAGTTTAACGCTCAGAAACCAGATGCCGTTCTCTGTACTTACTTCGTGGGGCAAAATTTTGTTCACGCTAAATTTTAGTTTTTCCATTATTAGAACCTGCTACCCGCGAAATTTAGAGGTTAATTTGATCATGACGTAGTGCTAAAGTAATTGAAACGAGTTAGACTTTTAGCGTCCTCTAGGAGGGCCATGTGATGCAAACCAATGTATGAAAGGAAAATGTAGTAAGGCAACACAGGAGCTTGTGTTAGGGAATGGTGTGGAGACTATATACCCTGACTAGACAAAACAAACACTAATATAAGCACTTCGTTACCATAGTTGTTTAACTGAATTATCTTTATCACACTGACGTCTTTTATTTAATGCTTGCACTACAAGTCTCTGTAAGTTTTCTGAGCTATCAGAATGTCAACGTGCTGTGTGGTGTTCTATGGACTACCACCATATAGGATCCTACACGTAACCAATTAACGGCCAACTGTAGATACCTGCTTAGCTTCTGCACTATGAAAACATCTGAAAATGTAGGAGAAGTACCTAGAGCAGGGATGACCAAGAATTCAGCTGTGAGCTGACACGAGTGTCATAACGCTGCGAACGCGCTGAATTTAAATGGCACCGCGCGGGATTAGCCGAGCGGTCTCAGACGCTGCAGTCATGGACTGTGCGGCTGGTCCCGGTGTAGGTTCGAGTCCTCCCTCGGGCATGGGTGTGTGTGTGTGTTTGTCCTTAGGATAATTTAGGTTAAGTAGTGTGTAAGCTTAGGGACTGATGACTTTAGCAGTTAAGTCCGATAAGATTTGAATTTAAATGGCAGCACAGTCACACTGCATACGACTTGGTTTTACATTTCACATTTATCGAAAACATAGATCGCAAACAAAATTTTTTTTAGTATTATTTAATTATTGCCGGCCGCTGTGGCCGAGCGGTTGTACGCGCTTCAGTCCGGAACCGCGTCGCTGCTACGGTCGCAGGTTCGAATCCTGCCTCGGGCATTGTTTTGCGTGATGTCCTTAGGTTAGTTAGGTTTAAGTAGTTCTAAGTCTAGGGGACTGATGACGTCAGATGTTAAGTCCCATAGTGCTTAGAGCCATCTGAACCACATACACGAGGAAAGCAAATGTGGACGTCCTGGACAGTTTTAATGTAAAAGGATTTGCTTTTAACACTCTACTATTTTTACCCTCCACGCTGCCCTCCAATACTAAATTGGTGATCCCTTGATGTCTCAGAACATGTCCTACCAACCGATCCCTTCTTCTAGTCAAGTTGTGCCACAAACTCCTATTCTCCCCAATTCTATTCAATATCCCCTCATTAGTTATGTGATCTACCCATCTAATCTTCAGCGTTCTTCTGTAGCACCACATTTCGAAAGCTTCTATTTTCTTCTTGTCTAAACTATGTATCGTCCACGTTTCACTTCCATACATGGCTACACTCCATACAAATACTTTCAGAAACGACTTCCTGACACTTAAATCTATACTCGATGTTAACAAATTTCTCTTCTTCAGAAACTCTTTCCTTGCCATTGCCAGTCTACATTTTATACCCTCTCTACTTCGATCATCATCAGTTATTTTGCTCCCCAAATAGCAAAACTCCTTTACTACTTAAAGTGTCTCATTCCCTAATCTAGTTCCCTCAGCATCACCCGAGTTAACTCGACTACATTCCATTATCCTCGTTTTGCTTTTGTTGATGTTCATCTTATATCCTCCATTCCGTTCAACTTCTCTTCCAAGTCCTTTGCTGTCCCTGACAGAGCCTTAAAATTTTTAATTCTTCTCCATGGATTTTAATACCTACTCCGAATTTTTCTTTTGTTTCCTTTATTGCTTGCTCAATATAGAGATTGAATAACATCGCGGAGAGCTACAACCCTGTCTCACTCCTTTCCAAACCACTGTTTCCCTTTCGTGTCCCTCGACTCTTATAACTGCCATCTGGTTTCTGTACAAATTGTAAATAGCCTTTCGCTCCCTGCATTTTACCGCTGCCACGTTCAGAATTTGAAACAGGGTATTCCAGTCAACAATGTCAAAAGCTTTCTCTAAGTCTACAAATGCTAGAAACGTTGGTTTGCCTTTTCTTAATCTAGCTTCTAAGATAAGTCGTAGGGTCAGTATTGCCTCACGTGTTCCAATATTTCTACGGAATGCAAACTGATCTTCCCCGAGGTCGGCTTCTACCAGTTTTTCCATTCTTCTGTAAAGAATTCGCGTTGGTATTTTGCAGCCGTGACTTATTAAACTGATAGTTCTGTAATTTTCACATCTGTCAACACCTGCTTTCTTTAGGATTGGAATTTTTATATTCTTCTTTAAGTCTTAGGGTATTTTGCCTGTCTCATACATCTTGCTCACCCTGATGGTAGAGATTTGTCAGGACTGGCTCTCCCAAGGCTGTCAGTAATTCTAATGGAATGTTGTCTACTCCCAGAGCCTTGTTTGGACTTACGTCTTTCAGTGTTCTGTCAAACTCTTCACGCAGTATCATATCTCCCATTTCATCTTCATCTACATCCTCTTCCATTTACTGATATATATTGAGAATTGCCAGTCTTCTTTTCTGTCATTCCCATTCATTTTTAAAGGCTTGTGACGATTGATCGCTAGACTGTCTCGTTTTGTCCGAAATATTTGCTGGATTTATGAACGTCCTTAATACTACGAACAAATAGCGATAAGTAAACAGTGCTGACACCACAATTCTGCCCACGTGAAGAGAGAAGTGCCGACCGAAAATTGCCACACTGCAATACTAAATGTAATGTCACGCACTTCAGTGATGAGCCTTGCTTCGAACTGATCCCCGATGACCCGCTAAGACGTGTCTGGAGACAGCCTGGACAGCGGTGGGATGCGAATCTGACTGTCGCCCGCTATACGGCCCGACATGGAGAAATGACGGTCTGGGGTGTCATTTCATTCCATAGCACGACCCCTTTGGTTGCCATTCGCGGCTCCCTTACAGCACAGTGATACGCCGACGATATTCTACGCCCCGTTTTATTGCTATTCATAGCAAACCATACTGGGCTTACACTTCAGCAAGATAGTGCCCGCCCACACACGGCGAGAGTTTTTACTGCTTGGCAGACCCTACCTTGACCAGCAAGGTCGTCCGATCTCTCCCAAACTGAGAACGTTTGGAGCATTATGGGCAGGGTCCTCCGGTCAGCTCAGGATTTTGGTGATCTAAGGCATCAGTTGGACAGAATTTGGCTTGATATCCCTGAGAAGGACATCCAACAACTCTATCAATCAGACCCAAACCGAATAACTGTTTGACTAAGGGCCAGAGGTGGATCAACGCGTTATTAACTTGCTCAATTTGTGAAGCCCGTTCTCTTTAGTAAATAATTGAGTATTTCAGAAATTGTAATCATTTTGTTGTCTGTACGTGTACATCACACCTATCGATTTGCTTCCCATTCGGAGAATTCCTTCGTGGTGGATCTTAGAGTACATAAATAAACAAATAAGTAGAGAAAGGAACACAAAATATAGCATACCGAAATATGGAGGCATGTAATGTTTTTAGTCAAGTCTCCTTTTACGGTGTTTCTGTTTGTAAGAATTGTTTGCGTATGTAGAACAGTGGAATAAGCAAACATTCGAGGCTTTCTTCGAGAAACAGAGAAACAAGTTAGAAGTTCTGTAAGTCTTTTAGCTGTCAGATGTTAATTTCATGTGTCTAAATGTCACACTGCGAGGAAAGGGAATGGTAAAGGTCTGTATATCAAACAGGATAACTACGTTTGTTAACTGCTGCTGAGACAGTTTATAGATATTGCATGCTGAAAAATAATACCACCATTAACACGACTGAAAATTTTTAGTATTGATTAGCGTAAGGATAAAATTCAGGTTGCCTGGATGCCACTTGAAAATTTCCTGGCGGCTACAGTCTGTTTTATTTTTTCTTTATTGAATTTCAATTCCCCCCAAGGGGGCGGGCTGGCAGCAGCTTAGTATGCCGCTCTTCAGCCTACAGACTTTGTTAGAAAGATGAAGAGAATAAATAATAAAAACAGGCGATAAAATCGGAGACTTAAAGAGTAACATGGCGAAAAGAAATCGTGGAACTTAAAACAAAGAACAGAGGGATGATGATGCTAATAAAATACATACGAAGCAGACAGGTAAAACAATAGACAGACAATTAAAAAACACGGCGACAGTCTGGTTTCTGTTCGCAGAAGACATAGAATTCACACCTAGCGACAGCATGGTTTCTGTTCGCAACACGAGAAAGACGAACAACACTGAACAGTCACTGGAACACTGCACTAAAAAGTTGGCAAATGTGACATACCACAGCCGAGAGTGGTGGGGGGAAACTAGACAGATGATGGGAAAATAAAAAAGGGGGGAAACGAGAGTGAAAGCGAAGGGGGGAGCCGGGAAAGGAGCTGATGGAGGATGAGGACCCATAAGAGGGGTGGGGGGCGCTGGGCAGACGCGACAGGGAGTGGGGTAGGCAGAAGAGGGGAATACAAAAGGACTCAGGGGGGGGGGGAGAAGGGAGGTAGGGAGAGGTTTAGTGGGGAGAAAACAGGATGGAAGGGGAGAAGAGGGAGCACAGGGAAAGGACACAGGTAAGGAGGGGACCAGAGTTGATAGGAGGGATAAATGGAGGGAGAGAGGGCATCATCCGGGAGGGGCAGTTAGTTGATGGAAGCCACCTTGGGAAAGGAGATGTAGGGTGTAGAGATGGAGGGTAGGGGGGACACAACAGTGGAGACGTGGCAGGGGGCGGGGATGGGAGAGGAGAGGAGCAACCAGAGGATGAGGGGGTTCAAGACGGTGGGAGGTGTAGATGATGCGGATATGTTCGAGGAATAGGAGCAGATGGGGGAAAGGAATGAGGTCATAGAGGATCCGCGTGGGGGACGGGAGGCATATACAGAAGGTGAGGCGGAGTGCATGACGCTCAAGGATCTGAAGGGACTTATAGAATTTGGGGGGGGGGGGGGCAGATATCCAGGCAGGACTGGCATAACAGAGGATGGGACGGATTAAGGATTTGTAGGTGTGGAGGATGGTAGAGGGGTGCAACCCCCATGTCTGGCCAGAGAGGAGTTTGAGGAGTCGGAGGTGGTTGTGGGCTTTGGATTGGATGGATCGGAGATGAGGGATCCAGGTGAGGTGACGGTCAATGGTGAGGCCAAGGTAGGTGAGGGTGGGGGTGAGGCGGACAGGACGGGCGCAGACAGTAAGGGAGAAATCCAGGAGCCGGAAGAAGCGAGTGGTATGACCTCCGATGATTGCCTGGGTCTTGGAAGGGTTGAGTTTCAGGAGCCACTGGTTACACCATGCAGCAAAAAGGTCAAGGTGATTCTGGAAAAGGCGTTGGGACCATTGGAGGGTAGGAGTGAGGGCGAGGAATGCGGTGTCATCAGCATATTGCAAGAGGTGTACTGGAGGGGGGGTTGGGGCATATCTGCCATGTAGAGGAGAGGGGAGAGGACAGAGCCCTGGGGCACACCTGCAGAGGGGTAGAAGGTGTGGGAATTGGCATTAGGGATGGTAACATAGGAGGGGTGGTGGGAGAAGAAGGAGGCCACCAGACGGATGTAGTTGATAGGAAGGGCGTAGGTTTGGAGTTTAAACAGGAGACCGGAATGCCAGACACGGTCGTAGGCCTATTCGAGGTCAAGGGAGACAAAAATGGCGGAGCGACGGGAGTTAAGCTGGAGGGAGAGGAGATGAGTGAGGCGGAGGAGTTGGTCATCAGCAGAGAAGGAAGGTCGAAAGCCACATTGGGTGTTTGGGAGGCGGTGGTTTTGGTGGAGGTGGTGATGGATGCGCCGGGAAAGGATGGATTCCAAGAGCTTGCTGAACACCGATGTGAGACAGATAGGACGATAGGAAGAGGCATCAGATGGAGGCTCGTTGGGTTTGGAGAACATCGGGATACGGGAGGTTTTCCACAGGTCAGGAGAGAAGCCAGTGGCTAGGATGACATTGTAGGGGGTGGCAAGGATGGAAAGGAAGGAGGGAGGGCAGTGTTTGAGGTGGCGGTAGGTAACACAGTCGTGGCCGGGAGCAGTGTTGCGTTTAGTGCGGAGTGTGAGACTGAAGTCCTGTGTAGTGATGGGAGTGTTAAGTTCAGATGGTGGGGTGTGGCCCAAGTACTGGAAGCTAGGAGCAAGGGGAGGAACAGAGGTAGTCGTACGGTCCAGGACATCAGGGAAGAGGGAATAATCAAAGTGGGGATCATCTGGGATGGAAAAAACATCAGAGAGGTGGGAGGCAAAGTGGTTGGCCTTACTGAAGTTGTCAGGAAAGGGACAGTCATTAAGGAGGAGAGGGTACTGGGGGGGGTGGGGCGGTTCCCAGTAAGGCAGTGGAAAGCTGACCAATACTTGGAAGAGTTTATGGGGAGCGTGGTGTTGAGTTGTGTACATGTCTGGCGCCAGGCACGGCGTTTCTTTGCAGTAAGCAGGTTGCGAATGTGTCGTTGTAATTGCCGGTGGCGGGTAAGTGTATGCCGGTCACGAGTGCGGAGAAAAGAGCGGTAGAGGCGGCGGGACTCTCGAAGGAGAAGGACGGCCTGTGGAGGCAGGGCGGGGCGGTCAGGATGGATGGCTTTGGTGGGGATATGGGTGGCGATGGCGTCAGACAAGGTCTGGTGCAGGAAGGCAGCAGTGCGAGAGATGTCATCAGGAGATTGGAGGGTAAGGTCGTGGCCGTCAACCTGGGTGTGAATGGAGTCCCGGTAGGGATCCCAGTTGGCACGGGAGTAATCATGGACAAGTTGCTACAGTCTTTATCGGAAGGGCAATTACGACCCATGTATACCATACAATATCTTACAAGCTTTTCGCGAAGAGTGGTATAAAATCCCATTGATGTCCAGCAAGATTCTGGTTACTTTGGATACCAAGGGTGAACCGACATTATTGTTCATATTATTTTGAAAAATAATACACATTAAACGATTCAATCACATTAATATGTTCACCGCCTCTGTTCGATGTCAACATGTAATAACTACTCACAGACGGCAGGTGGCAGCACTAGCAGTTGAAGGTACATAAAGCGTGCCGTACAGATGACTCCACAGTACAGATGGCCGTTTACGTGTACTGCGTGAAATGAATGAAAGCAAATACCCTGCAGCAATTGTCGGAAGGGTCCAGGCCGGAGAAAGGAGCGTTATGGTATGAGGAATGTTTTCGTGGGACTCTCTGAGTTATTTCGTCAATCTGAAAGGCAAAATGTATCAATACGGGTATGCAGCTATCCTTGGCGGACCATGTCCACCCCTAAATGTAGTTTGTTTTTCCTCTTCTGTGTTTCGACGAGCATCAGGATGAGTTTACCGTACTCCCCTGGCCACCAATCTCCCCAGATATGAATCCAATCGAAAATCTATTGGACCACCTTCATCGGGATGTTCATGCTGTGGATCCTCAACCGAGAAACATAGCGCAGCTGGGCACGGCGCTAGAGTCGGCATGGCTCCACAACCCTGTCGGTACCATCCAGAATCTCATTGACTCACTTCCTTCTTCCTGCACCTCTTGCAGCGGTCTGGGCTGCAAAAGATGGTTATTCAGGTTTTTGACAGGAGGCCACATTAATTATATACGTATAAATTGTTGATCGGTATCATGACAAGGAATGGCAAGCAAGTAAAAGAGATAAACGTAAAGATGAATTAAGTTAAGTACTGTCAGGTTATGATCTTGCCGCCGGCCGCTGTGACCGAGCGGTTCTAGGCGCTTCAGTCTGGAACCGCGCGACCGCTACGGTCGCAGGTTCGATTCCTGCCTCGGGCATGGATGTGTGTGATGGCCTTAGGTTAGTTAGGTTTAAGCAGTTATAAGTTCTAGGGTACTGATGCCCTCAGATGTTAAGTCCCATAGTGCTCAGAGCCATTGCCTTTCTGATACTGCATGTACCAACAAATTTTGAATACCATTTTCTTTCTCATTCACAAATTTCTTAGTTTGTCACGGCAAGAAAACAAAATATCTCTAGCACAAGCTTTGGGACATATTTTAATGCTTTTATATTATCGAATACACACTCATCAGGAACATTTCTAAATTAGGCTTAACACAAAGTTTGACATTTTTGGCACTTCAGATTATGGGGATTGGATTGGATTGTTTGGGGGAAGAGACCAAACAACGAGGTCATCGTTCTCATCGGATTATGGAAGGACATGGAAGGAAGTCGGCCGTGCCCTTTCAGAGGAACCATCCCGGCATTTGCCTGGAGTGATTTAGGGAAGTCACGGAAAACCTAAATCAGGATGGCCGGACGCGGGATTGAACAGTCGTCCTCCAGAATGCGCAGATTATGGGGTGCAAATATGGAATACTCCATTCGTTTCAAGTTTGTTAAAGTTAAAACAAATAATGGAAAATATAATAATGCATTGTCAAAGAAAACACTATAAAACATAATAACACAATTGAAAAACACCATATATCATTTTCAGTTGATAAATTCCGTACTGTAAATAATTTCACTTGCAGAAGTCACACACTTACATCTACATGGATACTCTGCAAATCACATTCAAGTGCCTGCCAGAGGGTTCATTGAACCACCATCAAAATTCTATGTTATTCTAATCTCGTATAGCGCGCGGAAAGAATGAACACCTATATCTTTCCGTACCAGCTCTGATTTCCCTTATTTTATTGTGGTGATAGTTCCTCCCTATGTAGGTCGCTGTCAACAAAATATTTTCGCATTCGGAGGAGAAAGTTGGTGATTGGAATTTCGTGAGAGGGTTACGTCGCAACGAAAAACGCCTTTCTTTTAATGATTTCCAGCCCAAATCCTGTATCATTTCTGTGATACTCTCTCCCATATTTCACGATAATACAAAACGTGCTGCCTTTCTTCGAACTTTTTCGACGCACTCCGCCAGTCCTATCTGGTAAGGATCCCACACCGCGCAGCAGTATTCTAAAAGAGGACGGACAAGCGTTTTGTAGGCAGTCTCCTTAGTAGGTCGCGTTTTGTAGGCAGTCTCCTTAGTAGGTCTGTTACATTTTCTAAGTGTCCTGCCAATAAAACGCAGTCTTTGGTTAGCCTTCCCCACAACATTTTCTATGTATTCCTTCCAATTTAAGTTGTTCGTAATTGTAATACCTAGGTATTTAGTTGAATTTACGGCTTTTAGATTAGATTGATTTATCGTGTAACCGAAGTTTAACGAGTTTCTTTTAGCACTCATATGGATGACCTCACACTTTTCGTTATTCAGAGGCAACTGCCATTTTTCGCACCATTCAGATATCTTTTCTAAATCGTTTTGCAGTTTGTTTTGATCTTCTGATGACTTTATTAGTCGATAAACGACAGCGTCGTCTGCAAACAAGCGAAGACGGCTGCTCAGATTGTCTCCAAAATCGTTTATATAGATAAGGAACAGCAAAGGGTCTATAACACTACCTTGGGGAACACCAGAAATCATTTCTATTTTACTCCATGACTTTCCGTCAATTACTACGAGCTGTGACCTCGCTGACAGGAGATCACAAAAAATGGTTCATATGGCTCTGAGCACTATGCGACTTAACTTCTGAGGTCATCAGTCGCCTAGAACTTAGAACTAATTAAACCTAACTAACCTACGGACATCACACACATCCATGCCCGAGACAGTATTCCAACCTGCGACCGTAGCGGTCGCTCGGTTCCAGACTGTAGCGCCTAGAACGGTACGGCCTCTCCGGCCGGCGGAGATCACAATTTCAGTTACATAACTGAGACGATATTCCATACGCACGCAATTTCACTACGAACCGCTTGTGTGGTACAGTGTCAAAAGCCTTCCGGAAATCCAGAAATACGGAATCGATCTGAAATCCCTTGTCAATAGTACTCAACACTTCATGTGAATAAAGAGCTAGTTGTGTTTCACAGGAACGATGTTTTCTAAACCCATATTGACTGTGTGTCAATAAACCGTTTTGTTCGAGGTAATTCATAATGTTCGAACACAATATTTGTTCTAAAATCCTGCTCCATACCGACGTTAACGATATGGGCCTGTAATTTAGTGGATTACTCCTACTACCATTCTTGAATATTGGTGTGACCTGCGCAACTTTCCAGTCTTTGGGTACCGATCTTTCGTCGAGCGAACGGTTGCATGTGATTGTTAAGTATGGAGCTAATGAATCAGCATACTCCGAAAGGAACCTAATTGGTATACAGTCTGGACCAGAAGACTTGCTTTTATTAAGTGATTTAAGTTGCTTCACTACTCCGAAGATATTTATCTCTACGTTATTCATGTTGGCAGCTGTTCTCGATTCGAATTCTGGAATATTTACTTCGTATTCTTTTGTTAAGGCATTTAGGAAGCTGTGTTTACTAACTCTGCTTTGGCAGCACTGTCTTCGATAGTGTCTCCATTGCTATCGCGCAGAGAAGAGATTGATTGTTTCTTGCCGCTAACATACTTCACATACGACCAGAATCTTGTTGGAGTTTCTGCCAGGTTTCGAGACAAAGTGTTGTTGTGAAAACTGTTATAGGCATCTCGCATTGAAGTCCGCGCTAAATTTCGAGGTTCTGTAAAAGATCGCCAATCTTGGGGATTTTGAGTACGTTTAAATTTGGCGTATTTGTTTCGTTGTTTCTGCAATAGTGTTCTAACCCGTTTTGTGTACCAAAGAGGATCAGCTCCGTCGTTTGTTAATTTATTTGGTATAAATCTCTCAATTGCTGCCGACACTATTTCTTTGAATTTAAGCCACATCTGGTCTACACTTATATTATTAATTTGGAATGAGTCGTCCTTCACCGTAAAGTGCAAATTCAGTGTGCTTCCACATTTTGCACGTTAGACAACTTACCCATTCTTCCTCTGCCTCGTTCTGCGAAAATTTACCTGAGCAAAAGGGACAGTTTCCCTATTCATTAGTGGTACACGAACGCTACTAACGGTGAACGAATCATCTGTTACACTGAAAACATCATCCTCGGATGATTCTTGGTTCCTAGGCTTTGGTGGCCTCTGCTTCTTTTTCTGTGGTTTATTTGTTGCTATCGTGGATACTTCAAGAGATCTCTTGTATGGAGACAGGGTTAGGACTGCTGAAGAACGTGCTTTTCTTCCCTTTATTCCTGGCCTCTTCCTTATTTGTGCAATGGGTGAGATTTGTGAAGGCGTAATTTCGGATGTGGCAGCAGATGTACCTCCCTCGATTTGAACATTAGCATTTCCACTTTTAGAAGCCACAGCTCCTACAGAGGGTTCATTTACTGAATCATTAGGTAAATCCTTAATTATTCCTTCACTGCTGGCAATGCAATATGAGGGTTTAACTGGTATATTCCTGTCATCCTAAACCCATTGTCCGCAATCTCCCCTGTCTGCCACTTGAGGTAGACCTCCCCATTCAGTTCGGCGATGTCCATGTATGTTACTGGACCTGCATTTTCCCTCATCCATACATGTACCAGCTCAAAATAATAGGCTTTCAAAGAACTCAGGAAAAATCTATGCAGCGGTTGCATCTTGTGGGATGCCGCTATCGACAGGGGATCTCAAGTTGATTCCGTATTTCTAGATTTCCGGAAAGCTTTTGACACCGTTCCTCACAAGCGACTTCTTATCAAGCTGCGGGCCTATGGGGTATCGTCTCAGTTGTGCGACTGGATTCGTGATTTCCTGTCAGGAAGGTCGCAGTTCGTAGTAATAGACGGCAAATCATCGAGTAAAACTGAAGTGATATCAGGAGTTCCCCAGGGAAGCGTCCTGAGACCTCTGCTGTTCCTGATCTATATAAATGACCTGGGTGACAATCTGAGCAGTTCTCTTAGGTTGTTCGCAGATGATGCTGTAATTTACCGTCTAGAAAGGTCATCTGAAGACCAGTATCAGTTGCAAAGCGATTTAGAAAAGATTGCTGTATGGTGCGGCAGGTGACAGTTGACGCTAAATAACGAAAAGTGTGAGGTGATAAACATGAGTTCCAAAATAAATCCGTTGGAATTCGATTACTCGATAAATAGTACAATTCTCAAGGCTGTCAATTCAAGTAAGTACCTGGGTGTTAAAATTACGAACAACTTCAGTTAGAAAGACCACATAGATAATATTGTGGGGAAGGCGAGCCAAAGGTTGCGTTTCATTGGCAGGACACTTAGAAGATTCAACAAGTCCACTAAAGAGACAGCTTACACTACACTCGTTCGTCCTCTGTTAGAATATTGCTGCGCGGTGTGGGATCCTTACCAGGTGGGATTGACGGAAGACATCGAAAGGGTGCAAAAAAGGGCAGCTCGTTTTGTATTATCACGTAATAGGGGAGAGAGCGTGGCAGATATGATACGCGAATTGGGATGGAAGTCATTACAGCAAAGACGTTATTCGTCGCGGCGAGATCTATTTACGAAATTTCAGTCACCAACTTTCTCTTCCGAATGCGAAAATATTTTGTTGAGCCCAACCTACATAGGTAGGAATGATCATCAAAATAAAATAAGAGAAATCAGAACTCGAACAGAAAGGTTTAGGTGTTCGTTTTTCCCGCGCGCTGTTCGGGAGTGGAATGGTAGAGAGATAGTATGATTGTGGTTCGACGAACCTTTTTTTTTAATTTCCTTTATTGTATTTCAATTCCCCATCGGGGCGGGCTGGCAGCAGCATAGGCGCTGCTCTTCAGCCGAAAGACATAGAACAAAACAATAGAAGACATTTAAAAACAGCAAAGGAGAGAATAAGGTGAACATAGATATAAAAAAAGGGGGAACAGCATGGAAGGCAATAGACAAAAAACGGGGTGACTGTAAAATGGAGATAAAAAACTGTTTAAAAGTAGCACACACAAAAAGCCACACACTGCGACGATTAAAAGAACACAAGGCACAGTATGACTGGAGCAGAAAGGTGGCATAGCACATAACGTAACACTGACGGCGAACCTCAAGGCAGGACACAATTAAAATCACACCTCCTGACGCACACGAGAAACAGCACTAAACACAACACTGATGTGGCACACTGATGATGATCAATACAGAGGATCTGCCAGGCGCTAGGAGATGAGGGAGACCTGAAGAAGGGAGGGAGGGGAAGAGATGGGGGAGGTGAGCGGGGGACGAGCGGAAGAGGGCCAGGTAGGGAGGGATGTGGGAAGGAGAGAGGCAAGTATCGGGTGCAGGGTCTCAGGGGAGGGGGGATGGAGGAAAATCCGCTCTGGCAGAAGGAGGAAGGAGGAAAAGGGGGCCCGGGGGGGGGGGGGAACAAGGCCAGGTTATAGTTGGAAGGTCGACGAACCCTTTTTTTTACTCTTTTTTTTACTTTATTGTTATTTTAAAACTGTACAACAGGCAGGCTGGCAGCAGCACACTACGCTGCCAGCCATAGAATATACAAGGAGCAAAAACAGTGAGAAGACACATAAGTGACAGAACAGTGGGCAATAAAACAGGAGACACATAGAGACACACACGGAGCCGTTCACACTCGTCGATAATCCACACTGCTAACTGATGAGACGACACACAAACACTGAAGATGACGATGGCACTGGTGAACGATGGAGTGTGACGGTGAACACTGAGCACTAAACACGACGGCACACACGAAACACTGATGGCGGTGATCTCCGGCGCGCGAATGTCCACTTAGCGTGTGCGAGTCCGGGGACCTGCCAAGAGGGGAACAGGGGTGAGGTGGAGGAGAGGGGAGAAAAAGGATGCCAATGGCCAAGGAGACGGAGGCAGGAGGAGAGGGACAGGGGAGGGGAAGCCCGGGGGAGGAGGGAGGGAAAAGGGAGAGAAGGGAGGGAGGGTGCCCAGAGGAGCAAGCACAGGAGGAGGGCAGGAGGATCAAAGTTGGTAGGAGGGGTAGCTGGAGGGGAGGAGGGCATCATCAGGGAGGGGGAGCTGGCAGAAGCCACCTTGGGAGAGGGTAAGGAATCGACGAAACCTTTTTTTTTTTTTTTACTTTATTGTTATTTTGACACCTGAGCAAGCAGGTAGGCTGGCAGCAGCACAATACGCTGCTCTTCAGCCGAAGAGAGTACAAGGAAATAAACACTTAGAAAAACGGCGGGAAAAAACAGTAGACTCATGAACATAAAAACTCAAGAAGCCGTTCACACTTGATGACAATACACACTACGAACTGTTGACACGACGCACAAACACTGAAGAAGACAATGGCACTGGTGAACAATGGAGTGTGACGACGAAACTGAACACTAAACACGACGGCACACACGATACACTGATGGCGATGACCTCCGGCGCGCGAATGTTCACTCAGCGTGTACGAGTCCGGGGACCTGCCAAGAGTGGAGGTGGAGGAGGAGGAAGGGGAGATGGGAGAGGGGAGAGCAGAGATGCCATGGGCAAAGGAGAGAGGGGGAGGGAGGAAGGGGGAGGGGAAGCCTGGAGGAGAGGGGGAAGGAGGGAGGGGGAAAGGAAAGAGAAGGGAAGGGAAAGGGGGGGAGGGAGGGTGCCTAAAGGAAAGGACACAGGAGGTGGGGGGGAGGATCAAAGTTGATAGGAGGGGTAGACGCAGGGGAGGAGGACATCATCAGGGAGGGGGAGCTGGCGGAAGCCACCTTGGGAGAGGGTAAGGAGGGTGGAGAGATGGAGACCAAGTGGGATGTGGGAATACAGGCGCGGCAGCGGGCGGGGGTGGGAGAGGATTGGGGACACGAGCGGGTGAGGAGGATCAAGTTTACGGGAGGTGTACAGGATCCGTATCCTTTCAAGGAAAAGGAGGAGGTGGGGGAAGGGGATGAGATCATACAGGGTCCGCGTGGGGGAGGGGAGACGGATGCGATAGGCAAGGCGGTGAGCATGGCGTTCAAGGATTTGGAGGGATTTATAAAAGGTAGGGGGCGTGGAGATCCAGGCTGGATGGGCGTAACAAAGTATAGGGCGGATGAGGGATTTATAGGTGTGGAGGATTGTGGAGGCGTCCAAACCCCACGTACGGCCAGAAAGGAGCTTGAGGAGACGGAGGCGGGAACGTGCCTTGGCTTGGATTGTCCGGAGATGGGGAGTCCAGGAGAGGCGACGGTCGAGGGTGACGCCAAGGTACTGAAGGGTGGGAGTGAGGGCGATAGGACGGCCATAGACGGTGAGATAGAAATCAAGGAGGCGGGAGGAAGGGGTGGTTTTGCCTACAATGATCGCCTGGGTTTTGGAGGGATTGACCTTAAGCAACCACTGGTTGCACCAAGCAGTGAAGCGGTCAAGATGGGATTGGAGAAGGCGTTGGGAGCGTTGCAGAGTGGGGGCAACGGCAAGGAAGGCAGTGTCATCGGCAAACTGGAGAAGGTGGACGGGGGGTGACGGGGGCGGCATGTCCGCCGTGTACAAAAGGTACAGAAGGGGGGAGAGGACGGAGCCTTGGGGCACACCGGCGGAGGGGAAAAAGGTGTAGGAATCTGTGTTATGGATGGTGACATAGGAAGGACGGCGGGAGAGAAAGGAACCGATCAGACGGACGTAGTTAATGGGAAGGGCAAAGGTGTGGAGCTTGAAGAGGAGACCGGAATGCCAGACGCGGTCATAAGCGCGTTCGAGGTCAAGGGAGAGGAAGATTGCGGAGCGACGGGAATCAAGCTGTTCGGAAAGGAGATGAGTGAGGTGAAGGAGAAGATCGTCAGAAGAGAAGGACGGCCGAAAGCCACACTGGGTGACGGGAAGGAGGCGGTGCTGGCGGAGATGCTGGTGGATGCGGCGGGTGAGGATAGATTCCAGGACCTTGCTGAAGACCGAGGTAAGGCTGATAGGACGGTAGGAGGAGACGGCGGACGGCGGTTTGCCAGGTTTAAGGAACATGAGGATACGGGACGTTTTCCACAGGTCGGGGTAGTAACCGGTGGACAGGACTACATTGTAGAGCCTGGCCAGGGTTCGACGAACCCTCTGCCAAGCACTTAAATGTGAATTGCAGAGTAGTCATGTAGATGTAGATGTAGAGGCATGAGGAGGCAGACACAAGGTTTTATCATGGTTTCGCCTGCGAGATTTATAACATACAGATTTCTGGAGTGGCCCATTTTCTTTCCTCTAACATTTTTAATTTTTATCATTAATTTTATCATTATTTTATTGCAACCGAGTACCGCAGGGTACGAGGTGCCCTCTGCCGGTCACGTTCCTCCAACCACTTCCCACATGTGCGGAATTCTGGCGTTAGCGCTAGCAGAGGGCGCTGATTACGTGCAGCACTATGTTTTCTTTCATTTGTGGCGCCTTTAGCGATTAGTTTTGTGGTTGTTTAGTATTACCCGGTACACTATCAACGGAGTTTAATATTTAGTCGTTACCTAGAATATTGGTACTAGAGCACATGTCAACCACTTTTTTTTTTTTAACTCTTCCTCTTTTTAACAATATTACATCTGTCGTGTTCTTCTTTTTATTGCTTTTTATTACGGTCATGCCTTTTATACGTTATAAGCTTATTATAGACTTCAACTATTGTATCCCCTTTTATTTTCGCTGTTTCAGTTAATTATCGAAAACTAATGTATGCCGACATTAGCGACATCTGGTGAACTTAACAACACAAACATCTTGTGGCTACTGCACGGCAGCTTGTTTTAAACAGTAGTACTACTGACAACATGACTTGTGCATGTGATGTTATCTATATGTATTTGACGATGCTGGTGCTGGTTCAAATGGTTCAAATGGCTCTGAGCACTATGGGACTTAACATCAGTGGTCATCAGTCCCGTAGAACTTAGAACTACTTAAACCTAACTAACCTAAGGACATCACACACATCCATGCCCGAGGCAGGATTCGAACCTGCGACCGTAGCAGTCGCGCAGCTCCGGACTGAGCGCCTAGAACCGCGAGACCACCGAGGCGCCGGCCGAAGTGGCCGTGCGGTTAAAGGCGCTGCAGTCTGGAACCGCAAGACCGCTACGGTCGCAGGTTCGAATCCTGCCTCGGGCATGGATGTTTGTGATGTCCTTAGGTTAGTTAGGTTTAACTAGTTCTAAGTTCTAGGGGACTAATGACCTCAGCAGTTGAGTCCCATAGTGCTCAGAGCCATTTGAACCATTTTTGAACCACCGCGGCCGCCGATGCTGGTGCTGATTCCGCATTTAACATTTGACGATACCACTATGGCTGCAGTACATTAGGACTTTGTTTTTATGATACAGGTATGCCTCTTCATATTTAAAGCGCACAAATATAAATTTTGTCAGTACCACTTTTGAACCGGCCGATGTGACCGAGCGGTTCTAGGCGCTTCAGTCTGGAACCGCGCGACCGCTACGGTCACAGGTTCGAATCCTGCCTCGGGCATGGTTGAGTGTGATGTCTTTAGGTTAGTTAGGTTTAAGTAGTTCTAAGTTCTAGGGGACTGATGACCTCAGATGTTAAGTCCCATAGTGCTCAGAGACATTTGAACCACTACTTTTCATTATAGTCTATGTATTCTTCTTAAGTTGTATACAGTTTGCGAGTGTATTTATGTTTTTCCCATTTGCTGCAGATGTGATGATGGTCACTAAAGACCGAAACCCGTAATCTGTTATCAAACAGTTTGTGAACATAGACGTAAATTAAAGGAAACTTATTAAGTATACGGGTCACTGTTTTTTCGCGACGATGTCGCAGCTTGTGAATTTTTTAATTGCCGTTTGCATAGCAGACTCATCCCGCTTCTTCCGAGCTCGTGAAGTCATTTCTGAACCAATTCCTATAATAAAAACAGATTGAGAAAGTACGGTTTAAATGTGGAATACTAGGGTACAAATATGATATACTAGTATTCCATATTAGTGACACAGCCACCTTGAAATTCAGAAACACAAATAAAATCGAAAACTAAATTTGAATAGGCAACAAACAGGTCATTTTACAGCTCAATGTATTAGCTAAACCTCTGTTCGCAAAATATATTAATAATTTCTGTGTTATGACAAGAATGAAACTGAAAACAACCAACCTGCAACATTATGCCTCAAAGCAAATTCCTGAAAACGACTTCACTCACTCGCAATGGCTGCTAACTGAAACATAAATGGATCCCAAAGCAGCCTACAGTTGCTGTACGTAGTTTTTAAGCAGATAAAAAAAAAAATGGCTCTGAGCACTATGGGACTCAACTGCTGAGGTCATAAGTCCCCTAGAACTTAGAACTACTTAAACCTAACTAACCTAAGGACATCACACACATCCATGCCCGAGGCAGGATTCGAACCTGCGACCGTAGCGGTCGCGTGGTTCCAGACTGTAGCGCCTAGAACCGCTTTTTTTTTTAAAAAAATCATTGTAAAACAAATCACAAATGTAAAGGAACAGGGATACAGGGATGTCGTTTTTATTTATTTATTTATTTATTTTCCATAAAGATCACTCTGTTAAAAGGAACATGTACATCATTTCATGGTATAGTATGTGCATTATATGTGGAGCGGTGAGAGAAGCGTGAGGTTCATTATCAGCTGTCAAATGTGCACACCGACTGCACCCGGCACATCCCAACTACGTGGGGGGTCGAGGAAGACTGCCTGAAGATAGCTGGCAAAGGTTTTCCGATAGTGTGACCACCTATGAACCTCATTGTGGGCTTGCTGCAAGAAATACCAAAAGTCGAGTCGCGACTTGGCAGCGTCCCCATAGAGGTACGCGATCGTCCAACCTTTGACCCAGATGATCGAGTGTGATTTAGTCGTCGGAAAGTAGTCACTCTCCGGGTGTAAGAAGGAAGCAGGTGTAATATGTTGCGGGGTCACACGGAGGTAGCAAGCCAGCATCTGTCTTCCTAGGAGCCATACGTCCTCCACCGCGATACAAGTTAAGCGGTGATGGTCGTCATCCACTTGGCGACATTTCGGCCATAGTGGAGTGTCCACTAGTCCAGTTGCATAGAGTCGTTGGTTGGTGTTGAACTTGCCACAGGTGACAGAGAACCTCAGTGCCCGAACGAAGGTAGGAAGGAATTTTTGGTGCACATGTCTCCAAATCTTCGGTATCGGCCACTCCGGCCGGCTTTAAGCAGCTAACCAAAGTACAGCACCTACAAGGTGCGAAATCATAGTACTGCATATTACGACATAGTACTGCATATTACTACACCTACTCCACATTTGTACCTCTTCCTCTTATATCCTCCACTTCTAAACCACAAAACGAGGTAGCTGTGCTGGGTGTCCACGTTAGCTAAATAACATCACCTTTACTATTCTAGCAACTAAATAATTATTTATTAATTATTATGTCTATTTGTCTTAGGATTGGGCTACCAACAGTGTCTCCTAAACGACTGTTCAGTGAACGTTGCTGTGTAAGGGCTTCCGTAACGGGAGCCGGGTGGCTTATTTACTTATTATGCCACCTACCACTATTGCCTATGGTAGAATTAGATTATAAACACAATCAATAGCGATAGGCAGCATAATTAAAAAATATTTTTTTTTAATTTATGAAAAAGTGTCAGCTATGAATGTCAGTCAGAAACCAATCATCATTATTCATCAGAAGACGTAGAACCTGGAGCAAAACTGAAAGCTCTAAAGCGGGATACGACACTAGTTCAGCAGGAAAAGAAAATGGTTTGGAATCGGCCTCGGTTGTATCAAAGTATGAACTAAACATTCGTCTGACGTGACTTAGGCATAAGACGGAAGATCTGAATTAGAATGGTCGGAAAGGCACCCAAACCATATTCCTAATGTCGAGTTAAGAGCCTTAACCAACGCGTCATCTCGCTCTGATGTACCATACTTCGCGATAGGAACAGTGAACCCCAATTGTTTGGTAGAGCACACACGCCACTTCAGCCTTCTGGAAGAGTGATCGACAGAACTACACAAAAATATAGTTAACGTATGTATTCAGTACAACGCTATGTTGCACTGATAAGGTTCCTTGATGATTTTCTTTGATTCTAGGTCCATAGGTGCTACGAATTTTTTGAAGGTCTGCTGGATGCCTTGATGCCTATTTTATTTCGGTAATATTTTGCAGTTTCGACCTTGGGTCATTTTCGAGTATCTACATACGTTTCTTAGCTCTTTGATCATAAATTAATTTAGATGGCAAATATTAATAGTTTAGCGGAAGGCACTTTGTAATGTCACCATTAAGAAAAGGTTCCTTGACGTTGAACAATTTTCAGTTGTTGATGCGTCGCAGTGACTAACTCTTCAAAAAGCGATGTTCCAGTTACCGTCAGCCTAAACTGATTCGTCTTTCGGTAATCCCCCTTAATTAATTCAGCCCAATGCCGGAATTGTTCCTTCAGTGACGCCCCGGTCAGTTCCATCCCATCCGAGAAACTGCTCCGCCTCTGACAGCATTGATGTTGACTGGGTATTTTTAATTTTCTTCGTCTTTTCTTCATCTCAATAGGGTAAAACTCAGCTCCTGTTCTTCATTAGAGAGATCTAGAAGGTTATAAATGCTGGAGATCAATGAGGACAGGCTTATTTATATTTTCGTTTGGCTTTCAGCAGACATCCTGTAGAATTAGTAATATACTAATGACCCACCCCGGCTTGCAAGGGTAGCATTAAATACCTACGGCCGGGCGACTTGTCTGGCGTAGCGGTAATAATGTATGTACACAAAACTCAGTCGTGAGTTAGTCTATTAGTGGATACCGTACCAAAATCCCTACTGTAGTTCCTAAAATTAGTATTTGCAGACAGAAAAACGCGACGGGGGACTTTATAACACGAATACAAAAGGTATTACCGAAATATTCGTGAAAATGTGCATACCTGGTTTTGAAGGACACGTTATCACTGCAACGCTGTAACATTGGACATGTCGCTTTAATGTGCTCCGGAGCATACTTCATGTAGTAAGTGGATGAAACTGTTGTTTATGAATGCGGCAAGGAAAATCCTGGTTTAACGTCTCGCTATCATTAAGGTCAGACCGCAAGTTCGGAAAAAATGGTTCAATTGGCTCTAAGCACTATGAGACTTAACATCTGAGGTCATCAGTTCCCTAGACATAGAACTACTTAGACCTAACTAACCTAAGGACATCACACACGTCCATGCCCAAGGCAGAATTCGAACCTGCGACCGTAGCAGCAGCGCGGTTCCGGACTGAAGCGCCTAGAACAGTTCGGCCACAGCGGCCGGCCACAAGCTCGGACTAAACTGTGATCAGGAAGAAAATGGACCACGACCTTTCAAGGGAACTTGCCTTGAGCGATGTAAAGGAACAGAAAGGAATCAATATGTGGATATTCAGATGGGGGTTTTAACTTTTCCCACCAAATTCGATTACATTGTCTTAACCACTACCCTAGCCTTCTCACCGTCATATATACTGCCAGTATCATAATTTTCAAAAATAATTACTGGCTATTGCATAGAATCGTGGCTGGCTGTCGTACAAGCCAATCCCTGTAACGTTTGACTAAATTCTAGGTGACTATTAGAAGTCACTTTTATCGCTGGAATATCTTCGCACCATTCTTCAAAGAAATATACGGTGACTCAGTTACATTTATCTTGTACTTAGAAACAACTAACGTCCAATGAAAGAAATTTGAAGAGAGACAAGTTACCTGCTTGTAGAGACCTTATGTTCTTCATACTTGTCATTAGACGTCAGTAAATACACGTGATTAGGCGGATTTATTTGGTATTTTCGCTTTATTGAGGTAAAGCATCATATTAAATCAGATGGCTTCAACTGTTTTATACAGATTAAAATGAATCTTCTCAAACTGGTATTAGAGCCCAACTAGGAATGCCTGACAAGGCGTCGTTGAATACTTCATAAGTGAAATGTGTCTGGTGAGAAAAAAACACATTTTCTTGCAGCTGTAACGACGGAACGAAAATACCGTCAGGGATTATCAAACAGTTATGGACAATATGGCGACGCAAATGAAGAAATTAAATGTATCGTCTTTCAGCGCTCTGGCTCATAACGTGTACAGTGCGCGACGGCGTCGTTCCTTAAGGAAACATTGGTCAATTTCACCACCAGATATACTAAATTTGATAAAGAATAAATTTATCTAATGACTTCTCTATCAATTGTACACTGCTGACTTCATGTCTACTGCCTCTAATGATTGCAAGCGAACCGAGTATTACTTTAGTATTGTCGACGTTACGTGGTTAAAGGTACGACTCTGGCGCCATCTGTTAACGGCTGTTTGCCGAAGTGAGCTGTCGCACCGCAAGATAGCGCGCATGATGCTGCTTTGCAACTGCTACACGCAGAACGAACCTGCAAGTAATTCTCCACACGCCTCCTCGTTTAACATATGATGCTTTGTTCGAGAATATAAATGTACGTATATTTTTCTCCTTTGGCTCTGATTCAAGTTCACGCTAACACGAACCTGACTGGTGTTGTCCATATCCAGAATACAACTACGACACTAAACACAGCTTCGTAGGCAACAACATTTGTTGCATAAATACGAACACCAGTCAACAAAACAGTATGAACAGTGTTACTGCTTGCAGTCCACTCGACATCCTTGGTTATTAGCGATTTACGCATGTTGTATTTCACGCAGCACTGGAGGAGGAGGAAAGGAAAGTCTGACATTTAACAGCAAAAAAGTGTAGTGCCACGGAAGTATGCTTACGAAGGTGCTACATGTTCACTGCCGGGAAAAATATTAAGCCTTAATCTGATGAAAACAAACATGTGACACATAGTGACAACGTCACAGACAAGGTATCGCACTGAAAAGTCCAGGAATAACCGACGTGTGTGGATGGCATTTCTCTGTAATTATATAGGATGAATAATTCGTTGACAATCATCAGTACTGACAATTTACTGAATGAATGTCTGATCCGGCTCATAATGTAAAGATACAGTGAAGATGTGTTGAAAACCTTTTTCTATATTCATCTTTTTTGCGCAGAATCAGTTTACAGAAAAGCTTTAAAGGCGTTAATACGCAATAAAACACCCACAATGCTTACTTTACTTTATGGGACATATTATTTGAACCGAATTTGAATTTAAAAATATACTTGCAATCGAAGGTAAAGTGCATAGTGAAGCGCCACAAACGAACGAAAAATCTGACAGTAATTTCGTTAACCTTATGCTCATTTCTTGCTACCTCAGCTCGTAGCTTTTACATAATGACAGCTTACACAAACGTTCATAGTGTATTGTCCTTTTGTTTATTGCCATTTGGGCGAGCTGACAGCAGCAAACTGCCCATATTTTTAAGTCGAAACAATACAAATAGCAATAGCGGTTTATGTTGTACGATTTAATACGTATAACGTGTGTCAAAAATATAGGGTGGTTATAATTAAACTCTCGCTACTTAATACGGCCCCTACGAAAAACTAGTGATCGTAGTGCAGAGAAACTTTGTGGAAACCTTAGTAAGGATATGCGGAGGAGAATTAACGAATAAACGGTTGAAAAAACAAATTTTAATTTCCACGTGAGAAGGTAACATTTGTTAATTGTATACATATTTACGTTCCTGTTACAATTGTTGCTCAGTATGACGACCGTCTGTATCCACGGCAGCCTGGAACTTTGGTTCAAATGGCTCTGAGCACTATGCGACTTAACTTCTGAGATCATCAGTCGCCTAGAACTTAGAACTAATTACACCTAACTAACCTAAGGACATCGCACACATCCATGCCCGAGGCAGGATTCGAACCTGCGACCGTAGCGGTCGCTCGGCTCCAGACTGTAGCGCCTAGAACAGCACGGCCACTCCGGCCGGCCCTGGAACTTTGTACTGATTCCATGTCACAAACGTTCCCAGCACTTGTCGAACAGTGACACACCTCGTAAACTGCTTTAAGATCGTAAATTGCTTCCAGCATTGTCATCCATTACAACAATAACTTCAATATTTGTGGTGCAGTTAGCCGTCGGCTTTACCCAGCAGGAATTGGAAAAACCGCCCGGTTACACCCGATACGGGTATTTAGTCGTAAACAACCATCAATATCTCGCAGCCGCAATTCTCATATCGCCAATTACTTCGAACTTCCGAATCATGTCCTTCATGATGAAAAATGACCTCTCATTATCACTGTAATGCGATGTGTGGTGTCACCGCCAGACACCACACTTGCTAGGTGGTAGCTTAAATCGGCCGCGGTCCATTAGTACATGTCGGACCCGCGTGTCGCCACTGTCAGTACTTGCAGACCTAGCGCCACCACATGGCAGGTCTAGAAAGACGGACTAGCACTCGCCCCAGTTGTACGGACGACATTGCTAGCGACTACACTGACGAAGCATCGCTCATTAGCCGAGCAGATAGTTAGAATAGCCTTCAGCTAAGTCCATGGCTACGACCTAGCAAGGCGCCATTAGCCTTACAGTGATTGTAATTAACCGTATCTGGAGATAGACTCATTTGTATCGTCAATAGCGATGTACCACAAGGATGAATTAAAGTTAAGTATTCAAGGAGCTGCATACTTTTCTTATAGCATTAATTAAGTATCCTGTTCCAGAATTCACACCCGTCTGCGTTAGACAGCGTGCATTTCAGCCTCCTCTATCTACAAGGTGTTGGCACATTAGCCAACACATCACGATGATACTCGCGAATAGCAGAAGCACTATTGCTATTGTTTCGATATGACAGCTTTACGACTAAAGCCCTGCTCATCTTGTCCAGAGCCATGTTGACTGCCTGCAACTGTTATGCACACTGATGTTTATGTTACAATCCTACGTCACCGTACAAGTACCGGCGCATAGCGGCAGGTTATGACACTAACACTGCTAACATCGCAAATCTTGCAGCGCACAGTCTGATCACCATTCCTATTAATTTGGGGACCCGTACGGTAAATAGTTTTCCGTCTGAGTGGCTCACTTCTAATTTCATTTGTAACTCCCCTGTACCAGCCCCTCAGTTGTAAACGGGAGCTGGCCGCTGTGGCCGAGAGGTTCTCGTACTCGCTTCGGCGGTGCGTATACTAAAATTGGAACGATAAAGAGAAGATTACAACGCCCCCTGCGCAAGGATAACATGCAAAATCGTGAAGCGTTCCACATTTAAAAAGCCGACATAGTAGCTCAGCGTGTTCGGTCAGAGGGCTGCGTCCTCTGTGTAATAAAAAAACTGAGTCAAGGAATCAACGATCAATTTGAACGTATGTCTTGCGATGTGCGCTCAGACCAACCGCGCTGCTGCTACGGTCGAAGGTTCGAATCCTGCCTCGGGCATGGATGTGTGTGATGTCCTTAGGTTAGTTAGGTTTAAGTGGTTCTACGTTCTAGGGGAATGATGACCTCCGATGTCAAGTCCCATAGTGCATAGAGCTATTACAACCATGTTTTTTGTAAACGAAAAAGAGAGAAACAAGCAAGCGAAGTTCCAGTACGCAGTGGTTAAAAAATTGTATATTAATATTCAGTGTCGTACTGAAATCACGGCGAGACAGGAACCGCCAAGAGCACAGGCAGGGAGGGAAAGCAAAAACTGGCACAAAAATCTTAAGAACTAACCGGAAGCGGTACATGAGTTCACCTGCCCTTTCCTAACCTGCACTGCCCTGCGAGAAGAAGCCTTTCCCTCGGCACGAAACTGTAAACGTACACTGGTGTCATAGTGACAATTTGACCAAGTAGCACACAAAGAAATGGCTACTACCGACTAGGCGTCCCCTGGGTTGTGTGTCGATAGTGCAGTTGGTTGATACAGCTGCCGAATGCGCAGCTACACTCCTGGAAATGGAAAAAAGAACACATTGACACCGGTGTGTCAGACCCACCATACTTGCTCCGGACACTGCGAGAGGGCTGTACAAGCAATGATCACACGCAGAGCACAGCGGACACACCAGGTACCGCGGTGTTGGCCGTCGAATGGCGCTAGCTGCGCAGCATTTGTGCACCGCCGCCGTCAGTGTCAGCCAGTTTGCCGTGGCATACGGAGCTCCATCGCAGTCTTTAACACTGGTAGCATGCCGTGACAGCGTGGACGTGAACCGTATGTGCAGTTGACGGACTTTGAGCGAGGGCGTATAGTGGGCATGTGGGAGGCCGGGTGGACGTACCGCCGAATTGCTCAACACGTGGGGCGTGAGGTCTCCACAGTACATCGATGCTGTCGCCAGTGGTCGGCGGAAGGCGCACGTGCCCGTCGACCTGGGACCGGACCGCAGCGACGCACGGATGCACGCCAAGACCGTAGGATCCTACGCAGTGCCGTAGGGGACCGCACCGCCACTTCCCAGCAAATTAGGGACACTGTTGCTCCTGGGGTATCGGCGAGGACCATTCGCAACCGTCTCCATGAAGCTGGGCTACGGTCCCGCACACCGTTAGGCCGTCTTCCGCTCACGCCCCAACATCGTGCAGCCCGCCTCCAGTGGTGTCGCGACAGGCGTGAATGGAGGGACGAATGGAGACGTGTCGTCTTCAGCGATGAGAGTCGCTTCTGCCTTGGTGCCAATGATGGTCGTATGCGTGTTTGGCGCCGTGCAGGTGAGCGCCACAATCAGGACTGCATACGACCGAGGCACACAGGGCCAACACCCGGCATCATGGTGTGGGGAGCGATCTCCTACACTGGCCGTACACCACTGGTGATCGTCGAGGGGACACTGAATAGTGCATGGTACATCCAAACCCTCATCGAACCCATCGTTCTACCATTCCTAGACCGGCAAGGGAACTTGCTGTTCCAACAGGACAATGCACGTCCGCATGTATCCCGTGCCACCCAACGTGCTCTAGAAGGTGTAAGTCAACTACCCTGGCCAGCAAGATCTCCGGATCTGTCCCCCATTGAGCATGTTTGGGACTGGATGAAGCGTCGTCTCACGCGGTCTGCACGTCCAGCACGAACGCTGGTCCAACTGAGGCGCCAGGTGGAAATGGCATGGCAAGCCGTTCCACAGGACTACATCCAGCATCTCTACGATCGTCTCCATGGGAGAATAGCAGCCTGCATTGCTGCGAAAGGTGGATATACACTGTACTAGTGCCGACATTGTGCATGCTCTTTTGCCTGTGTCTATGTGCCTGTGGTTCTGTCAGTGTGATCATGTGATGTATCTGACCCCAGGAATGTGTCAATAAAGTTTCCCCTTCCTGGGACAATGAATTCACGGTGTTCTTATTTCAATTTCCAGGAGTGTCGTTTATGTTAAATAATGGAATTTTTGCTGCAATTTCGCTACGGTACTGTAGGGGCGCTGAAGCAAGTACTGTATTTGACGGAAGGCGATATTTGCCGATTTCTGCCAACTGAGGGCTTCAGCGAAACTGTTTAAGTAACAGTGCATCAAATTATTTGATAGAACAATAAGTGAAATAGGAAACAGGTCTTGCATGTAAGTACTATTCCAACCCGTTTAATTTTCTGTTAGAAATGTCTTAAATGAGAATTGTGTATCCAGTTTTGAAAAATATACAGCAGATTTGGGTGTCTAATATAGCAAACATATCGATACGACTGAACTAGTTAACGACATTGTGGCTTTCAGATTCCAGTAGAAATAGCAAAGACACAGCTTACCATTTGCATACTTTGATTTTTTTTCTCTCTAACTACGGATTACGAGATGATGATGAAGTCCCATGCTCCTCGACAGAGCGTATGGGACGATGCGGGAGACCCGCACCGCCTTACTAGGCATGGTCCTAGCAGAGGCGGTTTGCCATTGCCTTCCTCCGACCTTAATGGCGATGAATGATGATGATGAAGACGACACAACAATACCCAGTCATGTCGAGGAGTACGACAAGCTCATCCAAACATCGAAATAGCTCTGAGAGTATTTATGACAATTCCAGTGACTGCAATACCTTCCCAGCGCAACGCAAAGGAAATTAAGTAAGATAAAACACTTAAGGTGGAGTATGGGTGAAGCAGATGTCAAATTTAGCTATCTTGTCGATGGAATTCGACACAGTTGCTAAATTTGACTTCAGTAACAGAATCAATGAGTTCGCTTCGCTCAAACCAAGGAAATGGAAACTAAAATTATACTAAAAACACATTTTTAGACAGGAATATGTCCTCAACACTTACTTATAGCCCTTTTTCTTTTATTTCCAATCAACAGTTTATGCATATTAGTGTCACGACCTGTCAAAAGCCTGAATAACCTTTTGCAGCATGGACAACTGCGAGACCAGAGTCAATGAGATTCTGGAAGGTACCGACAAGGATGTGGAGCCATACCAAGTGCGTGGCGTCGCCAGCTACCCTAGGTTTCTCGGTTGAGGATCCACGGCGAGAACAGTCCGATCGAGGTGGTCCCACAGATTCTCGATTGCGTTTAAATCCGGGAGTCTGGTGGCCAGGACAGTACGGTGAACTTATCCTGGTGCTCGTCAAACCACGCACTGCAAGCTGTGTGACACACCGCATTGTCCTGCTGGTAGACGCCATCCTGCCTATGAAAAACCGCATGCAGTGTATTTCGTTTGAGACGTTTCACGTTTTACACGGCAACGACATAAAATTTGAAACTTCCTGACAGATTATAACTGTGTGCCGGACCGAGACTCAAGCTCGGGACCTTTGCCTTTCGCGGGCAAGTGCTCTACCACCTGAGCTACCCAAGCACGACTCACGCCCCGTCCTCAACGCCTTACTTCTGACAGTACCTCGTCTCCTACCTTCCTACCTCCTGCGGAGAGCTTCTGTAAAGTTTGGAAGGTAGGAGACGAGGTACTGGCAGAAGTAAGGCTGTGAGGACGGGACGTGAGTCGTGCTTGGGTAGAGGTGGCAGAGCACTTGCCCTCGAAAGGCGAAGGTCCCGAGTTTGAGTCTCAGTCCGGCACACAGTTTTAATCTGCCAGGAAGTTTCATATCAGCGCAAACTCCGCTGCAGAGTGAAAATCTCATTCTGGACATAAAATTTGATTCATCTATGAAGGCCACCTTTCACCAATCAGTTGACGCTCACTTGCGGTACTGGCGTGCTGATTCCAACTTTCGTCGCCTATGTACAGCGGTCAGGATGGATGCGTGGACCAGGCGCCTGCTGCGGGGACCCACGTGCAGCAACGTTCGCTGAACGGTTTTGAGGAGACCCTGTTGGCAGCCGCTTGGTTCATGTGGGCGGTCAGTTGCTCAACAGTTGTGCGTCTATTCGCCCGTACACATCTGCACATCTGCACACCTGCCATATACGACCCGCGGTGCACCGCGGCTGTTTTGGATAGCACCATTTTGCATGCACCATTTTGCAAGCGACTCGTAGTGAAATTGCGTGCTTATGGAATATCGTATCAGTTATGTGACTGGATTTGTGATTTCCTGTCAGAGAGGTCACAGTTCGTAGTAATTGATGGAAAGTCATCGGGTAAAACATAAGTGATTTCTGGCGTTCCCCAAGGTAGTGTTATAGGGCCTTTGTTGTTCCTTATCTATATAAACGATTTGGGAGACAATCTGAGCAGCAGTCTTCGGTTGTTTGCAGATGATGCTGTCGTTTATCGACTAATAAAGTCATCATAATATCAAAACAAGCTGCGGAAGCGATTTAGAAAAGATATGTGAATGGTGCGAAAAGTGGCAGTTGACCCTAAAAGAACGAAAACTGTGAGGCCATCCATATGAGTGCTAAAAGGAACTAGTTAAACTTCGGTTACACGATAAATCAGTCTAATCTAAAAGCCGTATATTCAACTAAATACCTAGATATTACAATTACGAGCAACTTAAATTGGAAGGAACACATAGAAAACGTTGTGGGGAAGGCTAAATAAAGACTGCGTTTTATTGGCAGGACACTTAGAAAATGTAACAGACCTATTAAGGAGACTGACTACACTATGCTTGTCCGTCCTCTTTTAGAATACTGCTGCGCGGTGAGGGATCCTCACCAGGTAGGACTACGGAGTACATCGAAAAAGTTCAAAGAAAGGCAGCACGTTTTGTATTATCGCGAAATATGGGAGAGAGTGTCACAGAAATGTTACAGGATTGTGGACATCATTAAAAGAGAGGCATTTTTCTTTGCGACGGAATCTTCTCACCAAATTCCAATCACCAACTTTCTCCTCCGAATGCGAAAATATTTTGTTGACGCCGACCTACATAGGGAGGAATGACCACCACGATAAAATAAGGGAAATCAGAGCTCGTGTGGAAAGATATAGGTGTTCATTCTTTCCGCGCGCTATACAAGACAGATTGGAATAATAGAGAATTGTGAAGGTGATTCGATGAACACTCTGGCAGGCACTTAAATGTGATTTTTAGAGTATCCATGTAGATATAGATGTAGATGTATACTTAATCCACTGCGGCAGGCGGGCAGTATACAAACTTAACCGTTTGGGGAATAATTCCAATCTTGACGCGAAGCCAACGATCATGTCCTTTTGCACGTGTGATAAACCGCTGCGTCTCCGCATAGCGATAACGAATACACTGTTTTCCAAGTCCCTCCGACACTCTTTACGTACTTTCCATTGCCCGTGCTGCTAAATGCCACATGTGAGTGGTTATTGCACTTTGACATCGAACATAGCCAGTTGCCACAAAAATATGATTGAACCATGTACATCACACTAAAATAAGTGTGAAGCAGCTGAAAAAAATGAGTCATAGTTTTTTTAATTTTCAATAGTTTTATGAAGTTTATACAATACAATTTGTGTTTTATTTACAACTATGATGCATTCAGTGACTTGCGGGCAATATTTTCCGTCTGTTTTTGTTGTGGTCTTCATTCTGAAACAGCTCTCCATGCTATAGTCCTATTAAAATTACATATTAGTTGACATCTGTCAGTTGCCGCTACAGTATTCTCACACCGGGTACCACTCGGTTAAAGGTGATATACAGCAACGGCGCGTCTCTTCACAAGTGCTGAAGTGGTGTCACATGTAACACCGAGGAGTGTTGAAAGCGGCTGCCGTGATGTATGACGGGAACGTGAGATGCTCCATCCATAACTGATTTTAAGTGACTAGTGACTGAACTGTGGCTGACGATACGTTCTGTTGCCCTGAATCCGCACTCATGTCCCAACCAAACCACAACCTCCTGATGTGCAACGTATCCGAGAAAACAGTGGTCAACGACCTGTGACAACACTGTTAATCACACTCGCTTTGTTCACGGTGATTAAAGCTAACCTTTACCACCAAACTCAAAACAGAATAATATCAGTTTCATACCTAAAAGCGAACTGTAACTTCTCGCTTTCATTGTTTACCAGAAACTACCCTCACTCTGCGTACACCACGAGATGACATGGTACCAACCGATGAGCAGTCCTCACTGACATTCGTTTACAGGTCTTGGGCGACACAGACAGAGCCCAAGCGAAAAACGAATGAGAGGGAGAAAAAAAAAAAAGAGAAAATAAAAGTCGTAACGATGATCAAAATGATGAGATATAGGATTAAAGATAAAAAGAACTACATTTAAACAAGTTAATGGAATAAAAATAATAACCAAAGTCAGTATGATAAAGATTTTAAAAAAATTCTATCACCTGATGAGATTCGCACGCACAACTTTCTGCTAGTCAGGACAGCTTTTTTTTATTTTGGAAAAAGGGTGATCGGGGTGAAAGTAGGCAGGGGTCGCAACCCGAGGCAACGCCTCGATGCCCCGTTCTCCATCTCAGAACTAAGAAGGGTGGAAGGCACAGGATTCAAGAGGGCGAAAATGAATCAAGGAAAAGGCGAAAAGACTTTTTTTGTACCATCAGCAATGTGTTCTAAAAACTCGTGCTACTGCATGCCTCAGAATACAGAGGGGAGGGTAAATGAAAATGGGTCCTCACTGGCTACCAAACGGGAAGAAAAACAAAAGAGGTCGTCTCGTTACGACGTGAGGACGGCTCCTCTCTGCGGAATTATCGATGCATCCCTTCTTGTAGCAACAACGTCGCTGTTGGTAGTTCAGTCCTAGCAAAAAGCGTTCGCGTTTCAACTTCTCTTGTAATGGGTAATCCAGATGCGAGGTGGGTTATGGACAGCACTCCGGAGAAAATTTGAGAAATATTGCTGGTGCTAGGTATTCCATGCAATGGCTCAGTGTCGTTCGTTCAAGTAGTACCAAAAAGCTACGACTTTCATCTCACCGACACCGAACAAGCAATGGACGGTCTGGCCGCTTATCCATGTCACAGAAGTCGTTTTTGCTCTCGGAAAATACGCCTCATCAGGGAAGAGGAGCGATTGTGCAGTTTTCCGGTCGGGAATCACGCATGTGAGGAAAGCCAACACGTGCCGCGCCAAATGACAAACAAGCATCGTCGATCTGCAGACAAGGCGATCGTCATCCGTATCAATCACTACTCAGGTGACACACAATGGAAAGTCCGCTAGGTGAGTTTGATGAAGGCGAGACCTCCCGTTAACCATCATGTAGCAAGCAGACTTAAAGTCTGTATCAAGAATGGCGGTACTATCGCCTGCAACACAGCACACCACTCCATACGGATGTCTTTCCTTTCAATCACGTTCGGGTCCCTATTCAGTTGCAGGTTGCTGCCATCACCCATGTTGGCATAAAGCGTGTGGGCAATAGTGCCGTGCGGATATAACTTAGTTCAAGGAAGAATTGGCCACTGTAGAAGAAAGACGCTGGGATGTCCGGTAACAGCACCAGGGAGAGAGAGAGAGAGATCGGCACTATGGCCTCCACATCCTCATGTGAGAGCTTACAAATAGGGCCTTCACTCTCTCCTGAACATGGAAAAGGCCTAAGCCCTCTCTGTTCCTTGGGAGGGTCAGGAACTCGTAGTGGATCTTATACAAAATGGTTCAAATGGCTCTGAGCACTATGGGACTTAACATCTGAGGTCATCAGTCCCCTAGAACTTAGAACTACATAAACCTAACTAACCTAAGGACACCACACACATCCATGCCCGGGGCAGGATTCGAACCTGCGACCGTAGCGGTCGCGTGGTTCCAGACTGTAGCGCCTATAAACGCTCGGCCACACCGGCCGGCGATCTTATACAGCATACTCATACTAACAAAGGATCCCAAAACCACCAGTGTGCAGCCTGCCAGAAATGGCGTAATCGGAAGTGTCCACGCAACATGAGGAATTCGCGACGTCAAATAGACATTGGCATATCGCTTCCGTGGTGGTCAGTTAGCCCTGCTGTGATATGATTTAACAGACCCCTGCTGCTGAGAGCCATAGAGGGCCGCAGATCACTTGTGAAATCGTTTCCTAATCAACGTATCGTGTCACCTACTCATAGGGGGTGACTCACCCATCAGGCAGCCACGAACTTACAGACAGAGCATGTGATTTTTGGACGTTGAGAGGTCTGCCTGATGCCACGCCGTTTCTTGCTATCCACGCCAATGCTACGCAGACATCTTCGCTGCCATGGAAAATGTGTACCAGATCGTTGGCATTGCAGTGCAGTAAAAAGCGTGACCATCAAGTGTCAACCCCGCCAGGTGTTGTCGGAGGCGACCGAATAGCGGTTCCAAAGCAAAGGGGTACAATAGTGGGGAAAGAGGACAGCCCTGTCTCACCAAACGATGGATCAGGACTGGCAGGGTGAGACGACCGCTGTACAACACACTGGACGTCGCGCAGCGAAAAAGACCCATCACTACCTCTACGATGGTGTCCAGGTACCCCATTTGCCGTAGTAACGCCGTAAAAAACGCTTTATCAGCTACGTAAAAGGCGTTTTCTGAAGTGGAGGGAGGCCAAGACTCCAAGGATTTGGCCATCCCGGGCAAGCGCACTCATGTCACGATACCGACAGCGTGTAGTACGGATGTTATGATCGGCTCCTAATGATACCTGGTCCTGTGAAAGGACAGAATGGGCTATCTGCTTGAGACGCACCACCAGCAGTCAAGTGGAGGTCTTCATGTCGCTGTTGACTGAGGTCAGGATACGACCAATCCTTCAAGGAAGGCCTCAAGGAGCTACACGGACCATTCCCATATAATGCTGCAA
Source organism: Schistocerca cancellata (assembly GCF_023864275.1). Taxonomy (NCBI): domain Eukaryota; kingdom Metazoa; phylum Arthropoda; class Insecta; order Orthoptera; family Acrididae; genus Schistocerca; species Schistocerca cancellata. The sequence goes on along the minus strand of NC_064629.1, from coordinate 207,419,052 downwards.
TAGAAGTCCATGGAATGTCGCCTCCATGTCGCCACGTCTCTACTATAGCCAGTCAAGGTCTTCCAGAGGCAGACTTTGTGCAGAGTAACCACCATGACAGGGCATACTGATCGGCGCCCTGTCAGCGAGTGCAGGAGTCCCATGTGTCTATATGAGACGCCGACGCTGCGGAGAAGCGAGATGGCCACATTCAACTTCCACGGACCACGGCAGCGCGCTGTGTCATACTTTCTGATGGCTGAGGGTAGTGGCTAGAGATGGGGGTCCGCTCTTGAACTAATTCATAGAGTTGAATCTTTCAAAGGAGTGAACAATCAGTGATGCAGAAAAAAAGAATGGTAGCTCCAAACGTTTCCCACGGCATAGAGAGAGAGAGAGAGAGAGAGAGACGGAGCATATCAGCAGCGCCTCTGCTGGTCAGAGCACAGTGCACGCCACACAACACAGCCAGCGTCGGCCTCTGCCCTGCTTCTACCTTGGCTACCCGCATTGTGCAGTGCCACATTGGATTTTGTGTTTCACATATGCCGTGCCGTCTCTGTGCGTCGTCTGCCGCATGCAGTGTCTGGCGCAGCTTAACTTCGCATCGCACTCTGTCGGCGATCGTTTCAGTCGCACGTCCTGCCCTCTGGGCAGTTGATGCGAGCAACAGGACAGAGGGCCACCTAGCGGATAACATAGGAACTACTTGCAACAACCTGCTCGCAAGGGAATGGATGATTTGTCTCGGAGCGGGTGAGTTCACCGCTCCCCCCACCCCCGGAACTCGCCCGCTCAACGCTCACCCCACCGTCTCGACTCTAGCCAGAGCGTTGAGCAAAGTGACTCAGGTGTCACTCTGGTCTCTGCGGTCTCAGCTCACGCAGTAATATAGCTCGCGGCTCGACCTGCTCAACTCAGCACCTCTGCATCGGACTTCGTCCCTACTGGATATTGTTCTTCGTAGTAATACCACTATGTATATTACATTATTATGTTATCTATATATCAATTGTTTTTATTTTATTTTTATTGGTTTAAACTGATTAGATTAGGTTCCTGATGACTCCTCTTACTATACGATTTTTATTATGGACACTCGAATTTACGCTTTAATTACGAGCAAACCGATGCCTCAGAACATGTTCTACCAACCGATCCCTTCTTCTAGTCAAATTGTGCCACAAACTCCTATTCTCCCCAATTCTATTCAATACCTCCTCATTAGTTATGTGATCTACCCATCTAATCTTCAGTATTGTTCTGCAGCACCACATTTCGAAAGCTTCTATTCTCTTCTTGTCCAAACTATTTATCGTCCATGTTTCACTTCCATACATGGCTACACTCCATACAAATACTTTCAGAAACGACTTCCTGTCACTTAAATCTATACTCCATGTTAACAAATTTCTCTTCTTCAGAAACGCTTTCCTTGCCATTGCCATTCTGCATTTTATATCTTCTCTACTTCGACCATCATCAGTTATTTTGCTCCCCAAATAGTAAAATTCCTTTACTTTTTCAAGTGTCTCATTTCCTAATCTAATTCCCTCAGCATCACCCGACTTAATTCGACTACATTCCATTATCCTCGTTTTGCTTTTGTTGATGTTCATCTTATACCCTCCTTTCAAGACACTGTCCATTCCGTTCAACTGCTCTTCCAAGTCCTTTGCTGTCTCTGACAGAATTACAATGTCATCGGTGAACCTCAAAGTTTTTATTTCTTCTCCGTGGATTTTAATACCTATTCCGAACTTTTCTTTTGTTTTCTTTACTGCTTGCTCAATATACAGATTCAATAGCATCAGGGAGAGGCTACAACCCTGTCTCACTCCCTTCCCAACTACTGTTTCCCTTTCATGTCTCTCGACTCTTATAGCTGCCATCTGCTTTCTGTACAAATTTTAAATAGCCTTTCGCTCTCTGTATTTTACCCCTGCCACCTTCAGCGTCTAACAGCGTATTATGCGTGTTCGACGAATGGCTTAGCTTGATAGGGAAACAGAATGGCACAGCAAACACATTCCTGTGACGTTATGGGTGGGAGATCACTAGAAGTGTATACGTCAGCTACCCCCAGTGTGACAGGTACCGGAAGTCGATTTTTGTACATAAAATCGCTTCACAACAGTGTGTGCAGGACTCCAGGAGGGAGGAATCACGACAGCAGAATAGGCAAGGTTGACAACGTCCAAAAACCAGGCTTCAGGGTCGTTATCTTTTATTAAGTGTCAGAATGGGTGTAACCTGCACAGCACATTTTGCGGCTAGAGAACTAGCCGTAGCGTCCGCGTCACATTTTCTCCCATAGAAATGCATGTCGTCGTCCCGGAGAGGTTGCTCTGTACTCGGCGACCTGCCAAATGCATTCCTCGCAAACAGAGACTGCGTAGCTCGGCGAATGTGGTGTCTTATCCGCAGTAAGTGGAACCAGGAACAGTGGAATAGAGTCTTGTTTACAGATGAGTCGATATTTAGACTGGAAGGCAATCGTTGACTTCCTTCCATGTGGCGAGAATCTGATGTTCGATCCACGAGATAGAACCCTATCAAAAATGATTGGTACTCTCGAGTCCAAAGGATTAATTTTGTAGGGCGTCTATTAGATTGATTAGATCTATACGTATAACGTCCTTTAAAATGAATAAGGCCCGAATAAACAAAATGAAATATGACTGATTTCACTTGTGGCTCTACAGACACCCATTCTTGTGTAGCGCAGCAGAACATTTTGTTTCATTTAATGTATCCTAGATTAACGAGACAAACTTTCAAATTTACCCTTTCATGTATAACGTTGTTTCGTCTCGAAGCTCTCGAAGTGTCTTATTTCATCTGACATGAAAATAATTTACTGATGCAAGAAGTTGTTCTCCGTGAGTACCTACTAGAAGCAGACAAGTTTTTCTTAGTTGAAAAAACTATCTTGGATTAGGTATTACAATATTTAATTTAAGTAATTCCGCAAACGCATTGGGCTACTCCTCACCCTACTCACTTCTACTCTGTGATAAAACTGGTGCTTCGGTTAATTAAATTTACGAAAGGTCCGAACTTGAAATAAAGATGTGTGATTTGCCCTAAGTTTATAATTAGTATTCTACATCAAAACTTACAAAATTCCTATTAATGTACAAGCGACGGCTGCTCTCAGGAGTCATACAAAGAACAATTCTTTACTACACGATTTAAAATGGTATGAAAAGTGCAACATCTATTTGGTGAATGACGTACCGAGTTACTAAACCAGATCACAAGCTAAATTCAGGTTATACGCAGAGCAAAATCCGTCACACACTGATAGTAGCTCTTGGTGCCATTGTGCTGCGAATTCGACAAGAAGACCTTGTCAACAATTTTGCTCCAATGTAACGCGCCAACTCGTAAAGAAAAAGTGCACATTAGCGTGCGTTACTCAGGAAACAAATAGAGAGGAGCGGTATATGCTTATTGTTCCCACGTCCTCAATGAGAACTTTTTCTGCACTCATGAATAGCTCTCTCTCTCTCTCTCTCTCTCTCTCTCTCTCTCTTACTTTCAATGGATAGTATTGTAGTGATGCTCATTACCATTTCATACCAATGTCATGCCTTGTATTCACAGCAGTCAAAAACGGAATACATCAGACAACTGTCTGACCGTCACCTACCACTTCTAGCGATCACTTCCTGGCCACCAGTGTCTTTAGCCACTAGTATCTGCCTGCTCGCAACCACAACTACTAACACGCTCCAACTGACTGCTACACTCCAACTGGCTGTTACACTCCAACTGCCCGCTGTTCTCTAACTGCCACTTCCTCGTTTCGAGAACTAGCCTGTCAAGGTAGGGCGGCCACGCTCTCAATATTCATCGGCTGAGCCAAAACTCGCTCCAGAGACCACATACAGAGACATAAGTGTAGCCAATGCAGCAGAGAAGATGCGGAAATCGATCGGTGTGTTACCGATACAAAACCAAAAGTGCGTGCTTGCAGTCGATATGTAAATAAATAGTACTTATGAAAGACGGCTGATTAAAGTAGACACCTCCGATATCGTGCTTCCTGGCAGATTAGAACTGTGTGCCGGACCGAGGCTCGAACTCGGGTCCTTTGCCTTTCGCGGGAAGGTGCTCTACCAAGTGTCTCTGCAATGTCCTTTCTTCCAGGAGTGCGAGTTCTGCAAGGTTCGCAGAAGAGCTTCTGTGAAGTTTGGAAGGTAGGGGGACGAGGTACTGGCAGAACTGAAGCTGTGACGACGGGTTGTGAGTCGTGCTTGGGTAGCTCAGATGGTAGAGCATTTGCCCGCGAAAGGCAAAGGTCCCGAGTTCGAGTCTCGGTCCGGTACACAGTTTTAATCTGCCAGGAAGTTTCATATCAGCTCACACTCCGCTGCAGAGTGAAAATCTCATTCTGTAAACCTTCCGATATCAATAAAACTGCTGATAATGACTATTGCTGACGTCGACATAACGCCTAGATCAGCTGTAAGTAGTGCTACCATAAGACATGCTGAACGGCTCCTTCCATACTATTGCGAGCTATCCTGGATCACAAGTCATGTTGACATTCTGAATGCCAACGGCGGAAATTTGTGGTAAGAGCCTATGGGACTAAACTGCTGAGGTCCTCGGTCCCTAAGCTTAGACACTACTTAACCTAACTTAAACTAACTTACGCTAAGGACTCGATCCTCCGACGGGGGAAGGGGGGGGGGGGGGCGCGAACCGCGCCTGAGACCGCGCAGCTAAACCACGCGGCGCCAACGGCGAGGAGCTGTCATATTGCCCGAAGATGATCTTGAATATCGCTGTCTGATGAATATCGGTTACTGCCACTCTCCTTGTCGACACCGCATGTACGGTACTTTGGCAGAGGCAGAAAGCTCTCTCACAATCTGGAGAGCAAAACTTCAGAATGCAAGTAACTTTCGTATGATGTGTCACTGGAAAACAACATAGTTCGATGAAACTTGGACCAGACATAGAAAGAACTGCTACAGTATAGTACAAAAGGTAACTGAAAGAAACACTCAATGAAACGAACAGGCATGATATCTGAAGAACAATAACACTCAAGTCACCGAGATTTATGATCGTCCCCTGGACAATACAAAAGACAGGACATGGTCCTTAATAGGCTGTGTGATCAACCATGTACGTCAGTGCATGCTCTGCAACGTGCTCACAAGCTGGCCGTAAAGCTCGTAAGGAATTCTTGAGGTAGGGCGTTTCCTTCCTCCGCCAGCACCGTTGGCAATACTAGATGAGATCACAAAGCATCGCACACATGCTCGATGAGATTTAATTTGGCGGAATGGGCAGGCCAGTCCAGTCCCAGAATATTTTCTCGTTCCAAGAGTTCCTTTGCCTGCGCTGTCGTCCAAGGAGACGGCCGGACTGGCCGAGAGGTTCTAGGCGCTACAGTCTGGAACCGCGCGACCGCTACGGTCGCAGGTTCGAATCTTGCCTCGGGCATGGATGTGTGTGATGTCCGTAGGTTAGTTAGGTTTAAATAGTTCTAAGTTCTAGGGGACTGATGACCTCAGAAGTTAAGTCCCATAGTGCTCAGAGCCATTTGAACAATTTCATCCACGAAAATGAAGTCAATGCCGAATGTACCCCTGCAAAGAAACACATGGGGAAAGCGTACGGTGTCACAATCAGTGAGTGTGCCGAGTTAGAAGATTTGGAGGTCAGTACACCCGTGCAGCAATATGCATCCTCACACCATAACAACTGGACCACAAAACAACCGTGGTGGACTATGTTCCTAGGTGCATTACGTATTTACAACTCTCGTCATTTAAGACTGTGTCCAAAATCACTACTCAGACTGAATCTGCTCTCATCTGAGAAGAGCACGCGACCACACTCCTCGCTGGTCCAGTTCCTGTGTTCTTGGCACGATGATGTGCAGATGTCAACGGAACCCAACGTACTAGTCGTCGGGCAAACATGTCATCCCCATGCAGGTACCGTGCCACGATGGAGCGTGAGATTGCGTGCCTTGTAGTCCTGTTAAAAGTGGCTGTAAGTGCACTCTCTGTTGGACGTGGGTTTCTTTGCCTGTTGCACAATGTAACGGTCATCTACTGCTGTAGTTGACCGTGGTCGACCATCTCCTCACCTTTGGGCTGTAGTGCGTGTGGTTCAGAACACTCCTCATTCCTGTGAAATAATGCTGTGAGGAATACCAAATTTCTGGGCTACACTCGTCGCACTTCGACCTCCTCATAGTTCTACATCTACATCTACATTCATCTACATTTATACTCCGCAAGCCACCCAACGGTGTGTGGCGGAGGGCACTTTACGTGCCACTGTCATTACCTCCCTTTCCTGTTCCAGTCGCGTATGGTTCGCGGGAAGAACGACTGTCTGAAAGCCTCTGTGCGCGCTCTAATCTCTCTAATTTTACATTCGTGATCTCCTCGGGAGGTATAAGTAGGGGGAAGCAATATATTCGATACCTCATCCAGAAACGCACCCTCTCGAAACCTGGCGAGCAAGCTACACCGCGAAGCAGAGCGCCTCTCTTGCAGAGTCCGCCACTTGAGTTTGTTAAACATCTCCGTAACGCTATCACGGTTACCAAATAACCCTGTGACGAAACGCGCCGCTCTTCTTTGAATCTTCTCTATCTCCTCCGTCAACCCGATCTGGTACGGATCCCACACTGATGAGCAATACTCAAGTATAGGTCGAACGAGTGTTTTGTAAGCCACCTCCTTTGTTGATGGACTACATTTTCTAAGGACTCTCCCAATGAATCTCAACCTGGTACCCACCTTACCAACAATTAATTTTATATGATCATTCCACTTCAAATCGTTCCGCACGCATACTCCCAGATATTTTACAGAAGTAACTGCTACCAGTGTTTGTTCCGCTATCATATAATCATACAATAAAGGATCCTTCTTTCTACGTATTCGCAATACATTACATTTGTCTATGTTAAGGGTCAGTTGCCACTCCCTGCACCAAGTGCCTATCCGCTGCAGATCTTCCTGCATTTCGCTACAATTTTCTAATGCTGCAACTTCTCTGTATACTACAGCATCATCCGCGAAAAGCCGCATGGAACTTCCGACACTATCTACTAGGTCATTTATATATATTGTGAAAAGCAATGGTCCCATAACACTCCCCTGTGGCACACCAGAGCTTACTTTAACGTCTGTAGACGTCTCTCCGTTGATAACAACATGCTGCGTTCTGTTTGCTAAAAACTCTTCAATCCAGCCACACAGCTGGTCTGATATTCCGTAGGCTCTTACTTTGTTTATCAGGCGACAGTGCGGAACTGTATCGAACGCCTTCCGGAAGTCAAGAAAAATAGCATCTACCTGGGAGCCTGTATCTAATATTTTCTGGGTCTCATGAACAAATAAAGCGAGTTGGGTCTCACACGAACGCTGTTTCCGGAATCCATGTTGATTCCTACAGAGTAGATTCTGGGTTTCCAAAAACGACATGATACTCGAGCAAAAAACATGTTCTAAAATTCTACAACAGATTGACGTCAGAGATATAGGTCTATAGTTTTGCACATCTGCTCGACGACCCTTCTTGAAGACTGGGACTACCTGTGCTCTTTTCCAATCATTTGGAACCTTCCGTTCCTCTAGAGACTTGCGGTACACGGCTGTTAGAAGGGGGGCAAGTTCTTTCGCGTACTCTGTGTAGAATCGAATTGGTATCCCGTCAGGTCCAGTGGACTTTCCTCTGTTGAGTGATTCCAGTTGCTTTTCTATTCCTTGGACACTTATTTCGATGTCAGCCATTTTTTCGTTTGTGCGAGGATTTAGAGAAGGAACTGCAGTGCGGTCTTCCTCTGTGAAACAGCTTTGGAAAAAGGTGTTTAGTATTTCAGCTTTACGCGTGTCATCCTCTGTTTCAATGCCATCATCATCCCGGAGTGTCTGGATATGCTGTTTCGAGCCACTTACTGATTTAACGTAAGACCAGAACTTCCTAGGATTTTCTGTCAAGTCGGTACATAGAATTTTACTTTCGAATTCACCGAACGCTTCACGCATAGCCCTCCTTACGCTAACTTTGACATCGTTTAGCTTCTGTTTGTCTGAGAGGTTTTGGCTGCGTTTAAACTTGCAGTGAAGCTCTCTTTGCTTTCGCAGTAGTTTCCTAACTTTGTTGTTGTACCACGGTGGGTTTTTCCCGTCCCTCACAGTTTTACTCGGCACGTACCTGTCTAAAACGCATTTTACGATTGCCTTGAACTTTTTCCATAAACACTCAACATTGTCAGTGTCGGAACAGAAATTTTCGTTTTGATCTGTTAGGTAGTCTGAAATCTGCCTTCTATTACTCTTGCTAAACAGATAAACCTTCCGCCCTTTTTTACATTCCTATTAACTTCCAAATTCAGGGATGCTGCAACGGCCTTATGATCACTGATTCCCTGTTCTGCACTTACAGAGTCGAAAAGTTCGGGTCTGTTTGTTACCAGTAGGTCCAAGATGTTATCTCCACGAGTCGGTTCTCTGTTTAATTGCTCGAGGTAATTTTCGGATAGTGCACTCAGTATAATGTCACTCGATGCTCTGTCCCTACCACCCGTCCTAAACATCTGAGTGTCCCAGTCTATATCTGGTAAATTGAAATCTCCACCTAAGACTATAACATGCTGAGAAAATTTATGTGAAATGTATTCCAAATTTTCTCTCAGTTGTTCTGCCACTAATGCTGCTGAGTCGGGGGGTCGGTAAAAGGAGCCAATTATTAACCTAGCTCGGTTGTTGAGTGTAACCTCCACCCATAATAATTCACAGGAACTATCCACTTCTACTTCACTACAGGATAAACTACTACTAACAGCGACGAACACTCCACCACCGGTTGCATGCAATCTATCCTTTCTAAACACCGTCTGTACCTTTGTAAAAATTTCGGCAGAATTTATCTCTGGCTTCAGCCAGCTTTCTGTACCTATAACGATTTCGGCTTCAGTGCTTTCTATCAGCGCTTGAAGTTCCGGTACTTTACCAACGCAGCTTCGACAGTTTACAACTACAATACCGATTGCTGCTTGGTCCCCGCATGTTCTGACTTTGCCCCGCACCCGTTGAGGCTGTTGCCCTTTCTGTACTTGCCCGAGGCCATCTAACCTAAAAAACCGCCCAGCCCACGCCACACAACCCCTGCTACCCGTGTAGCCGCTTGTTGCGTGTAGTGGACTCCTGACCTATCCAGCGGAACCCGAAACCCCACCACCCTATGGCGCAAGTCGAGGAATCTGCAGCCCACAAGGTCGCAGAACCGTCTCAGCCTCTGATTCAGACCCTCCACTCGGCTCTGTACCAAAGGTCCGCAGTCAGTCCTGTCGACGATGCTGCAGATGGTGAGCTCTGCTTTCATCCCGCTAGCGAGACTGGCAGTCTTCACCAAATCAGATAGCCGCCGGAAGCCAGAGAGGATTTCCTCCGATCCATAGCGACACACATCATTGGTGCCGACATGAGCGACCACCTGCAGATGGGTGCACCCTGTACCCTTCATGGCATCCGGAAGGACCCTTTCCACATCTGGAATGACTCCCCCCGGTATGCACACGGAGTGCACTTTGGTCTTCTTCCCCTCCCTTGCTGCCATATCCCTAAGGGGCCCCATTACGCGCCTGACGTTGGAGCTCCCAACTACCAGTAAGCCCACCCTCTGCGACCGCCCGGATCTTGCAGACTGAGGGGCAACCTCTGGAACAGGACAGGCAGCCATGTCAGGCCGAAGATCAGTATCAGCCTGAGTATCAGCCAGAGACAGAGCCTGAAACCGGTTCGTCAGACAAACTGGAGAGGCCTTCCGTTCAGCCCTCCGGAATGTCTTTCGCCCCCTGCCACACCTTGAGACGACCTCCCACTCTACCACAGGTGAGGGATCAGCCTTAATGCGGGCAGTATCCCGGGCAACCACAGTCGTAGCCCGATCGGGGGATGCGTGGGACGAGCTGGCCGTCCCCGACAAACTCCCATCCGGACCCCCACAGTGATGCCCATTGGCAACAGCCTCAAGCTGTGTGACCGAAGCCAACACTGCCTGAAGCTGGGAGCGAAGGGATGCCAACTCAGCCTGCATCCGAACACAGCAGTTGCAGTCCCTATCCATGCTAAAAACTTGTGCAAAGAACGTCTGAACTAATCTACCGAGAGCGCAAACAAATCGACACAAAATTTAAACGGTTATTAAAATACGAGATTGCCTAGTAAATGCAGTAACTTGTGCACTGCTGACACACTGCTCGGCGGCGGAAGGAGACTACGCGAATTTACACTATTCAGGTACTAACACGCGATGCTACAACTCTCAAATACTATAATACGCCCGAAATTTATGAATTAAACAATGCAAGTAACAAAAACACGCAAAGAAATTAAGAATTAAACTATGTAACAAGTGAGTGAGCTAGGAGTATACGATTTGCTGCTGCAGCTGCTTATCCAACGGCGGCAGGGAGCACACTGACTGTGACCAACCGACACTGGCCGTTCAAAACAAAAACTTAAGACAGACGACTACGCGAATTTACACTATTCAGGTACTAAAACGCGATGCTACAACTCTCAAATACTATAATACGCCCGAAATTTATGAATTAAACAATGCAAGTAACAAAAACACGCAAAGAAATTAAGAATTAAACTATGTAATAAGTGAGTGAGCTAGGAGTATACGATTTGCTGCTGCAGCTGCTTATCCAACGGCGGCAGGGAGCACACTGACTGTGACCAACCGACACTGGCCGTTCAAAACAAAAACATAAGACAGACGACTACGCGAATTTACACTATTCAGGTACTAAAACGCGATGCTACAACTCTCAAATACTATAATACGCCCGAAATTTATGAATTAAACAATGCAAGTAACAAAAACACGCAAAGAAATTAAGAATTAAACTATGTAACAAGTGAGTGAGCTAGGAGTATACGATTTGCTGCTGCAGCTGCTTATCCAACGGCGGCAGGGAGCACACTCCTGTTGATTCTTCCTCGTGTGAAGTAATTATTATTTTTTAATTTGCTGGTGTCATTTACAAGTGACCTGCCACCTAGTTACTAAGGCAGGTCGTATTTTCACAATATCAAATTGTACACTTACGCAATGTGAAACGTATTTGATACTTCTTATTTGTAATAAGGATTAAAAATATTGCAGCTGTAAACACTTACAGATTAAAAAGTAATCAAGAAATGGAAATCTTAAAATTATCGGTTAATGAAGAGAAAATAGAAATTTAGCAAAATGGAAAGAGGTTATGACATATTATCACTCTATAAAATATTACAGATTCGGAAAAATTATCTAAAATAACAAAACTCTTTCAGATAATAAGGATAAATAAAACACAACAGGGGGCAACGGCCTTGCTGCAGTGGATACACCGGTTCCCGTGAGATCACCGAAGTTAAGCGCTGTCGGGCGTGGTGGGCACTTGGATGGATGACCACCCAGGGCGCCATGCGCTGTTGCCATTTTTCGGGTTGCACTCATCCTCGTGATGCCAACTGAGGAGCTACTCGACCGAATAGTAGCGGCTTCGGTCAAGAATACCATCTTACGACCGGGAGATCGGTTTGCTGACCCCACACCCCTCCTATCCGCATCCTCCACCGGATGACACGGCGGTCGGATGGTCCCGGTAGGCCACTCGTGGTCTGAAGACGGAGTGCTTTTAAAACACAACAGGAAAGTACACAGATCTGTATTAGAGATGCCATCACCTAGCTATCTCGGGTGTGAGGGCAGATCATCGAGCCTGTCATTTTCGAGGTAGCATACAAAATACGTTTAATATTCATTTCATAAATTTATGTTTACAAACATTTGTTGTATTACTCTTACATTACATTTGTTACAGGCCATATGTGCTTTATACAAGGGCGTAATCGGTGAATTATTTGTGCATCTTTCAATTCCTTATTTCTGAATGTTGTATGCAGGATATTTATGTTGTCTGTCAGGTAAAGCCTTATCTAAATTTAATAACTAATTGCATCTTTTTCATTACAGATATTATTGTACATAAGCTTAATAACAATTATGTCTTTAAGAGTAAACATATTCCTCAAGATGTTTCAACATGTATTAAAATGACAGTTGATCCATTTCTGTGTTCCTTAATTTATCTTACGTCTAGGTCTGTATATTAATCTCATTGTTTGTATCTGTTTCAGCATCTCAGTCTATTTCTGTGTTTGTGTCTGTGTCTCTGTCATTCCATGTATTCTCAAAAAATGTATGCGAAATCTTATGAGACTTAGCTGCTAAGGTCATCAGTCCCTTGACATATGCACTACTTAACCTAAACTATCCCAAGGACAAACACACACCCATGCCTGAGGGAGGACTCGAACCTCCGCCGGGACCAGCCGCACAGTCCATGACTGCAGCGCCTCAGACCGCTCGGCTAATCCCGCGCGGCTCCAAGTATTCTGTCCTCGTATTTGTGTGCTTGCCCTTATTTGTGTATGTGTTTGTCCTTGTTTGTATAACTCCTGTAACGTACGTGACACATTATTGGTTATATCATTCAGTATGCTTCAATCATCCGGCTGTCGTAGAAATTGTCCTATGTTGTCATACTCAGTTCGCGGTCGGATGTGTATGAGTGTGTCACAGTGTAAAGTCACAAGTTCAGGAGTTCCTAGTTCTCCGCAAGCGCACATGGGTCTTAGGCTGAGACCAAACCGATAAAAGTAGGACGCCTTCAGAGTAATGACACTTCGACTGTCAAAATTTTATAAGTAAATTGTCGAAGTATTTTTAATAAAGTTCCAGAATTTACTGCCCTCCAGGAAAGATCTCGCGCTCAAATTATTCTCGAGACCGGGAGCTGGCAGAAACCCGAGGCGGTAAACTCTAAGATATTTAGCAAGTCATGGAATGTATATCGGAAAGACAGATTACAGGACGCAGCAGGGGAAGGGTTCATTGCAACTAACAAAAATATTGTCTCTTTTGATGTCGAAGTTATGTGTGACAGTGAAGTCATCTGGTAGCGTATAACAGATCTTGGTAAAACCAAGTTAATTGCTGGATGTTTTTACCGGCCACCTGACTCTACTGTGACAGTTCTAGGGTCATTCAAAGTAGGTCTACGGTCAATAGTGCGCAAATACCGAGATCATGCAATACTAGTTGGAGACGACTTTAATCTCACGAGTATAGACTCGGATGTCTATGTCTATCGACTCACTGCGGGGGAAGGGAGGGGTGGTAAAGACAGATAGTCATGCGAAATACTTTTGGACTCTTTTCTGAAAATTGTCTTGAGCAACTAGCTCGGCAGCCCATACCCAATAGAAATGTCTTGGACCACGGAGCTACAAACGTCAACGGCCTTGCCACAGTGGTAACACGGTTCCCGTCAGATCACCGAAGTTAAGCGCCATAGAACCCGGAAGGATTCTCGGCAGCTGAAACACCCGGTCGTGAAAGCCTTCATTGTATGATTAGGCAGATTCCATGTTTCTAAATTTCCGGAAAACGTTTGACAAGGTGTCCCATTGCAGGCTGTTAAAGAACGTGCGAACATACAGAATAGGTTGACAGATATGTGAGTGACTCCAGGACATAGTAAGTTATGGAACCCAGTACGTTGTCCTCGACGACGAATGTTCATCAGAGACAAGGGTATCGTAAGGGGTGTCCCAGGGAAGTGTGATAGGACCTATGTTGTTCTCTATACACATAAATGATTTGGCGGAGAGGATGGCGAGCAATCTGCAGTTGTTTGCTGATGATGCCGTGGTGTACGGTAAGATGTCGTCGTTGAGTGACGGTAGGAGGATACAAGATAACTTAGACAAAATTTAAAGTTGGTGTGATTAATGGCAGCTAGTTCTAAGTATAGAAAAATGTAATTTAATGCGGATGAGTAGGAAAAGCAAACCCGTAATGTTCAGATACAGCACTAGTAGTGTCCTGCTTGACACAGTCACGTCGTTTAAATATCTGAGAATATTATTGCAAAGCGATATGAAATGGAACGAACATGTGAGGATTGTAGCAGGAAAGGCGAGTAGTCAACCTCGGTTTATTGGGAGAATTCTAGGAAAGCGTGACTCATCTCTAACCAAGACCGCATATAGGACGCTAGTGCGAACTATTCTTGAGTACTGTTCGAGTGTTTGGGATCCGTACTAGGTTGGATTAAGGGAAGACAACGAAGCAATTTAGAGGCAGACTGCTAGATTTCTTACTGGTAGGTTCGAACAACACGCAAATGTTACGGGTATGCTTCGGGAACTCTAATGCGACTCCCTCGAGGGAAGGCGACATTCTTTTCGGAGAACACTACTGAGAACCGGCATTTGAAGCTGACTGCAGATCGGTTCTGTTGCCTCCGATATACATTGCGCGTAAGGACCACGAATATAAGATACAAAAATTAGGGATCATATGTAGGCATACAGGCAGTCGTTTTCCCCTCGCTCTACTTGCGAGTGGAACGGGAAAGGAAATGACTAGCGATGGTACAGGGTACCCTTCGCCACGCACCGTAAGGTGGATTGTGAAGTACCGATGTAGATATAGACGGAGGTGTTCTGGGTATGGACCATGCCCTGTGAGAAAATGGACTACATCACGTGCGGGATCTGTATGTTTTAACCTCATTCGTTCCGTGATGTTTGGGAAAAAGTTGTAGACGCGACGCCCCTTTTCTGTGGAATCTCATTCTCTCTGCCAGGTATTGTTACGCCAGCGGTTTAGTTGGCGCCTTTCTGTGATTTCAAATACCTTCCCACGCCTGCATTTCATAAACCCGTACGCTGCTGCTTCTTGACTGACGGTGATCTCAGTAGGGCAGACTCCCATCACCACGCACAGGCATCCGCCGATGTTGTGCCGAAGGCTCCCGGCAACCTGAGCATAACAGTTCTTGGCCACGTCTCACAATGATTTTATGTGCTGCAGGCCTCAGTCGATGCCCCACGGCACTTACTACAAAGCATATTATGGATTCGAATAGTGCCAGATGAAACGTACCTATCGTCTTTATTGACAGTCTGTATTGCGTTGTATTTAGTCTTGCTAATTTATGCATTATTTTCATTGGTTTGTTGGTTGTTAAGTCTGGTATGTTGAGTGATCTTCAGTTTGACGCCTGCCGCTGTGGCCGAGCGGTTCTAGGCGCTTCTGTTCGGAACCACGCTGCTGCTACGGTCGCAGGTTCGAATCCTGCCTCGGGAATGGATGTGTGTAATGTCCTTAGGTTAATTAGGTTTAAGTAGTTCTAAGTCTAGGGGACTGATGACCTCAGATGTTAAGTCCCATAGTGCTTAGAGCAATTTGAACCATTTTCAATTTGTTGTCAATGCGTAAACCTACATATCTTGCTACTCTTTTGCGTTGCAAGGTTGTGTCATTTAGCTTGATGCTGGGGTTTCTTTTAAGTTCACCTTCCAGTAGTAAGTACACCGTTTTATTAACTGAAATTGTTGGTTTATTGTTGTTGCACCGAACACTGATGTCTACAGAAGCTACGTAGTCTTTTGTTCTAAGTGACTTCTTAAGTTTCCTGCAACCACTACGAACGAATCGTCAGCGAACGCCACTATCCCCTTTGCTCTGACAACTCCAGTGACCTGCTCACCATTCTACAACTCTGTTCCTGCAGTAGTCGACAAAACTGATATATGAAGCTTGTCAAAAGCGCCAGAGATATCAATAAATATTGCCACTACATATTTGTCCTGTGTGCTCTGAGGTATGTGCAGAGCCCTATTTAGTTCAAATTGGTCTGAGCACTATGGGACTTAACATCTGTGGTCATCAGTCCCCTAGAACTTAGAACTACTTAAACCTAACTAACCTAAGGACATCACACACATCCATGCCCGAGGCAGGATTCGAACCTGCGACCGTAGTGGTCGCGCGGTTCCAGACTGTAGCGCCTAGAACCGCTAGGCCACTCCGGCCGGCACCTATTTAGTGCATGGTCGACAGACTTGTGCGTCAGGAACCCATACGAATGTGGACTGAGACCCAGAAGCTGTCTGTGTGACTGTAGTCTGTCACACTACCCTTCCCTGGACCCTGCTTAGAACTTTCAGTAGACTCATCGGCGCCGGCCGAAGTGGCCGTGCGGTTAAAGGCGCTGCAGTCTGGAACCGCAAGACCGCTACGGTCGCAGGTTCGAATCCTGCCTCGGGCATGGATGTTTGTGATGTCCTTAGGTTAGTTAGGTTTAACTAGTTCTAAGTTCTAGGGGACTAATGACCTCAGCAGTTGAGTCCCATAGTGCTCAGAGCCATTTTTTTGACTCATCGGTCTATATGATTTTGGGTTTGCTGAGTCATTGTCCTCTGATTTTTTGATAATCACTGCACTGGCCGTTCTCCAACAGGTGGGTATTCTCACTTGTAGTAATGACTGATTGAGTAAGGGCAATCTGTGGGGCAACAGCTTTAATGGGTTATGAGTGAACACCATCTGGGCGCGGAGCATTTCTGTCTTTAAGTTTCGTTATCGCCAGTGCATCCTCCTTACGAGCGAAAGGAGAAGTGATTCCAACATTTATGTAGTTAATGCCCATTTGTCTGCGTAGGTCTATGTGGTGGTGTTAGTGGTGTGAAGGGTCATCGTCTGGCAGTGGCTCGTTAAGCAGGTATCCTGCTGAGCATCTCCAGCCGTGTGTCATTGTACCGTTTTATCGCTTTAATATTCGCATTAGTGTTGGTGTTTTTACTCTCTCAGTTTCTATTTTGAGGAGCTCTCCCCATATGTTATTCTTTAAGTTGGTCCTGACAAAATTGTCCCAACGGTCCTGCCTTGTTTTTTTATAATTCGTTCTTGTATCGATGTTTGGTTTCAAGGTATTGTTGCAGCCTGACATCTTTTCTTGTGTTCTTTTTGCTCGTTGGTAGTATCGTCTTTTTTCTCGTGAATCCTTCGTTAGTTCTGTTAATAATGTCGACTAAGGTTCACTTTGATTACGTATGTCATTGATTTGTGGGATTGCAGCGATTTGAGCTCTCTGCGGTAGATCAGTTAATATGTATGCTCTGTAATCAATACTTTATCGGATGGTGTGCAAGGGGGATACTTCTATAACATCTTTTAGTGTCTGCCAGTTTGCTCTGTTCAGCAGCAGTCGCGGGTGTTTTTGAGTGAATATGTTTGTGTTTATGTGTGTAGCAGTGTGTACAATTATTGCATTGTGATCACTGTGTGTAGCTCTGTTATCACTGCCAGTCGATGATATATGTAACAGATGTTCCGTTTGCTAATGACATGTCTATGTTACTGGTACCTCCGGCATTTCCACGGTATGTCTGTGCTTGCCCTGCCTTACTGAGCACAAAAGGGCTGCACTCATTTACGACGTCCGTTATTATTTGTCCTTTGGAATCTGACCTATCAGCATGCCAGAATGCTGAATGTGCGTTAATGTCCGCGAGGATGTATAGTTTTTTGCCCTGGGTTCAAATGGCTCAGAGCACTATGGGACTTAACATCTGAGGTCATCAGTCCCCTAGAACTTTAAACTACTTAAACCTAACTAACCTAAGGACATCACACACATCCATGCCCGAGGCAGGATTCGAACCTGCGACCGTAGCAGTCACGCGGTTCCAGACTGAAGCGCCTAGAACTGCATGGCCACCACGGCCGGCTTTTGCCCTAGAACAAACCTGTTATTTATCTAATTGAGTTTGCAAGAGCTTGAATGTGATATGAGTACTGTGCGTATAATGACTTGAGCATCATGATCCCCTTCCCTGTGTAATTTCTGCTATTAAAAAGTGTTCAGTACATAGTTGTGTCATTTTTGTCACTGTAATTCGTATGTGTGTTTCAACGATTGCTGCTTTGGCGGCCTTTAACCCTGTTATTGTCCGCCCCAACATCTGAATGGTCAGCGCGTTGGAATGCCACGCACGGGGGCCCGGGTTCATTTCTCGGCCGAGGCGCGAGATATTCTCCCCTCAGGGAATGGGTGTTGTGCTGTCCGCATCATCATTTCATCCCCATTGTCTACGCGCAAGTCGCCCAATGTGGCGTCGCACTCAATAAGACTTGCACTTGGCGGCCGATCTTCCCGACTGGCAACTCCCGGCCACTAACGCCGTACGCTCATTTACATTTCCATACCCTGTTATTGTCATATGTTTGTTGGTAGACCAGTCATGCATGTAGGGTTCCTGTAAACAAGCGACATCCGCCTCTACCTCGTCCATCAACTTATTTAGTTCTGTACAGACCATTCAACTTCTCATACAGTTCAATTTTACGATCTTCACGACGGGGGATATCTTATGTATGCGTAGTTCTTGGATCTAATTTCTTTAAATTCAAACTGAAAACTCCCGTGTGCTTTCACTAAGTGATTGTACACGCTGTTTAGGTCCAAACACTCTCCCCTCCGTGTGAATACCACCCAAGTAGTCACCAGACCTCTCGTTTGCTGGAAATTGGAAATTTGTGGGAAGGGCTTATGGGACCAAACTACTGAGGTCATCAGTCCCTAAGCTTACGCACTACTTAATGTAACTTAAACTAACTTACGCTAAGGACAACACACACACCCATGCCCGAGGGAGGACTCGAACCTCCAACGGGGGGAGCCGCGCGGACCGTGACAAGGCGCCCAAGACCGCGTGGCTACCACGTGCGGCAGCTTTCAATTATCAGTGAGGTTTTCTGTTCGTAGGAACATGCAATCAGTCTGTTCCATAGTTAGGTAACATATTTTCGTCCCTACTGGGTGGTTAAGTAACGTTACTAACTGTAGGGCAGTTTGAAATACATCTCTGTTTTCGAGTCTGCTTAAGCGTAGATTCTCCCCAAGGTCCCTGTAGTCAACTGTTGTTCCTTAATCGTATTCCTGGTTGCTGTTCGAATCTTGCGATGTGTAGATTTGCTCATATGTGTTTGTTGTTAATGCTGCTGTGGCAGTCGCGTTTCCCTTGGTCATTTCTTCTCTGTTGTTTGTCCTGTAATAGGTCGCGTTTGTTGTCTGGGTTTGCTATCGGAGTATCTGTAGCACGTCTGTTTATTTTTGCTGCTTGTTGATGGGTATGCCGTGCATGAGTTTTTGGTTTGTCTGATATGTTTATGGTTTCGGGATGTTGCTTGTCGCCGGCCGGGGTGGCCGAGCGGTTCTAGGCGCTACAGTGTGGAACCGCGCGACCGCTACGGTGGCAGGTTCGAATCCTGCCTCGGGCATGGATGTGTGTGATGTCCTTAGGTTAGTTAGGTTTAAGTAGTTCTAAGTTCTACGGGACTGATGACTTCAAGTTAAGTTCCACAGTGCTCAGAGCCATTTGAACCATTTTTTGTTGCTTGTCACTTATAGTTTTTGTATTTGTGTCGTCACATTCTTATTTGTCTGTTTGTATTGTAGGAGTCTTGGTTTATGTGCAATCTGTACTTTGTGATGCCGCATCCGGATTTCGTTGTTGATGGTTCAACATGGTTCAGATGGCTCCAATCACTATGGGACTTAACATCCGAGGTCATCAGTCCCCTAGACTTAGAACTACTTAAACCTAACTAATCTAAGGACATCACACACACCCATTCCCCAGGCAGGATTCGAAACTGCGGCCGTAACAGCAGCGCGGTTCCGGACAGAAGCGCTTAGAACCGCTCGGCCACAGCTACCGGCGTTGTTGATGATACTGTGTTTATTTTTGTATGCTTGTCTTAATTGTTTCGTTCATTTGTTTTGAATCTTATTGTGCTACTTGTTATTCTGATGTTTGGTGTGTGTCATACTCAGGCTGTAAATGTGTATGAATGTCTCCCAGATGCCTTGATGTATTTGCATGTTGTCTGATTTATGTGATTTCGTTGATCTCTCGTTGTCCCTGCAGACTGCTTCGTCTTCCAGCTCCTCCATTCTTAGAATAATCGCAGTCTGGAAGGACGCCCAGTTAAACATGTCATGTTTAATCTGCCTATCTATACAGATGTCACCTTGTATACATGCGTCCTCAATATAGCCTGTGATATGAAGCTATTTGTTTATTGTACGTAATGATATTGGTGGCACTGTCTCGATGTCTGGGTCAGTGGTTTACAGTAGCCCCATTTTTGCCCCCATGGTACCTCATGCTGTCATGCTCTTGTTCTGGTGCACGGTAATTTGTGTTTACACCTACTGTTGTGATAGGGGAGTGATGTGTCTCCCATGTAATCTTGTACCTTCTCAGTGAACATTGTTGACATCGTATTCTGTCTGCTGAGTTTGCCTTTCATATAGCCGTTTATGTGTTGTTCATTGTGGTCCCCCTTCTTTATCGCAGACTGTGATTCGGTATTTTCATGGGATGCAGCCAGTGGTTGCCTCTTCCTGACAGTCTTCCTTTTTGTGTCCCAGCTTTTGCACGTTTTCCACTCACCTGCTTCTTGTCACAACGTTTAGGTGGATGTCCAGCAGCTCAGACATTTCTGTACAGTTACATATTCTTTAATGGTCAGTTCTTCAAACTTTATATAGACCCTGTCTCTTTGGAGTATCAGTAGGCGAACCCTGGGAGAGACTTCAACTATGTAAACTGTACGTGACCCATTTAGTCCTGTCTCGCATTTTATTGATACTTCTTCGTTAATTTCTTCCTTTTAAATGTGTTCACTCACGTTTATCTCGTACATTTATTCTAGGAAGTCCTTATCTGTCATGTAGTAGGTATCTGATAGATGATGGAAGTATTCTAAGTTTTCTGGATTCAAATGGTTCAAATGGCTCTGAGTACTATGGGACTTAATTTCTGAGGTCATCAGTCCCCTAGAACATAGAACTTCTTAAATCTAACTAACCTAAGGACATCACACACATCCATGCCCGAGGCAGGATTCGAACCTGCGACCGTAGCGGTCGCGCGGTTCCAGACTGCAGCGCCTAGAACCGCTCGGCCACCCCGACCGGATTTTCTGGGTTCCTGGTATTTGATATTGTTTAGTTGTGCAGTTATCGTTATGATTTTTCTTTTTTTTTCTCCTGTGTCTCTGCTTCCAGAATTACTGTATTTCCTGTCGACCTGATGGCCTTGATTTTGATCTATCTTTTCTGTGGTTGATAGTCTTCGTAGGGTTTCTCCTAAAGCCTTTGCATCTTGATTGTATGCAGATTTGAAGAAAAGAACACTTGTTTGTTTGCGTTTAGCTTAGTCAGTGCATTTTTGAACCTTAGGTTTTGGTTTAAATGTTGCGCCGGTTCTCTTATTCAAAGTCTGTTATTTCTGCGTCTAGGCGGCGGATTCTGTCTTACGCATCTGGGGCACTAGCAGCAGCCGGTTCTTTCCGCAGTCTGTGAAGTAATTCAAATATTGTGTTCCTCCAGGCTGTAATGAAGAATGTATCCCGGACCTGCCCCATTTGGAGCTATACACACGGTGTCCTAATGCCATGTGGCATCCAGCTTTCTGTGCAAGACCGAAAGAGTTCTGGGAACATGCTCCCGCACTTTATTTCATTTTCAATGAGTAGTTCATATTTTAAGTTACTTTGTTGATCTGTTCCTTAGGTTTTAAGGAGCAGTGTATAACTTGGGAAAATTCATCCTTCCGTTGCGTCTTTCAATACAAAAGAGGTGACAAGCTGAATAGCGATAAGGTGTGAGTGGAAACTTGGCTGCCAGTAAGGTTGCTTGTTACGCTGCTTCCAGGAAACAATTCCTGATGCTTCTGGCTGAAACGTGGGTAAGATGTTGCCCTTAATTGGTCATACGGTTGCGGTGAGATTAGTAACGTCTACTCGCCTGATGCAACAGCATGAGCCGGCCGTGGTGGCCGAGCGGTTCTAGGCGCTTCAGCCCGGAACCGCGCTGCTGCTACGGTCGCAGGTTCGAATCCTGCCTCGGGCATGGATGTGTGTGATGTCCTTAGGTTAGTTAGGTTTAAGTAGTTCTAAGTTCTAGGGGACTGATGACCTAAGATGTTTAGTCCCTTAGTGCTCAGAGCCATTTGAACCAATTGAGCCAACAGCATGACATGCGTGTGCAGCTTCCTTGGACTACAGACACCAAGACTGATACACGGGTGCCACAACACGGCCAACGTGATGGGGCATCTCTAAAGGAACAGTCAGTCTCTCACAGACGCACAGTACGCTTAAGCTGACTTTCAGATAATGACACAAATTGCTTTTGTCGATGTCATCTTCAAATGTCTAAAACGTTTATTAATTTAGCACAATTCTGTAAACAGTAGAGCACTCCTTTGGTAAAACAAATACAGTTGTTAGTGACTCACGATTTTACGTGCTGTTTGTGGTTGAACAACGTTGAACAACAAAAATGGGGTAAGAGTTTGAAACTATTAAAAAATTAGGTATAAGATATAGGGGCAGTCGAGTTATATAGGCCTACAGTAAGTACGAGCACTTAGAGGGAGCAGCAGCCATGGAAGACCAAGAGACGAGTAATCGGATTAAAAAGGACGTATCCCAGCGATGAAGTTTCCCTTATACTTGTAAAATTACCTTAGGCTCCTGTAGACCATCACAAGTAAGTGTAGACAACGGTATATTTCCCATTAGCTTTGGTCAGTTAAGATCGTACTCACGTTACCTATACATTAGATGTATTGCATACCCATAGAACTTTACCTCAAATCGACCGCTTTGTTTACGTTTGCGATCAGTTTCTTACTACACTTCCCTAGAAACCGGAAGCGGTAAACCGTCTAGATTTTAGAAATTGAGTAAGGCTATATAAAGGGCCGCGTAATCTACGGAACATTTTTGTTCTACATAGTAATCCTCGTGCCTGTTACTTAATAATGAAAGGTATTTATAGCAAAATTGAAATTTTCGATGTTTGATTTAGGTTTTATTCTAAAACTGTTGATTTTCAACGTGAAACAGAGGGACGTTGTTGTGCAAATAAAAGAACACAGATTTATCATAAAGCAGCAAAAAACGCAATTCCGTAAAAAGCAAAACAAGATAAAACTTAAACGACACCACGAAACAAAAATATATCTAATATCGCTTCATTACATTGTAGAGTTTGTATAAAACATGTTTTTGCTATTCATAAACAACTTTCGTATTCAGCAATTATGGCAGGAAACTCTTGCCCTTGATCATGATGAAGGACGTTCTAGTGAGTACAAAATAACAACAGTAATTATGCAGATTTTTTTATGTTTTCTCATTTAAACTGTACTTGCATCAAAATTAATTGCTTTAGTTACATAAAGCGCAGAAGTTAGCGTTCAACTAATTTTTATAGCTTATAAAATGCAATTTATGTTCTGTAAGGATATAATGGACTAACAATGTCCTCTAATTACGTGCAAAACAGACAACCAAACAAAAAACGACATTAAAACACCGGCTCCCAGTTACTCTCTTATACATTCGTTTCTGTTCCTTTGCCAATCAGTGCTACCAATACTACATGTAATCCTACCATTTACTACGCGATTTATGTGTTGTACAAAACTATTGAAACGTAGTTCGGCGAGGACACTGCTATCCTCAGTGAAAGTGAGGAAACATTACGGGATCTCTTGAATGGAATCAACAGTCCGATGAGTGCAGAATGCGGACTGAGAGTAAAAAACGAAGGAAGTAATGAGTAGCAGCAGAAATAAGATTACCGACAGACGTAACATGGAATTTGAGGCTAACGTAGTAGAGGATGTGAAGGAAGTCTGCTACCTTGGAGGGAAAATAATATATGACGGCGAAGCAAGGAAGATTTAAGAAACAGAACTGTGCAGGCGAAGGGGGCATTCTTCTCTGAAGGAAATCTGCTAGTATCAAACGTAGACTTAATTTTAGGAATAAATTTTTGAGAATATTCAAAGGAGCACAGCATTATATCTGAGTGAACCATTGCCTATGGTGACACCGGAGAAGAAAAGATCGGAAAGCTCTTGAGAGTGGTGGTACACAAGGACACTGAGAATTAAATGGACTGATAAAATAAGATATAAGGAATTTCTCCTCAGAACAAGCGAGGAATATGTAGGTAACACTGAAAGAACAGAATGATATAACATGTGTTAAGACATAAGAGCCATAAAATGCAAAAAACTTCTGTGGAAGATGGAGATTGGTATCTGTTCAACAAATAATGTAGCATATAGTGGGTAATTGTTTTCCTGAGATGAAGAGGTTGGACCGGGTAAAGACGTCGTGGTGGGCTGATGAAACCAAACAGATGACTGAGGGCCCACAAAAAAATGGTTCCACAGTTCGGCGGACGTTTAAGCTCTATGTAAGTGTTAGTGATAGATAAGAGTAGAAATTCAGACAACTGGTATATTAACGGAGGTGCCTTGTATACGGGCTTGCAGTTAGTAGAAATTTGGTTTAAATCCCAGTCCAACAGTCCTTACTGCTAACACGCCAACTAATCAAGTTGAATGTCGTAAAGGTTCTGTCAGAAAGGCTAATTCCGTCCGTTGCCTATGTGAAATTTTAAGCTTATGTTCCATCTCATATTGCGTTATTCTTGACAGGTAGGGCATAAGATTACAAGAAAATCTCAAGTGGTATTACTAACGAAGTGGCAACAGCCTTGCCGCAGTGGATACAACGGTTCGCGTCAGATCACCGAAGTTAAGCACTGTCGGGCGTGTCAAACACTTGGATGGGTGACCATCGAGGAAACCATGTGCTGTTGCCATTTTTCGGGCTGCATTCAGCCTCGTGATGTAAATTGTGGAGCTACTCGACCGAGTAGTAGCGACTCCGGTCAAAGAAAACCATCGTAACGACCGGGAGAGCGGTGTGCTGACCACACGCCCCTCCTATCCGCATCCTGAGCTTAGTATGACACAGCGGTTCGATGGTCCCGATGGGCAACTTTTGGCCTGAAGACAGAGTGCTTTTTTTTTATTACTAGCAAAAATGAAGGATTCTTTCTCAGGACACCAGAGTCACACTACAGATATAATAAGACGGAATTATGAATGTTGTTATTGCATTATTCTTTGTCACGCTGTTTAGATTCCAATCATTTATTGCTAGAGATGTAGCCGACTTGTTGATCCCACACAGTTTCGGTCAGTGAGAGGTCTAGTGAACAGACAGCTAGAATATTCCTTAGAATGACGGTGGCTTTGACCGTTAAGATGCCCTGCTTGTAGCAACAAAAGTGTTCTGTATAGAGGAGCAACATCGAATATTGTGACATACCTTCATGAGAGCTGAGTGACTGTAGTTGCTAGCAACTCAAATGATCGGTGGAATATAAAAGTAATCTAAAGCCTCCTGCCGGTTATTTGTCTTTATGATACTACACTCCTGGAAATGGAAAAAAGAACACATTGACACCGGTGTGTCAGACCCACCATACTTGCTCCGGACACTGCGAGAGCGCTGTACAAGCAATGATCACACGCACGGCACAGCGGACACACCAGGAACCGCGGTGTTGGCCGTCGAATGGCGCTAGCTGCGCAGCATTTGTGCACCGCCGCCGTCAGTGTCAGCCAGTTTGCCGTGGCATACGGAGCTCCATCGCAGTCTTTAACACTGGTAGCATGCCGCGACAGCGTGGACGTGAACCGTATGTGCAGTTGACGGACTTTGAGCGAGGGCGTATAGTGGGCATGCGGGAGGCCGGGTGGACGTACAGCCGAATTGCTCAACACGTGGGGCGTGAGGTCTCCACAGTACATCGATGTTGTCGCCAGTGGTCGGCGGAAGGTGCACGTGCCCGTCGACCTGAGACCGGACCGCAGCGACGTACGGATGCACGCCACGACCGTAGGATCCTACGCAGTGCCGTAGGGGACCGCACCGCCACTTCCCAGCAAATTAGGGACACTGTTGCTCCTGGGGTATCGGCGAGGACCATTCGCAACCGTCTCCATGAAGCTGGGCTATGGTCCCGCAACACCGTTAGGCCGTCTTCCGCTCACGCCCCAACATCGTGCAGCCCGCCTCCAGTGGTGTCGCGACAGGCGTGAATGGAGGGACGAATGGAGACGTGTCGTCTTCAGCGATGAGAGTCGCTTCTGCCTTGGTGCCAATGATGGTCGTATGCGTGTTTGGCGCCGTGCAGGTGAGCGCCACAATCAGGACTGCATACGACCGAGGCACACAGGGCCAACACCCGGCATCATGGTGTGGGGAGCGATCTCCTACACTGGCCGTACACCACTGGTGATCGTCGAGGGGACACTGAATAGTGCACGGTACATCCAAACCGTCATCGAACCCATCGTTCTACCATTCCTAGACCGGCAAGGGAACTTGCTGTTCCAACAGGACAATGCACGTCCGCATGTATCCCGTGCCACCCAACGCGCTCTAGAAGGTGTAAGTCAACTACCCTGGCCAGCAAGATCTCCGGATCTGTCCCCCATTGAGCATGTTTGGGACTGGATGAAGCGTCGTCTCACGCGGTCTGCACGTCCAGCACGAACGCTGGTCCAACTGAGGCGCCAGGTGGAAATGGCATGGCAAGCCGTTCCACAGGACTACATCCAGCATCTCTACGATCGTCTCCATGGGAGAATAGCAGCCTGCATTGCTGCGAAAGGTGGATATACACTGTACTAGTGCCGACATTGTGCATGCTCTGTTGCCTGTGTCTATGTGCCTGTGGTTCTGTCAGTGTGATCATGTGATGTATCTGACCCCAGGAATGTGTCAATAAAGTTTCCCCTTCCTGGGACAATGAATTCACGGTGTTCTTATTTCAATTTCCAGGAGTGTATGTAACGCATATTGCAACATGTTCCTAACTATGTACAATGTCTTTTTACTCACTGCAGTCATTGTTTTAGTCCAAACGCAGGCAATCTTGTATCAAAAATACAAATTGTCAGCAGTCTGCTCGTTTTTGGCTACACTGAGACACGTACGGTTGACATTACTTTGTACACTACTGGCCATTAAAATTGCTACACCACGAATATGACGTGCTACAGATGCGAAATTTAACCGACAGGAAGAAGATGCTGTGATATGCAAATGATTAGCTTTTCAGAGCATTCACACAAGGTTGGCGCCGGTGGCGACACCTACAACGTGCTGACATGAGGAAAGTTTCCTACCGATTTCTCATACACAAACAGTAGTTGACTGGCGTTGCCTGGTGAAACGTTGTTGTGATGCTTCGTGTAAGGAGGAGAAATGCGTACCATCACGTTTCCGACTTTGATAAAGGTCCGATTGTAGCCTATCGCGATTGCGGTTTATCGTATCGCGACATTGCTGCTCGCGTTGGTCGAGATCCAATGACTATTAGCAGAATATGGAATCGGTGGGTTCAGAAGGGTAATACGGAACGAAGTGCTCGATCCCAACGGCCTCGTATCACTAGCAGTCGAGATGACAGGCATCTTATCCGCAATGCTGAACGGATCGTGCAGCCACTTCTCGATCCCTGAGTCAACAGATGGGGACGTTTGCAAGACAACAACCATCTGCACGAACAGTTCGACGACGTTTGTAGCAGCATGGACTATCAGCTCGGAGACCATGGCTGCGGTTACCCTTGACGCTGCATCACAGACATGCGATGGTGTACTCAACTACGAACCTGTGCACGAATGGCAAAACGTCATTTTTTCGGATGAATCCAGGTTCTGTTTACAGCATCATGATGGTCGCATCCATGTTTGGCGACATCGCGGTGAACGTACATTGGAAGCGTGAATTCTTCATCTCAATACTGGCGTATCACCCG
Source organism: Schistocerca cancellata (assembly GCF_023864275.1). Classification (NCBI taxonomy): domain Eukaryota; kingdom Metazoa; phylum Arthropoda; class Insecta; order Orthoptera; family Acrididae; genus Schistocerca; species Schistocerca cancellata. The sequence continues at coordinate 207,391,463 of NC_064629.1, read as the reverse complement.
GCGTGATGGTATGGGGTGCCATTGGGTTATACGTCTCGGTCACCTCTTGTTCACATTGATGGCACTTTGAACAGTGGACGTTACATTTCAGATGTGTTACGATCTGTGGCTCTACCCTTCATTCGATCCCTACGAAACCCTACATTTCAGCAGGATAATACACGACCTCATGTTGCAGGTCCTGTGCGGGCCTTTCTGGATACAGAAAATGTTCGACTGCTGCCCTGGTCAGCACATTCTCCAGATCTCTCACCAAACGTCTAGTCAATGGTGGCCGAGCAGCTGGCTCGTCACAATACGCTAGTCACCTCTCTTGATGAACTGTGGTATCGTGTTGAAGCTGCATGGGCAGCTGTACCTGTACGCGCCATCCAAGCTCTGTTTGACTCAATGCCCAGGCGTATCTAGGCCGTTATTACGGCCTGAGGTGGTTGTTCTGGGTACTGATTTCTCAGGATCTATGCACCCAAATTGCATGAAAATGTAATCACATGTCAGTTCTACTATAATATATTTGTCCAAGGAATACCCGTTTATCATCTGCATTTCTCTTTGGTGTAGCAATATTAATGGCCAGTAGTGTAATAGGTTGCTTCGAATGGGAAAATGTGTTATGAATGGTTACAAGATGTGTATGTTACTGTAGAACTTAATTTATAATATCAAACTCGAGGAAACATTCCCAACTTTGCCTACATGAGTAGAAAAAAAAATGAAAAAGATCAACTTAAGTCTGCACTTGCTTGACAGAACGCTTCCGTGGTCTACGAAATCTTGGATATTGAATTGTCGCGTCCAGCCCTGCACATCAACATAGCCATCAGTTGTAATGTGTTTTGCGTCACGCGTGGCAGCTTCACCACGGGCCAAATTTAGCTTGGAGCGGGTGAGGCGAGTGGGTAGTTCGTGATTGCTCGAGCGATAACGGCTACGCCGTGGGCGTCAGGCGCGCTTCACTAGCTCTTCTGAGGTGTCACGGCTTGCTAACAGGCACAACATAAAAAGGAAGTGGTCGTTGTGCTGCACTGCCTCGGGCCGCCGCGCCGTATTAACTTCAAAGCCACTTCGCCACTTCTCGCAATACGTTACTTCCGGTCCGCTAAATCGAATGCAGCCGGCGACCGCCACCCTGTTGCCCATCTCCGTTCTCTCGACGATGGAACGCAGCCTATATTTCGTGCAAGTTACAAGATGACGGCTTGTATAAACGTACGTCTTCATGCGAAAAACAGTGAAAATTATACCGGTAAAAGCAGCGCACGCACAAATTTTAGTGATGTAATCAGACAGTTTAGTGCTCATAGTAATCTTCAACTAACCGTCAATGTCCTAAAGAACGCAATCCCGCGTCCGGCCATCCTGATTTAGGTTTTCCGTGATTTCCCTAAATCACTCCAGGCAAATGCCGGGGTGGTTCCTCTGAAAGGGCACGGCCGACTTCCTTCCCAATCCTTCCCTAATCCGATGAGACCGATGACCACGCTGTCTGGTCTCCTTCCCCAAATCAACCAACCAACCATGCTAAATACGGTATGGAAAAACTTACAACTGAAAAGTGTGAACCGTCATCGCCGAACTTCTCCAAATATCAAAAAAGCTAGTGTTTGAAAAGTGTGAATCGTTATCGCTACGAAAATCGCGTACATTTCAGGATGATAGCGAAACACATCCACATAAGTAGTCTGCAATAACGACTGAAACAAGAGCTAGTGATAAACATGAAAGTGTAAGCCGTGATCACAACGAACTTCATAAGCAACGCATCGGTGAACAAACGAAACAACAGCGTGAAACAGTCACGTAAATGGTACAGCGTTCTTTCCTTAACAGACAGCCACGGCAGAAACTTGGCGAGTGCTTTAGAAGACAATAAGAAAGACTCCCAAGCATTGGGAATAGTAAGACCGGGTACAAGTGTGATAAATGTTACCGATGTCGACCTGCAGGAAAAAATGAAAGACGAAAATGAATATGTCGTTTGCGTGGCTGGTGCCAACGATACCGCAAGAAACGAGGCACAAGATTGCTTAGCAAGCCTGCAAAAGTTCTTAGAAATTAATAAGTCTCGAACCACAATAGTCACAACGCTACCTCACAGTGATGATGTAGTAAGCATTTCGTTTGTCAACAAGGACATACGAAACAAGAACATCAAAATGAAACACATGTGTGCTTCGTGTGGAAAATGTACAATAGTGGATATAGGTAAACTGCACAAATACCTACATACCAAACGTGGGATGCATCCAAATTTGGAAGATAAAAAAGTTTTATGTGACAAGATAAGCAAAATAATCGTATAAAAAGATGACTTGAACATATTTCTCAATCACAGAGGTAACAGGGATGCTTTTTTTTAGAGTAAAACGTGGCAGATTAACCTATACATACGAGAACGTTCATATATAACGAATAAAACTGAACATTTGAGGGTGGGGGGTGTGGGTTGTGGGGGGGGGGGGGGTGCGGGGGGGAAGGGATCCTAAACGAAATTAAACCACATTTCGTCATAGCGAGTGAACTGGCTTTGCAAGGAAGAGGAGGCATATGGATTCAGGCTAAATGATTACTAAATCATGAACTTGTTCTCTAGAAAAACACATAAAGATGGTGGGGCAGGCATTTACAGCAGAAATCATATAGCATGTAGAAAAGTGAAATGGACTGAGGATTTGAGTACCGATATGGTACTCGAGGCTATAGCAATAGATTTATAACTAGGGAACAAGAGCCTGATTATAGCAGCTCTGTGCAGGTCACCAGGAAGCAGCAGTGAAAGGTTTTTTAACTGTCTGGAGGACTTGCTGAAGAAGACATCAGCGTATAAAAAAAATGTGCGGCTTGTTGGAGACATCAACACGGACTCATTAAATAATAGCCTTAATTATTTTCGTTATATCGACTTATTACAGTGTTATAGCTATAACCGCATAAACCTAGAACCTACAACAATTACTTTGGATACTCACGACATTCATTGACCACATTCGAGTAACCATAACAGAGGAACACGTAAATATAATCACCTTACAAACCGCATACGTGACCACAGAGCCCTTACTATGGAAATTGATGTAGGGTATGTAGTCATAACTAAAAGTGATACATTTATATATAAAAGAAAATTTAATCGTAATAAACTTAATTGGGCATCATTGAATGAAAATGGGAACCAGCATGCAATGAAACTGATGTGAGTAATAAATGGGAATCTTCTGTAAAACGAAACATGTTCTTTAGTAAAAGAAGTGAACATAGCTATAAATTATACAGCTGAGAATTCACTCCTGAAATTGTTAAAATGAGAGAGAACATGAGATACTGCTGTATACTGTTCAGAGATACTAAATTACAACATTTTTAACAAAAAACAAACTCCTCAGGAAAATACAGATATTTCTTGATAACGATAAGGCTCAGAAATCTGCCTGTTAAATAATCAACTCCAGTTGTGTTAGTAAGAGGGCCAGGAAAATAATGCATACAGAATGTGGGAAACAGAAATCTCGTGAACACGAGAGTATAACGTTAAAAGAAAATGAAGAAATAATGAATGGCCAAAAAGAAGTTTTCATACAGAAGATTAGTACAATTGGCACAAATGAAGCACTTGACTGGGCCTCCAATTTGAATGGTAGAAATACTAGCCAATCTTTTGTCATGTATGGCATTATAGAGAGGGAACTCCTTGCAATAATTTCAAAACTTCAAGCTAAAATGTTTTGTGGCTAGGACGAGATTTCAACTCAGCTGCTAAAGTAATGCAGAGGAGAAACAGTGAAGTCTCTGATACATCTAATAAATGCCTCCATCTGCATTGGAGAATTCATTGATCTTTTGAAAATCACTGAAATTCTACCGGTATATAAGAATGAAATAAAAACTGATACAAAAAACTACAGGACAATATCTTTAACTGTAGAATTTTGAAACTTGCTAGAGAAAGTAGTATTAAATTAATTCTAGGCATATTTCATCAGACATAATCTATTCAACAATTTACAACATTGTTTTAGAAAAGGAAGAGACCTGTATCAGCAGCAGCAACTATTATACATGAAATATTAAACAAGCTGGATAAAGGAGAAAAGGTAAAAGGCACTTTCCTGGATGTGAGAATAGCTTTTGATGCTGTGAATAATCATATACTTCTATTGCATAAATTAGAAGAATATGGGATGAGAGGAGTAGCCTTACAACTATTTACTTCCATGTGAAAGACAGGAAACAATGTGTCAATCTAACTTATAAAAGGAATGAACAGTTGGTAACAACTAAATTAACCTACAGGATACTTCAAGTTTGTAAGCTATGCTAATGACAAATCTTTTGTCAGCTGGGGTCGTGATATGAAAACTGCTGCCAACAGTAATGAAATCAATAACAATTTTCTGTCAACTTACCTCACTTCAAATAACCCAATTGTATGTAAAGAGAAGACAGTGTCAACGCAATTCATGTTTAGCTATAATCACAACATAAATGGTACACAGCTCACACCTCCATTGGCACTTAGCTAAACACAAATTTTTGGGTATTATTGTTGATGAACACCAGCCATGGAAAGAGCGTATACATCATATTTGCAAGAAAATCAGCACAAATGTGTAGCTACTGAAACAGGTTTCACCCTTCCTTGGATTCATACATTCGGATCTTCAGTACGATATTGAGATATGGAGTGGGTCACCAGCGCTCTATACAGACTTTTTAGACTAAAAAAAAAAAGGCGGTAAGAGTGGAAGCTAAGGTAAACTAAAGAGAGCTTTGTAGAGAAATTTTCAGAAAAGATAAAGTGCTTATCATCTACTGAATGCAGGGAATCATGTTTGTGAAACTAAATCCAGAACGCAATGCAATACATACCAATTTACATAACTATAATGCACGGGGAAGAGAAAACTTCCACAGAACAGTAAAAAAAGGTGCTGTGGACTGTAGTCCTTATACAGTAGGAAGAATTTTTTGCAACATGGTATCACCAGGGCACAAGGTAGCTAATTTAAACATCTTACAGGATCACCTGAAACATTTATTAGTAGAGAAAATATGTTATTCAGTAAATGATTTTAAAGTGTAATGTCTCTTTGTAAAACCGTGTACGTAGCTATATGTTTCTTTTTGCAACAAAAAAACTGATAATTTCAGACCTTCACTCTTTATATCAGTGTGTACATTTTTATATATGTGAACTAAATCTATGTAAGTGCTCTACAACTGATTGTTATACGAACAGCAAATAAATAAATAAATAAATAAACTACAATTTTTCACAATGGTGGCTCGTAGGCATCTTGAGGATAACCTTCATGAAGCCTCAAGGTGTGAACGAAGAAAGGATCAAAATAACTGGAATGAAGAGCGATTTTTGCCTACTCCCACAATGCTTAAAAGGAGGTTTGCAAAATTAGGGCGTTCTTCTGAAGAATTTGAAGGCATAATGACCAGACGAGCTACCTGCTGTTGTTAAATGTGTAATATAAAAAAAAACGTATTGGCACGGTGGCATAATAACACGAGAAATGCAAATAAGTTTCCTGATAAATCTTTTATTTGCTGTAATTCGCTTATGCAAATTCTTTGTCTTCAAAATTATTGAAGATGAAATGTAACTTGTTTGCAACGCAACCACAATATTGTGCAACGGATGTACAGTGAGAAATATTTTCGATTTTCAGCGTCAGAATGAAGTACACTAATTCTTCTCGTCGCTGTGTAAGTGTGTTTCACATCTTTAAATTATTTGCTATGTCACAGCTATAAATTCTGGCTAATGCATTTAATTATTAGTAGTACAAAACTAATCTTGTGGCCACCTCACATGCTGCTGCAAGGAATCACTAATGATTTCCCCTAATAAAATTTATGTAAAAGATGCATTCCAACTGGTGGTAATGGCTGACTATGGAAACGTGCAGTAGATAAAATAAAAGCCTTATGACTGACGCTCAATCATATATATTTTGTCATTTTAATTTACAGTCGCAGTTCTTACAACATTATGTATACTGGATGTAAATGATTACTAGTAAAATAACCTACACACTGAGTCATCCAATAGCACATACACGCCACTTCCTGTGCGGTGGTTATTTACTGTAAGAAGGCAGTGCTGCAAGTAAGCTTGGCTTCCTACCCTTCAATGGCACTAGAATCACCGTCAGGAGTGCAGCATGCTCGAAGAAAAGCAAAACTGATCTCCACTACATTATGGATCTTGCATCTTGTCACGTAACCAGTTGAGTTACAAATAAAGCGAGGCATAGTTTGGTACAGTGGTAAACTCTGATGACTGTGTATAACAGAATAAAATGTGGAAACGAAGCTCCTGACCACCTGATTACCTCAGTTCTTCTCAAAATGACGAATATACTCTTCCACGCGTAGCACAAATAAACTTATCAAAAAATGTTCTGAACCACATTCTTAACAGAGAACGAGTATTTCACTGTGAAATCAAAAATAAAAATAACCTCAGTTAAGTCTATCTGTTGAAAATAATTGTACATATTTTCTACATCTATAAAAGCTAAATATGCTGCTAGATCGATTTCAGTACTGTGTTGCTTGGCCCTAAGGTTGGATCCTACTTGTCATGCTGTCCAGAAGGTGACAAGGACATTGATGCTCTTTGAACGTGAACTAGTCAGTGGATGCCACCTTAGTAACAAACTCCATCATGGACATTTTAACCATTCTAAGGCTGTCCAAGCCGGCTGTTGGTGAACCGATTGCGAAGTGGAAACCCGAAGGAGCACCCATAGCTAAACTAAGACCAGACCGACCTCATGTACAGACGGACACGTACCGTCGAGCCTTGCAGAGAGTGGTTGTGAGAAAATCGCATAAATCAAAAGAAATAATCACTCGTGAGTTGCAAAGTGTTACCAGCACCCCAGCTAGCGCAATGACTGTGAGCTGGGAGTTAATAAAATGGAATACAGTGGTCGAGCAGCTCCTCATAAGCCACACATTTCTGTAGTCAATGCCAAACGACGCTTTATGTGATGTAAAGAGCCAGCCACTGGAATGTCAATGCCTAGAAAAGAGTGATTTTGAATGATGACTCACGCTATGCGCTGTGGTGTGGTCCCCCTATAGCGCTTAATGAAACGCTAAATGTGAAAGGATAGCCTGCGAATACATTTTACGGCATTTTGTACTGTGTACAATAGAGGAACAGCTGGGAGACGATGATTTTGTATCAGAAAGACAAAGCACTCTGTCATAATTCAGCATCTGTGAGGCAATTGCGGATAGTAACATTCCTGAAATGGACTGTCCTGACCAGAGTTTCTACCTGAACCCAATGGAGCACCTTTGGGATTATTTAGATCCTTCACTTCACTCCAGATTCCAGCGTTTAACATCACTATCTACTCTGGTTTCGGCTGTTGCCGAAGAATGGGCTGCCATTTGTCTACAGACATTCAGACGACTCATTGAAAGCGTCTCCGGCAGGGTTCAAACCGCCATAAAGTATAATGTTGGATATCTCCCGTATTAACGTACACTAACAGATGTCCGCATACTTTTGATCAGATAGTGTACTTTGGTACCTGATCGCGTCCATACTCTTCTGCGGCGATCATTAGACGACAGGCAAATCTTGCACTCTTTTCTGAAGAGAACCCAACTCTTCTGACACAGGTTGCCTTCCAGGGGTTCCATTGCCCTCCACAACACGATGCTGGTTTGTTTGTAATGAACTCCTAAAGGCCATATTGATTGTACGGAGCTGGCTGTGTACTGTTTGGGTCAACACAACCCTCCCAGTTATCCATTGTCCTTGGGGTAACTACGAGCCATAATTAGCATGTAATGGTCATTAATTGGCGCCGTTGTCGGCGAGGATCACTACGAGCCAGGCGTTCAATGCTTACTGTTTCACGAAAGCGGCTGAATGTTGGAAGATGGTGGTGCAGTGTACGCCAACCTCCCACGTTGACATCCCTTGCCATGAAGCGACAATGTGCGCACGGTCTAAGCTTCAAATTACTCTACGTGGCTTGCTGACGAACTGAACAGCATACACAAGCCTCACTGTCTTCTTCACTTTTGGATACATCTAAATCCACACAGACATTCTGCAAATCGCACTTAAGTGCCTGGCAGAGGGTTCATCGAACTACCTTCACAATACTTCTCTACTATTCCACTCTCGAACATCGCGCGGAAGAAAACTAATACCTGTATCTTTCCGTGAGAGCTCTGATTTCCCTTATTTTATTATGATGATCGTTCCTCCCTGTGTAGTTCGGCGTCAACAAAATATTTCCACATTCGGAGGAGAAAGTTGGTGATTGAAAACTCCGGAGAAGATCCCGCCGCATCGAAAAACGCCTTTGGTTTAATGATTTCCACCCCAAATCCTGTATCTTGTCCGTGACACTCTCTGCCCTATTTCTAGATAATACAAAAGGTACTGCTCTTCTTTGAACATTCTCAACGTACACCATTAATCCTGTCTGGTAAGGATGCTACACCGCCCAACAGCACCCGAAAGGGGGCGGACATGCGTAGAGTAGACAGTCTCTGTAATAGATGTCTTGAATCTTCTAAGTGTTCTGCCAATAAAACACAGTCTTTGGTTCGCCTTCCCCACAACATTTTCTATGTTTTCTCTCCAATTTAATTTGAGAATGCAAGTTTACTTTTTATTTCATTACACACTTGGCTGTACGTAGACATATGCTGTAGGCAAAGAGTATTAAGAAATAGATTTTCAATGAAAACAGCACAACCAATGAAAGCTATGAGGGTAGTGCATAATGGTTTTTGAGCAGATTACTTCCTGCTGCCGAAAACAACAGACACCAAAACACTCATAATACCTTTTCCTATTGTCCAGAATCTTTTCAGGTTACGAACCTGTGTCACTGTGACAAGACAAATAATCGAGCAACAGGAACTATGATCCCTCAAGTTCAGTTTCCAGTAGTTTAGTAAGAGGTAGGAAGATTACTGTTGAAAGTCCCATTGAAGAATAGGTAATTAGCGTAAGAGCACAATCTCGAATTAGCCATGGTCAGTGAAAGAAATTATGAGGGTGGTTTGAAAAGTTCTTGGAACGAAATAGAAAAAATGTACTTACACCACTGAAACATTTTTAATTTTTCAATGTAGTCTCCTTGTAGATTAATGCACTTGGTCCAACGATGTTCCGTTGCCTCGATCCCATCTCGAAAATGAGTTTCCTCCAGGCCTGCAAAATAGTTGTCAACTCCGGCTGTCAATTCTTCGTTTGAAGTGAATCTTCGTCCACTAAGAAAAATTTTCAGTTTTGGGAAGAGATGGAAGTCTGACGGAGCCATATCAGATGAATAAGGCAGGTGTGGCAACAATTCATACCTTAATTCGCGTAATTTTGACATGGTGATGGCACATGTGCGCAGGCGCGCATTGTCTTGATGGAAGACGACTTTCTGCCTTGGTCAGCCTCTACTTTTTTCGCGTACCTTTGGTTGCAATTTGTCCAGGAGGTTAGCATAGTATTCTCCATTAACTGTTTGCCCAATGGGGAGATAATCTACAAACAGAATCCCATTCGCATCTCAGAACTCTGATGGCATGACCTTTCTTGCCCAAGGAATTGTCTTTGCCTCTTATTGGTGGCGGAGAATCAGCATGTTTCCATTGCTTTGACCGTTTTTTTTTGTCTCTGGGGTACAGTAGTGCACCCAAATTTCATCTGCGGTCGCAAGCCAACACAAAAAATCTTGTTAGTTTCTCCTAAAATGGACCAAACATTGCTCCGATATGTCCATTCCCATGCATTTTTGATTCAGTGTCAAGAGTCGCGGCACCCATCTTGGAGATAATTTTTTTATTTCTAATTCTTCAGTTAAAATATGATATACCATTTCAGATGACCTCTGGCAAGCGAGAGCAATTTCACGCACTTTCAATCGGCTATCCTCCATGAACATTTTGTGCACTTTTGCAATGATTTTTGGCGTAGTGACACATCCTTGCCGACCACTGCGCCCATCATCATCTTAGCTCTCCCGACCAAATTTAAATTCGTTTGTCCACTTGGCAACAGTTGAATATGAAGGAGCAGAGTCCCCCAGTGTATTCCGGAAATCGACATGATTGTTCTTTGCTTTCATACCTTTCTTTACGAAGTACTTAATCACTGCTCGAATCTCGATTTCTTCCATCTTCGTAAATCACTACGCGGGTACAACAAAAAACCTCGTCACTGCCACAGCTCTCCCTCCAAGAGCACTGACGTGGCACGTGTTTACAGGCAACAGCCCAATGAGAATCACGTGAACAACTCGTAGCGCTAGTGGTGACCTCTTGTGGTGATTCCGAGAACTTTTCAAACCACCCTCGTAGACGCATTGTAAGGGATATTACCTAGTATTCTTCCTAATTTATTTTATAAAAGCACGCAAACCTATTGCTCGATGACTGAGATGTCTCTGAACGTGCTCGTCGTGAAAGTAAGAGGAGTGTGCTAGCTGCTGAGCAATCTAATTTAATAACTTTTAAATTCAGGATAACAAACGAGCTGTTGAAACGTTATCCACGGTGCAGCAGTCTGTTCTATATTTTGGGACTGATTACGTTGTAATGAATGAGAAATATATATGTTAAATTTGCTGCTAGCTTTCTGGAACTTTAAATAGAGTTTCTTTGCGAAGCGTCCTGACATAGACAGGAATGCATAACTGGCATAGCAGTGTACAGTAGGTGCAGAGCTTTGGACAGTCATCTTTTTCTACCCGGTCATTGACAATGTCCTATCTGTTGTCAATTCGTAGCTTCGTGTACACTGGTCGCCATTGAGAGCCATATTACGACATTAAACGTTACATTCCTATGTCCTACTTTCTTAGGCCTTGTTTTAGGAGTTGTAAGTTAGTGCAAAATGTTGCATTATTCTGCAATCACTTTTTTTCATATATTCTTCACACCATAAATTTTCGTAGCGATTGCCTTCAGGTGAGGTCAGCAACCTTTCCTTATTAATGGTGATTGCCCGTACTGTTTTACGAACGACCTGAAGTGTTATACAACTAACTGTTTTCATCCACAGTTGTCACTCATCATAGGCAAGATAATTTGAATCTTAGTAATAAACCCTGAGGAGTGACAAGCCACACACAGAGGTCAAACTTTGTTAACAAACTTGGTTTTTTGAAACCGTCGTGTCTGAGTTTTCTTGGTCCACAAGACATCCATATCGTCCTGAGAAAGAATAACAATCTTACAAAAATTACATTGTGTTCAAGGCATGTTTGAATATACTTAAAAGGTGTTCATTGATTTTAAAGTGAACCCCATTTTATGACTGATGTCTTCGCAGCAATGACCGTTCAGTTCCGTCGAAAATGGCAGGAGTGTGATTATGCCGTGAAACGCATCGTTGTCCCAGGCAATCAACTTAGAACGGATGTCAGTTGGAGTAATGTACATCATACCTTTGACATGCTCAGAACGAAAAATATCAAAGGGCTTTACACCAAATAAACGCTCTGGCCACGTGGCTTATACTTGTCGAAATACTCAACGTAATAGCTCATCCACAATGAAGTGAGGTACGACTGTATCCTATTGGAACCAGTTTTCCGCCCATAGAAATCATTACTATTTGCAGCGTAACCGAGCACCAATGTTATGGTTAATGTAACTTGACGCAGTACTCCTAGTTAAGTTCTTTTATCTGATATTCTGATGCTGGACTACGTACGAAACGCGCAAACAAAAAAAAAAGAAAGAAAATTTAGTAACACGTGGACTGTTGTTTTCACCAACCAAAGAGCGGTGTTAAGGACGTGCTCGCAACTTGGTTCTCCTGCAAACAAGCAACAATGTTCTCTCTTACAAGCAGTGATTTATATTCACCAATGACAGAAAAAGTTCGATGTCCACCGCTGCGGAATTCGTTAAAGAAAAATGGACAAAATAAAGAAGCATTCAGTCCGCTCAGTTACTGACATCATTAGTCAATTGCAAGCGGTCTTGGCAAATGCATAGCGCACTGAATATCTCTCTCGCTCATTTGTGACATTTTTGTGGTGCAAATGGCTCTGACCACCATGGGACTTAACTGCTGTGGTCATCAGTCCCCTAGAACTTAGAGCTACTTAAACCTAACTAACGTAAGGACATCACACACATTCATGCCCGAGGCAGGATTCGAACCTGCGACCGTAGCGGTCGCTCGGTTCCAGACTGAAGCGCCTAGAACCGCTCGGCCGCCCCGGCCGGCTGACATTTTTGCGTATTTCTATTTACATTGCTACTCCGAAACAAGTGTAAAATAACGAATAGGGCTATAAATAGAGCATTTTTAAATGTAATGGATATGGATGTCAAAAAGGTAATGAGTGAAGCCTTCAATTACTCCCGTAGCAGATTCTTATGGAGAGACCTATCACCAAGCGCAAAGAAATCCTGGGCATATATAAAGGCTGTCAGCATCACCAAAATTAGTATCCAGAAACTCATAGCTGGCACAGGAACTAAAACTGAGGGTATCAAAACTAGTAAAGTTAGAAATGGTAAACTGTATTTCCAAATGTTGCTTTGCAAAAGAAATTCCATTTTAATCCTCGTACCTCTGAAAATATAAGTTATATAGATACTGTTGACAGTGGCATTCAGGAGCAGCTGAATTGGTTAAAACTGAACAAAACTTCAGGACCGGATGGACTCTTTTATCAAATTCTATACAGATCTTTCGGCTGTGGTAGCCCATCTTTTAGACATAATGTAAAGTAGATCAATCGAAGAACAAACAGTTTCAATAGCTGCAAGAAAAAGTAGGTTACACCTGTCTACAAGGAGGTTAACAGAAGTGATCCACAAAACTACCGTGCAAAATCTTTGATATCCCTCTGTTATAGACTCTACATTTATGAGCTCAAACTTAGAGGTACCACGAACGGAATGACCTCCTAAATTCCGACCATCATGTATTTCCAAAAAATCAGCCATACTAAACCAAACTCGCACTGTTCTTTCATATATCATGACAGCCACAGGTCAAGGTAGTCAAGTGTCAGGTAGGTGAAGCATATACTGACTTTTGAAAAACATCTCACGTGGTAGCACACCAGCCGTATGAGGTACAAAAAAAAAAAAAAAGAAAAAAAAAGAAAAAAAAAGCTGTGAGTGTATTGATGATCTCTTGCTAGCGAGGACCCACCAGGTTGTCTTGGAAGGAGAGAAATCGACATCTGTAGAAGAAACTTCAGACGTATTTCAGGGTTAGTACACCTGCGACTCATTTTGTATGTTAATGACCTGGTAGAGATTATTAATAGTAACATCAGTCTTTTTGCAGTTCGCTACAGTACAGTACAATCTGAAAAAATACTCCATAAATATGCAGTGAGGTCTCGACAACATTTCAGAGTGATGTAGAGATAGCCAACTCGTTTTAAATAATCAGAAATATAAAATTTTGCACTTCAAAAAATAATTTAAAAAAGCAGCGTTGTCTCCTATGATTACATCTACATCTATATCTACATCCATACTCCGCAAGCCACCTGACGGTGTGTGGCGGAGGGTACCTTGAGTACCTCTATCGGTTCTCCCTTCTATTCCAGTCTCGTATTGTTCGTGGAAAGAAGGATTGTCGGTATGCTTCTGTGTAGGCTCTAATCTCTCTGATTTTATCCTCATGGTCTCTTCGCGAGATATACGTAGGAGGGAGCAATATACTGCTTGACTCTTCGGTGAAGATATGTTCTCGAAACTTTAACAAAAGCCCGTACCGAGCGACTAAGCGTCTCTCCTGCAGAGTCTTCCACTGGAGTTTATCAATTATCTCCGTAACGCTTTCGCGATTACTAAATGATCCTGTAACAAAGCGCGCTGCTCTCCGTTGGATCTTCTCTATCTCTTCTATCAACCCTATCTGGTAGGGATCCCACACTGCTGAGCAGTATTCAAGCAGTGGGCGAACAAGCCTACTGTAACCTACTTCCTTTGTTTTCGGATTGCATTTACTTAGGATTCTTCCAATGAATCTCATTCTGGCATCTGCTTTACCGACGATCAACTTTATATGATCATTCCATTTTAAATCACTCCTACTGCGTACTCCCAGATAATTTATGGAATTAACTGCTTCCAGTTACTGACCTGCTATTTTGTAGCTAAATGATAAGGGATCTATCTTTCTATGTATTCCCAGCACATTACACTTGTCTACATTGAGATTCAATTGCCATTCCCTGCACCATGCGTCAATTCGCTGCAGATCCTCCTGCATTTCAGTACAATTTTCCATTGTTACAACATCTCGATACACCACAGCATCATCTGCAAAAAGCCCAGTGAACTTCCGATGTCATCCACAAGGTCATTTATGTATATTGTGAATAGCAACGGTCGTATGACACTCCCCTGCGGCACACCTGAAATCACTCTTACTTCGGAAGACTTCTCTCCATTGAGAATGACAATATTAAACAGCCACAACTAGACTCAATCATATCGTACATATACCTGGGAGTAGAAACTTGTGGGAATATGAAACGGAATCATTATATGAGCACAGTCGTAGGTAAAGCGGGTGGCGGACTTTGTTACATTGGTAGGATATTGGGAAAAAAGCATTTGTAAGGGATTTGGAAAAAGCAGTTTGTTCGGCTCAGCGTAAAATATACAGGGTGTTACAAAAAGGTACGGCCAAACTTTCAGGAAACATTCCTCACACACAAAGAAAGAAAATATGTTATGTGGACATGTGTCCGGAAACGCTTACTTTCCATGTTAGAGCTCATTTTATTACTTCTCTTCAAATCACATTAATCATGGAATGGAAACACACAGCAACAGAACGTACCAGCGTGACTTCAAACACTTTGTTACAGGAAATGTTCAAAATGTCCTCCGTTAGCGAGGATACGTCCATCCACCCTCCGTCGCATGGAATCCCTGATGCGCTGATGCAGCCCTGGAGAATGGTGTATTGTATCGCAGCCGTCCACAATACGAGCACGAAGAGTCTCTACATTTGGTACCGGGGTTGCGTAGACAAGAGCTTCCAAATGCCCCCATAAATGAAAGTCAAGAGGGTTGAGGTCAGGTGAGCGTGGAGGCCATGGAATTGGTCCGCCTCTACCAATCCATCGGTCACCGAATCTGTTGTTGAGAAGCGTACGAACACTTCGACTGAAATATGCAGGAGCTCCATCGTGCATGAACTACATGTTGTGTCGTACTTGTAAAGGCACATGTTCTAGCAGCACTGGTAGAGTATGCCGTATGAAATCATGATAACGTGCTCCATTGAGCGTAGGTGGAAGAACATACTGACGAAACTAAAATGAGCTCTAACATGGAAAGTAAGCGTTTCCGGACACATGTCCACATAACATCTTTTCTTTATTTGTGTGTGAGGAATGTTTCCTGAAAGTTTGGCCGTACCTTTTTGTAACACCCTGTATAACACAAGAGTGTGTAGGCCGTATGAAAATGTTGACTGTATACAAAGAAGGGCAGAACGGATTGTCACAGGACTTTTTGCAGAGGAGTACATCGAGCCTGTGCGGCCTGCCCGGTACCGCAGCCATGACTGCCGTGCGAGCCTTAACTGGCCCTGCCCGGTCATCCAGTGCAGCCGCACCGAGGTCTCCCGGGCCGTACGGTGCCCGTCACAGCTCCAGTCCGCCCGCGTACTTGTGTGGCTCGGTGCTCTTCAAGCCGTGCGCCCGCCAGGCACTGCACTGTTGCCGGCGCAAAACGAAATCCCTTTGACTCGTTTCCAAGCAGGTTTTTACTCTGCGTACTATTTACCGATGAAGTATTTCACCTCCGGTGTTACGTTAAATTAACTGATGGCTGTATCACCAGGAACAAGATGACTGCTTAAATCTCCTCCGTTTCTTGTAGTTGGTAAATCAATATATTGTTAAGAGAATACGAAAAACTTCTGTACCTTACGATGCTGTCAAAATAGTTAATTTTATTACAGGTCGTCCTTCTAATTATCGAATTTTTTCAATACTCTATGAGGAAATGGCAAGTACTGACACATACGAAAGTTAAGTGGTCATCTCGCGACAGAACTGTTCTCACATTGTATCAAGTTTATCTTTCTCTCACCAGCTACACATTGCTCACAGCAAAGCCTTGCTTCAGACTGTTGCTTATTTGGCACAAATTTTCTTAAAAACCAACAGTTTAAATGTATTGCTTCAGTGATCAAACACAAACCTTTTTACTGTGCAATACCATATCGAATCGTTGATTAAAAAGCTTGCGGTTCGGGAAATCTGTTTAAATTACAAACAGATTTAGTGCTTCGATAGCCTATACCATTTCCTAGTACAAATTCATCTTTCTTCGGAGAAAAATGTCAAGAACACAAAGAAAACTCGAAGAGACTTTGGAAAAACTTTCGAAGACTATTTCCCTGCTCTGTCTAGTAACAACAACCGAAATCCGCAATTTCTTGGAAGAGACAACAGTTTTGGAATACACAAGAATTGTAAATTAAACCGAGCACCTTCTGGAAACTTCCACTGACATTAACTTACAGGAACGTTATAAACCTTCTCCCCACAAGGTGGATTGGAAGGACGTCGACAAGGTCGGGGACCAATACCACCTACTGAAATACATTTGTATTTTTAAGCATAATTAAATGTACTATAATTGATATTAATAAATCAAATGTTTGTTGATACTATTGGTGAAAAAGAAACAATAGAAAAACAACGTTTTATTGAAATAGGTAACACGTAAGTATATGCCCGAAAATCTTCGGTTACACGTGTATATTTTGATATTGTCAGATTACAGACAGCTATGTACTTTCATCACATCACTTGACTATCAACTATGCCTCGAAAAGACAAACAGTTTATTATAAAATAATTCAACAAAAACAAAAATAAAGTGAGTATTGTTGTTACTATCCTACACGTCAAGATAGTTGGAACAAACCACAGTCTTATGTTCAACACATAAAAAGATCTTTGGCATGTTATACAAAAGGAATAACCTTTTCTATCATTATTACACTTATTTTCATTACAAACATCACATCGACTAGGTTTTTTGGCAGCTTCCCATACTACGACTCGCCTTCTTCTTCGCTGTGATAATTCTTGATAGAAAGTCGAATTCTCTTGGTAGACGAGAATTATAAGCTCTTTTCATCATAAATGTTTCCGTTAAATCAAGGGGAAGTCTTTTAAGGAATCGGCCACGTTCCCTACTAGAGAAACTACATGTAATGGGGGCGATTCAGTTTTGAAAGTACAAGTGCATTCACACCACACTTCATCTGTAGGCAAGTATTCAGATGGCGATAATTACCTATGTAGTGAGTGATAAAAAGGATCCAGAACTCTCGAAAGGCCACGGATATGTCGTTTGGTTTCCTTTGATGTCGACTTTAATGTCCGACTTTAATGTTGGGCAGAGTACAAGTGTTTCTCAACGCACTGTGCACCGAACACTCCTAATGGTGAGCGTACGCAGCCGACGACCTGTGCATGTGATAACACTAACACCACGCCTTTGGAAACTACGACGGAAATGGTCATGTGACCATCGACACTGGACGTCGGCGCGGTGGGAAAGCGTTGCATGGTCTGATGAATCCCGATGTCTTCTTCATAATGCCGATGGGAGGGCCCGAATCTTTCAGGGGAACAGCTGCTTGATACCTGCACGGCGGGACGAAGACAAGCTGGCGGCGGCTCCATTACGATCTGGTGAGTATTCACGTGGGCATCCATGGGTCCAGTGCAGCTCGTGCTAGACAACATGACGGCCTTGGAATATCGTACACTGGTTACAGACCACGTACGATCCTTCATGACGATCATGTTTCCCGACGGCTTTTCAACAAGATAATGCGCCATGTCACAATGCCAGAGTGTGATGGAGTTTTTAGAGGAACGCAGTGGCGAGTTCCAAATGATGTGTTGGGTCCCCAACTCACCAGACCTGATCTTGGTCAAACACATTTGGGCTGTGACTGAACGTGGCGTCAGAGATCATCGCCGTTCCCCCCAGAATTCACTTGAATTAGGTGACTTGTGTGTGCAGATGCGGTGTCAAGTCCCTTCAGCGACCTAGAAAGGCCTAAATGTTTCCATGCCACGACGCGTAGCCGCTGTTATCCGTGCCAAAGGCGAACATAGAAGCTATTAGGTAGGTGGTAATGATGTTCTGGCTGATCAGTGTGTCTACATGACATCTTAGTTGTACGATAGAGCCACTATATTATCTGTCTGGTACAAATATGATTGTAAAAATTAAAAGCTGAAATAATGAAGGAACACTAACTGCAGACAAGAAAAACATATGAAGTTTACTGAATTTTTTTTTACTTCAAGTAAATGAAGAAATACTCTTCTTCCCGTAACGCTATAGCGACCTTCTGGATGAATTTATTCCTGAAACAAGCAATTAGGACGTTAGAGATTTATGATAACTAGAACAGGATGTTATGTAAACGTATCGGGAACTTACAATGTCATTGCAGCGCACCACAAGCACGTCATTCACATTTTCCCTTATGTTTATCGGCAACGACAAGCCCAGCCCTCTCGCTAGAGGCACTAGAGGCAGGTGTACATAGAACTTCTCGTGCCACATGCGACACTGTGAGATAAGCTGTTTTTCTGACTCCAGAGGTGACTGTCGCTCATCTGGTTTTTCCATCTACAGACACATAGATACTTCATCATCAGTTTCCTCTTACTCCACCCATGATGCGAAGACACTCTTTGCACCGTTTGAGGGCGTCGATGCTGAGGTTTCGTCCTCTGTATGACATTCTGCAAATAATATATGTCTGCACGGAGGTCAAATGTGTTATATCGCTGGTGCGCTGTTCACGCGAATTTTCGTCTTTTCACTATTATACGCTCAACTTTTGTACTTCGAGATGTAGCACAACTGGAACGTGCTGCGGAATTAACTTCCTCTCTCTCAGTTATCGCAATTTACTACAGATGACCCCCCTGCTGTAGCAGAAATAACACAAGCAAACGCACTGGCTTTACACGCATTTTTTCGCTTAGGAGATTCAGAGCGCGTGCTTTCAGCAATGCTGTATCCTGAAAGCGATTGACAATATTAAGGCACACTGTCTTCTTTAAATACGATCTCTTATCCAGATATGAGCGTTTAGAATATATAAACAAAAGTTTAAAATTTATTTGTTATAAATGCATCGTTCTGCGTATATGGGAATGCTTATCTCACCGTCCGCCGCATTCTGTGGACAGTTTTCCTGTAGCTGGTACGCCAATGGGTACTATCAATTGCAGCGTCTGGCGAATGTCAGCTTCCACAGCTCTGGTAACCTCTTGAAATACTTAGAGAAACTGAATTAATTTCTGAACTCAAAAAAAAAAAAAATGTGTGTGAAATCTTATGGGACTTAACTGCTAATGTCATCAGTCCCTAAGCCTACACACTACTTAACCGAAATTATCCTAAGGACAAACACACACACCCATGCCCGAACCTCCGCCGGGACCAGCCGCACAGTCAATGACTGCAGCGCCCAAGACCGCTCGGCTAATCCCGCGCGGCAATTTGTGAACTACCTTGTAATTCCAGTCCTGAAACAAGTGTATTTTTCCGAATTCACGTAAACTTCAATTTGTTCATGCTGCGTTAACATGAATTTTAACACGAAACACATAATATTCCAGCGAGTTTCAACTTGTTGCTTTACAGTAAGCAGCAACCGTGAGTGTTTTATACGGCCATTACTTTTTAAACAAGTTATGACATTTTTCGTTGCTTCCAACGACGCTCAAACATTAGGACAATGTTCCTGCAACCATTTATCCTCAAGTGCGTGGCGTAGAATAGTGTTAATGGAATGAATAATACAAGGAAGACGACAATAGTTCTCAAGTGCCTTTCCACACTTGCCCCCTTATCACTAATGAACGTAATCCTTATTAGATGGTTTCTAAATATCTCTACCTTTCTCGCGATAATTTCAATTTCCTCCCATATATTTGTAGCAATTTTCTTCATATCAGGCGGGAACTCTGCAACAAACAAGATCCGATTTTTCCAATGCAGCCCTCCTGAGACTGAATGCTCGTTGAAAGTCAATGTTTTAGTGTAGGCGTCTGTCCATATGTCAGTTGTACATGCACGCGCACCATCCTTCATATCCTGCAACAACTGGAGTACCATAGCCACACGGTATTCATCTGATATTTCTTTTTACTTTCCGGAAAATTGTTGATGGGCGAGAAAGCGCGTCTTTTCGTTTCTTGCCCTTGCAGTGGGGTACTGTGCTCCTCTTTCTAGTAGTGTCTGTCGTAGATCTTGTAAGCCTTCTCCTTGAACTGTGTTGAATGGTCCTAGATTTCTTGCACATATTATTACATACTTCTCCAGGACAATGGATTTTGCTGACGCCGGAAAATGTCTACTACCGTTGATCTGACTATTAGGAGAAGCTCCACAGGTATTCACATGTCGCAACAGGGTATTGGGACTGTCATGACTGAGTGTTAATAATTTACACCGGCCACTACACTCTGCAAAATCTACAGATTTATTTTCATTATCCACAACCTGCGTAAAACTTTGCCGTACCATGCTGTCTCCTGATTTCTTCAGATTAGTTTAGGTTTCCTCCTCCAGTATAAGGGGAAGTCCTTTTTCTCTTCTTCGCGTTTTCTAGTGCTTGGACTTTGGGAGGACCTTCGCTGTTCGATATGGATTTCTGGTATAATAATAATGGTAATTTACGACAACCCAAAAGCACTGTCGAGAAAACCAAAACAATTATGAGTTGCTTACGCTCTGTTCTCTTCAGTAGCTTGTTCTAAAGTCTCTGCATGCGGTGGCTTTTTGCAGTTCCCGGCGCTGTCTGTTTATTGCACCGAGCCTAGCTGACACTTGGGGCTCGGCCGGCAACTCGACGGCGCATTGTGGCTCTCGCATTCTGTTCACGGTACAGTTGTGCGGAAAACAGAAAAGAGCGGCTGGTCAGAGGCAGGCCGGGGCGGGTAAATGTGCCGGGATGCACGGCTTTGTTTGTTTGAATCAAGGAAGAGCGGCACGGAGATTTTGATAATGTGTGCTGGCAGGTACTTGAAGGTAGAAGTCAACCATTCCTCGAAAGTCTGCTGACGAAGTTTTAAGAACCAGTGTAAGGTGTAGAATCTAGAAATGTACTAACACCCGATACGTATCACTCCCGTAGGTACCGCAAAGGTCGGCAGCGTGGCCAAGCAGTTCTATGCGCTTCAGTCCGGAACCGCGCTGCTGCTACGGTCGCAGGTTCGAATCCTACCTCGGGCATGGCTGTGTGCGTTGTCCTTAGGTTAGTTAGGTTTCAGTCGTTCTAAGTCTAGGGGACTGATGACCTCAGATCTTAAGTCCTATAGTGCTTAGAGCCATTTGAACCATTTGTACCGCAAAGACAAGCTTCGGATAGTTACAGAATCCACAGAGGCATTTAAGCAATCATTCTTCCCGCGCTCCATATGCGAGTGGAAAGAAAAGAAAGCCAAGTAACTGGTACAATGGGAAGTACCCACTGCCAAGTGCATCGATGTGTTTAGCAGAGTATGCGTGTCGACAGAGACGTCCGTAGATGTATGAGATATGCTACCCGTCTGTCTACTGAATCTTTAATAGTCAGTTTGCGTTATGTCCAATGTGCAGAAAGAAGCCAATTTGCAGTTCCTTTATTTCTCGCCAATCCTCGTTATTTGTGATTCGTATAAATGTTGCATTTTGTAGAGATTACTTTTCAGGATGATCGTAAGTGTTCGCCACGCATTACCGTAAGAAGCTGCAATTCATCTGGAAAGTTTCAAAGATCTTCATTTACTCCGTGTAGAAGTCGCATGTGTGTCTGTCTTGAGTTTGATTTTGTGCTCAACTTTAGCAGTCATTTCTAGACGCCCCTTGATTTTCATTGCATCCAAGTTGTCGGTGTGTTCTAAATTTTTCATCATAGTTTTGATTGTCGAACAAGACATCGGTCCCTTTCCATTTATTTCACACCATACTGAATAATGAGGGTGCAAACCTGTGTTTGAACTCTTGAAGAATTCCTATTATACGGTGCAGCTTCAGTAAAGGAAATTAATTTCACGTAGATAATCTGATTTACCTTGAATAGGACGTTCAATTTCAACGATAAAATGTTAAATTTAGAAGACAGTTACCTTAATAATTCACTACAAAAGAAGACTGTGTCCTTCATACCAAAATTTCATTGCACAGTGTTCTCATCCACGTATAGTGTGAAGAGCGACAGCCAACAAATCCGTTTAACTACTGAACGAGGTGGGAGCGTGGTTAACACACTGGATACTTATTCGCGAAAAGTGGGATTCATGTCTTCGTACAGCCAACTTTCGGTTGTTTCCCTACATCTACACTCCTGGAAATGGAAAAAAGAACACATTGACACCGGTGTGTCAGACCCACCATACTTGCTCCGGACACTGCGAGAGGGCTGTACAAGCCATGATCACACGCACGGCACAGCGGACACACAGGAACCGCGGTGTTGGCCGTCGAATGGCGCTAGCTGCGCAGCATTTGTGCACCCCCGCCGTCAGTGTCAGCCAGTTTGCCGTGGCATACGGAGCTCCATCGCAGTCTTTAACACTGGTAGCATGCCGCGACAGCGTGGACGTGAACCGTATGTGCAGTTGACGGACTTTGAGCGAGGGCGTATAGTGGGCATGCGGGAGGCCGGGTGGACGTACCGCCGAATTGCTCAACACGTGGGGCGTGAGGTCTCCACAGTACATCGATGTTGTCGCCAGTGGTCGGCGGAAGGTGCACGTGCCCGTCGAACTGGGACCGGACCGCAGCGACGCACGGATGCACGCCAAGAGCGTAGGATCCTACGCAGTGCCGTAGGGGACCGCACCGCCACTTCCCAGCAAATTAGGGACACTGTTGCTCCTGGGGTATCGGCGAGGACCATTCGCAACCGTCTCCATGAAGCTGGGCTTCGGTCCCGCACACCGTTAGGCCGTCTTCCGCTCACGCCCCAACATCGTGCAGCCCGCCTCCAGTGGTGTCGCGACAGGCGTGAATGGAGGGACGAATGGAGACGTGTCGTCTTCAGCGATGAGAGTCGCTTCTGCCTTGGTGCCAATGATGGTCGTATGCGTGTTTGGCGCCGTGCAGGTGAGCGCCACAATCAGGACTGCATACGACCGAGGCACACAGGGCCAACACCCGGCATCATGGTGTGGGGAGCGATCTCCTACACTGGCCGTACACCACTGGTGATCGTCGAGGGGACACTGAATAGTGCACGGTACATCCAAACCGTCATCGAACCAATCGTTCTACCATTCCTAGACCGGCAAGGGAACTTGCTGTTCCAACAGGACAATGCACGTCCGCATGTATCCCGTGCCACCCAACGTGCTCTAGAAGGTGTAAGTCAACTACCCTGGCCAGCAAGATCTCCGGATCTGTCCGCCATTGAGCATGTTTGGGACTGGATGAAGCGTCGTCTCACGCGGTCTGCACGTCCAGCACGAACGCTGGTCCAACTGAGGCGCCAGGTGGAAATGGCATGGCAAGCCGTTCCACAGGACTACATCCAGCATCTCTACGATCGTCTCCATGGGAGAATAGCAGCCTGCATTGCTGCGAAAGGTGGATATACACTGTACTAGTGCCGACATTGTGCATGCTCTGTTGCCTGTGTCTATGTGCCTGTGGTTCTGTAAGTGTGATCATGTGATGTATCTGACCCCAGGAATGTGTCAATAAGGTTTCCCCTTCCTGGGACAATGAATTCACGGTGTTCTTATTTCAATTTCCAGGAGTGTATTAAGGCTAATTGTTAGGATGGTTCCCTTGAAAAACGGTATTACCAAGTTCCGTCCCCATCGTTGGTCAATCTGCGCGTGTGCTCCATCCCTATTGACCACGTCGTTGATGGGAAGTTAAAGCCTAATTTGGCTTTCTCTCTAGCTTACGTTTAGTTAAATCCGTAAGAGAAGCTCAGGAACCGCTACAGCTCTGAGAAAAGAGGATAGAGACAAATGAGAAAAGCCAACCGAATAATTGAAGAGCCGAATAAAGGGCTCCAAACCAACAGCGGCGCAAACTCCATGCAATAAAAATTACAACGAAAAAAAAATTCAAGTAAATGAATCGCTGGATTGCGACCTGTCTACCTGACAATTTCCTTTTATTGTTATAAAATGTCTTTCGTCTCTTTGTATGCTTTCGACGAAATTGCATTATGCGTCTGGCATGTTTCTTGCAATAACGCGTATTTCAGTTCCTCTATTGCCCTTTGAGTACCTACTACGCCACATTCAGTACATGGATAACTTATTTGATATATTTCGAATGACAAAAGAAATTAAGTAATTAAAAAGGCCGATTCAATTTACGTCTTTTTTGTCACTCTCCCAGCTAGTAGAACTAATGAAGTCCTCTTATAAGGTCGACGGGATTCATTTCCATCATTTCCACTAGAAACACACGAACTTCAAACTAGTGAAATTAATAAACTGGAGTACTGAGCCGTCATTACATTTCATGTTATTGTCGGTTTACTGGCAACTGAAGCTCTTCCAAAGTTAATGATGTTTTCTAAGAGGACAGCTGATATGTATTCGAACTTCTGTTGAAGATGGTCTACGTGAAGGGCGCTCGAAAACTGACACCACTATTGAAAGCATTGAGAAAGGGCACAGTGTGATTCAGAAATAACTGCCGCGATAATCATGTCAGAAGAAAACGTACAAAACATTTCAGAAGCATAATCAATTATGGGAAAGATTCGTGTGAGATGGGTACTGCATCAGCTAAATATTGAGCAAACGAAAATATCACAAGAAATTTCTCAGAGATGTCATGGTCGTTTTAAAGAGGATCCAAGACAACCGAGCTGCACACAAATCTGTATTGCTGACTGGAAAACTGAAAGATTAGAAGAAGAATTACGAGAGCATCCAACAAAATCACCAAATTTGTCAACCTCTAAGCTTCACCTATCGTCGCTTGTAAAGAAATTTTTGGCTGGTAAACGTTTTGAGCTTTACAAAGGTATTCATCCAGCCGTAGAGGGTTATTTTGCTGACCTTTCAGAATAACAGTTCAAGGATGTAACTACCCGTTAGAAAAACGCGGGAGAAATTGCATAAATGTAGTTTTGACCAAAAACATCCAATCTGTCACTGTGAGTGTCACTGTCACTTTACAAATACGCTTCGCATTTAACAGTTTCCGTTTACTGTTAGTGACCACTAAAGCCCCGGCTGCGTTACAAGGATGGCTGAGACGGCTCTTCTGCGAGTATAAACAGTGGCTTACGTCCAAAGTAGCAGCTAATCATAGCCGTTAGCGTGGCCAAGCACCTCTTGTCTGTGGGAAGAATACAATGTCACAGGTGTGCGTAGGTCGTAGGCAGAACCGGTTTCACACTAAGCAGTTCTAGCAAATTTACGTCTGTACACCGCAAGTCAGTGCACCGTGTGTGTAGTGAAGGACACAGAATCATTATCCCATCAGTAGCTCCATCTAGAAGCCTGAATTTCTCTAATTTTACCGTTGTGCTCATCACACGAGATTTTAAATCAAGCAGTACGCATATTGACTTCTATTGGAAATTGAGATTTCGGAATTTAGTAAGGTTCTTCGTGACGTACAACGCCTGTATTGTAGCGTCTCCCATTAGACTTCGTTGAATATGTCTGCGATACTCGCACTTTGGTTGAATAAATCCTTGGTGACGTGCGCGGCTCTTCTTTATGTCGTCTTGGTATCTTCCGTTAAATACATAAAAAAAATTCTACCGATTCAGTCACTTTTGACTGATATTTATTAGCACGACGCGTTTCAGCAGCAATATGCCGTCATCATGTGCATCATAGTTATTTTTACAATAAACTGAAATGTGGTGATTACTTGCTGGGTGTGCCAGTGAGTCTATGTATCGAAATTCAACCCTATACAATTGCACTGATGTCTTTATTTACATATTTATTCGTAATTCATTCGTGTGGCAAACACAGCGCAGTAATAAACACAAGACCATCACCAAACACTGTCGCATACAGATGTTTACATTTAAAGGCTCTTAACTGCTAAGGCAAATTTATTTTACTTGCTAAAGTGGTACAAAAATAAAACCTTTTTAAGTAAGCATATTTGTGTCATGATACATATTAAATATTGTTGTTGTTTGGCGATTGTCATTCAATATATATATATATATTGTTGTGGCGTTGCAAGACAGCCACGCCACTCGGAAGTAGCCGAAATGCACGCGTTACACACGCCGGCTGGCGTGAGATCTGAAACAGGATACTTAATGAATGTTATAAAGAAAAGTACGGAGCTTCTGTTTACTTAACTTTAATTCGTCCTTGTGGTACATCGCTCTTGATAATACAAGTGAGACTCTCAGATATGGTTAATGGCGCCTTGTTAGGTCGCAGCCATGGACTTAGCTGAAGGCTATTCTAACTATCTCTCGGCAAATGAGAGAAAGGCTTCGTCAGTGTAGTCGCTAGCAAAGTCGTCGTACAACTGGGGCGAGTGCTAGTCAGTCTCTCCAGACCTGCCGTGTGGTGGCGCTCGGTCTGCAGTTACTGACAGTGGCGACACGCGGATCCGACATGTACTAATGGACCGCGGCCGATTTAAAGCTACCACCTAGCAAGTGTGGTGTCCGGCGGTGACACCACACACACACACACACACACACACACACACACACACACACACATATATATATATATATATATATATATATATATATATATATATTCCTCATTGGAGGAATTTTTGAAGAAATTTACATTGTTACTTTCTAGCTTATCATTTAGCAACCTTTTATAACGTACTGTGCCATGAATGCAAATTTCTAGCTCTTCATGAAAGTCCATTTGGTATCCCTTGTCCACGTTACGTAACATATGAAGACCATGCACGATATCCTGGAATGGATGGTCAGCGCTCATAATATGGATGGCTATTTCTAATTTGGCATATTGTTGTATCTCTTTCGGAAGTCTCTCCCAGTGTGACCTACATAGAAAGCTTTGCATGTACTTCACACTATTTTATAAAGTGCTGATTGTGTGTGTTTATCTGTCTGTATCTCTGTGTTGCGTTTCAGTGTGTGCTGCGGTTTGTTATGTGTGTGAAAGCGATATTAATGCAGCGCGAGATGAAAATATTTGCTATTCCGAAGAAGAGTTAGCTTGCAAGCAACACGATTTTTTTTTATTTTCTGTGTATTAGTTGGTTTATTACTGTCCCCTCTTTTCTGTACGAGCTTTTCAACAAGTGTGTCAGTATGGTCTTCCGTTATTCAAGTTGGTGAGAACAAAAGAAAGTTTTGTACATTGTTTCACTGAGTGAGCTATATTAATTTTACCGATAAATTTCAGTCTGAAATATGCATTCGATGTGATTGCTCCATCTTAAATCGCTCCGCGAAGATTCTCCTAAGTACTTGATGGTTGTGATTCAATCTAGAAAATCATCGATGGTTGTATATTCAAACAATATCGTATTTTTTTTTTCTTTTATCACATTTTGTTTCATTTACTTATGATGAAGGTTAGGTGACCAGGCGCTGACGTTGTGTAAGTCTTCCAGCATTTCATAGACAACTAACCGTCTCAGAGAGCTATAAACTTTATGAGCCACATCACTACATACACTGAAGTGAGAAAACTCATGGGATAGCAATATGCACAAATATAGATGGCGGTGGTATAGGATACACAGGATATAAAAGGGCATTGCAATGGCGGAACTGTCATTTGTACTCAGGTGATTCATATGAAAAAATTTACAATTAAATCGATACAATGAAATGAATACCCTTAGCTGCATACAGGCGTTGATGTACGTCAACGGGGACAGTTGAAAATATGTGCCGCGACCGGGACTCGAACCCGTTATCTCCTGCTTACATGGCTGACTCTCTATCGCTCTTTCTTTTTTATCTCATTTTGTTGTATATGTTTTTCGTTGAATTTGTTCGTGGTGGATGTTCGATGACACCCGTTCAGGTTGTTCGTTGATCCGTTCACTCAGTTTTTTTTTTATTACAGAGGGTAGCTAAACCCTCTGAACGAACACGCTGAGCTACCGTACAGGCTCCATCTGAGCCCCCGGGGACACAGAGAATAGTGTGACTGCAAGAATTTATCTCTGGCACGCCTCCCGTGAGACCCACATTCCCAACTTATTGTCCCGCACTATATTCGTAGTGCCCCTGCCAATTACACTCATTACTCGCGGCTTTACCGGTTCCCATAAGAGTTCGGGCAGTGCGTGTACATCCGCACAGCAGATGGTCAAATGGCCTGTGAGTCTTAACTATATATGTGAAGATGGTATCTGTTCTTTCGGATATGTAAGCAGGAGATAGCGGGTTCGAGTCCCGGTCAGGGCATACATTTTCAACTGTCCCTGTTGACGTATATCAACGCCTGTACGCAGCTAAGGGTATTCATTTCATTGTACTGATTTAATCGTAAATTCATTTTAACGAGCTGCACGGTCACTGATGGTATCTGTTATGTCGGACATGTTCGAAAGAACAGATACCATCTTCATATATGTAGTTAAGGATTTGACCATCTTCTGTGCGGATGCACACACGTTGCCTGAACTCTTCCGGCAATCGGTAAGGCAGCGTGTGATGAGTGTAATGGGTAGGGGCACTGCGAATATAGTGCTGGACGATAATTTGGGAATGTGGGTCTCACGGGAGGCGTGCCAGAGATAAGTTCCTGCAGTCACACTATCCTCTGTGTCCCCAGTGGCTCAGACGGATAGAGCGTTTGCCATGTAAGCAGGAGCTCCCGGGTTCGAGTCCCGATCAGGGCACACATTTTCAACTGTCCCCATTGACACCTGTATGCAGCTAAGGGTATTTAATTCATTGTATTGATTTAATTGTAAATTCATTCTAATGAGCTGCACGGTATTCATATCATATGAAAACGTTTACGACGTTATTATGGCTGCACGGCGGTAATTAACAGATTTTGAGCGCGGAATGGTAGTTGGAGCTAGATGTATGGAACATTCCATTTCCGAACCCGTTAAGGAATTCAATATTCCACGTTCGAGTGTCAAGAGTGATCCGAGAATACCAAACTAAAAAAAAAAAAAAAAAATGGCTCTGAGCACTATGGGACTTAACTGCTGAAGTCATCAGTCCCCTAGTACTTAGAACTACTTAAACCTAACGAACCTAAGGACATCACACACATCCATGCCCAAGGCAGGATTCGAACCTGCGACCGTAGCGGTCGCGCGGTTGCAGGCTGTGGCGCCTAGAACCACTCGGCCACCCCGGCCGGCACCAAATTTCAGGTATTACTTCTCCCCAAGGAAAACGTAGTGGCCGACGGCCTTCACTTAATGAGCAGCGACGTTTGCGTAGAGTTGTTAGTGCTCACAGGAAAGTAGTACTGCGTGAAATTACCGCAGAAATCAATGTGGGACGTACGACAAACTTATCCGTTAGGACAGTAGGGCGAAATTTAGCGTTAATGAGCTGTGACAGCAGACGAATGACACGAGTGCCTTTGCTAACAGCATGATATCCCCTGCAGCGCTCTTCTAGGCTCGTGGCTATATCGATTAGACCCCTGACAACGGGAAAACCGTGGCCTGGTGAGATGAGTCCTAGGTTGGGTTGGGATGATTTGGGGGAAGAGGCCAAACAGAGAGGTCATCGGTCTCATCAGATTAGGATAGGATGGGAAAGGAAGTCGACCGTGCCCTGTCACAGGAACAATCCCGGCATTTGCCTGTAGCGATTTAGTGAAATCACGGAAAACCTAAATCAGGACGGCCAGACGCGGGATTGAACGGTCGTCCTCCCGAATGCGAGTCCAGTGTGCTAACCACTGCGCCACCTCGCTCGGTGGATGAGTCCTGATTTCAGTTGGTAAGAACTGATGGTAGGGTTCAAGTGTGGCACAGACCCCATTAAGAAACAGACCCAAGTCTCAACAAGATACTGTGCGAGCTGGCGTTGGCTCCATAATGGTGTGAGCTGTGTTTACATGGAATGGACTGGGTCATCTGGTCCAACTGAACCGATCATTGATTGGAAATGGCTATGTTCGACTACCCAGAGACGATCTGAAGCCATTCATGGACTTCATGTTTCCAAACAACGATGGAACTTTTATGGATCACAATGCCCCAGGTCGCCGGGCCACAATTGTTTGCGACTAGTTTGTGCAAAAATCCTACACCGGCAACACTTTCGCAATTATGGACGGCTATGCCTCAATATTTCTGCATGGTACTTTCAACGACTTGTTGAGTCCATGCCACATAGAGTTTCTGCACTACGCCGGGAAAATGGAGGCCGGAAGCGGTGTTAGAAGGTATCCCATGACTTTTGCCACCTCAGTGTATGTCGTGAACTGCAACAATTTAATCACATTTCATTTTGATATTCAGTCTGTACTTTGGCTTCTGAATATGTTTCTCAATTAAGAACAACGCACTGTGTTACGTTTTTTATTATTAGGCATCGGCACAGAAGTGTGTTTAATGCTTTATGGAAGTCAAGCAACACGGCATCAAATTAGGCACCACTATCTGCAGCCGCCTCGATCTCGTAAAATAACTGTTTACTGTTTCGTATGTTCAGTGTTAGTGGAATCCTTATTGATTACCGAGCGAGGTGGCGCAGTGGTTAGCACACTGGACTCGCATTCGGGAGGACGACGGTTCAATCCCGTCTCCGGCCATCCTGATTTAGGTTTTCCGTGATTTCCCTAAATCGCTTCAGGCAAATGCCGGAATGGTTCCTTTGAAAGGGCACGGCCGATTTCCTTCCCCATCCTTCCCTCACCCGAGCTTGCGCTCCGTCTCTAATGACCTCGTTGTCGACGGGACGTTAAACACTAATATCCTCCTCCTTATTGATTACTAAAGAGGTGGTGCTCGGTCTCTAGAAAGAGATATCACATTCGAGTAAAAAATATGTTCCGTTATCGTAAAACAAATTGGTATCATTAATGTAGTTTTAAAATTCTGAGTGTTTGTGCTATTACTCTGCTTAATGTCAACGTTCCGCTGTTGTAACAAAGAATATCGTGAAAAATAGGAATAACAGGAAAATTCGCTTCACGCAGATGCAAGTGTCACAGTATCAGATAAACCTCCGTGGCAGACGTTGCTAGCCATCACCACTGTAGTGGCTGTCGACCTGGAGTTCTTCTTCATAGCCTGTTGGTAGAAGGAACGTTCGTCAGCACAACTGGGCAAGGGAGTGAAGGCAAGGTGGTGAAGTACTATACTGGACTGAATTACAGATCTCTCAGCAGTGTATTGGGAATGGTGATATGCATACAGTTTGGTGACAATGTTCGACAAATTTGTTAGTGCTGTTCGAAGGGTGGAAGGCTGGATATGAAACTTCCAACAAGACTGCAGCCATTAGAATGAGTATTAATGCAAAGGAAACGAATGTCAGAGAATATTCCCAAAAGCGTGCGAGCTAAAATGCAGAACATCAGTAGATGGGATATAAGCTACTCTCTACAGTCTCCTTCATTATAGGGCAGCTATTCCATTACCTTACTAAGAGACCAAATACAGAAGAGAGAAATGGATAGCCAAGATTTATGGCATGTTAGGATGGTGAATGGTCTGACTGGTAGAATCTCGCCTGCGAAAGACGAAGAACCAGGTTTACGACACCGATGGTAAACAACTTGATGTTTCTTACCATAGCAACAATAATTACAGAGATATCGACATCAATATTCTTTAGAAATTTAATCATTTTAGTGCAACTATTGTACTAAACTATATAGGGATCCGTGTGCCTTGTCTCATTGCCACATGTCATAATATTCTCTTCCTAATACAGCACAGCTCGATAGCCAATAACGCAATACAAATAGCCATTTTCAGTCCCAAATTAACAAAGCACTTATTTAGAGACGCCATTTTTCCTTTATGTAGCTGTGAAAATTAGACAAAAGCTTATGTAGCTAATACCTGTAGTCAAATAATAGAAAATTACATTGTTTGACAATTTTTTACAGTCTATAGACCCCCGTCTGTAACAATCATTAAACACAGTACAGCCGGCCGGGATGGCCGAGCGGTTCTAGGCGCTGCAGTCTAGAACCGTGCGACCGCTACGGTCGCAGGTTCGAATCCTGATTCGGGCATGGATGTGTGTGACGTCCTTAACTTAGTTAGGTTTAAGTAATTCTAAGTTCTAGGGGACTGATGACCTCATATGTTAAGTCCCATAGTGCTCAGAGCCATTTGAACCAACGAAACACAGTACAGTCTTTGGAAACGACATTCGACACTCCTCGTTCAAGATAATTCGTCGTAGAAAAAAAAGATGTAGCTGTAAGTGTCATTAAATCTTTTAATGTGGAACTTTATTCTTATTCGACTTTTCCCCTATCAACTGAGGTAGACCTACTACGAAGTCTGGTTTCCTGCTTGAAGACACTGCTAAAGTTATTCCCCTTCACCCTCTGCGTATGCATCACTTATTCTAAGGTATGTAATTTTCGCATCTCTGATTACTCTATGGCCGCAGCTCGTGGTCGTGCGCTAGCGTTCTCTCTTCCCGCGCCCGGGTTCGCGGGTTCGATTCCCGGGGGGGTCAGGGATTTTCTCTGCCTCGTGATGCCTGGGTGTTGTATGATGTCCTTAGGTTAGTTAGGTTTAAGTAGTTCTAATTTCTAGGGGACTGATGACCTCAGATGTTAAGTCCCATAGTGCTGAGAGCCATTTGAACCATTTTTTTTAATTACTCTATGAGTTCATTTTGATTCAACTAGTACTGTACACTAAAGATTTTTGCTGTCACCTAGTGCATAAACCTATCACCTTCACCTTGGTCTGTAAAAAGACCTGTGTTTTGAAAATGTCAGTAATCTGCGGGTTGCGTAAAATTCTTACTGGTTATGTCGAAAACATATCTGATACACTCGAGTGGAAGTAGAGAGATAAAAGTAAGAGACTGACCTACGCTGAAGCGCCACAGAAACTGGTATAGGTATGCGTATTCAAATACAGGCATACGTAAACAGGCAGAATACGGCGCTGCGGTCGGCAATTCTTATATAAGACAACAAGTGTCTGCCGTAGTTGTTAGATAGGTTACTGCTGCTACAGTGGCAGGTTATTAAGATTCAAGTGAGTTTGAACGTGATGTTACAGTCGGAGCACGAGCGATGGGACACAGCATCTCCGAGGTAGAGATGAATTGGGGATTTTCCCGTACGACCATTTCACGACTGTACCGTGAATGATAGGAATCCGGTATATCATCAAATCCCCGACATCGTTGCGGCCGGAAAAAGATCCTACAAGAACAGGACCAACGACGACTGAAGACAATCGTTCAACGTGGCAGAAGTGCAACCCTTCCGCAAATTGCTGCAGATTTCAGTGCTGGACCAACTACAAGTGTCATCGTACGAGCCATTCAACGAAACATCATCGATACAGGCTTTCGGAGCCGAAGGCACACTCGTGTACCCTGTATGACTGCACGACACCAAGCTTTGCGTGGCGCCTGGGCCCGTCAGCACAGACATTAGACTATTGCTGACTGGATACATGTTGCCTGGTCGGACGAGTCTCGTTTCAAATTGCATCGAGCCGATGGACGTGTATGGGTATGGAAACAACCTCATGAATCCATGCACCCTGCATGTCGGCAGGCGTCTGTTCAAGCTGGTGGAGGCTCTGTAATGGTATGGGGCATGTGCACTTGGAGTGATGTGGGACCCCTGATACGTCTAGATACGACTGTGACAGATGACACGTACGTAAGCCATTCATGTCCATTGTGCATTCCAACGGACTTGGGCAATTCCAGCAGGACAATGCGACACCCCATACGTCCAGAATTTCTACAGAGTGACTCCAGGAACACTTTTTCGAGTTTAAACACTCCCCAGACATGAACATTATTGAGGATATCTGGGATGCCTTGCAACGTGCTGTTCAGAAGATATCTCCATCCCCTCATACTCTTACGGATTTAAGGACAGCCCTGCAGGATTCATGGTGTCAATTATCTCCAGCACACCTTCAGACATTAGTCGAGTCCGTGCCACGTCCTGTTGCGGCACTTCTGGCTGCTCGTGGGGGCCCTACACGATATTAGGCAGGTGTACCAGTTTCTTTGGCTCTTCAGTGTAAATGATTGAATTTTCAATATAGCCGAATTAATAATCAGGATAGATTCAGCAATTGTACAGATAGTTAAGATAAGTCTCATATTGTGCCCTCTCAGTTGCACATTTTAATTAGATTACATGTTTCGATCATTCTGGATCCATCTTCGTATTTGAAACAAGTAAAATGTAAATATGTACCATCTAATGTTTTGGCAATAAGTAGAAATGAGAAGGGTTGCACATAAATGTAGAATCTACCTAAGTAGTTGCATGAGCAACGTGTTTTGTCTTCTCAGAACCACATTACAGAGTAGCGCATTTTGCAACTGTGGTCAGTGTTTTAAATAGATACATGTTGGAAGTAGAGGGGAGGGATGAAGGGGAAATGGAGTGAGGCTAGTTAGGGGAGTGAAGAGGAAGCAGGCAGGGTGTTGTGGGGATGCCATGAGTTCAAGAAGAGAGGTCGTGCTAAAATTATAGAACGTTTAATTATGTCAAAATTCTCCTTGAAACGCTAATAGTGTAGAACAACTGTACGTGAAAATGTAAACGGCACAATGTTGTGTAATCATAACATGTAGCGAGGGGGAATTGAGAGCAAGTGAAGAACGCAAGGGAGAGGGGGGGGGGGGGGGAGGAGGGGTGGTGGAAAGGGTAGTGGTAGAGATGCTAGGGATTTAACAAGATAGGTTATTATACTAAAATTGCAAAAAGTCAGTTATGTTAAGATACTAGAATGGATACGTAAAGCTGTAAAACTGGGATAAATTAGTAGTTTATAAAGTAGCGAAAATTGAATTAATCTCTTCAAAAATTCAAAGTGTGAAACTTTGAAACTACGTAGTCATATGGTATTACTCTGAAAGCATAAAAATAAAATTGTATAAAAGTTCCTATAATAGTGGATGTATTAATAATGAAAGGCACAAAATGGCTCTGTGCACTATGGGATTCAGCATCTGAGGTCATCAGTTCCACAGAACGTAGAACTACTTAAACCTAACTCACCTAAGGACATCACACACATCCATGCCCGAAGCAGGATTCGAACCTGGAACCGGAGCGGTCACGCGGGTCCAGACTGTAGCGCCTAGAAGCGCTCGGCCACACGGCCGGCGAAAGGCACAAAGATCGTAAAATGACAGAAGTGGAATTACGAAGAGGACCTGGGACTGCATGAAGTTTCATTAAATATGTAGAATTCTAAAAAGCGTTGATCGTATGAAACTGTAAAAAATATAAAACAATAAATTATAAAATTGTTGTGTACATAGTTCCGCGTAGTCAGCGCGTACACAACTTTCCCACTAGAGCGCGTCCCGCTAAGCAAAACAGCGCAGGCGCAGCGCTCGTCCGTCTCCGTACTAGAGATGGCGCTGCCTTAGAGGCGGACCAAATTCTGCTTCCGCCGATCCGCGTATTAATTTGTAACGCAGCCAATGAGATTGCTGCTAACGTAGAACCTTTTCTCCTCGCGGATCACACTCGCGCAGTGATACCTGAATGCGCGATGTATTATGACGAGTGTACTGACCTCCGATTAGTCAGTCTGCATTTGTCTGCACCAGTCTGTACCAGTCTGCATTAGTCTGTACCAGTCTATAGTCAAGTTTCAGTCTGCATCTAAGAAGATTATCATATTCCTGTACATAGCCATGAAGATAAATGTATAGACACTTTGTCAAGTATCAGAGATATGTGAGAATAAGATTAACGTACCAAGACCAAAGGAAGTTCAGATTGTCAATTGTAAATAGCATCCAGAATCAAGTTACGTAATGTTTATGCTTGTTATTATTTTAATAAATGTGTGTGACAATTAATCAAGTTCTGTTTAAAGTTGGTCACCGTCAATCTGCTACTCTAAGCGTGCAAGTGGCATTTCTATCGTCTGACCTAACGGCAGAAGATAAACACACCACGATAAGACCACGAGACATATTGCTGACACTCTTCTACTTCATTAGAGCGACAAGTCAAATAATCTGATGGTGTGTGTACCGAAGGTCTTACAGTACGCACACCACAAAAATGAAACTAAGTGCAGCAACTAAAGTTATGGGGGACGGGCTGTGACAGCTATAGTTAATTGCTTTTGCTTCTGCTTGGTGATGTTGTATGGAGCGCAGTTGTGCAGTATGTACGGAAGTAAGCCCTCACGCCGGCCTGCTGCTAGAACGGTGTATGAACCGACGCGTCTTCGCTGCCTCTTCTTGGTGAGTCCGGCTGTTGATCACACGTGCTCTGGAAGAGGCTTTCAAAGTTTCTGAAAAATGTACTGTTAATAAAATCGTTCTGCTTATTTAATGTGTTTTCAGGCTGTTGCGCCGGCCGTTGTGACCAAGCGGTTCTAGGCGCTTTAGTCTGGAACCGCGCGACCGCTACGGTCGCAGGTTCGAATCCTTCCTCGGACATGGATGTATGTGATGTCGTTAGGTTAGTTATTTTCAAGTAGTTCTAACTTCTAGGGGACTAATGACCTCAGATGTTAAGTCCCAGAGTGCTCGGAGCCATTTTTATCAGGCTCTTGCAAACGATGTGCAAAAGTATCAGTTTCTTCCAACACTGTCAGGAGGTTTCCCTCAGCACTTTCAAATGCGTATCAATAGTTCCAACACCATGCTTCGATGTTAGAAAATGCTCACCAAACGCTGTTCTATTACTATGAATTAAAGCGTGCTCATTGAAACATATTTTAAATTTCCTGCCTGTTTCATCTACGTAAACTTTCGGACAGTTCCTCACTTTACTTTATGTACACCTGCCGCCGTGAATTTTGACGCTTTTCCATTCACATGGACCTTCAGCCTGAAGTGAATAATGTCATTAGTTTTAAACCCTATACGAAAACTTATATTGCAAATTGTTTAGCAGTAACTTCCGAAAGCTTGCTTTATAAATCATGAACATGTACACGACTTTCTTGTCTTCTGTTCATCTATTAGCGCGCTGCCATTGATATTACGCTGTTTTTGGCTTTTAATTTTCTGTAGTAACTCAGTTACTGTTCAGACTGGATAACGATTGCTTATTACAGCTTCTTTTATAATAGCGATTTCTTTATCCCTCTCATGCTTGCTTAGTGGCAGTTTTAATAACCTGTTTATTACGGATCAAAAATATGCTGTCTTGACTCTTTCAGAATGCCAAGACTTAGAGTCAATCATAATGTCTGCACAAGTCGGTTTTCTGTAAACGCTGAAACGGTGTTAACCCTCTCTCTTGTGTCCGTAATGTCGAGACTTTTGATGCCTTAATGATTTTGTTCTCAATTGTGAACCTAATTTTTCGGCAAATAGCACTCATTCTCTCTGCTATGGCTTTAACATCACTTTCATCTCTTTTAACTAAAAAAATAGCATCATACACATAGCGGTAATAGATGACAACTTTCTACATCTAAATCTACATCTGCATACATTACCTCCAAGCCAAAGCACGGTGCATGGCGGAGGGTATTCTTTACCACAACTAGCCGTTCCCTTTCCTATTCCACTCGCAGACAGAGCAAGGGAAAAACGACTATCTACATGCCACTAAACGAGCCGTAATTTCTCGTATCTTATCTTCGTGGTCGCCGCGCGAAATGTATGTTGGCGGCAACAGAATCGATCATCAGTCAGCTTCAAACGCCGGTTCTCTAAATTTTCTCAGTAGTTTTCTTCGGAATGAGCGTCTTCTTCCCTCCAGGATTCACACTTGAGCTCCTGAAGCATATTCGTAACACTTGCGTGCTGATCAAACCTACCGGTAACAAATCTAGCAGCTGGCCTCTGAATTCGACGTCTTCTTTCAATCCGACCTGGTGAGGATCTCACACACTCGAGCAGTATTCAAGAATAGGTCGCACTAGCTTCCAATATGCAGTCTCCTTTACAGATGAACCACACTTTCATAAAGTTCTCCCAATAAACCTAAGTTGACCATTCGTCTTTCCTGCCACAGTCCTGACATGCTCATTCCATTTCATATCGCTTCGCAGCGTTACGCTCAAATATTTAAACGACGTGACTATGTCAAGCAGGACACTACTAATGCCGTGTCCAAACATTACGGGTTTGTTTTATAGGGCTCATCCGCATTAACTCACGTTTTCCTGCAATAGGAGCCAGCTGCCATTCGTCACACCAACTAGAAATTTGGCCTAGGTCATCTTGTATCAACCTACAGTCACTTACCGTCGACACCATCCAGTACACCACACCATCATCAGCGAACAAACGCAGATTGCTGCCCATCCTGCCTGCCAAGTCATTTATGTATACAGAAAATAGGAGCGGTCCTATTACACTTCCCTGGGGCACTCCTCATGTCATCCCTGTCTTCTATGAACACTAGCCGTCGAGGACAACACACTGTATTCTATTACTTAAGAAGTCTTCGAGCCAGTCACATATGTGGGAGCCTATTCCTTACGCATGTACCTTCGTTAATAGCCTGCAGTGGGGTACCATGTCGAATGCTTTTCGGTAATCTAGAAATATGGAATCTGCCGGTTGCATAGTTCCAAGTATATCACGTGACAACCTGGGTTTCGCACGAGCGATCCTTTCAAAAGGACATGAACTTTTCAGTCTCTAGGAAATCTAGTATATGCGAACTGAGAATATACTCTAGAATTCTGCAGTGTCCGCAGCTCGTGGTCGCGCGGTAGCGTTCTCGCTTGCCACGCCCGGGTTCCCGGGTTCGATTCCCGGCGGGGTCAGGGATTTTCTCTGCCTCGTGATGACTGGGTGTTGTGTGATGTCTTTAGGTTAGTTAGGTTTAAGTAGTTCTAAGTTCTAGGGGACTGATGACCATAGATGTTAAGTCACATAGTGCTCAGAGCCATTTGAACATTCCATCCGGACATCGTGACTTACTTGTTTTCAACTCTTTCAGGTGTTTCTCTACGCCAGGGACGCTTTTACTACGTCATCCATAGGGGACTCTGTGCGATGGTTAAACGACGGTACGTTTGTACTATTCTCCTGCGAGAACAATTTCTTAAACGTGGAATTCAAAACTTCCTTTTGCTATCTTCCACTGACAAATCAGACTGGATGGAAGCCTTAGATCCGCTTAGAGATTTTACATAGGACCGGAATATTTTAGGGTTCTCCTCCAGGTCTTTAGCCAAGAAACGACGATGGTAGCTGTTGTATGCTTCGAGCAAAGATCTTTCCACAGACGCACGAATCTCTACTAACCTTTGCCTGTCATTTTCGCGTCCTCTTTTAAACCTAGAGTGCAACAGCTTTTGCTTCCCCAGAAATTTCCTTGTTAAACCACAATGGGTCTTTACCGTCCTTAATCCACTTACTACGAAAACAGTTGTCCAGAGCACGATTTACAGTCTGTTT
The DNA here is from genome assembly GCF_023864275.1 of Schistocerca cancellata. NCBI lineage: Eukaryota > Metazoa > Arthropoda > Insecta > Orthoptera > Acrididae > Schistocerca > Schistocerca cancellata. Next base: position 207,352,006 of record NC_064629.1, on the reverse strand, counting down.
CAACTTTACATGTAATTCCTCTGTGGCCATCAGTCTGGAACTAAATAATTGCTGTTCACTGTCCAAGCGAGATGCTAACAACTGCTTATCTGCTCTTTCTGGCAGAAACACCCTCCTAGGCTTCTTGACTGTTTTATTAACGTTCGTAAGCATAGTCGCTATGATGACACCACGGTCGCAAATCCCCGCCTCTATACTGACGCCATAGATAAGTCCGACCTCTTTGTAGCTACAGGGTCGAAGATATTGCGACTGCGTGTGGGCTGCAGAACTACTTGCTCAAGACAGTTTTCAGAAAACGTGTTCAAAAGTACTTCAAAAGACTGTTCGTCTGTACCCCTTGCAATGAATCCACGCACGTCCCAGTCTGTACTTGGTAGGTTAAAGTCATCCTTTGAATGAGTCTAGAACTGTCGCAGCGAAGTCGGGTGGTTGGTAAAAACATCCAACAATTAATATGGTTTCACGTAGACCTGTTACGCGTGACCAGATGACTTCACTACCACGCTCAGTTTCAACCCCAGTAGAGACAATATTTTTGTCGACTGCAATGAACACTCCCCCTCCTACTGAGTCTAATCTGTTTTTCCGATAAACGTTTCAGTACTCACTAAATGTCTGAGAGCTTTTTACTTCGGGTTTTAACCAGCTGTCACTCCCAAGAATAGTTTGTGAGTGAGAACTTCTCTAGAGGGCAGTAAATTCTGGAACTTTGTTACGAATACTTCAACAGTTAACTCATAAAAGTTTTACAGTCTTTCAAATGTGTGTGAATTCCTAAGGGACCAAACTGCTGAGGTCATCGGTCCCTAGACTTACACACTACTTAAACTAACTTATACTAAGAACAACACACACACCCATGCCCGAGAGAGGACTCGAACGTCCAGCGGGAGGGGCCGCCCAATCCGTGACATGGCGCCTCAAACCGCACTTCCACTCTGAGCGGCTTTTTACAGTCGAATTGTCTTTTTTATGAACGCGGTCTGGTTTCTCTATATGCGTATCGACTAGCAAGTGTTCGTGAAGGTGCCGGCCGAAGTGGCCGTGCGGTTAAAGGCGCTGCAGTCTGGAGCCGCAAGACCGCTACGGTCGCAGGTTCGAATCCTGCCTCGGGCATGGTTGTTTGTGATGTCCTTAGGTTAGTTAGGTTTAACTAGTTCTAAGTTCTAGGGGACTAATGACCTCAGCAGTTGAGTCCAATAGTGCTCAGAGCCATGTTTTTGTTCGTGAAGGTACCTCAGACTACCGCCTAGCCTATAAAACCTCCATGTGCACCCCAAAAATACTCTGCTGCCAGATTAGCTGCTTCCTTTGCTGGCTATTTCAGCTTTGTTTCTAAACTTATATATTACCTGAATCGCCAACAAAGGGATTGTTACTCCAGCATAGTTACAGCCTTTTACAAATGTGGTAACGCTTCGTCTTTGGCGACGCTGATATCGACACGACGTCGCAGTTTTACCGTCGTTTTTTGCATAGTAGTTACTACCAGCTTATCGTCATAAGATTTCGATACATTCTAGCATGGGGAAGTATCTTGTATGTAATGTATTATTTTATAAACAAATGCCAGAATGATTACCGTCCTGCGTGATGGAGGACGCACTAGTAGTAGTGTTATACACGCTGGTCTTGCTAGGGAACGAGAAATTACGGAACCATCTGCATGTCATTGCTTCAGCGCACAGCTAGGGTGACTTCAACCTCGCATATGCTCCTACACAAATATTGGTGATGAAAATGACTTTCCCTAATGGGACTGTAGCGTCTTCAGTCATCCGTTGATCATCGTCGCAGTCCATTAATGTTGTCATTGTTATCAGAGATGATGTATTTACCGTGGTATTTCTTTTTTTGGAAACCATGTAGAATATAAATATTAATTCGTTCCCTCCCCCCCCCCCCGTTACTTCTGCTAGGTTGTGCAGTTGAATAAGCCATATTCCCACGACGTCGCAAGAGCAGTGGTGTCTTTCGATCACTATCCAGACACAGGTACTGGTCAAGCATTTCTGGGCTTCGTGGGATATGTCAGGAGACACACACACCCGGTGAGAAAGACTGACGGCGCTGCTGTTCTCGAATTTAAAGGAGTAAAAGTCGACCAGAGGCTTGAAAGAACTGATGCAATTTAGACACAGTAACATCTCTCGGGGAATAATATTTATATGTATCTTTCAGCGATGACTCTGACCGTCAGGGAAATACATGTCACGAGGTGGATAGCTGCAGAGAGGCAGGCACCTCTTGACTATCATACCGAGCTGTTGTGTGCCCAGGATTTTTTATTTTTACTTTCATCTCGGAAAGGATGAAGAGAATGAGAAGTGCCTTCTAACAACACTGCAGTGATTACAAAAGAGCGGATGTGCTGGAATTTCAGCAGGAAACGCGATATAAAAACCGCAACCACGGAACCAGTAAGGAAATGAGTCCTCGAACGAACAACAGAGCTTTTGGTTTTACACAAGAATGTCTACATACATAAAGCATCAGAACGAGCTGGAGGATATTATAGCAGTTGGGATTTTCTCACAAATCCCGTTCTGTATGACGTTAATGCCTATGACACTGCGTGCAATTGAAGCATCCGAAAATACTATAGTCTACGATAGAGATCGCTTACAAAATAGTTTTGCGGCCTATATCGGAATATGGCTCATGTGTTTTGAATCCATTTAAGTCTGTAAAGTTTATATTAATTAGAAAGTCAAATAATCTAAAAAACTAACAAAGTTGTCTAAAACAATCTGGGACTTCCTGCCACGTTAATTCAGGGTAAAACCTCGAGCTTTCGACGATTGCTTCAATCATCTTAGTCAGAAGCAACTGACTGTCTAAACTGCTGTGGCGATGGCCTTATATAGACCACAAAAGGCTTGTAATTGGTCAAAAAATGCGTATAGCTATCGCAGATGCTGTCAACGTCTGCTCTGGTGATGCCACCGCTCCCGTAGCCTGCGTAATCAATGCGAAGAGTATCTCTCTCTTCTCTGCATTGACAGCTTACGTCCATGCACCGCTAAGATTATATCCACTGCCACAGTTGAAGCTCTTCTCACACATTCTTATTTCTACAGCCTCTTTAATTACCCAGTATGTAAGACCGTGGGATAAAACTTTTATTCTGTCAAATACTATTTTGTGTTAGTTTGTATTGTTCGACGATATAAAACTTTTGCCCCAGGCTCCTATATACTGGGTTTTTGTAATTAAACTGTAGAAATAAGAACTTCAACGTTGGCAGTGGATATAATGTTAGCGTTTCATAGAAACGAGCTCTCAATGCAGACAAGAGGCAGAGATATTCGTCGCAATGTTTATGCTGCTACTGGAGCGGTGGCGCAACCAGCGCGGACGTTGACACCATATGCAACAGCTTTACGTAATTTCCGACCAAAAACAAGCCGTCTGTGGCCCATATAAGGCCACCACAGCAGCAATTTAAATCCCATACCTGTTCTCTTCCTAGAGCACCTTCGGATCCGATACATTAATCGCAAAAGCCAGTACCAACGCATTTCCCACCCACTAATAACCAATCGAGGTACCTGCTGCGCCATTACATCCATATTCCACCTTCCATGCCTTATCCATCGTCTCCCACCGAAATTTTCCAACTCCCACTCCCCAACGATGAAATCCATCCCGAGATATACTCCTCTTTCCAACCTTAATCACAGCGTTCCATCTGACACCCTTCTTTCTTTCTTTCTTTCACTGGTGCCTTATCCCGCAGTTTCGCAGGGTCGGCATGTTTAGGAACGGATTTAGTAAGGTTAGTTTAAGGGGTGGCTGGATGCCCTTCCTGCCGCCACTCCATACCCCCTGGGATGTAAGCAGTGACTCCAGCTGTCTGCATCTAGTGTAATCCATGGAATAATGCGAACGTATTCAGACGTCTGCGAGTCGTGTAACTGAGGCGGAACGTAGGGACCAGCCCCGTATTCACCTAGTGGGATGTGGAAAACCGCCTAAAAACCACATCCAGGCTGGCCGGTACACCTGCCGACCCCGGTAATCCGCCGGGCGGATTCGATGCGGGGCCGGCGCGCCTACCCGAGTCCAGGAAGCAGCGCATTTGCGCTCTCGGCTAACCCGGCGGGTCCACATTCCGTCTGACACCATTCTTCCATTTTCACCTTCCCCTCTTACCCACCTTGCTCACATCCAGTCGTTACCTGCAGTTCCACAGGGCCCCACAGTCATACTCATCATCGCACCTTCATCTTGACAATGTCACCTAGCGTCACCATTGCACCATGGCATCATTCATGTTCATTAGTGACTGTATTTTAACTGTAATATAAAATTGTCAAACGAGTTTTACCAATCATCATTATTTTCCATCTACGTGTATTTCACAAAATCTTCGCCTATTGTCAATTGTCTCTATGTAAAAATCATCAATATCGTCCACCTACGTATTTTTAACAAAATCATCTGTTATTTTCACTTTCTATATATTTTAACCGTCTTTGAATACAGATTTGCAACCTTTGACTAAAGAACGGTTTATCTGCTGCCAGCCCGCCCCCGTTGTGAGGAACTGAAATAAAAATAAGGGGAGAAAAAGAGAGTCAGTTGCTACTGGCGACGACGATGGAGGTAGTCATTGAAAGCTCGAGGCTTTTCCCTGAACTGACACGGCAAGAAGTCCGAGATTGTTTAATACAACAATTCCGTCGTGAAAGGCATCTTTCTCAAATGACAACATGTTAAATAAAAGCACACAAAATTGTCCATTAATAATTTTGAATCGTTTAGATAAACCATTCTAACCACTAGGAGGATCGTGCAGGCGGAGACTGAAGTTGACTAAGAACATACTTGGTGGCCGGCCGGAGTGGCCGAGCGGTTAAAGGCGCTACAGTCCGGAACCGCACGAACGCTACGGTCGCAGGTTCGAATCCTGCCTCGGGCATGGATGTGTGTGATGTCCTTAGGTTAGTTAGGTTTAAGTAGTTCTAAGTTCTAGGGGACTTATGACCACAGCAGTTGAGTCCCATAGTGCTCAGAGCCATTTGAACCATGTATACTTGGTACTTTTTCTCCAACCATAACGTTATTGAAGTTGGCGGGAGACAGTTCGGCTTCAATTAATGTCGCAACAGAGTATTTGTCAAAATACGTTGATTTACACAACCGAACACCAGTGAGTACTGTCATCGTGTTCACCAAATAGACATACCGGGTTTGGTGTAAGAACGATACTTTGGAAGCGATGCTGGCAGGAGCTTTAGTTGAAATTCAAGAACGAAGCGGCAATCCTTGAACATAGATAGTTGTGATAACAGTGACGCACTGATGGCGAAGCGCATATTTTTCACTCACCAATGTCACAGATTTTCCTTGTTCAACCAAAACTCTTTGTTAGAAACTGGTAACTGGTTTTTCACAATGACTCAGTGCTTGATTTGACATCTTTACCTATCTAGAGATTGTTGCAAAAACTCACATTGCAAAGATCTGGAAAGAAACGGTAATAACTCATGGAAACCCGCTTTGGAAATTACAAGATCAGATTTTCAGAACGGTATCGATGAATGCTTTCATCCACTTACATGTCACTCATGTAGTCTTCATTAAGGTAAAATTACACTAATAACAGTACGCACGGAATAATGTAGGAGTGCACCAGATCACGAGCCATTAGGTATACTTAGCACCAATATTTTAAATAACCGTAATTTAAAATTTGTGCATTGCTCGTTGTTTAGTATTTTAGGTGCTTCTATTTGAAAGTAAGCAGTAATCAGTTCTTTAAAAACAGTGTTTCGTTGTTTTACTGTCACCAGGTGAGGTGGCGCAATGGTTAGCATACTGGGCTCGCATTCTGGAGGACGACGGTTCAAATCAGCCTCTGACCATCCAGATTTTGGTTTTCGGTTATTTCCCTAAGTCGCACCAGGCAAATGCCAGGATGGTTGCTTTGGAAGAGCATGGCCGATTTCCTTCTCCATCCTTGAAAGGATCCGAGCTTGTGCTCCGTCTCCAATGACCTCAATGTCGGCGGGACGTTAAACCTTATTTTCCTTTCTTTTTATTGTACTGTGTTGTGTACATAGTTCCGCGTAGTCAGCGCGTACACAACTTTCCCACTAGAGCGCGCCCCGCCAAGCACAACAGCGCACGCACAGCGCTCGTCAGTCTCCGCACTACGAGATGGCGCTGTCTTAGAGACGGACCAAATACTGCTTCCGCCGATCCGCGTATTAATATGTAATGCAGCCACTGAGTTTGCTGCTAACGTAGAACCTTTTCTCCTCGCAGATCACACTCGCGCAGTGATACCTGAACGCGCGAGGTATTATAACGAGACCTCCGATTAATCAGTCTGCATTAGTCTGCATTAGTCTGTAGTCAAGTTTCAGTCTGCGCCTAATAAGATTATCATATTCCTGTACATAGCCATGAAGAGAAATGTATAGACACTTTGTCAAGTATTAGGGATATGTGAGAATAAGATTAACGTACCAAGACCAAAGGAACTTCAGATTGTCAATTGTAAACAGCATCCAGAATCAAGTTACGTAATATCTATGATTTTTGTTATTTTAATAAATATGTGTGAAAATTAATCAAGTTCTGTTTAAAGTTGGTCAACGTCAATCTGCTACTCTAAGCGTGCAAGTGGCATTTCTATCGTCTGACCTAACGGCAGAAGATAAACATGCCACAATAAGACCATGAGACATATTGCTGACACTCGCCTACTTCGTTAGAGCGACAAGTCAAATAATATGATGGTGTGTATAGCGAAGGTCTTACAGTACGCACACCACATACTGTCTCTACTTTTTTATGTTCCATGAACAAGGTTTATGCGTAGTTCACTCTGTAGGGTTTTTGAAGGACGCCAATAGCGCCACTGTCACCTTGTTCAGTTCGAACCAGTGACCATTAAATAACACTCAATTGTGCGACAGATCCCGAGAGATCCGAAATAATTAGCAACGAAACTTGCAGCAATCACACTTTTAAGTTTGCGCACTTCACTTAGTTTAGTTTCTTAAGTGCTTCTCTTTGGAAGTAAGTAGCAATTGATTTCAGATTTCAACTCTTTGCTCCTTTATAATCTTTGAAAGGGCAAGGTTCACGAGTAGGTATGACTAGTGGTTGTGGTCGTTGAGATTTCTTGTAGCACGAGCAGTGTCCTTCCACGAAAATCAGAAAGCTGCATTAGCAATTGCCGATCGGGGTTACGTTGCCACTCCGAATTGCTTATAGTTGCAAATGCGGTGCGGAGCTCGACAGAAACTCCTGTTGTCGACGTGGTCTGCACAGGAATTCGATCTTACCGTAAGACGTCACCTGATGGTGGCTGCATGTTGGGCCATATCTGAAGCCGTTTGGTGGGGAAGATTGTGTGTGGCAAATTGCGACATGCTTTAGGAACTGCCTTGCACTGATAGTGAGACAGGGCCGGCAGACCTTGTTTCTCCAGTTGCAACAGCGGTCTTACATCTGTCGAGATTCTACTAGCCACAGAATTGAAAGAAGAGACCGTCAGTTGTAGGCAACGAATTCTGGGAGCATGTTAGCCCCTCTTAGTTAATCAGCTTATGGGAGGGCACAAATTCACATTCGTTGTGCAGCCCAAGAAGGCTGCATGTGGCTGCTTACATGACGCCGAAAATGTCGGTCATCTAGGATCTGAGGCCAGTCTCCGGTCTTTCCTAAGACTGGCGATACGGATTGACAGAGGACATCAATAAAGTTCACAGAAGGGCAGATTGTTTTGTATTATCGTGAAATAGGGGACAGAGTCCCAAACAAACATGATGAGCGAGATGGGGTGCCAATCATGGAAACAAAGGCGCTTTTGGTAGCGGCGAGAGCTTTTCACGAAATTTGAATCACCATCTTAGTTTGACTCTCACTTATGTAGGGAGAAATGGCCAACGTAAGAAAGTAAGAGGATTCAGAGCATCTATGAAAAGGTTAAGATGTCCATTTCTTGCAGGCGGTATTCGAGGGTCGAATGATCAAGAAATACTCTAACGAGAAAGTGATTCCGTGAACTTTCTGCCAAACATTTAAGTGTGAATTGCGGTGTAATCTTGTAGATGTAGAATAGATAAAAAGGCCTTACTCGTCATGTTTCATTACGATCGTCAGTTTGCCTCATCATTATGAGGAATGAGCAGTGACCGATTTTCTGGATCCAAATCGAGGGTCTAAGCTAGAGAATTCTTCGATTCTGTGATGAACTCTGCTCTCGAAGCCTCGATTTCCACTATAAAATGGAGACATTTAAAGTAACCCTCGTGTACAATAAACGTTGCACATGGCCACTCAGGTGGCTAAATATGTGTGGAACTCATATTCTTTTTAAAATCTTAGGCAAAATTTCGAGATGATCAATAGAAAAACTAAAATCCGATAAACCACTCACATCAGCAGGTCGGGTAGGATAAACAGAGTGTGAGAATTTCAAAATATTAATTAGTAAAGGGGAATTGTGCACTGGCACAGTCTCCATTGTTACCAGATTTGTTCCAAGACGGTGCAACTAGCCCTCAAAGTCAAAGCGTCACCAGGCAATCCAAAATGGTGGCCTCTATGATGTCACAATTAAAGGGAGAACGAGAAAGCCAGCACGATTATCCACAAATTGTAGGTTAAGGGTACACCACTGGCTGAAAGTGAAATTAATTGTAACCCAGATGAAGTTCTGTGTACAAACTGTCATAGGGGACATTATTATGGCCTTTTTGCGTTGTTGCACTATACCACATCCAGGAGTAGAAGGAACGGCAAAGAGCTCTTGTGTATAAACAGTCACAGGGAGATGTTATTACTGCATTTTCATGTGGTCTTGCTTCACTGCCTCGAGGGATGTAGCAAAGACATTTTTTGTAAACACTTACAGTGTTTAATTATAAACATTTTCAGTGCACTGCGGTATCCTGCCCGTCAGTAGTGTTGTACACAGATGAATGCGAGCCACTATCTGGCATGCATGCCCTCAAGCAAACCAGCAGCAACATGAACCCTATGCTATGAGATGTTGTGTGTAACTGCACTACCCTCACATTCAAACCAGTTCCCCGGCACCCCATGTCTCCCCACAGCCAATCACAGCATTCTTGTGTATCATCCTTTCACCCCCACAGCAACATTTCAGCAACATTTCTCACATCTGTCAGTGCTCTGTCACATTAAATCTGTGGGATCACGCATGCTCCCTGCACCTGAGAATTCTAGGTTGGCAGTGGAATTAACTGCGTGACCTGCAGGCAGGTAATCCGAGAATTTTATGTAGTCATTCGCAGCAAGGCACGGCAACATTTAATACAACCACCAGTGCCCCAGACAAGTTAATTGTGCATCTATGTAACCCAACACTACAGGGACATGCAGCCTGGCTGCAGACCTGTCTCTCAGTAGGTATATAAGAGGGGGCTTCACAAGCTAGAGTCCTGTCAGTGTTCAACACTCTTTAAGGATGCAGCGTTACTGTAATGTCGCTAGCTCTGGAGAAGTATGTAGCAGCTGTAGACATCTTGGTCTCTTGCTGTAGGGGCTGGCACATACGCGACCAATCCATCAATCCCCAAACATCCGTCCGATCAGGGATCTGGCAGCTTCACTGAAGTGTGTGGGTGCCCCATGGAGCTGGAATCACGTAAGTCGATGGACTGCAAATGGTAACTCTTTCAGTAATTCCAGCATACTTCCTGGATGAAAGTTGTATAACTGTCGCCTATGAGTTGATGGGGAAGCGTGTAAGGGCTAGTCAAGTAACCCTGGACCATACCAGCCCATATATTGACGGTGAAATTTTCTTGATGACCTCATTCGTGGATGACAATGGGTTTCACCTCTGCTCACACATAGAAATTACGTGTGTTGAACGCAACCCCACAAATGAAGGATACCTCATCTGTGAACAATACGTATGCAATGTAATATGGCTGCCTGGTGGAATGCTTCAGGAAGCACTGCTCAGACTCCATACGTGGACCAAAATCATTGGCCAACTGTGCCGCTGGATGGGAACTTTGCATTGCATGTGACACAGATCAGGTGCTTGCAGGTGGGTCTGCATTGAACATCTGTAGTAAGTCCTCCGTAAATCGTGGTGTGCATACTTACTGTGTACGACCTCTGTCCTGACGACGCCCTACGAAACCATCAATTTTACACAACGCCGATGGATGCCTGCAAACGTGGAGTGGTGTTGCTGACGCCTATTGGGATATCATGACTCATAGATGCTTAACACTGCGTGCCAATTGTCTCTCATCTCACCATACGCGAAATGCATGTCACGCTGCTCGGCCCGCTTGAATCTCTCCATGATGCAGCACACCAGCAAGCAACAAACTATGACTAAACACTGTGTTTCTACTGCATAAGTTTGTCCTTCCCCTCCGCTGCTAGTGCTGTTAGCAGCCTCTACAGTGTTTGCGTGACAAGTTTGGCCGCATTCAGTGGCGTCTAACGTCCAGACTGCTGTTGGGTACATTGCAAGTCATTCTGCCCATGACCTATTTGTGTTCAAAGTCATACCTGCCGCTGAAAGAGATACCTAGCGGCAGGTGCCGGAACCTATATCTTTGACGCTCTGTAGCGTCACTGGATAACGTTTCCGGACGTGGGTCACTACCCTTATTTTCTTCCTCAACACTCTTTATGCAGACTTCACAGTTTACATGTGTAATTTTGAAACACTTACTTCAAGAGGTTGTAGAGTACTGTCTTGGGAACAAATCGAGGATAGGAATCCATTTCGAAAAAAAGATATTTTACGACACTACAGAGCGTCGAAGGTAGAGTTGCCAGCGCCTGCCACCAGGCCACCACCACTTTGCAGCAAACGTGACTTTGTAATGTTATTCGTCATTCAATGATTGTGACTGATTGTCACGCTTGGTGGTGGGAAAATGGAGCTAGCTGCTGCCTTTTCTGCTATGAATGCGTGTTGCCTTGGTGGATGATGGCTTCAGAAGCGGATTTCCATATGCAGGTTGTTGTTCTTCTGTATACCGAGAAACGTTGGGCATTTGAGAGGGTTCCAGGAGAAAAATAAACTGCAGACAGAAACTGTTGCCCGAAACCGTCATCCACCAAGGTAACAAAGCATCGCGTTCATAGGAGACAAGGAATTTCTACGCAGCAGCCAGGTCCATCATCGCCAATGCTGACCGTGGCAATCAGTCGCAATCACTGACTGACAAACAACATAGTGAGGCGTTCCGCCTCTGTCCACCTATAACTTCGACGTCCTGTAGCATCGTTGGATGACCATGCTGGACATGGGCTACCATCCTTGATTTGTTCCTCAAGACACCCTCTACAACACCAGGAACTTTGTCGCAAGTTCTCTGGAACACTCTGCTTAAAAATAAATAAATAAATAAATACGCTGGCTTATAGTCCGTATTTGGCGTTATTTTTGTGTCCATGAACGTTGGATAATGAAATAACACAAATATATCGGAATAGATTGAGGCAGAAGCAAATGCTCTTGTACAATTACAGCCAGAAATGAAGTCCATATGGTATGTTGCAGACACAAATGATTACATACGATGGTACCAATCATGAATAAATGTCAAAAAAGAAAAATAACTCTTGCATATGAATCTTATCAGCCATTTACACACACAGTACTTATTAAATGTGTTTTTTCCTCGGATTGTTGAGATTGTCATTATACAGGGTGTCCCAGCTGTCTTATCCACCCAAAATATCTCTGGGACAATAACAGCTATTGGAAAACGACTTTCACCGGTATCAATGTAGGGCTGGGGCCCATGAATGTACATATTTGGAAATATTCTAAAACGAAAGCATATGTGTTTTTTAACACAAACTTATGTTTTTTTTAAATGGACCTCCTATATTTTTTCTTCAGCAATCCATAGCATGACAAAGCACATACACAATGGCGTTGATTGCATCGCAATATTCCCATTACATCCCGAGATATTGAGACACGAATTTGACGCTTGAAACACCCGACATGCGCTGCTAGCGCACGTCCTGAGGCTCAGGCGTGAACCCCATGCTGCCCGTAATCGCGATGGTCCGAAACGAATAATACGGTCTGCTGCCATCCTCTTGATAAGTATGAAGGTGTGATTACACATGTCAATCACATCGCGATCATGGGAAGCGTGGGGTTCACGCCTGAGCCTCAGGACGTGCGCTAGCAGCGCATGTCGGGTGTTTCAAGCGTCAACTTCGCGTCTCAATATCTCGGGATGTAATGGGAATATTGCGATGCAATCAACGCCATTGTGTATGTGCCTTGTCATGCTATGGATTGATGAAGAAAAAATATAGGAGGTCCATTTAAATAAACATAAGTTTGTGTTAAAAAACACATATGCTTTCGTTTTAGAATGTTTCCAAATATGTACGTTCATGGGCCCCAGCCCTACATTGATACCGGTGAAAGTCGTTTTCCAATAGCTGTTATTGTTCCAGAGATATTTTGGGTGGACACGATAGCTGGGACACCCTGTATATCTCAGGAAAGGGGCTATGCACCAACACCACAGCTGTAGGCGTCATTATCACCTGAGTTGAGACCATTTACATTATCAGCCAGACTATCAACCTCTGATAGTTCTAATAATAATCTATCAGCTAGCAGCAGCTTCTCAGCCTGTACTGTGTATTGACGGGCAATAGGTATGCTGTTTGAGACTTCCCTGACGTTAATAACTGCTTTAGTGGTGCACGGGCATTGCATTGAATAATGTTGTGAAAGCTGCACAATATTTCAATGAGACAGATGCTCGTCATCTTCAGGTGCTCACCAAAGCGTTGTTGCAGTTGCTCACCAATATAGGCACTGGCATGCTAGAACACCGCAGATGCCAAGGGGTGGGGATATAACGTCGTCATAGGAAAATCAGAGATTACTTTGAAATCCATAGTCCCCTGTTGGAGAAACGACCACGGTCCTTTCACGAAAAAGTGAGACCGCAAATAACGGCCCAGAATGCCCACAGGTAGAGTGTTGGGACTCAGTTTAAGCATTCTGATTTCGACTAACCCGTCTGTATTGACTCACTGAAGTCGTTCGTCTGCAGCCGACGATGCCTTGTTAGTTCCCATGCCTTGCTAAGTTGAAATCCCATTTCTCTATTAATCAAGTCGTTAGCTATACGTATATCAACTACTTCTTTAATCACGGAGTTCCAGTACACAGAAGCAAACGAAGGGATCTTTCTCTCTCAACAGTTCATGCTATGCTCCACATCAAGTCAGTGTTCAGCAACAGCAAACTTTTCTAGCTGACCTAATCTGGTGCGACATCTATCTTCATTGCATCTATCTTCAACAGTGTGACGCGTCCGGCCAGTGTAAGATTTCCCATTCTAACATGCGATTTTATACATCCCTGGACGTTTTAGTCCTAGGTTGTTCTTCAACAGAATCCAGTTGCTAAACGTCAATCCCCGTACGACGACCGAAGCAAAAACATTTCCGTATTTAATCCGGTTTTTCTACAGCAACATCATCAAATATAAAAACAATGTTCAGCTTCACTGATTCTGGTGTTGGGATATCGCTGATTTTGCTGTCTCTACGTATGTTTCACCATTAGTGCCAGATAATAAATCCTGTAATAGCTTGTATTAGGAATGAAGTAATGTTTTTGAAATTACAAAAGCATGCATGAACTGAATTTCATCTGGATGTGTTAGAAATGCTATAATAACATTCATCTTTCCACAGTCTGATAGATCTACAAATATCAATCTGTATTGTCAAGCAAGAGTGTACCAATCTTCTACTTCTTCTTCTTCTCCTTCTTCTGTACTACTAGGGTGTTTTGTCCACTCAGCCATAGTACTGACTACGTTTTCATAGTGGCATACAAGGGATTTTGTAAAGGAAACACGTACAACTCACTCTTACACTTTTATTTATTTATAAATTCTTACATATAACTGATATGTGAGCACACTTAATTATTCGTTTTCATAAGCAGCTGGGAGTCTTTCTATGAGGTATTTCACACGGCTTTCAGAGTTCTGGTGCTAGGCCGATATGATGTATTTTGAGACACTAGTGGTCACATGATACATATAAGCGAAGAGTAACATTCTGAAATAAGTTTCCTAGATAGGTGAACTGCCTGACACCAATGTAATGCCTGCCATCTTTGCATCTGTCATTCTGAATCTGCCATGTTTGATCTACCATATTCGATCTCCCATTGGGGATTATGACATAGAGGCCGCAATCTTGGCTCCGCCAACTTGGATCGACCACCACGGACAGATGAGCCAGTTCCACCACCTGGAATCTGCAATCTTGGATTAGCTGGAAATCTGCAATACGACAGTCACCCATTATAGATTTAGTATTTCTCACCATTTTGTACATAAAACAATTGACGTGTGATATCAGGGGTTGGGGGGGGGGGTGCCTGTGGAGGGCGGAGAGGGAGTGGAGTGCAATGATTAGCAAGGACGTCTCTCAATAGTGCGGATTGTCTTGCAAATGGCAATTCCCGACTACTCCAGTTAACTGCCAATGTATTCACAGCAGAGTTCCAAGACTCACAGCTCTTTTGGAAAGCAGTAGTCCCAACATCACATTGGGAACTGTGAGCTGGTTTAAATTTGAGCTAGCCTCGTCAGTCCCTATGTAGCATATATGGTACATCGAAATTTTATTTTTTCTAGCTCAAGGAATATACCAAACTTGCTGTGCTTAATTGAAACATATACTTTACGCCACGTGCTTTCACTGCATCACTTGTTTTCTGCCTCTGCATGTTCTCAGTAGGCTGCACCATTTGTTAGAAAAAGGTATTAATCGCAGTGTCAGCAAGTCTTCGAAAAATAAAGATAATTTCTGTTAGTTTTTAGTTATTTTGGACAAGAATGCGTTTAGACCGTACTCTAATATGCTTATAGACCCGAACTATGGAATAGGTGATTGTTTATTTCATCACAACAATATAGCGATGTATTGTTTTCGATGTAGCACTGGGACTACGTTTGGCAACTACTTATATTTTCACATTCCAGTAATGTTGATTTCATAACTTTTAGGTGTTTAATATTGAATTTTCCGGATACTGCACATACACTCCTGGAAATGGAAAAAAGAACACATTGACACCGGTGTGTCAGACCCACCATACTTGCTCCGGACACTGCGAGAGGGCTGTACAAGCAATGATCACACGCACGGCACAGCGGACACACCAGGAACCGCGGTGTTGGCCGTCGAATGGCGCTAGCTGCGCAGCATTTGTGCACCGCCGCCGTCAGTGTCAGCCAGTTTGCCGTGGCATACGGAGCTCCATCGCAGTCTTTAACACTGGTAGCATGCCGCGACAGCGTGGACGTAAACCGTATGTGCAGTTGACGGACTTTGAGCGAGGGCGTATAGTGGGCATGCGGGAGGCCGGGTGGACGTACCGCCGAATTGCTCAACACGTGGGGCGTGAGGTCTCCACAGTGCATCGATGTTGTCGCCAGTGGTCGGCGGAAGGTGCACGTGCCCGTCGACCTGGGACCGGACCGCAGCGACGCACGGATGCACGCCAAGACCGTAGGATCCTACGCAGTGCCGTAGGGGACCGCACCGCCACTTCCCAGCAAATTAGGGACACTGTTGCTCCTGGGGTATCGGCGAGGACCATTCGCAACCGTCTCCATGAAGCTGGGCTACGGTCCCGCACACCGTTAGGCCGTCTTCCGCTCACGCCCCAACATCGTGCAGCCCGCCTCCAGTGGTGTCGCGACAGGCGTGAATGGAGGAACGAATGGAGACGTGTCGTCTTCAGCGATGAGAGTCGCTTCTGCCTTGGTGCCAATGATGGTCGTATGCGTGTTTGGCGCCGTGCAGGTGAACGCCACAATCAGGACTGCATACGACCGAGGCACACAGGGCCAACACCCGGCATCATGGTGTGGGGAGCGATCTCCTACACTGGCCGTACACCACTGGTGATCGTCGAGGGGACACTGAATAGTGCACGGTACACCCAAACCGTCATCGAACCCATCGTTCTACCATTCCTAGACCGGCAAGAGAACTTGCTGTTCCAACAGGACAATGCACGTCCGCATGTATCCCGTGCCACCCAACGTGCTCTAGAAGGTGTAAGTCAACTACCCTGGCCAGCAAGATCTCCGGATCTGTCCCCCATTGAGCATGTTTGGGACTGGATGAAGCGTCGTCTCACGCGGTCTGCACGTCCAGCACGAACGCTGGTCCAACTGAGGCACCAGGTGGAAATGGCATGGCAAGCCGTTCCACAGGACTACATCCAGCATCTCTACGATCGTCTCCATGGGAGAATAGCAGCCTGCATTGCTGCGAAAGGTGGATATACACTGTACTAGTGCTGACATTGTGCATGCTCTGTTGCCTGTGTCTATGTGCCTGTGGTTCTGTCAGTGTGATCATGTGATGTATCTGACCCCAGGAATGTGTCAATAAAGTTTCCCCTTCATGGGACAATGAATTCACGGTGTTCTTATTTCAATTTCCAGGAGTGTATTTTAATTATTTTCTAACATAAATAGTTCTCACTCTGAACATGTTCAAAAATTTTTATGAATCACAACAATTTTTAATTTCAATATTTCAATCTTATTTTGCCCAAGAACAATGCACTGAACAACAGTATAAGCATTTAATTAACAAAGTCTAAGCTCAGGACTAAGGAGGCTAGACAGTAGAGAAATTTTCAATAATGCTTGAAACCTATATTGGTAAGGCAGATTAGAATGAGATTTTCACTCTGCAGCGGAGTGTGTGGTAATATGAAATTTCCTGGCAGATTAAAACTGTGTGCCGGGCCGAGACTCGAACTTGGGACCTTTGCCTTTCGCGGCAACGTGCTCTACTATCTGAGCTACTCAAGCTGCCGCCTCACAGCTCTACATCTGACAGTACCTCGTCTCCTACCTTCCAAACTTCACAGAAGCTCTCCTGTGAACCTTGCAGAACTAGCATTCCTGGAAGAAAGGATACTATGGAGACATGGCTTAGCCACAGCCTGGGGGATGTTTCCAGAATGAAATTTTCACTCTGCAGTGGAGTGTGCGCTGATATGAAACTTCCTGGCAGATTAAAACTGTGTGCCGTACCGAGACTCGAACTCGCGACCTTTGCCTTTCGCAGGAATGTGCCCTACCAAGTGTCTGCAATATCATTTCTTCCAGGAGTGCTAGTTCTGCAAGGTTCGCAGGAGAGCTTCTGTGAAGTTTGGAAGGTAGGAGATGAGGTACTGTCAGATTTAGAGCTTGGGTAGCTCAGATGGTAGAGCACTTGCCTGTGAAAGGCAAAGGTCCCGAGGTTGAGTGTCAGTCTGGCACACAGTTTTAATCTGCCAGGAAGTTTGAAGGCAGATTGGACATTCTAGGAAGTAAAATCTTCATAGCAACAAGTACAAACGTTAGATTACCAAGATCCAAATTTAATCCGGTTACGAACTCATAAGGACAAGGCTATCCGGAAATGGAGGATTTAGATTAGTAATCGGATTTTCCTATCGGTCTGCAGTTCAGACAATTCGGTTGTAGGTTCATTAAAAGATAGCCTAGCCTCGATGACATGGAACTACCATCAGCATCCAGTATTAGTAGTAGTAGTAGTAGTAGAAGGTGATTACTTTAATTTTTCCGGCATCGGCTGGTAAAATGATGGTTATGTTGGGTATCTTGTAATTAACACATTATCCATAACTTCTTCGAATAAAAAGTATGATAATCCACATGTGAAATAAATACACTGGCTGACAGCAAAAGTGAAATAGACAAAAAGAGAGGAGGAAACTAAATGAAACTACAGATTTTAATAGGGTGTGTGATGTTATTTCACTAATTAGAAAATCTAGCGAAATTTACAAAGTAGTTGGCGCTATGAGCCCACATGTCAGTATGGCATTGTACCCCTTCTTGCCTGGATACTTCTACTGATTCATTTGGAAATGTTGTAATAAAGTCGTTGTATCCTTTCCTGAGGCGCACTGCCCCATAAGTGTTGTAACTGGTCTTTGATATCTCGAATGCTGGCACTGGGATGGAGATTACGTCCGAGCTGGTCCCAAAGATCTCCTATCGGAGACAGAGTTGGGGATCTTTCAGACCATGGTAGTACCTCAGCAACGTGTAGACAGTTCGTAGAGAGCTGTAACCGTGTTTGGATGAGCAGTCTCCTGTTCAAAAATGTCGCCTCGAAACTGACGCATGAGAGGTAACACATGACAACGTAGCCGGCCGCGGTGGTCTAGCGGTTCTAGGCGCTCAGTCCGGAACCGCGAGACTGCTACGGTCGCAGGTTCGAATCCTGGCTCGGGCATGGATGTGTGTGATGTCCTTAGCTTAGTTAGGTTTAAGTAGTTCTAAGTTCTAGGGGACTGATGACCACAGATGTTAAGTCCCATAGTGCTCAGAGCCATTTTAGCCATGACAACGTTGGAGTCCGTGACGTACCGTCGTACCATCAGAATTCCCTCAATCACTACCACTGCGACCTGAAGTCATACACCATGGCTTCCCATAACATAACGCCAGAAATAACACCGCTGTTCATTTCCAGACAATTAAATTAATGGGAGCTCTTCCCAGGAAATAATGGGAGCTCTCCTCAGGTCGCTGCCATACTCGCCGACCGTGGTCATCTGGGAAAGTGCAGAGCCACTGTTCACTGCTCAACTGCTGTGATACTATTCATTAGCAGTCCATGCTTCCAGGTCACAGCACCACTCCAAAAGCAGCCATTTGTGTTGTGATGTTAACGGAAGCCTGCGCATAGGAAGGGAATTCCTCAATCTGGCTGATGGTAATATCCGACTAGTGGTTCCTGATGACACAGGAAGATGTACAAAATCCTTTCCTTATTTTCAGGCGGCAGGCACAGACTCGAAGGGATTGAGTGTGCCTGGTGTACAATACGGCCATCCTACCTTGTCGTGGACAGACGTCGACCACAACACTGACGATGAGTTGCCTGCCCTCATATTTCCATGCACCCATCACCGAGCCACTGTCATTTCTGAACGCCCCACAAATCTGGATATTGTATAGTTCGACCATCTGGGCAAATGGAGACCCACAATAAGGCCCCTTTCAAACTGTCTTATGTACTGATAAAGCTGTTCCATGCCAGTATGCTGTATCTCTGTGTCCTTGTCAGTGATCACTCAACATCCGACGGTGTTAACGTGTCTTATACGCCCTACCATGCCTGTTATCAACACTAAACAAAAACAGTACTAATTCTCTCTGGTCGTCGTTCTGAAAATCACTGAGAATTACAACTCTCTAATCATTTTCATACCTGCCAGTGGTGCACGCGTATATGAAGTTATACTGACGTCCAATCTCATGGCTGTAAGTACACCTCACATTTTCTAAGATACGCAATGGTGACCATGATGCGTTCACCGGACGAAAAATTAGTCACCTCAGTGTGTACGTACAGCTGAATCGTTAAGCCTTTACGAATGGTGCAACAATCGAGTCACGTGCTCAACCGCACGCTCATTGCCTATATGTCAGCGTAAGGAAGTAGTTATCAGTGAGACATTTATGTTTTAAGCGGACATTGTATGTAAACATGGGTAAGTGTAAGGACATAACACCACGTAAGCTTACAGCAGGGGCCGAACCGCACAATAACCCTGGGTTCGGTGTGGGACGGCAGTGGGGTGGGTGGACTGCTGTGGCCTGCTGTGGGGTTGTATACCACTGAGGGCTACGGTGGAACGAAGCCTCTCCGTCGTTTCTAGGTCCCCGGTTTAATACATACATACATACAAGGACATACCAGAGTGGCAAAAAGGAGAAACGTGTTTCGCTGTGCCCATGATCATACAGTGTGTGAAGTTGCTGAATTTGTTGGGGTTTCGTAGCAGACTGTTCAGCGTGTCTACAGGCAGTGGTGTAACACACGCTGCCACTGAACATGACATCAGAATTGTGGTCGAAAAAGGATCCTGACCGGGGGGGACCGGACAGCGTTTCAGGGCTTGTGAATCAAAATCGCTTTCAAACCCGAGAGGAATTGCTGTAAGTAGTGAATGAAGTTCCATCCTCACCTGTTAACGAGAGAACATTGCGACGGTAACTGCATGCAACGAACATTTGGAGTCGATCACCTCGCGAGAGGCCATCGTACACACAGGTGCGTAAAACAGCCCGTCTTCAATGTCCGGAATTATCGATCGTGAACAGTAGCTGACTGACGGAACGTGATGTGGTCTGACGAATCACATGTTTGCCTATATTCGAATGACGCACGTCATCGAGATCTCCTAAGGCCAACTGAACCCAGAACGTGAAGGTCAGGTTCAAGCCAGAGGTGGATCTGTGATGTTTTGGGGATGCTTCTCTTATCATGAATTAGTCCTGCTCACTGGGGTGACAACAAACATGAACCACCAAGTTTATTTAAACGTTATGACAGATTAGGTGTTGCCTTTCAGCCAGCATCTGCATAATACTATTGAAACCCCTATTTTTCAAGACAACAACAACAGAGTTCGTCGGGCTGGAAGAATATGTGATTGGTTTTCTGAACACTCATTCACCATATTAAATCTCGAGTGTCCTGCAAAATCACCTGACTTGAACCCCATAGAAAATATGTATGATATGTTGGAACAGGCGGCAAAACGCCGACATCTGCATCCCCGCAATTTATTGGAGTTGCTGTATCAAATCCTCGCTTAAGGACTTTGCCTGGATACGGCATACCTGCACAACCTTGTGAAGTCACTTCCTAAATGAATCCAGGAAGTTATCTACTCCAGTGGAGGAATTGCCCTGATTAAATGATGCTTGTAATGATTTCTCTAGGGGCGACTACGTTTTTGCCCAGTGAGCTTTATATTGTGGGGTTGCTGGTCAGAAAGTTAAAAATTGCAACAATCAAGCTAGTAGAGAATTTGTGCTTGTTAGAAGTGATTAACTTTTAGAGAGCTTCGTGCAAAATGGGTGAACGTTTGTTGAATGCTGACCAACAGCAAATGCGAACATTAATTTCTCAGCAATGCTAGGAGATAGTTTCAGAAAGTCAACTAAGCTTGTACTCTGATTTCTTACTGCGGACGATACTTGAGATCTTTTCTAGAAAAAACAAAACAAACAAAAAGATACGGCAGGCGTTGAAGCTGATGGTCTGCTCTTTTATCGATTCCCAGGTCTTAAGAGAACTGTGGCTGGAAAACATTTTGACGTCAATTAAAAACTACGGCAGTGGGGTATTTTGCAGTCTTAGTTGAACAGCACTTCGTGAACTCAGTGTCGTTTCTTCTTACAGTGCGGTAACAGCGCATCTGAACAAGTAAAAGATGAAAAATTATAAAATACAGGAAATTAACAAATAAATGTGAAGCAGTTGTATGTCTATGAAAAATACTGCTCCTATTCTGCAGTGGTTGAGCAGATGTCGGAGAATATGTTACGCCGGAAGATGCGCAGAGCACGCTGAACTAGTGGACAGGAAGCTATAACACACTGCTGCCTGAGCTTGGTGCCAGCGTGCACGGAACTGGAGCTAACTTACACCGACGTCGGTAGCAGCTTATAAGCACGACGTGTTACGCTCAAAATAGCGGCAGGATACTCATATGCGACAAGCTGTCTAAACCATTTTCGCACAGAAAAGAAAGAGGAAACCAGCTTCTAGACGGGAGAGCTGAAGGAGCTTTCCATATCAAATACAGACGGTGTGTTACGAGGGAAACTCGAAAATGATTTAAATCCCAATTTTATTAATACGTATGTTTTGAAATATCTTCTACGTGCAAAACGAAAATAACGTATTAACTGTTTTCCTCAATAATTATCTCAGTTTTAGTTCTTAGTCAAAGTACTGTGCATCTCTTGTGTAAATGTGGGGAACTACAGCAGAAGTGACGGTTTCATCCGTTTCAACAGTTTTATGGAAGCGGGATCCTTGATTTAAAATTCTGCTTTCCGTCTTCCCTTTCTCATCTGTCGACTCTGATTTTATTTTGTTGTGCGCACATTTCCATCTAAATTAAACAGTACCTATGTTTTTAGTGTTACTACTGAGGAGGCGGTCAGCCTGGTTCCCCTCCGCCTAGTCGAATTTACAGGGGACAGCATCACCGTTTGTGCATATACAATTCCTAACTACAACTAAACGTTTAAATGTTCGCGAGGTGTTGCATCCCCAGTGGAAGACAATACTTGTAATTGAAACTTTCAAAGACATAGACTCACGTCTATTTCTGGGATT
The DNA here is from genome assembly GCF_023864275.1 of Schistocerca cancellata. Lineage (NCBI taxonomy): Eukaryota > Metazoa > Arthropoda > Insecta > Orthoptera > Acrididae > Schistocerca > Schistocerca cancellata. The sequence goes on along the minus strand of NC_064629.1, from coordinate 207,329,800 downwards.
GAACGAGGGAACAGATTGATAAAACGTATCTTCGATTTTAGGCTAAGTCAGTTTCACCAATCGTTCTTTCATCACTATTAAAATTTTCAGTAATTCATCTAACGTTGTAAACTAAATACTGCAATTGTTTCCTCAGCACCATGATTGCTGATTCGAAGCACATTTTTATCCATACCAAGCCGGCCGCGGTGGTCTAGCGGTTCTAGGCGCGCAGTCCGGAACCGCGCGACTGCTACGGTCGCAGCTTCGAATCCTGACTCGGGCATGGATGTGTGTGATGTCCTTAGGTTACTTAGGTTTAAGTAGTTCTAAGTTCTAGGGGACTGATGACCACAGATGTTAAGTCCCATAGTGCTCAGAGCCATTTATCCATACCAAGCAACTAATACAGCTCCACTGCTCTCTGTTATAATGAGACTTCTTACCAGGATATGTCATTCCCTCTAGAGGGTTCTTTCTTAGGCAGCTGGATTTCTGTCCTCAGTGACGCACACTGATGAAGTAGCGCCCAAACGAGCAGTAAGGAAGTCGAATCGTGGAAGCGGAAGAAATTTTCATCCGCTAATTAGAGAAGAAGTAGCCAAGAAGTGCAATTTCCGATCACCAGAATGTGTTGTGTGCGATTTCATATACAATGGTAAGAAGATGTCTCACTGAGTGAATGAGTGATAAATTATTGACGGTAATACGTCCGTCGGATGTAAACAATAAGTTCGCCACTACACAGATGCGCTACAGACACAATAATCCTGTTCAAAAATGGTTCAGAGCACTATGCGACTTAACTTCTGAGGTCATCAGTCGCCTAGAACTTAGAACTAATTAAACCTAACTAACCTAAGGACATCACACACATCCATGCCCGAGGCAGGATTCGAACCTGCGACCGTAGCGGTCACGCGGTTCCAGACTGAAGCGCCTTTAACCGCACGGCCACTCCGGAAATGCGCCTGTTTTCGAGACAAAATTAACGCTTATAAACAGGCTGCTCAGTTAATTTATCACGGCTTCCCAACAACAGTTTTCTCTGAAACGTCCATGTAATTAGCCACTAGGATAATGCCTGTAACAAAAAAAAAGACCCTGACAGTGTATGATGACAAGATTAATGGTGAGCATCCCTGAGCACATCACATCGTATGAGTGTTAGAAAGTAATTCTGAGAAGTGATATGAAATCAGACTATCACGTAAAATCATTATTAGAGAAGAACAATGGATGACTTAGATTTGTTGGAAAAGTTTTGTGGAAATGCAGTGCATCTGTAATGGAAGTCGCATGGATGAAGATAGTGCGATCAGTTCTAGAGTATTGTTCCAGTGTTTGGAGTCCTTGGCAAGTAGGCATGACAACAGACACGGAAGGAATTCAGAGATGTGCTGCTACGACTGTAAAAGGTCGGTAGATCCCATGCGAAAGTCTGCCAGAAATCCTTGAGAAATTTGAATGGAACTCCTGGGAAGAAAGACGACGTGGTTCTCCTGAAACCCTGTTGTGTAAATTTAGAAAACTTGCTTTCGGTGACTACGCCTTGATTATGCTCGCTTAGATTCGTAAGAGAAAGCTGTACCTTCCGCCGTGCACTGTGCAGTTGCTTGCTGGGTACGTATGTATATGTAGAGCTCCGAGCAGTCATGCGTCTGTGCCATACGTTACATAATTTCTCCTTCGTATTTTAGCAGTCCTATAATTCTATCCAGTCGATAAATGACCGTGTATCCCTATCTGGTTCAAAATGGTTCAGATGGTTCTAAGCACTATGGGACTCAACATCTGAGGTCATCAGTCCCCTAGACTTTGAACTACTTAAACCTAACTAACCTAAGAACATCATACACATCCATGACCGAGGCAGGATTCGAACCTGCGACCGTAGCAGCTGCGCGGTTCCGGACTGAAGCGCCTAGAACCGTTCGACCACAGCGACCGGCCCCTATCTGGTGGTAGTTTCAAATACCTGTAGTATTTTCATCGCATGGTTTTTTATCGACAGTACAAGAGTAAGCAGATAACGGTGGCTGAATTTCCAATATAAGTTACGAAAACGACAGTATGGACTGAAACGAAATTATCAAATGCATTGATGGTAAACTGTCTGTGTGGTGGGAACGTCAAACCTGCTAGTCACTTCGAAGCCTTTCGAGAGAACTCTGATTAGAACTATGATTCTTAATTTTACCCCTACTTTTTCTATTTCTATTATTTCCATGTTCGTCAACGATATTACACATACAACGCTACACTCCAGGTCCATTTACTGTACTGTACAACATACTATCAAATGTTATGAAAATACAGAATGTATATAGTCAAGTGGAGCTAGCCTCTTATTAGACGTATGTCGGAGTTCAACCTTCTTTGGTGCATAGCGTAGCTTTCGGAAGGCAAAACCATCCAACTTCGATAGCGCAGTGTTGTTCTGGGTAACAGCAGGACATCGAAACCAGCTTCTCTTTTGGACGTACGTTCCCTTGTTTTCAATCCTAAGCACCTGGAAATATGTAAATTATCGCACTATTGAAAATATCAGTTGTTTTCTTAGTCTTATTTGTTATACTTTAGCTTTCCATATGTTCGCTCAATAATACAAACATTTGGTAACATAGCAACTGAAATGATCACTTTTGTGTCCAGAATCTCAACCACCGTGTAACCTCACAAGGATTATCAAATTGGGACTGAGAAAGGGCGTTCTGCAGTTAAGACACTGGACTCATTTCCGTAAATCACATAAGATGAATACCGGACTGGTTCTTTTGAAGAAGCATGGACGAATTCAGGCTTCATCCTTTTCCAGTGTTATATTATGCTGCTTCTCTAACGACTTGTTGTCAAAGGGAAGTTATGTCCTTTCTTTTTATTAGACTTGAAGTAAGTATGCCTTCTTCTTCGATACAGGAAGAGAGTATAGCATACAAGTACGTTCAGCAGAAATGGCGGAGCTGTTACCAGTGGAATGTAATTACTATTTTTCCACGCAAGGCTAGAGCGTCACATTACGGCGTACAAAGTTTCTGACAAATAACATTACCTTAATCATTAATTCCAAAATCAATTCCAATTCTACTTGTCACCAATTTATCGTTTCTGAAGATAGTGACACTTCTACCGCACCGTAAAACAGCCTCCAAAGAATATTGATAGTATGAGTACTGGCAGATAGTAATAGTCACTCTCTGACACGTTCGGATAGCTAAATTAAAGGATTTCTGATTTACTTTTAAGCTTAATTCATTTGCCGTATGGTTCTGTAATAAAACATTCTTCATTGTGTCCACTGACTCTTCTGCGGTTGCGTATACTCTTGGTAGTGCTAACAAACGTGCCAACTAGAAGTGTAAATACGTTGGCAGACGAAGAAGGCGCCAATACATCAAACGTGTAAAAATAAAATAAGCGTCCTGTGGGTAATTGATGTTTTTCTATTAGTGTTCATAGCGTTGTTTGATGTTTGCCAAAGTCAACCGCAAAGTGGAAACACAAACGAGTCTTAAGCCTACAGTGTCGTATAACATGGCAAACATACATGTCTCACACAAGAGAAGGAATAGTACTGAAGCAGTTCCTCGCAAAGACAGAATCCAGTGCCTCTGTCATGCATAATATAACACTTATCCAACGACTATTTTTTGTACTATCGGGCAATTTAAATTTTACAAAGGCAAATTAGTTTTACTCCAAATTGTTGAGAAGTTTTGGATACTGAAAATAAAAAAAAGAAATTAAAAATACGTCTTTAATATACGAGGGGAGTTCAATAAGAAATACCACACATTTTTTTCTCGACCAATTTCGGTTTGTAAAATGCGGGATTTGTAGTTGGAATATTCCCGCGTCAGCCCCTATAGTTTCATGAAGTTCCGATAGGTGGCAGCGCTATATGTGGCCTTCAAACTGGCGTCTGCAAGAGAGGTGCGTTTCAAGGACAGAGCTGTCATTGAATTTCTTGTTGCGGAAAACCAGAGCATCACAGCGCTCGCAGAATGTCTGCAGAGACCTGCCAATGAACAAAAGCACGATAACTCTTTGGGCGAAGTGTCTGTCATCATGGCAACAAGGTCGCTCAATCCTGTCCGATCTCCCGTGTTCCGGGCGGCCGCACGCAGCTGTGACTCGCGCAATGTTGGAACGTGCGGACACTCTCATTTGAGATGATCGACAGATCACAATCAAAAGAAATTGAAGACTGTTCCTGCTGCGTTCCTCGACGCCTAAGAGAAGACAATAAAAAGCAACGAAGGACCATCTGTGCGGAAGAGTTTGCATGTTATAGGATCGATCGTGAAAATTTTTGTCGAACATCGTCACAGGCGATGAAACATGGGCTCATCACTTTGGACTGGAAACAAAATGGCAATCCATGAAGTGCGCCACAACACCTCTCCTCCGAAGGAAAAGTTCAGAGCCTAACCTCGGCCGGTAAAGTCATGGCGGCAGTGTTCTAGGACTCTGAAGGGGTAATTCTGTTTGATGTTCACTCTCGTGGTGCAGCTATCAGCTCTAAAGTGCACTGTGCTACTCGCAGGACATTGAAGAAACGACTTTGGCGGCTTCGTCGCCACTAAAATGCAAACCAACTTCTCCTTCTCCACGACAACGCATGGCCGCACACAAGTCAGCGCTCCCAAAATGAGCACACAAAACTGCATTTGACTGTTCTTCTTCATCCACCCCATTCAGCCCGTATTTCTGCCCTTCCGACTTCCATCTGTTTGGCCCCGTGGAAAGCAGTACGTGGACGATTGGGATGGGGGAGGGGAGGTGGTGATTACTGATGCAGCTGGACGTTGGCCCACACATCGACCAGTGGAATGGTACCATGCAGCCATACAGGCCCTCCCAGTAATGTGGCGTAAGGTCGTCGCATTGAACAGAGATTATGTTGAAAAATAGGGTTTTGTAGCCAAAAACTGGGGACTAATATACTGTGTGGGAATCTGAATAAGACCAACCTGCTTTCAGAAAAAAAGTGTTGGATTACTTATTGAACACCCTCCGTGTAAGTGGTAAAACGAAAATTATTTAATGCGAGACAAAGAAGAACTTGCACTGCACATTAGAACTCAGTTGAATAACAAACAATGTGTCAGACGTCAACAAATACCGCAACCAGAAACGTACATTACACTTACTGACATGAGTCTAACTTTATTATTCAGTTGCTACGTAATGCTGTAGCTCCTTTGTAACCACTCCTTCTTTGAATTTAAGTGTTCTTCATAAATCTGGATCATTTTTAATGACTAGAACATTATATAACAGTCGTGGATAGCTGGTGAGTCTGGAATCCCTGCTGATGTATGTTTTGCCACAACTTCAGTCAAAGAAAGCTAGCCATGTGTCATATCAAACGGATAGAGAATTAAAATGAGAAAAAATGGTGTTTTTCATCGAGTAAAGCTTAATTCATTCAAAGATATGTCCAATTTTGCACAGCACAAGGCAAATGCACGTGAAGACAATACGGTGTGCTCGACCTGTTGTCCATGTGTAAAGAGTGTTTTCCGTTGTACTCATTCGTCACTGACTTTACCCAACACATGTACTGGGATGCGATCTCAAGCACCCACAATCGACAATGTACGGCTGACCCTAGTTTTCCGTGAGAGGCTGCGAATAATGCTCTCTGGACCATTACTTAACGGCGGCAGAACAGCGGTTGATGTTGCTACATCTGTTGCCGCTTTCGACGGTTCATCTTTCGGTTTCTGTGCAACAAAGCCAGTTTCACGGAATTAAGCGAAATTTTTTTACTAATGTACTGCCGGCCAGAGTGGCCGTGCTGTTCTAGGCGCTACAGTCTGGAACCGCGAGACCACTACGGTCGCAGGTTCGAATCCTGCCTCGGGCATGGATGTGTGTGATGTCCTTAGGTTAGTTAGGTTTAAGTAGTTCTAAGTTCTAGGGGACTGATGACCTCAGAAGTTGAGTCCCATAGTGCTCAGAGCCATTTGAAACATTTTGAACTAATGTACTGTGGGTAGAGGGGGTCAGTCAAGGTGGCACTGGTTGAAATCCTCCGCGATAACACAGGTGTTTCTCTTTCCTGATATCACGACGATCGGATTGTAATAACGTCTTCTGCTTTCACGTCACCTGTAGGAAAGAAATATCAGTTATAATTCGAAAATGAATGAAGGTTTACTCACATGAAAGCCATCGTTTTTTATGAAGTTCCAACGTAATGCAGAAGCTAGGATCAGCAACTAGGATTACTAATTTCTTGTAGTTTCTGTCACAGTTGCGTCTAAAACTTTTTATTTTTGTTATATCACCCCACGCTTCGCTTTTGGAGGGAGCTGTCGCTACCTGTCTTTGTGAAGATACTGGAGCTTGGTTAAGCATTACTACGCCATACCTGTAACAATAGCAGTTATGGCTAATGTGTATGTGCGTACTGGTGGAAATATATGTTAACATTTACAACCGAGGCTATGGTTTGACAGTGGATAATGTAGTCCGAAACTAATCACTGCAAATACAAATTTTCCAAAGCAACTGTGACAAAAACTGAAAAAAATAAGAAGCTGCCGTTATGTATTCTCGTGTAATCATCGATCTGTTTGCTATGTCACATAACCCCCTTTCCATGTGAAAATTACGTGTTGCATGAAAGATCGTTGCTTCCAAAATGGCTGCCATGTTAACAATATTTCCTTCTTTCTTTAGAAGTGTGGTTTTACAACGACGTTCCCCACTGCAGGTTTAAATTTTACATTTTACTGTATCAGATCTAATGACTACCTGGGATTTGAACAATGTCTTCAACCAGCAGATTTATTTTCTTAGTAAAAGCTATTTCCAACTGATATGCCTTGATGTTAATTTATAGAACTTTCAGGGTTTTCTGCACTGTTGCCTAATGAACTACTGAATTCCTATACCTTACTTTTTGTCTGCTTCTCAATTTGTATACGAGCCAAGACCATGTTATACGAAACAACGTCGATTAAATATTTAGGTGTAAAGTTGCAAAGCGATGTGGAATGGTACAAACATGTAACGATTGTAATAGGGAAGGCGAATGGTCGACTTCGGTTTTTTAGGAGAATTTTAGGAAAGTGTGGTTCATATGTAAAGGAGACCGTATGTAGGTCACTATTGCAACCTAGCCTTGAGTACTGCTAAGCAACTCGAGGCGAGCTTCTGAATTTATTACTGATAGGTTCGAACAACACGCAAGTATTACGGAGGGTATTCGGAAACTCTGGAGGAAAGGCGACCTTTTTCTTTCAAGGAGTACTATTTGGAAATCATATGAGTGCTGGTTGCCTGTTTTTTTCGGACAGAATGGACACCACGAGAACCGAAGCTGTGATACATGTTACGTAAATTGAAGGTGGAGGGAAGAGAAAGGGAAGGCAATGGAAAGAACTAAAGCCTGAAAGAAGTCCTGCAGAAATTTTTACGAAGTCTCAGACGGTGTTGAGGAAAGATAGATTAGGCAGAATTGGTGGTGGAGTGTTTGTGTCTGTCAGTAGTGGTTTATATTATAGTGAAGTCAAAGTAGATACTCCGTGCGAATTGGTATGGGTGGAGGTTATACTTAACAGCCGAACTAAGTTAATAATTGGCTCCTTCTACCGACCCCCATACTCCGATGATATAGTTGCGGAACAGTTCAGAGAAAATTTGAGTCTCGTAACAAATAAATACCCCACTCATACGGTTATGGTTGGTGGGGACTTCAACCTTCCCTCGATATGTTGGCAAAAATACTTGTTCAAAACCGGTGTTAGACAGAAAACATCTTCCGAGATTGTCCTAAATGCTTTCTCCGAAAATTATTTAGAGGAGTTTGTCCACGAACCCACGCGAATTGTAAATGGTTGCGAAAACACACTTGACCTCTTAGCCACAAACAATCCAGAGCTGATAGAGAGCATCATGACTGATACAGGGATTAGTGATCACAAGGTCGTTGTAGCTAGACTCAATACCGTTTCTTCCAAATCCACCAGAAACAAACGCAAAATAATTTTATTTAAAAAAGCGGATAAAGTGTCACTAGAAGCCTTCCTAAGAGACAATCTCCATTCCTTCCGAACTGACTATGCAAATGTAGACAAGATGTGGCTCAAATTCAAAGATATAGTAGCAACAGCAATTGAGAGATTCATACCTCATAAATTGGTAAGAGATGGAACTAATCCCCCATGGTACACAAAACAGGTCCGAACTCTGTTGCAGAGGCAACGGAAAAAGCATGCGAAGTTCAGAAGAACGCAAAATCCCGAAGATTGGCTAAAATTTACAGACGCGCGAAATTTGGCACGGACTTCAATGCGAGATGCCTTTAATAGGTTCCACAACGAAACATTGTCTCAAAATTTGGTAGAAAATCCGAAGAAATTCTGGTCGTATGTAAAGTACACAAGCGGCAAGACGCAGTCAATACCTTCGCTGCGCAGTGCCGATGGTACTGTTACCGACGACTGTGCCGCTAAAGCGGAGTTATTGAACGCAGTTTTCCGAAATTCCTTCACCAGGGAAGATGAATGGAATATTCCAGAATTTGAAACACGAACAGCTGCTAGCATGAGTTTCTTAGAAGTAGATACCTTAGGGGTTGCGAAGCAACTCAAATCGCTTGATACGGGCAAGTCTTCAGGTCCAGATTGCATACCGATTAGGTTCCTTTCAGATTACGTTGATACAATAGCTCCCTACTTAGCACTCATATACAACCACTCGCTCACCGATAGATCTTGCTTACAAATTGGAAAATTGCGCAGGGTAGTAGGAGTAATCCATCTAACTACAGACCTGTATCATTGACGTCGGTTTGCAGTAGGGTTTTGGAGCATATACTGTATTCAAACATTATGAATCACCTCGAAGGGAACGATCTATTGATACGTAATCAGCATGGTTTCAGAAAACATCGTTCTTGTGCAACGCAGTTAGCTCTTTATTCGCACGAAGTTATGGCCGCTATCGACAGGGGATCTCAAGTTGATTCCGTATTTCTAGATTTCCGGAAAGCTTTTGACACCGTTCCTCACAAGCGCCTTCTAATCAAGCTGCGGGCCTATGGGGTATCGTCTCAGTTGTGCGACTGGATTCGTGATTTCCTGTCAGGAAGGTCGCAGTTCGTAGTAATAGACGGCAAATCATCGAGTAAAACTGAAGTGATATCAGGTGTGCCCCAGGGAAGCGTCCTGGGACCTCTGCTGTTCCTGATCTATATAAATGACCTGGGTGACAATCTGACCAGTTCTCTTAGGTTGTTCGCAGATGATGCTGTAATTTACCGTCTAGTAAGGTCATCCGAAGACCAGTATCAGTTGTAAAGCGATTTAGAAAAGATTGCTGTATGGTGTGGCAGGTGGCATTTGACGCTAAATAACGAAAAGTGTGAGGTGATCCACATGAGTTCCAAAAGAAATCCGTTGGAATTCGATTACTCGATAAATAGTACAATTCTCAAGGCTGTCAATTCAAGTAAGTACCTGGGTGTTAAAATTACGAACAGCCGGCCGCGGTGGTCTAGGGGTTCTAGGCGCTCAGTCCGGAGCCGCGCGACTGCTACGATCGCAGGTTCGAATCCTGCCTCGGGCATGGATGTGTATGATGTCCTTAGGTTAGTAGGTTTAAGTAATTCTAAGTTTTAGGGGACTGATGACCATAGATGTTAAGTCCCATAGGCTCAAAGCCATTTGAACCATTTGAAATTACGAACAACTTCAGTTGGAAAGACCACATAGATAATATTGTGGGAAAGGCGAGCCAAAGGTTGCGTTTCATTGGCAGGACGCTTAGAAGATGCAACAAGTCCACTAAAGAGACAGCTTACACTACACTCGTTCGTCGTCTGTTAGAATATTGCTGCGCGGTGTGGGATCCTTACCAGGTGGGATTGACGGAGGACATCGAAAGGGTGCAAAAAAGGGCAGCTCGTTTTGAATTATCACGTAGTAGGGGAGAGTGGGTGGCAGATATGATACGCGAATTGGGATGGAAGTCATTACAGCAAAGACGTTTTTCGTCGCGGCGAGATCTATTTACGAAATTTCAGTCACCAACTTTCTCTTCCGAATGCGAAAATATTTTGTTGAGCCCAACCTACATAGGTAGGAATGATGATCAAAATAAAATAAGAGAAATCAGAGCTCGAACAGAAAGGTTGAGGTGTTCGTTTTTCCCACGCGCTGTTCAGGAGTGGAATGGTAGAGAGATAGTATGATTGTAGTTCGACGAACCCTCTGCCAAGCACTTAAATGTGAATTGCAGAGTAGTCATGCAGATTTATATGTAGATGATGTCAGCTGCATCTGGACTTAAAGCAGAATCAGCGGCAAGGAGTGGAAATGTGTGCGAACCGGGGATCGAAGCCTCGAAGCCATGTCCGGTACACATTTTCGCTCGTCCCCGCTGAGCCCTCATAAAGTCCCGATGTATGTGACATCAACAGTTCCTTCTCCTTCTTTTTCTTTCTCCCTCCTCCACCATCAATTTACACAGTATTGAGAAAATTTGGAGAACCGGCATTTGAAGGTGACTGCAGAACGATTCTACTGACTCCAAAGTACGTTTCGCGTAAGGACCTCAAAGATAATACAAGAGAATTTAGCGCCCGTACGGAAGTATGTAGACAGTAGCTTTCCCGCCCTCTATTTGCGAGTGAGGAATGGTGCAATAATGGTGCAGAGTACTCTCCGAAACGCACTGTATGTTGGCTTGAGGAGTATGTGTGCAGATGTAGACGTACATGTAAATGTAGATCTTGAACAAAAAGTAATTATGACGAAATCTATAAACGCTCACAGAACTCTAAAAATCGTTAAGAGCAGAAAAAAGCGTCCTCTTGCTTGTCCAGTATACGAACAAGTCACTCAGTTATCTTCTCACTGAATTTAATATTTACTGCCGGCCGAAGTGGCCGTGCGGTTAAAGGCGCTGCAGTCTGGAACCGCAAGACCGCTACGGTCGCAGGTTCGAATCCTGCCTCGGGCATGGATGTTTGTGATGTCGTTAGGTTTAACTAGTTCTAAGTTCTAGGGGACTAATGACCTCAGCAGCTGAGTCCCATAATGCTTAGAGACATTTTTAATATTTATTTTGGATATTTTTATACGACATATAAATTTTCTTTTAGTTATGTCGTTTCTCAATATACAGAAAAACAGCAAATTTGGTTCTATCTCCTGCCAATAAACGGATGTCTTGTAACAGTCCCTAATTTTATTGACTCCACTTGCCTTTTACAGGCGTTGTAGCTTACATGTCTGTCTATACCCTATGTACTGTCGATATCGACTCAGAAATCGCAATACTCCAAGTGTCTTTAACTTTCCATTGAACAGTTGATGGGAAATACTTCGACACTTCGTCATGGTATACAGGGTGTAAATTTTAATTTGATAAACCAGAATAACTGGAAAAATAAGCTTCACACGAAAAAATGTGTAGAATCCAAAGTTGATTATTTTTGAGAGGGACATCTGCTGATGCTAAAATTAGACCGCCACCCCAGCCCCTTGGGGGTGGGGCGGGAGGCAACTTTAAAATTTCTAATGGGAACCCCAAATTTGGGTCAACATTTGTAAAACTGTAATTCCTATCTCTCAAACAACACCCTATGGGAAAAGAGGGAGAGTTTTAGTTTTAGCAAATCAAAATTTACGAAGTAAATAAGTATTTTTTATTTATCTGTAACCATTTTCCACGCAAAAATGAGAACATGGATTTTCTTGAATTACAGCGCCAACTACTAAGAATCACAACAAATGTTTAAGACAAAATGGACGTAGTTTTTTATGTAGGATCTGATTCTGCAATAAAAAATGTGGATTCCCATTTGAAATTTTAAAGTTGCCTCGCGCCCCACCCTCAGGACGCTGGGGTGGCGGGATAATTTTAGCACTAGCAGATGTCCCCCCCGAAAATAATCAACTTTGGATTCTACACATTTTTTCGTGTGAAGCTTATTTTTCGAGTTATTCTGGTTTGTCAACTTAAAATTTACACCCTGTATATCGATTGAATGTTCACGCTATAAGCACTGGTAAATTTGCTAGAGTATGTAGCATATTACAACTAAATCCTTTCATCTTAAATTCAAAATTATAAACCTACACTAGTCCACTCACTAAACTATGACTATAGTTTTACAGTCTCAAGAGTAAAAGAGGCCTTTTCAAACTAGTCAGTAAGAAACAGTCAACAAAATAATAAATGTCGACGTAACCGTAAAATTTGATATTAGCCTGCAAATTTCACTTCCTACTTCATATGACATAAAAAGTTTCTACAGGGTCATCCATAGACTATACAGCTTGCAACGCTTGTAAGAAAGTTTTTGTAGCGTTTGCAGTGCTCGCATTATTCCTTAAAGGAAACTTCTATATTCAAAATGTCAAGAGGCACCTGTATCTCCAATAACCGTGCATATACAGTCGTTTATCTACTGTTATAAACTTTTATCTCAAAATCAGCCATAATATCCGAGGAATGAATTCACTTGATTCCAGACAAGGAGCAGCTGTAGCTTGCGTCTGGGCCGGCCGGGGTGGCCGTGCGGTTCTAGGCGCTACAGTCTGGAACTGAGAGACCACTACGGTCGCAGGTTCGAATCCTGCCTCGGGCGTGGATGTGTGTGATGTCCTTAGGTTAGTTAGGTTTAATTAGTTCTAAGTTCTAGGCGACTGACGACCTTAGAAGTTAAGTCGCATAGTGCTCAGAGCCATTTGAACCATTTTTTCTTGCGTCTGGTGCTGCAGAGAATATCAGCTGGAATGTGCACTGACATCTTCACGCTGAATGATTCAGTTATCTACTATTGCTATTGAAAAACTGTTAGTGTTACGTAGTGCAATTCCCTTTCTGTGACGATTTAATATCGTAGTTACAGAGAAATTGTTATCGTACAGTATGAACCACCTCAAAAGAGTGAGGAATCTGGCGAGATTTATTGAACAAACTGTCTCTCTATTCATTAAAAGAATTTCTTGGAAACAACTAATTCATAACTTATGATCAGGTATTTTAATTTCCTTCTTCCTTCCTCTACCTCCAAAACGTGGTCTGCCACTTTCTGCAACTCGTCCTTGCAGTGTCGTAAGGTAGCACATTCCAGTTTGACTGTTGTTTAAAGCTGCTGAGCCATTCAGTTACCATCAAGGACACAACGCCACGTGTTAATGGCTACATGCCGCCGAACATTATTACCCGCAGCAACATGAGGATTTGCGTCTGGCTGTACGTCATAGATGCGTGTGTTGTTGATTCAGTTGCAGATAAACATTGATTCATCTGCAAACAAGAAGTACGTAATCAATTCGATATTTGTAAGTACCAACCGTCAGAAATCCTTACCTACAGAAACTATGTGAAATGATTGTATCTTTAGGATATTCGTCACCTTTTCAGGAAAAACGGAGCTCCAGTGATCCTCCGACTTTCCTCAGCTGTAGTGACGTACCGGATAACCACAACAATTTGGTGTGACGTGATCTCTGATGGGAGCCAACAATTTCTATCAATGACTGTTACTTCCCTTACATACGATACTTTCTTGAATCACTCTCGGTATTCTGCTGGTTGGCGTTAAGAGTCTGTATTAATAAAAAATTGAGGTAATTTAAGATGGTGGTTTTAATCCTTCAGCTATTGTCCATAGTCTTCCCTCATTTGAGTGCAACGCTCAAAACGTTCATACAGTCATGTGGAACTGTCATAGAAGTCCTTCTTTTCAGTGTTGTTCAAATCACGCGTCACCTTCTTCGGTATTGGACCATCAGAGACACATGCTGAAACTTGTCGATTTGTGGTAGATGATACCAAGTACCGTTGTTACTGTAAGCTGCCACCTCTATGACTGCAATAACTGTACGTACATGCCAGGAATAAAATCGGCCTCGGAATTTTTCGATGGGTTATGAAAATTATACCAATTCAAGCTCCATACATTTAGTAGTATTCTAACTAGAAAATACGAAACATGTGGCCAACCACAACAGAACACAAGTTTTCTGCACGGTAGTACCATAAAGTTTAGTAACGATCGTCATTAGCCACAGCAATAATAAATCGTTGTTTAGTGCTTTACATCATATGGCCGTACGTGAACCATTCTGTTAACATGTGCATCTGGTTTTGTAGTCACATATCCAATGGATTTATTAATTTTCATTGGTATCGGTGAATTCACTGTGCCAACGTTAAACAATAACCTCGGATTTTATGTGAGTGTAGCTTATAGAGGTTTCTTTCTAGTATGATACACGGTCATCTGCAATTTCTGTTTCTTTATGATGTTAACAGTTGTAGCACAGGCTTCACATGATGATCTCTGGCTGAGACATGACGCATTTAGAAAGTGTCTATTTCAACAGCATCTTACGTTGGTCTACATTGCTAGCTCTCTATGACCATGTTAAGTTTATCTGTTAGTTGGTGAGGCGGAGATACACTATGTGATCAAAAGTATCCGGACACCAGACAGAAAATGACTTACAAGTTCGTGGCGCCCTCCATCGGTAATGGTTGATTTCAATACGGTGTTGGCCCACCCTTATCCTTTATGACAGCTTCCACTCTCCCACGCATACGTTCAATCAGATGCGGGAAGGTGTCTTGGGGAATGGTAGTCCATTCTTCACGCGGTGCTGCATTGAGGAGAGGTATCGATGTCGGTCGGTGAGGCCTGGCACGAGGCCGGCGTTCCAAAACATCCCAATGGTGATCTATAGGTTTCAGGTCAGGACTGTGCAGGCCAGTCTATTACAGGGATGTTGTTGTTGTGTAACCACTCCACCACAAGCCGTGTATTATGAACAGAAGCTCGATCGTGTTGATAGATGTAATCGCCATCCACGAATTGCTCTTCAACAGTTGGAAGCGAGAAGGTGCTTAAAACATCAATGTAGGCCTGTGCTGTGATAGTGCCACGCAAAACAACAAGGGGTGCAAGCCCCTTCCATGAAAAACACAACCACACCATAACACCACCGCCTCCGAATTTTACTGTTGACACTACACATGCTGGCAGATGACATTCATCAGGCATTCGCCATACCCACACCCTGCCATCGGATCGCGACGTTGTGTACCGTGATTCGTCACTCCACACAACGTTTTTCCACTGTTCAATCGTCCACTGTTTATGCTCCTTACACCAAGCGAGACGTCGTTTGGCATTTACCGGCGTGTGTATGGCTTATAAGCAGCCGCTCGACCATGAAATCCAAGTTTTCTCACCTCCTGCCAAACTGTCATAGTACCTGCAGCGGATCGTGATGCAGTTTCAAATTCCTGTGTGATGGTCTGGGTAGATGTCTGCCTATTACACATTACGACCCTCTTCAACTGTCGGCGGTCTCTGCCAGTTAACAGACGACGTCGGCTTGTACGCTTTTGTGCTGTATGTGTTCCTTCACGTTTCCACTTCACTATCACATCGGAAACAGTGGACCTAGGGATGTTTAGGAGTCTGGAAATCGCGCATACAGACGTATGACGCAAATGACACCCAATCCCCTGACCACGTTCGAAGTCCGTGAGTTCCGCCAAACCACCCATTCTGCTCACGATGTCTAATGACTACTGAGGTCGCTGATATGGAATAAGTGGCAGGAGGTGGCAGCAAAATGAACCTAATACGAAAATCGTATGCTTTTTTGTTGTCCGGATACATTTGATCACAAAGCATAGAAAACCATCACGTCATTCACGTAAACGAGTGTGAAAAAACTGTCTGATACACTCATGCTGACTGATATCCCACAAAAGTAAATCTTATCCGCAACTGTCTTACCAACCCACCTATCAAGCTAGTGTGTTGCACGTTAAACTATGCGATATGGTCACGCGTAATTGTACATTATTTGACACTGGCGTGCCAAAGAAACTAGTATAGGCATGCGTATTCAAATACAGAGATATGTAAACAGGTACAATACGGCGCTGCGGTCAGGAAAGCCTATATAAGACAACAAATGTCTGGCGCAGTTGTTAGATTGGTTACTACTGCTACAATGGCAGGTTATCAGGATTTAAGTGACTTTGAACGTGGTGTTATAGCCGGTGAATGAGGGATGGGACACAGCATCTTCGAGGTAGCGATGAAGTGTGCATTTGTCCGTACCACCATTTCACGAGTGTACCGTGAATACCAGGAATCCGGAGAAACATCAAATCTTCGACATCGCTGAGGCCAGAAAAAGATCCTACAAAAACAGGACCAACGACGACTGAAGACAATCGTTCAGCGTGACAGAAGTGCAACCCTTCCGCAAATTGCTGCAGATTTCAACGCTGGGCCATCAACAAGTGTCAGTGTGCGAGCCACTCAACGAAACATCATCGATATGGGCTTTCGGAGCCGAAGGCCCGCTCGTGTACCCTTGATGACTGCACAACATAAAGCTTTACGCCTCGCCTGTGCCCGTCAACACCGACATTGCCTACTGATGACTGGAAACGTTTTGTCTGGTCGTACGAGACTCGTTTCAGATTGAATCGAGCGGATGGACGTGTACGGGTATGGAGATAACCTTATGGATCCATGGACCCTGCATGACAGCAGGGGACTGTTCAAGTTGGTGGAGGCTCTGTAATGGTGTGAGGCGTGTGCAGTTGGAGTGATATGGGACCCCTGATACGGCTAGATACGACTCTGACAGGTGACACGTACGTTAGCATCCTGTCTGATCTCCTTATCCATTCGTGTCCATTGTGCATTCCGACGGACTTGGGCAATTCCAGCAGGACAATGCGACACCACACATGTCCAGAATTGCTACAGAGTGGCTTCAGGAACACTCTACTGAGTTTAAACACTTCCGCTGGCCACCAAACACCCCAGGCATGAACATTATTGAGCGTATCTTGGATTTCTTGCAACATGCTGTTGAGAAGAGATCTCCATCCCCTCGTACTCTTCCAGATTAATGGACAGCCCTGCAGGATTCATGGGGTCAGTTCGCTCCAGCACTACTTCAGACATTAGTCGAGTCCATGCCACGTTGTGTTGCGGAATTTCTGTGTGCTTGCGAGGGCGCTACACGATATTAGGCAGGTGTACCAATTGCTTTGGCTCTTCTTTGTATAAACAAGAGAGAAGAGAAACAGAAGAGTCGCAGAATGGATTATTGCTGGTAACACCCAGGAAAGCGTCAAGGGCTTTAAACTCATCTATCTAAATACTGAGCATCCACGTAAAAGAGCGGACTGATCGCTTTGGAGTGCTGTTGATGGTGTAGAACTGGTGTCAGATGGTCGTTTGATCCTCCAACTCTGTTATGCCTGTGAAGTGGTGTGCATGTGCCAGTCAGTTGCACGGAATCAACGCAGTGGCATATGTAAGCCTGGATATGCTACAGAATGGCAGAAAGATGTTTTCTTGTTTGGACGTGCGTATGTGCACACCGTAAATGACGTTGCCCAACGTCTTTGCGAGGAACTGTGTACTACTCGCAGCAATGGAACGTGACGAATGAACAGTGATCATCTAAAGATCCTAACAATATGGTGTCAGGTCAGAAATGGTTCTGTGATGTTTAGGGAATATTTTTCGTATCATAGCCTTGGCCCTCACTTTACCGTGAACATGAACCAGGATTTTTATTTGAAGATTCATGATGACCAAGATGACTACAGTCGTGCTCGCAGGGTTTGCAGGAATTAGTTCTACAAATGTTGACTCAAATATTTGGACACAAATATTTGGGTCAACATTTGTAAAACTCAAATTCCTCTCTTTCAAACCCCACCCTACGGGGAGAGATGGAGAGTTTTAGTTTTAGCGAATCAAAATTTACGAAGTAAATAAGTATTTTTTATTCATCCGTAGCCATTTTCCACGCAATAATGAGAACATGGATTTTCTTGAATTACAGTGCCAACTACCAAGAATCAAAACAAATGCTTAAGACAATATGTATGTAGTTTTTTATGTAGAATCTGATTCCGCAATAATAAATGGGGATTCCCATTTGAAATTTTAAAGTTGCCTCCCGCCCCACCCCCAGGAGGCTGGGGTTTCGGACTAATTTTACCACCAGCAGATGTCCCTCACGAAAATAATCAACTTTGGATTCTACACATTTTTTCGTGTGAAGCTTATTTTTCGAGTTATTCTGGTTTGTCAACTTAAAATTTACATCCTGTATATGTGGTGTATCATGATTAATGGCGTAAACGCATACAGTTCAAAGTACACGATATTAGAAGCAAAAAAGTCTCAGTAAACATAGGGTCAAAAATGCATAGCTTAAGAGTTACGAGCAATTTTTAAACTTCGATACCGTGAAACAAATCTCTTCTTGTGCAAGTTCTTTGCTTTCCATATTTTGGGAAGTGGTAGTGTGGACCAAAACAAGAAAAAAAGGCCAGTAAACATGTGCTCTAAAATGCATTCCTTAAGAGCTATGAGCACTTGTTCATCTTTGCTACTTTGAAACTCGGCTCTTCTAATGATCAAGCGCTCGTAACTTTTAAGGTATGGGTTTTAGAGCACATGTTTGCTGGACGTTTTTTTCTTATTTTGGTCCATACTAGTAGTTCCCAAAATATGGAAAGCAAAGAACTTGCAGTAGAAGAGATTTGTTTCACAGTATCGAAGATGAAAAATTGCTCGTAGCTCTTAAGGTATGCATTTTCGACCTTACTTTTTCTGAAACTTTTCTGCTTCTAGTATCGTGTACTTTAAACTGCATGCGTATACGCCATTAATTATGATACACTCTGTATATAAAAGTTCTTTACCTAGTCTGCTGTCGCACAGACTCAAAGCTGAATAATGAATCAGGTGATGGAAACCTGAAGTATGATAAATCAGGTAGATACTGTAGAAACTCGAATAGCTCCCAAAAATCTGCTAGGTTGATTACACCACCATCAGAGGTTCACGGAACTGTGGGAAAAAATAATAAGTGAGGAACACATATGGTAGAAATAATGATAATAATAATTATTTATTTATACATGTCCGTAACATAACATATTAAATATAATTTACCACACATAGCATATCACACACAGCGTATCACACATATATATTACAAGTATTACAGAGAATATGTGCATATTTATATTCCATGTGCTGCCCAGAATTCCGCTGCACAGACTGCCTTATCATTGGCGATAATCAGATCGTTCATGGACACAGGTTCCGACAGTTTCCTGCAGTTGAGTAGGTGCTGATGGTCTTGGAGTTCATCACACTCACATAGTTCGTCCCCTGAGATGTATCTTCATGTTCTCCTTGTACCGAGATACTCCAGTTCTCAGTCTATTGGTACCTTCTATTTCGTGTATGGGAGATGATGACCTGTAGCAAGTTCTTCCTTGGCGTTGTTCCAATATTTCTCTGACGATGAGCTACGCCATAGTTGTATCCTATGGTCTGCAGGTGATGTCTGGATTGGTTGCGTTGTCCGGAGAAACTTTTTCTCGACTTGCGTCTTGGTGTTTGATGTTCGCATCCAAACAGAGGGTGTGTCTGATTCGTCTCCTGCTTCTTTCTTTCCACTTAAGCTTCTGTTCTCGTTCGGATGTCTGGAGGTGCTACGCCCATGGGGTGGTAGATTTTGTCAACAGGGCTTGCCCGCAAGCAGCCAGTTACAATTCGTCCTATTTCATTTAGGACAATATTTACCTGTTTGACATGGCTAGAGTTCTGCCATACAGGTGCTGCATATTCAGCAGCGAAGCACAGAGCGAGGGCAGATGTGCGGAGTACCTGTGGGTGTGCTCCCCAGTTGTTGCCGGTCAGTTTCCTAATAATGTTGTTCCTCGCACTGACTTAATAATAATAATGAGCAATGAGAGAGAGATGGAAATATTAATACTTACATTCCAATGTGGCAGTCTTTTTTTTAATTCTCCCAGGGGCAGTGGCATCTCTGCTGCTACTGCTGCTGACACTTCGTGGTGTTGATCAACTGACATACTGAGACAAATGCTAAGTCCATCTGATGATTGTTGGTACCTTGAAGTGTGGTACTGGAGGGGTTGGTGGATGGTGGGGATGTCATGCTACAGGGGTGGGAGAGGAGAGGTGGCTATTTTGGGTCATAAATTATGGTCCTTAAGACTAGGTTACAAGCATTTGATCATTAATTATACTTGTGTGAACCTAAGTAAGAACACATGTGAGCAGTTTGTTTACATTTGGTAGAAGCATCTGGCGGTGACTTTCTTTATACACAGGTTGAACATTAATAAAACGAATAAACTGTTGGGACGGATTCCTGCGTGGAATGCATCGTTTCCACGGTAGATGGTGCAGATGAATGACAGTTCCTCTGACCACGTGGCATGGGTTCCTTGTGTGTTGCATGCTGTGAGATTGACGCAGCATTGCCGGCCGCGGTGGTCTCGCGGTTCTAGGCGCACAGTCCGGAACCGCGCGACTGCTACGGCCGCAGGTTCGAATCCTGCCTCGGGCATGGATGTGTGTGATGTCCTTAGGTTAGTTAGGTTTAAGTAGTTCTAAGTTCTAGGGGACTGATGACCACAGCTGTTAAGTCCCATAGTGCTCAGAGCCATTTGAACCAGTTTTTTGACGCAGCATATCGTAAGCAGCAGAATGGTCCGGTATTCATGTCAGGAACAAGCTGAGATGTTGTCTGTGTACGGCAGAGTAGAGGAAATGGTCGAGAGGCAGCACACTATACAAAAACAAGTACCCTCACAGACACCAACCACATCACACAACATTTCAAGCCCTTTTTGGGCGTTTGTGTCATCGTGGGTCCTTTCACACAGACGAACATGCAGGGAGGTGGCAGACTGTGCGTACACCAGATCTGGAGGACTGGGTTCTGCAAGGTATTGAGACAAACCATAGTACGAGCTCCAGGTAAGTGACCCACCAACATGATGTAAACCAAAGTACGATGATGTATATCACATATGACAACCATTACTATCCCTACAACCTGCAATACACAAAGAGCACATGATACCTGGTAAGTGGACCTGTCATTTGTCAGCGCCATCTACTGTGTCAAAGATGCATTTCTGGACACATGTCCATAGGACCTTTTTTCCTCCATTTCCAGTCAGGAATATGTCCCTGCAGTTTGCTGGTTTTATTAATGTTCACGCTGTATAAGGTCACTGAAGAGTGAGTTGTTTGTTTATACACAGGTCATTAAGCTTCTGTTTGGCCATACAAATATTACTAAGAACTCAGGTGAGCAGTCAGCGTCATATGACTCTGAGCACTATGGGACTTAACATCTGAGGTCATCAGTCCCCTAGAACTTAGAACTACTTAAACCTAACTAACCTAAGGACATCACACACATCCATGCCCGAGGCACGATTCGAACCTGCGACCGTAGCGGTCGCGCGATACCAGACTGAAGCCCCTAGAACCGCTCGGCCACACCGGCCGGCTCAGCGTCATAAATTACTTCAGTTTGTTTACACAATGGTGCTAGATACACAGGGATGCTAGGCAATGTGGCAGGTTTGTTTACATAAGGGGAACAATGCCCCCACTGGTCCATGACCAGCACTGTTACTCTGCTGAACGTAAGCTCGAATAGCGCAATGAAAGGAAAGGAATTATCCAGGAATTCATCTTAACTGTAGTGCACTTCGTTACCTCGCAGCCCAGCAGTGGAAAGTGATGACACAAAAGTCTATACGGGCAGTTACGCGCGCTTGTTATTAACGTCATTCAGTTTATTGACTATGGGAAAGAGAAAACAGTGACAGTCGCAATGGAGAAAGTAATGGAACGAGGTTGCAAAATCTTGAAGTTGAGTAAGTCCATAGCAATGTAGTTACGGAATAAGAAACATGATGCCAAGTTGAGTGGGCTACTCCAAAAAGAAAAAAAGTAACGTTCTCACAATGATTATTACGATATCGATGTTCGTAAATTTGCTACTGAGCAGCAATTTCTCCGCTACTGAGAAGAACGTGGCCAATACTAACTTCAGAGTTTCATTTTAAAGAAACTAGGCTTCTGTGTTAGAAAAATCTCTGAAAATTATTCTATCTACGGAAATTATCTTTTAAAATGTGCCATAGTAAACGTATCATCATGAGTGAATAGTAAAACGTAGTTGGAGTGGGGTGCACTACATTAGAATTTTACGAAAAGATGTAGTAGCCCAAGATTTAACGGCCAGTGGGTTATCGAGGAACAATATGATGTCACACACCTTATAATGTGGTAGAAAAGAGTTAATGTGCGAGAAGTATATTCGATCAAAAGTGTCGACCTCCGCGTGAACGCTCTACTTTGAAGAATACCGGAGTATGCGGTCCTGCGCTGTTTTCAACTCCATTCCTCACTTCTTCGGGCGTAAAGAGGGCGGTACTGCTACCGAGGCTGTGGGTTGAGTGCGCCTGCTCCGATAGTAACCATTTGCGGATCGTGAACTCTGATAACACAAGTGCTCCAGTTTGCTTTGTAAACGGTAGCTGTGGAAAACATTACGCGCTGCTGCAAATGCAAGTGCTACGTGTTTCACTAACGAGCATTAAATGCACCTCCTCAAAACTCACACAGCGGTGTTACACATTACCATTAAAATAGTTTCTAGAAACCCATTGTAAACATTGGTCAGTGTTCGATTGCTTCAGTAAATCGCGTACATGCTTTTGTTAATCAGAGCTGAAAACACTCCACAGCCTATATTTCATAGTCTTAGCTTTCGGGTCCAGACCTACTGTACATACACTATTTTATTTGCTCTGGGGTCATTTATATTCACAAACATTTCCTTAAAGCTTTGATAAGTTACATACATCTTGAGAACAGTATTTGAAGAACTCTGTGGCAGCATCAAACAGATTTTGTGCGAGTGTACTACTCAAGAAACATATTAAGCTGTTATGATTGCGAAGGTCCAATTGCTGTCATCGGACCTGTGATCTAATATACTCAGCCGTCGCCAAGATGGCCATAATCAAACTGGCCCGAAAAGTGTCTTCGGTGTTTTGAGAGAAAGCAATGCAAACAGCAAAGAGATCATTGCAAAACTGTCCTAAACGAGTTTAAGAAAATAAAAATATGCAGAACAATCCGACGACAGTTAGATGAGCAAGGGCGAATTAAACATTTTCCTGTCAGAACAACACCAGAAAGGCCGGCCGCGGTGGTCTCGCGGTTCTAGGCGCTCAGTCCGGAACCGCGCGACTGCTACGGTCGCAGGTTCGAATCCTGCCTCGGGCATGGATGTGTGTGATGTTCTTAGGTTAGTTAGGTTTAAGTAGTTCTAAGTTCTACGGGACTGATGACCTCAGATGTTAAGTCCCATAGTGCTCAGAGCCATTTGAACCATTTGAACACCAGAAAGAAGCTGCACCTTCACCTTACAAATTTTCTTCTTTACTTCAGGTAAAGCTCCAGACCAACCAACGCGTATTTCATTCTGCCGGTGCCTTCTAAATGAAGTAGTATAGGGCAACAGTAAACCTCAGTTTCCTTTCTTTTGCATGTTTTCGGCACTTAACACATGACATAACACGTCAGAAAATGCTTATCAGTACACTGAGCAGACGTTACACTTGCTAAGGTTGGTGTGTACGTACGTAATTTCCAGCTCAATTTTAGTTCGGCCACACTGTGTAAGAGTGACTTACTAGTTTAAAGTGAAAATCAAACCATGTTGGAAGTTGGTATTTTTATGTATGCAGACTTCTAGTGGTGAAAGTTGTGTTTACTGGCAGAAAAAATAAGAAGCTTCTCTAAACAGAGGTTTTAATGCCAAAGCTTTGGATTGCTAGTTCTATACAATAATAAGCGATATGTCCAAGAGAACGGAACCTCATGTTTGGCTAATAGTTCGTGTGACCTTTTTTTACCAATTTATTGGTCATTAAAAGTTATACCAAATGTACGTATCTAAAACATAATAATACCGGTTCTGTTCCCGTGTCACTGAACGTATTTGCTATGGCGTCTTCGGCAGCTTTTCTGGAGGGATCTGAAGTTGTACGTCTTGCATATTATGGTACTGTTCATATGATTCTGAAAACTTATTTCGTGTGTCTGTGTATTAGCAATGGATATTACGTTCAACTGACATTACATTTATTACAACAAGCTTGACTCCGTGTGTTAATGATCCTACCAAACAAAATTGTAAGAGGAAAATACCATATATCTACAGTGACCACTGGAGATGCTTTAGAATTGGCATTAATGAGACTTTCATTACAGTTGCAGAAGACGATATTTAACCTATGCAACTCGTATATATGCAATTAAGGAAAAAAAGAGGCAAAAAAAATAAAACAACTTCTGAAAAATTTTGGTTAATGTAATGTGAATGTCTGAATCTCATGAGAGAAGTCTTTTATATTTATTTCATTTTTATTTCATTTTATTTCATGATTCAGTGGTTAGCTAATTTTCCTCCCTTCGGCAATTTCAAGCTGTCTTATGGTAAATACAAAATTAAAAGCTACAGAAGCTCCAAGAAGAAACTACAAACAAACAAAAATTCGCGTACAAAAATTGACACAGCTCTGTTAGTTGCATCATACTAAAGAATTTTAAGCATATAGGATCATATACTCGAGATATACGTATGATGGAGTTCATATCTGATGCCGTCCTTACTAATAGTTTGTCACAACCTTGATAGTTACGGGCACAGCCTCCATGTGTAAGGGGCAGTCAAATGAAAACGATAAAGATGAAAACGAAATCATTACTTCAAAAATAATGTCAGTAGCTGTTAATACATGTATCCCACTGTGAGACAAGACGGTCAATGCCTTCATGGAAACATCTTTGCGGTTGCCCACGGAGCCGCAAGTGTACCCAGGCGTGCACATCTTCTGAAGCAAATCGATAGCCACGAATGTCTTTCTTCAGCTCTCCAAAACGATGGAAATTGCATGGGGAGAGATCGAGACTGTATAGAGTATGTGCAAGGGCTTCCCAGCGAAACTTGTAGAGCGTAGCTGAAACAGCCTCGGTAAAATGTGGGCCCACCCCCACGCGATTTCCATATTTTTGGAACCCTGAAGAAAGAGACTTGTGGCCGTCGATTTGCTTCGGACCAACAGGTGTACGCCTGGGTACATTCATGGTTTCGTAAGTAACAGCAAAAGTTTCGTCCATGAAGGTGTTGATTAACTTGTCTCACAGTGGGACAAATGTATTGGTAATTATGGTGGTTACCACTGAAGTAATAATCAGGTTACTTATTTTTAGGGTTCCGTACCTCAATCGGTAAAAATGGAACCCTTATAGGATCACTTGTTATCCGTCTGTGTGCCTGCCTGGCTGTTAAGATCCCTATTTTTCGGAAATGGGTACAGGTTTCAAGTTGAAATTTATTTCAGATACTAACAAGGGAATATTCCCAAGCGGCAATAAACGATCTAGATGGAAATTGGCGGGTGTGTAGAGGGAGCAAAATAGTATAATACGCATTTCTTTTTGTTTGTGGCCAGTTTCATTTTTAAGGGGCAAACCATAGCCCGAGATTAGTTTGGCATTTTAGGTTTAGAGAGAATATCTTCGTAACCATGATATATAACAAAATGCTTTTCGTATAAAAGTTAATACGTAATTAATGTTCTTGAAAACTGTATAATCAACTTTTGTAAGAATTTGAAATTTTATGAAACACTCCACAACCATTAATTATTTTGAAAAATAAAACTTTTGTTACAACATCAATTAAAGAAGCTGATAACGACATGATTATTAGAGTAGATGCACCAAATAGCTGCTTATGATAAGCCATGTTTATTTACGACAGACTTGTTCGGCTATATCGCCATTTTCAAGTACCTGTGATTACAATTTTGGTGAGAACACGTATGAATATGAATGTCATTTATATTAAAGTAGCAGCATTGAACTAACGTCTAGATTGATTTGACGTCCATATTACGTCGTTCTCACCAAAGTTGTAATCGCAGTCACCTAAAAATGGCTATGAAGCCGAAACAGCATGTCGTAAATAAAGATGACTTATTATAAGCAGCTATTTGGTGCATCTATTCTAATAATCATCTCGTTATCAGACTTCTATTATGCTGCTGGTCCAAAAGAACAAGAATCAAAGAAGCTTCCAGGCCTCGTACATCCGTGTGTAATTAAGCTGATTTCTGAAATCATTTTTGAAAAATAAACTGTACACAATGTGCTGTCGGAGTATTTTCAACATCCCTAATAATATATCTAAACATTCATTATTATTCCACTCATTTATTTGCTTATACATGTTTTATGTTTTAAATCGTTATTTTACGTTTTACATTCAGGAAATGTGTAGAACATAACCTTTTTTACACCATGCACGTAAAATGAACGAAATTTCTTTACTTAATATTCACCACACAGAAATCAATATAAAACAAACTCCACTACGTTTTCAAATTGTCACGGGCGATTTACTTACTATCCTGATTTGTATCAGGCATATTTAAGTACAATGGTAATCCTTGGCGAAGAGAATTAATTGTATACTAGTGACTGCAGCTTGATTGTATTGTTTCTCAAGTGGAGATAGACATTATAATCATTCAGCAGAACTAGATCTGAAAATCATCTGAGGAAGTTCTTCCAATACCGCTAATTTTAGTCATTTGTTATCAGTCCGTCTGTTAAGACTCCTTTCCTCAGGAACGGCTAGACGTATCAAGTTCAAATATATGTCACACAATAAGGTCTACGTAAAAGATTTAAGTTTGCAAGTCGCAATCAAATGACGCGGCCATTTGTGTCACATACTTTGATACTCGCAAATTCACTCATCGCCGGCCGGTGTGGCCGTGCGGTTCTAGACGCTTCAGCCCGGAACCGCGCTGCTGCTAGGGTCGCAGGTTCGAATCCTGCCTCGGGCATAGATGTATGTGATGTCCTTATGTTAGTTAGGTTTAAGTAGTTCTGAGTTCTAGGGAACTGATGACGTCAGAAGTTAAGTCCCATAGTGCTCATAGCCATTTGAACCATTTTGAATTCACTCATCAAAACCTTTAGGGTAGTGCCCGTTGACCTATAATCATGAAATTTGGCGAGGTTTTACGGTACAAGTAAAGGAAAAACCCAAAAACTGTTAAGCTGTAATTATAACACAAAAAAACATTCTACATATTCTTGAAATTTGTGGGCCGGTATCCTGCCACTACCGATTCCAGGGATGGATGAACTATCTATATACATAACTAAGTTTGTACAGAATGTTCATAGCGCGAGTCCTACTAGCACTTGTCCATTTATTTTCATATGTCTCGTTTTCGTTTGACCTCCCCTTTAATCACAGTTTAGCATAATTCGCATTAAGAAGGTAAAAATATAAATTTCATGTGATATTACCGTCAAATGATTTTACAACTTACTAAGTCGTAAAATACGTACTTAAAAAGAGAAGAAGGCAGCTTTCGTCACGGTCTCGGTGTGCAACATATTGCAGTACGTTAGTTTAACTTTTGAAATGAAACTACGCATGGAGTGATCAACGTTTTAAAATCAAAAGGATTGCATGTCAACGAATTTAACAGCACTACAGTATCGACAGAGATATAGAAAACTTATGCAAAATGAAAAACATACTTGGTCAAAGACATTACAACATATGCTTAATTTAAAAGTTTTACGGAAAGTCTCATAAGCGGAACATAATTATATGGTAGACACTTGAAGCTTAAAAGTGTGCAAAGATGCGGTCATTGGGGCTACATTCGAAACGGGACTCATCATTTAAGACAATTCTAGTCCAGTCAATGAAATTCCAGGCCGAAGATATGCTGGAGACGCCCCAGGCAGCGGTTTGATACCAACCAGACCGTCGACCGCCATACGGCCGGACAACCAGGAGTGATGGTCTGGGGTGACAATTCATTTCATAACAGGACGCCCTTGGATGTCATTCGCGGCACCCTTACAGTACAGCGGTATGTTGACGATATTCTACGTCCCACTTTATTTGCTCTTCATGGCAAGCCATCCTGCGCTTACATTTCAGCAAGATAATGCCCGACCGGCTACGGCGAGAGTTTCTATTGCTTGTTTTTGTGCTTGCCAAGCCCTACCTTGGCCATCAAGGTCGCCGGATCTCTCCCCAATCAAGAACGTTTGGTGGATTATGGGCTGGGCCGTGCAACAGCTCGGGATTTTGACGCTCTAACGCGACATTTGCACAGAATTTGGCACAATATCCCTCAGGAGGACATCCAACAACTCTATCAATCAATCTGAAGCCGAATAACTGCTTTCATAAGGGCCAGAGGTGGACAAACGCCTTACTGACCCGCTCAGTTTGTGCAGCTCTTTGTGTCGAATAGATCATCCAATTTCTCTGAATTTGTAATCATTGTTTGTCTGTATATGTTAGTCCCAACTAACGATTTCAGTCCCATTCGGATAACGACTTCGTGGTGGGAAGTTTTTTTCTTTTCGCTTTAGAGTAGACATGTATGGAACGAAGATCTATTACTTCCTAGTACTGTACCGGCTCGACGAGCGACTGCGTGAAATACTCTCACAGTCACTGAGACCATCTCATAATAGTCACAAAAAACTCTTGGTGAATTTGTGCTTGATGTATGTATCTTTCAGTCTATCAGTCTTTATCGTCCTAACACGCAGCTTGTGTAATACACTTCTTTCGAATATGGCCGATTCTCTCAGAAGCATAATGTAAATCGGTTGTGAAATAATAGTCGTAGTCCCCAAACGCCCCTCCTCCCCCCCCCCCTCCCAACACTCACATATACTCTCTCTCAACCCCCTTTGTTTATGATGCAATAAGACTTAATGTACTACCACTTCCCCAGCCTCCCCCTCCTTCATATTCTACCGAGTGAAGTGCCGCAGTGGTTAGCACGGTGGACTCGGGACGACAACGGTTCCAATGCCCGTCCGGCCGTTCAGATTTAGGTTTCCCGTGACGTCCCTTCTTCCCTCCAGGCAAACGCCGGGATATTTCCTTTGAAAAGGGCACGACTGATTTCCTTCCCCATCCACTCGTAACCTGATCTTGTGTTACCTCTCTAATGATCGCAGTGTCGACGGGACATTAAACTCTTTATCTTCTACTAGTTATTCGGAATCTGTTTCATGAATTGGGGAAAGGTTTCAACGTCCAAGAGGGCTCTCCACAATACAGCATCCAACTGTTGCCGCTAAAGTACTCAAAACCAAATTCGTAGCACAGATTTAACACTTCTTTTATGTTATTTTGTTTGGTTCGTCGAAAAGAATTAATATTCCCTTTTTTATCATTGAAAAAGAATGGGCCGCTGAAACATAGTAATAACTCATGAAACAGAAAATGTTTTAATGGTTCGTGGTTAACTTCAGAACAGAGGAGTAGCAAAGATCATCCTAATGATGGAACAAAACTACAATGAAATTAGCCAAGCTTTAACTGGCTTCAAGATATAATGACGACGGTCGTTAAACATTCGTGGACTTAAAAATATGGGAAGTGAATTAGATTCCACGAGCTTTCGGACGAGTACTTCTTCGTCATTATCATCTGGTAATGGACTGCTGCGCATTTGGTTGTCTGCCTTTCGGTACTGCTGTAGTGCTCAGTACTTTAGTGCTCATATAACATCTTACGCTTTTGTTTCTTGTGAAACCGCTTAACAGTATATTCTCTACCGCCATCTAGAAGGCGCCAGGGCTAGAGTTATTTCCTTCTTTTTATTCTATATAAAACATAATTTTAGTAGTGTAGTTGTGAAGCGCCTGTTGCGCTACCGACTAGTAGTTCGCCCTCTTGTCGTTGCGATTTTCTCGTAGTTTCTCAATTAATCTTCTACTAAGAACATTATTTCCTATAACTACGTAGTTTTATGTAAAAGGAGAAGTATAGAGTCTGTGCTTGTGTGTGGGCTAGAGGGAAGTGATAGCCGTCTAGTAACAGTTTGGCCACTATCAACAGGCTTCAGGCTGCTGCTCCGGGATGCACCAACGTTTTCCCACCTGTGTTGAAAACGGTAGCACTTCTGATGCCTCTGCTTCACTCCGGAAACTTCAGTGTTGGTATGCCTCCTAGTATGCATAACCTCACGGATTTGGCTTCAGCCAAATGAGAATGGTTGAGAGCGACGTGGCTCAGTACAGAAGGCGAGTGTGTCTACTAGCTGCACCATTGTTCCCCTACGTCTTGAGCAATTAGTATGTGGTAATGTCCAGTACTGAAGCTCACATGAAGCTATTGGTCCAGTGGCCGTTTTCTTGCCGATGGACAAGCACAGAGGGTTAATACGTTCGTCACTGGAATATCCAACGACATGTGGCATTTGGCAAGCAGTCTCTCGCTGGATGCCGAATAGGTAAGGTGGTCGCCGTGGTGTCGAGGAGTACTCGCTCGATTGTGAGCTCCATGAAGCAAATGTGCGCACATTATTGTGCATCTAGTCACTTTGGCAACAACGTATACTCGACAGTCAGTAGCTCTACCGAACAGGAAGCGATTCGGAACAGTTAACTGTACAGGTACTCTTGCAGTGGTGTCGTGTGCAGTATTTCAAGAAAGAAGAAGAAACTGAGACGAATAATATAATGGATGGTGCCACTTAAGCAGAGATGCAGAGAAATGCAAGTATAAAATTGTTAAAATTAAATTACCGTTCATAATCTGCTTTATAAATTTACTTTTATTATTCGGTTTACTTTTATTTGAGAAACCTGTTGAAATTTTTTGTTGTTATGGTGGTTGTTGCAAGTACAGTGGCAGAAACTTATTGGTATACTTGCTCACAGGAACATCTGGAAAATTAGAAAATTTCAGCAGAACATCTAATCAAGATTTTGACTAGGTTAATTATAGCGATAATTGGAGTACTGCTCTTTTTTGCTTCAGTCGTATAATTAGCTCAGAATAACTTCTTTTTTAACATTTTTGGAATTTTTTTAGATTAAGTAATCACATGGTGGGATGCCGCCAGTACGTTTTCCGTTTCGGAGTGGAATAAAACAGTGAACATATTCAGCCACGCACTGTACGGTGGCTTGCAGAGCATATAATTTTATCTGATCAAAAATATCTGGATACCTATTAATGGACATCAATAAGGCCGGCCGGAATGGCCGAGCGGTTCTAGGCGCTACAGTCTGGAACCGCGCGGTCATTAGGTCGCAGGTTCGATTCCTGCCTCGGGCATGGTGGTGTATGTTGTCCTTAGGTTATTTAGGTTTAAGTAGTTCTAAGTTCTAGGGGACTGATGACCTCAGCAGTTAAGTCCCATAGTGCTCAGAGCCATTTGAACCATTTTTTGACATCAATAAGGGGTCCAGAATGAGATTTTCACTCTGCAGCGGAGTGTGCGCTGATATGAAACTTCCTGGCAGATTAAAACTGTGTGCCCGACCGAGACTCGAACTCGGGACCTTTGCCTTTCGCGGGCAAGTGCTCTACCAACTGAGCTACAGAAGCACGACTCACGCCCGGTACTCACAGCTTTACTTCTACCAGTACCTCGTCTCCTACCTTCCAAACTTTACAGAAGCTCTCCTGCGACCCTTGCAGAACTAGCACTTCTGAAAGAAAGGATATTGCGGAGACATGGCTTAGCCACAGCCTGGGGGATGTTTCCAGAATGAGATTTTCACTCTGCAGCGGAGTGTGCGCTGATATGAAACTTCCTGGCAGATTAAAACTGTGTGCCTGACCGAGACTCGAACTCGGGACCTTTGCCTTTCGCGGGCAAGTACTCTACCAACTGAGCTACCGAAGCACGACTCACGCCCGGTACTCACAGCTTTACTTCTGCCAGTACCTCGTCTCCTACCTTCCAAACTTTACAGAAGCTCTCCTGCGACACTTGCAGAACTAGCACTCCTGAAAGAAAGGATATTGCGGAGACATGGCTTAGCCACAGCCTGGGGGATGTTTCCAGAATGAGATTTTCACTCTGCAGCGGAGTGTGCGCTGATATGAAACTTCGTGGCAGATTAAAACTGTGTGCCCGACCGAGACTCGAGTCAGCATGAGCTGTAGAAAGAGATTATTGATGAATGATAATTTCAAAAGTCAAATAAGGTACCAATGAAATAAAAATGAAAATAAATTTAATCAGGCAATTTATTGTATGACTACATTATGTTCTCAAGAAAGTGAATAAACTGAACTCCGCCGGAACAGGCCATGAAGGCCCAACGGTACCGATCGGCCGCCGTGTCATCCTCAGCTCACAGGCGTCACTGGATGTGGATACGGAGGGGCATGTGGTCACACACCGCTATTCCCGGCGTATGCCAATTTACAAGACCGGAGCCGCTACTTCTCAATAAAATAGCTCCTCAGTTTGCCTCACTAGGGCTGAGTGCCCCCCGCTTGCCAACAGCGACGACAGTGCATGCAACAACGAATTATTATGGTGATGAGCAGCTGTTCAATGAAGACCGCTCGTGAGAGGGGCTGCCGGACGGAGTGGCCGAGCGGTTCTAGGCGCTACAGTCTGGAACCGCGCGACCGCTACGGTCGCAGGTTCGAATCTTGCCTCGGGCATGGATGTGTGCGACGTCCTTAGGTTGGTTAGGTTTAAATAGTTCTAAGTTATAGGGGACTGATGACCTCAGAAGTTGAGTCCCATAGTGCTCAGAGCCATTTGAATTTGAGCCAGTGGCTGAGACTATTATGTATCGGTCTTGGATGCGAATTTCTTGACACCTGCTCTCGGGTGGACAATTTTAAAGCCTGTCTGGCTAAATTAGCTGTGTACTGCCAAAGGAAGCGGCTAATGCTGCAACAGAATACGAGTGGCGCTTTCATATTGATTGTTCTAGGTTAGAGGAACTGCTCTATAGCCTCGACGATGAATTACACGCGGTAATCGGAAAAAGTACAGGTGTGAAGATTCGTCCTCGCTGATCAGAAAGAGAAAATGTTAATGAGGCATTAGTTAACTGTAGGAGCGTCTGCTGCGTACTATGTACAGCGGTGATAATTTCTCATTGCTGAGAAGGTAGCGATAAAATAATTTGTCTACTTCAGATCCCGCAGTTTAGACACTTCTATCATATATTGGAGAAAAATTACGAGGAGTATGGAGACCGTAAATACGTAAAATAGCGTACATGACTGTTTCATGTAATGTGATATTTCACACATTATTATGAGATTCCTATTTTGGGTTTTGCATAATATTTCCTGCAGCTAATTTCTTTAACGAGCATAATTGCTTGTTAGTGTCACTTCCTGCAGCTCATGCGTGTTGGTTATTCACAGGAACCATCATTATAACTTCATTGCATGTGGGTCATTACATATTCATGAACTCTACACAATAAACTGGATTCCTTTACGGCACTAAAATCATTATTAGCGTTACAGTGATACCAGAGAACATTAATGCTAACAGGCGATACACATATTTTTTCACCTTTGTAAAGTACTGTAAGTTACGGTAGGTTACGATTTCAGTAAGATACTACGAAATACAAGTATACGCAAATCGTTCATAGTTATGAAACGGAATCATGGCGTCGAACCGACATATTTAAAAAACCGGATACGGTACGGAACTGAGTACTGAAAGCGAAAGTCGTTGAAGATTTGGACACTGTCCATGAAGGGTACAGTGCTGAGCTCAAAGTGCAGATTTTAAATACTGTCACATGTGTGTATTGGTATAAAGTTCTCGTGTCGTGTGCCACAAGCTGTCGGCACTGAATCGTCACTGACCAAACAAGTGAAGCTAGCTTTCCGCTAGCACTCCTTCGCAGCCAAATACAGTCACAGCGTGTGATTCCTGCGGTCGCTTTCTCCAGGTCAACGCTCTACTGTGCCAACACACCCATGAGGGACTGCCTCGCTGGTAAGAACTTTTAAAGCATCCCCGAACTTTTGAAAGTGCTCTAAGCTACAGTGGCATCAAACTCGAAGAAGTCAAGTTACTTCCGTTACAGAATCACACTCATCACGTCACTTTCGAGTAACTCTAACAAATAAGCGTTGAACATGAAGGAATTCATTGAACCCCCACTCACCCTATCCTTACACCTACACACTTTCCACACCCTTTCCTAACGAAGCACGGTATCGGCTTACATATCTACCTATTATTTAAGAGAATACTTTTTTTTCTGTCGGTGGAAGGCCTTATCTTTTCACCGTCCCTGTTTTCCCCTTTGGTCGGTTGGTTGGCTGGTTGGTTGATTTGGGGGAGGCGACCACGACCAAACAGGCAGGTCATCGGTCCCATAGGATTATGGAAGGATGGGGGAGAAAGTCGGCTGTGCCCTTTCAAAGGAACCATCTAGGCATCTGCCTGAAGCGGTTTAAGGAAATCACTGAAAACCTAAATCAGGATAGCCGGCCACGGGTTTGAACCGTCGTTCTCCCGAATGCGAGTTCAGTGGGCTAACCACTGCTCCACCTCTCTCGGTTTTTTTCCCTTTCCAGATCTTGGTTCAGTTGAGTTCGTGCCATGATTCCCATTCTACATCGTTTGCAATACAATTAACTACAGAAAACCTAATCACTTATCACTCATTTCTTTCTCAAATCGAAAAATCACATTTTTCATCCATCTATACTCCCTGACAGGCTCAAGCCATACATCACCATCAATACTAGCAATACTAAACATCACTGGAAGGTACGAGTGTTTTATACACTTATCAAAAAATAAAAACTTATCTTTTAAGAAAATCTCAGCGCAATTCATCGATATTTTAACTTGTAAACTTTTGCTAACCACCTCTTTATATTTCAAACCCCGCTGGCTTAGGCTTAAGAGAGGATGCAACTGTTCTCATTGACATTTGTGGGGCGAGTTGGAGGCAATAAATATAAAGAAAAAAAGCCGAAATTATTTAGGCAGAAAAGTAATGAAGCCACTCACCAACGAAAGGACAAAACTGCCTTGTTTGTTTAGGTTTCTGTAAACAACGTTTACAGGAGGTTTGGACACTGATCAGCCACAGTTGTCCCTTCAGCAGAGCTAACAGGTCGTTTTGGACGACATTGTGGTGACTGCAGAGGTGCATAAGTTGCTGGGCGAAGCTTCCTGAAGTCTCAGCTACCATACACCTAGCAGATCAGCGAATTTTGGAAGTGATGCTATACTTGCCGTTGTTTCCCGCCTCCGTCGCTAAGTTTGGTAATACAAGGTTGAAAACTCCCGTTAGTCCGTTCGTCGTGTCTGTAGGTGGAGCCTGGTGGTGTCGTAAATTTCCATTGCTAACATGAATTTCAACAGAACGTCTTCGATTAAATTTCGCATCCATACTCTGTGGTTGATGGAGTGAGCATGTGACGGTATTTATAATTATGCGTCCAACAGATGGAACAATAAGGTAGGAGCTCTCTCCTCTCTCCCTCCGCCCCCCCCCCACCCTTTTTGTGACATTCTAGAGGAAATAATTATGTGCTCTCCTGTAATCTCATTAGTCGTCAACGACATAAGACTTTGCATCACAGGCATCGACATTATACAGATCCACAGCTGACTCACTGGCACAGCGGACCACAGAACGGCAACCTGATGTGAGGATTGATTCAGGCAGCAACCACATGAAAAGTAATTAGGTTCAAATACACTCCTGGAAATGGAAAAAAGAACACATTGACACAGGTGTGTCAGACCCACCATACTTGCTCCGGACACTGCGAGAGGGCTGTACAAGTAATGATCACACGCACGGCACAGCGGACACACCAGGAACCGCGGTGTTGGCCGTCGAATGGCGCTAGCTGCGCAGCATTTGTGCACCGCCGTCGTCAGTGTCAGCCAGTTTGCCGTGGCATACGGAGCTCCATCGCAGTCTTTAACACTGGTAGCATGCCGCGACAGCGTGGACGTGAACCGTATGTGCAGTTGACGGACTTTGAGCGAGGGCGTATAGTGGGCATGCGGGAGGCCGGGTGGACGTACCGCCGAATTGCTCAACACGTGGGGCGTGAGGTCTCGATGTTGTCGCCAGTGGTCGGCGGAAGGTGCACGTGCCCGGACCGGACCGCAGCGACGCACGGATGCACGCCAAGACCGTAGGATCCTACGCAGTGCCGTAGGGGACCGCACCGCCACTTCCCAGCAAATTAGGGACACTGTTGCTCCTGGGGTATCGGCGAGGACCATTCGCAACCGTCTCCATGAAGCTGGGCTACGGTCCCGCACACCGTTAGGCCGTCTTCCGCTCACGCCCCAACATCGTGCAGCCCGCCTCCAGTGGTGTCGCGACAGGCGTGAATGGAGGGACGAATGGAGACGTG
Organism: Schistocerca cancellata; assembly: GCF_023864275.1. NCBI lineage: Eukaryota > Metazoa > Arthropoda > Insecta > Orthoptera > Acrididae > Schistocerca > Schistocerca cancellata. Next base: position 207,293,699 of record NC_064629.1, on the reverse strand, counting down.
TCGTCTTCAGCGATGAGAGTCGCTTCTGTCTTGGTGCCAATGATGGTCGTATGCGTGTTTGGCGCCGTGCAGGTGAGCGCCACAATCAGGACTGCATACGACCGAGGCACACAGGGCCAACACCCGGCATCATGGTGTGGGGAGCGATCTCCTACACTGGCCGTACACCACTGGTGATCGTCGAGGGGACACTGAATAGTGCACGGTACATCCAAACCGTCATCGAACCCATCGTTCTACCATTCCTAGACCGGCAAGGGAACTTGCTGTTCCAACAGGACAATGCACGTCCGCATGTATCCCGTGCCACCCAACGTGCTCTAGAAGGTGTAAGTCAACTACCCTGGCCGGAAAGATCTCCGGATCTGTCCCCCCATTGAGCATGTTTGGGACTGGATGAAGCGTCGTCTCACGCGGTCTGCACGTCCAGCACGAACGCTGGTCCAACTGAGGCGCCAGGTGGAAATGGCATGGCAAGCCGTTCCACAGGACTACATCCAGCATCTCTACGATCGTCTCCATGGGAGAATAGCAGCCTGCATTGCTGCGAAAGGTGGATATACACTGTACTAGTGCCGACATTGTGCATACTCTGTTGCCTGTGTCTATGTGCCTGTGGTTCTGTCAGTGTGATCATGTGATGTATCTGACCCCAGGAATGTGTCAATAAAGTTTCCCCTTCCTGGGACAATGAATTCACGGTGTTCTTATTTCAATTTCCAGGAGTGTAGCTCTGAGCACTATGGGACTTACCTACTGAGGTCATCAGTCCCCTAGAACTTAGAACTACTTAAACCTAACTAACCTAAGAACATCACACACATCCATGCCCGAGGCAGGATTCGAACCTGCGACCGTAGCGGTCGTGCGGTTCCAGACTGTAGCGCCTAGAACCGCTCGGCAGCCCGGCCGGCCAGTAATTAGGTAAATGTGGTTGAGTGTTGCTCATAATGGCGCCATCACAGTACTGCAGATGGTGTATAACTGGTATCAGGGGGGTGAGGTGGCCCTCCACCGCTAGTCTAGATCATGGCAGTGAAGAGGTGAGTATGTTCTAATCTGTTGTATGGAATCAGCGCAGTATTAAAGGTAGACGTGGAGACTTGACAGCATGGCAGAAAGCATTTGTCATGTTTGGGAGTGCATTTGAGCACGCCGTGAGTGGAATTCCCAAACAACTCAACAAGAAATTGTGTACCACTCGCTCGTAGCCATGTAACACAGTATATTAAAAAAAGGAGAGAAGAAGTGGTCGTATGAAGATTCTAACCGACAGGGTCAGGTCACAAGTGTCTCGTCTTGTCACTGATAAAGGCTTCAGATCCAACAGGAATTACTGGTGCCGGTGGATGCACGTGCATATCATCCAGTTTCGGCGCTGCCACCTCGATAAAGGCATCGGACCAAGCAGCACAAAACACTGGCGTCTTCAATGAGCCAACGGCACAGAGAGTGGACACTAAGCGATTGGTGGCGTGTAGTGTGGTCCGACGAGTTGCAGCTTCGCACCTTTTCAAATGATATAAGTTGTTGAATGTATCTATAGCCCAACATGGCATTTAACCCTCAGTATGTGAAGGGTGTAGTTCAGGCCAGAGGTGGTTCTATGAAGTTTTCGGGGTGCGTCTCCTACTGAAACATGGATCCACTCGGCTAGGTTACCGTGTACATGAATCAGGAGTACATTTAAGGGGGCGTACGAGAAAATATACAGATACATATAAGTTAAATTAACTTTTACAATTTGAGAGATAACTGAACCAAATTTTGCACATGTTATCATTATTTTATTGGCTGTAATTTGGATTTTTCAATTTTTTTGTCAAATAATTTTATCAGGATATTGCTGGATACTTTTAGCACACATACAAGCACATGAGGAACATTTTTTCAAAGGTTACTCTACTTATCACTTTCAAAATTTGGTGGGTTATTCTTAGTATTAGATAAACTAATCTGTGTACAACTTTCTAAAATCAGTTTTAGAACACTCGAAACAATTTTTAAAATTATGTTTATGATACATAGTAATTTTGTTTCTCAAAAATTTAAATAAATTCTCCAGTAACGCACACTGAAAAATTTTGTACCATAAGAAGTTGTGTTATAGTATTTACAAAGGCTGTAGCAAATTTTACCTTTTCATCTGTAACGGTTCTGCAGAAAATGTTTCTTATACACTGAAAAATGAAAGTTGCAGGAAATGCATAATACAGATTTTATTAGCATTTATGCCATAAACAAGTACCTTAATGTTCGTCATAACCATACATTTGGTCTTTTTGGTCTTCATGTAGCACTTGTCTTCTAGCCTGATCCTTCTGGCATGCCATTTTTGCAATATCTTTCACTGAAATCTCAGAACTAGGAGTACTCAGCTCATCAGTCTTCTTCAATAGGTTTTGAGTGAAGCAGCATGCATCAAGTGCAAACATCCCCGAGGCTGTGGCTAAGCCATGTCCCTGCAGTATCCTTTCTTCCAGTAGTGCCAGTTCTGTAAGGTTCGCAGGAGAGGTTCTGTGAAATTTGGAAGGTAGGAGACGAGGTACTGGCGAAAGTAAATCTGTGTGGATGGGGCGTGAATCGTGTGTGGGTACCTCAGTTGGTAGAGCACTTGCTCACGAAAGGAAAAGATCCCACGTTAGAATCTCGGTCTGCGACACAGTTTTAATCTTCCAGGAAGTTTCAACATGTATCAAATCCTATACTTATAACGGTCGTGATTCTTTGACTGTTACCATCATTGAACACCAGACAAGCAACCCATCAGGTAATTTTAACAATAGTAGACTGTAAGGCATCCAGATTTTACGGGCCTTACATGAACCTGATCCATAACGACAGTACGATACAGTATAAGATCCTCAGAAAATAATAATTATATTATATCAACAAAAGGCAATTGAAATAATCTCTTGTACCGAAAACTAACAAAACAATATCTACCAATATATGGACAGGGTCATGAATAAACAAGTTAAAGTGAAATGCATTTTGGAGATGAACTGAACAGGTGGTTAATGACATCAAAAACTCCACTTAACAAGAGAACAGCGGGGTTCAGCACAGAAAGGGATAAGGCCAGAACAATACATTATTCCTTTTAATGTAAATACGGCTGGGAACGAGGGTAAGTGGCTCGACGGCTTCAACAGGACTAGGTTGCGACTTGGCAAGAAAAATAAAATTCACCTTTAACGAGGCGGCGACTGGCTGAAGCCATACTGGGCGATACAGACGCGGCGTGGTGGGGAGATCCCCATCATATAAAAGCATTTTGAGAACTAAAATTTGTAGGTATCTCTCTCGTCCTGCGACGGACTGCACAAGTCTGTGGAAAATAGCGAGGGCGTTGAGAGCTTTGTTTTCTTCAAAGTGTGGACGATACGCTTCACGTATCGTGGTGACAGATAGCAAAGAGATAGTTAATTATTCCAGTGGGAATTTTTGCGGGCAAAAAAATTTGCACGTCGCTCCAACCTTTAGCGAGTGTACAATAGCCATTATTTCGACTAGGGGAAGATTAACGTTCTACAGAATGCAGGAAAGTTGAGACTGAGTGAATTCAGTCAAGGCCAGAGTAGGGAATTAGCGTTTCAGATCCAGCACCGAGACAGCGCCATTGCAGATGCCGCTTGGTAAAGTACTATCGCGCATTAGACCACAGTAAATATTGAGTCGAGATTTTGCTCACTCCAGCTTACATACGCTTTGACCATTGAATATTAAAAGTTAGGATACTAACTTTCTAACCTGCCCTCACATTGAGTACATGAGAGTTTTTTCATTGGTTCAAAAAGTAAATTTATTCTCCACCAGCTCAGTGCATTGACCAGCTATGACATCGTAGGTGTAAATGAGATAATGAAGATTTTAATCATTCTTTCCTGTGATAAAATGTTTTTCATATGTGGAGATAACAATTTCAATAATCATCAATTCAATATGTCCAAGAGTTAAGTATTTTGTTAATGAGTGTTAAAAGTAGTTGAACATGATTTTTGTGTATCACTTGACCCCTGAAAGCACAGTTGATAAATTATATGTAGGATAAGAAAGGGAATAGCTGTTTTGTCTTTCTAGAATAGAAGCCAAACTTTCACTTTTATTAAGTCATACATTCTAGTTAAGTGTCAGCAGCATTTCTAATGATTTAGTTACAATCTGTACGTGATATTAGCTGACTTACAGCGCCAGGTTCATATTTATATAGAATATCTGTTTAACACCCTGGGGTTGAGAAGACAGTTCAGATGTTTTGTCCATTTGCGCGCTATGTGGTAAGCTAAGTTTGCACATATTAATACACTCGCTGTGCAGACGCAAAAGTGCAGACCATCTTACAAATGGTGACTCTGCCAGGATGCAAATTTACAACATTCTGATAGATTGAGGGTTTGTTTTTGATAGGTACAAAACACATAATCCTCCTAAACAATAAGCTGACGCAAATTGGAGAAAAAATGTAAATGTAAATGTGACTCAACTGTGTAGTAAATGTACATAGTATTTTATTCATGTATTTCTTATTTGCTGGCGCAACACATCATTGAATTTGGTTGTGTTGAGTTCTGACTCAACTCCATTAACCAAAAGGCTAAGTAAAAGACGAGGTAATGGCTTCAAATATTGAATATAGGACTGTGGATGATATTTTCGGGTAGAATAAATCATTATAATCAGATGTTAATGTGTAGTCAGGTTCGGGAAATTCGCGAACAGTAACGCTTAGTGGAACGCTAAAAAATGATAGAAAATAATCGATTAAGACAAAGAGGAGTCATGGAAGATCTTGATAGGATAGAGTTGGACACGCAACAGGTAAATCATTGTGAACAACACGGTACAGAAGACGTAGAAGTACAGAATGGAACGGAAAATGCAACACATAATGTTCATTATGGTCCAAAGAATGGACATGAGAACGGCGTTCCTAATGAATCTGAGTCTGTAGATAGTGATTTACAGCATATTGAACCAAACGTAATCCTATTGAATGAGTGAGGCTTGCAATTGTATGAAAGAACGAGTGTTAGTGCTCCTACACAATGTTCGGAAGTGAAGGAAATGGTTCACGAAAAATGAGATAGGGAACGGTTGCATCAGATGGCAACTGACGAAAACAGTGTAGATGAAAACGCCAACATGTATGGAATGTTGCAGAATTTATTACAACAATTTCAGGAATCACAAAGGCGTATAGATGGGCGCATAATACAAGAGCAAAAAGAATTAGAAGGGCGCATAACAAAAGGGCAAAAAGAACTAACACTGGGGCTCAAAGAAACAAACATGGAAATACAAAGAACGCATGATAATATTCAAGGCCAATTAGATCAAATACGAACTGTAGCTAAGGAAGCGTAAATCACAATTCAAACGCTCGTAACAGGGCACAAACAACTGAGAACAGACATTGACACTGTCCAAACAGACATGATTACGTTTATTACGTTGCGTGAAGTTACGCAACCAAGTGTCACAAAGGTTAAACAACAGGTCGAAGCTTTTGCCATCAAAGCGACGACGAAAGAGAAACATGTTATTGCTGAGACGACGTCTCACAAAAGAATGACAAAAGTAGCATTTAAGTAATTCGATGTTAGTATTTTAAAAATAAAATAGAAAAACGAACACCAATTTCAACGGCTAAGATCTGAAGTTTTACATTCGATCGAAAGTCGACGTGACTTAGAAAGCGTTAGTGAGGAGTCGGAGACGACGACAGAATCCACTTTAGTGTCGGTAGATACTACTGTGAAGAATGCCAAATCAACAGTTACCGTTAAAACTACAGAAAGTCTGGGCGAAATTACGTGTGACGTAAGACGGAAAGGCACATGTGGGTGCCAGTCCGAAACCACAAACCGCGAACGGGATATTAGTCCAAACCAGCGTATGCCAGAACATCACGGTAACCGTAGGGAACAGTCTGGATTGCGACCACTTCTTGAAAAGAATAACAGGTCAATCAGGAATACAAGAGTGTGGTTTCAGGAAGGTTCAATACGTCAAGCACAAAGTGTGACATACACTGATCAAACCATAGAGAGGCGTTACGCAACGCCGCAACCTGTAGGACGAATACCGATGGGTTACAGTACGGCGTCTAACGAGCCAGAATTGCTTACACGTCAAGATATAGAGCCGGTAGCGGGCGGTATGCATGCATATTCCGCAATGAGACCTGCAAGTCATTCTACGGCACAAATGTCACAGAATGAACCAAGTTACACACGTTTGCGTAGATTTGACGCAAACCAAGGACAGAATTCCAGTCTTCAAAACCCAGAAGGTACATCACAGAGAGAAGCGAGAGGTTTTGATGATAACCACTTTCTTACAGTGCGGAAATACCAGTACTATAAGGAAGATGCAAATATTTTCCATTCCCGCACATTTATTGACCAATTTAAAGTAGGAATACCGACACATTGGCCATTGAAACATAAGTTAGATTTCATTTGTGCGCATATGGAGGTAAGTGTTGCTGAATCTATGCAGAAGATAGCAGAATCTTGTGATTCGTATGGTTCGTTTAGAGTTGCCTTTATAGCAACATATTGGTCGCCTGAGGCTCAGATGAGAATAAAATATGGATTATTGCAAAATGTCTCATTCGAAAATTCGCGTGAGAAAACAGCAGTCAAATTCTTTGAGAAATTGCCAATGAAGTATCAATAAGTCTTGATAGGACGTGGGGGCGATAATGTAGAAACTTTCAAAGGTGTTTTGAGAGAAGTAGAATTCGTGTATGAAAACGACGCTCAAAGACGTCGCGATTCAGGACAGAATAATTTTGAACGAACACGTAATGGTAAGGAGAATAATAATAATGATAGCGATGGTAGGCCGGTATTGGCATTGAATTCTGTACTAAATGGAAATAATTACGGAAATGGGAGTAGTGGAAACACTATACCATAGATTTATGGATATGGTTTTAATAGTGGTTGGAACAGGCGGAATATAGACGAAAATAGAAATGGAAACTGGAGAATTCGGGACAACCGACAGACTGATTTTAATCAGCGATCTCCAGGTCCATGGAGAGAAAGCAGGTGGAGAGGTAGTGCGAGAACACAGCCACAGGCAAATACTTTGGGTAATTACCGGAGAAACGAACCACAGATGGAGGTTGAATTACGACCACCAAATCCTGGGAAGCGTGAAGATCGACCGACGTTACGCATTTCAGGAGTTCAAACAGATAATTCACTTTCTGCAGAAACAGATGACAAAGCGACCGCAGCAATAAATAGGGTAAGGTGGTCCGTACAAGAGTCGGAATTGGGAAGAGGAATGACAGATTGATCATCAAAAGTATCTGTACAGATACTTCTACTAATGATATGCCGTGTTTGCATCAACCTTCTATTCATAATTATGCTGTACAAATGGAGGTGATATTTTAACTACTGACGACGCCTTTGGCACGATTGTTTTATCTATCTCCACTGCAGGATGTGATTTTAGTGTATTTTTGCTTCTGATGAAGGTATATTTAGATATACCGAAACCGTGGTCAAGGATTTCAGTAAATCTTTATCCTGCAACTGTTTGGCTGTTATCATTTACCGTGAAAAAAAGTATTACATACAAAAAGAACTAACCAATTGCGTAATTAAATACTTAATTTGTAAAATATAGAACAATCGTCTTAAACCCCAGGACTGTAAATGCATAGTTCATTTTAAAAAATCACTAATGTGGTTTAAAGTAGTAAATGAATTTTGCTATTTGGGGAGCAAAATAACTAATGATGGTCGAAGTAGAGAGGATATAAAGTGCAGACTGGCAATGGCAAGGAAAGCGTTTCTAAAGAAGAAAAATTTGTTAACATCGAGTATAGATTTAAGTGTCAGGAAGTCATTTCTGAAAGTATTTGTATGGAGTGTAGCCATATATGGAAGTGAAACATGGACGATAAATAGTCTGGACAAGAAGAGAATAGAAGCTTTCGAAATGTGGTGCTACAGAAGAATCCTGAAGATTAGATGGGTAGATCACATAAATAATGAGAAGGTATTGAATAGAATTGGGGAGAAGAGAAATTTGTGGCAAAACTTGACTAGAAGAAGGGATCGGTTGGTAGGACATGTTCTCAGGCATCAAGGTATCACCAATTTAGTATTGGAGGGCAGGGTAAAAATTGTAGAGAGAGACCAAGAGATGAATACACTAAGCAGATTCATAAGGATGTAGGTTGCAGTAGGTACTGGGAGATGAAGAAGCTTGCACAGGATAGAGTAGCATGTAGAGCTGCATGAAACCAGTCTCTGGACTGAAGACCACAACAACAACAACAATGTGGCTGATCTTCAGGTGCTTTCCTGCCCGCATCAGTCATTTTTTTTTCTCTTCCCAGATTTAGGTTAATTCTGTTGCTGGTAAGATTACTATGGTATAATACAAAGTGGCACATTGAGAATATAACTATACAAAACTAAGACAAATCGAAAGATAAATTACTGTTTCCAGCAGTAGATACATGATTTTGAAGCACAGTAAGAGTAAACATGTTTATGTGCGTATATGCACGTATTAATGTACTTAAATATGTGTACTTATGCTGTACTTCAAAATCATATATCCACTACTGGCAACAGTAAGTTATTTATCGATTTGCCTTAGTTTTGTAAACTTATATTCACAATGTTCCATATTTCAATATGCCATTGTAATCTTACCAGGACCAAAATTAACCTAAATCCGAGAAAAGAAACAAAAAGTGATGTAGCCTGTTGAAGCACTGTGGATAAAATTAAGTAAAATACTTCTTTATTTGGCAACATAGTAACTTTACTCTATTGCCAAACCAAATGCTAAGAAAACACAGCGCAGTCTTCTAATATATGGTTCCTGTCGCACAGCAGAAGAATCATAATGCTGGGTTCAATAAACTTAAACAGGTTCATATCTTTTTTGACAATAGCTATCTTTCTCCTAGAAACTTGTATAAATTCACGACTTACCAGTAACCAAGGTAGAATTTGTTCAGCACGTCAAAGCATCCGAAGTTCCTCAGTTCAGTCTCACATTTTATTAAAGTATCTTTAATTTCATTGAAATCCTTTGGTTTCCTTAAGTGATTTTTTAAACTTATTATTTGAACAATGAACATGGAACTATAACAACCTAATTTATTTATAGAACAAAAAGGAATACACACATAATATGAGCTAAAGTTTAGGAATATTAAAAATAATTCTTGCATATATCGAAGTAATCAGCAACCAATTGCATAAAAAATTAATTTTTTCAGCGGTTTCGGGCACTTAGTGCCCTTACTCAGAAGATTAAACGTATCGCATCATTTGAGAGTGTCAACAATAAGATCCATACAGCAAAATACCGTGGCCATGCGATAGGTATTATCTTATGCAGAAGGGCGCTACGTGCCCGCCGGTACAGAATTTAAATTGCTTTCATGTAACTGGTTGCTAGTTATTTCGATATACACAACTTCACTTGCTGAGGATGAATAAAAGACTTTTGTTTCATGCATTAATTTTACCTCCACTTCTAATATATGCGAGCACAGACATGAGTTTATCAATTATAATATGATCATACGGTCTCGGTTGCTAATAAACTCCTCTACGATGTACAACGTACGTTTATATGACGTTTACTTACAAATTTATTAGAGCTGTGATGGTTGTATTCACTGTTCCGAGGATATTACGAGTAAGACATTTCACAATAGACCATACTCTTGTATCAAAACTTGAAGGCATGATATATCACCGTTCCAGAAGTAAGCCATCTTTATGCATAGAAACACAGTATAAAATGACGGTCGCTAGCTGCCTTCCAATGTAAATATGGCTTTTAGTGCCAGGAGTCTCCGAAGAAATGGTCGGCTCGCCTTTGATGCAGCTCTTTTCATTTAAGCAAAGGGGCTGCATTTGTAAGGGAACTGGAATCTGTCAGGAGAGAAAGGAATTCGGAAAGAATTGGCTCTAGTCTATAGAACGGTACTAACTCCGGCATTAGCCTAAACTGAAAATGGGAAACCACAGAAAACCATATTCACGGTTACCGGCAGATGGATTCGAACAACCCTGCCTTCCGAATCCAGGAATTGCTAGCTCAGCACTTCAAAGGGGAGAACTATCCCGGTTTGCGGAAAATGTGAAAAAACTGGTTGTTGCACATTGTTTACAAATAAAATAAAATACATCACAGCATAAGATGGAATTATGATATTGAATGTTTTTCCTTTTTTGTGCATATTTCGTCATTTGATAGTGCATGAATGCATGTATTTTAAGATTTAATTGGCTCAAATGGCTCTGAGCACTATGGGACTTAACATCTGAGGTCATCAGTCCCCTAGAACTTAGAACTACTTAAATCTAACTAACCTAAGGACATCACACACATCCATGCCCGAGGCAGGATTCGAACCTGCGACCGTAGCAGTCGCGCGGTTTCGGACTGAAGCGCCTGGAACCACTCGGCCACCGCGGCCGGCTAAGATTTAATGGCTTCAGTCACAAGAGCGTCAATAGATTTTGGACGGAAGGAGCGGGAATGCAGGGTGCTGTCGGTTAGGAAGAATGAAAGCAGCCCATTGAAAAAATCTCCTAGAAACGAACGAACTTCAGAATTTGTCGTCAACACATACCTCTTTTGCTCTTCACTAACGTCTCTCCGTAGCTCCGTATTGGAATCGGTTTTCGTAATTGAGTGCCGCCCGGATAACCAGAGTTGGGAAATAAGGATAGAATCTTCAGCAAATTTTTTAAAGAAATGCAATAGTCGCGGTTTGGGTGATATTTTTGTTGATCAACGCGATTTTTGAGCGGTGCAATCAAATTTAAGTGTAATTTTATGCTCTGATTTTAGTTTAATGTTATTTGCAGTGATGGCTTCTCTTCCATGTAAAATACTGAAATATTTCAACCCCTTAGTTTTATCAGTCTCCAAATAACCACTCCAGCGCTAACATTAAACTGCTACAGATGGGTAATTAGCCTGTTATAGTAGTGCGTACACATTTTTAAGCTATCATAACGTTAGTTGACGAATCAAAATGAGTTTTCCTTCTTTCTTGTTACAGACTGATCCATAACTGGAAACAATGAGTACAGCACACAGCACGTTAATTTAACAGATGAACTGAACTGATTAACAAAACAAAAACTGAAATCAAGTTAGGCCAGCTATGTACAATAGCTGATCTTGGCTACATTAGGAACAGGCAAAAGTCGGTATTGCCATCGATATATCGATTGTTTATATCTATAGATGACAGTGCTGTTTACCGATAGTGCTTATCCCTTTTTCGTCGTATGATTCAATATCAAAATATAAGGGGCAATCAAAAAGTTTCCGTCTGATAGCCGTACAGTCCAGAATCTGTATGCTACCCAGGCCAAATCGTCGTTGATACTGAAGCAGTGGTGGTGGTGGTGGTGGTTAGTGTTTAACGTCCCGTCGACAACGAGGTCATTAGAGACGGAGCGCAAGCTCGGGTTAGGGAAGGATTGGAAAGGAAATCGGCCGTACCCTTTCAAAGGAACCATCCCGGCATTTGCCTGAAAGTATTTAGGGAAATCACGGAAAACCTAAATCAGGATGGCCGGAGACGGGATTGAACCGTCGTCCTCCCGAATGCGAGTCCAGTGTGCTAACCACTGCGCCACCTCACTCGGTATACTGAAGCAGTCATCCCGCTGATGCACCAAGTTGAAGATACCCATTTGGTAAAACACTGCTGGGTGAAGAAGTCCATAATTGACTGTTGCACAACCTCGTCCGACAGGAATTATCCAACCTTTTCGATAATACCTGTCGGACGAGGTTGTATAACAGTCAGCTACGGACCGTAGGCGTGATAATCGGATGAGGAGAGATCACGACTATAAGACGGGTGCTCGAGTGCCTCCCACTTGAGTTGGCGTAACTTCTTCGTTACGAGATTAGCGATTGGGAACATCCGGTATCGTGAAGCAGCAGAACCTTATGTCTCACCATTCCACAATGGTGCTTTTCGACAGCCATCCTGCCTGCCCCATGCAAGTTGTTCATCCTCTGAAGAATGTCTACAAGTATCTGTCATTCAGCAGCGAAGAAAAGAGTTGATCCGGACGCATTTGGTAATAACGTCGCCATATTTGACGTTTCCACAATTACCACATGCATGTCAGAAAGAGACAAATACCACACGAATCCATTGTCTATATGTCGGTGCTTATATATCCGCATCGGAGTCACGCTGCGTTACAATTACGCTTCAGTAATGCCCTGAAAGGGAAGCTTTTTGATCGCCTCTTATATCTATCAAATTCATTACACGGCAACTCGGTTCTGTTTAATTTCATTTAGGTGATAGGGGGCAAGGGGTGGCGTCCGGACCCCCTGGACCACCCTTTGGCTACGTCCTTGCGGGAACGTAGCTGATGTAAGAGTTTTGCCCAGTAAGTCGAAAAAAACTGTCCTAATAGGTAAAAAAATATATTTATGTATAATAAATCTAATGTTTTGGGTAGATCCTTTTTAAAGAAGATTTTTCTAAAGATGATATTACGCTATTGGATGTAGGGCCGCCTTTTATGCAGAAGCACCATTTTTTCTTGTTACTCAAACAGGTTTCAGTAGCTCTGAGACATCGTAAGTGGGTTTTGATTATTAAAAACTGCAAAAAATTAACATATTTTAGGTTGTAACTAATCTAACAAAGTGAGGCCTAAAGGAAGTTTTTGTTCGTTTTTCTTCTTACAGTGAATTTACATTACATGGTTTTGCATCTGTATGGTGTCCTGCACTGGTAGTCTGTCATCTGCAAACCAAGCGATGTAAATGTGAATTTCATTGGCAAGTTAACACATCCCTCGATTTTTAAAAAAACGTGATTTTAGAGTGGCAAAATGTTTTGCGTAGCCGGCCGGTGTGGCCGAGCGGTTCTAGGCGCTTCAGTCTAAGGTCGCAGGTTCGAATCCTGCCTCGGGCATGGATGTCTGTGATGTCCTTAGGCTAGTTAGGTTTAAGTAGTTCTAAGTTCTAGGGGACTGATGACCTCAGATGTTAAGTCCCATAGTGCTCAGAGCCATTTGAACCATTTCTTTTGCGTATATATTTGTTATTACTCACGCTTTGTTATGGCTGATCATCATTCTTTTGCGTTCTGAGGGCACTGCACACACATATTAATGTACCGTGTGTAATATCGTTCTTACAAAACGCCTTTTCACTTCGTAAAACGCGCTGAGCACTTTGTTGTCGTGTTTCCTAACCCCGTCGGCGTTCATTTGCTACCGAGAGAGTGTTGTTTACTGTTTATCTGTCTTTGTGTGTGTGTGTGTGTGTGTGTGTGTGAGAGAGAGAGAGAGGGAAAGAGAGAGAGAGAGAGAGGGAAAGAGAGAGAGAGAGAGAGAGAGAGAGAGAGATAGAGATAGATAGTAATAACAAATATACACTGGAAACATGTTGCCACACCAAAACAACGTTTTTTTAAAAATCAAAGGCTGTGTTAACTTGCCGATGAAATGCACATTTACATCGTTTGGTTTGCAGATGACAAGCTTTCAGTGCAGGACACCATACAGATGCAAAACCATAAAATATTATATCACGGTAAGAAGAAAAACGAACAAAAAATGTCTGCAGACCTCCCTTTGTTAGGGCAGTTACAACACAAAATATGTTCATTTTTACAGTTTTCAATAAATAAAACCCACTGAGGTTTCCATACAGGTGCCGAAATATGTTTGGGTGACAAGAAAAAACTGTGTTTTCTGCGTAAAAGGCGGCCCTATATCCAATAATTTAACTGCAAACACGGTAAGAAAGACAAGAACTGCAGATCCAAAAAATGAATATGATATTAGGCACTGAAACATATGGCTGCCACAGAGCACACATCGAATCTACTGAACCGAAAGCTACAATATGTTTGGGAAACGTTAATTTCTACGTTAAATTTATTTGTATTGCCGCCAAAAAAAGAATTTCTAAGGGTATTCGTTTCCGATCAGCGTGAAAAATTAGCGAACTGAAAGGGTAATTGAGATTGACTTCACGCCTGGCGGACTACACTACAAGAGAATGACGTACGCAACGTACTCCGCTGGGATCGAAGTTATGCTAACTCGCAATATCTGTGATGGTTCTAAGTAGCCAATCGCCATTGCATTCAAAACATAGACGCCTGCATGGATCAGTTGTGTCCAGATTTTAAAAGGAGTCCTTAAACTGTGGGTAATACAGCAGAGAAATTCCGCAGTTGCCTGTACGGAAATAAATTTCATTTGGTCACTAACCAGAAGCCGCTTGTGCAACTAGCGGTTCATAGAAAACAGAAAGACTAGGCTCCAGTGTGAATCTTGTTCCTGAGCAACTGCTGCGAAATCTTATATATGTATTATAAATATGGAAGTGTGTGCGTGTGTGTGAGTGTGTGTGTGTGTGTGTGTAAAAGTTAATATGTTTGTTGCTCCATCCCGCTAAAACGGCTGTACGAATCTGCATGAAATCTGGATTGGAGACAGCTTATACACTGAATTGACACACAGACCACCTTACATGTACCTATCTATCAAAGGGGTTAGGGTGAGGGTGCAAAAGAAGTGCAGCCCACGACGCACGCAGACCCATACTTCATTCATCTATCCAGTATTTGAGAATGAGAGCATTTCGTGACTTGCAAAAAACTTTACAATCAATTTCAAATCTCTGCGAAATCTTTTCCCGCTGACAGCTCGCACAAGATAACGAAAGGAATAAAAGATTATCGCCTTCTACATTTCTGCTGTTCATGCAGTAAAACTGCCGCACGAAGCACGAAGTTTTAATTTATTACATCTTCACTACTAATTGTATCAGCGACAAATTTTGCAGACAGTATTCACGTATACCACTGATTTTACGACACATAGTTCAAGAGATACTACGTCATAAACATTGAACTGCATGAAAATGAAATTACAGGGTGAAATTCGCTAGAGATAAAAGTGAAATATGCGTACATATACTGGTGAAATATGTGAAATATATGTGAAATATATTTGTCGCGTGGGTACTCGTGCAAAGCCATGGGTAAAAAGTTTATCCTAAACCCTCGGAACGACTTCAACCAAATTTGGTACACATATTAGTTACTATCTTTAAAGAAATACTGTGGGAGCTAGAACTTGAAGCCTCCTGCTGGTTGGGAGCATAACGTAGAGAGAAGGAGGGAGGAGGAAATGAAAAGGGAACTGGAAGAGGAGGAGAGGGATGGGAAGAGGGGTGAGTAGAAAGGAGAGGAGACAGAGAGAGGTGAGAGGAGGAGGTGAATAGAGAGAGGGAGAGGAGGAAATGGACAGAGTGAGGGGGAAGGAGAAGATGGTCAGAGAGATGGGAAGGATGATTTGGACAGACAGATGGGGGCAGGAAGAGATCGACAGAGTGGGGGTTGGAAGAGTCGGACAGCGATAGGCAGTGGAGAGAGAGGAGAAGACGGCCTTTGTGGCCGAGCGGTTCTAGGCGCTTCAGTCCGGAACCGCGCTGCTGCTACGGTCGCAGGTTCGAATCCTGCCTCAGACATGAATGTGTGTGATGTCCTTAGGTTAGTTAGGTTTAAGGAGTTCTAAGTCTAGGGGACTGATGACCTCAGATGTTAAGTCCCATAGTGCTCAGAGCCATTGGAATCATTTTAAGAGAGGAGGAGGACAGAGAGAAGTGGAAGGAGGAGATGGACTTATAGAAGATTGGAATAAATACTTACACCGGAATTTTTTATAAATAACTGTTTAACCATGAATAACACGACGGGGGAGGGGGGGGGGGGAGCTAGTCTGCTATAAACCAACAGCTCAACATGGAAGACCAGGTTTGTCGTCACGACCTTCTGAGGGCTCAGCCCTGGCACTTGAAACGCAAAAATAATATCTGCTTCCAATTAGACGAGCAATCGTTGCAAACTTTAGTCGAATTCCTATAACAGCGTCGATCGTAGACAATTACATCCGCCAAGGTGTATGCAAATAGCCTGCTGTGTATGAAAGTTTAGCCCTCGCATATGCCAGACACGAGAAAGTTCTCTGTATGAATCTGGCGCTTTAGTCGACTGTACTCTGCTAATAAGCGACAGGAAACAACTAAAATTTCGTAGCAGTTCCCCCCACCCGCCAAGCCGCAATGCTTATATCCATGAACAGGAATCGCTGGGTAATCACCCTCGTCCTTCACTATGCGTAATGACCTAACATAAATTAAAAATATAGTGTTATGATCCACACAGTCGAACAGCTTTCAAAACTATTGACAGCATCAACGTAAACACTTATTCTGAGACGCACTTTTCAACAGCTCTAGGATCGTTGACTCGTAGACTCAACGACACCTTCCTAGATTCGTTGTAAATACTGATGACAGACATTGTCACTAACTAAATGAATGTGCTAGGCAGATGGTCTACCACCACATTTGCAGGCTATACGGCTATATGATGTATACACAGTAATACTAGCCAGCAGATCCCCCCCCCCCATCCCACCACCGCCACCCACGCACTGTGTCAGGACTTCTGTGTCCACAGCATAGCATAATTTTTAATAACTGCATTACTTTACCTGCATAATGAAAGGAGAAATTAAACCTAAAAAATAAAGAAGTCTATAGGAGGCGCCTACAGGTGCTGCATTAATGCTGTTTCTATGCGCGTACCGAGTTACGTCAATAAAAGGGAACAATCTGCACACTGATGCCTCTGCTGCGCTCTTCATAGCATATCGAGTTACAAGTCCAGCCATGCCCAACACATACGGGAAGGAAATTGACCATGACATTTTAGAGCAACCATCCCTAAATTCACTGTAATCTGCACACATCAAAGAAAGCTTTGCATCACGTCGGTTCCTGAACCTGTACAGAAAACTGGAATAGAAATCAACATAAACATCATTTCCGACCTTTTTATTGCTCATGAAAACCACACATTGCATGTTGTACCACCATACTGCGAGACCTTCAGAGGTGTTGGTCCATATTGGTGTACATACCGGTACCTCTAATACCCACTAGCACGTCCTTTTGCATTGATGCATGCCTGTATTCGTCGTAGCATAACATCCACAAACTCATCAAGGCACTGTTGGTCCAGATTGTCCCACTCCTCAACGGCGATTCAGCGTAGATCCCTCAAGTGGTTAGTGGGTCACGTCGCCCATAAATCGCCCTTTTCAATTTATCCCAGGCATGTCCGATAGGATTCATGTCTGGAGAACATGCTGGCCATTCTAGTCGAGCGATGTCGTTATCTTGAAGGAAGTCATTCGCAAGATGTCCTCGATGGGGGCGCGAATTGTCGTCCATGAAGACAAATGCCTCGCCAATATGCTACCGATATGGTTGCACAATCGGTCGGAGGATGGCACTCACGTTCGTACAGCCGTTACGGCGCCTTCCATGGCCACCTCGGCCTCACATAACGCCACCCCAAAAAGCAGGGAAACTCCACCATGCTGCACTCGCTGGACAGTGTGTCTAAGGCGTTCGGCCTGACCGGGTTGCCTCCAAACACGTTTACGAGAACGTGATGCCAGTCCTGAGCGGTCCATTCGGCATGTTACTGGGCCCATCTGTACCGCGCTGCATGGTGTCGTGGTTGGAAACATTGACCTCGCCGTGGGTGATGGAGCCCCTTAGGGAATTAGCGGAAATTTCGGGGAAGAAGGCCAGTGTTCACTCTGTCTGCTTGCCGAGGGGTCTCATCCGAGATGTGGAGGAGGCCCTGCCGGCGGCGATAGAGAGCACTGGGTGCACCCGACTGCAAATTGTTGCTCATGTCGGCACCAATGACTCCTGCCGTCCGGGTTCAGAGGTCATCCTCAGTCCATACAGGCGGTTGGCGGAGTTGGTGAAGGCGAAAAGCCTCGCTCGCGGGGTGGAGTCTGAGCTAACTATTTGTAGTATCGTTCCCAGAACCGATCGCGGTCCTATGGTTTGGAGCCGAGTGGAAGAGGCTCAGACGATTATGCGGAGATCTGGGGTGCAAATTTCTCGACCTGCGCTATCGAGTGGAGAAATGTAGGGTCCCCCTGAATAGGTCAGGTGTGCACTACACACAGGAAGCGGTTACAAGGGTAGCAGAGTACGTTTGGAGTGCACATATGGGTTTTTTAAGGTTAGAGAATTCCCACCCTAGGCCCGACAAGATGCCTCCTGAGACGCGGCAAGGTAAGAGTAGGCAAAATGCAACAGGGAATAACAATATTAATCTGCTAATAGTAAACTGCAGGAGCGTCTATAGGAAGGTCCCAGAAATGCTCTCATTATTAAACGGTCACAATGCTCACATAGTACTAGGGACAGAAAGTTGGCTGAAACCAGATGTAAACAGTAATGAAATTCTAAACTCAGATTGGAATGTATACCGCAGAGACAGGCTGGACAGTGAAGGGGGAGGCGTGTTAATAGCGATAAGAAGCGCAATAGTATCGAAGGAAATTGACGCAGATCCGAAATGTGAAATAATTTGGGTGAAGGTCACGGTTAAAGCAGGCTCAGACATGGTAATTGGATGTCTCTGTAGGCCCCCTGGCTCAGCAGCTGTTGTGGCTGAGCACCTGAAGGATAATTTGGAAAATATTTTGAGAAGATTTTCCAACCATGTTATAGTTCTGGGTGGAGATTTTAATTTGCCGGATATAGACTGGGAGACTCAAACGTTCATAACAGGTGGCAGGGACAAAGAATCCAGTGAAATTTTTTAAAGTGCCGTATCTGAAAACTACCTTGAGCAGTTAAACAGAGAACCGACTCGTGGCGATAACATATTAGACCTTCTGGTGACAAACAGACCAGAACTATTTGAAACAGTTAACGCAGAACAGGGAATCAGCGATCATAAAGCGGTTACTGCATCTATGATTTCAGCTGTAAATAGAAATATTAAAAAAGGTAGAAAGATTTTTCAGTTTAGCAAAAGTGACAAAAAGCAGATTTCAGAGTACTTGATGGCTCAACACAAAAGTTTTGTCTCAAGTACAGATAGTGTTGAGGATCAGTGGACAAAGTTCAGAACCATCGTACAATATGCGTTAGATGAGTATGTGCCAAGCAAGATTGTAAGAGATGGAAAAGAGCCACCGTGGTACAACAACCGAGTCAGAAAACTTCTGCGGAAGCAAAGGGAACTTCACAGCAAACATAAACATAGCCAAACCTTGCAGACAAACAAAAATTACGCGAAGCGAAATGTAGTGTGAGGAGGGCTATGCGGGAGGCGTTCATTGAATTCCAAAGTAAAGTTCTATGTACTGACTCGGCAGAAAATCCTAAGAAATTTTGGTCTTATGTCAAAGCGGTAGGTGGATCAAAACAAAATGTCCAGACATTCTGTCACCAAAATGGTACTGAAACAGAGGATGACAGACTAAAGGCCGAAATACTAAATGTCTTTTTCCAAAGCTGTTTCACAGAGGAAGACTGCACTGTAGTTCCTTCTCTAGATTGTCGTACAGATGACAAAATGGTAGATATCGAAATAGACGACACAGGGATAGAGAAACAATTAAAATCGCTCAAAAGAGGAAAGGCCGCTGGACCTGATTGGATAACAGTTCGATTTTACACAGAGTACGCGAAGGAACTTGCCCCCCTTCTTGCAGCGGTGTACCGTAGGTCTCTAGAAGAGCGTAGCGTTCCAAAGGATTGGAAAAGGGCACAGATCATCCCCGTTTTCAAAAAGGGACGTCGAACAGATGTGCAGAACTATAGACCTATATCTCTAACGTTGATCAGTTTTAGAATTTTGGAACACGTATTATGTTCGAGTATAATGACTTTTCTGGAGACTAGAAATTTACTCTGTAGGAATCAGCATGGGTTTCGAAAAAGACGATCGTGTTAAACCCAGCTCGCCCTATTCGTCCACGAGACTCATAGGGCCATAGACACGGGTTCCCAGGTAGATGCCGTGTTTCTTGACTTCCGCAAGGCGTTTGATACAGTTCCCCACAGTCGTTTAATGAACAAAGTAAGAGCATATGGACTATCAGACCAATTGTGTGATTGGATTGAAGAGTTCCTAGATAACAGAACACAGCATGTCATTCTCAATGGAGAGAAGTCTTCCGAAGTAAGAGTGATTTCAGGTGTGCCGCAGGGGAGTGTCGTAGCACCGTTGCTGTTCACAATATACATAAATGACCTTGTGGATGACATCGGAAGTTCAGAAAGGCTTTTTGCGGATGATGCTGTGGTATATCGAGAGGTTGTAACAATGAAAAATTGTACTGAAATGCAGGAGGATCTGCAGCGAATTGACGCATCGTGCAGGGTATGGCAATTGGATCTCAATGTAGACAAGTGTAATGTGCTGCGAATACACAGAAAGAAAGATCCCTTATCATTTAGCTACAATATAGCAGGTCAGCAACTGGAAGCAGTTAATTCCATAAATTATCTGGGAGTACGCATTAGGAGTGATTTAAAATGGAATGATCATATAAAGTTGATCGTCGGTAAAGCAGATGACAGACTGAGATGCATTGGAAGAATCCTAAGGAAATGCAATCCAAAAACAAAGGAAGTAGGTTACAGTACACTTGTTCGCC
Source organism: Schistocerca cancellata (assembly GCF_023864275.1). NCBI lineage: Eukaryota > Metazoa > Arthropoda > Insecta > Orthoptera > Acrididae > Schistocerca > Schistocerca cancellata. Next base: position 207,273,150 of record NC_064629.1, on the reverse strand, counting down.
CACTGCTTAAATTCTGCTCAGCAGTGTGGGATCCGTACCAGATAGGGTTGATAGAAGAGATAGAGAAGATCCAACGGAGAGCAGCGCGCTTCGTTACAGGATCATTTAGTAATCACGAAAGCGTTACGGAGATGATAGATAAACTCCAGTGGAAGACTCTGCAGGAGAGACGCTCAGTAGCTCGGTACGGGCTTTTGTTGAAGTTTCGAGAACATACCTTCACCAAAGAGTCAAGCAGTATATTGATCCCTCCTACGTATATCTCGCGAAGAGACCATGAGGATGAAATCAGAGAGATTAGAGTCCACACAGAGGAATACCTACAATCCTTCTTTCCACGAACAATACGAGACTGGAATAGAAGGGAGAACCGATAGAGGTACTCAAGGTACCCTCCGCCACACACCGACAGGTAGCTTGCGGAGTATGGATGTAGATGTAGATGTAGATGTAGACATGGTGAGTGAAGTTGCGCATCATGCAGCCTACTGCACACAGTTTGAGTCGTAACACGACGTCCTGTGGCTGCACGAAAAGCATTATTCAACATGGAGGCGTTGCTGTCAGGGTTCCTCCGAGCCATATTCCGTAGGTAGCCCTTGCACCACTGCAGTAGTAGCCCTTGGGCGGCCTGAGCGAGGAATGTCATCGACAGTTCCTGTCTCTCTGTATATCCTCCCCGTCCGATCATCATCGCTTTGGTTCACTCCGAAACGCCTGGACAGTTCCCGTGTTGAGAGCCCTTCCTGGCACAAAGTAACAATGCGGACGGGGTCGAACCGCGATTTTGACCGTCTAGGCATGGTTGAACTACAGGTAACATGAGCCGTGTAGCTCCTCCGTGGGGGGATGACCGGAACTGATCGGCTGTCGACCCCCTCCGTGTAATAGGCGCTGCTCATGCATGGTTGTGCACATCCTTGGGCGGGTTTAATGACACCTCTGAACAAAGGGACTGTGTCTGTGATACAATATCCACAGTCAACGTCTCTTTTCAGGAGTTCTGGTAACCGGGGTGATGCTAAACTTTTTTGATGTGTGTATTTATCGAAATCACGGGAAATCTATATCTGTACGATAACGCAGGGAGTTGATCCACTAATCTTCCGGATTCGTGTCCAGTGTTTAACCTCTGCGCGCCGGCCGCGGTGGTCGTGCGGTTCTAGGCGCTCCAGTCCGGAGCCGCGCTGCTGCTACGGTCGCACGTTCGAATCCTGCCTCGGGCATGGGTGTGTGTGATGTCTTTAGGTCAGTTAGGTTTAAGTAGTTCTAAGTTCTAGGGGACTGATGACCACAGCAGTTGAGTCCTATAGTGCTCAGAGCCATTTGAACCAATCTAACCTCTGCACAACCTCAGTCAGTCCTGAATTACGAGAATTTAAATCACAACATATCAAGCAAAACACTGACATCTTGACGTCGGCGAGTCCCTGTATTTCAGCAAATCTGACCAAGTCTAAAGGCTAAGATTTTGCAGCCTAGCAGCCGGCTGCCACCACGGAGCTGATGACAAGTACGAAGGCGTGGTGAAAATCAATTCCTCCGAATTTTTATACGAAAACTCTTAATTTTTTAAAAACAAAACGAAAGTTATTAACGTTCGTCTACATATTTGCAGCCCTTTGCTGCTTGAGGTCTTCGAGCTGTAGAGTGTAACATGGCGGTGTGTAACGTTACAATGTCGGTCCTTGACAAACAGCAAACTGTTATCGAATTTGGAACTTGAAGATTTCGTCCACACGTAGAGCACCCTCTCCTTCAGCATGACAATGTCCGACCACACACTAACGCTGCGACATTCGTGACAATCCAACGTCTTTGGTTCACTGCCGTCCGATTTTCATCTGTTTCCAAAACTTAAAGAAAACCTTAGAGGACTTCAGTTTTATGGTGATGAAACATTGCAAGCAGGGGTAAGATTTTGGCGCCGTCAAGGAAGTCAGACATTTTATGGTGACGGTCTTAACAAACTTGTCTCTCGGCAGGAATGTGGTCCTCATCACGGTGACAATATTGAGACATAAATATGTAGGCACGCCCTATTTGCCCAAGAAATTCACAGTGCCGTAGACACTGGCGAGCAGATTGATGCCGTATTCCTGGACTTCAGGAAGGCATTTGATACGGTTCCGCACTTACGTTTAGTGAAAAAAATACGAGCTTACGGAATATCGGACCAGGTTTGTGATTGGATTCAGGATTTCCTAGAAGAAAGAACACAACGTGTCATTCTTAACGGTTCAAAATCTGCAGATGCAGAGGTAATTTCGGGAGTACCGCAAGGAAGCGTGATAGGACCTTTATTGTTTACAATATACATAAATGACTTAGTTGACAACATCGGTAGCTCCGTGAGGCTATTTGCAGATGACACGGTTGTCTACAAGAAAGTAGCAACATCAGAAGACTCGTACGTACTCCAGGAAGACCTGCAGAGGATTAATGCATGGTGCGACAGTTGGCAGCTTTCCCTAAACGTAGATAAATGTAATATAATGCGCATACATAGGGGCAGAAATCCATTCCAGTACGATTATGCCATAGGTGGTAAATCATTGGAAGCGGTAACGACCGTAAAATACTTAGGAGTTACTATCCGGAGCGATCTGAAGTGGAATGATCACATAAAACAAATAGTGGGAAAAGCAGGCGCCAGGTTGAGATTCATAGGAAGAATTCTAAGAAAATGTGACTCATCGACGAAAGAAGTAGCTTACAAAACGCTTGTTCGTCCGATTCTTGAGTATTGCTCATCAGTATGGGACCCTTACCAGGTTGGATTAATAGAAGAGATAGACATGATCCAGCGAAAAGCAGCGCGATTCGTCATGGGGACATTTAGTCAGCGCGAGAGCGTTACGGAGATGCTGAACAAGCTCCAGTGGCGGACACTTCAAGAAAGGCGTTACGCAATACGGAGAGGTTTATTATCGAAATTACGAGAGAGCACATTCCGGGAAGAGATGGGCAACATATTACTACCGCCCACATATATCTCGCGTAATGATCACAACGAAAAGATCCGAGAAATTAGAGCAAATACGGAGACTTACAAGCAGTCGTTCTTCCCACGCACAATTCGTGAATGGAACAGGGAAGGGGGGATCAGATAGTGGTACAATAAGTACCCTCCGCCACACACCGTAAGGTGGCTCGCGGAGTATAGATGTAGATGTAGGCACGAAGCATAAAGCTGTAGAGTGTTAGTAACGTATATATTATTTAAATAACTTTAAGAGTTATCTCACAAAAAATTCGGAGCCATTATTTTCCAGTACGCCCTCGTAAATCACAGATAACACCCACTCGATAGTTTACACTGAATGGCTCATTTTATAATCAAATAAACATGTCATTGACTTCCAAATTTGTTCCCGATAGCAAGACCGAAACTGCTGTCCTCAATGACGTGTGGACAACTCATCCTCAAAATCCTCAAAATCAAGTAACACTTTAGCAGAGGTGACAGTAGAACTTTTTGTAATGACAACCACGCAAGCGCTGCACTTCTTAAAAATAAATTAAACAATGCAAATCAAATACAGAGCCCACCGTCCGCATGTGAATGCGTACAGGTATTTTATCTTGGAACTCTTCCCATTTGCTCCGTGTTTGCATAGAAAAACAGTAATATCAGAAAATTGAGTCCGCCCTAATGCAAAACACCTTGTTATTCGTTTATTTCTTTATTCTCCCAAACTAGTTTCGGCGACAAATATCACCATCATCAATGTTTTTTTTTTTGTTTTTTTTTTCCATCGAAAACATGCAGAAAATAGCACATTATTACATTTTTACTATTCGTTTTTTGAAATATAGTTTTCTATGGATACTTTTATACTACCTTATTTATTGTATGTTACAGCATGTTTTAAGCAATTATTGTCGCTGTCTGCGACATATTTTCTGTGCGCTTTTTTTCTGTTGCCGTTTTTTCCTTAGCGAACATCATGTCATCTGCAACCATGTGAGCGGCTGTTAGTAAACAAAATACTAAAAGGTTAACTTCGTATGTCAGCAGTATATACTTGGGGTTGTGTTTGTGTTGTGGAAACCAGTTGTTTGGTGTGTACTGAGCTGTTACTTAACTATTCGTGTACTCACGTTCGTTGGATGGTATGTGGCTGCTTTTATACACAGAAAAACAAAACTTTCGCACTTCGTTTCCGATCCAGATTGCTGTTCGCGTGCGTCGCGAGAGGTGTATCGCTTGTGGCGAGAAAGGCTATGAAAAACTATAGCGCGAATTACGACGACTTTTGTTCATTATTTATGTCTCTGTGTGTGATTGGGAAGTGGTTATTTTGCGTGTGTGTGCTTTCTGTTCTGTGTCCTTGGTCAGTTCTCTCAGAGCGGTAAAGAGCGTGTTGTTGCAAAGTGTTGTGTTTTCGTTTATTACATTTTTCCCTTCGACTATAACCTTTTGTATGTAGTAATTGTCTTCTATCGTTAATTGTCGGTATAGACTGTTGCTGATTCTCAGAATGTGTAGATCGTTTCCTATATTAGGGGGTTATGGTTTCTGAACATTAGATGTTCTGCAAAAGTTTAATGTGTACTGTCACTCTTTAGAGATCCCATGTCCTCTATGTACCTCGTTCGGAAGTTTCTGCTTGTTTGTCCTATGTATTGGGCCTGACAGGAGTTGCAAGTAAGTTGATATATTCCAGCGTTGCTGAATTTGTCTGAGGTTTTTCTGACTGGTCTTAGTCATTTCTGAACTGTATTGTTTGTTCTGAATGTTATTGGAATCCCTTGCTTTATCAAGATGTTTCCTAATCTATGTGATATTTTGTTATTGTATGTTAGTGTGTACCATCTCTCTCTTTTTTCTGAAGTGGTGTGGTTTGCCGTGTTGTCTGTGTGTACTGCATATTTCCGTTTTACCTTGTTCTTGAGTTTGTTTATGATGACTGTTTTTCAGTCGTTTTCCACAGCAATTTGTATGATTATATTTAGTTCCAGTGTGTAGTTTTCTGGTTGAAGAGGTGTTCTGTTTATCCTGAGGAGCATGTGTGTGAAACTGACACTGTCGGGTCGTTGGATGAGCTGTGGATAACAGTGCTTGTGGATGTGGGTTTTCTGTAGACGGAGAATTCATATTGGTGGTTGTTTCTTGTGATTATAAGTTCCAAGAAATTTAGTTTCTTGTTGTTTTCTATTTCCATTGTGAAGTGGATTTGTGGGTGTACTGTGTTGATGTTACCGTGTAGCTCTTCTATCCTGTTATGTGTTTCATCTACAAGAGAGATTACGTCATCCACATATCGATACCAGTAGATTATTTTGTACCCTCCTTGTTTTACAATGTTATTGAATATTGTGTGCTCTATATGGTCCAAGAAAATGTTGGCTAAGGTTCCACTGATGGGGGACCCCATGGGAAGCCCCTCTTGTTCCAAGTAGAAGTTGTTGTTGAAAGTAAAGTAGTTTTGTTTTGTGATTACCCTAAGAATGGATGAGATTTCATTTATTTGTACATCTGGGAATTTCTTGCATTTTAGCTGTTGTTCTATAATGTTTATAGTTTCTTCTGCGGGTATGTTTATGTACATGGATGCTACGTCAAAAGATACCAGTTTTGCTGTTAGGGGGATGTTGAAATTCCTAATTTTCTCTATTTTGTCTCCTGTTTTTTTGAGGCTTCTTTTGTTTGTGTATGTGTATGTTTTCTGTAGGAATGTGTGAATGTGTCTCCCTAGTAGGTAAGATGGGGCTTTTCTGAAGTCAACCACTGGCCTGACTGGGATGAGGGGTTTGTGGACCTTTGGCAGGCTTGTTAAGAGTGAAGCTTTAGGGTTCTTTTGTGTCATTCTTTTTGTCCAGTTCTGTGTCAAGGTGTGTGATGTTTTTTAGGAGAGTCTTTACGTTTCTTTGGTATCTTTGCGTTGGGTCATTGCTTAACTTGCTTATTTCATTCTCTGCGAGAAATTTTTCTGTTTTCTCAATGTATTCTGCCTCTGTTATTAAGACTAGAGCATTCCCTTTGTCTGCCTTGGTGATGCGAGCATTGTGTTGTTTTAGTTTTCTGTGTACACTGTTTATGGTTTTCTCATCAGATGTTTTTTATTTGTGTTTATGGATAGTTTTTTATGTCTGATGATTTGTTTCATTTGCTCTGTCACTAGTTCTCTTGTTAGGCCTGGGTTGAAGTGTCGACTGTTAGTTTTTTCATGATGTATTCAGTCTCAGTAATAAGATTTTCTATGGTCTTATGTGTTATGTGGGAGTTCAAATTGTATTTTAGGCCTTTCTCAAGTAGCTGTTGTTCTTCTTTTGTGAGTGTTACGTCAGTAAAATTAATCAAGCGTTCATGGAATGTGTGTTGTGTGTGTGTCTCGATTTTAGAGTAGTTTTTGTTCATGAGTTTATTTAATTTCTGTTCTTGTTTCTGCCATTTCTTTTGCATTATTGACTGTGAGCGGTGATTTATTATTTCTATTGAGTCATAAAGTACTGAGGAGCTGGAGATTTGGTTTGCTAACTCTATGTGTAATTTGTATAAGCTGACATTCAGTTTTTTTTTTTTAGTATAGTGAACAAATTTTATAGTTCAGCCAAGTTCTTTTAGCTGTTCGTTTAATACGCTGTACTGCAGGTGACATGTTGTTTAGATTAATTTTAATATAATTAGGAATGATGTTGTTGGCTGAGCAGATTTTGTTGTACTTGAGGTTCAGGTTTGTTTGATGTAGTTTCACTGTCGTTTTTTTAAGTTTGTTGAAGAGCTTTATTGGAAATGCCTGTCATGGCGTAGAAACAATAATTTTATCTTGTAACTCTTCCATTTGGTCCATGTTTGCATAGAAAAACAATAATATCAGAAAATTGAGTCCGCCTTGATGCAAAACACCTTGTTATTCGTTTATTTCTTTGTTCTCCAAAACTAGTTTCGGCGACAAATATCACCATCATCAGTAGGTTTATTTTAATCAAAACTAGCAAAAAATAGCACGGTTATGCAAACATACACTCCTGGAAAGGGAAAAAAGAACACATTGACACCGGTGTGTCAGACCCACCATACTTGCTCCGGACACTGCGAGAGGGCTGTACAAGCAATGATCACACGCACGGCACAGCGGACACACCAGGAACCGCGGTGTTGGCCGTCGAATGGCGCTAGCATTTGTGCACCGCCGCCGTCAGTGTCAGCCAGTTTGCCGTGGCATACGGAGCTCCATCGCAGTCTTTAACACTGGTAGCATGCCGCGACAGCGTGGACGTGAACCGTATGTGCAGTTGACGGACTTTGAGCGAGGGCGTATAGTGGGCATGCGGGAGGCCGGGTGGACGTACCGCCGAATTGCTCAACACGTGGGGCGTGAGGTCTCCACAGTACATCAATGTTGTCGCCAGTGGTCGGCGGAAGGTGCACGTGCCCGTCGACCTGGGACCGGACCGCAGCGACGCACGGATGCACGCCAAGACCGTAGGATCCTACGCAGTGCCGTAGGGGACCGCACCGCCACTTCCCAGCAAATTAGGGACACTGTTGCTTCTGGGGTATCGGCGAGGACCATTCGCAACCGTCTTCATGAAGCTGGGCTACGGTCCCGCACACCGTTAGGCCGTCTTCCGCTCACGCCCCAACATCGTGCAGCCCGCCTCCAGTGGTGTCGCGACAGGCGTGAATGGAGGGACGAATGGAGACGTGTCGTCTTCAGCGATGAGAGTCGCTTCTGCCTTGGTGCCAATGATGGTCGTATGCGTGTTTGGCGCCGTGCAGGTGAGCGCCACAATCAGGACTGCATACGACCGAGGCACACAGCGCCAACACCCGGCATCATGGTGTGGGGAGCGATCTCCTACACTGGCCGTACACCACTGGTGATCGTCGAGGGGACACTGAATAGTGCACGGTACATCCAAACCGTCATCGAACCCATCGTTCTACCATTCCTAGACCGGCAAGGGAACTTGCTGTTCCAACAGGACAATGCACGTCCGCATGTATCCCGTGCCACCCAACGTGCTCTAGAAGGTGTAAGTCAACTACCCTGGCCAGCAAGATCTCCGGATCTGTCCCCCATTGAGCATGTTTGGGACTGGATGAAGCGTCGTCTCACGCGGTCTGCACGTCCAGCACGAACGCTGGTCCAACTGAGGCGCCAGGTGGAAATGGCATGGCAAGCCGTTCCACAGGACTACATCCAGCATCTCTACGATCATCTCCATGGGAGAATAGCAGCCTGCATTGCTGCGAAGGGTGGATATACACTGTACTAGTGCCGACATTGTGCATGCTCTGTTGCCTGTGTCTATGTGCCTGTGGTTCTGTCAGTGTGATCATGTGATGTATCTGACCCCAGGAATGTGTCAATAAAGTTTCCCCTTCCTGGGACAATGAATTCACGGTGTTCTTATTTCAATTTCCAGGAGTGTAGTAGCGCATTATTACATTTTTACTATTCGTTTTTTGAAATATAGTTTTCTATGGATACTTTTATATACCTTATTTTTTGTATGTTACAGCATGTTTTAAGCAATTATTGTCGCTGTTTGCGACATATTTTCTGTGCGCTTTTTTTCTGTTTCCGTTTTTTCCTTAGCGAACATCATGTCATCTGCAACCATGTGAGCGGCTGGATCACAAACAAAGTGCGAAAGTTTTCTTTTTCTGTGTATAAAAGCAGACACATACCATCCAACGAACGTGAGTACACAAATTGCTAAGTAACAGCTCAGTACACACCAAACAACTGGTTTCCACAATACTGCCACAACCCCAAATATAGATTGCTGACATACGAAGTTCACATTTTAGTATTTTGTTTACTAACAGCCGCTCACATGGTTGCAGATGACATGATGTTCGCTAAGTAAAAAACGGCAACAGAAAAAAAGCGCACAGAAAATATGTCGTAGGCAGCGACAATAATTGCTTAAAACATGTTGTAACATACAATAAATAATGTTGTACAAAAGTATCCATAGAAAACTATATTTCAAAAAACAAATAGTAAAAATGTAATAATGTGCTACTGTGTTTGTATAACCATGCTATATTCTACATGCTTTAGACTTAAAAAAAAAAGCACTGATGATGGCGATATTTGTCCCCGAAACTAGTTTGGGACAATAAAGAAATAAACGAATAACAAGGCGTTTTGCATCAAGGCAGACTCAATTTTCTGATATTACTACGTACAGGTATGTTCGCCAGCTGCACAGGTAGGACACAGGTGACAGACGTCTTAGCAAGGTGTCGTCCAATGTTCACCCTATATGCTGAGTTGTCAAGAGCGTAAAGCTGTCGAGGCATTCAAACCAACCTTGCCCTCGAATTTTTGAAAACCGCCAGAGTCCATTACTGTGATAACAACTACTGCCGCTTCCGCCACAGCCATATTAATCATTATAAAAATGGTTCAAATAGCTCTGAGCACTATGGGACTTAACAACTAAGGTCATCAGTCCCCTAGAACTTAGAACTACTTAAACCTAACTAACCTAAGGACATCTCACACATCCATGCCCGAGGCAGGATTCGAACCTGCGACCGTAGCGGTCTCGCGGTTCCAGACTGAAGCGCCTAGAACGGCTCGGCCACAGCGGCCGGCTCAGCATTATCCTACCGTTGGGGCAACAACCAGGAATACAACACGTCCAATACAGACAGATACTTATTCACTCCGTGCAAATACCTAGGTTTCGGGGGGCGGGGGTGGGGGGGGGTGGGGGTGGGGGGTTGAATCACAAGAGAATCTGCTATAGCGCCCTCCTAGGGCCAAATGCTTCCTAGGTGCGCACTATAGCCAGCACGAGCCCTGCTCATACATCAGACGTCATGAGTTGGAGAAGCCTACTGTTACTGTCGTGAATGTTCGCACGGAGGTTGCGTAGTAAAAGAGGTTTATTGAATTTGTTGCGATTGATTTCACAGTTACTAATTATACTATATTAATTTGCGCTTGAATGTGACATTTGCATACCAAGTAAAATGAGTAGAGCCGCTAGCCGCAAGAATGTAATTACATTGTCACATTTGTTGTGACATACAAAAATGTTAGGGACCACGGTTATTAAACATTTCACAAATCACTATTGCTAATAAAATAAAAGGGGCAGTCAAATGAAAACGAGACAGATGGACAAAGGTAAGTAAACTGTTTATTATTTCAAAAGTAATCGTCGTAAATGTTAATACATTTGCTGCACTGTGGGACAAGTCGGTCAGTGCCTTTATGGGAAAATTTTTGCGTTTTCTTACAGATCGATGACTGACCCAGCAACGCACCTTTTCGTCCGAAAGTAATCTGCGGACACGAATGTAATTTTTCAGGACTGCAAAAATAGAAAAATCGCGTGCGGACGGGCCGCCATGTTGCTCAGGTTGCTTCGACTACGCTGCACAAGTTTCGCTGGGAAGACTTTACCCACTATACGATCCCGATCTCTCCCCAAGCGGTGTCCATAGTTTTGGAGCCTGGAGAAATACATTCGTGGTCGTCAATTGTCTTCGGACGAAGAGGTTCACACCAGGGTACAATCATGATTCCGTGGGCAACCACAAACATTTCTCCGTGAAGCACTTAGCGTCTTGTCATACAGCAGGATAAATATTTTAACAGTCATGACAAGTACTTACGAAATACTAAACACTTTATTTACTTTTTTCCCGTATGTCTCGTTTTCATTTTACTGTCCCTTATAAAACAACAGTATTCCCATTTTAATAATTAATGAACATATTATGAATGTGAAAGTTTGTGTTTGTTGTATGTGTACGTGTGTGTATATGTGTATGTGTCAGAGAGAGAGAGAGAGAGAGAGAGTTAGCGTGCGTTTTACTCCTTAACGCTGAAATGGCAGGACGGATACGGACGAAATTTGGAGTGGATATGGTTTATACCCTGAGCTAACACAAAGATCACTTGATACTCGTACTAACTACCGATCAAATGGATGGGGTTGAAAAAGAGGTGTAGCCCACGACGCTCGCATACCTATACTTTATTCATCCAGTATTTGAGAATGACAGCACTTTGTGACTTGCGATGAACGTTATACATAATTTCAAACGTTTACGAAAATTTTTCTCGCTGACAATCCCCACAAAATGATAAAAAAAGAAAGTTAATCCATTACTACATTTTCGCTGATCATGCAGGGGAAACTGCCGCACTAAACACGATATTTTAAATTATTACTTTTTTGCTATTAACTGTACTCACGACATATTTTGCAGTGTTCACATATACCACTGGATGTACCTGCAGAATTATGTCATTGTACGATACATAGTTCAGGAGATATGACGTCATAAACATTGAGCTCCGTGAAAGTGAAACTCCAGGGTGAAATTCGCTAGAGAAACAGGTGAAATACGTGTACAAATATGTGTGAAATTTGTTAAACACATGTGAAATATCTTTGGAATGTGCGTACGCGGGCAAAGGTACCGGCAAAAGGCTCATCCTGTACCCTTGGAAGTATTTCAACCAAATTTGGTACATTTAATAGTTGCAATCTTTAAAGAAATACTGTGGCCGTGAGAACCTCAAAGTCTAATGATGGGGTGGTGGGATAACGTGGAGAGAGAAGGGGGAGGAGGAGATGGACAGAGAGAGGGGGAGGAAGAAATAGACAGAGACAGGGAAGGGGAGGAGATAGACAGGGGCAGGAGAGAGGCTGAGATGGTCAGAGAAAGGTAAGACAGGAGGCGGACAAAGGAAGAGTAGGAGGAGAGGATGGGCATACAGGGGGGAGGACGAGGAAATAGACAGAGAAAGGGAAGAGGAGGAGATAGATAGGGACAGGGGAGAGCAGGAGATGGATAGAGGAAGGAAAGAGAGGAGGTGGACAAAGAGAGAGGGGGAGGAGGCGATGAATGGGAAGAGGGAGAAGGAGGAGATGAACAGAGAGAGAAGAAAGGAGGAAATTAACTAATAGAAGATTTGAATAAATACATACCAGGGCTCTTTTTTTTAATAAGTAACTATTTGAGAGCGGATAACACCACAGGGAGGAGCCAATAAATAAGAACCTCTCGGTTGTTATCATGATTTCAATAGTGGTTGCTATGAAGCAAACGCAACTGGCAGGGGGACTTCGATGGGAGATTATAGTGGTCATTTGTCGGGTGATGGTCGGGTGAGCGCTGGAGTCAGCTGGCAGCGCCGGCCGGAGTGGCCGAGCGGTTCTAGGCGCTACAGTCTGGAGCCGAGCGACCGCTACGGTCGCAGGTTCGAATCCTGCCTGGGGTATGGATGTGTGTGATGTCCTTAGGTTAGTTAGGTTTAACTAGTTCTAAGATCTAGGGGACTGATGACCTCAGAAGTTAAGTTACACAGTGCTCAGAGTCATTTGAACCATCAGCTGGCAGCGTCTCACGGCAGCAGCGTGGATACGGCGGGCGGTGTGGGCCAGACGGTTGCAGCCACAGCTGCTTTAAGTGGCAGCGACGCCTAGAAGGCAAGTCACGTCACGGCTCTCATCAAACTGTTGTCTGCAGCTGAATTCTCTACTAGAGAGTCTCGTCCGAAGTGACAGATGCAGCCTCCTAGCCGCGTCTAGCCGAGGGCCATGTCCTAACATTTTGCAGAGCTCTCTCTCTCTTTGTGCACGGTCACGCGTACAATTGACCAGCTAATGTTCTTCATCTCACCAGTCAAATTATTTTAAAACGTCTTTGTCAGCTATTCCTTAGCACCAACAATTCTCATGGGGGAAAGACCACACAAAAGAAAGTTATTTCTGAAGTGAATTCCCTCGGTTAACAAAGTGCATGTTGTCCGTTAAGTTTTGATGTCCTGTGTCCTGTGGACAGGGGCCCAGCTATGTAGTTTGGTACTCGGTGCGGATATTTAATTTGTCACCATCCATTACCCCCCACCAACTCCAAACAAACAGAAAATAACTGTTTCGTTTTTGGGAAGCAGTATTTTTATACAAGTGGTTAATTAAGCAAAATATAATGTTAATTATTTTGTAAACTGGTCTTATAATGTTAACAATTAAATGAAAAGCTTCGTTTATAAATTACGCAGTTTCACTGATATTAATGAGGCAGTAGAAACAACCGAAGATGTGTTTAGTGGGAGCTGACTTTAACATGCAGCCTATAATCTCTTCCTTCGAACTTTTTCTACAGCAAATTTTGAAACAGCGTCATCAAAATCGAGATTTTTAGCTGTACTACTTTTGGTCGACAGAGTAAGTCTACTAGAGGGTCACGCTTGATCATAGTGAACCTATGAGAGTGCTTAATTAGTTAGAGTTTTGAAATACACCTCTCACATGGTGCCACAGAACCACATAAAGTTATCACCAAGTTCAAGTTCAGAAAACATCTCACAGAATCATTACTATCGTTGCAAAGTAATCCCACGGGTATGTTGAAGCATTTTGTATCATAGAAAAAGAAGCCACTTGTAGTCGTGTTTACGACTAAGGAAAGAAAAAAGTTATGTACAAAGAAATTAGTAACTAATTCCATTTACTTATGTAGTACAAATGAATAAATATTTTATTCGATTTTCTGTAGACTACGTCTTGCAGCAGAAAAAACTCACACGGGTCAGGTCACGCACGACAATGGAAGAAAGCCAACACTCACGTGAGATCTGACACTGTAATGGCAGTATAACGTGAATCAATAATACCAACGATTACTCCGATTACCCTATTCCAAACATGTGTACAGTAGAAGAATATAAATCTAATAGAGTTTCAGAATACGCAAAAGAAAATTCTCTCCGATCACTTTCATCCGACGCGAATGCTTACCTATTTACATTACATAATTAAAAAATGTTAAACTATTCTGGATAGACCGTCTCATCCACGAACGTGTTATACTGTTACGTGATTTATAAAACGTATCAGCCGTGTCTTTGTTGTAAACACATACGACCAGCTAGAGAACCTGATAGTGGAAGAAGGAATAATTTATTACACATACACAGGTACATACATACAACTACACATTTTGCAGAGAAACACATCTTTTGAATCCAGGTATCTCCTCCACCCAAGACCTCAGTTTTTTACGATCACACTATCTTCTTTATTTTATAGTCTGAAATTTACACTTACCACAAAATAGTAACACCACGAAAACCGCCAGAACACAACAACCAAACAGTTTAATGACTAACAAACTATGTTAATAATGCCTCCTGTACAAAAAATATCTGTATATCAATCTAGGATAATTTCCATCACTGTCTCACGTACTGTTTGCGTATTGTTTTTGTTTACACGCTGTTTTAGTGGTAAAATGCGAGTATATATGCAGAAGCCCGCCCGCTCCCATTAGTGTCACGGATGAAACGACGACAGCTGGACAGTGTGTGTTTGGGTCCGCGACAGCTCCCATACCTCTTCCATAGCGGCTGAGTTGAACGCCCTGGGGCGTCCCTCGGCGTACGACCTCAAACTGCACAGGTGTTTGCCGGAACCCGTGTCAGGCGGCTATTGCAGCTGCGCCGCAGGCTGAGCGTCTCGTCTGGCCAATACATTACAGACTACAAGTCGAAGTTAACAGGTTTTCTCCTTGGATCAATGGTCAGGACCCCTTAAGTACGTACCATTATTTTCTGCTTGCTTGTATCCTCACACTGCATCTAATATTCTATTGTGTCTCTACAAAGAAATTCTAATCGTATCAAACAGTATTCATTATTACATGATTACATGAAAATCAGGGCAGTTGCTTAAAGAAAAAAATATGACAACTTACCTAATTGCTGATCATAAAATAAACTTTACAAATTACCATCACCTACAGTGGGTTTAAGCGCTAAAGAAACAGGTATAGGCATGCGTATTCACATACACACGTATGTAAGCAGGCACAATACGGCGCTGCGGTCGGAAACGCCTACATATAAGACAACATATGTCTGGCGCAGTTGTTAGATGGGTTACTGTTGCTACAATAGACAGGTTATCAAGATTTAACAAAGGTTCAATGTGGTGTTATAGTCGGCGCACGAGCGATGGAACACAGCATCTCAGAGGTAGAGATGAAGTGGAGATTTTCCCGTACGACCATTTCACGAGTGTACCGTGAATATTAGGAATCCGCTAAAACATCAGATCTCCGACATTGGTGCGGCCGAAAACGATCCTGCAAGAACGGGACCAACGACGACTGAAGAGAATCGTTCAACGTGACAAAAGTGCAACCCTCCGAAAACTGCAGCAGATGTCAGTTCTGGGCCATCAACAAGTGTCAGTGTGAGGACCATTCAACGAAACATCATCGATATAGGCTTTCGGAGCCGAGGGCCCACTCGTGTACCCTTGATGACTGCACGACACAAAGCTTTACGCCTCGCCTGGGCCCGTCAACACCGACATTGGACCGTTGCTGACTGGAAACATGCTTCCTGGTCGGACGACTCTCGATTCCAATTGTATCGAGAGGAAGGACGTGTATAGATATGGAGACAACCTCATGGATCCATGGACCCTCCATATCAACAGTGGACTGTACAAGCAGGAGGCTCTGTAATGGTGTGAGGTGTGTGTAGTTGGGGTGATATGAGGTCCCTGATAGGTCTAGATACGACTCTGACAGTTGGCACGTACGTAAGCATCCTGTCTGATCATCTGCATCCATCCATGTCTATTGTACATTCCGACTGACTTGCGCAATTCCAGCAGGACAATGCGACACCCCACACGTCCACAATCACTACAGAGTGGCTCCAGGAACACTCTTCTGATTTTAAACACTTCCTCTGGCTACCAAACTCCCCAGACATGAACATTATCGAGCATATTTGAGATGCCTTGCAACGTGCTGTTCAGAAGTCATCTCCACCCTCTCGTACTCTTGCGGATTTACGGACAGCCCTGCAGAATCCATGCTATCAATTCCCTGCTGCACCACTTCAGACATTAGTCGAGTCCACGCCATGTATTAATGACATAATGCAATTAGGTAAACGTAAATCCTAAGATCGTTTTGAATACCATAGTGCTTTATGAGGCATTGTGCTATTGGAGATGGTGAGCCGTTGCATTCCTCCGACGTTAGAACTGATTTACCCAGACTGTTACAGGGGGACCAAACAATGTGACGTGGGCTCCGAACCACGCTACAACACGGCATTTTTCGCATCACCAAAAACTGCCAGAGGCTACAGAAGAGGCAATTAATGGATCAAAATCCTAGGACTGAACCCGGGAACCTTCTGTCTGCATTCTGCCATGGAGCTAACGCGCCACCCAGTGTAACACAACCGCAGATATTAAGTCCATCGTGGCCGGCTTACGCGCTCTTGCGGTTAAACAGTCCCGTAAAGTCAGAATACCATATCTGACCTTACGCGAGACGACCCGTTCGACACTATGGAGGCTGACTGTATGCAGAAGTTTCACCCATCGCACAGTGCAAAAGCAGGTTCAACTGAGATATCCTAGTGATGCCCCTCAATGCAATGCAACCACCTCGACCCGATGTTTCCAGCGGGTACCGACCTTCGCCGTTGCAGACGCTAGTCAGATATCTCATCAGTCGAAGCCTACGGCGGCCCTGCTGATATAGCCCCACGGAGAGGGGAGCAGGACGGTGGTGAGATGTACAGGCTTCCACTGACACAGGTGATTTCGGGTCCCGTGTTTCAACTGAATCGCGCGTCCAGCACCAGTCAGCAGCCTGCGCCTGCGCAACCAGAGTCATCCTGGACCCGTATAAGATCAATGTCATCTGCCATGCAACCCAGTGAAGTGATAAAAGGCCAGTGCTGACAAGAGGGGATGTATTTGGTATTCGTTTCTAGTCTTCGGTCTTCCTTTTACTCTTCTGATTCGTGTTCTACTGTGCGGTTCTAGACTAGCATTCAAAAGAATCTTCACGGCACGATTGGCGAGTAGTTTGACAGTCTGAATGACGTTGTAAACACATGCTGCGTGTAACGGGACATTCTCCTCTAGCATTACTTTTACTCAACAGTAGTTGTCGATACCAGTATTATTTTTCGACTTTTGCACAGGCCAGTTTTATCTCAGTTGCTTTTCTGAAAACTTGCATATAATTTTATACACTCCGTCGTCAGGCCGCGAGTGGCCTATCGGGACCATCCGACCGCCGTGTCATCCTCAGTGGAGGACGCGGATGGGGGGGGGGGGGGCGTGGGGTCAGCACACCGCTTTCCCAGCCGTTATGATGGTATTCTTGACCGAAGCCGCTACTATTAGGTCGAGTAGCTCCTCAATTGGCATCACGAGGCTGAGTGAACCCCGAAAAATGGCAACAGCGCATGGCGGCCTGGTTGGTCACCGATCCAAGTGCCGAACACGCCCGGCAGCGCTTAACTTCGGTGATCTCACGGGAACCGGTGTATCCACTGCGGCAAGGCCGTTCAATTTTATACACAGTATCTTATATTTCAAGCTAAAATTTGTGAACCGGAATTACTTGTTCCGAATGTAAAGTAAAAATTATTTTTTCTTTTTAGAAACATTTGAAATTACGAATTACTTGCACTCTTAAAATTTCTGTTGTTAATTACGCAATCCTGTACTGTTTACTATGTTTATTTCTAGATTCATTTATGAAATAATATTCGAAATTAATGATGTAACGAAAACTAGTAGGGATTTATTTGTTAAGAAAAATTGTAAGCCCTTTGGAATATTGTTATTTCCGAAGAGCGTGAGAGTCGTAAGTTTGCCTCTGATGTGATTGGACGTACTTTTGTGTAACAGATGCGAACAATGTAGTTTCGACTGTGAAAAATCAAAATACTCTATGATATACTAAAATGTGAGAAAATCAGTGGTAAATACATTTACGTAAATCATTCTGCAACAACAATCTTACGATTTATTTAGTTCAAACCAATTGCTAGGACCTGATGCATACGTTAAGAGCTATGAGCACTTTTCCATCTTCGCTACTTTGAAACATAACTCTTCTAATGATCGAATGCTCATAACTTTTAAGGTATGCATTTTAGAGGACATGTTTACTGGACATTTTTTTCTTGTTTTAGTCCATACTGCTACTTACAAAAATATGGAAAGCAAAGAGGTTGCAGCAGAAGAGATTTGTTTCACAGTATCGAAAAATTGCTCGTAGCTCTTAAGGTTCCATTTTCGACCCTGTGTTTACTGAGACTTTTTTGCTTCTAGTATCGTGTACTTTCAACTGTATGCGTTTACGCCATTAATTATGTTACACCCTGTATTTATGACACATGGTCATGAAACATGTCTTTACATATCCAGACCGAGCGAGGTGGCGCAGTGGTTAGACATTGGACTCGCATTCGGGAGGACGACGGTTCAATCCCGCGTCCGGCCATCCTGATTTAGGTTTTCCGTGATTTCCCTAAATCGCTCCAGGCAAATGCCGGGATGATTCCTTTCAAAGGGCACGGCCGGCTTCTTTCCCCGTCCTTCCCTAATCCGATGAGACCGACGACCTCGCTGTCTGGTCTCCTTCCCCAAACAACCCAACCTTTACATATCCAGAAGTGTTGTAAAGAGATTAATATCTATGTGCGTCGTTTGAAAGATAAAATGAAAGTTAATTAAAAATGAGACTCATAAATATGCGTACTTTCCGCAGTCTACACACTGAACTTAATTTTGGTGGCAGAGACGAAGCGATAAGATGAGATGTCAAAGTTAAGATATGCAATTTTTAAGTTGTTTGTTATAGTAATATTCGTATTTATAATTTATATTAATACTCGTATTTATAATATGAAAAAACAGCTTCTTTTAAATATTTAGAGTCATTTGGAAATGTGAGGACAATATATTCATAATCTCTGAATACTGATAAGAGTTTCATAGTACAAGGTTCTTATAAGAGACTGGTTGCAAGATTTAGCTCCAGAAATCAATTGCCGGTTTTATATATTTGATAAGCATGCATAATGCGAATGAGATCAATAAACGGTTCAGTTGATAGCTTAGTTTTATTGAGATGAAACCTATGATTATAAAGTAAACATTAATACAAAGAAGCACGTTTTCTCTACATGTGAAAGATATATCGGAATTCGATCGTAAAAACAATGAGAAAGGAATAGTTTTTTCTGTGGGATTAATGAGTTGTCATTATGAAACAACAATATAAATAAATAAGATGAAGCTGAGGAATTTTAAATGTATTACATCCTTTTGTCTAATTTTTATTAGGAACTTCATTGTCCAGAACTTTCGTTGCGAGATTGATGGAACCAAACACTGTCTGGTCATCCAGGTTTAGATTTTCCACAGTTTATCTAAATTTGTGGAGGAAGAATGATTCATTTGAAAACACCAGTGTCGATTTTTCTCCCCAGTCTTAGTTTGCAAACCATCTCTAACGAACCCATATGCAACAACTCAGTAGTGACTATCTGACCTTGTCTTACGAGTCTAAGGTAGATGGTGACCCGTATTAAAATATTTCATAAGTACAGAGGTGCAGGAGGTTGATTCAGGTCGTATGATTAACCCTCCACCGACCAAGTTGGAACTAAATCACGTGCTTCACACATGATCTGGACCACGCTGACCATAATATTTGACGTTTTTGTGGCGACTTCGTGACAAGTGGCGGAGAAGGAGCATTGCAAGACGAATTAACACTGTGTTTCTCGTCTTAGTTAAATGACAGTAGGATCAGATCTTTTCAGCAAAGAATATGGAGCACGACTTTATTCCATATGGTGCAACTGGGTTATCTACAAGATCGAGGTACGGGTCAACTATTCACCATCTTGAAAATAGAGTTTAAGTTCGCAAATCTGCGAGTATACTATCGTAATAGGTTCCAGAAGTGGCAGTATCTTTTTTTTTTAACAGTTGCTAATAGGTTTATTTTTAGTCGCCTTGCGGATGAAGCCGAATGCTAAGCGTGGAAACATCGTCAACGACAGAAGAGAGCCAGTTGGACAGTGTTGCGTAGGATGAAAGCTGTAACCAGCGGCCAACCTGTCTGCAGGTCGTGTCGCTTAATCGCCTAAGTCACCTTCAGCTCTCCGAAAAGAGAATGAACTAGTCCCGACAAACGTGTTGGCGGCGTCATGGCATGACGTCACCGGCAGCGTAAGCGGGTCAGCGCGCCCCGCGGTGGGCGCTGCAGAACTGGCTGGCTGGCTGCCTTTCCCCGCCTCCCACTGCTCGTACTGGCTGATTCCACAGCCCGCCAACACGTCACTTTCCCGCTGCACATTCAGCGTATACGCCTGTAGTTACACTCCGAAAGTTAACTCACATAACCACTGTAGCTGACCATCGGGATTTTCCATTCATAGGTGAAGAATATCGGTATTGCCCATCATGGCGAGCGGGCGGTAAAATTTCTCCCTGATTTTTGGGTAGAGATATAGGAGGAAGTAGTACGTCCTTAGAAAGATCAGTATAAACTGTTTACCGTTAATTTTAAAGCAGTTTCTCATGAGAGTCCGCCGTCTTCCCTTGTAAGGTCTCTATTGAAGTCCTTTGTTACGCATCGTAATACAAACGACTGAACGGTACCTACAGTCAGTTAAATGTACCACCGGAACGAAGAATTTGCCGCTGTTGTGGTACACACGTATTTTACACTACTGGCCACTAAAATTGCTACACCACGGAGATGACGGGCTAGAGACGCGATATTTAACTGACAGGAAGACGATGCTGTGATATGCAAATGATTTGCTTTTCAGAGCATTCACACAAAGTTGGCGGCGGTGGCGACACCTACAATGTGCTGATATGAGGAAAGTTTCCAACCGATTTCTCATACGCAAACAGCAGTTGACCGGCGTTGCCTAGTGAAAAGTTGTTGTGATGCCTCGTGTAAGGAGGAGAAATGCGTACCATCACGTTTCCGACTTTGATAAATTTCGGATTGTAGCCTATCGCGAGTGCGGTCTATCGTATGGTGACATTGCTGCTCGCGTTGATCGAGATCCAATGACTGTTAGCAGAATATGGAAACAGTGGGTTCAGGAGGGTAATACGGAACGCCGTGCTCGATCCCAACGGCCTCGTATCACTAGCAGTCGAGATGACAGGCATCTTATCTGCGTGGCTGTAACGGATCGTGCAGCCACGTCTCGATCCCTGAGTCAACAGATGGGGACGTTTGCAAGACAACAACCATCTGCACGAACAGTTCGACGACGTTTGCAGCAGCATGGACTATCAGTTCGGAGACCATGGCTGCGGTTACCCTTGACACTGCATCACAGACAGGAGCGCCTGCGATGGTGATCAAAAAACGGTTCAAATGGCTCTGAGCACTATGGGACTTAACATCTGAGGTCATCAGTCCCCTAGAACTTAGAACTACTTAAACCTAACTAACCTAAGGACATCACAAACATCCATGCCCGAGGCAGGTCACGCGGTTCCAGACTGAAGCGACTAGAACCGCTCGGCCACACCGACCGGCTGCGATGGGTTACTCAACGACGAACCTGGGTGCACGAATGGCTAAAGTCATTTTTTCGGATGAATCCAGGTTCTGTTTACAGCATCATGATGGTCGCATCCGTGTTTGGCGACATGGCGGTGAACGCTCATTGGAAGCGTGTATTCGTCATCGCCATACTGGCGTATCACCCGTTGTGATGGTATGGGGTGCCATTGGTTACACGTCTCGTCTCCTCTTGTTCGCATTGACGGCACTTTGAAAAGTGGACGTTACATTTCAAATGTGTTACGACCCGTGGCTCTAACCTTCATTCGATCCCTGTGAAACCCTACATTTCAGTAGGATAATGCACGAGCGCATGTTGCAGGTCCTGTACGGGCCTTTCTGGATACAGAAAATGTTCGACTGCTGCCCTGGCCAGCACATTCTCCAGATCTCTCACCAATTCAAAACATCCGGTCAATGGTGGCCGAACAACTGGTTCGTCACAATACGCTAGTCACTACTCTTGATGAACTGTGGTATCGTGTTGAAGCTGCATGGGCAGCTGTACCTGTACACGCCATCCAAGCTTTGTTTGACTCAATGCCCAGGCGTATCAATGCCGTTATTGCGGCCAAAGGGGGTTGTTCTGGGTACTGATTTCTCAGGATCTATGCACCCAAACTGCGTGAAAATGTAATCACATGTCAGTTCTAGTATAATATATTTGTCCAATGAATACCCGTTTATCATCTGCATTTCTTCTTGGTGTTGCAATTTTAATGGCCAGTAGTGTAACTTATGTCATTCTATGAACGTATTATCCTAAAATATGGAGAAAATGTCACGTTTTTGCACTCTTGAAACCAGAAAAATTACGATGCTGCTACCAGGTATAGATCAATATCTCTACTATGCCATCTGTTGAAGTTGTATGAGAGATTAATAATGGAAAGAGTCCAGCCACTAACAGAACTAAAACTTATGCAAGTTTCAACAAGGAAAAGCGGAACTAGACAAGTTCTAAGCATTACGGAAACCACTGAGAATGAACACAAAAATAAATTGATCCTTATTATAGAGTCTTACTGAACAAGCAATACAGCAGTTTCAAAGACTTCCATTTGGTTAAAGTCATTCAGTCAGTTCTTGAGAACAGAAGATTCTATCTATGTTTAGATAAAGAAAACAGTAGGTAGAGAACAGCATAATGGTCTGCCGAAGGGATGTGTGCTAGCATTAACTTTATTTAATATGTACACAAACGATCAACCAATCGCCAGTAACATTTCCTCTAAGCAGATGATTTCACTCTTCCTGCACAAGAAAAAGTCTTGAATTCGTTGAAGAGCAACTAACAGGGACCCTGTCTACTATATCATAGTATTACTGACAAAATAAGTTGATAGTAAAAGCTTTAAAAACACAAGTACTGCCAGGAAACGAGGTTGCTCACTCAGCAGCCAAGAATGCAGTCCTCGTACCTCAGCCCACTAGTTCCAATATTCCCTGTAACGATGTCTGTGTTGCCGTATGTCAGGAGGTGGTGTCCCTTTGGCATCGCCATTAGTCCCCCCTTCATGGAAATAAGCTGCGGATTATTAACCCTCTCCCAATGGCTTGGACGACCTCCTCTTGCCCCTCCCGCCGGGAGGAAGTCATTTTAATTAGGTTGCGTAGAGGGAGACCAAGAGATGAATACACTAAGCAGATTCAGAAGGATGTAGGTTGCAGTAGGTACAGGGAGATGAAGAAGCTTGCACAGGATAGAGTAGCATTGAGAGCTGCATCAAACCAGTCTCAGGACTGAAGACCACAACAACATCAACAACATTGTGCACTGCCTTTTTAGCCATCATCATTTCATTAGCGGCGCCCCCCCCCCCCCCCAATCAGTTGGTACACATTGCGCCCAAGTTTTAACTGTCCGCCATTTCCTGACGGAATGCCCATTCTTTAACCGTTTACGTGCTCGCTTGGGTTTGCCATCTAAGTTATCGGCCATTTTAGCAAATGACGCGCTGGCTGTCGACCGCGTTTTACTTTTTATCTGACAAAGCAATATGGCGAAGGCCATTTAATTTTTAGTTTAGGACCTCCGTTTCTGTATAGTATCTTTTGTAGCCCTTTCTCCGCGTCCCTTTCTATAGCTGTCTTCTCTTATGTCAACTGGGACAGACGTATAGTCGTTTTTTAATTCCTCTCTGTCTTCGTGTTCTATAGTTTTGACTAGGGTGCGTATGACCCCAGTTGTTTCTGCGCCCTAAAACAAAACAAACAAAGAATCAAACTTGACCTATAAAAATCACTGCATTCAAATTTCTAAGAAAGTTGCAACGAGGAGCAAAATTTTCAAGAAGCTTACTTGCAGTGAGTGAGGAGCAAATGACGCTGTAATCAGAACAGCTGGTAAAGTCCTGTGCTGTTTCACTGCAGAGGACGCCTGCCCAGCCTGGAATAGATCTGGCCATGCTGGAAAAGTGGATGTCTTCTTGAATGAGACATGTTATTTAACAATTGGCTGGTTCGAATCCTGCCTCGGGCATGGATGTGTGTGATGTCCTTAGGTTAGTTAGGTTTAAGTAGTTCTAAGTTCTAGGGGACTGATGACCACAGATGTTAAGTCCCATAGTGCTCAGAGCCATTTGAACCATTTGAATTTGAACAGTTGGCTGTATGAAGGCTACACCACTAGACAAGCTGCACAAAGCAGCTTGTTTGTCTATTCTATGTATTCGCCGATCAACAAATAATACACTGTGAAGTTCAAACAGATCTTCAGTGAAAACCATGTAATTTACCACATCGCCATATCATGCAGAGAGCAAGTTTCCAGTAAGTTAAAAACCCAGGAGAAACTTCGTGAAAAGTGTGGACATAGAGCCTCCCGAATTATACGCACCACAAGAAACTGAGCCAACGTGCATCCAAATGGAGTGGGTAACTTTGAGCACCCTCAGCAGAATGTGAACAGGTGTTGCACCAGTTAATCTATGAAGATAGGGGCTTCAACATAACAGCGGCATTTTCTATGATTGTGGCGAAGTGCAGGATATGGTAAACACATTAGATTGTCCCACCAGTCCTTACGAGTACAACCTTGAGGATTTATGGTTGGGAAACAATGCAGCTGTGCCGTCGAGGGATATTGGGCTGAAATTTTTAGAAGAAATCACAACGATCAGAGACCATGGTTGAAAACTCGCCAAAACACGAAAAATTAAAAAAAAAATCTGCTATGTTATTACTGTAATAAAACATATTTAAACACTTCATTTGTCTTCACAATTTTATATCGCTATGGATTTCGCTGATAATTCAATCTCTTTCATCATCCATCACAAGACATTCGTTGTTCCGAATTTGATCTAAAATAAGAGCTATGGGTTCCAACTAAGTGACTCAGGTGCATTAGACATACGGCTCTATGTGTAGCTGACCGTGTGTGACAAGCACATACTTGTCTTATCACGCGACTCTCCGGAAAGTCGGAATGAACGCAGCAACAGATGATTCCATCTTAATTCCTAATCATTAGAGACTGGATATCTCCTTCTCTCAAATATATTGGAAGATTAGAGTTTAACATGCCTTCGATGAGATGGTCATTAGAGACGAAACCAAGTTGGGAACGGGCTAGAATTGGGATGGGAATAAACCGTATTTTTTTCCCCCCAAGTGAATCATAGCCTGGCATTAGGCCTTAATTATACTCAAATAAATGGCATTGTTCCGTGTGACTATTAAAATGAGCTCCTGCATCTACATGGTTCCTTCGTTACGTTTAGAAGTTGCTATGGATGAACGTGCGATGTTCGAAGTTATAATGGGATATTATTGTGTACTTAGAACAACGACTGTTTAAACATGCCCTATGCATTTATCAACGACAATAGGTCGAAAATGATAAGGAAAAAATACAGCAGGAGGTAGAAACTCAGGAGCAGTATGGGCGTAACACCAGTTGTAATGAAATAACAACCACACAAAACATCGAATACAAACACAGGCTTATTAATGTTGACCCTCCAACTGATACAGGCACTGTTGGCTTATCAGCTAGTGAAACGAACAATGTGTGTTGTACATGTAGGAGTGCAGTACCCAATGTATGTCCCAAGTCTCATAGGACCACCCATAAGCAACACCCGTCTTGACAACTTGCCCAAATACTAGTGCATGTGACAACGTAAGGAAAAATATTCTGCTGTCTCGAGAAGATACTACGAGTGACAACACACAGTCTTCCTCCGACATCACAACAAGCACAACGCCATTCAATATCGGTAAGATTAAAACGCAAAGGAATTACAGACACTGGCTGCGAACGAGCACTGATTGAAATCAATGGGGAAACTTGGAAATACGTACTGGGGCGAGATTAGAACCCGGGTGTCCTGCGCACTGAGCAGATGGTTTGACACCCAAGCCATCTGGACACAGTGGTCATTGTAACTGCACGGACTACCCTAGCAGGCCTCATCTCATACTCAACTCTTCAACTTATCTACATACTATTAGTGTAGTGCCCCTTGCACATTATCTTCATTACTCGCGGCATTTCGCCGATTCCCGTAAGAGTTAAGTGCTGGTGTGAATCTGCACTGAAGAGATCACGGAAACTACACATCGGGTCAAAAAAAGTAATAACTGAAATTTATTTGTCTCGGAGGGGGAAATCCAACGATACCACATTCGACCCGCCACCCCATCCCGTGAGTGGGTGGCTGGAGGAAACTTTGAAATCTTCAACGGGAACCCCCGTCTTTTATTGTAGATTACGATTCTACGGAAAAATCTACATATGTTTTGTCTGAAACATTTTCTTCGTTTCGCCGCAGATGGGACTGTAATCGGAGGAATTGAAATGGGTACACAGTCGTAAATTACGATTTGCTTCTCAATGGCCCTTGAATATCCAACTGCACGTGGGACCCCACCTCCATGCTGCGAGGGTAGGACACGCCAGTATTTCATACCTTCTTATTGGAAACCCTATTCACAACGTCGTATTCCTCAGACATATCGAACACAGAACTTCTCGACGCGCCACCGTGGCCGTGTACCGAACTACGACTTATCATAACAGGCAGTACACTGCGACCGGAGCACACGTATCGTGCAGACGTAGAGCAGATAGCGGCTCTAAAAAAATGGTTCAAATGGCTCTGAGCACTATCGGATAACATCTGAGGTCATCAGTCCCCTAGACTTAGAACTACTTAAACCTAACTAACCTAACGGCATCACAGACATCCATGCCCGAGGCAGGATTCGAGACTGGTGACCATAGATGTTAAGTCCCATAGTGCTCAGAGCCATTTGAGCAGGATTCGAACCTGCGACCGTAGCAGCAGCGCGGTT
This sequence comes from Schistocerca cancellata, assembly GCF_023864275.1. NCBI lineage: Eukaryota > Metazoa > Arthropoda > Insecta > Orthoptera > Acrididae > Schistocerca > Schistocerca cancellata. Next base: position 207,246,485 of record NC_064629.1, on the reverse strand, counting down.
CCGGACTGCAGCGCCTAGAACCCCTCGGCCACAACGGCCGGCAGCGGCTCTAAACATTACAATAGTTGCGCAGTGTTTATTGCCTGCACCCCTATCTATCATTTGGAGAACAGACGCACAAGTAGACTATGAATGTTGCAGCCGCAGAAGAAAAAACAGAAATGATCCTGATCAACAGAGAATATGGGAGAAATGGAGCGGCTACTGTTGCCTTGTATGCCAAGCCTTTTCCAGAGAAAGCTCCCTCTCGATAGTTCTTTTATAAGGTTGCGAATGCCTTTATATCTGATGGCAGCGTGCAGACCGGCAAAAGGAAACAAAGCAAGCGTTGGTTAGTTGGTTTGGGGGAGGGGACCAAACAGCAAGGTTATCGGTCCCACCGGATTAGGGAAAGACGGGGAAGGAAGGCGATCGTGCCCTTTCAAAGGAAACATCCTGTCATTTCCCTGAAGCGATTTATGGAAATCACAGAAAAACTAAATCAGGATGGCCGGACGTGGGTTTGAACCGTCATCCTCCTGAATGTGAGGCTAGTGTGCTAACCACTGCGCCGCCTCGCTCAGTCGACGGGAGCGTCTTACAGGAGAAGCTAATTGAACAGCTGTACAACAGCAGTGCTCGCCACCCACGGACAAGCGCCCGGCGATTACACTACGATTCCGGTATGTCCGTAAGTTGTATTGTAACAATACTGCATCGTCATAAGGATCATCCACACCACGTGTCACTGCATCAAGAACTTCATGGCGACGGTTCCCATAACCGTATAGTGTTATGTGAATAGGCACGTCAACAAATGCTAACGAAAATGGTTCAAATGGCTCTGAGCACTAAGGGACTCAACTGCTGTGGTCATAAATCCCCTAGAACTTAGAACTACTTAAACCTAACTAACCTAAGGACATCACACACATCCATGCCCGAGGCAGGATTCGAACCTGCGACCGTAGCGGTCGTGCGGTTCCAGACTGTAGCGCCTTTAAGCGCTCGGCCACTCCGGCCGGCCAAAGGCTAACGACCCCCATGCTCTTTGCTAAGGTACTATTTTCCGATGAGTCTACAGTCATAAACCACGGTAGCGTTAACCGGCATAACATGCATTACTGGAGTGTACACAATTCCCACTGGTTATAGCAAGTTGACTATCAACGTCCTTGGTCGGATAACGTATGGTGTAACATCACGGGGAACACACTCATTGGTCAGCATTTTATCGATGGCACGTCGAATGAACACAAATATCGAACGTTTCTAGAACTGGGACTACCGGTATTACTGGAGGATGCTTCACTGGACGTTCGACAACATGTGAGGTTGCAGCATGACGGTTACCCAGCGCATTACGCAACTGAAGCACGGGAGGTGTTAGATCGTGTTTACACTAGTCGGTCGATCGGAAGAGGTGGCCCTGTTAATTGACCCGCTAGGTCCCCAGATTTGACATCACCGGATTTCTTTCTGTGGGTTATTTAAATGATAAGATCTACCAGCAAGTGCCAACAGGCCGTGAAGACATGGTCGACCGCATCAGCAACATCCTGTGCTGACAATCCCGCAGATACGCTTCTGTCCTGTGTACGGCCAGTTGGAGAGCGGATCACTAAGTGTATTGAAAACTTACTCTAATTGGAAAAGTAGAGTAGCGTTCGCCTCAAATCACGGCCACAGTGGCGCGTCGAGTAGTCCGCTGATCGATATGTCGGAGGAATACAACGTTGTGAATGGGGTTTCCAATTAGGAGATATGAAATACTGACCTGTCCTACGCTCGCAGTGTGGAGGTGGGGTCCCACGTGCAATTGGATATTCGAGGGCCATTGAACAGCACTTCGTAAACTACGATCTGGCACCCATTTCTATTCCTTCGATTACAGCGCAATCCGTAGCGAAACGAAGAAAATACTAAAGACAAAATGTATATAGATTTTTCCGTATCATCATAATCTGCAATAAAAAACTGGAATTCTCATTGAAGGTTTCAAAAAAATGGTTCAAATGGCTCTGAGCACTATGGGACTTAACATCTGTGGTCATCAGTCCCCTAGAACTTAGAACTACTTAAACCTAACTAACCTAAGGACATCACACACATCCATGCCCGAGGCAGGATTCGAACCTGCCACCGTAGCAGTCCCGCGGTGAAGGTTTCAAAGGCCCCCTCCCACTCACCCATGCATGGGTGGTGTGGGGGTCGAGTTTGGTATCATTGGATGTCCCCCTCTGTGACAAACAAATAGGAATTATAACTTTTTTATCCTATGTGTAGTTTTCGACATATTTCAATGTCATCAGGTAAATGAACACTCTGCATATATATCATTACGATTTCCAACCCGCCGACATGGAATGCAGAGTGTGAGAACTTATATTTAAATATAAAATTAAGTAGGTTAAGTAGAAAAAAAAACTTTCAGATAGCCCAACATGTGATCAAAAGGTTGAAGCATCCAATAGGTGAGTCTGTCTACTCCCTTACAATGGAGCAACCAGACAGAATCATCTTAAAGACAGCAAATCTGATAACTGTTGCAGAACCGCTTCATGATATATTGCAACAGTTGTGCATAAAGGATCCTAACACCTTGATTTAGATGAAATACATGATGATCACTTTAGTGCTCAAGGGGAGAGTTCATCTATACTTTTCAAAACAGTTTCCAGATGCTTCATACACATGAAACACCCTTGAGAGTCTACAGCTTGATGCTATGCACAGCAACCTGGTTTCTGTGTAACTCCCAAAAATCATTGAACATCTAATAGTAGACACAACGTGTTTACAAGAACGCTAGATCAAAGGAGGAAAATTAACCAATCTACCAACAAGGGCAATAACAGTTACAGGAAGCCCTGAGACCAAGGAGGAAAAAAGTGTCCTGAGCCCTGAATGAGCAATAAAAAGAAACTATATGGTTCCAGAGAGCTTTTAGACTCTCAAACGTCTATGAAGTATATATGCAGGCAGAAGCAACGAATAAAAATTTGTGTGGAAACCAGGATTTGAACCCAGCTCTCCATCTCACGAGGTAGATACATTAACCATTATGCCACCCTGACGCAGTGGCTTTGCACAACTGCACGGAGTACCCAAGCACGTCTCTCTCCTGAATTCGAATTCCCATTCATGCCTCAGCCCGTTTGGTATTCCCTCTAAACTTGAACAGCATTGCAGAGGTTCTGCAACTGTATTGGAACAGCACCTCATCATCGAACGAAACTGGGGATCCTGCCTTAAAAGCGACGAAATGCAGAGAAATGGGGGAAAAACGTCCCCTTTAACATGTGTCCAGAAATGGGCAGTATGCGCACAACGATAACATATCGTCTCAGAACACAGTACAGAGCTGCACTGCATCCACGTCACAACAGATGTTCAAAGTGGTCTTGATGGGATTACAAGTAATAGAGATAATAGGGGTTGTCATGCAGGATACAATAATCGTACCTTGTCTTACATCATATTGGCGGGCCACTTGCCTGGAGCTTGTACTAGGCTTTGTCTCAGTATCTTGTGGAAGCCGGTCCTACAAATCTGGTGTACACACAGTCCGCCCCCTCCCTACATGTTCGTCTGTCTGAAAGGACCTGTGATGACACAAACGCCCAAAAAGAGTTTGAATTGTTGTGTGATGTGGTTAATTGTTTTGGTATAGCCGCGCTGATTCTCTACGGTACCCATCTGCTTGGCGGTGCACAAACTCCTGTCCGCTTGTTCCAGATATGAAGACTGGACCATTCTACAGCTTACAGTACGCTGCGTCAATCACATAGCCTGCAACACACAAGAAACCATGGAGGTAAGAATAAAGGGAGATGGTGCTACGTATCCCAGCCGTACTACGTTTTGAAGACATGCGGGCGTGGCTCGCTGCCATGACACTCTGACCAAAACATTGCCAGTGTGCTATAGCGCTGCGTGTATTACAGTCGCTAATTGCACCATATACGCATGTAACGTCATCAGATTGGTTGTTTCAAAGTTTATGTTTAAAATAAAATCTCGTAAAGGCGAAATTCCGCGTTTCTTCTGATTAAAAATAGTTTTTAATGTAATATTACGAATAGCTAGCCTTCAATGTAAACGATACAATTTTGTTAATTCAGTAATAAACGTGTATCACAAACTAAATAATAGAAACTGAAAACTAAGTTAGCTATATCCTCCCTCCAAAGCCCCATAAATACATCGTTTGCAATACGTACTGGGACATTTCAGTTACGTTACCCTACTGGGAAACACTGTTCATTACCACCAATATTTACTGAAATACGGTACATAGAATGGCAAATCTACACAGTGTCCTGTTTACGCCTATACTTTACGCCAGTTAATGTAGTGTTAGCTTTTAATTTGGTACATGATGAAGACAAAGTGAGTTACTCAACACTTCGATTATCGACGATACGTACGTATTATACTGAAACGTGAACTTGAAAACTAAGAATTAAATTCTTTGAATTAACATACCTTTTGCAAATGTTTTGGGTGTGTAGGGAAAACTGATGGTACAGCATTTTCTCGGAGCCTTACTGTTGAAAGGGAAGTTCGGTCTATGTCCTCTTCTCGGAAATGCTGAGAACATATAGTGCTCCATTTAGACGCACGCCAATTCTTCCTCCTCGCGGCATTCTCCCACAGAGCTTTCCGACTTTCATTTTTAGGAAATCTAAAATCATACAGGAGAAAAACACGCTATAGTACAAGTGCCGATGTGGCACACGTTCATTCACAATGAAGTTGTAAAATCACACTTAACGAGACAACTTGCACATGAAATGTTATCCCCTTCAATTTCGCATCACAATCAGAACGATTCGTACATCCGAACACCACACAAGTCACCATAATAGCGCAAAATCCTTCCAAAAGCGAGCGACAAGCCTATGCACACAAGCTTACAGCAGCAATGTTTTGGTCGGATTGAGATGGCTACCCTCGGCTTCACATAGCTCACAGCTGTGACGTCACGGCGTCTCCCTCTATTCTTACCTCCATGCAAGAAACCCACGACACGTGGTCAGAGGAATTGTCATTAGTCAGCGCCATCTACCGTCGCAACGCTACTTTTCTGCACACATGTTCATAGGACCTTTTTCCTCCATTTCCAGTCAGGAACCTGTCCAGCAGTTCGTCGGTTTTATTAATGTTCATCCTATATACGTCATACGTATTGGAGGCTTGAAAAGGTCTCTGGAATCCCCTAGTTACATTTGGTTGAAGCACCTATGCCTGGGTTTCAGGCAGGATTCACCGTTTCGTTTGATGCTGAGGTGCTATTCCAATACACATGGAGGGCCTCTACAATACTGTTCGAGTTCACGGAGAATACCAAAACCGAGCGGTCTAAGGCGCTGCAGTCATGAACTGTGCGGCTGGTCCCGGCGGAGGTTCAAGTCCTCCCTCGGCCATGACTGTGTGTGTGTTTGTCCTTAGGATAATTTAGGTTAAGTAGTGTGTCAGCTTAGGGACTGATGACCTTAGCAGTTAGGTCCCATAAGATTTCACAGACATTTGAGCATTTTTTGAGAATACCAAGAGTGCTCAGGTGTGAAACAGAATTTGGATTGTGGAGGGACTCACTCAAGGGTAGTCCGTGCAGTTTTGCAAAGCCAGTGTGCTGGGTTGGCGTAGTGGTTAGTGAATTAGTGGTATTCCCTCTGAAATGTCTAGAGAGCAGGAGGCATGAGTCCGAATCCCGGCCTTGGTACAAATTTTCATTCTTCACTGCAGTCTGCATGCACATGTACACCTCAGTGGGGAATTGTGCTGGTCAGTCAACAATGTAACGATCATATTGTGGCGGTTGAAGTAACACGTGGCTATGAAACATGGGCTGTGGCATCCGTTTACGAGCATTACCCCAAAAAGGTGGAACCGTATGCAACATTTATAAAATACTTAGCAACATAAGCACAACGAATGAGACTAATTATAACTTCAGACATCAACTCACGGTCTACCCTGTGGAAGTCAGACGGGACAGGCGACAGAGGCAGAGTAATTAACATCATTCAGGAGTGTGGACTGCAAATAGAAAACAAGGAAGGACGACCAACAACACACACTATTCAGCCAGAATTGTGACCACTGACCTACTATAGCCTACTATCGCTGTAAGCCTATTGTGTTGGCAGAAGAGCCAACACCGTGTTGCTAGAGGAGGCCGAAATGCACGCTTTTAAGCTCACGCAGGCTGGCGTGAGGTCTGGAAAATGACAATGTAATTAATATAGCCAATAAGGTACGTTGCTGCTGGAATACTTAACTTTAATCCATAATTGGTGTACATCGCTCTTCACTGTACAGGTTTTACAATCTCAATATTAACTGGTAATGGCGCCTTGCTAGGTCGTAGCAAATGACGTAGCTGAAAGCTATGCTAACTATCGTCTCGGCAAATGAGAGAGTAGTTGTCAGTGTAGCATCGCTAGCAAGGTCGTCTGTACAACTGGGGAGAGTGTTAGGACGTCTCACTAGACCTGCCGTGTGGCGGCGCTCGGTCTGCAATCACTGACAGTGGCGACACGCGGGTCCGACGTATACTAGCGGACCGCTGCCGATTTAAAGGCTACCACCTAGCAAGTGTGGTGTCTGGCGGTGACACGACAAAGCCCATTGAGATAATAGCAAATGGTTCAAATGGCTCTGAGCACTATGGGACTCAACATCTTAGGTCATAAGTCCCCTAGAACTTAGAACTACTTAAACCTAACTAACCTAAGGACATCACACACACCCATGCCCGAGGCAGGATTCGAACCTGCGACCGTAGCAGTCCCGCGGTTCCGGACTGCAGCGCCAGTACCGCTAGACCACCGCGGCCGGCGAGATAATAGCAGCGTCACCTGGCGAGGAATTACTGCAAGTCAGACACACGCACGGTGTATGCAGTATCAGTGAGCGTACCCTCCGTTTGTAGAATGGGGAACGCGCGTGATCTAGATGGTTTGGCCGGGAGCAGTATTGATGGCCCGGAGGCTTGGCACGAGCATTTCGAAAACTGCACGACTTGTCGGGTGTTCGAGAAGTGCTGTGGTGAATACCTTCAACACGTGACGAATCCGAGGTGAAACACGTCCAGACGTTGTGGTGTTGGGCGGCCACTCCTCATTACAGATGCCGGACGTCGTAGGCTAGGCAGGCTGGTATACTGTTGCGGAACTATCATCAGACTTTAGCGCTGGGCAGAATACAATTATGGGCGTCCGCGGCCGACGACCTATGCGTGGTGTCACCGCTAGACACCACACTTGCTAGGTGGTAGCCTTTAAATCGGCCGCGATCCGTTAGTATACGTCGGACCCGCGTGTCGCCACTATCAGTGATTGCAGACCGAGCGCCGCCACACGGCAGGTCTAGAGAGACTTCCTAGCACTCGCCCCAGTTGTACAACCGACTTTGCTAGCGATTGTTCACTGACAAAATACGCTCTCATTTGCCGAGACGATAGTTAGCATAGCCTTCAGCTACGTCATTTGCTACGACCTAGCAAGGCGCCATTACCAGTTACTATTGATACTGAGTCATGTACAGTCAAGAGCGACGCTCATCATTAATGGATTAAAGTTAAGTATTCCACCAGCTACGTCCGTTTTTCTAAAGTCTAAGTTCCTTGTCCTGTTCCAGACCTCACGCCAGCCTGCGTGAGCTAAAACGCGTGCCTTTCGGCTTCCTCTAGTACCCGGTGTTGGCTCTCCTGCCAACCCACAACACTATGCATGTGCGAATGTTAACACCACGACGTCGGCAACTACGATTGAAATTGGCACGTGACCATCGGCACTGGACGGTGGCGCAGTAGCAGAGCGTTGCGTCATCTGTTCAATCCAGATATCTTTTTGATCATGCCGATGGGAGGCGCTAGTCCGTCGTCTTCCAGGGGAAGAGCATCTTGATACCTGTACTGCGAGACCGAGACAAGCTGGCGGCGGCTCCATTATGCTTTGGGGAACATTCGCGTAGACATCCATGGGTTCCAGAACACATACACCCCTTAATGGCGATCATGTTTCCTGGCGGCAGTGGCATTTTTCAGCAACATAATGCTTCATGTCATAAGGCCAAGAGTGTGATGGAGTTGTTCGAGGAACACAGTGGCGAGTTCCAATTGATGTGGTGGGCTCCAACTCGGCAGATCTGAAGCCGATCGAGCACAACTGGGATGTGATTGAAGGTGGCGTCAGAGTTCATTGCCCCCTCCCCCCTCTCTGGAATTTACGGGTGTTAGATGACTTGAATGTGCAGAAGTGGTGCCCAGTCTTTCAAACGACCTACCAAGACATTGCTTCCATGTCACGACGCGTCGCCGTTGTTATCCGTGCCATTGGCAAACATACCGGCTGTTAGGTAGATGGTAACAACTTTCTGGCTGATCAGTGCACTTGGGACGCGATGTATCAACCAGCAACGTAGACATAATGAAGTGAATAACAGATAGCTGACCAGAAACTGCACGACCACTTAACGACGAGCGATCACAACACAATAACAAATTAACTGAAGCACTACTAAATCCGCAGCAGATGGCAGTTTCAATAGCCATAAAAAAAAGCAATATGAAGTACGTTATGAGAAAGACTAATCCGCGATATGCAGCGAAAAAGACGTTTGCACCAGAGAGCCGTTATGACAAGAAAACGACAGCTAATACTAGCTGAATATAGACTATCGAAGTAAACTTTTAAAACAACACTCATAGAGACCAAGAAAAAGCACTGAGTGCATTTCGTGACAACACAAACACAAGAAAACATCTGTGGAGAATCGTACAAAATAACGACTGAAAAACTCAAAACCCCATTCGCTCTTGCAGCGCTAAGGCAAGGAGACGGGCCCATGACACATGGATGGAGGCAGACAGCACAGTCGGTGCTGAATGAATTCCTCCCCGACGATGTCGTGGCCACAGACCAGGAAAAACAGACCACACCAAGAGAACAACTTGAGGAACCACACAAGGCAACAGTTGTTTCCTGCCCCTTTGCGCAAGAAAAGGTTACGTTAGCGATTGAAAACTGAAAAAGAAAAAGTCACCCAGGCCACATGGGATCCAATTTTATACACTACAACTGGCATCGCCACAGATCATCCCAATGTTAACTTGGATATTGAGTGATGCGCCAAAGCTGGGCAGAGTACAAACATTTTGAAAGACAGCCAACTCAATAATAGTAAAAAAATCCACGGCCAGGGACAGATCCATAATCATAACGGACTCATCTACCTAATAAATACACTATCTAATGTCCAGGATAGGCTCTTATATGACAGCCTGCAGACACACAGACCGCTTCGCGACCTTATCTCACGTCAGTTTGGCTTCCGGGAAGGTGAATCAGTCGATGATACTATAAACAGAGCACTCAAAAGAGTCTTTATTTGGCTCTGAGCACTATCGGACTCAACTGCTGTGGTCATCAGTCCCCTAGAACTTAGAACTACTTAAACCTAACTAACCTAAGGATATCACACACACCCATGCCCGAGGCAGGATTCGAACCTGCGATCGTAGCAGCAGCGCGGCTCCAGACTGGAGCGCCTAGAACCGCACGGCCACCGCGGCCGGCTCAAAATAGTCTAAAGAACCATATGTAAATATGCAACTTCAACAACCATGGACATTGCAGGCTCCTTTGAAAATCTCTGATGGCCTGCAATGTTCGCGAGGCTTAAAGAACTGGAGGTATCTGAGGTCCTAGCCACAGTTTTCTAGACTGCGGTAGAGGCAAGGTCGTAGACTGGCGCTCGCTCAATCACAAAGTTATTAAGAAAATAACCAAGTGTTGTCCACTTCGGACCGACTTTCTGGGATATCTCTATTGGACCCCTTCCGCCCCATACTGGAAGGAGACGCGAGAGTATTTGCGTAAGTGGATAACGTATTTGTCGTAGTATCAGCTGACGACATAGACCAGCTACAAGAGAAATCAACTGAAACACTTCAAACAGTTACACAATGGGGCAACACAAACAAGCTAAAAGTCGCAAACAATAGAACTACACACATTCTATTGAAGGGATCACTGAAAAGAATCCCTGAATTAAAGTTGGGTATACAAACATTAAACTCACAATAGCAATTGACGAGAACATAGCTTCAACGAATATACACGACTGACAAGAGATTTAAAAATTGACATATCGCTGTGCGCTGTTTGAATTAAAACTGAGGTTTGCTGCGAGTGCATGGGCTCACCGTCTCAAGCTGGCCACGATCTGAAGAGCTGAAAAGCAATGTCAGGCAAGGGCATAGGTGAGTGACTATCTGGGGCGTTTAGTACCGCACGAGCGGAAGTACTGTATGTGGTAATACGAATATACCCAGTCGATATTACGATCTTATACCGTGCAGCATCATTCTGGTTGAAAATGGGCAGACCGACAGGACTGAATTGGACTACCAATTCACGACAACTGCCAACTCAAACTCTGGCGTGTGAAGACCTGGCAACAAGAATCGGAGGTTACCGACAATGGGCGCCGTGTATAAAACAAGTTCCTTGATATACAGCAGCGGCTGAAATGAGCTAAGCCAATCTCAACCTTGACATGGTTCACTTTCTGACCGGTCACAGCCCTTATCCCAAGCACTTAAACCGTGTGACACTGAGCAAAGACTCAAACTGTACATGTGGGGCAACTGGAACCCCGAAACATACAGTCCTGACCTGTAGGCTGTTCAATAACGTAGGGCAAACAGGAAAACACAGACAGGCATTAACACAGGACACCATATACGGGGTGTTCATAAATTCCCGTTACAAACTTCTAGGACTTGTAGAATGGATTGAGTACATAACGTTTTGAATATGATTCCACGTCCGGAAGCGTACTGTTTACGTTCTGCGACGGTTTCAAATCAGCTGTGTAACGTGTCCACGTCTGCTGATGATGTGATGATGATGTTCGGTTTGTGGGGCGCTCAACTGCGCTGTCATCAGCGCCCGTACAAATTCCCAACCGTTGCTCAGTCCATCTCGCCACTTTCATGAATGATGATGAAATGATGAGGACGACACAAACACCCAGTCATCTCGAGGCAAGTGAAAATCCCTGACCCCGCGGGGAATCGAACCCGGTCCACGTCTGCTGAGGGAAAGAGAAAAGACTCAGCGTTGCTTGTCCTGGTATGCAGTAGGGTAGACAGGCTGACGTGTACTATTTCTTGTGGGGTCGTATGCAAAGTTTATTTTACGAGACTTCTGTAGAGACAGAGGAAAATATGCTGGCACGAGTTGTAGCTGCTGCACTAGAAACTGAAGAGACAGCAGGTGAGACGGAGGATGTGTACCAGAACATGCTTCGTAGGTACAAGTCTGTAATAACGTTGGTGGTCGCCACTTCGAGCCGCTGCTGTGATGCATCAGTACTGTTCCGTACGTACAGTGCGCTGGGTTCTTTTTTATTTTGGAATAATGTATACACGTAATGTAAAAACGTTAACACAAAAAAATAAAATGGATGTTTAGTTATGTTTCCTTTCGAATTGTTACCTAATAACTGTACTGCGTCACGTCTACTTCACTTCCTTAAGGCGAAGTGGATGAGTTAAACATCTGAACAGAAACCGTAATAGAATGGAAACGGTACGTTTCCGGACGTGGGTTCCTATTAAAAATATTATGTGTTCACTCCCTCTACAGGTCCTGGGAGTTTGTAAACGGAATTTCCGAATACCCCATACAACATAGTCTATAACGAAGACGCGTGACACACACGTAACACTTTAGCCGACACAGTCTCTTCAGCGATTCGCAATGAGTACCTAAATAAGACGACCACGTCACCAACTACAAAGCAAGCAGCACTAGGACAAATTACACTGAGTAAACAAACGATGACAATGCACAAAAGTCATGACGTACATGAAACGTAATCGAGACAAGCAGAAACAGACTATCAACATACAAAGCTTAGAAATAGAGAGCGGTTAGAAAATAAACTTAATAAGAGCCTAAAACATACAAACAGACATAAAGAGTAGATTTAGATAGTAACCGATAATTGCACCACAGGGCCTCACGTTAAACCCGTTCTAAGATAAACAGTTTTATAATAATTATAATAGCACGTACTTTTCACAAACAAGGCACATAACATGGCCAAAACAAGCACAACTTAAAATTTAACGTTGGGATTCAAAACATCAAGAATACTTAAGGTGTCAGGAAGTCAATGGCTCGAGGTACCATACCGAGTCCGCAGCTCGTCGTCATGCGGTAGCGTCCTCGCTTCCCGCGCCCGGGTTCCCGAGTTCGATTCCCGGCGGAGTCAGGGATTTTGTCTGCCTCGGGATGACTGGGTGTTGTGTGCTGTCATTAGGTTAGTTAGGTTTAAGTAGTTCTAAGTCCTAGGGGACTGATGACCATAGATGTTAAGTCCCATAGTGCTCAGAGCCATTTGATCCGTGCTGACATGAGGAAAGTTTCCAACTTATTTCACATACACAAACACCAATTGACCGGCGTTGCCTGATGAAACGTTGTTGTGATGCCTCGTGTAAGGAGGAGAAATGCGTACCATCACGTTTCCGACTTTGATAAAGGTCGGATTGCAGCCTATCGCGATTGCGGTTTATCATATCGCGACATTGCTGCTCGCGTTGCTCGAGATCCAATGACTGTTAGCAGAATATGGAATCGGTGGGTTCAGGAGGGTAATTCGGAACGCCGTGCTCGATCCCAACGGCCTTGTATCACTAGCAATCGAGACGACAGGCATCTTATCACCATGGCTGTAACGGATCGTGCAGCCACGTCTCGATCCCTGAGTCAACAGATGGGGACGTTTGCAAGACAACAACCATCTGCACGAACAGTTCGACGACGTTTGCAGCAGCATGGACTATCAGCTCGGAGACCATGGCTGCGGTTACCCTTGACGCTGCATCACAGACAGGAGGGCCTGCGATGGTGTACTCAACGACGAACCTGGGTGCACGAATGGCAAAACGTCATTTTTTCGGATGAATGCAGGTTCTGTTTACAGCATCATGATGGTCGCATCCGTGTTTGGCGACATCGCGGTGAACGCACATTGGAAGCGTGTATTCGTCATCGCCATACTGGCGTATCACCCGGCGTGATGGTATGGGGTGCCATTGGTTACACGTCTCTGTCACCTCTTGTTCGCATTGACGGCACTTTGAACAGTGGACGTTACATTTAAGTTGCGTTGCTACCCGTGGCTGTATCCTTCATTCGATCCCTTGTGAAACCCTACATTTCAGCAGTATAATGCACGACCGCATGTTGCAGGTCCTGTACGGGCCTTTCTGGATACAGAAAATGTTCGACTGCTGCCCTGGCCAGCACATTCTCCAGATCTCCCACCGACTGAAAACTTCTGGTCAATGGTGGCCGAGCAACTGGCTTGTGACAATACGCCAGTCACTACTGTTGATGAACTGTGGTATCTTGTTGAAGCTGCATGGGCAGCTGTACCTGTACACGCCATCCAAGCTTGTTTGACTCAATTCTTAGGCGTATCCGGGCCGTTATTACGGCCAGAGGTGGTTGTTCGGGGTACTGATTTCTCAGGATCTATGCACCCAAATTGCGTGAAAATGTAATCACATGTCAGTTCTAGTATAATATATTTGTCCAATGAATACCCGTTTATCATCTGCATTTCTTCTTGGTGTAGCAATTTTAATGGGCAGTAGTGTATAAGTATAAAGCTGCGTTACGTAAAGAATAATAAGAAAATAAATAAATAGAAAATAAGAAGAGTGTACCACCACTTCGCAGGTACGAGAAACGGTACGTATGGTGGTTTTGTGTTGGGATGGCTTTTCGGTAACATCTGTGCACACTACCACACGCAGCGGCTGAGAGACCTCAACGGCCGGCAATAAGAAATGAGGCAGCCGGCCACAAAAAATTCAGCAGCAAAGGAAAAAAACGTCCCTACGCTCTTGGCACCATCGCAAACGGTGTCACCGACTTGTTGGTGTCAACGGAACACAACGTACTGGTCGTTGTGCAAAGAGACCACCTCATCCAATCACCGTGGCATTGTGGAGAGTGAGATGGCGAGCCTTGCAGTCCTGTTAAATGCGATTGAAATTGTATCCGCTGTTTGACGTGGGTCCCATCTTGTCTGTTGCACAGTGTAGCGGTCATCTGCTGCTGTAGTTGATCATGGTTGACCACATCCTCTCCTTCTGGCACCAGTCTTTTCCTGCTCCTCCATCTGCCTTGGGTTGGGGGGACAGCCTAATTTAGCTCTGTATTCAAGCTGCCCTCATTCAATGTGACGTCCACCTTTCTGTGCACGCCTGGGAGACCTGTGCGAATATGCTCCCGCAGTTTCATTCATTTCCAGCGAGTTGTTAATATGCTATGTTTATTTATCTATCTTGTCCATAACTTTCGCCGAGCAGTGTATATAAAAAAATTTTAAAGAGTGACTGCCTGCAGTGCAGGACTTGCAGTCACATTCTGAAAAAACATCAGCCTCTTGCTATCGTGTTACTGTTTTGCCCAACTCACGAAATCATAAAACGCAGTAGCAGGTTTTGAGTAGACGGGAACGAGTCATACATAAAGTCAGGCAAATCACAAATATATGAGAGTAAGAGAGCATAGATACATAAACTAGAGCTACCACATAGACTCAACTGAAATTAAATAACCAGTTTATTGATAAGATTAATGGTAACTATAATTTATCCACGACAGAGTTTGCCTACGAAAGCCTTCTATGCCCCTACTCCTCCTCCCCCACCCCACCCCCTACAAACACAGACTGATGAGTCAAAAGATTATGACCTATGCCCACTGTGAGAATGAATGCCACCTGGTAGCGCTGCGGTCACGTGACGCGGTAAGGAATGTACACACACCAAAAAAAGTTTTGCATCACCTCGGTTCCGAGAGATTCGAAACCTGTACAGAAAACTGGAATAGAGATCAACATAAACATCATTTCCACCCTTTTTATTGCTCATGAAAACGTCACATTACATGTTGTACCACCATACAGCGAGATCTTCAGAGGTGTTGGTCCAGATTGCTGTGCACACCGGTACCTCTAATACCCAGTAGTACTTCCTTCTGCATTGATGTATGCCTGTATTCGTCGTGGCATACCATCCACAAGCTCATCTAGGCACTGTTGGTCCAGATTGTCCCACTCCTCAGCGGCTATTCGGCGTAGATCCCTCAGAGTGGTTAGTGGGTCAAGTCGTCCATAAGCAGTTCAAAAAATGGTCCAAATGGCACTGAGCACTATGGGACTTATCTGAGGTCATCAGTCCCCTACACGTAGAACTACGTAAACCTAACCTAACCTAACGACATCACACACATCCATGCCCGAGGCAGGATAGAACCTGCGACTGTAGCAGCAGTTCCGTTCCGGACTGAAGCGCCTAGAACCGTTCGACCACAACGGCCGGCCCATAAACAGCACTTATCAATTTATCCCAGGCATGTTCGATAGGGTTCATGTCTGGAGAACATGCTGGCCATTCTAGTCGAGCGTTGTCGTTATCCTGAAGGAAGTAATTCACAAGACGTGCGCGATGTCGGTGCGAATTGTCGTCCATGAAGACGAATGCCTCGCCCATATGTTGCCGATATGGTTGCACTATCGGTCGGATGATGGCATTCACGTATCGTACAGCCGTTACGGCGCCTTCCATGACCACCAGCGGCGTATGTCGGCCCCAATTAATGCCACCCTAAAACAGCAGGGAACCTCCACCTAGCTGCACTCGTTGGACAGTGCGTCTGAGGCGTTCAGCCTGACCGGGTTGCCTCCAAACACGTCTCCGACGATTGTCTGTTTGAAGGCATATGCGACACTCATCGGTGAAGAGAACGTGATGCCAGTCCTGAGCTCTTGTCGCGGTCCGCGCTGCTTTCCCCGTCAGAACTTCGAGCCCTCCCTCGGGCATGGGTGTGTCTGTCGTACTTAGCGTAAGTTAGTTTAAGGTGGATTAAGTAGTGTGTAAGCTTAGGGACCGATGACCTCAGCACTTTGGTCCCATAAGACCTTACCACAAATTTTCAATTTTCCAATCCTGAGCGGCCCATTCGACGTGTTGTTGGACCCATCTGTACCGCGGCTGCGTGGTGTCGTGACTGCAAAGATGGACCTCGCCATGGACGTCGGGAGTGAAGTTGCGCATCTTGCAGCCTATTGTGCACAGTTTGAGCCGTAACACGACGTCCTGTGGCTGCACGAAAAGCATTATTCTACATGGTGGTGTTGCTAACAGGGTTCCTCCGAGCCATAATCCGTAGATAGTGGTCATCCACTGCAGTAGTAGCCCTTGGGCGGCCTGAGCGAGGCATGTCATCGATAGTTCCTGTCTCTCTCTGTCACCTCCATGTCCGAACAGCATCGCTTTAGCTCACTCCGAGACGCCTGGACACTTCCCTTGTTGAAACCCCTTCCTGGCACAAAGTAACAATATGGACGCGATCGAACCATGGTATTGACCGTCTAGGCATGGTTGTACTACATGCAACACGAGCCGTGTACCTCTTTCCTGGTTGAATGAGCCGGCCGGTGTGGCCGAGCGGTTCTAGGCGCTTCAGTCTGGAACCGCGCGACCGCTAAGGTCGCAGGTTCGAATCCTACCTCGGGCATGGATGTGTGTGATGTACTTAGGTTAGTTACGTTTAAGTAGTTCTAAGTTCTAGGGGACTGATGACCTCAGAAGTTAAGTCCCATAGTGCTGAGAGCCATTTGAACCATTTTGAACCTGGTTGAATGACTGGAACTGATCGGCTGTCGGACCCCTCCGTCTAATAGGTGTTGCTCATGCAAAGTTGTTTAGATCTTTGGGTGGGTTTAGTGACATCTCTGATCAGTCAAAGGGGCTGTGTCTGTGACGCAATATCGACAGCCAACGTCTATCTCCAGGAGTTCTGGGAAACCGGATGATACAAAACATTTTTTGATGTGTGTATATAAACAGGGCGGACATGACTGAGGAAGCATTGAGCGATGACACGGGCCGCAAATAGTGAAATCTTTCGACGTAAGCAGCTTTGACGAGGTGTAGATCGTGATAGCCCAGCGCTTGGGAGTGGGCATCCCGGACACGGCGAAGCTGATCTGTTGTGCACGTGATGCTTTCGTGACATCTAAGGAAAGAGGTTGAGTGACGGTGAAACTACGAATAGGGGACAAGGTATTGGAGTTCCACGCTTCTTCACAGAACGTTGAGGTGAGAGGCTTGCCCGCGCTATAAAGCACGATAGGCGGCGATCCTGGCAGATCTGACTGCAGAGTACTAATCTGGTGCGGGAAAGGGCGGACTCCATAGGACCAGCGCACATTCTTGAACATCGGACTCCACAGCAGACGATCCCTACGTGGTCTCGTGTTGACCCAGAGGCATCGTTGATTACAATTGCAATGGGCACGGGATCATCGAGATTTGGCCGTGGATCAAAAGCAACTTGTCGGCTGATCCTATGACTCATGTTTCTCGTTACACCAGTTCGATGGTCGTGCCTGGATACGCCGTCATCCAGGGGAACGGCTGCTCAAAAATGCACTGAGCAGCAAACGCACTTTGGTGAGGGCAGTATTATACTTTGTGGGACATTCACGTAGGCATCCATGTGACCTGTTGTTGTAATCGAAGATATTGTGACAGCTGTTGATTAAGTGAACAGTATTGTACACCACTTAGACTCCTTCATGCCGGATGTCATCCCCAATGGCAGTGGTATATTCCAGCAGGATAACTGTCCGTCTCACAATGGTGAAATCGTGTTACAATGAACTGAGGAGTATGACACTGAAGTCACGTTGATGTCTTGGCCATCAGATTCGCCTGGTATGAACCGGGTGGGACACATCTCAGATGGTGTCGGGCTCCACCTCTGTGCCCACAAACCACTGGATAGTAATTTACAAGAATTGCATGAC
Organism: Schistocerca cancellata; assembly: GCF_023864275.1. Lineage (NCBI taxonomy): Eukaryota > Metazoa > Arthropoda > Insecta > Orthoptera > Acrididae > Schistocerca > Schistocerca cancellata. Next base: position 207,228,593 of record NC_064629.1, on the reverse strand, counting down.
CCTGCAGGAAACTATCAAGGACGTGTCGAATCCGTGCAGGCAAAACCGCTGCTATACTGCGTTCCAAAGGCCGACCAACACGCTAATAAGCAGTTGGTCATTATAGAGGGCGATTCAGCTGCCCCTACCCATGGGTTTTTTGCAAACCACAACGCCCTCAAATGCCACACACCATATTTTCGTACTCTCTCACTCACTATGTGCAAACTATTAGTGCTACAGGAGAAAAGGGACAGGTTCTTATATATAGGAAATTTAATGTAGTCAAATTTTGTGCTGGGATACGTTTTCGCTAGAGGCCATAGTTTTCGAATTATTCAAGCAAAATGTAGCAAAGTGATCTTCAAACGAGTTTTTCTTGGGTAATTCGAAAAGCGACTCTTTCGGCGAAAACGTATCTCAAAACAAAATTTTTCTGTAGGGCTAATGGTTTGGGCGCAAACGAGAGAATATGAAAATCTCGCTCACGGTTTTTGAAGGTGTTGTGGGTTGCATAAAACCTATCAGTATGGGCAACTGAATCACCCTTTATAAATATGCAGGTATAGAGTATTTAAAAGTTTATGCATCAGACGTCTAGGGGTGAAGCACTACATGGTGAACAATTTCTGTTGGAGATAAAATGTTCGCTGACACTTCATGGCGACGCTAGGTGTAGTTTAATATTGTAAGAAGTGTATATTTCTATTGTCTATTGTCAAATCACAATTTATGAAAGATGTTTATATTTTATTAATAAGATTAAGAAGGAATAATTAATATTTGTCATGTTGGAAATAATTGTGGTAGCAGGGATTGTCTGCTCCAGAAAGCATTGTTGGCAGGAGAGACCGCACTTTAGCGTTCGTAGGAGTCAGTAGTAAGCGAGAAGTGAAGCGAGTCGGTAGTAGGTCTGAAGCGAGAGGTTGAGAGCAGCGGTGTACCTGCCAGCCACTAGCTATGATTTACAAGAGATTATAAACGGATGTACAGAGACATCAAATAACTATTACAATAAGAGGAACCAATATTATTGAATTAATTTTTTGAGAAACTCAAGACTACTGAAGGTATGTTCGCGCATTGCTAGTTGCAAGATTATTGTAAAAAGGAAGTCTCATTTGAAGGTTTGTAAAATCATTTCATTCAGAACATATTTAACTTTTGCAGTAATATTGCATTGCTATTATAATCCATCCCAAAAACCATCAACGTAAAACTTTGCAAAAATTTAATGTTGTCAAGAAAAAGTTTAACTATGGATTACGTAACTTTAGCCAAATTAATTAAAGAATAACGTCAGCTTTGCTATTAAAGAATAACGTCAGCTTTGGCAATAAATACAGCCACTTATTATGAAATCCCACCAGCAGCTAATAGAGTATAGTAAAACAGAGTAAGTATGTTCATGTCGCAGTTCGATGTAGCAGTCAGATGGCGATCCGGTAACAGTAAAAAGGTAATGTACAGTTTTGGGTTATTGCAGATAACGACTGAGGGCCACACGACAACGACACATTCTATGTTTCGTCGAAATAATCCGAAAATTACTTTTAAAAAACAGCAATTAAATTTGTATGCGAAGATTGAGAAAGAGAATAAATTTCAAAGGGAAGATTTCATTTGTTATTATTAAGCAAGAGATAGAAATCCTAAGGGCAGGTTACATAGGTTATTGTAGAAGGGAAGGTTATCATCAAAAAAGAGGTATAGAGGAGACGGGAAGGTTTCACTTGGCGACAGCCAATCAGTCAGACTCTTTAGTGAATATACTGTGAAATGAATGAACTGACTCTGACAATTGTATGAATAAGCTAGTGTTAAGTGGCGCAACGCTTATACTAAACTGTATACCTTTAATTCACAGCCCATCGGCAATTCTGTTTGCTCTATTGATTCTGCGTTGAAAAGTGTTTGTTCAGTGTTAAATCCGCTTTAAACAGTGATATATTTTGTTGCGTGTGCTAATTATAGACAATGTCCCAGCAGAATAATTACTCGTTCTCAAAGTGATAAATATGTAGAAAATACTGACGAGAAATTCGAATAGACAGAAATAATACGTGTGAAAAACTCGGTAGTGAAACGTTAGGTGAACAGTCATTCGAGAGCAGTAATAATATGGATTCTTTTGACGAACAATCAACTTCAGAAATGCCAACTGCTAATGAGACATTAGTGCAAAATAATTTATTTTTAAATACAACAGACGCTACACAGCCACAAATTACGCGTAGCAGACATAATAGTTTCAGTAACGAAACCACTACAATGCAGTCAGACAGTGTGACTCCATTACGTGCCGAAACAGATTCAAACGGTACACAGCTACACAATCTGCGTGGCAGATACCACAGTTTTGTTGACAAAAATTCCGAAACTACAGAAGAAGTGACACGATTGCAATCGTCCGAGGATGTTCAAAAGAACACTGATGTACAACCTTTAACAACGAATACAAATACACACAGAAGTCAATCCGAAACGGATCCAATAATGGCATTTTTGTTACAAATGAGACAAGACATGAATCAAAACTTTAGCAGAAGGGCACAAGAATCAGCAGACCTAAAAAACGAAATCAAGGCAGAACGCACACACACAGAACAGAAATTAGACAAAATGTACCAAAATCTAAAACACGAAATCAAAGTAGAAATTCAAGCAGTCGCTGAAAAATCAAACCAAGAATTACACGCCAAGATTCAAGAAATAACAGATAAACAAGAAGCGAGAAACAATGACAGAGAACTTTTCTAAACAAAACGGTCACATTGATGAACGTTTTAACAATCACACAGAAAACTGTTTCATACGTCACCGCAAACTGGTGCGATCGCAGGATAAAGAACGAAAAGAACTATCACAAACAATTAATAAACAGCGACAGGACGACAAAAAGAAAGCGTCTGCTCAGGGAAAAACTTACGTGGACAATCACATACACTCGATTTCGGAAGAAATCGAAACGGTTAAGAAGACAAATATTCAAATACAAGAGAGGCTCATGGAAATCCAAACACATACAATTGAGGCGAAAATTTCTACACACACTGAAATCCAGAATATTAGAGATAAATTAACAGAAGAAGTTCTGACACTAACTGACAAAATGGGACACATAGAAATCAATCAAGACTCAGAAAATTTGAAAGCAGATTTTAAGAAAGTAACCAAAAGTAATCGTAAATTACGAAACGAATTGACGGAAAAGATCAACGAACTCACTACAAGAATAGACCTGTTAGATACTACAAATGACAGTAAATCAGATGACACCACACCAGTCTCAGTTCAACAGATTTCTAATAGTAATGATGCGCAAATTATAAATGTGCAACAAACAAAGCAGACCTAGAATCACGTAATAATTTGTTACATCCGAAAATCAATTCTTTACAGCAAAGGATAGCTGACACACAAGAAACAACTGCAAACAATCAATTCCAACAGAACACACACCATTACGACATACCTCAGATGCACAATACATATAATGTCGGTAGACTTCAGAGAGTAAGAGATCTTAAACAGGCAGAAAGACACACAAATTCATATTCACAACATTACGAAAGTAATTACACACAAAGACATGACGGTTTCGACCACAAGCATTTCCTTTCAGTGAGAAAGTTTAAAACATTTAAAAACGACAGGAAGCAAATACATCCACTGGACTGGATCCGACAATTCAATGCGGCACTCCGACCATCATAGCCAGTTCAACATAAGCTAGAATTTATTATTAGTTTTCTTGAAGGGGAACCAGCGAGAAGAATGCGACCAATTGCTAGACAGTGGTTTTCAGTAGAAGCATTCCAGCAAGCATTTCTAGCAGCATATTGGTCAGATACCACACAGAGTAGCATTAAAGATCTGCTAATTAGTCTGCCAAATTTCGAGAATTCTACTTTCCCAACAGTCACACAATTTTTCGAGTATATGGTTGAACAAAACCAATACCTCAATGAGACATACAGTCAATCCGCATTAATACAGCTGTGTATTTCAAAACTCCCCAAAGCATTAAAAGTGTCATTATTAACAGGTCAGCAAAAGGACAGCGTGTACACATTTAGAGACAATCCCTGCTACCATTACAAAATGTATTAATGCGCGGTCTTTCCCGCTCTTTTCTTAAAATGTATCCATACGCGGTCTCTCCCACCCTTTTTAAAATTATATCAATTTGCGGTCTCTCTTGTCAACAATACTTTGGTGCAGACATTCCCTGCTACCACAATTATTTCCAACATGACAAATATTAATTATTCCTACTTAATCCTATTAACAAAATATAAACATCTTTCATAAATTGTGATTTGACAATAGACAATAGAAATATACACGTCTTACAATATCGGTTATGCCCCTGAGAGGCAGCAGAGCGTAGTTACTCTGCAGCGTGCATAGGCAATGCGTGCTGCCTACAATCCAGTCTTCTGCTCTGCGTGAAACGGGGTAGGATGAGTTCCTAATTCGCTTTTGAAATACCTTTCTCTGTTTATAGACACTCACTGCTAAGGTCGTCTTGTTGATAATCGCGCTACCAATTTAATTGGGTAGAAAGTAAGCAGATGCAGTATACCTTGTTATTAGACCTTGCTAGGTCGCTGAAATCTCGTCGACTCAGCGCCGGTGAATTCAATAAAAAGACGCCGAGCATTGCCAGAAAGCATCGGCGAACATTTTTTTTCTCACGAAAGTTTTTTCCCATGAAGTGATCTGACACTCCTAGATCTTCGATGCAAAGACTTTGAAGCACTTCTTAAGTAATACACTCCTGGAAATTGAAATAAGAACACCGTGAATTCATTGTCCCAGGAAGGGGAAACTTTATTGACACATTCCTGGGGTCAGATACATCACATGATCACACTGACAGAACCACAGGCACATAGACACAGGCAACAGAGCATGCACAATGTCGGCACTAGTACAGTGTATATCCACCTTTCGCAGCAATGCAGGCTGCTATTCTCCCATGGAGACGATCGTAGAGATGCTGGATGTAGTCCTGTGGAACGGCTTGCCATGCCATTTCCACCTGGCGCCTCAGTTGGACCAGCGTTCGTGCTGGACGTGCAGACCGCGTGAGACGACGCTTCATCCAGTCCCAAACATGCTCAATGGGGGACAGATCCGGAGATCTTGCTGGCCAGGGTAGTTGACTTACACCTTCTAGAGCACGTTGGGTGGCACGGGATACATGCGGACGTGCATTGTCCTGTTGGAACAGCAAGTTCCCTTGCCGGTCTAGGAATGGTAGAACGATGGGTTCGATGACGGTTTGGATGTACCGTGCACTATTCAGTGTCCCCTCGACGATCACCAGTGGTGTACGGCCAGTGTAGGAGATCGCTCCGCACACCATGATGCCGGGTGTTGGCCCTGTGTGCCTCGGTCGTATGCAGTCCTGATTGTGGCGCTCACCTGCACTGCACCAAACACGCATACGACCATCATTGGCACCAAGGCAGAAGCGACTCTCATCGCTGAAGACGACACGTCTCCATTCGTCCCTCCATTCACGCCTGTCGCGACACCACTGGAGGCGGGCTGCATGATGTTGGGGCGTGAGCGGAAGACGGCCTAACGGTGTGCGGGACCGTAGCCCAGCTTCATGGAGACGGTTGCGAATGGTCCTCGCCGATACCCCAGGAGCAACAGTGTCCCTAATTTGCTGGGAAGTGGCGGTGCGGTCCCCTACGGCACTGCGTAGGATCCTACGGTCTCGGCGTGCATCCGTGCGTCGCTGCGGTCCGGTCCCAGGTCGACGGGCACGTGCACCTTCCGCCGACCACTGGCGACAACATCGATGTACTGTGGAGACCTCACGCCCCACGTGTTGAGCAATTCGGCGGTACGTCCACCCGGCCTCCCGCATGCCCACTATACGCCCTCGCTCAAAGTCCGTCAACTGCACATACGGTTCACGTCCACGCTGTCGCGGCATGCTACCAGTGTTAAAGACTGCGATGGAGCTCCGTATGCCACGGCAAACTGGCTGACACTGACGGCGGCGGTGCACAAATGCTGCGCAGCTAGCGCCATTCGACGGCCAACACCGCGGTTCCTGGTGTGTCCGCTGTGCCGTGCGTGTGATCATTGCTTGTACAGCCCTCTCGCAGTGTCCGGAGCAAGTATGGTGGGTCTGACACACCGGTGTCAATGTGTTCTTTTTCCATTTCCAGGAGTGTAGAACCCAGTATGTCCACTCGACGGCGAGTGTTCATCTGAGACAAGTGTAATGTCAAGAGTGTCCCAAAGAAGTGTGATAGGACCGACATTACTTTCTGTATACGTAAACGATATGGCGGACACGGTGAGCAGCAATCTGCAAGTTTTTGCTGTTGATGCTGTGGTGTACGGGAAGGAGTCGAAGGTGAGTGATTGTATGATGATACAAGATGATTTAAACAAACTTTCTAGTTGGTGTGATGAATGGCAGATAGCTGTAAGTGCAGAAAGATGTAAGTTAATGAGGATAGTAGGAAAAACAAACCGGTAATGTTCGGATACGGCATTAGTAGCGTCCTGCTTGTCACAGTCACATATCTCGGCACAACGTTGCAGAGCGATATGAGGTGGAACGTGCATCTGAGCACTGTGATAGGCAAGGCGAATGGTCGACTTCGGTATATTGGGAGAATTTTAGGAAAGTGTGGTTGATCTGTAAAGGAGGCCGTATATAGGACTCTAATGCGACCTATTCTTGAGTACTGCTAGAGTGTTTGAGACCCGCAATAGGTCGGATTAAAGGAAGACATCGAAGCAATTCACGGGCGAGCTGCTAGATTTGTTACCGGTAGGTCCGAACAACACTCAAGTGTTACGGCGATGCTTCGAGAACTCACATGGGAATCCCTGGAGGGAAGGCGACGTTCTTTTCAATTAACACTAATGAGAAAATTTCGTGAATTGGCATTTGAGGTTGACTGCAGAACGATTCTCCTGCCACCAACAAATATTTCGCGTAAGGACCACGAAGATAACACACGTGAAATTAGGGCTTATACGGAGGGAGGCATACAGACAGTCGTTTCTCCCTCGCTCTTTCTGCAAGTGAAACAGCAAAGGAAATGACTAGTAGGGGTACAGGATACCCTCCACCACGCACCGTTTTGTGGCTAGCTGAATATGTATGTAGAATAGATATAACGGTGGCGAGAACGAGAGTACCTTCGACTTGTTTACTACACAGCAGAATATTATGGAATTTTATCAATGACAAACAGTAACTGTGGATGTTCCGTAGTTTCTGTTTCTCATTGACAAATATGTAACTGTCCTCTGAACGAACAACGGATAAATCCAATAACATGACTAAACAGAAGTGCTGACGTCTTTCACCTGACAATAATCCTGAGAAAGACGTCTAATATCTCACGAAAATGAAGTTACATAATTTCAAAAAATGGTTTGCAGAGCGATGTCTGCGTAATTCTTCAGCATATTACGTATCACTTTCATAGAGCTCACGCAGTAGTGGCCAATTACTCATTCTTCTTATTCTCGTTAGAGAAAGCAGGTATGCCACACCGCTATTGCCGGCCGGAGTGGCCGAATGGTTAAAGGCGCTACAGTCTGGAACCGCACGACCGCTACGGTCGCAGGTTCGAATCCTGCCTCGGGCATGGATGTGTGTGATGTCCTTAGGTTAGCTAGGTTTAACTAGTTCTACGTTGTAGGGGACTTATGACCACAGCAGTTGAGTCCCATAGTGCTCAGAGCCACACCGCTATTCGATTTAATCAATACAGAGAAACCACAGAAAGCTTATTTGTAATTTAGTATCCCCGTTTCCCGAATGCAGGATTTTTAACCTATTTGACTTTGTGTTAATTTTCGAAGGTCACAGAGTACACAATCTGATCAAAAGCATCCGGACACCTATTAGTGGACATTAATATACTATATGTCCAACTTTTGCCTTCATGATAGCTTGAACTCCCCTAAGGACTCTTTCAGTGTTGTGTAAGAATGTCTGTGCAGAAACCAGAGAAGATCGTGACGTTGGCCGCTAGGGTCTGGAGCGAAGTCAACGTTCTAGCTCATCCCAAAGGTGTTTCACTAAGTTCAGATCGGGACTCAGGATCCGCCAGTCCATTTCAGGAATGTTATTGGCCACAAACCATTACCTCACAGATGCTGCTTTGACATTGTGTGGGATGCTGAAACAAATACCCATCGTCTCCGAACTACCATATGCACCACACAATGCTGTAAAATGTGTTTATAACATTAAGCATTTAGCGTTCTCTTAAGCGCAATAAGGGGATCACACCCTAACTACGAAAAACACCACCATACTGTTACACCATCTCCTCCGTACTTCAGAGTTGGCAGTAGACATAATGGCAGGTAACGTTCTCCCGATATTCGTCAAACCGAACCCCTTCCACAGGATTGTTATAGCGTGATTTATGATTCCAAATCTCTCGTTTACATGCATTCTCTACTTCACCTCAAGCGTCGCTTAGCATTGATTACAGAAATGTGTGGCTTATGAGGATTTGCTCGATCAGTGTAACCCATTCGTTTTAACTCCCTACACACTTTCACTGTGGTTGATGGACCGTTGGTAGCATTGTCGGACTCATGAACAGTTCCTGCTGCTTATTTCATACGAATTCTTACAACCATCCTCCGCAATGTTTGACGACCCTGTGCGTGATATTGATTCAGTTGTGGTTGTTCCTTAGCGTTTCCACTTCACTGTCACACTCCACCTGGGCAGTTTTAGAAAGATATAAATATCCCTGATGGATCTGTTACTAAGGTGACATCCAGTGTCAAGTCCAAGTTCGAAGTCACTGTGCTCTCCTGTGTGACAGATTCTACTGTTACTGCTTCTTTGTTGACAACACGACACACCCTGCCTCCTCTATATTGGTGATCCGCCTCTCTTGTCATCTAGTGGTCCATTCTAAGTTACATAGTGATGTCGGGATAGTTTCGGTTAGACAGTGTATATCATAACGTATCTAGTACATTTTCAGAGATAATATCGGAATAACAAGACGTCAAACTATAAAATTTCAGAATTAGAACTGAATTGGTTCAAATGGCTCTGAGCACTATGGGTCTTAACTTCTGAGGTCATCAGTCCCCTAAAACTTAGAACTACTTCAACCTAACTAACCTAAGAACAGCACACACATCCATGCCCGAGGCAGGATTCGAACTTGCGACCGTAGCGGTCGCGCAGTTCCAGATTGTAGCACCTAGAACCGCTCGTCCACCCCGGCCGGCAGAACTGAATTAATGTAATGGTAATAATGATGAAAATATTTCATACAGCAAAAGAATAGGCATTATGTAGAAATCACATTAATGGTTAGTGAAACAAAAACAGAAACATACCCACACAACATGATCAAAAGTATCCGGACACTCCCAAAAACATACGTTTTTCATATTAGTTGCATTGTGCTGCCACCTGCTGCCAGGTACTCCATATCAGCGACCTCAGTAGGCATTAGACATCGTGAGAGAGCAGAATGGGGCACTCCGCGGAACTCACAGACTTCAAACTTGTCAGATGATTGGGTGCACTTGTGTCATACTTCTGTACGCGAGATTTACACACTCCTAAAAATCTCTAGGTCTACTGTTTCCGATGTGATAGTGAAGTGTATACGTGAAGGGACACGTACAGCACAAAAGCTTACAGGCCGACAGACCGCCAATAGCTGAGGAGGGTCTTAATGTGGAATAAGCAGACATCTATCCAGACCATCACACAGGAATTCCAGACTGCATCAGGATCCACTGCAAGTACCATGACAGTTAGGCAGAGGCTGAGAAAACTTGGATTTCATGGTCGGGCGGCTGCTCATAAGCTACACAACACGCCGGTAAACGCCAAATGACGCCTCGCTTGGTGTAAGGAGCGTAAACATTAGACTATTGAACAGTGGAAAAACGTTGTGTGGAGTGACGAATCACGGTTCACAATGTGGTAATCCGATACATACAGCACAAAAACGTACAGTCATTTTTGCGCAAATATTTAGGCTGCATTAAGTTGTATATACACTCCTGGAAATTGAAATAAGAACACCGTGAATTCATTGTCCCAGGAAGGGGAAACTTTATTGACACATTCCTGGGGTCAGATACATCACATGATCACACTGACAGAACCACAGGCACATAGACACAGGCAACAGAGCATGCACAATGTTGGCACTAGTACAGTGTATATCCACCTTTCGCAGCAATGCAGGCTGCTATTCTCCCATGGAGACGATCGTAGAGATGCTGGATGTAGTCCTGTGGAACGGCTTGCCATGCCATTTCCACCTGGCGCCTCAGTTGGACCAGCGTTCGTGCTGGACGTGCAGACCGCGTGAGACGACGCTTCATCCAGTCCCAAACATGCTCAATGGGGGACAGATCCGGAGATCTTGCTGGCCAGGGTAGTTGACTTACACCTTCTAGAGCACGTTGGGTGGCACGGGATACATGCGGACGTGCATTGTCCTGTTGGAACAGCAAGTTCCCTTGCCGGTCTAGGAATGGTAGAACAATGGGTTCGATGACGGTTTGGATGTACCGTGCACTATTCAGTGTCCCCTCGACGATCACCAGTGGTGTACGGCCAGTGTAGGAGATCGCTCCGCACACCATGATGCCGGGTGTTGGCCCTGTGTGCCTCGGTCGTATGCAGTCCTGATTGTGGCGCTCACCTGCACGGCGCCAAACACGCATACGACCATCATTGGCACCAAGGCAGAAGCGACTCTCATCGCTGAAGACGACACGTCTCCATTCGTCCCTCCATTCACGCCTGTCGCGACACCACTGGAGGCGGGCTGCACGATGTTGGGGCGTGAGCGGAAGACGGCCTAACGGTGTGCGGGACCGTAGCCCAGCTTCATGGAGACGGTTGCGAATGGTCCTCGCCGATACCCCAGGAGTAACACTGTCCCTAATTTGCTGGGAAGTGGCGGTGCGGTCCCCTACGGCACTGCGTAGGATCCTACGGTCTTGGCGTGCATCCGTGCGTCGCTGCGGTCCGGTCCCAGGTCGACGGGCACGTGCACCTTCCGCCGACCACTGGCGACAACATCGATGTACTGTGGAGACCTCACGCCCCACGTGTTGAGCAATTCGGCGGTACGTCCACCCGGCCTCCCGCATGCCCACTATACGCCCTCGCTCAAAGTCCGTCAACTGCACATACGGTTCACGTCCACGCTGTCGCGGCATGCTACCAGTGTTAAAGACTGCGATGGAGCTCCGTATGCCACGGCAAACTGGCTGACACTGACGGCGGCGGTGCACAAATGCTGCGCAGCTAGCGCCATTCGACGGCCAACACCGCGGTTCCTGGTGTGTCCGCTGTGCCGTGCGTGTGATAATTGCTTGTACAGCCCTCTCGCAGTGTCCGGAGCAAGTATGGTGGGTCTGACACACCGGTGTCAATGTGTTCTTTTTTCCATTTCCAGGAGTGTAGTTGCAGGTGACAAACTGTAAAGAAAAACAGACACTGTAAAAACGTAATACAGCAGGAAAACCACACCATGTGGTGAGAAGGTATGAATACACAATTTTATGTACTCTTCAAAAATCTGTAATTACGATTTAGAAACTAATATTTATATGTATTTAAACAGTAAAGAACATTCCTTATGTTTAACAGCCATAATAACAAAAATCCCACTGATGATGCTGCAACTGCAGTGAATCATGTCTGGGACAAAAAACAAAATCGTGTTTTGCTAAAGGCGGACCCCACCCAGAAACATATGTTATTGTAAAAGCAAACACAGACAAAAGAGCTTCAACCTCAAGATGAAAAGAACGACTTTGTCTGTTGACTGACAGAGACCGCCGACAGCTATGACAGTTAGGCGGAAGGTGAGAAAACGTGGATTTCATGGTCGAGCGGCTGCTCATAAGCCACACATCACGCCGGTAAATGCTAAACGACGCCTCGCTCGGTGTAAGAAGCGCAAACATTGGACGATTGAACACTGGGAAAACGTTGGGTGGAGTGATGAATCACGGTACACAATGTGTCGATCCGATGGCAGGATGTGGGTATCGCGAATGCCCGGTGAACGTCATCTGCCAGCATTTGTAGTGCCAACGGTGAAATTCGGAGCCCGCATCTCGTGGTCGTGCGGTAGCGTTCTCGCTTCCCACGCCCGGGTTCCCGGGTTCGATTCCCGGCGGGGTCAGGGATTTTCTCTGCCTCGTGATGGCTGGGTGTTGTGTGCTGTCCTTAGGGTAGTTAGGTTTAAGTAGTTCTAGGGGACTTATGACCACAGCAGTTGAGTCCCATAGTGCTCAGAGCCATTTGAACCATTTTTTTGAAATTCGGAGACGGTGATGTTACGGTGTGGTTGTGTTTTTCATGGAGGGGGCTTGAACCCCTTGTTGTTTCGCGTGGCACTATCGGAGCATATGCCTACACTGATGTTTTAAGCACCTTCCTGCTTCCCACTGTTGAAGAGCAATTAAGGGATGGCGATTGCATCTTTCAATACGATCGGGCACCTGTTCATAATGCGCGGCCTGTGGCAGAGTGGTTACACGACAATAACATCCATGTAATGGACTGGCCTGCACAGAGTCCTGACCTGAATCTTACAGAACACCCTTGGGGTGTTTTGGAGCGCCGACTTCCTGTCAGGCGTCACCGACCGACAACGATACCTCCCTTCAGCGCCGCACTCCGTGAAGAATGAGCTACCATTCCCCAAGAAACCTTCCAGCACCTGATTGAACATATGCCTGCGAGAGTAGAATCTGTCATCAAGGTTAAGGGTGAACCAACACTATATTGAATTCCAGCATTACCGTTGGGGGGCGCCAGGAACCTGTAAGTAGTGTCCGGATACTTTTGATCACATGGTGTAAATTGACTTCGCATTAACAGTTTTTGGAAACTGAAATTAATTTTATCGATCTACAATTTGCATAACACAATGAAGTGTACCTAATGCATTCATTTATGAACAGTATTTTCTTACATTGTCTTAATTTTGGTCAGCTAAATTCTTATTCAATCGAAGTATTCTGTGAAACGCGTAACAAGGCACCAGCTCTAGTCATTATACTACACCGACGACTACTGTTCTCTTATTTCACTGTCTTGGACGGGGAAACTCTAAAACGTATCTTCTGTGAATATAGCTCCTCTCCGTCGGAACAGGTCTGGAAAGGCCCGACGGCATCGACTGACCACCGTATCGTCCTCAGCCGATAGGCATCACTGGATATTGATGTGGAGGGGCACGTGGCCAATGCACCGCTATCCCGACTGTTTTCAGCTTTCGTGACCGGAGCCGCTACTTCTCAATCAAAGAGCTTCTCAATTAACCTCACAAAGGTTGAGTGCACCCCATCCAAGTGTTAGCCAAGGCCGACAGTGCTTAACCTGTGTTACCACTGCGGCACAGACGGTGGCCTTCTCTGAATATACCTAACAATACAATGTGGTGATGAGCATACTGGTATCGATTTCGAGAGGGGTGGCTTTATCACACATTTACTCATTCTGCACGGCCACAGTTTACCTAAGTTTACCAAAGTAAACCAGGTGAACGGCTGCTTGTTTGCTTCAAATGACCACTGCCGACTACCACATGAGAGTTTTAACTCCAGACTCCACAATATGGACGAGAAGTCAAATCTAATACTCTTTCCTCAGATGACAAAGGAAATGGCGGTAATAAACCACTAAAGCCTAATGAATGATCGCTTCATCAGGTGACATTGAATTATTGCTACGTTAATGTCACCTGCACGCTTATTAACCTGGCGAAAATAGTATGAATCACGACACTCGTCAATACAGACGGAATCTGTACTGGGTAATGGTTTGGAATGTATTACAGAAGTGTTGGGTCCACTGATAGTACTAAATTCGTGACTGAAGGCCACCGCGTACGTAATCAACATGTCCGAGCAACTGCAACCGTTCATGTTCTCAGTTTATCTTCAGCCTGATGATTACTGCCAGCGGAATAGTGCACCCGCGCACGTGGCCTTCTTTGCTAAGAACTGTGTGGCCGATCCTGGCACACATGTGTGTTCTCCTGCGGTGCCCCAACGTTCTTCAGAGAACATTTATTTTAAATATTAAGAAAATTCGACTGGAGGCATGAAAATTCCAAGACTAGTACAACATATCATACCTACACAAATTTTCAACACAGAGTTTCCGTATTTTGGTCATACTATTGAATTTACACATAGAAATGTTCTAAAGTTCTGAAGAGCGAAGTACATTCTTCATATTTTCAGATAGAGCTGTTTTCAGCAGTGGACACTAATTTAGCGTTCATTACACCTAAATTCCCTGTTAATAGTGACGTGTTTTAAAGCAAACACGGTGGGACATGGTAAACAGTGCTGCACTAGGGTATAAATTCAGATAGATGGCACGGTGTTTAGGATACTGGAGTCATATTCTGGGGAAATGATGCTCAAATCTGGATTGCATTACGAGTGTTGGGAAGTCTCCTTTAAGTCTCTGGGTTCCAAAACAATACATAAAATTTTAATTTCAAAATTTTTTACAAAATTGACTTTTATCGTCGTAGTAATCAACAAATATAAGAAGAAATTGGCAAAAAGTTTAGTTAGTTGTTTTAAAGAAGTGGCTTCACCTTGGAAGATAATGTTAAAATTTTTCACAAAATTAACTTTCATTGTCATAGTAAGAAACGAACGCAGGAAAAAGTTGGCAAAAAGTAAACATCCAAATGTTTTAAAGAGTTGGTTTCACACTGGAAGCAGTCGGACATACAGTTTTCAACCAACCATAATTTCATGAGATATATTTGAAACCAGTTCTATCGTCTGATATGTCTCTAACTATAAACACCGAGCGTTAAATTCAAACACCACAATGCAGTCATTCGGCTGGAGGTTCCATTCGCAGAATGGTCCGTCGTAATGAATACGAGAGGTCAGGCAGAAGACCTATAAACTACAGACAGAAAATTTCTGAGAACAATTTTGCGCCCAATCAAAGAAAGTACAGTAGAGCACAGAATCGTGAACTTCACGTATTACATTGCGAGTGTTGGGAAGTCTCCTGTAAAAAAATAAAAGATACCATACGCGAAAAGAGGCTACCATTAATGTTCATCAGACTTGAATTACATCTGCAGTTCTTTGCAGTCGAACCTTCGTTTATATTCTTAGTACAGTGGCCAAAAAGGTCGAGGTCAGAATGTGGAAAAGGCCAATAACAGCTCGGAATCTCCCTTCAGGAAACGTGAATGTCTAAAGAAGAAACTTGACCAACAATAGTTTTCTACTTGGTCAAGACGTTGCTTGGTGATGGGAAAGAAGTTCACCTAAGTATAATCTCAAAGCATTAAATGGTTGAAATAGTATAGTCTATGGTTTACAGAAACGTTAAAAAGACAGAAAACTGTTACACGTATCAGTAAATTTAAAAAGCATTAGTCACTTTTTAGTTAAATGTAGTACACGGTAACGACAGAACTTCACATCTAGTCTCGTTTCAGTTCTAGCTTAAGTACCATACAGAACCAAAGTTGAAGTGCTCTGGAGGGTTGGGTTGTTTTGGGGAAGGAGACCAGACAGCGAGGTCATCGGTCTCATCGGTTTAGGGAAGGACAGGGAAGGAAGTCGGCCGTGCCCTTTGAAAGGGACCATCCCGGCATTTGCCTGGAGCGATTCAGGGAAATCACGGAAAACCTAAATCAAGATGACCGGACGCGGGATTGAACCGTCGTCCTCCCGAATGCGAGTCCAGTGTCTAACCACTGCGCCACCTCGCCCGGTGAGGTGCTCTGCATTCAGCCTTCCTTTCATTATCGCCTTCTTATCCAAAGACAAGTCAGCGATATTGCAACTATTCCTATATACAAGTTTAATCCTTAGATTTATTTTGTTTTGAAATAAGCAATTTATTTCGTTATTTAGAAATAGGTTAATTTTTCCTCCTTGGGCATTATCAAGTTGCATCAAAATAAAAACCGTTACGCTTTTAGCAACCTGTGTTCCACACATCGACGTATGGCGAAGTAGCACGTGATTGTGTACCAAATAAGAGTTTCGCGCAACCATAGGTACGGGGACAGTGTTTCCACATGTGAAATCCATACGTAAAATGGGAAAAGGATAACCACCTTTTGTCATGTTTCCAGCATATGTGATTGTAGAACATTAAAATACATTAGCGTAACTACTGAAATGAAAACAGGAATGGAGTAGTTAGCATCTTAAAATCAAATATGTCTACGAACTTAGTTGTTCTGTGTTCTCCAGCTCCGCCGTTCTTGCCTCCACGGTTCTTCTGTCATGGGCAGTCGTTACGTCGTCAGCATATTCTCTCTTTACCGTTTACGGAAACCATTCTGTTTGAAAACTTCAATTTCACTTTACCTGATAAGTATAGCGGAATGGACGATACGAGACAAATTCGAAACTGGTGAAAAGATCCCGTGGCGACTTGCTATAAGGAGTTCTAGAGAAGGTACGGTGTAATCAAAGTTGCTGCACAGTCTACACGTCGAGACTACTACCTCTGATTCCATTCGGCTGAGTAAGCAGAACAAAAGAACAATACGACAAGCAGTATGCGCAAAAGCAAGCGGGCGCTGCGTCACAGCGATGTGCCTGGCTTGGCTATGAGCGGCTGGCGGCGAGGCATTGCAGCAAAGAGACCGTTCCTAGTAGCACTCTTTGCATGTTTGCCTTCAGGACAAGTCGGGCAGCACGTGATAGTGCGATGTGGCAGAAGCTACGGCAGGTGAATTGCGTCACTGCTGGGAATAAGGCTTTCCGCGGCGGGTGGCATTGATTTTCTTTTCTCTGCTGTTGGGCTGTGGCCGTGCAGTGCGCTCTCAAGCGAGAAACCACTAACTACAGTGACTCATTCTCGTCTACTGCGCAGTAATGCATTCGCCACATTATGCTTTTACGATATTCGTGTCTTGTCACCATGATCACCACCTTCACGTACACGAATTGAATGAATATGTTGAGTATTATGAACACACATACACTACTGGCCCTTAAAATTGTTACACCAACTAGAAATGCAGATGATAAACGGTTATTCATTGCACAAATATATTATACTAGAACTGACATGTGATTACATTTTCACGCAATTTGGGTACATAGATCCTGAGAAACCAGTACACAGAACAACCACCTCTGGCCGTAGTAACGGCCTTGATACGCCTGGGCATTGAGTCAAACAGAGCTTGGATGGCGTGTACAGGTACAGCTGCCCATGAAGCTTCAACACGATACCACAGTTCATCAACAGTAGAGACTGGCGTTTTGTGACGCACCAGTTGCTGGGCCACCATTGAATAGACGTTCTCAATTGGTGAGAGATCTGGGGAATGTGCTGGCCAGGGCAGCAGTCGAACATTTTCTGTATCCAGAAAGGCCCGTACGGGCCCTGCAACATGAGGTCGTGGATTATCCTGCTGAAATGTGGGGTTTTACAGGAATCGAATGAAGGGTAGAGCCACGGATCGTAACACATCTGAAATGTAACGTCCATTGTTCAAAGTACCGTGAATGCGAACAAGATGTGACCGAGACGTGTAACCAATGGCACCCCATACCATCACGACGGGTGATAGGCCAGTGTGGCGATGACGAATACACGCTTCCAATGTACGTTCACCGCGATGGCGCAAAATACGGATGCGACCATCATGATGCTGTACACAGAACCTGGATTCATCCGAAAAAATGACGTTTTGCCATTCGTGCACGCAGGTTCGTCGTTGAGTACACCATCGCAGGCACTCCTGTCTGTGATGCCGCGTCGAGGGTAACCGCAGCCGTGGACTCCGAGCTGATAGTCCATGCTGCTGTTAACGTCGTCCAACTGTTCGTGCAAATAGTTGTTGTCTTGCAAACGTCCCCATCTGTTGACTCAATGATCGAGACGTGGCTGCACGATCCGTTACAGCCATGCGGATAAGATGCCTGTCATCTCGACTGCTAGTGATACGAAGCCGTAGGGATCCAACACGGCGTTCCGTATTACCCTCCTGAACCCACCAATCTCATATTCTGCTAACAATCATTGGATCTCAGGATCTCGACCAACCCGAACAGCAATGTCGCGATACGATAAACCGCAATCGCGATAGGCTACAATCCGACCTTTATCAAAGTCGGATACGTGATGGTACGCATGTCTCCTCCTTACACGAGGCATCACAACAACGTTTCACTAGGCAACGACGGTCAACTGCTGTTTGTGTATGAGAAATCGGTTGGAAACTTTCCTCATATCAGTACATTGTAGGTGTCGCCACCGGCGCCAAGTTTGTGTGAATGTTCTGAAAAGCTAATCATTTCCATATCACAGCATCTTCTTCCTGTCGGTTAATTTTCGCGTCTGTAGGACGTCATCTTCGTGATGTAGCAATTTTAATGGCCAGTAGTGTATTTCATAAGCGGTTCGAGACATGGAACCAACTTTTTTGAACCCGAAAAAAATATCGTCTTGCATGCCAGGTTGAAGAACCCGAGTGGCCCCATGCGAAATCCAACGGAGTGAAGAGGGTGGCAACTTTTTGGGTAATGTCGACTAGCTTTCAGGGTGTCCTCAGTGAGTCTAGGCTTCCCGATAACATCGGTCGACAACTTGGTCACAGTGCGTCCGATCGTCTCAGTTTGTAATCTGTTTTACGTATAAGGTAGGTTACAGTTTAACCTCGTGGGAGGGGACGGGTTGGGTGATGGATACTACGACGCTTCTATGCTTGGAGACGAGTGCAGCATTGCTGTCTTTGCTATTTAAAAGACGCCGAATGCGTGTGAATGAGTTATATATCTCCCGAAAAGAACTTGGCAAGTGCTGTACACTTCGTCCCATTTATCTGAATAACCAGACAAGTTTTACGAATATATAAGGTGAGAGGAAATTCTGTTTTACAACCTCGAGATGATTCGTGCTGACCTTGAAAAGCAAAGAAGCAATACCTGTCCCATTCGTCCTGTGACGGAGAGATGAAAGTTGGTGACTGGTTCCGAGCCTACCAAGGGTAGTTCAGTAAAGTAAATGGCAAAATTAACGCATACCGCCACGTACTTGTCTTCACATCATTACAGCAGTCGATAGATTATTTTAATCTACCAAAACCAATAGCGTGTGTGTGTGTGTGTGAGTGTGTGTGTGTGTGTGTGTGTGTGTGTGTGTGTCACGGTTCGTAGCATAAAATCCTTTCCGTACAAAGTAAGAGTTGCTGCAGGACGCCAAAACTGGTCTTTTCCGACCTCTCGACCCGTTTTGGAATTAGTACTCTACTGGGAATTAGATTAGGTTTCGTATTTCCTACTGAGTTTTCACGGAACAGTGGACCATTGAGTGTGTGTGTGTGTGTGTGTGTGTGTGTATGTGTTTGGAGCTTGCGAATGCTGAACGGCGACGTTATCAATGGTGGACAATAGAGAGCTAGAAACATGTTATAGAGGCGAGTGAGTCACCTTTTTACCTGTATATGAATTATAGAAAGCGCTGTGTTCATCGTAAAACTCAAGGGGCCTAACGGAAAATATATAAGCAAGGCTTGGTGGAGGTTGGAGTGAGCGAACTACGCCGAAATGAATCCTACGATAAATACATTGTATTAGAACTACAACGCGGGAACGCTGAACCACGATTTTTCTGTTTCCCCGTATTCTACACAAAGACCTTATCATTAGCAGCCCTGTCTTCCCAGATGTCTCTAGTTGTGTCCACAGCGATAAACTTATCACTACTTGTTACTCCATTACACACGAAAATCATACACCTTGGCCTGTCTACAGTGTTCCTAGATTTTAAAACGTCTGAGATTATTTGGAGAAAAGCACCTAATGTCAGTGATTACATTTACGCAATTTGTTCTACCTGTGTAGTTTGTTTTCAAGGACAGTTGAAGAGTTAGATGCTGTTAGGAGAGAGGTGGCTGATGCTTCGTTTGGTGAGTTTATTTTGTTGTGTGTTTTGTTTTAGCTTTTTATTTACCAAGACATCGAAATACTCAGGATATTTTCGTTTTTAAATAGAGCGAAACTCTTCTTAACACCGTTTGAAAGTGCCACATAAGAGCAGTACAATGATCAATTGCTCTTCAGTGATTGCAGTGATCCATTTTCCACACAGTATCTTGGAAACATTCTACATTTGATTACAAAGACATTGTTCTAAGCCCTATGAATCTATGTTTAAACAGCAGTAGAAGTGAAACTGGAGTGTCTTGTCTCTCACGTTTTGCTTACTTCCTGAATTTTTTTTCTTTTTGCTAACTCCATTGCAAACTTTAACACTAGTGTACGTCTAGTCGTCAGATAGAAAATCGTTCCACGCTGGAAGATACTCTCAAGACGTATGTGCGTGCTGTGTAAGATTCACGTGTCAGAAACAGAGTAATTAGTATTGCCATCCCCAGGGCACACTGCAGGAATATGAGATTTTACTTTTAAGTAGTTAATACTGTGCTATTCATTCATTCATTCATATTTCACTAAAATTACGCCAAAGCTATTTTAGATGTACTCCAACACGGTCTCAGCGTTAAATGAGACGTTATCGGGGCCTTAGATATTTTCAGTTACGAGTAACACTGGAAGGACATTCTGATAGGTTTAGAGGGCACATTGGGGCCTCAGTGAATGTTATTGACACATCGTGTGGGAACATAACGCGTAGCAGAGCACGTCTCTTCTCTGGGAGCGTTTAGGATAAACAAAGACGGTTTGTCTTACGGCGCTGACCATCTCTAAACACGCAAACACTGCGCCGGGCAAACAATTGCGTGAGACGCCCGCAACATCGTTAGGGTAGCCTGTGAAAACAAGCGTCGATATCTGTACTGTACATAGTGAGCCAGGGTCAGCCTATTACTTAACTCAGCTTAATGAGCAAATACCGGAAGTGTTACTTGGAGACTCAAGAAGGGTAGGAATGTGCTGATAACAACAATTAGCTGCGTCTGGAATGATGGTCCCCACAGAAACAAAGCCACAACCAGTTTACGAATTGGTAATTATTTGTTGTCTTTATGCTCCTCGACTTTTAGATGACTTCCTCATTTCCACAGAATGGTAATATTTACGTGTAGACAGATAGGAAGTGGGTTAATATTATTATCTTGTCGCCTCTCTAAAAAAGCGGGAGCGTCATGAATGTATTACTAAGAGGAAGCTTGATCGCTCGAACATTAATTAAGTACACAGATAATCAGTGTAGAGCTAGCATACAGAATGAATGAGTAAAGATGGACAGAAATGTCTTCCTTTACAAACAACGTAAACATCTATTGACCTACAACACGTTTTCATTTTACTTTTATTTTACTTTGTACCATATTTTTAATTCTTGTTTGAGAGGAACGTACAGCGGTCCGTCATTTCCCGTATGTCGATTCATGTGAAAGTTAGTCCTGTTGTTGTAAGGAGCATTGGGAACGGTGTGGGGATGCTGGACTGCTATCGCGGACAAGATCCATATTGAAGGAGCTTAGCGTTGTTTTTCTCCGAACTGTTGCGAATTGTCATGTGTATCTCTATCGTTCAGAAGAGAGTACTTTATGAAAAAGAACAAGGTTAAGGCCGTCAAGACACTGGACTCGAACACAGCTGGATTGGTCTTCAAATCCTTATCTGGCGAGCAAGTTTACGGTTTTTCGTGACTTTCCCGAATCACCTAAGCCAAATATCCTGATGCTTCATTGAAATACAGGTCCAATTTCCTGCACATCTTTCACCAATTCGAACTCGCGCTCCGTCTCATGACCAATTGAAGCTAAACTCTAACTTTCATTTTTAATAATTGCTTCATATACGTTTGTTTCTGCTCTTCTGGATGAAAAGTGAATGAAAGAAAGGGAAAGTAAAAGAAGTCTTTTCCCCTGTAAAAGTGCCAACAGGGCTGCCAAGCTCAATTCTCCATCTGACGGACTTATCATGAAATGTCACATGCTATCGAGACAAGTTAATCTACGAGAAGGCGTAGGACTTAAGGTAAAATGTTGGGGTGTGGTACGGTGATCAGGAACTTTGAGTCGCTTTCTGTCTTACTATACAGTGCATTAGCGAACCCTGATATGCAGGCCTGTCCATATCTTTTGAATTATTTCAGACATTCGGAAACTAAACAAACTGGAAGCACACCGATGAACTCCTTAGTGATACCATTTCAATGCATGTAGCGGGTACAAGTAGGCGATCCAAGAGAGAGAGAGAGAGAGAGAGAGAGAGAGAGAGAGAGAGAGAGAGTAAATGAAACTGGTCTGACATCTCCTGCATACAGATGCTTTAGACAATTATGTGTAGTTATGTAGAATATGAAAATGTTTGACTCCCAAGGAGCTGATTCTTACTGTGTATAGAATCAAACGAAATCAACTTAAAGTGTTTATTTCTGTTTATATCTCCCTTTCAAAAGACTGTACTGTGGTATTTAGTAGTGACTCGTCTCTGATCACCGTGACTTCGGCAGGGAAGTAAACATTTATCTTCCTTTTCTACACATATTTATTTTGGACTTCCAGGTTAATTTTTGTCTGTAAACAAAGAACGAAAGTTGCCTAAATGTTCAATGTTTATTATCATGGCAGAAGTTCGCTGAAATGAAAGTACGAGTATTAACTTGTTAATCATCACTCTTTCCTTTTCATATCCTCGCTCACGACATCTTCTTTGCCTCTTGATTTGGTGATTAGTATAAAACAACTAACCCACGGTCCTATAAACAATATATAGTATTCTGATACGTCACATGTAATTTGAGTCCCACATGATTCAACAATGAAACGACTCTCCTTCTCTTTCTCATAATTCATGTTGTGGTGTTGAAAAGCCTTGGGAATGTTCAGGTTCTCTTTGCGTAAATGATTACATGCATCCCTAATGTACAATGAAAATCTTTTTGTTCATGGAGACTGACACCTGGTTCAATACTAATTTTTTGCAATTACAGTCAGAAGATTACAACAACAAGTAATACTGTAACATGCAGTAACATTGAGATTCAAAGATACTCTCATTAGGGCAGGAAATGAGGTAATCATCAGTGATAAGGGAAAAATATTACTCTCTCGCCTTCCTCACAGATAGACATAGAAAACATGCCTTTGTATTACCATTCACTACTGTAAACCGTTAGTGACAGAATAAAAATGTATCACTCCTCTTATTAAATCCAAAAATTACTGTGGAACGTGATAACAGCACAAAATACATCCTTATTGTTACTGAGGTATACTAAATCACAAAACGAACACATTATGATACCTTTCGGTCAAGGGTAGAAGAAATACTCTGACGAACACGTCCACAAATTTACCCAGTTCAGCCAGAAGTGATTCGAAAACACCATCGTTAGCTAATAGACTCCTCTGTCCTTAAGGATGTGGAGAGAGATTCCTTGAGTTTAAAAATGATGATTCAAAATATCTCTCTCCCATTTTAACTTCCTCATTCTTGTCTGAGTCTTTCTAATCCTCTGGCCTATCTACGGCCACGCTACCCAGAGAATGGTCCCTCCATTTAAGAAAGTATAGGGGAGAGATTCGTTGAGTTTGAAACTACCAGCCAACTTCCTTTCTCCACGCATGAGATGACCCATTTGCTTCTCTGTCTCCATGCTACGTTAATTTTCAAACGCTTACACAATCATTCAACGGCAATCATAGAATAAAGACATTAAAAACACCGTCCGTAGGTTTCAGTGCAGTCTTGCGAAAGGAAAAATTTAGCATGCCAGATTCGATAATGTTGCAACATGTACGGCGCACAAGTGAAAATTTAAGACAATCGATGGGGACGTTTCACTATTCCTATAAAGTGAACTGAAGAGTACGTTTCCAGATCTCTCTATATTCCAGTAACGCAAAACCTATAGTAGTAATCATGGCTGAGCACAAGAAGTGTATTTTTCTGCCCCTGTTCACCATTGGAAAATTGCTGCCCACTTTCCTCTTGTAGTGCACTTATTAATCCCTGCCGCAACTGAGATAAAAGTTGTTTAGTTCCTACAATTAAAACCAATACATTGAACATGTCTCAGAAATTTGTTGTAATTTACATTTTGTATCTTCTCCGTGAACCATTCATTTTACACACTGAAGATTAAATTTCAATGTGTCTTCGGTACGGAGGTAATAATAAACGGAATAGGAGCTCACATGAAGGCACAGAAAAGAATTGGTCGTCGCCATAACATAGGAAACATCCAAACATTTGCCTGAAGTGATTTAAAGGAGTAGCGATGAAAACTAAATCAGAACCCTTGACTAATAGTTTATTGGCTGAACCACACTCGTTACGAATCTTTTTTCATTATCTTAACCACTGTCAAACCTCGGTCACCCCTAAACTTTGTATCATGAAACATTTCTCGATATTAGTGTACGCGTATACAACGCCTGTTTTCGAATCGTTCTGATGTTAGATGTCAAGTAGGCAGTAAGAATGATCTTGTCGCAACACGATACATACAACCCAAATTTCTCAAATCGAGACCATTACATCAGAACTTTGTATCATGTCACGAGATTCAAGACGCCAAGCTAGTTAGTTAGTTACGAGTCCCGTAGGTCATACTCACAATGAACGTTATTGTGTGGGGCGTCTCAGCTAAATAAACGTAAAATACCTACTTGAAAAAAAAACATTCACAGCATGACAAAAAATTTGAAGCTCCCAGGAGGGAAGACGGATATGAAACGAGACTTTTCAGGTAGAGACGGTATGTGATATTATATCGAACCAAATTTACGAAGTGGCAGTGTAAGCTCACGTACACTACAGTGTCGCACACCCCCTGCCTGGGATGCATGCACTGAGTGGCTTAGACAGGGTCTCATAAAGCCGTCGTATCCTCTTGATATTCTATATACTGGCACTGGGGTTGACTGCTAGCACAAATGTTCTATCGAGGTATTGGGAATGTTGCCGGCCACGGAAGTACCTCAACATCACGCAAACAGTTCATGTGTGGCGGAGCGCTGTCCTGTTGACAAATGACATCACGATATTGTCGCATGAGAGGTGAGACGTGAAGACGCATGATGTCCGCGATGTACCATTGTGACGTCATAGTTTCCTCTGTCACTACTACCCATCACCTGAAGTCATACGAAGGGGCGGTGATGACCGCGATGTTGACGCCCTCCACATGCAGCAACAACAATAAATACAACAACAACGGAGTCATACCCGATGGTCCCCACACTATACCGTCAGGAGTAACACTTCTGTGCGACCCCAAAACATGTTGTGTGCCTCCCCAAAACATGTAAAATTGCATCCTCTCCCCAAGTTGCCGCCGTACTCAATGACGCTAGTCATCCGGGATATTCTAAATCTGCATCGACACTCCGCAATCCACCTTACGGCGCGTGACAGAGGCTACCACTACTAGTCATTTCCTTTCCGGTTTCACTCGCAAATCGAACGAGGGAAAAACAACTGTCAATATGCCACATATGAGCCGTAATTTCTCCAATCTTATCGTCGTGGTCCTTACGCGCAGTGTATCTTGGCGGAAACAGAATCGTTCTCCAGTCAGTCTCAAATCCCGTATCTTGAAATTTTCCCAACAGTGTTCATAGAAAAGAATGTCGCCTTCCCTCCAGGGATTCCCATTTGAGTTCCCGAAGCATCTCCCTAGCACTTGCGTGTTGTGCGAACCTACGAGTAACAAATATAGCAGTCCGCCTCCAGGAGAACTCAAGAACAGGTCGCACTAGAGTCCTATACGCGGTCTATATACACATGACCCACTCTTTTCTAGCATTATACCAATAAACCGAATTCGACAAATCGCCTTTCCTACCACATCCCTCACATGCTCGTTCCATTTCATGTCGCTTTGCAACGTTACGCCCAGATATTTAAACGATGCGAATGTGTCAAGCGGGACACTAGTAATGCTGTATCCGAACATTACGGGTTTGTTTTTTCTACTCAAAATGGTTCAAATGGCTCTGAGCACTTTGGGACTTAACATCTGAGGTCATTAGTCCCGTATAACTTAGAACTACAAAACCTAACTAACCTAAGGACATCACACACATCCATGCCCGAGGCAGGATTCGAACCTGCGACCGTAGCGGTCTCGCGGTTCCAGACTGATGCGCCTAGAACCGCTCGGCCACTCCGGCCGGCCTTTTCTACTCACCCGCACTAACTTACATTTTTCTACACTCCTGGAAATTGAAATAAGAACACCGTGAATTCATTGTCCCAGGAAGGGGAAACTTTATTGACACATTCCTGGGGTCAGATACCTCACATGATCACACTGACAGAACCACAGGCACATAGACACAGGCAACAGAGCATGCACAATGTCGGCACTAGTACAGTGTATATCCACCTTTCGCAGCAATGCAGCTGCTATTTTCCCATGGAGACGATCGTAGAGATGCTGGATGTAGTCCTGTGGAACGGCTTGCCATGCCATTTCCACCTGGCGCCTCAGTTGGACCAGCGTTCGTGCTGGACGTGCAGACCGCGTGAGACGATGCTTCATCCAGTCCCAAACATGCTCAATGGGGGAGAGATCCGAAGATCTTGCTGGCCAGGGTAGTTGACTTACACCTTCTAGAGCACGTTGGGTGGCACGGGATACATGCGGACGTGCATTGTCCTGTTGGAACAGCAAGTTTCCTTGCCGGTCTAGGAATGGTAGAACGATGGGTTCGATGACGGTTTGGATGTACCGTGCACTATTCAGTGTCCCCTCGACGATCACCAGTGGTGTACGGCCAGTGTAGGAGATCGCTCCCCACACCATGATGCCGGGTGTTGGCCCTGTGTGCCTCGGTCGTATGCAGTCCTGATTGTGGCGCTCACCTGCACGGCGCCAAACACGCATACGACCATCTTTGACACCAAGGCAGAAGCGACTCTCATCGCTGAAGACGACACGTCTCCATTCGTCCCTCCATTCACGCCTGTCGCGACACCACTGGAGGCGGGCTGCACGATGTTGGGGCGTGAGCGGAAGACGGCCTAACGGTGTGCGGGACCGTAGCCCAGCTTCATGGAGACGGTTGCGAATGGTCCTCGCCGATACCCCAGGAGCAACAGTGTCCCTAATTTGCTGGGAAGTGGCGGTGCGGTCCCCTACGGCACTGCGTAGGATCCTACGGTCTTGGCGTGCATCCGTGCGTCGCTGCGGTCCGGTCCCAGGTCGACGGGCACGTGCACCTTCCGCCGACCACTGGCGACAACATCGATGTACTGTGGAGACCTCACGCCCCACGTGTTGAGCAATTCGGCGGTACGTCCACCCGGCCTCCCGCATGCCCACTATACGCCCTCGCTCAAAGTCCGTCAACTGCACATACGGTTCACGTCCACGCTGTCGCGGCATGCTACCAGTGTTAAAGACTGCGATGGAGCTCCGTATGCCACGGCAAACTGGCTGACACTGACGGCGGCGGTGCACAAATGCTGCGCAGCTAGCGCCATTCGACAGCCAAGACCGCGGTTCCTGGTGTGTCCGCTGTGCCGTGCGTGTGATCATTGCTTGTACAGCCCTCTCGCAGTGTCCGGAGCAAGTATGGTGGGTCTGACACACCGGTGTCAATGTGTTCTTTTTTCCATTTCCAGGAGTGTATTACAAGTTTCGACTAGCTTGCCAAACGGAGACCGACAATGAGGCGCCTTTCGAATTCTGTCAAGTGTTGGATCAAGCTGTCTCAGACGTGGCATGGCCGTGTCCTTCACAATGATCTCTCAACATCTGCCGCTGTTCAGGCCCCTTACAATATCTACACCACCAGGTCTGATAACAACTCTAAACTCGAACAACACTAATATACTCAGATGGCCGTTCGACCCGTCACAGAGAATAGTCACCAAATCTAGGTGTCGGAATAGTGTGAGCTTCACTTTGTCGAGATAAATGTACAAAAGAAAGACCAGAATGGAAACACGTTCATCGAAATAGTTGCTTGAGTGTCTGCTCAAACGGCTCTGAGCCGTTACATAGTGATGTCGGGATAGTTTCGGTTAGACAGTGTATATCATAACATATCTAGTACATTTTCAGAGATAATATCGGAATAACATGACGTCAAACTATAAAATTTCAGAATTAGAACTGAATTGGTTCAAATGGCTCTGAGCACTATGGGACTTAACATCTGAGGTCATCAGTCCCCTAGACTTAGAACTACTTAAACCTGACTAACGTAAGGACATCACACACACCCATGTCCGAGACAGGATTCGAACCTGCGACCGTAGCAGCAGCGCGGTTCCGGACTGAAGCGCCTAGAACCGCTCGGCCACAACGTCCGGCAGAGTGTTTGCCTTAAAAGATAATACCATACATTTATATGATCATTGTACAATAACGAGTAAGAATAATAGATATGAATAAGTGGTAGGGTTGTGACAGTGATCGAATCTGCCCCAGCTTTGCTGAAAGCAGTGTAGAATTTGCCACAGTTTATGCAGCCAGTTCAGACTAGAAAGCTGCGTGAGCATTATATGTTGCAAATGCAAATTTATCTCAACCGCCAATCAAATGAAAGGAAAGAATTTATTTAGCCGCATTAACGAATTGTAGTCATTCAGAAGAAAGTACTATATTGACCTGCAATTTTAATTTTTTTGATATGTGTAAGTATTGCCGTGACCTCTTGCAGAATGCTGAACAAGTTAGCTTTCATGATGTGTGTCCTGCGCTTTGAACGGTAGCGATCGAACGTGTACAGTACATTTTCCGAGCAACTGATTTAATATGGAGTGCTAGTACGTGCTCCTCTCATAGGGCAACCGACAGTTCTCCACAGTTTGTATGGAGGGATGGACTCAGTTATAGTACAGGAAAAATAACCACACAGTTACAATTACCAATAGAACATAACAAGGTATGCAAGGACGAAGACCGCACAGTCCAGAATCGGTATGTTACCCAGGCAAAATCACCGTGAACGTTGATACAACCGCCGCGTTGAGTGGCCGTGCGGTTTGAGGCGCTATGTCACGGACTGTGCAGCCTCTCATGCCGGAGGTTCGAGTCCTCTCTAGGGCATGGGAGTGTGTGTTGTTCTTAGCATAAGTTAGTTTCAGTAGTGTGTAAGTCTAGGGACCGATGACCTCAGCAGTTTGGTCCCTTAGGAATTCACACACTTTTGAACTATATTTGTTGATACAATGACACCACCAACGCACCAAGCTGAACATACCCGTTTGGTAAAACACCGTGACCTGCTGCTTGAGGACGTCCGTAATTGCCTGCTGCATATCCTCGTCCGACAGGAATCGTTGACCCTTCAAGGGTTCTTTTTAAAGATCGAGTGCGTGATAATGGCATGGGGAGAGATCAGGACTACCGGGTGGGTGCTCGAGTGTCTCCCAGCTGAGTTGGCGTAACTTCTGCGTTACATTTGCGATATGGGAATGTGCATTATCACGAAGCAGCAGGACCCTTCGTCGCACCACTCGACAACGGTGGTTTCCAAAAGACGTGCTGACCCATACGCATTCTTCATTCTCCTGTTTAGACCCATTTGGTAACAACGTGATCATAATTCATGTTTCCGCACTTACCGCACGCGCTTCGGAAAGACAGGCATGCCATGTCAGTACTTATATACCAGCATCGGAGTCGCGCTATGTTGCACACTCGCTGCAGCAACGTTTGAGGAAAATGGAAACTTGTTGATCGCGCCTTACACTTCAGCCACACATCTATGTGTGCACACAGCTAGCACGCAAACACGACCAGGTCAATCTCATGGATGTTTGAATACAAGCGGCGTTGTCATACTATCGTTATTCTGTTGTTAAATAACAACAGACAAATGTCTGTTTGGGTTGGGTTGATTGGTGGGAGGAGACCAAACTGCGAGGTCATCGGTCTCATCGGATTAGGGAGGTATGGGGAAGGAAGTCGCCCGTGTTCTTTCAAAGGAACCATCCCGGCATTTGCCTGAAGCCATTTAGGGAAATCACGAAAACCTAAATCAGGATTGCCGGACGCGGGATTGAACCGTCGTCCTCCCGAATGCGAGTCCAGTGTGCTAACCACTGCGCCACCTCGCTCGGTCAAATGTTTATTTACATGGTAGATCTAGCTTAGTATCGTTCTCTCCAACGTTTCTTTAGCGCTTAAATAGCTTTAAAATAGAGAGGATATTATCTCTCTTAAATTTAAGGTTAGTATATTCCTGCACTATAAGGCTCGAAAGCCATTTTTGTTGCAGTAACAGAGATAAAAATTAGCCTCACAAAATGGTTACAGTGGTTGCAGCGAACCATTTACGTATTACGACAACGCAAAAATGGCTCTGAGCACTATGGGTTCTTAACATCTGAGGTCATCAATCCCCTAGAACTTAGAACTACTTAAACCTAACTAACCTAAAGACATCACACACATCCATGCCCGAGGCAGGATTCGAACCTGCGACCGTAGTGGTCGCACGGTTCCGGACTGAAGCGCATAAAACCGCTCGGCCACAGCGCAACGCATTTTATGAGCATTACAACAGTTCATGCAACATAAACCTGGGTGGAATAGAACTTGTAACCCTCAGCACTCCTACTTCCTCTGCGATGTACCTATTACGAGGATGCTGATCTGAACCTCACTTATGACAAAGCGAACGACATTCCATTCTAGACATCTCTTCCCGACTGTGTTCCAGCTAGTGATTGCTAGAACAGATCACCCATTACTCCTTCTTTCTGAACACAGTTCATCCCATGAACGAAGCTGGATTTGCTCACAGTGTGATTTTCAGTTTTCAATTTCCGCAGCCGTGATATCTGAGCGTAAAATATATCCCTTACACTATTTTTTTATAGTATGGGGAAATGGAAAGAGCCTGGCTACAAACGAAAAATACAATATCACGCGTCACGTGGGCGAAATAGGAAGAGCTAATGAGGCCAAAAATGTTGGTTTTGTTGAGGGTCTGTGGTACCATGAACGTCGCTAGGTTAACACTGCTGTAAACTGAACAAAAACGGACCTGTGATGGCAGGGTACCCAAAATCTCTTATTGGTGCTGTTACAGTAGTTGCTGTAGCAAGATGGGGATGTACTTGTAATGGCCTACGTCGGAATATGTTAGCAATTATATTGGTTATCACCTCGGTACGTGTGAATGAATTTTAGGATATAGCCTGTCTCTGGTCTGTAGCTCGTAACTGATGCAACAGATGATATGTAAGCATGGATTAACTCCTTCATCCACCGAGCGAGATGGCTCAGTAGTTAATACACGGGATCCGTATTCATGGGGCGACGATTCAGATTTGCATCCGGCCATCCAGATTTGGGTTTTCCGTAATTTCCTTAAATCGCTCCAGGAAAATACCGACTTTGTTCCTTTGAAAGAGCGCTGCCCATTTGCTTCTACGTCTTTGAAACAATTCGGTTTTTTGCTCCTCCTGTAATGCGCTCCTTCTATAATGTCGACGGACCATTGAACACTGATCTTCCTTCTATCTTCCTTCATTCATTCACCTCCGCGCATGTAGGGTGAGGCGGCTAAAGGTATGAATATTGCGTTAATCTCGTATGGATTGAATGAATTTCAAATCAATAAACTCTCTGCAGCAGAACGGAAATTCATTCTCGTGTTTACCACCCAGCGACGATATTATTGCACTTGGCCTCCCGTGGCCCTTATCGGAAACGCGGGGTAACGTTACAGTAAACAAAAAAACATCTAATTTTCTTCGACTGTCGTATACACTGTGCAGCTTTGAATTCATACTCGAGCAAGTTGTCTGACTGTTAGCACAGCAGAGCATATTCTGAACGGCTTCAAGCGCACAAGTAAACACGCAAGCCGATGGAAACGCCCTCTTCCCAGATGCAATAATATTGTGGTCGATTAATACGTTGTTTGGTTTTGGTACATAGTTTAAATAGATCTGTCTGTACGTGTAGCCTATCAGACAGTGCTGGAACAAACCATCATATCCACGCTGTGACCACAAGTGATCCTTTCTGTTCTCAAAATAACAACGCTCATTAATAGAAGCCTAATTTAAGATGAATATTTCTGCCAACATTTATAGTACAAGCTGGCAGACCATTCGAGCTCAAATCGTGTTCACCGTGTCCCGGGAGGAACAGAAGGAAATATTTCGCGACCCTACTGTAGCATTTGACATGTTATCCAGAAATCCGAAGCTTTGGTAGAGATACCAACTTGTAAAATTAAGACACAACATACGTTACACTGCACAGGATGCAAATGACAGTTCTTAAAATAAGTCATTAGGGTGAAGTTGACAAGAATTAATTCTGTTAACCAGACATCGACAAGGTCGCAATGGACATGGTTTTCCGTTTCCTTCTTTCAAAGCCGGCCGGAGTGGCCGAGCGATTCTAGGCACTACAGTCTGGAACCAACGACCGCTACGGTCGCAGGTTCGAATCCTGCCTCGCGCATGGATGTGTGTTATGTCCTTAGGTTAGTTAGGTTTGAGTAGTTCTAAGTTCTAGAGGACTGATGACCTCAGAAGTTAAGTCCCATAGTGCTCAGAGCCATATGAATCATTTGAACCTTCTTTCGATATGTCACAAGATGTTGGGTGTGTAGCTGTAATGTGTGAATGGCTGCGATGAGTGTTCGTGAAACATAGTGTAGCGTTTGTGTTGTTATGTATGAGTCTTGTGATCGGATACTTTATCACACGAAATATTCTTCCCTAATTGGAGAAATTCCTACGAAGAAAATTTCTCCTACCACCAGAATTGGAAGCAGCTTCCTCTGGGTTGAGCGCCACCACACTGCCTACGTTACTGTCTTTGCCTGCAAAGGAGACTGTCTCCCACTCATTGCTCCTTTTGCACATAACATATACTGTAGACGACGTAAAAGTGAGTAGACTTACAGACAGCACAGGACGGTCAGAGACAGATTGAAAAACGTCTACTGGTGTTGCAGGGTAGGGTGTGCAGAGAAACAATTGTTAAGGAAAAAATTCGAAACGTTGCTCCTTTCCCGAGGTAATTACCACTGAAGTTAACCATTCAGGTCGTCAAACTTGTTCTTCGTTTGGGTTTTTCATACCGAACAAACGTAACTTTTACTCACCTAGCCTAACATTATCACTTTCGAAAATGGCACATTTTAACTGATAATGAGCATTTGAACGAGTGGTAACTCACGGAGCTAAGACGTCTCTACAGTACCGCATTTTAGCACGTGCAAGAGCTTGTGTTTTGCGCGGGCAACCATCTGATTCGCTAACTTAAATGTTAAATAACTTGGAAACGGCGTGACGAAATGAATTTTTTTTAACAATTATTTCTCAACATTACGTACCTTGCAACACCCTTGTAAGCTTTTCAGACTGTTTCTGACCGCCCTATACAAAATATTTAAAGAAAAATATAAGCTAGAAAATAAACCACAAGAAAGTGGGAAATTTCGTATGAACGAAGTAGAAATAAAAAAAAAAAGAGCATAACTCTGATGGAGAGATGCTGAACCGAGTCACCAGCTTTAATCACTTAGTCATCAGAGGAGAGACTGGATGTGGTAGGTATTGTCAGGAGATTAAATACGGAATTTAAATCTAAAATACCATTCAGTATGAAGAAGCAGCTACAACCATCTAACAAAATTAGTTTTTGAGAACCGCCTATCTTGCAGAAACATGGATAGTGGTGGAGCTAGATATGAGCAAGCAGAACTTCAGGACTATAAAATAATAATGAAAACTTTATGGACAGAAATAATTATAAATGGAGAAGTCTGCACTATCAAAGGAGAAGAAAGAAAGTTGTAGAGGTATAACAAAAGTTTGACGGACTGTTGAACTTGGCACCTTCATAAGAAAACGAGGTGAGAAGTTCTGCCTGGAAGCGCAGCGTTGTTTCTAAATCAATGTGCACTTACTTTTTCCACTTAGTTACCTTCTAGATAATT
Organism: Schistocerca cancellata; assembly: GCF_023864275.1. Lineage (NCBI taxonomy): Eukaryota > Metazoa > Arthropoda > Insecta > Orthoptera > Acrididae > Schistocerca > Schistocerca cancellata. The sequence continues at coordinate 207,194,739 of NC_064629.1, read as the reverse complement.
GCACTTTGTCCATAGCGACAACAGTTACTATTATGTTTTCATTGAACTAAAAACTTTTCGCACCCAAATTTCTTTATACATGGCAATAGGTGGAAGTAAGAAGTTACAAAATATTTCGAACATGGCTCCAACATTCGCGACATTTCCTCAGTACTTTTGTAGGGAAGTGTTGTTGAGTCGATTGCTTCACAATTGAGACCTCTATACTTGTATTTGTCCCGCTATTTGCTCAACAAGACTTTCGCTAAGGATTAATGTATCCTTTACGAGATAATCAGGAAAAGGAGTCCACTATACAGCCCAGAAACGACTGGCCTTATCATTTTTCGGGAGATACAATCGGCTGCAACAGTTTGATGGAGGAGTACCAGCTTTCGTCTCCGGCTTTGACTGGTATTCGGTTTCTGGCGGAATCCGTGGACGTATATATCATCCACGGGTAGATATACAGGAGGTACCTATTTCAGCGATCTAAACATTGTCGAGAAATTAGATTTCAGATTTACTTTAGGTTGGAATACGACATATGTGGCGCCCATTTTGGATAATACTTTCTCATAGTTAATGTTTAAAAGTGTTAAAGCACGTGTCTGGAAACCGACAGATCGCGGGTCGAATCCAGGTCGGACCACGGAAATTTTCAGTCTGCCTTTGATCTAATTTTCACTTCTCAACGTCTTCAGAATTCGCCATGAACGACAAGCAGTTCGTATTCTACGTTAAACTGTAGGTCCTCTTTACAAAGTTGGAGAATTGGGGAAAATTAGGGACACACAAATCGTCAGCGTGGTCTCCAGTTGAAACACTTGCACGTGGCCACTGAGGCACACGAAATTAATTAGTAATCAATTTATTGAAAACGATGGTTCCATCTGTGGATGCAGTTTAGAGACATATTTAGAGAGGGTCGCCTGCTAAGGAAGTACGGCAGCATTTAAGTGAAGGAGCAGACCCTTTCATAAACTTCCGCTGAATTCCCGTTTGTTACAAACTATCTGAAACGAACAACTTGATGACGGTGTCATTGTCTATTTTATTCACTTGATCGAAAACTTAGAACATTAAAAGGGATGGCTGTACAACTAAAATTTCCACAAGCTGAAATTATAACTTCACTTACGTTGTTGAGTAACATGTACGAACATAACCAAATCGTTATTATCATTGTGACAGGTGGAGAAGTACTCAACAACCCTTAGTAGATATTACCATTCACCATAAATATCACAGAAGGAAAAATCCCAGGAATACACATACGAGGTGGATCAAGACCTCAGTGCATGAAGCAGATAAGATTCAAAATTAACAAAACATTCAGAACTGAATATAATTGTAAGAGAATCGATAAATATGGGACGAAAGATGCTACTGACCAATCTGCAGACAGAAAAAGTAAGAAGGCAAAGTGTACACCTGCGTCATGTTGACACAGTTAGAGTTACAGGTGAAAACTTTCCCACCGTTTCCCATTCTTGAATGAATAGAATGTATTTTTGGAAGTTTGATGTGATCTAGGAGCGAGTAATGACAGAAAAGCAGAATAAATGCCACGTATTACTAAGCATATCGAAAATGACAACCTAAAGCGTGTCGTCTTTTCGTATGCCCCTCACGGTCGATCCAGTGCAGTGACTCTGTCGGGGACTCTCCCAAGCAAGACTAGCAGGTGTTACTGAGGTTAAGACTGTGCAGGCATTCCGGGCAAAGTAACGAGTGTAGAACAGCTGCTCCCATGATGCAACACGCGTCCTCCGCGCGCCGTACCCCGTGACCTGCCCCCGATACAACGTGCCACACATCTCTGCTGCACACACGCAATCCCAGTTGAGAAATCTTTTGACATGTGAACTGTGCTATTTCTGTAAGCATAAGTGCTACATTTAGCTTTTTTATTTCTTGAACCACACAGACGGATGTTGATTACTGACAATGAGAATGACTGTGTTCTATTTTTAAGTAGCGGTCTGCGTCATATTCGTTTACTTTATGTCTTTGTTACAGTATGATGGACAAGTTATTTGAGGTTCTAGGAATGTGTAATCAATGTCCAGCACTAATATACAAAAGGGAATCTAATAAAGTTCCGGGACCAGAATCAAAATGCCTGTTCTAAAGACACAAGGAGTCAAGTTAAAAAAATTATTTCCTATTATGTATTCTCACGCCCCTGAAATTATAACCTCGTCATCGACGTGTAGCAGTCAAAATGAAACAAATCATTCTCACTCCTTGGTATTCCTTTAACTGTTAATCAAAAATGGTTCAAATGGCTCTGAGCACTATGGGACTTAACTTCTGAGGTCATCAGTCCCCTAGAACTTAGAACTACTTAAACCTAACTAACCCAACGACATCACACACATCCATGCCCGAGGCAGGATTCGAACCTGCGACCTAAGCGGTCGCGCGGTTCCAGACTGTAGCGCCTAGAACCGCTCGCAACTGTTAATCATTAACCTCTACCGAATGAAGTAGAGCAGTTGTGAGCACACAGGATTCGCATTCGGAAGGACGACAGTTCAAATCCGCGTCCGGCCATCCTGATTTAGGTCTTCCGTGATTTCCCTAAATCGCTTCAGTTCGGGATGGTTCCTTTGAATGGACGGGACCGATGACCTCACTGTGAGGTTCCCTCCCTCAAATCAACCATTAACCTGTCTTACTGGTTCAAATGGTTCAAATGGCTCTGAGCACTATGGGACTTAACATCTGAGATCATCAGTCCCCTAGAACTTAGAACTACTTAAACCTAACTAACCTAAGGACATCACACACATCCATGCCCGAGGCAGGATTCGAACCTGCGACCGTAGCGGTGGTGCGGTTCCAGACTGAAGCGCCTAGAACCGCTCGGCCACTCCGGGCGGCTTGTCTTACTGGAAGTGGCAAATTAATGACTCATTTTTTTGCGTGAAACGTACTAACATGCAAATGAGAAGTCACACATAAAAAACCTGTTTCCATCTTTTACTATGATCTTGTGGACCCATATACAGATAAAATCTTCAGTTGTTAACATTACTCGATGCACACCAGACTTTCAACGCAGCATCAGTCAGCTGATGAAAAAAGTATCAGCTTTCGTTGGATATAAAGAGAGATAATGTAATTTTATGCATTTACGAACAAGGGACGTTAGCAGTGATAAATAAATGTAATTGTATACGTATGCTATTTCAGTCATAAGCTATTACATGTAGCTATTCTACCACACAATGACATTTCAGACTGTGCGCAGATATTATACGCTGATGCGACAAAAGTCATGGAATAGCAATATGCACATACGCAGATGGTGATAGTATCGCGTAAACAGGGTATAAAAGGACAGTGCAATCGTCCCTTCAGTTGTATGGCCGCACGACGGTAATAAACAGACTTTGAACGCGGGGTGGTAGATGGAGCTAGATACATAGGACATTCCATTTCGGAAATCGTTGGGGAATTTAATATTCCGAGATCCACAGTGTCAAGAGCGAACCAAGAATACAAAGTTTTATTCATTACCTCTCACCATGGACGACGGAGTGGCCGACGGCCTTCTCTTAACGACCGAGAGCAGCGGCGTTTCCATGGAGTTGTCAGTGCTAACAGACAAGCAACATTGCGTCAAATAACCGCAGAAATCAATGTGGGGTGTACGACGAACGTATCCGTTTAGACAATGCAGCGATAGCTGGAATTAATTGGCTATGGCAGCAGACGACCGACGCAAGTGACCTTGCTAACAGCACGACATCGCCTTCAGCGCCTCTCCTGGACTCGTGACCATATCGGCTAGACATTAGACAACTGAAAAACCGTAGCCTGGTCAGACGAGGCACGATTTCAGTTGTTAAGAGCTGATGGTAGGGTTCGAATGTGGCGCAGACCCCACGATACCATGGCCCTAAGTTGTCAACAAGGCACTGTGTAAGGTAGTGGTGGCTCCATATTGGCGTGGGCTGTGTTTGCATGTATCACTTACTGCAAATAGTTACGTTCGTCTAATTGGATTTAATTTTGAGCCATTCATGTTCTTGATATACCGAAATAACAATGAAATCTTTATGGATCTAGCTACCTAAGCTATTATAGAATCAAGGAGCAGTAATCAGAAATTAAAATGAAATAAAATTCTTTAAAATGAAGTGAAAGATTCGCCGAGCTCTTTATCCTTTGGCTGGTTGTCGGCTGTGAAACGGTAGTTAGCTTTCATCCCACCGTTGGCATAGCTACTGAATCTATGTGTTCTTCGTCTCTGTGGTTTACTGCATTGTCTTGTAGTGGCGTCTAGGCAGAAAGAAATGATCTGAAGGAACCATAGTCGTTTCACGCTGCCTCTTGTGGCAACAGTCGCACATTCAAGAAGTAAAAAAATAGATAAAGTGTCTATTGTACATGAAATGATTTGTCTAACAGTAAGAAATAAAATATAGACTATTAGAGAAACATTTGACACTCGTTTTAATTACGTTGGAAATCGTCTACAGCAAATAAGTCGCACCATGGGCCTATATTTCACAAATATTTTTGTCTATTACTTTTACACAAACAATTTCACAAAATATTAGACAGTTTTTTTCAATTTTTTCAATTTAAAGTTTTGTTGAGAAAGTAGTAACATAATATATTTCGATATCTATCGGTATCTATTATTATTATTAAGAGTTTGTAGATCAAGAAGATGTAGACAAGATTCAATTCACGCCATAATTTGATACATATTATACTTGAAAGAGATGGGAAATGTGATACCGCGAGAAAAATTTGACAAAGCTCTGATAGATCTAAGTCGAAAAAAGGCCTCGCGAAAAATTGGAAATTTGTGGTAAGGTCTTATGGGACCAAACTGCTCAGATCATCGGTGCTTAAGCTTACACACTACTTAATCTAACTTAAACTAACTTACGCTAAGGACGAGACACCCACCCATGCCAGAGGGAGGACTCGAACCTCCGACGGGGGGAGCCACGCGGACCGTGACAAGACGTCTCAGATCGCTCGGCTACCCCACGCGGCAAAGGCTCCGGGAGTAGACGATATTCCGTCAGAACTACCGAAAGTCTTGGGAGAGCCAGCCATGACGAAACTATTCCATCTGGTGTGTAAGATGTATGAGACAGGCGAAATACCCTCAGACTTCAACAAGAATGTAGTAATTTCAATTTCAACGAAAGCAGTTTTTGACAGGTGTGAAAATTACTGAACAATCAGTTTAATAAGTCATGGTTGCAAAATACTATCACGACTTCTTTACAGAAAAATGGAAAAACTGGTAGAATCCGACCTCGGGGAAGTTTTGTTAGGATTCCGGAGAAATGTAGGAACACGCGAGCCAATATTGATCCTACGACTTCCCTTCGACGGTAAGTTAAGGAAACACAAACCCACATTTATAAAATTTGTAGACTTAGAGAAAGCTTCTGACACTGTCGACTGCAATACTCTTTTTGAAATTCTGAAGGTAGCACGAGTAAAATACAGGGAGCGAAAGTCTATTTAAAACTGTTATAAAATCCAGAAGGTGGTTATAAGTTCTAGAGGCATGAAAGGGAAGCCGTGGTTGAGAAGGGAATGACACAGGTTTGTCGTCTATCCCCGATGTTGTTCAATCCGTACACTGAACAAGGAGTAAAGGAAACCAAAGAAAAATTTGGAGTAGGAATTAAAGTTCAGGAAAAAGAAATAAAAAATTTGAGGTTTGCCGATGACATTGTAATTCTGTCAGAGGCAGGAAATGACTTGGAAGAGTAGTTGAACGGAATGGAATTGTCTTGAAAGGAGGATTAAGAAGAACATCAACAAAAGGTAAATGAGGATAATGGAATGTAGTCGAATTAAATAAGGTAATGCTGATGAAGCTACATTAGGAAACGAGATACCTAAAGTAGCAGATGAGTTTTGCTATTTAGGTAGAAAAATAACTGATGATGGCCGTATTAGAGAGGATATAAAATATAGACTGGCAGTGTCAAAAAACTTGTTTCTGAAGTGGAGTGTAGTCATGTATGAAAGTGAAACATGGGCGATAAACTGTTTAGACAAGAATAGAATATAATAGAAGCTTTTGAAATGTGGTGCTACAAAAGAACGTTTACGATTAAATGGGTAGATCACGTAACTAATGAGGAGGTACTGAAGAGAATTGGGGAGACAAGAAATTTGTGGCAGAACTTGAAAAAAGAAGGAATCGGTTGATATGACACTTCCTGATGCATCAAGGGATGACCAAATTAGTATTAGAGGGAAGTGTGAGTGGGGTAAAATGGTTCAAGGAAAACAAGACATGATTACAGTAGTAGATTCAGAAGGATGTAAAGTGTAGTAGCCGGCCGCGGTGGTCTAGCGGTTCTAGGCGCTCAGTCCGGAGCCGCGCGACTGCTAAGGTCGCAGGTTCGAATCCTGCCTCGGGCATGGATGTGTGTGATGTCCATAGGTTAGTTAGGTTTAAGTAGTTCTAAGTTCTAGGGGACTGATGACCATAGATGTTAAGTCCCATAGCGCTCAGAGCCATTTGAACCATTTGAAAGTGTAGTAGTTCTTCGGAGATGAAGGGGCTCGCACAACACAGTGTAGCATGGAGAGCTGCATCAAATCCACCTTCGGACTCAATACCGGATTCAAGACCACAACAACAGCCACCACCTTGGTCTTGAAGAGAAACCTTTTGAAATTTTATTTACATAGCTAGCAGCAGCTCTTCGTGAAATATTTCAACAATCTCTCAAATAAGTATTTAAGCTTTGCTCAATTACCCTCATTACTTTCAAGCATTTAAATCTTTTGGAAAACTAGACCTGCCGTTGTCCATTTTCAACTCATCGTTTGGCTATGACAACCTGGGAAAAATTTTCCCTCAAATCACTAATTAAATTTTTCTTTGTTATTCTGATCACTTTCAAACAATTAAATATTTTTTTTTAATTGTAAACGTCACCATGGTCAATTTGATATCCTCATTCTTCATTTCCGATACTTCGTCTGGCTATGAAAATTCTGACGAAACCCAATTGTGTATTCCTAGGCAGTTTTGATTACGCTCCGCTTAAAACCCGTCAAAACTGTGGAGAATTGGTCTCTCTGTCAGTGTAAGAGCTAGCATCTTAGCTGCATAGTTAATTACTGTAAATAGGTCGACACTTACAAATAACACGATGTAAATTACTCCGTGTCGATCTATAACTTACTTAGGCGAGATGACGTACGAGATGACATTATGATCATTCGCAGGTTGAAATAATCACAGCCCGGATGGTGATGCAGTAATTTCTTCGACTTATAAATGCATCGAGCTCTCTCAAATGACCTCGTGAAAAACGGGACTTCTCCTCAAATCTTCCTCCTCTTTATCTTTCTGCTGCTTCTTCCTCTTCATCTCCTTTTTTTTGGTTCACTGATAGTTCGTTATTTTTGTAACGGAAATTTCTTTATTGAAAGAGTCGAAACGATTGTGCCCAATAATATGTTTGTACTTCAGGAATAGATGTTTCAGTAAATCGAATCATTCTACGTACTTAATCCATCAGTTACCACAGCAAGGTTCTTTTAGGCTGCATGCATCGTGAATAGATGCAGCTGGCATCGAAGCCGGTGGTTCTACTGTAGTTGTGTTGTGTATCATGCACAATCGAAACCTGCGCCAAGCTGAAATGCAACGTAATATACACGCGGAGCACGTACGATATAACAGCTGCTTCGTTTCCAGCATTTTATGTTGTATTCTGAAGTCGTACCCCGCTAGTGAGTTATAAAGTGGCCGTGCAGGCAATAAAATCACGCCAGATTCGAGCAGCATGCGAAAGACTTCCCGCACTTTATATCTACACGTGCAGGTAATAGCTATCCTCACAGGAATGTTGACTGAATTCCAATTGAGAAAAGGTTTTTAGCTATTACAAGAGTTTTCCTTCTGACATTACCCACCACTTCATTTATGATTGTTAACAATAATATTCCTATAATAGAACCTTGGAAAACTCTCTCGAAATAATTTTTATGTTAGACGATTTGGCCCAGTCAAGAACGATGTGTTGAATTCTATCATCTGGGATGTCTTGAATACATTCACAAAATAAAACCGATGCAATGTAAACTTGAATTTAGTTCACTAGGTGACAGTATGGAATTATCTAGGATACTTTCCGGACATGATACAACACATCAACGTCGGCACTGTTATTTGTTGCCCCCTGTATTTCATCGATCAACAAAGTGAGTTAGGTGTTGGGAGTTCTGCTGGATATCCGGCAGAAGACCCGACACCTCAAGGTGTCAGCAGATCGCTCCTGAAGAATTGCAGAGTGAATTAAGTTTCACGAAATGGCTGTTTGCAGAATCGATATTTATTCCTACGGATAAAGTTTTCGTTCTTCATAGAGATCATAATACAAAATGTTCAAATGTGTGTGTAATCTTATGGGACTTAACTGCTAAGGTCATCAATCCCTAAGCTTACACACTACTTAACCTAAATTATCCTAAGAGCAAACACACGCACCCATTGCCGAGGGAGGACTCGAACCTCCTCCGGGACCAGCCGTACAGTCCATGACTGCAGCGCCTTTGACCGCTCGGCTAATACCGCGCGGCGTACATCATAATACATTGGCATACAACCTCTCCATAATTCAGATTGACGTAAGTGATATACGTCTATGCTTATGTACTTCTCATCGATAACCTTTCCTGAAAATTGGAGTAATTTGCACCGTTTTGCAAATTGTTAGAACCCTAGAACCCTTCGTTGCTCTAGCGGCCGGCGGTGAATTACCTCTAGAAGCTACAAAGCTACATAATTTTTGGGTACAATCTGTGCAAAATATTTAAAGAAAGTGTTCCCCATTCTTGCAGAAGACGGCACTAGTCAAAACTAGAAGAAATGTCCTGTAAAGACATTTTCGGAAACAAATATTTGTTGAGATGTGGGCCATTTTACTTGCATTAAGACTAGTCAGTAGGAGTAGACTATTCAATGCTCATTTTTTACTGGATACGTTTTTGTCTGTATTGAGTTGTCTGGCTGTGATGCTACTGCCGGTCATAGCAAGTACAACTGTGTCCTACAGCGGCCATTCTACAGGGTTCAGCAGAATGAATAGTAGGATATAATGAGGATAGAACTTCGAAACGAACTGACAAATTTATCGAAGCGCACATTGAAAACGAAGAAAAATATGTGCCATTACATATCACATACGCCATTTAATTGGGTTTTGAATATAACGCCATACAGATGGTCATCATTCCGTTCCATGCATTCCTCCAGGCGGCGAACGAAAGATTCCATCACCCGATTCAGCACGTTAACGGGATCTCCTCCGCAGCTGTACGTACCCTTTTCTTGAGATCTGCCACAGTATGAGGACATCTAGCGTATGTTTGACTCTTCGAGTACCTATACAAGAAAAAGACAGTGCCAGTTAAATCGGGCGACCGTGCTGGTCCGTGAATGCCTCCAAATCTGGAAACCAATGAACCAAAAGAACGACGCCTCAGAACGAACGTTCATGGACTGGCGGACACTATGAGCTGTTGTCCCGTCCTGCTGGAACCACATGTCGTTGTTCAACCTCATTAACGATCGCTTGGAACCTTAATGCACAGACATTAAGGTCCTAAAAAAATTTGGACCAAGTACGCCAAACGAAGCCATGCTTGCACCACACGGTCGCACGTTCACAGTGTAGTGGTTTCTCATGCAGCTGACGAGAATTAACTTGGTTACGTGGTGCCCAGTACATGTGCTGTTTGTTTATACAACTGTCCAAATGAAGATGAGCGCCATTCGACATCAGTATGTTGTTTCGCATCTGCGGGTCGGCTGCTAAAAGTTCCAGGAAGTACAAGGAGAAGGTTTGTGGGGCATCTTTATCTTGTTCGTTTAGTTTCTGTACGGCATACAATATTTGTGGCTGGAAATGTAGGTTAACACGGATGGTGAACCTCAGGAAACGATCTGATGTTATTAGCACCAAGGTAAGTCCGGCAGCAGAGCGATGAGGATTTCGGATGAGAAAGTGACACATCCACTCCACTCTTTCCGTGACCCTCTGCCAAGCTGCACCCACCGTACAAACGTCTGAGGATCCAGAACTGTATCATGGCAGTTCAACTTGAAATGGCGACGAAACAGTTGCTGAACTGAGATGCGTGATTCGTTATTTTTGAAGTACGCCTAGAAAGTGAATGCTCGATCCTCTGAAACCCACGGGGCAATAATTACAAATAGATACCCTTCCTCGACGCAGCGCATTCACACTTATTTCAGGCATGCGCAACAGCGACACTGCACTACGTGACTAAAATTCTACTATTAATTCTGCCGGACCCTGTACGAGCATCAAAACAACATTAGGGATTCCGTAGCGTACGAACAACACAAACAGTGGAATGGAGGCCTATTATTCCACGCGAGCAACACATACTGTATCCCGCAACCAGCGACATTAACCAACAGTCAACAGGCCCGTGTCCTACACGACTAACGATAGTCTCAGCGTGACAGTCCATATATATATTCGACATCAGTATGTTGTTTCGCATCTGCAGCAGGTGCTTTCAACGATTTGCAGACGCCGAATCATTCGCAACAAGGGCAAGACATCGTGACAGATCTCGCACGGTTCGCTCGGCAGATATGAAGGGCCAGTGTTGCGACGATTGGAAGATGTCTCTGTAAATCCATCTTTATTCAGATGCTTGCGGAACCTCGGCTGTTCAATATTAAAGGTCGGATCAAAACACCTCTGAGCCGTCTAAATTTCCAACTGCTATTTTAAAAAATGGTTCAAATGGCTCTGAGCACTACGGGACTTAACAGCTGAGGTCATCAGTCCCCTAGAACTTAGAACTACTTAAACCTAACTAACGTAAGGACGCCACACACATCCATGCCCGAGGCAGGATTTGAACCTGCGACCGTAGCGGTCGCGCGGTTCCAGACTGAAGCGCCTAGAACCGCTCGGCCACTCGAGCCGGCAACTGTTATTTTATTTGGGCAACCAGTTTCGGCACTACATTACGCCATATTCAGGTCCCGTGACCGACGTGTAAAGGAATCCCACCTCTGCTCAAGTCAAAATAGGGGCCAACATTCAATGACTGATATCCGTAGATTTTTTGACACAGCGATCGCTTCGATCATCACTTGTCGATTTTAAGATGATCCCGAACCAAGTGTTCGAAGTATTGGTGTTGCTGAAAACATAAGAAACGCTCTTGCGTGTTCAGTTCTTCACGATCAGTTACATTATCCACATCGCTCACAAGGTGTGCTAACTCTCGGGCCACAATGTCACCGGGCCAGATTTCACTTCTCCAACTGGATTATAAGCCGGAGCACTGAATTTCCGCAATACACAAATTGTTGTTTTTACGGAAGAGGATAAACAATGGGTGTGCTTTATGCACGAAGGGGAACCACCCATTTTCTATCCAGCACAAACGCTTAAAGAGTAATACTGGTCGAGGAGGTTCAGGTCTCTCGGTCTCCTGAGCTCAGTTTCCTTGATATCTGACTATGGGGACATTTAAAGGTATTGGCGTGCTACACAGCCATCGACAAGGAGGACACGTTACAGTAGTTCGTATGACGTATATGTTATCAATTGCGAGTAATTACTGGTGTGTCTGCGCGATGTTTGAAGGATGTGCAAGAACGAATGGTATACACTCCTGGAAATTGAAATAAGAACACCGTGAATTCATTGTCCCAGGAAGGGGAAACTTTATTGACACATTCCTGGGGTCAGATACATCACATGATCACACTGACAGAACCACAGCCACATAGACACAGGCAACAGAGCATGCACAATGTCGGCACTAGTACAGTGTATATCCACCTTTCGCAGCAATGCAGGCTGCTATTATACCATGGAGACGATCGTAGAGATGCTGGATGTAGTCCTGTGGAACGGCTTGCCATGCCATTTCCACCTGGCGCCTCAGTTGGACCAGCGTTGGTGCTGGACGTGCAGACCGCGTGAGACGACGCTTCATCCAGTCCCAAACATGCTCAATGGGGGACAGATCCGGAGATCTTGCTGGCCAGGGTAGTTGACTTACACCTTCTAGAGAACGTTGGGTGGCACGGGATACATGCGGACGTGCATTGTCCTGTTGGAACAGCAAGTTCCCTTGCCGGTCTAGGAATGGTAGAACGATGGGTTCGATGACGGTTTGGATGTACCGTGCACTATTCAGTGTCCCCTCGAAGATCACCAGTGGTGTACGGCCAGTATAGGAGATCGCTCTCCACACCATGATGCCGGGTGTTGGTCCTGTGTGCCTCGGTCGTATGCAGTCCTGATTGTGGCGCTCACCTGCACGGCGCCAAACACGCATACGACCATCATTGGCATCAAGGCAGAAGAAACTCTCATCGCTGAAGACGACACGTCTCCATTCGTCCCTCCATTCACGCCTGTCGCGACACCACTGGAGGCGGGCTGCACGATGTTGGAGCGTGAGCGGAAGACGGCCTAACGGTGTGCGGGACCGTAGCCCAGCTTCATGGAGACGGTTGCGAATGGTCCTTGCCGATACCCCAGGAGCAACAGTGTCCCTAATTTGCTGGGAAGTGGCGGTGCGGTCCCCTACGGCACTGCGTAGGATCCTACGGTCTTGGCGTGCATCCGTGCGTCGCTGCGGTGCAGTCCCACGTCGACGGGCACGTGCACCTTCCGCCGACCACTGGCGACAACATCGATGTACTGTGGAGACCTCACGCCCCACGTGTTGAGCAATTCGGCGGTACGTCCACCCGGCCTCCCGCATGCCCACTATACGCCCTCGCTCAAAGTCCGTCAACTGCACATACGGTTCACGTCCACGCTGTCGCGGCATGCTACCAGTGTTAAAGACTGCGATGGAGCTCCGTATGCCACGGCAAACTGGCTGACACTGACGGCGGCGGTGCACAAATGCTGCGCAGCTAGCGCCATTCGACGGCCAACACCGCGGTTCCTGGTGTGTCCGCTGTGCCGTGCGTGTGATCATTGCTTGTACAGCCCTCTCGCAGTGTCCGGAGCAAGTATGGTGGGTCTGACACACCGGTGTCAATGTGTTCTTTTTTCCATTTCCAGGAGTGTAGTACTTTGGCACGTATCATTAGAAGAATGAAAAGCGAGGACCTTATAAACTTTGTACCTCAAAAGGGCAGACCAAGGAAGTTGGATGCACGTGACAAGAGAAATCTAATACGAAAAGTAAAGAAGGACCCTCCACTCAGTGCACCCATATTAGCAAGTGAGCTTTCAAACGAGACTGTAAAGATGGTACTGGCAGAGCACTGAAAGATAGTAGCTTCAATGGGAGATGGCTAGGAAAACACCGTACGAACAGAATCGAAAGAGGAGATTAGACTATGCTAAAGACTTTATTACGAAGAAAGAAACACGATGGAACGACATCATTTTTACCGACGAAAGTAAATTTAATATTTTTAAGTCAGATGGACGAAGAATGGCGTGGCAGAAGAAGTATAAAGAATTTAAAGTCGCAAATGTTAAGCTGACTGTAAAACACGGAGATGGCAATATTCTTGTCAGGAGCTGTATATTCACATGAGGACCAGGAGAATTGTGTTCATCGACAGTGTTATGGACAAATATGTCCGTCTGATAGCATTAAAAAACAATTCGCGACAAGTGCTAAGAAAATGGGGATATCAAACACGTTCTAGTTTTACCGGAACAATGATCCGAAAAATAGGGTCCCGCATTGTGCAGCAGTATTTGTTGTACCACCTCCCGAAAGTCTTACAACCACCACTTCAATCACCAGAGCTCACTCCTACTGAGAATGTATGAGAAGCACTAGAACAACGTACACTACTGGTCATTAAAATTTCTACACCAAGAAGAAATGCAGATGATTAGCGGGTATTCATTGGACAAATATATTATACTACAACTGACATGTGATTACATTTTCAAGCAATTTGGGTGCATAGATCCTGAGAAATCAGTACCCAGAACAACCACCTCTGGCCGTAATACCGGTCTTGATACGCCTGGGCATTGAGTCAAACAGAGCTTGGATGGCGTGTACAGGTACAGTTGCCCATGCAGCTTCAACACCATACCATAGTTTATCAAGAATAGTGGCTGGCGTATTGTGACGAGACAGTTGCTCGGCCATCATTGACCAGACGTTTTCAATTGGTGAGAGATCTGGAGAATGTGCTGGCCAGGGCAGCAGTCAAACATTTTCTGTATCCAGAATGGCCTGTACAGGATCTGCAACATGCGGTTGTGCATTATCCTGCTGAAATGTAGGGTTTCGCAGGGATCGAATAAAGGGTAGAGCCACTGGTCGTGACACATCTGAAATGTAGCGTCCACTGTTCAAAGTGCCGTCAATGCGAACAAGAGGTGACCGAGACGTGTAACCAATGGCACCCCGTACCATCACGCCAGGTGATACGCCAGTATGGCGATGACGGATACACGCTTCCAATGTACGTTCACCGCGATGTCGCAAAACACGGATGCGACCATCATGATGCTGTACAAAGAACCTGGATTCATCCGAAAAAATGACGTTTTGCCATTCGTGAACCCAGGCTCGTTGTTGAGTACACCATCGCAGGCGCTCCTGTCTGTGATGCAGCGTCAAGGGTAACCGCAGCCATGGTCTCCGAGCTGATAGTCCATGCTGCTGCAAACGTCGTAGAACTGTTCGTGCAGATGGTTGTTGACTTACAAACGTCCCCATCTGTTGACTTAGGGATCGAGACGTGGCTGCACGATCCGTTACAGCCATGCGGATAAGATACCTGTCATCTAGACTGCTATTGATACGAGGCCGTTGGGGTCCAGCACGGTGTTCGGTATTACCCTCCTGCACCCACCGATTCCATAATCTGTTAACAGTCATTGAACCTCGACCAACGCGAGCGGTAACGTTGCGATACGATAAACCGCAATCGTTATAGGCTACAATCCGACCTTTATCAAAGTCGGAAACGTGATGGTACGCATTTCTCCTCCGTACAGGAGGCATCACAACAACGTTTTACCAGACAACGCCGGACAGCTTCTGTCTGTGTATGAGAAATCGGTTGGAAACTTCCTCATGTCCGCACGATGTAGGTGTCGCCACCTGCACCAACCTTGTGTGAATGCTCTGAAAAGCTAATCATTTCATATTACAGCATCTTCTTCCTGTCGGTTAAATTTCGCGTATGTAGGACTTCAACTTCGTGGTGTAGCAATTTTAATGGCTAGTAGTGTATTAGAAACACACAGATATTTTCCAAAGAAACTTCGAAGGGTCGATTAAAAAAATGGTTCAGATGGCTCTGAGCACTATGGGACTTAACTACTGTGGTCATCAGTCCCCTAGAACTTAGAACTACTTAAATCTTACTAACCCAAGGACATCACACACATCCATGCCCGAGGCAGGATTCGAACCTGCGAGGGTCGATTAAAAAAAGAATGGGAAGGTATATGTACTGACTACTTAAAACGATCGTTTGCAGTATGTCTTAGCGCTTGAAAGAACTGATACAACAAATGGACATCCGAAAAGATATTGAAACACATAGTTTTCACAAAAATTTGTCTAGAATCAATTAGTTCTGAGAGGTGTCCGAATATAAAGGTAACGTGAAAACAGGACCAATTTTTATTTAAATTGTGTTATTAAAGAACTTTTGTATGTTACATTAATAAAGTTTATGCTATTATTTACAAGGAATATAACTTAAGATAATGCTTGGTTACGTCTTTTGTTTGTTTTGTTAAAAATAAACTTATGGTATTACAAAGCAAAAATCTTATATTGTTCGAATATCAAGTTTACTCACTGTACGTATGGTGTGGCCTTGCGGTTCTAGTCGCTTCAGTCTGGAACCGCGTGACCGCTACGATCGCAGGTTCGAATCCTGCCCCGGGCATGGATGTGTGTGATGCCCTTAGGTTAGTTAGGTTTAAGTAGTTCTAAGTTCTAGGGGACTGATGACCACAGATGTTAAGTCCCATAGTGCTCAGAGCCATTTTTTTTTCACTGTACGTATGTATTTGTTGATTCGAATGAAATAACAGCCTCCTTTAAACCTACAGTAACTATGTATTGACTTCTATTGCCGTATATCATTCAAAATAAAAGATTTTATGATGGCACGCTATTCCAACTTATTAATTTCAAAGATACACGCACAACATGACCACATAAAAGGTCGTATGAACATAACTAATCTACAGAATAAAACGACACTAGACTTTTGTTACCAGTGAACCATAACCAATACTTCGCCGATTTAAGCATCATCTCTTTCTGAAACTTCCTGGCAGATTAAAACCGTGTGCCGGACCGAGACTCGAACTCGGGACCTTTGCCTTTCGCGGGCAAGTCCTCTACTAACCGAGCTACCTAAGCACGACTGACGCCCAGTCCTCACAGCTTTACTTCTGCCAGTACCTCGTCTCCTACCTTCCAAACTTTGCAGAAGCTCTCCTGCGAACCTTGCAGAACTAGCACTCATGAAAGAAACGATACTGCGGATACATGGCTTAGCCACAGCCTGGGGGATGTTTCCAGAATGAGATTTTCACCCAGCAGCAGAGTGTGCGCTGATATGAAACTTCCTGACAGATTAATACCGTGTGTCGGACCGAGACTCGAACTAGAACACTTGCCCGCGAAAGGCAAACGTCCCGAGTTCGAATCTCGGTCCGGCACACGGTTTTAATCTGCCAGGAAGTTTCATATCAACGCACACTCCGCTGCAGGGTGAAAATCTCATTCTGGAATCATCTCTTTCTGTCATGTAATATTTCATGTTTGCCTAATAGACGTCGATCTTACGTGAAATTATTCTTTCTTTCTATTTCACGGAACAATTGTTGTCGGCCTGTTAGACATAAATACACTGACGGAAAAATACTCAACACCAAACAATAATTAATGTAAAGTATTGAAATTTCGATAGAGCATTTGTCTAGGTAGCATATTCGAGTAATTAGCACTGTAAGATCACAGGTTAATATTAGCGCAAGATATGCCACTGCAAATGTGAAATGCTGCTACTTTAATAACAGGTTTAGCCGCCAGTATGTTGAATGCGAGCATGCAGACGTACGAGCATTATATACCGCAGGTGCCGGGTGTCAGTTTGTGGGACGGAGTTCCATGCCTCTTGCACTTGGTCGGTCAATACAGGGACGGTTAATGCTTCTCGTGGATGACGCTGGAATGGACGTCCGATAATGTTCCATATGTGCTCGATTGGAGGGAGATCTGGTGATCCAACAGGCCAAGGGAACATGTCGACACTCTGTAGAGCATTTTGGGTTTCAACAGCGATATGTGGGTGAGCGATATCCCGTTGGAAAATTCCCCCTGAAGTGCTGTTCATGAAAGTCAGCACAACAAGTCAAGTCACCAGGCAGACTTACAAATTTGCATTCAGGATGTCAAATAACCACGAGAATGCTCCTGATGTCAAACGAAATCACACCGTAGATCATAACTACAGATACAGAACCAGTGGCACAAGCACGTAGACAGGTTGGTTGCAGATACTCAACTGGCCGCCTTCTGACCAACATATGGTCACCACTGGCACCGAGGCAGCACCAGCTTTTATCAGAAAACACAACAGACCTCCACCTTGCCCTCCAATGGGCTTCTGCTTGACGCCACTGAACTCGCAAATGGCAGTGGTTTGCGGTCACAGGGGTCTGGCACGGAACTGTCCTTAAAGTAACCGATCTGTAACAGTTCGTTGTGTCAACGTGGCTCCAACTGCTCCTCAAAACGCTACCGCATATGCATTACGATGCGCCAGAGCCAGACGCCGAACACAATGGCCTTCCCTCGCAGTAGTGCCGCATGTCCGTCTGGAGCCCGGTCTTCTTGCGGCCGTACATTCTCCTTGCTGCCAAGGCTTTCTGCAGTATCCAAGAAGGCCCATTCAGCGTCTCGTAGCCCTATTATACGATCTCATTCAAACTCAAAAAATGGCTATGAGCACTATGGGACTTAACATCTGAGGTCATCAGTCCCCTGGAACTTAGAACTACTTAAACCTAACTAACCTAAGGACATCACACACATCCATGCTCCAGGCAGGATTCGAACCGGCGACCGTAGCGGTCGCGCGGTTCCAGACTGAAGCGCCTAGAACCGCTCGGCCACTGCGGCCGGTCTCATTCAAACTCAGTGAGGTGTTGATAATGGCGCCTTTATCGCCTTAAGGCATTCTTGACTAACAAACTCATCATGTCCAATGTTAAAGGTAACTAAGGCATAGGATAGTTACAGCGTCAATTCAAAGTAAACCTGATTTGCGCCACTCATATTGGGCTGGCGTGAAATTTGAATGTACATCATCTTTCAGATCCAGAAACAGCCTACAAACTTTCGTTTATATTGCCCAATACCTTCTTGGTGTTGAGACTTTTTTCGGTCAGTATATTATTACTAAAGCTTGAGGGTTTATGAGTCTATACAACTACTCCAGATCGTTCCTTTTAGATCGCGTGCCGATTTTATTTGTCAACACCGATCATCTTTAAGGAAATTCATGAACACCAAGCTTCCCTGCATTATTCCCACGGAGATTGTTGATGATTTAACAGTTCACAACTAAAGCAAATATTTCATTACTGGCTGAAGAGTCAGTATTAAAACTCTAACCTCAGGTTTCACAGGTGTTAAAATCACATGAGACGATTGAGACGTAGTTTGTGTTTCTTCGGGGATAGGCGACCTGAGTTGGCAGCGAATGGACGCACAGCCGTCGGGCACGTGGGAGGCGCTAACAGGCCACAAATTAACAGGGCGCCCATTATCGAACAGTGTGCCTTTTGTTTGCGCACCCCCCACAGGCAAGAAGCTTGACGCCAGCGTTAAGTAGCAATTAACCCATACCTCCAAGAGGCCGCCACGTATTTGGCTTCTTTCGCTGAGCTCCAAAATAAATATGTTTGTTTCCGCATTTTACGCTGCCGTATCCGGTTACGTGCACCTCCAGCAAAGCTCATCTGCTTGTCGCCGCTGCCGTTACTTTGCAAGAACTTGCCTGGACAAGACAAACAAATAAATGGAAGAATCGTACCTTTAGTATGTAGTGAAATAATGAAATTAACTGTTTAGAATGTCTGCTGACGCGACTTTGAAGTGGGCTGAAAGAGACATGATTTCAAACGTTAGGGTTCCTGAGCAGAAAAAGACTTCGTAACTGCGTCCCGTAAATACTCTAGTGAACATATACGTGGTGACCGGTGGAATATTTTTCTTTGAACGTCTCGAGCATACTCACCAAATCATTTTTGTACGTTATTTTCTGTGAGCGGGTGCATTACCCGTCTTAATACCGTACCGGATGATTCAAAAAGGAAGAACAGACTACAGTTGCTTATTAAAAATAAGTTCTCCGGGATATAGCAGAGAACACTTTTTCCGGACGAATTATCGGAGGAATCGAATTTTCATTTATAGAATAAAGTAAATCTCCATAATGTAAGAATTTGGGGCTCGCAAAATACTAGCGTCGTCGTCGAACGTGAAACGGAATGACAAAAATTAAATGTGTTTTCTGCCATTTCTATTCACCAAACTTATGGATCTCTCTTTTTTGAGGAGAAAACAGTGACAGGCATGTCATACATGGACATAATGGTTGTATTCTCAACTTCACAAAGATTCCAATAATTTCATTTTTATGCCTGACGGCGTACCGCCTCACTTTCACTGTGAAGTGCGCCGTTATCTTAACAACACCATCCCACAACATTGGATCGGAAGAGGTGGACAACCTCCCAAATCACCAGATCTCACACCTTGCGATTTTTTTCTGTTGGGGTACATAAAACTCAGAGTCTTTGTCCAATCTATGGCCGCTACCCTTCAAGAATTGAGAAATCAAATTGTTGAAGTTGTCAATTCAATAAACAGCGACCTGTTGATTCATGTGTGGAATGAAAGGGACTACAGTTTCGATGTTTCTCGACCAACGCGTGATGCTCATGTTGAGTGTATGGTATAGTGTCTGTGCGAACATAAAACTTTGAATCTTCCTCTACTCAGTGACATGTGCAATGTATTGGTATTTTTCATACTTTGTCGGTAATAAACACCTGCAGCCTGTCCTTTCTCTTCGAGTCACACTGTATTATTGAGGGTAATGATAAGGCTTGATGGACACATATTGAATCTTAGCAATTTCTTCAGCTTTTCAACGTCACTAGTTCTCATCTTTATAGTCGTACGAGTCTAAGACTGGTGAATAGCGGCAACATTACTTGAGTTACTCTCCTTGAATGACAGGAATTCGCGACAATTCGGACTTGTTTTTTATCGCGAAGTGAAACGTTGCCTTACTGCACCGGATTCTATTTGCGACAAGCTCATTTGCTGTAAAATGCTGAACACATTACATCCCTTCACATTCGTTCAGCCGTGGCCGATAATGAGTAACGTATGTATCAAGCACAAAACAATGTCAGGCTTACTCATTATCTGAGTGGCAAGTTGTGTTAAATACCATCTCTATGACCATTTAAAATTTTATGAAAGTTTCACAAATGACAACGCAGCAGATAAAACGAGTCTTAGGAGCAAATATAAAATGTTAAGTTTAGAAGACAAAATGAGAGAGCCTGCAAAAATCCGAGTTAGTGTTTCTATCCAGAGCGTTATGAGAAATTTGACCCTGCATGACAAATTTGACCCTGCTAGGTTTACTTTTTATAACATCAAGAAAAAATGCCGCATAATTTCGAACTTTTGCACTAAAGCAAGACGAACTACCTGGAAAACTAAAATGGACAGCTGCACTAAAACCGACCACTATTGATGGTACGTGTACACTTGGCGCATATCAGAGCGCTCTGTCAGAGTTTATGTGAGAGTTTCAATAAGAGGAGTCAACTACAGGCTGCAGCGAAAAGATTCGCAAGTAAATTAGTCCGAACAGGTTTCAAGGCTAGCAGTGGGTGTCTGCTCAGAGTCCGTAATCGGCACAGTATACCAGACAGAAAATTATGTGGGGGAAATTTAAGTGCAGACGATGCAAGTATCGAGCCATTTTATAAAGGATTAAAGACCGATTTAAAAGAGGGAAATTTTTCTTTGACACAGGTCTACAAGAAATACAATTCAACACCTCGATGTAAAGTGAGTGAGAACCGAATCACTGGCATTTAGAGAGCTAATGCTGATGGGTCACACCGTTCAAAATCACCGGCTATTGCGAGATCTGTAAAATATAGGACAATGAAAAATGTTATGAGATAGCGCCCAGTCATCTACAAGGTTAACAAAAAGGCTTGTGTTACTCACAGTTACTCTCTGGCTGATTTTGAAAAGTTGAAACTGAAACCTAAAGATGTGAAAAAAATTATTGAGCTTCGACAATGCTCCTATTCATCTCCTGATTTGTCTACTGATGGTGGACTGATTAGGTACAGCTCTCTCTCTCAAACACTACTTCGCTGACGCAGCCCATGGACCGACGAGTGATACTTACTTGCAACCTCCTTAATAGAAGCAAGCGACTTTATGAATTTATGGTGTTCTTGAGTGCTGAAGACAGTCGAAAATAGAGAACTAGACCAACAGACCCAACTGACTCTGAAAACTTATAATATCAAGAACGTCATTTTCACATAGGCAAGCAGCACATGAAATAAATTTCTGTGCAACAAAGAAACAATGTTTGGTCTTGAAGGACTAGCAGATTCGGGTTTCCTTGCTGAGTTTGGAGCTTTAGCCTCGGTATATGCTCATAACTGACTGCATAAAGATGAAGAAGACTTTAACAACCAAAATCAGATTGAGGACAAAATAATGTACCAGGTACAAGGAATTTCCAGCAAAGAAGAGAAAGTCGATGAAATTAGTGAATTTACAGGCAAACTGTCAAACTTAAGCGAAAATTTGGACACACTATCTGCTTTATTGACATTAATCCGGATTGTCAAATGTGTTACAAGAAATAGGGAAAACGTGATAAAAAAGGGCAGGAAAGGGTCTCAACCAATAATAAGCTGCTTCTTTAAGTCATAATCATCATATACTGGGGATGAAAATACTGTCATTGCGTCAGCCTCAGCCGGCCGGAGTGGCCGTGCGGTTCTAGACGCTACAGTCTGGATCCGAGCGACCGCAACGGTCGCGGGTTCGAATCCTGCCTCGGGCATGGATGTGTGTGATGTCCTTAGGTTAGTCAGGTTTAATTACTTCTAAGTTCTAGGCGACTGATGACCTCAGAAGTTAAGTCGCATAGTGCTCAGAGCCATTTGAACCACTTTTTTGCGTCAGCCTCAGGCTTTTGCTGCTGTTGACTATGTCATTGTAAATCCGAATAACGGCAGCAGATAACTGGCAAACTATGTACCATCCTACAGTGAATGTAGCATATAGATAGCCAGTGCAGTCTTTCGTTTTGGTATGAATACAGTAATGTAGATATGCATTATTGTATAAGACTTTAATGTAACATTAATTTTAATTGTAACTTCGGCTGTGACATCATTAGCGCCATCCGGGGTGGCCGAGCGGTTCTAGGCGCTACAGTCTGGAACCGTGCGACCGCTACGGTTGCAGGTTCGACTCCTGCCTCGGGCATGGATGTGTGTTAGGTTAGTTAGGTTTAAGTAGTTCTAAGTTCAAGGGGACTGATGACCACAGCAGTTAAGTCCCATAGTGCTCAGAACCATTTGAACCATTTTTGAACCATTTATGATATCATTAGTCTACATTAGTTGCTTTTAAATGGAATGTATTGTACAGTACACGAGTCAATAAGTAATTGGATGTCCCCTGCAGAAATGTTGAGCCACGCTGCCTCTATAGCCGTCCATAATTGTGAAAGTGTAGCCGGTCCGGTGCAGGATTTTGTGCATGAACTGTCCCCTTGGTTATGTCCCAAAAATGTTCGATGGGATCCATGTCGGGGATTTGGGTGGCCAAATCATTCGCTCGAATTGTTCAAAATGTTCTTCAACTCAATCGGCAACAATGGTCGCATCGGTGTTTGGGAACGTGATATCAAAAAATGGTTCAAATGGCTCTGAGCACTATGGGACTTAACTTCTGAGGTCATCAGTCCCCTAGAACTTAGAACTACTTAAACCTAACTAACCTAATGACATCACACACATCCATGCCCGAGGCAGGATTCGAACGTGCGACCGTAGCGGTCGCGCGGTTCCAGACTGTAGCGCCTAGAACCGCTCGACCACTCCGGCCGGCGAACGTGATATCCATGAATGGTCGCAGATGGTCTCCTAGTAGCCGATCGTAATCATTTCCAGTCAATGACGCGTTCAGTAGGACCGGACGACCCAGTCCATTCCATGTAAACACACTCCACCAGCAGGCGCAGTGCCTAGTTGACAACTTGGGTCCATGGCTTCGTGGCGTCCGCGCCACGTTCGAACCATACCATTGGCTCTTATCAACTGAAATCTGAACTCAGCCGACCACATCACGGTTTTCCAGTCGTCTAAGCTCCAACTAATGTGGTCACGATCCCAGGAGACGCGCTGCAAGCGATGTCGTGGTGTTACCAAAAGCACTCCTGTTGGTCATCTGCTGCCATAGTCCTTTAACGTCAAATTTCGTCTCTTGTCCTAAAGGACACGTTAGTCGCACGTTCTATGGTGATTTTTGCAGTTATTCACGTTGTGTTGCATGTCTGTTAGCACTGACAACTATAGGCAAACGCCGCTGCTCTCGGTTGTTAAGAGAAGTCCGTCGGCCCCTGCATTTTCCGTGGTGAGAGATAATGGCTGAAATTTGGTATTCTCAGCATACTCTTGACATTGTGGATCTCCGAATGATGAATACCTTGTCGATTTCCGAAATGTAATGTCCCATGCGTCTAGCTCCAACTACCATCCCGTGTTCAAAGTCTGTTAATTCCTATCGTGCGGCCTAATCCATCGGAAACCTTTTCACAAGACTCACCTGAGTACAAATGACAGCTCCACCAATTCTGCCCTTTTATACCTTGTGAACTCGATACCACCGGGTCGTCAATTCCAAAAATCAAAATATCAAAAACAATTTAAAATCGAGTTGTCTTACGCTCCAGAATCATTGTAGCATGCTTTGTAATACGGTAAAAGAGTTATTTCCGTAACTTCTCACGTCTCTGGACATTAAGCACTTAAATTTGCATTCTGTTCCAAAATTTTATATGTTTACTGCCTCTTGCATTCCGAAATCTCGTATGTCCAACGGGAATTTCGACCATTCTCAAAGAAATGCTTATCTGTTATGTTTGTTATAATCTACTACAAGAAAATACGCGCAAGCAGTCGTATTAACACAGTTAAGTGATTCATCACTCTTTCTTTTAACACTGATAAGTCTGAAAAGGAACTGTCTTCATTTAAAAGTATGCTGCAGGATGAAAAAGATTATTATTTATGATGTTTATAACGGCATAACAAACATACGAGCCTGGGAACAATCAGTATAAGCAATTCAAACATTTGAACAACAATGTACTTCTGCAGTGATTTGCCCAACTGATAACATGCAGCATTACAGAGCGCCGTAATTGTAGAGTGAAATGAGGAAGAATCCAGTGTTGCATTATTACTGCCACTGAATTAGGACGTAGTAGGAAAAGGAAACGAGATACCTCTACATGGAAAAAAACCCAACAGAAGCGAGCAAGATAAGAATGATTCTGAAACTTTCTTATTTTATTGTTTCAAAGATTACATGCAGTTTATACATAGTCTCCCATTTTTCGAATTAAATAATGGATCTTCATTAAGATATGAATTAACCCTGACTGACTCCTATTAGTGCTGCTGCTCTCTGAGTTTTCAATGTATAGGTATATCTCATCACTGCTACTGAAGAGTCAAAAATTGCAGATCCAATTTTTTCCAGAATTTCAGACACTCATCGAAGTCTCTTCCAAATAAATCAAATTGGAATCACACTCAAAGGTTTGGCTTTAAATGGAGTGATCTTCGAATGCAAGACATCACCAGAAAGTTTCACCATTCATTTTATGAGTGTCACAATAAAGTATGCCAAGATTCATTCATTCCTCTTTACGTGACTCAAGAATGTCCATAGCGTAGAAGACCATCAATGAACGAAAGGAATAAAAGCAAAGTTGTCACATTCAGACACTATATACCTAAATTTATTTCTGGAAATGGAGAAATATTCTGAGTGTGTCAAAATACGCTTGTTTCCATGTTGGGAATTTCAAAATTTACGGTTCGAAGGCTTGGTAAAGATCATGTGAGGACCGGTTTATCGCTACGAGAAAGAGGACAGGGTGATACCCTTTCAGAACATCATGCGGAGCAAATAGATGGTGTAAAGAAACCCAATGCTTCTTTGACGCCCTTTAAGTCACATTACTGCCATGATCATTCAACACGCCAATACCTGGCAAATCAGATGCTCAGAATGTATTGAGTTACAAGAACGCATTAAAGGAGTCAAAATAACAGCGATGTTGCATTAAATGGTAAGTTGCTCATTGAACTTGGTTATCATCAAATGTGAGTGAAGGCGTTTATAAAACTGCTGAAAATTCAGAATGAGCGAGAAATAACTATGTCTTTTGACTGCGACAAGAATTCTTCTTACCTAAACTACTGGATCAGGCGGCATGTTATAGCTGCCAGCGTTATATGTTTAACTTATTTACTAAGAAACTTGGAGCACAAAGCAGTCTAAGGAAAATAATTTATATATTGCTACACAGAAAATGAGGGTTTCAGAAGTTCGAATGAAATAGTCTTCTGTCTGGGTCATAAATTAAGAAATAGATTTTTCTCTTCAATGGCGCACACTGCACACCTTTTTGCCTATGGATGCGTTGTCAAAACAAAAATCAAACCGTGATGGGTATGCTAAGTGAGTGATTGGCAACTGTAGCACCAACACAATTAAAAAAAATAGTGGTAACTTTCCTAGTACCCGGACATACTTATGTGCCATCAGTTCGAATTTTTGGTCGTATCGAGAAAGATATTCGACGACGGGAAATTCTAAATCCAAAAGACTACAAAGAGATATTTCCTACATTTCGAACTGTTGTTCAACTGGATGGATTCTACAATTGGAAAGAGGCAGTGACTGATGCAATGAAATCTCCAGCAAATTGACACTTAAAGTGTGCCTTCTCAAAAAGATTCATTATCTGCAGAAGGAAAGTAACAACAATCCAAGGTGAAACAAGCTATCTTACAGATCTTGGAGTGCCAAGGGGTGCTTGCAGAAAAGGCGGAGGCATTAAGTAGATGGGCGTTGAACTGCAACTTTTTTTATACCTAAATCTTCAAAAATCTAAGACACGGCTTAACAACTGGCCGGTTTTGAGCGCGAGTACTCGCATCTGCTCATGCACGTGCTCGCGAGCAGGTGCAAGGTCGCGGAGTAGGGAGGGAGGGGAGGGAGGGGAAAAGCGCGAGCACGTTTGAATGTGATCTCGCGTTCTTAGCAGATTTAACTAGCCATCTGAATGCTTTGAACATTTCACTACAAGGCAAAGATCTGCTAATTACTCATTTCATAGATCGAATACGAGCTTTTAAAATGAAATTGACACATTTGGTGAGTCAGCTGGAAACAGGAAACCTAGCTCATTTTCCTAAATTATCATCCATGCAAGATGTTCACAAAGACTGTGAACGTTATTCACATAGTTTAGTTGATCAGCGCTTTCAAGATCTGACAGCACTAGACAGTGATTTTGATCTGTTCTCTCCATATTCAGCGAATATTTAAGAGATTCGTCCTGAGCTGCAGCAAGAAATTATTGACCTGGAGTGTGACAGAGAATACAGAGACAAATTTCAGAACAAGAAAAACATTTTGGAATTCTACAGACACTTCTCTCAGAATAGATTTCCTCGTTTGCACAAACTGGCGGCTACAATAATATCAATGTTCGGTTCCACGTATGTTTGTGAACAACTGTTCTCTGCAATGAAATGTAACAAGACACGCCTGAGAAACGCATTGTCTGATCGAAATTTAAACTGCACGCTGCACCTAAAATGCACAAGAACAATTACTCCGAACATAGACGCAATTGTAAAGGGCAAAAAGTACAATGTAACCGAGAATCCCACACTTCAGTTCACAAATTAATGCGAATGTAGAGGCATACACTAAGCTAATAAAATTATGTGGCATGTGTACATTCTCCTTTATTTGTTTCATTTGTCGCAGTAATAATTCGTGAGTGATATCCCTGCAGGTGGCCGCGGATTTACATTGACTGGCGGCAGCTGTTGTGTGCTCCACGTGACTTTCCCCACTCTCCGCTCTGGTCCGGTAGTGGGGGTAGCGTGCTCGCGCTGCTCCGTGCTCGCGCCTTGCTGCTCACAGCTTGCTCCGCGAGCACGTACGTTGTGAAACCCTGATCTAAGACATTTTGAGTCTACTAAATAAGCACTTTGTTGCTGAGTGGGACACTAATCCAGAGCTTATGTTTTACAAAGAGCTGCTGGAGTCTTGCAAGTTTAACTTAAGACAAGAAGAAGAAGAACCAATTACTGACAAAGACGCTATTTAATCCCATTCTTCACTGAAGCAATGTTTTGTACACCGTAAATCTTTCTTTTTTAAGCTATTTTGAGCCATGAACTATGTATTGAAAATGCCATGTTTCATTTCTGATTAATCTGCCTGACCGAGACGTAAAGTAGTTGAAATTAGTTTCATATTATGTTCTTGCATTCTCTAATAGGCCTGAGAGTGGACAAATAATAACTGAAGTCAGCAGAAAAGCCTCCTGGCACCAAATACATATGGCAGGATTTGCAGAACTGCATTACAATATATTTGCCATCGATTACTCCTGTACAGTTTGAGAACCGTTAGTGAATTCGAAAGTCATCGGTAATACACAACTACTCACTTTTAATGCAGTTTCGGTATGTTACCTACTTTTCATACATAACGTGACGCGTCCGGCCATCCTGGTTTAGGTTTTCCGTGATTTCTCTAAATCGCTCCAGGCAAATGCCGGGATGGTTCCTTTGAAAGGGCACGGCCGACTACCCTCCCGGCCTCTCCCTAATCTGATGACACCTATGACCTTGCTGTTTGGTCTCTTCCCCCAAACAACCCAACCCATAACGTGATATGGGGCCTGCCAAGATGCACTGCCGAGTGCGTTTCCATGGCAGCCCTGCCGCTACCACGGACTTTTCAGCATGGCAGCTCTTAGTGGGAACTGATCATTAGCGATATGACACTGATGCCTGCGTCAATAATGCCCTAATTTGTGACGCTATGCCACAAGCAGTGGGTACAATGTTCTCTTCAAATGAGTGTACGTCGCTAACCAATGTATA
The DNA here is from genome assembly GCF_023864275.1 of Schistocerca cancellata. Taxonomy (NCBI): domain Eukaryota; kingdom Metazoa; phylum Arthropoda; class Insecta; order Orthoptera; family Acrididae; genus Schistocerca; species Schistocerca cancellata. Next base: position 207,166,456 of record NC_064629.1, on the reverse strand, counting down.
GCCTTAACAAAAAACTGCACGAGGGCAAAAATATCGTTGATCCATAGTCTCACTGTGAATTTCGATGTGTCATATGTGAGAAGTTGTCATGAATGATGGAAGACCAAGTATGCGTAATTTTAGCATATGAACTCGTGGTTGCTTGTTGCAGAGTAATTATATTTCGCTTGCTTTCTTGCCTAAATTTATCTTTGTGTCTGTACTGCACTGAAAATATCTGCACAACAGTCCAAAAGTCGACGATATGTGGTTTGTCTAGTCTGGAAACAAGCTGATTCCATTGGGTCTTGTTCTTTGCTGCTGACAACACAAGTGCACACTTTGCTCTTTGCCCACAAACCTGCAGACGACACTGCTCATTTCTGTCTCGGGTCTGTTATTTCAGAAGTGTTAGGTGTATGTTAATAGTGATACACAGTAGAATGGATAGGTTTACGAATGAATATTTGACCGATATGCACCAAATGTGTGGGCTCACTGAATACATTGGAAGACCTATGCTGAGCTACTGCCCCAACAATGGCAACATTGCAGTACTTTAGCATCTATAAGTAGGCAGCTACCAGAAACCAGATCAAAGGGTTCAAATGGCTCTGAGCACTATGGGACTCAACTGCTGAGGTCATTAGTCCCCTAGAACTTAGAACTAGTTAAACCTAACTAACCTAAGGACATCACAAACATCCATGCCCGCGGCAGGATTCGAACCTGCGACCGTAGCGGTCTTGCGGTTCCAGACTGCAGCGCCTTTAACCGCACGGCCACTTCGGCCGGCAGAAACCAGATCATCCAGTGTTAGAATGAAGGGTACTGGTTCTGCGAGGTATGACAGAACGCCCGATCTGGAAGAGAATATGTTATACACGCTTGACGACAATCGTACCATCAATAATCGGCGCGTCGCAGGAGCTCCGAACACAAGCTAAACAACTGATTTAAGAGTCTTATATGTACAACAGCTTCACCTGCATCATCCAGAGATGGAACAATCATTTCAGCCAGTGAACTTTTCATGTCGAATTAAATTTGCAACTTGGTTTTTACAGTAACGTCCACAAAACCACAATTTACCTAGTTTCGTGCTGTTTATAGGCGAGGTCACATTTACAAGAGGGTTCAAATGGTTCTAATGACTGAGCACTATGGGACTTAACTTCTGAGGTTATCAGTCCCCTAGAACTTAGACCTACTTAAACCTAACTAACCTAAGAACATCACACACATCAATGCCCGAGGCAGGATTCGAACCTGCGACCGTAGCGGTCGCGCGGTTCCAGACTGTTGCGCCTAGAACCGCGCGGCCATTCCGGCCGGCGGTAGATTGTTATTTGACTGGACCTTATTTACTTTGCGATAAACTGAACAGTTTTACGTACAGATCGTTGCTTCAACACGTTCTCCCAGAGTTCCTAGAAGATGTGCCACTGGCAATTCGTCAGCTTTAGAGGCTTCAGTTTAACTGGATGCCGGTACACTTGGCACTAGGAACAACAAAGGTATATAGCTTGGAAAACAAGGGACTGGTCGCGGAGTCCTGTTCCACGGACAGCTCGATCATCACACATCACGCAAATGGACTTATTCTTCTAGAAGAGCCTATATTAGGAGACACTTGCCGATACTGATGGACGTCGTTGTTAGAAATTTTGTAGCAGTGGAAGTAGTACGCCAAACTCATAGGTTTTTGAATGTGTGGAACAGTCGATGGACCGTCACTATAGATATTTTGAACAATACCTGTAACGAAACTGTTCTGAATTTATTATGTACCGCACTGTAAATTGACAAAAGAACCGATTTGAAACACTGTGTTTCGTCTGAGTGTTGTTGCATTACTCTGTGTTTTGTGTTTTACGTTTTGGTGAGTGAAGGTACGCTCTTCAAAGTGAATGCATTTGGGGTAACAAACTGAATAAATCATAGTTACATTATTAACCTGTAGTGTGTCACGGGAGACCACAGGTGCCTTATGGCAAACAAATTTGCCTGCTGAACAAGCTACGAAATTTTGTCGGTGGAGCTCGATCTCACCTTATATAATACAGGCGTTCAAGTATCCATGCCGTTTATTGAATGCTAGACCTCGCCTGCTTCAGACATTATTCATTTGACGTGCACCACGCTGCCAACAGTACTTCTCGTCCTCTGTCTCTCCTTGCAGCCAACTACTATAAGTGATATCCAAGATTGACGTCTTTATAATCGCTGATATTAGAAACCATCATTCTTACGCAAGGACTATCCCACACCTACCCTGTTTTCTTTGTACAGTTCGCATACTTTAACTTCTAGCGAGCCAAGTACCTGGGTCGATCTAAGTAGGTTCCACTGTATTTACCGCCTTCATATTTTAAAGTATTGTTATACTGGGTAGTATTTCAGTAATTTTGTTGTACTGTTATCACTTCATTCACTTTATACAAAGGCCATGTTTTCTTTGACATTTGTAAACCATATTGAAAAAATTCTTAAATGTTGTCAGTTTAAAACAGTTATAAATGTGAATTTACAGGGTGTTTCAAAAATGATCGGTATATTTGAAACTGCAATAAAAACTAAACGAGCAGCGATAGAAATACACCATTTGTTGCAATATGCTTGGGACAACAGTACATTTTCAGGCGGACAAACTTTCGAAATTACAGTAGTTACAATTTTCAACAACAGATGGCGCTGCAAGTGATGTGAAAGATATAGAAGACAACACAGTCTGTGCGTGCGCCATTCTGTACGTCGTCTTTCTGCTGTAAGCGTGTGCTGTTCACAACGTGCAAGTGTGCTGTGGACAACATGGTTTATTCCTTAGAACAGAGGATTTTTCTGGTGTTGGAATTCCACCGCCTAGAACACAGTGTTGTTGCAACAAGACGAAGTTTTCAACGGAGGTTTAATGTAACCAAAGGACCGAAAAGCGATACAATAAAGGATCTGTTTGAAAAATTTCAACGGACTGGGAACGTGACGGATGAACATGCTGGAAAGGTAGGGCGACTGCGTACGGCAACCACAGAGGGCAACGCGCAGCTAGTGCAGCAGGTGATCCCACAGCGGCCTCGGGTTTCCGTTCGCCGTGTTGCAGCTGCGGTCCAAATGACGCCAACGTCCACGTTTCGTCTCATGCGCCAAAGTTTACACCACTATCCACACAAAATTCAAACGCGGCAACCCCTCAGCGCCGCTACCATTGCTGCACGAGAGACATTCGCTAACAATATAGTGCACAGGATTGATGACGGCGATATGCATGTGGGCAGCATTTGCTTTACTGACGAAGCTTATTTTTACCTGGACGGCTTCGTCAATAAACAGAACTGGCGCATATGGGGAACCGAAAAGCCCCATGTTGCAGTCCCATCGTCCCTGCATCCTCAAAAAGTACTGGTCTGGGCCGCCATTTCTTCCAAAGGAATCATTGGCCCATTTTTCAGATCCGAAACGATTACTGCATCACGCTATCTGGACATTCTTCGTGAATTTGTGGCGGTACAAACTGCCTTAGACGACACTGCGAACACCTCGTGGTTTATGCAAGATGGTGCCCGGCTACATCGCACGGCCGACGTCTTTAATTTCCTGAATGAATATTTCGATGATCGTGTGATTGCTTTGGGCTATCCGAAACATACAGGAGGCGGCGTGGATTGGCCTCCCTATTCGCCAGACATGAACCCCTGTGACTTCTTTCTGTGGGGACACTCGAAAGACCAGGTGTACCGCCAGAATCCAGAAACAATTGAACAGCTGAAGCAGTACATCTCATCTGCGTGTGAAGCCATTCCGCCAGACACGTTGTCAAAGGTTTCGGGTAATTTCATTCAGAGACTACGCCATATTATTGCTACGCATGGTGGATATGTGGAAAATATCGTACTATAGAGTTTCCCAGACCGCAGCGCCATCTGTTGTTGAAAATTGTAACTACTGTAATTTCGAAAGTTTGTCTGCCTGAAAATGTACTGTTGTCCCAAGCATATTGCAACAAACGGTGTATTTCTATCGCTGCTCGTTTAGTTTTTATTGCCGTTTCAAATATACCGGTCATTTTTGAAACACCCTGTATGACTGATTGAGTAAACAGTGGAATACCACTGAAATACGCTTGAATAATTGGTTCCTTTTAGCGATCCACCGACTCAGATGTTACAATTGCTGATAGGTGGTGGTGACTTCAACCTACCCTCGATGTGTTGGCGAAAATACGTGTCTAGAGGCGGTGGTGGGCATAAAACGTCGACCGAAATCGTACTGAATCCCTTCTCATAAATCATTTTGAACAACTATTTCAGGTGCCCACTCGAATAGTAAATGGTTGCAAAAATACACTTGACCTCATAGCAACAGTTAATCCTGACCAGATAAGGGGCATCGTGGCAGATACAGGGATTAGTGCCAACAAGATTGTTGTAACTAGACTGAATACCGTAACATCCAAACCCACCAAAAATAAATATAAAATACGTGTATTTAAAAGAGCAGGTAAAAATTCTCGCGACACCCTGCTAAGAGACAGTCTCCATCCGCCCAATCTGACTACGTAAGCGTAGATCAGACGTGGTTTAAATTCAGAGAAATAATATCGATGACAATTGAGAGATATATATACTAAACAAATTATTAAGATATGGCACTGATCCCCAATGGTACACAAAACAGTGCAGAACATTGTTGCAGAAGCAACGAAAAAAATCATGCCAAATTTAAAAAAACGAAAACCTCCAAGATTGGTGAAGTTTTACAGAAGCTCAAAATTTAGCGCTAACCTCAACTGGAGATGATTTTAGTAGTCTCCACAACGAAATTCTGTCTAGAAATCTGGCAGGAATCCCAAAGAGATTTTGGCCGTATGTAAAGTGCGCCAGTGACAAGACGCAATCAATACCTTCACAGTTCGATAGCAATGGTGATCTTATCGGTGACAGCCCCACTAAACCAGAGGTACTAAGCACGGTTTTCCCAAATTCCTACAGAAAAGACGAAGTAAATACTTCAGAATTCGAATCAACGGCAAGTTGTAATACAAGTAACTTGTAAGTAGAAATCCTCGGTATAGCGAAGCAGCTTCAAACACTGAAGAAAGGCAAGGCTTTCCGGTCCATATTGTATAGTAGTCAGGTTACTTTGAGTATGCTGACATAACAGCACCATGCTTAGCTTACCGCTCGCCCGTAGAAACACCCGTACCCAACGACTGGAAAGTTGCATAAGTCACACCAATACTTACGAAAGGAAATATTAGTAATTCGCTCTATTACAAACCCATATCACTAATGTAGATTTGCAATAGAATTTACACGTACACTGTGCTCGAACATTATGAATCACCTCGAAGAAAACGATTTATTGACAAATTGCCAACAATGATTCAGAAAATCTCGTTCTTATGAAACACAAACAACTCTTTATTCCCATGAAGTAATGAGTGCTATCGACAGGGGACGTCAAACTGATCCCATATTTTTAGGTTTCCAGAAGACTGTTGATACAGTGCCGAGCGGTTCTAGGCGCTACAGTCTGGAACCGCGTGACCGCTACGGTCGCAGGTTCAAATCCTGCCTCGGGCATGGATGTGTGTGATGTCCTTAGGTTAGTTAGGTTTAAGTAGTTCTAAGTTCTAGTGGACTGATGACCTCAGAAGTTAAGTCCCATAGTGCTCAGATCCATTTGAACCATTTTGTTGACACAGTTCCTCACAAGAGTCTTCTAATTGAATTGCGTGCCTCTAGAGTATCTCTCAGTTGTATGACTGGGTTCGTGATTTCGTGTCAAAACGGCCACAGTTCGTAATAACTGACGGAAAATCATCAAGTAAACCAAAGGTAATATCTGGCGTTCCCCAAGGAAGTGTCTTAGGCCCTCTGTTGTTTGTGATCTACATAAACGATTTAGGAGACAATCTGAGTAGTCCTCGTAAATTACTTGCAGATAATAGTGTCATTTACCGTCATGTTAAGTCATCAGATGATCAAAACTATTTGCAAAATGATTTAGACAAGATATCTGTATGGAGAAAAAAACTGGCAGTTGATTAAATTTTGAAAAGTGTGAAGTCATCCACATGACTACTAAAAAGAATCCACTAAATTTCAGTTACACGATAAATCCGACAAATCTAAAGGCTGTAAAAGCAACTAAATACCTGGGAATTACAATTAGGAATAACTTACGTTGGAACGATCACATAGATAATGTTGTGGGGAAAGCAAACAAAAAACAACGATTTATTGGAAGAACACTTAGAAAATGTAATATGCCTACTAAAGAGACTGCTTACACCACGCCTGTGCACCCTCTTTTGAAGTACTGCTGTGCGGTGTGGGATCCGCATCAGATAGGATGGACTGAAGACAACGAAAAAGTTCCTGGGAGGACAGCTCGTTTTGTATTATCATAAAACAGAGGAGAGAGTGCGACGGGTATAATACGCGGATTGGGATGGCAGTTGTTGAAAGGAAGGCATTTTCGCTGCGGCACAAACTTCTCATGAGAGTTCAATCATCATCTTTCTCCTTAGGGCCTAAAAATATTTTGTTGGCGCTCGCCTACGTAGGGGGAAATGATCATCGTAATACAATGAGAGAAAACATACCTCGCATGGAGATATTTAAGTGTTCGTCCTTCCCGCGGGCTGTTCGAAAGTGGAACGGTAGAGAAATAGCTTAAAGGTGGTTCGATGAAACCTCTCCCAGACACTCACTTGTGAATTTCAGAGTAATGTAGATGTAGACGTAGAATACTGGTCTTTCACTGACATAGGTGTATAGTGGTGACTGACGGATTATTAACTGTCTCAGTCACTAAATTTTATCTTGAAGTGCTAACTCAAAGCCTGCTAATGCGTTGTCAAAATATTTCAGTGCTATACAAATTGCCTTCACTAAATACATACACACATCAAGAAAAGTTTAGAAATCACCCAGGTTCCTAGACCTCCTAAAGATAGACGATAACTGTGAATATTGTATAGCAGACTGTTCGGAGATGCCACTAAACACTCCCAAAGATGTAAACAGCTATGCATGAGCAGCGCCTATTAGACGTACGGGGTCCGACAGCCTATCAGTTCCAGTCATTCCACCCGGAAGGAGGTACAAGGCTCGTGTTGTCTGTAGTTCAACAATGCCTAGACGGTCAATACCGCGGTTCGATCAGGTCAGCATTGTTGTTTTGTGCCAGGAAGGGCTCTCAACAAGGGAAATGTCCCGGAGTCTCGGAGTGAAACAAAGCGATGTTGTTCGGACATGGAGGAAATACAAAGAGACAGGAACTGTCGACAATATGCCTCGCTCAGGCCGCCCAAGTGCTACTACTGCTGTGGATGACCGCTCCCTACGGATTATGGCTCGGAGGAACCCTGACAGCAACGCCACCATGATGAATAATGTTTTTCGTGCAGCCGCAGGACGTCGTGTTACGACTCAAACTGTGCGCAATAGGCTGCATGATGCGCAACTTCACTCCCGAGGTCCACGGCGAGGACCATCTTTGCAACCACGACACCATGCAGCGCGGTACAGATGGGCCCATAACATGACGAATGGACCGCTCAGGATCGGCATCACCTTCTCTTGACCGATGAGTGTCGCATATGCCTGCAACCAGACTATCGTCGAAGACGTGTTTGGAGGCAACTCGGTCAGGCTGAAAGCTTTAGATACACTGTCCAGCGAGTGCAGCGAGGTGGAGGTACCCTGCTGTGTTGGGGTGGCATTTTGTGGTGCCGACGTACGCCGCTGGTGGTCACGGAAGGCGCCGTAACGGCTGTACGGTACGTGAATACCACCCTCCGACGGATTGTGGAATCATATCGGCAGCATATTGGCGAGACATTCATCTTCATGGACGGTAATTCGCGTCCCCATTGTGCACATCTTGTGAATGACTTCCTTCAGACCGGCCGGTGTGGCCGAGCGGTTCTAGGCGCTTCAGTCTGGAACCGCGTGACCGCTACGGTCACAGGTTCGAATCCTGCCTCGGGCATGGATGTGTGTGATGTTCTTATGTTAGTTAGGTTTAAGTAGTTCTAAGTTCTAGGGGACTGATGACCTCAGATGTTAAGTCCCATAGTGCTCAGAGCCATTTTTGAACTTCCTTCAGGACAACGATATTGCTTGAGTAGAGTGGTCAGAATGTTCTCCAGACATGAACCCTATCGAACATGCCTGGAATAGATTTAAAAGGGCTGTTTATGAACGACGCGACTCACCAACCACTCTGAGGGATCTACGCCGAATCTCCGTTGAGGAGTGGGACAATCTGGACCAACAGTGCCTTGATGAACTTGTGGATAGTATGCCACGACGAATACAGGCATGCATCAGTGCAAGAGGACGTTCTACTGGGTATTAGAAGTACCGCTGTGTACAGCAGTATGGACCACCTCCTCTGAAGGTCTCGCTGTATGGTGGTACAACATGCAATATGTGGTTTTCATGAGCAATAAAAAGGGCGGAAGTGATGTTTATGTTGATTCCTATTCTAATTTTCTGTACAGCTTTCGGAAATCTCGGAACCGAGGTGATGAAAATCTATTTTTGATGTGTGTACTTGGTTAAATCTAACTCCTGCTCTTGCTTATGACAGGTGATATAATTTCACACACCCTTAAACGCAGTGACACTTACATAAAACAGGAACAAATATAAAATCACAATAACATTTATCTAGTATTATAGATAAGTTACTTTTGTACTCTGACTAAACGGTTTTGCAACGAAGCAACTAGAGTGGATTTTCTTATGTAACATAAAGATTGTTTAAACTGTTATGAAATACTTAAGCTGTTGTTGAATCCAACTTAAAATTGAAGATCGGAAGGAAATGTTAACATGAAGTGTGTACCATATGATAACTACTGCAGTTTATGAATTCATATACACTGAGGGGCCAAAAGTCGTGGGATAGCTATATGCACATATACATTTGGTGGTATTATCGCGTATACAATGAATAAAAGGGTAGTGCAATGGTGAAGCTGTCATTTGTACTCAGGTGTTGCATATGAAAAAAGTTTCCGTCGTGATTATGGCCATAATCACATAGGAAACCAATTCACGACAGGAATCAACAGACTTTGAACGCGGAATGGTAGCTGGAGATAGACACGTGGGACATTCCATTTCGGAAATAGAAAATTCAGTTTTCAGAGATTCACAGTGTCAAAGAATGTGTCCAGAATACCAAGTTTCAGGCATTACCTCTTACCACGGACAACGCAGTAGCCAGTGGTCTTCAGTTAACGACCGAGAGCAGCGGCGTTTTCATAGAGTTATCAGTGTAACAGACCAGCAACTCTACATGAAATAACGGTAGAAATCAATGTGGGACGTACGACGAACGTAACCGTTAGGACAGTGCGGTGAAATCTGACGTTAATGGGCTTTCCTAACAGCACGACATCGCCTGCAGCCTGGAGATAGGACAAACTGAGAGACTCACACAGTTTTCCCCACACATCACTGGAAGCCCACGTAAAGATTTATTTGATAACGTCGCTTCCATTTATTAATATTTCACTGTCAGCTTTAACGCAGGCTTTGTTCCTCACAGCAAGTAATTTGACAAAAATAATCTGTCGATAGTCCACCCCCTCAAGCGTGAAAATAAACTATCACTTTCCATAAGTGCGTCCGCACCGCCAGTGCATTCCACAGTCTCACTCTGCTTTCTCCCATGAAAAACGCCGTTATCTCCTTCTTTGCCTAAATATCTAACATTTCAGTTTTTGTGATCAGGACCGTCTGCGGCCCTCTTCTTTCCGGTGACTTGTAAATCTTGACCTGCTCTTGCCTTCGGCGCTGCTCCTTTTACTAAGTCTTTAGTCTTGAGTCCTGACTTTTGCAATTTTCTCTCTTGGTCTCCTCTTCTCTACTGATATTTTCAGATTGGTGTCTCTTCTTAAAATTTAGTAACTTATTGAAGCATTGCCGTTATGATAACTTGCTGGCAACTTCATTCCGCTCGTACCTACACCTTTAAACCGCTTCCATTATTTCATTACTATAATACTCCTCTGTACGTTGCACTTTCCGACAGTAACAACAAGGAACACTGCCTCCTTTCCGCAAAATAGCACTCTCCTCCATTAATAAAGCAACACCATCCTTCTGTCCATCTTTATACTCCCACATCCCAGATTCAGCTGTTCCTCTTCATTTGTCACTTCCGCTTTAGTAAAAATTTACAAGGATTACAGTTCTCCTGGCGCACCAAACCATCCTCTTTTACATATACATTATACATAAATCACACAAAGCAAGGCATACGTATGTATATGACGTGTTGATACGTACGTAAACATATAAACAAAAGAGAAATTTAATATGACGTAGGTTTCGTTAACATACATGTTGTGAGTTAGCAGTGGAGAGAATCCCTGTTTAATCTGCTTCCCAAATTCTTATGCAATACTATCATTCTTGATAGACTTTCCGACAGTTATATACACTACTGGCCAATAAAATTACTACACCACGAAGATGACGTGCTACAGACGCGAAATTTAACCGTCAGGAAGAAGATGCTGTGATAAGCGAATGATTAGCTTTTCAGGGCATTCACACTAGTTTGGCGCCGGTGGCGACACCTACAACGTGCTGACATGAAGAAAGTTTCCAACCGTTTTCTCATACACAAACAGCAGTTGACCGGCGTAGCCTGGTGAAACGTTGTTGTGATGAAGGAGGAGAAATGCGTACCATCACGTTTCCGACTTTGATAAAGGTTGGATTGTAGCCTATCGCGACTGCGGTTTATCGTATCGCGACGTTACTGCTCTCGTTGGTCGAGATCCAATGACTGTTGGCAGAATATGGAATCGGTGGGTTCAGGAGGGTAACACGGTTCGCCGTGCTGGATCCCAGCGGCTTCGTATCACTAGCAGTCCAGATGACAGGCATCTAATCCGAATGGCTGTAACGGATCGTGCAGCCACGTCTCGAACCCTGAGTCAACAGATGGGGACGTTTGCAAGGCAACAACCATCTGCACGAACAGTTCGACGACGTTTGCAGCAGCATGAACTATCAGCTCGGAGACCATGGCTGCGGTTACCCTTGACGCTGCATCACAGACAGGAACGCCTGCGATGGTGTGCTCAATGACGAACCTGGGTGCACGAATGGCAAAACGTCATTTTTTCGGATGAATCCAGGTTATGTTTACAGCATCGTGATGGTCGCATCCGTGTTAGGCGACATCGCGGTGAACGCACATTGGAAGCATGTATTCGTCATCGTGATACTGGCGTATCACCCGGCGTGATGTTATGGGATGCCATTGGTTTCACGTCTCGGTCACCTCTTGTTCGCATTGACGGCACTTTGAACAGTGGACGCTACATTTCAGATGTGTTACGACCCGTGGCTCTACCCTTCATTCGATCCCTGCCAAACCCTACATTTCAGCAGAATGATGCAAGACCACATGTTGCAGGTCCTTTACGCGCCTTTCTGGAAATAGAAAATGTTCGACTGCTGCCCTGGCCAGCACATTCTCCAGATCTCTCACCAATTGAGAACGTCTGCTCAATGGTGGCCGAGCAACTGGCTCGTCACAATACGCCAGTCACTGCTCTTGAGGAACTGTGGTATCGTGTTGAAGCTGCATGGGCAGCTGTACCTGTACACGCCATCCAAGCTCTGTTTGACTCAATGCCCAGGCGTATCAAGGCCGGTATTACGGCCAGAGGTGGTTGTTCTGGGTACTGACTTCTCAGGATCTATGCACCCAAATTGCGTGAAAATGTAATGACATGTCAGTTCTAGTATAATATACATGTCCAATGAACATCCTTTAATCATGTGCATTTCCTCTTGGTGTAGCAATTTTAGTGGCCAGTAGGGCAAATGTATTGCAGTCGGATTAACTCCTTTTAAAGAATAAACAAATTGAATTAAGTCACACTCATACACAATCACATTCCTTTGCATTCGTATCGCCAAGTGAGACTAGCGCGTATGTTCCGTTTCTGTTCAGTGTCCGGTGCAATGTTTATAAACAGTCTGTGGCGCAGCGACACTGCAGATGTTTGCGCCGGTGCCCATCAAAACAAGACGGTGCAGTCACACACCTCTTCGTTTATGCGCGCGCTCTCACCGCTGCTTCTGGCAGTCTCTCCTGGCAGACAAACCCGGCTATCTACTTACAACACTGACATCTGGTGCTCTCACCTATTACTGGCATGCTGCGTCAGGTTGAGCATCATATCTGCAATGCTGGCTATGATCTCACTGAACTTCACTTACTTCCACACATCAGTATTACTATACTGAATCATTATGCAATAAATACATAGAACAAACTAGTAAAATAACACTGTAAAGATCTTTATCCGTTACACAGGGTGATTCACGAAGATATGCAAATATTTTAATATGTTATTCTACAAGTAAAACTAAAGAAACAATTTCATGTAAACATAGGTCCGCAAATGTTTAGTTACGGAGTTACGGCTAATAAATGATTTTGCCTGAACTATAGCAACTTCGCGTATATGAAGCCATCGAATAACTGTACGAGGTAAAAGTATAGCACGATTTCCATTGATTTTGTTGTTACTGATGCGGTGAATCTAATAGAACATATCGCAGACGTGTATCTGCAGTAGTTTTCCAGAACATCCAGAGAAGCAAAGAAGTAATTTCGTAACATTTTTAAGTTATTAACTACTTTACCCAATTTGTTTTTTAAATTCTAAACAATTGCACAAAGTTTTCAACGGAATTTGTGGAGAATTTAATTTTGTAAAAATGATAGTAATAACGCTAACTGAAACTGTGTGAATGTGTCAGATAATCTGCTTTTATTAATATTATAGCACACATGAATTCATGTTAAACAAAGCTCAGTGTCAAGGATGTTGTACAGTGTACATATAATTTCGCAATACATTCACAATAAATGTTCAAAAATGTCTCCTTCGAGTTCAATGCATTTAGCTGCACGTGTATGAACAGATTTTGTTGCTGGTTTCAGTTTCACAGGGTTGTTCTTAATTTCGTCTATTGCATTCATAATGCGAGCAAGTAGTGCCTCACATGTACTGACTTTGTCCTCATAAACTATGTCTTTCATCCATCCATATACACAAAAATCCATTGGTGTTAAATCTGGCGACCTGGGTGGCCACAGGCGTGTAGCACCACGACTAACCATTTCTGGGGAAAATGTTCATTTAAATGTGTAGTAACGGCGTTGGTGAAATGTGGAGGCGCGCCGTCATGCTGAAAATGTGGAGCATCTTCGGGCAAGCGGGGCATTTCTTCTTGAAGGAACTGTAAGTACATCTCGCCAGTTAGACGTCCTGGAAAAAAGGATGGTCCAATAAAGTGTGTGTTGATTATACCACACCTTACATTTATGCTAAATCGATGCTGGAAATTGCGTTGCACTGCTGCACGTGGGTTTGCTTCAGACCATACTTGCTCGTTATGTAAATTGTTTATACCATCTCGAGTAAACTGTGCCTCATCAGTAAATAAAATGTATTTGTGAAACTGCCGATTATTATTTAACCAGTTGCACTACTCCAAACGAAGGCCAGGATCTCCCGGATGCAAATGCACTTTTTTTTATGGTAAGGATACAGATTATTGCACTTCAGTGTACGCCATACCTTAGATTATGAAATGCCAAATCGTTGAGAGATACGTCGTGTACTGGTACCCGGAGTACGTTGAACAGCATCCATAATATCCTCATCATCGTCTTCACGTATCGAGCGCTCATACTGATTATTAACGCTAGGTAGAGAACCTGTCTCCCGTAACATTCGAAATACTCCACTAATGGTTCGTGCATTCGGAATCCTTCGAGGTGGATAACGTACGCGATATTCGTTAACTGCAGCCGTAGCATTACCATCACATTTGCCATAAATAAACACTATATCGACGTAGTCCTCTGTCAATCTGAAAATTATCCGTATTTCATAAATAATCTACAAATTACAACAGTTACTATGTGTTTTCACTTAAATACACTGTTGTTATTATGTTCTTTCACAGAAAACTAACTCGTTTCAAGGTTATGAAACGACTGAAACAAATCACTAACGGTTGCCAACAATGACATAAACGTTTCTACATTCTTAATGGGAAGTAAACAAATTTACTTGTATAATAATTTTTGCTTCTCTGGATGTTCTGGAAAACTACTACAGATACACGTCTGGGACATGTTCTATTAAATTCACCACATCACTAACAACAAAATAAATGGAAATCGTTCTTTACTTTAACCTCGCACAGATTTGCGGTGGCATCATATTAGCGAAGTTGCTAAGTTTCAGGCACAATCTTTTATTAGCCGTGACTCCGTAAATAAACATTTGCGGACCTATGTTTATATGAACTTGTTCCTTTATTTTTCCTTGTAGAATAACGTATTAAGATATTTGCATATCTTTGTGAGTCACGCCTTTAGTTTTGCTTGTAGAATAACGTATTAAGATATTTGCATATCTTCGTGAGTCGCCCTGTACATTATTTTAACATTTCATCTTTTCACCGTAAATGAACCTTCTCAATTGATATCTCATGCCTGCTATTACCTTTTGTCTATCTAGTGGCTTCTTCACTCGTTGTTGTGGTATTTCCATCGGTACTTTGTCTCGATAGTGACTACCCCGCCATTTGCTCTTCCTTATTCTTCTCCAGTATTTTGTGATGCATTCGATTTCAGGTTATTGCTCTCGTTCGACTCAATATGGTACTCGGAAAATTTGTCGCTCCTTTCGACTTCCACAATTCTCTATTAAGGCTAGCACTTCCCAGATTCTTCTTTAGCTGAATCTTCCAAATCACTGTGTCTACCTCGCCTCTTCTCTTCCTCCCTTTTATCTAGGTTCTTTTTCTTTTCGTCGTCTTTGCCTTCCTACTCCCGACTATCTTCCTCTTCCTCCTCTTTGCAGAAATTTTCTCCTCCTCCGCCGTCTACACCCTCTTCCTTCTCACTATCTTTGCCCTCCTCCCTTTCTTCATCATCCAATCCATCTGTCGTACATTCTTGATCATCTTTTTCCACCAGAACCTTTTTCTCTTCTTCCCACTTTTCTTCTGCCTCGGCATCTTCGTCTCCACCTTCCTGCATCTACATCATCTACATACATACTCCGCATTCCACCATACGGTGCGTGGCGGAGGGTACCTCGTACCACAACTAGCATATTCTCTCCTTGTTCGACTCCCAAACAGAACGAGGCAAAAATGACTGCCTATATGCCTCTGTACGAGCCCTAATCTCTCTTATCTTATCTTTGTGGTCTTTCCGCGCAGTGTAAGTTGGCGGCAGTAAAATCGTACTGCAGTCAGCCTCAAATGCTGGTTCTCTAAATTTCCTCAGTAGCGAGTCACGAAAAGAACGCCTCCTTTCCTCTAGAGACTCCCACCCGAGTTCCTGAAGCATTTCCGTAACACTCGCGTGATGATCAAACCTACCAGTAACAAATCTAGCAGCCCGCCTCTGAATTGCTTCTATGTCGTCCCTAAATCCGACCTGATAGGGATCCAAAACGCTCGAGCAGTACTCAAGAATAGGTCCTATTAGTGTTTTTTAAGCGGTCTCCTTTACAGATGAACCACATCTTCCCAAAATTCTACCAATGAACCGAAGACCGCTATCCGCCTTCCCCACAACTGCCATTACATGCTTGTCCCACTTCATATTGCTCTGCAATGTTACGCACAAATATTTAATCGACGTGACTGTGTCAAGCGCTACACTAATAATGGAGTATTCAAACATTACAGGATTATTTTTCCTATTCATCTGCATTAATTTACATTTATCTATATTTAGAGTTAGCTGCCATTTTTTACACCAATCACAAATCCTGTCAGGTCATCTTGTATCCTCCTACAGTCACTCAACGACGACACCTTCCCGTACACCACAGCATCATCAGCAAACAACCGCACATTGCTTTCCACCCTATCCAAAATATCATTTATGTAGATAGAAAACAACAGCGGACCTACCACACTTCCCTGGGGCACTCCAGATGATACCCTCACCTCCGATGAACACAACGTACTTGGTTCTATTATTTAAGAAGTCTTCGAGCCACTCACATACTTGGGAACCAATCCCATATGCTCGTACCTTAGTTAGGAGTCTGCAGTGGGGCACCGAGTCAAACGTTTTCCGGATGTCAAGGAATATGGCATCCGTCTGATACCCTTCATCCATGGTTCGCAAGATATCATATGAAAAAAGAGCGAGTTGCGTTTCGCAGGAGCGATGCTTACTAAAGCCGTGCTGATGCATGGACAGCAACTTCTCTGTCTCAAGGAAATTCATTATATTCGAACTGAGAATATGTTCGAGAATCCTGCAACAAACCGATCTTAAGGATATTGGTCTGTAATTTTGAAGATCCGTCCTTCTACCCTTCTTATATACAGGCGTCACCTGCGCTTTTTTCCAGTCGCTCGGGACTTTACGTTGGGCAAGAGATTCGCGATAAATGCTAGCTAAGTAAGGAGCCAATGCAGTAGAGTACTCTCTGTAAAACTGAATTGGAATCCCATCAGCACCTGGCGATTTATTTATTTTCAACCCATTCAGCTGCTTCACAAGTGACTGACGCATTCATTGGTTCAAATGGCTCTGAGCACTATGGGACTCAACTGCTGTGGTCATAAGTCCCCTAGAACTTAGAACTACTTAAACCTAACTAACCTAAGGACATCACACATATCCATGCCCGAGGCAGGATTCGAACCTGCGACCGTAGCGGTAGTGCGGTTCCAGACTGTAGCGCCTTTAACCGCTCGGCCACTCCGGCCGGCTGACGCATTCATTCTCTCCCTCTTCTCTTTTCTCATCAGTAGCTACTAATCCTACAGTTTGTTCACGGCTGACCAGCGACTGAAATAACGCTTTTTGGATCTCTTCCTTCAGTATAACTTTAGGTATTTTAAGTTTTTTTCCCTGCGATTACTTTCGTTTACATCTTCATTCATCTCCAATCTCCTTTTCTCTAAAGATCTGATACGCAACGATTCTGCCTCCCACGGGTCGTGACATTTGTGCAGTCCCATACGGTCCGCCTCCCACTCTGTCTTGTCTTCAGTGACCTCACCTCGACTGGTGTCAGTGCTGTATTCTGCGCTAACTGTTTCACTTGGCTTGCAGTGGCGCGTGATGTCACTCCTGTCGACATGATTGTCCTTTGTATTCGCAGTCCCTCACTCCCCACTCGCTCCAGCCACCAGTGACGTCACCCCATCCAGCTATATTGTAGCCGCGCTTCCCGTTCCTCTCGGCGTTCAGTGCTACCATTAATGTTTGTAAACAAATTCCTGTATAGTCACACTGGTCGCTGTGTCCGCATCGGTCTCTTGAGCTGTGGTACTGGTGACGTTGTCGTTGCTGCCTACACCATCTGTTTGGCCCTGTCTGCCATCTCGTGTATGTGCAGACCTTCAGGTATGTGTCATATAGTTTTCCTGTCGGTTTGTGCTTTGATTTCTTGTCCTACTTCTCCTTCTTCCATTCTTTACTCCATAGTTAACGTCTTCCTCGTTCACTCCTGCCACATCCTTCTTGTCCGCTACAATTATTGTTTCTAGTTTAGCCGCTCATATATCGTGTGGTTATAATTAAACTTTTCCTGTTCAACACATTATAACACGGAAACTAATTACCGTACGAGTAACAAACTTATTAGCATTAATGTCAAGGACATGGGTAAGAGAAACAATGCAGAATCAAATCAGTTGAAACACTGTTAATGTGCTGCTACGCCGGCCTGTATGGCCGTGCGGTTCTAGGCGCTTCAGTCTGGAACCGCGTGACCGCTACGGTCTGCCTCGGGCATGGACGTGTGTGATATCCTTTGGTTAGTTAGGTTTCAGTAGTTTCAAGTTCTAGGGGACTGATGACCTCAGAAGTTAAGTCCCATAGTGCTCAGAGCCACTTGAACCATTTTTGTGCTGCTACGGTACATCATACTATTACATAGCGGTATCATTACTGCCACAAAAGGGGCTCACTATGGGGCCCATTAATGTCCGGAAAGTCTGAAAGCGCAGGATTGCCTTCTGCACAGCAGAACGAAGCATGTCCGTAGGTATGCTGGCTACCTCTCTTAACTGCTGCGCTTCAGATCAGCACATGTGTGAATGTTCTCCCGGTAAACCTTGTCCTTCAGGTAGCCCATCAACCAGAAATCACATGGAGCGAGAACAGGTGATCGTGCTGGCCAAGCACTTGGAAACGATCGGCTGATAATTCGATCGTTTCCAAATGTGTTTCAGAGAAGCAGGTGAACCTCACGAGCGGTGTGCAGTGGAGCCCCATCTTGCAGGAAAGCTGTTGAGTTCAATGCGTCTCACTCCTGTAGGGTGGATATGACATGCTGGTGAAGCATATCGCAGTAACGCTGGCCAATCACACTGCAAGTCTTTGGACCATGAGCGCCAACCTGTTCAAAAAAGAGTGGGCCAATGATGTACTCAGCTGTGAAGCCACACCATACGGTGACAGGTTCACCATACAGAGGAACTTCATGAACAGTGACTGGAATGAAGATCCCCACACTTAGCAATTCCGTGTGTTCACCTTAGCCGTCAGAGAAAAATAAGCTTCGTCTGTCCATAGGATGGTCCTGAGCCAGCCTTCGTCAACGTCAATCCTTGCTAGAAAGTGGGGAGCGAAGTCAATACGTTGTTTTGCGTCCTGTGGTGCAAGCTGCTGTACGATATGGATCTTGTACGTATACCATTTGAGAATGGTTCGAAGCACCTTCCGTACAGTGAACCACGAGATGTTCATGTGTTGTGACACAGCACGCGCACTGTCTGACGTTCGGGAATTGCGCGCAGCGTTGTCTACCATAGCAACAGCGATTTCACGAACAACCTGTGGTGCAACAGGTCTTTGGCCTCTTTCCGGAGCAACGCTCAGTTCTCCAGTTGATTCGAACTTCTTCTTAGTGCTCCGCACAGCAGGTGGAGAAAGAGAACCCTTCCGTAATCCTTTCAGCCGGCGATATACTAGAAGTGGAGCTGCAGCATTACTGCTGTTTTGATAATAGTGCTTCACCAATAATGCCCTGCTCCTTTTGTCCAAGCTCCTGTTGATATGTCAACAAGTGCACTGCGACAGATCGGGTGTGTGAGACTATGGTTCAAAAATAGCTCTGAGCACTATGGGACTTAACATCTGTGGTCATCAGTCCCCTAGAACTTAGAACTACTTAAACCTAACTAACATAAGGACATCACACACATCCATGCCCGAGGCAGGATTCGAACCTGCGTCCGTAGCGGTCACGCGGTTCCAGACTGAAGCGCCTAGAACCGCACGGCCACACCGGGCGGCTGTGAGACTATGGATCACGATGACTGACCACGGCACCTGGTGGCCGTAGTTGGAACTGGTCAGTCGCACTGTGACGCATCCCATACTCTGGACATTAATGCTACCAAGTTTGGTGCTCATAAGGTAGTTAGTTTCCGTGTTATAACTAGTTAAATAGGGAAAGTTTAATTACAACCACCCAGTAGTTCATGCATGGTTCGAATGTTATGCTGTTGTTTAAGCGTGACTCCGTCCAATCTACTCTCCTCAGAAAACTATTTTCATTCTTCCACGGTCCTTCACCAACTACATCTTTTACTACTCAAGTCAATTTCCATAAAACTGAAATCTTCACTTCCTCACTATCAAACTTGTCAGTATAACGTAACTTCCTGAGTATCCTCTGAAAATATGCCGATACACTTCCACTATTGGGCCCCGGGCTCCACATAAACTCCATCCCTCCATTAGCTTGTACTAAAGGTGACCAAAATTGTGTAATAAATTCCTTAATAAACTCTTCAGACACTTTCAAAGATGAACGTTAATATTTCTATGGAAAGTTAGCCACTGATTCTGTTGTGGTGTGCATACACAGCCTCTGAGTCTGAGTTACTATTATCGTGAGTAGTAGCGACCGAAAAGTTGTTGAAAGGAGTCGAAAGGCGTCGTACGTGGAGAGAAGCCGCGCGATATGAGAGGTCGCAGCCTGCCGTGATCTTGCTAGTAGGGGGGGGGGGGACTTTGATATTAATTGACTATTTTTGGTAATTTGCCCTTTTGCTGCAAGTAGTTGTTGACTGCTTCGGCAATGGAGGGATTTTGGTCAGATCTGTGTATGCAAACATCGAGAATAATATTTGATTTTTGTTGTGGCCAGAGATGTGATGATTGATTATAGACGTTGTGGAATAATTGAAGTTGTTGCTAAACATAGAGTGGAATGAAAGGAAAGGTCTTTGTAAAGTTTGTCAGTGTTTAAAACATCGATTTTGTAAATATAGTAAGTTAAAGTTTTTGTTGGTTTCTTTCATTTTTTACACCGCTTAAGGATTGTTGAACTGTCATTCTTATTTCAGGTTCTGCTACAGTGGTTCGTGCTTGTAGGGACTCCACCTTCGTCTTGGTGGCCTTTTGCTTTTCTTCTACTTGCCTAACTTGTTCTGCTTCCTTGGCTCCCATGTAGTCCGTGACATTTGCAATCCTATTTTTTCTGTCTTTTCCCTTACAGCATCGATTTTCTTACCAGATTCCTGCAGTATAGTTTTAACCTTGTTCTTTACGTCTAACTCCATTTCAGCAATGAGTCCCACCGATTTTGCCCGCCCTGATTTCATTTCAGTTTTTCATTCTGTTTCGAGTTTGTTCTACGATGTTTCTGTTTCTGTTTTCAGCTCTACTTTAACTGATTCTATTTTATTTTTTCCTTTCGTATTGATTGGTTTCTATTGCACCCAACTTCTGTAACTTACGTTAACCTGCTTTCACTTTGCTTCTCGGCTCTTCTTGACATCCTACCATTTCTTTTATTTCTGCTTTTTCTAGTCTACTTTCTATGTCTGCTTTTATTTCTTTCATTATACTGAATAACTGATTGAATATAAAATTAGTGTTCATTTCTCATGGTAGACCTGCCTCTACCGATTGTACTTCCGATTCGGTAGTTTTATTTGCCCTTTTCTCTTTCTGTACTCTGTTGCACCTGACAGCATCTGTCACCGTACCAAATAAAGCGGTTACATTCCTGACTGGCTAAATAACACTGGAATATCACTGAAGTACGGTTGAATGCTGCTCTTTCACCGATAAAAGATATGGAGTGGTGACTCACGGACTACTAACTGTCTGAGTCAATAAATTACATCTTTAAGTGCTACCTCCAATCCCGCTACTGTTTCGACGGAATATGTTAGTACTAAACAAACCGCCTTCGCTAAATCTGCATGTGGCTAATTCCCACTTCAGCTCTTGCCTCTAACCGGTGACTTAATACTACACACACATTCACACAGTCGCCCTACATAAAAAAGATACAAATATAAAATCAAAATAGTATTTATACAAGTATTTAGATAGATAAGTTACTTCCCTGTTTTGGTTGAAAGGTTGTGTATCAGTGTAGCTAGAGTGTGTTGAGCATTAACTATTGCGATCATTGTCACTTGGTCCTCTTATTCACCGATAATTTTAAATAGGTGTTTCTTCTTAAAATTTAGTAATTCATTGCAACACTGCCATTATGATATCTGCTGGCAAATTATTGGTTCCGCTCGCCTCGGCACTTTGAAACTACTTCCACTGTGTTAATACTATAATCGTCTTCTCCAGCTTACATCTTCCGAGAATTACCGCAATATATATGGCTTCACTCCACGAAATACACACCACTCTTTTCCACTAATATAATGATAAGTCCCGTCCATCCATCTTTACACTTCCATGTCCTCGATTCAACTGTTCCTCTTCATTTGTCACTTCCCTCTTAACCAAAATGTACAAAGATTACATTTCTCCTATCCGACCAAAGCACTCACTTTTATATGGAGATAGTACAGAAATCACATAAAACGAGACATACGTATTTTTGTTATCCTTTTCTTACATTTGTGTCGATAAATACATAACCACACACAAAAAATTAATATGATTCAGGTTTCACTAAAATAAATGGCGTTAATTAGCAGTGGATAAAATCTCTGTTCCAAGTTTCGTGTGAGTACAACAAAAGCTAGAACTGTTTTCGTTTGGCCGGCCGGAGTGTCCGAGCGGTTCTAGGCGCTAACAGTCTGGAACCGCGCGACCGCTACGGTCGCAGGTTCGAATCCTGCCTCGGGCTTGGATGTGTGTGATGTCCTTAGGTTAGTTAGGTTTAAGTAGTTCTAAGTTCTAGGGGACTGATGACCTCAGAAGTTAAGTCCCATAGTGCTCAGAGCCATGGTTTTTTTGTTTTCGTTTGTGTGACGCGCACACTTCTTAGAATCATTAATAGCCTTGTGGAGGAAAGTCAGTCCAATAAAGAGTAAATGACGAAGTATTATACACGTACATGTAGAGGGCAGTAGCAGAAGATTGCAGTACGACCCATCGACTTTTTTTATTCACTGTGTTTCCCAAGGAAATCTTTTGCCATCACGTTAATTGGAATTGTCAATAAATTTATCCATGCGAATTACTTATTCAGTTATGTGCAACAAAAACAAAAGTATGAGAAACGGTAAAGAGAAAGATCAAAACGAGAAAATCTGTAAAAACACGAAGTAAGATTACTCAGACACGTAAAGCAAATTCCATACAGATTTCGTGAGAAGTCCAGTCTGTAAATAAATTTAAAGTAACGAAACTCTGGGAAGTCAAATTCTATTCCAGGATCGAGAGACATGTCCTAGCTTTCGGGCATCTAGCCAGGTCTCCGGCACGTCTTGAGTATACAACCTCTCTCTTTAAAGCACTGCTGTGGGCCTCCGTCCAAATCTGTAACACGTTTGTGCCCAAGAACTATTGCACGACTTTCGTATACTTCCAAGTGCTTCTCTATACACACACTTGTGGGCAAGCCGTCACGTTTCAAGGAACGTCCTGAATACACGCATCTTTAAGTTTAAGACAGTTGTGGGATCGACGGTACATTCATATCTGGATCTACAAGCAACATACACTGAGGTGAGAAAGTCATAGGATAGCGATATGCACGTATACAGATAGTGGTAGTATCACGTACACAACGTATAAAAGGGCAGTGCATTGGCGAAGCTGTCATTTGACTTAGGCGATTCAAGCAAAGGTCTCCGACGTGATTATGGTCGCACGACGGGAAGGTAACGACTTTGAAAGTTGGTGCTAGGTGCTGGGACATTCCATTTCGGAAGTTGTTAGGAAATTTAGTATTCCGAGATCGACAGTGGCAAGAGTGTGCCGAGAATACCAAATTTGAGGCTTTGTCTCTCACGACGGAGAACGCTGTAGTTGACGTCCTTCACTTAACGACCGAGAGCAGCGCCGTTTGCGTACGGTTGTCAGTGCTAATAGACAAGCAACACTGCATAAAATAATCGCGGAAGTCAGCGTACGACGTACGTAACCATTAGGACAGTATGGTGATATTTGGAATTAATGGGCTATGGCAGCAGACGACCAACACCAGTGCCTTTGCTAACAGCACGACATCGCCTGAAGCGCCACTCATGGGCTCGTGACCATATTAGTTGGACAATAGACGGCTGGAAAACAGTAACCTGGACAGATGAGTAACTATTTCAGTTGATAAGAGCTGGTAGTAGGGTTCGAATGTGGCGCAGACTCCACGAAACCGTGGACCCTAGCTGTCAACAATGCACTGTTCAAACTGGTGGTCACTCCATAATGGTTGGGCTGTGTTTACATGGAATGGACTGGATCCTCTGGTCCACCTGAACCGATCATTGACCATTTTCAGCGATTCACGAATTTCATGTCACATTCCAAAACAACTATGGAATTTGTATGGATGACAATGCACGATGTCACTGGGGCACAATTGTTCGCGACTGATTTGAAGAACATTCTGCCAGCCGTTGTGGCCGAACGGTTCTAGGCGTTTCAGTCCGGAACTACGCTGCTCCTACTGTCACAGGTTCGAATCCTGCCTCGGCCATGGAAGTGTGTCATGTCCTTAGGTTGGTTAGGTTTAAGTAGTTCTAAGTCTAGGGAACTGATGACCTCAGATATTAAGTCCCATAGTTCTCAGAGCCATTTGAACCATTTGAAGAACATTCTGGAAAGTTCGATTGAATGATTTGGCCATCCAGATAGCCCGACGTGAATCCCATCGAACATTTATGAGACATAATCGAGAGGTCACTTTATGAACAAAATCCTGACCCGGCAGCACTTCTGCAATTATTGGCGGATAAAGAGGCAGCTTGACTTAGTATTTCAGAAGACACTTGCAAGGACTTGTTGAGTCCATGCTACGTCGAGTTGCTACACTACATCTATCACCTCAGTGTATGCACTGCGGACCAATCTAAAGCCCATGGAAGTAGGCATGTCCTACCGTAATTTATCTCTTGCTTTCCTGTTCCACTCGCAGATGGAACGAGGGAGGAAGGGGTGGCTCATTCTTCACGTTCCCGAAGTTTTTGTTTTTATAAAAATGAGGATTTTCAGTGGGCGAATATGAATACAAACATTTCAGATAACAACGTCACAGAAGAATCGTTAGAGTAACCATGAGCAACACCAGACAGCCCTTTTTAATTATTTACTTTGGCATCTTCTGTACCTTTCGGGACACCTGTTTCTTCCAATTTTGCAACATTGGTCAAAAGTATTATCTCATTCCGCCAGTGGTACAAGCAAGCTCGTGCAAGCATCTTACTTCTTGGAGTTTATTGGCAATTTTTGCACCGAGAGTTGCTATATTTGCAATGGACGTGTAAATAAATCACCCTAGAAAGTTTGTATCGGTTTCCAGGTGCCATATACATACTTTCATATAGCCAATGTGGACTGTGTCCAATTTCGAATCAGGTATCACAGTATCGCTGCGCTATACAGATGACATAACAGCATGCTGGACTTTGATTGCCACCACACCGTCCCATGTCTAGATATCTGCTGAAACTAAAAGCGGTTGTAAGGGTGCGAAGAAATCAGTGGTTGTAAGCGACCGTCCCTGTCGTCAGAAAGTCATGAGATTCAACGCATATGGACAAAAGACGCTTGTAGGCAGTAGTTTTATGACTGCCTTGTTGACACGGATTGATCGCTGTGTTGATGAAGGAAGTCCTCACACAAAATGAGAGCCAGAATTCTTGAGCATATCCTAAGTTGGAATACAATAAATTTCCTTGATTGAGAAAAAAATTTATTCACAAATCAATACGGATATAGAAAGCGAAACTCGGCTTGCCCTTTTCTCATACGATATCTTGCGAATCGTGGATGAAGGGCTACCTGCAAAAATTCGTATTCGAAGACTTCCGGAAGGAGTATGACACAGTGCCACACCGCAAATTGTAAACGAAGGTCTGAGCATACGGAATTGGTTTCATATACGTGAAAGAATCGATGACATTTTAAGTAATGGAACGCAGTACGTTCTCCTCGACGGCGAGCGTTCATCATGCATCAAGGTATCATCAGTAGTGCCCCAGGGAAGTGCGATAGGCCCGCTCTTGTACCCCGATGTGACGGATAGGGTGAGCAGCAATCTGTGACTGTTTGCTGATGTCGCTGTAGTGTACGGGAAAGAGTCGTCTTTGAGTAACTGTAGCAGTATGTACGATGACTTGTACAGAATTTCTGTTTGGTGTGACGAATGGCAGGTTTATTTAAATATGGGAAGATCTAAGTTAAAGCAAATGAGTGGGACAAAACAATCTCGTATTTATCGAATCCGATTCGAATATAATTGACACAGACACGTCGATGAAACATTTAGGCGTGCCTTTGCATAGCGACATGAAATGGACGAGCACATAGGTCGGTAGCAGGGATGACGAATGGTCCATTTCCAGAGCTCATCTATAAACGAGACCACGAACAGAATATTCACGCCACCTATTCTTGGGTATTTTTCGAATGTTTGAAATCTTCAGCAGGACGGATTAAAGAATGACATCGATGCAGTTAAGAGGTGTGCTGCTAGATTTCTTAAAGGTCGCGAGTGTTTCGGAAATGTTCCTTGAATTCAAATTGGAATCTCTGGAGGGAAGGAGATGTTCTTTTTGCGAAATACTATTGAAATGTCTAGAGAACTGGCATTTGCAGCAGATTGCAGAATGATTTTGCTTACATCAACCTACATCTTGCGTAAGAACCGTGAAGACAAGATAAGAGAAATCAGCGTTGGCACAAAATCATGCCGGCCGCGGTGGTCTAGCGGTTCTGGCGCTGTAGTCCGAAACCGCGGGACTGCTACGGTCGTAGGTTCGAATCCTGCCTCGGGCATGGGTGTGTGTGATGTCCTTAGGTTAGTTAGGTTTAAGTAGTTCGAAGTTCTAGGGGACTTATGACCTAAGATGTTAAGTCCCATAGTGCTCAGAGCCATTTGAACCACAAAATCATATAAACTGCAGATGTAGATGTAGACATCACATACGATTTAATGGTAGCTGCATTTTGTTAAATTAAGATGTCGTTTTATAGTAGTTATTCTAAATTGGATTTTACTTACTCAAAAATAACAATTTCCCTGTAGACAAGTGTGTACGCAGCAAACTCACAGAGTGCGTTGTTCACATTGTCTGGCAGGTCGCTTATGTATGACAGCGAGAGAGGTCCTATAATGCTTTCTTGGGACACTCCTACAGTCCAAACAGGAGCTTCAGGTGTGACCCATTAGTATTGTGCCTCCTAACTCATAAATTTTAAACATTTTCCAATCTCCTATTAACAAATGTTCGACTCTCTGAAAGTTTCACATACTTTATTCTGTTTAAGAACGTGGGAAAGTAAAGATTTTTAACACTGGAACACGATGGGATGGTGATGACGCCTTCATTTATGCTATTTCGTTTTATTCTGTTCCCCTGGTTGGTCGTCATTAGTTTGCAAAAGCCATCGAACTACTGCAAACAAAGAGTGGTACTCTCTCGCAACACACAGTAGTTCTCGGATCGTCACTAAAGTGAAAATATTTTACATACTCCATCCATAAACTGTGTTTTATGTATGTTTCTGCCACGAGAATAATAATGTATTCCTTCCAGTGTGCATCCTGTGTAATGTGTCAGAACGTTATTTACATATATCAGTGGTTCGTTGTTGCTTCATCAGAATTCATGGAGAAAATCGTTGTTTGAACACTTTCGTGATGGTACTTGCTGCCCGCAGATAAATGAAACAGATAAATGAGGCAGTTTACCAGATAGGACAACAACACCCTTTGAATTTTAACTCTCCGTCTGGAAAACGAAGAGTCTGCCTTGGCATGAAACTGTAGCAGATAACAGTTTTTTCTCTCACGGCCTGAGATAAATTGTACCAAGGCAAGGTCGGCATTATAATATCTCAGTTTTATGTGGCAAAAAACTGAGAGATCAAATACGTAGTCACCGTAAAGAAACAGCGTGTACGTTGGGTTTGGAGTGCTGATAAATAATTTGATTAATTTCGCTGTGTATCTGACAGATTGTAGCTGTCTCAGTTGTAAGACTTTTCAAACATGCTTGAACGGAACATGAAAAATGCATTTGGGTCGAATACAACAAGACATGTGATATATGAAACATTCAGAAAGCTGATGAGTTATGCAATGAGAGACATTGGCAATCCTTCATTTCATATAAACTTTCCATAGTAGTGATGTAAGGATAAGTTGCTACACTGTGATCACGTATGTAGAAATACATTTAAGATGTTTTATGGGAGAGTGGAAACCATAGATTTTCAGATAGTGCTACAATTTGAGAAAGTCACCAATAAATTAATTCGAAAAATGAAGGATTTTTGAAGAAGGTGAGAGCTTCGTAATAACTGTAGTTAATTTGCTTACCAAGTCCGAATATTGTTGAAAGGGAAGGCAGAAGACGACTATACAACAAGATGTCATAAAAACAACTTCATCAAGCAGTACAACAAGCGCTCATACACTACAATAAGCCGCAGATGAACTGCGTTCTATTACCATTTAAAGCGTTGATAGTCATGATGATGCAGCCATGCGATAGTTAAGACTTTCATTTTAAGCACTCAGATTATTTATAGGCAGTTAACATCGAAATACTGTTAAACTAAGTTGCAGAAAACATAGGGAAGGGGAAGTTGCAATATTCACAGGTATGTTATACTACAACACTCGCAAAAACTCATATTATAGCAAACAATAACCCGTTTGTAGATGAACTTCAAAGGAGTGCAATGAACACAGTGAATCTTGCTGAGCCGGCCGGGGTGGCCAAGCGGTTCTAGGCGCTACAGTCTGGAACCGCGCGACCGCTACGGTCGCAGGTTCGAATCCTGCCTCGGGCATGGATGTGTGTGATGTCCTTAGGTTAGTTAGGTTTAAGTAGCTCTAAGTTCTAGGGGACTGATGACCTTAGAAGTTAAGTCCCATAGTGCTCAGAGCCATTTGAACCAATCTTGCTGATCAGACATGTACAAATCACGCGTCAATCGTCAATGTGGTTTTTATAACATACACTAATGAGCCAAAACATTTTGACCACCTGGTTAATGACTTGTTTGTCCGTATTTGGAACGAAATACATCACTGATTCCGTGTATCAGTGATCTGACAGTTTTTTTTTGAAATTTGTGGTAAGTTTTTTGGGACCAAACTGCTGAGGTCATCGGTCCCTAGGCTTACAAACTACTTAATCTAACTTAAACTAACTTACGCTAACGACAACACACACATTCATGCCCGAGAAAGGACTCGAATCTTCGACGGGGGGAGCCGCGCGAACCGTGGCAAGGCGCCTCAAACCGCGCGGCTACAAAGCGCGGCAATCCGACAGTCTGTTGGTAGGTTTATGGAGATATGTAGCATTAGATATCTACACACAGGTCAGCTAATTCGTGTAAATAACGGGCCGCTGATTTGGGTACATGGTGACGACGCCCGATAGCGTCACCTGTGTTAACGTGCCGCAGCAATGCCTCGGCGACGTGCATAGCGACGTCACTCGCGGCGCAGCGTTCCTGTGATCGTGCATTGAAGGCTATTGATATTGACTTGGCTGGACAGTTTAATAAACAACAATTAATTGGAGGTCCAAATGTGTTTCGAGGACTGCGCCTGAACTTCACATGTGATGTACAGGCTGTGTTTGGAGGTAGTACATGGCTCACACTTGCTGTAGTGTGGGGTAATCATTGTGACTGTGGTGGCCTTGAAGCATTTCCAGATGCTAACATTTTGGCATGGAAAACTTGGAGTATAGCTGAGACAACAGGATTGCTGTCTAAAGTTCCATATGGTACGCTTGTTCCATCTATGCCATTTGTTTTGAGTACTAGAAGAAAGAAGAAATTAAATGCAGACGAGTATCTGTTTATATGGGCCAAAGTGGGGAATGGAAATTGTAAAATAAAGATTAATGGTGACTGTATGTTATATTACAGACAATGAAGTTTGTCCTACCCGACAACCATCCTTATCTATCCCGTGAGATTTTTTTTTTTAAATTAAAAACAATATTCACTTATAACTTGGTGGCTGTGCTGCTGCCGGTTGCTCGCTAGGCGGGTGACCTTGAAGCGGACTTAGCCGCTGCGGCTGGTGCCGCGCGGTTTCTGATTGGCTGGGTAGCCTGTGGCGGGCGATTCGAACGGGGGGAGCAACACGGGCCCTAGTATTACTAGGCCCGTGTTGCTGGAAAATTCACTTCCGGTCTCTTGCGCAGGCGGATTTTTGTTGCGGAGGCATCAACGTGAGCTCACTATAATGCTCTTCAAACCACTTAGCACAGCTCTGGCTCTGAGACACGGACAGTTATACTAATGAAAGACATCAAGCATGATAGAATGCAGTCGTTCGCAGCTGTCAGCTTGTCTTCGATTACTATCATACGTCCCATGCAAACGCAGGAGAACAGCATAATACTGCTCTCACCAGCCTACGTCCGTGGCGCGCTGCACGTTTCGAGCCGCCATTCACCTCCATGACGGCGTTTGTGGGGACGACCATCGACCTAGTGTAGCAAAATGTGCTTCACCCTAGGAGGCGACACGTTTCCATTTATCGACGGTCGAATCGCAGTGGTGCCGTGTCCACTGCAATCGCAACTGACGATGTCGTTGGGTCAACTTATGAACACGTAGGCCGGTCTGCTGCGAAGTTCCATGTCCAAAAATGTACGATGATCGATGTGCTCCGAAACAGTTCTGCGTGCACCAGCACTGTGCTATTTCGGCAGAGATGCCACAGATCACCATCCGTTCTACTTTACAGACCACATAAGCCTTATAAACCCACGTTCTGTGAAGAGTCGTAGACGTCCATCCACATAGCGCCTAGTGATAACCGCATGGTCTAGGGGGTCTCGTCACGGTTCGCGCAGCTCCCCTCGTCGGAGGTTCGAGTCCTCCCTCGAGCATGGGTGTGTCTGTCGTCCTTAGCGTGAGTTACTTTAAGTTGGATTGAGTAGTGTGTAAGCTTATGGACCGATGACCTCAGCAGTTTGGTCCCATGAGACCGTATCACAAATTTCCCATTTTTGCCTAGTGCTTTACTGTCCATCTACTGCTTTCCGTCGATTCTCACGACGGTAGCACGTGAAACATTACCAGCTTCGCCGTCTTCGAGATATTCGTTCACAGGCTCTGCGTAATAATAGTCTGCTTATTTCGATGAATTTACCCATTTGCAGCCCATATTTTCGCTAGGATGATTCTCCGTCCGTGTTTGTTCTGCTTACATAGTTTTGTTACTACGTCATGTGCCCGCAATGCCACCAGGCGGCATCCAACGTCCCGGTGGGCAGTGGTCATAATTTTTTGGCTCCTCAGCGTATTTGCTGCA
This sequence comes from Schistocerca cancellata, assembly GCF_023864275.1. Taxonomy (NCBI): domain Eukaryota; kingdom Metazoa; phylum Arthropoda; class Insecta; order Orthoptera; family Acrididae; genus Schistocerca; species Schistocerca cancellata. The sequence goes on along the minus strand of NC_064629.1, from coordinate 207,135,708 downwards.
ATGCCTAAGGAAGTAACCTCGAGTATATTCCTCTGGCATTGTAAGTACACTCCTGGAAATGGAAAAAAGAACACATTGACACCGGTGTGTCAGACCCACCATACTTGCTCCGGACACTGCGAGAGGGCTGTACAAGCAATGATCACACGCACGGCACAGCGGACACACCAAGAACCGCGGTGTTGGCCGTCGAATGGCGCTAGCTGCGCAGCATTTGTGCACCGCCGCCGTCAGTGTCAGCCAGTTTGCCGTGGCATACGGAGCTCCATCGCAGTGTTTAACACTGGTAGCATGCCGCGACAGCGTGGACGTGTACCGTATGTGCAGTTGACGGACTTTGAGCGAGGGCGTATAGTGGGCATGCGGGAGGCCGGGTGGACGTACCGCCGAATTGCTCAACACGTGAGGCGTGAGGTCTCCACAGTACATCGATGTTGTCGCCAGTGGTCGGCGGAAGGTGCACGTGCCCGTCGACCTGGGACCGGACCGCAGCGACGCACGGATGCACGCCAAGACCGTAGGATCCTACGCAGTGCCGTAGGGGACCGCACCGCCACTTCCCAGCAAATTAGGGACACTGTTGCTCCTGGGGTATCGGCGAGGACCATTCGCAACCGTCTCCATGAAGCTGGGCTACGGTCCCGCACACCGTTAGGCCGTCTTCCGCTCACGCCCCAACATCGTGCAGCCCGCCTCCAGTGGTGTCGCGACAGGCGTGAATGGAGGGACGAATGGAGACGTGTCGTCTTCAGCGATGAGAGTCGCTTCTGCCTTGGTGCCAACGATGGTCGTATGCGTGTTTGGCGCCGTGCAGGTGAGCGCCACAATCAGGACTGCATACGACTGAGGCACACAGGGCCAACACCCGGCATCATGGTGTGGAGAGCGATCTCCTACACTGGCCGTACACCACTGGTGATCGTCGAGGGGACACTGAATAGTGCACGGTACATCCAAACCGTCATCGAACCCATCGTTCTACCATTCCTAGACCGGCAAGGGAACGTGCTGTTCCAACAGGACAATGCACGTCCGCATGTATCCCGTGCCACCCAACGTGCTCTAGAAGGTGTAAGTCAACTACCCTGGCCAGCAAGATCTCCGGATCTGTCCCCCATTGAGCATGTTTGGGACTGGATGAAGCGTCGTCTCAGGCGGTCTGCACGTCCAGCACGAACGCTGGTCCAACCGAGGCGCCAGGTGCAAATGGCATGGCAAGCCGTTCCACAGGACTACATGAAGAGTTTTTAGCAAACAGAACACAGCATGTTGTTATCAACGGAGAGACGTCTACAGACATTAAAGTAACCTCTGGCGTGCCACAGGGGAGTGTTATGGGACCATTGCTTTTCACAATATATATAAATGACCTAGTAGATAGTGTCGGAAGTTCCATGCGGCTTTTCGCGGATGATGCTGTAGTATACAGAGAAGTTGCAGCATTAGAAAATTGTAGCGAAATGCAGGAAGATCTGCAGCGGATAGGCACTTGGTGCAGGGAGTGGCAACTGACCCTTAACATAGACAAATGTAATGTATTGCGAATACATAGAAAGAAGGATCCTTTATTGTATGATTATATGATAGCGGAACAAACACTGGTAGCAGTTACTTCTGTAAAATATCTGGGAGTATGCGTGCGGAACGATTTGAAGTGGAATGATCATATAAAATTAATTGTTGGTAAGGCGGGTACCAGGTTGAGATTCATTGGGAGAGTCCTTAGAAAATGTAGTCCATCAACAAAGGAGGTGGCTTACAAAACACTCGTTCGACCTATACTTGAGTATTGCTCATCAGTGTGGGATCCGTACCAGATCGGGTTGACGGAGGAGATAGAGAAGATCCAAAGAAGAGCGGCGCGTTTCGTCACGGGGTTGTTTGGTAACCGTGATAGCGTTACGGAGATGTTTAACAAACTCAAGTGGCAGACTCTGCAAGAGAGGCGCTCTGCATCGCGGTGTAGCTTGCTCGCCAGGTTTCGAGAGGGTGCGTTTCTGGATGAGGTATCGAATATATTGCTTCCCCCTACTTATACCTCCCGAGGAGATCACGAATGTAAAATTAGAGAGATTAGAGCGCGCACAGAGGCTTTCAGACAGTCGTTCTTCCCGCGAACCATACGCGACTGGAACAGGAAAGGGAGGTAATGACAGTGGCACGTAAAGTGCCCTCCGCCAAACACCATTGGGTGGCTTGCGGAGTATAAATGTAGATGTAGATGTAGATCCAGCATCTCTACGATCGTCTCCATGGGAGAATAGCAGCCTGCATTGCTGCGAAAGGTGGATATACACTGTACTAGTGCCGACATTGTGCATGCTCTGTTGCCTGTGTCTATGTGCCTGTGGTTCTGTCAGTGTGATCATGTGATGTATCTGACCCCAGGAAAGTGTCAATAAAGTTTCCCCTTCCTGGGACAATGAATTCACGGTGTTCTTATTTCAATTTCCAGGAGTGTATATGAGTATGTCTCAACTAACTGCTGATGAATTATTGGCGTCGTGAAAGACTGCTTCGGTGAACTCGTTGACATGAACTATTAAGTAGGAATTCACTGAAAGACGTAGGCAACTTACGAGAAACACGCTCTGCAAATGAATGTTAGAGCGAGGAGATAACCTGCGCCTTGACTCATAAATCACGTGGAACATCATAGGATTTTCAGAGACGTAGCTCGTGTAACAACATGCAAAAGACACCCAACCTTTGAAACCATCTTGCGTAAAAGCAAGCACGTAAATGAATCGTGCAGTTAATGAAAAACGCAGAGCTTAGTTACCCTCACATTGTAACCGTATGTTATGAAAGCTCCTCTTTTCTGTTCAAAAATTTATATCGTCTAGAGAACGTAAACTCTACGGTACAACCTTATCTCTCTGCATAGAGAACGAGCACCGTGGTGCAATGGAAGACACTAGACTTCATGTTAGGGGACAATCGTTCAAATTTCCGCCAGTTCTTCTAGATTTGCGTGTTCCATGACTACTATAAATCAGTTAAGGCGAATGCAATGGTGGTTTCTTCAAACGGGCGCCACCAGTTTTCTTCCACTTAATTCTTTGAACCGAAATTGTGCTCCCTCTCTAACGACCTCATTGTTAATGTAGCGTCAAACCCTGGTCTCCCTTGTTCTCTTCCATATTGAGGTACTAACTTCAACACACGAGCAGAGTTACTTGTCCCACACATAGAGACGAAAACGTATAATTTTCTCAGAGATACAACTAACAACAGTAGCAAAAAATGTTTTTAAACGTTTATAGGTATCTATTAATGCAGTTGCACTAGTTGGTTAGATAAATGATACTTGTATGTAGTTTCATTAAAAAATGATTATGCTCATGATGGACTCATGACTGTAAGACACGCTGATAGCTGCGAAACACCTGCATTCCTTCATGCTGGATGTCTTCGCCGAATGCGATGTCGTCTTTCAGCAGTATGGTTGTTTGTGTCTCGGAGCGAGAACCGTGCTACAGTGGTTCGAGGAGCATTATAGCGAACTCACGTTGATGTCTCGGCGAACAAATTTGCCTGATATAAATCCTATGGAACCTATCGGTGTCGCTACAGAGGGCCATCACCGCGTTCGCTAATCAGCGGCCCGTTATTTACGTGAGTTACATGATCTGTGCTTGGACATCTAACGCCACATACCTCCACAAACCTACCAACAAATTGCCGGATCCCTGATACGCAGAATCAGTGATGTATTTCGTTCCAAAGACGGACCAACACGCTGTTAAGCAGGTGGCCATAATGTTTCGGCTCGTCAGTGTAAGTAAGTAATTGGTCAAGCACTAAGAAATGAAAATTTGAGCAATTGGTGACATTTCATTTTAAGTCCAAGGCTAATAACAAATATTCTGACACAAGCCCCAGGACATGGAGAAACAGCTGTCCCAAAATGGCACTCGTGTCTAACGCCAACATCGATGTTCATACAATGAGTCATGCTCCAAGTATCTGTTAATTTTTTGACGTACGCTTGTGTGAATTGCTGACAACTGAAGTAGCTCTGTGTTTTTTTTACGAAACTTGAGCATCGCTGAAGTAGTTATTACAGATAAATAATACACAATATTGCAAAACTGAAAGAAAAATTGCACCAAAATGGAGGAAGATAAATGAAGGGGGGCACAAAGAGAAAGAAAGTGTGAATCGAAGGAAAGGAATATACTCTTCCTTCATTAAGGCACAGTGAAATGTACTATTTATGGCACCTCTCAAATTAAAACTTTTGCATTCATGATGGTGATAATCAAATTGGTCACACATTTCTCTGACATGAGGCAATACTTGGCAGGGATGAGGATGAAATTTCTTCCTATGTGCATAAAGCCTTTTCTTCGAAACTTACTTGTAAAAAGAAACTGATAATGTGGGATGTCAGCTGCTGTGGGCAGAAAAAAATAAAGTGACCTTTCTTTGGGTTAACTAACGGCAAAGCGTTACCTTACGGAAATAGAACACAATTTTTTGATGGTAGACACTCTTTTATGTCTTGCGATTGTGGTTTTACTCACATTGAGAAACGAAAGAGATTAACTGTGTGTGAAGCTCCAAAAGATTTAGTTCTCCTCATCCCTGAAGCTAAGCACACAACACTATTTACAGAGACTGTTATGCTAGACAAATATTTGCGGCTTTAAATCAGCTGCTGAAAAATATAAAATTTCACCAATGTGCATGTTTCAAAAGCACAATGGATCAGACTGACTGCTGAATAGCTAGGGGTACTGCAAGTTTGTTCAGCTCTTAATTTAATTGAAGAGTTCATGGAAAATTCCATCCTAAAAAGGAACGTGAAACCCTCTTATCTTCAAAAGGTGCAGCTGGAAACACTACACTGTGAACCTACGTCGCCTGAAGGAAAGGGAAGAGATTTAACTAAAAAGTTCCCATTTGTAAAAGAAGAGAATACGTGGTTTAGTGAGAAATTTGTAAAATGGATGAAAATGGGTATTATGGCACTTGCATCATAATTGATGTTGAAGCCAATGCATACAGAACGTTTCATTTTCTTCCAATTTTGTATCATTTTGTTCTTACACCTACTAACATAGAATAAAAACACATATATGACAAGAAACTTGTAAAGTTTTTGCGCTTGTATTGTGACTCACAACTTTTGTAGTGCTTTTCTAAAACTGCTAAATACAGTTTGTTGATATTCTCTAAATCAGTTTTTTGCACTTTACTCAGTATTTACTTGCATGCCACAAATGTAATGGAGAATTACTCCATGATTAATTTGAGAAGGGGTGACGAGGGTTTGGCCCTGAGGGGTGACCTTGAGGGAGACCTGTAGGGGAGTGACCTTGAATGGTGGTTGGAGGTATGCTGTTGATGCAAAGAAGGTAGGGGGTAGACTTGGGCTGTTCTTGAACCCCATTAGGTAGACCCCTACTATTATTTCTGTCTTTGCAGACTCTCGCTTTTCCTCGTATTCAGTCTTTATCAAGACTGTTTCAAATTACTAAAGTTACTGAAATTGTTATCTTTCTTAAGATATTTGATCTCATGAAATACGTAACGAAATATAACGTAAGCTATTGTTTTGTATTTTCTTTTCGTTCATTAGCTGATTTACTCTCGTTCTTCACCTCAGGATGTATCAGTGATGGCATCACTTGAAAACCCAATGAGAGTCACTTTTATAATGCTACCGTTCCCAGCCACGTGGCTTTTATAACCTGCTTGTTGCCTAAATAACTCAAATTACAAGCACTCCCCATTCAGCACTCATAGAGTCCAAAGAACGATTATGGCCTTTGCATCTGCTTCACAAGAAACGATTTTTGGAGTATGTAGTTTGTCATAACATTGTCGTGTTTAGTCATCTTTTTAGAGCAAATTGAAACGAGACTAACTGAGAACATTGTGATTTTACACGTCTGGGAGCGATTGCTTTATCCTTTCCCCTAGATATATTTTTTGTGACAAATGGCAGCCTTTCACTGCTGGTCGTATATATACGGATAAACTTTCCGGCTTTCCGTCAGTGTTGAGGAGAAGGAGGTATACAGTGTTTGAAAGAGAGATCGATTCTCATTCACTGATACAAGAGATGAATATTTTTTCCAAGGAACGAACACAGATCGTGAGTCAGAACGTCTACCCCTTTATTATTAAAAGTAAATAAATACCGAGGAATCTCTTTGCTACCGATAACGTAGAAGATCTTTTCCAGACTGTTATTAAACAGAGCTGAATCAGTTTTAGATCAGCAATTGCGCGAATATCAAGCTGGTTTCAGGACATCAATATCCTGTGCAGTGTAGATGCATAACCTGAAATCTGTTATATCATACGCCAAATCAAGGTCAAAAACGTTTGTTGTGACCTTTGTATACTTTCAAAAAGCGTATGACTCAATCAAGCAAGAAACAATTAAGAACACTCTTGCCGAATTTGGTCTAGATAGGAAAACAGCCACTTTAAATAACACAGTGTCAAAGGTGAAGTTCAGAGGCGAACTATCAGAACCATTTGAAATCTGTACACAGGTGAGACAAGGTGACCTGCTCTCTCCATTGCTTTTCAGCTGTGTCCTGGAAAAGATGGTCAGAGAGTGGAAAACAACCGTACCGCCATGTTATGGGATTCAAATTGGACACAAAATAAATGGCCTCAGTGGAAACTGTTCGGATTTTGCTGATGATCTGGCACTCATTGCAAATAATATTGACGAAGATAAGGTTCAAGTGACCAGCAATCAATTGCTGCTAATACTGGCCTAAAACAGCAATTAACAAAACTGAATTCATCACAAACATCAAACACGCTCCCCCTCATATTGAAATACAACAAGAGAAAATCAAGCAGCTGATGAAATTTAAATGTCTTGGAGAAGTAATTACACCTGACGGTTCAGAAAATGCAGCTGTAGAAACTAGGTGTTCTAAACTAGAATGTGCTTTTCATCTGTGAAAAGACTTATACAAAAGCAAAAGCCTGTCTTTAAACCTAAAAATGTGTCATTATAACACCGTAGTAAGACCTTCAGCTTTGTATGCATCAGAATGTATAAACATGACGAAGGAAAGACCACTACGAAAACTTGAAATAAAAGACCGGAAAATTTTGCGGAAAATCCTTGGCCCTATCAAAGAAAACGGAGAATTCCGCCGAAGACACAACTGTGAATCATACGAACGTACAGGAGACACTGTTACCAGCATGAGGAAGCGGAGAATGATGTTTTGTGGTCATCTGGGAAGAATGAACCATCAAAGACTTACTCATCGCATACATTCATCAATTTCAAAAACAAAATCGTATCCAAAATAGGCAAGCCAAGTTAAAAAGGATTTACAGGAAACTGAAATTTCATTTGGTGACATTCAGGATCGAGAAGTTTTCAGAGAAAAAGTCAAAATTACTAAAATCCTTATTTCGCTTACTACGCCAGTTCCACGTCGTGCCTGCAAATGGTCAAAACAGAGAAAAGAAGCACAGTCAGTGAAAATGAAATCCTACTGGCAAAAGAGGAAAACACAATGAGGGAAGAGATAGAAATCTTCGTGGTCCATAGCAGGCCGAAAAGAAAATGAAAAATACACTAATAGATATCTGATGGCATTGACAACAAAATACGTTTCATAATTATGTTTTTCTATTTGGCAAGCAACCTTAGGCATGAGATTTTTGTATTTAGCTCTTGCTGACTATCGACAGTGGAGCCTTGCAGTCTGTTTTCTGTATAAAAGACGTTTACGACTATTTGAATATTACAGTCCAGACACATACGAGTTATTGATAACATAGACTATAAGCAGAAACAAATGGTTATAATTGATTCTTCTGTTTAGTCTATAAGGAGACGTTGACAGAAAGGTTGCGAACAAAGTAACGACGATCTAGTTCAGACACTGAAAGAGTTTTCACTAACATCGATTTAGCAGGAGTGATACTCTTCTAACCAGTTGTCAGTTTTGAAATAAAAAAAAACAAAAAAACCTGATGTGATGCAAGTAATAAGTTGAGCTAAACGCATTTGCAATACACGTAATGCAATTTCCTTCCAGACAATGTCGTTGCCGCAGTGCCTCACCGAACATTTTCAGTTCTGTGCTGAATATAAATAGCCGAATATTTTCAAATACATGAAGACTGTACTGTCAGTCAAAGCCAAGAGTGACATCAGTCGTAGCGGAAATTAAAATAAATACAGCAGCTTTCACGGCCAATATAAAGGAATTGATAACTGTGTAAGTGCAGTGGAAGGTGGTCGCCGAAAATGCCTTCACGTAGAGACACTAAGACTTGTTATTCTTATTATCTTTATTGACGACCGGTAAAGGCTAAGAGAAAAAAACCGACGTAAAACATCACAGAAGAGCTAAAATAAAAACTCTACTTACGCTTTTACTGCTGTTACGTTAGGTTCCTAGAAAGGCAGTAGTTCATGTGAGAAATATTTGCGATGATTACCAGACGACTCTCGCCTAGATGAGAGATGAACGTTGAAATTAAATTATGTTAGACTGCTGCACGTAAGTTGTCACCGCCATCCACGCCTGAATCACAACGAAGACCGTTCTATGATCACAAGGAATATGACCATAGCAAATAGTTATTACAGCTACTGGTCGGGAGCTACAAGCAGAAAAAGAATGCTGAGAATGTATTCTTGTAGTAATCCGATAGCAACTGCAGAGATCATCTCGTGGGGCGAATGGTAATACGCTACTTGTAACAGTACATCAGCGCACTATTGTATGCCTACGTCTGTCTCTTTCTCAAGTGTAACAACAAGAGAATTTTAAAAGCAACATTTTTGGCATTGCCCGTTATTAAGTTTATTTATTTCACGACCGCAATTTCGGCATGTGTGCCGTTGACAAATGATTATATGAAATGAGTCAATGCATACTCTTTACTGTTAAGAAGCACATTGTCCTCGTGTCCATCCGTGTGGACATACTGCACATCGTATACATAAGAATAAAGAAGATGCGTCGTTGTCTATATCTTGTTTATTCTTTAGCATACGACGTGGAACATACGAATGTGGCTGGACGCGAGGACGTCTCCTCAAGCGTGAAGAATATGCATCGGAGCACTCGAGAATCTGTATCTGAAATACAGTAAGGCTATGGGTCCAGCTAAACACAAAATTACAGAGTCGTTATCCTTGACGGGCCCAGTTAAGGTAAACGACAGGATGATTCCTTTAAAAAAGACGCAGTCGATATTCTTGTGCAATGAGAGCTTGTGTTATTTTCTGGTCCCGGCGGAGGTTCGACTCCTCCCTCGGGCATGGGTGTGTGTGTTTGTCCTTAGGATAATTTAGGTTAAGTAGTGTGTAAGCTTAGGGACTGATGACCTTAGCAGCAAAGGGGGGTAGGACGTGAAACGGGCCGACTTGGAGCAGGAGAGGCACCACAGGACATTTTAATTTACACTGTCTATACTTTTACAAATAAATTCATAAAACTTTGTTAGCATGACCAGGAAGGATTCAGGATTCACACTCATAGCAGAGGAAGTTCAGAAACATAACAAAACAAATTTTTTTTACATGTGAAATTTCATCATTTTTTCACTTGGTATTAGCTGCATTTGTTGCTGTAGGTACACTTTTCTTCATAAGTAAGAGAGATTCTTCGATTAATTTTGCACAGCATACAAACCATACTTACAGGTGAATGAAACTCTAGAATTTCCCAAATCTGTTAAAAACAGTGGTAAAAATTTAGATAATTAACTATAAAATTCGAGTATTCTCTAAACACGAAGTTTAAAACGTAACAGCCCATTCATTTTTCCATAGATTAAATAAATTCTAGAGTTTCATACTCCTGTAAGTATGGTTTGTAATCCGTGCAAAATTCATCGAAGAAACTCTCTTACTTATGAAGAAAAGTGTACCTATAGCAACAAATACAGCCAACAGTAAGTGAAAAAAATCATGAAATTTCACATTTAAAAAATATTATTTTTTCGTGTTTTTGAATTTCCACTTCTATGAGTGTGAATCCTGAATTCTTCCTGGTCATGCTGACAAAGTTTTATGAATTTATTTGTAAAAGTATAGACAGTGCAAATTAAAAATGTCCTGTGGTGCATCTCCTTCTCGAAATCAGCCCGTTTGACGTCCTACCCCTTATGTCCCATAAGATTTCACACACATTTGAACTTTTTTTTTTTGTTATTTTCTCTAACGAGCAAGTCGTCGACGGTACATGGAGCCTTATTGCCTGCCCATGCATTTAACTTAAACTCATCTTTGTTCTTTAATTGCCCGTAAGGACTAGGACCTATAATACGTGTTTCAGCTCCTATCGGTTCCCAGGGTGCAACAAGCTCGATGCTTGCGCATGCACCACGTTGTAGGCTATAGAATTAGGCCGCTTCCACCACATATGTATCACGAAGACTTCAAGCAATTAATCAGTGCGATGAGTGTCATCAATTTAATTAATTATGTCACATCAGACGCCGCGCGTGTTCCCACCCATCACCAGCGATATACGAGTTTCTCTTGCTGTCGTGTCGTTCTCACTAAGACAGACTGCGAGAAGCGCCTTTCGCTACTGCGTATATTGCGCGCTGCCTCACTAGAAAGGCCCAAAGCTCCGCCTGTGGCGGCGGACAGAAACTGGTTCCCGCATTGGCAGGAAATCCGCGCGACTTTCGAGAAGCCTGTGGATATCCCTGCGCGGCTTGGCTTCCTGCGCAACGCGAGAAGTGGAGCGTCTCAAGGACGACCGGCGGTCGCACGGCCTCTAGCCGCGCCTGTGTTGTTCACCCGTGCCTCGTGCCGCTTCCATTAGAACTTACACGATACGCCACTCCACACACTAAGTCCATATCCTGCGACTGCCTTCATTTCTGTTTCAGATCTGTTGACACTGGCAGTTTCGCTTCATGAATAGTAGGGTGTAATACATATATCGTTGTAAAAGATTTTCCTCAAGTAGTTCTTTGGAAAAATGGTCATTTCCCGTTTGAAAAACTGTTTGTAAACACGTAATAAAATTACCAGCACAAGGTGAGACATTATTTTTTTTTATTTAACTTAATCAGGTCTTCTTGCTTTCTCCTATTTCAAGCTACGGGGTCACACATCAAAATCTTTGGCTACCTCAGGTGTAAGGGGCACTATAATGAAAACGAGACAGATGGAGAAAGTAAGCAAACTATAATTTCAAAAGTAATCGTCGTAACTGTTAATACATTTATTATACTGTGCATTTATCACATTGTGCGATAATACGGTCTGGCCGGCCGGGGTGGCTGAGGGGTTCTAGGCGCTACAGTCTGGAACCGCGCGACCGCTACGGTCGCAGGTTCGAATCATGCCTCGGGCATGGATGTGTGTGATGTCCTTAGGTTAGTTAGGTTTAATTAGTTCTAAGTTCTAGGGGACTGATGACCTCAGACGTTAAGTCCCATAGTGCTTAGAGCCATTTGAACCATTTTTTATAATACGGTCAATGCTTTCATGGAAAAATGTTTGCGGTTGCCTACAGAACTATGATTGTACCTGGGTGTGCACTCTTCGTCCACAGCAATGTCTTTCTACAGGGCTCCAAAAATGTGGAAATCACATGGGGAGAGATCGGGACTTTATGCAGGACGTGTAAGGGCCTCACAACGAACCTTCTGCAGCGTAGTCTAAAAAACCTTTGCATCACGTGGGGAGGGGGGGGAGGCATTATCCTCCAACAGAATGATGCCGTCCGCCTACATTGCTGGGCGTTTGGACTTTATGGTGCTCTTCAATTTTTACAAAGTGTCCACGCACCGTTGTACGTTAATTGTGGCGCACTGTTCCATAAAGTCAATGAGCAGCGATCCCTTGGAGTCAAATAAAGAGGACATAGTGATTATACCGGAGCTGGCGTGTCTGTTGTTTTCCGTAAATCGGCAACAACTGAAAACCCTCTGAAATTTAGGTAAAGTTAAATAAAAACAGCGGCATCAGTTGTTTAACTAACTAAGATGTCTTTATTGTTTTCAAATACATAGATGTTTTGTATGGTATCGATAGTTCCGATGCCACAGCGTAGGTTGGCACTACGAGAGCGGAAGATCTTCACCGACCACAGCGCCCTCTAGCCAACGCTGTGGAGCTCTACGAGCGCCGCTCCACTTGAAGAGCAGACGGCCGGGAACCACCGCTTTATCTTAGCTTGCTATTGAGACTTTCTTATCTGGACTTTCGCTGCACGTCTACGTGCTCATCACCTAAAGTTACGTAATATGTTTGCATATGTTAATACTATAGTAAAAACCTCTTTTACTTTACTTGCAGTACCGACGTGCTTTACCTCACCTGCCCCTACTCGTTTCCTTCCATTCGGCCTGTTTGTCAGATTTCAGGAGCAGACCCACGCGCCGCCTTCCAGGCGGGATACAAGATTTTGTTTTCTATCTTTTTTCATTTAACCAGTTACGTGTCAGAACAGAAGTAAGGTGTTTCTCCGATTTCTGCGATGGAAAATATTTCACGATGTCTGATCGGACTCGGCAACGCATATCAATCCCAATAGTGCTACATCATCTATACACAAAGTGCAAAGACGTTATTGGCGCGAAACTCGGTTGATTGGCTTTGATATCACACCAGTAGTTTTACACACCATTCTGAGCGGCACTATTGGGCGATACATATTTTGAACGTTATTTTGTTTGCTTGGTTTAAGGATGGTGACTATTTTTGCTGTTTTGATTTCATCATAACAGTGACAAATCTTGACTGCGATTTGTCTTTCAAGAAAATAATACACGTCACAATAATTTTAAAAAGATGTTTCTGTTGACTGTGTTCCACAGCCCTTATAAATTGTAGAAATGACATCATGTGACGCCTTAGGCTGCTGTTCAATTTATTATTTACTGTGCTATCGGTGTCCGTCAAAGATTATTATACAGCACTGTTGTACGCACGTCTCCTATACAGGAAAATTTATGGCGAAAAGAATACTTGAAAACTGCAGTAAAAATACTAGCAAAACTTACAGAGTTTTGTTAACAGTGTGAGTTACATACAGACATAAAATACGCAGTGTTAAATTAGGATAGTGTAAAGTTATCAGCAGGCAACAGATTACGATTCTCTACTCAAGTCATCCTATGACTAGCGAGACTGTCATTCAGTCGGACTCGGAGCTGCTGACAGGATGGCCATACATTGAGACTGATGCTTCAGAAACTGGACCTAACTTCATCATAGGTGGCGATGCAGTCACTGGTCCTTATTATCCAGAGGTGTCAGCAGACTTCTCCCCACTATGGCTATATTTTAAGATACTATTGTTCTGAAATTCCATCCTTTTAACGCTGTTACACCACCTGAGTTAAAGGAACTTTGGAAGATTTATGTTTGACAGTGGACCATGTCACGGGCCACAATTGTTCGCGATTGGTTTGAAGAACGTTCTAGACAATTCGAATGAATGATTTGGTCAGCCAGATCTCCCCCTTGAATGTCTTCAAACATTTATGGGATGTAATCGTGAGGCCACTTCGTGCACAAAATCCTGCAGCAGCAACACTTTCGCAATTGTGGACGGCTATAGAGGCATCTGGGCTCAATATTTTTGCTGGAGACTTACAACGACTTGTTGAGTCCATGCAATGTCGGTTTGTTGCACTACGCCAGGCAATAGGAGATCTGGCACGATATTATGATGTCTCCTATGACTATTTTTACCACATTATATTAACGCAAATGAGTGAATGACTTTCACGCATGGCATGCTAACTCGTAATACATACTGTAAGAGTAACATTACAAAACAAAAAAATTACCGATATGGAAAATACACTGCAACAGTCCATAATTATGAACCATCTGTTTTGAGGTCTCAGTGCGTATGGTGCCTCGTGAAAATCACAAGTGTTGGGTAGTACATTCCTCTCAACCCGTCTTGGTTCTCTGCTCTACTGTGGCACTAGTACCGGAATTTGTGGTAAGGCATCGGCTGCACCATCGAACAGATTTTCTCTGCTGATATGTACAACGGAAGTCTTGGTAACTTTCTTAGCAATGATGGGTTAGGTCATTTCTATGACTTGATATGAACCATTATATTTCATCAGAAATTTTTCGGTTTATCCCTTTCGGCATACAAGGATTGGCATCCACTACCTATTAGCAGACTTTGAAATGTGGAAGATGACTTACACACTCTCCCATATGTGCTTGTCTTTACAGAGCTTTCGTATTTCCTCGTCTGACCCTTTTCCAAATTTCTTGTACCCTTTCACAAAATCCTTTGCTGACTTGACGTCAGAACCTAATTTATGTTCTAACATTTCTAAGAGTGAAAGCATTTTTCTTCGATAGAACAATTCATACAGTGAGAAACAAGTACTGATATGGACCTTGCCATTATACATGCCAGCCACAAACTTGAGATATCTGTCCCAATCTGCATGTTGGCTGATAACGTACTAACTCATCATCGAGCTTGTTCTGTTTGCCCATTCGCTTGTGGATGGAAGGGACTTGTCTGTAACTTGCAAATGTGAAGTGCGGAGCACAGGTGTTTCATTAGTCAGGAAAGAAGTTTGTACCTTGATCAGTCACTAAAGTTTCTGGTATGTAAACTTAAGAACCTATCTATTCACTAATACTAAAGTAACCATAGCGGCCTGCTGCTCAGGAATTGCTGTCGTAGATATAAAAAGCGAAAAATGATTAATAATCATCAATATATACTACTTATTACCAGTTGGAATTCTGTTAAACCGCCTCAAAATATGAAGTCCTGGTATTTTAAATGATTTTGATGTTCTGACAACGTTTGAAGTGCAGTTTTTCATGGGTAAGATTGGCGCATTGCATGCATGGTACGCACTTTCATATATAATGATCCACATCAGTTTTTCACGTCTGCCACCAAAACTTTTCAGCTATCCTTCTATCCGTCGCTCTTTAACCACCATGACCTGACAACAAATGGTCATGTACCTGTTATGATACTGTATTCCTCAGCAACAATAGAAACACTACGCATAGTCTGCATTTTGTTGACTTTTATAGTAAGCACTCGTGCTGTATGTTCTGTACCTACTACCTAAATTCCTCACAGTCTACTTCATCTGCCTGCACTCCCTGCAAGTCACTCACAGGTTTATGAATAAATTTGTAGTCCAATTCATACACCTTCAGATCCCACATTGTCCACCAGCTAGAAGGATCTTTCAAAGCCAATAGCCATTTAAGTGAAGCATGGTCTCTTCCAAATTTTAGTTACCTCTTGTACAGGTAACAACGAAAGAACGTGGTCTCATAATCACTGCCAGATTTCCTTTTCTGCTGTAGAGTAATTTCGTTCTGCTCTGCTTGGCTATTGAGATACATACGCTGCAGAATGTTCTTTACTATCTATATTCTGAGTGAGAATGCAGCCAAGAGCACAACTGCTAGCATCACAGGAAAGAATCAATTCTTTCTCAATATCAAGGAAAACCAATCCTGCATTTTTGATTAATGCTTTTTTCAATGCCTAAAAGCCACACTCACCTTCTGGCGGCCAATTTAATCAAATTTGACACATTTTTCAACAAATGGTTGACCAATTTTTGCAAAGCTTTCGACAAATTTCCAGTGATAGAAAGGACGAGAAAACATTATAACTTTTTCGTTATTTGAAGCGTTTAAAATTAAGAAACTGCTGATAGGAAATGGAGATCGGTTCTTACACTCTCTTCGCTAATAACATGGCCCAAGTACTTGTCTCGAGTCTGTGCAAAATTACATTTTTTCACTTTCAGCATAAGATGCACTACCCGTGGTCTACTGAATACTTCCTCCAACTGTTTAACATGTTCATTTGTATCTTCTGAAGAAACTATATTATCATCATGATATACTATGCATTTTCTAGGTTTTAGGCCATGCAAAACCCCATCTAGCAACCTTTGGAATGTGGTGCATTTTTAGTCCCAAATGGCATCGTGGAACTCTGAAAACGTCCCCCTGAGACCATAAAGCTGTTTTAGGTCTGTCCTCTGGGACTGTCTCCATCTAGTAGGAACTGCTATGCAAATCCAATATGCAGAAATATTTGCATCTGCCAAAGTTACCAAGCATCTCTTTGATACTAGGAATCAATTACCTGTTGGTGGTCGTTCAAGCATTCAAGTGTCTATAGTCATAAGAAAAGCGATATTTCTTAGTGTCATACACAGATCCATCATTGGTTTTGGGGCCAGGACTACAGGTGCCCCCCATGGACTAAAACTGGGTTCTATGATGCCTTCTACCAGCTTTAGGTCAGTGAAGTCTTCCCTGAGTAGTTGCAGTTGCTTTGGCATATGATACAGTTTTGTATAAACCAGAGTCTTATTCCCTGACAGTAATCAGTTCCTCGTAGCTGGGGTCGTGGGTAATCGGGCCCTGTGCGTTAAACAAATCCTTAAATCGCTCTCCAGTGACTTCCCTGCAGATGATCCACCTTGTCCCATGGTTCTGAATCATTCATGGTATGCTGGTGACTGTGGTTGAGTACATGACCTATCTATATCCTCTTCATACAAAATATCAAATGTAGCGATCATTAAACCCATCGGTAGACTCACATCGTCCATACCGAAATTGTCTAGGCTAACTGGAACCATATGTTCACCATTCATGTTAGTTATGTGTGCTACACTTCTGCTCACAAAACTTAGCGTAGCATCCAAATGTTCATTATCATCAATTGGTTCAACGACATGTAATATCTCACGTGGTCTCACACAGAGCCCCGAATTAATTTCCCTGTACCTGACAGAACGTTAACAGGAGAACTTTTTAGTGTGAGTGTACGCAGTGTAGACGACAATATCTTCATGACTGGTGCACCTTGAGGCATTGCCTCATTTGTGACAGTATCACCCCATGGAAATAATGTCCCTCCAAGCTCAACTGTATACTGCGAAAGATCGATTTTAGCACGTTGTTCACTAAGGAAATCAAACCCAAGAACTGCAGAATACCAGTAAGGAACTCAAACCCAAGAACTGCAGAATACCCATCACCATCCTGTGGCAACGCCTCCATGAGCCCAGAAAAGGTCTTACCACAGATACTAAACTTGAGCTTTGTTGCCACCAATGAACTTATCGGCATACATGCGACAGCATACGTACCTAATATGTTCCATAACGCCACGCATAAAAATGTGACGTTCCAGTGGCAATGCCTCGGCTTCTATTGAATATAAAAAGGTAGGGTCAATTATTTTTGATATCACTTGGGTAGTGACCGTTTGTATACTCACCAGAAGGATCGTCTTAGTATCATTATCCTACAGTACACGATCAAAGTAGGAATATGATATGCCTCCTCCTGCTTAGGCATATGGAACAAATCGGCATGATCCTTTTTGAGTTTTATGTCATCTACGGTGGGCTTGATGGGTCCTATGGAGACACCATTAGTTTATGGGCGGTTCTTTGGAAAATCCCAAAAATAGTGGTTTTTACCATGTTTTCGCCATCACCAGCGGACCAAAATCCAGCCGGGGATTCCAAGACGGTTATGCACAGCAAATAGCAGTAATTTTTACTATATATTCCTAAGATCCAGATCTCGAACAACCTTGAAAATTTTCTTCGTATCTTTATCCGTTTCTGAGAGACAGAGGTCCAAAGTTACCCTACATGTACACGTAAAATACACACTTAAAATCCGTTGTTAAGCGGAAACGAAGTTTACAAAGTGCTGAAGCACGGAGGAATATCCTGTTAAGTGTCTTCCTTATCAGCTGGAAATCCCATGTTGTAGTCGTAAAGCCAGTGCAAAAAGTTCTTGCAAGTAAAATCTGGTCTGAGCTGTAAAATAAGGTATACTATCTAAATTTTACTGACCAATGCATTTCTTTTCGTATGAGTTACATGCCCTGCTACAGCAGGGAAAAGAAGAGAAAATGCTCCTACTGGAACACAAAAAATGTAAATATGTTTCTGTTTATTTAAAGGACTCTAACTGAAAAGTGGGGTACTAGCTGCCTCACTATACCTTCCTCAGCAGGTTTAAAAATTGTTCCAACAATTTTGGCATGCAGACATATTCGCATTTTTTTATGCTGAGAGACAAAACAGTGGCAGTGGCAATGAGACGGAAAATTAATAACTACTGGAAGACAATGACAGTGTGAGAGAAGGAGAGGCACATAGTGGCAGTGGAACATAGCCGACAGTGACAGAACACTGCTAGAAAAAGAGTGAAGAAGACAGTTCAGGGGGGACGAATAAAGAGAAAGAGACAGTGGAACCGGGTGAGAGCCACTGATAATGAAAGACAGAGTATATGACAGTGACAACGAAGAAGAGAGAGGTGGTGACACAGAGAAGAGACACCAGCATTAGGAAGGAAGGAATGATGTATTAGCAGTAAGAGAGAGAGAGAGGCAGAGGGAGACGATGACAGTGAGAGGAAACTGTAGTAGTAGGACAGAATGGCTATGACACTGGAGACAATGACAGAGAGACACAAAGAGATAATGCAAATAACTTGGGCTGAATGAGTGAGTGAGGAAGTGCAACTGGGAGCGCATAGGTATGAGCGACTTACAGCAATGGAGTAGTAGATGTGAGGCAGTTTCAGTCAGTGGAGCTTCTACGAGTCTGACGTGAGTTGGATGTTAAAAAAAAAGCGAATACGTTTGCATGCCAAAACTTCTGGGAAATTTTTAAAGGTGGTGCGTAAGGTAGAGTGAGGCACTGGTACCCCACATTTCAGTCACACTTTTAAATAAACAGAAACGTATTCGCTTTTTTGTGTTCCTATAGGAGTAGTTTTCCGCTTGTATCATTATTACCAATTCCACGTAACCTGTAATACAGAAACCCTAGTCTCTTTCTACCCAAGATATCTAGCGTGACGGCCGATACATGTGCCCCTGTGTCTACTAAAATCCTATGTTCCTTGCCTCAAACGAAACTCCACAAGAAGCATTCTGTCTCTTCACCCACTCATGCAGTATTGCTCTTCTTTGGAACTGTTTTCTGACGGTTGAAGTGTTCCCACTCACGTTTAACGAATGCTTTTGTTGATACCTATTTCTCTGTTTCCTACTCCTGCACTCGCGTGTTGAGTGAACCACTCGTAGCATTCTGGCTGACGACAATGTTTTTGGACTTGGCCCTCACGCCCGTAGCTATGACGCTTTATTACTGAAGGAAATACTCGGCGGTCACCTCACCCCCTATTCGACATCTCTCTCTTCCCATTGTGGGGCAATCCTGGTAGCAGTTCGAGTGTCTGCATTTCCTGCAAGGTCTCATGATAAGTAACGCATCGTTTAACCTCTCCAGTCAACCGCAGATTGGTCATACGAAGACAAATTTCGTCACACCACCTGACCAACTTGACTGCAGTTTAGATATCATTGAAAAATGTCTGTGTTGCCTTGCGAGAAAAAGGCGGTATCAAGTTTGCTGCTGGGGTATCGATAGAAAGAGAGGGTACACTCAGTATAAGCTTAACTTCTTCAAGTTTGCCGAGCGGGGTAGCCGCGCGGTCAAAGACATCTTGTCACGGTCCGTGCGGCTCCCCACGTGGGTGGTTCGAGACCTCCCTCAGGCATGGGTGTGTGTGTTGTCTATAGCGTAAGTTAGTTGAAGTTAGATTAAGTAGTGTATAGGCTTACGGACGGATGACCTCAGCAGTTTGGTCCCATAAGACCTTACCACAAATTTCCAATTTTTTTCTTCAACTTGTCGTACTATTTGTTGCTTCTCGGCCTGTAGTACTTCTTCCTGGTTCTTGTAACGTTCTAATTCCCAGTTTTCTGTTCAAGCGCTAAATGTAACTGTTCCCCATAGCAGCAACAGGATCACCTGCACTAACAGTGCGTGCTTCTACCGGGATCTTGCGCATTTTACTACTGTCCAAACAGTAAAGAAACATGCAGCACAGAAGAGAATGACAACAGGTTCACACTACAGGGTACGCAATACACAATGAGTTACTGTAGTTCTTACAGAGTATTATAGCACATCTGCACTCACTACAGTCTCGTGCCAAATGACCTCCAACGTCAACAGGCGAAATATGTGGCCGGTACAGTCTTCGCGCTGCATGACAGCTACCATTAAAAGCAGACAAGTCAGGAGGTTCACATAGTTATACAAGAGTTATCTTCTAATTAAAATCAACGTCCTTACGATGAATTACCCAATGAAACCGGCTAGTTACAAGGTGAACAAAATGCTTCTCACTCAACACCCTGCATTGTGCGAAATGTGGACTGCAACATGAGCGAAGCTTCTGATCACCAGGTGCAGAAGCGCGGCTTGACCCCCGTTTCTTCGCCACTTGCATTGTGGGCAGTCGCTTTGACGCCCGTTGTAGCGGTGTCGGCGAGATCGTAAGGCCCACTTGCGCACACCTGTTGTAGCGGACACCCCTCAGCCCAAGACATTTAGTGAGCGTGGAAGCCGAGCAGGTGAGGTGGCGAGGCTACTGGTGCAGGAGGATGAGTCTGGGAGCTGGTGTGAATGGCTGTCGTATGTCCTAAGGCATCAGCGAGACAGCATTGCCTGGAATCATATTTATTACTGGCGATTTTACAGTACAAGTTGTTTTCTCTGTCGTGGCCGGAGGCGTGCTGATTCACACACTTGAGTGCGACGAGGAAAGCGGACACAGCATCCTCGTCGGCTGCCGTCCATTATGCAGATCAGGACCCAGCAGCGATGTCGTGCAGATGACCGGGACAGGAGTTTGTAGGCGCAAGCCTACCACGGTTCACTGGCTAGTGCGGGCCGCCCCAACGCTAACAACGGGGGACGTGCGTTTAAGCGGTTGCTAGCAGCATATCACGGATGGTGGGTGTCATGAAAATGGAAGCCCAGGACCAAAATCAGCAACACAGTGTACAGCCATGGAAGCAATAATATCTGCAGCTAGGGTGTCATGCCCAGCGGGTTGTAGGCAGTAGTTTGCAGTCACTCAGTATGGCCCTTCACCAATGGAAGGCCTGGCTCACCCACATCTTCCTCAATCATAGCGGTGGCGCAACAGCAGTGACAACTAGCCGCGACTACATTCCAATGCAACTTGCTTACTGTGGTCTCAGAGGCGAAGTCTTCTCTCTGCAGGAGTCAGCACATTCCGATACACCACTGAAGTTATCCTGTAACTAGCAATTCTGTCATTACATCCGAATAAGAGTTCCAGATTGGATGACCAGATACTGAGAGTGAGGGTTCCGAAACGGTCGCATTTAAAATGGACAAACATCATCATGACCTGCGATGTGGAGCGGCGGAGCTAGGAGGTTACACGTTATGACACTGTAGTACAAGGTTCGCAGAATGGCGCAACAGATGACGTCATACTGCGCCGTTTGCTCTTCTTGATTACGGCTCGGCTCGATGTGGCAATTTATTACGAGCGGCAACCCGCCTTCTGCAACCTAACACTCTTCGCGTGCCCCCCAAGACATCGGTTGTGACACGCAGTACAATCCAGAAGTGATTCTCTGCCATCCACGCCAAGTATCAACTTTAAAAATTTAAATGGGCACCCGGGAATTGAATTTTCTCGGCAACAGTACAGTTAAAAAAACTCATAAACCATGGAAAATTAGTAACGAAGTTATAAGTGTTTGTCGTAAAGAAACGCAGGGTTATCCGTTCGTTGTAACAGGTGAATTTAATTCTACCGTCGCTGTCTTAGCCTCCATCATGTCACAATGTTGACGTGAGTGGGAGGGGGAGGGGTGATTTTGATTTTTTGACAGTTAATATTACCTATTCCAAGTACCTCATTGGGCGTAAAGACTTAATATTTCTACCAAAATGATCAGAGGACAGAGGTTATAACATTCCATATATGTGGAAATTAAATGCAGTACATATAAGGTATGTTACAAAAAGTGCTAAAAGTGTCACAAAGTTGCCCAATTTCACGATATTTGTAAATAATGTTTAGTTATGCAGAGGCAGATGCATCGAGCTTCACAACTGTCGAAGGAATATACGAAATAAAACAGCAAAGTATCACGAGCAACGTTAGCGTAAATATCACTAATATGTAAATGCCGAATATTTATTTGTAATCAAGTGACCTTCATTGCTAGCATTACCTTCGTAACAATATATCATGAAAAATTTCAATACCTTGCTGTTAACAAAAATATGTAAGTACTGCTCGTATTTTTAATACAATTTTCAAATATCCTTTCCACTTGAAATTTTCCTGTATCCATGATGTGTATACAACAGGAGATGGATAATGGTTTTTCACTAAAATCGGTCGCAAAATAAGGTATAAACTGACCAGCAGTTTAAGATATTTCATGATGTCATTTCTACAACCTATATTAATTCTGAGATACAATGTACACACGATTTAAGAATTACAAGAACCAGGAGAGGGGCGTCACTAGGCAGTCACTCTGTCCCACCAAAATATTCAAGGCGTACGTGTACCCTTACGGAGGTTCACCAACTGGAAATGTCTGTGGTACCACCCATTATATTTTACTGAGTATGGGTTTTAGGGAATTTTCACACTTGTTCACACTCTAGCTGCGTTGAACTACCATGTTTGCGAAACAGCGTAGGATATAAATACTGGAATGACAGTCATGATTTTCAGAAACAAACAGCAAATGTTGTTTGCTCAAATTAAATAATATAGCTCGTGGTCAGACAGTTGTTTCCTCCAATATTTAATATCACTGGAAACTGGTAAGTCTGTCTCAGACTGGAATGTGCTCCGAGAACATACCTTCTCCATAATCACATCACCACTAATAACAATGGAGCAGCTTTTTTTTTCATTTTAAGACAAACACATAATCACTTTGCTTCCCACTCTTCTGGAACTCCTTGGTCCCTCTACAGCAAGTACAAAGAAAGGTAGACTGGAGCGTAACGTCCTTTCAGCAACGATGTTATTAAGAGACTGAGTCCTTCTCCAGTTGCACATAACGTTCGGAGAAAGAGGGGCGGGGGAATGGTATGGAGAAGGGGACCACGATTTTTTGCTAAATTAAACTACCAAATTTACTTGACGTGGGTTGGCTGGCGAAACCACTGAAAACTTGTGTTCAAGATGGCAGAACAGAAACATGAACTCGGCTCCATCTGAATATGGGTTCAGTTTATGTTTTACCCAGTGTGTCACTTCGTTCAGGACAATACTGTGCCACGGTCAGAACGCAGAGCAACGGAAACTTGTATCCATAGGCCTGCCAGCGTACCACACAACGTGCTCTGCTTGTCATTAGGTTAACAAGTGTTACATAAGCACTAGGTATGCCGCACCAAAAGCTAGAGGTAACTTAACCTCCGCGGTTAAACGTTTGTTCTGTGCGTTCTCCAATTCACTTGTTTTCGCATTGTGTAATACATGACAGAGAAACCATGGGTTATCTCCACTTTTGACTGCAATAGAACGGAAAATAGCCTACAATTGAACCTATTTCTAACGTTTCTATTTTTTTATTTATTTCCATTTCGGAATTCATATATGCTAGATTCGTGTATGGACGAAATATTTACAGCTACTACGGCTCCTACTGGCACTGTTCTTTATTTGCGTGGTCTTTCGCACAATCGTGTCACATCCTAAGGCGTACAAGTGAAGATCAGTAGCTGCTCTTAGGATATTTGCTGGTATTTCGATCTGTCAGTTGATCGCCCAGCCCAGTCGTCCGAGGAAGGAATATTGGGGTTTAACGTCGATATCATCAGAAAACCAGCACAAGTTAGGCTTGGGGAAGGATATCGGTCATGCCCTTTACAAAGGAACTATCGCATAATTTCCCTTAAGGAAACCTAAATATAGATGGCCAAATGTAGATGGTCACACGGAGATTCCAACCGCCATCCTTCCCAATGTGAGTCAGAGTTGTAACAACTGTGGCACTTCTCGCTATATTTGAGTGTTAGATTTATGTCAGGCTAATTTCCCTCTACAGGAAATAAATGTATAACTCTGTTACGCTGCTTGAATCACATAGCTCTGTATCACATTGAAAAGAAATACGTTAGCGATAAAACCCATGTTTGTCGCCCGTAACACTGCAAGATTATGCCTGATCGGAGACGATTCTACGTTATATGACCAGTTTCTGTGACATCAGACGTCTTTAGGTGGTTTCAGTTCTACTTCAAGCTGAAAAAATACCTCATGTGATTCTTTATGGCTGTTACAATTTTTTCTCATTATATCGTTCGACTGCTCTGTCATCGCTGCTCTCGAAGAATCAGATGATATACTGATCTCAAACTCATAAAAATATATCAGAAATACTAGCAGCGCTGAAATTGTTCTTCTATCAATAAGAGAAATAACAGGAGTGAGAAGGTTCTCTCAATAAAGGACTGGAAGTTTTCGCTCTGATCTACAGAGCTAATTTATCAGGTTGAATTATAATGAACATTAATTTCAAGCGCACTGCAGGGGAAGACTATTATGTTACACTCTCTGGGACAAACCGTAAACAAACGACTGAGATATAGTTCTTAGTGCTTAACAGCACTCACGGAATCAGCGGAAAGACCTTCGCTTCACTCAGGAAACTGCGGCGCTTGTGAGCTCAGGATACGCGCAACAAAACAGATAACATGCGCGGAAAATACATTGAGACACATTATGTAGAAGATGTGATGAAATGTGTGACAAACAGTCGTTACTGTTTACTTGTATTTTCAGTTCGTGTATCCTCTCAACATGCATCTTTTTGACCATACTGCTACTGTTGGTTTATCTCCATATAAAACAACTACTAATTGGCACTTGACTACTGACAGAGTTCGTAGGACACAGTTTCCTTCTTCTTCTTTTTCTTCCGTAGTTGACCAGTCCATTAATGGTTCAAATGGTTCAAATGGCTCTGAGCACTATGCGACTTAACTTCTGAGGTCATCAGTCGCCTAGAACTTAGAACTAATTAAACCTAACTAACCTAAGGACATCACACACTTCCATGCCCGAGGCAGGATTCGAACCTGCGACCGTAGCGGTCGCTCGGTTCCAGACTGTAGCGCCTAGAACCGCACGGCCACTCCGGCCGGCTTCATTAATGGTGGACAATCGCCAAACCCCGAATTGTTTTTGTTGTAAGTATTTGGTCATAATCCCTTTCTGTTCTTAAAAACATGAGTTTCTAAAACGGAGAGAAGTTGCATCTTTCGCTGAACCGTGTAAAATTCGTTGTGTTTGTAATCGTATTTTTACTGTTAGTGTGCTATATTTCTGAGGTGGTGATGAGGAACCAGCCAAGCATATGTTTAGAAGAGTATAGAATGTCATCGACAACGGAATCCAGGTCGGCCAGGTTAACAGTTGTTCATACGGTGCTATGACTCAATTCCAGCGAGGCTCAGTTCTCTGCCTCGCAAGAGAGAGTGCTGAGCGTTAGCTGTACGAGCAGCTCACACATTTTCCCTCTTCATTTAATACATTCTACAGACATTTAACATGGAAATCCATAGCGCAAAAACTGAAAACGTTTATTGGAAGTTGCTAACTTGCTCGTCGTCGTTTACAGGAACACCTTGTAGTGATAACGGATGATCCATCCACTGTTAACTACAATGATACACGGTTTTTCTGGCGAAGTCATTCCCTGCTTTCAGGTTTAGTCTAGCTATGCATTTCTGCTGATTTCAAAAGTTTTCCCAGGATGACCGATAAAAAAACACATTTTTGAGAGTACATCCGGGATGTTACTTTCATTTTTCTAACAACATTTCGAAGAATTTTCTAGTAATCTTCAGTAGTTCTGCGAGCGGTGGTCCTAGCCGTGCTCGCTCTCTGAATTGCTGTACTGTCGTTAGTTATACGTGTGTTCGGCTTCAACGACGCACACACCCATCGTTTCTCGTGTTTTACAGCACTCGAGCCAACGTTCCATAAAATTAGTTCGACTTTCATGGAATAGTTAAAGGGCAGCGTCTGTTTTCTATAGCAGTTTTCTAACTATAATTCTAAAGAACTATGAATCATGAAAACCCAATTTTGCAGTTGCGTCATGTTAACAATGACGTGTTATTTCGTAATATGATAAACTTGCTGTGATAATGATTACAGTTAATAGGGGGGAAGAGGTTAACATTCCGTGAACGTCGAGGTCATCCGAGATAGGTTGTGCATGTACGCAAAAAGGAATCGGCAGAGTCTTTTTTAATGAACCAAGGCGATATTCACCTAGAATGATTTAAGATCAGGAAAGACCTAAATCGGAATGACCGTACGACAATTTGCATCTCGTACCTTCTGAAAGTCGACCAGGTGTGTTAACCACTTCCCCGCATCGCTCGATAGTGGTTGTCAAATTTCTGATAAAAAGACGTCGGTGCAGATCAATGCTTCCAGCAAGAGTTAGAACGACTAAAGAACTGATTCGAGGCTAACTGGAACTGAAAACCGCAGTGGCTGTCAGGTCTCTGCGTTTCTTTCATTATGAGAAGTAATGTGAATGAAATGAAGCCCCATGCTTCTTTCCAGAGCGTAGGGGAACGATGCGGGAGACCCGCACCGCCGTCAATATTGACATCAGAAGAATACATCAAAATTAGATATCTAACGCTACTATAGTTATACGCGAATTAGAGAGACACTGGGTAAAGGTCATTTTAAGGAAGTATCACGGCTTTCGCTTGAAATGATTTAGTGAAACGACGTAAATCCTAAATAAGGATGGTAGGATCTGAGCCCTGTTCTTCGTAAAAGCACTTCGGTAAACGTATTATTACCTTTCCTTAGGAGTACTTACACAGCTGCACTTTTAATGTGTATTACCGGATTATCCGAGGGTTAAATGTGGGTATTTAATTAATCCTTCGCATTAGTATTAAGTTATACAGTTCTCTGCAGATATTAGTAGAAGAGTCCAAGGAAGAAACCAGGTAAGTCACTGTTTATCTCAAAATAAGTATGAGGTGCCATTAGATTCTCCATAAAAAAGGGTATCTGTTAGCAAGATGAAACAGAAATTAAAACAGTTCAGTCATGGGTTTATTTGACCTCAAAGTTTTGACGTACAGGGAAAGAAGCAGGTAGGTCAACTGATCCATCGAAAAAATCAGGTATGTCAACTACAACACAACACATGGAAACACGATCGCCGAAATTTTGCGCCATTATATGTTTGAAAATTTATTGTTGCAGCTGTCACTGATTTAATAACAACGCTGTGTATTAACAGAAGGCGACCACATCACACAGAAGAAGACACGAAGCTACGATATGATACATTCGCATACAGAGTTAGAGTACCTGTAGGATCTGACTACATGCGTGATGTACCAGTTTGTGCAAAAGCATTTTATGCAATACATGGCATCACAAAAACAAATGGGAATATGTAGAAAAGAGTCTGAAAGTGGCTGGTTTTGAACCGTAGGTCAAGAGGGACGAGCACACATATCTTCATAGGAAACTTGACGAATCTACAAGATCGTTGATATACAGCCGCATAAACAGTTTTAAAGGTCGACAAAGCCATTATAGTTTGAAAGGTTCAAGAAAGACTTATTTGTCTGAAGATTTGAAAACAAAGAAAATGTTTGTGATGTTGAAAGAACTTTAGCACGCATCTGATGTTTCCTCTGAAACTTATAGATGCATTATGAACATGACTTTTAATGTATCCTTCGGATACCCACATAGTGACACGTGCACTCATTGTGATGGATTCTCAGGCAAATTAATAGCACTGTCCCCAGATAAAGATAACGAAGGAATTAAAAAGTGAATAACTATGAATATTCTTCACAAAAGGAACGCTGAAACATTCTAGCAATGCGACAGAGGTGTAAGATACAAAGATATGAAAACCAAGAAGGCTTTTTATTAATCAAGTCGGGAACCTACCTCAAACTGCCCTAAAAAAAACTACCTAACTTGATAGACACGTGCCAACATACCCATGGTATCCAGCAGTTCTGTGGCCAGGAAGCAGTAATGTTTTTCCATGGACGGTCACAAGACTGATAACTTGGAAGATAAGTTCGAACTTCCATTATTATTATTATTATTATTATTATTATTATTATGCTAGAACTGATAAAAGTAATAATAATAACGGAAATTCAGAGTTATCTTCCAAGTTATCAGTCATGTAATAGTCCATGGAAAAACTTTAGTGCTTCCTGGTCACAGAACATCATGGGACTTATTAAATTCTGGTACTGTGCTCTGGAAATACGTAGGCGACTTGCAGATAATATTATTATTATATTAGAACTGATGATACTAATAATAATAGAAATGATAATTATAACATCAGAAATTATATCAAAACATTCGTACATGGAAGAGAATCAAGAGCAGGTGACTGGCATGCATCTTTCTCTTTCTGCTTCAGGAGACATAACTGGTTTCTTTCCTGGAAAATTGGTAGTTTGAGTGAATTTTTGGATTTAGTTTCGTATTATTGACCTAAGCACTTTAAAAATCATCTTATTTTGTTCACGAAACACAAGGCTTCAATATTTCACTTTGTCTGAAAACATTACTTTGTGTGAAAAGTACTTATTCTGTTTTTAAGCTAGAAGTTCATTTTCTGAGATTCATTTAAAAAGGAACTTACCTGGTCCTTGGCCTGGACCCTTCAGTCTGTCATTTTCATAAATGTTGCTATAAGAGGACGTGAATAATTACAGGAGGTGAAAATGCTCAAGAAAATGCTATTAAAAATACCGTTTGTAAGTTACAATGAGACACTGGCGCACGGTTAGAAACAATCTGCTAAGTTTACATTAAGCTCGCGAATCATGGTACGAAAGAAAATAATTAAGCTGTCGTAGAGAAACTGTTTCGTTAGTCCTTAGCATTGTTTACACGAACCCTGCAACATAAGTTTCGTTAAAACTTGTGCACCAATTGAACAACTACAGGGCGCAAAATCCCGTAATGTCCTACTCACGTATCCTCAAACAGCCGTTCCAAAGAAGCTTACTATACCAGTTGGAAAAATATACCCTTATTAACTATAAAAATTAGCTTAATTTTGATTGTCTAATTTATGTATTTATAGTATAAAGCTATTGGTTGAAATCATTTGATTGTAGTCTACTTTTTAGATAACAATGTCATAAATGTGTGCACAAAGTTTTAATCATTTAAGAAAAGTAGTTAATAAGACTATAGACTTCTAACATAGACTGGCAGGGAAAATTTTAAATTACTGACCGACATAAAGTTTTATATAATAAAGTTTATATCAAAGCTATTCTGATTATACTTATACCAAAATCTTCATCCTTAAAACACTTTCATTGTCCTAAAATTTCTTTGTATTCAGAGTTCACATTACGTAGTTAGACCCTCATAAACTTTGGGGAAATTCTTGCTGTTTGTTCCAGCCGTTCACTGGAAAGTTACCTAAAATCTTGATAATCTGCTCTTGTAGCAGCAGTAACTGGTCTAACAATTGCGCCAGACACTTGTTGTCTTAGATAGGCGTTGCCGACCGTAGCGCTATGTTCTGCCTGTTTACATACAGTATCTGTGTATATGAATACACATGCCTGTATCGGTTTCTTTGGCGCTTCAGTGTATAATGTTCTTCGACGTTTAGTCCACTTACAATGCCCTTCCTCAGGATGCTTTGCTTACTGCTGAATGAGAAAAACTACTTGTTATGTACTAGTGGAAGAAGTTATTTTCGTGGTTTTATAGGATATTGATGATGAGGTAGAGGACTGTTAGACGTCCTCTCTATTTGTATATACTTTATTTCTTGTTACTGGTAAAAATGGACGCCCCTCTCTGGCGTTAACCATTTAGCCAGAGAAGCGAGTAACTACATATTTGGTATACATTATCCTACATACAGCATAGGCATTACAATTTACATTAATTCCAGGTAAACTCCGTGGTTCAGCTCGTACATTCACACATTCAATACAGTCCATATATCACAATTTAGTGTGCTGGAAGCTTTGTGTCTTACCTATAACTAGACATCCGCTTCCTAAAGAAACTGGGCAATACTGACATTTTCCGCGGTGGTCAGGTGTCGAAAGAGGTCCGTCACAGATGTAGGCCGGGAAATTCCTGCTCTGATCAAGGCCTTAAGAAACTTGTGGCGTTGTGGCTTTTGCTTTATTTCTTGCCACTGGTGAAAATACACGGATGAGAAACGGTCGGTAGCTGTTACGTAGAGCTGTTTACTTGTTGCCTGGTGCTGGCTGTAGCGTGTCAGTACTCTTGTGTACCTATGGCCGCTGTGGTTTCTCACGTGCATGTTTGATTTGTTTTTCGAGAGCTGTCATCCAGTAGCGCTCCAGGCAGCTACTAAACAGAGCTATGTCACAATTGCAACCGTTTTTCATTCACTTATTTTCACCAATGGCAAGAAATAAAGTAAAGGCCAATCAGGAGCATTCATTTCTACCAATAACTAGAAATAAAGTGAGTACCAATAAAGAAGGTCTAACACCCTTCCTCCCCATCATCAATACCTTGCTAGATCACGGAAGCAACTTCTTCCACTAGCAAATACCAAGTGAAGTTTTTCTCATCTAGCCGCGCGGAGTAGCCGCGTGGTTTGAGACGCCATGTCACGGACTGCGCGGCCCCTCCCGCCGGAGGTTCGAGTCCTCCCTTGGGCATGGGTGTGTGTGTTGTTCTTAGGATAAGTTAGTTTAAGTGGTGTGTAAGTCTAGGGACCGATGGCCTCAGCAGTTTGGTCCCTTAGGAATTCACACACATTTGAACATTTTTCTCATCTAGCAGTAAGCAAAACAACCTGAGGAAGGCCTTTTGCAATAGTAGCTGAAACGTCGGAGAACTCTTTTATATTGACATACCCGAAGCATTTTATCGAGTGAAGTAAAGTTAATTGTAATCAAATATACGGAGTACAATCCGGCGCGTCCTGGTGTTATAAAACAGACCACTAACTAACCATGGTCATTGCAGGTGCCGTTAGGGAAGGGAAAAAGGCCGAGAATCATTAAGAGAGAGACAGAGGAGAGAAAAATTGTCATGCGTCGCACGGAGCTAGAAACAAGAGTCCGGCTGTCGGCCGGGTTCCCGGGTTCGATTCCCGGCGGGGTCAGGGATTTTCTCTGCCTCGTGATGACTGGGTGTTGTGTGCTGTCCTTAGGTTAGTTAGGTTTAAGTAGTTCTAAGTTCTAGGGGACTGATGACCATCGATGTTAAGTCCCACAGTGCTCAGAGCCATTTGAATCATTTGAACCGGCTGTCGGCCCGACGCTCTGGTCGCGTCCCGCAACCAACACGAGATTCTCCTGCCACGCTCCCTATTACCTGTTCCGGTGGCGCGTGTAGACTTGTGAGTCAGCGTGTGTTAAAAGAACAAACAGCATTATGATGAAGTAATGATTCTACTCGACACGTAGACCACAAGAGTTGGCACGTGGTCACTGGGTTACAGAAAGTGGAAACGTAAGTAGGAAATAATTTTCAGTTAACAATAAAATTCACTGTACCTCCTAAAATGGCAAGGTGACATGTGCATAAGTATATCACTCCATTAAAAAGACAAACTTGTTTGAACATCTCGGTTCACACAAGAGTTAAGTGGATTAAACTGCTAGAAAATTACACGTCCTTCTGCATGCTATCACACGCTTGAACTGTTGATGAAATAAAAGGGTGACAATTTTTTGGTGACTTACCTTCCGCATATCATAAGTTCTCATTTTAGATGACCTAGGTTTCGGGCTATAAAATCTTTTTATAATGTTACTGTGTCAATGATGTTATTCAGGTTTTCTGGTTCATTATGAAACAAAAAGTCTCCAAGCACCAAAGAAATTAAGGGTTATTCCGGAAGCATTTCGAATTACAATTTATTTGGAGGTTGTAGATTCTTTATTTCACAGTACACCAGGAGATAAGAATAACGTATTTTGAACAATAACATTAGTAGATGAACTTGTGATCTGAAATTTATGTCGTGCAAAATAATACGCAAAAAGTGATTTTTTGGTGTAATATTATTCCATGTTAGTTGTATATAGGCGACAGCATGTGTTGGAGTAACGCCATGTTGACTTGCATGTTTCCAAAGACCTATTGTTGCCACTCCTGAGGCAAAATTTAAATTTCACGAAACATTCTGATGCTGTGCAGCGCAAGGAAGTAATGAAGATGAGGGAAAACCTTGCACCAGCTCGCTCTGTCGAATTATCGTGCAACATTTACAAACACTGCTACTGCTGAGGAACATGGTTGGCTCCCGCGAGGGACTCCTGGGTACAAATACATGTAAACTGTGCTGTTAAGACTTACTAGTGAACTGTGCTGGTAGATCTGCTGGTTAAAGTAGTCGCTGTTGTCCACACAACTGTTGTGGTGACCAAAGTAGCAGCCGATATTTCTGGAACAGAAATCGTCTTTTTCTGCACGTGTGATTGCGTTGTTTTTCGTCGTTGCATGCTTACCGCCTCGCATGCACAGTAACTTGCAGGATATCCTGCGCTGAACGTTGGCAAGAGCGCCGCAGGCTCCACGATCAGCTAGCGTGCCTGTGGCGATTCACCTTCCGCTGTATCGCAGCGATATTTCCTGCAAAGAGAAGATCGTTTGATAAAGCAGTTGCGCTGTTGTGCTACGGGATGTGATGTAAGGTGTTCTGTGCAAGCGTCGTTTCAAAGTGTGTCACCATCTCAACATCAGCGAGACTGTGTTCACAAGGCCCAGTAGCTAATGGCGAGGTGACGGTTCTCGATTAACAATGAGTAGGCTTCTAGTTCACAGAGTAGTTACTACGATATTTGGGGTAACCAGTCAACGAAAATAGAAGCACCTAAGTACAAACAGACGAAAAAAAAAATTCGCTTAACGTTTTAGAGCTACGTATTTTTTTAAGAGAGCTAGGGAATGTGGAGGAGGACTATTAGATTTAAACGACCCTTCATGTATAAAGGGTACTTGTGGAACATAGCGCGTGAAACTGGCATAAAATTATAGATATCTTCATACAAAAAGCAAGTAAAGTCACAAAATTGGCGGCAGTCCACAACTGAAAATGATATAGTGGTGTTACGTGCAGCTAGAGAATCCATTATCTCCAAAGATGATATGTCGTCCGCAGCCACCATTTTATCATGTCTTAAAATGTGAAGGCTACGGTTATCTCTCAGCGTCAAGCTTCAACGCATCGTAATCCAGTAATCTGAAGAGTGGGCCAAATAACATGTCTGCTCAAACAAGATTCTCTCCTTGTTCATAAATCTGTCTTCATCCACCACTGATTTTTCCCGATTTTTGTACCCGATGTGCCGGTTGTTTTCATTCAAATAGAATGTACGGCGCACTACTAGCAGATACACACGGAATATTAAAAATGTCTTGAAGTCTCAAGCCATGAGTATCCTTCGAAATTCGTAATATTTCGGCACCTGACCACTATTTTAATTTGTTTCTTGTTTAAATTTCCTATTCTACTGGGTACTGATACGCAGAATAGAAAAAAAAAAACACCGTGTGTTGATTTTCTTGTATCGAGCCGATGTGTGATTACTGTCAGCTGTTTTCCTGCTGACCGCTATGGAGGACAGTGTCCAACTCTCAGAATTTTGGTTCAAAATGGTTCAAATGGCTCTGAGCACTATGGGACTTAACATCTGAGGTCATCAGTCCCCTAGAACTTAAAAATACTTAAACCTAACTAACCTAAGGACATCACACACATCCATGTCCGAGGCAGCATTCGAACCTGTGGCCGTAGTGTTCGCCCGGTTCCAGACTGAAGCGCCTAGAACTGCTCGGCCACTGCGGCGGGCAGAAAATATATGAAAGTGGCAAATGAAACTGAAGAAAATGGTGTTATTGGAAAATAAAATAGACAATTTTTTACGAAAGTTTCAACACCAATAACGATTAATTTAGCAGTAATGAACTTAAAACAACAGAGTAGTTACATAACTGTACACAATTACAATTAGAAAACTGTACATGATCTCTGATTGTGAAAATACGTTCTGATCTGAAGAACTGCGCGTACTGAAATCAGAATCCTAAACGTCGAGGCCGAGCAGCAGTGAGGACCACCTGTAAAAAGGGTGGCGGGGGAGGAGGGAGGGAAGGGGTTGACATCCAGTCGTCGATTGGAAGTAAGATAGGGTTGCATCGTTATAAATTTAGAACGCCATACCGTGAGGCTATTGTTACAGCACACTGACACCAGAGGAACGGGAAAGGTGATTCGTCCTCAAAACTGAAGAATTTGCATGTGCCAACCACCATAAGATTTTATTCGTTCTATTACCTACAATTTCACAGATGGCTCCCTCAATACCGTCCATGAAACAAGAGAATGTGACACTTTAGGTTCAGTGGAAGTAATGTCAACTGTTGCTCCACCAGATGATTAAGTTACTTAGTTTGAGGCTGTCGTAAATTCAGAAAATGATTTCAGAAATTAGCCTGCTAATCGCCCTACACTGGTCGCCGGAATACTGCAAATTGAAACTGATAAATAAGATCGCCCCACGCTGGACATCAAAAATATAATAAATTGGAAGTTATTAAATCATGGAAATTAAAATGCAAATGAAGTCTCAGTGGAAGCAAACTTACCAAAGGATTAATACATGGAGATATTTTCATTCATCATGATACCATCAGTACAGATCTAAATCATGTGCCCGATTTGACTGGCTATAGGCACGACTTGGTAAGGAGCAAGTGGAGGGGTGTGGGTATGGACTATCTCACATCACCATTCGATGGAGTCAGTTTTGAATGAAGGCGTATGTGCGAAGTACGAAGTCGCTTTGACGCGTCGATCACCCTCATTGTTTGTGTGACAGCGGTTTGACAGCTGGTAGCTTTCTTCTTCCATGTTCTGCGGCTCAACAGCAACTCCCTGGTCGGATTAAGAGGAGATTCTGGTCTATCACGACGAAAAACTGATTTTTTTTTCACAATTTGCATTCTTCGAGTAAACATATTTTGCCTACAAGAGGAGTTTTTTATTGCGAAGGTATTTTAAACGTTAAGCCTCCTGAATAGAACCTTGCCGTCCGGGATTAGCCGAGCAGTCTAAGGCGCTGCAGTCATGGACTGTGCGGCTGGTCCCGGCGGAGGTTCGAGTACTCTCTCGGGCATGGGTGTGTGTATTTGTCCTTAGGATAATTTAGTTTAAGTAATGTGTAAGCTTAGGGACTGATGACCTTAGCAGCTAAGTCCCATAAGATTTCACACACATTTGAACATTTTTTAATGGAACCTTGCACCGTCCGAAACATAAGCAACTGTAAGCACACGATAAATTAGTTCAGGAAAAGATTCAACCACTATTCGAATTTATGTTCTATGAAGATTTGCTTAAAAGATGCACCGGTGCCAATAGGCTAAATGACGAGAGCTTCACCGCGTGCACCTGGAAACTGGTACCGAAACATCTTCATGGTGGGGCAAAAACTGTTGAAATAGTAGAATATATAGCTGCAGATATATTCAACGAAAGTCATTCATCTATTCTGAAGACCGTGAA
Source organism: Schistocerca cancellata (assembly GCF_023864275.1). Taxonomy (NCBI): domain Eukaryota; kingdom Metazoa; phylum Arthropoda; class Insecta; order Orthoptera; family Acrididae; genus Schistocerca; species Schistocerca cancellata. The sequence goes on along the minus strand of NC_064629.1, from coordinate 207,100,318 downwards.
CGTGTTTGGAATCGTGACATGGACGAACAGCAAGACCGCGGAGTTATGTGACAGGAAATACATGGCCACCGCGGAGCGAAGAATGTCTCAGTTTGTTAACAGAGCCCGGATTGAAAAAATACAGCACCAAATTTAGAACCAGAGCATTTTGAGGTTGAGGAAGGGTGCCCATATGGTACTGGGATCGCAGATTAACCATAAGTTTCGTAAAACATTGCTTTTGTTCTCCAAACTTTAAACGCGTTTTTTTCGAAACAAAGTTTTTCAGGGAGCGAAGTTCTCCATAACCTCGACAGATTGACCAATTCGTTTGATTTTTTAAGAGGAAGATAATTAAATTGAGGGGGTCTCAGCGAGATCTTTTTTTATTCGAATATTAAATTTTTTAAGAGATTTGTACTTGCCGAGAAGTTGATATGTTTTTTCAAATACCTGACTTTTTTTCGATGTGTTTGCAAAACTCCATCGTGATGGGCCATCACATTCAAACTAATTTAAGAATTATCTATTTTTTATGGGTTTCAGAAACAGCCAAGTGTCTCTCCAAAGCTTCGCGCAAACGATGACGAGCCGCGAGGAGCATACTTTGGCTACAGCCGCCATTTATAATATGTTACGAGATAAGTTTTTTCATAAACGAATGTGTGTATAATAAAGTAGTAAAACCTCCATTTTAATAAAAAAAAATCCTTGTATGAAAAACAACATTCCAAACTTCATCCATTCTTCGTGCCTCTCGACCAGAACCTTAACTCATTCCTCCTTCTGCACTGACTGATAATAATCCCAGAGGCGGCCACGATGTTCTTGCGCGTGTGCTCTTAATGAAGATTGTGTGGGGCCATCGTCTCGCAGAAGTGACGTTAGCATAATATTCGGAGGCTAGTGTCAGACAAGGAAGTAAAGTCAAATTCTTTAAGATTCAAACACTGGATAGCGAGGGACATCCATACAATATGGAGAGGAAAATGTCTATGTCATAAAATGACAACAGACATCAGGATGAAAGCAAAGATCTGTCTCATTGCCCAAAGACTGTGTCGACCAGAGGTTGACATGCCTCTAAAATGCTAATTCACTGTTTCTCTTCTCCTGACTGATTTCCCCCTCTCTGTCTGCATTTTTATCTCATTGAGTAACTGACTTCTCGCCCTTCCATCTGATTCCTCTAACTGCGTGCTGAACGTCTAATCTGCTTACATTGCTCTCTGACTGATCAGATTAGCCCTTGGCTGCTCCTGCTTCGTGGTTGTGGCTGCTTCCCTCACCCTCTCCTCCAGGCTGCTGAATATTTCGTTGTATCATCTTTGTCACTGGTGGTCTCAATTTGCAATTCCATCTAAAGAACGATGTACTCAGTGTAGCTACACCATGCAGTCTTCGAACAAAGACAAAATTTCTGATCTTGCAGCGGCTAGCATGTATCCCCTGAACTCCCAACTCTTTCTCACGCTGTTCTCTACCCCGAATGGCTCTTCGCTGGACAGTTATTCAAATGTTGGTCTGGATTCCCGAGTTGCCAGAGAGCAACAGTCGAACTACAAACTCTCTTGTTTGCAAAAAGAACATCTGTGCTCTACTTAAGTGCTCGCAGGTGCTTGTGACCCGGCGGCGTCCCTATTGTTGGCCATCATCCTTTAAACCAGTGATTCCCATCCTCGGGGTAATTACCCCTGAGAGGCAAAATGTAATTTTCTGAGGGGTAAAAAAGAGAGTTCATTTGTGTTTCAGTAATGAAACAACATTATTTTTAAAATATCTTTACTATTATCACTATTTCTAAAACAAATACTGACTGCATAAGTTACCAATAATTAAATGTCTTTCAAAATACGGCCATTAACGCTTGATACAATGTCGTGGAGGCTACAGCTTGTGAAACTAATGTATGAATGTTTTCTTTCTTATATAGTCCATCCACTACACACATACTTTATACATTGTATCATTCATCTATGACAGTAAAACAGAGACATGTATATCACATATGCTTAAATATCTCATGAAAATGCTTTCTCAGAGCTGTAGCTAATTCCCGCAGTGAATCAGAAATTGCTCCATTATTCACTTCACTACATATAAACGAACTAACTGACAGCACAACACAACAGTAACTATATAGTGGCTACTACATTACTGTAGTGCCTACACCGTCTTATTACATATATATTTGCGAATGAGCCCATTAGGGCTACGCAAAATACTTAGTGGCGTTCATTTGCCTTTCTTTGTGCCCATACTACTTTCATTCTTTTGCTGTGGGCTTCTTTTCTTTCTTGAGACCACGTTGTTCCAGCCACTCAGTTTCTTCTCTTGGTCAACTTGCCACTTGTGAATTCTGGATCTGAAGATTTCCCTGTTTTGGATATCCTCTGATGTAATTCCTGCTAGTTTCAGATCTGTCTTGATTTCGCCAATCCATTTCATTTGGTCTGTTTTAGATTTACTCCTCTTTTCATAGAATTCAACTATTTGCTTTTGTAAGTCTGTCCGGATTCATTCATTTGATGTTCCCATAAAATCTTAATCTGCGTTTTCTAGTGTCACTTGGTTCAAATGGCTCTGAGCACTATGCGACTTAACTTCTGAGGTCATCAGTCGCCTAGAACTTAGAACTAATTAAACCCAACTAACCTAAGGACCTCACACACATCCATGCCCAATGCAGGATTCGAATCTGCGACCGTAGCGGTCACGCGGTTTCAGATTGAAGCGCCTAGAACCGCACGGCCCCACCGGCCGGCCTGTAGTGTCACTGTCAATATTAGAGTATTGTTTGATTTCCTGTTTGCCTCTGAGCCGATACTGTTCATCTAGAAGTTTTGTGCCTAAAATTTTTCTTATGATATTCCGTTCCTTTTTCTGAATGTTTTGTATGTCTATTTTCCTCTTTAAAATTAGTGTCTCTGATCCATATTGGCATTCTGGTTTTATGACGGTATTGTAATGTCGTAGTTTTGTGTGCTTTGAGAGACATTTTTTACTGTAGATATTTTGAGTGAATCGATAAGCTGTGTCCACCTTTTGGCATCTGACCTCGTTGGCTTTCGTTTCTGTTCCATTTTCGTGAATTATTTCACCGAGATATTTAAATTGTGGGACTCATTTAATTTTGCCATATTTTGTCTACATTAATTTTGGTTCTTGTTTGTTGCAAGTCATATATTCTGTCTTTTCAAAAATGTTCAAATGTGTGTGAAATCTTTTGGACTTAACTGCTAGGGTCATCAGTCCCTAAGCTTACACACTACATAACCTAAATTATCCTAAGGACAAACACACACACCCTTGCCCGAGGAAGGACTCGAATCTCCGTCGGGACCAGCCGCACAGTCCATTACTGCAGCACCTGAGACCGCTCGGCTAATCCCGCGCGGCTTCTGTCTTTTCAAAAGAAACTTGCAGGCCGAATTTATTATTATTATCATCATCATCATTATTGGTGGCAGTGGCCATGCACAAAGCACTGACAGTTTTAGTTCTTCAAATTTATGTCAGTTCAGAAGAAAAGAGGCCAGAAATCAAGTGTTTTACGAACATTAAGCCTACGTATAGGGCATACATTTTAATTTGTTTGATTTTAAATGGGGTGATGGACGGTGGTGAAACATGTGTTGCTAGGGAGAAGAGTGATGCAGGGGAAGCCTATTTTGTAACAAGTGTCTACATTCAAACTGAATAGGTAGTTTTTTTCTGAGAAGGAGTTATAGGTAACACTCTCTATACACTGAGAACTGCTTCATCATTCTATAAAACCAGAGTGTTGTAAATAAGCACTACTAATTGTCTCATTGACTCATTAGTTCCTAGCTTAATAAAACATAAAGCAAGAAAAGCACTCCGTCTTCAGGTCACAGGTGGCCCAGCGGGAGCATCCGACCGCCGTGTCATCCTCAGCTGAGGATGTGCATAGGAGGGGCGTGTGGTGAGCACACCACTCTCCCGGCCGTTATGATGGTTTTCTTTGACCGGAGCCGCTACTATTCGGTCGAGTAGCTCCTCAGTTGGCATCACGAGGCTGAGTGCACCCCGAAAAATGGCAACAGCACATGGCGGCCCGGATGGTCACCCATCCAAGTGCCGGCCATGCCCAACAGCGCTTAACTTCGATGATCTTACGGTAACCGGCGTATCCACTGCGTCAAGGCCTTAATAAAACATCGCAAACACTAAATATCGTTTATCGTTCGCAGTTTTACAACTAAAATTGTTTAAAGGAACTTCTTTTTCATTGTCATATTGATGATATTTTGGGAAGGGCGGGGGGAGGGGAGTGAGATACTAGCTAATATCTGATTGCACTCATGGGTAATGGTCTCAAGAAAATTGAGAACCACTGATTTAAACGGAGCAACGGTTTCCGAGCGGTGCAAACACTTGAGTGAAGCTGTACGTTACTGGCTTTTGGGAAAGTCTCAAGCACTGGTTTTGACTTAAGCATTCCCTCTTGTCCTTGGTGCCCGATGGCAAGGATTTACAAGGTTAGCAATGAAGTGAGATCCTTGTAATTGTTTGACGTTCTAATTTTGACATATACTTTTGCTGAAGAATGGCTTTAGTGTCTCAGGCTGGCTTCTATGTTTCGTTCTTTACAATGACCTATAATTCTGCGTCATTGACTATCCATCTGTTTATTTTACGTATATGCTACCACTTCACATGACTGTCGCATACTCTAAATCACATTAACATGTGTTTCTCTTACTGTACTGGTGTCATACCATTCAGGAGATTCGAACATGAGAAGTGTGGATGTGAGATGAAATTACACATGTAAGTAGCAATCGCCGTTATCCTGTTCAAGAATTTTCATAATGCATTCGTAAAAATTATATCATCTGTGGAATATTAAAGTATATTACTGACCGACAGGATCACAAACGTTGCCCATTTTTTTTGGCTGTCCGTCATATTTGCCATATGATCTGCGATACCATTTGGGGAGTTAGAAACATTAGTTGCCGCCCAGAATGGTACTGTTAGGAGAGTTTTTGTTTGTCCGGAAGCCACTGTGTGTTCTACCGAGAGTAACAAATATTACTGGCGAATAATGTGTTACTCGACATTACCAGGGATCTAATTTTATTATGCCATTATGTACAGTCTTGTTGTAGTTCATAATAGTGCATGTTATTACATGGTAGCAACGACATAAACTTACTGCGGGTAATGTCTTCACAGGTAGGAGCGACGTCTTGCTATCAAAAGTACTAACGATGTCAAGAAAAAGAGTGCGACATTGCAGAAGGCGAATCCACCACGGAGGACACTACAGCTCAGTATGTCGATGGTGTGCAAATTAAGCGATGGGCGTGTGGCCACAAAAAGTGCAACTCGTAATATACTCCAACGGAGAGGTAGTGTTGAAAACAGGTAATCTACTGATGTCGTGCATAAATGTGCTTTCCAACAGAAGTTTCTGCGATTCTGTGGAGAATATGAGAAAATAATAACTCCTCGAAAAAACATCTTCTGTCCTACAGAACTGTTCCTATCTAGAGGATAAAGTTTTTAAAGGTAATAGATTAAGAGGTGATTACGAGCGAACGATAGAATTAAGATGGGAAGTGGTCATAGCTACAAGATTGCTGGTGTACGGAAACATGAAGGATCAGATTTCAAACGACCAGCTGCTTGTGTACAGAAGATGTGGCTTTCGAAACATCAAACTGCCAAAAAATATAGGCGTAGTGACAGTGAGTGAAGGAGATCGTTGATCTAAAATGACGATCAGTGTCTAACGGCTCTAGTCGTTTGACGCGTGACACTGCTCCACTTGTAGGAACAGCGGAACATATGCTACCGCTATTTCTGGTCCCTACCTTTTCCCCCTCTCTTTTCCGGTTGTACACAAGACGGTGCTGCAACTCTGGTGGGAACTTCAGTCCCCCTTCTCAACTAAAACGAAGACAGAAAGGAAATACAGAACATACATGTGTCAAGGCATTATTTAGTAGTTCTGCTGCGTGTAAATATATTATCAGTTGGGCTGAACATCAATCTGTAATATATCGGTCAGTCCCATCCAATATTCTCTTCCGCAAGGTGGCCTTCAATGAAAATCGATTGAGTTTCCGGCTGCCAGTACCACAAGAACTGCACGTTGCACTTGGGAGTGAAGTGTCATTGTGCTGGATTTTAACTCACCTGTCTCCTCCTGTGCCTTGCTACAGAAACAGCCTGGTAATCTGGCACCCGACAGTCCGGCAGTTTCAATATTCCGGCAGCGCTTCATACATACTGAATATTTCGGACGCGTTCGGCGAAATTCGGTCGCGCTCGGCAATAGACAACAATTTCTAGTCGTGTAGTGCCAAAAATTGTTTCAGTCACCTCTCAGATAGCTCCTGCCGTGCATAAATTGTCTACAGCGATTAAAATGTGGTGTTTTAATGTGTAATCATGATTAGTGCTAGTCTATATCGTGATTACCGTAGTACTGCGTATTGTTGTGGAATAATTTCTCATCCAAGCACCTCTTAAAACAAACTAGTAGTGAAATGTAAACACGTTATGCTTACGATACAAAAAAAGCTTGACATCAGTAATCTAACTGAGAAAGGTGAGAAGAGAAATAAGATTATGGAAATATGTAAAGTTGGCTCCTCAAAAATCTGTGACATTAAAAAAAATAATGATTAACTTCAAAAGTTTGCTTCATAGACAGTTCCAGTAAAAGACATAGAATCACGAAAAAAATTGAAAAAGCCCAAACCATATCAGTTGGATGAAACTTCGTACAGGTGTTTCTGTGACAAAAGGTCTGAAGGAAGACCTGAATCTGGGTCAATGATTATGGAAAAAAGTAAACAGTTCCCGGATGATTTGGGGTACCAGAAACTGTACGTGTACTTTTTTACGGATGGCTTTACCGATTCAACATTCGTCATAGAATTCGTAAGTTTGACGGAGGCGGGGAGTTAAGGTCGGCAGATCAAAATGCAGCTGAAGAATACAAAGAAACTTTCTGTAATTTGATTAAACACCACAACATCAAAAGTAAAAAAGGAAAAAAAGGATACGTTGACAGTTTTGTTGTGTTTAAATGCTTCAGGTGACCAAATGTTGACTTATTTTATTGGCAAGTTCAAGAAGCCAAGAGCTTTCAAACGCGTTTTACATTTGCTTATATTTTATGAAGTTCCTTCTAATACATGGATCACTTCAGAATTGTTTAATGAGTGGTTTTTCCCATCATTGCGTACCTTTTGTGAGAGACAACAAAAAAAACTTGGTTTTCCTGAACAGAGCGGGGCTGTAATGTTGTTAGAGATCTGTACAGTCCCACCTCCAGCGTCTGAAATGATCTCTGGGAACATATTCGACATTTATCTTCCAGTAAAGTTGTTTCCCTGATTCAGCCAGTGGATTGTTTGTTTTAACAGAGCTTCTTTTCTTCAAGAGATAATAAACTCAGACTGTTCAGTGACGAATTTTCACAAAAAAAAAATTAAACACCTCTTTGGTGTGGAGTAAAGGTAAGCCTAGCTACTCTTTGGAAGTCTTGGCGAAAACCCGGGCTAAAACCCTATGAAGAAAAAACATACTCCACCGTTCCAATCGCAAATGATGTTATTGTTAAACTTTTAGATGTTACTCAAATAAAATAAGAAATTTACCGTCAGATGAAGTTGTGGACTGAACAGACACTGACAACGAAGATCCTGTAGTCGAAAAAATATCAGACTAATTGATAGCAGAACATGTCAGAGGGCCACAGCGTGAGCGTAGATATGGAATACGATGAAGCGAGCTGACACAACAAACACTACACCTCTACCTGCCTGAAATGAAGCAATTGCAGCTATTGATACATTTATAAGATTTGGTGAAAGCAGCAAATCGTACAACGCTGCAGAGCTTTTAAATTTGTGTACCATACATAAGGAGTTTTAGAAAAAAATCTGATACAAAAATCAAAAGAACGTTAGATCCTATTTCAAGTGAATAAAATAAAGAAGTACTGTACGTAATGTAGTATAAAGCGTACACAGTATTGTACAACAGGATAATTCTCTACTGTACTGAACTTAACGAAAAAACTTAAAATTGCATACACGGTGTATGCAATAATGTTTTTCCGTCTACTCTCTAAAATGTTGTTTTATACAGTTTATACCTTTTTTATTACTTTAAAGAAGCACAGAAAGTACGATAACAATTATAGGTCGGTCGCCGGTCGCCCATTGTTTACCTTGCGTCACACACTCCGTACTCTGCTGTTTATAGATGACACTCGGTAATCCGGTATTTTCAGTAATTCGGCACCCTCAAGGTCCAGAAGGTACCGGATTAGCGGGTTTCTGCTGTACAGTGTATTTCGTTCATTCAGCTGGGGTCCATTTTCCTCTCCATCACGCATCAAGATGTCACCATACCAAGTCTCATGAAAGTATCTACACAAGAAAATGCATTTGTTCCCGTCCAGAGTGGAACACTTGATCGTTGGCGGCTTGCCTGACCTGAACACCGCAGTTACGTCCGCGAGCATCTGCGGCACAAACTCTCTCAAGCGTAGCGGGCCATAACTACCCCTGCACACACACACATCCGCTGAGCATCGCCGTTGCGAACGCATCTCGGCATATTTGCGAACGTGCTGTAGTTGTGATGGTAGCCTGCTTAGTACACTTACATAAGCATCTGATATGATTGGTATTTACATACGCAATGACCCGTGCGTGAAGTAGGCGTTAGCTACAGTAGTTTTGTTCTGCTTGAAGAATCTGCAGAAAAGCACATTGGACGCATAATTTTTTTACAATTGTTTTCAGTAATTACGCCAATTATCGTGGTAAAGACCACACTTCCTGGCCTCTACTTTCTGTTCCTGTAGTTGGATTACTTAACGTAAAGAAACATCTAAACACGTACGCTTTTAACCCATTCGGCAACGGTACGGTAAGCTGATATACAAGCAGTTCCACTGTTACATGCTTCTAACTTTGTAGAACGGCATTAATCTGCATACTATTATATATCCAGAAACCGCCGGTTTCCATGGTTCAAGTAAAACAAATCGTCACATGGGCACCAGCCATGTTTACGGACTTCCAACATGCTAGAATAATTGTAGGTCAGCAACTTCTATTAATCAGTAGAATGAAAAACGAGCCAGAGTTGCAAACTTCACTATTTTTATTTAGTCGATGACTCATTTTGGACCGTAACTGTAACAGATAGTCAAAATGGTATTTCCGAAAATGCAAAAACCACATCAAAAATATACATGTATTATGAAGTGCAAACGAACAGTTACGTCGCATGTCTGTATACAGATACGCGCTGTATTTCAAAATAGGACCCGGTCCGAAACTAGTCATCGAGTAAACAAAAAAAAAAAAAAAAAAAAATGGAATTTGCAAGTTGAGCTGGTTTTTCGTTATATTGACCAGGCATGTTGTTTTCAGGTGTCTAAACAGGCACGTTTTGGTTTCAAATGGTTCAAATGGCTCTGTGCACTATGGGACTTAACATCATAGTTCATAAGTCCCATAGAACTTAGAACTATTTAAACCTAACTAACCTAAGGACATCACACACATCCATGCCCGAGGCAGGATTCGAACCTGCGACCTTAGCGGTCGCGCGGTTCCAGACTGTAGAGCCTAGAACCGCTCGGCCACACCGGCCGGCTACGTTTTGGGTAAAGCAAATCATCATGCCATATATTTCCAAGGATATCAGCACACCTTCGTCATCACTGTACGAGTAAAGACCGTCGATGGTGATGTCTGTGGACTGTACTTCATTCAGCTCCATTTAACAGGTCAGAGGTACCTGATTTTCCTGCAGACTGAGTTTTTGTAAAGTGCGGCAATGAACATTCGTGAATACGTGTGGACTCAGCGCGCCAGTGATGGCATGTTTTGTGGGTCACGTTCGATACCATTTCACCACAAAAATCGGAATATCGCCTCAAATCTAACCATACAGTGCTTAACTGGATGCTTCCTTAACAGTTCCGCAGTTTTCACAAAACATGGCCTTTCTACAATTACGGCAGTTTCTAACGTTACTAAGGGTCAAAAAGCCTGTATTTTTTAAAGGTCCGATGGAAATCAGTGAACATGAATATTCTGCATGTCGCGGAACGTAAAGTACGAGAATTACAAACCACGATCTGCTTGTGCTGACGCGCAGGTGCAAAATGATTCGTTCAGCACGTGTTACTCACTGCATTACCTATCGTAACAATGAGAACTTCCTTAACTACGCATTCCGTCGCTTGCCTCGCTGTCTCAGAAACAAGCTATGTGGCAACGATTCTCTCTGAATTCATCCTCAAGGTTAGCGACAGCAGCTCCTCGTACCAACTTCTGAGAATCTCATTCACTGCTACTGTCATAATTTCCAGCTGCGAACGTTCTCTTCCTGCCGCTCCTTAAACCGATATCTACATAGTGACTTCAGAAAGTAAGTTACACATGTCGTCCCACGCTAAGACCATTGTGCAATAAGATTGACGCGTTGTCGGAAGAGAGTACATGTTCCACGTTTCCTGCATCCACAGTTCTGCATCCGTACGGATAGCAGATGCATCGCACTGTGGGAGTGATACGACGCGCTAATTGGAAACGTACTCCAAAATTGGAGCTCGCGAAACAGTACGATTCTTATGAGCAAAACGTTTATGGCTAGTGGATGAGAAGCTTTTTGCAGATTGTTTCATAAATTCTTCGCTTAGTGATAAGTGGCACGGGAGAAGAGTACGGGTAGTGGTAACTACACTCCTGGAAATGGAAAAAAAGAACACATTGACACCGGTGTGTCAGACCCACCATACTTGCTCCGGACACTGCGAGAGGGCTGTACAAGCAATGATCACACGCACGGCACAGCGGACACACCAGGAACCGCGGTGTTGGCCGTCGAATGGCGCTAGCTGCGCAGCATTTGTGCACCGCCGCCGTCAGTGTCAGCCAGTTTGCCGTGGCATACGGAGCTCCATCGCAGACTTTAACACTGGTAGCATGCCGCGACAGCGTGGACGTGAACCGTATGTGCAGTTGACGGACTTTGAGCGAGGGCGTATAGTGGGCATGCGGGAGGCCGGGTGGACGTACCGCCGAATTGCTCAACACGTGGGGCGTGAGGTCTCCACAGTAAATCGATGTTGTCGCCAGTGGTCGGCGGAAGGTGCACGTGCCCGTCGACCTGGGACCGGACCGCAGCGACGCACGGATGCACGCCAAGACCGTAGGATCCTACGCAGTGCCGTAGGGGACCGCACCGCCACTTCCCAGCAAATTAGGGACACTGTTGCTCCTGGGGTATCGGCGAGGACCATTCGCAACCGTCTCCATGAAGCTGGGCTACGGTCCCGCACACCGTTAGGCCGTCTTCCGCTCACGCCCCAACATCGTGCAGCCCGCCTCCAGTGGTGTCGCGACAGGCGTGAATGGAGGGACGAATGGAGACGTGTCGTCTTCAGCGATGAGAGTCGCTTCTGCCTTGGTGCCAATGATGGTCGTATGCGTGTTTGGCGCCGTGCAGGTGAGCGCCACAATCAGGACTGCATACGACCGAGGCACACAGGGCCAACACCCGGCATCATGGTGTGGGGAGCGATCTCCTACACTGGCCGTACACCACTGGTGATCGTCGAGGGGACACTGAATAGTGCACGGTACATCCAAACCGTCATCGAACCCATCGTTCTACCATTCCTAGACCGGCAAGGGAACTTGCTGTTCCAACAGGACAATGCACGTCCGCATGTATCCCGTGCCACCCAACGTGCTCTAGAAGGTGTAAGTCAACTACCCTGGCCAGCAACATCTCCGGATCTGTCCCCCATTGAGCATGTTTGGGACTGGATGAAGCGTCGTCTCACGCGGTCTGCACGTCCAGCACGAACGCTGGTCCAACTGAGGCGCCAGGTGGAAATGGCATGGCAAGCCGTTCCACAGGACTACATGCCGCATCTCTACGATCGTCTCCATGGGAGAATAGCAGCCTGCATTGCTGCGAAAGGTGGATATACACTGTACTAGTGCCGACACTGTGCATGCTCTGTTGCCTGTGTCTATGTGCCTGTGGTTCTGTCAGTGTGATCATGTGATGTATCTGACCCCAGGAATGTGTCAATAAAGTTTCCCCTTCCTGGGACAATGAATTGGTCAAAAATGGCTCTGAGCACTATGGGACTTAACATCTATGGTCATCAGTCCCCTAGAACTTAGAACTACTTAAACCTAACTAACCTGAGGACAGCACACAACACCCAGCCATCACGAGGCAGAGAAAATCCCTGTCCTCGCCGGGAATCGAACCCGGGAACCCGGGCGTGGGAAGCGAGAACGCTACCGCGACAATGAATTCACGGTGTTCTTATTTCAATTTCCAGGAGCGTGTATCTACCAAGGGTGCCTAGTGAGAGAGCAGCTTTGTGCAGCTTGTTTCATAAATTCTTCACTTAGTGATAAGAGGCAAGTACGACGTGTGAGGTGTTGCAGTAACCAAATCTACCATGAGTGGTTAGCGGGTGAGAAACTTTCTGCAACTTCTTCTATAAATTCTTCACCTAGCGATAAGAGACAAGATAGAAGAGTAAGCTCTTGTAAGTGACTATGTCTACCAAGCGTGGCTAGTGGGTGAGAAGCCTTCTTCAGCTCCTTTCATAAATTCTTGACTTAGCGACAATAGGCAAGGGAGAAAAGTAAGTCGTTGAAGTAGCTATATCTACCATATGTCTAGAGGATGAGAAGCTTTCTGCGGTTTCTTTCACAAATTCTTCACTTAACGATAAGATGCTAGGTTCATTCTGAAAATATGGCGGTTTACGGCCCATTGGAATGTCGTGTGCAGCACTAGTGAACGGCTACAACAATTGACAAAGGCTGCACAGACGTAGGTCATGCTCATCCGCCGTACATTCTGCATCCTGCACCATGCGAGTTCCATCTGTTCAGCAGTCTGAAGGAATATTGGGAGGGGGGGGGGGGGGGTGGAGGAAAGAAGGAGGGAAATTTCAAACGATCAGTCTGTTCACACAGCGGTTCTCGAATGGCTCTCACCAAAGACTGGATTTCTTTCGTCAACGAACTGAACGATTATTAGAACGTTCCGGCCGTCTTTTACAAAGACTTGGTGATTATCTCAATTTTTAAAAAATGTATTACCTCTCAGAACGTACCCATATAGCCATCTCAACATTGGAAATGTTATATAACAGTTCAAAGTAGACATTAGTTCAAGTCGTACTCTGGTACGAAATTACTTAGGACTGACCCCGACATAAAACAAGTTTGACAACCACAGTATACTGAAAGCCATAATAATATAAAATGTAACACAGGATACGCAGAGGAAATATGCTATAAAAATCCTACTGGTAGCACATTAAGAAATGATAAATTACAGTTGGTACACATGTGGGATATCGCGGTTCAATCCATATTAATGACTATATATCGAAATTAACAATAAAATGTTCTTTGGTATTTCCTGCAAGAATTGTTACAACAGCTGCGGATAGAGAATTGAATATTTGGGCAGGTCTATAATCACGATCTATACAGACCAGCAGAACAGTTACAAGAACCAGATTAGACTATTACAGCCATGCGTATAATTACACCAATACTCAGACGCATACATATAGGACGAAGATAGTGACATACACAGGGTGCTTATAATTACAGTTAAACTTTCAAAACGCTGTAAATATAACATCACTGGTCAGAATGACGTCAAATTGCAACGGAGTATTATTGGAGTAGGGGGAAAACGTATGGCAGAAGAAAAACAAATAGTGTGAAAATTGACCAATAGATGGCGCTGTATGTGTCAGAATACGTAAGTTAAAATGTTGTTGAATGTTTGAATTTTTTGGTTTGTTTCGTGAATTTGGATGCATCCATTGTTGTGATTGTCGTTTTGTTTCCGGCGTGTCGTGTTGGATCCAAGTTTCATCTCCAGTAACAACTGATTTCAATAGATCTCTCCTTCATCGTGACAATGGTCAAGGAAATTCAAAGCTGACGCCATTCGGTGACTTTTGTGGGCGTCCGTCAACATTTTTGGAACCCAAAGAGCACAAAGTTTTTTGTGGCCTAAATTTTCAGTAATGATAGATTGTACGACAGATCTTGAAACTTCAGGAATTGCCATAAACATAGCAGTTATGGTGAACCTACGATTGCCTCTAACCATTCTGTCAACTCGCCGGCCGAGATGGCCGAGCGGTTCTAGGCGCTTCAGTCCGGAACCGCACGACTGCTGCGGTCGCTGCATCGAATCCGGCCTCGGGCATGAATGTGTGTGATGTCTTTAGGTTAGTTAGGTATAAGTAGTTCTAAGTTCTAGGGGACTGATAAACTCAGATGTTAAGTCCCATAGTGCTCAGAGCCATTTGAACCATTTGAGCCATCTGTCAACTCGTTCAACAAGGTCGGATGTAACGACAGACTTTGTTCCTTGGCCCCCTTCATCATGCACGTCATTTCGGCCATTAATAAACTTTCAGAACCACTCACGCACAACACCATCAGTAGGAATTATCACTGTACACTCGGCTCATTCTCCGATGAATTTCTGCTGCAGTATTCCCTTCTGCTTGCAGAAACCGAATTACACTTCGTAATTCACACTTGACGGGAGCAACAATGACGGCAGCCATGTTTACATGCTGTAGTGCAACGCAAACTAATGCCTTGACGTCGGCAATGGCGGAGTGTATAGTGCGAGAGTTGCGCAGTAGCCTACAGTGCATGTCCACTTTCTGCCGCTCGCGTAGCTCCTATACTGGTAGATTAGCTAAAATTTTCAAACAACTTTTACCCATCGTATGTTGAAAACTAAATACTGTCCCAGCAGACATGAGCCTATTTGTAGTTGATCAGAAGGAAATATCAATTGCATAATAAGTTTGTTTCATATGTTATATTGGATATCACTGGCAAATCCATCGTAATCTGTATAATATGCCACAAATTTCCATTATGTGTGAGAACGTCCTCAACACACCACACAGTAGTGCAATGCATGAATACGCAGTTTACCAATTGTTTTGAGAGATAATATCCCATAACCTAATAAAAACTTCGATGCAGAAATGTGTTCATTCCTATGCAGAACACCAGATTGATATCAGGATTAATAGCATTTATTTTTCAACAACAAATAACCTAAAAATCCAAATATACTGCTTGGTTGTTAACACCATCATTTCGTTCGATGGAAGTCGATGAGATCGAGGAATATGTATCATTGGAAAAAAAAGCATGTTACAATCATTGTATGTGAATTAAAAGTTCCTGTGAACGGGACTCTGCCTTATCGAAGCATCGAAGTGATGACAGAGAGGTTTTCTTGTCCACAAAAAAGCTGAGAACTTCACCGGCAATGACAGTCACTGATAGCACCCCTCCCCATTCCTGCCCCACCCCGAAGCTTAATAGATTCCAATAGGTGAACCAGTAAAGTGTGTCTCACAACGTCCCACAGCTCATTTCCTATCCTTAACTGATCACTCCATAGCTCTATGTGAGAGTGACCTACACAGAAATCGTTTTGCTGAACAGACACAGAACAGCAACTCTCTATCCATCATCATAAACAGCGTGGAAAGTAGATGCCAGCAACCGTTCAGACAGATCACATTACTTTCTGCAGTAGAAAACTGACCTGCTAACTCACTGACATTGACTAACAGTAACAGTGTGGTTTAAGAATAATGAAAGAAGATTGTGAACGTGGAAGAGACCTGGAGACACCAAAACATTTGAAACAGATTATATAATGGTCATACAGGGATTTCGAAATCAGATTTTAAACTCCGAAACATTTCCTCTGACGGATGTGGACTCTGACCATTACTTTTCGGTTATGAGTTGCATATTAAAACTGTAGAAACTGCAGAAATATAGGAAGTTAAAGAGATGGGATTTAGATAAATTCAAACAACCAGAGGTTGTTGAGAGTTTCAAAGGTAGTATTGCGTAACGATTTCGGTCCAGAAGAAGGGATTGGTATCTAAGACGAATGCGTATCTTCGCAGCAGGGGATCAAATTAAGCAAAAAGACAAGGTCCAATAGAAATTCTTGCATAACACAGGAGATATTGAATGTAATTGACGAAAGGAGTAAACATAAAACACAGCAAATGAAACAAGCACAAGGGAACACAAACATCGAAAAAGTGAGACTGACAGGAATTGCAAAACGACCAAGCATAAAAGTCTATACAAGGGAAACAAGCCTGTAGAAGCATCCAAACTAGGGAAAAGATAGACACCGCCTGTAGGAAAATTAATGAGATACTTGAAGAAAAGCGAAGCATCTGTATGTATATTAACAGCGTAGATGGCAAGCCCGTACTAAGCAAAGAAGTGAAGGTTGGAAGGTCGTAGAAATATACAGAGGGCGTATATAGGAGAAACAAAGTTGATGACAACATTATAGAAAGATAAGAGGAAATCGATGAAAATGAGACGGAAAAAACCATATTGCGAGAAAAATTTGACAGCTTTGAAAGAGTAGCTGTATCATATAAAGTGTGATTATAAAGAAATTTGTTTTATCTTCGTAGTATCGAACTACCATCATGTTGCATATAACAGCGGTGACTGACACGCGATCCCTATTGGGCGGTGTATACACTGCAGTAACAGTCAGGCCGCACATTTGTCGGATGCTTTTGCTAAATGTCTGAACGCCAACGGTAACTAGCATTATATCACTGTACTCATCTTTTCAATAGCTTAAGAGTAGCGATGAAAAAAGTAAATCGGTCCCTTTAAAAAATCAAATGTGCTTCAATGACTCAGTTGTTACAAGATTTGCGGTTAAACACGCAAAAAATTACGTAATTCTGTGTGTAGCATCATATGTCGAAAACTACACATCGATGTCTTGAACCGTTCGCGAAATAAAAGGGGTGTTACGTCTTATACGTCCAAATCTGCATAACGGGACATCATAACGGGTTGTGGATTCTTTGCCGTAGATGACGACTAATGGACGGTGGCTTTATGCTATACAGAATCAACTAGGACAAAAATGGATGCCATGAAGCTGAAGATCATAATGTCCAGAAAAGTTTGGAAGAGGGCTATGACCACAGGTTGATGATAAATGGATTATACTGCTGCTGATGATGATGGTTATGAGATTTAAAGTAGTAACTCAAGTGGCAGTACACGCCGTGTCAATTGAAACAGGTATGCATTCTAAAATACTTAACTCTTTTTGACACAATCATATAGAGTGTGCAAAATTTTATTAGTGATACGAATGTTAATAAATCTATAATAATTTTGAAATAGTAGGCGTTAATATTTGCCCTACTAATTTATGTTGTATCATAACAATGATTGTGAAAGGTTGAGATTAATTCAGCGAAAGTAAAGTGTAGTACACGATACACGCAAAAACTTAATTATTCAACGAAGTACTAGTGTACACAGGTGCGCTTTTTCAATAGGATAGAGACAAACCATTACACTGAAACCACTTCCTGCACTGATACTTTACTATCGCTTGCATTTAGGAAGAAATAGTCTATAGCTCTGAAACTTACAACGCACGAAAAATTTCGGTTATGACGTACTTTTCAGATTATGTCTTTCTGTTGTGAAATTCTTCACTTTAATCACACAACAAAACGACACGCTGCAGTTCCTCCATCACAACAATCTGTAATTGGGATGCATTCGAAATCACACATATTCACGCTGGACTCTGCGTCTAGGGAGTCTGATATGTATTCCACTTGGTCTTTCCTCAAGCCACGTAAGGATTACCCGCCTCAGCAGCTGAGTTCACGGTCGCAAACCAGAGCGATGTGAACTGACCCCCCACTCTCCTGCTAGGTATTCGGCTTACTGCATAAAATGACGAAAAATTTTAGCATTGAAAATGGAGGTTTCCTTGTTATTAGAATACAGGTCAGTGTCCGTGGTTCAGTTTCATGCCCGTTAAAAATGTTTTGCGGAATCAGAAAATTGGATGGTGGCCCGTTTGCCTGACGTGACAGCTAGGGTCGGAGCTAGTTGGTCGAATAAGCGAAAGTAGATTAGAATTTAGAGGTTCTGTTTGCGTCAAGGTTAATAGAGACGAATCTCTACTTAAATTGGAGTGGGGACAGGGGGAAAAAGCAGCCAAAGTCTAACTAACCATCCCGATACCTGTCTACTTGATTTTGAACTAGTGAATTAAAAGAGCAGTCGGCTGATAATTACATATTGAAAGTAATTAGATAAGACTAATGAATTTTAAATATACTGAAGCACCAAAGAAACTGTTACAGGCACGCGTATTCAAATACAGAGATACGTAAATAGGCAGAATATGGCCCTGCGGTCGGCAACGCCTCTATGAAACAAATGTCTGGTGCAGTTGTTAGACCGGTTACTGCTGCTACAATGGCAGATTATCAAGATTTCAGTGAGTCCGAACGTGGTGTTACAGTTGGCGCACGAGCGATGGGACACTGCCTGTCCGAGGTAGCAATGAAGCGTACGACCATTTCACGAGATTACCGTGAATATCAGGAATCCAGCAAAACATCAAATCTCCGACATCGCTGCCGCCGGAAAAAGGTCCTTTAAGAACGGGACCGACGAAGACTGAAGAGAATCGTTTAACATGACAGAAGTGCAACCCTTCCGCAAGTTGCTGCAGATTTCAATCCTGGGCCATCAACAAGTGTCAGCGTGCGAACCATTCAACGAAACTTCATTGAAATTGTGTTTCGGAACCAAAGACTCACTTGTGTACTCTTCATGTCTGCACGACACAAAGCTTTACGGATCGCCTGGGCCCTTCAGCACCGACATTCGACTGGAAACATGTTGCCTGGTCAGACGAATCTCGTTTCAGTTTGTATTGAGAGGATGGATGTGTACGGGTATGGAGACAACCTCATGAATCCATCGACCCTGCATGTCAGCAGGGAACTGTTCAAGCTGGCGGAGGGTCTGTAATGGTGTGGGGCGCGTGCAGTTGCACTGATATAGGGCCCCTGATACGTAAGAATCCTGTCCGATCACTTGCATGAATTCATGTACATTGTGCATTCCGACGGACTTGGGCAATTTCAGCAGGACAAAGCGACACTCTGCATGTACCGAATTACTGCAGGAACAGTCTTCTGGCCTTAAACACTTCCGCTGGATACCAAGCTCCCTAGACATTAACATTACTGAACATATCTAGGATGCCTTGCAACGTGCTATTCAGAAGAGATCTCCAGCCTCTTGTACTCTTACGGATTTACGGACAGCCCTGCAGAATTCATGGTGTCAGTGCCCTCCAGTACCACTTCAGACATGCCGCGTCATGTTGCGGCACTTATGCGTGCCCGTGAGGGCCCTATACAATGCCGGCCGCGGGTGCCCGAGCGAATCTAGGCGCTTCAGTCTGGAACCGCGCGGTCGCTAGGTCGCAGGTTCGAATCCTGCTTCGGGCATGGATGTGTGTGATGTCCTTAGGTTAGTTAGGTTTAAGTAGTTCCAAGTTCTAGGGGACTGATGACCTGAGACGTTAAGTCCCATAGTGCTCAGAGCCATTTGAACCATATGAAGCCCTACACAATAACAGGCAGGTGTACCAGTTTCTTTGGCTCTTCAGTGTAAATTTATAAGTTTGATAGTTCAAAGAACTTGAAATTAATCTAAATGAGAAGTAATAAACAATTTTTAGTTCTTCAGATAGGGTTTTGTCCCATTTCTATATTTTATACACCGTAATTAAAAAATGTGTCATCTTCAACTGTGCATTAATCACAATTTGGAGAGCGATGTTAACTTTAACAGCTACACTATGCGATCAAAAGTATCCGGCCACCTGGCTGAAAATTACTTACAAGATCGTGGTGCCCTCCATTGGTATTGCTGGAATTCAATATGGTGGTGGCTGACACTGCAACCCTTCCGCCACTGGCCGTGCACTATGAACAGGTACTCCATCGTGTTGAAAGATGCAGTCGCTATCCCCGAATTGCTCGTCAACAGTGGGAAGCATGAAGGTGCTTAAAACATATGTGCTGTGCTGTGATAATTCCACGCAAAACAACAAGGGTTGCAAGCCCCCTCCATGAAAAACACGATCACGCCATAATACCACCGCCTTCGAATTTTACTGTTGGCGCTACACACGCTGTAGACGACGTTCACCGGCATTCGCATACCCGCACCCTGCCATCGGATCCCCACATTGTGTACCGTGATTCGTCACTCCACATAACGTTTATCCACTGTTCAATCGTCCAATGTTTACGCTCTTTACACCAAGCGAGGCGTCGATTGGCATTTACCGGGGTGATGTATGGTTTATGACGATGATGATGTTTGGTTTGTGGGGAGCTCAACTGCGCAGTCATCAGCGCCCGTACACATTCCCAATCTGAACACAATCCAATCTCGCCACATTTTATGAATGATGATGGAATGATGAGGACAACATGAACACCCAGTCCCCTGGCAGAGAAAATCTCCACCCTGTTAGATATGTGGCTTATGAGCAGCCGCTCGACCATGCAATCCAAGTTTTCTCACCTCCCGCCTAACTGTCATAGTTCTTGCAGTGGATCCTGATGCAGTTTGGAATTCCTGTGTGACGATCTAGATCGATGTCTGCCAGTTACACGTTACGACCCTCTTCAACTACTGGCAGTCTCTGTCAGTCAACAGACGAGGTTGGCCTGTACGCTTGTGTGCTGTACGTGTCCCTTCACGGTTCCACTTCACTATCATATCGGAAACAGTGGACCTAGTGATGTTTAGAGTGTGGAAATCTCGTTACAGACGTATGACACAAGTGGCACCGAATCTCCTGACCACGTTCGAAGTCCATGAGTTCCGCGGAGTACCCCATTCGGCTCTCTCAAGATGCCTACTGTCTACTGAGGTCGCTTATATGGAGTACATGGCAGTAGGTGGCCTCACAATGCACTTAATATGCGGGTACTTTTGATCATATAGTGTATCTCATTATATACATGAAAACAAAACGTACAATGATTTATTTTAAAAACTTCAGTATACTAGTGTCCTGTGTATAAACAGCCATAATTAAACTTTATCCCATGTTTCTGAATCATATACTTGGTTGTATGGGCCATTGCCCGAAGCCATTTGAAATAAAATCAATGAAATAAAATCATAATGTTGTTGTTGTTATGGTCTTCAGTCCTGAGACTGGTTTGATGCAGCTCTCCATGCTACTCTATTCTGTGCAAGCTTCTTCATCTCCCAGTACCTACTGCAACCTACATCCTTCTGAATCTGCTTAGTGTGTTCATCTCTTGGTCTCCCCCTACGATTTTTACCCTCCACGCTGCTCTCCAATACTAAATTGGTGATCCCTTGATGCCTCAGAACATGTCCTACCAACCGATCCCTTCTTCTGGTCAAGTTGTGCCACAAACTTCTCTTCTCCCCAATCCTATTCAATACTTCCTCATTAGTTATGTGATCTACCCATCTAATCTTCAGCATTCTTCTATAGCACCACATTTCGAAAGCTTCTATTCTCTTCTTGTCCAATATCCTCTCTACTTCGACCATCATCAGTTATTTTGCTCCCCAAATAGCAAAACTCCTTTACTACTTTAAGTGTCTCATTTCCTAATCTAATACCCTCAACATCACCCGACTTAATTCGACTACATTCCATTATCCTCGTTTTGTTTTTGTTGATGTTCATCTTATATCCTCCCTTCAAGACACCATCCATTCCGTTCAACTGCTCTTCCAAGTCCTTTGCCGTCTCTGACAGAATTACAATGTCATCGGCGAACCTCAACGTTTTTATTTCTTCTCCATGGATTTTAATACCTACTCCGAATTTTTCTTTTGTTTCCTTTACTGCTTGCTCAATATACAGATTGAATAACATCGGGGAGAGGCTACAACCCTGTCTTACTCCCTTCTTAACCACTGCTTCCCTTTCATGTCCCTCGACTCTTATAACTGCCATCTGGTTTCTGTACAAATTGTAAATAGCCTTTCGCTCCCTGTATTTTACCCCTGCCACCTTTAGAATTTGAAAGAGAGTATTCCAGTCAACATTGTCAAAAGTTTTCTCTAAGTCTACAAATGCTAGAAACGTAGGTTTGCCTTTCCTTAATCTTTCTTCTAAGATAAGTCGTAAGGTCAGTATTGCCTCACGTGTTCCAGTATTTCTACGGAATCCAAACTGATCTTCCCCGAGGTCGGCTTCTACTAGTTTTTCCATTCGTCTGTAAAGAATTCGCGTTAGTATTTTGCAGCTGTGGCTTATTAAACTGATTGTTCGGTAATTTTCACATCTGTCAACACCTGCTTTCTTTGGGATTGGAATTATTATATTCTTCTTGAAGTCCGAGGGTATTTCGCCCGTTTCATACATCTTGCTCACCAGATGGTAGAGTTTTGTCAGGACTGGCTCTCCCAAGGCCGTCAGAAGTTCCAATGGAATGTTGTCTACTCCGGGGGCCTTGTTTCGACTCAGGTCTTTCAGTGCTCTGTCAAACTCTTCACGCAGTATCGTATCTCCCATTTCATCTTCATCTACATCCTCTTCCATTTCCATAATATTGTCCTCAAGTGCATCGCCCTTGTATAGACCCTCTATATACTCCTTCCACACTTCTGCTTTCCCTTCTTTGCTTAGAACTGGGTTTCCATCTGAGCTCTTGATGTTCATACAAGTGGTTCTCTTATCTCCAAAGGTCTCTTTAATTTTCCTGTAGGCAGTATCTATCTTACCCCTAGTGAGATAAGCCTCTACATCCTTACATTTGTCCTCTAGCCATCCCTGCTTAGCCATTTTGCACTTCCTGTCGATCTCATTTTTGAGACGTTTGTATTCCTTTTTGCCTGCTTCATTTACTGCATTTTTATATTTTCTCCTTTCATCAATTAAATTCAATATTTCTTCTGTTACCCAAGGATTTCTACTAGCCCTCGTCTTTTTACCTACTTGATCCTCTCCTGCCTTCACTACTTCATCCCTCAAAGCTAGCCATTCTTCTTCTACTGTATTTCTTTCCCCCATTCCTGTCAATTGTTCCCTTATGCTCTCCCTGAAACTCTGTACAACCTCTGGTTCTTTCAGTTTATCCAGGTCCCATCTCCTTAAATTCCCACCTATAATAATAAATAGAAAAAATTGCTTTAGATATTATGGGTGAATATATCCCTCTGATAATCCAAATCAGTGACCCCTATACGAATGTCCCTTTTACTTACCGTTTTCATTGTTTCCTCTTTTTACTGTGGATCACGGTTGTTTCCGACAAACAACATGGCGTATAGAAAACACTAACCAGCCCACGTCTGCAAATCCGACGGGGTCGTTGAACATGAAACCTAAACTCACAACCCATACCCGCAAGTAGAACGACTTCCTCAGTATTCCCAGCAGTCACACAGCGCACTCTTATATTCAAATAACGCAAGGAGGAAGTGGGCGCAGGCAGCAGGAATAGCAAGTGACGGGCAGCCAGCTTATTGTACTGCCGGCCACGTTGCCGTCCCGCTTTGGCCTTGCGGAGTGAGACGCTGCTCATCTGTTCCTGTTGATCGATGACCGCCAAATCCGTGCTCATCGGGCGTGACACTGACCGCGAGCTGAAGAAGCACTGCACCAAATGGGCACTGCCAATTTTTTGTGCTAGCACATCTTCCAGACTGACGTTGGTTCATTCGTAATCCTTAGGGGAATAAAGGCATTAATCAATCGCGTTCTTTTGTAAGGAACCACGCAGCATTTCGCCTTAACCGATGTAGAGAAGTCATGGCAAACCTAACTGTCGACGGTCGGACATGAATTTGAACCTCGGTGATCCAGAAATGGCCAAAATACCTTAATCATTCCGCCACGGTGCTTGATCATAGGGCTGGAATTGATAGCATAGTTCGGCCTTAATCAGGAGAGCTGTAATTGTTCAAATTCACTGTTACCATTGCATGTCAATTGAAGAAATTCTGTAAGACAGCAAATTTGTTTCAGTGAAAGATTTTTTAAGCATACCTTCAATGCAAAGCAGTTAAGACAGTCAACCTGTTCAAGCCACTAAGCTTTGTATATATTCACCTTCTAATGCAGTCTGTTGTCGTACAATGATATCGGTTTCGTTCTTCAAGTCTACCAACACCTGGAGTCGGCTGAATGTCTTGAATCTATTAGTAAGCTGAAGATCTTCAGTGAAGAAGGAAACAGGTTATCATGGTGAAGCCATGAGCTGTTCTAGACGCTTCAGTCCGGAACCGCGCGACTGCTACGGTCGCAGGTTCGAATCTTGCCTCGGGCATGGATGTGTGTGATGTCCTTAGGTTAGTTAGGTTTCAGTAGTTCTAAGTTCTAGGGGACTGATGACCTTCAATGTTTAGTGCAATAGTGGTTCAAATGGTTCAAATGGCTCTGAGCACTATGGAACTTAACGTCTGAGGTCATCAGTCCCCTAGAACTTAGAACTACTTAAACCTAATTAACCTAAGGACATCACACACATCCATGCCCGGGGCAGGATTCGAACCTGCGTCCGAAGCGGTCGCGCGGTTCCAGACTGTAGCGCCTATAACCGCTCGGCCACCTCGGCCGGCCTAAGTGCCATAGTGCTCAGAGCCATTTGAACCACTTTTTATCATGGTGAAAATAAGTGCGAAAACAGACGTTATTAAAATACATAATAATAATTCAGCTGTCGCTGATTTTCTCCACTTGACAGTATGTCAAGCTTTCATTCACTTTTTACACTAAGCTTTATACGTTTCAACACAGTTTTTGACTGTCTCGTTCATCCCATCACCGTATTGACGTAGCTCATGACCAGGCCTGCCAAAAACAATCGTCCTTTCTCCCTCACTCTCCTTAATATATCTTGTTACGCGCGTAAGGATGTATAAGGTGGTGAATATAGTAAAACGCTACATTTCATGGCACACATTTAACACGTACTATTTTACTTTTTAACTGATTAATTTTGCAAAATAGTGTCTGATGTCTGTACGAATTCGTAATATGGAAGCTAAGTAAATGAGTTTCCATAAGGAAATGTCTGACAGGTGCTCTGGCTTGATTCATCTACCTGGTATTTGTCAAAATTTTAGTAGTTTAGCAATTTTTTCAATATTTTTTTTTGCAAAAATAATTAAATAACGACATTCACAAGAAATAAGAAAACAAAACTTTAGTGTTCTACTTCCCGGTACTGAGTTTGAAAGATTTCAACATTATAGACTCATCATATGTGCAAACGAAAAAATATTAAATATATGTTAAACAAAGAGGATTTACCAGTTATGCTCAGCCACCAGAATTTGTTTCGTTATTACTTCTCTTGCGTGAATCCCTGCTGTTTTCCTTTCAATAGCATTTGCAATGGAAATATTTTGATTCATAATATTTTTATAAATAACTAATTAAGTTTTTATCAAAATATTTCCTTATCTGAAGAACATGACGTCTTAGTAAAGCACTTCTCATTGCTTATCCCATTGCTTGTGATATCTGGGCCTGATATAAATGGCAAACGTAATGCAATATTCTGTCAAATTTTTGTTGTTTGTACACATAAATTATCACATGAGTCTTTTGTCTTCCGCATTTTTGACAGTTCGTATTGCTAAAATGTACACGCGATCTGCAGTTGCATACAACAACATGATTATGCGTTTATGTAACTTCCTCAAAACAATAATTATAAATGCGACACTTAATGGTGTTACCGTATATTTCTTGGAAAATTTAGTTTTTATTCTTACTGCATAGTACAGTATAAGCATAGCACATGTTAAATCCTGAGGTAAGATAGTCACATGTCACAGGTTTTGATGTTTCTTTTTTCCTAACCGACTGCAGTTGTGTAAAATATTACGAATTGTTTTATATTATTCTGACAATATACAATTTATTTTGATGTTTATATAATAGCAGTAAAAGATTATGAGGAATAATTTCACAGTCTAGGGTAGTAATCATGTGTTACTAGTGATAAAGTATTGTGCAGACACTATATCGTGGCAGCTTTAGGTGCGTAATGTTTTGATTTATGGTTGCGTAAGATACCGATGGAGGTCAAGCCTGAACTACCGCTGCCAACCGCAGCAAACAATTGCACTGTAGCCAATGCCAAATGCTTTGTTCACTACACTTTGGTTTGACTTGCAGAATGCTTGTTTTTCTTATTTTGAAGTGATTAACATATTAATCCTAGTGTATTAAGGGATTCGAATGCGACTCTCATCACAACAAAAGGAATCGGTGATCCCTATAACCGTTATGCCAGTTTTGCTTTCGTGGAAGAACAGAACACGGACGTAGGATGGTAGCCCTGCGAGAGGGAGGCGAGACTAATTCCCCCGCACTGCTCCTCACCCTCCGGGCAGTCAAAGTTCTCGTTTGTTTACGGTCGCGACCGACTGCCGCGGTATACTGTCCGCATAACACATATACAGGGTGTAAACAATAACTGGTGTAGGTGATGTCGTGACAAGCAGTTTGACATAAGACGCTTGCGATCTGTCATGCTGGGAAACAACCTCAAACTGGCCTACAAAATCCACCTAAACTACAGCGCATGCTCTCCATCTGAGGTTTTGTATCACATCTCGCCTTTTCGCGCAGACAGTTTATTCATGCACTCGCAGTGTATTGTATTGTATTTAACCGAGGACCTAGAAACGACGGAGAGGCTTCGTCGCGGCCGTAGCCCTCAGTGGTTCACAACCCCACAACAGGCTACAGCAGTCCACTCACCCCACCGCCGCCCTACACCGAACCCAAGGTTATTGTGCATTCATGCATTTACAAATTGTTAAGCTGACGTCATTGTAAATTTACCCCACAATTTGATTAACTTTAACAGCTTAAAATTAACAACTAAATCGTATTGCTTCACTGGCTACATTACCACGAGAAGAGTTAAGTTTAAATCGTACTGGAAACGTAATTGGTTTTAGCACAACGTATTCAAAAGTCTTTTTCTTTCATTACCCTCACAGGACTAATGTTAAGGAACCGGTCGCATAAGCGGGCGAAAAGATAGTCCACATCTTGCGCTACCTGCATGCGCTGTAGTTTACATGGCTTTTGTAAGCCAATTTGAGGTTGTCACCCGGCTTGATAGACCACAAGTGCCTTATAACAAATTGTTGCCGGCCGGGGTGGCCGAGCGGTTCTAGGCGCTATAGTCTGGAACCGCGCGACCGCTACGGTCGCAGGTTCGAATCCTGCCTCGGGCATGGATCTGTGTAACGTCCTTAGATTAGTTAGGTTTAAGTAGTTGTAGGTTCTAGGGGACTGATGACCTCAGCAGTTAAGTCCCATAGTGGTCAGAGCCATTTTTCAACCAACTTGTTCGTCTGGATTTCCCCTACTTCACAGTGCTATCTTGTAAACAGCAAATGTTTACACGCATAATGTACGGGGGCGCGATTAAATGTAATGCCTCCGAATTTTATATTCTGTTGTCAATATCAGTTGAGGTGTTACGTGTCATGCACCGTACTCGCTCGATACGTCCGCTTCACTGTAACCCATGCTGCTAGAGGGCTCCGAATTGATCCGACGCCTTGGAAACACACTCATCGCTCATACACCATACAGTCACGAATTGGCCCTACCCGATTTTAATCTGTTTCCAAAACTTAAAGAACACCTTCAAGGGCTCACTTTCATAGTGATTAAGTGTTGCAAGCAGAGGTGAGGTTGTGGATCTGTCAACGAAGTGAAACATTTCACAGTGGCGGTATCAACAAATTGGTCTATTTTTTAGAGATATGTGTTCTTCGCCAGGATGACAATTCTGGGAAATAAATACGTAGGCATGATGACTAAAGATGTATAATGTTAAAAACGTTAATTTAATTTAAAAAGCTTTAATTTTTTCACATAAAAATTCGGAGGCATTACTTTTCAGCACGCCCTAGTAATAAACATGATTTTAAATCTGATAAGATTCATTGTTTTACTAAACACAAACGAGTATGTGAAAAATGAGCGAAAACAGCTGCCAATTGCCATTTTTCAAATATATTCGCATTGGTTTTTAGGAAACCATTTGAACTTGACACTATTCCTACGTTATGTGGATATGAACCAACATATTGTCATGAGTTTTCGGCTGACAACCATTCAGTCATCTTCACCGAAAGGTGGCTAAATGGTTGTCAGCCGAAATATCCTGTCAAAATGTTGACGTTGTCGGCTGTAATCCCGAAACATCGTGAAATGAGTATTGTTCTAGTTCTTCCTTTTATATCTACATTAATGAAATTTTGCCCGTATGATTTTAGCTTCTATGTTATGTAGTTCCTGAATGCGCAAATCGTGATTCTGGACTTTAGAGCACTGGTCGTTGTTTATGTAACAATACTATGAGTCTGCAGCGAACAGCTAACTTATAGGGAGTAGCAGCTTTGTTTCCACATTAGTTTTTCTGGAGTGTAGCCTTCATTACAAACGTATTTTAAAAGAGGAAGTGCTTCGGTAACTAGGTAAGAAGTAGTATTCATCTGGGATGTATGGACATTCTAAAAGGCGACTGTCATATGGGCAGAACTCGCGAGAAATTTATAGTTTCTAATTTATTAATTAACCGTAATGTCTCTTTAATGGAAAAGCCATGGAGACGTTGCACTATTTTAGCAGTTATTTGAGAACGAATGAACTAGATGAAGCCTTCTGAAAGGAAGCATTGATGCAGTAGCTGGGGTGATTTTGGTCTGAATAGGAGAAAATCTTCAGATTCAGCAAGCTAAAGACACGAAGAAGTGATCTGTGTTACCAATACATTACACAATAAACCTTTTCTCTTATTGCTAGTGTAAGTGATTGTCTGTGCTGTTCACATATTCCCAGAAACGTTTAAGTGTGTGGCTGTGCAGTGCGTGCTCGCATTCATTGAACCTGGTTAAGAACTGACACAGTCACAATGAAAGTTTCCACGTCGAGGCCGGCCGGGGTGGCCGAGCGATTCTAAGCGCTTCAGTCTGAAACAGCACGACCGTTACGATCGCAGGTTCGAATCCTGCCTCGGGCATGGATGTGTGTGGTGTCCTTAGGTTAGTTAGGTTTAAGTAGTTCTAAGTTCTAGGGGACTGATGACCTCAGATGTTAAGTCCCATATTGCTCAGAGCCATTTGAACTATTTTTCCACATCGACTGTATTCCTGTACGTCTTACTCTTTAAAAATTAAATATGAGTCTTTCCCTAGTCTTCCATTCAGCCATAAGTTTCTGTTTTAATAAGAACGAGGTGGAATTGTAAACGTTCCCTGAAACGAGCTCATCATCTTTTCATAGGCTGCTTGTGAACTATTGTTTCGGGTTTAACTTGTGAAGGCCTGTTACTTTATGGTAAACTACCTTGCTCACTGTCATCTATTGTGTACATTCTCCACAATCATTAGACAAATGTTAAAAAAATAATCTACTATAATGAGCACGTTCTTTCTGTAACAGAGATAAAGTGGAAATGACGTGTAGCTAGGGCCTCCCGTCGGGTAGACCGTTCGCCTGGTGCAAGTCTTTCGAGTTGACGCCACTTCGGCGACTTGCGTGTCAATGGGGATGAAATGATGATGATAAACACATCACCCAGTCCGTGAGCTGAGAAAATCTCCGACCCAGCCGGGAATCGAACCCGCGCCGTTAGGTATGACATTCCGTCGCGCTGACCACTCAGCTACCAGCGGCAGACAAAGGAGAGATCGTACACGTATTGCAACTCTATAATTTCATTCGAGTTAGTGTGACAGGGATTATCAGGTTATGTATTTCGAGTGTGATGCAGGTATTAAGAAGTTTTCTAGCTCATTAATCCCTAATATGCAACATCCATGAGTCATTTCATGGGAACAACGATGAATGGGAGTGAAATGCGATGTGTTATCTCTGCAGAGTTAGTACAAACTAATGGAAATGAATATTTACGTAACATGTACGATAGTTGGTGAACTTCGAGCAACAGCGCAGGAAAAATAACATGTTCTCCACTTCGCCGCTGAAATATTAATATATAAAGTATAAATTCTACGAAAAATTAACATATCTCTTTCATAGCATAAGACCCGCAAACACGGGTTTCCTTCAGTTCCTTTTGACAGTTTTGGAATGTCACAAGAGCTTCCGTTTAATGTTGCAGTTAACTATCGTTCGTTGCAAACATCAATTAAAACGAAGCATCTGGTCGGACTGACAACAGCGGCAAAGAAAACCGGTCGCTGGTTATTTGAAGGAATCCCAGCAGCTGTCGCCTCAAGCGCTGCGAGAAGTCACGCAAATTGCAGTGAAGACCATTCCTCTGTCTTGCGTCGATTGACTCGATGTTGATGTTCCTTTGAAACAAGTTCCAATTGTCATGCACAGAACTCGTATGGGAGCAGTTTCGTTCCAGAACACCGAAATCGTCAAACAGAAGCCTACATGAGCTGCGCGAAATAACACCAGGTGGCTACCGGTTAGATTAAAAATACTCTTTCTCCATGAATTAAGTTGCATACCTTTCGCGAAAACTTACTAAATATTTTCTCGTTATCTTCTGTTTGCTCCCATGAACCGTGGACCTTGCCAACGGGGCGGTAGGGAGAAGGGAGGGGGGGAGGGGTGGCTTGCGTGCAACCACAACGAAGGAGTATCTGTTGAGAGGTCAGACCAACGTGTGGTTCCTGAAGAGGGCCGGCAGACTTTTAGCATTACAGGGGCATCAACCTGGATGATTGACTGATTTGGCCTTATAACATCAATCAAAACGGGCTTACTGTGCTGGTAGTGCGAACTGCAGAAAGCAAGGCGAAACTACAGCCGTCATTATTCCCGAGGGCATGCAGCTCCATTATATGGTTAGATGATAATGGCATCCTCTTGGATGAAATATTTCTGAGGTGAAACAGTCTTCCATTCGGATTCCAGGCGAGGAGTACACAGGAAAATGCCGTCATCAGGAGAATCAAAACTGGTGTTCTACGAATTGGAGCGTGCAATGTTAGACCACTTAACT
Source organism: Schistocerca cancellata (assembly GCF_023864275.1). Lineage (NCBI taxonomy): Eukaryota > Metazoa > Arthropoda > Insecta > Orthoptera > Acrididae > Schistocerca > Schistocerca cancellata. The sequence continues at coordinate 207,069,387 of NC_064629.1, read as the reverse complement.
GTTCAGGTAGGTTAGAAAATTTAAAAAGGAGACTGGATAGGTTGAAGTTAGATATAGTGTGAATTGGTGAAGTTCGGTGGCAAAAGGAACATGACTTCCGGCCAAGTGAGTGGAAGGTTATAAATACAAAATGGAATAGAGGGTAATGCAAGAGTAGGTTTAATAACGAATAAGAAAATAGGAACGTGAATAAGCTACTATGAACAGCATAGCGAACGCATTATCGTAGCTAAGACAGACGTGAAGCCCGCCTACCACCGTAATACAAGTTTACATACCCACTAGTTCCGCAGATGATTCGGAGATTGAAGAAATAAATTATTCAGATTCTTAACGTAAACGAAAATTTAATCGTTATGGGGGACTGGAATTCAATAGTAGGAAAAGGAAGAGAAGGAAAAACAGTAGGTGAATATGGACTGGGGCAAAGGAATGAAAGAGGAAGCTGCCTGGTAGAATTTTGTACAGAGCATAATTTAATTATTGCTAAACTTGATTTAAGATTCATAAAAGAAGGTTGTATACGTGGAAGAGACCTGGAGACACCGGAAGGTTTCAGACTGACTATATGATAGTTAGACAGAGATTTAGGAACCAGATTTTTAATTGTAAGACATTTCCAGGGGCAGATGTTGGCTTTGACCATAATGTAGTGGTGAACTGTAGATTAAAATTGGAGGAACTGGAAGAAGGCAGGAAATTGAGGAGGTGGGATCTGAATCAGCTGAAAGAACCATAGGTTGTTGAGAGCTTCAGAGGGAGCATTAAGCAACGGTTGATTAGAACAGGAGAAAGGAATACAGTAGAAGACGAATGGGAAGCTTTAAGAGATGAAATAGTGAAGGCAGCAGAGGATCAAATAGGTAAAAAGACCAGGCCCGGTTGGAATCCTTGGGTAACACAGGAGATATTGAATTTCATTGATGAAAGAAGAAAGTATAAAAACGAAGTATTGGAACAATACCACCAGCAACTGACATTTGAATTTCATAAATGGACGGACGTCGCCTCCAAGAGCCAACAGGCAGCTAATACTGCAATCCTGACAGCTAAAATGAGAAACCATAGATGGTGGAATGCGGTTTGTGATGAGGTGGTGGCCCAAAGAACAAATGCCTAGAAAAAGTGGAATTAGACCAGGAGACCTGAAGATTTTTATGTATTCCGTGAAGTTCGAAAATATGCAGCCAGAACTTTACGAAGGGCTAAGAGATTGTATGAGAAACAGCAGTTAGAACAAAAAGATCAGGATTTCCGGAAAAACAATACCAGAGACTTCTATCAGACGTTCAAGTCGAATTTGAAAGTAACCAAGCCCCTAGTATTTGGTTTAGAGACGAAAATGGAAAGCTCGGCCTGACTAACAAAGAAATCTGCACGCTCATGTCTCGTTGTTTTGAAAACCTACTTAATTGTGATAACCGAAAGAAAGATTCCCTGTACGTGCTCGATCCACAAATTACCCAACCCATGTCCACGTGGTAAAGGGGAGATCAAAGAGATCAACAACCTTAAGAATAATAAGGCAGCTGCAGAGGATTCAATAGTGGCGGAACTACTGAAGCTGGCATGCAGTGAAACTATAGATGTACTAGTCCAAATTTTTGAGGAGATCTGGAGAACTGGGGCGATACCAACTGAATGGCAGTCAGCTTTAATCCATCCTCTACACAAAAAAGGCGATAAAAATTATGTCAGTAACTATAGGGGCATCTCAGTGGTATCTGTTCCATATAATATTCTCTCCAAAGCAATACAGAACAGAATAGAAGATCATCTTCGCCAACTGATTGGGGAATATCAATCTGGTTTCCGAAAAGTCTTTCTTGCCCAGAACATATCTTTAACCTAAAGAACATCATCAGGTACAAAAAAACTGGAAGAAATAACTACGTGGTCTTGTTTGTTGATTTTCAGAAGGAATATGATTCCATCGAGCGAGAGGCATTAATAAACATTTTGGAAGAGTTTGGGGTGGATGACACATCAAGAAATCTGATCAAACAAACTCTTACTAACACAGCGTCAAAAATAAAATTTATGTGTGAGACTTCAGAACCCTTTACAATCAGAACGGGCGTGAAACAAGGAGATGGACTATCCCCACTCCTTTTCAACTGCGTCTTGGGAAAGGTCATTCGAGAGTGGAGAAAATTGTTAGCCCAAGAAGAAACAAATGAAGAGTTGTTCATACTTGGTCCTAAGAGCAACGGAGTGTACATTGACTGCTTGGCGTTTGCGGATGACCTGGCCATTTTTGCTAACAACATAGAGTCAGCAGTCAACAAGATCAATAGGCTGTCAGAAATTGCTGAAAAAGTTGGACACCAGATCTCTATTCACAAGACAAAATACGAGTATATGACGAACACCTGTGATGGACCGGAATGGATGATCACCAATCTGGGAAAAATCGGATGAGTTAAAAATTTCAGGTATCTCGGTGAAGTCATCCAGGATTAGAAGAAGAGGCAGTTAATGTGAGGATGAGGAAGTTAGACCAGGCATACCAACTGACAAAGAATGCCTATAACAAAAAGTCTGTGAGTATAGGGGCCAATTTCCAACATTATAAAACAGTTGTAAAACCTGAGGTCTTACACGCGGCTGAAACTTTGACCATGAATAGACAAAGTCAAGCTGAGCGGCTGGAAAAGCGAGAGCGTAGGATATTAAGGAAAATCCTAGGTAATAGATGGGTTGATGGGCAATGGTGAATGAGAGCAAATGAGTATTTGTGCAGCTAGACAGAACCTATCACAGCGTCCATTAAGAAGAGACGATTGTTATTTTACGCTCATCTCATAAGGATAGACGGTGATCAACTAACAAAAAGAATATGGAGTTTCATCCAATCTAGGAAAACAAGGCTGAGATGGTTCGAAGAGTGTGAAAAAGATCTTAGGCAGGTAGGTACCTCAGAGAGAGAAATTCCTGACAGGAACAAATTTAGAAGATTGGTGAACAACTACTAGGATTTTAAAATGACATAAACGTCTAAAGAACGGAGAGGACCTTTGTCCGAAGAACATAAACAGACACTTCTTGATGGGATCAGAAGATACTGGCAGGAAGCAAAAGCTGGAACAAGAACAAGACCTGGCCACTAAAATGAAATCGGTTGTTACCACGCAGACCATAGAGGCTCAACACGACAAAGAAAAAAAAATGAACTAAATGAAGCAGTAAAAGGAATACAATAATCTCAAAAATGAGATCTACAGGAAGTGCAGAACGGCTAAGCAGGGATGGCTAGAGGACAAATGTAAGGATGTAGAGGTATATATCACTAGGGGTAAGATAGGTACTGCCTGCAGGAAAATCAAAGAAAAGATAAACATATATATGAATATTAAGAGGTTAGATGGGAAACCAGTCCTAAGCAAAGAAGGGAAAGCTGAAAGGTGGAATGATAATATAGAGGGTCTATACAAGGGAGACGAACATGAAACCAATATTATAGAAATGTAAAAGGACGTAGATGAAGACGAGATGGGAGAAGTGATACTGGGAGGAGACTTTGACAGCGCACTGAAAGACCCAAAAACAAAACAAGACTAGAGGAGTAGAAGACGTCCTGTCAGAGCTACTGATAGCCATGGGAAAGCCAGCCATGACAAAACTCTTTCATCTGGTGTGCAGGATGTATGAGACAGGCGAAATACCCTCAGGTTTCAAGAAGAATGTAGTAATCCCACATCCAAAGAAATCAGTCGCTGATAGGTGTGAAAATTATCTAACAGTCAGTTTAATAAGACATGGTTGCAAAATACCAACACGAATTCTCTACAGAAGAATCGAAAAAATTGTTGAAGCAGACCTCGGAGAAGATCAGTTTGAATTCCAGAGAAATGAAGGAACACGCGAGGAAATACAAACCCTACGACTTATCTTAGAACGTAGGGAAAGGCAAACGTACATTTGTAGCATTTGTGGACTTAGAGAAAGCTTTTGACAATGTTGACTGGAACACTGTCTTTGAAATTATGAAGGTAGTAGGGGTAAAGTACAGGAAGTGAAACGCTGTTTGGGCCGGCCTCTATAGCCGAGAGGTTCTAGGCGCTTCAGTCCGGAACCGCGCTGCTGCTACGGTCGCAGGTTCGAATCCTGCCTCGGGCATGGATGTGTATGCGGTGCTTAGGTTAGTTAGGTTTAAGTTGTTCTAAGTCTAGGGGACTGATGACCTCAGATGTTAAGTCCAATAGTGCTTAGAGCCATTTGAACCATTTTGAAACGCTGTTTACAGCTTGTACAGAGACAAGACGGCAGTTATAAGAGTCGAGGGGCATGAAAGGGAGGCAGTGGTTGAGAAGGGAGTGAGACAGGGTTGCAGCCTATCCCAGATGTTATTCAGTATGTACACTGAACAAGCAGTAAAGAAAACCAAAGAAAAATTTGGAGTAGGAATTAAAGTTCAGGGAGAAGAAACAAAAACTTTGAGGTTTGCCGATGACATTGTAATTCTGTGAGAGGAAGCAAAAGACTTGTGAGACCAGTTGAATGGAATGGACACTGTCTTGAAAGGAGGACACAAGACGAACATCAACAAATGCAAAACGAGGATAATGGAATGTAGTCCAATGTTCAATTAAATCAGGTGATGGTAAGCGAATTAGATTGGGAAACAAGACACTTAAAGTAGTAGATGATTTTGCTTTTTGGGCAGCAGAGTAACTGATGATGGCCGAAGTAGGGAGGATATAAAATGTAGACTGTCATTGACAAGAAAAGCATTTCTGAAGAAGAGAAATTTGTTAACGTGGAATATAGATTTAAGTGTTAGGAAGTCTTTTCTGAAGGTATTTATCTGGAGATAAACAGTTTAGATAAAAACAGAATAGAAGCTTTCGAAATGAAAAGTGGTGCTACAGAAGAATACTGAAGATTAGACAGGTCGATCACGTAACAAATGGAGAGATACCGGTTCTGAATAGAATTGGGAAGGCAAGGAATTTGTGGAAAAACTTGACCAAAAGAAGGGATCGGTTGATAGGACACAATCAGAGGCATCAAGGGTTCACCAATTTAGTTTTGGAGATAAAGTGCAGGTGATAAAAGTCTTAGAGGGATACCAAGAGATAAATACAGTAAGCAGAGTCAGAAAGATGTAGGTTGCAGTATTTATTCGAAGGTGAAGAGGCTCACACATAATAAAGTAGTATGGAGAGCTGCATCAAACCAGTCTTTGGACTGAACGCCTCAACAAAATTTTCATTTTTGTGTCGAGAAATCCTGTGTGATGTATACAGACACCAGCACTTTATAACCTCGAAAATCTAGTCTGAAATTAGTTTCGTAGGTACTGATATGGATAACTACTTACACTCTGCCAATAAGGTAAATGAAATATTTCTACGGTGTACTGCCCCCTAACGCAATTTCTCTGGAGGGAGTGAATAAAAAACTCGCAAATCACTGTACGGAATTTTACAAATACGAGCACACCAGCACTCCTGTTTCTGTAAGTTCACACCTAGAGACAGTCTGGTTTCGCTACTGGAATTATTTATTTGTGAGTTCTTATTTGGGATTTTAAACACTTCTCACTAGAAAGATTTCGTTCGTTCTGATCATATTAAGCTTTCAAGTGATAAGAGAAGTCATTATTACTTTTGCAGATTTTCAGTGTAAATAGACGTAAGGATAATCCTCTTGACACCTACTCGGTGATTTGTCCTTCTCGATCGTTATCTTTTAACGTACACTTGTAGAGATAAAACAACTATAGATACCACGGACGCGACTGAAGGAGCCATAAACCACGGTGGATGAGAGAGATGAAACCTTATCAAGTGTTGTTTTACGCCGGTGGTCCCCAGCCAAAGGGTCTTTCTCAATGCGAAGGATGTGGCACTTCCCTTTTGTGGTTCGCCTTATCTACGGGGGGGAAACCGTCCGGTTTCGATGAGTATGAAACCACAGCTGTTTACGCAGAAAACGTCATTCAAAAACTGGATGCAGGGCTTCAAGGTCGCGATATCTAAAGGACATTAGATTTCGCAGAAGAACCTAGTGCTGTTAGTTTACTCATCGGCCGTTCCGCTGCTGTCTCACTAGCCGTTTCTCCTCTGTCCAGGCGATAGCGATTCCTCGTCCGGCCCATTACTAACGCTTAGTACACAGCTATCTTTGTGACCACACTGCTTACTGATATCTGTATTCTGCAAATGCACATCTGTTGATTTGGTGCCGTCTTGCCTGCAGTGATTTACCTATATCATGCGTCGCTCCGTTTCTTCACCTTTTCGTTTCATTTTCATTTCCTTGACTTTAGGTAGTCATTATATGTAGATGTAGGTTTCAAATAGTTTATTAAGCTAAGATGAAATGTTCTCTTCCTGACAGTGAACTACTACGTTTTGAAGTAAAAAATACAATTGCATCTTTTTATTATTATCTTGGGAAGTACAGAAAATACATATCTATGTCTTCCGTAACCATTTAATTGGATTCAAATAGTTTTCAATCACAAATTTCCTGACATGTGATTTCAGGTGGGAGTAAGAGGTTATCTAATCTTGTAAACTGTGTCGATTTAACAATAATGCGTACTCACAATCACTCTTTTCCCCTTAGACCAACCACTCTTTCCTTGTTTCAAGTAAAGACGATTTTTTACGTATCCTTTTGTAGTCCAAATCTCTTCCCAGGTATTTATTTTTTCATTCATTTCGTCCTTAATACTTAGGTAAAAATTGTTTTATCCTGATGAATAAGATGAATGCCCTTGGCGTCCAAGGAATTACTGACCATAATATTTATTCACAAAAGCAGTCTATCTTGCCTACTTTGATGTATGACCACTAACCTACACCTAACTGTTTTGTTTGTCATTTCGTTTCTAGTGCATAGTGGCAGAACCACGTCTCATAATCAACAGCGAGTTAGACATATAAATCAGTCTAATTCGTTTTGAACGATCCGAACACTGCTGAGAAAAAAGCATTGTCAAAGGAGGATAGGTGATAAAGTATCTTGCACAGGACAGTGTGTTATCAAAGGCGGGTAGCATTATATCGAGTGGTTTCATATGAGTATTACTCATATCAGGCCAGTACAGGACTAAAAGATGTCAGGACAAGAACAGGTGTACACAAAGAGTCGAATCTGCGGAGAACCATCCGACTGCAATTCCAAAAAAATTAGTAGGCCAGAAAGTGGGTAACAAAAAGGTACAGTACGTACCCATACTATGTTAAAACGGCTTGGAAAACTGCCAAGACAGATAAGAGTGTTGTGGCCAATAGTAAGTCAGAACACATTGTACGCTAACGAGCGTATTAATACTGTTGTCGTATCTGAAGGGGAGCCCTACAATTTAGTCTGTTTAAAAACATCTGTCAACTTCGATGACTATTCTCATCCAGATCTTGCACGAAGTGTGTTACCCCTCTACTTGATCATTTAATTAATCCAGCTTCAGTGATATATTCTCAACTACCACTATTAAACGGGGCAGCTACGCTGAGCGATGCATTCGACCGTATCTGTATGAGGCCATCTTGTATAATTCTGCACATCTTCCCGCATTAAGCAACGGTAATTCAGTTACTCTCGGTTGGCTATTTTTTAAGTAAACTCAGGGACGCGATATCATTCATCTACCCGAAATAATTTCCACTGACGAAGAGTCTCTCTTTTGCGGATCAGAAGCACAAAAATTTCAGATATTATTGATTGCCTAAACTTATATTAAGCATTAGCAATTAGTCGCAATTGAGTCTTAATGAATTTCCGTTGCTATGGTTCCCACAGATAATGCTCAATACACAAACTTGTTAAAGAGCGAAATTGTCGTAGCGGTGTCCCTGACACCGCTCAGCATTATCTCTTGAAATAACGTTATCTTTTTGAAAATCAGTGACGAATTATACTAATATTCACTGTTCTTTAACTAATATTCCAAGTCTCATCATTTTTACCTGAGAATAAATATTTCTCCTGTATTAAAATTCAGATATCGTAACTAGTCATAGTCAAAGATAAGCCCTTCCTAATCAACAGGCTTAATCAAATCTGCGGTTAGTTACTGACGCAGGATATTCTTGATGACTTTAAAACAAAGTTAATCTTCTTGTACCAATTATAATTTTTAAATGAAATATCATAACATCAAGATATTTCGTTTCAAATGACAATATTCGTTACACTGCTTTATTTCTCTTGAGTGCTTCTTTATTACATTACACCTCGAACATCAACAAACAAAGATAAGCAAATTATAAAATGGTACTGAACATGATCTACCTTAGTCAAAAGGTTCAAATGGCTCTGAGCGTTATAGGACTTAACATCTGAGGTCATCAGTCCCCTAGAACTTAGAACTACTTAAATCTAACTAACCTAAGGACGTCACACACATCCATGCCCGAGGCAGGATTCGAACCTGCGACCGTAGCGGTCGCGCGGTTCCAGACTGAAGCGCCTAGAACCGCTCGGCCACACCGGCCGGCCTACCCTAGTCATCAACATACCAAAAGGGTAGACAAAATGAACGAGACAGGGGAGCGACACGGCTCTGAGAAATCCTGAGCGCAACATTGGTCAACTCCACCCCATGTCAGCTGGCGAACAAACCCGTGAGGTTGTGTCCTGAGTAAAGGATGCCAATGGCAATATATATACGGAAGGTAAAAACCGCGTGTAAATTGAGTTCAAGTCGGTGGAGTCAGCGAACGGTGTTGCCGCTATTGAAAGTCAAAAGTCAGCGAAATTTTATATCCCACATTTCTTTGTCAGAAAGGAAGATCTGATACGATACGTACATATTAACAACCACGTTGAAGAACTTGCGGAAGAACTGGATTCAGGAGTGAAAATTCTTGATGTTCACCATATCTTGAATAAATATTTGAGACGCGAAGAAGTTAAATACATCTATGTCTACATGACTACTCTGCAGGTCAAACGTAAGTGTCCATATTTCTAGAAATATGCAATAAATTTGAGGTCCGCTATCGCGTCTCAGTTAGTTAAAACTACTTTCGCTGATCAGAGACTTCCGACAGCGTTCTACGTTATGAATACGAGGCGCACTGTTCATAATGCCATGCCGAAACCGTGGAGCAGCGGTGTAGGATGTGCAAAATGTGCCGGATTGCACAACGTAACTGAAGGCATTGTCGGTGGAGTTTGTCAATGTATTTGCTGCGAGGGCCCCCATTTGCCCATGGACAAAAATATTACGCTTAATTTCTAAAGCAGGTGTATATTAAAAGTAATGTAATACGATCATGGAACATGCATTGCAGTTAGAAAACGGTGGCTCGAACGCAGGACGAGCTACTACCCCTTCGCCAGATTTTTATTAGAGCTTTTTATTAGAGCCACTCATGAGCACCCCGTCTACCATTTGCTGGACGGCCTCGCTGCCACCGATGACGTGTTATTCCAGCACAGTTCCATAGGCACAGCCTCAGATGGCCGCGGCGCTGCCGGCCTGCGCGCCTTGTAATAGAACTGGTTAGTGGTTCATTTTTTATTAAGGTGAGATGTTAGGCCATATACCGACAATGTTAAATTAACTCAATTCATGATCCATTCCCTCAGAAACTTCTGAACGGATTGGTTTAAAATTTTCACTCAAAATTACACAAAAGAGCCAAAGAAACTGGTACACCTGTCTAATACCGTGTAGGACCCCTGCGAGCACTCACAAGTGCCGCAACACGACGTGGCATGGACTCGACTAGTATCTGAAGTAGTGCTGGAGGGATATGACACCATGAATTCTGCAGGGCTGTCCATAAACCCGTAAGAGTACGAGGGGGTGTAGATCTCATCTGAACAGTATGATGCAAGGAATCCCAGATATGCTCGATAATGTTCATTTTTGGGGAGATTGGTTACCAGCGGAAGTGTTTAAACTCAGAAGAGTATTGTTGAGGCCACTCTGTAGCAATTCTGGACGTAGGGGTGTCGCTTTGTACTGTTGGAATTGGCCAAGTCCGTCGGAATGCACAATGGACATGAATGGATGCAGGTGATCAGACAGGATGCTTACGAACGTGGCACCTGTCAGAGTCGTATCTAGATGTATCAGGGGTCCCGTATCATTCCAACTTCACATGCCCTACACCATTACAGAGCTGCACCAGCTTGTCTCCATCCCCGTATACGTCCATCCGCTCGATACAATTTGAAACGAGACTTGTCCGACCAGGCAACAGTCGTCAACAGTCCAGTGTCGGTGTTGACGGGCCCAGGCGAGACGAAAAGCTTTTTGTCGTGCAGTCATCAAGGGTACACGAGTGGGCCTTCGACTGCGAAAGTCCATATCGATGATGTTTCGTTGAATGGTTCGCACGCTGACACTTGTTGATGGCCCAGCACTGAGATCTGCAGCAATTTGCGGAAGGGTTGCACTTCTGTCACGCTGAACGATTCTCTTCAGTCGTCGTTGATCCAGTCCTTGCAGGATCTTTTTCCGCCAGCAGCGATGTCGGAGATTTGATGTTTTACCGGATTCCTGATATTCATGGTACACTCTTGAAATGGTCGTACTGGAAAATCCCCGCTTCATAGCTACCTCGGAGATGCTGTATCCCATCGCTCGTGCGCCGACTATAACTCCACGTCCAAACTCATTGAAATCTTGGTAAGCTGCCATTGTAGCAGCAGTAACCGTTCTAACAACGGCGCAAGACACTTGTTGTCTTATATAGGCGTTGCTGACCGTTTGTGTAACTCACTAATGGCTGTGGTATTATAATTCAGAATATAATTCTAAATTTAATTTCCGTGCATTTCATTTGCTTGTGAAAAAATCAATAAATATATTTATTACAGAACAATTACTGGTGCACTCAACATGACTTAGGGTCCACAGCTGCAATACAGTGGTGTTTACAATCTGTGAAATTTTCATTACAGTTTCACTCATAGTTTCTGAGCAAACGGGACAAATGTTTGAGAATTTATGGTTTTGAGAAAATGAGACATGAAATTTTACAACACGAATATATCAGGAGAAACTTAGATATCCGTTCCTAAGAAGTGGTTAGAAGCAGATGCACCATAATCAGGGTCCTCATTATCTGGGGTTCATTTGCTCATTTCCTTTCCTTGCTTCTTGACCCTTTGGACATGTGGAGAGCAGCAAAATCTGACTTGTCAATACGCAAGCTGTCAAGTTCTCTTAGAATAGTTACAGTATTTTGTCTAGGTGATATACTTAACTGTACTATAGCTTTTAGTCAGCCAATGTTTCCGTTGTTTCACGTTATCACTGCATCTGACACTCCTATTTGTAATGTTCTGTAACGAACAAACTCATTTTTAGAGATGCGGTTCCGAATGATGTTGCTGAAGGCCTCATTTACGTTTTGAGTTACCGAGCGCGATAGCGCAGTGGTTAGCATTTTGGACTCGGATTCAGGAGAACGACGGTTCGAAACCGTGTTCGGTCTTCCTGACTCAGATTTTCCGTAATTTCTCTAAATCGCTTCAGGCAATGCCGGGCCGGCCGTTGTGGCCAAGCGGTTCTAGGCGCTTCAGTCCGGAACCGCGCGACTGCTACTGTCGCAGGTTCGAATCCTGCCTCGGGCATGGATGTGTGTGATGTCCTTAGGTTATTTTGATTTAATTAGTTCTAAGTTCTAGGGGACTGATGACCTCAGATGTTAAGTCCCATAGTGCTCAGAGCCATTTGAGCCATTTGAGCACTGCCGGGATGGTTCCTTTGAAAAGGGCACCGCCGTCTTCCTTCCCCATCCTTTCGTAATCCGATCAGATCGACGACCTCACTGTTTTGTCCCCTCCCCCAATTCAACCAATCAATGTGATGAGTCTTTCTGTGCAAGCACTTACTCAGTAGGTCAGTGTGGGCAAGGTCTCTGTAGACTGGTTTGGTTCAAAATGGCTCTGAGCACTATGGGACTTAACTTCTGAGGTCATCAGTCCCCTATAACGTAGAACCACTTAAACCTAACTAACCTAAGGACGTCACACACATCCATGCCCGAAGCAGGATTCGAACCTGCGACAGTAGCGGTCGCGCGGTTCCAGACTGTAACGCCTAGAACCGCTAGGCCACTCCGGCCGGCGACTGGTTTAGTTTGGCCCATAATTGAATCAGTGATAGACTGCTTACGCGTGAATGTGTTGAGTTTACCAGCTGCCTATGCTTTCCTAAATTTGCACCCTGTGTCAGGGGATGGCGGACACAGAAAATGTGTTGGCTGTAATGAAGGGATCAAGTTCTTTTGTAAATAAAAAAAATGATATAATAAATATGACTGATTATTAAAAATATTTTAGTTTTTGCAATACATTTTGTTAACATGTTTTTCAGTCTTTTCTTAATAGTATGGTTCATTAACAAATATTTTTGAAGTTAATTAAAACTGCATAAAATTGTTGTAATTTGAAGCTGAGCTGTATACATATATACTTTTTTTAATCTAGTACTGTCAGACACATATACACAACCTACTCTGAAACTATTAGAGTGAAGAAGAACCTTTCCCATTTACTTTCTGATTGGTTTTCCTTTCCATACACTGTTTTGTACAACATCTTAATGTAATCGTTACTTTCTGACTCAATCATTACTATATACAACGTTTCCAGGTGCATTCTTATTGCTTTTCCTCTCTGATTGGTTTTTCATACGATATGTACAACATACGGGAAACAGGTGGACTAGTAGCAGCTGGAGATCCACACACACACACACACACACACACACACACACACACACACACACACACACACATTTATATACAGGGTGTTACAAAAAGGTACGGCCAAACTTTCAGGAAACATTCCTCACACACAAAGAAAGAAAATATGTTATGTGGACATGTGTCCGCAAACGCTTACTTTCCATGTTAGAGCTCATTTTATTACTTCTCTTCAAATCACATTAATCATGGAATGGAAACACATAGCAACAGAACGTACCAGCTTGACTTTAAACACTTTGTTACAGGAAATGTTCAAAATGTCCTCCATTAGCGAGGATACATGCATCCATCCTCCGTCGCATGGAATCCCTGATGCGCTGATGCAGCCCTGGAGAATGGCGTATTGTATCACAGCCGTCCACAATACGAGCACAAAGAGTCTCTACATTTGGTACCGGGGTCGCGTAGACAAGAGCTTTCAAATGCCCCCATAAATGAAAGTCAAGAGGGTTAAGGTCGGGAGAGCGTGGAGGCCATGGAATTGGTCAGCCTCTACCAATCCATCGGTCACCGAATCTGTTGTTGAGAAGCGTACGAACACTTCGACTGAAATGTGCAGGAGCTCCATCGTGCATGAACCACATGTTGTGTCGTACTTGTAAAGGCACATGTTCTAGCAGCACAGGTAGAGTATCCCGTATGAAATCATGACAACGTGCTCCACTGAGCGTAGGTGGACGAAACTGAAATGAGCTCTAACATGGAAATTAAGCGTTTCCGGACACATGTCCACATAACATCCTTTCTTTATTTGTGTGTGCGGAATGTTTCCTGAAAGTTTGGCCATACCTTTTTGTAACACCCTGTATACATAAACGTTATTCTCACGCTTTTCTGAGCATTTTACAAGTGTGAATATAACATTTTCGCTGATAAAACATAAATTTCTATTGGACCACATCTCAAAATTTGCGGTTCTGATTTGTTTTCATCAGAAATATGGGGTAGCAATATTGGATACTGATGCCTACCATCGCAAATCGCCGGCCGCGGTCGTCTAGCGGTTCTAGGCGCTCAGTCTCGAGACGCGCGACTGCTACTGTCGCAGGTTTGAATCCTGCCTCGGGCGTGGATGTGTGTGATGTCCTTACGTTAGTTGGGTTTAAGTAGTTCTAAGTTCTAGGGGACTGATGACCATAGATGTTAAGTCCCATAGTGCTCAGAGCCATTTGAACCATTTGAACCATCACAAATCAAGCACTATATATACACTGATGAGCCAAAACGTTATGATCACCTGCTTAATAGTTTATTTGGCCATCTTTCTAACGAGATATATCACCCATTCTGCGTATCATGGCTTCTACAGTCCGTAGGTAGATTAATAGAGCTATGTGGCACCAGGTGCCTGTGCACAAGTCATGTAATTCCCGTAAATAACTAGCTACTGATTTGTGTATGCACTACTCGATAGCGACCCAGAAGGGTACCATCAGATTCACATCAGGCGCATTTGGTGACCAAAACATTAACGTGATTTCACTATCATGCTCAATGAACCACTGTAGCACGATTCTGGCTTCGAGACATGAACAAATAACTAGTGAAAAATGACATCGTTGTCAGGGAAGACATCAAGCAACAAGGGATGCTGGTGGTCCACAGCCGACATGGCCTTTTAGATTACTACCACAGATCCCATGCAAGGGCAGGGGAATGTTCATCACAGCATAATACTGCTCCAACCGGCTTGCATCCGCGTGCGGTGCTCGTTTTGAGCAGCCGTCCGCCTGGATGTCGGTGTTTGTGGAGACGACCATCTACCTGGTGTAGCAGAAACGTGATCCATCCGTCGAGCCGACATTTTTCCCGTGAAATACGGTTCAATGTCGATTATCCAAGGCCCACTACAATCGTAACTGACGATTTCGTTGGGCCAACATGTGACCACGCAGGGGTAGTCTGCTACGAAGACCCTTCTTCAACAACGTGCGCTAAATGGTGTGCTCCAAAACGCGTGTGCGTCCAACGGCATTGTGCTCTTTCGCCAGAGGTGCCACACCACGCCATCTATCCTACTTTACAGAGCAGACAAGCCTCAAACTCAGCGTTCTGTGAAAAGTCGTGGACGACCAAACATTTTGCGCCTTGTGGTAGTTTCACTGTCCTTCTAGCACTTTCCGTAGATGCTCACGACAGTAGCACGTGAACATTCGACCAGATACACCGTACCCGAGATACTCGTTCACAGGGTCTGATTGATAATAATCTGCTCTTTGGCAAAGTCACTTTTCTCAGTGGATGTCTCCATTCGCAGCACAAATTTTCGTTAGGGTAATCCCCCGTCCGCCTCTGCTCGGCTTACATACTTCTCTAACTGCGTCAGATGTCTGAAACGCCACCAGGAGGCATCCAACCTTGCCGTAGGCAGTAGTTGTAATGATTTGGCTGATCAGTGTGTTTACAGTGAGGTGTCAAAAGTCATGAGATACCGACTGAAATCGTTTCGGACATCCTTTTATCAGATGTACTGCAGCAGCTCAATACGACGTGGACTCAACATGTCGTTGGAAGTCGCCTGCAGTAATACTGAACAATTCTGTCTCTATTGGCGTCCATAATTACAAAAGGGTTGCCGGTGTAGGATTTTGTGCACAAAATGACCTCTCGAATACGTCCCATAAATGTTCTATAGGATTCACGTTGGGAAATCTGGGTGGCCAAATCACTCGTGTTGTCCAGAAAAAAACAATCATAAACAACAGTGGCTTGATGACATGGCGCACTGTCATCCATAAAAATTCCATCGTTGTTTGGGAACATGAAGTCCATGAATGGCTACAAATGGTCTCCAAGTTCCCAAACATTACCAATGCCAATCAACGATCGGTTCAGTTGGACCAGAGGGCCGAGTACATTCCACGTAAACACAGCCCACACCGTTACGGAGCCGCCACCGACCTGTGCAGTGACTGGTTGACAGCTTGGGTCTATGGCTTTGTAGGGTCTGCGTCACACTCGAACCATACCATCAAATTTACCAACTGAAATCGGGACTCGTCTGACCAGGCCATGGATTTCCAGTCGTCTAGGGTCCAACCGAGTTGTTTCACGAAAGGCACTGCAGGCGATGTCATGCTGTTTGCAAAGGAACTCGTGTTGGTCATTTGCCGCCATTACCCATTAAAGCCAAATTTCGACATACTGTCCTAACTCACACGTTCGTGGTCCGTTCGACACTGATTTCTGCGGTTACTCCACGCAGTGTTGCTAGCCTGTCAGCACTGAACACTCTTCGCAAACGCCGCTGCTCTCAGTCTCTAAGTGAAGGCCATTGCCCACGGCTTTGTCCTTGGTGAGAGGTAATGCCTGAAGTTTCCTGTTCTCAGCACGCTTTTGACACTGTGGGTCTCGGAATACTGAATTCCCTAACGATTTCCGAACTGGAATGTTCCATGCGGCTAGCTCCAACTACCATTCTGCGTTCGAAGTCTGTTAAGTCTCGTCGAGTGCCTTAATAATGTCGGAAACCTTTTTATATGTTTGACCTAAGTAGAAATGATAGCTCCGCCAATTCACTGCCCCTTTATACCTTGCGTACACAATATTGCTGCCATCTGTATATGTGCATAACGCTAACCCATGACTTTAGTGACAGTGTAAATTGTGTGTATTCATGTACACAGTCTACAATATGCACAGGGTGTAACACGTATAAATGCAGATATTTCTGTTGGTGACTGAAGACAGCGCTGAACTACATTACATCAGTATTTACGTCATTTGCAGACTAATAATGATAGCTATTACAAGTGATATGTTTTTAGTTTGGTCAGTAAAAATGGATCTGAGCACTATGGGACTTAACATCTGAGGTCATCTGTCCCCTAGAACTTAGAACTACTTAAACCTAACTACCCTAAGGACATCACACACATCCGTGCCCGAGGGAGGATTCGAACCTGCGACCGTAGCGGTCGCGTGGTTCCAGGCTGAAGCGCCTAGAACCGCTCGGCCACACAGGCCTGCAGTTTGGTCATTACCTCGAAGTACATGTGGTAAGAGCAAGCCATTCGTGCTTAGTTTCCCACGGGGAACAGGTCATATTTTGAAGTGTGGACACATGGACGCAAAACTGTTTGTCTGTACTGACTGGTGTAATCCACTTAGTGGTGCAGTTACAACTGCTCAGAAAACATTACACCTTGTACACAGGGTGAAGCGAAAAATCGCGCACTCGGGCTTCGCAACGCAACTCCTCACATGAGAGCGATAAAAATATGTCTGTCACAAAATTGCGTCCAGCGAGGGCATCTGGCAGAAAAAGGACGTTAAAGAGTGGCAATCTGGGAACACTGTAACAACATGTATGGTAGCTACCTCTGTCAGCAAACCACTGCTGTGCTGTGCAGTTGGTGCAGTAGATAGAGTTTTGGGTTTGTGTGCAACAGGTCGATGGTTCGATCCTGGGTTGAAGCTTATGTTTTTCATTTGGTAAATGTAGTGCAGGTGGTACGGTACATGGCATCTTAATCATCAACAGCGATTGCAGCGGGTCCTCTAGAAAACACTTGCACTTACATGCTACAATCGTAGAAATGGAAGATTGGTCAGCTTTGAAAGAAGCCCTGTTCATGTCATGGAGTTTCACAATTTCCTCATCCACTAGATGTGAAAGCTGTTTTCCTTGTATCCTCCTCCAATGGACCCAGAGGTTAGTAGCAACTACACTCCTGGAAATGGAAAAAAGAACACATTGACACCGGTGTGTCAGACCCACCATACTTGCTCCGGACACTGCGAGAGGGCTGTACAAGCAATGATCACACGCACGGCACAGCGGACACACCAGGAACCGCGGTGTTGGCAGTCGAATGGCGCTAGCTGCGCAGCATTTGTGCACCGCCGCCGTCAGTGTCAGCCAGTTTGCCGTGGCATACGGAGCTCCATCGCAGTCTTTAACACTGGTAGCATGCCGCGACAGCGTGGACGTGAACCGTATGTGCAGTTGACGAACTTTGAGCGAGGGCGTATAATGGGCATGCGGGAGGCCGGGTGGACGTACCGCCGAATTGCTCAACACGTGGGGCGTGAGGTCTCCACAGTACATCGATGTTGTCGCCAGTGGTCGGCGGAAGGTGCACGTGCCCGTCGACCTGGGACCAGACCGCAGCGACGCACGGATGCACGCCAAGACCGTAGGATCCTACGCAGTGCCGTAGGGGACCGCACCGCCACTTCCCAGCAAATTAGGGACACTGTTGCTCCTGGGGTATCGGCGAGGACCATTCGCAACCGTCTCCAAGAAGCTGGGCTACGGTCCCGCACACCGTTAGGCCGTCTTCCGCTCACGCCCCAACATCGTGCAGCCCGCCTCCAGTGGTGTCGCGACAGGCGTGAATGGAGGGACGAATGGAGACGTGTCGTCTTCAGCGATGAGAGTCGCTTCTGCCTTGGTGCCAATGATGGTCGTATGCGTGTTTGGCGCCGTGCAGGTGAGCGCCACAATCAGGACTGCATACGACCGAGGCACACAGGGCCAACACCCGGCATCATGGCGTGGGGAGCGATCTCCTACACTGGCCGTACACCACTGGTGATCGTCGAGGGGGACACTGAATAGTGCACGGTACATCCAAACCGTCATCGAACCCATCGTACTATCATTCCTAGACCGGCAAGGGAACTTGCTGTTCCAACAGGACAATGCACGTCCGCATGTATCCCGTGCCACCCAACGTGCTCTAGAAGGTGTAAGTCAACTACCCTGGCCAGCAAGATCTCCGGATCTGTCCCCCATTGAGCATGTTTGGGACTGGATGAAGCGTCGTCTCACGCGGTCTGCACGTCCAGCACGAACGCTGGTCCAACTGAGGCGCCAGGTGGAAATGGCATGGCAAGCCGTTCCACAGGACTACATCCAGCATCTCTACGATCGTCTCCATGGGAGAATAGCAGCCTGCATTGCTGCGAAAGGTGGATATACACTGTACTAGTGCCGACATTGTGCATGCTCTGTTGCCTGTGTCTATGTGCCTGTGGTTCTGTCAGTGTGATCATGTGATGTATCTGACCCCAGGAATGTGTCAATAAAGTTTCCCCTTCCTAGGACAATGAATTCACGGTGTTCTTATTTCAATTTCCAGGGGTGTATTATTCTTGCCTCGTTCAGGTCCATACATTTCGTTAGGGCCTTACGTTACCAATGTGCTTTGCGAATAAGGTCCAAACTCGGTTACTATTTGAATGTGTTACCATCATGGTCCCATGCCTTTCAACACTGAGTCTGGCAACCACATCCTGTTTAGTATGTATTTCAATTTAATATTATTATTATTCTATCGATGGGACTGAGGAAACATCACGTCTATTACCGTTAGGGACGCATTGTAATTCGAAACAGAACATTTCACAATTGGCAATGTCGGTATGAATCATGCAGAACAATATCTGTCTGAGTAGTAATGCGCATTACATGGAACAGGTGAATCTTTAGCATCTCGAAATTGATATTGTTTTTAGTTATTCTGTCCTATGGCAGGTCATTTAATTCAGCTGTCTATTTTGATTTGTCTAACCGCGTATTTTTTATGTTCAGAGTTACAAAATATTGTAAATTTAGGAAACATGTGACGTAAGAAACGGCGTATATTACAGTATGAAATGTCAGAATGATATTTTCAAATAAAAGAATGCACTCCAACCCAGTATCGAACCCACGACCTCCTGCATGCTAACCCAAAATTCTATCCTCTACACCAACTGTGCAACACAACTAACTTTTGCTGATGCAGCTAGTTACCATACATGTGGTTACAGTGTTGCCAGATTGCCACTCTTTAACGTCCTTATTCTGCAGGATGCACTCGAAGGACGAAATTTTGCGAGAGACATTTTTTTTATCGATGGCGAGTGAGGAGTCGCGCTGCGAAGCACGAGTGAGTGAATTTCGCTTCACCCTGTATATGCAGACATAGTGTGAACTTGATCATGCATACACATACACACACCTATGACAAACGGTTCATCCCGCTATTCCATGTACTCTCGCGCATATATCGACTATTTACAACTAAATATACATCCACACACTCAGTCACTCAAGTGAAGAGTGTGAGAACAAGAGGGTCCGGTCCTATCCTCAGAGATGAACCATTCGTGGTCATGGCACGACAGGCTGGCTTTCAGTTGCAGTGCATCAAGTACCTCATGACATTGTAATTGAAAGACTACTTGACGAATCATGTGTAGAGCGTCGCCAACGCCCTCGAGCAGGGACTTCCTCTAATCCTCGGTCGTAGCAGTCATTGAGGCCACATGATGCACACCCTTAGGCCATCTTTGAGTGGCACCTGTTGTCTATACGGTATGCACACATTTTAGGTCTGAGCGACACGAACTCCACAACCCGTGATCCATTAACCACGTCCTTCATCACACACATTGTAAGTAGGCTGTTTATGTTTTCTTTATGTAAGTTTGCTGTTTATGTTTTTTATTGGCAACGTTACATAGCACTCTGTATGAAAATCACTGGCTGTGCTGTGTGCAGTATGTGGCTAGTTTGCATTGTTGTCTGCCATTGTTGTCATGAACTGCTATAGCTGGATGCGAACAGCGCGTAGCGCTGGGCAGTTGGAGGTGAGCCGCCAGCAGTGGTGGATGTGGGGAGAGAGATGGCGGAGTTTTGAAAAATGTCATGAACTGCTGTATATATTATGAATCTTGAGGTAAATACATTGTTTGTTCTCTATTAGAACCTTTCATTTGCTAAGACTATCAGTAGTTAGTGCCTTCCGTAGTTTGTATCTTTTATTTAGCTGGCAGTAGTGGCACTCGCTGTATTGCAGTAGTTCGAGCAACGAAGATTTTTGTGAGGTAAGTGATTTGTGAAAGGTATAGTTTAATGTTTGTCAGGGCCATTCTTTTGCAGGGATTTTTGATAGTCAGATTGCGTTGCGCTAAAAACATTGTGTGTGTCAGGTTAAGCACAGTCTTGTACAATTGTTCTAAGTGGACGTTTCACATGTAAAAATTGTTCAAAGGGGACGTTTCATATGTCGACCCTTAGCCTAGGATACCTCACTGGAATCTTCTGATTTTTTTCTTGTAGTTTGTGTATTTAGTGTAGCTTTGTTTATTGCTAGCGCGTAATTGTAGAGAGAATCTCCTTTGTAGTTGCAGTCTTTCATTGTTGTAATGTAAAACAGTTGTGGCATGCATGTAGCTTTGCGCCAAGTATTTCGCTGCTGCAATTAACTAGATATTATTTTCAGTGCTATGTTAATGTGTTCTCTTATTTTTGCTATTCAAATTGTGCTTTTCTGTGTTATCGTGTGAAATATTGTCACAATAATGGCGTGTGAAAAACGTAACACTCGGCTCCAAAGTAAAATGAGAAACGACAGTGAAGACGAAAGCAATGTGTTAGTGCCACTGTGTAATGAGTTAACTACTGTTCAAAGTAGTAATTTGGTAACTGTGCATAGGGAAATGGAGCGGGCGTCAAACAATGGCGTAGACAGTCAAACAGGTAGTGAACAGGGAAGCATTATCGATCGATCGGTCGGCAACAGCTCGCCTCAGGAATCCGAAATGATAGGACACAATTTTGCAAATACTGTAGATTCAGGTTTTGCGTCCTCACCGTCTTCTCAAATGAGTCAAGACACATTTTCTGCTTGTCAAAATGTGAATGTTGCTGGTGCAAATGCACTGCCGAAAAGCGTAGAGGAACAGATTCCAGACACTAATGCGTTGTTATTACAATTAATGCAACAAATGGGACAAAATCTCCTAAAGTTAGACACAATGGAACAAAATCTTAAAAAGTTAGACACAGTGGAACAAAATCTGCAAAAGTTAGACACAATGGAACAACACCAGAGACAAACACAGCAACAGTTAGACACAGTGGAACAAAATCTTAAAAAGTTAGACACAATGGAACAAAATCAGAGACAAACACAGCAAAAGCTTCAAAAGTTAGACACCACACTTGAACAAACACGTGAAGATTTAACTACTGAGTTACATAACATTGAATCGAAATGTCAAAAAGTCTGTAATGACGTAAAAACACAAATTTGTGAGCATTTTCAGCCTATTTTTTCGCGGCATGAAAATGCATTACAGAATCACGAAGCAGCCATAAAAGAACTGCAAACTATTGTTCATGAAAATCATGAGACCTTGCAAGCTAAAATGGACTCAGTTGCATCTACCGATTCGGTTACGCAACTTGCAAAAACTCAGGAAAACTTAAAGGACACAGTAGAAAGACACATGGGGGAAATTAGTTCATTATCAGAGAAAGTAGCCGAACTTTCGGATCAGGTCACTAACTTATCTGCAAAGGTAGATGATTATCTGAATGACACAAGACCTGTAGCCATCACTGACACAGAAGAGTGTGAACAAATTAGGAAATTCAAACAAAATCAGAATCAAATTAATACGCAACACCAAGGAGAAATCCAGGAAGTACAAGATCAGCTGACACAGGTAATACAAGAATTACGTATTTCAGAGGACACTCGTGCTCCAATACGGGAAGAGGGACATAGAAATACGGAACAGCCACAAAATAATAACTCAGGGCACTTCGGAAATTATGAAAGAAATTGGCAAGGTACATCGAATTTTGAGATGGAACCGCCGACACGACGTAACAATGACCGATATGCTACTCGCCGACACGATGATTTTGACTATAAGCTGTTCATTACTACATGTAAATTCAAAACGTTTAAGAATTCTGCCAACGACATTCATCCACAAGCGTGGCTCCATCAATTCTCTCATTGTTTTCCTCCCAACTGGTCATTGGAGCACAGGTTAGAATTTATGTGTGGCTACTTGGAGAATGAACCAGCTGTAAGAATGCAATCGCTCATTCACGATTGTCACAGTGAAGGAGAATTTTACCATGCCTTCCTCTCAGTATATTGGTCTCAAGCTACACAAGACCGAGTAAAACATAGCATCATAATGATGAAACATTTCGAACAATCTGAATTTTCCAGTCTTGTCAAATATTTTGAAGACATGTTGCACAAGAATCAGTACCTGTCAAACCCATACAGCCCTTCAGAACTCATACGCATTTGCTTAATCAAATAACTTAACATTTACGACATATTATTTTAGCAGGACGTTGCAAAGACGACATTGAAGCTTTTCAGGGACTGTTACAAGAACTGGAAATTGACACAGACAGTCGCGGGATGCGAAAACAGGAAAACAATCATTACATGTCACATCCGTCACAATTCCGTGACGACAGAAACAATAAATGGCCACGACAAACCTATTCTTACAACGTAAATCGTGACCAAAACAGACACCACCCATATGACAACCACTGGCAGAGTAATAGTTACAGGGAAAGATCACCTTTCCGCGGTAATGACTATCACAGAGACAATCAGAGAAACAGACAATATGGGAACCAAAATAACTATTATCAAGGGAGACAGAATAACTTTAGACGCAACGGTCCAGCGCGTAGTTACGATTCTGGGAGAAATTCTCCACCACATGACCGACATGAAAGAAACTATCGAACCTACCGACATGACGACAGACGATATGATCGTAACGACAGACCTGAATTGCATCAGAACTGGCGAGATTTAAATAGAGCAGAGCACTCTCGTCACGATGAATTTGTAGAAGTTAGGTCTCCAAATCCCAATAACGGCGCGCACCAACAAAGAAACAGACAATGACTCACACCGCAGGCAGCTGCGTGCGCCGGCTGGCTCCGAGAAAAATAACATTGACGCTAACCTTGAGCAAAATTCCCGTATTCTTTACGGACGAATACCGCATGATACTTGCATTCAAGTTGAAACTCTGCGTACTGAGAAGAGCAAAGGGTAAAAGATTACACCACATTTCTCATGTAAAACCATTTATTGACAGATAATCTGCTTTTTAACTTAGTCTTTGCAATTTTCACTTCACGCTACTTGTACAATTTGTCACACTGAGAAACTGTTAACATGCAACATTTTGGTTTGCTTACGAGTGGATTCTGGATTTGAGGTGCTTTATGTGAAATGCCAGATGACACAGCGGTTAGTTTATGTGACAGCTACACGATTTTATCACGACGCTGCTAATGCATGACAATTTACAATGTTGCTTTTGCGGTGTATCTGTTTTATATCTGCACAGTTTTTTCTGAATTCTTCTATAAAGTGACTTTTGTGCTATTGCTACAAGGAGACAGCCTTTTCCGTAGGACAACAATACGTTACAGCGACAACAATACGTTACAGCACAGTACTTTCCTCATCACGGCAATAAGCGTAATAACTAAGATATCTATACGCAAAGCATTTCACTTTTGTGTATCATGAGGTAAGTACATTGACTTCTGCAGAACTTAGCTTTCGGAGGACAATAACTACGACACTTCCCAGAGATTATCTTACAGCAAGACGCACATTTAGCGCTACAGGACACGTATTTGAGTGATTAATTTTGTACTTAAAACATTTATTTTTAAAGATTTTTGAATTACAAAAAAAAGTTTTTCGTGATACATTTCATTCCATTGCTGTAATCTGTAACACCTGAGGGTATAATTACAATAAACCTCAGGGGGGTACACGCCTACTTTGTGTACCATGTGTTTGGCAAGCACAAGGAGCCCTAGCTAATATGGTATTTGCTTATACAATTTAACACATCGTTACCATATTTCTCTAACACATAAATTACACAGCTATCTGATAATTTAACAGAGAAACAAACATCTTTTTACTACGTCAGTGACAGATGTTTATGCAATTACAGAGTTGGATTACTTCACACTTAAGAAATTGTATTTTGTCTGTACTTTGTGAACTGTTCATATTTTTTCAGAACCATTGTGATACTATGAGAGCTTTGAATGATGTATTTGGTATGAGATCATGATTTTTAAAGTACGTTGGAGGTAGATGACACTTTTGACATGAGCAGAGAATTTTGTTAGGTTTTGAAATTATTGGAGGAAGCTACGACGATTTTGAGATTTGACTGAGGTTTTATGATGTTATTTTTACGACGACGATGTGTATTATGCTGTTGCGGTAAGTTTATGATCCATAAGCTGATGCTATATGAGTTATTTGATTATGCTATGTATCTGTTATGATGAAATATGGAAAAAGTGTCGACGAATAAGGTAAGGAGTAATGAATAGTGGTTAGGGACTCTTGACTTGTGGAAAAGGATGTTGGAAACCAAGAATCGTACTTTAAGAGTTATGAAATGTGTGTGAAAATGCGTGAATGTATCACAATGCAAGCGAAAATTTTTTGGACACTGTCATATCAATAGCATTTTGTTTCTACAGATTTGTAACGCAAATTCTTGACCTGTGAAATATTTTTATATGAGACTGTCACTGTAGCGAAAACTGCTGTCGTCAATATTTCCGTAAGAAAGTTAAGTGACCATCTGTACATAATGCGTCGTGGGCACCCAGGTGTGTCAGACACCTGGAGAACAAGCCATTAGGGTGTGCCAGAGGCACAGGTGGAAGAGAAGGACAAAGAGAGGCCTATATCACTGTTAATGACATTCCTTTGTAGAGGGCATCGCTAATGCGACACGCTCGTTACTTGAAAACATATGATTTTTGTAATGCGTTGTGGGCACACAGCTGTGTCAAACACCTGGAGAACAAGCCATTAAGATGTGCCTTTCATCGCTAATGCGACACCCTCGTTACTTAAAAATTTATGATATTTACTGAAATGCCTAACAAAATGACAAGAAATATTTTTACATCTGCACACCTGATTATGACAAGTGTCTTTCTACGAGAGTTGAGAGCCATTAACTTATGAAATGAAATGTCACATGACTACTGAATGATATTTTTATGCTTTGGTTTGCGTAATTGCTTATTTCATTTGATATCTGGTTTCCAGCTGTGTCACAGCATTGCTTTGATAAAATAAAATGCATTTGCTAATGTGAACTCTTTCTGTCAACAGATCTATTAAATAATTATTTTATGATCCACATTCTTTAAAAAGGAGCACTTGGAAAGGAAAGAACAATAAGAAGGAACTAGCAACAGTAAAACAAAATTTTCTTTTCAAGTACATGGTAATATTTTTTTTACAATAAGTTGTTATGGTGCACCACTTTAATTACATAGACATTAAGATGACCACTTTAATTACATAGACATTAAGATGTGAATATGCATTTCCCTTGTCTGCATTGTTGTTTTTACTGTAATAATTTTTCTGCTTGAGCTATGTCATGTTTAGGTATAAGTTGCTGCTGTTTGCCAGGCATAGTGTTATTGAATTTGACTTTTGCTAATTTATGCTGCTAGCTTTGCCAATTTGCATTTTTTGTCATTTCTGTTTGTGTTGATTTGTTGTGATGCTGCATTGCCTCGTCCCTTGGTATATATATCTGAGCTCAGTAGATTTAAGTTAGCTTAAGAGGGGGTAGACTATATAAGAAACTGACTATGGAGAATAGGTAAAGTATGCATTGCAAGGTTACATGAAAAAAGATTTGGGCCCAAATGAGTGTTGTACAATCAGAAATAATCATTTTGAAAGAAATATGAATAGAATACAGGAAGGAGGTATAGGTAGGATTTTCTTGGAAATAAATGATGAGGTAAGCAATATGTGAACATATAAATACAGAAAGCATGCTTGGATAGGATTTTTTTGGTGGAAACAAATGTTGAAATAAGACGAAAGATCTATCGAATGAAGTTGTGGGGTGGACTGCAGTACCAAATGTTACACTGAAAACAAACCCTGTCCTTTCCTTTTGTGTTATCCCACTATGTGTTTGGGTACCCTTGTGTATTTGTGTTTTTCCTGTCTTTATGTGTTTAGCTGATGAGAGCTATGTTGTAGAATTTTTCTAATACTCTGTTATTTACCTTGTAAAGATGTTTAGACATTATTTATTCTGTTTTAATGCTCATGTGTGAAGTTGACGTTTCAAAAGTGATTCTGATCTTTTATTTTTGTACTCATGTCATCATTCCTGTAACATTGATGTATATGTTTATTTCTATTCTTTTGTAAAGCCCTATTACTACAAATATTATCTGTATTGTTATGTTCTTTATTGGTGTATTTTGTACCTTTGTAATTGTATTCTCATGTTATAAAATGGTAACTGACACCAGTTCATCATATTAGTAACTTGTGATTTACATTTCACTGCACACATTTCTGTTGGTCATAGTATATGGACAATATGTGAGAAGTAGGGACTGTTAGTGTTTGCACGTGTGTTACTAATTCAGCAAGGGACTGGATAACAGCATTGCTGGTTCTAAAGACAATTCCTAAAACTTTGTGCGTGCACAAGTGGTGGTTTATGGACTTGTTATATTAACTGCAAGACTCTTCACTGGTGATTGTGCACCCGCACAGTCGCAACAGATGGCTGCTGGCCGTCTCTACAAGGACTACAGTGGGTCTGCATCTCTGGTGGCCCACCAATACCACAATCTCTACAAGGATTACAGTGGGTCTGCACCTTCGATGGCCAACCAATATAATTATTTCTACAAGGACTACAGTGGGTCTGCACCTCTGGTGGCCCACCAATACTCTCTACCAGGACTGCAGTGGGTCTGCTCTGTGATGACCTACCTACCAATCTTCTTCAACACGTCGACTGACTCTGCTGTGGGTTTGCTCCATTGTGGCGCATTACCTGTCAGCATGTCAAGAGTCAGCACTGTCTTTCTGTTAGAAGGACAACACTACTTCTTCAAGACTGCATGGACATCCACTACTTCTGTGTGCATTGCCTTTTATTGCTCAGACTTTGATAAAAGAAACGGCAGTTTTACTGTGGTGAATGATCAGGACTGTCTTTATTGACTGTGAGAAAATTTTAGCTTTTGACCAACATTGTATTAATCAGTGTGTGCATTTGATATCTTTGTGATTGTAATTATGAAAAATTTTTTCAAATCTGTATTGGCCAGTGCCCAACACCATTTGTAAAATTTTTTGTGGGGAGCATGGGGGCTATGTAAGTAGGCTGTTTATGTTTTCTTTATGTAAGTTTGCTGTTTATGTTTTTTATTGGCAACGTTACATAGCACTCTGTATGAAAATCACTGGCTGTGCTGTGTGCAGTATGTGGCTAGTTTGCATTGTTGTCTGCCATTGTTGTCATGAACTGCTATAGCTGGATGCGAACAGCGCGTAGCGCTGGGCAGTTGGAGGTGAGCCGCCAGCAGTGGTGGATGTGGGGAGAGAGATGGCGGAGTTTTGAAAAATGTCATGAACTGCTGTATATATTATGAATCTTGAGGTAAATACATTGTTTGTTCTCTATTAGAACCTTTCATTTGCTAAGACTATCAGTAGTTAGTGCCTTCCGTAGTTTGTATCTTTTATTTAGCTGGCAGTAGTGGCACTCGCTGTATTGCAGTAGTTCGAGCAACGAAGATTTTTGTGAGGTAAGTGATTTGTGAAAGGTATAGTTTAATGTTTGTCAGGGCCATTCTTTTGCAGGGATTTTTGATAGTCAGATTGCGTTGCGCTAAAAACATTGTGTGTGTCAGGTTAAGCACAGTCTTGTACAATTGTTCTAAGCGGACATTTCATATGTATAAATTGTTCTAAGGGGACGTTTCATAACATAACCATCTGGTCCTGATGTGAAATGCTGTAAAGGTTATCGGCCAAAGATCCAGACGAGAGGAAGGACTAATCTGATGACGTTATAGAAGAATTGTTGTCGATATGGATGACATATGCGATACAGTATTAGAGACAGAATTTAAAAGGGCTCGGAAAGATTTCAGATCAAGTAAGGCACAAGGGATAGACAACATTCCATAAGAATTTCTCAAATCTTTGGGGGAAGTGGCAGCCAAACGACTATTCGAGCTGGCGTGTAGAATATATAACACTGACGACGTACTATGGGACTATCGAAAATATGTCATTCGCACAGTTCCGTAGATGGCAAGAGCATATAAACGTGAAAACTCTCGTACAATCAGCTTAACAGATCGTGAAACCAAACTGCTGACAAGAATAATATACAGAAAATGATAAAACTGAGGATATGTTACATGATGAGTGTAGCTTTAGGGAAATCAAACGCACCAGAAAGACAGCTCTTGCGTTGTGGCTAATGATGGAAGCAAGACTGAGGAAAAATCAAGACATGTTCATGGGATTTGTTGACCCAGAGAAAGCATTCGACAATGTAAAATAGTGCAAGACGTTCGAATTCCCGAGAAAAATACGGATAAACTATAGGGAAAGTCGTGTAATATACAATATGTGAAAGAAGCAAGAGGGAACATAGGGACTGAAAGACCAAGAAAAAGAGTTCTCGGATTGAAAGGGGTGTAAGACAGGAATGTAGTCTTTCGCCCCCACAGTTCAACCTATAAATCGAAGAAAGAGTGACGGAAATAAAAGAAAGGTTGATGAGTGGGATTAAAATTCAGGGTGAAAGTATATCAATGATAAGATTCACTGATGACATTGCTGTACTCAGTGAATACGAGGAAGAGTTACAGGATCTGCCGGATGGAATGAACAGGATAATGACTACAGAATATAGATTGAGAGCAAACCAGAAAAAGGGAAAAGTAATAGCTGTAGCAGAAATGAGAACAGTGAGAAACGTAACTGAAAGTTAACGATCACGAAACTACAGAAGCAGAGTAATTTTGCTGCCTTGAAAGCAAAGTTACCGATGACATACAAAGCAAGAAGGACACAAAGAGTTGACAGCCACAGGCAAAGGAGGGATTTCTGGCCTAGAGAAGTCTACTGGTGTCAAACAAAGGCCTTAATTTGAGGAAGAAATCCCTGAGACTGTACGTTTGGAGCACATAATTGTATGGCAGTAAATCATAGACAGTGGGAAAACCAGTACACAATAGAATCGAAGCGATTGAGATATAGTGCTACAGAAGAACGTAGAAAATTAGGTGCACTGATAAGATAAAGAATGGGGTGGATCTCTGTGGGATCGGCGAAGAAAGGAACATCAGGAAAACACTGATAAGAAAAAGGAACAGGACAATAGGAAATTGTGTTATAACATCAGAGAATAACCTCTATGACTTCTGCGCCATACTTAGCCACTGTGACTATGCCTTTTTTCTTTACTCTTTATTGACACTTGAATACTATCAAGGTAGGAAGCAGTGCAACTTTGCGTGCGTGTGTGTGTGTGTGTGTGTGTGTGTGTGTGTGTTTATGTGTGTGGGAAGCAGTCGTCACATACGTAGGTAAATTTTGGCGGCGATACTGGAGACTCGTCCGTGCATAGGAATTGTTTCTATGTCTCTCTCCAGCTTCACTAAATTAAGACTGGTAGGACTGGGAAAAAGGAAAAATTTTGTAGGACACGTTTTTCTTTACATATATTCGTCATTACAATCATTCGGTTCCGCAATAATGTCTAAATAATTGCTTTCTATACGCCTTAAATTCAGCCTTTACAACATTCAAACCTATATGTGTAACTGCATGCATAGCTATACCATTTGCAAATTCAGTTTCTACGTAACTCATAGTTATTGCTTGTACATTTGTTCACATTGAAATTGTGTGAATTCAAGCACTCATGCACTCTTCTAATTGATTTAAATTTACACTGTTCTCGAGCAAAAAGTTCACAATGTCATAGTATGAACCTCTGAAATATGGATGCGAGAAACTCAGTCTGCAGGAGCGATCATTAATGCACAGTATAAACCAAGCAAATTCACGACACTCAATTGTTGTATATAAATGTGCATTTCCTCTTAAGTTAATTCAAGAACAGCCTTCCATATACAGGGTGGTCCATTGATCTTGACCAGGCCAATATCTCACGAAATAAGCGTCAAACGAAAAAACTACAAAGAACGAAACTTGTCTAGCTTGAAGGGGGAAACCAGATGGCGCTATAGTTGGCCCACTAGATGGCGCTGCCATA
The DNA here is from genome assembly GCF_023864275.1 of Schistocerca cancellata. Classification (NCBI taxonomy): domain Eukaryota; kingdom Metazoa; phylum Arthropoda; class Insecta; order Orthoptera; family Acrididae; genus Schistocerca; species Schistocerca cancellata. The sequence goes on along the minus strand of NC_064629.1, from coordinate 207,038,812 downwards.
GGTCAAACGGATATCAACTGCGTTTTTTTTTAAAATAGGAACCCCCATATTTTATTACATAGTCGTGTAGTACGTAAAGAAATATGAATGTTTAGTTGGACCACTTTTTTCGCTTTGTGATAGATGGCGCTGTAATAGTCACAAACATATGGCTCACAATTTTAGACGAACAAGTAGATTTTTTAAATGAAAATACAGAACGTAGGTACGACTGAACATTTTATTTCGGTTGTTCCCATGTGATACATGTACCTTTGTGAACTTAACATTTCTGAGAACGCATGCTGTTACAGCGTGATTACCCGTAAATACCACATTAATGCAATAAATGCTCAAAAAGATGTCCGTCAACCTCAATGCATTTGGCAATAAGTGTAACGACATTCCCCTCAACAGCGAGTAGTTTGCCTTCCGTAATGTTCGCACATGCATTGACAATGCGCTGGCGCATCTTGTCAGGCGTTGTCGGTGGATCACGATAGCAAATATCCTTCAACTTTCCCCACATAAAGAAATCCGGGGACGTCAGATCCGGTGAACGTGTGGGCCGTGGTATGGTGCTTCGACGACCAATCCACCTGTCATGAAATATGCTGTTCAATACCGCTTCAACCGCACGCGAGCTATGTGCCGGACATCCATCATGTTGGAAGAACATCGCCATTCTCTCATGCAGTGAAACATCTTGTAGTAACATCGGTAGGACATTACGTAGGAAATCAGCATACATTGCACCATTTAGATTGCTATCGATAAAATGGGGGCCAGTTATCCTTCCTCCCATAATGCCGCACCATACATTAACCCGCCAAGGTCACTGATGTTCCACTTGTCGCAGCCATCGTGGATTTTCCGTTGCCCAATTGTGCATATTATGCCGGGTTACGTTACCGCTGTTGGTGAATGACGCTTCGTCGCTAAATAGAACGCGTGCAAAAAATCTGTCATCGTCCCGTAATTTCTCTTGTGCCCAGTGGCAGAACTGTACACGACGTTCAAAGTCGTCGCCATGCTATTCCTGGTGCATAGAAATATGGTACGGATGCAATCGATGTTGATGTAGCATTTTTAACACCGACGTTTTTGAGATTCCCCAATTCTCGCGCAATTTGTCTGCTACTGATGTGCGGATTAGCCGCGACAGCAGCTAAAACACCTACTTGGGCATCATCATTTGTTGCAGGTCGCGGTTGGCGTTTCACATGTGGCCGAACATACGGTCGCAGGTTCGAACCCTGCCTCGGGCATGGGTGTGTGTGATGTCCTTAGGTTAGTTAGGTTTAAGTAGTTCTAAGTTCTAGGGGACTTATGACCTAAGATGTTGAGTCCCATAGTGCTCAGAGCCATTTGAATCATTTGTGGCTGAACACTTCCTGTTTCCTTAAATAACGTAACTATCCGGCGAACGGTCCGGACACTTGGATGATGTCGTCCAGGATACCGAGCAGCATACATAGCACACGCATTTTGGGCATTTTGATCACAATAGCCATACATCAACACGATATCGACCTTTTCCGCAATTGGGAAACGGTCCATTTTAACACAGGTTTTTTTTTCTTTATTGTTAGTTTAAAACCTGTACAACAGGCAGGCTGTCAGCAGCATTCTACGCTGCTCTTCAGCCATAGAATAGACAATGAGAAAACAACAGAAAGAATACACATAAGTTACATAACGGCGGGTAATAAAACAGTAGACACATAAAGACAAACACGGAGCCGTTCACACTCGACGATAATCCACACTACAAACTGTTGTCACGACGCACTAACACTGAAGATGGCGATGGCACAGGTGAACGATGGAGTATGACGGTGAACACTGAACACTAAACACGACGGCACACACGAGACACTGATGGCGATGATCTCCGGCGCGCGAATGTCCACTTAGCATGTGCGAGTCCAGGGAACTGCCAAGAGAGGAAGAAGGGGGAGGTGGGGGAGAGGGGAGAACAAAGATGCCAATGGCTGTGGAGAGGGGGGAGGAGGAGAGGGACAGGGAAGGAGAAGCCCGTGGGAGGAGTGGGGAGAAATAGAGGAGGGAGGGAAGAGGGAGAGAAGGGTGGGAGGGTGCCCAAAGGAGCAAAAACAGGAAGAGGGAGGGAGGATCAAAGTTGGTAGGAGGGGTAGATGGAGGGGAGGAGGGCATCATCAGGGAGAGGGAGCTGGCGGAAGCCACCTTGGGAGAGGGTAAGGAGGGTGGAGAGATGGAGACCGGGTGGGATGTGGGAATACAGGGCGGCAGTGGGCGGGGGTGGGTGAGACAAGCGGGTGAGGAGGATCGAGTTTGCGGGAGGTGTACAGGATCCATATCCTTTCAAGGAAAAGGAGGAGGTTGGGGAAGGGGATGAGATCATACAGGATCCGCGAGGGGAGGGGAGACGGATGCGATAGGCGAGGCGGACAGCACTGTGTTCATGGATTTGGAGGGATTTATAAAAGGTAGGGGCGGGGGGCAGAGACTCAGGCCGGATGGCCATAACAAAGGATAGGGTGGATGAGGGATTTATAGGTGTGAAGGACGGTGGAGGGGTCCAGACCCCAGGTACAGCCGGAAAGGAGCTTGAGGAGACGGAGTCGGGAGCGTGCCTTGGCTTGGATTGTCCGGAGATGGGGAGTCCAGGAGAGGCGACGGTCGAGGTGACGCCAAGGTACTTAAGGGTGGGAGTGAGGGCGATAGGACGGCCATAGATGGTGAGATAGAAATCAAGGAGGCGGAAGTAAGGGGTGGTTTGGCCTACAATGATCGCCTGGGTTCTGGAGGGATTGACCTTGAGCAACCACTGGTTGCACCAAGCGGTGAACCGGTCAAGATGGGATTGGAGAAGGTGTTGGGAGCGCTGCAGAGTGGGGGCAAGGGCAAGGAAGGCGGTGTCATCGGCAAACTGGAGAAGGTGGATGGGGGTAACGACGGCGGCATGTCCGCTGTGTACAAAAGGTACGGAAATGGGGGAGAGGACGGATCCTTGGGGCACACCGGCGGAGGGGAAAAAGGTGTAGGAATCCGTGTTATGGATGGTGACGTAGGAAGGACGGTGGGAGAGAAAGGAGCCGATCAGATGGACGTAGTTAATGGGAAGGGCGAAGGTTTGGAGCTTGAAGAGGAGACCGGAATGCCATACGCAGTCATAAGCACATTCGAGGTCCAGGCAGAGGAAGATTGTGGAGCAACGGGAATTAAGCTGGTCGGAAAGGAGATGAGTGAGGTGAAGGAGAAGGTCGTCGGAAGAGAAGGGCGGCCGAAAGCCACACTGGGTAATGGGAAGGAGGCGGTGCTGGCAGAGATGCTGGTGGATACGTCGGGTGAGGATGGATTCCAGGACCTTGCTGAAGACCGAGGTAAGGCTGATGGGATGGTAGGATTAGACGACGGATGGCGGTTTGCCAGGTTTAAGGAACATCAGGATATGGGAGGTTTTCCACAGGTCGGGGTAGTAACTGGTGGACAGGACTACATTGTAGAGCCTGGCCAGAGTGGAGAGGAAAGAGCCAGGAGCTTCACAAAGGTGAGGGTCGGTGACACGATCGTGACCAGGAGCAGTATTGCGTTTAGTGCGGAGTGTACCAATGAGATCCTGTGTAGTGATAGGGGCATTGAGTTCCGTGTGTCCAATGTTGTCCAAGTACAGGAAACCAGGTGCGAGGGGAGGGACAGAGGTGTCAGTTCGAACGCGGACGTCCGGGAAGAGAGAGTAATCGAACTGGGGATCATCGGGGATGGAAAACACATCGGAAAGGTAGGATGCAAAGTGATTGGCCTTACTAAGGGTGTCAGGGAAGGGGTGATCATCATGGAGAAAAGGATAGTAAGGGGAGGGTTTAGTTCCGGTAAGGCGACGGAAGGCTGACCAGAACTTGCACGAGTTGATAGGTAGGGTAGCATTTAAACGGGTGCATGTCTGTCGCCAGTCCCGGCGTTTCTTAGCCGCGAGCAAATTACGAATGTGTCGCTGGAGTTGCCGGTGGCGTCGTAGTGTGTCCAGGTCACGCGTGTGGAGGAAGGCACAGTAGAGACGGCGGGTTTCACGGAGGAGGAGGACGGCCTGTGGGGGTAAGGTAGCACGGTGGGGGTGGATGGCGACAGTAGGGATGTGGACCTCCACAGCCTCAGACAATGTCTGCTGGAGAAAGGAGGCGGCATGGGTTACATCGTCAGGGTGGTGGTAGGTGAAGGGGTGGCTATCGATCTGGGTGGAGAGGGTATCCCGGTAGGCATTCCAGTTTGCATGGGAATAGACATGGGCGTACTTAGGGGGCGGGTCATTACGAGGGTCGGGGCGGGGGAGACGACCGTCGGAAATGGTGAGGAGGACAGGGAGATGGTCGCTGCCAATAGGCTCCAGGACATCCACCGTTATGCGGCCAAGGAGGTTGGGGGAGGAAAGGATAACATCAGGACTGGAGTTGGATTCGGGACGGGTGTGCTGGGGGATGGGGATGAGGTCGCCTTGAAGGGAGGAGAGGAACCGATGCCACCGCCGTAACTGGGCGGCGGAACGACTATGGATGTTGAGGTCGGCGGCGATCACGTAGGAGGAGAAGGTACGGTCGATGTGGGAGAGGACGTCGAAGGGAATAGGGGCATTAGGGCGGACATAGATGGTGGCGCAGGTGACGGTAAGGCCGGGGAAGAAGAGACTAAGGATCAGGTGTTCGGTGGGGTCGGGAAGGAGAGGTTGGAACCGAACAGGGATCTGGCAGTGGTGACCAATGGCAACTCCGCCACGCGCAATCGGGAGGGGATTATCAGAGCGGTGAAGGAGGTAGGGCGAAGTGTGGATGGTGTGGTGGGGTTGGAGGAAGGTTTCATTGAGGAGGAAGGCATCCATGCGTTGGGTGACAAGGGTGTGCAGGAAGAGGTTCTTGTTGGCGGGAAGGGAGCGGATAATGTTGAAAAGGATACGATGCTGTCGCGCCATGACAGGGAATTAGACAAGGGTGTCAAGACGGGAGAAGGTGAAATGGGCCTGCTTGTTGGAGTATGTGGCATACATTTTTAAGTGGAAAATGGAACGGGCGGAGAGGGAGACCTGTTGGAGGGTGTGAGGGCGCTGGAAAGGGTGGACGTTTTGTAGGACAATGGTGAGGAACCTGATGATGTCCTCAGTGGTGGGGGGGGGGACGAAGGGAATTGCCAGGAGGGGTGGGGGCGTCCAGAGGATGGACAGGGATGGTGAGTTCAGGAGTGGTCGGAGGGTGTCGGGCTTTACACTTGTGGGAGTAGGTGGGATGGGGAAGATTGCAGGTATTGCAGGAGGGAGGGGATGGAAAATTAGCGCACTGCCGGAGGAAGTGTGCTTGCCTACAATGCAGGCAGGTGGGGGCCTCACGGCACTCGGCTGTTGGGTGTGCGTTATAGCGCAGACACCTCTGGCAGCACAAGGATTGAGGAAGGGAACGGGAGGGGTCGACCTTATAGCGCTGGTTGAAGAGGAGGGTACCCTCCTTCAGGAGACGGTCAATGGAGGGGGCGTCGTCGGAGAAAACCCACATATGGCGGGTGGGGCCGGCCGAGTTGAAAATGCGGCGGACCGCCCGCACCTCCAGCATGGGATGCGCCTTGAGCTCCGCCAACACCTCCTCCTCCATGATCAATGGACTGAGCCGAGTGATCACGGCGGTGAGGGTTGGCGGGCGATGCGGGGGTAGGGGTTGGCGGGTAGGAGATGGAGAAGGAGCAGGGGTGAGGGAGGCGTTGGGGCCAAAACAGGTGATGGGGAGGCGGGAGGGGATGTCAGTATGGAGGGTTGGGCTGGGGAGGAGATGAGAACGGAATCCCGTCTGGGAGTGAGGAGAGAGATGGGGGCACCAGGGAAGTGTTGGCGGAGGAGGAGGCAGAGATTACGGGCCTCGAGAAGGGAAGGATCGGGACGAGAGAGGAGGTATTTGTAGAAAGAGGGGGGGGGGAGGAGGAGGAGGAGGAGGCGGGGGGAGCAGGGCCAGGTGGGGAGACATCCATGGCAGCCTGGGCGGGGGGGGGGGGAAGGAGGACAGGGCGGGGCCTTTTTGGGAGCGGAGGAGGTGGTGGTGCCACTAGGCGTTTAACAGTGGCAGAAGGGTGGGTGGTGATATGAGGGACGGGAGCTATAGGGAGGTGGCGGGAAGGGGCAGGTCCCAGCGTGGACGCAGCAGTCGGCGCTGGAGATGGCAACGGTGAAGGAGACGGCGACGGCGGTGGCGGTGATGGCGAAGGCGATGGGGAGAGTTGGGCATGGGCAGTGGCCCGACGGGCCACCACCCTAGCTGGAGCTGCAGTAGCAGGCTGGGGGAGTGGGGGGAAAGGATCAGAGGGAGAGGAGCGGGAGGAAGAAGCTGGAGAGGGGGCGACAAAGAGCGAGGGCGAAGGGAGAGTGAGAAGAGGCGGGATGGAAAGAGGGTGGTGTGACTGGGCACACCATGTTATGGTGGTGGTGGCGGCGGAGGGGGAAATATAAACTATGGCTGTGGTGGTAGTGGTGGTGGGGGCTGACATGACGACAGGGAGAAACAAAAACGCACAGGACGAAAAAGAAAGGACAAAAACTGGGGACAGACGAAGATGAAGATGAAGACGGATGAAGACGATGACGGATGAAGACGAAGACGGACGAAGATCAGATTCCCACGCTGCTGGCGCTGGCGCTGACGGCGACGACGGGTGGCAGGAATGCCAGCTGCTGCTGCTGCTGCTGCTGCTGCTGGAGGGCTGGCTGGCTGTTGCCGGCTGGACCGCTGCTGCTGGCCGGGACCGCTACTGCTGTTGCTGCTGCTGCTGCTGCTGCTCGGCTGGACCGCTGGACCGCTGATGCTCGGCTGGCTGGCTGGCTGGCTGGCTGGCACCTGAAAACCTAGCGCTTCGATTAGTGCTGGAATGGCACAATCGAAGGGCGGTAGCCTTGCGGAGTACCGCCGGAGATGTTTTAACACAGGTAATGTATCACGAAGCAAATACCGTCCGCACTGGTGGAAAGTTACGTGATACCACGTACTTACACGTTTGTGACTATTACAGCGCCATCTGTCACAAAGCGAAAAAAGTGGTCCGACTAAAACATTCATATTTCTTTATGTTCTACACGAATATGTAATAAAAAATGGGGGTTCCTAGTTTGAAAGAACGTAGTTGATATCCGTTTGACCTATGGCAGCGCCATCTAGCTGGCCAACCATAGGGCCATCTGATTTCCCCCTTCAAGCTAGACGAGTTTCCTTCTTTGTAGTTTATTCATTTGATGTTTATTTCGTGAAATATTTGGGCTTGTCACTATCAATGGACCACCCTGTATATCCACTACTGAAACCTTCCTCCAAAACATGGATGTCAGTTGGTGTATGATGGGCCTTTTACTGTTTCAGCTTCTTCTATGTGTACTTGACATACAGTCCCATTTGTACCATAAACACTGCACTCCAGTCCCAATACGTTGATTGATTGTTTTCTACTTCAATTACTACATCAAAGTCCTTGTCTGATGTTATGCCAACATTCACGTGCTTACATCTGCTAGCAGTCAAATTATATGTACTGACAAATAACATTACTCTGTTAGCAGATAACTGAGGCTCGACGAGTTGTGGTAGTTCCAATGCCTACTGTGGCGGTGGTGTAGAATAGTTGAACAACAGCCCTTTTAAATCTGGGAGACCGCCTGTGGACTGCTGCTTCTATGGTGGTGGTGAAGACAGCACCTGAAGTTGTACTAGTACCAAACCAGGGGTTTCGTTGTGCTGCTGTAAAAAAATAACGAAACATAAGAATAAACGAATATTATTATTATTATTATTATTATTATTATTATTATTAATTGATGGACAGATACTTACAAACAGTCTTCTCCTCCTTTCTGGATGCAATGGCTGTCCCTGATATAGCACTATATGTCGCTCGTTTAACTATGACTTAAAGACCTTACATAAAAGATGGGGGTGCCCTTCCCCCTCCCCCCCCCCCCTCCGTCGTTGACCAGTGAGAGCATCTTAACACGACTGGCCAACAACGAAGTTAGATAGATGGAGAGAAGGGAAGAGGAGGAGAGGGAAAGGGAGCAGAGAGATGACCTTAAATATAACAAGCACAACTGCATCAGCTGTAAACTGACATCTGCTGACACTTGAAAAAGACTGCTAATATCAGCGATTTTCTGGCCAGAAACCCCACTGATACACTATTGAACTACTGTCGGATTTACACTGTCAAGTCACATTAAGGTGACCACTGGTCAAAACCTGAATAACCAAGTTTGTAGCACAGACCGCTGCCAGACGATCAGGAAGAGAGAAAATGAGGTTCTGGAAGTTGCTTACAGTGGTGTGGAACAATGCTGACTCTCATGCTGTGACTATCTGCACTACGTTTCTCGGTTGAGGATCCATGGCACGAACTGTACGACCGATGTTGTGTGACAGTTTCTCTATTATGTTTAAATCCGGAGAGCTGGTGGAGAGGGGAGTATGGTAATCTCATCCTGGTGCTCTTCAAACCACACATGTACGCTTAGAGGCTGTGTGACACATTGTATTGTCCTGCTGGTAGACGGCATGCGCCAAGGGGAAACAAGCAGCATACTGTGGTGGACATAATCTCCAAGGATAGATACATTATTGTGTTGATCGATTGTGCCTTCCAGAATGACGGGACCACCCAGGAAATGGCACGAAAACATTCCTCAGACCATAACGCTTCCTCCTCTGGCCTGGACTCTTTGATTTCAGATGTTTACACCGAAGTCGCCAATGGGCATCTGTCCGACAGAGCATAATACATGATTCATCTAGAATGGCCACCTATCTCCACTCAGTGGACTTCCAATTGCGATATTGTCGTAAAAATGCCAGCCTTCGTCAGCGATGAACAGCATGAAGCAGGCACTTGCTGTGGAGGCCCATACGCAGCAACGTTCGCCAAACGGTCGTTGAGGAGATATTGTTGGTAGCCCTTGGTTCATCACAGTGTTCAACTGCTCAACAGCTGCACGTTCGTACACATCTCCGCTGCAATCGTTCACCCCTGTCATCTAAACCCCATTGTACAACACAGTTACCCCAGCGCCAGTTTTGGATAGTGCCACGGTATAGTTTAACAATAGCAACATTCCAACAGTTTACAAACTTAACTGTTTCAGAAATGCTTCCAACCTTGGCCCGAAAGTCAATGATCATGCCGTTTCGGCCGTCAGATAAATTGCTCTGTTTCCACCTCACGACAACGACTGCACTACTTTCCGCACTCCTCCGGCTTGTTTTATATACCCTCCACTGCTAGTGCTACCACCTGTTGTCTGTGAGTGGTTATTGGACGCTGAATTCGAACATCGGCGGTGGTCACGTTAAAGTGACTGGGCCATGCGGAACCAAGTCTGAAGAAGCAGACACAATCAGTGGCCAAAGCGCCGAGAGACAACTGTAAGATCTACCTGTTCCTACATTCCCAATAGTATAGAACCCTTTCGACTTTTGTCGACATTTGTTACTTCAGACCTTATTGACATTTAATTTGAAATGTTTATGTTTATTGTACCCCCCATGAACCATGGACCTTGCCGTTGGTGGGGAGGCTTGCGTGCCTCAGCGATACAGATAGCCGTACCGTAGGTACAACCACAACGGAGGGGTATCTGTTGAGAGGCCAGACAAACGTGTGGTTCCTGAGGAGGGGCAGCAGCCTTTTCAGTAGTTGCAAGGGCAACAGTCTGGATGATTGACTGATCTGGCCTTGTAACAATAACCAAAACGGCCTTGCTGTGCTGATACTGCGGACGGCTGAAAGCAAGGGGAAACTACGGCCGTAATTTTTCCCGAGGGCATGCAGCTTTACTGTATGATTAAATGATGATGGCGTCCTCTTGGGTAAAATATTCCGGAGGTAAAATAGTCCCCCATTCGGATCTCCGGGCGGGGACTACTCAAGAGGATGTCGTTATCAGGAGAAAGAAAACTGGCGTCCTACGGATCGGAGCGTGGAATGTCAGATCCCTTAATCGGGCAGGTAGGTTAGAAAATTTAAAAAGGGAAATGGATAGGTTAAAGTTAGATATAGTGGGAATCAGTGAAGTTCGGTGGCAGGAGGAACAAGACTTTTGGTCAGGTGAATACAGGGTTATAAATACAAAATCAAATAGAGGTAATGCAGGAGTAGGTTTAATAATGAATAGGAAAATAGGAATGCGGGTAAGCTACTACAAACAGCATAGTGAACGCATTATTGTGGCCAAGATAGATACGAAGCCCACACCTACTACAGTAGTACAAGTTTATATGCCAACTAGCTCTGCAGATGACGAAGAAATTGAAGAAATGTATGATGAAATAAAAGAAATTATTCAGGTAGTGAAGGGAGACGAAAATTTAATAGTCATGGGTGACTGGAATTCGAGTGTAGGAAAAGGGAGAGAAGGAAACGTAGTAGGTGAATATGGATTGGGGCTAAGAAATGAAAGAGGAAGCCGCCTGATAGAATTTTGCACAGAGCACAACTTAATCATAGCTAACACTTGGTTTAAGAATCATGATAGAAGGTTGTATACATGGAAGAACCCTGGAGATACTAAAAGGTACCAGATAGATTATATAATGGTAAGACAGAGATTTAGGAACCAGGTTTTAAATTGTAAGACATTTCCAGGGGCAGATGTGGACTCTGACCACAATCTATTGGTTATGACCTGTAGATTAAAACTGAAGAAACTGCAAAAAGGTGGGAATTTAAGGAGATGGGACCTGGATAAACTGAAAGAACCAGAGGTTGTACAGAGTTTCAGGGAGTGCATAAGGGAACAATTGATAGGAATGGGGGAAAGAAATGCAGTAGAAGAAGAATGGGTAGCTCTGAGGAATGAAGTAGTGAAGGCAGCAGGGGATCAAGTAGGTAAAAAGAAGAGGGTTAGTAGAAATCCTTGGGTAACAGAAGAAATATTGAATTTAATTGATGAAAGGAGAAAATATAAAAATGCAGTAAATGAAGCAGGCAAACAGGAATACAAACGTCTCAAAAATGAGATCGACAGGAAGTGCAAAATGGCTAAGCAGGGATGGCTAGAGGACAAATGTAAGGATGTAGAGGCTTATCTCACTAGGGGTAAGACAGATACTGCCTATAGGAAAATTAAAGAGACCTTTGGAGATAAGAGAACCACTTGTATGAACATCAAGAGCTCAGATGGAAACCCAGTTCTAAGCAAAGAAGGGAAAGCAGAAAGGTGGAAGGAGTATATAGAGGGTCTATACAAGGGCGTTGCACTTGAGGACAATCTTATGGAAATGGAAGAGGATGTAGATGAAGATGAAATGGGAGATACGATACTGCGTGAAGAGTTTGACAGAGCACTTAAAGACCTGAGTCGAAACAAGGCCCCCGGAGTAGACAACATTCCATTGGAACTACTGACGGCCTTGGGAGAGCCAGTCCAGACAAAACTCTACCATCTGGTGAGCAAGATGTATGAAACAGGCGAAATACCCTCAGACTTCAAGAAGAATATAATAATTCCAATCCCAAAGAAAGCAGGTGTTGACAGATGTGAAAATTACCGAACAATCAGTTTAATAAGCCACAGCTGCAAAGTACTAACACGAATTCTTTACAGACGAATGGAAAAACTAGTAGAAGCCGACCTCGGGGAAGATCAGTTTGGATTCCATAGAAATACTGGAACACGTGAGGCAATACTGACCTTACGACTTATCTTAGAAGAAAGATTAAGAAAAGGCAAACCTACATTTCTAGCATTTGTAGACTTAGAGAAAGCTTTTGACAATGTTGACTGGAATACTCTCTATCAAATTCTAAAGGTGGCAGGGGTAAAATACAGGGAGCGAAAAGCTATTTGTAATTTGTGCAGAAACCAGATGGCAGTTATAAGAGTTGAGGGACATGAAAGGGAAGCAGTGGTTGGGAAGGGAGTAAGACAGGGTTGTAGCCTCTCCCCGATGTTATTCAATCTCTATATTGAGCAAGCAGTAAAGGAAACAAAAGAAAAATTTGGAGTAGGTATTAAAATCCATGGAGAAGAAATAAAAGCTTTGAGGTTCGCCGATGACATTGTAATTCTGTCAGAGACAGCAAAGGACTTGGAAGAGCAGTTGAACGGAATGGATGGTGTCTTGAAGGGAGGATATAAGATGAACATCAACAAAAGCAAAACGAGGATAATGGAATGTAGTCGAATTAAGTCGGGTGATGTTGAGGGTATTAGATTAGGAAATGAGACACTTAAAGTAGTAAAGGAGTTTTGCTATTTAGGGAGCAAAATAACTGATGATGGACGAAGTAGAGAGGATATAAAATGTAGACTGGCAATGGCAAGGAAAGCGTTTCTGAAGAAGAGAAATTTGTTAACATCGAGTATAGATTTAAGTGTCAGGAAGTCATTTCTGAAAGTATTTGTTTGGGTTGTAGCCATGTATGCAAGTGAAACATGGACGGTAAATAGTTTGGACAAGAAGAGAATAGAAGCTTTTGAAATGTGGTGCTACAGAAGAATGCTGAATATTAGATGGGTAGATCACATAACTAATGAGGAAGTATTGAATAGGATTGGGGAGAAGAGAAGCTTGTGGCACAACTTGACCAGAAGAAGGGATCGGTTGGTAGGACATGTTCTGAGGCATCAAGGGATCACCAATTTAGTATTGGAGGGCAGCGTGGAGGGTAAAAATCATAGGGGGAGACCAAGAGATGAATACACTAAGCAGATTCAGAAGGATGTAGGTTGCAGTAGGTACTGGGAGATGAAGAAGCTTGCACAGGATAGAGTAGCATGGAGAGCTGCATCAAACCAGTCTCAGGACTGAAGACCACAACAACAACATGTTTATTGTTAGTATGGCTCAGTGGGTGGAGACCCAAAGGGCTTGAAAAATCGTATTGCGAGAGTGCTTGAGGCACATACCGTTAATCTCATCCAAAATAATCGATAGTAAACGTTTGGCTATAGCTATGCTTTGTAACATCAGCCCGGTCCGTTCTTACAGGGAACGTTTGTGCTATTCCTTCAAGGAATATCAAATTCTTATTATGAGACTGGCAGAAACTTGTCTACGAGGGGAGGAGTAATTCTATGTGCCAGAATACAATATGGTTCGTAAAGGCAGAACAGAGAGATTTACGAGGTGGCTATTCTAAAAAAGAATGCGGTGGAATTTAACGAAGATATTAAAGATGATCCCTTGGAGGTATGTGCTTTAGAACCTGAATAAAAACTGTTGAAAGAGACGTTTTGGAAGTTCCTCAAGTCCCACGATCTGCAAGCAGCAGACATGCTTCCCATAGTCTGTTGGATAAGATCCCTTAGCCAGCAATTACCTTGGGTGACTCCAATTGCCACAGTATAGCACGGGTAAGTGGTAGAATGGACCAGATGGGCTTACTTGTTATCGATTCGGTGTACGAGAATAACTTGGTAAACGTGAATGACGGTTCCGCCACTACAATATCAAGACCAAGTGAAGCCCAGTTGGCAGAAGATATGGTTCTATCGTCTCCTCAGCTAACATCACCTGACTCGTGGGAGATTCTGCAAGACACTGAGAGTTCGAACCACTTTCCGATATGCTCGTACATGCAGTATGACAGTGGTGGGAATTACGGTCGAAGTCATAATCCACACGTTCGGAATATTAAAAGTGCCAACTGGGAAAAATACCACTAGCTGATATTATATTAATAAACTGAATAAGGAGACCTATAGCAAGACTACAAAGTAATGTGAAGGATAACTGAAAAGGCCACAACTACGTCGATACCACACGTAACGCACACCAGGTGAAGGGTGGGGAAGGTAACCCCATGGATGGGATGAAGAATGCCAGGCATCGAGTTCAGAAAGAAAAAAAGCACTAAGAGCACACAAAAAAGTTAGTACAGAGGAAAGCCTCATTCACCCTAAAGCACATTAGACATTGGTGAAAAGAAAACTCAACTATATAGTGATGGACGGATTATTGTCAGGGCTAACCTCACGAACGGTAGATAGCGTGACTGAAACAAATCAAGTCGAAAACGATGACCAACAAATTATACAACCCTTCACTTTATGTGACCTAGGAATAGTTATCAAATCATCCAAAACTACAGCTCCTGGACCGGATAGCATCCTGTTACCCCATGATAAGACTCTTGCCCTCACGGGGCAAACACATGCTATTACACATTTCACAGAAAGTGTGGAAGGATAGCCGGCCGGTGTGGCCAAGCGGTTCTAGGCGATTCAGTCTGGAACCGCGCGACCGCTACCATGCTTCGGGCATGGATGTGTGTGATGTCCTTAGGTTAGGTAGGTTGAAGTAGTTCTATGTTCTAGGGGACTGATGACCTCAGATGTTAAGTCCCATAGTGCTCAGAGCCATTTGAACCATTTTTTTGTGGAAGGATAGAATTAAGATCGCAGATATGAAAATGATACGCCTCGTGATAATGTTAACGAAAGGAAAAAGACGCGATGAGAACTAATTCATATAGACCGATATCGTTGTTATCATGTATGCATAAAATTTCTGATTGTATGGTTAAAAGGCGTTTTGAATGGTACATACAACATTTTGAAACAGTACCCAGTTTCAACTAGGTTTCGACGTGGACAGGGCCAGACAGATATGTTACTGCACTTGATAGAGGACATTCAGTCGTGTTTTTCCATGAATAAACATGTAACGGAATTTTATACGGTTTTAAGTCACGCGTACAACAAAGTCCGCTCAAAAATTGAGAAACTTGCAGCTACCACGAAGTTTTGTCTGAAGCCTCATGTCCCTGCTACAGGAAAACGGGTGATAATGATTTCGGATCGTGGCGCTATCGGTCCGAAGATGACCCGTACGGGGCTGGCACAAGGATCATTTCTCTCCCCTTTGTTGTTTGAAATTTATACCAGTGATCTGCGGCATATCCTGTCAGACAGGATTGTATGTTTCAGTACGCCGCCGATCTATGTGTTTTTTCTATTGGTGATTCTTTAGAGACCGTTAGAAACAAGATGAAAGAATACGCAACTTCGAACACTGACTACAGGCGAACGGATTTAGCATTACACCCAGTAAGTCGGCAGTCAGAATATACTCAGGACCCAAATTCAAAACGATTGAAGCCATATGACTGTGTGCTTACTGTATTCCCGTTAAGGAATGTCTTAAATATCTAGCCCTTCATACAGACAATAAGCTTCGATAGTCTCACAATACAGTCCATATCAAAGCAAAGTGCGAAAGTGCTCTGAATATACTTCGTACAATGACGGTCAACACTTGGGGCATGGATCCCATAACAGTTTTAGGTATGTATCGCGCGCTGCTGTGAACTCAACCACATTACGCCTGCATGTTATACGGCACACGCTTCCGACAGCTGCCGCAGACACTCAACAGGTATCTATACAAAGTATTTCGATTGTGCGTAGGAGCTCTGGAATCCCATCCAACAAACTCACTGTTACTCGAAACCGTGAATGCACGCTTATCACTATGTAGAAAATACCTAAGCAGAATATTTATTCTGAAACACTAACAACGCTTTGGGTATGGGATGACAGAATTTGCGACTTTAGAGTGAAAGACTATACGAACCCTTTCTGGAGCCGTAAATCAACACCACTACTTGTGAATGCATTTTGAACGCTAAGCAAGTACCAGAATCACATTCAAAAAACTCGACTGCTACCCTGCTCTGAGCAAGAATACGGACATATGAACCAGGTACTGGATGTACGTAATAAACTGATATCCTCTGAGAACCCAGTAATCAATAAAAGCATTTAGAAAGCCTTCTCAAACAATGACCAGGTGCAGCGTGTGTGTATACCGAGGGGTCTAAATACAAGCACTCCGTCAGCTGTGCCTATGTAGACATTAAAATTGGAAAAATGAACTATTCCGTTTGAGAAAACAGGCGTCAATTTACACGGCTTTACTCCAAGCTATAGAAAGGCATAAGTACAGCAGCTAATCATGTCATAATAATCATGGACTCGTTCTCCTCGGTGTAAACACTGACATCAATTGGTAAGAGCAAAAGAAGTTGTTATCTACCGTACCGAAGAGCTGCCACCGTATCAGAGCTGCACGGAACGAAAATCATTTGTGTGGATCAGGGGCTGTGTTGGGACTGTGGGGAATGAGAAAGCTGACCAGTTGGCTAAGGACGCAGCAACTAATGGAATATAAGAGCGATGCATTCCAGCAGACATGGTCAAATGTGAATAGAACGAGGCACGTGAAACCAAAGATCTGCACAAGGGCACCTGGTACAAACAAATCGACAGATTTACCGATGTCCCGATGGTATGCTGAAAAGTGCGCTATGAAATGTAACTCCACTGGGATAGGAAACGAGAGACAGTTTGTAAGGATCATCCACAGGTTGAAATTCGACCACAACTACTACCGTCAACACCTCTATGGACTCCACATAGTACCTTCGCCATATGGCGATTGTGGGGAAATCCTGGATGTCAACCACACCTACTTTGTCTGCGCTCTACAGAGAAAAGAATCAGACTGGCAACTTACGTAGCTGATCCACATGAATGAAGAACGTCCTTCGAATGTGTTGACACTCTTGACTACAAAGAATGCAGGTCTTTATAAAATGCTTATGGAATTCGTGTTGAAATTTGGAATTAAATTGTACTCATTAAATGTGTGTGTGTTTTGCGTCATCTTGTTTAAATGTAACATCATGAGGACCTAGAATGTAGGACACAGTTACAGGCCTGAACAAGACATAAATGTAACGGCTGCTGTCCAAATTACCAACTATGCCAACTGGGGATTATCGTGTTGCGTAACTAATATCATCACGCCAGATGTTGGGCCTATATGACGATGACGAATGCAATCGGGCAACGTTCGTTGTCCTCGGAGCCTCCAAACATACACCGTGGCGCTCTACGCAGAAGCAGAAACGACTAGGTGTGTCTAATACTGTCGCTGGGCGCACCAGTGTTAGCGAGCCTCTCTCTGTTGCTGCGTCAAAGGAAGCCGCAACAATGGTGTCCTTGCTGACAGTCCCTAGTGCTCCGAATCGCACTGTCCTTGTTGATACTTGCCTTTCAGCAAATAAGCCTTTTTCCTGATTCAAAAGTATATGTCGCTGGTGCACGATCCTCACGTCCGAGTGATCAGTATACCTGTCTTCTCGGGTCGTTAAGACCCTACATTTTGTTGAGTATGGCCGTCCTGAAACCCACCGATTCTATATTCGCATGACATCAATGGGATCTCAGCCAACGCATGAATCAGTATCGCGCAACGAGAAACCACAGTCTCAATAGACCAGGATACTGCGAGTGCTGCTTACGTGTTGACAAATGTTTCTCCTTACACGATGCATAACATGATCTTCTGTCTGACAAATAACAGCCGGCCGCGGTGGCGGTGCGGTTCTACGTGCTCCAGTCCGGAGCCGCGCTGCTGCTGCGGTCGCAGGTTCGAATCCTGCCTCGGGCATGGGTGTGTGTGATGTCCTTAGGTTAGTTAGGTTTAAGTAGTTCTAGGGGACTGATGACCACAGCAGTTGAGTCCCATAGTGCTCAGAGCCATTTTTTTTTTTTGACAAATAACAACCAAATACGATTTATGGATGAAATACACGCTGCGTAATTTTTCTTGAAATGTAGAATGTATACGTCATTACTTCTACCTACGAGTACTTTTGTGGTAGCGTTGAACTGTTAATCTGTTGAATGTCTGAGCATATAACACACTACGTGCAAATTCGATATCTGTTGTATATCGTATTCATGGCGTTGCAAATTGAATGACCACCAGTGTAAATCGGAATTTTGCAAAACGATTCCCCATATACTTTTCGATTCAAAGCTTCGGTTTCACAAGTCACTTTGAATGTTATACTTTCTGTGGCTTGAATTCTCCTTAAGATTTCAAGTTATAGTATAAACTTCAACCGATTGATCATAAGTTGTTTCAAAACTTTCTTGTCATTTTCCCTGTAATGCAAATTTTCTGATTTGAGTGCATGCTTCATTTGAGATTTTCGCAGGGAGCTGCAAAATTTGATTAAGAGTTATTCGAATGACCCAATGTGGCGCTAATCGCAGAAACCCAAAGTTATGAACCACTAGCAGATGTGCATCATAGTGCAGAAGGGAAGGGGGTTGCAAAAAGGTGAAATGGAACAGGATGTATAATTTAGAAACAGAAATTTTGAAAGGGAAAATGGAACAAGGTAAATGAAAAAAATTGTGAGAACAGCGAAGAAGTGAGCGTTGAAAACGCAGCTGTCGTGAAACAGTGTTACGATTTTGCTGTAAGACGATAAAGAACGTTTAAAAACAATAGATAAAATTATAACTTTAAGAAAAATAAAAGAAAGTAGATACTAAATACACACTTTTAAAGCGCAGGGATGGCTAGGTACAATCAATCATTAATATATAACATTTGTAAACAATTGTCTGTTAAAATAGGAAATATACATAGTTTCATTGCATCTATGCCTTCCTTACTTGCCGAGCAAAAGGAAGACAATTACGTTCACGAAAACGTCACATGACCTCTCTTCCTGCGGAAATAGCTACGAGATGACAGAATAAATCATGGCAGCTAGCAACCCCAGTATCTCTTTGAATTTCTCATACTTTTACTTCCAGCCCACTACGTCCATAGGCCATTGCTGTAGTAAGTGGGCTCTTCACCATTACTGATCCTAAAGGTCAGAAATAATTAATCGTTTTGCAGTCCTAACCATTTGTGAAGTTTCTGTTACCTAAACCTGGTATAAAATTAATTTCAGTCACTTTCATAATTCCTAAGTTTGTATGTTTCAGAATATTTTGCGCTGTGCCTTCAGTTTATCACTTTCGTTCTGACATTGTAGTAGTATAGTTTAAAAGATCCAGCATGTAGGATTTTAAAATTTTGCAAGTAACTGAAAGTTGGTTACTTTACCTACTTTTGTCATGAACGTAGTTTCGTAGCAATGTCCATCGCTCCGATAACGCATCATTTTTATTTATTTTCTTAACGTTGAGAAGCAATCAAATGGCCTTTTCTTCCACTAATAGCAGTGGAAAGCATTTGTTGGCTTTACAGCCTATCTTCTTCCAAGCAGCGACAGAGATATCCAAAAAATATCACATAATTTTTACTATTTGTTCTAAGAGAGTCACGATGTTCGTCAAAGTCATGGAAATAAAGGATACTGTGCAAACGACATACATTTGTCAGAGGTCTTACCTTTTCAACAGAGATTACCTCACGTTATTTCTAACCACTTAGGGAACATGAGGGACAGTTCGTCACTTTTGTCAAACTATTTAAGACCTCTTAAAAATGTATGAAAATTGAATGAATTCACTTTCGACCTATATGTTTCGGAATTGTAGTTTTTTCTTTGTACATCAAATTTATGAATCTGTATGTTAGTTCAATCTTTCTTTTTTATTTTTAGATTTCGAGCAATATTTTAAGTTATATTTTTAAGTCATTGAACTTATGTCTAGCATCTCATAAATAGTTTGCAATAATTGAATACCAGTTGCTGTTACGGGCGCATGTGTATTCATTATACAGTGTTTTGAAGTCTCTCCAAGAATGTAATGATTATTATGTAACAAACTATGAATATATAACTAGCGTATTTGAGTTTGTTCAGTTTCCTTTTTTTGTATTGTATCTGTTGTCTCTGTTGCAGATTATGTTAGTAAGAAAAGGAACATATTGCAGTGCTGAAAATGTTTACTACAAGTCACCTTTACGCAACAAAAAAATGGTTCAAATGGCTCTGAGCACTATGGGACTTAACTTCTGAGGTCATCAGTTCCCTAAAACTTAGAACTACTTAAACCTAACTAACCTAAGGACATCACACACATCCATGCCCGAGGCAGGATTCGAACCTGCGACCGTAGCGGACACGCGGTTCCAAAATTAAACGCTTAGAATCGCACGGCCATTTACGCAACAAGCAGCGCTGCTTTTAGACTTCAGAGATCGGGTCCCGAGCTTTCTTCACTTTACTCACTGCACGACGCTTTGCTCTGGAGACAGGACGCAACTAGCAAAGCTTTCTGGCTTAGTGACAAGCCAAGTTACATAAACAGATACTTTTATTTCCTCATTGAGAGTGCGAGACAGAATATTCTTCGCAACATTTCTGTATTCCTGAACCTCGTTCGCTTAAAAACAGCGCTAGCAGTCGCAGCTGCTGCACTTATCGCAAACACAACCCGACTAGTTCTGCATGTTCAATGGCCTAAATGAAAAGATTTAGTTTTTTCACGTTAACATTCTCTAATCTCCTACATCCACGGCTGCTCATTAACATGTTTTTGTATTGTTCCAGTCCTCGATTTTTGTGTAGTATGCATTGTGAAGGGGTTACTAGCAGCCTCTGAAGTTAAGGACTATACCGCTAAGCGGTTGATATTTTAATTGTACAGGAAATTTTCCATGTTAGAATTTGTTCGGGAACGTAAAAAGAGGGTGTAGCGTCCAACTTCTGCTCAGCATTCTGTGAGCAAATATCCTGTGTTACTTATTATGTAAATTGAAGGTGGAAAGGGGGAGTGGGGGGGGGAAGAGGAAAGGGAAGAGAAAGAACTCGTAATACTAGATGCATTGGGATTTTACGCGAAGTCAGCGGCGCCGAGTGAAAATGTGTGCCGGACTGGGACTCGAACGTGGGGTCCTGTGCTTACTTTTTTTTTTAATCTCATTTTGTTCTATATTGTTCGTTGAATTTGTTCGGGGCGGATGTCCGGTGACACCCGTTCAGGTTCTTTGTTGATCCGTTCACTCGGTTTTTTTATTGCAGAGGGTAACTAACTCTCTGACCGAGCACGCTGAGCTACCGTGCCGGCATTTTTAAAATGAAGGCATACAACACCCAGCCCCTGCCGGGAATCGAACCCTGGCCCCCTGTGATAGCCTCAATATGCAGTTGCGTTGACCACTACGCCATCCAGACACAGTGTTTACCGTTCTCGCGCGGGCTGTCTCGGTACACCCCACAGCCAACCCACATTCCTACCTAGCGCCACCTATCTGCAGTCCCCGTCCACATCCCCAAAGCTCTCTACTTTGTGAATCCCGCCT
The DNA here is from genome assembly GCF_023864275.1 of Schistocerca cancellata. NCBI lineage: Eukaryota > Metazoa > Arthropoda > Insecta > Orthoptera > Acrididae > Schistocerca > Schistocerca cancellata. Next base: position 207,017,783 of record NC_064629.1, on the reverse strand, counting down.
GTGGTCGAACGTGATTGTGCATTTGCGCTGAAGGTGGCGGATTCATAGCCCATCGATGCGACTCAATACGTGGTTCACATACAGCGCATATATCCTGTGTTACATCTTAAATATCTCTGTAATATCACATGGAGGCAGAGAACGGGGCATCGTTGATGATGCTTTGCAGAACTGACGGAGTTCAACGATCCACTGTGTACTACTCTAGTGAAGTAGTGCACGTGCCGGCACTGAGTTTCATCCATCCGTTTATTTTTGCAATCATCCATTACGTTACAAATTCATTCTACACTGTAGAAGAGCACAGTTTTTCTTCGAAATACCTCTGTCTTTCTCTGTCATTCCGAGTCAGGAAAGTCTCACGTGCACACGCTGTTATTAAGGGGAGCTTTACGGTCTTTGGCCCGAAAAAAGCATGTCCTTTCAGAATTTTTTTCTAGGGATGTATTATAGACATCAATGTCAAATTTGGTCAAAATGCTTACTGATATTTTCTCTACAAACTGGAATTTTTTCGACCGGAAATGTGAAGTGCCGTCGGAACGGAACAAAATTACGATGTAGACCTCCACTCGCGGTAAGTCGCAGGTCAACCGGCTCGTCTGAAATCAAAATTGAGTTGACGTTAGCGAAGTATGTAAGATTCTTTAGGAGTTGCACCTCGCTTAAGTTCTTTGGACCATAGGAAACACAATGGCGGCCATTTGAAGAAAATAGGGTTTTTGTCATCGATTTTTCGACTTCGTCGGCCAAGTAAAAATATTGATAGTTCATGGATCGGAATATCAGTGCTACAACTCCTAGACAATTTAGTTAGATTCGTCGGAAACAAATAATCATGCCAATCGGTTCAGTAGATTTGAAGTTACCATATCGCGCAATAAAAAAACATCATTTCGAGGAAACCGCGTTTGAAGCTTTGACTACATATAAATGCAATATTATGCAACGACGTTCAATCTGCTGTTCCAGGTACATGAACTAGTCCTTCTTCTTCCTCACAGAGGGCGTTCTGCTTGTGTGTTTCCTCCCAAGCACCGGTAATGGCGCGTGAAAAAGGCCGATTTGAGGGAGGTGTATTTTTTGTTCAACCGCGAATAACAAACATTTCCGTTCCGTATTCGAAAAAACCTTTTCAGGGGTGGATTCTAAACACTTTTATGGATCCAAAAATGCAATTTTTAAAAAATCGATTTTTTGAACCAAAAGATAGTAAACCTCCCCTTAAGATTGGATCGAAGAAAAGTTTTGCAAGGTACCAGTTTCGCATGGAAGCTACATATACCTGTAATCTCCAGTGAGCACTATTATTCAGCATTTGTGTTTCTCGAAGGGTTGGTCCATTTTACACTACTACCACTGGTCACCAATTAGTATTTCAGGGTTATCATGATGACGAAATTAGTAGGTGTAATGTTCTTTAGGACACTGAGTAAGTCACAATTGTTTTCAAAAAAAGAAATTTATATTCTATATTTCATTGAAATTTAAAGACCGTGAACGCAATTTTATATTAAGTTCAATTCACTCACATAATCTTCTTCACCATAGAACAAATCTACGGTTTCGCCTTTGTTATAAATTTTGTCCATAGTTCAGTGAGATGCATCTCAAAATGAAGACTGTAAATTATTTGTCGAGTACGGTAAAAGGATCAAAATATAGTTTCACTAGTTTTGTTTGAGTTTTGAACATATTTTAAATTTATTAGTTGGGTTTCTCGGTTTGGCATATTACAGTTGATACGGGACATGATAACCTCGAGTACCAATACAATACGCACAGCGATGGATGCAGCTGCTAACAGCGGTGTGTATCAGCTTCATAGGACGTGAATGCCTTTCCCTCCTTGCAAAGTTTCTCAGAATGTGTTAGAGAAGGAAGACTACGAGCAGTAATACGCCTCCCGAGAACGACCTAACCATATTCTGTGGGATTCAGTGCGGGAAATCAGCAAGGCGCTCATCTCTTTGCTGAAAATATTCGTCTACGAAACTAACCTCGCGTGGTTGAGAGTTACCGTCTTGTTAGGTAAAATCCTCGTCTGTTGTATCTCATATTAAGTTACATGAATTTCAAGAATTTCATCTAAGCAACTCCGTGCAGCAAGAACACCACATCGAAACATGTGGAGGGTGGTCCGGCTATCCAACAGACTGCTTACCCAAACACGACTTGGTTCAGATGGTTCAAATGGCTCTGAGCACTATGGGACTTGACATCTGAGGTCATCAGTCCCCTAGAACTCAGAACTACTTCAACCTAACTAACCTAAGGACATCACACACAACCATGCCCGAAGCAGGATTCGAACCTGCGACCGTAGCGGTCGCGTGGTTCCAGACTGAATCGCCTAGAACCGCTCGGTCACACCGGCCGGCCAAACACGACTTGATTCGAAAGTATCACATTCACAGATGTTTCAATATTCATATGGGTTCCAGTTGCTCACTAACTAAGCATTAATTTCATTCCTTTCTACATACGGATATTTACACAAATTGCGACCGTGACTAGATGCTTAAACTACAAACAAAGCATTCGTAATCAGTAACTAATTTTGAAATTTACTGATCACGACTCGTTTTGCCAGTTTTGCTCCATCATCAGGTGATGATTTCCTCTATTTGGTCATCTGTTTGAGCTGAGTAAAAATAAGATTCCCTTCAAATTACACAATTGACTTTTATCCGAATTTTCAAAGCCAAATGAAGAGTGGAAATGAACAAACTGTTTATCAAATTGACCAGACTGGATCTAATTTAGCAAACAAAGATTTAACTGGTTCAAAGTAATCAGAATAATTAAGAAAAATTTTACTATTGATTTGAGGGAAAATGGAAGTATTTCACGAGCAGCTGCCGCTAAATATCTAAATGAAGTGTCAGAAATTTCATGTCTTCAAGACCTAGCCTATGAGGTATTTTGCGGCTAACAAGTTACACTGGTGTAGAAATTGTGGAATTATTTCTTTCATGTTGAAAAAGTAAAATAAATATCTAATTACAGTACAAAATGAAATTTCTCTGCCTTCTCTTGATCTATGTACTATTGATCGAATATCGACCGATATTTAAATATACTTCATGATTTCTGAACGGAACTTGAAAATAAAATAAAATTTGCAAAATCGGTCAAATGTTTTGCGAAATGATTGGCCTGAAAGTAAGAAATAAAATAGATTAGAGAAATATTTGACGCTCGTCATTTGCTGTACATGATTTCAAGCATCATTCAAAGGGGCGTCAAATGATTCTCTAAATCATTTCTTACTTTTAAACAAATAATTTGACAAAAGATTTGACATTATTTTATCTGTTTTACCACATCAGCGCTCCAACGTTATAGCGCAGCACACTGTTTACAACCTCTACCTGGTTTCTGGCTTACAAGAATGTTTATAAAGTCAGACACAAATTAAAATCGTTCCAGCATTATCTTAAAAACGTATTTGCGTCCCTCAGTGAGACTCATTCTACCACTAACATTACAAATTTTGGATTTAGTTATGTTATGCCATATAGATTCTAAAAGATTATTTATCTCAAATTAATATATGCTCTATCATGTACCAGACGAAGGAATGATATAAGATTTAGTAATACTGGGTCATTGATATAGGTCATTAATATAGTCAACTGCGCAACTGCAAAGTGTGATGTGTATTTTACATCAGCCACTTTTCGCATTTTATTTCCAGAAACGTCAATAGTGGCAAATTTGACTGATATATCTACATTTTCATTGGCGGGTTCCGTGTTCTTATAGAATAAGGACAAATCATTATTACTCCAAAACCTGGCTTCAAAATGTTAAAACCATTTCTCAATACGATACGACTAAATGTCTGATGAAATTCATAGTGTGCCCACAGTTTCTATCTCCATTCTCATGTTTTACTTATACAGGGTTATTACAAATGACTGAAGCGATTTCACAGCTCTACAACAACTTTATTATTTGAGATATTTTCAAAATGCTTTGCACACACATACAAAAACTCAAAAAGTTTTTTTAGACGTTCACAAAAGTTCGATATGTGCCTCTTTAGTGATTCGGCAGACATCAAGCCGATAATCAAGTTCGTCCCACACTCGGCGCAGCATGTCCCCATCAATGAGTTTGAAAGCATCGTTGATGCGAGCTCGCAGTTCTGACACGTTTCTTGGTAGAGGAGGTTTAAACACTGAATCTTTCACATAACCCCACAGAAAGAAATCGCATGAGGTTAAGTCGGGAGAGCGTGGAGGCCATGACATGAATTGCTGATCATGATCTCCACCACGACCGATCCATCGGTTTTCCAATCTCCTGTTTAATAAATGCCGAACATCATGATGGAAGTGCGGTGGAACACCATCCTGTTGAAAGATGAAGTCGGCGCTGTCGGTCTCCGGTTGTGGCATGAGCCAATTTTCCGCGGGCTACGCGTGAAACTTGCCCGCACGCGTTCAACCGTTTCTTCGCTCACTGCAGGCCGACCCGTTGATTTCCCCTTACAGAGGCATCCAGAAGCTTTAAACTGCGCATACCATCGCCGAATGGAGTTAGCAGTTGGTGGATCTTTGTTGAACTTCGTCCTGAAGTGTCGTTGCACTGTTATGACTGACTGATGTGAGTGCATTTCAAGCACGACATACGCTTCTCGGCTCCTGTCGCCATTGTGTCTCACTGCGCTCTCGAGCGCTCTGACGACAGAAACCTGAAGTGCGGCTTCAGCCGAACAAAACTTTATGAGATTTTCTACGTATCTGTAGTGTGTCGTGACCATATGTCAATGAATGGAGCTACAGTGAATTTATGAAATCGCTTCAATCATTTGTAATAGCCCTGTAGTTTGCACGCCACTTCTGAAATAAAAACTGCTTAGTTGTGATACTTTCGTAAGAATACTATCCACACAATATGGAAGACACTGAACATGAGTACTATCACAATCACCTTAACAGCTCATGCATTCAGTTTCTTGTCAACTATAATATGCAAAAGAATGGAAAAGAAAATTGAAATTCTGTTTGGTAACGGACAGAAAAGGTAAAGGCACTACAGAGCAGTTCTGACATTGCTCCTGATGACAACGGCACATCGCATGGAAAGTCTACAAACTATTGTACGGTTTATCGACCTAGGAACAGTGTTCGACATCGTAAAATGGTGCATGATGTTTGATCTTCCTTCTACTTTCTTGTCTGACCCACCCTAACTTTAGACATGTCAGGTTTTAGCCGGTGATCTCACATATGTTTTCAGACGATAACTGCCAGTGGTCTGTTGCTTTCTAGTTGAAGCCTGCTGACAGATATATCTACCACTTTGTGAATTAATCTCATGAAGAGCTTGTAACTTCCGTTATAATAGCTTTCAACACACTAATTTTGTATCAGAAATGTCGTTGCTTTTGTTCTCTATTTAATTGATTTACTTTTAGTCAAGTTTGATCTTATGATGCTTTTCTATTGTTGATGATTTGATGTACAAAATTTTATTTGGAAGAGTGTTGGTGCGGCACACTTTCTGCTTCGCTTCAGATAGTGACACTCATCGTTGAAATCATTACCTTAAGATGAGGGGCGTATGCTCCTTCGAAAAGTTGCTAAGCTTCAGTGGCATCATCCGACGCGACATCCAAAGCGTCATCAATATTTACTGTGTCAAGGAAGCGTTACACAGAACGTGACCGTATTCGTAAAACAATTCATTATCCGCTTGGCATTGCCAGTCCACTCTTCAGAATGAGTCTCCGTGACTGGGAAAAAGAAGTTTCCGCCAATTTACTCCGCACATTGTTGAGAATTGGCCTCACTCACATCTCATTGCAGAAACGGTCGTTATTGCAACTAAACCGCTTGCTGGATGTGTACGTTCTCATGTTACTCACCACAAACGATGGTTAATGGCCTAGGCCGCGCCGAGAGTTCAGCAGCGGAATGTTGGCACGCAGAGCTATAATTCGTTGCCTCATCTCCTGAAGACCAATGGACGATCTCACAAAGAACAATGTCTTGAGTCTACGTATTTCAAAACAGGCGTATAACTCGGAGACAGTCTCTACAACATTAACTGTAACCGGTAACTCATGTATGTCACACTGTTGTAGGTACACACAGGTTCAAATGGTTCAAATGGCTCTGAGCACTATGGGACTTAACATCTGAGGTCATCAGTCCCCTAGAACTTAGAACTACTTAAACCTAACTAACCTAAGGACATCACACACATCCATGCCCGAGGCAGGATTCGAACCTGCGGCCGTAGCGGTCGCGCGGATCCAGACTGTAGCGCCTAGAACCGCTCGGCCACCCCGGCCGGCGGTACACACAGGACAATAAGCTTTTGAAGGAACTGTACGTCAGAGCCTTTGTAACTCATTAGTTGAAAAATAAAACAAAGGAACATGATTTCTGTATACCACTGTCTTTCGCTGTGAGAACAAAACAATTTGATAAAGCTGCTTTTAACTTTTAATTGGTGCATAGTAATCCTTTTTTCATCTATTATGCGTCTGATTCCGCTGAAACACTGCTGCACTTCTTCGACTGTTCCACAACAGAAAGTTTAAACGTGAATTCCGAAACATATATATTTTTTAGTCCAACTGCCTGTTTGAAAAAATAAGCGACTGTATCAACAACAATTGCACACTCGACACAACAGGTTGGGTACTGACTGAAGTCTCCTCTTCAACTTTTGACTGATCAGGTGGAGGGTTTTAATAGAGCATCTTTATAAGGTCATTGGCCTGTATTCAGAAGTTTAAACTAATATACAGGGTTTCTTTATTGTGGGACCTGCAGCATGTATTATGTCGTAGTCAGACATTACGCAGAGAATTGGAAAACAGGATACTGCTTTATATTTTATTTTAGTGTGTAAGCTTATTCGGGCTTTATTGCTTTCATCAGTACACCTGCAAACGATCGCATTTTCTTATAGTTCACATAATATATAATTAGAAAAGTATTTAAAATTTGATGTTATACTGACTTCCTGACGTTGTAGATGGACATTCCAACTCTGAGCAAACCATTACTGCTGCATCTAGTTTCTGGTTGTAATATTTTTTCAGCAATGTTTTAAAGTTGTTCGACAATTTGCTGTTGCGTGTATATCACAGTGCGTTTATTCTATCTAACAATTAGAGTAATTCAAGTTTGACAGCTAGTTGTTTATTCAAAGATATCTATGTAGTTGTGGGTCGAGTATCTATGGAACTGCTACTGATGTGTCTGTAATCTCTGGTGTTTTGTTATCCTTTATCCCTATACAAAACCTTAATAGAATTTTTTAAAAACTGTGTGTGCGTAAAATGGTTTTCTCAATGTTGACATATGTCCATCTACAACGTTAGGACTTGAGTACAACATCAAATGGGTAAAAAAAAAGCTTTGTAAATTGTATATCATGTAAATTTTAAATAAATGTGATTGCAGATGTACTGATGAAGGCAATAAAGCTGAAATAAGCTTATATACTAAAATAAAATATAAAGCAGCATACTGTTTTCCAGTTCTTTGCGTAATATAGAGGGGGTTGGACGAAGAAGATGGAAACACTGCAAAAATGCATGCTTGAACATAACTGCAGTTACTAACGAAGTCTGTAGGTTACGTTGTTGTATCTGACCAAGGAAAGCACCTGCGCAGTGCACTTGATATATTGAAATTGTTTGTGTAGTTGTGGGTTCATTATGACGAAGCTAACTGAATTCGAACGTGGGCAAATTGTTGGCGCTAGTATGGTGGATGCTCCGTAACCGAGATAGGCGAAGCGTTTGGTGTTTCAAGAGTCACTGTGTCGGAGATTTATACCACACACAGGGAAAGCGGAAAAATATCATCTGCTAAGTCACGACGCGGACGAAAATGTGTGGTGAGTGATCGTGACAGACGGCCAGTGAAGAGGATTGCTTTGAAAAATAAGAGGATGGCTGCTGGAAAAGTTACTGTAGAATTGAATGCCTCACTCGCGAACCCTATCAGCGCCAAACACACACGAAGGGAGCTTCTGAAACAGGGACTTGCAGAACGAGCTAGAATTTCAAAACCAGTCATCACTGATGCAAATGCCACTTACGGGAAAACGTGGTGTCGAACCCATAAAATCACGACTGTGGAACAATGGGATAATGTCATTTAGCCAGATGAGTCTCGTATCACATTATTTCCAACTTTTGGCCAAATTTACGTCCCCATGGCGGAGATTCGATGACGATTTGGACAGCCATATCGTGATATTCCATTGGCGGTTACTTTGCAAGGTCACATTACAGCCAAGTATTAAGTGACCATACTGGGTGATGATATTCATCCCTTGGTACAGTGTTTGTTACTCAATGGTGATGCTGGGAGGACAGGGCCCGTGATTCCACATCTAGCGTCGTCCTGGACTGGTTTTGTGAGCGCGAGAATGAACTTTCGCATCTCCTTTGGCCACCACATTCACCAGATCTCAATCTTATTGAGCCCTTGTGGTATAGTTTCGAGAAAAGGGTGCGCGATCGCTAGCCACCTCCATCTTCGTTATCTGAACTTGCGACTACGTTGCAGGAAGAATGCTATAAGATTCCCTCAAAAACATACAGAGCATCTATATATTTATTCCGAGACTACTGGAAACTGTTTTGAATTACAGTGTGTTACCTACACCGCAGTAGGCGTGGTAATGTGTTGTGTTCATGGTGTTTCCATATTTTTGTCCACCTCCTGTACATGCATGTACTAATCATGAAAGTCATTGACTAATACTACTTTAACTTACACGTAAAGACCTCAAGAATCATGAACGTTGCTGCGGTGGTGCGGTTTGTGGGCCTGAACTACACAGCTGCACTGAATATGCGATCACATCGGAGGGTTGCATGTAGAGAGCTCTCACTGTCACATGGTTCCTGAAGAGGGAAGGTAGCCTTTTTAATATTTGCACGGGAAACAGTTTGGACGATTGACTGATTTGGTCCGCATCATTGTTAATATGCCTTCGCTATGTTTGTTCTGTGAACAACTGAAATCAAGGGAAAATTACGTCAGTTATATTTTTCTAGAAATTTATATAAATGAGCTGTATCTGTTCTGTCGGTTATGACCGACAGAATAGACACGACTCATAATAACACGGCCGGAGAATACATTTGTGTGAAGTAGAGGATGGGGAAAGAAAGGGAAAGGATTGTTGAGAAACTCGTGACTGCTAGTAGCACAGGGCATCGTGCAGTGGCGAAAGTGGAAAATTGTTGTCGCACTGGGACTCGAACACGGATTTACCGCTTCTCATGAAAGGTTGCCTTAACCACTCTGGCCATCTAGAAGCGATCCCTTCACCAGCCGCGTCATCACACGAGTAGTGTTTGTTCTGTTGGACATGTCCGAAACCACACTACTGGCCATTAAAATGACGAGCACCAGACGCGAAATTAAACCGACAGGAAGAAGATGCTGTGATATGCAAATGATTAGCTTTTCAGAGCATTCACACAAGGTTGGCCCGGTGGCGACACCTACAACGTGCTGACATGAGGAAAGTTTCCAACCGATTTCTCATGCACAAACAGCAATTGACCGGCGTTGCCTGGTGAAACGTTGTTGTGATGCCTCGTGTAAGGAGGAGAAATGCGTACCATCACGTTTCCGACTTTGATAAAGGTCGGATTGTAGCCTATCGCGATTGCGGTTTATCGTATCGTGACATTGCTGCTCGCGTTGGTCGACATCCAATGACTGTTAGCAGAATATGGAATCGGTGGGTTCAGGAGGGTAATACGGAACGCCATGCTGGATCCCAACGGCCTCGAATCACTATCAGTCGAGATGACAGGCATATCCGCATGGCTGTAACGGGTCGTGCAGCCACGTCTCGATCCCTGAGTCAACAGATGGGGACGTTTGCAAGACAACAACCATCTGCACGAACAGTTCGACGACGTTTGCAGCAGCATGGACTATCAGCTCAGAGACCTTGGCTGCGGTTACCCTTGACGCTGCGTCACAGACAGGAGCGCCTGCGATGGTGTACTTAACGACGAACCTGGGTGCACGAATGGCAAAACGTCATTTTTTCGGATGAATCCAGGTTATATTTACAGCATCATGATGGTCGCATCCGTGTTTGGCGACATCGCGGTGAACGCACATTGAAAGCGTGTATTCGTCATCGCCATACTGGCGTAGCACCCGGCGTGATGGTATGGGGTGCTATTGGTTACACGTCTCGGTCACCTCTTGTTCGCATTGACGGCACTTTGAACAGTGGACGTTACATTTCAGATGTGTTACGACCCGTGGCTCTACCCTTCATTCGTTCCCTCGAAACCCTACATTTCAGCAGGACAATGCACGACCGCATGTTGCAGGTCCTGTACAGGCCTTTCTTGATACAGAAAATGTTCGATTGCTGTCCTGGCCAGCACATTCTACAGATCTCTCACCAATTGAGAACGTCTGGTCAATGGTGGGCGAGCAACTGGCTCGTCACAGTACGCCAGTCACTACTCTTGATGAACTGTGGTATCGTGTTGAAGTTGCACGGGCAGCTGTACCTGTACACGCCATCCAAGCTCTGTTTGACTCAATGCCAAGGCGTATCAAGGCCGTCATTACGGGGAGGTGGTTGTTCTGGGTACTGATTTCTGAGGATATATGCAGCCAAATTGCGTGAAAATGTAATCACATGTCAGTTCTAGTATAATATATTTGTCCAATGTATACCCGTTTATCATTCATCTGCATTTGTTCTTTGTGTATCAATTTTAATGGCCAGTAGTATATATGGCTCTGATGCACTTATAGCGTCCAAACTCCTAGGGAAATCAATAATTTGCAAATAAGAGGTCAACGGATGCATTGCAGCGTTCAATAAATCGGAAAGTGACTCGCCTAGTGAACGTCTCCGGATGGCCAAAGTTGTTATGCCAACCGCTCATGAGAAACGGTAAATCTGGGCTCGAGTCACTGTCTAGCAGAAGCTTTCAACTTTCGCCATTGCATAACCACAATCCCTGTGCGTCTGGAAGTCATGAATTTTTCACTCATTCTTTCTGTTTCGTTCCCCGTCCTCTATTTCATATAAACATGCTCCAAGGACATGCAACTCTACTATACGGTTTAATACTGATGGCATTCTCTGGAGCAAAATATCTCGGAGGTATTTCCAGGTAGGGATTACTCAACACAATCTTGTTATCGAGAAGAAACATGTCAGGTGCTTTACGGTTGGAGGGTGTAAAGTTAGAACTCTGTATCGGCTGGTAAGCTAGACAATTTGAGAAGAGATATGGGTAGATTAAAGTTAGATATAGAGAGATTTAGTGACATGTTGTGGCAGGGAAAACAAGACTTCTGTTCTGATGTGTGCTGGCTTATCAATGCAAAATCAAACAGAGGTAATGAATGCATTAGTAGGTCAAATAATGAATAACAAAATAGGTATGCTTCTGAGATGTTATGGACAACATAGTGAATGCAATATCATAGCCAAAAGAGACACATAGGCACTACCCAACACAGTAGAACAAGACTGTATGCTTACTAGCTCCACAGGTGATGAAGACATTAAAGGAATGCCTATCTGTAGATGAAAGAAACTCTTCTTATCGTTGACGGAGACCAAACCTTAATGGTGATGCTAGACTAGAATCCGACAGCAGTAAAAGGGAGAGGAACAAAGACAATAGGAGAACACGATCTTACGGAAAGGAATGAAAGGGGAAACCACCCGGTAGAATTTTACACAGAGCACAATTTCATCATTTTTAAAACTTGGTTTAAGAATCATGAAAGATAATTGTACTCGTAGAAGAGACCTGGAAACAACAAAATGTTTCAGATAGATTGTATAATGGAAGACGAAACTTCCTAAAACAGTATAGCAGAATTGAATTAGTCGATACTGAGGGAGTCAGGATATAAAATGAGACATTGAAGGTAGCAGATGAGTTTTGCTATGGACAGGACAACAACTAATCGATGGCCGACGTAGACTGGATATTAAACATAGACAAGCAACAGAAAGAAAAGCGTGTCTGAAAAACTTAAATGTTAGGAAATCTTTCCTGAAGGTTAGTCTTGTACAGAAGTGAAACAAGGACAATAAAGAGTTCAGACAAGAAGAGAATAAAACCTTTTGAAACGTGTATGCTACGAACAAAAGCTGTAGATTAAATGGATAAATGGTTCAAATGGCTCTGAGCACTATGGGACTCAACATCTGATGTCATCAGTCCCCTAGAACTTAGAACTACTTAAACCTAACAAACCTAAGGACATCACACACATCCATGCCCAAGGCAGGATTCGAACCTGCGACCGTAGCACTCACGCGGTTCCGGACTGAAGTGCCTAGAACCGCACGGCCACCGCGGCCGGCTCATTTAAATGGATAGATAGCACAACCAATGAAGAATTACTGAATATAATCGTGGACAAAAGAATTTTTATGAGCAATGTGACTAAAAGAAGGGATTGCTTGACAAGACACATCCTGAAAAATTGAGGAATCGACAGTTTGGTGATGGAGGGAGGTGTATAGTGTGAAAACGGTAGAGGGAGATCAATGGCCGCGCGGGATTAGCCGAGCCGACATGGCAACTCAGCGTGTTCGGTCAGAGGGTTAGCTGCCCTCTGCAATAAAAAAAAAACTGAGGTAATGGATCAACGACGAACTGAAACGGGTGTCTTGCGACGTCCGTCCCGAGCAGATACAAAGAATAAAGACGAACAAAATGAGATTTAAAAAAAAAAAAGAAAAAACGGTCTAAGGCGCCGCAGTCATGGGAGCACAGCTCGTCCTGGCGGAGGTTCGAATACCCCTTCAGGAATTTTTCTTTTTTTTGTGATCAAGGCTTGAATACAGATAACAGGTTCAAATGGATATGGGTTGCAGTAGTAATGCAGACATGAAGAGGATTACGCAGGATAGACTAGCATTTAGAGCTCTAGCATATCTTCTCCGGACTGTACTCTACTACCTTCACTTGCAATTTCTTGTTTTTATCTGTAAAGCGACGTTTTGGAATACACGGCAGGAACTAGATCAATTATTTAAATTTTAAACTTGAGTATCGCTTTTATCTAAATACTAGCTCAGCGGTATGAGATCGCACTGTTGTAAATATTGTTCCTTTATCCTTCTAGTTAATATTACCGCTATTCCAGTGCTTGTTTTGCTACGAAATGCCTGAAAACAACACTGTCCCAGAACAGCCCGCCCTGCCTCCTTTCGTAACGTTTCTGAAGGGTGAACCATTTCCTCATTAACGTACTTTTCAGAAGTAATTATATTGAATCATGTTAATCGTAATGATCACGCCAACAACAGAACCACTGTCCTCTTGAATCTTAATTACGTATCAGTCACAGGGAAAAGTGAAACAAATTGAAATATGTACAGTAATGCTCAAAAGTATCCGAACGACCAGAATTGCATTTCGCCTCATTCGCATGCAACCCACATAACGCAGCTGTCTAGCAGGTCCTCTAATCGCTCCTTGGTACAGTCGTTTGACTATTGACAATGGTTCCAAAAAGTCACCACTAGAAAACACTGCTCTGTATCGCAATAACTCAAGATGTAAAGTAATACTACGATACTACAAATATCAGGTAACACCTTATCACAGGTAAGACTGTCCTTAACGAATGTAAGCTCACATTTATTACAATAAATGACATACCTGAAATGTTACCACTCTCATTATTACGTCAGATAGGTAATGCACGTAGTAAGTTCGTCGTATTCATGATTTCCTCTTCTAAGTAACATACCTTACTTATTATTTAACACAAAATGACATTAAAAATTTAAGTTATTCGCGAGCAGTTAGTTGAGAATATGTATGAACTGCAAATGAATATTCTGCATATGGACTCAAACCCAGGTCATGCAGACTAAGCAAATATTTCGTGACTGGCGGAAACTAACAGTCATTCCTGATTAGGCATACAGAGAGTGATATACCTCGATTTTAGACAGTAACAGTTAGCAAATACCAACTTTAAATTTTTAACGGACACGAATTCCTACCCAGTACCTATTGTCCCTGTTAACGAACTACGAGAGATGTTAAATATTGCTTCTTAACTAGTAACTTACTTGAAATGCCGTGAGGTAAAGCTTTGTGTCGGACAGGGATTCGAACACAGAACCTAATCGGATAGATATATAAGCACAATCAACATTGACATATCGGATCAGCTCGGCAGTAGCTAGATGTATTAACTGAAATGACGAGACGAAACACTAATTTTTTCGTTCCCAGGACTCCAATCCGGTACCTATCGCTATAATATTCTAGAGAAAAGGAACGTTAAATATGGGTTTGTTGCACCAGCAGCGACACGTGAGCATGTTTGAACTAGAAATAATATTACGAAGAGATCAGTGCTGACTGGGAATAGAGCCCCAAACATATCGTTGTTGGCTAGACACAAAGAGACGTCAGTTATCGAATTTTTCTCCACCAGCAGCTCGGAATAACATCTTGAACTTACAGTGATCTCGCAAATAGTCCTGTGTCTCACTGGGAGTCAAAATCGTCAAATATCGTTAATGTTGACAACGAATGAAAATACACTGAAAATCGAAATTATTATCCACCAGCAGATAGTTGTTCACATGCTAGAGCTTGATAATACATAATGAAATCTTTAATGCCGGGCCAGCACTCGAACCCATTCACGCGCAATATGTGGAGATGTTGAGGAATCTGCAGTTTTGAACAAACAACAAATTGTAGCCGAGCTGGAATCTGTCTCCCGCTATCTAAAATCATTGATCGAAGCTGGCGTAGAAACCAGACCATAGATATAGGAACCAATCACCATTCCAACAGACCACAACATCCGCTTCTTGGTGGCTTATTTTTCTATCTAACGCCGTTGTGCCACATTGGCTTAGACATCTGACACACAGGCTCCATGTATCAGTTTGCAGCATGTTCAGTAAAGTCATTTACCTGGTTGACCGAATCACCATGAACTAGCTACCTCGGCTACCCAGTGCATACATTCAACTTTATTTTGTAATCACCAAAATAAAATCACGTAACTGCCACCAACACAGAACTGCCAACAGTGGATGATGCAGAAATTTAAATAGGAAGTGTTCCTTTTCACTTGAACTACTCTATTGCGCTATCTGTTTGTTGAAAACGTCATGCAGTGCAACAGAAAAGTTATAACTGTTTGTCTCTCATAAGTATTCACCTGGCCATATGCATTATGCCACAGCGCTGTGGAATGCAGAAGTTCTGGAGGAATTGTTCTTGACTTCTGGAGGTGTTGTAGCTACGTGTCAGATAGTAGCGTAATGGTAAGTATCGCGCGCGGTAGGTAAGATGTCGCGGTTCGAGTGTACTCACTGCTATATTTTTTAAAACACAATTCTAGTGTCTGCTAAAGTTTTCAATCTAATGGATCTTGTAAGACAATTCCCTTCACTTCTCAACCCAAAATAGTCGCATGTGGGGAAAGGGCTAACTTCTGCGACATTTTATTCTTTTCAGGTTTAATAGACAACCAGGCAGCAGATGCATCTTGAAACTTTTGTATTATGTATGGGTAGAGCGCATCGTGCCAAATTACGTCGGAAAAGTATTTTCTACATTAGCTTGACGTCTGGTAGTGGCCTTTTATTCTTCTTCAAACCTTGGTTGACAGCTTTAACTCAGAACAAGTTTTCTACATGCATGTAATCAATAAACCGCATGTGCATTTTCAGACTGTTATAGATAACATCAGTGAATTCGCATATATCGTTGATGATTAATTTCTCTCTCCTGTTTACTATTGTTTTAACAACACTAAAATAAACCTTACGAAAATTGTGAGCTGTATTATAAGAAATGTAATAAAACTAGCCACGATAACCTTACGACGAAAGTCTGTTGTAATAAAACTGGGTATCTGTACACAAGCGTGCCTCTATCGACACGAATTGATAAAATACTACTCACTTAGATTTTGATGGTGTCTGTGTTTAATTGGTATGCTGTGTCATACTCAAGCGGTATTTAAATGTGGCATTTCATAAGTAAAGTTATGTATTCCTAGAAACCCAAAATTTGCTTGTCAGCATCGGAACGAGGCGTTACCTGTTGTGCAGCATTGTAAGTTTTTCACCGTTGCACTATGAGCCGAAAGTATTTTCTTGCGATTTGCTTATTGATGTTTGATGTGACTGTTTGTAGCTCTTTCACGGAAGGGAGAAAAACGCTACACTCCGTGAGACTGGAACTGTGAACCATAACAGACGCGTTTTCACAGGTCACCACGTTACCACAGAGTTGGCGAAGAAGTATGTGTCTTAGCTTCCTCTTACGAGACCAATGGTGGCTAGAACTCGTAAACCGCTATTTGAAGTACGAGATTAGTTTCGATTTCCACGTGCAACGACTTTCCTGGGCTGAAAACCGTAAATTTACAATCTTTTGTTACACCTCAAACGATAATAACTCAGATTATTCAATGGAAATGACAGGTAAAATCAAGTGAACTTTGAGGCTTAATTCCGTGCAGAGCAGGAAGTAACTCGTCGATCACAGAGTTGCCAAACATACATTGCGCTGTTGCCAAATCTCAGTTACAATACCAGCAGGAAGAAGACGAACCGATGTGATCCTACAGCGGGCTGGGAAGTAACCATAGCTGGTGTCTCCAAGTCGCGGCTGCTACGGCCTTGAATATGTAATGCGTCTGATTCGCATTTCTGTAACTAGCTTTAGGGACTGGAGCGTAGTTACTAATAATACTCAGAACTGACTGCAAACTAAGCATCATAAATCAGTAACTCTCATAGTTGTTTTTATATTTCTTTCGTAAGTGTACTCAAAACTAAGAAAGTCATTTTCGTGCCTTGCCGATAGTCGAATGTGTGTGTGTGTGTGTGTGTGTGTGTTTATGTGTGACAGAGAGAGAGAGATAAAAATAAAAAAGAATGAGAGATGGAGAGAGAGTAAAAAATTATAAAGAAATTGAATCATGGTATGTAAAGAAATCTTTCATTAAAATGACACTTTCCACATCATTACGAAATATCGTATTCATGATCTATGAAACAAGACTTAATCTCATGTAATCTAATCTAGTCATATCATATTGATGAGTAGCCATGAAGAGTGATGAATTACCGAAATTTTTGCCAATACCAGTAACCAAATCTAAACTTGGAAATAAAATACCACAATTTTTGTAATAAACTGGGACTTTTGTCAAGACCCTTTCGTCCCTGTTAATTAACCACGAAAGATTTCTGTTATACCTCTATTCTGAAGTAACAAAGTGTGGGTGCATTTAAAGATGAAGTGCATGATGTGAAGTTCTGTGACGGAGATACGAACCCAAGACGTAATCGGATTGTCATCTAAGTAAAATCAAATGTTATGTATCGGTTTTTCTTAGCAGCTGCTAGGTGTTTGAATCTAAAATAATCATAGAAACTTTTGTGCTTAAGCGGCAATCGAACTGCACACCTACCATGCATCCACGAATATAGCCTGGCTTGGCTTGGCTCTGAGCACTATGGGACTTAACATCTGAGGTCATTAGTCCCCTAGAACTTAGAACTACTTAAACATAACTAACCTAAAGACATCACACACATCCATGCCCGAGGCAGGATTCGAACCTGCGACCGTAGTGGTCGCGCGGTTCCAGACTGAAGCGCCTAGAACCGCTCGGCCACTCCGGCCGTCTATAGCTTAAGTATCAGTTGTTTACTCATCAACAGTCAGATGTGTGCGTGTTTGACCAGAAGTAACGGCATCTATTGTGATTGTTGGCAGCACATGAACAGAAATTAAAAATGCACGTTAAGTTTCACTAACAGGCCGGTGTGCACGTGATAGGGCTTGAAATGAAATTATGAATATTTTTGTACTGTATCAGGATTCGAACCCACATACTTACCTTTGGAGGTGACCTAGAGAAGACTGCAGTCTTGGAAAAAGGAACGAAATTATTGAAGTATCCTGTTCCGAGAGATTCAGATCCTCGAAAGAGGAGATACGAATTCGAATCACAGTCCAGCACCAAATTTTTCAACGTCTCTATTTCATTCAAGTACAAGTAAAGTAAGAGCGCTGTTCCTTTAAATGGCTATCGGTTCATCAAATAAAATAAAATTTTCTTATCTATGTTTACTGGCGATTGTATTTCTGTTTACAATGACTTCCGCTATGTCATTTCCCAACGTAAACCGGCTCTGCCCAGTTGGTAATGAAGGAACGTGATGTTTAATGCGGATTCTGGATTATAACGTCTTTCTATTGATGTTACCGTAAATGCCTGAACCCACGCATTGCACCTGTGATAGTTCGTTCCGCCAGACCATTGTGGCCACATTTCCCACCCCCAGGCGTGTGCTGTAACAAATGATGTGCTTAACTTACAAAATTAGTCATGGTGGAAAAAACGCGTGTCTATTAATGGTTAAGTAGAAGCAAGCTTCTGAAGCGGAGATTATGCTACTCTCATGTCAGCAAGATGTAAAGACTCTTCTAGGCATCATAGGCGCGACGTGAAGCCATTTTGAAATTTTCACAAATTCTGCAAATTTCTTAGTTCGAGAAAATCCACAGGGAAGTGTGAAGTTACCGGATAATTCTATTATTACCGTCATTATTACTGTCATTTTCTTCATATCGCTGCTGGAACACTGTACTTCAAGATCATATGATGCCTTTTGGTTATTATAGAAGTAGTTTCCCAAGAACAGGTTCTTTCCCTGTCCACGGAATCCTTATCATGTTAATATCAACCATCAGTAAATACTCATAGATTACATTAAAACTAAAGCAATTGATGAAGACGTTACTTGATAACAAAAACGCGCTGCCTTTCTTCATTTACTTGCGTCTAGATATGGCTATCGGGTACTGCCGAAGCAAAGGGCAAGAGATCTTACTGCCTTCCGATACACGTCGCTGGCAGTTTTTCCATATGATTTGGTCGACATGACCTGTTTCAAGTTGTGTATGACAGACAATGTTTTATAAAATCAATTGTTTTCCTTTGCAATAAACAGAAAGATTTTCATCCTAAGCTATCCAAGTACAAAATTATCGCAATATTAGTTCAAATTTAATATTCGCTTCTATAATGTAGGAAAGTATTTCACAGTTTTAAAACCCGCATCCTACTCATTGTCCTTACACTTAGTCGCTGGCCATAAATTCTAGCTCAGAGTGACACGACATTAAGTAACCCAATGCAGCGAAGACTGTTTGCCAGTGCTTTTTCTCACCGGAAAATACGCAGTTCACTCATTAGGCTCCATAAGTACACTGTAACAGTAATTTCTGTGTGTATGCAATGCATACAGATTAGAATTTAGTGGTGCTCTCTCTTCCACTTCTGTATACAATATGCCTGACCTAAACGGGCCCTTTATCATTTCAGGTCCTGGGTAGTGCAACATCATACTGACAACAGTAATGTGCTTATACTGACAACCTGACTGTTCGTTTTACCTGATTTTGTAATCATTTAAATAAAACAACATGGCCTTCCGGTGGGAGACATTTCGTCCCCCTTTTCTTTCTGTGAACTTTGTCAGTAAGCTTTTAGCCTTCCAACCAGTGAAATGCGGTAGAGTACAGCCGGTAAATGATTCACAAACCACGATTTAGTGTCGTTAAGACGATTTATTTAAACGTCACAAAACTGCACATAGGTGCAATCGATTTCGAGGTGCAAAGTGTTTGGGCATAAGTGATTTCCACAGACTTTTTATTGTACTGAAATAATCTTTTGTCACAAAGTAACAAGGGAAGTGTTTTATTCGTAGATATTTTGTAGGGAACTGTAATGATGATGGAAGATTATACACCTGTATGTTTGACATAACTGGTAGGAGATAACGCTGCATATTAACATAACCCCGCGCCTCCTCTCCATATCCTCCTGTGACATGAGCACGGGATTCTCCTCGGATACCGCTACAGAGCTGTTCCTAGCACAGCTGAGAATTGGCAACATCGTCACAAACATTAGGCAACACTGTGACAGTGCAATCACTTCCGCGTATGGTACTGAATTGACTCGCTAAATTCACTTGATATTCCCTTTCCATTTGAATGATTCGTGCTATATAATCCTCACGTAAACTATGACAATGAGACAGAAAATTCAATTTTTTTCCTAAAGAAATGCTATTCTTCACATAAGTGACAACTTTTATCTTTCACGATGCGTTACGAGGCTGAGCGACCAATGCCATGATGAGAGTGGCGTACAGGCAGCAGTGTGTCTGTAGCCCGGTGGTACCGCCTGTGTCTCGTGTCAGAACGGCTCAATCCGTCGTCAGCTCTAGCCATGGTAGGGGACAGCATGTGCGAGCTTTTTTTTCTGATATATTTTATGGAGCTGCGAATTTCCAGAAAAAATTCTATATCGAAATCGGAAGAAAACCTTTACACATCAAATCCTCTTGGTAGCTCGTCCCAGTAAGTTGTCTTAATGGTCATAGATCTTGGCTTTCTGACTGCCAAGCTGCTTCGCAATACCAGCGTCTCTGAAGAAATTCGAATCAACCATCAGCGATACGAATTTCAATACTGTTCTTCACTTAAGACTCACATGCCAGGGTGATAAATATGAATGAAATGAACCTCTTGATTACTATAGGGCCTCTATGCTTAATTTCCACAGTAGCAATTAGGAACTCCCTGCAGACATTTGCTAACAGCGACTCTAGCAATTTACTTTTTCTCTGGGTAGCTTCAAATATGGACAATTTTGTCGCCTTAAATCCAATTGAATATTTTAAATATCACTTGTGAACAGCGTTCACTTCTCCATTAATTAGGGTATAGACTTAAAACAAGCAATTTGCCTGAGTAGCTATAGAGCAGGTTCTGATACGTATTGACACAATCTTTTGCATCTATTTACCATAGAGAATAAAAGAAAGAAACCAAACACATTATGTTGTATTTACTCTCTGTACCTTGACGAACACATACGAATCCATGACAAAAATAAATTATTTGAAGAATCTCCCACGAAAGGAAAAAGAACAGAATGTGACGCTTTAATTGTAGTGCACTGGATCAGAAACAATGAAATTAATTATGTGCCACATTGATGCATTGCATTTGAGTGTAATAAAATAATCATCTAATAAAAATGGTTTTGTGCCTCCTTTGCTATCAATAGTGAAACAAAAATCGTAGAGAGATTTTATGGGTCACCACTCAACAACATCAAAGCATTTTACATGGTCGAGAGTGCGGAGTGGAGCAGACGTTGTCGGCAGACGGCGAGACAATGCAGTGCCTCAACCCCCGCCGGTAGGCAGTAAACGGGTCCCAGAAAACTCAGACGCATGCGGTGTTCAGAGACAGATGGTCAGCAAAGAAATCTTTTGCTAAAACATTGTTGGACCAAACTATTATTATCAGTGTGACAGAAAGCGAAATCTATTAGATTCGCTTGAATTACACTCATAGCTTCAGCACCGAGAGGAAAGGGGCGATAAAAGCTTTGTCGACGTGTGCTTTTAGTTACTAGACGTTGTATTAGCTAATCTCGCGTTTACCTCAAGACTACGGTCGTAGTCAAGAATAATGTACTAAGACTGAAGTCAAGACTTCCTCAAGGATGTGCCACAGTCTACAATCTTGCCAGATCGAGCATATTGCCGGACATAGGATTCTGAGAGGAGCACGACTGTACTGCCCACTTTACGTGAACGACTCGGCGGTCGATTTGTTGCTCTAAGGCTGTATCTACAACACATATTGCACGCTGAAGACCTAACAGAATTAAAAAAACAAAAGTAGTTTATGAGAGCAACGTTAACTACAGCGTTCGAAGGATTCATAGTATTGTATACGTGTGTGTAAACGCCTTCCAAAGCCCACCCAAGCAAGACAAGGCTACACAGTCTAGCTTCAATATTATAAATTCGCCTCAGTTTTCGGATGAACTCAGACTTAGGTTGATAAACATTTTGAATATTTAGCAGTACTGCACCCATTGGTGTTAAACTCGTTTTCAACCAATGATTCCCACAGTTACAGGAACACTACTTGTGATACCTCACAGACAAAATTCTTACGCAGTGCTATCAGACGAAAAGATCAACCTGACACAAACTGTGGGAGGTTTGTTTTACAACGTTCGTACCTGGGTAATAAGCTTTTTCCTATTTGAAATGTCTATGAACGTTACTGCTTGAGACGATTTAAGACGAAACTAAATTCCTTCAGCTACGACAATGTTTCTAACATTTGTAGACTTAGAGAAAGCTTTTGACAATGTTGATTGGAATACTCTCTTTCAAATTCTGAAGGTGGCAGGGGTAAAATACAGGGAGCGAAAGGCTATTTACAATTCATACAGAAATCAGATAGCAGTTATAAGAGTCGAGGGTTAGGAAAGGGAAGCAGTGGTTGGGAAGGTAGTGAGACTGGGCTGTAGCCTCTCCCCGATGTTATTCAATCTGTATATTGAGCAAGCAATAAAGGAAACAAAAGAAAAGTTCGGAGTAGGTATTAAAATCCATGGAGAAGAAATAAAACCTTTGACGTTCGCCAATGACATTGTAATTCAGTCAGAGACACCAAAGGACTTGGAAGAGCAGTTGAACGAAATGGACAGTGTCTTGCAAGGAGGGTATAAGATGAACATCAACAAAATCAAAACGATGATGATGGAGTGTAGTCGAATTAAGTCAGGTGATGCTGAGGGAATTGCATTAGGAAATGAGACACGTAAAGTAGTAAAGGAGGTTTGCTATTTGGGGAGCAAAATAACTGATGATGGTCGAAGTAGAGAGGATATAAAATGTAGACTGGCAATGCCAACGAAAGCAATTCTGAAGAAGAAAAATTTGTTAACATCGAGTATAGTTTTAAACGTCAGGAAGTCGTTTCTGAAAGTATTTTTATGGAGTGCAGCCATGTATGGATGTGAAACGTGGACGATAAATAGTTTAGACAAGAAGAGAATAGAAGCTTTCGAAATGTGGTGCTACAGAAGAATGCTGAAGATTAGATGGGTAGATCGCATAACTAATGAGGAGGTATTGAATAGAATTGGGGAGAAGAGGAGCTTGTGGCACAACTTGGCTAGAAGAAGAGATCGGTTGGTAGTACATGTTCTGAGACATCGAGGGATCACCAATTTAGTATTGGAGGGCAGCGTGGAGGGTAAAAATCGTAGAGGGAGACCAAGAGATGAATACACTAAGCAGATTCAGAAGGGTGTAGGCTGCAGTAGGTACTGGGAGATGAAGAAGCTTGTACAGGATAGAGTAGCATGGTGAGCTGCATCAAACCAGTCTCAGGCCTGAAAACCACAACAACCACAACGAGAAAGAAATCGTCCTAACGGCACTAAATCGTGGTTTGTGAATCGTTTACCGGCCGTACTCTGCCGCATTTCGCTGGCTGGAAGGCACAATGTTTACAGACATATTTCACAGAAGGAAAAGAGGGGCGAAATGTCTCCCACTGGAAGGTCATGTTGTTTTATTTAAATGATTACAAAATCAGGTAAAACGAACAGTCAGGTTGTCAGTATAAGCGCATTACTGTTGCACTGCCCAGGGCCTGTCATGATAAAGGGCCAGTTTACGTCAGGCATACTGTATACATAAGAGAGAGCACCACTAAATTCTACAATGAGTATGCATTGCATACACACAGAAATTACTGTTACAGGGTACTTATGGAGCCTAATGAGTGAACTGCGTATTTTCCGGTGAGAAAAAGCACTGGCAAACAGTCTTCACTACATTACGTTACTTAATTTCGTGTCACTGTGAGCTAGAATTTATTGTCAGCGACTATGTGTAAGGTCAATGAGTCGGATTCGAGTTTTGCAACTGTGAAATACTTTCCTACATTATAGAAGCGAATATTAAATTTGAACTAATATTGCGAAAATTTTGTACTTGGATAGCTTAGAATCAAAATCTTTCTGTTTATTGCAAAGGAAAACAACTGATTTTCTAAAACATTGTCTGTCATACACAACTTGAAACAGGTCATGTCGACCAAATCATATGGAAAAACTGCCAGTGACGTGTATCGGTAGGCAGTAAGATCTCTTGCCTTTTGCTTTCGCAGTACTCGATAGCCATTTCTACACGCAACAAAGAAAGGCAGCGCGTTTTTGTTATCAAGTAACGTCTTCATCAGTTACTTTAGCTTTAATGTAATCTACGAGTAATTGCTGATGTGTGATGTTTAAGATGCAAAGGATTCCGTAGACAGGGAAAGAACCATGTTGAGTTCGTATCTCCGTCACAGAACTTCACATCATGCACTTCATCTTTAAATACATCCACACTTTGTTACTTCAGAATAAAGGTATATAAGACATCTTTCGTGGTTAATTAACAGGGACGAAAGGGTCTTGACAGAAGTCCCAGTTTATTACAACAATTGTGGTCTTTTATTTTCAAGTTTAGATTTGGTTACTGGTATTGGCAAAAATTTTAGTGATTCATGGCTCTTCATAGCTACTCATGAATATGATATGACTAGATTAGATTACATTAGATTAATTCTTGTTTCATAGATCATGAATACGATATTTCGTAATGATGTGAAACGTGTCATTTTAATGAAAGATTTCTTTACATACCGTGATTCAATTTCTTTACAATTTTTTACTCTCTCTCCATCTCTTATACTTTTTGATTTTTATCTCTCTCTCTCTGTCACGCATACACACACACAAACACACACACACAAACACACACACACAAACACACACACACACACACATTCGACTATCGGCGAGGCACGAAAACGTCTGTGAATGAGTTTCTTAGTTTTGAGTACACTTGCGAAAGAAATATAAAAACAACTATTAGAGTTACTGCTTTATGATGCTTAGTTTGCAGTCAGTTCTGAGTATTATTAGTAACTACGCTCCAGTCCCTAAAGCTAGTTACAGAAATGCGAATCAGACGCATTACGTATTCCAGGCCGTAGCAGCCGCGACTTGGAGACACCAGCTATGGTCACTTCCCTGCCCACTGTAGGATCACATCAGTTCGTCTTCTTCCTGCTGGTATTGTAACTGAGATTTGGCAACAACGCAATGTATGTTTGGCAACTCTGTGATCGACGAGTTACTTCCTGCTGTGCACGGAATTAAGCCTCAAAGTTCACTTGATTTTACCTGTCATTTCCATTGAATAATCTGAGTTATAGTCGCTTGAGGTGTAACAAAAGATTGTAAATTTACGGTTTTCGGCCCAGGAAAGTCGTTGCACGTGGCAATCGCAACTAATCTCGTCCTTCAAATAGCGGTTTACGAGTTCTAGCCACTATTGATCTCGTAGTGGAAGCTAAGATAAATACTTCTTCGCCAGCTCTGTGGAAACGTGGTGACCTGTGAAAACGCGTCTGTTATGGTTCACAGTTCCAGTCTCACGGAGTGTAGCGTTTTCCTCCCTTCCGTGAAAGAGCTACAAACAGTCACATCAAACATCAATAAGCAAATCGCAAGAAAATACTTTCGGCTCATAGTGCAACGGTGAAAAACTTACAATGCTGCACAACAGGTAACGCCTCGTTCCGATGCTGACAAGCAAATTTTGGGTTTCTAGGAATACATAACTTTACTTATGAAATGCCACATTTGAATACCACTTGAGTATGACACAGCATACCAATTAAACACAGACACAATCAAAATCTAAGTGAGTAGTATTTTATTAATTCGTGTCGATAGAGGCACGCTTGTGTACAGATACCCAGTTTTATTACAACAGACTTTCGTCGTAAGGTTATCGTGGCTAGTTTTATTACATTTCTTATAATACAGCTCACAATTTTCGTAAGGTTTATTTTAGTGTTGTTAAAACAATAGTAAACAGGAGAGAGAAATTAATCATCAACGATATATGCGAATTCACTGATGTTATCTATAACAGTCTGAAAATGCACATCCGGTTTATTGATTACATGCATGTAGAAAACTTGTTTTGAGTTAAAGCTGCCAACCAAGGTTTGAAGAAGAATAAAATGCCACTACCAGACGACAAGCTAATGTAGAAAATACTTTTCCGACGTAATTTGGCACGATGCGCTCTACCCATACATAATACAAAAGTTTCAAGATGCATCTGCTGCCTGGTGTCTATTAAACCTGAAAAGATTAAAATGTCGCAGAAGTTAGCCCTTTCCCCACATGCGACTATTTTGGGTTGAGAAGTGAAGGGAATTATGTTAGAAGTTCCATTAGATTAATAACTTTAGCAGACAGCAGCACTGAGTTTTAAAAAATATAGCAGTGAGTACACTCGAACCGCGACATCTTACCTACCGCGCGCGATACTTACCATTACGCTACTATCTGACACGTAGCTACAACACCTCCAGAAGTCAAGAACAATTCCTCCAGAACTTCTGCATTCCACAGCGCTGTGGCATAATGCATATGGCCAGGTGAATACTTATGAGAGACATACAGTTATAACTTTACTGTTGCACTGCATGACGTTTTCAACAAACAGATAGCGCAATAGAGTAGTTCAAGTGAAAAGGAACACTTCCTATTTAAATTTCTGCATCATCCACTGTTGGCAGTTTTGTGTTGGTGGCAGTTACGTGAGTTTATTCTGGTGATTACAAAATAAAGTTGAATGTATGCACTGGGTAGCCGAGGTAGCTAGTTCATGGTGATTCGGTCAACCAAGAAAATGAATTTACTGAACATGCTACAAATTGATACAGGGAGCTCGTGTGTCAGATGTCTAAGCCAGTGTGGCTCTGAGCACTATGGGACTTAACATCTATGGTCATCAGTCCCCTAGAACTTAGAAATACTTAAACCTAAGTAACCTAAGGACAGCACACAACACCCAGTCATCAGGAGGCAGAGAAATAAGCCAGTGTGGCACAACGGCGTTAGATAGAGAAATAAACCACCAAGAAGCGGATGTTGTGGTCTGTTGTGATGGTGATAGGTTCATAAATCTATGGTCCGGGTTCGATTCCAGCTTCGATCAATGATTTTAGATAGAGGGAGACAGATTCCATTCTCTTCTGGCTACACCAAGTGAAGAAGATATAATGGCATTGTGGTCTGAAATTCACATTAAAAATGATATTCCCTCTCTACCAAGTAGACGTTAGATTGAGCCACAGTAAAAGGAGTGGTGACATGTAGAAACTCTATCACCAGTAACATTTCTTATACTAGTTATTTATTTCTAGTGACGAAACAAACGCTATGTAGGCTCACAGGACACTTATTCCAACTTTTATCTGAGCTTCTGTATGTCGATAAAATTGGTTCTGAACCGGTAATGCAACTCAGACCGCCCTTAACGCGGAATTTGACCCCTTCATGACAATACATCTCGGCTACAATATGTTGTTTGTTCAAAACTGTAGATTCCTCAACATCTCCACGTATTGCGCGTGAATGGGTTCGAATGCTGGCCCGGCATTAAAGATTTCATTATGTACACTCCTGGAAATGGAAAAAAGAACACATTGACACCGGTGTGTCAGACCCACCATACTTGCTCCGGACACTGCGAGAGGGCTGTACAAGCAGTGATCACACGCACGGCACAGCGGACACACCAGGAACCGCGGTGTTGGCCGTCGAATGGCGCTAGCTGCGCAGCATTTGTGCACCGCCGCCGTCAGTGTCAGCCAGTTTTCCGTGGCATACGGAGCTCCATCGCAGTCTTTAACACTGGTAACATGCCGCGACAGCGTGGACGTGAACCGTATGTGCAGTTGACGGACTTTGAGCGAGGGCGTATAGTGGGCATGCGGGAGGCCGGGTGGACGTACCGCCGAATTGCTCAACACGTGGGGCGTGAGGTCTCCACAGTACATCGATGTTGTCGCCAGTGGTCGGCGGAAGGTGCACGTGCCCGTCGACCTGGGACCGGACCGCAGCGACGCACGGATGCACGCCAAGACCGTAGGATCCTACGCAGTGCCGTAGGGGACCGCACCGCCACTTCCCAGCAAATTAGGGACACTGTTGCTCCTGGGGTATCGGCGAGGACCATTCGCAACCGTCTCCATGAAGCTGGGCTACGGTCCCGCACACCGTTAGGCCGTCTTCCGCTCACGCCCCAACATCGTGCAGCCCGCCTCCAGTGGTGTCGCGACAGGCGTGAATGGAGGGACGAATGCAGACGTGTCGTCTTCAGCGATGAGAGTCGCTTCTGCCTTGGTGCCAATGATGGTCGTATGCGTGTTTGGCGCCGTGCAGGTGAGCGCCACAATCAGGACTGCATACGACCGAGGCACACAGGGCCAACACCCGGCATCTGGTGTGGGGAGCGATCTCCTACACTGGCCGTACACCACTGGTGATCGTCGAGGGGACACTGAATAGTGCACGGTACATCCAAACCGTCATCGAACCCATCGTTCTGCCATTCTTAGACCGGCAAGGGAACTTGCTGTTCCAACAGGACAATGCACGTCCGCATGTATCCCGTGCCACCCAACGTGCTCTAGAAGGTGTAAGTCAACTACCCTGGCCAGCAAGATCTCCGGATCTGTCCCCCATTGAGCATGTTTGGGACTGGATGAAGCGTCGTCTCACGCGGTCTGCACGTCCAGCACGAACGCTGGTCCAACTGAGGCGCCAGGTGGAAATGGCATGGCAAGCCGTTCCACAGGACTACATCCAGCATCTCTACGATCGTCTCCATGGGAGAATAGCAGCCTGCATTTCTGCGAAAGGTGGATATACACTGTACTAGTGCCGACATTGTGCATGCTCTGTTGCCTGTGTCTATGTGCCTGTGGTTCTGTCAGTGTGATCATGTGATGTATCTGGCCCCAGGAATGTGTCAATAAAGTTTCCCCTTCCTGGGACAATGAATTCACGGTGTTCTTATTTCAATTTCCAGGAGTGTATTATCAAGCTCCAGCATGAGAACATCTCTCTACTGGTGGATAATAATTTCGATTTTCAGTGTATTTTCATTCGTTGTCAACACTAACGATATTTGACGATTTTAACTCCCAGTGAGACACACAACTATTTGCGAGATCACTGTAAGTTCAAGATGTTATTCCGAGCTGCTGGTGGAGAAAAATTCGATAACTGACGTCTCTTTGTGTCTAGCCAACAACGATATGTTTGGGGCTCTATTCCCAGTCAGCACTGAACTCTTCGTCATATTATTTCTAGTTCAAACATGCTCACATGTCGCTGCTGGTGCAACAAACCCATATTTAACGTTCGTTTTCTCTAGAATATAACAGCGATAGGTACCGGATTGGAGTCCTGGGAAGGAAAAAATTAATGTTTCGTCTCGTCATTTCAGTTAAAACATCTAGTTACTGCCGAGCTGATCCGATATGTCAATGTTGATTGTGCTTATATATCTATCCAATTAGGTTCTGGGTTCGAATCCCTGTCCAACACATAGCTTTACCTCACGGCATTTCAAGTAAGTTACTAGTTAAGAAGCAATATTTAACATCTCTCGTAGTTCGTTAACAGGGACAATAGGTACTGGGTAGGAATTCGCGTCCGTTAAAAATTTAAAGTTGGTATTTGGTAACTGTTACTGTCTAAAATCGAGGTATATCACTCTCTGTATGCCTAATCAGGAATGACTGTTAGTTTCCGTCAGTCACGACATCTTTGCTTAGTCTGCATGACCTGGGTTTGAATCCATATGCAGAATATTCATTTGAAGTTCATACATATTCTCAACTAACTGCTCGCGAATAACTTAAATTTTTAATGCCATTTTGTGTTAAATAATAAGTAAGGTATGTTACTTTGGAGAGGAAATCATGAATACGACGAACTTACTACGCGCATTACCTATCTGACATAATAATGAGAGTGGTAACATTTCAGGTATGTCATTTATTGTAATAAATGTGAGCTTACAAGTGTTAAGGGCAGTCTTACCTGTGATAAGGTGTTACCTGATATTTGTAGTATCGTAGTATTGCTTTACATCTTGAGTTATTGCGATACAGAGCAGTGTTTTCTAGTGGTGACTTGTTGGAACCATTTTCAATAGTGAAACGACTGTACCAAGGAGCGATTAGAGGACCTGCTAGACAATGTGGGTTGCATGCGAATCAGGCGAAATGCAATTCAGGTCGTTCGTATACTTTTGAGCACGACTGTACCTAGAAGCACATCGAAAAGTACGTGGTCTTATTTCATTTGAAACAACAATATTTAAGCCCAAGTAAAGATGTCTAGAAAGGATAGTGGGTTGTCTTACATCGTGGAAAATTGCCATAGGGTCACCTGGTGTGGCAAGCGTTACTTGTTCCGTTATTATTGTAACGAATTTACTTGAAGACCTTTCTGATGTACTGTGACTGCGTACAATTACCACATATTGTTTTATAGATATCCATTACTTTTCTCTGTTTGAAATGCCGAGATGCCTCTGCCTGGTATACACAAATAAGAGCAAATCTATGAATTTAGGTGGTATCCACGTGGCAATGTTTACGCTCTGGAAATGCACAGAAGCAACTACGGTTGGCGTCTTATCGATAACATATTTATTTACATTGTATTTTTTGCTGATGTGTTGGAAGCGTAACACGAATATAGCCATGGTACGCCAAACATGAGAATGCCTTGCGTCACGGTCTGGTACGTGAAAAACAGTCATTTACTGCCAGGATGTACCAGCATACACAGATCACGAGAGACAACGTTCTGGCACTCGTTCAGTATGACAGTTTCAGTGCTTGTGAAGCGGCAGCCAGATCTGTACTTTACATTGCTGTGCTCAGAAGTGGATAAGCGATAGAAATTAGATGGCTTCGAGGGGCAGGCGTAGCAAAGGTGTCGACGCCTCAGCAAGACAGGGTGTTAATGCTCGCAAGCCGTTCGCTACCACTTGTGGGATGCTGACCTTAGAGCCAGAGGGCTGCTAATAAAGAGGCACTCTCTGATGATGACAAACGTCATACGTTTGCCTTCACTGAATTGAATGTAGACCGTGACTGGCACCAGGTCATCTTTTCAGATGAATCAATGTTTATCTCAGTGAATGATGGTCTACAGGCCACGGGGACCACCCTACGACCTACAGTACGTGGCACAACATTGCCATTTTGGCCCCAGTAGAGTCTCATCCTAGAAGTGAGTGTCATCAGATAGGGCAGAGGTACTCCGGCACATTCACTGTCATCTCGCCCCGTATCAGTCTGTGCATATCATGAAACATATTTTGTAGTCAAGTGTGAGGAGATGCTATTCCAGTAGTAATCCAGTTCCAGCGGGACCAATCACGGGTTCACACAAGTCGAATCGTTCAGCAACGGTTTTCGCAACAGACTGTCGTCGACCTCATCGGCTGGACAGTCCGAGCGTCGGACTGGCATCTCACTGAAAATCTGTGGGCCAAAATGAAGTGTCACATGAACTTCCACTGGACTGCACCAGCCCCACGCACACCTGATCAACTGTGGTACCTAGTATTAAATAAATAGGAGAGTCTCGTGGAGGATGAGACATATTCCCAGAAGCTGACACTCCCTTGCCTCGTCCGATGAGGCATGTAATTGGTGCCAGTGGTGGGTGGACCTAATACTAACTTCGTCTCTGATGTGAAACGCTCCTCATCGCGTATTACTCCACTATATAATACAACATTTGGTTTAACTGTATGTTTGTTAATTATAAATCTCCGTGGAATCATTGTATTTTAAGTTCTTATTGAATTCGTGGTACTTAACACTTAATCCATGTAAATCCAAAAAAAGCACAAAAATGT
This sequence comes from Schistocerca cancellata, assembly GCF_023864275.1. Classification (NCBI taxonomy): domain Eukaryota; kingdom Metazoa; phylum Arthropoda; class Insecta; order Orthoptera; family Acrididae; genus Schistocerca; species Schistocerca cancellata. Next base: position 206,986,091 of record NC_064629.1, on the reverse strand, counting down.
CAGTTTGAATCGACATAGAAATGGTGCCCTGACTTGAGACAGTCAAATAAAACACTTAATGTCGGCCTCTATGATAACAGGTAAATTCTAAAATAATAATATTCTCTTTATTACTGCGTCTCACACACTGCTTTTATTGTGCAGAAGAAGTGCATTCAGGACAGACAAAAGCTCTTTTTCAAGTTAACTTTCTTCAGAAGCCCAAGAATAGCATTCCATGCACTGCGTGCATTTCTCTGAGTACTTCTTCAGAAAAACGACCATTGCATAATGTGCTTTCATTGTCTTCTTCTTCAGATCGCATATCTGAAGCATTGTTCTCATTTAAATTTGTATCAGACCTCAAATGACAGGACGAGTATGTTTCCTGCTTTTTTTCTCTTTTTCTTTTTCAAGAACAAAACTTTCGTGTCTGTCTCCTTTGAGTCCGTTTCGGCTTCTTCTCTTTGGATGGATTGCTTCAAACGTTCCCTGTATGGAGATGATGTTAGCTGCTTAACAGATTCAGAACGTTCTTATTTTACTAGAGTTGGTGGCTCTTGATGTGGCTTACTGATTTTGGGAGCAGGTCAGATAACATCTGAGCTCACATTTACTCCGTTGTTTGCGTCTTGTATGTCAGACTCGATGTGTGCTACGAAGTCATTGTCTCTACATATGCGCCTGTTACATGGGAAGAGTCACGTTTTCCAGAGGGCGTTTACAGCATTTTCCAATTCTTACTACTCTTAAGTATGCCGCTCCAAATAACCTCGTAATCAAAAATAAGATTACAACTTGAGCTGGGTTAGTTGCGCAATAAGTTTCTTGGTGATAATGCATTTTAAACGGTCCCATAAACACACAAGAAGCTGCATTATATGTGTGGAATGGGGTCATAAACAGATAATGCGGACATGGTTCTCTCTTGCTTTGTGTACCACAAAAATATGATATGATGCCCATCAAGACACGACAGGGTCATCACGAGATGGTTTCACAAAATTCACAAAGTAGTCAGACCACTTATTAAAAAAATGAGTCTGAGTCCAGTAGCTAGGTGACATGGTGAAGCTATTTTTATATGAGATAGCGTGTACCGATATGCGACATTGTCGCTGCATATTAGGAATAGGCTATCTTGCGCTAAAAGCTAGCCTCATAGTTACTCTGCTCGGTTTGAGGACAATTCATTACAACGGATCAAAGAGTACTTTGAGCAGAATATAATCGTGTGAATATTGTTGCGACAGCTGCTCAACTTCTGATATTAAAGCCATACAAGCACATGCAAGCAAAAAATTTGAAATTGAACACTTTTAAAATCGAGGCTTCTTGACAGTGTTATTGACATTGCTCTACACCTCGGGCGCAGGGAGAACTAAGTTCTGATACTTCCTAACACAGATGAGCATTTACTTTAGTCGGGATCTAGCTGTCTCACATTAGCGAACTTTCGCCCAATAGACAACTTTCCTTTATATTCAAAATCACTTTCAGCAATGATGATATCATTTGGGTGAATAAAAACAGTGTTACATCAGAGAATAAATAGTCATTTTCTCGTATTAAATTCTAATTGAAGTAAGGCAAAGCGTAGTGCATTCCGTCAACTGCCGTCTGACGTTCCATACCGCCGGCCACTGAAATTATTGAGTTCCGTTCTCCTTAAAAATTAGGGAGAAATCAACCATAATTTCTGTTGGAAAACCTTACTCTATGCTTGTCCTGGCAATTGGAAGTTAGTGCAATTTCGTACCTGCTTATCTCTTTAGGATCGTATATTTTCAAATCACATTTTAATAAATATTGTCTGACAGCATTTCAGTGTCTTATTCAGACCCATTACGCTGAATGGTTGAAATTATTTTTCACAGCATATTTGTAATTTTACCTCGAGACCAAAATTAATGATCTAATCGTTAAACATTAATCCTCTCTTACTTAATTTCGTCATAATGATTTTTTTCTCCTCCATTTACTTTCCCGCTCTGTCTGCACCTCAGCAAATACTTTTATGCATACGGACAAAACCTTCTCTTCTGCAACTTAATTTGGACCTTATCTTTTAAACTGAGAGTGATAGTGAATTTTAGTGTTCCCGAATAAAAGGTCAAAAGGGCTGAAGTTGAGCTTGGTGCTTACATTTGAGTCCGCAATTTAAAACAAAGTATATCGTCACCAGTTTCAGTCGTGTCAAAGGATTGAATAATTATTCGATTAGCTACTTGCTCCTACATTTGAAACACGGTCTTAGTAAAAGATAAAATTTTCCTGGAAGCCTGATTGATATAAAATTACTTACTCCTTAAAATAATTATATTTTCTCTCTCTCTCTCTCTCTCTCTCTCTCTCTCTCTCTCTCTCTCTCACACACACACACACAACGAATACCCTTGTAATAACTTGAATGTATTCTGTTTAAAATTTTGTGCGTTTTGTGATGTAGTTTTTGTTAGCCCGTATTATAATATTTCTCTTAAAGCCTACAAATAATCTGCACCATCGTTGTACTCATCAAGACAAGAGAAGCTACCGCAGAAAGGACATTAGCATCTAATACGGTGGGGACGCAAAAGATTTTGGCCAAATGGCGGAACCGAACTGTGATTCAACACGTGACGACCAAGCACTTTGACCGTCAGATACTTGCACAGCGACGTCAACACTATCCTCGGACGACATCTAACGCTGTTTCTCAAATCACTACATACGTCGCGATCGCTGTCGACATCCTATAATTCGTCTATCACGTTTAACTGGTATCAGTTTCCAGTGCTGCGTATAGTATGTCTCACGCGGATAATAATATGCTGCCACTATAACCCAACATGGGTATCAACGGTGTGAAAGTGTTGTCACAGTTTGTGACGTGGTTGCAAACGCCAAGAAAGCCCCAAGTGGGGCTTACCCATCGTCGTCGACTGTACATGGAGAACATGAACGTCCCATGGGGTACTCCTGATGATACTTCTATCTCTGATAAACTCTCGCCGTCCACGGCAACGTACATGATTCCATTACTTAAGAAGTCTTCGAGCCACTCTCACATCTGACAACCTATTTTGTAAGCTCGGCCCTTCGTAATAGTGTGCTGTGGGACACTGTGTCCAACGCTTTCCGGAAATCTAAGAATATGGAATCTGCCTTTTGCCCTTCATCATGGACTGTCTCTGTGAGTGAATTATTGAGGTATAATGAGCGATGCATGTAAGTACGAGGGCTGGTTAACAAAGACTGAGACTGCTTTTTTTAAACAGATTTTTATTAAAATGGCCCTGAGCACTATGGGACTTAACATCTATGGTCATCAGTCCCCTAGAACTTAGAACTACTTAAACCTAACTAACCTAAGGACATCACACAACACCCAGTCATCACGAGGCAGATTTTTATTACTCCGTTTCAATGTTTACATAATATTTTTCAGAGTACTCGCCTCCTGCTTGAATGCGGTCATTACAGAGGCTCTGCTACTCCTCGAAAGCATGGTCAGTCACTTCTTTGTCAGATCCTTGAGAATCGTCTCACTTTTCTTGAGCATTGCTTCAGAGCTCCTAAATCGAGTGCACCAGGCTATGCTTTTAGCGACGAGAATTAAAAAATGACATGGTGCAATATCGAGGCAATTAGACGTGTGCGCTACAAGGTAATGTTGTATTGAGCCAGAAACTGCATGGCTCGATTTGTGCCGTGAGGCCTCATATTGTCATGATGAAGTCGTCACCCAGTCGAAGAAAGTTCTGGTCGTTTCCTTGGAATGTACTTCCTCAGCTTAGCCAATACTGTCATGTATTATGCTACTGTAACAGCAGTGTGAGGGGCAACTGGTAAATCATTCCCTGACGGTCAAAAAATGTAATCACCATCACATTTCCTGCGGATGGAACAACCTTCTCCTATTTTGATGATGGAGAACCTGGCCCTTTTCCTTCAGGATCATAATGATACAGCCATGATTCATCGCTGCTGATAATCGATTATTCCAGAAACACATCCCCTCCATCACCAAAGAGACACAGCACCTCACGGCTTTACTCCATTCGCACAGGCTTTTGTTCGGGAGTCAATAGACGTGTCACCCAACGGGCACAAACGCAGGTCATATGGACACGATCATGCATAATCGTAAAGACACTGTCATACGAAATTCTGAACAATTCATTGAGGTTATGTACAGTTATCCGCCAATCCTCATAGACCATTGCAGCAGCTCTGCTGATGCTGACTTTAGTCACAGCAGAAGCCGAAACACCAAGCCCACCTGGCTTAACACAGACAAGTCGACCTTCTTTGAAGTTTTAGTACCAACCAAACACTGTTGCACGAGGTATTGCATTTTCAACGTATGCATGCTTCAACTTTTCGTAAGTTACAGTGGCTGTATGGTTTCTACATCTACATCTGCTTAGATACTCCGCAAGCCACCGTACGGTGCGTGGCGGAGGGTACCCTGCACAAATACTTGTCGTTTCCTTTCCTGTTCCACTCGCAAATAGAACGAGGGAAAAACGACTGTCTGTGCGCAGACACGGATGAAGGGGCAGGGGAGGAGGGAAAATCGGGGTATCTGCCCCGGGCAGCAATTTAAGGAGACGCTAAATTCATAGTCTTTAAGAAAAAAACCTTGTTTCACAAAGCGCCTAGCATCCAGCGCACGTTGGTCTATCGACTGTTCATATGATTTTGAAACGCGTCACTGTTGCTTTTTTAACGTTTTTGAACACATTCTAAGTTGATTTCTGAACGAATCATAAGTTGATTTTTTAAAGTGTGCATAGTGTATGTGATGTCTCTGCCAGAGGGATCCCCGTCACATCAAGAAATAAAAAATTTTCCCGCAGAAAAAAGGTGACAGGGCTATACGAACTGAGGCGAATAAACCCTAACGGATGAAACCAATCGTTGTTTATTTATGTGCTTGAACAGGTGTGCGAATGATAAGTGTTGTTATAATTATTAGCGAAATTCATGGAGTCAGACCACTAGAGTGGAAATAAATGACTAATAGGAATAACAGGTAAGAAGAATTACATATTATCTTCTCTGTGTATCCAAGAAAATGAAATTTTGACAGAAAATTTTTGCCAGATCGCTGTATTAGTTAGGGCCAGTTGTACAGTCCTCAGTTAGCAGCCGCGTAAGTTCTGTTTTCGGAATTGCGCGGAAAATACGTTGCACGAACGTGTAATAAGGCCTAACCGGAGATTAAACGAGAGGTAACTGAACCGGTGATTCTGGCAGGGTTAGCGAAGTTAACTGGAGAATAAGTTTTGACATTGGCAGGAATAGCTACAGAATTAATGATGGCAAGATTGTTTTTTAGAACGAGGACGGAGTAGAAACGGGGACATCACACAATTTATATGGAAGAGTATGACGATTCCAAATTTATATAAAAATTTCGTATCACTACTACTTACCGATCTCATGGTTATGAAACTGGAGCATGTGAATGAAACGTGAAATTATTTCCTAACATAAAACTATTTGCTTGTAGTAGGTCTAATAGGCATTTGATAATGGTACTTCGTGAATTATATTCTGTCAAGTTACTTATGTAAATGAGACAGATAAAAATGACCACTTGTGCCAAAACAGTCTCTCATATTTGGCGTTTGTTACAACTGCTGCCATATTAGAAAGGCCTATTTCGTTTTATCTAGGAGTCAGCGACCTGAAAGACGTAATAAAATCGAGAAACAACGCCAGACTTGGGTACTATTAGTATTGACAGCTTCTTCAGTAATACACAACGACATTTTGATTTTTCATGTAGCAAAACGTTTGACGAACTTTAATGAGGTAATAGATTATTTCGCCGAAAGAAAAGCACGCCATGTAAAGCTGTAGCGAGATTAGAGAGGACAAAAATGCTGAGACCTAAGGACTGGAGAAATGTGTACTGTCTTGCTTGTCTCTTGTCTTTACTAGTTTTATTTTTCCTATATTTAATTTTATGTCACACTAAAGAGAAAGTTATTAGCTAACAGGTAATAAAGAGTGCCAATTTTTGAAGAGTTCTCGTTCTCCTGATCACAACTAATCCCACCCAGTATCAATTGTGATTTTTTTTAAAGGATCTAGGATGTCAGACCAGCCGACCGAGGGCAAGAGAGGCACCACAAGACATTTTGACTTCCACTATCCTGAATATGGGTTTGATGGGTCCAGTACAAAATATACACATTTGAACTCCACAGAGCGAAATACAGTGACGTGCGGTAGAAGAATGGTAGGTGAAGAGGCGTGGCACCGTACTTTGGCACACTCGGACTAAATCACATATATCACATTTCCTCAAAAAAATGAGTTTTATATATCGACCTCTTCAGAAAGATGTGCGCCACAAAACGTAAATATTTTTGAAAAATCGACTGTTTTAAAATTTTTGACGCCCTCTCTCAAACGCTCGAGTTGAAGGGGGGGGGGGGGGGACGACGACACTATCAATTTTTTACCCGGTTCGGAAATATCGTAGATCCGGGGATGTCTGTATGCCTTCTAACGGGCCCTAATTTCTCGTATCTTTCCTTCGTGGTCCCTACGCGCAATGTATGTTAGCGGCAGTAGAATCGTGCTGTTCGAATCTACTGGTAACAAATCTAGCAGCCCGCCTCTGCATTGCTTCGATGTCTTCCTTCAATCCGAACACGTACGGATCCCAAAAACTAGAGCAGTACTCAAGAACAGGTCGCACCAGCGTTCTACATGCAGTGTCCTTTACAGGTGAACTACTCTTTCCTAAAATTTTCGCAATAAACCAAAGTCGACAGTTCGCCTTTCCTACCACAGTTCCCACATGCACGATCTTCCTCATATCGCTAAAAAACGGTACTCCCAGATATTTAACTGCCTTGACTGCGTCAAGCAGGACACTAGTAATACTGTATCGAAACGTTACAGGTTTGATCTTCCTACATATCGCATTAACTTAATTTTTTCCACATTTAGAGCTAGCTGCCATTCATCACACCAACTGCAAATTTTTGCTAAGTCGTCTTCTGTCTTCCTCCAGTCACTCAACTTCGACACCTTACCGTATGCCACGGCATCATCAGCAAGCAACCGCAAATTGCTGCCGAAGAATACAGAATTTTATTTCGCCCTACTGCTCCTCTGGCGTCACCTCCATTGTCTGGTGTGTGAAATGCAAAGAGCGTCTACAAAATAGAGCATTACAACCACCCTACCGATACGAGAGTGCTGCCATATTTGGACTTTAAACGTAAAATCCCGCTCTTTTCAAATATTCGTAGTACAGATAGGAAACTATCAAGGAAACTATAGGAAAAAATCAGTGTTAGTCTTTGTCGATCAGCCCTCGTACGTTACGCCGTCAAAAAAGGAAACGGTATTGGAATTAACGTGTAAAGCTGTGAAGAGAGTGAAATCAGAGACAGAAATGAGAGTCTATCGTTACCCCTATCGTTCAGCTACTGTATGCGTTGTAGGTGGCATGACAACTGACATCATCCTCATGAGGAACTCTGAGCACGCCACTGACGTCATCGTCCTGACGAGGAAGACAACCCACAATGCTACAGCAATCTCTCTGAATGTATCTCCCGTTCCACTGAGAGGCTCAAATCAACAACTGAAGCTCCTAGAGCACGTAAGGTACTGATTTATTAAACGTATATAAAATCTGTCTTTGCAACAACTGAAAAATACCTGTTTACAGGTGTTACAAAAAGGTACGGCCAAACTTTCAGGAAACATTCCTCACACACAAAGAAAGGAAATATGTTATGTGGACATGTGTCCGGAAACGCTTACTTTCCATGTTAGAGCTCATTTTATTACCCCTCTTCAAATCACATTAAATGTAGAATGGAAACACACAGCAACAGAACGTACCAGCGTGACTTCAAACACTTTGTTACAGGAAATGTTCAAAATGTCCTCCGTTAGCGAGGATACATGCATCCACCCTCCGTCGCATGGAATCCCTGATGCACTGATGCAGCCCTGGAGAATGGCGTATTGTATCACAGCCGTCCACAATCTCTACATTTGGTACCGGGGTTGCGTAGACAAGAGCTTTCAAATGCCCCCATAAATGAAAGTCAAGAGGGTTGAGGTCAGGAGAGCGTGGAGGCCATGGAATTGGTCCGCCTCTACCAATCCATCGGTCACCGAATCTGTTGTTGAGAAGCATACGAACACTTCTACTGAATGTGCAGGAGCTCCATCGTGCATGAACCACATGTTGTGTCGTACTTGTAAAGGCACATGTTCTAGCAGCACAAGTAGAGAATCCCGTATGAAATCATGATAACGTGCTCCATTGAGCGTAGGTGGAAGAACATGGGACCCAATCAAGACATCACCAACAATGCCTGCCCAAACGTTCACAGAAAATCTGTGTTGATGACGTGATTGCACAATTGCGTGCGGATTCTCGTCAGTCCACAAATGTTGATTGTGAAAATTTACAATTTGATCACGTTGGAATGAAGCCTCATCCGTAAAGAGACCATTTGCACTGAAATGAGGATTGACACATTGTTGGATGAACTATTCGCAGAAGTGTACCCATGGAGGCCAATCAGCTGCTGATAGTGCCTGCACACGCTGTACATGGTACGGAAACAACTGCTTCTCCCGCAGCACTCTCCATACAGTGACGTGGTCAACGTTACCTTGTACAGCAGCAACTTCTCTGACGTTGACATTAGGGTTATCGTCAACTGCACGAAGATTTGCCTCGTCCATGGCAGGTGTCCTCGTCGTTCTAGGTCTTCCCCAGTCGCGAGTCATAGGCTGGAATGTTACCTGCTCCCTAAGACGCCGATCAATTGCTTCGAACGTCTTCCTGTCGGGACACCTTCGTTCTGGAAATCTGTCTCGATACAAACGTACCGCGCCACGGCTATTGCCCCGTGCTAATCCATACATCAAATGGGCATCTGCCAACTCCGCATTTGTAAACATTACACTGACTGCAAAACCACGTTCGTGATTAACACTAACCTGTTGATGCTACGTACTGATGTGCTTGATGCTAGTACTGTAGAGCAATGAGTCGCATGTCAACACAAGCACCGAAGTCAACATTACCTTCCTTCAATTGGGCCAACTGGCGGTGAATCGAGGAAGTACAGTACATACTGACGAAACTAAAATGAGCTCTAACATGGAAATTAAGCGTTTCCGGACACATGTCCACATAAAATCTTTTCTTTATTTGTGTGTGAGTAATGTTTCCTGAAAGTTTGGCCGTACCTTTTTGTAACACCCTGTATATCGCAATCGGGTTTCATTTCATTGATTTCTTTGGTTAGGGACTTATATGAAACGGTCTGACTCGATCCTTGTCGTTCTATGCCCTAGTGAACGCCGTTACTGGATGTAAACTATACTGGGTGTATCAAAGTAACAGGAACAGCCTTTAGGAACGGGTTCCTTATAGTAAAAATAAGGACAAAACTTTATGTGAACAAATATCGGGATTTGTCTCATTTTCGATAGGTTATTAAAGGGACATTTTATGTGATGTTATCAATAAATATTAAACTCACAGTTAACTGTTCTACATGGTCTATAGCTGGTGCCTTTGGTAAGTAAACAGAATAGTATCCCGATGAGAGTACGAGACTCCATCTTCTTGCAAGACTGACGCTAACCATAGGAGACTCGTAATAGAAGGATTCTGCAGTGAGGTCATTTTGTAATAGTTGTACTAGAAGACCTTTTCCTTACAAGATCAGCGGGCGTTCACATTATCTAAATTTCATTTCGGCCGCCTGGTGTGGCCGTGCGGTTCTAGGCGCTTCAGTCTGGAACCGCGTAACCGCTACGGTCGCAGGTTCGAATCCTGCCTGGATGTGTGTGATGTCCTTAGGTTAGTTAGGTTTAAGTAGTTCTAAGTTCTAGGGGACTGATGACCATAGATGTTAAGTCCCATAGTGCTCAGAGCCATTTGAACCTTACAAGGGGAAGATAGAAGCGTCTGCAAAGGCAAATATAAATAAATAAATAAATACGCTGTTATTCGAGTGTAAACTCTATATGCGACAAAAACTCTTTCAATAAAGGAGTAAGGTCTAAACTGGAGACCAAAGTAAGAAATATTTTTGAGAAAAATGCTAGGTCCTATAAAAAGAAAAGAGTGCGTATGGAAGGCGTCACAGTCGAATAACACACATGCTTACAGAGAAGATAAATGACACGATTCGAATATAGGAATTGCCTTTGGTGGCCACGTGATACGAATGAGCCCAGGAAAGATATTTAAAATGATATTAATTTAATTTCAAAATAAGAAAAGCAAAGGGTCATGGTTCACAGAAATTGAAGAATGTCTGTGAAAACTGAAAATTCCTCCTGAAGACATCAAGGAGCCTGATCCTCTTAAAACTACAAACATATAGAGGTTTACAGGAAAGGCCGGTACTGAGAACAGGAAAGGCGTGTACCCAAGAGAGGAAAGAACGAAATCGGAAACGAATGCAGGAGCATTGAGCAGCGGTCAAAGCTCGAAAAAAGAGACAGCTGAATTAATGTGGCACTTGGTTGGCCAAAACAAAGAAAGAAGAAATGGTAGCCTGAGTCATCAAAGATATCGATTGCACGTCTTCTCTCGTAAGCAACGTCTCTCAAAGGGCGAATTTTGACGCACCGTGATGAGTTCATCAACACACTAAAATGATTGTAACTGAAATTCTCAAAGTGAACTGTGAATCACATACATATAAACAGAAAAAAACTGTCTACAGTTGACTTTGAGATAATAATAAAAAATTATTAGGATATTTCGGACTTAGCAAGAGTGTGAAAGATGAGAATCAGTGGGTAATTCTGTGAACTGAACTACTATTAAATTTCCCGTTGACCTCAAAAATGTGGGACGTAAATGTTTCACAAGAAGTACAAGTAATTTCCCCGCAAACTTGTCGTGTGGAAAGACGACGAACTTACTTACGATGCATCTGATGAACTACAAAACTACTGAACCTTTGACCTATCTGTACTGCCATTCAGTCATGTTAATTTAGTTGCAGTTCGTACTTTTACTGTTCCATTCCTGTTATCACCTGTCATGCCATAAAAATAATACTGTATCTCCCGTGTAAGGCCTTTTCGAGTGCTGTTTTTCCGTCGATAACTAACACTGTGGATAAACGACTTTCACTACCCTTAGAAAACCCGAGAGCTTGATTTAAGGCACCATTGTTCTTTTATCTACACTCCTGGAAATTGAAATAAGAACACCGTGAATTCATTGTCCCAGGAAGGGGAAACTTTATTGACACATTCCTGGGGTCAGATACATCACATGATCACACTGACAGAACCAAAGGCACATAGACACAGGCAACAGAGCATGCACAATGTCGGCACTAGTACAGTGTATATCCACCTTTCGCAGCAATGCAGGCTGCTATTCTCCCACGGAGACGATCGTAGAGATGCTGGATGTAGTCCTGTGGAACGGCTTGCCATGCCATTTCCACCTGGCGCCTCAGTTGGACCAGCGTTCGTGCTGGACGTGCAGACCGCGTGAGACGACGATTCATCCAGTCCCAAACATGCTCAATGGGGGACAGATCCAGAGATCTTGCTGGCCAGGGTAGTTGACTTACACCTTCTAGAGCACGTTGGGTGGCACGGGATACATGCGGACGTGCATTGTCCTGTTGGAACAGCAAGTTCCCTTGCCGGTCTAGGAATGGTAGAACGATGGGTTCGATGACAGTTTGGATGTACCGTGCGCTATTCAGTGTCCCCTCGACGATCACCAGTGGTGTACGGCCAGTGTAGGAGATCGCTCCCCACACCATGATGCCGGGTGTTGGCCCTGTGTGCCTCGGTCGTATGCAGTCCTGATTGTGGCGCTCACCTGCACGGCGCCAAACACGCGTACGACCATCATTGGTACCAAGGCAGAAGCGACTCTCATCGCTGAAGACGACACGTCTCCATTCGTCCCTCCATTCACGCCTGTCACGACACCACTGGAGGCGGGCTGCACCATGTTGGGGCGTGAGCGGAAGACGGCCTAACGGTGTGCGGCACCGTAGCCCGGCTTCATGGAGACGGTTGCGAATGGTCCTCGCCGATACCCCAGGAGCAACAGTGTCCCTAATTTGATGGGAAGTGGCGGTGCGGTCCCCTACGGCACTGCGTAGGATCCTACGGTCTTGGCGTGCATCCGTGCGTCGCGGCGGTCCGGTCCCAGGTCGACGGGCACGTGCACCTTCCGCCGACCACTGGCGACAACATCGATGTACTGTGGAGACCTCACGCCCCACGTGTTGAGCAATTCGGCGGTACGTCCACCCGGCCTCCCGCATGCCCACTATACGCCCTCGCTCAAAGTCCGTCAACTGCACATACGGTTCACGTCCACGCTGTCGCGGCATGCTACCAGTGTTAAAGACTGCGATGGAGCTTCGTATGCCACGGCAAACTGGCTGACACTGACGGCGGCGGTGCACAAATGCTGCGCAGCTAGCGCCGTTCGACGGCCAACACCGCGGTTCCTGGTGTGTCCTCTGTGCCGTGCGTGTGATCATTGCTTGTACAGCCCTCTCGCAGTGTCCGGAGCAAGTATGGTGGGACTGACACACCGGTGTCAATGTGTTCTTTTTTCCATTTCCAGGAGTGTATATTAATTAGAAGTGACAGCACAACCTCAACTAAAGTATCTGGAAAGAGAGCTGCGAATGCTGAACTTACACTACCGTGATTTGGTCTTTTCACAGACCATTCGCTTGAACTTTAGCTTCTATCGTGGATCATTTAGCTACAGTTAAAAAACAGTATTAGCAGCCTCTTAAATATGCGGTATTTCGTTTACGCCCAAATTGTAAAATGGGCTGCGGTTGTACCGAGACAAGGCAAGTTACTAACTCTGACGAACTACAAACAAATGTGAATAAAACCAGAAGTATGTTTATTGAACTCGTGAAGGAAGTAAAGTAGTATAAGTGAGTTAACTGAAGAGGCTGGATGATCAGAATTCGTGATGTTTGTTTTGTACAACGTAACTATGCAATCATATTTGAAACCATGCAGTTAGCTCGCACTGGTTATGCTCATTCTCAATACAATTATGTAAGTACATCCTTGGGCGTAGCCCCAGAGTGTTTTTGCATTGTACCTGCTCATTTTCTTAAGATGTAATCCACCAACAGTAAAATTCCGCTGTTCCATTCTGCAAAGATCTTTCTCATTTCAAGGTGACGAATAAAACTGGAGAAACGTTTCCTACTGGTAGTAATACTTTATTTTTCTCCCCGCTGCTGTCATCGTATCGGAGGTTTTTTTTTTTTTTGAGACATTTCTTCCGAAGGCCAACTACTGATTCAGCTTAACATCTCATGTTGTGACTCACTGTCTGGAAGCAGAGAGCAGAGTGACGTTACTACGCTAATCTGGCGTGGCTCTGGAACCGGTTTGGCGCAATTAAATTGTGATCAGGCGGGCGAGGCGTCTAGTCGCAGATCGCGTAACGTGCAGCGAATCTTTGTTTTGGCTTGGAATTATACAGTGAAGACAATTTCATCTCTGGTAAAGACTAAGTAGTTCAGGCTCCGTGTGAAATCTTCTACTTGTTGCTAGTTTTCGCGAGAATGAAGGTTTGTGGCAAATTAAACCAAAATAAGCATGTAGGACACTATCCTCCATCAAGATACGTTTACTTTTCCATTATTATGATCACACAGACGTGATCCAGTATCTACAGAGCATAATCACTTAATCTTTACTCACTGATCGAATTGAAGTGCACATTTAATATTACGAAAAAGTTTTCGGGCCTGGGCTTTACATGTGAGTCTGTCTTTCTGCTTGTTTAACTTGTAAAACATATTTTAAATGCTTCGCCTATATTATGGGTGGTCAAAAAATGAGGCATTTTTTACCAAATGGTCTGTATTTCAATCAGTAAAAGTGTTGCTTCATATAACGCTTTCGTCGCCTAATATCCCTCCTTTCGCTTGTCCTGTGTGTTGATACTTAAAATCAGTTTCTTGGCAAGTGAAATGTGATATTATATTTTGGGGTAACTCTTTCTATTCTCAAAGAGTATTTTTGGCTCAAAAATGGACTGTTCGGACAATAAGTGGTGTAATTTCGTGAACCTCTTGTCGACCCCTGTTCTGGGCATTCTGACACTGGTCTCTCAATGTATTTACTCTTTAATGTCGTTTCTTGTTAGCAATATTAGAATATTCCGGAGAACTGGCAGCTTTCACTCGGTTAATAATAGGTAGAAATCCAACCTGCACTAGGATCGCTCGTCCGTGACTTGCGCAGAAAGCCGACCAGTAGTCTGCTGCAACCATTTTCAGTAAGGTACCGCAAGAATTTAAACATCTTAGCAGTAATCTACGCCCTTTTAAATCGAAACCAAAGAGATTCCTTATGGGTCTCTCCATCTATTCCGTCAAGAAATTCTTTGAAAAATTAAGTTAGTTCCTGTGTTACATTGATGACCAACTTTATATAAACTTATAGCTTGTCGTGTATTTAGGATTCATAAACATTTTACTTTATCTGTTATTACTTTTCTGTTGTAATTTCATGTACTGACACGCTTCATGACCACGGAGACTAGCTCCTCAGTTTGGTCCTGCAGAACGAGACGTGTAAAATAAAATAAATGAATACAAGATAGTACTTATTTCTGTTTTTATCCTCCATCCTGACTAGTTCTAAAGCTTTTATCTCATGATATCTTCATAACCCTTAACTGCATACATAGGTAGACGTGTTCTACTTTGTTGAGACCTGATTGTCGCATTTAATTTGCTGAGAGACTATAGAAACGGAGAATATATTGAAAAAGGGATACAGCCTCTTCAAATGATCAATACTTCATTGTCTTTAATCATATGTAATTTTTTTTAATTTTGTCTAATTAAATCAAGTCAAGGTCCCTGTGTCTTACCTTACATTACATCTGTATTGGTCGCTTTTGAATACACTTTTTTTATTTTAAAGTAAATAATATAATGATATGTTACAGTTACACAGCCATTCAGCGTAATACACCTTTTTAAAAGATATTTCGAAGACTTTAACTGGAGAACAGTCTTTAGAGAATTTTATGACGTTGTGGATAGTATAGAGAAGCGATTCTATTTTTATTGCAAGTTTACAATTAAAGAACCAACCTGGACTACCAACTGTGACCTGTATACCCATAAAACTATCACTATAAACGTATATTGTATGTTGGGCTGATGGAAGAATAATTGACACATAAAGTGAAGTCTGTTATAAGCATTGCAGTTTTGTGAGTCTTGTTGCGATTTGCGAGTAGAGGGCGCTGATAGGTAGCATTCATGAACAGAAAACACATTAGAACTATAACCATGTACACCCATAACATTTTTTGTGACGAGTTGTTCTCTTATTCATGTTGATCGACCGACGCAGGACCATGATTCCTCGTAGCAGCAATGTGGCTCCTATTTGTGTGTTACGCACTCTCGAAGAAACTTCCTTTTCCTCTTTCGCTCTCGCTCTCTCTCTCTCTCTCTCTCTCTCTCTCTCTCCCTCTCCCCCCCCCCGCTCTCTCTCTCTCTGTCTCTCCCCCTCCCCCCTGTGTGTGTGTGTGTGTGTGTGTGTGTGTGTGTGTGTGTGAATTCAAAAATGGCTCAAAGCACTATGGGACTCAACTTCTGAGGTCATTAGTCCCCTAGAACTTAGAACTACTTAAACCTAACTAACCTAAGGACATCACACACATCCATGCCCGAGGCAGGATTCGAACCTGCGACCGTAGCGGCCTCGCGGCTCCAGACTGCAGCGCCTATAACCGCACGGCCACTTCGGCCGGCTGTGTGTGAATATTCACAAACAACCACTAGCGGCAATAAGACGGCGACAACTGAGGTGACAAAATTCCTTTCTTTTATCTTATAATAACTCTCAGGTACGTTTATCATGCTGTCTGTAAGCTTCAGGACATATATTTCTTGTGGTCTGATCAAAATCTGCCGATAAATTGGACCGAGTCATATCGCGACTTAATGTAAATCGAAAACAAAAAGAAAATTATCATCAAAACCTATATACTTCTTTGTGATACTTCTTGCAATGAAACGCCAAAGCCCAACAGTCATTGTTTTGCTCAAGTTTAGCGTTATTCTATGTCTCACTCACATTGCCACAGTGGCCGTCTGCTTCTGTCAACATCACATGTACGCTGCAAAAATACAATATCCATTAGCAGAGGATCAAAGAGACAACTAGGACAGATAAAGATCTTATCTCAAGAACACACCCACATTTCTGGGGAATATCTCCCTCTGCCCACGACTGACTGAGGTACCTTCGACGTCAGGATATAACCTGATATCTGCCACATGTCCCACTCTCCCGTAGTCCAAGCCTGTAGGTCAATTGTATGTTGTGCAGTGAAGGTTGGGATGTAGCCTGATATCCCATCCACTCATCTTAGACAGCTGTGTGACATAGAAATGGCGCGAAATTTGAGGTAAGCCACATCTACTGTGCGAGTTCTAAGATCAAAATCAAAGTCACCCTTCCCTACCCTTGCCCTTACCCCTTCTCTCTTTAGACCAACGGGAAGACAATAAAATGGCAGGAGACCCCTGACCTTCTACTCTGCCTTTTTATTGTTGCTCCAGTTGTGTGAGTTTTGTCTGTTGTGCTCTGTACTCCGATAGTGGTAGGACAATTGGCAGCAGAGTTATTCTATTTAAAAATAGCAGGAAATACAGCACTAATTTATGAGGTAAGACACTTTGACATTACAGAGTGACATGGAGATGTGGCTTAATGATGTCATGAGATATTTTGCAAAATGGCAGGAAATATTAACATATTTTATGACATTAGACACTTTGACATTACAATGTATGACGAAGTGCAGATGAATTACTATAATTTAATGACATCATGGCATATGCTGCAATACACCCATATCCTATGTCAAACAAAGAGCACTCTTCAACAAAGATGTACCAAGTCTACGGGGAACTCGCCACTGCATTATTGGTGTGTTAAAAAACAATAACATCACTATAAGGTTGCCTTAGGTTGAGAGGTGGCAAGCCACTCTCTCAGTTTAACGGAACTGTCAGTCAGATTAACATTCATATTTTAGGACATGATCTCAGAGGTCCCTGGTACCGCATTAGCTATGTGTGGTTAATAACTTTTTCTAGTTGTGGGCAGAATGTACTTGTAACTGCGTGTTTAAGCTGTAGAGAGCTTGTACCCTGGGAGGGGGCCATAGCAGAGGCAACTGAGGACAGGAACTGGGATGAACTGGGGGCCATAAATGCAGAGTGCAGCGACCTGGCCGTGTAAGTGATTCTGGCAAACAGTATTCAGTGGCTCTTACCTGCAGAAGGACTTCGAGACGAAGCCCTCTCCTCCTTCCGCTTAGGGTAGGACAGAAGGGCGCCGGTTCACAAAACATTTTACCTGGGTTGGTGTCAGTCCATCGCGGATGATGGCTGGATGGCTGAAAGTGGGTAGAGCAAGCCATTTAAGAGAGACTGCAGTAAACTGAGTTTTTGTGCAAATGGTGGAAAGGTCATAAAATTTCGTGAATTCTCACATTAGAAGCCCAGACGATACAGACAGAGTGGCTGCATACGTGTCTAGTGGAGGTGTGACTGCAGCCCTCCTCCTCTGACACCAGGACGTCGCCAGGTTCTTTTAGTGAGCGGCAGAAACATACACTCCTGGAAATTGAAATAAGAACACCGTGAATTCATTGTCCCAGGAAGGGGAAACTTTATTGACACATTCCTGGGGTCAGATACATCACATGATCACACTGACAGAACCACAGGCACATAGACACAGGTAACAGAGCATGCACAATGTCGGCACTAGTACAGTGTATATCCACCTTTCGCAGCAATGCAGGCTGCTATTCTCCCATGGAGACGATCGTAGAGATGCTGGATGTAGTCCTGTGGAACGGCTTGCCATGCCATTTCCACCTGGCGCCTCAGTTGGACCAGCGTTCGTGCTGGACGTGCAGACCGCATGAGACGACGCTTCATCCAGTCCCAAACATGCTCAATGGGGGACAGATCCGAAGATCTTGCTGGCCAGGGTAGTTGACTTACACCTTCTAGAGCACGTTGGGTGGCACGGGATACATGCGGACGTGCATTGTCCTGTTGGAACAGCAAGTTCCCTTGCCGGTCTAGGAATGGTAGAACGATGGGTTCGATGACGGTTTGGATGTACCGTGCACTATTCAGTGTCCCCTCGACGATCACCAGTGGTGTACGGCCAGTGTAGGAGATCACTCCCCACACCATGATGCCGGGTGTTGGCCCTGTGTGCCTCGGTCGTATGCAGTCCTGATTGTGGCGCTCACCTGCACGGCGCCAAACACGCATACGACCATCATTGGCACCAAGGCAGAAGCGACTCTCATCGCTGAAGACGACACGTCTCCATTCGTCCCTCCATTCACGCCTGTCGCGACACCACTGGAGGCGGGCTGCACGATGTTGGGGCGTGAGCGGAAGACGGCCTAACGGTGTGCGGGACCGTAGCCCAGATTCATGGAGACGGTTGTGAATGGTCCTCGCCGATACCCCAGGAGCAACAGTGTCCCTAATTTGCTGGGAAGTGGTGGTGCGGTCCCCTACGGCACTGCATAGGATCCTACGGTCTTGGCGTGCATCCGTGCGTCGCGGCGGTCCGGTCCCAGGTCGACGGGCACGTGCACCTTCCGCCGACCACTGGCGACAACATCGATGTACTGTGGAGACCTCACGCCCCACGTGTTGAGCAATTCGGCGGTACGTCCAGCCGGCCTCCCGCATGCCCACTATACGCCCTCGCTCAAAGTCCGTCAACTGCACATACGGTTCACGTCCACGCTGTCGCGGCATGCTACCAGTGTTAAAGACTGCGATGGAGCTCCGTATGCCACGGCAAACTGGCTGACACTGACGGCGGCGGTGCACAAATGCTGCGCAGCTAGCGCCATTCGACGGCCAACACCGCGGTTCCTGGTGTGTCCGCTGTGGCGTGCGTGTGATCATTGCTTATACAGCCCTTTCGCAGTGTCCGGAGCAAGTATGGTGGGTCTGACACACCGGTGTCAATGTGTTCTTTTTTCCATTTCCAGGAGTGTATTTCATGGGCACAGCTGTCTGGGAAGCTTAACACCCTTCTTTCAGAAATTGGAAATGGTTGGCCCGGAATGATAAGATCACTCAGTAAATGGGGGACTGTGATCCCGTTTAGGTAGATGTTTCTTGCTGAAACATGGCCATGCTTACAGTGAGAACGACGCCTCCCTAGTCTAAAATCTCCTTTTTTCAGACAAGAGAGATTTGGAGTCGCTGATTGGCTCCTCTCAGAATATGCAAATAAGAGACTTGCTCCCCCCACGTGGGATCCCTGGTGCTGTGTCTGGACGGGCTATCGGGCAAACAAAGCAGACAAGAGGGGAGATTCAATGAGTAGAGGCGAGTTCGATTGGTTTGTGCAATATGGGAGCGATTTAGTTTTGCTAATTCGGCTCGCGTATCGAGGCTTGGTGGAAAGTGGTGGTGATTCTTCAAAGTCTTCATTTTCTGCCCCTCCCCTGGTGGAGAACTTCTTTACCTAGTTGGTGAAACTTGTGGTCTGTATCTTGTGGTGGACTAAGCGACTGTGGTAGTTTCCAAGTGTACCGACAGTGGATCTGCATATCGTCTTAGAACATATCATGTGTCACCAGGATGAACGTATTTGTCTTGAGTCGGTCATACGATGTTTAACAAGTCCAGCACGCACCGTCGTGCCTATGAGTCAAATTGGTTTGGCCATGCCTGTGACCAGGTGCACCTCACATATTTCAGGGCTCTGAGAGGGAAGTTTTCTGTGTTCTATGCGCCAGACCACATAGTTCGCATATTTTCGTGGACCCGTCAGAACATTACAGCTGCTGCTGCGACCGTTCGTCACCCACAGCGTGCCGTTTCCTACTGCCACCTGAATCAAGGTGGAACGGTAAAGAACTGCTGAACAGGCGTAGGGCTGTTAAATGGCATTCACTGCTTCCTGTTCTCAGACGAACCATAGTTTGTGGTATAGTTGATCGTAGTTGATTCCATCTGAATAGAGTAGGACCTCACAGTAAACGAAGTGGGGAGAATTTACATAACTTCCATCCCAATGTATGCTTTACCCCTCAAACACAATCGCTCATCTGATTTGTTTTTGTCATTTTTTGTGTAAGATTTATCAGCTAGTTCTAGTTACTAAAGGTGTAATGAAACTTGTCATTATTTTGTAAACTTAAATACGCCACTGATTTCATTCATACTGCCTCTACTATTCAAGTTTTTTATTTGACTGTGGTGGTACATGACTAGCTTCACTCAGACATACAGGGTGTTTCAAAAATGACCGGTATATTTGAAACGGCAATAAAAACTAAACGAGCAGCGATAGAAATACACCGTTTGTTGCAATATGCTTGGGACAACAGTACATTTTCAGGCGGACAAACTTTCGAAATTACAGTAGTTACAATTTTCAACAACAGATGGCGCTGCAAGTGATGTGAAAGATATAGAAGACAACGCAGTCTGTGGGTGCGCCATTCTGTACGTCGTCTTTCTGCTGTAAGCGTGTGCTGTTCACAACGTGCAAGTGTGCTGTAGACAACATGGTTTATTCCTTAGAAAAGAGGATTTTTCTGGTGTTGGAATTCCACCGCCTAGAACACAGTGTTGTTGCAACAAGACGAAGTTTTCAACGGAGGTTTAATGTAACCAAAGGACCGAAAAGTGATACAATAAAGGATCTGTTTGAAAAATTTCAACGGACTGGGAACGTGACGGATGAACGTGCTGGAAAGGAAGGGCGACCGCGTATGGCAACCACAGAGGGCAACGCGCAGCTAGTGCAGCAGGTGATCCAACAGCGGCCTCGGGTTTCCATTCGCCCTGTTGCAGCTGCGGTCCAAATGACGCCAACGTCCACGTATCGTCTCATGCGCCAGAGTTTACACCTCTATCCATACAAAATTCAAATGCGGCAACCCCTCAGCGCCGCTACCATTGCTGCACGAGAGACATTCGCTAACGATATAGTGCACAGGATTGATGACGGCGATATGCATGTGGGCAGCATTTGGTTCACTGACGAAGCTTATTTTTACCTGGACGGCTTCATCAATAAACAGAACTGGCGCATATGGGGAACCGAAAAGCCCCATGTTGCAGTCCCATCGTCCCTGCATCTTCAAAAAGTACTGGTCTGGGCCGACATTTCTTCCAAAGGAATCATTGGCCCATTTCTCAGATCCGAAACGATTACTGCATCACGCTATCTGGACATTCTTCGTGAATTTGTGGCGGTACAAACTGCCTTAGACGACACTGCGAACACCTCGTGGTTTATGCAAGATGGTGCCCGGCCACATCGCACGGCCGACGTCTTTAATTTCCTGACTGAATATTTCGATGATCGTCTGATTGCTTTGGGCTATCCGAAACATACAGGAGGCGGCGTGGATTCGCCTCCCTATTCGCCAGACATGAACCCCTGTGACTTCTTTCTGTGGGGACACTTGAAAGACCAGGTGTACCGCCAGAATCCAGAAACAATTGAACAGCTGAAGCAGTACATCTCATCTGCATGTGAAGCCATTCCGCCAGACACGTTGTCAAAGGTTTCGGGTAATTTCATTCAGAGACTACGCCATATTATTGCTACGCATGGTGGATATGTGGAAAATATCGTACTATAGAGTTTCCCAGACCGCAGCGCCATCTGTTGTTGAAAATTGTAACTACTGTAATTTCGAAAGTTTGTCTGCCTGAAAATGTACTGTTGTCCCAAGCATATTGCAACAAACAGTGTATTTCTATCGCTGCTCGTTTAATTTTTATTGCCGTTTCAAATATACCGGTCATTTTTGAAACACCCTGTATATTCATGATTAAAGTGAGCGACGGCCTGCGAGGTGAGTAAGAGTCTATAAGGTTCTAGTAGACTTTTAAATAATGAAGGAAATAATCCATTCAGAACAATCGCTAAATTTACACTCCAAACAACAATCACCGGCCCACCAGTATAGGATGCATTTCATTTAACAAAACAAACTAAAAAAAATACGTGAGGTGGAGATCCAAATATTATCGTCTCCATGCGAATCTCACCATAGCACACTACTGTGTGGTGGTTCTGGGATTACTGCTTCCGCGATTGATCAATACCAGCAGATGGAGGTAACCACCACACCACAAACTGAAGACCGGGGAAGTACCGCTGCATACACCAGACACAGCGCACGGCAGCAATCTGCAACCCATATGACTGAACACCCCTTAACTGCTAACAACTGCCGGAAGCCTCCCACGCTTCTGATAAATGAGAGAGAGGAAATGATGAGATGATTAAACAATTCCAATGGTACACGCTGCAAAAGAGGCCTTTTGCATCAGAGTGCAGTTTATTTCGAGAGTATAAGTTCCCAGAGAGTCAACAAAGTTATTGCTTTCTCCTCGCGAAAAGGCCATGAAGATAAGATCTGAGACGTTCGAGCCCACACGGCGGCTTTCTAGCAATTGTTCTTTCCACAAACTTTTCGCGACTCTAACAGGAAAGGAGGGAAGTAATTGTTGTTGTTGTGGTCTTCAGTCGTGAGACTGGTTTGATGCAGCTCTCCATGCTACTCTATCCTGTGCAAGCTTCTTCATCTCCCAGTATCTACTGCAACCTACATCCTTCTGAATCTGCTTAGTGTATTCATCTCTTGGTCTCCCTCTACGATTTTTACCCTCCACACTGCCCTCCAATGCTAAATTTGTGATCCCTTGATGCCTCAAAACATGTCCTACCAACCGATCCCTTCTTCTAGTCAAGTTGTGCCACAAACTTCTCTTCTCCCCAATCCTATTCAATACCTCCTCATTAGTTACGTGATCTACCCACCTTATCTTCAGCATTCTTCTGTAGCACCACATTTCGAAAGCTTCTATTCTCTTCTTGTCCAAACTAGTTATCGTCCATGTTTCACATCCATACATGGCTACACTCCATACAAATACTTTCAGAAACGACTTCCTGACACTTAAATCTATACTCGATGTTAACAAATTCCTCTTCTTGAGAAACGCTTTCCTTGCCATTGCCAGTCTACATTTTATATCCTCTCTACTTCGACCATCATCGGTTATTCTACTCCCTAAATAGCAAAACTCCTTTACTACTTTAAGTGTCTCATTTCCTAATCTAATTCCCTCAGCATCACCCGACTTAATTTGACTACATTCCATTATCCTCGTTTTGCTTTTGTTGATGTTCATCTTATATCCTCCTTTCAAGACACTGTCCATTCCGTTCAACTGCTCTTCCAAGTCCTTTGCTGTCTCTGACAGAATTACAATGTCATCGGCGAACCTCAAAGTTTTTACTTCTTCTCCATGAATTTTAATACCTACTCCGAATTTTTCTTTTGTTTCCTTTACTGCTTGCTCAATATACAGATTGAATAATAGATTGAGGGAAGTAATAGTGGTACAAAAAGCACCCTCCAACACACACCGCTAGAGACTTGTGGAGTATAGATATAAATGTAGATGTAGATAACCAAAAATCACTGCACGCACTTTTGGTAGGAAAGGCATAAAATTTCACATTCTTATCCTAGATAAGCCAATCAGGCCTGATAAACCGCAGTGTCATACTCTGCCAGTTAGCCGGCCGCGGTGGTCTAGCGGTTCTAGGCGCTCAGTCCGGAACCGCGCGACCGCTACGGTCGCAGGTTCGAATCCTGCTTCGGGCATGGATGTGTGTGATGTCCTTAGGTTAGTTAGGCTTAAGTAGTTCTAAGTTCTAGGGGACTGATGACCACAGATGTTAAGTCCCATAGTGCTCAGAGCCATTTGAACTCTGCCAGTTACGTCACTGGATGCATCGTTCCCCCGGTCGTTGTACGGTTTCTTGACCTTGGAATCGCTACTAATCGGGAACCGAACCTGTACTCTGCACATGATAGTCTTCTGCCCTGACTATTCAGCTATGGAGGTGGACTTTTTACAATGCTTCTCGTTAGTATCAAGACACCTATTAGTGAACACGGGAATGTCTTCCAGTCGAAACACAAAGTGTATTTAAAAAAACAAAAACTGCAGCTGACAAGGTTGGGACACATGTGCAGAATCTGCAAGCGTTTGTCTGTTTCACAGTTCAATCTGATAGTTGTTCAGACATATTGATTCCCTGAAGTGATTTCTCAACTCCACGATACAAAAGGGGTTCTCATGAAACTATGGACGGTAATTTTAGGGAAGGTGCGTTTGCTGTAGGCTGCATGGCTATTCTACCCCAACCATCATAAGTAATTCCTCATTGTGGTCATTTCGCGAGATGTATATGGGACGAAGTAATATATTGCATTCAGTACACTTTCTCTGATTTTTGTATCTTTGAACCTCCCCATGGTACATCGAGGAGAACAAAGTCAAGTGAGATTAGGCACTGCCTATGTCTGCTGCTTGATTGGACAGTGGTCGTCTCAACTTGTTGGGGGAGTGTGCTACCCCCTTCTGCCGCCAGTTTAAAGTGTTTCAGAGGGGTCGCCATAGAATACGCAAGCAGACCAGTCGAATAATGTCAGCAGTAGTAAGGACAAGAAAGTGACTGATTGATTTTTGGTGAGGGTCTAGATTAAAAGTTATTGTTATATGGTTGCGAATTGTAATTGTGTGCGGTTCTAGGCGCTGCAGTCTGGAGCCGAGCGACCGCTACGGTTGCAGGCTCGAATCCTGCCTCGGGCATGGATGTGTGTCATGTCCTTAGGTTAGTTAGGTTTAATTAGTTCTAAGTTCTAGGCGACTGATGACCTCAGAAGTTAAGTCGCATAGTGCTCAGAGCCATTTGAATCTTTTTTTTTTTTGTAATTGTGTAAGTTTACAGAAGAAAATACAGTTTTTAAAGCAAAGTCACTGTCGAAAACAATTTACATAGCTAAATATGGCAGAAACTCCGTTCTCTTTCAGTGAAGCACTCGCACTTCAGAAAAGAAGTTACCGAGCGTGACAAGAAGTCAGTTTCGAACAGACTAGCAGGTCTAGCTCATAATTGTTATTATAGGCGACCGTCGATCCATTGTTAACATATTCTACACCCAAACAGCTAAAGAGAAGGTGACGTTACACCTGGTGTCAAGTACAGTAAGCACAGCAGCACTAGGGAAAATGATAAACGCCGCAAGTTACAAGAGATGGCTGAGAAAGAGAGAGATGGAGGTGCAGTTGAGTGTATTGGAGTCGAAGATGGTATCTCTCGTGCTTAATAAAGTCTTTTTCCAAAATGTCACTATTATTATTGTTACTTGTGCACTCCTGTTTATTTGGGGCACGTTCTGCTTTATTGCTTTGAAAATGTTCAGTAAAGGAGTTTTCAGTCGCACAGTTTCGTACACGCTCCTACACTTGCTTAGATGCTGACTCAGTGTGTTGTTTGCTAGACCTTTCCTTTTTTTATGTTACACAGGTGGTGGAGTTCAAAGGATCGATGGCAACAGCGATGCCGTGTTTTCTCAATTGACGTTGTCTTCATTGCCACTATTATCATATCTAGGCCTACATCCCTTTCCTGTGTGTGGTGTATCGATTAAATTCGAGGAAGCCATGCATAATTGCTGAAAAAACGGAAGTATTACTTCTTTCATATGGTGTTTTTTTTTTCTTTTTTGATACAGGACAGCTCTGACCCGGATTCATGTGATATGATAAGAAAGCTCACAAATTATTCAGTCTTTAAGGTTAAATAATAAGTACATTGTTTTTATTCTACCGATTTTTTTTTATTTCGAACTTGTTTTCGGCTTATTAGGCCACCTTCAGGAAACAACTAACTAGCGTCTGGAAAGGACACTGGTTCTTAGGTAACCAAACAATATAGGCGAAGATAAAATCACTTTCATAGAGTGTTGTGCATCTTAACTTTGAAATTACATTTGACAGAATGGACAATGTTAAGCACAATAAATAATTAAATTACACTATATTACAGGTTAAATAGTTATAATGCTTTTTATGTAGTCTTGACATTGGCTGAGGAACTGTCAAATTGAGTTTTCTTCATTTATGTTGTGCAACAAATATGTTTTCTTTTTTAGGATGTAAACTAACCTTTAGGCAATGGACAGTATTATATATAATCTTCTTCCTTTGCTGCTGCCTTTGTCCCACATCATGTGCAGGGTTCACAGGGTTAAGTACGGATTTGGCATGGTTAATGTTTCTAAAGGGTGGCCGGATGCCCTTCCTGCCGCCACCCTATACCTCCAGTATGGAATTAGTGTACGCCAGGTGTCTGTGTCTAGTGTAAATCATGAAATAGTGCGAATGTGTTTCAAATGTTTGCGAGTCGTGTAACTGAGGTGGAACCTGGGAACCAGCCCAGTATTCACCTAGTAGGATGTGGAAAACCGCCTAAAAACCACATCCAGGCTGGCCAGCACACCAGCCCTCATCGTTAATTCGCCAGGCGGATTAGATCCAGGGCCAGCGCGCCAACCCAAGTCCAGGAAGCAGTGCGTTAGCAGCACCTTGGCAAGTGGATTATATACAATAATTACAATATACAATCTTACAGTATTACAGGTTATACGGTTATGATGCCATGGTTTGTGAGGTCGTGTTATTGGATGAGAACTACGCAACTGAGCACTAGCACCTTATGTGGAGCGACAAAAATGTTTTACATTGGAAAATAATATTTTTATGCAATGGTTAAAATATACAGTATTAAATTATTACAAGTTATGTTGTTGAAGTTTGTGGAGTAAGGAGCAAGAAATTCTATTATGTTTTAATTTTGTGTGGCAGTATATGTCATTGTGGTGGTTTGTGGTTATGTGGCGGGTTTACAGCATCATGTGAAACTTAAAAGTGGGGATGTGCTCAACTGTAATTAATCATTTAGGACCATCTGGGGATTTTGAGCTAAATGTCTGTTTATCTCAATTGCTTCTAATAGGCTTAGCTTTCTTCCCTTGTTGGCTGTATGTAGTACTCGGTGTCGACTTGGTATTTGAGTCCTTCCTTTACCACATGTTCGGCATAGGTGGAGTCTGACATGTAAATTACAGCTGCGTTCGTGTTCTATCAGTCTTTCTTTGCATTCAGCCAATTAATGAAGGTAATTCCTTCAAACTTAGTGTAATAGTGTCTCCTACTAGCATAAAAGATTATTATAATTATTATTTCCGTAGAAAATGTAACGATGAGTGGTACCAGGATTCATAGCTTTCTTTAGCAATTTTTAAGTACTTATCTAGTGTAGCAACACTTCACTTTACTTCTGCAGTGGAAATACTACAGTTTCGTGCATTGTACAAAAGACTGTGCTAATAACTTGTACCGTTTTCGAAGAGTACGTAAGTCTACCGTATAATATACATTCGAGAACGATTTCACTAACTTTAAGCTAGAACTTATACAGCTCGGTTTTGACAATGATTTCCTGCATGCAAATTTATTATTCACTATTAGTAAACTGAATTTGCGAAATAAAAGCAGTACTGACGGCATATTTTTGCTTCTATCATAAGCTACTGACTCACACATTCAAGGCTTCGTATCCTTCTTTCCTTACCATTGACACACAACTCCAACAGTTTACCTTTTCTGTACAATTTAAAATCTAATGTAGCCTTCACCTTACCTAGTTCCCTGAAGAGGCAATATACAGAAAAGGTTTAAGAAAATGTGAAAAGAGATTGACCTGAGGAAGAAATACTGTTCAGTGTGATTTTGGGATGCCAGCGGGAAAGTTTGCAATTTTAATTAGGCTTGTGCGGTGCAAAAGCCCGGAGAGAGTAAACAAGTTAATAAAGCTCCTTATGCTTTCCACGATTACGTTCATAAAAACGGGAAGGATTTCGGAAAACATTGAATCATCCATAAATTAATGTCCTGCAATACCAGGAAAATAGTGATCTCTAAATAATAGTTCAAGTATCACGGACTGTTTGCTTCAGCTTATATAAGTAAGCAATTTTCAGGGTTCAAAGTGACTTAACAGTTTTCGCTTTTAGTTCCTAACTAACACTAAAATGATAGGTAAACAATAGCTCAACATATCACGCTACTTGCTAAAACTCACATCAGAAAGAAATTTACATGATCAAAAGTTACTTTAACAGTTGTCGCTAGCAGTTTCTAAAAAACAATATTTTACAATTTGCTGATTTTTGTGAAAAGTTAACTGTACTTCCATCGTATTTCTGCGTTAAAGAAGGAAAAACCTCTCATAATTTGGTGAAAATTCAGCTTTTTTAAAAATAAAAATGAAAGTACGTAACACCAAAGAAACCAAATTAATAGTGTGACTTTAACAAACTTCAGTATAACATAAAATAATCCTACTGAAGGCCATATATTCGTTCTATTCGTTCAAGTATTAAATTCAGTTTCGACACTAAGTATTGAGAGAACTGAAAGAAATTATAAAAACGTTTATTTACAAGTATTTTTTCCGACAGATGCATGCCTTCAGTACGGATAGCTGCAAAACAAGTTCAGTATTTTTTACTCCTCCTCCTCTGAGGCGCAATTGCCTCACAACTTACTGACATCCAGAAAATGGTTTCATGGCTCGTCAATAAAGCAATCGTTCAGCCCCAAAGTAAGGACGCAACTTGGCTCTTGTTAAAAAGCAATCACAGCAATTGTGTTCAGTGGCTCTTATGAAACTCTAGACGCGTAAGATGGAATGATGAAGAGCTCAGCAATGAGCCCACTGAGAAATAAAAGAATATTCTCGTTCTTTGCTATAAAAGTTCTCGTAGCCTCTATGTTGATAAGGCGCGTTGCTGGGGAGAACTGCTGGAGATTCCATAGTGAAGAGTCTGGCTGGTTCACATCTTGACAGAGTTTATATTCAGAGCCAATTTTGCAAAGATGGTAGATGAAAAAGCTATATTACTATCAAACCTCTTAGCTATGGTAATGTTAACCCGTCATAAAATTTAAGGAATCAAAAGAAACTTCAACTATAAACAGTGAGCCCAAAACAAAAAGATCTTCTCAAAAATCATCACAGAGCAAGGTGATGCAATTCTTACTACATCACACAGGCATTCGAAAGGAATGCGGTCTGGTCATCCAAATTCATGTTTCCCTAAATGGCTTATTGCAAATTCTGGAATGGATTCTTTGAAAAGGGCACTGCTGACTTCCCTAGCCATCACTTACGGACTCTGAACTTGTGATCCATCTCTAATGACGTCATCGTCGACGGGATGTTAAAACTTAATCTTCCTTCTTTCTTTTTAAAAAATATTATCGGTGACATTTACAGGTCCATCACGGAGAACCACGTAAGTCACATTTCTGCAGGCATACATTTCAAATACACGCTGCAATCGGATTTTACGAAAATAAGATGCACTACTAACTTCCATCTCAGTAATCTGAGAACTTGACTTGTGATTAATCCAATGGAAATTTCATGCACCGGAGAGAGAAGCACAAATGCAGAAGAAATTAATGAAATTAGAAAGTTACTCAAGTACATTATAGCAACTCGAGAGGAACTGCAGAGGTGCAAGGTTAATACAAAACATGTTGGAAATGGAAACTCACCACCACCTGCAATTCAAAATGTTTTCTATCAATAATAATGAAGCTATTCGAAATACTTTTAGCAAAGAAGATGCAGTAAACATTCTAGAATTCGAATCACTAACAACTGCCAAAATAAGTAATTTTGATACAGATGCCCTCGGTGTACCAAAGCAGCTTAAGTCACTTAACAAAGGCAAATCTTTCTGCACAGACTGTAGGTCATTTAGGTTTCTTTCGGTGTATGATGACAAAATAGCTCCTATTCCAGACATCATCTACACCCGCTCACTCGACGAAAAACGCGTATCGGAAGGGCTAAAAAGTTGCACTGGTCATACTAATACAAGGAAAAAAAATGGAAGTAATCCGCTGAATTATGTACACATCTAAGTGACATAGATTTGATGTAGGCGTTTGGAACTTATAATGTGTTCAGAACTCTACTGAGCGCCTTCCAGAAGTCAAGGAACGCGGCATCTACCTGGGCGTCTGTATCTACCGCTTTCTCCAGAGCGAGCTGCGTTTCACACGATCGTTCTTTTCGGATCCCGTGTTAATTCCTACACAGGCGATTTCATCTTCAGGAATGTTATTATAATACGCGAGCATAAACTATGTTCCAAAGTTCTACAACAGACCGACGTCAGAGATATATACCTACAGTTTTGTGCGTCTGTTCGACAACCCTTCTTGAAAACGGTAATAACCTGTACTTTTTCCCAATCATTAGGAACGCTTCGCTCCTCAAGAGACGTGTTGCACACTGCTGCTGGAAGAGGAGCAATTTCGTTCACTCACATTGTGTAGAATCGAATCGGTATCGTATCAAGTCTAGTGGCCTTTCCTCTGTTGAGCGATTTCACTTGTTTTCTATCCCTTGGTCACTCTTTTCTGTCTGTCGTTTTGTCGTTCGTGCGTGCGACAATTTAAAGAAACAACTACTGTGCGAGCTTCCTCCGTGAAACAATTTTGTTAAATTGCACCTTTTTTTCTCTCGTCCTCTATTTCAGTTTCATTATGGTCACATTGTAACTGAATAAATGGGTTCGTTCCATTTACTGATTTGACATAAGACCAAAACTTCTTAGCATTATCTGTCAAGACGGTAGATATAATTTCACTTTTTAATTTCTCTGAACGGTTCACGCATTTCCCTCCTTACGATAGCTTTAGTTGTGTTTGGTTTTTGTTCGTCTGTGAGGCTTTGTCTACTTTTAAATTTGCAGTGAAGCTCACTTTGCTCTAACGACTTTCTAACATTGTTATCGAACCACGGCGGGTCTTTTCCATCCATCAAAATTTTGCTCAGCACATGACTGTCCAAAGCGTGTTGTACGAAGCTCTTGAACGTTGCCCATTGACTATCAGTATTGTCATTGCTGAAGAGATGGGATGGCAATGTTCTGTACATGTAAACGCTAGCGGCCGGTATGTGAACGACGGGCAGAATGACCACCAGAGTATATTAGAGTTTAGTATTGTTGCCAGGCCTGGTAGGGTACATATGATGCGTGAACTGTGTCAGATGTTGAGTAAGCACTGTGAAGCGCACGGACATGGTGCGTAATCGTGTGAGACAGCATTATCAGCTCCTGAAAGATTTCGTAAGGAGTTTCATTATGGGTCTTCATTTGACCGGATAGTCGAATCATGCAGTATCCAGATTTGTGAGGCATTCGAATGTGACAGTGACCTGATGTTGGGCTGCATGGAAAAGTTAGTGTACACACACTCCTCGTCAAGCTTCCAGTCGATCACGTCAGTACGATCACCTTACTGGTCAACAAGAACAATTGTAACCCCTTCACATCTGTGCCTGCCATTCGAGAACAAGTAATGGACACCCTGCAACATTCTGTGCCATCGCATACCATTGGTCAGAGACCAGCAGCTAGACTAAGGAAACACCGTTCCATATTTAGGATGCCGTTAACACTTTGGAGTGGTATTCAGCGATGAATTGCGGTTCTGCAGTACCATCATCGCCGAGTATGGTAGCGACCTGTGGAGATTTTCCAAAGTTTTGGAAAGGTACAGCAGTGTTACTTCTAGCCACACGGTGTGCGGAGATGTCGGATATGACTTCAGGTCGCGGCTAGTAGTGGTTGAGGGAACTCTGATGGCACGAAGGTGAGTTCCGACATACTGCGTTCTTGCGTGTTCCCTCTCAGGCGACAGTATATTCAGCAGGACAACGCTTGTCCACACGTGTCTCTATAAACTGTGTGGGTAATGTTGTGGTGCTCCCGTAGCCAGCAAGATCACCAGATCTGATCCCGATACAACATATGTGGGACCAGCTCCTTTCCCAGTATCCAGGGTGTCAAGGACCAGTCACAATAGTTGTAGGAGCTTGCCTCAGGAGAGGATAAAGCGGCCTTATGATATCCTTCCCAACCAAATCAGTGCATGCATCCAGGCCAGAGGCAGTGCAATCATTTGCCTCATACTGCCAAGTTCTTTGTAAATTTGACTCGATAATGTTTTCAACGAAATATCATCGCATACTCTACCAACGTGTGAAGTTTCATTTCCTATACTCCTCCCGGTCTCGATGCTTCACTTTTTTCTGTCAGGCAGTGCATTCGCGCCGCAAACCTCTTTCCAGGGTTTGGTGGAGCGTACATTGCAGTAGTATTATCGATTTCCTTGCCTATTGCTTTCAGCGAGGGATAAATTCCCGTCCATATGCCTCTGTGAACGCCGTTGTCTCTATTATCTTGTTTTCGTGATACTTTTGCAAGAAAGACGATGGTGACAGCATCATGGTAGCTTCATGTTCCTGGAATATAGGTTATCTGAATACATACAACAGGGTTTCGCGAGAACTACTTTGTCTTGCTTCCAACGATTTCTTCCACAAGGATTTCTGTTACTCTTCCGTATGGGCTATACCGACCTGTTAAGATCCTAACAGCCCGCCTCTCAATACTTTCGATGCCTTTTGTCATACCTAATTGATAAAAACTCCAAACGCTGGAACAACGGTTCCCCAGTTCGTCGTACCAGCGTCTTGTAAAAATTTCCTTCACAGAGGCAAAGCATTTTTCCAGAACCTTTCCAACAAACTAAGTCTTCCATTCTTCTTCCGTTATACAGATTTTACGTGGTCGTCCCATTCATATCTATAAAACAACCTGTACTATGTGACGCGCTCAAAATGTTCACCACTAATGGTTCAAATGACTCTGAGCACTATGGGACTTAATATCTGCGGTCATCAGTCCACTAGAACTTAGAACTAATTAAACCTAACTAACCTAAGGACATCACACACATCCATGCCCGAGGCAGGATTCGAACCTGCGACCGGAGTGGTCGCGCGATTCCAGACTGAAGTGCCTAGAACCGCTCGGCTACACCGGCCGGCTCACCACTAATCTTCCAGTTTGATATATATTTATTTTTCCTTGCTGTTGTGATCATTTCAGGTTTATCTACAACTAATGAGAGCTGCCAAATGGAATTTTGTTCAAGTCTGTCTGCAGTTTCCAACGATCGGTCAACGACGATACTTTACTGCATAAAACATCATTGTCAGCGAAAAATCTTAGATTGATGGTCATCCTAGCTGATAAATCGTTTATTTATAATGAGCAAAAACGAAACTACGAATAAAATGTTTTGATGTGTTGAAAGTATGAAACTGTTACAACTACTCTGCGATGACTGTTTTCGGAAGCTGACTGAGATTTTAAAAAACAAGAATACTAGTGACTTGTGTAGATGACCAAGCAGTCGAACGGCAAAGTAAGTGGTAGAAAGGAATTCACAACTTTGTTGTGTTTAAAATTATTCTGATGCGGTGCGGATCTATTGTTAGACAAGAACAAATGTAATAAATATATAAGGATATAATATGCTCTAAAACACAAAAAAAAAGACGCGCCACGAAGTAATTATCCGAATGGTACGAAAATCTGTAGATGTGATGTACATGTACAGACAAACAAATCATTATAATTTCAGAAAAATTGATTGATTTATAAAAGAGAAAGTGCCTCTCAAATTGAGCAAGGCAAAAACTCGTTGGCCCATCTCTGATCCTTAGGAAAGTAGTTATTCTGCTTGGCACTGATTGATAGAGTTGTTGGAAGTCCTTCTAATGGATATCGCGCCAAATTCTGTCCAATTGGCGCGTAGATTGTCCAAATCCTGAGCTGGTTTGAGGGTCCTTCCCATAATGCTCCAAACGTTCTCCATTGGAGAGAGATTCGGCGACCTTTCTGACCAAGGTAAGGTGTGCCAACCGGAAACAGGCAGTCAAAACTTTCAACTTTCGTCGTGTGCGGGCGGACATTAACTTGCTGAATTGTGGTCGGCCGTGGTGGCCGAGCGGTTCTAGGCGCTACAGCCTGGAACCGCGTGACCGCTACGGTCGCAGGTTCGAATCCTGCCTCGGGCATGGATGTGTGTGATGTCCTTAGGTTAGTTAGGTTTAAGTAGTTCTAAGTTCTAGGGGACTGATGACCTCAGAAGTTAAGTCCCATAGTGCTCAGAGCCATTTTTTTGCTGAATTGTGAGTTCAGGATGGTTTGCCATGAAGGACAACAAAACGGGGCTTCGCATATCGCTCAAGTAACGCTTAACTGTTAAGGATGCCGACGATGATAAGCAAAGCGCTCTTGCTATGAAAAGACATGGCATCCCAGACCGTCATTCACGGTCGTTGGGCAGTATGGCGGGCGACAGTCACGATGGTATCACAACGCTATCCAGGGTGTTTCCAGACCCATCTTCTGCCTGGAATGTCATTCACTGAAATAGAATTGTCTTTTGCGGTGAGCCTCGCTTCTAATTGTGCCCCGATGACCAGCGAAGACATGTTCTGGAGGTTCTGGAGTCTTCCTTGACAGGGGTGGGATACGAACCTCACTGTCGCCCACCACACGGACGGAGAACCATTAATGATGGCCTGGGATGCCATTTTATTTCATAGCTGGACTCCTCTGGTTGTCATCCACAGCACCCTCAACACCACAGCGCTATTTTACGCCTTGTTTGGTTGCTCTTATTAGCAAGCCATCCTGGGCGTATATTTCAGCAAGTTAATGTCCGCCCGCACAGGGCGAGAATTTCTACTGCTAGCCTTCGTGTTTGCCAAGTGTTAACTTGGCCAGAAATTGAGAACTTTTGGAGCATAACGGGCAAGGCCCTCCAACCAGCTCGGGATTTTGGTGATCTAGGGTGCCATTTGGATAGAATTTGGCGCGATATCCCTCTGTAGGACATCCAACAAGTCCGTCAATCAGTGTCAAGCCGAATAAGTGCTTGCATAAGGACCAGAGGTGGACAAACATGTTGCTGACTTGCTCAATTTGTGAAGCTCTTTCTCTTGCATAAAACATTCAGTTTTTCTGAAACTGCGATCATTTGTGTGTCTCTACATGTACATCAGATCCACTGATTTCCGTACCATTCGGATAATCCCTTCGTGGTGCGTCGTCTTTCTGTCTTAGAGTGTGTTATTGCTGGTAATGCTGACAATGTGAGTTTTGTCGCCATGTTTCAGGTAATTTTAGCCATATTATTCGAGTTTCTTTTTGTCGCCAAGCAAACAGTTCGCGCAGAAGATTTTCACCACTTTCCGACAAACGGAGTGGAGCCTGGGAGATCGATTCCTAAAAAGATGGCACCTCTCGTCAATACCATAGAAGATAACGAGGTCGGGCTGCATACTTCAACGACGAATGGGAGGCGCCATAGCCACACCACCTCTCAGATTCGCAGCGCCACTGCACCGAGGCACCGATATGCAACCAAGCAGAGGCACGCTCATCCCAGTTCGTGATCAACGATGAAGGCGAGAGCATCGGTTATGACACCAGTTTATGTTATGTCTTATGCTGAACTTTAACTGTGAACATCATGTCTGTCTACTTCAAGTGAAGAGTCTTGTAAATCTGTCTGTATCCAGTGCCACCCTAAATTTAAGATACAGTCGTAAATACTCAGAACATCCCTGTAGAAATGGATTATACTAAGTTAAGTAAATCTTCACAGCTATCCTGTGAAGGTGTTGCCCAGAAAGTAATGCATCGCATTTTTTTTTCTTCAACAATTCTTTATTGAACATAATGAGAATCACTTATACGAATGAATGGTGTTTCACCTACACACACTATTTTTCCGCATAATCTCCATCCCGTTCTATGGCCTTCCTCCAGCGCGAGGCAAGGGCGTGTATGCTCTGTCGTCACAATCCTTGTCCTGGTGGTGGAGCCAGTACTTCACCTTCCCACTGGCCTAAAAATGTCTTCCACGAATGACATCCTTTAGTGTTCCAAACAAGTGAAAGTCATAAGGGCTCTCAGTGGACGGTTGCCCCAACCACTGCAAATCGTGGAGCTCCGCCGAACTGCCTTCTGATGAGCTCACCACCCGTGCCCAGCGGCTAACTGTACTTCTGTCGACAGCAGATGCTCCATACACAATCGTTTGTGAATATTCCCCACAGTGTCTTTCTTTTCAGCGGGAAAATACGACGGCACGTTGCTTGTAACGTACATCACTTACTGACGCATTTTTGAAACTGTCCTGCAGCTTCGCTATCTGTCGGAAGTGACGAAAACTTGGCGTGCTCACTTAGCAGACTTCAAACAATACATTCGTAGCGTTTCGCTCTCGTAGCATTGTTTTCGGCGAAAAAAAAATGCGGAACATTATTTTCTGGACAATCCTTGCAATAAACTGAATTAACATTTTATACGTTCTAGTTTCCACACTTTCTCTTTTCGGAGCAAGTAAAGAACTCACTGTTTTACTGACGATTGTATTTTCGTCACGTGCAACAGTACGTATTTAACAGTCCAAATCACAGTTCAACACACTTACGAATTCAGCAACTTGGAAAGCTAGCGGTGGTACGGAAATACGAAAACAGACAATTTCTCGACCGGTTCTGTACAAAAGAGCCGAATTAGACCCAATTTTAACTATATCTAATGGAGATTTCTTGAGCAGAGCGAACTGATACGTGGAAGTGAAGCTATGGTTGCACCGAACTACAAAAAGTGCTGCAAAATGAACAGAACTACCACTATTTATCGCCAGCGTATATCGGCATCAAAGTACTGGAACATGCTGTATACTTACACATGATATCCTACAAATCATGACCACAACTACGTAAGGTAAAAAAAATTTGTACGGATGGATAGAAGACGTATTAGTGAATTGGTTGCAAAACTGCTCTGATGAACCAAAATATTATACCAACCTATTTAAGAACATGTTAGTCCACCTTCGAAAACAATGCAGCAGCGATTTTATGTGCCATGGATTTGACAAGTTCATCGGAGGTTTACTGAAGTTCGTGGAAATGTATGTCTACACTCATGTCACACAATTCCCTTAAAGTACTTGTCGGTGGTTTGTAAACATAGTGCTGGCGCCAGGTAGTGTCCCTCATTACTTCCATCGGTTTCTAAGCAGGCGAATTTGGTAGGCAAGACATCAACATGATTTCTCTATCACGCTTCCCAAAACACGATAGCGCGATTCTGGCTTTGTTATATAAAATGTTGTCCTGCTGGAAGGCACCATCGCCGTCGAGGAAGACTTCATGCATTAAGATATACAGGTCGTCCGCAGTAACGCTCACGTAGTCTACAGCTGTCATAGTGCTACCGTATGCCCCACAGAATACTATGTGAATATCTCCCAAAACCTGCGTCCATTCTGCAATTCGTGCTTCGAGCAGCCGTTAGTGTAAATGACAGTGTATCCGTACATGACTATCGATTTGTCGTAATACGAAACGGGATTAATCCGATCAAGCGATATGTTTTCATTGATCCATGCTCCACTCTCGATGACGTCGTGCCCGCTCCAAACATAATGGACGGCTTGTGCGGTACTGAGCCCCATGACCAGCCGTGTGCGTTGAACGGAACACTTGCACCTGCACCAGCATTATACCCTGTCGTCAGATATGCCCCAAATCACCGCCTGTCCTGTTTCAAATGATGATGATGATGTTTGATTTGTGGAGCGCTCAACTGCGCGGTCAAAAAAATGGCTCTGAGCACTATGGGACTTAACATCTATGGTCATCAGTCCCCTAGAACTTAGAACTACTTAAACCTAACTAACCTAAGGACAGCACACAACACCCAGCCAGCACGAGGCAGAGAAAATCCCTGACCCCGCCGGGAATCGAACCCGGGAACCCGGGCGTGGGAAGCGAGAAAACTGCGCGGTCATCAGCGCCCGTATTTGCTCAGTGCAAACTCGCCACTTCCATGGAAGATGATGAAATGATGAGGACAACACACACCCAGTCATCTCTAGGCAGGCGATAATCCCTGACGGCGACGGGAATCGAACCCGGGAGCACGTGCACGGGAAGCGAGAACGCGACCGCGAGACCACGAGCTGCGGACTGTCCTGTTTCACACAGCGGGAAAGCTTCCTACCTCCAGATACGGTGATGACACGTGGAAGTCCACCTAGTCGTGGTTTGACCGTTCTTCAACAACTTTCCATAGATGCTCAGGACGGTAGCACGTGAACAGCCGACCAGCTTTGTCGTTTCCGAAATGCTCGCTCCCAGGGGCCTGGCCATAATGAGCTGCCCATTGTCAAAGTCGCTTTTGTCAGGTAGAATGGAAGAAAATAACTTCTTTTACAAAATACCTATACAGACCATCAATATAATCTCTATTCTTGCTTATGTTGGCTTCCCAACAATTTGGAAGCTTCTGTGTTCAGTATAGGGCACCTTGTGATGAGATGTCCGATTACTCGGATTACATCACTGCAAGCATCATCAGTTGCGTAAAGCGTTCTACACGGAGTTCTTCCTTGAATTTGGGAAACAAATCTGTGGTGTCACCGCCAGACACCACACTTGCTAGGTGGTAGCTTTAAATCGGCCGCGGTCCATTAGTACATGTCGGACCCGCGTGTCGCCACAGTCAGTATTTGCAGACCTAGCGCCACCACATGGCAGGTCTAGAGAGACGGACTAGGACTCGCCCCAGTTGTACGACGACTTTGCTAGCGACTACACTGGCGAAGCCTTTCTCTCATTTGCCGAGAGACAGAAGAATAGCCTTCAGCTAAGTCCATGGCTACGACCTAGCAAGGCGCCATTAACCATATCTGGAGAGAGTCTCATTTGTATAGTCAAGAGCGATGTACCACAAGGATGAATTAAAGTTAAGTAAACAGACGATACGTACTTTTCTTTAGTGCATTCATACGTATCCTGTTCCAGACTTCACGCCCGTCTGCGTTAGATAGCGTGCATTTCGGCCTCCTCTATCTACAAGGTGTTGGCACATTTGCCAACATATCAAAATCAAAGTCTAGTTGGCTCATATCAGTACTGTATGGTGGGTGAGGAAGTCTTTCCCATTCACATTTGTCGAGCGTTTCTCTCACTGACTGGGCAATATGCGGTCTTGCACTATCGTGCAAAATGAGTGTACAAGCTTCAAGCATTCCAGGCCTTCTTTAACGAATTTTCTGGAGCAAAACATTTCGCAGAAACAGCTTATAGTACGCACCTGCTACTGATGTCCCATGTGGAGCACTCTACTTGTTGCTATGACTCTATTCATGTCATTTTCACCTTTGATCGTTGGTGGCGGAACTTTCAGTCTTGGCTCAAATCTTGTATCCAGGTTTCATCAAGTATAATAATTCGTTTCAGGAACGGTTCTCCTTATGTGCGATGACGCTGAAGCAATTCCTCTGCGATTCTGTTGCGATCTGCTTTCTGCTCTTCACTCAGATCATGCGCAACCCATCTGGCAGAAATCTTTCTCATCTTTAACTTTTCAGTTATGATTATGTGTACTGACGTGACAGACATTCTGGCCTCAAATGCAATTTCCTCAGATTTCTTTTCCGGTTCTCTCTCAGACTGTAATTAACAATAACATGCAATAGTTTGTTGCAGTTGATGGCCTTTCACTTCTTCGGTTGTCCTCAATGTTTACCTGACCTTCGCGGAAACAAGCTGATGGCAAATGGTTCAAATGGCTCTGAGCACTATGGGACTCAACATCTTAGGTCATAAGTCCCCTAGAACTTAGAACTACTTAAACCTAACTAACCTAAGGACAGCACACACACCCATGCCCGAGGCAGGATTCGAACCTGCGACCGTAGCAGTCCCGCGGTTCCGGACCGCAGCGCCAGAACCGCTAGACCACCGCGGCCGGGAGGACACAAGCAGACCACCTTGATAGTGTGCTACGATTCGTTACACTATACCCACACGCCTCTCTCAAGATGTTGTAAATTTCCGTTGGGCTCTTTCCATGTAGGGATTCGATTTTGATGTAAGAACGCTGATCACTCTATGTAATCCGACCTGATTTGGTTTCAATTTCCATTTTAAAACTGAACTACTTACGACGCAGCCACGTGAGCCAACAAACATATACGACTACCATACATAAAGTCTCGCTCACAACTGCCATGAATTTCAACTTTATCAAGACACCGTAACGGTTGCGCACGCGCAGTGTGCAAGACTTTTGAAATTACTTTCGTACTTTGTAACAAGGACAGTACAAAAGCAATTGCTGCTTCTGAAAATATGAAGGGGAACTTTACTGCATATTTTCTGCCTCAGTGCTTAAACCCTCTCTGCCGTAAGAGACAAAATCCAACGGAGGAAGATTTGCCTTCAAAGAAATCTGGCCGTAGCATCGGTTAAATACCCTAAAACCTCCTGCTCAGCGTACACAGTTAATTTGTCCATTAAGACGCTAGTGAAAGCACGATGCCGCTTGTGAACATAGCTGCAGCATAATTCTGCTAAGAAACTGCTCACTGTCATTGTGGCATTTTCTGCCTACTACTTTGTGAAAAGCTACCAGGAGCTGGACGTGCTGTACTGTTGTGACTGATCCGCTGTGATGAGAAGTGAGGATGGTAAAATAGGCATTCATGATTACATAAAGAATCAGGCGTGCTTTGTTTATATTTAAATGTCATTTCTTACTGAGTTCTACAGGGTGTTCAGACAACGTCTGAAACGCTTGTAGATATGCTACAGGTTTGGTTGTACTGATACATAAATATTAATAAAAAATTCGATACATTGCGCGGTTTCCAAATTATTAAGCATTGAAATTAACCGATTGGACGTCGCACGCTCACAGTCAGGCAGCCTTCTAGGGTGACGCTGCCCAACGAGTGCCTTGTTTGGTTAGCTGAAACTTGAATTTGCGAGCGCTACGACCTGAATGGATAAATTCAATGCTATATAACTCGGAAACGGGCAACGTATCGAATTTTTTCTTCTTAACGCTTATGTCTCAGTGCAACTTGCCTTGCAACATCCCTACAAGTGTTTCAGAACATTTTCTGACCATCCTGTGTATGAGTACAAACCGCGATATAATATTTTTAAGAACATGATTTGACTTTTCGGTTTTGAAATGTTAAGCATCTTGTGCAAAAAAATTTACTGAAGAGCCAAAGGAACTGGTATAGGCATGCGTATTCAAATACAGATATACGTAAAGGGTCAGAATACGGTACTGGCGTCGGCAACGTCTATATAAGACAATAAGTGTCAGACAAAGTTGTTAGATCGGTTACTGCTGCTACAATGGCACGAGCGATGGGACACAGCATCTCCAAGGTAGCGTTGAACTGGGGATTTTCCCTACGACCACTTCACGAGTGTACCGTGAATATCAGGAATCCGGTAAAACGTCAAATCTCTGACATCGCTGTGGCCGAAAGAAGATCGTGCAAGTACGGGACCAACGACGATTGAAGAGAATCGTTCAACGTGACAGAAGTGCAACCTTTCGAAGATTGTTGCAGATTTCAATGCTGGGCCATCGATAAGTGTCAGTGTGAGAACCATTCAACGAAACATCATCGATATGGGATTTCGTAGCCGAAGGTCCACTCGTGTACCCTTGATGACTGCACGACACAAAGCTTTACGCCTCGCCTGAGCCTGTCAGCACCGACATTGGACAGTTGACGACTGGAAACATGTTGTCTGATCGGACGAGTCTCGTTTCAAATCGTATCGAGAGGATGGACGTGTACGGGTATGGAGACAACCTTATGAATCCATGGACCCTGCATGTCAGCAGGGGACTGTTCAGGCTGGTGGAGGCTCTGTAATGGTGTGGTACGTGTGCAGCTGGAGTGATATGGGACTCCTGATACGTCTACATATGACTCTGACCGGTGACAAGTACGTAGGCATCCTGTATGATCACCTGCATCCATTCATGTCCATAGTGCATTTCGACGGACTTCGGCAATTCCAGCAGGACAATGCGATACCCGACACTTCCAGAATTGCCACAGAGTGCCTCCAGGAACACTCTTCGGAGCTTAGACACTTCCGCTGGCCACCAAACTCCCCAGACATGAACATTATTGAGCATATCTGGGATGCCTTGCAACGTCCTGTTCAGAAAAGATCTCCACAACCTCGTACTCTTACGAATTTATTGTCAGCCCTGCAGGATTCCTGGTGTCAATTCCCTCCAGCACTACTTCAGACATTAGCCGAGTCCATGCCACGTCGTGTTGCGGCATTTCTGCGTGCTCGCGAGGACCCTACACGATATTAGGCAGGTGTACAATTTCCTTTGGCTCTTCAATGTATATTTTTCAAATGACATGTCCCAAATCAAGTATGACAGTTTATCGCATTCATTCTATGGAATTAAATATTTTGGAATGAAATATTTTACATATTCCTTTGTGAGCACCTGTGCTGTGACGTTCTGCGCTCTCTCTCCTTCCCCCTCTCTTTCTCTCTCTCTCCCTCTCTGTCTCTCCCTCCCTCCCTCTCTCCTTCCTTCCATGCATCTTGTGACTGTCAGCTAAATTTCAGTGTATGGATGGCACTGTTATTCACTATGATTGTGTCAGTATTAGTCTCATACGAATATTTCTAGCAGTTACCGCTCCAGTTGACACAGTATTGTGCACTTTTCCGTCACCGTTAGTATGACATCAACATGATGTCACTAGAGAGACATGATGTGGCCGCCACTGTCTGATGTAATCACGAGTTATAACTGTGGCCATTCACTCACCGTAACGGGGCATGTATTGGCAGTAAGAATGACAAACAGCTGCATACATCAGACGTATGAATAAGGTGGAACCTTCGAGCGCTATGTCCAAGAAAGTAACATCAGAATTCAAATACTGGAACCTAAATCATAGTTTTGAATTTCGTATCTAATGCGATGTCGTAGACGTGTTTGTGGCTATACCGGTAAAAAGATGCTTAACATCAGTCTCATTCGGTAGACTGAATAAGGTGATTGCACAATGCATGACGTTCAATACGTAGCAGGGTATCAGGAATGATAATAAGTAGAGGGGAAGTTTTTTCTCTCTGTAGCAACCAGTCGAGCAATCCTCCCATTTTGTATACCGTATCATCTACTTTTTCGTTTTTGCAGCATATTTGTGTCATCGATGATGTTTATTCATTTATTTATTTTCTCTTGTCAAAAATGAGTTTTTCTTATTTACCATTGTTTCTATGGTTATCGACTCTTGTATGAATTCTGAGCGACGTATCGCAGAAAGAAATCTCTTGAGTCGTTATGAGAATTTGCCAGGTTTATGTCCCGATTCAGCTATCCAAATTTTCATTTCTGTTTAGTTATCAGAAATACAGCAGACACATTTCTTCAAGGTATCGCCGAGTAAGGATCTAATTTTTTATGCAACTCGAGTTCAAAAACAGGGAATAAATATTACAACTGTCCACGAGATGACACGTGGTGTAGTTTGTCTTTCTTCTTTGCA
This sequence comes from Schistocerca cancellata, assembly GCF_023864275.1. Lineage (NCBI taxonomy): Eukaryota > Metazoa > Arthropoda > Insecta > Orthoptera > Acrididae > Schistocerca > Schistocerca cancellata. The sequence goes on along the minus strand of NC_064629.1, from coordinate 206,942,817 downwards.
AGGTGTGGGTGCTCACCCCGAACAACATCCGTTTGTTGCCCAGAAGTGAAGTGTAATAGTCTCTGGTGAAGGTTCTGCCCATGTGGAGACAGTATTTGAAAACTACAGCATGAGAATCCCAGGAAATGATAGCCATGTCTATTCCTATTATTATTGCGCCAGTTTCATCCTCTCTGTAGGTCTTTCACTACGTCACTTTCTGTATCTCATGTTGCCTATAATAATGAATTCGTATTTTATTCGCTGTCATGAAACGTCAGCGGTACACAGTAGAATAAATCGAAACACTCTTGAGCATTGTTCATTCTAAAATGGTACTAGTGCGTAGTTAACAGGACCAGCAACTGTTGCGTAAACGGCTGTGGCACAGTCAAAATTTCGATTAATGTGTTCTAGAAGCGGCCTGTGTAAGGAAAGGAAAAGGTATATCGAAGCCGAAAATGAAGACGACAAGGTGTTCTTTAGACAAGAGACGGCGGGACGGGAGGGTGGGTGTCAGAGTGGGGGGAGTCAGCTCACGTAACTTCAGTTGTCCATCACCATGTGAGACAGTATGAATTTCCCGGACAATCTCTTCGTTCGTTCAGTTGTTTGGCGCTGAACGCTCATTATCTTCAATAGATAGTCGACATGCTAACGTTCAGTAGTCCACTTTTAACAGTGGAGAAGAAGAGAAGAGAATACTTTAAAGTCAAATGCAATTCCTCTTTTAAATTAGTTAAACTTTTCGAAAGTAAGTAGCCTACTACATCGCAGCTCGTGATACAATTTTTATCGTTTTCCTCGACAGTCTTACCATAGTTTATATTGCTTGATCGATCTCCAATAACAGCTAACTCAGTTTACGTCTTTCAAAATTGTCAGTGGATTATCTAAAGTATCGCTCTTTTCAGTGATTATAAAATTCACACCATTACTGACTGCTTCCATTTTCTACCTAATACACTACTGGCGATTAAAATTGCTACATCAAGAAGAAATGCAGATGATAAACGGGTATTCATTGGACAAACATATTATATTAGAACTGACATGTGATTACATTTTCACGCAGTTTAGGTGCATACATCCTGAGAAATCAGTACCCAGAACAACCACCTCTGACCGTAATAACGGCCTTGATACGCCTGGGCATTGAATCAAACAGAGCTTGGATGGCGTGCCCATGCAGCTTCAACACGATACCACAGTTCATCAAGAGTAGTGATGGCGTATTGTGACGAGCCAGTAGCTCGGCCACCATTGACCAGACGTTTTCAATTGGTGAGAGATCTGGAGAATGTGCTGGCCAGAGCAGAAGTCGAACATTTTCTGTATCCAGAAAGGCCCGTACAGGACCTGCAACATGCGGTCGTGCATTATCCTGCTGAATGTAGGGTTTCGCAGGGATCGAATGAAGGGTAGAGCCACGGGTCGTAACACATCTGAAAAGTAACGTCCACTGTTCAGAGCGCCGTCAATGCGAACAAGAGGTGACCGAGACGTGTAACCAATGGCACCCCATACCATCACAACGGGTGATACGCCAGTATGGCGATGACGAATACACGCTTCCAATGTGCGTTCACCGCGATGTCGCCAAACACGGATGCGACCATCGTGATTCTGTAAACAGAACTTGGATTCATCCGAGAAAATGACGTTTTGCCATTCGTGCACCCAGGTTCGTCGTTGAGTACACCATCGCGGGCGCTCCTGTCTGGATGCAGCGTCAAGGGTAATCGCAGCCATGGTCTCCGAGCTGATAGTTCATGCTGTTGCAAACGTCGTCGAACTGTTCGTGCAGATGGTTGTTGTCTTGCATACGTCCCCATCTGTTGACTCACGGATCGAGACATGGCTGCACGATCCGTTACAGCCATGCGGATAAGATGTCTGTCATCTCGACTGCTAGTGATACGAGGCCGTTGGATCCAGCACGGCGTTCCGTATTACCCTCCTGAACCCACCGATTCCATGTTCTCTAACAGTCATTGGATCTCGACCAACGAGAGCAGCAATGTCGCGATACGATAAACCGCAGTCGCGATAGGCTACAATCCGACCTTTATCAAAGTCGGAAACGTGATGGTACGCATTTCTTCTCCTTACACCGAGGCATCACAACAACGTTTTACCAGTCAACGCCGGTCAACTGCTGTTTGTGTATGAGAAATCAGTTGGAAACTTTCCTCATGTCAGCAAGTTGTAGGTGTCGCCACCGGCGCCAACCTTGTGTGAATGTTCTGAAAAGCTAATCATTTGCATATTACTGCATCTTCTTCCTTTCGCATCTGTAGCACGTCATCTTCGTGGTCTAGCAGTTTTAATGGCCAGTAGTGTACAATGCATACACTAATTTTCCTCATAATACGTCCGTCGTTCACCTATCATCAGAAAATCGGCAATTTAGCTTGTCATGGAAGGTTTAAATCGACTGTGTATTCAGCATAGTATTCTCTGGCACCAGTGCAGTAACCTGACTACCATTCTCTTTGTGCCAGGCTGTCACCTTAGATTGGATCCAGACTGCCTGCGCCTTCTCGCACGCGGTGTTTACAGCATCGTTAGTTACACTGGCTGATTACATTCCTCGCAAACGTGTACAGCTGGCGAAGACTGGACTCGAAAAAATACCCGCTGTCCCTTCTCAATACAGGCATTTACCGCCTGAGCAGATGTGCTAAAGCTTTGATTAGAAACGAGCACAGCCGGATTCCACAGGACACTGCGCAACGGTCGAACGATATTCTTTCGTTAATATCACAGTGTATATACTTGTAAGGCTGTTGCCAGATTTTTAGGTGGGACAGTGAGTAATCAGAAAACTGCGATAATTGTACTAGGATCGAAACTGAAGAGTTTCCTCATGGTTTACTCCTTCTATTCTGTCGAGGAGCTCCTTGAAAAATTAAAATGATTCTTATATTGTTGATTGCATTTACTTAAACTCATGGCTTGACTTTTTTGGGTTCATAAACATTCTATTTTTATCCGTTATTACTTTTATGTTGTACTTTCGTGTACTGACACGTTCGGTGACCTTGGAGATTTGCTTTACAGTTTGGTCCTACTGAACTTGACGTGTAAATAAAATACAAATAAAATACAATCCGGAGACCTCTAGCGTCAGAGGACTGAAAATATGTAGACATGAAGAATAAAGGTGTTGCATGTTAACAATGCGTTTTTTATTTGAAAAGCTTTAAGCGTTTTCATAAAAGAATCGGAGGCATTACTTTTCAGGGCACTCTTGAACATACAATTCATACAGACATAGTATCCAATCAATTTAGATGCATACATGATACGCGGTTCTACCACACACATTCTGGTCATTTGCTAGGATAGAATCAGAACCCTGCCATACACTATTCACTGCGGTGATAGAGATGTATGTGGAACAGTGTGATCCATTTATCATATTGTAAACGGATCTGTCTCTGTCTCAGCCTTTCTCTCTCTCTCTCTCTCTCTCTCTCTTTTTCTGTGTGTGTGTGTGTGTGTGTGTGTGTGTGAGAGAGAGAGAGAGAGAGAGAGAGAGAGAGAGAGAGAGAGAGAGAGAGAGAGGTAGAGAGATAAATAGGTCACATTATTCCACATGCACATCTCCGTCACCCAAGCGAAACTGCGAGTATGACAGGGATCCGATTCCATCGTCGCAATCTGACAGGCTGATCTTCAGCTACAATAAAGTATGCACCACATAGCTTCATGACTGAATATGAACTTGGTGTACCATATGTGGAACAGCATCATCTTCACCACAATACATGCATTCTATGTTATCGTTAACTGTAGGACCCATTGAGGCCATACGCCTCACAATCTTCATCCGCCTCTTCCTTATCTGTACATTTTCGATCTAAGGTCTGAAGACTCCTCAATTGCCGACCCATTACTACTTTATATCAATCACAGGCCTTCACCCAATAAATGTAGCTCTCTGTAGCCATGTAAAATAACTTTTGATCTGCTAAATGAGTTTTTGCAAACGCGTAACGAAACTGGTACATGTGGAGTTCGGTTGGGTTCAATATACACATAGTGATGTGAGCAGACTTTGTGAAATCTATGAAAAACTTAGCTGTTACTCGAGACGTGAATTCCTTGTAGCCTGTTACAAATTTGGTTTGGCGATCAGCCGGCCGAGGTGGCCGAGCGGTTCTAGGCGCTACAGTCTGGAACCGCGCGACCACTACGGTCGCAGGTTCGAATCCTGCCTCGGGCATGGATGTGTGTGATGTCCTTAGGTTAGCTATGTTTAAGTAGTTCTAAGTTCTAGGGGACTAATGACCTCAGATGTTAAGTCCCATAGTGCTCAGAGCCATTTGTTTGGCGATCAACTGTCCTTCGCCACAACGCCCCTTCCATGAACAGACTAAATAAATATTGTGACGGTTTCCAACATTCTTCACTCTTTTTCGAAAAATTGCGTTATTCATATGTTTGTAATAATCTTTCTCATAACTACATGTCACAGAAGACCTCTTATAAATGTTAGCATCAATATATTTCTTCAGCCAGCATGACTGGTCTAATTTATTAGTTCAGGTGGCTCTAATCAGTTACATCTCACTAAGCGAGTCATTGCCAGAGGTTTCTGTACTGCAGTATATTTCTTTTTTGTCCCCTCAATATCATCATCATCAGCCTGGGAAGGGAACTATTTTCATAGAATTCAGTGCTCTGGACATGGCGTCATATCGCTGTGCATGTCATGCAGACTAACAGGATATGCCAAGTCCATCTCTAAGATTTCAGAATCTGTTACCACATCTGAGAAATTACGTAATCCGGCGATTACGTCATGAGACAGCCATCTAAACCTTCCAACAGGCAGAGGCTGATCCATTTTATATACACATAAATTTTTTGCATGCAAGTGCAGGATACAACTTGAACTGCCAGATGTTTTCTTGAACATTTTACCCACTTGCAGGTTATTTGCTTTGGTATGCCTGTGGGCACAATGGCAAAGCCCCTCACAAATGGCGCCCTTTAGAAACAGCAGCACGTCAACATTGTTTAAGAGTTCGTTGTCGACTTCTGTGCCTTTAAACACTGCATCCCACGAAAGCCATAGTGTGGTGTAGTAGATTACAGGATCCATTACATATGGTTACTTTCTGGAATCTCTTGAAAATGTGTGTGTGTGTGTTAGTGTGTGTGTGTGTGTGTGTCTGATTATGTACAGGCATGATCAATTTTTTTTGTGTGTGTTAGTGTGTGTGTGTGTGTCTGATTATGTACAGGCATGATCAAATTTTTTTTTTTTTTTTACAGAATGACGACATATACGGCATAGCACCCCAGTCATAGGTGCTGGTGTCCTAGTCCTATAACTGGAGATAAAAGAGGCTACAGATATGGGGGTACATCTCTGTTCATATAATCTCTTGAATAGCCCCCTCAATTAGAGGTGGTGAATTCCTGCCAAACACTCACCACATGCTCGTAATCCACATCCATTATGGCATTGTCTCTAAGATTAGTGCAAAATGCAGTCATATCAGGCAATGTAGTTTCGTGGAGTTTCTCCACTGAATCCAGATATTTGTATGGGAAGCCCCCTTTCTTCATCGCAAGCTGGAATTTAGCATTATCTGTCAGAATGCATGGTTTGGGTGAGATGCATCCTGACGCATGATTCTAGCAAGTTTCTGAAGGGATGCGTGCATATTTCGTAGTGAGTCCAAACATTTCAGCATGAAATTTCTTGTGATTCACTTGGAAAATGAAATACACTGGTGTCTAAAATTAAAGCAACAAACGGAAATTTTTTAAAGTTGCGTTTATTTTGCCACGAAACAGTATAAACAGGTGATAGTAGAGTAGAAATAATCTAAAGAATACAGAACGTAAATAACTGCTGTATGCATAACTGTAAACAACAAAGTTCTCCTTTTTTTCCAACTTAACGGATTTTCACCACATTCTGACAACTGGTTAATGTGCTCAGTACGGGGTGTGACCACCTCTGGCAGCAGTACAGGCCCGACAACGACAGGGCATGCTGTGAATGAAAACATCAACCACCTGTCCTCTATGAGGTCGAGCATTATCGTCCATCAGCACGATGTCTAGGTCCACACTACCTCGCAACAACCACACATGAGGTCCCAAGATCTCGTTACGATACCTGACAGCAGTTAAACGTTGCTGATTCACCTTTACAGTTTCTTGAACAGATGTTCGAGTGGTTCACATAATCCCTGCCCACACCATTAGGGATCCTAATCGATATCGGCCTTTATCCACAATGCTTGGGTGCAGAAATCGTCTTCCACATTCCTTCCAGACTCGAATGCTTGTAGAATCACTCTCCAGACCAAATCGGGACTCATCTGTGAAAAGAACATTGATCCACTGTTCGACGTCCAGGTATTATGGTAACGACTGCTCTCTAGACGTTCCCTTCTGTGAAGATGCATCAGAGGTACACATACAGCAGGTTTGGACAATAAAGGCCACTCTGCAGAAGCCTTCTATTCCCGTTTGACTCCATACATCATGTCCAGTGGATGCTGCGAGGTCAAATGCCAGTTGCCGTGTAGTAGTAAGGGGTACCATCGTGCCCTTACAGCCAAATGACACTCCCGTCTTTCTAATATCACACATGGTCGGCCCTTCCCTGTCTTCGAGATACTGTTTCCATTTCTATAGATCGTCGCCACATCCGAGAAACAACAGAGCGATTCACATTAAGCCACTGGGCCACATCAGTTTACGTCTGTTCAAATGGTTCAAATGGCTCTGAGCACTATGGGACTTAACATCTGAGGTCACCAGTCCTCTAGAACTTAGAACTACTTAAACCTAACTAGCCTAAGGACATCACACACATCCATGCCCGAGGCAGGATTCGAGCCTGCGACCGTAGCGGTCGCGCGGTTCCGGACTGAAGCGCATAGAACCGCTCGGCCACAGCGACCGGCGCGTTTGCGACTGTCCTGCTTCCATTCTTCTTATGGCCCTCCACCACAGAGAGTCAGGTAGGCGTCTTCTCTGTGCCATACCGCCCCGGCTGTGACGGTACACACAGCGATTATGGATGTGGAACTACCCGGCATACACCACCCCGTTTGATAGGTGCCCTGGTGTCATCGTTGGCGTGGTTGTCCGTCGACCGGAATGCCATCTCCCCTGCAGAACACGATTATATGGACATCTGTTGATAGTTTGTATGACTATACCGTGAATTAGACAAAAGACCGGGAAATAGTAGTTTGTTGCTGTAATTTTGGACACCGCTGTATATTTCTCTGCACTCTCAAGTGGGACATTAACCTGATCATTGCACATGCTAAAATAAGGCAAGTGCTCAAAAAGAAAATAAGTATTAAACCCATTTCAACTGTCAAAGAAAATGGGTATGTGTCGAGGTAGTCTGTAGTTCAATTTGCATCCACTGTGTCCTGCATCATTGAACTTGTCAACACATGACAATAACCCCTATATAAAATTTCATCTTTATCATCTAGTGGCAGTCCACAACTGTAGTAGTTAACTGCATTCTTGTATAAAGATCTTTTTTCCTGTGAGTTGATCATACGAACGTTGGTGAGATAAATCACATCAACTTTCCTGGCTAGTTGTTCAAGCTGAGAAAGTTGCCTCCTCGCAGTACGATACGAAGTAATTAGTTTTAAAAGTAATTAATTAAGACTCAGATCATATGAATGCACAACCTGATATGCTGTCACATATGGTACATGTCATTCTGTGAATGTGGTGTTTGAGACAGTGGGGTCTCCATTACATTGCGCCACAGAAGGCACTCGGTGTCAGCAGTCAGCATATACAAGGTGATGAAATTTCTTGAATTTCAAGAACTTGTTCGTCTAAGTAGCATCTCTACACGTACCTGGTCCTGTAGAGTAATTCAGAAGACGATATGTTAATCGCTCGCCCATATGAAATAGGTTGAGGCACCTAGGGCAAATACGATGTGTTCTATTATGTTTTGACATTGGAGGCAATTAAGTGAGGTATATTCTTGATCCAGCATTAGTGACGTTTATCCCCCTGTGAGAATAACAACAAATCTGTATGTTTCTGATACTGACCAGGAAAATTGGAAAACTGAAGGGGTCCAATAAGTTGATGCTCAACAAGCTTACTTCCCTGCAGAGTAGATACATCAGGATTATGCCTCTGCAATTTAGTGATGTCCTGAAGTTTCATGGAGAAATCAATATCACCAAAGTTATATTATGAATATCTTGCAAGTGGTATTGAATCATATGCACCCATCTTTCTTGTAGTTTCTTTCACAATTAACAAGTGACTACACAAAGAAAATGTGTTACTTTGGACTGAAATATACCCTGTTCTCTAGATATATCCTCTGGAAGAGGATTTAATGGATCAGTCACAAGTGAGCGAATGTCTACTTAGAGCTTTACCGTATCCTGTTTCTTACATTTCAGAGAACGGGGCCTGTATGACATTCAAGGTGTATTCCTCAAACCACTCAGCAAATGAAATGTCCCACAATATCACGCCTTTTTTCACCCCATTTATGTACAATGGATTTGTTTTCAACATCGCCATCACGTTTTGGGGTATGTCTGAGCTCGCAGTGTACCACACTGCACTTAACTGCAGGATATTGCAAATCATTTACGACTTTAGAAAGCTCCCTTTCCAAATTCTGAAGGCACACATTTTGGAAAAGGATTAGATCTCGGTGCCGACCGTAGAATTATCGACACGGGCAAACAATATCTTATCCCAAAATGCACCTCTAGTCATGCAGTACGGTAAAGCTGTGGCGAGACTTACCTGATGCTCGTCGACACTAATAGGATTGGCCAAGAAAATCCTACTAGCTGACTGGTCATTATTATAACTACCAGATGGCGACAATCTCCACTGTGGTGATCATGATGGTCCCAACTAAAGCGACTGTGACGACATTGTTGGCCGTAACTGGAGTAATCCTGACATCGATGGTACTGGCTGAGATGATTGTGATGTCCCTGGAGCTGATGCAAGACCTCCTCCTAACAGTTCCAACAGTCCTGGGAGGAAAATCACGCAATAGGTACGTATTGGGTGGTAGGTATCATGCACAATCATAAATGATTTTTACCTGAGTAGGTACTTATGTAAGCAATTATCTGAATCGGAATTGGACCATACGGATTATCATCATCGTAGTCAACAAAGGATCGTCATCTGCAACCAGTGGGCTCTGTGATGTCTACATCTACATCTACAACTACATCTACATCCATACTCCGCAAGCCACCTGACGGTGTGTGGCGGAGGGTACCTTGAGTAACTCTATCGGTTCTCCATTCTATTCCAGTCTCGTATTGTTCGTGGAAAGAAGGATTGTCGGTATGCCTCTGTGTGGGCTCTAATCTCTCTGATTTTATCCTCATGGTCTCTTCGCGAGATATACGTAGGAGGGAGCAATATACTGCTTGACTCTTCGGTGAAGGTATGTTCTCGAAACTTTGACAAAAGCCCGTACCGAGCTACTGAGCGTCTCTCCCGCAGAGTCTTCCACTGGAGTTTATCATCTCCGTAACGCTTTCGCGATTACTAAAGGATCCTGTAACGAAGCGCGCTGCTCTCCGTTGGATTTTCTCTATATCTTCTATCAACCCTATCCGGTACGGATCCCACACTGCTGAGCAGTATTCAAGCAGTGGGCGAACAAGCCTACTGTAACCTACTTCCTTTGTTTTCGGATTGCATTTTCTTAGGATTCTTCCAATGAATCTCAGTCTGGCATCTGCTTTACCGTCAATCAACTTTATATGAGCATTCCATTTTAAATCACTTCTAATGCGTACTCCCAGATAATTTATGAAATTAACTGCTTCCAGTTGCTGACCTGCTATTTTGTAGCTAAATGATAAGGGATCTATCTTCCTATGTATTCCCAGCACATTACACTTGTCTACTTTGAGATTCAATTGCCATTCCCTGCACCATGCGTCAATTCGCTGCAGATCCTCCTGCATTTCAGTACAATTTTCCATTGTTACAACCTCTCGATACACCACAGCATCATCTGCAAAAAGCCTCAGTTAACTTCCGATGTCATCCACCAGGTCATTTATGTATATTGTGAATAGCAACGGTCCTATGACACTCCCTTGCGACACACCTGAAATCACTCTTACTTCGGAAGACTTCTCTCCATTGAGAATGACATGCTGCGTCCTGTTATGTAGGAACTCCTCAATTCAATCACACAATTGGTCTGATAGTCCATATGCTCTTACTTTGTTCATTAAACGACTGTGGGGAACTGTATCGAACGCCTTGCGGAAGTCAAGAAACACGGCATCTACCTATGAAGTCGTGTCTATGGCCCTCTGAGTCTCGTGGACGAATAGCGCGAGCAATATACTGCTTGACTCTTCGGTGAAGGTATGTTCTCGAAACTGGTAAAGGTGTAGTGGTTTCATCTTCGCTCACATCAAAGTACTGTGGGCTAAGAGTAGTAGGTGCAGCCAGCAGATTGACGACACTGAAAAGTCCTGGAAAACAGAAGGAAATGAAACAGATAAGCATTCTACACAAGCGTAAATTATTATTTCAGCACATATACACTGACCGAAAAAAATCGCTACACCAAGAAGGAGATGTGCACCCTTAACGAAAGTTGGTAGGCATGTTTTTAAATATGAAAGATGATGTCTATTCAAATTTCGCGCCAGTCTCATAAAAGTGACGCTAGTGGCGCCACTATGAGGGTGAATATCAGGTTTGCTTTAAATAAACGTTGTAAAGGTCGTGGGCGTTAGTTACCTTTGCGACTGGGCTCGGTGAGTTGATGGTAGTCAAGAATACCTTTAAGGTGACAAAGACGCCATTGTCAACACCTCACTCAGTTGGAACGATGTCGTGTAATAGAACTACGAGAAGCTGGATGTTTCTTTCCCAATATTGCAGAAAGGAATTCTGCCACTGTTCATGACTTCTAGCAGTCGTTGTCAGGATGATGTACGGTCGCAAGAAGACCAGACTCCAGACGACCACGTGGCGCTACCGAAAAGGAAGACCTTCGTATTCTCCGTTTGGCTCTGTTGCATTGTACTGCATCTGCAGCAGCAATTAGAGCAGCATTTATCACCACAGTGACACAACGGACTGTTATCAATCGTTTATTTCAGGGACAGCTCCGAGACACATAACTTTTAGCGTGCATTCCACCGCCTTTTCCGACTTTAGTGGCGTCATTCGACAGCTCATTAGAGAGCAAGATGGAGATCTGTTGTGTTTTCTAATGAAAGTTGATTCTGCCTCAGTGCCAGTGATGGCCGTGTGTTGGTTAGGAGGAGACTAGTTGAGGCCTGCAACCAACCTGCCTGTCTGCTAGACATATTGGACCTACGCCTGGAGTTACAGTGGGGTGCGATTTAATACGACAGTAGGAGCACTCTCGTGTTTATCCCACGCACCTGGACTGCAGATTTGTACGTCAGCCTGGCAATTCGACCTGTAGTGCTGCTATTCAAAAACAGTATTCTGGGTGTATTTTCCAACATGATAACACTCGCCCACGTACCGATGTTGTAACCCAACATGCTGTAAGAGTGTCAACATGTTGCCTTGGCCTTTTCAATCACCAGATCTGTCTCCACTCGAGCACATAGGGGGCATCGTCAGACGACAACTCCAGCATCATCCACGAAAAGCAATAACCGTCCCTGTATTAACCGACCCAGTGCGACAGGTATGGAACTCCATCCCACAAACTGTCATAAGGCAAAATGCATGTACGTTTGCATACTTGCATGCAGTATTCTGACGGTTACACTAATTATCAATGTACTTTCATATTTGCAATGGCTTAGCTCACATTTAATTATTCCCGCAACTTCATTACTCTACTTTAATTATTTTTTGGTGTTGCAATTTTTTTCGCGTCAATGTATATGGATTGGTAAGGACGAGCAAAATCGTCGCTTCCACCACACCCATCCACAGTCCCCCATATCTGTAGCCTCTTTTATCTCCATTTATAGGACTAGGACATCAGCACCTGTGACTTGGGTTGGTATGCTGTATATGTCGTCATTCTGTAAAATGAAAAAAAAAAATATTTGATCATGTCTGTATATAATCAGACACACACACACACACACACACACACACACACATACACACACACACACACACACACACACACACACACACACACACACACACACACATATATATATATATATATATATATATATATATATATATATATAATATTTTCCTTTTCTTTCAGCATCGAGACGAGGACATTTGAAACCATTAACCATTATCATTGTATCCAGTGCACGTATCACTGTGTGGACGTTCCATAATAAAAGATTAATACTAATGTGAATTCCAATTGTAAAGCAGTATTTATATATAGCTGCAAATGGCCGATTTTGGGGAGAGAGTGTACTCGCATATGCTTCCATCCGCCTTGCAGGTAGGGGCTACATCATGTACCTACTGGAAGTTCTGCAGATATCCGGGGTGTGAGTTCATGGCTGGCAGTCGTCTTGAGGAGATAGGTGCTGCAGCTGACTGGTGCCCAAGGGGTCAGAGCCGAGAGGTATGTGGCAGGGATAGCTGCCACAACTATCTGAAAGGCCAGTGGCATGCAGCAGAACACAGTTGCTGCTCGTAAGACATGGCAGAGACATCGCACGTGGCCCCTAGTGGCGCGTGCAACTGCATAAAAATACTGTAATAATGTACATTCCTAAATGTTTAAATAAATAGACCATGTGAGCTGCAGTGTGTTTGTGACGCCAAAGAATAAAATACTGTTACACACGTACTTAAAACGTATGATGTTCTACATTGCATCAAACGTTTGTATAAACAGACCGTGGAATATGTAACTGTTTAAAACAAGCTATTTCACTTGGATATTTTATTTTTAAGTACCCGCCGATTTTCATTGAACTGGGTGCATTGCGACGTCATAGTAATGCATTTATGCGACAGTTCACAGTTGTAGCTATCTTGGAAAGCCATCTTGAATTGTGATGTCATTGAGGCGGCCATTCTCACCTAGAGGAAACGAATAGGATATCTGCTCCTACAAGGAGAGAGGTGTTAGTGAGCTGGAGAGTAGAGGGGGAATCGAAGCCATAAGTCATTGATGAAGGTGGGGGAGATCTGGAACGTATGAAGACTGAGCTCAGATCTTCAATCAATGGAATAACTGTCCTTGAATTTCACACCAACAGGACAAGTGACCTAGAGGGCGAGTGGGAGGGGTAAGGGGTTGTAGGGTGTCCGTTGGGGCATATACGACAAAAATGCAGCCGGCGTTTCGATTCTCATATCCTGTATACTCATGTTTCACTACTACAGCGACTATTTTTCGTCAAAGAAAGATAAATTCGTATTTAACGTCCCATCAAAGACTAATTGTAAGTTATTAGAGACAAATTACAAGCTCAAAATGGGCAATGATAATGAAATAAATCTGTCATTTTCATACGTAAGGAACCCTTCCATTATTCAGCTCATTTAAGATAGGGGAATCGCAGGAAACTTAAATCTAAATGTTTGGTCTGGGGCTCGAACACCTCTCCACCTGGATGCAAGTACAGTGGCCTCACTCAGTAAGATTAACATTTATGTCCACCCTTATTTCCTTTACTCCTTCTGCATTCGTACCACACTACAGCAGGTGTATGACACTAATTAGTAAGTGGTGGTTAGCTGAAAATATTTGGCACATAAACTGCATAAGAGATCCCAATATGCAATTTTCCACACACGTTATTACCAAAGGCTATTTACACTTGGCAATATTCTTAGTTTTGAAGGTCCAGATTACTTATACGCTAGATCTGGTATTAGTCAGATATTACCTGATTATTGCCTAATAAGCCCGTAGCTGGTGAACAAGAAACACACTTCAGTGGGTTGTCGTTGCTTTTTGTTGTTTTTGGGGTGTACGGCGGCTTGACGACGAACCTGTCAGCGCTCTTACTGATACGAAAAGAAAAGAAAAACGGAATAAGAGCTAAAAAGGTTGGCACAATTACTCACATGCTCACGCACTCACTCACTCATACTGGCAATGGAAGATAGGCCTTTTGCCCCGAAACATTTGAATATGTGCTAAGTTGTGAAACTGTACTTATGAAACAAAATGACTTAAGTCAGAGTTCACAATTTGACGTCAGCAAAGATTGGTAAACAATTCTAAACGTAGAAGAAAGTGTTGTATTATGGGTAAGACTGTTATAATTAGTTTGAACTTATAACGTGTCACCAATGGTAACGCGGCTCCAAAGGTATAGATCAGAACATTCTTCGGTTTAATATGCATGATTCATTGCACTATTTGTGTGTCGCTTGATATTATGACAAAATTAACTTCAGTCATTTAGTGGCTAAAACAATAACATTCTTCATAAAGGTAATAAGAAAAATTAAAATATATTCCAAAATAAAAATTGAACACAATAGTTGTATCTGTGAGGTACAGAGGTAAGAAAGTTTAATAGAGGAAGAAAATATAGTTTCTTGTAACCGAATCATGATTTTCGAACATCAGTTGTCAGTCGAGTGATGTGTGTGATTAAAGCGAGGCAGACGATAAAACGAGTATGGCATGGACGTTGTGTATATAGAAGTTTATTCTACTGGGAATCAGGAAGTAACAATGGGAACGTTCCCCGCTGTGCCATTTGCCTGTTAGACGAATGCCAGGAAGTGAAACTCATGTCCGAAAGTCTGTTGTGAATCGCGAACGCAATGTATCACATGCGCATGTGTTTACGTGAATAAATGACTTCGAGAAGGTCGGGTGTCAGTGAAGGACAGTAGTCGGCCAGAACAGGCTTATCGTGTCATTACCCCTTCTGTGATTGCTGCGGGGGATGTTGCCATCAAAAATAACTGCAGAAGTTGAACTGAATGTCGACATCACTTTCTTCACGAAGAAAAATATCGTCTCCTGTCCCGTATCGTCATGGGAGATGAAAATGGTGTCATCATTTTGAGTCAGATGTCAAGTGTCAGAGCCATTACTGAATGCACATGGATTCAACCCACCAAAAAACTATGTGTGGCAGCTCCGGGAAATACATCATCTTTAACTTTGACTGCAAGAGACAGCTGCTCATTGACTTTCTGGAACACGATGCCTCAATTAACACACAGCGGTATGTGGATCCTCTGCAAAAATCAAAACGTGCCATAGAGTCCAAACTTCCAAAAATGTTGACGTATAGTATCACTCTGTTGCAGGATAATACACGCCCACACGTTGCCAGAGTTGTTTCGACTGCACTACAGATGGTTCACTGAGAAGCCCTTACACATCCACCGTGCAGTCCCGATGTAATGTTCGAGTCTTGAAGATAGACGCTCGTAGCCATCGATTTGCTTTAGACGAAGAAGTGCACGACTGGGTACAATTGTGGTTCTGTAGGCAATCGCTAACTGTTTCCATGAAGGCGTTGAGCTTCTTGTCTAACACTTGGATAAATGTGTTAAAAGTTATGACGATTACTTTTGCAATAATAAACAGTTTACCTACTTTTCTCCATCTGTCTCGTTTTCGTTTGATTTCCCCCTATAAAAACAGTGTACATAGTTGAAGTACCGGGTGATCAAAAAGTCAGTATAAATTTGAATACTTAATAAACCACGGAACAATGTATATAGAGAAGTAAAAATTGACACACATGCTTGGAATGACATGGGGTTTTATTATAACCAAAAGAAACAAAGTTCACAAAATGTTCGACAGATGGCGCTGGACCGCAAAACGTCAGTGACTACGCATGACACTTGTGTATAAAAGGAGCTTGGCCTCCCAGGTCCCCAGACCTCAGTCCGTGCTATTATTGGCTTTGGGGTTACCTGAAGTCGCAAGTGTATCGTGATCGACCGACATCTCTAGGGATGCTGAAAGACAACATCCGACGCCAATGCCTCACCATAACTCCGGACATGCTTTACAGTGCTGTTCACAACATTATTCCTCGACTACAGCTATTGTTGAGAAATGATGGTGAGCATATTGAGAATTTCCTGTAAAGAAAAAATGGTTCAAATGGCTCTGAGCACTATGGGACTTAACTGCTGTGGTCATCAGTCTTCTAGAACTTAGAACTACTTAAACCTAACTAACCTAAGGACTACACACACATCCATGCCCGAGGCACGATTCGAACCTGCGACCGTAGCGGTCGCGCCGTTCCAGACTGTAACGCCTAGAACCGTTCGGCCACTTCGGCCGGCTCCTGTCATGAACATCATCTTTGCTTTGTCGTACTTTGTTATGCTAGTTATTGCTAGTATGATCAGATGAAGCGCCATCTGTAGGACATTTCGTATATTTTTTCTAATAAAACCCCATGTAATTACAAGCATGTGTTTCAATTTGTACCTCTCTGTCTACATTATTCCGTGGTTTATTCAGTTTTCAAATTTATACTGACTTTTTGATCACCCGGTATAAACAGTTATATCTGCATGAAATGAAAGTATTACAAAGGACGCACTTTGACTTCTTATTAAAAATGTCGTGTAGTCCCTGGGAAATATCTGTACAAATAAATTTTCTGTAGATCTCTTACTCTGATGAGCCAGAACATTACTATCGCTGTCTGATGAGAGAAAACGCCGCCTGATAGCGTTGCGGGTATGTGACTGTTAAATACGTGCGCCGCATCATGGACACAGGTCGTTGGGGCAGTATTATGCTGTTGATGATATCCACCCGGCCTTCCATGAGACCTGTGCTAGTAATGTAATGCATCATGTCAGCTGTGGCTTATGTGATCAGTATTACAGACCAGTTCATGCTTGATGTCTTCCCCAATAACAATGCCATCTTTCAGAAGGGTAACTTTTCGTGTACAAGGCCACAATCGCGATACAATGGTTTCCCATCCATCTCCTCCTCCCCCTACCTCTGTCCCTCTCCCTATCCGTATCCTCCTCCTCCCACCTCTCTCTGTCCGTCTCCTTCTCTTTCGTTTCTCTGTCCGTCCCTCTTCCCTCGCTCTCTGTCCATCTCCTATCTCCTTTCCTATCCATCTGCTCTCTCTGTTCATCTGCTCCTCCCACTCTCTCTCTCTCTCTCTCTCTCTCTCTCTCTGTCCATTTGCTCCTCCCCCTCTGTTCATCTGCTCCTCCTCCCTATAATTCCATCTCTACCCTCCTCTCTCTTTTATTCCATCTCCTCCTCCCTCCGCTCTCTGTCCATCTCCTATTCCCACATTCTACACCTATCTCTTCCTCCACAATGTCCATCTCCTCGTCTTTCCTTTCCTTGTCCATCTGTTCTGCTGCCCTCTCTCTGGTCATTACCCCCTCCTCCTCTCTTTGTCCATCTCCTCCTCCTCATCCCCATGTCGACCACTTACTTCGCCTCCTCTATCGCCGAGCGGTTCTAGGCGCTTCAGTCTGGGACTGCGCTGCGGCTACAGTCGCAAATTCGAATCCTGCCTCGGGCATGGATGTGTGTGATGTCCTTAGGTTGGTTACGTTTAAGTAGTTCTAAGTCTAGGGGACTGATGATCTCAGATGTTGAGTCCCATAGTTCTTAGAGCCATTTTGAACCCTCCTCTATGTGTCCATCTCCTCCTGCACCCTTCTCTCTCCAAGTTATCACCTCCACCCCAAAAGGAGGGTGGTGGTTCTTACACCCGCAGTATTACTTTACGGATTGTAACTAACATGTGTACCAAATCTGATTGAAATCGTTCCAGGGGTTTAGAATAACCGTTTTGCCTGTAGCTTTCCCCGTGTACACACGTCAAATACATTTCACATACATTTAACACACTTCACACGTATTTATACACATATCTCACCTGTATCTGTAGCGAATTTCTCCTGTAGTTTAATTTTCACGCAGCGTTTATGACGATGAATCTCCTAAAAAATGACTCGTGCAGTGACATACACTACGGGGAGAAAAGCGAGATACTTCCTAATCTCGTGTCTTACCTCATTTTGCCCAACGTGCCATAGACTCAACAAGTCGTTGGAAGTCCTCTGCAGAAATATTGAGCCACACTGCCTTTATACCCGTCCATAATTGCGAAAGTGCTGTTGGTGCATGATTTGGTGCACGAATTTATCTCTCGATTATGTCCCACGTCGGGCTAACTGGTTGGCCACACCATTCACTGGAACTGTCCAGAATGTTCTTCAAACCAATCGCAAACAGTTGTGACCCAGGGACATGAGGCATTGTCATCCATAAAAATTCCGTCGTTGTTTGGGAACAGGACGTCGATGACTGCTGCAAATGGTCTCCAAGTAGCCGAACGTAACCATTTCCACTCAATGATCGGTTCAGTTGGCCCAGAAGGCACAATCCATTCCATGTAAACACAATCCACAAAATTGTGAAGCCATCATCACCTTGCACAGTGGCTTGTTGACAACCATGACTTTGTGGGATCTGCGCCACACTCGAACCGTACCAACAGCTCTTACCAACTGAGATCGGGACTCATCTGACCATGCCACAGTTTTCCAGTCGTATAGGATCCAACCGATATGGTCACAAGCCCAGGACAGGTGCTGCAGGCGATCTCTCGCTGTTAGCAAAGCCACTCGCTTCGGTCGTTTGCTACCATAGCCTATTAACGCCAGACTTTGTTGCACTATCCTTGCGGACACGTTTGTCGTACGTCCCACATTCTTTCTGCGGTTTTTCACGCAGTGTCGGCCGCGGTGGTCTCGCGGTTCTAGGCGCGCAGTCCGGAACCGTGCGACTGCTACGGTCGCAGGTTCGAATTCTGCCTCGGGCATGGATGTGTGTGATATCCTTAGGTTAGTCAGGTTTAAGTAGTTCTGAGTTCTAGGGGACTGATGACCACAGCTGTTAAGTCCCATAGTGCTCAGAGCCATTTGAACCTTTTTTTTTTTTTTTTTCACGCAGTGTTGCGTGTATGTTAGCGATGACCACACTATGCAAACGCCGGTACTCTCGGTCGTTAAGTGAAGGCCGCCTGTCACAGCGTTGTCCGCGACGAGAGGTAATGCCTGAAATATGGTATTCTCGGCACACTCTTGACACTGTGAATCTCGGACTACTGAACTCCCTAACGATTTCCGAAATGGAACGTCCCATGCGTCTAGCTCCATCTCACAATCCACGTTCAAAGTCTGTTAGTTCCCGTCGTGCAGCCTTAATTACGTCGGAAACCTGTTCACGTGAATCACCTGAGTAGAAATGACAGTTCCGCCAATGCACCGCCCTTTTATACCTTGTGTACACGATACTACCGTCATCTGTGTATGCACATATCGCTATCCTATGAATTTTGTCACCTCAGTTTAATTTTGCAGGTACATCCAATGATATATGTGGCTACTGCCTGCGGAATGTATTGGGAACAAAGTTGGTAGTTAAGAAGTAATAAATTAAAACGTCATGCATGAAGCGGCCGTTTTTCTAGCGTCTCAGTGTTTATGAAATCATATCTCCTGAACTATGTGTCATACAATGATATATTCTTCTCGTTACATTCCGTGACATTTGTGCTTACTTTCCGCGAAACATGTTGCGAATACAGTTCGTATTAAAGAAGTAATAAATTAAAATGTTATCCTTCATGTGGGAGTTTTGTTGCGGGAACATTGGAAATGTAGTAATGATAAAGCTTATTTTTTTCTTTCGTCATTTTGTGGCGATTCTGAGGGAGATAAACTATCATAAGGGTTTGAAATAACGTGTAAAGTTTGTTGAAAGTCTCTAAATGCTCTCATTCTCAAATACTCGACGGGTAAATTATGGGTATTTGAGGGTCATTGCTACAAGGCTTTTTCACCCCCATCCCCACCCCTTTGACAGTTAAATGGTTTCTACTCCCACAGCGATTCTTTCCAGACAATAAGTGATATGTTTACCATATTTTGTTTGAAATCAGTCCAGTGGTTTTGGAGATGTTGAACATATATACGTACCTACATACGTCCAATTTGTAGTATGTATGGATGCATACACACACAGCCTTGGGCTACTTATTCCAATAACGTGTAGGATGAAAATTTACCTTTCACAAATGTTCATCGTGGCCTCCAAAGGACTCACATCAGACATTCAGACGATATTAAACGTTTGGAAGCATGTCTCTATTTATAGAATTCTTAGTTGTTAATACGGAGCCTTTTTCAAACTAACACAAAAAAGTCACTTTCTGTGAAGTCAGGCTTCCTTGGAGGGTAATGGTGCCATGAGAGATCCGTACACTCCTTACGGTGGATCCATCGTTCAAGAAGCTCAGTGTTAAGAATACTGCAGATGTCAGTGTGGTGGTGCCTCGTCCTGTTGAAAAATGAGATTTTCGTTGCTATGTTATAACCTTCTCGACTCGACTCATGTTGGGTAATGAACGAGCGAGATGGTCAGTTGCACCGGACAGAAACCTATTGGCAACCACATGAAAAACTTATAGCTGGTGGAGAAATAGACTTGTAGCTTCTAACTTCACTCATATAGATGATATAATCTTGCGAAATCAGAAGAAATTTTTTGAAACATCCTTATTTCTGCGTGACTGTGTATTCTCTGTTTCTATCTGTCTTGTATTCGCTGGAAGTAAAGCAAAAATTTTGCGACCGGAATACAGAATCTGTGTCTAACCCACTGACTACGATGCAGGGTGTCCAAAGAAGTAGTTTCGTATTTTAGCTGGGTGGATGTCTGCCGAAGGCTATGCTGAACTGATTTCTATTGTTTGTCACCATTAAATTTACAGTCTTTTTATTGCAAAAACGCTACATTAATTGAACAGGCCTCTGCAGGAGCTGTAGTCTCAAAGAACAAATACTTTATCGACACATCGATGTAACAAAAAGAGGTCACCCAACTGACTGAAATAGTTTAATAAAGAACGGTTAATCTTGATGATGCTGACTGGGTAGAGTTACAACTGCTTCCATATCTGTATTCCGGAAGAGATCGTACGTTGTTTCGGGGAAGGTCAATAGTTTGCCAGAATAATTTCCCCTCTAACTATACCATTCACTGCTAGTGTGCAATGGGTATTGTTGGTACACGAAAATTTCTCTAATTTTACCGTCGTGTCTTTACTTGAGACATATGTTGAAAGTGGTAATATGTTTCCTGACTGGTAACAGATCTTGGGCTCTCGGTATTTTGAGAATGATACAGAATTCCGCAGAATACAGCTCGCTTCTTACACCGTCTCCCATTCGAGGCTATCGACCATTTCTCTCGGGCTAACTCAACATAGCAGTTATGAATCATCAAGGTTTTCTTTTAATCTAGGTTTTTTTCCGTTAATCATAGTGACAATAGTCCGCTACGAGGATTCAACTGAGGCATTTCAGTTGGCCTTCTCCTGGTTGGCCCCGGTGACAAAGGGAAGCTGTTGCCAGTGTAACACAAAACGTTGTGGTCAGCTCTGAGGTTTGGGCAGACCGCAGTGGAAAAGCCGAGGTTCCTTGTGGACTCTACAGACGGTAGTCTTTTGTGGGATGCTTCAGAAGTAAAGTTTGGAGAGCTCACTGCTCAGGCTATGCTGCGAAGTGGAGGAAGATTGATAACTCTAGCACTTTTGTTTTCGTGCCAAAACATGTCTCGAGAACAATGAATGTGTAATCATGATACAAAGAGCATTTCTACAGCCATACCTAGACTCTCTGAAGTACTATAAATTGCTTCCCTTAGGGTTTTCTCTGGCTCCATTCATACATGGAACGTCAGAAACCAGTTTATGCGAATCTCGATTAACATTAAAACCATAGTTTCTCCTTGTATAAATATTAAAATTTGTTTGCATATCACAACTTTCCAGTCTCGATATGATAAACCATGTTCAAGTGAAGGAAAGATATTCAAGATGGTTAACAAGTATCTGAGTGCGCTGCCAAGAGACTATTTTTGTATTATCGGTTGGTGTCCTAGCAGTGCAGAAGGAGCTGAAGAGCATTCGTAGATTCTAACCAGTTATTGGAGTCTTCTAGATGTATCAGAAGTATCTCTTCGAGTGTCTGTCGCATTAAATTTTTCGTCTGGGAGGCAAACAAGACTTTGACCACTGGCATCGCCTTCGTTTGGATAACTTAATGTCCATGACCCAATGTGGGTTCCGCACCCTTGAATAGGATTCTTATATTCGTCATTCAACTACATTTTAAGTAATATCTTTTGCGGAAAAAATTTCGATGTTCATCCGGCCTACCAACACAGCGGAGCCTGTAATTAGTTTTACCTACAATTGAGCCAGTCGGCCACTTAGTTGGTTTGGTTCAAATGGCTCTGAGCACTATAGGACTTAACTTCTAAGGTCATCAGTCCTCTAGAACTTAGAACTACTTAAACCTAACTAACCTAAGGACATCACACACATCCATGCCCGAGGCAGTATTCGAACCTGCGACCGTAGCGGTCGCGCGGTTCCAGACTGTAGCGCCTAGAACCGCTCAGCCACTCCGGCCGACTTAGTTGGTTTCTCAAACTTGAAAATGATCTACAATCTGAGTAACGATTTTTCTCTGAATTTGAAATAATGTGATTTCTTAGAAGAACAATGACAATTTGGACGTCCTCTAATTGTTAGAACACGTGAAGATGTTTACATGTCAGTTGATCCATGGAAGGTGCTCTGTAAGGAAACACACAATTGCAACTGGGATTTACAGTCAACATAATACGATGCTGGGACTATCGTATGTATAGCTAAATATTGTCTAAGGACTAATTGAGTGATACTAAACAATGCACCCTATCTTTTAACAGTAGGTGCGCGCTGTTATCTTTATCACAGACAACAGGCATTTTTATGTGTCTGATAATACAAACAAACTTAGAACGCTGCTTCACAGTGTGGGACCAGACTTGCGTGAGATAGATGAACAGCGCGTAAGTGGCTGATGGTCTATAACTGAATTTGGCACCTTATGTCCGTAGGTTCTCTTCGGAGGAAGAGGATATGGCAGATAACGTTACCTCGGACGAGTGTAGTGATATGTTACAGAGCTTTCCGAGATCAGATTGCGTAAACATGAAGAGGATATTTGATTAAAGCAGTACAGAACCATGTTGTGCAGGTATCTCTGCCAGTCTAACATGTATTCCTAAATTTTCATTAAAATATTTTCTCGTATTCTTCAAGTATAATTCTTGTGGCGTACGTGCCAGGTAATATCGTCGTTTCAGTAGAGGCTGGCTGCTGCTGACAACATGCACTCTATGTACTCAATTTGTGCAGCCGGTACGGATCGCAAGACAGGAATCACGTGTTGTCTGCTGTTCGCCGCCGAAGGTCATTGGTTCCAAGCCACAAGCCCTCCCTGGCACCGGCTTCCAGCTGGCTAGGAAGTGTCTCCTTCCTAACTCCCATGCGTAAATTAGTTTCGAAATGAATAACTTAGCTTTCTACTGCATCATCTCTCGGCCTGTAAGACTGGCTGCTGTCTTGCAAACCAGTCTGGGCGCAGCCAACTGCAGGCCTACTCAGCATAAGTGAAAATTTTCCTTTAGATTAATAAAAATCTTCATGTTACTATTTTAAACCCCAAAAGATATCCACACCTTGCCTATCGTCACCATGTTACCCGAAGAAAATGAGAGTCCTACTTACGTCACAACGGAGCAGTTGAACTACACTCCTGGAAATGGAAAAAAGAACACATTGACACCGGTGTGTCAGACCCACCATACTTGCTCCGGACACTGCGAGAGGGCTGTACAAGCAATGATCACACGCACGGCACAACGGACACACCAGGAACCGCGGTGTTGGCCGTCGAATGGCGCTAGCTGCGCAGCATTTGTGCACCGCCGCCGTCATTGTCAGCCAGTTTGCCGTGGCATACGGAGCTCCATCGCAGTCTTTAACACTGGTAGCATGCCGCGACAGCGTGGACGTGAACCGTATGTGCAGTTGACGGACTTTGAGCGAGGGCGTATAGTGGGCATGCGGGAGGCCGGGTGGACGTACCGCCGAATTGCTCAACACGTGGGGCGTGAGGTCTCCACAGTACATCGATGTTGTCGCCAGTGGTCGGCGGAAGGTGCACGTGCCCGTCGACCTGGGACCGGACCGCAGCGACGCACGGATGCACGCCAAGACCGTAGGATCCTACGCAGTGCCGTAGGGGACCGCACCGCCACTTCCCAGCAAATTAGGGACACTGTTGCTCCTGGGGTATCGGCGAGGACCATTCGCAACCGTCTCCATGAAGCTGGGCTACGGTCCCGCACACCGTTAGGCCGTCTTCCGCTCACGCCCCAACATCGTGCAGCCCGCCTCCAGTGGTGTCGCGACAGGCGTGAATGGAGGGACGAATGGAGACGTGTCGTCTTCAGCGATGAGAGTCGCTTCTGCCTTGGTGCCAATGATGGTCGTATGCGTGTTTGGCGCCGTGCAGGTGAGCGCCACAACCAGGACTGCATACGACCGAGGCACACAGGGCCAACACCCGGCATCATGGTGTGGGGAGCGATCTCCTACACTGGCCGTACACCACTGGTGATCGTCGAGGGGACACTGAATAGTGCACGGTACATCAAAATCGTCATCGAACCCATCGTTCTACCATTCCTAGACCGGCAAGGGAACTTGCTGTTCCAACAGGACAATGCACGTCCGCATGTATCCCGTGCCACCCAACGTGCTCTAGAAGGTGTAAGTCAACTACCCTGGCCAGCAAGATCTCCGGATCTGTCCCACATTGAGCATGTTTGGGACTGGATGAAGCGTCGTCTCACGCGGTCTGCACGTCCAGCACGAACACTGGTCCAACTGAGGCGCCAGGTGGAAATGGCATGGCAAGCCGTTCCACAGGACTACATCCAGCATCTCTACGATCGTCTCCATGGGAGAATAGCAGCCTGCATTGCTGCGAAAGGTGGATATACACTGTACTAGTGCCGACATTGTGCATGCTCTGTTGCCTGTGTCTATGTGCCTGTGGTTCTGTCAGTGTGATCATGTGATGTATCTGACCCCAGGAATGTGTCAATAAAGTTTCCCCTTCCTGGGACAATGAATTCACGGTGTTCTTATTTCAATTTCCAGGAGTGTATTAATCCTTTGAGTACGAACAATACGAAAAAAATGTTATTTTAAAATTTCTCACAAAATTAATCTTTATTATCGTAGTAAGCAACGAATACAAGAAGAATTACGCAAAAAGTAAACAATCACTTGTTTTAAGGAAATGGTTTCACTTTGGAATATAATTTTAAAATTTTTCAAAAATTAGCCTCTTTTATCACAGTAGGCAACGAATAAAAGAAGAAATTGGCAAAAATGAAACAGTAAATTGTTTTAAGGAGGTGATTTCACTTTGGGACCACTGGGACATACAGATTTCAGCAACCCATCACTTCATGTGATTTATTTGAAAGCAATTTCGCAATTTTCCAAGACACAATTCCACAACTCGAAACTCCTATAAGTTCATAGTGCCTAAAACAAATTTCATTCCTAACTAACAACCAAAAATGGACCTAAAATTTAATACATTTACATCTAAAGCGCATACTGCGAGAGCGATTTCGAAATCACTCACAAAATCAGTCGTAGAAACTCAAATTTACGTTTAAATAACTTTAGGTAGACTTACTTTCACTGTCAATGATCTCGTCGACATGATCAACACAAAGAAAAGAAAAAAAGGATCACAATTTCCTACACTCAGGTAGCGTAATCTTTGCGCCAACTGTTGCTTTGAACACTGTAAATGACTGCAGCAGTCACTATATTCGTTGAAGTGCCTCAGTGTACAACATGATGTCTTTGTCTTGCAATATCATTGGTCGTTTCATGCGATGGGCACCGGTACTTTAAATAAAAAATTAATGGAATGGTGGTTTGAGACAGAAACCACTGGTACCCAAAGGGTGAAAGGAAGGATTACGGCAAGAAGCTACCACTATTCTCCTGTGTCGATCTCCAGTCTCTTCGATATCTTTTGTGAATAGCCTCAATAGCTTGTCAACAATTACAGCCGAATCTTGAGTAACATTGTGGTTTACGACAACTGAAAAAAATTACATTTTGCGAGCTTCTTATGAGAAAGAGAATTTCAGTTTTCCTTGTTTCGTATGATTCTTACTGGTCCTCAAAAAGTGAAAGTTATTTCTTGCTCTGCTTCTAGCAGTAAATAAAGTTGAAACTAATATCACCACTAGAAGCACGAGCTATGAAAACTCACCTCATACACCAAGGAAGGGCTAGTTGAACGGAGGCTCAGTTGGTACGTTTTAACTCAACCATTGCAAGGACGGAAACATAATCCTGAAAATGCGTACGTCACGCGCGGGTCTGTTAGCATGAATAAGTGGCTGGGAGTGAACTTCGACAAACAGTGACGCAGTATTTCTACCGCAAATAACACTCGCTTCCATTCGTATACACGAATGTGGAGGACAAGACAAATTCGAATACTGAAATTTTAGTTTTTCCATTTTCTTATTGCATTTGTTTGTCATATTAATCAGACAAGGGGAAATAACATCATGTTACTTCAAAAATTTGATATATGTAATTGCTTTTGTGTGATGATTCTATTCAGCTCGCCGTTGTTACATAAATCAATGTCAACTGGGACTACTCAATTTGTTCGAAGTGTTTTGCTTCAGATGAAGACTGCAATGTTCGTCATGACCTAAATTCTGCGTGATAAAAGCTGATTCATATTAATACACTACTGGTCATTAAAATTGCTACACCAAGAAGAAATGCAGATGATAAACGGGTATTCATTGGGATCTGATGCAACAGCGCCATTTAATGTAAGAGCACTTCATTACTGCGGGGTAACACTTATACACGGCAACAGAGTGATACAATGAAAGTTTATTCTGATATTGTTTAATTAAACACCGACTTAACTCATATACACTACTGGCCATTAAAATTGCTACACAAACAAGAAATGCAGATGATAAACGGGTATTCATTGGACAAATATATTATACTAGAACTGACATGTCATTACATTTTCACGCAATTTGAGTGCATAGATCCTGAGAATTCAGTACTCAGAACAACTACCTTTGGCAGGAATAACGGCCTTGATACACCTGGGCATCGAGTCAAACAGAGCTTGGATGGCGTGTACAGGTACAGCTGCCCATGCAGCTTCAACATGATACCACAGTTCATCAAGAGTAGTGATGGCGTATTGTGACGAGCAAGTTGCTCGGCCACCATTGACCAGACGTTTTCAATTGGTGAGAGATCTGGAGAATGTGCTGGCCAGGGCAACAGTCGAACATTTTCTGGACCTGCAACATGCGGTCGTGCATTATCCTGCTGAAATGTAGCCTTTCGTAGGGATCGAATGAAGGGTAGAGCCACGGGTCGTAACACATCTGAAATGTAACGTCCACTGTTCAGAGTGCCGTCAATGCGAACAAGAGGTGACCGAGACGTGTAACCAGTGGCACTCCATACCATCACGCCGGGTGATACACCAGTATGACGATAACGAATACACGCTTCCAAAGTGCGTTCATCGCGATGTCGCCGAACACGGATGCGACCACCGTGATTCTGTAAACAGAACCTGGATTCATCGGAAAAATGACGTTTTGCCATTCGTGAACCCAGGTTCGTCGTTGAGTACACAATCGCAGGCGCTCCTGTCTGTGATGCAGCGTCAAGGGTAACCACAGCCATGGTATCCAAGCTGATAGTCAATGCTGTTGCAAACGTCGTCGAACTGTTCGTGCCGATGGTTGTTGTCTTGCAAACGTCCCCATCTGTTGACTCAGGGATCGAGACGTGGCTGCACGATGCGTTACAGCCATGCGGATAAGATTCCTGTCATCTCGACTGCTAGTGATACGAGGCCGTTGGGATCCAGCACGGCGTTCCGTATTACCCACCTGAACCCACCGATTCCATATTCTGCTAACAGTCATTGGATCTCGACCAACGCGAGCAGCAATGTTGCTATACGATGAACCTCAATCACGATAGGTTACAATCCATCAAAGTCGGAAACGTGATGGTACGCATTTCTCATCCTTACACGAGGCATCACAACAATGTTTCACCAGGCAACGCCGGTCAACTGCTGTTTGTGTATGAGAAATCCGTTGGAAACTTTCCTCATGTCAGCACGTTATAGGTGTCGCCACCGGCGCCAACCTTGTGTGAATGCTCTGAAAAGCTAATCATTTGCGTATCACAGCATCTTCTTTGTGTCGGTTAAATTTCGCGTCTGTAGCACGTCATCTTCGTGGTGTAGCAATTTTAATGGCCAGTAGTGTATTATAAGATTGGTTGACATTATTCGTCCCTTTCCATTTACTTACTTTTACTTCATCAACTTTCTTCGTGTATCCAAAGTTTTCGTATTTGCTTCCTGTTTTAGAAATTACCACGAGCTTAAATAAAGTGTATTGGAAGTCAGACCAAGTCTTATTCACAGTGCATAATAGGTTTTGTTGGGGCTATCTTGTATAAACTAATCCTGCAATGCCTGATGTGAAAAGACTGTTGACCTTAATTGTGAAACTTTTTTATAAAAGCCTTTCGAAGCAATTCATGTAGTTCTGTCGACGCAGGAAGTCAAAATAACTCGATTTTTATCATTAATTTTGCTAAAAATACGATGTTTTGATTACTGTTATTTGACTAAAACACCGATAAAGATATATCGATAACTTTCGTAATACTTTGCCCAGGCTAAATTCCGTTTCAGTTTCGTAATCCTCTGACAAAACGGATTCTGTTGGTATACATCATGATAATATTCTTTTTGAATTTTATTTTGAAATATTTCTAATAATATTTATTTCTTTTATGTTCTTAGCGTCAAACGAAAAAACTACAAAGAACGAAACTTGTCTAGCTTGAAGAGGGAAACCAGCTGGCGCTATGGTTGGCCCGCTAGATGGCCTTGCCATAGATCAAACGGATATCAACCGCGTTTTTTAAATAGAAACCCCCATTTTTATTACATATTCGTGTAGTGCCTAAAGGAATATGAATGTTTTAGTTGGACCACTTTTTTCGCTTTATGATAGATGGCGCTGTAATAGTCACAAACATATGGCTCACAACTTTAGACGAACAGTTCGTAACAGGTAGGCTTTTTCAATTAAAATACAGAACGTAGGTACGTTTGAACATTTTATTTCGGTTGTTCCGGTGTGATACATGTGAACTTATCATTTCTGAGAACGCATGCTGTTACAGCGTGATTACCTGTAAATACCACATTAATACAATAAATGCTCAAAATGATGTCCGTCAACCTCAGTGCATTTGGCAATACGTGTAACGATATTCCTCTCAACAGCGAGTAGTTCGCCTTCCGTAATTTTCGCACATGCATTGACAATGCGCTGACGCATGTTGTCAGGCGTTGTCGGTGGATCACAATAGCAAATATCCTTCAACTTTTCCCACAAAAATAAATCCGAGGACGTCAGATCCGATTAACTTGCGGGCCACGGTATGGTGCTTCAACGACCAATACGCCTGTCATGAAATATGCTATTCAATACCACTTCAACCGCATGCGAGCTATATGCCGGATATCCAACATGTTGGAAGTACGTCGCCTTTCTCTCATGCAGTGAAACATCTTGTAGTTACATCGGTAGAACATTACGTAGGAAATCAGTATACATTGCACCATTTAGATTGCCATCGGTAAAATAGGGGCCAATTATTCATCCCCCCATAATGCCGCACCATACATTAACTCGCGACAGCAGCTTAAACACCTACTTGGGCCTCATCATTTGTTGCAGGTCGTGGTTGACGTTTCACATGTGGCTGAACACTTCCTGTTTCCTTAAATAACGTAACTATCCGGCGAACGGTCCGGACACTTGGATGATGTCCTCCAGGATACCGAGCAGTATACAAAGCACACGCCCGTTGGGCATTTTGATCACAATAGCCATACATCAACACAATATCGACTTTTTCCGCAATTGGTAAACTGTTCATTTTAACATGGGTAATGCATCACGAAGCAAATACCGTCCACACTGGCGGAAAGTTACGTGATACCTCGTACTTATACGTTTGTGACTGTTACAGCGCCATCTATCACAAAGCGAAAAAAGTGGTCCAACTAAGACATTGGTATTCCTTTATGTACTACACGAATATGTAATAAAAAATGGGGGTTCCTATTTTAAAAAACGCAGTTGATATCCGTTCGACCTATGGCAGCGCCATCTAGCGGGCCAACCATAGCGCCATCTGGTTTCCCCCTTCAAGCTAGACGAGTTTCGTTCTTTGTACATTTTTCGTTTGATGCTTATTTCGTGAGATATTTGGCCCGGTCACGATCAACGGACCACCCTGTACACACAATTTGATGCGATCAAAGCCGGCAGCTTCTGAGTGACTTCCAGCGTTATTTGGATGCACTGAATTACTAGTATAATAAGCCATCAAAGCAAGCAAGCAAAGTTCCGCGTTTTAACCCTGATGGGCAAATCGGGGCCAACCGACCACCGAGTCATCCTCCGTCTATGTGTCAAAGACGCCACTGGATGCGGTATGGAGAGGCGTGGGGTCAGCACACAGATCTCCCAGCCGTTGTCGGCTTTCTTGACCTTGGAGCGGATACCTCTCGCTCAGCTCACTCCTCAGTTACATCAGGAGGCCGAGTGCGCCCCTTTCCAATCCCCCCACCAAGGAAGAATCCCCGATACTTCCAAGAATCGAGTTAAGGTTCTCCGCATAGTTGCCAGACATGCTCAACACTGAGCTACGGAGGCGAGCTAAATGAGCCACCAACATAACTTAATGCACATCATACTTAATATTCATAAGACACGGCGTAAACCTGACGTGGAGCATGTCTGATTCCACTGCAATCACGGGACTAGCCGCTAGAATAAAAGTATCAGCCTTAGCTGAAAGAGGGCACTTAGGCACCAGTGGTGAGAATCTTGACATGATATCGACTGGTGTATGAAGTAGACCCTTTGACAGCTACAGAAGTACGTATGTTTTCAAGAGGGCGCTGTATTGCGGAAACACTTAGTGCCTCGATCTCATTACTTTTTTTTACTACAATAACAAAAAATTATTCGAAGTGTTAGTTTGTTGCTTACTTAGAAAGTTAAGAAATTCCTCACTCAGCATATGACCCTCTGGACTTGTAACCCTGTACCACAAATGACTACAAGATAAAAAAACGGACAAGTTCGCGTAGGACTCACGCTCCGAGGGTTCCATACAAATCTAATTACATATACAGGGTTAGTCACCTAACGTTACCGCTGGATATATTTCGTAAACCACATCAAATACTTACGAACCGATTCCACAGACCGAACGTGAGGAGAGGGGCTAGTGAAATTGTTTAATACAAACCATACAAAAATGCACGGAAGTATGTTTTTTAACACACACCTACGTTTTTTTAAATGGAACCACGTTAGTTTTGTTAGCACATCTGAACATATAAACAAATACGTAATCAGTGCCGTTTGTTGCATTGTAAAATGTTAATTACATCCGGAGATATTGTAACCTAAAGTTGACGCTTGAAACCGACGTTCAATTACGTGTTGTAACAAACAGCCTGCAACATACATCGCGTTTCTACAGAATAATCTGCCAACGTTGCTCGAAAATGTCCCACTGGAAACGCGTCGACGTATGTGGTATCAGCATGTTGGTGCACCTGCACATTCCGCAATTAACACTAGGCTGAACCTTGACAGGATGTTCGACGGGCGTTTCATAGGACGAGGAGGACGCATAAATTGGCCAGCCCGTTCTCCTGATCTTACACCTCTGGACTTCTTTCTGTGGGGGGTACGTTAAAGGAGAATGTGTACCGTGATGTGCCTACAACCCCAGAGGATATGAAACAACGTGTTGTGGCAGCCTGCGGCGACATTACACCAGATGTACTGCGGCGTGTACGACATTCATTACGCCAGAGATTGCAATTGTGTGCAGCAAATGATGGCCACCACATTGAACATCTATTGGCCTGACATGTCGGGACACACTCTATTCCACTCCGTAATTGAAAACGGAAACCACGTGTGTACGTGTACCTCACCCCTCATGGTAATGTACATGTGCATCAGTGAAAAAGACCAATAAAAAGGTGTTTGCATGTGGACGTAATGTGCTGTTCCAGTCTCTTCTGTACCCAAGGTCCATCACCGTTCCCTTTGGATCCCTACGTAATTCGGTGCTCTCGGATACACACGATCGAACAGCGGAGGAGTGGTACTAAAGCGTCAACTTTAGGTTACAATATCTCCGGATGTAATTAACATTTTACAATGCAACGAACGGCACTGATTACGTATTTGTTTATATGTTCAGATGTGCTAACAAAACTAACGGGGTTCCATTTAAAAAGACGTAGGTTTGTGTTAAAAAACATACTTCCGTGCATTTTTTTATGGTTTGTATTAACCAATTACACTAGCCCCTCTCCTCACGTTCGATCTGTGGAATCGATTCGTCAGTATTTGATGTGGTTTACGAAATATATCCAGCGGCAATGTTAGGTGACTCACCCTGTATACACTCATCAGCCAAAACATTGCAGGCACGTGACGAGGTAACGTAAGCGGAGCAGACACGAGATGGGGATACGGGCTGCAAATGCGTAACTCCATTGAGATAAGCGACTTTGACTAAGGGCAGATTATTATTACGCAAAGCGTGTGAACGAGTATCTCGAAAACAGCGAAGCTAGTCGAATGTTCACTTCCTTAGCATCTACGGAAAGAGGCAGAAGGACAGTGAAACTGCCTGTAGGCGCTAAATGGTTGGACGCCCCCGACTCATCACAGAACGTGCCGTTCGGAGGCTTGTCTGCTCTGTAAAGTTGGATAAATGGCGATCTGTGTCATCTCTGGCGAAAGAGCACAATGCTGGTAGACGCAGAACTTTTTCGGAGCACACCGTTCATCGTACATTGTTGAACGCGGAACTCCGCAACAGACCACCCCTACGTGTTCACATGTCATCGTCAATTACGATTGCAGTGGACTCTGGACCATCTAGATTCGATGGTCTGTGAATTGAAACGTGTCGGCTCTTCCGGTGAATCATGTTTTTGCTACACTAGGTCGCTGATCGTCTCCAAAAACGCCGTCATCGATGTGAACGGCGGATCGAAACGTGGAGTGGGCGCTTGCGTGGGATCTATGGTAGTAATCGAAGACACGCTGACAGCTGAGAACTACTGGCATTCCTTCATGCTTTATATCTTCCCTGACGGCGATGTCATCTTTCAGCAGTGTAATTGTCCGTGTCTGGGAGCAAGACTCGTGCTACATTGGTTTGAGGAACGTTACAGTGAAGTCACGTTGATGTCTCTGCGCGACCAAATTCGCCTGATTTAAGTCCTATGGAACCATCTGGTTCGCTATCGGGTGCCATCACCGCGTGCACAAATCTGCGGTCCGTTATTTACGCGAATTACAAGCCCTGTAGGTAGATATCTAATGCCACGTACCTTCACAAACCTATAAATTATCGGATCTACAATACGCATGTGTATTTCGTTCCAAAGACAGACAAACAAGTTATTAAACAGCTGGTAATAATGTTGTGCCTCATCAGTAAAGATGGTTCAACCATCCCAGGAATCGAGAACCTCGACAATTTTTACCTTTTATCAATACCTATACTAGCAAGATATCAGTACATTCGTCGGTACAATGGTGGGTTCTCCGGTTTGCTCTGAGAAGAGACCGAGTGGGCACTGTAACATAAAGACTATTAACTCACTTTAATACAACATAGACTTCAAAACCCCCCCCCATGAATCATGGACCTTGCCGTTGGTGGGGAGGCTTGTGTGCCTCAGCGATACAGATAGCCGTACCGTAGGTGTAACCACAACGGAGGGGTATCTGTTGAGAGGCCAGACAAACGTGTGGTTCCTGAAGAGGGGCAGCAGCCTTTTCAGTAGTTGCAAGGGCAACAGTCTGGATAATTGACTGATCTGGCCTTGTAACAATAACCAAAACGGCCTTGCTGTGCTGGTACTGCGAACGGCTGAAAGCAAGGGGAAACTACGGCCGTAATTTTTCCCGAGGGCATGCAGCTTTACTGTATAATTAAATGATGATGGCGTCCTCTTGGGTAAAATATTCCGGAGGTAAAATAGTCCCCCATTCGGATCTCCGGGCGGGGACTACTCAAGAGGATGTCGTTATCAGGAGAAAGAAAACTGGCGTTCTACGGATCGGAGCGTGGAATGTCAGATCCCTTAATCGGGCAGGTAGGTTAGAAAATTTAAAAAGGGAAATGGATAGGTTAAAGTTAGATATAGTGGGAATTAGTGAAGTTCGGTGGCAGGAGGAACAAGACCTCTGGTCAGGTGACTACAGGGTTATAAACACAAAGTCAAATAGAGGTATGCAGGAGTAGGTTTAATAATGAATAGGAAAATAGGAATGCGGGTAAGCTACTACAAACAGCATAGTGAACGCATTATTGTGGCCAAGATAGATACGAAGCCCACACCTACTACAGTAGTACAAGTTTATATGCCAACTAGCTCTGCAGATGACGAAGAAATTGAAGAAATGTATGATGAAATAAAAGAAATTATTCAGATAGTGAAGGGAGACAAAAATTTAATAGTCATGGGTGACTGGAATTCGAGTGTAGGGAAAGGGAGAGAAGGAAACGTAGTAGGTGAATATGGATTGGGGCTAAGAAATGAAAGAGGAAGCCGCCTGGTAGAATTTTGCACAGAGCACAACTTAATCATAGCTAACACTTGGTTTAAGAATCATGATAGAAGGTTGTATACATGGAAGAACCCTGGAGATACTAAAAGGTATCAGATAGATTATATAATGGTAAGACAGAGATTTAGGAACCAGGTTTTAAATTGTAAGACATTTCCAGGGGCAGATGTGGACTCTGACCACAATTTATTGGTTATGACCTGTAGATTAAAACTGAAGAAACTGCAAAAAGGTGGGAATTTAAGGAGATGGGACCTGGATAAACTGAAAGAACCAGAGGTTGTAGAGAGTTTCAGGGAGAGCATAAGGGAACAATTGACAGGAACGGGGGAAAGAAATACAGTAGAAGAAGAATGGGTAGCTTTGAGGGATGAAGTAGTGAAGGCAGCAGAGGATCAAGTAGGTAAAAAGAAGAGGGCTAGTAGAAATCCTTGGGTAACAGAAGAAATATTGAATTTAATTGATGAAAGGAGAAAATATAAAAATGCAGTAAGTGAAGCAGGCAAAAAGGAATACAAACGTCTCAAAAATGAGATCGACAGGAAGTGCAAAATGGCTAAGCAGGCATGGCTAGAGGACAAATGTAAGGATGTGGAGGCTTATCTCACTAGGGGTAAGATAGATACTGCCTACAGGAAAATTAAAGAGACCTTTGGAGATAAGAGAACCACTTGTATGAACATCAAGAGCTCAGATGGAAACCCAGTGCTAAGCAAAGAAGGGAAAGCAGAAAGGTGGAAGGAGTATATAGAGGGTCTATACAAGGGCGATGCACTTGAGGACAATATTATGGAAATGGAAGAGGATGTAGATGAAGATGAAATGGGAGATACGATACTGCGTGAAGAGTTTGACAGAGCACTGAAAGACCTGAGTCGAAACAAGGCCCCCGGAGTAGACAACATTCCATTGGAACTACTGACGGCCTTGGGAGAGCCAGTCCTGACAAAACTCTACCATCTGGTGAGCAAGATGTATGAAACAGGCGAAATACCCTCAGACTTCAAGAAGAATATAATAATTCCAATCCCAAAGAAAGCAGGTGTGGACAGATGTGAAAATTACCGAACAATCAGTTTAATAAGCCACAGCTGCAAAATACTAACACGAATTCTTTACAGACGAATGGAAAAACTAGTAGAAGCCGACCTCGGGGAAGATCAGTTTGGATTCCGTAGAAATACTGGAACACGTGAGGCAATACTGACTTTACGACTTATCTTAGAAGAAAGATTAAGGAAAGGCAAACCTACATTCCTAGCATTTGTAGACTTAGAGAAAGCTATTGACAATGTTGACTGGAATACTCTCTTTCAAATTCTGAAGGTGGCAGGGGTAAAATACAGGGAGCGAAAGGCTATTTACAATTTGTATAGAAACCAGATGGCAGTTATAAGAGTCGAGGGGCATGAAAGAGAAGCAGTGGTTGGGAAGGGAGTAAGACAGGGTTGTAGCCTCTCCCCGATGCTATTCAAACTGTATATTGAGCAAGCAGTAAAGGAAACAAAAGAAAAATTCGGAGTAGGTATTAAAATCCATGGAGAAGAAATAAAAACGTTGAGGTTCGCCGATGATATTGTAATTCTGTCAGAGACAGCAAAGGACTTGGAAGAGCAGTTGAACAGAATGGATAGTGTCTTGAAGGGAGGATATAAGATGAACATCAATAAAAGCAAAACGAGGATAATGGAATGTAGTCGAATGAAGTTGGGTGATGCTGAGGGTATTAGATTAGGAAATGAGACACTTAAAGTAGTAAAGGAGTTTTGCTATTTGGGGAGCAAAATAACTGATGATGGTCGAAGTAGAGAGGATATAAAATGTACACTGGCAATGGCAAGGAAAGCGTTTCTGAAGAAGAGAAATTTGTTAACTTCGAGTATAGATTTAAGTGTCAGGAAGTCATTTCTGAAAGTATTTGTATGGAGTGTAGCCATGTATGGAAGCGAAACATGGACGGTAAATAGTTTGGACAAGAAGAGAATAGAAGCTTTCGAAATGTGGTGCTACAGAAGAATGCTGAAGATTAGATGGGTAGATCACATAACTAATGAGGAAGTATTGAATAGGATTGGGGAGAAGTTTGTGGCACAACTTGACCAGAAGAAGGGATCGGTTGGTAGGACATGTTCTGAGGCATCAAGGGATCACCAATTTAGTATTGGAGGGCAGCGTGGAGGGTAAAAATCGTAGGGGGAGACCAAGAGATGAATACACTAAGCAGATTCAGAAAGATGTAGGTTGCAGTAGGTACTGGGAGATGAAGAAGCTTGCACAGGATAGAGTAGCATGGAGAGCTGCATCAAACCAGTCTCAGGACTGAAGACCACAACAACAGACTTCAAAAATTACTTAACTTTCTACTGTCCATTTCCACAGGAATATCATGAGTGGTTACAACTGCCTCCGAACATTAACGTATCATTTAATACAGACAAAATACAATTCTCTCACTCAGAGTACACTGAACAATAACTTTCACGTAATGCTCTGCCTAGTACATTGATCGCACAATAGGCCTAATAGAAGACGATGACGTCGTCTTAGTCGATGATCACGGTATGGCTCAGGGGTACTGTATTGGGCCGTAAGTACCGCAAGTAGAGCACCCGTTGGTGGCGGAGTAGCGGAACGTTTCTGGGCGTAGCTACGCCGATGCAGCTCATTCGTCGATGCGGCTTGCAGAAACTATTTGTACTTGTCGCTGCGTTGCGAGGTACCAACCTTGCTTTCGAAAATTGCTATTTAGACACCACGCTCGGGGATTCCAAAACTTTCGGGAATATTTTAATTTTAACCTTAAATTTCTTGAGTAATGTCGAATTTGCTATTGCAATTTTTCATTTACTTTATTAATTCTGGGTTATATTAACATGCCATGCCAATTGGTAATTAGTGATGCACTGATTTCGTCTGCTCTCGTACCTTTTGTGATTACTGGTAAGGTTTGACGGAAATCTACAGAGAATAACATTGTATAGCCAGCCATAGGACTATTGTTGTTACGCAAATGTCGAATTGTTCTGTGTAATGTGTCAGTATGTGTTTTGGGGGATATTGAAACCTGATACCAAACAACGGAAGCAGAATCCAGCATCAATTACAAGTATTACTTTGAAACATTACAGATGCTTTACCTGACATAGGCAGGGAATGTCTGTATGTAGAATGATCTGCGATGCTACTGCCAGGGTGACGCCTATCCCTGCTAGATGGCAAAGACATCGTTTTCACGGCGGCAGGGAACTTCATTTCATTGTGCCTCAGCCAATCAGCAAGAAATATTTCCAAATTATATACACTAACCTTTCTCGTGACTCACTCTACCTATTACTGAAAACCGAATCAAAATCCCTACAGTAGTTCCTGTGATTTTTGGCGGATTAAGAATGCTATATGGCAGAAACAGAATATCTACATCTACGTGATTACTCTGCTATTCACAATAAAGTGTCTGGCAGAGCGTTCAATGAACCACCTTCAAGCTGTCTCTCTACCGTTCCACTCTCGAACGTCGTGAGGGAAAAGCGAGTACTTAAATTTTTCTGTGCGAGCACTGATTTCTCTTATTTTTATCGTGATGATCATTTCTCCCTATTTAGATAGGTGCCAACAGAATGTTTTCGCAAACCGAGGAGAAAACTGGTGATTGAAATTTCATGAGAAGATCCCATCGCAACGGAAAACGCTTTTGTTTTAATGACTGCCACTCCAATTCACGTATCATGTCTGTGACACTATCTCCCCTACTCCGTGATAATGCAAAACGAACTACCCTTCTTTGTACTTTTTCGATGTTATCCAAGAGTCCCATCTGATGCAGATCCCATAACAATACTCCAGAATTTATGTGTTATAGTAACGAACTGACAATCGTTAATTTTTTTACTTGTACTATGAAACCTTGCTACTTCCCAGACTTTATGATTCTCGGTCAACGGTAAGTACCCTACACGTTTTTATAAGTGAGTTTGCGAGTATAAAAAAATGGCCGTATATTTTGATTGCATTGGCTTAGAAGCTTAAAGTTTCTGCACCGCCAGGAGACAGTAGGCCTTACACTGTGACATAAATTTCAGCTTGATATCTCTACATGTTCCTGAGAGAAAGCGGTCTTAACAGTCGAGCAGACAGAGAGCCGTACGGACAACCAAGTTATCCTATAATGCTTCCGTTTTTACCAATTGCGGCCCAGAATTCTAAAAACTCGTGGATTTGAGTATCTACGTTATTAGTGGGGGCCCGAATTTAAGCCGTTTAAGAACAAACTGAAGCTATATGTCACTTCAAAGTGCTCAACCACATGTAAATCAGGGTAATGGCTTAATAAAGTAATACCAACTAGAAAATATCGTAGCCCGTATTTCATGATGGGACAGTTAATGTGAAATATCCTAAACAACAATAACACAAATGAATCTAAAGTAGATCTGAAAATTTCTGTACACCAGTATGTGTTTTTGTGTAAAATCTAACTGGTAAACTTAGTTCAAAGTATTTTTTCTCAAAAAATTATGTCAGGTATAACAAGACTCTAGTTCCTCCTTGAGCATGGCAGTCGTGCTAAGACACGACAGTATCATACCGCCTCAATCTTGGACGCTTTCCATTAACTTCAATAACCCACTTGCCTCAGAAGATTACAATTACATTACTAATTAAACGAGAATTATAGAAAGTGAAACAGATAATGACCGTTTACTGTCACTTTTACCTATAAAAAGAGACGTATTCGGCATTAGTTCGGGTACTTTGTATTTACAGGAGTGCATTAATGGGGTAATTCAAGACGTATGGCGACGATTGGATCTATAACGAGAAACTGACAGTCTTATTCATAAATGTATCACAATCAATCAATAGTGTGTGTGGTTTCTAATGACATCACCACAACAAAACTGACAAGTAACGAGACACATAAATTGCACTGATTTGCCTTTTATTATATAGCTGTTATGAAGATAGCAGCTCGTTTAAATGATTCGTAATTTAGCAGTTATTTATGGATACGATGCAGACCATGATATGATACATACTTTTTTTATAAAAATTTACGTCTTCATACCGTACTCATTGATTTTCACACGGGGCAAAATATTCCTTCCATAGGAGCCTTATAACGAAAAGAACCTGAGTTTCTGCTATAACCAGTTAAGCTGATGTAGAGGTTAAAGCACTAGACTAGTATTTTTGAAGGAGCAGGATTAGAATCCGCATTCGGCCATAATTATTTTGGTTTCTCTATTTACTAAAGGCAAATTTCGAGACAATTCTTTAAAATAGTGGCCGTAGTCGATTTTATTCGTCGTTCTCGTCCAATTAGAGTTTATAATCTGTCTCTGACGTCGCCGGGATTATATACACCAAACCTCCTTACAGAGCTCACGTATGTTTGATCACAATCGGTAACAATTTTATATCTCCTTTAGCATTACATCGCTTAACATTTTGAAAAAAAGAGACAAACCATAAATAACTGAGACTAATTTCATTCATTACCCTCGGCCACATACCGCACAGTACGGATGCAGATGATTTAAAGCCAGTGAATGCAATGCGAACTAATGCAAAATTTCCAGAATGAGATTTTCACTCTGCAGCGGAGTGTGCGCTGATATGAAACTTCCTGGCAGATTAAAACTGTGTGCCCGACCGAGACTCGAACTCGGGACCTTTGCGTTTCGCGGGCAAGCGCTCCACCATCTGAGCTACCGAAGCACGACTCACGGCCGGTACTCACAGCTTTACTTCTGCCAGTACCTCGTCTCCTACCTTACAAACTTTACAGAAGCTCTCCTGCGAACCTTGCAGAACTAGCACTCCTGAAAGAAAGGATATTGCGGAGACATGGCTTAGCCACAGCCTGGGGGATGTTTCCAGAATGAGATTTTCACTCTGCAGCGAAGTGTGCGCTGATATGAAACCCTCCTGGCAGTTTAAAACTGTGTGCCCGACCGAGACTCGAACTCGGGACCTTTGCCTTTCGCGGGCAAGCGCTCTCTTTTTAATGCATAATTGATGTAAATGAGTTACTGCTCCGTTATTGTTCCTATAATTTCCTTATGATGAAAAAATATGCTTGTCAGTTGGGCTAACCCAAGATTATTTACGAACTATTGTTTGCTTAGTAATTTACGATTTCAGCCTTCTGGGGTTTGCAACAGGAGTAGTGCCAAACTCAGATGTGAACACGATTATATTCGGGTGAGGGAGGCGTGGTTGTGGAAGGAGGGGGGGGGGGGGGGAGACGTTCGCAGCGTGCAGTAAGATCAAAGCTACACGTAACCCTCTGATCATACAAAATCTGAGCAACTCAGGGAACTTGGCCAATTTAGCTACTTATTAGTTGACGCACCAGCCTTTATCGAGCTGGGGACTGGTCAGCGTCACCAGTGTTGCATGGTCGTAAACAATAGTCATGTTTCATGGATCCCACTGAGGAAAGCTGTATGTCCGAATTTGATAGAAACCTTTAGAAAATGCTTCAACCTCTATGTGAGATACGTACCGATTCTGTGGACTTCTGCTGAGGTCAAACAGTCGTCAGCAAGTAGGCTCTGAGGCACAGTTGTGTTAAGCTAGTCCACATTAGGCGGGGTTCTGTCTGGACCAACGTTCATTGCTATAAGAATTGTATGGAATTTTCAACGAAAAGCCAGAAAATCTTTTGGCCCGCTAGGCAGTAATCACAACCAAACAAACAACAGGGCTGGTGTGGTTAGTCCACCAGAGGAGCCGTCGAAGCCCACAGGAGATAATATTAGTAACAGACTACACCTTGTGTTAAATAATGAATTGATTGCTTTTAAACATAAGAAGAGATTTACTAAATTTCTACATTCATAATGGGTTACACAGATTTACATGGTCATTAAAAGTCGGTGAAAAGGAGTCATAATGGCATATTTATGCTTACCCGAAGAAAACAAATTATTAAATTCCATATCGCTTGGAGAGATTTCATTACCAGCAAGTTAGACATCATCCTAAATTACAATTATGGGATATTCAGCTTTGACATGATGCACCTTGGCGCCAGAGAACTGCTGTAAGATTGGGAAGATGTGACTTGAAACTGAGACAACTGAAGAGTGGAAATGTCAAACGTTGTTAGTGGCAAATACCAAAGTCGGAATAATCAAAAGAAAATCTCCTTTTCTTCGTAACTTATTTGTATCCAAAAACCTGAAAAGGTATTGAATTATGTTGCTCACTCATCACTGCAGAAAATAATGAAACAAATTAGAGAATAAATAATTTACTACAAACTTTGCAGGTGCCATACCAGGAAACTGACTGGTTCTAACAAGGAAAAGTACTCAGACACGGCCATGTGATTCGGCTCATATTCGGCAGGTCACTTGTGTATAGCCACGAAGAGTCTAACAAGGGGAGTTACCAAACGTGCAGGAAAGTTACCTAGATAGCTACTCTCAAAGAATGCATACAAAATCAGATTGGTGTAATGCGGTGATGAGAACAGATACAACGTGATGGCATGCAATCGAATGCGAAAAAGACTGTCGTGGAGTGTATCGTGAAACCTGCTACCCTTTAAGACATAGCTGTAGATAGTGCGATAATATGTTTTATAGGCACGGAAAAAACAAACATCCATAGTCTGAATTTGTCCAGTGGTTCCACATCGTATGGATGGAAATGTCACACACATTTCAGGACGGATTGTTTGCTCTAAAGGAGTGTGATTTTTATACGCAGCCCAGAAATCAAGCAAAAGCAAGTTATTTTGACCATTTATTGGCTAAAAGCAGTGCTCATACAGTAGTTATAGTGCTCTTACGCCCATTTTTCCATGCTTGCTGCGAAGTAATAATTCCCTGCTGCCCTTGCAAGATCACGCACACGAGAAGGAATTGTAGGGGGCAGAGCACCTCCAACCTCTCGCACCACAATAAATATAGCTTTCCAGCCAATTTACCATCGAGATTAACAATCGGCATAGTTGTATGCGTATACATTAGAGCAATGGTGTTAGTTGATCTTGATACAACTCTCCTGGTCTCTCTAATTTCCAGGGTTTATTTCGTATGCATTTGCTCTTAAAATCCCGACTGGTCGGAGTTGAAAACAATTTGCGTACTGAGCGATGGG
Source organism: Schistocerca cancellata (assembly GCF_023864275.1). NCBI lineage: Eukaryota > Metazoa > Arthropoda > Insecta > Orthoptera > Acrididae > Schistocerca > Schistocerca cancellata. The sequence goes on along the minus strand of NC_064629.1, from coordinate 206,900,087 downwards.
ATAAGTTTGTTTATCTCACCTACAAATCTTCGACCAGATTCCGAAATTTGCTGTGCATCGTCATGTTGATGCTTTGTTTGAAATTTCGTTATCTTATGTCTTCCAATCCTGTACCACTGTTTGAAGTTATACAACCATTCCCTGAAATCACTGTAATCTATGTCGGACGCGCTTTGCTGTGCATAACGTAGTAGGTCAATACCATGCACATCTTGTAAATTGTATCGAGCATCTTTGACATGCGCATATATCAGCTTGTGTAATAAGTGCGCCTTGTCCTCTCGAATGTCCAAAGATTTTCTTATGCACTACACGGTCATATTGCTGCGGACTGATTCGAAATCTGTTCATAATTGTTTCTTTGCTATGCTGCGAATGATCTTCCATGGCCGGCCGGAGTGGCCGAGCGGCTCTAGGCGCTACAGTCTGGAACCGCGCAACCACTACGGTCGCAGGTTCGAATCCTGCCTCGGGCATGGATGTGTGTAATGTCCTTAGGTTAGTTAGGTTTAAGTAGTTCTAAGTTCTAGGGGACTGATGACCTCAGCAATTGTGTCCCATAGTGCTCAGAGCCATTTGAACCATTTGATCTTCCATGTACGTAATTATGTTTAGTACCCATTCCTTGGACAAGGATTGTCCTTCACTACGTTTCAGTGGAGACGGGATTTGTCGCTCCCTGTCCGACAAGGATAATGAACTACATGGATCGGCATCTGTTTCAGTATCACTTCCACTTCTTAATCACGTGTCCTCATGTGCACAGTAGAGCGTATACGACAGCTCACATTCCACTGAATCACCTTGCAGAAACATCAATATTTCATCTGCCACGTCTTTCTCACTCTACGAAATTCCTTGAGTTCCCTTCTGACGAAATGTCAAATACGGCAACTGATGCTGTAGATATAATGACATGTCTGCATTGTTTATCGTTGCAATTGCTCTGTTTTGTATCAACACCATAAACACTACACCACTGTTGTGATTTACTCATCGACTAAGCAGTTCAGCTAGGCTCCGTAGCCTCATGCTGTGCTCACCTTATCTCCAGCCCCGCCCCCTGTTGCCACTAGCAGCCAATCTTTTGGTTGCATGGTAGACAATACGTAGGGCATCGAATGCCATAAACATCATTGGCCTTTTGCGACATTGCACTCGAGGAGTTCCTCGTAAGATATTTTGTCTCAGAAACCACCGTTTTTTGAGAAAACTGTGCCTAAAGTTCACGATTCGCAACCGACACAGAACTGACGGGATCGATAGATAACTGAAAATTGAGCATTTTTCATCTACATTTATGGGGTCCGCAAACGCATATTTTCTCAGAAATCGAGGAAAGAAACTTATTCTACTACCCATTGTGTACCCATAAGATAAAAGCTATTCTACAAAAACAAGGCATCTTGTTGCTGAGCGGAGAATCTGTGTTCGATTCCCACTTGCATTCTGCAATTATTTTTATTTGTGTTTTTTTCGTATCGAAATTGGTAAACATAGGAGTGTTAATAAGGTAAGCAAATCAAAAATAAGTAATAACAAGGTAGGCTAATAAATTTCTCAAGCGATTTAGATTAGCAAATAATTAAAAATATAAGCCTAGTCGATTTACAATGTTTCCTTCACTCACTCTGTTACATGTTCTATTTCCTTCGAAGAACAAAATGACTAGTTCTTAAAATATAAACATTCGAAGCAAATATACACAAAGCACAAAGAACATCTAACGAATGCAGTCTTGGCGCAACTACATCGTTCATTCCGAAGATTCGAAGAAATACAAAAGTGGTTTACATTTAAAAATGTTTCTTTTTCGGGCTTTGATTTCTAGTCATACCACGCATACGCCAACATTGTCTGAAAAATGCTGATATTTGATCATGAATTATGCTGTTAATGGTTATTGCATCCATTACCGTATTTCAAATACAAAACTAAGTCCAATTAGTATGTGTATCTGATTATAGCCAAAGCGATAATGCTCAGAAAAGTTATTTCTTTCGATCAATATTTTCTTGTTCATTTAAGGTGATTTTTTTCCCTTTCACGGTTATTCGGTGTCATTCTGTCGTAATGTATGGCTCTTTTCTACTGTTCTCCTCCTTTGTTTCAGCCTATACGTATCACGAAACTACATAATACGTCTTCATTTCATCACAGTAATACCGTTTCCTGCTTTCAGGAATTTCCACTTTATGCTCACGGAAATATGCACGCTTTTGACATTCTAAAAATTCGTAGCTCAGAATTTTAAGATCTATTACACCTTTTAGGCTTTTATCAAAAGCGACCTCAAACTGGAGATGTGCATTGTTAGTGGATTTACTGAGAACGAATGTATGTCGATACGGCCGCTGTTATCATAGCGTTTGGCTTCAGCTTTAGGATCTCTTGGTTTTGTTTGGAAACACTATCTTAGAAACGACGTCGTGGCTCTAAGATACGCTACATAACTAACGTTTATCTGTGACTTCCTGATCTATGTATTTCAGCCATTATCTTCTATCAAGAAAGTACTGGTTATACTCAGCTAAATAAGTACGCTGCAATCAGTTGCACGTCTCCCATACATAGTTATCCGGACTGACATTTTGTACGAATAGAGCGCACACTGTATTCCTTTAGAATTCATCATTCGTTTTCTGACCATATATACCGTTTCGTCCATCTTTTGGAAAGTTTATCATTCTGTCAGAAATTATAAAAGACAAAATGTCACGTTATTCAAGAACGTCAGTAAAAGTTCTTTGCAACTTTGAAGGGCATGCTACATTCAAAAGATGGTTGCATAAATTTATAATTGACACAAGAACTGACTCTCAAGCTACCGCCAACGGCAACCTCACGACAGACTACAACTCGTTTTACACGCCACGAACCTGTTATTCCCAGTTGCCTTATGAAAAGGAACCACGGAAAGTCATACTCGCTAGTGTCAGCATTTTTATCGATGTCTAGAAACAATTACAGATCTACTACAGTTTCACGCTTTCATTTGTTTTATATGATAAGTTGCTCCTATTCATGTCTAAAAAGTTTTACAGGAAAATTAAATCTTCTGTTATAACAATAATAACTCCCGTACTTATCTAGGCTTGAGAGCAATACGGAGGACCCTGGCCAAAGTCTTCGCCGAATAGTTCCCCGTGCCTTCGTATATCCTGCAGCTGGTGCTTTGAAAGGTCTCCTATACAATACGAATGACTACAGTGAGTACTTTTTCTGTCCGCTTCTGTGGTTCTGATGTTATGGGTTTACATAAAAGCGAGGGTGAAGCCATACGCTCTCACATAGTTCCTGCTTTCCAGAAGGATTGTAGACGCCATTCTGTCCAACTTTACGTCTCTTTATTTTTATTTTTTAAAGCACTATGTGACTTAACATCTGAGGTCATCAGTCCCCTAGAACTTAGAACTACTTAAACCTAACAACTAACCTAGGGACATCACACACATCCATGCCCGAGGCAGGATTCGAGCCTGTGACTGTAGCGGTCGCGCGGTTCCAGACTGAAGCGCCTAGAACCGCTCGGCCACACTGGCCGGCTTTACATATCTATACTAAAGGAAAATCACCATCAGTACTACCTTATGTCGTTTTTTGAGACACAAACCCGTAAGGAGATTTAGAACTTAATGTATACATTTTCATATAGTTTCGTTTCCAGGAACTGTACAGTCTCAGAATCGCACAGCATGAGGATTGCTGCCTTTATTCACATAGCTTAAGTCGATAGTGTTACATTTATATCGGCTCTTCTGTAAGTATAGTGGAAAGTCTTCCGTTGAGACTTTGAAACAGAATCTTTCTTTCATTCCTGTCGGCTTGTGTTCCTCTTCAACGCGGGGTCGGCCATGTTATTACGGACTTGGCTGTGTTAGTTGCAGAGGGTATGCCGGATGCCCTTTCTGCCGCCACCCCAAACCCCCCTCCGGACGGAATTAGTGTACCCCAGATGTCTGCGACTAGGGTAAGAAATAGTGCGAACGTTTTCAAACGTCTGGGAGTCGTGTAACTGAGGTGGAACGTGGTGAGCGGGTATTCACCAAGCAGGATGTGGAAACTTGCCTAAAAACCACATCCAGACTGGCCGGCGTACCGGCCCTCGTCGTTAATCCGCCGGGCGGATTCGATCCGGGGCCGACACGCCTACCCGAGTCCAGGAAGCAGCTCATTAGCGCTCTCGGCTACCCTGGTGGGTCTTTGAAACAGAATGATACGATCAGTTTAGACTGCTGGCCATAAAAATTGCAGCGTCAAAGGATAGCAAATAACGAAATTCTACATACTGCGCATATCGAGTAGGCGCAGAACAGGGAATCAGTTATCATAAGGCCGTTGCAGCATCCCTGAATATGGAAGTAAATAGGAAGATAATAAAAGGGAGGAAGGTTTATCTGTTTAGCAAGAGTAATAGGAGGCAGAGTTCAGGCTACCTAACAGATCAAAACGAAAATTTCTGTTCCGACACTGAAAATGTTGAGTGTTTATGGTAAAAGTTCAAGGCAAACGTAAAATGCGTTTTAGACAGGTAAGTGCAGAGTAAAACTGTGAGGGACGGGAAAAACCCACAGTGGTTCAACAACAAAGTTAGGAAACTACTGCGAAAGCAAAGGGAGCTTCACTGCAAATTTAAACACAGCCAAAACCTCTCAGACAAACAGAAGCTAATCGATGTCGAAGTTAGCGTAAGGAGGGCTGTGCGTGAAGCGTTCAGTGAATTCGAAAGTAAAATTCTGTGTACCGACTTGACAGAAAATTTTAGAAAGTTCTGGTCTTACTTTAAATCAGTAAGTGGATCGAAAGAGCATATCCAGACACTCTGGAATGATAATGGCATTGAAACAGAGGATAAAACGCGTATAGCTGAAATACTAAACACCTTTTTCCAAAGCTGTTTCACAGAGGAAGACCGCACTGCAGTTCCTTCTCTAAATCCTCGCACGAACGAAGAAATGGCTGACATAGAAATACATGTCAAAGGAATAGAAAAGCAACTGAAATCACTCAACAGAGGAACGTCCACTGGACCTGACGGGATACAAATTCGATTCTACACAGAGTACGCGAAAGAACTTGCCCCCCTTCTAACAGCCGTGTACCGCAAGTCTCTGGAGGAACGGAAGGTTCCAAATGATTGGAAAAGAGCACAGGTAGTTCCAGTTTTCGAGAAGGGTCGTCGAGGAGATGTGCAAAACTATAGGCCTATATCTCTGACATCGATCTGTAGTAGAATTTTAGAACATGTTTTCTGCTCGCGTATCATGTCATTTCTGGAAACCCAGAATCTACTCTGTCGGAATCAACATGGATTCAAGAAACAGCGATCGTGTGAGACCCAACTTGCTTTATTTGTTCATGAGACCCAGAAAATATTAGATACAGGCACCCAGGTAGATGCCATTTCCCTTGACTTCCGGAAGGCGTTCGATACAGTTCCGTACTGTCGCCTGATAAACAAAGTAAGAGCCTATGGAATATCAGACCAGCTGTGTGGCTGGATTGAAGAGTTTTTAGCTAACAGAACACAGCACGTTGTTCTCAATGGAGAGACGTCTACAGACGTTAAAGTAACCTCTGGCGTGCCACAGGGGAGTGTTATGGGACCATTGCTTTTCACAAAATATGTAAATGACCTAGTAGATAGTGTCGGAAGTTCCATACGGCTTTTCGCGGATGATGCTGTAGTATACAGAGAAGTTGCAGCATTAGAAAATTACAGCGAAATACAGGAAGATCTGCAGCGGATAAGCACTTGGTGCAGGGAGTGGCAACTGACCCTTAACATAGACAAATGTAATGTATTGCGAATACACAGAAAGAAAGAACCTTTATTGTATTATTATACGATAGCGGAACAAACACTGGTAGCAGTTATTTCTGTAAAATATCTGGGAGTATGCCTACGGAACGATTTGAAGTGGAATGATCATTAATTTTCATTAATTGTTGGTAAGGCGGGTGCCAGGTTGAGATTCATTGGGAGAGTCCTTAGAAAATGTAGTCCATCAACAAAGGAGGTGACTCACAAAACACTCGTTCGACCTATACTTGAGTATTGCTCATCAGTGTGGGATCCGTACCAGGTCGGGTTGACAGAGGAGATAGAGAAGATCCAAAGAAGAGCGGCGCGTTTCTGGATGAGGTATCAAATATATTTCTTCCTCCTACTTATACCTCCCGAGGAGATCAGGAATGTAAAATTAGAGAGATTCGAGCGCGCACGGAGGCTTTCCGGCAGTCGTTCTTCCTGCGAACCATACGCGACTGGAACAGGAAAGGGAGGTAATGACAGTGGCACGTAAAGTGCCCGCCGCCACACACCGTTGGGTGGCTTGCGGAGTATAAATGTAGATGTAGATGTAGCTGTAGATGTAGACTAGGTGGAACATAAATTTGTATGTGATTTGGAGGTATACAGGATGCGAAATTTACTATTCAGAGCTGCCACCTCCGGCAGCAAAACGGTTCTAGCCCGGATGAGTATCGAGTTGAACTGAGCTTGGATGACAGATGTGCTGCTTCAGCTCTCTGCCAGAGCTCTTAAATTGTAGTCGGGCTCCAACTGCCGCCTGGTACACACCTGGAGACTGGTGAGTTAAGCATTTACCTTTTGTGTTTTCTTACTAGCAAATTTCGTAAATTTCGTGAATGTTTCCTCTATTTAATCTCGTGTTTTGTAACTCTAAGTATAACTTCATGCAATCCGTAGCGCAGTAGATACTCATTTGTTTGCTTTGCAGGGCCAGGGACAGTACGTTTCAGGGTAGGCCATGTGACGTGCGGAGAATACAGGGTGAAGTAAAATTGGCGCACTCGGACTTCACTGTGCGATTCCTCACATACTGGCAATACAAAAATGTCTCTCACAAAATTTCGCCCTTGGCATATTTCGGGCAGTAAATTGGCGTTAAAGATTGGCAATCTGGCAACACTTTAATCACATGTACGGTAACTAAGTCTGCCAGCAGCATCAGCGCTGAAGTGCAGGTGGTGCAGTGGTTAGCTTTTTTGGGATAGCATGCAGGAGGTTGAGGGTTTGATTCTGGGTCGAGGCTTATTTATTTTTATTCGCTAAAAGTGGTCTGCGTGGTGCGGTATCTGGCGTCTTAATCGTCATTCAGTGATTACAATGGGACTCCTACAAAAGAACTGCAGTTACGTACTGTGAACAAAAATGGAAGTACAATTGTTTTCATTGGTCAGCTTTTGAAGAAGCCTTTTGCACGTTGTGGACACGAACTGTTCCGTGCCACTGCATCTACTAGGCTCCATACCGGTGTCCTGTGCATCCTCCCCTAATGGTCCCATCGAAATTACTTGCAAATCACTATTGGTGACGTAGGTACTACCGAAATGTAATGGATCTGAAAGTGGTAAGAATAATAGTTCATATTAATCCATTGGACCATTGGGGGAGGGTACACGCAATACAGGTTTGGAATCCAGTAGATGCAGTTGTGTGGAACCATTCTCGACCACGACATGCAAAAGGTTTACTTAAAAGCTGACCAATGAAAACGACTGTGCTTCCATTTCTGTGTTCGTAGTACGTAACTGCAAATGATTTGTAGAAGACGCACTGAAATCTCTGTGTGACGATTAAGACTCCAGATACCGTGCCACCCAGACTACTTTTAGCAAATAAAAACTAATATGCTTCGCTACAGAATCGAACCTTCGACGTCCTGCATGTTATCTTAAAAAAAAAGCTATCCATTGCATCAGCTGCACAGCAATGCTCTCTTTGCTGACAGAGGTATCTACCGTACATGTGATTACAGTGCTGCCAGACTGTCAATCTTAACTATCATTTACTGCCCGGAATATGAGCAGTACGAAATTTTGTGACAGACTTTTTTTTTATTGCAGGTATGGGAGGAATCGCGCTGCGAAGTCCGAGTGCACGAATTTTTCTTCACCCTGTACATTTAGATGTAGATGCAGATGTAGTGGTAGCGTGCGACTCTGTGGACAAACCATGAGCAGAGGTTTTCAGCCGGTGAGAGATCTGGAGAGAGTGCTATCCCGAATTCTGTTCTGATCCCAACGTCATCTCATATCATCACGATAAATACTGGTCCAATGTGTCGAAGACGAATAGTCTGACATCTTCCGTTCTCCTCGGAGTCTCCACAGAAGGATACGACCGTAGTGATGCTGTACACGGAACTGGCAATCATTCGGAAAGATAACCTGTTGGTACTGCTGAGTCGAGAAGGGAGAGGCTAATTACGCTTGAAGCTTACTGGGAAATGACGTCGAAATGGAATGTACTCGCCCTGCTCACTTGTCGACTGTTTAGTGGTTGCATAGAGTTTTACGAAGATAAGATGCATAAGTGCACCCTCGGAAATCATGACATATTCGGAAATGAACACAAAATATTTGTGATAACCTGGAATATAAATGACACTGTTGCTCGTTTCACTAGCAGCCGTTTAAGCTGTTCTCTCAGGTTCCTGCCTAACTACTGCTTTGGAAATCGCGACATACTCTGAAAAAAAAGCTAAATATTTGTAACGTACAAGAATACTAATGGTGTTGCTGTTCGTTTCCTTGCATCAATTTCAACTTCCGTTTTTTAATCAGATTGGGTAACTACTGAGAGAAAGCGATGTTATATATAACTGGGATCGAATATTGCAGAATGTACTTTTGTTATATTTATAAGAAAGTCCCAGAATGTTTTACAAACTCAAAGGGATAAATAAAATATTTCATTATAGCGTGAACCGAACCTAGTTCTCGTCACTCCGTCAAGCGCAGTTTCTAACTACTAATCACCACTGAACACATGCAACTTTCATCATAGAGACTCCTGAATGCTTTTACCGCTGATGTGTCACTGACTGACATTTAATTGTAAAGCCGGCCGGAGTGGCCGTGCGGTTCTAGGCGCTACAGTCTGGAGCCGAGCGACCGCTACGGTCGCAGGTTCGAATCCTTCCTCGGGCATGGATGTGTGTGATGTCCTTAGGTTAGTTAGGTTTAATTAGTTCTAAGTTCTAGGCGACTGATGACCTCAGAAGTTAAGTCGCATAGTGCTCAGAGCCATTTAATTGTAACAAATTGTGACAACAGTGATGTGATTGTGGTAAGTCTTCACTGCGTCATTGTCTTGAAACATCATACTGTCATAACACGCAAGTTATGACATGAAGACAACGAAATATGACGAAATCCAATATGACGTCCCAAAGTCCTTCATTTGTCGACTGCCATCGTGTTTCGTGTTCGCATCGAGTTTTATGGAAGACACGTCATCTTCACTTCACTTCGCAGTAAGCTGTGTCCTGTGTTGTAATTGGGTGCACCACTATCGCCATGCTTCTGGATGCTGCCACGTCAAAAGCAATCACAACGATAGTCACCGTGTTAACTGTCTACTGCGCTCCATTCGGCATCGCAATATCTGTGTGGATACTTAACTAGCGGAAAACAACTGCTCTTCTGACACAAGATATGTGGCGTGGTTGCAAGACGCTGCACGGCCGGACAAACGATATGGGCATCCGCCCGAACGCTAATCGTATGAGGCCGTTGAGAACATACATGGCGCTTTGAGTATGGCACTTCTGCACCAGTTAATTCCATATTTACATGACAGTCGTGGAATCCCGACCATCGCGATCAATAATATAACGGAATGATAAACCATAGTCTCTACAGGCCGCAATCCTGTCACTGTAGAATTCTGACGCGTATTGGTAGACGCTTCTCCTTGTTCTGCAATTGCTGAATGAGATAAATGCTCCATAATTTTTCCTTATGTGCAGAATGTATTGGCGTTACTTCTGGCTACTACTTACGTATTGCGGTTGCGCCCGAATGCAGAACAGTTGCATATCCAAGCGTGCGCTACCATTAATGCCACACTTATGGTTTGAATTTTTCTCATTCCTCCTTCATGGTGTTGCAGTTTAAATGACCAGCAGGGTATTATTTATTTCCGACACACGCTAGTGGCTCTACTACCCGAACATCCTGTTGTGAATTGGCAGGAGCCAATTCACGGAGTTTGGAGGAAGCCGAAAGGCACGCGATTAAGCTCACGCAGGCTGGCGTGAGGTCTGGAACAGGTCAGAGAAATAAGACTAGCAAAACAAGAGTAACTGGTAGAATACTTAACTTTATTCCACAATTGGAGAACATCGGTCTGACGGTACAGGCATCCATAGATAAATATTAAATGATACTGGCGCCTTGATAGGTCGTAGCAAATGACGTAGCTGAAGGCTATGCTAACTATCGTCTCGGCAAAAGAGAGCGTATTTGTCAGTGTAGCTTCGCTAGCAAAGTCGGCTGTACAACTGGGGCGAGTGCTAGGATCTGTGTCTAGACCTGCCGTGTGGTGGCGCTCGGTCTGCAATCACTGACAGTGGCGACACGCGGGTCCGTCGTATACTAGCGGACCGCGGCCGATTTAAAAGCTACCACCAAGCAAGTGTGGTGTCTGGCGGTGACACCACACATCCAACGAGTCTGCCATTTATGTCACAGCAACCGAAAGGCCACTGGGTCATCAGAATTTAAGAATAGTCGAAACATGTAATGAAGCGACAAATGTCGTGAGATACTTCCTAATATCGTGTCGGAGCTCCTTTTTCCGGCGTAGTGCATTAACTCGACATGGCATGGACTAAACAAGTCGTTGGAAGTCTCCTGCAGAAATACAGAGCCGTGCTGCCCATGTAGCCGTCCATAATTGCGAAAGTGCAGGATTTTGTGCTCGAACTGACCTCTCGATTATGTCCCATAAACCTTCGATGGGACTCATGTAGGTCGATCTGGGCGGCCATATGATTAGCTAGATTTGTCTAAGAATGTTCTTCAAACCTGTCGCGAAAAACTGAGGCCAAGTGACATGACGCGTTGTCATTCATTAAAATTCCATCGTTGTTTTGGAATATGACGTCCATGAATGGCTGCAAATGGTCTCCAAGTAGCCGAGCTTCATGAGGTCTAGGTCCATCCCAGGTAAATACAACCCATACCATTATGGAGCCACCACAAGCTTCCACTGTGCCTTGTTGACAACTAGGGTCCATGGCTCCGTGGTGTCTGCGCCACACTCGAAACCTACTGTCAGTTCTTACCAAACGAAATCGGGAATGGGTCCGCAGCGCGACTACTGCTGTCGCAGGTTCGAATCCTGCCTCGGGCATGCATGTGAGTGATGTCCTTAGGTTAGTTAGGTTTAATTAGTTCTAAGTTATAGGGGACTGATGACCTCCGATGTTAAATCCCATAGTGATCATAGACATTTGATTTGAAATCGGGACTCATCTGATCAAGACACGGTTTTCCAGTCGTCTAGGGTCCTACCGATATGGCCACGAGCCCAGGAAGGGTATTGCAGGCGATGTTGTGCTGTTATTAAAGGCACTCGCGTCGGTCGTCTGTTGCCGTAGCACATCAGCTCAAGATTTCGCCACACTGTCCTAACGGATACGTTCGTCGTGCGTCCCTCTTTGATATCTGTGTTTGTTCCACGCAGTGTCGCTCGACAGACAACTCTACACATACACCGCTGCTCTCGGTCGTTAAGTGAAAGATGTCGGTCTCTGCGTTGATCGTGGTAAGAGGTAATGCCTGAAATGTGGTATTCTCGCCACGCTCTTGACGCTCGGTTGCGGATTATTGAAATCTCTAGCGATTTTCGAAATGGAATGTCCCATACGTCTAGCTTCAACTACAATTCCGCGTTCAGAGTCTGTTGATTCCCGTCGTGCGGCCATAATCAAGATGGAAAACAGTTTGAAGTCATTTTGACTATTTTTCGACAATGACTGTCTCAAGAAATGTGTAAAGGTTTTTTTTTAATTACCGCTACCAGTCGCAAACGTTTTTAACTATTGTATTATTTATTTATTTTGCTACATGTTTCGAGGAAATACCTCATTTTCAGGCTAAATGGCATTACAGAAACAATTTCACGATAAGATTATACTGATGTTACATATTCTTTTCATAAATGCTGCGGTTATCTTTGTTCTTCTGGCGTGGCGGTCTCGTTGTGATGAGCTGAGATGTTTCCACTTCCGTTGCTCTCTTGGCTTTCTTGGTCACTGTTCACAAATTTTCACTAAAGTAACAGTAACTTGGGAACACGATCACAAAAACAAATCTGTAGTCTTTTTTTTGTTTTTGTGATCGTGTTTCCAAGTTACTGTTACTTTAGTTAAAATTTGTGAACAGTGACCAAGAAAGCCAAGAGAGCAACGGAAGTGGAAACATCTCAGCTCATCACAACGAGACTGCCACGCCAGAAGGACAAAGATAACCACAGCATTTATGAAAAGACTATGTAACATCAGTATAATCTTATCGTGAAATTGTTTTTGTAATGCCATTTAGCCTGAAGATGAGGTATTCCCTCGAAACATGTAGCAAAGCCGGCCGGAGTGACCGAGCTGTTCTAAGCGCTTCAGTCTGGAACCGCGCGGCCGCTACGGTCGCAGGTTCAAATCCTGCCTCGGGCATGGATGTCTGTGATGTCCTTAGGTTAGTTAGGTTTAAGTAGTTCTAAGTTCTAGGGGACTGATGACCTCAGATGTTAAGTCCCGTAGTGCTCAGAACCATTTGAACCATGTAGCAAAATAAAATAAATAATACATTAGTTAACAAAGTTTGTGACTGGTAGCGGTAATTTGAAAAAACCTTTACACGTTGGAAAACTTTTCACATGGCTCACCTGAGTACAAATGACAGCTCCGTCAATCCACTCCCATTTTATATCTTGTGAACGCGATACCACCGCCATCTGTAGATGTGCATATCGCTATCCCATGACTTCTGTCACCTCAGTGTGATCCCATTCATCAGTCGATGAGTGACCTCCATTCCGACGCCTGTTGTGTTTGTCATGCGGTATACTGTGACCTGCATTTGCTTAGGGTAAGCGGACAACGCTGAGCAAGGAACGAATCATGACAGTGTAGTATGAGCGGCAGTCGAGCGTCGCTGGAGATTCCAGGACGGCGTCTGTGGTGGGGCAGGCGTTCACGTGCCTTCACGCCTGCTGCCCGCTGGCTCGGGACGGGAACCGGTAGTACCGCGCACTCTGCTGTCTTATGCACGCCTTTATGTGCCTCGCTTGGTGGAAACACTTCTGTCACAGAAGATATATTTCCATTAACTACAAGCCGCATGCAGGAAAGTATTTTTTTTTTCCTCCTGTAATGTAACGAGAAAGTTTGTAGCTGAGTAGTGGCCGTATGTACAATGAATAAATACGCACTGTATGTTTTCCCTGGGCTGCTCATTTGGACTGTGGTTAGGGACCTGACCAGGTCATCCAGTTCCGTTCACACCTATATAATCTTACCTTTATCTTTCAAATACGAGAGAATTGCTTTGTTGGGAACACGTATTTTTCGACATAGTCACCTTTTAGACGAACATACTTTTTAACATTTATTTCCAGCTGGTACGAGTAGATGCCATCCCTAAAGTGTGATTGTCGTAGGATCCCAAAGTAACTCTCTGTGTCTGCCATACCATCTCTATATGACGCAAAATTTCTCTGAATATGGATGTAGGTGAAAATCGATGGATGTCAAATCCACAGTAATAAATGGAGCAAATAAACAGCTGGGTTCTTCTTAAAACAAAAACATTGTTGATAAATTCATCTTCACCTTTAATTTTCTTTACCATTCAACAAATGGGGCACCTATCTTTCCACGAATTGAACTGAACTCCTCCAGAACAGGCCATGAAGGCCCAAAGGCACCGACCGGCCGCCGTGTCATCCTCAGCCCACAGGCGTCACTGGATTCGGATATGGAGGGGCATGTGGTCAGCACACCGCTCTCCCGGCTGCGTATGTCAGTTTCCGAGACCGGAGCGGCTACTTATCAATCAAGTAGCTCCTCAGCACGCCTCACAAGGACTGAGTGCACCCCACTTGCCAACAGCTCTCGGCAGGCCGAATGGTCACCCATCCAAGTGCTAGCCCAGCTCGACAGCGCTTAACTTCGGTCATCTGACGGGAACCGGTGTAACCGATGCGGCAAGACCGTTGGATCTTTTGCGCGAAGCTTTCTCATAATAAGTTTTCATTTGAAATGTTGCATGGGGGCTTAATTAAAATAAATATGAATGCAAATATTTTTACTAGCTGCATGTCCGATTACGCAAGTCTCGTAAACGGCTGGCCCTGACTAGTTTTAATACGCAATCTGACTGCTTAGAATGACAACAAAGAATGTAAGAAAATTTTCGTTAACACAGTTATTTAATTAAGTCCCCAGCAACTATAAAATCTACGAAGCCAACATAGCACAAGTGTAGCTGTTCTGTGTGTGGAAGTATGACTCAACGTACACATCTGGCACGGTTCTTCTTCAACAAGACAAGAAATTTTAAATACCATTTATACTGACGTGATAAAAGAAAATTAGAAATACTATAATTGTGCAAGAAATCCAAAATTACACTCTAATACAAGAACACACGCCAGATGCTTTGTTGACTGAACCTGTAATGACACATTATTCAGGTCACTGAAAGAATAAAAGAATAAAAGAAAATACCTCCATATATATTGACGAAATGCACTCTGACCATTACAATATCTCCATTAGAACAACATCTGCTATCTCTCCCATCAAACCACTGCATAAAACATGGAACAACATTCTCCACTACCACATCTCACTCTGACTTCACGACAAGCAGTGTCCACCACAACTTCTCGGTAAGAACTGCTTGCCGCTACGTCTCAATAATCACTGCCAGTGGAGGCGGCGGAACAATACTCTCTGGCGCGATTTTTGGCGCTGTGGCTCAGTGTAGCCACCTTTCATATGCCCTTCCTCCACGGGCTAGAATTTGATGGTATTTTTGCCAGCATTGGTGGTGAAAATACCACCAAATTCGTCAAAAAAAATACAGACAAAAATAAAAGATAATATTAATACGTAAATATCATATAACTAGATAAAATTTTGGCTTTGCACTGACCTTTCAATGGCCTAATATATAAAATACACTAAGCAATACAAATTCTTTCATACATGTGACTTTACATAATAGTTTACACAAGTATTATGTGGTTAAACAGTTCAATCAATAGCGTCAGCAATGACGAATATGTACAGGTAAGAGTCTCATAACTTTTCACAAACAGTAATACACAAAAAATCAGTTTATACAAATATTCACATAAAATGTTTACATAACAAGTGGTTGACAGTTCCAGCAGTAGCACCCAGCAATGTTGAGTAGGTGCGGACTCCAACAGGTGACATCATTTCAGTAGAAGCAGTCCATCAGTGGCACCCAGCATTGTGGAACAGGTGCAGACTCCAACAGGTGGCATCATTTCAGTAGAAGCAGTCCATCAGTGGCACCCAGTAATGTTGAGTAGGTGCAGACTCCAACAGGTGACATCATTTCAGTAGAAGCAGTTCATCAGTGGCACCCAGCATTGTGGAGTAGGTTCAGACACCGACAAATGACATCATTTCCATAGAAGTAGCTCCATCTGTGGCACCCAGCATTGTGGAGTAGGTGCAGACTCCAACAGGTGACATCATTTCAGTAGAAGCAGTCCATCAGTGGCACCCAGCATTGTGGAGTAGGTGCAGACTCCAACAGGTCACATCATTTCAGTAGAAGCAGTCCATCAGTGGCACCCAGCAATGTTGAGTAGGTGCAGACAGCAGTCCATAATATTCACTATCACTGATCACACAGTTCATCAGCAGAAATTAAACATGTCCTAGTGGCACCAATCATGTAGAAAAAGTACAAGTAACAGTCCATAATATTTACTATCACTAATCAGACAGTTCAAGCATGAACAATAGTTTGAATGCACATACAAATGCTTTTACAATGCTCTTACACTAAACATACAAATCATAACAAACACACAAATGATATCAGATAATTGTCATATTACTATTACAAATACATAAACATCAGTAAACCTATAATATTTATGGGTGTCAGTGCAAGCCACTACAAACAAATAAAATAATATTTAGGAGATAGGTGGGTAGGATTAGGAAAGGAAAACACACAAAACACACTCACTCATCTTTCATCCACATTAAGTACTACTGTGTAAATGAATAGTGTTAACTGTGTGAATCCACTTCTGTCAAAATTTCATGTTCATCATGTGTATCAAGTAGTAGTGACAGCAATGTATAACAGTCAATAATAGTTAAGTCAACGTCATAGTCATCATGTCAAGACCAATGTTTGCCAAGCCAGATCAAAATGTACGGTTGCTGAACAACTGTCAGTGTGCCAAGATATGCAACTTCCTCTCTCCAAAAAAAAAAAAAAAAACTACATACTGCTTAGTGATTTAACAAAGTGTGTGTAGACAATCTTCCTTCCATTTTAGTGTTCTAGTCTGCTATCTTCATCCTCCTTGTTCCATAGACCAACAACAACAAAAAAAATATGCACCTCACTTATTTTACCTCTTATACACCATAACTCCAATCAACTTCATATAATCTCAATACCTCCATAATACCTCTTCAATACGTCGATACATATAAACCTTATTGCCAGTATCATTTCACTTCCATAACAACTCTTTCCTCTAGTCAGTCTCCTCGATCGAGTACAGATAAAATCCTAATGCAAACCTCCTCATCCCATACAATCCGAAGACACACTGTCAACACACAACCTCTGTGTAATCCATCTGACCAAAATCTTCTACTCATTATGAATTATAAACAAAGAATGCATACATGACCTCTAACAGACTTAGTTCGAATAACTCTCAGTAATTAAGTACGATTACGGAGTGTGAATGATCCTAATATTTCACAGTGTGTACACCACTTCAAGAATTATGGCAAACAGAAGCAAACATGTGGAGTATTTCTTGTGTCAAGTGTCACTTCCTATTTCAATTGCTCACGAAAAATGCAGTGTAATAACTGTGTTGGTATGTCATGTCGTTAGCTTCCTTCCTATTGGCATACATTTATACAGCTTTCATAAAACCTCCAGCTCATGTGACTTCTATGATGTTTCTTGTACTAAAGTCGCTCGTCGAATTACTGCAGTTCATTTTCTTATGTTAAAATATAAAGCACTGAGCGTAAGCAAAACAAGCAACAGCGAGTAAATATACCAGTAGTGAACAGAATGTCAACAAGTGGATGCAGCACAATTTCTATAACGAGGCTTCGCCAAGCGAACAATCCGTAACCCATACCACATCGTAACCCACACTCCATGTCCGTACACTGTACATCAGCATTGCTATATACCAAATTAAAGTATAGTTATGACAACAAGCAGAAATGTGTAAATGTGCAATCCATACGCATAGCAGTAAACATATATCTTACGTACTAAACAGGTCATTAGCATCGTATCTTAATAAGTAAACATGAAGGCGCAAGCAGATAAATCACAGAGTATAACTTACATACCTAACCACATCAGCACAATTAATCAGGTGACAATTATAATTTAAATAAATAGGCACAGCAGGCACATAATTAAAAATATGACATCAGTGAAAAAGCAGTGCAGCCAAGCGATGCATAATATACACAAGTAACAATCCAGTTCATTAATAATCATTGTCAAAATCAGTTAACGTACGCAAGCACGTCGCTTCACAAGTAATTTCATTGAACATGTAATTAGCACAAAGTATGAATCACGTAATCGCGAGCAGCAAATTACGTCTAAAGTACGTACCTAAGTGGAAATATGTTACCTGAAAAATAAACTCAATTAATAATTACCTTTTTAGTTTATTACTTTCTTCTTCGAAATGACATTTTTCCTGAAATTTTCTCGATAGCAAGTCGTCTTAACGTCAGACACGCACAGAATTTACCTGAAGTTCTTAAATATTTTATAGAACCGTATCCTGAAAAATACTGAATGTTAATAACAGAATTCATCAAGTCACTATAGCTTTATACTGAATTTAGTCGGAGAAATTAGACTGTGTATTTATTTACGGCTGTCAGTGCATTCGCACTGAGTGCTCGATCAGCTGTAGGCGCGTGACGTAGGAAGTGATTGTTTGCGGTCAACGACTGCCTTGTGCGGCGCGCAGACTTGACTGTTGCTTTGAGTATCTGCCGCCGCCGGAACACGGCGCGGTATCCTTGCATTCTCCGTGTGTTTACATACAACTGTTAGTTTCTCAAAAGTATGTCATTCTACAAAAAATTTTTCAAAAATATATCATTCCACAAAAATTTTAACGTTAGATATATGATGTATTCCTTTAGAGCGTCGTGATTTAAGAGTTTCTACTTCGACAGTGTTATCATGAATAATTTTGCGAATTCTATATGGACCGTTATAAAGCAGAAAAAATTTCCGACACAAGCCTTTTCCTTTGTGAGACAAACGATGAGCCTTAATTAACACTTTCTGACCAACTGACAAAATTTTTAAACGACCAGGATGTTTAGCTGATTTCTCTCTTCTAGCAGCAGCAGATGCAATATTTTGCAAAGCCAGGTTCACAACTTCAGAATGCCGCAGTTTCCGTGAAGGCGGAAAAGGAACGATTTCAGATATGCGATTTGTCGGTGCTTTGTTTTTTAATATCAGTATAGGCGGTAAAGAAGTTGAGTCGTTAGGAAGTTCATTCAGAATGTTTTGAAAAATATGAAGATACTGATCCCAAGTTCTGTGATTCTGATGACAATAAAGACGACACAATTTATTGATTTCCTTCATCCATCTCTCTGAAGCGTTAGATTGAGGGTGAAAAAGTGAAATGAAGATTGGTTTAATTTTACGACGCCGTAGAGTACGAACCCAAATTTTAGAACGAAACTGTGATCCATTATCTGATATAACCTTATCAACATGACCAACTTCTTTAAGAAAATGGTTAATGAAAGCATTAGATACTGAACGAGCTGTTGCTTTGTGTAACGGTGTAAAACACACATATTTTGATGTCAACTCCACTGCTACGAAAATGTACGCAAAACCATTAGTAGATCGAACCACTGGACCGAACAAATCAACTGCAGCCATGTCCTTTAATTTTGCTGGAATAATAGGAAACAACGGTGCTCTGTGAGAAACTGTCGGCGGCTTAGCCTTTTGACATAATTTGCATTTGGCAAGAACAAATCGAATACGTTTTTCCATATTATTGAAGTAGCAATTTTCTCGTAATTTATGAAAGCATTTTCTGGGACCAAAGTGTGCATAACTGAAATGTGTGTACCAAATCAATTTATTGACCCACTCATCAGGAATACAAACTAACCAGAGTTGTCGACAGATTTTCGTTTAAAAAGAATGTCATTGCGAACTAAATAATGCTGTCTAATCGCTACGCTTTCCTTTCTCTTCCATTTCTCCTTAATGTCCTTCCAGATTGGATCCTTATTTTGCTCCTTAGCAATGTCCTGGAGCGAAGACGAAATAAAGTTCTCAAACGCAACACCTTGAATATACATCAAACAATAATTGTTTTCCTTGCAGTCCTCTTCAGCACTTTGTTTCAAACCCATAGGTGCACGTGATAAAGCATCAGCAACAATATTTGAAGAACCCTGTATGTAAACAATACTAAAATCAAATTCCTGTAGGTACAACGCAGATAGTTCACATAAATGAGGTGTGGCCAAATCGTCCAATCTAACAAAGCGTCTAAGAAAATTACAGACACCAAGGAAACTACGAACATCACGTTTTGTGGTAGGAACAGCATAATTACGAATAGCGTCCAATTTTTCTGGATCAGGAAGAATACCTTCTGTAGAAATAATGTGACCGAGAAATTTCACCTGAGAACGACCAAATTCAGATCTTCCAAGTTCACTGTAATGCCAACTCGTGCAAAAATACGTAACAATGAATCCAAAATTTTGTTGTGCTCACTCCAAGAATTTTTAGCAATAAGAATGTCGTCGACATAAGAAGTAATATTGTCACGAAGATAAACAGGTAAAATTTCATTTAAACTACGAATGAATGCTGCTGAAGGTAAAGTCCAAACGGTAATTTCCGAAGTCACTTTTGGGTAAAACAGTCATATCCGGTTATTGTTTACTTACTCACTAGATAGATTGATAGTCGAAGAGTTGTTTCGATAGATGCAAAGAATAGTAAAAGAGTAGGCAGCGGTACAGAAAACTAAAAGGGAAATAGCACCACTACAGCTCGGGGCCCTATGCTCGCTACGGCACATATTCACTTAAGAGTAGTGAATCCCCTGAGGACATTAATAGCCGCACTTAAATTCCAGTTTGTGACTTAATGGCAAATTTAGCGGAAGTGCGTACGTAAATTGATCTAACCATGCACATGGATGTATGTCATTCTTAGAATTGCGGAAGATCTTAAATTTCCGAACAGTCAAAAAGTGTTTATAGTCAAAGTTTTCGCCTCGTGGCGACAAAGACCTACCGCGTCTGTCCCAGTCCCAATGTCGATTATTGTCAAGTTCGCGCGCCTGGCGCTCTCTTGTTGCATCTCGTAAATGAAACAAATTACTTTCTTCAAACCCTTCTGCTATCTGTGATTCTAAATTTCTTTTGCCGTCTTTTCCTACGATTTCGCCTTCAATTTGTTTGACTTGCTTTCGTAATGCCTCAACTTCCCTTTTAACGCGTTCATTAAATTTTCCCTGATTTTCAACATGTTTATTTATGTTCTGATACTCTTCGGTTTCTGCAAATGGCAATGGTGCTGTATCATCCGAATCTCTGTCCCCATGTAAACTAAGATTTGTCAGTTTATCTGAAATTTCCTCAACTCTTTCCGATAAGTCACCTAATTGTTCTTTCTGTTTATTTACGTCTTCCGTAAGTGTCGCGACTCGGGTTTCAGTATTGACACATTTGGTAGTTAACTGTTCATATTGTTGTGTTAGATTATTTATTCTGTCATTTGGTACGGATTCCTCGATTCTCTCAAATATTTCTTCCTTATCTTTTGCACGTTGTAAATTTAATTCTGAAAATTTTTGTACTATCACGCGATCTCTTTCTTCCTGTTCTCTATCCTGTTCCCTTTGTCTAATCTCTACTGCAACTAATCTATTATTGTGAGCATTCAAAATCGGTTGTACTTCTTCTCTGATTTCTTTCTTTAATTCATCTTTCATATTTTTGAAACATGTCCCTATTCGTGAGTCTAACCGTGTTTCCAAAGTTCCCATCTCTGTTTCTAATTCAGATCGTAACTGTGATCTAAGTGAGTCTAACCGTGTTTCCATTGTTCCCATTTCTGTTTTAATTGTCCCTATCTCTGTTTTTAATTCAGATCGCAAAGTTCCCATATCTGTTTTAATTGTTCCTATTTGTGATTCTAACCGAGATCCCAAATTTAATATTGCACTCATCAACTGCTCCGTGTTAAGTTGTTCGAAATTCTTTTCGCCCCTAACATTTCCCACAAAACTAACTTCCTTCTGCATAGCCATAAGGTCATCTGTATTCGATACTATTCCAGAATCTTCTGTCGTTAATCTCGGGTTCTGTGAATTTTCTGATTGAGAAAAATTTTGAAATGGTTCCGGACTATTTTCCCGACTTATTACATTGTTTTCCACTTCATTATCCATCATACTGTTTTCCTCTGTTGGCGAGTTCGCCATGTTAACAATTTCGTCATTCTCACTATTCATCATTTTTGCCTTTTTCATCGATCGCGTAATCATTTACAAAACATACAAAACTCGTCACTATTTGAAAATTACACACAATGACACTTTATCACCAACAATATCAATCACACGAAATGCTTCCTTCAAACACGATTAACGAACAATAGAAGAATGACAATTACCAATCTACACATGCAAAATAGACTACAATTACTGAACTACAGATTACTACAACAATACTACTGTTACTATTTTTGCAATCAGAAGAATTCCAAGGGACGATCCGAAGCAGCGGTCGCCACGTGCATGGGGGCTCAATTAAAATAAATATGAATGCAAATATTTTTACTAGCTGTATGTCCGATTACGCAAGTCTCGTAAACGGCTGGCCCTGACTAGTTTTAATACGCAATCTGACTGCTTAGAATGACAACAAAGAATATAAGAAAATTTTCGTTAACACAGTTATTTAATTAAGTCCCCAGCAACTATAAAATCTACGAAGCCAACATAGCACAAGTGTAGCTGTTCTGTGTGTGGAAGTATGACTCAACGTACACATCTGGCACGGTTCTTCTTCAACAAGACAAGAAATTTTAAATACCATTTATACTGACGTGATAAAAGAAAATTAGAAATACTATAATTGTGCAAGAAATCCAAAATTACACTCTAATACAAGAACACACGCCAGATGCTTTGTTGACTGAACCTGTAATGACACATTATTCAGGTCACTGAAAGAATAAAAGAATAAAAGAAAATACCTCCATATATATTGACGAAATGCACTCTGACCATTACAATATCTCCATTAGAACAACATCTGCTATCTCTCCCATCAAACCACTGCATAAAACATGGAACAACATTCTCCACTACCACATCTCACTCTGACTTCACGACAAGCAGTGTCCACCACAACTTCTCGGTAAGAACTGCTTGCCGCTACGTCTCAATAATCACTGCCAGTGGAGGCGGCGGAACAATACTCTCTGGCGCGATTTTTGGCGCTGTGGCTCAGTGTAGCCACCTTTCAATGTATCAGACTCTCTCTTCTGTACATTGTTTTATTTACCTTGAACTTTCGGTCGTGCACTTCTATATTGCTCAATTCTTCGATGTTTTCATCCGTGTTGAGGATTAGGGACATTTGACTTGCATTACTGTGCAGTATCTGTGGATATGTCGGGCAATTTTCTGATGAAACGTATTTTAAGGCAACTGCAGTAAAGCAAAAAGAGAACCAGATCTTGTGAAAATGGTCCGGAACCGCGCGACTGCTACGGTCGCAGTTTTGAATCCTGCCTCGGGCATGGATGTGTGTGATGTCCTTAGGTTAGTTAGGTTTAAGTAGTTCTTAGTTGTAGGTGACTGATGATCTCAGATGTTAAGTCCCATAGTGCTCAAAGCCATTTGAGCCATTTGTGAAAATGAATCCTTGCGGTGAACGATTGCTCCATTTCATTCACTGGCTCCATACACCCCATAATACGTTCGAGTAACGTATCATGTCAGTCCGCTGCCATTTCATGAGAGCATTCAGCTGTTAATTCATAGCTAATGCACCTGCATTATGAAACTTTTACAGATAGTTATCTCCGAGAATATCAGCAATTTCCGCTACGGACAGATGTATATCATTCTCAAAGTGAGTACCAAACCTGTCGTTGAACTTTGGACACAAGAAATCCGCTCTGCTACTCTAGGCCAAGTGTTGCTGACATTGATTTTCTGTACCTTCGTCCGACCAGTGTCTGAAGTGATAGTTTAATACCTCGTGAAAGTTACTTCGAAAATTCTAAAACCTATCTACGCATATCATCAGCTGTCTAGCCGTGAATGGAACTCGTACAACGCATACTGTAGAGTATTTCACAATAAAAAAAAACCGCCGCTAAGCACTGCCGATTACAGGTGTAGGTAGTGCAAAGTATTATGTCCAGCCTTGTCGTCAAATACGGGTGTCTAGGAAGCCTGCATAAAACATTCAACCAAATCGTATTAATGAGTATTATTACAAAATGAAACGAGACAACACTTACACTACTAGCCATTAAAATTGCTACACCAGGAGGAAATGCAGATGATATACGGGTATTCATTGGACAAATATATTATACTAGAACTGACATGTGATTACATTTTCACGCAGTTTGGGCGCATAGATTCACAGAAATCAGTACCCAGAACAACCACCTCTGGCCGTAATAAGGCCTTGATACGCCTGGGCATTGAGTCAAACAGAGTTTGGATGGCGTGTACAGGTACAGCTGCCCATGCAGCTTCAACACGATACCACAGTTCTTCAAGAGCGGTGACTGGCGTATTGTGACGAACCAGTTGCTCGGCCACCATTGACCAGACGTTATCAATTGTTGAGAGATCTGGAGAATGCGCTGGCCAGGGCAGCAGTCGAACATTTTCTGTATCCAGAAAGGCCCGTACAGGACCTGCAACATGCGGTCGTACATTATCCTGCGGAAATGTAGGGTTTCGCAGAGATCGAATGAAGGGTTGAGCCACGGGTAGTGACACATCTGAAATGTAACGTCCACTGTTCAAAGTGCCGTCAATGCGAACAAGAGGTGACCGAGACGTGTAACCAATGGCACCCCATACCTTCACGCCGGGTGATAAGCCAGTATGGCGATAACGAATACACGCTTCCAATGTGCGTTCACCGCGATGTCGCCAAACACGGATGAGACCATCATGATGCTGTAAACAGGAGCCGGATTCATCCGAAAAAATGACGTTTTGCCATTCGTGCACCCAGGTTCGCCGTTGAGTACACAATCGCGGGCGCTCCTGTCTGTGATGCAGCGTCAAGGGTAACCGCAGCCATGGTCCCCGAGCTGATTGTCCAATCTGCTGCAAACGTCGTCGACCTGTTCGTGCAGATGGTTGTTGTCTTGCAAACGTCCCCATCTGTTGACTCAGGGATCGAGACGTGGCTGCACGATCCGTTACAGCCATGCGGATAAGATGCCTGTCATCTCGACTGCTAGTGATACGCGGCCGTTTCGATCCAGCACGACGTTCCGTATTACCCTCCTGAACCCACCGATTCCATATTCTGCTAACAGGCATTGGATTTAGACCAACGCGAGCAGCAATGTTGCGATACGATAAACCGCAATCGCGATAGGCTACAATCCAACCTTTATCAAAGTCGGAAACGTGATGGTACGCATTTCTCCTCCTTACACGAGGCATCACAGCAACGTTTCACCAGGCAACGCCGGTCAACTACTGTTTGTGTATGAGAAATCGGTTGGAAACTTTCGTCATGTCAGCAAGTTGTAGGTGTCGCCACCGGCGCCAACCTTGTGTGAATGCTCTGAAAAGCTCATCATTTGCATATCAAAGCATCTTCTTCTTGTCGGTTAAATTTCTCGTCTGTAGCACGTCATCTTCGTAGTGTATCAATTTTAATGGCCAGTAGTTACTTTGACAATTACACAAATGTGTCCCAAGCAAAGGGCGACATACGAAATAATAAATCTTCTTTAGTATAAACAAGCACGAGTCTGAGATACGTAGAATGTACGATCAAAGTAACTAGTGTTGACGGTTCTATACAAGTGCCTAGTCTTGAAACTACTGCTGAAATGGGGCGCGACCAGTCGGGCGTGGCGTTTATGTCCTCTTCACATAGGGGCCGCTATTGTCGCGTTGTCGTCCTGGAGTGGAGTCGGTCAGTGGGCGATTGGCTGACGTCTCGCAGCCATTTCTGCTCTGTTGTTCCTGACTGGCGTTCCGGCGCTTGACCTTATGCGTAACAAAAAGAAACCTCACAAAAATTATAAAGAGGCCACAGATTGCTTTACTATGCACTTACCGACGTGAAATAAATGCAATGAATTCCACTAGTTTAAATCGAAAATTTTGTAGTACCGTCAGCACCTTCAATACACTTTTCAGCTCTCTTGTGCTGCCGTACGCAGTTCTGCGGTCTCCTTAGCGTTCTTTTATTAATGTAGCACTATTCGTGGTCACTTGAGTTTACTTTTTTCAACAGACTTCGATTTTTGTCCACTTCTGCGTGTCACATAGAATAGAATAAAAACAATACCAAACGACAGTGATCGAACAACGTTTTGTTCGCTCGCAGTCACAACGTCCAGGGATTCCATCGTACTGAAAGACCCTACCTAATCTTACAACCACAAAAATGCCTTTCAGTACGACGGGAACTCAACATCAGATAATACGCAGTTAAATGACAGTCAGACACTAAATAACGCAACATCCAAACAAAAGAAAAAAACGGCATTGGTGATTGTTTGTCTAGACCAGCACAGCGGAACTGTAGGTAATTGTAACAAACCGCACTCACACTGCACCTATTGCCGATTGATTGCATCGTAAAGCGAGCTTTTTTACTTGAAGTTTATCACTCGGTTGTCTCCTAAATATTAGTTTTAGATTAAAGTACATAGCAAGGAAATAGGAAAAAGTAAATAATACTATAAAAAACAATGTAAAATGTGTATCCACGTAGATAAAACATGACGGCAGCGCTAAAACTGTCCACGGAATCTTACCTAGTCCCACTGAACGGTGGTTTACGGTAACGATCTTCAGGTTATTGTATATACTGACATATCATTTACACTTCTGATACTCCCTGCCACTCTACTAATACTCTTTCTGAAGCAGCTGTTTTCGAAGGTTGTTGAGGTAGCTGACTTTGCGCCCAGTCACCAGAACAAATGTTTGCCACGAAATATATTTTATGCGGCACACGACGATCAGGGAACAGATTCGGATGTTTTATACGAGGTGCATTCAAGTACTAAGGCCTCCGATTTTTTTTCTAATTAACTACTCACCCGAAATCGATTAAACTGGCGTTACTTCTCGACGTAATCGCTCTGCAGACGTACACATTTTTCACAACGCTGACGCCATGATTCCATGGCAGCGGCGAAGGCTTCTTTAGGAGTCTGTTTTGACCACTGGAAAATCGTTGAGGCAATAGCAGCACGGCTGGTGAATGTGCGGCCACGGAAAGTGTCTTTCATTGTTGGAAAAAGCCAAAAGTCACTAGGAGCCAGGTCAGGTGAGTAGGGAGCATGAGGAATCACTTCATAGTTGTTATCACGAAGAAACTGTTGCGTAACGTTAGCTCGATGTGCGGGTGCGTTGTCTTGGTGAAACAGCACACGCACAGCCCTTCCCGGACGTTTTTGTTGCAGTGCAGGAAGGAATTTGTTCTTCAAAACATTTTCGTAGGATGCACCTGTTACCGTAGTGCCCTTTGGAACGTAATGGGTAAGGATTACGCCCTCGCTGTCCCAGAACATGGACACCATCATTTTTTCAGCACTGGCAGTTACTCGAAATTTTTTGGCGGCGGTGAATCTGTGTGCTTCCATTGAGCTGACTGGCGCTTTGTTTCTGGATTGAAAAATGGCATCCACGTCTCATCCATTGTCACAACCGGCGAAAAGAAAGTCCCATTCATGCCGTCGTTGCACGTCAACATTGCTTGGCAACATGCCACACGGGCAGCCATATGGTCGTCCGTCAGCATTTGTGGCACCCACCTGGATGACACTTTTCGCATGATCTGTTCAACAGTCATTCGGCGATCCCCCCAAACAATTTTCTCCACTTTCTCGATCATGTCGTCAGACCAACTTGTGCGAGCCCGAGGTTGTTTCGGTTTGTTGTCACACGATGTTCTGCCTTCATTAAACTGTTGCACCCACGAACGCACTTTCGACACATCCATAACTCCATCACCACATGTCTCCTTCAACTGTCGATGAATTTCAATTGGTTTCACACAAAGCAAATTCAGAAAACGAATGATTGCACGCTGTTCATGTAAGGAAAACGTCGCCATTTTAAGTATTTAAAACAGTTCTCATTCTCGCCGCTGGCGGTAAAATTCCATCTGCTGTACGGTGCTGCCATCTCTGGGACGTATTGACAATGAATGCGGCCTCATTTTAAAACAATGCGCATGTTTCTATCTCTTTCCAGTCCTGAGAAAAAAAATCGGAGGCCTTAGAACTTGAATGCACCTTGTATTACTTTTGCCCGTCTGATAAGTGAACATAAGTTACATAATAACATTAAAACAACACTTAGAACTGTTTTATGTCTCCCATTTCAAACTGAATATATTACGATGAATAAATAAATAAGTAAGAGCTGTATTTCTTGAAAATTAAAAAACGCCTGAACTTTTGTTCAATATTTTGCAAAGCAAAGTATTTGTAAGATTATATAAACATTCTAGAAGGGGCTATGAATTACAGACTGAACATTAAGGGTCTAAGGTCACGGTTTTTTCTCTTCCTGGTGTGCATGCATGAAGGTCCCTGTGACGGCCTCAGTTTTCTCTCCTCTCATTGTTACAAGATACGCGTGAAATATACGCAGGATAATATCTGTCCGGAAAATTCTCGGAAACCGGCTCTTTCAACTACAACTGTTCTTCCAACGATAACGTCGTCCATTTGGAAACATTGAGTATTTAATTGATGCACTCGTTTGGCTCAGCGATGCGTTCAGAATAAGTTTAATTCTCCTTATTATTTGTGAATCCATCCTCATTGGAACCTTATTTACTTGTCCGTACACAACTCGCAAAAACAGATAATGCAAACATCTTGTAAACGCCCTTTGCTGCGAGTATTCACCTACACGACATTATTTTACTTGCACGCCTAAACGGTTTTCATCAAATACCGCGTCCAAAGCTCGTGGTCTAGTGGCTAGCTGCCTCTGGATCACGGGGTCCCGGCTTCGATTCCAGACCGGGTCGGGGATTATCTCTGTCCGGGGACTGCGTGTTTGTGTTTCCTCATCATTTCATCATCATCATCATCATTTTTGACAGTGGCTAGATTGTACTATAAAAAAAATTGGACAGTGTAAGAACCGGGACTTTGTACGGGCGCTGATGACCGCGCAGTTGAGCGCCCCACAAACTAAACATCATCATTTACCGCCACGAGGAGTGGCCGTGCGGTTTGAAGAGCCGTGTGACGGACTGCGCGGCCGCTCCCGCCGGAGGTTCGAGTCCTCCCTCGGGTATGGGTGTGTGTGTTGTTCTTATCATAAGTTAGTTTAAGTAGTGTGTAAGACTAGGAACCGATGACCTCAGGGGTTTGGCCTTTTAGGAATTCACAGACATTTTTTCATCAATTACCACAGTGTAATCCCTTGAGTTACAGTGATTTCGCATTGAACTTCATTGTGCTGATTACTGCGAAACGTCACTCTGATGTTGTAGCACAAAGATGTATTATTTCTTTTTACTTACTCACATAGTGTGAACGTATATAACTTACCAGTCAATAGTGAGGGGACATGTCAAATCCGATGCTTGTTACTTTTGCGCTGGGAATTTCGCAGGAGAAAACTGAAAGCACTCACAGAGGATTCTAACCCGTATGGACTCGTATTCGATCATAGAATCTACATAAAGCAAGGTAAACGGTATATATGCAATTTTCATATATCCCGCCTTCGTTCCACAATACGTGGTAAGGAAATTGAAGCACCCAGAAGGGGAAGAGAAAACTAAATGAAACTTCACGTACTGATAAGGCATGAGATGTTATTCCAGCGATTAAAAAATCGAGTAAAATTTACAAAAAACATGAGCCCACTTACCAGTGTGGTGTTGCATCGTCTCTGGCATGGATGCATGCAGTGATTTGGTTGGTAAGAATGTCGTAAAGCCATTGTATCACCTACATGTACATCGATACTCCACAAGCCATCCGACAGTGTATGCCGGGGAATACCTTGTGTACCAGTGTCACTTCCCATTTTCCTGTTCCAGTCGTGAATCGTTCGCGGGAAACACGATTGCTGGTAAGCCTCTGTGTGGGCTCGAATGTCTCTGATTTTATCTTCACGGTCTTTCCGATAGATATATGTACGAGGACGCAATATATTGGTTGACTCTCTCCTGAAAATACGCTCTCGGAACATGAACACTAAACCACACCACGAGGCAGAACGCCTCTATTGAAGCGGCTGCCACTTTCAATCGCTCCGTACGTATGCTCCAAGATATTTAAC
This sequence comes from Schistocerca cancellata, assembly GCF_023864275.1. Taxonomy (NCBI): domain Eukaryota; kingdom Metazoa; phylum Arthropoda; class Insecta; order Orthoptera; family Acrididae; genus Schistocerca; species Schistocerca cancellata. The sequence goes on along the minus strand of NC_064629.1, from coordinate 206,870,452 downwards.
GGATGTCATTGCTTGCAGTTATTGTTCTGTAGTCGTGTAAGCATACAATAACGGATCTTCCTGCCTACTTATAGGCTATGCGTTACATTTGTTTATGCTGAAGGTCAACTGGCACTCCCTGTACGAAGTATCGATTCTCTGCAGGTCTGCCCACTTTTCGTTACAATCCTCCAGGGTTACGACTTCTCTGTATACAACAGCATCCTCGGCAGAACCCTCATGGAACTTCCGACGTTATTTGCTATTTCATTTATACAGGTTGTTTATCTTAAGAGTCGTAAGGCCCATTTTCTCTGGCGTTTGGCAAATATTTGCAATTTCGTTTTTACATTGTGTAGCTGGGACCATCAGTACTTTCATGTATCCCCACTATTGACAGAAAGCGTTTGTTTCCCATTTCAAACGAAACGATTCTTAAAGCGGAGTTTTACGTGCCCATTCGATACAGTGGTCCCAAATTGATCTAGTACGATATTCGTTTTATCGATCCGTATTCATCTACATCTACATCTACATCTGCATAGATACTCTGCAATCCACACTACAGCGCTTGGCGCAGGGTTCCTCCTTCTACTATTACTCATTTCCTTCCCTGCTCCACTCGCAAGTAGAGAGAGAGAAGTACAACTCTTTGTATGGTCAAATTTCTTGTATATTATCCTCTTGGACCTTAGGTAGGATGTATGATGGAAGCAGTAGAATCGTTCGGCAGTTAGCTGCAAAAGTCGGTTCTCAAAGTTTTCTCAATAGCGTTTCTCGAAAAGATTTCTCAAAAAGAATGTCCTCTTCCCTCCAGGGCTCCCAATTTGAGTTCCCGAAGCATGTCCGTAACAGCTGCGTATTGTTGGAACTTACCAGTAACAAATCCAGCAGCCCGCCTCTGAACTGCTTCAGTGTCTTCCTTTAATCCGACCCGGTATGGATCCCAGACACTAGAGCAATACTCAAGAATAGGTGCACTAGCGTCCTACATGTGAACCACACTTTCCTAGAATTCTCCCAATAAACCGCACACCTCCAGTCATCTTCCCTACCACAATCCTCACATGGCCTTTCCAGTTCATTTCGCTTGGCAACATTATGTCCAGATATTTTAATGACGTGACTGTGTAAAGCATGACACTAATGACGTTGCATCCGGAAATTAAGCGTCTTTTTTCCTACTCATCCGCATTAATTTACTTTTTTTTCATTTAGAGCGACCTATCCATCACATCAACTAGAAAGTTTGCCTAAGCCATCTTGTATCTTTCAACAGTCACTCAACTTCGACACCTTACCGTACACCATGGCATCATCAGCAAACAACCACAGATTGCTGCCCACCTTGTCCGCCAAATCATCTATGTATATAGAGAATAATTGCAGGCCTATCTCACATCTCTGGGGTACTCCTGACGATACCCTTGTCTCTGATGAGCAGGGACAGTAAAACTCGAAGAATAAACAACAATACAGCAGCGACTGAGTAGCGCTGCATGCTTGGAGGTAGCAGTTAGCACGGGCCAGGGCGGTGCTGTCACTGCTAGACTACTGATTATTCTTCTGTCCGTGTAGATACTTGGATACTTGTCTTGTTGCAATCAAGCCCATTTCCAGACTCACGGTTCTCGATGGGATTATAAGACTTTGCAAGGCCGTGCGAACAGAACGTCTGTCCTCTCACGGCAGCAGAGTTACTGCATGACGTTGAGCGTGGTCCTCCTAAACTTATCGATTCATTATTCGCATGACAATCATGGGATACCAGCCAACAAGAGCAACAATATCGTGGAACGAAGTATAGCGCTCACTACAGGCCACGATCTTACCACTGTCGAATTCCGACATGTGTTGCTGCTCATCTCTCTTTATTACACGAGGCATAACATCATCTTCTCACAGTGTTCCCTTATATGCACACTCGTCAGCCAGAACTTTATGACCACCGACCTACTGTCGACATCAAACCGTCCAGGCGATAGCAGCGTCATCTGACGAGGAATGACTGCCAGTCAGGCACACGCACAGTGCATCTATACTGAAGCGCCATAGAAACTGGTATAGGCATGTGTATTCAAATACAGAGATATGCAAACAGGCAGAATACGGCGCCGCGGTCGGCAACGCCTATACAACACAAGTGTCTGGCGCAGTTGTTAGATAAGTTACTGCTGCTACAATGGTAGGTTATCAAGATTTAAGTGTGACTGAACGTGGTGTTATAGTCGGCGCACGACCGATGGGACACAGCATCTCCGAGGTAGAGATGAAGTGGGAATCAATCCGATATAACATCTAATCTCCGACATCGCTACGGCCGGAGAAAGATCCTGAAAGAACGGGACCAACGACGAGGGAAGAGAATCGTTCAACGTGACGGAAGTGCAACCATTCCACAAATTGCTGCATGTTTCATCCCTGGACCATTAACAAGTGAGAGCGTGCACATTCAGCGAAATATCATCGATATGGGCTGTCACACAAAGCTTTACGCCGCGCCGGGGCCCGTCAACACCGACATTGGACAGTTGATGACTGGAAACATGTTGCCTGGTCGGACGAGTCTCTTTTCAAATTGTATCGAGCGGATGGACGTGCACGGGTATGAAGACAACCTCATGAATCAATGGACGCTGCATATCAGCAGGGGAATGTTCAAGACTGGTGGAGGCTCTGTAATGATGTGGGGAGTGTGCAGTTGAAGTGGTACGGGACACCTGATACGTCTCTGTCAGGTGACACGTACGTAAGCATCCTTTCTGATCTCCTGCATCCATTCATGTCCATTGTGCATTCCGACAGACTTGGGCAATTCCAACAAGACAATGCGACACCCCACACGCCCGGAATTGCTACAGAGTGGCACCACCGAACGCTCTTCTGAGTTTAAACACCTCCGCTGGCTACCAAACTCCCCAGACACTAGCATTATTTAACATGTCTGGGATGCCTTGAAACGTGCTGTTCAGAAGAGACCTCCACCCCCTCGTACTCTTACGAATTTATGGGCAGCTCTGGAGGATTCATGGTGTCAATTCCCTCCAGTACTACTTCGGACATTAGTCGAGTCCATGCCATGTCGTGCACTTTTGCGTGCTCGCAGGGGCCCTACACTATATTAGGCAGGTGTACCGGTTTCTTTGGCTCTTCAGTGTAGTATAAGTGAGCATGCTGCTTGTGTGTAGAAAGGGGAAGGCGCGCGATCTGTCTGAGTTTGACCGAGGGGCTCGGCACGAGCTTTTCGGAAACTGCACGACTTTTCGGGTGTTGGAGGAGTTCTATGGTGTGTGTCTTCAATACGTCACGAAACCGAGGTGAAACCATGTCAATACGTCGCGGGTTGGGCGGCCACTCCTTGTAATAGATGTCGGACACCGTAGGCTGAGCAGTCTGGTAAAACATGACAGGTGGCGAAATGTGGCGGAACTAACATAAGACATTAATGCTGGGCAGAGTACGAGTGCCTCTGAATAGGCAGTGCACCCTACACTCCTAACGATGGGCCTCGGCAGCCGACGACCCATGCATGTGCCTATGTTAACACCACGACATCGTCAACTACGAGCACCTGACAATCGTCACTGGACGTTGGCACAGTGATAGAACGTTGCATTGTCTGATGAATCCCGATAACCTACTTCATCATGCCAATGGGAGGGCGAGGATCCGTCGTCTTCAAGGAAAACAGCTTCTTGACACTTGTACTGCGGGACGAAGACGAGGTGGCGCCGGTTCCATTATGCTTTGGGGAAGATTCACATAGGCATCCATGGGTCCAGTGTAGAGTTTACGAGACTCCATGACGACCAAGGAGTATCGTACACTGGTTGCAGACCACGTACACCCCTTCAGAACGATCATGTTTCCCGAAGGCGGTAGCATTTTTCAACAAGATAATGTGCCATGTCACAAGTCCAGGAGTGTGATGGAGTGGTTCGAGAAACACAGTGGGGAGTTCCAATTGACGTGATGTGTTCCCAACTTGCCAGATACGAACCCAATCGAGCACATCTGGACTGTGATTAATCGTGACGTCAGATCTCATCGCCCATCTCCCTGGAGTCAGAGCTTATCGGCCCCCTCCAGAATTTACGGCAATTAGGTGACTTGTGTGTGCAGACGTTGTGTCAATTCCCTCCAGCGACGTCCCGAAGCCTCATTGCTTCCATGCCACGACGCGTCGCCACTGTTATCAGTGGCAAAGATGGACATGCCGGCTATTAGGTATGTGGTCATAATGTTCTGTCTGATCAGTGTATACAGAATGTAGATTGCGTTATTTCTACCGTCTTTGTACGGTTGTATGGATACATTTATCATTTGCTGATCCAAGCATGTAGTACACGCTACGGTCTCAGGTTCGAATCCTGTCTCGGGCACGGATGTGAGCCATTTGAACCATGTAGTACATTTCATGTCTCTTTGACATTTGTGCCTGCCGTCTTCAAGATGTTGTAATGTTAACGCTCGGCAGTGTACATTCCAATCCACATTCTACTTTTCACTCGTATCTGCTTCGCTTCTACTATGCTTCTATTACTTCAGATATACTATAAGATAGGAATGTTTCCCATCGACAGCTCCTCAAGCGTAGTACCCGACAAAGTGAAGCACTTGTTAAGGCATTAAACTCGCATTCGAGAAAAGGGGAGCACCGCTTCGTGTTGGGTTACTATAATTTAGGATTTTTTCTGTTTGTGTGAATCACTAGAGTCAACGGCGGAACTGATCCTTAAACAAGCGCTATTTCCTTTTGCGTCCTTGTGCAGGTTCAGTTTGTACTCCGTCTGTAATGCTTTTGATGTTGATGATTTATTATACTCCAATTTTTTTCCATTTACTAACGTTCCGTTTTGGTTGTTACTTCCCTGATTTTATGTAGAAAATTCTTGTTATTTCTCCTTCAGATACTATATTTTCATAGAACATTTCTTTTTGTAACTGCGTCCTTTCCCACAGGGAACCTCGGATTTTTTTCTTTTCGGTCATTAATTCATTGATCGTAGCCCTTCCGAGACGATGAACATTATAAAAAGTCGGCACAACTTCACCAGCAGCTGCAGAGAAATGATGCGCTCTACATCTACAAGAAAGTTTCCGTATAAATAACTTCCTCTTATTATGGGAGTGCTTTCTTTTCATAGAATAAAATAAATAGATAATTAATTTCCGATAGAAGCTACCATCAACAACAATACTTACTTTTGTTTACGCAGTTGTTAAAGGTCTTAGTTAGAAGACTGGAATTCAAAACTGAAACGAGACAAAGGTGGAAGGAACGAAATCATCATGTTGAAATGTAAGACAAAAACGGCATAAGCTTTTCGTCAGTGCAGCAGAATTAAAATAATGTGGTATCAAATTCAAACTCGATATTATCAAAGAAAACGGCAAGAAACGTTGTTTAGGATAAATTGCAAAGGATTTGTAAATAATTCGGGGAAATAAATGATAAAGTTCAGGTCGTATGAAGGTCTCAGAAGCGAATCCTATCGAATCAAGACCTATTTCATAGCGCACACAGTCCAATGGCTTCGTACTTTATTCTCTAATCGGACGCGGCAATTCGCGTGTTTTGTTACTTCTCCGAATCGTTTCTGAAAGCCCGACTTTTATTTAGTCACAAAGGCCATGGCCACTTCAATTTGCATTCATCGCGAAATAGACGAGAGGCGCTCGTCTCTAACGACCTCTTTGATGGCTGCAGGCGAAGCGTAAAGGTCGCCCTTCAGGAAGGTCACTACAATTGCTCCATCGCACCCAAACAGTTCTCACTCCGATGAACCCTGTGTCCCCAAAGACCAACTCTGTGCGTGTGACCGTTATCAGCTATCGTAGGCATATATTCAAATGAAGGAATTTCCATGTTTTAGGACACATTTTTGGTCGTACTAAAGAAAATTTTTACAACTATGACTCAAATTTAATACGTTCTTTCAGAAACATTTATTTGCCTCTTTGTGAAGACCGGAAAGTGATTTTAACTGCCTCCATTGTCTACATCTACTCGATACTCCAAAATCCGCCTTACGGCGCGAGGTGGAGAGTTCCTTTCGTGTTCCACTCGCAAACAGAATGAGGAAAAACGACTATCTACATGCCTCCGTGTAAGCCCTAATTTCTCGTGTCTTACATTCGTGGTCCTACACGTACAATGTGTGTTGGAAGTAACAGAATCGTTCTGCAGTCAGCTTCAAATGCCTGTTCTCTAAATTTTTTCAGAAGTGTTCCTGGAAAAGAATGTCTCCTTTCCTCCTGGGATTCCCGTTTGAATTCCCAAAGCATCTCCGTCACGCTTGCGTGTTGTTCAGACCTACTAGTAATTAAGCTAGTAGCCCGCCTCTGAACTGATTTAATGGGGGTTGGGTTGTTTGGGGGAAGAGACCAAACAGCTAGGTCATCGGTCTCATCGGCTTAGGGAAGGATGGGGAAGGAAGTCGGCCGTGCCCTTTCAAAGGAACCATACCGGAATTTGCCTGGAGCGATTTAGGGAAATCACGGAAAACCTAAATCAGGATGTCCGGACGACTGATTTAATGTTTTCTTTCAATCAGTACTTAAGAGTAGGTCGCACCAGCGTCCTGTATGTGGTCTCCTTTACATCTGAACCACTCTTTCCTAAAGTTCTAACAATAAGCTGTGGTCGATCATTCGCCTTCCCTACCACAGTCTTCACATGCTCGTTCCATTTCATATCGCTTTGCAAAGTTACGCCCAGATATTTAAACGACTTGACGGTGTCAAGCAGGACACTAGTAATACTGCATCCGAATGTTACAGGTTTGTTCTTCCTATTCATCCGTGTTAACTTACAATTTACTACATTTAAAGCTAGCTGCCATTCATCACAACATCTAGAAATTTTATCTAAGTCACCTTATATCCTCCTTTAGTCATTCAACGACACTATCTTACCGCACTCCACAGCATCATCAGCAAATAACAGCAGATCGCTGTCCACCTTGTCCATCAAATCATTTAAGTATGTAGAGAATAACAGGGGTCCTATCACACTTGCCTGTGACACTCCTGAAGTTACCGTTGTCTCTGATGGACATGCGGCGTCGAGGACAACATATTGGGTTCTATTATTAAAGAAGTCTTCGAGCCACTCGCGTATCTGTGAACCTATTCCATATGCTCGTACGTTCTTTAACACCCTGCAATGGGGCACCGAGTTAACCGCTTTCCAGAAATCTAGAAATATGGTATCTGCCTGTAGCCCTTCATCCATAGTTCGCAGTATATGATGTGAGGATAGGGCAAGCTGAATTTTGCATGAGTGATGCTTTCTAAAACCATGATGATTCGTAGACATAAGATTCCTCAGGACCTGGTAACTTTTTTTGTTTGGAACTCCTTCAGTTGTTCCTATACGCCACAGATCCTTATTACTGTCTGAGGGGAGTCTGTCTGATGGTGAAACGACGGTATGTTTGTACGATTCTCCTGAGTGAACAATTGTCAGTTTTTTACCTATAAGCACTACTCTACAAAATAAGGAGGAAAATATTGCAACATTTCATTTTAAACAATGGCGTTCATCACTCATATTTTTCATGTCTGATATAATCCTAATGAAAATGGATTCTACAGAACTGTATACACCTTTCCTGTATTATTAGAGAAGAAACAACATTTTTTTTAACTACGCCCAACACGAAGTTCGCTAATTACACTGCAAGCAGTTCTGATGTTCATTTTTTTCATTTTTGGCGTAGAAATAGCCCTTCTAAATGCACAGAATTAGCCAGGTATATGTTACGACGGTGGGAATTTAAGGAGATGGGACCTGGATAAACTGAAAGAACCAGAGGTTGTACAGAGTTTCAGGGAGAGCATAAGGGAACAATTGACAGGAACTGGGGAAAGAAATACAGTAGAAGAAGAATCGGTAGCTTTGAGGGATGAAGTAGTGAAGGCAGCAGAGGATCAACTAGGGCCGGCCGAAGTGGCCGTGCGGTTAAAGGCGCTGCAGTCTAGAACCGCAAGACCGCTACGGTCGCAGGTTCGAATCCTGCCTCGGGCATGGATGTTTGTGCTGTCCTTAGGTTAGTTAGGTTTAACTAGTTCTAAGTTCTAGGGGACTAATGATCTCAGCAGTTGAGTCCCATAGTGCTCAGAGCCATTTGAACCATTTTTTTGATCAAGTAGGTAAAAAGACGAAGGCTAGTAGAAATCCTTGGGTAACAGAAGAAATATTGAATTTAACTGATGAAAGGAGAACATACAAAAATGCAGTAAACGAAACAGGCAAAAAGGAATACAAACGTCTCAAAAATGAGATCGACAGGAAGTGCAAAATGGCTAAGCAGGGATGGCTAAAGGAAAAATGTAAGGATGTAGAGGCTTATCTCACAAGGGGTAAGATAGATACTGCCTACAGGAAAATTAAAGAGACCTTTGGAGATAAGAGAACCACTTGTATGAACATCAAGAGTTCAGATGGAAACCCAGTAGTAAGCAAAGAAGGGAAAGCAGGAAGGTGGAAGGAGTATATAGAGCGTCTATACAAGGGCGATGTACTTGAGGACAATATTATGGAAATGGAAGAGGATGTAGATGAAGATGAGATGGAAGATACGATATTGCGTGAAGAGTTTGACAGAGCACTGAAAGACCTGAGTCGAAACAAGGCCCCCGGAGTAGACAACATTCCATTGGAACTACTGACGGCCTTGGGAGAGCCAGTCCTGACAAAACTCTACCAACTGGTGAGCAAGATATATGAAACAGGCGAAATACCCTCAGACTTCAAGAATAATATAATAATTCCAATCCCAAAGAAAGCAGGTGTTGACAGATGTGAAAGCTACCGAACAATCAGTTTAATAAGCCACAGCTGCAAAATACTAACACGAATTCTTTACAGACGAATGTAAAAACTAGTAGAAGCCGACCTCGGGGAAGATCAGTTTGGATTCCGTAGAAATACTGGAACACGTGAGGCAATACTGACCTTACGACTTATCTTAGAAGAAAGATTAAGGAAAGGCAAACGTACGTTTCTAGCATTTGTAGACTTAGAGAAAGCTTTTGACAATGTTGACTGGAATACTCTCTTTCAAATTCTCAAGGTGGCAGGGGTAAAATACAGGGAGCGAAAGGCTATTTACAATTTGTACAGAAACCAGATGGCAGTTATAAGAGTCGAGGGACATGAAAGGGAACCAGTGGTTGGGAAGGGAGTAAGACAGGGTTGTAGCCTCTCCCCGATGTTATTCAATCTGTATATTGAGCAAGCAGTAAAGGAAACAAAAGAAAAATTCGGAGTAGGTATATCCATGGAGAAGAAATAAAAACTTTGAGGTTCGCCGATGACATTGTAATTCTGTCAGAGACAGCAAAGGACTTGGAAGAGCAGTTGAACGGAATGGATGGTGTCTTGAAGGGAGGATATAAGATGAACATCAACAAAAGCAAAACGAGGTTAATGGAATGTAGTCGAATTACGTCGGGTGGTGTTGAAGGTATTAGATTAGGAAATGAGACACTTAAAGTAGTAAAGGAGTTTTGCTATTTGGGGAGTAAAATAACTGATGATGGTCGAGGTAGAGAGGATATAAAATGTAGACTGACAATGGCAAGGAAAGCGTTCCTGAAGAAGAGAAATTTGTTAACATCGAGTACAGATTTAAGTGTCAGGAAGTCATTTCTGAAAGTATTTGTATGGAGTGTATCCATGTATGGAAGTGAAACGTGGACGGTAAATAGTTTGGACAAGAAGAGAATAGAAGCTTTCGAAATGTGGTGCTACAGAAGAATGCTGAAGATTAGATGGGTAGATCACATAACTAATGAGGAAGTATTGAACAGGATTGGGGAGAAGAGAAGTTTGTGGCACAACTTGACCAGAAGAAGGGATCGGTTGGTAGGACATGTTCTGAGGCATCAAGGGATCACCAATTTAGTATTGGAGGGCAGTGTGGAGGGTAAATATCGTTGGGGGAGACCAAGAGATGAATACACTAAGCAGATTCAGAAGGATGTAGGTTGCAGTAGGTACTGGGAGATGAAGGAGCTTGCACAGGATAGAGTAGCATGGAGAGCTGAATCAAACCAGTCTCAGGACTGAAGACCACAACAACAACAACATGTTACGACGGATCTTATTAGTGTGAGAATAATAAAAGTGGATAAGCTTTAGTTAAGGCCGACATATTCTTTTTCTTCATACAGTTCTAAATGTGACACAAGGAAATATTCCGTCTACATTCTGCTCTATAAATTTAAAATGTTCGATATAACCGGTTACTTCATTATCTTGTGATAGTAAAATGTTTCTTTTATAGATTTCTACAAAAGAAATTGTATGCATAGTACACTACTGGACATTAAAATTACTACATCACGAAGATGACGTGCTACAGACGCGAAATTTAACCGACAGGAAGAAGATGCTGTCATATGCAAATGATTAGCTTTTCAGAGCATTCACACAAGGTTGGCGCCGGTGGCGACACCTACAACGTTCTGACATGAGGAAAGTTTCCAACCGATTTCTCATACACAAATAGCAGTTGACCGGCGTTGCCTGGTGAAACGTTGTTGTGATGCCTCGGGTAAGGAGAAGAAATGCGTACCATCACGTCTCCGACTTTGATAAAGGTCGGATTGTAGCCTATCGCGATAGCGGTTTATCGTATCGCGACATTGCTGCTCGCGTTGGAAGAGATCCAATGACTGTTAGCAGAATATGAAATTTGTGAGTTCAGGAGGGGAATACGGAACGCCGTGCTGGATCCCAATGGCCTCGTATCACTAGCAGTCGAGATGACAGGCATCTTATTCGCATGGCTGTAACGGATCGTGCAGCCACGTCTCGATCCCTGAGTCAACAGATGGGGACGTTTGCAAGACAACAACCATCGGCACGAACAGTTCCACGACGTTTGCAGCAGCATGGACTACCAGTTCGGAGACCATGGCTGTGGTTACCATTGACGCTGCATCACAGACAGGAACGCCTGCGATGGTGTACTAAACAACGAACCTGGATGCACAAATGGCAAAACGTCATTTTTTCGGATGAATCCAGGTTCTGTTTACAGCATCGTGATGGTCCATCCGTGTTTGGCGACATCGCGGTGAACGCACATTGGAAGTGTGTATTTGTCATCGCGTACTGGCGTATCACCCGGCGTGATCGTATGGGGTGCCATTGGTTACACGTCTCGGTCACCTCTTGTTCGCATTGACGGCACGTTGAACAGTGGACGTTACATTTCAGATGTGTTACGACCCGTGGCTCTACCCTTCATTCGATCCCTGCGAAACCCTACATTTCAGCAGGATAATGCACGACCGCATGTTGCAGGTCCTGTTCGGGCATTTCTGGATACAGAAAATGTTCGACCGCTGCCCTGGCCAGCACATTCTACAGATCTCTCACCAATTGAAAACGTCTTGTCAATGGAGGCCGAGCAACTGGCTCGTCGCAATACGCCAGTCACTACTCTTGATGAACTGTGGTATCGTGTTGAAGCTGCATGGGCAGCTGTACCTGTACACGCCATCCAAGCTCTGTTTGACTCAATTCCCAGGCGTATCAAGGCCGTTATTACGGCCAGAGGTGCTTGTTCTGGGTACTGATTTCTCAGGATCTGTGCACCCCAATTGCCTGAAAATGTAATCACATGTCAGTTCTAGTATAATATATTTGTCCAATGAATACCCATTTATCATCTGCGTTTCTTCTTGGTGTAGCAATTTTAATGGCCAGTAGTGTATTTTATGCAATTGAGTCTTGCGGTAAGCCGGCCGGGGTGGCCGAGCGGTTCTAGGCGCTACAGTCTGGAACCGCGCGACCGCTACGGTCGCAGGTTCGAATCCTGCCTCGGGCATGGATGTGTCTGATGTCCTTAGGTTAGTTAGGTTTAAGTAGTTCTAAGTTCTAGGGGACTGATGACCTCAGAAGTTAAGTCCCATAGTTCTCAGAGCCATTTCTTGCGGTATCCGGTGTACTGATGTTACTCATCATTCTAGTAAGTGAATAGATTACGTTAAATTGAATGTCTTTCATCCCCAAATAGAAAGTTCTTTCAGCCTTCAACAAGGTAAAGCACCAGATATCACAAACGATGATAATCTGGAAATTCGTACATTTACCGGGAACGGTACATTCCGTGTGTGGTGTTTTATTACCACTCGCATTTAGAACGTCACCGTGGATACTGCTGCACCCATTCTGCAATTCACCATGCACAACATCTCTCCATTTTTTATTTCAGGCACTAAAACATGGCTTGACTTAGTGCCTCCTATTTCAAGACAGAAGTTATCTAGAGAACATTAAGTTCATAATGGGAATTTTAGAGCACGTTTAAACTGACTTACGTCTGAGGAGCGAACGGGACACTAAAAACTCACACTTTCCTGATGTTGCAGGTACTCTGAAGGCCGAGCATTGTCACCCGTTGAATATGTATAATACTGTCCAAATGTACCATCGAAAAGGCACACATTTCGTTGCATGATGTCATCCCGAAGACCAGAATTGCCATAATACCCTCAAGAATCAAGCGTAGAGGCGAATATGCTCCTAAAATGATGCTATTTCGGATGATAAATGTCACTGGACTGTGCCAGATGAATAGACGTCAATGCGAGTAATTCGTGATCTGAACACCAATCCAATGTTACTAGGTCCCCTCGTGGTCGGCAAGATACCATTTACCTTGTGACACCTGTTACCTTTATGTGAGGGTACGGTGTCTGACGAAACGCAGTTTCGAAACGATGATACTTCCGGGGGTTGACCAAATACATGAAAACGCCGCGGAAAAAGCATGCTTGAACATAAACGCAGATGCTAGCCAATCCTGCAGATTGTGCTGTTGTATTTGACCACGAATGGCACCTGTCCTCAACACACTGGAAGTTTCAGTCGTCGCCATAACGGTGTTCTGTGTACTTGTGAGTGCATTATGTGTCGGAGCTAAGTGAATTCGAAAGGGGTGCCAAGTGGAAAGGGGTGTTCGTAGCAGCTGGTATGAGGGAGGGGGGGGGTGGAGGTGGGAAGGAGAGAAGAGTTTCATCTACATCTAGATATCTACAAACATACTACAGAATCCACCACACGGTTCGTGGTGGAGGGTACGATGTACCACAACTAGTCATTTCCTTTCCTGTTCCACATGCAGATAGGGCGAGGGGAAAACGACTGTCTATATGCCTCCGTAAAAGCCCGAAATTCTCGTATCTTATATTCGTGGCCCCTACGCGGAATGTATGCTGGTGGCAGTAGGAGCTTTCTACAGTCAGCTTCAAATGCCGGTTCTCTAAACTTCCTCAGTAGTGTTCTTCGAAATGAATGCCTTCTTCACTCCAGGAATTCTCGCTTGAGTTCCTAAAGCATATCCGTAACACTTGATGATGATCGAACCTACCGCTAGCAAATCTACACTACTGACCATTAAAATTGCTACACCACGAATATGACGTGCTACAAACGAGAAATATAACCGACAGGGAGAAGATGCTGTGATATGCAAATGATTAGCTTTTCAGAGCATTCACACAAGGTTGGCGCCAGTGGCGACACCTACAACGTGCTGGCATGAGGAAAGTTTCCAACCGATTTCTCATACACAAACAGCAGTTGACCGGAGTAGCCAGGTGAAACGTTGTTGTGATGAATCGTGTAAAGAGGCGAAATGCGTACCATCACGTTTCCGACTTTGATAAAGGTCGGATTGTAGCCTATCGCGATTGCGGTTTATCGTATCGTGACATTGCTTCTCGCATTGGTCGAGATCCAATGACTGTTAGCAGAATATGGAATCGGTGGGTTCAAGAGGGTAATATGGAACGCCGTGCTCGATCCCAACAGCATCGTATCACTAGCATTCGAGATAACAGGCATCTTATCCGCATGGCTGTAACGGATCGTGCAGCCACGTCTCGATCCCTGAGTCAACAGATGGGGACGTTTGCAAGACAACAACCATCTGCACGAACAGTTCGACGACGTTTGCAGCAGCATGGACTATCAGCTCGGAGACCATGGCTGCGGTTACCCTTGACGCTGCATCACAGACAGGAGCGCCTGCGATAGTGTACTCAACGACGAACCAGGGTGCACGAATGGCAAAACGTCATTTTTTCGGTTCTGTTTACAGCATCCTGATGGTCGCATCCGTGTTTAGCGACATCGAGGTGAACGCACATTGGAAGCGTGTACTCGTCATACCCATACTGGCGTATCACCCGGCGTGATGGTATGGGGTGCAATTTGTTACACGTCTCGGTCACCTCTTGTTCGCATTGACAGCACTTAGAACAGTGGATGTTACATTTCAGATGTGTTACGACCCGTGGCTCTACCCTTCATTCTATCCCTGCGAAACGCTACATTTCAGCAGGATAATGTACGACCGCCTGTACGGAACTTTCTGGATACAGAAAATGTTGGACTGCTACCCTGGCCAACACATTCTCCAGATCTCTCGCCAATGGAAATCGTCTGGTCAATAGTGGCTGAGCAACTGGCTCGTCGCAATACGTTAGTCACTACTTTTGATGAACTGTGGTATCGTGTTGAGGCTGCATGGGCAGCTGTACCTGTACACGCCATCCAAGCTCTGTTTGACTCAATGCCCAGGCGTATCGAGGCCGTTATTACGGCCAGAGGTGCTTGTTCTGGGTACTGATTTCACAGGATCTATGCACCCAAATTGCGTGAAAATATAATCACATGTCAGTTCTAGTATTATATTTTTGTCCAATGAATACCCGTTTATCACGTGCATTTCTTCTTGGTGTAGCAATTTTAATGGCCAGTAGTGTACTAGCTCTCCTCTGCACTGCTTCGATGCCTTCCTTCAATCCGACCTGCTACGGATTCCAAACACTCGGAAACATTCAAGAATAGGTATCACTAGCGTCGTATATGCAGTCTCCTTTGCAAATGATCCACATTTTCCTAGAATTCTACCAATCAGGCTCTCCTGCCAGAATCCTCACACGGTCGTTCCAGTTCATATCGCTTTTCTACGTTACGCTCACATATTTAAACAGGGTGACTGTGTCAAGCAGGACACTACTATTGCTGTATCCGAACATTCCAGGTTTGATCTTTCTAGTGATACACGTTAATTTACATTTTTCTGCACTTAGAGCTAGCTGCCATTCATAACACCAACTAGAATTTTTGCCTAAGTCATCTTGTATCTTCCTGCAGTCACTCAACTTCGATAACTTACCGTACATCACAGGAGCATCAGCAAACAACAATAGATTGCTGCCCACCTTGCCCGCCAAATCATATATGTGTATAAAGAATAATAGCTGTCCTGTCACACTTCCCTGGGATACTGCTGACACTTGTGTAGTCTTTGAGCTACTCACGTTTCTGTGAACCTATTCCATATGCTTGTACCTTCTTTAACAGCCTATAATGAGGCACCGTAACAAACACTTCCACGAAATCTAGAAATATGGAATCTGACTGCTGTCTATCATCCATAGTTCGCTGCATGTCATGTGAGGAAACGGCAAGCTGAGTTTCGCACGAGCGAGGCTTTTTCAACCCATGCAAATTTGTGGAAATCAGCTTCTCGGTCTCAACAAAATTATTATATTCCAACTGAGAATATGTTCAATGATTCTGCAGCAAAACGATGTATGGGATATTGGTCTGTAATTTTAACGTTCCGTTCTTTTGCTCTTCTTGTACATAGGAGTACATTTCCCGTGGCCTACAGTCATCCGATCTCAGTATTATCGAGCCTTAGTGGTCTACTTTGGAGAGAATGGTGCGTAATAACTACCCACCTCCATCATCGTAACCTGATCTTACCACTATTTTTCCAATATTAATGGTATAAGATACCCCTCAAAACCTTACACGAGCGCCGGCCGGTGTGGCCGAGCGGTTCTAGGCGCTACAGTCTGGAACCGCGCGACCGCTCCGGTCGCAGGTTCGAATCCTGCCTCGGGCATGGATGTGTGTGATGTCCTTAGTTTAGTTAGGTTTAAGTAGTTCTAAATTCTAGGGGACTGATGACCTCAGATGTTAAGTCCCATAGTGCTCAGAGCCAGCTCTTACACTAGCGGTATTTATCCATTCAAAGACGACTGGGAACTGTTTTTGAATGCTAGCGATTTCCCTGCACTGTGTTAGGCAAGTTAATGTGTTGTGTTTTGGTATTTCCATATTTTTGTCTACTTCATGTAGTCTGGCGAGAAATATGAGATCCAGAGGTTGTTGCAAAATCTCTGACCAGGGCAAGTACTGTGCAGGTTTGGTGTTTACGGACACTTTAGGTATGGTAGGAGCCTTTCACTGGGCCATAGAAGTTGATCTACGTGTCCATTCTGCAGTTTAATGCTGTTTCCTCCCTGTAATCTCCCCCATAGTTGCGAAATGTCACTATAGGCAACACGAAACTCTCTATCTGATGCTAACTGTTTCCTGCTCCTAATCTGACACTCATCTGTTCATAAGTAATGTCATCTAAATGTGATCTGTGACAGCCTCTCTTCCTAAAACAACATGCAACAGAATCACAGAACTTATGACCGCTATTCACATATACTGTTTCAGGTATTCTAAGCCGTGTTGAAATTATGTGCACCGTACATCGTATCGTTTCGTGTTGTCTCATCATTGATGCCGTACTGTATGGCCATGACTAAGATTTTTTTGTTTATCTCAATGATACCTTAACTTATCGACGTGAGTGTATTTTTCAGATTTTATTTTCCTAGTTATATAATATTCTGTTGTCACGGAGGGGTAATACGTGAAGATACGAAAGATCCCTGATGAGGGTCGGAGTACATTCACAAAAGCCTGCGTTTCGATACCCAGACTGCCTTGGAATTTTTTTCGGTCTCCCTGCAACAGGCTGGCTGAATCAGTTCAAAGATCAGCTAAAGACAAAGGCATACCACCTCCCACATCACCATGCCTGCAGGCGCCGTCTTGTTCAAACCAACCTTCCAGATTGAGGACAGCATTACTTAAGTTACGAAAGTAGCGTCATACTTAAACATCTGTGCTGTACTTCTGCTCTTTTGGCTGACTACGTCGTGCATGACAGAGGTTACTTCCCACTTTACCAGGTATTACGGTTTCATCCCATTCCATTCACGTATAGAGTGCAGGAAGAAAACTTGCCTGAACGCCTCTGTGCGCGCTGTAGTTAGTATAAGCTTGTCTTCGTTAATCTTATGGGAGCAAGAGGAAGAGGGTTGTAGTATATTGTTGTATTCCTTACCCAAATCTGGTTCTTGAAACGTTCTGAAACTTTCAAGGAATAGTTTGCGTTTATCTTGAAGTGTCTGCCAGTTTAGTTTTTTCATCGTCTCCGCGACCTCTCCCGTGGGTCGAAGAAACTTGTGGCCATTCGTGCCGTCCAGTTTTTCTACAATTTCAGTACCTCGTATTAGTTCCTGTTTGTTATGGTTCCCACAAACTTGGTAAATATTTTAGGATCGGTCGGACGAGTATTTTGTAGGCATTTCCTTTGTAGACTGATATTGCATTTTCCTTGTATCATACTAATGAATCAAAGCCACCAGTCTGACTGATCGTATGTGATCGTTCCACTGATATCCCTACAAACTGTTGTGCCCAGATATTTGAGTGAGTTAGCCGACAGCAACTGCTATTCATTGATATCACGAGATCCTCAATCAAGCCACGGATTTCAATTGATACCCTATACGATCGCACTTTCGATAATAAGCTAACCCATTGTGTCCTCTTTATCTCTGCTATAATCTTCTAGTAAGCACATTGATTAGCAGTTTGATCCTTTCAGTAGTATTTCTGTATATTAGTACGTCAACGTTGCAGTATCTACTTCGACCCTCATTTTCCCTCTACAGGTGTTTCAGTAGGGTACTGTCACAATTTTTGGACCAAGTTTTATGCTGTCTTAGAGATTCACTTACGAAATTAATAGTCCAACATGTCAATATCCATAAAAGCTACAAAACAGCAGCGAACTTTAGACCTTTCTGTGGATACCAGACACCATCCGAGGTCACCATATTGAGAGGATGCTATTGCAGTTAATCAAAGCAGATATGATTCAAATGTAAAAGATTAAAAATTTTCATAACTGTAGGTTTACCAGAATGGAAAAACTGAAGATGTGATGGTTTCCAGTAGCTCAAAATGAAACTGAGAATTATTCTACTCGATTGCGCCTGTAGTATTTTTTGAAGTGAGGACATAGTACAGTCTTGTCAATGATTCATCTTTTGTATTACTTTCAGTATCTTTCTGATGCTATCAAGATTAGCATTCATCTTCTGAAGTTGGGGAAGGAAAAGTCCTCCTGTTGGATGCCAGAACGCCTGAGACTTTGAAAAAGTTAACTTATATCTGCTTGCTTAAGCAAGTCTCCATTGGGGATGTTGTAAGTTAACTTGTCCTCTCTCCACGCAGAAATGCAAGAACATCGGTCAATGGGGAAGTGTGATTTGGAGTGAAGGACAACAGGCTGCAGAAAATAACTTCATCAAAGTAGTTATGGCGTTCCTCCTTCCAACTATCTACACCCAATAAAATGAATGTAACTACACTGATGGAAAAAAATAGCAGCACCGAAAAATAAGGAAGGCAGAGTAATGAAATTTGGGGAATACGTTTGTTTAGGTAACATATTTAAGTGATTAGCATTGCAAGATCACAGGTTAATGTAAGAGGGAGATAAGTCGTTGTAAATGTGAAATACTGGTACATTAATAACCGGTTTAACCGCCATAATATTGACTGCAAGCAATCAAAGGTGCGTGCATTGTATTGTACATGTGGTAGATGTCAGTTTATGGAAAGAAGTTTCATTCCTGTTGCACTTGGTCAGTCAATATAGGGACCGTTAATGCCGTTTGTGGATGACACTGGAGTTGTCCGACAATATCCCATACGTCTTCCACCGGAGACATAGCTGGAGATCGAGCAGGCCAATGCAACATGTCGACACTATACATAGCATGCTGGGTTACAACAGCAGTATGTGGGCGAGCCTCATCCTGTTGGGAAACACCCCTTGGAATGCTGTTCGTGAATGGCAGCACAACAGGTCGCATCAGCTGATTGATGTTCAAATTTACAGTCAGGGTGCGTGGGATAACCACAAGAGTCCTCCTGCTATCATACAAAACTGCGCCCCAGGCTGTGTGTAACTCCAGGTGTAGGTCCAGTATGTCTAGCACCAGGAAGATACCTGAAATTAATACAAAGCATGAATCATTGACAAGTCTCTACTATGTCCTCACTTCAAAAAATTGCTTACAGGCCGTCAACTGACCTGCTTCTAACAACCATACGCCCATAAGCTGACACCGAAACGAAACCAGCTTTCATAATAAAACACAACAGACCTCCACTCTGCCCTCCAATGCGCTCTCGCTTGACACCACTGAAGTCGCAATTGTCGATGGTTTGGGGTCAGTGGAATGCACTCCACAGGACGTCTGGCTTGGATCTGGTCTTAAAGTAAACGATTTGTAACATTTCGTTGTGTCACTGTGCTGTCAACTGCAGCTCAGATTTCTGCTGCAGATGCAGTACGATGCACTAGAGCCATACACCGAACACGATGATCTTCCTCCTCGGTGATGAAACGCGTCCGTCCCGGTATATCTTGCAACCGAACATTTTCGTGTCCACCGGTGCCAGCAATCATGTACAGGGGCTACAGCCCTGCCAGGTCTTTCTGCAGTACCGCAAAAGGATCCTCAAGTTTCTTGTAGCCCTAATACACGACCTCGTTCAAACTCAGTGACGTATTGATAATGGCGTGTTTGTCGCCTTAAAGGCGTTCTTGACTAACATCAACTCATCGCGTCCAAACTCAAAGGTAACTAACGCTCTCGACTGTTAAAGCCTGTATTTAAGGCAAACCTGATTTGCATCGTCATAACGGTGCTACTAGCGCCACTGTTATGTGAGTGGCGTGAAATCTGAAGATTTCTACATCTTTCAGATGTAGAAACACGGCTACCAAGTATCTTTAATGCCGCACAACTCCTTATTGGTGTTGAGATTTTTTTTCCGTCATTGTAGGAATAGGATGTTGCCAAATGGCTCATGGGTTCCCTCTACTACTGGAAGACCGACGAGTCTGCGGTTATTTTAACATACTAATTACAAAATGTCACTCTGTAGGAGATAGTGTTTTATATAGAAGGTACCCTCAAGTTACTACATTATTTGACCTGTGCTTTCAGTAATACTCAGAGGAATGTGATTCTAATTTAGAGATCTTGTAGGT
This sequence comes from Schistocerca cancellata, assembly GCF_023864275.1. Lineage (NCBI taxonomy): Eukaryota > Metazoa > Arthropoda > Insecta > Orthoptera > Acrididae > Schistocerca > Schistocerca cancellata. The sequence continues at coordinate 206,850,239 of NC_064629.1, read as the reverse complement.
GCTCAACCACTTCCTATTTTTCTGCGAAGATGCTATGTATCTACTCGGAACGGATAGCTCGACAAAATTTTTGAAAGCAAAATTCAACCAAGTAAATTTTTCTGTGCTATTACTTCAGTTCTAGTAATTTTAATCTGTCTTTTAATGATAATTTTACACATACACTATAACACATTTTTATGTGTGAGTCAGTGTGAGAGTATGTACGTCAGTTTCCAATTAGAAAGCTTCTATACAGTGCCTGTATCACTAAATCATTACTATATCTGAATAAAAAAATTGTAGGCAATCTGCCAGTTGCAGGTTCCATTTTCACTTATCTTCATTTTCTTGTTCACCTACATCAACACAAATACGAAGAAATACTTCAATAGCACAGCAGTATGTTACAGTGCGTTACAGGTCGAATGAAATTTATGGAAAGCGTTGATTATGGAGTACTAGATCCATCTGATTAATGATAAAAAATTACTTGCTTTAGATAATTATGAAGGGACAATACGGAAAGTCGCCTGGAGAGATTTAGGAAAAGCAGAAGGAAATTGAGTTCAACTGCTCATGTTGATCTGTAGAACTGTTAAACATTGTACCACCTCCGTCAGAATAAATGTAATGGGTATACTGCTAATGGTGGTTCTCAGAGTGCTAATTACTGAGTACTATGCAACCTTACATAAAACTAGATAAAAGCAATACGTCTTTAGAATTCGAAAGTATAAATATAATTAAGTACACATTTCTGCATCTTCCATACGTCGACAGATTTAACATTATTACGCGTCCTTCCTTACAATGCTTAGGACATATTGGTGAGTAAATATATTTCCGTCATTTGCAATCATTGTACTTTTATTGATGACCAAGAAAACTAGAATTTCTAGAGTAATATGAATTACTCTACAAGCTATCAGAACTGCATAAAACATATTCACGACCGATTGAGTAAAGTGAAGGATTCTTAGAGTTTGTACTTTACATAGCCAATTAAGTTTCATCCGATAGTCTACTTCTGTAAAAATTGTATTTTCGTGTCGTGTCAAATCAGGACATAAGTTCAACTTTTCTTGTTCACTCTGACGAATATCGTGAAATTATTCATCTAACTTCTCAGGATCATACGAATTTGATGACGAAAGTCGATCGAAAATACTTTATCATAGTATTCTGTCAAATCAGACTTAACAGTCAACCAGTTTGTTGCCAGAAAATCAGTATTATTTCAGACTCCAATAGTTGTAGTCCTGGGTCCCATACGTCATATCGTAACGTCGAAAGGCAGTGACCCTTGGTCGCATGCTTCCAGGCTACTTCACTTGGATCCCACAGTACGAGGGGCATTTAGTAATTAATACAGCACATTTTTTTTCTCAGCCAGTTCCGGTTGAAAAAAAGGTGGAATTTGTTGTAGGACATAGTGGAATATTCTCGCTTCAGCCCCTTTCGTTTTACCAAGTTCCGTTAGGTGCCAACACCAGAAGTGGCCTTCAAAATGGCTTCCATAACCGAGGTGCGTCCCAAGCAGAGCTGTAATTGAGTTTCTTTTGATGGAAAAACAGAGCATCGCAGATATTCATAGCCGCTTGCAGACTTTCTATGGAGACCGGGCAGTGAACAAAAGCATGGTGAGTCGTTGGGCGAGGCGTCTGTCATCATCGCAATAAAGTCGCGCAGACCTCTTCGATCTCCAGGCGTGTCGGCCCGCCGCACACTGCTGTGGTTCCTGTAAAGTTGAAACGTGCGGACACTCTCATTCAAGGTGATCAACAGATCACAATCAAACACCTCGCTGTGCAATTAGACGTCTGTATTGGTAGTGCTGACACACTCGTCCACGTGTTGGGGTGAGCCAGCTGCAATATTTCTTTCACTGCTCTAAATTTTACTGACAAGTGGTTACTTGAATGAATAGGCATTGCGCTCTAGTTCATGTACATTTTTACGTAGGGTAACGCCGCCAAAAAACAATTACAGTGCATACGATGACGTGAACGTCCTATAACACCGATGTCTGGAAATCAATTATATTGTTCAAAGGAAAAATAAATGAGCCACTTGGTGGATCATTGTTCAATGTGGCTTTTCTAAAATGAGGTGACTTACATCTGTTGATTGTATTGTCCCATAAAGCAAAAAATCTGTGCCATTTGGCGGACTACAGTTATATTTTACCAACGTGCCTACAGCAAACGACACATTGGCATTTACCTTTTACTGTAACTCATAGTCTATTAATTTTTCCAATAGTATAACGCGATTTTTCAGATTCCTTTCTGTCTGCGGCTATCTGTGAAGCATTGGCTCCACCTCACATGATTGCTTCTTAACAAAAATCTGCCGAATTCTGAGAGTCTGGCCGCCTTCGATATTTTACAATCCTAGAAATATTGCGAAGCATTGGCTCTACCTCACATGATTGTTTCTTAACAAAAATCTGACGAAAGCTGAGAGTCTGGCCTCCTTAGATGTTTTACAATCCTAGAAATATGGGCGAACTATCCTTACACAAGAACTTTCGTCTCTGACAGTTACAACTATATCTTCATTATACAGTTACGAATATAACCATATAAAAACACAACTACATAAACCACTCGATATTTTACTTAGATTCACAGTGTTTCTGGGTGTTATACATATTCGGGTGGTTGTAATAATCATGCAGAATCGATGCTAAACTTAGTGATGTATTCTGTAGTTGCTTTGAATGAAACCTGCCTACAAGTTTGTTTCCGGTAGCTCAGAGGCATAGGAGGGTTTTGATGCTTCAAGACTACTAAAGTTCATTGCAAAGGTTGTCACTAATGACAAAAGTAGGAGCTATGGCTACGACTCTGAAACTAAACAACATTCGTTGCAGTAGACGACCCTTCTGCATATCACTAAAAAAAAAGACAACAACAACAACAGCGGTCCTATCACACTTCCCAGGGACACTCCTGACGATGCCCTTGTCTCTGACGCTGTCGAGGACAACATACAGGGTTCTATTATTTAGGAAGCCTTCGAGCCACTCACATATCTGTGAACTTATTCCACATGCTCGTACCTTTGTTAACAGCCTGCAATGGGGCACAGTGTCAGATGCTTTCCGGAAATCTAGAAATATGGAATCTGATGCTGCCCTTCATTCATAGATCGCAGCATATCAAGTGAGAAAAAGGGAAGCTGAGTTTCGCACGAGCGACGCTTTTTAAAACTATACTGATTCGTGTACATAAGCTTCTCAGTCCCAAGAAAGTTCATGATATTCGAAGTGAGGATATGTTCAAAGATTCTGCAGCAAACGGAAGATAGGGATAGTGGTCTGTAATTCTGCGGGTCTGTTCTTTTACCTTCTTTATGAACTGGAGTCACTTCGCAAATGAGCCGCAGACAGAAAATAATCTGAAAAATGGTGGTACAGTCTGACGGTACATGCACATTCGTTTACGGCCGGCGAAATTCTTCATAACTAGCTATAACTACCACAGCACTTTGTGCACCGGCATGGCGCATGGTGCATTTCTATCCATTTTACAAAATAATCGACTAAATGTTCCCTATGAGAGCATGTGGCACAGTGCTTAAGGCGGTGGAGTTGCGTAGGAGAAAAATGAAATGAAATGTGCCCATGGCATTCATTGCCGGGTGTCTCTCCTGAGCCGGCCGGTGTGGCCGTGCGGTTCTAGGCACTTCAGTCTGGAACTGACCGCTACGGTCGCAGGTTCGAATCCTGCCTCGGGCATGGATGTGTGTTATGTCCTTGGGTTAGTTAGGTTTAAGTAGTTCTAAGTTCTAGTGGACTGATGACAACAGATGTTAAGTCCCATAGTGCTCAGAGCCATTTGAACCATCTTATCTCTCCTGAGGAGTTCAGCCGCATGGTGCAAATCTTCTTATTTGTCTCCACGTCGGTGACTTGCATGTCGATGAAGATGACAACACACGCTACCAGTCCCGGACCTAGAAAATGCCCGACACACGCTGAAATTGAACCGAGAGGGGCAGGGGGGGGGGGGGGCGTGGTCGAGAGTAGCAATGCTGACCAGAAGACCAAGAGATGCTGACCCATTCAGAGCAGATGAAGGAGATATAGGTTTAAAACAATGTCTGGTCATTGCGATTTAAATGTTCTGTTACTTCGTAAAATCTTATGAGCTTTATTTGCAATATAATACCCTATAAAAATTGCTGCTTATCTAATAAAATGGACGTATAAAGCTTCCTTCATGTTCTTTGTAATCAAGGTTAGGGCTATTCTCATTAGTCCTCATTTTGGTTTTCCAGGGTTTTATTAACAACTTTAGATGAATGCTGGTTTTTTCTTTAAAACAGAGCAACGACTTATTTACTTCCCTAGTCCGTCCATCACAACCACGATAAAATTTTCCACTTATTTCCGAGTACTATACTTAAGGCGCAGCAGAGGGTGAATTAATCACAAAAGAATGGAAGTATCCATAGCGCTGCGAGAAGATTCATTTCCTGCTGCTCTGATGTAAAGTTTCTGGGCTTTCGGTAGGTGACATGGATCATAATAGATTCAGATGCAATCTGAGTTTCTCCCGCCGCATCAAATATTTATAGAGCTCTCGGGAATGCAACCTGGTAATCACGTCGTCCATAGTCGATGCTTCGTGGGCCAAGCTTCCCAAAATTCTTCGGGCAAATTGAAGGTGACAGTGTTCAGACAACTATATATGATCTCTCAGTGGCAACGCAGAGAACGCGCTACACTTAATTTAAATGTCACAGTGCAAAAATAATGAATGAAAGGTTGATATTCAGATATTATTGAGGGTCTTTAGACCTATCGTAAGCTACACAAGATTGGGCCGCAGATATTGCTCTTCCAGTTTTTCATTTATTTTTTAAAGAGGCTGCATAAACATTATGCTCTGAAGGTCTGGCCACCAAAATTGTTGCAAACGTGTACCGTCGTAATGTATTTTTCAAAAAAATGGTTCAAATGCCTCTGAGCACTATGGGACTTAACATCTGTTGCCATCAGTCCCCTAGAACTTAGAACTACTTAAACCTAACTAACCTAAGGACATCACACACATCAATGCCCGAGGCAGGATTCGAACCTGCGACCGTAACGGTTGCGCGGTTCCAGACTGCAGCGCCTAGAACCGCTCGGCCACTCCGGCCGGCCTGTATTTTTCAGTGTGACGTCCCGCTCCCCTATTGTGGCACTTAAATGTGAATATATACCCTCACTAGCCTTCTGTCAGATTCGTACTGATGTCATGTGAGCATTTGCTGTCACTTACCCATATAAGCAGGACAGAATAGTGTGCGTTCTGGGAGCAAGGGAGTGGACATCTCCATCCAGATATACTTCATACACAGATCAATGCCTAGAAGACATAATTTTGTGGTTTCTGTAAAACTGGAAGAAAATACTATAACTCTGCAATGGGATAAAAATTCTGCAGTTTAAACTGAAGAATAAATAAAATCATTGTTGAGAAGCTTTTCTCCTGCTTCTCTTTGGCACAGGAATCCTGTGGTTTCGAAGCTTGAACACTATGATCCAGGCCTCCTTGTCAACAACTCTCCGATGTTTTACAATTCATTCTTCCGCGTTCGTACTGTATACACTCCTGGCCATTAAAATTGCTACACCACAAAGATGCAGGCCATTACAATTGCTACACCACGAACATGCCATGCAACAGACGCGAAATTTAATCGACAGGAAGAAGTTGCTGTGATATGCAAATGATTAGCTTTTCAGAGCATTCACACAAGGTTGGCGCCGGTGGCGACACCTACAACGTGCTGACATGAGGAAAGTTTCCAAACGATTTCTCATACAAAAACAGCAGTTGACCGGCGTTGACTGGTGAAACGTTGTTGTGATGTTTCGTGTAAGGATGAGAAATGCGTACCATCACGTTTCCGACTTTGATAAAGGTCGGATTGTAGCCTATCGCGATTGCGGTTTATCGTATCGCGACATTGCTGGTCGCGTTAGTCGAAATCCAATGACTGTTAGCAGAATATGGAATCGGTGGGTTCAGGAGGGTAATACGCAACGCCGTGCTGGATCCCAACGGCTTCGTATCACTAGCAGTCGAGATGACAGGCATGTTACCCGCATTGCTGTAACGAATCGTGCAGACACGTCTCGACCCCTGAGTCAACAGATGGGGACGTTTGCAAGACAACAACCATCTGCACGAACGGTTTGACGACGTTTTCAGCAGCATGGACTATCAACTGAGAGACCATGGCTGCGGCTACCCTTGACGCTGCATCACAGACAGGAGTGCCTGCGATGGTGTACTCAACGACCAACCTGGGTGCACGAATGGCAAAACGTCATTTTTTCGGATGAATCCAGGTTCTGCTTACAGCATGATGATAGTCCCATTCGTGTCTGGCGACATCGCGGTGAACGCACATTAGAAGCGTGTACTCGTCATCGCCATACTGGCGTATCACCCGGCGTGATGGTACGGGGACCATTGGTTACACGTCTCGGTCACCTCTTGTTCGCATTGACGGCACTTTGAACAGTGGACGTTACATTCCAGATGTGTCACGACCCGGGTGGCCGAGAGGTTCTAGGTGCTACAGTCTGGAACCGCGCGACCGCTCCGGTCGCAGGTTCGAATCCTGCCTCGGGCATGGATGTTTGTGATGTCCTTAGGTTAGTTAGGTTTAAGTAGTTCTAAGTTCTATGGGACTGATGACCTCAGAAGTTAAGTCCCATAGTGCTCAGAGCCATTTTTTTTTTTTTTTTTACGACCCGTGGCTTTACCCTTCATTCGATCCCTGCGAAACCCTACATTTCAGCAGGGTAATGCACCACTGGATGTTGCAGGTCCTGTACAGGCCTTTCTGGATACAGAAAATGTTTGACAGGTGCCCTGGCCAGCACATTCTCCAGATCTCTCACCAATTGAAAACGTCTGGTCAATGGTGGCCAAGTAACTGGCTCGTCATAATACGCCTGTCACTATTCGTGATGAACTGTGGTATCGTGTTCAAGCTGCATGGGCAGCTCTACCTGTACACGCCATCCAAGCTGTTTTTGACTCAATGCCCAGTCGTATCTTACGGCCAGAGGTGATTGTTCTGGGTACTGATTTCTCAGGATCTATGCACCCAAACTGCGTGAAAATGTAATCACATGTCAGTTCTAGCATAGTATATTTGTCCAATGAATACCCCTTTATCAATTGAATTTCTTCTTGGTGTAGCAATTTTAATGGCCATTAGTGTATATATTGCTGTCTGTCAAGCTCTAGACTGAGCAGATCACAGCCACAGTGGGTTACAAATATAGTTCACACTGTTCAAACAGAAGTTTTCTACCCAGGGATGCTGGGCATACAGGGTGTTTCTGTAAGAGCGTGCACAAGTGTAACAGGACATAGAGAATGCTCCACTGAACAATTTGAGGTAGGGAACCTGGAGTCGGAGAAGCCAAGTTAAAGATATATGGAAGTAAGCTGGTCTACCGCCACGTCTGGCATTACTGTTTGCCAGCTTATTTATAACTAACATGCGTACAAGTTTACACGTACTGTGGTGTCTATTTACATGTAGATTATTTATTTCCTGCAACGAAGCAAGGAGGACGAGCCTGATTACTAGGGAGTCTACCTGGCCGTCTGAATGGCCACCTGTACTTCAGGTTCGTGCAAAGAGTTCTATCTGAGTTGTTGGAGAACGTACCACTGGCTGTTCGTGAGAGGGTCTGGATACAACGTGACGGAGCACCGCCTCACTTCAGTGTGGATGTCCGCAACCATCTCAGTGCTGTCTTTTCTGGTCATTGGATTGGAAGGGGGTCCTATTCCATGGCATGAGAGGTCACCTGACCTCAACCCCCTCGATTATTTCCTGTGAGGGTACCTCAAGTGACTTGTGTGTGATACCTGGATGGAATTAGTTGCCAGAGTTGTAGTTGCCAGTGATGTGATTCGAAACACACAACGGAATTTTGGCAGGCTGCGTCAGAATCTTGTTCGCCGATGTCAGAATTTCATTGAAGTTGCTGGCCGTCAGTTTCAGCACATTTTGTAAGATACAGTACAAATGGTACGTTCATTGTGTCAGCGATGGTATTTGCAGTTAACTGTAACTAATGTAAATAAAAAAGTACACAGTAATGAATTTTTGTACCTATTATCTCCTCAAGCTGAAATCTCTGACCCCAGGTTCCCTCTCCCGAATTGTTCAGCGGAGCATCCTCTATATCTTGTTAAATTTTTGCACGGTCTTACGGAAAAACCCTGTATATTGTGCTTTGTAGTGTAGAACTTGCACTGACAGATTTTTATAAGCAAAAAAATGCGAGAGATTACAAGCAGACTTTCATTCAAAAGCGTAGCATCTAACGATTTTTCAAGCATTAATTAATTAATTAATTAGACACAGTAACGCGATTTACAAGAAAATAAAGTTATAAATGTTTATAATCCTATCTTCTTCTAAATCACATTACTGCATATAATTAATTAATTATTTAATCAACACGATACAATAGCATGTTTTCGTGTCACTTGGAACATTGTCTTAGTCACGCGAGATTTTGATGAGTTTCATCAACAGATCTGACTTCGTATTTTATGTGTATTGTATACAATTAAACTCACCATCCCTAAGAACCACACTGATAAAGTAGTATATTTATGTAGAAGCTCCCTAACGCTGAAGAGGTCTGTATATTCATTTATTAATGTTGTTAAAGGCGAATAAAAGAGCGTTTATATCAAAGCAGCTTCATCTCTCTTGGTTAAAAACTGCTGTTGGGGAATTAAGTTTTTCTGTAGTTTCAGATATGCTTACTTTCATAATCACAGGGCGAGGTGATCGTCCTGATTTATTTCTCGAGCGGTTATCATGTACCACTGCAGGCGAATACTGGAATGGCTAACTCAGAAATAAAACCGCAATGTGATCTATTGTTCTAACCATATCCAAAGGAATCTCCTCTCTTATATATGGATCATATTGTAGACGCATTTCAACCGTTACGTTTCTTGGTTCTGTAAACTGACTGCCGGACTATCATACGTATATATCCTAGACCGCCGTTGCATGAAGCTCAACAGGTGCTTGAGAGAAGCTGGCTTCAAATGTGTGTATGAATTCCTAAGGGACCAAACTGCTGAGGTCATCGGTCCCTAGACTTACACACTACTTATGCTAAGAACGACACACACACCCATGCACGAGGGAGGACTCGAACCCGGACGGGAGGGGTCACGCAATTCGTGACATGACGCCTCAAACCGTGCGGCCACTCCACGAGGCCGCTGGCTTCAGGTAACGGTCTGAATACCTTTGATTAATTAATCGAATTGCTATATTTTGAATCTCCTGTTATTCTTTTCACCAGTGTTTGCCAAATGAATATGTTTATATAACAGCGCCTTCTTCTAAAGCCAATTATATTTCATATATGACGCAAATGTGTGGCACCTTCTGCGATATTAACGTGTCTCTTTTACGGTTTGGGCTTAACAGGACACCTTACTGTTGTACAGTTTACACCCTGATAGCAAATCACGTTTTTGCCGCATTGTGTTTACTATGTGCGTTGTGTTAAATATATTTTAAACCATGTTTTCATCGAACTTTACCACCTCCATATTACCTGTTTTCGTCATTTTGCCCTTACTAAACGGGTGAGAAATAAATTAGGCAACACACTCAAAGAAAGCGTAACTCATTCAGGCCTGCGACTGTCTTAATCTTTCGCTATGCGTAACACTAATGTAATGCGCAGTACCACACATAATACTGAATCAACCAGGAAAAGAAACGAAAGGTCCGGGTTTGAAGTAAGTTTGCACTACACACAAGAACGTATGAATAGAAGAATGGGGCTAGAGGAGAGCACTGTGCTACAGAAAACCTTTATGCTAAAATGTTTTCTACTACTAAACTCTCGAATTCCTTGCTTTAAATAGAAATATAACTACTAAGAAAAACATTGACGAAATATGCAATCAGTATTTTTTTATAAAAAACCAGTAAGTTAACGAGGTAACAGTCTCATTGGGCTTCAGTACACAACTACGACCCATTCACTCGCATCGCAAAGTTTTGAATGGAACTAACCCGAGGAAAACAGTGGACGAACATCAAACTAGACGTATAAATGGTAGGGAAAAATTTACCTGTGTTTTATCCCCAACCGTGCTTCAAAGTCGTCATGTCATACTCAGTTATGCCCTTTCTTTGTTTAACGACCTTTATTAACAGCGATTATCGGGTATTTTGTTGCGAATGTGTTTAATTTTTTTGAGAATACGGCATGTCATACGCTCAACGCGTTACGAAAATTCAGATAGTGTCAAAAATCACAATAGAGAAACTCATACAGATAAAAAATCTCGAAAGTAAGAAAGCGTACAACCCAGTAAGAATAGGTCTTTTCGAGTCAGAACTGTTAAGAACAATCTGATGTCATTATAAACTGTCATGGTCCTCCAGTCTCACGAGGTCGGAATTGTTGTCGAGCTGCATACAGTAAGTGTCGCTTTCCGTAACTCCGATACCACCACTGAGTGATGAAGAAAAACCTAAGGCGTCATCCGTACATTAAAAAAGGTACAACAGAAAAAGATATAGTCGCCACTGGCTAGAAACTAGAATGGTAGATTACAGAACGTGGAATATATACGACATTTTTTCTCTAAGTATGTGCTTGGTAAAAATACAGTTACGACCTCTGTGCCCTATAACCACCAGTAAAGTGTTTCAAAATATTAGAAAAATAGCTGAACTGACTGTCCTCCCACCAACGTAGTGGGTATCATAGCCGAAATTTGGACGAAAATGGTTTGGTTCTGTTTGTACAGTGAGTCGGAATAGATGAGTCAGTAACGATGACAAAATAATAATTTAATATATGGCAATATACTGATAAACATTTGTAGACGGTAAATTTCACCTCAGTGCCCAGTGATGCAAATGATTGCGCTATGTTGAACTTAGCATTCGTGGAGATCTGGGAGCGGGAAACCAACAGTCAGAATCCATTTTTTTCCAGTTGGATCTGCTCCAAATTGTCCACGAAGATGTTGGGCCAGGGGCAAAAAAAAGCTCCAGAATGTGCTGCCAGCCCAAAAACAGTGACGGCTGCGCGGTATGAAATCGTATAAAAGTTATCGTCAGGAACATTATCCATGTCGGTGATCAAACTGACAACCACCAGTAGATAAAGTAACTGTCAAGACATTTTGGGCTTAACACCGAAGCAGTAAGCCTTAACAGTAAGTATGTGCCTGAGGGACACGCATGCCTTTTTATCTTATAGACTGACAAAACTCTTTGCATTACTGGTGGGAATGCGTCTGTAACTTCATATACACTCTTGGAAATGGAAAAAAGAACACATTGACACCGGTGTGTCAGACCCACCATACTTGCTCCGGACACTGCGAGAGGGCTGTACAAGCAATGATCACACGCACGGCACAGCGGACACACCAGGAACCGCGGTGTTGGCCGTCGAATGGCGCTACCTGCGCAGCATTTGTGCACCGCCGCCGTCAGTGTCAGCCAGTTTGCCGTGGCATACGGAGCTCCATCGCAGTCTTTAACACTGGTAGCATGCCGCGACAGCGTGGACGTGAACCGTATGTGCAGTTGACGGACTTTGAGCGAGGGCGTATAGTGGGCATGCGCGAGGCCGGGTGGACGTACCGCCGAATTGCTCAACACGTGGGGCGTGAGGTCTCCACAGTACATCGATGTTGTCGCCAGTGGTCGGCGGAAGGTGCACGTGCCCGTCGACCTGGGACTGGACCGCAGCGACGCACGCATGCACGCCAAGACCGTAGGATCCTACGCAGTGCCGTAGGGGACCGCACCGCCACTTCCCAGCAAATTAGGGACACTGTTGCTCCTGGGGTATCGGCGAGGACCATTCGCAACCGTCTCCATGAAGCTGGGCTACGGTCCCGCACACCGTTAGGCCGTCTTCCGCTCACGCCCCAACATCGTGCTGCCGGCCTCCAGTGGTGTCGCGACAGGCGTGAATGGAGGGACGAATGGAGACGTGTCGTCTTCAGCGATGAGAGTCGCTTCTGCCTTGGTGCCAATGATGGTCGTATGCGTGTTTGGTGCCGTGCAGGTGAGCGCCACAATCAGGACTGCATACGACCGAGGCACACAGGGCCAACACCCGGCATCATGGTGTGGGGAGCGATCTCCTACACTGGCCGTACACCACTGGTGATCGTCGAGGGGACACTGAATAGTGCACGGTACATCCAAACCGTCATCGAACCCATCGTTCTACCATTCCTAGACCGGCGAGGGAACTTGCTGTTCCAACAGGACAATGCACGTCTGCATGTATCCCGTGCCACCCAACGTGCTCTAGAAGGTGTAAGTCAACTACCCTGGCCAGCAAGATCTCCGGATCTGTTCCCCATTGAGCATGTTTGGGACTGGATGAAGCGTCGTCTCACGCGGTCTGCACGTCCAGCACGAACGCTGGTCCAACTGAGGCGCCAGGTGGAAATGGCATGGCAAGCCGTTCCACAGGACTACATCCAGCATCTCTACGATCGTCTCCATGGGAGAATAGCAGCCTGCATTGCTGCGAAAGGTGGATATACACTGTACTAGTGCCGACATTGTACATGCTCTGTTGCCTGTGTCTATGTGCCTGTGGTTCTGTCAGTGTGATCATGTGATGTATCTGACCCCAGGAATGTGTCAATAAAGTTTCCCCTTCCTGGGACAATGAATTCACGGTGTTCTTATTTCAATTTCCAGGAGTGTAATTTCTTTATCAGTCTTGTGGTGTGAGTCTTTTTTGATATTGACGACTACAAGTGAAGCAAAGTTAGTTTCTCAAATATCACGAGGTCTGTGAAACATATATGTCCAGTATCGTGTTTTGTTGCGTTTCTCTTAGACACGTAGTTCCAAAAGCGACATTTTTAATTGTGACGTGTAGAATTAGATGCAGCTAACTGCTTGCTCTTTTATACATTCTTATATGTTACAAGGCCTGTCATTTTTAAATACATTGCACAAGGGAAAAATGGAGCAGTTTTCATCTAAGTCACGAAAAAGAAAACGAACCCAAATATTGAGAGAGGACTATTGAAATTTTGAGGAGAAACTTGCTAAAATGCAGGAAGAAGTAGATGGAGAGGAAATGGTTGTAGAGGATTTATTTTCTCACTATTCCGATTGTGATCTTTTGTTTTCCCTTGTAAAACCAACGTCTAGGTCTTCCTGCAGGTGTTGACTTTCTCCGCAGAGGTGATTAAGTAAATAATGATATTTCTGTCCCTTTTGCTTACAAAGGGAAAATGAATTTTATTGGGAATCAAAAGAGCCAACTAGAGCTAAACGATCATGGTCTTTGGTTTTTGATGATGAATTCATAGAACTAACTGTGATAGACAAGTTTTTGAATTTGTAGCATATCCCTGACATTAACTTTTTTTTTCTCGCACAATTCACGTACTTTTGTAGAGTTCCATTATACTAGCATTCGTGAAAGTAATACTTATTGTGTAATGTATTAACCTCCCCCCCCATTAACCTCCCCCTCCCCAAGTACCTACACATTACAAGGGGAAAGCGACGTACTTTGTGCCCACCCAAAAAATGTTATAAAGAATTTAATTCGTTAATTGTTGTGGACTTGTATTAACAACATACTTTTTAAAGAGGTACTGATGTGTAACTACGATCCAGAACCTGAAAATATCTTTTAGCACACCGTTAGCAATATCAACACGTTTTCAATAATGTGTTCTACCAAAGTGCACATTCTTGGTGACCACCACAAAAAATTAAAAAGTGCAAATTTCATCAATTGTTGTTGACTTTTATTCACAAGATGTTTTTTAAGCAGATATTGATGTGTAACTAACGCTCTGGTCCTGAAAATGTTCGCTTCGGAAATTTATAGAAAGGTCTTATGGGACCAAACTACTGAGGTCATCGGTCCCTAAGCTTACGCACTACTTAATCTAACTTCAACTAATTTACACTAAGAACAACACACACACACACACACACACACACCCATGCCAGAGGGAGGACTCGAACCTCCGACGGGGGGAGCCACGCTGACAGTGACAAGGCGCCCTAAGACTGCGCGGCTACCTCGCGTGGCGAAAATGTTTTTTGTGGAAAGCGACATTTACTACCAAGACCTACATTTTTAGGTAAAGATTAACTGAAAAATTTGTAACATTTATGGAATCTGACAGAAGACTTAATTAATAAGAATAAATAAGTTTTTCAACATTTTGATATGTTAGGTAACTGGCTAGAACACAATATTTTCAAAAGATGAGCATACTGTACCCCCCGCTTAGCATTGCGAGTGATAATGTATTTCTTTGCCGGCCGCGGTGGCCGAGCGGTTCTAGGCGCTTCAGTCTGGCACCGCGCGACTGCTACGGTCGCAGGTTCGAATCCTGCCTCGGGCATGGATGTGTGTGATGTCCTTAGGTTAGTTAGGTTTAAGTAGTGCTAAGTTCTAGGCGACTGATGACCTCAGATGTTAAGTCCCATAGCGCTCAGAGACATTTTTTTCTTTGTATGTCTTTGCTAGAAAAGCAATATTTATTTGGATTTTTGGTTACCGTGTCTGTCCGACACAGATTTCTTGTTAAATAATGAAAATCATTCTTCCTCTTAAGGGGTAATGTATTTCGCAAGTGCAGACCTCCAACAAATAATGCTTTTTTAGTGTATGTGCATTCGGGTGAAAGAGCAAATTATCTCAATTACAGGAAGTCAGTGACTCAAGCCCTTGACAGAGCTATTGACGTGACTAGTAAATTATACCCTTACTTCACTGTGGCAGTGGTAGAAGGACGTCGGCCGCCTTTTATCCCCGGCATTCATTTCATAGCAGGCTGACTGAATCTGGGTCCGTCCTGCTGGGAACGGAACGATGAAAAATACCCACCCCTATCCGGGATTGAACCTGGCACCTCAAGGGCCGGAGTTCACTGTTTTGTGCGCTAGGCCACCACAGATAACAGTTACAATAAGAAAAAGAAAATTTATGCATGTACACTAATGGCCATTAAAATTGCTACACCAGGAAGATGACGTACTACAGACGCGAAATTTAACCGACAGGAAGAAGATGCTGTCATATGCAAATGATTAGCTTTTCAGAGCATTCACACAAGGTTGGCGCCGGTGGCGACATCTATAACGTGCTGACATGAGAAAAGTTTCCAACCGATTTCTCATACGCAAACAGCAGTTCACCTGGTGAAATGTTGTTGTGATGCCTCGCGTAAGGAAGAGAAATGCGTACCATCACGTTTCCGACATTGATAAAGCTCGCATTGTAGCCTCTCGCGCTTGCGGTTTATCGTATCGCGACATTGCTGCTCACATTGGTCGAGATCCAATGACTGTTAGCAGAATATGGAATCGGTGGGTTCAGGAGGGTCATACGGAACGCCGTGCTGGATCCCAACGGCCTCGTATCACTAGCAGTCGAGATGACAGGCATCTTATACGCATGGCTGTAACGGATCGTGCAGCTACGTCTCGATCCCCGAGTCAACAGTTCGGGACGTTTGCAAGACAACAACCATCTCAACGAACTGTTCGACGACGTTGGCAGCTGCATGAACTATCAGTTCGCATACCATGGCTGCGGTTACCCTTGACGCTGCATCACAGACAGGAGCGTTTGCGATGGTGTACTCAACAACGAACCTGGGTGTTCGAATGGCAAAACGTCATTTTTTTCGGATGAATCCAGGTTCTGTTTACAGCATCATTATGGTCGCATCCGTTTTGGCGACATCGCGGTGAACGCACATTGGAAGCCTGTATTCGTCATCGCCATACTGGCGTATCACCCGGCGTGATCGTATGGGGTGCCATTGGTTACACGTCTCGATCACCTCTTGTTCGCATTGACAGCACTTTGAACAGTGGTCGTTATATTTCAGATGTGTTACGACCTGTGGCTCCACCCTTCATTCGATCCCTGCGAAACCCTACATTTTAGCAGGATAATGCACGACCGCATGTTGCAGGTCCTGTACGGTCATTTCTGGATACAGAAAATGTTCGACTGCTGCCCTGGTAGCACATTCTTTAGATCTCTCACCAACTGAAAACGTCTGGTCAATGGTGGCCGAGCAACTGGCTTATCACAATACGCCAGTCACTACTCTTGATGAACTGTGATATCGTGTTGAAGCTCCATGGGCAGCTCTACCTGTACACGCCATCAAAGCTCTGTTTGATTCAATGCCCAGGCGTATCAAGGCCGTTATTACGGCCAGAGGTGGTTGTTCTGGGTACTGATTTCTCAGGATCAATGCACCCAAATTGCGTGAAAATGTAATGACATGCCAGTTCTAGTATAATATATTTGTCCAATGAATACCCGTTTATCATCTGCATTTCTTCTTGGTGTATCAATTTTAATGGCCAGTAGTGTTGTACGGCAGAAATTGCACGATTAAGGTATACTCTTCTGCATCAGTAGACCAACGCTTTGAACAGGGAAACAAGTGTGTCCAATGTGGTTAGGCACAAAATTTGAGGTAGTTATGTCATCCCATTACCAGCACATAGCCGCAACGAATAGTAACAAGCGTCGGTAAGCGGAGAGCGCAAAGCTCTCGAGACGCCTTTTGCAGCGCTGAATTCATTTGTGCCGCGCCTGGGCCGTGCAAATTGTCGCGCTGCATTACGTTTGTCGCCAAAAATACCGCCGCCCGAGCGAAGGCGTCAGCTGTGGGCGACCGCTAAAGAGGATAGTGGGAGGGCGTTGCGTCATCAATCTGGCTAATCGCGTCCGTTTAGGCCACCAGCAATCTCGCTGCAGCTGCGACCAACAGACGATGATGTCGCTTATGAGTGTGATGGGGTCAGACGGTCCTTTCTACTGCGTGCTGACGCACGGAGCAGGTGGTGCAGAGATAAGGCACTGGATTCTCATTCAGGAAAAGTGGGTTTAAACTCCCCGTACGGCCACCAGATTTAGGCTTTCGTTCTCCTTAATATCTCAAGGCAAATACCGGGATGCATCCTTTTAAGAGGACGTGGACGACTTTTTTCTTCAATCCTAACTAATCGGAAACTGCGCTTAGAGTCTAAGGACCACAGGTAGCATTTTCACTTCCCTCTCGTCGCTCACGTTTTATCGGATTCACCGCAGTCTTTACTTCGTTTAACGTTTCCTACTTTTATAAAGCAGTTCTTCTATTAACGGATCGGGCCATTTCTGCTCATTGATAACTTCAAACATCAAACGAGGTGACGCTATGGTTAGCACACTGGACTCGCATTCGGGAGGACGACGGTTTAAACCAATGTCCGGCGATCCTAATTTAGGTTTTCCGTGATTTCACTGAATCGCTTCAGGCAAATGCCGGGATCGTTCGTTTGAAAGGGCATGGTCAATTTTCTTCCCCATCCTTTCCTAACAGTGTTTGTGTTCCGTCTCTAATGACCTCGTTGTCGGCGGGACGTTAAACACTAATCCCTCCCCCTCCCGCCCCCTCAAATAACTTCAATCATTGTTCTTTATTTCTGAAGGGTTTTTTAGTTGTTTCTCGACAGCGGTATTGTCTGGGTGAACAGCACGCGTGATAGACTTCAACGTCGTTACTGCAATTACAATAACATTTTTATAGAAATTCAGGAACAGTATAGCGACATGTTTTTCAACTGCCAAAAAACAAAAAAAGACGTTGCTCATTGCACAACGTACAGAAAAATATGTCGTTTTATGAAATAAAACAATCTAGACGTCAACTACAGACTATTGTGTATCACACCGGCCTACGGCTGTCATCGTGGGCATCTCCAAAGGGTAAAATTTCTAGCAACGCCGTACTGTGATACAAAACATCACTCATGTGGCTCAAAATGGTTCAAATGCCTCTGAGCACTATGCGACTTAACTTCTGAGGTCATCAGTCGCCTAGAACTTAGTAAACATAACTAACATAAGGACATCGCACACATCCATGCCCGAGGCAGGATTCGAACCTGCGACCGTAGCGGTCGCGCGGTTCCAGACTAAAGCGCCTAGAACCACACGGCCACACCGGCCGGCTTACTCATGTGATACTGGGTTGTTGGCAGTACGAATATTAGAGCAGTTGACTACATGGGAACCTTGTAAGAAGAGGATTTCCAAAATCAACGTGTGTTTCGGACTGATCTGAAAATTGGGCACGACAGGCTGTGCATGTATCACTCTGTTTTAGAAGCAAGCGAATCATAATCCTTAAAGACGAAAGAGATTATTTATACGGTGTTGTGTGAGCTTCGTGACAGCATAGCACGACTATAATCCAGTTGTCGAAATGTCTTGTCTGGAATTTTGTCTGTGAACCGTGTAAACTCCATCGTCAGTGTTTACGTATTTTAGCTGTTTTTGTGTACTATTTCGGAAGCTTGACCTAGGAAGTAGCTGGTGTTCAACTAGACACGCCGGGTGAAGCCCATAGTCAGCATCTCCGTGGTAACAGATCAACGGTCATTATGTCGATGTGTGAATTCGGCTGTGTTAATTACTTTCCTATTGCGATAGATGGTACTCTACCCAACTCGGTCTGCATAGAATGTGGATTCTGTCCTGTAAAACTGTTGGTGGGTTACGTTTTTGTTCCTGTTTGAAGCCTAAAATACCTAATAGAGCTCAGTTTGATGCCTAAACCTTAATTTAAGCTTCTAAAATGCCAATTAAAGGTTGTACGTGGGTTATAAAGTCGTTCCTTGAACCTATGAAGTAAAAACTTCCCTACTCGGAAGCTTCCACACTTGTTACGATAATCACCGGCTTGTTTATGAATTCGGAAAAGAATGGCAGTTGAGCGTAAATTAGCGTATTTTTCTGAGATGCAGCCTTATTTCATTGAAGAAGGTTTATGCCCGCATTGCTCAGTTGCTGAATTACCAACAGCAGTCAACAGATACAATTTTAGGTCGTGCAGCCATTATGACAACAAATCAAATGCGACCTAACGAATAAAATAATGCTAAATCTAGAGAAAGTAACTCCTCATATCGAGAGCGGAAAGTGATCCTGTAGTTTATGACTAGTAGTACTACAGGAATTGAGAAGCAATGACAAAGATTCCAGAGTCTCATTCTATTTTGTCAGACTACAACATACTTCCGAGACATACTGCTGTAGTGTTAGATACTTCACTTATTATTATTTCAAACACATATACCACAGCCTCTGCCGTAAGGCTTTTTGTTAGTGCCATTCTTTTTGGTCTTTGGTCTTCTGCTTTCCGTCGAACAGAAGCGAATTTTCTTTCTGAATTTTATCCCCTCTTCTTTTTCCTACGTTAGTTCTGCCTGACCAAGTAGAAAACACTTGCTTCTTAAATATGACATCAAGCTGTCCTCGACGCATCTCAAACATAGGAGTCCGTGTTATAAGTCCAGTGCTTTTATGGTACCGTAGCCATTAGTTAACAGGGCTACTACGAATGAGTGGAACTTAGCACTATTGGAAGCAAACTAATGACTGCAATGGGAACAAAATCCGGGCAATGTCCCCTGACCCTGAACATTCCCTCCAAATGCCTGACAAGGACCCTAATGTTACAGTGGAGCTACTAAAATGTTTTGAAAAAATAGAAATGGCCTCACGCATGTTGCGCACGGTGGCAACGTGGGAAGGCCTCACAGCTATCTAGCTCTGAATTAACTGACTCGTGTTTGTGTTGCAAGTATTCAACTTTCAGAGTTATGTATTCAATAAATAGGGTCGTTCGCACGATTGGACAGTATGGTGAGAGCTGCCTAGACGCCCTTCACAGTAAAAATCTAATCTCTAACGTAATCAGGCGCACATATCGTAACGAAGCAATCAACTGCCCGTTTGAAATACCGTGTGTGCTGTACATCCACCGTCAGATGCTATCGCTATAGCGGTTAGAGGCAGCAGTATATGTAAGGCGGGCAACGCATACCCTTTAGGGTCTCGTGTATTTGTCTCTGGGTGACGTAAGCTTCTAGACACGCGATTCGTGCGACTGAGTCACGATTCAAGGCAATGTGCACGACTACCTTGCTAGGTCACACACCAGAATAGCTGCGACGTATAATGACAGCAACGTAGCGAGTATTAATGTTTCATTCATACATTTTTTTTCCAATACATACGTTTGCGCTAGTGCAGTATCAAGATACCCTGAGAGTTAAAAAGAGGCCAACGAAGCGTGAAAAACTTGCGAAGACTCCCGCAAACGCAGATTTCATGGATCATTTGCACTTAGGCTGCGTTGCTGTTGGGCCACAAATATTTTCTCTGACAGATTATGTCATCCATAAGAACTGTAATGTATTTAAAAAGACTGGATGATCAAGGAGAAACAGGTACTAGACGTATTTAGACCATCCTCAGATGACCTGATAAAAACACAGTAACAAATATAAAGTTATATGGTGTACATAAAACACAGGTGTCTTAAATAAGCAATGTGGTTGCAACATATCTGCACAACAATTATTTTTGATAGTGGAATACATACGTACATACTATTTTAAATAAGTGTTGCAGCTGTAACTAGATACGATGACAGAACACGGATAACACATAACAGCCGGCCGGAGTGGCCGAGCGGTTCTAGGCGGTACGGTCGCAGGTTCGAATCCTGCCTCGGGCATGGATGTGTGTGATGTCCTTAGGTTAGTTAGGTTTAAGTAGTTCTAAGTTCTAGGGGACTGATGACCTCAGAAGTTAAGTCCCATAGTGCTCAGAGCCATTTGAACCATTTGAACATGTTGGAAAAGAACCTTTGCCTTCTAGGTAAACAATGTACCAACAGATGACGTAACTGTAGCGGCCTTGCTTTACAGATTCAACATCATTTGACCGTTATCATTAGTTACGTATCTGTATTTGTGTATAATAAAAGTTAGTGTTAAAATGATATATGAAATAAAATATGTATTTATAAATTTTAAGGTTGGCATGAACACCCCTTAGAATTTATAACTGCATACCCCCTATTTCATATACCATTTTAACATTAACTTTTATCATGGACAAATACAGGTATGTAACTAATGATATAAAACTAATGATGACGATGAAATGATGTAAAGCAGCGCCGCTGTAGACACGTCATCTGTTGATACATTGTTTACCTAGCAGATAAAGGCGCCGTTCCTATCAAAAAAATGGTTCAAATGGCTCTGAGCACTATGGGACTCAACTGCTGGGGTCATAAGTCCCCTAGAACTTAGAACTACTTAAACCTAACTAACCTAAGGACATCACACACATCCATGCCCGAGGCAGGATTCGAACCTGCGACTGTAGCGCCTTTAACCGCTTGGCCACTTCGGCCGGCCGTTCCTACCATTCCACTGTAACTGTAGTCCGTGTTAGCTCATCGTATCTAGTTACGACTGCTTTTGCTTAACTTCATGGATTCTTGACGTACTCGTCAAAGTTATATTCAACATTTTTTAAACAATATATATATACTAATACAAAAAATAATCGTAATAAAAATAACTTATAACCACATTGTTTATTTAAGTCACCTGTTGTTTTATGTACACCATGTACTTTGTATTTGTTACTGTATTTTTCTCAGGTCATCTGAAGAAGGGCAGAGCACGAAACGCGTAATGAGGAATGAAATAAACGACTCTAAAAACATCTAGCACCTGTTTTCCCGCGATCGTCCAGCTTTTTTAAATTTGTTATAGTTTCGTAGTTGTAATGGTCGCACAGTTGTACCGCGACTTCCTATGAAATTTACGTTGTCATCCCTTAACCCTCCCCATCCCCCCCACCCCCACCCCCGATAGTCGAGCACGTTAACGCGTCGCTTCCGGGATTTGGGGAGGCGAACCTGCACTGAACAGAATCCATCTCGCGGATCAACAACGAGGGATGGTGAGTCAGCCAGACTGGATGTGGTATTGAGGCGGTTTCCCAGACCCAAATAGGTGAATATTGGGCTGGTACCCACCTCCTTCCTCAGATTCTGGCTACGCAAATATTTACAAAAATTCTCTCACAATTTAACGTGAGATTTACTGCAGACGCAGACGGATGAGGTACACAAATTCCTGCAGGGAAGAGTGGTGGCGTTAGCAACAGTATCCGGCCACTAACTATCAATAATTCGGCCAAAATACTTGGAGGATTGCTGACCCCATAGAGAAACGGGAACAGGCGAGGGAGATGAAGAAGAAGAAGATTATGTCATCCATTTTAAGTAAAGAAAATGGTAGTGATTATACTGGAAAGGAAATAACTACCAGGACAAGTGTTATTACTGCTATTGTTATCTATCATGTGCCTATTTACAATATCATCCCTGAATAAGGCGTGAAGAACGGATACACGTAATTACAGACGTCCGGTTGTTAGGGAATAATGGAGTGTGCCATAAATCGAATTTAATATTATACCAATGAGAAACACTAACTGTGGATATTCTACAGTCATCATCGTCATCATCAGGATTTCCTTCCAGCGAGCCGGGCAGGAACTTTGTGAACAGGGTAGGAAATTTGTGAACGATATGCCTCCATTGAATTCTGTCAGGGGTATAACTTTTCTCTCTCCACTCTATCCCACGGTACTCCTCTCCCTTTGAGATCTTTACGAACCTGGTCTGTCCATCTCTTCCTAGGCCGCCCAATCGGTCTTTTTTCAGGTACTTCCATCTCCAAATACTGACATGGAGCTCGAGTCGGGTTCATTCGATTCACATGACCTAACCAGTCCAATCTTGCAGCACTAATTCTTTCCTCCGTGGTAAAGTTCACCTGCAGGTCTCTCCTTACATATTCCTTCATGACGTTGTCTCTCGTGGTTTTTTGTAGAGCTGACCTAAGGACCTGCATTCCACATGCCTGTATCTGGCTCTCTTAATTTATGACACAGGTATCCAGACTACACGTCATAACTGGCTGGAGGCATGTTTCAAAATGGTCTTTTGAGCTCTGAAAGGGACTCCTTTGGCCCATACTACGTTTTGCACTTGGTGGAAGAAGCTGGATCCTTTTGCACCTTCTAGTTTGGCATTTCTATCACTTGATACGACAGTTACGAGATAATTGAAACTTTTCACACATTTAATCTGCTCTTCTTTCAGTACGATGTCACAAGCTGTGAGTGCGCTAGTCATGTTCATTGTCACTGAACTGCTCTTATTCTCAGCCATCTTCAATTCTTTAAGCTCTTATTCCAGTAATCCAGTCTCTTTCTGAAACTCCATTGCTCTCTCTCCCCAAATGGCGATGTCATCAGCAAAAGTGAAAGCATTGGGATATTAACTTCCCACTTGTTTGATTTCTGTCATGATTGGGTTCGTAAGTGTAAACAAGAGTAATGGGAAAAGCTAGCTGCCTTGCTGAACACATCTCCTTGTGTTAAACGATGTTGATCTTCCACCGCCTACTTGTATACTGCTTTCAAATGGCTCTGAGCACTATGGGACTTAACTTCTGAGGTCATTAGTCCCCTAGAACTTAGAATTACTTAAACCAAACTAACCTAAGGACATCACACACATCCATGCCCGAGGCAGATTTCGAACCTGCGACCGTAGCGGTCGCGCGGTTCCAGACTGAAGCGCTTAGAACCGCTCGGCCACACCGGCCGGCGTATACTGCTTTCGCAACTTTCATACAGTAATGGAAATCAATTAATTGTGTACAAAAATCCAAAACTGTGTTTTCATCAATAAATATAAAATTCTTCTACCAAGCAGCTAAAGAAGAATCCATTAACTTTAATGCTTGTCTGATGAACCATGTCGAGTTGAGAAAACACTAATCTTGTGAAATACACCTTCCCACTTCCCACGCACGATCTTTTACAACTACTATATGCAGTTGAGTAGGTGTCTTCCTAGATTCTTGCGCCGTATTGTAAACTGATAGCCAAGGTTAAATCGTATGGATCATGTTCTCGGATATCTGAATAGCTCAAATACTTTTTGTGTGATACAGCGCAGTACGTTATCCCGGACGGTAAATACTCAACAGAAAGGAAAATATCGTAGGGAATGCCCTAAGGAAGTGTTATGGGATTGCTAATTTTTGCTATATGCCGAAACGATTTGCGATAAAGATAAGCAGCTTATCAGGTTATTCGCTCACGATTTTGTTGTCTGTGGAACACTATTGTCCCTGGGTGGCCTTAAGCAAATGCAGAACGAATAAGACAGTATTCACGAGGGCATGATGTAAAATAATGCCTCAGAATACTTAAGTTCTGTTCTCAACACTGGTGCAAGTTGCAATCTTCTACCGCTAGAGAGCTCCGAATTGTAGCGTATAACATGGCGGTGTGTAACGTAACTACACTGAAGAGCCAAAGAAACTGGTACACTTGCCTGATATCGTGTAGGGGCCCTGCGAGCACGCAGAAGTGCCGCACATGACTTGCCATGTACTCAACTAATGTCTGAAGTAGTGCTGGAGGGAACTGACACCATGGACCCTGCAGCGCTGTCCATCAGTCCGTAAGAGTATGAGGGGGTGGAGATCTCTTCTGAAGAACACGTTTCAAGGCATTACAGATATGCTCCATAATGTTCATGATTGTGGAGTTTGGTCCCTAGCGAAAGAGTGTTTCTGGAGACACTGTGTAGCAATTCTGGACGTTTGGAGTGTCGCATTGTCCTGCTGGAATTGCCCAACTCCTTCGGAATGCACAATGGACATGAATAGATGCAAGCAATCAGACAGGATGCTTACGTACGTGGCATCTGTCAGAGTCGTATCTAGTCGTATCAGGGGTCCCATATCACTCCAACTGCACAAGCTCCACACCACTATAGAGCCTCCACCAGCTTGAACAGTCTCCTTCTGACATGCTGGGTCCATGAATTCATGACGTTGTATCCATACCTGTACACGTCCATCCGCTCGATACTACACTCCTGGAAATGGAAAAAAGAACACATTGACACCGGTGTGTCAGACCCACCATACTTGCTCCGGACACTGCGAGAGGGCTGTACAAGCAATGATCACACGCACGGCACAGCGGACACACCAGGAACCGCGGTGTTGGCCGTCGAATGGCGCTAGCTGCGCAGCATTTGTGCACCGCCGCCGTCAGTGTCAGCCAGTTTGCCGTGGCATACGGAGCTCCATCGCAGTCTTTAACACTGGTAGCATGCCGCGACAGCGTGGACGTGAACCGTATGTGCAGTTGACGGACTTTGAGCGAGGGCGTATAGTGGGCATGCGGGAGGCCGGGTGGACGTACCGCCGAATTGCTCAACACGTGGGGCGTGAGGTCTCCACAGTACATCGATGTTGTCGCCAGTGGTCGGCGGAAGGTGCACGTGCCCGTCGACCTGGGACCGGACCGCAGCGACGCACGGATGCACGCCAAGACCGTAGGATCCTACGCAGTGCCGTAGGGGACCGCACCGCCACTTCCCAGAAAATTAGGGACACTGTTGCTCCTGGGGTATCGGCGAGGACCATTCGCAACCGTCTACATGAAGCTGGGCTACGGTCCCGCACACCGTTAGGCCGTCTTCCGCTCACGCCCCAACATCGTGCAGCCCGCCTCCAGTGGTGTCGCGACAGGCGTGAATGGAGGGACGAATGGAGATGTGTCGTCTTCAGCGATGAGAGTCGCTTCTGCCTTGGTGCCAATGATGGTCGTATGCGTGTTTGGCGCCGTGCAGGTGAGCGCCACAATCAGGACTGCATACGACCGAGGCACACAGGGCCAACACCCGGCATCATGGTGTGGGGAGCGATCTCCTACACTGGCCGTACACCACTGGTGATCGTCGAGGGGACACTGAATAGTGCACGGTACATCCAAACCGTCATAGAACCCATCGTTCTACCATTCCTAGACCGGCAAGGGAACTTGCTGTTCCAACAGGACAATGCACGTCCGCATGTATCCCGTGCCACCCAACGTGCTCTAGAAGGTGTAAGTCAACTACCCTGGCCAGCAAGATCTCCGGATCTGTCCCCCATTGAGCATGTTTGGGACTGGATGAAGCGTCGTCTCACGCGGTCTGCACGTCCAGCACGAACGCTGGTCCAACTGAGGCGCCAGGTGGAAATGGCATGGCAAGCCGTTCCACAGGACTACATCCAGCATCTCTACGATCGTCTCCATGGGAGAATAGCAGCCTGCATTGCTGCGAAAGGTGGATATACACTGTACTAGTGCCGACATTGTGCATGCTCTGTTGCCTGTGTCTATGTGCCTGTGGTTCTGTCAGTGTGATCATGTGATGTATCTGACCCCAGGAATGTGTCAATAAAGTTTCCCCTTCCTGGGACAATGAATTCACGGTGTTCTTATTTCAATTTCCAGGAGTGTATTTGAAACGAGATTCGTCCGACCGGGCAACATGGTTCCAGTCATCCACAGTCCAATGTCGGTGTTGACGGGCCCAGGAGAGGCGTTAAGCTTTGTGTCGTGCAGTCATCAAGGGTATACGAGTGGGCCTTCGGTTCCGAAAGCCCATATCGATGATCTTTCGTTAAATGTTTCGCACTATGAGACTTGCTGATGGGTCAGCATTGAAATCTGCAGCAATTTGCAGGAGGGTTGCACTTCTGTCACATTGAACGATTCTCTTCAGTCATCGTTGGTCCCGTTCTTGCAAGATCTTTTTCTGGCCGCAGCGATGTCGGAGAACAGATGTTTTATCGGACTGCTTATATTCACGGTACACTCGTGAAACGGTCGTGCGGTAAAATCCCCACTTCATCGTTACCTCGGAGATGCTGCGTCCCATCTCTCGTGCGCCGACTGTAACACCACGATCAAACTCACTGAAGTATTGATACCCCGCCATTGTAGCAGACATTTATTGTCTTATATAGGCGTTGCGGCCCGCAGGGCCGTATTCTGGCTTTTTACATATCTCTGTATTTGCATACCTATGCCTATACCAGTTTCTTTGGCGCTTCAGTGTATGATGTTATCTCAGGAATTATAAACTCGTGTCAAATTTACGAAGATCTCGGCAGTATGAGCTCACTTCTCAGTATGACATTGCACCACCTCTTGTCTAGATCCATGCACTGATTCGGTTGAATATGGTGTCTAATTTGTTGTCTCCCCTCCTGAGCGAAACTGACCTCTAACTGTTGTAAGTAGTCTTTGCTATTCTTAATACTCGCACTGGGATGCAGCTGACGTCTTAGCTGATCCCATACATTTCTGTCTGGGACACTTCTGTGGATCTGTTATCCACGGTAGTAACTCAGCATCACGCAGAGTGTCATTGAGACACGTGCCATGTGTGAACAAGCATAGTCCTATTGAAAAAGGGCGCCACGATACTGCCTCATGAGGGGTAATACATAAGCAGGCAGGATGTCCATGACGAGGCGTTGTGTTGTCAAAGTTCCCTCAGTTACTACTAGCTGTGACCTGAAGTCGTACACGATGGCTTCCCGAACCATGACGCCAGGAGTCACACCACTGTGCCCCCCCCCCCCAAAAAAAAAAACAGTGGGACAGTGGGACTCTCCCCCGGTCGCCGCCATACTCGGCGACGATGGTCACCAGGGTGGTGCAGAACCACAATTCTTTGCTGAACAGAATGCGACGCCATTCATGCGCATTCAGTGTGTCCCGGTCATGGTACCACTCTAAACGCAGCTGTTTCTGTTGTGGTGTTAATGACAGCTTATGCATTCGACGGGTATTCCCTAATCCATTACCTGTTCTGGGATGGCAGTCGCTGATGCGTAGAGGTTACGATGTGCTTGTTCTACAATAAGGTGCCCTTCCCCTGTGGTGGTCAGATGTGGCCGACTGGAACCTTGAACACAAGTATACCTGTTCTCAGGTTCCAATACAGTCCAAAGTCCAGCATCCAGCCACCGTCACACCCAAACGTTCCACAAATCTGAATATTGTACAATGCGATCATCCGGCCATGTGCAGACCTACAATGAGACCTCTTTCAAACATTTTCAGGTGCTGATAGATCTGTCTCATACGTGTGAGTGGCATCTGCGCGTCCTTCACAGTGATCACTCAACATTTCATGCTATTCGTGTCCCATATGCACACTACCGATCCTGACCGCAACGTTATGCACTAACAACGCTAATGCACTCTGGTGGTCGTTCTACCCACTGCAGAGAACTGCAACTCTAATCATTTACGTATCCGCTGATAGCGTGTACTTTTACAAGTGTTTCTATTTTTTTTCCGGGCATTGTATAAGTTTATTATTAACCCTCGATTGGGAACACAGCCTACTTTATACACACGTAAAGAACAGTTGTCCATATGTTATCGCCTTAAATATGTATGAGCAAAATCACAGTTTAATCTTACATGGGGAGGCCACGACGTTGGGATCACGAATTTACTTCAAACTTTGCACACATTTAGTAGGCTATTAAAACAACATGATGTGCAACATAATGAAGTAAAAAAATTGAGGTTTGCCTATGACATTGTAATTCTGTCAGAGACAGCAAAGGACCTCTAATAGCGGTTGAACGGAATGGACATTGTCTTGAAAAGAGGATATAAGATAAACGTCAGCAAAAGCAAAACGAGGATAATGGAATGTAGTCAACTTAAATCAGGTGATGCTGAGGGAATCAGATTAGGAAATGAGTCAAAGCAGTAGATGAGTTTTGCTATTTGCCATGGCAAGGAAAGCGTTTCTGAAGAAAAGAAATTAGTTAACATCGGGTATAGATTTAAGTGTCAGGAAGTCTTTTTTGTAAGTATTTGTATAAGTGTAGCCATGTATGGAAGTAAAACTTGGACGATAAATACGCTACTGGCCATTAAAATTACTACACCAAGAAGAAATGCAGATGATAAACGGGTATTCATAGGACAAATATATTATACCAGAACTGTCATGTGATTACATTTTCACGCAATTTGGGTGCACAGATCCTGAGAAATCAGTACCCAGAACAACCACCTCTGGCCGTAATAACGGCCTTGATACGCCTGGGCATTGAGTCAAACAGGGCTTGGATGGCGTGTACAGGTACAACTGCCCATGCAGCTTCAACACGATACCACAGTTCATCGTGACGAGCCAGTTGCTCGGCCACCATTGACCAGACGTTTTCAATTGGTGAGAGATCTGGAGAATGTGCTGGCCAGGGCAGCAGTCGAACGTTTTCTTTATCCAGAAAGGCCAGTACAGGACCTGCAACATGCGGTCGTGCATTATCCTGCTGAAATGTGGGGTTTCCCAGGGATCAAATGAAGGGTACAGCCACGGGTCGTATCACATCTGAAATGTATCGGCCACTGTTCAAAGTGGCATCAATACGAACAAGAGGTGACCGAGACGTGTAACCAATGGCACCCCATACCATCACGCCGGTTGATACACCAGTACGGCGATGACGAATACACGCTTCCAATGTGCGTTCACCGCGATGTCGCCAAAACGGATGCGACCACCGTGATGCTGTAAACAGAACCTGGATTCATCCGAAAAAAATGACGTTTTGCCTTTCGTGCCCCAGGGTTCGTCGTTGAGTACACCATCGCAGGCGCTCCTGTCTGTGATGCAGCGTCAAGGGTAACCGCAGCCACAGTCTCCGAGCTGATAGTCCATGCTGCTGGAAACGTCGTCGAACTGTTCGTGCAGATGATTGTTATCTTGCAAACGTCCCCATCTGTTGACTCAGGGATCGAGACGTGGCTGCACGATCCGTTACAGCCATGCGTATAAGATGCCTGTCATCTCGAGTGCTAGTGATACGAGGCCGTTGGGATCCAGCACGGCGTTAGTTATTACCCTCCTGAATCCATCGATTCCATACTCTGCTAACAGTCATTGGGTCTCGACCAATGCTAGCAGCAGTGTCGCGATACGATAAACCGCAATCGCGATAGGCTACAACCCGACCTTTATCAAAGTCGAAAACGTGATGGTACGCATTTCTCGTCCTTACACGTGGCATCACAACAACGTTTCACCAGGCAACGCCGGTGAACTGCTGTTTGTGTATGAGAAATCGGTTGGAAACTTTCCTCATGTCAGCAAGTTGTAGGTGTCGCCACCGGCGTCAACATTGTGTGAATGCTCTGAAAAGCTAATCATTTGCATATGACAGCATCTTCTTCCTGTCGGTTAAATTTCGCGTCTGTAGCACATCATATTCGTGGTGTAGCAATTTTAATGGCCAGTAGTGTAGTTTAGACGTAGTTAATGAGGAGGTACTGAATAGAAATGGAGAGAAGAGGAATTTGTGCCTCAACGTGACTAGAAGATGGGGTCGGTTGATAGGACATGCTCTGAGGCATCAAGATATGACACTGCCTTCCTGGCTCTCTATCCTACCCTTCAACGGTCTCAACGTACCCTCCAAACCCACCTTAACCATTTCACCACTTGGTGTAACCAGTGGTTCCTCCGTCTCAACCCCCCCAAAACCCAGGCAATCATCATAGGCCGCACCACTCGCTCCTTTCGCCTCCATGATTTCTACCTCACCCTTTATGGTCGTCCCATCCAGCTGACCCCCACCCTGAAATACCTTGGCCTCACCCTCGACCGACACCTCACCTGGACCCCTCATCTCCAGACTGTCCAGCAGAAAGCCCATTCTCGCCTCTGCCTTCTGAAACTCCCGTCTGGCCAGAAATGGGGATTGCATCCTTCTACCATCCTCCACACCTACAAATCCCTCATCCGTCCTATCCTCTGTTATGCCAGCGTTGCCTGGATCTCCGCCCCCACCCACTTTTACAAGGCCCTCCAAATCCTTGAACGCCATGTGCTCTGCCTTGTCTTCCATATCCGCCTTCCTTCCCCCAAACGGCTCCTGTATGAACTGATCCCCTTCCCCCACCTCCTCCTGTTCCTCCAACATCTCCGCATCCTTTACATTGTCCGCAGGCTTGATCCCCTCCACCCTATGGTTTCCTCCTTCCTCTCCACCCCCCGCCCATTGCCACGCCTCTATCGCTGTATCCCTCCCTCTCTCCACCTCCACACCCTCCATCTCCTTCATCAGGGCAATTTCCAACGCCTCCCCCTCCCGGATGACGAACTTCTCTGTGACATCTACCCTTCCTTCCAACTATAACGTGGCCTTGTTCCCACCCCCCTCCCCAGGCCCCCCTTTTTCCTCTTTCCTCCTTCTCCCAGAGCGAATTTTCCTCCTTCCTCCCCCCTCCCCTGTGACCCTGCACCCCATACTTGCCTCTTTCCTTCCCACATCCCTCCCTACCTGGCCCTCTTCAGCACGCCCTCCACTCATCTCCCCCATCTCTTCCCCTCCCTCCTTTCTTCCAGTCTCCCTCATCTCCTTGCGCCTGGCAGATCCTCTGTTTTGATCATCGTCAGTGTGCCACATCAGTGTTGTGTTTAGTGCTGTTTCTCCTGTGGGTCAAGAGGTGTGATTTTAATTGTGTACTGCCTTGAGGTTCGCTGTCAGTGTTTGTTATGTGCTACGCCATCCGTCGATACCTTTTATGCTCCAGTCATACTGTGCCTTGTGTTCTTTTAATGGTCGCAGTGTGTGGCTTTTTATGTGTGCTACTTTTAAACAGTTTTAACAGTTTTTTATCTCCATTTTATGGTCACCCCGTTTTTTGTCTTCCATGATGTTCCCCCTTTTTTATATCTATGTTCACCATATTCTCTCCTTTGTTATTTTTAAATGTCTTCTATTGTTTTTTCTATGTCTTTCGGCTGAAGAGCAGCGCATATGCTGCTGCCAGCCCGCCCCGATGTGGAATTGAAATACAATAAAGAAAAAAAAAAGCATCAAGATATCACCAATTTAGTATTAGAGGGCAGCGTGGAGGGTAAAAATCTTAGAGGGAGACTAAGATTTGAATACACTAAGCAGATACAGAAGGATTTAGGTTGCAGTAGATACTTGGAGATGAAGAAGCTTGCACGGGATAGGGTAGCATTGAAAGCTGCATCAAACCAGTCTCTGCACTGAAAACCACAACATCAACAATGTACAAGTAGAAAGGTACACTACTCTGGCAATTCCCAGAAAAATCCAAGAGAAGTTTTATACAGTTATTATGTAACCGATGTATATATGCAAAGGCCTCAGTCATGAAGAGTCACTGTGGGCAAGTGGTTAGCATTCGCGTTGTGCGACAGGGTCGTGGAGGAGGTGAAGGTTTGAATCCCTTTAACACTTACTTTTTCATCTAAATATTTTTTATCCTTTTTTTCACCACTGGTCATATTATTTAATTTATATGACATTATAGAGGTAATATAATGAAGAAACTCCACGTGCATTGTCATGAACTTGTAGTGAATTTCATTTGTCGTTTGACTTTTTATTATTTTTGATTAAATTTTCAAGAAGGAGGGAGAGGCCTGGAAAGCCCATGTCAAACCTCGATAAACATGATGCTACTGACGTTATTCAGTAGTACAGTATGTCACAATATGCCAGACCACAAGAGTAATGTACAATTGCTCGTCAGATGTGCTCTCGACATCACACGTTGCAGGACGGCATTTGTCATACAGACATGGAAAACATAAATTGAACGGCAGCTACTACATCGAATGAATGCAGTTTCCCCACATTTACAGAGAATGTTCAGAGTTTCTAAGGGTAAACATACCTCGTTAACATTTTAAAGAATTTATCTTTCGATAGTTTAATGTGGATTAAAAATTGAGTTCGACCGGGACTCGAACGCTCGTCTCATAGAAGTTCGCGCTGAGTTTCTCGAACGCTAACCACTTGACTGCCGTGCTCTGAAACTGCTCCCACCTACGCACATATTCATATGGCACATAATAACGCGTAAAACTTCTACAATTTTCTGAAAATTTCGAGAATAGTGCACCTTACTACTTGCACACTATGTACTACTAAAGGTGTACAAAGTTTGAAGTAAATTTGTAATGCTAATGTCGTGGCCTCCCCTTGTTAATTTAATTAAACAATAATAATCTGTGTGTGTGAAATCCTATGGGACTTAACTGCTAAGGTCATCAGTCCCTAAGCTTACAAACTACTGAACCTTAATTACCCTAAGGACAAACACACACACACCAATGCCCGAGGGAGGACTCGAACCTCCGCCGGGACCAGCCGCACAGTCCGTGACTGCAGCGCCTGAGACCGCTCGGCTAATCCCGCGCGGCTGAACAGTGATAAAATAGGCTTATATTATATGAGCTAAATTAGTGTTTAATTAAACAATAACAGAATAAACTTTCATTGTATCACTCTGTTGCCATGTACAAGTGTTACCTGCAGTAATGAAGTGCTCGGACGGCGCAGTTGCATCAGATCCCAGCCAAACACTTATTCCATTGCTAATTATCTCGTAGGCATCTGCCTCATTGTGAGATTGTGCTGCTAGCTCGGAATATGGGGCATTTTCTTGCATGGATAGTAATTTTGTTTTTCCTCACCTAGCTCGCAATTTATTTATAATGTACTGGGGAAGAGCGTCCTTAAACGTGTTATTGAATTCGTGTGTTGCTCGTTAGCGTAACGCTGATACAGCAGCTGCGATAAAAACGATAAGCCGCTTTTATCGGTAATGCGGGTAAACACTGTCATGGGGAGTAAAGCAGTCAAGGCACATGTTAAGCAACTGAAGGGGAGCGTTTTGCTGCATAATGAAAGTTCAGAGGCAGTGCAAAATTTGGTGGGAATTAAGACTTTCATGTTTGGGATAGAAGCGTTAAGAGAAAGATCTGACTATTGAAATGCAAGAGTGGAAGACGAATACGCTCTCAAGTGTATTTTATTTAGCTGCCTGTTTCTTTTTCACCACCATCTATATCTACTTTCTGCAAAACACTGTTATTTTCATGGTAGGGAGTAGCTTTCAATTTACTATTTTAGGGGAGGGATGCCTAATTTGAAATACTTTCGAGATTTTATTCATTATAACCTGAAATATTAGTTAAAAATTATTTAAACAATGCCATCCTCAATTTCAGGATGTTGTTCTTGGTATCTGATTTAAAGAAAAGACATTCTGAGAAAAACAAACACACAACACTTAATTTTCTGAACATCTGCAAGTAGTACAAATTAGGAGTCTAGTTTCTTAGTTTTTATCAGTGGGCGCATTAATTACACCATCGTTATAAATTCTGTCCCAGAACTTTAAGATGTGTGCTAGCCTAAGTTTAAGATAATGTTCCATGTTTAATTCCTGCATCACTATTTTGCAGCCACTACAGAACAACTTTATCACTCCTTTCCCCACGCATTCGCAGTATGGATAAATCCACCTTTTGCATTTCATGCATTTTTTTTTCAGCTCAAAGCTCCTTGGCTAGGACTTGAATTTTTGCCTCGAGCTTTCATTATTTCCCTGCGACTCGACGTTATTTCTTGAATGGACACCTTCAGCCCATTTTTTACCTGCCATTACTTCATGGCTTCTTCTGCAGTGAAATTATGGAGCAATCTGTTTAGTTCTACAATGTCGAAAGCAAGTTTTCTTACGTCCGACAGTCTTAAACCGAACATGTCTCTTTAAATCTAAGAATGTTCTCTTTCAATTCATTTTTAACTTCGTGGCAAAACACTTTACCACGGGCAAAACATTTTGTATCCTCGTGTGCATTTTTGTTTATGTTATTAACATGCCTTTTAATTCCTGGTTTAGGCACATGTTATGCGCGTGTATATTCATTTAATCCATGATCTCCTTATCTCACTGTTGCAGTTAAATTCAGTTCATGTGTGCTACACTTTCCATAACACTTATATGTTCCATACTGTAACAAAAAATTATTATTTAATTAATGACTTAGGACAAAGAGTGCACTAGAACATTCGCCATACCATTTCTAAATAATATGTATAGGCGTGCCGGAGTTGGAGGATTAAAGAACGTGTCTCGTCCACAGTGGGTGTCACAGCTATAAATTTATGAAATAAATGCAGCATTTGTCTACTTAGGCTGTATTTATTTACACAGAGTAACTCTGTCGGTGAGGACTTGCTCGCTTAAGGCAAAGGTCCTGAGTTCGAGCCTCGGTCCGGTACACAATTTTAAAGTTCCAGGAAGGTTCATTTCAGCGCACATTCCGCTGCAGAGTGAAAATTTCATTCTGGAAACATCTCTCAGGCTGTGGCTAAGCCATGACTCTACAGTATCCTTTGTTTCAGAAGTGCTAGTCCCGCAAGTTTTGTAGAACTTCTGTGACGTTTGGCCGGTAGATCACGAGGAACTGGTAGAAGTAAAGGGCTGCGGAGTGTTAGTCATTCATGTTTGGGTACCTCAGTTGGTAGAGGAGTTTCCTGCGAAAGGCAAGGGTCACGTTCGAGTCTTGGTCCGGCTCACAGTTTTAATACGCCAGGAAGTTTCACATGAGCGCACACTCCGATGCAGAATGAAAAATTCATTCTGAAATGCTGCATTTCTTTAACAAGGAAGTGGTTTGGGCGTGTCCTGATTGTTTCCACAATATTTGTAATAAATGTAATATTGCCTTCAGGTTTCCTTTGTTAATGGCATAAATGTTCAGGAAATAGTCTCTCAAACAGAATAAGTGTAATTTAACGTTGGCCGACATGTGTAAGGAATCCACTGTCTTATATTCGTCCTCATCCACCATCTGGCGTTCTTCTGAAGTTACATGTCCGTTACAATACTCTTACCACACTGCATTCCACTTACCTACTCATTAATTCGAAATAAAGTTTGTGACTCTTTTGCTCGAATGTTCATGAAACATTATGGAATACTGAGATGCACTTACTCTTAGTTCCCCACCGAAGGATGTCAAGTGTGTGGATTTGTTGTGTGAATGTGTTGTGTGGATGACTGATGAGTGCTGTTGTGGATGTGAAAACAAGGGAGCGGTAGAATCTCAGTACCGATGCATAAGCTACTACTTTCTATGAGAGCCAAGAGGCTGCCAAGCTCATTGTCACCAGGTCGAATGGACCACGATCCATAGCGACCCACGCTGTCACTACATGAGCCACAATGGACAGGACTGGGACGTAAATGCATAGTCGCATAGCCAGTCTCTGTTCTAAGTAATTTGGCTGCCCCCAGCATAAAGACACTCTTCAATTTTCTGAAGTGCCACTGAATTTCATCCATCTCTTAAATCAGCAGTCAGAGGATCTGTTTGGTTGCTTTGATTCGCACCCATTAGGAGAGCTCTGTATTGAGTGCTATTTGTATAGAACTTGGTACTTGCTTTTTGAATTCTGTAAGTAATTTTTGTCTCGAACTTACGATGTTGTGCATCAACTGTGTGTTATGAACTTCAGGAGGCCATACTTCATAGTAAAGGACAACATCTTTCGACAACCATCTTTCTTCATTACAAAAAGAAGAAAATTATTACACTACTGCCCATTAAAATTGCTACACCAAGAAGAAATGCATATGATAAACGGGTATTCATTGGGCAAATATATTATACTAGAACTGACATGTGATTACATTTTCACGCAGTTTGGGTGCATAGATCCTGATAAATCAGTACCCAGAACAACCACCTCTGGCCGTAATAACGGCCTTGATACGCCTGGGCATTGAGTCAAACAGAGCTAGGATGGCGCGTACAGGTACAGCTGCCCATGCAGCTTCAACACGATACCACAGTTCATCAAGAGTAGTGACTGGCGTATTTTGACGATCCAGTTGCTCGGCCACCATTGCCCAGACGTTTTCAGTTGGTGAGAGATCTGGAGAATGTGCTGGCCAGGGCAGCAGTCGAATATTTTCTGTATTTAGAAAGGCCCGTACAGGACCTGCAACATGCGGTCGTGCATTATCCTGCTGGCTGGCTCTGAGCACTATCTGACTCAACTTCTGAGGTCATCAGTGCCCTAGAACTTAGAACTACTTAAACCTAACTAACCTAAGGACATCACACACATCCATGCCCGAGGCAGGATTCGAACCTGCGACCGTAGCAGTCACGCGGTTCCGGACTGAAGTGCCTAGAACCGCACGGCCACCCCAGCCGGCTATCCTGCTGAAATGTAGGGTTTCGCAGGGATCGAAGGAAGGGTAGAGCCACGGGTCACCATCACGCCGGGTGATACGCTAGTATGGCGATGACGAATACACGCTTCCAATGTGCGTTTACCGCGATGTCGCCAAACACGGATGCGACCATCATGATGCTGTAAACAGAACCTGGATTCTTCCGAAAAAATGACGTTTTGCCATTCGTGCACCCAGGTTCGTCGTTGAGTACACCATACCTGTCTATAATGCAGCGTCAAAGGAACCACAGCCACTGTCTCCGATCTGATAGTCCACGCTGCTGCAAACGTCGTCGAACTGTTCGTGCAGATGGTTGTTGACTTGCAAACGTACCCATTTTTTGACTCAGCGATCGAGACGTGGCTGCACGATCCGTTACAGCCATGCGGATATGATGCCTGTCATCTCGACTGCTAGTGACACGAGGCCGTTGTGATCCAGCACGGCGTTCCGTATTACCCTCCTGAACCCACCGATTCCATATTCTGCTAACAGTCATTGGATCTCGACCAACGCGAGCAGCAATGTTGCGATACGATAAACCGCAATCGCGATAGGCTACAATCGGACCTTTATCAAAGTCGGAAACGTGATGGTACGAATTTCTCCCCCTTACACGAGGCATCACAACAACGTTTCAGCAGGCAACACCGGTCAACTGCTGTTTGTGTATGAGAAATCGTTTGGAAACTTTTCTCATGTCAGCAAGTTGTAGGTGTCGCCACCGGCGCCAACCCTGTGTGAATGCTCTGAAAAGCTAATCATTAACATATCACAGCATCTTCTTCCTGTCGGTTAAATTTCGCGTGTGTAGCACGTCATCTTCGTGGTGCAGCAATTTCAATGGCCAGTAGTGTAAATGAACTCACTTATCTAGGTTAGTGTCACACTGGCTGTTTCCTGCGGTGAATCTTTTTGAGTATATTTTCCACTTACCGCATAGTTAATGTTTTGTTACTGTGCCATACTTAATTATGTTTGAACAATACGTTAATGGTTCTGTTGCCCAGTAAACAGCTTGAAAATAAGTACCAAACATTAAGGGCGTTGCTTTCTCATTATTTTAAGCAGTTACAGAAGGCAGGTAACAACATGTTTTAGTAAGAACGATCAAAACGTATAACTGCATGGGTTTCCACGGCCAGTGTCAGTTGACAATAAAGTGTTCTGAGTATGGTACCGCGTCGGAAGGTAAAACGCTTACAGTGGCCTTCTTCTGAGTCTGCTATAACATTGGTTTCTCTAATATTGTCTTTTTACCCTATGACACGGTCTTATACCCATAAAACCTTTATGTCAAGTAAAATGTAATTTCATGGGGCGACATTAAAAGCAATTAAGTCACGGCTTGATTCTCTTTACTGAACATATCAGTGAATCTGAATAAGGAAAAGATGGCCAGCGGAGGCATACTAGCACCGAACCGGAGGCTCAAAATTATACCTATACATCCGGAAGCCACTTACGAGCTGAAAAACAGTGGGCTGTTTGCTTGTACGTGTTGGCTGTTTACGGCTCCGTCTGGTCTACCTAATCGATCATCCGCTTGAAGTGCTGTGAGAGGGGAGTGTCCTTCGTATCTACCCTACAGTTGACCCGAAACTTCATTATTTAACGAGGAAGAGGACCACCATTAACTTACTTTACTTGTGGCAAGGGCCTTATCGACCATCCGAGCCTCTTTCATTTCTTTCTGTCGAGTCCACTGTTCATTTTGTGTTGATATTCATCCTCGCCTTGTCCTTCCGGATTATCTCGCCACCTAATTCTGGGTCTTCCTCTTCCTCTCGTTCCATCTATTGTTCTGCAGAATGTCATTCTAGGTAGTCTATTCATCATTCTTGCTATATATCCTGCCCATTTCAACCTCCGCTTTGCACTTCGACGCTGTTACGGTGTTTGTACAGCTTTCTAAATTCTTCATTTTTTCTTGTCCTGTAGTCCATGTTATTTTCAACATATACCGCTCCATAGATTTTCCTTATTATTTCTCTTTCGAATATTAGCAGTTTTTCTTCGTGTTTCTTTCTAAGTATTAATGCTTCACATCCGCACAACGTTACAGATCTAATAGTCAACTGATACAACCGGATTTTGAACTTAGTACTAAGTGTTCTTTTCTTTAAGAATTTCATGAAACTAAAAAGTGTTTTGTTCGCTGTTGCTAGACGGACATCTATTACTATATCCGTTCTATTGTTGTTTCTAAAAAGACTCTGTAAGTACTTGCAGCGGTCGGCTGTCTAAAAATTACATCCATCTACAACCAAAGATGCATAACTTTGGACTTTTTTTACTTATGACCAGATATTCTGTCTTTTCTTCATTAACACGAACCCTGTTTTCTCAGCAATCTTGTCATAATTTTACATCATCGTAATTAGTTCTGGTTTGGAACTGCTTATTAATGCTACATCATCTGCGTTGGAAAGTCTAGTATTGTTCACCTCTTGCGTTTGGATCCCTGTGCATTGGTTTTACTAAATTCTTGATCGAACTTCTCTAAGACGACGTTAAATAAAATAGGTGAAATGGCGTCCACCAGCCTCAGTCCAGTGTATAACTTAAAATTTTCACTTTCTCCTATAGGTGTTTCTATAAGACACAAAGTTTTGTCTGTCGCGTTTTAACTAATCTGATTAGCTTTAAGAGTATTTCATATTTCCTCAGTATATTTAGGAGTGTCTGTCGGTGTGTGCTACCGTAGGCCTTTTTGAAATCTAGAAATAATATGTGAACATCTACATTGAATTCCCATGCCTTCTCAGTTGTCTTAGAGTGAATAAATGATCTAATGCGAAAATCTTGAATACTTGGTGTTATGCAGCTTTAAGATACTTATTAAAGGACATTTGCAAATCACCATGACCTGCACATGAAAGGTTTATTTATCAAACCCGAATACCGATTTGGCAATTACACATTTTAAGTGCACCTCTTGGAGTTTTGAGGATTTCATTTAATAAATGATCTGATGTTGATCTATTTCTGTGGAAACCGTATTGGTAGTCCCAAGTTAGTTCTTCAGTTATTGGACTCAGCCTGTTTAATAGGCACATCGACAGGATTTTATAAGCACCATCCAGCAAATCAATTCAACTGTACTAATTGCACACGAGGGGATCATTATTCCTAATTATGGGGCATATTTTTGCGGTTTTCCCGTCTGCAGGTATGCTTTCTCGTTTGAAAACTGTTCCTATGGAATACTGTAGTTATACTTGCATTTGTGGTTCTCCGTTCTTTAACAGCTCAGCATATACCTCGTCTTCACCATAAGCCATGTTATTCTGTAATTTCTTTATTACTTGTTGTATTTCATTTATTGATGTGGTGGTGACTTGTATATTAAGTATGTCTTCCATTTGTTTTGTATGTCACCCGTGTTGGTCACTATTTTCCCATGATGATCGTTTGTAAACTGTTCCCTTTTAGTGCATTTACCGTAAAACTTCTTTATACCTTTTGACACGCCTGCCTCGTCCTGTGACGCTTGAAAACATCCCCTGCTTCTCTTATAATGTTGTTATAGTAATCTCTTTTCTCTTGTCATAGAGTTCGTTGTGTTTCCCGGGGATTTTATAGTACCTCTCCTTTAGTGACATGTTTTCTTCTTGTAGCCACGCTTTCCTCGCCTTTCTTCTCTTCGACATTTTTTTGTCTGTTTATGTTAAACCAAATTTTGTTTGATCGTTTTCTTTTTCCTATAACTTTGGAAGTTACTTCTTGAATACTGTTTTCCTGGTGTCTCCAGATGTTTTCGATATCTTGTTGTTTGCTGTTGACCAGCTTATTTTTTGTTAGATTGCTTTCCGTTTCTTTTGCAATTTTTTTTTTTTTTTGTATTTTCCTTCTCCAGATTTCCTTCGCTGTCTGGTATCTTCCACTCTATTTCTGTTTAGGTTTCTTTTTTGATACGTTTAATATAAGTCCTGTGTCACAATCCGCATCACTAAAGGTTCCAACATGTTTAATGCTACTTTGGAATTTTTTTCAGATAACTGTGTGGCCAATCGGATTCACTGCTTCTGCACCTGGTAATATCCATGTCCCTAAATGCATACATTTGTGTTAAAATTTTGTGCTGCTTAAAGCGAGATTATTTGTCAATGCCCATTTTATAAGTCCAACGCCATTATCAGAACTTTCCTCGTGAAAGCTGAAATTGCTAGTTGTTGTTTTATAAATTTCTTCATTTCCTATTATAGCATTAAAATCTCCTGACACTACTTTCACGTCATGCCTACGTGTGTCCCAGTTGACTATAGAATTCTTTCTTCATT
This sequence comes from Schistocerca cancellata, assembly GCF_023864275.1. Taxonomy (NCBI): domain Eukaryota; kingdom Metazoa; phylum Arthropoda; class Insecta; order Orthoptera; family Acrididae; genus Schistocerca; species Schistocerca cancellata. Next base: position 206,809,091 of record NC_064629.1, on the reverse strand, counting down.
TCTTTATCCTTACCTTCTGTAGGTGCATGTAAATTTAGATATGTAATGTCTAATCACTAAGCCTGAATTGTGATTATGATATTCGATTATTAATACGTTGGATTCCTTTATTGAGTCATTTACTGATTTATGGAAGTCGAATCCATTTCCAAACTCATGCCGTTGACTGCAATTTCCGTACGTTGTTGTCCCGTCTCCTGTTTTCAGTGACCCCATTCCTTGCCATCTTACTCCCTGGAGAGCTACCAGTTGTACCTTGCATTTTCCTAATTCGTTTATAGTATTTGGGCTCTTCCAGGGCGCTATCTTTCAAGAACCAAAAGAGAAATCCTTGCAGCTTTGCCAACTTCTGTTCCAGTAAATTCAGGCCTGTTTCCGAGGCATGTGTTGAGTATTCTGTTCAGTCAGCATTTTACATCAGTGAGTTATTAGTCCTCTTCACAACTCACTATCTGGAGCTCTACCCCTGGGAGATTTACCTTTACGACAGCTTGCCAACCCTCTCCAGCTCGTGCTAAATGACTACTCGTTCCTTACATGTACAGTGAAGAATGCCCAGATCTAGGGATCTAAAATGAAACATATTTCTCATTTGAACTTCAGTTTTCAACATAGCCATTCCCAAAGATTATCTCTGGAGCGTAGACAGTGTTGCAATTCTCGAGCAAAGTTGACTTTATGATGTTAATATAACAGAGTAAATATCTGTGGAGTGAACATTCAGATGTGCAAAACAGAATTTTCTCGCCTACATACGTTGTCTTCAAGATCTCGAGACTTTGTGATAGTTAAGTAACTTTTCTACCTCAGCCGTCTTTACAATTGTGTCTGTATACGTAGCAATTATTCAACATATCTGTTACTGATAAGTAAATGTGTACAAGTAGAGTAAGTGAGTGTAATACTGAAGTTTGCTCGTTGTATATGTACTTTTATGTAAACGTAAACATACAGCTTTATACTGAAATCATATGTGAATTCCCATTTCATGTTGGTGACATGTCCAGTACGCCGAACTCACTCCGTTCTATAAAATACTGGTAGGAACAATAGCAGCACTTTCAGGAACGATGTGCTGTATTTTAGACATACTTTGTGTGCAGACAGTTAGTTGAAAGTATAATGGAAATACAGAATCTGCTATCTTTCATTCTGTTACCCTATTGTTTGCAGCTTTACTTTTACGAGACCGTTCGAGGCATTATGATTGCAATTATCTGGCAGGAGAGCTTTAGGCAACGCATTGATCCACTTACCTTAACTACAACAGCGCAACAGCAGGCATGGCAATTAATGATTGTAAAACTGTATTACAAAACAACTGTTTTACAAACTCAATTTTAATTTATACTGCAGCTGCTTCAAAGCAGTGAACTGTTGGAAAGCCCTTCCGCAGCATATCAAAACGTCTTTCAAAGAAAATAAAATTTTACGTAAATTATTTATGCAAATAACAATGCATTTATGTAATCAAATAATGTATTTTGCGAAAACAGCCATAACAAAGTTGTTGCCGTGCTTTTCCAACATTAGAAAGCGATCACCAACCGGGAGAATTCTTTCCTTCAAATGGTAATGCTAAATTCACGTCCTTATCATTTTCCGTGTCTCATTATAGCACTCACGAGAATACTGAAAGCTTTTTATCTGCAGCAATGGAAGTAAAAAACCTAGCATTAGATGCAACAAATAGCGTTTCGAATCCGTAAAGTGTCCACTTCATCCAGCTTGTACGCCACACTGGGACCTGTGGCCCTGTGGCGCAACGGATAACGCGTCTGACTACGGATCAGAAGATTCCAGGTTCGAATCCTGGCAGGGTCGTGTAAATATTTTAACTGCTGTCATTGTTTATTTACAAACGTTTACAAGAAACAAACGGGCTATTTATGGAGATAAGTTATGCGTGGGGCAGGCGTTTATGCAATAATTTCGTTTTGCGTCCCGTCTGCTATGGTAACAGAAAGAAGCTAAATCATATGCTGAAATCAACAAACATGTTTTAACTTTGATTTTTGGCAGATGAGGGAGAAATTTTCTGAAATGTCATGTTACAGTCCAGAAGACGCAAGATTTGGTGAGGTAATCCATGAATCCAGGTAGTCATAGATCATTTGGCCTTTTACAACAAACCAATAGAAGTAGAATGTTACGATATCAATGAATGTTAATCTAAGGAAATGCTCTTGAGGTCTAACAATGGAGCTCAAGAGATAAGGTGGACAATAAGATAGAATGGCACACTGATTAAGATGCTGGACTCGTATTAGGGATGGGTGGGATTATATTACGACTGACTTCCCTAATTACTTACTTGTCCCTCAATCACACCAGGCGAAGACCAGTTGGATCCCTCAAGAAGGCCAATTTACTCCGTCATCTTTGTCCAACTACGTTATTAGTACGCATCTAATGATCTCGAAGTCGAAAGGACGCTAAGCTGTCGTACTCCTTCCTTTGTGTACTGCAAAAATTCTTAATACTTTTTCCCAGCCCCATGCCTCTCTCTTCACGGCAAATATTTGTCATCTGACAAGAATGTTGTTTATAAGGGGTGGTCAAATGAAAAAGAGACATATGGAAAAAGAACGTAGTAAACTGTTTATTATTTCAAAAGTAATCGCTTTAACTGTTAATACATTCATGTGGGACAAGATGGTCAGTGTCTGCGTGGAAAAATGTTTGCGGTTGCCTACCGAACCACGATTGTACCCAGACGGACACCTCTTCGTCCGAAGAAAATCGAAGGCCGCGAATGTCTTTTTACAGGACGCAAAAAAAAATGGAAATGGCATTGAGAAAGAGGGGAACTGTATGGAGGATGTGTCAGGGTTTCTCACAGAAACCAACTTGGAAACATGTGGGTCTACTCTCCGCTATATTGAAGAGACGTGTTCATACCGACAATGCAAGCTGTTTAGTTTAAAGGTTGTCATCGGACCAGCTGCTACACGTCGGGCACAGTCTGATCAATACGTGCCATCTTAGTGCCTTTGATCATAGCTACAAGTCGCAAAAAACACTCCGTATTCAAGATCGTTGAGGTGCGCTGCTTCTCACGTATTACTGAGTCAAGGGTATATTATGAGATCATCAATTAGGTGAAATCTGCACCGGTAAAATCAGTTGCTGTGGGCAACATGCTCTGGATGACAGGTGCCCCGTCGATTGTTTCATGTTGTAACAGTAAACAGTCACTCCACCAAATCAGCCTAGTAAAAAACAGCCAAACTATCCTAGCTATGGGCTCCAGAAGCCGCCAACCAACGCATGTATAAGGGGCAGTCAAGTGAAAACCAAGCACCCACCGCAACGGGACCGTGGGATGGTTCCATTCAAGAGTAATCACCACACGCATAAAGACATTTATCCCATTCGGAGGCAGACGACCAATTCTTGTTTCGTAGAACTCGGTTGTTCGCTGAAGAATCCACGACCGCATCGACTCTCGCACTTTCTTGCACAACTGCAACCAGTGTCCGTGCATGTCGTTCTTCAGGTCGCCAAAGAAGTGAGAATAACCCGGATAACGACCCGGGTTGTACGGAGGATGTTTCAGTGTTTCTCAACGAAATCACTGAACGTTGCAGCATTATGTGTACAGACCAGATCGTTCAACGTGTGATTATCACTTCTTTGGCGACCTTAAGAAAGACGTGTGGACGACGGTTACAGTCAGACGAGAAAGTCCAACAGTGGATGCGCTTGTGGATCCACCACTGGCCGACTGCGATCTACGAAACAGGAACTGATCGTCTCGTCTCCCAGTGGGAAAAATGCCTTAATAAGTGTGGTGATTACTATTGAATGGAACCATTACATGGCCCCGTTGTGGAGCCTGTTCGGTTTGCATTTGACTGCCCCACATACACTGACCAGCCAGAATATTATGACCACCTACCTAGTAGTCGATATGTCCACCTTTCGCATGGATACCAGCGGCGACGCGTTGTAGCATGGAAGCAATGAGACCTTGGTAGATCGCTGGAGAGAGTTGGCACCACATTTCCACAAACAAGTCAACTAATTGCTGTAACTTCCAGGGGGTGGGGGGGAGGGGGACGATAAGCTCTGACATCACATTCGATCACGTCTTAGATGTGTGTGATTGGGTTCAGATCTACCGACTTGGAGGGGCAGCACAACATCTGGAAATCACCACTGTGTTCCTCGAACTGCTCCATCACACTCCTGGCCTTATGACATGGCGGATTATCTAATTTAAAAACGCAACTGCTGTCGGGAAACGTAATCGTCATGAAGGAGTGTACGTGGTCCGCAACCAGTGTACGATACTCCTTGGCTGTCATGATGCCTTGCACGAGCTCCACTGGACGCATGGATGCCGACTTCAATGGTCCCTAGAGTATAACGGAGCCGCCGCCAGCTTGTCTCCGTCCCGCAGTACAGGTGTGAAGGAACTGTTCCCCTGGAAGGCGGCGGTTTGGGCTCTCCCAACGGCATGATGAAGAAGGTATCGGGATTCATCAGACCATGCAATGCTCTGCCACTGTGCCAGCGTCCAGTGCCGATGGTCGCGTGCCCATTTCAGTCGTAGTTGCCAACGTCGTGATGTTAACATCGGCACATGCATGGGTCGTCAGCTGCGGAGGCCCACCATTTGGCGTGTTCGGTGCACTGTGTATTCAGACACACGTGTACTCTGCCCAGCATTAAAGTCTGGCGTTATTTCCGCCACAGTTCGCCGCCTGTCCTGTTTTACCAGTCTGCCCAGCCTACGACGACCGACATGTGTAAGGAGGGGTGGCCGCTCAACCCCAGAACGTTTGGACGGTACTCCTCTAAAAGTCGTGCAGTTTCGAAATGCTCGTGCCGAGCCTCCAGGCCATCACAATCTGGCCTCTGTCAGACTTAGACAGATCACGCGCCTCCTTCATTCTACATACGGACAGCACACTCACAGATACTACATACACCGTGGGCGTGTCTCACTAGCAGTCATTCCTCGCCATGTTACGCTGTTATCGCCAGGACGAGTTTATATCGATAGTAGCTGTGTGGTCATAATGTTCTAGCTGATCAGTGTATATCTTCTAACAACACTCTAACTGACATTAAAGGGCACAGAGATTAGCGTGGAGAGACTGTTATTGGACGTTAGAAGCAGGAGAACTATCATTTGTGCACCCCTATTATGAATCTCAGCCGGCCGCGGTGGTCTCGCGGTTCTAGGCGCGCAGTCCGGAACCGCGCGACTGCTACGGTCGCAGGTTCGAATCCTGCCTCGGGCATGGATGTGTGTGATGTACTTAGGTTAGTTAGGTTTAAGTAGTTCTAAGTTCTAGGGGACTGATGACCACAGCTGTTAAGTCCCATAGTGCTTAGAGCCATTTGAACCATTTATGAATCTCAAGGGCGAGCGATACAGAACCCTACTGTCCGATCACGTGCATCCATTTTTTCGCCTACAAAGACGTGGAATTTACACAAGACAGTATACCACCCCATTGCTCCCAGATTATGCTAAAATATCATAAGAAGTGCATAGATATAGCTTCCACAGCTCCCTAAAATTTGCTGTGTCTCATTCTGTCCATGCAACAACGCGTCGCCAACGCCATAAGGTCAAAATGGGACGCTACATGTTACTTGGTAAATGCATCAAATTCAACTACTCCTGTATAATTCACAAGATGTTATTCTGTTTATGGCGAAGGATATTTGAGTCCATCAATACTCCCTCTCTATCCTGTTCCAAACCCGTCTCGTCCTGGCAAAGCTACAGTCTGCCTGCCCCAAAATGTGCCCTAATCGCTCAGTATTTACTTAATCGGCCTTCCGTAAAATATGCAATACAGATAATAGAATAATGCAGTCTTTTCTGTAACTCAATAGTCTTTTTCGCTGTATTTCTTCCAACAGCTCCCGCTAAAGCTTTCTGAGAGTCATTGTGACGCTTTGATGCAGACCCGTTATAATCGCATTAGCGCTTCTATGACTTTTTTCCTATTTATTTCTTCAGGACGACCTCAAGAGGGCCATAGACAACGGAAGAGTGTTCAATAATAGGTCATACAGGTGCCTTTGGTACACTTCAAAACCCTTCCTCAGCATTTTCCCAGTAAAGACTTCTATCCCCCCGCCCCCCACTCTCTCTTACCTCACCATTCACTATCCAATCCCCTTTCAGTATTCGAAAGCGATGTTAGTTGTTCGCTTCGCTTTATATGAGTTCATGACATTGATCCTATATATTTAATGGGCGTGACGATGTCCGTAGTATCTGCTTCTTAACCTTCTGCGTGTAGAGTAAGTAATTCAGTATTTACGCCGCTAACAGGATATAAGTGCGGGCTGATATGATATATATTACAGTAATGCGCTTCACATAGTTACCAATTGTTGTAATACGCTTGAAAAAGTTATCAGGACGAATTCTTCTTGTAGAAGTTATGACATCCCAGCCCTGTATACCACTTACAGTTCTCAAACTGTGCGAGAGAGCACGTGCGTTTCGAGAAGCGTATGCACCACATCCACTAGAAGTGATACACGGCATTATGTCAGATGTTTACGACCGGGGCAGGCGTTCAGCCAAACGTAAGCGAGTCAGGCTGGCCAGATGCGCTGGTGATCGTCTAAAAAGTGTAAACAAAACGGCCGTTGAGGCGATCCACATGCGGCAAGCGAGGTTACTCGAATGTAGATTCAACTGTAAACACCTGTATCACACGAGCTGAACGGAGGCCGAAATGCGGTATATGTGTTTTTTTAGAAACTCTGCGCTTTCGTTATGGCTTCACAGACGTCTGTGACTACATTCAATTTTAATTAACAATATTTTGCATTTCCGCTCTAATACTGGTATCAGCTGTAGCCTCCAGTACTTCTCAACGCTGGTTGCCATAGGCACCATCGTCTGTGTAAGAATGGTATAAATTCTCTGTTTACAGCAGTTTTTGATTTCTTATTATACATCGATACAACGTCAATCCTGGTTTTGGTTCGGCAGCTAGCCTCAAAGCATGTCCAACTACCGAACTGGTGCTGAAAATTGAATTCTACGACTACCTGCCGAGTAACTGAAAATATTTTTACGTAGACTTCTTCTTTTTGCTTTTGACAAAATAAGCTGCAAACTGTTTAATTTTTGCTGATTGCATAAGTTCACGACAAGCTCGTTTCGTAATATCTGCCATTATCAAATGTTCCTGTTGACATTACGTTTATATATAATTTTATTCTACGTTTATATAATAGTACTATCAGATTTTATCTTAATTTATGCTTACATCTAGATGGAGTGAAGTCTATAAATCATCTTAGAACGAAAGTTTTTATGTACTATGTTGTTAACATATGTCACGTATTTACCTTCTATAGAAATTTCATGATTTTTTTTCGACGTTCATGTTTTCTGTTGTTTTTTTTATCGTCTTCTGTTCATACCCTTTCCTATTATTTCAATTAGGTTTTCGAGATAATTTTTATATTTGAAGTACGTCTATTCGTTTAGTATGTCATTCGCATACTATTTGTGCACAAAATTCTAGTTCTTCCAAAATATTCATGGTTTGATCTTTTGGTAGCCTATTTCATTGACACTAGAACATTCTATAATTTTCCCACTGTCAAAAAATTATACGAAATTTCACTATTATTCTTCTATAGGAAGTAGACACGTGACCTATGTTAACAACATAGTACATGAAAGAAATTACGTTCCACGATGTCATTCCGTCTACACGTAAGTATAAGATAAAATCTCAGGGTACCAGTAATAGACGTAAAATAAAGCTGTATATAAATGTAATGTCAACAGGAACACTTGATAATGGCACATGTGCCGAAACAAGATAGTCGTGAACTTATGTAGTCAACAAGAAACAAACAATTTGCAGCTAATTTTGTCAAAATTATTAAGATATAATATTACGTCCGCAGCTCGTGGTCGTGCGGTAGCGTTCTCGCTTCCCGCGCCCGGGTTCCCGGGTTCGATTCCCGGCGGGGTCAGGGATTTTCTCTGCCTCGTGATGACTGGGTGTTGTGTGCTGTCCTTAGGTTAGTTATGTTTAAATAGTTCTAAGTTCTAGGGGACTGATGACCATAGATGTTAAGTCCCACAGTGCTCAGAGCCATTTGAACCATATAATATTACGACCTTACGCAAACTGTAGGCCCGGCAGAGAAGAGGATGTTACGTAGACAAGTTCTACATCTTGAGGGATCTGTTCGCTATGGATCTATTTGAACGAAAACTATGTCCAATGTAATCTAATCTAACAGACAGTCACGCTACAATGTAAAGTATAAGAAAACCTTTGGAATCTCTTGGGACTTGTGTAAAAGAAAACAATTTGTCGGAACATTGTGATTTTTACTCTAAGACTTAAACATAGTTCTGAAGAGTGGATACCAATAAAGGGAGTTCAAAATATCAACAATCTCGAAAATACTTCAGGGTGCGGAAAATTAAAGATAAGGTAACTTTCAGAAGAAATGAAGTGTCCAAATGATTCTTTCTTTTTTTTCTTTCACTGGTGCCATGTCCCGTGCTGGCGCAGGGTCGGCAGTGTTAGGAACGGATTTGGCAAGGTTAGTGGAAAGGGGTGGCTGTATGCCCTTCCTGCCAACACCTTGTACCCCCTGGGATGGAATTAGTGTACCCCTGCTGTCTGCGACTAGTGTAATTCATGGAATAGTGCGAACGTGTTCAGATGTCTGCGAGTCGTGTAACTGAGGCGGAAGGTGGCGACCAGCCCGGTATTCACCTAACAGGATGTGGAAAACCGCCTAAAAACTACATCTAGGCTGGCCGGCACACCGGCCCTCGTCGTTAATCCGCCGGGCGGATTCGATCCGAGGCCGCCGCGCCTACCCAAGTCCAGGAAGCAACGCATTAGCGCGCTCGGCTACCCTGGCGGGTAAATGAAATGTCCAAATGATATCTACGAACTAACTGAAATATATGGACTTAACCTTAGATATCGAAACTATAAGTAACGCGTATATTCACGCGAGTAGCGTTGTGGACTACAAGGAATTCTCAGGCAGATGTCTTAGTGAAGGTTGTTTACCATTGCCTTCCTCCATTTTGTTACTAAATGTGTATTTATGTAGTGTGAATAACTGAGATTAGTGCTAGAGCATTTAGGTGCATTTGTTTTTGTGGACGAGTGCAGAATGAAAACAAACAAGAAGCTATATCCTAAAGCCAGCGCATAGACTAACCCTATAGAACAGAACCAAAGGAATCACCAAGCCTGGCGTACCTACGTCTACATACAGCCATCGTACAGAGCATGGCAGAGGGTACCTTGTACCGCTGCTAGTCATTCCCTTCCTGTTACACTTGAATAAATGACTGTCTATATACCTCCTTAAGAGCCTAATTTCTCCTATATTGTCTTCGCGGTACTTACGCGACATGTTCTCGTGCGTTGGTGACAGCAGAATTGTTCTGTAGTTAGTCGTAAACGCCGGTTCCCCAATCTTTCTCTGTATTGTTTCGCGGGAAGAACATCGTCTTGCCACCAGTGATTCTCAACTGAGTCCACGGATCGTTTCCGTAATACTCGCGTGTTGGGCAAATCTGCCGGTAACAAAACTAGTACAACAACTCTGAACTTTGTCGATTTCTTGCTTTAATTCGACCTGTAGCGATCCCGGACACTCAACCAGTACCCAAAAATGGGTCGCCCAAGTGTGTTGCCCGCGACGTCCTTTATAGAAAAGCTAAATTTTCCTAGAAGTCACCCAAATAAAACGGAGTCGACCATTCACCGATCTTATGTGCTCGTTCCATTTCATATCGATTTACAACGTTACGGCTAGATATTTAGACGGCGTGACAGTGTCAAGCAGCACACCCAGTAATAGTATATTCGAACATTACAGGTTTGCTTTACCTGCTCATCTGCATAAGCTTACATTTTTGTACATCTTGAGCAAGCACCCATTAATCATACCAACGAGAAATTCTAAATCTTTCTATATCTTCCTACAGTCACTAAACGACGACAGTTTCCCCTGAACTACAGTGCCATCAGCAGTTCACTCTGTCAGACAGATCATCTATGTGGAGAGAAAAAATAACGGAGCTATCACGCTTCCCTGGGGCATTCCTGACGATTATTTTCTTGCTAATGAAGACTCGCCATCGAGGAAGAACGTACTGGGTTCTTTTGCCACGGACAGATCATCAGTGAGCAAATTTGCTCTCTTTTATTGAAACAGTGTGCAGAGCTTGCAAATTGAACATGTGAACTTGGGGTATATTACGGTGATCAAAAAATTTACGGGAGCCAATTACTGGTGACAATAATTTCTTCCACTGTCAGGAATCGAAACGATTACATCTAGATAACACATCATTGCTAGCTATTTTTCATTCACTTGTGGATATAGACCTTATCAAGATTTCTCTATATTATGTCTGTACTCAGGCTGATATTTGCACCCTGTTCCCTGCTGTCGTCTATGTGTCCTCAATTCGGTAGTTCCCTATCTTGCGCTCTGTAGATACAGAGACTAACCTAGGCAAGTGGCTGGCATCCCGCAAAAAGCACCATCACAGGTTCGAACTGACAACGTAGCAGCCTCTGTTGCAGATCCCACGACCAATAAAGGGAGTTCAAAATATCAATAATCTCGAAAATACTTCATGATGCGAAAAATTAAAAATAAGGCAACTTTCAGAAGAAATGAAATATGCAAATGATATCAACGAACTAACTGAAACATATGGAGTTAACCTTAGATATCAAAACTATAAGTAACGCGTATATTCACTCGAGCTGTCTGCTGCACTGGGAACACAATTATAGAAGACGACAGGTTGGTGGAAGGAACGGTCAGAGACTCTTATTAAATCCCCCCACATCTCTCCAGCTTCCAGATTTGACTTCCAAAGTTACACATACTTTATAATATCTCGAAGAGTCATTTCAAACACATAGTGAACGCAAATTGTCACGTTAACGGAAAAAGGGCTGTCAGGAATGGCGTTGTCTATCGAATTGTCGTACACTTCAGCGACGTCATTTAAACATTTATCCGCTATCGTACGATACAGAACATTGAAGATCTGCCTCGTCGTGGTCTAACACAGTCATCGATGCCAACCAATGCCCTCTACCTACAAACTATGGCTCCTAGGGATCCCGAGGAGAATGCAACAAAACTGCGAATTGCCCTTATGTCGGTAACTTGTAGAGCTATGTCGGCGTCTTCTCACCATCAATTTTACCTTTTGGTGTCCATTACGGACAACAAAACAATACTCTATCCAATACGGCAATACGGCGTCTCCAGACACGTCTTCGCAAATCGTCGGGGCCAGTTCGAAGCGGGCCTCATAAATGAAGACAGTTCTACTTCTATCAATGAGATTCCAGGCCGAGGACGTCTCTGGAGACGCCGTAGAAAGCGGTGAGATACCAACCTGACTGTGGCTCGCCATACGGCCCGACAACCAGGAGTCATGGTCTGGGGTGTCATTTCTTTTCATACCAGGAGCAATTTGGTTGTCATCAGCGGCACCCTAACAGTACAGCGGTACGTCGACCACATTTTACGCCCCATTTAGTTTCCCTCCATCGCGAGCCATCCTGAGCTTACATTTTAGCAAGATAATGCTCCTCGCACACGGTGAGACTTTCTACTGATTGGCTCCGTCCTTTCGAAACCATGCCTCGGGAAGCAAGGTCGTCGAATCTCTCCCCAGTTCAGAAGCTTGGAGCATTATGGGTAGAGCCCTCCCATCATCTCCGAATTACGATGATCTAACGCCCCAATTGGACACAATTTGGCACGATATCCCTCAGGAGAGTTTCAACAACTCTAACTATCAATGCCAAGTAGAATAACCACTGGCATAAGAATCAGGGACCGACGCGTTATTGACTTGCTCAATTTGTGAAGCTCTTTCTGTTGAATTAATTATCTAATTTATCTGAAATTGTAATCATTTTCCGGAACCGCGCGACCGCTACGGTCGCAGGTTCGAATCCTGCCTCGGGCATGGATGTTTGTGATGTACTTAGGTTAGTTAGGTTTAAGTAGTTCTAAGTTCTAGGGGACTTATGACCACAGATGTTGAGTCCCATAGTGCTCAGAGCCATTTGAACCATTTTGTAATCATTTGTTTGTCTCATGTGCATATCACATCTATCGATTTCCGTCCCATTTGGATAATTCCTTGGTAGTGCGTCGTTGTTTTTTCTACTTTTCTATTAATTTATAGTGTATTACTAGTGCTTCACTAAAACATGACGTGAATTGTCAATATTATAGAACGAAAAGTCATTTAGTGACTATCAGTTACTGTTTCTCACCGTTTTCTGCAGTAACAGGCGTCATTCCTGTAGACAGAAGCCCTTGCATGTAAGCTGAATGCATATGACCGTATAAACGCATGTTTACTAACAATATTCAATGTAGAAATAGTGGATGTTTCTGCCTATAGTCGTCAGGTGCATTTCCTCCCGTGTTTTGGAAGACACTTTGTAAGTAAACTGTTTAGGTTTTTATGTTGGTAACGCCACGTAGCACTCTGTATGAAAATAACTGACTGTGCTGTGTGCAGTCTGTGGCTGGTTGGCATTGTTGGAATATTCGCTATTGTAGTGTTGGGCTGTTGGATGTGAACAGCACGTTTGAACACTATTAAGATAAATACATTGTTTGTTCTCTATCAAAATCTTTCATTCGCTAACTGTGCCTATCAGTAGTTAGTGCCTTCAGTAGTTAGAATCTTTTATTTAGCTGGCAGTATTGTCACTCGCTGCATTGCAGTAGTTCGAGTAACGAAGATTTTTGTGAGGTAAGTGATTCATGCAAGGTAAAGGTTATTGTTAGCCAGGGGCATTCTTTTGTAGGGATTATTGAAAGTCAGATTGCGTTGCGCCAAAATATTGTGTGTCAGTTTAGTGTAGATGGAAAGAGAAAACTGTCTGAGCACGTTGAGTTTTACTCATCTGTTTGTAAATCAAGTAACGTAACAGGTTTACCAGCACAGTAATTCATAATTTTTCTAAGGGGACATTATATTTCAGTTTCTGTAACGTGTATGAATTCGCAGCCGGCTGCTTATCAGGCGCTTTGTACGTTGGCCAACCTCAATAAAAGACGTCGTTCATCACAAACCAGTTTGATCTGACTCTACCTCCAGTTGTCCTATGCTGAGCTAATTTCAGTGGCATTTCATCAATTTTTCAAACTAATGACTGATTTCCTGAATAATTCACCCTTACCTCTGCACTTTCGGGAAGGTGTTCGTTCCAGAACCACTGCTAGAGACAAACTTTTCATTAGAAGTACACTCTAGAACTTAGGGACCATAACAATCATGGGGAGCTTCTTCATATTCTAAAGGCGTGTTTCTTCACATTTTAGCAAAAATGCTGCATCAATACCTGCGAACTAAATGCCAGTTATAACATTTCTCCGTAATTTCAGAACAGGTGGAATGAGAAATTTAAGAAAACAGAAGCGCGTAGAGCAGTGACACTTTTGAATAAAATCCTTCTGTGTGACAGACCACGTCATAGTTGTTTTATTCTACACAGCTGATGTTTCGGTCGTCTGTGCATCGTTCCTCTTTCGTTTAGTTGTCCTGAAGAGAACTGCTCAAAAGATCTTCGAAACGTAGGCTTCATATTTGTTTTATTGTTTCACAATGACGCGACTCAATACCCAGAAGGATTTTATTCCAAATATAAAACATCTCTTCATGCGTCCTCGCTCATCGATATATGGAGCAACGTTAGTAAGATACTCGTATTTTGTGTGTGCCCGGAAAGCCGCGCCTTGCTCAAAACACAGAGCCAGCGTCATAACGACGGAATCCCGTCAGAGCAGACCACCTTCAGAGCGCTTGATCACGTAACGAGCAGCTAAACTTAGTGTAAACAGCTTCTCTCGCTCTTTTTGTACCTCGACGTGAGCTGCAGCAGAACCTTCCTTTCACAGAGACGTTTCTCCGGCACCCAGTAGTATTGAGTACACTTACATGTTACTCACTATTTCCTATAGGGTTGAGTTTATAATCTATTCGTGTGCTGCTGTTGCAGAAGTATATCGTGAGTGAGATAATGTTGCCATTCTGAATAACAGGCGTAGAATCTACAAACTTTCTTCGGTCATTGATACCCAAGGTGAACGTAGTTTTCCCCGAAGCACAAAGGCCCACCGATATGCTGCAGTAGAGCACAATACTCAGTGTTTTGAGGTGCACTTCGGAATGAGCTATCTTTTTGGCTCTGAGCACTATGGGACTTAACATCTGAGGTCATCAGTCCCCTAGAACTTAGAACTACTTAAACCTAACTAACCTAAGGACATCACACACATCCATGCCCGAGGCAGGATTCGAACCTGCGACCGTAGCGGTCGCGCGGTTCCAGACTGAAGCGCCTTTAACCGCCTTTAACCGCGAGCTATCTTTTTCCTGCAACCATAATATGGATACTGGGATCTAATCCTTTTCCTAAATGTGCACATACCCATTTTGGAAAGAGAGCTTTGCAATATCAGAAACGAACCGTAACAGCCTGCCGTAAAGTTTAGTGCTATCCTATTCTGTGGGTTCACTGTTCCACCTAAGGAGCGTGTCTCTAAAAACGTTTTTATACGTAAATAGGGTGATAATGGTGTGATACCATGGGGATAGCTCAGTTGCTGTGTGGTCTGAGATACATACTCTGAACCCATTACATCAATGGCTCTCAGATTTCCAAGAAAGCTATTCTGGAAAAGTTTTTAGAAGAGTACGATGTTTGGACGTTCGCATGCATGTGTTGGATCCAATATATTGGAGGTCCTCCTATATCCCTCTTCCGAAGGATACAGCTGGCACAAAAGGCGTTATTCGTGTCCAAAAAAAACGGAAAATATTGCTCTGTGTGGTTACTTCCAGCTTGCGGATGAAAATTAAAACGAAAACCTGAGTGTATGAGTAAATACCAAAAGGCTATTTATGTGTATTATAAACATGACTGTACTGAATTCTCCGTGAGTCTTCAGGACGTCGGTAGATTTGAGAGACAGAATTCTGATACACTCTAAGACAATAAAAACGACTCACTACAAATAAATTATAAATGGGACGGAAGTCAGCAAATGTGATGTACATGTACAGACAAGCAAATGGTTGCAGTTTCAGAAAAATTGGATGATTTACGAGGCGTGTTTTTTAAGTAAGTACCTTTTTGAAATTTAAAAAAGTGCTAAGATATCTCAATAATTTTATTTTTACATGAAAGCCTGTACTTTAATCTACTTTTCTACATAATTTCCGTCAATATTGAGGCAATTGTCATAACGTTGTACCAGTTTTTGAATACCCTCCTCATAGAAGTCTGCCGCCTGACTTGTTAACCGCTGCATCACCACTGTTTTGACTTCATCATCGTCTTGAGGACGCTGACCGCCCAGGTGTTTCTTCAAGTGCAGGAACAGATGGTAGTCACTGGGCGCAAGATCTGGGCTGTACGGAGAATGATCTAGAGTTTCCCATCGAAAAGATGTGATGAGATCTTTGGTCTGCTTCGCCACATGCGGATGGGCATTGTCTTGCAGCAAAACGTACCCTTCCTCAAGTCCCATGGACTGTTGCTTTGGTTCTGGTGTGACGTACGCCACCCATGTTTCATGGCCCGTATTAATTTGGCTTAAGAAATCATCACCGTCGTTGTGGTACCGCTCAAGGAAAATCAATGCACTGTCTAAACGTTTGGTTTTGTGTACATCCGTCAACATTTTCGGTACCCAAAGTGCGCACAATTTTCGGTAATTCAAGTGCTCGGTCACAATGCCATACAAAACACTACGAGGAACATTAGGAAAGTCATCCCGCAAGGAAGAAATCGTAAAGCGTCCGTTTTCTTTCACCTTATTGTCCACTTCCTGCACCAAAGTTTCATTAACGACCGGAGGACGCCCACTCCGTTGTTCATCATGCACATTTGTGCGGCCACCTTTAAATGCTCTCACCCACTTTCTTACCATTCCATCACTCACAATGTTTTCTCCGTAAACTACACAGATCTCAAGATGAATATCGATCGCTTTTAGGCCTTTAGAACTAAGAAATCTTATAACAGCTCGTACTTCACAGTCGGTGGGACTCACTATTATCGGAGTCATCTTAAACACTCAGTACCCAGCGTAAACAAGGAAGAATGAGACTGTAATGGCATTAGTGTGTAGATTAAGGTACAGGTTTTCATGTAAAAATAAAATTATTGAGATATCTTAGCACGTTTTTTTATTAATTTCAAAACGGTACTTACTTAAAGAAACACGACCCGTATTTAAGAGAAAAGATTCACAAACTGAGGAAGTCAGTAACGTGCTGGTCCACCTCTGACCCTTGTGCAAGCAGTTTTTCGGCTTAACATTGATTGATAGAGTTGTTTGATGTCCTTCTGAGGGTTATCGTGCCAAATTCTGTCCAACTGGCGCGTTACATCCTCAAAATCCCGAGTTGGTTGGAGGGCCCTGCCCATAATGCTCCACACGTTACAATTTGGGAGAGATTCGGCGACCTTTCTGGACAAGGTAGGGTTCGGCAAGCATGAATACAAGCATTAAAAACTCTTTCATGTGTAGGCAGGCATTATGTTGCTAAAATGTAAGCCCATGAGGGCTTGTCACGAATGACAGCAAAACGGGGAATCGAATATCGTTGACATACCGCTGTACTGTAAAGGTGCCACAAACGACGATCAAAGGAACCTATTATGAAAATAATTGGTACCGCAGACCATCACTGTTGGTTGTCAGGCGACAGTCAGGTTGGTATCACACTGCTCTCTGGCGTGTCTCCAGACATGTCTTCACTGGTCATCAGGACTCATTTCGAAGCTGGACTCATCAGAGAAGACAATTCTTCTCCAGTCAGTGAGATTCCACGCTGAAACTGTGTGGAGACGCCTGGGAGAGCAGTGGGATACCAACCTGACTGTCGCCTGATAGCCTGGAGTAATCGTCTGGAGTACCATTTCTTGTCGTCATCCATGGCACCCTCACATCAAAACAGTACATAAACGACAGTCTACGCCCTATTTCGTTGCCCTTGATGGCAAGCCATCTTGGACATCCGTTTCAGAGAGATAATGCATGCCTGCATATGTCGAGAGTCTCTACAACTTGCCTTCATGCTTGACAAACCCTACCTTGACCAGCAAAGCCATTGGTTTTCTCTCTGTTTGAGAAAATTTGGAGCATTATGGACAGGACCCTCCAACCGTCTTGGAATTTTGACGATATAAGTCTCCAGTTGGTCAGAATTTGGCATGATATCCCTCAGAAGGACATCCATCAACTCTGTCAATCACCGCTAAGGCAACTTAGTGCTTGCATAAGGGCCAGAGGTGGACCAAAGCATTATTGACGTGCTCAGTTTGTGAAGATCTGTCCCTTGAATATCTCACATCAACTGATTTCCAGCCCAATCAAATAATTCATTCATGGTGCGTCTATTTTTTTTCCTAGAGTGTGCATCTATTCATGTATATGTCCTGAAAGAATGCTAGTCAGATGATGGTAATATTATGCATAAAGTCAATGGACCCCTTCACTTCTCCAGATCTTCTGGTCTGTGTGTGACACATGTAAGTTTGTTGTTAATCTCCCAGGGTGAGACAACACTACTGCTGCATCAAAAACATGTCCTACCTTCTTTCTCCCCAACTGAGTAACCATAGTTACAAATAGCATTTTTATGCTAGGTTTATTGTGGCTGAGCAACTAACAGAGCATCGGGTGATTGCTCTACACAGGACCTGGTACGTATACAGATGCCTATTGAGTCTAGTAAGTTCTTAAAATTTAGAAATTTTCTCCACAAGCGAGTACCCTTTTCTGTATATGCCGACTTTTAGTGCCTCCTCGCTCCTGTGGCGAGCCGTGATGGTGGCCACACATCCTCACATACTATTTTCACAGAATGGCACATATCTTTTGTGGCACTACGTCAGATTTATGTACATACAAGTCGAGTCACAATCATTTTGAATCATACATTGAGGAAAATACCATGAGATGGTTGCTCTCAGAGGCTAAAAACCTTGCAAGGAAAGTTGATGTGATTTATCGCACCAATGTTCCTGTGGTAACCACAAAGGCAGATCAGTCACTGTATGAGGATTCTGTTAATTGCTATACTTACGGGCAGTCATTATCTAATAAAGCTGAAACACCGTGTAGGAATCATTGTTCCATAGTTCTGCACACAATTCATGCAACTTGTATTCCTCCCATAATGCCGCACCATACATTCACACGCCAAGGTCGTTGATGTTCCACTTGTCGCAGCCATCGTGGATTTTCCGTTGCCCAATAGTGCATATTATGCCGGTTTACGTTTCCGCTGTTGGTGAATGACGCTTCGTCGATAAATTGAACATGTGCAAAAAATCTGTCATCGTTCCGTAATTTCTCTTGTGCCCAGTGGCAGAAATGTACACGACGTTCAAAGTTGTCGCCATGCAATTCCTGGTGCATAGATATATGGTACGTGTGCAATCGATGTTGATATAGCATTCTCAACACCGACGTTTTTAAGATTCCCGATTCTCGCGCACTTTGTCTGCTACTGACGTGCGGATTAGCCGCGACAGCAGCTAAAACACCTACTTGGGCATCATCATTTGTTGCAGATCGTGGTTAACGTTTCACATGTGGCTGAACACTTCCTGTTTCCTTAAATAACGTAACTATCCGGCGAACGGTCCGGACACTTGGATGATGTCGTCCAGGATACCGAGCAGCATACATAGCACACGCCCATTGGGCATTTTGATCAAAATAGCCATACATCAACACGATATCGATCTTTTCCGCAATTGGTAAACGGTCCATTTTAACGCGGGTAATGTATCACGAAGCAAATACCGTCCGCACTGGCGGAATGTTACGTGATACCACGTACTTATACGTTTGTTACTATTACAGCGCAATCTATCACACAGCAAAAAAAGTGGCCCAACTAAAATATTCATATTTCTTTACGTACTACACGAATACGTAATAAAAAATGGGGGGTTTCTATTTAAAAAAAGTCAGTTGATATCCGTTTGACCTATGGCAGCGCCATCTAGTGGGCCAACCACAGCGCCATCTGGTTTCCCCCTTCAAGCTAGACGACTTTCGTTCTTTGTAGTTTTTTCGTTTGATGATTATTTCGTGAGATATTTGGCCCGGTCACTATCAATGGACAACCCTGTATAGATTAGCTGACGGCAATAGCGCTCGCGCTCAACGATTGTATTGGGAGATATTTCCAGGACGAAGCAGTCAGGAGAACGTCTGAAGCCGTTGATCGTCGCCTTAGGGAACATGGGGCATTTAAGCCTGATACTCGTGACCGGGAAAAGGCTGAAGAGCGGCATACTAAGACGCTGCCAGCCTGCCACCCTTTGGGGGGAATTGAAATTCAATAAAGAAAAAAAAAAGTAGAAGACCAGGGGAAGCTTCCGGATGATGCCCTCTCTCCCTCCATTTATACCTCGTATCAACTCTGATCCTCACTCCCCCTCCTTTCCTCTGTCCTTTTCCCGGGCTCCCTCTCCCCCCTTCCATCCCCTTTCTTCCCCACCTCCCCTCTCTTTGCCCCCTTCTCTCCCCTGAGTCCTTTTACATTTCCCTCCTCTGCCTCCTCTCATTCCCTCTCGCGTCTGCCCTTCTCCCCCTTTATTAGTCCTCTCCCTCCTTGGTTCCCCCCCCCCTTTTTCGTTTTTTTCCTTCCTCCCTCCTTGTTCTTCCCCCTCCTCCAGGTGACCCCCCCCCCCCATCTGCCTTTGGCTCGGGAGTGTCATCTTTGTACCACCACTTTCGTGCAGTGTTCTACATTGAGTGTTCTACAGTGAGTGTTTTACAGTGGGCATTCCGTGTTGTGTTTTTTGGGAAGTGTTGCGAACGGGCATCATACTGTCGCCGAGTGTGCCTTTTATCCCTTGCAAACAGAAACCGACTGTCGACGTGTTTTTTTAATTATGTGTGTGATATGTTACTTGTCTGATTCCTGTGTCTTTTATTAACGTTGCCAACCCCTTTTGCTTTCTGTTTTAACTTTCCGCATTTTCCGCCATTTTACACTTGACGTCACCGTTTTATCGCCTGTTTTTCTTGTTTCTTTTCTTCTTCCGCTTTTTAAAATAAAAGTCTGTAGGCAGTAGAGCAGAGTACTAAGCTGCTGCCAGCCCACCCCCTTGGGGGGGAATTGAAAAAAAAAAAAAACTGGGGAAGCCTAGAAGGACGAGGACACAGCAAGCAACAGGGGGCGGAAATTCTTTATGCAGTTGACGATGTTTGTAGTGTCAGTACAAGACAGGCAGCTGCAACACTGAATGTTGACTACATGACTGGCTGGTGAGTACTACACGAGGTGCGGCTGGTCCCGGCGGAGGTTCGAGTCCTCCCTCGGGCATGGGTGTGTGCGTTTGTCCTTAGGGTAATTAAGGTTAAGTAATGTGTAAGCTTAGGGACTGATGACCTTAACAGTTAAGTCCCATAAGATTTGGCACACATTTGAACATTTTTGAACTGCACGAGGACCAGCTGCATCCATACTACTTAGGACGTGTGCTGGCACCATCAGCAGCTGATTTTAATGCTTGGATAGTCATCTGCAAATGGTTTATTCAACAAACTGTCAACCCCAATGTCAGTGAAACAGCGCTGTTCACAGATGAGGCGTCGTTTCAGTGAAATCAGATTGTACATTTTCACAATCGGCATGTGTGGGCAGATGTCAATCCACACACAACTGTTGAAGCAAGTCATCAACAAAGATTTTCGGTCAGTGTTTGGACATGCATCGTTGATGACTGTTTCGTAGGGCCTCACTTTCATCCACCCAGGCTCAAAAAACAAAGTTATCATAATTTTGCAGTGAATCTTCTACATGATCTGCTGGCAGAGGCGCCTTTAACTATGTGACAAAACATGTATTTCATGCACAATGGAGCACCTTCTCATTTTAGTGTTACTGTCCGCCAGCTTTTAAACAACAGAGTCAGTGACGGATGGAGAGCTAGAGATGGATCAAACTGTCTGGCCTCGACCCTCTCCGGACCTAAGCACACCAGACTTTTATTTGTGGGGGCGTTTGGAAGCTTTTGTATATGGAACCCCGCTAAAAGATGTTCAGAGTCTCGGTGCCCTTATTATGGAAGGCTGTGAAACCATATGCAATACTCCAAGTAGTAATCAGTGCATCCAAGATTCACTACGATGGCGGGTTGGTGCATGTATCAATGCCTATGGAGGGCATATTGAACATCAGCTATGAGACAGAGTTGCATGTCATTTGCTGCTGCATTCTGTTGATTAATGAGTTGTCGAAAAATGAGTTGTAACATGGAAACAAAGCGTTCCAGACCAATTTTCATGTATAGCAATTTGCGCCACACATTTTTATTAATCCTGTATAAGTGTGACAGTTTGTGAAACTGCTCCAACCTGTGAGATATGCTTTGTGCACTTTTTATTTTCTGCACACTGTTAAATTATTTTTTGTAAATATTGTATAAACAGTTTTTGTACTCTGTTATCTGTGTAAAGTGTTTAAACTCTTGTGGGACTTTTTTTTTTAAAAAAAAGATATCTGATTGATTTCGAAACCTAATTTGAAGAAGAAACCTGTTACAAATAAATCTACTTTGTTAAACTCTAGCTGCTTATTTTCCTTATTGCTATGTCAGCTTTGCCATAAACACTGAAATGCCAAAGAAACTGGCATAGGCACGCATATTCAAAGACAAAGATATGTAAACAGGCAGAATACGGCGCTGCTGTCAGCAACGCCTATACAAGACAACAAGCGTCTGGCGCAGTTGTTAGACCGGTTACTGCTGCTACAATGGCAGGTTATCAGGATTTAAGTGAGTTTGAACGTGATGTTAGAGTCGGCGGACGAGCAATGGGACACAGCACCTCCGAGGTAGCGACGAAGTGGGGATTTTCCCGGAAGACCACTTCACGAGTGTTTTGAGAACATCAGGAATCCGGTAAAACATCAAATCTCCGACATCGCTGCGACCGGAAAAAGACACTGCAAGAATGGGACCAACGACGACTGAAGAGAATCGTTCAACGTGACAGAGGTGCAAACATTCAGAAAATTGCTGCAGATTTAAGTCCTGGGCCATCAACAAATGTCAGCATGTGAAGCATTCAGCGTAACATCATCGATATGGCATTTCGGAGCCAAAGACACACTCGTGTATCCTCTATGCCTGCACGACACAAAGATTTTCGTCTCGTCTGGGACCATCAACACCAACATTGACCTGTTGATGTCTGGAAATATGTTGCCTGGTAGGACGAGTCTCATTTTGAATTGCATAGAGTGGATGGACGTGTACGGGTATGGAGACAACCTCATGAATCCATGGACCCTGCATGTCAGCAGGGGGACTGTTCACGCTGATGGAGACTCTATACGAGGTGCATTCAAGTTCTAAGGCCTCCGATTTTTTTTCTCCGGACTGGAAAGAAATAGAAACATGCGCATTGTTTTAAAATGAGGCAGCGTTCATTGTCAATACGTCCCAGAGATGGCAGCACCGTACGGCAGATGGAATTTTACCGCCAGCGGCGAGAATGAGAACTGTTTTAAATACTTAAAATTGCGATGTTCTCCTTACTTGAACAGCGTGCAATCATTCGTTTTCTGAATTTGCGTGGTGTGAAACCAATTGAAATTAATCGACAGTTGAAGGAGACATGTTGTGGTGGAGTTATGGATGTGTCGAAAGTGCGTTCGTGGGTGCGA
This sequence comes from Schistocerca cancellata, assembly GCF_023864275.1. Lineage (NCBI taxonomy): Eukaryota > Metazoa > Arthropoda > Insecta > Orthoptera > Acrididae > Schistocerca > Schistocerca cancellata. Next base: position 206,786,350 of record NC_064629.1, on the reverse strand, counting down.
CAGTTTAATGAAGGCAGAACATCATGTGACAACAAACCGAAACAACCTCGGGCTCGCACAAGCCAGTCTGACGACATGATCGAGAAAGTGGAGAGAATTGTTTTGGGGGATCGCCGAATGACTGTTGAACAGATCGCCTCCAGAGTTGGCATTTCTGTGGGTTCTGTGCACACAATTCTGCATGACGACCTGAAAATGCGAAAAGTGTCATCCAGGTGGGTGCCACGAATGCTGACGGACGACCACATGGCTGCCCGTGTGGCATGTTGCCGAGCAATGTTGACGCACAACGACAGCATGAATGGGACTTTCTTTTCGTCGGTTGTGACAATGGATGAGACGTGGATACCATTTTTCAATCCAGAAACAAAGCGCCAGTCAGCTCAATGGAAGCACACAGATTCACTGCCACCAAAAAATTTCGGGTAACCACCAGTGCTGAAAAAATGATGGTGTCCATGTTCTGGGACAGCGAGGGCGTAGTCCTTACCCATTGCGTTCCAAAGGGCACTACGGTAACATGTGCATCCTACGAAAATGTTTTGAAGAACAAATTCCTTGCTGCACTGCAACAAAAACGTCCGGGAAGGGCTGCGCGTGTGCTGTTTCACCAAGACAACGCACCCGCACATCGAGCTAACGTTACGCAACAGTTTCTTCGTGATAACAACTTTGAAGTGATTCCTCATGCTCCCTACTCACCTGACCTGGCTCCTAGTGACTTTTGGCTTTTTCCAACAATGAAAGATACTCTCCGTGGCCGCACATTCACCAGCCGTGCTGCTATTGCCTCAGCGATTTTCCAGTGGTCAAAACAGACTCCTAAAGAAGCCTTCGCCGCTGCCATGGAATCATGGCGTCAGCGTTGTGAAAAATGTGTACGTCTGCAGGGCGATTACGTCGAGAAGTAACGCCAGTTTCATCGATTTCGAGTGAGTAGTTTATTAGAAAAAAAAATCGGAGGCCTTAGAACTTGAATGCACCTCGTAATAGTGTGGGGCGTGGTCAGTTCGAGTGATATGGGACCCCTGATACATATAGACATGACTCTGACAGGTAACACGTTCGTAAGCATCCTGTCTGATCGCCTGCATCCATTCATGTCCATGTGCATTCCGACGGACTTGGGCAATTCCAGCAGGACAATGCGACACCCCATATGTCCAGAATTGCTACAGCGTGGCTCGAGGAACACTCTTCTGAGTTTAAACACTTCCGCTGGCCCCCGAGCTCCCCATACATGAACATTATTGAGCATATCTGGGATGCCTTGCAGCGTGCTGTTCAGAAGAGATCTCCACCACCTCGTACTCTTACGGGTTTATGGACAGCCCTGCAGTATTCATGGTGTCAGTTCCCTCCAGCACTACTTCAGACATCAGTTGAGTACTTGCCACATCGTGTTGCAGCACTTCTGCATGCTCTTGGGGGCCCTACACGATATTATGTAGGTATACCAGATTCTTTGGATCTTCAGTGTATAATGGTTTACAATGTGCAGATACATCTGCATTCCACATGTCTTTTAAATACAGGGTGTTTCAAAAATGACCGGTATATTTGAAACGGCAATAAAAACTAAACGAGCAGCGATAGAAATACACCGTTTGTTGCAATATGCTTGGGACAACAGTACATTTTCAGGCAGACAAACTTTCGAAATTACAGTAGTTACAATTTTCAACAACAGATGGCGCTGCGGTCTGGGAAACTCTATAGTACTATATTTTCCACATATCCACCATGCGTAGCAATAATATGGCGTAGTCTCTGAATGAAATTACCCGAAACCTTTGACAACGTGTCTGGCGGAATGGCTTCACATGCAGATGAGATGTACTGCTTCAGCTGTTCAATTGTTGCTGGATTCTGGCGGTACACCTGGTCTTTCAAGTGTCCCCACAGAAAGAAGTCACAGGGGTTCATGTCTGGCGAATAGGGAGGCCAATCCACGCCGCCTCCTGTATGTTTCGGATAGCCCAAAGCAATCACACGATCATCGAAATATTCATTCAGAAAATTAAAGACGTCGGCCGTGCGATGTGGCCGGGCACCATCTTGCATAAACCACGAGGTGTTCGCAGTGTCGTCTAAGGCAGTTTGTACCGCCACAAATTCACGAAGAATGTCCAGATAGCGTGATGCAGTAATCGTTTCGGATCTGAAAAATGGGCCAATGATTCCTTTGGAAGAAATGGCGGCCCAGACCAGTACTTTTTGAGGCTGCAGGGACGATGGGACTGCAACATGGGGCTTTTCGGTTCCCCATATACGCCAGTTCTGTTTATTGACGAAGCCGTCCAGGTAAAAATAAGCTTCATCAGTAAACCAAATGCTGCCCACATGCATATCGCCGTCATCAATCCTGTGCACTATATCGTTAGCGAATGTCTCTCGTGCAGCAATGGTAGCGGCGTTGAGGGGTTGCCGCATTTGAATTTTGTATGGATAGAGGTGTAAACTCTGGCGCATGAGACGATACGTGGACGTTGGCGTCATTTGGACTGCAGCTGCAACACGGCGAACGGAAACCCGAGGCCGCTGTTGGATCACCTGCTGCACTAGCTGCGCGTTGCCCTCTGTGGTTGCCGTACGTGGTCGCCCTACCTTTCCAGCACGTTCATCCGTCACGTTCCCAGTCTGTTGAAATTTTTCAAACAGATCCTGTATTGTATCGCTTTTCGGTCCTTTGGTTACATTAAACCTCTGTTGAAAACTTCGTCTTGTTGCAACAACACTGTGTTCTAGGCGGTGGAATTCCAACACCAGAAAAATCCTCTGTTCTAAGGAATAAACCATGTTGTCTACAGCACACTTGCACGTTGTGAACAGCACACGTTTACAGCAGAAAGACGACGTACAGAATGGCGCACCCACAGACTGCGTTGTCTTCTATACCGTTCACATCACTTGCAGCGCCATCTGTTGTTGAAAATTGTAACTACTGTAATTTCGAAAGTTTGTCCGCCTGAAAATGTACTGTTGTCCCAAGCATATTGCAACAAACGGTGTATTTCTATCGCTGCTCGTTTAGTTTTTATTGCCGTTTCAAATATACCGGTCATTTTTGAAACACCCTGTAAGAAGAGACACATACGAACTTCAGTGAAAGTGTTAATTTTTTTATTGTATAAAATAGCAGACGAACCTGTATTGCACGCATCTTTTCTATAAGAAGAGATGTGTATAAACTAAACATCAGTTCAGCGTGTGGCTTTAGCAATAGTTCTGCAGAGTGAGTCACATCACATGATGAGGCAACTGATGAGGGTAGTGGAGGCCCCAGTCAGTGTGCAGATGTGAGGCACTTGGACTTGGCACATAGGTTGGTGACCTGTGAAAATGCTCATGAAGTTGTTTAAATAAAGATATACTTGTTCCTGTCTTGTTCCTTCTGTAAATGCTTAAACTTCAGACAAACCATGTCTTGGGTTCCAAACTTAAGGGAACTGCGGTGGGGTAAATTCTTAAACTATGCAGACTGTACTCTTTTTAGACTTAGGCATGACTTCTGTGAAATCATAGGAATGATAAAAACTAATGAGTTTTGCATTCCCCACCATCTTACACTTAGGATAGGAATCTAAACTTATAAAGCATGAAATCTGACAACCATGCAGACTGCACTAGTATCTCAGGTTCACCATCTTAGGTTCTGACAACATAGAGCTGCAGAAATCTGACTGTCATGTTGGTGGCACTAGTATCATTAGGTCTGCCATCTAGGACGACGTTTTCCATTCTGACATGATACAGGCTATCCTCAGGTCCGCTATCTTGCATCGCCATCTTGTAGTTTTGAGTTTGACACCAACAGGACAATTTCCCATGTTGGATTTTTCAATTTCCCGCCTGTTTATACTTTTGACAACTCAGCTCTGAACTGTTTGTCATCGGGGTGTGGGAAAACGCTGTACCATTATTGGACTGCTTTGAATTTGTCACAGTATTTTGAATTTCCCACCATTTTATAGACTGAGCAATTGGTCTATGGCGGTCATAGAAGTGGGGAAGGGAAAGTCTAGCAATAAAACATGATGTGACGGGGGTGGGGGAAATCTGGTACTAATACAGACTGCATCAGTATCGGCATAGCCCTATTCCTGAGTTGATTCTGTGACATACATCAAGTGGCTGCTGAATCTATATATCTTAATCCCATAGAAAATCTCTGGGGATATTTGGAACAGTGGGTGAAACGTAGAAATTAACTCTCTTGACATTTGTAGCGCTACAGTATCTAATTATGAATTAATGGCTTCATCTGGACATGGAGTACCTAGAAAAACCCTAAGATGTTAAGTCCCATAGTGCTCAGAGCCATTTGAAGCATTTGAACCTAGAAATACTTCCGGACTTCCCTCCTTACCGAATTGTTGTGTCAAGTGCAGAAGCTATGTTACACAGTATTATAGCGAAGCCTTATGGGAGTGACTAGTCTTTTAATCGTTGTACCAGTCTGATATTACTCCAAGGACACTGACATGATATTTGTTCATAAGAAACGGTATTCCATGACCTCCACACTATCATCGTTCAAAATTTGATGATTAAAATTTCTTCCATCGTCGGGATTCAAACTTGCTGCCTCTGGCTCGTATGCCCCCATGATTAACCGCCCTGAGACAGTTTATTTATCTACGTCATTCCCTTTAAATTATGTGATTTACACACGGATACTGTATTATATACAAGTAAGAATTTGGGTCAGAAGTGCTTACGAATTTCACATAATGCGTATCTGGTAAAGCCTTTGTGCATTTTCACTAGTGATAGTGAGACTTTGTTCGTTTAACGGTTCATGAGAGGCAGGACGTATTTTACGAGTGGTCACAATGGATTATAGCACTTTGTGCAAGACGCGTTTTACTTGGTGCCATGTGTCTTCATCAAGCGTCGGCGATGATGTCAGAGAAAGAGAAGTTGTTCTTAGTGGTCGACAGCCGTTTTCTTCACTTTAAACCGTGTCAAACGTCCGAAATACTGGATTTTCTGAAACTGGGAACAACTTCAAACATGTGAAATTCTTTTCCGTTCGAAGATCGGTTTCTAACTTTCTTTTAGTTTTAGTACTATCACAGTATGCATATAAAAATGGTTAGTTCAAATGGCTCTGAGCACTATGGGACTTAACATCTGTGGTCATCAGTCCCCTAGAACTTAGAACTACTTAAACCTAACTAACCTAAGGACATCACACACATCCATGCCCGAGGCAGGATTCGAGCCTGCGACCGTAGCAGTCGCGCGGTTCCGATCTGAGCGCCTAGAACCGCTAGACCACCGCAGCCGGCAAAATGGTTAGTTACTGAGACTGTATTTTCTGTTGATTTTTGACCAATTTTCAAAGTTTCATATCGTTCTACATGCTGTCGCTACGTCTTGGTGAAATGTACTGGTTTAGACTCTTACATGATATGGATCACTGCCACATTCTAATTACTAGTAACTTGGTAGTGTCATTTCATTTCATGGTTTTCCTACTGTGAATTCATTTAATGAAATCAGTATTGTTTCTGAACTAGAACAGATACGCGCAATACAACGTACGGGATCAACCGAATCACAAAGTATCAAGTGATGCACCAGAAAACAGCATAGCTAAACATCTTTCCACACCCTTTTGTTGATCTCGGCAACATAGGCGTTGGGAAGGGTGACGGGAGTGGGTGGGTAGCAAGAGGTGATATTTCCCACCCCCCTCTCCCTTACCCTCCAGTCTGGAGTACAGAGGTTTTATTCATTGCAGAATTCTCATTCACTTCTACAAGTGATTTTCTGTGATTCTGCTAAATCTGTCGTTTAACCAATTGCAAAATTATGTAGATGATCGCAGTCCGACTGTACTATGGCTTCTCGCAACTGATCACCTCATTTATATCAAATATTGCGATTTTAGAGTCTCCCTCCCCTCCTCCATGGATAAATTTACCGCGAACGTCCATGCTCAGCAGTGTGCCTCAACTGCCGTTTGTTCGCACAGCTGAACATACACTATTAATCTTAGATTTCGTGCGTTTTGTCTTCCTTTCAATTACCTCAGCCACTTTAGCCACTTTTCTGTGATTTGTATCAATATTTATCGCCTGTTAGAACTTCAGACTTCCTACATGCGTTTGCTAATTGAACGTAGATATTGCATTACATCGTGGTCCTTACGTTGATTGAGTCATGAGTCAAAGTCCAGAGCCCTTCGAATTTCTACTGTTTAGTTGCCAACTATTTGCAAGTTATTAGAACTACATTGCAATGATTCGTAATAATCAATTTGATTTTGTTGTTAATAAAGAACTATTTAACTATCTAGCTGCCCCGATAACCCACATAAAATAGAAAACTTTCTTGCTTTCTTGTAAGTCGTTGATTTACCCCAATACTGAACTCCTCAAAATACTGCAACATAAAAGTATATAAAGCTCTCATAAATGCGTTTCTAAAGATTTATTCGTTAAATACGCGTTAATAAGAATTTTGCTACTAGTTACCTCGTATATGACGAAGGCAACAAGCGCTGTGCTGTAGATTATCTCTTTCGAAGTCTATGCCGCTATTGGACATTGCAAGATGCTCAAATATCACTTTTAAAATCATTCTGCGAAATAAAAATTATACTTCCTACTTCACAGTTCATTAAAAAGTCAACGTGTGTCGGTGTTGGCACATATAGCGGTATTTACACATGCTGTAAAATGTTTGGTGTTGGACGTAAATCAACCATAATGACTTGTAACTGCAGATAGTTGGTAAATTGGCTGACAACCACGCTGTTGACAATCATTGGCACATTTAAGCGCAGGCACAAATCCACAACACGAGTCAACGGAGAGAATATGTTGTTGTTGTTTTGGTCTTCAGTCCTGAGACTGGTTTAATGCAGCTCTCCATGTTACTCTATCGGAATGGAGAGAATATATTGATGTCAAATCACACACCTTTCAGCCGTCTAATTTCCAAATTGTTATTTTATTTGGCTACCAGTTTCGGCGATTTACTACGCCATCTTCAGGCCCCTGACCGACGTGCAGAAAGATTCCAACTTCGGTTCCGGCCAAAATAGAGACCAGCATTTAAATACTGGAATCTGTAGATTTCTGCTCGACACAGTGATCACTTCAGCCGTCATCTGCCGACCAACTTCCAACTTCACAGTTCATTAAAAGGTCAGCGTGTGCCGATTGCGGACATCTAGCAGTATTTATATATTCTATCAATTGTTTGCTGTTGGTTGTAAGTCAAACATAGTGACTTGTGCCTGCAGAAAGTGGTGTAGTAAATCGCCGAAACTGGTAGCCAAATAAAATGACAGTTTGGAAACTAGAGGGCTGAAAAGCGTTTGATTTGACATTCTGTTGCGAACAGCAGAGTCCCGCAACTCTCTCTGAAAAGATGGACATACAGAGAGAATATATAGGATTCGAACGATGTGATTACATGAACATACAAGTACGCTCAATTCGTCTGAATTATGTCACAAGAACTGCGAATGCTTAAGTCTACTGAGAGCCGTGTCATGGTGAAATGGAACCTCCAGTAAGATACTGAATCATATTGTCGATCTAGTGGTCCTAAGAAAGTGACTGAAACAGATAAAGAACCATATATCTCCAAGTAAAAATAAACTGGCAAACATCCTTTTGAACTAACGCGGAAGATCTCCGTTGTAGCTCAAGCTCAGAGGTCAGTGACACAGCCTTTCGTTGAGAGCCAATGGTACTCTGTTTTTTATAGTAGGACTGCTGTCCACACGACAGCAGTCACAAGTACATATGCGCGACGTTGCTTAGAGGAATGGAAATAAATCGTTCTTCGCGCGAGCAAAGAAGTGAAGGTAGGAGCTACTGAGTTAATAGTAGCGGTACATGAAGTGGACCTCCGATCGGTGGGTGTGGACCTGACACATGTTTGTGGAACGGTACTTACATTTGTGTTTTCTGGTGACAGTGAAAGTCGGCAGGTATGGTGTCTTGAACTGGGAGCATTTTTACTGGTTTGTGCCCAGGCCATTACTTTTGGTTAATGGCAAATTGAAGGGAGGTTTTAACAGACTTTTTTTAGACAACAGCGTCCATCCATCACTGCGGCAATAGTTTATAGGACCTTTCATGTTTCAACATGATGATGCTGCTGTCCAAAACGAAAGATTAATTTTAACTTGGTGGCAAAAAACTCAGAAATATTTTCTAGTCAGGCCTCCTTATCGCTCCGCCGTAAAACACACCGAAAATCTTTTGAGTGAACTGAAGCATACAGATACATGCCATATAAGTTTATTTAAAAGTTTATCTACCTTGGGAAAGAACAGAAGATAATTCTACCTTCTGTATGCTACAACAATAGCAGCATTCACCGATACCCACTTCAGGCGGCAGCTTCTTCCATCTCGAAGCGTTAGTAATTTATTTGGTATCTCCTATCTTTCACGTTAATAAAATTTCGGTTCTTGTACAAGTGTATATTTTTGTCATAACTGTTGTATGTGTCGAATTTTACACAGCAGCGTAATGCTGATTCCAGTACCGTTTTTCATTCATAAATGCACTATTATTTGAGAAAACATTATTAAAGAATTCTAAAAAATGTTATGCGCACAATTATGCGTAGATGTCATCTGCAAGTTCCATATTTTCCTGAACCCTTTGTAACGACGCCCACGTTGCACTGCAGTGGCTGGTCCCATACGCTTCCGAGGTTGTTACGACTACGATGCAGAAGTTTAGCTGGGAAGCCTTTACACATCCTCCTCATCCAACTTTCTTATTTGTGGAGGCCTGAAAAAAGACATTTGTGTCAGTCGATTAGCTTCGGACGAAAAGGTGCACACCTGGATACAACCAAGGTTTGTAGGCAACATCAGATAGCAGGCTCTGAACGGCTTGTCTCGCAATGGGTTGGTTGGTTGGTTGGTTCGGGAAGGAGACCAGACAGCGAGGTCATCGGTCTCATCGGATTAGGGAAGGACAGGGAAGGAAGTCGGCCGTGCCCTTTGAAAGGAACCATCCCGGCATTTGCCTGGAGCGATTTAGGGAAATCACGGAAAACCTAAATCAGGATGGCCGGACGCGGGATTGAACCGTCGTCCTCCCGAATGCGAATCCAGTGTCTAACCACTGCGCCACCTTGCTCGGTCTCGCAATAGGAATAACATATTAATAGATATGGCGGTTACTTTTGAAATAATAATCAGTGTACTTTTTTGCGTCTAGGTATGGCGGTTACGTTTGAAATAATAATCAGTTTACTTATTTGTGTCTGCCTCATTTTCATTTGATTGCCCCTTGCAGCCTCACATTATTACTTCGTGATGTACTGTTTGTCGTTTCATTATTCGTCAAATCTATTACTGTTGTATATTATCACTATACATACTAGGGTTGGACAAATATGTGGAAAAAGCACAACTCAACACACTGCAATACCTAACACGATCCAGAAAGACTGTTGGCATCCAAAACAGCATCCCATTATCTCGAAATGGATGAACAGAGGTCCTGCATGGTTTTCAAAGGGATCTTTTACCAATCTTCTTGCAAAACAGTGGCAAGTTCAGATAACACTTACGGATGTGGACAGCGATCACGGACGATTTTCTCCAAAGCAGATCACAATCTACTCAATAATATAAAGATCTGTTGACTCTAATGGGCAGGGGAGATGTGACAATTCATCCTCGTGCCTAGAAAACAAGACCTGGACGACGCGAGCTGTGTGAATGAGATGGTAGTAATGCGTCCTCGCAGATTTATAGTGGGGCACATGCAATACCACGATATCGCTGATAAAACCATCACTGAACCCTCGCAATGTTTCACTCTTGGGACGTTAACTCGGCCAGTGGTTGGAAACTGTGTGAACCAATACTCATCCGACCAAACGACAGTCTTCCATCGCTCCGTAGTTCAGGTTTTATGACTTGCCGGCCGGGGTGGCCGAGCGGTTCTAGGCACTACAGTCTGGAACCGCTCGACCGCTACGATAGAAGGTTCGAATCCTGCCTCGGGCATGGGTGTGTGTGATGTCCTTAGGTTAGTTAGGTTTCAGTAGTTCTAAGTTCTAGGGGACTGATGACCTCAGAAGTTAAGTCCCATAGTGCTCAGAGCCATTTGAACCATTTTCATGGCTTCTGCCCCACTTTTTCTTGTTATGGGCACTTGCATCGCTGATAGGTCGTTTCGGAATTGCAGTTCACCCTGAAATTTCGTACTTATGGAACTCTCTTCGTATCGTTTTCGCACTAGCAGTGTTGGCGCTTGCGGCATGCAGTACTGTAGCGACTTTTGCAGCTGTCGTCTCCTTATTTTCGTTACTATCCTCCTCAATGAGCAGCTGTCACGATCACACAACAGCCAGTTTCGTGACTCAGTGAATGATATTTTCCCGCTTTGGCTATATGCGGTATAAATCCAGTGCTTCTCAACACCTCGTCTACGTTGCTTACGAAAGCATGCAGCATAAGAATACCGACAGTTATCCCACGTTCGGTTGCAGTTAGCTCCGGCATAATGCACTCACAAGCACTCACAATTGGACAATGTTCTGTCAACGACTGACACTGAGAACATTGCGCAGTTGTTCTGGTCGTTCGTGGTCAAATACCACAGCGCTATCAGCAGGCTTTGCTAGCATCTGCATTTATGTTGAAGCTTGTATTTCTCTCCGTGTATGTGTCTGTCTAGCTACTGTACGTATTGTACTGTACAAAGTACAACACAATGACAATGAATGCCTTACCAAACGCGTTCATAAACAATCGTCGATAACGCAGTAGCATGCACAGCCAAATCACACACCAAACAAAAGTCCACAACCAAAATACACTGATGGAAAAAAATCACAAAGCCAAGTGGCACAAGATTGCCGCTGGTAGCGCCACTATGCGGATGCAAATCAGGTTTGCTTTAAATACACGCTGTAGCGGTTGTGAGCGTTAGTTACCTTTTAGGTTGGACGTGGTGAGCTGATGCTAGGCAAGAAGACCTTTAAGGCGTCAAAGACGCCAGTATCAACAGCTCACTGAGTTTCAAATGGTTCAAATGGCTCTGAGCACTATGGGACTTAACATCTAAGGTCATCAGTCCCCTAGAACTTAGAACTACTTACACCTAACTAACCGAAGGGCATAACACACATCCATGCCCGAGGCAGGATTCGAAACTGCGACGGTAGCAGTTGCGCGGTTCCGGACTGAAGCGCCTAGAACCGCTCGGCCACCAAGGCCGGGTCACTGAGTTTGACCGAGACCGTGTGGTAGGACTACGAGTAGCTGAATGTTCCTTCTGCGATAAGCGATACTACCGAGAGACTTGGCATGAATGTAGTAGCTACTGTACATTATTGCTGAGAGCGGTGGTCACAAGAACGTACGGTCACAAGAAGACCGGGCTCCGGACTGTCACGTGGCAGTACCGAGAGGGAAGACCACCGTGTTTGGCGTATGGGTGTGGCGCATCATAACTGCGTCTGCAGCAACAATTCAAGCAGCCGTTGGCACCACCGTGACACAATAATTACAAATTGGTTACTTCAAGGACAGCTCCGAGCCAGACGCACTGTAGTATACATTCCACTGACCCCAAACCATCGCCGTTTGTGGCTTCAGTAGCCTCAAGTGAGAGGGTGGAGTGGAGATCTGTTGTGTTCTTTCTGATGAAAGCCGGTTCTACAGCGGTGCCAGTGGTGGCCGTGTGGTTGTTCGAAGCAGGCCAGTTGACGGCCTGCAGCCAACCAGCGTGCGTGCTAGTCACACTGGACCTACACCTGGAGTTATGGTCTGAGGGACGATTTCGTATGGCAACAGGAGCCCTCTCGTAGTTATCCCACGCACCCTGACTGAAAATTTGTACGTCAATCTGGTCATTTGAACGGTTGCGCTGCCGCCGGCCGCGGTGGCCGAGCGGTTCTAGGCGCTACAGTCTGGAACCGCGCGACCGCTACGTCGCAGGTTCGAATCCTGCCTCGGGCATGGATGTGTGTGATGTCCTTAGGTTAGTTAGGTTTAAGTAGTTCTAAGTTCTAGGGGACTGATGACCTCAGAAGTTAAGTCCCATAGTGCTCAAAGCCATTTGAATTTTTTGTTGTGCTGCCATTCATGAACAGCATTCCAGTAGGTTTTCTCCATCAGAATAATCCTCGCCCGCATACCGCTGTTGTAACCCAACATACTCTACCGAGTGTCGACATGTTGCCTTAGTATGGTTCAAATGGCTCTGAGCACTATGCGACTTAACTTCTGAGGTCATCAGTCGCCTAGAACGTAGAACTAATTAAACCTAACTAACCTAAGGACATGACACACATCCATGCCCGAGGCAGGATTCGAACCTGCGACCGTAGCGGTCGCTCGGCTCCAGACTGTAGCGCTTAGAACCGCACGGCCACTCCGGCCGGCTGCCTTGGTCTGCTCAATCACCAAATCTGTCTCTAGTGGAGCACATATGGGACATCATCGACGACAACTCCAGCGTCATCCACACAGCATTAACCGTTCCTGTATTGACCGACCAAGTGCAACAGGCATGGAACTCCATCCCGCGAACTGACATCCAGCATCCGTACAACACAATGCGTGCAAGTTTGTATGCTTGCATTCAACTTTCTGGCAGTTACAGCGGTATTAATGTACCCGCATTTCAAATTTGCAATGGCTTATCACGCATTTGGATGAAGCTGTGATCTTACACTGTTAATCACTCAAATACGCTTCGTAGACAAATGTATTCACGAAATTTCGTTAGTCTAGATTAATTATTTTTTTGGCGTTGCGATTTTTTTCCCTTCAGTGTAGTTGAAGTAGGTCTACCAGCAAGAGTGAAGACATTCTCCACGCTGATGCGGCAAGACAGCGCGGCGACCGTTGTAGCATTAAAACGGGTCTCTGGCACGCCCTGGAGATGACTGGATTGGCCCATGGAAACACCGTACTGGGAGGCGTGGTGTCACACTTCGTGTAACACAGCGGACGGCCTAGCTGCTATTTACTTCGATCCCGTTGCTGGCCATATCAGAGCTAGATATTATATTGTGACGCTCCGAAATTGTTTGACCAATAGCACCTACGTACGAGCTTCGGGAAGTAAATTACCCATGCCATTCCACACTAAAATCATTGCCCAACAAGCGCGGCATGTTGTGAGAAAGGAGTACATGTTCCCGGTATTGTGTAAACACAGGTCTGCTCTGCTACCGCTAGCAGGTGCGCCGAAGAGTGCGAGAGAAATTGGGCGGCAACTAGAAATGTACTCCGAACTTTAAGTACGGGGGACTGTAGGATTATTGTGGGAAAAGCATCAAAATTCTACACATATTTACCGTTAAATTCTGGCGTTATATGGGCCAAACGCGATGTCGCGTCCAGCTGTAGTGAAACGGTGCCAACAGTTTCACCAAAGCCGCTCCGATGTAGGTGACGCTGATAGAGAAGGTAGGCCACCGACATCGACCATAGAAGACATTTCCCAGGCAATCGATTTGGAAAGCTGAAAGAGCGACTGGGCAAAGAGGTTTTCAAAACATGAAAAAGTTCACACAGTGGTTCTCGAATGGCCTTGTTATCAACGAGCAGATTTCTAACGTCGAGGAACTGAACTACTGGTAGAATATTCTGATCATTGTTTGGAGAAACGTGCTGACACTGTTGTAAGATAGTTTCATTTATATGCGCCGCTTTGAAGTGAAATGCAGCATTCAATACAAAACTGCAACAATAATGTGTATCTTACTTTTTGAGGCCCCCATTGTAATTCTTGTATTTCGCTTCGGAAAATGTGCTCGAACGCTTTATGTGGGGTTGCTTTAGCTCATGTATTGCTATGTATTAAATGTAACTATAAGCTATAATTTTTAACCATACGGAAAGTATGAACTACTTTGATTCATTAGTAAGTGGTTTACCAACTAATGGTACGTCACGGTCGAAAATTTCACTGTAACCCATGATGAATTTTCTGAACACCTGGATGAATTTCATTCGTATACACTTTAACTAGTGACATACCGGTACTCTGTCAATGAAAATTAGCATTACATTTAGAACTACCTTCATTTCTTAAGGGTAATTTTGGGTTAGATTTAGTGACTTGTTTACACACAGTATTTGTAAAACATTCTGTTGGCTCTATTGAACGACTCAGTCAATAAACAAATTCAATGAAAAACTAATTCTCTTTGAATGGCGGTAGTCTTCTGAAGATTACTGTTTAATTAAGAATTCTGATGATATCTGCCGAATCTTCACTATAATGAACAGTTGATTTTGTACGACACAGCAATTGATGGAAAAAATTGTATGTAAGCAGCAGTAGTGTGTTATAAATAACGTTTCCGCACACGCTGAAAACATTATAGTATAGAAAATAATGTTGTTTTCTACGTGGAGCGAAAAATTAAAGCAGTTCTCGACTAGCAAGGAACCAATCGCTTGTGGGTTATCCATTTTATCTATAACCTCAAGAAGTACTGACGGGAGTCAGGGGATGTCAAGCCACTGTGTCACAGTACTAGTTGTGTTGTAAAAATTACCTTCCTTCCAGTCGCTGCTACACATTGCATCCTTGCGAAACGTGGTTTAAGGCTACGGACGTACCAAGCAAGTGATAGCGAACGAAATTCGCATCCAGCACCACTGCAAACCCAGAAACATCAATTCAGGGCCGAGGGAGGAGGAGGAGGAGATTAGTGTGTAACGTCCCGTCGACAACGAGGTCACTAGAGACGGAGCGCAAGCTCGGATTAGGGAAGGACGGGGAAGGAAATCGGCCATGCCCTTTCAAAGGAACCATCCCGGCATTTGCCTGAAAGAATTTAGGGAAATCACGGAAAACCTAAAGCAGGATGGCCGGAGACGGGATTGAACCGTCGTCCTCCCGAATGCGAGTTCAGGGCCGAGGTTAAGCAAGCCACATCATGTAACAAATACTGACTAGTAGAAAGTATACCCAGAATCATTTGTCGTGGCATCTCAAAAACCATTCTGCTGCTCGAGGCTAATCTCCTTGAAACCGAAAATTCCAATTAACACTGGATTCTAACGCTTCCAAGAGCGTTGTACGCTCAGCCCGTGATTTTTCCCGTGTTACTAGCCACTGTCAGAAACTACTAAACTATGAATAAAGAAAGTATTCGTGTGTATCTAAACGTTACATGCCTGACAGCAAAATATTATGTACAAATTTCATACAAACCACGTTACTTCAGTTATGTACATAGTAATTAGTAGTAAAGGGGTAACTATAAGATACCAAAATTGGTTAAAATGGCTTTGAGCACTATGGGACAACATCTGAGGTCATCAGTCCCCTAGAACTTAGAACTACTTAAACCTAACTAACCTAAGGACATCACACACATCCATGCCCGAGGCAGGATTCGAACCTGCGACCGTAGAGGTCGCGCGGTGCCAGACTGAAGCGCCTAGAACCGTGTGAGACACCACGTTTGTGAAATTGGGAGGGGGGGCGACATTTTCACCCAACAGAAAGTCGAGCTGCTGATTACATACATTTTATTTTTGTGAATAGTTCTTTAAAAGACAATTTTTTGTCCTTTAATTTATATTCGTTGTGGCTGTAATGTTGCGTTGCTTGTATATTACCCTGCTTGAGAGAGATTTGGTGTCGGCAGAGTCATCTGTCTACTAGAACATGGATCATAGATCCTGTCCAACATCAACGCCGAATTGTCGGCTAAGTATGAAAGCTGTCATCACTAATGTAAAGCATCAGAATACTGCTCCTTTGTCCGTTTCAGTGTCTATGTAAGATTTTTGGAAAGTGTTAAGTCTGAACCAGCTCATCGACCACGGTGATGTTTGTACTCTGGGCTTACATGTTAAAACGCGGAAAGATAAGAAAAGGAGCATGCTTTGATTCTCAGACGTTCGAGTGGCTGTCTCAGCGTAATGTAGGATGTAGGACGTAAATTGGTAGTGGGAGAGTTGAATGAACATGAGAAGACGACTGTAAAGGGAGAAACCCTATTTCCTTCTTTCTTTTGGTAAAAGTGTAGGAGCTGTGTATGATTAGTTCCGATTTCTGTTCTTTTTTCTTTTTTTTTTTTGCATGGAAAGCATAGGTTGGAAATGCTAAGGAATTAGTGACATTATTGGATCTTTTTTACGACTCAATGCCACGGCCGACTGGTGTATTAATTGCGACGTATACATCGCCAGTGGTCCAATATCCTGCGTTAAATATTGTTTATTTCCATTTATTATTATACATTTGAAGATAGAGGTTGTAATCTATTCACCTTCACAGACAGAATTCAGAGTTTGTGACAGTGTAGTGATTTTAATTAGCACTAGAGAGCGTTGCACTCGGCGTATCTCGTTAAAGAGGTAATAGAAAAATTCAGAGTGATTTGTCACAGTATCGTTCAGTAATTCACTCGATGATTCCCAGGAAAGAATCACTTCTCACCGGCTAGACTACATTAGAACCACAAGAAGTATCAGGTGCCACTTTTTTCAAACCATACAGGGCTAAGAAAATTACAGAGACAAATGCGATTTATTTAATAATAGTCGTCACTATCACGCAGTGCACTACAAAAGCAGGAATAATGATATCTGATATAATATTAGTCATCTGGTGATTATTAAACAGTCTTTTAATAATTTCAGTTTTATTGCGTAGTAAAATGACTTTTTGTTTTCTCCACCTCGCTCTGCTCCTCGAAATTGATACGAAGCGCCCCTTGGCTCAGACCGTTGGTGCGCTGTTGCTTAGGGCTTTATTTATAGAGCAGTGCAGTAAAGCCACTCAGTTAGAATCCATTAATCAGAACATCTGATGGTCATTTCTTCAACACACTAAAACTTAAGTAGACAGAACAGTTTACATGGCCCATAAACAAACGGCAACACAATGTTTCGAGTACCTAACGTAAATTCTGTGCTGAGAACACAAATCACGTTCGGTCCGTGAAGGATGTGGCAAGAGCAGAGTAAGGGACAAGGTATTTTCTCCACCTCGGCTGCAAAAGTGGTTCTGCTTCTGGGAGGCTGTAAATGCTCGGAAAAGCAGTTACTCTCGTATTTCTGTATGATTATTAAGATCCATGCATGTAGAAGAAGGTGGATGGCAAGAATGTTAGAATGAGAACTGTTGTAATAAGAATTTCTACCACAAATTACATATAATTATTATATTTCCCTGCTTTTACTCAGTTTTCTTGTTGTATTTCTTTACTTACATACAGCTAAATGAGCGTAAAAACGTCACGTGTTAACGAAGGTACAAGCATATGGAGTAAGTTCATTATGAAACGTCCCCTTTGAAAAATTATACAAGACTGTGCTTAAACTGATACACAATATTTTTTTAGCGCAACGCAATCTGACTTTCAGAAATCCCTACAAAGGAATGGCCCTGACTAACATTAACCTGCACCTTTCACAAATCACTTACCTCACCAAAAATCTTCGTTACTCGAACTACTGCAATACAGCGAGCGCCACTACTGCCAGCTAAATAAAAGATTCAAACTACTGAAGGCACTAACTACTGATAGGCATAGTTAGCAAATGAAAGATTTTAATAGAGAACAAACAATGTATTTACCTTAATAATCATAATATATATGCCATCCAGTCTTACAAATTTCAAATCTCCGCCATTTCCCTCCCCACATCCACCACTGCTGGCGGCTCACCTCCTACTGCGCAACGCTACGCGCTGTTCACATCCAGCTGCCGCTGCCCAACACTACAATGGCAGACAACAATGCAAACTAGCCACAGACTGCACACAGCACTGCCAGTGATTTTCATACAGAGAGCGCTACGTGGCGGCGGCGTTACCAATATAAGAACCTAAACAGCCTACTTACATAGCCTACTTACAATACGTATGTCATTGGCACAAAGACCTCTTAAATAATAGAACCCAATATGTTGTCCTCGACGGCGAGTGTTCATTAGAGACAAGGGTATCGTCGGTAGTACCCCAAGGAAGTGTGATAGGATCGCCGTTTTTCTCTATATCCATAAATGATTTGGCGGACAGGGTGGGCAGCAATATGAGGCTGTTTGTTGATGAAGCTATGGTGTACGCACGTTGTTGAAGATGAGTGACTGTAGGACGATACAAGACGACTTAGACGAAATTTCCATTTGGTTTGTTGAATCGCAGCTAGCCCCAAATCTGGAGAAATGTAAGTTAATGCGGACGAGTAGGAAGATCAAACCTGTAATGTGCGGATACAAAATTAGTAATGTCTTGCTTGGCACAGTTAAGTAGTTGAAAGATCTAGGCGTAACATTACAAAGCGATATGAGATGGAATGAGCATGTGAGAACTGTGGTAGGAAAGGCGAATGATTGACTTCTGTGTGTTGGGTACTGCTCGAGTTTTTGCGATCCGTACCAGGTCGGATTGAAGGAAGACATCGAAGCGGTTCAGAGGGGGACTGCTACTCGTATATTTGTTAACAGTAGGTTCGAACAACATGTATGGTAGATGTTACGGAGATGCTTCGACAACTCAAGTGGGAATCCCTGGAGAGAAGGCGACGTTCTTTTCGAGAAACATTACTGAGAAAATTTAGAGAACCGTCATTTGAAGCTGACTGCCGAACTATTCTATTGCCGCCAACATACATTGCCCGTAAGGGCTACGAAGATAAGTTTCGAGAAATTAGGGCTCTTACAGAGCATATAGATGGTCGTTTTTCCCTCGCTCTATTTGCGAGTGGAACAGGAAAGGTAATGAGAAGTAGTGGTACAGGGTGCCCGCCGGCCGGTGTGGCCGAGCGGTTCTAGGCGCTTCAGTCTGGAACCGCGCTACCGCTACGGTCGCAGGTTCGAATCCTGCCTCGGGCATGGATGTGTGTGATATCTTTAGGTTAGTTAGGTTTAAGTAGTTCTAAGTTCTAGGGTACTGATGACCTCAGATGTTAAGTGCCATAGTGCTCAGAGCCATTTGAACCATTTTACAGGGTGCCCTCCGCAACCCACCGTACGATGGCTTGTGGAGTATCTATGAAGATGTAAATGTAGATGTAGTTGCCTTGTAATGCATGAAATGAAGCGTTCCATGAGAGAAATGTCTTAACAACAAGAAACCCGAACCATAAGGGCACGTAGATATGAATATTCTGGTGTTGAAATATACAACATAACTTCGAAGAGCATCTCATGTTTTGGTGTAATAAGACATTACGGAAATGAACGCTCCGAACCAGCTGCAATAAGGTAATATTGCAGCCGGTTTGGAGCATTCATTTGCAGAACAGAACGTTAAATTTTGGAGTAATGTTTGTAATGATCAAGAATATCTGCTGGAGAAGACTGAGAAATGTAGTCGACATCATTACTACTGCAACGAGTAAACTTATATCAATGAAAAGTCTTTTATTTTGTGCTTTTGTACAGATGTGAAAAAAGACGCGAGATGAACCTGTGCTTAAGAAACTAACCTTGAGTTCAAATCTCAGTCCGACTATCGTGACCTAAAGATTCCCTGTTCTCGGATCCATAATCAAGGAGACTGATTTTTGGCAAGGAAGACTACTTTTTAATATCACGGAGGCATTAGAGATAGAGATTATACATTGGGCAACAATGGGATAGAAAATCGGCACGGCCTTTTTCAAAGGAAACAGCGCGGCATTCGTCTCAAGTGATTTAAGAAAATCTAATTCATAATGTCTGGACAGGGATTTCTTTCCTACTCCGCTAGATCACAGTTCATGTATGTTGACAACTCCGCCAAATCACTCAATTTGCAGTCTCTCTCATTCGCGTTTCCCAGGACATATTAAATCGCTGCATGTATGTGCCAAGAGCCTTTTTCGAAAAACCAAGCCCGATTGTTCTCATTGAATCTGAGAAAGAGTCTTATATTATCACAAGTGAGCTAAGGTGGGGTCTATCCAATTCGAAATCAGGGGAATATCCATAATGCGGAAGTATAACCGAGATTTTTATCCATTCTGTTCATTACGTCACTCTGGTGAAGCTTTCCTGATAGTTTTCTTTCCTTCTCCTTCCTTTTCCTTTCATTTCCTTTCCTTCCATTTCTTTTCTTTTCTGTTCTTTTCTTTTCTCTTCTTGAAGTACGCTATGTTTCCAGAAAGTATTTACAGACACACAAATTTAGCGCCTTATGAAAAAAAGCGTCTATCGGAAACGGGACGTTATAAGAAACTTGTACTTCTTATGATCATTTTCGAGAAGAAACCATATTTATTGCGGAACGTAGCATATATACCATTACCAGGACTTTCATCTTTAAAATGATGAGCCTCTAATTCCATCCCCTCTCTAGACAAGCACTCTGTTTCAAGTTTGAACAAATTTAATGGCAAAGACAAAGAAATCGTCACATAAACACTTGATAGAAATAGTATAAATTATTATGGTATCTACTGCATGAAGCAATTGGAGGAAGATCGTATACTGTAAGTATGACACTACAATGACTTGGGATCTGTTGACCTATGTCATTAAAGATTTGTATAATGTAGATTTTTACTGTAGTTAACATTGTGCCCAATTTAAGGAGGAGAGGGGGAAGTGTGGTTGGGGGAGGGAGGAGAGGGGAACTACAGAGGAAACATGTGAAACAAGTTCCACTATTGCAACATCGCATGCTTCAGGAGTTCAAAAGCTGAAGTGAAACGTGTTTGAATATTTATGACATACCGCATGCGGTATACCTTTTGACGAAACATATTTTCGATGATGGATTCATAGTATCTGATGAAAAAATGAAAATAAATAGTAATCAATAAATCAGAGTTTGGTTGTTTCTCTGATCTAAAGAACATTATCAATTTAAAATACAGTAAAAGCCCGATAGACAGATGTCCGATATACCGTGGTTTCGGATATAACGCGGTGTAAAGTATGTCTCCAAAACAATATGTCATTTTTCAATGATTTTTGCACTCTCAGTATATTTCATAAACTAGAAACAAATCTTATTACAGTCTGCATGTAGCCTTTTGGTAGAATAATTTGCTACTATAACCACTAAGCCTTCTAAACAATAACCAAAACAGCTGGACGTAATTAAACTCAACCTTTGGTTTGTCTTAGCAACATATCATGATTGTTGCTGGATAGTAGCTTTGAATACACATATCACGCTTAACATTGTTATGCGGTCGGCAAAGTGACAATGCAACAGTACTTGGCAGTAATAGAAATGAGCACAAATATCATGTGGATCATTAATTATGCATTCACAGTCTACATTTCTGTGTGTTTGTTTCGCTGTCATAGAAACGGAAAGCGTATTCTGTGAGTAATAAGCAAAAATTATTTATCGTGTGAAGAATTTTGAAACCAAAGCAAGTTTATCACACGAGTGTGGTCCACATGAAGGAACAATCACGGGATTGGTGAAAGAAGAGAATAAGAAAACTAAGAAGTTTTGTAAACACAGTTGAAAGTGATATGAGAATGGACAGTAAAATGACTAAATTAGGAAAAGACAGTGAGCATGACGAATGCCTTTATAGGTGGTTCTTAATTAAGAGCACTGGACTCGCATTCGCGAGGACGGCGGCTCAAACCTGCGTCCGTTCAACCTGATTTGGGTTTTCCGTGGTATCCTTAAATCGCTTCAGGCAAATGCTGGGATGGTTCCTTTGAAAGTGCACGGCTGGTTTCGTTCTCCGTTATTCCCTAACTCGAGTTTGTACTCTCTCTCTAATGACCTCGTTGTCGGCGGAACGTTGATAAAAAGAAGTGAAGCTGTGCCATTTTCCGGGCCAATTATTAAAGCCCAAGCTGAAAAATTTTGCTTTGATTTATATGGCAACAGAGATCTTATAGCTTCCAACGGATGGTTTTCAAGATGGAAATGTCGATGGAACTCGCCAACTCGCCGGACGATCTTTGAAGGAAAGGTAAGGTCTTGCGACAGTGAATCTGCTTCACAGTTTCCTGAAATTGTACACAAAGTAATGGTGGATGAAAATTTAAATGATCATTAAGTGCGTAATTGTGATGAACCTGCGCTCTATTATCGATAGCTTCCAACCTGAACTCACAAAAAAAAGAGAAAATAAGACGGGTTTTGGAAATGAATAAAAGTAGAATAACATTCCTCTTTGCCACAAATAAATTAGGCATCCGTAAACTGAAGCCTCTTTGTATAGGTAAAGTAAAAGCCCGAGATGTTTCAAGCATGTATACATAACGTCATTACCGTTCATTTACAGGCATTCAAAGACTGCTTGGATAACATTTGACATTTTCACCAACTGGTTTAGAGAAGAGTTTGTTCCGTCAGTGAGAAAGCATCTACGGTCACTTAAGCTGAGAAACAAGCTCTGTTAAACCTTTATCATTGTTCAGCTCATCCACCTGCTGATGTTTTGCAATCAGAAAATGGAAAAATAAAAACGTTGTTTTTCCAAAAAAAAAAAAAAAAAAAAAAAACACGACGTCATTAATTAAACCGCTGGATCAGGGCATCATAGAACCATTTAACGCTCATTATCGCCGCGAACAGTTCACTTTAATAGTAAATTCAGATGAGGAAATGAAAATGTTCTTGAAATGTGTAAATCTTAAGAGTGTTACGTATTCAGAAGGCCTGGAGTGGGAAAGTGTCGCTCCGACCACTATCAGGAACTGTTGGAACAAGTATTCCATTGAAGAAAATATAAAAGATGAACGCTGTAGCGACATATATTTCAACAGCAGTCTTCAAGTAATGTTCTACAGTGCAATATTGATTTTGAAGACTTGAAATGGTGGGTAGTCGTCTACAACAAAAAACCGATTTCGGAGATCATAGACGACAAGGACATTGTTGATGCTGTTCGAAATGAGAGTAGAGAAGCAGACTACGATGAGGATGATTAAGATGAAGATTAAGTATAGACGATGTTTCCAATATATGTGAAATATTAGGTAATATAAATACAGTGATCACGTGGACGGAGTGATGTGTTGGCAGAAGAGCCAACAGCGTGTTGCTAGAGGAGGCCGAAATGCACGCGTTTAAGCTCACGCAGACTGGCGTGAGGTCTGGAACAGTTAAAGGAGTTGAGTCTAATAAATAAAGTACGAAGCTCTTGGAATACTTAACTTTAATCCATAATTGGAGAACATCGGTCTTGATGATACATAAGTGCAATCTCAATATACTGGTAATGGCGCCTTGCTAGGTCGTAGCAATTGACGTAGCTGAAGGCTATGCTAACTATCGTCTCGGGAAATGAGAGCGTATTTGTCAGTGTAGCTTCGCTAGCAAAGTCGGCTGTACAACTGGGGCGAGTGCTAGGACGTCTCTCTAGACCTGCCGTGTGGCGGCGCTCGGTCTGCAATCACTGACAGTGGCGACACGCGGGTCCGTCGTATACTAGCGGACCGCGGCCGATTTAAAAGCTACCACCTAGCAAGTGTGGTGTCTGGCGGTGACACCACACGGAGCCACAAAGTGAATTGAACCAAATTGAGTTGTTGCACCTAATGATCATAAAACAATACACTCTAAAGAAACTGCTTGAAATGACCCGCCAAACAAAGCTAATTGACTTCTTTGAAGCAGTAGAATAATGACGCACTGTTGCTTGCAAGCAGTGTCGTAAATTATCATACTGTATCTGATAGTGTACTTTATATACCGTATTGAAACTCGTGTTATTGTTTGCTCGACGTTTGAGTGTATTTTGTCTAATTGCTGTACGCTGTTTGATAATTTTTTAAATGTTTTACTTCTAATGTTCTTTAAATTTTAATACATTATATTGCAGTATGTATAATAAAATATTATGTGTTCACCCTAACTTTCAATGGCTATATTTTCATTATGCGGCTCCCTCTCGATACATCTCGGGTACGCTATAACGCGGGAGTAAGGCATGTCGCCCGACATCCGCGTTATATCGGGCTTCTCCTATATATATATATATATATATATTGACCTCAAGGTTCAACAGAGAGTGCCTTGAAACTTTCTTTTCTAGGGCAAGAGCATTTTGGAGAACCTATGATCATCCGTTACCCACAGAGTTCAAAATCCATTACGTACCTTAATTATGAACAAACATATTGTAGCCATTGAGTTACACCGGACGTAGGTACAAACACTTGACCCCATTACTTACACAGGCAATGAGGAAGTGCTGTCAATGAAGGAGGGTGAACAATAAATGAGTAATGTTATTAACAGACCTTCACCCTGAATACAAAATGGTTCAAATGGGTCTGAGCACTATGGGACTTAACATCTGAGGTCATCAGTACCCCAGAACTTAGAACTACTTAAACCTAACTAACCTAAGGACATCACACACATCCATGCCCGAGGCAGGATTCGAACCTGCGACCGTAGCACCCACGCGGTTCCGGACTGCAGCGCCTAGAACCGCTCGGCCACCGCGGCCGGCCCTGAATACATCCTTCTGCGTTTTGTAGTAGACCTCCACTGCACTGCATGGTATATTGCTTCCAAATACATCTCCATAGACATGAAACTTGACCATCCAGTCAAGGTGACAGAAGTGCAAAAGAACCTTCATATTCTGTCTGGATGGAAAAAAAATGTCACACCACGATTTAATCATTCCTTCAGATGAGCAGCTTGAAGTAATAAACCTAGTAGGGATGGTACTTCTAAAATAGACCTGTAATGCATCGCTCAGTGTGTAGAGGCTAATGTCACCAAAAAATCGAAAACTATCCATGAATTTCTCAAGAGGTTATCAAACTGTGTGCGAAGACCGTTAGAACACCTCAGCACGTCACGAAAGGAGAAAGAGCTACGTGAGAGCAACAGAAAACAACACTCAGAAGGAGAATTTCTGCAGTTTACTCCAATTCGAGTTAATAATTTTGTGAATATTTGATAGTATTGCCAAGATGATGAGGAAGGTTCAAATGGTTCAAATGGCTCTGAGCACTATGGGACTTAAGATCTGAGGTCATCGGTCTCCTAGAACTTAGAACTACTTAAACTTAACTAACCTAAGTACATCACATACATCCATGGCCGAGGCAGGATTCGAGCCTGCGACCACAGCGGTCTCGCAGTTCCAGACTGAAGCTCCTAGAACAGCTCGGCCACATCGGCCGGCGATGCGGAAGTAAAAGTTGGAGGATAAGATAAGCGGATAGGTAGAATCCGTTAGAAACCTGACGCAGAATGTAGGAGAAGTGAGGCAGTCTGGATTTGTTGACCACCTACACTATGTAAAGGAGAGTTTTTACGGTACTCCAGCCGATGAACGAAAAGTTTGCAATTTACAGCTGAGGAAAAGTACCGGACCCAACGTTTTAAGCCCGCAAAAGAGACCTGAACGACATTTCAGCAGAGGCCTTTATGGCAAACGTGAGGAAGAAAGAAAATTTAATACTGTTTCAATTTCATTGAGTTGATAGAAAAAACTGATAAAATATGGATGTTGGCTTTGGATCAGAAACTGAATACGAAAACCACGAGTGCATCGGGAGGGGAACTTGTAGTTGTTGTGGAGTGACCGTTTTGAAAATATTACAGAAAACTGTGATAAGGCGAACCAGCCTGCTGAAGAAGACCTGCTTACCTGTCTTACTGGGTTTTGGGGAGAGGGGTATTTTGACATTTTTCCTAAGTTTAAAGGTAACTAGCATAGCTTATGGCGCCGTACAAACATGCAAGTCCTTAGCAGAAATTATGGAGATTATTTTTGACGTTCAGTTTATACCTTTTATTCTCTTTACACTGACAGCCACCGAACACTGTAGAAAGCATTTGTAATAATGTTTCCGTGACGTCTATCTAAGTATTTGTATTTCAGAGTTACTGTTGCTGTAGCGTTGGCTTTGTTATGAATGAATACCCTGTTATTGCTTTCAGTCCGAAGACTTGGTTGATACAGCTGTCCATGCTAGCCCGTCTTGCGTAAGCCCCTTCATCTCTGCCTAACTAGTACAACCTGCACCCACTTGAACTTGTTTACTATAGTCAGTCCTTTGAATCCCTTTACAATTCTTACTCTCCCCCACCCCCTCTCTACCCCTCAACACCCCCATTACCAGACTCATGGTTCCTTGATGCCACAGCTGTTCTATGAATATCTTTCTTTCCATAGCTATTCAGTACCTCCTCATTAAGTATTCGATCTACCCGTCTAATCTTCAGCATTCTACCGTAGTACTACATTTCAAAAGCATCTATTTTCTTCTTGTGTGGTACTTTTATCACTCAATTCTCACTTCCGTACAAAGCTACATTCCAGAAAAATACCTTCAGAAAGGACTTCCTACTAGTTAAATTTATATTCGATGTTAACAACTTTCTCTTTCTCAGAAACGCATTTCTTCTCTCTACCTCGGTCATCGCCACTTACTTTACTGCCCATAAAGCAGAGCACATCTATTACTTTTAGTGTCTCATCTCCTAACCTAATTCTCTCAGGATCTGTACTCATCTGAGCCCGCTGCGTCGTATGTGTCATATAAGGACATTATTATATTATATTTTGAGACCAAAGACGCTGCCGTGTTTGATTATGTTGTTAATTGTTATTGGACTATTTCGACGTGATTTCCAACTTCAGGTTATCTGTGAGAAGTACATAATTTGGTAAAATATTTCGAAATTTTAAGAAAATTATTTGACCTGTTATAGAATTATGGTTTGCTATGTAGCCCTACATTCATATGACATCTTCGTCTCAGTTGCTGTCACATCACTGTGTGAGTTTGCTCCTTTGATGCTGTTGGAGCTACAGTAGATGTTAAATTTTATGTTGGGGCAATTATATATGTAGTTTTCGAATTATTAAAGTTCATTTCATAATGAACTTTCACGGCAGCTGTAATGACAGTTCATCTTATAACCTTTTTTCAAGACGCTATTGATCCCATTCAACTAATCTTCCAAATCCATTGTCGTACCTGACAGGCTCACAATGTCATCGGCTAACCTCAAAGTTCTTATTTCTACTCCCTGATTTTAAAATACTTTTCCAAATTTCTACTTTGTTCTCTCACTGCTTGATGAACGTGCAGATTCAATAACATCGGCGAGTGGCTACAACCCTGCCTGGCTCTCTTCTCAACTCCTGCTCCTCATGTCTTCCGACTCCAATAACTGCAGTCTGGCTTCCGTAAAGGTTGTAAATAAACTTTAACTCCCTATATTTTATCCCAACTATCTTCAAAATTTTATAGAGTGCATCTCAGTCAACGTAGCTTTGCCTTACTTCAGTTTATCTTTGACATAAGGCTTTGGGTGATCCTAAGTTTCCCCAGAACCCAAAGTTGTTATCCCCGAGTTATCATTTTTTTGCCCTTCTGTAAATATACTGTAAGACAAAAAAAATAACGAAGTGCCACAAAGGACTTAACCGAATGGAACGGAAATCTGTAGTATGGCGTACATATACAAACGAAAAAAAATGATTACAGTTCGGAAAAATTGGATGATTTATTGAAGACAAAGTGCTTGACAAGTTCAGCAAGTTAATAACTCTTTGGTCCACAACCGGTGCTTATGAAGCAATTATTCGCATTGGTACTGATTATTAATAGAGTTGTTGGATGCCTTCCTGAGGGATATCGTGCCACATTCCCTGAAATTGGCGGTTAGATCGCCAGATCTCGAGTTAGTTGGAACGCGCTCCCTATAATGTCCTAAACATTCTCAATTGCGGAGAGATCCTGCGAGCTTGCTGACAAAGGTAGGGTTTGGCAAGCACGAAGACCAACAGCAGAAACTTTTGCCGTTGCGGGCGGGCATTATATTGCTGAAATTTAAACTCAGGATCGCTTGCCAGGAAGGACAACAAAACAGGGCGTAGAATTCGTTGGCGTACCGTTGTACTCTATGGGAGCAGCGGACGACGACGAAAGGGGTCCTGCTACGAAACTAAATTGCGCCCCAGATCACCACCCCTTGTTGTTGGGCCATATGGTTGGAGACCGGTTGGTTTCCAGCACTGCCTGGGGCGTGTCCGGACATGTCTTCACTACACATCGGGGCCTGGAATCTCACTGACTGCAGTAGAATGGTCTTCAGTGATGAGTCCCGCTTCGATATAATCCCCGGTGACAAGTGAATACATGCCTGAAGACGCCCCAGACACCAACTTGACTGACACCCACCGTACAGCCCCACAACCGGAAATGATACTCTGGGGTGTTGTTTCATTTCATAGGAGGATCACTTTGGTTGTCATTCGCTGCTTCCTTACAGCACAGCGGTACCTCGACGGTATTCTACGCCCCCTTTTGTTGTCCTTCATGGCAAGCCATCTTGGGCTTATATTTAGCAAGATAGTACCCACTCGCATACGGCGAGAGTTTCTACTGCTTGTCCTCATGCTTGCCAAGTCCCACCATGGCCAGAAGGGTCGCTGAACCTTTCCCCAACTGAGCGGTTGGAGAGTTACGGGTAGTGCCTTTCATTCACCTCGGGCTTCTGACGATCTAACGCAACAGCTGGATAGAATTTGGCACGGTATCCCTCAGGGGATGACATTGTAATTCTGTCAGAGAGAGCAAAGGACTTGGAAAAGCAGTTGAATGGAATGGACAGTGTCTTGAAAGGAGGAAATAAGATGAACATCAACAAACGCAAAACGAGGGTAATGGAATGTAGTCAAATTAGATTAGGAAATGAGACACTTACAGTAGTAAAAGAGTTTCGCTATTTGGGGAGCAAACTAACTGATGATGGTCGAAATAGAGAGGACATAAAATATAGATTTGCAATGGCAAGGAAAGCGTTTCTGAAGAAGAGAAATTTGTTAACATCGAGTACAGATATAAGTGTCAGGAAGTCGTTTCTGAAAGTATTTGTATGGAGTGTAGCCATGTATGGAAGTGAAACATGGACGATAAACAGTCTGGACAAGAAGAGAATAGAAGCTTTCGAAATGTGGTGCTACAGAAGAATGCTGAAGATTAGATGGGTAGATCACATAACTAATGAGGAGGTATTGAATAGAATTGGGGAGAAGAGGAGTTTGTGGCACAACTTGACTAGAAGAAGGATCGGTTGGTAGGACATGTTCTGAGGCATCAAGGGATCACCAATTTAGTATTGGAGGGCAGAGTGGAGGGTAAAAATCGTAGAGGGAGACCAAGAGATGAATACACTAAGCAGATTTAGAAGGATGTAGGTTTCAGTAGGTACTGGGAGATGAAGAAGCTTGCACAGGATAGAGTAGCATGGAGAGCTGCATCAAACCAGTCTATGGACTGAAGACCACAACAACAACATCCCTCAGGGGGATATCCAACAATTCTGTCAATCAGTGCCAAGCCGATTAACTGCTTGCATAACGGCCAGAAGTGAACCAAAGCGCTACTGACTTGCTTAATTTGTGAAGCTCTTTCTCTTGAATAAATCATTCAATTTTTCTGTAATTGTAATCGTTTGTATCTCTGTACATGTACGACACATCTACCGATTTCCGTTCCATTCTGGTAATTCTTTCGTGGTGTGTCTTTTCTTTTGTAAAATATAATTCAGGTTATCCGTTTACCTGTGTAGTAATGCATAATGAAAGGAAGTCCTGGCCAGCACGCTGAGGCGAGAATCGCGGCGATCTGGCGTGCAGAGCCGGTGCCGCCGCCGTTTTGGAGGTCATCGTGGGTGAACAACCCCGCCGCGGGCGACCGCTAGCGAAGCCCGCAATCTGACACACTTACCAGGTGAGAGGCCCTGCCCGTGGCCACGGATCGCTAGCTGCAGAATCTGCACATTATGTGCGCACATTGCCAGAGGTACACAGTAATAAACCGCCACAGTTAACCTCCTGCAGTAGAAGCGTATGCCTAGGAGTATAGTGCCGTATTTTTGGATCATTTTTAGCCCAGCGTGCCCATGTCGTCGTCCAATACAGCAAGCTCCCGATTACCAGGTTTGCGTATTATCCGTGCGTTGTTTGGTGGCATTTGAAAAAAATAAAAGACGAAGCCTAAAGTATTCTGTCATAATTAGAACGAGTTCAAATGGTTCAAATGACTCTGAGCACTATGCGACTTAACATCTGAGGTCATCAGTCCCCTAGAACTTAGAACTACTTAAACCTAACTAACCTAAGGACATCACACACATCCATGCCCGAGGCAGAATTCGAACCTGCGACCGTAGCAGTCGCGCGGTTCCGGACTGAGCGCCTAGAACCGCTAGACCACCGCGGCCGGCAATTAGAGCGAGTATTTTCGTTTAGAATACACTGCTTATGGTAAACCGGTGAAAGACGATGCGGACCCAGTCCCACCGTCGATCATCAGTAAGATATTATTCCGTAGCTTCCTATTTAATCTTCAAAATTTACGTCTACATCTATACGTATATTCCACATGCTACTTTATGGTGCGCAGTGGAGGGTACTTAGGTGCCACAGTCACGCCTCTGTCCTGTTCTAGTCAAGAAAGGTGCGCAGGAAGAATGATTGCTCGTTAACCTCCTTGCAAGCTCAAATCTCTTACCTTAATAGTCATTTCGTGAGTTATGCGTAGGAGGAAGCAATATATTGGTTGATTCTTTTAAAATTAACCCTCTCGTAAATTTGACAGTAAACCATTTCGTATGCACAAAACCTGACTCGTAGCGACTGCCGCTGCAGTTAAATCATCATTTCTTCTACGTTTTCGAGCCTTTTAAACAAACCTGGATCTTTTCTATTCCATCCATCACTCCTCTCTGGTAAGGAACGCATACTGATAGCCAATATTCAACTATTGCTCGAACGGTGTTTCGTAACCTAGCTCCTTCATTGATAACTGCACTTCCTGACGATTCTTCCAGCGAATATCAGTCTGGCATCTGGTTTTCCTACCATTAGTTTTATGTGGTCGTTCCACTTTAAATCGCTCCTACGCATATTCAAAGATATTTAATTGATGTAACTGCTTCCAGTGAATGTTCAGCAATTGTTTAGTCACACAATTACCGGTTTTCCCCACCTATTTACGCACAGTACTTTACATTCGTTTATGTTGAGAGTCAACTGCCAATCCCCACAGCAAGCTTCGATCCCCAGCATGTCTTCTTGCTTATCGCTACAATTTTCTATCGTTGCAGGTTCTCTATACAAGGAGGTCATAAACGGTCTAAAAAGCTTGTAAGGGTATTGCCGGTAAGTTTGTGCTGAGAAATAACTTCGTACGTTGCGATGTTTCTGAGTTAATTAGCGTCGAAGTTAGCTAATCAGGCCGTTGCACTCTCGAATTCAAGTGACCCATCAGATACAGTTAGTGTTAGTTGTTCTCATAGCGTAGACGATAGCGCACAAAATAGCTCAGCCTCTGGCTCGTGTTCGATCCTTACTACCGTCGCATATCCAATTTTTGTATCGCTCTCTTCTTCAGTTTTAGGAAACCAAACGAAGCACACGTTTGGCGACACTGTCTCTTGCGGGCCGCTTGAATTTACTCGTAGAACTGCCTCATAAGCTAACTTCAGTACTAATTAAGTCGGATATGGTGCAACATGTCGAATTTTTTTCATGACAGTTATTTCTCAGCACAGCCTACCCCACAACACCGTTACAAGCTTTCCAGAATGTTTCTGACCGCTCTTTGTACAACAGCGTTATCCACGAACAGCCGCATAGAGCTTACGACGTTCTATGATACAACAGTGTGTAACCTCCCCCTCACTTATCGACCTTAATGACAGTGAAAAATTAAACCGCGTGTACCTAATGGAAATTTGGGAAAAGCAATCGTCACCGAAGTTAATCTGTCGGTAAAGAGGGAGGAAAGGGTTACATCTAAATGAAAGGAAAAATGCAAATGAAACGGGTGGAAATTAATTTTGAAAAGGGGTAAAGTTAATAAAGAAAGTAAATGTGCGGCCGTTACGTTAACAATTAACTAGCGGTAATTAGATATTTGAGATTTGGGGGAAATTACGGTCGCCAGTCCTATGGACAACTACTATAGTAACTGAAAAAGAAAGGTTATTACACATAAAATTAGTACTAGAAGCGTGGCAACTGAAGGTTGACACGTGTAGTGTGAAAACTGAAAGTTTGTCAGAAGTAATAAATTGCGCTACACTCTGACTTAATTTAGCAAAAGAATTAATAAAACCGGAAAATTGAAAGTTAATTTAGTGACTGAAGTTAATAGTGAGCTTTCTTTCTGAAGCACATCGAAATTCAGTAAAATACAGTTAGTCTTGGACTACCTCAACAATCATTTCAAAAGCTACTTGAATCTACACAATTTAGAAATAAGAGATTTAACTTTGATCTTGAATTAAATGATTCTGAACAATTAACAATAGTAAAATTTAGTATGTACCAAGCTGAGCTGTAGTCACAGGTAAGCTAAAATTTGGTAACAAAACTCGCACTCATAATTTGTGCTTGTGTAATCTAAATATTGTAGCCAGCTATGAATACTTTAACTGAACTTTAAAATTAAAGCAGTGAAATAGAATAATATTGCTTTAATGCTGGCGTTTGAATTTCAACGACACTTGGGTTCATTCCGGAAAAGGAAGGGACCCTGCTTGGTAATGCAATTGGGACAATGAGCAACAGAGGCTCATGCTACGTTGCTGTAATTTTGTGATTTGAACAGTTTTAAAAGCTGAGGTCTGCCATACAGTTCTAAAACTTTATGTGCTTCCAGTCTTCCTTGTTGGTTGATTGAAGGTTTGAAGCCGTCGATCGAGGAGGTGGCGACAGTCACTCATTGTCGGCCGTCGTTGTTGCAGAAGCTGGATGTTGGCGCGCCTCCTTCTTGACACGGTCACCAGGCGAAACGGGCTCTTGATGTGCGCCAGCTAATGCTTCCCGTCCGCGACACCGTGTCAGAAACTATCATAGCATGTCGAGCGCAATTACATGCTGCCAAACCCCGAAAGCGCGGCAACTCGCGGGAGCGTCACACAACACACCTGCTCCACTCGCTACTCCAGGCAGACTCTCTCTGCTCTGCCCACGCTCCACGCGGTAGAGTTAACACTACCAAAGATCCTAAACACTTGGGTTCTCCACACGACCTATCGATGCATTCGTTCGATAGCATAGTTTTCCCTAGGCCAGACCCAGCATATAAATACAAATAATATTCACAAAACAAACCAATTATAAATCGACATAAATGCATAAATATATACAAATAGTAAAACAATTACAATATACAAAGACACAGAAATGTTATATCTTCAGGTAACAAAATAAGGAAAAAAATTTGCGGTGCAATAGATGGAAATAGGAGGATATGCATTTCCGGCGTTACAAGTGGTCCTATAACACTCCTTTGGGCTACACCACAAGTCACTTCTAGGAATTATGTTCATTATGAATGACATTCTACGTTTTGGTTGCAGGAGCTCTTCAGTGCAATCACAAAGCTGATCCGATGTTCCGTATACATATGTTCCGTTCATTAGGCGATAGTGCGGAACTGTATAGAACGCTTTCCGCCAATGAACACAGCATCAACACAGGTGCCGGTATCTACAGCGTTCTGGCTGTTGTGCACAGACCTGTACAGGGTGACAATTATTGAACTACGTGAAGTAAAATCGTCATTACCTGTGAACGGTTTGCGTTAGGACGTTCAAACTGCACGGTTGTCCGTGGAGCATGATAGGGAGTAGTAGGTGCATGTATGGTTGTGTTTAGCGACGAAGCCCTCTTTTATTTGGATGGGTTCGTCAATAAGCAAATTTGGGGCATATGGGGACTGAGTATCCGCATTTCGCCATCGAGAAGTCTCTTCACCCCTAACGGGTGACAGGATGGTGTGCAGTGTCCAGTGATGGAATAATCGGTGCGATAATCCTTGGTGGCATGGTGACTACTGAACTGTAGGTGAAGGTGTAGGAAGATGATTTCATCCTCATTATCCAAAGTGACCCTGGTTTCGACAAGATGCGGTTCACGCAAGACGGATCTCGACCCTATCGGAGCAAGAGAGTGTTTGATGTTCTGGAGGAGCACTTTGGGGAC
This sequence comes from Schistocerca cancellata, assembly GCF_023864275.1. Lineage (NCBI taxonomy): Eukaryota > Metazoa > Arthropoda > Insecta > Orthoptera > Acrididae > Schistocerca > Schistocerca cancellata. Next base: position 206,752,489 of record NC_064629.1, on the reverse strand, counting down.
GGCATTCTGGCTCTGGGGTACCTAGAGGTCACTGGCATGGGCCGCGATTGGCTGCCATATTCTCCGGATCTGAAAACATACTGTTGTGGCGTATCAAGACAGCCACGCCACTTGGAAGTAGCCGAAATGCACGCGTTAAATTCAAGCAGGTGGGCGTGAGGTCTGAAACAGGATACGTAATGAATGCTATAAAGAAAAGTACGTAGCTCCAGGAATACTTAACTTTAATCCATCATTTGTATGCAGCATTCTTGATGATACAAGTGAGAATCACTCTTGAAATGGTTAATGGCGCCTTGCTAGGTCGTAGCCATGGACTTCGCTGAAGGCTATTCTAACTATCTCTCGGCAAATGAGAGAAAGGCTTCGTCAGTGTAGTCGCCAGCAACGTCGTCGTACAACTCGGGGCGAGTGCTAGTACGTCTCTCTAGACCTGCCGTGTGGTGGCGCTCGGTCTGCAATTACTGACAGTGGCGACACGCGGGTCCGACATGTACTAATGGACCGCGGCCGATTTAAAGCTACCACCTAGCAAGTGTGGTGTCTGGCGGTGACACCACACATACGACTCCTTTTTGTGGGGCTGTATTGAAGACAACGTGTGCAGCAATAACCCCAAAACCACTGCTGAGCTGAAAACAGCCATTCAGGAGGTCATCGACAGCATCGATGTTCCGACACTTCAGCGGGTCATGCAAAGTTTTGCTATTCGTTTTCCTATTCGCCGATTTCCTCCAATGGCAAGAATAAAGGAAACTCCAATGGAAAACTCTTATTTCCGCCAATGGCAACACGTAATACAAAAACCAATAAAAGAACACTTAATACCCTTCCTCCTCATCCTCATATCCAGTGACAGCACTCCCCCATCGTACATAAGTAATCAAACTAGCGCCCATTCAGTAGTTAGCAATACAGCCTGAGGGAGGCGTCTTGCAGTAGTCGCCTAAACGTCGGAATTTTATAGCGGACAATGTGGTCCCAAACACAGAATAATTTTATTGACTACGTTGATGATTATTGCCAAATTTGAGTAGCACAGACTGCTCTCATATTAAAAAAACATAATCACAATCAGGAGAGAGTATTTACTATATATGCTGTAATACTGGATGGGAGATAGAAACACAAATAAAAATTTTGCCTGTAGCCGCAAGCTCTTATCGCAGAAAGAAAACGAAAAAAATCTTCCACTTTTGGCTTAATAAACGACGATTTATTGAGTATGAGATTATAGTAGAAGTAGTTCGTCAGCTATTTCCAGAGCCACACTGGGTTTTTTACTGCTAAACAGAGACAAAGATGAAAGTTGCAACATACCTGAGGTGCCAGTTTCGTAAGCCATGTGTTTACACGAGTCCCTCAGAATACACTTGTGGGTTCCCGAACTGGTAGAACTGGTATAATTCAGTACGAATGAGGCAAGACTTAGAATGGAAGAAGACTTGCCACTTGGTCAGTTTATCCAGTGGCAGAACCAGAGAGAAGGTTAGGAATTCTTGTATTATCATCAAATGCGTTACTATCAAAAGTGAAAACGCCAGGTTTAACCGCAGCACAAAGTTATGTAATAGTAATAATGTCACAGCAGTATGTTTCATACTCAGTTTGCTCACATAAAAATACGCACAAAAACGCTAAATGAACACAGGTGTCGCTCTACCGAGCTCAATTTTCAATCCATTTTCTGTTATATCACTGTCACTGAGGCTCCATTTCTAGCTTGAAATTTGGCCTCAGTTCCTTATAGGCGTTTGCTGCACTGCAGTACACTGAACATGTACCATTGGATGCAGGTGATGGAGAATTTCAGAACTTGTTCGGACGTACATTTATATGCTGTTGGAATTTTCTCCGTGACTAACAGTTCGTTGACGTCGTGGCAGGATAACACCATCATAGCTATAAATGCTAGTTTCAGAAGCAGCAGTTACTGATGACCTCGATGTGGGCGGCCTATACACACATACATACGTAAATACACACATAAAACAGCAGTGATGTACGGCATACATAGCCCGTCATAAATAATGCACAAATTAGAGAGCAGATGCTTTTCATATAAGTGAAAGGACACAATATACATACTGTACATTTATTAATATAACTAAATTGAGTAACACTGGACGTTTCTGAGACTCAAGAGTCGTATACCAGTGGAGAGTTGTTTAACTCATCTCCTGAACATTATGATACAGGTTTTCGAGTTTTCCTGAAGCATATAAAAGCTACAGCTTCGACAAGCCTAGGGCTGATTATCTTCACCACCTTTGCTCAGCTGAACTAACGCCTTGCACATAACGGTCTCCCTCAATGAGAAAACAAATCTCAACCTTCCTTCCTTTTCAAGCTGTATAATATTTGCAGAGAACAGAGTGAACTATAAATTGGACCTTCGAAGAATAACAGGAAAATTGATAAGTAAGGCTGCAATCAAGCTGTTACAAGAAACCTAATTATCCGTACAGTAATACAGTGAAGACAACTATGCTCCATGTTGTTGATAAGTTTATTTACGTCATCGAGTGATATCAGTGTCCATTTTATTCTGAGAAGGTACCTCAATTGTTTTAAAGTGTGGAAAGGGCGGACAAGATCCGTCAACCTACAACTGAAAAGTGACTGAAGCAGTACACCTAAAGTTGTTTGCATCTAAATAGTGCATCATGAATGAAATATTTGTCTACAACTAAGGACATCCTACATGTGCGGCATATGATTAAGACTTCGATGGTTACTCCCTTCTTCGGATATTGTGCTCGTTTCGCTATTCTGTTTTATTTAGAACGTTCCAGTCCGTGGCGAAAAGTCACAGGTACATATACTGCCTGTCTCCTCGTGTAGTTCTCCTTCATACATGCACATGCTGGACATTCTTTTGGGTGCAGATCGGACATCAGAATGCATTTAGTACGATGTGAAAAACACATTTACACTTCAAGTAGGTTTATTTGTATCCTTAAAGAATTTGTCTTGTCGAAAAACGTTGACGCAGTAGCCTGTTACCGTTATGGTTCCTACAGTAGTGAGAGTAAATTTGTATCGCCTTGATTATAGAATAAATTCTTAAGGAATGAAGATGATGTAATCCACAGCAACATTTCTTCGCAGTAAACAAAGGAAATATAATAACTCTAGCTAAAAATTTCCATCATAATCCCATTATTTGGATGGGGATAAGTATTCACAGTTGCAGGATCAGAGTCGTAAATATGAGTGAAGTCACAAATCTGTTTTGTTTGAGGGTTATATGCTGGTCAGAAACAACATGAAAAATTTGTAAGGATGTTGCAGGGCCGGATTTGCTGAGAAATAACTGCTAAAAAAATTGAGACGCTGCGCCGTTAACGAGTTAATTAGCATCGAAGTTAGCCAATCAAATCTTGCGCGCAAGTTCAAGCGGCCCGCCAGATACAATCAGTGTCAATCGTTCTCATAGTGTAGATGACAGCGCACGAGACTGTACATCCTTTCACACGGTTTCGAGCTTAACTACCGTACCATGTCCTAGTTTTGTATCGCTCTCTTGTTCGCTTGTTGAAAATCAAACGAAGTACACGTTTGGCGACACCGTCTCTGGCGGGCCGCTTGAATTTGCGCGCACAAGGGCCTGATTGGCTAACATCAGTACTACTTAACTTCGGAACGGCACGACAGATCGATTTTTTTAGAATTATTCTCAGCACAATCTACCCTGCAACACCCTTGCAAGCTTTTCAGATGGTTTCTGACCCCCTGTAAAGATATAGGAATATAAAAGAGTTCTAGTCCTTTCCCGAAAGACAGCTAATGATATATTAGAAAAATAGTGGTACAAATCAGAAGGATTTTCGTTAAATCTTGGCAGCACTCTTTACCTACAGTTCAGTACTTCTTATAAAGCACCCTAAAGCTGTAATTTCAGTCCAGGCAATCAATGAAATCCAAGCAATAGAGAGCATTTAGTTTTTGAAACCAAAAACGGATCACAGTCTGAGCTGAAAATCGACAGCCTGGATTTTCTATAGCTTCTTAGTTCAGTTAGGGTTGCTACATAGGTGAATTATAAATGAATATGGTCATTTTTTCTGCATGTTTCAATTCAGAATCATTTTACGAATTTTTATTTTCAGTGTGGTAAAACTCGATTTCCAAACATAACAGTCACAGAATACAAAACTCTGTTATAAGAATTACACCTGGTATTAGTCTTGTATCGGCCTCCAGAAACCTCATTAGGACTCTTGGTATTTTTATTGTATTTATTGTATTGTATGCTAACCGGGGACCTAGAAACGACGGAGAGGCTCCGTTCCCGCCGCAGCTGCAGTGGTCCACAACCCCACGACGACTACCGCAATCCACTTCACCCCTCCGTCGCCCTACACCGAACCCAGGGTTATTGTGCGGTTCGGCCCCCGGTGAACCCCCCCCCCCCCTCCCCAGGGAACGTCTCACACCAGACGAGTGTAACCCCTATGTTTGCGTGGTAGAGTAGTTGTGGTGTACTCAGTCCGGAACCGCGCGACTGCTACGGTCGCAGGTTCGAATCCTGCCTCGGGCATGGATGTGTGTGATGTCCTTAGGTTAGTTAGGTTTAAGTAGTTCTAAGTTCTAGGGGCTGATGACCACAGATGTTGAGCCCCATAGTGCTCAGAGCCATTTGAACCAATTGTGGTGTACGCGTACGTAGAGAACTTGTTTGCGCAGCAATCGCCGACATAGTGTAGCTGAGCGGAATAAGGGGAACCAGCCTGCATTCGGCGTGGCAGATGGAAAACCGCCTAAAAACCATCCCCAGACTGGCCGGCTCCCAGGATTTCGACACTAGTCCGCCGGGCGAATTCGTGTCGGGGACCAGGCGCTCCTACCCGCTCGGAAAACCGTGCGTTAGACCGCACGGCTAACCGGGCGGGAGGTATTTTTATTACTGCTGCACTTTGTCATTAAAAATAATTTTAAAACATCATAATTGCAATACTAGAACCAAAGACTTTAAGGCTTCAACATTAATATAGAAAGGATTCAATTATTTTGTGTCAGTGTATACAGATATTTATTTCATCCCAAATTAAATATACACTGAGGTGCCGAAAGTCATGGGATAGCAATACGCACATATACAAATGGCGGTAGTGTCGTGTCCACAAGGTATACAAGGGTAGTGAGTTGGCAGAGCTGACGTTTGTGCTTCGATGATTCATGTTAAAACGTTCCCAATGTGATTATGAGCGCACGACGGAAATTAACAGGCTTTAACGAGGAATGGTAGTTGCAGCTAGATGCATGGGACATTCCATTTCCGAAATCATTAGAGGATTCAGTATTTCAAGAGCCACAGTGTCAAGAGGATGCCGAGAATACCAAATTTCAGGCATTAGCTCTCACCACCGATAGCGCCGGCCGTGGTGGCCGTGCGGTTCTAGGCACTTCAGTCCGGAACCGCGTGACTGCTACGGTCGCAGGTTCGAATCCTGCCTCGGGCATGGATGTGTGTGATGTCCTTAGGTTAGTTAGGTTTAAGTAGTTCTAAGTTCTAGGGACTGATGACCTCAGATGTTGAGCCCCATAGTGCTCAGAGCCATTTGAACCACCGATAGCGCAGTGACCGACGGCCTTCACTTAACGACCTCAAGCAGTGGCGAGTGCGTACAGTTGTCATTGCTTACAGACAAGCAATTCTGCTTGAAATAACCGCCGAAATCAATGTTGGACGTACGACGAACATATCCGTTAGGGCAATGAGGAGAATTTTTGGCGTATATGGGCTATGACAGCAGACGACCGACGCGAGTGCCTTTGCTAACAGCACGACAGCGCCTGCCGCGCCGCTCGTGACCATATCGGTTGAACCCTAGACGATTGGAAAACCGTTGCCTGGTGAGATGAGTCTTGATTTCAGTTAGATAGTCTGATAGTAGTGTTCGTGTGTGGTGCAGACCCCACGAAGCCATGGACCCAGGTTGTGAGCAAGGCACTGTGCAAGCTGCCGGAGGCTGCTGGAGGCCGTGTTTACGTGGAACGGACTGGGTCCTCTGGTCTAGCTGAACCGATCACTGAGTGGAAATGGTTGTGTTCGGTGACTTGGAGCCATTCACGAACTTAATGTCCACAAATAACGATGAAATTTTTTTGGATGATAATTCATTACCTCACCGCGCGACAGATGTTCGCGATTGGTTTGAAGAACATTCTGGACATTTCGAGCGAATTATTTGACCACCCAGCTCGCCCGACATGAATTCCACCGAATATATATGGGACATAATCGAGAGCTGAGGTCGTGCACAAAGTCTTGCACCGATAACATTTCCGCAATTATGGACGCCGGCCGGAGTGACCGAGCGATTCTAGGCGCTACAGTCTGGAACCGCGTGACCGCTGCGGTCGCAGGTTCGAATCCTGCCTCGGGCATGGATATGTGTGATGTCCTTAGGTTAGTTAGGTTTAAGTAGTTCTAGGTTCTAGGGGACTGATGACCTCAGAAGTTAAGCCCCATAGTGCTCGGAGCCATTTGAACCAATTATGGACGGCTAGTAACATGGCTTAGTATTTCTGCAGGCGACTTCCAACGACTTGTTGAGTCCATGCAACGTCGAGTTGCTGCACTGCGTCGGGCAAGAGGAGGTACGACACAATATTAGGAGATATCCCATGACTTTTGTCACCTCAGTGCACGTTCGGCACAGACACATCGTTAAAGGAACTGACGACGAAATAATGCAGGATTGCCATAAGCAACATAATAAATAGTACCGGAGCACTGTCTACATCAATCTTATTAAGGCTCTGAGCACTATGGGACTTAACATCTATGGTCATCAGTCCCCTAGAACTTAGAATTACTTAAACCTAACTAACCTAAGGACAGCACACAACACCCAGTCATCACGAGGCAGAGAAAATCCCTGACCCCGCCGGATATCAATCTTATTTATAATAAGAAGCAGTCCAGTCGGTCTGTTACATTTTACCATAAGCGAGGTTTGCAGCCGAAGCCTGTCCTAGTATTTCCGTAGTACTTACTATACAAACATCTGGCAACTTGTTAATAGTAGGAAGTAACTGAGCTGCAGTTCAGCATGTAGGTCCAATCCAAATCACGGAACTAGCCCACCTAAGATAATATTGACAGAAATTTTTAAAACGAATGTTTCCAAATGTAATACAATCCATATTAGCAATCGTATATTACAATACGTCACAGGTTTAAGTCGTTCAAGCTTACTGAACTATACATTTTGACTTCTTTCTGCATACCGTAAATTTTGTTCGTGGGATTAATGACAAATAATTCTTGAAATTTAATGGCTATTTTGGAAGAGAGAATACTGAGGAAAATGCGGAACTCTGGAGATGGAAAGAGTCATTCAAATAATTATTACTTTCGCCAAAAAAAATTACGAGAACACTACTTCCATTACACTAAGATAATGATTCATTAATTTGAAGTACCATTAAGCTCAATAAAATAAGATATTTTTGATGGACCACGTTTGTCTTAGCACACCGAGAGTAGCCAGTCACAGCGTCATCACTCTTTAAGGTACTGCGAACGCAGGCCACATTTCAGGTAGAGGTATAAACGTCCACCTGCTACCTGTTCGTATAGCACCCTCAAACTCGCGCTCTCAGACTTAGATAGTGATGGAAATCTTACACCTAACCATACTCTGAAGATATCTGAACACTGAAGCGGCAATAAGGAATACGTCACAAATAAAGCTCTACAAGGAATTTCCACATTTTCTTTTCTTCAGATAGCTTTGATATGAAAGAGCGGTGATTAAGTACGGCAGTCTCCACCTCTGCAGAAGATGAATATCTAGCTCGTTAGACATTCAGAGTTTTGTAGCTATTGGATACCAGGGAAAGAATAAACTTGCGCGTGTCTCGTATAGTAACTATTCTGTTTCGTGACGTAAAGATAGTAAAGACGCCAGTTGCATAAGACGCGCGGGAACAAGTTCTTAGCATCAGCAGGGGAATATCGAGTTCGGAGGATCAAGGTCGTTGAGGATATCGTATCCGCATTCTCAGGTTCCACAAAAACGAGACCTTGTTGTGGGACTCATATATTTTTGGAATTGCTTTCGAGATGTTTGTGCGAGTGATTAAATCAAATCCGTTACTTCAATATGTTTCAATCATAGTATCCTGATTGTCATTCGAGTCTCTTTCTTTACTTGTGGAACCTATTGCTCATCACAATTTTCAGTTAATTCGTTTGTCATTTCTTTATAATTTCACCTCTCATTGATTACGCCTGTTCTGTATGAATCAGTACCGCATGAAATGGTTTCGTTATAGCACAATTCTACTTTCCCTTTGCGATGTCTCATTTCCGAAAATCATTCGGCCCTCTGTTAACTTTTTTAAAATTTTTCATTGATTGTTCTTCGTTCCGAGATTAATTTCAAAAAATGGTTCAAATGGCTCTGAGCACTATGCGACTTAACTTCTGAGGTCATCAGTCGCCTAGAACTTAGAACTAATTAAACCTAACTAACCTAAGGACATCACACACATCCATGCCCGAGGCAGGATTCGAACCTGCGACCGTAGCGGTCGCTCGGCTCCAGACTGTAGCGCCCAGAACCGCACGGCCACTCCGGCCGGCAGATTAATTTCATTCCGTGGTTTTGCACCTTCCTTCCATGTTCATCGAACTGCTTTTATTGTTCCTTCATCATATCATTTTCCCATATTACCTGATTACCAATGAAAAATATGTGTCTTAAATCTCCTCTCTGGGACATACAACAGAACAACCAAGCTCGAATATCTGCAGTACTAAAACGAGCTCAGTAATAGTCTAGAATTTTAACTACATTAATATCTTTATAGCACAATAAATACTTTCATAATATTGATTAAAATCTCATATACGTAGTTCGTTGCGACTTTTTCTCTTAATTACCCTGTGTTCAGCTTCCTACATACCCTCTTCCCTATGGTAAAATTACACCTCGCTGGTATTCTTCGCCGTTTATCCTAATTAATCCAATGTCATTCTATTTGTAGACTGCTTCTATTTTTGTTCAGTCCTCTCCACATCTTCTAAGCCGCCATCATGCACCATTTTCCGGACGAGAAAACAATGAACACTACCCATTTTTCATACTATCACTGTATCTATATATTCCGATCTAGGGTGTATCTTTAACATTTGAGTAGTATTTGAATTTCTTTTGTGCACGTGTTTGATAAAGAATCGTTTTTTTCAGTTCATTTACGGTTCCACGTATCTGCCACAAAAAAGAACAGCAGAATATCGATCAGTACAGCAAAATACATACTAGTTCTTTATCACTTCAAGCTCCCTCTGACTCCAGATAGTAGTTTTCAGTTTAGGAATTTGTCAGTAATATGGTACTCAAACCCGGTAGACTCTGCATATTAACAATTGTGTTAGTCTTCAGGACGTCTCACTGTTGGATTCATGTCAAAAACTAAGTATCGCAGTACCGAATCCTCCGAAGTCCATTAATGGATAATACGACCTTATGACAAACTTTGCTGTAGCATTCTTGGTATTTAAATTAGGTATCTTAGATCTTTTAATCACATCAAGCGTACATGGACACCTTGATTTATACAAGGTAAAAAATACGCTCTTTTGTTTCAAGATAACTAGTTAGTTTCTCTAATGAAATAGTAAGGATCAGCAAAAAACTCGAAGAAAAAGTAATAAAGGACTGTTAAATGTTCCATTTACATCGAGATGCTTCGATATTATCACTAGACTGGACTAAAGAGGAAAGACAGTTAAATCCTAAATCACGATTGCGGAAAGAGGAACTAAAACCTGTGTGCAGCGTGCAGTATCTTAACACATTCTTTCTCAACGCAATCTATAAAACTCACAAAATATAACCGGTCTGTAACTGGTATTTAGTGGAAAAACGTTTGGAAGGTGAACATATGGTCGTACGTACAATCGACTAATCCGATGACACTTCCACTTGTACTAGCTACTATAGAGAGATATGATTAAGTAGACGCCCAAGATGAAAAACAGAAATAGATTCAAAGTTAGAAAGAAACATACTTACCATGCATGCTGTAATTCAGAAACGCAGGCTGTAAGAACTGTATGGAGGTATACCAGATTAAATTAAGCAAAAAGTTCAACAAATTAGAAAAGGAAGATATTACAGATTTTGAAGAGAAGAACAATTACTATACAAAGATATTTATGCAAACAGCAAAATAGTACGAACACAACAAAGAAAAAAATCTAATGAAGCGAGTTCTCTGTTCAAGAGAAGGTGAGAAAGATTCAAATAAATTACAATAATGACGTGATATACGCTAAATTAAACGAAACTATTCGGAAATGAGTTTGAGAAGCTGTGACAAGATACAATTAAAAATTAATTTGAGAAAAAACTGAAAAACATAAGAGTATGAAGAGGCAATACAGAAGCTTAATTTTAGTAGACACGAAATGTCATCAGCTAAGATCGATGCCGATACATTAATTAAGGAAAGAGGGAATACTGCGTAGCATTTGAATACTTGTCTAAATTTAAATAATGGCATCAGGAAACCAGTAAAGACTGCTGTAATGTGGATCTATGCACGGACAACCAGTTTCGATCAAGCAAGCATCTTCCGGTGGTGGATGAACATGGCATCAGGTTAAAGGAAGGTTTCATGGCATCAGATACATAATTATTAATGTGACTGAGGTACAGCCCTTTAACCTGACGTAATGTTCATCCACGACCTGAAGGTGGCCGCTTGACCGAAACTGGTTGTCCGTGAATAAACACGCATTACAGCAGATTAGGTGACTTTTTAAAAATATTCAAGGTGTTCAGTACTATTTTCACAAAATACTTCTTTAAAACTTTGCATAGTAGAAGAGATTAAGCAGAAACACGGATATTTGATATCGAAAATAATGACACTGTGGTCGTATGAGGAGTATAAATCAATATGACGTATGAGGAAAGGTGCCCCGATATGACGTTGCTTCGCTAGAAGAACTTAAAGGGAGGCACAGTAATAGAAAAAGAACTTGCAAAATTATTTACAGAATGACTGCGGGGAATTCAACTCCCCAATCTGGAACAATGCTGTAATAGCTTTATTCTGAAGAAAGGAAACAGGTAAGCAACAGACAACTAGGGGTAGAGCTGCCTTCTCTCTGTAATATACAAGGCAGTCATCGTTCGGGTAGAAAAAGAGTGGAATTTTAGCTGGGTGAAGGAACAAGCTAGCTTTACAAGTGGATCATTTGCAAACGTTAGTGAAATAATAGAACGGGAAAATTAGTATGAATTACCACTTGTTTTGGGATTCATATGTATGTTCTAAGTAAGCTTTTTTAGTCGGTTTCAGCTAAATGTTCATTTGCTGATCTTGAGAGACAGGTTATGGATCCTAACTGAGTGACTACATTGCAAAATATATAGACCAGTGTTACAGCTACCATTACACTTCATCAGAGTACTGAGAAATTCAGATTTGAAAGAGAAATCAAGCAATGAAATTCCATATCTCTAAAGCTATTCTCAGCAGTCTGAAGGAAACTTTTCAGATCACTGAACTGGGGAAAAAATAAGAAGTAATATATATTGGAAGAACATAACCGATTCATCTTTGTTTTCGTATTGACTGGTGGTTTTCGTCTCGGAATCTTCGGCCGGGTTTCTTCAGTGATTTTTCTGGCGTTCCACCACCGCGAGTGACTACATTGCAAAATATTGTCCAAGATTCGCCCTACATTGCTGGCGGACTTGAGTCCGTTGTGTCCTAGCCAATGGACGAAACCGGAGATGGCACGCTGACACCGTTCCCGACTGGCTTTGAAGTTCGCCGCCAACTACAATCGCGGTCCAATCAGCAACCTCCGCGCCGGCTCCAATGAGATCGACTTCCTCGTTATGATAAACGGCGGCCACTGGCAGCAACGGACGGTTCATGTTCGGCGTTGGCGTACGACATTTCTAGTACGGAGTTCTAGGGTTGCAGCTCGTAGCTACAGTTCGCAGTGGAGATCAGCCTGCGAGACTTAGTCTACAAGTGCAGTCATTATAGCCTTCACAGGGACAAGTGTTTACGACAGTGATTGACAGCTTGGCGTCCAGGATGGACATAGTCTTGTTGACATTATAATCAGTAACGTACGCCTTGACGGGCCACTGCTCAGTTGTATCTGTCCGCAAGCACATCCAGCGAGTTGCTGCACAACTTAAGTATCTCAGTAAAGTGTATATTTATGTGTCAGCAATTTGTTTGAACTGCCACAATTCATCCGTCGACCTCGGAGCACCTAAACCTAACACGAAGTGTGCGAGCCATTTTACACAGACGACCCGTACACATCAGAGTCGAGCCCGCAGTCAAAGATTATACATACACTCCTGGAAATTGAAATAAGAACACCGTGAATTCATTGTCCCAGGAAGGGGAAACTTTATTGACACATTCCTGGTGTCAGATACATCACATGATCACACTGACAGAACCACAGGCACATAGACACAGGCAACAGAGCATGCACAATGTCGGCACTAGTACAGTGTATATCCACCTTTCGCAGCAATGCAGGCTGCTATTCTCCCATGGAGACGATCGTAGAGATGCTGGATGTAGTCCTGTGGAACGGCTTGCCATGCCATTTCCACCTGGCGCCTCAGTTGGACCAGCGTTCGTGCTGGACGTGCAGACCGCGTGAGACGACGCTTCATCCAGTCCCAAACATGCTCAATGGGGGACAGATCCGGAGATCTTGCTGGCCAGGGTAGTTGACTTACACCTTCTAGAGCACGTTGGGTGGCACGGGATACATGCGGACGTGCATTGTCCTGTTGGAACAGCAAGTTCCCTTGCCGGTCTAGGAATGGAAGAACGATGGGTTCGATGACGGTTTGAATGTACCGTGCACTATTCAGTGTCCCCTCGACGATTACCAGTGGTGTACGGCCAGTGTAGGAGATCGCTCCCCACACCATGATGCCGGGTGTTGGCCCTGTGTGCCTCGGTCGTATGCAGTCCTGGTTGTGGCGCTCACCTGCACGGCGCCAAACACGCATACGACCATAATTGGCACCAAGGCAGAAGCGACTCTCATCGCTGAAGACGACACGTCTCCATTCGTCCCTCCATTCACGCCTGTCGCGACACCACTGGAGGCGGGCTGCACGATGTTGGGGCGTGAGCGGAAGACGGCCTAACGGTGTGCGGGACCGTAGCCCAGCTTCATGGAGACGGTTGCGAATGGTCCTCGCCGATACCCCAGGAGCAACAGTGTCCCTAATTTGCTGGGAAGTGGCGGTGCGGTCCCCTACGGCACTGCGTAGGATCCTACGGTCTTGGCGTGCATCCGTGCGTCGCTGCGGTCCGGTCCCAGGTCGACGGGCACGTGCACCTTCCGCCGACCACTGGCGACAACATCGATGTACTGTGGAGACCTCACGCCCCACGTGTTGAGCAATTCGGCGGTACGTCCACCCGGCCTCCCGCATGCCCACTATACGCCCTCGCTCAAAGTCCGTCAACTGCACATACGGTTCACGTCCACGCTGTCGCGGCATGCTACCAGTGTTAAAGACTGCGATGGAGCTCCGTATGCCACGGCAAACTGGCTGACACTGACGGCGGCGGTGCACAAATGCTGCGCAGCTAGCGCCATTCGACGGCCAACACCGCGGTTCCTGGTGTGTCCGCTGTGCCGTGCGTGTGATCATTGCTTGTACAGCCCTCTCGCAGTGTCCGGAGCAAGTATGGTGGGTCTGACACACCGGTGTCAATGTGTTCTTTTTTCCATTTCCAGGAGTGTATTTCCTTGTCGTGCCGTCATCTCAGGGCCTTTCCTTCGCCATTACCACTGTGGTTTTCACGTCGCTACCCACAAAAGTCGTTCGCTGCAGCACAAGAATCCAGAATCCATTTACCTTGGGGCTTTATTCTTTCCCGTTAAAAAACTGCCTTGTCCCTGAATTTCAATGGCTTTTCTAAACAAACGGGCGAGCTAGCTCTTTGCTTAAATAGCTATTTGATTGTACTTACGATTTTGTGATCGTATTATTCCGTAGGTGTCGTCCTGAAGTTGTACTTAGTTGGCCTGCCTACACCAGTATGTCCAATTTTCGGCGTTTACGAACATATTTCAAAAAACGCCGACAATCGGACAAACTGGTCCACGCAGCCCAAGTGAGTACAACTCCAGGTCAACACATACGGAAAAATACGGTCACAAACAAATAAGTAATATCAAACAATATTTTAACATTACGAAACTTGCGCTCCAAAAACTTGTTTCTTGCCTTCCAATAAGAGAATAATAAAAAAAGCTGTAATATAGTAACATATCTGTAATCATTATACAGTGTCGTCCAGGAGGAATGGTCACTACTCAGGAATATGACGAACGATAATTCATAGCAAAAAATACTTGTAAACATGGATTCCAAAGTCCACTTCTTCAGCTTCGACACTGTGAAACAGATGTCTTCTACTGCAAGCTCTTTGCTATCCATATTTTGTGAGGAGATAATATGTACTGAAACAAGAAAAACTGTCTACTAAAGATGGGGTTTAAACTGCATACCTTAAGAGCTACGGACACTTGCGCAGTAGAAGAGGTGTGCTTCACCGTAGCGAAGATGAGTAAGTGCTCATAGCTGTTAACGTATGCACTTTAGAGCCCATGTTTAATAGACATTTTTGTCTTGTTTTGGTCCATATTAACCACTGTAAAATATAGAAAGCAAGGCGCTTGCATTAGAAGAGACTTGTTTCATAGTATCGAAGATGAACAAGTGCTCATAGACACTAGACCTTTTTGCTTCCAATGATGGTCCCTGTCATATTTATGAATATGGAAGCGCCAAGGGAAATTGTGCCAAATGATTAACTCCTTTTGCAAAAGATGTTAATTGGACTGAAATTTGTGATCATCTAATGGCACCATTTGTATGTGCATCGGTCTGATGGTTCAAACTTTGCACTGAGTTAGATGAATGGATAAACTCAAAACGAATTTTTTTTACCCCTTAATCTTCATCAGCTGTCAAGATACGATGGTTTCAAGTCGTGCTGAATTTAGTACGTAAAATTCATTCTTACGTGAACTGATTGGACGAAAACCGTTTAAAGTGATTCAGATAAATAAAATCTGCATTCTTACGATAAAATTGAAAGCTCACGTTCATAAATCTAGCTTCATCCGGACTCTGCGTGCAAAAAAAACTCTTTTTTCTGAATTTTTTACGTGTGGCACTTCTATGTTTCAAACCTGTGCGAATCAGTTCACATTTTGTAAGAAGGTAGATGACTACATGTAATTAATGGTCGCCCTATTATTTTGTGTAAGCTTTATTCGTTGCCACGATATAAGGAACGTGGTTCGAAGATAATGAAAAAAACTTATACCGGATCAGTCGTCGCCCGTTTCAGCAACAGTCTACATAGGTTGCCAAGCTATGTCGGTCAAAATTATGGCAGAGTAAAAGTTGGGAACCAGAATGAAGAATGTTCCTAGCATATCACAAAAAAGCGAATATTTCCTGAGCAGAATTAGGCATGTCAAGAAAGTGAACCTGCTTTTCGACTTTCCTGGCAGCTTCAAAGACATTTAAAACAAAACATTTTAACATATTCGAGTTTTTCTCCGAGTTAACCTTACTTTTACAGTACATTGAGCTCCCTTAGCTGCAAGGTGTTGGCTCGCGTGTGTCTTGCAATTTATAGGCTAAAGTCCCTAATCCTGTGCACAAAATCCTGAAGATTTTCCAGCAATGGCAAACAATATTTAATATCATATAGCTGAATAGTATACATGTAATAGCTAGGAAGTTTTCTGGAGGGATAAAATTTATGAGTATGGATTTGTTCCTGGGGGGATGACATGTATCATGTTTCTTTACTTGACACGATGCATTTCATTATATGAAATGGTTACTAATACTAACGAGTAAAAAAAGAGCGAATATGTCAAAATGTTTTCATTTAAATGTCATTGTAGCTACCAGATAGTCGAAAAGCTCGTTCCCTTCTTTTATATCCTTAATGGTGCCCAGAACATATTCACCTTCTTTTGTTCTATGTTATCAGCATTTTGAATTCTGGTTATACTCATAGCTGAAACCTGTATTACAGACCACTGAATATGCTTCATAAATAAAAATAGCTGAAATCCACATGGTAAAATACGAACAATCTTCCATTTACGTAGAAATGGGTCTCAGGTGAGACGTCGGAAGTTTTTTTTTTTTACATTAGATTCAGTTTAGACCCAAAAATGAGATGATTCTGGTGGGTGTGGCAATGTGGAACAAGTCAGAAAGTATAATATAAGAAACATAAATCATTGAAAACAACACTCACTACCCAGATCATTTACTACGAAATTGTCAGAATAGGTGAATACCAAACAGTAAACTGCAACTGCTAATATTTACACAATTAATACACTGTCAGAATGGAACATAGTTACGCACTTTTAATAAATTTATCGTACCCGAAGTACCAAATCTTGGCTGTTGCGTCCAAGTGCGGTCAAAACCGATATCTTAAGTGACATTTTAACTTTAGCTGGTCTAACAATCCCTGTTAAGATATTCATTTAGAGTAGAAGGAACTGCCTATCAAAAAGTCTTTCAAACTTTTGGACCACCGTTGGTGATTTTAGGTGTTTATCTAGGTTGTTCTTATTCCCAGTATTGATACTATGTATTGAGCTATTGGTTGGAAATAGAGATATATTGCGTGCAACAAATTTCATTAAGGAATAAATACACTGAGAAGCAGTGGTTACGATACATAGTTCTTTGAATAGGTTTTTATATGATGTTCTGGAATCTACACCACAAAGGAGTCGTATTACACGGTTTGGCACGCTGAAAACTTTTGCTTGGTTTGACGAGCTACTCCAGTATATGATGTCATATGAAATAATAGATTGAAAGCAAGTAAAATATGCAAGTGTTTTTATATTTATATCTCCTACATCTGACATCATTCTCACTGCAAATACAGATTTGTTTAGGCGCTTCAGTAGTTTTGTGGTATTCCCTTCCCAACTGAATTTATTATCGAATTGTAATCCCAGAAATTTAACACTGACAACCTCTTCGATGTACATGTCTTCATATGTTATTCACATGCTGGAAGGAAATCTCTTACAGGTTCTGAAATGCATAGTGGGTTTTTCAAAGTTTAATGACACTGAATTAGTTTCAAACCATTTATTAATATCAGTGAAAATCCTATTAGCAGCCATTTCTAAATCTACATTAAATGTATTCGCAATTGCTAATTAGGACAACCAACAGTTGAAGAATGGAATGACGGCAATGAAAATTTGTGCCGAACCGGAACCCGAACCCGGATTTCCCGCTTATAGCGAGTTGCTGCCTTACCATTTGGCTATCCGTGCACGACACACTGTCAGACAGAAACTTCCATATGTCGTCAACCATGCGTCCTTTGGACATGCAAGCATGTCCAAAGGAACTATGCATCGTAATCAGTACACCACAGGCACTGCAATATCATATTTCTAAAGCTGTACTTGACTTGCTACTTATTGCCATGTTATATCAACTGCAAACAAAACAAACTTAGCAACTGCCAATGTAACAGATGAGACGTCATTAATGTACACAAGTAAAAGCAACGGACCGAAACTGGAACCTTGAGGAATATCACGTGTTATTAATTCCCAGTCAGATGAAGACTGACTGCCTACTTCACAGGTATTTCGCAACAACACCCTTTGTTTCCTGTTAGTTAGGTAAGGCTCGAACCATTTCGCAGCCTGTGCGGCTGGTCCCGGCGGAGGATCGAGTCCTCCATCGGGCATGGGTGTGTGTGTTTGTCCTTAGGATAATTTAGGTTAAGTGTGTAAGCTTAGGGACTGATGACCTTAGCAGTTAAGTCCCATAAAATTTCGCACACATTTGAACATTTCGCAGCACTGCCAGTGACACCATAATGTTCTGATTTGTTTAAGGGACTGCTATGATTCACACAGTCAAAGGCTTTTTACAGGTGACCAAAAATGCCATTACTCTCTGTTTTGTTATCTGATGAATTAAGTACATTCTCACTGTACATGTAAATAGCTTTCTCTATATAAGAACCCTAAAGAATCCAAACTGTGACTTGGACAATATATTATTTGCAGTGACATGTTTAAGAAGACGCTTGAACACAATTTTTTTCAAATATTTTTGAAAAATTTGGCAATAGTGAAATTGGTCGATAGTTTGATGGTATCTCTTTATCCCCCTTCTTGTAAAGAGGCTTAACTTCAGTATGTTCTAGCCGGTCTTGAAATGTTTCCCTGATAAGAGATTGATTACACAAATAATTTAAGGCAGAACTCAACTCGCATGAGCACTTTTTGATTAAGTTCGTTGATATGTTACCATAACAACTAGATACTTTGATTTTAATGATTTTATGATGGATGCTACTTCTTTGGGAGACGTGAGTGTTATTTCCATTTTACTGAAGTTATTTGTAACGACTGGTCTCAGGTACTCCATTGCACTGTTTACTGAACCTGATAACCCCAAGCTTTCAGTAACAGAAACAAAGTATTTGTTTAGGATGTTTGCCACACTACATGTGCTTGTTTCTAATGTCTTATTTTTATAGTTACCTGTTCCTCTTCCGTTTTGGCCCCATCTGGCTCTATCTTCACTATACCCCATATAGATTTTATTTTGTTGCCTGATGTGATTATTTTTCTCTCATGCTTAAGCTGCTTAGATTTATGGATTACTTGCTTCAACATTTTGCAGTATTCTTTTTCATGCATTACAATGCTAACATCAGAGCTGTTCCTAGATTGTAGATACATTCTCCTTTTTGTCCCACATGACATCTTTATTCCTTGTGTAATCCATGGTTTATTTTTAGATTTCTGTTTGTTTTGAGTAACATTTATGGGAAAACAATTTTCAAAAGCGTAAGTGGCTTTATTAATGAATAGTTTGAATTTTCCTTTTGAGTCAGAAATACTGTAAACATCTATCCAGTTCACGTCTTTGAGCAGTCTCCTAACATTCTCAATTTTTGGCTGATTTATTACCCTCCTGTACTCAGATTTAATAAATTTTTTGGTCCTGAAAAGTTTCAAAATTTAACATAAGATGCTGCATGTCATGATCAGACAGCCCATTTACTATTGGTTTTGTGATATGACTTTTTTCCTACATTTGTCTGCAAGGATATTATCAGGTAGCAGTCTCAGAGCGTTTACATTGAAGTTGTAAAGTTCCCAGTAGAAATCAAACTGAGTGACAGTGTTACTGATTGCAACAATTGATCACTGACAGAGCTTTTCAATTAATCCACATTAAAATCACCAGCAACCACTAATTCTTTGTTTTTTACAGCGAGATTTTTATGAGTAGGCTAAAGTTTCCTTAAGGTTCTCTATATACACTATTATAAAGGCCTTATTATGAAGAACTACTTCTGTTGCACAAGCTTCTAAGTGCTGCTCTGAACAAAATTTATTAGTACAATATTCTTGAAATCAAACCAGTTTCTGACAAATGTGGCAACTCCTCCTTTCTCCGTATTTTCTCTACAGTAGTAGAAACCTAACATGAATCTTGTAACACTTAACATATCTATGCTAGTGGTTACATGAAGTTCAGAGATTATATCAATTGGTTTGTGTTGTGGATTGGCAAGACAGGCAACCCACTATGACAGGAAGCCGAAAGGCACGCGTTTAAGCTCACGCAGGCTGGCGTGAGGTCTGGAACAGGACAAGGAATTGAGACTAGCAAAAAACGTACGTAGATTCGGGAATACTTAACTTTAATCCATAATTGGTGAACATCGCGCTTGACGGTACATGTTTTACAGCATCAATAGTAACTGGTAATGGCGCCTTGCTAGGTCGTAGCAAATGACGTAGCTGAAGGCTATGCTAACTATCGTCTCGGCAAATGAGACCGTAATTTGTCAGTGAACCATCGCTAGCAAAGTCGGCTGTACAACTGGGGCGAGTGCTAGGAAGTGTCTCTAGACCTGCCGTGTGGCGGCGCTCGGTCTGCAATCACTGATAGTGGCGACACGCGGGTCCGACGTATACTAACGGACCGCGGCCGATTTAAAGGCTACCACCTAGCAAGTGTGGTGTCTGGCGGTGACACCACAGTTTGCACAACTCTAATTCTTCAACACAAATAAGCAACTCATAAGCTTACCCCTTTGTCCTCGGATATTCTGATGCAATAGGGATAAATGATTTTGAGCACTGTTTGAATTACAGCTAGATGAACCTAATGTTTCTGTCAGTTTTTTAATAGGTCCTGTTTCAATTAGGGGCTATTTTCATGAATTGTGTACATTAAACTTTGCTGTCTGGCTGTCTGTTTTATCGATGTGAATGTTAATTTCAGCCTCTGAACATCTTTTGTTTCTGCCCTCCTAGCCATAAAAAAACCGCTGCTCTGTCACTTGTAACCACTGGTACTTTGCCACTTGTGATACATGTTGTGAAATGAACACAATATTTCATTGGCGGAACTGACCGACATCTTCAGGTTCGTCGCACATTTCACGACATCCGACGTCTCTCCCGCGTACCATTTTTACAAATAGTTCGCCGGGAAAGCCTCAAGCATTTTCATTTAGTTGTATTGATGTAAAACATCTCTAAGAATTACATCCAGCCCATATAAAACCTACAATACCACAAATTATTGGTCAAGCTCAGAGAGCAATAAAATAACATTTCATAAATAAAAAAGGCTACCAAGAGCAGTGATGAAGGCCTCTACACTTCGTGGCATCAAATAACAACTACTTGAAGTGTTATTGGAGCTAGAGGTGACTTTACTTTGACATCAGTAGTATCTAACGAAAAGGAACACGTGCAAACAATCCATAGCGCGGCAGATTCTGTCAGACTCTGGTGACAAACAGTGGCATACCCTCACGAATCCTAGAATGGGACGATAATATTTAAGAAGCAGCTCCATAGTGCATAACTACTCTGTACATGAAATGTAAATCAGCTCATGCTGCAGTCTCATTTCGGAGAAAAAAATCCACATTATTGAAAAACGAAAAAAACATTCATATGGATGTGTGTGTGTGTGTGTGTGTGTGTGTGTGTGTGTGTGTGTGTGTGTGTTGTGTGTGTGTGTGTGTTCGTGTGTTTCCCATCTCCTCCTAAACCACTGAGCTGATTTCAACCAAATTTGGTACACGTTTCCCTTGCCTTCAGGCAACAACCGCTGCCGGGTAAAAACCACCTACCTGCCATAGTACAGGTGATATGTCGTCATAAATACTGAGTTGCATGAAAAAATGCCACATCATGCATGAAGTTTTAATACATTTATTTTTGACTATTAAGACACTCCTACAGTCTAGTCAACTTAAGGAAAGGCCTGACACCTGGCAGCGCTGTTGACAGCTTTCAACCGCGTACCACAAACGGCTGTAGGCGAAACCAGGAGCCGTGTATAGAGCTATAATCTACATCTACATCTACGTGATTACTCTACTATTCACAATAAAGTGCCTGGCAGAGGGTCCAGTGAACCACCTTCAAACTGTCTCTCTACCGTTCCACCCTCGAACGGCACGCGGGAAAAACGAGCACTTAAATTTTTCTGTGCGAGCCCTGATTTCTGTTATTTTATCGCGAAGATCATTTCTCCCTATGTAGGTGGGTGCCAACAGAATGTTTTCGCAATCGGAGGAGAAATCTGGTGATTGAAATTTCACGAGAAGATCCCGTCGCAACGAAAAACGCCTTTGTTTTAATGATTGGCACTCCAATTCACGTATCATGTCTGTGAATTGTGGTGTAAGCAGTCTCTTTAGGAGACCTGTTGCGCTTTGTAAGTGTTCTGCCAATGAATCGCAGTCTTTGGTTGGCTGTACCCACAACATTATCTATGTAATCGTTCCAATTTAGGGCATTTGTAATTGTAATCTTATGTATTTAGTTGAATTTACAGCCTCCAGATTTGTGCGACTTATCGCGTAATCGAAATTTATCTGATTTCTTTTAGTACTCATGTGAATAACTTCACACTTTCCATTATTCAGGGTCAATTGCCACTCTTCGCACCATACAGATATCTTATCTAAATCATTTTGCAAGTCGTTTTGATCATTTGATGACTTTACAAGACGGTAAATGACAGCATCATCTGCAAACAATCTAAGACGGCTGCTCAGATTGTCTCCTATGTCGTTAATATAAATCAGGAACAATGATAGAGTTATGCTGCCATAGAGATGTTTACAAAATCGCGTTGTAGACACACGAAGCAGCTGTACGTATACGTTTGTACATCATTCCAATTTTTCTGTACGACTGTTTCTGCTATAGATGTAGCAGTCAGGGCGAACAGGCTTAGATGGTGGGGTCATGTTACACGCATGGGAGAAGCAAGGTTACCCAAGAGACTCATGGGTTCAGCAGTAGAGGGTAGGAGTAGTCGGGGTAGACCAAGGAGAAGATACCTGGATTCGGTTAAGAATGATTTTGAAGTGATGGGCTTAACATCAGAACAGGCATCAATGTTACCACTGAATAGGGGATCATGGAGGAATTTTATAAGGGGGACTATGCTCCAGACTGAACGCTGAAAGGCATAATCAGTCTTAAATGATGATGATGATGACTGTTTCATAATTTCAAATGTGTTTTCACAAATATACTTAAATGAAATTCTTTCGCTATTACACTATAAAAACAGTTCACAATTGTTTTCATTTCTAACGGGAAATTGGAAAAGTGATTAATCGTAAGAAGTAAGAATTTGCTGCGTCAGCTTTACCACTCGCTTAGAAATACAGATTTTATGCTTGTCGTTTTACGGGACGCGGACTCAGTCTGCGTCATACAGGCCTCAGCTACGCATCATCCTAGTAGAATGGTTGTTCTGCCGGCGCCTGTTGCGGTTCGACTGCAGAGGGGCGACGCGACCCAGACAGCAGGGTTACGTAACACCGAATGAGGTTTACAGTTAGCGAGTGAGTAAGACACGGCTGCGGGAGAACCCAGACTGCGCCTTCCTCGAACCCCCGGCCACTACAGCTGCAGCTTGGAAAACTACTCGCTGGCAGCCAGCATCAGACAATGAAAGCAACACAATCTGACCGCGCACTAGCAAGCACTGACCTGTCTCAGCAGGATTCTCTTACTTGTATTTTATTCATGGCCTGCAGCTGCTGCCGAAACGAGAGTAAGACGAAGTGAAATTATGCTGGATGTTTCCGTAAGAGCGTGCAAAAATGTAATAGGACATAGAGAATGCTCCACTGAACAATTTGAGGAAGCAAATCTGGGGTCGGAGAAGCCAGCTTAAGGAGGTACAAAAGTAAACTTGTCTACCACCTTGTATAGTATTACGTTTTCCAGCTCATTTACAACTAACGTGTGTACAAGTTTACACGTACTGTGCTGTTTATTTACATGTGCATTCTTAATTTCCTGCAAGGAAGCATGGAGGACGGGCCTGATTGCTAAGAAATCATGAAACAGGTTATGTTTACTTTACTTGCCCATAAGGTGGCTCTGTTGCATCGTATTTACATTGTCCACGACGGAACGATCAGCGACAGACCCACTTATTACTCAGTGCTATTCGGGGACGTGCGTGCAATGAGTCCAAAAAAGTATTCGTCTAGCTTTTAGAAAACAAAGTCTGTGTAACATGACAAGAAATGTATACAAAATCTAAAGAGCCAGTCATGTAAGAAGTACCTCGGTAAGTCATTTATGTTGAACAGCAAGGAAGGAAATACATCCAAATCGACACCAAGGTTAACAAAATTGAAAATGTAATACAAGAGCTAGTTCATAAAGTATTCTTCCACCATCTGAACATGCCGAAATTCTGCTCGCAGTGATTAAACCAGAACGCTGACCCACGGCACACTCTAGAGTTACCCGTGCGCGGCCCCATTCCATCGCCTGTTGTGGTTCTGAGCGGCACCGATACAGTGCAATTAGCGCCATGGGCCGTAAGGGCAGTGAGACGACGCTGATCGAAAGGAAACTTATTCTGCTCTTACATAAGGAGTGCAAACCTTCTTACGAGATTGCTAAAGTAGTCGGTAGACCTAGATCGACGGTTCAGTTGATAATAGATCCATTATGCGCAACAAAATCATTAAGAAACCAACCACGTACCGGACGCCCTCACACTTTGACTGATGCAGACGTGAGATTTATCATGAGGGAAATGAAGAAGAAACCTCAAATCAGCGCTCCAAGTTAGCTGGGGATTTAGAATCTAGGGGAAAGAAGGTATGTGCCGACACAATCAGAAATACCTTCAAAATGTATCGATATCACGGCCGGGTAGCGGGCAAGAAACTTTGGGTCAGTGAACAGAATAGAAAGAAACGTCTTCATTTTGCGACGGAACATAGATTCAAAAAGGAAGACTTCTGGAATAGAGTAATATTTTCTGAAGAGAGTAAATATAACGATGGCATGCGTAAGAAGAATGCGGAGATGTTGCCACGCAATCTTGTGCCAACGGTTACACACAGTGGTGGCTCCCTGATGGTGTGGGGCTGTTTTAGTGCTGAAGGTGTTGGAAAATTACATGTCATAGAAGGTACAATGGATCACCATATGTACATCAACATTTTAAATGACCATCTGAATCCTAGCGCCGAAAAATTAGGTCTGCAACGAAATTACATTTTTCAACAAGATAACGACGCAAAGCATACGGCTCTAAATATAAGGCTGTGGCGCCTGTACAATACACTAAACAACTTAACACCCCTCCTCAGAGCCCAGACATTAATCCTATTGAACACCTTTTGAAAGTACTGGAAGATAGCGTCAGGAGAAGACACATTTCTAACACGAGAGACCTAAATGAAGCACTTCAAGACGAATGGGTCAAAATTTCAGCCTGTCTGACGGCAGACTTGGTCAACTCTATGCGCAGACGACTACGGTGGTAATAGCTGCAAAGGGAAACCCCACTAAATATTAATTTTTGTAATTGGAATCATATTTTCAGATTGTAAATTTAAAAAAAAATGAGTGGACGAATACTTTTTGAAGTAGCCCTTGAATAAATTCTCCATTTTGTCAAATTTGATATCGCTACGGATGTATTTATTTCTTTATCCATCAATAAAAATAACTTACTAAGGATCGTTCATGTGACTGAATGTTCACATTTTATGTTCCCTTCCTTTCACGAGACATTAACTTAAGTTTTTTTTTTTTTAATTACAACTAGACGAATACTTTTTGGACTCACTGTACAGTACAATGGAGCAGTACCGGTACATTTTCACAGAACTCGCTGACATGCACCTTGTATATAGGGAAGTAAGTTGCACTGCTCCCGCTGCTGAAAGGCTGTACAGGGAACGATTTCCTGCCAGGCATTATCCGTCACGACGAGTGTTTAGTTCTCTCGATCAACGAATGCGGTACACTGGTTCATTACAAAGAAGAAACGAGGGACCTGGCAACATGAGAACCACTCACACACCAGATTTTTGAGAGGAGACGCTGGAACCTGCTGCAGCAGACCCCACTACAAGTACTCGTCGTATTGCACGTGAAATGGGCGCTGCACATACCAGCATGTGGCGAGTGCTCCACGAACAATTACACCCATATC
Organism: Schistocerca cancellata; assembly: GCF_023864275.1. Classification (NCBI taxonomy): domain Eukaryota; kingdom Metazoa; phylum Arthropoda; class Insecta; order Orthoptera; family Acrididae; genus Schistocerca; species Schistocerca cancellata. The sequence goes on along the minus strand of NC_064629.1, from coordinate 206,726,906 downwards.
ACCCAGAACGAATCCCTGCTGATTTCCTCCAAATCGTGCTGTTTACTGACGAGGCCTCATTTGATTGTGATGGTATTTCGAACAGCAGGAATAGCCATGTGCAGTCTGAGGAAAACCCTCACGCTGTAGTAGAGTCACACTATAAACTACGTTTTGCTGTGAAGATCTGGACAGGCATCGCAGGCGACAATCTCATTGGGCCATGTCTTCTACCTGGCCGTATGAATGACTATCTATACGTGAGGTTCGTGCAAAGTGTTCTACCTGAGTTGTTAGAGAACGTACCCAACGCTGTTCGTGAGAGCATGTGGATACAACATGACTGTGCACCGCCTCACTTCAGTGTGGATGTCCGCAACAATCTCCACGCTGTATTTGCTGATCGCTGTACTGGAAGGGGTGGTCCTACTCCATGTCCTGCGAGGTCACCTGAACTGAATCCCCTTGCATATTTCCTATGAGGGTATCTAAAGTCACTTGTGTATGAGACCCCAGTGATACGGGGATGGAATTAGGTGCCAGAATTGTAGCTGCCTGTGATGATGGGTTGGGTTGTTTTGAGGGAAGAGACCAGACAGTGCGGTCATCGGTCTCTGCGGATTAGGGAAGGACGGGGAAGGAAGTCGGCCGTACCCTTTCAAAGGAACCATCCCGGCATTTGTCTGGAGTGATTTAGCGAAATCACGGAAAACCTAAATCAGGATGGCCGGACGCGGGATTGAACCGTCGTCCTCCAGAATGAGAGTCCAGTGTGCTAATCACTGCACCACCTCGCTCGGTGCCTGTGATGTGATTCGAAACACACCACGGATATTTGTCACGGTGCGCCAGTATCTTGTTCTCCGATGTCATGCCGTCAGTTTCAAGAAAGTCCACAGTAACTTGATTTTATTCCTATTACCTCTATAAGTTGGCTTCTCCGACCACAGGTTCCCTGCCTCAAGCTGTTCAGTGGAGCATCCTCACCATAGTATCCTGTTAATTTTTTGCACGCTCTTACGAAAACGCCCTGTATAGGGTTGCTGCATTAATTCGTAGCGTTTTTCCATAAGTTCAATAAACACTACATATATATATATATATATATATATATATATATATATATATATATATATATATATATATATATATAACGGGGACTTTAGTAATCAATAATGTATTCTCCTTCCGCCCGGGTTCCCGGGTTCGATTCCCGGCGGGGTCAGGGATTTTCTCTGCCTCGTGATGACTGGGTGTTGTGTGATGTCCTTAGGTTAGTTAGGTTTAAGTAGTTCTAAGTTCTAGGGGACTGATGACCATAGATGTTAAGTCCCATAGTGCTCAGAGCCATTTGAACCATTTTGAACTATTCTCCTTCACTATTTCCAACAACCTGCCAACGCTGGGCAACTTTTCGATTCCGTGACTGTAGAAATCACGTGATTTTGAGGTGAAGAACTCGTCGAGCCGTGTTCGGAGCGCATTTTCATCCGAAAAGGGAGTTCCTCGAACGTAGTTCGATAGAGAGCGGCCGCGCGGGTTTAGCCGAGCGGTCTTGGGCGCTGCAGTCATGAACTGTGCGGCTGGTCCCCGCGGAGGTTCGAGTCCTCCCTCGGGCATGGGTGTGTGTGTTTGTCCTTAGGATAATTTAGGTTAAGTAGAGTGTAAGCATAGGAACTGATGAGCTTAGCAGTTAAGTCCCATAAGATTTCACACACATTTGAACATTTTTTTTTATAGAGAGCGGCGCAAGATCAGCTGAATAAGGCGGGTGCGGAATGACTTCCCAACACAGGTCCTGTATGGTGTTTTTCGTCAGTCTAGAAGAATGCGGGACGGTGTTAGCTTGGAGTAGCATCACTTCACACAGTCTTCGTGGCCGTTGTCCTCGAACTACCTCTGCAAGACGTCTCAGTTGCTGACAATAAATGTCAGCATTGATGATTAAACCTCAGGGAAGCAATTCGTAGTATACCACACCGTCGTTGTTCCACCAGATGAAAAACATTTTCTTTTGAGGATGCGCGTAGGTCTTTGTACCGGGAGTTGCTCAAGCCACCCCCTGATTTTTGTGATTTTGGCTTAGAGCGTGCGGTATTCTTACACCCTATTTTTGAAATTCAAATGGCTCTGAGCACTATGGGACTTAACATCTGAGGTCATCAGTCCCCTAGAACTTAGAGCTACTTAAACATAACTAGCCTAAGGACATCACACACATCCATGCCCGAGGCAGGATTCGAACCTGCGACCGTAGCGATCGCGCGGTTCCAGACTGAAGCGTCTAGAACCGCTCGGCCATAGCGGCCGGCCCCTATTTTTGAACCTTTCCTATCGGGTGCAAATGTTACACGATAGTGGATTGATTATAGTTCATCACATTTGCCACTTCCCGAGTACACTGGTATGATTCATTGTGGATTAATGAGTTTAAACGCTCATCGACAAACCCCGAAGGTCTTTCTGAACGTGGAGAGTCATTTATGTTGAAAAGATCCTTCTTAAAACGAGAAAATCATTTTCTTTCCTTGCTCTTTCCAATTGTATTATCCTCAAACACAACGCAAATGTTTCTGGCTGTCTCCGCTGTCACCTCTTTATTGAACTCAAACAGAAGAATATGTAAGAAATGTTCTGATTTCTCCACTTGGCACTAGTTTTCCTAGCGTCTACGGCAGCAATCGCTATCTCTAACTGACAAAATGACAATACCTAAATTCAAACAACAACAGTGAACTAAAAATAAAAATCACAATCGATAAATGAACCCATAGCAACCGGAATATCAACATTAAAACAAAAACGCTATGAACTTATGCAACAACCTAATATTGGTCACACTGGACAAAAAATTAGTCACCACCAGGATACATCACGCGAATACCGTGTTACATCACCTCTAGCTTTGATAACTGTCTCTACTTGCTGAGGAAGGGAGTCGACAATTTTCTTCAGATATGCCAAATTCAGCTAAAGCCAGTCATTCACAACTAGGTCCCACAGAGCAACAAAAATGCTTGGATGTTGATCGTTAGGTTTCAGTTTCCACTCCAAATACCTCCAGACATTTTATATGAGATTACGTTCGCATGATTTAGTGGGTTACTGGACGTCCGGTAGGATGTCACAATGTTCGTTAGACCAGGAGCGAATGCGTGCTGTCCTGTGAGCGCGGCTGCTGACATCTTTGAAGACGTAACTATCCACAGCGGCCGGCCTCTGTGGCCGAGAGGTTCTAGGCGTTTCAGTCTGGAACCGCGCTGCTGCTACGGTCGCAGGTTCAAATCCTGCCTCGGGAATGGATGTTTGTAATGTCCTTAGGTTAGTTAGGTTTAGGTAGTTCTAAGTCTAGGGGACTGATGACCTCAGATGTTAAGTTTTAAAATGGTTGGTTGGTTGGTTGGTTTTGGGGAAGGAGACCAGACAGCGAGGTCATCGGTCTCATCGGATTAGGGAAGGACGGGGAAGGAAGTCGGCCGTGCCCTTTGAAAGGAACCATCCCGGCATTTTCCTGGAGCGATTTAGGGAAATCACGGAAAACCTAAATCAGGATGGCCGGACGTGGGATTGAACCGTCGTCCTCCCGAATGCGAGTCCAGTGTCTAACCACTGCGCCACCTCGCTCGGTTTTAAAATGGTTCAAATGGCTCTGAGCGCTATGGGACTTAACATCTGTGGTCATCAGTCCCCTAGAACTTAGAATTACTTAAACCTAACCAACCTAAGGACATCACACACATCCATGCCCGAAGCAGGATTCGAACCTGCGACCGTAGCAGTCGCGCTGTTCCAGACTGAAGCTCCTAGAACCGCTCGGCCACACCGGCCGGCAGATGTTAAGTCCCATAGTGCTTAGAGCCAGTTGAACCATTTATCCACAACGCACTGATTCATGTGCAAGGTAACTTGAATGATTTTTGCTCAATTGGTGGGATGAAAAACACCCCCAAAACAGCACATAACTACCGGCAGCCTGAACTATTATCTCCACACACTGTGTTTAAACACCTCAGTGGTCCGTCAACGAACTTGACCCCTGGCATCATTTGAAAAGAGACAAAATTTCGACCACATGCCTGCGGTGAGCTTCTACCCAGTAGCTATGTTGGCTCACGGAAGACGTGCAGCGTTATATGGCTCCGATAGCAATGGCTTTCCATTCATATTTCCCTTCGGAAACCGGTTGAGATGGACCTGCATTTACTGAAAGCAGCGATTCTTGGCGGGTTTGAAACCGATCCTCATTGACAACGTGTGACGCTCCTCTCCCCGACGGTTAAGATCGTGTTACAGCCACTGTTCTTACACGACTCTACATGGCTGCGAGTGATTCACGATTCCTCGTAGGCAGTTTCGAGAGTCGGCGTTGATACACCAACGAATTGGGCAGCTTCATTCACGTGATCAGGAGCGCGTCCAAACACGACAGCTCCATTCTGTCATTCTTTCACGACCTCCTTACCTATCTTACTACGATGATGACTCCATACAACCGACTGGTACACATACAGGATGTTTCAAAAGTCGACGACCGACAATACGTCAGGAATGCATTGTTCATATAACAAGAAAAAAAAGAAAGCTTAAAATGCTCTAAAATGCGTACCTTAACAGCTGTCAGCACTTCTTCAACTTCGATACTGTGAAAGAAATCTCTTCTACCGCAGGGTCTTTGCTTTCTGTATTGTGGGATGAGGTAGTGTGGACCAAAACAACAGAATTTCCAGTGAACATTGCCTCTAAAGTGAATAATTTGAGAGCTATGAGCACTTGTCCATCTTCGCTACAGTGAAACACATCTCTTCTATTGAACAAGTGTCCGCAGCTCTTCCTGAAGTTTTGCCGTCGAGTTTTAAACTCCCTGTATACTACTTCACTATCGTGTATTACGTCATCAGCGTAGGGTGACGTGATCGCCTGCCACCTGTAGCGCCGACCGTTGTGGCCGAGCGGTTCTCGGCGCTTCAGTCCGGAACCGCACTGCTGCTGCGGTTGCAGGTTCGAACCCTGCCTCGGGCATGGATGTGTGTGATGTTCTTAGGTTAGTCAGAGTTAAGTCGTTCTAAGTGTAGGGGACTGATGACCTCAGATGTTAAGTCCTATAGTGCTTAGAGCCATTTGAACCATTTGAGCCACCTGCAGCGCTCCACAGTGGTCAGTGTGTCCGATGAGCTCAGCCATAAAGAATAATCTTTCGTTCTCCTTATTTTTCCATTGATTATCCCTTCAAACGGTTTCCTGAGGTCATCTGTTTCGACAACGTATGCAGCTACTCTTGGTGTTTGTATCCTAAAACTGTATGTTTAAAGGACAGCGTCGTAAAATGTTTCAAGAATGGAGATAGGAAGTTGTTAAATATGATAGTTAAAACTACTGGGAAAACATCACATAAATGTTATGTTACGGGATGGAATTAGCGCTTTCCGTGCTATATGCGGCTGCATACAGGGTGACAACTGTTGAACCATATGAAATAAAATCGTCATAACTTCTGTATGGTTTGCATTAGGACATTCGAACTTCACGGCTTGTCGCAGGGCACGATGGGAATTAGTATGTGCATGTATGGTTTGGTTTAGCGATGAAGCCCACTTTCATTTGGATGGGTTCGTCAATAAGCAAAATTGGCGCATTTTGAGGACAGAGAATCCGCATTTCGCGATAGAGAAGTCTCTTCACCGTCAATCGGTGACTGTGTGGTGTGCGATGTCCAGTCACAGAATAATCGGTGCGATATTCCTTGATGGCACCGTGACTGCTGAACGGTATGAAGGTTTTAGAAGATGATTTCATCCCCATTATCCAAGTGACCCAGATTTCGACAAGATGTGGTTCATGCAAAACGGAGCTCGACCCCATCGAAGCAGGAGAGTGTTTGATGTCCTGTAGGATCACTTTGGGGACCACATTCTGGCTCTGAGGTAACCAGAGGCCATTGGCATGGGTCTCGATTAGCCGTCATATTCTCCGGATCTGAACACATGTGACTCCTTTTTGAGGTGTTATATTACGGACAAGGTGTACAGAAATAAACCCAAAACCATTTCTGAGCTGAAAACAGCCATTCAGGAGGTCATCGACACCACCGATGTTTCGACATTTCAGCGGGTCATGCAGAATTTCGTTATTCGCCTGCGTCATATCATTTCCAATGATGCCAAGCAGATCTAACATGTCATAACCTAAATCCGAATATCTGTAGTGACGTTTACATGTTGAATAAGGTGTGTGCATGCCGTAGTTTGTAGCTAATTTAGGTTTTTCACATAGTTCAATAATTGTTAACCTGTACGTAGCATCTTCCACGCTCCGTTTCGTAAAACGTATTTCTACAAACAAAATATTACTCTATTCCTCTTTTAAAGGGTTTTCTAATACTGCTGAAAAGTACAGTTTTCCTTTAAAAAGGTCATATTGGCTTCAATATCTCAGTGCATGAGAACTTACGAACTGATTCTCAAAAATATTTAAGCAGATGTGATCTTATAACCATAATTCGTTCTTGTTTTGATGCCGTAGGTTCAAGAATATTTCGATTTACTAGCATCGAGAAAAAAAACCAAATTCGACCAATGCATACAAAACACACTGGCTACACTTGTTATGTTTACGCTCCAGCAGTTATATTAACGTATTTTAATGTGTTATGTACGCTGATGCAATGACAAAACCTGAATAAGGGATGCATTTTTTCAATTCTGCATATGGACTTCCCATCTAGAATAGCTGTACCCGTACCTACTATATTTGTGCTACACTCTTATTAGGTACGACATCGAAAGTTGCTTTTATCCAAAGTGTTCTGTGGATCATAACTATTTATTGTGATATAGCTTTATTATTCTCAAATGGATGAAAGTAGGTAATTGCTAAATAATGAAATGAAGTGTTTATTTAAAAACAAAGGTACAGCCTATGCATGAAAATAACTTCCTTTGTGGTTCAGGTAAAGCGTGAAGAGCCTAATCAGGATGGCAGCACCGAGACTGGTCTCGGGAAGTGCCGAATAGCGTGTAACGCAATCCCCATTAGAGTCTCGAAATTTAGTTTTTGTTATTACATTAAATCAATTTTAGGATCTTTTGGTAATGAAGGCTATCAAAAAACTAGTAGATCTTTATTTTATCAACATCGTAAAGTTTTACCACTGATCATCCGTGTGTTGTGACTGTCCCTGTATTTTAGGATCGAAGGAAGTGCGAATGCCGTACACTGTATGTCTTGTGACCTTTTCGTCCATGCAGTGTTCCAGATGATGGTGATCCACAGTATGAGAACTGTCTGAATTCAACCATACGGAGGTGTTTCGTTGAAGTAAATGTATTATGTTTCTTGAGAGCAATTGTGTCCCTTGTAACGTCACGTGGTTAGACTTTATCGCCGGACAGTAACACTGGCTGAGTGACTGAAATGGCCACCCGTACAAGATGGCAGTCACAGAGACCCCTAGACGTAAAGCGACACAAGTGGCGTCATTAGCTAATCAAAATCTAGGACACTCTGTTCCCGCTCACTCAGTCCAATGCGAGACACGCAGACTGAATATGTTTTGCCAGGTGGCAATATGCAAACCACAAAAAGACCTTTCTTAGCAAGTTAAGCTGTGATAATACGAGAAAAATCATTTTTTATGTACCTAATATAGGGCCCTCAACAGCTGGCACAAAATTGACGACGTGGAGGTAGTGACTGCATCTCCTGCTAGTTCCCTCCACTAACAAGGGAACCTCCCCATCGCACCCCCCTCAGATTCAGTTATAAGTTGGCACAGTGGATAGGCCTTGAAAAACTGAACACAGATCAATCGAAAAAACAGGAAGAAGTTGTATGGAACTATGAAAAAAAAAGCAAAATATACAAACTGAGTAATCCATGCACAAGATAGGCAACATCGTGGTCCCGTGGTTAGTGTGAGCAGCTGCGGAACGAGAGTTCCTTGGTTCAAGTCTTCCCTCGGGTGAGAAGTTTAATTTTTTATTTTCAGACGATTATCAAAGTTCAGGCACTCACACATAATCAACTTCGCTCTCCAAAATTCCAGGACATGTTCAGATTTGCTTGGACATATGCAGGATTTGACGGTCTACACACGGAAAAGTTTGAAAACGTTAAAAACATGTTTTGACAGAGAACAGGGAAAACTGTGCGACTGTGAAACTGTTACATTCACTTGTTGCAGTTTATGTGACAAACTCTTATGTTTTCATTACTTTTTTGGGCGTGATTATCACATCCACAAGAAAACCTAAATCGGGCAAGGTAGAAGAATCTTTTTACCCGTTCGCCAAGTGTACAAGTTAGGTGGGTCGACAACATATTCCTGTCATGTGACGCACATGCTGTCACCAGTGTTGTATAGAATATATCAGACGTGTTTTCCTGTGGAGGAATCGGTTGACCTATGACCGTGCGATCAAATGTTTTTGTTTCCCATTGGAGAGGCACGTCCTTTCATCTACTAATTGCACGGTTTTGCGGTGCGGTCGCAAAACACAGACACTAAACTTATTATAGTGAATAGAGACGTCAATGAACGAACGGACAGATCATAACTTGGCGAAAATAAAGAAAGTAAACTTTTCACTCGAGGGAAGACTTGAACCAAGGACCTCTCGTTGTGTCGCTGAACACGGTAACCACGGGACCACGGCGCTCCGGAGCTTAGCCACCCTTGATGTGACCTATGTTGCGCATGGACTACTCAGTTTGTATATTTTGCTTATTTTTTTCATAGTTCCACACAACTTCTTCCTGTTTTCTCGACTGATCTGTGTTCAGTTTTTCAAGGCCTATCCACCGTGCCAACTTATAACTAAATCTGAGGGGGGTGCGATGGGGAGGTTCCCTTGTAAGCACTATTTTGCGTAAGCTGAACAATTTCCAAGGGTGAGAAAGCGTCACTTAGGTCAAAGTACTGTTTTCTGTAAACTTTGTTACGCGTTTTGTGCCCTTTTTATCTCACCTCTTTTAGTTCTGAACTCAGTTTCCTTTTATATCACTTTCCATTCTATGGATCAGTAAAAAATCATTGGAGGCTAAATCGTTGAGTATTATCTCTGCAGAACTTTCGTCGTACTGCGTTTGGACAAAAGCTGCCCTACACCCTAAGCTGACCAGGAACGTTATCACTGTGGAGGAGCCAATCCTTTGGTTGCCACAATGCAATTCTTTTTTTCTGCAGCGTCCCACGCCATTTTCTTAGCACCAGAAGATTAGTAATGCTAATTAACAGGGCTGCCATGGGTTACAAAATCATGTCGCAAAAACGAACTAATATCGTTTCCACATTATTTATCGTCTATTTTATTTTAGTGGTTACTCATGGATAATGATGACGTTTGGTTTGTAGGGCGCTCAACTGCGCGGTCATCAGCGGACGTACAAAGTCCCAATTTTTACATAGTCAAATTTTTTAACTCAATCCAGTATAACAATTGCCACGAATGATGATGATGAAATGATAACAACACAAACACCCAGTCCGCGGCAGAGAAAATCCCCAACCCGGCCGGGAATCGAACCCGGGACCCCGTGATCCAGAGGAAGCAACGCTAGCCACTAGACCACGAGCTGCGGAAGTTACTCTTGGAGCACAGCTATTATACATACCATGTACACTATAAATAGTCATTCTCTTGTCTTCACTGCATTGACATCTGAGTGAGAGTCAACCACTATTATAAGTTATTTGACAGAGAACATTTGATACACAAAGGCACATAATCGTTCTATATATATAGATGAGGATGGTATCTGTTCTTTCAGACATGTCCGAAAGAACAGATACCATCTTCATCCATATATATAGTTAGGGCTCACCGGCCATTTGACCATCTTCTTCTGTGCGGATGCACAAACAGTGCCCGAACTTATGGGAATAGGCAAAAAGCCGCGAGTAATAAGTACAATAGGCAGGGGCACTATGAATATAGTGCGGGACAATAAGTTGGGAATGTGGGTCTCACGGGAGGCGTACCTGAGTTAAGTCCCTGCAGTCGCACTAGCCTCTATGTCCTCGTTGGCTCAGATGGATAGTGCCATGTAAGCAGGAGATCCCGGCTCCAAGTCCCGGTCGGGGCACACATTTTCAACCATCCTCGTTGACTTCTATCAACGCCTGTATGCAGCCAGGGTTACTCATTTCATTGTAATTTCATAATCGTTCTTCCATCCATCCGCTTGCGAGTGGAATAGGAAAGGTAACGACGAGCAGTGATGTAAGATATACTCCACAATTTATCGTATAAAGGCTTGTAGACTATACGTTGTCGCTTTCCTAAAGTCTATAGCTTAGCAAAAGTATCAGTATTGTCTTTAACTTGAAATAATACGATAATTTCACATGTTTAGCCATACCTCAAATTCCAGTCATCTCTCCCATAAACAGAAAGCGATCTAGAATTCAGGCGATTTTAGCTACTACTCACACAAATTATAAGTGTTTTACGTTGTACATAGGAAATCCAACATTCCCAGAGGATTTCTTATGCCGCTGTCTTCTGTTGTTTAACATCATGTGGACCTGTGAGCAATTGAGCTCAGTGTCGTTGTAAGCAAGATAAAAATATGTACTTTACGGATAGATCTCTTCGGAATAGATCTGTGGTATTGTCTCCTGCCTGACTTTACAGAAAGATAAGTTTCATTGTCGAAGAGAATAGACAGCGAAGTTACACTGCGTTTTCTCGAGAAATAGCACTAGATTCGTTTATTATGTACCATTCATATCTCTGAAAATCTCAAGAATGATACCTCATCACAACTGCATAGGTTTTCCAAACATGCCGTGATTTTAGCGAATGTATATGGTCAGCTTTTCACAGTTAGTTACCAGTTATACTTACAAAAAAACCTACTACTATCAATACACATCTCACTAACCAACACAATGAAAGGGAGCTCCATTCCGGAAATAAGTAAATGCAAGGCATCAGCGTTTGACGTCCGAATTTAAGTATTATGGCGCACTAACGTCGTGAGCGAGAACAGAACAGGACACTGGGTCACCACGATCTCTTTCTCTCTCCCTCCCTCCCTCCCTCTCTCTCTCTCTCTCTCTCTCTCTCTCTCGCATAATAACCGCCAAGCAAATGGTAGAGAAACGTATGCATAGAGCTGACGGAACACCATCAGTTGCTGTCACTGACTTCAGTCGCTACAGTTATAAAACTGAACTACTCAATTTACACTCCTGGAAATTGAAATAAGAACACCGTGAATTCATTGTCCCAGGAAGGGGAAGCTTTATTGACACATTCCTGGGGTCAGATACATCACATGATCACACTGACAGAACCACAGGCACATAGACACAGGCAACAAAGCATGCACAATGTCGGCACTAGTACAGTGTATATCCACCTTTCGCAGCGATGCAGGCTGCTATTCTCCCATGGAGACGATCGTAGAGATGCTGGATGTAGTCCTGTGGAACGGCTTGCCATGCCATTTCCACCTGGCGCCTCAGTTGGACTAGCGTTCGTGCTGGACGTGCAGACCGCGTGAGACGACGCTTCATCCAGTCCCAAACGTGCTCAATGGGGGACAGATCCGGAGATCTTGCTGGCCAGGGTAGTTGACTTACACCTTCTAGAGCACGTTGGGTGGCACGGGATACATGCGGACGTGCATTGTCCTGTTGGAACAGCAAGTTCCCTTGCCGGTCTAGGAATGGTAGAACGATGGGTTCGATGACGGTTTGGGTGTACCGTGCACTATTCAGTGTCCCCTCGACGATCACCAGTGGTGTACGGCCAGTGTAGGAGATCGCTCCCCACACCATGATGCCGGATGTTGGCCCTGTGTGCCTCGGTCGTATGCAGTCCTGATTGTGGCGCTCACCTGCACGGCGCCAAACACGCATACGACCATCATTGGCACCAAGGCAGAAGCGACTCTCATCGCTGAAGACGACACGTCTCCATTCGTCCCTCCATTCACGCCTGTCGCGACACCACTGGAGGCGGGCTGCGCGATGTTGGGGCGTGAGCGGAAGACGGCCTAACGGTGTGCGGGACCGTAGCCCAGCTTCATGGAGACGGTTGCGAATGGTCCTCGCCGATACCACAGGAGCAACAGTGTCCCTAAGTTGCTGGGAAGTGGCGGTGCGGTCCCCTACGGCACTGCGTAGGATCCTACGGTCTTGGCGTGCATCCGTGCGTCGCTGCGGTCCGGTCCCAGGTCGACGGGCACGTGCACCTTCCGCCTACCACTGGCGACAACATCGATGTACTGTGTAGACCTCACGCCCCACGTGTTGAGCAATTCGGCGGTACGTCCACCCGGCCTCCCGCATGCCCACTATACGCCCTCGCTCAAAGTCCGTCAACTGCACATACGGTTCACGTCCACGCTGTCGCGGCATGCTACCAGTGTTAAAGACTGCGATGGAGCTCCGTATGCACGGCAAACTGGCTGACACTGACGGCGGCGGTGCACAAATGCTGCGCAGCTAGCGCCATTCGACGGCCAACACCGCGGTTCCTGGTGTGTCCGCTGTGCCGTGCGTGTGATCATTGCTTGTACAGCCCTCTCGCAGTGTCCGGAGCAAGTATGGTGGGTCTGACACACCGGTGTCAATGTGTTCTTTTTTCCATTTCCAGGAGTGTATATGCAAGGTGTGGCAGGGAAATGATGTACTTCACATCATCCTACATGCATCTTCGGTTGATGGACGCTAACGTTTAGAGAGGATGCAACCTGCGTTTTCAACGTTGCATCATAAATAATGAATTTTACATTGAAAATGGCTTTCCGGTGGTTTATATCTAACATAAGGCAGTTGCAGTCCATATAGCCGTTTTTCTAACGTTTCACTTGGTAGCTTAGCAGAAACAGTGGGAAAGGGTTGTACTTACAAGTGTTACAAATAGTTCTAGATACGGCAGAGTAGCCCTTTTTATATGGACTACGAATCTCCTACATCTGAATATACATAAACGACTGACGAATTGTAAAAGGTGTTCTACAGCAAGATGAGCGGTAACAGTTCATACAGACATGTGGGTCTACGTGGTTCAGTTGGCTGAGTACTAGTGGTAGTAGCACTATTAGGAGTAGAAGATTCCGTAGATTCAAACAGTAGGCCCCATGACGAGTACAGTGAGGTGGTAGCAACAGATTCACGCTATAGACTGCGAAAGGTTCCCAACTAGCTGAACTAGTAGTTTCATAGCCATGGATTTTCAGCCAGCTGTACCACAATTCGCACCCACTCTTTAGATGAGTGATGGTGTTATTTTTTAATTAACACAGATTTTCGCTGTAGGTATGCCTCGGTGTGATGGCACTTTGATATAGATGTCGACGAAACCATCATTCGTATGAACAGAATTCGATCTATTGTGCCGATTAGCACTGAACTTTTAATTAATGCCTTATATAAATTGTGTTTTACGTTATACATAAGACATCTAACATTTCCAATGGATTTCTAAATAGTGTCAGATGGGGGTATCTGAATATGTGAGCGATATGTTAAATATGCTTGTAATTGACTGTTGGGGTAGCTGGACTTCTATTAGTAAGCATACATGCTCCCAGAGGACTTATAAATCATTTGCCAGTGAATGCTTGAATAATTCCTCCATCAAGGAGGTCTTTCTGCTAGTCACGATAGTGGGTGTCATAAGATGTGACGTGAAAAGACCGTGTGTGTGATCCTGAGGAAATTCTCGAGAGGGGCGGCTATCCTCCCTTCCTCCCACAGACATCTTGCATGGTTCACCTGTACATATTTTAATTTTTGAGCAGCTGCATTACACACACATTTTTCTCTTCTAGTAATGAATTACTAAATCCAACAGCAGCTGAAAATGCATGAACTGCTAAATTTCTTTGTAACATAGAGACAATAACTGAAACTGTATGAACCATTAAGTCTCTTTCTGACATTGCAGCAGTTGAACTGTTAAATTTCATCTCATGTAAAATGTGCTAAGTTTCATCAACATAGCAACAACTTGAACTGTAAAGTCCCTCTCTAGGTGTAGTCCTATGCTCTTACACCTATTATCGAGTGGATGTCTGAAGTTGTCAATTTTGAGAGTCCTCTGCGTAAATCTGTATAGCATTTATGTATATTGAGAGGTGTTTTGTTACAGTTTGTGCTGTGAAATGGAGCATTTTGCTACAGCTTTACAGTAAAATGGGTAATTTTTTGCAACAACTGTAAAGTCTCCGTCTCACTTTCTGATACTGCAATAGCTGAACTATTAAATTTCATCTCATGAAAAAATATGCTAAGCCTTCTCGACATAGCAATAACTGCGCTGAAAATTTATAATCCCCTCAGATCAAGAAGTGTTTTACTAGATATGTATGTATACAACGAAAGGACAACTGTTCGCTTAAACTTGAGCTCCAGTTCGTCTGCGTGCTTACACGCATATATAAATGTTCTCAGTTCAACCTTGTGAGATATTTCTCTACTGGAACTTTATCTAGATTACTGAACATGTAAAGAATTTTAGTTGTCATGCTTTAGTAATATTAGCTGTATATTTTATTCAAAATGTTTGAGATTTTTGCTGGTATGAAACACAGTTTAAAGAGATGAATACTCATTTACTTTCAGTTCTTAAAATATGGTTTAACATAGTAGGATACACAAATAAATATAAATATGCACGTAACTCACTAGCAACTTCAGGGAGTGATGATGCAGAGGTACCGTATATACAGCGTACTGAACCGCAGCACGCATCTAAATTTGTAGCAGAGAGTTCCTCTGAAGTGATCTGACATGTAAGCCTTATAAGCACATGCCATACATTTTCAAAAAATTCCTACATATATGGGCACCATTCGATACACTCATACACCGACTGTACTCTGGATGGCTGAACTACCACACATCACTTATCTGAATTTAGATTCCTGAAAGAGAATACACTGTGTGATATTCTCATTGTTTCATATTGCCACAGTTTTTGGATAGTCCCCAACACATACTGTGTGATAAAATAGTTACACTGTATGTGTTTAAGAGCTGAACATAGTGGTTATGTAACGAATTCTGGCAACTGATACCACTCATAGTGTGAAAGCACTACTTTTATGTCACTAAATAGTGGATTTTAAAAATTATCATTACGTTTAACTCATGATCTGAGGAGATGCCTATAACTATGTGTTTTCTATCATTGGCATTCAACTTGTGCGTTTCAGCAAATATCGCTACCTGTATAGCTGCATTAAACCGTAGTAGTGGCTTAGTTAGTGGTTCAGACATAGGCGATATTGGAAACGCAAAATATGGGAAGCTGCATGCTGCATGCTGCATGATGAACTGATTTCTCCTCAGATGTATCAGGTGCATCATGCAATGCTGGTAGCTTGATGATTGGTGCATATGTTAAACGTACTGGAAACCTGAATTATGGAACCAATTCTTTGTTCTGTTCAGATATGTCAGGAGCTGCATCATGGAGTCGGTCTGTGTGCATGACTTGATTTCTGCTGTTGCTGCTCATATATATCAAGCACTGCATCGCACATGTCAGAGAGACATAGTGCTGAGGGTGAAGTAAAAGAAAACCATGAGAAACACACACATACACATGCACACACATAATGAATAATAAACATTGAGGGAGATGAATGTTTTAATATTTAGACTCGATTGTACGAGTTATTTTTTCTGTCTGGAGGTGGTATATCCCTGATGACGCTTGAAGATTATGATCAACCTTTCACTATGGTGTACAGAGCAAACACTTGGCATGTCCATTTGAGGGTTAGTAACCCTACACAATGAGGATGAGTGGTGGAGGGTAGGCAACTGCACTGCCACACAAAAAGGAGGCCCTGTTTTTGACTGACAATGTTGCAGACAGCACCCATATCCCCAGGTCCACCATCTTGGATCGCCATTTTGAATTGTGAATTTAGACGATGCAGACCATGTCAGTTCCCACAGGATCATTATTCTGCATACTGTATTAACATTAGTAGTTTTGTTTACAGTCTTGGGTGGCATTTCGTTAAAAGGGCCGAAGAAACTGGTACATCTGCCTAATATCGTATAGAACCTCCGCGAGCACACCGATGTGCCGCAACACGATGTGGCATGTACTCGACGAATGTCTGAAGTAGTACTGGAGGCAATTGACACCATGAATCCTGCAGGACTGTCCAAAAATCCGTAAGAGCACGAGGGGGTGAAGATCTCTTCTGAACAGCGCGTTGCAAGGCATCCCAGATTTGCTCAATAATGTTCATGCCTGGGGAGTTTGGTGGCCAGCGGAAGCGTTTAAACTCAGAAGAGTATTCCTGGAGCCACTCTGCTGCAATTCTTGATGTGTGGGGTTGGCATTATCCTGCTGGAACTGCAGAATGCACAATGGGCATGAATGGATACAGGTGACCAGACAGGATGCTTACATACGTGTAATCTGTCAGAATCGTATCTAGACGTATCAGAGGTCCCATACCAGTCCAACTGCGCACGCCCACACCATTACAGATCCTCCACCAGCTTGAGAAGTCCCTTGCAGACATGCAGGGTCCATGGATTCATGAAGTTGTCTCCATACCAACCTAACAACTGCGCCAGACACTTGTCGTCTTATATAGGCGTTGCCGACCGCAGCGCTGTCTCATGCCTGTTTACATACCTCTGTATGTCAATACACAAGCCTATATTACGAGGTTACTTTGTAGTTACTTTGGCGCTTGTGTGTGTGTGTGTGTGTGTGTGTGTGTGTGTGCAGGTGGGTGGGTGGGTGTATAGGGTGAAGTGTCATGCAATCTTACTGTGCTGTGTACAAACTTTTCAATTGCCCATCATATTGCCCCTTCATATGTAATACTCAAGCCGCGCGGAGTAAATCTAGGGACCGATGACTTCAGAAGTTTGGTCCCTTAGGAATTCACACACATTTGAACATTTGTAGTACTCAAAGTCCAAACTTCGTCCAAAATGTTTCAGAGTAGGCATCATAAATCCAGACTACTTATGATCGCGAATAGCTCTAAGTTCAACGACTGTCTTAACCATTTCACTACAGTCGAACATATTTCCATGTCCTATAACCTAGTAGGCTTGTAGAATTTGTCAAAGAGCACACACACTGTCGTTTTACATCACATCTTATGATATCTGCTATCGTGGCAAGCAAAAAGAATTCCTGCACGAGCACCTTTGATGGTGGAATCATGCGGCATTCATCAAAAAATGATTTATTGCTAATATATGTCCCACTATCCCAGCAGTCAATTACGAGCATGTTTCATATATTGCTCACAGATTGAGATGTCTCATCTGTCATCATAGAACTACGCTGGAAGTATTAGATGTCTTACGAATAACATAAAACGTTTACATCTTATCTGAGGAATCACTTAAGGTGTAGTGCTAGTCTGGACAGTAGATCTAATTCTGTTTACACGAATGATGGTGAGAGTTTAACATTTCGTCTACATCGATATCAAATTTCCAGCAGACCAAGCTGTACCTACAGCGAAATCAGTGTTGCTTAAGACAAAAAAAAAGTCACCTATGAAAATAGTGTGTGGCCCCTGTGGTACAGCTGGTTGAGAATCCGTGGTTACTCTGGGCCATATCAGTGGTTCATAGCTTCACTATTCTGACAGCGTCCTCCGTTACACAGACGAATGGAGGCTCTATTCGCCTGTAGAGTCTGGACCATGCAGGCAGAGTGCACTGTGATCTGACACTGGTGACTGTTTTACATGTTAAAATGCTGCATACAGCTTAGTTTTTTGTGATGAATTTCACAAGCATAGTTCCTGAACCTTTTTATTTTCAGAGCCGCCACAAAAGCTTACCCCCTGAGAAGAACAAATTTGCAACTCTTGATGTTCAGTTTCCCAGCAGAATGTATCTGCGGATTGCAGATTGTTGCCAATTTAGTTTAATTTTGAATCCCTGTCATTTTTCAATTTATATTAAACTACAAGTATGTTTCCTGCATTTTACATTTTTCCCATCACTTAAACGTGGGTCATGTGGGCTGTGGCTACAGTGCTATCACAGGTAGTGTACCACTGGCGGAGATCAGACCCTCTCTATTCCACTTCACGTTAGGCAGTTAAATCGACAATATGCGTGTGGCGTCTCTTGTCACGGAGCTGTCACCGGCAAACTGTGGCGCAACACTAGGGAGTGTGGGACTCAGTGCTCGCAGCTCGATCCAGCCCTCCATGTCTCAGCAGTTGGACTATTTTGAATATCCTGCCAAATTTGGAATCCCCGGCGATTTTTTTTAATTTCCCGCCACTATATACATAGGGAAATTGGCCTTTGTCAGATTAGAGGGAGGGGAAGAAATATGTTGACGTTATCGATGAAGTTATAGGAGATGTACTTTGGTGCCAGAACCTACCCACACTACCTGCTATTTCTTATCCACATTCAATAGCGCTTAAAATGAGTAGTACAGGGATAAAATACTTTTCATTCTTTAAGATGTTACTTTTCACAAAAATATTTGGGGAACTCTCGACCATGATGCGTGTGACTTCACGAGGCGAAGTAGGTCAGATGCAGTTGTGCGTGTGGTCTTTATTCTTTATCTTTAGCCCACTTTCTGAATGATTTTCACTCCAAACACTGCCATACATTATGTTACGGTATTGGCCTTTCCAAGAGATATCTATTTCCTTCAGGAAAAGTGTATTGTTGTATTCCATCATTTTTCGGGAGTGCATCCGGACTATTACTAACTCGTAACCCAAACCTTTCTCAAGGTGAGTTGTTGGTAACAAAAGCATCAATCTATATACAGGTTTACGCTTCCAAGAGTAAAACAAAGGACGCGCGGAGTCAGCGAACCACAGTGCTTACAAAGTCTTTGGGTGATTATTATGGATGACATATTTTGTGAGGTCAAGCAGTGAAGACCTAGAATTACATTTTCTTTGAGAGCACACACGTGAAATGAGGGGTTTCCATGATTTGTCGAACTGGAAACCCTCATCTCTGTTGAGTAGTTTGTCTGCTAATTGTATTTCCACGACTTTCTTGATCACTGAATCCCAGCAGGATGGGACTGTGGCCAGTATCTTAACTATCCCGTTATCCATGGAACGGCCAGTGGAAATACAGTGTTCACCCATTGCAGATCTATTGAGCTGTAGAAGTCGAGTGTATCTCTGGTGTTCAATGCAACGTTCTTTTACAATGCGTACTGTTTATCCTACATACTTTTTACCACATTCACAAGGAAACGCCTCATTTCACGCATGTGCTTCTAACATTCTGCGTGGTGTCTGTTGTTCTAAGTCGTGTCTCCCTACCACTTTCGGTCAACGACGCTCTGAGCGTGTTTTTTAGTGAATTGACTAGTTTGAACCTGGGACCTGTTGCTGGTAAGGAGACGCCAGACCACACACGACATGTAGAGTTCAGAAGAGTTCAGTAAGACTAGCGATGATCTAACCAAATACTTAATGATTTCAGCGTCAGCTCCACTGCACTCCCTGTAAAAGAATCTTAATACTAACTAAATTTAGTGGAAGGGGTTCAAGGCTTTCCTATTTTTAGGTAGCTGGTAAAATAACGTCGAAAAAGCAGTTAAGTTTACCATTGAAAATTTTATTCTACTCACAAAACATTGTTTATAAATTGCACTATTGATAAAAGGAAATGTTTTAATACAGGATGATAAAAACCAACTGCGTTCAACAAAAATGTGAACGAATATTCCCTGAATGGTTTTCCAAGTTCTACAATGGATCGAAGGATGACCTATGCCATATCACATCTATAATCTAGGTTTAAATTGAGTTTCACAAAAGATAAATCTATCAAAATGGTCTACAGTGACCCTCAATTACCTATAATTACTTATCTAACTTGTCGTAAATTACAGTGGCTGATGTGACTTCTCAATAATTATATAACAGAAAAATCATCGCGTTTCAGATTTTAACTTACGTAGCAAATGTGAATACCATGAGCTTTAATTGACGATCGACACTAGTATTACGTAAAAAGGGGATGTAACAGATGAGACTTCTGCAGTTCTGGGGGAAGCTTTATGCACTCAAAAATGCGGCATCGTGTGCGTTCATTACCTTGTCGGTGTTCGTCAGGGGGCGGCGGCCAGCGCAGCTCCATCCAGCTCGCCGTCTCGGAAGCAACTCTTTTCTTAACTTCTCCTTACTACAATTTACCGAAGTTGGTTTAAAAAAAAACTATATGGCTGTGTTTTCATCTGACCAATCAGGGTCTCAATGTTAACCTTAAGCTCCGCCTACAAAAATTCTGTCTATCCAATGAGAAACGTTATACTTTTCGTGGTGGGGGCAACGTTTTTAAAGTTTGAAAAGTAACAGAGACGCGAAAAAGTCTCACGCTAAAACTTGCGGCTGGTGTGGCCCTTTTAGTGTTATCATAAGATCTATACTGTTCTTGTGGAAGGCTCTAGCTTTTAACATGGGATGGGGGGTGGTCCTGTCGGTTAGCTGGCGACGTGGGTGTCCGTCCCTTATCGTAGGGCCTTCTAGCTTAACACAGTTCTGCTCTCCACTTCTGTTCTCGTTTCTCCCCTCGGAACTGCGTCTGTCTCACGGTGGGAAGGTATGACATGCATTTAGGCATTCTTGTGTTAGTCTGTGGTATTCCATTTGCTCACTCGTTACTCGTATTACTTTGGTTAATTTAATGTCACGATTTATTCGGAGCTATGTGACATACTACTGGATTTGCTTATCATGTCAGGGTTTTCATGAAAGGTGTTGGATTTGCCTGACACCTTACATGCTCTCAAAGGAAATATTATCCTACGTTTTCACTGCCTTGCCTTACAAACTATGCCATCTATAATAATTAACCAAATACTTTGTAATCACTGTGGTTTCCCTGACTCTGAGTTTATTTTGTTTCACTCTTGGAGGCGTAAATTTTTATCTATGACTGATGCTCTTGATACCAGCAATATTATCTTTGTGCCTTCCGAGTGTAAAGTGGGTTAAAAATCTTGCAAGCAGTTCACCTTGATAGTGGCTGAAAAGTTGAAGGCTGAAATATCGGTACATAGATTAATAATATCTTCGCTGCACTCCCGAAAACATCCTATCCGTCGGGAAAACTTAAAGAAACTCAAAATATATAATTCCTTTCAAGGAAAACCATATTTGCTTCAGCATATTTGATGTGAAGGAGTTACGAATATTGATAGCACAGCAGTATACTCACTCCTTTGCTTTATATGACCTGTCCAACTTTATTTCGAGGTGTTGGGTTCCTCATGAAATATGGGTGCAATCGCTTTTACATGAAACATCCAGTACGCTCTCCTTGCGGACAGACAGATGCATTTAATCGATAAATTTGAACACATCTACAGTGACTGTCGACGTCACGGCTCCTTTTGCTTTCGAGAAGAAATTGTGTCCATTTCATCAGTTAACTGTAAATACCGAACAGAATTCTTAGAATTCCAATATGCTTCGCAAGGATGTTCATGAGCTGTGGCGAAATATCATCCGTGTTAGCCGAAGCCACTACCGTGAAGCAATCATCTTATTGCCTTAATTGCTCGGACAGCTAAATGGGTCTGGCGCCAATGATTTAACTTGTTCTGGAGAGTGTTCACATTTCACGTTCAATAGCAGCTGCAAAGATTAAAATCATTTTATGCTGTTTCCTCGTGGGCAATAAATCTTCATTTTTTACTGTCAAATACATTCTTGTACGCCACACCATCAATGTTCCACCAGATGCATAATACCATCTTTTGTGGGTGTGGGCAGGCCTCTGTAAAGGGAGTTGCTGCTTTGTTTGGGCTCAACCATTTCTTTCTTTTCATTATGTTAGTATAAAGACGCCATTTCTCGTCACCAGTAACGATACAGGATAGGAATGGTCGGTGTTGTTCCCGAGTCAATTGATGACGAGCAAGCAGAGATGCACATTTGGCCACCCATTGAATTTTGTGATTTTTGGCCTAGAGCATGCGCTACCAATACACTCGAATTTTGAACCTTCTCCATGCATGCAAATATCGCAAGACAGTGGAATGATCACAGTTTATCACATTTGCCAGTTCTCAAGTACAATAGACGTGGATAATTGTGAATTAATGCTTTTAAACGATCCTCATCAAGCCCCGAAAGTCTTCCTTAACGTGGAGAGTCACTAATATCAAAACGTTCTTCTGTAAACTGAGATAACCATTTTCTTGTCGTGCTCGGTCCAATGGCATTATCCCCATATACGGCGCCAATGTTTTTGACTGCCTATGATGCTGTCATTCTTCTATTGAATTCAGACAAAGGAAAATATCGGAAATGTTCCGATATCTCCAGTTGGCACTCCATTT
Source organism: Schistocerca cancellata (assembly GCF_023864275.1). NCBI lineage: Eukaryota > Metazoa > Arthropoda > Insecta > Orthoptera > Acrididae > Schistocerca > Schistocerca cancellata. The sequence goes on along the minus strand of NC_064629.1, from coordinate 206,704,638 downwards.
TCTAGCGTCCACATCTCCATTTATTATCTCCAAATGATAATATGTAAACTGAAGTAGCAACAGTGAACTACAAATAAAAAGTGCCAATCGATAAATAAACCCATAGCAACAGGAATACCAGCATGCAAAACAAAATTACTACGAACTTATGTACCATCCTAAAACTAGGCTAATGAAGAAGTAACTAAATAAAGTATTCTACTAATCAAGCTAGCCCTTGTATTTCTTTCAGTTTCTGATATTAAGAAAACAACAGTTTTCTCAAACGAACGTGTTTTCAATTCCATTGCGTTACATGTTTAATTTGCATGAACTTACTGGAACCTACAATTTGTTTTAATTCATGGCACTGTTTCGAAACAAAGTATTGTTAACGCCACTTCAGAAAGATATGAGAAGAGAAATACTGATTACTGCTCAGTTCCAGCTGTCTCCTCCTGTTAAAGTATTTAGAAATTGACCCTTTGTTCCATGATATTTTGTTTTTCAAATCAATATAAGTTTCTATCAAGATACTTAAATCATGCCACTCCGTCCGGATGGTCGAGCGCGTTAAAACACCGCTTCTGTGTTAAGGGGAGGTGAGCCTGTCGTAAATCGAACCCGCCTTACGGATTAAATACGACGGGTGGCGAGCCAGCCATACTGGATGTGGCTGTTAGGCGGTTTCCCATTGCAGAGTCCTAAAGCATCGACTGTACACCGACCAGCGTAGCGCCTCGAAATGGCCTCAAGAGGGTGCTGACCCGAGGGCCAATGGAAAGAGTGGGCAGCGCCACACCTCCAGGAGGACAGAGTCCAGCGCCCCCTGTCAACGCTGACTTGACTAGCCGCCCATCGATGGTCGGGCCCAGTTCGGTAGCAAACTTCGACAGCATGCGTACAGAGTAATATACTACTGGCCATTAAAATTGGTACACCACGAAGATGACGTGCTACAGACGCGAAATTTAATTGACTGGAAGAAGGTGCTGTCATATGCAAATGATTAGCTTTTCAGAGCATTCATACAAGGTTGGCGCCGGTGGCGACACCTACAACGTGCTGACATGAGGAAAGTTTCCAAAGTATTTCTCATATACAAACAGCAGTTGACCGGCGTTGCCTGGTGAAACGTTGTTGTGATGCCTCGTGTAAGGAGGAGAAATGCGTACCATCACGTTTCCGACTTTGATAAAGGTCGGATTGTAGCCTATCGCGATTGCGGTTTATCGTATCGCGACATTGCTGCTCGCGTTGGTCGAGATCCAATGACTGTTAGCAGAATATGCAATCAGTGGGTTCAGGAGGGTAATACGGAACGCCGTGCTGGATCCCAACGCCCTCGTATCACTATAACACTAGCAGCCGAGATGGCAGGCGTATCCGCATGGCTGTAACGGGTTGTGCAGCCACGTCTCGATACTTGAGGCAACAGATGGGGACGTTTGCAAGACAACAACCATCTGCACGAACAGTCTGACGACGTTTGCAGCAGCATGGACTATCAGCTCGGAGACCATGGCTGCGGTTACTCTTGACGCTGCATCACAGACAGGAGCGCCTGCGATGGTGTACTCAACGACGAACCTGGGTGCACGAACGGCAAAACTTAATTTTTTCGGATGAATCCAGATTCTGTATACAGCATCATGATGGTCGCATCCGTGTTTGGCGACATCGCGGTGAACGCACATTGGAATCGTGTATTCGTCGTCGCCATACTGTTGTATCACCCGGGGTTATGGTATGGGGTGCCATTGGTTACACGCCTCGGTCACCTCTTGTTCGCATTGATGGCACTTTGAACAGTGGACGTTACATTTCAGATGTGTTACGACCCGTGGCTGTACCCTTCATTCGATCCCTACGAATCCCTACATTTCAGCAGGATAATGCACGACCGCATGTTGCAGGTCCTGTACGGGCGTTTCTGGATACAAAAAATGTTCTACTGCTGCCCTGCCCAGAGCATTCTCCAGATCTCTCACCAATCGAAAACGTCTGGTCAATGGTGGCCGAGCAACTGGTTCGTCACAATACGCCAGTCACTACTCTTGATGAACTGTGGTATCGTGTTGAAGCTGCATGGGTAGCTGTACCTGTACAAGCCATCCAAGCTTTGTTTGACTCAATGTCCATGCGTATCAAGGCCGTTGACGACTTATGACAAAGTGATAGATATATGGATAGGTCGATACCATTATTTCGAAGGTCGTCAGACTGATATCAAATTATAGAGTCTATAAGACCCGTTATAGAAGCAATAAGCAGCATACAGCAGTTTAATGGTAACACGATTAAAAAGTGACATGTGGAGACACAGTCATAATAATAAGCATACTGCAGCTTTACAAACCTCAGGCGCCGGTCGCGGTGGTCTAGCGGTTCTAGGCTCTCAGTCCGGAACCGCGCGACTGCTACGGTCGCAGGTTCGAATCCTGCCTCGGGCATCGATGTGTGTGATGTCCTTATGTTAGTTAGGTTTAAGTAGTTCTAAGTTCTAGGGGACTGATGACCACAGCAGTTAAGTCCTATAGTGCTCAGAGCCATTTGAACCATTTTAAACCTCAGGTAAATAAAATTTAGATAGCAGAAATACGTAATTCACATAAGGAAAGCGATGTTTTAAGAAGAAATGCGTAGAAGATGGGATCAATTTGTTATAGAAACATCACGCAGCCATTACCGTCAGGGGTTGAAAACCTTGGATTTTACCTCGAACCTGACAGTGCAAGGCGGCAAACTGTCTGCAAGTAATCGATATCTATGTTGATTCATTCTGTTCTCCTCCATGCTGTGTGGAACCTCTAAACACTTAGTTCTTTTATGTCTCGCAGCCTATGTAATTATTCTACGTTAACGTAGTGGCTTAACAGCAAATCATTTATACTTGTTAAAACTTCTACGGTTTTTTGTACGCTAAACTAAACTAACTTTGAAACTATGTTAGTGCCTACACTGCGTGAATAACCATCCTCATTTAATTCATGAGCCAAGTAATGCTATTCTACATAGATTCACGAGCTATATGCCCTTTATTGTTACCATGATACAACAACTATCAGTCAGTCACAATCTAGTGTAATTAAAACTAATCTTCTGAAACGAACTAACTGAATCCCGCGATAAAGGGTTTGATAAAAAATATGGAAGCACCGTGAGAACTGCATGCTTAAATATAAATGCAGATGCTAGCCACTCCAGCAGGTTGCGCTGTAGCATCTGACAACGAACGGCACCATTGCAATGTCCTCAATACGTTGCGAGTGTCAGTCGTGATCAGAAAAAAGTCCTGTGTAGTTGTGAGTGCATTGTGTCGGAGCTAAGTGAATTCGAACGTGTGCAGAATATTGATGGTCGTATGGTGCGTGTTTCCGCAACCAAAACAAGCGAGGTAGGGCAATGATTAGCACACTGGGCTCGCATTCGGCCCGCGTCCGGCCATTCTGATTTAGGTTGTCCATGATTTCCCTAAATCACTTCAGGTAAATACCGGGATGGCTCCTCTGAAAGGACACGGCCGATTTCCTTCCCCATCCCTCCCAAAACCGAGCTCATGTTCCGTCTCTAGTGACCTTATTGTCGACGGGACGTTAAACACTAATCTCCTCCTCCACAACCAAGGGAGCCGAAGTGCTTGGTGTTTCAAGAGGCAATGTATCGAAGAGTTATTCCTCATACGGAGAAAGCAAAAAACATCATCCGCTAAATCACAAGGCTGGGTGAAAGTGTATGTTGAGTGGTCATGACAGACTGTCATTGAAGATGACTGTGACGAAAAGTAAGACGACCACAACTGCAAACGTCACTACAGAACTGAATGTTGTACTGATGAACGCTTCCATCACAAAAACAACAGAAAAGGAACTCCATAAGCGGGTAATTACAGGGCGAGCTTTACTCCTCAGTGATGCAAATGCCCATAACAGTAAAACGTGGTGCCGAAGTCATAAACCTGGAGCTATTGAGCACTGGAAGAAAGTTATTTACTCGGATGAGTCTTTTTTCACACCCTTTCCAGTTTCTGGCCTAGTTCACTTCCCAATAGTGAAACATGGCGGGGGTTCGACGATGATTTGGGCAGCCATATCATGGTATTTCATGGGCCCCATAGCTACTCTGCAGGGTCGCATTACTGCCAAGGATTACGCTACCATTTTGGCTGATCAGGTCCTTCTCAAGATACCACGTTTGGTTCCAAATGGTGATGCTGTGTTCCAAGACGACAGGGCGACTGTTCACACAGCTCGCATCGTCCAGTGGTGGCGTCTGAGTACGAGGATGAACCTCCCCTGGCACCACAGTCTCCAGGAATGGGATACATTATTGAGCCTGTGGTCTGCTTTGCAGAGAAAGGTTTCTTTGGTTTCCTTTACCGTTTGCTCAATGTACAGTTCGATTAACGTCGGGGATAGGCTACAGCCCTATCTCCCTTCTCAATAAATACTTGTCTTTCATGCCCTTTAAGGGGGGTAGGACGTCAAACGGGCCGACTTGGAGCAGGAGAGGCACCACAGTACATTTTAATTTCCACTGTCTATACTTTTACAAATAAATTCATAAAACTTTGTCAGCATGACCAGGAAGGATTCAGAATTCACACTCACAGCAGTGGAAGTTCGAGAACATAACGAAGTATTTTTTTTACATGTGAAATTTCATCATTTTTTCACTTACTAATGGCTGCATTTGTTGCTATAGGTACACTTTTCTTCATAAGTTAGAGACATCCTTCGATGAATTTTGCACAGCATGCATACCATACTTACAGGTGTATGAAACTCTAGAATTTATATAATTTATGAAAAAACGAATGATCTGTTGTATTTTAAACTTCATGTTTAGAAAAAACACAAATTTTGTAGTTAATTACCTCAATTTTTACCACAGTTTTTAATAGATTTGGAAAATTTTAGAGTTTCATACACCTTTAATTATGGTCGGATTCGACTGCATTCGGGCATTAATCATGGAGCAAAACAAGTGTCGCATCTACAAGACCACGATGGAGTCGGTGGCAGACATGCCTACGCGGATTATGGCATCAGTAGATGAGTTAACAGGTCATCTTCTTGGCGCAGATACCGTCGCTGCCTCAGAATAAGTCGTGGCTTCGAGCTCCAATTCTGGCACTGGTATAGGATTCAATTCCGCTGACACTGTGTGTGTTATAGATTGTTGTATGAGAGACGTGCAGTAAGTAATGTAACACTTTATTTCTGAAAGCAGGTTGGTTTCATTCAGAATTCCAATACACAGTATTATTCCCCACTCTCCTGGTTACAAACCCCTATTTTTCAACATAATATCCGTTCAGTGCGACGGTCTTACGCCATCTTACTGGGAGGGCTTCTGCATCTACATCTACATACATACTTCGCAATCCACCATACGGTGCGTGGCGGAGGGTACCAAGTACCACAACTAGCATCTTCTCTCCCTGTTCCACTCCCAAACAGAAAGAGGGAAAAATGACTGCCTATATGCCTCTGTACGAGCCCTAATCTCTCTTATCTTATCTTTGTGATCTTTCCGCGAAATATAAGTTGGCGGCAGTAAAACTGTACTGCAGTCAGCCTCAAATGCTGTTCCTCTAAATTTCCTCACTAGCGATTCACGAAAAGAACGCCTCATTTCCTCCAGAGACTCCCACCGGAGTTCCTGAAGCATTTCCGTAATACTCGCGTGATGATCAAACCTACCAGTAACAAATCTAGCATCCCGCCTCTGAATTGCTTCTATGTCCTCCGTCAATCCGACCTGATAGGGATCCCAAACGCTCGAGCAGTACTCAAGAATGGGTCCCACCAGCGTTCTATAAGCGGTCTCCTTTACAGATGAACCACATCTTTCCAAAATTCTACCAATGAACCGAAGACGACTATCCGCCTTCCCCACAACTGCCATTACATGTTTGTCCCACTTAATATCGCTCTGCAATGTTACGCCCAAATATTTAATCGACGTGACTGTGTCAAGCGCTACACTACTAATGAAGTATTCAAGCATTGCGGGATTCTTTTTCCTATTCATCTGCATTAATTTACATTTATCTATGTTTAGAGTTAGCTGCCATTCTTTACACCAATCACAAATCCTGTCCAAGTCATCTTGTATCCTCCTACAGTCACTCAACGACGACACCTTCCCGTACACCACAGCATCATCAGCAAACAGCCGCACATTGCCATCCACCATATCAAAAGATCATTTATGTAGATAGCAAACAACAGCGGACCTACCACACTTCCCTGGGGCACTCCAGATGATACCCTCACCTCCGATGAACACTCACCATCCAGGACAACGTACTGGGTTCTATTACTTAAGAAGTCTTCCAGCCACTCACATATTTGGGAACCAATCCCATATGCTCCTACCTTAGTTAGGAGTCTGCAGTGGGGCACCGAGTCAAACGCTTTCCGGAAGTAAAGGAATATGGCATCCGTCTGATACCCTTCATCCATGGTTCGCTAGATATCATGTGAAAAAAGGGCGAGTTGCGTTTCGCAGGAGCGATGCTTTCCAAAGCCGTGCTGATGCATGGACAGCAACTTCTCTGTCTCAAGGGCTTGTATGCACGCATGGTACCACTCTACTGGTCGACGTCGGAGCCAACGTCTTGCTGCATCAAGAACCTCCCAATCGTCCACGTACTGCTTCACGTGGAGTGCATCCTTCATTGGGATGACAGACGCCTCGCCCAACAACTCACCGTGATTTTGTTCACCGTCAGGTCCCCGTACACATTCTGCAAGCGCCTACGAATATCTGCAATGCTCTGCTTTACTGCCAAAAGAAACTCAATTACAGCTCTCTGCTTGGAAGGCATTTTCGTTACAGACACCATTTTGAAGGCTACGTTAGCACTGCTACCAATCGGAAATTCGTGAAACTATAGAGGGTGAAGCGGAAATATTCCCCTACGCCGCACAACAAATTCTGCATTTTTCAACCGAAATTGGCTGAGAAAAAATGTGTTGTATTATTTATGTTATGTTATTTGATGTTAACCGGGGACCTAGAAACGTCCCCGCCGAAGCCGCAGTGGTCCACAACCCCACGACGACTACCGCAGTCCACTTCACCCCTCCGCCGCTCCACACTGAACCCAGCGTTCTTCTGCGGTTCGGCCCGCGGTGGATCCTCCAGGGAACTCTCATCCAGACGAGTGTAACCCCTATGTTTGCATGGTAGAGTAATGGTGGTGTACGTGTACGTGGAGAACTTGTTTGCGCAGGAATCGCCGACGTAGTGTAGCTGAGGCGGAATAAGGGGAACCAGCCCGCATTTGACGAGGCAGATGGAAAACCGCCTAAAAACCATCCACAGATTGGCCGGCTCACCGGACCTCGACACAAATCCGCCGGGCGGATTCGTGCCGGGGACCGGCGCTCCTTTCCGCCGGGAAAGCCGTGCGTTAGACCGCACGGCCAACCGGGCGGGCGTTGTATTATTTACTGAATGTGCATAATTTATGTGTGATGCTTATTCTTCTTCTCCCACTGAGCGAGGTAGCGCAGTGGTTAACATTGGACTGCATTGGTTAGATGAGCATTCAGATAATTGTCCGACCAACCAGATTTATGCTTTTCGTTGTCTCCCCTTATCACTTAAGCTAAATGCCAAGACAGTTCATTTGAAACTGATACAGCCGCTTTCCTTCCCCGTCCTTTCCCCGAAACGACATTGTGCTCCGCCTTAAATGACCTAGTCGTCAGCAGTAAGTTAAGCCCTAATCTTCCTTCCTTCTTATTCTTCAGCGTTTCTTCCACAGTCACAGGATCCGTTAAGAATGCACAGTCGTCCGTCAATGATTTGTAAATATCTTTTTCTTTAATTTTAATTCTGAGACGTGATCCCCTTACCGTCGCCGCAGTTGTGTTACCACAAGGAGGGAAACTCGTTTGCACCAACTATGTGTGGTTTGCCTAAAATGTATGGCTATTTATCGGTATTTGAATTGCTTGAGCCTTGTGTTTCTGAAGTAGAGACCCAGGCTCACATCTACCTAGACGATTATGGATAATCGCGTTAGAAGCGCCCTTGGGCAGGCTCTTACACTACATGGTGCAGTCACATTAATATGACCACCTATAAAGAGCCTGAATGACCATCTTTTACTGCTCGGACGTGCAGGAAGAGACTCACTGAAGTTCTAAAGGGTACCAACCGGGATGTGGAGCTATGTAGACTCCAGTGGCACGGCCAGCTGCGCTACGTTTTTCGGCTGAGGACCCACTGCACGAACAGCCCGATCAAAGTGGTCCCACGGATTCTCTATTGGGTTTAAATGGTTCAAAATGGTTCAAATGGCTCTAAGCACTATGGGACTTAACATCTGAGGTCATCAGTCCCATCGAACTTAGAACTACTTAACCTAACTAACCTAAGGACATCACACACATCCATGCCCGAGGCAGGATTCGAACCTGCGACCGTAGCAGCAGAGCGGTTCCGGACTGAAGCGCCTAGAACTGCTCGGCCACAGCGGCCGGCTGGGTTTAAATCCGGTGAGTTTGGTCGCCAAGGGAGTACGGTTAACTTATCCTGGTGCTGTTCGTATTACGCACGTACACTGTGAGTTTTGTTACACATTGCATTTTCCTACTGGTAGATGCCATCCTGCAGATAAAAAAACGAAGTGCATATAAGGACGGACATGGTCCCCAAGGATAGATGCGTACTTGTGTTGATCCGATGTCCCTTCCATAATGGCGAGATCCCCCAGGGAATGCCACGAAAACATTCCTCAGACCGTAACGCTCACTCCATCGGCCTGGACCCTTCCGACGACTGCTGCAGGGCCGCACACGCCGACGGCTGTCGGTTCGATGGAGCATAAAACGTGATTCATATGAAGAGGCAACCTTCCGTCATTCAGTTGACGTCCAGTTGCAGTATCGTGCAAATTACAGCCTTCGGTTCCGATGAAAAGCAGTCAGCATGAGTGCATCAACCAGCCGCCGGCTACGGAGTCCCATACTCACCAATGTCCGCTGGACGGTCGTTGATGAGACACTTTAGTCCATCTGGGTCACCAGTAGCTCAACACCTGCACGTGTATTCGCCCATACACATCACCGCACCCATGGTTCACCCATGTGATCTAGGTGCACCACAGTTGCCTCGGTACCGGTTTTGGATAGCGCCATTTTGGCATGCACAGTATACTCTAACTACGGTGTCACGCGAACAGTTTACCAAGTTAGCCGCCGGCCGGTGTGGCCGAACGGTTCTAGGCGCTTCTGTCTGGAACCGCGCGACCGCTACGGTCGCAGGTTCGAATCCTGCCTCGGGCATGGATGTGTGTGATGTCCTTAGGTTAGGTAGGTTTAAGTAATTCTAACTTCTAGAGGATTGATGACCTCAGATGTTAAGTCCCATGGTGCTCAGAGCCATTTGAACCATTTTGAACCAAGTTAGCCGTTTCGGTTATGCTTCCACCCTTGGCCCGAAAGCCAATCATCATGCCCTTTTTGCTGCGTTTCCACAGAGCGACAACGGCTGAACTGTTTTCTGCATCCCCCGACACGCTTTATATACGCTTCTCTGTTAGTGCTACCGTCTGTCAGTGATTAATGCACGGTGAAGTCGAACATAGCCGGTGGGCACGATAATGGGACTAGACCGTGTAGAACTACGATCTATATACCGGCACGTGGATTTGATCCGGGTGTGTCAGTTCCCTGGCTACAACGTAGCGCGATGCACTCTAAGCTTTGCAGGCAGCTTGTGTTTGTATATGTGTCTGTTATAGTAGTTGAAATAACAGGAAATCGATTGTAGTAAGTAAATGTAACATTAGCGCAAGTTGTCTAAATGAGCTATTAGCCAACAATCATTATTTTTAGTGAGAACAAAAATATACAGGATGTTACAAAAAGGTACGGCCAAACTTTCAGGAAACATTCCTCACACATAAATAAAGAAAAGATGTTATGTGGACATGTATCCGGAAACGCTTAATTTCCATGTTAGAGCTCATTTTAGTTCCGTCCACCTACGCTCAATGGAGCACGTTATCATGATTTCATACGGAATACTCTACCTGTGCTATTAGAAAATGCCTTTGCAAGTACGACACAACGTGTGGTTCATGCACGATGGAGCTCCTGCACATTTCAGTCGAAGTGTTCGTACGCTTCTCAACAACAGATTCGGTGACCGATGGATTGGTAGAGGCGGGGGGGGGGGGGGGGGCTTATGTGGTAGAGGCGGACCAATTCCATGGCCTCCACGCTCTCCTGACCTCAACCCTCTTGACTTTCATTTATGGGGGCATTTGAAAGCTCTTGTCTACGCAACCCCGGTACCAAATGTAGAGACTCTTTGTGCTCGTATTGTGGACGGCTGTGATACAATACGCCATTCTCCAGGGCTGCATCAGCGCATCAGGGATTCCATGCGACGGAGGGTGGATGCATGTATCCTCGCTAACGGAGGACATTTGCTGTGGTACGTTCTGTTGCTGTGTGTTTCCATTCCATGATTAATGTGATCTGAAGAGAAGTAATAAAACGAGCTCTAACATGGAAAGTAAGCGTTTCCGGACACATGTCCACATAACATATTTTCTTTCTTTGTGTGTGAGGAATGTTTCCTGAAAGTTTGGCCGTACTTTTCTGTAACACCCTGTATAGACCGTCTGATGTTATTAAATATATGTACTACATCTTATGCACAACTACAGTGCTGATGTAGAAGCGTGTGGGCGCCGTTTCAAGCCTTTCCTGTAAGTGAGCACAGAAACAGAAACGTTCTCCGCCTTTTGAAGTCTCACACGCATTTCACCCAGAGGGTTTAGAGATATTTCGCTCATAGCTAGATGGTTCAAATGGCTCTAAGCACTATGGGACTAAACGTCTGATGTCATCAGTCCCGTAGACTTAGAACTACTTAAACCTAACCAACCTAAGGACACCACACACATTCATGTACGAAGCAGGATTCTATCCTGCGACCGTAGCAGCAGCGCGGTTCCGGACTGAAGCGCCTAGAACCGCTCGGCCAAGACAACCTGCCATAGCTAGATAACAGCACGTTTTCGCGCGTAAGTTTCTACTTAAAATTGTATCGAATCAATCAACACTAAAAGTTATCAAAGAGTATAAGAGAAATTCAGCGACATCTTGTAGTACTTTTTTTAAGAATTTCCTAAATGGTGACGAAAAGAGTGTGCCTTTTACACATTTACGTATGGTGGCAAATAAAATGTGGATTTAAATATCTAGCAACGGAATACGGCTAAATAACATGACATGTAAATGTCCATACGGATGGTTAAGCGCGAGGGAAGCGGTGGGTATTCAGAGAACACACGGGATCAAAGTTTGCGGATAGCTGTCGCATCCCGGCGCGTGTCGGGCCGGGCGCCGGCAGCTGCGGCGGCGCCGCCTCTAGCAGGAAATCCTGCTGACAACCTGGGAAGCCACGCTCCCACCTCCCACACTGACCGCATCATCGGTTTCAAAGAACGTACCGGCCTCAGAAATGAGTAACGAAGTGATATGTGGTGTCTGTACAGTCTACAGCTAGTTTTCTATGAATACAAAAAAAATGGTTCAAATGGCTCTGAGCACTATGGGACTCAACTTCTGAGGTCATCAGTCCCCTAGAACTTAGAGCTACTTAAACCTAACCAACCTAAGGACATCACACACATCCATGCCCGAGGCAGGATTCGAACCTCCAACCGTAGCGGTCTCGCGGTTCCAGACTGCAGCGCCTAGAACCGCACGTATGAATACACTACAGCTCAACAGCCATTATAAATTTTGAACTTAGTAACCCCAGACAATATTACCGCGAAAGTGTTTTATTTGGAAAGCGTTGTCTACTCTTCTTGTTCACTTTTCGCCTTTATTCCGTACCTAGGCGTCACGATTCTTACCGAATTTGTCATTATTAATGTTAGATGGTAATCGGATGCGTTACAAGTTAAATACCTTTTGAAACAGAAGCTATTGAAAACCGACACAAATTTACTTTTTGTGAAGCCTGGTGAAACTGTTTAGATATTAAAGAAACTCATTTCATTTGCAAATGCCACATGTTCCATGGCAGGAGATCTTCAGTTTCAAGGTAGAAGATGGTGCGCGACCGACGAAGTACGCCTTAACTGTCCACACGTTAGACATTGAAGAGCCTAAGAAACTGATACACCTGCATATTATCGTGTAGGTCACCCGCGAGCACGCAGAAATGCCGCAACACGACATGGCATGCACTCGACTCATGTCTGAAGTAGTGCTGGAGGGAAAGTTCATGTCTGGGGAGTTTGGTGGCCATCAGTAGTGTTCAAACTCAGAAGAGCCACTCTGTAGCAATTCTGGACCTGTGGGGAGTCGCATTGTCCTTCTGGAATTTCCCAATGCACAATGGATGCACAAGACAGAATGCTCACGTACGTGTCACCTATCAGACCAGTATCTAGACGTATCAGAGGTCCCATATTAGTCCGATTGCACACGCCCCACACAATGACAGAGCCTCCACCTGCCTGAACAGTCCCCTGCTAACACGCAGGGTCCATGGATTCATGAGGTGGTCTCCACACCCGTACACGTCCATCCGCTCGATACAATTTGAAACGAGACTCGTCCGACCAGGCAACATGTTTCCAGTCATCCACAATCCAATGTCAGTGTTGAAGGGCCCAGATGGGGCGTAAAGCTTTGTGTCGTGCTGTCATCAAGGGTACATGAGTGGGCCTTCGGCTCCGAAAGTCCGTGTCGATGATGTTTCGTTGAATGCATCGCACGTTGACACTTGTTGATGGCCCGGTATTGAAATCTGCAGCAGTTTGCGGTAGGGTTTCACTCCTGTCAAGTTGAAGGATTCTCTTCAGTCGTCGTTGGTCCCGTTCTTGCAGGATCTTTCTCCTGCCGCAGCAATATCAGAGATTTGATGTTTTACCGGATTTCTGATATTCGCGGTACGCTCGTGAAATTGTCGTACGGAAAAATCCCCACTTCATCGCTACCTCGGAGATGCTGTGTCTCATCGCTAGTGCGCCGACTATAACACCATGTTCAAACTCACTTAAATCTTAGTAACTTGCTATTGTAGCAGCAATAAGCGATCTAACAACTGCGCCAGACACTTGTTGTCTTATATAAGCGTTGTCGGCCGCAGCGCCGTATTCTGCCTGTTTACATATCTCCGTATCTGAAGGCGCATGCATTTACCAGTTTCCTTGGCGCTTCAGTGTATAACTAGTTTTGAAAATATACTCACTGTAAAATTCTGTAACTGAAGAATTAACAATATCTTCTAAAAGGTTTAATATATTTTACCGCATTTTAATATATGGGAATAAGAATATATGCATATGCTGCACAAAAAACAACCTCATCTCTCGGAACAACAAAAAAAAAAGAAAATTAGAGAATACCGGAAAATGGTTATGGCGGTCTCTTCTTGTGATTCTGTAACCGGTTATTAGACTAAAAATCGACCAAGAAGAATCATGGGTTCTTAGGTTCTTTCTCACCTTTGAAAGTTAAAAAAACTTATTTATGAAATCCGCTATTACAGCTTGTGCTTTCAGTCTTGTTCAAGTGTGATGATGTTTGTTGATAATATGTATACATATCTGATATATTTTTAAGTTTTGGTATGCACTAAAGCACCAAACACGAATAGTGTGGCGTTTTATAATTTAACTACAATTCACGTGGCTTTATGTTAGCGAAATTATGTGATTCCGTATGTGTACACCGTGTTTTGCAGTTACGCTGTGTTTCACTCAAAAATGGCTAAACGCCGAAATTTAATTTTATAAAAAAATAATTTCATCTTTCGTAGTTGATAATTATGTATTTAGAATGTTTCATATAACAGTGAATGCCGCCCAAGTAAAATTAATCAGGTTCAAATGGTTCAAATAGCTCTGAGAACTATGGGACTCAACAGCTGAGGTCATCAGTGCCCTAGAACTTAGAAATAATTAAACCTAACTAACCTAAGGACATCATACACATCCATGTCCGAGGCAGGATTCGAACCTGCGACCGTAGCTGTCACGCGGCTCCAGACTGTAGCGCCTAGAACCGCTCGGCCACAACGAACGACAAAAAAAAATCAGAAAAAGAAACTGTTTAATGCATGACCTACATTATTGTGGCTCGATAAAACCTATTATGGACGTGGAATAGGTGGAGATAGTATTGTTGAGTTGTCTTTTAACGTCACTCAACCTCCAAATTTACTTGTTTATTTATACAGCTTTCTTAGAACTTCAGCTAGTCGAGTAAGTGGAATTGCGTATTCCTACAATGAAATGGTTTCTATTATTATCTTAAAAACAAAATTCTAAAGGAAAGGAAATGAAAGTTAAGAATCTACGTGCTTTCGCATATTTGGAGAAAATAAATCATTCCGCTAAAGTCGCAAATATTATCTGTCCTCATATATGAAGTCCTCGTAGCTGAAGAGGAAACTTCTGCATAAAACAATTTTACAGGCGTTTTACTAAATTGTATATGATTTATTAAGGCGTGGACAGCCATTGATCTCTTAAGTGCAGATACACATGAGGCCCGCTCTCTTACGGGAGTCGACGAAATGCTGCGAGTGATGAGAGTAATGGGCAAGGGGCACTGCATTAGCTTTGTGTGGATAAGTTTAGAATTTGGGCTTATCGGGAGGGGTGCTAGGATAGTCCGTGTAGCTGACCACTGTATCCCGATCGCTTAGTGGTCGCCAGCACGGTAACTCAGCGTGTTCGGTCAGAGGGCTAGCTGCCCTCTGTAACAGAAAGGTGACTAGAGGAATTAACGATGAACTTGAACGAGTAACACGTGAAGTCCGCCCGGACAAAATATAACGAACAATGACGAACAAAATAAGAAAAGAAATGGTCAGAGCATTTGCCTTAGTAAGCAGGAGACCACGGTTCGAATCTCAAACTGGCACCAATTTTCAATTTTCCACATTCGTTTCAATCAATGCCCGCTTGCAACCAATGTCTGTAATTCCTTTGTGTCTTAATCTCTATTTATTATTTAAAGCTGAAAAAAATGGTTCAAATGTCTCTGAGCACTATGGGACTTAACTTCTGAGGTCATCAGTCCACTAGAACTTAGAATTACTTAAACCTGACTAACCTAAGGACATCACACACATCCATGCCCGAGGCAGGATTCGAACCTGCGGCCGTAGCGGTCGCGCGGTTCCTGACTGTAGCGCCTAGAACCGCTCGCCATTTAAAGCTGAAATTATTTTTAATATTTATCGTTTTGTAACCCCATCTTCACTCGCCTCTGGCAATTACCGAGCTTCATTCTTTCACTGACTTTTTTAACCAGTAATACAAAAATTTCCTCTAGGTCTTTCAAAATAAATAAACATCTCCCATTAATAGACTTCACTATATTTTTGCTCATGATAACCTTAGCTTGAAATGGGAGATACGATATTGCGTGAAGAGTTTGACAGAGCACTGAAAAACCTGAGTCGAAACAAGACCCCGGGAGTAGACAACATTCCATTAGAACTACTGACGGCCTTGGGAGAGCCAGTCCTGACAAAACTCTACCATCTCTTGAGCAAGATGAATGAAACAGGCGAAATACCCTCAGACTTCAAGAAGAATATAATAATTCCAATCCCAAAGAATGCAGGTGTTGACAGATGTGAAAATTGCCGAACTATCAGTTTAATAAGTCACAACTGCAAAATACTAACGCGAATTCTTTACAGACGAATGGAAAAACTAGTAGAAGCCGACCTCGGGGAAGATCAGTTTGGATTCCGTAGAAATGTTGGAACACGTGAGGCAATACTGACCCTACGACTTATCTTAGAAGCTAGATTAAGGAAGGGCAAACCTACGTTTCTAGCATTTGTAGACTTAGAGAAAGCTTTTGACAACGTTGACTAGAATACTCTCTTTCAAATTCTGAAGGTGGCAGGGGTAAAATACAGACAGCGAAAGGCTATTTACAATTTGTACAGAAACCAGATGGCAGTTATAAGAGTCGAGGGACATGAAAGGGAAGCAGTGGTTGGGAAGGGAGTGAGACAGGGTTGTAGCCTCTCCCCGATGTTATTCAATCTGTATATTGAGCAAGCAGTGAAGGAAACAAAAGAAAAATTCGGAGTAGGTATTAAAGTCCATGGAGAAGAAATAAAAACTTTGAGGTTCGACGATGACATTGTACTTCTGTCAGAGACAGCAATGGACTTGGAAGAGCAGTTGAACGGAATGGATAGTGTCTTGAAAGGAGGATATAAGACAAACATCAACAAAAGCAAAACGAGGATAATGGAATGTAGCCGAATTAAGTCGGGTGATGCTGAGGGAATTAGATTAGGAAATGAGACACTTAAAGTAGAAAAGGAGTTTTGCTATTTGGGGAGCAAAATAACTGATGATGGTCGAAGTAGAGAGGATATAAAATGTAGACTGGCAATGGCAAGGAAAGCGTTTCTGAAGAAGAGAAATTTGTTAACATCGAGTATTGATTGAAGCGTCAGGAAGTCGTTTCTGAAAGTATTTGTATGGAGTGTAGCCATGTATGGACGTGAAACATGGACGATAAATAGTTTGGACAAGAAGAGAATAGAAGCTTTCAAAATATGGTGCTACAGAAGAATGCTGAAGATTAGATGGGTAGATCACATAACTAATGAGGAGGTATTGAATAGAATTGGGGAGAAGAAGAGTTTGTAGCACAAATTTGACTAGAAGAAGGGATCGGTTGGTAGAACATGTTCTGAGGCATCAAGGGATCACCAATTTAGTACTGGAGGGCAGCGTGGAGGGTAAAAATCGTAGAGGGAGACCAAGAGATGAATACACTAAGCAGAATCAGAAGGATGTAGGTTGCGGTAGGTACTGGGAGATGAAGAAGCTTGCACAGGATAGAGTAGCATGGAGAGCTGCATCAAACCAGTCTCAGGACTGAAGACCACAACAACAACAACAACCTTAGCTGCTTCAAAATGGATACTGTATGTGTTGAAATGAAATATTGAAAAATTTCATCATTGTTTCAAAATGTTTTCAACGTACAAAATAGAACTCTTACCCACATATTACAGCCCGTTGATACCAGTTTGCAGATTTAGTCGCTAACATAGGTAACTTCGTATAAAAATCTATTTGTTTATCTAGTACTTACAAGGGAATGGTCAGACTTGTCATGTCGAAACCTGTGTTGCTTTTTTTACCACTGTGAGTTAACATTGCAAGAAGTCTGTATGCAGAATTTTAGCTGCTGACATGACCTGAAAGTCTGTAAACAATTTTATGAAGTAAGACATTATTGTCGCATGGTTTCCGCGCTTATAACTGCCTCTTGTACAACCCTGACCTCTCTCGCTACGTTATACCAACGCCATCTAGGGACAAGGTGGCGTTAGCTACGCGCCGCTCTCTTGCCACAGCAGTGAGAGAGCTGATTCCCCAGTGAAAGCGATCGTATGATAATTAAACATTCGTTGACAAATATGGCTGATATGTTATCTACAACATTCTTTCCAAATAGCAATGAAATAGACACAAATAAATATACAGTTTAGAACACGTCCAAATTTTATTTCTTGTAATTACCGCAAAAATGCGAAATATTGATACAATGTTCAAAACCTAGGTTTTCTGTGCACCAAGAATATACAAGCAAAGACGACCCTGCGAATCACAGACGTTGTTAGATGTCCGCAGACAAAACTGGGCTGGTGTTAGGAATGAATCAGGCCTAGTATCAGTATATTTCGAGGAGTGCCACGCATATTTAATCAAATTTTGAAACCGTGGGGAGGAAAATTGATAATGTACTACTGATTACGGCTTTAGAATATTGTCACGGTGATAGACAGGAAACTGCAGTGATCTGCACACAATAATTTTCTCTGTTAGTTTTCTGTAAATGCCTTCCACTGACGGAAAAATTCTCTGTCTAAAGGTTGGATTACGTTCGTCGTGCCGGGTGGAATCTGAAGTATCTCTACTTCTTTGTCAGGGTGCGCTCGACGTACAGCTTTAATGAATCAGACCTTTTATGACCTGACCACGAATCTAGGAGAAGAGATTTGTTCCCGCAGATCGGAATAAAAGCATGACGCATGAAAAGTGTAACGTTTCCATTTCCCATTTTTCCAGACTTCGATGCGTCTACCGCAAGATTGTTTGCGTAGAACATTGTTCTTTTGACACGTGGTCCAAGACGTCCAGTTGCTTCTTGAAGACACACATATAGTTTAGGCAGCAATGAACCATCCAGAGTAATTATGGACATTATAGTGTATGAATGGGTGAGTGAAGTAGTGGACTGCGCAATCGCCTCAATATGTTTTTCCCCTTTGAATGACAGTTTTCTTTTCGTACGCATTTCTGTTTGAAAATCTCATTGATCTGCATTGTACACGTACGATTCACTAAAACTAGCGATCTTACTTTTTTGCATTCGTAAGAAAAGCTTCTATCATTTCGATTTGTGTCACTCCATTTTCCGACCTGTTTCTCGATACAAATTTTGTTATTTTTCGTGCCACAATTTTATGTGATCTTTTGAAGCGACTAATCCAACTTTGAGAAGCTGTAAATTCTTTAGCGCCTATCGCGTTGGCAATCTCTAACGCCCAATTACGCAAAGTTGAATTGCTGACACTAAATGACTGTTGTCTGGCATCGGTAAATAGCTCAAAAAGTCGCGCATTTATCTTCGTCGCAATTTCCAGTCGACTCTTACGTCGTCCAGCGACTTCCTTTTTCCATCTATACAATTCACGTTCTGAACGGACAAAGCGATACTTATTTTGAATAGTACTGACACGTAGGCGTTTCTTACCACTTTTGTTCAATCAGTACGTCACCGCTTTTTCTTTGTCTGATAAGGTAATTGTAGTTGCTGGTGTTAATTTCGGAGATAATTGATTATGGTACGTGGCACTATCACTAGAAGAGTCTTCATGAGTGCAACTTTCGTCGGTGTCTTCGCCGTCTGTAGATTCACAGTCTGCAGTATCGAGTTTTTCAGTTGTTTCTAGCCACATGTCTGCGCCATTTACATGCTCGTCTAGAAGTTTAACAACCATGTCGCACAACACATAGTCTTCACGCGTGTTTTCTGTTGATTGCTTCATTTGGCGTCTGTGGTATATCTCCATGGCAAGCAGCAAACCATTTACGGGGTTCGCCATCACCTGTGAGGAGAGATTGAATGGTCACCTTAAAGTGGCTTGCGGAGTATAGATGAACATGTACAGAACATCTTTCACATCTCTAACCAGTTTCAGGACGGTATGTTTCGAAATACGTACCAGAAATTAAAAGGACGTGCATGCCACAGAAACGAATATTCATTTCCCCTTTCCACCAAAACCGTGCAGCGATATTCCTCTTTAGTGAACGCCGCGATAAGACGGCCGCACTTGCCGACCATGCGCACAACGCTCGCGACTCGCCATTTCCAGGGGTGGCCAGCCGTCACTGCAAGCGCCAAGCAGGAAACACATCCATCTTCGTGATTTTTTTTAGGTGACTTCCAGTTCATGTCAGCAGCTACAATTTTGCATACGGACCTTTTTGCACAGTTAAATGACAGTGCTAAAAAAAGCAATACATGTTTCGGCATGACAAGTCTGACCATTCCCTTGTTAGTAACAGACACTACTTAGTACCTCCTACAGCCTGTGTTTCCTTTCCTATTTTTTTACAATTTTTCTACAATAAAGCTAATAACCTGTGGAGTCAATTTGCGAACTCTGTGCACATTGTTGGTCAAATATCTTAGAATTCTATCGCTTATATCTCTGTCGATACACCGATCAGCCACGACATTATGACCGCCTAAGTAATAGCCGGTATGTCTACCATTGGCACAGATAACAGCGATTACGCGTCGTGTCGCGGAAGCAGTGAGGCCGTGGTAGGTCACAGGAGGGAGTTGGCACCACATCTGCACACACAACTCACCTAATTCCCGTAAATTTCTGGGAAGGGGGCCATGAGCTCTGACGTCACGTTCAGTCACATGTCAGGCGTGTTCAATCGGGTTCAGATCTGGCGAGTTGGTGGCCAACACATCAACTTGAACTCTCCATTGTGTTCGGAGAACTACTCCACCGCACTCCTGGCCTTGTGACATGGCGCATTATCTTGAAAAATGCCGTTGCCGTCGGGAAACATGAACTTCATGACAGCCTGTAAGTGGTCTGCAAGTAGTGCACGATTCTCCTTGGTTGTCATGGTGCATTGCTCGAACTCCACTGGACCCATAATTGCCCACGTGAATATTCCACAGAGTTTAATGATGCCGCCGCCAGCTTGTCTCTGTCCCGCAGTACAGGTGTCAAGGAGCTGTTCCCCCAGAAGATGATGGATTCGCACCGTCCCGTCGGCATGGTGAAGAAGGTATCGGGACTCATCAGAGATTCAACTCTCTGTCACTGCGCCACCGTCCAGCGCCGATGGTCACGTGTCCATTTTAGTCGTAGTTGTCGATGTCGTGGTGTTAACATTGGCACATGCATGGGTCGTCGGCTGCATAGGCCCATCGTTATGAGTGTTCGGTGCATTGTGTTCAGACACATTTGTACCCTGCCCAGCATTAAAGTCTGATGTTAGTTCTACTACAGTTCGCCGTATGTCTTGTTTTACCAGTCCCCCAGCCTGCGGAATCCAACGTCTGTAATGAGGGGTGGCCGCCCCAACCCACGACGCCCAGACGAGATTTCACCTTGGTTTCACCACATCGTGAAGACACTCACCAGAGCACTCCTTGAACACGCGACAAGTCGTGCAGTTTCCGAAATGCTCGTTCCGAGCCTCCAGGCCATCACAATCTGCCCTCGGTCGAACTCAAATAGATCACGCGTGTTCCCCATTCCACACACGGACAGCACGCTTCTGACGCTGCTATCGCCTGGACGGGTCTATATCGATAGTAGATCGGTGACCATGATGTTCTCGCCGATCAGTGTATACTCCCTCATAGTTTTTGGATTCTTTTCAACAAGTTCCATTTTCAACAGGCTCCTAGTAGAATGAAAAAGAAAAAAGCAACTAACAGAAGATATTCAAATTAGAATTGAAAAGGTTCCTTGTGTACATCCTTTTCACTTATCCATTTTACTGCTGTTGCAGCCCCTTTGCTGGGCACTAAGTTACTTGAAGAAATGCAGTAAACAGATTTTCGTCGACAGCATTTTGAATATAACAATTCGAATATAACAATTCGATCTTTAATTTTTGTCTCCTTTTTGACCTTCATATTCACGGTAAAAACACCTTTATCTTCACTGATGTTCTATTGCAGTGAAGGGCCGACTAATGCAGTTTTTGCTATCGGAAGCCACACCTGAAGACAAGTTACAACTTTCTTACACATTCCAGAACTACTTCTGAAGTCAGTTATGTTTGTAGGGAGTATTGCAGCCCTTAAAATTCGATAATTGCTTCTGTATGATAAAAAGTTTGCTCAGTATTGTATTTTAATAAGTCGCACCTTTTTTTAAATGTAGGATAACCATATTACCAATCGACAGAAATGGTTATATATCTAATGAAGTATGACAGGAACAATAAGAGGAAACAGAGTTAAGAATTGTACGCTTTCATTTGTAGATAAAATGATAAAAGAAAATAGAGGATCATATGAAATTTGTTCTGACTCAGCATTCGGGATTTCCATTGTACGTTGGAATGACAACAATGTTGTTACTGTAGTCACCAACTTTGACAGAGTGCAACCACTACGCTCTGTAGCAATATTTTCCGGGGAACAAAAGAAAAGGATTAGCGTGCTTCAACCTATTAAACTCCTACAATACTCATATGGGAGGCATAGTTCGAACTGACCAAAATGAATCCCTATATAGATGCTCTATAAGAGTAAAAAAGTGGTATTTCCCGATCATTGCACAATTTATAGACATTGCAGAGCAAAATGCCTGGGAGCTTTACAAGCACAACGAATAACCCATAGAACATCTGACATTTCGTCGTCGAATTGTCACTGCAATTCTTGAAAGTGACAAAATAGTCACTACCAGCAGAGGACGTCCTAGTAAGAGGGCAAAACTAGATTCTAGATTTGATGGAAGAGAACATTATGTTGCTGAATTACCAACGGACGAGATAACAAAAAAGAAGAAGCAGCTGAAATGTCGAAGTTGCCACAAAAAAACTACTACTATGTGCGTAAAATGTGACGAACCATTTCATGTTTGTTGCTTTTTGTCTTATCACACTAGTGCATAAAATATGTGTGTAGGTTATTTTCTTTGTTTTTTGTATTTATTAGCTGTTTTAGCCCGTAATTAAAATTTATTTATGTTTATTTGAAAGTATAAAAACCAAAACAAGTTAATTGATCAAAGTCATATACTTTAAAAACATGTTACCTTATTGTCCTGACGTCCTTCTGGAAGGACGCCCATTTTTGGAAATACTAAATAAAAATAAATACTCAAAATTGGTTTTACTTTCTTCCTTACAACCTTGTGAATGAATGTAGATAAGATACACTCCTGGAAATTGAAATAAGAACACCGTGAATTCATTGTCCCAGGAAGGGGAAACTTTATTGACACATTCCTGGGGTCAGATACATCACATGATCACACTGACAGAACCACAGGCACATAGACACAGGCAACAGAGCATGCACAATGTCGGCACTAGTACAGTGTATATCCACCTTTCGCAGCAATGCAGGCTGCTATTCTCCCATGGAGACGATCGTAGAGATGCTGGATGTAGTCCTGTGGAACGGCTTGCCATGCCATTTCCACCTGGCGCCTCAGTTGGACCAGCGTTCGTGCTGGACGTGCAGACCGCGTGAGACGACGCTTCATCCAGTCCCAAACATGCTCAATGGGGGACAGATCCGGAGATCTTGCTGGCCAGGGTAGTTGACTTACACTTTCTAGAGCACGTTGGGTGGCACGGGATACATGCGGACGTGCATTGTCCTGTTGGAACAGCAAGTTCCCTTGCCGGTCTAGGAATGGTAGAACGATGGGTTCGATGACGGTTTGGATGTACCATGCACTATTCAGTGTCCCCTCGACGATCACCAGTGGTGTACGGCCAGTGTAGGAGATCGCTCCCCACACCATGATGCCGGGTGTTGGCCCTGTGTGCCTCGGTCGTATGCAGTCCTGATTGTGGCGCTCACCTGCACGGCGCCAAACACGCATACGACCATCATTGGCACCAAGGCAGAAGCGACTCTCATCGCTGAAGACGACACGTCTCCATTCGTCCCTCCATTCACGCCTGTCGCGACACCACTGGAGGCGGGCTGCACGATGTTGGGGCGTGAGCGGAAGACGGCCTAACGGTGTGCGGGACCGTAGCCCAGCTTCATGGAGACGGTTGCGAATGGTCCTCGCCGATACCCCAGGAGCAACAGTGTCCCTAATTTGCTGGGAAGTGGCGGTGCGGTCCCCTACGGCACTGCGTAGGATCCTACGGTCTTGGCGTGCATCAGTGCGTCGCTGCGGTCCGGTCCCAGGTCGACGGGCACGTGCACCTTCCGCCGACCACTGGCGACAACATCGATGTACTGTGGAGACCTCACGCCCCACGTGTTGAGCAATTCGGCGGTACGTCCACCCGGCCTCCAGCATGCCCACTATACGCCCTCGCTCAAAGTCCGTCAACTGCACATACGGTTCACGTCCACGCTGTCGCGGCATGCTACCAGTGTTAAAGACTGCGATGGAGCTCCGTATGCCACGGCAAACTGGCTGACACTGACGGCGGCGGTGCACAAATGCTGCGCAGCTAGCGCCATTCGACGGCCAACACCGCGGTTCCTGGTGTGTCCACTGTGCCATGCGTGTGATCATTGCTTGTACAGCCCTCTCACAGTGTCCGGAGCAAGTATGGTGGGTCTGACACACCAGTGTCAATGTGTTCTTTTTTCCATTTCCAGGAGTGTATAAATCAATTATGAAAAACAAATAATTCAGGACTATCTGGTTTAATTTCGTATAGATGTTGTAAAAACTTTGTAAATTCTGCTACTAGATGGCGAGAGATGTATTATGTTCACGTAGTCATTTGCTAGGGCACGCTCGCGCTGTTGCTGTTACTCACTCGTGTCCTATACCACTGTAGTGCTCTTAGTGGCATATTTATATATTGTTTTAAAACTTTGACTATACCTGTTATGTATTCAGAAGGAAAATGTTTTAATTGTGGATTTTATGTTTTGACTAAAGCGATGTCGCTGAAATTTCCTTTTAACCATATGTGAGTATTTTTATGCAATTTAATTTGTAAAAATTAAGTGTTTGTTCTAATGCCTACCTGCTATTAATGTACCTTCCTGAGATATTGTTAGGTAATGTATCAATTTCTTTTGAAGAAGGCGCCCCTAGTTGGCGTTGAAAAGTAGTTAAAGAATTTTAGATTCTATTTGCAACCGGTTGGCTGGAAATTTGTGACATTGTAGTAGAGAAATGCTAGGAGTTTCGACTTTCTTCCCCCTTCCCATTCGAGAACGGAACAAGAAAAAAAATAATAAATCAGGTACTAAATATATCCTCCGCCACACACTACACGGTGACTTGCAGCTGTAGATCATGCAGCGTTAACGCATACAAATCACGATCTACAGTGAGGAATCCAGCAATTATATGGTCGTGGAAATCAGTATCTACCGTTATAACAGATGTAGATGATCCAATCAGAAGTCGTCGGACACTCCTATGTACTGTGGACATGGCTACTAGATGTCACTAGAGGCGGACCCGCCAGCATAAAAGGAGACGGATAGTACTGTGTTGCCAGTAAAGAAACAGAACTAGCAGAATGGGTCGGTCAGGAGTGTCCAGTGACTTAGAACGTGGACCATCAAGGATTGTGATGTGGCTGTAAAAGTAGAATGAAATAAGTGGAAGGAATCTCTCGTGAGTTTTAAAGTGCTACGAGCAGTGCAGCTAGCATGACGACTGCATAGAGAATCAATAAAAATGTGGTACAATAGTCAAGCACCTCCTCACATCCCACACATTTCTGTAGACACGGCTGGCAGCCCTTGAGATGGTTTAAAGAGCCACGTCAGTGGACAGTCGATGACAAGTAATATGGAGTGATGAAGAACGCTATACTCTGTGGAAATCCGATGGGAGGATTTGGGTTTGGCGAATGTCTGGAGAATGTTACCCGCCACCATGTTTAGAGCTGACATTGAAGTACAGAGGAGGTGATGTTACGGTATAGGGGTTCTTTCGTGGTTAAGGTGTGATCCTTTTCTTGAACTCAAGAAAACGTTAGGGGCTGAAGGGTATAGAGACATTTTACAACGCTGTGTACCGCGTGCAGTAGAGGAACAGTTCAGGAACAATGATAGTTTATATCAGAATGACAAAGCACCCTGTCATAAAGAAGCATCTGTGAGGTAATGGTTTCCGGACAATAACTTTCCTAAAATGGAGTGGCCCGCCCAAAGTCCCCATCTGAACCCAATGGATCACCTTTGGGATTAATCAGAAAATCGACTTCGCTCTGGATCCCAGAGTCCAACATCACCACTTTGTCTGGTTCAGCTCTTCAGAAAGATAGGCTGCCATTCCTCCACAGACATTCAGACACCTCACTAGCAGAGTTCACGTCGTCATAAGTGCGAAGGGTGGATACACCCCCTTATTAAAATCCAATAATAGGTGTCAGGACACTTTTGATCACATTGCATATTTTGAATTCTTAAACAATGAAAGAATCGTGAATTTCATCTAAATTATTGTAATGATTCCAGTGCTGAAATTTAGTACACGCTCTGTGTGTGCGTGCGTGCGTGCGTGTGTGTGTGTGTGTGTGTGTGTGTGTGTGTGTGTGTGTTTGTGTTTGTGTGTTTTATTCTGGTACTCAGTAAGTTTATATCTTGCCTTAAATCTCAGACGCAATACTGAAATGACAGCATACTTTTTTCTTCACAGAGAGATCCACTACGAAGTTACACGTTATTCATAGCAAATGAAAGAAGAAGAAAGGGAACATTGGACCAGGTGCACTGCGACCTTGTGCGTAGCTGCGATTTGGATTTCCCTTGTTGCGCCATTGCGAACAAGAGACTCGGCTCCAGTGACCTCGACATCGACGAGACGTTAAGCTCTAGCCTTCCTTTTTCCTTTTCGTGAGTAAAAAAGTAGGCATTCGGCAATATACGTATATACCGCTTGTTTCAGGAGACAAAACGTTTCAGCAGACTCTAGTGTAGGTAATATGTAAGTGAGTTAAATGTGCATCTCCCGACTTTCAGTAAAAATAGAATTGCAGCTGTTTGAACGTTACGTATGAAATAAATCATGAAAGCTTATTAATCAGACACAAGGCTATCAGAGAACCAGAAGGCGATGAGAATGGTTACTTATTTCCATCTACAGCTTCTATACCCGGGCGCTTATTATGTAGTCCTCAGACACGCAGCTAGGATCTTAACAAATCGGTGTGGCACATACGTAGGTGTAACAGAGAGATTATCAAGGAATTAAAATCGCATTTGTTGAAAAAACCCTATTGGGTTTATTGTCGATAGTGTTTGCAAAAATTCATCGGCCATTAGAATATGTCTCACGTAAAAATCGAAGAATAAGTTAAGATGCGCATGCGGACATGCAAATAAACATTTTTCTCAGTCCATTCTCGAACAGGGTAAGCCAAGGAATAAGGTACCGATACGAAGTGTTATGTGACCTGTATTATACAACGGTCTGCGCGATATGTATGTAGCTGTACGCTTAGAAAAAGATATCAAATGTCAAGCGCTAAAAAATTTGGATGTTAAATCATGGTGAAGTCCTCAGTCTTCGTTGATGGTCTAGAAATCATCAATAAAATTAAAGAGAAAGCTAGTTTTGCAGCAGAAAAACTGCACAACATAGAATCTGAAACAAACCTCCAGATCCGAAAAAATTCATTATATTGAAAATATATTTCAATGTAGCAGAAAAGCTGCACTAGATGTATCATAAGAGACTGTTTCACAGCTTTCTCTCTACAGGAATTTGGGATAAATCACAGTTTCAGTAATATAAATTAATTTCCAAATACCTAACCATCGACTTCAGTACACTTTTCAACTATCTTCGCAGTATCAAATGCATCTGATTGCCAGCTGACGTCACAGTGGCGGTGGTGGTGAAGCTGGTGGTGGTATTTGGGACTGTAGTGATGTTCTGAAGGATGAGCGATTAAATTAAGGTATACAATGCATGTATACTCCTAGTATCCTAAAAAGAACGACTAGTGGAGTTTGTCTCGCTTCAGAACAGAATATCCAACATGTATATCCATAAAGGACACACTGTAACAGACATATTCCAATAATTGCCATAATCATGCAGGCTTTGTCGCAAGGCAGAATGCGAACTGGTGGACCAACAAGGGGTTGGGATGGGAGCTCCCGGCATACCATATTGAGAGAGGGCTGCAGGTTACATAGGCTGAAATATCAATAGACAGAAAAGATTGTTTATATTGTAAGATGCCAATATAGGGTGGTCAGAAAGAGTCTGAAAAGCTTGTGAGGATGTTGCAGGATAGGTTATGCTGAGAAATATCTGTTCAGAAAAAAAATTCTATAAGTTGTGCCGTTTCCAAGTTAATTAGCATTGAAGTTAACCAGTCACGTCACTGCGCGCGCAAATTCAAACGGCCCGCTAGAGACTGCGTCGCCCAAAGTGTTATTCGTTTGGTTTCCTAAACCCAAACAAGAGAGGGATACAAAAATTGGACGTGGAGCTGTAGTACGGATGAAACTGAGCCAAAGGCTGAGCAGTCTCGTACGCACGAGAACAACTGACACTAATTCTATCTATCTGTCCGCCGCTCGTGGTCTCGCGGTAGCGTTCTCGCTTCCCGAGCACGGGGTCCCGGGTTCGATTCCCGGCGGGGTCAGGGATTTTCACCTGCCTCGAGATGACTGGGTGTTAGTGTTGTCCTCATCATTTCATCATCATCCAGGAAAGTGGCGAAATTGGACTGAGCAAAGGTTGGGAAATTGTACGGGCGCTGATAACCACGCAGTTGAGCGCCCCACAAACCAAACATCATCATCATCACTAATTTTATCTTGCGGGCCGCTTGAACTAGTGCTTGCAAAGGCCTAATTGGCTGGCTTCAATACTAATTAATTCGAAAACGGCGCAACGTATCGAATTTTTTTCTTAATAGTTATTTCTTAGCTCAGCCTATAAGTAGGCTGTTTAGGTTTTTATGTAGGTAACGTCACGTAGCGCTCTGTATGAAAATCACTGGCTGTGCTGTGTGCAGTCTGTGGCTGATTGGCATTGTTGGAATATTCACTATTGTAGTGTTGGGCAGTTGGAGGTAAACAGCGCTTAGCGTTGCGCAGTTGGAGGTGAGCCGCCAGCAGTGGTGGATGTAGGGAGAGAGATGGCAGAATTTTGAGAGCGGACGATCTGGACGTGTGTCCATCAGAAAGAGTAAATTTGTAATATTGGCTATCATGAACTGATATATATATATATGTGATGACTTTTGAACATTATTAAGGTAAATACACTGTTTGTTCTCTATCAAAATCTTTCATTTGCTAACTATGCCTATCAGTAGTTAGTGCCTTCAGTAGTTAGAATCTTTTATTTAGCTGGCAGTATTGGCGCTCGCTGTTTTGTAGTAGTTCGAGTAACAAAGATTTTTGTGAGGTAAGTGCTTCATGAAAGGTATAGGTTACTGTTAGTCAGGGCCATTCTTTTGTAGGAATTATTGAAAGTCAGATTGCGTTGCGCTAAAAATATTGTGTGTCAGTTTAGTGTTGATCAGAATAAGTAAAGAGAGAAATGTCTGAGTACGTTCAGTTTTGCTCAGCTGTTTGAAAATCAAATAACGTAAGGGGTTTACCAGCACAGTAATTCATTAATTTTTCCAAGGGGATGTTTCAAGCCCACTCTGCAACACTTTTACAAGCTTTTCAGACTGTTTACGGCCACCCTGTACAGCAGATAACTGAAAGAAGATGAATGTCCTCAAAGCGAGAAGCCTGTTGGTGTCTTGCGGGTATCGTTACTATTTCTGGCGGTCTCCAAAAGCAAAACTTGGAGGACTTTGGTAGGCGATGAATATAACAGCAATCACTATGTTATTTGTATAACATTCTGTCGTTCATCCTTCGAAAGATCGATTTTTAAATGAGATCTGACGCACCTTCGTCAACAAAGCAATTTTTTACGTGGAGATGTCTCGAAATTCTCTGAATTCGGTGCTGCCAACCTGAAGGCTAATGTTACGTGACGACTGATGTGCAGGTCTAATCAAAGCAGAGGGTCCAACAGCGTGACATAATTTCGCTGGATGTGTTGTGTGATAATTCTTGTCAGGGGCAACGGCTAAGTAACAGGTCTAGATGACTGACTGTTCATTATAACATGCATTATACTACCAGAGAAATCGACGCAGATGTGTGTCAACAGCGTCATGCAGATTTTCGTCCGGCTAACGATGAAAGTTGCAACAAGTTCTGATGCTGTTATCAGCGAAAACGGCTTGAACACACTGTCTCTCTTCTGCCCACGTGTGATGAGTAGTCAATAATCACAGGATTAGCGCTTTCACCCGCCCTAGTAGCCGAGATGAAGACGTTAGACCTACAACACGCATATGCTCCAAACGGAAGTGACTCGATGTGGTGGACGTCATATTTATTTTGCCATATTTATATTTTCTGTTATAACTTACAGTATTCTGTTTCAAGATATTGGCGCATTGAAGATTTATCACCAACATGCCATCTTTATCATTAGGTGTCAGTTAATGAAGTATCAACAATATAAGCATTCAAGAGACACTATGATACTCAAGACAAAAGACTGAAATCACATGACTTTCTTAACGAACGACGTCGTGGATTGCAGTAGTGAAGGAAGTAGGTTCGTATGTTTGCGTCCTGCCATGTGCTAATATTTCCTTTTTTCCATCTTTGCGTAGTCAATACATTCTGGGACTTTCTTATGAATGTATTATAAGCATATTCTCCAATATCCGATGTAATTTACACTTCCGTCTGATTAGAAAACTAAGAATAAAATAAATAATTGGCTGTTTATTTCCGAATATGTGGCGATTTCCGGATGTGTGGTTGGGCAGCAACCTAAGAGGACAGCGTAAATGTGTATTCTTCGTTGTCACAAATATTTAGCCGTTTGATAAGACAAAGGGAGAACAGGCTCAACGCATGCGCAAGGTGGAGTGCGAGACCCACGGAAAAGACTTGCCGTGGCGCGTGCGTCACAGCACGTGACACTGTAGGTCTTACGAGTACCAGCAACCGTCTTCAAAGGGGAGCGAGTAAGTATTTCAGACGAGTTTAGTAATTCTCGACTGTGCGTTTATTTGTGTACAAGCTCTCGATGCCACACGGCAAAATTAAGACCTTTAGTGGGTACCTTTTCAATTACATACTGATTTCCCGTGGGTCCTGCACGGAGACGTGCGTTCGTGAAGTGTGGCCTACGAGCCGCGTTCGTCGCGAAGGTAGGCCTGAACTCGCTCGCTCACTCAGATCAGCAGACAAACTACGTTTCTGCTCCCGTTAGCCGGCCGGGGTGGCCGAGCGGTTCTAGGCGCTACAGTCTGGAACCGCGCGACCGCTACGGTCGCAGGTTCGAATCCTGCCGTGGGCATGGATGTGTGTGATGTCCTTAGGTTAGTTAGGTTTAAGTAGTTCTAAGTTCTAGGGGACTGATGACCTTAGAAGTTAAGTCCCATAGTGCTCAGAGCCATTTGAACCATTTTGCTCCCGTTAACTCACGGCTGGGTGTGTACATACTAGGGAATATTGCATCTTCTACTGGATTATGATATTATGAAGTCTTACTGATTAACAGCAGTATAACAAAATTTAATTTAAGATCGATACTCGACATAAATGGTATAACGATTTGTTTATAGCATTTAGTATCGTCTACCTAACAGTCCTCATTTCGTACAAGAAGTAATGCCTTATGCAAATGATAATTATTTTGGAATGATTTTAATTTTACTGTGTTCCAGCACAGGCGTGACAAGTTATAAGCGATCATTGTAAGACTAATAACAATAAGACTCCATAAAAGCGGATTCCAGTTGAAAATGCAACTCTCGTTTGTACGTACATATGTAGTTGCGAATTAACAAGCGCAGAAACGTAGTTTGTCTGCTGAGTTGAGAGAGTGAGCGAGATCAGGCCTACGTTCGTGACGTACGTGCCGCGGCCTGTTTTTCTAATGGGCCTCGAGCCGACTACTGTGACGTCAGGGGCTCGTTGCAGGGCCTTAGATGAGGTGCCTCTTACGTCATTTCCGTTTCGAGCAGATGTGTTCTTTAAGTTTAACGTATTGTTAAATGAGAACGCATGTTTATACGGTGGCACTGGGCTCGGAGGTAAGCCCGTCCGAATCCTAGTGGAAGATGGAAGTTTCACTACCAGTATTCTGCCGGAAAGGGGAGGAGAGGTTGTGGTGTAAAGCCCTGATCACCAATCTTTGCACCAGTATCCTGAATTAAATTCCATATCTTCCCACTTCAACTTCTCCCATTTCTCATCATACAACAGATACCTAACACCACACTATACGCGCATCCAGTACATTTACCTATACTCAACGAATACATATACGACAGAACTTTCACATATCAGCATGGAAAGGTGGAAGAATACACTTTCCGGCAGGCGGAAGAACCCACCCCGTAGGGTACCGCGGCCACCCATGCCATACGACATTTACATTTTTAGAGGTTTAATAAATAAGACATATCCGCGTCTAGAAACCTTTCTGTCGCGGTATCTTTCTAAACGCAGATGGATTACGTTCGGCCTGTTTATTGACTTACGCCCGTAAATCCGATGTGAAATTTCGATCTTTGTATGAGCGTTTTCACAATCTTTCTGCTAATATCGTTTTTGAAAACGATGTCACTTTCGCTTAACTCCAAATATAGTGAGATGTGGAAATGGTATTTACGTCTGTGAACGATACATAGAGCACTTCTTTCACCAATACCAGTTTCTATTTGCATTGTTTTACGGTAGTTACAAGACACGCAGCATGTGCTGCTACATAAATAATAGTCCTGCTGCTCCTAGCAATAATTTCCTCTTAATACATTCTTCTTCTGTGAAAATCTTTTTAAACAAAAAAGTCTGAATTAATAACGATTCTCCACTGTATATGTTTCAGGAAGAATACGAATGACAGTCGTTAAACTTTAACTATCATCCCTAAAAATGAAGTAAAGTAATTATTTTTTGTTTGTTTGCAGGCAAACGTCTACAGCCCCGAAACACGTTGAAATCCATGCATCACAATGTGAGTATACTGCAAATTGAGGTAGGCAAAATCGATGTTGGTAGACAACCATTCCAGTATACTCCAGTCAAATCGTCTGAAGGGCACTTACATACGATTGCGGATCTCTTATCTCGACGACGTATGACGAGTGGAAATGTCAAATGTTTTGAGAGCTAAATCTCACATTTGCCAGGCGAATCAAAAAACAATCTCTTTTTATAGATAATTTACGAGGGCTATTCGGAAAGTAAGGAACGATAGGTCGCGAAATGGAAACCACAGTGAAAATCAAAACTGTTTTATTTGCAACAGCTAGCTACAACTACCAGCTATTTATCTCCATAGTCGCCGATCCGACATAGACGTTTTTTGTAGCGTTGTACCAACTTTCCAATACTCTCGTTTTAGAAGGCAGCCGCCCGTGCTTTCCGCCAATTCTCTACGCTGGCCTACAGCTCGTTGTCTGTGCCAAAATGTTGTCTTCATAGCCAGCGGTTCATGTGAGCAGAGATGAAACTGAGAGGGAGACAATTACGGGCGGTATTGTGGGTAATCAAACATTTCCAATTGAAAACGATGCAGGAGCATCTTCATTGCCCCTGCAGAATGCCGCTGAGAATTGTCTTGAAGAAGAAAGCGCACAACAGTTACGTAATGTTGGCTGCATAGCTTCAGGCGAAATTTCTCACCAGGCCCTCGTACTTATGGGGAGACACTATTGTTCTAGGTATCGTTATGTGCTCCCTTTATGCTCAGAACTAAAAATAACGACGTAATGCAATCGACGAGCATACTAGAGACACTGCCCAACACACCGGTGCAAAACTTCATCGAATTTTCGCTGTGGTTTCCATTTCGCCACCGGTCGTTCCTTACTTTCAGAATAACCCTCGTATCTGTATCCAAAAAACTGACGAGTAATCTGACACCAAAGAATTACTCTGCTCACCTCAACACTGAAAAAAATTATGAGACGAATCAGAAAATAAGTAATTTATTAAGAACGTTCTATGAATCATAGCAGGGAAATGACTGGTTCCAGGTGTCAATAAGAAAATTTTTGTTTCATGTGCCATTACTACTGAGGCACAACGCTTCATTTGCCATAATATAGGTACATAAATACAGGAGTAATGTTTTAAGTAGTACAACTGTAGTCAGAAAACTATTTGTCATGTTTTGATTGAACAAAATTTTGGAAAAACCGCTATAAATGTACACTCCTGGAAATGGAAAAAAGAACACATTGACACCGGTGTGTCAGACCCACCATACTTGCTCCGGACACTGCGAGAGGGCTGTACAAGCAATGATCACACGCACGGCACAGCGGACACACCAGGAACCGCGGTGTTGGCCGTCGAATGGCGCTAGCTGCGCAGCATTTGTGCACCGCCGCCGTCAGTGTCAGCCAGTTTGCCGTGGCATACGGAGCTCCATCGCAGTCTGTAACACTGGTAGCATGCCGCGACAGCGTGGACGTGAACTGTATGTGCAGTTGACGGACTTTGAGCGAGGGCGTATAGTGGGCATGCGGGAGGCCGGGTGGACGTACCGCCGAATTGCTCAACACGTGGGGCGTGAGGTCTCCACAGTACATCGATGTTGTCGCCAGTGGTCGGCGGATGGTGCACGTGCCCGTCGACCTGGGACCGGACCGCAGCGACGCACGGATGCACGCCAAGACCGTAGGATCCTACGCAGTGCCGTAGGGGACCGCACCGCCACTTCCCAGCAAATTAGGGACACTGTTGCTCCTGGGGTATCGGCGAGGACCATTCGCAACCGTCTCCATGAAGCTGGGCTACGGTCCCGCACACCGTTAGGCCGTCTTCCGCTCACGCCCCAACATCGTGCAGCCCGCCTCCAGTGGTGTCGCGACAGGCGTGAATGGAGGGACGAATGGAGACGTGTCGTCTTCAGCGATGAGAGTCGCTTCTGCCTTGGTGCCAATGATGGTCGTATGCGTGTTTGGCGCCGTGCAGGTGAGCGCCACAATCAGGACTGCATACGACCGAGGCACACAGGGCCAACACCCGGCATCATGGTGTGGGGAGCGAGCTCCTACACTGGCCGTACACCACTGGTGATCGTCGAGGGGACACTGAATAGTGCACGGTACATCCAAACCGTCATCGAACCCATCGTTCTACCATTCCTAGACCGGCAAGGGAACTTGCTGTTCCAACAGGACAATGCACGTCCGCATGTATCCCGTGCCACCCAACGTGCTCTAGAAGGTGTAAGTCAACTACCCTGGCCAGCAAGATCTCCGGATCTGTCCCCCATTGAGCATGTTTGGGACTGGATGAAGCGTCGTCTCACGCGGTCTGCACGTCCAGCACGAACGCTGGTCCAACTGAGGCGCCAGGTGGAAATGGCATGGCAAGCCGTTCCACAGGACTACATCCAGCATCTCTACGATCGTCTCCATGGGAGAATAGCAGCCTGCATTGCTGCGAAAGGTGGATATACACTGTACTAGTGCCGACATTGTGCATGCTCTGTTGCCTGTGTCTATGTGCCTGTGATTCTGTCAGTGTGATCATGTGATGTATCTGACCCCAGGAATGTGTCAATAAAGTTTCCCCTTCCTGGGACAATGAATTCACGGTGTTCTTATTTCAATTTCCAGGAGTGTATCCTGGACGAAGAGGAGCACGCCTGGGCAGAACCAATGTTTCGTAGACAACCGTAAACATCTTTTCATGGGGGCATTGACCGTCTCGTCTCACACAGGGATAAGTGTATTAAATGTATTAACTCTTGAAATAATGAAGAGTTCTTTTTTTCTATCTCGATTTCATTTTAGTGCCCCTGATAAGTGTCTCAAAACATCCCCTCTAACTTTTTTATCGATGCCTGTGTCTGAGATGGGCCAAAACGCACACGTTGACAACTTTTTCATGAAGTTTTCAAATACTTCATTTACTACGATCCCGTCGAAGAAAAAGGTAATAACGACGCTTCTTTCTAACATAGATCAAAATGTTCTCCGAAAGCGCTTTGCGTAATTGGATACATTTTACTATCATTCCTCGTTTATTTGTAAAATTTAGGGAGCGCCTTTTCAAATCCTCGACCGGCCATCCAGATTAATGTTTCCGTGGTTTCCTTAAATCGCTTAACACAAATGCAGGGATAGTTATTCTGTAAAGGAACACAGCTGATTTCTATTCCAATTCATTCCCAATCCGAGTTTTACTACGTCTCTAATGAACTCGTCATCAATGGGACTTCGAACGCAAATCTTCTTTACTACGTTTGTAAAATAAATTAACATCCTTTCGTCAAGTATAAATACCATAGCTATACTAAGTACATTTTAATATTGTCACCACTGACGCCCTTGTATTTCACCGTGCGATTTTGAAAGGAAGGTAATGTTTGCTTTAGTATTGAAACGTGGAACACTGTGGCCCAAAGTAAAGTAGCTGCTCACTGAACTCGATTCGGAGTGCACTTTTTTTTTCGCGAGAAACTTTCGTGTTCCGTGTCAAATATGTCACTTTTTGAAATGAGAGGTATCGTTTGGATGTGACTACTAAATCGCTTTTAATATTTTATCACAGGCCTACTTTTTAAACTTCTCTGATTTCACGATGAGTGCTTTTCCTGAAGTGTAGTGTATTTTACAAGGCCTTTGGCAGAGAATGCTTTAATCACAGGCACTAATATTCAGTAACGATTATTCGTGGGCCTGGCCCTTATGGTTATTCCACGTCGGGGGTCATTCCCTAATGCGGGTAATCTGGTAAGGGCAGGAATTAACAGATAAAGAGAGACTAAGCATTATGATCGAAGTACCTGAGACAAGGGATCCGTATGTAAGGGACGCGGGTGTTAAATTCTCATTCTGTCGTCTTAATTAAGATTTTCTGCAATGTCTCTAAATCACTTCAGGCGAATTCTCAAATAGTTTCTTCAACTAGGCCACAGTCGACTGTCCCTCACACTCCTGTCCACTTGATCCCTCGACGGTCCGGTGGACAATTACAAGTAAAATAATAAAGAGCTCGGGTACGTAACTGAAGCACCGTTTGCCTGCACTTGTTCAGGCGCAACACAAAAAAATAATTTTTGATGTTGCTGTGGACGGATGAAGTCAGTTGTTGACTCTAGTCAACATAACGAGACGATTCATTACACTAAGGCCTTTCTGTCATAAACTCCATTGGTTGTTAAAGCTGTTGTCTGTGATTTTGGTAATAGCGAGGAATAACGTAATCGTAAGCACAGTGGTTATGGTTTTGTCTTATCGTTAAATCACGATGGCAGTTCCGTGAATTCCCTACTTCAATGACAGATTTACTTGTGACCCGACTCTGACAGAAATGACGGACCTGTACAAGTAATAGCCCTGCAGAATCCCGCTGAGCAGAGAATGCCATTGTTTGCAGACGCTGCTGCGCAACGGGTTCCGTGTTTTTGCTGTCGTTCCTCTCTGCTTCCCTTGACCCAGAATCCGTGACGCCCATCTGAACTGTCCGCGTCTGTAGCCTCCCACAAGCTGTTGGCCTCGGATATAGTGTACAGCCGACATTTTTAAAATGACGCTGTAACAGAACATCTTTCTGCTTGCAAAAGGGGTAGCATATTTCACCAGGGTAATGTGATGTGGCACCCTTACACAAAAAACAAGTAGCTATAGTAGTTACAGCCATGGAAAAAAGTATTCATACACTGTTTTTCATGTACAATATCTTCATTTATTAGAACTTAAGCTCACGATCTGAGATGTTATTTGGTAAACCGGTAAACAGTATGGCGTTTCCTTCCTAAACTGTACATATGAAAGGATTAACTAGCCTTTCGCAAAAAGTACATAAAAATCCTGTACCAGCTGGCTTCACACAGTGAAGAAAAAAGTGTTCATACACTACTAGACATGTAAACATAGAAACTACTAATGAACCGCTTGCAGCAAGAAACGCCTCCAGTGGCAAGCTGCACCTCGTGCATATTGGTTATGATACGCGATAAATGCCGCACAACGTCAACATGGGTCGCAAAGCGAAGAAAACAGCCGTAGAGGAAAGGCAAATAGTTGTCTCCCCATATGAAAAGGGTAAATCATGTTCAGATAAAGCTGAAATTACTGGAAGAAGCTGAGCAACTGTGCAGTCCATAACATCCAGAAAGAAATATTCTCATTAATAGGGACCGATGACCGTAGCAGTCTGGTCCCTTTAATCCCACAAACCAACTAACCAACTCTCATTAATAGTGAAAGAAGAGGTCGACTACAGAAGCTAACGCAAGGAAGATAAATTATGTTAGTAAGGATGGACAAAAAAGATCCTTGACTGACAGCTCCTGCCTTGTATGCGCATGTTAATGATGAGTTCTGTAAGAAATCACACCAAGGGCTGTTCGCTATATTTTAAGCAGTGCAGGTTACGGAGCTATTGTACCTAGAAGAAAACCATACATCAGCTAGAAGAATAAGAAATTGAGACTTAAATTTGTTCGAGAGCATGTAAGCAAGAGCCCAAGTTTTGGGACAAGGTACCGTTCACAGATGAAAGCAAATTCAGCATATTTGTAAATGCTGGCAGAATTTTGCTGCGGAGACGACCAAATACTGAGTTGGATCCCGAACGTATTCAACCCACAGTAAAGCACGGCGGAGGAAGAGTTGTATGCGGATGTATGGCTGCATGGCTACTCTGGTGTTGAGCAACTTGTTTTTGTTGTAGGTAAACGGCAAAATACTACCTCATAGATTACCAAAAAGCTGGTTAATTCAATGCCATAGAGGTTAACATAAGTGATAAATAGAAGATGAAGGCCTACAAAGTATTAGCATTGTCATCATATTTATATACCTAGTAATTTTCTTTGTGTGTATGAATACTTTTTTTCCCCAGTATGTGAAGTCAGCTTTCTATAGATGGCTAATTTAGTTAATCCTTTTATATGTACAGATTAGGAAGGAAACGTCATACTGTTAGTTTACCAAATAAGATCTCTGCTTGCGATTTTTAGTTTAATAAATAAAATTATTCTACTTCAAAAACGGTGTACGAATACTTTTTTCCATGACTGTACATCTACGCTTGTAACGAAGAGAGATGTTTTCTGTTCATAGATACTTGTTTGTATAATTCACGGAAACTAAATGCCAGCATGATTCCCTCAGTATATTCTCTAAAACTTCTTGAAGCAAAATGAGCGACATTTAAAATATTGTCGGGTTCCTATGGTGTAAGCGTCAAAAATATGTTAAAAAACTTACAGAAAAAATTCTCCAAACTTAAACACAGAATAATAATCTAATACAGTAGGCAGTTTTTGTTCATTGCTATTGATTGTGCTGACACAGCAGTTGTCAGTTTTCAGAGCGTTTTGATCTTTGATAACTCGTAGCACGCAAAACTTTGGGCAGTACTTGGAAATTTGGTTTTTTAAAATCTAATACACTAAGCCAAACATATACCCGTAAAGGATATGTCGATAGACGCTGAAAATGTGTATTTACTTCACTACTTTGCCTGCTTGGTGAAAACGTGATGTCATTACTTGTTGAAATATTTACCGGATGATCATCAATTGCAAGCAGTCGTCAATATCTCCGGAATAACGTTAAACGATTACACAGGTTTAGATTCATTATTTCCTTTTAAATTTATATCTACATTTACTGAGAGAATCGTACCTGTGCATCACAACGCGAACTTATATCCGAAGTCATATCGCTCTATATGGAGAATATTTTGGTAATAAAAGAGAGTTGTTTAGGATTCTCATGAGCTTCTATTAGTAGCTAAAATTTTCTCTTTCTATTTGGGAAAGAGACCAATGTCTCCCACCAAAATACTTGTATCTTATGAAAAGATGTGTTGGACTTCCAAGATAGTAAGACGGATATGGAATTAACTAACAGCCAACCAAACTGTTAAACCAACCGTATTGTACAATCACAGCCAATGAGTCCTCGAGATACAGGAGTCGAAATCAGTAGGCAGTTTTTGTTCATTGCTATTGATTGTGCTGACGTCACAACCGTGTTTTCAGAACGTTTTGGTCTTTGATAACTCGTAGCACGCAGAAATTTAAACAGTACTTGGAAACATGATTTTTAAAAATCTAGTACACTAAGCCAAACATATACCCGAACAGGTATGTCGATAGGCGCTGAAAATGTGTATTTATTTCACTCCGTTGCGTGCTTAGTGAAAACGTGACGTCAGTACTCGTCGAAACATTTACCGGATGACCATCAGTTGCAACCAGTCGTCAATATCTGCAGAATGACGTTAAACGATTACACAGGTTTAGATACATCATTTCCTTTTTAAAAAATGGTTCAAATGGCTCTGAGCACTATGGGACTTAACATCTGAGGTCATTAGTCCCCTAGAATGGCTCTGAGCACTATGGGACTCAACATCTGAGGTCATCAGTCCCCTAGAACTTAGAACTACTTAAACCTAACTAACCTAAGGACATCACACACATCCACGCCCGAGGCAGGAATCGAACCTGCGACCGTAGCAGTCACGCGGTTCCGGACTGAAGTGCCTAGAACCGCACGGCCACCGCGGCCGGCTAGTCCCCTAGAACTTAGAACTTAGAACTACTTAAACCTAGAAACCTAAGGACATCACACACATCCATGCTCGAGGTAGGATTCGAACCTGCGATCGTAGCGGTCGCGGGGTTCCAGACTGAAGCGCCTAGGACCGATCGGCCACAGCGGCCGGCCTTTCCTTTTAAATGTATGTAAATTTTCAGCAGAGCATGCTACTGTTTGAATTGGACATTATCTTCTTGGAGAAAGGCACCTCCCGTAGGGAACATAATATGAAGTATGGCGCTAATCTATTTGTTCAAAATTCCTCATAACGTTTAACCACGACCCGACATTAGGAATGTAATGACGCACCTGAAAAGCTAGAAACTATGAGTCAGTGATGTCCCTACGTAAACTCAACCTATTGACGCAGCTAGAACAAAGGACGTTCCGTTAGACCGGAAGGCAATATTCCGTTGGTAAGCACTCGATGATTTGCATATTTTCCTCCTCTTGGCATTCAACAAGTTGACCACTGATTTGATAAATGCAAGTCCTGTATGATATTCTTTAAAGCTCTGTCTTCTCTGTTCTGTAGCGTCGCACAGCCTGTAACGTTTATTACCCTTTTTTAAAAGTTCTTGGAAAGTTTCTTTTGAATAACCTACATCTGTCACACAGTTTTCACTTTGATGAACAATATACTTCATAAATACTTAGTACAGAAAAAAAGTTCCTGTTTCACACAGGTTGGATATCACAAAATACTGTCAATTGAATAGGTTATATTTACTCCGACAGATCATATAACAGAATCAGTGAATTAGAAATTATTATTAT
This sequence comes from Schistocerca cancellata, assembly GCF_023864275.1. NCBI lineage: Eukaryota > Metazoa > Arthropoda > Insecta > Orthoptera > Acrididae > Schistocerca > Schistocerca cancellata. The sequence goes on along the minus strand of NC_064629.1, from coordinate 206,664,050 downwards.
TGCGAATATTTTGTAACATGATTAAGACTATTGATTTCGTCAACCACGAGCCCTCATGCTAAAATTGAAGTACAATGTCTAAGGAGAGAAGAGAGGCACCCAGAAGACATACTCGAACGTCAATGTATCTGTGTGCTTGCACACACCATGGCCGTGTATGTAAATGATTGGAGTTGCAATGCTCTGTGATAGGTAAAACGACCATAAGAATGCATTAGTGTTGTACTTGTTTAGTTCTGTTACCAGTCCTGGCAGGATATATAAGGAGCATGAATAGCATCAGATGTAGAGCGATCAGTGTACAGGATACGGAGGTGCCGCATATTGCTGTGAGAATACGTTATCAGAACCTAAAGTCGCGTGGAGTGGTCGCTGCGGTCTAGGGGGCCATGTCACGGATTGCGTGGCCCCTCCTGCCGGAGGTTCGAGTCCTCCGCCGGGCATGGGCGTGTGTGTCGTTCTTAGCATAAGTTAGTTTAAGTAGTGTGTAAGTCTAGGGACCGATGACCTCAGTAGTTTGGTCCGTTAGGAATTCACACACATTTGAACATTTTGAGCACCTAACAGTGTTTGGAAGGTGCCTCATTGTGGCTCTCTATTTGGCTGGCTGATCGAATCGCGCGGTATCGAGATTTGTGGAACACTCGGGTATGACAGTGTCTCGACGTTAGACTGCTTTGTAACGTGAGGACAGGCATACACGTCTGACCCCCACAACGAAGGGTCCCCATAATGTGCACCGAACACATCGTGACCCCTTCACATCGCCACCTGCCATCCAGGGACAAGTAATGTACTCCCTGCAACATTCTGTCTCATCCCACACCATTGATTGGAGACTTGCAGCAACAGGACTTATGAATTACCGTCCCATGCGTAGGCTGCCGTCAATTCCATAATACAAACGGCTGCGTTTTGAATGATGCTGTGAGCGGAAGACTTGGACTGCTGATGAATGGAGACGAACTGCTTTCAGCGATGAATCGCGGTTCTGTACAACCCAGAATTACCGTCGTCTGCGAACGTGACGGCGACCTGAGGAGAGGGTCCCTTTATCGAAGATTGGGGAGACACACCGGTATTACTCGTAGCGTCATGGTGCGTGGAGCCATCAGGCATGACTTCGGATCATGGCCGGTAGTTACTGAGAGAATTCTGACAGCACAACGGTACATCAAGAGCATCCTGTGTCCTCGGGTGTTACCTCTCACGCAACACTATCGAAGTGACATTTTTCGACAGGACAACGCTCGTCTACACATAGCTCGTGTCTTATGAACCGTCTGTGTGATGTTGAGGTACTTCCGTGGCCAGTGAGATCCACAGATCTTCCCCCTACAGACCATATGTGCGACCAGCTCAGGGGTCAACTCCGTCCCCGTGACAGGATATCAAGGGCCGGTTGCAACAGTTCTGGGCCACTTTGCTTCGGGAGATGATACAACGGTTTTATGGTACCCTTCCCAACCGAATCACTGCACACATCCAGACCAGAGGGGCTGATAAGTGGACTTACACTGCCAAGTTCTTTGTAAATTTGATTCGATTTTGTAATCACTGAAATAACGTGACATGCCCTCCAAACCTGTGATGTTTTATGTCGTTTCCTCCTCTCCTTCTGAATGTTTCAGTTTTTTTATCAGGCAGTGCATTATGAATTAGTAGACACAGCAGTTTTCTGGTTTTTATCTCATCTACATGAGAGAAAGCTGCTTTTATATAACAAAAACATGGTGTGTCACCTGGTTCTATTTAGGGTCACCGTTGTGTATGCAGCGCATCAACGATCTACTGTTTGCAGTGACAGACGACACAAATTTGATCCTTATGCGGATAATGCAAGCAAATAGTATCAGTTATCTTGCTGAAAACGCAACTAATAATTTGAAAGTATCATCAGATGTTTGAAGGTACATTATCATAAAATTTTGAGACGACTGAGTACATATAGTTCAAAATTACTCATGAAACAACACAAGCTCTAAAAACAGTCTATTCAAACAATGAAATGCAAGAAGTAGACAATTGTAAATTCTTACTACAGATAGATCACCATCTTAATTGGAAACAAAACCCACATCCTAGAAATGCACTCTAAGACAAAAGCCAACGAACCAAGAAGGATTTATCCGAATGGGACGTAAATTGGTAGATGTGATTTACTTGTACAGATAAACAGATGATTACAATTTCAGAAAAACTGAATGATTCATTCAAGAAAAAGTGTTTCACAACCTGAGAAAATCATTAAAATGTTTGTCCACCTCTGGCCCTTACAGGAGCAGCTATTCGGCTCGTCTTGGGTGTCTCCAGAAACGTTTTCGCTGGCCATCGGGGCTCAGTTCGAAGCTGAACTCGTCACTGAAAACAATTCTACTCCATTCAACGAGATTCCAGGCCGAAGACGTGACTGAAGACGCCAGTGTCAGCGGCGGGATACTAACTTGACTGTCACCGCCATGCAGTCTGACAGGCAGGAGTGATGATCTGTGATGCCGTGTCTTTTCAGACCAGGATCCCTTTGGTTGTCATCCGCTGTACCGTTACAGCACAGCGGTACGTTGACGATATTCTGCACCCCGTTTTGTTGCCCTTCACGGCAAGCCATCCTAGGATTATATTCCAGCAAGACAAGGCCCTCCCGCACATGACGAGAATATCTACTGCTTGTCTCCGTGCTTGCCAAACCCTGCCTTGGCCACCAAGGTCTCCAGATCTCTCCCCAGTTGAGAATATTTGGAGAGTTATGAGCAGGGCCCTCCAACCATCTCGGGATTCTGACGATCTTAAGTGCCAGTTGGACAGAGTTTGGCACGATATCCCTCGGGAGGACATCCAACAACTCTATCAGTCAATGCCTGCCTGCGTAAGGGTCAGAGGTGGACCAACGCGTTATTGGCTTGCAAAATTTGTGAAGCTCTTTCTCTTGAATAAATCATCCATTTTTCTGAAACTATAAACATTTGTTTGTACACGTACATCACATCTACCGATTTCAGTGCCATTCGAATAATTTATTCGTGGTGATATATTTTTCTACATGAATAGTGTTTTCAGAATATTGAAGCGTGTTGTACGTGTTATACCTGGAGTTAGATCTAAGACAACCTGCAGAGACCTCTTACAAAAACTAGATAGTTTGACAACGGTTTCACAGCATATTTATTCATTACTGTTGTTTTTTGTTGACAGTATTTCTTTTTTCTTGAAAAGTAGTCCAGTGCGTGAATAAAATTTTAACACCAGAAACACCGTCTACAAGAACTTCAGTGTCTTAATATTAGCAAAGTTATAAGTGGTATACAAGGGTGTACATTTATTGAACAACCTGACAGAGCATATTAAACGTCTAATGATTTATGCATAAAGTATAAGGCTGAATTAAAGAATTTTCTCTCTCAATTTCTTCTACTCAGTAGAAGAGTATCCTCACACACACACACACACACACACACACACACACACACACATACACACACACACACACACACACACACACAAGTCTTAAAGTTAATGGTTTTGGTTACTTTATGATTGAAATTACCTCTGTAATATAGTAGTATTGCATAATTTTATGTCATTTCATCGCATTTTGAGTAAAAATATTTGTGCCCTTGACCCACTCTAAGACATCCTCATATCTCGAGAGCTATGGAAGAAGACAGATGAAGTATTTCTATAACCCTCTCCTTTAAATGGCGGTCTTATTCCAGACTTCTGTGGTGATTTTGGACACAGTACCTAGTGACACTCCAAAGAAATTAGCCAATTTATTCAAAGACACTTCAGCAATTCCCCACTTTTTATAATTTCACACAAAATTCAGTGTCAGCTATACGGAAGCAGGCTGAACTCTTGTCGCTCCACTGGCGTTCATAGTTTGCAGAAACAACCAAATAATGTCATACCGAGTGCAATATTAAATGCAAGAGTAAAAAGGAAAGAAGAAAGTAGAGACGGTAACGTCGCGTCGACGTTGAGGTCTTTGGAGTCGATTGACAGAATGACAGTCTTAACAACTCTATTGGCATGCTGAGTCTTTGCACTTTTCAAATTTGGGAAATGTTTAAACAGTGACGTATATTACTCTAAAAATAAACTAGAGAGATGGATATTCACAGTATTTTTTTAGCCATATCTTCTGAGTTATTTGATGCAGCATGCCACAATTTTCTCTCCAGTGGCAACGTCTTAATCTCAGAGCAGCACTTGCACTCAACTTTCTCTGTTATTTGTTGGATATATTCCAGTCTCTGTCTTCCCCTACAGTTTTTACCCTCTACACCTCCCTGTAGTACCACGGATGTTATTACCTGATGTCTTGACAGACGTCTCATCATCCTGTCCCTTCTTCTTTCAATGTTTTCTCACAATCTTTGCCGATTCTCCGGAGAAACTCCTCTTTTCTCATCTTATCGGTCCACCTAATTTTCAACATCCTTCTACATTAACGCATCTGAAACGCATCGAATCTCTTCCTTCTCGATTTTTCCACAATCCACGATTCGGTTCTATACAATTCTATGCTCCAAATATGCTCCAAACGTATATATTCAGAATTTTTTTCCTCAAAATAAAGTAAATGTTTGATACTAGTAGACAGCTTTGGGACAGGAATACCCTCTCTTTACTGAGCTAGTCTGCTTCTTGTGACCTCCTTGCTTTCTCCGTCAAGTGTTATTTTGCTCGCTACGGTCGCAGGTTCGAATCCTGCCTTGGGCGTGGATGTGTGTGATGTCCTTAGGTTAGTTAGGTTTAAGTAGTTCTAAGTTCTAGGGGACTGATGACCTCAGATGTTAAGTCCCATAGTGCTCAGAGCCATTTGAACAATTTTTGTTATTTTGCTACCGCGGAAGTAATTGAAATATAACTTCCTGTATATACCTTCGACTTTGGTTCGCCGCGCGGTATGAGGCGCCATCGTATGGATCGCGCGGTCCCTACCGCCGGAGGCTCGAGTCCTCCCTCGGGCATGGGTGTGAGTGTAGTCCTTAGCGTTAAGTTAGTTTAAGTAGTGTGTCAGTCTAGGGACCGATGACCTCGGCAGTTTGGTCCCTTAGGAATTCACACATATGTGAACATGTGCACTCTGCTTCCCTATAGGGTCTTTCCCAGCTGCATAGAATAATAAAGAAAATTGTACATCTTTTTTAACCTGTCTTGTACAGAGAAGAATATATAAATATCGATTTAACATCAAATTCAGCACACACTTTTTTACAGTCAGCGTTCCTTCCAACGTCGGCAGATCGACAGTGCCGGCGTTGTGATCTGGCGAGACAGCGCTCGGCGCTGCAGTCGTTTGGTTGTGAAAGCTGATTCATCTCGGACGTGTGCTAACGACCCAGCTGTCTTGCGCTGTAAACCTCAAAACAACAATAGATATCCTCACTGATAGCAACACGGTAGGAAAGCCGGAAGGGCCAGCGGCAAATCTGCCTTGCTTCCTAATTACCCTTATAACTTTGCTCACAGGCTTCCCTTTTCCATTTTTCTTTCTTGTCGGAGGTCTGACATTAGTTAATCAGGGCAGCCCAGCCACACGTGAACCCTTCCTTAGGATGATTTCTCTTTGGAGGTCCCAAACATTTGTGAATACAAAAACAAGGAGATACATTAGTGTAAAAAGAGAGGGAGAGGGAGAGAGAGAGAATGAGAGAGAGAGAAAATATTATCGTGTGGCTGGAGTTTCAGACAGAAAATTTTCAATGTTGTTGTTGTTGTTGTGGTCTTCAGTCCTGAGAATGGTTTGATGCAGCTCTCCATGCTACTCTATCCTGTGCAAGCTGCTTCATCTCCCAGTACGTACTGCAGCCTACATCCTTCTGAATATGTTTAGTGTATTCATCTCTTGGTCTCCCTCTACGATTTTTACCCTCCACGCTGCCCTCCAATACTAAATTGATGATCCCTCAGAACATGTCCTACCAACCGATCCCTTCTTCTAGTCAAGTTGTGCCACAAATTCCTCTTCTCCCCAATTCTATTCAATACCTCCTCATTAGTTATGTGATCTACCTATCTAATCATTTTCAATGTATGATAACTTTAAATAAACAGAATTTTATGGAATTTTCTTCTTTTTTCTTGTGATAGATGCTCATTTCTTGGGTCGTATTGATTCTTGCTTTCGGCCGCATGTGGGACGCGGGTTGGACGCCCTGAGCTAAAGCAAATCGACATCGCATCTTATGAGATATATTGATAGCATCTTTCCACGTGTCATAGCGTTCTCCTCCTCAATACTCAGCCTCAGGTGTTCAACTGTGCGGGACACATTCACATGCACTTTTTTTTCATTTGTCGTTTGTCTACCCAGGCCAAGGGAAGGAGTCGAACTTGCGATATCCATTTTACGAAGTATGGACGTTGCCTCAAGGCACATTTTTCCTGTATACCTAATGGAAAAAAGTCTAATGGTGTCAGGTCAGAGGAGTGAGGCGACTGTAGATCCACAAAAAAATATGTGTCGTCGGAAAAAAACGGCTGTTCTGTTTTACTGGGAAATCCCTCCGAATGTTCGTGATCGTCCTACTGGGTGATGAATGCTTCGACAGTTACCTGGTATCCGTCCTCGGACGCTGTCATGTCGAGAAATTTTGGAACAATAACTATAAGGTTCAATCGAAATGCTAGCGCCAGTCACCAATCACTGGTTGCCTGAAAGTTTCCTGTGAAAGGCAGATGGTTGCTCGTATAAGCATGTTTGGGAAACGTATACAGTCATAGCGATGAAACTAAGCTTTACCTATGATCCTTGTCATGCCTTGGCAACGGCCTTGCCACAGTCAGATCACCGAAGTTAAGCGCTGTTGGGCGTGGCCAGCACTTGGATGGGTGACCGTCCGGGCAGCCATGCGCTGTTGCCATTTTTCGGGGTGCACTCAGCCTCGTGAGGCCAATTGAGGAGCTACTCGACCGAATAGTAGCGGCTTCGATCAAGAATACCATCATAACGACCGGGAGAGCTGTGTGCTGACCCTACGCCCCTCCTATCCGCATCCTCCAGTGAGGATGACACGGCGGTCGGATGGTCCCGATGGGCCACTTGTGGCCTGAAGAGGGAGTGCTTGTCATGCCTACCACAGTGTCTTAATCAGCAAAGAACTGCTGTACCATTCACAGTGCACCATACATTTTTACATGTTACTTGGTTCCAGTTCCTGCACCACTTTTAAGAGGTAGGCATGCTGTCCTCCTCTCTTTTCTGTCCTCTGGCATGTCAATATGATCTCCATGTGCCCTTTTCAGTAGGTAGTTACAGTTTCTTACGCGATCATGTTAAACGTTGTGGAAAATCACTGTCTGTTTCGACTGGCATAGATTACCAAAGGTGCTACTGCCGGCATGCTTGCTACAATAATTACATACGATAAATAAACGCTGCAGCCACAGCTTGCGCCCGCCCGAGGCGTAACAGCCGTGGCAAGCACGTCAGGTGACGCTGCCCTTTGTCGAGTGTTTACCGCACAGAACCGCGGTCCCGCTCTCGCCAGCCATTCTGAAGCCCTTAGTTACACTCCATTGAATAATAGAGTCTTGAGCTTGTCTGATTTACTTTGTGATGTAGATTGCTCCCTGGATTGTTATATACACTTACATCGAGTTTTTTAAGTTCTGGACTTGTTCTAGTCCGTTCGCTTCGTTGTCATCTTCCTCCGGAACCGCCTGTTTCGTTCCGCCCTTCTCCACGTTACCACCAGCCGTAAGTAATCATAAACATTGCTCTACCTTCGCAGAGAAGGAGAGAAAAATTTCAGGAAGTTCCACGATAACCCATAAAAAGACTCACAACGTTCGGGCTAGAACTACTGACAACACAAACTGCATAAGTGTAAGCACAGTGGAGCTTATTGCGGAGAATAGCTCTCTCTAACGATGAATCATAAATGTACTTCTGGTCTCGAAGCTTTATCACGGACAAATTAAAAGGAAAAGAATGAAAGTAATTCTTACATATTTTAAAATATGATATAGAAACGTTTCTGGCGTTAACACATTTATCTTAAGAAAATCAATGGGAACTTCAGATACAACTACGAGGGCAGTTCAATAAGTAATGCAACACATTTTTTTCTGAAACAGGGGTTGTTTTATTCAGCATTGAAATACACCAGGTTATTCCCCAATCTTTTAGCTACACAACACTATTTTTCAACGTAATCTCCATTCAATGGTACGGCCTTACGCCACCTTGAAATGAGGGCCTGTATGCCTGCATGGTACCAGCTGTGCACGGCCGGCCCGCACGCGGGAGATCAGACAGTCTTGCTTCACCTTGCGGCGATGATGACACACGCTTTGCCCAACGACTCACCGTGCTTTTGTCCACTGCCAGATCACCGTAGACATTCTGCAAGCGCCTATGAATATCTGAGATGCCCTGGTTTTCCGCCAAAAGAAACTCGATCACTGCCCGTTGTTTGCAACGCACATCCGTTACAGACGCCATTTTAACAGCTCCGTACAGCGCTGCCACCTGTCGGAAGTCAATGAAACTATACGAGACGAAGCGGGAATGTTTGAAAATATTCCACAAGAAATTTCCGGTTTTTTCAACCAAAATTGGCCGAGAAAAAAAATGTGTTGCATTACTTATTGAACTGCCCTCGTACATTCATTCTTGTTGGTTTTTGTTACACGGGAATTCGGTCGCGATCTAAGGTATGTTTCTGTGCCTAACGTTTCGTTTCCTAATGATGGATACATCATCAGTGGCTATTACAGATTCAAGTAGTACACTTTGCAACAGAATTTAGGGATCATTTTTTCGAAATCCAGTAATCGCCTCCCACTGCGATGTGTGAAATTTGGCTCAAAGGTGCCTATGACTTTTCTTTGTAATGGTGCAAAAGCGTGGCGTCCTATGACGTCACCTGGGAGTCGGTGATGCTTCAAACAGCAGTGCGTCGACACATGCCAAAAAAAAGGCCACAGCTCAGAAGTTCATGTGGGCTGAAAGGTGGGTTAATGATGCCACATTGGCACCAACTTTCACCACAATTCTGCACAACTGATTGAGGAATCATAAGCTAGCGTGAGAAAATTGAGGTACGACGTCTATATTCCTTACGTGCCAAGCTCTGCTTGGGGTAGATTTTTACTCGTATGTAGTCTCAGGAATTTTTAAGCGTCAACAGACAAGCTGACTGAGTGATTCAGGCTGTTGATGCTGTGCAGTGACTCTGAAGCAGCTTCTTTTCTTAACACGTTTCTTTGACGCGCCTTCCACCAGTTACTCAGCCATACGCACCATACATATTGGTTGTCCTCAAGTCAATTACCGTGCACTAGCCTGCTAGCCAGTCTAACTGCAGAAGAGAAGGTGTCACATGTAGAGACATTATGCGTCCAGTACTGCAGTGAAAATGGCAGTGGCAGCTTTGAACCACCGAACTAGTGAGCCAGTTTATGCAATAAACACTTCATTTCTCGTAGCGTGATGACGCAGCCTTTATCAGTTTTTTTGTCCTGAATTATTGTACTTCTTCGAGTCGTACTAACTTCTCATGAATCATTTTTGACAGCTGTAATATATGTCACACCAAATTCGTAATTCTTTAACAAAACAATGGCGACCTCTTATGTAGTTAGTTCCAATCCCAGCCTTCAGTCACTAATAAATCTTTTACTGACACAATTAATTAACAGATACTTTACTCATCCAATATTTCTTACAAAATTCACAAGCTTTACGGTTGTGAGCTGTTTAGAATGGGAATACGAGCCTGAGAAATGGTAACATACGACCTTATCTATAAAAGCTTATCAGCGATCGCTAAAATAAGTCATATTTTATCGCCTTCATATCCAGGAAATCACATGTAGTTACAATGATCCTGCTCCAGTAGGTTTTATTTCTTGCTTTCTGACACACATCGTCCTGTATGATGAAACGCAGCAGATCGTTATCGAGAAGATTCCCTTGTCTGTTTCTTGGCTTAGCTCGCGCTCTTCCCCACCGGAAACAAAATCTGGAATTTTCAAGGGGATCGGGAGAAGTCCTTCCAAACCACCGTAACCTGCCCACAGAGGACGACTGCTTCCATTTTTTATTTGGTTTTCGGTAGCTAATGGCCATTTTGCCAAATAGAAGATAAGTTATCGATATACAGTATAAAACATAAATTCATCACATAATACCAGAGCATAAAAATACAAGTTTAACAAAGGGACTGAAAAGTCTGCTATTGACTCACATGCACGTGCAATATTGAACTAGAGGTTTTGGAACTTAAAAAAATGGAAAAACAATTTAACAATATTAATGATTAATGATACCGTTCTGGCAAAAATATAAATAATGATACAAGTACGCCTTTAACAAAGGTGTTTCACGTACAGTGTAAAACTTTACAGTGTAATTTAATAGAGTTACTTGTTCTACCAACACAGATTTCAGAAAGAAAACCACAAGAACAGTAAAAGTAGAGATAAAAATGTTCTGTGCATAAAGTAAAATAATTACACATTTAAAATACGTGTTAACATGAAACGACTGCTATTACTGCATTATTACTACAAAGATATCTTGGAAGCTTGGAAAAATTTGAAAAGTTCTGTATTATATGCGCTATTATTCAAAATAAGTAGAATGGTGACACTCGTAGGAAACTCTGCTTTCAGACGACGTAACTGTTGCAAAAACGATTGTCTGTGACTCTTACATTGTGCACGTGCAAAGAAAGTGTGATTGGCGTCACCTTCTGCAGTGTTAGTGCAGTCGCAGAACAATGTTGGAGTAATTCTAGTGCTGAGAAGGTGCATCGGAAAACTTCCGTAGATGATGTTCATGCAGCAGACAGTCGATATCAGCCATCTGCGAACATCACGAAATGTGGGTCCATGTGGAATAACAGACTGAACACAGGATGAATACCTTCCCCTGCAGAACTGAGACATGTTCCAGTCCTGTCGTCATTGTTGAGAGGCGTTGTGTGCCCAGAGGGTGCAGTTCTGAAGGTGTAAGTTTGAGGTCGTTTAAAGTTCCAAATTTTGTGGCTTATTTAGTAAGAATGCCGATTTCTTCATTGTGAATGAACCCGCACTGTAAGTTAACCAAAATAAATTCTACCGTCTGCCTATAAATTTCACACTTGATACACTGCCAAATGAGTGTCAAGATGAGATTGCTGGTTTTGTATTCCACTTCTTACGCCTTAGAGATTGTAGACGCGACATAGAATCGGACAGAATGAGGATATTGGAAACCTGGAGGGAACTGACATATTTTAAGGCTTCTAATACATCTACAGCTTCGGCAGAAAAACTGAGGTTTCTTTCAGCATTTTTGAGACTTATGTTTGTAGCAGAGAGAGGCACATCTCACATTTTCCCCGTATTTCGAGCTATCGCTATATACATGCTGAAAGTCCAACCATTTCTGGTATACTTCCCACATTATATCAAGATAGAAGAGTGGGTTGTCCGTTAGTGATGTGCCGTCTAGATATATGAGCACTTCATTGATGAGGGCTGAGTAGTTGTGTATATACAGTGATTCCGTGATGATACTAACTTTCAGGGATAACTGAAAAGGCTGTGTGCATCAGTTTCAGAAAGGACTCTGGTCCGGAAACGACCGAGTCGAAATTTATAAGCGAAATTGGTTCTGATACCTCTGACAGAGGAATACATGTACCGATATTATTGTTGCTAAGATTATAGGGTAGGTAACTTTCAGAAAAAATGTCAAGTAAACATTGCCTTTAAAATGCATACTTTAAGAGCTGTGAGCACTTGTTCATCAACGATACAGTAAAACACATCTCTTCTACTGCACACTCTTTGGTTTCAACTTTGTTAGAGGAAGTAGTACGGATCAAAATAAGAAAAAATGTCCAGTATATATGGGCTCTAAAACGTATACTTTAAGAACAATGGGCAGTTGTTCAGTAGTAGAGATGTGATCATTTTACACTGGGACTTGATGCAAGCTTTTCTTTCCGAAATCACACATCCCTCCGACAACTCTCAGTTTTTGGAGCTAAAGATCTCTGCTTACACTGTCATATACTCCTATGACATCCAGGAATATAGTTGTGGTCATTTCGTTCTTCGAAAAAACTGTCACGATATCTGTTGACGAAAGAGTAATATTGTCAGTTGTGCCTTTTCCCCTTCTAAAAGGCAAGTTGGAAAGAAGCTAAGAGACTGCGTTATTCCAATCACCGCTCCAGTCGTTGCTTAACTAATCATTCCAGTGTTTTCCATATAAAAAGGAAAGCGCAATGGGGCAGTACGAAATTGGCTGGCTACTATCTTTGCCCCTTTTCACGACTGGGTCAGTTACGTGTGTTCTACATCTTCAGTGAGGTCTATAGATACACGCAGAAGGGTAGTAGCGGATTGGACAGCTTGTTACGTATCATAGCGTAGTGGATATTATCAATTCCTGGAAAGTTACCTGTGGCTGAGTGGATTGCCCTCGTCAATTCTGCTCATGTAAACGGAGAAACCAGGCAGTCATCAACGCGAAGGTGACCCGGTGGACCTGTGATTGGTCGAGGATGAAATTAAGGAGAAGAGATTCGATTAGCGAGTTCCTTTAAGCAAGTTGTTTCCATCGTAGGAGCGTGGTCCAAGGGCGCCCATACGACAACTTTAGGGTATGGAGTTTTTTTAATATTTTGGAAGACAAATGATGACGTGTAAGTAGCCATAAGAAGTTCCTTTTCCTACCCTGTTAAAAATCTACGTAATAAGGACTTTTAAATCATTTTCTTGAAAGAAAAACACCTGACTCCACTACATTTTTTCCTTTCCCTGACATCTAGGGGGAGCCACCCCCTTTCCCCCGAGTAAAGGGGGCGTGGCCAAAGCGCTTCTTATTAAATTTATTGATTTTGTACCATAATTCTGTGCTACTAGTTTGCTTAGCTAATGAAGGACAAAAATTTATCCAACTGAGTTTCATTTCGCCCTTCAGGACTTTCTTAACTTGTGCTTTTATTCTCATGTAGTACAGGAAATTATCGAGCGTTTATTGCTTGCGATAAACACCTAACGCAAAACGGCGTCGTGTCACTGCCTGAGAGCAGGTAGGGTTCTGCCAAACAGGCGGGAGGTTCCTGACAACAAGAAAGTGTATCTTCCGAGGGATAAAAGCACGTGTTGCATCGTCAGTGGACTCATGTAAAATCTTATAGGCTGTCTGCGGAGGTAATACGTAGATGGTGCACTGGATAGATTGTCCTAATATGGTCGCGTAATGTGGCCAGGACGCCTGTTCAATTTTCTATGGATTAGAGGGGAAGAATATTCTAGTACAGTTTAGATGACTTGTGAACGTTATCTCAACCGAGAAGTGATCGGACCCTAGCGAGTCCGTTTTGATTCACCATTTGTCGAAGCAAGTGAAATCATCAAAATAAAGCAGCTGATCTATTTGCATTTGGTGCTGAGACGACTGTACGCCAGCCATCATTTAGAAAAACTGTAGTGCAACAAATTTGTGCCATTCAGATTCGCAGCGATACGTCATCAAGCTTGGTGCTGAACGTTAACATCCCGTTCAGACAAGATACGTGAATGGAAGTTATCTAAATAAATTGTCTCAGCCACTTGTTTGGACTCTATAGCCGGGACGATCGTGCACCGAAGCGATGCAGAGTTCAGTTGTAGGAGTCTTTACCCTAACTTCTATTCCCTGAATGTGCGCCGAAGTTACATTTATAGGTATTCACTGGAAAGGACTCTCACAGTTTATTAAAAGAGCGATTCCGCCTCAGCCATCTTGTCGATCCTTCCGTACCAGCTCGTAACCTGGGAAGAGAATATTAATATTGGGTTTGAGCCACGTTCTACTCAAATCCACTGCAAAATAGCTGTTCTGGTATAGTTATCTCTGGAAAGGTTCCCGATAATGTAGTACAGAACGAGCATTCCGCTGGAGAAAAGAACTAGTCATTGTAGTTGTTTAGAAGATAACCTGCTACGTTTCATTATTTTCAGACTTTCCTTTTTTGACTGATTAATCTAGCAACCTGCAAATAAATCTAATAAACAATTTCAATATGTATTATGTTTCCTTGTATATGCCGGATATCTGACAGGTCGATTGGTGCTCCTATTGAAATTTGTTCGACGATTCCTATAATGATATTGAGAAGTTTCGCAAAACGCGAACTGTCGTCGTGATGTGATGGATTGTTGTTACCGAGCGGGCTGGCGCAATGGTTAGCACACTAGACTCGCATTCAGGAGGACGACGGTTCAAACTCACATTTGGGCATCCAGACTCCAGTTTTCTGCAGTTTCCTTAAATCGCTCCAGGCAAATGCCGAGATGGTTCCAAAAATAATGACTCTGAGCACTATGGGACTTAACTTCTGAGGTCATCAGTCACCTAGAACTTAGAACTACTTAAACCTAACTAACCTAAGGACATCACACACATCCATGCACGAGGCAGGATTCGAACTTGCGACCGTAGCAGTCGAGCGGTTCCTGACTGAAGTACCTAGAACCGCTAGGCTACACCGGCCGGCCCGAGATGGTTCTCTTCAAAGCGAAAGGCTGACTTCCTTCCCCATCCTAAACACAAACCGAGCTTGTGTTCCGTCTCTAATGACCTCTATGTCGACGGGACGATAAAACAAACAATCCTCCCTTCTTCCTTCCTTGGATTAGTGTTGAGAGAAACGTCAATGATGTCATCCATGAGAATGGGTTGCCTGTGTACTATTAGAAAAACTAGGAGCCTGGAAATAGACACAGGAGTTGAAGTGGTGTGGCTTGGAAGAAATCGGTTGCCTTGGGCCTTAGTGGCTTTACGGATATTGCTGCAGGTTATAAAAAATGGCTTTAGCGTGTATATGTCCGATTGTAGTACACGTCTGGCCGTGGCATAGTAATTACTTGGTATTTAGTTGTGGCGTGCCTGTTCTGATCCTCACTTTGACCAATGTCAGCAAGAAATGCTCGTCTCGAAGGCGGATTCTGCGGTGCGGTCGCGCTGGCTGGTGACGACATCGACAACACTCTACCATAAGAGCGGTCTGACGTACGTGGCAGCTGGGGCACAAGGCCATGGTAAACACGCTCTCGTCTGAGTGCTGCGAGACAGTTATGTTCGGGGCACTGCCTGCCCACTGACAAATGTTTTCCTTGAAGGATTGGGCAACACGGTTAGTTCTGTGACGTACACTTGTAAGGCAACCCTTCTGTTCAGACAACGTTTTGTTTCCCTATTTTCCAGTTTTACGATTTTGTATCGAGTCTACAGCTATCATGTAGCATTTAGTGAGTAAAGCGGTACTGCAAAACGCACAGAGTAATTTCAGTTCCCACGCTGACGGAAGCGGAGGGCCGTGTGGCGTTGTCAGTGGACTGTGGTGCGAGGCGCTGTGGCTGTACACGAGAACGCCCTTTACGTCAGCAGCGACATACGTACGGAAAGCAATGTTATCCTGGAGCGAAACAAGTAATCCTGCTTAATAAATAATTCCTAATAAGTTTCGCTTTTTCCAATATAGGTGTTAGTAGAACCCTACAGGTCATAAGTACTTTCTTGCAGCAATATCTCAACACCACAAATCGATAATTGTAATAAATAAATGAACAACGTTTAAGCTAGCGAAAATGTACGAACGGCTACCAAATATCACGAGTGTATGTACAGGCTGCGCGCCAAAGTCGTCAATCGCCTATAAGGATGCCTTCCAATCTGTTTCTCTCGTATGACCATGCTCTCATGAAATTGTTAGTTTTCAGTTCATCATTATTAATTGTGTAGACATTCCCATGAACCATGGACCTTGAGGTTGGTGGGGAGGCTTGCGTGCCTCAGCGATACAGATAGCCGTACCGTAGGTGCAACCACAACGGAGGGGTATCGGTTGAGAGGCCAGACAAATGTGTGGTTCCTGAAGAGCGGCAGCAGCCTTTTCAGTAGTTACAAGGGCAACAGTCTGGATGATTGACTGATCTGGCCTTGTAACACTAACCAAAACGGCCTTGCTGTGCTGGTACTGCGAACGGCTGAAAGCAAGGGGAAACTACGGCCGTAATTTTTCCCGAGGGCATGCAGCTTTACTGTATGGTTAAATGATGATGGCGTCCTCTTGGGTAAAATATTCCGGAGGTAAAATAGTCCCCCATTCGGATCTCCGAGCGGGGACTACTCAAGAGGATGTCGTTATCAGGAGAAAGAAAACTGGCGTTCTACGGATCGGAGCGTGGAATGTCAGATCTCTTAATCGGGCAGGTAGGTTAGAAAATTTAAAAAGGGAAATGGATAGGTTAAAGTTAGATATAGTGGGAATTAGTGAAGTTCGGTGGAAGTAGGAATAGTTTGGACAAGAAGAGAATAGAAGCTTTTGAAATGTGGTGCTACAGAAGAATGCTGAAGATTAGATGGGTAGATCACATAACTAAGGAGGAAGTATTGGATAGGATTGGGGAGAAGAGAAGTTTGTGGCACAACTTGACTAGAAGAATGGATCGGTTGGTAGGACATGTGTTGAGGTATCAAGGGATCACCAATTTAGTATTGGAGGGCAGCGTGGAGGGTAAAAATCGTAGAGGGAGACCAAGAGATGAATACACTAAGCAGATTTAGAAGGATGTAGGTTGCAGTAGGTACTGGGAGATGAAGAAGCTTGCACAGGATAGAGTAGTATGGAGAGCTGCATCAAACCAGTCTCAGGACTGAAGACCACAACAACAACAACAACAACAACAACAGACATTGTCAGTTTATTGTGTTTAGTTAATAATCGCATCATAATGGTATCACCTTTGAATGTTATTCGGAGTAATATAGCTTCCTGCCTTATCACTTTGAAGCACAGGTAGCAGAACTGCACTTCACAGAGAACCCAACGGCTCCGATACGGCTTCTGCGAGGGACATAAACTTCGAGAGCTTCTCCGCAAAACAGACAGAAGGAATCCTAGACGACGACTCACTGTACGCCTCTCATACCATCCTCTATGGAATCACTGACCAAACTGAGACATTTCTGGAGGTTTAGCACAACTGGGGCGGGGGGTCCTTGCACGCTGGCTGTAGTGGTGCTGACAACGCGCAGACATTTGGTCTGACGGCGACATTGCGAACTTCTATGACAATGTTAAGCAACTGAAACACTGAATCTGAGGGGGAACGCACAGTTCCACTTGGCATCGGATTCCATATAAATAGACATATTCTGGAAGTGTGCGATCTGAAAGCCAGAATACCAGCTGGTTGTTGAGGAATCTGTTCTGACCCATTAATGTTAACTTTCCTTGAGGAGCACGTAACAATTAAGATCTCTTTTTCACAGATAGTTTCCTGCCTGATTTCTTCATTTATTAGTGAGACGTCAACATTCTTAATGACTCGTTGCTTTTCAGTCTTGAAACCATGTGATTTTCAGAGAAAAGCTGTAGATCCACTCAAATATTTGCAGCGGACTCCGAACGCATTTTCACAGTAATCCTATTTCTTCCTACGTTACCTACACCTTTTTCACAAGAACATTTTTAAGGTATAGCAGCATATCAAGGGCCATAGGGTAAAGTCTACCAAGCCGGCCGGAGTGGCCGAGCGGTTAAAGGCGCTACAGTCTGGAATCGCACGACCGCTACGGTCGCAGGTTCGAATCCTGCCTCGGGCATGGATGTGTGTGATGTCCTTAGGTTAGTTAGGTTTAAGTAGTTCTAAGTTCTAGGGGACTTATGACCACAGCAGTTGAGTCCCATAGTGCTCAGAGCCATTTGAACCATTTTGAAAGTCTACCAAAGATATTGTAGAATTATAGCTTTCGACAAACACGTAGTCGTGTCCTTCATCTGTTTCTGAATATTTATTCCACTTTCTCTTGTTCTCATTGCGCTTTGGAACATTTATCTCCAAAGTTGGATCGAGACTGAGCTAACTTCAACGGCGACAATACTAGTTTGTTAAGGTGGTCCCTCTAAGTCCATGTTAGTGTAGTTTCTGAGCTTGAGCTCAGCCACAGTTTACAGCCCCCCTATCAGCACTATTTACTGATTGACTTAGGCACTGAAACTCGAAAGAAACAGGTTACATGAATTTGTTATTTAGATACTCGTAGACTATCGCGGCGCACACAAGGACGTAGGTCTGCAATCGACAACCCCCCGAGTGGAACTGCAGATTGCTTGCATTAAGTCTACGATTTTTGAACTGTTGCGCATTTCATCCAACTCGCAATTGTACCGGATGTACTATAATGCAGTCCGAAGGTTTTTATTAATATTACTCACTCCAAACAGAAAAATTATAAAAACTTTATTTCCAAATACTATAGATCTCGTATCCATACTGTGCCATTGGCTGGATTAATGTCCCATACATCTGGAATTACAACTTTCTTTTCAGGTTGTAATTCCCGACTTCGATTCTAGTTGACTGTCTGACATGAAGCGCTATCTGTAAAAAAAGCCCCTAAGCACAAAAATGTTTGACCCTTATATTACCGCCCTTCAGGTAATCTTCTGAGCTGGCCTCTTGTATCGCGTTGATTCCCTTTTATGAGCAGATATTCTGCCTTCGATGCATCCACATAGCCGACCTTGGTCACTGCTGTCACCATGATGTGGCATATAATTGCCCCTACCAGCTTTTCCGAGAATTTAGGTTCAAATCATAGCTCACATAATTATACACTGAAGCGCCAAAGAAACTCATATAGGCATGCGTATTCAAATACAGAGATACGCAAATAGGCAGAATACGGCGCTGCTGTTGGAAACTCCTATATAAGACAAGTGTCTGGCGCAGTTGTTAGAGCAGTTACTGCTGCTACAATGCCAGGTTAACATTATTTAAATAAGTTTGAACTTGGTGTTATAGTTGGCGCACGAGCCGTGGGACACAGCATCTCAGAGGTAGCGATGAAGTGGGGATTTTCCCGTACGTCCATTTCACGAGCGTAGCGTGAATATCAGGAATCCTGTTAAACATCAAATCTCCGACATCACTGCGGCCGGAAAAAGATCCTGCAAGAACGGGACCAACGACAACTGAAGAGAATCATTCAACGTGAGAGAAGCGCAACTCTTCCGCAAACAGCTGCACTTTTCAGTGCTGGACCATCAACAAGTGTCAGTGTGCGATTCATTCAACTAAACATCATCCATGTGGGCTTTAGGAGCCGAAGGCCCCACTCGTGTACCCTTGATGACTGCACTACACAAAGCTTTACTCCTCGCCTGGGTCCGCCAACACCGACATTGGGTTGTTGATGACCAGAAACGTATTGCCTGGTCAGACGAGTCTCGTTTCAAATTGTATCGAGCGGATGGACGAGTACGGGTATGGAGACAACCTCATGAATCCATGGATCCTGCATATCACCGCCGGCCGCGGTGGTCTAGCGGTTCTAGGCGCTCAGTCCGGAACCGCGCGACTGCTACGGTCGCAGGTTCGAATCCTACCTCGGGCATGGATGTGTGTGATGTCCTTAGGTTAGTAAGGTTTAAGTAGTTCTAAGTTCTAGGGGACTGATGACCACAGAGGTTAAGTCCCGTAGTGCTCAGAGCCATTTGAACCATTTTGAACCTGCATATCACCAGGGGACTGTTCAAGCTGGTGGAGGCTCTGTAATGGTGTGGGGCATGTGCAGTTGGACTAATATGGGACCGCTGATACATCTAGATACGACTCTGACTGGTGACATGTATGTGAGCATCCTGTCTGATCACCTGTATCCATTTATGTCCATTGTGCATTCCAACAGACTTTGGCAGTTCCAGCAGGACAATGCGACATCCCACAAGTCCAGAATTGCTACACAGTGTCTCCAGAAACTCTTTCGCTAGGGACCAAACTCCACAATCATGAACATTATGGAGCATATCTGTAATGCTGGCCGCCAAACTCATCAGACATAAACATTATTCAACATATCTGGCATGCCTTACAACGTGCTGTTCAGAAGAGATCTCAACCCCTCGTACGCTTACGGCCTTATGGACAGCCCTGCAGGGTTCATGGTGTAATTCCCTCCAGCACTACTTGAGACATTAGTCGAGTCCATCCTACGTCGTGTTGCGGCACTTCTGCGTGCTCGCGGGGGCTCTACACGACATTAGGCAGGTGTACCAATTTCTTTGGCTCTTCAGAGTATTTTCTATCACTAGGCGGTCTTGTAAAATTTCTCGTTGCGAACGCAGAATACAAAAAGATACAAGGGCACCACACTAATAAATCTGTGCTGGACGTCAACAACGTAAGCCTTTTAGGGTTGTATACATATGATGAAATGAGACTTGCGATATTTCTGTCACTGTCTTTCACAGACAAAAATGCCAGTGACTGCTGGCATATCGTGAATATCAGTTCGTTCGCCAACGGAGCTCTTCTAGAGACTTATGCTATCAGTACTATCACCGACGCACCGTAATTCCCATATTGTATGAACGTGTTTTCATGAAAACCTCACAGACCAGAAGGTTCTACCTGGACCCCAACGTCACTTGAGCGTAATCTTGTCAATGCTGCTGATCAGATTACGCGGAGTTTGACTCCTGATTCAGTTAATCCCCGAGAACGTCTAGTAATTCAAGTCCGCAGCCTCTATAAATTCTTTAAATTTGTGAAATTTTCTGCTTTTTGCTATAGCTGTTTTTAATGTGCTTCTGCAATTTAGCCTATGTGCCATTGTCAGGCATTCAATGATGTCACTTTACGGCGTAGAAACACAATAAAAAAATAAAGGCCTTGTAGGGCTGTGTCTTGCTCGACTTTATTAGTATCAAGTAGGACACACCACTACAAGGACGTTGTTATTTTTAACCCTGTTTCTACGTCGTAGCATATCATCACTTACGCTTGTCAATGTCACATAGTCAGATATTGTATAGAACAATATAAAAGTTACAACAAAAAGCGGAAAATTAACTCATTTAAATAATCCCCTGAGTTGTGGACGATACCCGAAGACTCTTGGATCGTCATCACGCCCTAATGCTTTGTATACTTTATGAAATTCATTCTCTGAGTCGCTGGCATCATTAGGGCCAAGGAGAGAAAAAAGCTTCATGTTTAACTTCACGACAACATCAAGGGCATTAAAGACTTGAACAAGGTAAGGGCGGGGCAAGATATCAGTTTTGCCCTTTTCAGAGAAAATCATAAAGGGCAAACAGCGTGGTACACATCGTTAGTATTTTCAGTCATTCACTGAAACTCAGGTGTGGTTGATAGAAGAGCGTGCTCCAGATTTTTAACCGTTCAGTGGCGCTCCGCCGGCTGTACGGGCATCAACAACTATATCTCACTTCCGTCATAACTTCGCCGGATGTGTTATCGGCCTTGGCGTTTCAATGGACGTTTCGCTTGTTGTTCTACGTAGGAGATCTCAGATCATGAGAATATTCAGATTGTGCGTGTACTTCATTCGAAAGGATACATAATTGCACACTAATGTTGGTTTTCAATATATGAATCCACCTAGGTGCAGGTAATACGGTAAGAAACTAGAGCAGACAATGTTAAGAACACATTTATTTCCAGAAGCCAATTAAATGGGTCCTTCTGCTCCAACGTCGGTAGGTACGCTGCGACTTAGCGCAGTGGTTACGAGTCTGGGCCCAAATTCTGGGTGAGGAGGATTCAAATTCCAGCCACCCTGATGTAGATCTTACACCGCTTCTCTAAATCACTTCAGGCAGATTCCAATCTGATTCGAAGCCCAAAAGGGGTTTCCTTCCACTATGCAAGCTAATGCTTCGTTAATTCATAAACTACTTTCATTCACATTCTACGTGTAACGAAGACATTCAGTTCATTACTATAAATACATTGTACAGTGCTAAAAAGTGGTTTCTGGGAATTCCGAAGCAGGAACTATGAAAAGGAAAACCAGAATACTGGAGATATCTCGCTAATGGTTTCTGGGACGGTGTAATTAAAGGAACCATTGAAATAAAAATCACTAACAACCCTCTTAATACAGATGGCGGTCTACGTACCGACCGTGGAGTGACCGTGTACTGTATGGTGACGTCGTGGTTACTAACGTCGTCACAGCCAGAAGCTAAAGTATTTAAGGCCGTTTCATCAGTCGTTCCACTTGACAATGTCCAAGGACGGTCAAAAGGTGCATTTTAACCACTTGACGCGGCTGGAAGCCCAAGAGCGTTTTATTCGTCAGAATACGTGACTGAAATGCAAAATTTCTGTGTTCGCGTCGCACGTCGAAAGCATAAAATCGGGGTTTCGTCCTGTTACCAGACTTAGGTTTAAATAACGGTACTTCGAGAACGAAACTATTAGAGATGAGCTAAACTAAACATCTGAGTTTTTAATCTCTGCCTTTTGCAAAACTCAATGTGTTTCTTTTTCTATTTACCCAAACATGTTTAGATCTCTCTGTGCCATCTTCCGTGGGTTTCAGCCGGACGGAGTGGCCGTGAGGTTCTAGGCGCTAAAGTCTGGAGCCGAGCGACCACTACGCTCGCAGGTTCGAATCCTGCCTCGGGCATTGATGTGTGTGATGTCCTTAGGTTAGTTAGGTTTAAGTAGTTCTAAGTTCTTGGGGACTGGTGACCTCAGGTGTTAAGTCCCATAGTGCTCAGAGCCATTTGAATCATTTGAAACCGTCTGCTCATTTCCTTACATACAATAATGCCGTGATTTTCTTGCGAGAATTCTGCGTAACATTCATTGGAGAAACTAACCTCTGTGTACAGTCTTCTCCAGGTTGTTAAAAGTATCAGGTGTAACGGCATTTATTCTTAAGCTATAAACAGCGCAGTTTTTAAATTTGGTAAACCGTGAGATGCCATCTGCTCATATTCTGACTTCTGATTGGAGTGACTAACAAAAATTTAATACTTATTAGGCATTGTTAAAGTAGTAATTTTATTATGCTTCTTCTTCGGTAGTTTAATATTAAAATTTTTTATTTAACAGAGATTGTGTACGTGTGTGTGTGTGTGTGTGTGTGTGTGTGTGTGTGTGTGTGTGTGTGTGTGTTGTGTGTGTTAAACATCAGTTATTCCGAAAAATCTTTGATAAAATGGTCCTTTTATATTCATGCATCTCTTTTTACAGAAAGGATATAGCTAATATTCCCCAGGTAAATATTCAGCTTCCTCGTTTTTTCATCTGTGCTGAATAGTGTGTCCTTTCTTATGTTCCCTTTGTTTATTAACATCTTGTCGCCCTTTAGATCTGAGTTATTGAATTATTCTCTGTCTATTTCTTTAATTATTTTTAAAACGATGGGTCCTAATTGATGAAGTATTTGCACTATAGCCGGTCGCTGTGGCCCAGCGGTTCTGGGTGCTTCAGTCCGGAACCGCTCTGCTGCTACGGTCTCAGGTTCGAATCCTGCCTCGGGCATGGATGTGTATGATGTCCTTAGGTTAGTTAGGTTTAAGTAGTTCTAAGTCTAGGGGAGTGATGACCTCAGATGTAAAGTCCCATAGTGCTTAGAGCCATTTGATTTTGAACTTGCGATCTTCTCAAATAATCTTGACTCGAATTTACAGCCACTGCACAGACACCTGTGTATGTAGCATCATAGACAATAAATACTGATTTAAAAGTACCTATTCGTATCGTTTGAAGACTTGTTGATAGTTCTGTATTCTGCTGTGTAACAACTTTTTCCGATCAGGGTAAGCCGATCTTCTGTAATATTACTTGATGACATTTATAACAGCAGAAAGAAGGCTATGTTTCCAGGCTTGTTTTCAGTCTCTGGAGATCTGCTGAAGTTTTACCGCGTCTCAGTAGACTTCAGGCAGATCTCATAACGTGATTCATCATATGTCGAGATTTTACGGAAAAGTGAGATCAAAATTTTCCTGTCCGTAAAATACTGTTTCAGTACTGCGGAAGTCTTCTGTGGCCTGTGATTTCAAATACATCCTATAAATTCTTTTCTTTCCACTGTTGACGACCATTCTCAGAAATTCCTCAACACCTTTTTCCAACACAGCTCATGCATTCCAGTTTTTCTGCCCACGGTTGTGGATAGGAACGAGTCGATGGCAGACAATTTTTAGAACGCCCTCCCATCACGGTCACTCAGATAAGAAGTGTGTTTTACACTGTAACGCTCCAATAACGTGTAAAAGCAGAGAGGGACAGGGTGGAGAACTTAATGCAGATTTCAGGTAAGTGGCATTTAAAATGATCGACAAATAAACTTGTACAATGAAAAGTAAACATCACAGATTGCTTGAACAGCAAATTTGAAAAACAAAATTTGGCGCCCTTCCAGGTGTTCAATGTCCTTCAGATACTCAGAATTGCGTTAAACACGAACAAAACCTATTTGTTTGCCATTCTTCCTGAAACAGGCAAAAATACAAGAACTGCGACCTTGAGATACGAAGAAAGTCTTAACCACGCCTTCAGCCGTATGATAACAAGCAAATATTCCAACAAATCAACAGGAAAGAGCTATAAGCGTATTTAGCATTCTCTGTCTTAATCTGTTAAATACTACAAATTTCCATTTCTGTTTCCTCTTTACGGCAGATAAATTATTCTCCCTTCTCGCTGGGTTCAATTATTCTCGCAACAAACCTGTTTAATCAGATGAAACGCCGCACACCAGTGACTGTCTATACTGAGGAGAGAACAATTCCTCCGTTTCCAGCTGCAACAGCTACAACAACAACAAGAAGACGAATCCGCTGTCTGGTAGCATTCCGGGAACGTCGCATCGCTATCGTGTTCGCACACGCATTCCCGTTCCGCCACAGAGCTCCAGGCATTTTCCCCCCATCTGGCGCTTCAGGCCGCAAGCTACGAATACCACGCTTGCTGATTGTCTTCTGAACACTGTGTAAGGAACAGACAAGGACTTCACTGACTATTAGCGCTACAATCTCAATCAGTGCCTTTGCTAAATGCTGGAACTGAAAGAACGGACGTTTTCGACATACCGATTGGCGTCGTAATACGAGGTGCATTCACGTTCTAAGGCCTCCGATTTTTTTTTCTCCGGACTGGAAAGAGATAGAAACATGCACATTGTTTTAAAATGTGGCCGCGTTCAATGTCAATACGTCCCAGAGATGGCAGCACTGTACGGCAGATGGAATTTTACCGCCAGCGTCGAGAATGAGAACTGTTTTAAATACTTAAAATGGCGACGTTTTCCTTACTTGAACAGCATGCAATCATTCGTTTTCTGAATTTGCGTGGTGTGAAACCAATTGAAATTCATCGACAGTTGAAGGAGACATGTGGTGATGGAGTTATGGATGTGTCGAAAGTGTGTTCGTGGGTGCGACAGTTTAATGAAGGCAGAACATCGTGTGACAACAAACCGAAACAACCTTGGGCTCGCACAAGCTGGTCTGACGACATGATCGAGAAAGTGGAGAGAATTGTTTTGGGGGATCGCCGAATGACTCTTGAACAGATCGCCTCCAGAGTTGGCATTTCTGTGGGTTCTGTGCACACAATCCTGCATGACGACCTAAAAATGCGAAAAGTTTCATCCAGGTGGGTGCCACGAATGCTGTCAGATGACCACATGGCTGCCCGTGTGGCATGTTGCCAAGCAATGTTGACCCGCAACGACAGCATGAATGGGACTTTCTTTTCGTCGGTTGTGATAATGGATGAGACGTGGATGCCATTTTTCAATCCAGAAACAAAGCGCCAGTCAGCTCAATGGAAGCACACAGATTCACCGCCACCAAAAAAATTTCGGGTAACCGCCAGTGCTGAACAAATGATGGTGTCCATGTTCTGGGACAGCGAGGGCGTAATCCTTACCCATTGCGTTCCAAAGGGCACTACGGTAACAGGTGCATCCTACGAAAATGTTTTGAAGAACAAATTCCTTCCTGCACTGCAACAAAAACGTCCGGGAAGGGCTGTGCGTGTGCTGTTTCACCAAGACAACGCACCCGCACATCGAGCTAACGTTACGCAACAGTTTCTTCGTGATAACAACTTTGAAGTGATTCCTCATGCTCCCTACTCACCTGACCTGGCTCCTAGTGACTTTTGGCTTTTTCCAACAATGAAAGACACTCTCCGTGGCCGCACATTCACCAGCCGTGCTGCTATTGCCTCAGCGATTTTCCAGTGGTCAAAACAGACTCCTAAAGAAGCCTTCTCCGCTGCCATGGAATCATGGCGTCAGCGTTGTGAAAAATGTGTACGTCTGCAGGGCGATTACGTCGAGAAGTAACGCCAGTTTCCTCGATTTCGGGTGAGTAGTTAATTAGAAAAAAATCGGAGGCCTTAGAACTTGAATGCACCTCGTATTTTGCAAACCCAGAGTGGAAATGAGCACTAATATTTTCCAATATTTCACACAAGGCCAATCGAGCAACAAAAACTTTGCTACACTGCAGCTAAAGGCACTAGTTTTTCTTCGCGTGTATACAAGGCCTCCATCTTTAGCAGTCTCTTCAATACACGTTCGATTTTTCGAAAGAAAATAGAAACTGACCATATTAAAATCGTCTAACTGTCTCTAAATTTGATAAGCAGTAAACACACACATCTTGGCATTACTAGCTGGGAGACCTCAAGGATTTGTCCAGCAACCCAATTAAGTGCTGCACCCTAAGTTTATAGGAGGATTGGAACATTAATAGTGGCAACTATTTATTTACAGCTCGTAAAAAATAGATACGTATTTCAAAGTTTTACTGACCTTCAAAGTAGTCACCAGAATTGTGTATAACCCGTTGCCAGCGATGTGGAAGTCGTAAGATACTCTTAGCAGTGCCAGTTGTGTTGACAGTTCGAGCGGCGCGGTCGATTGCCCGACGAATTTGTAGCAATTCTGAAGCGAATACCGCGAAGTGTTTCCTCCATTCGAAATCGAGTTGAACTCACGAGGGCTTAAGTCATGGGAGTGCAGTAGGTGGTATAGCCCTTAGCAGTCCATCAGCAAAACAAATCGGTAACAGATTGCACTGTACGTGCTACAGGATTGTCCTGCACAATGATGGTCAGAAAGTGTCATCATTCTGTCTTTAAGCTTGTCGTAGGTTGTGTTCCAACAATAAACAGCAGAGAGACAGAAGTGATCACACTTTCTGTAAGACCTGACCATCATTTTGCAGGACAATGCTCAAGCACGTACAATGCAAGCTGTTACTGGTTTGTTTGACTAATGGAGCTGCTAAGTGCTATACCACCTACTGCACTCCCCTGACTTACGCCCTCGTGAGTTCAACTCGATTTCTAAACTGAAGGAAACGCTTTACGGCATTCGCTTCAGAACTGCTACAAATTCGTCGGGCAATAGATCGCGCCGCTCGAACTGTCAACACAACTGGCGCTGCTAAGAGTGTCCTACGACTTCCACAACGAGTTACACACAATGCTGGTGGCTACTTTGAAGGTCAGTAAGACTTTGAAACACGTATCTATTTTGTACTGGCTGTAAATAATTAGTTGCCACTATTAAAGTTCCAATCCTCGTGTGTTCAGCTTAGATAAATGTGGTAAGTGTTAAATTGGTAAGTCTGATCAGAGAAAGGACATGATATAACCTGGCACTTATATATAACATTAGAATTAAAGCCAGGCCACCGGAACGTACTTAGCACACTGTAGGGATAGGATATGTACGATATCGTCTCCCTTCCCCTTGCTAGTTGCCAGCTGCTGATCCCTTCCACCAACATGTTCCGAACCAACTACTGTAAGGTAGACAGAAATCTCAATAACGTGGATTACTTCATTCACCCAATTTTCCCTAAATCGCTTAGGCGCGGTTCTTATGAAATGTTCGCAACACATTTTCTTCCCTTTGCTCATACAATCCTTTGTTCTTCGTCATCATTGACATAATCGTCGACTGCATGTTAAATACTAACTTTCTTCTCTCTCTTTCCCTCTCTCTCTCTCTTTATTTTTGAAAGGATTTGTAGCCGGCCAGAGTGGCCGAGCGGTTCTAGGCGCTACAGTCTGGAACCGCGCGACCGCTACGGTCGCAGGTTCGAATCCTGCCTCGGGCATGGATGTGTGTGATGTCCTTAGGTTAGTTAGGTTTAAGTAGTTCTCAGTTTCAGGGGACTGATGACCTCAGATGTTAAGTCCCATAGTGCTCAGAACCAACGATTTGCATCTCTTTCTTCAAGAAAGCTGTGGCCAAATTCCTCTGTATTTCTTTGTTCAAGTACATCGGTGCACCGGTTTAAACATTAATAAACAGACCAAAGAATGCTATCTAGTAAGCAGACAATGGAGAAGTAATGACATTTTACTGAAGTCCAACAAGGTGAAAGATTTGCTAGTGCCTTGCTGAATACACCGGTTCTAGTGAGGCCTCGGAAGTTAAGCAATGCTGGGCGTGGACAGTACTTGAATAGCCACCTGGGGGCACCAAGTTTTTTTTTTTTTTTGCTTTTCTTTTGCATTTACAGTTTTCTTTTCTTTTGCATTTACGGCAAAGGGGAAAAGGAGTGGTGGCGCAGAGTTCCTGATCAGCAGTCTTTGCCCCAATGTCCTGGACTAAATTCCAGACCTCTCCGCAGTGTCTCATGAAGTGAGGGCACGTGACACTTGACAGTGATCCGTCCGTCAGATTAGGACGTTAAGCTCGACAGTCCCTTGGGTGCTGTTTGGGGGGAGTAGGCTATGTGCCGGAACTGGGCTTCACCCTCTCTCTTCTCCCATCATCATCCAACATAAAGTGAACATCACATTACATATACCCATCACAGTCGCCTATACTTATCTTATACACTTAAAAACACATGCCCGGCGCTTCGCAGAGGAAAGGTGCCATTGTGTGCGAGGGACAGAGAACCTTCCCAAGTAGGCGGCTGAAGCTGCCCTTCGAGGTCTCCCAGTCAACAACGCCACACAGCTTAACTTTGACTCAACAGGTTTCTTCAGTGTAAGAAAACCTGATTTCCCACCTTAGATATTCCCAGAGATCTCAGTGTCTGATAACACTGACTTCTCCTGTCGTCAACGGTAATTTTTAGCGTTCTTACTGAATTCTTGCATAACATTTGGTGAGGAATAGGCCGTGATTGTTCTATAAACCTTCCATACTGTCTGGACTCTCTTCTTAGTCTGTCCGATTAATCTCTGCATATGACTATCGTTAATGCAAAACAATCGCCATTACCTACAAGCTGATTTGTTTTATGAATACTGGTGCCCTTGTAAAATTGCTTCATTTTAATATTTTATCGTCTCTTACAGTTGTCAGCTATTCTCGACTCGTCTAATTCCTAACAGAACTTCTAGTTAGCTACCTAGTATCAATGTCGTCAACAATATAAACCCAACAGCGAAGCACTCAAGTATTCATTACAGTCCAGTTATTCGCATAATATACACTCATACTCATAAATTAAGGATAATTGCAGAATATGGTGCCACACAACGTGGCACTACATAAAACTGGCGCTAATAGCATAGGCACATAGGGAACACACACGACACAGATCTGTAAGTCCACAGTATGGGTGATAAGTTGAGAAAACCGTCCCGAAACACATATCCTACAAAACGCCACTGTTTCCTGCGCATGTACCCCGACATCAATATGGGATATGATCACCATGCACACGTACACAGGCCGCACAACATGTTGGCATATTCTGGATCAGGTGGTCGAGCAGCTGCTAGGGTATAGCCTCCCTTTCTTGCACCAGTGCGTGTCGGAGCTCCTGAAGTGTCGTAGGGGTTTGAAGACGTGCAGCGGTACGTCGACCGCTGGTGCAAAATGACGTCCCGATGCGCTTGACCTGTTACAGTTCCTCTGTCAAAGACATGCAGGGGTGTACATGCACCAATCACAATCCCACCCCACACCATCAAACCACGACCTCCATACAGGTCCCTTTCAAGGAAATTAAGGGGTTGGTATCTGGTTCCTGGTTCACGCCAGATAAAAACCCGGGGAGAATCACTGTTCAGACTATACCTGGACTCTTCCGTGAACATAACCAGGGACCACTGTTCCAATTACCATGTACTGTGTTCTTGACACCGGGCTTTACGGGCTCTCCTGTAACAAGGGGTCAGTGGGATGCACCTTGCAGGTCCCCGGGCGAATAAACCATGTCTGTTCAGTCGTATGTAGACTGTGTGTCTGGAGACAACTGTTCCAGTGGCTGCGACAAGGTCCCGCGCAAGGCTACCTGCAGTACTCCGTAGCCGTCTGCGGGCACTGATGGTGAGATATCGTCCTTCTTGTGGTGTTGTACACTGTAGACGTCCCGTACTGTAGCGTATGGACACGTTTCCTGTCTGCTGGAATCGTTGCCATAATCTTGAGATCACACTTTGTGGCACACGGAGGGCCCGTGGTACGACGTGCTGTGTTTGACCAGCCTCCAGTCGCCCTAGTGTTCTACCCCTCATAACGTCATCAATATGTGTTCTTTGAGCCATTTTCAACACAAAGTCACCATTAGCACTTCTGAAAACGTCTGAAAACTTACTCGTTGCACCGTACTCTAACATGCATCAACACACCTCTGAGTATGTGGACTGCGGCCAGCGCCATCGTGCGACGACCGCAGTTCAAATGCACCGCATGGTCATATCCCGAGGTGATTTAAACCCGCAAAACGCCCACCAGATCGTTGTTTCACCATGTATCAGCGTTATGCTTAATTTATGAACATGAATGTAGTTACAAGAGGAGGGCATACAGTTCTCGAGTCCCACACAAAGCGATATCAAGGGTATGTCGAGCGACCGACAGGGAAGGTCACTGCCCTCCTCCCCACCCCCTCCCCGAGAAAAAAATCTTGGTAAGCCGAATCCGGATGCTCCCCCTGACAGGTTTAATTCACCAACAGTCTGCAGAAAGCCGAAGCATGTAGTGAGTACTGATTGATAGCAGGTAACACAGAAACCTTTCGTCATGAAATCTCAAAACTGTTTAGTCATAAAGCAGAGTTTATTTCTAGGGTGTATATCTGTTACTTATCATTTCCGTTTCTAGCAACGTCATCAGGGAAAAAAGATTTTCCCACTTCTCTGCGTGACATATCAAATTTATGTTGCGTGATCCATAATATTCTATTATAAGAGTAAACAGTGGATTTAGCTCTAATCATCTTTTTATCGTGGCTCGTTGGCTAAGTAACTCAATATCAGAGTAAAAATGGAAAGGTTTGCATCTACATTTACGTGTATGTGATTACTTTGCAACAAACACTTAAGTGTTTGGCAGTCTTCAGACTGTTTGGAAATTGGAAATTTGTGGTAAGTTCCTATGGGACCAAACTGCTGAGGTCATCCGTCCCTAGGCTTACACACTACTTAATCTAACTTAAATTAACTTACGCTAAGGACAACACACACACCCATGCCCGAGGAGACTGTTTATCGATCATTCCACTCTCGAATAGCACTTGGAAAAAACGAATACCTAAATTTTTACATGTGAGTTGTGATTCCTATTATTTCATCACGACGATCATTTGTCCCTACGTAGGTGGGAATCAACAAAACGTTTTTGCATTCGGAGAAGAATTGTAATTTCATGAAAAAACCTCGCTGAAACGAAAAACGCCTTTTTTTAAATTATTGCCACCCCAACTCATTTATCATACCCGCGACACTTTCTTTCCTATTTAGAGGTTTGCAGATGTTTAGATGTCCTTCTTTGAGCTTTTTCCGTCAATCCTATCTGGTAAGGATCTCATACCGCGCAGCAGTACTCGAGAAGAGGGCGGGCATGCGGTGTGTAAACAGTCAATTTTGTAGGCTTGTTGCATTTTCTAAGGGTACTGTTAATGAAACGGAGTCCTTACCTTCGCTTTCCCACAACATTTTCTATGATATGGTTCAAATTTAAGTTTTTCTTAGTTGCAATCGCCAGGTATTTAGTTGAATCGTCAGCCTTTCAGTTTGTGTGATTTACCGTGTAACCGAAATTTACTGATATACTTTTAGTGCTCATGTGAAGGACCTCACATGTCTCATTATTTATAGTCAATATCTCGTCTAAATCATTTTATAATTCGTTTTGATCTTATGATGACCTAACTGCACGATAAACGGCAGCACCGTCTGCAACCATTGTAAGAGGTCCGGGGTTTAATTCATCAGTAGGGTCTAGGAATTGCTCGGTCACTTCTCCTGTAATGATTTGCGTATGCTAAATATACCATTTACGCCTTGCTTAAGAATCCAAGTTTAACCGTGAGTTCCCGTATAATTCTTTAGTAAGTTACTTCAAAGTGGAAGACAAGGGCACACGATCTCCTGCAGCACCACGACTAGTAAAGAGCTGCCGTGTTCAATCCATTGGGTTCCGGAAAACTTTATCTTAACTTTTTTGTGTGTTACACTATACTGACTCCGCTACAAACTGATAAAGGCTTCTACCTTGAAGAATCTGCCTAGATTGCAAGTTATTAAGATTTGCAAGGATCCTGTACAGGATTCGAGTAGAGTAAGAATATTCAAGAGGGATTTCCGCACGTCGTTGGACGATGAAAGAGAAGCCGCTTACTCTGTTCGCAGCGGGAGACAATCCTCTTCCTGGCGGACCGTACTGATAATCCAGAATTAATGTCCCACGTATTGATCTATCCATGTTTCTGTTACTTCCAAAATGATCTCACAATGAAATCTGCACTATCCAAATTATAGTTAACTTACTTCACGGTTTGTCAGTAAAAGATAATATAGTCTGTCTCAGCAGCTGTCAGTTTCCGCAGTGTTTTTAAATACTCAGTGCAGGAAACGCAGAAATTAAGTAAACTATCCGAAAAGAATTGCCAAATCTGGTAGACGCATTTGGCACATCCGTACTGTACAAACTGAAATCGACATAAAATTGTAAATGTATGTAACTGGTAACCCGAAATGTAGATCCAGACACAAATCTGGACAAATAATAGTACTAAATAACTTAAAAGTGTGTAAAGTGCCGAAACAGAATAGAAAGAAAACATTAAAATCGGACTTCCGAACCATATACGAGACAACAAGAAAAAAATGAAAAGAAAGGGTTTAAGGTCCTACCGACGACGAGGTCACTAGATACGAAACACAAATTCGGAATATGAGAATATGGGAAAGAAAATCGGTCGCGTATTTGTAAAGGGAACCGTCCCGGTGTTCACCTTCAAAGCATACGTAGCCACCATTTTAAGACACTCGCCTTAGTTTTATTCCAAAACTGCAGGCGTTATGGTACTTGCCATAGCACCCATAAGCAATACACTTCTTTTGCTATCAGCTACTTCAGTGCTCTTAAAAGCCAAATCATATTTAAACCAGGCAAAGCATTGGACCTCCCTCGACTTCTCGAATTTTGCTGTAGTAGAAGTACGGCATGGATACTACACTACTGGCCATTACAATTGCTACACCAAGAAGAAATGCAGATGATAAACGGGTATTCATTAGACAAATATATTATACTAGAACTGACATGTGATTACATTTTCACGCAATTTGGCTGCATAGATCCTGAGAAATCAGTACGCACAACAACCACCTCTGGCCGTAATAACGGCCTTGATACGCCTGGGCATTGAGTCAAACAGAGCTTGGATGGCGTGTACAGGTACTGCTGCTCATGCAGCTTCAACACGATACCACAGTTCATCAAGAGTAGTGACTGGCGTACTGTGACGAGCCAGGTGCTCGGCCACCATTGACCAGACGCTTTCAATTGGTGAGAGATCTGGAGAATGTGCTGGCCAAGGCAGCAGTCGAACATTTTCTGTATCCAGAAAGGCCCGTACAGGACCTGCAACATGCGGTCGTGCATTATCCTGCTGAAATGTACGGTTTCGCAGGGATCGAATGAAGGGACGAGGCCGGCCGAAGTGGCCGTGCGGTTAAGGGTGCTGCAGTCTGGAACCGCAAGACCGCTACGGTCGCAGGTTCGAATCCTGCCTCGGACATGGATGTTTGTGATGTCCTTAGGTTAGTTAGGTTTAACTAGTTCTAAGTTCTAGGGGACTAATGACCTCAGCAGTTGAGTCCCATAGTGCTCAGAGCCATTTGAACCATTTGAAGGGACGAGCCACGGGTCGTAACGCATCTGAAATGTAACGCCCACTGTTGAAAGTGCCGTCAATGCGAACAAGAGATGACCGAGACGTGTAACCAATGGCACCCCATACCATCACACCGGGTGATACGCCAGTATGGCGATGACGAGTACACGCTTCAAATGGTTCAAATGGCTCTGAGCCCTATGGGACTTAACTTCTGAGGTCATCAGTCCCCTAGAACTTAGAACTACTTAAACCTGACTAACCTAAGGACATCACACACATCCATGCCCGAGGCAGGATTCGAACCTGCGACCGTAGCGGTCGCGCGGTTCCGGATTGTAGCGCCTAGAACCGCTCGGCCACTACGGCCGGCTACACGCTTCCAATATGCGTTCGCCGCGATGTCGACAAACATGGATGCGACAATCATGATGCTGTAAACAGAACATGGATTCATCCGAAAAAATGACGTCTTGCCATTCGTGCACCCAGGTTCGTCGTTGTGTACACCATCGCAGGTACTCGTGTCTGTGATGCAGCGTCAATAGTAACCGCACCCATGGTCTCCGAGCTGATAGTACATGCTGCTGTAAACGTCGTCGAACTGTTCGTGCAGATGGTTGTTGCCTTTCAAACGTCCCCATCTGTTGACTCAGGGATCGAGACGTGGCTGCACGATCCGTTACAGCTATGCAGATAAGATGCCTGTCATCTCGACTGCTAGTGATACGAGGCTGTTGGGATCCAGCACGGCGTTCCGTAATACCCTCCTGAACCCACCGATTCCATATTATGCTAACAGTCATTGGATCTCGACCAACGCGAGCAGCAATGTCGCGATACGATAAACCGCAATCGCAATTGGCTGCAATCCGACCTTTATCAAACCCGGAAACGTGATGGTACGGATTTCTCCTCGTCGCACGAGGCATCACAACAACGTTTCACCAGGCAACGCCGGTCAACTGCTGTTTGTTTATGAGAAATCGGTTGGAAACTTTCCTGGTGTCAGCACGTTGTAGGTGTCGCCACCGGCGCCAACCTTGTGTGA
Organism: Schistocerca cancellata; assembly: GCF_023864275.1. Lineage (NCBI taxonomy): Eukaryota > Metazoa > Arthropoda > Insecta > Orthoptera > Acrididae > Schistocerca > Schistocerca cancellata. Next base: position 206,629,121 of record NC_064629.1, on the reverse strand, counting down.
GTGCTCTGAAAAGCTAATCATTTGCATATCGCAGCATCTTCTTCCTGTCGGTTAAATTTCGCGTCTGTAGCACGTCATCTTCGTGGTGTAGCAATTTTAATGGCCAGTAGTGTAGATATAATAGCCAAAGAAACTGGTACACCTGCCTAATATCGTGTAGGGCCCCGTGAGCACGCAGAAGTGTCGCAACATGACGTGGCATGTGCTCGTCTAGTGTCTGAAGCAGTGCTGGACGGAACTGACACCATGAATCCTGCAGGGCTGACCATAAATCCGTAAGAGTACGAGGGGTGGAGATCTCTTCTGAACAGCAGATTGCAAGGCATCCCAGATATGCTCAAGCGGAAGTATTTAAACTCAGTTAAGAGAGTTCCTGGAGTCACTCTATAGCAATTCTGGACATGTGGGGTGTCGCATTGTCCTGCTGGAATTGCCCTCGTCCGTCGGAATGCACAATGGACATGAATGGATGCAGGTGATCAGATAGGATGCTTACGAACGTATCACCTGTCATTGTCATCTCTGAACCTATCAGGGGTCCCATACCACTCCAATTGCACACTCCCCACACCATTGCAGAGCCTCCACCAGCTTGAACAGTCCCCTGCTGACATGCAGGATCCATGATTCATGAGGTTGTCTCCATACCTGCACACGTCCATCTGCTCGATACAATTTGAAACATGATTCGTCCGACCAGGCACTATGTTTCCAGACATCAACAGTCCAATTTCAGTGTTGACGGGCCCAGGCAAGGCGTAAAGCTTCGTGTCGTGCAGTCATCAAGGGTACATGAGGGGGCATTCGGCTCCGAAAGCCCATATGGATGATGTTTCGTTGAATGGTTCGCACGCTGCAACTTGTTGATGGCCCAGTAGTGAAATCTGCAGCAACTTGCAGAAGGGTTGCACTTCTGTCACGTTGAACGATTCTCTTCAGTCACGGTTGTCTGGTTCTTGCATGATCTTTTACCGGCGCAGCGATGTCGGAGATTTGATGTTTTACCGGATTTCTGATATCTACGGTACACAAATGAAATGGTGGCACGGGAAAATCCCCACTTTATCGCCACCTCGAAGATGCTGTGACCCATCGCTCGTACGCCGACTGTAACACCACGTTCAAACTCACTTAAGTCTTGATAACCTGTCATTGTAAACAGCAGTACTCGATCTAATAACTGCGCCAGACTCTGGTTCTCTTGTGTAGGCGTTGCCGACCGCAGCGCCGTATTCTGCCTGTTTACATATCTCTGTGTTTGAATACACTTGCCTATACCAGTATCTTCGGCCCTTCAGTGTATATCTGCTTATGTATCGACAGAGGTGACCTATACATACGATGCATCTGACATTATGACGTAGCTATAGCAACAACAGTACAAAAGGAGTTTCCAACTACGTAAGCTCCAACAGCTCCGGTCTTCATATATGTACTGTCAAAGAAACAATAATAGTTCGGAATCCATTGTAGCCTGAACGGTCTGTATTCATGTACTAGATTGGCAAGGCTGCTGCCAACAGTCAAACGAAACGGGCCACGACCGCAACCGAACAATCCTTTCACCAGTTCAAACGTCACTCGGAATTATTGTTATGGTCCGTATTAAAACATTTGCGTGACTCTAACCCGCCAGCAGTAAAGCTGTAAAACCAAGTATATTCAGATAGTCTCTACAAGGCAAGTGGGACACTCACAGCGGTCGTTATTCTCTCTCCGTTGCCGTTTTATGCATCTCGTATGAGTCGCCTTCGCAATACCCCATCGTTCATAAAGCGTTGAAATCTTTAATAATAGACCTGATATAATCGTTCATGTGTTTCTTTAATTTCTCTTACTAGCTTCACGAAAGCATGACATACTGTCCTTTACCTTCTTCTTTTTCGTACTAGCGTTGACCCACTTCTGCTACAGCGTTACCTAGTCGTGGATCTGTACTCAACGTGAATCTAACACTTCTTTCTTAGGTTACAAGCTTCCATGATCGCTACATCATCATCAGAACCCCAGTCAGAGTACCCAGCGAGGTGCATCACTGGTAAAACATTAGATTCCTATTCCAGAGAGTTTATTCGGTTAAAATCCGTCCTCTTGCCATGCAGATTCAGTTTTTTCCTTTATTTCCCCAAATCGTTCAAGGAAAATGCACGTTTGATTTCACTTCCCATCCTTCCCTGATTCGAACTTGTGCGCCACCTCAAATGATCTCGTCGTCGATGGAAAGTTAGACCTAACCTTCCCTTTTTTTCGAAGTGAGTGTACGTTGAATACACGAATCACGGAAACTCTGTAACGCATTTTCTTTTCTACGTCTCTGTTGTGACCGTATGATCTGAAAATCTGAATTCATTCTGGAAGCCACATCATTAGAAGTGGAAAATGACCCGAAAATCAGACCCCTGGATTGATTTGTGTATCAGATCAATGGCCATTAATTTGGTACCTTCATTCAAATTTGATCGTGACTTGCACTATTCACTTCTAGTGAAGTGTATAGAAATTTTATAACAGCACAATAAATAGTAAAACTTACTTGATGCATTTCCAAACATGGAAACGCAAGTACGTATACCGAACTCACATGACTGTCTATAAATATTCAGACTATATACAAACATCGAAAAAAGTTTTGCATCACCCGGCTCCCAGAACACCTGAAGATAGACGTTGACTGTGGATATTGTATTACAGACACAGTCCCTTTGACTGTACAGAGATGTCACTAAACCCGACCGAAAATGTAAAAAACCATGCATGAGCAGCGCCTATTAGACGGAGGGGGTCCGACAGCCGCTTCGTTCCAGTCATGCCACTAGGAAGGAGGTACACGGCTCGTGTTGTCTGTAGTTCAACCATGCTTAGAGGGTCAATATCGCGGTTCGATCGCATCAGCATTGTTACTTTGTTTTAGAAAGGGCTCTCAACGAGGGAAGTGTCCAGGCGTCTCGGAGTGAACGAAAGCGATGTTGTTCGAACATGGAGGAGACACAGAGACCCAGGAACTGTCGATGATATGCCTCGTTCAGGCCGCCCAAGGGCTACTACTGCTGTGGATGACCGCTACCTACGGATTATGGCAAGGAGGAACCTTGACAGCAACGCCGCCATCTTGAATAATGCTTTTCGCGCAGCCACAGGACGTCGTGTTACAGCTCAAACTGTGCGCAGATTCCATGATGCGCAACTTCACTCCCGACGTCCATGGTGAGATCCATCATTGCTAACATGACACAATGCAGCACGGTGCAGATGGGCCCAACAACATGCCGAATATACCGCTCAAGATTGACACCACGTTCTCTTCACCGATGGCCGGTCAGGCTGAACGACTTAGACACACTGTCCAGCGAGTGCAGCAAGGTGAAGGTTCTCTGCTGTTTTGGGCTCGACGTACGCAGCTGGTGGGCATGGAAGACGCCGTAACGGCTGTACGATACGTGAATTCCATCCTCCGACCGATAGTGCAACCATATCGGCGGCATATTGGTGAGGCATTCGTCTTCATGGACGACAATTCACGCCCCCATCGTGCACATCTTGTGAATGACTTCCTTTAGGATAACGACATCGCTCGACTAGAGTGGCCAGCATGTTCTCCAGACATGAGCCCTATCGAACATGCCCGGCATAGATTGAAAAGGGCTGTTTATGGACGATGTGACCCACCAACCACTCTGAGAGATCTACACCGAATCGCCGTTGAGGAATGAGACAATCTGGACCAACAGTGCCTTGATGAACTTGTGGATAGTATGCCACGGCGAATACAGACATGCATCAATGCAAGAGGACGTGCTGCTGGGTATTAGAGGTATTGGTGTGTACAGCAATCTGGACCACCACCTCTGAAGGTCTCACTGTATGGTGGTACAACATGCAATGTGTGGTTTTCATGAGCAATAAAAAGGGCGGAAATGATGTTTATGTTGATCTTTTCCAATTTGCTGTACAGGTTCCGGAACTCTCGGATCTGAGGTGATGCTAAACTTTTTTTGATGTGTGTATTTAGTTTATTTAACTAGCTGCCATGGCTAAAAAATCACAAATTTTCCGAGATGAGACTATTAATTATATGCTGAATAGATTGTTTCCCTTTCTTGCAGATGCACTGAGGTGCCCAACTGCACTGAGATGGTTTCTTTGGCCAAATCTAAAGGATATTCATCGTTAATGGAAACACTTGAAGTTGTTAGCGCTCAGCAATGGTACTACAGTTTCACATTTCATCTTTACCATCAATGGTACGATCTGCTTGGCGAAGGAAACTACAATAAAACGTCAGTGTACCTGAAGAAATAAATATCTTTTTGTGGGGCCGTTAGGTTTTGATATTAACAACTGGCGCTAAACTTACGAATAGAACGGAATTCCGATGAACCCTTTAACATTCGCTTATGACGATCAGAATTTCGTACTGTGCTGCTTACGAGGACAAGAGGAAAACATGGCTGCCTGACAGAAATCGAGATGATATCGACAATGTTTATGTTAGTACGCGATACACAATATCTTAAGTCAAATGTCAGCTTGATATGCAGAATTGTTCTGTTTATGCTGCTTATACAGTAGTCCTATTGTGTGTGATTCATTTAAGTGGAAAAATAGAAATACCTCAACATTATGAAATACTTCTTTTTGGACAATTTATCACAGCCGGAAATAAGTTCAAAATTGATGATGACTTAGATATGTCTGATACGTTATTGTTAACATGTAAGACATGGGTAAGCAAATTCAAACGTCGTTCCACCACTTCTTTCTGAAAAGAATGACATTTGAAATAAAAATGACGCACTTGATTTCATTCCCCGAAAAGTTATGGCCAATATTTTCTAGGAGACAAAGAAAATCCTGACACCAATTACCTTGAAAACAGTAAAATAACTACTAAGGAACCCTTTTGGATCATTAAGCCGAAAATCTAAAAATTACGTTAGAAAAAATCTGGATTTCAAGGTAAATCACATCGTATCCTGAAATAGGAAATGTGGGAATGTCTATCGTATTCACCAGATTTGGCACTCTCTGACTTCCATCCATCTCCACAGTAAAGATATTCGTGAATGTGTTCAGTGAAGATGTTGCGATAAACATAGACAAGTACATGTTAGTGATCCCAGAATTGCGCTTCAGGGATGGAATCTGCTTATTTAAGAAATCGTGGAACTACGTGAATTGTGTTGTGTGATGTCCTTAGGTTAGTTAGGTTTAAGTAGTTCTAAGTTCTAGGTGACTGATGACCATAGATGTTAACTCCCATAGTAGATCTCTTTTTCAAGATACGTATTTTACTCGATACACACAGCTAAATGCATCCGTTTCCTGACGAATTAATAACAGCATTCGTTACTGAATTGTCCAGGAATCACTAACATAGTTTAGAACCAAGGTTTCAACCAGAATAACTATGTTAGAGCAGTAAAAAGCGCACATTACAGTCACTCTGGCTACAATATAATTCAAAATGTTTTGTGTGGTGTCGCATAAAACTATAAGCTACTTTTATTTTACTCTTCACGGTACTTCAAGGAGATCTACTTCTTCATTTTGAAATGGCAGTTTTTTGTTGATTTGTATGTGTTGTTTATTTCCATTCCTCAGGCGATAGAGCGTACGAATAATGCTTGATCAAAATGGTTCAAATGGCACTGAGCACTATGGGACTAAACATCGGAGGTCATCAGTCCCCTAGACTTAGAAAAACCTGAAATCTAACTAAGCTAAGGATATCACACACATACATGACCGAGGCAGGATACGAACCTGCGACCGTATCAGTCGCGCGGTTCCGGACTGGAGCGCCTAGAACCGCTCGGCCATCGCGGCCGGCAATGCTTGATCAGATATTGCTGTGTTATCAGCAGTTAATTTGTCCTGTACTTGTGTTTCCTAGTTTCCATTCAAAAAATTATAGCACCACGATTCCTGAGTAGGTGCGCTGCTCCTTCGTTAATTCACCACAAGTAGTTTCGAGGCTCGCCCAACCTCACGTGGCGCACGCACAAATTATGTAGCCGTCATAGAACTACTAATGACATGATATGTCGTTCATATAAAAGAAACAATGTGAGACTCCTTTGAGAGTTGAATTTGTGTGAAAAACCACCTGGTTCCTCTTCATTTACATCTGCATTCATACTCCGCGAGCCACTGCATGGTGCATGGCAGAGGTTACCCCGTACCGTTACTAGTCATTTCCTTCCCTGTTCCACTAGTAAATAGAGCGAGGGAAAAACGACTATCTATATGCTTCCATACGAGCCCTAATCCCTCTAATGTTATCATCGTGGTCTTTATGCAAAATGTGCATTAGCATCAGTAGAATCGTCCTGCACTCAGCCTCAAATGCCGATTCTCCAAGTTTTCTCAATAGTGCTCCTCGAAAAGAACGTCGCCTTTCCTCCAGTGACTTCCATTTGGGTTCCCGAAGCATCTCCGTAATACTTGCGTGTTGTTCGAACCCATCCATAACAAAGCTAGCAGCCCGCTTCTAAATTTCGTCGATGTCATCCTTTAAACCGTCCTGGTGCGGATCCCAACCACTCAAGCAGTACTCAACAATTGGTCCCACTAGTGTCCTACATGCGGTCTAATTTCCATATGAACGACACTTTCCTAAGTCTCTCCCCATAAGCCGAAGTAGACTACTCGGCTTCCTTACTACAATCCTTACATGCTCGGTCCACTTCATATTGCTTTGCAGCGTTACGGCTAGATATTTAATCGACGGGACTGTATCGAGCAGCACACTACTAACACTCTATTTCAGGGTTCGAAACCAGTTACCTTCAGGTTGGATCACATCGGTACCTTGACTTGAGTCGGCCGTTGTGGCCGAGCGGTTCTAGGCGCTTCAGTCTGGAACCGCGCTACTGCAGCGGTCGCCGGTTCGAATCCTGCCTCGAGCATGGATGTGTGTGATATCCTTAGGATAGTTAGGTTTAAGTAGTTCTAAGTCTAGGGGATTGATAACCTCAGAGGTTAAGTCCCATAGTGCTTAGAGCCCTTTGAACCATTTCAACCTTCACTTGTACAATAGTGCTCGCCTTAATTATAAGCTAAGTTGAATTTACGCTACAGAATATAGTGGTAAATTATATGAAACTGATGCGAATAAAGGAATCTGGATCAGCAGCGCATGTCTGCTGAAGATATGACTACTTTAAAGTAAAAATTAATTTTAAATTGGACGATTCGTTCGAATAATTAACTGGGCAACGAGGATAACGTTGAAAGTAAGGACAATAAAAAATAATTGTTTAACTTCGTAAATTTATCGCAAATTATCAATACACGCGCAATGATCAAACAACGAGTACTGAATTTTGCGTTCCGCTTTATGTAACAGCGAACAAAGATTTGCAGTGGTTACTGCAATGGAGTCATATTCTGAAGAAAGCAGGCTCTAAACACCGTCCAAATCCGTGATTACGTTAATCAAAATTTTCCTAATTAATGACTGGACAGCATCAGAATGGTTTCGTTTGAAAGCTACAGTGGATTTTGTAAACACCCCATAGTTCGTGAATTATCTGTCGACAGGACGTTCAACATAAATAATATATTTTTAAAAGTTTTCCTAAATAAAATACACTCACTTGGATTATATGATTTTGTTACGCCCAACTGTGACTTCTGCAAGAGAAAATATACTCACGCTGCAATCATTTTACTAAACAATTATACAGTAAAAACGGCAAGTTAATGCTATAACATAATCGCAATGTTTCAAGTCCGTACCATATGACTGATCATTACTCGACGTTTGGAAAATGGGTCGCAGTGGTAAGGATTTCAAACTGATAACGAATAGGTTACACATGTTTGATGTAAATGTACACTGGTGTGTAAAACTTAAGGACGAAATTAACTTTCGCATGATGAGTCACTGCTAAGTAACATAGCATAGAGAGAAGTGCTACAGCACAGTAAAAAAGGAAGCTGAAAGAAATACATTATGAAACGAACATAAATGACAGTTTTATTCAAAAGGCAATAATTGTACTGAATTCACCGTGATTTATGATTGTATCCTGTATGTATCCTTATACGGTGAGAGGTGAAAACATGATATGCATCTAAAAACATTACCGAACATGATCGTTTCAGTGGTCCAGGTGTAATGATGTGGGGAGACATTAAGTTGCCTGCACGTACTGACCACCAAATCGTTCATCACTGTGCATTCACCGGTCAATGTTATCATACTATGCTCCTTCCCCACGTGCGTCATTTCAGGGGTGCATTTGGCCCTCACTTCATTTTTATGGATGACAACGCGCGGCCGTATCGAACTGCGCAGGTTGAGCACTTTGCAGAGCACGCATTGCCGTCCGTGTTGAGCACACAACTTGTTAAGAATTATGCTCCACATTTTGTAATGTCCGAGAGACCATCATGTACCGCGGTAACGTCAGTGTAATTATTATCTTTAAATAAAAGTGTCATTTCTGTTCGTCTCATTGTGAATTTCTTTCATTTATCTTCTGTATTATACTGTAGCAGTTATTCCTATGTATTGTCCAAGTTTCATCGAGCTGTGTTAGTTGGCAGTCACGCATTCTGGGAAAGTTACTTTCGTCCTTAAGTTTTGTGCACCACTGTAATACACATACTCATGTTGCTTTCAGTTCACTCTTCAGGTTGCGCGATTGTACTACGGAACTACAATTTTATCATTTTTTTTCTACGCCACTGCATCCCATCACCTTCAATCGGTAGGTGTGCACATATCAATTCAATTACTGACAGTTTTGTGTCTCTAGCGTTATGTATTCCTTTTTAGAAATAATTGAAAAGCCAAGATCGCTTAAATACTGTTTACTGGATAACCGCTTTCAACACACTAAAAGTGCCATCACACCTTTAGTGTGTTGAAACCGGTTATTCGGTAAACAGTATTTAAGAGATCTTGGCTTTTCAAATTTTTTCTACAAAGAGTGATCGCTCCTCTACGCACCATGTGTTCAATACAAAAAAGTATTCCTTTTTGTTCATAGGTTTATGTCATATTGATAATAACATGTAAAAAAGTATGTATTCCCTTAGTTGTGAATTTTAGATGTTAATCAGAGTTTTGTGAGGTTGAGAAGCGAGAAATGGCAGTAGATGTAAACATTTAACATGGTGTGTGGATGGTCGCCATTGTCTCTGTTTGGTGTTGTTACCTCCCGTCCCTGCAGCGACAGTGTCACGTTTTCTGTGTATATTTCTATCATTAACATAAGTGTAAAGAGCTTTGGATTTAATTCAAATGTCTGCTCTTGCAAAAAAAGCTAATTTTATTGTTATAATTTGCGACTTAATTCCAATCAATTCCAATCTCTTGTTTACACGTCTCAGAGGTGAATTGTTAATACTATTGTTGTAGCACCGTTCAATTCTTTATCGTTTGTAAAGATGTCATCCAGACGAAAGATTTTGAAAACAGTTGTTACATAAGAGTGGCAACGTAGTTCGCAATAAGGCCCTTAAGTAAAACGAATCGTAATAGAAAGTACTTCCCGCATTTTTTAATTCTTAATCTTTACTTATTTCTTAAAACTGAAGAAGAGTTACCGCTGGACGACTCGTTGCTGATAAGTAGTTTTGATAACAAAAGTTAATAAGTGTTGGTAATACGTTCTTAAACCGGAACTTTTTAATGAAGAACAGTCGATATGTCAAATGACGTAAGAGCTATTTTGAGTACCAGGGTTATTTTCAACAACGGGATACTGATATGCAGCTGTGTGTAGCTCCAGGACAGCACTACGTGGGGGTAAACAACGATCGACGTAAATATTTTCGAAGCTAAATGCCCTGTGTACGCAAGATACGACCACATACAGTCACTTCACATGTTCTTCAACACACTACATTTATATGCTGACGCTGGTTGCGAGCATTGGTAATAATCACTTTCCTGAACAAATTTAGAAATATAAAGAGACTGGGTGAGAGACATTGCTATTCTGACAGTCCTCATCGAAAACTCATTAGGATCGAGCTCAATTCCGTCCTCATCTGCCTTAGCTGTGCTTATCATCATCGTCCTTGAAATCTCATTAGCATCTAGCTCACCACCCCTTTGTTTATTGCCTTCATATATCAAATGTCGCTTCTTTCGACATTTATGGCTCCATCATGTGCCCTCACTTCTTTTTATACATTTTTCTTTGGGTTCTGTGTGTGTGAGTATTTGTGTATGTGTGTCTGTGTGTGTGTGTGTGTGTGTGTGTGTGTGTGTGTGTGTTTTCTACAAAATTCAGCCTCTGTCTACATACTACGCCAGAGTATTTGCAGAATAGTATACGCTATAGTGTGGGTCTTTCGAAGAAATTCGTGTTCTTAGGTTTTCGATCCTCTTCTTGCGCTAAGGTGAAGTGTTTTGGATTCAACTTTCGCCATTCAAAGTTACTGGCTTAAGGTTACTGATGGTATTCGTCTCATTGCTCACGATTGCATTTATTATATGCCTACAGGATGTCTCGCGATATTTTTCACTCGTGTCATACTTCCCATTTCTTTCAGATGAAAAAGTATTAGAGGAGAATGTGGCATTTGAAATCATGTGAAATGGAATACGGGCTCTCTCCAAACAACTGTTTCGACTTTACGGATATTTCACTGCATTTTTCGTGCCTTTATACCACGTTTTATCACTAAACTCTATCTTTAAAATTGATGTTCCATAATCCAACTAACCAGTTGGAACTCATAGTGAAGGCTAACAATGTGTCCGCCAACGTAGCACACCGGGAAAAATGTCCCAACGCTACCACTTATGACGTGGTATTACTACTTCCCTCCTCGCAGGCAAACTTTGTATTTTGCTGACTATTTGTAAGAGAAGGTCCATTCCTTTATAGAAACTACCAGATTATTTGGTGGTAGCAATCTTTCTTGACAGTGGGTCGATAACTTGCTATTAACAAACAAAATATTTGCGTCCAGAGATGACACAACCTAAAGATAACGTTCTTGTCACAAAGGAGTACACGGAGTGCAACAGTTATGGAAGATTCCACAACCTCTCCTTCCAAGAATTATGAAATTGGTGATCTAATAAATATCCTTAGATATTTAAAACGAGCATGGCGTTTCCTTGGGCCTAATATTTTGCATACGTATTGCAATTGCAAGCGTATTTCTTATGTTTTTGCCTTCAGTGACCAGAGTAATGTACCTAAAACAAATTTTGCTTCACACCACTACAGGTATTCATTGAGAACCACACGAACTTGAAAACGTTTCATTGTCGATAATCTGAGAAAGAAACCTTTCACCCTTTCTCCCAAGAACGAAGAGTCAGACTTTACTACAAAGAAAATGAAAGATTCAAGCCAATGAGTCTATCCAGTGAAATGTAGTCCGTTCTTAATTGTTCATCGCGTCAAATCTACGCTTTTCTACCAATAAATATTAATCGCAAATATTTGAACTGAATATGATGTTTGCCGCGTGGGTTTAGCTGAGCGGTCTAAGGCGCTGCAGTCGTGGACTGTGCGGCTGATCCCGGTGTAGGTTCGAGTCCTCCCTCGGGCATTGGTGTTTGTATTTGTCCTTACGATAATTTAGGTTAAGTAGTGTGTAAGCTTAGGGACTGATGACCTTAGCAGTTAAGTCCCATAAGATTTCACACACACAATATGATGTTTCTTCTTTGATTTAATATTTTTATATTGTATTTCTGACAAAGTATGTTTAAAATTCACCCGTGCATCCTTGGAACTGGGGACAGGATTGTTTGAAACTGCAAACAAATCATGGAAAATGGCAGAAACTCTAATTAATCAATTGCAAGAAAATATCGTAAAACGAACTTCCTGAAAAATTGTGGTTTTTGAATTGCAATACAGTATTGTGATTTTGACATGACCTCTTAAGAACAGAGGCGAAAACTGCAAAATTTATGCATAGTGAAGATCCAGTTCTGTAGACAGAGACAGACGAGTAATATATAGAAGGAATGGCATATAATAGCAGTGCTTCGACACAACAGTGATTTCAGGAAGAAGTGAAACCATGAAAATTTGAAAGCGGTAACTTTTAAATGCAGTGCATAATTACGACGCATCCTTAGATATACTATTCTTCAATCTTATTATCGGAAAGTGCATCAATTTCATTACACGTCAGCTGACCTACGGAAGTTATGACGAATTAATTGTTGCACAGAGCATTATTTAAGACCCACAAACCATTTATGCTAAAACACTTCATTTCAATAAAGAAGGTCTTGTTTCGTGCATCGGTAGTTTCATTCCCACTGAGCGTTGAAACTGAACAGACAAGACAATGAAAGCACTATCTTTATTTACATGTGAGTATACTTTAAGAATGATGACAAATGTACTGACAGAGTATTAGACGCCTAAATCTGGGAATTCTTCGGAATACGTTAATGTACTCTGTAATACGATGTATCTTCATTAAACATGCGAGCACTACCTTTGAAGGCATAATGGATGTAAGCAATATTAAGACATTGACATATGTGGTAATTTTCTATTGTTTCTTTGCTTATGATTTAATTTCCTTGCAGTAGTGATGTAATTCAATTATCTCAGCCTAAGAACAAAAGAAATTTAACATACTCTATGCCTGACGTAAGAGATGTGCTTCATGTGTCATTTACAACAACTATCCGAACCAACGTATGGTTCAAATTTATTACGTTATTGAAGAAACTTGAGAAAAATGTTTTTGTATACCAATAAATTACATAGTATATAGTACATTTGAAAAGACGAATGAAGAAAGAGAACAAAGAAAATTAATGCTCAACGAGCACTTGACGGTGAGATCATTGTAGATGGCGCACAAGCTCGGTTGGGGGAAGCATTGCGAAGGAAATCGTCCGTAGCCTTTATAAAGACGAAATTTTCACATTTGCGTTAATCGATTTTGGCGAAACTTCAAGCTGGATAGTGGAATGGTAATTTGAAACGCCGTCCTCCAGAATGCGGATCCATTATTTTACTATGCACGTTCTCGCTTGGTAAACGACAATTTTTTAAAGAAAGGAAAGTGTCACTTGCGCATATTTTTTGTTCAGCCCAGGAGTGGATGTTGCACGGACACAAACATGGAAAAACTGAAATTTTCCGACTTTCAGTCAGCATCATAATGTCAGCGTGTTTAACAGAGTTCATTCTGTACACATTTCACTGTTATTGCATATGTGTACCATATGCTAGATCACGTGTACAAACAACTAACTCTCGAAACAGATTAAGTCTTCACGTGTAGAAACAGATCGGAGGACACATGAAAACCATTTTCCACGCAAGCACTTATCTTGGTACCGGAAACACTTATTATGTTATAAGCATATACAGTTTTGTTGATAAGAAGACCAAGTCTTGAGGGATAAATTCGCTTGCATATTTTGGTCCCTCGCACTGCAGTTTCTACAAAAATAGCATACTTGTCTTGCAGTAACCCATAAAACGTTTCTACCATCTATTCATCAGTACTATTAGAGATGCTCAAACTGGTTTTCTAAACTCGTACTCTGCCGCACCTCTGTCAGATTATGTATGAACGAAATTGGCTGGCACGTACCATCATTTAAAATCTGGCATTTTCATAATTGATGTGTCGTTCGGAATATACTCGAAAATGCAGAGTGGCAGCTAGTAGACGTTCGTAACTGAGGCCTGCAATAGAACAAGTGAAGTTCAGCGAGGATGCATTATTATCAAACCTTATACACAAATTTGAGATAGACCGATAACTGTTTCCATCACTTAAACGAAATTTTTATCGGTGGATGCTTTCGTGTTACAATGGATGAATTTCACTCACCAGTTTGCTTTCTGATGTGAGGTATCATAATGCGGCATAAACCTTAACACCTAATACGCACAACGGAACTTCCACGCCGACATTACTCCGATGCTTTAGGCACTGACTCACCCTCAGACCTCATGAGTCGAATATCACAAAGGAATTTCATCATTCAAAGGCAATTCGAGAGGTATGCTAATGGAGCTATAGACATAGTTTTCCACTGTGAAAGAAGATAGAGGTATTCATTGTCGAAGGAGTGAAACTAATGGTCAGAAGGATGAAAGTATATGTTAAATGTTGCGAGAGAATTAATCAAATGATAATTATAGGACGAAAAGCTACAATGAACTTGCAGCATACGAATGAAAGAAGAAGAGACGATAAGCTGTAATCAGCGTCGTATAGCTGATCAAATGGTAATTTTTCTATGCTACAGGCTTGCATTACGCCACGCCACTCCGACAGATGTCCGCTCCTACCAGGTATATATCTTTGGGATTAAGGATATTGTGCAAGGATAGTTCGCCATCACTTATTTTAGGTATCACAAGAGGTGATACACAGGATGCCCCAAACCCTTAGAAGCCATATTGATATCTCTGGTAGAAGGTCCTAAACTAGTATTTTGAGATTAGGATCATGATTGATAAATGGAATATTCCAGGCGAAGGGGGTTCTTGAATAAAGAATCTGTGTGAGGCACATGTTTATAAACTGCACTGACGTTGGTTGTGTTACCTTGAAAAACAATACGCTATAGTTTGATGAGCCCATGGTCGACTCTTTCCGATGTGGTTAAATGCGGTCGTTGAGTAATGAAACCCCCGTAGAAGCTGATGAGAAACTGGTTGGCAGGATCGTAGCTGCGTAGTTTCAAGTACCGGCATTAAGTGTCGAATCTATTATTACAGTGTAGCCCCCTACGTACAGCTCCCGGAGGGAAGTTAGACTAATTACGTGAGCACAGGGGCCTTTAAGTAATCATTCTTCCGGTCCTCCACATCCAAATGGAAGGGGAAAAATCTCTAATAAGTGGTACAATGGAAAGTAACCTCTGCCATTCACTTCACAGTGGTTTTCAGAGTATAAATGTTGATGCTGACGTAGATATTATTGAAAACAAGAATGTATGAAAGAACGTGGAAGAAATTTTTGCGTCGTTGTAATGCGTTTAATGAGACACGGTCACCACTCAACAGTTTCTATGTTGCTGCTGTAAGTTGCACCTTGTTTATGTCAATAAGCGACTACATATTCATTTCGTAGCATTAGTTCCTTATCATAGAGTACTCAGCTAAGAATATTCTGTATCTGCATAAAGTTGTCCCTATATGTTAGGGACAAAGTGTATCGCGAATGAGAACATGATGTCTCTAGTCTGCGCTGCGGAAAAGCGTACGTGGCGTGACTTACATAATCCGCCACATTTCAGTGGAAGTAATTAGTCGTTACAGAGCTCTTATTCAATCTACTTCGACCAAAAAAACGTATCTCCTCTGATATGTGCCTGACGACTGCGAAAAGCACTTCGGAAGGACGCACATGAAGTTGGTCTGCTTTACTGTCTGGCTGAAATAAACTGTTTGTTGTAGCTCCGTCATAAGCTGCACTGAGAAGTATCTTTTGTTTAATTTTTTGATGGTGACTAGTTTTGTACACTTCTGTCCATTTTCAAACCATCCGTATCGCAAGTGTGACAATACAAGCGATAGCCTATGTACAAACACTGCCTCTCCAGTGATGATCAGAGCGGCATCATCAAGAAATTAAAAAAAATGATACTTCTCAATGCAACTTATAACGAAGCTACAACCATTTATTTCAATTATAAAAGAAGCTGCGAACCTATTTTTCACCTGCAGCATGTTGTAAGTCCGCAAATTACTGTCTGGTCGACTGAATCTAAGGAATAGGTGCCTTCTAACAAAAACTGCAGCGGCAGCAAATGTTCAAATGTGTGAATTCCTAAGGAACCAAACTGCTTAGGTCATCGGTCCCTACACTTACACGTTACTTAAACTAACTTAAACTAACCTATGGTAATAACAACACACACACCCATACCCGAGGGAGGACTCGAACCTCCGACGGGAGGAAGCAGCAGCAGTAAGATTACTAGCAACAACAACAATAAAACTATTACTACTACTACTATACTACTACGACAACAGAAATAGTGCAGTAGTAACAATGGAAAGAAACTGTTATCTTAAAACTTACTCTTGATGCAGACTTTTTCACGAGTGCCCTGACAAAGCTAACATTGTTGTAACGAACCGTTCAGTTTTGGCAAAATATCTACGAAGAGCTTATATATGGTGACCATACCATAAGCTCAAAAAAATAAATAAATAAATAAACACACCCAGCGTTGACAAGATATCGTGTGCCTTAATTAACGTGTTAGAGCGGTCTGGGTCAACATCTTTCACAAAACTAGTGAACACAAAATAACATAGAACAATTTAAACCTATCGTCAACAAGATGTGGCAAACAAAATCTGAAACTGCTCGCATCGATTGTGGTATCTCGGAGTCCTTATATCGAAATCTGAGATGTAGCAAAGACAGGAGGTCGAACTGAAACTGACTACATTCTGCAAGTGGTGTTATGAGTCCATCTGCACGATCTAATTTGTTCTCACTGCATATAATTTTCGTAAGAAGTTATTAAAGTAATGGTAATACATACGATCAGAAATACAGTATAGTAGTGATATGACAACACCGATCAGTTTTCCTCTGCAACTGTGGTTTGTTGTGGTAGTGAATAAATTTTTATCTCCGAATTGTCTATTTGTCCTTGTAATTGTCCTGTCGATCGTTGATCATTTGAGACGCGTCAGCTTCTCAAGAGAAGATTATTGGAGAGCGGTTAGTTCGAGCGGGTGTGTACTGAAAACAATGTTATCCATTGTGATGGCCACAACGACGTCTCTTGGCAACACTTGATTAATTGAGGGTAGAAGAGGACGAAAATCAGTCTTCGGTTACATCTAAGAGGTTTCTGAGAAAGTAGCGTACCGTTAAAGCGATGCAAGTGGATTTAAAACTTAATACGAATCTTAAACAATCTTTTTCTACGACTCTAATAATTCGTATAAAGCTACGTAGCTGCACATCCATAGGCGGATGCTTTCCTACAAACCTCCGATTACTACGTAGAACGTGAGAGAACGTCGCAAATACTATGGACGCCATGAAACGGCAAACGATCACTCTGTGAGAGTAATTCCACACGACGTGCTATACTTCACCTTGTTTTCAATAACACATGAACTTCATATGTTTCGGACGCCCCAAGAAGTATATTCGCGGGATGCCTACTTCGCACTTTTAAATATGATGAAATGGAGTGCAGTTTTGTGAGAACCCGATCGTCTTGCTATTGGTTTTGCAAGAACGATTTGCGGCCAGTATGAAATAAAAGTTCTGTAAAAATAATGCCAGTTCTCAATATTAAAACGTCCCAATTCCCACTGTTAGCCCGGATTGGACGTGACTTGAAAAACTAGTGACTGAATTTCTTAACATTTCCTGACCACGCCTTGGCTTCAACCAGAGATTCTGAGATTTGAAACAGAGGATCTGGTGCAATCTCCTCCACCATTCCGGGTAGAATACGAATTCTCGTTTCTCCAGAAGCAAATGATCTAACTTTTAACATGTTTTTCGAGAACATATCACCCACCCCATCACTTATAATAGAGATGGAATTACTAGTGAGACAGATTTCATCCGTCTGTGGAAGCGTGTTTTCCCGTGCTACCGAACACCAAAATATTTCAGTCTGACAGCCTAGCTTCACAACAATACCTACTTGTAACAGACGTCGAGATGAAAGCCCGAAGACAATGCAGTAGTGCTACAAACGAAGATAAAATCAAACTGAGGAAAATAAATGACCATGCAATGTGTTATTATCTCAGTTTACTGTATTACCGACTGAATGCAATAAAAACTGAGTACTTGAAAACAGCTATCAGTCTTAAAACTCTACGAATTAAAAAACTAAATTTAAAGAAGGTGGACATATGGACATATTGTGGAACCTTGGATGAAACCTACAAAGCTGCGGTAGCATCAATAGTGATGGACGAAGTGGATGAAAAATTTTGGATGCGATAGTGAGGAGCTCGCTTGGGTATTGTGCGAAGAAATGGATAGCGTTTCAATCGACAAAGCAATCTGTGACATAGCCTTGACGAATACTAGTTTGGCCATGTAACTAAGTATGGCCTTCTTCTATTTCAGCCTAGTGCAAGCATGGAAAAGATCGTCAGAAATGAATTAGTGTGAGGATGCGACGACTTGATGCGAAATTCAATGACGATAAAAAGGAGAAAGGACACAGTGCCGACACAGAAGGTGGGCAAACACGCTTATGAAATGTTGAGCTATCTGATGGTGTGCGAATTACGGTAGGTGGGACGCGGTGTCAAGGAGAGTAGAATTTGGGTCTACACCTAAAAGGCGACTAAAGGAAGTGTTCGTAAAAAATATTACATTTCCGTTATCATTAATACGCTATTAGGCAGCAACTTCTGCGATACTCTCATCATATCTGGTAAGTATTCCTATTTCCACAATCCGGGCAGGCGTTCAGTGGGAGACTGGCAACACCACATGCGTGTTTACTGTATCACATAGTTTTTACGAAAATATGGACAATGGAATTCAAACGTCTAATGTTTTATTTACAAGAGACGTGCTCTCATGCAGACAATGCGCTTAAAGTGTCGGTGAGAAAGAAGTATTGTTGAACAAAAAGGCCTATCAAGGTTCCATTGTTATACCCGTTACTGTGACACAGCTCCATTTTTCAACATATCAGTGTGAACTTTGTTGCTTGCTATTTCTATCACTGTCATTCCTGCTCTGCCCCCCCCCCCCCCCCCTCCCGGCAATATGACTCTCTCTCTCTCTCTCTCTCTCTCTCTCTCTCTCTCTCTCTCCCTCTCCCCCCCCCCCTCTGTGTCTGTATGTCACATATGTCGTCAGTCTAGTTGGAACTTGAGTTCATCTCATCGGAAAATGTCTTGAGCACGAGGTATAAAAGCCGGTCGCTGGTCCTGTTGCACCGTGTGAATCGAAATACTGTGCAATAAAATCAATAATTGAAAGACATCTCCGTGCTAAGGAAATGCTGAGCACCAACGATACTACAGTCGGTTATAAATTCTTTGAGAAATGCGTGTATGGCCTTAGCCCATTCTAACATAAAACTACCTCCAAGCTGAAATCTAAACGGAAATAATGTACGTAAATTCTATGCCACTAGGTCAAATATGTTGATAGCTGCTTCTTAAGGACGATATCGCTGAAGAGTATCCAGAAATGCCCTTTAGACACATCCGTCCTCTCATTTAAAACGCCGAAGAACTCCTCTTTCAAGGCACAATAATTCTCTACCTCCTCTAAATTTGATAGCAACCATCCATTTTCTTTAACTTGAAACACCCTCACGCTTCCCGTTATATCCCCCAACGAATGTTGCTTATTCTTGAGATGCTTAGCTCTAGCTGATTAGCCGTTCTTGGTACTATTATGCTCTTTAAATCTAACTTTAAAATTCCGTCCCGTCTGCCCCACATATCTCGCTTCACAATCCTGACATTTTACGTCATACACTTCCGATTTCCTCATGCAGTTCTCATCTGTATCGACCTTATGCCTCAGCCTGTTCTAATTTGTTGTCCGTCTCGTAAACAATTCTAACCCCTACCTTCATAAACAACATCGCTAATTTATGTCATACTGTCCCCCAATACGGCATGACTCTATCTGGATTTTTATCATTTTGCTAGTTACTCTGCCTAACTGCTACATCCAACCGTTCTATAAAACCCGCGCAAAAATCATCAGAACGTCTGTAATCCTTATACACACATCAAAAATGTTTTGCGTCACCTCGATTCCGAGAGTTTCGGAACCTGTACTGAAAATTGGAAAAGATCAACATAAACATCATTTCCGCCCTTTTTATTGCACATGAAAACCACTCATTGCATGTTGTTCCACCATACAGCGAGACATTCAGAGGTGGTGGTCCAGATTGCTGTACACACCAATACCTCTAATACCCAGTAGCACGTCCTCTTGCATTTATAAATGCCTGTATTCGTCGTGGCGTACTATCCACAAGTTCATCAAGGCCTGTTGGATCAGATTGTCCCACTCCTCAACGGCGATTCGGCGTAGACCCTCAGAGTGGTTTGTGGGTCACGTCGCCCATAGGCAGCCCTTTTCAGTTTAGCCCAGGTATGTTCGATACGGCTCATGTCTGGAGAACATGCTGGCCACTCTAGTCGGGCGATGTTGTTATCCTGAAGGAAGTCATTCACAAGATGTGCACGATGGGGGCGTGAATTGTCGTCCATGAAGACGAATGCCTCGCCAATATGCTGCCGATATGATTGCACTATCGGTCGGAGGATGGCATTCACGTATCGTACAGCCGTTACGGCGCCTTCCATGACCACCAGCGGCGTACGTCGGCCCCACATAATGCCACCCCAATACAGCAGGGAACCTCCACCTTGCTACACTCGCTGGACAGTGTGTCTAAGGCGTTCAGCCTGACCAGGTTGCCTCCAAACACGTCTCCGACTATTGTCTACTTGAAGGCATATGCGACACTCATCGTTCAAGAGAACGTGATGCCAGTCCTGAGCGGTCCATTCGGCATGTTGTTGGGCCCATTTGTACCGCGCTGCATGGTGTCGCGGGAAAGATGGAAGTCGCCATGGACGTCGGGAGTGAAGTTGCGCATCTCGTAGCCTATTGCGCACAGTTTGAGTCGTAACACGGCGTCCTGTGCCTGCACGAAAAGCATTATTCAACATGGTGACGTTGCTGTCAAAGTTCCTCCGAGCCATAATACATAGGTAGCGGTCATCCACTGCAGTATTAGTCCTTGGGCGGGCTGAGCGAGGCATGTGATCGACAGTTCCTGTCTCTCTGTATCTCTTCCATATCCGAACAACATCGCTTTGGTTCACTCCTAGACGCCTGGACACTTCTCTTGTTGAGAGCCCTTCCTGGCAGAAAGTAACAATGCGGAAACCGCGGTATTGACCGTCTACGAATGGTTGAACTACAGACAACACGAGCCGTGTACCTCCTTCCTGGTGGAATGACTGGAACTGATCGGCTGTCGGACCCCTCCGTCTAAAGCCTGGTCCACACGCAACGATCTGTCTGCGCAGACATTGGCGCAGATGTCTGTACATGCAAAAGATCGCTGCAAATGTGGTGTGTTCACACGACACAAACCCCAATCTACTACTCGCCCGCCATCTGTCGGTGTAGAAAAGAAATATCCGTGGCAAGCGACTACGCTCCCCGTAATCGTCAAAAATTGAATTCAGTTATTTTGAAATATAGAAATGGAGGAAGTTCTGTTGTGGTCTGCGTTCGCAACTTGTGTTGCTAAAAACATTCAGACCAACCGCAGGAAACAGAGAAGGTGGTCAAAATGGTGTAGACAGTGGTTGCTAAAGCGAAAGCAGTTTTCTCACCTACATTTACTGCGAGAGTTGCAGGGCGAACCTGTTTTGTTTTACATTACCCCGTGTTCCATTTCCTGGCACATTGACACTCCAATTTCATCTTCAATTGTACCCTCTCTTGGTCTTGGCGTTTCTTGATCACTAAGAAAGCCAAGCAGATCAAAATACCATAACGTTGGCTGGTATACTTGATCTACTCTTACACCAGATCTTCTAGATTTCTGAACTTTGGATAACTCTTTCGGCAAACAGTTCGCTGACAGACTTAATTTACTTAGCTTGCCTTCATGAACTCATCCTTCAGGACAGCGTAAATAGCTTCACATGTGTTGGGTATTATTTTACTCAACGCTTGTTTCGATATTGCAGTTGAAAATTCCAAATCCTTGTAGCTCCTTCCTGTTGCTAGGAATCTTAATGTTACCGCCAGCCATTCATGATGAGAAATTGCCCTTCTCATACAAGTATTTTTTTCTCATAATATGAGGGGTTACAAGCTTTAAGAGATAATTATAAGTTTCGACATCCATCCGCAAATAATTTCGCCAGTTCGCAACGACTTTTTCTTATTACCGTTTATCTGTCTGCCGAGGTGTCAACTGCCCGCAATTTTTCAATTAGAGCATTGTATGCTGCTGTCTTTCTGTCTCGGTCACTATATTCTTTACTTTTAATCTTCCACAAACATGGGTGGTTTCTATATATTTCAATGAATTCACTTACAAACTCTCGAGAACACTGACATTTTAATGTCCTATGCGCACGAATACAAACACTAGACTGAGCAAACAGCTGTTTCGCGCCAGATTTGCGGCGATGTCCTGTCCACACGCTCCAACTTGTCTGCGCAGATGTGGTTTGAACCCACAGATTTGAGAGGTTTCGCTCAAACCTCCAACTCCAACTTCCAGATTTGCACACACCTCAGGTTGGTGCAAATCTTCTGTCCACACGCAACAATCTGTCTGCGCAGATGTGATGTGCGCAGACATTTGCGCAGACAGATCGTTGCGTGTGGACGGGCCTTAATAGGCGTTGCTCATGCATGGTTGTTTACATCTTTGTGCGGATTTAGTGACATCTCTGAACAGTCAAAAGGGACTGTGTCTGTGATACAATATCCACAGTCAACGTCTATCTTCAGGAATTCTGGGAACCGGGGTGATGCAAAACTTTTTTTGATGTGTAAGTGTTTGTCGGTATAAGGAGGATTACTTTATTTTGTTTCCTTGCTTTTAGCGTTTGTAAATAGTATAATGTTGTCCCGAAACATGTTGTGGCAGTAATTACATGATTGATGATTAGGCTGAATGTCCTCGATATTGCTTTAATAACAGTTGTATGATGACTTCACATCAGTTATATATGCGAAGTTTCTGTCGTGGAAGAGAGAGGATGGTTTTTGTGCCTGCAGATACAAAAATACGTCCCGAGCTTTCGCAACATGGCCAGCTGAGTCCATGGCCTGTCCAACAGCACTCGCCGCCTGCCGGGCTGTAGCAGGCAGCGCGTTGCCGGAAGAGTCGCATTCGCATTGCATGAGGTACGGCCGCGGGGGAGGGGAGGGGAAGCTTGTCAGACCTGTTTGGCCGATCCTGCCAGCAACGTGATACGGCGCGCTGCACGGCTCCGCGTACACGTATCACACAACACGCTCCGCCACGTGCGCGCCCGCTAGTCACAACCTGGGATTCTTGAGCACTCCTAAGTCTTTTTGGGACAACTTAGTGGCTTATCTGTAAACCGAATTTCGCGGAAAAAGCCCATCCGTTAACCGCGTGACGTACCAAATGCAGCGAACTACAATGTCTTCCAGCTTCCGACTGAGAAACCTGTTCTACCGGGAGGCGATCTTTTTACGGGTCGGAAGAACAAGTTCACGGTGACTCATCGATCCATCCCCCACCCTTCCCCAGTGTTTCCAATCTCAGACTCTCGCATGTCAGCAGCTGGTCGGAGACAAACAAAACGTGATTAAAATACGTAGATACCTCTCGCATCTCTTCGGAAGACGTATGTCGCAGAGCGTTAAAACAATCTATTTATAAGCCATGTAGCAATGATAAGCAATTTTAAGTTATTTTTCCTTTAAAGATGGCAAAAGAAGATCATGATGACCGGCAGAACAGTTATTAGCACCCGTACCTCTTGTCAACCAACAGACAAATAAAATGTCAGTAATCTGACGTAAATACGTCTTTACATTTCATTTGTTCATGAAAAGACCCAATACCTTTAAATTTTCCTTTAACTCGTCGTTTAGTGGGTTGAATGAATTTCAGCTGGTCTTATTCATAGAAGAATCTTGCACAGGATAGAGTAGCTGCATCAAACCAGTCTCAGGACTGAAGACCACAACAACAACATGCTTAAATGTATTTGTTGTTATTTTTTTCTAACTGCTGTTCAGTTTTCCTCCTTTCCACTATTCTACAACAGATTTTTGGTAAAGATTTTGTATGTTACTGGTCTTTTGATGTAACTCCGTTTGAAATGTGAATTACTCCTAAAACACATTTTTACAGGTTTTTTAACCCTTATTGCTATAGGCAATGTTGATATGCCTCTGTTGTTGTTGCTGTGGTCTTCAGTCTGAAGACTAGTCTCATGCAGTTGTTCACACTACTGTCTTTTGCAAATCTGTTCATCTCCTAATAACTGTTACAACTTACACCCGTTTGAACCTGCTTACTCTCTCTTTCTCTCTCACACACACACACACACACACACACACTTTCCACCATTACCAAATTGACGATTCCTCAATGTTTCAGGATATGTGCTGTCAATCGATACCTCCATTTAGTCAACTTGTGCCATAAATTTCTTTCTTTTCGATGTTGGATTCAGTACCTCCCCATTAGCTACTGGATCTACCCATCTAATCTTCAGCACTCTTCTGTAGTTCAAACGATTGTATTCTCGTCTTATCTGGACTGCTTATCGTCCGCGCTTCAGTGCCGAACAAGGTTACACTCCTGACACATATCTCAAGAAAATACTTTCGTTGTTGTGCGCCCTAAAACACTAATCATCATCATCATCATCAAGAAAATACTTAAATTTACATTATATGTACTGTGTCAAATTCTGTTCTTAAGAGTACCAAACTGTGTTGTAACACAGCTAGTTATAAATATACTAGGAAACGGAATACATGCTACGAATATCCAAAGAAACGTAATCCGTTTTGGAGACGTTTTGTCCCAGAAGAAAGCCGCCATAATTTCTTCAGTTTTCCCCATGCACTGACATTGTACTCAAGTCAAGAAATGTAAATTTATGCGTGACCCTGCATATCATCGATCGATATAAACTTTTTAATTACATTTATTGAAGTAATAAGTAATCACGACACTGGAAATCATATACTTATTCCACTGCAAGCTCCTCTCAATGCCCCTTGTGTTTCTCAAATCATCAGCGAACTGAAATCATACTGATAGTTAATATTCGGCAGTTTGATATTGTAGTAAGCACAAAATTTTCCAGTGAGATTAACCGTTTAATGCTTAACTGAATCACGGACTATAATTTACTATGATGTCTCAGAAAGTATGGGCTCGTAAATCATGTGCGATCTTTCTAGAATGACAGACGTCAACATTTCACTTGCGAGTACTGGCTTATAAGTTCCTATGTAGCCTAGATACAGTAAAATCACAAGTGTTGACTTCTGTTCAAAAATGGTTCAAATGGCTCTAAGCACTATGAGACTTAACATCTGAGGTTATCAGTCCCCTAGACTTAAAACTACTTAAACCTAACTAACCGAAGGACCTCACACAAGTCTATGCCCGAGGCAGGATTCGAACCTGCGACCGTAGCAGCAGCGCGGCTCCGGAAGGAAGCGCCTAGAACCGCTCGGCCACAGCGGCCGGCTGACTTCTGTTATCAAACATTGCACCTGTCGAGATCATGCGTCTTTAATTTAGTTACGTGATGCAGTTGCATCTTAAAGTGACAGGCCAAGAGGAGCGTGTATTTTAACAGGAAAATTGTAATTAATTTTACCACACAATAATTTCATTTCGTCACATACGCCCGTAGCCGCTAAATTACTGAAACATTGCGGGCTATAATACCCTTGAACAAACCAACCAACGGAATTGATTCAAGGGGTTATGTAAAAGGGCACTTGCTGTAACCAGTGTGCAAAATTGTCAAAAGGTATACTCAGTCAGGTTACCGCCAACGTAACTAGCTACAATGCAATTTTGTACAAACTATTTCAAGCAATCTACTCCACGTCTGTTAGAAGCCTAGTATTTAACGTTCATTTGCCAAATTCTATACATAAAATGTTGCGTAAACGTCGAACATTCGCAACTAGAATGCACAACTTGAAAGCGAACGTTCTATTCCCTGAATTACATTCTCGATATATCTAGCAATGAACGTTAAGTGGCCGTTAGCAACGATTGTGCAGAAAATGTTACGCGTAAATCTGATTGTTGAATAATTATTACAAGAATGAGTGAAATTTCTTTAGGATCAGGGTGAGAGAATCTAAGTAAGAAGGTCCAAAGAAGGATTGTACAGATGTCAGAGGCTTTATTTGAGCCAGCTGAGGCGATGGTTAAGGCATTGGACTTCTGTGAATAAAACTGTCTAGATAGCTTTTAAAAAAGTACATAATGCGATCTCGACAGCATTATTCACAAAAGTTCATTTTGATAACACACTCACTTCAGAAATTCAATTCCTTTATTAATAAGTTGATGCCAAGTCATACGAAACACGAGTTTGTAACATTTTTTTAAGCTGAAAGTAAATAGGGTGAGAAAAAAGTACCTTAAGCAATGTAGACAGTGTTATACGTGAAAGTTCGTAATGAACGTTGACTGATGTAAGAAATTTATTTCCTTTAGTAGTACAGTAGACTTTCTCCGTTAGATATTCATTGGACAATAATGTGAAACACTCCACGAAAACCTGCCGTTCTTCGTGTAGAAAGTATACTCAACACTTAAGGAGTATGTAAACGACAAGCAGTCTTAGAACTTGCAATCTCTCGCAAATTATGTACTACGCATCTACCATATTTCGTTTTTATTTTCACGTCCTCGGATGTCATCGAAGGGAAGAGGGTTAAAGACTTTTAGACATCAAAATCATTAGAAACAGAACACTAACGCAGTTGGAGGAGGAACTGAAACGAATCAGCTGTGGCCTTGTTGAGTGTACAATAACAACAGCCATCTAGGGGCGCATGTTGGTGGGGTCAGTATCCGAATCTTGGTCTGATATGGAGCCTTCATAATGCTAGCAATTTCTTTAGTAAGTATCTTTAGTAAGTAAGTATCACCACAGTAAACACCACACAAAACTTCTCCCCTACACGTTCTACCTGTGACTGAAGTACGGAGGAAAACAAATTATATCGAAAAGAGATACTTTTAACCATGTGTTAGGTGGAGGCTCGTGGAGAATAATTATAGAGGTAGTAGAATCAAAGAGGGAACGTTAACTGTTACTTTTTCCAACTGCCAGGCGGGGCTATACGAACGTGAAAAAATAGGTTACTCTAATGATTATTATCTGGGTTTACGTTTATTTGAGTACTCTATGATTTGGTCTCGTTCTTATGTTTGTATTAGCGACTGTATTTATGTCTGTGTATCTATGAACTGTACACTTAGATTTCTATCTGAAGATGAGCAATACTCGAAACTGTAACGGCAATACAGAAAAAAATTAAACAATTTTTGACAGCCGTACCCGGAGACGACCATGTGTAATGATTACCATATTGTCGACAGTGAGGTCATTACAAGGAAGGAAAGAAGGATGGAAGATTACGGTATAATGTGTCGTCGGCGATGAGGTTATTAGAGACGGATTTCAAGCTCGGATTGGGGAAAAATAGGGAAAGAGAAGCGACCGTGTCCTTTTCAAAGTAACTTTGCCTTAGATGATTAAAACAACCGACGGGAAACCTAAAACTGGATGGGCAGACGGTAATTTGAACCACCGCGATTCCATTTTTACAGCAGTGAGACCACAAGAGACGATGTGCTGAGCCACTTTTAGAAGGATGCAGCAAGGAATCATTTAAAGTGTAAGAAACCCTTCAAAGGAAACATCCTAGAATGAAAACAAACACTCCAAACCGACGTTTCACGTAAGTCACATGCAACGAAAAAAAAAAAAAATGGTTCAAATGGCTCTGAGCACTATGCGACTTAACATCTGAGGTCATCAGTCGCCTAGAACTTAGAATTAATTAAACCTAACTAGCCTAAGGACATCACACACATCCATGCCCGAGGCAGGATTCGAACCTGCGACCGTAGCGGTCGCTCGGCTCCAGACTGTAGCGCCTAGAACCGCACGGCCACTCCGGCCGGCCATGCAACGAAAATCTGTAACGTAACCATCTGTGTGTGGCGTGTTTATAATTATGTTATTTATATTTTAGGACAATTAATCTGTAAAAAACACACCACATGTCATAAAGAAAGCGTGCAAACCGTCTGAGGATGAATCACAACGATTCGAAACCGGTAACGGTACCCTTTGAATAAAGGAACTGAAAGTAAATTTGTAGCTGGTTGCTGTCCTAACACCATCAACATTTGTCTTCAAACAACAGCCACGGTCTCCATCATGTCATCATACGACAAAATTACATCCTAGAATTCTCCTTAAGTATCTCAGAGAATCGATATACGTAGAGAAGTACTATTTTTACTACTTAAGTAGAAAACGCATCAAAAATAACAAGGATGGAGGTACTAATACCCACTATTAAAACATTCAAAGTAAAAATGCCGTAAGTTTTCAAGAGGAGTATGACGAATGGTAAAATACTACGCTTATTTGGTGTATTTTTTTTCTTTACTTTCCCGGCAAAGTCGCTTTGACTTCAGTTCACTCAGCTCTTTGCAACAAATGACGTCGTAGCTGCGCAAGAGAGGTCACACTTCTGTTTCGTCAGGTTCGATGTGATGCGAGTGGAAAAGAACCACCTTTCGGCGTAAGGGAACACAAAATCTGAGAACAGGTCACCGCCAACAATACACGAGCCATCAAGTCGGACCTCTCATTGGCCACTCTCGGAATGACAGCCTGTAGCTTCGCTGACTCACGTCGAGTTTTCCTGGCATCGTGCGAGGCAATCCCGACGTCGAGCCGGCGGCGTATCCACCAGGAAATAAAGGGCGCTCTCCCTGGGTTTTCACAAAAATCTGTCGGCGGTTTTGCGTCAATTCCCAAAACACGTGGTGGAACAATGGACGCAGCGCGCGGCCGGCCGTGGTGCAGCCAATGGGACTGTTGCGGCGGTCACGTGGGCTGTGACGTCGCGGCGGCGTGCGTCGCTCAAATACTGCGGACGCCCAGCGCGCCGCACCAGTCGTTCGCCAGACGGACTTAGAAAAGTTCTGCCAGCAGCCGCCGCTCCTGCAACCGGTAAATACGCCTCACGCACCTCTTCTCTTGCATTTTTGTACGCAGCTACAATACTCAGACGACTGCCACAGTCTTCAATCGCGCTTTAATTTCGGACGCTTGAATTCAACAGGGATTTAGACAAGCACAAGAAGACAATATCTGTCGTAGACTAACTGCGTGATTTACTATCGTGAATGTGTGAACAAAGAATTCTTTAGCCTATATAAGTACTGACGAAATCTTAATCCACTTGTGAGATACTGTATCGTTCTGACAAAATAATCCCTCCTTGTCTCCGGGCGATGTCTGATAGTGGTATCGTACTGCATTCCTCTACTATGATTTCGGGTGATCACTTCTTGATAACGGTTCTGTTGTGTGTTCTCGTAGACACTCTCAAAGACATTAGCTTAGCCTCAAAATTTGATACAACTAATCGGTAGAGCATTTGGCGGATTAGTCGCGATGGGCAGTTGAAATCTCCGTATTCTCAAAGCCTATTTACACGCGTAGCTTGTTTCTCTTTGGGGGAGGGAAGGAAGGGAGAAAGGTTAGGGCTTAACATCCCCTTCGCGTTCATCTCATTTATACGTAGAACAGTAGCTCAAGTAGAGGAGGATGAGGAAACGAATTTTAAGGAGCCAAGCCACCATTTGCCGTAAGGCAAACCGCGGAACACTTAAATATGGACAGCTGGATGTGGATGTGAACCCCACTCTTTCTTGAATACCAGTCCTGTATGTTAATCATTGCACAAACTCGTTCTTTTTCTTCTTAGCAAAGCACAGGTTGTACCTTCAGATACAGATTCCCCATACGATAGTACGTCCTTCACGATAAAACTGTCGACAAATATTGTTTCATTAGAGCTCCGTTCAGAAAATACCGTATTGTATATTATGTGACAGTTCACACACACGCGAAAGGGTACCATACCTGAAAATCGGAAAGATACTGAATCAGAGGCTATGATATAATTGTTTATATAAATACAAGAAACTTATCATTGTGGCCGCAGATCTGTTAATGGGCGATGTCTGCTTAAGGCATTTATTGAAAATTGTTTGAACAGTGTTTTAATAAACGGTGTTTTGGTATCCAGGTACTAACATGCACCTTTCCGCGCTACATATCAATGTTTAACGCCTCATCCCCATGCTCGATTGTTGTTATATCGCGGTGCGGTTATGTCTCCAGACTTCATTACTCCAGTAATTCAGTTATTTCACTATATAACTTCAAAAACGCATGATATGTTTAGTTTTACGTGAGATAGTTAGGCATAAAACAATACTGTCTAGTTTCTCACTACGGAAACATCACATAGTGTTTCTCAGTAATTTCGTGGACGTTATGAAGGCAGTGCTTCAGATGGTTGACAGTTTAGTTTCAAAATGTCGATATTTTCTTGGCAGCAGAAAGCTGCCCAGCCATAGAGAACCCTTGCACGCTGTTTACTAATTGCGTCGTGTTTTCGACTTCTAGATTATACAATAACAAATTAGTCAGTTAATGATTATTCCTTTGAGTGTACGTTTTCTGTATTCGTCATTTTATTTTCTAGTTCAGAAACGGCAATGGGCTTCCGAGTGAATTGTAGTTTACGAATAGGAACCGAGATCTGCTGAACGTTATGCAATTCTCGTCAGCGAGCAAGGTCATCTTTCAGGTTTGACATGTGTGTGCGAAGCAATGACGACTAACAGAATTACCGTAACCGCCCGTGTCGTAACCACTCTTCCTTTGGCCACCACGTGCGAAAGGGATCGCCAAACCTAACTGTTAACAGCTAAATATAGCACTGTCTCAGTAACAATAAGCTGGTGCTCGCGCCAACAAGATAAGTATTTCTCTTGGCCCACGACTTTATCATACCACCCTTTTTCACTGTTCAAGACACGAATGATACTTCAGATTGCAGTGCACAAAGTACCTATCTTTGTCACCACAGTGTTGTATGAATGTTGTTTGCACATTTTCATACAGCTGCAATTCTAGATATTTACTGTTTTTCCAAGAAACATGGCGGATGAATTAGCCGTCTGTACTCTGCACCCGAAACTGAACATTTCATCTATTTCTCGTTTGCGGAATATGAACTACAAAATATGTATTGTAGCAATTATGATCATATTGGGAAATAGGTGGTATAAATTTCAGTTTTCAGTTGGACTTTAACTATTTTACTTATGTCAGTTACTGTATGTTAAATGTCTGAGTTACATTGTATTCAATGAAGTAAATAAACCTATTTTTAAAGCTATAGACTTGCAGCAATGTTTGCGTCAAATAGTATCTTGTAAAAACTCGCTGATCTTCCGAAAATCCGTAATCTACGTATACATGATCTCTTGCACAATATTCCAGGATGATGACCATAGGTAAGAAGATACTCGAACTTGGATGAAATAATTGGGCAACTTTCTGTGAGGATTAGCTCTCTATAAATGAAAATAACTTGGCAGAATCGAGTTCAACGATGTTGGGCGCTATCTACAGCAGAAATGCTTACATCTCAGTGGAAAAAGTAACATTATTGCGGTCAGTAAGCCCAGGACCTGGAAATAGCCTAGAATTCATTTTGGTAAAATCCAAAAGCCGTCTACAATTTACGCTAGCACGGCCGGGCACATTAATGTTTTCCGTATCCTTCAAGTGGTGTTTACGAACTGATAAAACTAAGTATCTAAATGAAACTGCACGACACGAATAAGAGTTACAATCAAACTGACTGGAGCTGTGTTTGTCGCGTTGGAAATCATCGGGGTCGCATTTTTTCTCATAAAACCATAAGTAGAGTTCTAGTTCTTCATTACGACACAGTCTGTTTTAGATTTTGGTGAAGAGGTACTAAAGTGCCACATTTCAAAAGCATCGCTAATATTACTTTAGGTGTGATATTATGCTATTCGATCATAAACCTGATTAATAATAAAGTTTTTAAATATATTTTGTACAATGTGTTACACTTACTCATATCGGTCTTGCGCAAACTTGTTTACAAAGAAACATAGAAAAAAGAAAAATGCTAGATTCTTCACATCAGAAAACGTTACGTTGTTTACCCAAAAGTCGTTCAAAAAGAGACAATATCATTGTAGCTTTTTACATGGTCGCTTTGCAGGATATGAGATAGTGGACCACATTTTGTAAGGACGTATATCCTCCGACGCCACCACTTCCTCTTCCCTTGGGTTTTTGGGGGAAGGGCATTCTGCCAACACTATCCTCTAACCGCCGAAATAAAGTAAAATACCGATCAGTTTAATGAGCGTGTGAATAGATTTTGCAGGTGTAAGCTGTGCAACCGTCTGCTTCCTTAGAATAGGAATAATAGATGACTTGAATTCAGGAACACAAGACTTCCCTGTTGTTGTGGGTTTGTTTTGTTAATGCTTCCCTGCTGTTGCAGGTTTCTTATCGCAAGGCGATAAAAGGTGTGGCAAAGCAGTCAGCGATACGGATAACCTCGCATGTTTTGTCTTTTCCTAGGCAACTGCTAAACCAACTCGAAAAACTAGACCAGAAAAATACTAGAAATAGGACGAAATACTTCGAACGTGATCTACTAAAATGTTTCTTATACAACAGTGTGGCGTACCTGGTAATGCAATTTGAATTTGACTTCAGTGTAGACGGATATCATTTATGACGCTGATCTTGGCGGTTCGCTGCCGCACCCATTCTCTAGTTAAAGAGAACCAGATGTCTCGTTGTGGACTGAGTGCTGTCCTTGGATCTGGTAACTTGGCATTCTAATGGCTGCGGCACAGTCGAGGCAAGGAAGCCAAGCTCAGCGAAGTATGAAGCGCTTCCAGGGATTTCCTACTCTGACACAACACTGACGCCGCACACCTGAGTAGTGAAACATTCAGCCTACTTAACAGAGAATAATCTCACCCCGTCACGATACAGATATCTGTGAACAGGGCAGATTAGGTGAACCCTTAATGTGCAGCCCAGTCTATATGAAAGAATAGGCGTCTCAAAGCTAGTTGCTTAGTATGGTAACGCAGCGTTATGAGGTACTCTTGTCTCCGAATAACGGCTACAAGTAGTGAATCTGAGTCAGGTAGTAAAAACCCGACTCGTATTTGGGAGGAGCGAGGATCAAACCCCCAGCTGGCCATCCGTTTCTAGTTACCTGTGATTTCCCTCAAATTAAGTTATGAAAATTCTGAGATCGTTCCTCAAACAAGGCTACTTCTTACATCCCATCACAGTCTAATCGTGCTTTGAACTCCTGCCTTTCCTCATTCAAGCGGAGGAACGCTGCAGTCGTAGTTGCGAGATGTTTCTTAAAGTTTGTTCCGGACTTCTTGATTTGGATTTCAGTAGTTCAGTTTGATCATTAAAAGAGTATTTAAGTGTCTTTATTAACCAATACTGAAGTTGACTTCTTTCCCCTCTCTTGAATAATTTGAGCACTATTCTTGTTACAGCGACATTGCTGACTGTAAGCCCTTAAAACCCTATCAGTAAAAAATTGTCTGCACAAGTAGGCTGGTATCAACCGAGCCACCGGAATCATAATACACTCCTCTAAATCTAAAATGTTTAGTATTTACTTTTTTCTATAATTCTGTACACTAAGCGTAGGCATCATTTTCTGTCTTCACTGCTTAGCAACCACTTTCGGTATCACAGTTGCATACATGGCTGTCAGTACTCTCAGCTACCTGTCGGGACACAGGAGCGTTGCACGTCCCGAC
This sequence comes from Schistocerca cancellata, assembly GCF_023864275.1. Classification (NCBI taxonomy): domain Eukaryota; kingdom Metazoa; phylum Arthropoda; class Insecta; order Orthoptera; family Acrididae; genus Schistocerca; species Schistocerca cancellata. The sequence continues at coordinate 206,595,727 of NC_064629.1, read as the reverse complement.
TACAGGCCTGAAAAGCTGTAAACGTTAACACGTGGGAAGCATCAGTAAGGCTGCGTAACTGTAGCAGATGTAGGCTAGTACTCTATAAACGACACGGATTGCTGATGATGATGAAAACTTTACATATCGCTGGATTTCGCAATCGTTCTTTTCTTTTGCAATTGAAAATTTGCAGCAGCTACTTAGAAATTTTGAATATTTATGTTCAAAAATGGTCCAAATGGCCCTGAACACTATGGGACTTAACAACTGAGGTCATCAGTCCCATAGAACTTAGAACTACTTAAACCTAACTAACCTAAGGACATCACACACATCCATGCCCGAGGCAGGATTCGAACCTGCGACCGTAGCGGTCGCGCGGTTCCAGACTGAAGCGCCTAGAACCGCTCGGCCACGCCGGACGGCAATATTTATGTCACTAACCCTTTGCTAGCTGATCTGGGCATTCATTTACCACCTGAATATATTCCGCACCGAGTAAACATATGGAAGCACTCTTATGTACATCATCGACGTAACGTTCTCAATTATCCTCATCTAATAAATATCTTGACAAACGATCTACAGTCTCCTGGAAACAGTATTAAGAAATTTATTTATACAACGAATTTTTTTATTTGTCTTCCAATTATGAAAAATCTACTGCGAGACTAGTGAAACTTTTCTAAAGTATCCAGAAAAGGTTTGGAGAGCAAAAGCAGCTACGCCAGTGGAAGGTAACGCCCAGGCGCTCACTGCTTGCTCGTGTCAGCGGGCCGCCACGCTGTAACACGGTGCTGGGAGAGACACGCACAGGAAGGAAGCACGACAGATAATTCGCACATTTTATCTCACGCGTTTGTAGTACATGGCCACACTTCAACTAGAAACGATTATTCCCATCCTCGCTGAGGCCTTCACAATAGAACTACCACTGCCATTTCTGAGACGTTTGTTACAACTCAGGGTAGTCTCGAGTGGTATTTTAAACTCACTAGAGCTGTCAGACCCAGTAATATTGTTTGCTGTTAAATAAATACGGCTCAATTAATTCCATAATTTAACGAACAACTGACTATTTCTCCCTTACAACACATCGGGAGATAAATGATGCCTCTAAGCCAAATGACATTTGTACTGCTCCAACATTGAGACATTGAAGATTCCTGCCCTCACAGCAGTGATTTCATTTCGAACGCTCTGCTTCATCATTTTTCGTGATCACAGTAGAAAGAGCCATAACCCTGCTTAAGGAGCTTCGCAACGTTCGCCTCTGCTATTTACAGTGGCACACGGAACGTAATTCAGGAAGACAGTAATTCCATTTCTCCAGTTTTTAAGACCAGCGTTTCACTATTGCAGTGCGCTTCAGTATAGTCGTGGCAGATAACTAAAACGTACTTTCACGTACGAAAATTCCCTGAGATGTATAAACTAGGAGGACATGTAAAGGGTACTGAGTAGACAATATTAAGAATAGGAACCCATATCTTGAAACCGTGCCTTTCCCGTTCTGTGTACAACTTCAAATCAAGTGTTTCTCTCATCCGCTTCTGCTCTTCTCCTCAGGGAAAGAGCAGTGCCTCAAATTTTCCTGTTATAATGTACAAGAGGGTAAACAAGATGCGCCTACCCCGTCGCATACCGTAACATGTGACACATCGGAAGTGAATGAGTTGTATGAAGCCTTTCAACTGTTTACTTCTTGGATAAAAGCTGTTCGCTTAAACATGCGAGCATACACGCATTTTAAGTAATTCTCTTAGTCCCCTTCTGCTACGTTAGAAGTTAGCATACAGTTTCATTTACAAGAATCGTAGCTAACCATATATCTACGTTGTATTGGTTAGGGACCAAGAGGAAACCAGTTTTCTCTTAATACCGTTGGGCCGGCCGTTGTGAACGAGCGGTTCCAGGCGCTTCAGTCTGGAACCGCTCGACCGCTGCGGTCGCAAGTTCGAATCCTGCCTTGGGCATGGATGTGTGTCATGTCCTTAGGTTAGTTAGGGTTGAGTAGTTCTAAGTACTAGGGGACTGATGACCTCAGATATTAGGTTGAACCATTTGAATACCGTAGGCCTTCCTTCTTGCTGCATATAACGACAGAGCCTGCCATGAAAGTCGCACTCAACGCTGTTTACATCGTGGTAGCTGATTCCGACGGTTCGACGTCAATACTAAATGGTTCAAATGGCTCTGAGCACTATGGAACTTAACTGCTGAGGTCATCAGTCCCCTAGAAGTTAGAACTAGTTAAACCTAACTAACCTAAGGACATCACACACATCCATGCCCGAGGCAGGATTCGAACCTGCGACCGTAGCGGTAGCGCGGTTCCAGACTGTAGCGCCTAGAACCGCTCGGCCACGCCGGCCGGCCAATACTAACAAGTATTATATTACTTTACTCTATGACGTTAAAATACGTCGTTCCACTTTAAAAGTGTATTGCTTCAATACCTTGTTGAAACAAGAACTAACGCTATAAGCCATACAACGAAATCATGTGCCTCTCTTCGTAGTGTCATCGTCGAAAACCTGTTTCGATATCTTGATCCGTTAACGAAATAAAATGGGTGTTGGGCATCTTTCACGACTTCTACAGGGTGAACCAAAACTCTACCGACAAGTTTTCAGAGATTGTTCAGAGATACTTTCTGAATACTTTGTTGTAAGTGAACTGCGGTCTTCGATGGCTCGTTACAGACCAACAACGTAATCATAATCCATTAGGTTTGGTACCGCAGTTACCTTTATTTTCCGTGAAAATACCGTCAAAACAGTGAAAACGTTCTTCTTCTTCATTTTCTTGTGCCTTTATCCCGAATCGGCACAGGGTCGGCGTGGTTATTAACGAATTTGGTAAGGTTAGTTTAAGGGATGGCCGGATGCCTTCCTGTCGCTACCCGTTACCCGCCGGGACGCGATATGTGGACCCCAACTACCTGCGTGTAGTGTCACTCGTGAAAGCGAGCGAAAGTTTTCTAAATTTTTGCGAATCGCTGCTATCAGGCAGGGAAAACAGCAAAAAATCTGTAATATGTAAGCACCAAAATGTACAACACTAAATAAAGAGTAATGCAATAGTAATGTAACGAGGTTGTCGTCGCTGTGCGGGAATAGCTCAGCATAGAGTTGTGCATCTCTCCAACTTCATTCAGTGAACCTACATACGAGTACACATCGGCCATCTCTCAATCAGTAAACCTGTCCGTACTGCTGTGTACTGCTGTTAAGTACAAGTAACACTGCCGGGAAAACAAAACCGAGACAGAAGCGAGCAGTACTGAATGCAAGCTTGAGGGCGAAGAGTGGGACTTAATCGTACTGTTGTTAACAGCCAGTATTGTGAATGAGTGGAACAAATTTGTCTCCGAACAAGACACACAGTGTATACTTCCGACATTTGTGCTGTTGTGCAAACTTTTTCAGTGCAATATAGACACCAGTGTCCGCCGGTCCCTTATACCGAAATACCGTATCCAGAAAACATCGCTACGCATCAGAAATTTGGTCGCTGTAGTTCTTATCCGCTCTGTATATAAAGGGTGTAACGGGTATAAGCGCAGATATGTCTGTTGGCGACTGACGACGGTGTAGTAAACAACATCAGTATTTAGGTCATTTGCAGACTCAGACTTGCCATTACTAGTCGTATGTTTTTAGGTTGGTTAGTACCTCCAAGTACATGTGGCAAGAGTAAGCCGCTAATGCTAATTTTACCCTGGGTAGAAAGTCAGTTGTTGAAGTGTGTACACGTGGATGCAAAACAGTTAGTCTATACTGACACGTGCAGTCCACTTAGTGGTGCAGTATGACCGTGCAGAAAACACCAGGCGTTACAGTTTGTGACGCACTTGTGGGAAGATTGTTCGACGCAGAGAAAAAGCAACCAACACATTGGTGTGTGTACAATGTACACTGTACATATTAAGGTAGTGCACCACACATAAAAAGATTTGCACTTGTACCCGTTACACCCTGTATATACAGGGTGTCCCAGGAGGAATGGTCGGTATTTAAGGAATGACAGGAACTATCATTCGAAGCAAGAAAGTCTACTAACATCGGATATAAAATACATACCTTAAGGAGCATAACCACTTCTTCATCTTTGATAATGTGAAAAAAAAATCCTTTCTATTGCAGTCTCTTTACTTAACATATTCTGAGAGGCGGTAGTATGGACCGAAACAAGAAAAAAATTCCAGTAAACACGGTTCTGAAGAGCATACCTTAAGAGCTATGAGCACTAGTTAATCTTCGCTACTGTGAAATACATCTCTTCTACTGAACAAATGCTCATAGTTCTTAAGATATGCATTTTAGATCCCATGTTTACTGCATAATTTTTATTTTTTTGGTGCACACAAGCCCTTCGCAAAATATGGAAAGCAAAGTGCTCATAGCAGAAGAGATTTGTTTCACTGTATCGATAGCTGCGCGGGATTAGCCGAGCGGTCTCAGGCGCTGCAGTCATGGACTGTGCGGCTGGTCCCGGCGGAGGTTCGAGTCCTCCCTCGGGCATGGGTGTGTGTGTCTGTCTTTAGGATAATTTAGGTTAAGTAGTGTGTAAGCTTAGGGACTGATGACCTTAGCAGTTAAGTCTCATAAGATTTCACACACATTTGAACATTTTTTTCACTGTATCGATAGCAAAGAAGTGGTCACATCTCAAGATATGTATTTTAGAACCCACGTTTACTATACTTTTTTGATCGTTCCTGTCATATCCCTAAATACTGACCGTTCCGCCTGGGCCTTTTTGGATACGCGGGAGAGCAGAGATGATATATGAATTTCGTCATGCGATTGCTAAAGTCACAAAGGTTACGTGTAAGCTACACGGAATGTATTCAATCGCCTATGGTGACGACATTGTGAACATTTTATTACTTTCAATTGCTCCCAATATGAATAAAAGCGGGCTCTAAATATTTTGAACCTCGGAGCGCCTCGTCTTCACCTTTCATATCGAGGAGCGGAAAAGGAATAATCAATAACGGTTCGGCACGTCCTCGTCTACGTATGCAGCGCAGCGTTAATGTGGGTGTAGATGTCAGCCCCGGGGCCGACCTTCCGTGTGAGTTAGACCTGTCGGCTGTCGCAAGCCGCGTGACCAGACTCCGACAAGTGGAACGCGCTAACAGCTACGCCGCTCTCATTGATCAGCAGCTCGGAGCTACAGCTGTTAAGCCGTCATCTGACACGGCCGTGGGGCGGCTACACGGCTCAGTTCTGTGCGCGGCAGTGGCGGGTGCGTCAGTGGACTAGGCAGGTTAGTGCTGAAAGCATCAATACGTTCCACATGTAAGACAATGCAATCAAATCATTCTTAAGCCTAGGCTGAATTTGTGTTTTGAATATCAAGAGGTCCTATAGTTTTCCCATATTGGTTGGTGAAGGCAGCAGACTGCAGGAATGACGCTACGTGTTTGTGCGAAATGTAAGCTATTCAAGACACAGAGCGAAAGTTAACACCGAATACAGATCTCCAGGGTACATAAAACAAGACGAAATGAATAAGTTTCTTTTTTGTTTCCAATACCGATAGACACTATTCTGGCTCTAAGCACTATGGGACTTAACATCTGAGGTCATCAGTCTCCTAGAACTTAGAACCACTTAAACCTAACTAACCTAAGGACATCACACACATCCATGCCCGAGGCAGGATTCGAACCTGCGACCGTAGCAGCAGCGCGGTTGAAATGGGAATGGTAGGGATGCTTTCAGAAGAAATATGTAGTACTGCTCGCACGAAGTCAAATTGTGCGATTTAATGCTGGAATCACTTTTGTTGGCAAACAATGTTACGTCCTATAACAACGGAAATGATACACTTTCCAAGAAATTGAGGCTGTTTGCTCCAGCCCAAACATGGGACTGGAAATACCTGCCTAAACGTTGATCCTAATTGTCTGGATTCTGGAGCAATGTTCTTCTTGGTAGGCACAAAAATCTTATTCTGTGGACAAAGAGTATCGGAAAAAGAGAGCAAGAAGGTTACAGTTTAACTACCGTTGATCTCGAGGTAATTATAGACGTACGACAAGCTTGCATCGGACGAGGATAGGGAAAGTATGGTTTGTAACTTTTTTGAAGGAACATTTTAGTATTCATCCTAAGTGACTTTCAAAAGCTACAGTAAATTCAAATCAGGATGTTTGTACAGGAAGCAAGACATATCTAGGACGCCTTATCTTCTGAACCACAAGGACGTACCATTCAGCACTGGAATGGAACGAACTTTTTACCATTCATGATAAGTCTATGGTAGATACCCTAGAAATGAATTAGTTTTCAGTTTCTATTAATTCTTTAACTGACATACTGAATGATGCGAAGTAAAAGTTGAACTATGGAAATGAGAGTATGGCTCTGAGCACTATGGAACTTAACTTCTGAGGTCATCAGTCCCCTAGAACTTAGTACTACTTAAACCTAACTAACCTAAGGACATCACACACATCCATGCCCGAGGCAGGATTCGAATCTGCGACCGTAGCGGTCGCGCGGTTCCAGACTGTAGTGCCTAGAACCGCTCGGCCACCCCGGCCGGCAAATGAAAGTAGTATCAATCTAGATTAGAAAAAGTTTGTAAAAAAACCTGGGACAATTAAGGAAAGAAACGGGCCAAAAATAGCGTGTTGACAAAATTTGATGCACATAGAAGATTAACTTTGGATCATGGACTCAGATGATCCCAAATTTGGAAATGTGTGGTAAGGTCTTATGGGACCAAACTGATGAGGTCATCGGTCCCTAAACCTACACACTACTTACTTTAACATAAAGTAACTCACGCTATGGACAACACACACACCCATGCCCGAGGGAGGACTCGAACCTCTGACCGGGTGGAGCCGCACGGACCATGACAAGGCGCCATAGACCGCGCGGCTACCATGCGCGGCTCAGATGATCCCAAATGAGGTTTTACAATTATTGTGCCACATTGTCACCATACTTCTCACTTTTACATATTTCATCAAGAGGCGTATTTTCGCTTGAACACTCGTGCGATGTTTCTTCGTCTTAACGTGATCCACAATGTTAGACCATCAACTATGTCAATCGCAAAGTTCCATTTGCCCAACGTACATACTACAGTACCTCCACTACAGTGATAAAAGTAAACTCGCCGTTGTAAAAGTGGCTCTTCATAGCGTATATACAGGGTGATCAAAAAGTCAGTATAAATTTGAAAACTGAATAAATTACGGAATAATGTAGATAGAGAGGTACAAATTGACACACATGCATGGAATGACATGGGGTTTTATTAGAACCAAAAAAATACAAAAGTTCAAAAAATGTCCGACAGATGGCGCTTCATCTGATCAGAATAGCAATAACTAGCATAACAAAGTAAGACAAAGCAAAGATGATGTTCTTTACAGGAAATGCTCAGTATGTCCACTATCATTCCTCAACAACTGCTGTAGTCGAGGAATAATGTTGTGAACAGCACTGTAAAGCATGTCCGGAGTTATGGTGAGGCATTGTCTAGCAATATGGGTGGAGCGCCATCCTGCATGAACATCGTACGTTCCAACAGGTGTTCATCAGCGGGGATGATGCGATTCTGTAACATATCGGCGTACCTCTCACCCGTCACGGTAGCAGTTTTGCTGTCCAGCGCCATCTGTCGAACATTTTGTGAACTTCGTTTTTTTTTTTTTTTGTTCTAATAAAACCCCATGTCATTCCAAGCATGTGTGTCAATTTTTAGCTCTCTATCTACATTATTCCGTGGTTTATTAAGTTTTCAAATTTATACTGACTTTTTGATCACCCGGTACTTGCTCAGGGCGCAGTAATTAACTTCAAATCATGCGTCCCAGAGCGTAAAATAAGAAAATGCGGGAGACTTGAACGACCCCAAAACAGCTTTCGGGACAACAGGACTTTTTAGGGAAAGAAAAAACGGAACTGTCCCGGGAAAAATGGGACGAATGGACACCCTAATCTAGATGACTGCGGAGAAACGGCCAGATGTCATTCTTAGAATGGCCAGCGGAATATTTTTCTGGAACAAGATATCGTGGCGAGCCACTTAATGCTTGCGATGAAAGCAGATGCTGTTTGTATAACGACCCCAGGCATGGGCACGTCAACAGGAGTACATTGGCACGGCTGCTGTAGCGTACAGCGCTCTGCGAAGCACGCCAGCTGGCGTCCACCGCTGCCCGCCGCGCTAGTGGCCTCTCAAATACGCAGCACTACAAGCGCCAGGGAAGACACACTCACAGGGGAACATGTTGCCAAGCGCCAATCCCACTGCTTGGCTCCCGACATATCAACACACTGGCCACTGCGAAGCTGTGTGGCGTCTCCTACGAGAACTTCAGCTGTGTATTTATTTATTTATCGTGTGATGATACAGAGCGCGGATCAAATACATAATTTTAGGAGTATACAGTGTAAGAAATTACAAGCAAAATACAGGTACAGAATCAAATGTCCAAAGTATTATGCTAAATTTTGTACGCACGACACAAGTTCTTAGATTTCTAAGTCCAATCTGTTGATCCAGTTGAGCCCTTCAGGTGATGCACGTTGGATGTCATTTGTTGATTCCCCGAAGGCTCGTTTCGGGCATTCACCAACAATGTGATTTATTGTTTGAAGGGCGGCTCCACAGACACAATCTGGAGATGTTGCCCAGCCCCATTTGTGCTTTAGATATCCGCAGTTCCCTTGTCCTGTTCGGATGCGGTTGATGGTTCTCCACTGGTGTCTGGGGAGTGTGAAACGTGGAACTTGCATGGAACGCTTTTCAACCAGATGACCGTTGAACACTGACGATTCTTCCCACTGACTTCTCCATACTTCGCTGATGTAATGTAATAACAGTGTAAAACATCTCGAGACCGTTTTACTTTTACAAATAAATCTGAACACAAATACTGCCTTTTAAAGTCCTCTGTTCACGTTCTGTCTGATGCTGTGCAGTATGTACTGCTTATAAAGCACACCTGAAAACGACACTCCCACAGAGATATAACTGCGGGACCAACGTTACCCACGTTCGCAGCCATCACACAACATGGCATGTCACGTAGCCAACAGCATACACAAAGAGCCAGGAACATGCGAACATTAAGTTATCGTATCATTGTTTCGTTTAACACGGCTACGGAGGCAGGAAAATTTAGTTGTCCTATGGAAACATTTGATAGCGTATTTAATTTATGAGCGTCACACACACGAACACTTTCGATATGTGCTAATGCTAACGAATAAAATGAAAAAATTCTTTGCGTATCTGAATTGTGCCAAAAACGCTGCATCAAATTGTGCTCCGTTAGTTTACGTTTGACTTTTGAGAAGAAACTGCAACAGGAACATAGCAAAGATGAGCCATCTTCAGGACGTAACCATCAAAACACGGAAACTAAGAAACACAACCAGATTAAAAATTGAAATTAAACTACAGTACCTTCTTCTGCTAACATGCTGCACGATGTGACACAAATATAGATATTGTATCGAACACTTTCCTTGTTTGTTGAGTGACTCTGCTGGTGAAGCCATAGAAAAGAGTCAAGACATCTGTCACTCACTGAAGCACCCTAATCAGGAAGTCACGTAGTATTCTTTTTCCAAAACACAAGCTTCTACGCGTGAATACGACGCGGTAACAACATTCACGTCACCACGGACCTCTGGTTTAATCAGTTCCTTATTTGCGCTCTTTCAATAATAAACTGTGAATACTTTTTAGAATATTATATGATAATGTTGAGCAACTGGAAAATATAGTGTGTTCTGTTTTGAAAGGGACGGACAGCACATGAAAATAAAACTCGGGCTACATTACTTGGTGAAAACTTGAAAGGGTAGCTCTGGTCCCCAATTGCCAAAACACAACCTGTGATAACAACATGCGAGGTAGAAAGGCTACCACTGAATTGCCCAAAGATATTATTTTTTATACCGAGGCTGGATGCCAGACGTCGTTTGACACTACATAATAGCGCACTAACCTGCCTAATTTTGTATGGCTTTTCAGCGATTTTCCATAGTCAGCTAAACAAATATTACTGTGTTCGACTTTATTGCTTCAATTATGGAGTTCAACAGTACGATGAGCCACCAATTCCATAACATATACATATTCATACAGACCAGCACAATGCAAAGTCAACCAAACAGCCCAGATTACTTTAACATTGCAAACAGCGAACAGAGTTCTTGTTGAAGTAAATCAGTGAAAGAGATGGAAACGGAAACAAATAATGGACCGTTATTGTTTCACACTGCCTTATATTTACACAGTATGCGTATCATAAACACATTAAATCATTTGCATTTTCTGTAAGGTACTTCAGAGCCGTAAATAATAGAAATGAGGTATGGCTCTAAATGAAACGACATGGTGTTTGCGATATAATTCTTGTGGATCATACATGATTTTAAGGGACTGTTTCTTTCTAAGTAATGATACGCAAAGACAGATTAATTCCAAACCTGATGCTCAGGATTTCACTGAATTAATCATTTGAAACGTCAAAGATTTTTGTAGTAGTTTCCACTACTATTGAGTCACATCAGATTTGGAGTGATGTAATTCTGTTAAATACAAAATTTCCACACACACACTAATGATAAACTAAATGGAAATATGTTGACTGTTAGTGAGTAGAGTCCAAGCTAGTAGAATTGTGTAGAGGTTACTCTATTCTTGCATTTCGTTCGAGAACGAAATTTAGTATTCACGAATTCGAGTGTGGAAAGTGCGCTTGAAACTATCTACAAAAGTTGAACTTTCTCTCCACCAACGAACGACTGCCAAACGAGTGCTAGTTGTATTTTTGTTCTGGTGAAACAGCTAAACACAAGTGTCAGATGAAGTATTCTTGATTCGAGTACGTTGGCACACAAATTCTTCCTCATATTCTGTTTACACTTTACTGCGATTTTACTCGATTCATAAAACGAGGATTAATTTATTTACATGTTGGTATTAAATACAGGTATCAGTACGAGAATACAAAATTGTGAACTTGATCCTCATCGACATGAAAGAAGCTGTACGTTTTAGAATAGGTGGTTTAAAGATGGTTACTGAAACGTAGAAATGGGAGGTTTTATAGCCGTCGGAGATATGTCAGTATGAATACCTGCGTATATTTAATATAACAGCATTTAGGACAGCTAATCTGAAAAGCTTACCTAAACTATCCGCATAGGTACTTCAAGAATGAATTCGTTAGTTACTTCATGTCATTGTATCACCTAACGTTGGTATCTCCTACGATGTTGTCTGTGGCTCGATGGATAATGTGACGGTTTTCCCTACTAAAGCTTACATTTGGTTCGAAATAAATAAATAAATCTGAGTCGTACTAAATTGGCCGTGCGTTCCCGAAAAAATTGATCAGTTTCCGTGGATACTGATGGAGCGTATTGAAGTAATAGCTTAGCGTTCCTCTCCGTGCTAGAATTGAGTTGTAAGTGTGAAGGCGCAGTGGTTGAGGCACTGTCTAGCATTGGGAGGAACAGAGTTAAAATCCTCGTTCAGCCATCCATATTTACGTTTTCTGTTGTTTCCATAAATAGCTTTACGAGACTGCCAGATGCTCTCAAACGAGAAATCGCACTGCTTTTCCCACACTTGTCCGATATTGCGCTCCGTTTATAATTATATTGTTATCGAAGGGATGTAAAATTTTAATTTTCCTTCTCCAACATTGCGAGTCAAATATATATTTCGGCATCGTGTGGATGATCATGATGAGGGCTTGGGCAGTGTAGTGTTTTTTTTTAGGGGGTGGGGGGAGGAGGTGTGCACTAGTGGAAATTAAAGGAAAGGATGCCCCCAGTGCCGTCACAGTTTATTTTTCTCGAATAGGACCAAGGCGGTTGCCACACTTAAGAGTTTCTAACCGTTAGAAACGTTGCCAACAGCAGTGTAACACTACATGAAACATTGCAAAGTAAATTCGTTTTCTCATCAGTCGTTTGCTCACAGTCTGCTGCTCATGAGCTGCATACCACCACCTTTCCGTAGCAGACAAAACGCCGTTGATGAAGAATTTTCCATCGCGAAGAAGCGAGAGGTGTCTACTTCATCATAGAATGCCGAAGCATTAGTCTTTTAGGTGTCATATATGTGCTTCGCATCTAACCTAGCAGGAAACACTTCAGATAGTGGGGTGTAGATCCAAACGCGCATTCGAAAAGTCCGATTTCTGGCCAAAGAAACAGGTTTCATAGATGTAACGCGTCTGTACGTACATAGCAGAGGGCTTGACTCATTCCATATAGCGTACTGCATTTGAGAGGGATTTCGAACATCTTACATTACCTTGCTATATGTTTCATCAAATGTTCGGTATTTTCTACAAGTATCACCGTGGAATTTCCTGATGTGTGTATTCAAAGGAAAGAAATGATTCTACCAATCATCGACCAAACATGATGTGTGCTGACGTGCAGTATTCCAAAGGCGATGTTTTTCCATATTCTTCTTATTCATTCCTCTAAAGTATAGTAATACCGATGTTAAAAGCCTAAACAGAAAATCCAGTTCTTCGTCTTCAGTGAGTAAACGAAGAGTTCCATTTTCCCCTCCTCCCAACGCTGCCCTCATCACCAGACACTTAATTCTATTGGCTGGCTGGAGGTGGAGAGGACGTTACATGTATTTGGTCACTATTTCGCTGATAGATATTTAAATATTTTTCGATATTACTTGGAACTCTGAAGCAGTCGCGATTTGAGATGAATAAATGTAGGACACACATACTGGTTGGGTTGTGTGCAAAGCGAAACGTCTTCTCCCAGATGGCGCGCTGCAAAATGGATGCAACGTGAAAGCAACGCCCGCACGGCCATACTTATTCGTATAATGAGGTTAGCCGGTTGAGGTGAACGGCCGCTTTCTCATTTATAGCTTGGCGAGCGACCGCCAATAAAGATCAGTCAGGGAAACGGCCAAACGAGTGCCTGAAGGGTCTGCCGCCCGTGCCACTGACCTCAAACAGTGGAATGGAGGTTGCTCACGGCCGCGCCTGCTTCCGGAAACAAACACCCGCAGTCGCACCCAGTGTATGCAATTTCGGGCACAATGTCACTGCACAGCAGCTCGCTTTCCTCTAGTGCCTAGCTTCTCATTATCTGTATCGTAACTGGCCACATCGGATTATTTCCGTGTCGAAAACGTAGGCGAAGCAAAGCTCTACTTTTTGAGCTTGCAAATCCTTTTTATGGCTTCATTCACGAAATTACGGGACTCATCGCCTGTTGCCCTGTAACGTTAGACGTGAAGAAAGTCGAGAAAGAAACAGCAAATATTGCTCTTGAAGTATTCACAGAGATTACAGCTGAGTACCTGGACAAGGCTTGAACCTAGACCTTCAACTTTCGCGGGCTCAGGTCGTAGCAACTGAAGAATTCAAGTCAGTGACAGGGCAAACTCGAAGTTTCTGCCCGTCTTTATCTATAGCGCCCAGAGCACAGCTGTCCTCAGGCCGCAGGTTTCTTTAAACGCTGTAATGCTTTACTGGCCATGGTCAAATTGGAGGTGGTTTGCCCTCACCTCCCTTCGACCTTTGAACTTCTAACCTGTGTGTCATAGGGAGACGTACAGATTCACCTAGACTCCAGACCACGGCGCAGTTTGGCATTTTCCAAGTACACAAATCATTGTCAGAGGTTAAAAAAAAGATGAGAAGTAGAAGAAGTCCCAAGACGGAGTGAAAACAGAACCTCCCCTCCCCCGCCACCTCGCCCCCCCCCCCCCCCCCCCAACCTTCGGATTTGTAATTTGATGCTACCCTATTTTGACACCTAGCCATATTATACATTTCTCTTATTCTTTCCAGTCTTACAGAAGTTCTCTTGTTAGACCAGCAAGGCTTGCTAGAGAACTGCTGTGTAGTTTATACGGGTAGTCATCAGCTTTGGAGCCGGCCGGGTGGCCGTGCGGTTCTAGGCGCTGCAGTCTGGAACCGCGAGACCGCTACGGTCGCAGGTTCGAATCCTGCCTCAGGCACGGATGTGTGTGATGCCCTTAGGTTAGTTAGGTTTAAGTAGTTCTAAGTTCTAGGGGACTGATGACCTCATAAGTTAAGTCCCATAGTGCTCAGAGCCATTTGAACCATTTTTTAATCAGCTTTGGAAGTTTCAAATGGTTCAAATGGCTCTGAGCACTATGGGACTTAACATCTGTGGTCATCAGTCCCCTAGAACTTAGAACTACTTAAAACTAACTAACCTAAGGACATCACACACATCCATGCCCGAGGCAGGATTCGAACCTGCGACCGAAGCTGTCACGCAGTTCCAGACTGAAGCGCCTAGAAGCGCACGGCCACACCGGCCGGCCTTTGGAAGGAAGATTAGAGTTTATTGTCCCGTCGGCAACGCGGTTATTAGACACGGAGCATAAGCTCGTATTACGAAAGCATAGGGGACGAAATTGGCCGTGCTCTGCCAAATGAACCATCCCATCACTTGCCTGGAGTGCTCTAGGGAAATCATGTGAAATCTAAATGTGGACGGAGATTTGAACTGTCGTTCTCCTGACTGCTAGTTCTGTGTTAACCACAGCAGCTTTGGATATGGCTGTAGTGTTCGTTTAGTTCGTAAGAGTGTTGCTTGCAAAAACCCTAAGCTCCAGGCTCGAGTTTCGATTCGGCACGCTATTTCCATTCCTCATTGTAGCGTACTCTCCACTTCCCTGTGAAATGTTCATTCTAAAGTCTATTATCTTTTGTTACTGACGCGTTCAAGCTGAACATCTATAAAAGAAACGAGGTATCTGGGACGAGTGATTTCTTTGCTTGTACCTGTAACTTGCCGTACAAGGACAGGCAGGTCTGTGATGCATTTCGTATACACAGAAGCGATCTATTTGTTTCAAACTGCAGTTACTTGCACAGTTCTATACTGGTCTATACTGCGATGGTGCTTATGAGATTCCACTGATGATTCTTGCTTCTAACTTGCTCCAAATAGTTCATGTAGAGCAGGAACGTCAGGTTTCTGCTGGCTAGAATATAGAAAGGCCTGTGAATAACAGATTTAAGACACTATCAGTGACAAAAAATCCTGCTTCATCAAATTATTGGTGCAATGTGTTTTCTACCTCTATGGACATTTAATTTTTCGCCTATCTACTGCTTTTCCGGTCTTGACGAATCATCAAAGGCCCATTCTACAGTATCTTTTGTTGTAGAGTCGTATTAATAACTGCTAGTCTCGTCAATTGCGACGATTTTTCCCAGAAAGGAATGTCCGAATTTTCCATTTCAATCAAGTTACATTGTTGCTTTTATTCGGGAGTCTAAGTGTGTGGGACAAACACTGCACACACTTTTATCTTCTTCAGAACATTCTGGAGAATATCTTGAACTCATGATTTAGAGATGTTCATTTCGTTTTTGCATTGCCATTTGTGGCACAATAACGTATACGGACGCACGTCCACTGGGTAACAACATTGCCTGCCCACAACTGACTGGTCGAATGCACATCTGTTATTTACAGTTCTCGAAACTTTTTGAACAGACGGTGTAAATGCATTATTAATGGTATTTGTAAACGACAGATTAGCAGACTGATCTCACAGGGCGCATCAGTCTTTTATCACATATGCCCTCAGGCAGTTTCGTAAGCTACAGTCGAGCATCACTGGCGCTATGCATATAAAGAACCGATACGCCGCTAAGTGTTTCGGGATGATCACGGACACCGGCTTCAGAAAAACATGATGACTACATATGGGTCCACAAATAGTACAGCACCCACAAATATATTTCACCTCAAAGCTTTCAGCCTCATAATGACTCCACTCTTCCCGCTGGGCCCTTTCCTCAGAAACACCTGTACCTTACTAAATGAGAAAAACTCGTCCAAAATAAAATTAAACCGTTAACTCATTTATAGCAGGATCAGAATAACAAAGTGGTAGACAGCTGAGACGGAAATATGGGATGTTGTTTGTTCACCGTTATGCGAAAGTGCAATACGACTCTGGCAACTGCAGCTGTACACTTTGGTACTGATTACGTTCATACGTTCCCTATTAATGTGCAGTATTGAGTTCGCTTTGCAGGATCATGAAAGCCTTTTCACTTTCCTGAGAAATTTCTCAGTTAGCATCACACATTCCCTAAAAGGCGAAAATAATACAGAGAAACAAAGGAAGGAACAAATCACAATTAATATGCCCAGGCCAGAGGGTGTGATCAAACTCGCGTACGATTAAAATGGGTATGCCCCATGACTGTTTAATAGGATATCTGACTTTTCACACTGCGTGAGATGCAACTGTGGTTGAAACACTGTACACATGTTCGGGATGAACGGAGTTCAAATACCCACCCATCCATTCGTATTTACATTCTCTATAGTTTAGTTAAATCGTTAGAGACAAATTCCGGCATTGTTCCTTTGCAAATGAAAGCCGGAGCCATCACTCAGTCGTCCTTCCTTTCATTAATAATTTGAACGTGAAAGAAGATGCATAAAATGTGTGCTACTTGCCAAGAGACGATGATTTTAATTATGGAGGTAGTAAATTGTGCCATAAAGCAGCTTAATAGCAAGGCACAAAATTCAGTACCCCACGTGCGAAAAAAATTCGCGGAAACGAAAGTATGACTGACTCGCCTATCAGTACCCCGAATATCTTAAATCGTTAACTGATGTGAGATATGACGGATCTATGTGTGTCGTCAGAAAGTTTTTAATCCTCTGCCATCTCATTCGTGCTGCCCATTCTCTATTTGTCATGCTATTCTTTACGCAAGTGAAAATACTCATTTAGTAATAACATGGAATATTTATCGGCTGAGATTTGCAGGGTTTCTTATACTGCCACTAACCTGCTCATTTCGTAATATGTATTTGAAAAGTTGACAGCAGTGCAACCGGTTAGTATAGACCAAGACATCAAATATTTCGAAAGGTAAACCTCATCCTACATGCACAAACAGTAAATCCGCCGGGAAAAATTCACAGTCCACATTATCAGTTTCCACTTGAGCTGTTAGAAGAAGTTGGTGCCCTAAAGGAGAATGTTTTTCGAATCTGTGAACTACCACTTTTATTTTTTGAAAGATTTCTTGATACCTTCAGCTGCCATTCTCTTTATTTCGTGTAAGGTTGTACAATTTCGCTCTTAGGCCATTTTCAAGTATTTATGGAAGATTCTTTAGTGGTATTTTATGCCGTATACGTCCAGCTCATGTGAGTACATAAAATGAATTAGAACAGATTTTTCGCTATTTTAGGAGCACTTACTTTCGAGCAGTTGTTGCACCGTCCACCTGGCAGATTAATTTTGAGGTTGTAATTCTGTTATCTGGCATATCACGGATATTTGTTGTCAAACGCGGTTATATATGAACTCAATGGCCGTAAAAAAGTATGAAACATTTACAGTCTGTTTGTGTTTTTCCAAAAGTTACAAAAGAATAGCTAAATTCTTCACTGTGATGTGTCACGACCGCATTCAGAAACAAGAAGGAATATTTGGTCTCATTATTGCTTCATTGTGGCTCGCACGCCAAAGACGAACCTGAAAGTCCCTCTCCTTTCCAGCAGAAAAATGTACTCTTTGTCCGGTGTTTTGCGTGTGCGAGACCGGAACCGTCACGAAAGTGCAGCTGCGCTCGACAGCAGTTTCTGACTTGTTTATGCTCCGCTAAACTAGGCAGCAGCAAGGCCCGTACCCCACACAATATCCGTTACAAAGATAGGGGCTAGTGGCATACGGGTGTTCAGCTGCGGTCACCCGTGAAAGTAACATTCAAAAAGAAACCACTTTGCAAACGACCTTTATATTGCATTAAGTTTTGAAACGAATCATTTCTAAAAGCAAAAGTTGACTGGAGTGTCAATAAATCCATCAGCCCAATATGAATAACTACACTCTTATCCGAAATGTAACTTAATCTTGTGATCGCAATAAACATTACGTAATCGTTTAATAATGAAGCTTATAAAAATGACAAGAGTTTAAGCAATTTCTTAGAGCAACTTCAAAGGCTTCAATATTTTACACAGACTTTTTTTTTCTTTTTTAGCGTGGCGAATAGCGATGTGGCTACTTCGAAACATAAGCATTACCAATAGGCCTGTATAGACACTGTATGCGATTGTGCCACTGAAATACACTTTTTTAGCTGTCAAAAAATATGAAGAGGATCTTCCTTGTCTAAGTTTACCTTAGACTACCGGGCACATATTAACAGAGGGTTGCACTTCACTGGCAGCATATGTAAAACAGAAAAGCTTTTAATGAAGGGAGCTAAATGTAGGGTTTAACATCCCTCTACCTCGATTTTGTTAGTGGTGCAATACTTGTTCAACTGAAGAAGGATGGAGTTTGACAGAAAATTGAACTATAAATTTCTTTCCTTCCTTTTTCCTTACAATTACTGCTGAATGAGTTATACAACATATATATCTTCTAATGTCCTTCTTCGTTTGCTTGGTACCAGTATCAAAATTTGATCTATTAAGTTTCAAAGATTCATGTAGTATGTACAGAAGCTTTACACGAGACATTGTGCAATGTGTGCCTCTGTATTCTTGCAGTGTCCTCATAGCGGCATGTCACTAAAATGAAAGGAGAGATGTGAGTTTTGTTGCTAGAAATTCATAAACAGTATTAAGCAGCATCTTACAAAATTAAATTCAAAGTATTCGCAATATAAACTACAATTGCCTCTTACAACAAAATGATATCAAACGCAATGCAGTAGGTTACTATATGCAGGGGGTCAGCTGTATAACTTGGAAAAACATACACTGAAAACATCAGTTTTGTTGTTTCTTGTCACTGCATCTGACAAAAAGTTAGAGAGAGAGAGAGATAGAGATATTCACAGAAAATATCTTTATATTCCATTAACTGTAGTCTCCAGTCTACATAATTTATTAGTATACGCACTGAACTGTTTCTTAAATTAAACACATCTATTGGCATGTGTAAGTACATTCAGATCATTGACTGGCGACTCCATGGAGTGTCCTGTGCACCACGACCAGATAATGGATATACTTAGAAGGAGAGACAGCATTGGTTGTATTTTTGTTTTATTAACCGCAAAATCAATTTTCGGTCACTTAGTGACCATCCTCAGTGCTGTAATACACAATTTAAATTGGTAGGCACTGGTGTCAACAAGCTTAGAGTGATCAGTTTATGTGATCGCTCTAAGCTTGTTGACACCAGTGCCTACCAATTTAAATTGTATATTACAGCACTGAGGATGGTCACTAAGTGACTGAAAATCGATTTTGCGGTTAATAAAACAAAAAAATACGACCAATGCTGTCTCTCCTTCTAAGTACATACATTCAGATCAATTGGAATATTCACTATGAGTCATTGGCCTTGACACTTTGACCATTGATATAATGTTAACGGCTTCTATGGTGCTACCTTTTGGTGCGAATATTGAGTTGATCTACTCCAGTGTGTCCCTTAACAAAAAGTCTTACCATCCTTTCTTTTTGTTGTCTAATGGGAATAATAAAAAGCAGATTATTTCTTCCTGGTATTTTAGAATAAATTGTTAAACTTATTTGGCAGAAATTAGGAGCAAAGTGATCTGGTTTTGTTTGACCAACTGAAAATATGTTTATGATTGGATTGTTGAAGGAGTCACATTGGGACTCTAGCAATGACAAAACTGAATATGGATGACTAAACTGGAATCTGACTATGGTCTTTCCCAAATGCTAGTTCAAATTTCTACTGATGTAATCCTGTATGATGTAGAATGAAGGTGAAAAATCATGCTGAAAATAGAATTATATCTAAGATTTTTGGTATTGCAGCCAATAACACTGATTAACACTTTCCATGTTACTCATACTCTGCTACCCTTGCACTTAAAATTTCTTAATAATTGAAAGCCATGGCAATTTTCTATTATGTGTTACATATTTACATAGAGCAGGCCTGTTTTTGTAATAGTGTAAGTGTAATTGCAATGAATGATAGCTGAATTACAATTGTCAATTTTCATGAACGCACGTTTTTAAATTACAAATTTTTTGGTACAAAGCCTGTATATGTAATTTATAGTTTCCAGGTGCTTTAATGCTAATATTTAAGTAATGTTGTTTCAGATTACTGCTAAAAATGGCTGGAGGATTCAAGGAAAGGCTTGGAATTGCTGACATAACTGATAAAAATGGAATCTGGAAATGTCTGCTAGCAGAATTTATTGGTACCTTGCTGCTGAACTTCTTTGGTTGTGGAAGTTGTGTGTATGCTGGTAATGCACCAGGTGCTAAATCCAGCCAGGTTCTCATTGCACTTACATTTGGTCTGGTCATCATGGCAATTGTGCAGGTAATATTATGGATGTGTTACAGATATTACATACGTCACTGTAAATCATATTATACTTTGATGCAGCAAGATACAATACAGTATCAGTTATTCATACCTAGTTATTTCATGATTTTTATGTGATCCTAGAGCACTGACAGAAACTTGCATCTATTTGTTTCATACTGTCCAGGAAACATTTTCTTAATGTGAAGGAAGAACGTACGTTTTTGGAATTAATCTGAGTTTTGCAATACCTTATTTTACAGATTGTGGGGCATGTGAGTGGAGCACATGTAAACCCGGCAGTTACTGCTGGCATGCTTGTAACAGGAAATATCACAATACTTAAGGGGCTGTTGTATATAATAGCTCAGTGTGTAGGATCCATCACAGGAAGTGCAATCTTGAAGGTAAGTTTTGATAACACGCATTTAAAATATCCACTGGTGTTTTTTTATTATGTTGCTCCACAAATTAGAAATAATTTACTCCTGAATTTTACAGATATTATGGTTTATATTGTATGAAACATTCTGCATCCTCTTAGTTCTGTTCATTCACTCTCTAGTTAAAAATTTTAAAATTATTCATAAGGATGCTTAATTTCAAAATATTTATTTATCTCTTATATTTAACATGTTAGTGTCCTTTCTTTCCATAATTCATGATATTTAGGTAACATAGGTTAATTATGGTTCCATCAATGTGGCACTCTGTAATGATTAATGAAAAGGTGCTCCGGTTAGTGTGTAGAACATTATTTAGTCCAATACTAGTTTCAGCCTTTGTATTAGGCAATTTTCAAGTGGTTATGAAAACTGTACTATAAAGAAGCACTTGAAAATGACCTAATATAGAGGCTGGAACTGGTAATTGACTAAATAAAGTTCTATACAGCAGCTGGAGTGGGTTTTAATTAATCAAACAAGCAGTTGTGGCAGCACATGGGAAATGTGATACTCTGTATTGACCAAGTAGAGCAGAGTTCAACAAGTGGTAGTAAACTTTCACCCCTCACATATTCAATCTGTTACAAATATCAGCGAATAGTAACAAACACTTTGTACTTCATCCTTCTTACAGTATTATTAATTTTAATTAAGTCTATGTACTCTACATTTGCAGACTTTACATAACAATCCAACTGATTTATATATAAAAATCCCATTTTACGTCTTATTTATCACTTTCCATAAAGAGTTTCAATCCATGTGCACCGGGATTTAGTTCTATTTGCAGTTAACAAATAGTCCATTTTCATAATGATTTAACCTGGATTTATTTTTGTGTTTTTTAAGTTTTAACTAACGACTTCAATTGAGCTACAGTGAGACATAGGAAGTTTCTGTTAGTCGCTATAATAACAGTCCTCATTTTGAATCTTAATTCCATGTGTAAGGAAAATGTGTGAAACATATGCATATTTGACTTTAAATATGTTTATAGGCTGTGTCTCAGTTTCATTCACGAATGAAAGATGGTTCATGTATTTTCATGTACTCTTTGATTGTTTCAGAACTGCATGTAAATCTTTCAATAAATCTAACCATCCTAATCAACTTTTGTTTCAGGCTCTTACTCCTCCAGAAAAGGCTGGTTCACTTGGTCTGACAAATGTGGCAGAAAGTGTGACACCTGTGCAAGGCTTTGGTGTTGAATTTTTCTTAGGCTTTGTCCTGGTCCTGGTTGTATTTGGTGTCTGTGATGTCAACAAACCAGAAAGTAAGGGTTTTGCTCCACTGGTTATTGGATTGACAATTGCAATGGGACATCTGGCTGCTGTAAGTATTCTTCTGCACTTATATGTCAATTTATGAATAATATTTGAATATACATTAACATTTTTCTTTAACAATTTAATTATGGTACTTTTGGCTACTGTATTGTGTAGTTTTTTGAAGTGGTACCAGTAATACAAAGACTGAACATATAACATGAAGGTTAGTGAAGTTTTTGTCAAATCTGCAGGTTCTCAATTAAAAGCAAAAACGGTTTTGGATGTTACTGCCTATAGGAACATTTTCCTGGGAGTATGTTTCACTGCTGTGGACATACATTTCTATGGTTTAGAAACTGACATAATACAAAAAGACTTGCAGGTGTTCAGAGCATGTTTTTTGTACTTAATTTGCTCATATTAAATCAAAAATTATCAATAAAACCTGAATAGCAGTAGATAAAATGTACACATTTATGGAAGCTGTTACTATAATTTCATCTGCTGAACTTGTGAAAGAATTTGTTGCAATTCTTCATAAAGGTTGCAAGCTAATAAAAATACCTTTTATATTTTTATAAAGTATTCTTTTGAGATATGCACAATACATAAATTTACACATATGATACAAGTAAAGTATGTAGAAATAATTTCATTATTTTAAGACTATGTGTAGCATGTTCTGAACAATTTTCATTTTTCTAGGTTGATTATACTGGATCAAGTATGAACCCTGCAAGGACACTTGGATCAGCTGTCATTGCCAATGAATGGGAGAATCACTGGGTTAGTTATCTTCTAATATAGTGTTTGCTGCAATTTATCTGTCAACTATCAGCATAACTAGCAAAATAAGCTAACAAATGGAGAATGTAGACCACTTCACTTCAAGTTTAAAATATGCAATAACATACAACAACACTCAGTATGTTCTGTTTGTAATATTGACTGCTACATACTTGCACATGTAACTTATGGACCATCATCTTATCTATTCTTTATTTCCCAACTTCTGAGTCTCCCTGCAATTTTGAAAAAGTATAGTTTCTTGTTAGTTTATATCAGGTTGCTCTTCTTCGTGATCTCCTATCTTCAAAATAGAATTACTAACATTTAAAGTTCTTACCTTTTCCTTTCTTGTGAGATGATTCAATAAAGAGAAAAAGACAATAGAAGAAGCCTGTGACAAGAAGGAATTATAATTTATATGTTCAGTAGATATTTTAAAAAAACATAAATAGATACTCTCTTCATTCTTCATTACATTATCTACTTCATCTGTTGACAGGCCAGTCTTTCTGATTTAACCAAGTTAACCACTGTCTGATCTCTGTGAGTGTCTATATCCTAGATACTCATTGAAATAATGTTTTACTGTGTGCACTATCACTTCAGTTATATGACCTGCTCCCACAGTTAATATTATGATATGTCCCATAATATAACACATGCTAATGATGAATCACTAATTGCACAGGTATACTGGCTAGGACCAATCCTAGGTGGTATTGCTGCTGCTTTGTTATACAAGAATGCTTTTGCTGCACCATCAGCTGATGTCAACATGGAATACAGTCCAGTTCAGGTACAGGATAAAGAGGTATTATAATACCTGTCTTCATAGATACTTCTACCTGTTAGTAAAATAAGATGTATTAATTCATGTTGTAGATTTCTTTGATGGTGTCATAATGACAAGTTACTCATCTTGTACTGAATAATTCAGCATGGATGAGTTTATGAAAATATATATTTAAGGTTCTTACACCTTGTTAAACACTTTTGAAGTTTTAAATGAATGTAGCCAAGAAATTATAAGCATCCCTAATGCTAAAAAATACCGTGCATCTCATTTACACACACACACACACACACACACACACACACACACACACATATGTACATACATGCTCATGGAATCTGACACCAGACAGTATTAACAAGTATTGTGTGTTTCAGGTCACTAAATTGTTTCCAACACTGAATCCACTAGGAACATTGTACTCATCACAGATTTTCTAATATTACAGTAGTTGAATAATGTGGTGAGGTGGGTGAGATTGGTTAGAGGCTAAAGGTCACTGACATGAATGCCATTTTAGTTCAGTTTCTGTAATTATATGTAAAAAAATTAATCATACAATATTCAGAGGATCATCACAATGTTTAGAAGATGTAGAAAAAAAGCAAAGAAATAGGTTGTCTTTGGATAGTCAGATGGCTCCTTGAGCCTTATTACTCCCAAATACAACCTCAGTATCTTAACTACTTTGACACTTTACTGAACACTGACAGTGTTATATAGTTTGACATCAGGCCACATATAAGTATAACAATATACACATTAGGAGGAGAGAAAACAAGAAAAAAGTATATATTGCAGTGAAAGCTGCACACTGGCATCAAGGTAGTGTGATAATACTAGGTTCAGTAACCTACATTAAATTTGCAGATATTCACATTGTAAAGGCTGAAGTCATTCCATTTTATCAGCGCATTCCTGATGCTGAACACTGACTAAACAAATTAGAATCACCAAACACTGATAGTTTCAGAGCATATACTATTTCTTTACTGACCTGTCTGCCCACTAGGTATTTCATTGAGGGACTGTATATGAAATATTCAATAACTGTTGACATCTAATGTGTCAGAACATTCAGTAGTTCCTACAAAACTTCATAATGACTAAAATATTGTGTTGGTACCAAACTTAAATCAGTTACTTATGTTTATACAAAACAAGTGTCACATTAGTTGCCAAAGACCTGTATGCTATGACAATAACAGCAACAGTTTGTGCCTTTAAGTCTATGCCCTAGATACTCATTGAAATAATGTTTTACTGTTATAAGTAGAGAATATATCACAGATAAAGTTAAAGTGGAGGAGAAATGTACAGAGAGAGATACATTTCAGTGGAGTCATACCAAATTCAACACATTATTGGTTCTGTAATACATTTCAATTCCACATTCTACAATACATGCTTCAGCCTCTGATTTCAGTATGTATATTTATAATGACACAGACTTATTTCTATTTTTCTCTTTTTTCCAGCTTAAACGGCTAGATAACCGGAAAGATGAAGATGGAATGGCTTGATCACCATAGTGGTGAACAGAAGAGAACTGTTTAGCTCATATAATGAGCTCATTGTGTGAGAAGCACATGTATTCAGATTTATATCTTCATTGCCATTGTGTGTGATAATCTCCTTGGAGGAAATGGATAGTGGTGAAAGTGATTAATTCCTGGAAAGCGTTACAGGAAATGTGGAAGAACAATTTTCAAAGAAGTATCTTCCTTGTTAATATAAGATTGCTGTTTGTTGTAATGCATTTAGTATTTATGCTATGCCCAGAACTGTGAAGAATTTTGTACACGATAAAAACAAATTACTAGTAGGAGAAAGAAGTCTGTCATTGCACAAAGAATTTGTGAAACTCATTTATTTATATTTATTGCCTTTGTAATTGTGAAGCAGCACTTTGCTGTGTGGCTATGCTGTAAATAAACTTTTGTGAGTTTTTTATTGTACTATTTTTATAGTTGTACAAAATAAAAACAACAATCACCCACTTTGGAAGCTAACTTCATAGAATATAATTCCAGCTACATGGAGTGTTAAAAAAAAACAGAGTCTGATTTTTCCAGTATAATGGGAAGGGTTGTGTGATAGCCTCTGTGGGTGGGTTTGGTGATGAGGATGTCATATGAGTTAACAGAAATTAGGTTGCCATTACTAAGATGCTTTATCTTGGCTACATGCCCAATAACATATCACTAATTGTGAGTGGTTATGCTGACCCAATTAACCTACAGTCCAGATTTAGCTTCAACTATGTTCTTTCTGCGCCCTTGGAACAAAGGAATCTGTAAGGACATAATTTCTGGTTATCTGTGACAATGTAAGTAGGTTTGACATGAAATGTGAACAGTTCTCTGGTTGCAAACTTCCCAGGGGTGCATAAAGAATGGAAAAAGCACTGAAAGTGATGAATTGAAGCACTAAAGTCATTTTTTGATAAATTTTAACACACTCTGCATATTAGTAAATGTACTTTTATGGCTTCAGTCCTGATATTTATTGGAAAAAATCTACAGCAGGTGCATATCACTTAAAAAAGGTACTAATCCGTATTCTGCGTTTGTAAAGCTCACTGAGAATAATGAATACACACATATTATATGGTAATTAAATGGCAAATTAACTCAACTTCTGCTAGTCACACATAAAAAACAGGCCTACAAGAAAATAAGGTATATGTCTGTGATGATGGTGTTACTGTCAGCAAACTGTGAATGTCAATGAAATGTTTAAATATTAGGATACATAATTTGTTTTATGAGGAACCAAAGTCTGTCATGAAATGCAATACATCCTCTAGTAAACATATTGCAGGAACTATTACAGCTCACTTAAATACCACAGTACTGATATATTACAATCTATAACACAAGATTTGCATTCAAATACTCTATATCAGTAGTACTAAATGAAGAAGTCAGCAAGGTTTCAGTCTGCCACCAATACTTTTCTCTTTTTATTTTGATTATATGATCCAAGAACAAAAAATCTAAGAATCTTTTGTAATTCAACTGAGTCAGGAGAACATAATAAATATTGTACCTTCCTATTTACTGACAGTAAGACAATATTAACAGTTCTGCAGGGTGACTACAGAAATTTATCGAATCTTTTTTACCTTCCTATTTACTGATAGTAAGGCAATATTAACAGTTACAGAATGTGGCCTACAGAAATTTATTACCATGATACATAAAGCTGTTTGAAGATATCATTTAGTAATAACTAAATTTGTAGAATTTCAAGGGAAGGACTGTATATTCTGGCAGTTAGATGAGTTCAAACACTTCAAATTTCTTCACTGTACCCTTACCTGCATTATGATCAAGACACTGAAGTTAAAGCAGTTACTTTCCCATGAAAGGGTGGAAACATATACA
Source organism: Schistocerca cancellata (assembly GCF_023864275.1). Lineage (NCBI taxonomy): Eukaryota > Metazoa > Arthropoda > Insecta > Orthoptera > Acrididae > Schistocerca > Schistocerca cancellata. The sequence continues at coordinate 206,568,750 of NC_064629.1, read as the reverse complement.
GGGTGTTGTAAAGTGATTGCAGAACAGAAATATGAAGTTAATTTTACAAAATTATGAATGTTCGTGCTTTGTTTCTTAGTTGTAAAATGGAAGTACTTAAATGCAGAGAAGAGTCTCTGACCCACACAGCAGAAATGAGGTTCCTGCATGCAATAAACATCTGCTCCAAAAGAGGGCATGTAAGAAATGATGAGATCTTCATCTACATACAGATTCTGCAAGCCACTATACAGTGCATGAAAGAGCATACTTCACACTATTGTTTGCAGTTGTCTGTCCTACCTCATTAGCTTAAATAGCAACACAGAAATGACTGTTTGTGTATCTTGGTAAACAGTCTATTGTCTCTTACCTTAGTCTTGTGATCACTAAGCAGGATATTTAATGGGGCAGTTGAATTGTTTTAGTCTTTCTGAAACACTGGTTCTCTAACTTTACCCAACAGGGTTTCATGAGGACAATTTTGCCATTCTTCCAGAGATTGCCATTTAAATTCCACGAGAATCTTAGCTGTGTTTTATTTAAATAAAACAAGAATTATAGGAAACACCATGAGAAATGTATGCTTGAACATAAATATAGATGTTAGCCAAGCAAGCATGTTGCACCACCTGTTCAATGTCCTCAATATTTTCCAAGTGTCAGTCACAGTCAGAACAGTGTTTTGTATAACTGTGAGTGCACTATGTCAGAGCTAAGTGAGTCCAAATGTGGACAGATCGTTGTTGCTCATATGATGGGTGCTTCTGTAACCAAGGTAGCCAAACTGTACCATGTTTCAAGAGAAACTATTGAAGATTTATTCTGCATACAGGGAAAGTGGATAAGTGTCATCTGCTAAGTCACAACATGCTTCTAAGTGTGCTTTGAGTGGCTGTGATGGGTTGTCACTGAAGAGGAGTGTGACATATAAAAAGAGGATGACAGCTGCAAAAGTCAGTGCAGAACTGAATCTCACACTTGTGTAATATGTCAGCACCGAGACAACATAAAGCAATATCCAGAAACAGGGAGCTGTAGAGTAAGCTGGAACTCCAAAACCACTCATCAGTGATGCAACTGCATGTAACAAGAGAATATGGTACCAAAGCCATAAAATCTTGATAATGGAGCAATGGAAGGAAATCATTTGGTCAAACAAGTCTTGTTTCCCACTGTTTCCAACTTCTAGCTGGGAATATGTCCCAAGAGTGAAACATAGCATGGATTTGTTGATGATTTTGGCAGGCATATTGTGGCATTCCATGGATCCCATTGTTACTCTGCAAGGCCGCATTACTGCCAAGGATTATGTGACCACATTTGCTGATCAATCTCATCCCATGACACAGTATTTGTTCCCCAATGGTGATACTGTGTTTCAAAATGACAAGACCCCTATTCACACAGCTTGCATAATCCAGGACCACCTTTCTAAGCACGACGATGAAATGTCACATCTCCCCTGGCCACCACAGCCACCAGATCTCAATATTATTGATCCTTTGTGGCCTACTTGCATGAGTGCTATCCACTTTCATCATCGTTACCCGAACTTGCCACTATTTTGTAGGAGTAACAGTATAAGATTCTCTTAAAAGCTATACAGGACCTGTATTTATCCATTCTAAGATGACTGGAAGCTTTTTTAAATATAAATGGTTTTCTTACATTAGGCTTGATAAAGTATTGTGTTTATGGTGTTTCCATATTATTGTCCACCCACTGTAGATGTTGCCACAGATTAATAAGTAAGAATACCAAAACAAATAGATCAAACATAGAAGAAAATGCAAAAAGCTGTGCATAAAACTTAGATACATAGCATACAACACAAAACTGATATACACTACTGGCCATTAAAATTGCTACACCAAGAAGAAATGCAGATGATAAACAGGTATTCATTGGACAAATATATTATATTAGAACTGACATTTGATTACATTTTCACACAATTTGGGCACATAGATCCTGAGAAATCAGTACCCAGAACAATCACCCCTGCCAGTAATAACAGCCTTGATATGCCTGGGCATTGAGTCAAACAGAGCTTGGATGGCATGTACAAGTACAGCTGCCCATGCAGCTTCAACTCAATACCACAGTTCATCAAGAGTAGTGACTGACATATTGTGACGAGCCAGTTGCTCAGCCATCATTGACCAGATGTTTTCAGTTGGTGAGAGATCTGGACAATGTGCTGTCCAGGGTAGCAGTTGAACATTTTCTGTATCCAGAAAGTCCCGTACAGGACCTGCAACATGTGGTCGTGCATTATCCTGCTGAAATGTAGGGTTTTGCAGGGATTGAATGAAGGGTAGAGCCACGGGTCGTAACACATCTGAAATGTAACGTCCACTGTTTACAGTGCCGTCAATGCGAACAAGAGGTGACTGAGACATGTAACCAATGGCACCCCATACCATCACGGCAGGTGATACACCAGTACGGCGATGATGAATACACTCTTCCAATGTGTGTTCAATGTGATGTTGCCCAACACGGATGTAATTATTATGATGCTGCAAAGAGAACCTGGATTCATCCGAAAAAATGATGTTTTTCTATTCGTGCACCCAGGTCCGTCGCTGAGTGCACTATCGCAGGCGCTCCTGTCTGTGATCCAGCATCAAGGGTAACCACAGCCATGGTCTCCAAGCTGATAGTACATGCGGCTGCAAACATTGTCAGACTGTTCGTGCAGATTGTTGTTGTCTTGCAAATGTCCTCATCTGTTAACTCAGGCATCAAGATGTGGCTGCACGATCCGTTACAGCCATGCGGATAGGTTGCCTGTCATCTCAACTGCTAGTGATACGAGGCTGTTGGGATCCAGCACAGCGTTCCGTATTACCCTCCTGAACCCACCGATTCCATATTCTGCTAACAGTCATTGGATCTCGACCAATGCGAGCAGCAATGTCACAATACGATAAACCGCAGTTGCAACAGGCTACAATCTGACCTTTATCAAAGTCGGAAGCATGATGGTACGCATTTCTCCTCCTTACACAAGGCATTGCAACAATGTTTCACCAGGCAACGCCAATCAACTGCTGTTTGTGTGTGAGAAATCAGATGGAAACTTTCCTCATGTTAGCACGTTGTAGGTGTCGCCACCAGCGAGAACCTTGTGTGTGTGTGTGTGTGTGTGTGTATGTGTGTTGGGGCTTATGGGTGCTCAACATCGAGGTTGACACACATTAAAAGGAACGAATGTGGACAGACCTAATAAAACTGAAGCACACACTCAAAGAAAGCAGGAAAAGAAGGAAAATGCTACATGAGAAAGTAAAACTGAAGGAAAGGGAAAACATAGCAACAAGAATGCCACAGGAAATTGTCATTGGCTGGCCACTTACATAAAATATGGGCGAGCTTGTCACACAGTGAGCAAATTAAAATCCTCTCCCTAAAATCTTTGTAAAAACATTTGACATGGCACAGAACTTTAAAACCTTAACCACATTCATCCGAGTGTTGCCTAAAAGAGATGACATGTCCACTGGCAAGTCAGCCTCGGCCCACTGGTCAGAAAAGAAAATGCAATCCAATAAAACGTGGCGCACAGTGACCTGGACGCTGCAAGCACCACACATTGGAGGGTCATCTCGCCGGAGCAGGAAGCCATGCGTCATAGTGCTGTGGCCTATTCGAAGCCAAGTGAGGAGAACCTCGTCCCATCGATGGGGCTGAAAGGAAGTACACCACACACGCATTGTGGGCTTGACTATACGGAGCGTATTGTCAGTCACTTCCAGCCACTCATCCTCCCACCGACGCATGACTCGTGAGCTCAACAGCGAGATGAGTGCATGCAGGGGGAGAGCACACTGAGATACTTGTGGATCGAGACACGCCTCCTTGGCTGCAAAATCTGCCCTTTCATTCCCAGCAATGCCGACATGCCCCGGAACCCAGCAGAAAGCTACAACCTTTCCCAGTTGCTGTAGTCGGAGGAGGGCATCCTGGATGGTCTGGACTATTTTGTCTGCTGGATACAAACATTGCAATGAGTGAAGGGTACTGAGTGAATTGGAACAGAAAAGAAATTTAGGAGAGGAAGAATGTCTCATCTGCTCCAGTGCCCACAAGATCGCAGACAATTCTGCATCAAAGACAGTAAAAGTCTGAGGCAGTCGGACCTTTAGGACACGATCCGGAAAAACAACTGAGCAACCAATGGAATCCCCTTGTTTCGACCCATCCGTAAAAACAGCTACATAGTCGTGGTGCTCAGATAAAATGGCAGAAAATGCTGCATTAAAAACGGGGCAGGAGTGCAATCTCTCTTGTACTGCAATAAATCTAAAATCACTCCAGGCCTCTTCAGTAACCAGGGTGGCAGGCGGTTAAAACCCTGGATTTGGGGTTGTATAGACTCCACACCAAGGGACTCTAGCACACGTTGCACACGGATCCCAAACGGCAATGTAGACAACCTTGTGTGAATGCTCTGAAAAGCTAATCATTTGCATATCACAGCATCTTCTTCCTGTCGGTTAAATTTTGTATCTGTAGCATGTCATCTTCGTGGTGTAACAATTTTAATGGCCAGTAGTGTACATGTGTGTGGCAGCAGATCAGAGGACCTAATTCAGGAAGCTGATGATGTTAGTGATGATAATGAGAAACTTTGAATAACATAGTTTTCTCATACGACAAGAATAATTTTATAATTAGTATTCTTAGCCAATCAAAGGGATATAAATTACTAAAATGACGGCATAGGTTAATGAATTTATGTATTCAGTGTCTTTACAATGTCTGCTCTTTTGTTGTTTATGACATTACCAGAATCAGAGAACACATGTGGGACATTAGAGAACAAAAATAGTTCAGCTTGCAAAAGATTTCAAACCATAGAAAGAGAAGGGAATCCAGCACTCATTATAAACATGAAGAACAAAAGTTAAAGAGAATCATTTGAAAAATTTCTTTCTGGAGAATTTCCTGCAGAAGGGGCCCATCCAAACCTGTCAGAACATTCACCTTAAATTTTTATCTTAGGAATCTGTGAGCAAAAAAATCCTAAATTTTTGTTTAATCTTATAAGGTTTTGATATTTTCATATGATAAATGATACAGGTTTCCCCACAGACATTCTGGCTCTATTGTATTCTATTATTTTCATTAACTGCTGACTCCACTAGTGCATTCTCTAGAGGAATGGTCTTGTTGTGTACATTTGATGGTGCTCTACAGTGGCCCATCCAGTCTTATACAGTTGATAATTTGTTTGTTGGACATCTTTGTAGTTCCATGAGCATATTCTAAATCTAAATCTACATCTACAATCCTCAAGCTACCTGATGTTGTGCAGTGGAGAGTACTTCTAGTACTACTATTTTATTTATTTGTTAGTTCTTAGAGCACTCAGCACAACAGTATTGGGCATGCTAGGTACTTTACAGAAAAAAACACATACAAAGTAGAATAGTATTTTGTGTGGCTAGGGAAAGAATTTGGCTATGGCCTTATCAATGGATTCATCCTAGTGTTTGACTTAGCAGCTTGGTAAAACCCAAGTCAGAATGAGTAGACAATGTAGAACACTGCGCCCCCAAGTGAAAATCCAGTGCATTAACACCATCTCAGAGAACTCACTCGGTGTATGGTTGAAAAAGAAAACCACATATACATAGTGTATGATGAGGTTACAACATGGACAAGAAGTATTAACAATAACTCAACTAGAACATAAAAATTTTGTTATATTTCACTTCTGAAAATTAATGTAAAACACATGAAGACTTTATTTAGCACCGCTGAAAAAATAAAAAGACACAAACATCTGCCAGCACTGTAGCCAGCACAACTAATCTTACAACCAATCTCTTATCTGAAACACAGTTGTCAAAGATAAACATAGCATAGATGGTACATCTGTTAACAGATTAAAAAGAAGTCATCAATAAATGAGGGATAAGTATTTTTGTTAGTTTTCATACTCATTTACACTTTAAAAACACTTCTCAACAATAAATGATTTTAATTCCTCTGTAAAAGCTGTTACCTTTTCCAAACTCTTTATGTATTAAGGTAGTGTATTATAAAGAACGACACCAAAATGGCTCACATGTCTTAGAGCAAAAGTTATTTTAACTCACTCTATGTGGAGGGGCCCACATTTGAGAGTGATATAGCTATGGTAATTGCTGTGAGTTTGCATGTTTCCAAGATTACCTTTTATCATCAACACACATTTATAGATGTACAGGGAGGATACTGTAAGCATATTTATAAATAAGGGCTTGCAATGAGCCCTTCTGCATCTGCACCTACAGCTATACTCTGCAAACTACTGTGAAATACATGGTGGAGGGTTGACCCCAGTGTACTAATTATTATGGCTTTCATCTGCTCCATTCACATAAGTATCATGGGAAGAATAATTGCCGAAATGCCTGTAGCATGCCGTAATTAATCTAATCTTATCTTTGTGATAAATATGGTAGTGATACAGAGGAGGCTGTATTATACACTCCTGGAAATTGAAATAAGAACACCATGAATTCATTGTCCCAGGAAGGGGACACTTTATTGACACATTCCTGGGGTCAGATACATCACATGATCACACTGACAGAACCACAGGCACATAGACACAGGCAACAGAGCATGCACAATGTCGGCACTAGTACAGTGCATATCCACCTTTCGCAGCAATGCAGGCTGCTATTCTCCCATGGAGACGATCGTAGAGATGCTGGATGTAGTCCTGTGGAACGGCTTGCTATGCCATTTCCACCTGGCGCCTCAGTTGGACCAGTGTTCGTGCTGGACGTGCAGACCACGTGAGACGACGCTTCATCCAGTCCCAAACATGCTCAATGGGGGACAGATCCGGAGATCTTGCTGGCCAGGGTAGTTGACTTACACCTTCTAGAGCACGTTGTGTGGCACGGGATACATGCGGACGTGCATTGTCCTGTTGGAACAGCAAGTTCCCTTGCCGGTCTAGGAATGGTAGAACGATGGGTTCGATGACGGTTTGGATGTACCGTGCACTATTCAGTGTCCCCTCGATGATCACCAGTGGTGTACGGCCAGTGTAGGAGATCGCTCCCCACACCATGATGCCGGGTGTTGGCCCTGTGTGCCTCGGTCGTATGCAGTCCTGATTGTGGCACTCACCTGCACGGCGCCAAACACGCATACGACCATCATTGGCACCAAGGCAGAAGCGACTCTCATCGCTGAAGACGACACGTCTCCATTCGTCCCTCCATTCACGCCTGTCGCGACACCACTGGAGGCGGGCTGCACGATGTTGGGGCGTGAGCGGAAGATGGCCTAACGGTGTGCGGGACCGTAGCCCAGCTTCATGGAGACGGTTGCGAATGGTCCTCGCCGATACCCCAGGAGCAACAGTGTCCCTGATTTGCTGGGAAGTGGCGGTGCGGTCCCCTACGGCACTGCGTAGGATCCTACGGTCTTGGCGTGCATCCGTGCGTCGCTGCGGTCCGATCCCAGGTCGACGGGCACGTGCACCTTCCGCCGACCACTGGCAACAACATCGATGTACTGTGGAGACCTCACGCCCCACGTGTTGAGCAATTCGGCGGTACGTCCACCCGGCCTCCCGCATGCCCACTATACGCCCTCGCTCAAAGTCCGTCAACTGCACATACGGTTCACGTCCACACTGTCGCGGCATGCTACCAGTGTTAAAGACTGCGATGGAGCTCCGTATGCCACGGCAAACTGGCTGACACTGACGGCGGCGGTGCACAAATGCTGCGCAGCTAGCGCCATTCGACGGCCAACACCGCGGTTCCTGGTGTGTCCGCTGTGCCGTGCGTGTGATCATTGCTTGTACAGCCCTCTCGCAGTGTCCGGAGCAAGTATGGTGGGTCTGACACACCGGTGTCAATGTGTTCTTTTTTCCATTTCCAGGAGTGTATTCCTAGATTCATCAATGAAAGTTGGCTCTAAAAACTTTCGAAGAAGGTTTTCACAGTATAGTTTTCATCTGTCTTCAAGCATCCACCATTTCAGTTGTTTCAGCATCCTTCTGACGTTCTCCCATGGATCAAACAAACGAGTGAAAACTCATGCCGTCCTTGTTTGCATCCATTGAATATCCCCCATTAGCCCCATTTGGCATGGTTCAAACACAATTGGGCAATATTCTAGGGTGGGTCACATGAGTGTTTAGAGCTATATGACAAGATTTGAATAGCTATTTTCTGTAATGTAGAAATTTCATTTCCATGACCTACAAGGAATTGTTCATAATCAAAGTAAGACACTCTAGCACCTTCTGAGGAGTGTACTTCAGAAATGATTCTCAGAGTAAAACATGCAGAACTGAGTCTTGGAGAGAGTTTTGTTACATGGTCTTTCCAGTTTAAGTCTTAATCAACACTCATTCTTAAACGTTTTGTGTTTTGAACCCTTTTAACTCCTTCCTATCCCATACCAGTTGGAGATCTTGGTTTTGATTCCTTTTTCCAAACTGAAAGTAATTGGTTTTCTTCACATTAAGAATCAGCCTGTTGTAACTGAACCATAAATTCAAGTACTTGAAGATTTGGTCAGTTGTTGTAGACTAAAATTCCTTAACATCACTTATTATTACACTGCAAACAACATTGTCTTAGCTACAGTATGTCACTCAGATAAATAAGGAACAGAAGAGGGCTTAACACACTACCTTGTGGTACACCTATTTTGACCTGACAGATTGAAACTGTATGTTGGACCAGTACTCAAACTCAGGACCTTTAACTTTCACAGGCAATTGCTCTACTGACTGAGCTGCTCAAGCATGACTCATGACCCATCCTCACAGCTTTACCTCCACCAGTGCCTTATCCCCTACATTCAAAACTTCACCACACAGTTTTCATTTGCCATGAAGTTTCATATCATCACACACTCCCCTGTAGAGTGAATATTTCATTCTGGAAACATTCTCCAGGCTGTGGCTAAGCCATGTTTCTGCAGTACCCTTTCTTCCACGAGTACTAGTCTTGAAAGTTTCACAGGAGACCTTCTGTGAAGTTTGAAAGGTGGGAGATGAGGTACTGGTCAAAGTGAAGTTCTGAGGGTGAGTTATTACTCATGCTTGGGTGGTACAGCACTTGCCCATAAAAGGCAAAGATCCTCAGATTGAGTCTTGGTCAAGTACACAGTTTTAATCTGACAGGAAGTTTCATATCAACACACACTCTACTGCAGAGTGAAAATTTCATTCTATTTTGACATTCTTTGCATCAGTTACTAATCTAATTTTATGATCAGAATGAACTGAAATAAGTTCTACAACCTGGGATCTATTTTGCAAATATGATTGAATCCACTTGTTTTATGTCCTAACCTCATGTTTCCAAACTATCTAAAAGAATTTAATTACTAACAGTACTGAAAACTGCAGAAAGATCTAAAGTAACTGCTACAGTACTATTATTGTTATCAAGGTTTCTAATTACTTCATCTCTGTTATCCATAATTTTTTTTTCTGACTTCTATCTGCTCAAATGCCACACTGACTACTATTCACCATGTTGTGGTAATATAGTCAAATGTCAAGTTGTTGTTTAATTAATCTCTAAAATTTTTTAGGGAATGTTAAGAGGTGTGATATGGGTCAATAATTTTTAACTTTATGCCTGTTTCCACAGATTAAAGGTATCACTTTCAAAATTTTTAATCTTCATTAGTGAATGATAAAATTGCAATGTGTGCCATTGACTTTGCAGTTTATGAAGCATTATAGATTATAAGTGATGCTGACACTTCATCTAACCCTGCTGACATTTTGCACTTGATGCTTTTAATCACCTTCACTACTTCACATTCATTATTTGGAGCTAACCTCATTATGTATGTCAGTGTATGATATTTATATTTTGATTTATGAAATATAAGCTTTGTGTTTGGGCAGCATTTTTAAAGTAATCATTTAAAATTGGCAGGTCATTTTTGCCAATATTAATGTTATCAGCATTTATTTGTAAGTGTAATTTCCTGCTCTTCTTGTCTCTTTCCGGTTTCACAATTTGTGCCCCCCCCCCCCCCCCCCCTCCCTTTCCCTGTTCCATTCAAAATGGCACTTGGGAAGAATGATCACAGTTAACTTCTGTATTACCCTAGTTTCATGGATTTTCTCACTGTGTACATTTCATGAGACATATGTGGAAGAAAGTAATATGTTTCCCAACCTTTATCAAAGCATACTATCTCAGAATTTAAACAGTAAACTTCTATTTGATGCAAAATGCCTCTCTAGTAGTGCCTACGACTAAAGGGAGCCCTGCATCTCTGAGCAAGTTTACTATAACTGTGCCGTAACAGATACACAAGGGCTTGCTTATTATTGTTTTATTTGTGTCCATTGTTACCCACCTCAAGAAGATGACATGCCTTAATAGTGCTCAATGATCTATGCTGTTTTGAGTGTGACAAGCAACTCTTCAGTGTTCAGCTTCAGCACTCTTGTGTAGAAGGTTTCACTAAATCACCTAAGTATAAAATCTGTGGATTTTGCACATTCATTTATACATTTCCAGATTCTAGTTTTTCCTTCGTATAAAAGCAAAACCACATGTGTTATATATCACATTGTCCAAAAGTTTGCATACTGTATCTCCTTTCTATTTCATAAGCAACTACTAAACAACACAAAGGCTAACTCCAAGATAAGATCTACAGGTGGTGTTTCATCCACTGCTGTCACGTTTTCCAACACTTTATCACAACAACCCATTTTAAAATGCATGAGATTCTAAATGCCGTGTATGTTAGCTCCACTGCATGCTTCATGTTTTTCAGATTTTCAGATCTCCATTGAGACATAAAATTTTTGTGTGTGTTCAGTCTGTGATGTTTATGAGTTTGTGAGATGAAGGAATGATGTTTCCATGATGCTACAGGTCTTGGGTCATGATTCCCTGACAGAAGCAAACAGAGCATCCTCTCTGCTGATTTAAGTGTTTGCAATGCTGGAATACCACATTTGTTGGTTTACATATTTATAATTGTGTATTACAAACATGTGTAGTTTAACATTAAAGATCTCTCCAAATCATGTCATTTTTAGAATGGTTTGCTGTACTAAAAAGCTGTAAAATTTGACATCGGTTGAAAAACATATTACCACGCATTATTAAACATTTCATTTGGTAGGATAAATAGGTAATTACAAGAAATGACTTGTTTGTTTTGCTTATGGTAGCTTAATTCATTTGTTTATAGATGAAATCAGCTTGTTTCTTCTTGTTCACCGAAAAATGGTGTACGACCATTTCAATAAACCATGGGAAATTCAACAGTTCTTTTTCAACATCATGTTTCAAATTCTTCCCTTATATATTGCACACTGTATTCATACTGTGCAGTTTACAGACTTGAAGTGTGCAGCAGCTATCCACAAGAAAATTTAATCACTGCAGCTCAGGCATAATACACTCACAAAAGTAAATTTGCTAATAACAGTAAAGGAGATTTTTCATGTTCAGATTTCCATATTAATTCTTGAAATTCTTGCTAGGTGGTGACACATGATACCATATTCTAGTGCAACATTCATGTGCTGTTTGTAATATTTCTTCATTATCTTTCACTGACTGTTTCTTAATTTTAGTCTCATCATACATTGTTTTTGAATTAGTGCCATGCAAAAGTACTGGTAATTCCTACCATACTCTCAGTGGCAGTGAGGGATTAAGCCTGCCAGAGGCCTGGGGCTGCAAAACTAAATGAGGGCCCCAGTCTGCTTCGAAACTAATGCATTTGTATTTACAATTTGTAAAAAGTTAATAACATGAGTGTAATGGCTGACAAAAAGATCAAGTATTTACAATGTGTGTACCCTACTCTGTAGTAATTGTAATATACACTATTGGCAAAAGAATATGACACCCTCAACTACTCTGTTCAGTTGTACAAGGGAACATGCATACTGAAGGTTTTTAACATTAGTGATTCATTTGTCACAGACATCAGTGATCACATGGCATGCAGGAGGTCTGTCTGTGCATCCTGTTTCTGCTCCTCAGGCAGGAATTGTGATGAGTTTAGAGGTGAACAGTGTATGCAGCATTCATTCTAGGTTACAACCATGCCCCACTGATGAATATGTACTCCTGATGAACAGTTTCAGTCATTTGAATAGGGTCACAGTGTGGGCTTACGGGAAGCTGGATGGATGTATAAATGGACCGCAGCATATATTGGGCTCACTTAAAGGGTGGTGTGCTGCTGCTTTCAACAATGCTCTGTGGAATATTCCCACACTTCTAGAGCAGGTTCTGGATGTCCTCATAGTACAAACTGACACATTGTGCGAGCAGCGTTGGCTGTCAAAACATCATCCAGGCATGAAATCAGGGCATATCACATGTGACACTGGCCAGGCTACCACTGACACCATGATATCACCAATCATGGCTACTCTGGTGCCGTAACATAGTTGACAGAAGAGTGGAATGGCACTGTGTTGTCTTCAGTGATGAGAAAAGGTTCTGTCTGTATGCAAATGGTGGATGTACACATGTATGGCATAACCTGATGAATTGCCTATGCCAGAGTGCTTTCACTAATGACATATGTCACATCCCTGGCTTCATAGTGTGGGAGGCCATCAGTTACAATACGCAGTCACATTAGGTGTTTCTGCAGGGTAAAGTAATCACTCCCTCTACATTTTGCTGGGTGACATCCCTGTGCTCCTACCAGCTCTGTGGCAGGAAGATGATGTGCTTTTTCAGCAGGATAGTGCACATCCACACATTGCTGCTGTGATGCAACGTGCTCTTCATGTTGTACAACAACTGCCCTGACCAGCAAGATCAACAGTTCTTTCACTAATTGCACATGTATCAGTCATGATGAAGTGGGAACTTAATCATTCTCAAGGGTCTGTGAGAACCATTTCCAAACTGCAACAAAAGATGCAAGACTCTGGGGACAATACAGGGTGGTTGGAAATTCCCGTTACAAACTTCTAGGACATGTAGAGGGTAATGAGTATATAACATTTTGAATAGGAACCCATGTCCAGAAATGTATCATTTCCATTCTATGACAGTTTAATGATGGTGTGGTGCTGCTTTCAACAATACTCTGTGGAATATTCCCACACTTCTAGACCAGGTTCTGGATGTCCGCATAGTACAGACTGACACTTTGTGCAAGCAGCGTTGGCTGACAAAACATCATCAAGGCATGAAATCAGGGCATATCACATGTGACACTGGCCAGGCTAATACTGACACCATGATATCACCAATCATGGCCACTCTGGTGCCATAACATAGTTGACAGAAGAATGGAATGGCACTGTGTTGTCTTCAGTGATGAGAAAAGGTTCTGTCTGTATGCAAGTACACGTACACATGTATGGCATAGGCCTGATGAATTGCCTGTGCCAGAGTACATTCATTAATGACATATGTCACATCCCTGGCTTCATAGTGTGGGAGGCCATCAGTTACAATACGCAGTCACATTAGGTGTTTCTGCAGGGTAAAGTAATCACTCCCTCTACGTTTTGCAGGGTGACATCCCTGTGCTCCTACCAGCTCTGTGGCAGGAAGATGATGTGCTTTTTCAGCAGGATAGTGCACATCCACACATTGCTGCTGTGATGCAACGTGCTCTTCATGTTGTACAACAACTGCCCTGACCAGCAAGATCAACAGTTCTTTCACTAACTGCACATGTATCAGTCATGATGAAGTGGGAACTTAAGATGCAAGACTCTGGGGACAATACTGGGTGGTTGGAAATTCCTGTTACAAACTTCTAGGACATGTAGAGGCTAGTGAGTACATAACATTTTTAATAGGAACCCATGTCCGGAAATGTATTGTTTCCATTCTACGACAGTTTCAATGCAGATGATTATTTCATCCACACCCACATGAGGAATGTTCTTAGGCATGCCCAGTACAATTGTTACAATCCATTTGAAAAGAATACTGATTCATTCCATTATTACTTACGCATTTGCATTACAACTTACACCTTAAGGTTTTCATTAGTCGACAAAAACAAGAACCCAGCATATATGGCACCAGCCACAATGTACCGATGCATTGTAACAGTGACTAGATGTGGCAACCACTAGCGTTGTTACACATATTGCTCCTCCAAATCGTGTTCTGGTACACTCTCTCTGTCCCACCTAGTGTCTCTTCAAAGTCTTGTGCAGTGGCCAGAACTCGTGCCAGCAGATCTTCCTCTGTCTATACAGGTGCCTCATAAATTAGGCTCTTCATATGACCCCACAAGAAGTAGTCCATAGGGGTTAAATCCAGAGATCGTGGCAGCCATGCAGTTGAACCACTATGGTCTATCCATCATTCACCATACCATCTGTTGAGACATATCCGGACAGCCAGTGAAAAGTGAGGTGTGCTCCATCATGCTGAAACCACATTTCCTGATGGGCATTCAATGGCACAGCTTCCAAGAACAGGTCCATTATGTGTTGTAGGAAGACTAAGTATGCAGGACCTGTGAGCTTGGATGGAAGGAGGTATGGTCCAATCACATGACCATCGACAAAACCTGCCCACATTTAAATTCCAAACCTGTCTTGAAATCCCTGAACATGTGTGGCATGGCTATTTTGAGCATTCAGAACACAGTCCCTTGTGAACCTACATTCATCTGTGAAGAGAACTCGATGTGAAAACAGGTGCAATAGTGCAACGATGCAATGTTGCAGGAACCATGTGCAGAAGGTGACGCATTGTGGAAAGTCTGCTGGACCCTTTGTAAGTGGTGCGGATGTAATTGTTGCTCATGCAGGATGTCCAAGACAGTACTGTGACTAACAGCCATTGCATGTGCAATTGTTCATGAACTCGTTGACAGGCTATCTTCAATGGGACTCAGTATACCTTCTTCAAATTCGGGCGTGCGGCGTCACCATGGAGCACCACAGTCCTGCCTCCTCACGGTAAGGTACCCGTTCCTCGTAGCCATTGTGTAACTTGGACAAACAGTTTGTGTGATGGAGTGTGATGATGTGGAAAACGTTTATGATCTAGCCAACCAGCAGCTCTTCTGTTACCTCCAGCTTCGCCTTACACACGGAGCATGTCTGTGTATTCCACAAACGTGTACTGCACCATGTTTCCTCTATCGGTGATGCACAGATATTGACTCAGTCTCATAGCAAAGCAGACAATAAGTAACATATGGGGACCATTTGATGTAGTACATGTCATCGTGTCTACCCTGTTGCACACCAGGACAAGGAACTCTGAGACGTTTCTGTTGCCCTAAGCAGACATTGATGAGGTACACATCTGAATTGAAACTGTCATAGAAAGGAAATGATATGATTCCGGACATGGGCTCCTATTCAAAATGTTCTATACTCACTACCCTCTACATGTCCTAGAAGTTTGTAATGGGAATTTCCGACCACCCTGTATATTGCACCATGCCATTTGGCATCTTTATGATCGTTTGCATGTGAGAATACATGCCTGCGTTGCTGCCACAGGGGGAATGAAGGGGAAAGGTATGGACACTATGTACTGATGCAGCTGTCTGATGGTCTGAGCTCCCTTTACTGTGATGTGTGTTTCATTTTACATGGATTTATCATATGGTCCTACAATGATGGGCAACCTGTTCCCTCACTTATCAGTAAAATGCGCTTGTCCTTGGGGGTGTTCCATTTTCTTCTATCTGTTTAAATACTTAAATATATAAGTGAGAGTCTTAGAACACAAATTAGTATTGAGCATAGCAATCATCATGTAGAAAAGAAAGAAATAATTAGGAACAGAATAAGAAAATTACTTCTTATTCTATATGTCTGGGAACAAAGCTTGCACAATTATATAATTAGTTTCTTAACCTTAGTGAGAGATAGTAGTTATTACTGATACTGTTGTAGGACATGTTTTTGCACCTACAATGAACTGAAATTCTTAATAATGCCATCAAAAACTATATAATTTGAAATCTTTCTTTCAGTTGATAAAATGGCTACTCGTTATGGATTCATTGTATAGGGAAGATAATTTTTTACTAGTTTCAATTTAGAAAAACTTCTCTTGCATGTTTTGACTGAGACACAATGGCCAATAAGTATTGGATTATAAGTGATGTGCAGGGTAATAATTCTCTGAAGTCCCATTTAATTATAAATATTGATCATCTTCACAATGGAAAAATACTGTGGCAACTTCACATGTCATGAATGCTATTTAACCACGAAGATGCCATAGCTGACTTGCAAATTGTGAAGATGATCAATGATCAAAACTGGTTATGTATAAATATTTTGTAAGACAGTGCAGTGTTTATATGCATTTCTCCAAGTATATCAATGCTATTGACAGTAGCCTGAAAAAGAAGTCTGAAATTAGATTTGGGGACTCTCCATCCAGTACAGATAATGAATACCTGAAGTATTGTAGTGAGACCCAAAGTAATGCCTACTCCCCAGATTGGAGTATTAAAATCCTAATGATCAGGTGCTGAAGATTCTGCAGCAAAGCACCAGAGTTTGAAGCACTCATAAATATCAGAGGAGCTCACATAATAGTAGAGACAGAAAGCAGGCTAAAGCCCAAAATTAATAGCAGTGAATTTTTTTTAGGGTGAGTTTACATGTGTACCCAAAAGATAGGCTATGGGAAATGGTGGTGATGTATTTGTCACAGGAGACAAATAATTCATATCCTCCAAGAAATAAATTGAACCTACGTAAGAAATCATTTGTCAAAGACTCAATGATATATGGACAGTGGCCCTGCAGAACTGACTGACGACAATTGTTAATCTCTGACAAAGATTATTTCTTCTCATCACATGTAATTTTGACCATGCCAATTTTACACAGTATTTATACTGCTCTCTGGCATCTAATGCATCAGTCAATAAGACTTAGCCTCAGAAGGAGCTCCTCTGAAGATGTACAGCCAAAACGTTTCTTTGGTCATAGCCATACAGCCTGGAAGGTGCATCAGTAACAATAGTAGTTATGTAAGACATGGCCATGACAAGACAATTTGGGAAACTATACTAAATGCCTTATCTGAACACTATGCAGAATAAACAGTTCTGAAGCCCACTCATGATGAAAATATATTAGATTTTAAGTCAAAAAATAGACTTTACCTCTTTGAGGAAATCCAAACTGAAACTGGTACCAGTGATAATGATGGAATTGTAATAGGAATGATTAATTAAATGCAAACAGCAGCTAAAACAGATAGAGCTATATACACATTCAGTAAGGAAGATAAAGAGGTTATAGTGCATTATTTCAAGCAGTAATTCAAAACATTTAGTTCTTGGTAGAAACATATAGAGGAACTGTGGGTCAAGTTTAGAAGAACAGTTGACCAAGAACTGCATACATACGTACCTAGAGGAACAGTTCATGTTGGGAGGGATCCTCCAGCCCATAAAATATCTATAAAGAGACTTCTAAAGAAACAAACCACTGCAAAAAATGTGTGAAATAAAGCAGAGGGCTACAGATAAAGAAATGCTGAATGAAATATGTTTGGCTGTCAAAGGAGCAATGTCTGATGCCTTCAACAACTAACTACCTGCGTGTCATCATATTTGAAACATCTCTCACAAAACTCAAAGACATTCTGGTCTTAATTTTAGGCTGTTCATGGCACTAATGTTAGTGCCCAGACACTCATGGATCACACAGGTCTGGAAATTGGAGGTAGTAAATCAAAAGCAATACTGCTGAACTTTGTTTTCAAATGGTTCTTTGGAAAGAAAAATTTAGGAGAACTGCTCAAATGTAATTCTCACACAACTACTAAGGTGAGTAATATAGATGTTAGAGTTACTGTTGTTAAAGAACAAGACCCTAGGACTCAAAGGAATTCCTGTCAGATTCTACACAGAATTTGCACCAAAGTTAGCCTCCATGTAAATCATAATATACCATTGATTTCTCAAACAAAGATTTGTGTGCAGTGAATGGAAGAAGCAGACATCACACACATCTACAAGAAGGATAGCACACATGCAACCTATCCTAGAATATTGCTCTTGGGTGTGGAACACATATCATATAGCGCTGAAAGGGGTTATTGAAGGGATACATGGAAGGGCAGTATGAATGATCACAGGTTTCTGTGACTTGCAGGAGGGCATAACTGAAATGTTGAAAACCTGAACTGACAAAGTCTTGGAGATCAATGGCAACTATCACACAAAAGCCTACCTACAAAGTTTCAGGAACTTGTAGTTAATGAGGAATCTAGGAATATGCATTATCCTCATAGTGGCCAAGAATTCGTTTAAATACTCATTCTACCTACACTCCTTATGCAAAAGGAAAAGAAATAAACTCTTGTGCATGGGGCAATGCGAAATGCCCTCTGCCACAGACTTTACATGAGTTTTCAGAGTTCATATCTAGAAGCAGATCTCAACAGAATATATTGTACAGTCATTAGGTAAAACAATGGTATCTGCAATGTTTATTGTCCTTTCTAAACCATTCAACACCATGAAAAGAGAGTTTGAATTTTCAATGAAAAAACTTAATTATAGGCCACTACAGGTACTGCAGTTCATACTACAGAGCTTTCCTCTCTAGACTTGATGCTGTGCTTGGTTCTTGAGAAAGACATAACGATCATTGTGGGTTCTTAACGCTACATTGTATGTTGTATAAACTAAACTAAACACTTTATTGCCTTGTTTGTTTGTGAAATGAAAACATAAATGTGTTTTACTTAGTCTACACAAGATTATGTTAATTTTGAATGGAGATTTCAATATAATTTTTCTGACTTTTTCTCCAGGGATAACAATGTTAAGAGATGTACTTGAATCTTCTGACCTGGTACATACAGTGTACTTTCCAAGTAAAGCTCAGACAGACAGCTTCACAATCCCTTCTTGTTTGAGTCATCAGTCTTCTGACTGATTTGATGTGGTCAGCCATACAGTCCCTGTCTTCTTCTATAGTTTTTACCCTCTGCAGCTCTCTCTAGTACCATAGAAGTTGTTTCCCGATGTCTTAACACACACCCACTTCCTATCAGTGTTTTCCATGTGTTCCTGCTTTACCAGTTCTGCAGAGAACCTCCTCATTGCTTACCTTATCAGTCCACCTAATTTTCAGCATTCTTCAGCAGCACCACATCTCAAATGCTTCAATTGTCCTCTATTCCAGTTTTCCCGCAGTCCTTGAAATGAAATGTCGTGTGGCGAGGGCCTCCCGTAGGGTAGACTGGTTGTCTGGTGCAAGTCTTTTTAGATGATGACACTTTGGGGACTTGTCTGTCAATGGGGATGGGATGATGATGAAGACAACACAACACCCAGTCCCTGAGCAGAGGAAATCCCCATCCCAGCTGAGAATCAATCCGGGACCCCTTTGCATGGCATTCTGCCGCACTGACCACTCAGCTATCGAAGCAGACCCCACAGTCCATGATTCACTATGATACATTGCTGTGCTACAAACATATATCTCAGAAATGTCTTCCTCAAATTAAGACCTATGTCTGATACAAATAGACTTGTTTTGGCCAGGAAAGTCCACTTTGCCCATGCTAGTTCACTTTTTATGTTCTCCTTGCTTTGTTCGTCATGAGTTATTTTGCTTTCAAGGTAGCAGAATTCCTCAACTTCATCTACTTTGTGATCATCAATATTGACGTTAAGCTTCTTGTTATTATCATTTCTGCTACTTCTCATAACTTTTGTCTTTCTTTTTACTCTCAATCCATATTCTGTACTCAAATTTTTGGTCCAGTTAATGTTGGGGGATCTGGATGAGACAGCAGCTTAATTTGGAGAAAATCTCAGACACTTTCAGGAACAAAAGATTAGCCTTTTATGGGCACATACTCAGAATGGACAACAATAGACAGACCAAAAGGATTCTCTACCTTGTACTCTCAATGAATGTGAAAAAGGAATGGATATTTGAAATTGAAAAAGATCCTCAGGAAATAGGAATTAAGAATAAAATTCTACAGAACAGAGCTACATTCAAAACTTTAACTGACAACCATCAGTTGAAACCTATGCCGACTGTTTCATATAAGAGAACATGGACAGAAGAACATAAGAAAACCACAGTAAGAAGATGAAGAGATTTTGGGAGAAGAAGAAGGCAAGCACATCAGTGAGGAAGTTCAATCACGCTCCAGGGTTTGACATAATTCTGTAAAATAATAATAATAATAATAATAATAAATAAATAAATAAATAAAATACAACATCAGAAGGTATAGATGAGGTTCCATTCTCTGTTCTGAAGCTGTGCACAGACAGCATGCTAGCCCCATTAACAAATGTAATAAATGAGTCCTTCATGTCTAATATTTTCCTCGAGTACCTAACACAAGCACGAGTTGTGCCCTTACTAAAGAAACAGAATACTGTGAGTACTGGAAAGTACATTCAAATTTCACCAGTGTCAGCATTACAAAAAAATAAATGAATCTATTTTGAAATACAAACTAAAAGTTACATGAATAACTGAATAAATACAACAATATAAAGAAGAAAGAGAAGAAGAAGAAGAAATCATAAGGAAGAAATATAATATCTGCCATTACAGAATTTGCAAAAGTGATACTTGAAGCTCTTGACAACCATGACTTTTACAGACATATTCTTAGACTTATGAAAGGTTACTGTGAAAAGTTATTGATACTGTTGTTGATAACAAACAACTAAACAAGCTAGAAGCACTAGATGTAAGAAGAACAGCAGAAAAAAGGGAATTATTGTTTAAAAGTTATATATTTTCAAATTGTTTACAAAACAATCTCATTCCCTTCAAAATACTCTCCATTACAACTAATACATTTGTCCAACTGGTGCTTCCACTGCTCAAAATATTTGTTTTAGTCATGTTTAGAAATGGCTGACAGCTCCTCCCTCATTTTTTTCTTGAATTCTTCAGTGTTGTCAAATTTGTGTACTTTTGTGCCCCTTTTCATCAGTGGAAATGAGAAGAAGTCACTCAGAGCCAGGTCACATGAGAAAGGTGCATAGTCAGAGCAACCATGCCATTTGTAGTCAAAAACTGTGTAAGCAAGTTGTCTTTGTGTGCAGGGGCATTGCTGTTGTGGAAGAACCATTCTCTGGTCTGCTACAAATTGGGTCTTTTTCAATTAACACTGTTGTGCAATCTTCTTAAAACTTCCAAATAAAGGTCTGATTGAAGGTCTGACATGGGGGGAACAAACTCTGAATGAACTACACCATCGGCATCAAAAAAGAAAATCAGTATTGTTTTAGTATTTGATTTGACTTGATGACATTTTTTTGGCTGGGGTTATGATGACATCTTCCATTGGCTTTGACTGTTGCATTGTTTCTGGATCATAACCATAGCACCATGACTCATCACCAGAAATGACTTTTGACAGAAAATCTGGATCAGTTTCAAGTTGTTGTTTTAAAGCACAATTGGTTTCAACTTGATGTTCCTTGTGATTGTCAGTCAGAACCTGAGCAACACACTTGGTTGCATCCTTTTCATTCTCAAATCTTCCATTAAAATTTGCTGAACTGAGCTCCAAGATAATCCACTACTCTCTGACAGTTGAACAACTGTCTGTTGACAGTCTGAGAGCACAAGCTCTTGAATTTTTTCAATATTTTCATCAATTTGGGCAGTTGATGGATGTCAAGAATGAGGTTTGTCATCAATTGAGATAACCACTCGTACACCTGAGGTTTTCCCATAGCATCATCTTCGTACGTGGCTTTTAACATTAAAACAGTTTCAGCAACATTTTTACTGAATAGAAAACAAAATTTCACAGCTGCACATTGTTCACTTAAACTTGCCATAATAAAAAATGAAACAAGGACAAAACAGCTCTAGTGAAAACACTCTCAGCAGATGGACAGAACAAGCAAGGTCAACAACAGAGACAGTACTGAACTGGCAATGAGTTGCACTATACATGCCTTGTGGCAGAAATGCATACTGTACAAGCTCTGCCAATGCCAATGTCCTTTTTTTCCTTTTTTCTTTTTCTTTCTGGGTACCCCTCATACTTAGAAAAGCTACTTCAGAAACTCGCTAATGATGGAAATATGTTAGAGCTAATCACAGCAAATATATCTGACCTTTATGAGGACAGACACATCAAAAGTGGTATTAGAAACCATGTGGTGGTTGTGACAAAAATGATTATCAAAGCACAAAGGACAACTAAACTAAGTAGAAAGATTTCTGTGTTCAGTAAATTAGATAAAAAAGCACTATTGTCATATGTCAAATGAGGCAAAAGAAACATTTAGCACAGGACAGGAACATGTAGAGGAACTACTGTTCAACTTTTAAACAATACTTGAGCATGCTCTGAATAGATATGCACACAGCAGAACAGTTCATGATGGGAGGTACCCTCTATGGTATACAGTCAGTATAAAGAAACTTCTAAATAAACAGAGACTCCTGTATAATAGGTGTAAAACAAAGTATAGGATAGGGAGGTGCTGAATGAAGCACATTTGACTGTCAAAAGAGTTATGTGTGAAGCCTTCAATGGGCACTGTGGCAGAATATTGTGAAATGATCTTTCATAAAACCCAAGGGAATTATGATCACATGTAAAGGCTTTTAGTGGCAGCAAACTTAGTGTCCAGTCACTTGTTGATGAGAAATGAATTGAAGTTGAGTGTAGCAAAGCAAAAGAAGAAATGCTTAACTCCAATCTCCAATGTTCCTTTACAAAAGAAAACTCAGGAGTATTGCTCTCAATTTAATTCTCAGACCACTGAAAAGATGAGTGCAATAGGTATTAGTATCAATGGCATTGAGAAACAGCTGAAATTGTTAAAACTGAACAAAGGTCCAAGGCTTGATGCAATCCTTATCAGATTCTACACTGAATTTGCGGCTGAGGAAGCCCCTCCTTCAACTACAATGTGTCATAGATTTCTTAAACAAACAGCTGCATTTAGTAGCTGGAAGAAAGCACAGGTCTCACCTGTCTGATCCACAAAACTACCATTCAATATCTATGACATCTATTTGTTGAAGAATCTTAGAAAATGTTCTCAGCTCAAACATAAAGAGATATCTCAAACAGAATGACCTCCTCCATTCCATCAAATATATATTCTCAAAACATCAATCATGTGTAATCCAATACACACTTTTCTCATATTCCTTGGATCAAGCCAGTAAGGTAAATGCAGTATTTCTCAATTTCTGAAAAGTGTTTGTATCACTAATAATAATAATAATAATAATTTTATTGTCATTCAGCCATTACAGCAATAGACAACGTCATATACATACTAAAATACAATTAATAGTTTGAAAGAAACAACAGGTTTCTTGTTAACATTATAGTATTATATTACAGTTGATAAATTCTCTTATGTCATATAATGGGTGGAGGACTAGCCAGTCATGAATTGTTTGTTTGAATAATTGTTCAGGTAATTCTTGAACAGATTGAGGAAGATTATTAAATAATTTGTACTCCATGATTTCGTAGCTGTTGAGTGACTTTGACAATCTGTGGTAAGGAATATAGAGGCACCTATTCCTTCTTGTATTGTGGCTGTGTACATTTTCTCTGGTTTTTGTTTCTGGTAATTTCTTCTTCTATCACATTTATGCTTATTATCAAAAGTACAAGTGCATGGGGTATCAAGCAATAATTGTGACTCGATTGGGGATTTTTTGGTAGTAGGGAGGCAGAAAGTTATCTTGAATGGAGAGTAACTGGCAGATGTAGAAGTTACTTTGAGTGGGTCTACATCTACATCTACATCTACTCCATACTCCGCAAGCCAACTGATGGTGTGTGGTGGAGGGTACCTTGAGTACCTCAATCAGTTCTCCCTTCTATTCCAGTCTCATATCGTTCATGGAAAGAAAGATTGTCGGTATGCCACTATGTGGGCTCTAATCTCTCTGATTTTATCCTTATGGTCTCTTCACGAGATATACATAGGAGGGAGCAATATACTGCTTGACTCCTCAGTGAAGGTATGTTCTTGAAACTTTAACAAATGCCTGTACCGAGCTACTGAGCATCTCTCTTGCAGAGTCTTCCACTGGAGTTTATCTATCATCTCCGTAATGCTTTCGTGATTACTAAATGATCCTGTAATGAAGTGCGCTGCTCTCCATTGGATCTTCTCTATCTCTTCTATCAACCCTATCTGGTACAGATCCCACACCAGTGAGCAGTATTCAAGCAGTGGGTGAACAAGTGTACTGTAACCTACTTCCATTGTTTTCAGACTGCATTTCCTTAGGATTCTTCCAGTGATTCTCAGTCTGGCATCTGCATTACGGATGATTAATTTTATATGGTCATTCCATTTTAAATCACTCCTAATGCCTACTCCCAGATAATTTATGGAATTAACTGCTTCCAGCTGCTGACCTGCTATATTGTAGCAAAATGATAAAGGATCTTTCTTTCTATGTATTCACAGCATATTACACTTGTCTACATTGAGATTCAATTGCCATTCCATGCACCATGCATCAGCTTGTTGCAGATCCTCCTGCATTTCAGTACAATTTTCCATAGTTACAACCTCTCGATACACTACAGCATCATCTGTAAAAAGCCTCAATGAACTTCTGATGTTATCCACAAGGTCATTTATATATATTGTGAATAGCAACGGTCCTATGACACTCCCCTGTGGCACACCTGAAATCACTCTTACTTCGGAAGACTTCTCTCCATTGAGAATGACATGCTGCATTCTGTTATCTTGGAACTCTTCAATCCAATCACACAATTGTTCTGATAGTCCATAGGCTCTTACTTTGTTCATTAAAAGACTGTGGGGAGCTGTATCAAAAATGCCTTGTGGAAGTCAAGAAACATGGTATCTACCTGAGAACCCGTGTCTATGGCCCTCTGAGTCTCGTGGACGAATAGCATGAGCTGGCTTTCACATGATCATCTTTTTCGGAACCCATGCTGATTCCTACAGAGTTGATTCCTAGTCTCCAGAAAAGTCATTATACTCTAACATAATATGTTTTCCAAAATTCTACAACTGATCGACGTTAGAGATATAGGTCTATAGTTCTGCACATCTGTTCGACGTCCCTTTTTGAAAACAGTGATGACCTGTGCTGTTATCCAATCTTTTGCAATGCTACTCTCTTCTAGAGACCTTCAGTACACCGATGCAAGAAGGGGAGCAAGTTCTTTCATGTACTCTGTGTAAAATCAAACTGGTATCCCATCAGGTCCAGCGGCCTTTCCTCTTTTGAGTGATTTTAATTGTTTTTCTATCCCTCTGTCACCTATTTTGATATCTACCATTTTGTCATCTGTGCGACAATCTAGAGAAGGAACTACAGTGCAGTCTACCTCTGTGACACAGCTCTGGAAAAAGACATTTAGTTTTTTGGCCTTTACTCTGTCATCCTCTGTTTCAGTACCATTTTGGTCACAGAGTGTCTGGCCATTTTGTTTTCTACCACTTTGACATAAGACTAAAATTTCTTAGGATTTTCTGCCAAGTCAGTACATAGAACTTTACTTTTGAATTCATTGAATGCCTCTCGCATAGCCTTCCTCACACTACATTTAGCTTTTTTGTTTGTCTGCAAGGCTTTGGCTATGTTTATGTTTGCTGTGAAGTTCCCTTTGCTTCCATAGCAGTTTTCTAACTTGGTTGTTGTAACATGGTGCCTCTTTTCCATCTCTTATGATCTTGCTTGCCAAATACTCATCTGATGTATATTGTATGAAGGTTTTGAACTTTGTCCACTGATCCTCAACACTATTTGTACTTGATATAAAACTTTTGTGTTGAGCTGCCAAGTACTCTGACATCTGCTTTTTGTCACTTTTGCTAAACAGAAAAATCTTCCTACCTTTTTTAATATTTCTGTTTACGGCTGAAATCACCGATGCTGTAACCACTTTATGATCACTGATTCCCTGTTCTGCATTACCTGTTTCAAATAGTTCGGGTCTGTTTGTCACCAGAAGGTCTAATATGCTATTGTCATGAGTTGGATCTCTGTTTAACTGCTCAGGATAGTTTTCAGATAATGCACTTAAATAAATTTCACTGGATTCTTTGTCCCTGCCACCTGTTATAAATGATTGAGTCTCCCAGTCTATATTTGGTAAATTAAAATCTCCACCCAAAACTATAAAATGGTCGGGAAATCTACTCAAAATATTTTACAAATTTTCCTTCAGGTGTTCTGCCACAACAGCTGCTGAGCCAGAGACATCCAATTACCATGTTTGAGCCTGCTTTAACTGTGACTTCACCCAAATTATTTCATATTTCGGATCTCCATCAATTTCCTTCAATACTATTGCACTTTTTGTGGCTATAAACATGCCTCCCCCTTCACTGTCCAGCCTGTCTCTGTGGTATACATTCCCATCTGAGTTTAGAATTTCATTACTGTTTACATCTGGTTTCAGCCAACTTTCCGTCCCTAGTACCATGTGGGCATTGTGACTGTTTATTAATGAGAGCAGTTCTTGGACCTTTCTATAGACACTCCTGCAGTTTACTATTACAACATTAATATTGTCATTCCCTGTTGTGTTTTGCCTACTGCTACCTTTTCGCGTCTCAGGAGGTGTTTTGTCAGGCTTAGGGAGGGAATTCTCTAACCTAAAAAATCCACATGTGCACTCCCCATGTACTCCACTACCCTTCTAGCCACTTCCTGCATGTAGTGCATGTCTGACCTATTCAGGGGGACCCTACATTCCTCCACCCGATAGTCGAGGTCGAGAAATTTGCACCCCGGATCTCCGCAGAATCGTCTGAGCCTCTAGTTTGAGCCTTCCACTTGGCTCCAAACCAGAGGACTGAGATCGGTTCGGGGAATGACACTACAAATTGTTTGCTTAGCTCCCAAAAAAATGTGTTGGGACCCTTGCTGTTCATGTTGTATATTAATGACCTTGCATACAATGTTACTTTTTGTAGTTGATGCAGTTACATATACTGAAGTACTGTCTGAGAGAAGCTACATAATTATTCAGTCAGACCCTGATAAGATTAATAAGTGGTGCAAGGACTGTTAAACACATTTTAAATGTGTAGAAACGTAAAATTGTGCATTTTACAAAAGAAAAAAAGCAGTATTGTATGAACATAAAATCAATGAATCACAATTGTAATCAGCCAACTCACACAAATACCTGGATGTAACGCTTTGTAGTGATTGAAATGGAATCATTACATTGGCTCAGTTGTGTGTAAAGCAGGTGGCACGCTTGGGTTTATTGGTAGAATACTTGGGAAATGCAATCAGTCTACAAGGGAGACTGCTTACAAATCACTCTTGTGACCATCCTAGAATGTTGCTCAAGTGTATGGGGCCCAGACCAGATAGGAACTGTAAGCAGGAGTTCTTGAGGTAGGGCATTTCATTCCTCCACTAGTATGCCTGACAAATGTTGAATAGTGCTTGATGCATGTGGACGTGCTGCAACACATCTCCCCAACACGTCCCACATGTGCTCAGTGCGATTTAAGTCAGGAATGGGCAGATTAGTCCATTCGCTGAATACTCTCTTGTTCCCAGAGCAGTCTGAAGTGGTTGCACATTGTCATTCATAAAAATTAAATCAGGACCGAATGAACCCCTGAAAAGACACACATGGGGAATGAGTACAGTGTAAGAATAACACTGACTGGTGATTGTACCATGTTCAAAGATTCTGATTTCAGTACACCCATGCAACATTATGTTTCCCCACACTGTACCAGCTGCACTACTAAAACAATCATGTTTGACAATGTTCCTGGGCACTTTCCGTGTTTCCACCTCTTGCCATATTAGGATATATCCAGAATCTCTACTCAGAATATATCTGTTCTCATCTGAGAAGAGCACATGATCTCACTCCTTGTTTTTCCAGTCTCTAGGCTCTTAGCACCATAGCAAATAGTGCCACCAATGGAGCACAACATACTGGTCATTGGGCAAAGAGACCACCCCCATGCAGTCACCATGCCACTGGGGTGTATGAGATTGTGTGTCTTACAGTCCTCTTAAATGTGGTTTCAATTGCATTCACTGTTTGATTTGGGTCCGTTCTTGCCTGTTGCATAAGGTAGTAGCCATCTGCTCCTGTGGATGACCATGGTCGACCACCTCCTCTCCTTTGGGTAGCAGTGTTTTGGATCTTTCTCTACCCATGTGAAACAATGCCATGAGCAATACCAAACTCCTGGGCTACAATCATCACACATTACCATTTTCCTGCATTCTCAATGATTCTTTCCTGTATGAAGTCACCAAATGTTGTCTCCAGGCCATGCTAAAATGAAGAACGCCATCACAGTGCACTGTAACTGCTCACTGATTGACACATTGTCTCTTCCCTTTCGTTCAGCTGTCTCTTGTTGGAATTCTAGCTTCATCTGGCACTATAGTCATGCTGATCTCATGCCATGTGACATCCAACTTCCTGTGCATGACTGGGAGACCTCTAGAAACATGTTTGCACACTTTTATTCATTTCCACTAAGTAGATAATATGTTTTCTTACTTTATCCATCTCATCCTTAAGTTCTGCAGTATTCCATTATTTTATTATGATATATCCTATATCATGTCATGTAATCCCTAGACGAGTACAAAAATCTAATTAAGTAATATGAGGTGAAACTTGCTGCATTTGGTATCTTGACAGCAACAGTCAAGAGTAAGGGGACAGCAGAATGGCTATAACTCAAGTTCACCTTTAACAATATTTTTCCATAACATACACTATCTTCTGTCTGTGGTAAATGTTTTCCTGCACTTTTGATATACATTCATGTAAACACTAGTTACAAATGTTAAATGAACACTATGAAGCAATAGTTACACTGGAATTAATCCTTTGTCAGATATTACACAGGTTTACACTTTATACGAACATACTCACTATGTCAAACAATGGAACAACAATGTGGAAAGGATAGACTGCTATTCACCATACAAATGAGGCATCGAGTCATGGACAGCTGCAATGAAAAAGATTGCTAATATATTAAAGTTTTCAGTTAAAGTCCTTCTTCTGCAGTAGCAAACATGCACCAACATTCATACAAGTACATCTTACACACACAGTCACTGTCTCAGTGTGCTAGAGCCCAACTTTGCCTGAAAGTTTTAATATTTTTGCAGTCTTTTCAGTGTGCCTGTCTGTGACTCAACACCACCTCATCAAAGTCACAGTGTCACATACTTGTGGACATATGATCTTGGACATCAATTTCAGTTTCTTTTATTGCATCTTCTAGCTGAAATGCACATCTAAAGTTGCACTTGAAGACTATTAAAAAGATTTTGGATACCATCTTAACAGTGTTCCATAATACTTCTACTGTTATAACAAGTTGCCATGGGATGTTGCCAGTAATGCACACTAGACAAGGCACTGGCACATTGTGTTTCATATACGGTCAGTGAGGAAGAGCTCTACAGATTTTGTTGGCCAGGGTAGTAGTCAGATATTTTGCAAAGCATACTGTTAACAACAATTATCCTAATTTGTGCTAGTCACCATGTGATCAGGAATTGGTGTTCATCCGATATGATGATCTCAGTATGAATTTGTAGGCTGCTGCCATGCAGAACCCAGACAATGGATGCATGTACCTTCCTTGGTCCACTGTCACCAATACTGATAGGCAGCCAACACAGAATGTGCTGGGAAATTCTTTGGAAGGGCCATACAACCTAATGTAGGCCCACAATGTGGCCACACTGAAATTCACAAATCATTCTTGTCAACACTATTGTGGCATGTCTGAATTTTTTACTAACCCAGTATGATGCTTAAAGTAACAGACCTCTCTTTCTTTTTTGTTACAGGTTTTTATGCTCAGTACATGCTGTCTTTACTGACCACAGCACAGTTGTTTTAATAATCATCTTCACTGCCCTCAGAGATAACCTGATGAAAATGTGTTGTTTATAGATCAAGTTTTTAGAGCTGTTCATTCTTCTTTTATCCCTACTATGGAGAAACATGAAATTTTTCTGTGACAAGAGGTGCAGAACATTTCCAGTCTGATTATTAATGTGCTTAGTAATGTTTACACATTTTGTAACTATAGCACTTATACAATTGCAAACTCCAGAAATAGAGTTGGATTGTTTTCATGTGACTGATAACCTATGAACTTACAGTCACGGAAAAAAGAAAACTTAAGAGTCACATGACAGATTACTTGTGAGCCATAATTAAACAATGAACATGTAGCTTAGCACAACAACACAAAATATGTACCTCCAGAGATTTGCAAAGTAGATCATGCCAAAGGAAATATTTGAGATCATCTCTTTCTATCCTGACAATGTCAGGAATTAATCTGAAAATTTTTAACTTTACTGGCACAAGGTTTTCTTTCGTAATGTGAGCTACAACTGGTTATGTCTTATCCTTTTGATCTTAAGAAATATCATACTGTCTCTCTACTTAGACAAAAATATCTCAGTTTGGTACTTCCTATTGGGTGCTTTTATAAGTTGTGAAACACTATTTTATTTTCTGGATTATTGTGATGCATGTTTGCATCTGTAATCTTCCATCATTAACTGTGATATATATGGGGTAACGTATTTGTTGTTGGGTGTGCACTGCTATGTGCCCTTTTTGTCTATTTATGGATAGAACTGGTAGAAAGTATTCTCTTGCCATTTTTTGTAGAGGATAATTAATCAAATCTGCTTTTATCACTCCCTGTATGTGATCTTCTTAAACACTTTCACATGACTTTTAGTGTTCAAAATTTTTTGGAACATTGTTAGAGGAAGAACAGTAATCATTACAATATTATACTTATATCAATACACAGTTGTGATCACTTTTAAGTAGTTTATTTTTATCTTCAGATGACCAGCTTCAATCTTCTAAGAGATTATGTCCAGATCTTACATTCCTTGAGGCCATAGGAACCACTGCCACAGTGCAGAGCCATATGTGCAAGCACGGAGAGCACTGGAGCAGTATTCTACACCAATTTTTCTTATGGTAATACAGAAATGTAAGATCTAGCAAATGTAAGATCTAAATGCAAGATCTGAAGAAACCAGTCATCTGCAAATGAAAATAAACTATTTAAATGATCCTGACTATGTGTACTGAAATAAATTACACTTTTATAGTTCCTTTCAAATAGTATATGGCAATATTATTAAAGGGTTTTTCAATCATTCAAAATTTTACTAAGAGTAAAACTTTATGTTAAGTCCCAGAAAACTACCAAACTACTAATTTCTGTACCTATTCAACTGTTGGCATTAGATTTCCTCACAAACATCACGCACACTAGAACAGGTTATTACTATAGGATAAGACATGTGAATCTTCCAGTAGCAGCCACATTTGTGAATAAACTATAGATTTTCAGTATTCTCAGAATGACATGAAATTTTCTGTCCCCCCCCCCCCCCCCCTCCATTAATTCTCATACAGTTTGTTAGACAATGGTCTTACAAAAGTCCATTACCACCTTTCTTCTCCACTTAATCTGTTAGACCTTGCTCCACTTCTTCTCTAATAGACATTCCATTCCATACCATGATATTAGGTTTTCAAAATATTTGCAACAGTATACACTGGCACAAAACATTTTAACAAATGCAAATAAAAGCATGGAGGAAAAAGAAATAATAACATTTATTAGTGCAGCAAATGCCTAAAATTGCATTGCATGTGTGTTATCATAACACATTTATAACGTTTATATCAGAAGTCATTAACCAATACTGACATGACATATAGTATAGTACAAAAATGGTAGTTGATCTTAACCTAACACAACACTTCGTTGAAGCCACTGTTTAATTTGAACTCAGAGACAGTATTTGAAGAAGTAATAGCATATTTATATATTTTTCACTCACATTCCACTCTCACATATAAAAAATGAACAAGTAAACAGTTCTCATACTATGTTACTTCACAAATTCACTTAAGAAATCTTCTTGTTGTACATAACAGTACAATTTGTCATACATTATGAGAAATAAAACACTTTGCACTTTCTAGATAAATTGTTAACAGTCGTACCACTTCAGTGCATCATTTATCTCAAATTTTGACAATAAGAGTCTATGCACAAGCAGCCCCCAGAATGTATTTGAGTGAAAGCACACAGCTTAATCCCATGACATTAGTTATGGAATTTGACTTTCATAAAAATACTAAGTTCTTGTAAAAAAAAGTAACTCCCTGAATTCACAAAAATGTTGACCAGTATACAACATTAAGAATAAAAAAGGAGAATGGGAAGAAAAATCGTGAAAATTTATCAATGTATAAAGCTGTTTCTCGACCATGGCAGAAAGTTGAATACTGTGGCATTTGAGCAGTAATTGGACGCATCGGACTTCGACCACAAGGTTCCAGTTCCTGTAATTTAGAATTGAAATAAGTATAGAAATTAGAAATTTATTTTGCATAAAACATAGCATAGGAAAAATTCATTAGATCTAATGCAGAACTCTATGTTACAATTTTCTACTTTCAGCCCTAATGACTGCTTGGAAGAGTCTCCCTTAAAACAATATTGTCTGAAGTTTTCTTTTATGACACAAACTAAAACTACTGTTAAATAACATTCTGGCATCTTAATATGTATCATACGTGCACGAAGAAGAATGGGATGCAGTATTTGTAGACCCTTGACAATGTTTCATGATCTTTAACATAAAAGGGTTATTCTGAAAATTTTGGGAAATAACAAAGTTTCTTCTTGTTTCATAAAAGCTGTGTAGCATCAAATCTACTTTATGGTACTATGGCTGTCTCCTGTTCATTTCATCCACTATTCCACCCTCATATATATATATATTGTGGGTGTAAAGTGTTCCACGGATTGTTTGTTTACTAGATCATAATGACATGGAAGAAATGAGTTTTCAGACTGTTTGCCATAATTCTAATTTAAATGTTTAGAAATGAGTTTATGCAACATTAAAATTGGGTGCCTATTGGAAGAAAGTATGCAATTCTCTTTTTCTATATAAGCTACGAGATTCAAAATAAAAATCTTGATGCAGAACTGGAGATTGCAAGAAAAGCATTTCATGGCAAAATTTTGATTTTATCTTTCCCCACTGCTGGCATTTTATATCATTAGGTAAGTAAAAAAATGTTTGACAGGAGTACTATTCATCCTATATTGAGCTAAACTTGCCGGTCGGAGTGGCTGTGCGGTTCTAGGCGCTACAGGCTGAAACCGAGTGACCACTATGGTTGCAGGTTTGAATCCTGCCTCAGGCATGGATGTGTGTGATGTCCTTAGGTTAGTTAAGTTTAATTAGCTCTAAGTTCTGGGCGACTGATGACCTCAGAAGTTAAGTCGCATAGTGCTCAGAGCCATTTGAGCTAAACTTCAATTTAATGAAGGGTGATTAAGTTCATTTTTTCTTCTAGTATTGTAAGTATGGGCACCATTATTTCATCTGAACTATTGTGAGAAAATATATTTATGGTGATGCAATAGTAGAAATGGTTATTATGAACAAGTTATACATTACAGAGAAAAGACAAAAGCAGAAAGATGAAAGGTAAGTAATATCTGTAAACCAGGAAATCCCCAAAAAATTGGAATATGAGAAAATTGTATTTCTAGCAGAAAATACGGATAATGCAAAGATAGTAAAAATAGCACATTAGAACCATAATGTCTCATTTTTATTTGTACTGTTTTATGGGGACATTGTAGTCTCTTGGTGAAGTTTAAAGCAAAATTCCACGCAGATGGGCATTGGACCTTGTCATTTAGGGTAAAACACAATTTCTTGAAACAGGTTTTCTGAAATGACACTATATATTTGAACTGATGTGAAGAGAAATTTAGGAATAATTTTTTTCTCAGTTGAAAATGTAGTGATAGGTAGTACACAAACAAATTATTACAAAATCTTCATCTGACATATTACACTAAGGACATAATTACTCTATAAATGCAGTAAAAATGTTTTCAAAGTGGAGATAACACTAAACACAATGAAAAACTCTTGGGTTTCCAGTATGATGGCAGCAGTATCCTAATGCTGCCACCCAGCTAGAAATTCAAGAGCTTTTCATCAGTAATATACACCAAGAAAGTCTACATTAACACTGTATGGATTCATATGTTTTTAAATTGCCTATATATGTAAAATTAAATACCTTGAATACAACTGAATGAGACTAGACATAGATTGTGCTTACAGTACCATTGAAAGAGCTACAAAGAGATATAGCAAGGCTTTGGTGACTGCTCCACATCAAAGAAAATGTTTGTTGTAGAACATAGGATAACAACACCAATGTCCTGTCTTAAATGCATGACATAATCCACCATGTCGTCAGCAATTACTGCTGTCTCAGAAGTAAGGTTACCGGTATGTGATAAAGTGTATACAGTATCAGAAGCAGCTGGTCCGTATTTGAGATATCTGGCAGTGTGTTTCCTTCTCATATAAGTGCAGAAAAAGGTCCATTCATTGTGGAGCTAGCGAGGTCAAGACCTAGCTGTAGCTGGCCGCGGTGGTCTAGCGGTTCTGGCACTGCAGTCCAGAACCGCGGGACTGCTACGGTCGCAGGTTCGAATCCTGCCTCGGGCATGGGTGTGTGTGATGTCCTTAGGTTAGTTAGGTTTAAGTAGTTCTAAGTTCTAGGGGACTTATGACCTAAGATGTTGAGTCCCATAGTGCTCAGGGCCATTTGAACCATTTGAACCTAGCTGTGAAGAATGGAAAACTTCAATTTAAATGGCTCACAGTTCAGTTATAACAATTAAATTTACTGTGGATTTAGTTTTATCTATTTCTTACAGGATGAGAGGTAACAGCTGTAGCAAGTTTTTGAAACTTATGTGTAGACTTCTGTCAAAATGTTCAGTAAGGGTTCTTGTAATCACATTACTATATACATGATCCATTTTGAGAAACAGTGCTCCCATCATCAGGAAAAACTGATACATGGGTATTCCAACTTTATACAAGATAATTAAAAGGGAATAAAATTAGTCCTATCACACCATAATATGTCAGACTAATTATTTTTCCCTTACTTGGTATCAGCAGTCCTGTACTTTCAGAACCAGTTCTGTTGTAATAGGTTGCTCCCTCCAACTCAGCATATTCATTGCTGGTAGAGCATGTTGTATCTGGCTAGGTGTGGGCCCCAGAAACTTGTTTCTATGTGTTAGCCATGTTATGCATCTGTTACATTCTTCATTGTTCATTTGCTAGTTGGTAACTCAGCCATACACAATTTATACGATAAAAAAAAAGTAGCCTCGTGATGGGGGCATGCTCTCTCAAAATGTGTCACATGTGTAAAAATCTAATTAATATTACTGAATATTGTGATTGTTTGGATCTGAATCCTATAGATCATCTACATATATACTTTACAAGGCGCTGTATGGTCCATGGGGGAGGGTACCCTGTACCACTACTATTTGTGTCCCTACCTGTTCCACTTGCAGACAGAGCAATCGAAAAACGACAATCTATATGCCTCCATATAAGCCATAATATCTCATATTTTATCTTCATGGTCCTTACACGAAATGTATGTTGGTGGCAGAAGGATAATTCTGCAGTCACCTTCAAATGCTGATTCTCTACATTTTCTCAATAGTGTTCCTCAAAGGAAACATCACCTTCCCTCGGGGGATTCCCATTTGAGTTCCCAAAGCATCTCTGTAACACTTACATGTTGCTTGAACCTACCAGTAATAAATACAGCATCCCACCTCTGAATTGCTTTGGTGTCTTCCTTTACTCTGGCCTGGTGTGCTCAAGAATAGGTCACACCAGTGTCCTACATGGAGTCTACTTTACAGATGAACCACACTTTCTTAAAATTATCCCAATAAACCAGAGTAGACGATGCCTGTTTCCTAACATTATCCTCAAATGCTCATTCCATTTCATATCACTTTGCAATGTTATGCCCAGATATTAAAATGATGTGACTGTGTCAGCAGGACACTACTAATGCCGTACCTCAACATTATGGGTTTGTTTTTCCTATTCATCCACACTAACTTACATTTTTCTACAGTTAGAACCAGGTCCTATTCATCACACCAATTAGAAATTTTGTCTAAGTCATCTTGTATCATCCTACAGTCATCAAATTTGGGATGAGTTTTGGATATGAATAGCAGGCCATAAGCTGCCGTCAATGATTTCTCCTGATCTTACTGGTATTCCTCAGAAATGGCATCAACTGTCAGCATAGCTCTTGAACAATATAATATATTATGTGCCAATTCCTGCCAAGTATGTGGAATGGTTATGGTAACCATGTTCTATATTGACCCTTTTTTTACCATGCTTTGAAAATTTTTATCTTCAGTTTCAAAAAATTTTCTATTTAAAATTTTATATTAATGTTATTTCCAAATATCTTCAGGTAAAGTTGTAGGCCTACATAGTTGTCTGGCTCTTACAATATGCTCTCATTTCTTCACTGTACTCAACTTTTGGTATTAGCATACCTAACTCCTTAAGCAGTATACATATTGTAATCCTGCTGAACATACCAGAAGGTCAGTTTATATAATTATGCATACATCAGGTAAGTTCAATTGGTACAATCCAGAAGGATACATCCATCAGTGCCAGGTCATATGGCAGAACACCTACACCTAATTTAAAGACTGCTATGGAATGCTACGGTATCTCTTCTCACAGCCATTGGATGTTCACAGCAATCTCTCTGGTGTATCTATTGACAATGACATTGCAATATGTAGTTTCCTCCTGGACTGTGATTTGGACTTCATTATTACCCACTGATAACACTGGCTAGCACACATATTTGCCTGTCTGTCTAATGCAGTACTTTCTTCAAACACCATTCGACAAACAGCTGTGTTTTCAGTCAACAAACCAATGGCATATGGATGCAACAAGAGTGTGGATCATGTTTAGTTCATCCCAGTTGAACCTACAAATACTGTTCCCCAGCACTGATTTGTGAATTTTTCAACAAACTTCCAGAGTACTATATTGGCCCTAAGGTCTCCATCTCCAGAAGTTTTCCATTTTACATATTTCTAAATGAGACAGAAACTATTACTTCCAGTTTTTTTATTTTCACATAATTTGTACTTAATAAAATCTGTATTGTTGAAGAAGCAGACTTACAACAGTGGTAATGAGGACCTTTATGAATTCTGTGCCAGAATAACACTTGTCAGGCCATTTTACTGAGTGAAACTTCCTGGCAGATTAAAACTGTGTGCCCGACCGAGACTCAAACTCGGGACCTTTGCCTTTCTTAGGCAAGTGCTCTAACAACTGAGCTACGGAAGCACGACTCACGCCCGGTACTCACAGCTTTACTTCTGCCAGTACCTCGTCTCCTACCTTCCAAACTTTACAGAAGCACTCCTGCGAACCTTGCAGAACTTGGTAGAGCACTTGCCCACGAAAGGCAAAGGTCCCGAGTTCGAGTCTCGGTCGGGCACACAGTTTTAATCTGCCAGGAAGTTTCATATCAGCGCACACTCTGCTGCAGAGTGAAAATCTCATTCTGCATTTTACTGAGTGTTTCAACCAAGGTGAACAAGTAGTTTTTTTAACTATGGAAGCAACAGCTAAAGCAGCACAAGGACATGCAGAAGCTGATGGGTCTGACACATCTACAATCGCTTCCAGCAATCCCAGCTTTCCAGACATTCACTGTAAATCAAAAGGACTGGAAAGTGAAGTACAGGCAGTTAACACTTCATTTCTTCAAGTGCTGTGTGTGACAGTGAGCCTTTATAGTACTTACAAACCCACAGATCTATCACCCTGCACAAAAACTGGCCCCTTTGTGTGACCCATCAATGCTGCCCTCACCTAAATTTACTTGCTTTTAATTGAATATTATGCACGAAAAATGCACATGGTTGCCATTTTGTTTACAGTTACTTCAACACTGTAAAGCAACATCAGACAGTTATGCACTTTGGATCACAGACCTATAAGACCTGGGCAGAAAATGCAAGTTTATGTTCTCTTGTGGACTATGGCAGCAGAATCATTAACACACAGTGGTATTTATATTAACACTTGAAAGTGAATTGTGTGCTCAACTGTTATGGCAATCAGGTCCTTCTTTAGGTGAAGTTTTGCATATTGCTATGACTTTCAAGATTTCACATTCAGCTCACTCACCCTTCAATTTCCACTGAGTATGAAATACAAGAACTGTCATAAATGTTGTGCAGACCATATGGCAATGTAGAGGCTCCTGCTTAACTGAGCTCAAATCAAATAAAAAACCATAACAGTTATTTCACTTGCCCTTGATGAAATTTTTGTAACCTGTTAAGTTGTCCTGACTGTTTTCCTCTATGTGCTAGATGTTGTTGGCCAGTTTATAATGATGTCTGTCAACAGTGTTTATGCCAGAGTCATATTACAGATGTTTCTCAGAGCATGCTGTTCCAACAACAGTTTATTACACCCATGCAAATAAATTACATCCCAGAGTTAATGGTAGCACCATAGCATCTTACACTATTAGCAATGGTTCATAGCATTCTCAACTTATTCCATTTTGATACAGAAGCCTCAGTCATGATTATTAATCAGCCTAATATTTTGGACTGAGGTCTACAAAGTTGAAATGAGTAGAACATAAGATGTGAACTTACACTCATCATAAAGTTCTGATAAAATAGTTTAGTCAGTGTAAGTTGATCCCTGACAGTTGCAGTGGCCCACATGATGTAAGTTTTGCATGCTTACCTTGACCAGTCATGCAATGGGATTTTCTAAATGACTCTATGGCAGCACCACAGGGTTGAAATAGCTCTATAGACAGCTATTGTTTTCACCTGCAACCCTTTGTGCTTCACAGCTCAAGTTGGCAACAGTGCTGCAAGCTCTCAGAGATTTTCTTATGCTGTCTCAATTATAGGCCAGTTAGTTATGGAATTAACATATAAGCAAGTAACCAGAACCTTTTCTTTCTCTCTAGTAGCAGAACCCTCAGTGGAACATATTTTTGGCTTGGATGCATATACAGCCTTTGGGTATTCTATTTAACACTTGCTCTAAACAATTCAAGATACTGTTCCTTGCACAGAAATATAATCTTTGTGTCTCCAGTATGCTCACTTGTTTTCTCCAGGTTTGGAAATACTTTTCAGTTTTTTCACTCATTTGACACAAAAACAGTTAGCAGTACCAAAATTTTTCAAAGCCCACCTAATAACTTTAGCCTTTCAGGATGAGGACAAGTAGAACTAGGTCACAGAGGAGTGAAAAGGGCTGTTCCTGATTCTTCATAGTTGATGGGCATCACCTTTCATCATTGTTTGAAAACCTGATGGTGTGTTATGCCTTTGTGAGCATTTCAAAAGTGTTGCATATGCTCATTTGATTGTGGACTCATACCTCTTCCCACATTGTGATGAATTATTTTCAAAATTGTTAGAGAACCAGTATCCCTCTCAGGATTAGAATGATATTACTGAAGCTTATTTCAGCTTCCTTTGGATGAGACTTCCAAGGCCATCATGGTATTAAATACTCCTTATGAACCCTACCAAAATAACAGGTTACCTTTCAGTGTTGCTATCACACAGACTCAATCTTTCAGAAACTTTTAGAACAAATTATTTCCAATATTCTGCAATGCATCAACTATGGGGATCATATAGTAGTCATAGGGCAGACACAGGAGGTGCATATACTGAATCTCTGGTGATTATTTTCCATCCTTTTGAAAACTGGAACAAAGTGTAACTTTTCACAATGATTTTGTTGAATGTAAAGCCCTGGATGACAAAAATTTGATAGTGGCACATCCCTCCCCCTCCCCTTCGAGCATTTCTGATAGAAAGTAAAAAAAATCGATTTTTCAAAAATATGTTCTTTTTGTAGCGCACATCTTTCTGAAGAGTTTGGTGTGTAAAACATACGTGTTCAAGGAAATGTAAGCCAACTTATTTGGTCTTAAGTGTACCAAAGTGCCGTGCCACACACACCGTTCTTCATTCGTACATCCCTGTATTTCATTCTGTGGACTTCAAACATGTATATTTTATAGTGAAAGCCATCAAACATATGTTCAGGACAGCATTAATTAAAATGTCCTGTAGTGCTTTTCCTGCTCCCAGTCAGCTGGTTTGACATATAAAAAAGAAATTTAAAAAAAAAAAAACCTCACAATTAATGCTGGCTGAGATTATTTGTATTTGTGTCAAGGAGAATAAGAACTCTTCTTCAGAAAATCTGCACTCCTTATTGCCTATTTGTTAATAACTCTATCTTTTATGAGACACAAAATTAAATATAGGAAACATAAAACCAGTAAAGACAAGAGATAAGCAAGACAGTACACATTTCTTCAACCCTTAGGTCCCAGCATTATTTTCTCTCTAATCTTGTTACAGATTTACACAGCATGCTTTCCTTTCTGTGAAAGAATCTATTACCTCATCAAAGTTTGTCAAACATTCTGCTACATGAAGAATCAAAATGTCATTGTGTAATACTGAAAAAACTGTTAATATGATTAGTACCCAAGACTGGTGTGGTTTTCTGATTTGATTATGTCTATTTTATCACTGTCTGCTAGATAATATGAAATAGGCCTTTCTACTGTTGCAGTAATTGTAACACATGCCAAATAAGCTAGACTGTTTTGGCATAAATACTCATTTTTACGTACCTCATTCATATAAATAACATGACAGAATATACTTCACGAAGTAGCAATATCAAATGCCTATTAGGTCTAATACAAGCAAAAAGTTTTATTGTAGGAAATATGCTCCAGTCCGTCAAGCATGAGATTGAAAAATAGTAATATGAAACATTTATACAAATTTGTAATCATCATGTTCTTCCATATAATTTGTGTAATGTCCCCATTGCTTCTCCATTCTTGTTCTAAGAAACAATCTTGTCACCACTAATTCTATAACTATTCCTGACATTGTCAAAACTTATTCTCTGGTTAACTTCACTAACTCTACCAGAATCACCGGCTCATTTATCTAGAATTTATTCTCTGGTTAGGTGCTATTATTTGTTTGTACAGTGCTTTTTCCACACTATTCCAAGAACAGAACTTAAGCGGCTGCTAGCCAAGAGCTGTACAACTGGCCCTTAGTAGCGTGGCAATCTGGCAAAAATTTTCTGTCAAAATTTCATTTTCTTGGATACACCAAGAAGATAATATATAATCTTTCTTACCTTTCATTACTGTCAGTCATTTATTTCCATTCTGGCAATCTCAATCTATCAATTTCACTAATAATTATTACAACATTGATCATTCGCACTCCCACTGAGTCACATAAACAAAAAGCGATCGGCATTCACCCATTCAGGTTTATTCAGCTCTGCGCATTATTTTTAGATGCATCAGGGTTTCCCTTAGCAGACACATCACATACTCTATATACACATTCAAAAATCAACTTACGG
Source organism: Schistocerca cancellata (assembly GCF_023864275.1). NCBI lineage: Eukaryota > Metazoa > Arthropoda > Insecta > Orthoptera > Acrididae > Schistocerca > Schistocerca cancellata. Next base: position 206,527,430 of record NC_064629.1, on the reverse strand, counting down.
TTTGTACAGGAATCAACTTAGAATGTGTTCAAAAAAAGTTCAAAAACCAACTGGGATCCTTTTCAAAATCATATGAATAATAATTAGACCAATGTGTGCTGGATGCTAAGTGTTTTGTGAAACAAGGTTTTTTTCCATCAAGAATATGAATTTGGCACCTCTGAATTTGCCAGCCAGGCCAGATACCCCAGTTTGCCCCCCACCCCCCCACCCCCCACCCCCCCACCCCCTCCCACCAGATTCGGGCCGGTAAATGTATGCAGGAAAGTCAGGATAGCCTTAATCAACATCAGAGCATGTGGTAGCCATTTCTCATATTTATATCCAAAGAACATCATAGATCTCCAGATTTGTGCAAGATCACATATTACATCCAATTTATCTCCCAAATTACAACAGTAACCCATCACTTAAACTGGTTATGGAGAAAATTCAGTCTGCAAACTGTCACCAAACATATCTTAAGTTGAAGGAGTGTCTCCAATCACTCATTACCTGAGCTTGTGTTAGCCTTATCTATCTCTCATGCTGGTCACAGACATAGTGTTGAGGTCCTTGTGTCATACAAGTATGGTATCTTAATTGTTTGGAATGGCCTGTCATATTTGCCTCTTAGGTGCTCACCATGACACAATAGAATTATTAACAGACAGAAAAGGCGGTGTTGACAATTATGTTTGATATCCCGAAGTTCCACATTTTCCTGTATGGTGACATGTTTCATCTGATCACTGATCATAAGTCACTATTGTTGATATTTGGTCCTAAGTTAAAGTTATCGTAACAGACATTTCAGAGGACAGACTCTTTCCTAATCAAAATAACCACTATAGCATACATTATTATATCAGCCCAGCACCCCAATGCAACTGCCCTGTCACAGTTGCCAAAGAACAATTTCATAAACAGGATTCATAAACAAGAGACTGTTTGCATTTACATTGATTACACTGATTCATAACTGGAAGAGTTTGCCATCACTTCCAGAGATGTCACAGCAGCCACACACAAGTATCCAAATTTGAGACAGAAATATGTACTACCAGAAGTACTATTATGTATATACTCATTCAATGTGTACAGTTGACGACATCCATACAACACAAGTTGTCTACGGATGAATAAATAAATATAAACCAGATGGTCACAAGCCCTTTTTTCAATGCCTCTTCAAACTACCATTGTTTCTTTTCATGAAACCATGCTCTTCATCTTTCAAAGATGTCCTGTTATTGAATGATGCTGATGGTTAGTGTTTACTGGTGATTCCAGAGTTTTGGCATTCCTGTATATTGTGGCTCATGCATCAGTCCCACTGCGACACTTCCAGAATGAAGAATCTGGCCTGATGACATGTATATTAGCCATTAGTTGATGAGGATGTCATGCACATGGCTCAACACTGCTAAGCTTGTTAAATGCTGAAACCAGCACAGCCTCAAGCCTACCAACCACGGCTCATGCCCACCCAGCTGTGGGACATGTTGTTGATTTTTCTGATCCATTTCAAGGTGCAGTATGGTTGATTTTAAGAGATATGCATTCTCACTTTCCATACATTAAATGCTAGGAAACATGACAGAAAAAAGCACTAAGGCCTGGTCTCTGCTTTCGCTGCTTAAGGAGTACAATGAACTCTTGTCACTGATAACAGACAGCAGTTTGCATTCACTGGATTTCAACAGATTAGCACCAGGAATGGAATCAACCATATTACCACACCTCCACTTCACACAGCCTCTAATGGCATGGCTGACCATTTTCTGTGAATTTTGAAAATACAGATTGAGAAACTACTTACATCCATGCCCCTTGATTCATCATTGCATTATTTTTTATCCTCTTACTAAGCAACACCAGTCCATAATCAGAACTTGGTGGAACTCTTGCACAGACACCACTATCACTCAATGATTCAGTGTTAGATCTGTTGCAGCCTCCATCAGTACAAGAAGAAGAAGCAGTTACAGCTTTGAAGATTGGTGTCCCATCTGGATGTACAAATTTGAACATATGCCTGGCTGGGTACATGGCTCCATCATCACCCAGCAATACCACCAGCTAGTAGCCACACCTTGAGGCATCCTCCCCCAGCACCAGAACTGGCAATGTTTGTTCCATCTGGGGCAAACTCTGCCTGCAGATCTGTCACACCAGAATGGTCAGCCCATTTTGTTCACCCCGAGGACCAACAACAGCAGACATGCAGTCCAGTTCCAGGATGTCATCCCAGTTGTTGTGTGCACCTGGTATTATTGGTTCTCTAGCCATCACCCAGCCCACTCTGAATCAGCACCCAGACAATAAGCAGGAGGGCTCCCAGAAAGTGAAAAACATCAGTTTTCAAATTGTTTGTAGGACATTATCTTGTTTGAAAAAGACACTGGACTATTATTCTAGCTGTTCTTAGCACAGTGATCAGATGTGTGTACAGTGCAGTTTATTGTAAACTGACACCTCAATCATAACAATAAGTAACAGTGAAAAATTTATAAATAAAATATAAATATCAGAGAAATACTAATCTGTCATGGAAATAATTTTGAATTCATACTCATATCTATTCCGATTGATATGTACTATTAGAAAACAAAAATTTGCTCTTGATGAATATACACAATTTAAATTGTCTACAGATGAATAAACAAAATTTAATATTTTGTAACATAACACAAAGATTAGAGGTAAATACAAATGAGAAAAACAAAATATAAAATTAAAACAAAATCATTATAAGGTTGAATATTCAAAATAATATTTAATTTGTTGTCAAAGGTGTGTCATGTATCAATTGTGTTTTACAGTTTACAACCCACACAGACAACGGTGTGTTTTTTCATAATGTTTTCAGTTATTTGTATATTTATGAAATTTGGTGTGTACAAAAAGTAATCCTGTTTGTGTAGAACTTGATTAAAAGTCCATCAATGCATCATTGAAATCTATCTCTGTAGAAACAAGAGGAAGATATGCATTGTGTAGAGCGGCACACCTAGTTAAACAGTTGTATGCCAAGAAACAGTTTGAATATTCATTTTGAGTATGGCTAGTATTTGTAACAAATCATAGTTAAATTAAATTCTAAGACAAATTTTGTTATTTGCTTTGTCTCAGGATTTAAACATTTGCTGAATTTGTTCCGCCTCCCTTACCAATTTAAAAAAAAAAAAAAAAAATTTAACTCTCTGCAGAGTTGTGTTCAAATATGATAATACAAGAACAGTAACAGACTGATGCTCTACCTTAAAATCATCTAGTGCATTTGGTATATCTTCATCAGAGTAGCCTTTCATTGCTTTTGTAGCTACTGGTCCCATGTAGTTATTTACCACTGCAAATTCCATAAGTGACAAGAACACAAATACAGAACATGAAGACATCCACACATCTATGGCTTTCACATAAGACACTGGAGGTAAGGACTGTTGACTCTGTGTATTTTGTGTAGCTGAAAAATAAACATACTTAAATCAGAACAAGTGAAAGAACACTGAAAAAATGTGACAATATTTATAAATATGAGAACTTTCATTCAAATGGAGGTCTATGAGTTTCAGTTCTCATATTTAATACTATCACTTCCTACATAGCACTTTATTCTAGCGAGAAGGAATCTGAGTCTAGTTAAATGTTGTATGATGTCACTAGTATGCAATGGTGCACAACTAGTGAATGGCAACGATGATGAGAAAGTGCAGTCATTGAGGTGTGTAATAGACATACATTGTAACACACAGTAAGAATGAATGTATAGATATTTCCTTCTGACAAAAAAGCTGCAGTTACAGCATTAAGTCATATTGTAAATAGTTCAATAAATAATGGTGACCCCTTGGTTTTGTTATTATTTAATTACTCTGTAATGAAATTGTAACCTACAGTATTGTTACTTAATTCTACAAGCAAGTAAGTCATGCAGACCTTTCTTGCATTGAAATTAAGCTACTATTACATTGCTGTAGAACTTTTACCATATAATTTGATTTTCATTTATACCACTTCAGACTTTTTTTATTAATTTTAATAAGGAATAATGTCACAAGTAAATAAATCTTACAGATAATCTAAAATTGTCTCAGCATATGTCACAATAAAAAATAGCCCATTAAAGAATTAATGCTACCAATTACATAGTTGCTTTCATATTTTAGTATCAAATTGTGATTACAAGATCTTAACAGTTTTAATAAAGCTGTTTTCTAATAACTGAGCTGTATATATGGTAACAAAACAGTCATTCACTATAAGCCATAAAGGCATTTGTATTTGTGTTTCTCTATTTGTCCTGTAAATTGGGTTTAATACATAGTTAGTACAAATAATATAGGATACATCAGATTTGAAGTAGTACATACAAGTTAATACATAGTGAGATTTAGAAAAAAAAAACAAAAAACAAAAAAAAAAAACATTCAGTTCATGTTGAATATTGGCAACATAATTATAAAATTTGTAAAATGGTTGCAAGAATAGTATGGTTGAGAATATGTGACCAATTACGCTACACTTTCTTGGTGCTCAAAACACTCAGGAACAGAACGGAAGCAGTGGTCAAGCCAGTACTCTTTCAGTTTCACTTTAAACTTATGTAAATTTTGTATCTGTTTCAGATAGGATGGCATGTGGTTATATAACATAGTGCCAGTATGATACACTCCACCCTTACAAATGTTTCTACTTATTTTATTGACATGTCTAGTATCATGATAGTAGAAATCATAATTATGCTTGAAGACATTTTCTTCTTTTAATAACTTACTTTTATGAAGATTAGTACTTCGTAGCTATACAAAAAATGAAGGGGCAGTACATTGAGAGTTATAATATTGGTCTAGAGGAGTCTCTGAATTTAGCATGTGTTATTATTTTAACAATCTTTTTATGTAGTCTAAATGTTTTTCTGGTTCATATTGAGTTTCCCCAAAAGATAATTCAATATATCATTAGTGGAAGGATACTGTCATCGTACAATGTGACCAGTGATATATGGCTTGTATTTTGTGATAGGATTCTTACATCATATGTAAATATATTTAACCTTTCATTTACATTCTTCAGGTGTGTCTCCCACTTCAGGTTGTCCTGGATAAGTGCACTTAAAAATTTTGGTCACATTCACAGATGAAACAGTTTTCATCCATGGTAAAAGTTGGTGTTGCTAGGCAGAGTTTCTGTGAAGTGTGGAAATTGACTGTCACTGTTTCTCCAGAATTTACTATTAGTTTAGTTGTTCTGACCCATTGTGTTAAATTTTGTATGACATATGCAGCTGTTTTTTGTAGGCTGTCTTCATGGCATGACTTAATTAGGATATTTGTTTCATCTGCAAAATAAACTGTTGACCCTTTAGTTAATTTTTCTGACAAATTATTAACAAAAAGAATGAAAAGACTGGACCCAAGCTCACATTTATTTCTGGTTCTTAGATGTTCACTTCATGGGGACATAAGGAGGAAGTCCTTATAGATGTTGAACATGCCAGAGAAATGTATGAGGTTTAAACATTTTACACAAGAATCAAATATGCCTAGTTTGGAAAATGTCATGTCTCTCTTTTTGACAGTCCCAGTTACTCTGTTTCTTAATCAGAAATTCACTCAAAAAATGATTACATTGTGATCAATAGCTGTAGTACAAAAAACAAATGGTTACAGAATATGTTCACTGTACCTAGGTTGCAAAAAAAAATATGGGGTGCAATACTGAAGAAAGCACTGCTTTTATATTATTACATAAAATCCTACATCTTAATTTCCACAACTTACTTTCCATTAATATTAGGGCACTTAATACAAAAAAACAACTTCTGTAATCTATCCTGATAAAAAATCTGTTCTCTGGATTTCCATCATCATCAGTTTTCTGCATAAAGGCAGATTTGCCCATGTAAATCTCCATATTCTCCTGTCTTCCGCCATTCTCTTCAGGTCCACATAATTTATGTTTCCCTTTATGTCATCTGTCATCTTGTATCTTCTCCTTCCTTTAAATCTCCTACCATAAACTGGACCTTCCAAAGCACCTGTTAGCTAGCGCTCCTGTCTTGACAAATGTCCCATCCATTTCTTCTTCCTTTCTCCTATAACCTGTAGCAGTCATCTCCTCTCACCAAATTTTTCCAGTACTCTTTCATTACTCACTCTTTCCATCCAGCTTATCTTCTCCATTTTCCTTCACACCCACATTTCAAATGCTTTCAGCTTTTTTATCCTCTGTCCCAGTGTCCATGTTTCTGCCCCATACAGTGCCACACACCAGACAACGCATTTGCCAGGTCTTTTCCTCAGACCATTATGTAGTTTGCCACTTAATAATCTACTCTTTGTATTCAATACATCTACATCTATACTCTGCAAACCAATGTGAAGTGTATGGCAGAGGGTATGTTCCATTGCACTAGTTATTGGAGTTTCTTCCCAGTCCATTAACATATTGAATGCAGAAAGAATGATAGTTTGAATGTTTCTGTGTGTCCTGTAATTATTCTAATCTTGTTCTCTTGATTCCTAGTGATCGATATGTAGGGGGTTGTAGTATATTCCTAGAGTCATTATTTAGAGCCAGTTCTTGAAACTTTGTTAGTAAATTTTCTTGGGATAGTTTACATCTGTCTTCAAGAGTCTGCCAGTTCAGTTTCTTCTGCATTTCTGCAACACTCCCCCATGGGGCAAATAAACCTGTGACCATTCCCCTGTTAGCTTTATCTAGTACGGATCCCACACACTTGAGTAACATTCTACAATGGGTTGCATGAGTGATTTGTAATTAACCTAATTTGCAGACTGATTGCAGTTCCACAGTATTCTACCAATAAATGAAGTCTGTCTCCTGCTTTACCCATCACTAGGCCTACACAATCATTCCATTTCATATCCTTACAAAGTGTTATACCCTGGTATCTGTATGAGTTGGTCAATTCAAACTGTGAGATGTTGATATTATTGTCACAGGCTATTAAGTTTTTTTCATTTTCTGAAGTGCACAATTTGACATTTCTGCACATTTAAAGAAAGTTGCCAGTCTTCACACCACTTAGAAATCTTATCAAGATCTGACTGAATATTATGCAGTTTATTTCAAACTTCATTACAGATAACTGTACCAACTACAAAAACTTTGAGGTTACTATTAACATTGTCCACAAGGTCATTAATATACAACATGAAGAGCAAGGGTCCCAATATAGTTATCTGGGGCATACCTGAACTTACTTCAGACATGAATTTCCATCCAAGATAACATGGTGCATGCTCTCTACCAAAAAGTCTCAATCCCATCACAGATTTCACTTGATACACCATATAATCATACCTTTGACAATAAATTTAGGTGTGATACTGAGTCAAATGTTTTTTGCAGATCAATAAATACTGCATCTACCTGACCGTCATGATTCAAAGGTTTCAGTACATCATGTAAAAAAAGTGTAAGCTGGGTTTCACGTGATCAATGTTTGCAGAATCCATGCTAGTTAGCATGGGGAAGGTCATTCAGTTTGAGATACCTCATTATGTTTGAGCGCAGAATATGTTCTAAGGTTCTACAACAAATCAATGTCAAGTATATTGGACAGTAGTTTTGTGGATCACTTCTACTACCCCTCTTGGCATTTTTCTGTTCAAGGAATCTATGACAGATTATAGCTACAAGAGGAACTAACTCAGCTGCAAATTCAATACAGAATCTGATAGAGATTCCATTGGGCCCTGGAGCTTTGTTGAGTTTTAACAATTTCAGCTGTTCCTCAACACCAATGACACTAATATTATTTCGCTTGTCTTTTCAGTAGTATGAGGATTATATTGGGGAAATTCTCCTGGGTTTTCCTTTGTAATGGAGTATTTGAAAATGGAGTTAAGCATTTCAGCTTTTGCATTGCTACCCTTAATTTCAGTTCCTGTATCATTTGTTGGGGACTGGACACTAACTTTGGTGCCACTGACAGCCATTACATACAACCAGAATTTCTTTGGGTTTTGTGCAAGATCATTTGACAGTATTCTGCTACAGTAGTCACTGAAGGCTTCATACATTGCTCTATTGACAGCCAATCATGTTTCATTCATCATCTCTCTATGCTTTGCTCCATATCTGTTATGTAATAGTTTCTGTTTCTTCAGATGTTTCTTTACAGTGACTGTATTCCATGGAGGGTTCCTCCCATTATGAACTGTTCTATTGGTACATATCCAGTACATGGTCAACTATTCTTTTAAACTTAAGCCATAGTTCCTCTACATGCTCCTGCACTGTGTTGAAAGTTTCAAGTGCTTCATTAAGATATTATTTATCTAGTTTGATGACCATATGTCTTTCTGCTTGTCTTAGTTGTCCTTTGTACTTCGGTAATCATTGTTGCCACAACTGCATCATGGTCAGTGATACCAGTTTTGATGTAGCCATCCTTAAAAAGGTCAGGTCAGTTTGTTGCCATTTGATCCAATGCATTTCCATCATGAGTGGGCTTCTGTGTTATCTGTTCTAGGTAGTTTCCAGAGAAGGCATTTATTAATGTTTCACAGGATGTCATGTCATACTCACCACTAACAAAACAGTAATTCTTCCAGCTGATTGTCAGATAATTAAAGCCTCCACCTATGACTACAGTATGATTGGGGAGCTTAATGTACAGGTGAACTGAAGTTGTCTTCAAAGTTTTCAGGTATGTCAGGAGATGAGTCTGATGGGTGATAGAAGGAACCAATTACCACTTTATGTCCACCCATGATACCGAATGTTGCTCAAAGAGTCTCACATGCAGCTTCAGTTTCTATCTTGGTGGATTTGAGTTTCTTCTCTGCTGTGACAAATATGCTACCTCCATTTCCCATTACCCTATCCTTTTGATATACACTTAAATTTTCTCCAAGAACCTCACTGCTATCAATTTCAGATTTCAACCAGCTTTCTGTACCTAGTATTATGTGAGCTTCACTGATTTTCAGGTGCAATTCGAACTCTGGCACCTCATTGCAAATGTTTCAGCAGTTAACCACTAGGATTTTAATACTCTCACCTGTGGGATTCATTTCTTTTGATCATACACTGATATTTCTGGGTTTCCTACAGCTATTGTTATCGGGATTGGGCAGAGAGTTGCCTAATCTAAGAGACAACTGTATTCACCCCACCTGGTAGCAGCCTCTGATGTGGAGTGCACACCTCACCCATTTATGGGGAGCCTACTGTTCTTAATCCCATGGTGCAAATCCAGAAAGTTACAGCCTAGCTTATCACAGAACCTTCAAAGTCTCTGGTTCAGTCCTTCCACTTTACTCAGAATCAAGGGACCTCGATCAGTTCTGGGTACATTGTTGGGAACTGTGAGCTTCATTGAAACTCCCTACAAAATGCTGGTCATCTTAACCTTCTCTGCAAATCATTGGAATGATGATGACCTCAGCACACAGATGACAACCATAATTGTGTCTTTTGCTTTACAATGTAAGTTTTCACCTCCTAGTGGCATCTCAAATCTTCAGTGTTGATACTTCCAATATATTTAAGTGCCATTACTGAGCTCATAATAAATTGTCCTGTCTTAATATACACCAATCTCCTTCTTTTGCTGATCACCATACTCATTGTTTTTCTTATATTGATTCCCTTCTCACATTCTGCACAAGCTTCATTCAGATCTTTCAGCATTTTATTTACTATTTGTTCACTTTCTTCCACTAATACCACGGCATTAGCAAATCTTATACATTCAATTCTCTTTCCACCAGGACACACTCCTCTTTTTCCATCTAAGCCTTTTCCAATAATCTGTTCCAATTGTACATTGAATAATAAAGGAGAGAGGCAACAACATTGTCTAATACCCCTTCCAAAAGCACTTCCTTGTGACTTTTCATTTCCAATCCTTATTCTTACTTTCTGTTGTAAATATAGATCCTGTACAAGTTGTCTTTCCTTCCAATCTACTCCTTTCATTTTCAAAATATCCATCAGCTTGTACCAGTGTAGTCTCTCAATAACTTCTTCCAATTCAATAAAAACAGCATAAATTTCTCCACTTATATCAATATATATTTCCCCTATGATTTTTAACAGGCCAGTAGCATCTCTTTTTCCCTTTCCTATTATAAATCCAAACTGTTTCTTTCCAATCCATCTGCTCATCTGCTCAACTTGCCATATAGTCTTCTATTCAGCACTCTCAGCAATACTTTAGCAGTGTGAGAAATTAGGCTGATCGTTCTATGCTCTTTACATTTTTTGGCACTTCTCTTTTTATCAGTTGCAAGAAAGTCATCGGGCGAGTCCTCTTTGTCATATGTATCATTACGGGTCACACTATTTCTTTTCTCTCCCTGATACCTAAACTCTTCAGCACTTCTACTGGAAAGTTATAGATTTCACATGCCTTCTGATTTTTCATCTCCTTCAGTGCCTTTTCTACTTCTGCTACCAAGATGCTGTACTCCTTTCCATTTTCTTCATTAAGCTTGATTTCACATGGTATTTGATCCACCTTATACAGATATTCTGTATATTTGTGCCATTTGCTCCCAACCTTCCATGATTCTTCAGCTAATGTACCATCTGCTCTTTCTATTTCCATGTTAGCCTTCCTTCTTTTACTTTCAAAAACCATCTCCATAGTCAGTCTGTGCATCATTTCATACTTTCCCTCTCTCCCCATTTTCTCCACTTCCTTGCACTTCCCTTTTGTTCATCTTTGTCTTGCTTTTTCAATTTCTGTTCTTAATTCATTGTTCAGTTCCTTGTATTTGTTTTTGGTTTTTCACATCTGTGTTAATGAGACACAAATTAAACAACACATGGATGTCTCTGATTTCTTGTATGACTGAATTGTCTATGTATTTTTTGATGGCCCAACTATCATTTTATACCAAGTATTTTGTCATGATAGTGACTATGAAAACATATTGTTTACAGGGAGAATGTTTAATGATTTATTCTACTGAAAAATTTTTCAGCCATACATACAAGTGGTGTAGATATCAATGAATTTTTTATATATATTGCTACATGTTATGTAATAATGTAGGTCAATGTGGAATAGTTTTGTTTATATGGCATTCTAAAATAGTCATGCTGTGTACAGGAACACACTGCAGAAATATGTTGTGGCCATTGCTCTTCATGTAGATTAATGACATGTCATACATCAATAGTAACCTCACAAAATGATAGTATGGCATTATTGGCTGGGACACCTCAACTTGGATAGATGGGCCAACTAGTGCTAGTCTTTCTATCTGACACCACATCAGTGACTTGTGAATTGACACAATGAGATAAAATGATGAGAACAGCACAAACACCCAATCCCTGAGTGGAAAAAACTTCTGAACAAGCCAGGGATTGAACACAAAACCCCATGATTTGGTGGCAACAACATTAATCACTAGACCATGAGCTGTGGATACACATGATGCAGTACTACCTGAAAAAAAGCTGCACAAATATCCATTCATATCTTGATAAGATTTCAAAGTGGTGCAGAGATTGGCAACTTGCTTTCAATGTTTGTATATTTATTTAGTTTCTATTTTCTTTTAGTCCATTATGTACATACAAGAACAGAATATAAGAACATGAATTGGCATGAATATAGCACACAATATTTTAATAGCATTTGAAATATGTTTGTATAACTGTGCATTATGGTATTCAAGGAGGGGCACTCTATGAAAAAAGCTACATAAAAAAGTAATAATAATAATAATAATAATAATAATGTTTTTTTAAATGAAAGAGAAAAAAATTCTACATGCCACTGTTTGGCCATCTGGCACACAGATATATGTTCTCTGGAATGCAGAAGGCACATACTACAGTTCACTGTATTAGGCTGCATTGCTGGATTACAAATTTTGTAATTTATAATTCTAGACTACACTGCTACACAACACTGCACTAAATTACAGAACACTACACTATGTTGTTGTACTTGTTATCAGAACCAAGACAAATTTCTCATTTTTCAGTATACTTTATCATATTCACTCTTTTTAGCCAATACTGTGCATCTATCTTTCTTATGGCTAGGTCCAGAAGTACCAAGCTTAGTATTACCAGCAGTCTCTGTTGGTGTTGTTCTATATGTGCCTGTTAGGTGCAGGAATACGCTTCTCTGTGCTCATCATAGAGCCTGTGCCATCCTTACCTCTCTGGCTTTATCTGCCCAGCCACTGAACCAGTAGCCCACAGTAGCCATTAAAGCTGTGTTGTGGTACATTCTTATTGCACTTAGTGGAGCTAGAAACTTCTTTGACCAATTGTTGCTATTTTGTTCAGGATTTTGTTGTGTATCTAACAGATGATTTCTACTTGTACATGAAATTTTTACTTTTCATTAATATGAATACCAAGGTACCTATATACTTCTTTTCTTTTCACAGGCTGGTCATTTATTCTGATTTTGCAGATTCTTGATCTTAAAAATGTTCCGTCTAGTAAAATATAAACTTTTTTTTTTTTGTGTTACTACATTTACTTTATTTTCTGTGAAGCAATTACTTGGTTGCCTAAGAACTAACCAACTATTTTCCTCAAATTTAGCCCTTTTGTTGGCAGATACCATAATTAGCAGATCATCTGCATAGGAAATGCAGCCTCTAGCTTCTGTTATACTCTGAAGCTGGTTCAGTAATGGCTCTCTGGCAACACCCCAGAACTCTGGACCACAGGCCCTGTAGGCAGTCTTAGGTGATTTTTCTTCACAATTTTCTTTCTGGGCCATTCTAATTGTATCTGCCTGCCTATGTCACAGTCTTGTGGGCTGTTATAGGGACACCTGGGACTGTCTGTTTGTTTCAGCCTTTTGAACAGGACAAGCCACCAAACATTACCATATGCCCTAGCTACATCAATCATTATGCCTATAATGTACTTGTTGTCTGAAGTGTTCACAATATTTATTGCATGATTTGTTGCATCCTCAGAGTGCTTCCCTTTCCTGAAATGATACTGCAGGGGCCTCATGCCTATTACCTGTCTGGGGTCCCACAGGTGGTGACACAGATGCTTTTCCTGTGCTTTGGCTAGTGCATCTACCAAACAGATCAGCCTGTAAGATTTTGATTCTCTTGACCTTTGTCTTCCCCTTTTCTTTAGTATAATGATTTTTGAGATTTTCCAGATTTTGGCCTCCCATCCATGTAAAAGACATTTGTTTAATAACACTGTTGTGTATGTTACAATTTGGTCCACTACCTGATACCACAATTCTGTCATGCATTATTGCTAGACTCACTTCCTCCTACATGTGTGGAATTGCAACACTATTATTCAAATGCTCCTCTAGTAATGCAGAGTGAAGATTCTGATAGTACTCTGTGTCTTCCATCACTGTATCATCTGGCCACAGAGTTCTGAGTAGGTACTGCAAAGATGTCTCCCAGTCTATTGTAATCATGCCATCGGATCATTTCATAATCGATAATGCAGTGGGTGATTGAATTTGTTTGATACAGGTTTGGATGGAAAACCCCAAACATCTAATACCATTTGGTCCTTGACATATAACTCCCACTGTTCTAGTCTTGTTCAGTGCAACAGTTCTTTATATTGTTGTTCGACTGTTCAATAGAAACTCAGCCTTATTTGCCATTCTATTTCCACCAAGGCTCTCTAGTAGTATCTTCTTGCCTGCCTTGCTCTACATCTTCAAGACAGTAGACTGAGACTCCAGGGAATTTTAAACTCTTTTGACTTCCCAACAAATATTTGTATTGCCTTGTCTTGTGCTGTTTGCAACACTCACAAAAAGTGCTGTTTGCCACACTCACACAAATTCATCAGCTTTGGCATCAACATTAAATCTGCCCCTTGCAGTGGTTATGTCTTGAATTCTCCTCTAAAAGGTCTTAATTTGCTTTGCATAGATTTTATAGTCACTCAAGTTGGATGATAGCATGTAATTCATTACCTGCATCTGTATGTGAAATAAATGAGATTATCATCACTTGTTGTAAATTCATTCACAGACCTTTCAGTCTGACATGTGGTCATTGACTTTCAAGTTTATGAGGTTGATGTCTACATCTGTTTCCACACATGCACGATTTTGGAAAGTAGGTGGGTTGAGAGTCCTATTCAAGACATGGAAGCCAAGAAGAAGAAGGCAGAGTCTTCTTTCATTAGTTACTCTGCTATGCCACAATGCTGGTTTCATAGTTGCATCCAGAACAAAAATGTGTCTGTTCTGTTGACACAGTATTGCTGCTGTTTTTAACATTTCTATGGGTTCTGACTGTACTGAAAACATTGATTAGTTGCTTAAAGTATTCCTCAGGCAATTAATATTTCTATTGTCACTGTTTGCTCATCATGCAGTTGATGTATCTTTGTCTCTATTATCTTTGTGTGGCACCATAATTATGGCTGTTGGATGATGATCTGATGTTATGATCTATGTCATAACTGATATGTGGGGTAATGCCCCATTTCTGGAATATGGCTCCTTTATACATATAGTATGTGTGGGCGCACCTCCTCTATCACTTTCATGAGTTGTTGTGTCACCATAGCACTTGCTTTCAATATTCATAAATGTAAAATTGTACATTTCACAAAATGCAAAACATAGTATCCTAAGACTACAATAGCAATAAGTCATATTTGAAACCAGCCAACATAGACAAATATGAAATTGTGACAATCTGTGGGGATATTAAATAAAATGATCATATATGTTCAGTAAGGCAGATGGCACACTTTGGTGCATTGACAGAATACTGTGTAGGTGTAGACAGTCTAAAAAGAACATTGTTTACAAACACTCATGCAACCTATCCTAAAATATTACTCAAGTGTGTGGGAGTCATACCAGATAGCACTAACAGGGGATGTTGAACACATATACAAAGAAGGACAGCACTACTGATCATAGGTTTCTTTGACTTATGGAACAGTGTCACTGAAATGCTGAAAAACCTGAATTGGTAGATGCTTGAAAATATACACCAATTACTGCACAAATGCCCATTTACAGAATTTCAAGAAACAATATTAAGTGATGAATGTATTACAGCCCTCTAGGCACTGCTCCTGTAGAGATTTCTGTACATGACATGAACGGTTATTCAAAACAAAAGAGTCTAGTAAACATTGGCTATAAAATGTATTCCTAAGGTAAGTGCCCAAGTTAACTGGACTTTTTTCCTTGTTTTGGTCCATACTACCATCTATCAAAATATGGAAAGCAAAGAGCATGCAGTAGGAAAGGTTTGTTTCACAGTAGTGAAGATGAAGAAGTGCTCACAGGCTCATTCAATATAGCAGCCTCAGATTAGTTTAGTGCAATATTTGTTTTGTTGATATTTATTAACAGGGGCAGTCAAACTCAATGAATAACCAGCACTCCAGCAGTGACAACATTGCCCTGGCCCATGCTGAATGCTAGTACCAAGCGTGCAGCACTATTGAGTCACTGCTGCGTAGCTGTTTATTCTTTGTGTTTTACTGTTTGTGCTAATACATATCGATAAAACAAATATCAGACCAGGCTAATTTGGGTGCTCTGTATCAAATTGGCATGTAAAATTCTGAAATAAAAATAATTTTATTTGTAATGGGAAACAAACTGACACTTGTTTTCGACAATGGGCATCACATGAAAAATGTGATGAGCAGTGATTGTTTCAGCTGACCCCAGCTACACAATGCATAAACAAAATTGAAAATGCCTGTCCTCACATCAGAAAAAATGAACCTGGTGACTCTTAGGAGTGACACCCAGTGTATACATATGGCCACATGTATACAAGCTCAATTCCCCATGGTTACTGGGGTAAGGTGACACAACAGTTTTATTGTTAAACTCAGAATTCAGACATGCAACATTAAAATCAATTAAATGGTGGAGACTCCAAATTCATCTCATTAGAGCAGAGAAAATTTTTAAGTCAACTTGCTTCATCACAATAATAGAGGGTAGAAACTATACAGTAATTTTGTTGTTAATTGTCTGTTCATGGACACATAACCACATATTTATTTATTTATTCATTCATTCATTCATTCATTCATTCATCCTGGGATCATGTTACAATGATATAGGATTTGTCATTGGAATACAATGTAAGTAAATAGCTCACTTTATATGTACATACAGGGATGTATAAGTATGTTTTTATAAGAGTTCAAATGGCTCTGAGCACTATGCGACTTAACATCTGAGGTCATCAGTCCCCATTTTATAAGGGTAGGACAAGCAGTTGGCCATGGTCATGGTAAAGGAACCATCCTGGAATTTGCCTATAATGATTTCAGAAATCCGCAGCATATCTACATCAGGATGACTGGAGGGAGCAAACTCCATGCCTCTGAATATACACTACTCTGCAAAACTCAAGGACAAGATGAATAAATTAACATAAAATATTAAATACTCAGTGGAAATGAATGGAAGTGTGGAATCATGTTGCCAGAGGTCTCCCAGTTGTGCACAGAAAGTTAGACAATGTATGATGTGAGGTCAATGTGACTATGCTGCCAAAAGCGACTGGCCATGCAACACAAGGCAGGTGAAGGAACAGAAAAGACAGTATTTGTCAATCATGGTGCATTGTGGTCATGTTCTTCATTACAATATGGCCTAGAGATGACATTTGGTTGAATTGACCTGGGGATGAATCAGAAAACTGGAAGGAGGAGGATTTTGGTACTGTTCACAGCAATGTTTTACATGTGTGGGAAGCATTCCAAACCACAAGTACTGCTGTCTTAAGGAGAAGAGAGGGTCAACCATAATCAGCTACAGAAGGAGATGGCCACTCCATTGTGCAAGAGACAAGAAGGGGCCCCGGTCAACAGCAGGTGTAGTTGCAACCACATTTAACAGTATGGAAAGGCATGCAAACTCATGATCCACAATGGCACAGTAAATGCATGGGGGTTATTTCTTTGATGGGTGAGCTGTACTTGATATTCTGATGACACCTACACATCATTGGCACTATTTGTAATGGTGCCAAGGGACTACAGCAATGAAGAGCGGGTCATGTGATCTTCTTGGATGAAGTCAGATTCAGTCTGGGTGGTGATTACAGATGAACTCTCACATGGTAACAGGTGGGAACATGTAACACATCCAGGAGCATTGTCGAACATGATTGCTGCCACATTGTGGGGAGGTATAATGTTACATGGACATACTGATCTCCAAATCCTTGAACACAGTACTCTCACCTCTCACTGTTATTGTATCACTGTACTGCATCCCCATCTGCATCTCTTTAGGCATGCATTTGGCCCTGACTTCTGTGGATAACATTGCATGAGCACATCAAACAATGCAGTTTGAGGAGCTCTTGGAATGCGAGCATATTTGGTGAATGGACTAGTGTGCCTGTTCTAACTTAAATCACACTGACCATGTATGGGATGTGGTGGGGAGATGTACTGCAGTATGTCCATATGCACCAATGACCATCCAGAAGTTGTCAACTGCACTGGAGGAGGAATGGAATGCCCTACTAAAAGAACTCCTCACCAACCTTGTGGCCAGCATAGAAGGAAATTGCAGAACATGCATTGCTGTCCAAGATGATCACACACCCTATTAAGAAACATGTACCGCTCTTTATAATGTCAAGATGACCATCATAAATCACGGTGACTCAATGTACTTTTTGTCTTTGAATAACAGTGTCATTTTTGTTCATCTCACTGCATATTTCTTTCAGTTACCTTCTGTACTATACCATATCAGTTCTTTCTATGTATGGTCAAAGTGTCATCAATATATGTTTCTTGGCAGTAACAAATCATGTGAAAGTTATTTTCATCCTTAATTGTTGCATACCAGTGTATATCCATTTGGATAAAGGAAGAGTTGTCACATTAAAAAGATTTATAAAGAGAGAGAGAGAGAGAGAGAGAGAGAGAGAGAGAAAGAAAGAAAGAAAGAAAGAAAGAAAGAAGAGGAATTCTTGGTTTATGCTGATCTTGGTGCAAATTTATTATTTTATTTTATTAGAGGAGTCTGGTAGGAGAAGCAATGCTTTATACCAGGTAATATGTAGTATTAGTCATAAGTTACTCTACTTGAGCATTTAACTCATGACTGTAGTATGCTGATAGATAATGTATTCATACAACTAGCAGAAGTTAAACAAATCATGCTTTTACTGTCATCAGGTCACACTGCATGGCTAGCTACATTACATAGCATAGCTTAATGTACAGTCCAAAAACACTCACAGAAAACAATGAGGGTGTTTGATGACAAAAATGAAAGATTTCATAGAAGCCTTTAAAAAAAAAATGGTGAAATTCATGATGAGCCTTGCATCAGCTCTATATTCAATACATGTCTCAATAAGTTTGTAAGCATTTTACAAATCAGTTAAAAAAGTTAAATGGGAGTCTTCAAAGAAACCATGATTCATGATGAGTGTCAGATTATTTTCAGAACAAAAAGGCAAAATATACAAAATAGAAAGAAGAAGTAAGGACCCTGAAGTACAGCAAGCTCTCAATTATCTGGTTTAATGTAGCTCTGAGACTGCATGGATAACTGAAAAACAAAGATAATCCAGGAATCACATTTCTTCTATTTATTTACTGTATTTACAGAACATACTATATTTACATCTACATATGTATTCCATGAACCACCATACTGTGTATGGTAGACGGTGAATTAAATAAAATTTAGTTTCTATTGGGAATCATATAACTCTCTTAGCAAATCCCTTTCTGAGATCGGTGTCTGAAATACTCCTCTGTGATACAGACAAGTGGGAGATTGAGTCAATAATTAAATCACTGAAGACTAAGGACTCTCATGGATATGATGGAGTGCCTAGCAGAATATTAAAGTACTGTGCTGCACAAGTTAGCCCTGTACTTAGCCATATTTGTAATTTTTCCTTTAGGAATGGTCAGTTTCATGAACGATAAAAGTAGTCAGTAGTAAAGCCACTTTATAAAAAAGGGAGAAAGGGATAATATAGACAATTTTAGACCAATTTCTATGCCATCAGTGTTTGCTAAAGTTATTAAAAAGGCCATGTATGTAAGGATATGTGATCATTTTGTATCACTTAAATGGCTATCAAATATACAGTGTGTCCTTAGAAGTCATTTAACAACTGAAAATGCTATATTCTCTTTTCTCTGTGAGGTACTGGATGGGTTAAACAAAAGGTTTCATATGCTAGGCATATTTTTTTTATTTAACTAAGGCGTCTGATTGTGTTGATCACAAAATATTGCTCCAGAAGTTGGATCATTATGGAATACAGGGAGTAGCTCACAATTGGTTCACCTCTTACTTTAACAACAGACATCAAAAGGTCATGATTCACAGTATTGAGAATGGCTGTGGTGTGGGGTCTAAGTGGGGTACAGTCAAATGGAGGGTGCCCCAGGGATCAGTGTTGGGGTCACTACTGTTCCTTATTTGTATAAATGATATGTCCTCTAGTATTATGGGTAACTCTAAAATACTTCTGTTTGCTGATGACACTAGTTTCGTAGTAAAGAGTGTTATGTGCAACATTGGCTCGGTTTCACATGGTGCAGTTCATGACCTAAGTTCATGGCTTGTAGAAAATAGACTGATGCTAAATCACAGTAACACTCAGTTTTTACAGTTTCTAACACACAATTCAACAAAACTTGATGTTTTAATTTCACAGAATGGGCATATGATTAGTGGAACTGAACAGTTCAAGTTTCTAGATGTTCAGATAGATAGTAAACTCTTGTGGAAAGCCCATGTTCAGGATTATGTTCAAAGACCTAACGCTGCCATTTTTACTGTTCAAAGAGTATCTGAAGTAAGTGACTGTTCGACACTAAAATTAGTCTGCTTATTATCATTCACTTATGTCATATGGTATTATATTTTGGGGTAACTCTTCCCATTCTGAAAGTATATTTTTGCCTCAGAAATTGGCAGTTCGGGCAATAAGTGGTGTAAGTTCATGAAACTCTTGTCGACCCCTGTTTACTAGTCTGGGTATTTTGACATTGACCTCTCAATACATATATTCTTCACTGTCATTTCTTGTTAACAATATCAGCTTATCCCAAGAATAAGAGGCTTTCACATGGTTAATACTCGGCATAGATCCAACCTGCATTTTGATTGGACTTCCTTAATAATTGTGCAGAAAGGTGTGCAGTATACTGCTGCATCCATTTTCAATAAGTTACCACAAGAATTCAAAAATCTTAGCAATAATCCATACACTTTCAAATCAAAACTGAAGTGTTCCTCATGGATAACTCCTTATATCTGGTTGAGGAGAGCCTTGAAAAATTAAGCTGATTCTTATGTTATACTGTTGATTGCGTGTACTTAAACTTATGGCTTGACTTTTTTTGGGTTCAGAAACATTTTACTTCAGCTTGACTTTTTTGGGTTCATAAACATTTTATTTTTATCTGTTAAACATTTTATTTTTATCTGTTATTATTTTTATGTTGTAATTTAATGTACTGACATGTTCCATAACCTTGGAGACTTGCTCCTTAATTTGGTCCTACGGAACATAACGTGTAAATAAAAAAATAAAAATCATATACCAGTACTAGTCATTCCACTCCAAAATGGAGCAAGGGGAAAAAATCTGTCTTTATGTCTCCCTCCAAATCCTAATTTCTCTTATCTTGTTTCTGCAGTCCTTATATGAAATGTACATGGGTTGTAGTTGAACTTTTCTGTAGTTAGTTGAAAATCCTTGTTCTCTAAACTTTCTCAACAGTGTTTTGTGAAAAGAATGTCATCTTCCATTCAGAGATTCTGATTTGAGTTCACAAAGCATCTTCATTATAATATTTCTTTGCTGTATATGTTTAATCTTATCTGGTGGAGATCCTGAGTGCTCGAGCAGTACTTACGAATGGGTCACTTAAGTTTTTTGCATTTCGCCTTTGTAGATAAGCTACACTTTCCTAAAACTCCCCCAATGAACTTAAGTTGACCATTTGCCTCACCTTCTACCAGCAGGTGGTTTTAATTAAAGTGCAGCTAATCATGGAGGTCCAGTGTGGGTTGTAGTTACCGTATGACAACAGAACTTGGTAGATATTCTAATGCATTAATGCAGAACCAATTTATTATGGAAAAAATTAGTTCAAATATTGGCCACTAAGTGCACATCTGCCAATGTACAGTATCTTGTTGACATATCTGGTGCTCATATTGGACAAATTGTGTAAGAGGTAGTTAACAATAAAATCAATATTATGCCCTTCTCACTTGTTTGACCTTTTCTGTCAACATCTTGTTGCTAACCTATTACACATGGAAACATTTCTAAATGTCTTTCTTGCATTCACAGTGTCAGAAATGTACCTGGTGGCCAAAATGGGAACTAATCTTTTTTCCAGGATAAATTGGTTCTGCATTAACATATTAGAATATCTACAAAATTTTGCTCTCATATGATAATCACAGCCCACACTGGACTTCTGTAAATAGCTGCACTTAAATTGTAACTATCCAGTGCCATCATTACAAGCTCATCCCATCTCATATTGCTTAGCAACATTATGCCTAGATATTTAATCAACATGACTATGCCAAGCAGCACGTCTCTAATGCTCTATTCAAGCATTACAGAATTGTTTTCCCTGTTCATCTACATTAAGTTATATTTTTCTACATTTAGAGCAAGCTACCATTCATCACACAAAATATAGATTCTGTCTAAGTCATCGTGTATCCTTCTGTAATTGCTCAACAACAATACTGTCCTGTATGTTACAGTGTAATCAGCAAACAGTCACAGATTGCTGCTCAACCTATCCATCACATCATTTATGTATACAGAGAACAAGAGTGGTCCCTTTACATTTCCCTGGGGCACTCCTGAAGATATCCTTGTCACTGATGAACACTTGCATTGAGGACACATACCGTTTGCTATTATCTAAGAGGTCTCTTAGCCACTCACATATCTGGGAACCTATTCCATTTGCTTGGATCTTCACTAACAGTCTACAGTGGGGCACCATGTCAAACATGATCCAGAAATCTAGGAATATGTAATCTGCCTGTTGACCATCACCCACAGTTCACAGTATATCATGCGAGAAAAGGAAAGCTGAATTTTGCACAGGTAATGCTTTCTAAACCTGTGGTGATTTGTGGGTGGAAACATTTCTGGGTCAAGGACATTTACTATATTCAAACTCAGAATATGTTCAAGAATTCTGCAGCATATCCATATTAAGGACATCAGTCTGTAATTTTGTGCATCTGTTCCTGCTTTTATCATATATTCAGTAGCTACCTGTGAGTTTTTCCAGTTGCTTGGGTTTTTACCCTGGCAGAGAGATTCATAAGTGCAAGCTAAGAAGGGGCAATGCCACAGGGTACTCTCTGCAAAACCAAACTAAGAATCTGTCTGTACCTGTTGACTTATTTGTTTTCAATGTTTCCAGTTGCTTCTCAACACTAGGGATGCCTATTTCTATGTCCTCCATATGGAGACTGTGCGATTCTCAAATTATGGTATGTCTGTGAGATCCTCCTGCATGAATTATTTTTTTAAATGTGAAATTTAAAATTTCAGCTGTCCTTTTGCTGTCTTCTGTTGCCACATGATGTTTGTTGTTGAGTGACTAGATAGAAACCTTTGATCCACTTACTGCATGTCACATTTAAAAGACCACTGCATTATTCACACATTACATCACACAAACAGACAACTTATTTACAAAATTACACTTAAAAGATATTGTATTTCATATCACTTACTTTCAGGGAATAAACATCATTTTTTTATGTTTATGTTTGCCCTTTACTTTTTTCCTGACAATGTTCTTCATTTTCTGCAAATTCAAATCAATCTTCTTTTGCTTGTGCCTTGACCTGCAGTTCGCAGAGTCAGCATGGTTACAATCAGATTTGGCATGGTTAAATTGAAGGGATGGCCAGATGCCCTTCCTGCTGTCACCCTGTACTCTCCAGTATAAAATAGTATACCCCAGCTTTCTGCGTCTAGGGTAAATCATGAAATAGTGTGAACGTGTTTCAGATGTCTGTGAGTCATGTAAATGAGGTGGGACATGGGGACCAGCCTGGTATTCACCTAGTGGGATGCGGAAAACTGCCTAAAAACCACACTGGCCCTCTTCATTAATCCGCTGGCCGGATTCGATCTGGGGCCAGTGTGCCTACCTGAGTCCAGAAAGCAGCACATTAGCACTCTCAACTAACCTGGCAGGTCTCTGCTAATTCAAAACAATGGTATAGGCAAATGAAATTTTGCCCTGCATACTCTAATAGCAGATCAATGCATTTCAGTTACTTGGTAGCCTTGAGTACTTCTTTCTTCCCTTATTTTTACTTCTGCCTAAAGTAATAGTCAAAACTGCAATTGCTATTACATTTGTAAGAAACATGTTGCTTTTATGGTTTTTATCTGGTTTTCTGATTATGCATGTACCTTATGACTTCGACATCCTTGATACTGGTTTGATGTTTGGACTAGAAACTATGTTTATGCCTGTGTACATATTGTATTTGAGACTTCTGTCTAAAGTTGAGGGGTAGTGCTCAGAACTGCAGTTACAATAAATGGAAATAAAAAGATAATTAACAAACTTAAGTGGAAACAACCAGTTTAGTAATTACATCAAGGCTGTGAACCCATCCCTCATCACAATTTATTATTTTTGTTTTTTCCCAATGGAATACTGTGATAATTAATTTTAATTTTTAGGGACATTATATTTACATGTAAAACTAATAGTGGATCATTATAATATAAATGTTAGTCTGAACTGTTCTGCAGTAGTAAATCAGTTTGTTCATTTCCCTTTTGTAGTCTTGCACCACATGGAGTGGTGTACTTCACACTTCCTGTTAGGTTTTGGATGGTTCTGGTTCCAGGTGTAGGTGACGAAGAGATTTCCTTACTGCTAACCATAAAAAAGATGACTGCTTCTCCCTGGTGGTTTTCTGGTCATAGTGGAGACATGTGCAGCGGGTTTGTTAATACACCTATGACACACAACCTGGCTGCTTGTATTTGGCACCAAATATGTTCTTGATGGAGAAGGATCTTTTTTGGTCCTGTACATAGACTGGCTGATTGTACTGGACACTCTGTCAGCTGCAGATGGAGAAGGAGATGTTTGGTGTTGGCTATGGATGGGCTGCTTGTATTGGACACCACATCAGCTCTGGGTGATGATGGAGTTTCTTTGGCATTGCCCACAGACTGACTGCTAGCATTTACCTTTGCATCAACACTGGATAAAGGTAGTGTGTTGACATTTTCAGACAGCCTTCTCTGTTGTGAGCTTCATGATAGAGTGGTGGACTGGACTATGGTTCTTTGTGTAACATGACTCTGGGTTGATTTCAACATACACTACTGGCCATTAAAATTGCTACACCAAGAAGAAATGCATATGATAAACAGGTATTCATTGGATAGATATATTATACTAATACTGACATGTGATTACATTTTCACGCAATTTGGGTGCATAGATCCTGAGAAATCAGTATCCAGAACAACCACCTCTGGCCGTAATAATGGCCTTGGTATGCCTGGGCATTGAGTCAAACAGAGCTTGGATGGTGTGTACATGTACAGCTGCCCATGCAGCTTCAACATGATACCACAGTTCATCAAAAGTAGCGACAGGCGTATTGTGACAAGCGAATTGCTCGGCCACCATTGACCAGATGTTTTCAATTGGTGAGAGATCTGGAGAATGTGCTGGCCAGGACAGTAGTCAAACATTTTCTGTATCCAGAAAGGCCCGTACAGGACCTGAAACATGCGGTTGTGCATTATACTGCTGAAATGTAGGGTTTCGAAGGGATCGAATGAAGGGTAGAGCCAAGGGTCGTAACACATCTGAAATGTAACATCCACTGTTCAAAGTGCCGTCAATGTGAAGAAGAAGTGACCAAGTTGTGTAACCAAAGGCACCCCATACCATCACACCGGGTGATATGCCAGTATGGCGATGACCAATACACGCTTCCAATGTGCATTCACCGCGATGTCACCAAATACGGATGCGACCATCATGATGCTGTAAACAGAAACTGGGTTCATCCGAAAAAATGACGTTTTGCCATTCATGCACCCAGGTTCATCGTTGAGTACACTATTGCAGGTGCTCCTGTCTGTGATGCAGCGTCAAGGGTAACCACAGCCATTGTTTCTGAGCTGATAGTCCATGCTGCTGCAAATGTCGTCGAACTGTTCGTGCAGATGGTTGTTGTCTTGCAAACATCTCCATCTGTTGACTCAGGGATCAAGACGTGGCTGCACGATCCATTACAGCCATGATGATAAGACGCCTGTCATCTCAACTGCTAGTGATATGAGGCCATTGGGATCCAGCACAGCATTCTGTATTACCCTCCTGAACCCACCAATTCCATATTCTACTTACAGTCATTGGATCTCAACCAACGCGAGCAGCAATGTCGCGATACGATAAACCGCAATCTCAATAGGCTGCAATCTTACTTTATCAAATTCAGAAACGTGATGGTATGCATATCTCCTCCTTACACAAGGCATCACAACTACATTTCACGAGGCAACGCTGGTCAACTGCTGTTTATGTATGAGAAATCGGTTGGAAACTTTCCTCATGTCAGCACGTTGTAGGTGTCGCCACCAGTGCCAACCTTGTGTGAATGGTCTGAAAAGCTAATCATTTGCATATCAGAGCATCTACTTCCTGTTGGTTATATTTCGTGTCTGTAGCATGTCATCTTTGTGGTGTAGCAATTTTAATGCCCAGTAGTGTCTTTCCTGAAGAGGAGGTGACCTCTATTACTTTTTTCTTGAGCTATATACATTTAACTGGGCTAGAAAGACTTTTCCAAAGTTTAGGCTACCTTCTAGGTTTGGAAAGTAGCCCACATTTTGTATAATACTATTTTTCTAGAAAGCAGTTGATACCCACTGTTGCATGTCAACCTTGTATAGGGCACTAAAACAGGTAAAATTTTCCAGGTCCCAGAGCAAAGCTATCTCACTGCATTATGGCACTGCTGACACTGCAACTGGGTCAGGGCAAAACATGACATCAGCATTTCTGGCGAGTCAGGCAGCAGACTACAGCAGAATGTAGTGGGTCAGAGCAACCAAACAGGGTCACAATACCTTCATTATAAGATGAAAGAAAGGCTAAGGCAAATGCAACAAACAGTACCAAGAGTTTTTAAAACCAGTTCTGTAATATAACCAAGCACACAAGATGGAAAACCACTGATACCTTCATTATAGCAAGCTCTATGCAGAAATGACAAATGACATCAGGTAAACGTTAGCCACTACTTCACTCCATAAATACTGAGCAGTTTAGCTCATAAGGCAGTCAGTCAGATGGATCATTGGCATACATGATATTTGCACTCAATTTCTTGATTACAGCAAAGTGATGTCTGGCACAAGTCTGTTATCAATAGACAACAACAGGTGCTACTTGGAGAGATGGCTACCTCACCACAATCACCAGTCGCAGAGTTCAACACCACAGTCTGCCTCTGTCACAGATGGGAGGATCAGGATATCTTTCCATCCCATCACAATCAGGACCCTATCATTGTCCACATTCTAGTGAACTGAATAGGGCCTACCTGGATGGCAGGTCAATATTGTCGAACCTCATGGCTACACGGCAACTGTCATTGTGGTATGACGGATGATAAAGAAGGATGATGAGTGGGAGGGGACAGATCATCTCCGAAGTTGGCTTGTGTAAGTTCAATACATGTGCTGCCATCACACACTGCCATGGTATCACATTACAGCCAGTGCCGGGGCCACTGCAAGTGGTGAACTCAGAGTACAGCAGCTGGCTGGACTGAAGTGTGCGGTGTCAGCTGCCTTGAGCAGGCTGAAGGCCACTTAAATGAGATTCCTCAGTGGGTATTGGGAGGCAATGTCAACCACAAGTCAAGATGCTACTTGTATTTTTATGGAAATAAATAACTAATTCTGAATCTTCCTTCACTGTGTCTACTGGTGACCACAGGTCACTACCATCCTTCCGTGGAAAACTGGCAAGGAGCAAACTGGGAGAGTGCCTCCTAACATGGAACCCACTCTACTTATGCCCACCCAATAGTCACCCATTGCAAAATTGCTGCCAGGAAGCGATTGTGTGTCTGACACTTGCAGCATCTACATCAGAAGGCTATACGAAGTGATTCATACAGAGCCTTACCACTAGTTACAACATTTGTGGGGTGAGTCACTGAAAAGCTTTGTTTCTCACAGAAGTATGTTTTGGTAATGATCATGTCCAGATTAAGAAAAGTTAATATCTGCCTTTAAGGGAAATTACAGTAAAGTGTATTTTGTACCAGTGGATTGTAAAATTTGTAATTTATCTAGTCACTTAATGCCTTGTGATAGGTTTATTCTTGTAATATATTCCACTTACAGTATGGTCAGCAAAAGAGAGCTCTATTAACTGTCACTGGGTGTGGATGAGATGAAGTAATTTTGATATTCAGTATAGTGTATACTGTGTGTGGTGTATAATGCTTACTGTGATAGACAAAGAAACTTAACAAATATGGCACAAATGTGGGCATCCAACTCTCACAGAGCAGGTTAAATTATTAAAAGAACAGGATGACCAAATGGCACAGCAGTTACATAATCAAATGAGAGATCCTTCACAATCAGATCATAGTAAAATTTAATAATACTGGCAGTATCTTCGCCATCCATGGATCTTGTAGCTGCTAGTCTTCTTTCCTTTTCTTCTGGCAAAACATCAGAGGCTGTCATTATTTTTATTCAGGACATGTTATCTGCAGCCACCTTGTGCAACTGGTCTGAGCAAGCATCACTGCCAATGGCTGTATTGCATTTGTCAGGTGAGACTAAGATGTACATCAGGTACCATGACGTTTTCAGTGAAGTAATCACATTTACAGAGTTTGTAAATGGCTTAAAGCAATAGTACAGAAAACAAATTAGTGCTAGTTTCTTTTGAGAAAAGTTAAGTAATATGAGACAATTACCAAATGAGACAGTTGAAGTGTTTTTGGACAGGATACACAAGTTGAATGCCCAAACTTATGAGTTGACTAACAAACCAGATGCTAACGTAGTTTTATTGAGAGGGGCTGAGGATATCGCATTGAATGTGTTCTTGAGAGGGATTTCTTCAGAATTTTCTTGCAGAGTGAGAATGGAAAATCCATAAGATGTAGCAGCAGTGCTGCAAGTAGCCAATTATCTGCAAGAGGTAGATACTGCTACTAAGTCTCAGTATGATCAGAAAATGTTTGTGTTGAACAAGTAAGTAACAAGTAAGTTGAACAAAGAATGTTATTGCTGTGCAAGAAGGGACATTTCAAAGCACAGTGTCACCAAACACAATGTTTTAATTGACAATAGGTTGGTCATAAGGCACAGGAGTGTAGGTCAAACAAAGATGGTTACTATAATGGGAAAAAGAAATCATTATATTACAATGGGTCTTCCTCCCGTTGAGAAACATTTCCTTAAATAGAAGTACATTCAATGCACACTCATAGATGGGTTGTTCATCAGTGGCTTGTTTGAAAGGAAGCAATATGAATTTTTGGTAGATATAGGGTGGCATGTATTGGTAGTCGTTCTGGACCTCCTGGATGAGAGCAGGTTACAAGAGCCAAGGTATAAGTTGCGTGCAATAGGTGGCAATGCAATTGATACAATCAGGACAACAAGGCTCAGGTTTAAAATAGGAAACACAAAGTTTCATGAGAAAATGTAAGTGTTGCCAACTGTGGGACAAGGTGTCACTGTGATAATTGGATTAGATTTTCTGGTTAGGCATTGTGCTAGAATAAACCTTTGGAAATGGATGATTGAACTCAACAGTCAGTTATTTCCATTTGATAAAACAGTTACAAATGTTTCTGTATCACAAGATGCATTCATTGCAAAGACAACATCAAATAAATTGTGAATAAGTGGATTAAAAGTTGTTTTGCGAGACAGAGCACATGCAGGTACAGGAAAACTAATGTGGGTACCAAGTAGCTTGTAACACTCCACAGGGTATAGTGTGTTTGGTAGAATCATTAACAAGTAATGATATGTTCGATGAGTAACATTGTTTTCTATGTAGGTTTATAATGTGTACAAGGAATATTAATGGTCAATTTATAGAGCAAATAAGCCTGGATAGTTTTGGGGGAGATGACACAAGTCTTCCAAAGGGATTACTGACAGGCATGTTAGAAGTTCTCGAAGAGGAGGATACTCAGGATTCTAGGGTACAAGGCAGTACAGAGCAAACTATTGACATACATGCATTGTGAGAAAAAGTAAAACACCTTCAGGGTGAAGATAGGTCATTAATTGAATCAGTGCTAATATGGTATAAAGATATGTTCAATCGACAAGGAGTGTTACCCACCAAACCAACCACACAACACAGAATACCAACAAGCAATCATCCACCAGTATTTAGA
Source organism: Schistocerca cancellata (assembly GCF_023864275.1). Classification (NCBI taxonomy): domain Eukaryota; kingdom Metazoa; phylum Arthropoda; class Insecta; order Orthoptera; family Acrididae; genus Schistocerca; species Schistocerca cancellata. Next base: position 206,498,035 of record NC_064629.1, on the reverse strand, counting down.
AAACAGTACCAGTTACCTGAGCATTTACAGCGTTTAGTAGGGGAATGGTGTATCAGCAGTTATCAGACGGGACTACAGAACGTAGGGACAGTCCATGGTCATGATTGTGGGTAAGAAGTCACCAGATGGAACAAAGAAAAATCAGTTTTGTTGTTCCCAGAATGAGACTTTCACTCTGCAGCGGAGTGTGCGCTGATATGAAACTTCCTGGCAGATTAAAACTGTGTGCCCGACCGAGACTCGAACTCGGGACCTTTGCCTTCCGCGGGCAAGTGCTCTACCAAAGGTCCCGAGTTCGAGTCTCGGTCGGGCACACAGTTTTAATCTGCCAGGAAGTTTGAGTTTTGTTGTTACTATAGATTCTTAAATAAGAAACAGTAACAGATGTGTGCCCAATCCCCAATATTACTGACACATTAAATAACTTGTTTCAGTGCAAGTTCTTTTTGACCCCAGATTTAAGAAGAGGAAACCATCAAATTGAGGTACACCCTGAGGAAAGACCTAAAGCAGCATTTACTAGGACTTCTGGTCACTATCAGTATTGTAGAATGCCTTTTGGGCTGAAAAATGCAGCCACTACATTTGAACGTTTATTAGATGGAGTCTTCAGATGTGTAAAATCAAACAAATGAGTGGTGTATCTCAACAATATAGTTATATTCACAAAAAGCCTTGAAGAGCTTGTTCATCATTTGGAAATGGTATTTGACAGGTTGAGAAACACTTGACTTATGCTTAACATTGATAAGTGTCACTCTGTACAATCACAGGTATACTATCTGGGGCACATAATTAGCCAAGATGCAGTAAGGACAGATCCACACCTTACATCAGCAGTAAATGAATTTCTGGTCTCTCAGACAGTTAAACAATTACTATATTTCCTTCGATTAGCAAACTATCATAGAAAATTTGTGAAGGGGTTTGCTGGAGTGGCATAACCACTAACAAAATTATTGCAAAAAGTTTTTACATTTAGCTGGACACCTGAGTGTCAGATACCATTTTAAAATTTAAAAGATGTTCAACTTCAGATCCAGTTTTGATTTTTCCAGATTTCACAAAAGAATTCATATTGTTATTTGACGGAAGTGGTACAACTTTGGGAGCAGTTTTGCAGCAAATCATTGATGGGAAAGAACAACCAGAAGCATATGCATCTTGTCAGCTTAATAAGGCCGAACAAAATTATCTTACCACTGGAAAGGAGATGTTAGCATTAATATATGATATTTATTATTTTAGATGTTACCTGTATGGGCGTAAGTTCAGAGTGATTACTGATCATGCAGCTTTAAAATGGCTATTAGGGCTAAATGATCCTTCAAGTTGTCAAATGAGTTGGGTTTTGAAACTAAGTGAATTTCAATATGCTGTGATTCACAAACCTGGCGTTAAACACACATATAGAACTAAAACCAAGACGCTAGGCCATTACTTAATTCTCAACATGTAGACTGGGATGTATATTTGGATTTTGTAGTTTGTGCCTGCAATTGAAAAACTCATACAAGAACAGGATTATCACCTTATGAGGTGGTATGTGGATGCAAAATACCTTCTCCACTTGATGTAATTCAACCAGAGTTGGGAAAAGAAGGTGAACATGTTAAGGGATTCACAAAAACTCTAAAGGAAGTCTAGCAAAAGGTAAAATGGGCTAACACAAAATGCTAAAATGTCAAGAGTGTGTGGGATTAAGTAAGAGGAATTTACCACATTATCAGAGACTCTTACACTCCTAAGGGTAAGATAAAAAGTTTTTGATGAATTTTCAGGGTCCTTACCAGATGACCAAGAAAAAGACACCTGTAAATGTAAAGTTACAATTACTAGGACAAACTTCAGTAGTCCATATCAGTGGAATTAAACCTTTTCAAGCTACCACAGATTCTTTTCCTCATGTACCAGTGGAGATACCACATAATGAGATTAAGAAAGAAAAGAGTAAAGAAATACTGTGGAATAGGCCTTCTGGGTTGAGACCAAGGGATACACAGTTGTGAATGTAGAGATAGGTGGGTAATAGTAGGATTTTTTCTTTGTTTTCATTGATTCATGTAGTGTACTTGCAAATATAGGTATTTTTGTTCTTTCCCACTTTTTTCTAAAGAGGAAGGGAGTACATATAAATTATCTCACCTAAGTGATGGCAAGGATGATGCCTAGATGGAGTATAGTGAGTGTTATGATATTGCTCATTGTTGGAGCAGAAGGAATTGTCAACCAGCCTTTACAGAATGGAGTTTTGTTTGTGCAGCCGCTGCATGTAGTCCTTATGAATTACAGGTGGCCATGAGACTGACATTTGACATCTGGGAGGTAAGGAATGAAGTGACAAGATTGTAAGATATGTTCTTAGAAGCACTAAAGGAAGCGAAATGGGGCAGTATGATAGAGGATATATTAAATGAATATTATGAACTTAAGTTCTACGATAAGCTGAGAGATCAGTTGCAGCAAGTGACAAGTACAGTTCCAAATTCTCTTGTATGGAGGAAGAGGGTGTTAAAGGACATCCTCCTCTAGCATTACTTTCCCTTAACAGAAGTAGTCGATACCAAAAACATTACAACTTTTTAAACAGGTTAATATTATCTCAGCTGTTTTTCTAAAAGAATTTCATATGATTTTGTACACGATGTGGTATATTTCAGGCTATAATCCATAATTGTATGTGCAGTTAAAATAACTTTTTTTTTTTTTTTTAGATATTTGAAATTACAAAATATCTGGCACACTTAAAATTCCTATTATTAATTAATTGGGCAATCTGACAATATTCATTATGTTTACTTCTGGATTCATTTATAAAATAATGATATAAATTGGTGGAGATTCATTTGCCAAGAAAATTTGTAAACTCTTTGAAATATTGTTAGTACCACAGAATGGATTAGTAATGGGCATGCTTCTGTTGTGCTCGGACGTGCTTTTATTTTTGGCAACAACAATGTAATTTTGGGTTTTGAAGTGGAAATTGTAAAGTCAGTGTTATACAAAAAAATGAGAAAGAATAAAAATTACAGAAACAGAAATCTCTGCTCAGGCAATGCTTCAGCATTATTTACATCAATTGGAACTAAGAGAACCTACAATGTCAAAAATTTCAACTTCAAGGATCAGTCCTTAGACATGAAGAACTGGAGCCAACTATCAGAAAAGAAGAAAAATAGAAAGTTTATTGTAAATCTTACTCCTCTCAAAGCTCATTAAAAGAGTCATTAGGAAGTCTGTGACAATCAATAAATGATGTGAGAGAGGAGTATATTACAAGGGGATGGCTCAATGCTGGAGGGAAACTACTAGAAACCCTGTTTGGCACAGCAGGTAGAGATGATATTGCAAGTCTGAATAGTACAATTGGCCAAGTGCAAGAAGTTATGAGACAAACAGAAAATATAGCAACTGGCATATGGCACAAATTACGGGTATGGAGCAAGGATTGTTAAACATAACTAAAACAATACATAAAATAACTATGGAATTACAGCAGTATGCTAATGATACAATGATTACTGTAAATAAGGATTCAGGTATAATACAGAATCATCTAAAAACTTTGGACAGTGCAGTAGGCATAGCTAGGGTAATGAGGGAATGAGCAAACAGTGTAAGAGATGCTAGAGTAGAACTGGAGAGAATTCAAGGAGCTGTTCAGCATGCTATGCATTAACAATTAAGCACTACACTGCTAACACCGTAAAAATTTTTGCAAGGGCTAGCGCCAAGCCATGCGGATTGTGTAACCAGCTGGCTAGGCACCCAGCGGGCAGTGCGGCACTATGCTTTTTTAATTTTTTCAAATTGTTACATCCTTGAGCCCCCGTTCACCAGATGTACGACTAGCAGTTCTAGGCTGACGCTCCCGGTTACAGGAGTCAAGGATAACACTTTATTAATAATTATAATACAAGGTAATATCACCAGTTACAGTTACATTTTCAGCAAGTACACCAAGTCCTTTCATCCATACATGTATTTTCTCATCATTAGAAACTTTTCTACATGAGCAGGTATACAATGTAAAAGGCATATTACTATAAACAAAACTAGGTCTACTTTGAGTCTTCCGGTCGATTCCACAATTTCAAGTCTTATAGGTGATGACATCTTGGTCGGCAAAAGATTCAAGTCCAGGTAGTGATGCATTCTCACAGTGGACAATTGTGAGTGTAAACCACCCACTGCCAGCTGCTCCAGTTGCGACATCAAGTGAAAAATTAACTCGACAACCACAGAAAAAAATAGGTCCATTAAGAATAACAGATTGTGCTGTGCCATTTCCTCCAAGTTTATTTTCAAGGCTGATTATGTGTTTATAAACAGGCATTCGATGGCGATGATGATGATACAGACGTCGATGGGGCATAGTGCTTCAAAGCTGTTGCAGATAGAGCTCACAGTGGAATGGTTCCGCTGGCGTGCACTGTCTGCTTATATAGCGAACGCATGACCTTCGTTACGTAAGGCGTTGATAACGGACATAGACTCTGCAGGAACCAGCACAATCTGTTATTTTTAATGGACCTTTTCCATGGTTGTTGAGCTAATTTTTCACTTGATGTCGCAACTGGAGCAGCTGGCAGTGGGTGGTTTACACTAGCAATTGTCCGCTGTTAGAATGCATCACTACCTGGACTTGAATCTTTTGCCGACCGAGATGTCATCACCTATAAGACTTGGCATTGTGGAATTGACCCGAAGACTCAAAGTAGACCTAGTTTTGTTTATAGTAATATGCCTTTTACATTGTATACACACTCATGTAGAAAAGTTTCTAATGATGAGAAAATACATGTATGGATGAAAGGACTTGGTGTACTCGCTGAAAATGTAACTGTAACTGGTGATATTACCTTGGGTGCCTAGCCAGCTGGTTATGCAACCCGACACACACACACACACACACACACACACACACGCACACACACACACACACAGTTCCTCATAATCCTCATAACTATCTTTAGGTTAGAATTTGTGTGTTATACTATTCATGCGTATCCAATTGGATGGAGTCAGTGAAGTGATGTTTGACACAAGTCTGTTGTAGATTTCATGTATGCTGTGGACAACAGCCATTACTGGGAGAGATGTCTACCTTGCCACAGTCAGCAGTTTCAGAGTTCAACAGCACAGTCTGCCTCTGTCACAGATGGGAGGACCTGAGGACCAATATTGTTGAACCTCATGGCTACACATCAGCCGTCATTGTGGTATGGCGCATGATGCAGAAGGGTGGTGAGCTGAAGGGGACAGAGCACCTCCCAAGTCAGTTTGTGTAAGTTCAATACATGCACTGCTGTCGCTCACTGCCGAGGCATCATCGTACAGCATGTGCCAGGGCCACCGCAAGTGGCAAACTGCCAGTGCACCAGCTGCCTGGAACGAAGTGTGTGGTGCCAGTTGCCTTGAGCGGTCTGAAGGTTGTTTATGACATGATTCTTCAGCAGACACAGATGATGCCAATCATGAGTCAAGATGCTACCTGTATTTTTATGGAAATAAATAACAAATTCTGAATCTTCTTTCACTGCACCTACTGGCAACCACAGGTCACTACCATCCTTCCAAGGAAAACTGGTTAGGAGTGAACTGGGAAAGCACCTCCTGTCACAGAACCAGTTCTACTTATGCCCTCCCATTTGTCACCTCTTGCACCACTACAAGGACGTTGGCGAACATGCCACTTTGAATGAATAAAATGTGGTGAACCACATGGTTTGTGTGCACAGCATGGCATCCACTGAATTGTATACTGGAGCCCTCCTCTTTATAAGCATAATGCAGCAGGCACTCACTCTCATATAATTTTCATACTTATTGTCAGCAGCTGCTTATATCATTGCTGCCTGGAGTGGTCGAGCGGTTCTATGCGCTACAGTCTGGAACTGCGCGAATGCCACACTTGCAGATTCAAATCCTGCCTTGGGCATGGATGTGTATGATGTCCTTAGGTTAGTTAGCTTTAAGTAGTTCTAAGTTCTAGGGGACTGATGACCTCAAAAGTTAAGTCCCACAGTGCTCAGAGCCATTTGAACCATTTTGATCTTGTATCATTATTTGGATTATTTCCATGTTAGTGTCTATGTTCTCAACTGTTGTTTGTTTGTATGAGGAAGAAGAATAAACTTTGGTTCATTATGGCTGTGCTCTTGTTTGTGCCTTACAGTATAATACAGTTGGTGATGAGTGTGTTATTCACTTCCACATGCTTAGTCTGTTTGGTTGTTCCTTTGGTTTTCTGTCCAGGGATGCTTGCTCCAATCTCTCCTTAAGCAGCAGCAAGCTCTTATGGTTGTTATCATGAACTTGTCAGGCAAGCTAACTATGCAGGCTCCCACACTGTTGGCATACCCACCACCCTTTCCCCGTTATGGTGATATGGCCAAAGCCTGGAAGGCTTATGAGAAGTGGCTTCAGCAACACTTCCTCACTTTTGATGTTACTGATGCAGACATGTGTAAGTCTTTGTTCCTGTCTTGAATTTCTCCTCAGATCTACCAGTTGTTGTGCCTGTTAGCCCCACTCCAGGAACCTGCATCACTTTTGTTTGATGAAATGTGTAAAGATGTTGTCAAATTGTCGCCATAAACACATGCATGTCATTGCAATGCATGTAGAGTTCTATGATTGTCATGAATAGCCCCAACAGTCTTACCCCACTTGGGCTACCAGCCTTTATGGCCTTGGCCTAAGTCACAAATGTCAGCTTGTTACTGATGCTCATCATGATTCCTATGCTGATTTTATGGTCTGTGATGCCATAATTCAGATGGCTCCTGGCAAGAAGGTGTGTCAATGTGCACTATGGTATGAGAATCCATCTTTGGCTGAAGTGTTGAATATTGCTTGATATTTTGAGGTATCTCATGCAATGCACTGTCCTGGCTCCTGATTGGACCAGGTTCTACTTTTGATCAAGAAGAGTTAATTTGTTTTCATGTAGACACTGAGGCACAACATACAGTGGAACTGTTTCCTATTATGGGCTCCAGGATTGCAGCTACTATTACTGTCAATCAGGTTTTATGACAAGGTGTTCACCTCATTGAGCATGGTTGGCTGGACAGGCCTAGGCCTTCATGCAGGGCTTCTGATCCTTTGCATAACTATTTTGCCCTCCATCACCACTTTCAGTATTTGATGGCATTTTTCTCTTAGCTACAGATGTGCTGTTGCCTAGGGTGGTGATCCCGGCCACCCTATGATGGTATGTGCTTCAGCTCCTACACCAGAGTCAGGGAAATTGGGGGATCTCCATTGATGGTGGCATTGTACATCCTGTCACAGCCTGCTCTCACCATGGGTGACACTCTATGGCCTGCACTGCCGTGTCCGTGGGAATGCACCCATCTAGATTTTGCGGGACCCTTTCTAAATTATAGCTGGTTGTTGATTGTCAATGTTTTCTCTAAATTTGCATATGTTATCCTCTGTTCTTTGATGTCAGCCATGGCTATGATTCACACCCTCCCCTTTTAGTATTTGTTGCTGCTGTTCTCTTACCTATGGATGTGCTTTCACCTAGGGTTGTGATCCTGTCCTTCCAACAGCAGGATGTTCTTTAGCTCCTACATCAGGAACACTGGCAGAAGGAGGGAAGGGGGGAGGGGGAATGGTCTCATATACCATGTTATTGGCCCATTGGTATGTGTTTAGGCCCAGCATTGATGTTGACATTGCATATTTTGTCTCACTCTTTTCTCAGCATGCTACCCAGCAGGCAGCATCATAGGTGACATTCTCTCCATGACCTGCATCACAGCATCCGTGTGAAGGCTTTGACGTAATTTCACAGGCCCCTTGCTAAATTCTTACTCAGTGTTTGTTATTGATGTTTTCTCTAAATTAACATGTTATCCGCTGTTCTTCAACATCAATCGCAACTATGATTCAGGCCCTCTCCAAATTTTTTTCTATTGAAAGAGTGCCTTGTATGCCTGTGACAGACGATGGTCTACAGTTTGTGTATCATGTTTTCCCAAATTTCTGCACCCATCAAGGCAATTGACACATGACTGCTCCTCCTTTTCACCTCCAGTCTAATGGTGTGGCAGAAAATCTTGTCCAGATTATTCACGGTTCAAATAAAGAGGTATGTGATGGATTCCTCCACAGACAACACCTTGATACACTTCTTGAGTTCCTACAGGTTTACACTGGTGGGATATCAGATATCAGCTGAGATGCTCCATGGTTGCTGCCATGCATGTTCTGCATCTGCTCATGCCACCCTACCAATGCCTGTCGGCATAGCCCTCATTGCAGTTTACTCCTGGCTTCATGGTATGGGCTCGTGTGTTTGGTACTGGCCAAAGTGGATTCTGGTCACTGTCCACAGATGCCAAGGCCACCACTTCTGTATTGTGAGCAGCAGTAAAAGGCTGGTTATTGCCACCATGACCAGCTGCATCCTCATGTCATGGTGGGCACTGTGGGTCTTGTGCCGCTGCACCCACCTCCTCCTTCAGCACCTGACCTGGTCTGGTGAGGTATCCGTGCTGTGCAGAAAGACCAATGCTACTTGTGGATATCATCAGCTTCTGCCTCTCCATCAGGATCCAGCCCTATAGCACACCTGCTGGTGGGGCTTCTCATGACGCTTCACTGCCACTGGTGAGTCTACTGCCTGCTGGGTTGATGCCTTCAGGTAATTCACTAGTGGAACCCCCCCTCCCTGTGCTCCCAACCAAGTGGGCAGTGCCTTCATTGTTGACACAGTTCCACCATATTGTGGAACCAGATCTCACAATGCTACCAGCACCCTTGTCATCGGTCCTGTCATCAGGGGAACTGCTACTTCGCGTGTCCATGGCCGTGACAGTTCCATCCCTGCCCACCAGTTCCAGTCCGGAGTCTCCTTCTGCCATCACTTGTGGCATCCGCTGCAGAGACCACAGATGTTACAACAGTTGCCCTGATGTCCACATCAACAAAGTGCCCTTTCCCCAAGGGGGGATAGGTGCCATAAACCTATATGTAATACTTGGGTACACACCATGGCAAAAGAACACTGGTGGACTACACTTTGAATATTCCACCAATGGCATCTGTGCAGACTGGCCACTAGAGGCCACCAGTGGTAGGCCACATGACTTGTGTGCACAGCACTGCATCCACCATGCCATTGAGCAGAGCCCGTCTTTTTACAAGCATAGAGGCACTAAGTCTCATACTGTGTTCATGCTTACTATCAGCAACTGCCTGTATCAGTACCTGTATTGTTTCTATGTTTGTTTCTGTGTTCTCAACTGTTGTTCACTTGTATGTGAAAGAAGAATAAACTTTGGTTCATTGTAGTCAAGCTGTTGTTTGTATCTTATCATACAACACAATGAAATTTCTTCTGGTTCGATTCATGTAATTAGCACCTGTGACAAATACTATTAGATCATTCAGTCTGAGTTCCAACACTTCTTTTGCTAAATTTTCAAAGCATTCATTTGATCTAAATATTGCTGATATGCTGTATTCAGAGAATAAAATTTCATGTAAGTCTGATGCACACCTGTTTCCATGTCAGTCAACCAACACAAGAATTCCGTTATTAGTCTTACTTATTTCATTAATTGTAGTTGTGATATGAGTGATACTTTTCCCAGGATCTTAAGTAGTGCTATTCCCCATGAAAGTTTTCACTGTTTCATATGTCATGCTGTAGTGCTTATCAAATACTATTTGAAAGCAGACTGATATTTTCAATTATTTCATTTTTCACTTTAATTTTGACCTTTCTCCCCAGCAGTGTGCCATATTTGTATTTTAAACCTTTTAATTCATCTATCAGGATAAGAATGATAACATCTTTACCTCTGAAGTCACTAAGATTTAGGCTTAAAATACTGTCAGGGCATTTGTGACATAGTCAAATTTTTGGATGTCCCCCACTACAGGTCTATGAAAAGAATAATGTAGCTTACTTAAACTATTCAGTCCTTCAGTTTACATATAAGAAAAAGGCAGCTGAATTCCTACATGATTATATTTATCTTCAACATGGTCTATAATAAGGAAATCCCAAATCACAGAAGAAAACATCAAGGAACTCCACAATATGGCACTGGAGAAAAAAGGCTATTAAAGTCTTATGAAATCTCTGATACCATAGACACATAATAAGAAAGTGTACAGTACATTTTGATGAGAAATGAAAATAGAGAAAGACTTGTGCAACATGTTTCAACACATTTTTTAATCCTAACCAACAGCAAACACTAAAACAATTTTCTCGGGTGTTTCGACCATTTTAAAGATGCAAACTGATTTTTTGCACTTATTTGTTGCTTTATACAAGATACAGAGGCATCTATAAGTGAAATGGCAATCAAAGCAGTGGGCACAATCTGATGGGTCTACACAAAAAGAAACAGAGTCAATATACTTACTGAATGGGCTATGTCTAGTGCATGCAATGCAGATGGTATTATTCAAATTGGTTACCTTGCAGATGGTGAACGAGTAACTATCAAATACTGTATAAATATTTTGATCAACTGGGCAAAAAAGTGCTTGAGACAAGGCTTTGATTCCAAAAAAAATCAAAAAGAATAAACTTTCATGAAGACAGTAAATGATAACTGAAGAAAACTTCACAAGCCAAGATCACTAAAAAAGCATTTCGCTAGATGACTGGTTGCAGCACTGAGGGACAATATATTGTAATATTTTAAAGTGTAAGACCTGATAATGACAGCACATCTCTGTTGCTGATCACTCAAATACTAACAATGTCAGGAATATATAAAGACAGCAGATCTATGGATGTTCTAACACGTTTACAGAATCAATATTTCACTTAGTTTTTCTAGTGTCTCAAGTTTAAGAAGACAGAAACTGGATAACAGCTGTTTTCAGATGTCAATTTACACATAATTATGAAGCAATGGTGGATTTTCCAGATTAATTTTTTTTCATAGAGTACATTTTCTTTCAGAGAAACAGCAAGATTTTTTCAGAAGGCTGTGTAATCATTAAAGGAAATTTTTTATTGTGGTAAGTGAGAGATCTGATGTGTGAATTGTTAAAACACTTGCCCTGTATGTGAAATTTGGCATCCCATTGTGTTTACCAATAGCCACAAATAAATCTATTTGTGTCCAGAAAATATTTTGAGTATAATAAAGGATTATTGATTGGTAGGTGGGATGTTTTGAAATCCTTCCAGAATCACTGTGCTGCAGGTTAGACTGAGGACAGGGGAGAGGTGAGGGGGGATGGATGGGGGGTGGGGGGTGGGGGGGAATTGTAGCTGTAGTACTGGAATGGGAACAGCGAAGGGACTGGATGGGTGAGGACAGTGACTAACGAAGGTTAAGGCCAGAGCGTTATGGGAACATCAGTTGTATCATGTTTGGCAGCTTGTTCAGCAGCACGGTGGCCCACTTGTTTCTTGGCCACAGTTTGTCATTCATGTGGGCAGACAGCTTGTTGGTTGTCATGCCTACATAGAATGTAGCACAGTGGTTAAGCTTAGTTTGTAGACCACATGACTGGTTTCACAGCCCTGCCTTTGATGGGATAGGTGATTTTAGTGACAGGACTGGAGTAGGTGGTGGTAGGAGGATGTATGGGACAGGTCTTGCATCTAGGTCTATTACAGGGGTATGAGCCATGAGGTATGGGATTGGGAGCAGCAGTTGCATAAGGATGGACAAGTATATTGTGTAGATTTGGTAGACAGTGGAATACCACTGTGGGAGGGGTGGGAAGGATAGTGGGCGGGATATTTCTCATTTCAAGGCACAACGGGAGGTAATCATAACCCTGGCAGAGAACATAATTCAATTGCTCAAGTCCTGGGTGGTACTGAGTTACAAGGGGAATGCTCCTTTGTGGCCAGATGGTGGGACTTTGGGAGGTGGTGGGAGACTGGAAAGATAAGGCACAGCAGATTTGTTTTTTTACAAGGTTGGGAGGATAATTACAGTCAGTGAAGGCCACAGTGAGACTCTCAGTTTATTTCAAGAGGGACTGCTCATTATTGCAAATGCGATGACAATGGGTGGCTAGGCTGTAGGGAAGGGACTTCTTGGTACGGAATGTGTGACAGATGTCTAAGTGGAGGTATTGCTGGTTGTTAGTAGGTTTGATATGGACAGAGGCACTGATCTAGCCACCTTTGAGGTGGAGGTCAACGTCTAGGAAGGTGGCTTGTTGGGTTGAGTAGGACCAGGTGAAGCCAATGGGGGAGAAGTTGTTGAGGTTCTGGAGGAATGTGGATAGGGTATCCTCACCTTCGATCCAGACAGCAAAAATGTCATCAGTGAATCTGAACCAGGTGAGGGGGTTAGGATTATGGGTTTTTAGGGAGGAATCCTCTGGGTGGCCCATGAATGGGTTGGCATAGAATGATGCCATGTGGGTGCTCATAGCCGTAACACATATTAGGTTGCAGGTAATGCCTTCAAAGGAGAAATAATTCTGGGTGAGGATATAGTTGGTCATGGTGACTAGGAAGGAGGTTGTTGGCTTAGAATCTACCAGGTGTCGGGAAAGGTAGTGTTGAATAGTGGTAAGGCCATGGGCATTGGGAATCTTAGTGTACAGGAAAGTGGCGTCAATAGTGATGAGCTGTCTGTCTGTGTGAATGGTCACCGACAAACTGTGCCCAAGAAACTAGTGGACCACCCTGTTGCTGAACACGCTGCCAAACATGATATCTTTCATTTCAATGACTGCTTAACAGCCTGTGCCATATGGATCCTTCCCAACAACACCAGCTTTTCTGAATTGTGCAGGTGGGAACTTCCCCTGCAATACATCCTACATTCCCATAACCCTCCTGGCCTCAAAATTTGTTAGTCACTGTCCTCACCCATCCACCCCTTCCCTGTTCCCATTCCAGAACTACACAGATGTCATTCCACCACCACACCCAGTCTTTTTATTTCTCTCCTTTTCCGCTACATCCCCCTCCCCTCCCCAATCACCTCACCCCTGTCTGCCATCTAACCTGCAGCACTAACCCCCACAATATTTTCTTTGTCCTCAGAAGAGGGCAATACATCACAATATATGGGGATGACATTGAGTGCTCATATATTCAATGGGCATTTTGTCCTGGGTATAAGGGGAATGTCCTTATGGTCATGACTGAGCCAACTGTCATCCCTGAGACTCAACTGGTATTCACTATGAAGATCTTTTCATATGAGAACAAACTAGGGCAGCTAGAAGCTTCAATTTTAGCAAACATTGCAACAAGTGGCAGCAAGCAGTTTGATTCTTTGGATGTTCTGAATTCACCTGTGACACTTCAGATTTGAAAGACTTTTATCTCAATTTTTTTCCAAATTATTTATTGAGATAAGGTACTGTACATACTAGTATTTAAAATTGTGACAACAGAAAGTCCTGCTGGATTGTAAATAATTTAAGGAGAAAATTTAACAACTCACCATACAGCAGAGGCTCTGAGTCACTGAAAATCACATAAGACTGAGAATGAGGGCAGGGGCTCTACACACACACACACACACACACACACACACACACACACACACACACACACACATACACACATACCAGTATAGTAATAGTGCCCACTCTGAATACATAGCACCATCACTGCAGTTCGACTATAAAGAGGGATGGTGTCAGGTGGAGTGGGCAAAGGGAAAAAGGGGGTGGAGGATGTGATAGAGGGTTGGGGTAAGGGAAGAAAGTGGTTGCGAGGGAGAAGTATCAGATGGATGGATAGAAATGTGGCACTAGTGAGCTCGTTCTGGCCTTCAATAAGGATACAATGTAGTCCGGTGGAACAATGTCCCCATACAAGTGGTGTGTGTGTGTGTGTGTGTGTGTGTGTGTGTGTGATAGAGAGAGAGAGTGAGTGAGTGTGTGTGTGTGTGTGTGTGTGTGTGTGTCTATAAGCTTTAATTGTGAGAATCTACAAATGAAGACTGCATGGCTCTCACTGAATTTTCTTGATTGTTCAGTATAAAACTATAATCAAAATGGCTATCCCATTTCCCTTGTCATGTACCTCATCTACATTGTTTATGTTCTACATATGGCCCTGACGCTGCTTACTATCTGACTGTGGTATTAAATATAAAATTGATGGATATATTTGCTATGGTTATTTCAGTACAAGCCTGCACCTTGTTTCAGTACAAGCTTGCAGCTTGCCAAGATGTTGTGTAATTGGAAGTTATGCATATGTTGGCCAGCCCACAGTTTTGTTGGTTCTTTGTATTGTGCTTCTAAAATGCGAAAAAGTTATTATCCACTTTGATAACTAAGCTAGCTTTAACACACATTCTGTCTTTTGGTACTCTCTCCCAGCTTTTAGGTAGGATTCTAATCAAAGGAGGATTACTTTTAAAAAACATTGTCCACCTACCACCTTTGTACCAGCAGAAGTACCTCATCAACAATTTCTTTCAAATACTTGTGAATGTTTGCAACACATATATTGCACACAACTGATCCCAAAGATGGGATCTATTGATTCTTGACTTAAACCATAAAAGTTATCTCTGTTGATAAGAAGTTTACATGTTTATTTTTGCTTGATTCCCATCACTGGGATCAGTGGTGTACTAGGAAATGGACTTATAACCTGAAATCTAGGTTGTACAGTAATAATAAAGTCTGTGAAACAAGACTAGAAAAGTAAACTATGGAAACTTCAGGTTGGACTATCAACAATATAAGGAAATAATAGATTGCTACTTTCTGTAAAGATGAATTGCTGAGTTGCAGACAGGTACAACAAAAAGAGACTTACACATGGAGCTCCAGTCCAGGCTGCCAGAGATGGCAGTTATGTGATTGTGAGGTATGTTTGCTTGTGTGTGTGTGTGTGTGTGTGTGTGTGTGTGTGTGTGTGTGTGTGTGTGTGTTTCCTTTTCTGAAGAAGGCTTTGGTTAAAAGTTAACGCATAAGTGTGTTTTTGTTTTGCCTGTCTGCAACTCAATTTTTCAAAATGGTTCACATGACTCTAAGCACTATGGGACTAAACATCTGAGGTCATCAGTCCCCTAGACTTAGAACTACTTATACCTAACTAACCTAAGGACATCACACACATCCATGCCCGAGACAGGATTCGAACCTGTGACCAAAGCAGCAGTGCGGTTCCGGACTGAAGCGCCTAGAACCGCCCGGCCACAGTGGCCGGCCTCAATTTTTCATCTCAAGGCAAATAACAATCATCTTTCCCTTGTATTGTTGAAGGCTAAAGGGTGCTTCACTTAATTAACATGATATATAGAATTTCACCAAAAATCCACAGCTGAATCAGATAAAATGATACATTCCTATAATCACAAGAAGCTGTAGCTGCTTCAATTTCTCGATAAATCATTATTTTTATGAACATTGGCCATACAGTAAACTACTTGCTACTATGCAAGCCATGACTGTCCAGTAAAACTAACACTCGTAGTAATACCTGGAATTGTACAATGAAGTCACAAAGAGGAAAGGAGAGATGAGAGATGAATTCTAACCTGCTAAAAGGAGTTTTTTAAAGTACAAAAGAGAGTATCACACATGTGAAATCAAATGTCAGAAAAATGCAACATAGAATAAAAAAAATTTCATGAGAATAATATGCTTACAGTTAAGTGGCTTGACTGATACCATTTCAGTCAAAACATCAGAACTCATTTTTATTTACCATGAATACAATATTTGTCAGAAACAGATATGTACACAAATATGTCCACAGCTCGTGGTCGTGCGGTAGCGTTCTCGCTTCCCACGCCCGGGTTCCCGGGTTCGATTCCCGGCGGGGTCAGGGATTTTCCCTGCCTCGTGATGACTGGGTGTTGTGTGCTGTCCTTAGGTTAGTTAGGTTTAAGTAGTTCTAAGTTCTAGGGGACTGATGACCATCGATGTTAAGTCCTATAGTGCTCAGAGCCATACACAAATACTTAAGAATGTAAAACAATTCTTAGGCTACTGTAGTCAAGCATCAGGAAATTAAAAAAAAATTACCTTACATGATTGAACTATTTGCCACTTCAGATTTGCAGAAGTTAAATACTGCATGACATTCACACTATGTAGTATACTTTCATAATGCATACATCCATTAGTTCTGCTACAAAATCCATCAATGAAGTGAAAGAAGCTGTCATTAACCAGTCCTTCAGTATTTCTGGACCAAATTAAGCCCGCATAAGTTTAATGTAGAGTATGCTTATTTGTGGTAAGCTCCATTGGTTTTTCAAATGGAGATATTGACTGAGGATAGGGATTTGTTATTTATGAAAAAAATTCATTGAAGAACTGAATATACTGAGAATCAGATGATGATATCATGAAGATAAATGAATTAAACCACAGAAATTCTCTTAAGAGCATTCATGGTTGCAGAAAATGAAAAGAAAATTTACAGTTATCGAATTATTATAATCATTTTGTGTGTTTACTAAAATATTTCCTGGAATATATTTTCATTTCATTCTATTACGTACAAATGGAGACAATTTGCAAAAAACATTGTCATTCACTGCTTGATAAACAGGGTACTTTGGATTGTAACAGTAAGTTACCTAATACTCATAAAAATATCAGTGTGACTGCACTTGTCAAATTCAAAGAAAACACAGTAAGGACAAGAAACATAGGAGATGATATTTGTATAATTACACCAACACATGTTGCTATAGTACATGTTACACATATATTTATTTTCAGATGATCTAAGACTGAGGTTATTGTGCCATTCTCTTTTCAAATTATATAACTATATTTGCAATTTAAAACTTTTCTTTTCCTTTCCCTGAGATGGTAAAAGTAATTCCTGTATATAAAATAGGACATGAGAATAAATTCCAAATGAGACATAACTATTTAATACAAACTTTGACTATTTCAAGTCCAGTGAAACTGACTTTCTTTAGACAAATGATAGAATGCTTCACTGTCACCATGGTACAGTTTTTATGTTTGACATAGGCATAATTTTAAATTTCCTTTCTTTGTTTTTCATTCTATCAACTAGAACTAAAAACCTGACTTTTTATTAAAAATGTCTATTCTCTGAAACTTCATAAACAAATGAGTAATGATATGATATCAGTTAAATATCCTTACCCAATGTTAGAAGTGATGTTACACCAAGTGTCACTCTTGCAGGTATGGCTTCAGGTTTAATCCAGAAAGATATCCATGACATAACAACAATGAGAGCAGAAGGAATATATGTGTGAAACAGATGGTAACCAAGGCGTCTTCTTAAGTTGAACACAACTACCAGGCATGTAAAATTACCTGAAACATATTTTCACATCTAGTGAGTAATCAGCACATATATTAATTACAGAATTGTTTGAATGTCTCTATTATAGACACATAAAAAGCTGGAAGGTGTGTTTCACAGGCCAGATTGGATTAGAAACAAAAATTTATTGAATTCAGGTAGAATGGTTTCAGGTCAAAAGAAAAAGAAAACAAAGAGACAATTCTTTGACTGGAAAAAATGGGTAATACACCCCAGACTATGAAACTGTTAGTCATTATGAAAAGATGACATTAGATAGGAAAATTGGTTAGGTGTGGACTGTTTCCAGTGAAGACAGTCATTGAGATATTTCACTGGTAAAAAATAAAAAAAAAAGGTTATTATAAAATCTCTGAAATTTCTTCCTCATTTATGAGTTCTTTCTGAATGACAAATGTTTGCTGCCCTGCTCACATGATGATGTATCATATAAGAATGCCAAATCAATGATTATGATGATAATACTTACACCAAGAAATTTGGACAATGCAATGAGAACGGTTTTCGTTACTTTTCACAAAACTTCGCCTTCAAAAGGATTATGTATCCTCTGTAAGTGCTGTGTGCCTCCTAAAAGACAGCAACCTGCAGGCCTACAACATACTTGCATCCCACAGGTGACCATGTTTCAGGCATAGTCCACCACAACAAGTACAAGGGCAAGGTATTTTCCTATGCCCTGTCATGTGCCTGCCAGCAGCTCATACCATACCCATGGGCTGCTACAGTTTTTAGGATGGTGCTCTACCACAGACTGGCAGTTTGGCCTCAGCTATCAAATCAGTCATTCTATCAAGTTCTCTGGGCCAGTCACCAGCTGCATCCACAGCCAATCAGTCAGAAGTCTTACTAAGAAATCATTGTTGGACAGCCACCATGCAGTGCTTATCTTAAAATCACTATCAAGCATAGGGCAGTGATTTAACTTCTTCACCCTTGAGCTTAATGCCATCAAGCACTAATCATGTTAGTGGTAATCTGTAACTGAATTTACACAGTTAATCATTAATGAATCTAGACTTGAAACTTTCTGTTAGTCACTTTGGCCTTAATTCACTTAATCATTATTTGCTTGCTTTGGTTGGACTCCTCCAAGTACCAACCAGATTTTCATTTGTAAATAACTTACTCCAAGAAGGCATTTCTGTTTGTGTACTAATTAATAAAGTTGTTCTACATTGTTCATCTGGGTAGTGTCGTCATTGTGCACCTACCAGGGCACGACATATGAGACGCAATGAGCATAAAAAATTTGTGAGTTTTCATTCCAGCATTTTGTGGCAAGTTAGCATTTTCTCCAACTGTGCCACCGTTCCAAGTTTTAGCTCACCATTCATTATGGCTTCTACATTTCATCCCACCATTTGGTGACAAGTAAATGTTTTCACTGGTTCCAGTGCCACCTCTCTAAGTTTCATCCCATATTAGTTGGTAATGATTATTTCCTCTGGCCCCAGTGCCACCTCCATGTTTCATCCAAGATCATTTGACTATGGGGTATTTTCTTTTAAACTCTAATTCTCATCTATCCCAGATAGATGGTGTATTCTTTTGGCTCCACAGGTCAACATTTGTGTTCCACCTCTGAGGACAGACTCAACATTTTTGTCCAACCACTGGCAATGCCCTCAATATTATTGCCCCCCAACTGACAATGGCTTCAACATTTTCATCCAACCACTGGCAATGGCTCAGTGTTTCATCCTACCACTGGTCATGGCTTCCACATTTTCATCCCACCACTGCCAATGGCTTCAGCATTTACACTCCACTATTGGTAACAGCTTCTATATTTTATCTCACCACTTTGTGATGAGAGTAACCCTTTTCACCAGCTCCACTGCTGTCTCCCTATATTTTGTCTCACCATTTTGTGGGGCCAACATTTTCTTTGGCTCTTGTGGTAGCAATCAAAGTTTCATCCCATCACCTAACAATGAGGCAAAAAAGTTTTTCATCAACTCCAGCATCACAACTGGCTCCTGCAACACCTTCCAACATTTCATTCTGTCACCTGGTGTCAAGATTAAAGAACTGCAGTACTGCCATTAGTTCCTGTGCCACCTTCTAATGTTTCATCCCATCAATCAAAAATGAGGTAGAAGATTTTCTTTCATTGGCTCTGGCACTGCCATTGGCTGTAGCACCTCCTCTCAATGGTTTGTCCTAACAAGTATGTTCATCCTTGACACAGAAGTGACTCCTCAAGTCCTATGAATATTGCATAACATGCAGCAAATGCACAGATGCATTTAGGAGAATCTTGACAGCATCAACAGGATGCCAGAGGATCTCAGCTGTTATCCCTGATGCACCTCCAGGGGCAACCACCTTTGTACACCATCACTGCAGCTCCCTCCTTCTGACACAACTCCAGAATCTTCTACTCACTTCTTTCTCTCACATGGACCTCACAGCAATTTCCACCAGTGAACTTCCATGGTCACAACTGTTCCCTTTCCCCTGGCCCAACCAGCACCTAATCCATTCAAGCAATGTCTGATTCTTTTTTTCTGTGCCCAGTCCATACATGCATTTTATGAATATCTTTTCCATACCTAATTCTCTGGTGCTCCTGCACCCAAGTATGCCCTCCAGTCACATTAATTTTTCTTCCCAAGTGTTCCCACAACCTACTTTGCCCTACATGCACCATTGTTTTATATCCCAAGTGCTTCTTTACCCATCTATGAACCTCAGTCACAATCATTTTATATCTCAAGTACTTCTGCAATCATCCATACCATCTTGGCACAATAATTTTATCTCTCATGTGTCTGCACACTCATCCATGCCTTCTGGGCACAAAATCCAACTTCTCAGTTGCTTCTGCAGTCACATACATCCTTCAGGCACAGATTTTCTATCTTTTGGGTGCTGTCCTCTCAAATCTGCCCTGTGGGTGCACAGTTCACATGTTCCTTCTACAGTGCTCTCACTATATCAACCATCTGCATACAGTGTGTCTCTTACTACATTAGGGATCTTTGCAGATTTGCTCCACATGGTTTGCTCCTCAGTAACTGCCAGTCTAGCCACTGCTCCAGGTCAGCCCACACTAGTCTCACAGTGGGTCCAGAATCCCAATCTCTAGGCATAGCTACTGGACATCTCTGATGTCATTTTCTCAGGGTCAATGCCACAGTTACTCCTCACCCTCCATCTCCCACCAAGGAAGGGGCCCAGATTGTCACTCTTCACACATATGACTTCATCATCTCCTCCCTGGGGGAGAGATGCTATGTTGCTCCTACAAGACAGCAACCTATGGACCCACAACATGCACATGTCTTGCAGGGGCCTGCTTCAGGCATCATCTGCCACAACAGGCACAAGCACCTGCAAGCCAACCACCAATCCACACTTGTCTCACATTGGTAAATGTTCTGGACAACAAACACCACCACCATAACTACGTGCCATTTTATTGTACACATAGTCTCTGGCAGCCATGACAAGAGGTGCCAAGTTTGCTCCCAGCAGTGAGTGCTGCCATGACCACAGCACTGTGACTGTGGGCATTATTTCCCTTTGTCTTGTCACATACTACCAACAGCACATGTCATATCCATGCACCGTGATGGTATTAAGGCTGATGCTCAACCACGGATTGGCAGTTTGATCTCAGCTATTGAACCAGTCATTCCTTCAAGTACTTTGGGCCAGGTGCTGGCTGCATGATCAGCCCATCAAGCAGAACTCTCACTAAGTAATGACTGTCAGAAAGTCACTGTGCAGTATTTATTTTCTAATCCCTACTGAGCTAAGGGTAGTGACTTAACTTCTCAACTTCTTCACACTTGGGTTTTATGCTACCAAGTACTGATTATGTCAGTGGTAATCTGTAACTGAGTTTGCACAGTTAGTCATTAATGAATACACACTTGAACCTTTTTGTTACTCACTTCAGTCTTCAGACACTTAACAGTTATTTGCTTTCTTTGTTTGGACTACAAGTACCAAACAGATTTTCATTTGTAAATAACTTACTCCAAGAAGGAGCTTCAGTTTATGTGCTAATTAATAAACTGGTTCTACATTTTTCACCTGGACAATGTTCTCATTGCACTCCACTAGTGCAGGACATACCAGTAAGGCCCTGGCATGCCCTAGGAAAAAAATGTCTTATGATGCGAAGTTTAGAATGTCTGTACCTTTGAGAAGTTCCAGGTATTTATGTTATTAATTTTTATATAAGCTGAATGGAATAAATCAACAAGTCGACAGTGAAACTGGTCAAACAAAGTTTAGATAGTTAAATTTGAAGAAATGCTATGCTGCTGCCATATCTAGTTTATAACCAAATATATTATATCCGTGGTTGAAAATATCGGTACAGTTGTAAAGTTCTTTTATTTAGAACTCAACCAGTTTCAGGATCTTATATGCCAATCAGCAGGTGATATAACTTCGTGCTGTGACCCGGAGTGCTGCAGTGGGCAAGTAGAGAATGTGGTGTATTACCAGCTGGTAATACACCATGACCTGCAATTGTCCATCACAGTGCTTGGGGTCACAGCATGAAGTTACAACACCTGATTATGGGTGCACAAGAGCTCGAAACCAGTTCTGTTCTAAATAAAAGAACCTTACAATTGTAGCCATATTTTCAACCATATACTGCACAGTTGTGGATGTTCCTCCAACACAACTGTTTGCAAATACACACACAAAAAAGTTTTGCATCACCCTGCTTCCCAGAACTCTTGAAGAGAGACGTTGACTGTGGATACTGTATCACACACAGAGTCCCTTGGACTGTTCAGAGATGTCACTAAATCCACCAAAAGATGTAAACAACCAGGCATGAGCAGTGCCTATTAGACAGCCAATCAGTTCCAGTCATTCCACCAGGAAGCAGGTAGACAGGTCATGTTGTCTGTAGATCAACCATGCCTAGATGGTCTATACCGCAGTTTGATTGTGTCTGCATTATTACTTTATGCCAGGAAGGGCTCTCAAGAAGGGAAGTTTCCAAGTGTCTTAGGTGAACCAAAGTGATGTTGTTTGGACATGGAAGAGATACAGAGAGACAGGAATTGTCAATGACATGCCTCGCTCAGGCCACGCAAGGACTACTACTGCAGTGGATGACCGGTACCTAGAGATTATGACTTGGAGGAACGCTGATGGCAATGCCACCATGTTGAATAATGCCTTTTGTGCAGCCACAGGATGTTGTGTTACCACTCAAACTGTGTGCAATAGGCTGCATGATGTGCTACTTCACTCCCTATGCCCATGGCAAGGTCCATCTTTGCAACCATGATACCATGCAGCACAGTACAGATGGGTCCAACAACATGCCGAATGGACCTCTCAGGATTGGCATCACGTTCTCTTCACTGATGAGTGTCACATAAGCCTTCAACCAGACAATTATCAGAGATGTGTCTGGAGGCCATTTAGTCAGGCTGAACGCCTTAGACACACTGTCCAGTGTGTGCAGTAAGGTGGAGGTTCCCTGCTGTTTTGGGATGGCATTATGTCAGGCCGATGTACACCACTGGCGGTCATGGAAGGCACCGTAATGGCTGTACGATGCATGAAAGCCATCCTCTGACCAACAGTGTAACTATATTGGCGAGCCATTCATCTTCATGGACGACAATTCGCACCTCCATCGTGCACATCTTGTGAATGACTTACTTCAGGATAATGACATTGCTTGACTAGGGTGTCCAGCATGTTCTCCAGAGATGAACCCTGTCGATCATACCTGGGATAGACTTAAAAGGGCTGTTTATGGATGATGTGACCCACCAACTACTCTGAGGGATCCACAGCGAATCGCCGTTGAGTGGGACACTCTGGACCAACAGTGCCTTGATGAACTTGTGGATAGTATGCCACGATAAATACGGGCATTCATCAATGAAAGAGGACATGCTACTGTGTATTAAAGGTACCAGTGTGTACAGCAATCTGGACCACCACCTCTGAAGGTGTCACTGTATGGTGGTACAACATTCAATGTGTGGTTTTCATGAGCAATAAAAAGGACAGAAATGATGTTTATGTTGATCTCTATTCCAATTTTCTGTACAGGTTCTGGAACTCTCTGAACCAAGGTGATGTAAAACATTTTTTCATGTGTGTATATTATAGTAACATTTATATGGAAGTTAATCATACCTGTGGAATAGGGAATGGTGCAATCTCCAGTATAGTTGTTAGATATGTCCAACTGTGGTAGTTCTATGTCAGGGTTCACAACTAGTGGATCTGTTGTATTCCATATGAATACTAAATCATGAACTGTATGAGATACTGAAAAAATAAAATATGAAGACATTTTTTAACATCAGATGAATTTGTAATTGCTCCTTTTATCATCCAAGATATCTCATTTATCAAGTTAAGAGAACAGTGATATGCTTAGGTAAAAAACTTACAGCTCTCAATCATCATTGAACAAACTTGTGTATCATGAGGATAAGATTCAAATTTCATTGCACATGACAACACCAAAGTTAATCTGAAACATAAAAGTCTGATGCTACAAACTACACAGTTTGAAATATTGTATGAATAATTAGTTTTGCCTTCGCCACTCATAACCATGCTAAATACAGTTAGGTTTCTTCACCTCAGTGTTTCTTCATTCAATATTATCCACTTAATGCTTTAAAATTAATTGGAACCTTTATATAGGAAACACCAGCATGAATTTCACCTCACAAACGAAATTTTATTACAAATACAGCAGGATGACATCTGCACACTTTATTACATAGTACATTTTTTTCTGTCTGATCCACAGAAGAAATGAAACAAAATGTGTGACACTCTCCCCAATTACAAATGCAAATAGTTAAGGAATATAAACAGAGTGTGGAATATCAGAGTTAGAATAAGTTTAGTAAGTATGACTGGAGTTGTAAGAGGATGATTAGAAACTTGAATGAAACAAGTAGGCAGTGAAAATGTATAAAACTATAGTCAGTATTGTGAAAACTAGTGGCAATATTTACATCAAATATTAATGTTAAGTAATGATTCCAAAAATTCTGCTCCTACTACTCTATCCCTCATGTAGGCCTATTGTATATTCTTTTGGATGTATTGTATTGTTATTAAATAAAATAGCACAGTTTTCTATTTTAAATCATAAAGTGATTAATTTCAATTTATGTTCTGAACCATGTATCAATAATTTTTATTGCAGTCTACATTTTTGTTTTATCAAGTTGTGTGTCTGGCTGAGAACATCCATATGATGTCACATTGTATTTGGATGAATGAATGGAATGTAAATAATGAAGGATACACAGAATTTTTTAAAAAAGATTGAAGAACTAGATCTGCAGCACTATATTTAATAAAAGGAAAGACCTAAATACCATCACAGAGCTATATGACTCTTCTGTTATTTCATTCCTCTCTTTTTTCTGAAAAACCGACATAATACTTCCTGTATCAGACTGCTCAATTAACATCCAGAAAGTAACTTTTTACTAGCCTCGAAATTCTTCTTTAATACAGAGCATAAATGGAGAAAGTACTATCACCTTTCATTAATGAAACTCTGGAGGTATAAAATGTAACAAAAATTAAGCTCTTAACTGGCTCTGTGAATTTGCTAAGGACTCTGAAATATTTTTAAGAAAATTCATCTGTTGTAATATTAGTGGACGCTCACATCCTCCCACACCTCCAGCTGCCACTCTTTCACAATTAGAGACTTGTCTGAAAACAGGAAGGAGACAGTACCACAGGAAAAAGATGAACTGAAATTATTTTAAACTCCATGAAGCAATTAGAGAGGCTTTCTTCTTTTTAAGTATTTGTACAAATAATTTAGCCTACATCTTTCCTGCAGGTAAATTAATAATATTTTTGTGTCAGATAAGACTGACAGAAGATACCTAAAGTCAGTATTGCATGCATCTTGCATTTTCATAGTTACTCTGGGAATGGTGAAAGAAAGGTACAGTGCAATAATGAACAACAGCCTGTGCTTGCACCCAACTGTAATCTGATATTTAAAACTAAAAACAATAATTGGTTGTTTGTGTGACAACTATGACTGAATGATGGCAGTAAAGCATTCTGATCTGTTAGACTGGGTAGAAAAGGAAAAGTAATGCATAAAACAACCGTAAGTAACATACAAAAATTACATTTAGAAAAAATGTGGATAAAACATCAGTGGCAAAAATGTTATGAAACAAATACTATAATGAAAAATATGGTAACTTCTTAAATATTGCCTTATATCAAAATGAATCCAGTTTCTTCTTACACCAGATGAGTGTAAATTAGAACATAAATGAGGAGAAAAGTTAGTTAACATTTGCAATCAAAAGAATGTATTGCCAAGAAGAGATAGAGCTCTATATAATCATATGACTTCCTTCCTTTAAGAGACCGAGCGAGGCGGTGCAGTGGTTAGCACACTGGACTCGCATTCGGGAGGACGACGGTTCAATCCTGTCTCCAGCCATCCTGATTTAGGTTTTCTGTGATTTCCCTAAATCGTTTCAGGCAAATGCTGGGATGGTTCCTTTGAAAGGGCACGGCCGATTTCCTTCCCAATCCTTCCCTAATCTGAGCTTGCGCTCTGTCTCTAATGACCTCGTTGTTGACGGGACGTTAAACACTAACCACCACCACCTTCCTTTAAGAACTAATGCAAAATTTTAAATTTAAGTGGTGTGCACTAATCTCAATAAATTAGGGCTGGAAGAATGAAGCAAAAAGTTTTCGGAGCTTTATTGAAACAAAAACTATAAGGTGAATAAAATTTAATCTTTTAACAACAATATGTATGGGACAGAGGAAGACAGACTGAAATAATTGATTACAGGTGAAAAGTATTTGCTAAAAATACCTGAAGTAATCATTAATCAGCCAACTGCAAGGAAACAGAGTTTGAACAATAGTGAAACTAGGGTATGTGGTTTGAAAGCTAATGTGTATGTGCAGATTCATTTGACGTCCTCAGGCAGACAACAAATGCATCAGCTAAGGAAAAACAATTTGAAGGATACCACAACTAATGTGATCATAGAGATCTTTGGGTCACAGGGAAGTATACATTATTATTACTTTTATTCCTAAAGTAAGATTTATTCCCACTGAATAGCTCTGCTTCCAACCTTCTCTACAACCAAAAGATTGCATTTTTGCAGTTCATTCACTGAATCAAGATGTATTTTGACTGTGGCATTTAAAATTTTACATGCCATTTTCATCTGGCAAAATTCAATTTACTGCATAAGGTCTAATTAC
This sequence comes from Schistocerca cancellata, assembly GCF_023864275.1. Classification (NCBI taxonomy): domain Eukaryota; kingdom Metazoa; phylum Arthropoda; class Insecta; order Orthoptera; family Acrididae; genus Schistocerca; species Schistocerca cancellata. The sequence goes on along the minus strand of NC_064629.1, from coordinate 206,471,556 downwards.
ACACACCCCTAACCTTTTCTGGTTCTTAAAAAAATAATTCTTAGTTTATGGTATGATGTAGTACCATTCATAAGCAACTCATCTATCAGTTTTTTATCATCACACTAAGTCATTGATTTTATTCAATATATCTTATCAGAAAGAACAGCCTTCAGAAATGTGAAATAAGTCAATGTATGCATAAGCAGAAATACATAGCTGAAAAAAAAACTACATACCATAATCTGCTACAAAATATGTGTACCTGTACAAAAAATGCAATGAGTCAACATTTTACAATCATCAGGAAATCTGTGGCTTTCCCAGATAATGCAAAATCACTAAGGAGACATGACATAGGATCATCTATGGAATTTTGCCTCCTTAGACTTATGCATTATTGTATCTGCAATTGCTACTAACATTAGAATGTCATACTGTACACACTATGGAGATGTAAAGAAATGAAAACAATTGCTTACAAAAGCTTTATCTCTCTAACTAAGGTTCAAAATTAAGTACTGCATCCATGCACAAAAATCTGTCAAAGAAGCCAGAAAATATAGAGAAAAAATTTGGAATGTACCTACGTGTAACTGCAAGCAACTGAATTAGAGACACCCACCTAGCATCATGTAGCATTCCCTTTTGCCATGATCATATTGGTGATGTAATATGTCATGTAGCACCAAAGGAACTGAAAAGCCATTGCATGTGAACACTCAACTACTACCTATAAATTCCAGATAATGTTTGGAGCTGGGTCCGAGGAACTACTCATTCATCTGTACTTCAGAACTGTGGATTCCCATCATTCCTTTTCCACTGATAGAAAAATTTAAACTAGAAATTTATATTAATACTACATTGTATAGGTGAAGGTAAGGTGGATAATGGAAACAAAATAAATACTGGAAGGCAGAAAGCATGTTTATCTCTGTGAGGCTCTTCAGCGCTGGTATTATGGATAACAGTTCAGCTCATTTGATTAGTGAAGCAGCTATCACACTATTGTGTGTTAGAAGCTGCATTCACAAACAGTATTTAATGTTGCAGGTAAATGTATGTTGTATATATGTTTTCTCTGTGTTCATTCGATCTTCTTGACTGCCTTGTGGTCATTATTGCAATACAAATAGGTGACATGTTACAGGATACACATTCATGAGGAATTGTTAGTTAGATACACTGAAAACCCAAATAAATTGGTAAATGGTGTGACATGGGCTCGACTAATGTCTGAAGTAGTGCTGGAGGGAATTGACACCATGAATCCTGCAGGGCTGTCCATAAATCCATAAAAGTCTGAGGAGGTGGAGATCTCTTCTGAACAGCATGTTGCAAGGCATCCCAGATACGCTTAATAATGTTCATTTCTAGGGAGTCTGGTGGCCAGCAGAAGTGTTTAAACTCAGAAAAGTGTTCCTGGCGCCACTCTGTAGCAATTCTGGATATGTGGAGTGTCATGTTGTCCTGCTGGAATTACCCAAGTCCATTGCATTGCACAATGGACATAAATGGGTGCAGCTGATCAGACAGAATGCTTATGTACGTGTTGCCTGTCGAAGTCATATCTAAATGTATCAGGGGTCCCATATCACGCCTACTACACAAGCCCCACTCCATTATAGAGCCTCCATCAGCTTGAACAGTCTCCTGCTGACATGCAGGGCCCATGCCTTCATGAAGTTCCATACTAATACACACCCATCCACTTGATACAATTTGAAATGAGACTCTTCCAAACAGACAACACATTTCCAGTCATCAACAGTCCAATGCCAGTGTTTACAGTCCCAGTTGAGGTGTAAAACTTTGCATTGTGCAGTCATCAAGCATACACAAATGGGCCTTTGGCTCCAAAAGCCCATATCAATGATGTTTCATTGAATGGTTCACACGTTGACACTTGTTGATGGCCCAGCATGTAAATCTGCAGAAATTTGTGAAAGGGTTGCACGTGTGCCACATTGAATGGTTCTCTTCAGTTGTCATTGGTCCCGTTCTTGCAGGATCTTTTTCCGGGCACAGCGATGTCAGACATTTGAGATTTTACCAGATTCCTGGTATTCATGGTACACTTGTGAAATGGTCGAACGGTAAAATCCCCACTTCATCGCTACCTCGGAGGTGCTGTGTCCCATCGCTTGTGTGCCAACTATAACACCATGTTAAAACTCTCTTAAATATTGATAACGTGCCATTGCAGCAACAGTAACTGATCTAACAACTGTGCCAGACACTTGTTGTTATTTTCTGCCTGTTTACATCTCTCTGTATTTGAATACACATGCCTATACCAGTTTCTTTGGCACTTCAGTATAGTTACTTACTTGTTCCATTGATCAACCTCACAGTAACCTTTATGATGTGGAATGCGTTGGGTACATAAGAAATGCACTCATGAATTGAGGGTTACTTTAAAAAAAGAAAAAAAGAAAAAGAAAAAAAAAGCTTAAAATTTTATTACTATCACATTACATTATACCTACATATTTACTTATCCCTATTCAAGAATTCATCTATGCTATAGAAGGAGTTGTCAAAGAGATATGATTTCAGTTTATGTTTGAAACTATTACTGCTGTCTGTCAGGCAATTGGTTTCCTCTGGTAATTTACTGAAAAGTTTTTAAGCATCATATTTTACCCCTTTCTGTGCCAAAGATGGGTTAGGTAGAGCATAGTGTAAGTCTTCCTTTCTTTCTTCTGGTATTATAATCTTGAGTGTCACTGTTGTTTTTAAAGCACTATCACACCACCGGCCTACATTGATGTTTTAAGTACCTTCTTGCTTCCCACTGTTGAAGAGCCATTCAGGGATCGCGACTGCATCTTTCAACATGATCAAGCACCTGTTCATAATGCACAGTCTGTGGTGGAGTGGTTACATTACAATAAAATCCCTGTAATGGACTGGCCTGCACAGAGTCCTGACCTGAATCCTGTAGAACACCTTTGGGATGTTTTGGAATGCCAACTTTGTGTCAGGCCTCACCAATGAACATCGATACCTCTCCTCAGTGCAACACTCCATGAATAATGGGCTACCATTCCCCAAGAAACCTTCCGGAACCTGATTAAATGTATGCCTGCAAGAGTGGAAGCTGTCATCAAGGCTAAGCGTGGGCCAACCCCATATTGAATTCCAGCATTACAGATGGAGTGTGCCACGAACTTGTAAGTAATTTTCGGCCATGTGTCCAGATACTTTTGATCACATAGTGTACAATACTTACATTAACAAGTCTTTAATTTAAAAAATCTTGACTCCAGTCTTTATTGTTTAATGCAAAGAATGACATGAACATTTCCATCCAGACTGTTCAATTGAAATAAATGTTACATTCAGCACAACTGTCCAATTTTGACCTTAGGTCTATGTAAAGTAACCAGATGGATGTGGACTCCTTCTGACAACTAGTTTTAGGTATTTTGCATGTCCTGTGGATCATACTAATGACAACTTGCTGTGATCTATAATGTGGAACATTTTGGTATGTTTACAAATAAGATAAGTTAACATAATTTTGTATGAAGACATAAACATAAAAATAATATCACAAATGAAGCTAGTAGCAACCTCATAAACAACCTTCACAATTTTTGCATGTTCCTGTTTGTCAATACAGCAACAAGGGTAACCACAATGACTGCATTGGTAACTGACCGTGTGGTGATAGGTATGGACAAGGAAAATTGTAATGCTGCTGTAAAAAACCTTGGACTCTAAGACCATTTCTACCAAATAATAACAGTAAAATCAGGCATAGAAAAAATCCCTAAACTTCAAACCTACAAAAGACATTGATGAGAAACTTAAGTTTTCAAGAGAATTAGCAAACTAGAGTTGGAATGAAGTGTACTAAACCCATGTCAATGCAGAGAAACCAATGTCAATACAAAATTCTTTCAGTTCTCAACATAATTTAAATTTAACTTTAAAAATAAAGTTCCAAAGGTATCCACATCACTAAAAATGTCTCACACAGTTATTATGAACCAGGGTTCTTAAATTTCTAGCATAGGTACAAAATGACATACAAGGGTGCTGATTGTCACAAAAAATAATATAATGACAAAATAATACACAATACAGAGAATAAAAGCAAAGGAGTCTGGGATGTCAGTAAAAAGGAAACAGGGGGAGAGAAACAAAAGCATAACAGCATACTGTTAATAAAGGTAGAAGTAAAAGATCCATATGACCAAGCAAACTATGTGTATCATACTTGTTCAACTGCTGCAGAGAGATACAAAAAAAAAAAAAAATCCCAAAACAAATATGACACCTGTGAACAATTATCTACAATGTACAATAATGATGTTATCAACCACAGGGCATGAACTGATTAAATCTTGCAAAACCTAAAAATTAAAAAGTCATTAGGCTTAGATGAAGTACCAAGATGTGTGCCAAAACAATACATGCAGAGTAGACAGGCTCTCTTAGTTATCATAATAAAATAGTGATTCACATCAGGGAATTTTGCAAAATATTTAAAATAGGAAAGAGTTGGTCTTCTGCTAAAGAAATGTAATGCAGAAAATATATAAAACCACTGACCAATTTCATCTTTCCCAAAGTAATAGAATAATTTATGAAAGGTTAATGAGTTCCTTGAGTAAATTCAACCTTCTAAGTGAATCACAGTTTGCGTCCTGAAGTGGAAGAAGTACAGACTCAGCTATAGCAGAATTCATGAAAGTGGTACCTGATACTCTTGGCAAGGATGAGTGTAACATAGGATTTTCTTAATATTTTTACAGTGAACAAATGCACTAACTATGAATTAAAGAGAAACAGCCACAAGAATAATTACTAAAAGTAGTAATTAATTTCATTGCAAAGATCTGTTCCATAAAATGGGGATTGTAATTGCACCACATGAGTACATTTATTAATCAGTTAAGTACATCAAAAATAACATTACTAATTGCTGCACAAGCAGCTCTATCTGTGACTACTGAACAAGATATGGACTGAACTTACATCTACGAAGAAAGAATAAACATAAAAGTCAAAGTAGTATTTTCTATCAGGGAATAAAATTATGCAGTAAATTGCCCACAGAGATTAAAGAGATTATTAAAATGAATTTATTTAAAAAGAAAGTTAAAAATATCAGTTAAGCTTACATCCTATAGACTGAAGGACTACTTAGATCGTTATGTGTAATGGTACAGTACAAGAAAATGTAAGACAAATAATAATAATAATAATGCAATTATCATTTCACATAGCACTTTCACACTGTGTACTTGTTCCTGGAAAACCATTACCCGAAAGTGCTACATATAATACCAACACCTTATCCTCTCTCTGAGATCAACATCTCAGTCATTATAGAGGAATGCTAAACTCAGTTTATCAGGCTATCAAATGGGAAGTTGCAGTACACAAATTGGAAACCAAACATTTTCACTGTAGCCCTAATATCAGATGACAGTGTGTGAAGTGCTACATTATGAAACAATATGTGTACTGTGTGTCTGGTGTGTCCTGTGACTAGTAGTGAGAAACAAATGAACAGCAGAGAACTACCCTTTTACATTATTAAACAACTTCTTTGAAAAACTAGCGTTAAACCAAATGATATAACACTCTGTTAAACAGTCTGACCTTGTATTTGAAAGAATGAAATTTATTTCCATAAACTATTTCAGGTGAATGCTAGGACGGTTCATACTATAAGGTGGCAGCCAACTACCTGTTCCATCCTTGTCAAATTACAGTTTTAAGCATTAAAATGCCAGCATATATAAAGTATGTTATTTTTATTGTCCTTGAATTTAGTACTATGATATGTCCGATATATTTGAAAAAGTGGTTGACAGATGAATGAAACTTCTACTACTGCCACTACTACTACTGTTGTTGCTGCTGCTACCACTGCTGTCACTACTATGTTCACCCTTGGTATTATTATTATTACTATTACTCTAGCTCATCAAAAGTATCCAGATAGCTCTGTGTAATGCAGAATTGACCACTGGATGTCACAAGAGGTGGACTCATCACAAAATAAATGCAAAGCAGCCTGGACTGTTATCAAGACTCATCTGGGTAGAAATAAAGATGTTAACAAAAATAATTCATGTGATGCTTGTATCACACTGGATGATTTCAACACCATCTTCGTTAATGCTGCCAGTATGAATAACAGTGCTGCAAATGAACATATCCATAAATGTGACAACAACCATATCTCAAATAATAGAAATTCATTTCTACAAAATTTTGAAGATATGGTTCCTGTGTTTAAATTGAAAGAAGTAAAAGTAACAGATATTAAAACTGCAATAGCAAAATTAAGTTACTCAAAATCAGAAGACATTTATGGTCTCTCCAATTCTGTAATAAAAAAATAGCAGATGTAATAGCACATCCACTCTGTTCTCTTATGAACCAGATGTTTGTCAGTGGCTGTTTCCCTTCATCCTTAAAAATGGCAGTCGTTACTCCACTGCACAAGAAAGGTGACAAGTCTTGTCCTAATAATTACCGTCCAATCTCCCTTGTACACACCATATCAAAAGTAATTGAATATTGCATACAGCTCCAAATCAGTCAACATCTGTCTGTGAACAATATTCTTTGTGACTCCTCAGTATGGCTTCAGGTCCGGCCTGTCAATGGCAAAAGCAGTTGAAGATGTTGTTTCATATATATTGTCATCATTCAAATCATGATTATCAGTTAATGCCACTCTTGTGGACCTCAGCAAGGCATTTGACTCTGCCAGTCACAGGATACTACTAGAAAAACTGCACTGCTATGGTATTAGAGGCTCAGAACTATCTCTGATCAGATCCTATCTGAGTGACAGAAGACAAATTGTGCATTTTAACAATATGAGGTCAAATGTCTTGGATATCATGCAGGGTGTACCACAAGCCTCTGTGTTTGGACCTTTACTTTTTATAATATATGTAAATGACCTGCCCAGCACCATGTTATGTAAATCCACACTCTATGCAGATGATACAACTTTTGTTACAGCAGGGAAAGATTTAGGAAAATTAAACGAGGAAAGTGAGGCTCATGTCAGAGTAGCCATCAAGTGGTTCCAACTCAATGACTTGCATATAAATCATGATAAAACTGTAAACATCCTCTTTACCTTGTGTATTAAGAGTGATAAGATTGATTGTGTCTCAGCTAAACTACTTGGGATCCATCTTGACTCAAAATTAACGTGGAAGAGTCATACCGATTATATTTGTACTAAGATAGCACGTGTAACATATTTGTTAGGTAAACTAAGGTCATGTGTTAGTGGTAAGTTATTACTCAATGCATACTATGCCTTTTTCCACACCCATTTAACATATGCCACTTTGTTGTGGGGAAACTCATCTGGAGCAAAACAAGTTTTCATTTAGCAAAAGAAGGCAGTCAGATGCATCCATGAATTCAGAAATAAAGAGTCTTGTAGACCATATTTCAAAAATCTAAAAATACTAACAGTTGCAGCCCTGTTTATACTAAGTTGTCTGATACACACAAAAGAAAACCAACACAGTCACAAACTACAACAATCTATCCATCACCATGACACACGTATAAAAGAGCAAATTGACATCCCAGTTGCTAGACTAAAGAAAATTCCAGATAGTTACAGGTACACGGGAGTAAAACTATTTAACATGTTGCCAATAGAGGCACATAAGGTGTCACTGAATGAGTTTAAAAGTGTCACAAAGAAATGGCTTAGAGAAAAAGCTTTTTATACAATAGAAGAGTTTAAAATGTCCACTAAAGATGATCTTAAGTACCGGTACTAATATAGTTTCACTTGGATTAAACTTATACATGTAAATATAATGCAAATACCTTGTGCAGCATCAAGGACAAACTTTTGTATCTTATTAGACAATAATGAACTACAATATATTACACCATTTCTGTTAGTTATGTAAACTGTATATGTACACAAATGATGACATCAATTGCATTTTTTAATGCCTAAAGATGGCTAATAAAATAAATAAATAAAAGAATTAAAGGGGGCAGAAAGTATTGTGTCATCAGTGGGAAGCAGTAACAGTGGAATGGGTCAGTCACAAGAGCTCAGTGACTTAACATACAATGTGGACTATTCATTGGAAGTCACCTAAGTGAGAAATCCGTTTGGGATATATTGACCCTTCTAAAGTCATCTGTCAGTGATGTGATTGTGAAGTGGAAATGCAAAGGAACAACCACAGCTAAACCAAGCCCAGACAGACTTCATGTGCTGACCAACAGAGATTGTTGAGCATTTCAGAGAGTGAATGTACAAAATCACATGAAATCTATGGAAGGAATCACTCATTAGTTCCAGAGTGCTAACACCAGAAAGCTAGTACAATGACTGTGCATAGGGAGCTACACAGAATGTGGTACTGTGGTTGAGCAGCTCCTCATAAGCCAAACATTTCTACAGTCAAAGATAAGCAGAACTTGAGGTATTGTAAAGACTGATGCCAGTGGACAGTGGCTGAGTGGATTACTTGATTTGGAGTGAAGAACCACACTATACTCTGTGGCAATTTGATGCAAGAGTTTGAGTTTGACAAATGCCTGGAGAACATTATGTGCCAATAGTGAAGTATGGAGGAGGTATTTTACAGTGAGGGGGTGTTTCTTGTGATTAGCATGTGGTCCTTTTACTGAGCTTAAGAAAATCCTAAATGAAGAAGGATATGAACATATTTTACAGCATTGTGCACTGCGTACAGTAAAGGAACAGCCTACAGATAATGTTCGTATCAGCATTAATGTTTACCCAGTCATAAAGCAGCATCTGTGAGGCAATGGGTTTTGGACAATTATATACCTGAAATGGACTGGCCTGCCCAGCATCCTAGCCTGAAGCCAGTGAAACACATTTGGGATTAGAATGTTGACTTCAGTCCAGCCACACCATCTAGCATCACTATCTTCCCCACCTTTGGCTCCTGGGGAAGAATGGGCTGCCATTTCCCCACAGACATTTAGATACCTCACTGAAAGTGTCCCCAGAAGAGCTCAAACCATTGCAAAGAAGGAGGTTGCACACAATCCTTATTAATGTCTGCTAATAGGTGTCTGGATACTTTGGATCAGGTGGTGTATTATTATTTGGTAACTGTAGTCCAACTGCATACATACTACCTACTCAGAAATTCATCTGTCAGTTAGGAGGAGTTTTCAAGCAGAAATGATTTCAGTTTGTTTTTAAAATTTTCATTATCTGCCAGCACCTTTAATTCACAAGAACAAATGTCAAATGTTTCATGGCTGCATAATTCTCTCATTTCTGTGCAAGAGTCACATTATACTGCAGATAGTGAAGCACATTTTTGTTCACATTGTTATATTTATGAATGCCACTGTTATTTTGAAACTATGCCTTTGTTTGTGTAAAAAAAATCTCATGCTGTGTTTCTTTATCATATACATAAGTGGACACAAACTTGAAAAAATATTGTGGAACCCCTATTTTACATTTTTGTGCAGTCCAGACTTAAAAAACACAAAATTGAGGAAAACGCAGAATTGAGGAAATTGTTAAAACCCCCTCAAAACACAAGCAAAAACACATATAATTGGCATATATGATCAAAAGTAGCAATCCTCTCCAATACTTTGGATAAAATTTATCTAAGTGAAGGAAATGTAATGTACAATACAATGTTTATACAATAATTTGTGGTAATGAATTTCATCAATTTTTAAGAAATCACAGATGTGTAACAGCAAGTGTGTGTAGTAGTTGGAACTGTATCATGTCAGATCACAAAAGTTTTTAAAATGTGCTATCTCAAAACCGTTGTTCTATTTCCTGGTGAGATATTTGTCATAGCATATCAGTTGCATGAAAAGTATATTTTCAGTACTTCACAAAATGCTTTCACCCCTACCTACACTCCTGTCATTGAAGAGTCACTCCCCTTCTCCACATACCCAGTAGGCGAGCTCATTTTATGTGTGTTGGCGTGGTGTGGTGGCTGCACTGGCAAGTCACTAGCCAATAAGAGTGACATTTCCTTGATTATGACCAAGCATATTCTTCAAGACTCGGTGTATGAATATTGAAGGTTGATAGTTGATGTTGTTGGTGAATACAGCACATCAAAAATACATTCAAAAACCTCAATTACAAGTGGCACAAGAAAAGGTGGTGACTGGATGCCTTTGTCATGTATTTTCTTGGTCTGGAACACTTCACGTCAACTGTCTTGTTTTTCCATTACCACTGCAACCTAGCTGTAGTTGTACATAATTACGTGGTGGAGCTAAATTTTGCGAGTTTCGATGGCAAAATCAATTGTCGATTACTTCAGTATTTCCTCTCTCACAGCTCCCCTCTCTACAATGGTCTAAAATAATCCCTTAACTCTGCCACCACCCATGGTGCAAACCATATGCCTTTTCTGCCACTTATAACTCGTGCAGTCACATCAAATTTAAATAGGAAGAAAACGGTGTGAAGTCAAGTGAGACGTCGAGTAAGAAATTAGAATTGAGTTAAACCTTACCAGGAAGACATGTAAAATTGGATAATTTTTAACACTGTTCTTTCGGTTTTTTCACAGGGGCTATCTATGAATTTATGGTGTGGAATCGCAAAAAATGTAAAATTAGAGGACATAAAATATAAGTTTCACTGCAGTATATAATTATGTATGCAGACTTAGTCAGAGTCTAGTCATATGTGAGTCTCAGAAATATACCTGTAAAACTCTGTGGATTGTTCAGTGAGAGAATAGTCAATTCGGACAGAAGGTGTCAATGCTAACATACAGATATTTGTTTACAATAATTAAATGTTGTGGATAACATACTTGGACATATACAGTAGAGTCTTGTCATGATATAGCCATAAATAATGGTTTGGAATACTCATTTCATGGAATGTGACTTTTTTGGCATTCTTGAAGAAACAGTCTGGTCTCCAAATGTCATGAAGCCACTCAACATCCAGTATTCTATATTCTTCACTCATATACTCAGGTAGGCGGAGCCGGGGGTCTCTCCAGCTTTGTGCTAAGAAAATGTCTGCCACATATGTCTGAAACACAAAAAAGTATTTGGTAACATAATCAAGTTCAACTAAGTGTAAGCTAAAGACTACCAACAATGCACATATTCTCAATTATCACCATTTTCCTATTATGTTCAGCCATCATTATCAATTAAAAGAAAAGAAAGACCTCAATTTTGATTATAAATTATGGAAATATAGATTTATAAAGGAAAACAAAATAAATTTATTGTGATGGTGTGTCCACATACATAGAAGTCCTACACTATGTTACTGGGGCCACTATTATGATTTCCTGGAATACCATATCATTGCCTTACAAATACTAGAGGAAGCTGAGCAGGCTATTTAGTCTCAGTAAATAAAAATTATAGTCTGTGGAGAGATGATTCGTATTCCTGCAACATGGAGGACACAACAAATGGGGCATTGTCACAATCAGATGGGAATACAAGACCACCTCTAATGAGATGGTATCAAAAGATTGTTAATCACTAATCTTCCTTCAGCGGGGGATGAAATTGATCATTACCAATTATGAGGCATGTTAGTGTTTGCCTGGAGGCACAGAAAAGTTAAATCATAAGAGCATGGTTGTGGGCTGTTAATATGATCTATTGCTTTTACCACTATGTTACACCTTTTGAGAATTACGAATAAGGTCACATTACAAGTGATAATGTATTAGATGTTAAAAAAACTGTGGTAGCCATAGAGGTGCTTGATGGATGTATCTTTTATTTTTTGTTCATTATAATAAATTGTCATTTTTAAGATCCCTGGTAGACCATCAAATGAAACTAGTGCTGTGGAATGGCTAAATATTCATAACATACAAGTGTATGAAAATGTTTATTCTCCCTGACACATGAGTATGAGGTAGTCTGCATGTAAGGAAAACATTATAGACACAAATCAGTGTCTCAGACTTTTGTGTATTCTATCAAAATTGCAACTGTGGACTTCAGTTCTTTATATGAGGTAACTCAGCATTGAGACTGAAAATGTGGGAAGCTCATCACTCATTGACTGTACTGTATCTGCATCTAACGTAGTTGCTAAGTTGCTTGAGGATATGTTACTTGCTGTTCACCAACCCACATGATTCCAATAATGTGGGACACAAAGGCGTTTCACATGATCTTTAATATATTATCTTAAAAGCAACCAATTGGATGAGTTGACTGAAGTTTCATTTTGAAGAGAAATGTTAGATGTGTTGTTTACCAGATAAAACTCAACTCCAATGATGGTCTCTTGATTCGAAATTTAACTGCAGTTTTCATATGACTGAACAAAAAATATGCATTCTGCTGGCTCTTGTAAAACATTGTGGTCTCAGCACATGACATCTGCTCATACAAAAGACACATCTCTAAGTACCTTAGGGTGGTTAATATATCCACATTATTCACAACATGGTCAGGGCCTTTTGACATTAATGAGTGACTATGGGACAACTTTTGCCAATGGTTTCTTGTACAAACTGACAATCTGTTGGTTCTGTATACACTTACACATGACACAATGTTTGAAAGAATTTCACAGAAAATTTTGTAAGCAGATGAAAAGTCTCAACTTACAATCCAGGCTAGACAGAAGCAGTGGTTTATGATTAATGTGTGTACTTGAATTGTAGGTAACTGTCTGGTAGGTCCATATACTCTCCACTAGACCATAAGCTACTGTCTACAAGAATTTTATTCAACGTACTCTTCCAGATTTGCTACCAGATGAGCCACTGAAAATAAAAGGAAGCAAATGGTTTATGCATGTTGGGGCTCCAGGATATATAAGTCACACTGCTGTAGATGCATTGTCCAATACCTGGGGTAACAGATGAATGCATAAGGGGGGACCATTTTTATGGATTGCCTGTCCTCTCAAATTCAGTCTCCTAACACAATTCGTATTTTCAGTAGACACTCCTAACTCAGAGACACTTCATGAAACTCTCATAGAGTCCTGGAAAATCACGTGAGACACCAAGAAACAAAAGTTCAATAGTTGGGACAAATACCAGGCCAAGTTGAAGACAGCATGTCATGATAGTCAGGAGCAAGTCTGATTAGCAGAAGAACAATTGAAGAACAGGTCATAATGTAATAGGAAAATGAAGCAGTCAAGCATACAGATGACATTTTTTTGATGATCCACAGCTCCATTACTTCTGATGCTGAAGCCACTGGTATGGAAGTCTTGGATGCAAAGGTGCCCATACAATAGTGTGTATGGGGGAGCCTGAATATGGGGGTATGGAGTATTTTTAATTTGTGTAAAATGAATGATAACTTATTAGTAGCTACAGGAAAGTTCCATCCCTGACCCTGTTAAAAACTCACATTGTATCGACTTTTAAATAATTTTCTCGAAAGAAAAACACCTGACTACACCATATTTCTTTTCCTTGCTATGAGAGCTGAGGGTGGGAGAGCAGCATGGACCCTCTTGCGCTGGACATGGGTGCCCTTGCTTGGATGTATGCCTCTACCTAAATCTTCAGGAGACTGTTATAGCTGCAACAGACAGGTAAATTACAAACCAGAAGTCAGATTCAGAGGCCGAGACTTGCTGTACTGCAGTACACAAAATACCTAGGAATCATACCAGACAGACCTCTAAGTCTCAAAAAGCACCTCCCAAATATAGTCACTAAAGCCAAAATAATAAAATAACGTTCTTCAAACACTTTCTGGTACCTCATGGGGAGATAAGCTCATATTTTAAGATCAACAGCCTTAGTCCTTGCATACTCTGTTGCTAAGCATACTGTTAGACATGGATCAATAGTACTCACACTAAAAAGATAAGACTTGCACTCCATCACACAAAGCAAATAATTATGGAATGTATTCAGAGTACACTCCATGGTTTCCTGTTCTAGCAATATACCACCTCCAGCTCTAAGAAGATAAGAAGCTTTCTCAGATGTCTGGAACAATATTCAGAAGAATTAGCTTACCATTCATCAAGATATTGCACAAGCACTGCTGCCTAACAAATAAAACACAAGCATGTGGAATATCAGACTGACTGTGTGATTAAATTGAAGAGTTTCTAGAAAACAGAACACAGTGTGTCATTCTGAATGGAGAGAAGTCTTCAGACATAAAAGTAAATTCAAACGTGCCCAAGGGCAGTGTTACTAGACCATTACTTTTCAAATCAAAGTTTTCTAATGTGAGTGTAATTGATATGGATCAATTCTTGCAAAGATGTGACTATACTAATGATGGGCTACATCTAAACAAAATAGGGACGTTCAGACTGAGTAAAAGCATTGTAACAAAAATAGAAACATGTAGAAGCAGGATGAAATAACAAAAATGCCTACAATTAGCTCTTCCAGGAAAGCCTCTCTCTGTGTTGCAGAAACCACTCCATGCCAAGCTATCAAGGAAACTAATATGAGGGATATATGTATCTCAGAGTGTCAGGCTAACATTGCTAAATCTATAGAAAATTGCTTGCTTCAAGGATGCATAGCACAGCCTTCTTCAAAAGCTGTGAGCAATAGTGATATAACTCCATCACAAACAACATCTGCAGAAAAATCAATGCTATATTACATTTCATCCAAAGGATCTCAAGAGCTTTCTGCTGCTGTGTCACAAGTAGAAAACTGTACCACAAGTTTCAATGAGAGCAAGATGAGTTCCAAAAACAAGGAATGGTCTTTTATGGCTGGCACCTTCACAATCATAGCATTCTCATCAAACAGACAAACCTCCAACTGTGATGTAGGCCCCAATATAAACAACACATCTCTAAGCGAAACAGTGAAATATGGTGTACATATACAAAGGGACCAATGTCAGAACAGGGAAGAGTACTGCAATGTCCACAGACATACAAAAAAAGAAGAAAACCAGACACTATCTAGGATGACACATCTGAATGTGCAGTATGTTAAAGGTATTAGTGAATGAACACTTGCCACATTTGTTAGTATTAAAGGCACATTGTCTAAAATGTAATGAAATTAGCTACTGTAAACTAGATGGTTATTTATTGGCAGACAGTTCTTATAGAAATCAGCATAAGTGTGATGGTGTGACAGTCTTTGTCAGTGGACATATTCAGCATAAGAAACTTGGCCTTATTGAGGGATATAGTGAAGGGGGAACATTAGAAGTGAGTGGTATTGTAATCCATGAAAAGAGCATGGAGTCAATGTGGTAAAATATAAAGTAATAGAAATTATACTCCACCTCACGCAGATGTAATCAATCTTTTCTACAGTTTCAATAGCATAATTAGACAGACTGGTCCCAATGACCATACTGTTCTTGGAGACTTTAATATTGATGCATACTTCAGCAACATGGCTAACATGAAACTTGCAGACATATTGTTGAGGACACAGTTAGGTGAAGTAAAATAGACTTTTGTTACTCAGACCACCTTGCACAACAGGCAGAATAAGAAAATCAGCTCCTAAAAGAATAAAGAAAACTTTTGAAAAGAAATGAGCCTTGCATAATAATGACGTCAGTGCTTTTAAAAATTAAACTAGCTGAGGTGAGATGGGTTACAATCTGTCATGTGGAAGGACCAAACAACAAATGGGATGAGTTTTACACTATTCTACTGAGACACTTTGACTCATGCTGCATTATTAAAGAAATGCAAACAGGGTCGACACACACTCAGAGAGGAAAAATAACAAACTTGGACTTCCAGCCAACCTTCTTAAACCTAAGCAGAATATTCATGACCTAGATGTCCTGTACAAATCAACAAGACTGCATATTTTCAAATAAAAATATAACATAGCTAAAACAAACCTTTGAAGCAGAACTTTCAAATCTTAGAAAGCAAGTCCATGGTAATGAAATATCACAGTCCACTAATGTAAACAAAGCTTCCTGGAAATTGATCAATAAGTATCAAAAAAACCTCCACAGCTGGGGATACCAAATCCTTAAGCATTATACAAGATGGTAGTATTATAAAAGGACCATACGCAGTATATGGGTATAAAATGTAGACTGGCAATGGCAAGGAAAGCGTTTCTGAAGAAGAGAAATTTGTTAACATTGAGCATAGATTTAAGTGTCAGGAAGTCATTTCTGAAAGTATTCGTATGGAGTGTAGCCATGTATGGAAGTGAAACATGGACGGTAAATAGTTTGGATAAGAAGAGAATAGAAGCTTTCAAAATGTGGTGCTACAGAAGAATGCTGAAGATTAGATGGGTAGATCACATAACTAATGAGGAAGTATTGAATAGGATTGGGGAGAAGAGAAGTTTGTGGCACAACTTGACCAGAAGAAGGGATCGGTTGGTAGGACATGTCCTGAGGCATCAAGGGATCACCAATTTAGTATTGGAGGGCAGCGTGGAGGGTAAAAATCGTAGGGGGAGACCAAGAGATGAATACACTAAGCAGATTCAGAAGGATGTAGGTTACAGTAGGTACTGGGAGATGAAGAAGCTTGCACAGGATAGAGTAGCATGGAGAGCTGCATCAAACCAGTCTCAGGACTGAAGACCATAACAACAACAACACAGTATATAACCTTTTCAATAAAAAATTCATATCATCAACAGGAAATCATTACGAACTATAGACACGCACCGAGAAATACCGAATTTGTTGATTTTGAATTTTATGATGTTAACGAAAATGAAATAACCAAGATAATATTCACATTAAACAAAGAAAACTCATCTGGATGAGGTGGTATGTGAAGTGCTCTAGTTAAAAATGGATTAAATAAATAGTTAAACCATTAACCTACCTAATAAACTGCAGCATTATGAAAATTTTTATCCTAGCAGTCTAAAAAAAGCATTGTTAAACCACTGCATAAGAAGATCCCTAACTTTAGTTAGGTTTTAAAATGGTTATCCTTCCTCAACTCATTTTAGACACACACGAAAAAAAAATCTTTTACAGAAACACAGCCTGCCTTTAGGGAAGATGGCTGCACAACAACTGCAGTTACTCAATTTCCCCATAAAGTATACACAGTCCTAGGCAAAGGAATGAAGACACTGGGCATATTTTTGGATCTTTCTAAAGCCTTTTGCTCGGTCAACCACGGACCACTCATTAAGAAACTGAAGTCATATAACAACAAAGACTCATCTGTGCATGTCCACATACTTAATAAATCATGAGCAACATACTAAATTTTCATGCAAAATAGCTAATAAAGTCATAGAGTCCCATTATTCTAGAGATACAGTACTCCAGGGGATGCTATAGAGATCCCTTCCTCTTCTTTATGTCAATGACATGACACAGCCCTTCATCTTACATCTAGTGAGCTATGCTGATGACACCTCCCTCTTATTTTCTGAGAGCGTTTCCAGATATTGCAGTCAACTTCAACTATGGGTGTAATGGAAGTAACCGCATATTTTCTACACCAAGGTCTAGACACAGTGAATCAGTAAATCCCATCTACTAATATTTAAGAGGGAAACCACATTAGGAAGTTCAAAAGTTCCAATTTTTTATTGTACAAATCGTTAGCTTAACTATACAAGATACACTGTCAAAATTTCAAAGCGAAATTCACATTCGTTTATGTTTTATGAGCACAGAACCGAGTGCACATCGGGTACAGGCTCGAGCCGACACCCCCGGGATAACAAGGCCGCACAGCAGTGTTAGTGACGTCACACTAAGCGGTCCATAGCCGACGCTGCAGTCCACGGACACCTCCGTACTGACGCGCCTGATGCTAACGATCTTCTGTCCGTCATACAGAAAGGAGCGAGCTATAATTCGAACCAAAGACCAAATTATATATATTCTTGTAAACAGCATAAAGGTTCATTACGAAATACCGATCACATATACGGGCAGGAATAGGTTCTAGAACTCCTCTGAAAAGTGTTTATCTTCAGTACCAGAATGAACATCAAATTGTCAGGTTTTCCAAATAGAAAAGCACTTTGTTAGTAACAGACAGCAATAATGAGACTTGCAGTTGGTGATTTCTACGTGGAAAAGAAAATAAGCTGTAGAGAGATTGAAAATGGTAAGTAAAGAGAGCCTCAGCCTTTTGCTCACATTCTTACATGTAATGCACTTGGTTGTTTTTCATTTCCTTACCTTTCATAACATTTTTAATATTGTTTCAAGAAATGAAATAGCAGAGTGAACTTCAAATTGTCAGGCTTTTCTTAAAGGAAAGAGCAGTCCCTTAGTATCACAGTGCAAGACAGAATCTTGTGTTCAGTGATGTCTATGTTAAAAGGAGAATATTTGATATCTATCTTTTGTTTCCATTCTTTATTACTGGGGATACACTTGTAAAAATTCTTGAAAAGAGCTGTCACCATGAACATATGAGTAAATTCACATTAGTCGTGTGTTTTATGAGATAAAGCGAACTCTTGTTACCTTATTGTAAACGAAAGTTGTGAGGGTTTTGCTATGTATGACAGTGTTTGAGATAATTTACTTTCAGTGCAATAGCTTGAAAATGTTAAGTCCTGCTGTCAGTTGGCATTTGTCACCACCTGTATGCGAGTCTTAAAGCTAAATAGTGTTCTAACAATTATAAAATAGTGGCAGAGTTCCTCAATCGATTAAACTTATTCCTGCCCGTATATGTAATCGGTATTTCGTTATGAACCTTTATGCTGTTTACAAGAATATATATAATTTGGTCTTTGGTTCGAATTATAGTTCGCTCCTTTCTGTATGACGGACAGAAGATCGTTAGCATCAGGCGCGTCTGTACGGAGGTGTCCGGACTGCTGCGTCGGCTATGGGCCGCTTAGTGTGACGTCACTAACACTGCTGGGCGGCCTTGTTATCCCGGGGGTGTCGCTCGAGCGCAGATAGGGCGGAGCGCTACCTCAGTTGGGCTTGATCGGTTCAACCTCATAGTCAAAAATGGTTCAAATGGCTCTGAGCACTATGGGACTAACCTAAGGACAGCACACAACACCCAGCCATCACGAGGCAGAGAAAATCCCTGACCCCGCCGGGAATCGAACCCGGGAACCCGGGCGTGGGAAGCGAGAACGCTACCGCACGACCACGAGATGCGGGCAACCTCATAGTCGCTTTGTATACTAACGTAGCCTTGAAACGGCAACCCGCCTTTGTATCTTTCATTTTACATAACGATATAGAAGGTACTAGAAGCATCAACACAAGGGATTATTTCGGTTATATTACGTTAGAGCGTCGTTGTGCCTTACTTGGAGTCAGTTCTGACTCAGCCTTCTACGAGTGTGTTTGTAATTGAGGCTGAGAGATGTTTTCGTATACGAAAGGCGACCATGAGTGTAAAGAACGCCGCAGTAGGCCGCGTAAAAGAAAGGAAGGTTGGAAAGCTCGGAAAGCATTGCTGCAAGCGTAAAACGAAGCCTCTGAGGATGAAGGATTATTATGTGGTGCTGGAATCGCAGATTAATCGGTAAGCATTTTACATTACTGTTAACTTCCTTGAATTTCTTGTTTCCGAGAATTTATTTTTCAAACACATTTATCTCTAAATGACTTTTTTCACATTTGCGTGCAGTCTAACTCGAAAAGCATAGAACCGATCATTATGAAAATTGATATGGTAGTTTTATTCTTTATAAAATTACGAAGTATGTAAACCAACTTGTGAGACGAAAACATGATTTAAAGCTATTTTTCACAGCATAATTGAAAATAGTCGGTGCAAGAGTTTTCAATCAATTCAGAGACTCTTCACCAGTCACACATAATGATCCACTCTTGAGACAGGTTTGCCAATTCGTACAAATCGACTAGCTGCAGGACTTGTTTTGACATCCTCCTCGAAACTTCATTGTTTCTTTTCACGACGCCATGCCCTTCATCTTTCCAAAGGGGCCCTACTATTGATTCAAGATGACGGTTAGTATTTAGAGATGATTCAACAGGTTGTGTGCTACCATATATTGCGACTCCTATATCAGATAGACTCGGGGATTCCCAGAATAAAGAATTTGGCCCAATGACATGTGTACTGGCCATGAGTCAATGAGGATGACTCAGCAGCGCCAAGCTCATCAGATGCAGGAACCTACACTACCCCAAGTCTACCGGCCATGGCCTACACATACTGTTCTGTGGGATCGGGCACATGAAAACTCTGTTGGTCCATTCAACGGGGTCATGTGATTGACTGTAATAGACGTATCTTCTCATATATAATTAAAATTCAACAGATCACGAAGGATAATACAACTAAGGCACTGGCCAGTGCTTTTCGTATTCAAAGAGCCCTAGAATCTCTGGTCACCAATAATGGATGGCAGTTTGCTTCCACTGGTTTCCAATGGCTGAACATTCTGCGTGTACATTTAAATGCAGGTGGAAAAACAGTTGGTATCTGCACCAATCGATTCTGCACTTTTTTACTTTTCTAAGCTCTTACCAGGCTGACACTGATCCACGACTGAAACTCAGTAGAATCTTGCACACAAAGCCTCATTGTTCCTTGTTAGAGCTGTTGCAGTACAAGAAGAAGAAGCTGCATCTATTAAGGTGGGTTTCCCTGCCTGGGCATGCATTTCAGATATATGCCTAGTTGTATATGTAGCTCTGTCACTGCCCAGTAAGGCTGCCAGCTTGACCAGTGTGCCACACTTCGAGGCATCCTTTATTGGCCAAGAACCAGCTCTGTTTGTGTCATCTAGGGCACACTCAGCCTCTGGAACTGCCACACCAGTGTAGGCAGCTCACCTCAACCACCGCATGCACCAGCAACAACGGATGTGGGGCCTGGTTCCATGATGACATCCCAAGTGGCGGCCACCTGGCATTCCCGGTTCTGCGGCTGTTGTCAATGACCCCTACACATCTGGAACTAGACAATACGGTGGAGGCTCCGTAGTATGCACCCAGTGTGATGTCGAACCCACAGTCTTTTCCAGAATCAGCAGTATGCAGCAAGTCTGAATCACTATCGCTTGTTGCCTCTCCATTTCCGGACCATGGAGCAGCTCCTGCACCACGGGCAGCATTCAGAGCTGCACCCCAGCCTTTTCAGCAGGCCACAGCTCACCCACCTCGTCCTTTCCCGCGATGGCTAGGTCGTTTTCGGCCTTAGGGGCCGATTCAGGGGAGGAAGGATCTTGTAATCCCACCAGACATATTGAGAGATCACACATATATTTTCTAAAGGCTAATGTCTTGTCGATGCAGCCACTCTCTTCTATCACTGGTTGTTCATTTCAATTCTTTGTAATTGTCACATTCTGTTCTCGTCTCAATGTCTTCCAAATACTTCTTTCCAGACTGTCCTTTTTTTTTCTGTCCCATCACTTTCCCTTCAGGTATGTTAATGAATGGAAGTTTTGTTCCTAATGATATGTCCAATAAATTTTATTTCTTTCTTTTCCATTTCCTTTAATAATCTTCTTTCTTCCTTGTCTTCCTTTAAGACCTTCCAGTTGATTATTCTTTCCATCCTGTTTGTTGTTGTCTTTCTCCACCCCAGCAAGATGGGGCAATGGTTGGCACACTGGACTCGCATTCAAGAGGACAAAGGTTCAAATCTGCTTCTGGCCATCCAGATTTGGGTTTTCTGTGAATTCCCTAAATCGCTTCAGGCAAGCGCTGGGATGGTTCCTTTTAAAAAGAACGACCGACTTCCTTCCCCATCATTGAAAGCAATCCGACGTTGTGCTCCGTCTCTAATGACCTCATTGTTAGTGGTACATTAAACGCTAATCTTCCTACCTGTCTTTTTCAGTCAAATCCGCATGTCCGCAGCTTCAAGTTGATTCCTTTCAAATCTACCCAGAGTCCAACTATCTTCATCTATACTCTCCAAACCATCTTGTGGTGTGTGGTGGAGGTTACTTTGTGTACCTCTGTCACTTCTCCCTTTCCTTGTTCCAATCACGAATGGTTCGCGGAAAGATCGACTGCTGGTAAGCCTCCGAGTGGGCTCGAATCTCTCTAATTTTATCTTCATGGGCTTTTCGCGAGATATTTGCGGAAGGGAGCTACATATTTGTTGACTCTTCTAGGAACATACGTTCTCGTAACTTTAACAATAAACCACACCGTGATGCAGAACGTCTCCATTGCAGTATGTGACAGTGAAGTTGGCTGATCATAGCTGTGACGCTTTCACGCTTATTAATGAAGCTCTAACGACGTGTGCTGCTCTTCTTTGGAACTTCTCTATTTCCTCTATCAATCATATCCGATACGGATCCCACACTGACAAGCAATATTCAGGTAATTGTCGGACGAGTTTTTTTAAGCTACTACCTTTGTTGACGGACTACATTTCCTGAGGACTATTCCAATGAGTCTCGCTCTGGCATCTGCCTTCCTTGCGCTTAGTTTTATGTGTTCTTTTGACATTAAATTGACCCATACATATACTCCTAGACATTTTATGAAAGTAATTACTTCCATTGGCCCATCTGCAATTGTGTAATCATACAATAACGGTTCTTTCTCTTTATGTAAACGCAGCACGGTACATTTGTTTATGTTGAGCGTCGGTTGCCACTCCATGCACAAAGCGTCGTTCCTTTGCAGGTCTTCCTACGTTTAGCTACAGTTTTCTAGCGTTGAGACTTCTCTGTATACAACAACATCATCTACGAGAAGCCTCATGGAACTTCCGACGTTCTCTACTATATCATTTGTAAATACTGTGAAAAGTCATTGTCCTGTAAGAATCCTTTGGGGTTCGCCCGAAGCTACCTTTACGTGTGAAGTCTTCTCTCCGTTGAGAATGACTCGCTGCGTTTTGTTTGCTAGAAACTTTTCAGTCTAATCACAGAGCTGGTCTATATTCGTATGCTTATATTTTGTTCATTAGATGACAATATGGAACTGTATCGATCACCTTCCGGAAGTCAAGGAAAACAGCATCTACATTGACACCGGTATTTGCTGCTTTCTGGGTATTGTGGACGAACAGAGCGAGCTGGGTTTCACACGACAATTGTTTTCGAAACCCGTGTCGATTCCTACAGAGATTTTCGGTCTCGGAAATGTCATAATACGCGAACATAAAACATGTTCCAGAATTCTAAAACAGACCATCATCAACTATGCAGGCATACAGTTTTGTGCATTTGTCCGATGGCCCTTCTTGAAAACTGGAATGGCGTGTGCTTTTTTCCAATAATCAGGAACACTTCGCTCCACTAGAGGCCTATGTTACACTGCTGCTACACAAGGGGCAAGTTATTTCGAACACACTGTGTGGAGTCAGACTGGTATATCGCCTTTCCTCTGTTGAACGATTTCCGTTCCTTTTCTATGCCATGCCCACTTATTTCAATATCAACTATTTTGTCGTTCGTGCGAAAATTCAGAGGTGGTATTACATTGTGATCTTCATGGCTTCAATCCGTTTACTGATTTAACGCAAGACCGGAACTTCTTACGTTTTTCTGTCACGTTGGTAGACAGAGTGTTACTTTCGAATGCGTTGAACACTTCACTCGTGGTTCTACTTACGCTAATTTTTGTTTCGTTTGATTTTTGTTTATCTGTGAGGCTTTGGCTACGTTTAAATTTGCAGTGAAGCTCTCTCTGCTTTCGTAACCTCTTCCTAACAAGCATGTCGAGCCACGGCGGGTTTTTTTTATATCCCTCACCACTTTGCTCTGCTCATAACCTGTCTAAAGCGTACTGTACAAACTCTTGATCTTTGTCCATTGATATTCAACATTGTTAGTGCTGGAGGTGAAAGTTTCATGCTGACCACTCAGATAATCTGAAACCTGTTTCTTGTCACATTTGCTAAGCAGAAAGATCTTCCTATCTTTCTCTGTAATCATATTGGTAGCCGTATTCATTGATGCTGTAACGGCCTTCTGATCACCGATTCCCTGTACTACGCTGAGTCGAAAAGCTCGGGTCTGCTTGTCACCAGCAAATCTAAGATGTTACCTTGAGCCGGTTCTCTGATTAACCGCCCAAGGGAATTTTTGGATCAGGCATTTACAATAATTTCACGCACTGTCCTGTCCCTACTACCCGCCATAATCACTTGAGCCTTCCAGTCAGGTAAGCTGAAATCTCCACATAATACTTCAACATGACCAGGAAATTTACGCAAAATATTCTCCAAGTTTCGCTCGAATGTCCCGCCACTATTGCTCCTGAGGCAGGGGGCCTGTAAAAGCATTCGGTGGCCATGTTTGATACAATTTCAACACTGATCTCCAGGGCCGGCCTTAGCCATCCAGGTGCCCCGGGCGAGTCGTCCAGTTGGCGCCCTTTATTGTATAAATAGCGAACCTGGCAGTGCTTTGCAACACAGTATTTGACTGTTTTCTAGAAATCGTCTTAAGTGGTTAATGGCGTCATGTTATGATCATAACATGGTTTTTTCCATCGTAAATTTGAGTATTTTATTTTTTAAATGGAAATGAAATCCAAATAATCTGAAAGCCCGCTAAGACGCTCCATGTGAGTCTTGTGTAGCCTGTGACGTCAGTCCAGCATGCTGCTGTCGCTGCCGTAACAGTCAGTATAGCAGTGATATATTGTTTGGGAATTCACGTTTTGGGAAATTGTCTAAAAATATTGCGTAGTACTGCACTGTACATCTACAACAACTCCAGAAAATTGTTTTTGCGTGTTCCAAACAAAAAAAAGATGCGTAAAATGTGGTTGAAACAGGCTCGTATATCCCGAATATTTCTTTTCTTTTCTGAAGCACCCCTGTACTAAAGCGAACAAAACAAAACAAAAATTATTCAAATTGGTCAAGCCATTTCTTTGATTTGGTGAGACTAACACACAACAATTGATTTTTATATATAGGAGGTAATATGTATAACGAAAAAACACTAATTTTGAATTGAGTACCATATTTTTATTGAATTTAATATAACCGTAAGCCATAAACCTATATTTTCTGTCAGTCATCTGAACACAAAACATATTACGCCTAATGAAAAACAATTATAAACGACTAAAATTTTACTTTTCTCGCTTTTCTGCCGGCAAAGTCTCTGATCAGATTAGCAAAGTCCAGGTTTTCTGCAACTTCATTTTCAATGGACAGTGAGGCCAAACTGGTTAGTCTTGTTTGAGACATTGTAGACCGCAAGTACGTTTTTATCAACTTCAGTTTGGAAAAACTGCGTTCGCCGCTTGTGACAGTCACTGGTATTGTTAGCAAAATACGTAACGTTATCCAGATGTTGGGATATAACTCTTGAAGATTATGCTTTTTTATGAAGTTTAAGGCTTCAATAGGCGTTGCCTGGCTGTCTTCGAGATAGTGTTGCAGGCCTAAAATTTAGTTGCACAGCAAATTTCCATCAATATCTGACTTCATGTTGACAGTTAACTTTTCTTGTAATTTAGAACAGCATTGTATTAGTTCTTCTTTATTTTGATTTTTTTTAATGTCAAACAAGAAACTCCACGTCGCAGAAAATTCTTGCATCTGTTCAAATCTTTCTTTCATGGATATGTGCACGGTGTCCAACACTGCATTGAAAAACTCTACTTTAAACTTCTTTTTTGGGTCAGTTATTTGATCATCAACAGCCTCTTCACCCGGCCTGCGTTTAATACGTCTTAATCGCATTTGTGGTTTAAATAATGGCTGCGTATCAAGATCCGAAGCCAGTTCAGTTGCTGTTACAATAGCTTGTTCGAAACCTGTTTGTCTATATGTTTCCAAATAAGAGCAACATTTGTCAAGGATTCCCATAAACTCGACAAAGTTGATTGTGGGTGACTGACTTGCTTTACTCACAACGTTAATTTGAAACAGAACATCATACCATGTCACGAGAGAAACAATGAAGCTGAAGTCTTTTAATTGTCCTCCTAGTGTTGTCGCTTCGTGTGGCACCGCAGCATCGCTTTGTTCAGTAGCATCGGCCAAGGAAACCAAAGCGTCATGCATTTAGCATAATTGATAACGAACCGCTTTGACGCTATCAATTCGAGCTTCCCAGCGTGTCACTTACATTTTTCAGGGTGTATATCTTCAAATGGTCGGTCAAAATTTTCCATCTATTTACCGATCCAGCAAATAGATTAAACATTTTTTGTAACAGTCCGAACAGTGTCACGGATTTTACTGATGATTTTGCCGCATCACACAATACCAAATTATAACTATGGCATCCACATGGCACAAAAAAGCTAGTGGATTTAACTTCTTAATTCTGTTCTGGACGCCTTTATTTTTCCCCTTCATGTTCGCGCCGTTATCGTAGCCCTGTCCTCTGCAGTCATTAATGTTAAGGTCACGATCACTCAATGTTTTTAAAATGCTTTCTGTGAGACCTTCACCGGTTGTATCATCTATTTGCAGAAATGAGATGAAATGTTCTTTTACACATATGCCATCCTCTGTTATTTCGGCGCATCTTAAAGTTATCGAAAGTTGTTCTTTGTGGCTTATATCTGGAGTACAGTCAGCTATGATTGCATAATACTTTGAACCCTTTATGCGGGATACGATTGTAGACATAACGTGTGATGCCATGAGTTCTATTAATTCATTTTGTATATTTTTGCCGCAATAATGGTCAGCCAAATCACCATTCAATGCCAGTCTGACGTGCTCTTCCATGATTGGATCAAACTTTGCCAATAACTGTACAAGACCTAAGAATTTTCCATTATTTGGGGTAAATAATTTATCTGATAACCCTCTGAATGCCGTATTATTTTCAGCCAAATACAAAGTAATGTGCATCAATCTTTGAAGCACATTGCTCCATCGTAAACTTTCTTTAGAAATTAGCTTTTGTTCTTCCTTGTCAATAGTTAATCCAGCTTTAAACCTGATTTCAGCTTCAGTCCATTGAGTAAATGCTTTTTTGTGGTTAGGACTATTTTCATGCAGTTTCAGAGCTTCACTTAAATGTTTCCAATTTCTGAAACCCACAGTGGTAGTCAAATTAGTAGCTGACTTTAAATCAAACAGTCGACAACAAAAGCAAAAGACACTGTCGTTTGATACAGAATAAACTAGCCACCGTCGTCTGATAGTTTCTTCGTTTGATAGTTTTCTAGTGTAATGAGTTGAAGAGAAATGACGCCCATTTTCATCTTTTGGAAAGTTATTTAGACATACTTGTGAGGGTCCACATATTATAATGCGATCTATATCTCTAGCATTAAATACTTTTGGCCACGTACCTACATCAGAAACATTGTATTCTTTTATTGCAAGAACGTTGATACTTTCATCGACCACAGATGTCATGTGTTGATTTTGACTTGGAGAAATATCAGAGGATTCATGCAAAGATGTACTGCGCTGGTCAATTTGATCACCTTCAATAGGTGATTGTATATTTTTTTGTGTATAATTGTTCACAGTCTGAAGAAATATTTGCTGATACGTGGACTTTTGATTCAATATCTGAAGTATTTGCCTTAGAATTTCCTTTAAGGTACTTATAAATATTCATGTGCTTTTTAGTTTCTTCAAGAACTTTTTCTTTTTCAGCTTTTCTTTTCCGATTTTCTGAACCAGAAAGCTTTTTTTTAATTATTTCCTTCTCTTCTGGCATGATTTAATAATTTGACAAATTATTGCTTGGACACTGCTCTATTTCGCGACCACAATATTCGATCTATAACAAATAAAGAAATTCACCTATCAGTAGACGTAACTAGAAAAAAAACCTGAACTGAAAGATAAAAATGTTTTTCGCACCTACCAGAAAATTAAAATGTTGACACAGTCACGACACTCGTTTCACTCACAATTATTCAGCCACAAAAACATGACCGCTGCCTCCGACTCTTACTGACAATTACTGACATGCGGGTGCAAATCGTAGCGCTGCCAACATATGCAGTCTAACAAACATTGTGTGGCGCTGTATTATTTCAGTAAGTTAGGGAAGAATTCTCTATGAATGCAAAGCACGCATTGCATGATCTATTAATTAATGTACATGAGTCATTAAGTCACAAATATTCGATATAAATACATTCGTATTAATTAAATCATAATGTAATGTATATTTCACAGTCTGTATTTTCTTTTATTTGGAGCGACCGGTAGTTTCTGTTGTAAACGAGAGATGGTGCGGCTGCATGGGCTCTTCTTTGTTGCAGTTCTTGAAACAAATAAGAGAGGCGCTTTGGTAGAGCCCGTGCTAGCCCGCGTCAAACATGAATGGTTGCAGACAATACGAAGATTGCATTCAGCATGACTTCTCTTCTGCTACCCCGAATTCATCGCGCATTCGTGAGATTAGTGACGTATGTTGAATGAGACTGAATAATATTTTAGTTTCGCGAAATGGGTGATTGTAAATTGTAATTTTTTTTTTTTTTACATGCGTTTAGTACGTGGCGCCCCTTGGGCCCCGGCGCCCTGGGCGACCGCCCGAGTCGCCCCACCCTAAAGCCGGCGCTGCTGATCTCCACGAAAAATTTTTCGCATTTGAAATCTGTATTAATCTCACTAGATATTATTGTATTTTTTATGGCTATAAACAGGCCTCCACCACCAGCGTTCATCCTGTCTTTGCGATATGCATTCTAATCGGAGTTTAGAATGTCATTGCTATTAACATCTGATTTCAGCGTCTTTCTCTCACTAGCACTATGTGGGCATTGTTACTGTTTATAAGCGGGGCTCACTCTACGACCGCTCCATAGACGCTCCAGCAGTTAACTAAAACTGTATTAACACTGTCTTTCTACGAACTGCTATGACGAATCTGTCTGGAATCAGAACACATCATATCTGACCTGTGAAGAGATTTCTCTGTCCCGAAAACCCACACGTGCACACCACTCGTACCCCATTACCCTAGAAGTCTCTTCCTGCGTGCGTTGCACGCCTTACCTATTAAGGAGCTTGGGGGGGGGGGGGGGGTCCTACAGTTTTCCACCCGATAGCGGAGATCGAGAAACCGCGTCGAAGGTCGTCACAACATCGTCTGACCCTCTGGTTCAAATAGTCCACTCTGCTCCAAAACATCGGACCGCGATCGATTCTGGGAATGATGCTGCAAAACGATAGCTGTGCATCCACCCTATGGGAGGGGCTAGCTGTCTTCGCCAAAGCAGTCTGCTCCCTGCAGGAACCGCGGATTCCTTAGGCGGCAGAAGTCATTCGTGCCTACATGAGCCGCAATTTGTAGTCGGATGCACCCAGTGTGCTCAACCGCTGCCAGCAGATCCTCCTCCACATCTGCAACGAGACCCCCCCCCCACCCCCTCCAGCAAGCAAACGGAGTGAACACTTGTCTTCTCTCTCGACCTGCCCACTATTTCCCAGAGGACCTCCGTCACCTGCCTAGCACTAGAACTCCCAACGACAAGCAATCCGGCCCTATGACTTGTCCAGACTTCTCAGGAAGATCAACCACAGTCCCAATAGGCGAGGCGTAATGTGCTGGCTCAGATGTAAATTTAGCAGTAGGCAATCCCTCAAACCAATTTCTGAGATGTAAGAGGACAGCCGTGCAGTCTGTACCCACATTCACCTCCCGTCCAGAGATTTGCGACTTCACCCTCGGTGGCCAGTCACCATCAGCAAAGTGTCGATCAGCTGGGATGTGCGAATCGGAAGGCGCAACTGCATCACGGATCCCAGGCGACAATATAGGCTCCAAAGCTGCCAAAGCATTCGTCTCAGGTGCCCGAACGCCACCCAGTCCAGGGTAGCAGTCTGAAGTCTGTCGACTGTGACCAACACATCTTCCAATTGTTTATGGACAGTGGCCAGTTCCCTGCATCTGTACACGACAGGTGCAATCCCGATCCATCTTTAATCATTTTTTGTATTTACCACAAGTAATGTAACACTGACCCAAGAAGTCGCCAGGTGCAACTTTCCCTTCCACAGAGCAGTGTACTCCTTACAAATGGTTTGCGAAGGATTTTATGACACTGTATTCATATGTTTGCTGGTTAAAATGTTTTCCTTAGTCACAACTACCTATTTCGTCAGCGCAGTCCTCCTCTTCATTTCCATTAAGCATCTATTGTCCTCTGTGATTATACTACCGAGATAACAAAATTGTTCCACCTGACGTCATCAATTTTATACTTGTTGTAATCTCGTCCATATTTTCCTGCACTAGCACTACTTTTGTTTTCCGTTGGTTCACTTTTCATTTCCATAGTTTAAGAGTGTCTGATACGACTTGCAGCGTTCTGTTCATTTCTTTTTCAGAGTCTGTGGCTAATACGATGTCATCAGCAATTCTGATACAGTGTTTTCTCCTTCACGATCTAAATACCTTGCTCAATGAACGCATTAAATAAATACGGAGATAGGGTACATCCTCTACCGTATTTGTGCTTTAATTCTGATACAATTGATTAAGAATTCTTTTATGCTTCCAGTACAGCCCTCTAGCTGTACAGAGTTGCTCCATGTTAACATTGTCAAAAGCTTTTTCTATGTTAATGATTGATCAATCGATATAATTATGCATACGTCCGGCAAAGTCGCTAAGTGCGGCTCGGAAAGATACATCCACCGGTGCCAGGTCCCTTGCAAAACAACAATTCCACAAAATATGGGTCCTTTCTTTGCTGTAATTCACTAAACTCGTCAACATTTTCAAAACCCTCAGTCACATTTATGTCGTCTGGTGGAGTAGGTGTAGAGATTTAAGGGCTGACCCCGGAACGCCACGGTCTCACTTGTCAACCAGACGACGTTTACAGCAAGCTCTGCAATTTAGCTATTAACGACGACCCTGCGCTACGTGGTTTCCCCGTGGCTATCTAAGTTTCACCGTTCAACCGGCAGATGTGTTTTCAGTGAACGAACTGACGGCATATGAATGCACCGAGAGTATGGTTAGCATCCGATAGCTTCCCAGCCGAGGCTACAAACAGCGTTGTCCTGCTCTAACGTGATAATTTTTCAAAAAACTCCAGAGAACTGTGCTGGCCCAGGGTATCCACCTCCAGAAGTCTTCCGTTTTGTGTATTTCCACAAGAGTCAGCAACTATTACTCTCCGTGATTTTACTGTAAATATGTTTTGCTTAGCAAAATCCATATTCTTCAAAAAGCTGACTTACAACGGCTTCACATATGATTTTGTGTCTTTCTGTGCAATTTGTCTCGTCTCGGAATTGCACACCCGATTTTTTTTTGATTTTTTTAGGGGTGACGGGTGGATTTACGGAATGTTTATTTTACTGAATCGATTAGAAAGTTTAACAGAGGTAAGGATAGAACGTAGTTAATGATATTTAAGTCACTGACAAATAAATATTAGTTTAGACGGAGCAACTTTAAAAAACTGTATGTAAACAGGAAGCCTGACATATACACCACTGGCCATTAAAATTGCTACACCACGAAGATGACGTGCTACAGACGCGAAATTTTACCGACAAGAAGTAGATGCTGTGATATGCAAATGATTAGCATTTCAGAGCATTCACACAAGGTTGGCGCCGGTGGCGACACCTACAACGTGCTGACATGAGGAAAGTTTCCAACCGATTTCTCATACACAAACAGCAGTTGACCGGCGTTGCCTGGTGAAACGTTGTTCTAATGCCTCATGTAAGGAGGAGAAATCCGACTTTGATAAAGGTCGGATTGTAGCCTATCGCGATTACGGTTTATCGTATCGCGACATTGCTGCTCGCTTTGGTCGAGATCCAATGACTGTTAGCAAAATATGGAATCGGTGGGTCCAGGAGGGTAATACGGAACGCCGTGCTGGATCCCAACGGCCTCGTATCACTAGCAGTCGAGATGACAGGCATCTTATCCGCATGGCTGTAACGGATCGTGCAGCCTCGTCTCGATCCCTGAGTCAACAGATGGGGACGTTTGCAAGACAACGCCAATCTGCACGACCAGTTCGACGACGTTTGCAGCAGCATGGACTATCAGCTCGGAGACCATGGCTGTGGTTACCCTTGACGCTGCATCACAGACAGGAGCGCCTGCGATGGTGTACTCAACGACGAACCTGGGTGCACGAATGGCAAAACGTCATTTTTTCGGACGAATCCAGGTTCTGTTTACAGCATCATGATGGTCGCATCCGTAATTGGCGACATCGCGGTGAACGCACATTGGAAGCGTGTAATTCGTCATCGCCATACTGGCGTATCACCCGGCGTGATGGTATGGGGTGCCATTGGTTACACGTCTCGGTCACCTCTTGTTCGCATTGACGGCACGTTGAACAGTGGATGTTACATTTCAGATGTGTTACGACCCGTGGCTCTACCCTTGAGTCGATCCCTGCGAAACCCTACATTTCAGCAGGATAATGCACGACCGCATGTTGCAGGTCATGTACGGGCCTTTCTGGATACAGAAAATGTTCGACTGCTGCCCTGGGTAGCACATTCTCCAGATATCTCACCAATTGAAAACGTCTGGTCAATGGTGGCCGAGCAACTGGGTCATCACAATACGCCAGTCACTTCTCTTGATGAACTCTGTTTGAGCTCTGTTTGACTCAATGCCCAGGCGTATCAAGGCCGTTATTACGGCCAGAGGTGGTTGTTCTGGGTGCTGATTTCTCAGAATCTATGCACCCAAATTGCGTGAAAATGTAATCACATGCCAGTTCTAGTATAATATATTTGTCCAATGAATACCCGTTTATCATCTGCATTTCTTCTTGGTGTAGCAACTTTAATGGCCAGTAGTGTAGCTCAAAGGAGCAAAACGTAAGTGGAGATACAAATCAGGTGACTGTGGGTCACTCTACTATCTAAATATGAAATATAACAATAGCACAGTTTATATTCGCAGAAACCTTAAATTGGGCGACAGATGATGCAATAAAAGCATACTTCGACGCTTTTAATTCTGGAATCTATCGCGCAAATGCACTGATGGAAGAGACTGATTCCCAAACCTTAGAGATGCATAAAGAACCTGCCCACAAATTTGGCCAAAATACGAACGTAACAGAAGATCTGGCAGACGATGTTTGTCATCATATTACGTAACGTTACGCAATAATAAATGAGATGGAAAGCCAGCTACAAGAAAGTGAGCATTAGAAAAATGAGGATGAGAGCGATATGTGTGAAAGTATCGGATACAGTGTATGTTCGCCTGATGAGGTCTCTCCTCAAATTAAAGTTGCACACAATGAGGAGACTGATATGATACTGCACGAAGCAGTTGTGGCGCAATGTGAACCTGAGGAAGAAAATAAGCATCACTCCTACTAGCCTATGCAGAAAGACAGGCTTTCTAGTAATTGATTTATCGCGGTGTGACAGAGAAACGTTGCCTGTTTCACCCACATTACAGCATGTATTATTGGCATAAGATCGAGAAAGGACTGTATGTTCCTATGCGACTGGTCTCCGTGAGTGACTTCAGTGTGAAGAACGGCGTTCTTAGTCGTTCGGGCAGACTTTCTGAGCCACGCAGTCAGTGGGGAGCTCCTTTGAATGTGTTTCAGTGTGTTTAAAGATATCCAGTTAGAAATTCTGACAGCAGAGCACTTGAGAGAACAATCTTAAGCGGTGAGCTCACAGCCCGGCTGGGAAAGCTTTTATGGTGGTTTTCTTTAGAAGTAATCCTCAGCAAGCTGAACCTCGGTGTCAACACTCAGTGGGACGAAAACGAGGGGAACTTGGTGATTAAACTCGAAGAGTGAAGAGCTCTACCTTCAGGAAGTGACATTATAAAGTTCATGTTTAGCTTGATTTCTTGGCGGCACGTAGCCACGCAGTGCAAGAGTTGGGACATAGATCATGCCGAGTCTAGTTCACGTCGCGACTTAGAATTATTACGCGTGTGAGACCATAGAGGAACTTCAAAATTTTTGTAGGGACGTGTGTTGTTGTACACTGTAGACATAACAGTCTGATTATTATACACGAAAAGCGAGGGGAACTCTCAGTCAGGCTGCCAGCTGGCATTGCTGAGAGAACTAGAGGTGCTACTGCAGAGTTGTGTTTTAGTGAAAAATGGTTCAAATGGCTCTGAGCACTATGGGATTCAACTGCTGTGGTCATAAGTCCCCTAGAACTCAGAACTACTTAAACCTAACTAACCTAAGGACATAACACACATCCGTGCCCGAGGCAGGATTCGAACCTGCGACCGTAGCGGTCGTGCGGTTCCAGGCTGTAGCGCCTTTAACCGCTCGCCGGCTGTGTTTTAGTGAACCAAACTACTGAGTTCAAAATTAATTCCTTCTATCGCCTAGCTCATTTCATAAAATCAACTCCAGCTACATTCGTTTAAACTGTAAGACAAAAAAAAAAAAAAAAGACACACCAAAGGAGTTATCCGAATGGGGCGGAAATTGGAAGATGAGATGTAGATGTACAGACACACAAATGGTTACAGTTTCAAAAACTGAGCAAATCATTAATGTGTTGGTCTAAAATGGCTCTGAGCACTATGGGACTTAACATCTGAGGTCATCAGTCTTGGCCGGCCAGGTTGGCCGAGCGGTTCTAGGCGCTTCAGTCTGGAACCGCGCGACCGCTACGGTCGCAGGTTCGAATCCTGCCTCGGGCATGGATGTGTGTGCTGTTCTTAGGTTAGTTAGGTTTAAGTAGTTCTAAATTCTAGGGAACTGATGACCGCAGATGTTAAGTCCCATAGTGCTCAGAGCCATTTGAACCATCATCAGTCCCCTAGAACTTAGAACTACTTAAACCTAACTAACCTATGGACATCACACACATCCATGCCCGAGGCAGGATTCGAACCTGCGACCGTAGCGGTCGCGCGGTTCCAGACGGAAGCGCCTAGAACCGCTCGGCCACTCCGGCCGGCTGTGTTGGTCTACCTCTGGCCATTATAAAAGCAATTATTCGATTTGGCATTGGTTGACAGAGGTGCTGGATGTCCTTCTCAGCAATAACATGCCAAATTCTGTCCAATTGACGCGTTAGGTCGTCAAGATCCCGAGCTGGCTGGATGGTGCTGTCCATAATGCTCCTAAAGTTCTTATCGGGAGAGAGATTCGGCGACCTTGCTGGCCAAGGCAGAGTTTGGCAAGCACGGCGCTAAGCAGTAGAAACTGTCTTGGTGTGCAGGCCGGCATTGTCTTGCTGAAATGTAAGCCCAGGAAGACTTACCGTTAAAAGCAACAAAGCGCGGCGTAGAAAATCGTAGACGTACCGCTGTGCTGTAAGGGTGACAACCAAATGAGCTCTGCTAAGAAATAAAATGGCACCCTAGTCCATTACTCATGGTTGCCGGGATTTTATGGTGGGCGACAGTCAAGCTGGTATCTCACCGCTACCTTGGGAATCTCCAGGTACGTCTTCGCTTGTCATGGGGACTTATTTCGAAGTGGGACTCATCACTGAAGACAGTTCTAATCCAGTGGATTAGATACCAGGCCGAAGACGTGTCTGGAGACACCCCAGACAGCGGTGTGATACCAATCTGACTGTCACCCGCCATATGGCCCACCAACTGGCAGTGATGGTCTGGAGTGCCATTTCATTTCGTAGCAAGATCCTTTTGGTTGTCATCCACGACACCCTTACAGTACAGAGGTACGTCGACGATATTCCACCTCCCGTGTTGTTTCCGTCCATGACAACCTGTCCAAGGCTTACATTTCAGCTAGATAAATCTCGCCAGCACTCCACGAGAGTTTCTACTGCTTATCTTCGCGCTTGTCAAACCCTACCTTGCCGAGCAAGATCGCCAGATATCTCCCCTGCTGAGAACGTTCGGAGCATTGTGGACAGGACTCTTCAAACAGCAAAGGATTTTGACGATCTAACGCGCCAATTGGACATAATTTGGCACGATATCTCTCAGGAGGACGTCTGACAACTCCATCAATCAGTGCCAGGCCGAATAACTGCCTGCGTAAGGGCCAGAGGTGGACCAACGCGTTACAGCAAAAATGGCTCTGAGCACTATGGGAGTTAACATCTGAGATCATCAGTCCCCTAGAACTTGGAACTACTTAAACCTATATAACCTAAGGACATCACACACATCCATGTCCGAGGCAGGATTCGAATCTGCGACCGTAGCAGTCGCGCGGTTCCGGATTGAAGCGCCTAGAACCGCTCCGCCACCGCGGCCGGCGCGTTATTTACTTGCTCAATTTGTGAGGCTCTGTCTCTTGAATGAATCATCATTTTTTTTCTGAAATTGTAATAATTTGTTTTTCTGTGCATGTAAATCAACTCTATCGATTTCCGTCTCATTCAGACAATTCCTTCGTGGTGCATTTTTTCTTTTTTTTTCGTCTTGGAATGTATTTATACTGCAGTTACGAAGTTTGCAAAGAACTTTAAAAATATTAAATATTTGTAGCGGTATGGATTGGGAAATAGATAACAAACGATCATCCAATATCGTTCCAAGTAAATCAGATTTACGTTCTCCTTCCAAGAAAAGTTTATTAAAACAGGGTGGCAGCAAATGACGGACTGGGTCTGGGATGTGTTGAAATTTAATAAGCAAACCCGTGGATACTGGCTTGGAACGCTAGGATGACATCAGAGAAAAGCTGAGCGGCAGTAAACGTTGATCGCCGTCCGAGACAGCTTAACGCTACTGGCTACACATTGTCTGTTCGAGGCATTTCATTGGCACGTTCATCACTTTGGCAGTACGAGACAACACTTCGCTGCAGCTAGAACTCCGAGGTTTCACTTCATTTCAGTTTACAGCGTCATTCAAGGATTTCGCAATGAATCGACACGGCGCAGCAGAGATAGGCGGAGATAGTGCTGCCAGGTCACATCAACGTACAGGTTTGGAGTTTTGGGTCGGCGACCTCGAGTGATGCTACCTCATTTTCGTGTGCTGTGGGCTGTGTTGTCGGCCATGTCAGACCAGATAAGTATATTACCAACTGACTGTGGTTCAGAGCAGGGAGCTACAGAGCCATTACGCCCTAGGTCTGGAGTGCAACTGCCGACAGAGGCTAAGCCTTGGCACTTAATTTTCATTACATTAGAGGAAATGGATTCAAACTTTGAAAACAAGTTTGAATATTCAAATTAACAGTTTGCGAATTTGAATTCAATGTTTCAGAATAAATTGGGGATATGGACTCTAAAAGTGGAAGTAAAACTGACAGAATTGAAGGAAGTATAGACGCAGAATTCTATGGGCTGGAAGTGTGATTCAAAAAAGTCAAAAAGACATTTATACATTTCCAACTCCAAGGCTTCACGTCATTCCAGTCTATAGCATCAGTCAAAGATTTCGCAATGCATCGAAGCACCACAGTGCAGACAGGTGGAGTTTGTAGAGAATGACATTGTAAAAGTAGACAGAAACCAAGCTGAATCATTTTAAGCCACTCGTAGGAAAAAGATTGGCAGTGCGCAGTTTTTGTTACTTCCTTATTTCCACTTGAGAAACGAAGGCTAATTAGCTTGAATCTCAAACTTCTGCCAGTCAATGCCTTAATAAAATTACATAAAGAGAGCAAAGTTATGCGTATTATGATTCACAGGACAGAGGCTCCGATGGCAGATTTAAATAGATTTTTGTATAAAAAACTAGCAAGCTAATATGTATTTGCGATAAGCTACTGTGTACCCAGTGGTGTAGCTTTGCTAATGACGCTAAGGATCTCCTGATCACTGATGACATGCTACTAGCGTCATTTGACATAGTAAACCTATATACTAATATGTCAATAGATGAAACTTTAAAAATAAGGAGAAGAAATTTAGTATGCAATGGCACCATGGGAAGAAGTGAAGTAATAAAATTTCTTGAAGTGTTAGAGTTTGGCCTGAATTTTAATTATTTTGAATCTGATGGGAGAGTGTAGCAAAAGAAGCTTAATTTGGCAATGGGCAATTGCCTCTCTGGGTTATTAATAGCTAAATTAATAATATAGCGAATTTTGACGCAGAAGGGAGTTACCTACAAACGCTATGTAGACGATACGTTAAATGTAATGAAAGGAAAGGAGGACGCTCTGCATCCCTTCAAATGACTTTTAACCAGCCGTACCATAGTATTAAAAACACTTCAGGTATAAAGTCAAAAAGAAAGATTAAATTCTTAGACTTAACAGTAACAAAGGCAGGAAGCAAGTTGAAATTTTCTATTTATCATAAACCGACACATTCAGTTGCAATAATAAGGATTAACTCACACACTGTGATTATGATTCCGTGTCAACTGTAGAATATTTCAGAACAAATGAAAATTTATGTCAGACGGGTATTCGAACTCAGATTTTCCGCTTGTCGCAAGCACTCGCCTTAAGAACTTCGGCTGTCCGAGCACGCTTGCAAGAGCAGCCCAAATTTCCATTTGTCTTGGTGTCTCGTCACCCTTGTGCTCGAACTGTGTTACCGTGATTCCTCCACAGGGTGAGACAATGTTTTCTATTATCATTACCTTGCTATGTCTTGCATGCTGCAGTGCAGTGTCTGAGACAATGTGTTGACGAGCAACAGCCACAAACAGTTAAGAATGAACTCGCAAATTGCGATTATGGTTCCGCATCAGCTGTAGAATATTTAGGAATAAATGAAAATTTGTACTGGACCAGGATTCGAACCCGTATTTTCCGCTTATCACGAGTGGTCGCCTTAATAACTTCGGTCATCCGAATAGGCTTCCAGGAGTGGCCCAAAACTCCATTTATCGTGGTGTCTAAATGGAGATTTTGGCTGCTCCTGGAAGTGTACTCGGGTAGAATACAAAGCTTGGGCTGGTTCCCCCAGAGCGAAGGCATCCGCTAACGCTACTGTTTCCAGTCTGGCCTGCTTGCTGCCATGGTTTCTGCCACAAAGCAGCGTGCTACCGATCCCTTGCACAGTATAATTCCTAAGATAAATAGTCGAAATTATATCTCCAGATAGCCGAAACTTTAGAGAGGTCATTATGTGGGACGTGCTGCAATACACTGAGAAACTAGAAACTTACCGTCTCTGGGAGAGGAGGAGGATATTAATGTTTAACGTCCCGTCGACAACGAGGTCATTAGAGACGGAGCGCAAGCTCGGGTGAGGGAAGGATGAGGAAGGAAATCGGCCGTGCCCTTTCAAAGAAACCATCCCGGTATTTGCCTGAAGCGATTTAGGGAAAGCACGGAAAACCTAAATCAGGACGGCCGGAGACGGGATTGAACCGTCGTCCTCCCGAATGCGAGACCAGTGTGCTAACCACTGCGCCACCTCGCTCGGTACCGTGTCTGCAAAGATTTTTGTGCAAAAACTCGAAAATGGGGTAAACTGGTAGTAACCACTCGTAATTTCTAACGAATACCGAAGTCAGTGACAGAACAGGTTCCAGATCATCCTTACACTTTACAAAGTCAACTAAGCTTTCAATACTCATACACTACTGGCCATTAAAATTTCTACACCAAGAAGAAATGCAGGTGATACACGGGTATTCATTGGACAAATATATTATACTAGAACTGCCATGTGATAACACTTTCACGCAATTTGGGTGCATAGATCCTGAGAAATCAGTACCCATAACAACCACCTCTGGCCGCAATAACGGCCTTGATACGCCTGGGCATTCAGTCAAACAGAGCTTGGATGGCGTGTACAGGTACAGCTGCCCATGCAGCTTCAACACGATACCACAGTTCATCAAGAGTAGTGACTGGCGAATTGTGACGAGCCAGTTTCTCGGCCACCATTGACCAGACGTTTTCAATTGGTGAGAGATCTGGAGAATGTGCTGGCCAAGGCAGCAGTCGAACATTCTCTGTATCCAGAAAGGCCTGTACAGGACCTACAATATGCGGTCGTGCATTATCCTGCTGAAATGTAGGGTTTCGCAGGGATCGAATGAAGGGTAGAGCCACGGGTCGTAAAACATCTGAAATGTAACGTCCACTGTTCAAAGTGCCGTCAATGCGAAAAAGAGGTGACCGAAACGTGTAACCAATGGCAGCCCATACCATCACGCCGGGTGATACGCCAGTATGGCGACGACGAATACACGTTTCCAATGTGCGTTCACAGCGATGTCGCCAAACACGGATGCGACCATCATGATGCTGTAAACAGAACCTGGATTCACCCGAAAAATGACGTTTTGCCATTCGAGCACCAAGGTTCGTCGTTGAGTACACCATCGCATGCGCTCCTGTCTGTGACGCAGCGTCAAAGGTAACCGCAGCCATGGTCTTCGAGCTGATAGTCCATGCTGCTGCAAACATCGTCGAATTGTTCGTGCAGATGGTTGTTGTCTTGCAAACGTACCCATCTGTTGACTCAGGGATCGAGACGTGGCTGCAGGATCCGTTACAGCCATGCGGATAAGATGCCTGTAATCTCGACTGCTAGTGATACGAGGCCGTTGGGATCCAGCACGGCGTTCCGTATTACCCTCCTGAACCCACCGATTCCACATTCTGCTAACAGTCATTGGATCTCGACCAAAGCGAGCAGCAATGTCGCGATACGATAAACCGCAATCGCGATAGGCTACGATCCGACCTTTATCAAAGTCGGAAACGTGGTGGTACGCATTTCTCCTCCTTACACGAGGCATCACAACAACGTTTCACCAGGCAACGCCGGTCAACTGCTGTTTGTGTATGAGAAATCGGTTGGAAACTTTCCTCATGTCAGCACGTTGTAGGTGTCGCCACCGGCGCCAACCTTGTGTGAATGCTCTGAAAAGCTAATCATTTGCATATCACAGCATATTCTTCCTGTCAGTTAAATTTCGCGTCTGTATCACGTCACCTTCGTGGTGTAGCAATTTTAATGGCCAGTAGTGTATGTGTTTCTCATGTCTAGAGAACCAACAATGTTTCTTCCACTTGTGTTTCACTATCTCTATGCAAACAACACTTCAAAATCTGTGCTCTCTCAACCAAATAATGATGGGAAATGTGTAGAATGGCAGTACAAGCAGTCAATCAGTCAATTTACATGGATGGGGAATAATTGTTCAGGGCAAACACTAGCCGTATTGAATCTTCTCAAATTTCCACATAAAAATCGGAGAATACTCGCAAAAGATGCGTTCACAAAGGCTGCCCAACACTTTCTTAGCATTAGTTCGCTATTCACCTGCCTAGATGGCGACACAGTTAGGTTAACTGCAACCGCATTCCTCCACTGACCGGTTCGGGAAGCTCAGTGGCAGCCTGTGCCTTAAGCTGGGAATGTCCGTTCGTTCCGGCCACCGGCTACCTCCGCCATGTGCTCCGCATGCCAAGCGGTGTCGTCCTAGGAAACCAGCCACATATTATAGTTTTAATTGCAATTAAATATTACGATTGCAGCACCTATCTGGTGACATTTGACAATGAGTAAAGTATCAGAAATACCTTCTCCATACAACTGTGGCTCTGGAACTATCACTTTTCCATTTAAACCTATATGCTTCTCGTGACTGGTCGTAATTTTCCAGGTAAAATCATCCATACCCCTTACAGGTATCGACGCAGTGACATCGAAATGTCCCACAT
This sequence comes from Schistocerca cancellata, assembly GCF_023864275.1. NCBI lineage: Eukaryota > Metazoa > Arthropoda > Insecta > Orthoptera > Acrididae > Schistocerca > Schistocerca cancellata. The sequence goes on along the minus strand of NC_064629.1, from coordinate 206,430,312 downwards.
CAAATCTATACATCCATTATGAACGGACTAAGTCACTTCCTCTGTACATGCCGGTACATGGACCACAGTAACGTTACGTTCCAACTACATAACATTCCTGACAACTAATGTGATTATCATGCATAGGTGTACAGAGTCCGAAAGATTATGGTATGTCCACGCTCACGACATTTGCGTGTCGTTTCGCATGACCTACCACAGCTTCTCAGTAGCAATACCCTCTCGCCACATCGCCGTTACCACATTTTTGCCGAGGAATAAAGGATGTAATTACATTTAAAAAGCCATCGCGTTTTTTATTTATATTACGTACGTTCTTGTACGATAGGCGGCGTTTTTCAGAGCCGGTAGAACAGATACCCACAGCCTAGTCACAGACCCCGACTAATCTCGAAATCCCATCACGTTCCAACACCACTGTTCCAAAGTTAGAAAGCTGTCTAGTCCATCTGTCACTATCACAACGATTATAATAGCACCAAACTTAAAGGAGGAAATTCACAACCATGCAGAGTATACGCAGACTACACAAAGAAATTCAGCGGCGTAACACCTACAATTCATCAATAGCGAATGACAGCCTATAAATATCCTCTGTACATGTCCTAATCTCCTTTATCGTTTTCCTTTGATGAACACGCTGGAAGTACGACAGTGCAATAGTGTCAGAGTCGTCGTTGACAGCACAGTCTCTCTCTCTCCCTCCCTCCCCCCCACCCTCTCTCTCTCTATCTCTCTCTCTCTCTCTCTCTCTCTCTGCCTCCTCGTTATTTTTACAACATCCAACAGAGCAAAACTACGAACTACAAAAACCTTACTAATGCCACCTAGCAGAGAACTTAATACAAACACTGTCTTTGCTTTGACGCCGACCATATGTGAAGATCACATTAAATATACACATATTGGTCCACTGGAGGAGGTGGCAAGTGATCGAAGTCGTTTCCGTGGATTTTTCTAACGTTTTGTCACCTGTACTGGAGGAAGGCCATCTTTTTTACTTTTGCTTTTCCTGTAACACATCGAAGCAATGTATGAGTACACTGTGTAACGATTCATAAATTTTTCTTTTTTCAACCATGACTTTGAGGTTTATGTCAGGTACTAAACCGACATTAACTTCGTTTCGATCCATTGATTCTCATAGAAAACTGAACATCGCATAGTGTAAACTAAGCTGCTCACACAACACAGAATGGTTGAAATAAAGACAGAGGTGGTGTTTCTTATTGACAGATATGTGGAAGACATCTCAGTCTATGGAAACTGGAAGAGTTTGTGGTATTGTGGATCGCTTCCAAACAGCTATCCAAAGGTTCTACATTTAATCTCATCCTCCACAGTGACAGGAAAGCAGATGTCTCAAGTGTTCTGTTTTCGGAGAGATCCAGAGCACTGATTTCTCACACTGGTGGAGCATATTGCACCCAGGTATGTGATCACTGTTTCGGTAGTCCCAGGTGGTGGTCACTCTAACCCCCAAATCTTTGGACACTGTGTCTTTCATTTTTATGACTTACAATGCAAAACTGCTTGTGGAACATCGGGATATTCCTCAGGACTTACACCCATATAGCGCGGATAGTATGCACCATCAGTTGTCAATCTCACCGGTGGAGGGATGGAATGATTCGCATAAGCCCAGGCGTAGCCTGATCACTCCACTTTTTTGTCATATTTTCATCAATTTTACTTATTCTTCCATTAATTTTCGTAATTTTACTAGGTTTTCTGTAATTTCAACGCAGTTTACTCAATTACTCGAGGTCCAAACCACATTTTCGACGTGTTATCACGTCGAAGAAACGTCTCATCACGTCGATCTCGTGATCTTGTCAGCTAATGACATTGCAGCACGGTTCTCAGTTTCTGTATCATTTGCTAAACTACTCCCTCCATTACTCTGCAACGGTCATATAAATGTGGACATATGGCGAACCCTGTTACACAGCCTACATCACATTGCGCAAATATTGTTTGTTAGTGAAGGAAAAAGCTATCAGTAGAGAGTAGCCGAAACAATTTATAAATTTGGTAAGATTTTATTACAATTAGCCATCTCCTCTTACGTGGATGGGAGTCACAAAATATTCTCACATTCGTAGGATAAAGTCGGAGATTCAAAGATCTAGTACTCTGCCCTCTATTTCGAAACAAGCTACCCCTTCATTGAACCTGTCGGGTAAAGACCCTGAGCAATATTCTAGATGGCCTCTCTCAATGCATCTCGTAACTCATCTTCTGTCTTTAACCAGCCCTTCCTGCAACATGCATGCGATTTAATTGGGAACTGACCAGAAGCAGGAGGTTACTATACTCGTTACATTGAACGTCTCGTGAAAGAACAGAACGAGCTGAGTTCCACGTAATCAATACCGTCGATATTTTGCTTTCGCAAAGTGATATAGACCGGTATTCTCATTCCAATACGGTAACTGCCGTTCTGGGGAGACTATTCCATACCAGTCTTACTCGCGTTACCCTTCCAATTACACACAATCTCTCTACATTGTTGTATGCTGAGGAGTTTAGCTCTCCTTATTGGTGTATAGCAGATACAAGCCTGGTATATTTGAGAGTATTGTGGCAGTATAACAGACGATTAAGAAGAAGAAGAAACGTATGATTTATGCAAATGGAGCTCCAAATGGAATGAGTTTGAAAAAAAATGGTTCAAATGGCTCTGAGCACTATGGGACTTAACATCTATGGACATTAGTCCCCTAGAACTTAGAACTACTTAAACCTAACTAACCTAAGGACATCACACACATCCATGCCCGAGGCAGGATTCGAACCTGCGACCGTAGCAGTCGCGCGGTTCCGGACTGCGCGCCTAGAACCGCTAGACCACCGCGGCCGGCAATGAGTTTGAAACATTTCACTTAAATCACTTGTGATATCAATTCTGTAGAATTCTTGCAATGTTTGGACTCCATACCAAGAAGGTACTGTGAAGAGAGAAATGATCGCAGAACATAAACACACACTCCTAAGGCTACACCGTTCTGCACTTCAGCACGCTACAATGTTAAAGCAGTGGCTTCCGATTCTGGAACGAATGGACATTTCCGGCGTAAGGCATAGGCTGCCACAGAGCTTCCCAGACCGGCCAGTGGAAGAATGCGGATGCAGTTAACCTAATCATGTGGCCCTCTGAGAAGATGAATAGCGAACAAATACTCAGTATGTGTTGAGCAGCCTCTGTGATCACGTGTGTTGCGAGTATTCTCCGATTTTTATGTGAAAATTTGAGAAGATTTAATACGGCGAGTGTTTAAGCTGGACAATTATTCCCCACCCATGTAAGCTGACACAGTGTCCAAATATTTGGGGGTCAGGGTGACTACCACCTAGGACATCGAAACAGCAATCACAAACTTGGGTGCAAAATGCTCCACCAGTATGAGGAATCAATGCTCTGCGTCTCTTCAAAAACAGAACACTTGAGACATCTGCTTCCCCATCACTGTGGAAGATGAGGTTAAATGTAGAGGTTATTACTTTTGGGTAGCTGTTTGGAAGCGCTCCACAATACCGCCAACGCTTCCCGTTTCCATATATTGAGCCTCTACAGACTGGTTCGAACAAGACAGTGGCACAACAAGATATCTACGGAAAGTTCTGTGACGTCAGAGAGACATGTGATGTCTTCTTTTCTCGAGTGTTCACAGAAAAGTCCAGGCAGCCCAGTCTGCTCTGGTTCAGACAGGTGGGATGCTGTCCCTCATCCGCCATTGTGGCTTTAGAGCATCTCCATACCAGCAGCCTTAGGACATCGAAAATTCACCGGAAATTCCATACTTTTTTCTCGTCTATAGAGCAGCACTTTGAATTCTGGGAGAATCTTTTAGATATCTAGCCTGCTGTGTGTGTGTGTGTGTGTGTGTGTGTGTGTGTGTGTGTGTGTGTGTGTGTGTGTGTGCTATTTTTCACGATGTGTTGTGTAATTGTTCTGATTTTCCTGTCTGTGCTGAGACACCAGTGTGCTTCAAAAAATGAGGAAAATAAAAAATAAGTGCCTTAACATCCCTGACTCTAGCAGCAAATATAAACTAAACCCAGAAAAGTAATGAACACAACAGCAGCTGTAGGACTCAGAAATTTTTCTCTATCTGAGAGTGCCTTCAAAGAAGCAGCTAAAACTCGAAAAGTGGTGAACGGCCTATTTAGAGTTACAGAGATAGTTATTTATTTATTTCGAGTTTTAGGTGAAGCGAGAGCTCTATGTAGAGTTTGAGTCTGTCTGTTACTAGTTGTGAGTGGTGCTGTGAACTTTTTCCATCAGGATAACACCGGTTGTGTGATTAAAAGAGTAAATCGCCATTTAAGTTTGTATTACTATATTTATCCTCTGTACTATATACAATGGTGTCCGAAATTAAAGCAACGAACCGCTATTTCCCCGTGTTGAGTCTAATTCATGGTATAATGATACAACATGTCAGCAAATGTGTGTACAGCCATGTTCTGTACGGAAGATGGCATTCCGGTCAACGGACAACTAAGTCAATTATGAAGACAGGGCACTATCAAATGGGGTAGTGTTTAACGCATTTGCTGTGTATACAGTCACAGACGATGCAGTATGGAACAAAGACGACGCCTACAAGACTCTCTGTGGCGGAGGGCCATAAGAAGAATGGAAGCAGGAGAGTCGCAAACTGATGTGGCCCGAACGCTTAATTTGAATCGTTCTGTTGTTTCGGATGTGGCACCAATTTATAGAGACCGAAACAGTATCCCGAAAACCGGGTGGGGGGGTGAGGGGGGAGGGGGCCGACCATGTGTCCATGTGTGATATCAAAAAGCAAAAAGAGAGGACCGTTATTTGGCCGTAAGGGCACAACAGTACCACCTTAGTACTGCACAGCAATTGGCATTTGACCTCGCAGCATCCACTCGACGTGTTGTATCGAGATAGACGGTATACAGAAAGCTTCGGCAGAGTAGCCGTTATTGTCGGAGACCTTCTGTATGTGTTCCTCTGACGCGTCATCACAGAAGGCAACGTCTAGAGTGGGGTCGTCAACATGCCACCTAGATACTCGAACAGTGGGCCAATGTTCTTTTCGCAGATGAGTACCGATGTGGTCTGGAGAGTGATTCTCGACGCATTCGCATCTGGAGTGAACGTGGAACAGTATTTCGGAATCCAAACATTGTGGAAAGAGACCGATATCGAGGAGGATCTTTAATGATGTGGGCAGGGATTATGTTGACGACTCGAACACCTCTGCATGAAATTGTATGGGTGAATGGGCAAGGTTTAACTGCTGTCAGGTATCGCGACGAGATCTTGGGACCTCATATGCAGTTGTTGCGAGGTTTTGTGGGCCCAGACTTTGTATTGAGAGACGATAATGTTCGACCACATAGAATACGGGTGGTTGATGTTTTCTTGGAAACGGAATATACTGCATGTATGGTGTGGCCTGCTCGCTGTCCCGATAGGAATCCCATAGAGCATGTCTGGGATACGCTAGGGAGACAGGTTGCATAACGTCAGGACCCACCAACCACTCTCCAAGACTTGCGAGCAGTTTTGCTGGAAACATCGGCGTTATTGCCTCAACATGAGATTGATGACATCACTCACAGCACGCCCCTTCGTTGCCAGGCCTGTGTTGCTGTCAGAGGTGGTAACACACCATACTGAGCACATTAACTAGCTGTCGGAATGGTGTGTGCAAATACGTTTAGATGAAAAAACGAAGAACATTCTTGTCTACCGTTAACGTATGTTGCAGTTGTTTATGTTCTGTGTTCTTTATAGCCGGCCGGAGTGACCTAGCGGTTCTAGGTGCTACAGTCTGGAACCGCGCGACCGCTACGGTCGCAGGTTCGAATCTTGCCTCGGGCATGGATGTGTGTGATGTCCTTAGGTTAGTTAGGTTTAAGTAGTTCTAAGTTCCAGGGGACTGATGACCTCAGCAGTTAAGCCCCATAGTGCTCAGAGCCATTTGAATCATTTTGTTCTTTATATTGTTTTTACTTCACTATCACCTGTTTACACCGTTTTGTGGCAAAATAAACACAACCTGGCAATATTTCCGTTAGTTGCTGTCATTATGGACACCAGTGTAGATTTCGGCTTTTATGTCATTACCAAGAGCAGTGCTAAAAGTTGTTAGATCATTATTACGTCATATCTGTTAAGTCAGTTCAAAGCAAGTAACCAGTTAAATAGTTACTTTGTTACAGAGACTGCTGTCTATATGCGCTGTATCATGCAGCCACAGTTACAGTATACATGGTTTCCCCCTAGAGGATGGTATTGATTGTTCCTCATACGTCATGGCCTAGTGCCCTCTCCTGCCATAGTAATTGTAATGTTGTGTCCGATTAACTTGTCTTGCTGACTCACCTTGTAGTGGATGTAATACAGTGCTGTACACAGCGGTTCCGTATTCGAATCGAGAGCTTGCCGATATGGTATTTAATTACGGAAAGGTAAACAGCAACGGGTGGTGGGCAGCGAGGTTGTATCAGGTGACCTATCCCCGCGACAACAACCGCACCATACAATGATTGCAACAGTGTTTTGCCATTTGTCTGAGACAGGTTCCTTTCAGGAAGCAGGAAATCATGAAGGACGTACCCGAACTGCTCGGGCACCAGACTTGGAGAAAATGTGGTTAACACTATGGCAGACGACCGCCGTGTCAGTACCAGGCAATCGGCCCGCCAGTACAGGGTAAGCCAGACGACTGTGTGGAACATTCTCCATTACAATTGTTACTACGCTTATCACTTACAGCGTGTGCAGGGCTTACTAGCGACAGACTTTCCACATCGGGAGCAGTTTCGTTACTGGTTTCCTCACCGTGCAACCACGATTACGAGATTTGTGTCATCCATCCTATTTACAGATGAGGCCACCTTTACACGGAGTAGTATCTTCAACTTTCACAAGAGCCATCTGTGGGATAGTATGCAGTACCCCCATGGTATGGTTCAAATGGCTCTGAGCACTATGGGACTTAACATCTATGGTCATCAGTCCCCTAGAACTTAGAACTACTTAAACCTAACTAACCTAAGGACAGCACACAACACCCAGCCATCACGAGGCAGAGAAAATCCCTGACCCCGCCGGGAATCGAACCCGGGAACCCGGGCGTGGGAAGCGAGAACGCTACCACACGACCTCGAGATGCGGGCCCCATGGTATGGTGACAGCGAATTATCAGCATCGGTGCAGCCGGATAATTGGCGACAGTATTTTGGGACCAGCCTTCCTCCCATGTCGCCTAATAGGCCGGAACTATCGGCGTTCCTTGCGGGTGACGTTGCCTCCCCTGTTGGAAGAAATGTCATTGATGATTCGAAGGGTTATGTGCCTGCTACATGATGGTGATCCATCCCACTTTGCCGTTAACGTCCGGACGGATATCAATCGTGTCTTCACTGGTCGATGGATAGGACGAGGGGGTTCAGTTGCATGGCCTGCTCGTTCACCGGATCTCAACCCGTGCGATTTCTGGTTATTGGGCCATCGCAAAAGTACAGTGTATGCCGAGCACATTTCAGATGTGGATACACTGGAGCAGCATATTCGTGCTGCTTTAGACACTATTCGGATGCAGCCTGGCCGATGTGAACGTGTTGAGACAGAACATGCTACGGTGCATACACGCATGCGGTAAGGCACATGGAAACCATTTTCAAATGATAAATGTCAAGAAAAAAATTCACTCCGTTGCGCCGTTTCCGAGTTATTTAGAACCGTAGTGAGCCAGTAAGGTCGTCGTGAGCGCAAATTGAAGTTTCAGCTAACCAAACAAAGCACTCTTTGGGCAACACCACCCCTGGCAGGCTGCTTGAATGTGACCGTGCGATGTCCCGATTGGCTAATTTCAGTGTTAGATAGCTCGGCAACGGCGCAGCCTGTCGAATTTTTTCTGAGCGTTTATGTCTCAGTACAACCTTCCCTGCAGCATCGCCGGCCGGGGTGGCCAAGCGGTTAAAGGCGCTACAGTCTGGAACCACGCGACCGCTACGGTCGCAGGTTCGAATCCTGCCTCGGGCATGGATGTGTGTGATGTCCTTAGGTTAGTTAGGTTTAAGTAGTTCTAAGTTCTAGGGGACTGATGACCTTAGAAGTTAAGTCCCATAGTGCTCAGAGCCATTTGAACCATTTGAACTCTGCAGCATCCCTACAAGCGTTTCAGATATATTCCGACTAGTCTGTAAATATATTGGGTGTCTCTTCTAAGAGTCGTCAGGCGCATTTCTTATGATGTTTCGGCAGATATTTGCAATTTCCTTTTTGCAATGTGTAGCTTTCGGATCAAATTAATACTGCTCATCGCGTCTTTCATATGACGCTCAGTGTCGACGGAAAACGTCGGTTTGTTTCTAGTTACAACTAAAATAATTTTTAAAGCGGAATTTTACGTGTCCATTCGATAGAGACGTCTCAAATTAGTCTAGTGCGATAATCGTTTCATCAATATGCAATTAACAGGGACAGTAGAACACGAAGAATAACGAGTACTCATTAATTTCAGAGGCTGTTCAGGGATACTTTTTGAGTATATTGGAATAATGGAATCACTGTCTTCAGCGGCTGATTACAGTGTAATAATGTAACTGTGATTTATTCGTTTTGTTACCGGAGTCGTCCTTGTTTCTGTGAAAATACCTTCACAACAGCGAAGAAGCGTGTAATATGCAAGAACCAAAATGCACAACACATAGCAAAGTGTAATTCAACTGTCTCTATACGCTAAAGTGCTGTGATGGGGTAGGCGTCGGTACGGGAGCACCTCAACTTAGTGTCGTCGTGCCGCTCTTCCATTGCATTCAGTGAACTCATACACGACAAGCATATCGGCCAACTCTTCGTCCGTAAGCCTATGTGTAGTACGGCTGGGTATCAGTGTTAAAGCTGGGCAGAGTACAAGTGGGTCTGAACACACAGTGCACCGAACACTCCCAACGATGGGACTCTGCAGCCAGCGACCCATGCATATGCCAATGTTAACACCGCGACATCCGCCACTAGGACTGAAATTGGCATGTGGCCATCTGCACGTTGGCTTAGTGGCAGAGCGTTGCATGGTCTGATGAATCCCGATACCTTCTTCATCATGCCAATGGGAGGGCACGAATCCGTCGCCTTCCAGGGGAACAGCTCCTTGACACCTGTACTGCAGGACGGAGACAAGCTGGCGGCGGCTCCATTATGCTCCGGGAAACATTCACTTGGGCGTCCATGGGTCCAGTGGAGCTCGTGTAAGGCACCATAATGGCCACGGAGTATCGTACACTGGTTGTAGACAATGTATATCCCTTCATGATAATCATGTATCCTCACGGCAGTGGCATTTTTCAACAAGATAATGCGCCATGTCACAAGGCCAGGTGTGGTTCGAGGAACACAGAGGCATGTTCCAATAGATGTGCTGGTCCCTCAACTCGCCAAATCTGTACGCAATCGAACACATGTGGGATGCGATTGAACGTGGTGTCAGAACTCGTCGTCCCCCTCCCCGTAATATATGGGAATTAGGTGACTTGGGTGTGCAGATGCGGTGCCAGCTACCTAGCAAGGCCTCATTGTTTCCATGCCACAACACGTCGCCGCTGTTATCCGTGCCAAAGGTGGACATACGGGCTATTATATAGGTACTCATTATGTGCTGCCTGATCAGTGTATATTCTATTGTATTGTATGGAACTGGGGACCTAGAAATGACGGTGAGGCTTCATCCCCGCTGTAGCCCTCAGTGGTTCACAAACCCACAACAGGCTACAGCAGTCCACTCACCCCACCGCCGCCCCACACTGAACCCAGAAAGTGTTTGCGCAGCAATCGCCGACACAGTGTAACTGAGACTGAGGCGGAATAAGGGGAACTAACCCGCATTCGACGAGGCAGATGAAAAACCGCCTTAACAACCATCCACAGACCGCACGGCACAGTGGACCTCGACACTAATCCGCCGGGCGGATTCGTGCCGGGGACCGGCACGCCTTCCCGCTCGGAAAGCAGCACGGCTAACCAGGCGGGCATCAGTGTATAATACAGGGTATTTATAAAGACACTTAGCATTTTCCAGCTGAAGTTTTATTATGGGCTATAAACAACGTGAACATACATCGAGACATTTCTTGATACAAATTTAGTTCCTTTCAGTGTGATGACACTGCAAACGGAAGCACAATCCCATTGTTCCTATGTAGCCCAAACATCCTTGCTAACGTAAGTGGCGTTACTTATTCCACACCAGCAAAACTTCAGTTTTTCAATTGTTGAAGAGTACTGATTTTCACTTGATGCTCCTTGGACTTGATAAATCCCCAGATGAAGATGTACGCTGGGGTCAAATTGCGCGATGGAGGAGCCCAAACTATTGGCGAAGTACGGTCTATCTCCTAGGGAAGATGGTATTCACGTAACGTATTTTACAGACTATAAGACACACTTTTTTCTTTGAAAAATTGCCTCCAAAAATCAGGTGCGTCTTATACTCGAAATTAATATAAAAAAGTCCAGTGTTTGATTTAAAATTCTCACCAGTCTTTAAAATTTCTATATATTCGATGCTGTGGGAAACCTATCTGTCTGGCAACATTGGATTCAGCTGGCAGCAACAGCGCATCGACGCGACGAACTTAAGCTGCGGGGATTCACAAGCTTGCTAACACTGTCTCCCTCCTGCCTCACCATCGCAAACACAAAACACTGTCTAGCCTATGATGCGTCATTGTAGTATACGGTGCCAGTGAATCTGACTGAAAGTGATTTGTGTCATCGGTAGCAGTAAAATATTTTTGTTAGTAGCTAGTTTTGTAATGGAAAAAAGTAAAAGGTATTTATATGATGCGGGCTGTAAATTGAAAGTAATTGCATATGCAGAAGAACAGGGAAACATAGCAGCTGGGCGCCATTTCAGTCCTCCACCCACAAAAAAAGAATCAATCGAAGTTGAGATGTATGTAAAGAAGAACTGAAAAAAATGAGAAAAACTAAACGTGCAAGCAGACGACTGAATGCAAAATGACCAAAACTAAAAGATTACGTACTGAAATGGATTCAAGAACACCTTCAAAATGCCACTGGAATTAATACAAAATTGGTTCAGACACACGCTCGTATGCTAGCGCTACGGTGGAGTTGGTTGGTGCTACGGTTTATGAAGCGTCCTGGACTTAGCCTGTGAACCAAAACCAAAATGTCTCAGAAAATGCCACAAGATTGTGAAGAGAAAATAATATCTTTCCATCGCTTTAGTATTCAACATCGAAAGAAAACCAGTGTGGAACTAAGCGAATATGGACGAAATTCCTCTGACATTTGATGTGCCGAGTAATGGAACTGTTGTCATGAAAGGTGCTGAAACCGTAACTATAAAAACAAGTGACCATGAAAAAATGCGCTAGCCTACATTGTTGTCCTTTCATGTTGTGCTGACGGTATTAAACTTAATCGATTGATCATTTTCAAGCGTAAAACAATGCCAAAACCTTCTGAAATACAGCCAGGTGTTGTTGTTCATGTAGATGACAAGGGGTGAGTGGACGAGGCTGTAATGAAACTGTGGATTAACACAGTGTGGGAGAGAAGGAAAGGTGCTTTATTGAAGAAGAGTTCTCTTTCTGTGCTAGATGAGTTTAGTAGTTTGAAAAATTCTGTGAAAGAGAAATTGAGAGAGGAAAATGCAGAGCTTGCTGTTATTCCGGCAGGAATTACTTCACAATTGCTACTTCTTGATGTCCTGATAAATAAAATATTTAAAGTGACCGTGATAGAGAAATGGAAAAAAGGGATGATGGATGAAACCCTACATGCATTCACGCCGAAGAGAGCTTTAAAATGACCTACTATCAAACAAGTGTGTCAGTGGATAAAACAGGCGTGGTCTACAGTGAGAGAAGTGCAGCGTAAGTACCATTCTCGAGGGCAGTAAAGATATATACAGGATGTCCTAAAAAGAATCACCCCGATTCTAAATATAATTATTTACTAGGAAGAAGGGCTTAACACCAACAAATTGTATACTAAATTACTCAGGAAAGACAGAAGTTTATAAAAATCCATCATAAATGTTATATGTCCTCCATTGGCTGCACAGACGAATTCATCCCAAACTGAGCGAATGTGTCTTCTCTCACTGAAGCTACAGCAGCTGATATTCTGGTTTTAATTCATCAATGTCACGAGGTAAGGGAGGAACGTAAACACATTGTTTAACATATCCCCACAGGAAGAAATCACATGGTGTTAAGTCGGGGGACCTAGGAGGCCAAGAGTGTAAAGCCTGGTCTCACGGTCCTGTACTCCCTATCCAACGTTGAGGCACGTTGACATTGAGGAAACTGTGAATTTTGTTGTGCCAGTGTGGTGGTGCTCCATCTTGCTGATGGATGAAATTGTCAGAGTCAAGTTGTGGGAATTACCAGTTCCGTAGCATTGCAAGATATAATTTGTTCCACTGTTTGTTAAGGAACGCGTGGCCGTCAGGACTATTGCCTTTACAGAGGCACGCTGTTTCTTCAGACTGTTTATACCACCGTCAAATGTTCTTCCGTGATGGTGGTTTAGCACTAAATCGAATATGAAACGCCCACTTAACTGCGATCACTGACTGCGTACGACTAAATTCAATAACACAATACGCCTTCTGTTGCGCGGACGCCATATTGCGCGAGACTGGCTGCACGCTCCAGGTCAGCGCTCGTAGCGACATCTAGCGGGTTTTATCTGAAACTATAGACCATGCCGATTACAGCTAGCGCTGTTTCAGTTACCTAGTGACCTTTGTCTCAATATTATTACATGTTAAAATCGGGTCATTCTTTTTGGGACACCCTGTATGAAGAGAACAACGATGTCGACGACGAAGAAGGAGAAGAAAGTTCAGATGACGACTGTTAAGGGATTTTAAAGGTCAGTTCGGTTTTATAAACTAAGAATTTTTTTTAAATCTGGCTTTGCACTCTAACAATGTTTCTTTAAAAAAACAATTGCTTGAAAATTAAAGTGCGTCTTATACTCCGTAAAATTCGTTAAGTTCCGGACACAGCCCGTCAGTAACAACAGCTGTTCTTCCTTCTGTTCTGCACATTCTTTTATATTACTTATAGAAGTGGAAGAATTTTTTATGCTAAGACATAAATTGTAAGGGAATTCATAAACTCCCTGTATTTTTTTTTTAAATAGTAATTCTACACAAGGATACAGATTTTTGTATCACAGATGAGGCTTGCTGACGGAATATTCTCTTCAGTGACACACTTGTAGTTAAGTTTATTTATTTTATACCTGTCTTTGAACAGAATGCAGGGGCACTATTTCAGGTAAGCAGGTGAGTTGGTGCTACTGGTCTTATCGTTTATACTTCGTAGCGAGGACAATTCTGTGGGTTTTACTGAAAAATACGATATGTTTCAGCTGCGATAAAAATTTCAAAGGGTACTTTGAAACCGGTCGCGGTGGCCGAGCGGTTCTAGGCGCTTCAGTCCGGACCCGCGCGACTACTACGGTCGCAGGTTCGAATCCTGCCTGGGGCATGAATGTGTGTTATGTCCTTAGGTTACTTAGGTTTAAGTAGTTCTAAGTTCTAGGGGACTGAAGACCTCAGAAGTTAAGTCCCATAGTGCTCAGAGCCATTTGAACCATTTTTTCTTATGTTAACAACGGAATATTCATGTTGGTGAAACAGCATGAATGCAAACTGAGAAGCACCAAGTATTGAAAAATTAAAATTAAGTATGTTTAATATGCCGATTAAAAACTGTGAGACCACAGAGCAACTTCAAATTTTTTACTGGGATGTGTGTTGATTGCAGACTTGACAGCTTGATTATTTATTCACAAACTGCGAGGGACACTTGGAGTCAGTACTGGTGAATTTGACTGCCAGAGCTGACAGAGCTAGGGGCGCTACCACAGAGTTGTTTTTGAGTGAGTAAATTGTTGAATTTAAAAGCAGTTGCTTGTGTCCCCTAGTCTATTTCCTAAAATCGATTCCATCTACAGTCATTTATTTATACTGTAGTTGCAAAGTCCACAAAGAACTTTGTAAACTTGTGATTATTAAAGAAATATGAACTGTTTTACAGCGGCGTGCGATCGGTCTTTAGACAACTGATGAGCCAAAATCATTTCAAGCAAATCCAATCCTGAATTTAAGTTCTCCTTCCAAGACACATTTATTAAAACACAGTGGTATCTAACTAACTGAAAAAATTTTCTTCGTCTTTGGTTCATTGATGACGTGGAGGAGTGACATTTCAGAGGTCCTGCAAATACAATTTGCTGAAAGGGTACAAAAAACCAGGGGCGCAACTACCTCAGAAATTACAGTGGTTAATTTAAAATTTCGCGTGTAAGGAGACAAGAAACACACAAACAGAAACATAAGCGATTTGAGGCCAAGCATAAATTCAGACGTAGACAGAGTCAATTAGATGTCGACCTGTTCTGTATGTGACCTCAGGCTGACGAAATATTATTAGTAATGGAAAACGGGATTGGACGTAGATAACATCCATAAAGTTTTATTGTTTTGTGTTACGGTAATAAAAAGTCTTGTGAAGTGTAGAATATGACAATTTCTCTATTAGCAACAAAGTCGAGGGGTAACCGCCATGTGCTCCACGCAACACATCGGAAGCTAGCTCGGAAAAATTACCCCATTAAATAGAGGTGACCCTCCCTCCGTGCAGGAGCACCTATAATCACCACCAGTACAACCATAGAGCAGGGCTAAAGGGGAAACTGCTACGAGGCGGTACAGTGAGTGTAGACTCAGGGTCCGAATTACCCATACTACCAGAAATTGCAACGTATCAAAGAATATTTTAGATACAAACTTTAGGAGGCTCAAAACGTCTAATGACAAGTTACACCTACACGCAATTCGTTCACCTGGCATGAGGTCTGATACGGCACTTTGAGAGATGGCGTTCGCATCTCGACAGATAGTACAATCCACACTGAGGCGAGACTCGTTAAATACAATTTATTGCCACCTGAAAGGCCCCGTGTCTGTAATGGTGGGCACAATGCAGCTAGAGAATATTTGAATTTGACGCGAGAAACGTATTTAATGGAATAACTGAATGGTGTCTACGCCACGGGAGAGCTCGGTGAGTATTGTAGTTGTTCCAACAAATAAGTGGAAGTTAGATGGTGTATCACCGCCAAGAGGATGGGCAGCTCCTCAACCATCCAGTACTGATATTGCACTGCCGTCTTTTATACTCTTGGCCCCTATGTTTAACGCACACCCGCCGTCGCAAATTTAATGCAATTTATGGTTCCCATCACACTCAAGCCGACCGAAAATTAACTGCTGTTCACTTACCGAAAAGGCATAACAATTTCATACACAAGGGTTACTACTCGTAGATAACGAGATACAACATTCAGTGCTCTTGTGTCAGCTCAAGAAGAAATTGTTTGGTTCACACATTTTTGACATTCAGTCTAAAAGAGATTGATGCTTTCCACGATATTTGCCACTCTATGAGTTCGACATTGGCGGATGTGGAGACGCCCAGTAAACTCAACAAATATTCTGCTAGGTCTAGGGCGGCGAAGAACATAATGCATTCAGGAAAGGCTATAAATAATCGAATTTATTGACTGTCTCCCTAAACTGCTCTCGATTGACTTTTAATCTGCTGTAATTTTGTTGCACATTTCACCTCTACGTTCACTAACTACATGAATTAAGCTCTTTGAAAATCAGCTGTATTATATTTTCATAGTGAAAAGTCATAAGTACGACCATCAAGCCCATACTAAATAATAAGTTCAGCTTTCTTTCGCTCAGCTATAAACACAAATTTTAATATATATCAGTTTCTTTTACTAACTAGTTCAATCAAACTGCACTCAACGTACGTATCGAACTAATGACCTTCCGATTAGAAACCACAGCTAAGATCAGACTGTTAACAGTCAGATGTTTACGCAGCACTGAATTATTAGGTTTCCTCTCCAAATTATTACACAGTCACCTACTCCTCAGCGAGGTAGCGTCTCTATTGAAATCTTTATAATGAGCCACTCGTTGGTAAGAGTTGTAGTAGAAAGTTAATTTTCAAATTAGTTAATTAAATTCTCAGAAAACTCATCCATATAGGATATTATTTATTGACCATGTCCCCTTCATACAGTTATCTGTCACACTTCCACTCTTAGGTTCAAGACTGAAAAATTTACCAAAATTTTCAAAGCGTCCTCTATGAAAACTAATTCCCACTCCCCGATAAATAATTAGTCTGCGTAATCAATCTGCCGCCTACCGAAAGCGGCACTGCACTCCTTTCTGGCTGGCTGAGGTAAAGTGCGGACAATGAGAGTTGTTGATGATCTTCTGCAATTAAGTGCATCTTCTGCTCGACCACTCTTAAAGCTTTAATTAATTTAAATATTATACCAAATTATGGGCTCAGAGAAAGCTAGGAAACGTATTTTTACATCTGAAGCAAGGTGGTATCCTGGAGGGTGAGGTGATAGCACCCCGCCAAGTGCGCACGCACACAGGAGCCGCAATTACCGACCAAAGAAAAGCAACAAGAAAGAATTAACCGGGAAAGATACGTGAACAGTGTTGCCAAATCAGCTTTTTTAGAGCTAACTCTGGCTTCTTTCTAATACCATTTATCTCGCAAATGAGTGATTTAGCTGTGGTCCGGAAGGATGGTTTCTTTCACAATAATTTCGCTTCTCTGCTAGCTTTTCTTTCTTGAGGGTAGAAAACAATTAAAATCCATTTTGATTAAGGGAAAATTACTCCTTTCAACATTCCATAAAATTTTTATTAGACTGTATTAAAAAGCACATCAAAGCAAACTAAAGCTTTGTTGGTGTTTTCAAATGTTTCAGATGGCTCTGAGCACTATGGGACTTAACTTCTGAGGTCATCAGTCCCCTAGAACTTAGAACAACTTAAACCTAACTATCCTAAGGACATCACACACATCCATGCCCGAGGCAGGATTCGAAACTGCGACCGTAGCGGTCGCGCAGTTCCAGACTGTAGCGCCTAGCACCGCTCGGCCACCCCGGCCGGCTGTTGGTGTGTGTTCTGGGCTCGTCAGCATACGCATAAACAAGCCCTAAAACATGACTACTCGAAATAAACACTTGAGATCCTTTCTAGAAACGATTTTGCTGCACAGCTAACATCAGCGAAGTATCGCAACTTTACAATATTGAAGGAAGATGTTCTAAGTAAAGTAGACTTTGATTTATGCACGATGAATCAGAAGTTATACACTTCACCATTGTAATGAACGATGTGCCAGTGACTGAACTGTGGAGAGGAACAGCGAACTCTTATTCAGTGCAGTAGCTTGCTAAGTGTACGAATTAATGTGGTATTACGGTATAGATATTCTGAAATCTGTCCTGTAATATCGAAGCAGAAACATTATTTCTATCTTTATAGTGAGAAAAACAAAGTTATGCGAAAGAAACTGACATGAATACGTTAATTTACATTTATTTTTGCCTCAAACTATCAAGGTTTTAAAAATGAACTGATATTTTGTATGCATGTCATAGAAATAAACTCTTAAATTGTTATATCTGTATTCGATGTACTAGTGAATCCAGAAATCAGTTCACTAATGAGATACACATGACAAGTCTCTGAATCTTTATTCTTTTGCGATTTTCTCTCCGTCTATTAAAGCCATTAAAATGAACGTCGTACACGCATTTAAGATATAATGATGGAACGGTTATTTCCTGCAATTATTTAAACTGAATTACATACCTGATATGAATAAATCCGAGTAAGCTATTTTTCAAGAAGTTGAATAAACAAAAAAGAATCCATCGAAGTAATATCAGCGTTGATGACATCTTGGCTTGACTGTGTATAAGATTTGATGAAATTTGTTCTTGACACAGTTGGAGTTATATAACAATATCCACATTTCTGGATTTTCGTATACGTCCCTCCCCCACTTAAATACCTTACGCCGCAATATAATCATTGCAAAAATAAAGCTGCACAATAATATACCTTATTTCATTTCAGATTTTTTTCTAGCCTTTTTTGTAAACACACTTAGCTTATTTCGTTTTGGATAGTTGGTAACACTGTACGTGAGTTGCCCTACACCTCGTGTTCCTACCTTCTGCCGACAAGAGGAAGCCTTTCCTTCGGTCTGCAACTGTAATCGCACATTGTCGTTCCTGCGTTGTCAGTTCAGGCAATTAGCATCATATAAAAACACCTACTACCGGACAGACATTTGCCGCTTATATGTTTTTTGTGGCAACGTTTCGCTTGGTTCAGACAGCTGCCGACTGCACAGGTCGTCGGTGTTCAACAAAGGAGTTCTTACTTACTTCGGTATGGTATTGTAGGATCTCAAAGGTCTGCGAGCGAGTGCTGAAGCACTTATGCAATTTGATTGAAGACTTCCGATTGTTACTGATTTTTGCCTATGTAACTTACTTGCCCCGCCATCCACATTTACTGCTCTAAAGTTTACGTCGATAATGACTGCAATATCTAGTAGAGGCAGTTTCATCAAATTAAAAGCGCTTAAAAACTACTTAAGGATGAATGTGAATGGAAGCAGACCATTAAATTTAGCTATATTGTCGACAGAATACAAAAAGCTGCTAAACACCAGTGATATAATCGAGTCTGCTTCGGTCAAAGCAAATACACTGACGAAAAAAATCGCAACGCCATGAATGAGTTGTGCTACATAAAGAAAACTTGATACGCGTGTTTCTGCAGCCGAAAGATGATGCTACAAATTTCGTGTCAGTCGTATTAGAGTGGCGCTGGTAGCGCTACAATGAGGATGCAAATCAGGTTTCGTTTAAATACACGCTGTAACGTTCTTGAGCGTTAGTTACTTTTGAGATTAGACATGGTGAGCTAATGTTAGTCAAGAATGTCTTAACGGCGACAAAGACGCCATTATCAAAACCTCACTGAGTTTTAAAGTAGTCGTGTAATAGGGCTACTCGAAGAAGGCTCTGCCTTCTGCGATATTGCAAAAAGATCTGGCAGGAATGTAGTCATTGTACATGATTGCTGGCTACTGTGGTCACGGTAACCTACGGTCTCAAGAAGACCGGGCTCAGGACAGCCACGTTGCACTACTGAGAGGGAAGACCATCGTGTTCGGCGCATGCCTCTGTCCCACCGAACTACATCTTAAGCAGCAATTTGAGCAGCAGCTTGCAACACAATGACACAACGGACTTTTCCAAATCTGACCCCAAACCACTGCGATTTGCGACTTCAGTGGTGTCAAACGAGAGCTCACTGGAGGCCAGAGTGGAGGTCTGTTGTGTTTTATGATGAAAGCTGGTCCTGTCTAGGTGCCGTATGTTGGTTAGGAAGCGGCCAGTTGCGGGCGTGCAACCAACCTGTCTCCGTGGTGGACCCACTGGACCTACACCTGTAGCTGTGGTGTGGGGCGCAGATTCGTATGACAGCAGGAGCACTCTCGTGGTTATTCCACGCACCACGACTGCAAAATCGTACGTCTATCTGATGATTCGAGCTGTTGTGCTGCAGTTAATGAACAGCATTCCAGGAGGTGTTTTCCAACAGGATAACTCTCTCCCACATACCGCTGTTGTAATCCTACATGCTCTACACAGTGTGGACATGCTACTTCGATCTGCTCGATCACCAGATCTGTCTCCAATCGAGCACACATTGGACATCATCGGACGACAACACCAGTGCCATCCACAAACAGCATTAACCATCCCAGTGTTGACTGGCCAAGTGCAACAAGCATGGAATTCCATCCCATAAACTGACATCTGGCAGCTGTACAACACAACGCATGCTTGCATTCAACATTCTGGCGGGTTACATTGATTTGTAGTGGCTTACCTCGCGCTTACATTAACCTCTCATCTTGCATTGTTATTCACATAAATGTGTTACCTGGGCAGATTTATTCCCGAAATTTTATCACTCTATATTAATTATTTTTTGGTGTTACGATAGTTTTTTCCGTCAGTGTACATGCAAAGTAAAACTCTGGAAAGAAATATTTTCTCAATTCTTAATTAAAGTCCTTCTTCGTGTACTTTTAATAAACAATTTTTGCGCTGTTAAATATTTGTGAGATGTAAATAAAATATCTTCCTTACTCTTCATCATA
Source organism: Schistocerca cancellata (assembly GCF_023864275.1). Lineage (NCBI taxonomy): Eukaryota > Metazoa > Arthropoda > Insecta > Orthoptera > Acrididae > Schistocerca > Schistocerca cancellata. Next base: position 206,410,194 of record NC_064629.1, on the reverse strand, counting down.
CTGAAACCAGTGTAAAGTAGGAGCCATAAACAATAAGATATAGATATTTTTATTTTCAGCTTTTTCTAGAAAGTTTATACAATTTGTAATTTAATTTCTTGTGTGTAATGTTTTTCTTCTGCATAGTTCAAAATGGTTCAAATGGCTCTGAGCACAAAGGAGCTTAACTTCTGAGGTCATCAGTCGCCTAGAACTTAGAACTACGTAAACCTAACTAACCTAAGGACATCACACACATCAAAGCCCGAGGCAGGATTCGAACCTGCGACCGTAGCAGTCGCGCGGTTCCAGACTGTAGCGCCTAGAACCGCACGGCCACCCCGGCCAGCCATAGTTCATTTAAGTAATATTTTTCAATAATGTTCCACTACTATTAAAAGCACCTACAGAATTATAAAATTTGATAAATATGCGTAGAAGAAATTGTTGAAAATAATTTAAAGGGAAGACGCGGTCAGCTAGATTTGTTACCGATAGATCCGGTCAATATGAGAGTATTACGGAGATGCTTCTTTAACTAAGTGGGAACACTTGGAGGAAAGACGACGTTCTTTTCGCAGAATGCTATTTAGAAAATTTAAAGAGCCGGTATTTGAAGATGATTGCAGAACGATACTGTCGCCGTCAACATTCATTTCGCGTTAGGATCGCGATAATAATACAAAAGAAAGTAGGGCTTGTACGCAGGCAAACAGACAGTCGTTTATCCCTCGCTGGGTTTGCAAGTGGAACAGGAAATGTAGTGAATAGCAGTGGTACAAGTTACCCTCCGCCACTCACCATACGGTGGCTTGCGGAGTGTGTATGTAGATGTAGATGTAGAGAACACAGCTTTAACAATTCTTCCAGGACCGCAGTATTACTTCGGTACAGATGTGGTCAGAACGACTCAATGAAGACATTAGTTCCTCAAACTAAATACCGATTGTTTTACAAAATACGTACATTATTACACAATATTATGCACAGGTTGATACATAGTAAATTACTCGCAGTTTTAGGAGTAATTCCTCCCATACATTCTTTATTCACTCCACCACACATTCTGACAGCATAAAAACTATATATTATTTACCAAAAACAGTTTGAAGTGTAAAGGATTGTTCCGTAATATTTGAGATAGCGTGAGTTTTACTTTTATTGTTGAGCTGTTTTATGACTAATAATTTTTTTCATAATTGCGGAACTACAGCGGCTGTTGTTACAGTTATAATAAAAAACAGTCCAAACCGCAGTAACTTATTTTTAATTCCTGTAACCGGTTTCGTTGTATAAGAGGCTGCAGATGTCGTAACTGCTGTACGTTTCTGCTGTCTTTTAAAGACAGATGACTCATGCTCACAGAAGTAGTTGTCTATAGCGCTTATTCAACTGGATGACCAAGTACTTAGTTGAGATTGAGAATAAAAAATTACTAAATACGGACTGTTTAAATTAATGTACAATTTATCGTCGTAAAGAGGTACAGAGAATCACTTCATGTACCTAATACGTTATCTATACCTTTCAACGAAGAATGATGGCTAGAGATGGAAACAGCAAAACATCGTCACAAGCAATCAGTTGAACCTGAGCGAACTCCTTTTGCAAATTTGTGATATTTCACCTATGGATGGAAAAAATTTTAGATGTACAATCCTCGTGTTTGTGGCGTGAAACAAAAGAGGCAGGAAGATCACACTCAAGTATCTTGCCAACGTCGAGGTCATTAGACACTGAGCGCATGATCGGACTGGACAAGGCTGGGGAAGAAACTCTTCCTTTGCCTAATTACGAAACTCCGCATTCAGTTCAGGTGATTTACAGAAACCACAGAAAACTAAATCAGGTTGGTTGGACAGGAAGTTGAGCCCTAGTTCCCCCGCATACGAATGTAGTGTCTTAACCACTGAACCTGCTCGAACAGTTTAAGGCATACAACAAACATCGAGGGAATTTTGCCTTTTGCACGGAAAAATTAAATGCTGCGAGAGTTAGAAAAGGACGAGCTGCTTGTTGCCATGACGTCCTATGCAGTGGCGACTGCTGCGTAAGAGCACAAGAGCACGTGAACACCCTAACTTCCGACACCTTGTAGATTTATGGTTTTTTTTCCAGTGCTATTAAACGTAACATAGATGCTGCAGACTGAAAGATACGGCTCTTAAATCTACCGCACTACTGTTCTCTAGGGTCTCGAGCACACCTTCAGCTGTGCACGTTGTAAGGAGCGTCGCATGACGTAATTGCCTTACGGGCCAAATACATACGGATTTGATAAACAACGTGCACGGTTCACAATGTGCACAGCTAGCCCTTCTCACTCAACTAGAAGTTTACATCATTGCCACCAGGTGGTAGCACACTGCGGCAGACTTTCATCCCTGTTTGCTCGGCACAAATCCTGCCATATAATAGCACACTCCTCAGATACTCTAATTCACTCACTATTAGTAAAATTAGATCGGACGTCAGTATATGTTAAAGTTGTACTGACAGTAAACCTCTGTTTTCGGCTTCTGAATGAGTTATAGAATTTGAAGTTATGAATTTTATCATACAGTAATCCATCTGAGGTGGCGAGAATCATAAGAGCCAAAAGCACATTGCCGTCGATTGTGAGATTGTAGCATTTCTTCATGCTCTTGAAATCTGTTGATCTTATGGTGAGTCAGGTTTATCTGTGCTCTAGGGTCACACTGCTAATATGAAGATTTACGGAAGGCCATATCTCTAATTTCTCTGATATTCACTTAAATGTGCGATTGACGGCGGTGTGCTTTAGGCTCTTTCGATCTCAGCGCCTCATTTGTATTCTAGTCAAGTAACCACGTTGGTAGACTACTTGAGTTCAATCATTTCCACAAACGGCGATTTGTGTTCGGAATTGGTTGTTTCCTAGGCGGGAATCGGCTTTCGTGTGCATACTAACAGAAAAGTAAAACTGTGATGACACATCATGAATCGTGGTTGAGTAGCTAAACCGGTAGAGCACCTACCCGTGAAAGACAAAGGTCTCGAGTTCGAGTCTCGGTTCGGCCCACAGTTTTAATCTGCTAGGAAGTTTCGTATCAGCGCACACTCCGCTGCAGAGTGTAAATCTAATTGCGGGAACATAAAGGTAAATTATCAGGAAACGGTAACCGCAAAGGAACTAGGCTCTTCGAGAACAGATCCTTTGACTAAGAGAGCGACGAAATCAAATAAGCGTGACGACAAGCGAACATTTAACATGGGAAGTGTACAGTTAGCACAAGCTTTTGTGTGGGTTCAACGTAAGAATACCTAACATTCAGCCTGGAAGTAAATTCGTGAACTAATACATCTGTTACGGATCTTGTACATTTGTCCGAAAAATGGAAAAGCACGAAAACTCCCACTTACACAGAAATGGGAAACAAAGACTTTCGAAAACTTACACATTATTTCGTTATTGGCCTAAATTACGCTTAATTGTGTACAAAACAACGAAATTCCACAAAATCAATTCTTTCTTTTGTCAGATAAATAATGCATCTTATTTTCACTATTCTTATTATTATTGGCAGTGGCTGTAGTTATATAAACTTGTTCATAAGCAAACTGTTATACAGAAGATGCTATTAATTTCACACTCCCAAAATTTGTCTGAATCTAAAAATTTGTGAACACTCAGAATGTATACTCACGAGCTGCCACTGGTGCTATGATAGACAACTATTTTATTCAGAAATACGTCGGAGAATAAATGCTTTCATTTAATCACCTCTTTTCCGCTGAATAATACTCTAGTGTGCCGAAGGCGTTCGCTTTAAAAATTGCCGTAAATGGAAGGTTAAAAGCTGCGTTGGGTTAGGCGGCAAATATTGAGGTCAAGTCAGTATCGACTGTTGTGCGGGTTGCCGCACGCAGTCTTGTGGCTTCATTCGGCACTGTGCATCATATCGGTTGGAGAGGCCCGCCCTGTGTCCCGCAAATGTGAAAAACATTTCACCTCCAGTATATTGAGTGCGGGACAAACACAAAGAAATAGTTATTTCTCAAGATAACCTGCGTGAGTTACTAAAACAGCAATCGTTAAGTTTTCACCAAGCTGAAGGACAACAAAATTTCTGACGTATATCACCACGCCTATGAAAATTAAAGATTCGTATTTTACGAGACGAAAGAGGATGGTGAGGCGGATTTTCAAACGAGTTTTGGTGACATTCCTGAGGACTGTAGTTTAGTCGAAGCACAAAAGACATGCTCGTGCGAAGGATATATCTGTATAATAAATAATACGTGACCTATGCGCTAAATAAGTAACTCTGTCTTGGGTTTATTAGGATGTTTTATGTAGCAGTCAACCATTTTCGAGTACTACTATTAATTACATGTTGGTTTCATAGGAACTGTTCAAGCACTCATCTTACTCCACCGGACTGACAGTTTCAGATTATGGTGACTATGTCGTAATAGCTGGGTGCTGGGTGCTAAACGAGACAGGACAATTGTGAAAGAAATTCTTTTTCTAGGGCCGTATAATCATTAGTGAACTTGGAATGTTTCCGGAACTATATCTTTCAAACCATCATTCATGTCACGAGGACGTACATTTTGAGTGTGTTCCTTTATCACTCATACTGATTTAATCTCATGTCTGTTATTACCTATATTTGGACGTCAGAAAGAGGTATAGGGAGGAAGAAGTTGCTTCTTGATGAAGGCGTGCATTGGTCAACACCTGAGTGTTCACAGACACAACAATTTTTGTTTGTTTGTATATGAATTCCTGAGCGCTCTATGCACTGGAGAAATAACGGTAGGTGTGGGGGAAAATACGCAAAAAAAAAATGGTGCAGCTAATTCGACTTGGTAACAATAAACGATAATTCCGGGAAAATAATCCAGACTTTACTTGGACTCATAGCAGTAAACTCAACGGCAAAATGTCTCGTTACCAATGTTTCTTTTCTGTTCATGTGGGTGTGTGTATAAGTAGTGTAGGTTCGACGTGTGTGTGTGGCTAAAGTGCATGAGCACTCAACTTATTCAGGCCACTCTAGCCGGCCGGCGCTTACGGTGTTGTACTCGTATTCGAGATGAAAGGGGGCTCAATGACATCCAATTTAGATTCTTTCTTGGCTTGTTAGTGCTACTTAAAGTAAATGTCAGTATGATTCTTTCAACAAGGCCACAGCTGGAAGCTCGTCAGTTCCAAATGACCTAGCGTTCACCTAGCGTGTGATAACAGTGACGGCAGAGCGTTAAATCATATCCTTAGTTCCATATTTTCATTAACATATTTACATTATGCAAGAAAAAAGATGGATTCTTTTTGAATCTCTCTTTTATTCACGTTTCAAACCGATCTTTCCTTCCCCATGTTGTTGCAATAAGAGACGGGAGATAGCCTCACCAATAGTGTCTCTGATAATTACATTAGAAATTTCTGTTAGCCACGAGTTAGAACGAAGGATCTTCAGATATTTGCTAATGCCTCGTCTACTTGCCATGCTGTTTCTCTTGGTAACATTTGGCAACGTTATCGAAATGCTAAGGAGAACATACAAAAACGCAGTAAATAAACCAGGCAAAAAGGAATACAGACTTCTCAAAAATGAGATCGACAGGAAGTGCAAAATGGCTAAGCAGGGATGGCTAGAGGACAAATTTGAGGATGTAGAGGCGTAATCATCACTAGGGGTAAAATAGATACTGCCTACAGGAAAAGTAAAGAGACCTTTGGAGAAAAGAGAACCACTTGCATGAATATCAGTAGCTTTGATGGAAACCCAGTTCTAAGCAAAGAAGGAAAAGCAGAAAGGTGGAAGGAGTATATAAAGGGTCTATACAAGTGCGATGTTCTTGAGAACAATAGTATGGAAATGGAAGAGGATGTAGATGAAGATGAAATGGGAGATATGATACTGCGTGAAGAGTTTGACAGAGCACTGAAAGACGTAAGTCGAAACAAGGCCCCGGGAGTAGACAACATTCCATTAGAACTATTGATAGCCTTGGGAGAGCCAGCCATGACAAAACTCTACCATCTGGTGAGCAAGATGTATGAGACAGGCGAAATACCCTCAGACTTCAAGAAGAATATAATAATTCCAATCCAAAGAACGTAGGTGTTGAAGGATGTGAAAATTACCGAACTATCAGTTTAATAAGTCACGGCTGCAAAATACCAACACGAATTCCTTACAGACGAATGGAAAAACTGGCAGAAGCCGACCTCGGGGAAGATCAGTTCGGATTCCGTAGAAATATGGGAACACGTGAGGCAATACTGGCCCTCCGACTTATCTTAGAAGGTAGATTAAAGAAAGGCAAACCTACGTTTCTAGCATTTGTAGACTTAGAGAAAGCTTTTGACAATGTTGACTGGAATACTCTCTTTCAAATTCTGAAGGTGGCAGGGGTAAAATACAGGAAGCGAAAGGCTATTTACAATTTGTACAGAAACCAGATGGCAGTTATAAGAGTCGAGGGGCATGAAAGGGAAGCAGTGGTTGGGAAGGGAGTGAGACAGGGTTGTAGCCTATCCCCGATGTTATTCAATCTCTATATTGAGCAAGCAGTAAAGGAAACAAAAGAAAAATTCAGAGTAGGAATTAAAATCCATGGAGAAGAAATAAAAACTTTGAGGTTCGCCGATGACACTGTAATTCTGTCAGAGACAGCAAAGGACCTGGAAGAGCAGCTGAACGGAATGGACAGTGTCTTGAAAGGAGGATATAAGATGAATATCAACAAAATCAAAACGAGGATAATGGAATGTAGTCGAATTAAACCGGGTGATGCTGAGGGAATTATATTCGGAAATGAGTCGCTTAAAGTAGTAAATGAGTTTTGCTATTTGGGGAGCGGTTCTAGGCGCTTCAGTCTGGAACCGCGAGACCGCTACAGTCGCAGGTTCGAATCGTGCCTCGGGCATGGATTTGTGTGCTGTCCTTGGTTAGTTAGGTTTAAGTAGTTCTAAGTTCTATGAGACTGATGACCTCAGATGTTAAGCCCCATAGTGCTCAGAGCCATTTGAACCGTATTTGGGGAGCAAACTAACTGATGATGGTCGAAGTAGAGAGCATATAAGATGTAGACTGGCAATGGCAATGAAAGCGTTTCTGAAGAAGAGAAATTTGTTAACATCGAGTATAGATTTAAGAGTCAGGAAGTCGTTTCTGAAAGTATTTGTATGGAGTGTAGCCATGTATGGAAATGAAACGTGGACGATAAATAGTTTAGACAAGAAGAGAATAGAAGTTTTAGAAATGTGGTGCAACAGAAGAATGCTGAAGATTAAATGGGTAGATCACATAACTAATGTCGAGGTACTGAAGAGAATTGGGGAGAAGAGAAATTTGTGGCACAACTGGACTAGGAGAAGGGATCGCTTGGTAGGACATATTCTGAGGCATCAAGGGATCACTAATTTAGTACTGGAGAGCAGCATGGAGGGTAAAAATCGTAGAGGGAGACCAAGAGACGAATGCACTAAATAGATTCAGAAGGATGTAGGTTGCAGTAGGTACTGGAAGATGAAGAAGCTTGCACAGAATAGAGCAGCATGGAGAGTTGAATCAAACCAGTCTCTGGACTGAAGACCACAACAAGAACAACAATCGAAATGATGGAGTGAACTAATTCGCTGATCAAGTCAGGAGTCCAATTTTCATTATTCGACCATGATGGGACTCCTCGTGAGATAGCAGCATCATACTTTTCCTTATTGTTGTCAGATATGTAAATAAACTATACACCGTACTATCGTAGAAAAGTGTCAACGTCCTTGCAGATTGTTTTCAATTTATTGGTTGCTACCTCAACTTACATCGGTAGATTACGAAGCGAAAAAGTGAAAAGATAAGGTGAACTTTTCATTTCTAAAATAACCTTCATTTTGTTCGACATTCGATGTACAGTAAACTCTATCAACAGTGCTTAGAAGTTGCTGGACCTGACAACATGTTTCTTCAAAAATTTTAGGTGGATAGTTCACACTTATAAGACTATACAAGATCACAACGTCATTAGTCTTCTTCAAGAAACAACACTAGTGTTTTAAAAATCAGGCAACAAACCTTTAAAATTTGAGGTAACCTGGCCTTGCTGCAGTGGTAACACTGGTTCCCGTCAGACCGCCGAAGTTAAGCGCTGTCTGGCTTGGCTAGCACTTGGATGAATGGGCAAGCGGGGTACACTCAGCCCTTGAGGACAATCTGCTCACGAAAGCTGCCTACGGCCGGGAGAGCGGTCTGCTGACCAAATTCCCCTCCGTATCCGCATCCAGTAACGCCTATCGGTTGAGGACGACACGGCGGTCGGTCGGTATTGTTGGGCATTCACAGGATTGTTCGGACGAAGTTTTTTCCTCTTTGTGTAGGCTTTTTTGTAGGTAAACACCACTGAAGCTTTGGACGGCTACTCAGATTTCCATTGGTTTGAAGAATGTCACTGTCGCTGTTTGAACAGAAAAAAATTCTCGAAGTTTAATTTAAAAAAAACGTTTTGTATGCTATTGGTATGTTACTGATACATTCAGTAGGAAAAGAGGTTAAGACTTATAGTTGAGTACCGAAGTCCACAAGCGCGTATTTAGACCACGACATTCGAATTCATATCTTTATTCACACACGTATCAATCATAGTAGTTGAAAAGGTTTTTTAAAAATTCTTGTTTTTCAATCAAACGAAGACGTTAGTAATTTAAGTCGGATTGCACAGTGCTCCAGCGATAGAAGGCACGACGCTTTTTTAAGTGTGCTGACGGAAATGGAAAGTGTTACAACATGAATATAGAGAGCAAACACTACCAAACTGATCCTCCAGTATTTACATGACTGTGGGATGTACTGATTAAAATTTCATTCTAATGCGAACTTATATTCTTTAGTTTCAGAACAGAAGGATGTCATCTCTATAACTAAAGAATGGTGTGAGAACATGATTGCTATTGGGTATGTCTAACGCTACAAGAACTTTTTGGGTGGAGAACACAACACGGTATGCACACCGGACGTGTATGTGCACCATGTCGCCATATTTCAGACTTTGAGAACGCTCGAATTATTCACACGGGGGACATAGGAGCATCACACCAGCAGATCACAGACATATATGTGGTGTCTGTTCTTTTGGACATGTCCGAAAGAACAGACACCACATATATAATCAAGGCGAGGACAGCCAATGATCCTTTCAGTGCAGGTGCACAACAAGCTCGAACTCTTACGGAATCGGCGAAATGCCGCGAGTAATGTGTATATTGGGCAAGGGGCATTAGATCGGTGGTGTATGATAAGTTGAGAAGTTGGGTCTGATGGAAGGACTGTTAGGGTAGTTTGTGCAGCTATGATGAGCACTGTGTCCAGATAGTGGAGCGGTCAGCGCATCTGCCTAGTAGGCAGGAGACCCGGGTTGGAATCCTAGTCCGGCATAAATTTTCATCCTTCACAATTGATTTAAATCAATGTCCACTGGCATCTAATGCCATTAATTCCTTTGTTTCTTGAGATCACACACAGTTGGCTGTAGTGCGATGAGTGCATAACGAGTTATGACGAGATGGAATCAGGGCAATAGTATGGTAAGAAGAGTAGGCTTGGGTCTTCTCTGTTTCCCAAAGGATAACACCACGAGAAGATCGTAGGATTGCTTCACTGGCTGTGATGAACAGAAAGATAACAACAGCTGAAATCCGGGTTAGAGGTTACGAGCAGAGCGTCACTACGGATCATCCGGAACAGTTTACTGGAATCTGGGTTGAGATCTCGATTTCGCATGCGTCTATAACTGCTGACACCATACCACTCACAACAGAGACTTAAATGATGCCGGCCGGAGTTGCCGAGCGGTTCTAGGCGCTACAGTCTGGAACAGCGCGATCGCTATGGTCGCAGGTTCGAATCCTGCCTCGGGCATGGATGTGTGTGATGTCATTAGGTTAGTTATGTTTAAGTAGTTCTAAGTTCTAGGGGACTGATGACCTCAGAAGTTAAGTCCCATAGCGCTCAGAGCCATTTGAACCATTTGAACTTAGATGGTGTAGATTCAGAGTCAACAGGGACACTGAGTGGTGTTCTACGATATTCAGCGATGAGTCACGTGTGGCGGTCAGCTAACGCCAACGTATCTGTAGAAGACATAGAGAAAGATCACAGGAAATAGAAGTTCTTGATCTCGCTCCAACTATTGGAATGACAGTGCGGTAAGCTGTTACATATGACAACAAAACTTATTTGGTAATTATTGAAGTAGTGTGTGGCATTAACGGTAAACCCTGTTGCCATATCCTCCGTGACCAGGATGCCAAATATCATATTACAGCATGATAATACAAGACCCTACAAGGCTGGTCACATCACAAACGCCTTGAAGAATATACGGGTCCTTGACTGGCCTGTCCGGTCCCCTGATTTGTCACCCATAAAGTACGTCTGGGATGTGATCGGAAGATGTATACTTTCATACAAATCTCCAGCCAGCAATTTTGTGTAACTAACACAGCATGGCTTTGAGGCATCGCAAGACATTTCTTAAGATGACATTCTCAAGCTGTTTCCTTCTACGCCACAACGAATTTAAGAGTGTATTCGTGCCTCAGGGGTCGCATCGCATACTGATGTTGATACTGAACATCAGTTTCCAATGAAACGGAAGATTAATCATTTAATTCCTTGTATGTGATGAGTACCTGCACTAAGATTAATAAATATCGGGCTGGTGCCTCATGGAGTAACACTTTCCATTTCCGCCGACGTAATTTGCAGTTTGCTATAATTCATGACACATTTTGTAGACGAGCATCTGATAGCTTTTCAAATCTCAGAAGAGGAATTTGTTCTGAATGCTACGAAATACCAGAATACATTGGAACTGATGAGTGTGCTTACACAATCGCCAAATGAAGATACCTGCCCTGTGTGCTTACGCAACAAGAAAAACAACACATGAACACACATCAGTCTTTAGTGTTTAAAGAATAGTTTTAGAAACTGATTTGAGCGAAAGAATCATAAACATAATGTTCTACAAAACATTAGACATTAAGATTTTTTCATGCAGCTCGCAAAGTAATGTCCCTTTATTCAGTTCGTCGGAGGGACAGGTAGCCTATGAGCAACAAGGATGTGTTGCCAGGTAGTTGGAGCAGACATGCTGGCCAAAATTATATGAAGATCCACCTAATACGGAATACAGGCGCTTTTAGTACCCACAGCAACCTGAATCCTCTTGAAAAACAAGGAATAAAACATCATTAAGAGGTATTCTACTAGTTCCGTCAAAGAAACTACTCCAATTCCGTGAGGGCTACTGAAGGAGGTTAACGAGTTCTGAATTATTTTTACAATACAGGCAATGTAGTATCCACGGGAAATGGCCATGTCTTGTGAGTTAGAAACATGACAAAGGAAAAGTTACAAAAAAAGTTATACTGGTCACCTAGGCTCGACAACAGCCAGATCTTGGAGGGAGGTTACGTAAAATGTCCGAGGCTCCTAAACGCATAAAGAAAAATAATGACCAGAGGCGCTAGGGCAGCGATTGTAACATATAGCGACAGCACTATAAACTGTAAAAGCAAAAGCGATATAATTTTAGACAAGGAGCGAGGGTAAGAGGGGAATAACGAGAGAGAGTCTTTGGAAGGGGCACCGACACGTCATGAAGACCCTATTGCTGGACGAAGTCATGATTTAACGTCTTCCTCCCATCAGCTTCCGAAGAATAGTGCATAATTAGAGCCAATGAGATGGCGGGGGCCCTTCGACAACAGACCATGTCATGAACTGGCGGAGGCGAAAGGGAAAACTAAATAAAACTCGGAAGCAGGACACCCCGAGAGGTCTACTGCAGTTAGGGTAGGAAGTTGGTAGTAGTATCAGCAGGGCAATCGAAGAGAGTAGGCAGGCAGATCTTAGCAAAGTTATGTGCAGTAGTTGCAGCGTAGTTGATGGAATCCTAATCGCTTAGCTACGAACTTCTGCGTGTCGTGTTATGGGTGGGAGCTCAGTTAGTATTGACAGTTTCATTGTAAGTAGGCGGAACGGTACTAGTTAGTCACCGTCTCTGTGGTAAGAACTGGTATTTTCGTGGGTACAAATCCTTTAGAGCAAGTATATAAGAAGATGATACTGTTTTCTAAATAAAGTCAGGAGTTGTAAAACACTCGTAGTGTTCGTCATTTCCGTACTTATTCCATGCCTTACCTTTTGTGATAAGGGAATTTTAAAAACATAGTTAGGTCAAGAGTACCTCTCACTTAGGCCAGCCGACTATTTCCCTTCTTCCCGAACCATGTTGCTCAATCCCAAGCAACATTCACTTTTGAGACGTGACGACAACAACATTGTGATGTTATTCAAATGTGGCAGCACTGGATGTCGGGGAAGACGAGTTACTTGACTTACTTGACTTAATTCCTTTGGCCCCTATGGGGGCATAGGGCATCCAGGAGAACTCGCCATCCGTCTCTGTCTTTGGCCATTTGCCTCAATTCTGCCCAGGTCTTGCCAACTCTTTTTGCTTCCCCTTCCACTGTCCTCTTCCATGTGCCCCTTGGTCTTCCTCTCTTCCTTGTTCCCTGGGGATTCCATTCCAATGCTTTTTTCTCGATGGCTCCATCTGGTTTTCTCAAGGTGTGCCCCAACCAGCCCCACTTTCTCTCTCGTATCTGGTCTTCTATAGGTATCTGGTTTGTTATTCGCCAGAGCTCCTCATTACATATTTTTTCTGGCCACCAGATATTCATGATGCGTCGAAGACATCTATTTATGAAGCTTTGTAACTGGGTTGTTATCTTTTTATCCATTTTCCAGCTTTCACTGGCGTACAGAAGGACGGCCTTCACATTTGTATTAAAAATACGGATTTTTGTTTTGTATGTGATATTTCTATTTTTCCATATTGGATACAATTGTATGAAGGCAGCATTTGCCTTTTTAATGCGGTTTTTCACGTCATCTCCAGCTCCGCCATCTTCCGCCACTATACTACCCAGATACAGGAATGAGTTGACAGTCTCCACTCGCTGCTCACCTATTAACAGGGGCATCTCCATGTTACCTGAATTTACTCTCATTTCCTTTGTTTTGCCTGTATTTATCTTGAGGCCAGCAGTCTCTGCTTCTTCTTTCAGCAAGCTTAATTTAGCTTGCATATCAGTCAGCCTTGGAGCTAATAAAACTATGTCGTCTGCAAAATCCAAATCCTCCAGACGTTCGTGGATCCCCCACTGGATTCCTCGTCTCCTGCCTGCTGTGACTCTTCTCATAACAGAGTCTAGAATGAGTAGAAAAAGTGTTGGTGACAAAATGCAACCCTGCCGGACTCCAGTTGTTACTTTTATGGGCTCTGTCATATTTCCCTTGTGGAGTATGCAGCATTCGTAGCCATCATATAGATCTTTTATGATGTTTAAGATCTTCTGTGGTATGCCATACTTCCGCAACACCTGCCAGAGCACTTTATGTTTCACGGAATCGAAGGCCTTTTGAAAATCAATGAATGCCAGGTACATGGTTGCTTGGAATTCTTTGCTTTGCTCTGAGATGATCCTAAGAGTGTTAATAAGATCAACACAGCTGTGTTGTGCCCTAAAACCGGCCTGTTCTTTACGCAGTCGCTTTTCAAGGGATTCTTTAATTCTGTTTAAAATAATTCTGGTGAGGACCTTACTGGGCACTGACAACAATGTAATACCACGCCAGTTGTTACAGTCTGACAAATTTCCCTTTTTTGGGAGCTTTACCACCAAGCCATTTTTCCACTCCTTTGGAGATTTCTCTTCAAGCCAAATATGCTTCAGCAAAGGGTGGAGCATTTTAACAGTACTTTCAGTATCGGCTTTTAAGAGCTCCGGTGCTATGTTGTCTAGGCCTGGAGCCTTTGTATTTTTTAGTGTTTTCAAGGCAATCCTAATTTCGTCCATTGTGGGGCACTGCAAATTTATATTTTGGTCTTCTTCGACTTCCTCTGGAACATCTTGTACTTGTTTCTCTTGGTTGTCTTCACAATTTAACAGTTCCCTGAAGTGCTCCTCCCATCTCTGTAGCTGTGCCTGTTGAGTTGTAAGCATCACACCATTCTTGTTCTTAACTGGTCCTTCATGTCTGAAGTTCTTCATTGACAACCGTTTGGTAATGTTGTAGAGGTCTTTCATATTTCCTTGTCTTGCTGCCTCTTCTGCTAATTTTGCTTGCTCATCTATCCATTTCCTTTTATCTCGACGTAGCAATGTTTTCACTTTTTTGTTTGCCTCCATGTATTCTTTACGCGCTTCGCTCTTCTGCGCTCTTGTCTTACAAAAATTTAACTTAAGTTTTAGTTCTTTCCTGTGGCTGGTTTCATTCCACGTAGCATCGGAGATCCATTCCTTCCTTTGATGTGCCTTAAATCCTAGGATTTTTTCTCCCACATCTAAATAACAGTTCTTGATTTTTTGGCAGCACGTTTCAATTCCCTCTTCCATAAAGTTTTCTTCAGAGAGGACCTGGAATCTGTTTTGTAGTTCAAGGGCAAATGTTTCTTTGATCTGTTGGTCTTTTAATCTTGCCACCTCTATTTTCTTGCACCTATGATTGAGCTTGGTTCTATTTGCCACTATCTTCAGTCTGAATTCCGCCAAAACTAGGTGGTGGTCACTTCCAACGTCTGCCCCTCTTCTATTTCTGACATCTAACAGAGAGTGTAGGAACTTGCGACTTATGACTATGTGGTCTATTTGATTTTCGGTAACGTGGTCTGGAGAAACCCATGTTATCTTATGGCAGTTACGATGTGGCAACAATGTGCCTCCAATGACTAGGTCATGTTGAGCGCATGTATCTATCAACAGTTCACCATTTACATTCCTGATCCCCATGCCATGCACGCCCATGATATGTTCAAGCCCTTCATTTTCTGAACCAACTTTTGCGTTCAAGTCACCCATTAAAATTTTTATGTCCCTAGAATTTATCTGTCTAAGAACTCCGTTAAGCTCTGTATAAAATGCATCTTTTAATTCTCCTTTAGCTATTTCAGTAGGTGCATAGCATTGAATTACAGTGACATATCGTACATTTGTTTTAAAGCGTGCGGTTATTATCCATTCTGAGACTGGTTTACACTCCAGTAAGCTCTTCTTGCTGCTTTTAGATAGTAAGAGCCCTACACCATTCTTGTGCATCGCGTCCTCACCGGTCTGACCCGCATACAGCAACACTCCACCATTTTGTGTTTGGTATTCCCCAGATTCTGGCCACCTTATTTCACTTAGTCCCAATATATCTAGTCGATAGTTCTCCATCTCTTTTTCAACTTGTCTTAGCCTTCCTGCCTCTCTCAACGTCCTTACATTCCAAAACCCGATACGGGTTTTCCTTTTCAGACCAAAGGTCATATCCTTAAGATCCATCCGGCTGTTTCTCCTTTTAGTTTCTGTGATATGTGTTTTTTGGTGGTGCGGGTTATCAGCCCACAGCCCCCGAGTGTCCTGGTGGGGCTGCCACCTCATGGCCTGGACACCTGCCAAGGTTTTATTTCAGGGCCTTACCCCTTAGATAGCTTGTCTTCACCACGACTACAGAACGCTATCCATCCCTTCGCAGTAAGGCCTATGTGCATCAACGTCGTTCTGGTTTCCAAGGATCTTCCGCTGTCCACATTAGGGGACTGTGTCTGCTGCCACACAATCACAAGGAGGAAAAGGAAATTAAGGGAATGTATAGGATGGGACAGAACAGAATAGGATAGGACAGGACACTAGACGGGACGTTGTGAGACACACTTTGTCTGGATCCTCTATGGAGACCTGTCCGGCTTGGGAGGCCCTGCCGGTAGTTACACCACGGCCGGCATAGCCCTCCACTTCATTGGATCACACAAACCCCCTCGCCCACACGGACAGTGTTTCGTTAAGGCGGTGTCTCCTGAGGGGGAAGACGAGTTACTTACGTATCATAATCATCAAACAAGTCTTGAACATTTACTCAATGAATATGAACACCTAAAAGGATTTCGTTAACCTTACCACATACTTTTTCGTTTCAGTGTGTCATAGGACCCTTTGAATATCATAATATGACCGCCAAAACCGTCACGGAGTCTCCGGCATCCTGCGTAGTTAGAGCAGGCAATCTGAATTTAAAGACCGCCCTCATATTCATATATAAATGCGTTCTGCTGCAAAATAGTGTAGAACTAGATTCGTTGGACCACATTACAAGTTCCCATTGATCTATGGTGCAGATTTAATGATCGTCGCAACACTAATGTCATTTCTCCGAGTGTAGCTAGTTCACAAGAAGTTTGAAAATAGCAACCCTACCATGACCGTTTTGTTTATGTAATTCCCATTGCACCGTTTTCCCTGAAACTCTTTTCTGTGAATGCATATTAGTCACAGCAGTAGCTTTCGTGTCAGTTGCCTTATTATTAGAAGTAAAAACACTGTTCAAGGCTCTCCTTTAACGATCTTTTCACATGAAAATGATCGTTAAATGAGAGCCTTCGAATATTATGTTTATCCGGTGAAGTTTGCCATCAACTCTTTATTGCGTCATGACACAGGATATCAATAGCAGATTTGCTAGTTTTGTCGAGGAAGCTACAACTGAGAGAACGCCGACAGTGGATCCTTATGAAACGTCTATAAGGTATGCCATGAGAGCTCATCTGCACGGAATCACATTACCAGGCATATTGGCGGCTAAGAAGACATCCATACTTGCAATAAGACAAGAGAAAACAAAAGACGATGTCATTGTATTACAAATAAGATAAAACGCAACCTAAATGAAATGTTTAGACGGGAGCATTCATACAACCTTGCCTAACCCCTGTATATATCTGAAGTTCCCAAACCTTTCGAGGATGATGGGATGCATATACCCCACTAAAGTAATACGAAGTTTTGAGCGTTGGGACATCTATATTTAATACATATGCACATCAGTCTAGTGCTGCTATGTAGCGAGATGTTTTCGGTATTTGGACAAAAATACTACGGACCATGGGGTGGATATATAGAAGGCAGCGTGCGAAGGTTCGGCGTGTATTTATAGCTGACACAGTTCGTATGCTTCGCGAACATCAGATGAAATCATCGTCTTCTCCGTTGTAAGAATGTCTGAAGTAACTAATTGTGTTTTCTTATACACTACAGACATTGTTTTGAAACATTAGTACACTGCTCAGTAATTCACCTGTTTGTACATAATTTGTATTTAGTGGGCGTATATGCCCCAGAATGCTTCACAGAATGTAGAAAACGTTGGTATGTGATATGTTTTGAAACTTTTTCTTGAAAATTTTTGTGCAATATTTCGTGTTTTTCATTATCATGAGAACAGATATGTTTTGGTACTTATTTTTTACACTTTTTTTCTATTTGCCATACTGATAAAATAGTCTGCACACAAAAATTTAACATTGAAATCCTAGGCTCACAAGAAAACATTGACTTAGTTACGTTCGTGGGACACATGTCGCACCCCTTCTATTTTCAATATTGACCAACTTAAAATTTTTTGGTAGTTGAAGTTTATTATTGATCATAACGGAAGACAGTTTTTGATATTTCATTTTTAGAATATACTCGTGTGTGAAATATATTTTAATCACGAAAGGGTTAACTTTGTTTAATAACATATAAATAAAATTTGTAGTGCTAGAGATCACATTTTTCCTAATCCTCGTGATTTTATTACGTCATACACACAAAACATAAAACATATGAGGTCATTACTTGACACAACAATCATATTACGAATTAGGACAAGGATAATATTTCTCAGCCTGATACGGAGATGATTAGATATCTATAAAATTTTGTTTTGTTATTCTGATATATGTTGAACAACTCAAGTGTCAGCTAGATACGCAGTAAATTACAATCATAGGTGAACGCAGAGGAAGTGTGGAGTGTGGTATTAGATGGTAGCCGATTTTAGCTGAAAAAGCTGACTGCATAGGTATGTCACACGTACGACCATTGTACATCTGAAATGAAGAATAATGATGTAAAATTTGTGCAAGATGTATGCCGCTTTTATTGAATATCTACATCTACATTCATACTCTGGAAACCACTGCGAATTGCGTGGCGCAGGGTACTTCTCATCGTCCCAATTATTAGAGCTTATTCTCGTTCCATTCACGTATGGAGTGTACGAAGAATGACGGCTTAAACTCCTCTGTGCGCTCTATAATTAATCTGGTCTTGTCCTCACGATCCCTATGGGAGCAATACGTAGAGGGTTGTACTATATTCCTACCTGTAGATTTCTGATTTAAAGCTAATCCTTGAAACTTTGTAAGGAGGCTTCTTCAGGATAGTTTGCGCCTGTCTTCAAGAGTCTGCCAGTTCAAATTCTTCAGCATCTTTGTGACACTCTTCCACAAGTCAAACAAATACAGGGTTATTACAAATGATTGAAGCGATTTCACAGCTCTACAATAACTTTATTATTTGAGATATTTTCACAATGCTTTGCACACACGTACAAAAACTAAAAAAAAATTTTTTAGGAATTCACAAATGTTCGATATGTGCCCCTTTAGTGATTCGGCACATCAAGCCGATAATCAAGTTCCTCCCACACTTGGCGCAGCATGTCCCCATCAATGAGTTCGAAAGCATCGTTGATGCGAGCTCGCAGTTCTGGCACGTTTCTTGGTAGAGGAGGTTTAAAGACTGAATCTTTCACATAACCCCATCACTTCATCACTGAAAACAAGTTTCGCACTGAACGCATCCTCTTCCATGAGCTGTTGCAACCGCGCCGAAAATTCAAAGCGTATGACTTTGTCATCGGGTGTCAGGGCTTGTAGGAATTGTAAACGGTAAGGCTTCTGCTTTAGCCTTTTCCGTAAGATTTTCCAAACCGTCGGCTGTGGTACGTTTAGCTCCCTGCTTGCTTTATTCGTCGCCTTCCGCGGGCTACGCGTGAAACTTGCCCGCACGCGTTCAACCGTTTCTTCGCTCACTGCAGGCCGACCCGTTGATTTCCCCTTACAGAGGCATCCAGAAGCTTTAAACTGCGCATACCATCGCCGAATGGAGTTAGCAGTTGGTGGATCTTTGTTGAACTTCGTTCTGAAGTGTCGTTGCACTTATGTGAGTGCATTTCAAGCACGACATACGCTTTCTCGACTCCTGTCGCCATTTTGTCTCACTGTGCTCTCGAGCGCTCTGGCGGCAGAAACCTGAAGTGCGGCTTCAGCCGAACAAAACTTTGTGAGTTTTTCTACGTATCTATAGCGTGTCGTGACCATATGTCAATGAATGCAGCTACAGTAAATTTATGAAATCGCTTCAATCATTTGTAATAGCCCTGTATATCACCATTCTAACTGCCCTTCTCTGTATACGTTCAATATCGCCTGCTATTCCTCTTTGGTACAAGTTCTACATACTTGAGGATGGTTCGCATGAGTGATTTGTTGGCAATCTCCTCTGTAGACTGACTGCATTACGATGGTATTCTACCAGTAAACCGAAGTCTGCTACCTAGGAGACTGACTGCATTACGATGGTATTCTACCAGTAAACCGAAGTCTGCTACCTGTCTTACCCACGACTGATCTATGTGGTAGTTCTCTTTCATGTCCGTACTAAGTGTTACATCAAGGTATTTGTATGAGTTTCCCGAGTGCAACTGTGTCTCACTGATATATTCACAGGATACTACGTTTTTTCGTTTTGTGTACTGCACAGTTTTACATTTCTGAACATTTACCATAAAGCAAGTTGCCGCTGTCTGCACCACTTTGAAATATAGAACATAACAGACCAAATATTTTTGCAGTTGTTTCAGCTCATGAAGAACAACGCAGACTGAATTTATAAACATTGTTGGAGTGTATTAAAGGGAATTAGTCTGATTTTGTGGACGGATGGGTTACTGTGGCTAACACGCAGGAAAAGCATTGGGTAGAAACTGGTGACCCTACTCCAGAAAGTCGAAGAAGATTTCATCTACTAGACAAATAACGACCATGACTCTCTGGGATACAAAAGGGGAGACTTTGACTGAATACTTTGGAGAGGAAGCAGCTACTCGGGTAGCAGAGTACTTGTGGAGAGCAGTAGTCTGAGGAGCTCTGATGAACACTCGCCAATCGATATGCAGCGAGGGAAGTCAAACGGTGTTCAAAATAATGTCACTCCCACTGTTCCAATTTTATCAGTAAACTGTCAAACTATTCGTAATAAAGTTCCTGAATTTACTGTCCTCCTGGAAAGTTTTCTCGCTCAAATTATTCTTGGGATCGAGAGCTGACTGAAACCCAAAGAGAAAGCTCTGAGCTATTTAGCGAGTCGTGCAACGTATATCGGAAAGACAGATTAGAGGCCATAGAAGGGAGAGTGTTCATTGCCGTTGACAAAAATATTGTCTCCATTGAGGACGAAGTTGAGTGTGACAGTGAAGTCATCTGGTCGCTTGTAACGAGCGTAGGTAAAACCAAGTTAATTGTTGAATGTTTTTACCGGCCGTCCGATTGTGCTGCGACAGTTCTAGATTCAGTCAAAGAAAGTCTACGGTCAATAGCGTAAATACTCAGATCATGCATTACTAGTTGGGGACTAGTTTAACGTCTCGATTATAGAGTGAGAGTCTACGAATTCATTGGGGGAGCGGGAGGTGGGGGGGGGGGGGGTACATACAGACAGTCATGCGAAATACTTTTGAGGAAATATCTTAGATCTCGTAGCTACAAATAGGTCGGGCTTATCGACAATGTCAGTATAGAAACGGGGAGTAGCGATCATGACGTCATTATAGTAACTATGATTACGAAAGTTAATAAATCACTCAAGAAGACTAGGAAAGTGTTCCTGTTAGATAGAGCAGGTAAGCAGTTATTAGCTTCTCACTGAGACAGTGAACTGGCATCACTTAGTTCCAGTAAGATGGATGTAGAGGAATTATGGGCAAAGTTTGAGTGGATTGTACAGCATAGTCTCGAGAGTTATGTGCCTAGTAAGCGGATAAAGGATGGAAAAGACCCACCATGGTTTAATAACGAAATTCGGAGGATGCTGAGGAAGTAGAGGCTATCGCACTCTCGGTTAAAAAAAAACACACAAATGACGACAAGCGAAGGTTAGTAGACATTCGTGCGTCTGTGAAAAGATTTATGCGTAAGCATACAACAACTAGTATCGTCACACCTTAGCAAAAGATCTGGCACAGAATCCGAGAAAATTTTGGTCTTACGTAAAATCGCTAAGCGGGTCTAAGGATTCCATTCAATCCCTTGTTGACCAGTCTGGTGTGGCAGTTGAAGATAGCAAAACGAAAGCCAAAGTTTTAAACTTCACGTTCAAGAAATCGGTCACACAGGAGAATCGTAGAAACATGCCATCGTTTGATGATCGGACAGATACCATACGGATAACACAGTAATAAGCATACCTGTCGTAGAGAAACAACTGAAAGATTTCAAAGCAAATAAATCACAGGTCCGAATGGAATCCCAGTTCGATTTTACAAAGAGTACTCTACCGCATTGGCCCCTTATCGAGCTTGCATTTATCGTGAATCTCTAATCCGGCACAAAGTTCCAAGCGAATGGAAAAAAGTGCAGGGGACTCCAGTATAGCCGGCCGGGTTGGCGGAGTGGTTCTAGGCGCTACAGTCTGGAACCGCGAGACCGCTACGGTCGCAGGATCGGATCCTGCCTCGGGTATGAATGTGTGTGATGTCCTTAGGTTAGTTAGGTTTAAGTAGTTCTAAGTTATATGGGAGTGATGACCTCAGTAGTTATGTCCCATAGTGCTCAGAGCCACTTGAACCATTTTTGACTCCAGTATATAAGAAGCGTAAAAGAACCGACTCGCAAAATTACAGACCAATATCCCTAACTTCTGTTTGCTGCAGAATCCTTGAACATATTCTCAGTTCGAATGTAATAAACGTTGTTGTGACTGAGAAGCTTATGTCCACGAATCAGCATGATTTTAGAAACCATCGCTCGTGAGAAGTTCAGCTTGCCCATTTTCACGTGATATACTGCGAATTATGGATGAAGGGCAACAGGCAAATTCCATATTTCTTGATCTCCAGAAAGTATTTGACACGGTGCCCCATTGAGAGCTGTTAACGAAGGTACGAGCATATGGAATAATTTTATAGATATGTGAGTGGCTCGAAGACTTCTTAAATAAAAGAGCCCAGTATGTTGTCTTCGACGGCGAGTGCTCATCAGAGACAAGGGTATCGTCAGGAGTGCCCCAGGAAATTGTGATAGGACCGCTATTGTTGTCTTTATATATATAAATGATTTGATGGACAGGGTGGGTAGCAATCTGCGGTTGTTTACTGCGGTGTGAAGACGCCATAGGTCGATACCAGGTTGTGTTCACTGGACTTGAGCATGCATCTGCGTCGCCTCCACCTTGATGTAACAATAAAGAGTGATGCCATGGTGTACGGTAAGGTGTCGAAGTTGAATGACTATAGGAAGATACAAAACGACAAAATTGCCAGTTGGTGGGATGAATGGCAGCTAACCCTAAATGTAGAAAAAATGTAAGTAATGCGGATGTGTTGGAAGGTCAAACCTGTAATATTCGGCTGCAGTATTACTAGTGTACTGCTTGACACAGTCAAGTCGTTTAAATATCTGGGCGTAGCGTTGCAAAGCGATATAAGGTGGAACGAGCATGTGAGAACTGTGGCAGGGAAGGCGAATGGTCGACTTCGGTTTATTGGGAGAATTTTAGAAAAGAGTGCCTCACCTGTAAAGGAGACCGCATATAGGATGCTGGTACGACCTATTCTTGATTAGATTAGATTAGATTTACTTTCATTCCAATTGATCCGTAGTGAAGAGGTCCTCCAGGATGTGGAACATGTCAGAAAAACAACAATACATGACAAATATTTACAACTAAAACAAATAAGCTAATGTACCATTCCACAGGTCCCAAGTGGAATGATCGTCATTTTTTAATGAACACTAAGAGTCATTTTACAAATACTAATGCACTGAATTTAAAATAAAAAAGTTTTTTATTTATTTATAAGGTAATAAACATGTAATACAACTACTGTAATACTTATTTACAATGAACACATTACTGCACTGAAGTGGTGCAGAAGTTAGATTATACTCACACACACACACACACACACACACACACACGCACACACACACACACACACGCACACACACACACAGACACAGACACACAAATTTTCAGTGAACACATTACTGCACTGAAATTGTGCAGAAGTTATGTTGTACTTATATACAAATCAGTTGGTTTTACTAAGAAATTCATCAATGGAGTAGAAGGAGTTGGCCACCAATAAATCCTTTAAGCTTCTCTTAAACTGAATTTCATTGGTTGTTAAGCTTTTTATGGCTGCTGGCAAGTTATTGAAAATGTGTGTTCCTGAATAATGCACACCTTTTTGTACAAGACTAAGTGACTTTAAATCCTTGTGAAGATTATTCTTATTTCTAGTATTGATTCCATGAATTGAGCTGTTGGTTTGAAAAAGTGATATATTTTTAATGACAAATTTCATTAAGGAATAAATATATTGGGAAGCTGTAGTTAGTATCCCTAGTTCCCTAAACAGGCTTCTGCAGGATGTTCTTGAGTTCACACCACATATAATTCTTACTGCACGTTTTTGTGCCCGGAAAACTTTAGCTTGGCTTGATGAATTGCTCTAGAGTTTGGGATCCTCACCGGGTCGGATTGAAGGAAGACATCGAAGCAATTCAGAGGCGGGCTGCTAGATTTATTACTGGTAGATTCGAACAACACGTAAGTGTTACAGATATGCTTCTGGAACTCAAATGGGAATCTCTGGAGGTAAAGCGACGTTCTTTTCGAGAAACACTATTGCCGAAATTTCGAGAACCGCATTTTAAGCTGACTGTCGAACGATTCTACTGCCGCTAACATACATTGCGCGAAAGTACCACGAAGATAAACTACGAGAAATGAGGGCTCATACGGAGGCATATAGATAGTCGTTTTTCCCTCACTCTGTTTGCGAGTGGAACGGAAATGGAAAGGACGCACCTTATGGTCGTTTGCGGAATATCTATGTAGATGTAGGTGTAGATGTAACGTAATAACTTGCGAATACTACGGAACGCTTTTGAATCAAATGGTGGAAGAAATATTTGGAAAGATACTCCGACTGATAAGAAAAAAATATCATCTTTTATTAGGACAAGGCACCAGCCAACCAACGTGTCTTGTCAATGAGAAATCTAAGGGATACGAAGTACGAATAATTAGAACATACATCCTATTTGTCAGATTTTGCACTCTGTGATTTAGTTCCATCAGTTCCAAAATATAAAACAGTATGTACTCGTAGACTGTAAACACGTTGTGTTCGGTCAAGATTTTATGCAAGCAGGAATGGGCATTGCAAAGAAAAATGACCCTTTTTTTTCTTGATACCCAAGAACACAGACTGCCATACCTGGAAATTATCTTCCTGTCGTCATAGTGTTATGAAGTACATACAATGTGCTCAACAGCGGTTTTTATGTGGTTTTTTTTCCAGGAAATGAAGTTTGTACGAACCATTGACTCCTCGTTGATGGAATCTAGCGACAGGACGGTGACGTGGAAGTAGACGATTGTGGGCTGTCCCTGCACCTTGGGCGCACGGTTCTTGTCGTAGTGCTTGGGGTTGAGAGGCAGGATGTCGCGCAGCGAGAGGCTCGTTTCCGGTGGCATCGTAGGCGACGGGTTCGCCTCCGGCACCTCGACGACGCGGCTTGCGCTGCAACACAACACCGTACCAGTCAGTGTCAGGCATAAACTTGCTTACACGTACAAAGTGTGAAAAATGAAAGTGGTCCGAAAAAAAATTTGTGTGACTGACGCAGAATGACCTGTATTAATGAACTGGAGAACAGCCCGTCACTTTGTACATCATTCGTCCTGTCAAAATGTCATACACACATCAAAAAAGGTTTGCATCACCTCGGTTCCGAGAGTTCCGGAACCTGTACAGAAAATTGGAATAGAGATCAACATAAACATCATTTCCGCCCTTTTTATTGCTCATGAAAACCACACATTGCATGTTGTACCATTATACAGCGAGACTTTCAGAGGTGATGGTCCAGATTGCTGTACACACCGCTACGTCTAATACCCAGTAGCATGCCCTCTTGCATTGATGCATGCCTGTATTCGTTGTGGCATGCTATCCACAAGTTCATCGAGGCACTGTTGGTCCAGATCGTCCCACTTCTCAACGACGATTCGGCGTAGATCCCTCAGAGTGGTTGGTGGATCACGTCGTCCATAAACAGCTCTTTTCAATCCATCCGAGGCATGTTCGATAGGGTTCATGTCTGGAAAACATGCTGACCACTCTTCTCGAGCGATGTCGTTTTGCTGAAGGAAGTCATTCACAAGATGTGCACGATGGGGGAGCGAATTGTGGGCCATGAAGATGAATGACTCGCCAGTACGCTGCCAATATGGTTGCAATGTCGGTCGGACGATGGCATTCACGTATCGTACAGCCGTTACGGCGCCTTCTATGACCACCAACGGAGTGCGTCGGCGCAACATAATGCCACCCCAAAACAGCAGGGGACCTCCACTTTGCTGCACTCGCTGGACAGTGTGTCTAAGGTGTTCAGCCTGACCGGGTGGCCTCCAAACACGTCTCCAACGATTGTCTGGATGAAGGCATATGCGACGCTCATCGGTGAAGAGAACGTGATGTCAATACTGAGCAGTCCATTCGGCATGTTGTTGGGCGCATCTGTACCGCGCTGCATAGTGTCGTGGTTGCAAAGATGGCCCTCGCCATGGACGTCGGGAGTGAAGCTGCGCATCATGCAACCTATTGCACACGACGTCCTGTGCCTGCATGAAAAGCATTATTCAACACTGTGACGTTGCTGTCAGGGTTCCTCCGAGCCATAATTCGTAGGTAGCCGCCATCCACTGCAGTAATAGCCCTTGGGCGGCCTGAACGAGGCATGTCATCGACAGTTCCTGTCTCTCTCCATGCCCGAACAACATCGCTTTGGTTCACCCGGACACTTCGCTTATTGAGAGCCCTTCCTGGTCCAAAGTAACAATGCGGACGCGATCGAACCGCGGTATTGACCGTCTAGGCATGGTTGAACTACAGTCAACACGAGCTGATCGGCTGTCGGACCCCCTCCGTCTAATAGGCGCTGCTCATGCATGGTTATTTACATCTTTGGGCGGGTTTAGTGACATATCTGAACAGTCAAAGAGACTGTGTCTGTGATACAATATCCACAGTCAACGTCTATCTTCAGGAGTTCTGGGAGCCTGGGTGATGGGAAACTTTTTTTTAATGTGTGTATATTGCCGATGTAATGAGTTGTACATTGTTAAGCTTAAGGGTATTGGAAGCCAACTAGGGCACTTCAAGATAGAAGATCAGAGGCTCAATACAGAGAGCAAGCAAATGTGTTAGCATTTAGTTTACCGGAGGTCAACAGTAACGCTAGAGCACTGCGAATTGCTGACACTCCGGGCACCTATCTCAAGGGAGACGTTTCACTTCAGAGAATTAACTAACTGCGTCCACCACCTAGACGCTGTTGTAAGGTATTACAGGAGAAGATGGTCACAAAAAGACACATCTTAGCAGACGCAGCAAGCTGATACTTGCCCCTGAGAACCGCAACGTCAGTGGGTTTATACAGGGTAGAGTGCCCCAACAGAGGTCCCACTCACAAAAGATCCCTGGGAGGAGACATGTGACGTAAAACACTGTTGTTGCTCCCCATAAGAGGAAGGACAGTGACGTTTAGTTTTCACCTGAAAGCTGTTGCTACCAAACTTGTAGTTTGTTAATGCAAAGTCCAGAAACATCCCTATCTACCGTGTAAGAGAAAGAGTGGAATCTGGATATGGTTGGGCCAGAGGTTTTCTGGAGGTGTAGTACAACTCGTCAGACTGGCCGGAGCCTGTAAAATTGGAGTCGACTATAGGAAGGGAGAGACAGTGCGCCGCCACAATCCTTTAAAGACCCATATTTTTGTATTCAGACAGAGTTGTCACACAGATCTTTGAGACACCAAGTCCGTGTTGCTTGTTGCCAGCCTCGGTATGCTCCGACAAGTCTGTATTTCTCACTTGTAGTTATGCTGTCAAACTTTGTATTTAAAATGTTGTTAGCGTTCGCTACTTGTGTTAGCGCTCACCCCACTGATTCAAACCCTGACTTCTGTTGTACAACCAGCTGCCTCCTATTCCCATTGTTTAGAATTAGTCCTCAGTGTAGTAGTTAGTATGCTGGCTAATAAATAGTGTTGATCAGACCTCTGAGATCCGTGAGTCCCCTGCAGCAAGCAACGTATCGAGTCTCAAAATCCGCGCCTCTCGTAGGTGCTCTGTGACAGTGTTTGGCGCTGATCCACCCAATCAGCCTAATTTCGCTGAAAGTTTGTCTTTCTGCATTTGCTCCTAACCGCTTGGAAATGGCAGACTGGTCTGTAAGCCTCTGTCTACCCCCTATTCTGTTTTAGGTCACAACAGAACTATCGCATATAGAGTTCTGTCGGTGGTCTGTGAGTGAAGAGGATCAGGGCTTTTGGATCCCCAGTTTTTCATTTCTTCAGATGAGACTGTCAGGGTATGTGAGCTCACAGAACATGCACCATTATGCATCCCGATCAATACTTTGAGAAGCTGGTGAGTAATATCAACGTTTCTGTTTGGTATGCAATGTCAGGTATCCGCAGCGTAAAACGATTCTTTCACAAAACTGTTAATGCTAACCGGTACTGTTTAATCGGTATGTGGATCAACACACAAAAGATGAACGACTGCATGCATATTTTCAGGAAAACGGAACAATAGCACACTCCTCCTTGACAAACTTGTCACTAGTGCGAGAAGTGTTCGGTGAGGAGATGACAGTCAGGAGAGGCAGTGCAGTAAACTAAATAATCAGGTGGCCCCAAATAATCATCACATACTGAATGAGCTACAGCAGAACATTGAAAACACTATTGCTGCTACCCTCAGACATAGCTGCTACGTGTGTTTCTCAGTTTGATAAATCGATCACAGCGCTATATCGACGTCAACTGTGGACATTTTCAACAGCTACTATTATGTTCATTAACAACAATCAACCCTCAACAGCATTATTGTTAATACGTTGGTGTAGGAGACTTGACGAAAGTAACTGTAGCGTAAAGTGCCACTGCCATGTAACATTGCTCGGTGCAACTTGGATCATACATAGGTGTGCAATACTTAAGGACGAAAGTAACTTTCGCATGATGTGTCATTGAAAAGTAGCATAGCTCGGTGAAAATTGGACCACTCGTTGGAAGAACTGCTACAGCGTAGTACGAAAAATAATTTTTATAAATACACAATGAGACGAACAGCACTGACACTTTTATTTGAAGACAATATTTACACTGAGGAATACAAACGTCTCAGAAACGAGATCGACAGGAAGTGCCAAATGGCTAAGCAGGGATGGCTAGAGGACAAATGTAAGGATGTAGAGGCGTATATCACTAGGGATAAGATAGGTACTGCCTAGAGGAAAATTATAGAGACCTTTGGAGAAAAGAGAACCACTTGCATGAATATCAAGAGCTCAGATGGAAACCCAGTTCTAAGCAAAGAAGGAAAACCATAAAGGTGGAAGGAGTACATAGAGGGTCTATACAAGGGCGATGTTCTTCAGGACAATATTACGGAAATGGAAGAGGATGTAGATGAAGATGAAATGGGAGATTTTTCAAATTCTGAAGGTTGCAGGGGTAAAATACAGGGAGCGAAAGGCTTTTAACAACTTGTACAGAAACCAGATGGCAGTTATAAGAGACGAGGGGCACAAAAGGGAAGCAGTGTTTGGGAAGGGAGTGAAACAGGGTTGTAGCCTCTCCCAGATGTTATTCAATCTGTATATTGAGCAAGCAGTAAAGGAAACGAAAGAAAAATTCGGAGTTGGTATTAAAATCCAAGGAGAAGAAATAAAAACATTGAAGTTCATCGATGACATTGTAATTCTGTCAGAGACAGCAAAGGACCTGGAAGAGCAGCTGATCGGAATGGACAGTGTCTTGAAAGGAGGATATAAGATCAACATCAACAAAAGCAAAACGAGGATAATGTAATGTAGACGAATTAAATCGGGTGATGCACCGGGAATTAGATTAGGAAATGCGACGCTTAAAGTAGTATTTGAGTTTTGCTATTTGGGGAGCAAAATAGCTGATGATGGACGAAGTAGAGAGGATATAAAATGTAGACTGCCAACGGCAAGGAAAGCGTTTCTGTAGAAGATAAATTTGTTAACATCGAGTTTAGATTTAAGTGTTAGGAAGTCGTTTCTGAAAGTATTTGTATGGAGTGTAGCCATGTATGGAAGTGAAACGTGGACGATAAATAGTTTAGACAAGAAGAGAATAGAAGCTTTCGAAATGTGGTGCTACAGAAGAATGCTGAAGATTAGATGGGTAGATCATATAACTAATGAGGAGGTATGGAATAGAATTGGACAAAAGAGAAATTTGTGGCACAACTTGACTAGGTGAAGGGATCGGTTGGTAGGCATATTTTGAGGCATCAAGGGATCACCAATTTAGTATTGGAGGGCAGCGTGGAGCGTAAAAATCTTAGAGGGAGACCAAGAGATGAATACACTAAACTGATTCAGAAGGATGTAGGTTGCAGGAGGTACTGGGAGATGAAAAAGCTTGCACAGGATAGAGTAGCATGGAGAGCTGCATAAAACCAGTCTCTGGACTGAAGACCACAACAACAACAGTTACACTGAAGTCACCGCGATTTATAATGCTCCCCTGCAAATTACAAAATGTGGGGAACGGTTGTCAATACGGTGTTTGATCACCACGGCCAGCAGTAAATGCTCTGCAAAGTGCTGCCGCGCGGTCCACAAGTTTGCTAAGGAGTTCTTGTGGTAGAGCGTTCCATTCCTCCACTAGTACGGTTGACAACTGCTGGGTGGTCTTCCGGTCCAGATGGTATACCAATCAGGTTCCTTTCAGAGTATGCAGACACAATAGCGCCTTTCTTAGCAATTATATACGACTGCTCACTTGACGAAAGGTCTGTTCCTAAAGACTGGAAAGTAGCACAGGTCACACCAATACTCAAGAAAGTAAATAGGAGTAACCCATTGAATTACAGACCCATATAACTGATCTCAATTTGCAGTAGGATTTTGGAGCATATACTGTACTCGAACATTATGAATCACCTTGAAGAAAATGACTTATTGATACATAACCCACACGGATTGAGAAAATATCGATCTTGTGCAACACATGAAGTAATGAGTTCTGTCGACAAGGGATCTCAGATAGATTCCATATTCCTAGATTTCCAGAAGGCTTCTGATACTGTTCCTTACAAGCGACTATTAATCAAATTGCGTGCGTATGTAGTATCGTCTCAGTTGTGTGACTGGATTCGTAATTTCCTCTCAGAGAGGTCACAATTCGTAGTGATAGAGGGTAAATCATCGAGTAGAACAGAAGTGATATCTGGCGTTCCGCAAGGTAGTGTCAGAGGCTCTCTGCTGTTCCTGGTTTACATAAATGATCTAAGTGATAATCTGAGCAGCCCCCTTAGATTGTTTGCAGATGACGCTGTAATTTACCGTCTAGTTAAATCATCAGACTATCAATTCCAATTACAAAATGATCTAGAGAGAATTTCTGTATGGTGCGAAAAGTGGCAATTGGCACTAAACAAAGATAAGTGCGAGGTCATCCATATGGGTACTAAAAGAAATCCGATAAATTTTGGGTATACGATAAATCGCACAAATCTAAGGGCTGTCAATTCGACTAAATAACTAAGAATTACAATTACGAGCAACTTAAATTGGAAAGACCACATAGATAATATTGTGGGGAAGGCGAAACAAAGGCTGCCCTTTTTTTGGCAGAACACTTAGAAGATGCGACAAATCCACTAAAGAGACAGCCTACATTACACTTGTCCGTCCCCTGCTGGAATATTGCTGCGAGATATGGGATCCTTACCAGGTGGGATTGACGGAGGACATCGAGAAAGTGCAAAGAAGTGCAGCTCGTTTCGTGTTATCGCGCAATAGTGATATGATACGCGAGTTGGGGTGGCAGTCAATGAAACAAAGGCAGTTTTCTTTGGGGCTAGATCTATTTACGAAATTTCAATCTCCAACTTTCTCTTCCGAATGGGAAAATATTTTTTGACACCCACCTATGTAGGGAGAAATGATCATCATAAAAAAATAAGAGAAATCAGAGCTCGAACGGAAAGATTTAGGTGTTCTTTTTTCCCACTCACCATTCGAGAGTGGAATGGTAGAGAAGTAGTGTGAAAATGGTTCGATGAACCCTCTGGCAGGCACGTAAGTGTGAACTGCAGAATAACCATGTAGATGTAGATGTAGATGTAGATGTAGAGGTAGAGGTGCATGTGGGCGTGCTGC
The DNA here is from genome assembly GCF_023864275.1 of Schistocerca cancellata. Classification (NCBI taxonomy): domain Eukaryota; kingdom Metazoa; phylum Arthropoda; class Insecta; order Orthoptera; family Acrididae; genus Schistocerca; species Schistocerca cancellata. Next base: position 206,378,815 of record NC_064629.1, on the reverse strand, counting down.
AACACGTCTCCCCAACGCATCTCGCACGTGCTTGTGGCATTTAACTCTTGGGCATGGGCAGGCCAGTCCGGTAGCCGAATGTCCTATCGTTCCAAGAGCTCATTCACCTCCTACTCCTACTTCTGCGCTGTTCGATGCGGTCGGGCATTGTCATCCATAAGAATGAAGTCAGGGCCAAATGAGTCTCCGAGAAGTCTCACATGGTAACATGGTAGCCTATTTACCCTCAGCGATTAACAGGTTAATCAAGTACCATTTAAACGAGACGAGTATTAATGCTTAATTACATGCACTGGCTATGACCCAGGACTAGTTATGAAATTATATAAAAAACCCAAAAAATAGTAAGAGCAGAAATCCGATTACTTTAGAAAAGAGCAAGCAAGCAGAAGAAGGTAAGTTTATGACCTTACCACACTGGGTTCATATCTCCGACAAACAAATTATTTGTTTCCAAAAACTAGGGTGCAAATCGGCCTCAGCACAGAGAGCAATGTTCCATCATGTCTTATACACAATAACGATAAGAGCCAAATATATAACATGTCAGGGCTGTATAAAGTAACACGTAGTGACTGTGATGAATTTTATGTTGGGAAAACAGTGAGAAACTTGAAAACGAAAAAAATGTTCAAATTTGTGTGAAATCTTATGGGCCAACTGCTGAGGTCATCAGTCCCTAAGCTTACACACTACTTAACCTAAATTATCCTAAGGACAAACACACACACACACACACACACACACACACACACACACACACACACACACACACACACAAGCCCGAGGGAGGACTGGAACCTCCGCCGGGACTAGCCGCACAGTCCATGACTGCAGCGCCCTAGACCGCTAGGCTAATCCGGCGCGGCTTTGAAAACGAAATTTAGAGAACATAATAATCTTAGTAAATCCATTAATATTTAGTGCTCATTTAAGGCAATACAGTAACAGAAACATTACCATTGGTCACAAAGCAGAAAAAGGCAGATTATTAAACATTCAAGAAGAAGTTGAAATATACACCCAAGTGACAAAACAACCACACAACATACTTAACGAACAAAGTTACGGAATAATATTTATATACAAAGTTTCAACAGTGTTTTAACCGAATAATTTCGGTTTGAAGTCTACTTCCTGCATGTAAAATTGCCTAATTTGTCATGATATGTTGGATTACTTTGCAATCTTGTACATTTTGTATTTTCTGCCTTCACAGGCCAGTTGTCAAAAATTGTAATTTCCATAATTATATACATGCATGTCACAGACATATACAGACTGAATATTAATAAAACTGACAAGCTGCAGGGACGGATTCCTGACCGGAAATGCGGAAAAACGTCCTATGAACATGTGGCCGGAAATGCATCTTTGTCATGGTAGATGGCGCTGGCGAATGAAAGTTCCTCTGACCACATGCCGCGTTCCTTGTGCGTTGCAGGCTATGTGACTGACGCAGCGTACTGTAACCAGCACAATAGTTCGGCGGTAGAGAGGACTGATGATTGTTGTTGTGGTCTTCAGTCCAGAGACTGGTTTGATGCAGCTCTCCATGCTACTCTATCCTGTGCAAGCTTCTTCATCTCCCAGTACCTACTGCAGCCTACATCCTTCTGGATCTGTTTAGTGTATTCATCTCTTGGTCTCCCTCTACGATTTTTACCCTCCACGCTGCCCTCCAATATTAAGCTTGCTGATCCCTTAATGCTTCAGAATATGTCCTACCAACCGATGCCTTCTTCTAGTCAAGTTGTGCCACAACTCTCTCTTCTCCCAAATTCTATTCAATACCTCCTCATTAGTTATATGATCTACCCATCTAATCTTCAGCATTCTTCTGTAGCACCACATTTCGAAAGCTTGTATTCTCTTCTTGTCTAAACTATTTATCGTCCACGTTTCACTTCCATACATGGCTCACTCCATACAAATACTTTCAGAGACGACTTCCTGACACTTAAATCTATACTTGATGTTAACAAATTTCTCCTCTTCAGAAACGCTTTCCTTGCCATTGCCAGTCTACATTTTATATCCTCTCTACTTCGATCATCATGATGATAGAAATCCCATAATTGTGATGGTCTGGTGCAAAAACCTTCGACAAAATCCTTCCGGTAGAGGGAAATCCGCTGCTGATGATCGTTGCACTCGTTGCAGATGACAGTCCTGTGTAGCGGATGTCATGCAGGATTCATATGATCGTACTTTGGCTTACGCCATGTTGGCGGGCCACTTGCCTAGTGGTTGTTCTATGGTTCGTCTCAATATCCTGTAGAACCCGGTCATCCAAATGTGGTGTACGCACAGTCCACCGACTCCCTGCAAGTTCGTCTGTCTGAAAGGGCCCGTAATCACACAAACGCCCAAAAAGTGCTTGAAATGTTGTGTGATGTGGTAGGTGTCTTTGCGGGTACTTATTTTGACATAGCCGTGCTGTCTCTCGATCGTCTCCATTTGCTAGGCCGCACACAAACACCATCTCGGCTTGTTCCAAGGAACACACGGCACGTGGTCAGAGGAACTTGCATCCTTCAGCCCCATCTACCGTGGCAACGATGCATTTCCGCTCACATGTTCATAGGACCTCTTCTACCTCCATTTCTAGTCAGGAATCCGTCTCTGCATTTTCTCGGTTTTATTAACGTTCATCCAGTATAAATATGACCTCGGAAATAATAAAAGATAGGTAATATATACTCCTTGACCTGTCAATTCCATGTTTACTATCTATGACTGTTATGTCAAACATTATCAAGAATTGCCACTGTCTAAAATTTGACAGCAGTAACATACATGACAAACCGTGTACTATGTTATAAGACACATTTCATTTCCTGTCGTATTAACTGACAAGCATGCCATCGCTATAGAAGTGCGTAATGTAAGTAGGCATATATTATTGCTATAAATGGAGAGTTATCATTTTGTAGAACTCGATGCACATACAATTGTTTGTTCCTGTGTGCCAGATGCTACTGTTGATGTGTTATAAACCTGGAAACGGGCGTTGGTAAGTAAAACATTTCTAGTACAGCGCTTGGTGTATAGAAGATGTTTTTTAATAAATATCTTAAAGCTTCGGAGCGCCAACCAATCAAGAGCTTTAACAACAAATACGACACTGTTCGTAAGTCCACAGGTAGACCCCGATAACCACAGGAAGTTGAGCAAGGGAAGCCAGAAAGGGAAAAACCATCGACTGCGAAACCAGGTAACAGAAAGACTGACTTCTCTAACGCAGCTGGAAACGGCTGTAGAAGCAACATTACCCGCATTTACACGCTCGCACAGTCACCGTCTACATTCGAAATATTGACGAAGTGAGTGTACCTTTCGATTTTATATAGTGTAACTGCTTTTCAAATTGTATACTTCTCTGAATCACACTTTCTTGGATGTTATGCTCAAGCAGTGCACTAAGTACTGAGATGAACAAATTATTATTATTATTACATTAAAATCTTTATCTATTTATTGTTCTTAGCATTAAAATCGTAGACATCTGTACCGTGTTAAAAATGTCTATGACCACAAGTAACACTTCTGGGTAGACAGTAACAAATGATTATCCACCAGGGCGGAACCCTGGATGTACAAATGGGTACGCGGTGAAACATTTATCAGTTAGACACTTACTGCTACATGCTGACCACCAACTTTTTGCCACTCAGTGAAGTGATGATCATGCTGCTGCACGTCACATATGAAGACTGAAACAGGAATTACCCTACAGCAGCGGCTCTCAGTCTGTGGAGTGCGCCACCCCTGGGGGGGGGGGGGGAGGGGGCGTAATGACAATAAATTGGAGAAGGGAGTTTATCCAAAGGAAAAAAAAACTATGAATTAGAAAATTGAGCATTTCAAAATTCACAGTTACACTGATATAATGAGCTTATAAATAGGACTGTATCAGAACTGCAAAATTAATTTGATAATTAATTTTTCAATACTAAATTAAAAAGAAGGCTTGTAATTACTGGTTACTCGCTTGTGCTTGGTTTGCAGAACAAAGTTTTTCGATGGAGGGTTTAATATTACAAATAGACATTCTGAGTGCTTTTCCGACGTTTACCTCAGATTTATATTGTGTCTTCAAAGGAGCCAACGCGAAAAATCTGGTTTCGCAAAGGTAGTGTTTTGAAAATGGTAATAGTATACGAAATGCCCATGTTTCCAGTTCATAAAATTAGTCAATCCACCCTGCCCAAATTTCAAACAGCGCTTAATTATTAAACTATCTTTTGATTTCGCCACTTGCCGTGAACTCAATCAAGACTTCTCCTTCGCACTTAAGAGGTCTTCTGGAGTACTTTCGCGCGTTACCTGTAAGACAGAGAGCAATAGAGGGCCGTCGATCCTAGTTTTGTCAATTTAACAGAACAAAGTTGAGAAATAGCAATAAATTTTCTTATTTTAGGTAATGTGTTAGGTTTGAAACTTTGGAGCATAAGCGTCCAAATACTCAGAATAGTATATTATCACCGTATGAGGAAAACTAGGGAGGGTGAAATTTATGACTGAAAAGTGGGTCGTGATCGCTGAAAGCTTGAGAAACTCTACCCTGTAGAATTTCCGTGAACACTCCGAACACTAGATTGAATTCTTCATCAATTTACCACCTGCTCGACTTCGTTCCAGACCATATACAGCAGCCTGAAATTATTTTCACTTCAACACACCAAAACTCTAAATGGTGCTGGTCCCGCAACACGTGGCAGTTGAAGGATTGGGAAAAGGCAATGCGTGTCAGCCAGCGCGCAGATACGGTGCACTGTGGCGGTGTCTTTCATTCGAACATAGCCCAGAGACAACATCTAGGTGACTTCACATGAGGAAGTGATGATGATGATGATGTTTGGTTTGTGGGGCGCTCAACTGCGTGGTTATCAGCGCCCCTACAATTTCACAACCTTTGCTCAGTCCAATTTCCCACTTTCCTGGATGATGATGAAATGATGAGGACAACACAAACACCCAGTCATCTCGAGGCAGGTGAAAATCCCTGACCACGCCGGGAATCGAACCCGGGACCCCGTGCTCGGGAAGCGAGAACGCTACCGCGAGACCACGCGCGGCGGACACATGAGGAAGTATCAACGGGAAACTGGGCAAAGTACGAGGTGTGAGGGATGTAGCCCAGGAGTTTAGTATTGTCCGCAACATTGTTTCATCTGCATGGAGTGCGTTCTGAACCACATGCACCGCTGACCGAAGGAGAAGAGATGTCGATTATCGTCAAACACACCAGCAGATGATCACTTCATTGCGTAACAGGCGTGGAGGAATCCACGTCAAACAGCGGGGGCAATTGCTGTCACATTTAGCAGGACTGCGGCAACGGCCTTGCTGCAGTGGATACACTGGTTCCCGTCAGATAACCGAAGTTAAGCGCTGTCGGGTGTGGCCGGCGCTTGGATGGGTGGCCATCCGGGCCTCCATGCGCTGTTGCCATTTTTCGGGGTGCACTCAGCCTCGTGATGCCAATTTAGGAGCTACTCGACCGAATAGTAGCGACTCCGGTGACAGAAAACGATCATAACGACCGGGAGAGCGGTGTGCTGACCACACGCCCCTCCTATCCGCATCCTCAGCTGAGGATGACACGGCGGTCGGATGGTCCCGATGGGCCACTTGTGACCTGAAGACGGAGTGCTTTAGCAGTACTGCAAGGCACACAAACACATGCTCTCCAATGGCACAGTGATTGCATGGAGGTGGTCTCTTTGACCTACGACCAATGCGTTGTATCCTGCTGACTCCAGTACATCGTCAGCACCGTCTGCTATGGTTCCTAGTGCACAGGAACCGGATCAACGACGAGTGGAATCGCGTGCCCTTCTCGGATGAGAGCAGATTTGTTCTGAGGAGTGATTCTGGAAGAAACCTTACATGGCGAGAGCTGGGAACACGTAATGTATCAAGGAACATTGTCGAACATGACAGTTTTAGGTGTCCAGACGTTATGGTGTTGAACGGCGTAATGTTGCATGGGCGTACTGACCTCCAAATCTTTGTGCACGGTACACTCAACGGTCCACTACTCTCATATCCATCATGCTTGAAGAATGTAGTCGCACGCACGCTGATCTGCTCTTCTTTCAGTAGCCATTTTTTGCGTGTAAAAAGCATATTTATATCTTTAGTCAGAGTTTATAGTGTCTAAATTTGTTTTATCTTGCTTTTGTTCTCTTCCTTCACCATCTTCCTATTCGTCATTTTTTCGATTTCATATGATGACGTTTCCTCATTCTGTGTAGTTTTACGTCAGACTTTCGATGAAATTCACGACCCCTTGAATTACTCACGAAGTGATGCACTTATGTATTCAGTGTTTGGTTCGAAAATTATAAAACAATAATAGGAATTGAGGAGCCCCGTTCCCAGCACAGTGATATTAACAAACCTAAAAAAAACTATGAGGAATGCACGTCCTAAGAACAGCAAAATATTGTTGGAAATACAAACGAATAGAGGAAAATGACGTAATCTGCCAGTTGCTCGTAAGTGTACAAAATGTAGTTGCAGAGGTACAACGCATTAAATACGGTAAATCTAAGGAAAGATTTTGAAGAACTACAATCAACTTTCAGATCCTTTTCTTTTTTCTAGAAATGCTGTGACAGAACTATTAACAATATACAGGGTGAGTCGCGTAAGACGTAACACCCCCATTATTCCGGGGGCGATTGCACGTATCGACAAGCGGTGTTCGGCGAATCATAGCCGACTATGGGGTACATACTTTGTTACATGCACAATAATCACAACGCTTATATTGACCGAGATAATGAGGCAAGTACATTTTTTTTAAATGGGACGCTCTACTTTTTTTTACCATCATTCGAATGCTCTGGAAAAGACACGTACAGTGATGTAACGCATGTTGCTATTGTGATTCAAACTTCGCTTAAAAGACGCCGGGAAATATTGTACGATTGAAGGTCGATGCGGTCGGAAGCGGCTGCAGACTGTAAACACGCCTCGCACGACGCGCAGGCCGAGTTGCCGTGCTCTATGCAGCATACACGGCTTACGCTACGAAGGTAAATTCTCATCCGCCCTCTTTTAAGCAAAGTTTGAATCACAATAGCAACATGCGTTACATCACTATACCCGTCTTTTCCAGAGCGTTTGAATGATGGTAAAAAAGTATAGCGTCCCATTTAAAAAACATGTACTTGCCTCATTATCTCGGTCAATATAAACGTTGTGATTATTGTGCATGTACCAACGTATGTTCCCCATAGTCCGCTATGATTCGTCGAAAACCGCATGCCGATACATGTAATCGCCCCTGGAATAAAGGGGGTGTTACGTCTTACGCGACTCACCCTGTATAGTGCTATTTTAGAAGAAAATAAAGCTAAATCAACAATACTAATCTCTGATTCACGAAACCATGTTCGACTGATCCGAAACTATATCTTAATGTTTGCTTTGACATGACAAATAGCAAACGTGGTCGTTCTGCAGAATGTATAGAGTTAGATACAGTTGAGACTCGTACAAAATACCTTCCACTTTACGAACAAACATAAGTCTAATGGACTTATCATATCACCTCCGCTGATCAAGTAAGATAACTCTGTATCTGATTAGTAGTTACTCAGTGTATGTAAGGCGCCAGTTTCAAGCTCACTGAAGACGCCACTGCTGGTGTTGCACATTTGGGCTAACTATATTGAAAGTGTCCACAGCTCGTGGTCTCGCGAGAGTGTTCTCGCTTCCCGAGCACGGGGTCCCAGCTTCGATTCCCGGCGGGTCAGGGATTTTCACCTGCCCCGAGATGACTGGGTGTTGTTGTATCGTCTTCCTCATCATCATTCATCCCCGTTACGGTCGGAGGAAGGCAACTGCAAACCACCTCCATTAGGACCTTGCCTAGTACGCATCGTTCCCCTACGCTCTGTCAAGAAGCATGGGACTTCATTTCCATATTAAAAGTCATCAAGGAGAATCCTCGTCCTACCCACTCACTTGGGCATAAGAGCACGGATTTACGACCACCCTCGCCCTTCCCTCCGCCAAAGACCTGACCACACGCCTAAGGCAGTGTGAGTTCTACCCAAGAACTGGTTATTACTGAGTAACAGGATATACTTGTCTTTGAGGGGGGGGGGGGGGTATCAGGTTAAACATGAGGCAACTCCGTTTCATACATTTGAGATCACCCCTTTGCCCTTCACCTGATATACTGCCGCAGACTGATTCAAGGACTTCTGGGAACCGGTCACATTGTAAATGGGCAGGAAAATGAAGGTCAGCCTCTGGACCAGTGGATGTCAAGTTCCACCTCCTCCTCCTATTCTGCTTTTACAACTAGAGCACTTGAGTGGGTTATCTCACTATAGTGCTGGACACCATAGGGAGAGAATGTGGTTTGTTGTAAACAGTAATTTTCTCTCTGTAGGGAAAGGGTTAGGTAATGATAACAATGTTTTAGCTAATTAACTTGTGGTTTATTAAATTGTTTTACAATATAATTTGCTAACAATTATTATTACAGTATTTTTACAAATTTTTCTGTCTGTATATACAACGGTTACATTTCAATCAGTTCTTTGTGATCTTTTTTTCTAATTATGATATATGATGATACATGGGAAATGGGATTAGCTGCAGCAGATAAAGGAAACTCCCCATATATGACCGCCTTGCATATACATGACACTGCTCAGCCTTTGGCTCGGCTTCGATCCTTACTACCAGCCCATGTCATATTTTTGTATCAGTCTCCTGTTCAGTTTTAGAAAACTAAATACAGAATACATATGACAACATCGTCGAAGGCGTGGGCAGTATTTGCAGATAGTGGTCATACTGTAGTGCAGTCATGACAGTGTCGGCAAAATCTTTTTCTCTTTCATTACTGGATGTGTGTTGCATCGTACCACTGCTCTCATGATGGAGAAGCGTGAACATCTGCGTTCAAATATAATCGTATTTTTAAGAACACCAGCGGAAGTGGGATAAGATGGTGTCGCCTACGCGCAGGCATGAGCTGATTCTATTCTGCCTAAAAACCACATTGTTAGTGATAAGCATACGCGGTTTCTATTGACTGAAATAAGCAAAGGAATACAGTTTTTGGATATGAATACGAGGAATTGTGGTATGAAAAGTCATTCCAATGGAGACCTTCTAGCAGAAACATCTGTAGTTCTGATAGCACCAGCAGAGATGAAACAGAATTATGGAAATGATTATGATGAATGTTCATCAGGGGCTAATAAGTGCCCTCGAATTGACGCTACTGATCCTAGAGGTACACATTTAAGATGAATTTTTTCCATGGTTGTGTCTCTTCAATTTGCCGCAATTTGATGATTTTCTTCTTTGTGTTATTCTGTTGCAGATGTGATCGATATGTGAAGATTTGGTCTTGCATTTGCAACAACAACTTCGTAATCTGACGTCATGATGAGGATGATGACACATTCATCATCCCAGCCCAGTCTGTCGGCTGTGTGTTTGCTGTGCCTCCAAACACCACCACCGCCCGGTCTATCATCATCAGCGTGGTAGGACCTGATGACACCAGCTCATTTGCCAATGCAGTCACACTCTCCACTCCCTAGACCATCTGAAAATCGTCATGTATTTTTGTTTTTAGGTGCACTCGATGATAATATTATGCCTGATTTACATGATAAGATATTACAAGACATCATGGGAAATAATGATGCGATGAGGAGCTCGTGGACTTATTCAAATGCTGTTAATTTTGAGGGTAAGTAAAAAACTACGAATTATTGTTATAGACATCTGCACGTATTTTTTTTTTTTGCTGTGCATAATAATCATCAAGTTTTTTTCTTTACAGATGTGATGGACTTGTGTGGCCTCAGGGTTGTATCTGCAGCAAAACCTCCACAACCTGACATCATGATTCATCACCAAAGCCTGGCTCATTGATGGGATGTTAGCCATTCCTGCAAGCATCACCACAGTCCATTTCGTCATCATCAGCATGGTATGGGCAAATGGTATGAGCTTGTTTGCTGTTGCAGCCACACTCTAAGCACCCTGTGTCACCTTGCAATCGTCAAGGAGCTGCAGCACCAAGTCAGTCCTGCAGCGACGCTGGAATACTGTGTGCTTACTGGTGCTTTTGGGGACAGGATCTCACAAGCTCACATTCTCATCACTAATGTGGGGTACCTAGATCCTGAGACTTCTATAATGCTTGGGAGGCCGTTTGGAAAGGGCACTTGTGAAGTGAACCCCAGTGCCTCTCATACTGCCTTCACAGAATGGCGCATACTGTATACGGTGGCATATGAAGTTGTAGGCTCGTATGACAGTAGTCATAACAAATTCGTATCATTTGTTGGGGTTAATACTGCTGGATGGTTGCTCTCTCAGCTCTAAAAGCTTGTGAGAGAAATTGATCATACAGTATTTATTGCAATGATGTTTCTATGAGCGACTCACAGGAGAATCACGTCTTGTACAGGAAGGCAGTTGATCATCGTATTTGTAGTTTTAGACACGTTTGTCATCTAAAGGAGAATTTCTGCAGTAAGGCCCACAGTGCACGCAATTTGAAGTACCAACTGCCACAGCACAAACCCGTCTTCTTCCATAATTTGAGTGGGTATGGTGCTCACTTCCTTGTTGAACGCTTGGTTGATTTCAGTCTGAAAGTTGGTAAAGCCAATGTTCCAGACACTGCTGAAAACTGCATTTCATTCTCCAAGTGAATCACGCCAAACACAGCACTTCATTTCATGAAATTGCTACACTTCATGCAATCATCTTTTCGGAAACTTGCTGAGACAATGCATCAGGAGGATACGCATATCAGCCTGATGATACGAAGTTTCCGCAAGTGATGAAGGAGGGGTCTTTCCACACGAATACCTGGATTTGGTGGACGGACTCCACGAAACAAAAATGGTTCAAATGGCTCTGAGCACTATGGGACTTAACATCTATGATCATCAGTCCCCTAGAATTTAGAACTACTTAAACCTAACTAACCTAAGGACAGCACACAACACCCAGCCATCACGAGGCAGAGAAAATCCCTGACACCGCCGGGAATCGAACCCGGGAACCCGGGCGTGGGAAGCGAGAACGCTACCGCACACCACGAGATGCGGGCAGGACTCCACGAAACCCCAGTACCCAGAGTAACCACAATCTCCAGTAAAGGAACAGGCACTGCCATAATGTATGTGGTGTATGAGCACATGTTGAATGTTTTGCAGGGGAATTTGTATATTGTACATGAACACCGATGTACGAGTGCTCGCAGATATTTTTGAGAAATTTCTGAGTGAATATCTGGTCGCACACACCACGGATGCTGCTCTCTACTACACTGTGCCAGCGCTTTCTGGCTACACAATGTTAAAAAGAACATGTCTCAGCATTGAATTGATGACCAATGTTTACATGCTGCTCTTCTTTGAATGCGGGATTCCCTAGGGACTTTGCCAGTGCGTACACTGGTATGCCAAGGCGGATAACCCATGAGCGAGCGAGGAAGAATATAGGCCACCCGACGATGTAGGTTACACCCTTCACTTGGGCGTAAATAACCTCTACAGGTAAGCCATGCAACCAACTCTGCCATTTGGAGGGTTCCATGGATTTCCAGAGCGGAAATCGCCAGACTGAAGGAAAAGATTCAAAATGTAGCTGCTCATTCTGGTGAAGGAAAAGTTCTGGAGACAGGACTGACATAGCCTACCCATCTGCTGGATTCACACAGCAACTTGCCACTGTGTGCTGGAACACCTAGTCCCGCAAAATGGGTCCATCCCAAAGCTGTTGACAACACTGGGGAATAAATAACGAAATATTCTGTACTGTGTAAACCTCCAGCAATGTCTCAGTTTGGGGATGGAGCTTCTTAGAATCAGCCACAGCATCTCCTTCAAGCAGCGTTGCTGGTTGAAGGGGTACATTGATGTAACCACTGAACAGAGGGCTGTCGTGATATGTGATTTTGAAAAAGATTTTTACAAATTAATGAACAGCTTAGTTTTCGAAAAACCATCGAAAATGTTATAGAATACCTCAAAATTCGTAAAGTTTACTGAGGGGGTTCTTTGCCACTAGAGATTACATCACCAGGGGAAACTTCAAGCGGGTTATGTTCTTCAATGAAGGATTAGTCACTGTAGAGATGGTCAATGTTTTGGCGCAGTTTACGATATGTGTGTTGTTGAACTCTCTAGGCTCTATATGCATCGATTCCACTATGAGTTTTCAAAGCGAAACTTCGCTGATCCCAAGTTACTTTTTATGGATACAGATGGTTTCATGTACTGGGTGAAAGGCTGCTATCAATATGAAATAATTAGGTGCAACAACGAGGAAATCGGCATGTCTGGATGTGCAGTCGATAATCCTTGTGGAATAACATGAGAAAACAATAAAGTTATTGACTTAATGGAAAATGACGCAAATGGTATGCAGACTGCGCAGTTTGTGGGTTTCAAGTCAGAAATGTATGCATACCACATACATGCAGTTGCCACCCAGAGGCCGAGTAAGAGTTGGATCATGCAGCCTCAAAGGCTCTCACAGTCGAGGGTTATAAGAGATGCCTGCTTGAGAACAGTGGTACCACTGCGCAGCCCAGGTTGTCTTTCAGTAGTGAGGACATGAGGTACATACTGTGCTGCATTTGAAAGTCAAGCACTCACATCATGACAACAAACAGTTCATCTGTGGGGATGGGATCATGACCCTCTCTTACCCCCACTGTTCATTAAGTGACTGAGAGTATGGCTGGTTAATTTAGACTGGATGTGCGTGCAGAATAGTTGAATGAATTGCTTATCATAGGTGTGAGTGTGAGTATCAGTGAGTGACTGCGCCATATATGTGTAAACATTGCATATGTGTGGGTTGATATGTGTGTTATATCACCTGCTGCTGTTAGTCCCATTTCCCATAAACTGCAAATGGAAAAAAAAAGATCAGAAAGGACTGATAAAAATATAAGTATTGCGTATGCAGGCAGAAATAATTGTAAAAATAATTTTATAAGGAAATGGTAAGAATTATTAACAAACTGTACAGGAAAAATGAATCTCAAGTTACTTTGCTACAACTTTGTTATTATTTCCTAACCCTTTCGCTACAGAGAGAAAATAATCATTTATATCAAACCACATCATCTCCGCATGGTGTCCAGCACTGGAATGAAAGCATACATTCAAGTGCTCTAGCTATAAAAGCAGGCTACAAGGACTAAGGGGACCTTGTATCCTATAGGTCCAGAGGGTGAGCTTCATTTCCTCATCTCGAGACCATGTGAACTGTTCCCAGATGCCCTTATCAATGGACTGAACCGGTTCGAGACAGTATATCAGATAAGTGGAGATAATTTGAATATACTTAGCACAACTGACGCCTGTGTAACATGATATTCCCTCTCAAAGTTAAGTGTAACCTGAGACTGATGTTCTTTACCAAATGTGTCGGGGATGCATTGAATCTGTGCTAGTATGCCAAAGGTCAAGTGTAACCTAACACTCTCAGTGCCTCAGGTGTATGAGCGGCCTTGGGGGATGGGGTGAGTTGTGTGGGTAGAGCGTGTAACCTAATACTCATGGTCAAAGCAATCTAATATGCCCAGTTACCTCATGTGTAACCTGACACCTCCTCTCAAGGCCATATGTAACACCATATCAGAAATGATGTCATCAAACCAGTAATAACCAGTTCTTGGGTCAAACTCCCACTGCCATAGGTTTGGGCAGGTTTTGGTGGATGATCTTGAATGTGCACTCATGTGTCCAAGTGCATGGGTAGAACAGGGGTTTCCCTCAGTGATCTGAAATACAAGTAGTCCAACTGCATAATACCAGAAGTGATGTCATCAATGTCCTTCAGACTGGTCCAGAACACACACTTAATAACTTCTAATCAGTTACAACGTTGTCTTGTCACTGGAAGTGATGCAGCGGCAGATGCTACCTGCCTTCAAACCCACAGTATGTCGGTTGATTGGATGATTTGAGGGAAGCGACCAAACAGCGAGGTCATTGGTCCCATTGGATTAGGGAAGGAAGTTTGCCGTGCCCTTTCAAAGGAACCATCCCATCATTTGCCTGAAGCTATATACGGATATCACAGAAAACCTAAATCAGGATGGCCGGACGCTGGTTTCAACCGTCGTCGTCCTGAATGCGAGTCCAGTGTGCTAACCACTGCGCCACCTTTCTCTGTCCTGCAGTATGTAATTACTCATAAGCAGTTCTGAATGTAAGAATTTCTGCCTTAGTTAAGTAAGAAGCTTCTTTAAGAAATATCAAAGAGGTTAAAGTATTGTAGTGTTGTTTTTTATTGTGTTTTTTATTGCACTGGAATTCTTACATTTCAGCATGTTTATCAAATTTTTGTATGAATAAAAAATAATGAGACAACATTCAACAATCCCATGTACTTTACAGCATGAATAGAAGTTAGTATTATGCTGCTAAACTAAAATCAAATAATGCATATTTCTTATCCTTGTATCAGTTTACTAAGTTGATCTATCTCATATTATACATGACCTGCAACAGTAAATAAAGATCCAAAAGAATTTAGTCATGATTATGTTATTATTAGTGGTGTCAACTAACTCACAAAAGTTTGTTTGCTTCAATTTATGTTATATATTTACTTTCAGGTTTCTATAGGATAGTGTGTGGGATTTGTGCCTTTAGTGTTTCCATTGAGTGTAGGTGACTGTGTTGGGCACACGTGTAGTGTGATGTCACGTTTGCATTGTGTGGTGGTCATAGAAGGAAGAAGATAAAGCATTATACTGGTACATGACCTACTCCTCTCAAACAGCTCACTGTTCCCATCCAATGGTCAGATCACCATCAACAGTTCCTCATGCTCCTACTTCACGAGACACTGTGGAATTCGTAATTTAATCCAGGCCATTGGCACTATTGGCACTATGTTTGCTTGCCAGAAACCTTACACCACCACCTCTCCACTCCTTACCAGACAAATACTGTTGGTGAAAATTTCTTCCACCAGCAGGACTCGAGGAAGGAACTTATGGGCGATCAACGCCGTGGTTATCAACGAAAAGTAGTCGAACTGACTTCCTCCAACTGGAATGCCACTGTACAGGTGACTAAAATTGAAGTGTGAGCACGTTGGCCTGGAGCTATAGTAGGAGTAAACTACTGCAGACAGCCAATGCTGGTCCTTCCAGATACTTTTCGAAATGAATATCTCCCAGGGAATCGTATAACATTAATATTTGGATGGGTTTGTATGCAAAAGACCCTTGCTCGCTACTGCGTTCAGAGACGCCTGATTTCAGTGGGCGAAGAGATACTAAGGCTGATATATTAGGCTGAATACGAGTTATATAGTGTGTTGAGTCATATTTTGCCAGTACAGGAATGATATTTAGAGTCGTGTCCTCCATAAAAATCTGGAAATTTTCTCAGGGAACTACTAACAAGAAGTGGTTAAGGTGGATGAAAATGTTTGAAGTTCTATGTATGTTTTAACTGAATGAAGTTGAATCCATTGATTGTGTTGAAATATATATTGAGTCACAACGACCACAAAAACATTGCGAAACGAAGGAAGGAAGATGGGGTTTAACGTCCTATCGACAATGAGGTCCTTAGAGACAGAGCGAAGGCTGAGATTGTGTCAAGGAAGGGGAACGAAATCGGTTGTGCCCTTTCAAATGAACTATGTCAACATGTGCCTGGGGCACTTTGGGGAAACCTAAATCTGGATGTCTGGACACAGGTTTGAACTAGCATCCTTCCAATATGAGGCCAGTGTGCTAACCACTGCGCCACCTCACTCGGTACAAAGATATGGGAGGTTCTGACGCTTGCCCATCATGTTCAAGATCACCATAACATTACACACTTACGAGATGATAATGTTTGCACACTGATCTGAAACATGCACTGAATGGCATAATAAACGTTCAAGAATCATAACATTTTTTGAAAATCCGCTCATTTGAACCCAAGCAAAAATCTCTGGTTCTCCGTACAACAAAACGCCCATTGTCAGAAACAGTGTCACACTAAGATAGTGAAGACATATTTTACACTCTTTTCCTTGTGCAGTATATTATGTTAAATGTCAATCAGACTATGGAGGTAACTTATCGATCAAACCCCCGAGAAATACTCTCTATGGGATAGTGCTAGGGCCTCAATAGTAGCAAAGCGCATAATGGACTTACCAGCACCAGGTTACATGGAGCCACTCCCTGTTAAAAACTTCATATAAAGGAGCAGAATGTGAAACACTGATCTCATTTGTGTGCATGTGAGTATTAAGAAACCTGCTGTATACTTGACTTCTTACAAAATGATAAAGTTTCTGATTTGAAGATACTATTTTCAATTTAAATGAACCATTACCTCTTTATGATACCTATATTAATATTAGTTTAGTTTAATTAACCAGTCATATATTTTTTTAATTTAACAGCAAGAAACATGACTTTTTTTTATAAGCTCCAACCAAGTTTCTCCAAAATCTTGTATGTGAATCAATAATGAGAGACCTATCATCCAGTAAATATAAATATAACTCACTATTTCAACTGTAACAACTTTTGTCACTCTGGATCACTCTGTTCCATTTGCCAAAAACTGCAACACATAAGAACCACTGGTACCTTAGCACCAATATATCATCATCCAAACTACTCATATGGTGCTAGAGCAATAAGTTTATTAGCAGACCCGTTTTGGCATTCAGTAACACCAAAAAATCTTGAAAATTATTCTGCACCAAGAGACTAGAAATTCAAGAATCTCGGAAATATCTTTAATCAAAAACGTAAATGATGAAATATTAGTTTAACTAATGTAAACCTTAGAAGCAAATGTTATCAAGGACCGATGGCTACCCTTTGAGAAGATTTGTGCAATGTAATAAAAATCCAGTAGAATGGAAAATTACGAAAACGTGAGATATTTAGAAGAAAGAAGATGATAAAATGTAGAAAGCTACAGATTTGTATCATTTTCAAAAGTTTAGTATAAATAACTGTGAAGAATCTTTGTAAATGATGTTCACACAACTTGCGCAAACATTGTGAAGTCATATAGTAGATGTTTCATTTACAATAAATAATTCGCAGCAAAATAGTAAAGTACGAAACAGTTGCACATTCATCAGTTGATGTTAAGAATATACAAAATAATATACAAAAATCAAAACATAAAATGTATATTAATGCAAAAGCAATCAACCTTTTTCAATGAAACCCCAAGAAAAAATCTAGCAAGAGAAATATTCGACTGTCTGAAATAAAAACTGGCAAAGGCTAATCATCTTTACTGTTTAATTTTGTATAGGAAAAAGTCATAAGAATTAGGAGACAAGAAGTTGAAAACCACATAGCTAATCCAATCATGCCACAAAAAATAAAAATAAAATAAAATGAAAGTAAGGCAAACTGTGTCTCTGTATCTTATTTTGAGATGTCTTTACGGTATGTAGCAGATACGATCATCGGAACAAAAATTATAGACAAAAAAACTGTCAAAACATAACTCAGCTGAAAGAGGGAATGTAAGTAATACATCCAAGTATGTAGAAACAAAAATAATCAAAAGGAAAACATCAGGGACGCTGTGTGCCTTGGAGGAGTAATAGGACAACATAGACTATAAAGCATGGCAATACATGAACAATTCTGGAAAATGATTAGAGTTCATGTCTTAAATAAAACAGTCAATAAGAAAGGTCGCTCTAGAAAGGCGAAAACAGCGGTTAAAACAGAATGAATGATGAATTACAGAATAGATATATTGGCCATACAAGAAGAATATTTGTACGAAAAGTAAATGGTACAGTACAAACGAATGAGAGGAGGAAAATTAAAAAGGAGGAATAGACAGCATAATATTCACAAATTATCAGGACAAATTTGGACATCTTTACAGGCTGTGCGATAACAAACTGACCACACATACATTCACATACATTCTCTGGGGGGAAAAAAATCAACAATAGCCTGGATGTAGCAGCTTACTACAGCTACAGAAAGGAATAATTTTCAAGAATCAGAAATAAAATGAAGAAATCTTTGCCAAGGCTCTATCAAACTTAGAAGCATGCAAGGCGAGGAAACAAAGAAAACAAAGTCAAAGAGCCTGTCCAGTTATCGCTAGCAAATACTCGAAGACTCTATAGAAGCTCCTCCTAACAAAGCAAGGTTACAAGCTTCATTCAAGCATCTAACTCAGGCTTATCAGACCAGATACAAGCAGTAGACCTGTGTGAGTTTGGCGTACAGCAGCACTTTTGGGGGGAACAATGCCCCCCCCCCCCCCCCCACGTTTCAATTCGACGAGAATACCAAATAACCAAATAATCAGGGTTACAATATGTGGTTACGGAGTAGCAGAGAATGTAATTATAATTTTGAACATTAGAACAATGATTGTCTAATGTCCCCTCCAGACAACTAGAATAAAGAAGAAGATTTGGAAAATGTTTTAAAATAGAGCAATGAAAAACATTACAATTGTATTCTATGAAGGGAACAAAACCTCAAACTATTTAGAGTAAATTTCTGATTCTTACCAGTAGTAAGAAAACTAGTTGATACCAGGAAAACGATAATGAAAATCCCCCAAGTAAATCCAGATCAGTTCATGTTAGTTGTTGTAACGACACCTAGTGCATCCTGAGGAATAGTTTACTATAAATATTACAGGAAAAAAAAAGAGCTAAAATTCTAATAACATAAAAATATTTCTAGCCTTCAGACGCTATATTCAACGCTATTCAGGTTTCACAAGCTCACAGTACACCATAATGAAAGCATTGACTCTGACAGCAAGTTACAAGTGGTCTTGATCCAGTTCGGACGAAAATTATTTTCACAAAATTGACTCAGCGTCTGGACTCATAATTGGTTTAAGTGTATTTATTGTTTCCAGCTGGCTTCAGGCTTCTTCTGAGTATGAAGGAAATACAGCACTGTTTCAGTAGGAAATACTTTCCACCAAGGAAGATCGTATTTAAAATAAAGACACTGAGGTTGTCACCTTTCGCAGTCATCTTAGTAGGATTTATATCTAACAAAGAGGATATTCGTGATTACCTTTGCTGCAAGAGTGACGACATTTCCTAATAGGATGCTTATAAAAACTCTGTCAGCTGAAATTCATGCTGCCTTGCGTGAAATGGATTGCTGAAAGACATGATCAAAAATGTAATGGTGTAGACTTTTGGATACTTGAGATCAGAGTTACATACGTGTTCGTCTCCACTCACAACGATGCAGAAATTTTATAGTATGGCGCTGCAGGTGCGTAATTTCGTCAGACTATGGATGGCCCAGAGTCCTCTTTGAATGACTGACCATTTCGTCCTTGGTAAACAGAGCTTGAATTTACCCTGACCATTGACGCGTACTTACTGAAACCTACAAATGCGCTCTTCTCTCTCTCTCTCTCTCTCTCTCTCTCTCACACACACACACACACACACACACACACACACACACACAAATATTATCTATTCCACTGCTGCTTTATGTAGTAGAAACGTATCAATCAAAACTAATTACGCTTTGTCATTAGAATTCTTACTATCTATTAATTCGCTAGAAGGGTTGTCAGACACATTCATAGCTCTTTCTTGTCCAAAATCATGTTAGTGACGAACAACAGATGCTATTTTTATAGTGTTATATTTATGAACATTATTGTTATTTTGAGATTAATGGCGACAAAAGAAGGAAATACATATCTTTTGAAAACGTTGTTAGAATGTATACCATAGTTGCTAAAATAGTTATTTGCAGAATGCTTATCAAAAGAGGATATAAATGTAGAATAGCCCCCAAAATATTATATCATGTAATCTTAATTAGTAGATGTACACAAAATAAACAAATTTCTGCTATTCAGATAATCAGCTTCATCAAACACACACAAAGCAGAAGCTCCTATACACAAATGCGCAACAAGATTTTTAATATGTGATATCAAATTCAAGATGTTGTAAATAAATGCAACACTATATATTCTCCTTGACATACTGTATATCCTTCCTGTTTTATAGTCAATGAAGTATTTGTATACTGGCTTGAAATAGAACTGCGGTTTTTCGACACCAAGTGATGTTCCATTCAAGGATAATAATCACTTTTATGACATTTTAATTCTTCTCCTACTCAAACAACTCCAATGGATTAAGTTATGATACATGCACCAACACAGAGGGATAATAATATGTCTGCTTACTTGATATAAAATGAAAGGTAACTTACATACAATAAAGACAGTAATTGACACTATAATGAATTGTGTGGCATGGCGTAGACTTTGGGAGATTTGAGATCTGAGTTACATACATGTTGGTCTCAACTCGCAATGACGCGGAAATTTTACAGTATGGCTGTGCAGGTGCGTGATTTCGTCAGACTATGAATGGCCTAGTGTCCTTTGAATGACTGACCATTTCATCCTTGGGAAACAGAGCTGTAATTTACGATGACCATTCATATGAGTATCTATAAATCATATTTATATACCGACCCTCTGATTCCATTAGTTAATAAGAAGCAACTGGATTATTATTTGTGCCTTTTTTGTAATTAATATTGCGATTTGTCTTCTACTTAGTGATATTTTACGATTTAACCATTTTATCTTGTCCTAGGTGAAGTGGTAGATGGAATTTCAATGGGAAGGGCATTATGGAATCAAAACTATGCCTTGTCTTGTTTTTACACAGATCCTCAAACATCCTTATTGCCTTAAAGCTTCGAAAACCTGAGAGCAAGGATGAAACCAGCTAACAACTATTAATATCTATCCTAATTCTCTTTTATTTAGGGGTTTAAAAATAGAATATGTAATATTTTAAGAACAATGTCATATGAAAAGGGTTGTGTGCATATATCAAAAAGTGGCAGGACACTTGCATTTCAAAATTTTGCTCCATGAGCGTTTTTGTTGTAAAAATTAGTTTTGTCAGGTTTACGTGAAGTAGGGAGACTAATGGAAAACTGTTGGAATGTAACCGGTATTTCTCCTCACATGATTGCAATGTTATTTTTTCTTTTTGGCTAACTGCCTCTATTTTTCAATTGTACTAAAGGAGTGATTGTTAAGAACATTTTCTATTTGTATGATGTAATGTATCTTCTACTGATTTCCTTTAATAACCAAGTCATCCAGGTCATTGAAAGACTTTCAAGATTCCAATTTACATTCAGTTTTACTATCAAAAAATCAATTTGTACATAATACCCAACCATTTTAAATAACGATGTTACGCTATTGTGGTGTCTGTGTTACTCTGAATTATGAGGTAAAAGCACTGTGGTGTTTGCAACTGTTATGAGATTCTTATACATTAAATGTATTCACAGTTGCGAATATGGAAAACCATCAACTGTAGAATGGAATGGAGGCAATGAAAATTTGTGCTGGGCTGGGGAAAGCAGGAAATCCGGGTTTGTGTCCCAGTCCGCCACAAATTTTCGCTGTCGTCATTCCTTTCTACAGCTGATGATTGTCTGTATTCCCAACTGCGAATACATTTAATGTATTTTAAATAACATTTCTTAGAAAAGAAGACTCCTCCATATAACGTGAAAACAGTTGCACATCTAAGATTCCCCTTATTATCCATGGCGACTCTATTGTGTATGAGTGATATATCTAGCTGTTTCAAATGACAAACAGCTACTGAAAATGGAGAAAAATTTATGTGAAGCATATTAAATTTAAAATTGCACTCAAGGCATTATATACATCACTCTTATATTCTGCAAGTTTTTCAAATATGATCTTTGTAATATTCATTACTACAGCTTCCTAGAAAAAAACTTCGAGTAATTATTTTACATATTACTGTTTACCGACGACGTGGTCTGGGTGAATATTAATCCAACTGATAATATTCAATATACAAAAATGTTTTATAATGACGTATTGCCGAGTTCTGGTGAGAAAGCTGACAAGCAACACAAAAGTCAAAAACTTAAATAATATTTCTGTCCCGTTTTCGCTCAAAGTCTTTAATATATATTAGTAATATCACCATAAATTATTATTTGCCTCCACTTGCAGAGACAGAAATAGTGTTAGATTTTGGGGGTGGTCACAGTTTGTTACCGTATGTCCATCCCTTGTCTCTCTAACGCAAATATAGCTTGCCATCACCACTACTGTTAATGTGTCACAGTTGTGAACGATTTTAATAATAATAATAATAACAAAATATACAATATATTTTAATATAAGAAAAGTAAATTGTTAATTACAACTAAATGAAAATTTCAATTTAATAACATTTGTTTGTTGATTTCAGTGAACAGTACATCGATTTAGCAAAATTTTTGAGAAACTGCAATTCAGAAAAATACTGTCTTTGAAAAGCATACGCCATAAAATTTGAGATATACCTATATCATCAATTAATTTAAGAACTATAATAACAACAAACTTGAAAAACTTTGAAAGTGTCATAATGTTTTTGAATACTTACTCGCAGAGTTCACTCACAATACAGTATTTCACCAAGTACTGCGATTGTGAAAACTGCTACAAAATATGGCTATACAAGTGTATAGATGAGGGTAATACTTCTTCTTTCAGTTCTTTTCGCCTACGTTTAGGAATCTCTATTTCTTTTATTTTCTGTTCTGCCTTTACTAAACTTCCTATGGTTTCTTTCCCTTACCAAACTTCCTGTCGGATATTTTGTTGATAGTTTCTATGTCTGTACTGATTGATTGTTGTTGTTCTGGCCTTTAGTCCAAAGTCTAGTTTTATGCAACTCTCCACGCTACTCTCTCCTGTGGAAACCTCTTCGTCACTGCATAGCTGTTGGCACCTACATCCATTTGAACCTTCTGACTCTATTCGAGTCTTGATCTCCTTTTACAATTTTTATCCCATCACGCTGTACACTAAACTCCTTATCATACACGTTTCACTTCAGTACAAGGCTACACTGCATAATTCTATACAAATACCTTCAGTAAAGATTTTGTAACACTTTAATTAATATTTGATGTGAACAAATAAGTCTTTCTCAAAAATACTTGTCTTGCTGTTGCCAATCTGCATTTTAAATGCTTTATTTTACGGCCATCATCAGTTATTTTGTTGCCCAAATAGCAAAATCATCTACAACTCTAAGTGTCTCATTCCTAATCTAATACCCCGAGCATCGTCTGATTAAATTCGACTACATTTCAGTGTACTTGTCCTATTTTTGTTGATGTTCATCTTTAAATATCTTTTGAAGAGATTATCCATTCCCTGGAGCTGCCCTTCAAAGACCTCTGCTGTCTCTGACAGAATTACAGTGTCATCAGCAGACCTTAAAGTTTTTATTTCTTCTCTCTGAACGTCGCTTCCTTTTAGAAATTTCCCTTTGGTTTTCTTTACTGCTTGCTCAATGTACAGACTGGATAATGTCAGCGAGATGTTACACCCCTGTCTAATTCCCTTCTCAGCTACTTCTGTGTTGTTTTCCGAATGTGTCACTTAAACAGACAAGGATCAAAGGGGATGTATTGACAAATATAAGGAGGTAAAACTTCAGGTTCTATTAGAATTCATGTTTTAGCGACACACGTCAGAAGCTAGTCGTGCCAAACTTAGCAATTGATTGGCATGAATTTTTTGAACGAACACCAAGCTATGCTAGTTCTTAGAAGAAGCAAAGTCATACTGAAGAAGGATTCAGGCATTCATATGTTCTTTCAAGAGCATGCTATCTGAGCACAGATTGCTGTCAACTGTTTTAAGCTGATTTATGTTAACAGTGAAGAAAAGGGCGAAGGGAAGTCCTGACGTCACAACCAGGAAATGGGAGGAATGGTCAGATAAGAAGATTCGAGTACATGAGTTCCATGTAAGTCAAAGTTCTAGTGAATTCCTTTCGTCTCTTAAACAAGCAAAAACAACTGTGTCGTGAATTTTTTCCAATTTACAATGGACTTGAGTGCCTCTAGAGGATCGTGCACCCAAATGCAGTGAACTCGAATCCATAAAACCAAGAAATCAATTGGAGAATATCACATATGTCACATTAAACCACATGTTGAGTAAAGTTATATGATTCAGGCTTAGCAATGCTAGGATTATGAGGTTACGGTTTATTTGTTTGGTATAACAAACAAATTGAGTTGGAAAATGGTCTTAATGTGTGGTTACCTTTTATTTAATAAGGAGCACCATCAGAATGTTGTTATTTTTAATTAGATGTGGTGTCAGTCAGTCTGTAAGAACCTAAACATGACGTATAGTCTCTGAACATGCCTGTTTATCCTATTGTGTTGATAGAAAGGAGAAATGGGTGTGCTGGACACTAAGCAGAATAATATCAGTAATAAAAATTTTTGTGAGATTAATACATAGAGATACACCCCCTGTTGCTTTTGATCGAATTGACTGTTGTTTGGGAGAAGTTTATCAAGTTCCTGAATGTTATGGATGTCGTGTGTTTTACTTTTTCAAAGCTTTATTTTCTTTCCACTCATCATTGGTGATTTGTTCTGTTATTGTGTTCGGTTACACCTAAAGTGCATTGTGCCTGAGTTACTTTGTCGAAGGAGTTTGCGTTGTGTCGATGCCAGAGATGCATGTCTGGAGCAATATGAGCCACTGAGCTAGGTCCACGTTCGATTAGCGTTTGGACCATATTTGTGGACGCTGTGAGTCATTTGCCAGAGCCCCATGTCACAGTACATGTACAAGAGAATTGTTTCTTCTTTTTCCTGCAGAGAACTGTGTTATGTTATGCAAATAGTGCGAGGCATTTTGAGTAACAAGTCCACCTGTTGTGTCATAGGAAATGTTAGGCGAAGAGTAGGAACCACACAGACCATGCCATGTGGACGACAGTTATCTTATCAGTTTACTAATAGTCATGAATGATATTGGACATGTGAAGTCAAATTTTGTATTCATTGGTAATCTGTACAGTACAACAGATGCACACACATGAGTAAAAGATATCAGAAGATTTGAGGGAGAAACATTATTGGAAATAAATCTATTCCCTGTGACATCACTACCTTCTGTTGGGAAATATTTCAATCACATAAACTGTTAAGAGATGAAGAAAATCAGTAAGCCAGTAGTAGTAGTAGTAGCGTGTATTCATCTACAAAGGGTATACCACAGGCTTTTGTGCCCATATAGGAACAGTGGTGTGAACAAGATCGAAAACATGCTACTTATGATAGTATAAAGTAAAAGTTATTTTGGTTAAAGTGATGTTAGCAGGTTGTCCAGTCAACGCATTACAGCACATTGTTTGTTACATATGATGTATGACTTAAGAAAGAGAATCTTTAATCACACAAATAATCTCTGTTATATTGCATTGTATTTAGTGGTAGTTGTATATTCTAGTTTCTATAAATGTCTTTTTGATATCTTAGGATGAGTCATGTTTACTTTAGTGGTGATGGTAAATAGTTAAGCTATGCTATCTTTAGAGGTGATGGTAACAATTATAGCTAACATACTTTAGATGCATGTATAAACGCTGGTACTGAAACAATAGTTGGGCCTGGTAGCATCATCTGTGTGCTCTAACCCACTAACTTACATGCACACAACAGACCTGTACCACCACAGTCAATACTTATTCTCTTAGCACATAAGGACAAATGTCCATCGATCAGCCAGAACATTATGACCATTGACCTACTATCGATATAAATCCGTCAGGCGATAGCAGCTCACATAATGAGGATTGGCAGCTAGTCATACAGATGCATAATGTATGTACTATTAGTGAGCATACTATCTGTGTGTAGAATGGAGAAGGCACGCAATTTATCTGAGTTTGACTGAGAGCAGATTCTGAT
This sequence comes from Schistocerca cancellata, assembly GCF_023864275.1. Lineage (NCBI taxonomy): Eukaryota > Metazoa > Arthropoda > Insecta > Orthoptera > Acrididae > Schistocerca > Schistocerca cancellata. The sequence continues at coordinate 206,352,999 of NC_064629.1, read as the reverse complement.
GGCCTGGAGGCTCACCACGAGCATTTTGGAAACTGCATGAGTTGTTGAGTGTTCGAGGAGTGCTGTGATGAGTGTCTTTAACGAATGGTGAAATGTGAAACCATGTCCATACGTTGTGGAGACGGGACAGCTACCCCTCATTACAGATGTTGGACGTTGTAGGCTGGGCTGACTGGTAAAACAGGACAGGCAGCGAACTGTGGTGAAAATAACATCAGACTTTACTGCTGGGCAGAGAACAACTATGTCTGAAGGTACAGTTCACTGAACATGCCTAACACTGGGCCTCTGCAGCCAATGACCCACGCATGTACCAATGTTAACACCACAACACTGGCAACTATGACTGAAATGGACATGTGACCTTCGGCACTGGATGTTAGCACAGAGGCAGAGCTTTGCATGGTCTGATGAATCCCGAAACCTTCTTCATCATGTCAATGGGAATTCGTCGTCTTCCAAGGGAACAGCTCATTGACACATGTACTGTGGGAGAGAGACAAGCTCGTAGTGGCTCCATTATTCTCTGGGTAACATTCACGGGGGCACCCATGGGTCCAGTGGAGCTCGTACAAGGCACTATGATGTCCAAGGAGTATCATACACTGGTTGCAGACCGCGTGCACCCTTTCATGACGACCATGTTTCCCTATAGCAGTGGCATTTTTCAAAAAGGTGATGTGCCATGTCACAAGACCACCAGTGTGATGGAGTGATTTGAGAAACACACTGACGAGTTTCCAGTTGATATGCTGGTCCCCCAACTCGCCATATCTGAACCTGATCAAACACTTCAGGAATATGACTGAAAGTGGCATCAGAACTCATTGCCCTTCTCCCTGGAATTTGCAGGAATTAGGTGACTTGTGTGTGCAGATGTGATGTTAGCTCCCTCCAGCGACCTACCAAGGCCCCACGGCTCCCATGCCATGATGCATTGCTGCCGTTATCCATGCCAATAGTGGACATGCTGTCTATTATATATATTGCTACATTTTACAAGTTGTACACATGGAAGAACCCTGGAGATACTAAAAGGTATCAGATAGATTATATAATGGTAAGATTTAGGAACCAGGTTTTAAATTGTAAGACATTTCCAGGGGCAGATGTAGACTCTGACCACAATCTATTGGTTATGACCTGTAGATTAAAACTGAAGAAACTGCAAAAAGGTGGGAATTTAAGGAGATGGGACCTGGATAAACTTAAAGAACAAGAGGTTGTACAGAGTTTCAAGGAGAGCATAAGGGAACAATTGTCACAAATGGGGGAAAGAAATACAGTAGAAGAAGAATGGGTAGCTTTGAGGGATGAAGTAGTGAAGGCAGCAGAGGATCAAGTAGGTAAAAAGACGAGGGCTAGTAGAAATCCTTGGGTAACAGAAGAAATATTGAATTTAATTGATGAAAGGAGAAAATATAAAAATGCAGTAAATGAAGCAGGCAAAAAGGAATACAAACGTCTCAAAAATGAGATCGACAGGAAGTGCAAAATGGCTAAGCAGGGATGGCTAGAGGACAAATGTAAGGATATAGAGGCTTATCTCACTAGGGGTAAGATAGATACTGCCTACAGGAAAATTAAAGAGACCTTTGGAGATAAGAGAACCACTTGTATGAGCATCAAGAGTTCAGATGGAAACCCAGTTCTAAGCAAAGACGGGAAAGCAGAAAGGTGGAAGGACTATATAGAGGGTCTATACAAGGGCGATGTACTTGAGGACAATATTATGGAAATGGAAGAGGATGTAGATGAAGATGAAATGGGAGATACGACACTGCGTGAAGATTTTGACAGAGCACTGAAAGACCTGAGTCGAAACAAGGCCCCCGGAGTAGACAACATTCCATTGGAACTACTGACGGCCTTGGGAGAGCCAGTCCTGACAAAACTCTACCATCTGGTGAGCAAGATGTATGAGACAGGCGAAATACCCTCAGACTTCAAGAAGAATATAATAATTCCAATCCCAAAGAAAGCGGGTGTTGACAGATGTGAAAATTACCGAACAATCAGTTTAATAAGCCACAGCTGCAAAATACTAACACGAATTCTTTACAGACGAATGGAAAAACTAGTAGAAGCCGACCTCGGGGATTCCGTAGAAATACTGGAATACTGACCTTACGACTTATCTTAGAAGAAAGATTAAGGAACGTTTCTAGCATTTGTAGACTTAGAGAAAGCTTTTGACAACGTTGACTGGAATACTCTCTTTCAAATTCTAAAGGTGGCAGGGGTAAAATACAGGGAGCGAAAGGCTATTTACAATTTGTACAGAAACCAGATGGCAGTTATAAGAGTCGAGGGACATGAAAGGGAAGCAGTGGTTGGGAAGGGAGTGAGACAGGGTTGTAGCCTCTCCCCGATGTTATTCAATCTGTATATTGAGCAAGCAGTAAAGGAAACAAAAGAAAAATTCTGAGTAGGTATTAAAATCCATGGAGAAGAAATAAAAACTTTGAGGTTTGCCGATGACATTGTAATTCTGTCAGAGACAGCAAAGGACTTGGAAGAGCAGTTGAATGGAATGGATGGTGTCTTGAAGGGAGGATATAAGATGAACATCAACAAATGCAAAACGAGGATAATGGAATGTAGTCGAATTAAGTCGGGTGATGTTGAGGGTATTAGATTAGGAAATGAGACACTTAAAGTAGTAAAGGAGTTTTGCTATTTGGGGAGCAAAATAACTGATGATGGTCGAAGTAGAGAGGATATAAAATGTAGACTGGCAATGGCAAGGGAAGCGTTTCTGAAGAAGAGAAATTTGTTAACATCGTGTATAGATTTAAGTGTCAGGAAGTCATTTCTGAAAGTATTTGTATGGAGTGTAGCCATGTATGGAAGTGAAACATGGACGGTAAATAGTTTGGACAAGAAGAGAATAGAAGCTTTCGAAATGTGGTGCTACAGAAGAATGCTGAAGATTAGATGGGTCGACCACATAACTAATGAGGAAGTATTGAATAGGATTGGGGAGAAGAGAAGTTTGTGGCACAACTTGACCAGAAGAAGGGATCGGTTGGTAGGACATGTTCTGAGGCATCAAGGGATCACCAATTTAGTATTGGAGGGCAGCGTGGAGGGTAAAAATTGTAGGGGGAGACCAAGAGATGAATACACTAAGCAGATTAAGAAGGATGTAGGTTGCAGTAGATACTGGGAGATGAAGAAGCTTGCACAGGATAGAGTAGCATGGAGAGCTGCATCAAACCAGTCTCAGGACTGAAGACCACAACAACAACAACATTTTACAATGTGTACAAATACATTGCGCTTGTGCAATGGTAGCTCTGTGTTGCATAACCACAATGGAGCTGCGTGGAACCACTGAGGAAACTCAGTGGGAGCCCCAATGGGGGCATCCAACGGTACCCCAGAGGGCTACAACACTAAGAAGGAATCGTTTCTCGGCTTTTGGCTAGATCAATGTGTAGTGTCTTTTCTTTATTTATGATACTAAATTGTACTATCACCATTAAATTACACATATTCAGCTCTACCTATACCTTTAATCGATATACGTACACTTTCATCGATATTAATCTTACGTTTATTACGTGTATACAATATGAAGGAAAAGGATGAGGTAAAATAGGAATTTCCATTCACAAGCTTGGTAAGTACGGTAGGCAATAATATCTCCAGGCCACGAACACCACCCACATTACTTGAACCTCATATAATTGCAACAGCTAACCAGCAGTTACCATGTTGAAAGGTATTGTTATTTTGTAGCCTGAAATTAAGAATTAGTCTCACAAATACTGCAGGTCCATCCAGTAATGCTTTGGCAACAACAGTTTTCAGAGATATATGTACATACAAAAGGGTTAATCTGCTAAAACCTGCACCCCAAAATATTGTGGAAATGGAAAGTGCTATTGATGTGCAGTTTTCAGAGTATAGTTGGCAGTCAGGTGCTCATATTGTTAGCCAATAACGAATTGTAATAATACTTACAAAGCGTACTTTTTGTGCAGACATACAAGTTTTTAAATGGAACAATGCCTATTGATATTAACAAACTAAAAGTATAGTAAATTATAACGCCAGTGGTGCAGGATTCTAGTGCGAGTTTTTTATGAGATTTCGTATCTTTAAAAGTTTTCACATCAACACTTGTCTGTATCATTCCGCCTGTATAGATTCTAGGTACGATGTTGTTCTGTTTGCTTACAGGGTGCTTGTGTGTCCCTTGAGTGCATTGTGACTTGCTAGTCAGTTTGCGTGTGACAGTGCAAGCAGTAGGTCATGAGTGTACGATTGCATATACCAATGCAGAAAAACTCGACATGCAAAATGGTTCAAATGACTCTGAGCACTATGGGACTTAACATCTAAGGTCATCAGTCACCTAGACTTAGAACTACTTAAACCTAACTAGCCTAAGGACATCACACACATCTAAGCCCGAGGCAGTATTCGAACCTGCGACCGTAGCAGCAGCGCGGTTCCCGACTGAAGCGCCTAGAACCGTTCGTCCACAGCGGTCGGCTTCCCGGTAATAAACAAGGCTCTGCGAGACAGTGATAGCACACGTATCGGATGATCATTGCAACGTCGTGAAGCTCCAGTCGCTGTAGGGGTAACATATCTAATTAACATGTTCTTTCAATACGGAAAGAGGTAGACATGCATCTTGACCAACTTGTGCAGAGGTAAACGCCAAATCCCCCCTCTGGCACTTCGGCACTCGGGATGAGAGAGGTGGGAAGATGGAAGAAACTATCATGGCATTATAGTTCCTAAATGCCAATAGGCCTGGAAACCTCCCCCCCCCCCCCTCCCACTCCTACAGTGTTGGAGGGGATGACATCACGTTGATGTCACTGAATATAGCAGGAAATGTCAAAAATTGGACTGTGAGGGACAGGGTCACCACAAACGATCATGAACTACTCACCTTTGTACTTTTTGATAGTGAGTGCCGCTGGAACATAGGGTGGGAAGTGCAGCTAAGCTACAACAGGGCTGATTGGAAACACCTGGCAAGGGTGTTTGACGTCCCTGAATTGGCGGAAGGTGATGAAGAGGTCGACAGACACGCCGAGGAACTCGTGAGTGCAGTTACTAGGGCACTGGGGGCAGCTGTACCAACCAGGAGGAGAGCCGTTGCGGCCTCTCCGTCGCCATGGTCTGCTGAACTATTGCAGATGCGTCAGTCTGTCAGGAGGGCGAGGAAGTACTACCAGCGTAGTGTCGTCTGGGAAGAAAAACAGCGATGGCTACAAATATACCGGGAATCCAAGGAGCAATTTCAAAAAGAGCTTGAGGGCAGTAAGGCTCCAAAGTTGGGAGAAGTATGTGCTGAGCCAATTGGTTGTCGATCACTGGGGCGACCCTTACAAGCTTGTAAGGGAAAAAATACGGTCCCCATGGTGCTATACACTGTCAGGGACGGGAACTGGCTGACGGGAACCAGGCAGGAAACTGCCGAGGTCCTCTTCCAGTCCCTGCTCCATGACGACAATAAGGAAGAGGATACAGAGGGACAGGAAGATCAAATACAAAACGAGAACAACGTCGTGGTGTACCCGTTCTCAGAGAAAGAAGTGGTTGCCCACATAAAATCTCTAAGGAGGGGCAAGGCCCCAGGACTAGATGGCACTGTATCGGAGGTAGTGCAGTACCTCGCTCCTCAACTAATAACACCTCTGACAAGGATATATAATGAGTCCTTACGATTAAGGACGTTTCCCTCCATCTGGAAGCACGCCAACGTAGTCATTATCAAGAAGGGTCACGATGAAGACCAAAAGGAAGTTAACTCTTACAGGCTTAGACCTGCTGGGTAAGTCGCTAGAGCAGTAGCTAGCTGACAGAGTGACAGATCACCGAGTACTGTGTGAGATGAACGACGGGCAATTCGGCTTACGATCAGAGCGGTCGGTGTCTGACGCAATCGTCCTGACAGCCGAGGTCTGGGGAAGGTGCGACACTAAACTGGACATGACAAAAAAAATGGTTCAAATGGCTCTGAGCACTATGGGACTTAACATCTTAGGTCATCAGTCCCCTAGAACTTAGAACTACTTAAACCTAGCTAACCTAAGGACATCACACACATCCATGCCCGAGGCAGGATCCGAACCTGCGACCGTAGCAGTCCCGCGGTTCCTGACTGCAGCGCCTAGAACCGCCCGACCACCGCGGCCGGCTTGGACATGACACCGCACACTGATTATGATGTTTGGTTTGTGGGGCGCTCAACTGCGTGGTTATCAGCGCTCGTACAATTACCCAATCTTTGCTCAGTCCAATTTCGCCACTTTCCTGGATGATGATGAAATGATGAGGACAACACAAACACCCAGTCATCTCGAGGCAGGTGAAAATCCCTGACCCCGCCGGGAATCGAACCCGGGACCCCGTGCTCGGGAAGCGAGAACGCTACCGCGAGACCACGAGCGGCGGACACACACTGATTATGACTCGTAGAATAGGTTAATATTTAGGTAGGAACTAGTTTTTGTGCAACATCATTAAGTAGTAAACTGCAGTGAGTCAAGTTCAGGACTAGCCCGGTGCCAGGGGCACACCAGCTGGGGTTAGCTCGGTGGGCACGGCCAGACAAAAGTAGGTTTGTATTCTCTGGCACACCTGTAATGCTGCAGGTAGTGCAGTTTCGCAGGGTAGTTACAGTATACTTAGCGATTAAGAGTAGTTGTTGCCCATAGAGTAGTTCCTGTAGTAGTAGATATGCGGCCATGGGTTTTACTACCCACGACGGGCAGCTGACCATGGTCAGTATCTTCGCAGCTTTGGTGCGTTAGGAATTTTCCAAGGTGCTTTACACCAGACCGCGGTGTGTTCTTTTGACGCGTAGTTGCAGTTCCACCAACTTTGCCAGATCATCAGTACCTATATGATTGATGATTGTGATGTACACGTGTTTCAGTTGTAAATCCGCTCTTTATTATTGTAGTTAGTAACGCATTTGTCCCGCCTTCAGCGTGTCTCATGCTCGACTCAGTATTTCGCAAATGAAGAGAATGTTTTTGGAACCGTAAACTTTCTTGTTGTTTTGTTACTTATCTTAAGACTACGTAGAGACACATGATAGCCACGTCAGGTAAATTCATTCGCTTCTCATGCATTTGTTTCATCTTCAGCGAATACCATATTCGATTAAATATTTCGCGAGTGAAGTGAATGTTTCCAGAATCGTCAGTTTTTGTTAGACATGACTTTGTTGCAGTGCTCCTGATCCTAGGACCATATGCCGAGTGATTAGCTGTAGTATTTCCTAACAGAACAGTAATTATACATGACTGAGAGACGCATCGTGTGCACTGTGGTAAGCTACAGATCGTGTCATGCATGCACAATGGATCCTCCCTTGCTATTTTGCCTTCCCTGCAGTGAATTATTCCCAAGTTTATGTACCTTCAGTCGTGGCTGCGTGTTAACCCTCCCCCATTTCTTTGTAATCATTAACGTAATATTCTAGTAGTAACGGTCAGGCTCCGTCATTCTCTCCTTTTTACCACTCGACTCCTTGTGAACAGACTTGACTGCTGAAATAAATGTTCATGCAGATATAATAGTAAACTGTGGTAATCATTTTCCGTTTGTAATCAATACTGCGATATGCTGTTAGAAATTAATGTTGTAAATCCATCCTTTTAATGACATTCAGCCCCAACAAAACCATAGATGAAATGCATGACATGACTGTCTATCATGGCCTCCGTAAGGGGAACAAATAAATTCATAATAATAGCATTTAGTTTTAAACGTTCGTCACAGATCTCGCGTTGTCGTTGTGCTACTGTTTTGCTAAATTAAGCCTAACGGTCAGGCCGTTACATTTCAAGATCCGTTAAGAACACTGCATGTACTAAAGACTAGCCGAACATGGTTCCTTATAGTTAAGGAAGCGTCATGTCTCATTGCTAGACACAAAATAAAATTCCTCTTGATGTGGTAAAAGAGGATGCTTGCTTTTGGAAGGTTATAATTAAGCATTTATTCAGTGAGATCATTCTATTAACGTACTGTTTCTTGAAAATCGAAGTTTTTGATGGAAAGTTTTGGTCAAGGAATCACAACCTTTTCCTCTTGCTTTGTTGAAATACGAATCCTAGCAAAATCCTACTCCACACACCTACGCGCCTCTTTAAACTGAATACTTTTGTTCTGGAAATGAAGAGAGAGAGAGAGAGAGCAATAAACTGCTAGGTGACATGTATGGTTGAGCGAAGCCTTGTGGAACATATTCATGCAGCAGCTGTAATTTTTTAAAATTCTGAGAAAATGTAGAAAAGTGAACAAGCAAGGTCATTGCAATATCACTTCGATTTTTGCGATATTTAGATGCTATCTACCGAACATTGCGGATGGAAATTAAACTTCTACCACAGAGTTAATTTGAAAGCCCGTCTCTTCGCTTAAACACAAATATACAATTTATAGCTCATTTCTTTTATGCTGTCTGATTGTTTTGTGCCTATTTTATGTCCATACGTATTACAAAAGTGTGCTTATTAAAAGTTCTATATCTCTTCCTAAAACGCTGGACAGATGTCAACAAAACTTGGTGCCCATACCGCTTACTGTCTGAAGGAACCACTGAGGGCTAAGAACCACCTAAATCTCAAAGGTGTGGGGGAGGGGCGTAAAATGGAAACATAGCTCATGCAGCGCAAGTAAAAGACTGTATTCGGGCAATGTGTTTGAATGAAAGCACTCAGAGACGAACAACCAACTTTACACATAATTTCGAACATTTACAAGACTTTCTCTCGCTGACGCTCCACACAAAACGATGAAAGTTTATCTCTTACTACATTTTCGATGTTCATGCAGTAAAATTGCCGCATGAGGCATGACCTTTTAATTTATTACTTCATTACTAGTAACTGGATTCGCGACACGTTTTGCAGACAGTATTCGCATACACCACTGAATGTACTTGCAAAAATATATCATTGTACGACACATAGTTCAGGAGATAAACATTGAGCTGCGTGAAAACGAAACTGCAGGGCGAAATTCGTTAGATATATATATGAAATATGCGTAACAATACGTGTGAAATTTGTAAAATATATGAGACATGTGCGTACGCAGGCAAAGACAGATAAAAAACACCTCCTAAATCCCAGGAGCCCAGGACAACCAGCCACAGAACAAGACAACATCAGGTAGCAAATGTATTTAATAATCATTTCTTAAATGTAGTAGGAAGCATATGGACAAACTGTTCAAAAGCAAAACCACAGCCCGATGTTCAAACTGTAACTTTAATAAAATTCAATCATATGAATGTATCACCAAAATGTCCTTCTGTAATCAAGAATATTTTACATACTCTCAAAAATAAAAGCTCATCTGGTTTTGATGGTGTTTGCAATAGAGTACTAAAAATTTGTTCCCATGTAATAAGCCCAGTCTTATCTGAAATATGTAATGCACCACTAACTCAAGGCATTATTCCAGAGAAACTGAAATATGCCATTGTTAAACCCCTCTTTAAGAAAGGTGATAAGAGAGATATCGATAACTACAGACCTGTTTTACAGCTGGCATTACTCTCCAAAATTTTTGAAAAGATGATGTATTCAAGAACAGTATCCCACCTTAGCAACAATAGTATCCTTTGCAAATCACAATTTGGGTTTTAGAAGGGTTGCTCTACTGAGAATGTCATTTACACGTTCACTCACCAGATTTTACAAGTATTAAATAATACAAAAGCACAACTGCGTATTTTCTGCGAACTCTTTAAGGCATTTGACTATGTGAATCACAGTATACTCCCAGACAAATTGACGTTTTATGAGAATGGTGGTGTAGCCAACTAATGGATAATGTTATATCTAACCAAAAGAACGGAGAATGTTGTACCTAGTAATTCAAGCAATGTAGACCAGGGACGTAATTATGACTTGGGAGAAATCACGTATGAGGTTCCCCAAGGTTCGATCTTAGGTCCAGTACTGTTCCTCATATATGTAAACGATCTTCCGTGTAGTATATAACAAGTAGAATTAGTCCTTTTTACAGATGACACGAGTACTATAATCAATACAAGCAGATGTACAGAAACAGAAGAAATGATAAACAAAGTCCTTAAAAGTATCAGTGATTATTTTCTGCAAATGGCCTCACCCTCAATTTTAAAAAGACACAACATAATCAGTTCCGCACATCTGGAGGTACTATACCAGTGAAAAGTGCAACACACGGTGAGAGAATAGTAAATAGGATGCAATCTTCAAAATTCTTAGGGATCCCTATTGATGAAAATTTAAATTGGAAAAAACACATTTTGGAGCTCCTAAAACAACTTAGTTCAGCCACATTTGCACTTAGAATCATTGCAAATCTGTGGGAGTGGCGTATTTTGCACATTTTCATTTAATAGTATCATATGGATTAATGTTCTGGGGTAACTCATTTTTAATAAAGAAGTCTTCATTGCGCAGAAGCGTGCTGTAAGAATAATATATGATGCTCGCCCACGATAATCTTGTAGACATGTGGATTTGGGAATTCTGGTTCAAATGGTTCTGAGCACTATGGGACTTAACATCTGTGGTCATCAGTCCCCTAGAACTTAGAACTACTTGAACCTAACTAACCTAAGGATACCACACACATCCATGCCCGAGGCAGGATTCGAACCTGTGACCGTAGCAGTCGCGCGGTTCCGGACTGCGCGCCTAGAACCGCTAGACCACCGCGGCCGGCTTGGGAATTCTGACTAGTGCTTCACAATATATTTATTCTCTCGTGGAGTTTGTTGTAAATAATCCACTACAATTCAAAAGGAACAGTGAGGTACGTATTACAATAACTGAAGGAGAAACGACGTTCATTACTTCAAATTAAGGTTGTCTCTACTATAAAAAGGGGCGCACAATGCTGCAACAAAAATTTCTTATCACTTACCCAGTGATATAAAATGTCTGACTTCATAGCAAACTGAGAAAGTTTCTCCTTGACAACACATTCTATTTCGTAAAAGAATTTCTATCACTATAACCTGTACAAGGTGGTGGGACAGAGTTAACCACGTGCACAAATTAATTGGCGATGTGAATGTAAAATGACTGGGTCCACATCATTACAATCTATTGTTCAAAATGATCCATAGAACATGTAACTAACTAACTAATTTCAACAAAACTTGGTTCACATATTATTTACTGTCTGGAAAGAAATACTGTGGGGGTAAGAATCAGCAGTCTTCTGTTGGGGTAGTGGGGCAATATGAACAAAGAAGCTAGGAGGAAGAAATGGATGAGTGGGGAGGAGAAGGAGATGGACAGAGAGCAGGGGGAGAAGAAATGGACAGAGAGAGGAAGCGGAGACAGACAGATGAAGGGGAGAGGAGGAGAAGAACAGAGAGGGGGAAAGGGAGATGATCAGAAAGAGGGAGGGGAGGAAGTGGAGGAGATGGTCAGAGAAGGGGGGAGCAGAAGATCGACATAGAGGAAATGGGCAGAAGGGAAAGGAGAAGACAGACAGAAAGTGAGAAGCAAATGGACAGAGAGAAGCGGGAGGAGTAAAGAGAGAGTGGGGGATGGAGGATATGGACTGAGAGATGGGGCAGGAGTAGATGGACTAACAGAAGACTGGAATAAATACATACCCAAGCAACGCCAGGTACTCAACTAGTAAGAGTACAAATGTAACCATTGCAAGAATATTAGAGTCATCACTTCGGATGAACGTCATATTAGATCGTCAAGTAATTTCATTTCTACTTTAAAGAAACTAAGACCATACCATTAGTGGTTGTATGGCCGCTACCTTGCCTGTTGGCGGATTCGGAATAGTGGCGCTCAGATCCCCATATGGCCATTCAGATTTAGGTTTTCTATTGTTTCTCTAAACCTTTTACGGAAAATTCCTGGATGATTCCTTTGAGAAGAAGGCAGCTAATTCTTCCCCTATCCGAGTTTTTCTCCTTCTCTTACATCCACGTCGTCGAAGCTAAACATTTTTTCTTTTCTTTTCTGTGGTCGCATTACTTTATTCATTTTCAGGCACAAATATGTTGTTAATACTGGAAAGAATTGTAACTGGACGCTAACAGTGGCCTTATATACAAGAGGAAAGGGCAATGAACAAAAAACTAATTGGAAAAACTTCACTGTGAATGTTACCTCTAGAACAACTGGTTGAATTTAGCTCTGATAACACCCGTACGTAAAAAGTATACTGGGAGAGACTATTGGTTTCGTGAATTTATTGAGGGAGTTTTATTTTCATTATCAATATGGCTATGATGGTTGGGAAAAAGTACTATGACACTTAGTAATAGCAGTTATATCATAACGCGGCTTGTACACGTTTTCTTTTTTTAAAATTTCTTTTGGCCTTTGCTTGTTTACGTATATCTCTTCTATTAAATTTATATTTTATTATTCATGAGCCTCGTAGTACTTTCAGTAAGTTTCGATATAGATAAGTATTTGTTTGCTATGAACTTAAGGGCCGGAAGACTCGAATAAATATTGAGTATTCACGCGAAATATATTTTCTTGTTAGTTTTGTTATTTATACCGTTCTTGAAATTACATTGTGATCGATTTTGCAAAGATAATAATTTATTATCAGGCACCTGTAATGAATGCTTTGAATGAGGATGTAGAAGTTAGAGCCATCTCGTGGATGTAGAAAACATAACAACATCAACGATTTCTGGAAATAATTAAACTGTCAGATCACTTCCCAATTTTTTTTCCTTCACTGATGGAATCAAGAAAATTATAACTTCTTATTTTTGTAAGCAGTATTGTAGTAAAGCGATGATGCGTCAGAGACTTTTGAAGGCTGGACAGCAGCTGTGTAAAATGTGAGGCGTTTCCTCAATAAGAGAGTGCTTTTCAAATGTGGTTCATTGTAGTTTATCTAGCTCAAGATACGAAAGAACAATTTTTGCACTGGCTAAAAGGCTCAGAAAAAAAAGATTCTGCCATAACCATTACTGATTTAACACCACGAACGGATAACATTGCTTCAGAGAGATTATTTAGGATGGTTAAAATTAAGCTTTCGCTACTTGAGACAGTGTAGACGGAAAACAATTTACAGTATGGGAACCCACTTTATAGGAATGTTGCTCAGACCACGCGCTGTACGTTTGGCGTTGTTAGTGTATGTTATGAGTTGCCTTAAGGCGCCAGTACTAGTACGGCGACGTAGAGTTGAAACGAAAGCATCAGTGTGCATTCCAGTTGCACACACTCAACATGAGTCTGGCCAAGGTGAGCAGGGCTCTACTCGTAAAGCTGTTTTATTAAAACATCAGCAATAGTGTTGCCGCTCTTCTCGGGTTTCGACGCATTAACGAAATACGGAGATGTCTTCATTCCGCACCTGGGTTGAAGAAGGTGATTCAGAAGTTCGAATTAACTGGCGATTTGAGAACTGCTCCTAGTAGAGGCCGGCGGCCAATTTCTCCACAAATTGTTGAAGAAGTTATTGTTGTCATGACTGAGAATACTGGACGCAGTGTGCGATCTTCAAGCAGTGCACGAGTTTTGTCACGACAGCTGAACATTTCATGGACTACCTTTCGAAAAATGCTGCGACAGTCGTGAAATGGCATCTACAGTGCGGTTCCAGTCTACGCAACGTTTGTAACCTGTAACATAAACATGGAATGCAATTAAAAGATGTTACTCTCTCGTGTGGAAATCACAATGTGTTTCTTTCATTCGTTTATTCACTATTTCCCTTCCGCACGTCATTAAAAATGTTTCTACAAAATTTCATTGTTCTATGATGACTCAGTTTTCATGGGTGCCCTCTCAAGCAGCGAAACTGTAATTATAACCACTACGTAGGGACGTTTGTCGACTTTCCAAGAACAATTATCCCTAACTCTGCATCATCCAGAGGAGGGAATGGGAGGGGCGGGTAGAAACCTAAATGCAGCGAAGCATCCTATACAGTCTCAGACATTTAAGAGGCGCCAGCCATTGTACTGCAAACTGTAAATCAACTGAATGTTACGTTAAACAACGTTCTCTACAGGGTGGTCCATTGATGGTGACCGGGCCAAGTATCTCACGAAATAAGCGTCAAATGAAAAAACAACAAACAACGAAACTTGTCTAGCTTGAAGGGGAAAACCAGATGGCGCTATAGTTGGTCCGCTAGATGGCGCTTCCATAGGTCAAACGGATATCAACTGCGTTTTTTAAAATAGGAACCCCCATTTTTTATTACATATTCGTGTAGTACTTAAAGAAATATGAATGTTTTAGTAGGACCACTTTTTTCGCTTTGTGATAGATGGCGCTGTAATAGTCACAAACATATGGCTTACAATTTTAGACGAACAGCTGGTAATAGGCATTTTTTAAATTAAAATACAGAACGTAGGTACGTTTGAACATTTTATTTCGGTTGTTCCAATGTGTTACATGTACCTTTGTGAACTTATCATTTCTGAGAACGCATGCTGTTACAGCATGAATACCTGTAAATACCACATTAATGCAATAAATGCTCAAAATGATGTCAGTCAACCTCAATGCAATACGTGTAACGACATTCCTCTCAACAGCGAGTAGTTCGCCTTCCGCAATGTTCGCACATGCATTGACAATGCGCTGACGCATGTTGTCAGGCGTTGTCGGTGGATCTCGATAGCAAATATCCTTCAACTTTCCCCACAGAAAGAAATCCGGGGACGTCAGATCCGGTGAATGTGCGGGACATGGTATGGTGCTTAGACGACCAATCCACCTGTCATGAAATATGCTATTCAATACCGCTTCAAGCGCACGCGAGCTATGTGCCGGACATCCATCATGTTGGAAGTACATTGTCATTCTGTGATGAAGTGAAACATCTTGTAGTAACATTGGTAGAACATTAAGTAGGAAATCAGCATATATTGCGCCATTTCGATTGCCATCGATAAAATGGGGGCCAATTATCCTTCCTCCCATAATGCCGCACCATACATTAACCCGCCAAGGTCGCTGATGTTCCGCTTGTCGCAGCCATCGTGGATTTTCCGTTGCCCAATACTGCATATTATGCCGGTTTATGTTTCCGCTGTTGGTGAATGACGCTTCGTCGCTAAATAGAACGCGTGCAAAAAATCTGTCATCGTCCGCAATTTCTCTTGTGTCCAGTGGCATAACTGTACACGACGTTCAAAGTCGTCGCCATGCAATTCCTGGTGCATGGAAATATGGTACGGGTGCAATCGATGTTGATGTAGCATTCTCAACACCGACGTTTTTGAGATTCCCGATTTTCGTGCAATTTGTCTGCTACTGACGTGCAGATTAGCCGGAACAGTAGCTAAAACACCTACTTGGCATCACAATTTGTTGCAGGTCGTGGTTGACGTTTCACATGTGGCTGAACACTTCCTGTTTCCTTAAATAACGTAACTATCCGGCGAACGGTCCGGATACTTGGATGATGTCGTCCAGGATACCGAACAGGATACATAGCACACGCCCGTTGGACATTTTGATCACAATAGCAATACATCAACACGATATCGACCTTTTCCGCAATTGGTAAACGGTCCATTTTAACACGGGTAATGTATCACGAAGCAAATACCGTCCGCACTGGCGGAATGTTACGTGATACCACGTACTTATACGTTTGTGACTATTACAGCGCCATCTATCACAAAGCGAAAGAAATGGTCCAACCAAAACATTCATATTTCTTTAAGTACTACACGAATATGTAATAAAAATGGGGGTTCCTATTCTAAGGCCGGCCGCGGTGGTCTAGCGGTTCTGGCGCTGCAGTCCGGAACCGCGGGACTGCTACGGTCGCAGGTTCGAATCCTGCCTCGGGCATGGGTGTGTGTGATGTCCTTAGGTTAGTTAGGTTTAAGTAGTTCTAAGTTCTAGGGGACTTATGACCTAAGATGTTGAGTCCCATAGTGCTCAGAGCCATTTGAACCATTTTTTTTCCTATTCTAAAAAACGTAGTTGATATCCTATGGCAGCGCCATCCAGTGTGCCAACCGTAGCGCCATCTGGTTTCCCCCTTAAGCTAGACAAGTTTCGTTCTTTGTAGTTTTTTCGTTTGATGCTTATTTCGTGAGATATTTGGCCCGGTCACTATCAATGGACCACCCTGTATAATAAGCAAATACTTGCTGATCACGAGCGAATAAGACAGATTAAAGCACGGAAGGTAATGCCTCTATACCTTCGACCCGTCAAAGAACAACAATCCTCGGATGATACGGAGGTTGATGGAGGTCCATACGTCCACTGATACGAGACAAGCTGCACTTATTTTCTCTGGCAGCAAAATATGTTATTTTACATTTCTAAAATACATCTATTTTTCGACTTAGTGAAATTTTTGGTGAATGCACTTTGCCCAGATTTTATCCGTTGAAAAGATTCGATTCCTGAACAGCCAGCTGATTTAAGCATTTAAAGCTAGAATAAGAAAATCGATAGGGGTGGCCAGAAGCCGTGGACTCCAACATAGTGTTTAGGCATCTGACGCCTTCTTGGACGTGCTCCAGAAATTTACTACGTCCAGGTCCGGCGTGCGGGCTTCACGGCTGCACAGTGTACTACGATCTCCGTTTTCATTTGGAGAGGGATGTGGTTTTCGTTTCATATGCACCTTTCTATACCTAGAATACGTTCCGTTGTTCAGGTTATGACGGATGAGACTTGTTACTAATTATGCATTCGTCAAAACAGTTACCGTGTCAGATGAAAATCTTGGTATACGTACCGCGCAGAACGGCGCACATGGTATGGCTTTGAGCACTTAAAAGTAGAAGCGCTGAAGGCAAAGAGGAAAGATTGGTTCAACTCATTTAGATAGGTGACTGATAATTTGGGTAGTGTTCAAGGATTGGAGCTTCTGAGGCCGACGGTGTTCGGCAACAGCTTTCATTTCATTAAGCGTAATGGTGGTGCGCTATATCGGAAACGTGGACTACCGGGATCTGTTTTATGCCAAGTCGTTGGTATGAGAATCATAACATAAGATAACGAAAGCCATTGAATCTCTCTCAGTGTAACTTCAGCTCTGTGACTCACTTTCAAACAACGGATTGTAATCTAAGAAGATCAGCGCATTGTCGTCTACCAATAACGGAAATGACAGAAGGCCGTCACCTTTCCTCACAGTTCATCAGAATACGTGTCAGAATGCTACTCAGCTGCAACGAGCCTGTCAGGCCGTGACAAGACACAAAACAGCAACACAAACCGCCTACAGCTGTGTCCGGGTAGGTTACAGCTATACACGAAGGCTTATGAGGTGGGCTGTTAACCAAACACCGTCGGATGTTGGATGAACATATGGAATAGGCCTTGTTGAGCGTCTTATACCCCGATGGATGGAGAACACATCGAATGGAGCTGTACCCTAACAAGACATGAGCCTCTCATCTGAAGCATTTGCACATGCACCTAACGTAGAGCGCGAAATAACCCCACACTTACGCGAGAAAAATTCCAGTACCGTGGTGGGTAACTAATAGCGCCGGCACGAATCAGTACTGGCAATCCCTTGATCCTCCAAGTCAGCCGAAACAATTTTGATGATTCAAAGTTGTGGAGATTCAAAAATGGTTCAAATGGCTCGGAGCACTATGGGACTCAACTTCAGAGGTCATCAGTCTCCTAGAACTTAGAACTACTTAAACCTAACTAACCTAGGGACATCACACACATTCATGCCCGAGGCAGGATTCGAACCTGCCACCGTAGAGGTATCGCGGTTCCAGACTGTAGCGCCTAGAACCGCACGGCCACTCCGGCCGGCAAAGTTGTGGAGACGAAAGCTTTAATTTGGTTGTGTGTTAGTGGTGTTAGCGATTGTTTCCTTTATTTGGATGACAATTTTCGTCCTTACAGAGTACAGTTTGTCAAGTGCATGTCATACAGACAGCGTATCACTAGAATGCCTTCATCAGTATGCTGAGAATGTGATACAGAAAGAGAAAAAAGAACACGCTGTATAATATAAACCAAATGATTATTCAAAACATTTTACCTCTTGCCGTTCCTATTGAAGGTTTACTTGCTTTTTTATCCCGCCAGGGAGGCGGCGCGTGGGTAGGAACGGGAAAAGGTAATACAAGTCGGTACTGCAAGAAAATGGTTTACTGGTGCAAAAACAAGGTGATAAACGATTACATAACTTTGTACGTAGGTGCGATATCTCTCGTAGTGCCAACTTGAGAAACTATTCCGTGGCATCGTTGCTATCGATGCCATCCTTGCATCTGTGTAACACTCTTGAACTGTTAAAGTGTTAGGGCACAGGTATAGCAGCTCACGTTTGATCTTCTTTCCAAACTCGACGTGGAAGGGATAATAATGCCCCAAAATTAGAAGAAAGCCAAATCATAATCATCATCACCTGCCGTTTGCTAGATAAAGATCACTTGTGGACTTACGCATTACTGACATGAAATATACGCAATCATGTTGATACTGCATACATAAGAAAATCATCTACCCACCTCCAGTTTGATCGTTGTCTCTATCATTTTATCTTTTTTGGTCCACTTAACATTTTGTTTTCCTACCTGTTCTACTAATTCCGAAGATTCATCACGACATTACCTGCTAAACAACTCTAGTTTTCTAAAATTTTCTTTCATTGGGAGTCCATGCATCGCTGCTATAAATCAGACCCTATTGCAACTTCCCTTTTCAAAGACATCGGAAGCTTTGTTTTGACGATCCTATTTAGATCTTATTTAAGTTAACAAAGGGATTCGATGCAAATTTTATCTCGGGTAATTTTTTTTTAATTCAACAGTCTTCTTCAACCCCTCTAAATACAACAATTTATCGGCTTGTTTTGTGATTTTTTGTTCAGTTTTACCATTTTCTTTTCCATACGTTAATTGTAGACTTTTTTTTCTTCTTGATTAGGCCAACTAAGGACTTCTAGCCAATTTCAACTTCTTATTCGTTTTCCTTTTCTTTCCTCCAGTATTCTTTCATTTGTCTACTATGTTTTTTCTTCCTGTCTTCAGACCAGTTTTTTTCACTCCCATACCTAGGAACCCTTCAGTATTCAGTACCTTTTCCCCAAGCACTTCTCCGTCAGTTGTATATTCAGACTGTATGTTTTTTTCTATATACTTCTTTACTTCATGCCTCCAGCTTGTTACTGGCTTATTTCCCAACAAATATTTGAAGATCTTCTTCGTTAATCTACAGTATTGCATTTGACATTACTTCCGATACATTTTGTATATATTGATGAATTTCATCATTACTACACAAGCGGGCCTAGTATTTTCCTAAGAATTCGAGTTTCTGATTTTTCCAATTTATATAAATTGTGGTTTAATGTTAGACATTTGCTAACATACAGACATTCTGGCTCCACTACCGTGTTGCAATGCCTTATTTTTGCGTTTTTTTTGGAACCATTTTTGTTGTGAAGGTCTTTAGTTATACCAACTGACCCACCCATTTTATATATCCTTTCCTCTGTAGCAGCTTATTCCAAACTATTTTCTTGGACTTCCTCCCCAAGATAATTAAATTTTTTAACTATTTCAATCTGACCAATTGCTGTTTTCAGAAACTTCGGTGAAAAAATTGTAAAAAATTTGTTTCTTTCTACAGAAATTCTTAATCGGTCCTACTATCTACTTCTAAAAGATTAATCTTTGTCACATTTTCAGACAGTAAAGCGAAGTCATCTGCAAATGTGAGACGGTTTATTCGAATATCTTTTTGTCCTGTTTCCAATCTTGTTCATGAAATCTTATATTCATCCAGTTTTTCACTTCAAATTCTCGTCATTTTTCTAGAACATGGTAGGTCGTCACCTTGTCATACACCTGTGTTCATTTCGGTTGGCTGAGATATTTCTCTCGCAAATTTCACTTTAGATACTGTGTCTGTGTTTCACGAATTAGATTTGCTAGTTTAGACTTTACACCAAATTCTCCGATTATTTCAGCTATAGTTTGGGCATCGACGGAATCAAAAGGTCTTCTTGAAATCAACAAACACTAATGCAATTCTTTGTATTAATTAATTTGTGGTGAGTAATTAACTTAAGATTAAATATTTGTTCTGAACGTGATCTGCCCTTCCTAAAACCACCTTGATATTCACATAAATGACTATGCAGTGTTTTTCTACTATGTTTAGTAAAATATTGGGAACTATTTTATATATAACTGGTAGCAAAGACATTCGTCAGTTGTCGTTAACATCTTGTTTATGGTCTTTCTGATGTAGTGAGTTTATCAATGCTAGGCAACTTTCTTCTTATTACAAACGAATGTAAGGCCGTTTATCAAATTTGCTGTAATAATTATTTCCATTATTTGCTGTTTATCTACATTGCAAGTAAAGAGAACAGTATCATCAGCAAAATGAAAATGGTTTAAATAAGTGTCATATACCTATATTACTTCCTTGATTTCCTAGTTTAGGGATCTGAAAACTCTCTCTTGGCTATTTATAACAGTATAATTTCTGCAGTATACTAATATCGGCTGAAACAGTGCTTTTTTCCCCACACTTCTCTTCAACTGAATTTACGAAACGGAGACAATGTGGTAATTCATATTCATTGTTCTCTTCTATAATTTCGGTTACGGTATGCTAATAGCTCATTGTACTGTAACTGCTTCTAGAGGAAACCTGTTACATTTTCACCGCATACTTAGGGGTAATTTTGATGAATATTTTGTACATTACAGAGAGAACATTAATAGGTCTATAGTTTTATATGTCTTAACTGTCTCTTTTCTTGTGACGCGGGACAATTACAGCACAGTTCTATTTTGGGATGTATCTTTGCAAGTACCTTCTGTACTACGTTTGTTTCAGTTTCAGCCATACATATTACAAATCCGGCATCTATAGTCGCATTTCTTTCCTTCATACTTAGAATAGCTACGAACACGTCACGTTACATTAGTTTTAGAAAGCCGTTAAATTCATTATTGTCTATGTAAGTTCCTTTTTCATCTCTTGAACTGAACAACATTTTTGAAATCACTGTAATTTTTTGTGTGTGTTGTCTTCCATCCTATCTAATGAAATTTGATGTCTACTCAACATGCATTCCTGGTTTGGTTTCTTCATGATCTTATTTCTTTCGCCTACTTCTCTAACCAAAATTTCATTTGCATCTTCGCACATTCACTCCAAGACCTCTTTGAACAGATTTGTTAGCCTCAGCGATTTCTGTCATGTTTCTCTTATGGTTTCCTTGAAACGCTCGCCTTATCTTTAATAGTTTTCTAGTGCGATTTCAGATTATTTTTTACTTTACTTTCTTCGTATCTGCAACGTACTACACTGTTTATGTAAGTACCTATGTTAAATAATTGCCCTATTCGTCTAAGGTTGTACAACCTTCATTTCGTAATAAACTGAAGTTGTTGCTTAATTTAATTAGGATTCTCCATATCTTAAACAAACTCGTGTAATCCACAGTTCTGACTTCCTGCACAGTGAATGTGTTTTTTTTCCCTAGCTTCGTAGTTGTTTTTACTGTGCATCGTGCGCATGTATGACCACTCAAAGTTCTGAAGTAATTGAGGTCGGTCATACCCTCAATAATTTCTTTGGTGTTCCATAAAGCATAGCATGTTCGTTAGATCTTTACCAAATCCATTTTCAATTTGTTTTATACCGTTACGAACGAACATGTTGTTCTTATTGGCAAATATGACATCTCATTATCAGACGCCAAATATCTCAGCGAAGATTCGAACTTTAGTTTTTGTTCTGCTTTCGTAAAACAGTCTCTCATTCTCATCATTTCTTCAACTCTTTCCGAAGGTCTTCTTCCTGCACATCAGACTGTGAGGACGTTAGTGGACTGACTTGAATAAGACATATGTAGTATCTTTTCTTTGTTTTTAAGCTATTTTTGCAACCACATCTGTAATACGTACAATATTTTTAGCACCGTTTGTAATTTTCTTTTTACAACTAAACCTGGAGCACATACCTGTTTTTCTTCCCTAGTCCAGCTGTTTGTAGTTAAACATATGTACTGATTTTAAATCTACTCAGGTTTAATTTTTTTGCAGCGTTAAATTTTATTTAACTCCTCTTCCAACTCTATTATACTGCCTTTTACTTTTAGTGTTCTGCAGTTTTTTGGCCCTAAATAAAAATTAGTAGAGGTGGTAGTAATAGTAGTAGTAGTAGTAGTAGTAGTAGTAGTAGTAGTAGTAGTTTCATTCGTCTGTGGCTTACTTTTATAAGGATACTGGCCGTGTCGTTGTATTATAGTTTAAGAATAAAAAAACGTAATTCAAGTATACAGGCATTTACATACGTACAGGCCAAATTTGGCCGGCTGTGGTCTTATTGTAGAAACCTTTCTGGCATTTTCCAGAAGTAATTTAGAAATCGACAGAAATTCTAGATCAGGATGGTCGGATGAGGATTAGAGTCCTAGTGTACAATACTGTTTTGTTCATACATCCTTGGAGTAGGTTATTTCATTATGTAAAAACTATTGCTACACTGTTCATTCATTTCTCAGCACTAATTATTGTACACGCTACCTACACTGTACAAACATTGTCAATTGTCATCAGAATGACGATGACGTTTGTTTTCCATTTTGTGTAACGCTACTACCCATACGCTTGCTTAAAAAACTGAGTCACTGTCCCTCTATAATAAGTGAGATTTTGACCTCAGAAATAGGGTAAAATGACAAGGTTGTCCAATCTAGAACACTGGTATTGGGCTTTTTAGAAGAAAAAACATCAATTTGTGAAAGTGCGCCGTGAAACGATTGAGGTGTTCTATTATTGAAATGAAATGGCTCTGAGCACTATGGGACTTAACATCTATGGTCATCAGTACCCTAGAACTTAGAACTACGTAAACCTAGCTAACCTAAGGACACCACACAACACCCAGTCATCACGAGGCAGAAAAAATCCCTGACCCCGCCGGGAATCGAACCCGGGTACCCTGGCGCGGGAAGCGAGAACGCTACCGCACGACCACGAGCTGCGGACTGTTCTATTATTATTTACCTGTTTTACGTATTTCTTTCCAACTCCTACTCGGTGTTATCTAAGTAATCCATAACTTATAGAATGTATTATTTAATAGGAAGAGATTAACAGTCTTTTCAAATAAATTTATTTTAGTGATCCGCTTACTTTCTTAGACACTTTATTCTACAGTTTTATTACTTCACACAAAATTCCGTTTTGATAGTTTTATTTGTTATTTCTTGGTGGAATTTCAGTCAAGATCTAGAATTCTTTGTGCAGTAATTATCAAACTTTTTTATATGCTTAACTGATTGGTAAAGGGAATCACGTGGTATAGTTAAAATTCGCAGTATTTTCAACAGAATTTTACGATGAGCCCTGTTTACGATTTTTAGTTATTGTTCTTGCAGCCTTTTTTTGTAATTCAAATATTGCGCTCATATGTTGTGCACTCTCCCCCAGAAAAGGATTCTGTTGTTAGGAGTAAGTGTTTTTAAGGCACATACTATTGTCTAATCTTAATTCATTCACTCGGGCCGGAATATAAACGTCCCACGAACTCGCAGAATCCAGCAGGGCCTCGGGCAGGACCCAAAGAGTTTGGTGAGACCCGTGAACAGCGCTAAATCTCGGCAGAGCTATGACAACAGTCTCAGTCCAGGACTGAGTACTTCTAAAACTCAGAACATGGGACCAACAATAGTTTAACCTACTGTGACGCTTTTCCCCAGGAAGACTACATACCTCCATTGGTGTAAGTGCCTCAAACACAATTTCCGGCATGCCGTAGGTAGTAAAGAAAACTTAAGGAGATAACGACAACTGTTGAACGTTAATCCCTGTCATAACGTGAAACATGTGTGGAGAAAACAACTCTTCGTCATTTGTGTTTGGACAGCACACGAGGTACTACTCATTAGAAAGGAATGCTGTTCGACCTACAACCGGGAAGCGAAAATATGGTGCAATATTCAAATATTGCCTTGGGATGTATGCTGGTTATTCTCTGATAGTGTTCTCTTTATCTCTGCTGTCATTTCGCAGAGCAATTTGTCATCGAAGCATCATGATCGTTGCATCATGACAAACAGATTTACAGATTATAGACAAAAATCGATTAGATGCATATTGATTTTAGCTTCCTTCGTAACCGACGGCCCTACTGCACACTAATCTCCCCGTGTCGGGTTACAGTCCTGGTGGTGGAATAAATTTTCATCACCATTACTCGAGCAGCAAGTGTTGTGGAGTGATACGTTAACGTTAAAGCTTTTATAACAATGTACGGAGCAACAGGTATGGCTTCAAGACACCTTCAGTAGAGATTCAGACGATGGTGGAGGAACAGCGATACGCCATGAAGATCCTGCACCATCAGATTTACTTTTTACGTCTTATGTTATACTACATTGGTACAGTATTGCACGAAGACGCCGCTCTTACACGCGCGGTGTAGTTCAGTATTGTCTAGTTACAAGAGGTATCACCGTGTCATTCACGATCCAGTAATATCTTTCCGACGTAATACACATGGAGTTAGTTTGAATATTATATGTAGGCAGCAAGCCACAGACGGGTCAGTCGAGCTCGACCGCCTTGTCATCCATCAGTTAATGGCGTCATCTGTATGCAGTGCGGAGGGGTTGTGATCAGCAAACTGCACTTCCAGCCATTGTCAGGTTAGCAGACCTGGGGCCGCTACGACTCCGTTATGTACCTCTTCAGTTGGCATCACGAGGCTGAGTGCATCCCTTTCCAGACCTCCCACGAAGGAAAATTCCCTGTCAGTATCGTTTCCTTTGCATGGTGGTCAGCCATACTGACCGCTCAGTTACGAAGGCCAAAGAGCAAGACATACCTAAATAAAATTTTCTGTATGTATATGATGGCGATCTGTAACATTTTTGAGCCAATTAACCTCAATAGTAAATTCAATTTCT
Source organism: Schistocerca cancellata (assembly GCF_023864275.1). NCBI lineage: Eukaryota > Metazoa > Arthropoda > Insecta > Orthoptera > Acrididae > Schistocerca > Schistocerca cancellata. The sequence continues at coordinate 206,328,120 of NC_064629.1, read as the reverse complement.
GTAGTATATCTCCCCCAATTGGAAATGGAAATGAGCGTTTGGCGTCATTGGCCGGGAGGTGGTGCAGATATTATTACACGCGACGCCACATTGGGCGACCTGCGCGCCGGATGGGGATGAAATGATGATGAAGACAACACAACACCCAGTCCCTGAGCGGAGAAAATCCCCAACTCAGCTGGAAATCGAACCCGGGCCCGCAGGACAGCAATCCGTCACACTGGCCACTCAGCTATCGGGGCGGACATCTCCCCGAACTGACTGGTCCTCACGAATTTCATGATTTGTTTGAAGTGGTTTTGTAATGATTGTAGTATAGCCATTTTTGTCAGAACATACGGTTGTCTCCAGAGCCGTCTTTGCTGCTCATGGGGGCTCAAGTCGAAGTGGGACTTATCACTGGAGGAATTCTACCCCAGTCAATCAGATTCCAGGTCGAAGACGCGCCTGGGAACGCCAGGACAGCGGTGGGATACGAACGAGAATGTCGCGAGCCATACGGCACGACAACCAAGAGTGATGGTCTTGAGTGCCATTTTTTTTGTCATAGCAGGTCTCCTTTGGTTGTCATCCTCTGCAACCTTGCAGCACAGCGGTACGTCCACACATTCTGCGCTTCGTTTTGTTACACTTCATGGCAAGTCATCTTGGGCTTACATTTCAGCAAGATAACACCTGCCCGCACACGGTGAGACTTTCTACTGCTTGTCTTGGTGCTCCAACCATCTCCGAAATTCGACAATTTAATGTGCTTATTGGCGAGAATTCGGCACGATAACCCTCAGGAGGTCAGCCAAGGACTCTATCAATCAATGCCAAGCCGAATAACTGCTTGCGTAAGGACCAGGGGTGAACCAACGTGTTACTGACTTGCTCAATTTGTGAAACTCTTTCTTTTGAATAAATTATCCACTTTGTCTAAAATTTTAGCCTTTATTTGTAATTACATGTACATCACTTCTACCGATTTCCGTCCCATACGGGTAATTCCTTCGTGGTACGTTTTTTTCCTTTTTTTTTCTTAAAATGAATTACTAATTCTCTTCTTGTCTGGAGTACAAATCGGGATCCCTTTTGACCCACTTCCATTTTCCCTCAATGATTAAGGGTGCAAGCACGAGGAACCCAAATAAAATAAAGTTGCCTGCGGTCTAGTATTAGAATATGGACAAATCTTGATCATATTTCCTGAGTGTATTTTCGTTATGTGATTGCAACTATAAGAAAATGCGTGAGTTTCACAAACCGTTTGTCCTCCATAAACCAAGCTCTGATAATACGGAAGGGAAGATTAGAGGTTAATGTCCTGTTGCAAAGACAGAAACCAGTATTTCTACAATACTCCGTTGTCAAGAAATGCTAAATTTCAGAATTTGTATGAGAGCCTCTGTAACTTTTGGTGTCGAGTAGGCATGTAGCTGCAGGTTAACTCTGCAGCCCAATGTGGTAGGCCTACCTGGATTGCTTAACTAAAATACCACTGTTCAAGGAACACAGGAATCCACGTTCTAATATTGGCTCAGTACGCAGTTTCAAGACGCTGTGAATATTTACGGAAAAAGCAAACCACTGATAACCTAAATAAGGATGGCCGGACGCGGGTTTGAACCGTCGTCCTCCCGAATGTGAGTCCAGTGTGCTAATCACTGGGCTACCTCGCTCGACTGTGAAAATTGCATGGAACTTCATTAGGATATTTTGATACAGAGTCGCCTTTAAGACTGTTCCAATATGGGATTTGACGGTGTTCAGATGTTTAAATAGAACCTGACGCTCGGCTGCTGTGGACACAGCTCAAAGAAAGGCCACAGAAACCATCGGAACAAGAAACATCAACATGCTAGAATATGAAGACACAAGATTTATAAAATAGATATTTATAGTAGTTCAGTTAGGTTAGAATCAATTTGACGTAGATCTTCAGTAGACAAGCAAATTTTAGGTGATATTGTGTAGCGCGATCTACATTATTCGTTTACTGAATTTCTGAAATTGATGTATTTGTAATAGTCATTTATTACCTTATGGTACGACTCCTTGAGGAACGTCGTTGTTGAGTAGCATAGTTGTTAAATCATTGTATCAACGTGTTCACTGCCTGCTTGAAAATCAAAGCCTGAATTGAATACAAATTCAGCTCTTCGTATTAACTGACACCTGTCTATGGCATGATGACTTCTGCACGTTGAGTGAACTGAGCCCAGACTCCAATCTGCATTTACCTTTGCGACAAATGGTCATTATGTCTTCGGACCACACTATTGTCCATTATCGCGCTTCAAGGAGTTTAAGGACGGTAGTCAAGAAACGACTGCATTATTAACATCAAATTCAGCTGAATAGTTCTCGTAGTAGTGTATTTCATAATATCACTTTGGCCTCTGAGGGTATTTCTGTCCCTTTCCCGAGATGTATCTTGCACTGCCCAAGAGGCAGGGGTACGTTGTTTTCCGCTGTTCAGCGATGACGCGGTTGCGGCCATGCCACTGTACATGTTTGTCTCGATTTTCGGTGTGTTATGAGTGGTGTTAACTGCCCACACATTAGGTGCGTGGAGACGCTAAGTTTGCTTAGATTCTGTGCCATCGCCATTCACGTGATGAAGCCTTTCTCGAGGTCTATTTGTTTTGCTGGCGCTTAGAGAGCGCCAAAGGCAAACAAAGCACATTTTTAGGGATGAGCACATACAGTGCGATCACTGTGGCGTGGCGTACCTCAGGTTCAGAAAAAGGAGGGCAGCAGTAAGAAGGGACCATTAGTGCGGACGAGGACCGACCTACATCGGAGAACCAAATTTACCTTTTTGTATTTTATTGCAGCAGCGAGTTTACAAGAGGAAACTGGAGGTATCTTGGTAACATGTAGAGCAACACGTCAGCAGGAACGAATGACATTTGTAAGTTTCAGATGTGCGAATGCAGGAGCAGGTTTCATGGGACAGAGCATCTATGCAGACGAATGGGAGCATAGTTTCAGACCAATTCGGCATTGGGTGACAATATTGCAACCGCTACGGTCGCAGGTTCGAATCCTGCCTCGGGCATGGATGTGTGTGATGTCCTTAGGTTAGTTAAGTTTAAGTAGTTCTAAGTTCTTGGGGACTGATGACCTCAGAAGTTAAGTCCCATAGTGCTCAGAGCCATTTGAACCATTTGACAATGCTGCCGGAAGTACCAAGAACAGGAGGACTATACATAGAGTAGTTATAATTTAAGAGTAGGCAGGGCATAGAGATGAAGCTGACAGGTGTTGGGTAAAGAAAATAAGTTAATACTAAGTGTTGTGTGGAAAGAGTATGCTGGGTGAAGAGTAGATGCAGTGCTGGCCTATCATAGGGGTAGTGCATGAACGGGAAATGGTAATAACCCTACTCTCATACACAGACCAGAGACACTTCCCACCATATGTTTAAGACAAGTATGAATGTTAAGAATTTCATGTTTAGTTTATACAATAACACATATTCCTTCTTTTCATTATTTATTACAATCCCTCAAGTAATTGTATATGTGCTCATACTGTATTTATTCAAAGAGCTCATGCAGACAATCTTGCGCCACAGCAAGGCCCAGAGGGATTCCCCAGGTGGACACACCCACCCTACAGATGGCGTCCAGAACCAGGTGGCCACGATCTGGACGAGTTGCTCCTGCAGCTGTGTACCATGATGCAGACAAACAATGACGACAGTGGAGACATCACAATTTATACACTGGCACAGTGAGAGAGAGGATATCGTCACCAGGCGATGGGTTGCACACCAAAGGCAACGCTGTCTCACCACCTGATCCAAGAGGAGACTGTATTCTTTCAACTACTGGATCGAAAGACGAGATGGGGCTGAGACGTCACTACTTGAGTTGGAGATGTTGGGCGCAGTGCAATCACACCAGTGCCTGATTCCCTCCCACCAGATGTCGTGACCATTGCCCAGACTTCCAACTGCTGCCAGGTCGAGACGATGCCAACAGCCCAGTTGCCTCATTGATGTTGCTATGGACCAGATGGGGGATCAGAGCTCCTACATCAAGCGCTAAGTGAAGGGCGAGCCTGACTCTGGTGTGACCTTCCTTCACCTCAATGCTTCAGCCAGTCCAGGGACCAATTGTGTGTGTTTAGTGCCATGTTCTATCTGTGTGTCTTGATAAATGTAACATGTCTCCCCAGGGACCCTTGTGGAGGGGGAGTGTGAAACTTTTTTTTACAGCTAGTCTAGTGTAGATAAATTGTGAAGCGTTCATCTTAAGTAACACAAAGACAGTGATTTTAAAAGGTCTTGGAGATAAAAGAAACAATATTATAATGCCCTAGGAAATACCCACAACAGGTGCAACATATTATTTATTTATTTATTTTTTTAGATTTTGGGAATGAGTGTGTTTCTTAAGTTATAATTATTGTCTGTTTATGTATCGAGGATGACTGAAACCTTGTGTAAGATTGAGCAGGGTAAATCACTCAGGAAGAGAATGGTGCGAAATCCACCGAATTGTAATATGATTAGGGACATTAGTCGTCTCTGACCTCAGAAATTATGTGAATAAGTAAACAAATAATGCTGCAAAGCCTTCTAACCGCTTAGTAATTGTCTGTCTGAAGGCTGGGATGTAGCAACGATCCTTGGGTCCACATGAATCATACTACACTCATCAATGTTCACAAGACTGCAGGCATGCAGCTTTGTGTGAGTGAGTGACCCTTGAGGTGAATGATATCAAGTTAGAATGTTTCTTATGTGTGGCCTTGGTTGGCAAAGTCGCCCCTAACACTCATGTCACATTGTGAGATCGCAATACTATTTGATGATTTACTCCGCCACCCTATTTGCCAACCAGCCGCCACCCAGGGGAATTTTAACTATTCGTTCCACATTTGTGCTGCCTTCCGACCATGTTTTATTTTTATCATCTCGCATAACATGTATCTCTTTGTCCTATTTTATAATAAATAAACTTGTGCCATAACTTTTATAAAAGATCAATCCAATGTTAATATATTAATCACTCATCAACAGATGACTAAAATAATGACAGGGCCACCATTTCATTAATAGTGTTTTAGCATTCAAGTTCTTTTGAACTCTGATAAATGTGATAGAGTCTAATGATGGTTTCAACAACAAAAACAGTGAAAGGTCAAAATCAATTCAGCAGATACATGGGGCAGGTAGTCAAGTGGAAGCTTCACTTGTTAAAGTGATTGCTGTCAGGGCGGTAACTCAGAGTCGCCTGTCGCCTTCTGAAATACACCGCAAGTCCAGTGTTGTCTTGCACTGGACTGGGACTCGAACCTAAATTTCCTGCTTATTGCGCCGGCCGGGGTGGCCGAGCGGTTCTAGGCGCTACAGTCTGGAACCGCGCGACCGCTACGGTCGCAGGTTCGAATCCTGCCTCGGGCATGGATGTGTGTGATGTCCTTAGGTTAGTTAGGTTTACGTAGTTCTAAGTTCTAGGGGACTGATGACCTCAGAAGTTAAGTCCCATAGTGCTCACAGCCATTTGAACCATTTGAACCTGCTTATTGCGAGCGGTCGCCTTAACATAGGCTATCTGTATAGGTAAGGCGGCTGCTTGCGATAACCGGGAAATACGGGTTCGAGGCCCGATGCGGCACAAATTTTCATTGGCATCATTCCATGATACACTTCATTGTTGTCCATATCTACAACAAATTTTCATAGGCGTCATTCCATGATAAAGTTGATTGTTGTCCATATTTACAACTGCGAATACAATTCATGTGAAACAAATTACTGTTCTGAAGGTATGTGAGATCGTCTTTTTCGGTAAAGGAGGTGTGGTCAAAGATGTAGTATTATAAGGATAGCAAAACGCTGTGTTGTACGTTCGAGGCTGAGAAATGTATGAAATTTAGAAATTATCAAAATTTTAGGAGCATAGAACTATGCTGTTTACTGAGCATTTTATACTCTTTTTAGTATCAAAAAGAATATACATAACTGAAATAGAACTATGAGAGATACGTCTCTCACGACAGTTGCAGTCCAACAGCAAACTCTAATTCTGTGAATTCCCAAAACACTTTACAAGAAACAGTTCTAGCATCACTAGTATCTGTCCCCAAACAGCCGCAAATGTCTTGTTGATTTCCAATGTAGTCGCTCCGGGTTGTACCGTTGTCTATAAATATCTTTACGAAATTTAGTCGAGACACAGACTCGAAGAAGTACTTCTTGGTGACGTCATTGCTCTGCTGCGCATCTGTTGACAGCGTATGAGTGTCACTATTAATCGTCAACGGCATCAATATACAAAAAACAAAAAACTAAGTGCTCCCATCTATATAAGTTCGGGACGTCGAAGACGCTCCACGATAACATGGTGACCTCCGCCAACGCTTAATCCTACCCAGTTCAGCAGCTACACTAAATCGTGGCTCTTCAGAAAATAGAACCTATCTGCTATCAGTGTGTACTTAGTGATGTTTTTCCGAGAAATGTTTTTTGGTTCTCCAGTGTGATGATGGTAATCTGGCAAACACAGTAAGTGTACTTCTATAAAAATCTCCCTCAAAGTCACAATTTTGGAATTGTTTTTCAAATTTGCGTTCGGTAGAATAGACTGGATGTGTGAGCAAATGCTGCAGTTAGCCAAAGACGATCTTGATGTGATCCTCTTAGAATACCTCATGTTGTATGTAATGAGTACACGGTTGTGAAGTTATACTTTGAGGGATTTGACTATCATTTGCTACCTGGTGCTGACACAAGGCTCGTTATGGTTCGTTATGATTCACATTTCGGTAACTCACTTTGTTGAGAAGCTATTCGCCTTTTGCTTGTATTGAAGGGAAAACTGCTATCTAAAGTCGACGACTTTTCGTATTCCAACATTTGAGCGTACCCCCATCTGCTGTATATAGCTAAAGTTTTCTCCTTCACGGTATAGTTATAATGAAGGTACATTACAAGATGTGTTGGAAATGACTTCCTCTAACCTGTATCCACAGGTTTCGTGAATATGGTGATATATCACAACTAGGAAAAAGACACTGCAACCACTGGAGACAGCGCCACAGATTACTCTAGAGTCGCATCACATCACACACATACCATATTAATCCATATATACTAAGGTGACAAAAGTCATGGGATACAGCCTAACATTGTGTCGGAGCTCCTTTTGTCTGCTGTAGAGCAGCATCTTGACGTGGCATGGACTCAACAAATCGTTAGAAGTCTCCTGCAGAAAAACTGAGTCACACCGTCTCTATAGCCGCCCCTAATTGCGAAAATGTTACCAGTGCAGCTTTTTGTGCACTGACCACTGGATTACGTCACACAAATGTTCTATGGGATTAATCTGGGTGGCCAAATCATTCTGTCGAACTGTCCAGAATGTTCTTCAAACCAACGCAAACAATTTTGGCACGGTGGCACGGCACACTGTCATCTATAAAAATTCCATCGTTTTTGGGAACATAAATTCCAAGAACGGCTGCAAATAATCTCCATGTAGCCGATCATAACAACATCACCATTTCTAGTCAATGATCGGTTCAGTTCGGCCGGAGGACCCAGTCCATTTTTGTAAACACAGCCCACATTATTATGGACCCACCAGCAACTTGCACATTGACAAGTTGAGTATGCACCACCCTCGAATCCTACCAACTGAATTGGGACTTATCTGACCATGCCACGGTTCTCCAGTCGTCTAGGCTCCAAACGATTTGGTCACAAGCCCAGGAGAGGCCTACTGTCCTAACGGATATGCTTCTCGTATGTCCCGCATTGATTTCTACGGTTTCTCACGCAATGTTACTTGTCTGTTAGCACTGACAAGCATACACAAACGCCGCCGCTGCTCTTAAGTGAAGGCCGTCGGCCACTGTGTTTTCTTTGGTGAGAGGTAATGCCTGAAACTTGGTATTCTCGGCACACTCTGGACGCTGTGGATCGTTTAATACTTAATTTTCTAGCGATTTCCGAAATGGAATGGCCCATGAGTCTAGCTCGAACTGGCATTCCGAGTTCAAAGACTGTTTATTCCCGTCGTGCGGCCATAGTCACGTCGGAAACCTTTTCACACGAATCACCTGAGTATTAATAATAGCTCCGACAATACACCACCCTTTTATACCTTGTGCACGCGATACTACCACCATCTGTATCTGTACATATCGCTATCCTATGACTTTTTCACCTCAGTGCAGTTCCACGTGATTATGGATGTTTACACTCTCGATACGTGTTTTGGTAATAAATAAACAATGACTAGTAACAGTACACTTGCTGGAAGGAGGGGCACACAGCAGTAAGTCGCAATTCCATTACTTTTTATTATTCTTGCAAATCTAGATTTCAGCTATAAGTAGCCAAATTCAGTGCATTTGCGTTACAATTCAACAGACATGCGGCAGTTCATGTCACCAAATGTTCTTACAGATGTACAGGCAGAAGGACACTAAGGCGCCTCGTTGTCCTTCTGCCTGTACTCCTGTAATAACGTATGGTGACATTAACCGCCACAAGTCTGTTGAACTGTAACGCAAATCCACTGAATATAGCTATTTATATCCGAAATCTAGATTTACAAGAATAATAAAAATTAATGGGACTGCGACTGACTACTATGTGCCTCTGCTTCGAGTCTACGGTCGCTGTGAACAACGGGTCCTGATGGAATCAAAGTTGGTTAATACACTTATTGTTTAATTCGAAATAAATTAAGTGCCAATTGCATCTTTCTTGCAAACGAGATGCGGAATTTGGCTTTACTGCAATTTTGTAGTACCCCGTCGTAACGTAACACAGTCCTTTGGACATGTAATGCTACTTGACATATTATAACTTTCTAACGATATATACCAGTTTCATAACCATGGCAGCTGTCATCCAAATCAGGAACCTCGGGCAGAAGTATGTATAGTGCTTCCCAGTACTGCAGCTTAAGAACTGCTCGATCTTGACAGGAAGAAAGCAGGTTGGAGTTTCAAGTCTCGTAGGCGTGGAGGACGGTAGAGAACGAGCACTAACTTGAATGGGCATGAGAATCATATTGGCCCGGCACAGGCACTATTTCGGGTCTGCGCCGACTGCCAGAGATAACGTGGCAGAAAAAAGGGAGGCGAAACCGGAAGAGCGAACTGATACACATGAACATACAGTACAAACGCTTTCCGTAAGTCCCTCCGAGTAAATTTCATTTATGGAACTGTTCGGCGGGGTCGCCCGGCCGGAGTCGCTGAAAACGACTGTTTCCTTAAACGACTGGTCTCTGTTGGTCACGACGAGGTTTTCAGTGACACAGCTGTATAAGGCCTGCTATGAGCACGTGATTGATAGCTTTCACTTGTGTGAACGCTTAAACCAGTAGTCTTCCAGGCTTGGGGACGCTGTGCAAAGACGTTCAAGCAGGGCGCCCCCACTACAGCAAAGGAGAAGTAACAACATCCACCTCCAACGCAACCAAACGCCGAATGGGTGACAGTTGTTAATATTATTTATACCAAAAAAGGCAAAGGAATTCTCACTCGTAGCTACACGCGAAGGGAGACGAGCGCACTTCGGATAGTTCGGCGATTCTCTCGGAGCCGGCCGCGGTGGTCTAGTGGTTCTAGGCGCGCAGTCCGGAACCGCGCGACTGCTACGGTCGCAGGTTCGAATCCTGCCTCGGGCATGGATGTGTGTGATGTCCTTAGGTTAGTTAGGTTTAAGTAGTTCTAAGTTCTAGGGGACTGATGACCACAGATGTTAAGTCCCATAGTGCTCAGAGCCATTCTCTCGGAAATCCGTCGCGCAGGACTATCAGCCTGTCCCCACTCATGGGAAGGTGGAGAAATGAGACTTTAGCTTATTAAAACTAGTGTTTTTTCTTCTATTCACATACACTTTTCGTGGCGTCAGTCACACACAATGTGATCAAAAGGATCCGGAAACCCCCAAAAACATACGATTTTCATATTCGGTGCATTGGGCTGGCAGCTGCTGCCCCTACTCCATATCGGCGACCTCAGTGGTCATTAGACATCGCGAGAGAGCACAATGGGGCGCTCCGCGGAACTCACGGACTTCGAACGTGGTCAGGTAATTGGGGGTCACTTGTGTCATATGTCTGCACGCGAGATTTCCGGACTACTAAACATCCCTAGGTCCACTGTTTCTGAAGTGGAAACGTGAAGGGACACGTGCGGCACAAAGCGTACAGGCCGACCTCGTGTGTTGACTGACAGAGACCGCCGACAATTGAAGATGGTCGTAATGTGTAATGCATGATCTATCCAGATCATCACACAGGAATTCCAAACTGCATAAGGATCCACTGCAAGTACTATGACAGTTAGGCGGAAGGTGAGAAAACTTGAATTTCATGTTCGAGCGGCTGCTCACAAACCACACATCAAGCCGGTAAATGCCAAATTATGCCTTGCTTGGTGTAAGGAGCGGAAACATTGGACGATTGAACAATGTAAAAACGTTGTGTGGAGTGACAAATCACGGTACAGAACGTGGCGATCCGATGCTAGGGTGTGGATATGGGGAATGCCCGGTAAACGTCATCTGCCAGTGTCTGTAGTGCCAAAAGTAAAATTCGGAGGCGGTGGTGTTGTGGTGTGGTCGTGTTTTTATGGAGGGGGCTTGCACCCCTTGTTGGTTTGCATGGCATTATCACAGGACAGGCCTACATTGATGTTTTAAGCACCTTCTTGCTTCCCACTGTTGACGAGCAATTCGGGAATGGCGATTGCATCTTTCAATACAATCGATCACCTGTTAATAATGCATGGCCTGTGGCTGAGTGGTTACACGACAATAACATCCCTGTAATGGACTGGCTTGCACAGAGTCCTGGCCTGAATCTTACAGAACACCTTTGGGAGGTTTTGGAACGCCGACTTGGTGCCAGGTCTCACCGACCGACACCGATACCTCTCCTCAGTGCAGCACTCCGCGAGGAATGGGCTGCTATTCCCCAAGAAACCTTCCAGCACCTGATTGAACGTATGCCTGCAAGAGTGGAAGCTGTCATCAAGACTAAGGGTGGGCCAACACCATACTGAATTCTAGCGTTACCGATGGAGGGCCCCACGCCCTTGTAAGTCATTTTGAGCCAGGTGTCCGGATACTTTTGATCACGTAGTGTAGCTGCACCGAACCTGTGACGGTCGATTTGCGACCAGTTGTATACAGGGTGTTTCCGTAAGAGTGTGCAAAAACGTAACAGGATATAGAGAATGCTCCACTGAACAATTTGACGTGGAGAATCTGTGGAGGAAATGTGGAGGTAAACGTGTCTACCGCTTTGTCTAGCATTACCGTTATCCAACTTATTTACAACTAACATGCGTACAGGTTTACATGTACTGTGCTGTTTATTTACATTTACATCCTTTATTTCCTGCAAGGAAACAAGGAGGACGAGCCTGATTACTAGGAAGTCATGGTGCAGAAGACCATCTGAATGGCCACTTGTACTAGAGGTTCGCGCAAAGAGCTCTCCCTGAGTTGTTGGGGAACGTACGCTTCGCTGTTCGTGAGAGGATGTAGATACAATATGACGGTTCACCGCCTCACTTCAGTGTGGATGTCTGCAACCATCTCAGTGCTGTATTTCCTGGTCGATTGAGTGGAAGGGGAGGTCCTATCTCATGGCCTGCGAGGTCACCTGACCTGAATACCCTTGATTATTTCGAACGGGAGTAGCTGTAATCACTTGTGTGTGAGACCCCAGTGCATACGGAGATGGAATTAGTTGCCAAAATTGTAGCTGCCTGTGATGTGATTCAAAACACACCAGGGATCTTTGTCGGGGTACGTCAGAATCTTGTTAACCGATGATATGCTTGCATTGAGGTTGATGGCCGTCAGTTTCAGCACATTTTGTAAGATACAGTACAAATGGTACGTTCATTGTATCCCTGAGGGTATTTGCAGTTAACTGTAACTAATGTAAATAAAAAAAGTACACAGTAATCTGTTTTTATTCTGATTATCTCCTTAAGCTGGCTTCTCCGACCCACTTTCCACGCCCGGGTTCCCGGGTTCGATTCCCGGCGGGGTCAGGGATTTTCTCTGCCTCGTGATGGCTGGGTGTTGTGTGCTGTCCTTAGGTTAGTTAGGTTTAAGTAGTTCTAAGTTCTAGGGGACTGATGACCATAGATGTTAAGTCCCATAGTGCTCAGAGCCATTTGAACCATTTGAATCTCCGACCCAGGTTCCCTATCTCAAATTGTTCAGTGGAGCGTCCTCTATGTCCTGTTAAATTTTCGCACGCTCGCACCGAGACATCCTGTATAATGTCGTTGTAATAAAACTTTCGCTACTTGAGAGGGCTCCCATGAAAAACGAGTGAACGTAGGTCAATCAAACATTGAGAAAACATTTTTAAGGACATGCGTAAGAGAAATAATAAACAGACCATTCAAAGAAACACATTTTAATTTCCACAAGAGAGGGGTAAATGTGTGCCGTGCTTACGTTCCAGGTTACAAACGTTGCTCAATTTGACGACCATCTGCATCCACGACAGCCTGGAACCGCACTAAAGGTACCATTTCACAATTGTTTGCAGCACTTTTCGAACGGTGGACCATGGGATGTTCAACTTTCGCGACACAGCTCGTGGACTGCTTAAGGATAGCAATTGCGTTCAGCATTCTCATCAATGGAAACAGTAACTTCTTCAAAGCTTTTTGGCTCAATTAGCCGTCGGGTTCTGCCAGTAGCAATTCCGAAATCGTCAGTTAATTCGAACTTCTGAATCATGCTCCTCAATCTCGGTGCTGAAAGAGGGCCTCTGCGTATTTATTTATGGCGTCGGTACTCACGAAGAGTAGCAGCACTATTGCTGTTGTTTTGATAAAATAGCTTTACAAGTAATGCGCTGTTCATATTATCTAGACCCGTGCTGACTGTCTGCAACTGTAATGCACACTTAGGCATGTGTTTTAACCCTACATCACCGTACCAGTACCGGCGCCTAACGGTGAGTCATGAAACTATTAACAAAGCAAATGCTCCAGCGCGCAGTCTGAATACTATTCCTATAAAGGTTGGTACCAATACGCTAAATAGTATCCGGTCTACACCGGTTCAAGTAGTGAGAGGTTGATTATAACTATCCTGTAGATGTTTGGACAACATGGTTGTGGAGTAACAGCGCTTGATATAAAATTAACTTATTGTTAGGAAAACAGTCTTAATCGCGTTTATTTACTTATTTAGTGCCGACCGGTTTCAGCCCATCGCATGGGCCATCTCCAGGGCGAACATAGAGCTGGTCGATTGTTGGTGGCGTCACGTCCACCAAGGTGTGGCAGGAGACTGTTCCCCTGAGGATGGCCCCTGCGATGGGCTGAATCCGGTCGGCACTAAATAAGTAAATAAACGCGTTTAAGATTGTTTTCCTAATACATCCTGTAGATGTTTGCATTTTTGCGTCTCGCGTCTCCGCAGTTACCACTGCATTACACCCTTCGTAGGACTTCAATGCTTTGCACAATCCTAGTCCTCGCATAGTTGCTTATGCTCAAAGACAAAAAATACGTAGCTATTGAATATCAGTGTTTGGTTTTTGGTATTTGACTTTTTCTGGACTTCTCGTCAATTAGCCGAGTCCAGTACAGGTGTAACTACCGTAAGACACAAAGCCATATCAATTTTTAGCATTAACCTTACAGCAGATAAGTGTTACCTCTCGCGATACAGAGAGCTTCCGGTAACAACAATTGTAGCCATGTTAGGGAGAAGCTATCCTTCGGCTACGTAATTTAGATTTACCTCGCTTTCCTTCAGTTGCTTCAGGTGAATGGACAGGTAGTTTCTCCAAAAAGGGTTCAGTCCATTCCCTTTTCCTTTCCTTTGGAAGTGAACATATTCTCCATCTCTAACGAAAGCATTGCCTACAACATGTTTGCTGGAAGCGTGTGGTCAGTTTATAGGAAACGAGCTGGCATCCTCTGAAGTGATTTAGGAAAGTCATAGATCTGGATGTGTGAACGGTCATTGAATAAGTACCGGGCGATCAAAAAGTCATTATAAATTTGAAAACTGAATAAATCATGGAATAATGTGGATAGAGAGGTACAAATTGACACACATGCTTGGAATGACATGGGGTTTTATTAGAACCAAAAAAATACAAACTTTCAAAAAATGTCCGACAGATGGCGCTTCATCTGATCAGAATAGCAATAATTTGCATAACAAAGTAAGATAAAGCAAAGATGATGGTCTTTACAGGAAATGCTCAATATGCCCACCATCATTCGTCAACAGTAGCTGTAGTCGAGGGATAATGTAGTGAACAACACTGTAAAGCATGACCGGAGTTATGGTGAGGCATTGGCGTCGGATGTTGTCTTTCAGCATCCCTAGAGATATCGCTCGATCACGATACAGTTGCGACTTCAGGTAACTCCAAAGCCAACAATCGCACGGACTGAGGTCTGAGGACCTGGGAGGCCAAGCATGACTAAAAGTGACGGCTGAGCACACGATCATCACCAAACGATGCGCGCAAGAGATCTTTCTCGCATCTAGCAATATGGGGTGGAGCGCCATCTTGCATAAACATCTTACGTTCCAGCAGGTGTTTAGCAGCCAGGCTGGGGATGATGCGATTCTGTAACATATCGGCATACCTCTTACCCCAACGGTAGCAGTTTTGCTGTCCAGCGCCATCTGTGTTTTGTGAACTTTGTTTTTTCTTGGTTCTAATGAAACCCCATGTCATTCCAAGCATGTGTGCCAATTTTTACCTCTCTATCTACATTATTCCGTGGTTTATTAAGTTTTCAAATTTATACTGACTTTTTGATCACCCGGTACTTACTGCCCTCGTACAAGGTCCTAACTACCGCGATCCCTACCTCGAGAGCTCCGGAACAAGGCGAGCTGCAATGGTTGTGGACTCACCTGGTGTGCTGTTGCGGCGGCGGCGGTGGCGGCATGTGGGTGTGCGGTCTGCGGAAAGCGAAGTCGCGGTAAGTGGGGGCGCGGCCCTGGCGCGGGTAGCCGCGTGGACGACCCGCCGCCACCAGCCTCTGGCTGCGCCACTGCTGGAACCTGCAACACGACGGACTGTACTCTCCACACAGCGTATACGCACTCCTCCAACTATTTAGCGGCACGTTGTTTTGAACGAATAAACGGTTTCACTGGCCATTAAAATTGCTACACCACGAAGATGACGTGCTACAGACGGGAAATTTAACCGACAGGAAGAAGATGCTGTGACAGGCAAATGCTTAGCTTTTCAGAGCATTCACACAAGGTTGGCGCCGGTGGCGACACCTACTACTTGCTGACATGAGGAAAGTTTCCAACCGATTTCACATACGCAAACAGCAGTTGATCGGCGTTGCCTGGTGAAACGTTGTTGTGATGCCCCGTGTAAGGAGGAGAAATGCGTACCATCACGTTTCCGACTTTGATAAAGGTCGGATTGTAGCCTATCGCCATTGCGGTTTATCGTACCGCGACATTGCTGATCGCGTTGGTCGAGATCCAATGACTGTTAGCATAGTATGGAATCGGTGGGTTCAGGAGGGTAATACGGAACGCCGTGCTGGATCCCAAAGGCCTCGTATCACTAGCAGTCAACATGACAGGCATCTTATCCGCATGGCTGTAATGGATCGTGCAGCCACGTCTCGGTTGGTTGGTTGGTTGGTTGGTTGGGGAAGGAGCCCAGACAGCGTGGTCATCGGTCTCATCGGATTAGGGAAGGAAGTCGGCCGTGCCCTTTCAGAGGAACCATCCCGGCATTTGCCTGGAATGATTTAGGGAAATCACGGAAAACCTAAATCAGGATGGCCGGACGCGGGATTGAATCGTCGTCCTCCCGAATGCGAGTCCAGTGTCTAACCACTGCGCCACCTCTCTCGGTGCCACGTCTCGATCCCTGAGTCAAGAGATGGGGACGTTTGCAAGACAACAACCATCTGCACGAACAGTTCGACGACGTTTGCAGTAGCATGGACTATCAGCTCGGAGACCATGGCTGCGGCTACCTTTGACGCTGCATCACAGACAGGAGCGCTTGCTATGGTGTACTCAACGACGAACCTGGGTGCACGAATGGCAAAACGTCATTTTTCGGATGAATCTAGGTTCTGTTTACAGCATTATGATGGTCGCATCCGTGTTTGGCGACATCGTGGTGAACGCACATTGGAAGCGTGTATTCGTCACCGCCATACTGGCGTATCACCCGGCGCGATGGTATGGGGTGCTATTGGTTACACGTCTCGGTCACCTCTTGTTCGCATTGACGGCACTGTGAATAATGGACGTTACATTTCAGATGTGTTACGACCCGTGGCTCTACCCTTCATTCGATCCCTGCGAAACTCTACGTTTCAGCAGGATAATGCACGACCGCATGTTGCAGGTCCTGCACAGGCCTTCTGGATACACAAAGTATTCGACTGCTGCCCTGGTCAGCACATTCTCCAGATCTCTCAGCAACTGAAAACGTCTGGTCAATGGTGGCCGAGAAACTGGCTCGTCACAATACGCCAGTCACTACTCTTGATGAACTGTGGTATCGTGTTGAAGCTGCATGGGCAGCTGTACCTCTACACGCCATCCAAGCTCTGTTTGACTCAATGTCGGAGGTGGTTGTTATGGGTACTGATTTCTCAGGATCTATGCACCCAAATTGTGTGAAAATGTAATCACATTCAGTTCTAGTATAATAGATTTGTCCAATGAATACCCGTTTATCATCTGCATTTCTCCTTGGTGTAGCAATTTTAATGGCCAGTAGTGTACTAATAAAATTTGCTCGACCTTGCAGCCAGTTCAAGTGGTGAAACGTCCACGAGCTTCCGACCGTGAGCCGCTCGGCCTTTGTCAGCTGGCAACTGTCGTGTGGTTTCTGCTGCCGTACTCATATAGCCGCGCTGAGACGTTACAAGGAGCCAGGTCGCAGGGCGTACGTCACAGCACGTGACACTTCAGGTCTTTCTAGTGCCGATAACCGTCTCTGGCGTGGTAAGAGTAATTATTTCAGACGAGTTTAATAATTCTTACTTGGCGTTCAAATGCATGCAGGCTCTCACTAGCACACGACAAAGTTGGCACTTTTAGTGGCTACCTATTGACTGACAGTACCGTCAGTAGAGATGGCGCCCTGCAGCTTAGCTCAGATTTGGATCCAACCGACAGAAGGTTGAAGTGAGCGCGGCGGGCGCACAATTAAAATATTACCATATAGGGTGTCTCAAATGTTTTGGGTTCACAATGGTTCAAATGGCTCTAAGCACTATGGGACTTAACATCTGAGGTCATCAGTCCCCATGACTAAGAACTACTTAAACCTAACTAACCTAAGGACAACACACACATCCATGCCCGAGGCAGGATTCGAACCTGTGACCGTAGCAGCAGCGCGGTTCCGGACTGAAACGCCTAGAACCGCTCGGCCACAGCGGCCGGCTTTTGGGTCAGATTGAAACAAGTGATAATGTGTTCACGGCCGAGTACATTGAGATAGAGAACCAATGGTTGGAAATGCACACTTATTTTGTTATGGATATACATAGCATACAAAACATAACAACAATGTAGCTCATGGTAGATGTACAGAGTGACGAAGGCTAGTCTCAATAATGGAAACGGCGCATGAAGTCCTGCCGCACTCAAGCAAAGATCCCTGGTGTCTGTTGTACCAGGAGATAGGCAGCTTGGACCCAAGCAAGCAGGTCTTTATCCGTTTCTATAGGGGTTTCGTACACCAGAGAAAAATTCGAGAAATGTTAGATCCGGCGATCGCGCTGGCCCTGGGACCGGACTTCCCCTTCCAATCCAACGATGAAGGTACGTGCTCTTCTCGTGGACATTTAGATCGAAGTGGGGTGGTACACCGTCCTGTTGAAACCACATCCTTTCACAGACGACAAGGGGTATAGTCTCCGTGAACTATGGCAATACGTCTCACAAGAATACCAGGTAACGTGGACCAGTCAAACAGGGAGGCAGCAAATAATGTGGACAGAGTTGTGTGCTGTTTATCAGGTGCTGCCCGTTCCAATGTACAGCAGACACCCGGGATCTTTGCGAGAGTGCGGCAGAACTGCATGATCCATTGCACTACATGCATTGAGAGTGGCGGTCGTGGCTTTGAACAATTACTATGAGCTACGTTGTTGTTATGTGGTTTATTCTGTTATGTCCATAATACAATAAATTTGTATTTCCGACCATTGGTTCCCTGCCTCACTATAATCGGTTCTGGGTGCATTAGAATCTGTTTGAATTCGACACAGAAGTTTTGAGACACCCTGTATATGACGCAGGAGTGGGCCCCCGTAACATCACAGGCGGTGGGGCTGCTATATAAGGACGGTAGCAGCAATCCCATGACAGTCACCATATGACAATGATTGCGGAGCTCCTTGCCGACAGCTCATGCCCCTTTAATCACCAAACACAGCCGGCAGAGCGAGAAAAATTTATCATTCTATTTGAGCGTTTACTATTTAACATCATTTATGGAGGGCGTTAGGACTGTAAGTGCAGATATTTCTATTGATGGCTGAGGGCAGGATACTGGATAACGTTACACCAGTGTTTATTCTGTTACAGCTCAGAAATTATAGCTGTTACAAGTGGTATGTTTTTTGGTTGCTTAGTACCTCCAAATACATATGGCGCAAGCAAGCCATTATTATTTTCCCCTGGGCAGGAGGTCAGATATTGAAGTGAGGACGTGTGGATGCAAAACGGATGCTCTCGGCTAACAGGCGTAAACCACTTCGTGGTGTAATTCCAACTGTGCAGAAAACATCAGGTAGTTAATTACGTGATGTGTTTGTGTTAAACTATTAGTCGCACAGAAGAATTAACGCACAGAAGTTTTACATATTAAGGTGACAATTATCACAATATGTGTACCTATACCTCTGCCACCCTGTACAGCGAGAGGGAAGACTGCTGGACGCCCAGAAAAAGTAGCACACTCAAGTTAAACATATTAAGGTATTAGTTATCACAGTATGTGTACCTATGCTCGTGACATCCTGTATAGCCAGGGGGAGAGGTTATTATTGCGTAGCCTGAGGCTTCACCTTTGGCTGCTCAATGTATGCAGCCACGTTATAAGCCATCTGAAGGTTTAGGGCCACGTCGTTACATGAAGACGCCTGAGCTATTAATGTTGCCCAACAAGTTGACAGGCAAGACTCTGTGATGTCGTGAGGTGGCACTAGTTCTGACAGTCGAAAGGATCTTGTCTCTGTCTGTGATGACATAACCATGGTGGAGTATCGAAAATATACTGTAAAACAGTCTGGTGATTACTACATTTGATGTTGGTCCTGAACGCCCTTTACTGCACGAGGATGCCCCACTGCATCTATTGGGCATCACCAGTGACGTCGTGTTAATACTGATTCCTGGTCGTCCTGTTGCATCACATAATTCCAAAAAACTCAGTCAGGCTCATACTGAAGAATGGGAACAGGTATCACAAAGTGACTTCCTAAGCCACTGTGGGGCACGATACATTGGAGTGAGGCTGTGATGTATGCTCACGGGGGGGCATATTCGATACTGAAGTTTCGAACTATGAAGAAAACGATCCTCTAGAGAGAGGGTTTTCATTTTGTTTCCAATACTGTTCGGACATTTCGATTTCTATTGAGAAAGTGAACAAAGTTTCAATGATACTTTGGTGTGAAATTTATCAGTACAAAATAAAGGCATATTTAGTTACACATGAAATTGTCAGCCATTGCTTTATGTAGCATTACATGCTGTCAAAAACATATTTTGCAAATTATTTTCAACAATGTAGCATCTAAATAACTATCTATTACGATGGGAGGTCCTGCCTCAAAGACAGTTAGCGAAAAAAGGATGGGCGGGGAAAAGAAAAAACAGAGTGGCTAGCTGCTACAATTCTGCTGGATAGCTTACTTGTCTTACTGATAATGCTTACTTTTATGGGTTTCTGTTGTATACTGGACTAAGATAGTTCTGAGCTGGAATATCCGCACCAGTTCAGGCGAACGTTACATCTTGTTTCCAGAAAATAGAATTTCCAGTCCTGCATTTTGAAGTTATGTCCCTGTTGCACCATGCTGTACACAGGAGTTGATGAACTGGAAGTGATCCATAGGATCAGGAACCATTCTGTCCGCAGGGTTTCCCACAGCTGACAAAGGATGTATAGCGGTTAAGTCATCGAAGACTTAGTATAGCCATCAATCGAGATGGTATCATAGAAATTCAATTGGTTTGACATTCGAGGAACTTGGGCGCCAGGAAGTACTTTGGAGAATGAATCCTTCAATACTAACAGTGAACGAGATGACTTATCTAGCGTAAAAGTTTCATCCTCCTCGGGATAAACTGTTATACCATACGAGTGTACGTGATATTATAGTGTAGATTCGTAACCCAAACGCCGAAGAGAAACCATAAAGCTGGTCCCATGACATTGTGTTCTCCCAGAAGTAGTTTCATAAAGCAGAAATTTTTTCCTGCATTTTCGCCGGATAGGCTAACATCGACTGACCAAAACTCTGAATGACACTTTTCGGGTGCCTGTTGGCCTTCGTGCACAGTGGAAGTAAACCACGTCAAAGGCACATGCAGAGTTGTAATTTTCATGTTGCTGATTCTGAATGATGTCATTAGTTCTCTCAAGATACATTTTCTTCACCACCAAGGGTCGTAAATAATGTGTAGCCTTTTCCATTTCGAAAACCGTCAAATTCTCCCCCCCCCCCCCCCCCCCCCCGTCATCCCCCTATCCACGCCAATACACTTCAGTAACGCAATGTGAACTTCACATTAAAAGGGTGATTCTAAAAATGTGGTTGAACTCTCTAGACTAAGATGACAGAAGTCATGGCAAACCTCCTAACATCGTGTCGGACCGCCTTTTGTCCAGCATAACGCAGCGTGGCATGGGCTCAACAAGTCTTTGGAAGTCCCCTGCAGAAATACTGAGCCATGCTGCCATCCATAACTGCGAAAGTGTTGCCGGTGCAGGATGTTGTGAACGAACTGAGCTCTCGATTATGTCCAATAATGTTCGATCGGTTTCATGTCGGGCGATCTGGTTGGCCATATCATTCACTCGTATTGTCCAGAATATTCTTCCAACCAATCGCGAACAACTGTGGCGCGGTGACAAGATATCGTTGTTTGGGAACATGAAGTCAATGAATGGCTGCAGATGGTCTCAAAGTAGCTGAACATAACCATTTCCAGACAATGATCGGTCCAGTTGGACCAGAGGACCCAGTCCATTCTATGCTAACAGAGCACACACCATTATGAAGCCTCCAGCAGCTTGCACAGTGCCTTGACAACTTGGGTCCATGGCTTCGTGGTGCCTGTGCCACACTCCAACGCTACCATCAGCCCTTACCAACTGAAATCGGCACTAGCCTGACCAGGAGAGGCCGTGCAGGCAATATCGTGCTGCGTCGTTCGTCTGTTGCCTAGCCCATTAACGCCCTATTTCGCTGCACTATCTAATGGATACATTCATCGTACGTTCTACATTGATTTCTGCGGTTATTTCACGCAGTGCTGCTTGTCTGTTAGCACTGACTACTCTACGCAAACGCGGCTGCTCTCAGTTGTTAAATAAACGCCATTGGCCACAATTTTCTCTGTGGTGAGAGGTAATGGCGTGAAATTTGGTATTTCCGGCACACTCTTGACACTGTGGAGCTCGGAATATTGAATTCCCTAACGATTTCCGAAGTGGAATGTACATGCGTCTAGCTCCAATTATCATTCTGCGCCCAAAGTCTGTTAATGCCCATCGTGTAGCCATAATCATGTCGTAAGCCTTTTCACGTGAATTACCTGAGTGCAAATGTCAGCTCCGCCAATGCACTGCCCTTTTATACCTTGTGCACGCGATACTAACGCCATCTTTATATGTGTAAAAGGCTGTCCCACGATTTTGTCACCTTAGTGTGCGGTTATAATGTTGAAACAAGTCTGAAGACACTTTTTTTTTTTTAGGTAGCTGTTATATAAGCATGGGAAAGCCAGTGTTACCGATACGTCGTTAGGAGTAACCACTCCTCTCTACAGGGTGTTACAAAAAGGTACGGCCAAACTTTCAGGAGACATTCCTCACACACAAAGAAAGAAAATATGTTATGTGGACATGTGTCCAGTAACGCTTACTTTCCATGTTAGAGCTCATTTTATTACTTCTCTTCAAATCACATTAATCATGGAATGGAAACACACAGCAACAGAACGTACCAGCGTGACTTCAAACACTTTGTTACAGGAAATGTTCAAAATGTCCTCCGTTAGCGAGGATACATGCATCCACCCTCCGTCGCATGGAATCCCTGATGCGCTGATGCAGCCCTGGAGAATGGCGTATTGTATCACAGCCGTCCACAATACGAGCACGAAGAGTCTCTACATTTGGTACCGGGGTTGCGTAGACAAGAGCTTTCAAATGCCCCCATAAATGAAAGTCAAGAGGGTTGAGGTCAGGAGAGCGTGGAGGCCATGGAATTGGTCCGCCTCTACCAAGCCATCGGTCACCGAATCTGTTGCTGAGAAGCGTACGAACACTTCGACTGAAATGTGCAGGAGTTCCATCGTGCATGAACCACATGTTGTGTCGTACTTGTAAAGGCACATGTTCAACATTACCTTCCTTCAATTGGGCCAACTGGCGGTGAATCGAGGAAGTACAGTACATACTGACGGAACTAAAATGAGCTCTAACATGGAAATTAAGCGTTTCCGGACACATGTCCACATAACATCTTTTCTTTATTTCTGTCTGAGGAATGTTTTCTGAAAGTTTGGCCGTACCTTTTTGTAACACCCTGTATAAGCACGAATATGTATGTTGCGTTTAAGATATCTGTCCTTAAGAAGGATCACCACCAACAGCGGCCCATGTCCTCATTTCATGTGATTCTGTGGCAAGGGTTTGAAATTACAGTAATGAAAACTGTTTCATGTTACTGTCTACCACCAGGGTTAGCGGAACGGTGATATCGCAATTTACGTACCTCCACTACGAAAGAAATGCATTATTGATGGGTTGTGCAATATAACTGTAAGGTAATGAATGTGGTGGTTAGTGTGGTACTATGGAGTTTCGGAAGGTCACTCGATCACATCCAACACTGGGGAATACTCAGTGCTGATTGGCGTCCAGGGTCTGTGACGGGAACAGTGGTGTGACAGATTTAAAGTGTATAACCTAGCTTTCCGGATTTTTTATGTGAAATAGTTACAACGCGGGCTAAATAAAACAGTAAATGTCAGCTATTTGTGAAGAGAGCCATCGTTCATTAAATCAGAATTTCTTTTGCACTTGGTACTTTATTTATTTATTTTAGTGTGTTAGGATCACTCCGTCAAAAAATACCTTGTTGTATACTGAAATGAACCTGCAATTTGTCACTTCTAATACTTTTATCTCGAAATAAAAATAAATTCTTTGTGGAATGTTCCGATCACCTTTTTATACTTAAATTGAAGTTATCTTATTCTTTATAATTCTCAATATTGGTCCATGTAATACACATACTATGTGACATGTAGAATGATGACGAGGGTGTAGGGTTAAGGAGCCACATCCAGAGCGTTTTCACGCCCCGGGAGATGACCATAAAGGCTTTTCTATCGGTAAGCCTCAGAACCACTTTTAGGAGAATCCAAAACTGAGTCATCATTTACATCTGTGATAAACAACCATGAATACTTCCAGCGAAAATACATAAACGTGAGGAATATAGTTTTCACAATTTGCCGTGACACAGGGACAGCGCGCGGGCAAAGAAACAAGTGCCAAATACATAATGTGTGAACGTTCATGAAGTATGGACTCTACTGTGAAGACGACTGACCACCGAGAACAATAATGTTTTAGTGGATTGCTATTACGCTAAAACACATATACACTCCTGGAAATGGAAAAAAGAACACATTGACACCGGTGTGTCAGACCCACCATACTTGCTCCGGATACTGCGAGAGGGCTGTACAAGCAATGATCACACGCACGGCACAGCGGACACACCAGGAACCGCGGTGTTGGCCGTCGAATGGCGCTAGCTGCGCAGCATTTGTGCACCGCCGCCGTCAGTGTCAGCCAGTTTGCCGTGGCATACGGAGCTCCATCGCAGTCTTTAAGACTGGTAGCATGCCGCGACAGCGTGGACGTGAACCGTATGTGCAGTTGACGGACTTTGAGCGAGGGCGTATAGTGGGCATGCGGGAGGCCGGGTGGACGTACCGCCGAATTGCTCAACACGTGGGGCGTGAGGTCTCCACAGTACATCGATGTTGTCGCCAGTGGTCGGCGGAAGGTGCACATGCCCGTCGACCTGGGACCGGACCGCAGCGACGCACGGATGCACGCCAAGACCGTAGGATCCTACGCAGTGCCGTAGGGGACCGCACCGCCACTTCCCTGCAAATTAGGGACACTGTTGCTCCTGGGGTATCGGCGAGGACCATTCGCAACCGTCTCCATGAAGCTGGGCTACGGTCCCGCACACCATTAGGCCGTCTTCCGTTCACGCCCCAACATCGTGCAGCCCGCCTCCAGTGGTGTCGCGACAGGCGTGAATGGAGGGACGAATGGAGACGTGTCGTCTTCAGCGATGAGAGTCGCTTCTGCCTTGGTGCCAATGATGGTCGTATGCGTGTTTGGCGCCGTGCAGGTGAGCGCCACAATCAGGACTGCATACGACCGAGGCACACAGGGCCAACACCCGGCATCATGGTGTGGGGAGCGATCTCCTACACTGGCCGTACACCACTGGTGATCGTCGAGGGGACACTGAATAGCGCACGGTACATCCAAACCGTCATCGAACCCATCGTTCTACCATTCCTAGACCGGCAAGGGAACTTGCTGTTCCAACAGGATAATGCACGTCCGCATGTATCCCGTGCCACCCAACGCGCTCTAGAAGGTGTAAGTCAACTACCCTGGCCAGCAAGATCTCCGGATCTGTCCCCCATTGAGCATGTTTGGGACTGGATGAAGCGTCGTCTCACGCGGTCTGCACGTCCAGCACGAACGCTGGTCCAACTGAGGCGCCAGGTGGAAATGGCATGGCAAGCCGTTCCACAGGACTACATCGAGCATCTCTACGATCGTCTCCATGGGAATATAGCAGCCTGCATTGCTGCGAAAGGTGGATATACACTGTACTAGTGCCGACATTGTGCATGCTCTGTTGCCTGTGTCTATGTGCCTGTGGTTCTGTCAGTGTGATCATGTGATGTATCTGACCCCAGGAATGTGTCAATAAAGTTTCCCCTTCCTGGGACAATGAATTCACGGTGTTCTTATTTCAATTTCCAGGAGTGTAGCTTAGTAATACATGGGCTATAGACTTCGTTACTATCACAAGCCGAGACAAGATAACATCAGAAGCACAACAGTTGTGATACTTTGACAAAAATGTTCTTAGAAGTAAAGGAAGGGACATACCTTGATTGGAGGAAGGGTGAAGTCCTTGTAGTTGCTCTCTATCGTCTCGTATTTATTATATTCTTTGTACGAAAGAATAAGTTTCGTATTATGTGGACAACCTTTGGCGTTATCTCTGTTGACTATAGGTAAAAATATATTTGTGTCTTGATTTTGTGTGTCCGCTATTTCCGTTGTGTACAGTGCACAGAAAATTGTGTATACTGTTTAATATTCGTGAATTTCTGTACAAGTGGACGACAAGAAAACCGTAAGTAGAAGGTCTTTCCAAATTCACCATTAACACCAAATGCAGATCGGTCATTAATAAAAACTGCCCGTGTTTTTCTATAACGGGTGATTTTTTCACCGTGTTCAGACTCTAGGGATTAATCGAGGAGAGGATACGGAATAAAAAAGGTCTAATGAACTTATATCCGGAAATGCATGGTTTCATGCTAGAGTGCTAGAGGCCATTTATTCAATCATACTTCGTTACAGAGACTGTGGTCTAAGGCGCGCCGTACCATGCAGCCACAGTTACAGTATGCATGGTTTCCTCTTAGAGGGTGGTTCTGTTCCTCATGGTCATACCCTAGCGCCCATTCTTGCCATAACAGATGGTAATGTGTCCAATTCACTTTTGCTGACTCACTTAGTAGTGGATTTGATATAGCACTGTTGTGTTAAATTCGTATGCGCATTAATTGTGTACAAATATCTACAGCAAACTGCAAACACCGATATCTCTTGGACATGGCGTAGTGAATTTCTAATTAGTAGATTGGTTAGCAGTTACCAAAAGCTGACAGGTGCGTTGGTGCTGTGGTAGTTTCGTTGGTGCCGTTACCTGCGTCCACAGGGCTTGAAGCAGGGCTCCTTGGCGGAGCAGGCGGTGAAGGCCGTCGGCTCCCTCGGCGCCGGGCGCTCTGTCTCTGTCCTGCGGCAACGTCCAACAATGTAACATCTCTCTCCGTGCAGGCGTCACACCTGAA
This sequence comes from Schistocerca cancellata, assembly GCF_023864275.1. Taxonomy (NCBI): domain Eukaryota; kingdom Metazoa; phylum Arthropoda; class Insecta; order Orthoptera; family Acrididae; genus Schistocerca; species Schistocerca cancellata. The sequence continues at coordinate 206,301,728 of NC_064629.1, read as the reverse complement.
ACCAATCTGCTGTGCTACTACAAGTGAAGTCACTGCTCACCCAGAACTCACAAGGACTACAGTTTACTTTATCTCTTGACCGAGAGTGCATCCTATGGTTAGCGGAAAACTGAACGCTAAAAGTAAGCTTTTGTGCTACAACGATTTGAGTCGTTGTCATTCATTTTAGACCTTACAAAATCAGACAGTGTGTTATCCGAGGGCATTTCAAATCCGAGTGCACAGTTGCGGGTTCCTGTTCCACAGTAAGCGCTGCCACATTTGTGAGACTCTATTGGATACCGTGGTTCATCGGATTGAGAATTTCGTCTCACGCTAGTGTGCTCGGTGTACTTAATGAATTCTGAGAAAAGAAAATGAGGTCCGGGAGTGCAGAGATCAATCTTCTATGGGATGTATAACACTTCACAAAATGGACATCGTCGACATTCAAGATGTTTTCAAAACAAACCATTAACTTGCAACGTGAACATCGAATGAAAAATAGCGCGCCACAGTGATCACAAAGGTTCGCACCATCAAGATAGAAGGAGAGCTCCTTGCGAGTTACAAACCGTGCAGAACGTTCCGCTAGGTATCCATTCTTAGATAACAGATACAAAATCATATTGGCGATGAGAACTGGTAGACTGAGATGGCATGCAACCGAATGGCAAATAGACTGTCATGAAGGTTATCATGAAACTGGATATCCTTTAAGGCATATCTTCAGATAGTGAGATAGTATGTTTTATAGGCACGGAAAGAACAAACATCCAGCGGCAGAATTTGTTCAGTGGTTCCAGGTGGTATGAACTGCAATGTCACACACGTCCCAGGAGAGACATTTTGCTCAAAAGGATTTTTAAACGCAGACCAGGAATTAAGCAAAAGCAAGTTATTTTAACCAGCTATTGGCCAAAAGCAGTGGTCATACCATATCTGTAGTTCTCTTACGACGATTTTCCCACTCTTGCTTGCTGTGACGTAAATATTCCCGACTGCCCTTGCAGGATCACACACACGAAAAAGAATCGTAGGCTCAGTGTACCTTCAACTTCTCGCAGCACAATACGCAGCTTTCCGAGCAGTTTACCATCCCGATTAACTAAAAACTAAACTAAACTCCTCCCGAACAGACCATGAAAGCCCAAAGGTACTGACCGGTCGCCGTGTCATCCTCAGCCCACAGGCGTCACTGGATTCGGATATGGAGGGGCATGTGGTCAGCACACCGCTCTCCCGGCCGTATGTCAGTTTCCGAGACCGCAGCCGCTACTTCTCAATCAAATAGCTCCTCAGTTTGCCTCACAAGGGCTGAGTGCACTCCGCTTGCCACCAGCACTCGGCAGTCCGGATGGTCACCCATCCAAGTGCTAGCCCAGCCCGACAGCGCTTAACTTCGGTGATCTGACAGGAACCGGTGTTACGACTGCGGCAAGGCCGTTGGCATCCAGATTAACAGTCGCCATAATTGTATATGAATGCGTTAAGAATTGATGTCAGTTAATCTTGATACAACTCTCTTGGTACGTCTTAGTTTCTATTTTCATATACATTTCCTCTTCAAATCCCGATTGGTCGGAGCTGGAAACAAATTCCTCACTGAACGCTGGGATAAGTTTGTTTACAGTATCTCATCTACAAATTTTTAGGCCGAGTACGCAGTTGACCCTTTGTTTCAACTTTCGTTATCTTACGTCTTCCAAACTGTTTGAAGTTACGCAACCATCCACTGATTCCCTTGAAATCACTGTAATCTATGTCGTGTATAATCTGATGTGCATTACGTAGTAGGTCACTATAAAACACATCCTGTAAATTGTATAGAGCATCCTTGAAACGCGCAAACACCAGTTTTTGTAACAAGTGCGCCTTGTCCTCCTTTGAATATCCGTAAGGGCGCTGATGACCTCGATGTTGAGCGCCCATAAACCCCAACACACACACACACACAATATCCGTAGTTTTCCTTATAGACTGTGGACTTATTCGAAATCTGTTCATAAATGTTTTTTGCTATGCTGCAGATGACCTTCCATGTACGTAACTACGTTTAGTACCAGCTCCTTGGACAATTTTAGTCCTTTACTACGTTTCACTGATGACTGGACTTGTGGCTACCTGTCAGACAAGTACGATGAATCACATGGCTCGTCACTTGTTTCAGTATCACTTTCACTTGTTAAATACGTATCGTCATCATTGTACTCCACGTGTACACTGTCCCCAAAGTCGAGTGTAACCAAACATTCCACCGACTCATCTTTCAGAAACATTAATATTTCATGTGCCACTTCTTTCTCACTTTGCGAAATTCCTTGAGTTACTTTTTGACGAAATGTCAACTCCGACTGCTCTTGTTGTAGGTATAATGCAATTCTTGCTTTGTTTATCGTTGCCATTACTCTGATTTGTATCAACATCACCAGCACTGTAGCACTGTTGTGAAACACTCGTAGACTGAGCAGTTCAACTATGCTCCGTAGCCTCAGGCTGTGTTCACCATTGGGTACTACCAATCCCGCCCCGTGTTTCCGTTAAAAGCCAATATTGTGGTTGCGTGGTAGGAAGTATATGTGGTGTCGAATGCCGTAAACATCATTGGCCTTCTGCGACCTCTCACACAATGGGTTCCTTGTCAGTCGTCACAATGGAAATGGTCCGACTCTCCACGTCCGAAAAAACTCTGCTGCCAACAATCAAAGGTGAAACTGATGATTATCTTTGCGTATGACATGAATAGAATCGTAGCTACAAATAGAGTGCCCCAGGGGACGTTAGTAATCGGTGCGTACTACAAGCTGTTTCTACAAAATATTTTGCTCCGGACTACTCGTCAAAGAAGGCTTCACATGTCCTCATTTTGCACGATAATTCAAGACCGCTTAATGCCCTACCCTCGACAAATATGGATTGGAAGCACTTCCACACACACCATATAGTCCTGTTATGAGCCCACTATATTGATTTGTTTCCCAAATTGAACGAACAACTCCGTCTTGATACAAATGATGACGCTTCCAATGAGGTGATGCGAGTAACCAGACAGCTCAACAATGAAGGTCCTCAATCCGGAACACAGAAATTGCCAAAATGTTGGAAAGCTGTCATAAGCAAGAATGGGGGCTGTTTTGAGGGCCTGTGAAGGTATTTGGTTAAATAAATTATTTTAATCAATTATGTCTTACAATGTACGGAACTTGCGAAATGACTATTGTGATAGGGACGAAATGATGTCACTTTCGTATGTTACATAACACTTGTCGTGTTTATTTTCTGTGACTCATAATGAACCTCACAGGCAAATTAGCCATCATAACACACTATGTGAGCAAAAGTATCCAGACACCCCCAAAATCATACGTTTTTCATATTAGGTGCATTGTGCTGCTACTTACTGCAGGTACTCCGTATCAGCGACCTCAGTAGTCATTAGACATCGCGAGAGAGCACAATGGGGCGCTCCGCCGAACTCACGGACTTCGAAAGTGGTCAGGTAATTGGGTGACACTTGTGTCATATGTCTGTAAGCGAGATTTCCACACACCTAAAAATCAATAGGTCCACTATTTTAGATGTGATAGTGAAGTGGAAACGTGAAGGGACACGTAGAGCACAAAAGCGTACAGGCCAACCTCGTCCGTTGACTGACTGAGACCGCCGACAGTTGAAGAGGGTCATAATGTCTAATAGGCAGACATCTATCCAGACCATCACACAGCAGTCTCAAACTGCATCAAGATCCACTGCAAGTAACATGACAGGCGGGAGGTGTAAGGAGCATAAACATTGGACGATTGAACAGTGGAAAAACGTTGTGTAGAGTGGCGAATTATGGTACACAATGTGGCGATCCGATGTCAGGGTGTGGGTATGGCGAATGCACGGTGAACGTCATCTGCCATCGTGTGTAATGCCAACAGTAAAATTCGGAGGCGATGGTGTTATGGTGTGGTCATGTTTTTTATGGAGGGGGCTTGCACCCCTTGTTGTTTTGCGTACCACTATCACAGTACAGGCCTACATTGATGTTTTAAACAACTTCTTGCTTCCCACTGTTGAAGAGCAATTCGGGGATGGCGATTGCATCTTTCATCACGATCGAACGCCTGTTCATAATGCACGCCCTTTGGCGGAGTGGTTACACGACAATAACATCCCTGTAGTGGACTGTCCTGCACAGAGTCCTGGCCTGAACCCTGTAGAACACATTTGGCGTGTTTTGGAATGCCGGCTTCTTGCCACTCCTCACCGACCGACATCGATACCTCTCCTCAGTGCAGCACTCGGTGAAGAATGGGCTACCATTCCCCAAGAAACCTTCCAGCACCTGAATGAACGTATGACTGCGAGAGTGGAAGCTGTCATCAAGGCTAACGGTGGGCCAACACCGTGTTGAATTCCAGTATTACCCATGGAGGGCACCATGAACTTGTAAGTCATTTTCAGCCAGGTGTTCGTATACTTTTGATCACATAGTGTAAGTACTGGAATATGAAAATCGCTGCTAAATCTTCAGAGCGCGCCCTAAAATGCACGTAACACACACCTTGTTGACTGGCTTGTCATGTATGCTGTTTCGTCCATGTTCCCACCCCCCACCTTCCTATTTGTCCACCACGAGTTCAGCAAAGTGCGCTGATCATCTGGAGATGTATTCTATACCGAACATGACACGCTGAAGTGGAACTCGAAAATAAAAAAAATGAAAAGGAACCGAGGAACAATAATATTTATTAATATAAAACTAATTACTTCATTTGTTAAAACAACTATATCTCACTAGACTGCCACACCAAAACCCTCGGAGGAATGCTTGAAATAAGTGGCCAGTTCAAACCCACTATTTTGTTTTATCTGATTTGGTATACTTCAGACTGACATTGTTTTCACCCAGGTGTTTTAACATTCTCAGATCCTCTGACTCCAACTGTGTACATTAACTTGTATTGTGTCTTAGCTGCAACAGAAGCACTTCTTCCCAATGGAAACCTGAGGTACATGTTTGTGAATTTTCAACCTTTTCATCATGCACAAGAGCTGCCAACTGTTGGTCATCACAATGAAAATCTGGAAGTCAATGTGGCAGTGCCCAGCCACTCAGCCACTCACCAGAATACACGGATGTTGTTGGTTCGCTATATTCCACTGTATAAATGAGCATTGTTATAGTTTCTGGTGTGGTAATTTTTGAATGTCATTTTAATATTTATTACAATAGAGAATATTTCGTAATTAGTCATTTTAGTCCATAAAACGAAACCAAGTGTATAAAGTATGTTTTGAAAACGAGTACATATTTTTTATATAAATCTTGCAACTAAAATCATTAAAACATTACCTAAAAGCATTACCACATAAAGAAATATTTTTCTTCCTTCAGAAAAAATTCGAGTCTGAAAGGGTTAATATACGAAATACTCTCTGAAAGTTGGTGACATTGGAAATTAAGATGGCAGCACACAGGTGGAAAATTCCGTGATAATGATCATTACACTACATTATTAGATGAGATAATCACATGAAGCAATGTGTATTTTTAAAAAAATATGATGAACTTCATTAATCATACCCCATAAATGTACATTATTGAGAAAGCTATATCGGTTGCAACACACTTGATGATGTTGACTACGGCTGTCGGTGAGAAGGAGAATGTTGGTGAGACAGAGGGAGGGGAAGTGGGCCTTCAGCTGTCTGTAACACACAGGGTCACTTCCACTCAGCATACGAGCGCGACTGTTTGAACATGATGTCACATTACATCATAAAGTTCATACATACAATAACTGTGCTTGAGACAGCATCATAAAATTTTTTACGATTTTTGGATAGAGTTTACACTGTGTAAGGAGGAAAGAGGTTCAAAATGTTGCACTGTCTGTTATTGAATCTTAAACATTTTTATATTATAATTTTGTCAACGAGGTATGGAGAACACACAAAAACACTGCATCTCAGATACTTCAACTGATCTATGCAGGACTTTATGATTTTGAGGTCATGCAGTGGAAACTTTGCTCATTTCAGGCAGCAAATACGTTTCAAATATTGTAATTGGCATTGCTGAACCCTACTCACTTTATTACTTTTTAATTGTTTCTATGAGGTGAGCTTTTAGAAACATTATCAATGATGTTTAGCAATCAAAAAATTATAGACCCCATTGCTGAATCACACACACACACACACACACACACACACACACACACAGCTCCTCCCCACGCCCATCCCCACATACGCACTCATTTTTTGCACATAGATTTCCCCAAGGTGTCTTATTTATGTAATCTGGAAACAACTGCACTAAGTTACACTGAGGTAACTAAAGTCATGGGATACGGATATGCACATATACAGATGGAGGTAGTATCACGCATAGGTGGAGCTGTCATTTGTACTCAGTTGCTCTCGGATGATTCATGTGAAAAGGTTTTCAACATGATTATGTCCGACAACGGGAAATAACAGACTCTGAACGTGGAATGGTTGTGAGAGCTGGACTCATGGGACATTCCATACAGGAAATCGTTAGAGAATTTAATATTTCGAGATCCAGAGCGTCAATAATATGCCGAGAACACCAAATTTCCGGCATTACCTCCCACCACGGAGAACACAGTGGCCAATGGCCATCACTTAACGACCGAGGACAGCGGCGTTCACGTAGAACAGACACTGTGTGAAATAACCGCAGAAAGCAATGTGGGATGTACGACAAACGTATCTGTTAGGACAGTGAGGTGAAATTTGGCGTTAATGGGCTATGGCAGCAGCCGACCTACGCGAGTGCCTTTGTTAACAGCGAACTTGGACCAGAGGACCCAATCCATTCCATATAAACACAGGCCACATCATTATGGAGCTACCACCCTTGCACAGTGCTTTGTTAACAACTTGGATCCATGACTTCGCGGTATCTGCCACATTGGAAACCTACTAACCGAACTGGGAGTCATCTTACCATGCGACGGTTCTCCAGTTGTCTAGGCTTCAAGCAATATGGTCATGAGCCCTGGAGAGGCTCACCGTCCCAACGGATACGTTAATCGTACGTCCCACATTGATTTCTGGGGTTGTTGCAGGCAGTGTTGCTTGTCTGTTAGCACTGACAACTCTACGCAAACGTCGCTGCTCTCGATCGTTAAACCGAGGCCATTCGCCACTGCATTGTCCGTAGTGAGAGGTAATGCCTGAAATTAGGTATTCTCGGCACACTCTTGACACTGTGAATCTCAGTATAATTGAATTCCCTAACGATTTCCGAAACTGAATGTCCCATGCGTCTAGCTCCAATTACTACTCCACGTTAAAAGCCTGTTAATTCCCTCTATGCATTTTCACATGAATCATGTGAGTACAAATAACAGCTCTGTCAAAGCATTGCCCTTTTATGTATTGTGTATGCGATACTACCACCATCTGTATATGTGTATATTGCTATCTCATGATGTTTGTCACGTCAGTGTATGGAATACTGAAAGTTTAGGATTGTCTTTTGATCTGAATTTTCTGTCACTGACAAAAATTTTGTCGAAGTTATAATTATCTGTTTTATTCTTGTGTGCTCTTATGTCATTTTGTTATGTGTGATACTTTGATTTGTTTATGAAGTACGTCTGATTTATGGATGCCATTATAATTAATTAATTTTACATTTAAGACGTTTATGCTCTCTTCTGTTTCATATTCGATGTTTAATTTAATGCTGTTATGCGTTTTATTCAATTGTTGATGAAATCTGTTAATTTCATCATTATTTCTATCAGGAGAATTGGAGCATAATCAGCATATTGGCAGCAATAATAACTTTATCTGTCCACTATATTTGTTCTCTAAGAATTTTATTTTCTAAGTGATCTAAGAAAATATTTACCAGGGTTCCTGCAAGGCAGCTTCCCTTAGCTGACCCCTCATGATTCTTGTATATCTCTCATTCGGAGGTGAAATGGTTGTGAGGTATCACTATTTCTAGAAGACAGATCAGTTCAACTATTTATCATTGGCTAACCTTGCCAAATTTTAGCATATTAACTCTTATGATGTTTATGGGATTAGTAATTGGGACTTTTGCATACAGATTAGTAACATCTGATGAGATGAATTTTCTATTTACTGGTATTGTTGTGTCTTTTATCTGAATGATTAGGTCCATGGTATTTTTATTTGTGTATTTCTTGGTATATGTATAGTACTAGTTAAGCAATTTATTTAGTTTTTCGTAAGTATGCTGGACTAATTATGTAATTTACAACAGCTGTAATAGGAATCCCATGTTTATGTATTTTAGGTTGTGCTCTGAGTTCAGGTGGTTGTGAATTCACTACTGTGCACCTGTTAACCTAACATTGGTTAAATTTTCCATCAGTGCTTGGTAGGAAATGATTACAATACTGAACAAGGAACACTTTCAAATGTTCTGTAAAATTAAGTTTATTTGATCATGAAACACCTTTTGGCTTCTTAAGTCATGTTTAGTTGACAATTAAATGTTGCAAACACAGATACCATGATGTGTGACTTACACAGATGATGTTTACATAGAAGATACAGAAATGATGGCATTAATGTGTTTACACAGGGGAGAGTTAGATTTACCGTCAGACAGAAATTATTACAGTAACTAAAAAAGGAAACTAAGTTTTTGTGGAGGTAAATTTAACAGCTGATGAAAAACAATTCTTGTTTTACAATTTCAATGTATCATTTGGAACCAAAACTTAATATAAAAGAGAGAAAAGGAATTACATTAGCTCATTTAATAATTATCTGGCATTCTGGGTCATATGTTTGTCGACTTCCAATATTTCCAAGAGGATCATTTTTCAGACTTTCTTAACAAAATGTAAAACATATTCTATATTATATGAGTGGTTTTCTGTAAGAGGATGATTGGCAAAGCTTAAACCTTTCTCTCTCAATCCCTAACTTCTCTCATGTTAAGATAATCTAACTGCCATAGCTCTGCCTAACTGACGAACATATACTAGCTTACAATGCTTGAATATGATTTCATATGCACTACTCTGTGCCAAGAGCTGCGTTTCGTCTTACTACTGAATAAAAATATTGATATGCTGTTGGTTTTATAAAATGCAAGTCTGTAGTTGCGAGACTTTAATTTTTATTGAGGTTATCTCAATTTATGCTAGTAACTAATGACTTATTCCCATTGACAAACATACAAAAGTGGTGCAGTTTTATGCATTTTTTTCTTATTGTGTATTATAAATCAGGGCAGAGACCTTGCCATTACTTGAAACAATATGTTCGATAGTTTGTAGTTCTGTTTGAAAGACAGATTCACATAATGGAGCAGATATGAGTCAATGCACCACTGAATGGAAAACTGCATGTTTGGATGCTAGGAAGTTGCTGAGATTACTGTATTTGTGGGTATGATTTTTCTCCAAATGTTATGTAAGTGTCTGTATATGCTGATATATATATATATATATATACATCTTATGAGTCATTTTCTGTTAAAAGATGATTAGCAAAGATTGAAATTTTCTTTCTTAATCTCCAGCTGCTCTCATATTCAGATAACCTAACTGCCACAACTCTTCCAATATACACTTTCCCATACTGCTTGTGTGTGATTTTATGTACATCACTCTCTGCCAAGCGTTACAGTTTGTCTTTACTATTGAATAACATTTTTTATTTGCTGTTCATATAATAAAATGCAGGTCTGTACTTGTGGGACTACAACTTTTTTCCAAGTTCAAATGCAATTATACCAGTAAGTAGGATGCCTATTGGCTAACATACACAAGTGGTGTAATTATGCGCATTTTCTTCTTATGGTAATATATTATCATTCATTGCAGAGCTGTAGCCATTACTTGAAGCGATATGTTTGATGCTTTGCAGTTCTGTTTGAAAGGTGGATTCGGATAATGGAAAATATATGAGGCAATGAACCATTGGATATGTAAATGACCAAGAATTTTGTGGAAGTCCCTTTCAGTTTCATTGTGAAATGAATTTACTTGTGCTGGGAGTTTAAATATTGTAGTTATGTATCTACTTGTTTAGAGGTAACAGTCCATAGGCACAAGGAGACACTTATTTAGCATTTAGAAAAAAACTATAGCTACAAATACAGGAATCCATGTAAGCTCCCAGCACCCACACAGCTACAAACATGCTGCTTTCCATCCAATGGTTCATTGCCTCATATATTTTCTGTTATCCCAATCCACCTTTCAAACAGAACTGCAAAGTATCAAACATATCGCTTCAAGTAATGGCTACAGCTCTGCAGTCAATGATAATATATTACCATAAGAAGAAAATGCGCATAATTACACCACTTTTGTATGTTAGCCAATAGGCATCCTACTTACTGGCATAATTGCATTTGAACTTGGAAAAAAGTTGTGGTCCCACAAGTATAGACCTGCATTTTATTATATGAACAGCAAATAAAAAATTTTATTCAGTAGTAAAGGCAAACTGTAACGCTTGGCAGAGAGTGATGTACATAAAATCACACACAAGCAGTATGGGAAAGTGTATATTGGAAGAGTTGTGGCAGTTAGGTTATCTGAATATGATAGAAGCTGGAGATTAAGAAAGAAAATTTCAATCTTTGCTAATCATCTTTTAACAGAAAATGACTCATAAGATGTATAATGTGAAGTTCTACATTCTGTAAAGAAAAGTAGAAAATAAACCTGCTGGAAATTTTCAAATGTATGATACGGAATATCAGTTTAACATTAAATGATCAAATTAAATTTAGTTTTTCCCCTCTTTTAAATTAAGTTTCAGTTACAAAAGATAGATTGAAATCTTAAATCAAAAATTATTGTCCATCAGTTGTTAAATGTACCTCCACAAAAACTTTGTTTCGCTTTTTAGACACTGCTGTTATTTCTTTCTAACAGGAAATGTAATACTTTCCTATGTAAACACTTCACATATAATCATTTCTGCATCTTCTATGAAACTAATATATATGTAAGTTGCACATCATTCTATCTGTATTTGTAACTCACAAAATGCACCTGAAGGTAGTCTAAGAAGCTGAAAGTTGCTTCATGCCCAAATAAAGGTAATTTTGCGGAATATTTGAAAGTGTTACCATTTAATATTAGGTATTTATTTTTTCTACAGAGTAGAAAATCACAATTCTTAACTGCTTGTTTAATAAGTGCCTTAAATTTGTTCGTTGAGTCTTCCTGTAGACTCACATCGTTAATCACTCTGAAAATTTCATTTGGTTTTGTAATGTAGATTTCTTTGCGGATAACTACAAATGTACTGATTTGCCTGCTTTTAATTACAATAGCATTGCTTGATTGTAATTTTTTGTTGGTTTTTAAGTTTCCAATTTAATTATTGTAATATTTGAAACTGTCCTGTATTTGATTATGAATGCAACCTGCTATTTTGCCACTTATCTTGACCTGTTCCATTGTTGGTAACTTCACTACATCTAATGCTACTTTTATATAAGCATTTGTGAATGTAACATTAGTATCATTACATCTTGGAGTTACGTTGTAGCTTCTTCCTTTATGTAATAATACCACTTCTTGGGTGTCAAAATTTATGTCATTAAGAATGGTTGGTCTTTCATCAAACTTAAAATTTGACTTAGATCACTTAGAAAATAGGTTTTTAGAGGAGAAATCCAGTGGGCTGATAAAGTAACTTACTACCGATGCTATATTGATGATACCTGCATTCTATTTAATGAAAATTGTGATTGTATTAATGAATTTCAAAAACAAAAAATAAAATATGTAACAGCATTTAATTTACCATCGAATATGAAACAGACACAAGCACAAATTCCTTACATATTAAAATAGCTAATGGTAATGGTATTTGACATATTTTGTAAATCAACACCAAGTGACCGCATAATACAAAACAACATATTTAAATCAATGTGTTACATCATGTGATTAGAGTTCCCCATACTACAGAAAATATGAAGACCAAATTAGATAAAGTTAAAACTGTAACTGCAAGTAATGGCTAGAATCCTAATATAATTGAAAAAATATAAAAAAAGAAAATTAGGGCCAAATGTGCAGACCAAAATGAAGAAAAAACATTAGAGAAAGTAGAAAGATGAAAAAAAATTGTCACAATACCATATTTATATCTGTGTGTGTGTGTGTGTGTGTGTGTGTGTGTGTGTGTGTGTGTGTGTGTGCAGACAATAACTTGAAGAGCAGTGCTTGAAACCAGTAGCAACAAATAAAAAATCTTTAAAAAAGAAGCTCTGGTGGACCGTAATAACACTGCATTTCATCTAGTTTGTACCTGCAGACCAGCATACAAAAGAAATATTCAAGATATTATAAGCTTTTACAGACACTTTCATCTAGTCTTACAAATATGTAAACATACTTCAGTTGGTTAGGAAATGCAATATTAGCAAAGTTTGATTAGCTTAACCAAGAGAAATATATAGAAAACTGTTGCTGATTTTCATGTACTGGGTAAAAATCACCAAAAATTAACCACTTGAGGTACATATAGCCATTACTCGACACAACAGTTATTACAGCATTTCAGTATCTAAGCATTTCTTCAGTGTTCTGCAAATTCTTATGTAAGCCAAATTATTTATATTAATTTCAGTTCAAAGTTTTATTTTTTCAACGCCTTCCTTAACATTTTCAATTCTTCTTTACAAATTCTTCTCTTAAATTTGTTATTCTTACTCTTCAAACACAATTTTAATTATTTGCAACCCTCCAATTACCTCTTTCCAAGAATATATATGTGTTGACGACTCAGATGAAGCAAAGTTAATTAACTCTTCACATAAAAAAAAGAGTGTATAGCAGTGTTGGCTGGGAGGCCCCATACGGGGAAGTTCGGCCGCCAAGTGCAAGTTCAGTCGACGCTACACCAAGCAGAATTGTGATAAACTTTCACTGTTTATATTTATTTGCATTTCTTTTATCTCACTCAACTTCCTGTTGAGTAAAAAAAGTAATGTTGTCTCTGGCTGATCTGCATTCGTACCCTTTGTTCGGGAATGTGTGACAAAATGGGTTCAAGAATGGTGTATGATCTTTAAAGGCGTTACAATCATTTTCCAGACATTTCATCCACAAAAATGTCAACGAAGTAAAATTCTTTTCGCATATTCAGAATGTTTGATTCTGACTTGCACACGGTTGCAGCTACTGAACTTCCCTTCTGTTGCAGCATGGAATGGGCCTTCTTTCTGACATTCATACTCCACTTATACCGCACACACAGTTTTGTAAGCAAATTCTAATCCAGTGCAGATTTTGCTGTTTTATGCCACTAAGGGGGTCAAATACGATGAGATTTACATCGTTATCATCTTTATGAAGTGAACGATTTTATTTTGAGGAAGACATTATATGCCAGACAGATTAATTAGAAGGTAATCGAAATAGTTTAAGCTTGGCGGATAAACAGGTAAACTGACAAACAAAAATGCTTCTAATTTCTTAAAGAATTTTAATATAAAGAAAGACTGGCAACAGCAAGGAAAGCTTTTCTTACAAAGAGAAATTTGATAGCATCTAATAAAAATTTAAATGCACTGGCTGACTGTTCCGTTGGTTCTAGGCAGAACATTTTAAACACTGTGAATTAAAATGGTCTCTTGTTAAATATTCTGCAATATTTACTATCTAAATAGCTGATTTTAGGGCGTTAAGCAACTATCAGGTACAAAGATACAGATGAGTGGCTATCAATTTTGCGAAAACAAAGATTTTAAACTAGGTACATCCAAGGAATCTTTCAACTGGCTGCCACACATGACAATTATTAATGTATGAGATAAGATTAAAGTGTGAAGAATTATGTCTATAAAATACGAAGCAGAACGATTTACCTCAGATAAAATACATGATAAACTGAGCTGATGAACTACATGACGAATACAAGTGTTCAGAGAAGAAAAATAAAATGAACAAAATACAATAAACTTTAGGAACTTTTTCAAGTGCGTGACTGAATAAAATAATTTTGTTTTAAAAAGTAGTATATTACAAGTGAGATACATTACGAGTAATCGTCTTGTGGTGTTGCAGTTCTTATTGTTATGTCCGTACTTGCTACGAAATTGGAAGAGGAATTTTGCCTTATGCAAGACACCTTTTTTCCGTTTTTTTTCTCACAAACAATTTTCAGCACATTTTATGCTATCTTCTTAGGATACTACATTTTTTCGTTTGGTGAAGGGCAAAATTTCACATTTCTGAACATTCAGAGCAAGTTGCCCAATCTCTGCACCATGTTGAAATCTTGGATAACTACATCATCTGCAAAAAGCCTGATTTTACTATTAATATTGTCTCCAAGGTCATTATTATACAACTTTAACAGCAAGGGCCGCAACACACCTCCCTGGGGCTCACCCGAAGTCATTTCCATATCTCATGATGACTCTTCATCCGAGATAACATGCTGTGTTCTTCCTACGAAGAAGTCCTCAATCCAGTCACAAATTTCACTTGGTACGCTATATGATCGTACTTTTGACAATTAGCGTACGTGAGATAATGAGTCAAATGCTTTTCGAAAATCAAGAAACACTGCATCTCCCTGGTTGCCTTGATTCAAAGCTTTCAGTATGTCACGTGAGGAAGGTGCGAGTTGGGTTTCACATGATCGATGTTTTCGAAATCCACGCTGGTAGGACTTGAGGAGGTCATTCTGTTCAAGATACTTCATTATGTTTGAGCTCAGAATATGTTCTAAGATGCTACAACAAATCGATGTCTAGAATATTGGACGGTAGTTTTGTGGATCACTTCAAATACCCTTCTTGTAGACCAGTATGACCTGTGCCTTTTTGCAAGAACTGGGTGCCGTTTTTTGTCCGAGAGATTTACGATAGATTATAGTGAGAAGAGGGTCTAACTCAGCCGCAAATTCAGTATAGAATCTGACAGGAATTCCATCGGGGCCTGGAGCTTTGTACAATTTTAACGATTTCAGGTGTTTCTCAACACAACTAATAATTATTTCATTCATCTTTTCAGTGGTACGAGGATTAAACTGGGGCAGTTCTCGTGGGTTTTAATTTGTAAAGAAACATTTGGAAACGAGGTAAAGCATTTCAGCTTTTGCTTTGCTACCCTCAATTTCATTTCCTGTCTCATTCGCTGGGGACTGGACACTAACTTGGTGCCACTAAAATCCTTTACATATGACCAGAATTTCTTTGGATTTTGAGAAATGTAATTTGACAATATTCTGCTACGGAGGTCATTAAAGGCATCACGGATTGCTCTCTTGACAGTTTTCTCAAGTCATTATCATTGTCTCTCTGTCATTGTCTCTCATGTCACAGCCAAAACCCCAAAAACCATTCTTAGGAGTGTACTGTAATAATTACATCCATCTTCGTTCTATCGTACTATTACAGTCTCCTCTCATTTTCCCTGTCTCCCTCTTGCTCTCTCTTACTGCTAACATCTCATTCCTTCCATCCTACTGCTGCTGTCTCTTCTCACCGTCACTTCCTCTCTTTTCCTCATTTTTATTGTCATACACTCTGCCTCTCATTATCGCCGTCTCTCATCCATTTCCACTTTCTCTTTCTCTTTCTCCCCCCCCCCCCCCCCCCATCACCGCCACCACCGTCGGGTCTACTTCACTCTTCTCTAGCGCTGTTCTGTCACTGTCAACCATGTTCCACTGCCATTGACTCCCTCTCTCTCTCCCACACTGTCATTGTCTCCTTCACTCTTTCTGTACCGCAGCCCTTCTCTAGTGTCTTCCAGTATTTATTATTTTTCCGTCTCGTTTCCATTGCCACTGTCTCTTTCTCTCTCAGCATAAAAGAAAACTCGAATATGTTTGCATGCCAAAACTTTTGAGAAAATTTTTAAAGGTGCTGAGGAACGTAGAGTGAGGCAGGTGATACGCCTCTTTTCAGTCACAGTCTTTTAATAAAAATGGGGCATATTAGCCTCTTTTATGCTCCAGTAGGAGCATTTTTCTGCTGTTTCCTTTCTTTTCCCTGCTACAGCAGGGAATGTCACTTATATGAGAGAACTTCAAGGCTCAGTAAAATTAAGTTAGTTAACTTACGTGAAATTGAAATTTCGCAAAACTATATAATTTTTCACCACAGACCAGATTTTGTGTGTACTAACATTTCGTATGTGTTTCAGTATGACAACATGCGGTTCCCAGAACCCTTCTGATGATAACGGAGACACTTTACAGCACATTTCTCGTTACTACGTCGCTTTATAAACTACATTTTCACCTCACATCCGATTCTATGTGTGTTTTCACGCGCACAATTTGGGTAAATTTGAACATCTCTACCTCGGAAATGAATAAACATATCAAGAAAATTTTCAAGGCTGTTTGAAACAGGGATCTTAGGAATATATTGTAAACATTACAACCATTAGCTGTGAATAGCCGTCTTGGACCCCGTGGCCCAGTTTTAGTACCCAAAAACTGTGCTTTTCGGGTGTTTTTCGATAACTGCTAAAGATTTTTGAAAACTGGAAGATTTTATTTCTAGATGAATACCTAGAAAATATATGGTTAAAATTTGAGCAATTTGCTGCGTTTATTTATTATTAAGATTTCGCCTCACATCTGATTTTACATGTACAAGTAAGATAACTTTTAACCTGTGTATCTCATAAATGGAGAAAAATATCAATAAAATTTTCAAGGCTGTTCTAGATATGTTTCTTAGGAGTATACTGTAAAAATTACATCCATTTTCTTGGAGTCCGCGACTCGAATTTTGTACCCAAAAACCACTTTTTTTTTAGTTTTGTCAGGAATCACCCAGGAACTAAATGATCCTCCAAATACGTCTTAAGATGCACCGTAGACCACATCTAACGCAAAAAGAACCAACCCACTGGTACAATTTACCTAGGCTTGAGAAAGAATGTATTGTACTATAGTATAGTTACATTACGACGATCGGTCTATCCAGAGCACTTGACCCTACCTTTCTGTTACCAATACAACTCGAAGGTACAAGCCCAGGAAAAGTCCCATTTTTATGTGCGGTGTTTTGGAACACATTAGGTAGTGCATGCTGTCGCCTGCGTACCAGTAAGGAGCATATAAGTAAGAGTGGTAATTTACAAAGTAGTCTGGATGGGTTTATTTGCAGCAGATGCAGTTAGATGTAGTGAGGAAAGGAACTGCATCTGATTCCTTAGTATCAAGTTTGAGAAAATAACGGTTTGTTTTTTAGTTTATATTATTGCAAAATGTTTCATCTTTTCCCCTTTATCGATGTTATGTAGGACTTCATGTCGCGCCTTGTAACTGTGGCCTTCAGTAAGCAGGTAGTCTGCCACCATAGAATCTCTTTGATAAGTCTCCAATACTTATGGTGTTTGTTCCTTCAAGTGGATGGATATTGCCCTGGCAGACTAGCCTATATAAAATTTGCCACAATTTAAAGTGATTTTGTATATTCCATTATTTCTCAAGGCTGATATACTATCACCACTGGGCAAAATGTGACCTGCAGTATTGTACACACAAATAGATGCGTGGGAATGCAGGGTTTCTCGGCGAATTTCATTGATAGAATCTTGGGTTATTAGCCGAGTCGTGGCGTCTTTTTGTCGCAACCTTACGACGAGTTTCCTACTCAACATCATACTGAATACCTTTCTGCTTTCTCCTTGAGTCAGGTTATGGCGAAGTTTGTTGCGTTTACGACTTGTACTTCTAACAGTTAGTGAGGAGTGGTTGTGGGTCCTTTCCTTTGATGATATTCCTGGCGGTTATGAGTGTTATGATACATGGCCGTTCGTTAGTTGGAGATTATGGATTTTATTGTTTTTATACGACAATCTCTGGAATTCTATTTTCCAGGGCGTTGATTAGATCATTTGGTAAGTGGCTTGCTCGGAGGCAAAAGGTTATAGCGAGGTATTTGAACCTGGCATTAAGCTTTTCCACTTTGACAGCAGCGTGTAGATCCGGCCTCGGTAATCGGTTGTCGACATGTAGCGCCCGTTTTAACGCCCTATTTCTTGTTGACTGCAACTTCTCCAGGTGTGTTTTGCAGTATAGTCCCACACTGGGCAGTGGTATTCCAAAATAGCGCGTATCAGTCAACAAATACACCCTCGTCCCCGCTGACTTCTAGTTCGATGTCTCGATTTAGAATTGGTTAGAGATCGTGGACACCGTGATCTGTCATCACACTCAGGTCTTCTACGTGCATACCCTATGTAAGGCGTTGGTCCATAGCCAGTGCGAAATATTTCACAGCAGGCCACCATTCTATATTGAGCCTATGGAGACGCAGGGTGGTTTGTGGGTGTCAGTATCGTCGCTCCCCTTTCCTGTTAGTGAACATGATAGCCTGCATTTTGCAGCTGTTTACAATTATGCAACATTTCTTGGCCCATTTTTCTATCTTTATTAATACATTCTGATGCCGCCCTGTTACTAGGTATCTGTTGCTACTGCTGGCGAAGAACGCCGTGCCATCAGCGTATTGTACCGTGTGCATCCTTGGCTGGATAGGCATATCCACCATGTACAGGTTGTATAATATGGACCCTATGACGGATCCTTGCGGTACTCCGGCTGGGATGCGTCTTTCCGTGGGGTGCGCATTTTCCACTCTTACAGTGGAGCTCCTGCCAGATTCGCTGTCAGAAAGTAGCAACTGCATTCAGATTAACACAAAATATTAATAGTAAATAATCAATTTCTAAATTCAGTAAACTTAGGCATTACAGCACTGTAATCAAACCTGAATGGCTTTATGGAGCAAAAACTTTAATTTTAAGTAGAAAAACGGATATTGAAGAAATTCAAAAGAAAGAAAGAAAGATTATTAGGAAAATATTAGACCCCAAAATTAGAGATGGAAAAACTTACAGGTTGAGAAGTAATAAGGAAATAGAAGCATACATAGACATACATTGTGAAATGAGAAAACGAAGACTTAAATTTTATTGGCATGTTAAAAATGCTACTCAATTAATAGAATTCTATGAAAACCGAAGTAAGGCCAAAATAAGCCAATTGAATGGATTGCTGTGATTAAGGAGGACCCTAAAGTAGCCAGTATAACTCAGGCAGACGTTACACATAGAAAAACATTCAGACAAAAGATATTTGACTGGAAAGATAGTCAGAGGGAAATAAGAAAACGGACTGGAACACCATGGCCTGATGAAAGACAGACTTCATTCTGAAGAGATGAAACTAATTTGAACACAAGGGAAGGCCAACCATCAAAAGTGACAGTGATTGATTGTACTTTGCATGGTCCTATTGGGCCCATGTGTGAATAATAATAATAATTTTCCTTCTTAAGTTCCGTGAAAATTTCTAATAACTCTCATAAAAGTGTATCCAATTTAACATTCGCTAATTCTATTTTGTAAGGAAAGTAACGAGATTCTAATATTTTGGTTTCATAAGTTTTACATCTTTGCTAACAATTTGCTTAATATCTTTAATCGTTGGTATTTTTGAATATAATAAATGTGGGCTTCTTGCCTTCACTCCATGTCTTGCTAAATTAAATTTAGAAAAACTAGATCTGAAAAACTATTATAACTTCCACAGATTTTTTTTACAAGAAGTTGTCTATTTTTCATTTTTACTTCACATTCTATAAACGATGTTATTTTATGATCATAATGTTGTAACAAAATGATTCAGTAATTAATTTAAATTCTTCTATTTGTTTCTCCATTAGTGTAGATAATACCTCCATTACTTGTAACAAGATTATTATTATTAAAATTTCCTGGCAATATCCATAACCCAAATCTTTCATTGGTTGCTTTTATTTTATTTCCAATAATTTCTTATACAGAATATGTTTTGTTTGTAGCACACAATTTATTTTCAGCTTCTATTTAGTACAACAGATTTCTTGTATGTTTGTGAAAAAGGTAACTGAAACTGAGTAGCTGGAAGCATAGCGCTGTGCTAATCTTACCTATATGAGTACCCTACAGATAACGTATACAGTATTCCACAAGTAAAACACAAATATTTAGGAAAAATTAAAGATGAACGTAATGGAAAAATAAAGGAAAAATTTTGTGGTTTCATTGGGAGGAGAAAAAAAAAGCAAAAGGAGTCAAGAAATATGTTGTTAATGATAAAATACGCTTAGAAGATTATAAAGATTGTTTGTTTAATAATATTGAATAATACAGGACTACCAATTCAATACGAAGCATTAAACATGAACTTTAATCAGTCAAGGTAAATAAAAAAGCATTCAGTCCTCCTGATGATAAATGATATATTTTGTAAAATAAAGTAGATAAATCACCATGTGGACAAAAGACTGCTTCAGCAGTCGGTTTATCAGCTACCACTGTCATCGTCTTCATCATCATCAAAATATTCTTCTTCATCTTTAAAAAGTGCATAATATAACTGAGGCTTATTACATATCATCTCTGCTTTCTCTTCAACAGTATATGCCCCTACAGGTTTTTTTGTTGTTGTTTTCTGAGTTGCCCATTTATAAAATTTAAATTTCATTAATAAATCTTTTTACTACATAAATGGTGCCCCAACACAAGAAGCTCACTAATGCAAGCAATTCTAATTTTCTTAAAAACATTAGTGAGCTAGAGGAAAATGTTTGGTATAACATTACTGGTTGTGGATATGTTATTAATAGATATGGAGGAGAAAAGTAGGGAGCTTAATAACGAGCTTAAGGTTCTTTTACTGGACAGTTATTTGAAATTATAAATGAGTGTGATTTTCAATTTTTTGAAGATGGATACTTTCAGTAGAGATACTATGGATCGAAGAAAATGAAAAATAATTATTATTAATTTCATGATTTGGAATTTTTAGTTTAACTGATATTTTATCTTCAATTTTTTAATATTAATACTCTTACTCGCCATTGCGCTGGGTCATTATCTTTACCTGAGGGATGGTAATTTTTGCTCCTCCAAATGCACTCAATGTGCCCCCTTACTACCGATAAAATGTGCCCCGCCTGCGGCCTCATCTTCCGCTCCATTTACGACGACTCAGGCGATGGCAAGAGGACCTGCGAGAATGACAACACAGGCTACGGAAACAGCTTTCGAGAAGACAAAACTCACCACTTTACGACAGCCGACGGCGTTCGTATTTCTACCATTCACCAACAAGCCAGTAACGGAAACAACTCATTCCAAGTCATTCAACTGCTGCTGGTTCAGCATGCGTCCGCTAAAGTGCACCAAATCCCAGACCAGAACATGGAAGAGGACCTTTCACTTGACGCTCCTTCGTTTTCGACAAGCGATGAGGACACAGATGACGCTCCAGAAACGCTAGAAACATGGGACCATGATTTTGAAATCATCGAATAAAAACGGCGACACCGGCGACGATCGGCTTCAGAAGAAAACCTGAGAAAAAGGAAGGCAAAGGTGGAAACGACAAATCGTATCCAGTCGATCGCCCCACAAACCTCCGAGAAGGAGGAGGCAACAGCAAGGTCGGCTACCACCCCTGCCAACCATTCGGAATCCATGGCTAAACCTACACCGCCGTGCAACCTCCGGACGATCACGGTTTACTACGCGCAAAACTACGTGAAACTCAAAGGCCCTTGAAACAACATTGGCAAGGCCCCCTCAATGCGATGTTCCGAGGAGACCAAATCAAGTACCATCCCGAGTCTTACGTGGTCAACAAGAAGGCAATGCTATTCTTCGAACCATGCAATCAATGTCTCACTTTCTACTCACCAGTCTCAAGAGGCAAAGAGCTGAAAATAGTCATAAAACAACTACCCGCCCAAGAACGAGTCACCGATGGAAATGAGCGTATGGCATCGTTGACCGGGAGGCCCCATCTGGGGAAGTTCGGCCGCCAAGTGCAAGTCTTATTGCAGTCGACGCCACTATGGGCGACTTGTGCGCCGGTGATGAGGTTGAAATGAGGATAAGGACAACACCACACCCAGTCCCTGAGCGGATAAAATCTCAAACCCGGCCAGGAATCGAACCCGGGCCTGCTTACATGAGAAGCGAGCACCCAGTTAAGCAGGTGGACACGAGCCACCGCTGTTACACAGGCACTGCTTGGGAAAGGGTTCACCTAAGCGAGAGTGCACCAACATAAAAAGCGAGATGAAGAGGCAAAGCACTTAGTGCCCATGCCAGTGATTGTGATAAATCTACTTAAGTCGAAGGAAAACGATAAGATTTACGTTTTACACCACTTGTACACTCGAGCTCGCGCCGAAACATTCAGGAGCAAAACCGGGCCAACTCAGTGTAAACGGTACCAGCAATTCGAGTATGAAACGAACTATTGCTCACTTACTGCACGCTGTGTCCGCTGTGCCATCCTCCAATCCGCCAAGGACTACGCGATGCGATGTACATCCAAGGTGAAGTGCACCAACTGCGAAGAAGAGCACCTTGCCTCTATGGCCCAGCAGCAAGAAGTAACCAGGAACTCCTGTGTAAATCCAAGAATAGGATGTCCAAGAAACCGAAGCAGACTGAACCGAAACTGGTGATTGAACAGCACCCAACGGCGGAGCCCGCACCAGCGCCAATCACACCACCTGATACGTTGCAGCTGTCAACTTGACGCCAGAGCCCCTCAACGACGGATTGGAGACAACCTAACAGGACCTTCTTGGACGATTTCCACAACAGAAAAGGCACGGCAGAGCCTACCTATGAAGACGCGGGCACCGTCACGTCGCAAGCCATCATGCACCCCTTTTCACAAGCCCTTACTGACATCGCGGCGCTTTTTACATCGCTCCAACAGAAGATCACCTCCTTCCTCGGGCTTGTTGAAGGAATCATCAAGGCATTCATGTCGCCTTAAAACGGATCAGAGGCCTCACATGAGACACTTAAAATTCTCGAATTGGAATGTAAATGGCCTTCGTACTAAGAAGACGCAACGCAACAATTTTTTATCATGGCACTGCATCGACGTGGCGATGGGAACGGAGATGTACTTAAAAGACAATGTCACCTTCCGACTTCGCAGTATGCAAGCATATAACACCAACAGCCCTGAACGGCACGGCGGAGGAATGGTGATCTTCGTTCAACACTCAATCCATCATCACGTAGAAACGCTACCAGCCCTTCAATCCACGCAGGCAATGGCAGTGACGATTCACACCGTGATTGGAACTGTGACGTTGGTGGCAGCATATATCAACCCTGCGGTCCCACTAATCAAGGAAGATCTTCTGTCTATTTTTGACTGATACCAGAAGATATTAATCAACGGCGGCCTCAAAAGACGTCTCATGGCAGTCCCACAAGACGAATACCGGAGGTCAGATCCTCTATGAAATGCAAGAGGAGATGAATTGCGTAGTCTATGGTCCTCCACAGCCTACCAGATCAGCTATTTTCAATATCAGACGGAGGACGTCTTGGAATGTAGTGCGTACAAAGGGCATCGATTCGAACGTTCAACTTAGGACAATAAACGAAATGTCCTCTGACAACCTACCTGTCGTAGGAATCATCGAATGTAGTAGCCTCCTATCAGAAGAGCAGAGGTCGACTGGGCCCAGTTTCGGACGTATCTGGAGAACAATGCCAGGCAGACCATGCCCATCCTCACGACAGGAGATCTCGATGTCACGGTGGAGGTGTTGACAAAGAAAATCCACCGAAGGGCGGCAGTTACGATACTTCCCGATCTGGAATTTGACGCCTTTCCCCAACGCCCAAGACCTAAACAGGTAGCAGAACCGCGTCTGTAAAAGATAATAGCTATTATGGGACCCAACTGACAGACGCCTGTCACGTGACTCACGCAAACATGTCATTGATCAGTGCCAACAGGCGTAGGAGACGACAATGGCCTAGTTCATCTCGCAGGCTCGAGACGATTGGTAGCTCATGAGAAATATCAGGTAACAGAAGCCAGCTAAGCGAAATATCACTCGTCCTGATGGGTCAATCTTCGACGCTTTGCTTCAAGTGGAACTCAGCAGGTGACAATCCCCAACTATGACCAACAAGAACCCAGTGGACGCAGCAATGAGGATGATGAACAGATTAGGAGCCTTACTACACAATTCTGGTTAGAGCCCATAAAGGACAAACATCTGCGTACAACATATCGAGAGGTCACCAATATTATCCGCAAGATGAACAACTCGACGCCAGCGATGGACAACATCAGCAACGCAGACTTACGGCATCTCTTGCAGAAGGTGATATTCCTGCCGTTAGGAATCATGAACGGCCGTCTGGTTAACACATACTTCCCACCCGCCTGGAAGACTGGAAAGGTCATCCTCATTCCGAAGCCTAGCCGCGACCTCACACAGCCAACAAAACAGCACCCCATCTGCCTACTACCAGCGCTCGGGAAGATATTCGAGAGGGTGTTGTTTGCAAGACTGACTCAGTGCCTCGGGGACCATGGTATTATTTGGCTGGAACAATTCGACGTAAAGCGGAAAATGTCTGCAAAGTTGCAGCTTATTCCCCTGATGGAAAATGATGGCCTTCACTCTACCCTACAGCAGCCCACTGATGGGTTTTTTTCTTTTTTCGACCTCAAAAAGGCATATGACAAGTCTGGCAGGACAATTTGATCGCCAAACAGTCAGCAAACGCCTCTCTCAGACTGCTACATTAAGTTGGACAGCTTTCCAAGAGTAAGAACTTTCTGTCACAGGTGATGACAAGAGATCTGCATTGTAAACTCCAGCTGAAGGCATCCCACAGGCTCTGTTATTTCACCCCCGCTCTTCAACCCGTATATCAAATAGCTCCCATCGAATCCTCATATAGTCCATAGCCTTTAAGCAGATGCCACTGTGTTTTTTTCGTCAACGCGAAATATTGATGGATTTCACATCATGGCACAACGACAAATTGATGTCATGGAGGCATAACCATCAACCCCACCAAGGCGGCGGCAGAGTTCTTCACACAGAAGAGTCGACCACTCCTGTGCTTCCCACTGTGAGTGTTAGAACAACCCATTCCCTGATTTCCGTGGGCGAAATAATTAGGAATATTTGTTTATGCTTCATACACAAGAGTCGAAGAGACGCATAAATAAAATGGTTCACGCCTTAATCCTCTTTTTCGTCAGTAAGAACCCTAATGCCAAGATGAAATTGTAACTCCGCAAGTCCGCGGTGCTGGCAAAACATCTGAACGGATAAGCAGTATGGACCATCAGTTGTCATTCCAACATTAAATTCCGACAGACAATTCAAAACTGGTGCCTGAAGTGGACGCTGGGGATGCCACGTTGGATCAGCAAACAAGAAATTCACGAAGAACTTCGCGAACGATACAGGATTAGATAATACACGATACCACCAAGTTACTTAACAAGATCGACAGCTCACAAGAGTATAACGTGCCATGGACCTTGATGCACTGGCGCCCACCTTGAATCTGCCCTAGTACTGCAAGAAGGGCGCCGATGATGTGGTCTACTCTTGGATCAACCCCCCACTGATTTACCGCCTGGTGTATCAAACGTTCACGGAAATAATAACTTCTAGGTGCTAAGGACCCATTTTTGTGCCCCAGTTTCCTTTCAGAGTTAAATAAATAAAGAGAATATTTAAACACTGAGGTGACAAAGGTCATGGGATAACTCCTAATATCGTGTCGGATCTTCTTATGCTCAGCGTAGTGAAGCAACTTGACGTGTCATGGACTCCACAAGTCATTGGAATTCCCTTGGGGAAATACTGAGCCATGCTGCATCTCGTCGATAACTGCAAAAGTGCTGCGGTGCTGGTTTTTGTGCATTAACGACCTCTGGATTATGTCCCATGTCGGGCGATCTGGGTGGCCATATCATTCGCTCGAATGGTCCAGAAAGTTCTTCAAACCAATCGCGAACAGTTGTGGCCCACCGACATGGCGCATTGTCATCCATAAAAATTTCATCATAGTTTGGGAAAATGAAGTCCATGAATGGCTGCAAATGGTCTCCAGGTAGCCGAAGATAATCATTCACAGTCAATGATCGGTTCAGTTGGTCCACACGATCCAGTACATTCCATGTAAATACAGCCTATATCATTATGGAGCACAGTGCCTTTTTGACAACTTTGGTCCATGGCTTCGTGAGCTCTGCCCCACACTCGAACCCTACCATCAGCTCTTACCTATTGCAATCGGGACTCATATCACCAGCCCACGGTTTTCTAATCGCCTAGGGTTCAATCGAATTGATCACGAGTTCGGGAGAGACCTGCAGGCGATGTACTGTTACCAAAGGTACTCGCGTCCGTCTTCTGCTGTCATAGGCCATTAACGCGAAATTTCGCCGCAATGTCCTAACAGATACGTTCGGTGTACGTCCCATATTGTTTTCGGAGGTAATCTCACACAGTGTTGCTTGTCTGTTAGCACTGAGAACTCTACGTGTAAACACTGCTGCTCTCGATCGTCAAGAGAGGACCACTGCGTTGTCCGTGGTCAGAGATAATGCCTGAAATGTGGTACTCTCCGTACATTCTTGACACTGGATCTCGGAATATTGAATTTCTTAACGATTTCCGAAATGGTATGCCCCAAGCGTCTAGCTGCAACAACCATTCTGTTTTCAAAGTCTGTTAATTCCTGTCCTGCGGCCATAATCACGTAGGACACTTCTTACATGAATGAGCTGAGCACAAATGACAGCTCCGCCAATGCACTGCCCTTTTATATCTTGTGTACGCGATACTAGTGCCATCTGTATATGTACATATCGATATTACATGACTTTTGTTACCTCAGTGTACACATCATTGCGATATTGCCCATTTGCCGAATGATTCTGATAAATCGACACTCGAAAATCTCTCTTAGAAGCTGTTTGCGTACGTTTGTGACAGATTTCCGGAAGAGCTAACCGTCCATAAACTTCAGACCATTCCATATTTCATGTGTACACTGAAGATGCAGACTTCATTGGGAGAAAAATCGCGGTGGAATTGTGGGTGTTATAGTGTTTCCTCTTGATATCTGTCCAGAGCATATACGATCACCATTGCCCTGCTAAAGATATACAGGGGATGGATAAAAATTGATGACACCAAAAGCGTAAGACATTACCATGGTTAATACAGTGTAGGAAATGGTTGGTATTCACACCTTCCAAACATCTTTGAATGGATAAATACAGGCCCTGTAAGGTTTTCAAGGGAATCTTACACCATAGATACTGCTAAAGAGTGGAAAGTTCAGGTAACGATGACTGAGGTGGATAGCGATCAACAAACTTCTCTCCAAAGTATGCCACAAAGGCTAGATGCGATAATTTATCCTGGTGCCCAAAAAACCAGCCCTGGATGATACGATCTGTATGAACATGGGCCATGTCGTATTGGAACACAGAATCGTCATTTTTTAATAGAACTTGTACAGTGGGATGGACTGCGACCTTGCAGAGGAACCATGGAGTCCACGGAGAACACGATGTGGCTGCCCCAATCATCACCGAACCCCACCATGTTTCACTTTAGGGACGTAAACTCGGCTAGAAGTTGGAAACAATGTGAACCGAGAGTCATCTAACCAAATGAATTTTTTCCATTGCTCCATAGTTCAGGTTTTATGGCTTCGGCATTACGCTTTCCTGTTACGGGTATTTGCGTCACTGATGATGGTTTTGGAAATTCAGCTCATCTCGCAACTATTTGATTATGGAGCTCTCTTCATATTGGTTTGGTGCTAAAAACGTTCGCAAGTGCGACCTTTAGTTCTGCAGTAACGTTTTGAGCTGTCGTTCTCTTATTTTTCGTCAGAATCATGTTCAATCACCGTTGGTCACGATCACTCAACACTTGTTGTGATTTAGCAGTTGATTCTTTTTTTTTCTTTCTTAATATGCGATACAATACTTCAATATAGTGCCTCTTTATACATCAAACATTTCGGCTAGCCAGATTATGGAATCATCCACCAGACGAGCACCAACAGCTCGTCAACATTCGAGATCACTTACATCCGACGTGACGTACTCATAACTACAAAGTACACCGTTCCGACCTCTAAGGGCATTTGCAACGTGTTGAGGACATTGTGCGGGTGGCAATGTCCGAGTATAATGACTTTTCTGGAGACTAGAAATCTACTCTGTAGGAATCAGCATGGGTTTCGAAAAAGACGATCGTGTGAAACCCAGCTGGCACTATTCGTCCACGAGACTCAGAGGGCCATGGACACGGGTTCCCAGGTAGATGCCGTGTTTCTTGACTTCCGCAAGAAGTTCGATACAGTTCCCCACAGTCGTTTAACGAACAAAGTAAGAGCCTATGGACTATCAGACCAATTGTGTGATTGGATTGAAGAGTTCCTAGATAACAGAACACAGCACGTCATTCTCAATGGAGAGAAGTCTTCCGAAGTAAGAGTGATTTCAGGTGTGCCGCAGGGGAGTGTCGTAGAACCATTGCTATTCACAATACACATAAATGACCTTGTGGATGACATCGGAAGTTCACTGAGGCTTTTTGCGGATGATGCTGTGGTATATCGAGATGTTGTAACAATGGAAAGTTGTACTGAAATGCAGGAGGATCTGCAGCGAATTGACGCATGGTGCAGGGAATGTCCATTGAATCTCAATGTAGACAAGCGCAATGTGCTGCGAATACACAGAAAGGAAGATCCCTTACCATTTAGCTACAATATAGCAGGTCAGCAACTCGAAGCAGCTAATTCCGTAAATTATCTGGGAGTACGCATTAGGAGTGATTTAAAATGGAATGATCATATACAGTTGATCGTCGGTAAAGCACATGCCAGACTGAGATTCATTGGATGAATCCTAAGGAAATGCAATCCGAAAACAAAGGAAGTAGGTTACAGTACACTTGATCGCCCACTGCTTGAATACTGCTCACCAGTGTGGGCTCCGTACCAGATAGGGTTGATAGAAGAGATAGAGAAGATCCAACGGAGAGCAGCGCGCTTTGTTACAGGATCATTTAGGAATCGCGAAAGCTTTACGGAGATGATAAACTCCGGTGGAAGACTCTGCAGGAGAGACGCTCAGTAGCTCGGTACGGGCTTTTGTTGAAGTTTCGAGAGAAGTCAAGCAGTATATTGCTCCCTCCAACGTATTTCTCGCGAAGAGACCATGAGAATAAAATCAGAGAGATTAGAGCCCACACAGAGGCATACCGACAATCTTTCTTTCCACGAACAATACGAGACTGGAATAGAAGAGAGAACCGATAGAGGTACTCAAGGTACTCTCCGCCACACACCGTCAGGTGGTTTGCGGAGTATGCATGTAGATGTAGATGTAGATGAATATATTTACTGACAACGGTAGACACAGGTAAGCTTGTGGAGTAGGAAAGGTGTTGGGATTAATTAAGACGTAACTATCTTCAATTAAATGTTTATTGCATGTTAAGCAGCCGTGGAATGCAATTTGTCATTTCCCTTAAAAAGAAATTTTAAACTTCCAGGTTAAGAAATATATTTTAACTAACTTAAATGAAATAAATGGCCATATGCAATAGCGCGACCTGCAGGCTTGGTTAGCATCTGCATTTATGTTCAAGCATGCATTATTGACAGTGATTCCATGTGTTTTTCCAACCCCATATTTTATTCAGTGAGTTCTAATTGCTTTGGGAAAATGTAAAAGAGTCGCTCAGAAACGTTCTACATTCTTTTCTTTGTTCACAGGGGCATCGAATCGTATCAAGCTACTAGACAAAGACTCAGGACATTTCCGTTTCTAAGAAGGGTCATCGAACAGCTGCACAAAACTGTAGGTCTATATCGCTGACATGAATTTGTTGTAGAATTATAGAAATTTTTTTCTGCTTGCATATTATGGTCGTTTTGGAAACCGAGAGTCGATTCTGCCTGCATAAACATGGGTGCGGCCGGCCGCTGTGGTGGTCGAGCGGTTATAGGCGCTTCAGTCCGGAACCACGCTGCTGCTACGGTCACAGGTTCGAATCCTGCTTCGGGCATGGATGTGTGTGCTGTCCTTAGGTTAGTTAGGTTTAAGTAGTCCTCAGTCTAGGGGACTGATGACCTCAGATGTTAAGTCCTATAGTGCTTAGAGCCATTTTTTTAAACATGGGTTCCTTAAACAACAAACTATGGAAATCCACATCGATCTCTACAAGGTGACACTTGCGCTGAGAGTCATTTCTGGGGAAACCAGGGCTCTTGCTAGGATAAGCGTACAGACCAACTAAGAATTTGATTACTGTCTTGCAGTGCGACACAGCGTGCTGTAGTCTACAACACGTATTACTAGGAATTAGTTTTAATATATGTTGAAATGTTGGAAAAACTGCTATCAGTCAGTCTTTTTTGATAATCTATATTTCCTTTACCAGATTTAGGCTGGTTTGCCCATCTACATACCAATCCTAGGTTAGGATGGCATGTGATAGTTTGGTTGTGATTTGGTGAACCTATCAAATGAGAAAAAAAAAAGAAAATCTGGCTGTGGTGAAAGACTGATCTGTAGCTTAGCTTGAAACGTAGGTTAGGTTGAAATGTGACAGTCTGGTTGTGAGTCAGTGAAGCCAACGAATGTGAAAGAAATTCCGAAAGGAGTTCAATACAGCTCTACCTGTCATCTCAAGAGCAAATTAGGAGCTTACAGAATAACAGGCCAACTTTGTGATCGGATTCAGGACTTCCGAGCAGACAGAACTCAACACGTCGCTTCTAAGTGGGTGAAAGCGTCAAATTTAAACGTAGCTTTGGGCATACTCCACAGGAGACAGCTAGGGCTATTACTGAACATGTATACAAATGCCCTACGAAACGCAGTTAAACAATCACTTTTCAAAACCAGTAATTATTTGCCAATGCAACGTAGAAGTTTGAAATTTGGCTCAAAGGTGCCTAAAATCTGCTTTCGTAATGGTGCAAAAGCGTGGTGCCCTGCGACATCACTCTTTGGTTCGGCGACGTTTCAAATAGCAAGTTGCTGACACATGAGAAAATGTGTCAGAGTTCTGAAGTTCAAGCATGGAGGAAGATGGTTAATGATGTCACATTGGCAACGGATTTCACCTCAGTTCTACCCAAAGCCATTGTTGACATATCACACCATGGGAAGGCCGTCACGCCTCCTCTTAGCCAATTTCATCCCTTCTTCATCTCTGTGATGAATGTCAGAATTGTAACGCCGAGCCATGAAATTGAGTTGTTTTCTTATGAGTGGTCAAGGAAAACTTTTTAGACACACCAACGCTCAGGACACGAAAAGGCCTCAGGCGGTAGCATAAACGGTGTCAATGAAAACACTCTTTTCCTTGGAGCGTTGACATCACACATTTAACGGTCGGAAATGATGGTTTGCTGTGTGATGAGAAACAGAATGACACTCTTGACAATCTTTGGCACTGCTGACACCTCACGGCCGTTTCAAATCCTCTCTAGAGATATCATGGGCAAGCTATTTTTCATTCCTGTTTCATACTTTATTGTGGTGTGGTTATGGTGACATTGACGCATGTGTGAATAAAATGACAAAGAGTCCTTCTCCGACACCCAGTTCAGCAACACACTTAGTGCCCTCTGTTGTCTAACACTTTGAAATTGTATGTTTAGAGAGACAGCCCATGATGAAGTCCTAGGTGCCTGCAGGCACACAACCCCTTGTTAACCACCTGGTTCCACATGCCTGCTAGCAGGGACTAGAGTAGAAGCGTAGCCTGCCTGCATGTGCCTAGAACCCTCATCACAATTTGTCTCTCTACAGGTACATTTTTAAAGTGCTCAACAAAGGTGGACAGGTGGCAAAGACAGTTCGCCATTGTTTTCGCACATGTGTGAATGTCCAATCCCTCCATAACCACGCTACAGGATGATGTGAAACAGGAGGGCTGAAAAATGTGTAAGCACCCTTTGCTGCTTCAGATAGCGTTCAAATTTCGTCAAATGGTTTTGAACAGTCCCTAATGCTTCCACACAATACACCAGAGCAAAAACTGCGGTTGCACTGCACTCTAACCGGGTGCGATCAGGTTAAATGGGTTTGCTGGCCCACGATGTCGATAGAGCAGGGTTTAATCGTCTGAGGGGCATCAGCAGTGTCAGAGCTTGTCCAGAACGTCGTCCTGTTCCTCATCACACTGCGAACTGTCGATTAAAACTCTAAATTTGTGGGAATCAACGCCACAAGGAAAGGGGTGGTTTCATTGCCGTCCTTTATTCCACCTTCTAAAGCCTTTTGGTGGTAACTCTGAGTGACGGCGTGTCTGAAATGGTTTCCTCGACCACACATAAGAAAACCACATTATTTCAACGCCCGGAGTCGCGGCTCTGACTTCAATCGCAGAAGCGTCAAAAGAAGAGGTGAAATGTGGGTAAGAAGAGGTGTATTCGGCATGTCGACAGTGGGAGACAGCTACGCCGTATGAGGAAAAGGATTCGGAAAAGTTTCGGAAAACTAAGGCAATTCGTGGGCAATGTGGTATATAGGACAGTTGCAATGCCTGATAATTGCAGTGAAATCAAAGATAATCTACCGAGGAGAGGAGCTTGGCACACGGCTTGGCAGTATTCACGCCCAACATAAGCAAATGTAATGTGCTGTGTAAAAATATGCTGAAAAACCCTTAATTGTTCAATTACACAATTATCGATAAATCATTGGAAACGACAAAACCTGTAAAAATCTTGGAGTATGCGTCCAGAACAGTTCAAAGGGAATGGCATATAAAACTAATTTCACAAAAAACAAATTCCATACAAATAATCGTTGGAAGAATCCGAAGCAAATGTAATTAAATCACGAAATAAATGGCTTACGAAACTGTCATTCGACCTAGTCTTGATTTTTACACGTCATTCCGGGACCTCTAGAAGGTTCGATTGACAGAATAGGAGAGCGAATAGATCGAGAGAAGAGCAGCTCATTTCCTCACTGGCTGGTTTCTGAAAGTGAAAACAACACAGAAACGCTCATCAATTTCAGTGAAAGCCTCCAAAAAAACGCATTGGTCATTACGGATGATGATGATGTTTCGTTTGTGGGGTACTCAACTGCGCGGTCATCAGCGCCCATACAAATCTCCAATCTGTACACAGTCCAATATAGCAACTTTCACGAATGATGATGGAATTATGAGGACGAACACCCAGTCCCCAGACAGAGAAATGCACAACCTGGTCGGGAATCGAACCCGGGACCCGTGATCCAGAGGCAGCAACGTATAGTCACTGTGAAGACTGTACTGTCAAATTCCAAAAGCATACATTTTAGGAACAGTCAGACAACATACACTGACGGTAACAATATCGCAACACCAAGAAGGAGTTGGGTGACATAAACGGAAGTTGGTAGGCGTGTTTCTACTCCTGAAAGGTGATGTCTATTTAGTTTTCGCGCCAGTCGTGTTAGAGTGCTGCTAGTAGCATCATTACGAGGATGCAAATCAGGTTTGCTTTAAATACACGCTGTAACAGTCGTGAGCGTTAGTTACCTTTGGGATTGGACGTACTGAGTTGTTGTACGTCAGGAATGCCTTTAAGGCGACAAAGACGCCATTATCAACAGCTCACTGAGTTTGGACGAGGTCGTGTAATGCAGTTACGAAAAGCTGGAGGTTCTTTCTGCGATATTGCAGAAGGTATGTAGCCATTGCACATGATTGTTGGCTGTGGTGGTCACGGGAATGAACGGTCACAAGAAGACCGGGCTGCTACCGAGAGGGAAGACCATCGTACTGAATCTGCAGCAGCAATTTGAGAAGCAGTTGGCACCATAGTGACACAACGAACTGTTACAAATCGGTTACTTCAAGAACAGCTCCGAGCCATACGTTGTGTAACGTGCAATCCACAAACCCCAAACCACCGCCGCTATTTGCGAATTCAGTGGTGTCAAGTGAGAGCTCACTGGAGAACAGAGTAAAGGTGTATTGCGCTTTCAGATGAAAGCTGTTTCTGTCTTGATGGCAGTGGTGGTCGGGTGGTGGTTAGAAGGAGGCCATTTGAGGGCCTCCAACCAACCTGTCTGCGTGCTAGACACACAAATACACTGTACCTACAGCTGAAGCTGTATACTGGGGTGCGATTTCGCACGACAGCAGGCGCACTCTCATGGCTATCCCACGCACCCTGAGTGCAAATCTGTACGACAGTCTGGTGATTCGACCTGTTGTGCTACCATTCATGAAGGCATGGGGTGTTTTCCAACAGGATAACGCTCGCCCACATACTAATGTTGGGACCCAGCATGTTTTACAAAGTGTCCACGTGTTGCCTTGGTCTGCTCAATCACCAGATCTGTCTCCAATCGAGCACATATTGGACATCATATGACGACAAGTCCAGCACCATCCACAACCGTCCCTATACTGACTGAGCAAGTGCAACAGGCATGGAACTCCATTCCACGAACTGACGTCTGGCACCTGTACAACACAATGCATGCACATTTCCATGTTTGCATTCAATATTCTGGCGGTGATACCCGTTATTAATGTACCAGGCATTTCACATTTGCAATGGCTTATCTCGCGCTTGCAATGTTAATCACTTAAATACACTCCTGGAAATTGAAATAAGAACACCGTGAATTCATTGTCCCAGGAAGGGGAAACTTTATTGACACATTCCTGGGGTCAGATACATCACATGATCACACTGACAGAACCACAGGCACATAGACACAGGCAACAGAGCATGCACAATGTCGGCACTAGTACAGTGTATATCCACCTTTCGCAGCAATGCAGGCTGCTATTCTCCCATGGAGACGATCGTAGAGATGCTGGATGTAGTCCTGTGGAACGGCTTGCCATGCCATTTCCACCTGGCGCCTCAGTTGGACCAGCGTTCGTGCTGGACGTGCAGACCGCGTGAGACGACGCTTCATCCAGTCCCAAACATGCTCAATGGGGGACAGATCCGGAGATCTTGCTGGCCAGGGTAGTTGACTTACACGTTCTAGAGCACGTTGGGTGGCATGGGATACATGCGGACGTGCCTTGTCCTGTTGGAACAGCAAGTTACCTTGCCGGTCTAGGAATGGTAGAACGATGGGTTCGATGACGGTTTGGATGTACCGTGCACTATTCAGTGTCCCCTCGACGATCACCAGTGGTGTACGGCCAGTGTAGGAGATCGCTCCCCACACCATGATGCCGGGTGTTGGCCCTGTGTGCCTCGGTCGTATGCAGTCCTGATTGTGGCGCTCACCTGCACGGCGCCAAACACGCATACGACCATCACTGGCACCAAGGCAGAAGCGACTCTCATCGCTGAAGACGACACGTCTCCATTCGTCCCTCCATTCACGCCTGTCGCGACACCACTGGAGGCGGGCTGCACGATGTTGGGGCGTGAGCGGAAGACGGCCTAACGGTGTGCGGGACCGTAGCCCAGCTTCATGGAGACGGTTGCGAATGGTCCTCGCCGATACCCCAGAAGCAACAGTGTCCCTAATTTGCTGGGAAGTGGCGGTGCGGTCCCCTACGGCACTGCGTAGGATCCTACGGTCTTGGCGTGCATCCGTGCGTCGCTGCGGTCCGGTCCCAGGTCGACGGGCACGTGCACCTTCCGCCGACCACTGGCGACAACATCGATGTACTGTGGAGACCTCACGCCCCACGTGTTGAGCAATTCGGCGGTACGTCCACCCGGCCTCCCGCATGCCCACTATACGCCCTCGCTCAAAGTCCGTCAACTGCACATACGGTTCACGTCCACGCTGTCGCGGCATGCTACCAGTGTTAAAGACTACGATGCAGCTCCGTATGCCACGGCAAACTGGCTGACACTGACGGCGGCGGTGCACAAATGCTGCGCAGCTAGCGCCATTCGACGGCCAACACCGCGGTTCCTGGTGTGTCCGCTGTGCCGTGCGTGTGATCATTGCTTGTACAGCCCTCTCGCAGTGTCCGGAGCAAGTATGGTGGGTCTGACACACCGGTGTCAATGTGTTCTTTTTTCCATTTCCAGGAGTGTATGTTACCTAGACAAATTTATTCCCCAAAATTTCATTACTCTACATTAATTATTTTTTTATGTTGTGAATTTTTCTGTCAGTGTATTACTCCCCCCGCATACGCCTCTCAATGACTATAATGCGAAAATCAGCTATGTACGGGGGCATCGAGATAGTGCTCCGGCGCACCATTCGCGAATGATGTAACAGGGAACGAAAACCAAAGTACCTTCCTCCTACACATCATAAGGTGGTTTGTGTAGTGTAGATGCATATCACAAACTCTCTGTACAATCTGTTGCATCAGCCGCTAATTGCTGAAGAATAAAATGACCTATGACTTGGGAGACTTCAGCATACCACTGTTACTTCTTTGTGGCCGTCGTAACATTATTTTTATATCTAAGAACGGGCAAATATTCTTTATCAAAATTCTTGTGAAATGAGCATTTTTTCCTCCGGGATTCTAGATTTGACCTCTCTCAGTCCACCGTAGTTTACTAGGTGCGAAGCTTCATCCATGGATGGCAACCCATGTCATGTATTGGTTGTGGATCGAAGTCACGATTATCCTAAAGATATGCTCTGCTGATGGGAATGAAATGATGAGATTCCGTGTGGCAACGACGTGAAACCCCTGGAAATTTTAGCAACCACAACATTTCCGCTTTTGAAATCTTGCACAGAGACTGATGTTGAGACAGGATTAGCTTTTACATTATTAACTAACTGAGTTCCTGGGCTTGCCCAGGTATGCATTTATTCAAGTTATCTAATAGTCCATCACCTCATTACCCCTCTTCTTGTTCAGATCCTCCACCGCCCTCCTTTTGGCCATTTGCTCCTTCCCCCCCCCCCACCTCTGACCATCTCC
This sequence comes from Schistocerca cancellata, assembly GCF_023864275.1. NCBI lineage: Eukaryota > Metazoa > Arthropoda > Insecta > Orthoptera > Acrididae > Schistocerca > Schistocerca cancellata. The sequence goes on along the minus strand of NC_064629.1, from coordinate 206,265,028 downwards.
ACCACCCTTTCCCTCTGTCTACCTCCTCTTGTCCATCTGCCCCTGCTCCTCCATCCATCTGCTTCTTTTTCCTCTGTCTATCTCCCCCTCTCTCTCTCTTTGTCCATCATCTGCTCCCCCCCCCCCCCTCTGTCCATCTCCACCTCTTTCTGTCATCTCTTCCTCCCTTATGTCTGCCCAACTCCTCCTCTCTCCTTTCTCTGTCCATGTGCCCCTCTCCTCTGTCTCTGCCTATTTCCCTCTGCCCTTCTCTCTGTTAGTATTCTCCTCTCCCTGTTTGTGTCCATCTCGTCCTTCCCCCTCTTTCTCTACCCAGATCATTCTTCCCACTTTCTCTCCACGTCATACTTCGTGCGGCAGTTTTAATGCATGAACAGCAGAAGAGGAGTAAGTGATAAACTTTTTCTTTCATTATTTTGTACGAGAAGTCAGATGTGTAAACATTATTACAAGTCAGTAAGTACTCTCACTCTCAAATACTAGATGAATAAAGTATGGATATCCGCACCTAATGAGCTACAGTGCTTTTTCACCCCAACCCCTGTGGTAAGTAGCTCGTTCTTAGCTACAGAGCGATTCTTTCCTGACAGTAAGTGATACCAAGTGTAGCTAAAATCGGTTCATTGATTTACGGCGAGATTTGGAACATACATACATACTCGTACATAGATACATACATACAACCATTTTTATAATGTTTATGGATTTCGTGGCAAAAATGTGTAAGCGAAACGATTTTCTCACTAGTGTAAAAAAAATGAGGTTGTTCTGCTATTCTTGTACAGATTGTCGCTGTATTCAGGATGACGACTACCAAGATTTAGGTTTTCTATGTATTCCCTCCCTTACGATAAATGCTGGGATGATTCCTACAATAAGGCCGCGGTCGAGTTCCTATTCCATACTTCTCAAACTAGACCTCTAAATACGTATGTGCCTCTATATATGAATCACGTTTTTTTAAAAAAAAACTTTAATAACATATGCCTAGTATCCTAGTAACAGTGATACGTGGATTAATAAAACTACAAATATTATCACTTAGGATACATTTACTATTTTACAGTCTGCCTTCTTTAAGAGCAGAGCTGAACATCGCAGTGTGATCGTCTTGCCACATAGAATATCTGCTTCATGTATTTTTATCTCTGTCGAACGAGAATATATGCAAAAATATACACGCATTCTTATTGTTGCGACGCGGACAGAATACCACGGCACATGGTGATCCATTTACCATGACAACGCACTCGTTTTGCTAAGTGCCCTTGACGTTACGTAAATGTAACGCAGAATTGACCACCATATATGTCGAAAGGCGGACCCGCCGTATAAAGAAGACAGGTAATACTATGCTGTCAGTAAAGAACAAGTGGGTCGATCAGCAGAGCTCGGTGATTGCGAACGTGGGCTAGTGGTTGGATTTCACCTGAGTAACAAATCCAGCTGGGACATTTCAACCTTCTAAAGCTGTCCAAGTTGACTGTTGGTGACGTGACTGAAGTGGAAATACGAAGGAACAACCACAGCTAAATCAAGTCCGTCCAGGTCTCATATACTCATGGACAGGTACTGTCAGCATTGCGGAGGGTGGACGTAAAGAATGGCATGAATCTGCAACTGGTCCAGTAGCATCTCAAAAGACACACATTTCTGTCCTCAGTGCTAAGCGACGCCGCTGGACAGTGGGTGACTGGAAACGAATGATTCGTGGAGATGGATCATGCTATACGCTGTGGGAATCTGATGGAAGGGTTTGAGTTTGGCGAATGCCCAGAGACCGTTACCTGTCATGTGCAGTGGTTCAAATGGCTCTGAGCACTATGGGACTTAACATCTGTGGTCATCAGTCCCCTAGAACTTAGAACTACTTAAACCTAACTAACCTAAGGACGTCACACAACACCCAGTCATCGTCATGTGTAGTGTTAGCAGTGAGATGCAGGAGAGGTGGTGTTACTGTATAGGCGTATTTTTCGTGATGCGGCCGTTTTCCCTTCATTCGGCTTAAGAAGACGTCAACGTCGGAAGGACATGGGCATAGTTTAGATTTTTTCTGAGTGCAATAGAGAAACAGTCCAGAATGATATGGGCATAGTTCGGAAGGCTATGGGCATATTTTAGAGTTTTTACCGAGTGCAGCAGAGAAACAGTTCAGAGACGATTAGCATGACAGTGCACCCTGTCATAAAGCAGCATCTGTGAGGTAATGATTTGTGTACAATAACATTCCTGAAACGGCCGTGCCTGACCAAAGTCTCGACCTGAATCAAAAATGGTTCACATGGCTCTGTGCACTACGGGACTTAACATCTGAGGTCATCAGTCCCCTAGACTTAGAACTACCTAAATCTAACTAACCTAAGGATATCACACACATCCATGCCCGAGGCAGGATTCGAACCTGCGACCGTAGCAGTAGCGCGGTTCCGGACTGAATCGCCTAGAACCGCTAGGCCACAGTGGCCGGCCGACCTGAGTCCAATGGAACATCTTTGGTATGAGTTGGAATGCCTTCGTTCAATACCCCAAAGTCCGAAGTCAATGTCTTCTCTAATTTCAACTCTTGAGGAACAATGACGTGCCATTCCTCCACAGCTCACTGAATGTGTCCTCCGCGGGGTCAAGTTGTCATAAAATGGCTCTGAGCACTATGGGACTTAACATCTGTGGTCATAAGTCCCCTAGAACTTAGAACTACTTAAACCTAACTAATCTAAGGACATCACACACATCCATGCCCGAGGCAGGATTCGAACCTGCGACCGTAGCAGTCGCGCGGTTCCGGACTGAGCGCGAGACCACCGCGGCCGGCCAAGTTGTCATAAAGGTGAAGAGTGGACGCAGTCGGCATTAATATTCACTAATGGGTGTCCGTATACTGTTGGCAAGACTCCTGTAACTTGGCGCTGACGCATGTTGCGCTATTCGCCCAGACATGCCTTCGTCACCAGACAGTAGAACAACTCGGCGAGGTGACAATTTAAATAGGCAAGCTCTATAACCTACCAACAGCGAGTGGTTAGGCAACAGAGATCAGCATACCTGTGTATAGAGTCAGCCTCCACCAGGTAGTCACTTGCCACGCTTAGCGTCTAAAGTTCGACATAGCTGGGTTGTCCACAGACTCCTGTGAACATGGTGGACCTTCGCAAAATCGGCAACGATTCCACTAGCCACGGCTGAGCCCGCCTGCAAGGACGTTGCGTCGGTATTAGCTGACCACAATCGCAATCCATTGTCAGCACAACCTCATAGCAGTACATATACTCTTCAGGCATGGGCGCTTGTGCTGCACTGTGTGTGAAGAGGCCATGGGTCGATACTAGGCTATGCCCACTGGACTTGGGCATGCATATGCATCTGCTCCAGTTTAATGTAACAATAAGAAGTTTTACTGCAATCCGTTTATCTCGACTGGCCATCCCCACCTTCGACACACTCCTGAGTCCCTAGTCCACCGATCGAAACCCACAAGGACTGGATGAGAAAGCGACAATACCGTCCTACCCGACCAAAACAACACTCCTCTACAGCTCCACGACGGACCATGTAAATGGTCCGTTACATTATGTACCCTTATGGAGGGCTGAATTCCAGTGGACCGTGGTCAACTTGAATGAGCGCTACTGTGCTGATTATTTCAGAATGAATAATGCGAAAGTTTAAAAATAATGATACAGACCAGTTTTCACAATACAGTTAACACTGGCCCTCAGTGAGTAAAGTAATGATTTATCAGTTTGCGACAAAGTGCATAATCTCTCTACAAATATGTAGACGTTTCCAGAGCCGCTCTCATATTATGTATGTTGTCGTAATGAAGAAACAATGAGTTTTTACAGACATCGTGGAAAAAGCATACACAGGATTTGACAACTTGACTAGCCTAGAAAACTAGTAGTGTTCAGTGGATCACCGTCCAATATAGCATAGGTGCCAGAAAAAGGCAGCGCCCGCAATAAAGCGTTGCACGTCTGTTCTTAGAGGTGACATTCATTACAATGGCTTCCTTCGACCCCGATAAATCAATGGACAGTAATACCCTGATGTAATAAACCTATGACATGGGTGGAAATGACTAAAGGGAGATATCTTAGTCTAGTGGATAAAACACTCGTAGATGCATTTGCTGATGACGAAATGTGATTCTGGATCCTACATGGATAGAAAATTGAAATTTGAGAAAGTGTTTGTTGGTATGTAGAGTATTTAACTGACAGGAACTTCAAATACCACTGTCTGTTGTCCTCCATATACAGTTTATTTAAAGACTCAGCCTACGCTGCATTCATCAGGATGTTGCTTTTTCTCCAAATGTCGATCTGTACGAATACTCTTCTGACTTTAGTCTAATTGATTGGCTTTCGAGCACTTGGGAAACCAACTCTATTCCCCATGGATGAGCAGATCACAGATCTAATCTCACAAATTACACATGACACCCAATTGTGAGGAGTGTTATAAACAGTGAGTGTTAAATCAGTTCCAAGTGTTATAGCATTCAGTAACTGTAAGGATATCAGTGCCTAGTTCTACTAGATAATACTTGAAGTATCATGTTTTAAACATAATTCAGACTAAGGATGTAGACACCATCGCCACCACCATCACCACCACCACCATCACCGCTGCCACTGACATCATCATCATCATTTATATTATTATTATTATTATTATTATTATTATTATTACCATCACCATCAGCCATTCGACATCAACAGCTATATAATGGCATGCTCTAAACTTCATCATGCATTATGGGCCTTAGCAACATTCATCCATGTTAATCTTGAATATTTACAAATGGCATGTATCAACCTACTTTGATATCATAGTCTCGGTCTTTTGTTACGTGCTCGAATCCAGCCAAGAACTTACTTGGTCACACTATCACCCATTAACATGGTTACGAGCACTCTCCCTCTCCATTTCCTTTTGATTACAGTCATAATTACGTCTTTCATTCCACTTTCCTCTCTCTCCTAGTAATCGTCTACCAGAATCTCTCCGGTAATCATTGAACAACCCTCTGTTTATGAATGTTCTTCACATTCGAAGTCAAAACGTCTCCATTTATGTCTACATGACTATTCCGTAATTCTCACTTAAGTGTTTGGCAGAGGGTTCATCGTATCATCTTCAGGCTGTTTCTCTACCGTTTCAATCTTGAACAACGCGTGGGAAGAACGAACAATTAATCTTTCCATGCGAGCCCTGATTTCTCTTATTTTATTGTTATGATGATTATTTCTCCCTATGTAGGTTGGCGTCAACGAAATATTTCCACTTTCGGAGGAGAAAGTTGGTAATTTAAATTTCGTGAAAAGATCTCGCCGTAACGAGAAACGCCTTTGTTTTAATTTATCACCCAAACTTGCGTATCATCTCCGTGGAACTCGCTCCTCTACTTCTCGATAATACAGAACGAGCTGCCCTTCGTTGAACTTTTTCAATGTCGTCTGTCAATTCTGTCTCGTAACGAGCCCGTACCACCCTACAGTACTTCAGAAGAGGACGGACAAGTAAAGTGTTGGCAGCCTCTTTAGTAGACTTGTTACATCTTCTAAGGGATCTGCCAATAATACGCAGTCTTTGGTGTGCCTTCCCCACAACATTATCTAGGTGATCGTTCCAATTTAAGTTATTCGTAATTGTAATTACCAGGTATTTAAATGAACTGACGGCATTAAATTTCGTACAAACGAAATTTAACAGATTTCTTTTAGTTATCATATGGAAGACCTCACATTTTTCAGTATTTAGAGTCAACTGACACATTTCACACCATACAGATATCTTGTCTAAATCATTTTGCAATTCTTTTTGATCTTCTGGTGACCTTCTGAGACGGTAGATGACAGCATCATCCGCAAACAGTTTAAGAGAGCAGCTCAGATTGTGTCTTAAATCGTTTATAGAGATTGGAAATAGCAGAGGGCCCATAACACTTCCTTGTGCAACGCAAGATATTACTTCTGTTTTACTCAATGACTTCCGTCGGTTACTACGAACTGTGACGATTCTGACGGAAATCACGAACCAGTAGCACAACTGAGGCGATACTTCATAGGCACGCAATTTGATGAGAAGTCGCTTGTGAGGAACGGTGTCAAAAGCGTTATGGAAATCTACAAACACGAAATCAATTTCAGATCACTCGACGGTATCATTTCGTGTGAATAAAGAGCTAGTTGTGTTTCACGAGAGCGATATTTTCTGAAACCGAAATTAATGTGTCAGTAGATCGTTTTCTTCGAGATAATTCATAACGTACGAACACAGTATAGGAAAGAATAATCTTTTAGGCCTTAGTAAATTCTTACACCTTCAGAATTGCAGTCTAGTTCCAGACTCCTACTGCAAATCGACGTCAGTGAAATGGGTCTGTAACGCTCTGGATTACTCTTATTTTCTTTATTGAGAACTGCTGTGACCTGTAATACTACATGATTGTCAACTGTCCGCTTAGTACCGAAAACTATTTAGTTTACAAAAGCCGCCGGCCGCGGTGGCCGAGCTGTTCTAGGCGCTTCAGTCCGGAACCGCGCTGCAGCTACGCTCACAGGTTCGAATCCTGCCTCGGGCATGGATGTGTGTGATGTCCTTAGGTTAGTTAGGTTTAAGTAGTTCTAAGTTCTAGGGGACTGATGACCTCATATGTTAAGTCCCATAGTGCTCAGAGCCATTTAACAAAAGCCACCCACGAAAGTTCCACTCTTCAGTTTATTGTTTTTTCTCCTCATTCAGCCGTTGTTATCTACTGTGTTAAATACGAAAACCAAACAAATGGTTCTATGACGTCGTGTCTTCTTTTCGATGTGTTGATTATATATTATTGTAGAATTATGATATTGATACGAATACCTAGCTCTTTGAATTTCTTCCATTCCTTGTTGAGGTTTACTTGCAATAGAGGGAAGGAAAACACAGCAGCAAAGCGATGGTGCTTCATGTCTGTTCAAGGAACAGTTTCTTCTTCTTCGTTTAAACAGAGTAAAACATCTGAAAAGTTCCTCTAGAGCTGCGTGAGAATATTTTTGGTGATATGAAGTCATACTGCCTTTCCCCAACTAGAACTCTTAATTTCCCACTATTACAATGAAGTGTTAGAGAAACTGTAGCAATGGAATATTTGTTCTTCGGTATACGGATAATCGGTGAATCATTTAATCATTTCTCATTGACTGTTAGTATAGATCTTGTTAAAACGGAATCAAAAGCTTTTTTTAATACTATGAATCTCAGGCAAAGCGTCACACCATACGTACTGCTCCATTCTGTGCGTTTTCATTCGTGGCTTTCAAGTGGTCCATCGTCTCATTTCCACTTCTAAAGCCAGCTTGTTTTCTTTTTTATTTCTTTATAATGTTTCTTTCTGTTTGAGTGTTAACAATTTTAGTGAATATCTTTTAAATTAAGAAGAGGTGGCTAATAGTTCAATAGTTTAATATATATGTATCCCTTTCTGTGAAGTAAAACATTTACTATATCATTGCTGTTTTGGAGATTCGTCTTACTCGGTAGACATGCTGTGAAGAACTTTACACATCCTTTTCCTGTGGCTACAATCATAGAACCCGTGGTCTGGGTGTGGCGGCGGCTACGTACCGTCGGCTACTACGCCAGACACATGCTCTGATACAGGACAACAAATTGCGTCGAATGGACATCCTCATACAAACACATTATGTCAACACCTATCTTGTCCCCAAACTGAACTACTTTGCGCATGTCCTTCCCTTGACAGTTACGATGGCCGACAGATTTCAAGCAGCATATGGAATTTCGTGAGCGCCGGTCTTGTTTTCAAAGTCCTATACGCCACCCTGACACTGCCGCAGCGGGCGGGCGGTATCGGTTTAATTCATGTTTATAACCGTGCGCGATCGCTTTATCTCAACACTATGCGTCGCACGTGGACCTCTTCCCACGCCAATCTGACGGGCAGCCTGACAGCTGAAGTGACAGCACACTCTCCACATTCCCCGGTTTCTGTAGGACACACTTCGCTGGCGATCTCCCACATCAGAGAATTCTTGATTGACCTCAGCTACTTAAAATCAGACGTTCCGACGACACGGATGCCCAGTTCGAAAGACTACTATCACCTTTATCAACAGCAGCAGCCTGTCAATACGGTCGCACACAGACATCCCGAAGTTGGCTGGAACGCTGTGTGGCGAGCAGTACACACGCCTTTTCTACCTACTACGGTGCGTTCATTGTGGTACGTGGTTGTGAACGGGAAGTTCGCTACTCGTCGGAGGGTACATTCCATTCGTCTGACGGACGACCCCCTGTGTCCGACATGCTCAGTCGTTGATTCGGATGCACATCATCTGACTTGTGCCGCGACCAGCGAGTGATGGCTACTCACGTTGCGCATGCTGGCGTTACTCTTGCGGCGATTGCCGGAGTGTATCTCCCCTGATGGTATATTGCGCCCCGACGGTGTATTTTTTCCACCGGCCAGGACGAACGCCGTTAACAGGCTAACAGTCATGGCCCTTTACTACATATTTCGAGATGCTCACAAAGGCACATTCGAGTTTGGTCTTTACTGATGTCGACACATGTAGTCTTCGGCCACCACCCGAAGAACAGGCCCCACTTCTCTAATTATTTAGGTTCATTAATTGGGGATCCTCCTGCTCACTTGGGCGTTCCGGGTATGAGAAGCTGAACCTAAAGAAGAATCCTGGAGCATATTGATCCACTATGGACGGAACAGGGGGGGGGGGGGGGGGGGGGAACCCCTACCAACAGACGAGAAGACGACTCGGACGCTCGGCTGCAGCAGTTGTAGGATCTTTTTCCTAATAAAACAAAATTAATTCCACACATACAACAAAATACGAGGTGCATTCAAGTTCTAAGGCCTCCGATGTTTTTTCTCCAGACTGGAAAGAGATAGAAACATGCGCATTGTTTAAAATGAGGCCGCGTTCATTGTCAATACGTCCCAGAGATGGCAGCACCGTACGGCAGATGGAATTTTACCGCCAGCGGCGAGAATGAGAACTGTTTTAAATACTTAAAATGGCGACGTTTTCCTTACTTGAACAGCGTGCAATCATTCGTTTTCTGAATTTGCGTGGTGTGAAACCAATTGAAATTCATCGACAGTTGGAGGAGACATGTGGTGATGGAGTTATGGATGTGTCGAAAGTGCGTTCGTGGGTGCGACAGTTTAATGAAGGCAGAAAATCGTGTGACAACAAACTGAAACAACCTCGGGCTCACACAAGCCGGTCTGACGACATGATCGAGAATGTGGAGAGAATTGTTTTGGGGGATCGCCGAATGACTGTTGAACAGATCGCCTCCAGAGTTGGCATTTCTGTGGGTTCTGTGCACACAATCCTGCATGACGACCTGAAAATGCGAAAAATGTCATCCAGGTGGATGCCACGAATGTTGGCGGACGATCACATGGCTGCCCGTGTGGCATGTTGCCAAGCAACGACAGCATGAATGGGACTTTCTTTTCGTCGTTTGTGACAATGGATGAGATGTGAATGCCATTTTTCAGTCCAGAAACAAAGCGCCAGTCAGCTCAATGGAAGCACACAGATTCACCGCCACCAAAAAAATTCGGGTAACCGCCAGTGCTGAAAAAATGATGGTGTCCATGTTCTGGGACAGCGAGGGCGTAATCCTTACCCATTGCGTTCCAAAGGGCACTACGGTAACAGGTGCATCCTACGAAAATGTTTTGAAGAACAAATTCCTTCCTGCACTGCGACAAAAACGTCCGGGAAGGGCTGCGCGTGTGCTGTTTCACCGAGACAACGCACCCGCACATCGAGCTAACGTTATGCAACAGTTTCTTCGTGATAACTTTGAAGTGATTCCTCATACTCCCTACTCACCTGACCTGGCTCCAAGTGACTTTTGCCTTTTTCCAACAATGAAAGACACTCTCCGTGGCCGCACATTCACCAGCCGTGCTGCTATTGCCTCAGCGATTTTCCAGTGGTCAAACCAGACTCCTAAAGAAGCCTTCGCCGCTGCCATGGAATCATGGCGTCAGCGTTGTGAAAAATGTGTACGTCTGCAGGGCGATTACGTCGAGAAGTAACGCCAGTTTCATCGATTTCGGGTGAGTAGTTAATTAGAAAAAAAAATCGGAGGCCTTAGAACTTGAATGCACCTCGTACAATAAAAATTCAGTAAATAAATAAATAAAATAACACACAGGAAAACCCTCTAAATCTTCTCCCTGATCCTTCTATCCTAGAACACGTTGCGTGGGTATGGCGACGGGTTGGCCAGGCTTCGGGTGATGATGATGATGATGATGATGTTTGGTTTGTGGGGCGCTCAACTGCGAGGTTATCAGCGCCCGTACAATTTCCCAACCTTTGCTCAGTCCAATTTCGCCACTTTCCTGGATGATGATGAAATGATGAGGACAACACAAACACCCAGTAATCTCGAGGCAGGTGAAAATCCCTGACCCCGCCGGGAATCGAACCCGGGACCCCGTGCTCGGGAAGCGAGAACGCTACCGCGAGACCACGAGCGGCGGACGCCAGGCTTCTGGTGTCGACCCCTGCCCTACCCGTCATCCTGCTCCTGCTGCGGTTATTGAAAAAAAAGGGGGGGGGCAACGTCTTTGATTCATAATCAAAACGTCTTCGGTCCCGGGTTCGGATCCCACCGCTGCTTAAATTAAGATTAATTATCAGATTCTGCCAACAGCCTTGTCAAAGAGGGCGGAGGAGCGGACAGAGGTTCAGGGCACTCTCTTGTCCTTGGGGTGGGAAACTGCCCCTAAAGGCGGAAGAATCAGCAATGATCAACGGCATGAGGATGAAGAAGGCAATGGAAACCACTGCATTAAAGACACGTAACGTGTATCCACAGGACATGTGGCCTGTAATTGAAGAAGTGTCATGATGATCTCTCCATTGACAAAAGATTCCGGAATAGTCCCCCATTCGGATCACCGGGAGGAGACTTGGTTCAAATGGCTCTGAGCATTATGGGACTTAACTGCTGAGGTCATCAGTCCCCTAGAACTTAGAACTACTTAAACCTAACTAACCTAAGGACATCACCCACATCCATGCCCGAGGCAGGATTCGAACCTGCGACCGCAGGATAACGTTCTACGAGTCGGGGCGTGGAATTTCAGAAGTTTTAACGTGGTAGAGAAACTAGAAAATCTGAAAATGAAAATGCGAAAGCTCAGTCTAGATATACTAGGCGTCAGTGAAGTGAAGTGGAAAGAAGATAAGGATTTCTGGTCAGATGAATATAGGGTAATACCAACAGCAGCAGAAAATCGTATAGCAGGAGTAGGATTCGTTATGAAGAGGAAGGTACGGCAGAGAATGTGTTACTGTGAACAGTTCAGTTACAGGGTTGTTCTTATCAGAATCGACAGCAAACCAACACCGATAACGATATTTCAGGTACACGTGGCGACGTCGCAAGCTGAAGAGGATGAGATAGGGTAAGTGAATGATGATGTTGAAAGGGTAATACAGTATGTAAAGGAGGATGAAAATCTAGTAGTCATGGGGGACTAGAATGCAGTTGTAGGGGAACGAGTAGAAGAAAAGGTTACAGGAAAATATGGGCTTGGGACAAGGAATGTGAGAGGAGAAAGACTAATTGAGTTCTGTAACAAGTTTCAGCTTTTAGTAGCGAATACTTTGTTCAAGAATGTTCAAGAATGAGCGTCTGCCACGTAAGCAGGAGATCCCGGGCTCGAGTCCCGGTCGGGGAACACATTTTCAACTGTCCCCGTTGAAATTTATCAATGCCTATAAGCAGCTAAAGGTCTGGAATTCATTGTAACTTCATCTCTCTGTTACTTACTGCAGCATTTGCCGTTGGCAGACCATACCCGCAAATCGAAAGATCCAGGTTTCAGTCCCTGGTTAGTCCGAATGTTTATTCCGTTACTAATCGCATTCTTAATCTCAGTCAGTGAGCTGTTTCAGCTAAAAATGTCAAGTGTGTCGTGGTTCGAAGTCTATGCTTAACTTTAGGTTCCCTTGTACATGGCTAGTTAAGTCATATCAAAGGCCATACAACCTCCAACAGGACCATACATAACAAAGCACTGTGGTGATCATAGCAACTTTGTTCATTCCTTGTCACATATGTTAGTTAGATAGAGTAATACATTGATAAAATTGCGCGACCAATTGTACCAAATAAGGGGCTTAAGTTGCCACCTAGGCAGGCGTATTAGCCACTGAGGCACCTTGACACAGCGGTTGACACAAATGCACGGATTACCATGGCACATCTTTCTCCTCGATCCAAATTCTCAGTGGCACCCCAGTCTACTTTCAATTCCCCTTTACACATGAACAGAATTGCCGCGTCTCTCCATGTTCAGGAATAACACCTCGGCATCGAACGTAAATAGGGAATCCAGCCTGAAACCCAGGAGCAGGTACTTACACAGATGAAATGGCACAGTTTCAGGGACTTCACTGATCTCATATAGATACGGTTTTACGTATACAGATTGAAGCGGCGAGTGGAAATCTGTAAAAAGGCCGGGAACTGAACCCAGGTCTCTTGCTAACTAGGCAGGTGCGTCAGTCACTAACCCACCTTGGCACAACGGTTCACACAACTGTACGGATTACCCTGGCACACCTCCCTCCTCGAATCCAAATTCTCATTGCCACCCCAGCCTATTTTAAATTCCTCCTTACACTCGAAGAGATCCTCGGCAATTCTGCTCGTGTGTAAGTGGGAATTTAAAGTAGATTGGGGCGTCAGTGAGAGTTTGGATCGAGGAGGGAACGCACCTGCCTAGTAAGCAGGAGACCTGGGTCCAATTCCAGGCCTTGGTACAAATTTTCACTCGCCACTTCAATCTGTATACTTAAAATTATACATACATCAAAAAAAGTTTTGCAGCACCCCGGTTCCCAGAACTCCTGAAGATAGATGTTGACTGTGGGTATTGTATCACAGACACAGTCCCTTTGACTGTTCAGAGATGGCACTAAACCCTCCCAAAGATGTAAGTAACCATGCATGAGCAGCGCCTATTACACGGAGGGGGTCAGACAGCCGATAAGTCCCAGTCATTCCAATAGACGGCTCGTGTTGTCTGTAGTTCAGCCATGCCTAGACGGTCAATACCGCGGTTCGATCGCGCCCGCATTGTTACTCTGTGCCAGGAAGGGCTCTCAGCGATGTTGTTCCGACATGGAGGAGATACAGAGAGACAGGACCTGTCGATGACATGCCTCGCTCAGGCCTCCCAAGGGTTACTACTACTGCAGTGTATGACCTACCTACGGATCGGTGGAACCGTGAGAGCAACGGGCACCATGTTGAATAATGCTTTTCGCGCAGCCACAGGGCTATCTTGTTACGACTCAAACTGTGCCCAATAGGCTGCATCATGCGCAACTTCACTCCAGACGTTCACGGCGAGATCAGTCTTTGCAACCACGACACCATGCAGCGCGATACAGAATGGGCCTAATAACATGCCGAATGGACCGCTCAGGATTGGCATCACGTTCTCTTCACCGATGAGTGTCGCATATGCCTTTAACCAGACAATCGTCGGAGACGTGTTTGGAGGTAACCCGGTCAGGCTGTACGCCTTAGACACACTTTCCAGCGAGTGCAGCAAGGTGGAGGTTCCTTGCTGCTTTCGGGTGGCATTTTTGAGCTGACGTACACCGCTGGTTGTCATGGAAAGCGCCGTAACCTCTGTACGATACGTGAATGCAATCCTTCAGCCGATAGTGCAACCATATAAGCAGCACATTGGCGAGGCATTCACCTTCATGGACGACAATTCGCACCCCCATCGTGCACATCTTGTGAATGACTTCCTTCAGGATAACGACATCGCTCGACTAGAGTGGCCAGCATGTTCTCCAGACATGACCCCTATCGAACATACCTGGGATAGATTGAACAGGGCTGTTTATGGACGATGTGACCCACCAACCACTCTGAGGGATCTACGCCGAGTCGCCATTGAGGACTGGGACAATCTGGACCAACAATGCCTTGATGAACTTGTGGATAGTATGCCACGACGAATACAGGCACGCGTCAATACAAGAGGACGTGCTACTGGGTATTAGAGGTGCTGATGTGTACAGCAATCTGGACCACCCCACCGAAGGTCTCGCTGTACGAAGGTACAACATGCAATGTGTGGTTTTTATGAGCAATAAAAAGGGCGGAAATGATGTTTATGTTGATCTCTGTTCCAATTTTCTGTATAGGTTCCGGAACTCTCGGAATCGAGGTGATGCAAAAACATTTTTTGATGTGTGTATCTGTACAAGAGCAGTAAAGTCTCCAACACTGTGTCATTTCATGTTGTTCATATGAGGAGCTGAAAAAATGAATCAAGAAAGAGATGATTAACCCACTGGAATAGATTTATTTCATTATCTCATGATAAAAAATTTTACATAAGAAGCTATCCAAATGTACGGTCTGCAAAGAAAAGTTTCACCTAAAGTTAAGTTAACCGAATATGCAGTAATATTTGCCTAGATATTCCAGTCACCTCTATCCATGCTGACCAGGTCAAACTCTCCACAACTATAGAAAATGTATAAAGACTTTCAATTTTGTATGAGTAGAAAGACAATGGTCAATCTGGCATACTTTGTTCAAATTTGTAACGTCATTTGCATACCCATGACATCACAAGCCACGCCCCCTATCTATGATGTCAACATCATGATGTGGCAAGCCACACTCACTTTACATGACGTCCCATTGGCGGGAAATTTAAAAACACCCACAAAACCAGTAAATCAGTATGTTGCCAGAATGCTGAAAACGATCTGAACGATTTGAATTTTATCGCATCGTATTTAAAAATCTCCAAACTATTTGTCTCATTCATGAAAGTAGGTAAGTTTCACCTAAACTGTAGAAATTGGCACCATGTTCAAAAAGTCTGAATGACCTGAATTTTTTGCACCATATTAAAATGTACCCGAACAACCTATTTAATTTATAAAAAAATATGTAAGCATGTGCATATCCACCCAATCACCCATTCAGATGCGCGCGCACACACACACACACACACACACACACACACAAGCGCGCGCGCGCGCATTCACACATACACATAAACCTGATTTTTTGCGCTATGTTCGAAAGTTTCCAAACGACTTGTATTATTTATCAGAATATGTAAGCTTCAAGCAAACTGTGTAACTTGACATCATCTTCAGATGTACTCCAATGAAAAGAATTGTCTGCCATGTTAAAAAAAATTCGATTCTCTGTCAAAAATATATTGACAGTACTGGTGTGAACTGGCATTAGTAGTGGAACTTAGTACTTAAACAGCACTTGTCAATGAGCTTAGTTCTATCTCTGTACCGCAGTTGGTGTAAGGAACACTGGGACACAAATGAATATATCCATATCGAAGTTGTCTGTACTATCTATGAAAAATGTGCAAAAAGAAACACACACACACACACACACAGTGTTCAAGTCATGTCACAATGTTATTTCCATGTCTAAAGTATGTAAAGGGTGCAACTTAGAGTAATTCCAATTCTAAAATTATGTGAAAAATACGTCAGCAACACAGTCTACTTCAAGTGTCACAATGTTGTTTTCACGTCTAAAATCTCCGTTAAAACACCTAAATGGTGTAACTTTAAGTATTTCCACATATAAATGGTTCTACAGTGATAATCAAAATTAAAGCAACAACGGAAATTTTGCAAGGTTGCGGTTATTTTGGCACAGAATAGCACAAACGGGTGATAGTAAAGTGGAAACAATGTGAAGAATACAGAAGGTAAATAACTGTAACATGCATAACGACAGATAAAACGTTCATCATTTTTTCAACTTAACGGATTTGTGCACACAACCGGTTAATGTGCTCAGTATGGGGTGTGATCACGTCTGGCAAGGTGTGACCACGTCTGGCAGCAATACAGGCCTGACAGCAACAGAGCATACTGTGAATGACATCATCAATCTCGTGTTGAGGCAATGACGCCCATTCTTCGTGCAGAGTTGCTCGCATGTGTTGGAGAGTGGCTGGTGGGTGCTGACGTGATGTAACCCGTCTCCCTAGTCCGTCCGAGACATGCCCTATGGGATTCAAATCGGGAGAACGAGCAGGCCACGCCATGTGTGTAATGTCCTCCGTGCTCTATGAGGTTGAGCATCACCGTCCATCAAAACAAAGTCTGGACCTACAGAACTGCGCAACAACCGCGAATGAGGTCCTAAGTTCTCGTCACGATACCTGACAACCATTAAACCTTGCCGATTCACCCGTACAATTTCACTAAAGTGTCCGCAAGGTCAACATAATCACTGCTCACACCATTAAGGATTCTCCTCGCTATCGGTCTCTTTCCACAATGTTTGGGTCCCGGAACCATGTTCCACGTTCCCTCCAGCTCCGAATCCATCGAGAATCACTCTCGAGATCAAATCCGGACCCATCTGTGATAAGAACACTTGCCCTCTGTTCGACCATCCAGGTGGCATGTTGACGACTCCACTCTAGATGTCGTCTTCTGTGCAGGCGCGTCAGAGGTAGACATGCAGCAGGTCTCCGATAATAAAGATCACACTCTGCTGAACCCTTCTTTACAAAGTTTGCCTCGATACAACACGTCCAGTGGATGCTGCGAAATCAGATGACAGTTGCCGTGCAGTAATAAGGCAGTACCTTCGTGCCATTACAGCCAAATAACGATCCTTTCTTTTTGATGTCACACGTGTTCGGCACTGCTCTAGTCTTCAGGATACAGTTTCGGTCTCTATAAGCCGTTGCCACATCCGATAAACAACAGAACGATTCACAGTAAGCCATCGGGCAATCGGGCCATTCTTCCTACGGCCATCCACCGCAGAGTCCGGTAGGCATCTTCTCTGTGCCATGCTGCACCGTTTCTGACCGTGTACACAGTGATTGTGGATGTGGGACTACCCGCAAACACTACGCCGTTTGATAGGTGCCCTGACATCATCGCTGGTGTGGTTGTCCGTTGACCAGAATGCCATCTTCCGTGCAGAACACGATCGAACGGACATCTGCTGACAATCTGTGTGATTATATCGTGAATTAGACACAGGACGGGAAAATAGCGGTTTGTTGCTTTAATTTTGGACACCAGAAAATAAGTGTACAAAACACCAGCGCACTGCTAAAATAACATGCTAAGCAGGCAGCTGAATTTAGTCTTTGGCCTAGATGAGGCTGTACACAAATGCGAAAGTGACCAAGCACCGTTTTAGGGTGGAACACTGTAACAACATTCACAATGTTTATGTCAAGTGTTAAAACATTACTTTCATATTTAACATGTTCATCAAAATATGTAAATGGTTTAACTTAACAGTATTTCTATGGCTAAAATATCTGAAAGACGTAAGTCACAAGAAACACACGATGTTAATGTCAAGCGTTGCCAAGCTATGGGTTGTTCTAATTTCGATCTTAGGTTTAGTTGAGACTACTTTGAATTGTGTTACATAGATCGAACTTTCATCATTTGGCCTTTTTTTAGAAGTTTCTCTGTAATGGCACCTCACCAAGCACCGTTTTTTAGGGTAAGAAGATAATGCATCATGCATTACACTAAGTTTTTTAATAACTGTGTGACATTGGACGTACCTGTAGTTATGTTCCATTGGATTTCTATAAACAAACGTCACAGTTTCTGACGCTTAAGCACAACAAACCATACTAAAAATTTTACATTTTGACGAGATATTTAATGCACTGTATGACCTAAACCTAGGGAGAGAATGTAAGCATTTATGGTAGCAGTTTATAAGAAAGGAATCAAAGAAGATCCTAACAATAACAATAAATTACTGCTTTGTGATCGCATACACGATTATATGCAAAGAACTTACTAGTAAGAACTAACAGAGAACGCAGTGTAAGAGAAACAGTGGATTTGGGACTAGAGGCTGATACAGGTCTGAGATCTTTATACTGCACAAGGAATGAGATGAGAGTGGATGCCTAATAATCTACGAAATTTCGTACGCTATTCATTATGCCAAAGAAATGTGAACTTCACTTTAGGGGGTGACCAGCTGATGTAATGCTTGCCTTAATGTACTGAACGAATGTATAAAACTGCTACATGTCAACGTTGTGTAAGGGTGAGGGATCGGTATCTTTGCTGCAACTGCTTCATGAAACTAGACCGAGATATCTTGGAAGATTGCCACATTGCTAAGGAGTTGTTCTGCGGTTAGTCCATTTTTATTTATATTGAAAACGTTGAAACAGAGGAAAAGAAATTCTACGTGTCGTAAATACAAATAGAAATATCACTTTCAGCGTTCTCCTTTTAGTTCGAGGGAAAATTAAATATTCCAATTATATTTTCCAGAAACTGGAAAAAGGAAGAAAACGGCCAATACAAACAATACAATAAACACAAAAAATAAAACTCAAAACCATGTGATTGTTGCTATGTCAGCTATACATGTTCATTCTCAGAAAAAGGAAGGAAGATTAGGTTTCAACGTCCCGTTGGCGACGGGGTCATTAGTGACAGTGGACATGCTCGAATCGGGAAAGGACGAAAAAGTAAAGCGGCTGTGTTTTTCTCAAAGGAACCATCCTGGAATTTGCCTTATGAGATTTAAGGAATCCATGGTAAATCTACGGGCAGTGACTTGAACTACTGTCCTCTGGAGTTAAGGTCAAGTGATCTACCCACTACACCACCTTGTTAACAAAATTTGTGTATTTCAAAGTGACAAGAATGAGAGTGATATTTTAAACAAAACTGAGATGATAAGAAGATGTATCTGTCGAGTAATTTCACTTCTTAGGAACTACAGAAGCCTAAATAAAAAAGGAAGCTTACATTGATTTTGCTATAAATGTAAGACACGGAATTTAACTGGGAGAAAACAGTGTTAATCAGCTATCCTCGAAACAAATTTTGTGAGGAAAAGTAGCGAAATACAGTGATCAGGCCATAGTAAGAATTACATTATCAAGCAAATATTATAGCTAGTCATGGCTGTGATGGATATCATTGGCAGGAAGAAATTATAATGATATGTTAGCAACTCTCAACGGAAGAAAGTGCACTACCAAAGGAAACATTAATTTGTACTCAGTTTTTCCCCACAAAACAAAAGGAAATTCGGTGCAGCATCAGACAGATACTACAGGGACCAGAAATCTCGAAGTAGATGGAACTAACGGACTGTATGGTCATTTAGAAGTGGGATGCAGGGAAATGCTGAATATGCCGATTGTGGTTTACAGTATTGAAAATCTGCTAATTGGACTAGCATTGGTAAATCGAGTCTATAAGAGCATGTAGATGAATTAAAAGAACACGTGAAAATAAAAAAAATGCACATACGATTGGCCACAGGGTACAGAAGTTATAAGAGAAAGTATATGTCCTAGGGGAAGAACATTGCTTAGCTAAGAAATGTGTCAGATCCATTTACTGTCAACTGGACGCAAAATTCATTTCTCAGTATTAAACCATAATAAACCTATTTGCGTACTTCTGGAAGAAATTGTGATTATCAATAATACCGATGTAAATAAGTTATGGATAAACTAAAACTGTCTATTATTTGAAAAAATAAAATAAAAAGTAAAATTTGAATACCATTTCATTCAAATGACAAGCAGGTCCAGCAGGAAAATGATTTCTTTTAATCAATATTTGAAGGCTGTGAAACAAACCAAAGAGACAACAACTGTATTCATTAACATGTTGACTAGGTAGGGACATTATGGTATGGTATGCATATTTATTCTCATTTACGAATCGCCACACTTCCAGACGGAGTCCGTCGTGAGCAATAAGCAGAACAGATTACAGAGAAAGAAGGCAAGCAGCAGAAACTCACTGTGCGTGTACGGCTGTCATGCAGATAACGGCCGCCAGAGAGACTCCCACGAGGAAGGCCCTCTCCCTCATGTCAGGCACCTGCAACACGTAGCAAGCTCAAATACCTCCACCAGTTACAATCCAGCTCCTTAAATAATTTTTATTTCTTGTTTGTTTTCTGTTATACACGTAAATGTGTATACTACGAGTACATGCAATAAATTGATAAATTCCAATCCGTTCTGTTTTTCACTAAATTTTATTAAATAATGTATAGTTTACAGACCACCTATCGTAATAATATAATTAGTCCTTGAGGAAATACTTTATATGATTAAAAATTTTAAATTTACGATACAGTAAAATCAGGTGCTCTTCTAAATTTGGCCCAAAAATTGCTGTTTATTTTAAGACTGATATACCTTGATGAAAACCCCTTATTCTCCGCTTATCAGTGAACATCCTACATGTTTCCGGTTTCCAGAAACTGTCCCTTTAAAAAATTACACGTAATCGGAATTAGTGTATTCTAGAATGTCCGAATCTGAAAGTGAGAGCCTGCCGAAATTCCGCAGTTATAAATCTGTGGACTTGGTTTTTTGTTTCCAGAAATGTCTAACTTTCCTAGAACAACATGATAGCTGTAAATATTCCAATTAGAAATTTTAATTTTCCAAAAAATTCTTAGCGGGTCTTGGAAGTCCCATTGTACAGTAAACCTTCTACATTATAAAACAGTACTTCTCATTTTGCGATTTTTCTATCAGACAACTTACAATTAATCTAGATAGGATCACTGCCTATTGTGGTTTTGCATTTTTTACTTTTCTTGTCGTGTATGTTAATATCTAAACATCAATAATCTTGTATTTTCCCTTTTTCTAATTTCTATACTAAACGCGTATTTATGTAGACGTTGTACACAAAGCCGATGGCAGCTGGAGGCGGGTATCCAACCAGTGAAAACGCTATGTAACTGTTTCCCATCTGTGTTGCCGCTTACGAAAGTTTCCTAAACGACTCACACATCTCATGGACAAAAGAGAAGCACTCAGAAGACACGGTCGGACGTCAATTTAGCATCGTACAAGTACACACCATCAGCGGGAGTGGACATAATTACAGTTTCAGTTCTCTGTGACAGATACTCTGAGGCGCCAAAGAAACTGGTGTAAGCATGCGTATTCAAATACACAGATATACAGGGTGTTACAAAAAGGTACGGCCAAACTTTCAGGAAACATTCCTCACACACAAAGGAAGAAAATATGTTATGTGGACATGTGTCCGGAAACGCTTACTTTCCATGTTAGAGCTCATTTTATTACTTCTCTTCAAATCACATTAATCATGGAATTGAAACACACAGCAACACAACGTACCAGCGTGACTTCAAACACTTTGTTACAGAAAATGTTCAAAATGTCCTCCGTTAGCGAGGATACATGCATCCTCCCTTCGTCGCATGGAATCCCTGATGCGCTGATGCAGCCCTGGAGAATGGGGTATTGTATCACAGCCGTCCACAATACGAGCACGAAGAGTCTCTACATTTGGTACCGGGGTTGCGTAGACAAGAGCTTTCAAATGCCCCCATAAATGAAAGTCAAGAGGGTTGAGGTCAGGAGAGCGTGGAGGCCATGGAGTTGGTCCGCCTCTACCAATCCATCGGTCACCGAATCTGTTGTTGAGAAGCGTAAGAACACTTCGACTGAAATGTGCATGAGCTCCATCGTGCATGAACCACATGTTGTGTCGTACTTGTAAAGGCACATGTTCTAGCAGCACAGGTAGAGTATCCAGTATGAAATCATGATAACGTGCTCCATTGAGCGTAGGTGGAAGAACAAACTAAAATGAGCTCTAACATGGAAATTAAGCGTTTCCGGACACATGTTCACATAACATCTTTTCTTTATTTGTGTGTGAGGAATGTTTCCTAAAAGTTTGGCCGTACCTTTTTCTAACACCCTGTATAAACAGACAGAATACGGCGCAACTAGTGTCTGGCGCAGTTGCTACATCTACATCTACGTCCATACTCCGCAAGCCACCTGACGGTATGTTGGATCGGTTACTGCTGCTACAATGGCAGGTTATCAAGATTTTAGTGAGTTTGAACGAGGTGTTATAGTCGGAGCACGAGCAGTGGTACACAGCATCTCCGAGGCAGCGATGACGTGGGGATTTTCCAGTACGACCATTTCACCAGTCTACCGTGAATATCAGGAATACGGTAAAACATCAAATCTCCGATATCGCTGCGACCGGAAAAAGATCCTGCAAGGACGGGACCAACGACGACTAAAGAGAATCGTTCAACGTGACAGAAGTGCAAAGCTTCCGCAGATTGCTGCAGATTTCAGTGCTAGGCCATCAACAAGTGTCAGCATGTGAACCATTCAACGAAACGTCATGGATATGGGCTTCCAGAGCCGAAGGCCCACTCGTGTACCCTTGATGACTGCACGACGCAAAGCTTTACGCCTCGCCTGGGTCCGTCAACACCGACAATGAACTGTTGATGACTGGAAACATGTGGCCTGGGCGGACGAGTCTCGTTTCAAATTGTATCGAGCGGATGGACGTGTACGGGTATGGAGACAACCTCACGAATCCATGGACCCAGCATGTCAGCATGGGACTGTTCAAGTTGGTGGAGGCTCTGTAATGGTGTGGGGCGTGTGCAGTGGGAGTTATATGGGACCCCTGATACGTCTACATATGATTCTTACAGGTGACACATATGTAAACATCCCGTCTGATCACCTGCATCCATTCACGTACATTGTGTATTCGGACGGACGTTGGTAATTCCAGCAGGACAATGAGACACCCCACATGTTCAGAAATGCTGTAGAGTGGTTCCAGCACACTCTTCTGAGTTTGAACACTTCCGCTGGCCACCAAGCTCCGAAGACATGAACATTATTGAGTATATTGGGGATACCTTACAACGTGCTGTTCAGAAGAGATCTCCACCCCGTCGTACTCTTACGTATTTATGGACAGCCATGCAGGGTTCATAGTGTCCGTTCCCTCCAGCACTACTTCAGACATTAGTCGAGTCCATGCCACGTCGTGTTGTGGCACTTCTGCGTGCTCACCTACACGATATTAGGCAGGCGTACCAGTTTCTTTGGCTTTTCAATGTAGAGCGGCCACCAGAGTGCGTTAGTTTTACTCGTGCACAGCGTTGTTAGTAAGTTTGGTAGGGTACATAAGAAGCGTGAACAACGTCAGATCTAAGAGAGCCTCATGAGAAACTGACGGACCTTGAAAGGGTCTCCGTTGGTCCGGGTGGTCGTATAGTGGAATATCCAGATTTTTGAGGCATTCAGGTGTAACAGTGGTCCGATGTTGGACTGTATTGGAAAGTGAGGGAAGGTGCACTTCTCGCTTCTGGTCAACCAGCCATGACCATCACAAGCGATGACTCGTATTGTGCAGTACGCGTATTGTACCCCTTCACATCTGCGCCTGTGAACCGAGAACAAGTATTGGACTCGCTACAGCATTCTACATCTACATCGATACTCCGCAGTGTATGTTGGCGGCAGTCAGCTACAAATGCCGGTTCCCTAAATTTTCTCAATCGTGTTTCTCTAAAAGAACGTCACGTTCCCTCCAGGGATTCCCGTTTGAGCTCCCGAAGCATATCTGTAACACCTGCAAGTGTTTTTCGAACCTACTGGTAACAAATCTAGCAGCCTGCCTCTGAATTGCTTCGATATCTTCCTTCAATCCGACCTGGTACGGATCCCAAACACTCGAGTAGTACTCAAGAGTAGGTCGCACCAGCGTCCTATATGCGATCTCCTTATACAGGTGAACCTCTCTTTCCTAAATTTCTCCCAATAAACCGAAGCTGACCATTCGCCTTCCCTATCACGGTTCTCACATGCTCGTTCCACCTCATATCGCTTTGCATCGTTACGCCCAAATATTTAAACGGCTTGAGTGTGTCAAGTAGGATACTAGTAACACTGTAGCCGAACATTAAAGGTTTGATCTTACTACTCATCCGCATTAACTTACATTTTTCCACATTTAGGGCTAGATGCTATTCATCACACCAACCGGAAATTTTGTGTAAGTCGTCGTGTATCTTCCTGCAGTCAATCAACTTCGACGCCTTACCGTACACGACGGCATCATCAGCAAACAACAACAGATTGCTGCTCACATTGTCCGCCAAATCATTTATATTTATGTATACAGAGGTCAACAGCGGTGCTATCACACTTCCCTGGTGCAGTCCTGACGATACCCTTGTTTCTGATGAACACTGGCCGTCGAGGACAGCATACTGGGTTTTATTATTTAAGTCAGTGTTTTTCAACCTCTTTTAATACGCGACCCCTTTCCAAGTGAAAAAGCTATGTCGACCCTCCCCCCCCCCCCCCCCACAAACCGTAATAAAATTGTCAGTGATTTAAAAGGCAGTGTATTTAATTTTCTTTCTGTTGATGCTATACTGATCGAGAAATCAAGTGTACTGTGCAAGGTAGTCGCAACGCTCTGCCAACAGCAATATCATTATTCTTTGTTGCGTTGGAGGCACAGGGCGAGAAGGGGTCAGCGGTTGTACAGGCCCGCATTTTCACTTGCGTCAATAAGCTGTCCGAGTACGCCTGCGAGTATGGCCGTGGTTATAGTGCTTTTGCGCTTCGCTCCGAGCGAGCATAAAATGAAGATGTTTCTCAAAAAGATCTGCGCAGCACTCCACTGGTACAAGTCGCAATGGCAGAAGCGAATCAAAATCGAATAAAAAAGACTGTAGGAAGATAGTTATTTGAAGCATGGTTTTACTGTGTAATTTGCGGTGAAGTATTGTCACGTGAGAGTATGACTCCATCACGGCTCATGCGTCACGTCTCAACTAAACATTCCAAGGAAGCTGATAAACCGGTGGATTTCTTCGAAAGGAAACTGAAAACCCTTAACCAGCAGCAAGCTACTATGATTCAGGTAATAAAATAGTACTGTTATTTGTTGATTAAAATAATATTACGTTACTGATCGAGCAGTCCACAGATTTACTGTCGCCTACAGTGTCCATGGACTGTTCCATCAACAAATACGCCAGGACAAACTGAAGAGTCACAATATTAAGGGTCGTTCAATAATTGATGCCCCACATTTTTTTCTCAGAACATTTTTATTGTTAAGATTCAGAATTTGGTGACAATACACATCAACATATCTTGTCCATGTTCTATTTTTCGACGTAGCCTCTATCACGTTCTATGGCCGTACGCCAACGTTGTGGAAGAGCATGTATTCCCTGCTGGTAAAAGCTCTTCTCCTGTAGGCGTAGCCATGTTTTCACTGTATGACTGACACTCTCGTCAACTTCAAAGTGTGTTCCCCGTAGAACTCTTTAAGCGGCCCAAAGATATGGAAGTCCGAGGGTGCCAGGTCTGGGCTGTAGGGTGGATGAGGTAATGATGTCCAACCCAATTTGGCGATGTGTACTCGGGTTCTCAGACTTGTGTGTGGGCGAGCACTATCGTGTTGGAGTAAGGTTTCTGCTAGATTCTTGTCCGATCGAACACATCGGAACCGGTTCTTGAGTTTATTCAGAGTCTCCACATATGCCTCTGAATTGTTTTTTCAAATGGCTCTGAGCACTATGGGACTCAACTGCTGTGGTCATAAGTCCCCTAGAACTTAGAACTACTTAAACCTAACTAACCTAAGGACAGCACACAACACCCAGCCATCACGAGGCAGAGAAAATCCCTGACCCCGCCGGGAATCGAACCCGGGAACCCGGGCGTGGGAAGCGAGAACGCTACCGCACGACCACGAGATGCGGGCGACCTCTGAATTGTTGGTTGACCATCTCGGCATCACATCCACGAGAATGACGTCATCATAATCCCAGAAGACTGTCGCCATTACTGTACCAGCAGAGAGGGTTGTCTTGAATTTCTTCTTTTGTGGTGAACGAGGATGATGCCACTCCATGGACTGCCTTTTTGTTTCCGGCGAAGAGTGGTGCAGCCAGCTTTCGTCCCTAGTAACGATCGGAGACAGAAAGGCCTCTCCGTCAGTCTCAAAACGTTCTAACAATTCAAATGAAATGGCCTGTAGTTGAACCTTGTGGTTCGCTGTGAGCATTCGTGGAACCCATCGTGAGCACATCTTTTAATATCCGAAAGTCTCGACCATTCCAGTCGCACTTCCAATGCTGACCGACAACTGTAGAGCCAATTGTCGAGTTGTGATGCGCCGGTCGGCACGAATAATGGCATCCGCACGATTCAGCATGTCTGGAGCAGTGGCTGTGACAGCACGTCACGAGCATGGCTGATCGTGGAGCTCTGTTTCTGCATTTCCTGAGGCTATAAGTTTCTTTACCCATCGCCTAACTGTACTCCTATCAACTGCAGCATCGCCATACACTGCACAAAAACGTTTATGGATGTTCAACACGGTTTCTTTTTCTGCACACAGTAATTCAATAACAGCGCGCTGCTTGTGACGCGACTCGTATGTAGACGCCATTTTGAGGTTGCTCTACGGATTTGCCATCTGCCAGAACGGTTCGAAACTTCACCGGCGCACAGAACAAACATCAAACGTGAAGCACCAACAAGGACGTTTCTCTATGTATATTAATGGCTTTTTTTAAAATGTATGTTATTGATTATTTATTTGTTTTTACCGATTTAACGTTACATTTCGTCTGATTTCAGGTACCCATCGTTAACAAGAAAACGTTGTTAGCTAGCTACCGAGTCGCTCACGCAGGGAACCTGCATACAGACGCCGAGAATCTTATTTTGCCAGCAACCCTCGATATGGTTGAAATTATTTTAGGTAAGCAGTAGGCAAACAGACTAAAAAGCATATCACTTTCTGATAGTACCATTAAACGCAGGATAACGATATGGCTGGTGACATTCGAGAACAATTAAAATTTGATGATGTACTGATGTTTCAGATTTGAGTTGTTTAGGGTATTTGTGCGCTCTGAAGCATATGAAAATATCATAGAAGATATTTTATTCTACGAAGTTCTTCTTGCGAACACTACTGACCATTGATTTTACAACATGATTTTAGAAAGCACTCTCAGCTACTTGGTTGACTGGACGAAATGTACCGCCATTACTAGTGATGGTGCTAAAGCTATGACTGGCAATGAAAGTGGGCGCTTTGCGAAATTAAAATAAAATATGCTAAACGTTTCATAGACAAACTGCTTTCCTCATTGACAAACTCAGGCAGCCACAGTCTTACCTTTTAATTTAAACGCTGTGCTTAAAGAGTTGATCAAAGCTGTGAACTCTATGAAAGGTAAAGCTTTGCAAACTCGACTGTTCAGAATCATTTTTAAAGAGATGAGTTCGTTTCATCAAAATCTCTTTTATTACACAGAGGTCAGATGGCTTTCCAAAGCAAAGGCATAGACACGAGTTCTGGAACTAAAAGTTGAATTGTAAATGTTCTTACAATATTATAAATCATGATATACGAATTATTTTAGTGATCCTGTTTGGTTATTAAAATTAGCATTTCTCACTGATCTTTTTAACCACCTAAATATTTTAAACAAGATCCTCCAAGGGAGAGAAGAAAACATAGTAACGGCCAAGGATAAAATCGAAGAAGTCCTCGCAAAACTTCATTAACGGTCAACGTCTTTGCAAAAGATGATGTTGAGTCTTTCCCTTGTATTCAGAATAGTGTCAAAGGAACTACAGTGCAACCATAGGGCGTGGTAAGTTCTCACATTCCTTGCATGATACACAGCTTGTATAATTTGGAAGAGAAACTATTAAGTTACTTTCCAGAACTGAATTCTGAAACTGGCAACGGGCATAGATGGATACAAAATCCTGTTTTAACTATGTCAGTACAACTGGCCGATCTGAGAACGAGGATGAAAGAAATCCTTACAGATATTCCTGCTGATGGCACACGTAAAATTTAATTTAATTCGCTGATGACACGTCTTCTGGATGAAGAGAAAAGAAGAACATCAACAGCTGGCAAGGGAAGCTTTGAACTTGTTAGTTCCATCCGATACTTCCTACCTAAGTGAATTGGTGTTCTCTTCAACGGTGAGCATAAAAACTAAGAGGAGAAATAGGCTTCAATTAGAAAATGATTTGATTGTTTGTGTCTCAAAAACAGGACCACGATTTAACATTATTAATAAATAAACGGACACAGCTTTCTCATTGAAATTATTGTATTTTTATTGTATTGTAGGACCTACAACCCTCGCTTACTTTTATCCAAGTGGCACCTATGACAGATACAGCTCGTCTCACCCTATGAATAAAAACTGTTAAAGAAACAAAATCCTGGTAAGCGTCAAGCATGATTTTAAAAAATAAAAATGAGAGGCATTAATCATTATTCATCAGACTGAAATTGTGACGATGAATTTGCCTATAGCCGCTTAATCGTACCATTATTGCTATTGGCTTTAACTCTTGATGGTATGATTTATGATCTGTGGAAAGAAATAACAATGAGATAACAGAACACGTAGAAGAATAAACAGTGTAATGTTTACATCAGTATTATTATTACGATGAACAACGTACAATGAAACCTAACTTAACGAGCCCGTTCTGTAAAGAGTTTTTGTTCAAATGTGTGTGAAATCTTATGGGACTTAACTGCTAAGGTCATCAGTCCCTAAGCCTTCACACTACTTAACCTAAATTATCCTAAGGACTCGAACCTCCGCCGGGACCAGCCGCACAGTCTATGACTGCAGCGCCTCAGACCGCTCGACTAATCCCGCGCGGCTCTGTAAAGAGTGATTCATGTAGCGCGCAATACACAATGTAATTTTGTATAAGGTTGGATCCGTTACCAACAGTTAAAAATGGTTCTAAGCACTATGGGACTTAACATTTGAGGTCATCAGTTCCCTAGACTTAGAACTACTAAAACCTAACTAACCTAAGGATATCACACACATCCATGCCCGAGGCAGGATTCGAACCTGCGACGTAGCAGCCGGGTGGTTCTGGACTGAAGCGCCTTGAACCGCTCGACCACAGCGGCCGGAGTTACCAACACTGTTTCGCATGATAAGTCTGTTGAGTGTCATTTTTTAACCACTTTAGAAACCATCTTCTGACACAGAAAGACCACTTCAGCTACTATAGTTGGGCAATAAGTCATTTTTCGTTGTCAGCCAACACGACGTCAACGAGGTTGCCCATTAACCAACATGCAGAGAGATGTTTCATTCAACTGCCATCTTTTGTGTTTAGCACTTATTTTTAACTCTAGGCAAAAACAGGACAACTTCATTGTAAAAACAGGATGTACAATATTATGCAATACACACCCTATTTTTTTAAACATAATCTCCATCCCATTCTATAGCCTTCCTCCAGGGTGAAACAAAGGCGTGTATGCCCTGTCGGTTCCAATCCTTGTCCTGGCGGTGGAGCCAGTCCTTCACTGTGTAAATCACCTCCTTAGTGTCGCCAAAATGTCTTCCACGAATGACATCCTTTAATGGCCCAAACAAGTGGAAGTTCGAGGGGGGGGGGGGGCTAGGTCAGGGCTGCCAGGTGTGACAGCCGTGTATGGTCTCCCCGACCGCTACAAATCGTGGAGCTCCGCCGAATCGCCTTCTGAAGACCTCACCCTCCGTTCCCAGCGACTAACCGTACTTCTGTCGACAGCAAACGCTCCATAGACTTTGCACAAGCGTTTGTGAATATTCCCCACAGTTTCTTTCTCTGCAGTGAGAAATTCAATGACGGCATGTGGCTTGTAGCTTACATCACCTACAGACGCCATTTTGAAACTGTCCTGCAGCTACGCTATGTGTCAGAAGTGACGGAAACTTGGCTCACCAGGAGACTAAATAATACATACGTAACGTTTCGCATTCGTAGCATTGATCTCGGCTGAGAAAAAAATTGCGGTGCATTACTTTCTGTCAAAAGAAGGCAACGTTACTTTTTAATTTATTGAGAGAATATTTGGTATACTTTAGTACAAATAATTGTACTAATTTTTTACAAGATTTTTCAACTTTTATACAGCACTATTAAAATAACAGTGATTCAAGTCACAGCAATTGCAACTGACAACACGAAATAAATGAGAAATGTGATGTGTTGGCAGAAGACCGTGTTGCTAGAGGAGGCCGAAATGCACGCTATAAGCTCACGCAGGATGGCGTGAGGTCTGGAACAGTTAAAGGAGATGAGTCTACTAAATAAAGTACGTAGTGGATGTAATACTTTAATCCGTATTTGGTGCACCTCGTCTGATAGTACATGCTTCACAATATAAATAGCAAAGGATAAATGGCGCCTTGTTAGGTCGTAGCAAATGACGTAGCTGAAGGCTATGCTAACTATCGTCTCGGCAAATGAGAGCGTATTTGTCAGTGTAGCTTCGCTAGCAAAGTCGGTTATACAACTGAGGCGAGTGCTAGAAAGTGTCTCTAGACCTGCCGTGTGGCGGCGCTCGGTCTGCAATCACTGACAGTGGCGACACGCGGGTCCGACGTATACTAACGGACCGCGGCCGATTTAAAGGCTACCACCTAGCAAGTGTGGTGTCTGGCGGTGACACCACAAAATGAATCTGGAAACATGGAATGGCGACTTTGTGGGAATCCCGCTCAAGCCACAGAGCTACGAAAAACGAAAAAAAAAAAAACGCAAATAAGCAGTGTGTCAGTTACAGTCTGAGGTGAGCTCAAGCGTCCTAGATCCACTCCGTACTTCTTGCATTCTCTCACTGCTGCCAATCCTAGCGAGCTATTGTTTGATTCGAAGCACGGTTACTGAAATGCACGTGAGCTGTGAGTATTGGCTCAGCCATTTTGTATCACATTTGAGAGTGAGCATATTTTAAATGTGCTTCCACGAATTTTTCTAGTTCCGTGTGATATTTTTACCACAGCAGATGATTGGCACTGAAATTAAGTTGTCAGTACTGTACAAGAAGCTGCCCCCTCATCACATTCCCACTTAGAATTGAATGTGGTCTCTTACCTCTCCCCGCAAAACCTCTTACAGGAGATCTCATAAATAGGGTCTGTGCAGGACTTATGCCCGGCCAGACAGAAAGCGGCCTTTCACGGCGCTGCGGCTGGCCTGTGCCTGCGTTGGTAGTGAACTACACACTGGCAGGAGCGGCTACCAGTGCCGGCTGCAAGTACTGCTAAGTTGTCACACCGTGGTAGCGGCCGAAAGCTCATTAGCAGCGCGGTATGACGGAGCTGCTTCACATCGCTGCGGCCATACAGCAGTCAAATGCGCCAGTAGGTGCACACAGCCGCTCAGTTCTGTGGCGAATCTGTATACAGAGACAACTCGGCGCTGCCGGTAAATTTCCACTGCGTCAAAGCCGCGTTCTGTGTGACTGGCACCATACAGCAACGAGCATTTCAATGAAGCAGCCTTTGCGGTTCAATGTCGCAGATCGTGCAGGCAGTCCGCGTTCTGTCTGACCAGGACTTTGTGACCCTCGCCGCGCAACTCCCGTTCCGCACATTTCGGAAGAAATGAGAGGCACGTAGCAGTTAGTCGCAATCCAATTAGTTAGAACAGGGTGTTCCATTTATCTGATAACAGCCTGTGCGGCGCAGTAGATGCCTGGCAGCGAGCGCTCCATTGCCCGGCGATAAGATACGTGTCGCCCGACTACTACTGCCGTATGACATGATTACATTTAAAATATAAGCAAATAAATTTTGTTCTCACCCATATCACTCCAGGAGATGCTGGAACTGCTTGTCATTATTTTCCACGCATTTCTGATATCTACTCAAAAAATTACCAATCACACAACGTAATTCTCTCTGAGATACTGACTTAATTAATTCACAGCTATCATCCTTGAGTTCCTCTATCGTGTGAGGATTTGTTGCGTAAATTTTGTCCTTCAGTGCACCCCACATATACAAATCGCACCGAGTTAAATCTGGATTTCTAGGGGGCCAGGTACTGTTACTAATCACTCTTTCATCGAACACATCGTGAATTGCCTAAAGAAAAGAATCACAGAGGACGCAAAAGGAGTGCGGTGCAGGGATAGAAAGGTAGAAAGAAGCTCCGCACACGATTCATACACTCTGTGGACGTCACCCCACTTAACTACTAGAGCAGATCCCTGGAGAACTCCCAAATTTATAATTTGCTTATCTACTAATTACACTCGTTTATACTTTCCAGCCGCGCGGGATTAGCCGAGCAGAATGCCGGCACGGTAACTCAGTGTGTACGGTCAGAGGGTTAGCTGCCCTCTGTAATAAAAAAAAAAAAAACTGAGTTAATGGATCAACGACGAACTGAAACGGGTGTCTTGTGACGTCCACCCCGAGCACATACAAGGAACAAACACGAACAAAATGAGATAAATATAAAAAAAGCGGTCTAAGGCGCTGCAGTCATGGGCTGTGCGGCTGGTCCCGGCGGAGGTTCGAGTCCTCCCTCGGACATGGGTGTGTGTGTTTGTCCGTAGGATAATTTAGGTTAAGTAGTGTGTAAGCTTAGGGACTGATGACCTTAGCAGTTAAGTCCCATAAGATTTCACACACATTTGAACATTTTTTATACATTCATGTTTGTTTACAGTTCCACGTCAGGTGCGGGCTGAGAAAGTTCTTTCGTGTGATGGAATGCCGTTTCCATGCTCGTTGCCGACACGAGCGTGGTGTTCTTTCCAACTCTTCGATAGAAACTCCAGCATTGGCACTTTCTTATTTTTACTCGTCGATAATGTAATGTAATCCTTTCAAAGGTGCTCAACCTTTCTGTCGATCACGCTCATTGTCCTGAATGTCTATGATTTGGGAAATAATCACAGCAGACAGAGACAGAGCTTCTAACGTTTACGAGCTGTTTTTGTGCAGATTAAGTCTCATGGATGTTCTTGTCCACAAATCTCCTTCAGCTAATGAGCAGGTTGTTTCAAAGTAAATAATGACTTAACATCATAACACAGCCAAGTCTACTCGTTTCATTCACTTCTATTTAGTGCTAGAAACCTACGATTATTAGCTTACAGTTACCCATCTTGTCAGTTAAAACATCACAGGTCAACATTTCACATAGTCTACACTTCCTGACAAAAAAGTGAAGCTCACAGAAAGGGAAGAAGAAACGACGTGATACTTCACGATATCAGAGAGTATGTAATGTTATTTCAGTAATTACAAAATTAGGTCAAATTTATAAAGAACTTAGAAGTTTGAGTCCACTTATCAATATGACGTTGCACTCTTTCTGGCTTGGAAGCCTGCACTTATTAGTCCGACAAGGATGTCATAAAACCATTGTGTCCTCTACCAAGGCTTGATGGTCCAGAACTGTTGTAACTGGTCCCTGATTCCCTGGATACTGGCGTTGGAACGGAGTTGGTCCCACCCATTTCTGTCGGGGACAGATCCGAGGATTTGGCTAGCCACAGGAGTACCTCATCATCACGCAGACAGTTAATGGAGATATGTGCCACGTGTAGAAGAGCATTGCCTTGTTGAAAAATGGCACCATGATAATGTCGCATTAGAGGTAACACACGAGGACGCAGGATATCCATAACGTACTGTTTTGCCGTCAGAGTTCCCTCGATCATTACCAGCTGTGTCCTGAAGTAATATCTGATGGCTCTACACACCATGACGTCAGGAGTAACACCACTGTGCATCTACAAAACATGGGAAGAATGAGACTTCTCGCCAGGTTTCCGCCATGGTCATCTGGGGTAATGCAGAAACACGATTCATCGCTGAGCGTAATCCGACGCCATTCCTCAGCAGTTAATGATTCCGGTAGTGGCACCACTCAAACCTCAGCCGTTTGTGTTGTGGTGTTAACGGCAGCCTACATTTGGGAAAGTAATTCCCTAGCCCAGCTGCTGTTAGTCTTTGACAATGGTATGGATTGACACATAATGGTCCGGATGGAATCCCAGTTCGATTTTACAAAGAATACTCTACGGCACTGGCCACCTACCTAGCTTGCATTTATCTTGAATCTCTCGACCAGCACAAAGTTCCAAGCGACTGGAAAAAAGCGCAGGTGACTTGAGTATATAAGAAGTGTAAAAGAACAGACCCTCAAAATAACAGACCAATATCCCTAACTTCTGTTTGCTGCAGAATCCTTGAACATATTCCCAGTTCTTATACAATAAACTTTCTTGAGACTGAGAAGCTTGTGTTCACGAATCAGTATAGTTTTGGGAAAGATCACTCGTGCGAAAATGAACCTGTCCTTTTCTCACATGATATATCGAGAACTATGGATGAAGGGCAACAGGTAGATTCCATACTTCTACATTTCTGGAAAGCATTTGACACAGTCCCCATTGCATGCTGTTAACGAAGGTACGAGCATATGGAATAAGTTCACAGATATCTGAGTGTCTTGAAGATTTCTTAAATCAGTATTTTTCAGCTTGTGGGTGGCGATCCCCAAGGGGTCGCTAAGTGTTGCTCGAGAGGTCGTTGTTACAGGAGGCAGGAGTTGCAGCATGGATTATAACGCAATGTTACGCCACGAACATAAGCTATTGTAGAAATGTCACTGGAAGTGACAAGGTTTCGTGAAAGCACATTGTAAAGTCGCTCTCGTTCAGATGTGTTTTAGTTATTTGTAGTAATGAATATGAATTCAGTTTAAACTTGTTGAAAACTTCAAATACGCAAAGACTTGCAGGGGTGAGAAGTGACACAATGTCTGTCTAACTCTTCCGACATCTTAACCACCTTTTGTTCCATCAAGAACCGTTGTGCACAGTAACCGTAGACTGTAAGGAACGAGAGGCACACAGCAGTCAGTCGCAATCCCATTAGTTTTTATTATGCTTTCAAATCTAGATTTCGGCTATAAACAGCTATCTTCAGTGCATTACAAGTTTATAGCTAGAAGGACAATGTCAGTGTCCTTCTGCCTATACGCTTGTAAAAATGTATGGTAAAATGAACTGTGGCATGTCTGTTGAATTGCAATGAAAATGCACTGAAGATGGCTAACCATGGTCAGCCGAAATATACAGGATGTTCCATTTATCTGATGACCGCCTGCCGGTCGAATGGGTCCCACGGGACTGCACTATGCCCCCCTTTTTCTGGGAGTTTTGACTGTAGGCCGTACAGACACACACACCTTGACTGCCAGTGTCATTCGAGCAGTGAAACAAGCATCACGAGTGTAACAGAGAAATTTGAGAACGCAACAGTGGCAAGAGCGAATTATTCAATTCCACAACGAGTGTTCATTTACGACTCGTATGTGCGTACCGAGTCCGCTCGTACTCTTCGGAGATGTTTGAACAGAAGTTTCCAGGTGTTCAGTGTCCGATTCGGGATGCAGTTCACAAATTAGTGAATAAATTTCGTGAAATGAGAAGTGTTCAAGACAGAAAGCTTAAGCTACGTCGTAAAATGCTCACAGGAGCTCGTCTCGATGACATTGCATATCTCCTGGAAAATTCCCCTAAAAATTCTCTTAGGTGTGTTTAACATCAAACACAAATTTCGTGCACCTCTGTACAAAGAGGTGCTAAGCCGCTTGGCCCTATAAAGTATCAGTAGTACAAGAACTTCAACCTGGTGATCCTGCGCACAGGGTTAAGTTTTGCGAATGGCTTTTAAAACAAGTGTATAACGGTGAAATGGATCTCTTTTCAGATGAGGCATGGTTCTAATTACACGGGTATGTTAACTGCCAAAACTCTCTACATTGGAACTGTTGTGCTTCGTGAGGAATCCTTCATGATCAGAAAATAGGGGTGTGGTGCGCAGTTAGTGGTGACAGAATAATAGGCCCAAATTTTTTTATGACTTTGTTACATGTGCAACAATATGTAAAAAAAATTTGCAGCAGTTTTTTAATGAACTGAGTGAAAGAGAAGGAAGGTCCGTATTTTTTCAACAGGATTCGGCAAGGGCTCATACCTCCAATGTTTCTCTTTTCAGATGAGACATGGTTCCAATTACACGGGTATGTTAACTGCCAAAACTCTCTACATTGGAGCTGTTGCGCTTCGTGAGGAATCCTTCATGATCAGAAAATAGGGGTGTAGTGCGCAGTTAGTGGTGACAGAATAATAGGCCCAAATTTTTTATGGCTTTGTTACATGTGAAAAATATGTAAAAAACATTTTGCGGCAGTTTTTTAATGAGGTGAGTGAAAGAGAAGGAAGGTCCGTATTTTTTCAACAGGATTCGGCAAGGGCTCATGCGCCCAATGTTTCTTTGTAGGCAATTCACGACGTGTTCGATGAAAGCCATAATACAACACTAATAGTATAAAAACAGACCAGTGTCTCAACAGGTACTTCACCGCTACAGAAATATCTTATGGTAAGAAATTTTGTGTTTTATCTTATAAATTCTGACTCTAAACAGCATACTATGGCGCTGAGATTCTGCATGAATGCGAGATGGGTCAGAACGATATATCAAGGTTTTGTTTGCCATGAACTTGTTCGTTTAATCACATACGTGGTACGATATTGCGTAAAGGCTATTTCTTGTTCGTTTTTATGTACCAGGTGGCAAAGTTGAACAGCATCAGAATACACTGAAAATCTAAAAACACTATATCAGATCGTTCTCCACCATTAGGATTCGTAGCAACTGGAACGACTATTCCCAGAATACTACTCTATTGTTTGTAAAAATTGAAACATTCAGAAGCAATGCTC
Organism: Schistocerca cancellata; assembly: GCF_023864275.1. Lineage (NCBI taxonomy): Eukaryota > Metazoa > Arthropoda > Insecta > Orthoptera > Acrididae > Schistocerca > Schistocerca cancellata. The sequence continues at coordinate 206,228,537 of NC_064629.1, read as the reverse complement.
TGCAACATGCCACGATAAGAGTACATGTAGAACAGCGAAACCATAATAAGAGATTTAAATGGCAGAGAGGTGGAGTGCCCATAGGGCCAACATTGCCCTTTTTTGTGTGACCGGGTGGATCAGTGTTACACAATGCTCACTCCGTGCGGAGCCGTCATACGAAATGGAAACTTGTAATCAAGAGCAACTATGCATCTCCGACATCACAGGGTGGAGTATCGGCATGTAAGTACGCTCTAATGGAGCAAACAATTTTTCTTGTTAGGCGGGTCTGTCGCTCCGTGATAATGCGGCTCGTACAGGGCACACTGCTTCAAAAGTGAGGCGTATGTGGAACAAGTGGAGAGAAGAGGGCCATACGCAACGCTGTACGACTCTGTGTGTCCACAGCGCCAGATGATCGGCGTCTTGGTTCAAATGGCTCTGAGCACTATGGGACTTAACATCTGAGGTCATCAGTCCCCTAGAACTTCGAACTACTTAAACCTAACTAACCTAAGGACATCACACACATCCATGCCCGAGGCAGGATTCGAACCTGCGACCGTAGCGGTCACGCGGTTCCAGACTGTAGCGCCTTTAACCGCTTGGCCACACCGGCCGGCGATCGGCGTCTTGCCGCGCGGCATTAGCCGAGCGGTCTCAGGCGCTGCAGTCATGGACTGTGCGGCTGGTCGTGGCGGAGGTTCGAGTCCTCCCTCGGGCATGGGCGTGTGTGTGTTTGTCCTTAGGATAATTTAGGTTAAGTAGCGTGTAAGTTTAGGGACTGATGACCTTAGCAGTTAAGTCCCATAAGATTTCACACACATTTGAACTTTTTTTTATCGCCATCTTGTCCACCTGGCCGTAATGGTCGGAACAGCTTTTTCCACAGTGTTGACTCGATGTTGGAACATTCCAACAGGTGTGGACATGTCCGTGTCGACAGTACGATTACGTCTTTTGCGGGCTGGACTGGGGCACGCATGCCATTGTATCGGCTTCCATTGAACAGAACCCACCACAGCTGCAGACGCCAATGGGCATGTGAACGCCAACACCGGCGTCTTGGGTGACAAAATTTAGTGCTTTCAGACGGGGCAGGGATGGTTTAATTGATCAGTTTAATTAATAAGGACTTCAGTTCGATGTCAAAAGTGTGCCAGCTCTTCCTTTACCCAAACTCAGAGTGACCGCTTCCACAGTAGGCGCTTCCACGAGTCAACCACAAGAACGTCACGAGAGCCCCATCGCAAGATCTACCGACATACTTGTTACTCCACGCCTGGCCATCCACCCCACTCCGATCATTTCATCGAGGCCTCGATACTTGCACCTTCCGCAACTATAAGTACGTGGACTTTTTTTTCACTAGCTCCTTATTTTTTATGACCCACCACCAAATTCTTATGGTGGGTCGTATGTTGCCACGTAGCCGCTATGACTGGGTCCGGGGTTCGGTGTGACTGAAAGTGACACCACCCCGGCTCCCGTCCCCACACTCACCGTTGCCCATGTCCCGCCACGTGGAGGCGGGCTCTATTTGTTTACATCCATTTGATATCTTTTTTTGTGCAGCATTAGAAAAACTTATAACTAATACAAAATCAAGAGAGATATTAACAAACAAAACGAAATTAAATATTTAGAAAGAAGGAAGGAAGAGAATTGAATAGAGAAGAGATAGGTATAATATTGCCCGTCACCTGGTTGTGGGCGGCGGCCCGGGTCTTGGAATGATCCTCAAGACGCTGGCCATCACTCACCATGCTTTTAACATCTACCATCCTAAAAACTAACTTAACTAGAAGAGTTTAGGGTACGTTAAAGCTAGAAACTAAGACTAAGACCTGCATGTCCAGCCTGCTAAACTATTTACGATATACAATAGAGAGGTAACTGATTTTGTGCTTGGCTCAAAGTTGCTAATGAAAGGGTACTTGTGGTAGAAGTAATAATGGTAATGACGCTAACGGTTTGTGTTGAACCTACAAGGCTCCTAGTAGAGTATATCAGGTGCAAGCACCTCCCGGCCCCGCCGACAACACAACCTGAACGGTGGTTTTCCCCAATATACCACAGGTATCCGTCGGGTTGTGCTCAAAAGAGAGGAACCACAATTAAGATCCTCCCATCCAGGCCGTGCGCCGCCTGTTACCAGGAGGCGTAGGTCCCTTGAAGAGGTGCCTAACTTTAAGTTTCACATCAGAAGTTATTAGTGTAGTGGAGGTTGAGGTATAGTCTGTGTAGGTTGGTTGTACAAACAATTCATGCTGAGTCAATGAGACTTATAACGATACGAGGTGTGGCAGTTAGCACCTTCCGGCCCCGCCAGCAACACAGCCTGAACGGTAGTTTTCCCCGATCTACCATAGGTATCCGTCGGGTTGGGCTCAAAAGAGAGGGACCACAATTAAGATCCTTTCATCCAGACTGTGCGCTGCCTCTTAACGGAAGGCATAGGTCCCTTGAAGACGTACCTAGCTTTAAGCTCTTATTAGACATGGAGGTACTGTTAACTATTTACATATTTACATATAAGGTGCAATCTACAGTATTTTTAAGATTGTGTGTGACTTGTGCACCTCTTGTCGGTTGTCCCAGACTGTTCTTTGAAGTGGACTTGGTTGACACTATGGATCATCCGCGCTGGACGTTTCAATATCTGTTTTGTTGCCCTGGTCTGTATCTGTTTCTTCTTCATCACTCGTGGTGCTAATCATGTCTGTGTTCCCCTGGGCATCATGATGTCTGTTTGGACCGACTTGCCTTCGTTAGGGTCTGTTGCGCAAGTATTCTATTTCTTGGATCTTCGAGATTTCGTCAGTTAGTTTGTTGAGTTCAATCCATCTTTCTGGGTCGCGTATTATGGCATGTAGTTCGTTCTGTGTGTTCAGGCGATTTACGAGGTGCATTCAAGTTCAAAGGCCTCCGATTTTTTTTTGTCCGGACTGGAAAGAGATAGAAACATGCGCATTGTTTTAAAATGAGGCCGCATTCATTGTCAATACGTCCCAGAGATGGCAGCACCGTACGGCAGATGGAATTTTACCGCCAGCGGAGAGAATGAGAACTGTTTTAAATACTTAAATGGCGACGTTTTCCTTGCTTGAACAGCGTGCAATCATTAGTTTTCTGAACTTTCGTGGTGTGAAACCAATTGAAATTCATCGACAGTTGAAGGAGACATGTGGTGATGGAGTTATGGATGTGTCGAAAGTGCGTTCGTGGGTGCAACAGTTTAGTGAAGGCAGAACACGTGTGACAACAAACCGAAACAACCTCGGGCTCGCACAAGCCGGTCTGACGACATGATCGAGAAAGTGGAGAGAATTGTTTTGGGGGATCGCCGAATGACTGTTGAACAGATCGCCTCCAGAGTTGGCATTTCTGTGGGTTCTGTGCACACAATCCTGCATGACGACCTGAAAATGCGAAAAGTGTCATCCAGGTGGGTGCCCTGAATGCTGACGGACGACCACATGGCTGCCCGTGTGTCATGTTGCCAAGCAATGTTGACGCACAACGACAGCATGAATGGGACTTTCTTTTCGTCGGTTGTGACAATGGATGAGACGTGGATGCAATTTTTCAATCCAGAATCAAAGCACCAGTCAGCTCAATGGAAGCACACAGATTCACCGCCACCAAAAAAATTTCGGGTAACCGCCAGTTCTGAAAAAGTGATGGTGTCCATGTTCTGGGACAGCGAGGGCGTAATCCTTACCCATTGCGTTCCAAAGGGCACTACGGTAACAGGTGCATCCTACGAAAATGTTTTGAAGAACAAATTCCTTCCTGCACTGCAAAAAAAAACGTCTGGGAAGAGCTGCGCGTGTGCTGTTTCACCAAGACAACGCACCCGCACATCGAGCTAACGTTACGCAACAGTTTCTTCGTGATAACAACTTTGAAGTGATTCCTCATGCTCCCTACTCACCTGACCTGGCTCCTAGTGACTTTTGGCTTTTTCCAACAATGAAAGACAGTCTCCGTGGCCGCACATTCACCAGCCGTGCTGCTATTGCCTCAGCGATTTTCCAGTGGTCAAAACAGACTCCTAAAGAAGCCTTCGCCGCTGCCATAGAATAATGGCGTCAGCGTTGTGAAAAATGTGTACGTCTGCAGGGCGATTACGTCGAGAAGTAACGCCAGTTTCATCGATTTCGGGTGAGTAGTTAATCAGAAAAAAAATCGGAGGCCTTAGAACTTGAATGCACCTCGTATATGTACGGTATGTCTTGTGTTCGTGCGTTGTCCGCAGAAGAAGACAGCGTGTTCAGGGGAATCTTCTTCCCCGCATGTGCATCTATTAGTCTACTGCAGATTCACGCGGTACAGGTGCGTGGACTCGGGGATCTAATCCAACAGGACTATCCCGTCATGACACCGTCACAGGTGGGCCGTCCGATGGCGCAGAGCCTGTGTCGGCCGTCGCCGCATCTATGAGACTATCTCCTTTGGACTACAAACCAACGACAGCTGCCCGTGCGTCAAACTTGGGCACACGGACATCACCTCGCTGCTGTGCCGCCATCCAGCAGTCATTCGCCAACATCCGTCATCATCTGTGATAGTCGGACCGCCGTTTCCATCGAGGGCGAATGCCTGTGTCAGCGCGTCCGTACTGGCACGCTGTGGACTGAGAATCCATTCCTGTCGTCTGCAGTCTGCCTGTTTCGGATGGGCTGAACCATGTCTGTTTGTGTCAGTCAATAACGAGTTCTAACAATTGATGGGCTGCATTTTTCGCGCCGGCCAGAGTGGCCGAGCGGTTAAAGGCGCTACAGTCTGGAACCGCACGACCACTACGGTCGCAGGTTCGAATCCTGCCTCGGGCATGGATGTGTGTGATGTCCTTAGGTTAGTTAGGTTTAAGTAGTTCTAAGTTCTAGGGGACTGATGACCTCAGATGTTAAGTCCCATAGTGCTCAGAGCCATTTTTGCATTTTTCGCCCGCTTCTCTGCTATCCTCTATCATGGATCCGCTTACCCACAGTACAGCTGTTACAATACGTTACTCAACTGTACATGGTGTATTTTATGGTCTGCTATCAATCACTCATCACGATTCCCACATCCAAGTTTATGAGTCAAGTAAAATGAGAACTGGACTGTTTTAGACAAAAGTTCATAAAAAGGTTATTTAATTAATTTACCAACGTAATGTTAATGTTATCAGGAGAAAGAAAACTGGCGTTTTACGAATCGGAGCGTGGAATGTCAGATCCCTTAATCGGGCAGGTAGGTTAGAAAATTTAAAAAGGGAAATGGATAGGTTAAAGTTAGATATAGTGGGAATTAGTGAAGTTCGGTGGCAGGAGGAACAATACTGCTGGTCAGGTGAATACAGGGTTATACATACAGAATCAAATAGGGGTAATCCAGGAGTAGGTTTAATAATGAATAGGAAAATAGTAATGCGGGTAAGCTACTAAAAACAGTGTCTTGAAAGGAGGATATAAGATGAACATCAACAAAAGCAAAACGTAGATAATGGAATGAAGTCGAATTAAATTGGGTGATGTTGCGGGAGTTAGATTAGAAAATGAGACGCTTAAAGTAGTAAATGAGTTTTGCTATTTGGGGAGCAAAATAACTGATGATGGTCGAAGTAGAGAGGATATAAACTGTAGACTGGCAATGACAAGGAAAGCGTTTCTGAAGAAGAGTAATTTGTTAACATAGAGTGAACGCATTATTGTGGCCAAGATAGATACGAAGCCCACACCTACCACAGTAGTATAAGTTTATGCGCCAACTAGCTCCGCAGATGACGAAGAGATTGATGAAATGTATGATGAGATAAAAGAAATTATTCAGATAGTGAAGGGAGACGAAAATTTAATAGACATGGGTGACTGGTACTCGATAGTAGGAAAAGGAAGAGAAGGAAACGAAGTAGGTGAATATGGAATGGGATTAAGGAATGAAAGAGGAAGCCGCCTGGTACAATTTTGCACAGAGAATAACTTAATCATAGCTAACACTTGGTTCAAGAATCACAAAAGAAGGTTGTATACATGGAAGAAACCTGGAGATACTGGAAGGTCTCAGATAGATTATATAATGGTAAAACAGAGATTCAGGAGCCAGGTTTCAAATTGTAAGACATTTCCAGGGGCAGATGTGGACTCTGACCACGATCTACTGTTTATGAACTGTAGATTAAAACTGAAGAAACTGCAAAAAGGTAGGAATTTAAGGAGATGGGACCTGGATAAACTGAAAGAACCAGAGGTTGTACAGAGTTTCAGGGAGAGCATAAGACAACAATTGACAGGAATGGGGGAAAGAAATACAGTAGAAGAGGAATTGGTAGCTCTGAGGGATGAAGTAGTGAAGGCAGCAGAGGATCAAGTAGGTAAAAAGACGAGGGCTAATAGAGATCCTTGGGTAACAGAAGAGATATTGAATTTAATTGATGAAAGGAGAAAATATAAAAATGCAATAAATGAAGCAGGTAAAAAGGAATACAAACGTCTCAAAAGTGAGATCGACAGGAAGAGCAAAATGGCTAAGCAGGGATGGCTAGAGCACGAATGTAAGGATGTAGAGGCGCATATCACTAGGGGTAAGATGGATACTGCCTACAGAAAAATTAAAGAGGCCTTTGGAGAAAAGAGAACCACTTGCATGAATATCAAGAGCTCATGTGGATATCCATTTCTAAGCAAAGAAGCGAAAGCAGAAAGGTGGAAGGAGTATATAGAGGGTCTATACAAGGGCGATGTTCTTGAGGCCAATATTATGGAAATGGAAGAGAATGTAGATGAAGATGAAATAGGAGATATGATATTGCGTGAAGAGTTTGACAGAGCACTGAAAGACCTAAGTCGAAACAAGGCCCCGGGAGTAGACAACATTCCATTAGAACTACTGACAGCCTTGGGAGAGCCAGGCCTAACAAAACTCTACCATCTGGTGAGCAAGGTGTATGTGACAGGCGAAATACCTTCTGACTTCAAGAACAATATAATAATTCCAATCCCAAAGAAAGCAGGTGTTGACAGATGTGAAAATTACCGAACTATCAGTTTAATAAGCCATGGCTGAAAAATACTAACACGAATTCTTTACAGACGAATGGAAAAACTGGTAGAAGCCGACCTCGGGGAAGATCAGTTTGGATTCCGTAGAAATGTTGGAACACGTGAGGCAATACTGACCCTACGACTTACCTTAGGAAATAGATTAAGGAAATGCAAACCTATGTTTCAAGCATTTGAAGACTTAGAGAAAGTTTTTGACAATGTTGACTGGAATACTCTCTTTCAGTGGCAGGGGTAAAATACAGGGAGCGAAAGGCTATTTACAATTTGTACAGAAACCACATGGCAGTTATAAGAGTCGAGGGGCATGAAAGGGAAGCAGTGATTGGGAAGGGAGTGAGACAGGGTTGTAGCCTATCCCGATGTTATTCAATCTGTGTATTGAGCAAGCAGTAAAGGAAACAAAAGAAAAATTCAGAGTAGTAATTAAAATCTATGGCGAAGAAATAAAAATTTTGAGGTTCGCCGATGACATTGTAATTCTGTCAGAGACAGCAAAGGACCTGGAAGAGCAGCTGAACGGAATGGACAGTGTCTTGAAAGGAGGATATAAGATGAACATCAACAAAAGCAAAACGAAGATACTGGAATGACGTCGAATTAAATTGGGTGATGCTGCGGGAATTAGATTAGAAAATGAGACGCTTAAAGTAGTAAATGAGTTTTGCTATTTGGGGAGCAAAATAACTGATGATGGTCGAAGTAGAGAGGATATAAAATGTAGACTGGCAATGACAAGGAAAGCGTTTCTGAAGAAGAGAAATTTGTTAACATCGAGTATAGATTGAAGTGTCAGGAAGTCGTTTCTGAAAGTATTTGTATGGAGTGTAGCCATGTATGAAAGTGAAACGTGGACGATAAATAGTTTAGATAAGAAGAGAATATAAGCTTTCGAAATGTGGTGCTACAGAAGAATGCTGAAGATTATATGGGTAGATCACATAACTAATGAGGAGATATTGAATAGAATTGGAGACAAGAAAAATTTGTGGCACAACTTGACTAGAAGAAGGGATCGGTTGTTAGGGCATATTCTGAGGTATCAAGGGATCACCAATTTAGTATTGAAGGGCAGCGTGGAGGGTAAAAATCGTAGAGGGAGACCAAGTGATGAATACACTAAACAGATTCTGAAGGATGTAGGTTGCAGTAGGTACTGGGAGATGAAGAAGCTTGCACGGGATAGAGTAGCATGGAGAGCTGCATCAAACCAGTCTCTGGACTGAAGACCGCAACAACAAACAGTGTGAACAGCTGTTTTTCTTTCTTCTTAAGCAACTTAACGTCATAAGTGAAGTCAATAACTTAAATTGTGAATATCAATAGTATTATCATAAAGCAGAAAATTAATTTTGGCGACAGCTTTTAACGATATCGGGTGCCAATATAACACAGCTGTAGATGAGTCCATGTAACTGCCTCAAACAAATGGCTCAAACTCTTACGAATAGCAGCAGCAGATTATTTCCACCACAGGCTACGGTTTTCTTTTTAGTTATTAGTTAAAGAAATAGCCAGCAATGCAGAGCAAACACAAAGGTACTAGAATGTTATTCGTTGTATAGCAGCATGGCATAGTAAGGTCTACTAGCAAATGAAGTAACTCTGTCGAATAGGGTGCTCAGCGGCTCTCATTCGAAACGTCACACTAAATCATAGCAGAGAAACCATTTACTCGTACGTTTAGTTGAGACAGTTAATGCTGCTATCTAACTGGCTACTCGGTATAGTCAATCTATAACCAATATGTTTGCAGGAATCACTGTAGACAGGGTATTAAATTATTGTACAATTAAATTTCCATCAACATACACCAAACTGTTCAAATTCGGTGAATCAGCATTCTTTGAAGGTGCCTGTGTGATACTTGGGAATTTGTATTGCTGTGCAGGCGTGGTGCCGACCTCTGTAACACTCCTGTGTCAGTGCTCGGTAGTATCAGTAGTTCATTTTAGCTTCATGTATCAGGAAAATAGGTATTCCTGATTAAGTGCTCTGATAAATGACTGAGCAAAGTGAGAACATTGATCGAGATGTAGAGATCATATTCAAGGAGAATGAGCTTAAAATAACATTTTGTCAAACTGGTTTAGGTTTCCATGGCTTCTCTAATCAGCATCATCCAAATTTTTGGAGGGTTTCTCCAACAAGGCTACGTTCGACTACTTTATTCATCCTCTTCCAGTGTCAGATAGTGCTCCATCTCTAACGACCTATGTAAATCCTTTCTTCCTTCGTTTCCCGGCCGCGGTGGTCTAGCGGTTCTAGGCGCGCAGTCCGGAACCGCGCGACTGCTACGGTCGCAGGTTCGAATCCTGCCTCGTGCATGGATGTGTGTGATGTCCTTAGGTGAGTTAGGTTTAAGTAGTTCTAAGTTCTAGGGGACTGATGACCACAGTAGTTAAGTCCCATAGTGCTCAGAGCCATTTGAACCATTTTTTTCTTCCTTCGTTTATTCCATCAAATGAGATGGGGTTATGTACATAATGATTATATCAAGTTAACTGCAGTATTTTCATGGCTCTGATCAAGCTTCCATCGCAGGAAGCTGCTGCAGGCTTGGTTGCCTTTTAGATAAAATTCTAGGAGGCAATGATAGTGAAGATATTACTGATTACCACGTTTTTTCATACCTCTAAAATTGTTTCCTATGATTTTGTATCTATTTCCTCTAACGTCTCTGTCTCTTCATGTGTGTCAGGAGACGGTACTCATGCCCTGTTGCTGACTGCCTCACACATATATGGCCCATGGGCTTTTATTGATCATTCGTTTGGTGCTGCTGTTCTAGGGTAACAACGTGCAGTACTTCGTTGGAAGCAGTCATTAGTTATATGGCACATAAACACAATTACCGTGCCCTACTTTCATTTTCGAATCCTGGTCCCCACAACTTTTACAAGTATACAAAGGGTTTTGAGAGAAATAAAATTTTATTTTTCTTCAATTTCAACAAGTTGCACAATTGATGTTATTCATGTGGCAACGTGAGCAGGAGAACAGTATTATTTATACAGCTTTTAAAATAATAATGTTGTGTGTGTTTCATACAAATGGATAAACTGGAATATTGCCATAAAATAACCATAATATATCTGATCTTTTGGGCAGTTTATCATCAGCGAAAATCACAGGAGTTGCTATGAAGTAAGGCTCCAAAGAGGCAGAGGGAAAGTCAGCTAACAAGACTACAGTTTTCGGTGAAAAAGTAAGGAAAAACTGAAGGTTGCCCAATTGAATGTCGATACCATATGAGATAGGGTAAACCATGTTAGTACCTCTGTGTTTACTCTGCATTGTAATGTGAAAAGAAAATCTTATTTTCACCATATTGTGAGCAGATCAAACGTTTGATTCCCTCAGGTGCGCACATCAAGTTACCTTTTTGGATGATAAGAGATGGAGGTCTGAATACTACTCTGAATCGGAGAAGCTAATACTGGTAGAACAACGCTTTACAAGAGTGTCCAAGGATGATGTATGAAAACAATACAAGTCTGTGACTCATGTGGTCGTGATGACTCAGTCAAATGCTTCAGGACAGAGTACAGGTCCAAAACGAAATAAAAAGAGAATTGTATGGAGTTCAGGGAAACGCCAAAACTCATTGATGAAGTGTTGCGAGGTAATAACGTAAATTCAACAGTAGATGATATTGACAAATCAATAGGGGAAGAGATTGTGATGACGGTTGGCACAGAAAACTCTTTACAGAAGCGAAACATTGCATAACACCAACAGATGTACGTTTGGACGCTGTAAAGTCTCATGAATGCTGTTGACATCTCGTATGTGAAAAAATATTGTGGCTTCCTTAGGGAAGGCAGAAACAATGAAATAGTCAGAATGCAGTGTGGACGTTCCAAAAAAGATCACAGTCGAGGATTTAGAGGATGAGTAGGAAGCAGAGAAACAATATTATGTGAGTCAACATATCTTACATCAATAAAGAGATGAGATATCATTTATCGGCTTATAAAGCCAACACAAGATTAAAAAAAATTGCAAAACGATTTAGAAAGTATATCTGTCTGGTGCGAAATTTGGCAATTGACCCTAAATAACGAAAATTGTGAGGTCATCCACATGAGTGGAGTCGTCGATGAGTAACTATAGGAGGCTACAAGATGACTCAGACAAAATTTCTAGTTGGTGTGATGAATGGCAGCTAGCGCTAATGTAGAGAAAATATAAGTTAATGCAGATCAGTAGGGAAAACAATCACGTTAGCTTCTAATACAGCAATAGCAGTGTGCTCCTCGACATAGTCGCGTCGATTAAATGTCTAAGCGTAGCGTTGCAAATCGATATGATATGGAACGAGCATGTGAGGATTGTAGCATGGAAGGTAAATGGTCGACTTCGATTTACTGGGAGAAACTTAGGAAATTGCGGTTCATCTGTAAAGGAGACTACATACAGGACACTAATGCGATGCATTCCTGGGTACTGCTCGAGTCTTTTGGTACCCACCAGTTCGGATCAAAGTAAGACATCGCAGCAATTCACATGCAGGCTGCTATGTTTGTTACCAGTAAATCTGAGCAACCCGCAAGTATTATGGAGCTGCACCAGGAACTCAAATGAGAATTCATGGAGAGAATGTGACATCATTGTATCCTTGTCATGGAATACTATGGAGAAAGTTTAGAGCACAAGCATTTGAAGCTGAATGCAGAATGATTCTACTGCAGCCAATGCACATTTTGCATAAGAACCACATAGGAAGATAAGAGACATTAAGACTAGCGTGAAGGCATATAGACAGTCGTATCTCCTTCACTCTATTTGCGAGTAGAACAGGAAAGGAAATGAATAGTAGTGATGCAATATACCCTCCGCCATGCACCGTACGGTGGCTTGCGGAGTATGTATTCGATGTAGAACCTGCAGATATTATGGAGCAGTAGGGACATATTTTCAGGTATGTAAAATGAGTAACAAATCATTAAAACTGATTGTAAATATATTTACGTGAACCCTTCCAAAAAACGTATTTAATGAGAAAGTGATAGCAGAGGAACTAAAGATGATTATTTAGTGGGACTTTGTTGAAAAAGGTATGAGTGAATAAAATAATTCACTTATCACTATTGCGTTAGCACACTGGACATTAGATATTACAGAGCATCACATCGGTAAGCAATCACGAGCTAGACAGCAGTTCTACTACTTTATTTTCAGCACAGCACATCCAACAGCAGTTGGATAAAATGTATATCAGTATATTTTGGATAAATGGCAGCATCGGTCGTAAATACTGAAAACGCAGCAAATAGTTGTCGGCATGGTTTGTCGTTCGGCATCAGATGTTTCAGAATTTGCAGTTGGTAAGCACACATACGAAGACGTTGGTGAACTAAACTATGCAATGTTGATCGAGGTATATCAAGTTGCCTAGATGCTTGACGAATTGACTTACGTGGGTTTCTGAGAAACGTTTGCCTGATGTCCTCCACCATCTCTTCTGAAACTCTGTAATGTGCACCGCCAGAATGTTTCAGAACACTTCCTGTTGCCAAAACCTTCCTATACTATTCCTTAATTGAGTTCACATCAGGTGGGTCACATACATACACACGACGATAATTTCTTTACACAGTATTCGGCGATTTTGTTTCTGCAAACCACACTACTGCTTGCGCGCGCAGCTGTGGAGTCGCCATTTTCACTTCATGCTACCATGCTGCACTCTGACGACGATACTTGGCACTTCTGACGCGGGAATAGAAATTCTTTGAGATGCTCTACCATGTGGTGCATTTTGAGTGGGACACCCTGTATTTTTCTGGTTCTGTATTTGTGTTAAGATCCTCAGGTCTGATGGTTCTCATTTTTAGCATAGAAGGCGGAAACACAGAGACAGAAATAGATCTATAAAATAAAGAATTTCAATATTTACGACCAATGCTGCCATTTATCCAAAATATATTGACAATAACGCGGTCGTGGTGCACACGGTTTCCAGCGGAATTAGACATGATTAAAATGTATGTGATAACCCTTTATTTCAAACACAGTACAGTTTGCATTAACAGCATATCTCTCATCAGTAGTATATTGTATAGTAACTTCACTCATTTGAGAGTATAATAATTATAAATATCGCACACCATATTTAAAAAGGAAACAGTGACTGATGATAGAAAAATGTTTTTTATAAACAAACCAATAGTAGAGGGTCACTGCCGCTTCTGGCAAGAATTTTGCAGATGTCAGCACTAGCATTCCAGAAACTGGTGACATTAACACAGCCAGACAATTGTTCCAAGGCCATAACATCATTGTCACTGCCCTATGAAGCCAGCTGTAATCCCACAGCCCTCATGCTCTCCGCACTCCCATGCCACCATGACGCCATGACACATGGCCCCTTGCCCCCTGCCCCTGCGCCGTTCCCTCACTGCCCTAGTGCTCCTCCCCCCCCCCCCTCCCTCATGCACCCATGCATTGTGGAAGTGCTGAAATTAATTTGCATGTGGTATGACAGTGTACCAGAGTGCTGAGCCTTTCACTTGGGCATAACCCTTACTACTGTCTCACGCCCAATTTTTGTATTGATTTCGTGTTTGGTTTAGGAAACCAAACGAAGAACACCTTTGGTGATACCACCTCTGGCAGGCCACTTGAATATATGAGCATAATGACCTAACTGGCTAACTGTAATGCTAATTAAGTCGGTAATGGTGGAATGTATCGATTTTTTTCTTAACAATTACTTCTCAGCTCAACCTTCCCTGCAACTCACTTACAAGCTTTCCTGACTATTTCAGACCAACCTGTATGATCAGCCATTAATATGAGATCGAATCCCATGACAGACATAGTGACTGTCATTGTGCTACTACAGTGCATGCAGTGAGCCACGATACTCTACAGAAACATACTTGTATAATAATAACAGCCACAAAGATATTTTGCATATTGTCAGTAGAGATATGACGTTCATCAGCGCTTACAGACTGATAGAGCAGCTCGCACACATTTGCAGGGCCCGCATCTCGTGGTCGTGCGGTAGCGTTCTCGCTTCCCACGCCCGGGTTCCCGGGTTCGATTCCCGGCGGGGTCAGGAATTTTCTCTGCCTCGTGATGGCTGGGTGTTGTGTGCTGTCCTTAGGTTAGTTAGGTTTAAGTAGTTCTAAGTTCTAGGGGACTGATGACCGTAGCAGTTAAGTCCCATAGTGCTCAGAGCCAACCAACACATTGCAGACATCACACATAAATGTCACAATACACGAAAAATGCAAGAGTTACTCTCCCCTCACCCCCCGCCGCTGTGACCAATGGCGCTGTGTTATCAGATTCACTTCATGATACTCTTACTCAATCGTTGGGGGCCCCAGGCTACGAATGGCGTGCAAACTCGACCCTCCACCCACCAAAAAAATTTTAATTTTTATAATTCGATGTGTAAGCGGTATTATTTGCTCTCTGCACTTTGTGATGAGTCGACTAATATGAAATGCCGTCAGCAGAAGCGATCAGATGGGAAGAAAAAGTCTCACAGTGAGTAATTGTCAATTCTTTTTGTTATAAACGAAGTCAATTTTCCAAAATACAGCAGCTAAAATTGCACTGCTTCCATGTAAAACTTAAGAGTACTGGATATGTATTGAAGCATAGGCCGGTATTACACTGTCAAATTTCTTTTTCAAAGATTTGATCAAAGATGTGATCAAATATTCCATCAAATATATTTGACAAAGATCTTTGACGTAGTGCTAGAAGGGGTATTACACTCGTCATATCTTTCGTCAAAGTTGAAGATGGCTGACAACAACAACTTGTTATTAACCGCAGCAGTTACATGTACCACAATTGCACTGTGTGCACATGCGGAAGAGAAGCGGCGGAAAAAAAGGAAACATACCTGGATGAAGCTGTGGGCTTTACAACGACACGATAAAATCATTCAACAAAACTTGTTACGTGAACTTATACTGAAGGACGTCAAGTCGTACACCAGTTACTTAAGAATGGATGAGCATACATTTCTGTATGTGCTCAATGAAGTGTATCCTCATATCACAAAGCATAATATTCACTTAAGAACTGCTACATCTGCAGAAGACAGGCTCACTGTAACACTCCAGTTCCTTGCTACAGGAGAGGGTTAGGTTGGGTTAGGTTAGGTCTTCAATCTTCTTCATCTATTTTTGTATTTAAGGTGCCTCACGTTGTAAAGCGCCTCATCAACTTCATACATCTCTATTAATTTTGTAGTTGTTGGCACACGCCAATTGAACAGAAGACAAGCGACTTCTTTGATCAAATCTACAGCGAGGCCCTAGATTTGATCAAATAATGGACGACATTTAACAAAGTTCCCTATTACACCATCAAATATCTTTGACAAAGATTTTTGACAAAGATATTTGACAAAGAAATTTGATAGTGTAATACTGGCCGTAGCGCCATATACCGATCCTGCCTTGGAGGCGGTTAAGTGGGAGATGTGTCTCAGAGCTGGATAGTGACAGATGGTGGCATGAGACTGGAGGCGCACGTATGTATCAGCCGATAGAGGACAATATTGGATAGGGAGACTGTGATTTTAGTTTCGATTGTGCTCACTAGAGTGCACTAAAGCAATAGAATGTTTTTCATAGACTGTTCTAGTATTTTCATAAAGCGTTATTATGTCTTTTTGTGTATGTAAAATGTTATAAATGTGTTTTAGCAGTATGAATGATGCGTGGGTGTGGTTTAAGGTTAATATGAAAATAATTGTTTAACGAGTTATGTAGTGGGATTTAGTGTCGGAAAATTTCGAGGAAGTATGGACATGGACAAAGGGGATTTTTGTAGAATAGATTTGTAAAGTAAGTTTATGGTAAAGGGAAAGTTAATTCAGGTATAAATAACAATAGTACATAACTTTAAGCATAAGCAAAACTTCAGAATATTAGATAATTACGTCGGTAAAAAGTGCAGTCGTTAGGTTTACTATTTTGTGATTGGTTATTAATGAAAAGCGCGGACTGACACGGGAAAGTGTTGTTTTGCTATTGGTTGTTGAGTAAACTGACCAATGGTAAAGCAATATTCTTCGCGCGCCTTTCTCTGCTGGAAAAGAAGACTTAGAGTATTCTAGAGAAGAGTAGGAGCCTAGCCATGAAACAGTTCGGACGTGTGTAGTAGTAGTTCCGATGGAAATGATAAGTTGCCGGATCTAGCAGTGTTTCACATATCAAAAGTGTTGTAAAGTGACGGCATAATTGTTCCGATGTGTGTGTAGAAATTTCGGAATTATTAAGTGAATTTTGTGACGAGGAAAGACATATATTCCGCGTGGCGTATTGAGCAGGTCGGTGGCATAAAACTGTGACTGCATTTGGTACCGACAGACTTAATATTTGGCGAGCATTCTCAATCAAAAACAATCAGTATTTTTGTATCTATTACGTTTTCGGGAAGTGCAACACCATAAACTTGCTAACGTGAGTGAAAGGGATTATGAGTAACTGTGTTAAGCCTAGCACGGGCTTCGCAGTGATACTTGTTCACCTAAGTTTCAGAATATGTTAATTGAGGACAAAATTTCCAGCCTTTCATTTGTGTGAAAACTTTCTTCCAAAACGTAGATTAGTGACTTATATTGCAGCCTGGTTCACATCGAAGTACAGTAGGTTTCACTCGGTTTTCCTACTGATGATCTGATGAGACAATGTTTACAGGTAAGTGCATGTCCGCAGTAATGGGACGGAAAGAACCACGTAGCCGCAGTATTTTACCGCTACGCTGACCTATTGTTATTAATTAATAAAGTTTTGGTTTTCTCTGTAGATGCTAAATACGAGGGTAAGTCAATTATTATGAGCAATTTAGTTATATTTTTGTTTATTTCGGTAGCACTGTCGTTTTACGTTGATGGCGCATGCTTTTTTTATTTGTTGTTATATCTTTGCAGTTTTCAAGCTGCCAGGTTAGTTTCGTTATCGCTGCCGTGCTGGTAATCATGGCTGCTCCGCTGTCTATTTGCGACAAAGGAGAGCAACGTTCAGTGATCCGTTTTTTGTGGTCGGAAGGCGTATCAGGTGTCGAAATTCATCAAAGACTTTCGGTTCAGTACGGGAACAGTGTTTTGCCACAACGGAGTGTCTAAGAATGAATTGGAAAATTCTGAAATGGTCGCACAAGGGCTACGCACGATGAAGGAGCCGGACGACCGTTTATCGCCACAAATGAAGAAACCATTGAGCGTTCACGTGAAATTATTATCTTAGACAGACGATTAACTGTTGACGAAGTGGTACATCGTCTGCAAATTATTCACGGTTCTGCCTACGAAGTCATCCACAACAGACTTGCGTTTCATAAAGTTTGTGCAAGATGGGCCCCAAAACAACTCACACAGTTGCATAAACAAACGCGCTTGGGCATCTACAAAAAAAGATCGCTATGGTAACGAAGGGGACAACTTCTTAGACGGGATCATTACTGGTGACGAAACATGGATCCATCATTACGAGCCGGAGAGTAAACGGCAGAGTACGGAATGGAAACATCAAAATTCGCTGTGCAAGAAAAAGTTGAAGACCCAGCCGTTTGCAGGAAAACTGATGCTTACGGTTTTTTGGGACGCACGAGGTCCAGTACAGGAACATTATGGGGAAAGGGGCACAACAATAAACAGTGTACATTACAGTGAGATGCTTACTGCCAGGCTAAATCCTGCAGTTCGAAGCATACGCCGAGGATTGCTGTCAAAAGGTGTTGTGTTGTTGCACGTAGTGTTATTGCACGACAATGCCTTTCCGCATACTGCTACCCACACAGCTGAAACGCTCCAGAAACTCAAATTTGAATTACTAGAGCATCCGCCATATAGTCCCGGTCTTGCCTCTTCTGAATATCACTCGTTTGGTCCACTCAAACAGTCATTAAGGGGCCGTCGATTTGCCTCGGACGAAGCAGTGAAAGAAGCGGTGCATTCCTGGCTCACAGCTCAACCGAGAACCTTCTTAGGGCATCAGGAAGCTTGTACGGCGATAGACCAAGTGCGTTGAAACGCAAGGGGATTATGTCGAAAAATGATGCTCTTGTAAGTTTCCTATTTGATTGCAATAAAATTTTATAACTACTTTGCAGATAATAATTGACTTACCCTCGTATATTGAATGTGTTTATGCTAGGTTCTATTGTTATTATTACAACCCTTGATCTGGTGCTGGCCGAACTGCTGGACTGAGACATGGATGTGTTCTGGAACATACTGTTGCCTCATCAACAGCAGCCACTGTTTACAGGACGTCTAACCGAAGCATCG
Organism: Schistocerca cancellata; assembly: GCF_023864275.1. Taxonomy (NCBI): domain Eukaryota; kingdom Metazoa; phylum Arthropoda; class Insecta; order Orthoptera; family Acrididae; genus Schistocerca; species Schistocerca cancellata. The sequence goes on along the minus strand of NC_064629.1, from coordinate 206,210,237 downwards.
GACATGTTGTCGTTTGAATATGCAATGGCACGTCTGTTACAGCACTCATCCGCAGCCCAAAGAGTGACCAATCCAGTGCTGGCAGAATTGCTGTACCAGGACATGGAGGTGTTCCACGATGTAGTATACAGGGTGGTCCATTGATCGTGACCGGGCCAAATATCTCACGAAATAAGCGTCAAACGAAAAAACTACAAAGAACGAAACTTGTCTAGCTTCAAGGGGGAAACCAGATGTCGCTATGGTTGGCCCGCTAGATGGCGCTGCCATAGGTCAAACGGATATCAAATGCGTTTTTTTAAAATAGGAACCCCCATTTTTTATTACATATTCGTGTAGTACGTAAAGAAATATGAATATTTTAGTTGGACCACTGTTTTCGCTTTGTGGTAGATGGCGCTGTAATAGTCACAAACATCTGGCTCACAATTTTAGACGAACAGTTGGTAACAGGTAGGTTTTTAAAATTAAAATACAGAACAGTACGTTTGAACACTTTATTTCGGTTGTTCCAATGTTATACATGTACACTAGACAGCAAAAAAAGTGGGTCACCCCTGAATTCCAACATGTAGGCTGGACCTGAATGTATGCAACCAAGATAGCATATCTGTGTTGCACATAGTCGCAACCCTCCACAGTACAGTCGTTGTAAGATACACGATTGGTACCGCTAGAGACTACTAGAGAACACCAGTCTTTATGACAGTCCGTCCAGATGTAAAGTAACACCACGATAGTACAAAAGAGATCAGACAGTCCTTAACGTTTGTAAACTAAACTTAATTACAATAAGTGACATTTCAAATGTTATGGGACAACTAGTTTTGTCACATAAATCGTTCAGTAATCCTTAGGCACAATTAAATATTTGTGACAGTATATGGATTTATAAAGTTGTATGGCTATTGGAAACAAGTTCTTTGCAATGTAAAAGGTTTACCCAACACATGCTGAACGTCGTTCAGCGTTCAACGGGGAGTGGTTTCACATCAACTTTATGTAATACTAAGCAGTTAAAAGAAAACGTGATTAACGGCGGCAATCACTCTACGGAAATCCCAACATTAACAGCGAATCACAAGTAATATAATTGTTCACATTACTCATCAACAGTTACTTGTACACGAAATTGTACTTTAAATGACATGACCAACGTCTTCGTTCTGGATCCGGATGCAAACCCAGAACGTAAAGCCATTGTTAACCAAGCAAAGCTTTGTGCCTCATCGAGACTCGATCACTAGGCAGAAAGAGACGTCAAATATTGGCGTTTGCACCAGTATCAGTTATCAATTCTCAACTTGAACGTAAATGGCGATAATGTTTGCACGAAAGCAGGAACCCTAACATGACAATTACCTTCTTGGTAATTAACCTCGAAAGACGTTGTATAGTGTTGCATTGTCAAGGAATAAAGGATGCATATGTTTAAAATTGAAATGCCATCATGTAATGCTGGGGACAAAGATGCGAACCCAGCACCTAATCGGATTGTTGATTAAGTACGTAAAATCAGAATGTAGATATCACAGTTTGTCACCAGTAGTGGGGTTGGAGCCTTAAATGACGACTGAAGTTGTATTGCCTGACCGGGATTCGAACCCGGCGCCTACCGCCGTCGTTGTCTAACCAGGAAGAGACGAGAAATGTCCAATGTTGGTCCACCATCAATGAGATGTGCACACGTTTAACTAGAAATAAGGTGACGAAAACGTCTATGCTGACTGAGAGTCGAACGCCGCACACATGGTTACGAAGACACGTTAATAATCAACTTCATATTCAGTAGCAGCTAGGAGTAGCATGTTTAGTTGCAAACCTTAAGGCCTTACTCATCCCTAGTAACGTGTTGCCTAATATCTGCGATATCATGATGTTAATTTACAAGTGGATTGACGGCCGTAAAGAGCAATGTTCTCTAGTAGTCGTGTATCTTTGAGATGTAAATGAAGTGCCTCAGCAGAAAGTAATTTCCGTCGTGCAGCACGTATTGTTTCAGACACACTGAGTACATGTTATAAGTGCACAAAACGTGTATTATATACTAAGTATATACTATTATTTGGAGAAGCTGCCGCCAAACCTGTTTACTTTTACATTCCGCTTAGTTGTCGTGGTTGAATACAGGTTTTCTTAAGGCTACATCTAATGCACAGCGCTTACAAGAAAGTATAGTTTCCTGTGTCATGCTATTGCTAGCTAGGTGAAATATTTTGTGGTAGCTATGTTTAAAATGAATGTATTTTTGAAAGTTTTGTTCGTCAAATATTAGAATAAATCGTCAACTGTAGGTGTGCCTGCACATGTTATAGCATAATAGCTGTAGCTGCGTTAGTTTGTACTACAGACTTGGGTAGGTTAGGTGTAACTTTTGATCTTTCAAGGGGTGATCGTGGCCATGCGGCCCGGGTCTGTACTAGCCGCGGCTCGCGAGCTACGGGCCAGCCAGGCTGGCCGAGGCGAGACGCAAGTGAGCGAGCTGGCTGTGGCGTTGGTGGGCCAACAGCCCGGGACGAGCCAGCACGGCTACACCGCATGCCTCTGCCTCTGCCGCTCCGTTTGACGTAAATATGTTTACTTCCTCTCCTGGAATCAGTATAAGAGCGGCAAGCAGAAATACACATCAGGCTGTCTGCCGTAATGGCTCACTGGGAGAGGTCTATTCGAGGTAGAGTAAAAAAATGGTTCAAATGGCTCTGAGCACTATGGGGCTTAACATCTGAGGTCATCAGTCCCCTAGAACTTAGAACTACTTAAACCTAACTAACCTAAGGACATCACACACATCCATGCCCGAGGCAGGCTTCGAACCTGCGACCGTAGCGGTCGCGCGGTCCCAGGCCGGCCACTCCGGCCGGCTGAGGTAGAGTCGTCGCTCTCATTGAGGAAGGAGGATGTTCTATCAGAGAAGCCGGCAGACGGTATGGCGTACCACATACCACTGCAACGAGATGGTGGAGGATCTGCCTTGAAAGAGGCACCACCAACAGGGCTCCTGGCTCAGGCAGGAAGAGAGTGATCTCACAGCAGGAAGAAGGTACCTAGTGTCTAGGAGCAGAGAAAATCCCTTTCTGAATGCGAAGCAGTTGCGGCGGGAGACCAACTTCCCCGGCTCCAGTGACACGATTCGCCGAAGGCTGAGGGACGCTGGACTGCATGCACGACAATCTGCCTTGAAACAAGAACTCAGCGAAGACAACGTTTTATACCGGCTAGCATTTGCGGAGTTCCATCTGAGGGCGTCGTGGGACAACGTCATTTTCACAGATGAGAAGGCGTTTTCCACCAATAACGACGGTCCACGAATCGTTTACAGGCCGCAAGGGACTCGCCATCGACGCGAATATGTAACCACGACGAGAAGAAGTGGCCGGCTATCTGTTACCTGCTGGGGTTGGAATTCTACAAGAGGGGCTGGAGTTCTTCACAGGATAGAAGGAACTCTGGACAGCGCGCAGTATGCCCACATACTGGAAAATGTGATGCTTCTGTCAGTACGAATGCTGTACGCAGAAGGGGACGTCACATTGCAAGAGGACTATTCTCCCATTCATAAGTCTGCATTTGTTCAACAGCTGCTCTTCACGATTGGCTTTTTCATCTTCAGATCTACACAAATAATGTGTACTAACCAGCGTATTCATTGCTTTCGTAATGTTTCCCTCTTGTTTAGTCCTCTAATGATGAACTGCATCCACACCCATGAGTCTGATTGTTTCTTTGTATCCTTCCATCTACTATCTTTGTGTGTTATTGTTCGGTGTTCAAAAAGCAAAATATTATATCTGCTCTCACGAGGTATTAAAACGAGGTCGCAAGAAGGCTAACGAATTATAATCAAAATACAGTGAGACGCCAGTTTGTCTGGCGTCATGGTGTTAAGTCGACAGAAATAGTTGGGTGTTATTGCCTGCATCACCGGCACCCCGTCGTCATCTTCTCTTATTGAGATTTTCATATTACCCTGAACACAAGACGCCGAGATAAATGTGAATATTCTCCGTGACGAAACATCCCACATTCCATTCATCCTGATCTATTCGTTACGTGCATCGGCGGCAATGAGTGATAAGAAAACTGTTGTGAGGTGACGAATTACAATAACAATGGTAGTAATAACAAATAAATAATGAAGGATGTTTACTGCATTACAGACGATTAACAAAATAACCAAGAAAAGCTGAGTGTTTAATTGGCGCACAGCGTAGGTGTTCTTACCACTTTGTTACTGAATTCTGTTCTGGTTGTTTGCAGAGCGAAAAGAAAGAACCTTGTAGCAGTACATATCGCTAGTACAACGAGATATTACCTATCAACTATCCTTGCTTTACATCACGAAACGAACATGGCGTCACTGAGCTGATATTTGAAATACATTTCTGTTTTCTCTCTCTGTCTCTCTCTCTCTCTCTCCCTCTCTCCTTTTATTTTTATTTTAATTTTTTGAGGAAAGCATCGAGAAGCGCGATAATAAGCAAGTAGGCATATAACCTGTTTACAGTTATTTTCATCGGGATACATAATGCAAAAATACAACTTTTAAGTGTGTTATTGCGTAATTCCAGTTATTGACAGTCTATTCGTGAGCTTGCTCGCATTCAGTGGGGTGAAACCTATCACAGAAGCAAGCAAAACACAAATATTTCTTGCACCATGCGATCACACAAACGAAATCTCGCTGCACTGACGTGTTGTCCGATATATTGCACAGAAAACATATCTGATTCATGTTGCTAAATACAGCTCTATCAGATATCAATTTGGAAGCGTACCAAGTGTATAAAAGTATAACTTGAAATACGCAGAAAGGCGCATAGAGGTATTCGACTGAAACATATCCATGACCAAAATTGTAACTGGGGTCGACAGCATCGTTTTCTACCACCTCGACAACTCGAACGATGTAAGTGCTCGGCCGGTTACTTACGTTTACTGGTATCAAAGCTACAGCATGAAAACACAAAAATGTTAATAACCCGAAGATCTTTAGTTTTGGAACCCATAGAAAGTAAAGCAGTCATCAGTCGCAAGAGTGGTTTGAACACCACAGTGCTTTAATAGGCACGGACTTGTTGGAGGTGGTATGCTGTTGCTTTCATCCGACCTTTGAGTTGTACCTAGCCAGTTAGTAGGGGAACCTACAGTTTTACGTGGCTTTCGGACCACAGTGCAACTCGGAATTTTTCACATCAACACACACTGCCCCAGAGGAAATATGTGTAAAACAGAACATAAAAATCGTGCGACTGGTGAGGGATCGTCCCTGAGACCTTCGTATCCATAGTCTTGCTCTTTATCACCTTGACACCATGCAGCCAACACTGTGGTTTCCGCTTGCCATCAAAATTAAGGATCTCTCGTTTGTGCCTGCGTTGGCACTTGCGTGTCCCTTAGGAGACCTTACCTTTGGGATTACCCTCGTATACGTGTGTGTAAACGCCTTCCAATGCCCACTCAAGGAAGACAAGAATACCCAGTCTAGCTTCAATATTACAAATACGCCTCTGTTTGTAGATGAACGCAGACTTAGGTTGATAATCATTTTGAATATTTATCATTACTGTACCCATTGGTGTGAAACTCGTTTTCTACCAATGATTCCCACAGCTACAGGAACACTACTTTAATACCTCTTACACAAAATACTTACGCAGTGCTATCAGACGAAAAGATCAACCTGACACAAACTGTGGGAAGTTTGTTTTACAACCTTCGTACCTGGATAAAGAGCTTTTCCTATTTGAGATATCTGCGAACGTTGCTGCATAAGACGATTTAAGAAGAAACTAAATTCCTTCAGCTACGACAATGTTTAAAGAAATCGTGTTAACGACACTAAATCGTGGTTTGTAAATCGTTTACCAGCCGTACCCTGCCGCATTTCGCTGGTTCGAAGGCAAAAAGCTTACTGACAAATTTCACAGAAGGAAAAGGGGGACGAAATGTCTCCCACTCAAAGGTCATGTTGTTTTACTTAAATGATTACAAAATCGGGAAAAACGAACAATGAGGTTGTCAGTATAAGCACATTACTGTTGTCAATATGATGTTGCACCGCCCAGGGCCTGTAATGATAAAGGGCCCGTTTAGGTCAGGCATATTGTACACAGAAGTGGAAGAGAGAGCACCACTAAATTCTACAATCCGTATGCATTGCATACACACAGAAATTATTGTTACAGTGTACTTATGGAGCCCAATGAGTGAATTGCATATTTTCCGGTGAGAAAGAGCACTGGCAAACAGTCTTCGCTACATTAGGTTACTAAAACTGGCGACACTTTGAGCTAGAATTTATGGCCAGCGACTAAGTGTAAGGACAGTGTGTCGGATGCGGGTTTTGCAACTGTGAAATACTTTCCTTACATTATGGAAGCGAATATTAAATTTGAACTAATATTGCGAAAATTTTGTACTTGGATAGCTTAGAATGAAAATCTTTCTGTTTATTGCAAAGGAAAACTGTCATACACAACTTGAAACAGGTCACGTCGACCAAATCATATGGAAGAACCGACAGCGACGTATATTGGAAGGCAGTAAGATCCCTTGGCTTTTGGTTTGGCAGTATTCGACAGCCATTTCTAGGCGCAAGTACATGAAGAAAGGCAACGCGTTTTCGTTATCAAGTGACGTCTTCATCAATTACTTTAGTTTTAATGTGATCTACGAGTAATTGCTGATGTTCGATACTAACATGAAAAGGATTCCGTAGACAAGGAAAGAACTTGTTCTTGGGAACTACTTCTATAATGACCAAAAGCACTTAAATGATCTTCAAGCACATGTGTTCCAGCAGCGGTATGAAGAAAATGATAGTAATAATGACGCTGATAATCGAATTATCCGGTAACTTCACACTTCAGTGTGGATTTTCTGGAACTAAGAAATTTCCTGAATTAGTGAAAATTTCAAAATGGCTTCAAATCGAGGCTATAACGCCTAGAAGAGTCTTTACATCCTGCTGACATGAGAATAGCATAACCTCCACGTTAGAAGCTTGCTTCTACTTAACCATTTAATACACACGCGTTTTTTTCCACCGTGACTAGTTTTGTAGGCTAAGCACATCATCCATTACAGCACACTCCTGGGGCTGGGAAATGTGGCCACAATGGTCTGGTGGAACGAACTATCACAAGTGCAATGCGTAGGTTCAGGCATTTACTTTTAAGAGGCACAAACAGATTTGCTTTACCTCTGGTAACCTCAAGAGAAAGCTGTTATAATTCAGAATCCGCATTAAACATCACGTTCCTTCATTCCAAACTGGGCAGAGTCGGTTTACGTTGGAAAATGACATAGGTGGAAGTCAGGGTAAACAGAAATACTGTCACCAGTAAACTTACTTACATTAGAAAATTTTATTTTATTTGATGAACTGATAGCCGTCTAAAGGAACAGGGCTCTTATTTTACTTGTACTTGATTGAACTAGAGACGTTGAAAAATTTGGTGCTGGACTGTGATTCGAATTCGTATCTCCTCTTTCGAGGATCTGAATCTCTCGGAACATTATAGTTCAATCATTTCATTCCTTTTCCCAAGACTGCAGTCTTCTCTAGGTCTCCTCCAAAGGTAAATATGTGGGCCCGAATCCTGACCCAGTACAAAAATATTCATAAAATTCATTTCAAGCCCTATCACGTGCACACCGGCCTGCTAGTGAAAATTAACGTGCATTTTTAATGTCTGTTCATATTGCCAACAATTTCTGGACAAACACGCACACATCTTACTGTTGGTAAGTAAGAACGATAGGAGTGCGGTTCGATTGTCGCTCAGGCACAAAAATTTGTGTCCTTATTTCAGATTAAACTACTAGCAGCTTGCAAGAAAAACCTATACGTAACATCTGATTTTACTTAGGTAACAATCCGACTACGTCTTGGGTTCGTATCTCCGTCGCAGTGCTTCACATCATGCGCTTCATCTTTAAATTCATACACACTTCGTTACTTCTGAATTGAGGTATATCAGACATCTTTCATGGTTAGTTAACAGGGATGAAAGGGTCTTGATAGGAGTCCCGGTTTATTACAAAAACTGTCGTCTTTTATTTTCAAGTTTAGACTTGGTTACTGATATAGGCGAAAATTTCGGTACTTCATGACTCTTCATGGATAGTCAGCAATATGATATGATTATATGATTAGATTAGATTGGATTAACACTTGTTCCATAGATCATGAATATGACATTTCGTAATGATGTGGAACGAGTCATTTTAATGAAAGATTTCTTTACATACCAGTTTTCAATTTCTTTACAACAATTTTTTACCCTCTCTCTCTCTCTCTCTCTCTCTCTCACACACACACACACACACATTCTCTTTTTATTTTTATTTGTTTGTTGTGCTCGACTATCGGCGAGGCACGAAAACGTCCGTGAATGAGTTTCTTAGTTTTGAGTACAGTTACAAAAGAAATATAAAAACAGCTATGAGAGTTACTAATTTATGATGCTTAGTAGCAGTCAGTTCTGAGTATTATTAGCAACTAAGCCCCAGTCCCTAAATCGAGTTACAGAAATGCGAATCAGACGCATTACGTATTCCAGGCCGTAGCAGCGGCGTCTTTGAGGCGCCAGCTATGGTCACTTCCCAGCCCGCAGTAGGATCACATCGGTTCGTCTTCTTCCTTCTGGTAATGTAACTGGGATTTGGCAACAACGCAAGGTATGTTTGGCAACTCTGCACGGAATTAAGCCTCAAAGATCACTTGATTTCTCGTGTCATTTCCATTGAATAACCTGAGTTGTTATAGCTTGAGGTGTAACAGAAGATTGTAAATTTATGGTTTTCAGCCCAGCAAAGTCATTGAACATGGCAATCGCAACTAATCTCGTTCTGTAAATAGCCACTATTGGCCTTGTAAGAGGAAGGCGCAAACCACATCTATCCGCTAGCTCTGTGTTGACGTGCTGACCAGTGGAAACGCGGCTGTTATGGTTCGCAGTTCCAGTCTCGCTGAATGTAAAATTTTTATCCCTTCTGTGTAAGAGCTGCAAGCAGTCGGATCAAACAGCGATAAGCAAATCGTAAGAAAATACTTTCAGCTCATAGTGCAATGGTGAAAAACTTACAATACTGCACGACAGGTAACGCCTCTTTCCGCTGCTGACAAGCACATTTTGAGTTTCTAGGAATACGTAACTTTATTTATGAAATGCCACATTTGCATACCTGTTGAGTATGACACAGCATACCATTTAAACACAGACCCAATCGAAATCTAAGTGAGTAGTATTTTACTAATTCGTGCAGATAGAGGCACGTTTGTGTACAGATAGTCAGTTTTGTTAAAACAGACTTACTTTCGTCGTTAGGTTATCGTGGGTAGTTTTATTTCATTTCTTACAATACAGTGCACAGTTTTCGTAAGGTTTCTTTTAGTGTAGTTAAAACAATACTGAAATTGAGAGAGAAATTAATCATCAACGATATATGCGAATTCTCTGATGTTATTTACAACACTCTGACAATGCACATGCAGTTTATTGATTACATGCATGTAGAAAACTTGTTCTGAGTTAAAGCTGTCAAACAAGGTTTGAAGAAGAATAAAATGCCACTACCAGACGACACTAATGTATAAAATACTTTTCTGACTATTTTGGCACGATGCGCTCTCCCCATACATAATACAAAAGCTTCGAGCCGCATCTGTGCCTGGCCGTCTATTAAACCTGAAAATAGCAAAATGTCGCAGAAGTTAGCCCTTTTTCCACATGCAACTATTTTGGGTTGAGAAGTGAAGAGAATTATGTTCAAAGTTCCATTAAATTGATAACTTCAGCAGACAGCAGAATTGGGTTTTAAAAAAATGTAGTAGCAAATGTAGTAGAACAAGCGAGGCTTACCGTTGCGCTACTACCTGTGACAGACTTACAGCACCTCTGGAAGTAAACAACAGTTCCTCCAGAACTTCGGCATTCCACAGTGCTGTGAGATACTGCATATGGCTGGATATAGACTTCTGAGAGACAGACAGTTGCAGCATTTCTTTTGCTCTGCACGATGGTTTCAACAAACAGATAGCGCAATAGAGTAGCTCAAATGGAAAGGGACACTTCCTATTTAAATTTCTGCATCCTACACTGTTGGCAGTTCTGTGTAGGTGGCAGTTACGTTATCTTATTTCGGTGATTGCAAAATAGAGTCGAATGTATGCACTGGGTAGCCAAGGCAGCTAGTTCATGGCCATTCGGTCAACCAAGTAAATGAATGTACTGAACATCCTGCAAACCACTACAGGGAGCCTGTGTGTCAGAATCCTCATCTTGTGTGCCGCAACGGTGATATGATAGAGAAATGAGTTGTAGAGAAGAGGGTTTGGTGGTCTGTTGGACTGATGATAGTTTCATCTGATGTTGGTCTCGTTTCGATTCTAACTTCTGCCGATGTTTTTTGATAGGGAGAGGCAGATTCTATTCTCTTCTGGCTACGCCAAGTGAAGAAGGTATAATGGCATTGTGGTCTGAAAATCACATTAAACATGATATTCCTTCTCTACCAATTAGACGTTAGGTAGAATCACAATAAAGTAAGGAGTGGCGACATGTAGAAACTCTATCACCAGTAACCTTTCTTATACTAGTTATTTATTTCTAGTGACGAAACAAATCCTGTGTATGGTCACAGGACACTTATTCCGTCTTTTATTTGAGCTTCTGTACGTCGATAAAATTGGTTCTGAACTGGGAATGCAACTCAGATCGCCCTTAACGCGGAATTTGATCCCTTCGTGACAATACAGCTCGACTACAACTTGTTTGTTCAAAACTGCAGATTCCTCAACATCTCCACATATTGCGCATGAATGGGTTGGAATCCTGGCCCAGCACTAAACTTTTCACTATGTATTATCAACCTCTAGCATGAGAACACCTATCTGCTGGTGGGTAATAATTTTTATTTTTAATGCATTTCCATTCGTTGTCAACACTAACGATATCTGACGTTTTTGACTCCCAGTGAGACACAGAACTATTTGCGAGATCACTGTAAGTTGAAGGATGTTGTTCCGAGCTGCTGGTGGAGAAAAATTCGTTAGCTGACGTCTCTTTGTGTGTAGTCAACAACGATATGTGTTGGGTTCGATTCCTAGTCAGCACTGAACTCTTTGTCATATTATTTCTAGTTCAAACATGCTCACATGTCGCTGCTGGTGTAACAAACCCATACTTAACGTTCCTTTTCTCTAAAATATACGAGGGCTATCCACAAAGTACATTACGTTTTGGAATTAAAAATAAATAAAGTATTGGAATTTTTTTTATTATATACAGATGAAAGCCACACTTCAATACTAATTTTTTACATAGTTGCCATTTAAGTTAAGGCACTTATCGTAGCGATGGACGAGCTTGGAAATTCCTTCGTCGTAAAATTCGGCCGCCTGCGCCTTCAACCACGTGGTTAATCAGTAACCCGGTAGAAGTACGATTTTTGTGGATTTCCTGGAAAGAGGCACTACAATAAACTCTCAAAGGTATTGCCAAACTCTGCACAACCTCAGAAGAGCAATACAAAACAAGCGCAGGGGAAAGTTGAGCTCCAAGATCTTGCTGATTCACGACAACGCCCGGGCCCACACGGCAAATGCCACTCGTGAAGTTCTCGAATCTTTTAAGTGGGAGTTGTTTCCTCATCCGCCGTACAGTCCAGACCTGGCACCGAGCGACTTCCACTTATTCCCAGCAATGAAGAAGTGGTTGGCTATGTAGCGTTTTGATGGCGATGCACAGCTTCAAGAAGAGGTAACCACGTGGTTGAAGGCGCAGACGGCCGAATTTTACGACGAAGAAATTTACAAGCTCGTCCATCGCTACGATAAGTGCCTTAATTTAAATGGCAACTATGTAGAAAAGTAGTATTGAAGTGTGGCTTTCATCTGTATATAATAAAAAAATTTCCAATACTTTATTTATTTTTAATTCCGAAACGTAATGTACTTTGTGGATAGCCCTCGTAACAGCGATATGTGTCGGGTTGGAGTCCTGGGAAGGAAAAAATAAATGTTTCGTCTCGTCATGTCAGTTAATACATCTAGCTACTACCGAGAAAATTCGATATGTCAAAGTTGATTGCGCTTCGATAACAATCCGATTAGGTTCTGCGTTCGAATCCCTGTCCAACACAAAGCTTTACCTCACTGCATTTCAATAAGTTACTTGTGAAGAAGCAGTATTTAACACGTCTCGTAATTCGTTAACAGGGACAATAGATGCTGGGTAGGAATTCGGGACCGTTAAAAATTTTTACGTTATGTAATTTAAAGTTGATATTTGTTAACTGATACTGTCTCGAGGTATATCACTCTCTTTATGCCTAGTCAGGAATGACTGTTAATTTCCGTCAGTCACGAAATCTTAGTTTTCATGACCTGGGTTTGAATCCATATGCAGAACGAGTCGGTTCGTCGTGTCATTTGAAGTTCATACATATTCTCAACTAGCTGCTCGTGAATAACGCAAATTTTTAATGACATTTTGTGTTAAATAACAAGTATGGTGTGTTACTTTGAAGAGGAAATCATGAATAAGACGAACTTACTACGTCCATTACCTATCTGACGTAATAATGAGAGTGCTAATATTTCAGGTATGTCAGTTATTGCAATAAATGCGTGCTTACAAGCCTTAAGGACAGTCTTATCTGCGATGAGGTGTTCCCTGATATTTGTAGTATCGTGGTATTACTTTACATCTTGAGTTATTGCGATACAGAGCAGTGTTTTGTAGTGGTGACTTGTTGGAACCATTTTCAATAGTCAAACGACTGTGTCAAGGAGCGATTAGAGGACCTGCTAGACAGCTGCGTTATATGGGTTGCATGGGAATCAGGTGAAATGCAATCCAGGTCGTTCGGATACTTCTGAGCATGACTGTAGTTCGTTAACAATCCGATTAGGTGCTGAGTTCGCATCCCTGTCACAAGCTTTATATGATGGCATTTCAATTTCAAACATGAACATACCTTGTTCCTTGTGAATGATACCATATTAAACGTCGTTGGGGGTAGTTCCCAGGACGGTAACTGTTATGACAGGATTCCCAGTTCAGTATAAACATTTTCGTAATTTATTTTCAGGATCTGAATTGATAACTGATACTGGTGCAAACGTCTATACGTCACGTCTCTTTATGCTTAGTGATCCGGTCTCAATAAGCCACAAACAAAGCTTAGCTTAGTTAGCAATGGCTATAGGTGCTGGGTTTGAATCCAGGTCCAGAACTACGACGTGGGTCATGTCAATTAAAGTTCAAATTTGTGTACACGTAGCTGTTGATGTGTTACGAGAACAATGATATTACTGGTGATTCGCTGTTAATGTTGAGATTTCCTCAGAGTGCTTGTTGCCGTTAATCACGTTTTTCTACTGGTTCGTCCAATATCCAGTTTCCATAGCCACTCGCCGTTGAGCGACCTTCAGCACATGGATGGAAAACCTTTTAGAGAGCGAAAAACTTTTTTCGAACTGCCATACAGCTTTGTAACTCCATATATTGTCTCAAGTATTTAATTTTGACTAAGGATTACTGTACGATATATGTAAAATAATCCGTTTTCTCAGAACTTTTGGAATGTCACTTGTTGTAATTAAGGTTAGTTTATGAGTGTTATAGGGTGTCTCATCGCTAAGAACGTGTTTTCTAATATGTTTAATATGTTTTGTATGACGATATTAGTTGACGCTTAGACTGACTGCCATAAAGACCTTTGGTCTCTTAGTAGTCTCTTGCGGTACCCATTGTGTGTAGTCAAACGACTGTACCCCACGGGGTTTTGGTGTTTAGAGAACCTGCAACACAGCTACGTTATGTTTGTTGTTATCGGCAGTGACCCACTTTTTTTGCTGTCAAGTGTACCTTTGTGAACTTATCATTTCTGAGAACGCATGCTGTTACAGCGTGATTACCTGCAAATACCACATTAATGCAATAAATGCTCAAAATAATGTCCGTCAACCTCAATGCATTTGGCAATACGTGTAACAACATTCCTCTCGACAGCGAGTAGTTCGCCTTCTGTAATGTTCGCACATGCATTGACAGTGCACTGACGCTTGTTGTCAGACGTTGTCAGTGGATCACAATAGCAAATATCCTTTAACTTTCCCCACAGAAAGAAATCCGGGGACGTCAGATCCGGTGAACGTGCGGGACATGGTATGGTGCTTCGACGACCAATCCACCTGTCATGAAATATGCTATTCAATACCGCTTCAACCGCACGCGAGCTATGTGCCGGACATCCAACATGTTGGAAGTCCATCACCATTCTGTCATGCAGTGAAACATCTTGAAGTAACATCGGTAGAACATTACGTAGGAAATCAGCATACATTGCACCATTTAGATTGCCATCGATAAAATGGGGGCCAGTTATCCTTCCTCCCATAATGCCGCACCATACATTAACCTGCCAACGTCGCTGATGTTCCACTTGTCACAGCCATCGTGGATTTCCCGTTGCCCAATAGTACATATTATGCCGGGTTACGTTACCGCTGTTGATGAATAACGCTTCGTTGCTAAATAGAACGCGTGCAAAAAATCTGCCATCGCCCCATAATTTCTCTTGTGCCCAGTGGCAGAAATGTACACGACGTTCAAAGTCGTTGCCATGCAATTCCTGGTGCATAGAAATATGGTACGGGTGCAATCGATGTTGATGTAGCATTCGCAACACCGACGTTTTTGAGATTCCCGATTCTCGCTCAGTTTGTCTGCTACTGATGTGCGGATTAGCCGCGACAGCAGTTAAAACACCTACTTAGGCATCATCATTTGTTGCAGGTCGTGGTTTACGTTTCACATGCAGCTGAACACTTTCTGTTTCCTTAAATAACGTAACTATCCGGCGAACGGTCCGGACACTTGGATGATGTCGTCCAGGATACCGAGCAGCATACATACCACACGCCCGTAGGGCATTTTGATCACAATAGCCATACATCAACACGATATCAACCTTATCCGCAATTGGTAAACGGCCCATTTTAGCACGGGTAATGTATCACGAAGCAAATACCGTCCGCACTGGCGGAATGTTACGTGATACCACGTACTTATACGTTTGTGTCTATTACAGCGCTATCTATCACAAAGCGAAAAAAGTGGACCAATTAAAACATTCATATTTCTTTACGTTCTCCACGAATATGTAATAAAAAATGGGGGTTCCTATTTAAAAAAACGCACTTGTTATCCGTTTGACGAGTTTCGTTCTTTGTAGTTTTTTTCGTTTGATGCTTGTTTCGTGAGATATTTGGCCCGGTCACTATCAATGGACCACCCTGTATATAGCCTGAGCTGCAGCAGCAGCCTTCTACATCAAGACATTGGTGAAAATAACTGTAAAACCGGCAGTTTTCTTATCGTGCCAAATCTGGAAATTGGTAAAGTGGTTGTATAATTGGTAAATTGATAGAATAGCAGATCTGAAAATTCGTAAAGCTGGCTGCAAGGTTGTCAATTTGGTAGGACACCTAACCAGAAACTGGTGTAATTGGCTAAAAAATTCGAAATTTGGTAGGGCACAATACCGAAAATTGGTAGAAAAGACCAATAGATGAGGAAATATATCCATTCTTGTGGGTGTGCATTTACATTAATATATTCGAGTGCTGTGCATTAATGATTGCTGAACCGATGCAATCCATATGTGCTGGAGTGAGGGGCAGAGTTAAAAAGGAATGGCAATGTGAGATACTTTGACACTGGTGTGTGTGATATCATAACATATTCCGCAAAACCATTGTAAGCATTAATGTATGTTGTTTTGACAGTACAGTGTGTGTGTGTGTGTGTGTGTGTGTGTGTGTGTGTGTGTGTGTGTTATACAAGCGAAAGTTAGTCGTCTAGACGAATTGTGTGTGACTGAACCCAAAAATGGTAGCCAATATTTGTACAAATAATAGCTTTCATATCTAGCGGAAAAGTACTTGACACTTTCTGTAAGCACTCCAAAAATGTGTAAGTGGTGTGGACCATAATGTAAGGGGAAAAGATAACACATCTTCTTTTGAGTAGTTGCATGGCTGCTTTTAACACAGTTAGGGGCACTGTCTAGACTAGAAAGAAAGACAAACTTCTACTATCCACCAAAGAATTGATTCATTGTCTGTGAACACTAAAAAGCGATACCACCGCCTGTCTTTTACATCCTCACACATTAAAATGATACCTACAGCAAGAAAAAGTTCCTTGTTTCTACAATGTATCGGGCGGACGTGGACCTAGGCATAGACATCGCCATTTATGCTAAACATATCCCACTCGCCTGGGGCTGCTAGTGTAGAGCACAGAAGCTAGAAAAAGAATACACTTTCCAGATGAGATGTGTCCATCAACTGATATTTCAGATCATTCGGGTTTTGCTGCATACAGACAGCCCCGCTGTGGAATCTGGCACCAGACTGCCATGGACTGCTATTGCTTCCAAAGTCATATAGATGTGTAGAACTTCACGTTATAGTCTTTGAAAACGAATTTCCGTTAAAAGCAATAATTCCGTCGGTTTTACACTTTGCCAACGACTGTTATGTTGCTAAGTGTACAATGTCTAGTCCCCCACATTTAGATGCAATGTAAAAAACCTTTTTAAGCAGACAGACTTAAATGGAGCTTTGCAAACAGTGTTTTTACGTGTCCTTTAATGCAGTAAACAGTATTGATTCCAATGTTTTTGACCAATACTCCTAAGATTTCTCCATACCCTGCGCTTAAATAAATATGTAAACCTTTCTTGGGCATTTACAACAGCTTCTTTTTCCAATTGCAGATTATATTCTTCCTTTATGTCACTTGTCCTTGCCATATACTTCAGTTATCCGTTTCTTCACATCAGTGCCCTCCATTTCCAATTTTCTTTTTCGTGCACTTACCACATTAGTCGTTCTTACGGAATTATTACTCCAATAACAGCCAGCAGACACTGTTAAACACCACACAGAGCTATTCCCTAAGTTATTCGTTAACTGATACTACCTGGAAGTGATTTGCACGGAGTACATTGGAGCCTTCTGTAGATATTGTTTGTTGGTCTTTGCATAGGGTCAAACACATGAGCCGTTCTGTTCCCAACTACATGATTCTGTTTTGGCGTAAACTAGTATGCATCCATTCGTTTGCTAAACTTTTACTTTTATGTATGGAAATATATAGGGCGATAAAACTCGAGTTGTTTTAGAGAAGTGTGATTTGTGAATACTCTTTATTTTGATTCTGAATGGTGTGGTATTCTCTCCCAACACATAACAGCTGCAACTAACTCGTATTTCTAATCGTAAAAAGTCTAAATTGGAATTATTCCTTAAAATAAAAAGTGGCTCTGGGGCTATCCACGTTGCAGCAAACACACACACACACACACACACACACGCACACACACACAAAATAATGTAATCAGACTGCAAGTACAACCATGTTTGCAGACATGGCCAGAAGAACATGTGGCCAGAAGTTTTACTGTCTTGGTCTGCACCTACAGGTTTTTGCTGCCGGTTTGAATAATCGTTATCAGCAAAAAATCATTAGCCATTATGATTACATTATTGTACTAAAACGCCTTTCTACACATACACAAAAACCATGTCAGACAGACGTGGGCTCTTTAATGACATCTTCCTGAGACTAAAATACATATGAATTGAGGACTGACTTGTGTAACAGTACATACGTTCCAGGTAATCAGGACCAATAATTGATTACTAAATTATGCTCTGCACGTGGATAGTTTTAATTATTGAATGCACATATGATTACACAATCTAACACGTCATTGACACAGTCAGTTGCATTGTACACAGTGTATTGAAAGAATTCTACGTTGTTCTGCTGAAAGACTGTCAATTTGCTGTAAACAAATTAAATTTCAAATTCAATATGAGATGAATTATATTGCGCAAAACTGTCGGTTTTATAACGGATCATTTGTTAATCTCTGGACTGAGTTGATGACTGGCTACTCATTGTGGAATTTCCGTGTAGACACTGAAGTTGAATACTCGCTATATAGTCAAAACAGGGTAAGATGATGATACTCTGAACAAGTTTATATTTTACGGTTACTATGGCGTTCCCAGCGGTCTTTTTCTGCTACTGTTATGAATGAGGATAAAATCTACTAAAAAATGCAAATAATGGCTATGCATTTCTAGAGACGTGATCGTATTGCTGGCAAAGATATAGATACCTGAAGGAGTTAGTGTGTACAATAGACTTAACGCACTACCTTTTAAGGGCGTATAAGCTGGTCACATGACCACGACGCCGCTTTTGGACGTATTAGCTTAGTGATCTAACGCCATAACCGATAACATTATATGTCTAAATGTGCTACACTTCCACCATGCTACGCTAATATACAGGGTGATTATAATTAAACTTTCAAACCGCTGTAAAAATAACACCACTGGTCAGAATGACGTAAAATTGCAAAGGAATATTATCGCAGAAGGCGGAAAACATATGGCAGAAGAAAAATAAACAGTTACAAAATGTAGCCATATATGGGGCTGTAAGCATCATAATTTAATAGTGGTGGACTACAGATGACGCCATCTTTAAAAGCACTCACCCACTTCCGTACCATCCCATCGACCATAATGTTTTCTCCAGACGCTGCACTGATCTGACGATTGATTTCAGCAACTTTAAGGCCTCTAGCACTAAAAAGAAAACGAATCACAGCGCGTATTTCACAGTCTGTGGGAATCACGATCGGAGAAGGCATTGGAAATTCCCACAAACAAACGTAAACATGCCGATTGTTCGTGAGAATTAGGTAGGAAAGTAGATTAAAGTACAGGCTTTCGCGTAAAAATAAAACTGCTAAGAGACGTTAGCTTGTTTTATTTTTATTTCAAAACTTACTTAAAAAAGGCGTAAATCCATATTTGTGTGTGCCGATCTTCATCTGTTTTAATCTATTTTTGACAGGTTGTGTTTGCAGTTAGCGTTAACCCACAACAGGACCATAATATCGCATCCTATTACCGTCAACCCACAACAGGACCATAATATCGTATCCTACTCAATTTCCTGAGCTGTGAGAATACTCACAAGCCAGAGAAGGTGTTGATAGGTTGGGATTTATTGTAATTATTCGGCCTATAGTCAGTAACGTGGACTTAGTCTCTTGTTCCCTCTGAGGTCCTTCTGTCATCATAGTGGATGTTGATATGCAAATAGTGTACCATCTTGTCTCAAAGTATTTTGTGTTCTGACTTGTACGAGTGTTGTGCGATGTGATGATCACAGTTTAGTGTGTTCCTAAGAGTATCCATATCCTTTCTTCTTTGAACAGACATCCCTTTCTGATCACGACGGTGAAGAATGTTTAAGGATATCCCCCCTCGCCCTTTATGGAAACATATTAATAACATTGTTCTTGGAATGTGACGTATGGGTCGAAAGGGAAGGCCTATCTGGCTAACAAATGTTTATTTCATGAAATATGATCCATTTTTCAATCTCTCCGCATGTGCATTCAACCATTTTCCAATATCTCCTGTGAAAAATGGATGAAAAGAGCCATGCTTGAGAAATGAATTGCTGGTATTTAATAAAACCCATTCCCTGGCTTGTCGTGCTATAGTCTCAATACCAATTTCCGTTGCGTTTTTCAGATATTTCATATATAAGTAAACTTCCAGAGAACATCACATGATATTGCGTATGGTGTAACTGGGATATACTAAGGCTTCCCCTATAATTCATGAGATTCATTTTAGTTTCCCAAAGTCCATGGCATATGGCAAAAAGTGTGATCCAAAAAATAAGAAATTAAATATGAATAAGAACAAGGATTAGCTGCAGAAGTGTTCTAAACGAAGTACAATAACCTTTTATATTCATTAAATTATAGACAGTGATGTCATACCTCTCATATTGTAGCGTAATCTTATCTGACATGTGGTGTTTACGACATTTATTCGACCCTTGCAGTATGTAATTTGATGCATAATTTATAATGTTTCGTCTATTAAAGTATACATATGTGGTGTCACTCTCCCTCCTATATATAGGTGTACATTAAAGCCTCAAAACTTCTGTTGTGAATTCCATTTAGGCCTACTTCCTCTGTGTACTGCTTTTTGTAAGTGTATAAGTCAGTAGGAATTGTAAAGGACTTTGAAATACGGGTGTAGATAACGAATTATAATTGTTATATAATGGAATGACTGAGTGTTAACGGAACTGGATATTTTCCATGGTATAATCTGCTCGTGGTCTCGCGGTAGCGTTCTCGCTTCCCGAGCACGGGGTCTCGGGTTCGATTCCCGGCGGGGTCAGGGATTTTTCCTGCCTCGAGATGACTGGGTGTTGTTGTGTCGTCTTCATCATCATCATTCATCCACATTACGGTCGGAGGAAGGCAACGGCAAACCACCTCCACTAGGACCTTGCCTAGTACGGCGGTGCGGGCCTCCCGCATCGTTCCCCTACGCTCCGGCATGGAGTGTGGGACTTCATCATCTATCAATCTCACTGCAGCCTCAAGTCATTACGATGTTACCAGAGTGTAGAAGTTGCCTCCAGCGTGTTATTCGTACATTGCAAAGCAAATATTACCAGATGATAGGGTACAGATCCAAACGTCGTAACAAAAGTACGCTGCTGGGTATAGAATTACATTTTTACCCTTATGGAATGCTTGCCTATATCGACGAGGGGTGGTACTGTGCAGACTAGTGTTTGACAATTCTACGTTTTGACACTAAAATGATGATTATTAAAATTGGTCTGTCTGTTAAGGAAGTGTAATCATAGCCATCATGTTAATAATTGACATGCCTAGGTATTACCTGTCTCAATACAGAATTCTGATATGGGGTATATCATTTAAAAAAGTTATATCCTTTGAGTTTATATAATTATACAGCATTTTGCTAACTCTATCGTAGGATTTGTGACAATGTATGTCTAACATAATGTAGACCATCAAAAATATCCAAAACATCTACTTAGCATCCCTGCCTCTAATGTCCAAATTGTCACGTAAACTAATGTATATTCCTCTATGTCACAGTAGTTTATTAACAGGGCACTTAGAAGATGTAACAAATATATTAAAGAGACTGCATACACTGTACCTGCCAGTAACAAAGAGCATTCGGAGATTTTCCTTTTCGTTCCCTGTATCTTTTAAGCAGATCCAACAGGGTATGGATGGTTATAAAAGATCTTTTGTATGTCCCCTAATATATTTAACACCCTTGAATTCACCATTTTCGGCAAGTATGCTGACATGTGACCAATTTGCATTAGTATTTACAGCAAATGCAAATATACTGTATTCGCCACTCGTATCTGTATTTTTCCTTACTCTTTGGGTAAATGTATTTGAATATTTGTTTTCTTGTTCGTTATCATACCAAGCGTGACTTGGTTTCTTTAACATATAACAGTTATTCCCCACCCAGATTCCACACTCAGCCAGAGTATCTGTAAAGTGTTTGCAGAAGCACTTTTTCTTTTTTCAAATGTTTACCCAGAAAAAACCTTCCAACAACTCCATGTATTATAGTGGAGTGGAGTGCATTACACTGTTAGTAAGCACAATGTACACGAGTGAGTTCACTGTAGATATTTTAAGTATACTTTTATGCAAATAAATATACAAAATCTCATGGCACAACCACCCAAAAATGGTGATACCCATTTTTACTTTATTGTACGTTGATAACACTGAATACTGATCAACTCCAGCTATCAAAGCTTCTTGTATACTCTAAGTATCTTACATCTATGCAACAGATCGAAAAACTGCTCGAGGAGCTGACTTACACAATTGTAAGTTCCTTATCCAGTTGCACAATTTTTTGTATGAGTGGACATCTCAAGTATCCCTAACCTTATCCCGAATCTAACACAGGCGGATCCACCTCTGAACACTACTCCAGACACAACATTAGTGGATCCATCTCTGAACACTAGCCCGGATGTAACATGGGTGGATCCATTTCCGAACACTACCCCACATGTACTACAGGTGCATCCACTCTGAACACTAACCTAGGTGCAACAGGGTTGGATGCAACTCCAGACACTACCCTGGATGTAATATGGGTGGATCAATCTCTGAAACCTACCACATACCTACTTTGGAATCTGGGGGTAACCATGATAGACATAAACAAATAAAACAGTGCAACTGGATTAGGGATTTAAAACTGGATAAGTCAGTTCCTCGATTATTATGTCCATCTGTTAAACATGTCTTGGATCTTTAGAGCGTATAAGAAGCTTGGATAGCTGCAGTGGATCAATATTCTGCTTTGTCAACATCGGAGAAAGTAGAAAATGGGTGTCACCTTTGATGGTGGCTATGGAGCTGGATTTTGTAAGAATATGTAAGCATAAAGTTGTATTTAAAATCGCTAAAGTTAGCATACATACCTATGATTCACTAATTAAATTTGTAATACATTACACCTCAGCCACAATCCTTGTGTTAGGGCACGTAGGAGGCTGCTTCACAGCTAGTTTTGCACTCACGCTTTTTGGTGGATAGACATTAGAAAGAAGTACAATGCTTCTACAAATACTTTGTAGATACTCTGGCTGGGTAGGTGATTTTGAATAACCATTGGATTCTAAAGAACCACAGTCGCATACTTTAGTGTAACGAACAACTAAAATAAATATTCTAATACAAAGTCTTTATTAGTTACTCCATATACATTTAAGCACAGAATATGGAGAGAATCTGGGTACTAACGGGGAATACAGGATATTGCGTTTGATGTAATTGCTGATTGAAATTGGTCACAGGTATTTGAAAACGTCTGCCACATTAGGGGATACATAAAATATGTTTTTATAAATCTCAGTTCCTATTTGTAACTATTAAAAAAAAGAATGATTATATTTTATCAGAATGTGCTACACTGGACATTGTGCATCTTTTTGTACCACAGAACTTAAAAAAACTACCATAAACTGTAACTATCCCCACAAATAATGTTATTCCATAGGACTTAATAAAAAGAAGAAATGCATCTAATACACTGAATGTACATTAAAGATACCATTCCTTCAAGCGTAGTTCATGTGGAAAACTGTAAATGGAAGAAATTGTGGTCAAATATGAAAACTGAGGTATTCTAAGAAGACAGTTGCGAAGAAGGAAAACTATAAACTGTTACTAGAAAAATAGAAGGGCATTGAAAAAGTGCAAGCAAAATTTACAAATAATTTATCTATTACTACTGTGACATATGGCAACACACATTAGTTTACATGGTATTTCAACATGAGAGATGGGAATGATAAGTATGCGATTTGGATATTCTGCATTGTTTGGATTACATTAGAGATAGATAGTCGCAAGTCTTCTGGTAGAGTTAGCAAAATGCAGTATAATTATATGTGCCCAAAGTATGTAGCTGTTCTTTGTCAAAGTGATATATCGCATATCAGTATTATACATCGAGACAGATAAACCTAAAACTTTCCGACAGATTAAAACTGTGTGCTCGCCGCAAAAGCCAGAGCTCTTGAGTTCGAGTCTCGGTCCAGCACCTAGCTTTAATCTGCCAGAAGTTTCATATCAGTGCACACTCCCCTGCAGAGTGAAGATTTCGTTCTGGAGGTAATACCTAGAAGGTCAGTTCGTAATATAACAGCTACGGTTACATCATGATCTTAACACTTCATTCGAAAAAGCTGACCAGCGTTAAAGAATCATGACTTTAGTGTCAAAACGTAGAATTGTCGGGCACAAGTCGGCACAGCACCACCATTTGGCGATGTAGACAGTCTTCTACAGGGTTAAAAACACAATTGGGTTCCCTGTAGATTATTGTTGTTATGACATTTACACCTGTATTGCACTGTTCCCTGTCATCTGGTACCAAATACTTTGCGCTGTGGAATAACATGACGGAGACAACTTGTATACTCCAGTAACCTAGTAACGACTCGAGGTAGCAGCGGTATGTGAATCGTGGAATATATCGATTCCAGTACCATGAAAGCACTCGAAAATATAACAGTTAAATAATTCGTTGACTACACCCGCGTTTCAGAATCCTTTGCAATACCCACTTTGGTAATATTACACTGATTCACAGACAGACTTATAAAAAGCAGTTTACTTAGGAAGTAATGGGAACTTAAGACAGAAGCTGTGAGGCTTTAGTATAAAGTAATAGAAAGTCATGTGGCATGAAAGACTGGGAGATCACGATAGGCATGAGGGAAATGTTTTTTTTTTTTCTAACCATCGTACTTTGTCACCTTTCTGTCGCGAAGTATGAAATCTGTGTAGGTAAGTGTATCTGTTAATTGTGTCTGTAATGTGTGCGTGTGGAGTGTAGTATCATGTTCGTGTTGGAGATGAAGAAAGAATGGAGAGGGTGATATCCGGTGCCTGGATATAGCCTACTCTTCTCGAATAGCGTCAAGGGGGCATTCCATCCACCGATTGTATCACCATGAACAGAATTCCCTTACTTTATGAAACACTATGGAGAGATTTGGAAGTTAATCCGGAACATTAGCACAACGACTAGTAATCAGGGACTTTACGCCATCACTCTTCCAGTCCCATTTACCATGAAGGCAAAGGGAAAATTGTCAACAGCATGTGGCATACTCACATAGTCCCCCATTCAGATGTTGGCCATACCTGATGGTGTTAAACTTCAGTGATCTGTCGGGAAACAGTGTATCCATCTCGGCACAGAAGTTGGAGATACGAAAAACGAACACCAAAATCTTTCATTGCAAACTCTGATTTCTCTTATTCTATTTCAATGACCATTTCTCCCTATATAGACGAGGGGCACCAAAATATTTTTTATATTGTTCTACTAATTGTCATGTCATAGGACTCTTCCCCCTCTTCCCAGCTGTTATTTGTGCACGAGCATGTTTCTTATAGGCAACATAGACATGATTACAGATCTTTGATTGTGAATGACAAATTAATTATCCTTTGTGCCAAAGGAAACAGTTTTATTTCCATATCTAAATTGTCTGTATTACTTTGTCAAGAAACTCGTCTTAGATCAACTAAACCAATATCACAGGCATCCACACATTATGGTGACCACCACGCAAGGGTATATTCTAACGTTAAGAGTGTAAGTAGGCTGTTTATGTTTTCTTATTGGCAACGTTACGTAGCGCTCTGTACGAAAATCACTGACTCTGCTGTGGGTTTGCTCTGTTGTGGCCCATTACCTGTCTGCATGTCAAGAGTCAGCACTGTCTTTCCGTTGGAAGGACAACACTACTTCGTCAAGATTGCATGGAAATCCACTACTTCTGTGTGCAATTTCTTTTACTAATGAGACTTTGTGAAAAAAAACTGTAATTACTATTATGATGAATGATCAGGACTATCTTTATGGACTGTGAAAAAATTTTAGCTTTTGACCAACATTGTATCAATAAGTGTGTGCATTTGATATCTTTCTTACTGTAATTATGAAAAATTTTATCAAATCATTATTGGCCACTGCCCAAAACAATTTGCAAAATTTTTTGTGGGGAGCATGGGGGCTACGTAAGCAGGCTGTTTATGTTTTCTTATTGGCAACGTTACGTAGCGCTCTGTACGAAAATCACTGGCTGTGCTGTGTGCAGTCTGTGGCTAGTTTGCATTGTTGTCTGCTATTGTAGTGTTGGGCAGCGGCAGCTGGATGTGAACAGCGCGTAGCGTTGCGCAGTTGGAGGTGAGCCGCCAGCAGTGGTGGATGTGGGGAGAGAAATGGCGGAGTTTTGGTATTTGTAAGAATGGATATTATGAACTGCTATATATATTATGACTATTAAGGTAAATACAATGTTTGTTCTCTATTAAAATCTTTCATTTGCTAACTATGCCTACTTCTACTGTAGTTAGTGCCTTCCGTAGTTTGAATCTGTTATTTAGCTGGCAGTAGTGGCGGTCGCTGTTTTGCTGTAGCTTGAGTAACGAAGATTTTTGGTGAGGTAAGTGATTTGTGAAAGGTACAGGTTAATGCTAGTCAGGGCCATTCCTTTGTAGGGATTTCTGAAAGTCAGATTGCGTTACGCTAAAAAATATTGTGTGTCAGTTTAAGCACAGTCCTGTATAATTTTTCCTAAGGGTTGAAAGTCAGATTACGTTTCAAGAGTTAGTTGGTACTATTTCGTTCTTGTACCTTGGTTTTTCTATGCACTCCCCTGAGTGGGACGTAACGTTCACTTGGGCGTGTCATCTCATATTAAAAGAATACTGAGGCTGATACTTTAATAAATATGCACCTCTAAATTTCCTCTATAAGTAGGTGCTTTTGGTGCACAGAGTAACGCTGTGTGTACAATAAACACTGGCATGTTGCTTGTCTTACCAGTATTGTAAAATACACTGATATGCTCATATGTCTCCTTGAATTAAGAAAATGGTTTCAAGTTTATAGCTTCATGGTAGTGCTAGGTATTTTTCATACTAGCAAACAGTATTTTTTTACTTTGTACCCAATGCCAGACTTTTCTATTGTGGTGTAAACTGCCGAACAGTGTCCCACAATGTACAACATCTAACAGAAATTTGTTGCTAAATAGGTGCAAACTTTAGTCCTATACAAAAAAATTCGGGGATGAGTTTAAAGTTTGTACCCAAGACGATGTGTGTTCTGTCTGCCTATAGCTTTAATTATTTAGCGATGATTTGATACACACCGTACTGATTTTATGAAGTGCTGTGACTAAACAAGCTTGTCTTAGCAGTCTGCACAATACCACCATTTGTCAATGTAGACAGTCTTCCACAAGATTAAAAAGAACATTTTATTCCCTGTAGATTACCATTGTTACGACATTTAGATCTGTGCTGCTCAGTTCTGTATTATCTTACAATATGTGCTTTGTGCTGTGGCGGCAGCACATCAGAGGCAATTTGTACACTCTGCTACCTAGTAACGAACTGAGGCTGTAGCAGGATGTATACCACGGAAAATATCTGATTCCAATACCACACAAGTACTCCATAATATAGCACTTACATAATTATTGTCTACAGTCATATGTGAGAATCCTTAATAATTCCCAAAAGCTGGAATTTGCAGCAGAAACTGTGGAGTTTTAATGCAAGCACTAGGCATAAGAGCGGGATGATATCACATACCCACACTTTAACAAATACATGACGCTAAAAATTTCCTCCACATTCTTGAAAAGTACAGAACAGAACTTGATAGCAGTAAACTACTAGGATGTCAGAATTATTTGTTAAAAAAATCTTTCTCACCAGATCTTTTGCACCAAAAGTAAAAGATTTTGTGTCAAAATCGATTCATATAGCATATTCTTTTAGGATTTCTCTCGGTATTCTTGGTTACAGATAAGCAAACAGAATTGCGACAATTTACTCCATACATCACTATGTTACAACAAAACGATTGCAACTAAATACTCTGCTGACAGTAAAATCTTGGTTCGAACACCTTAGCGTTATGTACACTAGTATGCAAAACTTAACGACGAAGATAACTTCCGCATGATGTGTCACTGCCAAGTAATATAGCTCAATGAAACTTCAACTGTACGTTGAACAGACTGCTACAGTCTAGCACAGAATGTAACTGGAAGAAACATGCAATGAGACAAACAGAGATTATACTTTTTTTCACACCCAATAATTACAGTGAAGTCACCCCGATTTATGATGGTCTTCTGGACATGACTAAAGTGGGAAATGGCACTTAATAGTGTGTGTGATCACGGCACGCTCTACATTGTGCTCCCATAGTGGCCAAAAGGTCGTCAAAGACTTCTTATGGTAGGGCAATCCATTCCTCCATCTGTGCAGCTGATAACTACTGGATGGTCGTTGATGCTTGTGGACACACTACAGTACATTTCCCCACTGCATCCCACATATGATGGATGTGGTATAATTTTGGGGAACAGGCAGACCGTCCATTTGCCAAATATCCTCTCGTTGCGAGAACACGTTCTCCTGCATCATTCGATATGGTTTCACATTGTCAGCCATAAAAATGTAGTCACGGCCGAATGCATCCCCGAAAATATTCATGTAGGGGTGGAGTACAATGTCAAAATAACGTTTACTGGTGAGTATACCATGTTCAAAGATTTGGAGGTCTGTATACCCACACAACATTTTGCCTCCACATAACGTAACACCTGGACCACCAAAACGATCATGTTCGACTATATTCCTAGGTGCATGCTGTGTTCCCACCTCTCACCATGTGATGGTACATCTAGCATTCTCGAACTTGATCATTTTGGTGGTCTCGATGTTATGGTGTGGGGATACATTATATTGCATGGGAGTAATGACTTTCAGATGTAGAAGATGATACACTAATTGGTCAACATCATTGTGACAGTGTACTCCTTCCATATGTGAGTTTATTAATGGATGCATTTGGGCTTGAGTTTATTTTTATGGATGAAAATGTGTGTAACACCCTATTATGAATCATGTCCCACTTTTGCTATGTACACGGGACCATCATAAATCGTAGGGACTTCACTGTAATTATTGTCTTTGAATAAAAGTGTCATTTCTGTTCGGCTCATTCCGTATTTCTTTCAGTTACCTTCTTTACTGTACTATACTGTAGCAGTTCTTTCTATGTATGGTGCAAGTTTAATCAAGCTATTTTATTTGGTAGTAATACATCATGTGAAAGTTATTTCATGCTTAAGTTTTACATTCCAATGTAGTAGAATACTACACCCACTGCAGATTACAATTATATAACAGTATGATGCACTGATACTACATAGCAATAGGAAATGAGAGGTTTAAAAAACAGTCTCACCATTTTGTCAGTACTCGCTTTTCCAGCCACAGGAATAATTGGCTGGGCGAAAATTCTTCGTAGATAATAAAGTAGGAATACTTCACTTCGATTTTTATAATTAAGTTTTAATGTGTTAACTAGCAAGACTTCGTTCCATCTTCAGAACAAAAGGTAAGTAGTGGGTTTGTTTATTAAAATACGGGTAATAAATTATAGTCATACGGAGAAGGGTAGTCCTAAATGGGTAGCAAACTCAAGCGATAAAGATATGGGTCATAAATGATGCCCCTCCATGCAGGATGCCTGACCAGTAACATAATGTGAATCTGTGACAGAACTCCATATATTATACATTTAATGATGGAAGTAACGCACTATTCAGTGAATGATTCCTGTGTGGTATCAAAACTTTCAAAAACTTTGAAACTAGATGTGGGTTTGCATTATGTATTGCTTTACTGCTAAGAATGCAATGTAGAGGCCACTATGTAATATAAGTGTCTCTTTAATACTTACACCCCGTTAAATTTTCTCACTCAGTAGGTGCTTTGGGGAGTAGAGTAACAGTATACGTACAAAACACACTGAGGTTGCTTATCGTAATATTCTAGTTTGATTAAGATCTCTAATCACGAAG
This sequence comes from Schistocerca cancellata, assembly GCF_023864275.1. Lineage (NCBI taxonomy): Eukaryota > Metazoa > Arthropoda > Insecta > Orthoptera > Acrididae > Schistocerca > Schistocerca cancellata. The sequence goes on along the minus strand of NC_064629.1, from coordinate 206,180,835 downwards.
AAAAAAGCTCCATGCTGTGTCAAAACAAAATTGTTGTATTATTATTTATCAAAATACATAATGTTTCCAATATGACATTCTCTCCCCCGTATGTACAGACGTTATTTGTAAATGAGCAGTTTGCTCATGGTAACGCATATCTGTGATTACAGATCTGTCCAGGAAACACCACCACTCCAGAGCGACATTGGCAGTCATGGTTGATGGGCAGCAACTGGGGTAGGGATGGGCAACGAGTTTGTTCCGCAACAGTAAAAAAATACACATGGTTCCCATAATGACACTGCTGATAAAATCGAGTTATATGTTCGGTTGTTAATGCCTGAACCACAAAACAACCACATCAGTAGATAATGGAGGAAGCTATATGAGGCTACCAGGATCATATCAGGTCGGTATATCCCATTCTAAAATGAAACAGAAATACTAGGGGATCTTAAATAGGAACCCTCGAAAAGACGACGACATATTTCAAGCCAAATACTATTGGGTAAATCTAGAGAACCTGTATTCAATGAAGACTGTGAGATTATTATGCTATCAACATCGTTTACCTAGCATAGTGATCATAAGAATAACACAAGACAGATTAGGGCATGAACAGATGAACATAGACAATCATTTCCCTCGATCAGTATGTGAGTGGAACAGGAAAGAATATCGATAGTGATATTATGATGTACCCACCACCATGCACAATAAAGTGGCTTCAGACTATGTGCATAGATGTAGATGTAGCCTGTTTTCAGACGATGCTACTGTGTATGGGAGTGTTGCAGTATCAGTAGGTTACAGCAAAAGCACGAGAAACTGCAGAGGATCGGCAATTGGTGCAGGTAGTAGATGACGCTGAACATAGATAAATGTAGCTATTGCACATAAATATGTGAAGAGGCCCTTTACAGTTAGATTACGCTCTGGCAGCAAGCCACTGGAAACAGTATCAACCATATAATACCTAGGAGTAAACGTCCAGACTGACCTGAAGTATGGTCACTTCAAAGAAGTTGTAGGAAAATTAGACGTTATGCTGAAGTTCATTGGAAGAATCTTATCGGATTATAATTCATCCTCAAACGAAATGCCTAACAAAACAGTTGTAAGACCGATTCTTCTTGAGTACTGATCATCATTCAAATACTTTTATCAGGTTGAATTAGTAACAGAGATAGAAAAGATACAATGAAAAGCAGCACGTTTCGTTCTGGGGTCGTTATGGACACGCTCAACAAACTACAGTGGTATATGCTACAAGAGAGGCGGTTACGTTTTCTCATTCTGATATCGAACTAAGTAGTCAGTGGCAGGTTGCGGATCAATACAGCTTTCTATCTAATGGAATGGTTGTGTTGCATCGTGATCATATTCCAAGAGAATCACCGAGAATTGACATTAAATAATTAAAATGCTTAGAGTACCATCTATAATGCAGATATGACAAGCCAGCTCAGGAATTACACAGGATGTTAGGAGAATAAGTGCACACATTTCTATTGACGAATGAGAATAATGTACTGAGCAGCTTTGCATCAGTATTCACTTCATTTGCATACTAATAATTATAGCTATTAGGACTAGTATGCTTTTAGGTTGGCTAGTACCTCCAAGTACACGTAACACAAAAAAGCCGTCATTACGTATTTTCCCCTGGGCAACAGATCAGGTAATGAAGTGTGAATATGTGGATGTAAAACTAATGGTCTATAATGACAAGCGTAGTCCACTTTTTGGCACAGTTACAACAGTGCAAGACACATAAGGTACTTAATTATGTGATGCGTTTGCAGAAATATTCTTAGATGAAGAGAAAAAACATATTAAGGTACCAATTATCACAATATTTGTACCCATAACCCTAATGCCCTGTATATGTGGATGCTCACACAACTCTCAGGCTGATCTGTGTACCTGGCAAACGGTCACAAGTCCTATGCACGTGTCACCTATAGACTCTATCCTACAGTTTGTTAACTAGCAAGACATTGTTCCAGATGTAAGTAACGAGCTTGTTTATGAATTACCTAGCAAATGGTCGCAAATTTTTTGAACATGTCACCTAGAGGCTCTAAGCTACAATGCGTTAACTAGCAAGACTTCGTTTTATCTTCAGAAGAAAATGTAATGTTCATGAAAACATAACTAGTAAATTATAATGATGAGGAGAAGGGTAGTCCTAAATAGGTAATAAATTCTAGTGATAAAGGCAAGGGACATAAATGATGCCCCTCTGTACAGGATGTCTGACCAATTGCGTAACAGCCCGCCATTTATATGTTACCCAATTGGCCACAGGTTGAGAGACAGGGAAGTGAGGGGAGAGGGGTCATAAATGATCTGAACCACCATGATGCAGGCGTAGATGAGGTTAAAACTGTTCTAGAATAGCTGCAGCCCCCATACTTATGGCAACCATTGCATTCGTGATGTATTAAGGCCAGTGGCTGTGGCCTGTCCATGAGGTCACCGTGACTTTACCTTTTAACAAGATATCGCAAGAGCGCGAGTCGATAATGCTGTTCTCATTTACCTCCATACAGAGCATGTTCGACTGCTGAACTGGGCATCCAGTTCTCCATATCTCTCATGCTGTGGTAAAACGTGATCAGGGGGTAGCATGACACTGGCGCACCATCATTTACCAGCCACTTAGACTCATGAGCTGAGGCATTGAGTTAAAGCTTTTAAGAATGACATACCCATACCTGCCATCCAAGATTAGTTCGACTACATGCCCAGCTGGGTTAGAGCAATTGGCAGCTCTGTGAACCAAATTTCGCATTCTGTATACCCCAACAGGCCGTCCTTCAACTATACGTTTCAAAATTGAGGCATATTGCCTCCACCTGGACCACTCGAATTCCTCAAAAACAATTACATTATGCACACGGGCATACAAATGTTATTGAGTGTTATTCCTACTATACTATGTATGTACAATAAGTAAAATTTCGTTATTTAATTTCCATCCTGGTGTTGCACTTTCCATTTGGAGCAGTGTAATTATTATATTGTAGTTAAGTTTAATGCTTTAGTATCCGACGGAACTACGTCAGAAGAGATATGATAGCTTGTGTGTAGGGTTGTAAAACTACCATAGGCTGCCATAGACCATCATAAGTAAGGGCAGACTGCAGCAGATATCCTAGTACCTTTGATCAGTTAATATTGTATCCACGTTACCTGTATGTTAGGTGTGTTGCATAGATATTGTGCTTTACCTCATATCGATCACTTCGTTTACATAAACGATCAGTTTCTTATTAGATTTCTCTAGAAACTGAGTGAGGATATACAAACGGCCGCGTAACATTTTGTTCTACACTGTTACTTTCCTGTCTGTTACTTAAAAATAAACGATATTTATAGCAAAATAGAAGCTATCAACATTTAATTCAGGTTTTATCCGAAAATTGTTGGTTTTTAATGTGAAACAGAGGGATGTTGTAGTGGAATTAGAAAAACAACACAGATTTATCATACAGCGCTAGAAAACACTATTCCCTCAAAAAAAGGTAATACAAGAAGAAAACTGCAAAATAAAAATGTGTCGAACATCACTTCTATACTTCATCGAGATTGTATAAATTATGTTTGTGTTATTTATGAAAAACTTTCGGGTTTATCAATAATAGCAGGAAAACATTGCCTCTGGTCATGGTGATGAACATTCTATCGAGTACAATATAACAACAACAGTTATATAGACTGTTTATGTTTAGGCATGTAAACTGTACTTGCATCTAAAGTAATTGCTTTGGTTACACAAAAGCGCAGAAGTTACACAATCAGCTAATTTCTATCACTTATAAAATGCAACTTATATTCTGTAAGGAAGCAAAATACACAGTGGACTAAAACTGAATGATGATTTGCAAAACAGACAGCCAAACAAACAAAAAAACAAAGGAAAATCACTGACCCCCAGCTCCTCCCTTACGCATTCATTTATGTTTCTTTCCCAATCAATGCTACCAATACTACAGGTAATCCTGCCATTTACGACGTCATTTATGTAACGTACTTTTGCTAGAGCACAACTCTAGTTCTATGTACATAGTTCAAGAGGTAAACAGTAGTACCATGAGAGGCTGCCACCACACAGGCTTATCATTCCTAATGCACCTCCTCAGTTCCGGGCAGCAGCCTCCAGATGCCACTCATCAATGGGGCTACCTTCTACTTCCGAAACACTTTCACCTGCGCGTCATGCCCATCTATTGATAGTGTTTCCGTCTGCCAACCGTGAACTGCATAGCTTCCGCGAAATACGGCCGCAGATGGAGATCTTTCCACGAACAGGGACAAAAGTCGACGCAACGCCGCCGAAATTCGCCCGGTTCCGTCACAGCTCTGCCACATTGCCTGCAATTATGCTTCGGAGCACAGTTCCAGCAGTTTCATTCAGACACTACTACAGTTCCGTCTATTCTACAGACAGTTACGAAGTTAGAAAGTGACAACAGTTCCAACATAGCAGTCGCTTTTTAAAGAGCAGTAGGAACAGTTAACTACGAGTGTCTGAAAAGTATTTGCAGTCATAGTAACTAAATCACAGACTGCCAAGAGACAGAAGATTTATATAGATTCAGTTGTAATAGTTATAGAACTCCAATGCTACACATCCAACTGCTAAGAAAGCTGAGTACATGTATTGCAAATATTCACTGTTAACACATGATATTCATGCTGATGTGTTACCACAGTTATATTTCAGTGCAACCGTGTCACAGTAGTGTATGTTTAGATATTGATTTCGTGCATACATGGTGGCTCAAACCTTTTGAGTTCAATTGAAACATTTAATAGTGGATCCACAACTGATTAGATTGAGATAGGGAACCAATGGTCGAAAACGCATATCTGTTGTGTTATGGACACAGCGTACACCATAGAATTTCAGTTACCCTTTATTAATTAAATATTTATATCTTACACTACAATAAAAAATTAAGCGATAGTATTCCTACTGTATTAACAATTCTTTCAGGGTGGTTCTTCTTAGACTTACTGTCTTGAAAAGACAGAACAATGGCAGGCGGAAATTTTCTTGCGTGCATTAATACTTCTCATTGCGATGTGATAATGGGTCTTTATGTGGGCCAATTAATGAATGTGGTATATGTGTTGCACATCAGGTGAGGAAGAACATCTGCAAGTGGTGCCCAGCGTGTATGTCACAGCCATGTCGAACTGGATCTCCAGCATTAGTGGCAATCAGCTTCAACACTACCCACCTCCATAGCCGAGGTCAAGGGCATCTCCAGACTTGCAGACTTGTGGCACCTGAGGGGCTCTTGCGGGTGTAAATCAAATGATATAACGCAGCGAACAGTACAGACAAAAAAGTCGCTAATGCACACCTGTTTGGTGGCGCTTAGCTCAGAGGTAAGCCAGTTCGAATCCTGGTGGTGGATGAAAGTTTCACTGCCAGTATTAGGCCAGCAAGGGGAGAAGAGGTCGTGGTGTAAAGCTTCTGATCACCAGTCTTTGCGCCAATGCCATGGATTAAATTCCAATCTCTCCACTGTGTCTCATGAAGTGAGGGCGTGTAACACTGTTGATGGTGTTCTGTCGGTCAGATGGGGATGTAAATTCGGAGACCCCCTTGGTGCTTTTCGAGAGGAGTAGGCTATGTTACGGCACTGAGTTTGACCCGCTCCCTTCTCACATCATCTCCAACAAGAATACGGCACTGCACGATACACACACACCATTACATTCATTTACACTTCACAGATAAACTTACACAAACAGCTCTCATTCTTCTCGACGAAAAGGCGCCTGCGGATGCGAGGATTGGAAAAATTTTTACAGTTGAGCAGCTAAATCTACCCTTCGTGGTCTCTCAGCCATTTATGCCATACGACGTTACTAGCATCTACACTAAACCTTCATACACACTCCGCAAGCCACCATAGTCTGTACCTTCTAGCACAACTAGCCATTCCGCTTGCTGTTCCTCTCGCAAATGGATCGATGGGTAAACGACTGCCAATATGCTTCCATGCCAACACTTATTTCACTCATCTTCACAGTGCATACGCGAGGTGTACGTTGAAGGTCGTATAATCGTTCTGCAGTCCTTCGCAAATGGCGGTTCTCTAAACTTCCTCAATAATCATCGAAACTACCAGTAACATATCTGGTAGCACATCCCTGAACAGCTTCTTTACTTTCCATTAATCTGACCTGATGAGGATCCCGAGCAGTCGAACAGTATTCAACAGTGGGTCGCATAAGTGTTCTGAAAGTGGCTTTCTTTATTGATGAGTTACGTGAACGTAAACGTAAATTCGGTGTATAGGCCCTCTCGAGGACATCGATGCTGACCAACTACCATGTCATCTTCAGCTAATGGCGTTAATGGATGCAGTGTGGATGGGCGTGGTGTCAGCACACCACTATCCCGGTCTTTGTTAGCTTTCGTGACCTGGAGCCGCTGTTAATCGGTCAAGTAGCTCCTCATTTGACTTCACAAGACTGAGTTCAAAAAATGGTTCAAATGGCTCTGAGCACTATGGGACTCAACTGCTGAGGTCATTAGTCCCCTATAACTTAGAACTAGTTAAACCTAACTTACCTAAGGACATCACAAACATCCATGCCCGAGGCAGAATTCGAACCTGCGACCGTAGCGGTCTTGCGGTTCCAGACTGCAGCGCCTTTAACCGCACGGCCACTTCGGCCGGCACAAGACTGAGTTCAATCCGTCCCACTCCTCCAACCAAGGAAGAATGCTTGGCAGTACCGGGAACCGAACTTGGGTCCTCCACATGGCAGTCAGCTGTGTTGAGCATTCAGCTATGAAGGAGGACACGGATGAGGTACACTTTCCTGGAATTCCCCCAATAAACCGTAATCGACCATTCACCTCCCCTACAACTGACCTTACCAGCTCAGTTCATTATCTCGCCTTCCAATATTAAGCCTAAGTATTTAATCTATCTGACTGCATGGATCAGCACACCACTAATACTGTATTAAAACATTACAAGACTGTTTTTCCTGCTCATTTGTGTCTTCACTTCTCTATATTTATAAACTGAAGTCGCCTTTTCCCGTCCTTCTGCATGTGCAGGCTAATCTCAGGAGCTGCTGCAGGGATTTTGATCTGATTTTCACTAATAGATACACTGGTTCATGAGGAAGGTTTTTGTGTATAATTTATAAATATTTCGTAAGAACCGTCTGAATTATGATCAATTAAAATAATTGTGAAATTGACGCCATTGCCACCTAGCAAGCAGCCATAATAATTCAAGAGAGTAGCAGTTACTTGACACAGCAGAAAAGTGATAAATTTGCATCTAATGTGGTGGACAGTCTGGATTTAGCGGCTGAGCAATGCCGACGTTCTGTATTTTCACCAGCAGAGCGCACGTGCCTGTTTTGTTTACTTTCTATGGCCGTTAGTGTCGCACCGTCTGTATTCCAGATCAATGGCGAACAGATGCCGTAAATGAAAACCCTAATCAAATTCATCAATGACTATGCAAGACCAAAGGCGTTCGAGGTAAAGCGCTTCCTTCGTGACGTAGCCAGCATCCCAATGAACGACATAGTGGGCATTCACTTATCAATACTGAACAGTATGGTGTATATTAAAGTCACCCTCGGAACAGGCAACAGGGACTCTGTCTATTGCATGTCGACGGTAACTTTGGGCTGCTGATGGTCGACCACACAGGATTAGGCATGCGGACAATTTGGGTCTTTGAATTGCCCTTCGAATTCTTGGCGGCTGACACCATGGACACCTTCTGTCCATATGCCACCGTTCACGGCCACGTAGCCAAATGGTGCACATCATTTCGAACATACCTGGTCTTCAAAGGCTTCCACCAGGTAACCAGAGACCTCTGTCGTCATGTGCCATCCTATCTCCAGATACGCTGTTGTCAAGTCGTTGGCATTTACAAAGACGAGCCCCAGACTTGCTTAAGATGCGGCAAGGAATAGTACGTTCTATCAGAATGTCTCTAGCATTACATAACACAACTGCTGGCCTTTGACGTGAGAGTCACACCAAAACCAATGTCCCTTCCAATGCCCTATGTATTGGCTCTTGCCGCCCCTATAACTTTGAACCATCAGCTTACTGTCTTTGGATCTTGTCACTACCCTTCTAGGATACCCAAAAGCGATTGCAATTCAACCGAGTCATGCCTTTTTGAAGCCGATCAATGTTCAGGTAATTGAGCTGTTTCGGATTCCCTAATGTTTCAGTATTGTTTTTAGGTTGAAGATGTGTTCTGCGCATGTTCGCCTAAGTTGAAAGATTGCTTAGTATTCGTTGATCTTATTTTCAAGGTGTGATTGTCTTCTCTGAAGTAAATATGCTGATAATATCTTGTACCTGACATCAGGGAGAGAGTTCCTTCTGTAGTTGTTTACGTCCGTTCAGTCACTTTTCTTCCGGAGTGAGTGGATTAGTGCACACTTGGAGTCTTCTGGCAGCTTTTCTGTGTCTCAAATATCCGCCACGTTTTACGTAATTTCCTGAAGCATGTTTGTCCCTATGTGGTTCAAACAACTTCGTGATGATGCTATCCTCTCTAGATCTCTTGTTGTTTTTTGGCCTAACGACATGTAGATTTCATCATTGTGGTGTGTGTGTGTGTGTGTTTGTGTGTGTGTGTGTGTGTGTGTGTGTGTGTGTGTGTGTGTGTGTCCCGAGAAATTTTGAAGGTAGGTCTGGACAGTTTTGTAGCTCAGAAAAGTACAGAAATAGCTCCTTACTGATTAACTTTATCACCTGGTTTCTGATCTCAAATAATTCTTGTTTAGTCTCAATAGATATTTTGTTGTTACATATCTGGAAGACTCTCATTCGCTCCTATAAAGCGTCCTCATATACAGTCACACCAGGCTCGTTTCGTGTTCCTCTTCAGTCAGTTATCTTCTTGGCTTTCTGTAAAATATTCGTTTGGACCTGGTCGTTGGTAAGTGCCTCTTCTTTCTCCTATTCTTCTTCAATATTGCTTTCATCGATCTTTATGTGTCAAATTTTTGAAGGCGTGTATTCACGCAAGTTGCTCAAGTCACTGTCTTATCACAAAATGGCTCAAATGGCTCTGAGCACTATGGGACTCAACATCTTAGGTCATAAGTCCCCTAGAACTTAGAACTACTTAAACCTAACTAACCTAAGGACATCACACACACCCATGCCCGAGGCAGGATTCGAACCTGCGACCGTAGCAGTCCCGCGGTTCCGGACTGCAGCGCCAGAACCGCTAGACCACCGCGGCCGGCTGTCTTATCACACTTTACACCTATGGGGAGTTACACATCGAGAAATTCTTTCTGTAAATGATACATGATGGCAACGTGATCACTTTCATACTCATCAAGAATTTGAATGGGTTACCTCCGAGTCTTTTACTTTCGGAAATGTTTCCTCATGGAGATCGACATTAATGTCGAATTTTTTTGCTGACAAAACACAATGAATCTGACCCATTCTTGTATGTGATTTCACGCTAATGAGCCAAAACATAATAATTATCACCTGTTTAAAAGCTTGTTTGTCCGTATTTGGAACGAAATACATCGCTGATTCCATGCATTATGGATCCAACAGTTTGTTGGTAGGCATGTTGTATTAGATATCCACGCACTGATCACGTAATTCGCGTAAGTACCGGGCAGCTGATTGTTGTACGCGGTGATGGCGTCTGATAGCGACCCAGATGGGTTTCATGGGATTTACATCAGGTGAATGTGGTCGCCGAGACATCATCGTGGGTTCACTATAATGCTCCTGAAATCACTTTAGAACGGCTCTGGCTATAAGATACGGACTATTATACTGCTGAAAGATGACATCGCCATCGGAGAAGACATCAAGTATGAAGATGCAAGTGGTTCACAGCTGTCAGATTGTCTTAGATAACTACCACATGTCCCATGCAAGTGTAGGAGAATGTCTTCCGTAGCATAGTACTGATCCCACCAGCCCCGCTGCACATTTCAGACCGCCGTTCACCTCGATGACGTCGTTTGTGGAGACGACGGTCAACCTAGTGTAGGAAAAATGTGATTCACCCGAAGGGACGATACGTTTCCGTTGATCGATAGCTTACTCCCGATGGTCCCGTGGCCACTGCAGTCGTAGCTGACGAAGTCGTTGGGTCAACGTGTGAACTCGTAGGGATGGTCTGCTGTGGAGCTCCATGTTCAACAGTTTACGATGAACGGTGTTCTCTGATATACGTGTGCATGCACCAGCATTGTGCTCTTTCAGCAGAGATGCCACAGACACCCCAAAAAACCTACGTTTATCATATTAGGTGCATTGTGCTGCCACCTACGGCCAGGTACTCCATACCAACGGCCTCAGTAGTCATTAGACATCGTGAGAGAGGAGAATGGGGTGCTCCGCGATACTCACGGACTTCGACCGGGCTCAGGTGACCGGGTATCACTTGTGTTATACGTCTGGAAGCGTGATTTCCACACTCCTAAAAGTCCCTAGGTCCACTGTTTCCAATGTGATAATTAAGTAGAAACGTGAAGGGGACGTGTACAGCACAAAAGCGTACAGGCCGACCTCGTCTGTTGACTGACTGACAGACCGCCGACAGTTGAAGAGTGTCGTAATGTGTAATAAGCAGACATCTATCCAGACCATCACACAGGAATTTCAAACTGCATCAGGACCCATTGCAAGCACTATGACACTTAGGCGGGAGGTGAGAAAACTTCGATTTCATGGTCGAACGGCTGCTCATAAGCCAAACATCATGCCGGTAAATGCCAAACGACGCCTCGCTTGGTGTAAGGAGCGTAAACATTGGACGATTGAACAGTGGAAAACGTTGTGTGGAGTGGTGAATTACGGTACACAATGTGGCGGTCCGATGGCTGGGTGTGGGTATGGCGAATGCGCGGTGAACGTCATCTGCCAGCGTGTGTAGTGCCAACAGTAAAATTCGGAGGCGGTGGTGTTATGGTGTGGTCGTGTTTTTCATGGAGGGGGCTTGCACCCCTTGTTGTTTTGCGTGGCACTATCACAGCACAGGCCTACAGTGATGTTTTAAGCACCTTCTTGTTTCCCACCATTGAAAAGCAATTCTGGGACGGCGATTGCATCTTTGAACACGATAAAGCACAAGTTCATAATGCACGGCCTGTGGCGGAGTGGTTACACGACAATAACATCCCTGTGATAGACTGACCTGCACAGAGTCCTGACCTCAATCCTTTGGGATGTTTTTGAACGCCGACTTCGTGCCAGGCCTCACCGACCGACAACGATACCTCTCCTCAGCGCAGCACTCCGTGAAGAATGGGCTGGCATTCCCCAAGAAACCTTCTAGCACCTGACTGAACGTATGCGTGCGAGAGTGGAAGCTGTCATCAAGGCTAAGGGTGGGCCAACACCAAATTGAATTCCAGCATTACCGACGGAGGACGTCACGAACTTGTAAGTCATTTTCAGCCATGTGTCCGGATACTTTTGATCACATAGTGTAAAAATGAACGACTTGGACCTGGATCTGTTCTTTATGTCTTCTGAAGCCTACTTTCACCTGAGTGGTTATGTCAACTCACAGAATCACAGGTTCTGGGCAACGGAGAATCTGCATAACTTCCACGGAACACCATTGCATGATCAGAAGGTTGAGGATTAGTGTGCTGCGTGGGCACGCCGCATCCTTGGTTCGATTTCCTTTCATTGGACGCTGACTTCGGCTCTTTAAATAGCCAACATTTTGCAACCATTTCTGGCAGCATTAACGGACGAGGGAATGACCTACAGTTACTTATAAAAGGATGGAGCAACTGCCCATACAGCCAGCCGTACCTTGGAGTACATTATAACAATCTTCACTCCTAACAGAGCTGTTAGCAGAGGTGAGTCTGGTCATGGCCCTAGCTCTCCATCCAGGTCACCTGATCTGTCAGTGTGCGAATACTTCGTGCGGGGAGCACTCAGGTCTAAGGTGTATCCCAACCACCCTCATAGTGTTCAAGAACTGCAGCAGAACATTTCGCATGAGATTGCAGCTGTTCCAGCAGTAGCTTCGATCCACCTTCTGCAACTTGCTGTCAATCCCCAAAAGTGCGAAGAGATAAATGGTGGCACTTTCAACATTTGCTATAGTCAGGTTAGTACTGTATTCCCTTTCCTCTGCTGTGTTTCTTTGTACGTGGGCCACATTTATTTGCCCCACCCAGTAGTTATGCACCCTCATATTGACAGAGCCTTTTCGATGGCACAGTTATGTTTCTGCCTTCCTACTAACACTGAAAGTACTCAATTTACTTAGTCATGCATAAATACGGCCTGCCGTGAAGCGTTTAATATCCTCACTACTACACACGATCGATAGCGGATCAGAGGCACTACACCTAGAGTCTGTTGATCGCCACCAGATGAGTGCTTATAGGGTTACCCGAGTGAGGCCAATAGCAGCTCGAACATAAGCGAGCATCCACGAGTCAGTCTTGTTTATAATACTGCATGAGTTAAAATAAATCTCACCCAGTTTCTATGCAGATATCGACCATCCTTTCGGCACTGATTTTCTGGCCTACCTTCTTGGTTTATACAGTGCTACACTCTCGATAAACACGGCTTTGTTCACATATATTGCGTTCGTATCAGGCGTGCTTTAGCGGTGACTAGTTCTTACCCTGTCGTGTCTATAGCGACGTCTTCCCCTCCGATTCCTGTGTTATGGACCTCAGATATATGGAACTTCGGCAGCGAAAAATGTCACTGGAGCAGCAGCAGCAGCTACAACAGCAACAGTTTGCGGCTGAAAAGAAACGGCAAAAAAAAGTAGCAGGCCGCTCTTCTTCAGATCGTGTGTGTGTCAACAGCAACACATCGGTCGGTGGCCATCCCTTTCCCAATTCCGCCCCCTCCCCCCCCCCCTTTCCCTTTTTTTTCTCTGCCTTCGACGAGTCATCCTCGCGTCTTTGGAGAGCTCGGAAGCCTACCTCCGGCGTTTCACACTCCACTGTTTTGCTTGTAACATTTCCAGTAAGAAGCAAAGTGTTTTGGTTTTCTCTTGCGGTAGTCGTTTATACGTAATGGTGCAGAAATTGAAACCACTCTGAATTGTCTTTAGTGATGTCTGTGCTCTGTTAACTGAATACTACGATCATCAGACGCACTTCGCTGCAGGTAGGCTCCACTTTAATCAGTGTCATAAGCAACATGGACAGTCGTAGGCAGCTTGGGCTACTGACCCGCAGGATCTCGTTCGTAATCGCAGTTTTACATGTCAGAACTGTACACTGTCGAATGCGCAATCATTGATTCAAGATGTGATGTGCGCCTTTCCTCTGACAGAGAGGTCGCCACAAAATTGCTAAATCTGATCCTAGTCAAATTACTAAATCTTCTGAGATTGCTTTGGAAGCAATCACCATCACAAGCGCCGGTCAACTCACCCCCCCTAAGTTTCACCCAATTTCACAGCCGTCCGGATCGCCATCATCTCGTCAGAGACTTAAGTACGTCGATTTTTTGCTCCCTCCTCAGCGCCGCATGACCTTTTTTGTTGTATGTCGGTGGCTTAGAAAGACCTTCCCTCCTCAGCGTTGTGACGCATGTCATGCATGTCGAAGACCCTTCAGTCGTGAGCGGAATGCGGCAGCGAGCATAACAGGAGCCCTATCGTTAGGGCTTACAGCTTACAGCAATCACGCCCCCTGGTCGTCGTCTGTCATCAAGCCAACCGCCGCCGACGTGGCGAGTGGAAGCATGAGAACAACAGTGCCGTACATGCAGTCAAGCCTGCAGAACAAGCTGTCTCCTTACCGACATTGAAGCTCATTGTGGTTTTGACACTGTCAGTCAGTTCCAGCTGGACACTGGCGTGGCCATGTCTTTAATCAACGAGAATACGTATCGCTGGCCCAGTTCGCCTCCTTCGTGATGGGCCGGGCGCTGTGTCCTGTCTTACTTCCGCATGTCCATTCCTCTCCTTGGAGAACTGTCGCTGGCAGTTAATCATCTTAGTCCTGCAAACCCCTACTAATACCACCATTTTCGGCTTAGACGCGTTTACCTGTTTTTGATTCACAATAGAGTACCAAGGTAATTTACTGTCAGCCACAGTGCCTTTCTCTGATCTTGTCGCTCTGTGCGTATTGTATAAGGAGATTTTTGAACCGATGCTGGGGTGTGCTAGTAACTTTATAGCTCACGTTTCTATGAAACTTTCGGCGGTGCCTAAATTTTCCGAGGTTACCCGCTTCCGTTTGCGGTTCAGGTGGAACTCACACTGCTTCAGGACCAGTCAGTGGGCAATGTCGATTATTTGAAAATACTTATGTCAGTCTAGATCGCAAGGTACATTTATTTAAAGGTGACCGGTTTCGATCATTACATGATCATCTTCAGACCTAGCCATTTTGATGTACAATGGCTGCGTACGGAGCAGGAACCGCTGAATGACGGTAACATAGTGCAGTTGACTTCCATCATTCAGCAGTTCCTGCTCCGCACACTACCATTGTCCATCAATATGGCTAAGTCTGAAGATGATCCTACAATGATTGAAAACAGACACCTTTAAATAAATGTGCCTTGCGATTTAGACTGGTACAATTATTTTCGAAGATTATAAGTGGATCTTTGATACCTCCAATAATGTTTTCAAAACTGCCAATTGAGTTAATTAAAAACCAAATGGGTCTTTACGTATTTGTGGTGATTTCAAATCCAGTGTTAACTCACAATCTAATACTAATATCCTCCAGAGGAGCTAGTGTCTAAACTAGTTGGGGGTCATTATTTTTCGAAAATTGATTTAAACGATGCAATAGATTGAAGGGTATTGCACACTGTCAACTGTTTGGATTGGGTGACACTCGTGCAGCATCACAAGAATCTTGAATCCCTTTTTAAGCGGTTCCATAAAATTGGCTTTAGTTACAGGTTGGAAAAGTGCAGTTTCTTTGCCTCCAGAGACAACTACCTGGGGTATATTCTTAGTCATAAAGTTGTCAAGCCCGCACGCGGCCAGGTCGACGCGATCACAAAGATCCCAGCTCCAACCAGTCTTAAATACACTCCTGGAAATGGAAAAAAGAACACATTGACACCGGTGTGTCAGACCCACCATACTTGCTCCGGACACTGCGAGAGGGCTGTACAAGCAATGATCACATGCACGGCACAGCGGACACACCAGGAACCGCGGTGTTGGCCGTCGAATGGCGCTAGCTGCGCAGCATTTGTGCACCGCCGCCGTCAGTGTCAGCCAGTTTGCCGTGGCATACGGAGCTCCATCGCAGTCTTTAACACTGGTAGCATGCCGCGACAGCGTGGACGTGAACCGCATGTGCAGTTGACGGACTTTGAGCGAGGGCGTATAGTGGGCATGCGGGAGGCCGGGTTGACGTACCGCTGAATTGCTCAACACGTGGGGCGTGAGATCTCCACAGTACATCGATGTTGTCGCCAGTGGTCGGCGGAAGGTGCACGTGCCCGTCGACCTGGGACCGGACCGCAGCGACGCACGGATGCACGCCAAGACCGTAGGATCCTACGCAGTGCCGTAGAGGACCGCACCGCCACTTCCCAGCAAATTAGAGACACTGTTGCTCCTGGGGTATCGGCGAGGACCATTCGCAACCGTCTCCATGAGGGCTGGGCTACGGTCCCGCACACCGTTAGGCCATCTTCCGCTCACGCCCCAACATCGTGCAGCCCGCCTCCAGTGGTGTCGCGACAGGCGTGAATGGAGGGACGAATGGAGACGTGTCGTCTTCAGCGATGAGAGTCGCTTCTGCCTTGGTGCCAATGATGGTCGTATGCGTGTTTGGCGCCGTGCAGGTAAGCGCCACAATCAGGACTGCATACGACCGAGGCACACAGGACCAACACCCGGCATCATGGTGTGGGGAGCGATCTCCTACACTGGCCGTACACCACTGGTGATCGTCGAGGGGACACTGAATAGTGCACGGTACATCCAAACCGTCATCGAACCCATCGTTCTACCATTCCTAGACCGGCAAGGGAACTTGCTGTTCCAACAGGACAATGCACGTCCGCATGTATCCCGTGCCACCCAACGTGCTCTAGAAGGTGTAAGTCAACTACCCTGGCCAGCAAGATATCCGGATCTGTCCCCCATTGAGCATGTTTGGGACTGGATGAAGCGTCGTCTCACGCGGTCTGCACGTCCAGCACGAACGCTGGTCCAACTGAGGCGCCAGGTGGAAATGGCATGGCAAGCCGTTCCACAGGACTACATCCAGCATCTCTACGATCGTCTCCATGGGAGAATAGCAGCCTGCATTGCTGCGAAAGGTGGATATACACTGTACTAGTGCCGACATTGTGCATGCTCTGTTGCCTGTGTCTGTGTGCCTGTGGTTCTGTCAGTGTGATCATGTGATGTATCTGACCCCAGGAATGTGTCAATAAAGTTTCCCCTTCCTGGGACAATGAATTCACGGTGTTCTTATTTCAATTTCCAGGAGTGTAGATGCATTCCTTTCCGGCAAATATAATGTATTGCGCCAAGTTTATTCCCCAAGTGGCCACACAAAACCCACCAATCAGCTGTGCAAGAAGGGCGTCAAATTCGTGTGGTCATTCACCCACCAACAGATCCTTCCACACCTTAAGCATGATTTCAAGGCGGCTCTACGTCTGATGTCTTTCATGCCTAGTCTGCCATTGACAATGGTGATAGAGAAGTCTCAGTACAACATAGGAGCAATTTTGTCACAGAAGCTGTTGGATGGTTCGAAGCGCCCAGCAATCCCGTCTCCGGCCATCCTGATTTAGGTTTTCCGTGATTTCCCTAAATCGCTTCAGGCAAATGCCGGGATGGTTCCTTTGAAAGGGCACGGCCGATTTCCTTCCCCATCCTTCCCTCACCCGAGCTTGCGCTCCGTCTCTAATGACCTCGTTGTCGACGGGACGTTAAACACTAATATCCTCCTCCCTCCTCCTCGAAGCGCCCAGGTGCCTTCACCTCCAAAATGATAAAAGCTGCGCAGCTCAACTATTCCCAAATTGAGAAGGAAGCTTGACTGATCATTTATGGAGTCAATGTATATTTGCATGGCAGAAAATTTCATCTGCTGAAGGACCACAAACCCTTGATTTCCTTCTTTAGGCGTTGGTCTAAGCTACCGGTTAAAATAGTGCAGCGCTTGCAGTGCTGGACATTGTTTTTAAGCGGGTACCGTTACGAAATCCAGTTTCACCCCACTGCCCAACAAATCAATGCAGATGCCCTGCCCTGCCTACCTCTTGGCCCCGATGTGGAACCCAATCGCCAGGAAACTGTTTGTTTTTCCCTTGACCAACAGTTGTAAATAACGTTGGACAAATTCCCGCTTTCAGCGTGCGAGGTCGGCTCAGCGTCGTCTTGTGAGCCAGACCTGTGCAAAGTTTAGTTGGCAGTTCAGAAACGATGGCCAGAGTATGTTTTCCGCCAGGCCAACCCGGTCTTTCGCAATTATTTCGCGGGCGCTACAGGTTCGACGCCACGTAGGCGGGACCAGCCAGAGCAACCAGCCCTTGTCTCTACCTCCAACCCCCAGACTGAAAACACTGTCCCCGCAACTCCAGCACTGAGGTACGACCTCCAATCATGCGCCCCCATTCATTCGCGGGTGGGTGACAGAATTTCGATTTGAGAACCTATGCACATGTAACCACTCCCTCCATCCCACCCGTCCATCCGCCCAGTGGCACCAGCGCGGTCTCATGCTGTAGATGCACTGCCGTCTCCATTACCCCTGCTGTCCTTGCCTGGGACGCCTGCCAGGGTCAGGCCTGAGCAAATGGTTCTAGAGCCACTGGTGTGGACTGCTGCCTTACCGCCGTCCGCCTCACACTGGCACCAGAAACAGTTGGAATATTTTCGGCCCCGCATTCTCATTTTATGGAGGAGTGATTTAATATGCTTGTCAGCACCTATGATCGTAGCAGGCCGAAGGCACTACAGTAGTGTCTATCAGGCGCCACCAGTGGTGCAATCGCAGGTTCACTTGGGTGAGGTCGGAAGCAGCTCGAACCTAAGCGAGCACCTTCAAGATAGTCTTGTTTAGCACACTGCATGAGCTCAGTTAAATCTCGCCTAGTTGCTATTCGGATATCGACACTACTTTGGGCATCGACTTTCTCGCTTATGTTCTTGGCTTAGACGGTGCTCCACTTACGACAACCTTGGCTTTGTTCACAGATTACCCGTTCATATCAGGTGTAGGTAATTTAAAGTGACATATACTGCCTGATAAAAGAAGTAAGCATCCTGAAGACACACTCGGATGTCAATGTAATTTTGTACACGTACACACCATCAGCTAGTATGTAAATGATTAGAGTTACAATTCTCTCTGATAGGTAGAACGTCCACCAGAGTGCATTAGTGTTGTCTACGTTTAGTCTACATTTAGCATTGTTACCAGGCCTGTTTAGGGTATATAAGGGGCGTGAATAGTGTCAGATGTGGAGTAATCACTGTGAAGGACATGGAGATGAGACGTACTCGAGTAGGACAGCGTTATTAGCGCCTGACAGAGTTTTAAAAAGGTGTCATCATGGGTCTCTATTTGGTCATCAGGTTGAATACTGCAGTATTCAGATTTGTGG
Organism: Schistocerca cancellata; assembly: GCF_023864275.1. NCBI lineage: Eukaryota > Metazoa > Arthropoda > Insecta > Orthoptera > Acrididae > Schistocerca > Schistocerca cancellata. The sequence continues at coordinate 206,162,255 of NC_064629.1, read as the reverse complement.
GGCATTGTGATGTGAAAATGACGTGATTGGAACTTTGTTGGCACTACTGTATATTACAGACATCCTGTGCCCTCAAGTGTTACCTCTCACATAACAATATCGTGGTGCAACTTTTCAAACTGACAATGTTCGTCCACACGTGGCGCGTGTCCCCATGAACTGTCTGCGTGATGTTCAGGTACTCTTGTGACCATCAATTTCCCGATACCTGTCCTCAATAGAGCATGTGTGCTACCAGCTCGAATGTGAGCTCGGTCCCAGGATATCGAGGACCATTTACTACTGTTGTGAACCAGCCTACTTCAGGAGAGGATTCAACGACTTTATGATACTATTGCTAACCGAAACCGTGCATACACACATGCCAGAGACATAGCAATGTCATATTGATAAGTGATATAACCATTTTGTTTGTAAATTTGACTCGACGTTGTAATACCTGAAAAAACATCTTATAACCTTGAAATATGATTATTGTTAATGAAGTAAAAGATCCACACAGTGGACATCAAATGAAAATGCTACTCCTTATGTTTCAGATCTAGACCGCCATAAAAAAAAAGGGAAGGAACTGTTAATTAGAACTCAGGGAGAATTTGTAATCTAATTCACAATCGATTTATTGATCTTAAACATGACAAGACACCAAAATTATTAAAGAAACATCATACAAAACAATATTTATTTAACAAAAGCCTTGCTAAAATGGGATCTATGGTGCACAAAGTCATCTGCTGTGGATCGACACACAACACTAACCAGAACACTACTTGCTCTATCTCACTTCATACACGTGAATCCAGGTTATGTCATCAAACTACGCCACCACTAAGCATCTCTATTGTACCATACAAAAAAAAAAGGAAAAATATGGTCCGAAAGAACAGGGTTCTGAGAAATAGATATTATAGCCCTACATCGCAGTAGCGAATACTTTACCATCCTATTGGTCAAGGCGGGACACCACGATGCATTCGGCGACTGAAGTCAAGGATGGCGGCGATCTGTTATTAAATGACCGTTCCCGAAAAATGCAAGTACATGGTCTCGCGTTTGGTTAATTCAGAATGCAGGTACTTCCATAAGAACCTCTGAAACCTTGATGGATTCCAGTGTGCAGGTGGACCTGTTTGCTGGTCTGCCAAACCAGTTTGACTCCGTACCACGACTGTGCATGTCAGAATACATCAAATGTTTAGACGGCCGACTCAAGACAAATAAGTACATGCACGTGTCACTCGTTGTGACCATGATGATATAAGCAGTACCTCTGATGGTTCAGAAGGTGACTGGCACAGGCTCTAAGTCGCTCACTAGCAAAGGACACAAGTCTCACCATTTAGGTATAAACCTGCAGTTCTATACTAGTGAAGCACCATTACAAGAGACTTGTACAAGAGTGTCCTCTTTCTTTCTACCCGTTTCCTCCACAGATCGGTTCCAAAAGCATATTTCTCTATTTTGACTTCCCCCACTTACACACAAGGCAATCACGAGTTGGAGCCCGGCATTCTAGGCTCGGAGAATGGTCTTTGCACTGCAAACCGATTTGACCAATCAGTGGCTTTAAAGTTAATTGGCAGTAAACGGAAAGAAATTCAGCCTCGCGGCCTCTTTCCCACGTATTTGCCGTGTCTTTTGATAACACAATGCAGGTTGAAAGCACAGCCCTCCATAAACAGCTTGTTATCTCCCCTGTTGCGTCCATTTCAAAGTTTGCAAAGAACGGCCATAAACACACAAACAGCTTCGTGCATTGACAAAAACATGTTTTGAAACAGAGTCTGGACGTCTGGGCGCCAGTTACCCTGTCCCACGGACATTTGCAGAACGTTTACGTTTCTTTTGGTGGCTTGCTCGCTAACAAGGCCTAAAATGCGGCGTCGGCGACTTTTCGGCGCTAGGCCATATACCTGGACGTCTGCCCCCTGTCTGGCACCAAAGCTAATGTGTTTTGCACCATGCAACCGCTACACGTGGCCATCTGGAAATGTCTCTTCATCGTTCCCCAGAAGGAACGTGCTTTGTCGGCCCACCAATGCCGTGCTTTTACTGCAGTCGTTTAAGTCGGCACCCTGTTCCTTTGAACGCAGGTAAAGCTTACAGTATTTCATTCCCTAGAGCACACAGACAAGACCATAAACTGCTGCCCATCATTTCATCACAATGTATGAAGTCAAATCGCTGTATATCGTATTCCCTACACCGAATCAGAAGTGAGAGTGCCCTGCAATCTCTCAACCTCTCAATCGGTAAAAATCATTTTGTTTTCTCCCACTTCTTCTGGTGTTTCCCCCTCTTCTGTCAAGCAGCGGATAATGTGCACCAACTAAGAAAGGTATGAAAGAATTAACGTTTGCAATCAAGTCTGTCGTATCAGTTCCCTAAATGAATGAACGAAATTAAAAAGAGTTTGTACTAATCATTTCACATTGACAGTACAATCGCTCTCTCTAGAAGCCGATTTATGATTTTCACTCAGACTTGATACTAAAAGAATCGCACTTTTCATCAGGTACTAAACAGTTTGTAGAAACACATGGTGTTTCATAGTTTTGAATGCTCCCATCACTGTTGAACGATGAAAGTTATTGGTTATGACTGTGCAGCACACCATGAAAAATCAGGTACTAAACAGTTTGTAGAAACACATGGTGTTTCATAGTTTTGAATGCTCCCATCATTGTTGAACGGTGAAAGTTATTGATTATGACTGTGCAGCACACCATGAAAAATTTATGCCTTATGGAAAAAAGTCTCGTTTCCCACTAAGGAATACGATATTTTCGTAGATGTCCTCTATGAATTATCACAAGCTTTTATTGATATCCAAATTCTCCGAAAAATCACGATTACTCATTTCAGTGGAAATTTCTAGACTTCCAGGCTACGCGAACTCTGGTCACAAGACGTGATCACGGACTCATCCCAACTCACGCATTAAATTCCTCTCCCGCTACCAAGGGTTGCGGAAGATCTCTTCTCTGACTGCCTAAATAATGAGGCAGTCAATCAGCTTCATGTTTCAGTTCACATAACCCAGCAATCTCGCTCCTTGGACCAACTCACGTTCCGAAATAAATTTAGAGGAAATTACACACTAAAACATTCCCAAAAAGAAAAGAAAACAATTTAACCCCATCTTTAATCGGTTGAAGGACTGAAGAAAGTTTTATGTTTCTGCAGTATCGAAAACTGCCTTCTTTACAATTAGGAAGGAAGGAAGATTAATGTTTAACGACCAATCAACAAGGAGGTCATTAGAGACGGAGCACATTGTTTTGCTGAGGATGCAGAAGGAAATCGGCGCAAATTTTCAAAGGAATCATCCCGGAAATTATCTGGAGTACTTTAGGAAACTCACAGAGAACCTAAATCTGGATGACTTGAGGACCGGCGTTCTCGCCGATGACAGTCCAGTGTGCTAAGTACTGCATCACCTTGTCCAGTGCTTTGCCATTAGCACTTTCCCCCACATACTAGATTCACATCAAGGCTGCACAGATTTTCACCTTAATGCATGTTTAGTTCTAAATATCAATAATCTAATTCACATACATGCCGCGTTCATTCCTTCATTAATTCATTCAGAAAGTATAATAGACCGAAATGATAATATTAAATATACTGGGAAAAATTAGTTATTGTAAGCTGAGAACATTCTGTAATGCATGCTGTTGAACAAAACATTGTTTAATTAACTGTTTTGGTGACTAAGTATCGGGTTTAACTGATCATCTGATTTATTTTCAGTTTGTCGGTGATTTTAAATGTTTCCGAATGTTTTAAAAACGTTGTTGGAAATTAACAGCGACCTGATAGATAATTAAAACAGTAATCAGTCTCAATCGCAAGGATTTGTTAAAAATTAAAAATCACACGTCAGAGGGTCAACGGTTTCGATTTTATCAAAACTCATCTTCAGAACATGTCTCTGTCATGTGTTCAGACATTATTTCGCCACTTATACTATTTTAATACCGAGTTTTAGGTTTAATACCTCTTAAAATTCGTTTACGATCGTCATTCATCGATCCTTGTCTCCATGTCGATCGACGGCGTCGTTTTACCGTTTCATCTCTGGCGCGCCATATACCTCGCCATCGACACTATGCCTCTAGATTCTAGAAGTAGCTACCGTCTCCATGGCAACGGCTGGCGGCGGTACGCTTATCATTGCTTCAATATGTGAATTAGAACTTCCACGCAACTGCTGTAGATAGCTGTTTAGCGCTCTTACCTACATTTCTATTATTTTTGCCAATATAAAATAATTACTACTGCGTCATACTTACTTTATACAGTCCATAATATTGGATTTTATCTACGTCAATATCGATGTTTTATGTTTTACGTATATTACCATCCGATGTGTGAATTTTAGTTTTTAACATATCTTTGGGACAAGTCTAATTAGTATTTTCATTTCCCAAAGTATTTCAAGTATGACACTGAGACTCGTAGAACAGTGAACTATTGCTATTTTGAAAGGTTCTATCAAATTTTACCTCGACTGGTGTTTGACAAAAGTATGGATTAATTCCAGATATCTGAATAATTTAGTAGATCTGTAAAGCGTACATGTGAGCCGAGGCTTGCAACAGCCAGCCGGCACACAATGACAGATGGCACGTTAGCCAGCATGGGAACACAATCAGCAGGTCATCAGAGCCACAGAAAAGAATCTTACGCTTCGTCTCGAAGTAGACGATACGACATGCGATTCGATACGTTGTAATAGAGGTTGCGCAAACAACGCTTATTCGGCGAAAAATTATGGTCACACTGAAGAGATACGTCAAGCAATGAGACAACAGTCTTTTTAAATCACACACCAACTTGTGAAATAATAAAGTCATTTCCCATATGCCAGTCGCTAAGAAATTTTATTTAGCCGTTCGAAATAACTATAGCTAACCTTTGTGCATTTCAGTTCTATAGCTGAAACAATTTCAGAGATATTAAAATTACTTCCAACCTAAATTTTGTAATTTGCAATTAAAACAAATCTGTACACCCTGATATGTTTTTGAAAATAGATCAGAGGATGAATGGAACTAAAAACTTTTTTGCTAAATAGTTATTTAAACGGTATTTTGTGCTGAACAGTACAAGTTACTTGAGGTTTTCAGTTTTTTTGTATTCACCCACTTATTCACTCTGACAGCAGAATAAATGGAAATAATAATGTCAAACAAATATGAATAACAATTTTTGTTTCACATTGTGTGATTCTGCCGTGATTCACATAAATTGTATGCAATACTTATTGCAAAATAACCATTTTTAAGGACAACGTGATTCACGTTGCTGCCTCTGTTGCAATCATGAGCTCTTCTGAGGAGGACTCTATTGTGGCTTATCATTATATTACGCTCAAAATACTGAAAAGGAAAAGAAGGTCCTGGGTGCACCCGTGCAAAAGTCATAATTATCAGACGTAGTACAGCTGTGGTTACTCTTGAGCTCTCTCGCCACGAACACCAATTCCACGAATTCCACCGAAAGAGTCGAGTCAGTTTCTACTTTTTGGAGCATTTTCTCTGACAAAGCAGGACACAAAAGTCCGAGCTGCTATTTCTCCTGCCGAGGAGCTGCTCAATACAAAACGGTAAGTTGATGCAAGTGTTTGGGTGGCGTTAATAACGCCACTACTAAAGATAGTCTGTCATTACTCGCTCTTATAATGCGCTCAACAAAATTTTTATAGTTCTGTAGAATTTAATTTTTTAGTCTATAGATACGTAGTTCTTTTCTGATACCATTGTTTCTTAATTAGTTGTATCTTTTACATCCTTTTACTGTTCTTTAATTTTGAATCAGCCGCATTTGGTTGCAGTCTGTTAGCAGCTTTCCTGCAGTACTCATTGAACAGTCAAGGCCATACGAAATTTCGTACAATTTTTTTTTTGTTTCGTTTAATATGTTACTACCATTCTATACAAATTTTCGACCTTCTATATTTTTTTTCAGTGCCATTATCATAGATGTCAATGTTATCACACCCAATATGATTTTAGTAATTAAGTGTTCTATAATTTTTACCATTATAGCAGACTTTACTCTTTTGGAATACTTTCGAATAAGAACAAGAACTGTCTTTCTTTTCAGTATTGTTTCTAAATCTCATTTAGAAAATATGTTTACCTTATTGGTAGTCCTTATTTCCTTTCAACAGTGTTAACTCATATCAACTGATGTGCCACTATTGCATGCATCACGTGGTTAGTTCTGATTTTTATGAGTTGGTCTGTTTGGATATGTGCCATGCCACAAGAAATAACTTTTATAGCGCACACAATGACTAATCGATCGTTAGCTGACGAAGAGTGAATAAAAAAAAATTAATTGTTGGCGCTATAACTTACTATATATTGGGCATCTACTCACTTTTAAGATTGTATGGGAATTCTTTAATGAATGAAAACTCTGTACTTTAGGTATTAAAGGGGGAGGGAGGCAGGTGGGATAAGGGTGACTTCTTTAACTCCACTTGGGCACACTTACGGGTGCAACCTATCTCCACTCTATCAGTCTTCAGCGCCATTTCGTTTTGTCGCCTCTGGCAGCGTGCTACGGTACTATAGCACAGGGTTACAATGTTTACCAGAGCTGCAGACATGTATCTGCAAACAAACAAAAAATTTATTCTGTAGCTGTATGATTAGCCCGCATATGCTACTTTCTGTGACACTTTAATACCGTCTATGGCCAAAACTACTCTTTCGAAAACAATAAGCTGCGACTCAGTGTTGTCATGGCACCGTTTCTTTATCATTGTTACAAATTATCACTAAGAATTTGCAAAAACAATATTTACTGTCTTGTTAAGGAAGGATCGTTTTATCTATACATACACTCCTGGAAATTGAAATAAGAACACCGTGAATTCATTGTCCCAGGAAGGGGAAACTTTATTGACACATTCCTGGGGTCAGATACATCACATGATCACACTGACAGAACCACAGGCACATAGACACAGGCAACAGAGCATGCACAATGTCGGCACTAGTACAGTGTATATCCACCTTTCGCAGCAATGCAGGCTGCTGTTCTCCCATGGAGACGATCGTAGAGATGCTGGATGTAGTCCTGTGGAACGGCTTGCCATGCCATTTCCACCTGGCGCCTCAGTTGGACCAGCGTTCGTGCTGGACGTGCAGACCTCGTGAGACGACGCTTCATCCAGTCCCAAACATGTTCAATGAGGGACAGATCTGGAAATCTTGCTGGCCAGGGTAGTTGACTTACACCTTCTAGAGCACGTTGGGTGGCACGGGATACATGCGGACGTGCATTGTCCTGTTGGAACAGCAAGTTCCCTTGCCGGTCTAGGAATGGTAGAACGATGGGTTCGATGACGGTTTGGATGTACCGTGCACTATTCAGTGTCTCCTCGACGATCACCAGTGGTGTACGGCCAGTGTAGGAGATCGCTCCTCACACCATGATGCCGGGTGTTGGCCCTGTGTGCCTCGGTCGTATGCAGTCCTGATTGTGGCGCTCACCTGCACGGCGCCAAACACGCATACGACCATCATTGGCACCAAGGCAGAAGCGACTCTCATCGCTGAAGACGACACGTCTCCATTCGTCCCTCCATTCACGCCTGTCGCGACACCACTGGAGGCGGGCTGCACGATGTTGGGGCGTGAGCGGAAGACGGCCTAACGGTGTGCGGGACCGTAGCCCAGCTTCATGGAGACGGTTGCGAATGGTCCTCGCCGATACCCCAGGAGCAACAGTGTCTCTAATTTGCTGGGAAGTGGCGGTGCGGTCCCCTACGGCACTGCGTAGGATCCTACGGTCTTGGCGTGCATCCGTGCGTCGCTGCGGTCCGGTCCCAGGTCGACGGGCACGTGCGCCTTCCGCCGACCACTGGCGACAACATCGATGTACTGTGGAGACCTCACGTCCCACGTGTTGAGCAATTCGGCGGTACGTCCACCCGGCCTCCCGCATGCCCACTATACGCCCTCGCTCAAAGTCCGTCAACTGCACATACGGTTCACGTCCACGCTGTCGCGGCATGCTACCAGTGTTAAAGACTGCGATGGAGCTCCGTATGCCACGGCAAACTGGCTGACACTGACGGCAGCGGTGCACAAATGCTGCGCAGCTAGCGCCATTCGACGGCCAACACCGCGGTTCCTGGTGTGTGCGCTGTGCCGTGCGTGTGATCATTGCTTGTACAGCCCTCTCGCAGTGTCCGGAGCAAGTATGGTGGGTCTGACACACCGGTGTCAATGTGTTCTTTTTTCCATTTCCAGGAGTGTATTATAAAAATGGATGTACGTATGTATGTACATTCCATGTTTCCTCCTAAACCACTGGACCGATTTCAACCAAACTTGGTACACGTATTACCCACTGTCTGAAAAGACTCCCTGTGTAGATAAGAACCACGTACCAGTCAAAGGGATGGAGGTGAAAAAGCAGTGTAGCCCACGACGAGCCAGTACCTATACTTTATTCATCCAGAATTCGAGAATCAGAGCACTTAGTGGCTTCCGACAAACATTACATATAATTTCAAACCTTTACTTAAATTTTCTCCATGACAGCCCCCAACAAATGATGACGAAGAAAGTTTATCACTCACTACTTTTGCACTGTTCATGCAGTAAAAGTGCCACATGAGGCATGACGTTTTAATTTATTACTTCCTTGCTACTAACTATATTCGCAACGCTTTATGCAGGCAGTATTCATACACCGCCGGAAAAACAATTAGTGCACCTGAAAAGACGACGTCGCTCGTGATCTGATGACGCCAAATGCCACGTGGCGGATAGTAGATGTAATAACAGTGGTTTCAACGTCGTACGCCAACAATAGCGTAGTGGTATTGTTACCAGAGTACCATCTGCGTCTACCCTTTAATAGAGAATGTTCGCAGCCAGAAGGTCATTGTGATGCAAACGTGTGAAACAGGCAGGCACCCACGCCACGGAGACTCACTCGTGCTTCTTACAGCCAACTGAGTGAGTTTGAAAGGAGTCAAATTGTGGCCTTCCGAGTGGCAGGATGGTCCTTTCGGAGAACTGCCACACAAGTTGGACATGCTGCGTCGGTTATGCAACCATACTGGTATCAGTGGTCACGTGAACATTCTCACACCTGCAGATGAAGTCCTGGACGTCCACGCAGCACAGACGCCGACCAGGATCGTCATATGGTAAGGGCATCAGTGGCTGATCGTGCAGCTACCACAGCACACACAAGAGGGCTTGTGAGCCCAGAAGTGTAAATATGAAGTGATGCGAATCGACTATTAGCAGTGAGACTGTGGGCACGAACATCTCTAGCCTGTCTTCCATTGACGCCACAGCATCGACGTGCATGGATTGACTGGTGCCGTCAGAGGAACACTTTGAAAATGGAATGGCACGCCGTGGTCTTCAGCAACAAAAGCAGATTCTGCCCACGTATGTCTCAAACCTGGTGGACGCTGCCTTGTAGAGTGCATTCGTCCAAGACACAATGGCCCCACCCTAGGCCTTATGGTCTGGGATGCGGTAAGCTACAACTCTTCTGCACCTTTGGTGTTCCTGGAGGGGACGCTAACCAGCACTCGGTTTGTGCAGAATCTTGTTAGACCTTCTCTGTTGCTAGAATTATATTAATACCTTCAGCTGCTGACGGGCGTTGATATATAACAATGGGGCAGGTGAAAATGTGTGCCCCGACCGGGACTCGAACCCGAGATCTCCTGCTTACATGGCAGACGATCTATCTATCTGGGCCACCGAGGGCACAGAGGATAGTAAGACTGCAGGGACTATCTCGCGCACGCCTCCCGCGAGACTCACATTATCATCTTGTATGTCCACACACTACATTCGTAGTGTCCCTACCTAACACACTCATTACTCGTGGAAGACATTCTTACCAAGTCCCGTAAGAGTTCGGGGAATATGTGTGCATCCGCACAGGAGAACAAGGTCATGCCTGAAAGAACAGACACCATATCCAGATAGGTATATACTTCTCTGTTGTTCTTGCAATAGGAAGGTGATGCGTTGTTCCAAAGGGATAATGTTCACCTACACGCGACACGTGAAACTCAATGAGCTCTGGAAGACGTGAAGTTACTTTTCTGGCCAGCACGATCTCCAGACTTCAAAAAATGGTTCAAATGGCTCTGAGCACTATGGGACTTAACATATGAGGAAATTAGTCCCCTAGAACTTAGAACTACTTAAACCTAACTAACCGAGGCAGGATTCGAACCTGCGACCGTAGCAGTCGCGCGGTTCCAGACTGAAGCGCCTAGAACCGCTCTGCCACCGCGGTCGGCTCTCCAGACTTGTCTCCAATGTGTGGAGTAAGTGCTCGTCAACGAACAACTCTTACAGAACTACTTGAAGCGGTCGACTGGGCACGGCATAACGTATCCCACGACAGTGTTCGCCATCTGTGCGAACGACTGGAATCAGCACCAGTATTGCCGCCCGTGGAGGCTACACCACGTACTAATTGTGCTACCAATCTGTAAATGTAATCATTTCATGTACTCCATATAAATCTTGAGTGAGTTGGAAACCTCTAAAAGGGTGCACTATTTTTGTTCTGGCAATGTACACACCACTAGTACTAGTACTAGTACTAGTACTAGTACTAGTACTAGTAAAATTATATAATTCTACGACACATAGTTCAGGAGATATGAAATCATAAATACTGAGATGCGTGAAAAACTGCCGTATCATACGTGAAGTTTAAATTTATTACTTCTTTGCTACTAACTCGATTCGTAAAACATTTTGCAATCAGTATACACACACGTCGCTGAATGGTTCAAATGGTTCAAATGGCTCTGAGCACTATGGGACTTAACTTCTGTGGTCATCAGTCCCCTAGAACTTAGAACTACTTAAACCTAACTAACCTAAGGACATCACACACATCCATGCCCGAGGCAGGATTCGAACCTGCGACCGTAACAGTCCCGCGGTTCCGGACTGCGCGCCTAGAACCACTAGACCACCGCGGCCGGCCGTCGCTGAATGTAACTTAAAAAATACATCATTGTACGACACATAGTTCGGGAGATACAACATCGTAAAAACTGAGCTGTGTGAAAATGAAAGTGCAGGGTGAAATTCGCTACAGTGAAATATGTGCACAAATACGTGTGAAATATATGTGAAATATATTTGACATGAGCGTACATGGGCAAAGCCACGGGTTATAGGTTCATCCTCCAGGAACGATTTCAACCAAATTTGGTACACATGTATGTTAAGATCTGAAAAGACTCAACAGGCACCTATTAGGGTGGGGGCGGTAACGTCGAAGTAAGAGGAGGAGGAGGAGATGAGGAGGAGACGGACAGGCATAGAGGTAGAGAGACGAGATGGGCAGAGAGAGGAGGAGGAGGGAATGGGCAGAGAGATGGGAAAGGAGAAGATGGACAGAGAAAGGAAAGAGGAGGAGATGAATAGAAAAAGGAGGGAGGAGGAAATGAACAATGAGAGGGGGAGCTGGAAGTGGACAGGGAGTTGTGGGAGGAGAAGATGGACAGACAGATATAGGGGAAGAGATATCTGTAAGGAGGTGGACAAAGTGAGGGGGTGGGGGGAGGAGGAGATGGAATTGAAGGGAGGAGTAGTAGTTGGATAGAGGGAGGGAGAGGAACAGATGAACAGAGAGAGGGATAGCAGAAGATGGACGGCGAGATGGGCTGGAAGAGGTGGAAATGGAGAGGGGTGGAGGAGATGCACACAGAGGGGGGGGAGGGAGAGGAGATGGATATTGAGAGGGGGAAGGGCGAGATGGACTAATAGAAGAGCGGAATAAATAGATGCCCAGGAAACGCTGAGTGCTCAGCTAGTTTCTAGTGATAAAAGGGGATTTCAGAAACAAAAAAAGGTAAAGATGAAGCAGGCACAGATGTATAAAAATAAGTGGATATAGGTATGGTTTGTGTTCAGGAATAACATACCAGTCCATAGAGATAAGTAAATTATGTATGTTTTTATATGCACTTACAGAAAGTAATACTAACGAATAACGAACTAGTCAATGTATGTGGGTAGAATTACGTTCTCTATGGCACAGACAAAGATACCGTTAAACATAAATATAATAGCAAGGCTAAGTTACGAAATGAGGATGTTAAGAATCGGTTTGTGTATGTCATTATCGCAAATATGGAGCACATCTTATGGAGCAAACCGACTGCACTTACAACATAACATTTGAAGATTGCCGGAAAACAGGATTATTTAGTTATTATTTATTTATTGCTGTATTTATTAAACTGCTGTGTATACAGTGTGTTTAAATGCTGGCATCATACTAGTTGTTTCAATATTCCAATCAGTTTACAGCTAACATTACTTCAAAACTTAAAGGTCAGTAAATGATAAAAGTTAAGTCGGAATATAAAAACTAATAAACAAATTTGATGCAAAATTTACTAGCATACGAAAAAAAAATCACCGACAACCTCCCACCGCCAACCGACTGGTTATGTCAGCATCCTGGAATGATATCAGATCCTCTCACACGCAAGTTGAAGTTTACTACTAGTTATAGCAGCAGTGTCCACATCTATTATTCGTATTAACAACGTCTTCTTCTTTCTGTATATTCTTAGAAAACAATTGTGTTATCGCGTGATTTCCAACTGCAAACGATGGCTCTAAACAGTGCACACTTTACACAACTTGTATTTTCGAAGTAAACGAAGACGTGCAGGATATTAGAAATACTATGTTAGCATTTACTGCCATCAGCTGGCTGACGACATCTACCCTAGAGCCATGTCACCACGACAAGGGTTTCATAGGCCTAGGAGACACATGGCTGCTATTCTTTGAGTCTTCTGGCGTTGTTACAAGTAAGGCTTCACTGCTTACTCCATCAGTCGCATGAATCACACTTTCACGATCACTGACACTTATACTGTGTGTATTTGAGTGCTCGAAACCTGTTTTACGGATTTCTCTGATGCATATAGAAATATTCACTGTACAGTTGACAGTAAATGGCATCTGCCATAATCTACACAGTTTCGGAAAACGCTTGTTCTTTAACTGTCATCCTTCTTGAATGACGTTCCTTTTCAGGACCGTTATTATTAATGAGGAAAATAAGGACCGTTATTATTAATGAGGAGAATAGGAGACTGTATGCAGCCTTATCTTGTATTTATTGGTCATATCATGTAAAATAATGGTAATCACGAAAAAATTTTACATTTGATTATTATTGTTCATCATGTAATCAGGACGTTGGTTCATTTCTGGCACATTTCATAAGGAAGATGGGAACCTGAGCATGAACGTGACGTATTTGTTTTACTATATTATGTAAAATATAGTTAACAAACGTGATCACATTTCATCAGTGTTATAACAATGTATAATTCGAACGCAGTCAGTTACTTCTGTAATAAGAGAAAAGTATAGAGAATAATGAAAGAATAGTCCTTCTTTCTCTTCCTCCAATTCATTGGTGCACTATGCCACTTTCGTCTATAGAAAAGAAATTACTGAAATTTGCACAAAACAGAGCGTACCTTGCCGCACAACCTTAGGCCGCTAGGCGTCGCTCTAGTTAGTCCAAAACGCTATTATTGCACTTGCAACTGACACGTTACGCCACAGTTATTCAAGAAACGCTTGGCGTCATTTTAAAATCCGGAAACAAGGCCAAATATTGTATCATATGATGTTATCCCAATTCTAATTCTATAGGTATTTTATTGCATACCAAGCAACCATTGCCTATGCAGAATTTCGTGCAAGAAATGACTTTCGGTTATGTCCGATAAATGTTTGACGGGATTCAAATCGGGTGATCTGGTTGGCAAAATCGTTTACTCGACTTGTCCAAAATGTATTTCAAACCAGTCGCGAACAACTGTGGCTCGGTGACATGGCGCACCGTCATCCATAAAAATTCTATCGTTGTTTTGGAACATGAAGTCCTTTAATGGCTGCAAATAGACTCCACGAAGCTGAACATTCCATGTAAACACAGCCCACACCATTGTGGAGCCCCTTGCACAATGCCTTCGAAACTTGGGGCCATAGATTCATGGGGTCTGTGCCAGACTTGAACCCAACCATCAGCTCTTACCACCTGAAATAGGGACTCATCTGACCAGGCCACGGTTTTTCATTCGTCTAGGTTCCAACCAACATGGTCACGAGCCCAGGAGAGGCCCTGCAGGCGATGTCATGCTGTCAGCAATGACACTTGCGTCGATCGTCTGCTGCCGTAGCCCATTAACGCCAAATTTCACCGCACTGTCCTAACGCACTTCGATTTCTGCGATTATTTCACGCAGCGTTGCTTGTCTGTTAGCACTGACAACTCTACTGAAACGCCGCTGCTGTCGGTCGTTAAGTGAAGGCCGCCGGCCACTATGTTGTCCGTGGTGAGAGGTACTGCATCAAATTTGGTGTTCTTGGGACACTCTTGACACTGTGGATGTCGGAGTATTGAATTCCCTAACGATTTGCCGGCCGCGGTGGTCTCGCGGCTCTGGCGCTGCAGTCCGGAACCGCGGGACTGCTACGGTCGCAGGTTCGCATCCTGCCTCGGGCATGGGTGTGTGTGATGTCCTTAGGTTAGTTAGGTTTAAGTAGTTCTAAGTTCTAGGGGACTTATGACCTAAGATGTTGAGTCCCATAGTGCTCAGAGCCATTAGAACCATTTGAACCTAACGATTTCCAAAATCCGGTGTCCCATGCGTCTAGTTCCCACTACCACTCCACGTTCAAAGTTTGTTAATTCCCGTGGTGCAGGCATAATCACGTCGGAAACCTTTTCACATGAAGTGCTTGAGTACAAATGACAGCTCCTCCAACCCACTGACCTTTTTTACCTTATGTACGCGATACTACCTCTATCTGTATATGTGCATATCGCTACCCCGTGACTTTTGTCAGCCGCGTGTGATTAGCCGACCGGTCTCAGGCGCTGCAGCCATGAACTGTGCGGCTGGTCGCGGCGGAGGTTCGAGTCCTCCCTCGGGCATGGGTGTATGTGTTTGTCCTTAGGATAGTTTAGGTTAAGTAGTGTGTAAGCTTAGGGACTGATGATCTTAACAGTTAAGTCCCATACGATTTCACACACATTTGAACATTTTTTTGACTTTTGTCACCTCAGTGTATAACTAACGTACGTTTGACTGTAACCCAAAACAGTCTGTTTGACAGGTTATATAAACCATGTAGGTTTTGTTTTATTTTATTTTGTTGAAAAGAGAAATCGATAGAATGAAGTTAGATATAGTGAGAATTAGCGAAGTTGAGTGGCAAGAGGAACACGACTTCTGGTCAGGTGAGTAAAAGTTTATAAATAAAAAATCGAATACGGGTTACGGAGGAGTTGGTCTAATAATCTATAAGACAATAGGAATGCGGTTAATCTACTACGGCACAATGAACGCATTATCGTATCCAAGATAAAATTGAGCCAACACCCACTATGGTAGTACAAGTAGATACTAACTCGCGCCGCAAATGATGAAGAGATTAAAGAAACGTATGATGAAATAAAATAAATTGTTCAGATATTTGAGAAAGACCAAAGTTTAATTGCGATGGGTGACTGGATTTCGAGTGTAGAAGAAGGAAGATAAGTAAAAATAGTAGAAATATGGATTCCAAGAAAGGAATGAAAGAGGAACCCATGTACTACACTACTGGCCATTAAAATTGCTACACCACGAAGATGACGTGCTACAGACGCGAAATTTAACCGACAGGAAGAAGATGCTGTGATATGCAAATGATTAGCTTTTCAGAGCATTCACACAAGGTTGGCGCCGATGGCGACACCTACAACGTGCTGACATGAGGTAAGTTTCCAACCGATTTCTCATACACAAACAGCAGTTGACCGGCGTTGCGTGGTGAAACGTTGTTGCGATGCCTCGTGTAAGAAAGGAAAAATGCGTACCATCACGTTTCCGACTTTGATAAAGGTCGGATTGTAGCCTATCGCGATTGCGGTTTATCGTATCGCGACATGACTGCTCGCGTTGGCCGAGATCCAATGACTGTTAGCAGAATATGGAATCGGTGGGTTCAGGAGGGATCCCAACGGCCTCGTGCTGGATCCCAACGGCCTCGTATCACTAGCAGTCGAGATGATAGGCATCTTATCCGCATGGCCGCGCGGGATTAGCCGAGCGGTCTCAGGCGCTGCAGTCATGGACTGTGCGGCTGGTCCCGGCGGAGGTTCGAGTCCTCCCTCGGGTATGGGTGTATGTGTTTGTCCTTAGGATAAATTAGGTTAAGTAGTGTGTAAGCCTAGGGACTGATGACCTTAGCAGTTAAGTCCCATAAGATTTCACACACATTTGAACATTTTTTCATCCGCATGGCTGTAACGGATCGTGCAGCCACGTCTCGATCCCTGAGTCAACAGATGGGGACGTTTGCAAGACAACAACCATATGCACGAACAGTTCGACGACGTTTGCAGCAGCATGGACTAACAGCTCGGAAACCATGGCTGCGGTTACCCTTGACGCTGCATCACAGACAGGAGCGCCTGCGATGATGTACTCAACGACGAACCTGGGTGCATGAATGGCAAAACGTCATTTTTTCGGATGAATCCAGGTTCTGTTTACAGCATCATGATGGTCGCATCCGTGTTTGGCGACATCGAGGTGAACGCACATTGGAAGCGTGTATTCGTCATCGCCATACTGGCATATCACACGGCGTGATGGTATGGGGAGCCATTGGTTACACGTCTCTGTCACCTCTTGTTCGCATTGACGGCACTTTGAACAGTGAGCGTTACATTTCAGATGTGATACGACCCGTGGCTCTAAAATGGTTCAAATGGCTCTGAGCACTATGGGACTCAACTGCTGAGGTCATTAGTCCCCTAGAACTTAGAACTAGTTAAACCTAACTAACCTAAGGACATCACAAACATCCATGCCCGAGGCAGGATTCGAACCTGCGACCGTAGCGGTCTTGCGGTTCCAGACTGCAGCGCCTTTAACCGCACGGCCACTTCGGCCGGCCGACCCGTGGCTCTACCCTTCATTCGATCTCTGCGAAACCCTACATTTCAGCAGGATAATGCACGACCGCATGTTGCAGGTCCTGTATGGGCCTTTCTGGATACAGAAAATGTTCGACTGCTGCCCTGGCCAGCACATTCTCCAGATATCTCACCAATTGAAAACGTCTGGTCAATGGTGGCCGAGCAACTGGCTCGTCACAATACGCCAGTCACTACTCTTGAAGAACTGTAGTATCGTGTAGAAGCTACATGGGCAGCTGGACCTGTACACGCCATCCAAGCTCTGTTTGACTCAATGCCCAGGCGTATCAAGGGCGTTATTACGGCCAGTGGCGGTTGTTCTGGGTACTGATTTCTCAGGATCTGTGCACCCAAATTGCATGAAAATGTAATCACATGTGAGTGCTAGTATAATATATTTGTCCAATGAATACCCGTTTATCATCTGCATTTCTTCTTGGTGAAGCAATTTTAATGGCCAGTAGTGTACAATTTTCCACAGAGCATAATTTAACTATCGCTGATACTTGGTTTAATAATCATGGAAGAAGATTGTAAAGATGAAAGAGTCCTGGAAGCGGAGGAGGGTTTCGAAGTGATTATAAGACTGTATTTTAAATTATAAGACATTTCCAATGGCGGATGACGACTCTGACCCCAAGTTATTGGTTATGAACTGGAGATTAAAACTGAATAATTTGCAAAACTGTAGGAGATGGAACCTCGATAAGTTAAAAGAAGCTGAGGGAGCATTAAGCAACGACTGACTGAAACAGGGGAAAGGAATATAGTGGATGACGAATAGGTACCTTTGAGTGATGAAATAGTGAAAGCAGCGGAGGTTCAAATAGGTAAAAAGGAAAAGCCTAGTAGATATCCTTGGATACCACAGGAGATATTGGATTTAAATTCTGAAAGGAGAAAACATGAAAATGTAGCTAATCAAGCAGACGAAAGGGAATACAAACGTCTAAAAAATGAGATTGTCAGGAAATGAACACAGCTAAGCAAGAAGGCTGGAAGACAAATTTAAGGATATAAAAGCATAAATCAGTACGGGAATGATAGATACCGCATACATGAACATCAAAGAGACCAATGGAGAAAAGAGAAGCAATTGCCTGAATATCAAGAGCTCAGATGGGAAACCAGTCCTAAGCAAAGAAGGGAAAGCTGAAAGGTGGAATGAGTATATACAGGGGCTATTCAACGGAAATGAACTTGTAGACAATATCCTATAAAGAGAGGTGGACGTAAGTGAAGATGAGATGGGAGATATGATGCTGCGAGGAGAATTGCACAGAGCACTGAAAGACCTAAGTCGAAACAAGGCCTCTGCAGTAGACATTTCATTAGAACTACTGATATCTTTCGGAGAAACAGCCATGATCAATTAATTACATGTGCTGTGCAAGACATTTGAGACAGGCGAAATACACTCACACTTCAAGAAGAATGTGGTGATTCCAGTTACAAAGAAAGCAGGTGCTAACTGGTGTGAATACTGCTGAACTATAAGTTTAATGAGTCAGTGCTGTAAAATAACACGAATTCTTTACAGAATAATGGAAAAACTGGTAATAGCAGACCTCGAGGAAGATCAGTTTCGATTCCAGGGAAATGGAGGTAATACTGACTCTTAAATTACCTTAGAAAATAGCCTAAGGAAAAGGTAGACCTATGTTTCTAGCATTTGCAGAGTTAGAGAAATCTTTTGATAATGTTGACTGGAATACATTCTTTGAAATCCTGAAGTTAGCAGGGGGAATATAACAGGGAGCGAAAGGTTATTTACAGTTGTACAGAAAGCAGACAGTAGTTATAAGAAGCAAAGGACATGAAAGGCACGCAGTGTTTGAGAAGGGAGTGAGACAGGATTGTAGCCTACCCCAGATGTTACTGAATCTGTACATTGAGCAAGCAGTAAAGGAAACTAAAGAAAAATTTGGTGAAGGAATTAAAGTTCAGGGAGAAGAAATAAAAACATTGTGATTTTCCGATGATATTACAATTCTGTCAGAGGCAGCAAAGGACTTGGAAGAGCAGTTCCGTGGAATTGACGGTGTCTTGAAAGGAGGATATAGGTCGAACACCAACAAAAGCAAAACAAGAGAAATGAAACGTAAGCAGTTAGTTGATGCTGAGGGAATTAGATCAGGAAATGAGACACTAAAATTAATAGATGAGTTTGCAATTTCGGCTATAAAATAAGTGATAATGTTTGAAGAAGAGAAGGTATAAAATATACAGTGACAAGGATAACGAAAGCGTTTCTGAATAAGAGAAATTACTTGACATCGAATATAAATTTAAATATTATGGAGTATTTTCTGAAGGCATCTGTCTGGCGTGTAGCCGTGTGTAGAAGTGAAACGTGAACGATGAACGGTTTAGACAACAAGGGAATAGAGGATTTTGACATGTAGAGCTTCAGAAGAATGCTGAAGATTAGATAGGAAGATCATGTAACTAATGAGGAGGTACTGAATAAAACTGAGAAGAAAAGAAATTTATGGCACAACTTGACTAAAAGAAAAGATCGGTTGATAGGACACGTTCTGGAACGTCAGGGTATCGCCAATTTAGTATTGCAGGAAAGTGTGGGGGGTGAAAATATTAGAGGGAGACCAAGAGATTAATCCAGTGTGGAGGTTCAAAAGGATGTAGCTTGTAATAGTTACTCGGAGATGAAGAGGCTTGCATAGATAAAATATCATGGAGACCTGCATCAAACCTGCCTTCGGACTGAAGACCCCAACAACAATCCAAGGTCGTATGACAATTACGCTATTGACCTAAGTTAAAATAGCATTAGAACCGGAAGGAAGTGGATTCAAGTCGTGCGACGTTTAATTTTCAACTAATTTTTACGAATTTCGACTGATGTCAGTGTCATAGCACAATTGGACTATTTATGACTCTTTGTACAGGGGCCTGAAGATGGCATCAATGTAATGCCAAAATTGGTAGCACATGCACATAAGAAGTTCATAAAATAAATTTCAACAATACATACGGCTGATGGCAAATTATTGTACCAAGAAATACATGCCATCCGTTGTCCCACAGTCCATAATGGATCAACAAAGATTTATATAATGCTAACACTTCTACGTTAGGGCCACTAGAGTCCAGTCTTCTACCAGTGAGTTCAGCGTTCAAGTCCCATCATGTTCACCTTTTTTAAAAAATCATCATTTTTCAATGAACTTCGACACACTTAACGCTTACAAAATTTTGACACCTCCTTCACGCCCCCCCTCTTCACCCAAAACCACCCCAAGGCGCTACGGTGCACATGTAGGATGATAGCCCTTGCATGGTCTCACATCATTGGAGATGGTGTACCTTCGCCTTCTCCGACGTATGTTAGAGTGAATCCCATAATTCTACAGTTTAATGTAGGATCAAAGCTACGATGCAGCTTGATTTTCGTAACAGACACGAATAACTGTCTGAGGTGAATAACTCACTAAAAACTGAAAAGAGTGCCAAGACTACCCGAATGCATCCCCGGATTTTTGTAATTGTTGGCTCACCCTTAGCTTTTCGGACACCTATGTACACACAAAATTCACTAAAATATGATTTTCATTTTTAACATTTTATTCCCTAGTTTATTTTCATCTGCATGCATCTAGTGTTTCCTTGTTAGGATTTTTTTAAATGTTACGTGTTTAATAGCGACTTTTTTTATACAGGGTGCGTCAGGTATGAAGTACACCGCACTTATTTCGTGAACAGTTCCAGATATCGAAACACGATTTCCCGCAAATGATAGTATGCTTAGGAGCACGTAAGGTTTTGTATGGATGACACTCTGAACGCTGGTATCAATCGAGCTTTTGAAACAAGTATGGTTTGAGATGTTATGAGATCGACATAAAGTGCAAAATACCTAAGCAGGAACGGCTGGAGGACAAATGCAAGGGCATAGAAGCATATATCACTAGTGGTAAGAGAGATGTTGCATACAGGAAAATTAAAGAGAAACGCCTGTATGAATATCAAGAGCTCAGATGGAAAACCAGTCCTAAGCAAAGAAGGAAAAGCAGAAAGGTGGAAGGAGTGTAAAGAGGGTGTCCATACAACGGATATGTACTTGAGGGCAATATTATGGAAATAGAAGAGGACGTAGACGAAGATAAGAAGGGAGGTATGATACTGTATGAAGAATTTGACAAAACTCTTAAAGACTTCATTCGAAACAAGGCCCCGGGAGTGAACAACATTCCGTTAGAGTTACTGATAGCCTTGGGAGAGCCAGCCACGACCAAACTCTTGCTTCTGATGAACAAGATGTATGAGACAGATGAAATACACACAGACTTCGAGAAGAATATAGTAATTCCAATTCCAAAGAAAGCAGGTTACGATAGGTGTGAAAATTACCGAATTATCAGTTTAATAAGTCACGGTTGCAAAATACTAACACGAATCATTTACAGAAGAATGGAAAAATTGGTAGAAGCCGACCATGGGGAAGATCAGTTTACGTTCCAGAAAAATGTAGAAACACGCGAGGCAATACTGACCCTACGACCTCTCATTGTTGTTGTTGTTGTGGTCTTCAGTCCTCTGACTGGTTTGATGCAGCTCTCCATGCTACTCTATCCTGTGCAAGCTTCTTCATCTCCCAGTACCTACTGCAGCCTACATCCTTCTGAATCTGCTTAGTGTATTCATCTCTTGGTCTCCCTCTACGATTTTTACCCTCCACGCAGCCCTCCAATACTAAATTGGTGATCCCTCGATGTCTCAGAACATGTCCTACCAACCGATCCCTTCTTCTAGTCAAGTTGAGCCACAAGCTCCTCTTCTCCCCAATTCTATTCAATACCTCCTCATTAGTTATGTGATCTACCCGCCTAATCTCCAGCATTCTTCTGTAGCACCACATTTAGAAAGCTTTCATTCTCTTCTTGTCTAAACTATTTATCGTCCACGTTTCACCTCCATACATGGCTACACTCCATACAAATACTTTCAGAAACGACTTCCTGACATTTAAATCTACACTCGATGTTAACAAATTTCTCTTCTTCAGAAACGCTTTCCTTGCCACTGCCAGTCTACATTTTATATCCTCTCTACTTCGACCATCATCAGTTATTTTGCTCCCCAAATAGCAAAACTCCTTTACTACTTTAAGCGTCTCATTTCCTAATCTAATTCCCTCAGTATCACCCGACTTAATTCGACTACATTCCATTATCCTCGTTTTGCTTTTGCTGATGTTCATCTTATACCCTCCTTTCAAGACACTGTCCGTTCCGTTCAACTGCTCTTCCAAGCCCTTTGCTGTCTCTGACAGAATTACAATGTCATCGGCAAACCTCAAAGTTTTTATTTCTTCTCCATGAATTTTAATACCTACTCCGAACTTTTCTTTTGTTTCCTTTATTGCTTGCTCAATATACAGATTGAATATCATCGGGGATAGGCTACAACCCTGTCTCACTCCCTTCCCAACCACTGCTTCCATTTCATACCCCTCGACTCTTATAACTGCCATCTGCTTTCTGTACAAATTGTAAATAGCCTTTTGCTCCCTGTGTTTGAACCCTGCCACCTTCAGAATTTGAAAGAGAGTATTCCAGTCAACATTGTCAAAAGCTTTCTCTAAGTCTACAAATGCTAGAAACGTAGGTTTGCCTTTTCTTAATCTAGCTTCTAAGATAAGTCGTAGGGTCAGTATTGCCTCACGTGTTCCAGCATTTCTACGGAATCCAAACTGATCTTCCCCGAGGTCGGCTTCTATCAGTGAAGGTAAATTAAGGAGAGATAAACTTACGTTTATAGCATTTGTAGACGAAGAGAAAGCTTTTGACAATGTTGACTGGAATACTCTTTGTAATTATAAGGGTGGCAGGGGTAAAATACAGGGAGCGGTAGTCTATTTACAATTTGAACAGAAACCAGATGGCACCCTCCCTCCCCCCTGGCAGGGCCGCCCACATTGCCACCCGCGCCGCCCCTGCCAGTCAGCCCGCACGCTATTCATTCGTTTCTTTCGTCAGTCGACTCGACTGAATCGAGTTATCGAGTAGTTGTACTTTCCTATGTAACTCGCGCGTCCACGTCATCATATTTGACGTGTAATTAACCAATTTTCCAGGAAGAATAGGTGCGTAGAATTCATCATTTAAGGATAACAATCACATTTGTAACTTCTTTATATCATAAGATGGCATTGTCTTCTATATGTGTATAACCAGTTTAAATAAAACTTCCTTAAACTTTGAATGTGTCTTGATTATTTTTAATTACGATCAAAGTAAAGGTAGATCAAGATATCTATAGCGCCCTCTCCTTGAGGTTTTTCTGTATCCGCCACTGTGCTAAGGGAATTAGATTAGGAAATAAGACACTTAAAGTAGTGGACGAGTTTTGCTATTTGGGAAGCAAAATAACCGATGATGGACGAAATATGGAGGATATAAAATGTAGACTGGCAGTTTCTGAAGGAGAGAAATTTGTTAACATCGAATTTATATTTAAGTGTCAGGAAGCCCTTTCTGAAAGTGTTAGTGTGGAGTGTAACCATGTATGGATGTGAAATATGGACGATAAACAGTTTAGACAAGGAGAGAGTAAAAGATTTTGAGATGCAGTGCTACAGAATAATGCTGAAGATTAGATGGGTAGACCACGTAACTGATGAGGTTCAAAATGGCTCTGGCACTGTGGAACTTAACGTCTGAGGTCATCAGTCCTTAACGTCTGAGGTCATCAGTCCCCTAGAACTTAGAATTACTTAAACCTAACTAACCTAAGGACATCACACACATCCATGCCCGAGGCAGGATTCGAACCTGCGACCGTAGCGGTCGCGTGGTTCCAGACTGAAGTGCCTAGAACCGCTCGGCCACACTGACCGGCAACTGATGAGGAGGTACTGAATAGAATTGAGGAGAAGAGAAATTTGTGGCACAACCTAACTAGAAGAAGAGATCGGTTGGTAAGACGCATTCTGAGGCATGAAGGGATTACCAATTTAGCACTGGGTGGAAGCGTGGGGAGTAAAAATCGTAGAGGGAGACTATGAGATGAATACAGTAAGCAGATTCAGAAGGATGTAGGTTGCAGTAGTTACTCCGAGATGAAGAGGCTTGCACAGATTAGAGTAGCACGGAGAACTGCATTAAACCAGTCTTTGGACTGAAGACCACAGAGGGATGGTTTTTTTAATGGAACCGTGTACTTTACATACCAGCATTCAGTAGCTCTTGGAAAGACAATTACAATGATATAGAGGTTGTTAATATTGACTTGAACCTCTCGCAAAAGAAACCGAGAAATGTATAATAATTGGAACGCAATGCGGCCAAACTCGCCTATTGCGATGTAAACACCGCCAAGCAGCACGTCTGGCTCCGTTGTTATATGCAGTTAGTCAGGCCTAAGCTTCTAAATTAAACTTTATTTGTCAAACGACATAGATGCAACATCAGCTATGATTTTATATACGCAACTAAATAATATGGTAGCTTCTTGTGCATCAGAGGGGGTTAGGAGAACTATTTCAAATGTGTGTACATTTCCAGGTTTTTGTGGAAACAATTACACTTTTGTCATGCAGTTTTCTATTTAAAACCCCCCATTTGCTGCTAACTTGTAAACGAGGAAACAGAAACGTTGGTCGTCCAGACTTCATAATGACGAACAGCCCTATTCACTAAAAAAAAGTAACTACTGTACTAACTTTCTTAGCTCTGAAACAAATAATGCCTAATCTGTCATTGCATGGAGACGCCTGGATGCTTCTTAAAGGTAAAACACCCGCGGTCGGAGAAATGTGTTTACAGATACGTCACGAAACTACAGGGTTGTTACAAATGATTGAAGCGATTTCACAGCTCTACAATAACTTTATTATTTGAGATATTTTCACAATGCTTTGCACACACATACAAAAATTCAAAAAGTTTTTTTAGGCATTCACAAATGTTCGATATGTGCCCCTTTAGTGATTCGGCAGACATCAAGCCGATAATCAGGTTCCTCCCACACTCGGCGCAGCATGTCCCCATCAATGAGTTCGAAAGCATCGTTGATGCGAGCTCGCAGTTCTGGCACGTTTCTTGGTAGAGGAGGTTTAAACACTGAATATTTCACATAACCCCACAGAAAGAAATCGCATGGGGTTAAGTCGGGAGGGCATGGAGGCCATGACATGAATTGCTGATCATGATTTCCACCACGACCGATCCATTGGTTTTCCAATCTCCTGTTTAAGAAATGCCGAACATCATGATGGAAGTGCGGTGGAGCACCATCCTGTTGAAAGATGAAGTCGGCGCTGTCGGTCTCCAGTTGTGGCATGAGCCAATTTTCCATCATGTCCAGATACACGTGTCCTGTAACTTTTTTTCGCAGAAGAAAAGGGGGCCGTAAACTTTAAACCGTGATATTGCACAAAACACGTTAACTTTTGGTGAATTGCGAATTTGCTAAACGAATGCGTGAGGATTCTATACCGCCCAGATTCGCACATTGTGTCTGTTCACTTCACCATTAAGAAAAAATGTTGCTTCATCACTGCAAAAAAGTTTCGCACTGAACGCATCCTCTTCCATGAGCTATTGCAACCGCGCCGAAAATTCAAAGCGTTTGACTTTGTCATCGGGTGTCAGGGCTTGTAACTATTGTAAACGGTAAGGCTTCTGCTTCAGCCTTTTCCGTAAGATTTTCCAAACCGTCGGCTGTGGTACGTTTAGCTCCCTGCTTGCTTTATTCGTCGACTTCCGCGGGCTACGCGTGAAACTTGCCCGCACGCGTTCAACCGTTTCTTCGCTCACTGCAGGCCGACCCGTTGATTTCCCCTTACAGAGGCATCCAGAAGCTTTAAACTGCGCATACCATCGCCGAATGGAGTTAGCAGTTGGTGGATCTTTGTTGAACTTCGTCCTGAAGTGTCGTTGCACTGTTATGACTGACTGATGTGAGTGCATTTCAAGCACGACATACGCTTTCTCGGCTCCTGTCGCCATTTTGTCTCACTGCGCTCTCGAGCGATCTGGCGGCAGAAACCTGAAGTGCGGCTTCAGCCGAACAAAACTTTATGAGTTTTTCTACGTATCTGTAGTGTGTCGTGACCATATGTCAATGAATGGAGCTACAGTGAATTTATGAAATCGCTTCAATCATTTGTAATAGCACTGTATAATTAGATGGAATACAGTTTAAATATAATAGACGAATAGATGAAAGTACGTTGGATGATATGCCGTTGCATTCCGTGGCGATTCGACGAAGCCTATTGTCTGGTGTAGTTGGTGCTTCATGATAGACTGCATCTTTCAGTGTGCCCCACGAAAAGAAATCAAGACGAGTCAAATAAGGGGACGTGGCTGGCCGTTATACTGCACCATTCCGTACCAACCAACGGTCAGCAAACTTTTCATTCAGTATTTGTGTTTCAACACGGAAAGAGTGAGCCAGGCAGCCGTCGTGTTGAAACCACATTCACTGTCGCTTATCCTTCTAGAAAAACAAATTGAATATCCCTAAAGAAGTGTGCCTGCTTATTTCCATCCAACTCCGCTGGGATTAAGTAATATCCCACAATGGAATTTCCTACGGTGCCACGCCATATTTTTTCGCTCTACGGCCCTTGGCATTGTACTTGACGAGACCAGCGTAAATTTTAAGCTGCCTAGTAGTGAACGTTACGTAAATTTACATTTCCGTGGTTAGTAAACGTTGCTTCGTCAATAAAGAGCACACGTTGGAAAACGTAGTATCGCCTACCAGGCGCTGCAGAGCGAACGGACTAAAGTCTGTACGACGTTCGAAATCATGTCCTACGAGTGTCTGATGTAGTGACAGATGATGCAAGATGCGAATGGCACTCGTCTATTTGATCCTACAGTTCTTGGAAATGCTTCACGTACCACCATCCGGACTGATAACGATAATAGCCAGAACAGCTTCTTCGTGTGCTTCGTCAGCTGCACTCTTTGTCCTCGTCCCCTGTTAGACATTAAAGCTGTCTATTCGCTCTAGTTACCTAATATTTCGTGCAAGTAGTAGGTGGGTACGCTGAGCGCAGTAGTAATATTATTCTGAATCATTTTTGTAAGCAAGCTGCCAATATATTGTCATTGCTTGACATGTTGTGTTGTTATTTTCAACATTTTCACTCGGAAGACGTAGAAGGTAATGAAATATCATAGAGTGTGCTAACTCTTAGTGTTGGATGTGTAATTCTCCTTGCTTACTGGCTGTTAATGGTCCTCCACTGAATTTGATTTGGTACATATCTTTAAATACTCTTTCTGTGTGTTCACATTTTATATCTTAGTGCGCTCAATGTACACACATACTGAAATAATGCAACATTTTCGTGAAAAAAGTTACGAAGCCACTTACTACTTCACGAAAAATTCGTTTGTGCAATTAAGACACAAAAGTGTAGAACATCTACTCTCTAACGCCTTCCACTCAGTGATCACCAGCTCCCTCACTGAGCTTCAGGCCTCTGTCCTGAGCGTCAGCGCATCACGGAGACCTGCCTCTGAGTTAACAGGGTTCTTCTTTAATTTGGGTTGAAACACGCTATTTCGTCTTTAGGACAGGCCTTAAAACCCACCTAGGAGATGGCGATGAGTCGTTCAGAAGCGAGGATGGAAGTGTCTTGCCAAATGGATATATCTCTCCGCACAAAACGTATATACGATTCACTGAGATAATGGCCACGTCCCTCAGTCAATGTATTTCCTGCACCTTGTATATATAGTTTGTATTCGGGAAACAAAGTTGATTCAAATTAAGTCATTTTCAACAGTTTATTTGGGATACAAATACATTATTTCCTTCCCATTATTTCGTTTGTTTGAAGAGACGTAATGTAAACAACATGTAAATGTCAATGTGAACACTCAGATTAAGATTAAAAAAGAATATTTGACTTGAAAAGCGAATTATGTTCCTGTTATGTTGTTAATGGAGACAACCTCAGCGCCACCTCTGAAGGAACTTAACAACTGCTTCCTCCTAGTGTGCGAACGGTACAGACAGACTGTGAAGCGAGATGGAGCAAAAACAGGAAGTTGCGGTCTTGATAGCTAGAGGCAATGGACCGAGGAGCTATATCAGTGAACGCTTCCTTCTTCAGTCAGTCAAGTTAGAGCTCTTGTACAAGCAAGAGCTACACATTTTTGTTCAGCTGAGCACCACACAGGACACAGAAACGTAATTTTAGAAACACATGCTTTTCACTCACTTCATTTTCTATTACTTTTCTGCCTCCTAAAGCACTACTGAAACAAATGTAAACATGTTGTTAGTGCATGAATAACTTTTTCTAATTTTTCATTCACTTATTTACCGATAAACCTTGAATAAAATATTATACATTAAATGATGCAGTTTCAAAAAGCGAAGGTGATTGACCTACCTTAATCTAATCAACTGGACTTTTGTCAAAATTGTATGCAGTGGTGTAGTGATGGTAATAAATGTTACAATTGTTATCCTAATAAACCACATCCACATAATAACTAAATACATAGATCTAAATATTTTCACAATCATATTCTATCTCTGTATAAAACTACTAGTGAAGGAGTGTATACATTTATATTTAAGCCTGATGAAATGGAGTGTATTTAAGAGTTTTCTGTGATATTTGACAAATGTTAGAACATAAAGCATTACCAAACAAGTAATTTATTCCAAAGCTAGCACAGTTGTTAAATACTGATCATCTATTGAAAGTATGTAATATGAAATGCAATATTAATTTCTACCAACAGTTTTTAGGCATCCCTTCGATATAATTAAAAAACAAAAGGAATTTGCTGCATACATGGAAGATCTGTTTAGAGCTCATACAATACCTCTAAAATATAACGAAATTATATAAGAAAACCTAGATGGATCACTGTTAAAAATTTTCAGTTAGTATTCTATGTCGTGCATCATGAAAGAGATTTTTCTCTCCATACATAATTATGTAGGCAATTATCACCCAATATTTTCTCATTAAAAGTAACACATAATTTCATTGTTGTTTTTTGAGTAGCTACTATACTTTTTTCTACATGTCATATTAATTGCATAGATACGATAGTTTGTTATAAAATTATATGGATTTATGTCAAAGTCTGCCTTCAATTGTATAACTCATTTAAATTAGCGAAATGCATCATGAGCTTTCAAATAATCATATAGTGGGTCTAAATTCCACCTCTTGAGGAAATACATCATTTCATCCATTTTTCAAATATAATGTACACAGCATTACATGATCATACAGTGATGCATCAATAAACTGATTATTTTTTCGATTAGTTTGAAACACAACAAATATAAAATAAGGCATATCAAACTCCACTGAATTGTAATAGTTCATTATATTTAGCCCAAACTTTCCCTTCCATTTAATCCAGCCATCTCTGCAGTTAATAAAAATATAATGGAATTTTAGGATTTTTCAGTATATTTTCTCTTTGCTCTAGTTCATATTTAACAATTGGTACACGAATTTCAATATTTTCTACAACAATTTTACTTTTATTCAGTAATGTATCATATACTTCAATTCCGGCACTATTGTACTCAGTCCATCTTAGTATAATGTCTACAGCACTGGAACTCCATGTGATAATTACAGTAATACCTTCCCAGATTACCTCCTCATAATCTTTGGAAAATCCACCTAACATTTCCAGTGGATATAGAATTTTTCGCATCCATATAAAACTTAACATCGCTCTCAATTATTATTATATTTAAACATCATCAGCTTCAAAGTGAATGCATGAATAAAGTTTTCTCAATCTTTCAGTCAGGAATTGTTATTGTTTCATTACCACAATACAGTCGGTTATTTTTTTATGTGACGTCCGGAGTTAAAAATTTGGTATAACAACGGACCACTTTTAAGGGAGGATGTAATGGATTTTGGTCCAAAAAAATCGATTTTTCAAAATTATTATTTTCTAGATCTCCACAGTTAAATCTGTGACATGTGTGGACTTTATTGTGATAGCAGTTTTATAAACGCTTTTAAATTGTTAAACTGAATAACTCTGCGCTCGTGCCCACTCCCACCTTTTACGACATTTGGGAAACTGCTTCATCCATCAGAATCATTGTCAGTGTGAAGGCTATTTTCTTTCGATATCTTTGGCTGACATCTATATCTTTGGCTGACATCTATATCTTTGCCTTTCTTGCATGTGCTTTATTTATGTTTTGACGATAGTAACACATATTAGCAGGAGGAACGTTGAATTTGCAAACCCTTACGTGGAAATCAAGATTTATGCATAATGGGTGGTGGAAAAACTGTGTTTAAGAAACAGAGGTTTCGTGGAAATCAGTTTACCAACAAAAAAGAGGAAGCAGCTTGAAATGAAGAACATAAGCTCTCAGCTTCAGAACCGAAACTTGGGACAGCTTAATTTTACAGGTGCATGAATGAACTTGATATGGATTCCACTGGATTCAAACTTATTAATTTAGAGCTTCTCTGCCAGGCTATAAAGTTTTCATGTTCATTTGTTAGCTGTAAAAACATGGAATGCGTGATTGTCTTAATGGAAAGACAAAAAATGGAAATGAAAGCCGCAATAATTTAATTTGGATTATATGCTCAAAAATGGCGTTCTGCGGACTTGAAGTACTCAAAATAGGTGCCTGTTGCTGTTGTGGCCTTCAGTCCAGAGATTGGTATGATGCAGCTCTCCATGCTACTCTATCCTGCGCAAGCTTCTTTATCTCCCAGTACCTACTGCAACCAACATCCTTCTGAATCTGCTTAGCGTATTCATCTCTTGGTCTTGCTCTACGATTTTTACCCTCCACGCTGCCCTCCAGTACCAAATTGGTGATCCCTTGATGCCTCAGAACATGCCCTACCAACCGATCCATTCTTCTAGTCAGGTTGTGCCACAAATTCCTCTTCTCCCCAATTCTACTCAGTACTACCTCATTAGTTACGTGATCTACCCATCTAATCTTCAGCATTCTTCTGTAGTACCACATTTCGAAAGCTTCTATTCTCTTCTTGTCTAAACCATTTATCGTCCATGTTTCACTTCCATACATGGCTACACTCCACACAAATTATTTTACAAATGGTTTCCTGACATTTAAATTTATACTCGATGTTAACAAATTTTTCTTCTTCACAAACCCTTTCCTTGCCATTGCCAGTCTACATTTTATATCCTCTCTACTTCGACCATCATCAGTTATTTTGGTCCCCAAATAGCAAAACTCATTTACCACTTTAAGGTCTCATTTCCTAATCTAATTCCCTCAGTATCACCCGACTTAATTCGACTACATTCCATTATCCTCGTTTTGCTTTTGTTGATATTCACTTAAATCCGCCTTTCAAGACACTGTCCATTCCGTTCAACAGCTTTTCCAGGTCCTTTGTTGTCTCTGACAGAATTACAATGTCATCGGCGAACCTCAAAGTTTTTATTTCTTCTCCATGGATTTTAATTCCTACTCCGAATTTTTCTTTTGTTTCCTTTACTGCTTGCTCAATATACAGATTGAATAACATCGGGGATAGGCTACAACCCTGTCTTACTCCCTTCCCAACTGCTGCTTCCCTTTCATGCCCCTCGATTCTTATAACTGCTATCTGGTTCTTGTACAAATTGTAAATAGCCTTTCACTCCCTGTATTTGACCCTTGCCACCTTCAGAATTTGAAAGAGAGTATTCCAATCAACATTGTCAAAAGCTTTCTCAAAGTCTACAAATGCTAGAAACATAGGATTGCCTTTCCTTAACCTATCTTGTAAGATAAGTCGTAGGGTCTGTACTGCCTCCCATGTTCCAACTTTGCTACGGAATCCAAACTGATCTTCCCCAAGGTTGGAGTGTACCGGTTTTTCCATTTGTCTGTAAAGAATTCGTGTTAGTATTTTGCAGTTGTGACTTATTAAACTGACAGTCCGGTAATTTTCACATCTGTCAAAACCTGCTTTCTATGTGATTGGAATTATTATATTCTTCTTGAAGTCTGAGGGTATTTCGCCTGTCTCATACACCTTGTTCACGAGATGGTCGTGTTTTGTCAGGGCTGGCTCTCCCATGGCTCTCACTAATTCTAATGGAATGTTGTCTACTCCCAGGGGCTTGTTTCGACTTAGATCTTTCAGTGCTCTGTCAAACTCTTCACGCAGTATCATATCTCCCATTTGATTTTCATCTACATGCTCTTCGATTTCCATAATATTGTCCTCAAGTACATAGTCCTTGTATAGACCCTCTATATAAATTTCGGGCGTATTATAGTATTTGAGAGTTGTAGCATCGCGTTTTAGTATCTGAATAGTGTAAATTCGAGTAGTCGTCTGTCTTCTGTTTTTCATTTGAACGCCCAGTGTCTGTTGATCACAGCCAGTGTGCTCCCTGCCACCGTTGGATAAGCAGCTGCCAGCAGCAAGTCGTATACTCTTAGCTCACTTATTTGTTTCATAGTTTAATTCTTAATTTCTTTGCGTGTTTTTGGGTACTTGCATTGCCTAATTCATAAATTTCGGGCGTATTATAGTATTTGAGGTGTTGTAGCATCGCGTTTTAGTACCTGAATAGTGTAAAATCGCGTAGTCTCCTTCTGTTGCAGATCAGTGTGTCAGCAGTGCACAAGTAGCATCATTACTTCATTTACTAGGCAATCTTGTATTTTAATAAACGTTTAAATTTTGTGTCGAATTGTTTGTGCTCTCTGTAGATTAGTTCAGACGTTCCTTGCACTACAGTATTTCGCATGGCTAGGGACTGCGACTACTGTGTTTGGATGCGGGCTGAGTTGGCATCCCTTTGCTCCCAGCTTCAGGCAGTGTTGGCTTCGGTCACACAGCTTGAGGCCATTGCCAATGGGCATCACTGTGG
Source organism: Schistocerca cancellata (assembly GCF_023864275.1). Taxonomy (NCBI): domain Eukaryota; kingdom Metazoa; phylum Arthropoda; class Insecta; order Orthoptera; family Acrididae; genus Schistocerca; species Schistocerca cancellata. Next base: position 206,129,379 of record NC_064629.1, on the reverse strand, counting down.
GGGTCCGGATGGGGGTTAGTAGGGGACAGCCAGCTCATCCCACGCATCCCCCGATCAGACTATGGCTGTTCCTGCCAGGGATACTACCCACATTGAGGCTGACCCCTCACCCGTGGTAGAGTGGGAGGTCGTCTCGAGGTGTGGCAGGGGGCGAAAGACATTCCGGAGGGGTGAACAGAAGGCCTCTCCAGTTTTTCTGACGAACCGGTTTCAGGCTCTGTCTCCGGCTGATACTGATCATCAGCCGGACATGGCAGCTTGTCCTGTTCCAGAGGTTGCCCCTCAGTCTGCAAGACCCGGGCGATGACAGAGGGTGGGCTTATGGGTAGTTGGGAGTTCCAACGTCAGGCGCATAATGGGGCTCCTTAGGGATACGGCAGCAAGAGAGAGGAAGAAAACCAATGTGCACTCCGTGTGCATATCGGGGGGAGTCATTGCAGATGTGGAAAGGGTCCTTCCGGATGCCATGAAGGGTACAGGGTGCACCCATCTGCAGGTGGTCACTCATGTCGGCACCAATGATGTGTGTCGCTATGGATCGGAGGAAATCCTCTCTGGCTTCAGGCGGCTATCTGATTAGGTGAAGACAGCCAGTCTCGCTAGCGAGATGAAAGCAGAGCTCACCATCCGCAGCATCGTCGACAGGACTGAATGCGGACCTTTGGTACAGAGCCGAGTGGAGGGTCTGAATCAGAGGCTGAGACGGTTCTGCGACCGTGTGGGCTGCAGATTCCTCGACTTGCGCCATAGGGTGGTGGGTTTACGGGTTCCGCTGGATAGGTCAGGAGTCCACTACACGCAGTAGGCGGTTACACGGGTAGCAGGGGTTGTGTGGCGTGGACTGGGCGGTTTTTTACGTTACATGGCCTCGGGCAAGTGCAGAACGGGCAACAACCTCAAAGGGTGCGGGGCAAAGTCAGGACATGCGGGGACCAAGCAGCAATTGGTATTGTAATTGTAAACTGTCGAAGCTGCGTTGGTAAAGTACCGGAACTTCCAGCTCTGATATAAAGCACCGAAGCTGAAATCGTTATAGGTACGGAAAGCTGGCTGAAACCAGAGATAAATTCTGCCGAAATTTTTACAAAGGTACAGACGGTGTTTAGAAAGGATAGATTGCATGCAACCGGTGGTGGCGTGTTTGTTGCTGTTAGTGGTAGTTTATCCTGTAGTGAAGTAGAAGTGGATAGTTCCTGTGAATTATTATGGGTGGAGGTTACACTCAACAACCGACCTAGGTTAATAATTGGCGTCTTTTACCGACCTCCCGACTCAGCAGCATTAGTGGCAGAACAACTGAGAGAAAGTATGGAATACATTTCACATAAATTTTCTCAACATGTTATAGTCTTAGGTGGAGATTTCAATTTACTAGATATAGACTGGGACACTCAGATGTTTAGGACGGGTGGTAGGGACAGAGCATCGAGTGACATTATACTGAGTGCACTATCCGAAAATTACCTCGAGCAATTAAACAGAGAACCGACTCGTGGAGATAACATCTATAACAAACAGAACCGAATTTTTCGACTCTGTAAGCGCAGAATAGGGAATCAGTGATCATAAGGCCGTAACAGATCCCTGAATATGGAAGTAAACAGGAATATAAAAAAAGGGAGGAAGGCTTATCTGTTTAGGAAGAGTAATAGAAAGCAGATTTCAGACTACCTAACAGATCAAAACGAAAATTTCTGTTCTGACGCCGACAATGTTGAGTGTTCATGGAAAAAGTTCAAGGCAATTGCAAAATGCAGGTACGTGCCGAGTAAAACTGTGAGGGACGGGAAAAACACACCGTGGTTCAACAGCAAAGTTAGGAAACTACTGCGAAAGCAAAGAGAGCTTCACTGCAAGTTTAAACGCAGCCAAAACCTTTCAGACAAACAGAAGCTAAACGATGTTAAAGTTAGCGTAAGGAGGGCTATGCGGGAGGCGTTCAGTGAATTCGAAAGTAAAATTCTATGTACCGACTTCACAGAAAATCCTAGGAAGTTCTGGTCTTACGATAAATCAGTAAGTGGCTCGAATCAGCATATCCAGACACTCTGGGACGATGATGGCGTTGAAACAGAGGATGACACACGTAAAGCTGAAATACTAAACACCTTTTCCCAAAGCTGTTACACAGAGGAAGACCGCACTGCAGTTCCTTCTCTAAATCCTCGCACAAACGAAAAAATGGGTGACATCGAAATAAGTGTCCAAGGAATAGAAAAACAACTGAAATCACTCAACAGAGGAAAGTCCACTGGACCTGACGGGATACCAGTTCGATTCTACACGGAGTACGCGAAAGAACTTGCCCCCATTCTAACAGACGTGTACCGCAAGTCTCTAAGAGGAACGGAAGGTTCCAAATGATTGGAAAAGAGCTCAGGTAGTCCCAGTTTTCAAGAACGGTCGTCGAGCAGATGTGCAAAACTATAGACCTATATCTCTAACATCGATCTGTTGTAGAATTTTAGAACATGTTTTTTTCTCGCGTATCATGTCATTTCTGGAAACCCAGAATCTACTCTGTAGGAATCAACACGGATTCGGGAAACAGCGATCATGTGAGACCCGACTTGCTTTATTTGTTCATTAGACCCAGAAAATATTACATACAGGCTCCCAGGTAGATGCCATTTTCCTTGACTTCCGGAAGGCGTTCGATACAATTCCGCACTGTCGTCTGACAAACAAAGTAAGAGGCTACGGGATATCAGACCAGCTGTGTGGCTGGATTGAAGAGTTTTTAGCAAACAGAACATAGCATGTTGTTCTCAATGGAGAGACGTCTACAGACGTTAAAGTAACCTCTGGCGTGCCACAGGGGAGTGGTATGGGACCATTGCTTTCCACAATATATATAAATGACCTAGTAGATAGTGTCGGAAGTTCCATGCGGCTTTTCGCGGATGATGCTGTAGTATACAGAGAAGTTGCAGCATTAGAAAATTTCAGCGAAATGCAGGAAGATCTGCAGCGGATAGGCACTTTGGTGTAGGGAGTGGCAACTGACCCTTAACGTAGACAAATGTAATGTATTGCGAATACATAGAAAGAAGTATCCTTTATTGTATGATTATATGAAAGCGGAACAAACACTGGTAGCAGTTACTTCTGTAAAATATCTGGGAGTATGCGTGCGGAACGATTTGAAGTGGAATGATCATATACATTTAATTGTTGATAAGGCGGGTGCCAGGTTGAGATTCATTGAGAGACTCCTTAGAAAATGTAGTCCATCAGCAGAGGAGGTGGCTTACAAAGCACTCGGTCCACCTATACTTGAGTATTGCTCATCAGTGTGGGATCCGTACCAGGTCGGGTTGACAGAGGAGATAGAGAAGATCCAAAGAAGAGCGACGCGTTTCGTCACAGGGTTATTTGGTAACCGTGATAGCGTTACGGAGATGTTTAGCAAATTCAAGTGGCAGACTCAGCAAGAGAGGCGCTCTGCATCGCGGTGTAGCTTGCTGTCCAGGTTCGAGAGGGTGTGTTTCTGGATGAGGTATCGAGTATATTGCTTACCCCTACTTATACCTCCCGAGGAGATCACGAATGTAGAATTAGAGAGAGATTCGAGCGCGCACGGAGGCTTGCCGGCAGTCGTTCTTCCCGCGAACCATACGCGACTGGAACAGGAAACGGAGGTAATGTCAGTGGCGCGTTAAGTGCCCTCCACCACACACCATTGGGTGGCTTGCGGAGTATAAATGTAGATGTAGATGTAGACCAGAAGTCTTGTTCCTCCTGCCACCGACCTTCACTAATTCCCACTATATCTGACCTTAAACTATCAATTTCCCTTTTTAAATCTTGTAACATACCTTCCCGATTAAGGGATCTGACATTTTATGCTCCGATCCGTAGAACTCCAGTTTTCTTTCTCCTGATTACTATAGGTGCCTATGATGCAGTTTTATGTTACAATAACGGAAATAATGGCAGAATTGAAGTTCTGAAGAGAGTTGGTATAAATCCTGGTATGTTTACAACAAAAGCATTTTACACCATCGACGAGAGCAAGGTCAAAGTAGCTAACGGATCAGTGTCTTACCTGCAAATACAGGCCCAGCAGATTCGAAGGGGAAAGAAGAGAAACATAGAAAATGAGGAGTATCAGGAAGGAGCATTTTAAAATTGAAGTAACCTTATTACATGTAGAAGTATGAGGAGAAAGTCTTTGAACATTTTCTCTGTATTACATTTTTTATGTTATTAGAAGTCTTTTCTCAAAAAGTATATACGGTAATGCTAAAAAATTTTCCGGAACTGTTCGCAATGTGTTGTTGTCTCCAAGGAACTAAAAAGTACGAGATCCAGCAAATTTAGATGATTGTATGTAGAAAAAGAAGTTAATTTTGGATATGCAAAATTAAAAACTCTGTTAATGTCACAATTTGTACCATGCACGTTTTTGTATATTTAAATGAAGTAGTTTTCACATCAGTTTTTTTATTCGTTTGTTATCCTGATGATGATGTATCTATATTCATAAATCAGTTAACTGACGAGTCACTGAATTATGTACATGATCTGAATAGTAATGAAGTAGCATTGTATATGAATAGTTTAAGAAATAGGTTCAGTCAAAAAATGGCTCTGAGCACTATGGGACTTAACATCTGCGGTCATCAGTCGTTCAGTCAAAAGTCCATCATAAATGTTTTTTCTCTTCTCATTTATTTAGTCAACAATTACGTTGCATTCGTCATATAATTTCTTCAGAAAATAAGATAGACTGTTGAAGTGTACATTGTACATTTCTTTACTTTTATCTACTCTGTGTACACCAAATTAAACAAAAATCGTATGTTCTATTAATTCATATCTGTAAATTCATATTTTCTCACATAAAATATTTTATCTTCTTTAGGTCTTCCACTGCTGATAATCTTCCTGAAAGATGATTATCACACAATGCACCACCAACTTTAAATTAATTTTTCTTTTCATACTGCTTGGATGTGGCAATGTAGATCATGTGTTCTTTCTTCATTTCCACTATGTCATACATCATAGTTTTAAACTTAAGGCACTTCTTGTCTTTTTGCTGTAGTTGTTGATGTGATTGCTGTATTTACTCCTCTTTTATTTCATATCAATTTTCAAATTCTATAGCTTGTTGTTGGGCTTGAATTGCTTCATGTTCTGATTAATATTTCAAATAATCATAAAATATATCCTCAATTGTTATATAATATTCTGTAATTTCATCAGCAACTTTAGTTCTTAAACTCATTACTAGTTTTTGAAATTTCTTATTAAAAGTAGACTCCAATTGTTTTACTTAAATTGTTTTGTGTTGTTTGTTTGACTTCATTCTGTATATATTTATACTCTAAGACAAGTGGATTATCATAATTTATTTCAATATAGTCAATACTATAATTATATCATGATTGTATTAATTTTCTTTTAATTCTCGAATAACTTTCACCAATGGCTTCACAGCATGTGAAATTCCATAATGAATAATGTTTACAATTTCGTTAGTAACTAATAATTCTTTTCTTCAAATAAAGGAACAACTGTCTAAATTTAAGTGATAGTTGTTGTGGCTAATGAATTCAGATATATTAATCATAGGCGCTACAGCTCCATTTACATAAATAAAAATTATTACAGTAATTTATATATCTCTTATGGATGTGTCTGAGGCACCCTTGATATTTTTGTTAACAAATAAGGTTGGTAACTGTCATATCTATATTTGAAGAGTTTAACATACACTTTTAATTACACAATAATCTTAGAGTCAGTACATAAAGCATGAAAAAATGTTGCACACAACTTACAAAATCATTATTTATAACTATGATGAAAAGACATTTCTAAGTCTAAAACAATCAGTTACCTCATCCGATGATTATGACGGTGGGCATTTTCTTCAACCATAGATAGTCATATTATTGATTTGTATTTCAGTGATGAGAATGAATATTTGAAGATTGAATTTTTAAGTGCATGTAAATGAAGATACTTCTACAATTGTTGTTTGTGAAAATAGTAGCTGCAGATGATAAGAGTAAAGCAATAAAATATTTAAATGATTTTGGTTATTTAGATATGCTAGATAATGAAAATAATCAAGTGAGTGATCATGCTTTGAGAAAGGCTTCAATGCTATTTCAGTTAACACAAAAGTTTGAAATAAATGGCGAATTAAGTGAAGATACTTTAAATCTTATGAATACACCTAAATGTGGTGTAAAAGATGCATTTGGTATTTATAATACCACTATATATGACTGTAATAAGAAAAATATAAAATGGCATTATAATGCTGCAAATGAAAAGGTACTACAAGTAGCTGGTGCAGTATTTCGTTTATGGCAAAAATACATTGATATTCAGTTTCACCACAATAGTAATTATCTAGGTATTTTAATTACAAATAAAAGATGTCACATAAATATTAAATATATGGTAATAATGCCCAAGACAACCAAATGCAAGAGGTAATGTGTTAGCACATGAAATTTTTCCAACCATGAATAATAATCCAGTAGAAATGCATATGGATGATGATGAGCCATGGTACTTGAAAATTGATGGTAATACATCAAATGTGGAAATAAATCTATTTGAAGTATTAGTGCATTACATTGTCCATATATTGGGTTTACAACATATGGATGCTTATGCAGCAACAATGTATCCATCCTGTAATGGTTCACATTAGCAGTTACCTCAAGATGATATTGATGCTATTCAAAGTTTATATGGTATAATATCACCAAAACTAACAGGAGCAACTCCTTCTACAACATCAACACAACCTTCTGTACCAATTGAGCCAGCTCAACCATTATGTAAAAATAAGTAGATCGATCACTTATTATTTGTGGATGGCTATTTATATATTTTTTATAAGAAATAGGTGTGGATTGATAACAAACCACAATTAATAACTGATGGTTAACATTTTTATCACCAAAGTGACAATCTATAAACAGTGTATATCAGAGACCTAGTGGTGAAATTGTAATATTTGCTGACAACATGATCTATATGATGCATTTACACACATTACAATTAATACCAGGATATCCAACGCCAATATTTAGTACAGAATTATGACAAAATTTTGTATTAAATTGTATGGTCAATACATTTTCAGTAGAGCATTTTAGTCTTTACTGAGGTTTTTCTGTGTTGAATTGGATGAATGTGATTTTAAGTATATATTACATGGAATTATAAGCAGCGAATTTTCAGGATAACCAGCTGGTGTGACTTCTCACCATCACCGATCAAGTAGTGGACGGCGTGGCCGCATTCCATGTCACGGAATTCGTCTATGCTCTCAGAAAATACATCTCATTCGGGAAAAGGAGCGATTGTGCAGTTCTCTGGTCGAGAGTGAGGAAAGCCAACATTTGGTGCACAAATGCCAAACATACTTCGCCATCCACAGACAAGGCGATGGTCATCCACATCCATTACTCTGTAGGTTACATACAATGGAGAGTCTGTGAGGTGAACGTGATGTAGGTGAGACTGACACACCTGCTTCCATTAATCATTATCTACCAAGCGTACTGAACGTCCGGAACAAGAATGGTGGCTCTCGCTGCCTAACACACGACACGCTACTCTATATGGGGTATTTCCTTTCGGTCACATTTGGCGCCCTACTCAGCTGCCGGTTCGTGTATATCGGCCTCGTCGAAGTCAAGCGTGTGGGCAGTAGTGTGGTGTAGATGTAACTTAGTTCAAGAAAGAATTGGCCAATGTAGAATAAAGGCACTAGGATGTCTAATAACAGCACTGGGGCGAAAGAGAGAGAGAGATCGGCACTAAGGCCTGCAGGGGGTAAAGCATGTCGGACAACGTCGCCACATCTTCCTGTGAGAGCTCACAAATAGAACCTTCACTCTGTCTTGAACATGAAAAAGGCCTAAAACACCTCTGTCCCTCGTAGCGGATCATAAACAGCATGCCTGCTCACTCTAACAAGGATCCCGAAGCCGTGAACAGGTGGGGCAGGAGGGGGGAGGCGGATGGCAAGATCGGAAGCATGTCTGCAACATGGGGAATGCTCAATGCTAAATAAGCGTTGGCATACCGCGATCGTTGCATGACGTCTAGAGTCATAAAATGATGATCGGTTAGCTCTGCTCTCGTCTGATTTAATAGACACCTGCAGCTGAGGGCTATCGAGCGCTGCAGGTCCGTTGTCAAATCAATGCCCGCATATCGTGTCACTTGTTCGTAGGGTGGCTCTTTGCCTACAGACAGAGCATGCCCAATGCCGAACCATAGCTCACCACCCTCACCAATGCTGTGCAGACATCATCACCACCGCGTCCGAAGCTCGTGGTCTAGTGGCTAGCATTGCTGCCTCTGTATCACGTGGTCCCATGTTCGATTCCCGGCTGGGTTGGGGATTTTCTCCACCCGGGGACTGGGTGTTTGTGTTGTCCTCATCATTTCATCATCATCATCATTCGTGCCAGTAGCTAGATTGGACTTTGAAAGAAATTGGAATGTGTAAAAATTGTGACTTTATCTGGGTGCCGATGACTGCACAGTTGAGCGCCCCACACACCAAACATCATTATCATCATCATCATCATAATCACCACCAGAAGTCGGAGTACAGGGCCGTCAGCATAGGCAGTCCAGCAAAAAGTGTGTCCGCTGAGTGTCATCCCTGCCAGATAGTGTCGGCTCCAAAGTGAAAGCGTACAATATCGCTGAGAGTATAGTCCTGTCTCACAGAGCGCTCGATTAGGATCTGCGGCATGGGACGGCCGTTGTACGACACCCTGGATTTCACGACACAAAGAAGACTCATCACTATATCTACAATTGTGTCTGGGTATCCCAATTGTCATAATACCGCCGTCAAAAGCACGTGATCAGCCCTATCAAAGACCTGGCTGAAGTAGAGGGAGGTAAAGACCCCAGGCATTTAGGCGAGCCTGGGCAAATGCAATCATGTCGCGATACCAGCAGAGTGCAGGGCGAGTGTGGATGTGTGGAACATTCCTGTAGAACGCTATAATAGAAGTCCATGGACATGCCTCTAGCATAGCCAATCAAGGTCTTCTGGAGAGCAGGCCTGACGCAGAGTAAGCACCACGACAGGGCAAACTGGTAGGCGCTGCACTGGCAAGTACAGAAGTCTGACGTATCCTCTATGAGCTACTGACATTCAAGGGAAGTGAGGTGGGTCACATTCATCTTCCATGGACCACAGCTGTGCCATATCATCTGATGGACAAATGTGATGGCGCAGATATAGGTTCCTTGGCCAGAAAATGCTACAGGCCACACTTCAGCAGCTCTTGTCCTCCTGACAATGGATGTAAACCTGACCAGTGGAGCTAGAGGAATCGCTAGTACAGCGTGTAAAGCCAGACAGATTGCCTTGAATATGTTTCTATGAATCCAGAAGCTGGAGATTATTGACAAGTGTGGCATACTCAACATATATGGTGAGTGATGTGGTAGCTGATGCTTAGGCGCTTGGGTGCAATTGAAATCCCCTCCTAGTACCAAGGCATCCTGCCATACCATACATAGATGTACGCACATCCGTGAAGAAGGTAGATCGTTCATGACACTGAGCCGATCTACATAGTGCATAGTTTACAAGTCTGAGTCCTGGGGTACTAAGAGCCATCCCTCTGGCGTCAGGGAGATACTCGATTGCTTGAAAAGTATACCTTTGCCGAGGAAAACTGGCCCTCCCATGGCTGTGTGTGTTGTTCTTAGCATAAGTTAGTTTAAGTAGTGTGTAAGTCTAGAGACCGATGGTCTCAGCAGTTTGGTCCCTTAGGAATTCACACACATTTAAACATTTTGAACTGACACTCCGCTACCAGTGGCACACACGTGAGACACAAGCTGAGTAGATGAAGGGTTCTGTGGACTCCTTGGCATGCACCTCCTGAAGGAGGAGAACGCCAGTGTACACTGCATTGAGTGTGTCCTGGGGCATGGGCAGTTTATGACGTGTGTGTGTGTTATTGATGTTAATTGATGCAAAGCAGTAAGTTTGATTGCCCACTCCTTCTAGTAAGTTCTTCAGTACAGTGTTTGTGACTGGCACAGTCAAGGAGTCGCCCTGCCCTCGGTATCCATGGCGTGCTTTGATTCATCCTCGATGTCGTCCACTCAAGAACTAGGAGTGGCACTTGGAAGCCACTGAAAATTACTGTCAGTGGAGTGCTCGTGTGCATGCTGAGCAGCAGAAGGTGGACCTTCGATGGCATGTACAGGTACTGTAGTTGCTGTGAATTCCTGATGGGACAGGTGGGATGCGGCACTGGGGAGGGGGTAACTCTACTCCGTGCCTGGGTGGTAGAGTAGTTTGCATCACCAGACAGCAGGTCCTCGTCCTGCTCATGCATCCGAAGAAGGTAGCATATGGTGCCACTGCTTACATTTCTGCAGTGACTTATTTGCGGACATGTTGTTCCATGTCAGAGTGTAGGTGGCAGTCATCTGACAGTGTCATTAGAAGGAAGGCAGAAGTTGGTACAACACCTGGTTCAAGATCCATCTTCTCAAGAAGATCAGCCTGAGGGTAGAAGTGGTCGTTTTCCTTAGGTAGCTTGGTCAAAAACAACGTGGAATGAGGTGTGTGGCCCACCACGCTGCCATCGACCATCGACAGCAGCTGGGCAAGAACATCTGTCACTTTAGTAGGCCACTGCATACATGAGGGGGAGTACAGTGGTTGTCGCGGGAAGTGCTACGTCGCCGACCGATGTCTGAAGCAGTATGCATTGGATACATGCCAAAAGTATGTGGCCTTCCTAGCCACAACTGGCACACGTTCGTGGCTGACCATTTTACATGACAATGGCCCTGCAGCCCTCACTAACTAAGTAGTGTGTCACATTGTAATGGTCGCCTGGTCGTAGATATTGCTAATTGCTATAATCGCACTATTTCACTCCCATTTACGGAGCTTGTTAGCACTTGATGTTAGATTGGCGCCATTAACATGCATTGTTTTGTAGTAATCGCTGCTACTTGCTGGATCGCTGCTGTCTCTCGATGCTGATGCTGGCTCTACATCTGGTTGTCTAGGGTTAAAAACATGAGGTCCCGTGTTTTTTATGTGCTTTTGATGATAAAGAACGAGCGAAACCAACAAATATGTAAACTTCAAATATTTATTACTCTGGTGGCCATCTTAATTCCACTGTCCACCAAAGACCATGACTCAACACAAAGTAGTACTTCCGTTATATGTTCTTTGCATTGTTTATCCACCTCAAACAATAACACACAAACACACTTTACCAAAGTGACATTCCGACTGCCTCCCGACCGTTCTTGCTGCTTGTATTTATTACATTGTCAAAGAACTACTAAAAAGAGATATAGTTTACAAGTCACATGTACATCTGTTATCATAATTTGTGCAGAAAAGTTATTAATTTGCATCGAGTGACATAATTTAACATGTTATTAAAATGACAGACAGATTTGTTGACTTGACAGAATAATTCTTTGTTACAAAAAGGCCGTTTTTTAGAAGTTTGTCAATTGACTTCTCTAATATGCATAAATAAGTAAATAACATGAATTATTAAGAATTACATTGGTTTTCGTCTAAAATAGGATTGCTTACGTGAATACTGAGTGAAAACGCTCCTAGTGAACAAATAGGTTTCACTGGGTGATTTTTATTTAAGGAGATCCAAAATACCTAAGTTGGCCACTATTTTTCGTACTTCATATTAATTATTTAAGATGAACTTAGTGCTTTTACATGATGACATTTGCTGTATCAGTGATCAAGTGATATAAACTTTTGTGTGGGTCAGTTATTCAGTATAATTTAATGGGTTGACTGTTTATGCAAACATGTTATGCAATCATTGTTAACATACACAATAACTTTTCTATAATCATAAATACTCGTTAAACTGGTTGAATTTGGAGGGTATCGCATACTTCGGTACAGTAAAGCCTTTAATATGTTCCGTTACAACATGCTTTGTCAATTCAATCTTAATTTACCACAGACCGTTTAACACCTAATATATCTCCAACATCTGCCACTTTTCAGCAAGGTGGCTTATCACAGTACCACAGCGTTTTCAACCTCATCACAACATCTGGTGGTACTTGAAAAGGGAGCCGGCCACTGTGGCCGAACGGTTCTAGGCGCTACGGTCGCAGGTTTGAATCCTGCCTCGGGCATGGATGTGTGTGATATCCATAAGTTAGTTAGGTCTAAATAGTTCTAAGTTCTAGGGGACTGCTGACCGCAGATGTTAAGTCCCATAGTGCTCAGAGCCATTTGAACCATTTGAAACACTCAATCTGATGTGCTCGAGGACTTGCATGGTCCACTTGAAATGAGATCTTAATTGTGGTCAGGTGGTATGAGTGGGCCATGGCGCTCTTGAAAGACAGATGCGATACACTTGCAGTGGCTAGAAGGTAAACAGGAAACACTCACATGCACGCTGCATGACAGGTGGGATGCAAACCAGATTCCTCACCTCAACGCTGTCAAAAGCAGACTTAACCACTTGATGGCGACCAGCTTGTGCTCTGAGTCGCAACGCACAAATACATCATCGATGCAAAAACTTCTCTTGCGATTTTCTCGAAATTGCCTTAGCCGTATGCCTTAGAACTTGCACACTATGTTGTACTAATTGTCTACTAAAAGCGTACAAAGTTAGAAGAAAATTCGTGATCCGAACATCGTGGCCTCTCCTTGTATACGTCTGCGAGCAACGCACATTGAAGCAGAAATGACCTGCGGATAAACGACATAAATCCTGCTAGTTCTGCAGCGTGGCCAAGTAAGCAGTCAAAAGGCTTGATAGAACGCCGTAATCTGGCGTGAGAGTGTTTACAATGCAATAGCGGACTCTGGCCGACTTGCATTTCTATTTCACTATTTCAGAATGTTTCTCGGGTTGTTCTGCGAAGAGTTTCAACCTCAAAATTAATAAGAATTATATCACTGTAATCTACTTTTCAAGCGCTTTCAAATTCCATTAAAAAAGTATATCATTCTGTTTAAAAAATCACACTTGCTTCAATATTTCGATCAAGAAAAGAGTTAAACTCTTCATCACACACCAAAAGTACGTGCCTCTTAGTGTATTATCATTTGCCGAAAACCTCGTTTCGACGTCTGGAACCGTTCACGAAATACGTGACTCAACCTGTATATTTTGATACTTAAATAGAGTTCTTATACATTTAAAGATGTCTTAGCATATGAGAGATACCAACATTTAAGTTGGGCATTACTTGTGCGAAAAATACTTTAAATAAGTGGAAACACAGTATCAAAAAAAATGGTTCAAATGGCTCTGAGCACAATGGGAATTAACATCTATGGTCATCAGTCCCCTAGAACTTAGAACTACTTAAACCTAACTAACCTACGGAGAGCACACAACACCTAGTCATCAAGAGGCAGAGAAAATCCCTGACCCCACCGGGAATCGAACCTGGGAACCTGGGGGAAACTCAGTATCCGATACAGAGGATACTGATGGTAATCGTTCTTGCAATATGGTTAAACAAAGGGAGAGATGATGTTCTGGCCAGTAAACTTTTAGGATAAAAAGTGATACTCCTTGTGATGTTTCTTCCTGGTATAGTATGAATTAAAATACTTTCATTTGTTATTCACCAAAATACTCCATTTCACCCACTACTTAAACTAACGATACCTCCAAAAATATGTAACATCCCGAAAAATAGCAGAAAGGACAAATGAAGGCTGGTGTTCTACAACACAGGCTGAACTCTTCTACATGACTAAATGAATGTAACATTTTAATTCATTTATTTGATGGTTATTTTCAGTCGGTTATGCAGCTTCTGAAACAAACCATATGTTGAGGACACGCAAAATCAAGTCGAACTTTTGACCTCCACCGAAAATCTAAAATAAGGACATTATTGAGAACAGTTGCAGATGTAGCAGCTCTAACAAAATGCTTTGGGATTGTAGGAAATCTTACGTCGGACAAACAATGTGCGTTGTAGAACAGCTCATGAGAATACATGAGAGGTTTTATCGCCTACGCTGTATGGAAAAATCCGCTTCAGCTGAGCATCCTCTAGAAACGAATTACCTGATCGAATTTGATGACACGTCAGTCACGGCTCGCATTGACGGCTTCTGGAACAGTCTAATTAAAGAAGCTGAGAGGTGGCATGAGCCCCCTCTCATATTTCAATCTTACTCTGAGTAATTCGATTTTCCTGTCTAATTGCATGCGGTGAAAAGTTGCTATTCCTTCACACACGGACTTCCCACGCAGCGTCTCTCGTCACCCAGGTGGTCCAGTGACAGGCAGGTTCTGCTGATCTTGAAAGGGTTAAGCCGACGGGTGTGAGGGAGTCGAGTGGATGCTTTCCAGACGCCGATATTGTCATAAGAGCGGGGGCGACACGCCCACAGGGGCCTGACGGAGCAGCTAGGCTAGAGATTCCGTTACTTCACAGAAACTTAGTGAAAACACTTTCTGGCGGGCTACCAGCGAGGCGTGGGAATGACTTGTGTTCCCAGGCAGTCTTGGCGGGCAAATTCCCACGTTTTCTGCAAAATCATAACTGTGATTGGCCTTCTCAGGGGATAGCTCCACGACGTAGCAAAATCGGCGCAGAAATTGGCGCCAAGTATCTCCATTGGTGGAACAGTAGTGCGTCAGCAATAGAGTGGAATTTTCCGCCGGTTTTCGAGTTTCTGATTGGAACGTTTAACCACGACCACTGTCGTGGGGGCGGGAATGTTCTGTGTTCGGCTTCTACGGGTGCTCTTGAGAGAGTCCCATAGTGCTCAGAGCCATTTGAACCATCATCATTCCATGACACACTGAGCAGAGGTGTGGAATTTAAACCAGGACACTGGCGCAAAGTCTGGTGATCATGAACTACAGGCCACCACATCTCTCCCCTTTTCGGCAAATATGGATATAAAAATTCCTTCCAGGATCGTACCGGCTAGCTCCCGGGCGAGTGCTACTACACATACGTGTGTCAGCATCCTGGGCTACGGAGGTGAGTTCAAGAGTAAATACATACTAAGAAAGAAAGGTCTACTTACCACTGATCGGCCATGTAGTATGTCATTATACGCTGGGGGACAAAAGTCGTCGGATAGCGATGTGCACATATATAGGTGGAGGTAGTATCGCGTACACAGGGTATAAAATGGTAGTGCATTGGCGGAGCTGTCATTTCTATTCCGCTGATTCGTGTGGAAATGTTTCCGACGTGATTAAGGCCGCTCAACAAGAAATAACACTCTGAAAGCGGAATGGTAATTGAAGCTAGATGCATGGGGCACTCCATTTCGGAAGTCGTTAGGGAATTCAATATTCCGAGATCCATAGTGTCAACAGTGTGCCGAGAATAACAAATTTCGGGCATTACCGCTCACCACTGACAACGCAGTGGCCGACGGCCTTCACTTAACGATCGAGAGCAGCGGCGTCTGCATAGAGTTGTCAGTGCTAACAGACGAGGAACACTGCGTGAAAATATCGCATAAATCAATGTACGACGTACGACGAACAGCTCCGTTAGGACAGTGCGGCGTAATTTGGCGTTAGTGGGCTGTAGCAGCAGAAGATCGATGCGAGTGCCTTTGATTACAGCACATCGGCTGAAGCGCCTCACCTGTGCTTGTGACCATATTGGTTGGACCCTGGACAACTGGAAACCATGGCGTGGTCAGCTGAGTACCGATTTTAATTGGTAAAACCGACTGTGGCGCAGATCCCACGAATCCAGTCCCAAGTTGTCAACAAGGCGCGGCGCAAGCTTGTGGTGTACACTGTAGTGAAGAATTATGAATTAAAATTTTTTGGGTGTATCTACGGATTGCTTTCCGTATTTCGCAAAAGCACACACTGAGATGACATAACTCATGGAATGCCTCCCAATGTCATGTCGGCTTCCATTTCTCTCTGTGTGGTGCAGCAGCTCGACGTGACATGGCCTCAATAAGTCGTTGGAAGTCCCCTGCAGATATACTGAGCCGTCCATAACTTCGAAAGTCGTGGGATAGGGGAAAGTTCAGGCAACGATAGTGGAAGTGGATAGAAAACAAGCACCCTTCCTTGCAAAGTAGACCACAAAGCCTCAGTAGCACAGAGATTTGTTGCCTGTATTGGTTGTGCTCACATGGAATGGACTAGGTGCTCTGGATGTTCTCCTACTTGGAGACCACTTGCAGCCATTCATGGGCGTCGTGCTCCCAAACAACAATATAATGTTACCGGGATACAGTTGTTCGCGATTGGTTTGAAGAACATCCTGGACAATTCAAGGGAATGGTTTAGCCACCCAGATCACCCAACATGAATCCCACATGGAATGGACTAGGTGTTCTGGATGTTCTCCTACTTGGAGACCACTTGCAGCCATTCATGGGCGTCATGTTCCCAAACAACAACATAATGTTACCGGGACACAGTTGTTCGCGATTGGTTTGAAGAACATCCTGGACAATTCAACGGAATGGTTTAGCCACCCAGATCACCCAACATGAATCCCACATGGAACGGACTAGGTGTTCTGGATGTTCTCCTACTTGGAGATCACTTGCAGCCATTCATGGGCGTCATGTTCCCAAACAACAATATAATGTTACCGGGACACAGTTGTTCGCGATTGGTTTGAAGAACATCCGGGACAATTCAAGGGAATGGTTTAGCCACCCAGATCAGCCGACATGAATCCCACCGAACATTTATGGGGAATGATCGAGAGGTCAGTTCGTGTACAACATCCTGCACCGGCAACACTTTCGCAGTTATGGACGGCTCACTATATCTGCAGGGGACTTCCAACGACTTGTTGAGTCCGTGTCACGTCGAGCTGCTGCACCACGCAGAGAGAAATGGAAGCCGACATGACATTTGGAGGCATTCCATGAGTTTTGTCATCTCAGTGTATGCTTTTGCGAAATACAGAAAGCAATCCGTGATAAACCCAAAAAAATTTAATTCATAATTTTACACTACAGTGTAAGAGTACTAGAGTCATAAGTAAAACTGATCATTTTTTCCATTTGTTACAGATTGTTAGCCCCTGCACAGTGAGCTATACAGGGAGTGGACAGAAATATGGAAACGCCAAAACATAACACATTACCACACACCTAACTTGGTGCAGGAAAACCTTCGGAATTCTAAACAGCTTACAGTCGTTCCGTAATAGATAAATACAGGTCCCATATAGTTTCAAGGGAATCTTATAAAATTCTTCCAGCAAAATAGGGGAAAGTTCAGGCAACGATAGTGGAAGTGGATAGAAATCAAGCACCCTTCCTTGCAAAGTAGACCACAAAGCCTCAATAACACAGGGGTTTGTTGCCTGTATTGGCCAAGGAAGATGCGATAGCTATGCGAACAGTGTGGACAAGGGCTCTGTCAACTTGGAAAACGGCAACACCATTGGAGAACAAGCATTGTACCATGAGATGGACCTAGTCACCCAAACTGGTCACATAATCCTTGGCAGTAATGTGACATTGCCGAGTAACCATGGGGTCAATGGAGTACCACAAAATGGCTGCCTAAATCGTCACTGAGTTCCCGCCATATCTCATTCTTCGGACTTACACTCGGCCTGACGTTGTGTAAGTAGGCTGTTTATGTTTTCTTATCGACAACGTTACGTAGCGCTCTATATGAAAATCACTGGCTGTGCTGTGTGCAGTCTTTGGCTAGTTTGCATTGTTGTCTGCCATTGTAGTGCTGGGCAGCGGCAGCTGGATGTGAACAGCGCGTAGCGTTGCGCAGTTGGAGGTGAGCCGCCAGCAGTGGTGGATGTGGGGAGAGAGATGGCGGAGTTTTGTAATTTGTCATGAACTGCTATATATATTATGACTATTAAGGTAAATACATTGTTTGTTCTCTATTAATATCTTTCATTTGCTAACTATCCCTATCAGTAGTTAGTGCCTTCCGTAGTTTGAATCTTTTATTTAGCTGGCAGTAGTGGCGCTCGCTGTATTGCAGTAGTTCGAGTAATGAAGATTTTTGTGAGGTAAGTGATTTCTGAAAGGTATAGTTTAATGTTACTCAGGGCCATTCTTTTGCAGGGATCTTTGGTAGTCAGATTGCGTTGCGCTAAAAATATTGTGTGTCAGTTTAAGCACAGTCTTGTATAATTTGTTCTAAGGGGACGTTTCAGTTGGAAACAATGTGAAACAAGACTCATTCGACCAAATGACTCTGTTCCATTGTTCCATGCTCCAAGTTTTATAGATTCGGCACCACGTTTTCTTGATGAGTGGTTTTGGAATTCCACGTCTCCCAGCAGTTTCCTGCTTACGGATCTCCCTTGGTGTTGCTTTGATGCTACAAAGCGATATGAAATGGAACAAGGATGTGAGGAATGTGGTAGGGAAGTGAAGAATTCTAGGAAATCGTGTTTCATCTGTAAAGGAGACTGCATTTAGGACGCTAGTGCGACCTAGTCTTGAGTTCTGCTTAGTGTTTGGGAATCCGCACCACGTCGGATTAAAGAAAGACACGGAAGCAACTCTGAGGCGGGCTGCTAGATTTGTTTCTGGTAGGTGGCACGGGAAAAGAAATGACTAGTAGTGGTACGGGATACCGTCCGCTACCCGCCGTAAGGTGGACTGTGGAGTATCGATGTAGATGTAAATGTAGACAGGGTTCGTGAGTGCGACATTCAAATCTGCAGCTGTCGTACTCCTATTTTTCGTCAAAAACGCCTTTAGTGAGCGTCCGTCACGACTACTCAACACACTCTTTCGTGCGCGGATGGTGTTTCTTCGCTTTCACTGTATACGGTGTATTTCGTCGATACGGTGTCTCCTGAAACACCAAGCACTTCTACTACCTTGGTCACGGAAGCACCCAACATACGAGCACCAACAATTTGGCTACATTCAAACGCACTGAGCTCCTACATAATACATTCACAACTACACAGAACAGTGTTCTGACTGCTGCTGACACCTGCAACGTATTGAGGACATTACACAGGTGCCGTTCGTGGTCAAATACGACAGTGCAACCAGCATGCTTGGCTAGCATCTGCATTAATGTTCAAGCATACATTTCTTGCGGTGTTTCCGTCAGCTGTAACTCAGGAATCAGTGGGTTTCGGCGGCATCTTTATTCTTATACCCCTACGAGGCTGTAGAGATCAGGAGGAAGCTAGCTGTGAAGATCTCATGAAATTCTTTATGGTCGTTCTCGTCACTCGTCTCCCCGCTACTTCCGGAAGGCCGGTGTGGGTGTTTTCCGTCTTGACGAACCTCTTTGCCATACATGTATGGAATTTTACAGTTTGTTTCCGCTGAGTTAGGCGTGCAACTAGTTGCCCGATGTTTTCTTCTCGTCAGAACGTTAAGCTTTTTCTACAGATTCTCATTCGTAATTATACAGTGGACTGTTTTATTTCCAAAGCAACACGGGACTCCAAAAAAAAAAGAAATTGTTCAAATGGCTCTGTGCACTATGGGACTTAACATCTGTGGTCATTAGTCCCCTAGAACTTAGAACTACTTAAACCTAACTAACCTAAGGACATCACACACATCCATGCCCGAGGCAGGATTCGAACCTGTGACCGTAGCGGTCAAGGCGGGATTCCAACTGGAGATAAATCACCCATGTACTGGAAGGAGAACAGGGTACCCCATAATTTATAGTGAATAATGGTAGAGTTTATTAACCAGCAAAAGAATGAGAGCGTAATAGAGGGAAGTACTAGCCTCTCGGGAGCACTGATCGTTATCACACCCAAGAAGTTATTGGGCAGTACAAAGAAATAGACATTCTGTTGTGATGATTGCTACTTGAATAGTAAAATGATGACAGATGCGTATCTGATACTGAATATTACGGAGATCCTGTACAGCTTAGCGCAATGTAACTACTTTCCCACGATAGACCTAAAAATTGGCTACCACCAGTCGGAAGTATATCAGAGAACAGACTGAAGACTGCACGTACCGTCTCTTCGGGCCATTACCAGTACTGGTGAATGCCATTTGGCTTAAAAACTGCACCAGCCACATTTCAGTGGTTGTTGAATGGAATGTGAAGAAGTTTAAGGCTGTGCCAACGCATGGTGTAGATTGATGATATTATTGTTTTTTCAAAGAATGTCGATGAACACGTCCAGTGACCGAAAGAAATTTTTAAGAGATTGCCTTCTGCATACTTGACCATAAGCACTGATAATTGCCACTATGCATTAAGGGAAGTGAACTGCTTAGGAGATATGATTTCCCAAGATTATGTGAAAACTGATCACTTATTGATGAATGCAGTGCATAGTTTCCTGGCACCAGAAGCAAATAAAGAGTTAGACACTTTTAGGATTAGCTAATTACTATAGAAAGTTTGTATGTAATAGGATTTGTGTATATTTCACGACCACTTACTCATCTGTTGAAGAAGAGTGTGAATTTCTAATGAACAGCAGAATATCAAGCCATATTTGAATAACAACTAGGCCTGTGTCGACCTTCCTGAATGATAAAAAGAAATTTATTTTATCATGTGACGCTAGCAACCAGATGACAGGTTGTGTCTGAGTCAAAAAGTACAGGCTAAGGAACATCCAGCAGCTTGCACTTGATGGCCATTGAACAAGGCTGAGAATAATTCCTCTACCACAGGGAGAGAGATGTTTAGTTTGATATACTATGTCATGTGTTTCAGATGTTATCTGTATAGCAAGAAATTTAAATTGTTGACAGATCATAAAGCATCAAAATGGTTGTTACGTTTAAAGGACGACTGAGGAGACTTACACGATAGGCAATAAAGCTAAGTGAGTTTGATTTTGAAGTGGTTCACATACCAGGTAAATAACTTGGTAACTCAGATGGGCTTAGCAAAAAGATCGGTGTATTACAGATACTGGGGCATGTCCTTACTGAGTGGCAGGCAGCAGTAGCCACTGATGCAGAGTACAAACTATTCACAACACAGCTGCAGTTTGTCAGACACGATAGTGTGTTAAGTAGGTCAACGAGACTTGGACCATGTCACATTGATTGCTGCACTATGAGCAAGGGTATTGAAGGAACCTCTCGATCATTTGTTTTCTGGGCGTAGAGAGCATTGGACAAGAGACTGAAGACTATCTGAGTGTTATTGGTGGATGAATGGGAGGACTTGGATGAGTATGTGAGAAACTGTGTGTCATGAGCACAATATGCAGATTTAAGTCATCAACAACTGTTGCAACAGATGTTGCCAGAGGCATCTAAACCCTCTGAGATGATTAGAGTGGATATTTTATTTTAGGACTATTTGGCTAGACACCGTCGTAGAACAGCTACGTTCTCACCATTATAGACCATTTCTTGTGGTATGTCGCAACGTTCACCATTCTACTGGCGAACACAGCAGTGCATGTGAAGGTAAACGACTGGTTCCTGCAGTCTGGTATCTCTGAGACAATGATCATGGACCAATGTACACTCCTGGACATGAACACTGGCCGGCAGCTGGCCGCCATACAGTCCAACAAAGCACTGATAGCACATGGGGCAAATAACATGGCGAAACTCCTAACTGTCTGAACAATCTGGCAACACTGTAGACTGCGGCGTTTCCTGGAGTAAGTCTTGTCACCTGCCATGGTCTAGCAGGAAACAGCGCATCATCGGAGTGCAATGTATTGCAGTCGAAACCACCCATTTCCTAAATTTTCATGGCGACTTGCGTCTGACTGCTGAAGTCCTGGGTCTAATGGTAACACAGCTACAATGCATTTAACTATTTGGCACACCAGTAATAACAGTTCAATCCAGTAATATTTTTGTGACATAGATCTTCGCATATTGTCTGCCTCTGAATGCCACATGCGTCAGACCCTTCCAGTACCCACTTGCTGGCAGTCGGCACTGGCTGCCGCGGTAGAGCTTGGCTACCTCGCACTGTGTAGGAAGTGGCAGCTACCACTCGTCATGTTGGAGAATGCAAGAAGCTCTACTGTTGTTGAGTGACGCTCCACAAAAATGTCAGTGATTTGCACTTCACACTTGATAGCAATGGAGGCAGGGGGCCCATTTTTTGTGATGAGTACTGTAACACACAAACATGCAAGATATGAGTATGGCTCAGAATTAATTTTATAGTTTGTGATCCTATCAGAACGCCTCACTGAGTTATTTGATGTCATCATTAATGTTTTATATCTCATTTCTTTTCTTTTTAGAAGGGATTATACATGTAATTTTTAGCCTGTAATCCTTATGTTTTTGTCAAGCATCAGTGATTAACCGTGGTGTAATGAGTTTTACTGTCACTGGTTGATTTCTTACGGTAAATGTATGCGTTAATGGTTCAAATGGCTCTGAGCACTATGGGACTTAACATCTGAGATCATCAGTCCACTAGAACTTAGAACTACGTAAACCTAACTAATCAAGGACATCACACACATCCATGCTCGAGGCAGGATTCGAGCCTGCAACCGTAGCGGTCGCGCGGTTCCAGACTGAAGCGCCTAGAACCGCTCGGTCACAGCGGCCGGCTGTGTATGCGATAAACTATGTAAATATCTTGCACTGCATGCTCTATAGCAACGCAGGCACATTACAAATTTTGAGATCCACCTACGGATTCATGGAGAAATTAATGCAAATCGAAAGTGATATTTAAGGTACTGAATTAGATGAAGTGTCCTGCTGAGTGGTGGAGTAAGGCATTGATAAATTGGTATACTTGGAGTAACGCTATTAATTGAACATGAACTCAGTTTAATACAGCTTTGAGGATGACATCCACGAATGCAATGAACTGACAATATCCTTCTGCGACGACTGAAGAATAAAACATAGATGATCTTCTATAGTGAATACATAGTCAGTGCCCATGAGGATAAAGTATTGAGGGTCAGGAGAGACGAAGAGCCGTGGGAGTTGGGTTTTCCGGAGTGGTAGTTACACAGAAGTGCCTGGGAGCCTGGTGATTTTTTTTAATGTCCTGTGACGAGCGTGCTGTAGCGTTCTCGCTTCCCGCGCCCGGGTTCCCGGGTTCGATTCCCGGCGGGGTCAGTGATTTTCTCTGCCTCGTGATGACTGGGTGTTGTGTGGTGTCCTTAGGTTAGTTAGGTTTAAGTAGTTCTAAGTTCTAGCGGACTGATGACCTCAGATGTTAAGTCCCATAGTGCTCAGAGCCTGTGACGAGGGCCTCCCGTCGGGGAGACCGTTCGCCTGGTGCAAGTCTTTCGATTTGACGCCACTTCGGCGACTTGCGCGTCGATGGGGATGAAATGATGATGATTATGACAACACAACACCCAGTCCCTGAGCGGAGAAAATCTCCGACCCAGCCGGGAATCGGACCCGGGCCCTTAGGATTGACAGCCTGTCGCGCTGACCACTCAGCTACCGGAGGCGGACAGCCTGGTGATGGAGCAAGGCAGCAATGTTGGTGGCGTTGCAGCAGCTGCAGGTGTCTGGGTCTTTGGCATAATGCTATGTACAGCTGCTGATCCGTCTTGGAGTTGGAGTTGAACTAGCCTACGAGAGGGCTGCCGGCGATCTACGTACTTGTCCTGAGGAACACAGATGCGTGGTCACATGATCAAGTGACCATGTGGCCATGAGTAGGTCCCCTTCAACTGTAGCGCTGTTTACCGCAATCTGCATGCTACATAGAGGGGCAACCTGAGTTCTCAGATACTGTAGCTGCTGCAGGAGACTTGACGGTAAACAGCGCAGTAATCTGTTGATAAACAGCTGCGGTGCAACAGCAGAGCAGACAGAGAATGAGGGGCAATCACCAGAGCGAAGTGGAAATAGACAAGAAGGCAATAAGACAACGGAAAATGTTTGTCACGAAAGAAGCATGAAGAGTCCTAAGTGGCGATGGAAAAGACACAAGCAGTGGCTGAGCCAACAGTGAAGATTCCATGGGAATGCAGTTCAGGCCTAGACGAACATGAGTCCAGTGGCAACAGCAGGAACTGTTGGCGGGAAGCTGGGTGAGAAACATAGAGGTAGCCATGGCAATTTCGGCGGCCAGGATGATAGCGATCGAGCCTGCTGGGGCAGGGCCGGTGACTATCGTGGAAGGAGCCACAGCGTGGACTGTGGCTGTGGCAGTCGTCGCATGGCGTCAACAGTAGGAGCAGCCACAGGAATGATATGGCAGTCCCAGTGGAGAAGGCAGTGCAGGGAGGAATAGCTGTGAGAAGGACAGCTGTGTCAGTGCGAGCGGAGGCAGCAGCGGCGGCATGGAGAGGGCTGGCCATGATAGCAACAGCTGTGCTATTCTAATTTAGGTTTTCCCTAAATCGCTTCAGGCAAATGCCAGATGGTTCCTTTGAAGGGGAACGGCCGATTTCCTTCCTCATCCTTTCCTAATGCAAGCTTGTGCTCCATCTCTAGTAACCACGTTGTCGAGACTAATCTCCTCCTCCTCTTCCTCCTCCTCTTCCTCCTCCTCTTCCTCCTCCTCCTCTAGGAACGGCTGTGGCAACGGTGGCGACATCGTCGGGGCTGTGACAGTGCCAACGGAGGCAGCAGCAGCGGCGCACAGAGGGACGGCCGTGAGAGGAATGTACACTCCTGGAAATGGAAAAAAGAACACATTGACACCGGTGTGTCAGACCCACCATACTTGCTCCGGACACTGCGAGAGGGCTGTACAAGCAATGATCACACGCACGGAACAGCGGACACACCAGGAACCGCGGTGTTGGCCGTCGAATGGCGCTAGCTGCGCAGCATTTGTGCACCGCCGCCGTCAGTGTCAGCCAGTTTGCCGTGGCATACGGAGCTCCATCGCAGTCTTTAACACTGGTAGCATGCCGCGACAGCGTGGACGTGAACCGTATGTGCAGTTGACGGACTTTGAGCGAGGGCGTATAGTGGGCATGCGGGAGGCCGGGTGGACGTACCGCCGAATTGCTCAACACGTGGGGCGTGAGGTCTCCACAGTACATCGATGTTGTCGCCAGTGGTCGGCGGAAGGTGCACGTGCCCGTCGACCTGGGACCGGACCGCAGCGACGCACGGATGCTCGCCAAGACCGTAGGATCCTACGCAGTGCCGTAGGGGACCGCACCGCCACTTCCCAGCAAATTAGGGACACTGTTGCTCCTGGGGTATCGGCGAGGACCATTCGCAACCGTCTCCATGAAGCTGGGCTACGGTCCCGCACACCGTTAGGCCGTCTTCCGCTCACGCCCCAACATCGTACAGTCCGCCTCCAGTGGTGTCGCGACAGGCGTGAATGGAGGGACGAATGGAGACGTGTTGTCTTCAGCGATGAGAGTCGCTTGTGCCTTGGTGCCAATGATGGTCGTATGCGTGTTTGGCGCCGTGCAGGTGAGCGCCACAATCAGGACTGCATACGACCAAGGCACACAGGGCCAACACCCGGCAACATGGTGTGGGGAGCGATCTCCTACACTGGCCATACACCACTGGTGATCGTCGAGGGGACACTGAATAGTGCACGGTACATCCAAACCGTCATCGAACCCATCGTTCTACCATTCCTAGACCGGCAAGGGAACTTGCTGTTCCAACAGGACAATGCACTTCCGCATGTATCCCGTGCCACCCAACGCGCTCTAGAAGGTGTAAGTCAGCTACCCTGGCCAGCAAGATCTCCGGATCTGTCCCCCATTGAGCATGTTTGGGACTGGATGAAGCGTCGTCTCACGCGGTCTGCACGTCCAGCACGAACGCTGGTCCAACTGAGGCGCCAGGTGGAAATGGCATGGCAAGCCGTTCCACAGGACTACATCCAGCATCTCTACGATCGTCTCCATGGGAGAATAGCAGCCTGCATTGCTGCGAAAGGTGGATGTACACTGTACTAGTGCCGACATTGTGCATGCTCTGTTGCCTGTGTCTATGTGCCTGTGGTTCTGTCAGTGTGATCATGTGATGTATCTGACCCCAGGAATGTGTCAATAAAGTTTCCCCTTCCTGGGACAATGAATTCACGGTGTTCTTATTTCAATTTCCAGGAGTGTATGTGGCAGCGCTGCAGAGGCAGCGGTGGCGACGTCGTCGCTGCAAGAGGGACAGCCATGGTAGTGCTGATGGCGAAAAGCCCGTTGAGGGAGAAGACACAGCAAACGAACCAATATCTGAAGGAACAGAGAAACACGAAAAAGACGCGGAATGATGACAGCATGGAAGTAAAGGCACGTAGAGATAACAATGAAGCAGATCGCCTAAGATACATGGGAGAGAGAGGAAGGGCAGGAACGGGAGGTTGCTGATATGGGAATGGAAAATGTAAAGCAGTTGAAAAATACATAACAGTGAAAAGGCGAAGCTGCGCTCCAACAAAACGATGGAAAACACATCTGGGGACAGGGCAGTAGACGTGAAGCGCGAACTCGTCGACATCGTCGTCTTCGTCCCGTCTGGGTACCGCCATCCACGGCAAGAGTGCCAGCCATAGCTCTGTCGACCAGGTGACACTTGCCGTGGCATGGCAGCACTGGGTTTGGCATGTCAGAGGGTAGGTAGCCAGGTGACAGACGAGATAAGGAGCTGGTACAGCAGCCAGCGAAACGTGACCAGGCACAGATGCACATGGAGCTAGAGCAGGTGACATGGGAGCAGCTGGCGCCAAACGAGCTGGTGACGCCAAGCTGCTGATGCTGGATAAGTCAGCGGAGCCAGATTCACTGGCTCAGTAATTTAACAGACTTGCAATGCAGGAGCTGGGAGGGCTCAAGACACAGGAATCATTGATAGTGGCTGAGGAGAAGGCAAAGGAGACCACTTGTGGGCGTGTTTGACTGCGCAGGGATGCATGATGACGCGCCGAGGTCCGCTGAGATGTGTGGAGGCGATGATGCCAGTGGACCAGCAATGCATGAGCCAGCAGTGTGTGTACCAATGAGGTGTCAGCTTGTGACAGGCAGGACAGCGATGTGCGTCTTGATTATCAGCAAGCTGGTGGAATGCATGGCAGCATAGGGCGTCTTAGCAGAGTGCAGGCATATAGCAGCAATCAGCAGGACTAGCAAATGCTGCAGGCCAACCATTGGGGCAATGGGCAGCATCATGCTGAGCGGTGTGTAGGTGAGTCAGTGGAGTGCCAGTCGGTGGCAAGGACACCAGCAGCACATGAGGTGCTGTGTGGGAGATGGAGTGGAGCTATGGATGGTGCCGGAGGTAGTCAGTGGAGGAAGAGGCCTTTCCACAAATACCTGATCCAACACCAGAGTAGCATGGATGTCTGTAGTGTGACTGCACTTCTGCAGTATCTCCTCTTGCAAGATTTATAGTTGTTCCCAGTGGTGGAGTAAAATGGAGTCCATGGAGGTCACAGGGAAGAACATGACACAGAGATTCCACATAAATGACGAGTGTTACATGTATTACAAAACCAGAACCCATGACACCAGCTGAAGCACATGTCCTACAAAAGAACAGAACAGAGAAGAAAAACACACAATATCAATATCCTCACCACTAACTGAAGTGACCTGGTGAGTTGTGGACTAAGGCAGTAATACTGTTTATTGAGCATGAACTCAGTTTAGTACAGTTGGAGGACAAAGTTCACGCATGTGGCAGTGTCCGTGGTGTTGCAGCGGCTGCAGGTGTCAGCGTCTGACTGCATGGGTGACGATCCGTGTACAAGCTGGAGTTGAACTGACTAACGAGGGACTCAGCAGCAAATTAAGCACTCTTGTTGAAGAACATTGGTGTGCAGTCATATGGACAGAGCAGCAGTCTGTTGACAAACAGCTGCTTTGAGATGATGTAGGGACCATGCCTAGCTTGCAGAGTATATCCAAGAAAGGCGGTGGCCAAATATGCAGCAGCCCAGCCCTGCATATGCTACATTAGATTTAAACAACAAAATTGTCTATTTTTGGGACAACTCAAAGTGGAAGGAAGTTGCTAACGCTGGCGCCAGCTAACGTCTACAGTTGTGCCTAACTGCTATAACACAGAGGAACAACATTCACTTCATAACTATTCATCTAACATATAGGTAATACGCGTTGAACAAAACTCAAATTCGTGTCATCGACAGTCGAGTCGAGGATCTTCAGAGACGTTTCTATAGTGAAGAAACTTGGTATTCACGAAGGAGATATCTGTGACCATTAGAACAGATTACTACTGAGTCAAGTTTGTGAGAAAACCGAATGTGTAAAGGTTTTCTTCAGTTTTTGTTAAAGAATTTCTTCCAAAATTTGCAACTCCTTTAATGAAACAGGAAGTACAAATCTAGAGTGCACTGGTCTGCACTGTGATTAGAACTGGAGAACTCAGGCCGCCCTTGAGTCACAAGATGTGTGTGGAACCAATGAGCTGACGATACGCTGCCAAGCCTCATAACTCAACGCTAAAAGTTAAGAACAGTTATTACTTATGTGAAATATGGCATTCTTGGAGTCCAAAAATTAAATTTTCTATCTCAATGTCTCATATTACGTGAGGATTATGTGATGTACCAAGTGATTTTACCGGATCAACTCAGGTCCACGTGCAGAAGTAAAAGCATTGTCACAGGGTTGTCAAATATTTGCAACGGTGATGCCAAGTCTTCGCTGTGCCAGGGGCAGCTGCATAGTGAAATGCTTGTCGTACTCGTATTAAATGGGCGCTCAGAGTTGAAGCGCGAGTGCGTTTGGTTTTAAGCGGCGTTATCTGGGTTATGTTTGAACTATAATTCCTCATTTCTTAACCTTTATGGCGTGGAAGGGGTTGCTAATGCAGCTTATATAATTTCAGTGCACTAATATTAGAGCTAGTCCGCCCTCGTGGTCTTGCGGTAGCGTTCTCACTTCCCGAGCGCGGGGTCCCGGGTTCGATTCCCGGCGTGGTCAGGGATTTTTCCTGCCTCGAGACGACTGGGTGTTGTTGTGTCGTCTTCATCATCATCATTCATCCCCATTACGGTCGGAGGAAGGCAACGGCAAACTATCTCCACTAGGACCTTGCCTAGTAAGGCGGTGCGGGTCTCCCGCATCATTCCCCTACGCTCTGTAAAGAAGCACAGGACTTCGTTTCCATTTTTTTTCAATATTTGAGCTAGTGATATTGGTTTCAGACCATGCAGCATACAGCATGTGAAATATTAAGGTATGCAATTTTCCACCACAATTACAACTTCCTCAAAATACAAATGAATAAAATAATTACTTGTATAATTCGCAACTAACTCTTATTTCAATGGAACAAAAAGTAACTGGAAATCAACCTTTGCCTACTTAAGAAGCGGTAAGACATCAAACACTTTGCTCATCGAAATCGACTGTGTCTACGCACTGTCTTGTGCCACATACAAATACAATTTCTCGAGTACCACGAGAATACAGAAACATGTTGGTTGGAATGGAAGCAAAAAGAAACGCAAATGACTGATTAGTCCTCGCCACGCAGCAATCAATTCACCTGAGTATTCCAGCAGCGATTAAGCAGTGCTGCTGCAAGGCGGTAACAGTCAGCATGGGCCAGGGCTGTGCAGTCGCCGTTGGTGTACTGGTCATTTTCGCGTTTAGCTGTACCTGTTAAAATATACCGATAAAACTAATATCGCAATAGATTAATATGGGCCCGCTCTGCCAAATTGGCACTTAAATTTCGATTTAAAAATCGTTTTGTTTCTCGCTGGAAACAAACTGACGCTTTCAAACGACGCTGGGCGTCAGGTAAATGATGTGATGAGCAGCATTTTTATGGACTGGCTCCTGTTCCACACTGAAAAAACTAAATTGCGAATACCTGCCAGAGAGACATGCTGTATAATCCGTACCAACTAGCCTGTTAATTGCGTTCGTCATGTTCTCTTCTTGTTTGGTCCCTAAATGATGTGAAAAATCCAAATTCATGTCAATGATGCTTTCTTCAAATTTTTCCAGTGACTTTCTTTGTGTGTTGTTGCTTGGTACTCATAAAGCAGACCATTATGCCTGCTACCACGAGGTATTGGATCGAGGTTGCCAGAAGGCTTACAAATCGTATACGAAATTAAATGTCACAAGTGCAACAGCACTTGATTACCCGGAATATTCTGTGACATGCATTTTATCTGTTCTCACGGTGTTAAATCAACAGAAATTATTTCAGAGTTCAGCCTGCGACACTGGCCTCTCATTGTCGTCTTTTATTATTGGGTTTTTCTGATTCCCGTGGGAACGGAATGGCGACGTAAATGTGCTATTCTGCAAGGCGAAACATCAAGCTTCCATTATTCCAGATTCACTGGTCATGTGCATCGACACCAAATAGGGATAGGAAAGCTCTTGCTTATGGACGAATAAGAGTAATGTTATTAACAATAACAGACTAATAATGAATGAAGTTTATTGCATTACCGAAGAAGTTTGACGATTAAAAATAAATAAAAATAGGCTGATCGTTCAATTGGCGTAAAGCAAGGTTTTCTTAGCATTTTGTTAGTGAATTCCATTCTGGCTATTTGCAGAGGAGAAGAAAGAAAGAAACTGGAGCATTATAATTGGTAGTCTAGTGGATCTGAACCAGCAACTACCCTTGCATAGATAACGAGATGACTATGGCGCCAAGGAGTAAACATGATAATACTTCAGTTAGCTTTTTGTCATTGCTATGGTGGTAGTTAATGCAGGCAGTTCACAACATGAAGTACAAAATCAGTTGAAATTTAAGCGTGGAATTACTTTCCTAGGGTTCCAAAATCAAATTTACGATGTCGATGTCACTTAAATGCGATGACTTTTCAGATTACTTCATCAGTATGAAAAGAGAATAAAAGAATTTAGCAGGATTACCCAGAAGAAGAAACAGTAAATACTACACACTTGCGACCTCAAACGGACTGTATCCACGTCCGGTCTTGTGTCACACACAGCTAGAAAATCAGGAATGCAACCAAAATGTGGAGATATTATGGATAACAGACTAATACGTCGATAACACAGAGTAATAAATCAAACTGCAGGTCGCAGGTTAGAATCCTGCCTCGGACATGGATGTGTGTGATGTCCTTAGGTTAGTTAGGTTTAAGTAGTTCTAGGTTCTAGGGGACTGATGACCTCAGAAGTTAAGTCCCATAGTGCTCAGAGCCATTTGAACCTTTTTTTTAAACTGCAGATTCACAGGGAAAACTGAATCTATGACTATGGAAGCAGAAACAAAATAATACAAATAAGAAAATGTGCAGTTGAGCACTTTCATACGTTTTCACCTTCAGATCTACCATAAGTAATGCATACTCCAACTTGTTCATCGTTTCCGTGATTCATCCCGTCTGGTTTGATACCGAGATGATGAATAAAATACGGATTCTGTCAGTGACAGTTGCTTCGAATCTTTCCAGAGATTTCCTCTTGTTTTGTTGCTGATGTAGGCTAGCATTCACGAAGCAGACGACTATGGCTATTTGTGAGAGGAGGTTGCCAGGAGACATATGGCATGGACAGCAAAGTTTAGTCACTTACTTTGACAGTTACAGTTAGCACCTCAGTCAAAACAGTATCGAAAAGACGTTGTAAGATACAGTTTTTGCGGCAAAATTGGAACTGATTTCGAAATCAGCTACCATTTTAGAAAGTGAGTTTTTCTATCCCCATTTGGTACCCAAGTACATGACCAGTGATTCTGAAAGAGTGGAATGTTGTAGGCTTCGCCACGCAGAATACGCACACTTACCTCTCCATCTCATTCTCAGGAAAATAACAAAAGTCAAATACCAAATGCGACAACAGGAGGCCGATGACACAGGCAGAACTCTGCAAACAGTTTCTGTTGATTTAGCACCGTGACGACAGATAAATTTATGTCACAGTATATTACTCAACAATCGAATAGCTTGTATGACTCTGCCACTAATACAAATAGCTACGAATTTGCGATTACGACCATGGTTTATCATTGACACAGCTAGTGGTTTTAGAGTTGCATATGGAAATGGAAGACTATATTTGATAATTTTGTTCTGCTGCTGTTACACAGTTCAGTAAACCAATATGGAAATTCTGGGTAATCAAGTTCGTGCTTCAATTTTGATGTTAGATTACGATTACAATTCATAAGCCCTCAGGAAACCTCGATCCAATCCAATATCTCGTGCAAACAGGCATAGCGGTCAGCTTTACGAGCATCAGGCAACAACACACAAAAGAGGTAGCTGGAAACATTCGAAGGAACCATTAGTGACATGGATATGGATGCCATTCATCACTTAGGTACCAAACAAGAACGGAACGCTATGAAAGCAATGAACTGTTCAGTGCAAACTATCCGTATGGGCTATGGGCATTTCTGCTTATATATTTCAAGCATTTCTGATTTATATATATATATATATATATATATATATATATATATATATATATATATATATATATGACATCCGGTCTGTGACGAAGGTTAATGACATCTTAGAGAGAGTAGGTTCCTTGAAATGGCAATGGGCTGGCCACGTTGCAAGAAGAAAAGACAACAGATGGACGAAGCTAGTACTGGAGTGGAGTCCGAGAGAGCACCGGAGGCCTAGAGGAAGACCACCAGACAGATAGGACAAAGACATCAAGAAGATCGCTGGTAACACCTGGCAGAGAACTTCCCAAGACCGTCCCACTTGGAGAAGACTTCTGAAAGCCTACCTGAATCCACGACTCGAAGAGGCCACATCATCTAATGATTGAATTTGCTGATGATGATGATGATATATATATTACATATCAAGAAGAAATGCCCATAGCCCAGACGGATAATTTAGTTTGAACATACTTTTCAGTACTTTTCTTTAAATCTTCAAATGAATTGATTACTGTGTGAATTGGAATAATTACATTGATGAGCCAAAATATTATGACCACCCGCTTAATAGCTAGTTTGGCCGTGTCTGGAACGAAATACATCACTGATTCTGCGTATCAGGGGTACAACAGTTTGTTGGTAGGTTTGCGGAGGTATGTGGTATTAGATGCCTGCGCACAGGTCATGTAATTCGAGTAAATAACGGGCCGCTGATTTGCGTAAGTGGTGGTGACACCCGATAGCGACCTAGACGGGTTCCATAGGATTTACATCAGGCGAATTTGGTCACCGAGACGTCAATGTGAGTACACTAAAATGCTCCTCAAACCACTGTAGCATGGTTCTAGCTCCGAGACACGGACAGTTTAACTGAGGAGAGATAACAACGCCGTAAGGGAATACACCAAGCGTGAAGGGACGCAGGTGGTTCACAGCTGTCAGCGTGTCTTCGTTTACTACCACAGGTCCCATTCAAGCGCAGTAGACTATTTCTCATAGCATGACACTGCTCCTGCCAGCCCGCGTCTGTGGCGCGCTACACGGTTCGAGCGGCTGTTCACCTCGATGACGGCGTTTGTGGAGACGAACATCGACCTAGTGGAAAAAAATGTAATTCACCTGGAGAGCCGACAAGTTTCTATTGATCGATAGTCGAATTCTGATGATCCCATGCACACTGCAATCGCAACTGACAATGTCGCTGGATCAGAATGTGAACGTCCAACCATTTAGCGCCTAGTAGTAGATTCACTGTCCTTCTATTTCCATAGATGCTCACGACAGTAGCACGTGAACACTCGACCAGCTTCGCCGTTTTCGAGATGCTCATTACGTAGTTTTGTTACCGCGTCACGTGCCCGCAAAGCCACCAGGCGGCATCCAATCTCGTGGTGGGCAGTGGTCATAATGTTTTGGCTGATCAGTGTAGTTAACTGCGTTTCCTCTTGCTTCCATCCCAGTAAAAATACTTCTGTCTTCTTGTGATGGTCGTGAAATTCCATTTGGATGTGCCACAAGATTACACGTAGACACAGTCAATTTCGAGGAGCAAAGTGTTTGATATCTTACTGTTTCGTGATATGTGGGTGAAGATTGATTTTCAATTACTGTTTGTTAAATTGAAATAAGTTTTAGTTGCAAACTATAAAAGTAAGAGCTTTATTTGTTTGTGTTTTGGGGAAATTGTAACTGTGATGAAAAATTATATACCTCAATATTTCACATGCCGTTTATTGCGTGAGCAGAATGAATTTTCTCTAGTTTTGATATAGCTGCACTGATATTATATAACACCAGCGTCAAGAGACCCCTTCCAAGCCGGAAAGCCTCAAAAATGAGAAATTCTAGATTACACCCAACTGAATGCTTTAAATATAGATAGCCTGAAAGTAGACGTTAGAAAGTATACGCAGATAACGTTGCTTAAAAACCAAACGAGCTCGCGCCTCAACTCAGAAACCATATAAAATGAGCATGACAAGCATTTCACTACATACAGGGTGTTTAAAAAATGACCGGTATATTTGAAACGGCAATAAAAACTAAACGAGCAGCGATAGATATACACCGTTTGTTGCAATATGCTTGGGACAATAGTACATTTTCAGGCAGACAAACTTTCGAAATTACAGTAGTTACAATTGTCAACAACAGATGGCGCTGCGGTCTGGGAAACTCTATAGTACGATATTTTCCACATATCCACCATGCGTAGCAATAATATGGCGTAGTCTCTGAATGAAATTACCCGAAACCTTTGACAACGTGTCTGGCGGAATGGCTTCACATGCAGATGAGATGTACTGCTTCAGCTGTTCAATTGTTTCTGGATTCTGGCGGTACACCTGGTCTTTCAAGTGTCCCCACAGAAAGAAGTCACAGGGGTTCATGTCTGGCGAATAGGGAGGACAATCCACGCCGCCTCCTGTATGTTTCGGATAGCCCAAAGCAATCACACGATCATCGAAATATTCATTCAGGAAATTAAAGACGTCGGCCGTGCGATGTGGCCGGGCACCATCTTGCATAAACCACGAGGTGTTCGCAGTGTCGTCTAAGGCAGTTTGTACCGCCACAAATTCACGAAGAATGTCCAGATAGCGTGATGCAGTAATCGTTTCGGATCTGAAAAATGGGCCAATGATTCCTTTGGAAGAAATGGCGGCCCAGACCAGTACTTTTTGAGGATGCAGGGACGATGGGACTGCAACATGGGGCTTTTCGGTTCCCCATATGCGCCAGTTCTGTTTATTGACGAAGCCGTCCAGGTAAAAATAAGCTTCGTCAGTAAACCAAATGCTGCCCACATGCATATCGCCGTCATCAATCCTGTGCACTATATCATTAGCGAATGTCTCTCGTGCAGCAATGGTAGCGGCGCTGAGGGGTTGCCGCGTTTGAATTTTGTATGGATAGAGGTGTAAACTCTGGCGCATGAGACGATACGTGGACGTTGGCGTCATTTGGACCGCATCTGCAACACGGCGAACGGAAACCCGAGGCCGCTGTTGGATCACCTGCTGCACTAGCTGCACGTTGCCCTCTGTGGTTGCCGTACGCGGTCGCCCTACCTTTCCAGCACGTTCATCCGTCACGTTCCCAGTCCGTTGAAATTTTTCAAACAGATCCTTTATTGTATCGCTTTTCGGTCCTTTGGTTACATTAAACCTCCGTTGAAAACTTCGTCTTGTTGCAACAACACTGTGTTCTAGGCGGTGGAATTCCAACACCAGAAAAATCCTCTGTTCTGAGGAATAAACCATGTTGTCTACAGCACACTTGCACGTTGTGAACAGCACACGCTTACAGCAGAAAGACGAAGTACAGAATGGCGCACCCACAGACTGCGTTGTCTTCTATATTTTTCACATCACTTGCAGCGCCATCTGTTGTTGAAAATTGTAACTACTGTAATTTCGAAAGTTTGTCCACCTGAAAATGTACTGTTGTCCCAAGCATATTGCAACAAACGATGTATTTCTATCGCTGCTCGTTTAGTTTTTATTGCCGTTTCAAATATACCGGTCATTTTTGAAACACCCTGTAGCTGCCCCCTGGCACAGCTAAGACGTGGCAACACCTCTGGATCGTTTACTACGGCATGTGGCCCAAACTGTTCCAGTAAATTCACGTGGCATTCCC
This sequence comes from Schistocerca cancellata, assembly GCF_023864275.1. Classification (NCBI taxonomy): domain Eukaryota; kingdom Metazoa; phylum Arthropoda; class Insecta; order Orthoptera; family Acrididae; genus Schistocerca; species Schistocerca cancellata. The sequence continues at coordinate 206,093,555 of NC_064629.1, read as the reverse complement.
TTTCCACTTCGATTAATATGCTACGTAATCCTCATGCAAGATCAGCAACTGAGGTAGAAAATTTAATTTTTGGACTCCAAGGTCCCGTACTTCACATAAGTAACAACCGTTCTTAATTTTTGGCGTTGCGTTGTGAGCCTTAGCAGCGTATCGTCAGCTCAGTGGTTCAACACACGTCTTGTGATGCTAGGGTGGCATAAGTTCTCAGTTCTAATTATAGTGCAGACCAGTGCACTCTAAGTTCCTACTTTCAATTTCATTTAGTGGAGCTGCAAATTTTGGAAGAAATTCTTTAATAAAATCTAAAGAAAACCTTTACACATTAATTCTTCTCACAAGCTCGACTCAATAACCTGTGTTAATGGTCATAGACATCTGCTTCGAGAATACCATGCTTCTTCACTATGTAAACCTCTATCAAGATCCTCCATTCGACTTTCGACGACACGAATTTTAGTTTTGTTTGTCACATTTTACCCATATGTCAGATGAATAGTTATGAAGTGGATATAGTTCCTCTGTGTAACAGCAATTAGGCACACCTGTAGACGTTGGCTAACACCTTCGTTAGCAACTTCCTTTCACTCTGGGTGTCTTCAAAGATGGGCTGTTTTGTTGGTTTGAATCTAATTCAGTATCTTAAGTTTTTCTTTAGATTTCCATTAATTTCTTTAGGAATAGATACGTGGATCTTAAAATGTGTAGTGGGCCTGCGTTGCTACAGGGCATGTACTCCAAGGTATTAACACAGTTTATTACACACATTTACCGTAAGGAATCAACCAACGACTGTAAAACTGATTACTCCACTGTTAATCACTGCAGCTTGACGAAAACGTACGAATTGCTGACGATAAATTGCATGGAGATTTATTTCTATAAAGAAAAGAAACTATGTGTAAAACATTAAGAATATAATTAAACAACGTAGTAAAGTAGTCACACTGCATCACGAACTATAAAATTAACTTTGAGCAATAGGCATGTCTTGCATACTAGTGTAATGCAATACTCATCATACACTACTGGCCATTAAAATTGCTACACCAAGAAGAAATGCAGATGATAAACGGGTATTCATTGGACAAATATATTATACTAGAACTGACATGTGATTACATTTTCACGCAATTTGGGAGCATAGATCCTGAGAAATCAGTACCCAGAACAACCGCCTCTGACCGTAATAACGGCCTTGATACGCCTGGGCATTGAGTCAAACAGAGCTTGGATGGCGTGTACAGGTACAGATGCCCATGCAGCATCAACACGATACCACAGTTCACCAAGAGTAGTGACTGGCGTATTGTGACGAGCCAGTTCCTCGGCCACCATTGGCCAGACGTTTTTAACTGGTGAGAGATCTGGAGAATGTGCTGGCCAGGGCAGCAGTCGAACATTTTCTGTATCCAGAAAGGCCCGTAAAGGACCTGCAACATGCGGTCGTGTATTATCCTGCTGAAATGTAGGGTTTCGCAGCGATCGAATGAAGGGTGGAGCCACGGGTCGTAACACATCTGAAATGTAACGTCCACTGTTCAAAGTGCCGTCAATGCGAACAAGAGGTGACCGAGACGTGTAACCAATGGCACCCCATACCATCACGCCGGGTGATACGCCAGTATGGCGATGACGAATACACGCTTCCAATGTGCGTTCACCGCCATGTCGCCAAACACGACTGCGATCGTCATGATGCTGTAAACAGAACCTGGATTCATCCCAAGAAATGACGGTCTGCCATTCGTGCACCAAGGTTCGTCGTTGAGTACACCATCGCAGGCGCTCCTGTCTGTGATGCAGCCATGGTCTCCGAGCTGATAGTTCATGCTGCTGCAAACGTCGTCGAACTGTTCGTGCAGATGTTTGTTGCCTTGCAAACGTCCCCATCTGTTGACTCAGGGATCGAGACGTGGCTGCACGATCGGTTACAGCCATGCGGATAAGATGCCTGTCATCTCGACTGCTAGCAATATGAGGCCGTTGGGATCCAGCACGACGTTCCGTATTACCCTCCTGAACCCACCGATTCCATATTCTGCTAAAAGTCATTGGATCTCGACTAACGCGAGCAGCAATGTCGCGATACGATAAACCGCAATCAGGATAGGCTACAATCCGACCTTTATCAAAGTCGGAAACGTGATAGTACGCATTACTCCTCCTTACACGAGGCATCGCAACAACGTTTCACCACGCAACGCCGGTCAACTGCTGTTTGTGTATGAGAAATTGGTTGGAAACTTTCCTCATGTCAGCACGTTGTAGGTGTCGCCAACGGCGCCAACCTTCGGTGAATGCTCTGAAAAGCTAATCATTTGCATATCACAGCATCTTCTTCCTGTCGGTTAAATTTCGCGTCTGTAGCACGTCATCTTCGTGGTGTAGCAATTTTAATGGCCAGTAGTGCATGAAAACAGGTTGTCTGCCTCCACTGCTATCGAACCCCGAAATACAAATAGTAGACCTATCTTGCGGAGCATCACTAAGCAACAGTAAAGCATATTATAGTCTACAAAACAATGAGCAGTAGCTGACGTTTTCGACACAGGGACCACAGCTCCGCCGTGTCAGCCGCTGCCGTGTGCCAGCAAGTGTGTCCTGAAGAGGTCTGATGCGTACGGCGTTCAGTGGCAGACAGTCTGGCACGAAATCTGTCGCAAAAATGTTATTGAGCGGAACTGTTATTACCAGTGTGTCAGAAAGTGTAATACATTGTAGCAGGGCTACCATTACCCTCAGGACTTCAGCATTCAGACGAAATATGCTATAAAAACTTAGGCAAAGAGTGGTTTCGACTGCGAAGCATTGCATTCGGATGACGCACTGTTTACCACTACTGCATCAATAGCCACCATAATAGCTAGGATGTTTAGTTGTCGTATGTTGTAGCAGTATATCTAATTTGAAAAAGTACGATAACGTTGGTCTTTCGTCATATGAGATAGTTTATGGAGGGAAAATGGCTTCGCCATTTGACGTGGTCAAACCGAGAATCGGAAAGAACGGGTAATTTGCTAGAACATTAAAGGATTTCTGGAAGTAGATGCAAAAAGCGAACATTAAGGTCCTTGACCGTCAGGAGAGAATGTGGTATCGTTGGGGTAAATTACCAGTGTCTTGGGTATCTCAGTGGGTTACGCCAACAAGCCTGTATACACGGAAGGATAAAACAAAGGATTTAACAATGCAATACAGGGGCTGTACCAAGTGGCTGAAATGATGTCACCAGTGAATATCAAATTACAATTGCCAGCAAGAACAACTATTTTCGTTTTAAAGGTGCACCGGATTCACTACCGGAGGTAGCAGCACCAAGTTCTGGGGAGAAAGCATAGGTAAGAGGAAGGTTATGACGCAGGGGACACTTGCAGAAGCCACGTGCGAAATGCCGTATGTATTGTGATCGCGAAAGAAAATTATTTTGTTGGCGTTATACATGAAGTGGAGTTTACAGAGACAGAATAATGCGAAAGTGTAATGATGTAGCGATAGCTCATGCAGTTGATAGTGTATCGATGGGTATGGATCACGAACATCGTATCTTTCGAAAAGGAGGGAGTTATTGTAGCATCCCTTTCCCATAGACCACCAGGATCATAGACGCTACAGTTGTTTCATTTTTTTAAGAGATGGGATGCATTCACTGTGAAGGATTTCGTTGACTTGCATTTTTATTTTCGTGTGTGTGAATGTTTGATGGTGATGATAATTACAGGTCCGTTACAGTACTCTGCTTGAATATTTGTTGTTATTAAGGTGACAGTATGTTTTTCCATAACTGAGACGTGAAATGATTGCATTGTAGATTATTTGGGTATACTGAGTGATTTACACCTGTGCCTTAGTAAGCTGATAGGAGATTAATTATGTATTGCCTTTAAGCAATTTTTGTACGATGATTAGTTAGGGATTTATACTATTTACGGAACGTAGAGGAAATGCTTCATTTGTTTGGAGGGGTGTGTACCTAAAACTATGTTTGTTTTGTCGTAAGTAATAGCGAGGACAGGTATATTGTGACATGGAAGTAAAAGAGAACGAGTTTTGTGCAATGCCCGACCCGGTCGGTCCAGACTGACACAGAGGCATGCGATGTTCGATTGGTTTCATGCAAAGCAGAAGCGCAGCAATCTTATTTCCAGAGAGCAAGCGTATATTGGATATGTTGTACGTACAGCCCTGGAGTGGTGGCTGCAAATTGTTAGGAGCAGTGCCGACTTTGGTCGTGATGCGACTAGACTTGCATTGTTTCGGTACATTAGTTAACGACACAGTTTGTGACACCACAGGACCAACTTTCCATCTCCCACCTACCATAACTAGGAGCAACATCGTGAATGTGACACAGCCTTCGTTGTAAAGGCCAGGAAAAATACAGCCACCTTCTACACAGTCCAGTGACATTAATGTAACCTCCGCTTATGTTCGACATCAGTGTACAATAACCACTTACAGACGGCACGTGGCAGCACTACGAGTAGAGGGTGTATAAAGCGTACCAGGGGGATGCGGAAAAGGGAACAGTCACTGTGGCAATGTTTCAATGGAGCGCTTAATCTTACTTCCAAAAGGGCGTGATCATTGGCTTTTGGGACAAGGTTGGAAGCACTTCTGAAACGGCTAATTTTGTAAACGTTGGGTGCCACTATGGTTAAAGTATACAGTGCCTGGCAACATGGCACTATCCAAAACTCACACTCGAGGCAACTGTGGTGCACAATGGGCCATAGATGGAAGAGGTGAATGACAGCTGCAGAGATGAGATGTTTATGGGCGAATAGCTATGCATCTGTTGGGCAACTGAGCGCCCAGACAATCCAAGCGCCTACCAAGAGTATTTCCGCAACGACCGTTCAGCGAACGTTGCTTCATATAGGCCTTTGCAGCAGGTTCCTGGTTCATACAACTCTGCTGACTGGTGTTCATCGGCGACGAAGGCTGTGCCACAACTGTACTTCCACTGAGTAGCGACAGGTAACCTTTTGAGATGAACCACGTTTTATGCTCCCTCAGACAGATAGCTGTTGATGTATATGGCCCTGCAACAGTGTCGGAAGGATCCAGGCCGGAGGGTTAGCGTTATGGTCTAGGGAATGCTTTCGTGCCATTCCTTAGATGATCTCGTCATTCTGGAAGGCACAAACGATAAACACAGGCATCCATCTATCCCTGAGGACCATGTCTACCCCTATATGCAGTCTGTTTTTTCCTCGACTTGATGGAATCTACCAGCAGGACAATGCAACGTGTCATACAGCTCACAGTGTATGTACGAGGTTCGAAGAGCTGCAGGATGAGTTTCCCGTACCCCCCCCCCCCCATCCACCAAACTCAGCAGATTAAAACCCAACCGAGAATCTGTGGGACCACCTCGATCGTATTGCACGCACTATGGATCCTGAACAAAGAAACCTAGCACAGCTGACCACTGCACTGGTGTCGGCATGGCTCCACATCCCTGTCGGTACCTTTCAGAACCTCACTGGCTCCCTTCCTGCAAGGTCGCACTGCTAAGAGCGGTTATTCAGGATTTGACAGGTGGTCACATAAATGTGACTGGACCAGTTAATACTGCCTTGGCTGTTTCAGTTTGTTATGGAGTGAAAGAAATACCTAACACACGATAACCACTTACCACACCACTGCAACGGCGCCTAAGGTGGTAAACTACAAATCCACCTGACCATCTTCAGCCCTGTTCCACCGCCCACTATACAGGGCATCCACCTCAAATTTCTACAATGCAGATCAACTGGGAGTTGCCTCAGGTCTTTAATTCGTGACTGTAAACATATGATAAGAAATTATTTCGGAGTTTGCACTGGCCCAGCAAATAATGAGAATGTGGTTTCAGTGGTCTCCGCTAGCATTAAGCGATATTCCAGAAGAGTATGATAGGGTTGATTGCTGGTAAGTCTGGCAGCTGGAATATCAATGGCAATTTATCGTAATACTGTTCGGAAACTGTAGCACTATTTGCCTGTTGTAGCACGCACAAGCGTCGTTGAAACTGCCCTCCTTTATGGGGAACGTAACAGTCATGAAGTGATGCAAGTAGCACTGCTATCAATGACCTGAATAAGTTCTGCAGTGCAGTGCATGAGACTTTCTTCAAGAAAATGATCAATCGATAGAATGTAACAAGAATTATGATTGATTTGACCACATAAGCGATTTCTTCTGGTACATAGCCCAGTTCCTATGTCCCCTTGTTCAAATGTGGCTGTCATCCAGCATGGATGAGGCATGATTGTCTTCCCAGTAGGCAGGTCATCGCAATATGTCCTGTACTAAACTCGCTTTATTCCGTCAGTTTTTTTCATTATTTCTACATGCATTGGACCTAACGACTTTTCTTAATTCGCAAAATATATTTCACACTTTTCCTATTCCATAATATGTCTTGTAGATGACCTTGGTGTATTTATGCTGAAATTGGACAAACCACGTTCCCAAATGTATACGTTAATTTTGCATAATACAGGGTAAACGTTAATAAAAACCGACAAACTGCAGGGGTAGATTCCTGACTGGAAATGGACGAAAAAGGTCCTACGAACATGTGTCCAGAAATGCATCGTTCCCACGGTAGATGGCACTGACGAATGGAAGTTCCTCTGACCACGTGCTGTGTGTTCCTTGTGTGTTGCAGGCTGTGTGATTGACACAGTGTACAGTGAGCAGCAGAACGATCCGGTATTCACGTCAGGAACAAGCCGAGATGGTGTTTGTGTCCGGCCAAGTAGATGGAAACGGTAGAGAGGCAGCATGGCTATGCCAAAACAAACACCCTCACAGACATAAACCACGTCACACAACATTTCAAGCCCTTTACGGGCGTTTGTGTGATCATATGTCCTTTCAGACAGACGAAAGTGCAGGGAGGCGGCGGACTGTACGTTCAACAGATCTGAAGGACCAGGTTCTACAGGATATTGAGACGAACCCTAGTACAAGCTCCACGCAACTGGTCCGCCAACACAGAGTAAGCCAAAGTGCGATTATGTGTATCCTGCATGACAAACGCTAATATCCCTAACGAGTGTAAGGATTATCAGTAGAGGATTTCCCTCTACGGAAAGGATTTTGTCGATGGTTTTTGCACCAGACCATTACAATTATAGGACTTCCGTCACCAGTCCTCTTTACCGACGAAGCAACCTTTACCAGAACTGGTATCATCAGTCTGCATAATCGTCGTCTGTGGCCTACGGACAATCTCCAGGGAATGGTTGAGGTGTCTCATCAGCATCGGTTCTGCATCAATGTGTCGGCAGAAATTCTTGGCGACCACATACTTGGAATGGTTATTATTCAACGACACATCTACGGAGGAACGTACCTGGACTTCATGAGGAATACTGTGCCTGGGCTGCTTGAGAAGTGCCTTTGGTAATACAAGTTATGTGATTTATGCATGAGGGAGCGGCACCCCTCTTCTGCATTACAGTTCGCCGACGACTCAACATTTTCCCCGGAGTTGGGTCGGACACGGAGGCCCTGCAGGATGGCTTGCTAGATCACCGGCCTTAAGTTGCCTGGATTTTTACTTATGGGGACATCTTAAAAGTGCTGCGTATGCTGAACCAATTCCTAATGTGCAGACCTTTCAACAGCGTGTTTACGACGCTTGTGACGCTATTCGAAGAGGGGTCGGAATGTGCGAAAGAGTGCGGCAATCCATGATGCGAAATGTGAAAACATGCATTACATCTCATGGAGGCCACTTTGAACATCTGCTGTGACATGGATGTGATGCAGCTCTGTACTGTGTTCCGGGACGATTTGAAGTCATTGCAAGCATACCGTTCATTTCCAGACACATGTTCGCAGGACCTTTTGCCCTCCATTTCCAGTTAGGAATTCGTCCCTACAGTTTGTCGGTTGTATTAACGTTCACTCTGTGTAATAAACACGAAGAAAGTAATATCAATTTTGTCGCAATTAGTTTCAGAAACATACAGTGAGATTTTTGCAGGTATCTTCAGCAACATAGCTTGTACATTATATTCTAGTGGAAAATCCCCTCTGCAATGAACTTCACAGTAATTTTCACAATTTATATGTAGATGAGAATATAGCCCCGTGTATGTCAAGGTCATTAGAGACGGAGCTCTACCTTTTTTGTAGAGGGATAGCAGGAAAATTGACCAGGATCTTACCAAAGGAATCACGTTTGCATCAGCCTCAAGTGACTTAGGTAATCTTTGAGTGGAGGGATTAAACGTTACGTGTAAAATCAAGTGTTTTTACCACTGCCTCTGTACGTTAAGTCAGGTTTTTACATACAGCGGTCTTATTAAATCGTTCAGACGTTCGCGACACTTTAATGATACTATGCTTGACTTGTTTCAAGTCCTTCAACCGTCTCTTGTTAGCCAGCAAGCATTGCCAGCATTTTCAATACGAGGTCCTTTTCTACTGCTGACTAGGGATTTGAATCGAGACAGTGGTCGGCGGGAATACGTAGGTGGTGGTTTCTCATGTCAAAAATATTGTGGTTAATTGCAACAACGTTCGTCGTAAAGAAGGAATGCAAATTCCGTTTATTGCAAGGACCTCTTATTTTCGACTGAAACTGTTTATGTCTTTTAGTTATTTCCATGATCACACATTCATCTTAACTGCTAGCTCTATAATCTATATGTATCGAAATTTCACTATGTTACTCAGGCCAATCTGTCTACGATCTGTCACGAACGAATCATTCATCTGGAATATTCTACTGCGTCCTTTATGCTATATGATCCAAGTGTTAACTGGTATTCAGGATGTGCCGACAATTTGTTTTTCCATATAAAGTACACACGTTTTCTTGAGCTCTCGGACCGGTATTGCACTCTTCCAGTCTCTGACAAAGCTCGCGATCGAACAATAGTGTAGAACCGAACGAGGTGGCGCAGTTATTACGAAACTGGACTTCCATTCGGAATGATGGAAGCTCTAATCCTCGTCCAACCATTTAGATTTAAGTTCCCCGTGGATTCCCTAAAGTACTCAAGTCGAGCACCACAGTGACTCCCTTGGCGAAGTGAGGCAAGCTGTACTACGAAAGTAGACGTCATTAACTCAAACTGTTTTCCTACACTACCACATAAATTCAAATACTTATCAAAGCGCAAAAATCTTCCTACATTAGCTAAATAGTCTTATCTGTCACTAATACTAAGTGAAAAATCGTGTTTCCGACATTTTGTAGATAAGCGTGTAGACAGACGGCCGGTGTGGCCGAGCGGTTCTAGGCGCTTCAGTCGGGTACTGCGCGACCGCTACGGTCGCAGGTTCGAATCCTGCCTCGGGCATGGATGTGTGTGATTTCCTTAGGTTAGTTAGGTTTAAGTAGTTCTAAGTTCTAGGGGACTGATGACCTCAGATGTTAAGTCCCATAGTGCTCAGAGCCAAGCATGTAGACAACAGATTAAGATAAAGATTGTTTATGTCGAAAGACATGCCAAAGCAGTAATTAAAGTACTTGTCGCAGCGCCAAATTAGTTTCTTCGTTTCTTTAGAATACGAAAGAGCGTGCTGCTCACCGAGTCACACGTATAAGGAAACCAGTTCAACGATTTCAAATTACTTCTTTTAGCCGCATTAATGTTTTTTGATAAATCTGCTCGTATAGATTAACAACTCAGAAAATAAAATTTTACTACGAGCAGTAAACCTACCAACAGATGTGCGAGAACTGTGCGACCTAATAAGGAAGCCATGTACGCGTCTCTCTGAGAGACTAAACGTCGATAAAATATATAAAGATTTTGTACGCTCTTCGATAACACCAAGACAATTCATGTAAGTCAACACTGCGGCAAGCACATAGTAACAATAGAACTCACATGGCGACATATCAACTTGGTAATAGCCTATCTCTACGCACAACACTCCAACAATAAAAAATGATACGTACATTACATTAGGGACATTGCACAAAATGCACGAAACAAAAGCCTTTTCTTATGCTCAGAAATTAACATAAAATTGGGGTTGTAGTTCTCCGACACGACTGAAGGTAGAGGAAGAATACTAAGCGATACACTACATGAACAGAGTCTGCACATTATGAATAGGACGACAAAGTAAAATAGATATTCCTATCGTAAATGATAAAGCCCTACACAAACCGTAGGCTGCACCTTTCACGAAAGCTGTACACAAAGTGGCCATAATTCAATCAAATATAGACCCGCAACGTAGCAGATGGAAATGGAATGAGCGTTTGGCGTCATTGGCCGGGAGGCACCCTACGGGGCAGGTCCGGCCGCCTTGGTGCAGATCTTATTACATTCGACGCCACATTGGGAGACCTGCGCGCCGGATGGGGATGAAATGATGATGAAGACAACACAACACCCAGTCTGTGAGCGGAGAAAATCCCCGACCCAGCCGGGAATCGAACCCGGGCCCCTTAGGACGACAGCCTGTCAAGCTAACCATTCAGATACCGGGGCGGACACGTAGCTGATGACATACAGGAGGTTGAAACAGCAAGAACACGACACATTATTATGCCTGAAGCGGCGTAGGAAAACAGTTGGTGTTCAAAACAGCTTCCAGTCGACTCGAAATGAAGAAATACATTCCTGAATGGTTTTCAAGGGAATCTTATTCCACTATTCCTGCAAAACAGTGGCAAGCTCAGGTAACGATGATGGAAATGGATAGCAATTACACACCCTTCTCACCAAGTAAAAAACACTGTACTATGGCATCACCCTGATCAGGCAAAATGGTCCCATAATAACTGGCAGTAATGCGACTTTGGAGAGTAACCATGCGGCCGATTGAACACCACGATATGTTGTGCAGGGACGGCAAGGAAGTTGACCTGGATCTTATCAAACGAATCACGTTTGCATCAGCCTCAAGGGACCTAGGTAATCCATGAGAATATAACCTTGAGAGGACGGATTAAAAGTTGCGTCTTCAAAATGCGAATCCAGTGTTTCTACCAATGCCTCTGTTCCTTAGGTTAGGTTTATACATTCAACGGTCTTATTAAATCCTGCAGACATTCGCAACTCTTTAATGATATTGTGCTTCACTTGTTTCCAGTCCTTCAACGGTCTATTGTTTGCCAGCAAGCATGGCCATCATATTCAGTCGTAAACGAACATCCGCCATGTTTCACTCTGGGACGCAAAACTCGGCCAGAAGTTGGAAACATTGTGAAACAAAATTCATCCGACCAAATAGCTCTCTTACATTGCTCCATATCCAGGTTTTATGGCTTCTACACCACGTTTTCCTGTTACGGTCATTTGCATTACTGATGAGTGGTTTTGGAATTCCAACTAGCCCAGGATTTCCCTGCTTATGGAGCTCCTTTCATGTTATTATGGTGCTGACAGGATTCTCGACTGCGACATTCAGTTCTGCAGTGACTTTTGCAGCTGTCATCCTCTTATTTTTCTTCAGAATCCTCTTCAGTGACCGTCTGTCACGATCAGTCAACATACTCTTTCGTGCGCGTTGTTACTTAGCGGTTGATGTTTCCCGCTTTTCCTGCATTCAGTATAAATCTTCGATACCGTTCCTCCCGAAACTCCAAACACTTAGGGTACCTTGGCTACTGAAGCACTCACCATACGAGCACCAGCAATTTACCGAAGTTCGAATTCACGTATCTCCGACATAATGCACTCACAACTACACAGAGCACTGCTCTGACCAGGACGGACACTTGAAACGTATTGAGGATCTTGCGCACATGCTGTTAGTGGTCAAATACAACAGTGCCACCATCAGGTCCCCGCCCCCCCCCCAATAGCTGAGTGGTCAGCGCGACAGAATGTCAGTCCTAAGGGCCCGGGTTCAATTCCCGGCTGGGTCGGAGATTTTCTCCACTCAGGGACTGGGTTTCGTGTTGTCCTAACCATCATCGTTTCATCCCCATCGAGGAGCAAGTCGCCAAAGTGGTGTCAAATCGAAAGACTAGCACCTGGCAAACGGTCTAGCCGACGGGAGGCCCAAATCACGCGACGACCAGCAGGCATGGCTTTCATCTTCTGTTACGTTCAAGCACGTATTTCCCGCAGTGTTTCCATATTTTTGACCATGCCCCGTACCTAAGTAGAGTCTCTCACTCCATATAACATATTGGATGAGACTGAAAAAAATCATATCATATTACCCTCTGAAAAACGTAGCAGGAAGCGTAGATTAGAAAGTCATACACTGACTGAAGTAGTACAGATGGCTCGGAAGACGACAATACCACACACAAACCATAAACCAAACCAGCACTTAAAAAATCCCAAGTTCACACGAAGTAACAAATCTCAGAAGACAGGCTATACAAATTAGAACATACTATTAACGAGCAAAAACAACCCCAGAAAAAGATAAGCGAGACTACAAATACACAGAGAGAAAAACCATAGACAAAACTGCCATTTTTCAGATAAGAAGCGACATTGGGACACACCTTCGCACAAAAACGATTACAAGAAAGCGTACGGGGATCGCCTACCAAAATATCAACAGAAAAAATTAGAACCCCACTGGTCTTGTCAATGCTGAGTCAAGATGGCGGCACGCGAACGCACGGGTGGGGATGCAATGCAGAACACTTACTACTAAAACTCTTACCTGGTGACGATCAAATCGCAGGTCTACAGATAACACTAACCTACGAACAGAAATAGAACATCATTGCAGAACAGAAATAGTCACAGGAGATTTTGCCAGCGATAACAAAACTAAACAGATGGTTAAAATGGCACTAAGCACTATGGGACTTAACATCTGAGGACATCAGTCCCCTAGACTTAGAACTACTTAAACCTAACTAACTTAAGGATATCACACACATCCATACCCGAGGCAGGATTCGAAACTGCGACCGTAGCAGCCGCGTGGTTCCGGACTGAAGCGCCTACAAACACTCGGCCACAGCGGCCGCCGACTAAACAGAAAGAAGGCCCCTGTATCCGATGGTATCCACGCGGAAATCCTACAGCAGATCGCGCTGTTCATTATTTCCTTTCTAACCGAGTCGTTAAATGAGACACTGCGGCTGACGAGGATACGCACAGAGTGGAAAACAGCAAACATGTAAACACCGGAACCGCGCGACTGCTACGGTCGCAGGTTCGAATCCTGCCTCGGGTATGGATGTGTGTGATGTCCTTAGGTTAGTTAGGTTTAAGTAGTTCTAAGTTCTAGGGGACTGATGACCTCAGATGTTAAGTCCCACAGTGCTCAGAGCCATTTGAACCATGTAAACACCAAGAAAGCCACGAATGAAGACGTAACCGGTCTAACATCATACTTATCAATTTTCTTACTGAACACACTTGCTAACTTCCATGAACGCTTTCTGTATTACAGAGAGCGAATGGTACTGTGCCCACATCAATATGTTTCACGGAAAAACAAGTCAATTGACGACGCGATAAACCAATCCCACCGCATAATACACACATCAAAAAAAGTTTTGCATCACACCGATTCCCAGAACTCCTGAAGATAGACGTTCACTGTGGATATTGTATCACAGACACAGTCCCATCAACTATTCAGAGATGTCACTAAATAGTCTATCAGTTCCAGTCATTCCACCAGGAAGGAGGTAAATGGCTCATGTTGTCTGTAGTTCAACCATGCCTAAACGGTCAATACCGCCGTTCGATCGCGTACGCATTGTTACTTTGTGCCAGGAAGGGCTCTCAACCAGGAATGTGTCCAGGCGTCTCGGAGTGAACCAAAGCGATGTTGTTCGGACATGGAGGAGATACAGAGAAACAGGAACTGTCGATGACATGCCTCGCTCAGGCCGCCCAAGAGCTACTACTGCAGTGGATGACCGCTACCTACGGATTATGGTTCGGAGGAACTCTGACAGCAACGCCACCATGTTGAATAATGCTCTCCGTGCAGCCACAGGACGGCGTGTTACGACTCAAACTGTGCGCAATAGACTGCATGATGCGCAACTTTGCTCCCGACGTCCATGACGTGGTCCATCTTTGCAACAACGACACCATGCAACGCGGTACAGATGGGCCCAAGAACGTGCCGAATGGACCGCTCAGAATTGGCATCACGTTCTCTTCACCGATGAGTGTAGCATATGCCTTCAACTAGACAATCGTCGGAGACTTGTTTGGAGACAACCCGATCAGCTGAACGTCTTAGACACATTGTCCAGCGAGTGCAACAAGGTTGAGGTTCCCTGATGTTTTGGGGTGGCATTATGTAGAGCCGACGTACGCTGCTGTTGATCATGGAAGGCGTCGTAATGGCTGTACGATACGGGAATGCCATCCTCCGACCGATAGTGCAACCATATCGGCAGCATAATGGCGAGACATTCGTCTTCATGGACGACATGTGCGCCCCCATCGTGAACATCTTGTGAATGACTTCCTCCAGGATAACGACATCGCTCGACTAGAGTGGCCAGCATCTTCTCCAGACATAAACCCTGTCGAACATGCCTGGGATAGATTTAAAACGGTTGTCTATGGACGACTTGACCCACCAGCCACTCTGAAGGATCTACGCCGAATCGCCGTTGAGGAGTGGAACAATCTGAACAACAGTGCCTTGATGAACTTGTGGATAGTATGCCACGACGAATACAGGCATGCATCACTGCATAAGGACGTGCTACTGGGTATTAGAGGTACCGGTGTGTACAGCAATCTGGACCATCACCTCTGAAGGTCTCGCTGTATGCTGGTTTTCATGAGCAATAAAAAGGGTAGAAACGATGTTTATGTTGATCTATATTCCAATTTTCTGTATATCTTCCGGAACTCTCTGAACCGAGGTGATGCAAAACTTTTTTGGATGTGTGTATAATAATTGAAGCTGCTGATGACACATGAGGTTAGACACTTTTTGGTTACCAAGTTAATGATATGAAAGGAATCATTCCGCAATGTGACGTGCCGTGACTTACGTACAGTGTGAAAGATGAGTAATTAACACCTCTAAAACCGTGAAATAATACAGTCATATTTCTAGCGTGGACCTATAGAGGACAGTTGTAGGGGATACCACTCAGGTCAGGATTTTTAGTGGATGTGGAGATTTAATAGGAGAGGTGGTGACACTACTGGTGTAGGAGGCCGATCTCAGAATCTGGTGTGGATGCCTGTCATCCGCCCTACAGCGTCAGTGAAACAGCAATATCTGCAACAACATTTGTTTACTGCGTTAAGTGTACAGACTATAAGTTTCTTCAAAGATGCAGTTGGCGACCAATCGCGGAAGGGCATACGCCGCGAAGCACTGATGCCTTGTCAGCTAGTCGTGGCATCAGTGACGTGGGTCAGCGAGACGGTAGCGTACTCTGTTGATGGTGGCAGAAGCGAGAAAAGTGCTGCCCGACCAGACGTTCCGTTTCCGCCTCAGCGATGACGAAGAGGGACATGCGCTAAGCGAATGTCGACAGCATATCACGGACGACGGGTGTCTTGAAGGCGTAAGTTCAGGACCCAGATGAGTGACACAACGTACAGCCGGGAGGTGTACTCGGTTGTCACGGCCAGGGCGGGAGTTGGCAGCCACTTGGTATGACAATTCGCCAGGGATGACCCAGGTCCACCCACATCATATTCAATCATGGCAGTGACAAAACAGCAGTGGCAGCTTATACTGAAGTGATAAAAGTCATGGAATACCTCCTAACATCGTGTCGGACCTCCTTTTGCCCTGTGCAGAGCAGCAGCTCGACGTGGCACTGACTCAACAAGTCGTTGGAAGTCCCCTGCAGAAATACTGAGCCATGCTGCCTCTATAGCTGTCCACAACTACGAAAGTATTGCCGGTACAGGATGTTGTGCACGAAATGACCTCTAGATTATTTCTCGCGTAAATATTCGATGGAATTCATGTAGAGCGATCTGGATGGCCAAATCATTCGCTCGCATTGTCCAGGACGTTCTTCAAACCAATCGCGAACGACTGTGGCCTGGTGACTTGGTGCAGTGTCATCTGTAAAAATCCCATCGTTGTTTGGCAACATAAAATCCATAAATGGCTGCAAATGGTCTCCAAGTAGTCGAACATAATCATTTCTATTCAAAGATCGTTTCAATTGGACTGGAGGACGCAGTCCATTCCATGTAAACACAGCTCACACCATTATGGATCCACCAACACGTAGCACATTGCCTTGTTGTCAGCTTGGGCTCATGATTTTCTGGTGTCTGCGCCACACTCGAATCCTCCCATCAGCTTTTACCAACTGAAATGGTAACTCATCTGACCAGGCCACTGTTTTCCAGTAGTTTTTTTTTTCTTTTTTGAAATCTTATGGGACTTAACTGCTAAGGTCATCAGTCCCTAATCTTACACACTACCTAACCTAAATTATCCTAACGACAAACACACACGCCCATGCCCGAGGGAGGACTCGAACCTCCGCCGGCATCAGCGGCACAGTCCATGACTTCAGCGCCCCAGACCGCTCGGCTAATCCCGCGCGGCGTGTTTTCCAGTAGTCTGTGGTCCAACCGATACGATCACAAGCCCAGGAGAGGCGCTGCAGACGGTGTCGTTCTCTTCAGCGATGAGAGTCGCTTCTGCCTTGGTGCCAATGATGGTCGTATGCGTGTTTGGCGCCGTGCAGGTGAGCGCCACAATCAGGACTGCATATGACCGAGGCACACAGGGCCAACACCCGGCATCATGGTGTGGGGAGCGATCTCCTACACTGGCCGTACACCACTGGTGATCGTCGAGGGGACACTGAATAGTGCACGGTACATCCAAACCGTCATCGAACCCATCGTTCTACCATTCCTAGACCGGCAAGGGAACTTGCTGTTCCAACAGGACAATGCACGTCCGCATGTATCCCGTGCCACCCAACGTGCTCTAGAAGTTGTAAGTCAACTACCCTGGCCAGCAAGATCTCCGGATATGTCCCCCATTGAGCAAGTATGGGACTGGATGAAGCGTCGTCTCACGCGGTCTGCACGTCCAGCACGAACGCTGGTCCAACTGAGGCGCCAGGTGGAAATGGCATGGCAAGCCGTTCCACAGGACTACATCCAGCAACTCTACGATCGTCTCCATGGGAGAATAGCAGCCTGCATTGCTGCGAAAGGTGGATATACACTGTACTAGTGCCGACATTGTGCATGCTCTGTTGCCTGTGTCTATGTGCCTGTGGTTCTGTCAGTGTGATCATGTGATGTATCTGACCCCAGGAATGTGTCAATAAAGTTTCCCCTTCCTGGGACAATGAATTCACGGTGTTCTTATTTCAATTTCCAGGAGTGTATTATACTAGAACTGACATGCTATTACATTTTCACGCAATTTGTGTGCATAGATCCTGAGAAATCAGTACCCATAACAACCACCTCTGGCCGTAATAACGGCATTGATACGCCTGGGCATTGAGTCAAACAGAGCTTGGATGGCGTGTACAGGTACAGATGCCCATGCAGCTTCAAAACGATACCACAGTTCATCAAGAATAGTGACTGGCGTATTGTGACGAGCCAGTGGCTCGGCCACCATTGACCAGACGTTTTCAATTGGTGAGAGATCTGGAGAATGTGCTGGCCAGGGCAGCAGTCGAACATTTTCTGTATCCAGAAAGGCCCGTACAGGACCTGCAACATGCGGTCGTGTATTATCCTGCTGAAACGTAGAGTTTCGCAGGGATCGAATGAAGGGTAGAGCCACGGGTCGTAACACATCTGAAATGAATGTAATGTCCACTGTTCAACGTGCTGTCAATGCGAACAAGAGGTGACCGAGACGTGTAACCAATGGCACCCCATACCATCACGCCAGGTGATACGCCAGTATGGCGATGACGAATACACGCTTCCAATGTGCGTTCACCGCGATGTCGCCAAACACGGATGCGACCATCATGATTCTGTAAACAGAACCTGTATTCATCGGAAAAAATGACGTTTTACCATTCGTGCACCCAGAGTCGTCGTTGAGTACACCATCGCAGGCGCTCCTGTCTGTGATGCAGCGTCAAAGGTAACCCCAGCCATGGTCTCCGAGCTGATAGTCCATGCTGCTGCAAACGTCGTCGAACTGTTGACTCAGGAATCGAGACGTGGCTGCACGATCCGTTACAGCCATGCGGATACGATGCCTGTCATCTCGACTGCTAGTGATACGAGGCCGTTGGGATCCAGCACAGCGTTCTGTATTACCCTCATGAACCCACCGATTCCATATTCTGCTAACAGTCATTGGATCTCGACTAACGCGACCAGCAATGTCGCGATACGATAAACCTCAATCGCGATACGCTACAATCCGGCCTTTATCAAAGTCGGAAACGTGATGGTACGCATTTCTCCTCCTTACACGAGGCATCACAACAACGTTTCACCAGGTAACGCCGGTCAACTGCTGTTTGTGTATGAGAAATCGATTGGAAACTTTCCTCATGTCAGCACGTTGTATGTGTCGCCACCGGCGCCAACCTTGTGTGAATGCTCTGAAAAGCTAATCATTTGCTTATCGCAGCATCTTCTTCCTGTCGGTTAAATTTCGCGTGTGTAGCACGTCATCTTCGTGGTGTAGCAATTTTAATGGCCAGTAGTGTAATTGAGACATCACGGTGGGGAAAAGTCCGCTGACATCTCCAAGTAATGACATCAAATGATCGCATCGCTGGCCACGATGATGTTATGCCCAGCTTTTCAACGACCGTTTCTTAAGCGTCAGTGTCAATGTCTGGCCATTCTGTCTCTACCTCTTATTCCGACGGAATGAGAGTCTCGCTAGTTACAGAATAATT
Organism: Schistocerca cancellata; assembly: GCF_023864275.1. Classification (NCBI taxonomy): domain Eukaryota; kingdom Metazoa; phylum Arthropoda; class Insecta; order Orthoptera; family Acrididae; genus Schistocerca; species Schistocerca cancellata. The sequence goes on along the minus strand of NC_064629.1, from coordinate 206,074,822 downwards.
TGACTGCCGAATCGTGACGTGCTGCGTGTCGCCGAGGGAAGACTGCGCCTCCGAGACCACAACCCACAACCAGCTGGCTGTGGTGGAACTTAACCACTATAAGCTGCCACTGCTGTTTGGTCACCGCCATGACTGAACATGATGTGGGCGAGCCAAGTGAGGGTCGTACCAAATGAGTGACAACTTCTGCCCTGTGCGTTACACCTGAGTACACCTGTACGCTGTATCATTGATCTGGGTCCTTTGCTTCCATTTTCATGAAACCCTTCTTCCGTGAAATTCTGTCGACACTCGCTTAAGCACATGTCCCTCTTCCAGAATACAGAGGTGGAAACCATACTACGGTGAGGTCACAAAGTCATGGGACAGTGATAAGCACATACGCAGGTGGTGGTAGTACCATGTACACAAGATATAAAAGGGCGGTGCATTGGAGGATCTGTCATTTGTTGTTAGATGATCCATGTCGAAAAGTTTCTGACCTGATTGTGGCCGCATGACGGGAATTAACAGATTTTGAACGCGAAATAGTAGGTGGAGCTAGACTCATAGACCATTCGATTTCGGAAATCGTTTGGGAATTCGATATTCGAGATTCGCAGTGTCAAGAGGGTTCCGAGAATACCAACTTTCAGGCATTACCTCTCATCACGCAGAACGCAGTAGCCGAAGGCCATCACTTAACGACCAGAGAGCATCGGCGTTTGTGTAGAGTTGTCAGCGCTAACAGGCGAGCAACACTGCGTGAAATAACCGCAGAAATCAATGTGGGACGTGCGGCGAACGTATCCGTTAGGACAGTGCGGCGAAATGCGGCCTCAGTGGGCTATGGCAGCAAGTTCCCTTGCCGGTCTAGGAATGGTAGAACGATGGGTTCGATGACGGTTTGGATGTACCGTGCACTATTCAGTGTCCCCTCGACGATCACCAGTGGTGTACGGCCAGTGTAGGAGATCGCTCCCCACACCATGATGCCGGGTGTTGGCCCTGTATGCCTCGGTCATATGCAGTCCTGATTGTGGCGCTCACCTGCACGGCGCCAAACACGCATACGACCATCATTGGCACCAAGGCAGAAGCGACTCTCATCGCTGAAGACGACACGTCTCCATTCGTCCCTCCATTCACGCCTGTCGCGACACCACTGGAGGCGGGCTGCACGATGTTGGGGCGTGAGCGGAAGACGGCCTAACGGTGTGCGGGACCGTAGCCCAGCTTCATGGAGACGGTTGCGAATGGTCCTCGCCGATACCCCAGGAGCAACAGTGTCCCTAATTTGCTGGGAAGTGGCGGTGCGGTCCCCTACGGCACTGCGTAGGATCCTACGGTCTTGGCGTGCATCCGTGCGTCGCTGCGGTCCGGTCCCAGGTCGACGGGCACGTGCACCTTCCGCCGACCACTGGCGACAACATCGATGTACTGTGGAGACCTCACGCCCCACGTGTTGAGCAATTCGGCGGTACGTCCACCCGGCCTCCCGCATGCCCACTATACGCCCTCGCTCAAAGTCCGTCAGCTGCACATACGGTTCACGTCCACGCTGTCGCGGCATGCTACCAGTGTTAAAGACTGCGATGCAGCTCCGTATGCCACGGCAAACTGGCTGACACTGACGGCGGCGGTGCACAAATGCTGCGCAGCTAGCGCCATTCGACGGCCAACACCGCGGTTCCTGGTGTGTCCGCTGTGCCGTGCGTGTGATCATTGCTTGTACAGCCCTCTCGCAGTGTCCGGAGCAAGTATGGTGGGTCTGACACACCAGTGTCAATGTGTTCTTTTTTCCATTTCCAGGAGTGTATATTTGTCCAATGAATACCCGTTTATCATTTGCATTTCTTCTTGGTGTAGCAATTTTAATAGCCAGTAGTGTATATCCCGTTCCACGTGCTTTCGCACTTCCCATCCGCGCTAGGACGCCGTGGATCGGTTGAGCACGGAGGTTGTACGTTAGGGCTCCGTAGTGCAAGGCTCGCAAACTGACGTGTTAGGCGCTTCAGTCCGGAACCACGCGGCTGCTACGGTCGCAGGTTGGAATCCTGCCTCGGGCATGGATGTGTGTGATGTCCTTAGATTAGTTATGTTTAAGTGGTTCTAAGTCTAGGGGACTGATGACCTCAGATGATAAGTCCCATAGTGCTTAGAGCCATTTGAATTTTTAACGTGTTAGGTGCTGTCATACTGCGCCATTTACCCTTATTGATTGGTGCTCGGCTCGATGTAGCAATGTGTTGAAAGTGGCACTCTGCCTCTAGCAATATAGCGCTTCTTGGATGCCCCTGATGCCAGTTGTGACACACGGTATGAGGTGAACGTGTTTACCTATCGTCTGCGCCTCATAATAACTCTAAAAATTTAAATGCACACCCAGGAACTGAGTTTAGTGTGCAACATAGTGACGGTATTGACCCAGTGTGACATACGGCGGGTTCGGATGGAATCCCAGTTCGGTTTTACAAACAATAGTCTACGGCATTGATCCTTTAACTGGTTCAAATGGCTCTGAGCACTATGGAACTTAACAGCTGAGGTCATCAGTCCCCTAGAACTTAGAACTACTTAAACCTAACTAACCTAAGGACATCACACACATCCATGCCCGAGGCAGGGTTCGAACCTGCGACTGCAGCGGTCGCGCGGTTCCAGACTGAATCACCTAGAACTGCTCGGTCACCACGGCCGGCATTGATCCCTTACTTAGCTTGCATTTATCGCAAATCTCTCGCCCAGGGGAAAGTCCCAAGCAACTATAAAAGCACACATAACTTCTTTAGATAAGAAAGGTAACAGAACTGACCCTAAAAATTACACCACATATCAGCATGGATTTAGAAAGCATAGGTCGTGCGAATCGCAGCTTGACGTTTCCTCGTATGATATCTTGCGAACCCTGGATGAAGGACAACAGGCAGATTCCATATTTCTTGATTTCCGGAGATCTTTTGACATGGTCCTCCACTGCAGAATGATAATGAGGTGCGAGCATACAAAATAGATACCTAGATACATGCGTAGCTGGAAAACTTCTACAGTAATAGAAATAATAGAACCCAATATGTTGTCCTCCACGGCGAGCGTTCATCAGAGGCAACGGTGGTGTCTGGAGTGTCCTTGGGAAGTGTGATAGGACCGTCTATACACGTAAATGATCTCGCAGACAGACTAAGCACCAATCTGTGGGTGTTTACCGAGGACGCTTTGGTGTACGGGAAGCTGTCGTCGTTGAGTAACTGTAGGAGGATACAAGATGGCTTAGACGAAATTTCCATTTGGTTTGATTAATGGCAGATTTCTCTAAATTTATAAAAATATAAGTTAATGGAGATAAGTAGGAAAAATATACCCATAATGTTCGATTATAGCTTTAGTTGTGTAGTGCTTGACACAGTCATGTCAGTTAAATATCTGGACGTAATGTTTCACAGCGAAATGGAATGGAACGAGCACGTAAGGACGGTGATAGGGTAGGCAAATGCTCCACTTCGGTTTGTTGGGAGAGTATTAGGAAAATGTGTTTCGTCTGTAAAGGAGACCGCGTATACTCGTACAACACTAATGGGACCCATTCTTCAGTACTGCTAGAGTATTTGGGACATCCACCAGGTCGTATTAAAGAAAGACATCGAAGCAATTCAGAGGCAGGCTGCTACATTTGTTACTGGTAGTATCGAATGTCACGCGAGTATTACGAGGATGCTTCTGGAAGTCAAATGGGAATCGACGACGTTCTTTTCGTGAAACGCTATTGAGAAAATTTAGAGAATCGGCAACTGAAACTGATTGTAGAACGATTCCTCTGCCACCATCGTACATTTCGCTTTAAAGACTACGAAAATGAGGTAAGAGAAATTAGGGCTCCCCTGGAGGCACATGAACAACCATTCTTCCCTCGCTCATGGTGGATTGCGGAGTATATACGTGGATGTAGATGAAGGACAGGGGTTACAATGAAATTGTTTCCAAATGGCATACCGGACTTTTACGTTGTATATCGGCAACTGTAAAGTTACCACCTGAAGAGCCACTTTACATATAAGCTACCAGCGGTTGTGGTGTCCAGATACAGCAACAGCATAACGACATTGAGTCGTTGATTGATTATGCACTGCGGGAACATGTCCCTCAGTGTACACAAAGAACGACCTCCCGCAACGCAACACGTATAACCGTAGTTAGTAAGCAGACTACAAAACTACAAGCAAACCAAAAAAATCCAATTGGGTTTAAACGTAAAAATTTTGGTGGCCATGATATTTATCATCGACAACTTTCCTCCAGAAATCTGCTGTCAGTGTGGTGTGTACTGATTGCATCAATGTATATTATGTATGTTGGCGAGAATTTTTTGCATATTTTCAAAGAAATCACAGCATAGTCCGCCAGAAATTTAAATCATGTTATTACTCTGAGATGTCTCGATTATTTTTGACTCACATGGACCATATGTTTCTTTGAATTCTAATTGCAGCAAAAAAATGCATTCAAACTAGCTGTGCAAAGTCCAGGCATGACGCAAAAAAAGTAATTATATACTGCTATTTGTGACATAATACACGAGACGCTTATTCGTTCATACATTAGTCTCACCATAGATAACTTCGACTATATATTAACTTGTGTCTTCTATAAACCAAGAGCCGTGAACCTACGGATGCTAGGTCGGCCGCAGTGGCTGAGCGGTTCTAGGCGCTTCAGTCTGGAACCGCGCGACCACTACGGTCGCAGGTTCGAATCCTGCCTCGGGCATGGATGTGTGTGATGTCCTTAGGTTAGTTAGGTTAAGTAGTTCTACGTTCTAGGGGACTGATGACCTCAAACGTTAAGTCCCATAATGCTCAGAGCCATTTGAACCATTTGAACCTACGGATCCTAGTAAATACTGAGTAACTTGCTAACACACTTTTCTGTCGGTAGCTCTCTCAACATACGGCTCAGACTGTTTATTACACTAAACACAGCTGCAATTCGCTTCGTCCTAAATCGATGGTCCAGGATTCTAGTCTTGTGTAACTCACAGCCGCTGGGTGTGGGTATTCTTTGTGCCGTTACTAAGTGTCTGGCCTCACTATTCGCTTAAATTACGACAGAAATGGTAATATATGTGCTTATGGTCACATTGCTGTGTGTCGAAACCAAAAACAGAGTGGCTCAGTTGAGCAGTTGCGCTCACGTACAGCTAGGAACCCTGTTTGTCCTTCGTGTTTTGCCGTCACTGTCAACATAAATCCTTTATCTACATAGCGCATCAGAGTAGTTTGAGGTCGCTATATCGATTGGATGAATGAAGCAACAACAAAAAAGACATTTCGTTTACAATGGACATCAAAAATACTTTTTCTGTTGGATATAGTAAATGTATTCGCAGTTGCGAATACGGGAAATCTCCAACTGTAGAACTGAACGACGACACTGAAAATCTGTGCCGGCTTGGGACTCGAACCCGGATTTCACACGTGTCACGAGCGGTCGCCTTAAAAGTTTCTGTTATCTGTGCGCGCCAGTTTCCAATGTCTATTTGTCGTCATCCATATGACATTAACCTGTACTCGTACACGTAATGTAATTCCCGTACAAAAGAGGCATTAAATCGAAAGTCGCTAGCCTGGTATTGGCGGATAAACACTATATTACAGTGCCTATGTTTGTAGAAGTATGATGCAATTTTCCATTGGATATGCATGGATTTTCGTATGCATTCTGTGTTATAAAAACTAAGAGGGATGTTGAACAGTTACGATCATTGGCGTTGGACGTTTTAACAACATCACATTATCTATATGATCAACAACTGTGCAATCTTGTATTACTTATGTCATGGATGTAGGTTAATGTTATGAATGCATATGTCTGATGTTAATGAAATAATCTAAAAAATGCTTGACATTTCTACAAACAGTTTGCAAAATATTGGAAATTTGTTATAACACGGATAACGAGGCAAACGCTTCTGCCTTTGAATTTTCTCACTGAAATATGATGAGTTCTTGGCAGACATCAACAAGACTCAGCCTGCTAACTAAGCATTTTCCTTGCTGGAACAGGTCTTGATTATCTGGCATAGACAAGTATCAACTTGTTCTTACTTGATGACTAATTGCTTTTGCTTTCTGAAACAAGCCTCACCTTGCTGACACAGCAGGCAACCAGTAGGAGCCAAGGCAACCAGTGGGAGTAGCAAGTTGCTAATTTTCTGCCATCATGGTCATTGCTCAATACTTTCTTCAGATATTCGCATACGTGCTCACACACACACACACACACACACACACACACAATTCTTCAAAATGTAAGTCTGACGTCTATTATTGTCAACACTGCAGATTACTTGCTGTAACTAGATGCTGTTCATTGATTGTTGCAGAATCTGAAGCGGCTTGGAGAGTGAGAGAGCATGAAACGTATGGAGCGAATGTCATCCGCAAAAAAATGTAAAACATATCTGGTTTTCTGCTCTCTCTGAAGACTAACTTGAGTTTCTGAACTCTGGACAAATCCTCATAACATATCACAGTAGGCTGAACAAGGGGGGCATCATTGGCTTTGAAACTGTTCCATTATATCTAACAAAGCAATATAGTGAGGCAGCTAAGACAGGCCACCCCAAATATATCCAGAATAAATAAATATAAATAAATATCTCGAGGTGCGATCTGCACAAAGTTATAGTGGACGATATTGCGAATTTCCTGACGTTCGCAAGTGATTCTTATCTTTTATAGTAGCCGAATAACGACATCGACTTTGTTTTTTTACTAATGGAACTATATACATTTATCTATAGCATTTGAAAGAAGCTTCTATGAGAACTTTAACGACATAACATGTATGGGACTTGATCAAATAGTATTAAGGTAACAGCGCCGCAAACCACTGTCCCGCTATCATGAGAAGAGATTCCACAAACTTCTGCCTTATTACCAAATGTAAGCAAGCACTTAACTCAGGTATGGTGGCTCTTCTTATCTGTGCACTTGAAGCTCATCAGTCGATGTTCTGTTGTTATTGCAATCAGATAAGTTGCTCGTAAAGCTATTGAGACATTCAAAATATATACGACCGCCGAAAAAGTGAATATCGTTTACGACGAATGTCACCAGGCTATTGGAGCGGCGGTGAGATTGTATGCTGACGAGTATCCAGGTCGCACCAAGCACTCTCGATCTGTCTTTGCACACATTACAAAAGGAAGTTCTAGGAACCAGAAGTTTGGAGAATAAAATACACCAAATAAAATTAAGAGCTGCTCGTGAAAGAAATGAGACTAACATTTTACAGCAGTAATACACAATGTGAATGTCACTGAGAGGCATTTTGGAAGTACGAGAGGAATCAACCAAATGAGTTTTCTGCGGACACTTGCGTTCCATCGCATTTCATCCTCTTCATATTTCGCTGCATCTGCCGTGTCATGATAATGACTTCCAAAATTGGTGACAGATCTCCGTATGTTATCTGCGAAAAGTGCAAAGTGATGCGGCATACCCGTGCAAAATTTTGTTTAAGAAAGAAGTATGGGCAAGTCAATCTTCGCAATATGCAAGAATCGTCAGTTAAAAATCCACGCTGACTCAAAGAAGTGAATAACAAAAACATCCTTAATCTATCAGTGTTTGGTGCATGTCTTTCAAGACGAGCATCATTCGTCCACGTTATGTTGATGGGGATCTAAATACACTTAAGTACCTCGACTTCCTAGGATACGCAGCAGTCACAGTTATTGGAAGACATCCCACTGGAAATACGGCAATCAGTGTGGTACCAAGTTGACGGGCATCCCCCTATTACGTACACGTAATGCCAGGCCCTCTTAAGAGAATATTTGAATAGCATTGGAACGGCCGTTCATGAAACGCATATGGTCTGTACAGTCAATAAACATGGCAGTTCTATACTTTTATCTGTGGCGACAATTAAAAGAAGAGGTCTATTACGAAAGGCCGACGACTCCCTAAGGCATGAAATGCTTTATCAGGCTGGCCTGTGCTGCCATTAACTCCAGATGAAATTCAACGTGCAGCACTGTTTCTCCAGAATCACTTAACAGCGTGTAGCAACAGCTGGTATGACAGCCCAGATGATAAATACACGAACCGTACCAAAGTTAAGTGTTTCTCACATTTGGTATAATAGAGCACACGTTTGGATGTTTGTGCAACCTCTTTTCCTGACGGTGGGACAGTGGTTTGTAGCGCTATTATGTTGATACTGTTTAATTAATTCCCACACGTGATATATGGGTGAAGTCTTCTTAGAAGCTTCTTTCAAATGCCATTTAAAAGTCTGACACATAAGCTATATTTAACGTAATATTGTTTTCTGTTTCCTTCAGGGTTGATTTCGCAATGTTTGATTCCTGTGGTCTCCTCGAATCTCATCATCAGGGTGACTGATTTTGACGTGTTCTTCCGTCCAACTTCCTTAACGCTCGTGCCAAACAGAGCGCCATCTACCACGAATGGAAAAAAAATGTTTCAGATAAACCCCAGGCAGTTTTTGGCGAAGAACCCGATTCTTCAGTCAAAAAGGAGTGAGGGTTCCTACCATTTGAAAATAAAAAGTTGACACCTCCATGGGCGGGGGAGGAGGGGAGAGGTGGAGGTGGAGGTTGCGGTTTGGTCAGTTTTAGCACAGACTGAGGTCCCCTTTGAAAATATTAACTCTCTACCTGGAACAATTTTTTCAGACGAAGCGTATTTTTCGAGATATTTGGTTGTTCAGTGTTAAAACAAACACCCTGTATACAGTGTGTTTCAGCACAGCGGCTACAAACATCCAGGAGAGATAGAGCACTTCTAGACTATGGAAAAACACACAGCAATGCATGGTCGGAAACACTTTCCTGGGGCGATAGTGACAGCACAAAACACAAGAAAGGAAGAGCATGAACAGTGAGAAAACATGTTTATTATGCTTAGCAAAGCAGATGTTAATAATTACGGAGGAATCTCTCTTCTCCCGGTCACATATAAAGTTCTATCGCAGTGTTTACTTGATAGAGCCCAAGAACAGTTAGAACCTAAAATTTGATGAATACCAAGCAGATTTTACGCCAAACAGATACTGTCCGTAACAAATTCTTAATTTAAAAGCAATCCTTAGGCAGCAAAGGATTATTAGTAACAATATTGTATGTACATTTGTGGATTGAAAAAAGGCCTAAGACTCAGTTGATCGTGAGTCTCTTCTTCAAATTTTAAAGGAACAAGGGCTAGACAACAAAACTCTAACACTGATTAAGGAAACGTTAACCGACACTAGCTCTAAAATTATATTCATCATCATCATCATCATCATCATCATTTAAGACTGATTATGCCTTTCAGCGTTCAGTCTGGAGCATAGCCCCCCTTATACAGTTCCTCCATGATCCCCTATTCAGTGCTAACGTTGGTGCCTCTTCTGATGTTAAACCTATTACTTCAAAATCATTCTTAACCGAATCCAGGTACCTTCTCCTCGGTCTGCCCCGACTCCTCCTGCCCTCTACTGCTGAATCCATGAGTCTCTTGGGTAACCTTGCTTCTCCCATGCGTGTAACATGACCCCACCATCTAAGCCTGTTCGCCCTGACTGCTACATCTATAGTGTTCATTCCCAGTTTTTCTTTGATTTCCTCATTGTGGACACCCTCCTGCCATTGTTCCCGTCTACTAGTACCTGCAATCATCCTAGCTACTTTCATATCCGTAACCTCAACCTTGTTGATAAGGTAACCTGAATCCATCCAGCTTTCGCTACCATGCAACAAAGTTGGTCGAAAGATTGAACGGTGCACAGATAACTTAGTCTTGGTACTGACTTCCTTCTTGCAGAAGAGAGTAGATCGTAGCTCAGCGCTCACTGCATTAGCTTTGCTACACCTCGCTTCCCGTTCTTTCACTATGTTGCCATCCTGTGAGAATATGCATCCTAAGTACTTGAAACCGTCCACCTGTTCTAACTTTGTTCCTCCTATTTGGCACTCAATCCGTTTATATTTCTTTCCCACTGACATTACTTTCGTTTTGGAGATGCTAATCTTCATACCATAGTCCTTACATTTCTGATCTAGCTCTGAAATATTACTTTGCAAACTTTCAATCGAATCTGCCATCACAACTAAGTCATCCGCATATGCAAGACTGCTTATTTTGTGTTCACATATCTTAATCTCACCCAGCCAGTCTATTGTTTTCAACATATGATCCATAAATAATATGAACAACAGTGGAGACAGGTTGCAGCCTTGTCTTACCCCTGAAACTACTCTGAACCATGAACTCAATTTACCGTCAACTCTAACTGCTGCCTGACTATCCATGTAAAGACCTTTAATTGCTTGCAAAAGTTTGCCTCCTATTCCATAATCTTGTAGAACAGACAATAACTTCCTCCTAGGAACCCGGTCATATGCCTTTTCTAGAACTATAAAGCATAGATACAATTCCCTGTTCCACTCATAACACTTCTCCATTATTTGCCGTAAGCTAAAGATCTGGTCCTGACACCCTCTAAGAGGCCTAAACCCACACTGATTTTCATCCAATTGGTCCTCAACTAATACTCGCACTTTCCTTTCAACAATACCTGAGAAGATTTTACCCACAACGCTGATTAAAGAGATACCTCTGTAGTTGTTACAATCTTTTCTGTTTCCATGTTTAAAGATTGGTGTGATTACTGCTTTTGTCCAGTCTGATGGAACCTGTCCTGACTCCCAGTCCATTTCAATTATCCTGTGTAGCCATTTAAGACCTGACATTCCACTGTATTTGATGAGTTCTGACTTAATTTCATCCACCCCAGCCGCTTTATTGCACTGCAATCTATTGACCATTTTTTCCACTTCCTCAAATGTGATCCTATTTCCATCATCATTCCTATCCCATTCTACCTCGAAATCTGAAACATTACTGATCGCATTTTCACCTACATTGAGCAACTCTTCAAAATATTCCCTCCATCTGCCCAAGGCATCCACAGGATTCACCAGCAGTTTTCCTGACCTGTCCAAAATACTTGTCATTTCCTTCTTACCTCCATTTCGAAGACTGCTAATTACACTCCAGAATGGTTTTCCAACAGCTTGACCCAAAGTCTCCAACCTGTTTCCAAAGTCTTCTCACGATTTCTTCTTGGATGCTGCAATTATCTGTTTGGCTTTGTTTCTTTCTTCAACATAACTTTCTCTGTCTACCTGAGTTCTGGTATGTAGCCATTTTTGATACGCCTTCTTTTTCCTTTTACAGGCTGCCTTGACTGTATCATTCCACCAAGCTGTTTGCTTCATCCTACTTTTACACACTACTGTTCCAAGACATTCTTTAGCCACTTCTAGTACTGTGTCCCTGTACCTTGTCCATTCCTTTTCCAATGACTGTAATTGACTACATTCAACTAACTGGTACCTTTCTGAGATCGCTGTTATGTACTTGTGTCTGATTTCCTTATCCTGAAGTTTCCCCACTCTTATCCTCCTACATATGGACCTGACCTCCTGCACTTTCGGCCTCACAATCCCAATTTCACTGCAGATTAAATAATGATCAGTGTCATCAAAGAATCCCCTGAATACACGTGTGTCCCTCACAGCCTTCCTGAATTCCTGATCTGTTATTATATAGTCAATGACAGATCTGGTTCCCCTGCCTTCCCAAGTATACCGGTGAATGTTCTTATGTTTAAAAAAGGAGTTTGTGATTACTAAGCCCATACTGGCACAGAAATCCAAGAGTTGTTTCCCGTTCCTGTTGGCCTCCATATCCTCTCCAAATTTACCCATAACCTTTTCATACCCTTCTGTTCGATTTCCAATCCTGGCTTTAAAATCACCCATGAGCAGAACACTGTCCTTGTCCTTTACTCTAACAACTACATCACTGAGTGCCTCATAAAAACTATCCATCTTATCTTGATCTGTCCCTTCACAATGCGAATATACTGACACAATCCTAATTTTCTTGCTAGACACTGTCAAATCTATCCACATCAGTCGTTCGTTTACATACCTTATTGCAACTACACTGGGTTCCATTTCTTTCCTGATGTAAAGCCCTACACCCCATTGTGCTGTTCCTGCTTTAACTCCTGACAGGTAGACCTTGTATTCTCCCACTTCCTCTTCTTTCTCACCCCTTACCCGAATGTCACTAACAGCTAAAACGTCCAGCCCCATCTTACTTGCAGCCTCTGCCAGCTCTACCTTCTTCCCAGAGTAGCCCCCATTGATATTAATAGCTCCCCATCTCATTACCATTTGTTTGCCAAGTCGTATCTTAGGAGTCCCTGGTTTGTCAGTTAGAGGTGGGACTCCGTCACCTCCAAAGGTCCGAGGCATTTTGCTCTGATTGTTGCCAGCGTCATATTTAAAGTACCAGGGAAGCAGGTTGCTAGCCTTACTTGCCCCGAGACCCATTGGGTTTTACCCCTAACGGCTGAGGGACTAACAGGTGGATTTGGTAGTCTTTGCCGTATGAGCACAAAGGTGACCACGACTCAGAATATGTCCGAGATGCCCAGCCTTATTCCAAAGTAACTGGTATCCCTACTGTCGGGACCACTTACTTGGCCACTCATACGTTGCCCGTGGTTCATGAACTAGGACATGACTACAGGAACCCACACCATGAACCAGATTATATTCATGGGGGAAATTTCTGAACCATTTGATCTAAAGACTGGTGTTAGACAAGGACATGGACTTTTCCCATGACTGTGTAACTAAGTTTTGGAAAAGGTAATTACAGAATGGCGAGAACAAAAGTCGAGTCAAAACACAGATCAGTACAATCAAGTTAGGTAGAAGTAATATCAGAGTAGACTGCGTAGCCTTTACAGATTGTCTGGCCATTTTAACTAGGGATATTACCACAGCTCAAAAACAAATTGAAATTCTTAAAGAAGTTGCAGAAAAAGTAGGAGGACTACAAATATCATTTGAAAACACGAAATATATGACATGTAACAAACAAGCACCAAAGTTTTTGAGCACGAAATACCTAAAAATAAAAAGGGTTCCTCAATTAAAATACTGGGGTGGAAATCATACAAGGAAACGGTCTGGAAAAAGCTGCAAACGAAGTTCGCTCCTAAAAAATGGCAACTGCATTCAGAATAACACAAATTTTGGAGCAGAAATTTTAAATAGGAAGAGGGATATTGAAGAAATTCGAAAGAAAGAAAGATTGTTAGGATAATATTAGGTCCCAAAATTATTGATGGAGAAACTTACAGGTTGACAATTAATAAGGTAAAACGAAGACTTAAATTTTATGAGCACATTAAAAGAACGGCACTCACTAGATTGACAAAACAAACAGTATAATCCTACGAAAACAGAAGTGGGGCCAAAATTGAGCAAATTAAATGGGTCGCTGTGATTAAGAAGGATCTGAAGGCAGACGGTATAACTTAGGCAGACGTTATAGACAAAAAAAACATTCAGACAAAAGATATTTGACTGGAACGTTTGTCAGAGGGAAATCAGAAAACGGACTGGAACACTGTGGTCTCAGAAAAGAGAGAGACTTCATTCTGAAAGGATGAAACGAATTTGGACACAAAAGAGGGCCAACCATCAAAAGCGACATTGATTGACTGTACCTTGCGTGGTCCTATAAAGCAGAAAACAAGAAATAAAAACAAAAACAGACAATGATAATCATAAAAGAAGATGTTCGAAATCACGATCCCGGACCGTGATGCAGGCCTCATTTATCCAGCGCACGAAAGATCAGATGTTCTCCAGTTGCTCAGGCAATTCTCCACTTGCCCAGTCAGTTGTCTGGCTGACATGAATACTTGAAGTGTATGTCAATGTGGATGTACCTTAACTCAATGAACGGCCAACGTGAAGGCATATTTATTTTTGCTTTCATTTCTCTTATTTTACGTATGTGAATATCTTACTTTATAACTGTCTTGAACATTCTGGATATAAATAACGGTGTCTGAGTGAAGAATCTCTCATTGTTGATTATCAATATCATTGCTATTGATGTAATTATTAGATGTAATTTGTTTGATGTTATCCTGTAGTTGTCACTTTGGGTACTCAAATAATCGTTCTTCAAACATGTATTAGGATTGAAAAGGGGCTTTATTAAACTTTGTATAATAATTTGTATTTATGATTCTGTGCTATCTGATCTAGCTTCCAAGTTGAGGATAGTATATTGTGCCAGCTCTTTACTCAGAAATCACTCATTGGCCTGGTAGCTCGTTGTGGAGCTTAAACTCGTTATTAATAATGCAATTTCCCAATCATTAAGAACTTAATACTGAATACTCAGTCTCAGTTTCTCTACAGTATTTCAACACATTCTGAGAACACATATTGTCTTTTCTATTGTTTTATATTTAGATGTTGAACCTTCCTGTGGGAGTTAACAGTAGAGTAACACCATTATTATTACTTCCAATATAAATTACATTTGGTATTTAAAACTTAGTTTTTTGATAAAATCGTTACTTTATATTGTAATACTTTCATCCGTGAGATAGTTACATTTTAGACCAATGTCATTCTTATGTGATTGGTTTTGATCAATTTTCACTGTGAATGTTCTTATTGTCATTACAAACTTGCTGTTTGCAATTTGAGTGCTCATTGTGGTGTCGTGCCTTTATATTCATTATTCACAGGCATCTAACATGTAACTGTTTGCTTTGTTTTAAATTATTATTATGTAAATTATTTTGTTACCTCTCTTTTAAGTCGTGCTTGACACTCATGGTTCAATATTGTGTAATATTAGGCAAACAGCCTCAGCCATGAGAACCTGTGAGAACATAAGCAGTTTTTTAAATATTATCTGCTTGTCTTAGATTTTGATAAACGTATAAATTTCTCTGTTCTAAGGCGTATCACGATCAGTTTGGAATTTTCTCTGTTAGTTTCCTGCAAATAATACTGCAAATCTGTTTTCTTTCAGAAAAGGAGGGCTATTGAAGTTGCTTGTTAAATAGCATTTTGAAATACATTACTTTTTTCGTGAACCAGTTATTGCTAAGTAATGAAAAGCTACTATTCTGTACCAAGAATCGACTACAGACAGTTTGGTTAGTATGCGTAATCTTTGAAACTTATGGAAAGTCATGTATTTAGTTTGCGATTCAGCAGACTGGTACCCGTCAAGTGAGAGACTATGAATTGAGGTTTGAATAAGTTCTACCGTGTGTCAGTGGGCTTGAAGGAGATACAAGCTGGGGTTAATGCAGTCGGTCGTCGTGTTTGCTGTTTGAGGAGGTAGCTTGCCTATCTGCAAAGTTATTTCCTTAAGCATTCGTGAGGTATTTGCGTTTCATGGCTAAATTTTCACTGGTTTAGCGAAGTTGCTACTAATGCCGCGAATGGAACGATGTGCTGAGTGACGTTATTAATTCTCTGTCTTATATGACCAGTATTCATGAGGCTTGATAAAGAATCCACGTTTGGTGATTTAATTCGAAGAGTAGTACTGTCAGCTCATTCAATCGTTCATTCAGTTTATCTGATTAAATGCTTTGTGTCGCGTATAGAAGGTGATTAATATGATGCCTGAATATCTGGCTTACCTAATACGTATCTTCGTGCTGCTGCAGGGTGTCTACATCTACATCTACATCTACATCCATACTCCGCAAGCCACCTGACGGTGTGTGGCGGAGGGTACCTTGAGTACCTCTATCGGTTCTCCCTTCTATTCCAGTCTCGTATTGTTCGTGGAAAGAAGGATTCCCGGTATGCCTCTGTGTGGGCTCTAATCTCTCTGATTTTATCCTCATGGTCTCTTCTCGAGATATACGTAGGAGGGAGCAATATACTGCTTGACTCCTCGGTGAAGGTATGTTCTCGAAACTTTGACTAAAGCCCGTACCGAGCTACTGAGCGTCTCTCCTGCAGAGTCTTCCACTGGAGTTTATCTATCATCTCCGTAACGCTTTCGCGATTACTAAATGATCCTGTAACGAAGCGCGCTGCTCTCCGTTGGATCTTCTCTATATCTTCTATCAACCCTATCTGGTACGGATCCCACACTGCTGAGCAGTATTCAAGCAGTGGGCGAACAAGCGTACTGTGACCTACTTCCTTTGTTGTCGGATTGCATTTCCTTAGGATTCTTCCAATGAATCTCAGTCTGGCATCTGCTTTACCGACGATCAACATTATATGATCATTCCATTTTAAATCACTCCTAATGCGTACTCCCAGATAATTTATGGTATTAACTGCTTCCAGTTGCTGACCTGCTATTTTGTAGCTAAATGATAAAGGATCTATCTTTCTGTGTATTCGCAGCACATTACAGTTGTCTACATTGAGATTCAATTGCCATTCCCTGCACCATGCGTCAATTCGCTGCAGATCCTCCTGCATTTCAGTACAATTTTCCATTGTTACAACCTCTCGATACACCACAGCATCATCTGCAAAAAGCCTCAGTGAACTTCCGATGTCATCCACCAGGTCATTTATGTATATTGTGAATAGCAACGGTCCTATGACACTCCCGTGCGGCACACCTGAAATCACTCTTACTTCGGAGGACTTCTCTCCATTGAGAATGACATGCTGCGTCCTGTTATCTAGGAACTCCTCAATCCAATCACACAATTGGTCTGATAGTCCATATGCTCTTACTTTGTTCATTAAGCGACTGTGGGGAACTGTATCGAACGCCTTGCGGAAGTCAAGAAACACGGCATCTACCTGTGAACCCGTGTCTATGGCCCTCTGAGTCTCGTGGACGAATAGCGCGAGCTGGGTTTCACATGACCGTCTTTTTCGAAACCCATGCTGATCCCTACAGAGTAGATTTCTAGTCTCCAGAAAAGTCATTATACTCGAACACAATACGTGTTCCAAAATTCTACAACTGATCGACGTTAGAGATATAGGTCTATAGTTCTGCACACCTGTTCGACGTCCCTTCTTGAAAACGGGGATGACCTGTGCCCTTTTCCAATCCATTGGAACGCTACGCTCTTCTGGAGACCTACGGTACACCGCTGCAAGAAGGGGGGCAAGTTCCTTCGCGTACTCTGTGTAAAATAGAACTGGTATCCCATCAGGTCCAGAGGCCTTTCCTCTTTTGAGCGGTTTTAATAGTTTCTCTATCCCTCTGTCGTCTATTTCGATAGCTACCATTTTGTCATCTGTGCGACAATCTAGAGAAGGAACTACAGTGCAATCTTCCTCTGTGAAACAACTTTGGAAAAAGACATTTAGTATTTCGGCCTTTAGTCTGTCATCCTCTGTTTCAGTACCATTTTGGTCACAGAGTGTCTGGACATTTTGTTTTGATCCACCTACCGCTTTGACATAAGACCAAAATTTCTTAGGATTTTCTGCCAAGTCAGTACATAGAACTTTACTTTCGAATTCATTGAACGCCTCTCGCATAGCCCTCCTCACACTACATTTCGCTTCGCGTTTTTTGTTTGTCTGCAACGCTTTGGCTATGTTTATGTTTGCTGTGAAGTTCCCTTTGCTTCCGCAGCAGTTTTCTAACTCGGTTGTTGTACCACGGTGGCTCTTTTCCATCTCTTACGATCTTGCTTGGCACATACTCATCTAACGCATTATGTACGACGGTTTTGAACTTTGTCCACTGATCCTGAACACTATCTGTACTTGAGACAAAACTTTTGTGTTGAGCCAACAGGTACTCTGAAATCTGCTTTTTGTCACTTTTTCTAAACAGAAAAATCTTCCTACCCTTTTTAATATTCCTATTTACGGCTGAAATCATCGATGCCGTAACCGCTTTATGATCGCTGATTCCCTGTTCTGCGTTAACTTTTTCAGATAGTTCGGGTCTGTTTGTCACCAGAAGGTCTAATATGTTATCGCCACGAGTCGGTTCTCTGTTTAACTGCTCAAGGTAGTTTTCAGATAAAGCACTTAAAAAAATTTCACTGGATTCTTTGTCCCTGCCACCCGTTATGAACGTTTGAGTCTCCCAGTCTATATCCGGCAAATTAAAATCTCCACCCAGAACTATAACATGGTGGGGAAATCTACTCGAAATATTTTCCAAATTATCCTTCAGGTGCTCAGCCACAACAGCTGCTGAGCCAGGGGGCCTATAGAGACATAAAATTACCATGTCTGAGCCTGCTTTAACCGTGACCTTCACCCAAATCATCTCACATTTCGGATCTCCGTCAATTTCCTTCGATACTATTGCACTTCTTATCGCTATAAACACGGCTCCCCCTCCCCCTTCACTGTCCAGCCTGTCTCTGCGGTATACATTCCAATCTGAGTTTAGGATTTCATTACTGTTTACGTCTGGTTTCAGCCAACTTTCTGTCCCTAGTACTATATGGGCGTTGTGACCGTTTATTAATGAGAGCAGTTCTGGGACCTTTCTGTAGACGCTCCTGCAGTTTACTATTAGCACATTAATATTGTTATTCCCTGTTGCATTTTGCCTACTCCTACCTTGCCGCGTCTCAGGAGGCGTCTTGTCGGGCCTAGGGAGGGGATTCTCTAACCTACATCTACATCTACATCTATACTCCGCGAGCCACCTTACGGTGTGTGGCGGAGGGTACTTATTGTACCACTATCTGATCCCCCCTTCCCTGTTCCATTCACGAATTGTGCGTGGGAAGAACGACTGCTTGTAAGTCTCCGTATTTGCTCTAATTTCTCGGATCTTTTCGTTGTGATCATTACGCGAGATATATGTGGGCGGTAGTAATATGTTGCCCATCTCTTCCCGGAATGTGCTCTCTCGTAATTTCGATAATAAACCTCTCCGTATTGCGTAACGCCTTTCTTGAAGTGTCCGCCACTGGAGCTTGTTCAGCATCTCCGTAACGCTCTCGCGCTGACTAAATGTCCCCATGACGAATCGCGCTGCTTTTCGCTGGATCATGTCTATCTCTTCTATTAATCCAACCTGGTAAGGGTCCCATACTGATGAGCAATACTCAAGAATCGGACGAACAAGCGTTTTGTAAGCTACTTCTTTCGTCGATGAGTCACATTTTCTTAGAATTCTTCCTATGAATCTCAACCTGGCGCCTGCTTTTCCCACTATTTGTTTTATGTGATCATTCCACTTCAGATCGCTCCGGATAGTAACTCCTAAGTATTTTACGGTCGTTACCGCTTCCAATGATTTACCACCTATGGCATAATCGTACTGGAATGGATTTCTGCCCCTATGTATGCGCATTATATTACATTTATCTACGTTTAGGGAAAGCTGCCAGCTGTCGCACCATGCATTAATCCTCTGCAGGTCTTCCTGGAGTACGTACGAGTCTTCTGATGTTGCTACTTTCTTGTAGACAACCGTGTCATCTGCAAATAGCCTCACGGAGCTACCGATGTTGTCAACTAAGTCATTTATGTATATTGTAAACAATAAAGGTCCTATCACGCTTCCTTGCGGTACTCCCGAAATTACCTCTACATCTGCAGATTTTGAACCGTTAAGAATGACATGTTGTGTTCTTTCTTCTAGGAAATCCTGAATCCAATCACAAACCTGGTCCGATATTCCGTAAGCTCGTATTTTTTTCACTAAACGTAAGTGCGGAACCGTATCAAATGCCTTCCTGAAGTCCAGGAATACGGCATCAATCTGCTCGCCAGTGTCTACGGCACTGTGAATTTCTTGGGCAAATAGGGCGAGCTGAGTTTCACATGATCTCTGTTTGCGGAATCCATGTTGGTTATGATGAAGGAGATTTGTATTATCTAAGAACGTCATAATACGAGAACACAAAACATGTTCCATTATTCTACAACAGATTGACGTAAGCGAAATAGGCCTATAATTATTCGCATCTGATTTATGACCCTTCTTGAAAATGGGAACGACCTGCGCTTTCTTCCAGTCGCTAGGTACTTTACGTTCTTCCAGCGATCTACGATAAATTGCTGATAGAAAGGGGGCAAGTTCTTTAGCATAATCACTGTAGAATCTTAAGGGTATCTCGTCTGGTCCGGATGCTTTTCCGCTACTAAGTGATAGCAGTTGTTTTTCAATTCCGATATCGTTTATTTCAATATTTTCCATTTTGGCGTCCGTGCGACGGCTGAAGTCAGGGACCGTGTTACGATTTTCCGCAGTGAAACAGTTTCGGAACACTGAATTCAGTATTTCTGCCTTTCTTCGGTCGTCCTCTGTTTCGGTGCCATCGTGGTCAACGAGTGACTGAATAGGGGATTTAGATCCGCTTACCGATTTTACGTATGACCAAAACTTTTTAGGGTTCTTGTTTAGATTGTTTGCCAATGTTTTATGTTCGAATTCGTTGAATGCTTCTCTCATTGCTCTCTTTACGCTCTTTTTCACTTCGTTCAGCTTTTCCTTATCAGCTATGATTCGACTATTCTTAAACCTATGATGAAGCTTTCTTTGTTTCCGTAGTACCTTTCGTACATGATTGTTATACCACGGTGGATCTTTCCCCTCGCTTTGGACCTTAGTCGGTACGAACTTATCTAAGGCGTACTGGACGATGTTTCTGAATTTTTTCCATTTTTGTTCCACATCCTCTTCCTCAGAAATGAACGTTTGATGGTGGTCACTCAGATATTCTGCGATTTGTGCCCTATCACTCTTGTTAAGCAAATATATTTTCCTTCCTTTCTTGGCATTTCTTATTACACTTGTAGTCATTGATGCAACCACTGACTTATGATCACTGATACCCTCTTCTACATTCACGGAGTCGAAAAGTTCCGGTCTATTTGTTGCTATGAGGTCTAAAACGTTAGCTTCACTAGTTGGTTCTCTAACTATCTGCTCGAAGTAATTCTCGGACAAGGCAGTCAGGATAATGTCACAAGAGTCTCTGTCCCTGGCTCCAGTTCTGATTGTGTGACTATCCCATTCTATACCTGGTAGATTGAAGTCTCCCCCTATTACAATAGTATGATCACGAAACTTCTTCACGACGTTCTGCAGGTTCTCTCTGAGGCGCTCAACTACTACGGTTGCTGATGCAGGTGGTCTATAGAAGCATCCGACTATCATATCTGACCCACCTTTGATACTTAGCTTAACCCAGATTATTTCACATTCGCATTCGCTAATAACTTCACTGGATATTATTGAATTCTTTACTGCTATAAATACTCCTCCACCATTGGCGTTTATCCTATCCTTGCGGTATATATTCCATTCTGTGTCTAGGATTTCGTTACTGTTCACTTCCGGTTTTAACCAACTTTCCGTTCCTAATACTATATGCGCACTATTTCCTTCAATAAGAGATACTAATTCAGGAACCTTACCCTGGATACTCCTGCAGTTTACCAATATTACGTTAACTTTTCCTGTTTTTGGTCTCTGAGGACGGACGTTCTTTATCAACGATGATAATGTCCTCTCTGGTAAGCCGTCAGGTATTTTATCGTTTCGCCCAAGGGGGGGTCCCTCTAACCTAAAACCAGCGAAGGAGTCCTTGATTTCAAAATTAAATGTCTAGAAAACTAAGACCGATAGACGAGTACAACGAAAGGTATATTTACTGTGACAGGTGTAAGAATTTTATACGGAAGTTGTGCAGAAGTTTCGTAATAGATCGAAAAGCTGCTAACAGATGACGCTGTACGCTGTACAACTGGTACAGTATCATCGTGCATAGTAATTAAACTAACCAAGCTTTGTAGTCACATCACAATGTTTTCGAAATGTCCACCACTCGTAGTAAGGAGGTGGAGTAAACGAACAGAGAAATTTGCCATCACATCCTGTACTGTCTCAAGGGAGATGGATTAAGATGCCACACAGATCGTCGGTTCAAGCGTGGCGGTATGATTCCGGTAGACAGTATCTTTCAATGTGCCCCACAAGAAGTAGTCACAAGGAATCAGATCGGGCAAACGCGCAAACATGGAGGCCAATCGATCGCTGCGTCAGTAAATTTGCAATAGTCCAACGCAATGACCCTATTCCCGCAGTACTCACCAAGAAAGCGAAACACTTGTACACCGCAGTGTAGTCTGCCCCATCTTGCACAAACCATTCGATGCCTGGTCGATACTTCAACGCTAGGTGTGTGGCGACAAACTGTTCCAAAACTGCGATGTAACGTTCACTAGATAATGCCTCTGCTGTATACCGCAGCCCAAACAGTAACTTGAGGGGATGGGGATTTTCGGAAACTCAGAATGGCCAGTTCTGTTTATTCGCGACTCCATTCAGGTGGAAATGGGCTTTATGTGTGAACCATACGCAGCAAACATTAAACCTTTCATTATCAATCGTTGTGAGAATCTCCTTCGCAAAGGCAGCCCTCTGTTGTACAACTCTTAGAGTTATGGCCTGGTGGCTTTGGATTATGAACGGAAACACGCGTAGGCTCTGTCTCAGCATTTTCTGTGTACTGGAACGCCTCAACCAGTCTCTGCTGAAAGTCTTCGGATGGATTTTCTTGGATTTTTCGGAACAATTTGTCAGGAGTAACTGCAGTGAGCCCGGAGCCAACATTTCGCGCTAGATAATCAATCACACTGCTTTCCGTTGGAATTTGGTGAAGAGATTGCGAATGGTTTTCACAGAGGGTCCTTTTGGAACATAAAATCGTGTTTAAACACTGCACCCTGTTGCTCCAGGACTGTATCCTAACCTGTGGCATTCCAGTACCAGAAAAACACATTGATCGATGAAATACGTGATTTCAACCTCTTCCTTCGTTACGCTAACCTCCTTACGCGTTTCAGCAGTGGAAATGATCGCTATAAGCTGCGGCGCAGTATTTATAGGAAGTACGTATTGCGATTACAGCGCCAACTGTTCGCAGCTTTCGTACTATTTCGAAACTTCTGTATAAAATTCTTACAACTTTCACAATAAACATACCGTTTGTTGCACTCGTCTATCGATCTTAGTTTTCAGTATATTTAATTTTGGAATCAGGGACTCCTTCGCTGGACGCGCTAGTGAGGTCATGTATTACTCTGTTCATTCGATTTATGAATTAGTCACATGACTTGGAACTTAAATTTTCTCTTTCATTTCAACTTCCGTGATCATTTACTTGATACTTAAGTGCACCAGCATAACTTTCGGACATCTCGAGGGTTGGATCCCCTCACTTCGAAGTCGACAGATTACAGAGCCTGGGCTACCCTCAGGGTGCAATCTACAGTTTCGAAGTGCCTGTTGCTGTTGCTGTCTGTCTGTCTGCCTGCCTGCCTGCTTGCCTGCCGGCCACTGTCGTCTGTCCGCCATCGCCGCCGCCCGGAGCTCGCCTCCGCCCTCTGTCCGTCTGCCGTCCGTCCATCATGAGCCTTCCCCATCTGCACTGTCATCTACATCTCCCCCTCCCCCACTTAAACTGTCACTTCCTGGAGTGCCGCCCCTGGCCTCCCTCCTTATACCTCACCTCTCCTTCCTTCCCCACCCATTGCCCCATCTCCTCACCTGCTGCTCACCCCCATATCTACACCCTTCCCTGCTGTTTACTCCCATATCTACACCCCTCCCCCAGCCTCCACACCCGCAACTGCTCCCTCTCCTGTCCCCGCCCGCAGGTATGTCTTCGCTGCCGCCTCTGCTGCCATCCTCAGCTGGTCAGCTTCCTCTCCACCACCCCCCCCCCCCCCCCACCGGTGCTTCATCATCTGCATCTGCATCCCCCGCCCTCATCACATCACGCCATGCCACCATCGCCACCACTGAACCAGTTGCATCTCCCAGCACCTCCACTGCGCCTACGCTACGGAATCTGCTACCTGCCACCTCCCTCTCCTCCCGGTCCCTCTCCCCTCAAACCAGCCTCCACTCTCCAAAAAAACCCCAGAAGTATGTCATTGCCAACTCTGCTCCCGCCACTTCCCATAAAATGTCACCGCCTTCTCCCCCTCCCACTGTCATCTCCATGGACACCACCCCTCCTCTTGACACCCACTCCCCAGCCCCCACCCTTCACACCTTTGTCCTGTCCACCACAGACCCCAAGTTCCTTGATGTCTGTACCCTCACCATGGAGATACGTAAGTATCTACCTGGTGCTCCCATCTCCTAATTGACTCCTCACCATTACCTGCACCACCATGTATGTCCACTCCACTGCTCCTCTTTCCTATGACTTCGTCTCCCACACTGACCACACCTTCTCCCCCTGTGATTGCTGCTGACATCAACATCCATAGCCGCTCTCCTGCAGCCCTTCAGCAGTTGTATCAGTTCCTCTCCATGATCCGAGGTGACCTTGTTTCCCTTCCCCAGCACACCCGTCCCAAAAGCTACACCACCCCTGATGTTGTCATTGCCTCCGCCAACCTCCTTGGGCGTACTGCCATCGATATCCTTCACCCCATAGGTAGCGACCACCTCCCCATCCTTCTCACCATAATGTCTTCTCACCACCCCCCTCTGGCTCCCCACCCTGCACCCCCTCTGAAGGTAGTCCATGACTTCTGTCACGCCAACTGGGATGCCTACCGGGAATCCGTCACCACCCAGGTCGAAAGCCACCCTCTTACTTGTCACCCTCCTGATGACATCATCCACGCCTCTTCCTTCCTTCAGAAGGCCATTACTGACGCCGTGGAGGCACATGCTGCTACTAAAACCATCCACCCCTACCATCCCACTCTCCCTCCATGTGCTGCCCTCCTCATTCGTGAATCCCACTGCCTCTATCGCTCCTTCCTGCGCACTGGTGACAGGGATACACTCCAACGCCACCAGCAAATACAGTGACATGTACGGAACCTTATTACTTCAAAGAAACGCAGGGACTGATGCCAGACCTGTACACGACTCAACGCCACCCTCCCTATCAACTCCTCTGAGTACTGGTCCGCCTTCCATCGCCTTACTGGTTCCCATTCTGCACCCCATTACCCCCCTCTCCATAACGACCACCCCCTTCCTGATGACCTCAGTAAGGCCAATAACTTCACTTCCCACCTTTCTGAGGTCTTCTCCATCCCTGATGATCCCCACTTTGATTACTCTCTTTTCCTCACCATCATGGAATGCACCAATACCTCAGTCGCTCCAAGTCTCCAGTACTTGGTGCAGTTGCCCCCCTCTGACATCAATACTCCAATCACAGCACAAGACATTAAACTTATCCTCTGGTCAAAATGCAACACGGCCTCTGGTCAGACTGTGTCACCTACCGCCACCTTAAAGAAAGTCCCTTCTCCTTTCTAACTGTCCTTGCCAATCTCTACAATGTCATCCTCTCTACTGGCTTCTACCCCAACCTGTGGAAGACTTCCCACATATTCTTATTCCTCAAACCCAACCAACCCCTTTCCATCACTTCTTCCTATTGTCTCATCTGCCTCACCTCTGTCTTCAGTAAGGTCTTCAAATCCATCATCTCCTGTGGTATCCATCAGCATCTTAATCAACACCACCTCCTCCCCCTCACCCAGTGTGGCTTCTGACCCTCCTTCTCTGCCAAAGACCAACTCCTTAACCTCATCCATCTTCTCTCCCTCCAGCTTAACTCTCGTCGCTCTGCCATTTTTCTTTCCCTCGACCTCCAAAATGCCTACGAGCGCATATGGCATCCCAGTCTCCTGTTTAAACTCCAAACCTTTGCCCTGCCTATCCATTTTGTTTGTCTGGTCGCTTCCTTCTTCTCACACCTTCCTTCCTATGTTACACTCCACAACACCAACTCCTATATCTTTTATCCCACAGCTGGCACCCTCAGGG
This sequence comes from Schistocerca cancellata, assembly GCF_023864275.1. NCBI lineage: Eukaryota > Metazoa > Arthropoda > Insecta > Orthoptera > Acrididae > Schistocerca > Schistocerca cancellata. The sequence goes on along the minus strand of NC_064629.1, from coordinate 206,049,215 downwards.
CTCCGTCCTCTCCCCTCTCCTGTATCTCCTGTACACTGCCTATATGTCCTAGCCACCCCCTCCTGTCCACCTCCTCCAATATGCTGATGAGACCACCTTCCTGGTTCTCTATCCTATCCTTCAACGGTCCCAACACACCCTCCAAACCCACCTTGACCAGTTCACCACTTGGTGTAGCCAATGGTTCCTTCATATCAACCCCTCCAAAACCCAGACAGTCATCATAGGCCACACCACCCACTCCTTCCATCTCCACAATTTCTTCCCCACCATTTATGGACATCCCATCCAGGTGACCCCCACCCTGAGATATCTTGGCCTCACCCTCAATCGTCACCTCACCTGGACCCCTCATCTCCTGACCATCGAGCAGAAAGTCCAATACCGCCTCCACCTCCTGAAACTCCTGTCTGGCTGGACGTGGGGATTGTATCCTTCTACCATCATCTACACCTACAAATCCCTCATCTGTCCTATCCTCTGTTATACCAGCATTGCCTGGATCTCCACCCCTCCCCCCCCCCCCATTTTTACAAGGCCCTCCAGATCCTCGAACGCCATGCGCTCCGCCTTGCTTTCCATATCTGCTTTCCCTCCCCCACACGACACCAGTATGATCTCCTTTTCCTCCAACATCTCTGCATCCTCCCTCTCTCCACCTCCACACCCTCCATCTCTTTTATCAGGGAAATTTCCAGCACCTTCCCCTCCTGGATGTTGAACTTCGCCTTGACATCTACCCTCCCTTCCAACTGTAGCCTGGTCTTATTCCCCCCTCTCCCCAGAGACCCTGTTTTCCTCTCCCCTCCTTCTCCCAGACGGTATTTTCCTCCTTCCCTCCCCAGCACTCCTTTGGCACATCTCCCAACTCGTCCGCCTTTCTCTCCCCCTCTTCTTGCCTCCTTTTCACTTCTCCCTTGGTCCCCCCTCCCCCCAGCAGATCCTCCCAGGTTTTTGTTCATTCTCAAGTGTGCTGCGTTAGTGTTGTGTTTGGTGCTGTCCTCCCTTGCATCAAGGGCTGTGATTTAATTGTGTGTTGGACATGTACATAGTGTTACTGTCAGTGTTGTTATGTGCTACGCCGTCAGTCAATACTTTTATGCTCTGGTCATACTTCGCCTTGTGTTCTTTAATTGCCCAGTGTGTGGTTCTTTGTGTGCACTATTTTTTACAGTTTTTATATCCATTTTACAGTCGCTCCTCTTTTTGTCTGTTGTCTTTCGTCATGTCCCCCCTTTTTATTTCTATGTACGCCATATTTTCTCTTTTCTGCTTTTTTTATGTCTTCTTTGTACAATTGCTGTCTTTCGGCTGAAGGGCAGCCCACATGCTGCTCCCAGCACGCCCTAGATGGGGCATAGAAACACAATAAAGGGAAAAAAGCATTGCTTTTATTATTGCACCATTACATAATCACGTATTGTCATACACAGCATTTGTCTCTGATAACTGATGGATTTGACAATTCTCTACTAATATTTCACATCATTGACAGCTGTGCATGCAATCAGTGCTGTAGACTTGCTCATTATCATTACAATACGGGCGCTACGTCCCCATGGTACTATGGTGACTGTAAGTCAGGTAGCTACAATGCATCCACTACTGTGGGCATCATCTAAATGATATTCGTGCTTACTTTTGCTCAATTTCATATTTTTATGCCGGCGTTGCGCTGTTTATGTAAGTGTGTACTGCTCAAGCAATTTTACATTTTGTATTGTAGTGAGACTGCATACACTACTTGATCACAGAGGTCATAACTTTCTCTATAACATGGCATAATTTGTTGAAATCAGGGTATATTACGATTCCTTTGCAATAGTAATCCAAAATTTAAATCAGAGCCGATCACTTACAAAATTATGTTCGAACTTCAACACGGAATGAGTATTGAATCGCCTATAGACCACAGCTTCTTCGTAGGCTGCCTGGTTAAACAGGTAGTACTAAACCACGATAGATTTTCATATGTACCACAGTTATTTATAAATCTAACGAGATGATGTGTATCGATGTCCTTTAAATGATGTATGTTTATTTGTATTTTTTGTATACCTGTATTATTGTATGCTCTGTATAAAAATACTTTTCGTTTGTTTCTTTCTCGTCTCAGAGATTTCTGATAACGTTTTAAGCTGAAACGCGTTAAGTTAAAAGGTCTATGAAAGTAAAGTAGCAGTCAAGACGGAACATTATATTAAGTGATTGTGACTATATGGTTCCAGAGACTTTTTCAGTTCTCAAGCACCTATGCCTGGATTTCAGGCAGGATTCCCCGTTTTTTTTTTCCAATGCTAAGGTAATGTTCCACTACAGTTGCAGAGCCTCTGCAATGCTGTTAGAGTTTAGGGGGAACACGAAGTGGGCTGAGGCGTGAATGAGGAGAGAGGTGTGCTAGGATAGTCCGTGCAGTTGTGCAAACCCACTCTGCCAGGGTGACGGAGTGCTTAGAGCATCTGCCAATTGAAGGGCATCTGCCTAGTGGGCAGGAGACACGGATTCGAATCCGGGCCTTAGTACAAATTTTCATTCGTCTCCCTCAGTCTGCATAGACACATTAAGTAATTGTATTATGATCACTAACTCGTAATATTATTTTATGTCATTTATGGACAAAACTTACACCAGAGTTACTGTATGTTCCTGAACATAAGCCTGTTCCTTGTTTCTGCTGTATACACAACTTAAGAAGTAAACCACAAGTAACCGCCATCACACAGGCACACTACTCGCCAGGTGCCTAACAGTTCCGAACAATCAGTTTCAGATGGTGTTCACACAACCGGGACTAATTCCTGCTTCCGCAACACGTCCAAGAGCGCGTCAAATCCATCCGCCGATCGTGTTATCAACTGCGATAAAGATCGCTGTCAGTCGTAGACTACTTCACTTTCCCAAAGTACGGGCGCACACGAGTTCCTTCTCCCAGAAGGGAAAAATGAAGACGCTCGCTGTCGACATTTACTCCATTTCCTGCATTTAAGCTACGGAGCGCAGTTCCTGCTGTTCCGCCCCCAAGCTACGACAGTTCTCCTCCCCACAGACAGTACAAATGGTTCAAATGGCTCTGAGCACTATGGGACTCAACATCTGACGTCATCAGTCCCCTAGAACTTAGAACTACTTAAACCTAACTGACCTAAGGACATCACACACATCCATGCCCGAGGCAGGATTCGAACCTGGGACAGGAGCGGTCGCGCGGTTCCAGACTGAAGCGCCTAGAACCGCTCGCCCACACCGGCCGGCCACAGACACTTCCGGAGTTCTAAAATGACTACAGCTCCGACATAGCAGTAGCTATTTACGGAGCAATGCAGCTCCATCTGCATCTACATGGATACTCTGCACATCACATTTAACTGCCTGCCAGAGTGTTCATCGAACCACCATCACAATTATTCCAATCTCGTATAGCGCGGTGAAGGAACGAACACCTACGTCTTTCCGTACGAGCACTGATTTCCCTTATTTTATCGTGGTGATCGTTTCTCCCTATGTAGGTCGGTGTCAAAAAAATATTTTCGCATTCGGAGGAGAAAGTTGGTGATTGGAATTTCGTGAGAAGATTCCGTCGCAACGCAAAACGCCTTTCTTTTAATGATGTCCATCGCAAATCCTGTATCATTTCAGTGACACTCTCCCCCCTCTTTCGCGATAATAGCAAAACGCGCTGCCCTTCTTTGAACTTTTTCGATGTCCTCCGTCAATCCTATCTGGTAATGATCCTACAACGCGCAGCAGTATTCTAAAAGAGGGCGGACAAGCGTAGAGTAGGCAATCTCCTTAGAATACCTGTTACGTTTTCTAAGTGTCCTGCCAATAAAACGCAGTCTTTGGTTAGCCTTCCCCACAACATTTTCTACGTGCTCCTTCCAAATTAAGTTATTCGTAATTGTAATTCCTAGGTATTTAATTGAATTCATGGCCTTTAGATTTGGCTGATTTATCGTGTTACTGAAGTTTAACGGATTAATTTTAGATCTCATGTGGATGACCTAACACTTTTCGTTATTTAGGGTCAACTGCCAATTTTTGCAACATACAGATACTTTTTCTAAATCTTTTGTGATTTCTTTTGATCTTCTGATGACTTTACTATTCGATAAACGACAGTGTCTTCTGCAAGCAATCTAAGGCCGCAGCTCAGATTGTTTCCTAAATCGTTTATGTAGATGAGGAACAGCAAAGGGCCTAAAACACTACTTTGTGGAACGCCAGAAATCACTTCTGTTTTACTCGATGACTTTCCGTCAGTTACTACGAACTGTGACCTCTCTGACAGGAAATCACAAATCCAGTCACATAACTGAGACGATATTCCATAAGCACGCAATTTCACTACGAGCCGCTTGTGTGGTACAGTGTCAAAAGACTTCCGGAAATCCAGAAATACTTAATCGATCTGAAATCCCTTGTCAATAGAACTCAACACTTCATGTGAATAAAGATACAGTTGTGTTTCACAGGAACGATGTTTTCTAAACCCATGTTGACTGTGTGTCAATAGACCGTTTTCTTCGAGGTAATTCATAATGTTCGAACACGATATGTGTTCTGAAATCCTGCTGCATATCTACGTTAACGATTTGGGCCTGTAATTTAGTGGATGACTCCTACTATCTTTCTTGAATATTGGTGTGACCTGTGCAATTTTCCAGTCATTGGGTACGGATCTTTCGTCGAGCGAACGGTTGTATATGATTGTTAAGTATGGAGTTATTGCATCAGCATACTCTGATAGGAACCTAATTGGTATACAGCCGGAACCAGAAGACTTGCTTTTATCAAGTGATTTGAGTTACTTCACTACTCCGAGGATATCTACTTCTACGTTACTCATGTTGGCAGCTGTTCTTGATTCGAATTCTGGAATATTTACTTCGTGTTCTTTGGTGAAGCAATTTCGGAAGGCTGTGTTTAGTAACTCTGCTTTGGCAGCACTGTCTTCGATAGTATCTCCATTGCTATCGCGCAGAGAAGGCATTGATTGCGTCGTGCCGCTACCATACTTCACATACGACCAGTATCTCTTCGGTTTTTCTGCCAGGTTTCGAGACGAAGTTTCGTTGTGGTAACTATTATGAGCATCTCGTATTGATGTCCGCCCTAAATTCCGAGCTTCTGTAAAAGATCGCCAATCTTGGAGATTTTGCGTCTGTTTAAACTTGGCATGTTTTTCGTTGTTTCTGCAACAGTGTTCTGACCCGTCGTTAGTTAATTTATCTGGTGTAAATCTCTCAATTGCTGCCGATTCTATTTCTTTGAATTCAAGCCACATATGGTCGACACTTACATTGTTGGTTTGGAAGGAATAGAGATCGTCTCTCAGGAAAGCGTTAAGTGAACTTCTATCTGCTTTTTTGAATAGGTACATTTTTCGTTTATTTTTGGAGGATTTGGGGGTTACAATATTCAATGTCGCTGCGACAACCTGGTGTTCACTAATCCCTGTATCCGTTTTGATGCTCGTTATTAACTCAGGATTATTTGTTGCTAAGAGGTCAAGTGTGTTTCACAGGCGTTTACTGTTCGCGTGGGCTCATGAACTAACTCCTCGAAATAATTTTCAGAGAATGCGAATAGGAACAGGTAACTACGAGTGCCTGCAAGTTAATAATCGGTCCATACGACTAACATAGACTGCCAGAGACAGCAAACTTATTTGGATTCAACTGCGTACAGCACTTCAAGTGTCACGCATCAAGCTACCAATAAAGGTAAGTACATTTATTGTAGCCTTTCAGTGTAATAAAGTATATTTATCCATCTTCAGAGTGTTTCCATATCTATGTCATAGTGCCAAACTGTCAAGAAGGTGTATGTTTAGATATTTGCAAGTGCACGTATACTGCCACCCTGTAGTGAAATATAGCAGGAAATGCGTTTTTTGCTACCGTGGCTGTTGGACTAGATTATCAGTGACACTCAGTTACAACACCCTAACGGTTTTACTCATTGATTCCAAACCACTGTCATATTTTTGAATTATTTGACCGACGGCAATAAACTGAAACCAGAGGTCTATTCCAGCGTGTTCCATACAATCCTAAAAAACAAAAACTCAATTTGATTTCATTAACAAAAACCAAATCTATTACTTCGGCAAGCTTTTGACTCAACACTCTCACTGAGTCTCCGTAGAATTCGGACGTACTGCGTGCGTGGTTCGTCGTGGCTGAAGTTCACGTCGCACTTCCTCGTGATAAATAACATCCGTTAGCGGAAAGCATGGCTAAACCTGCTGACACAGGTCAGGTTACGTAGGCAGCTGCAGAAGCCTGTTGCAAGGCTCCCGTACAGCGCATAAACTGCAGCAAGCGGCGGTAATACGACAGCGACAACGACTGCTACACCAACAGCAACATGAGCTACAACCGCAGCTACAACCAAAAGAGCAACGACTTCACCTGCGGCAACAACACCAAGTACTGCAACAACTCGAACATCAGGCTAGTCAGTCTACCAGCTTTGTAGCAGCGGACACATAATGTTAAATGAAAGCCTATCTACCATTAGCCAAGACAATACCCGAAGCACAACCTAAACGTCTTCGTGCTGAATCTAACACATATGCACTCGTTGACATTTTAATAAAAATAGTTTTACGCGAAAATAGCATTGTTGTTGTGGTGTGCGTACTGTAAGACCTTCGGTACACACACCATCAGATTATTTGACTTGTCGCTCTAACGATGTAGGCGAGTGTCAGCAATATGTCTCGTGGTCTTATCGTGGCGTGTTTATCTTCTGCCGTTAGGTCAGACGATAGAAATGCCACTTGCACGCTTAGAGCAGCAGATTGACGGTGACCAACTTTAAACAGGACTTGATTAATTTTCACACACATTTATTACAATAATAACAATCATAAACCTTACTTAACTTGATTCTGGATGGTATTTACAATTGACAATCTGAAGTTCCTTTGGTCTTGGTACGTTAATCTTATTCTCACATATCTCTGATACTTGACAAAGTGTCTATACATTTCTCTTCATGGCTATGTACAGGAATATGATTATAGACTAATGCAGACTAATGCAGACTGATTAATCGGAGGTCTGTAATCTCGTTATAATACCTCGAGCGTTAAGGTATCACTGCGCGAGTGTGATCCATGAGGAGAAAAGGTTCTACGTTAGCAGCAATATCATTGGCTGCGTTACATATTAATGCGCGGATCGGCGGAAGCAGAATTTGGTCCGTCTCTAAGACAGCGCCATCTCGTAGTGCGGAGACGGACGAGCGCTGCGCCTGCGCTGTTGTGCTTAGCGGGGCGCGCTCTATTGGGAAAGTTGTGTACGCGCTGACTACGTGGAACTATGTACACAACAGTTGTAATATCAAATCAAGATATCATTCATCAGGTGCAAGTATACTGGTGTAATACCAACAGTATCCGGCCCCCTTTACTGTTTTTGATGAAAGAGTGCACTACTATAATGGCTAGTTCCCTCCCACGTCCATTGATAAATAAAGGCATGTTTCAAAACAGATAACATTAAAATTTAGTTCTGCAGACAATAAGAGTGTCACTATCTAATTTTTCCAACTGTAGAAATAAATAATTATATCTCTTAAAACATAAAGTTGGATGTGTATATCAAAATTCTAACTACGTAAATACACAATCATACGTGATGCTGATCCAATGCATGTAAGACATACAGAAGTAATGAGTTGATATCCATTTGTCAAGCCAAATTAATCAAGTGAAAATTTCTTACAAACGCGGAAAAGATCATTCTGCTGCCGGTCTGTAAGATCACATTTAAGTCATAAATGCTGCCGCACCAAGTTGCTATTTTGATTACAAGCAGTAGCAGTAGATTGTACGACTCATACGAAGATAGAATCGTCTGACATATGATTGCCTTGCAGAGCCTAAGCCAAAGAAAATTCAGTAAATGCAGCAGAATGCACGTATCAGATACTTGCACTGAAACATAACTGTCTTGTTTACATTGCTGCGGTCCTTACTTCACTACAGGTCAGTCATGCGAAATATATATACATCAACAAGAACAAAACCGTGACATGACGTATGGTATGATCATAGAAATGTTGAGAAATCCATTCCACTGTAAGCACTCTCCTGCATGTAACAGTTACATGGATTTTCCACCCAGACGACTATGATCCGACGAACGCTCGTTCATTTCTACTTCAAGCTCGACCGGTTGACGTATGATAGTCAGTTTCACAACTAGTACAACTACAGTAAATTTAGCCTTAAGACAACAACACTATAGTGAGCGGTCAGAAGAACGACAGCGCCTTCCAGCAAATACAGTGAATCAGCCTAAATTAGATAACTGCTTCAATGCGTGACGATAATATTAGGTACAACTATGACAAGAAATACGAATGTCACAATGTCTCAACCTCATGATCACACTTTCTCACCAAATGAGAGCGAATTAGTAACAGAAAAAATATTGAGTTTGTAAGAAACTTAACTGAAGAACCTTAGACCATGCGGTCATTCACATACAGCCAGACCAATAATTACTTGTTAGCGTCTTATCCATGAACAGCGAAACGTATTAATTTTGAAATACGAAGCTAAGCAATGAGATGTTCATTAAGCGTGTGCAAATAAAGAACTCTGTCATCGGGAACCAATCGAAACAGGCATTTCCTAAGCATATATTTGCGAAACGTGATTCAAACCAGGCATCCCTATTTACTTCGGAGGCTTTCACATATTTAAACACGGTCGGAAAGATGCGAGATAAATATTCCTATAATAATACGTTCACATTCACTGTATAGCGAAATATATATCTATTGTTTTAATATTAGTGCTTTGCATGCCGTAACAGCTAGGACCAGAACAGTCACGTATTGTCCGTCTGATATTTTCATGCCAAGGAAACAGGGTCAAAATTTAATGACATAGATTGAACCGACGTTAGTTATTTGTAGAGACTTTAAATCCCTCGGCCGAGTCTGGGGATGTTACTATCACTTATCAAACAGATTTTCACGAGATCGTAGCGAGCTTTAATCTTTATGTTTTAAATGTGGGCCGCCCACTCTAATCACGAACCCAGAAAGACGTACTTCAACTAATGACGTAACTCTGAGCTCGCTAAAATTTCTAGTTATTTCCAGCGAAATATGCTCGACTCTCCCTTTGCATCACGCCACTATGCCATTGAGATACTTTTTACTTAAATGGCTCAAGCTGAAATACAAATAAATAAAAAGTGCTTCACGGCGGACAGAAATAACATACCTAAATACGACCATTATATGAGATAGGTGATAAATATGGTAAAGAAAGAATTGTGCAAGGCACATTCCAAGAAATGAGACTTCCATGTAATGATTTAATTTTAGTAACACGTAAATAAGCTCTGGAAGATTCGAACAGAGAAGAAGCAAATCCCAGAAAGCAAAAGGACATGAAATGCTCGGAAAAAAATCGACCTCTCTAAGATAGAGTAAACAGCATAGAGTTCCACAGAACGCATGTGTTTGGGACTTAGATGTTACCCCATTTATCTCTACATATTTTATGCTCGGTCATATCTGATCTAACACTGAAGAAGAAGTCGATTTAAACCAACAAACGATAGCAATTCTTTTAAAATAAAAAGAATTAACATGAAAGTTTAAAAAGTACGCTATATGTAGGTACCTGTACAGATTAAAAGTAGTTGCTAAAAATATGCGGATATCGTACTGAATTTTAAAAAATATTAGACTGTGTCTTAACGCACTGCCGATGGCGAGGTCGTTAGGGATGGAGCACAAACTCGAATTGGGGAAACGTAGGGAAAGAAATCGTCACTTCCCCTTCGAGGCCTCAAGCGATTTTGGCAAACTACGGAAAACTGATACGTGAATGGTCGGATGGGAATTAAGCACTATCTGTGGCGTATAGCACTATTGACTGGTAATGCCCTTTTTTTTTAATTTTCACAGACTGGGCTTCTTCCCTCTTAGAAACGTGAGTGTTGTGTCTTTAGTGTGAGTCTTTAGTATGTGTAACCGTGGTGAGCACCTGCAGACTATAGCGTCGCACTTGTATTGTTGTTGTTGTTGTTCAGATGGTTCAAATGGCTCTGAGCACTATGGGACTTACCTTCTGAGGTCATCAGTCCCCTAGAACTTAGAACTACTTAAACCTAACTAACCTAAGGACATCACACACATCCATGCCCGAGGCAGGATTCGATCCTGCGACCGTAGCGGTGCACGGTGCCAGAACGTAGCGCCTAGAACAGCTCGGCCACTCCGGCCGGCTGTTGTTGTTGTTGATAACGGTGATGATGATGATGATAATGGTGATGATGAAAGAGAAGGGACTGACTGAAACCCAGTACCACCCCATAGCTTATACCTCTCGAAGAACACCCAGGCCAACGCCGGGCCCAATGTTCCTACCCGACAGAAACGTAATATCAACAATGTCACATGCCCTCATTCCATAGACGTAATCCAGAACACTGACGAGAAGTCTAGGGACCACAAACTTCATGCCACCACCTCTTCTCTCATTTCCAGGCAAATAAGGATAGTGACAATTTCTTCCACAACCAGAATTCGAGACAGACACCCTCGAGTGTGGTATCAGCACAATCCGTGCATCGGCGGCCTCGGCTACGAAGGAGGGTACGTAGCCAATGAAAAGGTGATTAAAACGAAAAACAAATTTAAAAAACGTATCTGACCCTACTGGACACTCAAGCAAATAATACGATTAATTTCTCCATGATAAATTTTAAGTCATTTATCGTTTTTACCATAACAATTATCCTGCACTAAATTACTTGAATGGAAACCCTCTACAACTCCAAGAACAGCTTTTAATCTTGTCTTGTAACATTATGTATAATTTTCTGATGGAACAATAAATATTCGTTACTAAAAACGTAAAGTGCAGATGGTTTCATATATTTCTTGATGTGGGTTACGGCTTGATGCAAGCATTTGTAACTAACATCATTTCTGCAGCGGCTATTGTCAAATATCTAAAGTGTAACTGTTTAGTGATAGTAATAATTACGACCGTGTATGGCGTATAGTTCCGTGATAGTGTTGTACTGATGACGATAATGAGGAAGAAAGGAGAAGGTGAGCCGGCCGCGGTGGTCTAGCGGTTCTAGGCGCTCAGTCCGGAGCCGCGCGACTGCTACGGTCGCAGGTTCGAATCCTGCTTCGGGCATGTATGTGTGTGATGTCCTTAGGTTAGTTAGGTTTAAGTAGTTCTAAGTTCTAGGGGACTGATGACAATAGATGTTAAGTCGCATAGTGCTCAGAGCCATTTGAAAGGAGAAGGTGAAACTTGTGGCCGGCACCTGTGCAATGTGTAAATGCCTATACCCTACTCCTGTCGAATAGCAACAAGAGAGCCGCAGAGCCCAATGGCCCCATCAGACGGACGCATGACATCGACGCCTTTCCGTGACATCACCCCATTAGACATTGCGGGTAAGTTTAGACTTCATCCCAAGTTGCTGTAGCACAGCCTGGTGACCACGAACTTCAATTCATCATCCCCCCCCTACTGGGGTAATACTGGCGAAGATACTGTCACCACCAGGATTAAGACCCACTACATCGGAGTCGAGTACCGCCACACAAGAGTGTGTCAACGCCCTTGGTTACGGGGACAGGTTTTTGGGCAAATACTCAATATTTCTGCAGGGGCTTCGAACGACTTGTTGCGTCCGTGCGACGTCGAGTTGCTGCGCTACGTCGGGCAAAAGAAGGGCCCACACGATATCAGGATGTATCTCATAACTTTCCTCACCTTAGTGTAAATTAAGTAACGTATATATTTCCATCTGCAAATAGACTACTACGTTCTATATTCATGTTTCTTTATTTGTTAAAGTTACAGTGGAAGCCATCATGATTGCTGAACAACCTGCAGAAATCTTTGTAATACCAATGAGAATACGTTCACGTACTTTCCGTCCCAGATAAGAAACTTACGCTAAAGACGTAAATATTTTGATTTTTATAAGAAACCTGGCCTGGAGTCGCTCCACAACGAAGGTTAAAATATGGGGGGTCCATGAAGTCTCTTTACAATTCTAAAAATTTGTTACTAAAGCAATTGATAAGATTTCTGCATCGAATTCGTACTAGACACTCAGCGTTTTTCAAAGTTTTTAATGACATTGCATCTGTGTCTTTCACGTATACTGTTGGTGTAAGACATGCCGTGATACGAACTCCGAACAAAGTAGTTACTCCTCAAGAGAAGGAACAGTGTGTACCATGGGTCTATGGAATGAATAATTAATCTAATCTAATCTAATCATGGTTTACTCATCTGCGTCTCCATGATTACCCTGCAAGTCACAATTAAATGCCTGGCAGAGATTTCATCGAACCACCTTTAAGCTATTTCTCTACTGCTCCACTCTCGAATAGAGAGCAGGAAAAACGAACACTTAAATCTTTCCGTGCGAGGTCTGATTTCTCTTATTTCATTATGATGATCACTTCTCCCTATGTAGGTGGGTACCAACAAAATATTTTCACATTCTGAGGAGAAAGTTGGTGGTTGGAATTTCATGAGAAGGTCTTGCTGTAGCGAAAAACGACTATTTTTTTTAATGACTGCCACCCCAATTCGTGCATCATATCCGTGGCACTCTCTCCCCTATTCCGCGATAAAGCAAAACGAGTTGCCCTTCTTTGAATTTTTTAAATGCCCTCTGTCCACCCTATCTGGTGAGGATCCCACACCGCACAGCAATACTCTAGAAGAGGGCGGACAAGAGTAGTGTAAGCAGTCCTTTTAGTAAACCTCTTACATTTTCGAAGTGTTCTTACAATAAATCGCAATCTTTGGTTTGCTTTCTCCACAACATTATCTATGTGATCCTTCCAGTTTAAGTTATTTGTAATTGTAATCCCTAAGTATTTTGAGCTTAGAGCCTTTAGATTTGTGTGATTCATCGTGTAACTGAAATTTAGCGAATTCTTTTTAATGCTCATGTGGATGACTTCAAACTTTCCATGAGTTAGAGTCGCTTGGCACTTTTTGCACTATAAGGATATCTTGTCGAAATCATTTTACAAGTCTTTTGATCATCTAATGACATTACATGACGATAAATGACAGCATCATCTGCAAACAATCTAAGGGAACTGCTCAGATTGTCTCCCAAATCATTTATATAGATCAGAAACAACATAAGACCTATCACACTGGGAAACGTCAGGTAATACTTATATTTTACTCAATGATTTTCTGTCAGTTAGTACGAACTGTGACCTCTCTGACAGGAAATCATGAATCCAGTCATACAACTGAGAAGATACTCCACATGTGCGCAATTTAATTAGAAGTCGCTTATGAGGAACGCTGTCAAAAGCCTTCTGGAAATCTAAAAATGTGGGATCAATTTGACGTTTCCTATCGATAGCACGCATTACTTCGTGAAGATAAAGAGCTAGCTGCGTTTCACAAGAATGATATTATCTGAATTCGTGTTGGCTATTTGTCAATATATCGTTTTCTTCGAGGTGACTCATAATGTTCGAGCACAGTATATGTTCCAAAATCCTACTGAAAATCGATGTTTGTGGTATGGGTCTATATTTCAGCGAATTACTCTTACTTCCGCTACGGTCGCAGGTTCGAATCCTACCTCGGGCATGGATGTGTGTGATGTCCTTAGGTTAGTTAGGTTCAAGTAGCTCTAGGGGACTGATGACCTCAGATATTAAGTCCCATAGTGCTCAGAGCCATTTCAACCATTTTGAACTCCTGCTTCCTTTCTTGGGTATTGGTGTGACTTGTTCTGCGAGCAGCGTTTGAAAAGTCCGTACAAAAATAAAACCACTTACGTGTTTGGGGTAAACCTTTTTTATTTTTCGACATAGTCTCCTTTTAGACTTATACACTTCGTCCAACGCTGTTCTAATTTGTTAATCCCTTCCGAATAATAGGAATTGTCCAAGTCTGCAAAATAGCTAAAATCTTTGTCCCGCCAGCCATTTCTTCAAATTGGAGAACAAATAGTAGTCCGAGGGAGCCAAGTCTGGAGAATAGGAGGGGGGGGCGGATGATACGAAACGAGTTGGAATCCTATTTCCATTACTTTTGCGACCACAACTGCTGAGGTGTGTGCTGGTGCATTGTCGTGATGGAAAAGGGAGATCCAATGACGATGCATAATATTCACCTGTAATAGTGTTACCCTTTTCCAGATAGTCGATGAGGATTATCCAAAAATGGTTCAAATGGCTCTGAGCACTATGGGACTTAACAGCTGTGGTCATCAGTCCCCTAGAACTTAGAACTACTTAAATCTAATTAACCTATGGACATCACACACATCCATGCCCGAGGCAGGATTCGAACCTGCGACCGTAGCAGTCGCACGGTTCCGGACTGCGCGCCTAGAACCGCGAGACCACCGCGGCCGGCGAGGATTATCCCTTGCGAATCCCAAAAGACAGTCGCCATAACCTTTCCGGCCGAAGGAATGGTCTTCGCCTTTTTTGGTGCAGATTCTCCCTTGGTAACCCATTGTTTAGATTGTTGTTTGGTCTCAGGAGTATAGTAATGTATCCATGCTTCATCCACAGTGACGAAACGACGCTTAAAGTCCTGCGGATTCTTCCTGAACAGCTGCAAACCATCCTTGCGACACTTCACACGATTCCGGTTTTGGTCAAGCTTCCATTTTTAGTCAAGCATGAGCAATCGCGGAACCCATCGTGCAGATAGCTCTCTCATGTCCAAATGTTTATTCAAAATATTATGTACCCGTTCATTCAAGATGCCCACAGAACTAACAAACTCACGCACCTTAACTCTTCTGTCATCCATCACCACATCATGGATTTTATCAATGATTTCTGGAGTCGTAACCTCCACAGGGCGTCCAGAAAGTTCAGCATCACTTGTGCCCATATGGCCACTCCGAAAATTTTGAAACCACTTATAAACTGTTCTAATCGAAGGTGCAGACTCGCCGTAATGTTTATCAAGCTTCTTTTCAGTCTCCTGAGGCGTTTTGCCTTTCAAAAAATGGTTCAAATGGCTCTGAGCACTATGGGACTTAACAGCTGTGGTCATCAGTCCCCTAGAACTGAGAACTACTTAAACCTAACTAACCTAAGGACATCACACACATCCATGCCCGAGGCAGGATTCGAACCTGCGACCGTAGCAGTCGCACGGTTCCGGACTGCGCGCCTAGTTAGCCTTTCATAAAGTAATGTTTAATCACCACACGAAATTCTTTTTCGTCCATTTTTTTTACAATCACTCGACTTCCTTGATTCACACGAATGCCAAACACAAAGAAATAGACCAATATGGCTGAAACTTGGTGTGCGTTCTTTCCAAAGATGCTACTAACTAAACATGACCTCGACATGCGCCGGTTGTGCCATCTCTCGGACTTTGCACGGACTTTTCAAAAGCCCTTCGTAATATCCAGTCTCTGAGTACGGATCTTCCCGCGTGCGAGCCGTTTTATATGAGTGCTAAGAATGGAACTATTGTATCAGCACACTCTGAAAGGAACCTAAATGGTATATAACCTGGAACACTGAAAAAAAAGTCGGACCAACATACTCAGAAAAACTTCAGATTTGAGTGTGTTAGAAATCCACCGTCAAGTCCATCATTTCTTTGACGGCAGAAGAAATTTGTGGAGACAGCGAGAGTGCTCTATAAAATCGAGAATGGGCGTCCAAGAACACCTCAGGAAGCCTTCGATCCTTCTCGCAGGAAGTATATCCGTAAATCTCCCAGATAGTTAAAGCTACCACGTTCAACATTGCAAGAAGTCATACACCAAAATTTGCTGTTTTACGCTTGTGATGTTGTAGCATATAACTTTTAAATACGGCTTTTCCGGACTGAGAGTCATCATTTTGTATTGCAACTTGTGTGGTAACCTGCCGTTTGTGGAAATTTTTCCGACGTCACAAAAACACGGTGTAAAAAACTATTGAATCAAGGAATCTCGAAGACACGTTATTTTTAAAACAGAGGCTGTTTCAAAAGTGTAAATTCAATTTCACATAACTATATCCTCTACATGAATGAAAGTAGAAACTCAGGGTGGATTTGCGTCGAATCAAAAAGTTTACCTTGATTCCAGTCATATATTACTAGTGCAGGTTGTCGGTACAGTTAGGTCGCTGGCTCGTTCGTCTGGCTTCTTCTACAACTGCGAGAAAAAGCTGAAATTTGCACCGGCTTTTTCACTGTTTCTATTATAAGTTTCTAGGGGCTATAGAGGGGACTTAGTAGACAATATTTTGTTAAGAAACCCATGTCCGGGAATGTACTGTTTGGATATAAAATAATTTTTAAAATCGGATCGCTTGCCACTCTCCTGCTTCACGGTAAGCGCACAAACTGAGAAAAGGGCGCTATCACCAATTCCTGTTGTAATTATGACATCACAGACGATTCTTGTCCGAAACATCGGCTGCGAGAAACTGAAAGATTTGCAATTAGGAGGGTTGACTGTGGTGCTTCACGGACGCGCTACGCTCTCGACTGTGAGGAGGACGTCCTTCATCACGTAGAAGCGAACCAGATGACGAATACGCGAAACATTGCCCATACCATAGGCTCCTCTAGGAAACGTAGGTAGGGCTCATTGTCTCTGCAGTGTGCGTACCGTGAAGATGAATTTTTGTAAGTGATACGATACTCAAACTCCTTTTATATCCAAATGGTGCACCTGAGGACATATATTCACTATCAAGGTTTTATCTACTAAATTCATTCTACAAACCTATAACAGGAATTGTGAAACACACTGTATTTTTCAACGGAACGGATCACCGTACCGGTACCTCCATGTGAGCGCATTTCACAACAGTGGGCTGCCTCAGCAATTGATCGACCGTAAGGAATGTGTGGATCTCGCACTGCACCGATGGCCTCAAAGGACACATGATATAACGGTACGTGATTTTTTTGTGGGGGTTTGAGGGCGGGTGGGAGTGGGTTGTGAAAGACTCTGTTGTGACTCCCATTCCAGCTAGGATGTGTGACCTAGGATGTTGTACAGCAACAGCTGTGAATGCAGTAATTCGAGACATACTTCCACAAGTATGGGATGAGTTTGACTATCGTATGAATGAAACTTCCTGGCAGATTAAAACTGTTTGCCCGGCTAAGACTCGAACTCCGGACCTTTGCCTTTCGCGGGCAAGTGCTCTACCATCTGAGCTACCCAAGCACGACTCACGCCCAGTCCTCACAGCTTCACTTCTGTCAGTATCTCGTCTCCTACCTTCCAAACTTTACAGAAGCTCTCCTGCGAACCTTGCAGAACTAACACTCCTGGAAGAAAGGACATTGTGCTAGTTCTGCAAGGTTCGCAGGAGAGCTTCTGTGAAGTTTGTAAGGTAGGAGACGAGATACTGGCAGAAGTGAAGCTGTGAGGACGGCGCGTGAGTCGTGCTTGGGTAGCTCAGATGGTAGAGCACTTTCCCCCGAAAGGCAAAGGTCCCGAGTTCGAGTCTCAGTCCGGCACACAGTTTTAATCTGCCAGGAAGTTTCATATCAGCGCACACTCCGCTGCAGAGTGAATATCTCATTATCGTAGGGATGTTTGTGGCGCTTTCGGTGGAGGGTATATCAAACATTTGTGGAAAGTTAACGAATACCCTTATCCTAAATAAAACTGTAAAAAGTGCTCGAAGGTAATATGAACATGCATGTAAAATGTATACACTCTTAAAATCATATGGCTTTTTTGAAAATAAGGACTTTTTTCTTTATGTAAGTTAAAACTTACCGAAGGTTTGTATTTTCAGTCATGTGGAAGATGCAGTCTAGCGAAATCGGATGAATATTTTTGAAACACCCGATGTTATGAAGAACAAAAGACATTCGCAGTCAAAAGTCACTTTCAGGACCAATAAATGTTGCTATATTCACCTATAAGCGTACCTGAAGAATATAGTAACATCGAGTAGCAGGTTCGATGACATCCTAATCGAAGACGCTTTACGCTTATCGCCAGTCTTTGTACGTAGAGCTCCTTGTGCGTGACTGCATTGTATGACTGAATCATAACAAGTGTCGTTCTGTTGTCCTTTAATCGTAATGTTTTTGAGAGACTATTTGTTATTCTGTGAGGACAGAGTACAACTCAGTGCTGCTATACGTAGCCGACGATTGTTCAACCGATGAGTAATCATAGTTCACATCTTCTTTTCTCAGCTCACAAGGCTTTACAGAGAGGTGCTAAATTCAGACTAAAATCTGGTAGGAAAATGTGTTGGTTATAAGCTGTAAACTGAACATGCTCTGTTATTTCTGAACAGATCGCCATGACAAAATCAGTATGACAGAGTCATCATTGGTGCGACCACTACCATGTCACTGCGATTTAAAGATAATTGCAGACTAGAACATAATATAACGATTGTTCATCCGCTGAACACAGACCGGCTTTAAGTGGAAAAAAAATTGTCTGTAGACTATGTCCACGATAGTGATTCCTTATGTCAACATGCACTCAAGGAACATTTTGATTAAAGGCAAAATCATCCCTCGGACATTCTTTTCTTAATCTCCCGTTCGCTGAAATGATCAGTTTTGAATACCTTGCATGGTTTATGACTCTTTCGTCATGATTTCTACAATGTTATTGAAATACATAATCACTGTCATGTTTTCACAACTTGCGTGTTTCGACCATGAGTAACCATCACTGGCCTTTACAGAACCTTTTACATCAGTCACCATTCTGTAACATATTCTGTGTGAATAAGCTGTACGTTGTCACAGTCTATTAAATTGTGTAGGGATCCAAAAGCTAACCTGTGATGGTCTAAACATGTCTGATCTGAAAATATGAAAGTGATCGTATTTAGCATTTCAACATTTAAAACATTATGTCAATCTGCGACTTTTTAAAGTTAAAGTGAATAATGAATACAGCCTCATTTGTCCAAAATAACTATGTAAAACTGCTCTCGTGCATTTCTTGTTTACTACTATTTGGCTACCGTAAATATGTTTACCATTTCTACTATGATTAAAGCATCAATTTAACACAAATAACTATAAAAACGAAAGATAAAGATGAAAGGCTTTTATATTAAGTTTGAACAGACGCAAAATCCCCGAGATTGGCGATCTTTTACAGAAGCTCGAAATTTAGCGCGGACTTCAATGCGAGATGCTTATAACTGTTTCCACAACGAAACTTTGTCCCGAAACCTGGCGGAAAATCCAAAGCGATTCTGGTCGTGTGTGAAGTATGTTAGCGGCAAGAAACAATCAACGCCTTCTCTGCACGATAGCAATGGAGATACCATTGAAGACAGTGCTGCCAAAGCAGAGTTACTAAACACAGCCTTCCGAAATGCCTTCACAAAAGGAGACGAATTAAATATACCAGAATTCGAAACGAGAACAGCTGCCAACATGAGTAACGTAGAAGTAGATATCCTCGGAGTAGTGAAGCAACTTCAATCACTTAAAGAAAGCAAGTCTTCTGGTCCAGACTGTATACCAATTAGGCTCCTTTCGGAGTATGCTGATGCATTAGCTCCATACTTAACAATCATATATAACCGTTCGCTCGACGAAAGATCCGTATTTAAAGACTGGAAAGTTGCACAGGTCACACCAACAGTCAAGAAAGGTAGTAGGAGTAATCCACACTCAGAAAATGTAACAGACCTACTAAAGAGACTGCCTACACTACTCCTGTCCGTCCTCTTTTAGAGTACTGTGGCGCGGTGTGGGATCCTTACCAGACAGGACTGACTGAGTACATCGAAAAGGCAGCACGTTTTGTATTAGCGCGAAATATGGGAGAGAGTGTCACAGAAATGATACAGGATTTGGGATGGACATCATTAAAAGAAAGGCGATTTTCGTTGCGACGAAATCTTCTCACGAAATTCCAATCACCAACTTTCTCCTCCGAATGCGAAAATATTTTGTTGACACCGACTTACATAGAGAGGAACTATCACCAAGATAAAATAAGGGAAATTAAAGCTCGTACGGAAAGATATACGTGTTCATTCTTCCCGCGCGCTTTTCGAGATTGGAATAACAGAGAATTGTGAAGGTGGTTCGATGAACCCTCTGCCAGGCACTTAAATGTGATTTGCAGAGTATCCATGTAGATGTAGAACAAAGTTTTAAGATAGATAGAAAATAGAAACTCATTTTAGGTATGTGCCTAGTCTTTAACTGTAATCTGAATGTTGTCGCCCATTTGCCTAGATGTTTCAGATACACTGTGATATACTAAGGTGGATCCACAGAATAATGCGTCAACTATGTACTTATCTTATACTGTGTAGTGTTGTGCACAAGTTATTGTGGATAATTAAGAAATGAAAGGAAAGGAGTGAGTGAAACCTAGTGCCGATCGATAGCCACCCACTCTCGAACAGCGCTAACGTACCTGCCAATGGAACAGATGAACTATCATCAATCGTGTCACAAATCTTCTTCATGAGCTGCTGTAGAGATGATTACGACTTTCACCCAGCACACTGGTACTTAGTATGACGTTGAGTAACTTCACACTACCATCTCAAGCTTCCTTGCCTACAAAATACTGGTGATAATCATTATTTCTACCGCTAGGTTTCCAAATAGAAACCTCAAGGTCGAGTGCTATCGCAATACCGTGCTTCATCGACCTCTACCTTGAGAGTCATTATGGATTAAAATAAGAATAATAATTACCAAAACGAAATAGTTATTTATGAAAGGGATGTATGACAAATAATTCTCAGAATCCGTTGATGGGAGTTTTAAGTGATCACAAGTAGCTACGATTTAATACTGAAAAATAAAGGCAAACGACTGATTACCCCCTTAAATTAAACCTGAGAGGGAAACGTGGGACGTCGTAGTGTAACGGCCCCAGCGAGGCTTCCTCTATCTTTCTCAGTACATAAACGTCAAGTAACATTTCCTGAAATTTTTCTACAGTTCCCTCGATCTAAAATTTAAGTAACACAAATGTTATGTACCATTTTTCGAAATCATAAGGAAGGTGATGCGGCAGGAGAGCAAGTAGTAGTAGAAGATTGTAAAGTGAGGGTAAAGTAACTGAATGCTATGAGGGGCTTAGCACAATAAGAGGCAGATAAGAAGATGGGTCCAAATGACTATAGAGGCCGGCCGGTGTGGCCGAGCGGTTCTAGGCGCTACAGTCTGGAACCGCGCGACCGCTACGGTCGCAGGTTCGAATCCTGCCTCGGGCATGGATGTGTGTGATGTCCTTAGGTTAGTTAGGTTTAAGTAGTTCTAAGTTCTTGGGGACTGATGACCTCAGATGTTGAGTCCCATAGTGCTCAGAGCCATTTGAACCATTTTTTTGACTATAGAGATAGAGGTGGCAGAGGTCGTGGTTCTTTATTGAAGGCTACCAGGCGTAGTTCAAGACAAGGAAATGAGTCACCGCTTCAATGAGCGTCTGTGGTGAAACAGGTCAAAGTGGAAATCCCTAATCTATTGTGAATCAGTGCCTTAATATTAATAAAAGGAGCATTCACTTCTAGTAGAAAATAGTACATCTGGTCAGGAAAGAAAGGAAAGTATGTGAATATGTTGTTGTTGTGGTCTTCAGTCCTGAGACTGGTTTGATGCAACTCTCCATGCTACTCTATCCTGTGCAAGCTTCTTCATCTCCCAGTACCTACTGCAACCTACATATTTCTGAATCTGCTTAGTGTATTCATCTCTTGGTCTCCCCCTACGATTTTTACCCTCCACGCTGCCCTCCAATACTAAATTGGTGATCCCTTGATGCCTCAGAACATGTCCTACCAACCGCTCCCTTCTTCTGGTCAAGTTGTGCCACAAACTTCTCTTCTCCCCAATCCTATTCAATACTTCCTCATTAGTTATGTGGTCTACCAATCTAATCTTCAGCATTCTTCTGTAGCACCACATTTCGAAAGATTCTATTCTCTTCTTGTCCAAACAATTTACCGTCCATGTTTCACTTCCATACATGGCTACACTCCATACAAATACTTTCAGAAATTACTTCCTGACACTTAAATCTATATTCGATGTTAACAAATTTCTCTTCTTCAGAAACGCTTTCCTTGCCATTGCCAGTCTACATTTTATATCTTCTCTACTTCCACCATCATCAGTTATTTTGCTCCCGAAATAGCAAAACTCCTTTACTACTTTAAGTGTCTCATTTCCTAATCTAATACCCTCAACATCACCCGACTTAATTCGACTACATTCCATTATCCTCGTTTTGTTTTTGTTGATGTTCATGTTATATCCTCCCTTCAAGACACCATCCATTCCGTTCAACTGCTCTTCCAAGTCCTTTGCTGTCTCTGACAGAATTACAATGTCATCAGCGAACCTCAAAGTTTTTATTTCTTCTCCATGGATTTTAATAACTACTCCGAATTTTTCTTTTATTTCCTTTACTGCTTGCTCAATATACAGATCGAATAACATGGGGGAGAGGCTACAACCCTGTCTTACCCCCTTCCCAACCACTGCTTCCCTTTCATGTCCCTCGACTCTTATAACTGCCAACTGGTTTCTGAACAAATTGTAAATAGCCTTTCGCTCCCTGTATTTTACCCCTGCCACCTTTACAATTTGAAAGAGAGTATTCCAGTCAACATTGTCAAAAGCTTTCTCTAAGTCTACAAATGCTAGAAACGTAGGTTTGCCTTTCCTTAATCTTTCTTCTAAGATAAGTCGTAAGGTCAGTATTGCCTCACGTGTTCCAATATTTCTACGGAATCCAAACTGATCTTCCCCGAGGTCGGCTTCTACTTGTTTTTCCATTCGTCTGTAAAGAATTCGTGTTAGTATTTTGCAGCTGTGGCTTATTAAACTGATTGTTCGGTAATTTTCACATCTGTCAACACCTGCTTTCTTTGGGATTGGAGTTATTATATTCTTCTTGAAGTCTGAGGGTACTTCGCCTGTTTCATACATCTTGCTCACCAGATGGTAGAGTTTTGTCAGGACTGGCTCTCCCAAGGCCGTCAGTAGTTCCAATGGAATGTTGTCTACTCCGGGGGCCTTGTTTCGACTCAGGTCTTTCAGTGCTCTGTCAAACTCTTCACGCAGTATCGTATCTCCCATTTCATCTTCATCTACATCCTCTTCCATTTCCATAATATTGTCCTCAAGTACATCGCTCTTGTATAGACCCTCTATATACTCCTTCCACCTTTCTGCTTTCCCGTCTTTGCTTAGAACTGGGTTTCCATCTGAGCACTTGATGTTCATGCAAGTGGTTCTCTTATCTCCAAAGGTCTCTTTAATTTTCCTGTAGGCAGTATCTATCTTACCCCTAGTGAGATAAGCCTCTACATCCTTACATTTGTCCTCTAGCCATCCCTGCTTAGCCATTTTGCACTTCCTGTCGATCTCATTTTTGAGACGTTTGTATTCCTTTTTGCCTGCTTCATTTACGGCGTTTTTATATTTTCTCCTTTCATCAATTAAATTCAATATTTCTTCTGTTACCCAAGAATTTCTACTAGCCCTCGTCTTTTTACCTACTTGATCCTCTGCTGCCTTCTCTTATCTCCAAAGGTCTCTTTAATTTTCCTGTAGGCAGTATCTATCTTACCCCTAGTGAGATAAGCCTCTACATCCTTACATTTGTCCTCTAGCCATCCCTGCTTAGCCATTTTGCACCTCAAAGCTACCCATTCTTCTTCTACTGTATTTCTTTCCCCCATTCCTGTCAATTGTTCCCTTATGCTCTCCCTGAAACTCTGTACAACCTCTGGTTCTTTCACTTTATCCAGGTCCCATCTCCTCAAATTCCCACCTTTTTGCAGTTTCTTCAGTTTTAATCTACAGGTCGTAACCAATAGATTGTCGTCAGAGTCCACATCTGCCCCCGGAAATGTCTTACAATTTAAAACCTGGTTCCTAAATCTCTGTCTTACCATTATATAATCTATCTGATACCTTTTAGTATCTCCAGGGTTCTTCCATTTATACAACCTTCTTTCATGATTCATAAACCAAGTGTTAGCTATGATTAAGTTGTGCTCTGTGCAAAATTCTACCAGGCGGCTTCCTCTTTCATTTCTTAGCCCCAATCCATATTCACCAACTACGTTTCCTTCTCTCCCTTTTCCTACACTCGAATTCCAGTCACACATGACTATTAAATTTTCGTCTCCCTTCACTATCTGAATAATTTCTTTTATTTCATCATACATTTCTTCAATTTCTTCGTCATCTGCAGAGCTAGTTGGCATATAAACTTGTACTACTGTAGTAGGTGTGGGCTTCGTATCTATCTTGGTCACAATAATGCGTTCACTATGCTGTTTGTAGTAGCTTACCCGCATTCCTATTTTCCTATTCATTATTAAACCTACTCCTGCATTACCCCTATTTGATTTTGTGTTTATAACCCTGTAGTCACCTGACCAGAAGTCTTGTTCCTCCTGCCACCGAACTTCACTAATTCCCACTATATCTAACTTTAACCTATCCATTTCCCTTTTTAAATTTTCTAACCTACCTGCCCGATTAAGGGATCTGACATTCCACGCTCCGATCCGTAGAACGCCAGTTTTCTTTCTCCTGATAACGACATTCTCTTGAGTAGTTCTCGCCCGGAGATCCGAATGGGGGACTATTTTACCTCTGGAATATCTTACCCAAGAGGACGCCATCATCATTTAATCATACAGTAAAGCTGCATGCCCTCGGGAAAAATTACGGCCGTAGTTTCCCCTTGCTTTCAGCCGTTCGCAGTACCAGCACAGCAAGGCCGTATTGGTTATTGTTGCAAGGCCAGATCAGTCAATCATCCAGACTGTTGCCCTTGCAACTACTGGAAAGGCTGCTGCCCCTCTTCAGGAACCACACGTTTGTCTGGCCTCTCAACAGATACCCCTCCGTTGTGGTTGTACCTACGGTACGGCTATCTGTATCGCTGAGGCACGCAAGCCTCCCCACCAACGGCAAGGTCCATGGTTCATGGGGGGGGGGGGGGGGGGGGGGGTTATCTGAATATAGGTATAGCAAAATGGAAGGAATGAAGGCCATGAAGGAATGTAACATGGAGTTAGCCCACATGTGCGAAGCGCTAATGGAATACAAGAAGATATTTTCAGACAAGTCAGAGTGTTGCAGTTTCAGTGCAAATTAGAGATAAAACCTCATGAACCATTTTCAGTCAAGGCGTGCCCAATACCAAATACAAGCAGAGATGCAACAGCAAACGAACTTGACGGAAGGGGTGTTATAAAAAGAAGCATTAGCCAATACGACAATCATTTGACTGTCGTAAAGAAGAAAGATGGAGGAATTACAGTAGTCATATACGACAGAACCTAGATTTCTATAATAAAAGGGCCAATAGATTGGCATGACAATATAGGTGTAATTATACAACGATTCGATAATATTAAATATGTGAACATCCTTGATTTAACTGCCGGCTCCTCACAAGTTCCACCGGCTACGGAATATAGAAAACAAACATGGCGATTGTGTTGATATATATGACAGAGCTTCAGGTACTATGGTCGCCCCTATTAATCACTGTTATTATGCTGCGCATGATTACATGTTGGTTTGGAGATTATTTACCGTTTGTAAACTGTCAATAAGATACCGTCGAAAACTCAGAAAAATAGTGTATAAACATGCATAACTCAAATTTAAAAATTGAGACAGTAGCAGCGAAAGTGAAATTTCGTGAAATATTTCTTGACAAAGAAGCGTTGTGGGTGATAGAAAAAGACACGTCGGATCCATTCTGCATCAGCGTGAGTTAACGAAAGGTCACTGTTTTAAGAAAATTGGATTTTTTTATTCATTTGGGGGATCCGTAGATCCACAGAACTATTTAATCTAGAAACCGGACAATGAATATTTTTAGATCTGATGTTCTTCTACACGCTTCTGTCCACTGAAATTTTTCAGATAATATGACTTCTCAACTACTGAATCATTTTTCTTATATGTTCTATTTCAAGTAACTCTGTAATAGAAACTCATCCATAACATTATTGAGGTCAACTAAGAGATTTCGTTTAACTTATTTTCTAAATAAAATACCGTCATTTTATTAAACAATCTGACAATGTCAATAAGTGTTACTCTTATCAGAACATTTCCTAACAATTACTTAAAAGACTGAAGGTGCGCACCTTTCTGTCAGATTGAAGTTAGCACCCGTATTCCAAGTTTAATACCTTCCATTTTTCTAATATCCGTCTTAGCCTCATGACTACCTACTTTGGAGAAACTTTTAGTGAAATAAGTCATTCTGCACCGGAGTGGGAATTCTGAGCTCACACATAGATGGCGCGTATGTTTGTGTGTACAGTAGTTTCACCTGCATGTGATGAAGCCGCTGAGATTAAAATCCTGGAGTGGATTCACCCCATAAATATGGAAAATTAAGTAAACCTACATTCAGATGAGGCTGTACGTCGTTATACTGCCTTCTCAAGAGCCGAATATGAATACACTCTACACGTTCCTCCACACGTCCAGAAAATTCGACTAACTAATACGCGGCTCTAGGCCTTCCAATTGCGGAAATGTCTATGCGTTATTTCCAACATAAATATATACTTCCATTAAAGAAAAAGTATTCCTCTAGTATGAAGTAACTACCAGCTCAAAGAACTGATATTTAGGTATAAATTTTTTTATTTATTGCATTCAGTATATGTTTTGCCTTTGTGACTGGTCTTCATCAACGACTTAATTGGATAATGTGTTATGTTGTGAAAGAGCAAATGTACAAGGGATTAATAGTTTCTTTCCTACTATCTTATAGACGTCATTTTTCTATATATCACTATAATTTGATTCTTCTGTTCCTTCCATCTCCTCTACCTTTCTGTGGAATATTTACGTCTTTGTTTTGATTCTATATCAAATACACTACGTACTTTTCTAACATATTTTTCAGTTCCCCGTTGAAGTGGAGAAATGTTGAGCAGGTAATGACTCCCTGGTTACGAATTAATATGCGACGACGGACACGAAGTATGAAGGGAAGGTGGAAATAATTGATTAACTAAAGACTAGTGTAATTTAGGTACTCCACCAACTCTGCTTTTTAATATATCTTCATGTTTTTAGTACTATCCCATAAGACTGATAATAATCTCGTAAGTATAAACTAGCGCTGTCCATAAAATAGTCAGAGGAGCGTAAATATTAATCCGTTAACGAAGACCATAAACTGTCCATTAATTCCGCTGTCATATATTTCGAGTAAACATAAAACATGACAGTGATACGATTAGCCTCATTAAAGGTGTACCTGTTAACTTTTAACGATATATGGCTAGAATTCTCATATTCTGAGGGCTTAAGGCATGACTGATGTGATATCACATTAGATATTGCTTGTCAATTGTTTCGCACATGCAGTGCAAACTCGATTCGCCTGACTGTTGCAGGGGTTGTTTCTGCCTTTTTTCAGTTCATTTATAGCACACAAGACTATGCTGTATTATCTTCGAAACTACGGACAGTTACACATTTACATAATAAACAAAACCGTTTTACCTCAGTTGTGCAGTCCCAAAGGTATTTCAGCAAAACGGTGCACGACTGTGACCGCTTCTGTCCGAACCACCAGCAAGACGGTACTCGTATTGTTCAGGAATCACTAACAACACTGCTACAGTCTCCCTCGATACCGTCACTCGAGATCACATGAGAGCAAGTTCAGCATTCTCGAACGGCGTTCACAGACTGTTTCTCACGTAGGCGCATATTTTCCAGATGCTGCGCGCAGAGAAGAGGCGACTCGCACCCGGGGCATTTTCGGCGTCTCTGAGGACTGCAGGAGCAGACAGCGCGTTGGAGGTCCGCGGGGCGCCGTCCATGGCGCACAACTGACCTTTTAGGTTTTCCCAGCGCCAGTCACATGTTTCCGTCTCGGAGCCGCGGCCGCCACTGACTTGGCAAGCCATTGCCTAATAGAATCACGCGCTAATCGGATCACCGCTGGTGTTTGTAATCTCTTTACGTCGCCCAGTTAGCCTGCATTTTTCTATAAAAACATGGCTAAATTACAGACTGACTGGCCTACGACGCGTACTTCGGGAAACACTGTATTCTCCCAGTCTCTCTGTGCGATTCTGACGGTAATAAGCAGAATTAAAACGGTATTTACAATGTATGGTATTAATAAGTTCAGGTAACTACGCAGGGCAACGAAACCGCAAACACAGTTCTGATTCATTAACAACAAGGCATATTGTTACCATCCTTTCCATCTTGAACGCAGTTAGTGCTCGTGTACGATGGACGTTGTGGGAATTAAAAGTCTCCTCAGTACGAATCAACAAGAATTCCGTAAACAGCGATCTTGTGAAATCCAGCTTGCTTCGTTCGTCTACAGACCCTGAAGACAGTAGATACCGAGACCCAAATTGATGTCATGTTCCTTGACTTCTCGTAGGCATACGATAAAGTTCCTGACTGCCACCTAATGTTTAAAATTACACTACTGGCGATTAAAATTGCTACATCAACAAGAAATGCAGGTGATAAACGGGTATTCATTGGACAAATATATTTACTACAACTGACATGTGATTACTTTTTCACGCAATTTGGGTGCATAGATCCTGAGAAATCAGTACCCAGAACAACCAGCTCTGGCCATAATAACCAGCTCCGGCCATAATAACGGCCTTTATACGCCTGGGCATTGAGTCAAACAGAGCTTGGATGGCGTGTTCAGGTACAGCTGCTCATGCATCAACAGGATACTACAGTTCATCAAGAGTGGTGACTGGCGTATCGTGACGAGCCAGTTGCTCGGCCACCATTGACCAGATGTTTTCAATTGGTGACAGATCTGGAGAATGTGCTGGCCAGGGCAGCAGACGAACAGTTTCTGTATCCAGAAAGGCCCGTACAGGACCTGCAACATGCGGTCGTGCATTATCGTGCTGAA
Organism: Schistocerca cancellata; assembly: GCF_023864275.1. NCBI lineage: Eukaryota > Metazoa > Arthropoda > Insecta > Orthoptera > Acrididae > Schistocerca > Schistocerca cancellata. Next base: position 206,020,323 of record NC_064629.1, on the reverse strand, counting down.
ATGTAGGGTTTAGCAGGGATCGAAAGAAGGGTAGAGTCACGGGTCGTAACACATATGAAATGTAACGTACACTGTCCAAAGTGTCGTCAGTGCGAACAAGAGGTGACCGAGACGTGTTACCAATGGCACCCCATACCATCACGCTGGGTGATAAACCAGAATGGCGACGATGAATACACACTTCCAATGTGCGTTCACCGCGATATCGCCAAACACGGATGCGACCACCATGATGCTGCAAGCAGAACCTTGAGTCATCCGAAAAAATAACGTTTGGCCATTCGTGCACCCAGGTTCGTCGTTGAGTACACCATCGCAGGCGCTCCTGTCTGTGATGCAGCGTCAAGGATAACCGCAGCCATGGTCTCCGAGCTGGAGGGGCGGGGGGAGGGGGAGGGGGAGATTAGTGTTTAACGTCCCGTCGACAACGAGGTCATTAGAGACGGAGCGCAAGCTCGGGTGAGGGAAGGATGGGGAAGGAAATCGGCCGTGCCCTTTCAAAGGAACCATCCCGGCATTTGCCTGAAGCGATTTAGGGAAATCACGGAAAACCTAAATCAGGATGGCCGGAGACGGGATTGAACCGTCGTCCTCCCGAATGCGAGTCCAGTGTGCTAACCACTAACCACTGCGCCACCTCGCTCGGTGTCTCCGAGCTGATAGTCCATGCTGCTGCAAACGTCGTCGAACTGTTCGTTCAGATGGTTGTTGTCTTGCAAACGTCCCCATCTGTTGACTCAGGGATCGAGGCGTGGCTGCACGATCCGTTACAGCCATGCGGATAACATGCCTGTCATCTCGACTGCTAGCGATATGAGGCCGTTGGGATCTAGCACGGCGTTCCGTATTACCCTCCTGAACACACTGATTCCATATTCTGCTAACAGTCACTGGATCTCGACCAACGGAGAAGCAGTGTCGCGATACGATAAACCGCAATCGTGATAGGCTACAATGCGATCTTTATCAAAGTCGGAAACGTGATGGTACGCATTTCTCCTCCTTACACGAGGCATCAGAACAACGTTTCACCAGGCAACGCCGGTCAACTGCTATTTGTGTATGAGAAATCGGTTGGAAACTTTCCTCATGTCAGCACGTTGTAGGTGTCGCCACCGGGGCCAACCTTGTGTGAATGCTCTGAAAAGCTAATCGTTTGCATATCACAGCATCTTCTTCCTGTCGGTTAAATTCCGCGGCTGTAGCACGTCATCTTCGTGGTGTAGCAATTTTAATGGCCAGTAGTGTAGAATGTACGGAGAAACAGACAACCTTTGTTATTGGATTGAAGAGATCCTGGTGAATGAAAGACAACATTTTGCTCTTGACAGAGAGAAATTATCAGACTTAAAGGTAGACTCGGGTAAACCTCAATGAAGTCTTACAGGACCACTATTGTTCACTTCTCTATATAGAGAAACATTACCTGTAAACTCTCTTGAATATTCCAACATTACCCTCCAGGTTTTACATATTCGTCATAGTGGGTACCACAGAAACGAATTTATTACAAGAAAGTGTTATTTTCTACTTTTCCTGTAATGTTTTATAAGCTTAGTACTACACAAATCAAAAAAAGTTTTGCATCACCCCGGTTCCCAGAAGTCCTGAACATAGACGTTGACTGTGGAAATTGTATCACAGACACAATCCGTTTGACTGTTCAGAGATGCCACTAAACCCGTCCAAAGACGTAAATAACCATGCATGAGCAACTCCTATTAGACGGAGGGCGTCCGACAGCCGATCAGTTCCAGTCATTCCACCAGGAACAAGGTACACGGCTCGTGTTGTCTGTAGTTCAACCATGCGTTTCCATCGCGTCCGCATTGTTACTTTGCTCCAGGAAGGGCTCTCAAAAAGGGAACTGTCCAAGCGTCTCGGAGTGAACCAAAGCGATGTTGTTCGGACATGGAGGAGATACAGAGAGACAGGAACTGTCGATGACATGCCTCGCTCAGGCCGCCTAAGGGCTACTACTGCAGTGGATGACAGCTACCTACGGATTATGGCTCGGAGGAACCCTGACAGCAACGCCATCATGTTGAATAATGCATTTCGTGCATCCACAGGGCGTCGTGTGACGACTCAAACTGTGCACAATAGGGTGCATGATGGGCAACTTCACTCCCGACGTCCATGGCGAGGTCCATTTTTGCAATCACGGCACCATGCAGCGCGGTACAGATGGGCCCAACAACATGCCAAATGGACCGCTCACGTCCTCTTCATCGTTGAGTGTTGCATATGCGTTCAACCAGGCAATCGTCGGAGACGTGTTTGGAGGCAACCCGGTCAGGCTGAACGCCTTAGACACACTGTCCAGCGACTGCAGCAAGGTGGAGGTTCCCTGCTGTTTTGGGGTGGCATCATGTGGGGCCGACGTACGCCGATGGTGGTCATAGAAAGCACCGTAACGGCTGTACGATATGTGAATGCCATCCTCCGACCGATAGTGCAACCATATCGGCAGCATAATGGTGAGGCGTTCTTCTCCATGGGCGACAATTCGAGCCCCCACCGTGCACATCTTGTGAATGACTTCCTTCGGGATAACGACATCGCTAGACTAGAGAGGCCAGCATGTTCTCCAGACATGAACCCTATCGAACATGCCTGGATGGATTGAAATGGGCTGTTTATGGATGACGTGACCCACCAACCACTCTGAGGGATCTACGCCGAATAGCCGTCGAGGAGTGGGACAATCTGGACCACCAGTGCCTTCATGAACTTGTGGATACTATGCCAAGACGAATACAGGCATGCATCAATGCAAGAGGACGTGCTACTGGGTATTTGAGGTACCGGTGTGTACAGCAATCTGGACCACCACCTCTGGAGGTCTCGCTGTATGGTGACACTACATGCAATGTGTGGTTTTCATGAGCAATAAAAAGGGCGGAAATGATGTTTATGTTGATCTCTATTCCAATTTTCTGTGCAGGTTCCAGAATTCTCGGAACCGAGGTGACGCAAAACATTTTTTGATGTGTGTAGTTTTAGCCTTCTTGGTCATTCTCAACTGATTACTGATTCTGTAAAAAATAGAACATATTGTACTAACTCAACGATTTTAAATATCATTCCACTTATTCCACGCTTATCTTTACTCTTTGATTGATGTAATAACATTTTAAATGTCAAGCTGTACAACCAGAAAGATAGCATGAGTAAACCAACAAGAGCAGAAGACACAAATTTAAAAACTCAGCCATTTCAGTATGGTTTTCTACTGCAGGTAAATACAGGGTGACAATTAATGACCGATATGAAAAAAATGTAAATTAGTTACAGACTACGGCGTGCACACACTTTATTCGACATATAAACGTCAGTACAAATATTTGGATTTAGGTTATGAAATGTTAGATATGCCTGCCATCATTGGCGATGATGTGACGCAGGCGAATAGCGAAATTCTGCATGACCTGCTGAAGTATCGGGACATCGATGCTGTCGATGACCTCCTGAATGGCTGTTTTCAGCTCAGCAATGGTTTTGGGGTTATTGTTGTAAACCTTGTCTTTAATATAGCCCCACAAAAAGGAGTCGCATGTGTTCAGATCCAGAAAATATGGCGGCCAATCGAGGCCAATGCCAGTGGCCTCTGGGAACTCCAGAGCCAGAATGCGGTCCTCAAAATGCTCCTCCAGGACATCAAACACTCTCCTGCTTCGATGGGGTCTAGCTCCATCTTGAATGAACCACATCTTGTCAAAATCAGGGTCACTTTGGATAGTGGGATGAAATCATCTTCCAAAACCTTCACGCAGCGTTCGGTAGGCATCGTGCCATCAAGGAATATCGCACCGATTATTCCGTGACTGGACATTACCTATCACAGTCACCCGCGGAGGGTGAGGAGACGTCTCTATCGCGAAATGCGGATTCTCAGTCCCCAGAAATGCGACAATTTTGCTTATTGATACTAATTCTCATCATGCCTCGCGGCCAACCGTGCAAAAATGGTTCAAATGGCTCTGAGCGCTATGAGACTTAACTTCTGAGGTCATCAGTCCCCTAGAACTTAAAACTACTTAAACCTAACTAACCTCAGGACATCACACACATCCATGACCGAGGCAGGATTCGAACCAGCGACCGTAACGGTCGCCCGGTTCCAGACTGTAGCGCCTAGAACCCCTCGGCCACTCCGGCCGGCCCAATCGTGCAGTATGAACGTCCTAACGCAAACCGGTCAGAAGTTATGACGGTTTTATTTAATATAGCTCAATAATTGTCGCCCTGTATATTTCGTATAAATTTACATCATTCACGTAAGTACATTCCTATTCGTGGAGGTCTTTTTTTTACAATCGTATAGACCAACTATGATCACGTTAACAACTTCAGTTCCTCTTCTTCCTTTGTTGTTTCCTATTTTTCCAGTATTCCCTCATTTTCTCCGCATGAAGTCTCTTCCTTTCTTCTGTCCATGTTGTTCCCGATTTCCTATTTCTTCTGCTTTGAAAGCCTTCCAAATTTAGTATTTTGTTTTTAAACGGTTTATTTCTGCTATTTCTGATTCTTTGATGTTGTTTCTTTCAAGATCTTTTCTAACTTCTGTAATACATGCTATTGTCGATTTCTTCTTCCAGAAATATAGGAGTATTTGTTTTGTTAGTCTATTTCCATCCATTCGGTAGAGATGTCCAAAAAAAGTTAATCTTCGTTTGGCCATTACTTCAGATATTTTCTCTATATTTTTGTAGATCTCCTCATTACTTCTTATTTTCCAACCATCTGCAGTTTTCATTTCACCAATTATTTTTCTAATAATCCTTCTTCAGTACCTCTAGTTTGTCCATCTTATAGTTCATCGTTAGGCATTCAGATCCATATAAACATTCTGGGCGAACGACTGTGGTGTAGTGTTTTAGTTTTGTTTTTCGCCGGTCGTCGTGGCCGAGCGGTTCTAGGCGCTTCAGTCTGGAACCGCGCAACCACTACGGTCGCAGGTTCGAATCCTGCCTAGGGCATGGATGTGTGTGATGTGCTTAGGTTAGTTAGGTTTAAGTAGTTCTAAGTTCTAGGCGACTGATGACCTCAGAAGTTAAGTCGCATAGTGCTCAGAGCCATTTGAACCTTTTTTTTTCCTAGATATACATTTCTTGTTGTAAATATTTTTGGTCAAACCATATGCTCTTTCCATTTTGTTAATTCTTACATCTATTGCAGATTTTTCTAGTCCATTCTGTTGTATAGTTTCTCCAAGCTATTTAAATTTATTTACTCGCTCTGTTTTACCTATTTGTGTTTCTATGTATTTTGGTGCATTTTTTATATTTGTCAGGAATTTTGTTTTCTCAGCTGAAATTTTGAGACCAGTTCTGTTTGCTAATTTTTCCAGAATGTTTATTTGAGTAACTGCTTCTGTCAGGTTTTCTGAAGGTATTATAATATGTTCTATTTTGTACGGAAACTCAAAATGGCCTAGAATCACAAAATCACACAATGGCCTCGAGCGCGGAAACTAGTTGTGAACTAATAAAATTATTACAGCAAAAGCGGAAAATGCTACCGCCATTTCATATATACGAGTATATAAGCGTCAAGAACACGTTTATCCAGATCCGAAGGCAGACGCCATAAGAGACGCGTTGTGCATAGCGATGTGTTTTACTGTTCCAGCAGCACCAGGAGTGTAGTCCGTTTGTTTGTGCATTATAAACTGGTGTGCAAAACTTGAGCACAAAATTAAATAACGTTGACCAGTGAGTGTACTGTTTTCAAAGATTTGCACATCAGTACGCCCACGCAACATAATGCTTCTCTCCACCATAACATCTGCACCACCAAAAACGATCATATTCGCCTGTGTTCCTTTTGCATTACGTGTTCCCACCTCACGCCATGTGACGGTACGTCCAGCATTGTCGAACATGATGGCCCGGGTGTTGTGGTGCGGAGAGGCATCGTGTTGCTCGGGCGTACTGACCTCCAAATCCTTGAACACGGTACACCAGCCGGGCAACGTATTGTAACGCTGCGCTCCTTCCCCGTGCGCATCTGTTCAGGGGTGCATTCGGCCCCTACTTCATTTCTGTGGATAACAACGCGCGACCGCATCGAACAGCTGAAATGGAGTAGCACTTAGAACGAGACGATATTCGGCAAATTGATAGGCCTGCCGGTTCCCACGACTTAAATACCATAGAGCATGTGTGAGATGCGCTAGTAGACGTAATGCTGCGTGTCCACATGCATTAACGATCATAACCCGCGCTGGTGGAGGAATGGAACGACCCACGACAAGAACTCTTTGCCAACCGTGTCGTCAGAATAGGAGCACGCTACAGAGCAGCTACTGCTGTCTATGGTGATCACACGCCCTTTTAAGAACCGTGTCGCGCCTTTGTAATTTTCAGGGAACAATCGTTAAATGCGGTAACTAACTATAGACTCCGTTAAATTGTCATTTCTGTGCATCTCATTGCGTATGTCTTTCAATTACTTCCTGTATTATACTGTACCAGTTCTTTCTATGCATCGTCCATACTTAATCGAGCTATTTTATTTGCCAGTGACATATGTTACATTCGTCCTTAACTTTTCTACACAATTGTATTACGAGCTTCTAAGTAGAAACGAGTTAATTATTTAGCTTTTTCTGTATGCCGCAGTAGTTTAATCTTAAATGTCTTGCGTGTCCGTACAGCGTAGATTTCCATTGTCTTTAATGTGGAAAGGGACTGTGGATGCCGTGTTCGTATGAGAGCTGAGTTGGAGTCCCTTTGTTCACAGCTCCAGGCCATGCCTTTATTCACGCAGACTGAAGCTGTTGCCAATGACCATCACCTGCGAGGGCCGGACGTGTGGATCCAAGGGACGTCCTGCACTTCCCACCTTTCTCCCGATGGTGCGCTGCTGTGATCGACCCGGTTACTACCCGCATTAAGGTTGACCCCTCAGCTGCGGTTGAATGGGAAGTCGTTGCAAGGTGTGGCAGGCAGCAAAAGATTTACCAGGAGAGCCATCGAAAGCCTCCCCGGTTTGTATCACAAACAGTTCCAAGTGCTATCTGTGGCCGATAAAGATCCTGAGCCAGCTGCAGTCGTTTGCCCTGTTTCAGAGGACGCCTCTCTGCACCAAAGGTACTTGTATTCAAAGAGGGTGCTATTAATAGCAGTTACTAGCTCCAGTTGTAGGTGCGAGATGAAGCCCATTAGTGATATGGCGGTTCAGGAGGGGACTAAATCCTATGTGCACTCTGTAAGGGATCCGTGATCCCACGAACATACATATTAATATCCGACACCCAGGTCGATAGCGGACAGGAGTCGATTGTCGAGCGCTGCAGGAGGCAGTGAGATTACTGTCCGGTGAAAGCAGTACTGGAAAGACTGGAAAAAGTAAAAAAAATGATGGTCGAGCTGGGTACGGTGTCAATGGCAGACGTTCCGAGTGGGGAGTAAATTGTAAGGGGGTGGCCGACCGGTTCTAGGCGCTACAGCCTGGAACCGCGCGACCGCTACGGTCGCAGGTTCAAATCCCGCCTCAGGCATGGATGTGTGTGATATCCTTAGGTTAGTTAGGTTTAAGTAGTTCTAAGTTGTAGGGGACTGATGACCTCAGAAGTTAAGTCCCATAGTGCTCAGAGCCATTTGAACCATTTTTTTGTAAATTCAGCGGAGTGTGACAAAAGAGCCCGTCCCCTTATCGTCGTGGGGATGAGCCTCATCAATACCGATTCGCGAGTGATATAAAACCAAAAGTGACAAGTGCGGAATTACGTCTTTCGCGTCAACCGCGTCGGCCAGCAACAACCATGGATTGCAGTGAGGATTGTTGTGAATGTTAACCATCATCATTCCGTGTGACGAAGTACTCAAAATCAGCAACCAATAAGAGATATAACCGTAATTCAGCGTGTAAGGCGAAGGTAGCAACTGCCTCAGAATTTGTGTGTTTATAGAAAATACAAATGGTTCAAATGGCTCTGAGCACTATGGGACTCAACTACTGAGGTCATTAGTCCCCTAGAACTTAGAACTAGTTAAACCTAACTAACCTAAGGACATCACACACATCCATGCCCGAGGCAGGATTCGAACCTGCGACCGTAGCGGTCTCGCGGTTCCAGACTGCAGCGCCAGAACCGCGCGGCCACTTCGGCCGGCATAGAAAATACATATCAGTTTATATATCGCAACCTTTGTGGTCTTCAATAATAGAAAAAACTTTCAAACATTAACTATTCCGTCTCAGAACAGCCGCACTCTGTTGAAATACCCCCGAAACCACAGCAGAAAAAACGATGGCCTTTCATCCATTAAGCACACGGTCATATATTCATAATAATTAACTGTTTGGCAGATATGACGGGGGTATTTCAACTCTCTGTGCGTACCGGTAGGAGCCATTCGAGATGTGGAACGGGTAGTTCGAAATACGGCGGAGAGCACAGGCTGCAGCCAACTGCAGCTGGTGGTTTATGTCGGTACAATGCGTGTCACTTTGGTTCTGTAAATATTCTTTCCCGTATCCGGTGGCTGCCTGAAGTGGTAAAGATAGCTATTCTTGCTTGCAAGATGAAGGAGGAGATCACCCTCTGTAGCGTCATTGACTGGCTCACTTGCTAACCTTTGGTATAGAGCCGAATGTAGGGTCTGAATGAGAGGGGCATGCAGTTCTGCGACCGTGTAGGCTGCAGATTCCGAGACGTGGTCACAGAGTGCAGAGATGTCGGAATCCGCTTAATAGATTAGGGATTTACTTCACAAAGGATGAGGCTATATGGGCAGCAAGTGCTGCTTGGAGTAAAAAATGGTTCAAATGGCTCTGAGCACTATGGGACTTAACTTCTTAGGTCATCAGTCCCCTAGAACTTAGAACTACTTAAAACCAACTAACCTAAGGACATCACACACATCCATGCCCGAGGCAGGATTCTAACCTGCGACCGCAGCGGTCGCCCGGTTCCAGACTGTAGCGCCTAGAACCGCTCGGCCACTGCTTGGAGTAGACTGGGCTTTTTTTTCTAGATTAGACGGTTTCGGAAAGGTACAAACGAGGCAACTGTCTCAAAGCGTGCAGGTTAAACACAGGGCGAGAGAAGGCCTAGAAAATATTGGTGTTATAGTTCTATATTTTTCTAGCTGCGATGGGAAGGAACAAGAGCTCTAAGCACTCATAGAAGGAAGATTGGGGTTTAGTGTGCCGTCGAGAACAAGGTCATTAGAGATGTCCCACAAGTGTGGATTGCTTCAATGATTGGGAAGTCAATCGGCCGTGCCTTTTCAAAGGAACCATCCCGGCATTTGGCTGGAGCGATTTAGGGTAATGGCGGTAAACTTAAATCTGGATTCCCGGACACGGATTTTAATCGTCGTCCTCCTTAATGCGATTCCAGTGAGATGCACCACGTCGCTCGGTAAACACTCACATAAATCACTGAAGCAGAACTCGTTATAGGTTCTAAAAAGTGGCTAAAGACAGAAATAAGTTTGGCCGAAATTTTTACAATGGACTTAACGGTGTTTAGGAATGATGTTAAATTCATTTGGTGGTGGCTTGTTTATTGCTGTTAGAAGTAATTTGTTTTGTAATGAAAATCAAGTTGTTAGACCCTCTGAGTTAGAAATGGTAGAGGTTATATTCGACAACTGGAATAAATTAATAGTTGTTTCATGTTACCGATCCCCCGACTCAGATGATACAACTGCTGAAAGGTTCAAGGAAAATTTGAGTCTCATTTTGAATAGATTCCCGACTCAAACAGTTATCAAAAGGCAAATTCAGCCCTACGAGAAAGTAAGTAAATGGTCGCAAAATCGGAACAAGCGAAAACCGCGTAATTCGGTCACCAAATGAATCTGATAACCATGAAAATTTCCTACACGCTCACAAGAAAAACTAAACGCACCCCTGTCTAAGATATTCATCTCAACTGCGGACGGAGGCTGCACGTCATACTCACCAGACTTCTAGACTGCATCAGTCGAACACCGCAAAAAACTGTTCTCCAATCACATGGAACTGAAATTGTGGTGTCACCGCCAGACACCACACTTGCTAGGTGGTAGCCTTTAAATCGGCCGCGGTCCGTTAGTATACGTCGGACCCGCGTGTCGCCACTATCAGTGATTGCAGACCGAGCGCCACCACACGGCAGGTCTAGAGATCTTCCTAGCACTCGCCCCAGTTGTACAACCGACTTTGCTAGTGATGGTTCACTGACAAAATACACTCTCATTTGCCGAGACGATAGTTAGCATAGCGTTCAGCTACGTCATTTGCTACGACCTAGCAAGGCGCCATTACCAGTTACTATTGATACTGAGTCGTGTACAGTCAAGAGCGACGCTCATCATTAATGGATTAAAGTTAAGTATTCCACCAGCTACGTCCGTTTTTCTAAAGTCTAATTTCCTTGTCCTGTTCCAGGCCTCACACCAGCCTGCGTGAGCTAAAACGCGTGCCTTTCGGCTTCCTCTCATAATACGGTGTTGGCTCTCCTGCCAACAAACAAAAGAAATAATGCCTGTGCCCACTGCACAAAATTTTCCCCTGTTTAACGCCGAAAATTTGAACGTGCGCTCGCCTTACCCGTTAGTCTGAGGGACCAATAGCGGGGCGAGGCTTCAGAAATGAGCGGGACAGACAGACGCCACCGCCTCACTGGCGCCGAAAGCCAGCTCCGAAAACTTAAATTTAACTGCAGTTCCGACGCCTTACTGCAAGGGGAAACCAAGAGGGCTACTATGTTCAGTCTACTAATGCACATGCGTTTTCAATCACACACACACTCATACATCACAGAGTAATCGTAAGAGCATAAAAGGTGTATCAACAGACTCCTTTCAAGCTGACACTCTGATCTCATTAAAGTGAAGAGCATGTACACTGACGTGACAAAAGTCATGAGATAGAGATATGCAAATATACAGATTTACGCACACACAAGCTATAAAAGAGCCGTCCAATGTCGCAGCTGTCATTTGTACTGAGGTGATTAATGCGAAAATGTTCCGATTATGGCCGCACGACGGGAATTTATAGGCTCTGAACGTGGAATGGTACTTGGAGCTAGACGCTTGGGACACTTCATTTCGGAAATCGTTAGGGAATTCAATATTCCAAGATCCACAGTGTAAAGAGTGTGCCGATAATACCAAATTTCAGGCATTACCTCTCACCACGGACAACGCAGTGGCCCGCTGTCTTCACTTAACGACCGAGAGCAGCGGCGTTTGTGTAGAGTTGTCAGTGCTAACAGACAAGAAAGCGTCAAATAACCATAAAAATCAATGTGGGACGCACGAATAACGTATCCGTTAGGACAGTGTGGCAAAGTTTCGCGTTACTTGCTATGGTAGCAGACGATAGACTGCCTTTGCTAACAGCACATCTCCTGCAGCACCTCTCCTGGGTTCTTGACCACATCGGTTGGGCCCTAGACGACTGGAAAACTATGACCTAGCTAGATGAGACCAGATTTCAGTTGGTAATGAGCTGAGTTAGAGTTCGAGTGTGGCGCGGACTCTACGAAGCTATGGATCCAAGTTGTCAACAAGGCACTATGCAAGCTGGTAGTGGCTCCATATTGGTGTGGGCTGCGTTTACATGGAATGGACTGGGTACTCTGGTCCAGCTGAGCCGTTCAGTGACTGGAAATGGTTACGATCGGCTACTTGGAGACCATCTGCAGCCATTCATGGACTTCATGTTCCCAAACAAAGATGTCATATCACCGGACCACAATGGTTTGCGATCGGTTTGAAGAAAATTCTGCTCAGTTCGAGCGAATGATTTGGCCACCAATATCGCCGATATGAGGCCCATCGAACATTTATGGGACATAATAGAGGGATCAGTTCGTGTACAACATCTTGCTCGGGCGACACTTTCGCAGTTATGGACCGCTATATAGGCAGCATGGCGCAATATTTCTGCAGGGGCTTCCAGCGACTTGTTGCCTCTATGTCACTTCGAATTGCTGCACTATGCCGGGAAAAAGAAGGTCCAACCCGATATTAAGAGGTATCCCATGGTTTTTGTCACCTCATATTATGTTAGCGCAAAATGACAACCATAACATATTGCCATCACTCGTCAGCATCCCAACCAATCTCAGCGAAAATTATCTCCATAGTCCGGCCCTTGTAAACACACAAGGTTACTCACGTACGTTAATCATTAGAATTATGGATCCTAGGTTTAGTATCCCAGTAGACACAACTACTGCAGTCTTATCATTCACCTCCAAATCACCATCACCAACGTTAGCGAGCCTGGTCGCCTCAGTCCAACCAACATATCCAAATAAGGACTCTCATCCCTATAAACATAGGTATAAATTATCGGCTGGCCGAGCGGTTCTAGGCGCTACAGTCTGGAACCGCGCGACCGCTGCGGTCGCAGGTTCGAATCCTGCCTCGGGCATGGATGTGTATGATCTCCTTAGGTTAGTTAGGTTTAAGTAGTTCTAGGGGACTGATGACCTTAGAAATTAGGTCCCATAGTGCTCAGAGCCATTTGAACCATTTTTATAAATTATCCACTCAGTCCTGCCCCCATGAACCATGGACCTTGCCGTTGGTGGGGAGGCTTGCGTGCCTCAGCGATACAGATGGCCGTACCGTAGGTGCAACCACAACGGAGGGGTATCTGTTGAGAGGGCAGACAAATGTGTGGTTCCTGAAGAGGGGCAGCAGCCTTTTCAGTAGTTGCAGGGGCAACAGTTTGGATGACTGACTGATCTGGCCTCGCAACACTAACCAAAACGGCCTTGCTGTGCTGGTACTGCGAACGGCTGAAAGCAAGGGGAAACTACAGCCGTAATTTTTCCCGAGGGCATGCAGCTTTACTGTATGGTTAAATGATGATGGCGTCCTCTTGGGTAAAATATTCCGGAGGTAAAATAGTCCCCCATTCGGATCTCTGGGCGGGGACTACGCAAGAGGACGTCGTTATCAGGAGAAAGAAAACTGGCGTTCTACGGATCGGAGCGTGGAATGTCAGATCCCTTAATCGGGCAGGTAGGTTAGACAATTTAAAAAGAGAAATGGATACGTTGAAGTTAGATATAGTGGGAATTAGTGAAGTTCGGTGGCAGGAGGAACAAGACTTTTGGTCAGGTGAATACAGGGTTATAAATACAAAATCAAATAGGGGTAATGCAGGAGTAGGTTTAATAATGAATAAAAAAATAGGAGTGCGGGTAAGCTACTACCAACAGCATAGTGAACGCATTATTGTGGCCAAGATAGACACGAAGCCCATGCCTACTACAGTAGTACAAGTTTATATGCCAACTAGCTCTGCAGATGATGAAGAAATTGATGAAATGTATGAGATAAAAGAAATTATTCAGGTAGTGAAGCGAGATGAAAATTTAATAGTCGTGGGTGACTGGAATTCGAGAGTAGGAAAAGGGAGAGAAGGAAACATAGTGGGTGAATATGGATTGGGGGAGAGAAATTAAAGAGGAAGCCGTCTGGTAGAATTTTGCACAGAGCATAACGTAATCATAGCTAACACTTGGTTCAGGAATCATAAAAGAAGGTTGTATAGATGGAAGAATCCTGGAGATACCAGAAGGTATCAGATAGATTATATAATGGTAAGACAGAGATTTAGGAACCAGATTTTAAATTGTAAGACATTTCCAGAGGCAGATGTGGACTCTGACCACAATCTATTGGTTATTAACTGTAGATTAAAACTGAAGGAACTGCAAAAAGGTGGGAATTTAAGGAGATGGGACCTGGATAAAGTGAAAGAACCAGAGTTTGTACAAAGTTTCAGGGAGAGCATAAGACAACAATTGACAGGAATGGGGGAAAGAAATACATTAGAAGAGGAATTGGTAGCTCTGAGGGATGAAGTAGTGAAGGCAGCAGAGGATCAAGTAGGTAAAAAGACGAGGGCTAGTAGAAATCCTTGGGTAACAGAAGAAATATAGAATTTAATTGATGCAAAGGAGAAAATATAAAAACGCAGTAAATGAAGCAGGCAAAAAGGAATACAAACGTCTCAAAAATGAGATCGACCTGGAGTGCAAAATGGCTAAGCAGGGATGGCTAGAGGACAAATGTAAGGATGTAGAGGCTTATCTCACTAGGGGTAAGATAAATACTGGAAGAGGATGTAGATGAAGATGAAATGGGAGATACGATACCGTGTGAAGAGTTTGACAGAGCACTGAAAGACCTGAGTCGAAGCAAGGCCCCGGGAGTAGACAACATTCCATTGGAACTACTGACGGCCTTGGGGAGCCAGTCCTGACAAAACTCTACCATCTGGTGAGCAAAATGTATGAAACAGGCGAAATACCCTCAGACTTCAAGAAGAATATACACTACTGGAAATTGAAATAAGAACACCGTGAATTCATTGTCCCAGGAAGGGGAAACTTTATTGACACATTCCTGGGGTCAGATACATCACATGATCACACTGACAGAACCACAGGCACATAGACACAGGCAACAGAGCATGCACAATGTCGGCACTAGTACAGTGTATATCCACCTTTCGCAGCAATGCAGGCTGCTATTCTCCCATGGAGACGATCGTAGAGATGCTGGATGTAGTCCTGTGGAATGGGTTGCCATGCCATTTCCACCTGGCGCCTCAGTTGGACCAGCGTTCGTGCTGGACGTGCAGACCGCGTGAGACGACGCTTCATCCAGTCCCAAACATGCTCAATGGGGGACAGATCCGGAGATCTTGCTGGCCAGGGTAGTTGACTTACACCTTCTAGAGCACGTTGGGTGGCACGGGATACATGCGGACGTGCATTGTCCTGTTGGAACAGCAAGTTCCCTTGCCGGTCTAGGAATGGTAGAACGATGGGTTCGATGACGGTTTGGATGTACCGTGCACTATTCAGTGTCCCCTCGACGATCACCAGTGGTGTACGGCCAGTGTAGGAGATCGCTCCCCACACCATGATGCCGGGTGTTGGCCCTGTGTGCCTCGGTCGTATGCAGTCCTGATTGTGGCGCTCACCTGCACGGCGCCAAACACGCATACGACCATCATTGGCACCAAGGCAGAAGCGACTCTCATCGCTGAAGACGACACGTCTCCATACGTCCCTCCATTACGCCTGTCGCGACACCACTGGAGGCGGGCTGCACGATGTTGGGGCGTGAGCGGAAGACGGCCTAACGGTGTGCGGGACCGTAGCCCAGCTTCATGGAGACGGTTGCGAATGGTCCTCGCCGATACCCCAGGAGCAACAGTGTCCCTAATTTGCTGGGAAGTGGCGGTGCGGTCCCCTACGGCACTGCGTAGGATCCTACGGTCTTGGCGTGCATCCGTGCGTCGCTGCGGTCCGGTCCCAGGTCGACGGGCACGTGCACCTTCCGCCGACCACTGGCGACAACATCGATGTACTGTGGAGACCTCACGCCCCACGTGTTGAGCAATTCGGCGGTACGTCCACCCGGCCTCCCGCATGCCCACTATACGCCCTCGCTCAAAGTCCGTCAACTGCACATACGGTTCACGTCCACGCTGTCGCGGCATGCTACCAGTGTTAAAGACTGCGATGGAGCTCCGTATGCCACGGCAAACTGGCTGACACTGACGGCGGCGGTGCACAAATGCTGCGCAGCTAGCGCCATTCGACGGCTAACACCGCGGTTTCTGGTGTGTCCGCTGTGCCCTGCGTGTGATCATTGCTTGTACAGCCCTCTCGCAATGTCCGAAGCAAGTATGGTGGGTCTGACACACTGGTGTCAATGTGTTCTTTTTTCCATTTCCAGGAGTGTAATAATTCCAATCCCAAAGAAAGCAGATATTGACAGATGTGAAAATTACCGAACTATCAGTTTAATAAGTCACAGCTGCAAAATACTAACGCGAATTCTTTACAGACGAATGGAAAAACTGGTAGAAGCCGACCTCGGCGAAGATCAGTTTGGATTCCGCAGAAATATTGGAACACGTGAGGCAATACTGACCCTACGACTTATCTTAGAAAACAGATTAAGGTAAGGCTAACCTACATTTCTAGCATTTGTAGACTTAGAGAAAGCTTTTGACAATGTTGACTGGAATACTCTCTTTCAAATTCTAAAGGTGGTAGGGGTAATATACAGGGAGTGAAAGGCTATTTACAATTTGTACAGAAACCAGATGGCAGTTATAAGAGTCGAGGGACATGAAAGGGAAGCAGCGGTTGGGAAGGGAGTGAGACAGGGTTGTAGCCTCTCCCCGATGTTATTCAATCTGTATATTGACCAAGCAGTAAAGGAAACAAAAGAAAAATTCGGAGTAGGTATTAAAGTCCATGGAGAAGAAATAAAAACGTTGAGGTTCGCCGATGACATTGTAATTCTGTCAGAGACAGCAAAGGACTTGGAAGAGCTGTTGAACGGAATGGACAGTGTCTTGAAAGGAGGATATAAGATGAACATCAACAAAAGCAAAACGAGGATAATGGAATGTAGTCGAATTAAATCGGGTGATGCTGAGTGAATTAGATTAGGAAATGAGACACTTAAAGTAGTAAAGGAGTTTTGCTATTTGGGGAGCAAAAAAACTGATGATGGTCAAAGTAGAGAGGATATTAAATGTAGACTGGCAATGGCAAGGAAAGCGTTTCTGAAGAAGAGAAATTTGTTAACATCGAGTATAGATTTAAGTGTCAGGAAGAAGTTTCTGAAAGTATTTGTATGGAGTGTAGCCATGTATGGAAGTGAAACATGGATCATAAATAGTTTGGACAAGAAGAGAATAGAAGCTTTCGAAATGTGGTGCTACAGAAGAATGCTGAAGATTAGATTGGTAGATCACATAACTAATGAGGAAGTATTGAATAGAATTGGGGAGAAGAGGAGTTTGTGGCACATCTTGACAAGAAGAAGGGACCGGTTGGTAGGACATTTTCTGAGGCATCAAGGGATCACAAATTTAGCATTGGAGGGCAGCGTGGAGGGTAAAAATCGTAGAGGGAGACCAAGAGATGAATACACTAAGCAGATTCAGAAGGATGTAGGTTGCAGTAGGTACTGGGAGATCAAGAAGCTTGCGCAGGATAGAGTAGCATGGAGAGCTGCATCAAACCAGTCTCGGGACTGAAGATAACAACAACAGACAACAACAACAACAACATCCACTCAGTGTCCTGTATGCTGCTAAAATTGGAATAAAAAATTTACAAAAGCATCAGAAACAAAACAAAAAACTAAAAAGCGAAAAAAAATTAGAGAACACAAAAATGACAAAAATATTCCTTTTGTGCATCATATTAATTTTACATTCTTTTTATTTATGCGGTTTGAACAGACAAATTTCAGGGACAAGTTCCTGACTAGAAATGGAGGGATAAAGGTCCTATGAACACGGGAAATGGACAGTTTGTGTGCAACGACAACAAATCGTCCCGGAACACGGTACACAGCTGCACCGCATCCACGTCGCAACAGATTTTCAAGGTGGCCTCCACGGGATCCGTTCACACAAACCTGTCATGCTGGATACACATGACACAAGGTCGGAGGGAGGTAGAAGCATATTTCCTGTAAGAGGACCACGCCAGTAGAGGAGTTTCTCCAGTTCAGCCACAATTTTTAGACACTCTACGACTGAGTCATGACTTCCACTCCTCTCTCAGATATCACAACCCAAGATGGCGGAACCAACGCACTCAGCTAAGTTTAAAATTGCAAGAAATTCAAAAAATCCAAGAAGGTGGAACAAGTGCAACCATGCTGTTTAAACGGTAGGGACATAAAATTCCAAGACAGCCTTCCAGACAGTAGTTCCAGCTTCCACCACTAGTATGTTGTTTTTTTTTGTGTGTGGCACTGTTTAGTCCTCCCCTGACCTACTTGCACCAAGTTTTACTCTCCAACTTGCATCACAACCTACTTGTCGTAAGTTAAAATAGTGGGAATTCGAGACTGCTTGCTTGTGCTAAGTCAAAAAGGCGCTTAATTAAAAAATTGCAAGAGTGCTCCTTTCATAAGTTGAAATGGTGGAAGTTTCTGCCACCTTGTTTAAAATCCATACCGAAAAATATCAAAACCTGTAATGTGTTCAGCAAATTACTGTTACCCCTCACCCCAAGAAGTCCCGCACCGCTCCCACTGCAGCTAGGGTGTTGTACATGCGTATACAAGAGCAAATTGGTAAGAAACAGAGCGAAAACTGTGCTGACAGTGGAGAGGTCACCTGCAGATAGCAGGGGACCCACCCAACTTCAGGGCCGCTTGAGTATGGGCCGCAACTCCAACAGCAGTGGTGGGCTGGCGTGGGCTACCGGTAATGGCAGCTTGGCATGGGCGGCCAATATCTGGGATTCTACCCGACAGCAGCGCCATGTAGGTGCGATCTACACCTCTGACAGCAGTGCCAGGACAGCACGGCGAGTCTGGCGTGAACCACACCTCCTGGAATCTGGCACGATCCATATCTTCCAGGATGCCAACGACCTACACCTGTCAGGGGTGTGGCGCTATCTACTGGGAGGCTGGAGTGTGATGCTGTAGACAAGGGCATCCGAAAGTAGTGGTTGATAGCCTAGTTCTGCATAAAATTTTGAGAAAAAACCTATGCCGACAATGGCAGGGCGTCAGAAGACAGATTCATGAATATTTAGTACATTAAGAAAAAATTCCCATTTGAATTTGTTTTAAAAATAATGCATACATTGTATCTAAGTTTGGTGGACTGGACGGAAAAACTACAGTTAACAACCATTTGTTTCCTAAAGTGGTAAAAACTTAAAGATCTATTTGCAAATTCAGCTAGAGTATGGGGTAGAATTGTCACACATAAGACGACGTGGAATGACTTAACAACATTACTGCACAGGGAATAGACGTAAAAATGAAACTCTTCAAAGTTTCTCGCTAGCTGAATTAGAAATCCTTAAAGAATATTTCATGTTCAGAGATTTTTGTGCGTATTTGAGATGGTAACGTCGAAAAGTAGGCGATTATATGTAAATGAAGGAATGCATCATGCAAACCTGTGCAAGAGGTTAATCCTAGAAATTCATTTCTGTGAGCCGCAATGTCAAGGTGAAACTATCATTTCTCCTACAGGGGTATTCTGGTGCGACAGCAAGAGGAATATTGGCAAAAACCCACAAGGAAGCGCTGGAAACTACTTTGAGAAATATAAGATTTCTGTGACTATACCACATAAGGTGCAATTGGCTGTCGGTAAAATGGTTGTGGTAATGGATGAGCTAACTCGGATATTGCAGCAGCTCCCTTTAGACGACTATGACCTTTGGACTTTTTACAAAATGGAGATGTGTGATTACCAAAAATGAAACCGCGCCTTCTGTATGCAATAAGATTACCGAGGTACCTCTAAAATTTTCCTTACAAATTTCAAGGACTTTAGAGGGGAAATGAGTAGACAATGTTATGAAATGGAACCCATGTCCGGAAATGTACCGTTTCCGTGCTACGGCTGTATGAAAACATGTTTACTAGGTAGGTGTGCGACAGAGTAGTCATGGTGCTGGGTGCTTATGTCGGTTCGGCTGATGTTCAAAAATGGTTCAAATGGCTCTGAGCACTATGGTACTCAACATCTGAGGTCATCAGTCTCTTAGAACTTAGAACTACTTAAACCTAACTAACCTAAGGACATCACACACATCCATGCCCGCGGCAGGATTCGAATCTGCGACCGCAGCGGTCGCGCGGTTCCAGACTGAAGCGCCTAGAACCGCTCGGCCACACCGGCCGGCCGGCTGTTGTTATTTGACGTTTGTTCTACCTCTCTGACCTGGTACGAGCCTCATTCATGTGTCTGTGAGTGATAGAGGAACATTGTTGAGTACACGTTTACAGAAAACACCGACATGGCGACTTAAGTCGAACTGTGAACGACAGTGTTTGTGAAAACTGATTAAGTTTCCTTTTTTGTTTCTTTGGTTATTTATGAATGGAACTGTAAAATAAGTGATCTACTAGGTCACGTCTAATAAATTGCTACTAAAAGTGGTCGCGTTATCAATATGTTTCCAAATGTTTGTAGCACAAAAAGGCGAACGTTTCTGGACGTGGGTTCCAGTTCAAAATATTTTCTACTCAGTCTCCTCTACAAGATCTAGAAGTTAGTAAAAGAAATTTTAGATTACCGTGTGTAACAAGTTTTTATATAATATCACAAGCCCAGGAATTAACAAAGATACTGGTAAACATCATTGATTTAAAAAAATGCCCTGATATGTGTCGATGAGAAATGTTTATGTCTCCGTTGTCTAAAGAACTTTTACATCTCCCTCGGCAGAAGACTTTTAAAGCTATAATTTATAACCGCAGAATGTTTGGTGTTTTTGATCGTGTCGAAGATTGTGTAAGTGTATTAAAGGCAAACAAAAAGTATTTACAATGTGCTTTCTATGTGGCGTAAACTATCGGATAGCTTGAAGAACAGTTGCTGCATTTTTTTCCAACATTATTCATTTTGTCTACTGGGGCATAAGAATACACGAAAGTTGAGTGGTGTGCAAGTAAACCTACCACTTAATCAAAACGGAGAAAAGATTATAAACTATAGTCTGCATACCTACAGTTTTAATTATTTACCTGTGCAAATTTTTAATACTAGCTCTAAAATGGAGCCGTAAGTGTTATAGGGAATTGTTCTGTTAAAACTGAAGAAACATATTTCTCTCAATTAGGACATTGTTCTCAGCAATAACACCATATACAGATCTTGCCGAATTATGAGCGGTTCCCACGAATAATGGTATTCCACAGGTCTTAAAAAAAGTTACAAATACATCAAACAGACTTCAGCCACGTCCCATTAAAGAAATGATTTCTTTAATTGCAGCCAATGTGTTACATGTACCAAAAAAAAAAAAAAACTGGGGATGGAAGATATCGACAAAACGAAAAATGGAATATGTAATAAAAACAATCCTTATGAAAGAAGATGGAAAGAATACTTGTCAGAATTCCTGTATCTGTAAGACCTACAGGGGATGTTACCTGGAGACACCACGGAACAAAAGAAAAAGGAAGAGGAATGGGAACTCACTGAAGATGTGAAGATTGCAGTCAAAAGACTCAGAAACAACAAAGCCCCAGGCGAGGAAAGAATAACAGGATAATTAATCAAAGAGGAAGAGTAAGAGACTACAGTTAGAGATATATAAAATGATCCAGTTGATATGGAGGAATGAAACATTGCCAGAAGCACGGAAATTGTTCATAAAATGCCTGATACACAAATGTTTCAAATGGCTCGGAGCACTACGGGACTTAACATCTGAGGTCATCAGTCCCCTGGAACTTAGAACTACTCAAACCTAACTAACCTAAGGACATCACACACATCCATGCCCGAGGCAGGATTCGAACCTGCGACCGTAACGGTCGCGCAGTTCCAGACTGAAGCGCCTAGAACCGCTCGGTCACTGCGCCCGGGCGCCTGATACACAAGAGGGAGGAAAACTTGAATGCGGTAACTACAGCCATATCAGCTTGCTGTAGGTAATCTACAAAGCAGTGTCGACCATCATCCTCAGAAAATTACAACGCTTCATAGAGAACAAAATAAAGGAATACCAAGCTGGCTTTCAACTAGTCGGCAGTAGATCACATTTTCACTCTTAAGACAGTTGTTTGAAAAACAATGGGAATATGATAAATATATCTACCTTTTTTCGTAGATTTTCAATTTACATACAGCAGCATCTCCACGAATAGGATATACAGTGCACTGCATGACTTCAGTATCCGTGAGAACCTAATGGGAATGGTGAAAACTTGTATGGGTGGGTCAAAGGCAGCAGTTCATTTTCGAAGGGCAACACCAGAAACGTTCGAGATTGTGACAGGTCTCAGACAAGGGGATGTTTTCTCATGTGTTCTGTTGATTGCCATCTTAAGGTGCATTGCCCAAGATGTGACAGTGGCTTGCGGCAGCGGCAGGAACCCTCGCGAAGAAAGGAGCTGCCTACTTGCGCATGCGCAGTTTGAGTTTGGGCTGCGACGCGCGGCTGGTGCTGACACCGTCGCAGCACTGCATCGGTGATCAGGCCTGCGATGGAAGCCGTGCGACTGAGCTAGTTCCATCTAGTGCTGTCGCATGTTGTCTACGCAAACAAAAGTATAATGAGCCACTCACAGAAAATAATACTCTGTGAGTTAGTCTCTCAGCGTCAGGGTCTTTAGATTTAAAGCATCATAAGTACAAGGGCATTTTGTTTCAACAATGTCGCAGTTGGAAAACTGCCATTTGGTCGAAAATTCTTTTGCTTGTTCCAAAGGTTTTTCTGCTCAAGAAACTGGAAATAAACAGGAGAAAGTTTGTAAACAAATGCGGACAGTACTTCTTGGAAGGCCGGCCGGTGTGGCCGAGCGGTTCTAGGCGCTTCAGTCTGGAACCGCGCGACCGCTACGGTTGCAGGTTCGAATCCTGCCTGGGGCATGGATGTGTGTGATATCCTTAGGTTAGTTAGGTTTTAGTAGTTCTAAGTTCTAGGGGACTGATGGCCTCAGATGTTAACTCCCACAGTGCTCAGAGCCATTTGAAGTTCTCGGAAGGAAAATACTGGAGCTGGAAAAATTCTTCCTTTGCTGAAAACCTGAAAAAAGGTAATTAAGCTAGTGCATTTTTATTTTTAATAAGTCTACATTTCATGGCATTTCAGTGATATTTTCAAGAAATTATGGAGAAACATTTGGGACATGTCGTAGAAGCAGAAGAGAAAGAATGTTTGGGACAGGTTCAAGTGTCTCAGTGAAACCAAAGAAATGGGTTGTATATGATCACTAGGTTTTCTAGGCTGCAGTTCAACACAGAATAAATAAGTAAATTTCTTGATTTTAAGCATACTGCTGTCCTCAGCTAGTAGTTTCCGCTTCTTTGCCTCTGGGAAAAATAAATTTGGGCTATATTTGTTTTGTAAATAAAAACCACCTTTTCTTGCTGCTCTGTAATGTATTTCTCCCAGACATGTTTCGCGGCTTTTTTTCGTGCTCTAAGACATCTTCTGTGGGATAATTTGCTGACGTCTGCGTTTCCTCTCATCTGGTCTGGTGGCCGCACTAACATTCCATTTCCGAAGCATAAGCACATTTTTATATTCCGAAATTTTTCTTGCACACTGTTCACCATGTTTACCTCTACGCAGTGGCGGATACAGAAAAACCTCAATGAGGGGGCGCTTAAGATATTTTGAGCTACCTTTACTTTTACCGTAATAAAAAATAATCAAGTCACGTGCAAAGTTTAAGAAAGTTTTATTTAAACTGATTATACACATATACAAGACAATGCCATCTTAGTCTGGAACCGCGCGACCGCTAAGGTCGTAGGTTCAAATCCTGCCTCGGGCATGGATGTGTGTGATGTCCTTAGATTAGTTAGGTTTACGTAGTTCTAAGTTCTAGGGGACTGATGACCTCAGATGTTAAGCCCCATAGTGCTCAGAGCCATTTGAACCATTTTGAATGCCATCTTATGATGTACAAAAGTTACAATTGTGGTTCCCTTCCTTAAGTGATGAATTCTATGCGCCTATTCTTTCTGGCAGTTTGGTTAATTATATCAATAGGACAATCAATGTCCGGGTGAGTGTTCAACAGAGCGAAGCCATTAAGTCGAACCTTGTTCATTGTCGACCTCGGAGGTTCTCTGTACAAGAAAACAGTAGAATATTCGAGACTTTTCTCGAACAAACGACAGACAGAATGATGTATCGATATCACTAGAATGGCCGCGACTTGTATATGTTAGCTATCTGTGTGCTAGACAGAAACGTATAAAATACGATGATGCGGACGCGCGTGCTACATAGGAAAGTACAACTACTCGATTAAGTCGAATCGGCTGACGGAAGAACCAAATGAATGGCGTGCGGGCTAACTGGCGAGGGCGGCGCGGGTGGCAATACGTGTGGCCCCGCAAGGGGAGGGGGGGGGGGAGAAGTTCATAATATAAAAACATGCTTATGCTTCGGAAATGAAGTGGTAGTGCGATCTCCAGACCAGATGAGAGGAAACGCGGATGCCAACGAATTATCCCACTGAAGATGCCTTAGAATAAAAGAGAAGGCGAAATGCGTCTGAGAGAAATAAATTACAGTGCAGCAAGAAAAGGTGGTTTTTATTAAAAACAAATATTTCTGTGCCTGCTGCGGAGGATGGCCACGCAAACAAACATGTTAAATTTCGCTTGTGCGAGCGCTTACAGGAAATTTAGGGACAGACCTAAATTTAGTTGAATCCGCACGTGTCCCTAAACTAATAGCAATGCAGTCTATGTTTTACATGGTTTTATTACACATCTTAATTACGAGTTTGCAGTTAAATTTCACTACTGTAGCTCTGATAATGTAATGTTTTACCGTTTTGTAAACAGAGCTAAAAATCCTGTTTTTCTGACTAAAATATTTCTCTTCTTGAAAACTGCTACTCCAAAAGCAATTAAATTTTTACTGCTGTTTTATTGCAACATAGAAACCATTCAAATAGTAACTACTCACGTCGTTGCCTCTCAAAACAAAATTTTCCCGATAAATTCGGTGGCAGAATCTGCAAGTAGGCTGTTTATGCTTTCTTATTGGCAACGTTACATAGCGCTCTGTATGAAAATCACTGGCTGTGCCGTGTGCAGTCTGTGGCTAGTTTGCATTGTTGTCTGCCATTGTAGTGTTGGGCAGCTGGATGTGAACAGCGCGTAGCGTTGGGCAGTTGGAGGTGAGCCGCCAGCAGTGGTGGATGTGGGAAATGAGATGGCGGATTTTTGAGTACAGAATGGATATTATGAACTGTATATATTATGACTTTTGATGACTATTAAGGTAAATACATTGTTTGTTCTCTATTAAAATCTGTCATTTGCTAACTATCCCTATTAGTAGTTAGTGCCTTCCGTAGTTTGAATCTGTTATTTAGCTGGCAATAGTGGCGCTCCCTGTATTGCAGTAGTTCGAGTAACGAAGATTTTTGTGAGGTAAGTGATTTGTGAAAGGTATAGGTTAATGTTAGTCAGGGCCATTGTTTTGTAGGGATTATTAAAAGTCAGATTGCGTTGCGCTAAAAATATTGTGTGTCAGTTTAAGCACAGTCGTGTACAATTTTTCAAAGGGGACGTTTCAAATCAGTCAGTTTTGTTTCACGATAATTCCCGATTGACAACAGCCAGATCCCTTTTGAATGCTGACCCATTTCAAACAAGACACGGAGAAAACAAATGCGCTGTTAGTGTTCTTCTAAGTGTAGCCAATCGATGGTTATCGTGGAACGCAACTGACCAATTTTACCACCGAGGAAAAATAGTCTTATTGTTTTACCTATTTTGGTCGGAAAACATAGCAGCTGTTTTCGTAAATTAAAATGTAGGAAACAGTGCAACCAGTCAAGTTTTCTTGAAATAATTTTATTATGCCATTATCAGTTTCGGATCGGAGCCCATCGTCATATGATAGCGTTGATTTCTTTTACCTATGTATCTTCCTGAAAAGTCCTCCTTTACATTTATAAGAGAACTTTTCAAGATCCCACTACTGTAAAAGAAGCCAACGTTACCATCTGACGATGGGCTCTGGCCTGAAACTAGCTGTGGTTTAATAAAATCTTTTCAAGAAAACTCGTGGCTGGTTGCAGTATCTCGTAAAGTGTAATTTAAAAATAGTATTGTTGAAGGGTAAACAAATCAGTAGAAATTTTTCTTCCCTGTTGTGTTATTATTCTTGTCATTGCTATGGTGTAATGAAGCTGAATTTAAAATTTAATGACAGTAGAACTAGCAGTTACAACATTTTGGTAGGAAAAAAAGCATTTCCTTAGCTCTGTTTACAAAAAGGAAAACAGTTAAATCTCCAAAAGTATTAGAACCAGAGTAGTGAAATTTTAACTATAAATTCGTAATTCAGACTTCTAATAACATCATATAAAACATTGACTGAAATATTGTTACTTAGGTGAAATACGTGGATTCAATGAATTTAAGATACGTCCCTAAGCTTTGTGCAAGCACTGCATTGATACGTTTGACGAACTAACGCAGGAAAAATTTTGTTGCAGATCTGTGTCCAATATTTAACTCATTCAATCTGAAGAAAAGACTGGCAGTATTTCTTCATTCATTCTGACTGATACCAGAGACAATACAGAAGCTGTATCCATATCACTTAAGCTGGGAGACTCTAAAATGAGAGAGAGATACAAGCTCCATTAACTGTTTCAGATGGACATACAGCGTCCGTGGGGATAAACAAAGGTCTCGATTCCAGTGGCACAAGTTTACTGAAGAGGAAGAAAATGATTGTTCAGGACAAGATATAACTCCTGCTCGAAGAAAAAGAAAGACCGACTGAAAGGGAGAAAGCATCCGCAGAATTAAAAATAAAATACCTAGAGCCGCCTACAAATGAATATAAAAATTTATTTTTACTCAGCATGAATGTGACTATGAGAACACCCCACTACTTTAATTGAGTCAAAAAAGTGTATGGAATTTAGGAATTAAGTGATGAATATAAAAATAAAAAATGAGAAGTTTAAGAGTGTCAGAAGCGACTGATATTATTTGAGATTGATGATATTACGGGCATGATGTATTTCCTTTTCAAGTAAAACTAAACTATTTATTAATTTTTACTATATTTTGTAAGTTTCTTAAAAGCAGCTTGCCATTTTAATGGATACAGTGTATATTAAGTTTTCTGTCTCTTTGTTGCTGTAAATCTGACGACGGTGGGAGAGTAAATAAGGGTTTTTATCACAGTTTTTCAGTACCATGGAGGATCATTACCTAAATGATATGCAAGAGTGTTAATAAATAGCTATTTTTCAGACGTTTCACTGTTTTCACCTTAAAGGAGAAATGTGGCAGCATGCGGCAGGAAGGGGATCAATCACCACCTGAAACATTCGTTCTTTATAATAAATGAGGAATTACGTAATGTTCCATGATATTTTAAAACGTTACGAGTTGTTAAGCTACTAGAACTGTGAAAATGAGCAAAATTATTTTCATAATTTTAGCCAAAAATTTGTGTGTTACGGAAGAAAATAAGCGTCACTGGGGTTTTTCAGTTGAACTGGTGGGTTTCTTGAAGATGTTGCACTTTTCTCTGTAAGGTGCAAAATACGCGTAAACTGACCTCAAATACGGCCTGAATTTCGAGTCGTCGTTTACAAGGCAAAAGTTAACCAAAATATTACGACAACCGTCACTGTCATATGTCGCCTGCCGTTGTGGCTGAGCGGTTCTAGGCGCTTCAGTCCGGAACAGCGCGCTGCTATGGTCCCAAGTTCGAATCCTGCCTCGGGCATGGATGTGTGTGATGTCAAAATGGCTCTGAGCACTATGGGACTCAACTGCTGAGGTCATTAGTCCCCTAGAACTTAGAACTAGTTAAACCTAACTAACCTAAGGACATCACAAACATCAATGCCCGAGGCAGGATTCGAACCTGCGACCGTAGCGGTCTTGCGGTTCCAGACTGCAGCGCCTTTAACCGCACGGCCACTTCGGCCGGCTGTGTGATGTCCTTAGGTTAGTTAGGTTTAAGTAGTTCTAAGTCTAGGGGACTGATGACCTCAGATGTTACGTCCCATAGTGCTCAGAGCCATTGGACCATTATGTCATGTGTCTCAAAACTACTATTAATCTCCTTCTTCTTCATCAAGTTGAGAAGCCAGGATAATATTACTACGTCATTTTCTCCTTGTAGTAAAATATCTAAGTAATTCAAAGTCAGATTCAATTCTCTCCATACAGTTGCCGCTGGTATTGCAGCTGCGCCTGGGCCGCAGTTTGGTAAACAGCGATGGCTGGTAGATGATACAGTACTACTAAGTGAATCAAGCCATGCGTTGAAAGAAATGTACCAGAAAATGGACAACTATTCACAGAATGTTGCCGAACGCGAATCAAGACTAGGAGGAGTTAATGCAATTAGGAATAAGACAAGAGCACGAAGAGTTACTGGAGATAGATGACATGAGGTTCAAGGGAGTTCACCAGGTCAAGTACATGGGATTTGGTTTACCAGTGACAACAGCATATAAATGTACATCAACGAAAGAATAGCAGTGAGTATTAAACGCCTGTATTTCTCAGAGAGACGATCAGATCAGAATCAATATCAGCGAACACTAAGATGAGAATCTATAACACAGTGATATGCCCTACAGTCATGCATTGTTCAGAAGTCTGGAGCAGGACTAAACGAGAGAAGGATAAAAATATTGATATTTGAAAGAAGAGTAATGAGGAAGATAGGTGGACCGATCTTAGAGAAAGGAGAATGGAGGAAGAGGAAGAACGAGTAAATCTATGTCTTAATACAATATCCAACAATCCTACAGAAGCTGAAGAGCAAAAGAATCCAATGGATGGACCGATGGCCCATATTCCAGAACAAAGACAGGTAAAGAAGGCACTTGAGGAAAAACCAAACACCACCCTCCCATAGGACGAGCAAGGGAGCGCTGGATGGATGGCCTGACACACACAGTATGTGGCAGCCCTTGGAATTGAAGACGCCTAAAGGAGGGCACAAAACACAAAGGAATGGAGGCAGTTTGTGGAAGCAGCACGCGATCTGTAGGGTCTGTTTTCGGTAGGTATGTAAATGGTGATTATAATCAAAGTTAAACTTGCAAACTGCTGTATAAATAACACTACTTGTCAGAATGACGTCAAATTGCAATGGAATATTATCGGAGGAGGGGGAAAACGTATGGCAGAAGAAAAGAATAGTTACAAAATGTAGCAATGGATGACGCTGTAAGCATCATAATGACAAACTGTACTACTCAGTATGCATGGGTGAACAGGTGTGATATTGTTAGTTACGTTAGCTCATCGACCACGGCAAGGTCATATCACATCGGATGGGGAAATTGTTCTGAGGCCAAAAACCGCATAAAAAGCATGTATCACATCAGTTCTTCCTTGTCTCGAGGCCAAAAACTGCATAAAAGCGTCAATCAAAATCAAATCGGATTATTAATATCCGTGCGACTGGCGCAAACATGTTCAATATGCTGTCCACCGTTTTCTGCAACAAGTTGAAATCGAGCATCAGCATGTTCCACAGCTGGCAGAAGTGTTTCGGGGTCACGTTCAGAATGTGTTGCACAGTGCGTGCATCCAATGCAATCGGAACACTGAACACGACATCTTTCAGATAGCCCTACAGCCAGAAGTCACACAGATTCCGATCAGGTGATAGCGACAGCCAGGCTCTAGGGAAATGGCGGCTCATAATTCTACCATTTCCGAAATGGCCGTTCAGCAAATGCAATGTGCAGAGGGGCGCCATCTCGCATAAAAATTATACCGTCCACACATCCTCGCTGTTGGAGAGCTGGAATGACGTAGTTGCACAAAAGACACTCATAGCGCTTACCAGTAAAGGTACAGGTAACAGGACTCGCAGCACCTGTCTCTTCGAAAAAATATGGCCCTATAAGAAATGATGCCGTAAACCGGTACGACACAGTGACCTTTTCAGGACGAAATTATACTGGTTGATTTGCATGTAATTTTCCATTGCTCATATTCGACAATTCTGTGTATTGACATATCCTGTCAGATGGAAGTGGGCTTCATCTGTCCACAAAATCTTGCACGGCCAATCATTGTCAATTTCCATGCGAGCAAGAAATTCTAAAGCAAAGATCTCTCTTGCTGGCAGGTCAACAGGAAGCAACTAGTGCACATGCGTATTTTTGAATAGATACCGAAGAAGGATGTTTCGTAGGATTTTACGCACTGTGCTCATGGGTATATCCAAAGTTCGAGCAGTTCTCCATGCACTACACGTTTGCACATCACCAACCGTCTCCTCCTGTATTACTGTGACCACTGTTTCCACTGATGTCGAATCAATTCGTTTCCTTCCTCCACCAGGTTGCACACCAAAAGAACCCATCTTTTCGAATTTCCGAATTATTTTCTCCAGACCCACGGCAGTCATCGGACCAACGCCTTTTTTCAAACCCTTCAGTGTCCGGAGCTTCTCCAGAGCAACGTGTGCACAGCCCTCAT
The DNA here is from genome assembly GCF_023864275.1 of Schistocerca cancellata. Classification (NCBI taxonomy): domain Eukaryota; kingdom Metazoa; phylum Arthropoda; class Insecta; order Orthoptera; family Acrididae; genus Schistocerca; species Schistocerca cancellata. The sequence continues at coordinate 205,990,380 of NC_064629.1, read as the reverse complement.
TCTTGTAATACAGCTTTACAAGCAGAGCGCGATCCTGCATTGGAACAGTCACGGCGAACGTCGCAGATGCGAAAGGAAGAAAAGCCGTGTATCCGGCGTGTTTATACCAACTTAACGGATCGGTGAGCATGACAGGTGTTTTCATTTACGTTTTGTGACACATACGGCGCCATCTATTGATCAATTTTCATACTATTTTTCTTCTTCCACCATGCGTTTTCCCCTTCTCCGATAATACTCCGTTGCAATTTAATGTGATTCTGACCAGTGGTGTTATTTCTACAACGTTTTGAAAGTTTAACTTTAATTATAATCACCCTGTATATATGTATATGTATGAAGAAAGACTATAAACAGTTACTATAAACAAACTAAGCCACTGCAGATGTGCAAACAAGACAAATGAATTATTTTAAACAAGGTATATGGAAAATACCGGATATCACTCGGGAAAACAAGATATCAACATTTACTGTAAAAAACAGTGGAAATTGACTATACATTGGAGTGCTTGTATGAAACATTAGATTCAAGGACGTTTACTACATTAATGGATACACGAAAAATATGTTTGTGAACCTCCAGTCCTACCTGGATCTGCTTAAAAAGGATGATAGAATAGTGGTCTGGGCACTGTGCATTTAGAAAAGTTTAAAACCGATGGAATAACGACATATAACTACAATTAATGTGCTAAGTCAAAAGTTTTGTACGCAAATTTCGTTATAATGTGATGGGGAAAAGCTGGTAATGTTCATCCAAGAAGACACAGAATGCTTTAAAAACAATATAATGCTAGAAATAAAAGGCAAAATACATTTCTGAATACCCTCAGCTAAAAGAATTGCAAGAAAAAGGGAACTAATCGTTAAGGCCATACAAGAGATAGTTTACAGGAAAAAATTAAATACGTACTAGAATTTGAGAACATAACTTCACTGTATTAGTAAAGGTACAGGCTGGAAGAAGAATTAGATGATTCAGATGTAGAATTAAATTATAAGTTAAAAATTACACAGGATACTTGTGGTGTGCGTACTGTAAGACCTTCGGTACACGCACCATCAGATTATTTGACTAGTCGCTCTAACAAAGTAGGCGAGTGTCAGCAATATGTCTTGTGGTCTTATCGTGGCGTGTTTATCTTCTGCTGTTAAGTCAGATGATAGAAATGCCACTTGCACGCTTAGAGTAGCAGATTGAAGGTGACCAACTTTAAACATAACTTGATTAATTTTCACACACATTTATTAAAATATTAAAAAGTATAGCATTACGTAACTTGATTCTGAATACTGTTTACAATTGACAATCTGAAGTTCCTTTGGTCTTGGTACAGTAATCTTATTCTCACATATCTCTGATACTTGACAAAGTGTATATTCATTTATCTTCATGGCTATGTACAGGAATATGGTAATCTTATTAGGCGCAGACTGAAACTTGACTATAGACTGGTACAGACCAGTGCAGACAAATGCAGACTGGTACAGACTGGTGCAGAAAAATGCAGACTAATGCAGACTGAGTAATCAGAGGTCTGTACACTCGTTATAATACCTCGCGAGTTCATGTATCACTGCACGAGTGTGATCCGCGAGGAGAAAAGGTTCTACATTAGCAGCAATCTCATTGGCTGCGTTACATATTAATATGCGGATCGGCGGAAGCAGAATTTGGTCCATCTCTAAGGCAGCGCCATCTCGTAGTGCGGAGACAGACGAGCGCTGCGCCTGCACTGTTGTGCTTAGCGGGGCGCGCTCTAGTGGGAAAGTTGTGTACATGCTGACTACGCGGAACTATGTACACGACAATACTATCAAAACTACACCAACCAAAAATTAAAAAAGATTTGTTTTCTTGGTGTAATGTATGTGCAAGAATTACTGAAGATTTTGAACAAGAATATTTCTTTTCTTATTTGTTAGCCTGTCAACAATGCTAAAACAGTCTCCTGTTTACAATTCAGTAGTCGTCTTACTGATTTTATGAAGTCCTTTGATGTGTGTCTTCCCTGACTAAAGACCATGATATAACAAGACTGGAAGCTAAGATTTATAACTACAGATTGTTTGACCAAATGCAAACAAACAGTATTTACAATGGAGCCCATTCCAGATGCTTCTACATGACGTAAAATATCCACCTGCTGTGTAATGGTTAACAGTCTTTTGCAATGTGTCCACTAGCACCAGAAGAATACACGTAAGTTGACAGAAAACCTGCCAGGAATCAAGGCTGAGAAAAGATTATAAAGTATGTTTTACATGCCTACAGTTTTAATTATTTAATTGTTTCAAAATGGTTCAAATGGCTCTGAGCACTATGGGACTTAACATCTGTGGTCATCAGTCCCCTAGGACTTAGAACCACTTAAACCTAACTAACCTAAGGACACCACACACATCCATGCCCGAGGCAGGATTCGAACCTGCGACCGTAGCAGTCGCGCGGTTCCGGACTGAGCGCCTATTTTTTTTTTACTTAGAACTACTTAAACCTAACTAATCTAAGGACAGCACACAACACCCAGCCATCACGAGGTAGAGAAAATCCCTGACCCCGCCGGGAATCGAACCCGGGAACCCGGGCGTGGGAAGCGAGAACGCTACCGCACGACCACGAGATGCGGGCGAGCCTAGAACCGCTAGACCACCGCGGCCGGCTTTAATTGTTTACCCATAAACTGTGACGAAGGGGAACTACATGAATGCATTCGAAGAAGAGAAAGCCATTGCAGATATATCAGCAAGGCTTACAAATTACTGTAAATAAAAATCTGGATATGACTGAGAAGGACAGAAAATACAGGTGTGTACTGTAAACACTGATGGAAAACAGCCACACATTGGACTGCTCATAGAAAATGATAGATTACGAAAAAATCTATTTATAAACCTCCATTCCTGTTAGGAACTGCTTTAAAAAGGATGGTTACATTGTATAGAAATATGGTGGACTGGACATAGTGCATCTAGCAACAAAAATGCCATTCGCAGAATGCAGAAGCGACAGGCTGTCTACATTTGATGACCGTTCACATGCTAATATGTTAAATTTACCTGTAAGCTATGTGGAAATCGATAATACTGACTCTATCACAAGTACCACACAGAAATGTTAAATTATACCTGAAGAAAAAAAAAATGCCAGAAACGTTTCATGTTTATGTGCCAAAATTAATTCTTATTTATTACCTTGGCATAACTACTATAGTAGCTCACCAGGCCAGAACAGCATCCGCCACCACCATTCACGCCGTTTCATCCAAAAGACTCAGATCGAGATTCATACAACAGACGTCTGTAGCTCCACTTCCAGGCGATTAGCATAGCCAATGTTACTAAAAAGAGTGCTTTTCTGTTTCCTAATAGCCCACAAATATTCTGTCTACTATAACAATTGCGTCCCCTCGATAGACCTATAGTTTTGTGACTAAGCATTACAAGCAGCAAACACATGTTGTCGTAGCAAGACTCTCACTTTTTCGATGTAACAAGAAGTCACATCAATCATATGTATGGGTAGCTGATCTCAAAGGGCTGACTCGTAAATGTCGATTTTTATGTGAAAATCAAAACTGTTAACAAACCTATGATGAATCTTCAGTGTGTGATGTAATAATTACTCACATACCTGGTAAAGAAGTGTGTTCACAGGAACTAAGATTAATTAATCCTATTCTCTGAGAGAATTAGATTAGAAATGATATGCAAGAAGTAGTACATGAGTTTTGCTATTTAGGCATCAAAATAACTGATGATGGTCGAAGCAGAGATAATATAGAATGCATACTGCTTAGAGCAAGGAAAGCATTTCAGTAAAAGATGAATTTTTAAACATCTATTACAAAATTAAATTCTAGGGAGTTATTTTTTGCAGCTATTTGTCTGGAGTGTAGCCTTATAAGGAAGTGAAACAGGGATCAAAACAATGTAAGGTGACAAAAAATAAACACACCTTGCATTGATGTCATGAAACAATTCTGGTTAAATCAATATGTCAGTGACATAGTTATGTGAAAGGGTACAAAATCTATTGATATGCAGATAGAATAAACCAACCAACATCTCATGAATATAAACCACTAACACCCACACTAGTAATTGCAAGCATGTAATTTCCCAAACCTGAGCTCAGAGACGCAGCTCTGAATGAAGAAGAATTTTACGGCGGCATGCCCGTCCCACGCCTGGCAGAAGCCTCATAGGGGGACACCTAGCAGACTCAATGAGATACCAGAGTCACCCCTTGTCCCTCCTTTAAGGAAGACCCTTCGGAAAGCCTTTTTACAGGAACATGGCGGGAGATGGCAGATAAACGTATGGAGAAACCCAACTCAAAATATTGTTGACTCACTGTAGCCACCTGTGTTAAAACTCACATGAAAGAAAAAGCTGTTTATCTCTGTATTACATAGCAGAAGTTAAACTCTGCCTTACGAAAGAAACGACGCCTGTGATAGGCTACAAAAATTTTAGTGGGTGGAGTTATAACAAGTACGAACGGCCAGATAGAAAACGTATGGCCACCAGCTTTGATACAGGCAAATGTAGCAGCAACTCATCGAGTGTTTGAGCAATGCGACTACGCCGCGCTGAGACGATTGTGAGAGACATTATGTAAACACTTGCTCACAGGCTCGTCTTAACTCGTAAGGAGTTGAACTGCAGTATCTCCTAGTACGGAGAATAACACCGAGCACTGACAGTTAACGTTTGCGAGTGATTTGAGTGCAAAAACGTACCGTACGTGCTATTCCAGCCAAATAGCGTGTACCATGCCAGTTAACTTAGCTAGCGAACAACTAGGAGTCTCGGCCTTACTGAAGACATAGGAAATGTGTCGGACTGGGGTTTAACAGTCGAGAGAGATTTAGGATAGTTTCTCAGGTTCACAGCTCGCGCCTACAGCCGCCACTGCCGCTGCTGACAAAAGGTAAACACAGGCGCTCGCGCCACGCCAGCAAGTGATATTCAATTGACACTCAGAACTGTGGTCATCTCCATCTTTCCTAATTTTCTTCGTACATTCAACTATGACCTATAGTTGAACATATTCACGATTGTCGGCCTTAATTGAAGCACAAACACGAGATATCCGATATAACAAAAAGAACTGATCAGCCACGGTCGAGCACTTTATACTCTTAGGTTCTGGAATTGTTTTAATTGTGTACTTCTTTCTGATTGCTCTTTACCAACCCCCATTCAACGTTGGGTATTTTCATCCTCCATTTTTAGCTTAACTAATATCTCTGGTCCCAGTTGTATTTAATTTGTTTGTATTTTATCGACCCCCAGACATGGTCACTCACCATCTTAGTATTAAATCACTTTAGAATAGTTAGTAATTTCGCTTCACAATTGTGAACACCCCATATCAATATTTTACCATCCTGTACATATTAAAATATCTCATGAAGTCATATTCAGAGTAAAAGAAAGCCTTAATAACGAAAATTTGAGATTTTCATTTTTTGCTAACATATAGTTACGTCTGAACCGATACACTAATTTCTGTTAGCGATAAAGTTTCCTTTAAAGGGAGTGTAGTGGAACTGACATTGAGATCATTGGCTGATTACATCACTGTCCATACTGCTGCACTCTCCTGAACTCTGCATGCTTGATCTGGTATCTTCCTACCTTGCAGGCCGTAGGTTCAACACCAAATTCCTAAAACACTCTCAGAGCGACCTTGTGCCACTGTGGTAAGAAGATAGATCACAACCAGTCTCACACATGTTAGAACAATTCAGACAAGAAGATGTGGTGCTACAGAAAGGTACTGAATATTGGATGGGTAGATTGCAAAACTGAGCCAGCCGCGGTGGTCTAGTGGTTCTAGGCGCGCAGTCTGGAACCACGGGACTGCTACGGTCGCAGGTTCGACTCCTGCCTCGGGCATGGATGTGTGTGATGTCCTTAGGTTAGTTAGGTTTAATTAGTTCAAGTATTAAATCACTTTAGAATAGTTAGTAATTTCGCTTCACAATTGTGAACACCCCATATCAATATTTTACCATCCTGTACATATTAAAATATCTCATGAAGTCATATTCAGAGTAAAAGAAAGCCTTAATAACGAAAATTTGAGATTTTCATTTTTTGCTAACATATAGTTACGTCTGAACCGATACACTAATTTCTGTTAGCGATAAAGTTTCCTTTAAAGGGAGTGTAGTGGAACTGACATTGAGATCATTGGCTGATTACATCACTGTCCATACTGCTGCACTCTCCTGAACTCTGCATGCTTGATCTGGTATCTTCCTACCTTGCAGGCCGTAGGTTCAACACCAAATTCCTAAAACACTCTCAGAGCGACCTTGTGCCACTGTGGTAAGAAGATAGATCACAACCAGTCTCACACATGTTAGAACAATTCAGACAAGAAGATGTGGTGCTACAGAAAGGTACTGAATATTGGATGGGTAGATTGCAAAACTGAGCCAGCCGCGGTGGTCTAGTGGTTCTAGGCGCGCAGTCTGGAACCACGGGACTGCTACGGTCGCAGGTTCGACTCCTGCCTCGGGCATGGATGTGTGTGATGTCCTTAGGTTAGTTAGGTTTAATTAGTTCAAGTTCTAGGCGACTGATGACCTCAGAAGTTAAGTCGCATAGTGCTAAGAGCCATTTGAACAATTTTTTTTTTTGCAAAACTGAAAGGGAGGTACTGAGTAGGATTGGTTAGAAATTAAAATTTGTGGCACAATTTTACTAAAACAAGGGATCAGTTGATAGGACACAGTCTGAGACATCAAGGATTCATCAGTTTATTATTGGAGGGAAGTGTGTGTTGGGGAAGGGAGTGGGGGTGAGGAGGGGGATAAAAATTGTTGACGGAGGCCAAATGATGGATGCAGTAAGCAGGTTGAAATGGATGCAGGTTGCATCTCTGGCACAAGACCAAAGAAGATCTTTGGTGTGACGTCATAAGCGAGTGACTGCGTGTGAGATCGCTCTGTAAGTTTTCATATATTTGTAGGTTTCAGATACATATTTTAACGGTTTTTGTGATAATATTTACTATATAAGTGACGTATTAGTGGTTTCTTCATTCACCTCTGCCTTTCTTGTGTTGTGACCTGATATTTGTGAGTGTTTCGTATCGAGCAACTTAACCTCTTGCCTGTGTTTACATTCCGCGCTGACCAGTTGCAGCTGTAGCGGCGCATCGAAAGCTAAGTACTAATTAATTGTTTGTGTATAGTGGTTTATTTAGGAACTTAAGTAGTCTTCAACCGGTGTTCTTGGTGTTTTCTGGTGAAATAATTTCAGAAGAACCTTTTGGGAACTGTTTACAGCTTCGTTACTGTGTCATTAGACGTTTGATTCTCTTTCTGTATTAGTCTTTTGTTATATTCAAATTTGTTGTTTATTAATATTGTTAATAATAGTAGTTACTTCCCTTGTAGAGTAAGTTTGTGATTATTGTAGTCAGGGTTTTAACATCTTCTTATTGTAGTAGCGGAATTTAGAAAAAGTAAAATTTTACCATGAGTGAGCAGTGTGGGCTTTGCCGTAGGTTCGTGAGTAGTGGATTGCGGTGTGAGACTTGTTCGAAGTATTTTCACTGGGGGGAATGCAGTGGGGAAGCCAGTGGGCATTCTGGTGAGATTCTCTCCTGGAACTGCAGGTTATGTAGCAAGAGTAAATTGATACAGGAGCAGGAGCGTTAGATCTGTGCCCTTCAGGTGCAGTTGAAAAACGCACAGGAGGAGCTAGATAGGATGAGGAGGGAGAAGGGGGTTGGGGAATGGGAGCTGGCTGTTGGCAAGAGATCTGCTAGGAGAAGAAGATTTTCAGATAGTTTTACTATTGATGTTTACAATAGATATGACCAACTGTCAAAGTCTAGTGGAGAGGAATCTCTAGTAGCTGTAGATGTAGGAAGTATGCAGCAGGCCTCAGTAGTTACTGTGCCTAGAACAGTTGCAAAGTCGAAGAGGAAGAAGAAGGTTCTGCTGTTAGGTAGTTCTCATGGCAGAGGTGTAGGCCAGCAGTTGCAGGAAGTGCTGAGGAGTGAGTACCAGGTCACCAGCATTGTGAAGCCTAATGCAGAGTTGGCTCAGGTGACTGTTAACGTAGGGGGGTTATGTAGGGATTTTACTAAAGAGGATCAGGTAGTGATTGTGGGTGGGGTTGGTAATAGTATTGATAGGGATGGGGAGTATAACATAGATGGTGACCTGGAAAAGATAACCACTCAGACTGGCAACACGAATGTGCATTTCGTGGAACTGTTTCAGCGTCACGATCGACCTCATCTTAATACAGCCGTCAGGCGTAATAACATGAGACTTTGGGGTGCGCTGATGACAGAAAGCATGGGTCACATTTCAGTGGTGTCGGTGGAGTCTATCAGCAGGACAGGTTTCACTAGACACGGCCTGCACCTCAACAGGTATGGGAAGGGGAGGTTGGCAAAGCTTATAGGTGACAGCATAGGTGGGGTTGGTGGGATCACTCATGGGAAAATTCCTGCAGTAGTGGGTGTTAGAGCTGCACCTTTTTTAGATTGAAGTCAGCTGATAGGTATTCCTGCTTAAGGGAAGTATCTCTAACAAGGGAATCACTTTTGACAAAGCTTAGGTATCAGAGTAATGAGGGAATTAGTATATTTCATCAAAATATACAAGGTATTAGAGATAAAGTTAGTGAACTGCTTATAGATGTTGACTCTGAAATTATTCGTATATCTGAGCACTTCTTAAATAAGGACATAATTCAGAGGCTTCCTTTACCAGGATACAGGTTGGCTGGCTGCTTTTCGAGGAGCTCTTTGCGGTGTGGGGGAGTAGCCATGTATGTGAAAAACGGCATCCCATTTGAGTCAATTGATGTTTCAAAGTACTGCACTGAAAAGGTGTTTGAATGTTGTGCAGGTGTGGTTAAATTTAACGGAGCTAAACTTGTAACTGTTGTTATTTATAGATCCCCAGACTCCGATTTCACAAATTTTTGCTGAAGCTAGAGGAGGTTCTTGGTTCACTTTATAGGAAATACAAAAAGTTAGTTATATGTGGTGACTTCAATATTAATTTTATAAGTGATTGTGCAAGGAAGAGGATGCTGGTAGACCTCTTTAATTAATATAATCTTATGCAAACCGTATTCTTTCCAACGAGAGTGCAAGGGAACAGTAGAACAACCATAGACAACATTTTTGTTCATTCCTCATTACTAGAAGGGCATTCTGTTAGCAAAAAGGTGAATGGCCTTTCAGATCATGATGCGCAAATTTTAACTTTAAAAGATTTTTATGCTGCAACACGTGTTAAATATAGTCATCAGCTGTTCAGGAAAGCTGATTCAGTTGCTGTAGAGACCTTTGTAAACCTTATAAAGGAACAAGAGTAGCAAGATGTTTATAGCGCTGATACAGTAGACGATAAATATAATGCTTTTCTCACGGCTTTTCTCATGCTCTTTGAAAGTTGCTTTCCGTTAGAACGTTTAAAACAGGGTACTAGCACAAACAAGCAGCCTGGGTGGCTGACTAGAGGGATAAGAATATCTTGTAGAACAAAATGGCAATTATATCAAAAAGTTAGAAAGAGTCAAAATCTAAATGCAGCAGCCCATTACAAACAGTATTGTAATGTGCTTAAAAACGTTATTAGGAAGGCAAAAAGTATGTGGTATGCAGATAGAATAGCTAAGTCTCAGGATAAAATTAAAACCATATGGTCAGTCGTAAAGGAAGTGGCTGGTCTGCAGAGACAGGTCGAGGATATAGAATCAGTGCGTAGTGGGAATGTCCGTGTTACTGATAAGTCGAATATATGTACAGTATTTAATAATCACTTTCTGAATATAGCAGGTGAACTAAATAGAAACCTAGTCCCAACAGGGAATCATATAGCGCTCTTAGAAAAAAGTGTTCCGAGACTGTTACCTGAAATGCTCCTCCATGATACTGACAAGAGGGAGATTGAGTTAATAATTAAATCACTAAAGACCATGAACTCTCATGGATATGACGGGGTATCTAGCAGAATACTGAAGTATTGTTCTATGTATGTTAGCCCAGTTCTCAGCCATTTCTGTAACTTTTCCTTTAGGAGTGGTCGGTTTTCTGACCGATTAAAGTACTCGGTAGTGAAGCCACTTTATAAAAAGGGAGACATTGATAATGTTGACAATTTTAGACCTATTTCTATGCCATCGGTGTTTGCTAAAGTTATCGAGAAGGTTGTATATACAAGGTTACTGGAGCATTTAAATTCACATAATTTGCTGTCAAATGTTCAGTTTGGTTTTAGAAATGGTTTAACAACTGAAAATGCTATATTCTCTTTTCTCTGTGAGGTTTTGGACGGATTAAATAAAAGGTTGCGAACGCTAGGTGTTTTCTTTGATTTAACGAAGGCTTTTGACTGTGTTGACCACAAAATATTACTGCAGAAGTTGGACCATTATGGAGTAAGGGGAGTAGCTTACAATTGGTTCGCCTCTTACTTTAAGAACAGAAAGCAGAGGGTAATTCTCCGCAATATTGAGAGTGGTAGTGATGTTCAGTCCCAATGGGGCACTGTTAAGTGGGGCGTTCCCCAAGGGTCGGTGCTGGGGCCACTGCTGTTTCTTATTTATATAAATGATATGCCTTCTAGTATTACAGGTGATTCAAAAATATTTCTGTTTGCTGATGACACCAGCTTGATAGTGAAGGATCTTGTGTGTAATATTGAAACAGTAACAAATAATGTAGTTCATGAAATAAGTTCGTGGCTTGTGGAAAATAATTTGATGCTAAATCACAGTAAGACTCAGTTTTTACAGTTTCTAACTCACAATTCAACAAGAACCGATATTTTGATCAAACAGAATGGGCATATTATAAGCGAGACGGAACAGTTCAAATTCCTAGGCGTTCGGATAGATAGTAAGCTGTTGTGGAAAGCCCATGTCCAGGATCTTGTTCAGAAGCTAAATGCTGCTTTATTTACCATTATAACAGTATCTGAAATAAGTGACACTTCAACACGAAAAGTAGTCTACTTCGCATATTTTCATACGCTTATGTCGTATGGTATTATTTTTTGGGGTAAATCTTCTGATTCAAAAAGGGTATTTTTGGCTCAAAAACGGGCTGTTCGAGCTATATGTGGTGTGAGTTCGAGAACCTCTTGTCGACCCCTATTCAAAAATCTGGGAATTCTGGCATTGCCCTCACAGTATATATTTTCTTTAATGTCGTTTGTTGTTAGCAATATTAGCTTATTCCCAAGAGTTAGCAGCTTTCACTCAGTTAATACTAGGCAGAAATCAAATCTGCATGTAGAATGCACTTCCTTGACTCTTGTGCAGAAAGGAGTGCAGTATTCTGCTGCATCCATTTTCAATAAGCTACCACAAGAACTCAAAAATCGTAGCAGTAGCCCAAACTCTTTTAAGTCTAAACTGAAGAGTTTCCTCATGGCTCACTCCTTCTATTCTGTCGAAGAGCTCCTGGAAGAGCTAAAAAATTAAGCAAATTCCAGTGTTACATTGTTGATTGTCTTCATTTAAACTTACGACTTGTCACCTGAATATGTTTTTTTTTTTATATTTCATTTTATCTGTTTCTAATATCGTGTTATAATTTCATGTATTGACTCGTTCCATGACCATGGAGACTTCTCCTTAATTTGGTCCCACGGAACAATAAATAAATAAATAAATAAAATAAATAAATATACACAGGGTTTCCACCTGCATAGTTCGACCACCACACTTCCATCTTTGTTTAACGGTTCAGGTATGGCCCCTGCCTCAGCTACAAAGCTGTTAGCGAATAGCTTTTACAGAAGTTCGAAATTTAGAGCGGACTTCAATACGAAATGCCTATAACAGTTTCCACAACGAAACATTGTCTCGAAACCTGGCAGAAAGTGCAAAGAGATTCTGGTCGTATGTGAAGTATGGTAGCGGCAAGAAACAATCAATGAATTCTCTGCACGATAGCAATGGAGATACTATCGAAGACAGTGCTGCTAAAGCAGAGTTACTAAACACAGCCTTCCGAAATGCCTTCACAAAAGAAGACGAAGTAAATATTCTAGAATTCGAATCGAGAACAGCTGCCAACCTGAGTAACGTAGAAGTAAATATCCTCGTAGTAGTAAAGCAACTTAAATCGCTTAATAAAAGCCAGTCTTCTGGCCCAGACTGTATACCAATTAGGTTCCTTTCACAATATGCTGATGAATTAGCTCCATACTTAACAATCATATACAACCGTTCGCTCGACGAAAGATCCGTAGCCAAAGACTGGAAAGTTGCACAGGCCACACCAATATCCAAGAAAGGTAGTAGGAGTAATCCACTAAATTACAGGCCCATATCGTTAACGTCGATATGCAGCAGGATTTCAGAACACATATTGTGTTCGAACATTATGAATTACCTCGAAGAAAACGGTCTATTGACACACAGTCAACATGGGTTTAGAATACATCGTTCCTGTGAAACACAACTATATCTTTATTCACATGAAGTGTTGAGTGCTACAGACAAGGGATTTCAGACCGATTCCGTATTTCTGGATTTCCGGAAGGCTTTTGACACTGTACCACACAAGCGGCTCGTAGTGAAATTGCGTGCCTATGGAATATCGTCTCAGTTATGTGACTGGATTTGTGACTTCCTATTAGAGAGGTCACAGTTCGTAGTAATTGACGGAAAGTCATCGAGTAAAACAGAAGTGATTACTCGCGTTCCTCAAGGTAGTGTTTTAGGCCCTTTGCTGTTCCTTATCTATATTAACGACTTTGGAGGCAATCTGAGCAACCGTCTTCGGTTGTTTGCAGATGACGCTGTCGTTTATCGACTAATAAAGTCATCAGAAGACCAAAACAAACTGCAAAACGATTTAGAAAAGATATCTGAAAGGTGCGAAAAGTGGCAGTTGACCCTAAATAACGAAAAGTGTGAGGTCGTCCACATGAGTACTAAAACGAACTCGTTAAACTTCGGTTACACGATAAATCAGTCTACTCTAAAAGCCGTAAATTCAACTAAATACCTAGGTATTACAATTACGAACAACTGAAATTGAAAGGAACACACAGAAAATGTTGTGGGGAAGGCGAACCAAAGACTGCGTTTTATTGGCAGGACACTTAGAAAATGTAACAGGTCTACTAAGGAGACTAAGGAGACGCTTGAGCGTCCTCTTTTAGAATACTGTTGCGCGGTGTGGAATCCTTACGAGATAGAACTAACGGGCTACATCGAAAAATTTCAAAGAAATACAGCACGTTTTGTATTATCGCGAAATATGGGAGAGAGTGTCACAGAAATGATATAGAATTTGGGCTGGACATCATTAAAAGAAAGGCGTTTTTCATTGCGGCGGAATCTTCTCACGAAATTCCAATCACCAAATTTCTCCTCCGAATGCGAAAATATTTTGTTGACACCGACCTACATAGGGAGGAACGATCACCAGGATAAAATAAGGGAAATCAGAGCTCGTACGGAAAGATATAGGTGTTCATTCTTTCCGCGCGCTTTACGAGATTGGAAAAATAGAGAATTGTGAAGGTGGTTCGATGAACCCTCTGCAAGGCACTTAAATGTGATTTGCAGAGTATCCATGTAGATGCAAATGTAGATTTAGATGAGGCAAGGCATTGTATACAGGCGAGCCGCCAGTAGCTGCGACAGCGTCTGAGGGCGCCAGCTTCGCCATTATGTGGTCCTGCGACCAGCGGGCACTGTTTTCTGTCCGTGCGGTCACGTGCTCAAGGGGTACAGCATCATATCCTGCCCCAGTCGGCCACAGAGGTTCACACTCCGCCAAGAAGAAGCCGAGCGGACAACGAAATGCGGACAACCAAATACTTCCTATGCCACATGCAACATGTCCCTCCTCTTCAGGATGGAAACCAGACTGTTTGCTAGCCTAATGCAAGGGCTGACGTCCTCGCTGATGGTTCTGAAGAAAATTCTAAGGTGACAGAACATCCAGTGGATGCTGTCCACAATGCACTCGTCGCAGATGGACTTTCACACTACGTTGGGAGGGGGGGGGGGTGAAAAATCAACCGGTGAAGTTTCGCTGATCCTGCATTGGGCTAAGCCCCAGGAAAGCGGAAACCCGGCCGATGTATCCAATGCCATCTTGAGGCAGATGGCTCTGGCAGACTGTACCCACTTGGCAGCGATCTTCAGTGAGATATATCGCACCATTTAGTTCCCTCTAACGTGGAAACACGGTGAGATAGTGGCCATCCCCAAGATGGGGAAGGATCTTCCTCTTGCACAGAGTTACCGTTGCATTAATCTACTTCCAGCGACTCTACTTCAAGCGATTACAACGCCATGTTAACACAGAAGTTCTTCTACCCAATGAGCAGAGTTCTACCAAGGCCACTCTACAGACCATCAACTTCTGTTGCTGGTTGAAGAGGCCTTCGATGCAATGGAATACCATGTTCCTAGATGTCTCGTGAGCATTTGACACCGTCTAACATACCAGCCTCCTGTTCAAACTACTCGAGCAGAGGGTGCCGGCGTACCACGTTCGCCTCATATGCTCATACCCAGATGTCTTGATTGGACTGGACTGTATACAATTCATCACATCTGAGCATGCGTATCACAGAGGTAGGTTTCAGCAGCGCTCCTATACACGCTTTATACAGCAGACACGCCCAAGATTGAACACGTCCAGGTAGCACCCCGTCCTGACGATACGCCACTGTACAGCAGGAGCAAGAACGCCAACACCCTAGGCCGCTGACTGCAGCTCGCCACCGACACCTTAGCCGAGTGGGCTGTCAAGTGATGCCTCAGTTTCAACGGCAGGAAGACACAATTCCTCATGATCACACATCGTGCCATTCCTGAAGATCTGTCGCCCATCATCGTCGGTGACTGGCCTTGAAGGCCGACAGCATGCTGTCACGGCTTAACTCTGAATCGTCGACTTATCTGGCGCCAGCACATTCAGGAAGTGAAATCTAAGTTCCAAAATCGCTTACGCAAGCTCTAACCCCTGCTGAACGCGACTCTTCCACGCTTCTTCCATGGCTTTGTGTCACACTGTACAACGCGCTGCTCCATCCTGTCATTGAATAAGCCGCCGCCGTCTGGGGGGGGGGGGGGGGGAGGGAGGCAGCCGAAGAACACGTGAAGAAGCTCCAATTTCTTCAGAATCGCGCTCTGTGTCTGGTTCTGCACTTACAGAGAGACTTTCGATGCAACCCACTCCACGATTTCGCGTAAGCCCCACGCCTGCAGGACGGTCTCCAAACGATTGCTAGTGTACCTTTTATTCTAAGACACGGCAGTCCAGGAACATGAAGACGACGCCGAGGAGAAAGATTCAGCGCAACATGACAAAAAAGTGGCCACATCTCCTCGCTGCATAAGCAGCATCTATGATGATGATGATGAGATCCCATACTCCGAGGAGCGCAGGGGACGATGCGGGAGACCTGCACCGCTGACTAGGCAAGGTCGTAGCGGAGGTGGTTTGCCATTACCTTCCTCCGACCGTAATGGGGATACATGATGATGATGATGAAGACGACACAACACCTAGTCATCTCGAGACAGGAAAAATCCCTGACCCCCCGGGAATCAAAATGGTTCAAAATGGTTCAAATGGCTCTGAGCACTATGGGACTTAACTAATGAGGTCATCAGTCCCCTAGAACTTAGAACTACTTAAACCTAACTAACCTAAGGACATCACACACATCCATGCCCGAGGCAGGATTCGAACCTGCGACCGTAGTGGTTCCAAACTGAAGCGCTTAGAACCGCACGGCCACACCGGCCGGCCCCCGGGAATCGAACCCGGGACATCGTGCGCAGGACCACGAGCTGCAGGTGCATCATCTATAGACGAAACCAAACATCTTGAAAACCATAAGAAAATTCAGATCAAAAAACCACGTTTCACACTTGCATGGGAGGTAAAACAATTCGTGTTGTGAACTCAACCACGCCGGCCGGAGTGGCCGAGCGGTTCTACGCGCTACAGTATGGAACCGCGCGACCGCTACGGTCGCAGGTCCGAATCCTGCCTCGGGCATGGATGCGTGTGATATCCTTAGGTTAGTTAGTTTTAAGTAGTTCTAAGTTCTAGGGGACTGATGACCTCAGAAGTTAAGTCCCATAGTGCTCAGAGCCATTTGAACCACCTGAACTCCACCACCTTCGGAGGGCCTATACACTCTGTGTTCCAACACCGCTTTGCCGTGTTTACCTGTGGCTGCCTACGAGCTCCTCGCCTCATAGGGCCGTGCCGAACTCTCTTCCCTGCTCCCCAAGATAGTGTCCAGGATAATCAGTTTTCTGTTAACAAGTCGTGAAGATATTCTTGATCAAAGCTGTACTTTTAGTTACTGAATATACAGCTGTTCTTTCAATGAGTTTTTCATCAATCCTCAGTACGAGGATAGTACAGCAGTAGTTATTCACAGAAGAGAGACTTGTACAGGATAAATTAATGTGGAGAGCTGCATCAAACCAGTCTTCAGACTAAAGATCACAACAGCTCTCGAAAAAAGTTCCCAAAAAAAAAACTTGTGAAATGTTAGGAGCAGCACAGCACTATTTTGAGGAAACAGCGTATCCTCTGTAAAACCGCTTAAATTATCGGACGCAGTATAGAAAGCTTTTAATGAAAGCGTTCTCATCCACGGCACAGTAAGGGTGATCGGAAATCATCAAATTTACCTTCGTCACCCGACTCGGGATTCAAATTCCGACGTCTATTTAGGGACAAAGCCAAAATAACGAATCAGCACCTGCTCGCATTTGATTCACAGTCTTCGCGTAGTCCCTCTACCGCCCAACCTCATTGTAATAACAGAAGGAAGCTGTGTGCAGGGTGCCCAGATTGTTTTGCTAAACATACCAGCACTTAGCGCCCGTATAGGGAAACGCATTGTGCGTAATGCTATAAACAATAGCATGCGGCGGAAGTTTACAACAGCAGCTCTTCACTGCACCGACAACGCCGCAGCAGCTAAAACAGGTTACAGCCACAACTGAAGCGTTTCACGGACCAACCACAAAAGTATTATGTTAACAGAATCTTCCGTCTGTTCTTGGTAGAACAACATTATAACAAATGAAACGCACCAGTTTGCTTTTGTTCTACAATATTACTTTTATTGTTAACCGGTTTTCAGCTTACAAGGCCATCTTCAGACATTTACTGAGTATTATCACCAAAGAAGTTACAATATTTGCAGACAACATTGGAAGAGATGTCTAGACGTGTTACTTCACTGTCACATCCACTGAATAGGCAACACCACTGGTATTGACTTTAAATCAACAATGAATGCACAATCAGAGATTGACGTCTATCCCATTCCAGTGCCAGAAGATCTGAGCAATTTTCCGATATCAGTGATACCTGCGAATGATACTTTTCGGCAACTCGCAGTTAACGAGTTCTCAACAAGTATCCCACCGCACTCCAATGTTGTTTCTTGGACTTCTTCCATTTTTGCTACTTCTGCGATTTGCGTGATTTCTGCGACATTCCCGATTTCTGGGCTTCACATGATTTATCACTATAGATCTTACACTGTCATTAGTCTCAAGTTAGAACTGAACTGTGTCAGCACAGTCAAGAAGTATTTTCTTGCCTGTTTAAGCGATTACTTGTCAAAACTTAAGGTTAACGCTTCAGTAATCCAGCTGACGAAAAGTTACGTGAATTGGTATTATAAATAATTCTAACGATTCTTCCTCAGTTGTTACGTGATATACGAAAGACACGCTTCCCCATACAAAAAATTTAATCTTAGCAGAACAGTCAATAGTGTGTTTTACTTACGTTCTTCCTTTGGCTTTAATTTTGTATTAATGGAACAAGTGTGAAAATATTGAAATATTGCTAACGTGATGTTGAGAATCGTAACGCAAATTACCACACAGTTTCGTAAAAGACCAAGTTTAGAATACGTATTCTAACCATGGGTATCCGAGTAACATTTTCAGTCACTCGATATAGCGATAATACAGAATATCATTGATAGCAGAACTGGAGAAGTTGCCACAGCGTCTTTTACACCGTCTTCTTCAGAAGTAAGTTAATTTCTAAGTTTTTGAATGAACTTAGTGACATCTTTTATGCAAAGCGTGAAACCTCCCTATATTCAAATGCTTCCATAACCAGAAATATTAGAAGCTGTATAACGTGAAGTACGTTGCCAGAAATTAGTAGCAGTATAAAAGTTTAATAGTCCTAGTGGTTTTCTGGACGCAGTTCCCACTTCTATTACTGGCTGCTCTATATACACATCCACTGTTGAGAATGGTTAATTGTGAAGATTTAGGGTTGCCAACTTTTCTTTGTCAAAATAAGGGAGACTTCGACCCGACGAAATTAATAGGCCTAACACAATTTATTTAAATCTTGAAACAGGTTTATTGCATGGACCAACGAAAAAACTTCTTCATAACGATTATAAGCTGAAGGTCTACAGCATTTTTTTTTTACTTAAAACTATATTTGTTTACACTTTTGGCAGCAGGCTGAAGTCTGCGATCGTTCTTTACAAATTCGACAAATTCATCACATGTGTAACAAAAATTAACACTTATTTGTTGTTCAGCTTTCATGAAATCTAGATTGCAACAGTTCCTGTCATCAGACCATTTGCTATTCATCAAAGAAAAAATTCTTTCAGTGGGAGCATTAGATGCCGGTATACTGAGAACAAAGCCAAGAATCTTATTTATCTCTTCGGCTTTCATTCCTTTGGCCTCTGCCTCAATCATAAGGCATACCCACTTTTCAACTGTGCTACCGTCGGTAGCAATTTTTATATTTGTTATATTTTTTAAAGAACAAAATTCATTGTACAGGTTATTCTCATTTATGTCTACCTGAATATGAGTAAGCATGTTTTGAAAATCATTAAAATGAACCGGTCTAATCTATTTAAAATGCTGTGTGTATTGCTTCCAAAAACGAGTCATCTTTTCTTTGGCAAAGTTTCAATGGCACTACAGGACTCAATTATAGTTAAATCTGAAATCTCTAGATTTTTAAGGTTTCCAAAATAATATTTCCAATGCAAGAAAAAATTGAAAATTTGCTTCGAGAATTAACATTTTGCTTGAATCCTCATCACTAAAACACAATTTCAAAGCCTTAGGTGTTTCATTTCTGCTTTTAAAAAAACTTACTATTGGCTCCCAGTTCTTTATTAGCCTGTCAACAGCTGGTGTGAGGGACAGCCACGTAGTAGGCACATGCCTTAAAATTTCACACTAATCTTTTTATGCGAAGTTTTGGGTTCTTCGATTTCGCGTAGCTCGGATTAGGCCGAACGACCAATAAACAAGATAATCGCAACGATACTCGCGACATCATGTTATGTTTTGTGTTCCCTACTTATTGATGTAGTAACTGTATCGATAATACTATGCCGTATCGATTAATCGACTTTGGAAAGATCGTCCAGCAACGAGATTTGAAAAATATGCGACAGGTTTTAATCTTATTCGATGTCATTTTCTCAAATACGGTAGATTGTATCTCCCGTATAAAATAAAAACGGGAGACGGGAGTAGGCTTAAAAATTCGGAAGGATACGGGAGTCCCCGTATAATACAGGAGGGTTTGCAACCCTATGAAGATTCAAAACTACTCTTGAAAAACTAGCAGCTTAAAAGGGATTGAATAAAGATTAGTGAGACATGGAATGGGACCTGACGTAGCAAGGTATTTTATCGATTGCGCCTCCATAGTAATTCCCATGCGAATATGCCAATATTTTTGTACTAAGAACACCCTTAGGACCAATCAGATAGTAAATTGGGAGGCAAATGTACCATCTTCAGGGCCCTGCGTCACACTGCCCACATTCAAGATGATGAACATGCTGCTCTTACTGTTATTTTATTTCTTTCCGTCTGAAGTATACTACAAACTGAAAACCTCGTTCACCAGACGCTGTTCACATTTACTGGCAAATTTTCCTGAGTGAAACTGCAATAAACATTGCATGTGGATGACATTTAGCGTTCTTTAGAGCAGGAGCGTCTATAGAAAGGTCCCAGAACTGCTCTCATTAATAAACGATCACAACACCCATATAGTACTAGGGACAGAAAGTTGGCTGAAACCAGACGTAAACAGTAACGAAATCCTAAACTCAGATTGGAATGTATACCGCAGAGACAGGCTGAACAGTGAAGGGGGAGGCGTGTTTATAGCGATAAGAAGTGCAGTAGTATCGAAGGAAGTTGACGGAGATCCGAAATGTGAAATGATTTGGGTGAAGGTCGCGGTTAAAGCAGGCTCAGACATGGTAATTGGATGTCTCTATAGGCCCCCTGGCTCAGCAGCTGTTGTGGCTGAGCACCTGAAGGATAATTTGGAAAATATTTCGAGTAGATTTCCCCACCATGTTATAGTCCTGGGTGGAGATTTTAATTTGCCGGATATAGACTGGGAGACTCAGACGTTCATAACGGGTGGCAGGGACAAAGAATCGAGTGAAATTTTTTTAAGTGCTTTATCTGAAAACTACCTTGAGCAGTTAAACAGAGAACCGACTCGTGGCGATAACATATTAGACCTTCTGGTGACAAACAGACCCGAACTATTTGAAAAAGTTAACGCAGAACAGGGAATCAGCGATCACAAAGCGGTTACGGCATCGATGATTTCAGCCGTAAATAGGAATATTAAAAAGGGTAGGAAGATTTTTCTGTTTAGAAAAAGTGACAAAAAGCAGATTTCAGAGTACCTGTTGGCTCAACACAAAAGTTTTGTCTCAAGTACTGATAGTGTTGAGGATCAGTGGACAAAGTTCAAAACCATCGTACAATATGCGTTAGATGAGTGTGTGCCAAGCAAGATCGTAAGAGATGGAAAAGAGCCACCGTGGTACAACAACCGAGTTAGAAAACTGCTGCGGAAGCAAAGGGAACTTCACAGCAAACATAAACATAGCCAAAGCCTTGCAGACAAACAAAAATTACGCGAAGCGAAATGTAGTGTGAAGAGAGCTATGCGAGAGGCGCTCAATGAATTCGAAAGTAAAGTTCTATGTACTGACTTGGCAGAAAATCCTAAGAAATTTTGGTCTTATGTCAAAGCGGTAGGTGGATCAAAACAAAATGTCCAGACACTCTGTGACCAAAATGGTACTGAAACAGAGGATGACAGACTAAAGGCCGAAATACTAAATGTCTTTTTCCAAAGTTGTTTCACAGAGGAAGATTACACTGTAGTTCCTTCTCTAGATTGTCGCACAGATGACAAAATGGTAGATATCGAAATAGACGACAGAGGGATAGAGAAACAATTAAAATCGCTCAAAAGAGGAAAGGCCTCTGGACCTGATGGGATACCAGTTCAATTTTACACAGAGTACGCGAAGGAACTTGCCCCCCTTCTTGCAGCGGTGTACCGTAGGTCTCTAGAAGAGCGTAGCGTTCCAAAGGATTGGAAAAGGGCACAGGTCATCCCCGTTTTCAAGAAGGGACGTCGAACAGATGTGCAGAACTATAGACCTATATCTCTAACGTCGATCAGTTGTAGAATTTTGGAACACGTATTGTGTTCGAGTATAATGACTTTTCTGGAGACTAGAAATCTACTCTGCAGGAATCAGCATGGGTTTCGAAAAAGACGGTCATGTGAAACCCAGCTCGCGCTATTCGTCCACGAGACTCAGAGGGCCATAGACACGGGTTCACAGGTAGATGCCGTGTTTCTTGACTTCCGCAAGGCGTTCGATACAGTTCCCCACAGTCGTTTAATGAACAAAGTAAGAGCATATGGACTATCAGACCAATTGTGTGATTGGATTGAGGAGTTCCTAGATAACAGGACGCAGCATGTTATTCTCAATGGAGAGAAGTCTTCCGAAGTAAGAGTAATTTCAGGTGTGCCGCAGGGGAGTGTCATAGGACCGTTGCTATTCACAATATACATAAATGACCTGGTGGATGACATCGGAAGTTCACTGAGGCTTTTTGCAGATGATGCTGTGGTGTATCGAGAGGTTGTAACAATGGAAAATTGTACTGAAATGCAGGAGGATCTGCAGCGAATTGACGCATGGTGCAGGGAATGGCAACTGAATCTCAATGTAGACAAGTGTAATGTGCTGCGAATACACAGAAAGATAGATCCTTTATCATTTAGCTACAAAATAGCAGGTCAGCAACTGGAAGCAGTTAATACCATAAATTATCTGGGAGTACGCATTAGGAGTGATTTAAAATGGAATGATCATATAATGTTGATTGTCGGTAAAGCAGATGCCAGACTGAGATTCATTGGAAGAATCCTAAGGAAATGCAGTCCGAAAACAAAGGAAGTAGGTTACAGTACGCTTGTTCGCCCACTGCTTGAATACTGCTCAGCAGTGTGGGATCCGTACCAGATAGGGTTGATACAAGACATAGAGAAGATCCAACGGAGAGCAGCGCGCTTCGTTACAGGATCATTTAGTAATCGCGAAAGCGTTACGGAGATGATAGATAAACTCCAGTGGAAGACTCTGCAGGAGAGACGCTCAGTAGCTCGGTACGGGCTTTTGTCAAAGTTTCGAGAACATACCTTCACCGAAGAGTCAAGCAGTATATTGCTCCCTCCTACGTATATCTCGCGAAGAGACCATGAGGATAAAATCAGAGAGATTAGAGCGCACACAGAGGCATACCGACAATCCTTCTTTCCACGAACAATACGAGACTGGAATAGAAGGGGGAACCGATAGAGGTACTGAAGGTACCCTCCGCCACACACCGTCAGGTGGCTTGCGGAGTATGGATGTAGATGTAGATGTAGATGTAGATGTAGAACAGACGTAGTCTAATTAAGTCAGGCGACGTAGAGTGGGTTTTGCAATGTGGGCAGCAAAGTACCTGATGGTGGTAGAAGCAAAACAGATGTAGAATGTTGATGGGAAAAGCAAGAACAGCTTTTCTCAAAAGATAAACATACTAACATCAAAGATAAATTTGAATGTTAGGAAGTCTTTACTGGAAGTATTTGCCAGATTTCCTGCTGTTACGTAATGGTGTAGTTTGCTGTCACTACCCTCAAAAATTATCCCTAGGTAAATATTACCCATGATCAGAGTCACAGAAATGTGAAAAACACTCGCTGGGGTGTTATTCAGCTTTCTACTTTTTTTTTTAGACAGCTGGTCACACCATGTGCCTAAAATCTAGAGAGCACAGTGTCTCACGCTAGATTTGGATAGCTTCACTGTCTGTTAGTACAGCATAATACGTAAGGAGAAGAAGTGGCTCAGAAATATAATCTGTAGACGTTAAATCGAAAAATTATCTGAACACTGTTAGATTCTTTTAGATAATGTAGGAGAATATACTGCTACTGGGGTATTTATCTCTTATGTTTATCTGTTGTGTTCAATGAACTATCGAAACAACGCTATTTACTAACAAAAATTAATTACAAATTATCACGATAACGTTGCGAAAAAGTCATTTAATAATACAAAGTATCCCAAATTGTTACGAATTAGCAGGATAATCGTCGGTAAAGCATATGCCAGACTGAGATTCATTGGAAGTATCCTAAGGAAATGCAGTCCGAAAACAAAGGAAGTAGGTTACAGTACACTTGTTCGCCCATTGCTTGACTACTGCTCACCGGTGTGGGATCCGTACCAGATAGGGTTGATAGAAGAGATAGAGAAGATCCAACGGAGAGCAGCGCGCTTCGTTACAGGATCATTTAGTAATCGCGAAAGCGTTACGGAGATGATAGATAAACTCCAGTGGAAGACTCTGCAGGAGAGACGCTCAGTAGCTCGGTACGGGCTTTTGTTGACGTTTCGAGAACATACCTTCACCGAGGAGTCAAGCAATATATTGCTCCCTCCTACGTAGATCTCGCGAAGAGACCATGAGGATAAAATCAGAGAGATTAGAGCCCGCACAGAGGCATACAGACAATCTTTCTTTCCACGAACAATACAAGACTGGAATAGAAGGGAGAACCGTTATAGGTACTCAAGGTACCCTCCGCTACACACCGTAGGTGGTTTGCGGAGTATGGATGTAGATGATGTAGATAATTCACACTTTTGACTTCGAAACGGTCCATCTCTACGTTCAATTCACATTCTGAAGTAGCGTTACAGGACCACCACGAAAGTATACAAATGTGGCAGTAGGGCTTGATAAATAACAAAATCCTGTTGACATATCGCTCAGTGCCACATTTATTTATTTATCGTATGGACATACATATATAAAGATTACAAATCACTACACATCAACATTTAAGTGCACCTCTCCAGCATAAAATAACACAAATAGCAACAGCTAGGCCTATAGATGGATATCAAGGTCTTTTATGTATTTTATAGCATGATTCGTCATTGTGAGGTAATCTTCGAAAGGACCTTTGTAGGCACGTGCGGAACATGTCGATACAAAATGAGCAACTGTCGTCGTTCCGTACCACAGTCACAGGATGGTAATGAAGATTTGCCCCACTTGTAGAGAGTGTCTGCGCATCGTCCATGGACCGTTAGGATGCGGTTCAATATAGTTCAGATTGCCTGAGGCTGGTCGAATCCAGGGGGTTTCTTCTGGATGCAGGACATCTTCAGGTATCGTGGGGAACAATTTTGTTGCCAGCAGCGTTTACATTCATGGATTCAGTTTCCATGAGAGTCTTGGTTGTGATGAGAGTGGGATGCCTTGATCTTACTTAGTCTTTTTCGTTCCGCAAGGAATACGTCGTCCACTATTGGAAGGTCATTGTTATTAGCAATCTTCCGGAATTCACGCAGTAGCGCGCTCTTCCGCCTGATATCAGGAGGTGGAATGTGGCTCAAGATAGGTAGCCAGTATGTGGGAGTAGATCATATTGATCCACTAACAATGCGCGTGGTCTCGTTAAGTTGTACGTCTATCTTTTTTACGTGTGGACTATTAGCCAGACAGGCGCACAGTACTCTTCTGTTGAGTATACCAAACCGAGTGCTGATACCCGAAGAGTGTCTGCTGACGATCCCCCAACGAGAATATGGAGAATGTTGTTTCTGGTTATGAGGTTATCAGATGTTCGTGTCGAGTGCGCCTTCAAAGGAAGCCGGCCGGGGTGGTCGAGCGGTTCTAGGCGCTACAGTCTGGTACCGCGTGACCGCTATGTCACGCCTCGGGCATGGATGTTTGTGATGTCCTTAGGTTAGTTAGGTTTAATTAGTTCTAAGTTCTAGGGGACTGATGACCTTAGCAGTTAAGTCCCATAGTGCTCAGAGCCATTTCAACCATTTGAACCTTAAAAGAAAGTGTCCTATCTAACGCGATCCCAAGGTATTTTGGGTTCATATTATTATGAAGTTTGCTGTGGCCGAGCGGTTCTTGGCGTTTCAGTCTGGAACCGCGCGACCGCTACGGTAGCAGGTTCGAATCCTGTCTCGGGCATGGATGTGTGTGATGCCCTTAGGTTAGTTAGGTTTAAGTAGCTCTAAGTTCTAGGGGACTGATGACCTCAGATGTTCAGTCTCATAGTGCTCAGAGCCATTTGAACCATTATGAAGTTTGTCTCCTTCAAATTAGACATCGAGTGTTCTGTGTGCCAATCTATTGGACAGATGAAAACATCAAACTTCTGTTTTGTTTGAATTTGATTGTAACGTCCATTTGCGGAAATAGTGGCTTAAGATATGTAGATCAGAAGTTAGGATTTATTCAGTTCTCTCAAAAGTTTTGTGTTGGGTAACTATGGCTCAGTCGTATGCATAGCCAAACTTTCTGGACTGGGTTGGAGGGATATCAGATGTATATAGATTAAACTAGAGAGGAGCAAGGACGGATCCCTGTGGTAACCATTATTCAGTATTTTGGGGCAGCTAGCATCTTTTTCTACAGTTAGAGTAAATGTCCTTCCAGTTAACGTGTTGTGAATTAGTTTTGTTGTCCGTTTGCATGGGACGAGTTGCAATAATTTATAAAGCAGTCCATGCCTCCAAACTGTATCATATGCTGCACTTAGATCGACGAAAGCAACTGATGTTTTGTACTTCATTTGATATCCTGCTTCAATAAATGTTTTTAAACATAAGACTTGATCAGTGCAGCTCCGTTCTGGATGGAATCCAGCTTGCTCAAGAGGAAGGTTCTTAAAGATTACTGGACTAATCCGATTGTATGGAATCCTTTCAAGGAACTTACAAACCGTGCTCAATAGTGCGACTGGGCGGTAGTTCTTAGGCTGGTCTGGTGCCTTGCCAGGCTTGAATATTGCTATGATTTTTGATTGCTTCATTTTTAGTGGGATTGAACCAGATATAACATCTGAGATTAAATCCGCCAGACATCTTTTTCCATAGTTTCCACTACACAGAAGAAATTCTGGGTGGATTCCGTCACTTCCCAATGGCTTCCCGGGCTTATGAGTTTTAAGAGCAGCAGAAATTTCAGGTATAGAGAAATTTCTTGAGAAGTCGGATTGTTCCTTCGTGTTCTTTTTGAGCAATCTAAGTTTTCGTCTGATGTATCCCGTATCAGTTTTTTCCGTTGGAACTCTTGATGTGGACAGTAGAGGTGAAGCAATCCTATTACTTGATATTTGAGTGTTGTTCATTACTTTATCTTCGTTTCCATCCAACTTCCTTAATAGCCATTCTTCTCTACTTGATGTTTAAAAATTGAGTGAGTCAACAGTCTGTGTCCAGCTAATTCGTCTGGCTGTATTGAGGTTGTCAAATAGGTTATCCGCTTTTTCCGGGTCCCCGCTTTTTAGAAATTCATCATATTGTTTCTCACTAGTTTCATTCCAACCAGGAATACATTGCTTCCGGTAGCCCCTAGGGACTGTCTTCTTTGCTGCACTTATCGTAGCTCCAACAAGCCTCTCATAGTTTTTTTTTTTTTTTTTTGCTTTTGGGGGAATCCAACCAAGACATTTGTCCAGATTTTTAGCAAATACTTCCCACTTTGCTTTCCTGAAGTTCCATCTAGGTCGTGGAAAGATGAAACGGATGGGATATTTGTCCCTATTTCAATAAAGACTGGACGGTGTTGGCTGTGTGGGAAGTCTTTTAATACGAACCGTGAACATTGGAGGGTTATTTATTTTAATTAGCTGCTACAAAGCATAAATTGGTATTATACTCCTGTCTACAAGCTGTTGAAACGAACACTTCTTTATCCTTTGCATCAAACACCAAGTATAAGCTATTGTCTTCTGCCCAATTTACAATGGCTTCACCATTTCCATCACTTTCTTTGTACTTCCATTGAGTATGATGGCTGTAAAAATCTCCGAGCTATATGGCGGGGTGTTGTGATAATACTGGAATGACTTATGGAGGCCAAGAGATAGCTGGACTTCGTATACATTAATTACTGTTAGTTGTGCTATTTTACGGTAACTTCTTGGATGTCATTGAGATCAGATATAGAGCACAGATGTGCAGTCTTGAATGAAGATCGTACGTACGTTGTCACTCCATAAGCACAGCGGTACGTTGCTCCTAGTAATTCAAATCCAGGAATTTTTCCTCTCTGATTCATTTGCTCTTCATGTTCAGTATGAGTTTTCTGAACAACAAAAACATCAATGTTATATTTTGATAAAATTTTCTGTAAGACTTGGAATTTGGATTTACTTATGCCTTCACTGTTGATTTGACGTATCCTGATGACCGGTCCAAAGTTTATAGCTGGAGGGTCCTGAGAAGAATCGTGTAGTCCATGTCGTGTGACAGATTCATTTTAGCCAGGAAATCTTTGAGATTATCTGGCTGCCTCTGCTTCTTGGCTTTAGATATCTGCCGTGAAGCGACTGTTCTTTAGCACCACCCGGAGGACACGTGTTGGTACGTCACGGACGCGAACAGTCATTGTCCCCCTCAGTGCCACAATTATGCCAATACAATTTATAGAATCAAAAAAAGCAGACACTAACAGGGGTGTAATTCAGCAAGATTTTCACCTTTAGAGCTTAGGTTACGGAATTAAGGTAGTGACAAAACTTACCATGGAGAAGTTGTCGATCTGCCTGCTAGTGGCTCTTTCACGAAAGAGGTAAAAATCTTGTCTTCAGCGTAATTGGAACCGAAAACTAACACACTCTTCCACTTGAAGGGTGAACAATTTACCGCTAAGCTAGCATACAACAACGTCAAACAGCGGCTGCCCTGTTGTCCCAGTGATGGCCAAGACAGGTAATGTGGAAATTAAATAGCAAAGTAAGCTGCAGTTTCTGTTGGAACGAGCTTCCTGGACTCAAAACCACACACTTGCTATATACTTGAAAACAGTTTCCAGAACTGTCATTCATTCCTTATTAACCAAAGAGACAAAAAGTGTCGTCTAATCATAACGATTTCAATATAACTGCTGATGATGCTTTGCCAATAACAGCTAAAAACGCTTGGTGAAAGAGCTTTTCAGTTGTCAGATAGCTTAAAACAGAGAGGAACTATGGTAACAAGAAGATGTTACCCTAAATGAGCGTGGGAGGGAGAGGGAATTTCTATGCAGCTACTCACATTTGGCACATTTTGCAGGTTTTTTATGTATCGGTTGCTTCTGGGCCACCACAATGTGAAATTTAGATGTGTAACTGTTAAAACAAACTGTTGTTTTAAACATTCGGCACTGGGGGCCGGATCTGAATCAATGAATATCGCCAATTTTAATTTCTGTTTGTGGTGTCACCGCCAGACACCACACTTGCTAGGTGGTAGCTTAAATCGGCCGCGGTCCATTAGTACATGTCGGACCCGCGTGTCGCCGCCATCAGTACTTGCAGACCTAGCGCCACCACATGGCAGGTCTAGAAAGACGGACTAGCACTCGCCCCAGTTGTACGGACGACATTGCTAGCGACTAGACGTACGAAGCCTTCCTCTCATTTGCCGAGAGACAGTTAGAATAGCCTTCAGCTAAGTCCATAGCTACGACCTAGCAAGGCGCAGTTAACCATATCTGGAGAGAGTCTTACTTGTATTCACCATAGAGATGTACCACACAAGAGAATAAAGTTAAGTATATGAGATGCTCCGTTCTTTTCTCTATAGCATTCATCAAGTATCCTGTTCCAGAACTCACGCCAGCCGGCGTGTGTGTACGCGTGCCTATCGGTAACCTCACCCTGTGTCTAGACTGTCTTGTATAGACACAACACTGTTCATCTTGGAGACTACTGGAAAGACTTAATAACGTTTCAAGATCCTCACTGCACACATGTTTGTCTTCTGAGACAAGTGCTCATTGGCTTTTGTTTAACTAAAAAGTTGTGGATAAAACAAATAGTGTAAAACGAGAAGGACAGATAGGCATGGAAACTAAACACCTCAGTCAGCATGGAATAACTTGAAGAGTTAAGCATTGGTAGTGCAACGAATTTAGATGAGATGACGTAGATGAAATAATGTAAACATTTCGAAATGAATCGTAATCATTTTTTCAGTTAGCATTGCCGTTTTGAAACCGCCCATAGACAGCTAACAAACGCCAAATACGTGTAACTGAAGATCTCTTAGAGTCGTTTAAAATATTTCGGTAACTAAAGGTTGTAATGGGGAGTGTCCGCCACCTTATACTGTCATCATTCCAGTACTGGTGCGATGAAATCTCCATCGAGCATCTTACAATTTCATCGAAAAGCTTAGCGATTACATAGATTTAGGAAGCGAGTCAAAAAGAAAGAACAAAAAGGTCCACAAATTGCAGGAAAATAATCATGTAAATCTCCATGGAATCAATACGGTTTAATCTTACTTTAACAAGCATAATTACATAATAGTAATCCTGAGGAATCCAGGACGTGGTGATTGATTTCGATAGCATATCAGTTTCTCAAGAGCGACGTTTGGGGCCCATAGGGATTGGTGTGGAAAAGCTGCAAGAACTTTATATTCCGCCTTCGGGCATGGATTTACATCAGCAGTTTCCGAAATTACACCTTACAAGCACACGCCACATTGAACCTTACTTGCAGTGGATCAGAATTTTAACCCTCCTTTGAGCAGGACAAAAATAGTTTAAGTTTAAATGTAAACAACAGTGTTCGTTGATACTGATTGAAATTCCTTTTCGTTTCTTTTGTTATTAATGAGTGGAATTGTAAAACGAGTGATGTACTGGGTCACGCATAGTAAATTACTTGTCGAAATATTCACATTAACAACATGTTTACCGTTTCCGGACATGGGTTCCAATTCAAGATATTTTCTATACAGTCCCCCTCTACAAGTCCTAATGAATTTTAGAGCACCCTGCATAACCTTGTGTAACTAACAGTAATTGAAAATGAAAAAAATATAGATTCTCGTACATAAATTTTTACTTTCACATCGAAAGAGAATGAGGGTATTCCCCATGAAGATATCTATCCTAAAAACATTCAAAACATGAAAACTCGAAGCGACATCATCAACATGGGAAGGCAGATATACCCCAATCAAATTCTTTAATGCGATTGTCATTAGGGAAAGAAATGAAAAGCAAAATTGTTAACGTTCCATATACATCGAGATCTGGCGATAATTTTGAGGCAAACCAAGCATATCAAACATTTTCTCGAAAGTTGGATACTTCAATTAATTAAGGATAAATCGTTTATTTGATTAATTTCATAGCTTGTACTTGCGATTTCCGTTTGCTCTGCTATTAGAACAGGACACTTTTGTATGCGAATATAATTTTTCATCTGTCAGTAAAAGTATACGTTGCATGGTTGACAGAACGCCATAAACTTTGGTGGAATTACTTTTAATGAACACGTCGATATTCCGAGTTCATCAACAACCAGGCCATCGCATAAGAAAGATAAGCCTTGCCCATCCCAAGAGCCAATAGTGAACAGAAACGACTCCATTTTCATGTAAGGTCAAAAAACGTTGTCCTAAAACTGATGACAGGTATCTTCTGTGAGCGTTCTAGATTTTGAAGCTGTTGCGCACACATTATAATGCCGATACATTGGCTGATTTACGCCTTGTTGCACTCGAGAACCAAATTTGTCACGGCATTGTTGAACAGAAACAAAAACTGTTAGTAACAGTTTGTCGGAAAGTGTCAAACCGTACTGGGCTGTGTACGAGTGCGCAAGCTTGAAAGTACTAACCAGCTATCGCGATGTGAGACCAAAGTGACAAACGGAAGCTCGACTCGACATAAATGTAAAACGATTCGATCGTTTTACAAAGAATAGAAGAAATTGCCATATGCTTACTACACGCGCATTATAGCAGTGAGCAATGGCTGCGGCACCTCGTTGCTGTCACAAAGTTTTCAATTCGAAGCTTCAGACACCTGGTGCGATTTATTCCAGGGGAAAAACAGAATTTGGCAGCGTCAGTCACTAAATACATGAGCACCAATGCCAAACTTACGTTTTATGAATTATTCGAAACAGCAACATTCTTTCAACTTCAGTCCTCCATTATAATCACTGAATTCAACCCTGATTTAGTTATAAGTACGGATAACACGGATCGTTGGTGTGAAACAGCCGAGACACAAAAAAGTGCAAAATGTGCCAAATGCAAGTAGCTGCATAGAAATTGCCTCCCACGCTCACCTACGGTAACATCTTCTTTTTACTGGGGTTCCTCTCTGTCTTAAGCTATCTGACAACTGAAAAGCTCGTCCATCAAGCATTTTTCGCTGTTATTGACAAAGCATTGCCAACAGTTATACTGAAAACGTTATGATTAGACGATACTTTTAGTCTCTTTGTTTTTTAAGGAATAAATGCCAGTTTTGCTTAAGGAAAACTGTTTTCAAATATATAACATTAAAACGAATGTTATTTACTCAAAATGTAAATAGCGACTGGTTATGTTACAAAAGCGAATCGCTTCCAGCTAAAGAGATTTGTAGTTCGAAATTTGCTTAACGCAGGCAAACAAAAATACCGATAGCTACAGAAAACGAGAACCGTCTAAATAATTTTATCTGCCCTTTATTCATAATGTTCGAGTTGCATTCGATGCAACGCTGCGGCTTCGAAGGCGCGGTAGCTGAAGATTCACGTATTCTGCGTAACACCAGTCTCATGGAGAATTGTCAGCATTGTAGAATACGTTTGGCAACTACTTCACCATCGATTTACTTCCAGTTTTGGTTCAGAATTATCCTTGTAAATTCACTCGATATTTTCTTGTCATTTAGATGAAATATTCTGAATTATTCTTACTTAAAGGGACTACATAGATACAGCAAATATATGGTTTTGAATCTAGGTAACTCGTTCCAACAGAAACTGCAGCTTACTTTGCTATTTAAGTTTCCTATTCTCTGTACTGGCTGTCATTGGGGCAACAAGGAAGCTGCTGTTTGATGTAATTGTATGCTATCTTACGGTAAATTGTTCACCCTTCAAGCGGAAGAGTGCGTTAGTTCTCGGTTCTAATTACGCTCGAGATAAGATTTTTACCTATTCCGTGAAAGAGATACTAGCAGGCAGATCGACAACTTCTCCATGGTAAGTTTTGTCGCTACCTTAATTTCGTAACCTTAGGTCTAAAGGGGAAAATCTTGCTGATTTACACACTTGTTAGAGCCTGCTTTCTCTGCTTCTAACAATTGTATTGGCATAATTGTGGCACTGAGCGACTTGTCAAGTAGATTTTGTCATGTATCTTGTGGTCTTGCAGTAGCGTTCTCGCTTTCCGCGCACTAGGTCCCGGATTCGATTCCCGGCGGGGTCGGAGATTTTTCCCTGCCTTGAGACGACTGGGTGTTGTGTCGTCTTCATCATCATCATTCATCCCCATTAAGGTCGGAGGAAGGCAATGGCAAACCACCTCCGCTAGGACCTTGCCTAGTCTGCGGTGTGGATCTCCCGCGTCGTTCCCTACGCTCCTCGGAGTATGGAACCTCATCATCATCATCATCATCTAGCCCTACTACCACATTTGTATACTTTCGTGGTGGTACTGTAACGCTAATTCAGTATGTCTGTTGATTGAACGTAGAGATGGACAATTTAAAAACCGAAAGTGAGTGTTATTCTGCTAATCTGTAACAATTTTGGATACCTTGTATTACGAGGTGCATTCAAGTCCCAAGGCCTCCGATTTTTTTTCTCCGGACTGGAAAGAGATAGAAACATGCGCATTGTTTTAAAATGAGGCCGCGTTCATTGTCAATACGTCCCAGAGGTGTCAGCACCATACGGCAGATGGAATTTTACTGCCAGTGGCGAGAATGAGAACTGTTTTAAAGACTTAAAATGGCGACGTTTTCCTTACTTGAACAGCGTGCAATCATCCGTTTTCTGAATTTGTGTGGTGTGAAACCAATTGAAATTCATCGACAGTTGAAGGAGACATGTGGTGATGGAGTTATGGATGTGTCGAAAGTGCGTTCGTGGGTGCGACAGTTTAATGAAGGCAGAACATCTTGTGACAACAAACCGAAACAAACTCGGGCTTGCACAAGCCGGTCTGACGACATGATCGAGAAAGTGGAGAGAATTGTTTTGGGGGATCGCCGAATGACTGTTGAACAGATCGCCTCCAAAGTTGGCATTTCTGTGGGTTCTGTGCGCACAATCCTGCATGACGACCTGAAAATGCGAAAAGTGTCATCCAGGTGGGTGCCACGAATGCTGACAGACGACCACATGGCTGCCCGCGTGGCATGTTGCCAAGCAATGTTGACGCACAACGACAGCATGAATGGGACTTTCTTTTCGTCGGTTGTGACAATGGATGAGACGTGGATGCCATTTTTCAATCCAGAAACAAAGCGCCAGTCAGCTCAATGGAAGCACACAGATTCACCGCCACCAAAAAAATTTCGGATAACCGCCAGTGCTGAAAAAATGATGGTGTCCGTGTTCTGGGACAGCGAGGGCGTAATCCTTACCCATTGCGTTCCAAAGGACACCACGGTAACAGGTGCATCCTACGAAAATGTTTTGAAGAACAAATTCCTTCCTGCACTGCAACAAAAACGTCCGGGAAGGGCTGCGCGTGTGCTGTTTCACCAACACAACGCACCCGCACATCGAGCTAACGTTACGCAACAGTTTCTTCGTGATAACAACTTTGAAGTGATTCCTCATGCTCCCTACTCACCTGACCTGGCTCCTAGTGACTTTTGGCTTTTTCCAACAATGAAAGACACTCTCCGTGGCCGCACATTCACCAACCATGCTGCTATTGCCTCAGCGATTTTCCAGTGGTCAAAACAGTCTCCTAAAGAAGCCTTCGCCGCTGCCATGGAATCATGGCGTCAGCGTTGTGAAAAATGTGTACGTCTGCAGGGCGATTACGTCGAGAAGTAACGCCAGTTTCATCGATTTCGGGTGAGTAGTTAATTAGAAAAAAAATCGGAGGCCTTAGAACTTGAATGCACCTCGTATAACAAGACTTTTTTGGTAACGTTACCATGATAAATTGTAATTCATTTTTATTAGTACAGTATACAGAAAATCGCGTTGTTTCGTTGGTTTACTGAATGCAGCAGATAAACATAAGAGACACATACATCAGTAGCAATATAGTCTCCCTCATTATCCAAAACAATCTAACAGGATTCGGTTAGTTTTTCGACTTAACGTTTATAGTCTATATTTTGGTGGCACTTCATCTCCTTACATGTTACGCTGTGCTAACAGACAGTAAAGCTGTCCAATCTAGCGTGAGATACGGAGCTGTCTAGATTTTAGACACATGAGGTGGCCAGCTGTCTAGAAAGAGTAGAAAGCTGAATAGCCCCCCAACGAGTGTTTTTCACATTTCTGTGACTATGATCATGGATAATGCTTATGTAAGGATAATATTTATGGGCTCTGACAACAAACTACACCATTACATGACAACAGGAAGGCTGACAAATACTTTCAGTAAGGACTTCCTAACATTCAAATTTATCTTTGAAGTTAGCATGTGTATCTTTTGAGAAAAGCTATTCTTGCTTTTTCCATCTACATTTTATATCCGTTATGCTTCTGGCATCATCAGGTACTTTGCTGTCTACATAGCAAAACCCACTCTACATTGCCTGACTTAATTAGACTACAATTTATTGCCCCTTTGTTTACGTCTGTTCATCACAGGAACGATAAGTGTCATCTACATGTAATGTTTACTACATGGTCACGCAGGAAGCTTTGCCAACAAATATCGTCTGGTGAACGAGCTTTTCAGCTTGTAGTACACTTAAAATGGAAAGAAATAAAATATTAATAACAGCAGCGTGTTTACCATCTTGAGTGTGGGCCGTGTTGACTCAGTGCCCCGAGATGGTACAGGTTCCACCCAGTTTACCTCCTGATTGGTCCTAAGGGTGTTCTTAGTGCAAAAATATATCGGCATATTCATATGGGAATTACTATCAAGGTGCAATCGATAAAATACCTTGCTACATTAGGTGCCATTCAGTGTCTAACTAATCTTTATGGACACTGTCTCTTGATGACGTACTGAGTGTATTCCCAATTTGTATCATTGTTGACTGCATTGTTGATTTTTCAAAGCGTTATTTCGTTTGACAGTCAGAACTTAATGCAGAAAGTCCTTCATTGTTGTATATCATCAAATGGTTTAAGTTACTACTTGCTTCGTACAGCGATTCGAAAAAAGAATGTCTAAAATGGAAATAGTAGCTGCTTTCGAAATCATTTCCAGTCCTGCAAAAGCTCTACCTTATCACTACTACTTTAACTAAGCTGCAAACTGATGTAAATTAGGTAGCGGATCTTTATAGTCCTTGTCACATGCCTTCTGGAACCTGGCAGCAGGAGCTGTAGTCGTCTGTATCGCGAATACAACGATACATCACCAACAAAACAAGAGAAAGTCTCGAATAGATTCGAAGCAACTACCAGCGACACGAATCTGTATTTTGTTCATCAACTCGATTTGAAACAAGATGGCATAAATCATTGAAGCAATGAATCAGCTCGTTAGTATGCCTTACCGATGGTAGATGTGGAGGTGAAAAACGTATGAAAGTGCACAACTGCACATTTGCCTGTTTTGTTTCTACTGCAGTAGTCATACATTCAATTTTCCCTATACATCCACAATTTGATTTATTACTGTGTGGCACCGACGCGTTAGTCTGTTTCCCATAATATCTCGACATTTTGGTGGTATTCCTGACATTCTAGTTGTCTATGACACTATAATGGACGCAGATACAGCCCATTTGAGGTCAACAGAGTATAGTATCTTAATGATTGTTGACGTTCTGGACAAGGTCGTTTTATACACATTTTTGGTTTTGTTAAAATAAGTTTTCGCCCCAAGCTGAACAGGATAAAAGTGCAACTCGTTTGCGCTTTGTGTCTTCTTCCGGGTCGCCTTCATTCTTCTTCTTGCCCGGCTGGTGAGCGCGACGTATCTGTCTCCGAGGAGCCGTTTCTGCGAAAGGTTTCCCGAATTCGCTAAAACTCGTTGGGTAGTCTCTCCTTACCGTATGTGTCTCGTGCTCTGAGCGCCTAGGTGGTGAGCACAGATTTTCATTGTTCTGGACGGTGTCAGGTACTGGCGATCAGGTGCAGGTCCACGTGCGTCTGTTCTGTATAGACAGAATGTCTCAGAAGAGCTCAGGTGGAACCCGTATCCCATTTGACAAGATCATCATGGACCTGTATTTGGGACATGTGAGAAGCGTTCGCTTCAAATGAACGGACAAATCTGCAGTCGCAGAGTACAGCTTCGACAAAGGTCATATGTTTAACTTTAAAGAGATCAAGGTGGTGTGCCGGGCGAACAGGTTCTGGGATTCAGTGTCATCAAAGTGGCAGTGGAGATGGGGGTTCATGATAATCTCGTCAATCTGGATAACGGTTTCCAGCTGATTTCCACATGGGATGTGGCACTTGCAAGAAAATGCCAAGAGCGCTCTGATGTTATGGTGACGAGTGCAGCAGAACGAATAGGCAGTAGGGACGAACAAGAAATCGTGCATCTGTAACAAATTACAGTGACTGAGAAGTCACAGATATCACAAGAACAACTTTACAGAGTCTGGCTTCGATTTCAGTCACAACTTGGAGTCGCAAGTAACATTTAACATTCAAACTCGTGTTGGCCGAATTTCGTACTTCTTTCTGTGAACCTTGTGTCATGCTTCCGAATCTAGCTGCAATTTCAGTGACAAGTCGCAAATGTAAGTCGCGTCAACTAAAAAGCGCAGTTAACATTCAACGCTCTGTGCCATTTGATGGCCGAAGTTCGTACTACTGTTTTTCTTTGCGATATGTTATCGAGTCTAACTGCGATTTCTGTCGCAACTAGGACTTTCAAGAAGCAACTATAAAGTGCAGTTAACATCAGATGCCGTGTACCATCTGTTGACCTACGTCCGTACTGTGCTTCGTTCGGAGACTCTTGTGGCTCACGACATGGACGTATTACATGCTTGTGGTCGAAGAAATGAACCAAAAAGCTAATTTGCTCTGAGGAAAATTTTATACTCTGTTGAGAATTGATGGAGCCAAGGAATGTGAATGCCGAATAAAGGTTGTTCTAATAGATAGACCGATGGGGTAGCAAGGAATTTTCGTGACATATTTAACCATACTTTTCATCATAAAAGCTAAAACAGCAGGATAATTTTAGAAGACATATTAGATAATGGACCAGGTTCCAACAAGTATTTTGATGCGTATCATACAAATATACCATACATGGACTACTAAAAATTCAATCTGATGTCTACTATGTAACTTTTACCAAACGCTTAACAACTGTATTCACAATGCAGATATTTTTTACGAAAGTGCATTATGTAGTTAAACTTTTGCCTGTATTTTCAAATATTGGATTAATACTATTCACGATGTCAACTTTTAACTATAAGATCAATTCTTTCTACTGTTTTCACTTGTACATCATCAACCTTAAAATACGTAACCTTTTAAACCTAACCTAGACCTTGGGCTACGCTACAGGTCAGTCTGTCATCACAATCAGCATTTGAAGGCGGGAGGGCTGGACGGAGCATTATCACACTCTAGCCAGTCTTTAGCACTAACTACACGGCAGAAAATTTTGGGGTATGGGATAGCTTAAACAAAGTGAGAATGGAATTTTCATTATTCACTCACATGTAGTTCACAAAAAATGGTTCAAATGGCTCTGAGCACTATGGGACTCAACTGCTGAGGTCACTAGTCCCCTAGAACTTAGAACTAGTTAAACCTAACTAACCTCAGGACATCACAAACATCCATGCCCGAGGCAGGATTCGAACCTGCGACCGTAGCGGTCTTGCGGTTCCAGGCTGCAGCGCCTTTAACCGCACGGCCACATCGGCCGGCTTGTAGTTCACATTTATTTATAATTCCTTTCGTATCACATGATGACTTCAACGACACACTGCACCAATACTCATTTTGCACACTTATGTTATCGAGCACTAACTTCACGAAATTTAAACTTCTCATGAACAACAGCGTACACCGCGCGATAGAAAATGCTGAACTGCTACAATAAGGTTCGCAGTTGCACACCCAGGTCGTTCAAAATTCTGCCTCAATGGCTCCGATAGTCTGCAAGGTTTGCAGCTGTTATCAACCGCCCGGAGCGTGGCGAATCACTAAGGTTCACACGGACCTCTTGGAAGGATCTACACCACCTGGAGACATTGCTATGGTCTATACCCTCGTTCTCATACACACCATAAATGTAAATTTTACTCGGTTTATGCCCTTTGGCCCACAAATGTCGAATTACACTTCACCGCTCTCCACAAGGGGACTATAGTAACATGCGCGCCATATTTATTTCGTAGTGCAGGCTTCTCTTGCTAAAGCTGCACATGAAAAGAAAATACTCTCTGCAGCTCGAACATCAGACTATATCGTCGTGAAATTTCAACATTCCAGCTGCACTACCAGGGGAGAATAGAATTATATTATTTTGCATTACTTTCCAATCCTCCCACGTACTTTAACAAAACTAAAAATGTGTGCAAAACGGCCTTGTCCGGAATGTCAACAAACAGTAAGATACTACGCACTGTTGACCTGAAATAGACTATATCTGCGCCCAACCTAGTATCATACACAACCAGAATATCAGGAATACCACCAAAATAGATAACACATCTATGCCACATAGTAACAAATCAAATTGTGGATTCACAGGGAAGAATGACTACCGCAGCAGAAATAAGACAGGCTAATGTACAGTTTTGCACTTTTTACGCTCCTCACCTTCACATTTACCATAGGTAATGAATATAACGAGCTGGTTCATTGCTTCCGTGATTTATCCCGTCTTTGTTTGATACCGAGATGATGAACAAAATACAGATTCGTCTCACTGACAGATGCTTCGAATCTGTTCGAGACGTTCTCTTGTATTGTTGGTGATGTGTCGTTTTATTCGTGATGCCAACGGCGGTAGCTACTCCTGCGAGATTTCCAGGAGACATATGACACTATGTGTAAAGATTCGTCATTTAACTTGTGACAATTTGTAGCCCAATTAAAGTAGGCGTGAAAGGAAATGATAAGATACAGCTTTTGCAGAAAAATTGGAAATGATTTAGAAACCAGCTATTTTTCAGTTATTGTTTTTTCGAATCGATGTGCGGAGCAACTAGCAACTTAAACAATTTTATTGTTTACAACAATGAAGGGCTTTCTGCATTAAGTTCTGACTGCCAGCCGAATTAACACTTTTCACAATCAATGATGCAGGCAACAGTGAGGGAAGTTCGTAGTACACTCAATACATCATCAGGAAGTGCTCGTTGGGTGCCTAAGAACCTGACAGACAACCACAAGGGCCAACAAATGATGGCAAACTTGGATCACTTGACGCATCACACCGAAGAAGGGCATGACTTTCTGAAAATAATCGTCACTGGTGATGAGTCGTGGGGGTACCACTACATGCCCGAAACCAAGCAGGCCTCTACGGAGTGAAAACAGGCTGGTTCTCCAATACGTAAAAATTCAGAGTGACTCAGTCAGCTAGGAAAGTGGTTGTGAAAATGTTGGTTGGTTGGTTGATTGGGGGGAAGGGACCAAACAGCGAGGTCTTCGGTCCCATCAGATTAGGGAAGGAAGTCAGCCGTGCCCTTTGAAAGGAACCATCCCAGCATTATCCTGAAGCGATTTAGGGAAATCACTGTAAACCTAAATTAGGATAGCGGGACGCGGATTTGGATCGTCGCCTTCCCGAACGCGAATCTAGTGTGCTAACCACTGCGCCATCTCGTTCGATGTGTGACAGTGTTCTGGGATATACACGCTGTGTTATTGGTGGACTTTTCTGAACACGGGGCCACTGTAAATGGAACAGCCTGAATTAAAATTTTGGTTAAATTGCGTTGTGCCCTTCTTGACAAACGCCACAACACTGATGCAGATGGTATCAAACTTCATGACAATGCTGGGCCCATGTTGCTGCTCCTCGTGAGAAAACCGCCAAATTTGGGTGGGAGGTGCTCCAGCATCCGCCAAACAGTCTGGACCTTGCACCCTCGGACTCATCTGTTTGATCCCAAGAAGAAATTACTGGCCAGCCAAACGCTTTGCGACAGATGCGGAAGTGAAATCAGCAATCTGTGGATGGCTATATTTCGCCAAACGGACTTCTGCGATTAGTTCATACGGAAACTGGTACTACAATCGGAGATATGTGCTGCGGACGTTGGTGACTATGTAGAAAATTAGGTAAAAGATGTAAGTTCTTTTGTGATTTTTATTGTTTTCTCACCTATTGTGCTTTTTTGGTAAGAAAATTATTGTGCGTTACTTTCCTATCTTTCCTCGTAAAATCTTGCCGCAAACTGAACAGGATAAGTGTGCAACTCATTTGCATTTTTCAGTAGTGTGATCCGCTGTCAGTGTGAGGCTGTCCCTTAGATAAGTGTCTGGTAGCGCAGCTCCACTGTCGACTGGCTGGAACAGGCTGTAGTTAGCAGTGAGGATATTGCGAGCTGTCCATGAAACTCTTCATACTGCCAGTGCAGCTGAGACTTGGCAGTATTGCTGACGATGTCCGATACCTCGTGATCGCTCACTCACTTTCGTGGTTGGTGCTGAGTTATCCTGCGAAATTCTCGTAATATTCTCTTTTCATACTAATAAAGTATGATACTGAGATCGAGATTGTAAATTTAGTTTTTCGACCCAAGATAGCTAATTCCACGCTTAAATTTCAACTACCTTTGTTCTTTATGTTGTGAACTGTCTGCATTAACAAGCGCCAGAACAATGGCAGAGAGCCGGCCGGAGTGGCCGTGCGTTTCTAGGCGCTACAGTCTGGAACCGAACGACCGCTACGGTCGCAGGTTCGAATCCTGCCTCGGGCATGGATGTGTGTGATGTCCTTAGGTTAGTTAGGTTTAATTAGTTCTAAGTTCTAGGCGACTGATGACCTCAGAAGTTAAGTCGCATAGTGCTCAGAGCCATTTGAACAATGGCAGAGAGCCAATCGAAGCAGAGTTATGTTATGTTTGCTTCGTGGCGCCATGCTCGTCTCGTGATCTAAGACAAAGGTAGTTGCTGGTTCAGGTCTCAGTGTACTACTGGTGTGTAAGGCTTCAGTTTTTTTTCCCTCTGGAAATAGCTAGAAATGCAATTAGTAACAAAATTCTGAGAAAACATTTGCGCTGCGCCAATTGCACATCAGCCTATTTTTATTTGTTTTTAATCGTCAGCATTTTTATAATGCAATAGTATTCTTTCATTATTAGTTTGTTATTGTTACTATTATTATTGTTATTCGTTCACCCGCAAAAGCTTTCCTATCCTTATTTGGTAGTGATGCATATGACTATTCTGAAAGACTGGAATGTTGGATGCTTTGCCATGCAGAATACGTGACGTTAGAAGATACCGCAGCATAAAACCCAGCTGTACTCTATGAGCGCCTGTATAACATGAGCACGACAAACATTTCGCTACAGAGGTATCCCTAGCACTGGCAAGAATTGGCAACATCATTGTAAATATTTGGCACTTACTTTCGGTATGGCCCTGATTCGTTCCGCTGAAATCGCTTGGAATTCCCTCCGAAGAATTTTTCTACTCAGGGACTGAGTGTTGTGTTGTCTTTCCTTTCGTATCATCGTAAGTACTTGCCCGCGAAAGGCAAAGGTCCCGAGCTCGAGTCTCGGTCCGGAACACAGTTCGCAGGCACGGTAGCTCGGTGCATTCCGTCAGATGGCTGGCTGTCCTCTGCAATACAAAAAGAACTGAGTGAAGTATTCAACGATGAACTCGAAGGAATGTCACGTGACGCAATTTGACAGAAGAAATTCTTTAACAAAATCTGAAGAAAACTTTACATATTAAGTCTCAAGCTCAACTCAGTAAGCTGTGTTAATGGTCATAGA
Source organism: Schistocerca cancellata (assembly GCF_023864275.1). Classification (NCBI taxonomy): domain Eukaryota; kingdom Metazoa; phylum Arthropoda; class Insecta; order Orthoptera; family Acrididae; genus Schistocerca; species Schistocerca cancellata. The sequence goes on along the minus strand of NC_064629.1, from coordinate 205,948,141 downwards.
TATCTACTTTGTGAATGCCAAGCTTCTTCACTATACAAATGTCTCTGAAGAATTTCGACTCGTCCATCAACTATACGAGTTTTTATCGTCACTTAGGACCCATATGTCAGGGAAATAGTTTGCCCTAAATCTGTGAAACAGTAATTAGGCGTCTCTGTAGACGTTTGCCGACACCGACGTTGGCAATTTCCACTTATTCTCATACCCTTACGGCTATCGATGTGTTGATTCCATACCTCCCCTAAGACCGGAAAAAGCTATTTTGTTTGCACTTTCCAGCAATAGTAAATTTGCACTGCAACATATACACATTCAGACAAACTGCGCAGTTATCGTTTATATGTGTGCAGCACCCGAAAAAATTATGATATGCCCACACTCAACACCGGCTAGGTGCCTCAATTCTCGTCAGTCCTCTTCCAGTCAGCGCTTCCGGAAGGTGCAGCATCTTGCCAAGACTCTCTCAGACAAGTGTTGTAAAAGCACAGGAGTCCAATGCTATCTGATAATCGACAGCGATCGCACGGACGAAAGCGCTGACAATACATCACCGATACGGGTTGGTGTGCTGTAAACAACGTCGCAGTCGGTAGTGCGACAAGGAAAACGTAAGGTTCTGCTTAGGGAAGCCGAAGAGGGGACGTTCTGTATATCCATTTTGTTACAGCCATATTGCCCATCCTGAAGGTACATTATAGCAGGTCCAGTTGAACCCTCGCATTGCTATATTGTACAGCTGATGACGAAATGAGTCTATCATCTCTTACTTTCGGATATACTCCTCAATGCGTTGAAATCACAATCCACCACGTCAAATCTATCCTCCCCTTACAACTAGGCCGGCCGCGGTGGTCTCGCGGTTAAGGCGCTCAGTCCGGAACCGCGGGACTGCTACGGTCGCAGGTTCGAATCCTGCCTCGGGCATGGATGTGTGTGATGTCCTTAGGTTAGTTAGGTTTAAGTAGTTCTAAGTTCTAGGGGACTGATGACCACAGTAGTTAAGTCCCATAGTGCTCAGAGCCATTTCAACCTTACAACTAGACGTATATAATTTTTTATGTTAATAGTAATCGGATTACTTCCCGACGTCTGGTGAAATGTCGGAACATAAGCCACAGTAACTTTACTTTCAAGCACAACTTCTATGACTATCCATTATGGGTGTATAAAAAAAATATGATACGTTCACACTCACACGAACAGAGCATCGTTTTCGCTGTGCTGAGTAGCAAAAAAGCCTCCCGCCATCACATATTTGTCGATGAATAACGGATGTAATTACAATTTTTTTTAAATTGCTAGAGTCTTTTTTTATTTTATCCGTTTCACACTTCCACGAAGCCTTTTCACATTTTGATACTTGTAAACTCAGCCAACACGTAGTGGCGTCTTATATACGTATATTGCCGGAGTTTGTGTCAGTGCATTCCACGCATAGCTTCTGTCGACCGACCAACCACCCAGATCATACAAAGTTCCCCTGACTAACAAACCATTGCAAGTGCAATACGAGGTGCATTCAAGTTCTAAGGCCTCCGATTTTTTTTCTCTGGACTGGAAAGAGATAGAAACATGCGCATTGTTTTAAAATGAGGCCGCGTTCATTGTCAATACGTCCCAGAGATGGCAGCACCATACGGCAGATGGAATTTTACCGCCAGTGGCGGGAGAACTGTTTTAAATACTTAAAATGGCGACGTTTTCCTTACTTGAACAGCGTGCAATCATTCGTTTTCTGAATTTGCGTGGTGTGAAACCAATTGAAATTCATCGACAGTTGAAGGAGACATGTGGTGATGGAGTTATGGATGTGTCGAAAGTGCGTTCGTGGGTGCGACAGTTTAATGAAGGCAGAACATTGTGTGACAACAAACCGAAACAAACTCGGGCTCGCACAAGCCGGTCTGACGACATGATCGAGAAAGTGGAGAGAATTGTTTTGGGGGATCGCCGAATGACTGTTGAACAGATCTCCTCCAGAGTTGGCATTTCTGTGGGTTCTGTGCGCACAATCCTGCATGACGACCTGAAAATGCGAAAAGTGTCATCCAGGTGGGTGCCACGAATGCTGACGGACGACCACATGGCTGCCCGTGTGGCATGTTGCCAAGCAATGTTGACGCACAACGACAGCATGAATGGGACTTTCTTTTCGTCGGTTGTGACAATGGATGAGACGTGGATGCCATTTTTCAATCCAGAAACAAAGCGCCAGTCAGCTCAATGGAAGCACACAGATTCACCGCCACCAAAAAATTTCGGGTAACCGCCAGTGCTGAACAGATGATAGTGTCCATGTTCTGGGACAGCGAGGGCGTAATCCTTACCCATTGCGTTCCAAAGGACACCACGGTAACAGGTGCATCTTACGAAAATGTTTTGAAGAACAAATTCCTTCTTGCACTGCAACAAAAACGTCCGGGAAGGGTTGCGCGTGTGCTGTTTCACCAAGACAACGCACCTGCACATCGAGCTAACGTTACGCAACAGTTTCTTCGTGATAACAACTTTGAAGTGATTCCTCATGCTCCCTACTCACCTGACCTGGCTCCTAGTGACTTTTGGCTTTTTCCAACAATGAAAGACACTCTCCGTGGCCGCACATTCACCAGCCGTGCTGCTATTGCCTCAGAGATTTTCCAGTGGTCAAAACAGACTGCTAAAGAAGCCTTCGCCGCTGCCATGGAATCATGGCGTCAGCGTTGTGAAAAATGTGTACGTCTGCAAGGCGATTACGTCGAGAAGTAACGCCAATTTCATCGATTTCGAGTGAGTAGTCAATTAGAAAAAAAATCGGAGGCCTTAGAACTTGAATGCACCTCGTATATACTAGAGAACGTCCATTCGGAGTTAATTTTCAGGGGCCAAGCAGATGGGTGGAGAAACCGCAGAACTGTTCTAGTCTAAGCACATTTTTAAGTTCCTGCTGCTAAGCACCGTACCTGTTTAACACTTTGGAGCAGGAGGAGAAGCACCGCGAGACGGATCTGTAGTTGCAGCTGGAAAAATTGAGTTTATTACGAAAAACAAAAGAGCCTGTTACAGCGTCATACAAAGATTTGTTTGTTACATGTGCGAGTAACGGCGACTTAATGATACAGACCTATTTAGATCTTATAACACGTGTATTTTCAAAAAGTAATATCATGGTATGTAGAAACCTCCTATAGGCTGAATGCAAGGAATGCTTAATTTCAAGCATACAATAGACTTGTGTTTGTCCCTTTCAGCGCTCCAGCTGTAGGTAACTGAATAATCATTATTAATCCATCGACATTCAGTTATTCAACTTCAAGTGTGTGCAGGATGTCTGTGAATAAGGTAATGCCATAATGCTAATAATGAATTTGAGGAGTGTTAGTGAGTGTATTGTACAAAAATGGTCATGTTTTAATTGTCTCTATTAAAGAGGGATAGTGATCGTACAACTCTGCTAATTTAAGAACAGAGCTGTACCCACACATTAGCAAAAATATTCTAGAGTTCTTACTTCCTGAATATGTTACGACAGTTAGCCTTGAGGACTACGGATTCGCTGGGAAAAGAGAATTTTACTGCTTACAACGCGTTTGAGCGGGTGAAATCAATAAATGTATGTAATGTGCTCTCGGATATTTATGTGAAGCTGATAAAAGTCGTCGCCACGTGAACGCTTTTGATTACTACATGTTCCCTCAGATTTTATTTGCTACCTGACGTGTTTGATAGGGGTGAACTCGTTTCGAAGTATGAGGCCTACTTTTAGCACTATGACTCGAATGCTCGATGACACATTGATGGACATCCATCAATGTCTCTTATCTCACTTTAGTTTAAACTTTGCAGCAACGTGATTCTCCGTTTCTCCGAGTCGTATAGCAGTTAATTTATTATTATTGTGTTAGATTGTTTCAAGTGAACTCAAAATGCCGACGAGTAAGACGAGTAAGTGTTCATTTCAAGAAAAATACGGAGATGAATGGTTCTTCATAAAACGAGGGAGGCGTGACTATGAAGCAGAATGTGGAATTTGTAAATGTTATGATATTATTGCGGATGGGGGAAGAGCAGATGTTAATGATGATTTAGCTGACGTAAATCACATATGATACGTGCACTCTGGAAGCACTTAAAGAAATGGACAGTTACCTTGTTTCAAATTCATTCAAACACGGCCAGTTAATAACAACAGCGAAATTACCAATGTGCTGTCATACCGTTAAACAGTATCACGTCTTGGAAATCAGTGAACTATACTTTCACACTAAGCTCCAAACTTTTTAATGTGCCTGAAGCCACAAACAATGTGGCGTTGGGCATAACAAAATCAACAGCAATTGTGAAATGATTGTTAGCGCTCGACACTGTCAAACAAATACACATTGATCTTTCAAAATTACGTTATTTTTGGTATAACTGCAGCTGTTCGCAACTAAATACGGCATTTGCTCGAATATTTCACTTTTTTAAGCTTAAGAGAAGTAGCCCACTTTGCTGCGTTTTCTGCTTCCCAAATTACGTCCATTCTTACTCAGTTTGAGAGGAGTGTCCCGGTTTGTCAGAAAGAAATTATGGCAACCCCAAGATACATAGAAAGCTAAAAGAAAAGTTATCACGAAATGGCGGCGAGCATTACCTACGTTTAATCTTACGTTCGGTTTTGACGAATAGCAGAAACCTGACAACCAGCAGGACACAGGCAGTGCTGGCAGACCGGCACAGACTTCTCCATCGGGCTCAGACCAGCATTCATCTGCAGGTGGGGTAGGATGCTGCGTTCCTGTTGGCTACCTGCTGGAAGTGGTGGTTGGAGGGAACAGAGAGTATATAAAGGCCACTCCATCCCCCCCCCCCCCCCCACCAAAAAAAAAAAAATTTATTACCATCTAGCCAATGTCTTTTTAAACCATTTAAAAAAAAAACAAGACAACCAAAAAGCTATTGTTTTAATGTCAATTTTTATTATTTAAGGCGTAACCACATGGCTTGAACTTCTATTTTCAGACTGGGCAATCCTAGATGCCCCAATATATTCTGCAGCGGCCAGTCGCCCTCATACCGCCGTCAACCACTGTAGTGTGAGGTCGATTGTCTTGCTCGTGTACTTTAATCGTCAGTGTGCTCCTTTTTTGAGTGCGTGTTACCAGTTTAGGTGAAAAATGAAGCAGTCAGTTGCATCAAGCACCATCGGTAGTGCCAGTGGTGGCAAACGGCAGAGACCATTGAAACAGAATGGGGAATTGCCTGGCAAGTACAGATTCAATTCTACACTCCTGGAAATGGAAAAAAGAACACATTGACACCGGTGTGTCAGACCCACCATACTTGCTCCGGACACTGCGAGAGGGCTGTACAAGCAATGATCACACGCACGGCACAGCGGACACACCAGGAACCGCGGTGTTGGCCGTCGAATGGCGCTAGCTGCGCAGCATTTGTGCACCGCCGCCGTCAGTGTCAGCCAGTTTGCCGTGGCATACGGAGCTCCATCGCAGTCTTTAACACTGGTAGCATGCCGCGACAGCGTGGACGTGAACCGTATGTGCAGTTGACGGACTTTGAGCGAGGGCGTATAGTGGGCATGCGGGAGGCCGGGTGGACGTACCGCCGAATTGCTCAACACGTGGGGCGTGAGGTCTCCACAGTACATCGATGTTGTCGCCAGTGGTCGGCGGAAGGTGCACGTGCCCGTCGACCTGGGACCGGACCGCAACGACGCACGGATGCCCGCCAAAACCGTAGGATCCTACGCAGTGCCGTAGGGGACCGCACCACCACTTCCCAGCAAATTAGGGACACTGTTGCTCCTGGGGTATCGGCGAGGACCATTCGCAACCGTCTCCATGAAGCTGGGCTACGGTCCCGCACACCGTTAGGCCGTCTTCCGCTCACGCCCCAACATCGTGCAGCCCGCCTCCAGTGGTGTCGCGACAGGCGTGAATGGAGGGACGAATGGAGACGTGTCGTCTTCAGCGATGAGAGTCGCTTCTGCCTTGGTGCCAATGATGGTCGTATGCGTGTTTGGCGCCGTGCAGGTGAGCGCCACAATCAGGACTGCATACGACCGAGGCACACAGGGCCAACGCCCGGCATCATGGTGTGGGGAGCGATCTCCTACACTGGCCGTACACCACTGGTGATCGTCGAGGGGACACTGAATAGTGCACGGTACATCCAAACCGTCATCGAACCCATCGTTCTACCATTCCTAGACCGGCAAGGGAACTTGCTGTTCCAACAGGACAATGCACGTCCGCATGTATCCCGTGCCACCCAACGTGCTCTAGAAGGTGTAAGTCAACTACCCTGGCCAGCAAGATCTCCGGATCTGTCCCCTATTGAGCATGTTTGGGACTGGATGAAGCGTCGTCTCACGCGGTCTGCACGTCCAGCACGAACGCTGGTCCAACTGAGGCGCCAGGTGGAAATGGCATGGCAAGCCGTTCCACAGGACTACATCCAGCATCTCTACGATCGTCTCCATGGGAGAATAGCAGCCTGCATTGCTGCGAAAGGTGGATATACACTGTACTAGTGCCGACATTGTGCACGCTCTGTTGCCTGTGTCTATGTGCCTGTGGTTCTGTCAGTGTGATCATGTGATGTATCTGACCCCAGGAATGTGTCAATAAAGTTTCCCCTTCCTGGGACAATGAATTCACGGTGTTCTTATTTCAATTTCCAGGAGTGTATAACAGTAACTTTTCTCTTCCACTAAGAATTTCGTAGTATTGACTGCATTTCTTCTGGTTGTTTCAACTCATACACACTAGCACCAAATCGTGGGTGAAATGAATGCTGTAGTGCAACAGCAGAGACAGTGGAAGCAACTGCAGCAGCAGCAGCAGATCGGCTGCATTGTAAATATATATTCCATCTTTGTCGTACTGGAGTGACCAGCGAGTCTGTAGATGACTTCGAGGGATCAAAATCGATAACTGTAACTTTTTTTCCACTAAGAATTCCATATTGAATATAACTCTTATTTTTTTTTCAGAATATATCCAGAGAATAAATGAAAAGGCCGACAGGAAACAACTGCAGCAATAGCAGCAACGCAAAAACAGTGGCTGCAGCTGCAGCTGAACCAGCAGCAACAGCAGCATCAGTGGCTGTAGCTGCAACAGCAATAGCAGTTTCAGGAAATGCAGCAGCGGAAATATCATCATAAGCAGTATATATATTTTTCATCGTATACATAATATGTTGTCAGCAACGAGTCTGAGGGTCTGGAGCGACCAAAAACTATAAAATTTACTTCTTCAATAAGAATTTCATATTGCTGCAATATAGTATGTCGTGTAGTTTCTTTCTCAAAATGTCATTGTTTACGTAATACGTTGCTGTTGTTGTTGTAGATGATTTCGAGGATCAAAATCGATAAACGTTACTTCTTTTCTTTTCACTAAGAAATTCGTATTGCTTCAGTATATATAGCCCTTAAATTTTTTCATCTCCGTAGTACTGTGTTTATATAATTAAATTTCATCGTATATCTAATATGGTACATAGTCTTTGTTGTTGTAAGATGATTTCCTAGCAGATGAAGGAGGGAGACAGGGAGAGGTATGCGATGGAGATATGCAGGAGCCATTGCAAATGTACAAATGTGTGTGAAATCTTATGGGACTTAACTGCTAAGGTCATCAGTCCCTAAGCTTACACACTACTTAACCTAAATTATCCTAAGAACAAACACACACACCCATGCCCGAGGGAGGACTCGAACCTCCGCCGGGACCAGCCGCACAGTCCATGACTGCAGCGCCCAGACCGCTCGGCTAATACCGCGCGGCGAGCCATTGCAGATCTCACTTTGTTTCTCATAGTTTTTGTGTGTATATGTTTTTTATTGTTGGACGATTATGTTGCAGGTGATATCAGTGAGATGAAACGATGGGTCCTACCCAGTTCAGGAAGGGAGAAATGCCAAAGTGGGTGGAGGAGACAGAGAGAGACCTTCATCATCATGAGGAAATGAGGGAGATGCCAAGGAGCCAGAGCGAAATAGGTAATATCTACTCACTCTATTTATAAATAACCAGTGTTGTTTCTTTCCTTGCAGCAATCAGTGTCTAGAACGTTGTACTTAGTTGTGTTCGTTATTCTTTCTCTCTTCTACAGCGGCCGTGTCAGGGGAACAATTCACGCAATACGGTGTGGCTCGGCTAACGGGGACGGCAAGGTCCTGTGCGGCATGCTTCGGCAGCAAGGGCGCCGCAAGTCGCTGCGCGTGAAGCCACCGTCGCCGCTGTCGTCGTCGCTGCCGCCGCCGCCTCCCCCGTCGCCGCCCACGCCGCCGCTCCCACACCAACTCCACACTGGAGTCCATGGCTTCTGTCAGCAGTCACCAATTCGTTAACTATCTGCACATTGTCGGGAGTGTGTGCAGTACGATGCCTGCCGCTGCGAGGACAATCCTCAATATTGCCGTGCCCGCTTTCATCGCGTAACCTGCTTGCCCACCGACTAAATGTACTGCGATCGACAGCAGCATCTCCATACACCTTTTTCAACCTCTTGTGGATGTTTCCCACTGTCTAGTTTTCACAGCACAGGAATTCTATGACAGCACGTTGCTTCTGACGAACGTCAAGTGTAGCAGCCATCTTGTAGACATGCTGTGACGGCGTCACTCACGGGAACAGGTTGAAGTAAGTTTGAAAACAAGCGGGAAGGATGCATCTATACACTGTAAAACTTTCACACATGCAGAATGAAAACTGTATTTTTACAAAAATAGTGGCATTTCTTTTGGAGTGACTCTCGTACCGAAGGATAAAACTAATAAGCATGCATGCATTAATGTCGAAAATAGAAAGGATCAGGCTTGTTTTGAATGGTCAATCCTGGCTTGCGAGAGAAATTACAATTACAGAGATCACCCTGAATGTTCCCATACGTACCATGTAGGTGATAATATTCGTGGATGTTATAACTTTGATGGTGTCGAGTTCAAGGTTGAGGACATACCTAAATTAAAGGCGCAGAATACCGGAATATCGTTTCATGTTTATGACCTGGAAAAGAAAAGCAAATCAGATGAGCAGAACAAGCGTATTTCTTCGGCCCCCTCCATTTCTCAAAATTTGCCGGTGAGCGTAAGAAGCACGTAAATACGCTCTTATTCTCCGATGAGAAAAATAAGGAGAAGGTCAATTATCATTATGTTTGGATCAAAGACATGTCCTGACTCCTTTCCTCCTAACTATCAACCAATTGTTGTGTAAAGCATATTTGCTTAAGGTGCCTCAATAATTTTTCGTCAGACAAGCTACTAGCAGAGCATCCAAAAGATTGCGCTTCCAAGGACCCGGTACGTGTTATTATGCCTACTGAGGAAAACAAATTCATAAAGTTTAAAAATGCTCACCACAAGCAACGATGCCCGTTTGTAATTTACATGGACTATGAATTCTCCTTGCTCCTGTGACCCGCTGTGAAGGTGACCCCAAGACCTCACATACCATGTTTACAAAAAAACACCGTATGGGGTAGCGAACCATATTGCATCATCCTATGATTCGGGTCTTAACCGCTACAAATCAGATGTCAAGCATAATGCTGCGGTTCGGCTGCTCACTGAGCTCGAAAATCTTTCGTGGGAGGTTGATACGCTTTACTCTAGAAACTCGTTGAAACTCTACCTCAGGAGGATATGCATATCACTCGAGCTGCATTTCCCGAAGAGGAAAAGTTTCAACTTGTGAACAGGAAGGGGGTTTTCTCGTATGAATATGCGCTTAGTATGGCAAAACTCAACGAAACCATGCTACACGGCACAATCGCATTCTCCAGCAACTTCACAGGCGATGCCATAACGGATCCAGAGTATGAGTGTCTGGATGAAATTCAACATCTCCACTTTAGGACAGTATGCACTGTTTTACATGGACACCGGCGTGTGCTTACTTGCGGACGTTTTCGAGAAATTGCGGAGTCTGCACAGAATTTTGTGAGATTTATTCGAGGACCAACAAGGTGCATAATCACTTACATCCCCAAAGATGCTTGGGATTTATTTATTCTTCTAGCCGTTGTGGATGAAACTGTGAGATGCACAAACCTAGAAGCAAGAAGTATTTGTGTACCAAGAAAAATACACTGGTATGATGTAGCTAGAGACGAAATGTTCGCCTTCTGGGGAATTTCACTTCATTCTGGAGCGATAAGGGTTCGTATGTTCCAATCAGGGAACTTTTTCTGGGAAAGTTTTCCAATCCGTTATATAGAGCTACAATGTCTGTGAGTCGGTTTGAGGCAATAAGAAGATTCATTAGATTTGATGACAAAAGAACAAGAGAGGTTAGGTTACAAACTGATAAGCTTGCTGTATATTTTATGTATGGAAAATATTTACAGGACAGTGCAAGAAAATAACGATACCTAAAAGTGATGATACTGTGGATGAACAGCTGGTTCCATTTAGGGGCCGTTGTGTGTTTGTGCAACATATGCCAAACAAGCCTCGAAAGTATGGAATGAAAATATTCTGGATGTGCAAAGCTGAAACTGGTTATCCCATTGACAGGATTGTGTACATGGGAAGAGAACCAGGTGAGCCACTCCAGAAAATTTTGGGCCTTACCACAGTGAAGACCCTTGCAGGCAATGTTGTTGGTACAGCCAGAAATATTACTGCAGATCATTACTTTACAAGTGTACCATTGGCGGAACATCTGTTGAGTAATAACCTAACTGTTGTGGGAACAATCAGGATAAATAAAAGAGAAATTCTAAAAGAGATTAAGCCAAATAGAAGCAGAGCAGTAAACTCAAGTATATTTGCATTTACAAAAGAAATGACGATTCTTAGTTTTTCGCTAAAGAAAAACAAGTATATAATCATCATAAGTAACATTCACCATGATAAATCTATAGGTGAACAACATACAAAACGGAAGCTTGAGATTGTGAAATTTTATAACCAAACGAAGGGTGGTGGGGATGTTATGGATCAACCTGGGGCTAATTATACATTCAAAAGACAAACTAAACGGTGGCCAATGGCTCTCTGGTGCAACATAACCGATGTATGCACTCTAAATGCCTTTATTCTTTACAAAACATAACATCGCACATATCACGAATGGCTTTTGCACAAGAGGAGACTTTTCATCAAGGACCTTTCAGTGGAGATGATCCAACCGTTAATGATCAGAAGAGCGTCTAATCCCTTTAAAGAAATACATGTACCTGAAAAGTTCATTACTATTCCTAAAACATAGAACAGCAGTAGTAATAACAACAGCACAGTAAGACATCAAAAGAGAAGGTGTTCATTGTGTCCTGCTTCAAAGGATAGAAAAACTAAGACATTGTGCTGTAAGAACACAAAACATGTGTGCCAGGAACATAGCAAAGTGGTGTGTAACAACTGTAAAAATTAACATCCTTGTTCCCTTAATGATTTGTTCTTTGTGAATATTACAACTGCCAATCTGAGAACAGATTGAGATTATACTGGTGGCTTATGTTTAAGTTTTCATTATGTAATTTATTTAATGAAAATAATTCACGATTAAAAATGTACTTCTTTTAATTTAATGAAAGTGTTAAAAATGTTCACAGCTGCCTCATATTATACTGATAAACCTTAAAACAAAATATTTGTGCATGTTAACATCCACAAAATACTTTTTTCGTTTAAATTCTCGAATTAGACATAATGAGTCCTATAGATCGAGGACATATAAATGTGCAGAACATATAGGTCATGCACAAAAGGGTTAATAGCGATAGCAAAAGCATGACCATCTTTGCACAATACACTCACTAACACTCCTCAAATCCACTATTAGAATCACGGCATTACCTTATTCATCGACATCCTGCACACACTTGAAGTTGAATAACTGAATGTCGATGGATTAACAGTGATTATTCAGTTTCATACAGCTGGTGCTCTGGAAGAGACAAACACAAGTCTGTTGTACGCTTGGAATAAAGCATTCTTTGCATTCAGCCTATAGGAGGTTCCTACATACCATGGTATTCCTATCTGAAATTTCAGCTCTCGCACACACATGTTATAAGATCTAAATAGGTCTGTATCGTTAAGTCGCCGTTACTCGCACATGTAACAAATAAATCTTTGTATGACTCTGTAACAGACTCTTTTGTTTTTTCGCAACAAACTCAATTTTGCCAGCTACAACTATAGATCCGTCTCGCGGTGATTCTGTTCCTGCTTCAAAGTGTTAAACAGGTACGGTGCTTAGCAACAGGAACTTAAAAATGTGCTTAGACTAGAACAGTTCTGCGGTTTCTCCACCCATCTGCTTGACCTCTGAAAATTAACTCCGAATCGACGTTCTCTAGTATATATTGCACTCGCAATGATTTCTTAGTCAGGGGAAATTTGTATGATCTGGGTGGTTGGTAGGTCCACAGTAACTATGCGTGGAATGCACTGACACAAACCCTGACTTGGTTGTCTCAACATATATAAGACGCCACTGTGTGTTGGCTGGGTTTACAAGTACCAAATTATGAAAAGCCTTCGTGGAAGTGGTGAAATGGATAAAATAAAAAAAGACTAGGGATTTTTTAAAAATTGTAATTACATCAGGAAAGGACTTGGAAGAGCAGTTGAACGGAATGGACAGTGTCTTGAAAGGAGGATATAAGATGAACATCAACAAAAGCAAAACGAGGATAATGGAATGTAGTCAAATTAAGTCGGGTGATGCTGAGGGAATTAGATTAGGAAATGAGACACTTAAAGTAGTAAAGGAGTTTTGCTATTTAGGGAGTAAAATAACCGATGATGGTCGAAGTAGAGAGGATATAAAATGTAGACTGGCAATGGCAAGGAAAGCGTTTCTCAAGAAGAGAAATTTGTTAACATCGAATATAGATTTAGGGGTCAGGAAGTCGTTTCTGAAAGTATTTGTATGGAGTGTAGCCATGTATGGAAGTGAGACATGGACGATAACTAGTTTGGACAAGAAGAGAATAGAAGCTTTCGAAATGTGGTGCTACAGAAGAATGCTGAAGATAAGGTGGGTAGATCACGTAACTAATGAGGAGGTATTGAATAGGATTGTGGAGAAGAGAAGTTTGTGGCACAACTTGACTAGAAGAAGGGATCGGTTGGTAGGACATGTTCTGAGGCATCGAGGGATCACAAATTTAGCATTGGAGGGCAGCGTGGAGGGTAAAAATCGTAGAGGGAGACCAAGAGATGAATACACTAAGCAGATTCAGAAGGATGTAGGTTGCAGTAGGTACTGGGAGATGAAGAAGCTTGCACAGGATAGAGTAGCATGGAGAGCTGCATCAAACCAGTCTCAGGACTGAAGACCACAACAACAACAACAATTCATCGACAAATATGTGATGGCGGGAGGCTTTTTTGCTATTGGGCACTGCGAAAACGAGGCCAGCTCGTGCGAGTGTGAACGTATCATATTTTGTTTTTTGTACACCTATAAATGATAGTCATAAATGTTGTGCTGCTGCTTGAACGTAAGTTACTGTGGCTTGTGTTCCGACATATCACGAGACATCTGTGGGAAGTATTCCGACTAGTATCCACGTAAAAAAATTTATATAAGTCTAGTCTTAAGGGGAGGATAGATTTTATGTGAATTGTGATTTCAACCCATTGAGGAGTATGATAGATTCATTTCGTCAACATCTCCACAATATAGCAATTCGAGGGTTCAACTGGATCTGCTATAATGTACAAACAGGATGGGCAATACAGCTGTAACAAAATGAATATACAGAGCATCCCCTCATTGGGTTCCCTAAGCAGATCCTCACGTTTTCCTTGTTGCACTATCGGCTGCGACGTTGTTTACAGTACATCAATTTTCCTTGCTCACTGTGAATGACAGCCTCTCAGATAATGCCTAAAAAAAGAGGAGTCTTTGTCCTATGACATTTACTCCAAAATAATGGTTTAAAAGTTGTAACTGAGACAAGGGAAAAATTGGACTTGCCCTAGCAAGGCAGGATAAAATAACTTGTATGTGGTAGTAGATCTAGCGATGATTCTTCTTGGTCCTGGCTCTTGGCACCACATCTATGACGCATTGCCAATCCCGGGGCGTGAAGATCGGATGGGAATTAATCAGCGCCAGGTCTTTTTTAGAGATGACGTTGTGCAGGTTGGCAGCTGCCCAACCAAAGTCATATGGTTGGTGGAGAAGAGGGGGTTTGGGAACATCGGGGGGGGGGGGGGAGATAAAAGGGTACGGATGGTATAGGTTCGGATATGTACCATCTCGCAGCGACTCCGCTAGCATGTCCATTACCAGCTTAGCCGCTCGCGGGTTGTCCGGCAGCGGCAGGTAGTCATGAATTGCGATGTTTGGCAGCCTGCTCTCGGACCATAGCAGTGACTTGTGCTGCCTCTTCGTCGTCCTCTTCTTCCGGCTGCTGTACCATCTCCTCCATTTCCTCGAAACCTCTCCAGCAACCTGTGTTTCCGCGTCGGTCAGAGAGGCGGTCGTCTGAGTTTTCTGTGTCTACCCCCTTGCTTGTGGGGTTCGGCGCCTCTTCTTTGCGAGTCCAAGGGTCAAGGCCTCTGTCAGTTGCCACATCTGACGGCGCGCCTCTTCCAATTCTGCCCTCAGGGACGCCCTCTCCTCCGCCATGGCAGATTTAAGCACGGCAACGGCTTCATCCGTGGCTTTCTGTAACGACTCGCGGAAACTATCGTAGTCGTCTTCTTCGCGGATGCGTGGCCCGCTTCCCCTTCTCGGATAGAGGAGCGGGGAGGCCGCCTTGTCTTGTCGGGCCACTTCTCCAGTTTTAGCGGCCTCAGTCTTCTTATTCCGGTTCTGCTTGCTCAAATACCTTACGTAGTTGCAACGACGATGGTTTGCAGCGTGTGCGCCGCCGCAGTTGACGCACTTCAGAGCAGCATCTCGCGGCTTATTACAGTCGCGTGTATCATGTGCCTTCGCACACTTCATACACGCGACCGTATTGCTGCGGGACTTTGCTACATGGCCAAGCTGTTGGCATTTGTAGCTCTGCTGCGTCTTTATCTTCTTCTCGCTCTTCTTTTCGCTTTGCACTTCATAGGCCAGGTGCTCCAGTAGGACGGCGAGAAGGCGAGATCTTGACTTCCCCTTGGCTTCGCCTCCCTTGCCATGTCCAGCCATGTCTGCGACGTACAACAGCGACAGTGACGAAGTTAACTGCCAACAGTATACCAACCCGCATCGGTGATGTATTTCCCAACCCTTTCGTCCGTAGCTTCGCTGCTGATTATCAGATAGTACCGGACTCCTGTGCTTTTACAACACTTGTTTGAGAGAGACTTGGCAAGATGCAGCACCTTCCGGAAGCGCTGACTGGAAGACTTAAACGTCAAATAATTTCCGAGAACTGGCGAAAATTGAGGCACCTAGCCGGTGTTGAGTGTGGGCATATTATAATTTTTTCGGGTGCTGCACATATATAAACGATAACTGCGCAGTTTGTCTGCAATGTGTATATGTTGCAGTGCAAAGTTACTATTGCTGGCAAGTGCAAGGAAACTAGATTTGTCCGGTCGTAGGGGAGGTATAGAATCAACATCGGTAGCCGTAAAGGTATGAGACAGATGTTACGTGGAAGATTATGTTCACTATAGTTACTGACATTCGTTCCCGAACCACAGCCGTCAAGAGCAGACATTTCCAGTACATCAAACGGTGTCAGACTGCAGCCACAATCGTAATATTTAATTGTAGTTACATTCATAAATATGTGTCTGGTTTCCAATATTCCTGTGAGCCTGTAGATGGCCGTGGTCGGAGCCGGACCGCCATTGTTCCGGGCTGGGGCTTGCCCATCCCTTGTACATCAGTTCGGGGAGTCCGAGAAAGCTTCTGGTCTGCGCGGCTTACAGTGATTTGGCTCGCGGCTCCCCCTGGATGGGTGAATAATGAACTAATATCCAGTTTGTTTTGAGTCGTCTTTGGGCTCGCATGTGTCGCATGTATACTTAGTGGAAATTTGAGAAGATTTAATATGACAAGTGTTTGCACTTGCAGTATTGATAGCTTTCGAACTCCTACCACTCAAGACCTCGTGGGTGGTGGACCCTCCATGGCTAGTGGGCCTCTCTGGTTGACACGCACTTCCGTGGCTGCAATTATGGTCTGCGCTTACGGCGGTAGTTCCCTCCGGTCTCTGGCGCTGTACTGCAGCACGGTGCGTGCGGGCGTCTGGAAGGTGAGTATGTGGAGGAATGTTTTCAACGATCTCAGTCATCTAGCCATGAATGGATTGTGTTTTTCAATACATCGCAGCAGTATTTTATGTTGTTACTATCCCATCACACGGTAGAGCTTTCCCTCCCTCCTTCTTCGTCCTGGTGTAGCTGAGAGAACCAGTCAACTTAGGAATTCTATAGTACTTACGAAAAAGAAAATACACCTAGCAAACATGTAGTGGTCTGGGAATCTCTAACTGTGCCAGTATAAATTCACGTTGATATTTAAAATTCCAACTATCATTTCATACATCACTGCTTCCAAACGTAACATCAAATAATAAGAGGTCTGGATTATTTAATGAAATTTCTCATCAAAAATATAACACTGTTGTTTATGCACGAACCATTTGTAACATCTTCAAGATGTGATACTCCACAACAGATTTAAGAACTCCTTAAGCACTCTGTGAAGTGTACCGCAAGAAAAGTGCACCAGGAAGGCTGGGACAGTTTAGAGTCCATGGCAGAATGAAATATCTCATGCTAGTTCCTATGTCATCTGCAAAGCAAACTACAGCTCTTTATCTCCCTCTCTCTCTCTCTCTCTCTCTCTCTCTCTCTATATATATATATATATATATATATATATATATATATATATATATATATATATATATATATACTCCTGGAAATGGAGAAAAGAACACATTGACACCGCTGTGTCAGACCCACCATACTTGCTCCGGACACTGCGAGAGGGCTGTACAAGCAATGATCACACGCAAGGCACAGCGGACACACCAGGAACCGCGGTGTTGGCCGTCGAATCGCGCTAGCTGCTCAGCATTTGTGCACCGCCGCCGTCAGTGTCAGCCAGTTTGCCGTGGCATACGGAGCTCCATCGCAGTCTTTAACACTGGTAGCATGCCGCGACAGCGTGGACGTGAACCGTATGTGCAGTTGACGGACTTTGAGCGAGGGCGTATAGTGGGCATGCGGGAGGCCGGGTGGACGTACCGCCGAATTGCTCAACACGTGGGGCGTGAGGTCTCCACAGTACATCGATGTTGTCGCCAGTGGTCGGCGGAAGGTGCACGTGCCCGTCGACCTGGGACCGGACCGCAGCGACGCACGGATGCACGCCAAGACCGTAGGATCCTACGCAGTGCCGTAGGGGACCGCACCGCCACTTCCCAGCAAATTAGGGACACTGTTGCTCCTGGGGTATCGGCGAGGACCATTCGCAACCGTCTCCATGAAGCTGGGCTACGGTCCCGCACACCGTTAGGCCATCTTCCGCTCACGCCCCAACATCGTGCAGCCCGCCTCCAGTGGTGTCACGACAGGCGTGAATGGAGGGACGAATGGAGACGTGTCGTCTTCAGCGATGAGAGTCGCTTCTGCCTTGGTGCCAATGATGGTGGTATGCGTGTTTGGCGCCGTGCAGGTGAGCGCCACAATCAGGACTGCATACGACCGAGGCACACAGGGCCAACACCCGGCATCATGGTGTGGGGAGCGATCTCCTACACTGGCCGTACACCACTGGTGATCGTCGAGGGGACACTGAATAGTGCACGGTACATCCAAACCGTCATCGAACCCATCGTTCTACCATTCCTAGACCGGCAAGGGAACTTGCTGTTCCAACAGGACAATGCACGTCCGCATGTATCCCGTGCCACCCAACGTGCTCTAGAAGGTGTAAGTCAAATACCCTGGCCAGCAAGATCTCCAGATCTGTCCCCCATTGAGCATGTTTGGAACTGGATGAAGCGTCGTCTCACGCGGTCTGCACGTCCAGCACGAACGCTGGTCCAACTGAGGCGCCAGGTGGAAATGGCATGGCAAGCCGTTCCACAGGACTACATCCAGCATCTCTACGATCGTCTCCATGGGAGAATAGCAGCCTGCATTGCTGCGAAAGGTGGATATACACTGTACTAGTGCCGATATTGTGCATGCTCTGTTGCCTGTGTCTATGTGCCTGTGGTTCTGTCAGTGTGATCATGTGATGTATCTGACCCCAGGAATGTGTCAATAAAGTTTCCCCTTCCTGGGACAATGAATTCACGGTGTTCTTATTTCAATTTCCAGGAGTGTATATATATATATCCCTTTGTATGCAACGATCTTTTATTAAAATGTATTTCGAGTCAGCCTGCTATTAGCATTGTATGTGTGAAATACCTTGTATCCCCTACACACGATCATGTGAGTGGAAATTAATCATGTATTAACTTCAGCAGTATTTCTGGATCGATTCTCTGTCAGGTATTTGCCTTGGAAGGAAGGCATCTTGCGTGGGCTGGTACCCGACAGGTTGCTTCATGCATACTGACCACTTGAAATGGCTGACGTCGGCAGAAAGTGTGGCTCGGCCCGGCAGTAGATGCAGGCCCTGGGATACGTGGCCGGGGTAGCCTGCGCGTGTGGCGCGACAAGAGAAAGTCTTTCAGATATGTTTAAGTGCTCTGTGAAGGTGTAATTATGTGTTTCCTTACGCGATCGGAATGAAAAAAGCGCCGCAATTGTTTATAAATATTCCACACATTGCAATCGGTTTCGTGGCAAATTCTTTAAATAAATTGCATCCCATACACCACCTTGTATCCCGTTAATTTTTTAAAAAACAAGCAGCATTCCACAAATTGTCTACTACATTGTTTAGACGATATACCGAAAGTGATATATTTGAGCTATTTCCCGCTCTTTTTAATCAATTTTGTTATTTATTCAATTAATTCGACATCGCAAGTCGTGCCAGGGGTCTGAGAGGGTGGAAGAGATAAGGGTGACATGGAAAACCGCTTAACAAAACAATAGCTTAAGGACCTATCAATCAAAGGAGAACAATAGATTTACCCTGAATGTATGCACTACTGGCCATTAAAATTGCTACACCACGAAGATGACGTGCTACAGACGCGAAATTTAACCGACAGGAAGAAGATGCTGTGATATGCAAATGATTAGCATTTCAGAGCATTCACACAAGGCTGACGCCGGTGGCGATACCTACAACATGCTTACATGAGGAAGGTTTCCAGACGATTCCTCATACACAAACAGCAGTTGACCGGCGTTGCCTGGTGAAACATTGTTGTGATCCCTCGTGTAAGGAGGAGAAATGCGTACCATCACGTTTCCGACTTTGATCAAGGTCGGATTGCAGTCTACTGCGATTGCGGTTTATCGTATCGCGACATTGCGGCTCGCGTTGGTCGAGATCCAATGACTGTTAGCAGAATTTGGAATCGGTGGGTACAGGAGGGTAATACGGAACGCCATGATGGATCCCAACGCTCTCGTATCACTAGCAGTCGAGATGACAGGCATCTTATCCGCATGGCTGTAACGGACCGTGCAACCACGTCTCGATCCGTGAATCAACGAATAGGGACGTTTGCAAGAAAACAATCATCTGCACGAACAGTTCGACGACGTTTGCAGCAGCATGAACTCTCAGCTCGGAGACCATGGCTCCTGTTACCCTTGATGCTGCATCACAGACAGGATCGCCTGCGAAGGTGTCCTCAATGACGAACCAGGGAGCACGAATGGCAAAACGGCATTTTTTCGGATGAATTCAGGTTCTGTTTACAGCATTATGATGGTCGCATCCGTGTTTGGCGACATCGCGGTGAACGCACATTGGAGCGTGTATTCGTCATCGCCATACTGGCGTATCACCCGGCGTGATGATGTGGGGCTCCATTGGTTACACGTCTCGGTCACGTCTTGTTCGCATTGACGGCACTTTGAACAGTGGACGTTACATTTCAGATGTGTTACGACCCGTGGCTCTACCCTTCATTCGATCCCTGCGAATCCTACATATCAGCAGGATAATGCACGACCGAATGTTGCAGGTCCTGTATGGGCCTTTCTGGATACAGAAAATTTTCGACTGCTGCCCTGGCCAGCACATTCTCCAGATCTCTCACCAACTGAAAACGTCTGGTCAATGGTGGCCGACCAACTGACTCGTCGCAATACGCCATTCAATACTCTTGATGAACTATGGCATCGTGTTGAAGCTGAATGGGCAGCTGTACCTGGACACGCCATCCAAGCTCTGTTTGACTCAATGCCCAGACGTATCAAGGCCGTTATTACGGCCAGAGGTGGTTGTTCTGGGTACCGATTTCTCAGGATCTATGCACCCAAACTGCGTGAAAATGTAATCACATGTCAGTTCTAGTATAATATACGTATTTGTCCAATGAATACCCGTTTATCATCTGCATTTCTTCTTGTTGTTGCAATTTTAATGGCCAGTAGTGTACTTGCCCTTGATGTAGGGAACCCGCAATGTAGCGTGACATGAATACTGCAGTACTGCAGTATCTACCTGATCAGATGCAACGCGAATCATATCTGTCAACCAATCCTGAGTTTCTAAAGAACCCGGTTGAACATGATGTGTACTCTTGTTAAAACTGAAACGAATGGTACCCCGACGAGGGATATTCTTGGGGAAACTCAACAGCGTTATTTGGCGCGGGCGGAGAACGCCGTCACCAAAGAATAAACCAACAACAAACTCTGCTAGGTAAGAACGATGCGACACCGGCCGACATACACACACAAGACTCAGTAAACACAAATTAGACACTCGCGGCTCTGTGGCACAGGCGGAAGTAAGAACAACGTGCTCGCTCGACGATAAGGCGGAACTCGGGCCGCTAGACCATGGGCGCAGACGTAGTATAATACCTAAAACAGAAGTAAAGACTTCCTTCAAGAACTTCTGCAGCCTACAGTTTTATCAGATTGTGTAGATAGCTGGACTTGGAAAATTATCAGTGTCGCGATCAGCGCTGACTTAGACTCTGTGGCAGCTAACCACTGGCCTGGATTTATGTCAAAGAGTGTACCTACTTGGTGCAAGCCACAACTGCCCCTCCAATTAAATGCCACGGTGTTATTTCCATGTCCAAATTATTCATATTAGCTGTCAAGATCTCGTCATAGTCCAATTACAATTTATACACCTCCCGTAACGGTCTGATGATCAGGCCACAGCATATGTGGCAATCTGGAACGTGCATCAATGGTACTGGAAACAGCAGAATGCCGTTCACAGCAATTGGGAACATGACTGCACTTCTTCTGGCCGTGAGATCTTGGGAATTTCAATTTTACGTTTTATTTTCTGTTTAGTAATATTCTCAAGACATTAAAATCTTCTTCGGTGTAAGCTGTTTACTCTTCTGCATATTCTAGTGGGCTTTCCACACAGAACTTTAAGCTTACCACTTAAGCAAACAAATTGCAATTACATGTAATTATTCCATAGTTTTAACTCTCTAAATGTCTTTTCTATTGCTAGATCCACATTGTCGAGAATACTACATACATATACAATGAATCATCATTTTAAGTAGAGCCAAAGAGGTATGGAAGACTATTAACAAATTTTTCTTGTATCCTCTAATATAGTAAACGTTCTTGGTTTTCTATAAATATTCCAACATGTGGCAACATTCCACCGGTAGTTACAGTAGATGCTGATAATCCTCCTTGTCGTATACAAATTTTAGTTTAAAGTAGTTTGTAAGCATTGTTTGCATCACTGTAATCCATTGTTTTTTAATAGAAGTTTATATTCTTTTCTAATGGCAGTTGTTTTTCCCAAACAGTCCTGTCTATATTTTTTTATTTTGATATCTTCCATTCCCAGTTTTATTTTGTGAACAAATAACACATTAACTACTCTTAAAGGAGTAACTTTTGTATTAGGGAATGGGTTAAGTCTGTTAGAGACATTGCTTCTTTTTCTTAAGACCTGCTGAATAACATCTGTGGAAACCAATTATCTTACGAACATGTTGCCAAGACAGCGGCTGAACACCTTCTTTATCAACTTAGGTCAGAACAGCATGTGCAACATGCGGTCTTGCATTATCTTTTAGACAGATATTGTCACGGAGACCTCGGTGACACGGCACAACCACCGGCCATAGCACGTCGGAAATGTAACACCTGCGGAGCAAATTAAGAGCTATGCAAACAAGAGTTGATCATTTTGAATATCCAGTAGCGCACCATACCAGCTGCTGGGTCTGTATTACAGTAATGAATGCAATATGACGACCTTTGTTCTCCTTGGAGTCTCTATTCATTGATGTCTCCACAGTGATGATGTACAAAGGACAATAACTCTTGTGAGAAGATTACATGGTGTCGCTCCTGTGTCCGACATTAGCGTTTTCATGTGGCGCACATCAATCGGGGCACCTCTCTCTGCTGCTACATCAAGAGAAACTACAACAATGCTCACCATGCTGACGATCCATGGTGTTCCAGACGTCGTCGCACTCTCCGTGTACAGCCTGTTTCGCTGGAAACAAGCTGTTTTTCTGACTCCAGGTCTGTGACATGGTTCTATGATCCTGCAGAGCTGAGCGAATAGTAAGTTGGTTCCCTTAGGCGCTAGTCATATGGGGCAACTGTGATCCTGCATAGTACGGAGTGGGTCGTCCTGAACCTATCTTTTCTCTCTTCTCATGACAGCCATGGACCCCGAAACACGTGAACAGCAATATCACGGAATAAACAACAATCTCTGTGTGCCACGATCGTGACACTGTCAAATCATTTCTTGTTACTTGAAATTTGATGCGATAAACGTAAAAAAGTCTTTAAAAGCCCAAAACTTGTAATACTTTTCATTTAAACTGGGAAGTACAGTCAGGGCCCAGAGACCAAGCAATGCTGAGTGGTCGCTTTGTCCATCCTCTGCCAACAGCGTAACTGAATGCTGTTTCAAGAGGCATGTGGATAACAGACTTCTTTACCAGACATCGTCACCTTTCTTATATTCGTCACCACTATTTCTCATTCAAGTAGCTCCTCAATTGCGCTCACAAGACTGAATACATCGTGTTTCAGTGTTTCCACCAAGGAAAAACCCATTCTGTACTGGGTATCGAACTCAGGAATTCTTCAAGGCAGTCAGACACACTGATCGCTCAGATATGCAGACGAAGATGTAAGGACAAAATATGTTTAAGGACAATATATCGTAGAGCTCTAAGCATTAGACAGGAAACAGTGAGTTATCACGAGTGAGGAAAGAAATAGAATCAAATAGGATCAAATTCAGGTCATGTGTTTTATTACAGAGTAACAGTGCAGGAGGAAATCCTGGTGTAAGTTTCACTGCAGTCAGGAAAACTAAAACCAATATTATAGCTATTGTAACAACCAGAAGTAGGACAGCAATAGTTCATTAAAACATCACTAAAAGATGTTTCATGGATATTACTTAAGTCAATGCTCCAACATGCTCACATTCTAATGTAAAAAATAACATATCTCTACAAAGAGTTACAGAAATTAATTTAAAAAAACAGAAAATCCCACTATATGCTGATAACAGCGAATCTTAAAGCAAAATAAGGACCAAAAGTAAACAAAAATTCCACAGAGTGAAGCTTCAGACATGATATCGCAAAAGACAGAAGTCACACATTACTATAACAAGCAGAAAGATGGCACATATTTTTCCTTAACTCATTCTTTTAGATGGAAACAAATAGGGACTATACATGACAAGGCCCAAATGGAACCAAAAATTAAATTAACTGTATTTTTAAACAATGAGGAAATTATACATTTATGATAGTTTTAACGTACTTTCGAATTTCAGTATCATAGGCTAATAATAGCCCGAGTAAAAACAGACACAAAGCTACAAACAAACAAACTTGTCAGGCACAAAACTAGACTGTAGATTATAATAATATATTTCAAAATATGAAGATACACTAAGTCAAATCTATCACCTGGTTCAACATGTTAGAAGGTAATAATAGAAAGGACCAGTTATTTAACAAAGATAAGGGTGTCATTCCAAAATTTCTGCACACTGTAAGACATAATTAAACAAAATAATTTATTTTACAAAATGACATTATAGTCCTTCAGTAGAATCTCCTAATCTCCATTCTTGCTTATGACAGCTCCTCAACGTTTTGGCAACTTCTGTATTCCGCGGATAGGGTTCCTTCATTGTTGAGCTGACTGACTACTCGGGCCGCCTTCCTGGAAGCTTTATCAGTTGTATCAAAACGTTTTCGTCAGAGCTGTTCCTTCAACTTTGGGAACAAATCAAAGTCTGGTGGACTCACATCAGAACTGTATGGTGGGTGAGGGAAATTTTCCCATCCATAATTGCTGACCATTTCTCTCACTGGTGGGGCAATATTTGGTCTTCCATTATCGCGGAAAATGAGAACACCAGCAGCAAACACGTCAGGCCTTCTTTGAAGAATTTTCGGGCGCATAATATGTTGCAGAAGCAGCTTGTAGTACGCGCCGGTTACAGTCGTCCCCATGGGCACCCTGTTTGTAGCTACGACTCCATTCACGTCATATGCAAAGATCATTGACACTTTCACCTTTGATCGTCAGCGGCGGAATTTTGTCAGGCTTGAAGAGGCGTCACGTTTCCATTGCGATGACTCAGATTTCGGTTCTGACTCAAAATCTCGTATTTAGGTTTCATCAAATGTAATAATCCTTTTCAGAAACTGTTGAAGCAATGCTTCTGCGATTCTTTCGCTGCCTGCGTTCTGCTCTTCACTCAGATCGTGTGGAACCCATCTGGCAGCAACTTTTCTCATCTTGAATTTTTCAGTTACGATTTTGTCAAGTGAAGTAACAGATATTCTGGCCAAATATGAAATTTCCTCACTTGTTTTTCATCGATTATCTCTTAAAATGTCATTAAAATAACGTGAGAGGTGTAGTCTGGATTGTCCTCAGTGCTTACCCGACCTTCACAAAAGCAAGCAGACCACCGTGATACTGTGCTATGATCTACTACACTATTCCCACATACCTCTCGCAAAGCGTTCTATATTTTCGTTGGGTTCTTTCCACATAGGGATTCGATTTTGATGTAGGGACGCAGTTCACTATGTGTAATCCGACCTGATTCTGTTTCAGCTTCCATTTTAAAACTGAATTACTGATGACACGGCCACATGAACCAGCAAACAAGTATACGACGATCACTCCTGAAGTCTCGCTCACAACTGACATGAATTTTAACTTGACCACGCCACTGTAACGGTCGTGCATGCGCGGTGTGCGGGACTTTTTAATGACGCTTGTACTTAGCTAAACCGGAAATGATGCTGCAAGTATGAAGAAAGCAAAACAAATAAAATTTTTATTCGAACAGCAAAACTATTAAAGAGAAGGTGACAGTTCGCATAAATGATTAAAGTAACAGGATAGAATTTGATTAATTAAAAACACATTTCTGTAATAATCTTAGAGAGGACGTCAGGGAAGCAATGAAAATTTTGTTGTCAGAAAAAAATCGATTTGTAAGAGTATGAACAAATGAAAACAGAATTTTATGTTGGGTAAGATGGTATATCAACAAACAAACAAAAATATTAGAAGAAGCTGAAGATTTCTTTAAATTAATGTATAGTGCAAGACGTATGTAGTTTATAACAAAAAATACCGTATCAGAATGGAGTGTGGATGAGATGCACAAAGAAAAAAAAATAAAAGGAATAACAGCATACAAAACTGTTAAGGTTTTCTTGGCAACTTGTTGACAAACTGCCTGTTGGCTTCTGTCTCAGGTTCTTCGATCGACGTTCGTCTGATGATTTTTCGGACGTTTCGCCAGCACGAGTGGCTGGCAGTGTCAAAGTTTCACCCTCCATTGCTGATGGTGGACTGGAGCCGAGCTCGCGTCAGCAAACTACACTACGTGATCAAAAGTATCCGGACATCCCCAAAAACATACGTTTTTCGTATTACGTGCATTGTGCTGCCACCTACTGCCAGGTACTCCACATCAGCGACCTCAGTAGACACAAGACATTGTGAGAGAGCAGAATGGGTCGCTCCGCGGAACTCACGGACTTCGAACGAAGTCAGGTGATTAAATGTTATTTGTGCCATACGTCTGTACTTGAGATTTCTACACTCCTAAACCTCCGTAGGTCTTCTGTTTCCGAAGCGATAGTGAAGTGGAAACGTGAAGGGACACGTACAGCACAAAACTTTTGATCACATACTGTAGGAAGAGAACTGCACCGGAAATGACCGCGGAGAAACCCTTGGACGTTGGCGCGCCAGGTGCATATACGAGGTGCATTCAAGTTCTAAGGCCTCCGATTTTTTTTCTGATTAACTACTCACCCGAAATCGATGAAATTGGCGTTACTTCTCGACGTAATCGCCCTGCAGACGTACACATTTTTCACAACGCTGACGCCATGATTCCATGGCAGCGGCGAAGGCTTCTTTAGGAGTCTGTTTTGACCACTGGAAAATCGCTGAGGCAATCGCAGCACGCCTGGTAAATGTGCGGCCACGGAGAGTGTCTTTCATTTTTGGAAAAAGCCAAAAGTCACTAGGAGCCAGGTCAGGTGAGTAGGGAGCATGAGGAATCACTTCAAAGTTGTTATCACGAAGAAACTGTTGCGTAATGTTAGCTCGATGTGCGGATGCGTTGTGTTGGTGAAACAGCACACGCGCAGCCCTTCCCGGACGTTTTTGTTGCAGTGCAGGAAGGGATTTGTTCTTCAAAACATTTTCGTAGGATGCACCTGTTACCGTAGTGCCCTTTGGAACGCAATGGGTAAGAATTACGCCCTCGCTGTCCCAGAACATGGACACCATCATTTCTTCAGCACTGGCGGTTACCCGAATTTTTTTGGTTGCGGTGAATCTGTGTGCTTCCATTGAGCTGACTGGCGCTTTGTTTCTGGATTGAAAAATGACATCCACGTCTCATCCATTGTCACAACCGACGAAAAGAAAGTCCCATTCATGCTGTCGTTGCGCGTCAACATTGCTTGGCAACATGCCACACGGGCAGCCATGTGGTCGTCTGTCAGCATTTGTGGTACCCACCTGGATGACACTTTTCGCATTTCCAGGTCGTCATGCAGGATTGTGTGCACAGAACCCATAGAAATGCCAACTCTTGAGGCGATTTGTTCAACAGTCATTCGGCGATCCCCCAAAACAATTCTCTCCACTTTCTCGATCATGTCGTCAGACCGGCTTGTGCGAGCCCGAGGTTGTTTCGGTTTGTTGTCACATGATTTTCTGCCTTCATTAAACTGTCGCACCCACGAACGCACTTTCGACACATCCATAACTCCATCACCACATGTCTGCTTCAACTGTCGATGAATTTCAATTGGTTTCACACCACGCAAATTCAGAAAACGAATGATTGCACGCTGTTCAAGTAAGGAAAACGTTGCCATTTTAAGTATTTAAAACAGTTCTCATTCTCGCCGCTGTCGGTAAAGTTCCATCTGCCGTACAGTGCTGCCATCTCTGGGACGTATTGACAATGAACGCGGCCTCATTTTAAAACAATGCGCATGTTTCTAGCTCTTTCCAGTCTGGAGAAAAAAAATCGGAGGCCTTAGAACTTGAATGCACCTCGTACACTATGTGATCAAAAGTATCCGGACACATGGCTGTAAATGACTTACAAGTTCGTGTCATCCTTCGTCGCTAATGCTGGAATTCAATATGGTGTTGGCCCACCATTAGCCTTGATGACAGCTTTCACTCTCACAGGCATACATTCAGCCAGGTGCTGGAAGGTTTCTTGGGGAATGGCAGCCCATTCTTCACAGAGTGCTGCACTGAGGAGAGGATCTATGTCGGTCGGTGAGGCCTGGCACGAAGTCGGCGTTACGAAACATCCCAAAAATGGTCTGTAGAATTGGTCAGGACTCTGTGCAGCCAGTCCATTACAGGGGTGTTATTGTCCGGTAACCACTCCGCCACAGACCGTGCATTAGGAACAGGTGCTCGATCGTGTTGAAAGATTCAATCGCCATGCCCGAATAGTCTTCAACAGTGGGAAGCAAGAAGGTGCTTGGAGCATCAAGGTAGACCTGTGCTGTGATAGTGCCACGCAAAACAACATGGGGCGCAAGCCCCCTCCATGAAAAACACGACCACACCATAACATCACCGCCTCCAAATTTTACTGTTCGCACTACACACGCTGGCAAATGACGTCCATGGGGCATTCGCCATACCCACACCCTGCCACCGGATAGCCACATTGTGTATCGTGATTCGTCTCTCCAAACAACGTTTTTACACTGTTCAATTGTCCAATGTTTACGCTCCTTACACCAATCGAGGCGTCGTTTGGTACTTATCAGTGTGATGTGTGGCTTATGAACAGCCGCTCGACCATGAAATTCAAGTTTTCTCTCCTCCCGCCTAACTGTCATAGTACTTGCAGTAGATCCTGATACAATTTGGAATTCCTGTGTGATGGTCTGGGTAAATGTCTGCCTATTACACATTACGACCCTCTTCAACTGTCGGCGGTCTCTGTCAGTCAACAGACGAGGTCGGCCTGTACACATTTGTGCTGTACGTGTCCCTTGACGTTTCTGCTTCACTACCACATCGGTAACAGTGGACCTAGGGATATTTATGAGTGTGAAAATCTCGCGTACAGGTGTGTGATATAAGTGACACCCAATCACCTGACCATGTTCGAAGTCCTCGAGTTCCGCGGAGCGCCCCATTCCGCTCTCTCACGATGTCTAATGAGTACTGAGGTCGCTGATATGGAATACCTGGTAGAAGGTGGCAGCACAATGCACCTAAAATGAAAAACTTATGTTTTTGGGAGTGTCCAGATACTTTTGATCACATAGTGTACCTGCGACGGTCGTTCGCAGCAGGACGGAAAGCCAGGGTCCGTTTACCTTGAGGCTTTCTTCGTTCTTATTGAAAATATTCTCGTGTTTATGTATTTCTATAGCTTCTCCGAACAAGCGTGTGTGATAATTCTTCCCTAAAGCCATAACCTCCGTGTCGGCGAATTTTACTACGTGGTCCGTCTCACACAGCACGTGCTCTGCCACAGCCGATTTCTCCACGTAATCCGACCTGTAATGTCGCTTATGTTCTGTTATCCTGGTGTTGATTGATCGTCCAGTCATTCCAACATAAACTTTTCCACGTATGCATGGTACGCGGCATATTCCCGACATAACAAGTGAGTCTCTTTCCTCCTTTGCCGATCTGAAACACTCTTTGATCTTCTTTGTCGGTTTGTAAATAGTCTTTAAGCCGTGTTTGCGCAATATATGGCCGATACTGTCCGTCACACTGGAAATGTATGGCAGAAAGGCCGTACTCGATATTTCTTTTTCTGATTTGTCACTTCGCCGAGTGTTTGGCTCTAACATACTTCTAATATTACTTGTGGAGTGCCCATTGCTCCTCAGCACACTTTTCCAAGTGTCGTTCGCGTCTTGGGTTCACATATTCGTCTTACTCGCATTACGAGCGAATTAATTATGCCGCTTTCCTGGCTCGGGTGGTGATTTGAAAGTTTCTGCAGGTATCGGTCCGTGTGTCTCGGTTTTCGGTACACGCTGTGACCCAGGTTTTCACCATCCCATGTGACAAGTTCATCTAGAAATGATATTTTTTGTCGTTTTCTACTTCCATGATAAATTTTATGTTGGCATGGAGGTTGTTCAAGTGTATTAGAAACTGCAGGAAGTAAGCATTATGCTAGGGAATTTGAAACCACAGTTTACAAAGCAATTATGGAAAGATAAAACCCACCCACCAATCCACACACACACACACACACACACACACACACACACACACACACACACACGTTGTCTGGGCCCCACTATGGAGTATAACAACACAGACACTCTGGCCCACACTTGTAGCTATTGAGACAGTGTTATCAAGACAGCAAACGGAATTAAATTAGTAAGTAACCTTATAAATAGAGATGGAGGTTCTTGCTTAAATTCTGTGTGGAATATATATATATATATATATATATATATATATATATATATATTCCATTTTTTTCATATATATACTGTAACCACTAGCACCACCACACAACGAAAGATGACCAAGTTATCGATAGCGAAAATTAAAAACCAATGGGTGATATAATATTAACTATGTCCCTCTGTTTTTTGGCATGGGAGAGAACAGGATTCCACACAGAATTTAAGCAAGAACCTCCATCTCTATTTATAAGGTTACTTACTAATTTAATTCCGTTTGCTGTCTTGATAACACTGTCTCAATAGCTACAAGTGTGGGCCAGAGTGTCTGTGTTGTTATACTCCATAGTGGTGCCAAGACAACGTTTTGTAATAAAAGATCAGCGACTATAGGAAAATGAGATGTATTTTAGATGGTAAATGCAATTGCAATGTGTGTGGAAAGTGTGAGGTGACACTTACGTATTTACTAACTTACACAGCATTTATTGACCATGAAGATCTTGTGCCATCACAGTCCACCTCCTAGTGGCTACATTCTTGAGTTCTTTGTATCATAGTCAATATAACAATTGGAAAGTTAATTTATTCTATCATGTTGAACACATGCTATACAACAAAACCTATTTTTTTCTTTGTCCAGCATAAGGCCACCTTTTCCATGACTAAAAATGGATATAACTCACAAGGCTACATCTCCACTGAGATGCAGATTGTAATACATCTCTGATTGGCCAAGGTCCAAAGGAAGTGATTTTAAATACTTAAATTTTGGATTTCCGATTCTCTACAGTAATTACAATATTTGAAATTCTTTTCTAAAATTAAAAGAGTAATTTGTGTACTGTTTCATGATATTTGTATGTGGGCCAAGAGTAGCATAGAAAACCAAGAGTAGTATTTAATAAATTTTTTTCGGTAGCTCTTGTAAGTTCCGAAATTTGGCATTTTTCAAACACTTACAAGGTATTGGGCAACACCTGCACAAAATATACTACCATAGGAGACTAAGGAATTGTAATCATAGTGTGTCAAGGAAGGGAATGAATCACAATTTAGTCAGTGGAGTGGCTATTTCTCGTTGCAAGGTGGTGAACTATGCATGCTATGTCTTCCTGTAGATAACATGCAATATACTGCTTGACCACTGTAACAAAACTGTTCACTCAGTGTTAATGGCAATCTCATGAGTGTAGGTATTTGTTACATCTGACACAGGTGCCTATCATCTAATCTACATGTCTGCCACCATCCTGTTGTCTGCTTCATATTATTACAGGAAATTAATTTAACTATATTTAATCAACAAGCAAAATCATTCAATTATATATTGTTTACTTTAATGTCTTAGAGCAAGATTGTGGTCCTTAAAACGTCACATTCTTTTTAACAATAACATTTTCTGTTTAACCACATAGATCAGTTGATTATACAAAACTTTGCACTGTGAAATTTAGTGTTTGTGTTACTTCAGACGAAATACAAAATTCAAATGTGGTCGTTATGAAAGATATAATTTGCCATACACTAAAATGTATGTTGTACATATGCGAATGTGTTTTGTTGTCTGTAACTGATGGTAAACTCGTAATTCTTCACAAAGTAATCAGCAATAATACTGCCTGAGAATCAGTCATTAGATCTTCAACTCTAATATTTCTTCACGATTATATGTAGTCTGTTTCTTCCACAATTTTAACTTTTCTCCACACACAGGGTTACATCTCGACCATCGCACTCTGACACTCATCACGCCGCACGGTGTGGCCGCGTGGTTAGAGGCGCCATGTGACGGTTTGCGCGACCCCTCCCGCCACAGGTTCGAGTCCTCCCTGGGGCATGGGTTTGTGTGTTGTTCTTAGCATAAGTCAGTTTAAGTAGTGCGTAAGTCTAGGAACCGATGATCTCAGCAGTTTTGTCCCTTAGGAATTCATACACATTTGGACACTCATCATGGACACTCGTCCTCCTCATTTCTTATAACCGCATGCAGTCTACGAGGAATTATCGTCGACACCAAACAATATTAACTGCTGGTGCGAAACGCTAACACTCTGAACGTTCAACAGTTTCACAGCCTGTTGAAACGAGCTGCTGTATCGATTGTTAGCAGTAATGTTATCGATAACGGTACAAATTACAGTGGTGGATAACATGACCCGTGGATGAGTGCTGTCAGGTAGAGATGGGCAAACTGAAACACGTAAATGTTTCGAAACAAATGAAACAGTACAATGTAATGTTTCGATACGGTGTTTCGAAACAGTGAAACAGTTTGTTTTGTAATCTAATAAACCTACACATTTTATCATCTTGAATGTCTATAAGTATGTCCATATAAACACAAATGAGGTGCGAGAGCGTTAATCATATCGCAGAAAGTATGAAACTATCACCTAGGCGTCTTGGCAGTTTCGTATTTCCTGCAGCAAATGCGCTGCTTTTGTGTCATGTGACTTTCATACTTTTCAATTGGCTGAGGAAAGCCTTAGCTGAAGACAGAAGAACCACCACAAACGGAACTGGAGGTGGGAGCAAACTGCAGAAACAGCAGATATACTACTGGGATTCCCACATTCCATTAGTATGGCTAATATACCCATCCTGCTAATTTCCATGCACACAAAGGGAATCATTGTGGATAATAGACACAGTGACTATAGACTCACAAATAACGCCAAATAATTCGAATAAATAACAAAATATAACAGAAAAAAAATTGTGTTTCAAGGTGTTTCGAACCGTTACTATGAATTTACGATGCTTCCTGTTCACCATTACACTATCAGTGATTTGTCAAACAGATTGCTTGCAATTATACCTACATCAAATTTATATACATGTCTAATAACTGTCACTCTACGCCTTTTTTTATTTAAAATGTTGTAGTCTTACTTGCGTTTCTTAATATGATTACTGTACATGAACAGAGAAGCATATGTTATAAAAAAAAGTGTAATTTAACTGAATGATTTTCACATATTTATTATTTTGAATGCGAATAGTATGCATTGTTTTATTGTTTGGTTAGTGTTTATAAAGCAGTTGTTACACCATTTCGGAATAGGACAGTCAGCTAGAAATAAAGCTTTATTTTCGGATATCTTGAGCTTCATGCTATTGCTTGTCAAAAGATTTCGACACTCTTGAAAGTGTTTCATGAAGTGGTATGTTGTGTTTCAGTACATGTGCCTAGCCCAAATGTCGTCCGACGGAGAGTGGAATGAAACATCACTGTTTCGATACAATTAGTCCGTTCCAGGCGCAGGTGGACTGAAACAGTCTTATTTTGAAACAACGATACAGTTTCTGTGTCTGGCTCGAGATCCGAGACAAGGGCGGAATGAACCACCACTGTTTCGAAACAGTGAACCATGGCTCTTCGAAACACTGAAATAGTTCCAGGTATCGATACACTGTATCGAAACATAGAAACAGTGGCCAAGTCTACTGTCAGGACAGCCATACTGACAGACAGGCGAACTATGTTACTGTTTGTGGCTGTGTTGGCTGCACATAACCCCCACCCCTCCCCCCTTGTTCAAATAGCTTTGAGACTGGATTAATTTTAAAAAATAGAAGAAAGTTAAGGTGGTGGTTTTAATGCATTAGGTGTTCTACATAGTCTCATTTCACTTGAGTACAGTGCATAGATTGGTTATACAACCATGTGAAAATGTCAGAAAAGATCATCTTACGTATGTTCTTCAACTCGTGCCAATTTCTGCACTTTATTGGTTTGTACTGATAATCCAGAAGAGAATTGCCCTCACTTTGCGTGTCAGTCAAGTCGTGACAGGCATCCTCATGTTATTTTTGTTCTTGAATCAAGGTGTGCAGGACAAACTTTGCACACACATTTCTCTTCTTTAAAACATTCTTGAGAATGCCTTGAACACCTGATTTAGAGATGCAGCTCCATTGCGATTTGTGTCACAACATGCTACGACAGCACATGCACTACTTAACACTGACTGCTCACATCTGACTGGTACACCTGTAGTTTACAGTTGTTTGTTCAAGCTGCCATCGTAGTTACTGCGCTGATGATGCTTATACGTAAGGGATTCAATCGCTCTCCATGGTTTGAAAACTGGTAATAATCAAATAGTAGTCCACTATTAGTCGGAGGATAAACTGCAAAAGTACTTGAAAAGAGATTACTGCTCTTAACTTAGGAGGTGACTTTTCTGTAACTTATATTACAAAATGAGGTCTGTATGACCCCCATGTTCAAACCGAGATTTAACGTACAAATCATTTGAAAATTTTAACTGAAGTTATGTAACGTTTATTTTTACAGTTACTTAAGTATTGTTCAAATACACCTTGTTACTTTCCTTGTACTAAATAAAACCCAGAGCATTTTTCTTTTTATCACGCAAAATAATGTCTTCTTTCCAGTTTTTTATGTACTTCACATAAACGAACTGTCAGAAAATTGAGTTTTACGTTCTGAATATTTACAGTATTCTGTGTATTTTCGTGTAAAACTAAATTCCAAGGCTTATCGTCTCACATTAAACACCTATCATCATTCCACAACTGCAATATCAGATCGGATACGTCTTGCATCTTGGCTGTACCTTTACATAACACAAAATCTTTCTCCGTGTCATTCTCCATCTCAGCCATACGACTATGGAATGCGCTCCTCTGTGATCTGCGTCTTATCCAGAACCACTCAACATTCAAGGGGAAACTCAAAACTTACATATTAGGGACGGTATAGCTACCATTGTTGTGCCCCTCTCATATCTTTCTTTCTCCTCTCTATCATAGCTTCGAATTTTACCATTCTATTTCTCTTCCTCTAACCTAGCTACCTCTTCTATATCTCTTTCACCCCATTCTATCGTCTTATGTCTCTGCTCAATGAGAATAACTCACAAGCTGCAAGAACAAAACGAGAAAATTCCCAACTAGCAATAGGACTGACATTCATAAAAGAAAAATATGTTTACTTTCATATACATAGTCATTACTATTTCTTTCTTTTCTTAGACGTTATGTCTGGTCAAAAATGGAAAGTGACGCGGACCTTGATCAAGCATGACTTCCTTTTAACTGTACGGTATATGTTATATTGCATTTAGGAACTTTTGGGTAATTGAACATGTATCAATAATTACGGATTTCTGTAGTTGTATACATAAGTTTGGATGTAGCTGTATTGCATTGATGTACAGAGGGATATTGTGTGGTATGACTCCTGTAGTTGATAGTATAATTGGTATAATGTCAACTTTATCCTGACGCCACATGTCCTTGACTTCCTCAGCCAGTTGGACGTATTTTTCAATTTCTTCTCCTGTTTTCTTTTGTATATTTGTTGTATTGGGTATGGATATTTCGATTAGTTGTGTTAATTTTTTCTTTTTATTGGTGAGTATGATGTCAGGTTTGTTATGTGGTGTTGTTTTATCTGTTATAATGGTTCTGTTCCAGTATAATTTGTATTCATCATTCTCCAGTACATTTTGTGGTGCATACTTGTATGTGGGAACGTGTTGTTTTATAAGTTTATGTTGAAAGGCAAGCTGTTGATGTATTATTTTTGCTACACTGTCATGTCTTCTGGGGTATTCTGTATTTGCTAGTATTGTACACCCGCTTGTGATGTGATTTACTGTTTCTATTTGTTGTTTGCAAAGTCTGCATTTATCTGTTGTGGTATTGGGATCTTTAATAATATGCTTATTGTAATATCTGGTGTTTATTGTTTGATCCTGTATTGCAATCATGAATCCTTCCGTCTCACTGTATATATTGCCTTTTCTTAACCATGTGTTGGATGCGTCTTGATTGATGTGTGGCTGTGTTAGATGATACGGGTGCTTGCCATGTATGGTTTTCTTTTTCCAATTTACTTTCTTCGTATCTGTTGATGTTATGTGATCTAAAGGGTTGTAGAAGTGGTTATGAAATTGCAGTGGTGTAGCTGATGTATTTATATGAGTGATTGCTTTGTGTATTTTGCTAGTTTCTGCTCGTTCTAGAAAGAATTTTCTTAAATTGTCTACCTGTCCATAATGTAGGTTTTTTTATGTCAATAAATCCCCTTCCTCCTTCCTTTCTGCTTAATTTGAATCTTTCAGCTGCTGAATGTATGTGATGTATTCTATATTTGTGGCATTGTGATCGTGTAAGTGTACTGAGTGCTTCTAGGTCTGTGTTACTCCATTTCACTACTCCAAATGAGTAGGTCAATATTGGGATAGCATAAGTATTTATAGCTTTTGTCTTGTTTCTTGCTGTCAATTCTGTTTTCAGTATTTTTGTTAGTCTTTGTCTATATTTTTCTTTTAGTTCTTCTTTAATATTTGTATTATCTATTCCTATTTTTTGTCTGTATCCCAGATATTTATAGGTATCTGTTTTTTCCATCGCTTCTATGCAGTCGCTGTGGTTACCCAATATGTAATCTTCCTGTTTAGTGTGTTTTCCCTTGACTATGCTATTTTTCTTACATTTGTCTGTTCCAAAAGCCATATTTATATCATTGCTGAATACTTCTGTTATCTTTAGTAATTGGTTGAGTTGTTGATTTGTTGCTGCCAGTAGTTTTAGATCATCCATGTATAGCAAATGTGTGATTTTCTGTGGGTATGTTCCAGTAATAATGTATCCATAATTTGTATTATTTAGCATGTTGGATAGTGGGTTCAGAGCAAGGCAGAACCAGAAAGGACTTAATGAGTCTCCTTGGTATATTCCACGCTTAATCTGTATTGGCTGTGATGTGATATTATTTGAATTTGTTTGGATATTAAGTGTGGTTTTCCAATTTTTCATTACTATGTTTAGGAACTGTATCAATTTAGGATCTACTTTGTATTTGTAGTAACCATGAGTGGGGTACACTATCAAAAGATTTTTGGTAATCAATGTATGTGTAGTGTAGCGACCTTTGTTTAGTTTTAGCTTGATATATCACCTCTGCATCTATTATCAGTTGCTCTTTAGATCCTCGCGCTCCTTTGCAACAGCCTTTTCGTTCTTCATTTATAATTTTGTTCTGTGTTTTATGTGTCATTAATTTCTGTGTAATGACTAAAGTTAATATTTTGTATATTGTTGGTATGCAGGTTATGGGGCGATATTTAGCTGGGTTTGCTGTGTCTGCTTGATCTTTAGGTCTCATATAAGTTATTCCATGTGTAAGTGTATCAGGGAATGTGTATGGGTCTGCAATGCAACTGTTAAATAATTTAGTTAGATGTGAATGTGTTGAGGTGAACTTCTTTAGCCAGAAATTTGCTATTTTATCTATTCCAGGGGCTTTCCAATTGTGAATAGAATTAATTGCTTGGGTGACTTCATGTTGCAAAATTATCACTTCAGGCATTTGTGGTATCATCTTGTATGTATCTGTTTCTGCTTGTATCCACCGTGCATGCCTGTTATGTTGTACTGGGTTTGACCATATGTTGCTCCAGAAGTGTTCCATGTCTGTTATGTTTGGTGGATTGCCTATTTTAATGTGTATGTTATCTATTGTCTGGTAAAATTTCTTTTGGTTTGTCTTGAATGTTTGATTTTGTTTCCTTCTATTTTCACTTTTTTTGTATCATATGGCCGATGCTTGTAATTTCTGCTTCTTTTCATCTAATTGCTCTATCGCTTCTTGTTGTGAGATTTTACCTAACCTTTTTCGTTTTTTTCTGACATTTCATTTCCTATAAATTGTGTTAGCTGTCCGATGTCTTTTCTCAGTTTTTCTCTGATCTGTAGCCTGTGTTGCCATGCTGGTTTTGTGGGTTTCTTCTGTGTGTTGGTTGGTTCTGAACTCTGCCTAGTGCATATATTTAGTGTAGTGAGTGCTCCTATATAAACCAGTAGTTGTAACTCTTCCATAGTTGTGTTTTCATTTATTGTGTTGTGTATGATTGTGTTGATAGTTTTTATTGTTGTTTCGACTTGTGGGTTATTTGGCCGTCTATGCAAGAATGGTCTAATGTCTGTATTTGTGTCTTTGTATTCTATATATGTCAGCTGAAATTTTTCTTCTATATCTAACATGTGTCTTACTTTGAGTTCTACTTGTGCTTGTTCTGGTGGCTGTCTTAAGATTTCGTTTTCCTCTGATTGTTTAATTGATGCGTGTTGTTCTTTGTTTGTTTGCTCTGGGATGTTTGAGTCCATTACTGAATTTTCTTCTTCTTCTGATTGCACATTATTTTGTTCCAGTATTTGTTGTACTTGTTGTTTGATGTTCTCTAATTCTGACTGGGGTATCCTGTTATTTTTTATTATTACACGGATCTGATCAGCTAGTCGTTGTTCTGTTAAAAATTTTAATTCTGGGTATTTGATAATAAATGTTGTGTATACTTGTGATCTGTATCCAGTTGTGTTGGTTCCTAGGTTTGTTGCTTGGTAATAACAGAACATGAGGTGTCGATTAACTTCATCTGACCATATCATCCTCTGTCTTTGTTTTCCTTCTAGGGTGGTTGCAGGAAGCATATTCTGCAAAACACCTCTATTTGGATTTAAATCATTTTCCAGTTGGCTAGCAGTGTCGTTACCATTGTGGGCGGGCATAGGGTTCAAACGTCGTCCCCGACCATGACGGCGCTTGTCCGAGGCTTCTTTAGTTCTGTCCTGAACCAACTAATCACACTAAAAGGGGGATTAGCCCTATTAGTGGTTTGTTCTTTTCGTCGCCTTTTATGACTGGCAGAACATACTGGAGGCCTATTCTTTTCCCGGGCCTCCACGGGTTTCATTACTATTATTATTATTATTATTATTATTATTATTATTATTATTTTTCTCGATAGTTAAAGTTGTTATTGTTATTATTATTATTATTATTATTATTATTATTATTATTATTATTATTATTGATTGTTATAGTTATTTCTTTATTGTTATAATTATTTCTTTATTGTACTACTGTTATAATCTCTATTTTTTTCTTTAACATTAATACTGCATAACACGTTATATGTCCTTAATGTTCTGTACAAACTGACATTCGTTCAATCTAAGTGTGCCTGGTTAAGTGTAAGAGAGGGCCTGAAGGCCCTAATCTTGCCATGTAAAATAAATGCAAAAATAAATAAATAAATAAATTTTCTCGTGAAACATTCCCTCAATAGATACAAAAAGAAAGCCTGCAAAATTGATATTCAGTGCTGGGATCCACATTTTTCTTTATCAGCACTCAGAACACATTTGATTTTAACTAACACTTTAAGTATTTTATTGGAGAAACAGAAAGGTTCCCATCCCCATTGTCCTGAAGTATCTTAGTGATCCTCCAAGGCAGAGAACTCTGATCACTGGCTATGGTAAATTCGTCATTTTATTTCGTCTATCTCTTTATTTATAACACAGAAATCTTCCTGCACTCTCTGACTAAAAGTTTCATCAAACTTACA
Source organism: Schistocerca cancellata (assembly GCF_023864275.1). Taxonomy (NCBI): domain Eukaryota; kingdom Metazoa; phylum Arthropoda; class Insecta; order Orthoptera; family Acrididae; genus Schistocerca; species Schistocerca cancellata. Next base: position 205,908,821 of record NC_064629.1, on the reverse strand, counting down.
ATCGTTAAAACTGACATGTTCCTGTGATTATTGTTCGTGCTACACTCAAGAAAACAGGTACGTAATCCACGACGCACGGTCTAGGAGATTCCAAGACATATCAGTAACATGGGTCAACAGCAAACAAAGAAGGCGATAACGCAACCGACAACGACACGCTTTATGGTTGCCTATTTAAGGAGGGCAGGGGGGTATAGAAGCATTCCGTCAGCGACGACTTTGCAGAGCGATTTCGAAAACTTTTGCAGTCAGAGAGACCGCACGTTGTGAGTTGAGCTCGTTGTAAAATGCCCAACTCTGATACTGCGTCACTATCTTAATGATGCAAGCCAACCACTATGGACCCCTAGGTGTACTGTGATCTAGAACTCTACTTCCGTAAGTTATTGGCCTAGATTATATTAAAAAGCGACAGACAACACATTACTGTGCTGGAAAGCTAACTTGGATTTTAAAGATAAATGGCGGGACATCAGTTTCCAAAGACAGTACGGTGCGCTTCACAAAAACGATTCGAAAAAGTCGACTTTGAAGACTGCCGACTGCTTTTAAGTACACTACTGGCCATTAAAATTGCTACACCACGAAGATGACGTGCTACAGACGCGAAATTTAACCGACAGGAAGAAGATGCTGTGATATGCAAATGATTAGCTTTTCAGAGCATTCACACAAGGTTGGCGCCGGTGGCGACACCTACAACGTGCTGACATGAGGAAAGTTTCCAAAGGATTTCTCATATACAAACAGCAGTTGACCGGCGTTGCCTGGTGAAACGTTGTTGTGATGCCTCGTGTAAGGAGGAGAAATGCGTACCATCACGTTTCCGACTTTGATAAAGGTCGGATTGTAGCCTATCGCGATAGCGGTTTATCGTATCGCGACATTGCTGCTCGCGTTGGTCGAGATCCAATGACTGTTAGCAGAATATGCAATCAGTGGGTTCAGGATGGTAATAAAGAACGCCGTGCTGGATCCCAACGCCCTCGTATCACTGTAACACTAGCAGCCGAGATGACAGGCGTATCCGCATGGCTGTAACGGGTTGTGCAGCCACGTCTCGATACCTGAGGCAACAGATGGGGACGTTTGCAAGACAACAACCATCTGCACGAACAGTTTGACGACGTTTGCAGCAGCATGGACTATCAGCTCGGAGACCATGGCTGCGGTTACCCTTGACGCTGCATCACAGAAGGGAGCGCCTGCGATGGTGTACTCAACGACGAACCTGGGTGCACGAATGGCAAAACTTCATTTTTTCGGATGAATCCAGGTTCTGTATACAGCATCATGATGGTCGCATCCGTGTTTGGCGACATCGCGGTGAACGCACATTGTAATCGTGTATTCGTCGTCGCCATACTGGTGTATCACCCGGCGTGATGGTATGGGGTGCCATTGGTTACACGCCTCGGTCACCTCTTGTTCGCATTGATGGCACCTTGAACAGTGGACGTTACATTTCAGATGTGTTACGAACCGTGGCTGTACCCTTCATTCGATCCCTACGAATCCCTACATTTCAGCAGGATAATGCACGACCGCATGTTGCAGGTCCTGTACGGGCGTTTCTGGATACAAAAAATTTTCGACTGCTGCCGTGGCCAGAGCATTCTCCAGATCTCTCACCAATTGAAAACGTCTGGTCAATGGTGGCCAAGCAACTGGCTCGTCACAATACGCCAGTCACTAGTCTTGATGAACTGTGGTATCGTGTTGAAGCTGCATGGGCAGCTGTACCTGTACAAGCCATCCAACCTTTGTTTGACTCAATGTCCAGGCGTATCAAGGCCGTTCACGACTTATGACAAAGTGATAGATATATGGATAGGTCGATACCATTATTTCGAAGGTCGTCAGACTGATATCAAATTATAGAGTCTGTAAGACCCGTTATAGAAGCAATAAGCAGCATACAGCAGTTTAATGGTATCACAATTAAAAAGTGACATGTGGAGACACAGTCATAATAATAACCATACTGCAGCTTTACAAACCTCAGGTGCCGGTCGCAGTGGTCTAGCGGTTCTAGGCTCTCAGTCCGGAACCGCGCGACTGCTACGGTCGCAGGTTCGAATCCTGCCTCGGGCATGGATGTGTGTGATGTCCTTAGGTTAGTTAGGTTTAAGTAGCTCTAAGTTCTAGGGGACTGATGACCACAGCAGTTAAGGAGGAGAAATGCGTACCATCACGTTTCCGACTTTGATAAAGGCCGGATTGTAGTCTATCGCGATTGCGGTTTATCGTATCGCGACATTGCGGCTCGCGTTGGTCGAGATCCAATGACTATTAGCAAAATATGGAACTGATGCGTTCAGGAGGGTAATACGGATCGCCGTGCTGGATCCCAACGGCCTCGTATCACTAGCAGTCGAGATGACAGGCATCTTATCTGCATGGCTGTAACGGATCGTGCAGCCTCGTCTCGATCCCTGAGTCAACAGATGGAGACGTTTGCAAGACAACAACATCTGCACGAACAGTTCGACAATGTTTGCAGCAGCATGGACTATCAGCTCGGAGATCACGGCTGCGGTTACCCTTGACGCCGCATCACAGATAGGGGCGCCTGCGATGGTGTAGTCAACGACCAACCTGGGTGCACGAATGGCAAAACGTCATTTTTTCGGGTAAATCCAAGTTCGGTTGACAGCATCATGATGGTAGCATCAGTGTTTGGTGACATTGCGGTGAACGCACATTGGAAGCGTGTATTCGCCATCGCCATACAGGCGTATCACCTGGCGTGTTGGTATGGGGTGCCGTCGGTTACACGTTTCGCTCACCTCTTGTTAGCATTGACGGCACTTTGAACAGTGGACGTTACATTTCAGATGTGTTACGACCCGTAACTCTTCCCTTCATTCGATCCCTGCGAACCCTACATTTCAGCAGGATAATGCACGACCGCGCATTGCAGGCCCTGTACAGGAGTTTCTGGATACAGAAAATGTTCGACTGCTGCTCTGGCCAGTACATTCTCCAGATATCTCACGATTTGAAAACCTCTGGTCAATGGTGGCCAAGCAACTGTCTCGTCACAATACATCAGTCACTACTCTTGATGAACTGTGGTATCGTGATGAAGCTGTTTGGGTAGCTGTAGCTGTACACGCCATTCAAGCTCTGTTTGCCTCAATGCCGAGGCGTATCAAGGCCGTTATTGCGGCCAGATGTGGTTGTTCTGGGTACTGATTTCTCAGGATCTATGCACCAAAATTGCGTGAATATGTAATCACATGTCAGTTCTAGTATAATATATTTTTCCAATGAATACCTGTTTATCATCTGCATTTCTTCTTGGTGTAGCAATTTTAATGGCCAGTAGTGTATATCCACTTGTTTCATGCAGTGTGTTGTATAAAATGATCTCAAATTTTGAGACATACTGTTCACACATTCCATGTCTTCTTTGTCATTATATCTGCAATTTCTTTTTAACTCTTTCATAAGAAACTCAGTTCCACTGGACAGGCTGGTGACCTGTAAAGTGATATGTACAATGGCTTCAAACCATATTCCTTCATTGTCTCATTCCATTCCTTTCCAACGAATTGACTTCCATTGTGACTGATTATCTTCTCTGGAACGTATACGTCCTGGAAGTAACATTTCCTGGTTTTTATTCTATGGTAGTTCCACTAGCTTTTCGAAGGAGTACAACTTAACACATTTAGAGAACAGTTTCGTAATTACTAGCAGCTGTGTGGCACCACCTACAGATTGAGGTAATGGACCTAGAATATGCGCAATCACTACCTAATTCAAATTATCCAGAAGCACTCGAGGCATAAAACCTTTTTCTGTTTACTTCAGCAACTTCTTCAAACAGTTACGATTAAATGAAAGTATATTAGACAACCAACGGAAAGCAGGCTGTCCAGAGCAGCGAGAGCTCAGTCTTGTAACCTACTCCGACCGAAAGGTGAGAGCCGACTCACTCAAGAGCACCCGTACAAGCCGAACACAGAACATTCCCGCTCCCACGACAGTGGCCGTGGTTAAACGTGCCAATCAGCAACTCGAAAACCGGCGGAAGATTCCACTCTATTGCCGAGTCACTACTCTTCCACCAATGGAGATACTTGGCGCCAATTTCTGCGCCGATTTTGCTACGTCACAGAGCTATCCCCTGAGCAAGCCAATCACAGTTAAGATTTTGCAGAAAATGTGGGAATTTGCCCACCAAGACTGCCTGGGAACACAAGTCATTCCCACGCCTCGCTGGTAGCCCATCAGAAAGTGTCTTCACTAAGTTTCTGCGAAGTAACAGAATCTCTAGCCCCAGCCGCTCCTTCAGGTCCCTGTGGGCGTGTCGCCCCCGCTCTTATGACAATGTCGGTGTCTGGACAGCATACACTCGACTCCCTCACACCTGTCGGCATAACCCTTTCAAGATAAGCAGAACCCGCCTGTCACCAGACCACCCGGGTGACGAGAGATGCTGCGTGGGAAGTCGAGTGTGAAACAATAGCAACTTTTCAGCACATGCAATTAGAGAGGGAAATATTCATTTCTTCTGAGTTCTCAATACTAGCCTTGTAATGACAACACTCGACCATACTTCCCCAAATCGAATTACTCAGAGTAAGATAAAAATATGAGAGGGGTCAAGTCACTGTGTGCATCATAAAGGCATGCCACCTCTCAATCTAATATCAATAGACAATTTCTTGTAGGGCTAGAAAGCATCTTTCCTACCGACTATGCCTTAAATAATTTTAATGATAGAGCTTTGTGAACAGATAACATATAAATTCTGAAAATTCCTGTACCTCAGTGAGTGCCTCCTTCTTGATCACAATCTATTTCTTCTCTCCAGAAGTAAACTTTTGGCTGCAAAAACTTACAGCTAATATTTGCCTGCTACCATTTATCTGGTACATCTGCACACTGATTCCATGACTGAACTGTCACAAGCTAAATAAAAAATTCTTTTCAAATCTGCATGATACAAAATAGGCACATAGTCAGCTTACTCTTTATGGGCTTAAAATCACCAGTATAGTCGTTTGAAAAAAACCAGACACTGTTCTTCGTCAACAGCTGGTGAAGTGCCTCACTGTTCAATGTTTGTTTGTCCATCAAATACAAAAAAAATGCAGATCTTTCTTGTATTAGGACATTGGAGTGCATTTAATCCCCTATATCTTCATGAGGTCAGGTGTATCCAACCACGCCTAATTAAATTGCCTAGAAATGTTATTGTTCATTTGCTAAATTCTGGATCATGCTAGTTTAAAATTACAACAGAACATTAAATTTCTAGAAATGTTTTCTGGTACGTTCAGATGCTTCTCCCCCATCTCTGTGGCCATCAATATGTCATCCACATATATCGTGATATTATTCAACAATTCTTCTCCTAGTACTCTTACCAAGATCTGTATAAATGTTGACAGGGAGGCTGTCGATCCAAACTGAGCTCTACTTTACGTGTAGCATCTAACTTCACACAGAAAACTAGTATACCGACGAGATTCTTCGTAATCAGCAGCTGTTTCCAGACTCCTAAACACCTTGGCTCTCTTAAACTTCAGAAACATCATGTCTATACTTTGTGGTTGATCCCTTTCTGCTCACATGTTTTATTCGCCTTCTTAGCGCTAACCTAACCTCGCCTGATACCATCTTCTGTTGCTCTCATTCTGCAGCTTTCTTTTTTGCTTGAGGTGTTGTTACTGGGTACAACAATAGAAAGATTTGTGCAGCTTGATCTTAATTTTACAAGATGTACAACTTTGCTTCCGCCGTTTTTTCCCCAACATTTGAGGTCTTAATGAAACAAATTGGTTACACATGTATCATTCAAAGTATTTTCCATCGCTGGCCACTACTTTCTCCCATCTTTCGGGCAGTGTACGAATTCCACGTCGAAAAAATTGTTCATCTTTTGAAACGATCCACGAATCGATCCTATTTGTGACTTCTTCATGAGATCGGAAGTGTTGGTCAGCCAGGCCATGCGCTATTGATCTAAACAGGTGATAGTCACAGGAAGCAATGTCTGGAGAACACGGCGGGTGGGGTATGACTTTCCATTTTAACGTTTCCAAGTACGTTTTGACCTCTTTTGCAACGTGGGGTCGAGCATTGTCGTGCTGCAAAATCACTTTATCGTGCCTCTCGCTGTATTGCGGCCGTTTGTCTTTTAATGCTCTGCTCAAACGCATTAATTGCGTTCGATAACGAGTATCTGACATTGTTTCGCTTGGTTTTAACACCTCATAGTACACGACGCCGAGCTGGTTCCACCAAATGCAGAGCAAGATCTTGGAGCCGTGAATATTCGGTTTGGCCGTCGACGTGGAAGCATAGCCGGGATATCCCCATGATTTTTTGCGTGTAGGGTTATCCTAATGAACCCATTTTTCGACCTCGGTCACAATGCGATGCAGAAATCCCTTCCGTTTCTGCCTCTGAAGCAACTGTTCACAAACACACAAACGCCGTTCAACGTCTCTTGGTTTCAGCTCACACAGGACCCAAGTTCCTTCTTTCTGGATCATGCCCATAGCCTTGAGACGTTTTGAAATGGTTTGCTGTATCACCCCCACTAATCATGCCAATTCTTCTTGAGTTTGACGCGAGTCTTCACTGAGCAATGTCTCCAATTTTGCATCTTCGAAAACATTTTATCTTCCATCATTATACCGGTCTACGACGTTAAAATTACCGTTCTTGAATCGTTGAAACCACTCACGACACGTTCTTTCACTAATAGCGTCCTCACCATACGTACTTGAGAGCATTCGATGAGACTCAGCGGCTGTTTTCTTCATACTGAAACAAAACAGTAACACTTCCGACAAATGACGAGAATTAGGGTTGTAAACTGACATTTTCAATCAAGAACAACTTTATGATGCAGACACAAATAGACTAACGTTTGACTGAGGCTATGTTGACCGAGGTCCAAGCTAACTGCCTCATATATGCGATCTATTTCTTTCGACCGCTGCTTACCATTGTCGCCACCTATTGACAAACAGCGGAAGCAAAGTTCCACACCTTGTAAGTGATATTTTCTATAAGACTTCCCCAGATCTCAATAGCAAATCACAAAGTTTACTCTCCACATCAATTCCTACACCTTCAGTTTCCCTAAACTTGTTAATATTTCCATTTTTCTTACTTAATACAATTTCTTCTGTAAATAATTTCATTTTTCTCACTGAATACATTTTCTTGTGATCAGTATTGTACATATAAGTCTGCACATCCACCTTCTTCCACACTGAACTGCAGCTCTTCTATTCTTTCTTCCCATATTCTAGAAAATTTAGCGTCCCTAACAGCAATCGTCTTGCCAGTAAACAAGATTATCGCCATAGTTTTCTTTGTACTTACTTCCATATCTCTATTATCAAAATGTTAATTTACTCTATGCTCTGACATCCAGTGATCAATGACTGTCACCAGCTGACAATGTTTCAGAGTCACTATTGCATCAATATTGTGTTTCGGTTCACAAATTTTTGCTTCTGTTAACACTTTCTTCTTAATGGCTTTACTTTAAACGCCCAGAAATCCAATAATTTCAGACCCAATAACTAGAAATTCAGGAATATTACTAACCACTCTCAATGGCTTCCCTGGTGTTCATTGCCTCTGCAGTCATTAATTATTGTCTCATGGAGATGCTGTTGATGATTGCCCTACTACCCCTATTCTGCTTGTTGAGAGTCACTACATGCCTGGTTGGTTCTTTTTTGTCATTTGTTTTCCATCAGCTCATAGATTTTCCTTCCCTGATCAGATCTTGTGATTGTGGTTGCCGCTAGTTGTCTTTGTGTATTGGAAGGAACGTGTCTTACAGCCCACTTCATGATGTTCTCTTTTTCGGACGGCTTAACCTGGCACCATTTCTTGCCTAATTCCATTTATAAGAACTCCAGAAGGATTCTGTCGACTCTCTGTGATAGCTCTTTATTAGGAAAATTGTGATATATTTGACGTTATTAAAAAAAAACACAAGAAATTCTCTCAAGTGTTTTTATCTGAAGACTTTGACAACGTTAGTGGTAGAGGGTGACCAGGTGCACTTCCTGTTGCCACCCTTTCCCTCTCATGACGGAATTTCTGTACTCCATCTGTTTGTGCCTAGTATTATCTGATGTTTAGATGTGAGAACCAACCTGGTACCTCCTATACAAATAGATTGGTAGGTGCTTAGTGTAATAATGACCAAGAGATGAGATTAATCATTATTTATAAATATATAAGAAATTTTATAATTCTCTCAACAGCACCATTTCTTCAGTATCTGTATTACTTAACTAAGAACTCGAACTTTTCCAGAAGGCTTTCAAGAGTGGGTTTATGAGAAAATTCATCACCAATTACAATATCTGGAGAATAGAACATCATAAAAATAATTAAAGAAATTTTTGGAGGACAAATAAAACTTTTACAAAACATCAATGAAATTAAAAATTATCACATTCAAAGTTAAGAACTGATTTTTAGATGTATGGAAATGATCACACACAAAAGAAATAAATTCAACAAATATTTCCCCATACTGTTCCACAAACTGAAAATGTTGAGTTGGGTCCCTTGTTTGTTGTTTTACGATTATTTGATGAAGAAATCTGATATGATTAATATGTGATTAGCCATCAAAGATATGTTACAACTTGAATAAAACCTAAATTAAGCTAACTTCTGCAACACAGTAAGAGAACAACTGAATGGAAAATGATTGTTTTATTTCTTTCTTTAATGTAGATAATGGATAAATTGAGTAACAAGTTGTAGGAGGCATGTAAAATACTTTACAAAATTATATGATATTTTATCTTTCCTTAGCAAACAATTGTGAGTGTTATGCCATTTTACACAAGCTTCATCATCTTTCTTTTTATGAGCTGGATTTTTGTGTTTTGTAACTTATAATCATAAAAAAGTCCTTTACTTTCATTTTCACTTATGCCTTTCAACTTGTATATAACTGGATTAGATATTACACCAACATATATTTATAATATTTCTAATGACCAATTTATAATATATCCTTCTCCCACTTTGTCTCTGGCATTAAATGTACATACATTACAGTTTTAAAAATTGGATATATTTCATCCTCTTATTTACATGTTTAGGCTCAATCTTTATTGTTCTGTGTTTTGCACTGTTATATTCTTCAACCAGTTCTGAACTAAATCTACACCCTTGTAGGTATCGTGAATAGCCAATCACTTCCACATGTTTTCTTTGGATGTTTTGTTAAATTGTTCACCAAGAGGTGAATTTACCACTGCAAAACTGAAGAAATCATTAATCTCTGAGCACTATGGGACTTAACATCTGAGGTCTCAGTCCCCTAGAATGTAGTACTACTGAAACCTAACTAACCTAACGACATCACACACACCCATGCCCCAGGCAGGAATCGAACCTGCGACCGTAGTGGTTGCACGGTTCCAGACTGTAGGGCCTAGAACCTCTCGGCCTCACCGGCCGGCAAGATAACTTTCAAAAGCCACAGGTACATGTTTACCAGTCATATGTTTAAGTGGAATAGACAATGCAAATCATGAGAGAAGATCTATGACAGTCGACATTTTATAATATCATTTATTTATTTTTGAAATTACATTTAATTTCTCGGAATAGACCTCTACCAAATCTGATTACCATAGGTCATCAATACTAAATGTAATATTTGTTCTCAGAAAATTCTTTCTCATTATTATAGGCATTTCACTTATTTCTTAACTGACAATTGGAGGTAATCCTGATCCATTTTTTAATTTTGTATGTGATGTATTCTTTTTTGCTTACTACTGTACAAGTTCTTCAGTTCTCTCTCTCCCATTTTCAGTTATTTTTCGTTGTTGGTTATGAGGAGGCTCTGTGCCTGTCTTATACTTCAAACACAATGAAACAGTATTCCTACATAAGATAAAAATATCATTCTTCCTGTTATAAGTCATCGTGCATTTCACCAAATATATATATTTTGATTTCTATGTGCACAGCTGTATTTTTAAACTTCTTAGTGCGAAAGTTCCCTACCAAAGACTGGATTTCTGAGTTAAATAAACTTACTTGGTCAAATATGTAATATAGCAATTTCAAAGTCTTGCGCTAATATATCACTATTTTTGGTTACTAGCAATTACAATTATTTTAACTCACATTTACAGTCAAAAGTGTACATCATTTCTTACCTGTTGAAAATGTGTTTTCAATAGCTTACATATCCCTTACTCTTTTCTCAAGGTTATCTATTAGATTAACACAAGATGTCAGATCTTCTTTTGTGAAATAATAAAAAAAATATTGTCCAACTCTTTGAATAATAATAGTTCAGATAGCCATTAGTTATGCTAATGTTGTTTGTAGATATTTTTGTTGACTACATCTATATCATCAACTGCATCATTAATATTACAACTGTCTTCCAAGAAAATTGATGAAATGCTTTGATTTCTTCGAAAGAGGAAATATTTTTCCGGTTTGACAAATCTCTTTTCTTCATCTTTCAGCTTATCTAAATTATCAGTGCTATTACCAGATGGATCATTTCCTCAAATTTGTATTTATTATGTTTAAATTTTCTTCATACTAACACATCTGAAAATAGACATAGATGTCAAGTAATTTATTAAGTACAGATCTAAATTCTCTTTTCATTGTAATACAGCTCACCTTATCCAAGATATTTAACCATTGCTTCTGATATATTTTCCTCAAATTAATCAAACACAAATGTCTCATTGTTATCCTTTTGATGCCAGTATCTAAAGAATCAAAATTGAGAATACTGATATCTACTTAATGCGACTTTAAGTCCAAGAATCACGTAAACATCCCTAAAATTCTTGAATTTAATTTCGTTGCCAATTTTTTAATGTCAAAATCCCTTACAGTATGTATGTGCTCTGTAACATTCTTTTAAAAAATTTTAAGACCACACACATTCCTTTAACCCATTTCTAAATTATGTCTCTTTTGTTGAGCTGATTCAGCACCCTCTTTCTGCACCTTATGAACAGCACTTACAATTGCTGTCGCTTCACCATCTAAAGATCACAGAGCTCCAAATGCAATGAACAGTAATGAAAGAAAATTTCTTTATGCTGATTTGATCCAGAACCCATTTTTATGCATAAAATATTCAAAAACTTATTATTGCAGTCATACTTAATGTCAAAATTAATGACTCACCCTTTAAAATAGGTATACATTTTCGTCTCTTTAAAACATCAGCTGGATAGGTATTAATGAAATAACAAATCATTAATTCAGTCTTTAGAAATTTTATGTTTACAGATCTTGCTTTTGTCTGTCCATCAGGAATAATAATATGGGCAATAATTCGTTTATGTAGTATGAAAAACATTATGAACCAAAACCATTTATATCTACTTAAATACGCATTCAGATATTTTTTATGCAGTACACAATTCCTCCAACAGCAGTTGCTACGGTTTTCTTTTCCAAATTAGCACTTGGTATTTGCATTTTGTAGTTTGCTATAAGTTGTAACATTTTCTCTGCCTTATACCTTCATTATTGTTCTTTATATTTGTAATAGGAAGAGTCATGTTGTTTGCATGCTTCATTTAATAGGCTAATATTAAAGTTTCATTAAACCATCTGTAACTGTATAAATTCTAGACTCATAGATAGGGTATCATCATCAAATTTAACATTTGTGTTGCCAGTACAAGGTTTACTATTCACACTTTTAATCTTAATGGTTCATTTTTAAAGCCTCATATGCATTTTAATACAATGACTTATATGTGTATTTTAAGGTATTTTTCATTCTCTGCTTTGTCTTCTTTTTCCTTTAAATTCTTCTACTTTTCTGTTTGATAGTATATCTACAGACTCTAATGAATCATCTACTTTTAGTTGAAAAAATAAACTTTTTCAAATGAAGTTTAAGGTGGCCTTGATGATATATGAACTAAACGATTATAGGTCTCCTGAAGATGATGGTAAGTAATCATTTCCTTTGCTGCTTCTCTTTTAATTGTTTTCAGCAGATTATCATCTACTCCTTCGGTTTCTTGTGAATTTGTGTTAACAACCAGCTCAATTGCCATTTTCTATTTCTCATTATCTGTTCCTGATTGTTCCCTCTATACTCAAGAAACTTCTATTAACTCTTTTATCTTTCTGCTTCTCTTCATTTTACTAACAATTTCAGGAACATTTTTGCTTCTATTGGAAACATTACAATTAACACTCAATGATAATGGTTAAAGATTAATGTTTAATGTTTACATTTAACCTTTTTATTCTTATAAAATCTTTAACCTTTTTTAACATTTTCTGCTATGCTTCTGTGTCAAATCTACTGTAAGAAAATGAAATTAGTTACTCCATCATTGAATACACATATCTATAATGTCATAAAATTTTAAATTAAGGTTTAAATTTGTATCATGTAGTTGAATAACATTCAAGAAATTAAGATTATCTCAAACTAAGTCTTTTTTGGAATTTTAAAATTTGTTAGAACTAAATTAACAATCCCATCCTTTATGTCTTGGTTTCCAAAAATCATACTATCAAATCACACAAATTTATTGTCCTCATATTCATCTAAAGCAGTGGTTCCCAACATGTGAGTCATTACACCCTGAGGCGTAAAATGGCATTTCTGGGAGGTAAAAGCAGAAAAGATTTGATTACAGTTCAAACAAAAAACTTAATTCTTTTAAAAAATCGAAACACTGCCTCTTAAGACTAATTAATTTTTGATATGTAACTAATTCTAAAATTATCAAATAGGAGCATTAATGCATGACACAGAGAAGTAGAGGCCACAAGGAATGTACTAATGGCATTATCTGAAACTCACATGTAGTCAGAGATGACAACAAGCCACATCCAGCCACATGCTTCGTGAAGTAGGTTCATTATTACCACCACTAAGTTGTCAACTAGATCATTGTTCATCTTTTGTTAGTCAGACTGTCGCTTGCCAACCAGGTCGATAGACACATTAAGTGAATGCATTAGTGGTGCCTCTGATATGGTAACCTTCTCGGTGTACTTTGAATTCTTAGATGAGAAATGGAAACAGCTGAGTGAATTTTTTCCTACTCAAGTGTCACCTATTGGGTAGAAAATTGTTAATTTACTGCAGTGACTTTTATTTACTACTTGACAGGAATAACTTAGTTGTACATAGGTGTACTAGTTTGTCTTCTATTTGTAACTGTGGCGCCACTGAGCAGTAATCACAAATAGATCACTGTAAATGACATATACTGTTACAGTCTAAAAATTAGTACACTTTAAGGACAGAACTCAGTGTCACATGGATGTCAAATCAGCATTTTTACTGAAGAATAAAAGTTGCATCCACAGTTCTATGATTTCATGCATGTGCATAATTGGGGCTGCAAGCTTTTAAATTCAAAAAAATTTATGGTGGGGGAAATCCTTATATAAATCTGAGACACATTTTGTTACAATATTGTAATTACAATAAAAGAGAAAATATGGGCTATAATCACAGTGCAGTGAGTGGCTTTGCTTGTGTTCATGATGAAAACAAACTTAACATCCAGCCATAACTCAGAAGACATCTGTCTGCTTGCCTCATTTTATCACGATACTCCTGCTCACTAAGCTGCCGCCTTCTGAACGTGCCTGATCAAGATGTGTAGCCTGTAACAGCACTCTTCATACACGGGTTGGTATACATTATCAAACTTTCTTGGCATGATCTCTTTGTGGCAGACTTTTCACCCTGCCACATGAAGAATTGTGTCCACATTTAGTTTTGATTCAAGGAAAGCAAGAAACCACTGGAAACTTTTCTTGAGGTAAATCAAGCAAAGCTGTATCCCTTTCTGAAGTAGTTTTTTTGGAAACATTTTACTTCTTGCTTAAAAAATTAAAAATCATAGATTTTGGATTTGCATGTGTTTTCGCTATGCAGTCATTCTCATACAATTGCAGGGAAACTATCTGATAAAAATATTTGATTCTTTCACATCTGATTGTCTCACTTTGCAGCTTGGTGATGAAGTTAAGTAATTCACTGCCCTTGTTCGGAGAATTTTCAGTGAATAATGAATGTGGAGTATGTAAGGAAAAGCAATAGAGCTATGATTAAATTCCGTGTGAAAATTGGAATAAATATATGACAACTGTTAGTGCAAGCATGGTTGCATATATGCACTGCCAGGGAGTGTGTTGCATACAAAAACCAGCAAATAAATAAAAATGTTATGTACTGTTACATTTCCAAAACAACATTTTTCCATCTAAATTTAAAGGACTGTAATATTTTAGGCGAAGGAGACACAGTTTCTTATTAGGCAACAAAATGTGTTCTCTCTGTTAATTATCGCCAGAAAAATAAAAATATAGGGAAAGGGAGGTTACAAGGGAGATTGCTAACCTGAGGGAAGCAGAAATTGGTAGTCTGAAACTGCCCTCTTTCTTTGAAATGCGTCCACCCAAACCATCTTCGAAATCTTGTGTAGTCACTTGCAAGAAATTTCTGAATTTCATTCCATTTTGCATTTTTAAGGTATGAAGCAGATTGTGCCCATGGCTGTTTTCTTGTTTAAGGAGTTCATGACTCCACCAACATTTATGAAAAATGCTGCTACTTTCCAGTTGGTGCACCTTAGGTCATTCATTACTGCATACAAAATGTAGCTATGCAATGTCTTCAAAAGTATGTTACACATTATTATGGCAGGCCAAGTAACTTTTATTGAATGCTGCACTACACTTCAAAGTGATGTAGACATTGAATTATTTTTCAACGTTTTCAACTTTTCTATAAACAATGGTCAGAATGTTATACCAGTCGTTTAATTCCTTGACAATTGAAATCCGCATCTTGGTCATGGAGCCATTTGAGACACACTGTGTAAGTACCCTTTAATGAAAAGACAGAGATTGTATTGTGTGAGATCTGAAATACCCAGTCAGCATTACTCGTATCTGCTCTGCCTTGGTCAAATTGTTGACACCATATCATTATGGCTGGACAAGGAATTGCATTTGATCCATATACTGCCACAATTTCACAGTCAGTCTGTGTGTGGTTTAGATGCTTTGAACGCAAGAATATTACTGTCCCACATATTTCACTTTGGAATATGTTTACAATTGCCACACCATTTCAATCAAACACTGTGATTAACCTGTTATCCGTAACATAGAAGAACAGCGTCTGCAGGACACCAGGACACGTGGAACATGAATTCTCCTCCGACAATGTGGCACTTTTGTTGTGCAATAGACGTAGTGAGGGACAACATGTGTAACTCACTTTCTCAAGTCAGTATATTATGTACTGAAAAAATTTTTATCATTATAAATGACCTCTACCTCTTTCTCGCCAGTGAAGGTTAATTTACCTGTCTTGTGTGTAACGTCAGTGTCCAAATAAATAATATCTGAATATGGTAGGTGAAGGCAGGTCAATACTGAGCACACCACACCAAACAAGTTACATGTGTTGTCACTACATCAAAGGAAGCAGGACAGTCATGCATGCTCAGTTTGGACAGGGCTGCTCTATGCAGAACTGAGCTGCGCTGCACTGTCCATAGTAGACCCAGCTGGAGTGCATGCTAGGTCACAGCTGAGGTGAGTCAAAATTGCAAGTGCCACATTCATTGTGCTGTACAGTCACTGAAAAGAAAAGAGGAAAAAGTCATCTTCAGTGAGTGAAACCAGTGTTAACAAAACGGCAATATTAGACGAAAAAGGTTTCCAGTTAATTTCTTTCTGACAAGAACGACATTTCGAAATTTTTTGTCAAATACCGTTCGACGACTTTGAATATCTGTTACATCTAAAAGACGAATATTGGACACAAATTGCACAACTGCAATATCTCGAAAAAAGGGCCTACCAATAACTGTGTGCTTTCTAGCAATTGGGGACTCCTTTATTAGTTTGATGAATCTATTCAAGATGTCCAGAGTTCACCTATGATTCTTATCAAAGTTTGCATATTGCTCTTCTCTTCATCGATTTCACAGCTGACACCAAGTGTGGCCCATTATCACTCATCATCCTTGTTGTTGCTTTTATGGTAAATATTGTCCTTTTGGACCCGCAATTCCCTTTTTTCTCCATAAAAGTCTACAAATTGTTCAGTTCCTTTGTAGTTCCACTCCATTCTTAATAAGAGCATACTATTACAAAGTCACTGGTTACCACGTCTCTGAACAGAAAACCGTTTATAAATTGTGTGAGGCGTAGTGATTTGTCACGCTGTATTCTACAATGCAGTGCAGTGCAATAACAACGTGTTGTTTGTCGCTGAGTCATATCCGCATTGGCAGTGTTCCACAATATTGAGTCTTAAAATCCCACTTCGAGTAGGATTCAAAACGCTAGTTAAATATTGTTCCGCAAGCACCACATTCAAGACCCTATGTCACCGACTCGAGACACATGTAGCAGACTCATTTCAGTTGCAGTCCACATGCAGCTCTGTGACAATGAGTCGCAGCTTTGCATCTCAGCATGTACTGGGCTTATAATCTCGATCTCTCTGCTTCTCTGACGCAATTATGGCACTGCTACCCTAATCAGGGCTTCACTTTCCTTTACAAGGTAACATATAGGCCAGTATTGCCATCCGTGTGAAAACTGCCATGAAAAATATACAAAATACTATAATGATGGTTTGGAGATTACGAACATGTGCAGCTAAATAAATGGCATGAGCAGCACGTAAATATTTATACATAACAGGCCACTGAAGGTAGTTCATAGTACATCGAGACAAAACGTGTATGGACAGATATAATTTCAGTTGCAAATACACGGTGGCACGCGAAAAACCGAGTACTAGGCTGTTCATTGTAGCTCGCCAGTTGTTATCTATTGTTCCAAAGCTGTTGCGACTACGTTTTGTGATGTCGTACGAAACCCATTTTTATTTGGTTAAGACGTGTGAACTAAATATCTCAGCGAGATGTATCCTCTTCAAGAAAGAATCGCAGTATTGGATGTGTACGTGTCTACCAGGTCATTTACAGAAAAACGGGACATTTTTGCAAAGAAGTTTCCTGGCGTTTCCATGCCTGCAAAGAGCAGTATTCCAGATTTGGTGACAAAGAGGCGTACTACAGGGTCAGTTGCAAGCGTAAAAAAGAATCGAGCCCCGTCCGTTCGTAAACCTGCTACGATCGCGGATATTTTAGCACGAGTGATCCACAGTCCTAGGAAATCGACACGTAAAGTATAGCAACAAGTGAACCTTTCGCATAGGTCTTGTCAATCTGTATTACACTGTATAGGGATGAAATTCTACAAAATGACATGTGTATAAGAACTGAAGGAGCAAGATAAGGCAAAACCTGTGAATTACTGTAAGTGGCTATGACAAATAGTTGAGAGTGAAATGTTGAATCTGTCACTGCATTTCAAGAGTGATGAAGCCTGGTCCCAACAGACAGAACATGTGAACTCCCAGAACACCAGATGATGGTCAATAAACACTCCCTATACGATTAATGAGGAGCCTCCTCACCGTGAAAAAATCCGAGTGCGGTGTGTTATGTCAGCAAGTCGGATTGTGAGTCCGATTTATTTTGAAACAACAGTAAACATTGCTGCGTATACGCGAATCTTGGAGGAGAGAATCATTCAGAAGGAGAGAATCGCGTCAACCTTTGCTTACAAAATTTGGTGATGCTGGTTCTAGAGGAGCAACGTATGGAAAAGATAAACGAGATATTTCCTTCTAACAACAAAATCAGAAGTCGTATCAAGGACATGAGTTTGGATGTTTTGGTCACACACTCACGATACCCAACAAAATAAGATCAGGCTATTTCTTTGCTTTGTAGTTGTATGAATAGACCAACGTTGCATCTTCTTCCCTGCTCCTTGTCTGTGTTCAGTACATGAAAGATGACAGCCAGAAGGAAAACTATGTGATCTTGGAATCACTGGCTACTATTATATGCGATTAATATGTTTACCGATCAGTGAAGAATTTTGTTGAGAAAAATGAAATACACTGCTCAAAGTTGGAGGTATATGTACAGGCGAAGCACCTTACATATTGTGTATTCGCCCTGTTGCCGAGAGAGGTTGCTCCAAACGTAACGTTTAGCAACTGCAGTACATAACGTTATGTTTTAGCAGTGAAAACACTTCTACCTGATTTGTTGAACGTATTCACTCACGTAAGGAAGATTTTAAATCACATACAAGGAGTGCAACAAATACAAGAGTTATCAAACGCTTGCGCGAAGAGACAGGGACCTAATTCGATGTGCTGCTCTTCCATGAAGAAGTACAGCTGCTATCATGTGGCAAGGAATTGCATAAAGTGCTCGAGCTTGGCCAAAAGATTGCTTTGTTTCTGTAAAGGACGAAGGCGGAAAAGGAAATAGATTTATATTGCGAAATAACATATAATATATTTATTCCCAAACTGCCATATCTCATGGATTTCTTGATAGAAATAAATACGCTTAACCTCAGCTTGTAAGGCAATATAGCGAATATTTTTACAGCACAAGATAAAGTTATCAGTTTTCTTCATAGATTGAAGCTTTACCACCTTGAGTTTTAAGTTAAATGCATTTCGATATCGCCAAAAATTAATATAATGCTCGACGACAACGGTGAAATAAGTCAGCACTTGCCTTTAGTAGTAAATTCTATCACCAACCAGTTTCCTGAATGGGAGAATCAACAAGTGAATCCCTTGGTTTTAAAACCATTTTCAGTGAATGAAAGAGTATTTTCAGATAGAGAAGAACAAGGCAAAGCAGAATTTCTTGGACAACGTCAAGACAACACGCTGAAAATAGATTTCTCTAAAACAGAAATGTCAACATTTAGGAGAAAGATTGGTGTCGAGTGTCCATTACGATCAGAAAAAGCCTTAAGGATATGGATTCCATTTGCAACAACAATAGGGAACACAGAAGGGTCCTCCTAGAAAATCGAATAAAGATCAGGTGCCCTGGAAAATGGCATGGAGCCAGCTAATTTTTCCAAAACCTGCACACCAAGGAGAAACATAATGTGAACAAAATATCCTTTCCAGAACTAGCCTTAAAATGATTTCAGTTAACACTGAAGAACTTTTGCTCTCTTACATAGAGCCATTTGTAAAATCTACGGTTAATAGCCAGTTAAGCTCCATTCCCGGAATAGCGATAAACGCGTTGTACGAACCGGGAATAACGCCTAACCAGAGAACAAACTCGGGATAACTTATCAAGCGATTGTTGGCCAGTTAGCGAACTTAACCAGTCAGTTTTCAAGATGGCAGGAACAGTGAGAAATGTAGTTGCAGACAGCAATGACGAGATTTTGTCTGAACTGTTCATGACAATGAGGAAGAAGAAAAAAGTGAGACTACGTCAATTCCTAATTTATAGCCAGATTTCGCTTATCAAAAGAAGCCATACTTCGTCTTTTCAGTTTTGTACGTGAGAAAGTGCACCATATGACGGACAGGTGTCACAATATCTCTGTTTTCTAAAATAATACTGTTTATTTGCAGTAGTATGCATTTGTTTTCAGCACTTCGCGAATTTCGTCGTGTTATTTGTGCAAATAAAATAACGATTTGTGCAAAAATAGTCTTATTTATGTGGTGTGGTGTGTTTCATTTAATTTAGCAGTGCCTTAATAGACTCTACCAAATCAAAGAACCACACCAAATATGGGTACCATTTGTATTAACAACTGTTTCAGCTTTAGACAAAAACATTGGTTTTTTATGTAGTAAAACGTTTTGATAACACGGCAGTGTACCAACTTTATTGAGCCACATTACTTCAATAGCAGAAAATGTTGTTCCACTCTGTTTTCTAGTAGAATTACCCTTTTCGTAAACATCACAGCAGTGTCAGAACAACTTCCGCCTGATAGCGAAAATTTTAGGGTTAGTGCTTCAGAGCAACAACATTGTCTCCCACCTACTATTATTCACTGAAGTCTGTGATCTATCTGTGCCTATTCAAGCTACGTTTCACACAGTAAGATTAACAAGAAAGTCAGTATTTAAAAATATGGTGATGCCTCCTCAGCTACACAACATAACTCTTGTGTTTCTCAAGTATCAGTATTATCTACATAAGCACATCCATATTTATCATACAATAACAGCTATATAGATGTATGTAATAGGAGCAGAACAGGAATCTAGTCAATGAATCAACATAGTTATAGAATGTGTGGAAGGAGTACCTGGAATGCTATGTTTTATCTTTCCTTGAATGTCAATTTATTTTCAGTGCCCTCCTTTATTTCAGATTGTAGTTAGCTGAAGTTAACTTAAACTGAAATATCGTATATTTTACGTCTGTGAAGTACCATTTTTCCGAAATTTATGGCTTATTACGACTGTTTAATCAGAGTTCACTCAGCCACATCTATAGCAGAAAACATTCTTCACTCTTATCTCCCATTGGGACAACAAGTTTCCATCTGTTAGTGAATTCTTCAGAGCAAAAAAACTGTACACTACCTATAATTATTCCTATAACCATATAATTTTTTTGTGCTTCCTCAAGCTAAGTTTAACACAGTGAAATTAACAGGATAATCAGTCTTTTTAAGAAAGCTGTAGGATGAGGCTGTTGTGTTTCTCACTTATTAGTATTATCTACATAATCACATCCACATCTGTCATAAAATAACTGTTATCAGTGTGTCATAGGAACAGAGGTGCTTGTCACTCAGCTAACAGGGAATCTTTAGTTACTGAATCTACATAATCATAACAGTGGACAGAGAGGCTAGCTAGTTGTGTTTTTAAGTTTCTCTTGAATAGTCAAACAAATTGTCTCATGTCATTCGTTTTCATTCTTTCAGAAATGACTGTTCAACCAATGAAGCAGCCACTACTGACACTCAACTATTTTGCCTCTGGAAATTTTCTCTGTCAATTAGAGACTTCATTTGTATTGAGAAGAGGACAGCCAGCAGCATTATTCAAAGGATGTGTATGACACTGTACAACTTATACACGAGGCAGTTTTGCTAATTACTTCAGTTGTCTGATATAATTAAGTGAAAATAAAATAAACATATGTGTATGGAATAACATACTTTTATTCTGAAATCATTTGTTTAATTTGTATTATCTGATCCTAATTTTGAACTTTATGCCCTTTCTTTTTAAACCAATACAGTTCTTCCTCCCTTCTCTGTTTCTTGTCGTACTACTTTTGAAGCAGCACCATCTGCGTCTCCGCTAATTTTCCAGATTTCAGAACAGGTAATTTTATTCTCAAAAAAAAAACTGACAGTAGATATAGCTGCTAAAGAGGATTGCAAAAGCCAAGTATGGAATAGATATTGTTCCTCAAACATTTAGGATGAGACACAATAAAAGCTTCCAGTTTGGATATGTGTCATAGGTGCATTTCTACTCCAGGATTACAAAAAAGATTATGGTTGTTTATTGTAAAAATTGGCATCTTATTTCTCACATATATATCTTTGATATAATTAAAAAGTTTTTCAACATTGCGGCATACAAAGACATGGCTGAGGTCGACAATGAAGGACAATCAAGTTAATGGCTTACCTCTGTTGAACACTCACCCTGACATTGATTGTCCTATTGACGATGTAATTAACCAATTTGCCAGGAAGATTAGGGGCACAGAACTCATCATTTAAGGAAGAGAAACGCAACTGTAACTTTTTTATATCATAAGATGGCATTGTCTTGTATATGTGTATAATCAGTTTAAATAAAACTTTCTTAAACTTTGTATGTGACTTGGTTAATTTTTATTGTGGTAAAAGTAAAGGTAGCTCAAGATATCTTTAGTGCCCCCTTCTTGAGGTTTTTCTGTATCCACCACTGCTACTGACCAGCTAATGATAAGGCCATCTGTGTAGCTGATTACTGGGCGAAAATATTTAAACTTTCAATTTTATTATGGTTGACTTATACCATATTTTAATGTATGGTGCTCTGGACACAGAAAATAAATCAATTTTCCACAACTTATAGGTGTGAAAGTGTGTTTGCGACTGTGATAGCCACGAAAACAAAAGCATTTATTATGTGCATTGACTGGGATAAAACCGAATCTGTAAAAGATTGTTAGAAATAAACAATACCAACCATCTCATTGGTTACCCCGTGATTTTATAAACAGGGATGTTTCAAGAATTTTTTACCACCATTTAGATTATAAATTATTTTGGTAGTGTTGGTTTCAATATCATCTCATTCAGGGGTAATAATCTCAGAAAGACAGCGAATCACTGATCCAACCAAACAGTTTCATCATTGTGAAAGTCAGTTTTGTTACATGTCTTAAAAAATTCTTGATGTTTAGGTTGAGACAAACTATTTTAATAAAGATATAAATGACTGATTTTATACCAGTTTAAATATCCTGGAGCTAAAATATAGTTAGCAATCATTAGAGCTGTTTTTCCACATCATCTTAGACTAATAGCTGTAAGTTGTATTGAGATTAATAGAAGTATACTACACTTACTTTCTGACTACTTCCGTGGAAGTCTTATATTTGGTTTCATACTCATTTTCACTTAATTACCTGAAATTTTTATTTATAAATGAGTAGACTGTTTGTGTTTGAGTGGCTCTGAGAAAAAGATTGACTGTCCCATTAACAGGTGATTTCAAAAACGTCACATTAATTACTATCGAGTGTATGATGGAAAATTTAATAAAAAGCTTATTGCTAACTATGCCTCATAACTTTTTGAATTCATAACAATAAAGAAAGGGAACATCCTCAACTTCAGCTGATGCCGCTGTCTGAAGATGGCCTAAGCCTAGGCCGAAACTGGTCATTTTAATAAAGTACCATAGCGATCTAGGCTGTTTTTTCATTGATTATATATTAAGTGATCCTTATGTTAATGCTATTTTTCATTGATTTCACCAGAAACTGGAAATTTTCTTGGCTGATGATACATATTAGTGTGGTAATAAAATGGAAATACCATCTGCCTGAGGCCTCCCGTCGAGTTAACCGTTCGCCTTGTGCAAGTCTTGCGAGTTGACGCCACTTCGGCGACTTGCGTGTCGATGGGGATGAAATGATGGTGATAAGGACAACACAACACCCAGTCCCTGAGCGGAGAAAATCTCAGACCCAGCCGGGAATCGAACCCAAATAACTTGAACTGGGACATCATTGAAGGAAGTTGATATTAGTTACAAAAAATAGTAGTCGTCATTTTTATAGCTCATGTACTTCGTGTTTTCTTTCACTAAAATTACCCGTAATACAGCCAAAGTTTTCAATAAGCACACCGTGCCCTTGTGTATTAACAATAATCACAAATGCAATAAGATTCAAAAGATATTCGTTTACTCGGCATTTGTTCTTCGATTTCGGATATGTCACACAATAATAACAGCTGTGATGGCAGTATCTGGCAGCTGTTAGCAAATCGAATATCTGGAACGCTGGATTTAGGTGTGAGTGGTTCAGCGAATAACGAGTACTGGAAATGACGCAACATTTCGATGACTTGTGTCGAATACTGTAGCCCAGTATGCTACAGTCGATTAATGCGAGAGTAAATCGCGAACGACAAGAGATGGTTAGAATTTTAAAAACGATTTCGCAACTACTTGAAAAGAAATATTTCATTTCCTCTATTCCTTTGGACTTACTTTTCAGAGTGGGATACATATTGTCAACGTAGTAGAAACATAGCAAAATCGCTGGAAATAGTTTTGATATTTACACTTATACTTAACTTCAGTGTACATGTACCTCGGAAAATTATTACTGTATCAAGGCAACACATTGCGTTTTGCTTTGTCTGGTTACTAAGGTCTACTATTTGAATGTAACCGTCTAAAACACACGTGAGCAATAATTTGGTTCGTCTGTTGATATTAATAGCAGTTAATAACTACCGAATCGGAGGGCGTGGTAAACAACTTACAACAGAATGATTCCAGGAAGTAGTAGCTTCCGTGTGAGTCACTTGTAATCTCATGTCGAAATTTTACGACTGTCACCCGCTCACAAGCAGCAACTCTGGTGAGCAAAGTAGTTGGTACATTGTACCGGTAGATGTCGACGTAGTCGTAATTCGTGTTGTGGCAGGGAGTTGTAGCTTTAAATATTATTTACATATTTTGTTTCTTTTTTTGTGTGTCTTCGTTATTTTCCAAGCTGTTGTTAGTGACACGTTGGAAATCAGAAAAACTACGTGGATATTTTCGTATTTTGGAGGAGATGGCAGCAGATGGAGATGAACTAATATCAGACCAAGAGAAGGTTTGTAGTTGAAAGTTGTTTCCAAATGAATTGAACTTATTTCGGGACAAAGAAATATAGTGCTGCCCTGTACTTCGGTGTGGTTCCTGTGAATTATGTTGTTCTATTGTCGTCCGGTATCGCCAGTGATGCCGTCGTAGGTTCCGCTCTTCATTGACGAATAATTTTCTTTTTACGAAGTTGTCTTGATGTCTGGTTGTACAGACATATGATTCAAATTCCCTTAGTCTCATCGACTAACATATAAGCATATAACGATTTTTTTTTTTCGTTCAGTGCGAACAGCAGTGCCCAACTTCAGTGACCTAAATGTCAACGTGATCATGCCCTAACATCCAGATGACTTAACTGATGAAAAATGACATATTAATTTGGAACATGGTGGTTTCGTTGTGAAACGAACCTGTTACTGTTTTGTTAACGCATTGTTTGTAGTAACACGCTGAAAGCACAGTTGGGCGGTGCCGCTATGTTCCGCCTCCATTTATCAGCACTAGATTTCCGTGCTCCATACCACGGTTCGTGTTAGCAATTGCAGCCAAATATGTATTATGGTATTTTCACCCAGGAGATATGATCCAAACGATATAGTACATTGTGGTAATTGATACTACCACACTGTAGCGTATTCCAAATATTAAATTCAGCAGTTTGCGTCAAATGATACGTTTAGTTGCAGCTCCAGTCATTTAGACAAAAACCTTTCAAATTAGGATAAAAATATGCCCAGGCACAGAGACTAAGTATTGAATATTCTAGTTGAGATGAATGTAATTAACGTAGGTATCTGCTTTGCTTGACAGGCAAAAGCTGTTAATAACTGCTTCTTAACTCTTGCATATTATTCATGCCGATTTCCGAGTGCATAAGTACAGTACAGATCTTTGAGATGATGGGTTTAGTAAATTAGGCGTACAGCATTTAATTCTTCCTCATTTGAACGTTTTTAAATTGTTTTAGAAGCTTCATCACAGTTGCTTTGTCGACATACTAGACCATGCACAGTAGCAACAAGCAACCTGTACTGCTGAACATTTTGCCTTATTGTACACTCCAATCATAAATTCATGAACAAAATTGTTTTTTATCATCCATTTAACTTTTTGTATACACCTTACTCAGTGTGATAGATGCATGTGAATTTCAGTGTCATTGTAAAATAATGAAAAGGGCCTACATAAAATTAGATCATGTCAGTAAAATAGCATAGTGAAATACTGCATCCTGTACATATGATTAAAGGGCGTGTTGCATCATCGTGATACAGAACCTTAAAGAAATTCTCTCGTTCAAAATTTCCAGTCTAATATGTCTTCCAGACCCAAAATTCTGGATGTGTCAAATTTTACATGTCTTCAGTATGTCTTTCAAAAAATGTGACTAATGTTTATTTTTGTTTTGCAGCCAGTTTTTTAGAAAACGACAAACATCAAAAACGACAAACATCGACCTGACCTACCCGATATTGCTGATGGAAAATATATTACAAATGAAACATTCTTAAAAAAAAAAACACACACACACACACACACTCTCACTTACTCGCTCACTCTGAGATTGGGGGAAGGGGGGGGGAATACTATAAGCTGTTATATTCTGTAGCAGCTTAAATGGATTGTATATAAGCTGTTCTTGTTTTACCCGGAAATACGGAAGCGTCCGATCCCGCCCGTCTGCTTTGACCCATGACGTCACAAATATGGCGGAAACGACCATAAACCACGATTCCAATATGGCGCATATAAAGTCGTTACGTACACATTATGAGGACGAAAATACATCGAAAAACAAACACACGTTCCACAAAAAGCCTAATGACACTAACGGGACAAGCGCGGTAAATAGGGGGTTTTTGGGTGGGGACAAACTAAATATAAACAAATTTAGACACCCACCCCCATACAAAACCACGCAAAACAACGAAAAAAACCGACATCACAAAACTCCCCAAATACCACTAAACACAATATCATCTGGAATCGGCCACTTCCCTTGACCTATATAGCTCAACAGCAGCTCCCGATCCCATAAATTGGGATCGAACACTTCCCTTGACCTACATAGCTCAACAGCAGCTCCCAACATTCACAGCCACACATTCGGATCGAATACTTCCCCTTACGACATCTCCACATACAGCCATCCCTGGTCCGCGATGCCGGAACTTTAAGTAAGCCTCATTTCTTCACGACATACTGAACACTTCACGACTTCATCCAAAAATCCGAATAGTTGAAGAAATTTTATTAGAGACAACGCACTGTCCCCCATCATAGCCGACAACTGAAAACTGTTGATCCTGTCAGTCATATCCGTACCTACCAAAGACATAAAAAATGCAATTCACACACGACGCCAAACTCGCAAACTAAACCAAAACCATCACCTAACACCACCAGAGAGCACCACCGATCGCATTAAAACGACACCTACAAACACGCCACTCTCACAAACTAAATTCCGCGGCGTCGTGACGTCACACACCAAAACAGCCTTACGTCACGGGTCAAAGCCGACGAGTGGGATCGGACGCTTCGCTCGACCCTTTTACCCAATATGTGAGGACATGTTATGTAACTTCCAAAAAAGTCGTGCAGTGTATGGGGGAGATGGTAATATGTAGGAACAGGTGAATTTGCAGAGCCTGCATGTGCAGTGTCATTGCAGTTGCGCATCATATCTGCTATTTTCAACCATAAAACATGTTATTTTCAGCATCTCCATAATTGTAGGAGTATTTAAGTCATATTTGTTAGGCTTACATTACAATAAACCAAACTGGCTTTATCTCCATGCTTTCTGAGAAACATTGGCCATCCCCTTGCTAATTTTTCACATTGTTTGTTCTTGAAATATTTGATGTTGTGTGAAAATCTGCTGAATTGTATCAAGGAATGCAAATAATGGAATGTTTAGTGTTTTCACTGCCAAAATTATTGAGGCTCTAGGAGTGTCTGGGGACATTTTGTTATACAAATGCAATGTCAATTGAAAGAAGTTAAATTTCTAAAGCAAATTTTTCACAGTAGGTGGTGTGATCTCATGAGATGTAAAATGCATGCCATTTCATGCCCTTAACCATGTTTGATTGACTCTGCAGCTATTTTCTTCTGCACCTGTGATGCTAGATTGTCACATCGAGGATCTGGAGTTTGAACCTAAGTACTATTAAAGAATTTACTTTGCTGTGAGAACTGGAATGAAGCCCACCCAGACATGAGGACAGTTAAGGACCTACTTAAACTAAAAGTAGAAACTCTGGTTTTGAATAATAAGGTAGAGAGGGTGGTAGTTAGACCACATGCCATTCCATTACTGTTACCCAGCAACAAACAGTATTAGGATTTCAGACATATTTCTTATAGGGTAATAACATCACAGATTTTACTGTTAAGTGGGTATCTCATTGGGTCTTACGGTAGTGAATAAAGTATACCCTCAACAGTCATAGTTTCTTATATTGTAGTTTTATCTTTCAAGTGTAAAACAAACTGTTAAAAAAACAGCAAAACTAAACCGAAATAGTATGTTACTTGCTCCAACTAAATTAGGGAAGATCAATAAGATGCTATAAGTGGTATGATACGTTTGTTTGTATTTAATAATACATAATTTCTTAGTTAGTTCCTTTGTGATGTGTGTACTAGTTTGTCTAATACATATTAAGATTTCAGGAAATGGGATAGTGACCCCAAAACAATACATTGATGTTTTTTCCTTTAACTTTTTTTTAGATTAGATTAGATTTACTTTCATTCCAATTGATCCGTAGTGAGGAGGTTCTCCAGGATGTGGAACATGTCAGAATAACAACAATACATGACAAATATTTACAACTAAAACAAGTAAGCTAATGTACCATTCCATAGGTCCCAAGTGGAATGATCGTCATTTTTTAATGAACGCTAAGAGTCATTTTACAAATACTAATGCACTGAATTTAAAATAAAAAAGTTTTTTATTTATTTATAAGGTAATAAACATGTAATACAACTACTGTAATACTTATTTACAATGAACACATTACTGCACTGAAATGGTGCAGAAGTTAGATTAAACTTACACACACACACACACACACACACACACACACACACACACACACACACACACACACACACAAATTTTCAATGAACACATTACTGCTCTGAAATTGTGCAGAAGTTATGTTGTACTTATATACAAATTAGTTGGTTTTACTAAGAAATTCATCAATGGAGTAGAAGGAGTTGGCCACCAATAAATCCTTTAGGCTTCTCTTAAACTGAATTTCATTGGTTGTTAAGCTTTTTATGGCTGCTGGCATGTTATTGAAAATGTGTGTTCCTGAATAATGCACACCTTTTTGTACAAGACTAAGTGACTTTAGATCCTTGTGAAGATTATTCTTATTTTTAGTATTGATTCCATGAATTGAGCTGTTGGTTTGAAAAAGTGATATATTTTTAATGACAAATTTCATTAAGGAATAACTATATTGGGAAGCAGTAGTTAGTATCCCTAGTTCCCTAAATAGGCTTCTGCAGGATGTTCTTGAGTTCACACCACATATAACTCTTACTGCATGTTTTTGTGCCCGGAAAACTTTAGATTGGCTTAATGAATTACCCCAAAAAATAGTTCCATATGACATTATGGAATGAAAGTAAGCATAGTATGCCAACTTTTTCATTTTTATATCCCCTATGTCTGACAAAATTCGCATTGCAAACAGAGATTTGTTAAGACACTTCAGCAGTTCTGTGGTGTGCTCCTCCCAGTTGAATTTATTATCAAGCTGTTATCCCAAGAATTTAACACTGTCCACTTCTTCTATCTTCTTGTCATCATATGTTAGACATATACTCTTGGGACACCCCTTACAAGTTCTGAACTGCATGTAGTGTGTTTTTTCAAAGTTTAGTGACAAAGAATTGGCTAGGAACCAGTGATTAATGTCCACAAATATTTTATTGGCTGATCTTTCTAAGACTACACTTGATTTGCTATTTATTGCAATGTTTGTATCATCGGCAAACAAAACAAACTTGGCATCTGGTAATGTTACTGATGAAAGGTCATTGATAGACACAAGAAAAAGTAAGGGCCCAAAATGGAACCTTGTGGGATCCCACATGTAATTAGTTCCCAGTTGGATGATGCCTGATAGCTTGATACATGTCTCTTTCCTAATAACACCCTTTGTTTCCTGCCAGAGATATAAGATTTGAACCATTTTGCAGCATTTCCTGTTACACTATAATATTCTAATTTACTTAAAAGGGTATTGTGATTTACACAGTCAAATGCCTTTGACAGATCACAAAATATACCAGTTGCCTGCAATTTTTTGTCTAATGAATTAAGCACATTTTCACTGTTAGTGTAGATAGCCTTCTCAATATCAGAACCTTTTAGAAATCCAAACTGTGACTTTGACAGTATGTTATTTGAGATAAGATGGTTATAAAGACGACTGTACATTACTTTTTCGAAAATTTTTGAGAATGCTGGCAACAGTGAAATTGGATGGAAATTTGATGCTATTTCTTTATCTCCCTTCTTAAACAGTGGCTTAACTTCAGCATATTTCAGCCACTCAGGAAATATTCCACTGATAAACGACTGGTTACACAGATAGCTTAATATGTTACTTAGCTCAGAATCACATTCTTTAATTAACTTTGTTGATATTTCATCATACCCACTAGATGTTTTTGATTTTAAAGATTTTATGATGGACATTATTTCTGTTGGGGTAGTGAGGGTCAAATTCATATTATGGAAGTTACTTGAAATGTCTGGTCTAAGGTAATCCATAGCAGCATCTACCGAACCTGACAACCCCATCTTTTCAGTAACAGTTATAAAATGTTTGTTAAAAAGTTCTGCAACACTATACACATCTGTCACCAATGTATCATTTACTCTTAATGCTATTTGTTCCTCTTCATGTCTGGTTCTACCGGTCTCCTCCTTCACTATATCCCATATTGTCTTTATTTTGTTATCTGATATGACTATCTTTTCCTTGTAATATATTTGCTTTGACATCCGTATTACAGTCTTTAATATTTTGCCGTATTTCTTATAATGTGCTATAGCATCAACATTGGAAATGTTTCGGATTGACAGATACAGTTTTCTTTTTGTTTTACAAGATACCCCTATTCCTCGAGTAATCCATGGCTTCTTTGTAGACTTTGTTCTAACCTTGGTAAGTTTTGGGGGAAAGCAGTGTTCGATTAAGGTAAGCACTTTATTAGCAAAAATGTTATATTTTTCATTCATGCCATGAGCACTGTAAACATCAGTCCAGTGAATGTCTCTGAGGAGTGTCCTAAAATAATCAATTTTTGGCTTACTGATTACCCTCTTGAGCTCAGATTTAACAGATTTTATATCCTGTTCAGTATTAACATTTAACAGAAGGAACTGCATGTCATGGTCTGAGAGGCCATTGACTATTGGTTTTGTAATATAATTTTGTTCATTGGACTTTTCTATAAAGATATTATCAATGGCTGTTTGTGAGCAAGTGGCTATCCTAGTGGGGGAACTTTACAGTGGGAATTAAGTTGAATGATAGTGTTACTAACTCAAATAAGTTCTTATTGGGAGAGTCTTTAAGGAAATCTACATTGAAATCACCAGCAACCACTATTTCCTTGTTTTTGGTTGTTAAATGGGCCAGTACAGCTTCAAGGTGGTTTACAAACAGATTAAAGTTACCTGCAGGTGCTCGATATACACACTATGAAGGATTTTTTGTGAAATTCTAATTCTGTTGCTATGCTTCCATATGCTGTTCTAGGCAAAATTTATGAATGTCTATGTTCTTAAATTTATGACAGTTCCTGATGAATGTGGCAACTCCTCCTTTCTCCATTTCTGATCTACAAAAGTGAGATGCTAACCTAAACCCTGTAACACTTAAAAGTTCTATACCAGTGGTCACATGATGTTCAGAGAGGCAGATTATGTCAGCTGGGTTTGAAGACTCTAATTCATCTATGCAGATAGTTAATTCATTAATTTTATTTCTCAGTCCTCGAATATTTTGATGCAATAAAGATAGCTGACATTTCACATTGACTGAGTTAAAATTGGGTGGAGTTAAAATATCTGCTGACAGTTGAAAATTCTTAACCAATGGCTGTTTATGCTGATGTAAGAAGCTGGAATTATGTTTTTTGATTTCTTTCTCAAACTGAAGGTTTGTCTCAGTTCTAACCTCTCTTAAAATTTGCTTTCTTTCTGTCCTCCCTACCCTAAAAAAGGGTCTTTTCTGAATCCTAACCACTGGTATTTTACCACTCATGACAGTGCCTCCCCCCTGTAACCTTCCTACTATTAAATGAATTCAAATGAAGACAGACTTCAGTGTGGTCATAACAAGCAGTTATTCCTCAATTTGTCCCCATAAGGCACTAGTGCAATTCAGACCCAACACAGTGGTATCAGTCTCTCCCTAAAGAGAAATACACCCATTGTTTAAAATTTACAAAAACATATGCAACCTGGCATACAAAGTGTATCTGAACACTTTCCTGAGGAAGTGCATTGCAAACTTGTCATTGATGATTTGAGAGATTGAATTGGTGCATTTACTTATTTACACAGTTTGAGGTACAGTACATTTAAAGGTAAGTTGTTAGGAAAAAGTAGTTTCCATGACATTTTCCTACAAACTAAAAAAAAAAAAAAAATGCACCTTGGTACCAGTTTCACTATATTATGAAATTAGTGTGTCCTGGCATATTAAAACTGTGTGGTTGATCATGACTCAAACCTGTGATCTTTGCCCTTTTGTGGCAAGTGCTACATCAACTAGCAGTACCGTGGAGGCAGTGGTGGCAGGTCATGAGTTGTGGTCTCCTAGTTCAGTTGATACAGCACTTGCCTGAGAAACACTGGACTCGCATTCGGGAGGACGATGGTTCAATCCCGCATCCGGCCATCTTGATTTAGGTTTTCTGTGATTTCCCTAAATCGCTCCAGGTAAATGCCGGGATGGTTCCTTTCAAAGGGTATGGCCAACTTCCTTCCCCATCCTTCCCTAATCTGATAGCCTTGCTGTCTGATCTCCTCCCCCAAAACAACCCCAACCCTTGCCTGAGATAGGCACAGGTCCCAGTTTTGAGTTGTGGTCGAGCACAAAGTTTCAGTGTGCCAGGAAGTGTTTCATATTCGCATACTCTGCACTGCATATTAAAATTCATTTCAGTATGAAATTTATTTCAGAATAATAATGCATATTGATAAGACAACAGTTTAACTGATTACCAGTTTTAACTCTTGCCGAGGGCAATCTTCATATAAGTAGCAGTTGCAAAAATAGTCCAGACGTTCTTAATTTGTCTTAAAAAATAATCAAATAATAGTAGCATGGATTTATTCTAAAATGTGAATATAAAATTGTTATTTGCATATTCATTACTACATTTAGCAAAATAATTAATTTTAACCAGAGTTTTATTATGACAGTCATTATTCTTCTTTCAGGTTCGCATAGTTTCTGATTTTATTCTGCATTCACCACCAGGAGAATTCAATGAAGTGTTCAATGGTAAGCTTGCACCAAGTTTTTTAAATGTTACATAAAGTTCCATAATGTAATATTTTTTGTGACATTTTTTGGGCATATTTATTGAGACGTGTTAACTTTGTGAAATAAACAATTGCTTGCCTGCTTGTAACTGTAATAGGGACTGAAAAATGTAACATCTTGTTCTGATGAGAGACATTTATTGTTAGGAAATAGTCGTACAACAAATGATTGCAGTAACTGCCATGTGTATTGTGACTTAGTTGATAGCTCTAAGTCTTCCATGAAGTTTGCTGATAAACTTGCAGCAGACTACTCATCATATCTTTTTTTTCTGTGGAAGAAGATTCCAGGATAAGAAAATTATACTATGTCTTATTGCCCATGTAATTTTTTTGTTGTCTGTGATGAACTGCCATAAACAGAGCAAACAACAATAAAATCAGTAAGTAGTGGACTTTACTTCATAAAATAATGCCTAGCTGTGACACTTAGCTTATGAGGACAACCCTTCATCAAACATCACAGGGGGTTTAACATCAATGACCCACTTCCATTCTGCAGACTCTTTGTTGCATGCAACACCAGAAGGTACCTCATTTATGTGATGTACTGTTGGCATATGCAAGTGGAAAAATAACAGTGCAGTGCTGAAGCAGTGGTCTCACATCAGTTTGGTACTAGTGTCGTGTCATATTTGACGATTCGTATATTACCACAATCTGAGAACCACAAGTACCTAATGTAGCCTGCTTTATATGTAATACAATATTGCAGAGGAAAAAAAAAAACCCCAAGCTCGCATGTTGAACCAAAAGCCAAACTATGTAATGGGTATTTGTTAGGAGCAAGTGCGCCCAGAGCCTTTTGTGGGGAAATCTCAAAGGTATGTAATTATTTAAAGGGAAACTACAATGCCCCTCTCTGCATCCCAGATGCCAAGGGGGGGGGGGGGGGGGAGACAAGACAACGACACTACACATAATATTATATTACAAGTCTACACTGAGTTGCAGGCCTGTATGACCACCGCCAACTGCCCTATGGTCAACCATGTCGGCATGTAAATAGCCTCGTCAAGTCAAGAACATTTCTCATTGACCTTCCCATTTCATTGACGGCAGATTTGAATATCGCTACTTACATGGCTTGCAACTTGCAAGAATGCTTGACCTTTGGTCTCATTGGTGATCTGTCTAGTATTAATCGAGCTCCTGTATGGATTCTGATTTAATTGAAATTGTATTGGTGCTGTGTTTATGTGTAATGGTTTCATTTTCCATACAATTTTTTTGGCTTGGAAACTTTGGTCTGTACAATATATTGACATTCTCTCTTGTCTATTTATCTTTTGGAAAGATAGATACCACACAAAGTTGGAGCTGGATTTCAAATCAATGTCACAAGAAAATGCAAGGAAAATGATGAACAAGAACTGGTGTATTCGACAAAAACAACAAGGTTAGAAATTGCTGCAGAGCCTGAACTGACCATAAAAAGGAACTATATGTGCTCAAAGAAACAAGCAAAATTAGTTGCTACAGAAGAATGAAAGAAGTGCCTGAACAAGTTGAGTGATGAATTCAGAGAGGATGTAAATGGAAATAAGAAAATGCTTCTTGTATATGGGATGATGAAAAATAGGAAAAGAGATAAGAAACCTACCAAATGATTACAGACAGGAATGGAAATCTTATCATCGATGACAGTAAGACTAAAATAGCTTTGTTGTCTTACATTGATCAGTTGTTTAGTGTGAATTGTATGTGACATGCACAAGAAGACAGCCAGGAGAAAAGTGAGGTGATGGTCATAGAAAACCTCTGGGCCACCAATAGAACATAGTGAAATGGAGAGGAAACAGCTACTTCGAAAGACTCTGGAATGGGGTAATCAAAGTAAACATGCACTAGTTGTGAGAATACAAGACAAAATAACATATGGACATCCGTGATGAATGACTGCTAACAAGCTACCAAGATTAATATAGAATTTGAAACTTGGAGACAAAGAGTAAAAGGACAACCATGACTCAGGTGAAAGGATATGGGGAAATCTGCCACTGTCCAGGGAGAACAAACTTGGAGCAGGATTAGAGAAGTTTATAAAGGACCGTGATTGATAGAGAAGCCTCATTCACAGACCCATTGAATAAGATGGAATGACACGGGATATGATGAATGTATTTCGCTGTAGTCACACAAAAAGTATGACTAGGTTTAATATTTCATACCAAATGAAGTAGCTGCTACCCTTACTGAACAAGTGAAAAGTCAAATTTTGGTATGCATTGCTTTCACATCATACAGTAGGTGCAAACTAAATAGGTAGTGCGCTTGCTAAAATACTGCCCTCTTATTCAGGAGGGTGGGGACTCGTGCTCTGTCTGTCCATCCTGACCTGATCCTTGCACAAACAAATTATTGCATTGTACTAAAAACAAAAATTTTGTGAATGTTGTTGGAAATTACCTTTAATTCATAGCATTATTACTTAAATGAAATTTTCATATTTCTGGCAATTATGGTGAAGATGATCATAGAGACGTAGGATGTCATTTTGGTAGACAGTGCTCCATGTGTTGTGGAGATGCATCCAATCTTGTTCGTAAAACATACTGGAGCACATGCTGCCCTGTCATTTACCTGTAAATACCCAATGGGTGACAGGTTGGGGGATTTGATGAACATCTTGGAGAGCTCTTTGGGTGCTGTGAGATGTATGTGCACAGGCAATGCCCTACCGAAAGAACACACATCACTAGTGTTGAAAAAGTGGTATAACGGGTTGGTTGATTACACAGTGTTCAGTGTCCTCCCAAAAACACGAGAGGCTAGGACTCTCCACACCATAGTTCAGGTTGGTCCTGTGTAGTTTAATCCAATCTCATGGTTGGTCAGTGGGTAGTTTTACTCTCACAAATGACTAATACTATTTCCCCAGTACAATCTGGCCTCTTTACTAAACACAACTTTACATCATTCATTCCTCCTCTTGTCTGATGCCATGATCATGGAGTGTAAGTGAAAAACCAGGTAATTCCCATGTTTATAATCTAATTTCCATCAAACTGTATCTGATTTAGCTGACAGTCTGTATGAAGAAATTGGTCTTAATTTGTATTGTGTTTGTGGTATGATCAACAATGGCAGCTCATGTGACACTGCATTCAAGGTATAAATCTGTATTCGCTTGCTGCCTGGAGCTAAGTGTCACATTTTTATGGGTGTACTTTTTCCATGTATGAATTAACATGACTGTACATAAGTGTAAAATAATGTACAATTTTTTTACAGAGGAAAATCTTTACTTTGATTCGTTGCTTTGGGATAAAATGGTATGCATTGCATTTATTTGGATTCTAATTTCTTGCCAATGTACTTTGGGACGGGATATTCTGTTGTTTTTTATCATAGAAAAGGCCCTCCATTGGGTTGAATACTGGCTGTTACGTCTCCAGTAGAAACTTGCAACATGTTGGAAGTTAATGTCCTTGTAATAGAGAAAATGTTGTCGGGTTTATATGCTAACTGCACTTGTAACCAAGCAATGTGGCACAGTGATTAGGATGCTGGACCCACATTCGGGCGGACGATGGTTCAAACCTACATCCGGCCATCCCAATTTGGGTTTTCTGTGATTTCCCTAAATCAGTTCAGGCAAATGCTGGTGTGTTTCCTTTGAAAGGGTACGGCTGACTTCCTTCCCTATCCTTCCCTAATCTAATGGGATTGAC
Organism: Schistocerca cancellata; assembly: GCF_023864275.1. Classification (NCBI taxonomy): domain Eukaryota; kingdom Metazoa; phylum Arthropoda; class Insecta; order Orthoptera; family Acrididae; genus Schistocerca; species Schistocerca cancellata. Next base: position 205,872,346 of record NC_064629.1, on the reverse strand, counting down.
CTACTGTTTGGTCCCCTCCCCCAGCCACATTTTCATGCTATTTTGATTGATAAATTTGGTGTGTAGTCAAAAAAAAGAGTAGTGCCTGTATGGAGTCGGTATGTTCTGCCCTTCCCATGCCAAAGTTATAACCCAGCATACAAGAATAAACTCATCTACACACTTCGTCACTTTGGTTCTTAGTTAAGTGTGTGTGATCTGCAAAATTTGAGTTCGTACTTGTACAGCTCAACATGTAGGAAAGGATGATGTCATTGAAAGAAATAAAATATCATTGACAGAATTCATATATGGGGCAGCTTAACTGCACATTCAAATAGCACTATTATCTGAAAAGACAAAGTTGATAAAAAAATGCATGAACACTAACATTAGTACAATAATCAAATCATCTAAACAAAAATGGTGATGTAACCTATGTAGCAAAAGATAAATTAATAAATGAAGAGAGAAGTGTGTACATGAGTTAAGATATGAGAGGATTAACTGAGAAGGGGGCGTGATGAATTGAGCCTGTCTTTCGTAGAGATATAACATCTGAGGTAATGGAATGTCTAGCATGTGTAACAGAGCAGAAAATAGTAGTGTTTTCTCAGCAAGATGGTGTTGTTGAGTAATACTGGATTTTGTTATTTTACATATTTGCTTATAAGTAAATGTAGTCAGTGAATAATAATGTTTACATTTTAGCTGTGGTCAACTTTAGTTTCAAGATCCTATATTACTCTACCTCTCTCTATTATATACCCTCAATTAACACACAAGTTTTGTTGTTTCTTGTGTGAAACAGAAAGGTATGATGTAGAAGATCTCAAAGTATCTTATTAACTCACTCCATGACACTTTTGTGAGAAATCTTTAAACCATCTGTTGCATGAATAACATAATTCTGAGGAACTGTGTCACAAAATTGAATTTACTTGCCCACTATCTTCCCAAATCAATAAATTGCCTTATACTTTTTTAAATTTTTCGCCTTTCAGTTTATCATCTGCTTCTTGGTGTCATGTGTTCATGGTGTATAACCACCTCGGACTGTTTCATTTGAAAATCGCATACCTACTTAATGAGTCAACATACTCGGACATCATGCACATCAGAATGTACCTGCATGTTGACATGTTCAATGAGGGGGAAGAATTGTGTATCCCAATAACTCCGTGCACTAATCTATCTGGATTTACAGCTCCTAATATTGCCTGACAGACCTTTGCTGTTGGGTTCTTCACTTTAAGGCTGATCGTAACTGTTGGTCTAATATCTCCCACCTCTTCCCAAATTCCCATGTTCTGCCTTTCTCAAAAGTGTCTGTTCACTCTCATCATTAGTGTGTGATGTTCAGTGTACACAGCATTGAAGTTGGAACTCTATGTCAAGCAGAATTATTCCAGTATAAATCTCCAAAATGATAAGAAGCTAAAAGTTAAGTATGTCAATTGTTGAGGTGTGGTAGAGTGTTTTCACCATATATTGATATATGGAGATACATATATTCACATATGAACTTTGTTATTAATATCCTTTCCAATTCAAATATAATAGCAAAGTGCATAGCTACTACACTTGAAGATGGTCTTCACCATTCTGGGTTAAATTTGACTTCAGCACAGAAAGGGGTGAATTAAAATATTTGGCCATTTACCAAATAGCATTAAAAGTCTGGCAGATAGCCAGCCATCATTTAAAAATAAATTAAAATAATTTCTGAGTGACAGTTTGTTCTACACAGTGATATGTGGTTATATAGTGTAATAAAAACTTATGTTAAACTGACACGTTCCACATCGTCATGAAATGTTGTGTTCATGATTTATGGTACAAGTATTAATGTAGTGTAATGCAAATAAAAAGGTTTTGCAGTAAATGTGTATCTATATTTGTATGTCTCTATTGGACTTCTAGTAGCTACTCAGTTCATAAATTACTTATTGCGTCAAAGCAGCTGTTGTTAATTCGCAGTAACATTTATCTAAAAAATAACATGGTAGTTAGAGCTAATGAATGACATGATATATGAGAATTATTGTAATGTTTTTCATGATGCATTTTGTCTACTTGCCACCCGTGTAACTTCTGATATTTATTGGCACTGTTGCAACCGCCACCACCAATATGGTATAATAGAAACGGGTGCCAATCCATCACCATTACTGCCAAAATATCCTGTTGTGTTCACCAAACTAATTGTAATTTGAACTAGTACTTAGAAAGCTGTGTGGCTGGAATAAAAACCCCCACCTAATCCTAACTTGTGTTTCAGATTTTACTAATTTTTTTAGTGTCTGGAGTGTATGAACTGCTCTGTATAGTACAGAAAGTATCTTTTATTAGCCAAACATTTTGCTTAGATAAATTAGTGTGCACTATGAAATATGTCTTTTTGACAGTTATTGACTCAAGTGAAATTGTAGCATACATGACTTAACCAGCAAAGTTGCTTGTTGTCGTTTTAATTAGGTACTCTATCAGTTGCCAAAGTCAATAAATTATGTTTGTAATTACAATCTATTCTGGGTAAGAAATTACTTACTTAGAAGAAAAGAAAATAGAGAAGATATTCAGAGGTGCACATATTGGCATTTACTTCCAGAAACTCATCTGTGCCTGGAAGGAAGCAAAAGTGCAATTTACAACAGATTGAAATGTCAATATGTATTGAATTTGACAGCTAAAATTTGAGAATAAAGCTATGAAATTAGCACCATTATTGGTTACTTGAATGCACAATTAAGTATCATGGCAAGTGGTTGTGTGTGTAAGCTGCCATGAATGTAACTGTAATGTGCTATGATAACAGTGTGCCATGGTATAAAATATTAATTTTTGTACCAATGCAAATGACAATTTTTATAGTCAAATTGATGATGTAATGGTGCAATGTGTTGCTAGTTAATAAATTAAGAAAGTTACACATGTTTTTAAAATTAGCTTATACAGTCGGTGAACTTCTACAGTGGTTATCTCCTGGTGTGCACTTAGAGGGTACTGCACTGCAAACACTCCATCAGGAGTGTCAGCATGTACATGGAATTACGTCACAATAATAAATAATCTTAATTCAACAGAAAATATTTCATTCAGTAAATAAACTGTCACCCCAAACCAGTGAAAGTAATCTGTTAGAAAAAAGCAGATAATTTTATATATATTGACTTGTATGTATACAATATCAGAGTTACAAATTACCAGGTAATGACTCACTAACATAGAATACAATAAATGTTGTTCTAATTTTATTGTTGCCACAATAATGAAAAGTGGTTTAATACACAGAAAGATGTAAACAATCATTCAATAACATTTTTATGAAGGAAGTATTGTTTTACTTCAAGGACAGAATAGTTTAAAAAAGGTCTGTCTGAAAACTTTGAATGAATAATTAAGATAATGGGTCACAGATAACACATTAGCAATTCGGGGGAGAGGAGGTATATTTACCAGGCACAATTATTCAATTGATGTGAGATTTTGTTTGGTGTTAGTCAACCACAGAACTATTCAAACCACTACACTTTGTAAGAGCTTGTGCCATGAGCCTTTAACTTTCTTTATAAATTATAGTGTTTATTGTAGGAACTACTGTTAACAAATACCTGGAATAATGTCAGTTGATGTGAATATGTTTTGGGCAACTTTCATACCATCAGTAACAAGGACTATTTATGGGCAGGATTGACACCATAAACTTAAAATTTAAGATAAGTTTTGCACCCTTGTATTATTACTATTCATTTACTACAATTTGTGTGACTGTGTGCTTTTGCCATAGGATGAGTGGTGAGTCATGTGCAAGTCAGTTAATATTCACTATAGCATATAGTGTCGCATAATGACTGGAAAAAAAAAAAAAATGTGAGGCACAGCCCACTGATAATAAATTCTAAGCCAGTGAGTAGTGCTTCCATGAGTTTATAGAAGTCCTGAAGCTGAGACATTAATTGCTAACGGTTGTCTGGGAACCATGTCAAAATGTTTGTATGTACTTTGAAGAAGAACTGTAATAGGAAAGAGGTCACACTTACTGTCCACAGTTTGCTACTGATAATTTATATATATGGTCAAAAAGTTGTTTGTCTCCTTCCAGAAACCAATGTAAATAGGGTAAATCCTTTTTCTAACACATGTATCTCTGTTTGGGTAGATTCTATAATGAGTCTACATCTACATTTATACTCCGCAAGTCACCCAACGGTGTGTGGCGGAGGGCACTTTACGTGCCACTGTCATTACCTCCCTTTCGTGTCCCTAATGTTGTTCCCGAGACCAGTCAAAATTTGTAACTTCTAGGGCTCTTGTTTTGTGACTCGGATTTTAAAATTAAGATAGAACATTGGATTCTTATTAAAAAGAAATTAAATTCATATTTTTCCTTTTACAGTTATTTTAGGCATTGAAGTAAAATTTACCGATTAGTCTTTTAAAGAAATGGCAAATTTCTCTCCCAGTCCTAAGCTTGTTGGCTCAGTTTTCTCCCCCCCCCCCCCCCCTTCCCCTCCCCTCCCCTCCCCTCCCCCTCCGTGCCATCTCAACATTGCACTAAGAAGTAAATAAAGAACAATGCACACAGTAAGCTACTGATTTAGAGTAAAATAAATGAGACTGGGCACATGAATTTGAGATAAAATGGATCAATGGAAAAGGCCATGAATTAGTTTGCCAGAAAGTCGTAAATGGGTGAATTAGTTTGCATAAGGAAAGTGAAATTTTGGAAGCATTTACAGTTCCACACACTGAAGTACCTGGAGCAAAATTTATCATGTGCTCCCTCCTTTGACTGTGCAGTACTTATAACTGGGAGTTCATTGTCTCCATATTTCCGTCATGTAAGTAATGTGGTATATCATAAGTGGCCAGAGTCACTGCTAACATTTGACTCCCAATAAGAATAATAAATATGCTGACCAGAAGCTGCCTGAAAAATGTAAATTCATGTTGTATATTTGGGATACATTTTGTGTGTTAATGATGAACATAAAAACGTGTGTATACTTAAAAGCTTCTTTTTAATGAGACACAGAAAAGTATCCTTGGTGCAGTGAAAGCCAAAACAATAAATCCCATATTCAGAAGCCGTTTTAAGAGGATAATCGGTTTCATTTTGTTACTTAAAAAAGATTGCTGCTCAAATATAGGTTATATAGGGATAAAGATGAGAAAGTGCACATTATAGTTCCACTCAGAAACAACAGGAAAATGTGTCCATCTGACATTCCTTAACATATGCTTGTTGAGAAAAAAATCCTAGAGGCACTGAACATTAACAGTTACATTTGATGGGCAACAATGGCATTCTGTGAGCAAGAGTAACAAGATTATTGGTATCCGCACTTTATACAGCTTTCTGCCTTATAAAGTGAAAATTACTTTTGGATGCTTTTGTTTATAGATGAGCATAATTCTGCCTATGTTGCTTGTGATACCTAAATTTATGAAGCAAATGAATGCTTCCAAAAAAAATGTAAATAAATACAACACTAAAAAAAAGAGAATGTTTTAACTCTTATTACTAGACTAATATGCGATTTAGTACCAGAATGGAGTGCACCACTGCTGAAGATTTGTTTCACAGTCGAAAGATTGTGTCTCATTCCAAGGAAAGTCAGTATGGTAGAGATTTGAAAAATTCTGTAGAAAATATAGTTTTTGTCCAACTGGAAATTTTGTCATTTGCTAATGAAGATTTAGATTATGAGAGGTTTTGCTGACCTCGCCACAGCAGTTTATCGAACATTAGTGGTGTCAGTCAATATTCCCTTGGATTTTGCAGCTGAAGTTTTTTAATAGTGTGTTATTATTACCTATTGAGCACAAACTTTGTGGTGGATGTTTATGTAAATCACTTTGAAAGTGTAGGGAGCCATCACAGTCTCCTACTTATATTGTTAGCTAGATGCAATATGTCTGTACTTTCTCGGAGACACATTAGTTGCTTAGAGTTCCTTTTTTTCTGATATCAATTTTGCAACAGCTTAATAAATATTTGTCTGAGTTTGAAGCACTAGTTTATTTAGATTATGAATTGTGATAGTCTGTGAACATCAGTGATTATTTCAGAAATGCAGATTTCTTGTTCATAGTGATATAGCATTATAGGTCTGTGTAACATGCCTCACATTTATTCTTGCATTAACCACAAGCTATTGATTTTTGTATAAATTTCATAAGGCAAGTTAAAGATGTCCTTTGCCCAAAGTTTGACTTGGACATCACAGTGCTTTTGTAGTCAGGGTTCTATTGGAGGTGTTATGTCCTTGCCTTCCTACAATTTTTGAACTGACTTATCCAGATGGTTGTAAGGAATGTCTGTTTAATGTGGAGATGAACCATGGTAAAACTTGGCAATTTTCGCGTATGCATATCATTGTCAGGGGTGAAAGGAACAGTGAGTGGCAAAAAAAATTAGGACCAACTGTGGATTGAACTACAGCTTTTTTGTAGTTTGACACCCAGCAAGCTACTGAGTTAAATTTAATATCTGGATCTTTTGATTTGTAGTTTTGGCACCACATAAAATTCCACAGTCACACCTAATGAACATTGCATGTGATTTTCCCCCCCTCCTAGTTTGGTAGGCATTTTTACACTTGACTAATCACAGCACTAGTACCATGCAACCCTACAGAGCAATGTGGTATGCAAGTAACCTACTTCGCTATTTAGACTCGGTAAAAGAGTTCAGTGGCACTGTGCTGAAGAGATTCATTGTTGCTTATCAGTATCAATGGAAATGTCTGAACAAACAAGATTAGCAAGTATTGGACATGTTTGGCCAGAACTGTGATTCTTCATCCAGTGGGCACAAGGAAATACTGTTTATTTGTAGAGGAACTTTCTTCTGTTGCAGCTCATAGTTCTGTTAGAATTGATAGAAGAGTGAAATACCAGAAGACTGGCTACTTCAAGCAAATGGTAGATGCTGGAATGCAAGTTTGGTGATTTCACATCTTGGATCAGGTGCTGAGTTCCATACACATTTTTCACATTTTGCCAGAACTGTGTGACACTGTGAATTTGAAGCATTTTCATTTTGAAAGATAGCATCTTTGCTAAGAAACATCATTTGCATCATATGATGCACTTGGTCTCCAAAAATTTTTACACAAGCTTCAGCGTAGTGAATCCTTTAAGAGTAACAATAGGAACAATGGTACTGGCTGAAATTGTGTCCCACAGCTTTCTAATGTCACATGAATGTTCAAGACCAGGAAGTTTAATCTAATTATTTTCTGCTTTGCCACTGTCAGAGAGGTGTAGCAGAGAGCAGTTCCATCTAATTAGTGAAGTTCCACTAACAGGAGATATGGACCTTTTTTTTACATGTTGTGTTGAGCAAGAACCAAGATTATTACTGATATGTACAGTAAACAAATGTTTAAAAGCCTAACGTAATTAGAATTTTTGTAGATCGTACACTAATATATTCAGTGCACTTCCAGTTTTATTTCTGATTGTTTGTTTGGACTCTTGCTCATCACCTTCTATAATTTTCATTCTTTTCTAAAAAAATGTACTTACTGTTGAATTTATCACAAAGGTAATGGTGTTTTTTAGTCGTCAGTCGTCTGACTTGCTTGATGTGACCTGCCATGAATTATTCCTCTCCCCTTCATCTAAAGGGTAGCACTTGCACAATATGACCTCAGTTATTTGTTGAATATATTCCAACCTCTGTATTCCCCTACAGTTCTTATTCTCCACAGCTCAATTTAGTACCTGGAAGTTATTCCATGATGTCTTACACACGTTCTGTCATCTTGTCCCTTCTTCTTGTCAGTGTTTCCCATATGTTCCTTTCTTTGCGGATTCTCCGGAGAACTTCCTCATTCTTTATAATATCAGTCCACCTAATTTTAAATATTCCTCTGCAGCACTACATCTTAAACACTTCAGTTCTTTTCTGTTCCAGTTTTCCCCTACTCCATGACTCACTATCACACGATGCTGTGCTCCAAACATATATTCTCAGGATTTTCTTCCTTAATTTATGGCCGATGTTTGATGCTAGTATTCTTTTTTTGGCCCTCTTCGTGCTGGTCTGCTTTTTATGTCATCCTTGCTTTGCCTGTCATGGGTTTTTTGTTTCCAAGTTAGCAGAATTCTTTAATTTTGTGTACTTTGTGCTCACCAATTTTGATGTTACACTTCTCGCTGTTCTTATTTCTGCTACTTCATTACATTCATCTTTGTTTGGTTTACTCTTGATCTATATTCTGTACTTGGTAGACTGTTCATTCTGTTAAACATGTCCCTCGGTTCTTCTTCACTTTCATTGAGCATAGCAGTGTCGTTAGTAAATCTTATGACTGATATTGTTTCATCCTGTATTTTAATCCATTCTGGAACCTTTCTCTTTCCGTCATTGCTCCTTTCATGTGTTGATTAAACAGTAGGGGCAAAAGACTGCAGCCTTGTCTTGCAACGTTTTTTACTCCAAGCACTTTGTTGTTGATCTTGCACTCTTAGTATTTCCTTTTGGTTCTTGTAATAGTACTAAAAACATATTCAGAGATGATAAATTGGTAAGTCAGTGTTCTTTATGTTGTGTAATAATTTGAGTTTCAGATTTATTCCGTTGTTCTTGTTTCAGATGTACGAATCCTATTGAATAATGACAATTTGCTGAAGGAGGGTGCGTCTGTGTAAGTAACAGTCATTTTGTCTTGGCAAATTGCAAATAGCTGTTCCACTAGAAAATTGATCTTTTTCATTAATTTATGCTGGAAGTAGAAAAATTTGTCATTGGAATCCTGGGTACTGATGTATAGTGAAATTCTGCTGTTTGCAAAAGAACAGCTTTCTTTATTGTGCAGTTCGTTGTGCTGTTAATATTGATTTGTAAAAGGTACCCATAATGACAGATCATGGAAAATGAATTTTTCCTACTTACTATTTATATATATCAGGGACCACCAAGAATTCACCATGTGTGCAGAGCTCTGTCGCCTGGCTGGGCACTTATCACACCACACTGCCTAAGGAAAGTGATGCATTCAGTTGACAGTGCAGTCATGCAAGGAAGTGTGGATGTCTTTCCTGCAGCTTGGTTTTTCATATTTCCTATTTCTCAGCAACATAGATCACAAACAAAACTAATTTTCAATATTAATTATTTTTGGCACTCTAAATGCATAATTAAATTTTTATCTGGTACAAACTGTTGTGTTACAGACAGGTGCAGACAATTTCACAGATTTTTGTCACTCAGGTTTCCACATAATCCTGATGGATCTAGTTTCGTATTAAAAAAAAAAGTCTTTAGCCACATATTGTACAAGATCTGCACCCTCATTTCCCAAGGAAAACAACTTTGAACTCCTGAACAGTTTTAAACTAAAAGAATTTGTCTTATAAACTAGGTTGGTGACTCTTCTGGGAAACCTGGAATTCTCAGGGAATTACATTTTACCGGGAAAAATTGAGGAAATCTCAGGAAACTGCATTTTTAACCTAGCATTGAAAATTAATTTTATTGAGTTCTGTAAATCACAAATTTTAAAATGCTAAATATCTCAAAATAAGTTAATAGTATGAATATTATTTCATATAAATTATCAGTGTTAAAAAACTGCAATTAAACTGTGCTTATAGCTGGTATACAGTTCATCTGTGAAGAAAGAAAATTCATTATTGTGGTATGCTACCATCCCCCCCCCCCCCCTGCTTCTTACTAGCCATCAATTTATCAGGAGCTTCTTGACACCATCTTCCTCCTCACACCTGGAAGTCTTAGTTGTTTAAATAGCCACCTCGTAAACGGGAATAAGAGTGCAGATCAGTCAGTTCCGTCTGCACAAGCACGGGGATACTTTCAACCGAAAAGACAAATGGCCTCTCAAACAGCTTGGAAACTGATACAAAGTTTGCAGTGTCCTCAAAATGTTTGGAAAACTGTTGTAATTCCTTCACCGCCTAAACATTCTTCAGAATTCCCATTTTCTGTAATGCCAGTGAGCGTAAAATATTTTTTATCAGAATTTGTTCCTTCCAAAACACAATTTTCTTTTTAATGCATGTCTATCAAATCAGAAATAAGTTGTTTCCCACCTTCTGTTGGCTTACTGTGAGCAGCTTGTAGCAAAGTCTACTTTGAGAGATCTGCAATCCATTCAGGATGCTTTAATTTTCATTCCTGCTTTCCTTTTTCTTTCAAAAATTCATCAATATGGTTTTAAAACGAATTATTACGGGCATGCCCCTTGACTTATCCATTGTACTTCGCAGTAATTTGTAAAATTCTTTTCATCCAATTCCATCAAAAACTGTTGCAACTGACAGTGGAATAATGGCTGTTCCTTCAGAAAATTTACTATTTGTACTACGAATTTAATCACATGCTTCATGCCTGCAAATTCAGCACAAAGTGCAACTTGAAGTACAGAACAATGAATCCTGTATAACTGGTCGATCATTGTAAGTTTTTGCCATTTCATCATCAACTGAACCTGTAAGTTATTTCTGAAGCGTGTTACTATATCATTCAGTAACAAATATGCACTATCTGTCAACTACACAACTGCATAATAGAAATTGAGAATTCTCATCCCTTTCTACTATGATTTCCATTCATTTTTGAAAGCTTTTGACAGTAGATCGCTAGACTTCCCTAATTTTGTGCAAACAGCTGTTGGACCTGTGAATTCCTTTATACCCAGAATATATAGCGAAGGATAAACAGCACTGGCACTGCAATTCAGCTGAACTGAAGGAAGTCGTGCCAACCGATAAATGCTGCACCACACTGCTAAATGAAATGTCACACTGTACAGAGTACTTCTGAGAAGGATCGGGCAAAACGGAGATGACCAAGCCAGAGACTGTATGCATGCATACAGTTTTGCATGCCATGGCTGACTCAACCATAAATGAAGAACAGAAAAAGTTTTTATTACCCTATAACTCCACTAATCTCTCAGAAACTTTGTACTCCAGGTTACATTTTTACAACTTTTTTTCCATTTTATGTATGTATCACAGTTTTATCATTGTTTATGCAGTTGGATCCCAACAAGAGAATGTTCTCGGTTGTTCTGCTGTTTTTCCCTAATAAGGTTTTCAAAGTGTGTCTTCGAGAACAATTTACAAATTGTGATGCAGAGTTACATGGCATTTTGATGGCACTGGAGAGGATTCACAGACATCACCGTACAAGGTTACTTGTCTGTTCTGACCCTCTTAGTACTCTACAAGCACTTCACCAAATGTATCCAGAAGTGCCAGCAGTGCCGCTGCAGGAGATAGAGCAGTGTCTACAGATACCAGTCGTGCATAATTTCTTTCGGGCTCGTTTCTCCAATTGCAGTCGTTTTGCAGAAACTGGGGAAAAATGTAAGGGCCTCCTCTGATGGAAATTCCGTGACATATTTGCATTTTGAAGGATCTCATGAGATGTTCCACCTCGCCATTAGATTGTGGATGTATCGCAAGTGCCATGATGTGGCGGATACCATTGTGTGTGCAAAAATCTTCAAAGCACTAAGTCAAAAATTGAGGACCATTGTCCGAAACCACTGAACAAGGTAAGAAGGCAACACACTACACATTTCATCAAAAGACAGTGAGGCCAGTTCTGACAAAGGGGCTAATTGACACAACTGGTACATACAATGAAGAATCCGTGATAAAAACGAAGCCTTAAAATTTTCTTTGCCTGTCACCCAAAATGCAACGAAGTACTGGCAGAGCTATTCTTCATAAGCCTCCCAATCATCGTCAGTGTCATATGGCAGAGACCTGATACAGTGGAGGCTGAACAGTTAATGTAGCCACAAGAAGGGATTGAAGTACCATCTCCGTGAATAAGTTACACAAAAAATCGGTCACTGAAGTTGAGTACATGAAAGTTGTACTTACCGCCACTTGTGTTCTGACTCTGAACACAATCATAAGAAACCAACTATTTATTAACAGGAGCTGGTACATGGTTATATAAGAAGCATTTGCTATCCATGTCCGCTTGGTATCCGCTGTGGGCGATAGAAGCCCCAGACCAACGTTGGCGGCCTGTGGTGGAGGCCTGAAGCACCCAACTGTTGCACTACTCCAAGCGTTCATATGGACACATGCCATGGTAGTGTGGGAGCTGTTCTGTAATGTGCGGGTTACTACAATAGCAAGTTGTAATTTTTTGTATGTAAGTGTTGTAATTTTTTTATATGTAAAAGTTCTGGACAGTGCTTAGGATGTTGGCTTAACAATGTATGTCACAACGTCCTATGTAATTAACTTTTTATCACTTTGTTATGGTATATTGTTGCAACTTTAGAGCTGGATTTTAGTTTTTCTTTCTCTTTCATTACCGAAAGTGGTGAGCACAATTATCTTTTAAGGAATTTTCTGGGAGATGGGTGGAACCGATTAACTTGATTCACATCTCTTAGGTTTTTTCTCCTGCTCTTAATTAAAAGTTGGTAAATGTAACTATTAAATATAGTATGTAGTATAGAGCCTCACTTCTATATTACAGCTTACCAATGGCCAGTTTTGGATGGCAAACATACATTATTGAGTTTCAATTAGTGATGGTGCTACCACTTTGCCATGTGAGTGAGGCAATGAGACTGCTTTTAACTGATTGTCTGCAGCCATTTGTTTTTCTAATTACAATTGCAAATCCTTATTCTTTAAGATCCAGCATGACACTCTGTGGCCTTAGTGAAAATACAAGCAACAAGACATGGTCCAACCATACCTGATAACACACTCGTGTTTTCTCTTATTTTCATTATCATTTTAATTTGAATTGGAACTTTAGTATCAATAATGTATTCTTCATAAAATCTGCATTAAGTATGTTGGCTTATACTGTGCTATTTTCATTCTTTCTCTCTCCTTTCAGTGCATTTGCTCATTACAACAAGGATCAGCTGACACCAGTGAAAATAGAAGGATCTGAACAGGCAGTCCTTATTACTGAACATAATGACCTTGGTTCTTCAAGATTTTATGATCCTAGATCAAGACAGAGTTTCAGATATGATCACTTGAGAAAAGAAGCATCAGACTATCAGGTAATTATATATAAATACATCCCCTCTGTTTTTTCTCGTCCATCTTCCCCTACACCTTCTCCTCCACTTGTCCTTTTCTTCCCTCTATAAGTTGGAGAGCCTGTTCCCCACCATCCCAGCCCACCTCTAGCACTTATAACCTAATCACTACAACTTATTCAACTTATTGCTAACAATATTACCCTGTTTGTAACAGTGTCACCAGATTGGTTTAAGGAAATAGTGTATTGATTCAAAAACTGATAAAATATTCAGTGCATGCTTTAGAAATTAATATGAGAGAGGACTATTTTAATTATAGCTATTTGTGAGATATTTTTCTAATTACTCATAATCTCGGCCTTCATTTTCGGTATAATTATAAAACATAATGTGATTTTCTACTGAAACACTACATTGAAGCAATGCTTTGTGGCAGAGGATGTTCCTTGAAGAGTAGTAGTGAATATTTTTTTCCCTGTGAGTAAGGTAAAAAAATCCAATAAAGTTGTCATTAATTGTGACTAGAGTAACAGCTTGTAGAGGCATTGTAATCCATTATTTTTATCACATTGTTATGATTGTGAAATGAAATTTTAGCTAAGGTGTGAATGGGGAACTGATCCACAGTTTGTGCCAAACGTGATCTGAATTATATTACCTTAATTTTTGTCCAGAAAGTTAGTATGACAATACTATAACATTCCAATTACTGATAAATGGAATGTTCTCAGTCTTCTTATGAATACACCAAGCTAGGTGTTGCCAGTGGTTAGCATACTGGCCTCATATTCAGGAGGATGCTGGTTCAAATCCAAGTCTGCCCATCCTGATTTCGGTTTTCCACGATTTCCCTAAATCGATTAAGGCAAATACTGGAATTGTTCCTGTGAAAGGGCACAGCCAAATTGCTTCCTCCTCCTCAACCAGTGTGAGCTTGTACTGTTTCTCCAGTGATTGTGTTGTCATTTGTCATTAAACACTAATCTTCTTCCTCTTTTGAATAAAGTGGGTGTAAGTTAAGTAAAATAATAGATAAAGCAGTGATAAATCATGTAGGAAGTTGGACAAAAAATTTGTTAAATTCTCTCACTGTTGTCTAATTTCTGGAAATGAAAAAGATGAAATGTGGTATGCCTCAACATTGCAAAAGAAAATGCTGTACACAATATAAATCTTAGTCATTGTGGATAAAATACATATAGAAGTATTTGATCAGAGGCAAAAGCAAGTCCAACAATGTTAAAGTGCTACAGCAATTAGTATGTGAAAGTTAATAAACTACTTTAATGGGCCACAAAGTTCATCTGTTTGAATACTATAGCATGATTTCAGAAGCAGATAACACAAAAAAGTAACTTCAAAAGGAAAGATAATTTTCTTCTGTATTCTTGGAAACCTAAGATATTTAACTTCTGGCACTTTAAATGCTTTAAAACAGAGATATTGTAAGTAGCAAGCTTAAGTCTCTTCTATCATTTTTCAGGTTTTTCTGTATTCTACGATGATTATGAAACCAGTTGTAAACATTTATTAATACTTCATACTTTTACTTTTGAAGCATTGGGAACCAGATGCCGTATCTGAACCTTGGAGAGCGGCCTTGGATGCAGAATTCAGCCACTACATTGCCAGCCATTATAAACACGGTGTATGTAGTGTTTTCGGCAAAAGTGATGGTGATGAAATTACACTCACAGCTTGTATAGAAGATCATCAGTTCCAGCCCAAAAATTACTGGTGTGTAACCATTATTTCAATTGGAATGAGGTCTTGCACACAATTATGGTAGAGTAACTTACATTTTATTAGAGATGAGCAAGAATAGAAGTGATCTCGATTTATTCTGTGTTCTTAGTTTCATTAGCTTTGAGGCTGTTGTCTCCGAATCTTAAAGTAGTCACATTGCTGTATGTTTCCAAATACAGCTGATGTATGAAAGTTGTCTCATATTGCGCTAAACTGAATTGATCAACATCTTTGTCATTTGTACTTCCACTTTGTGTGTGTGTGTGGGGGGGGGGGGGGGGGGGATAGGAGGCTGGTCAGCTCATTCTGCAGGTGTCTTCTGGAAGGACTATTTTCTCGCCCCCCTATATGTTGACATTGTTATTTACAAAATAAATAAGTGAAATAAAAACTGCTAATATACACAGAGCTGACAAAGGTCATGGGATAGTGATATGCACATACACAGGTGGTGGTAGTATCATGTACAAGGTATGAAAGGGCAGTGCTTTAGTGGAGCTGTAATTTGTACTCAGGCGATTTATGTGAAAAGGTTTCCGATGTGATTGTGACCGAATGGTGCGAATTAACATTACCTCTCACCAAGTACAGTGCAGTGGCCAATGGCCTTCACTTAACAACCAAGAGCAGTGGCATTTGCATAGAGTTGTCAGTGCTAACAGACAGTCAAAACTGTGTGAAATGACCGCAGAAATCAATGTGGGTTGTACAGCGAATGTATCCATTAGGACAGTGTAGTGAAATTTGGTGTCTGTGGGTTATGGCAGCAGATGGCCAACACAAGTGCCTTTGCTAACAGCACAACATTGCTGACAGCATGTCTCCTGGGCTTGTGACCAAGTTGGGCAAACCCTAGATGACTGGGAAACTGTCGCATAGTCAGATAAGTCCTTATCTCAGTTGGTAAGAGCTGTTGGTAAGGTTTCAGTGTGGTGGTGGAGACCCCTTGAAGTCATGGATTCGAGTTTTGAACAAGGCACTGTGCAAGCTTGTGGTGGCAGCTCCAGAATGGTGTGGGCTGTGTTTACATGGAATGGGCTGGAGCCTCTGGTCCAACTGAACTTATCATCGACTGGAAATGGTTAAGATCAGCTGGTTGGAGACGATTTGCAGCCATTCATGGACTTCATGTTTGCAGACAATGATGGAATTTATATCGATGTCAATGCACAATGTCACTGGGCAAAAATTATTCGCCATTGGTTTGAAGAACATTCTGGATAATTTGAGTGAATGAATGATTTGGCCACCCACTGAACATTTATGGGACATAATTGAGAGGTCAATTTATACACAAAATCCTGCATGAGCAATGCTTTCTCAATTATGGATGGCTATAGAGGCAGCATGGCTAGACATTTCTGTAGGGGACTTACGACAAATTGTTGAGGCCATGCCGTGTCAAGTTGCTACACCAGGCGAAAGGAGATCCATCACGATATTAGTAGGTATGTTATGATTGCTGTTGCCTCAGTGTATGCCTGTCTCCGTCTCAGTATTATTTCTTTTGAAGAAAGACTTCTTTGCACAGTTCAGTGAATACCCATATTCAGCAAGGACACTAATAACCATATTGTTATGTGCCCTAATACCACCACCACCACCACCTACTTAATTAAACTTTTAACAAAAATATTTTGTGTAAAAATAGGTCTTGGAATGTTAATGTGCCAGTGTAATTTAAATTACTATGATGAAAGATGTAAACCAGGCCAATAAAAATTACTCTCTCCAGTGTGTTTATCAGCCCTCGTATCTGAAAGTAAAAAGGGGTACATCCAATTTATTTTTAGAGATGTAGAAATAGGTGAAATATTGTTTGTTATTAATTTGTGAAAGAAAATCCAGAAATGTGGTAACCAGTTGGCTGGTGTCAATATTATTGGTTGCATTTTCATAAAATGACAAAAATATTGAAACATTGTCTGAGGGATTTTAATTTTTTCCACAACTGTGTAAAGCAGGCCGTTCCAGCACTGCCATATCGGGCACAAGCACCCGCGAGTGCCTTTCAGCTCACCTGCGGGCAGGCACTGGTTGTGTAGGCAAGCCACTAAACAGCCAAATTGCATGCTTTCTGCGCATTCGTGATCTGCTTGGCCGTTGCTGACCACCTGTGCTCGGTCAACAGACTATGATCACCTATGCTACAAGGCCCATCTGCATGCAATGATATGTCTGCGCAGATATCTGTGTTGACAATAAATCGCTGCAAATGTTGTATGTCCACACAACACAAATTGTTATCTACTGCTCATGTCACCCATCAGTCTATGAAGGAAATTTCAGTAGCAAGGACTAAACTCTGAAATTTTTAATGGAGGAAATTCTGTTAAGGCTTGTGTTCACAACCCATGGTCCAAAAAAAGTATACGAAATATAAGAAACAGAAAATGGTCCAGGCAGTGGCTGCAGAACCAAAAGTAGTTTTCATGCAGAAGTTTTCTTGGCAAGTTGCAAGGCAAACCCAGCGACTGCCATAAGTCTTATTTGCAGATGGATTTGGAAACAATTATCTTTTGACACTCATAATTCCTCATATAACACAGAAAAATTCTTATATGAGAGAGTAATTCCAAGTTAATGGCTAGTGGTTACATTGATTCCTGGAAGTAGGAAGAAGCTGCAAGGATCTAGAATTTTCTACAGCAATTTCAAAGTGAGAATTGAGTGAAATCACATGTGAAGCTGTTTACGCCTTCCATGAGGAGAATTTCATGAACCCAAATGAGGTACCTCAATTCTGAGTGTTTTAAACATGTTTGAAATTCAGTATATTCTCAGATATTATTGGTGTGGGCAACAAACTGTTGGTTAGTTTCTTTCATGAGTCAGAACTTTGTTCCATGCCTCAATTCCACCAGGAACTTGTTATATGCTTTTGCACCAAAGTATAAAACTCCATTTCAAACTCTAGACAGTGATTCATAGTCTCTCTGGAAAGTTCTGCTGCTAGGGTTGTGGTAATGAATTCTACATGTCACCTCTAATTCATTCTTGTTATGAACCACGTGGTACATTAGAAGTAAACCAAATACCGTAAAGGCGCTGTTGCAAGACTTTCCATTATCAGCTTAACACAATATTCTGACTATACTCTTCTTTAGAATAAATAGGGCCCTTTGTTTTTTCTATACAGTTGCATAATGTGATACATTCTAAGTGCAAAGCAAGCAAAATTGAGAATTTTGGTTATCAACATGTTGTGCCATCTCTGTTTCATGAAATGATTACTGTCGTTATCATCACTCAGAAAGCAGAGGTAAAAGTATCACAAACTTGGTCTATATATTTCATTGTTCCCAGTTTCAGATCGAATAGATTTTGTTACTTGGCAGTGAACAGTCCACAGCTGCACCCACACACCCCACACCCCTTTTCGCTGTAGCGTCAGCTGCTAGTAATTTCTCTATTAAATGAATTATAAGCATCTGCCTTCTTATCTGGATTGCTGTATTCCTTGCTCTTAGTTTCCCACAAACGTGTGACACCAACAACAAATTCAGCAATGAACTCCCTAGAGTATTGACATGTATCTGTCTTTTAAAATTCATTGTGCCCAGAGACAAAAGAAACAATAGACTGAACAAACAGCTGAGGCAAATAAGTTTTGCATCTCAGATTTGCAGCAAACTCATGTCCACATAGTAAGATTTTTCTGTGCAGATGAGGTTGGTGCTCACAGATTTGAGCACTTTTGCTCACACCTCCAGCTTGGTCTTCCAGATTTGCACACATCTTCTGTCCAAATGCAACTATCTGTCTGTGCAGAAGTGGTGTGCACAAACAGCAGTTCGTCGCTGTACCTGGGAAGATGTCTCCCGCAGTCAGAGACGAAATGTCAGGGTCTAGTTTTATACATCGACCACGGCCTATCAGCCCGGAAGTTTTAAGTGAAGATCTTTGTGTGTGAAGACTGATGCAAGACTGCCCGCATGTCAGTTGTTTGCCCATCCCTACCCACCCCAAGTCCATGACCACCCGGCTGCCCTTGGCGAGCAATCTGAAACAGATCAGTGTAGACTATTTCATAGTAACAGAGATGGCATAATGAGAAATTTGAGTGGCATTTTGAATTTAATTCTATTGCTATAACAAGTAATACATTTTATAATGTGTAGCATTAACAGCAACCATTAATTGTAATAATCTGGAAATTATTTCAGGAATGGACGGTGGCGATCACAGTGGTCAGTCACATTTACCTCTGGTACAGCAGAGTTACGTGGCCTGCTGAAAGTGCAGGTGCATTATTATGAAGATGGGAATGTTCAACTAGTTAGTTCCAAGGATGTCAAGGAATCCCTCATAATTAGCGTGAGTGTAATTTTTTTACCACTATTGCTTGTAGGTTGTTCAATTCTGTATGTAATAAACAGTCAAAGGTGTCACCAGCACTAAATTTTTGGGGGGGGGGGGGGGGGCGAGACTCAGTAGATGGGATATAGATCACAAGGGAATCCAAACGGGAGATCCTCTCGGGGGGGGGGGGGGGGGGGGGGGAGTAGGAAAATTAGGACCTAAAATCCCATTTTGGAGCATTCATACTGCTTCAGACCATATATTAGAACGGCAGTTTCTACTCTTACAGCAAGACAATTTAAGCCTAGATTAAAAGGTGTTTTATGAGTACTGAGTGTAAAAGTAACAGATGAAGACCTCTACATTTTAAATACTGCATTAGTTTGATAATTAAAACCAGTTTAAAAAATTGAAAACAATCTGCCAGTAAAAAGAATATATTGTTTGAAGTACTTCTAAAACGTGGACAACCCTGGAAACCTATTGCCTTACAAGAATACCCTACAGACATTAACATTCCATAGTTTTCCTTCACTGAGTAATATGTGCAAAGCCACTACACGTATATTGCTAGTTTATAATAAACCTGTTTGTAGGAAAGAATCAGAAATATAACATGTAGTGAACATAATTGGCTGCATGCTATGTTTAGATCAGTTGCAAAAAGTCTCTAAATTCTTATGAACCAGGCATTCTATTCCATTTTAGTGGTAAAGTTGAGTAAATTGGAACACACATTGTAATAAATATTTAGTTGCTATCATTCCTTTGCCTTTAAAAACAGACTGTTTGTGAATTGCTTTGAGCTCTCTTCATAGCAATTCCTCTTGACATATGCACTGACTGTGAATTTACTACCGACACCAGACTGTAAGTGATTGTTGCTTGAGTGTTTGGTAGCCATCTGCCCCCTGGCCAAACCCCTCAAATGTAAGCAAAACCAAGAAGATTCATGCTTATCTACCTTAGTCCTTCACGTCTTTGTAGCCATACCAACACAATTCATGAAAACTTGGAATATAGACTTTTTAGTGAATAATGTAAGTAGACTTGATTTACATTAGTAAATGTTGCAAATCGTTAATTCATGAGAGCGTATAGAATGTGTAATTAGTTTGGATATATTCATTCAGTGGTGTCAATTCTTTGTCTCCCCCCCCTGGAGTCATGCCCATGAATATAGTGGCAGCAAAAGATTGTGTAAACAATAAAGTGAAAAATAATGTGAAATCTACAGTTTTTACCGACATTACATGAAATTTGGTAATTTCCTGTGTCCATGTAATTCTGAAGATAGTAGTTTACCAATATCAGTAATTTTTTTCTCAACTCTGAGAATTGCATATCAACTTAAAATAACAGTTGATTTCCTGCGCAAAGAACTATGGCTCTAGATGTGATGTCAAATGAACTACATTGTAGCCTATACATGAACACCAGAATTAGAACTGATGCCAGTAAATAGTTAACACCTGAAATACAAGTAGATCGGGAAGTAAAACAAGAGTGTGGCTTGTTACCAACATTATTTAATATCTATGTAGATGATATGATCAAAGAATGGAAAAGACGCAAATACTAGGAGGAATAAACATATTGGCATGATATTCATAATGATGAAGTTATCATACAAGAAAACAAAAATAAATTATAAATGGCTTTACATAAATTAAATAAGAAAAGTGTCACTATACAGATAAATAAAACTAAAACCATTTCCTTTTTAGGTATTCATCCAATACAAACAAAAATAGTCCTCAACAATAAACCAATAGAATGGGTAGCCCATTTGAAGTATTTAGGAGGTGACATTTCATATGGTAAAGATATGGATATACAGAAAAAAACTAATACTTGTCGGCATATATGTGACACAGTGAGGGGAATACTTAACAAGCATAAACATGGAAAGAGAGACAACTGAAATATTATAAAATCATTGCAGTTGCCGCTTTATTATGAGAGTCATTCAATAATCAAAGAGACAAATTGGTCTGGAGAAAAGAGCGTTTATTTTTACAAAACAATACTTTTTCTACTTTTCAACATAATCCCCTTGAACATTTATGCACTTGTTCCAATGGGCTACAAGCTTTTTTATTCCAGCTGCAAAGAGCTCTTTATTGTGATGTTTGAACCAATTTCTCGCAAACTTTTTCACGTCCTCGTTTTCCTGGAACCTCTTCCCACGTAATGCCTCCTTCAGTGCACCAAACAAATGGAAATCACTAGGTGCTAAATCAGGACTGTAAGGGGGATGAGGCAGTACTTCCCATCCCATTTTGTCAATGGTTTTACGGGTTAGTTGAGCAATATGAGGACATGCATTGTCCTGCTGGAGAATCACACCTCTCCTCTGAGATCCACGATGTCTCTTCCTCATGGGTGGCTTCACCTTGTTTAAAAGCATATCCGAGTAGTATTGGCTGATCATTGCATGTTGCTCTTCAAGATAATCACAAAAAACTGGACCTTCAGCATCCCAAAACACTGTCAACATGACTTTTCCTGCTGATACTTGGGTTTTGAATTTTTTCTTGACAGGTGAGTTGGTGTGCTTCCACTCCGTGCTTTGTCTTTTTGATTCTGGCTCACAATAGTGAACCCAAGTTTCACTACAAGTTAAAATTTTGTTGAGCAATTTCTCACCTTCTCTTTCATAATGTTCCTTTAGCTCTGTGCAGACCGTCAACCTTGTATCCCTGTGTAGTCGTATCAACTCCTTTGGGACCCATCTTGCACATGTTTCGCTTGTTACAGATGTTATGAACTGTACCAGTACTAACTTGGACCTTATCAACTATCATTCCCACAGTCACACGGCGGTTGGCACAAATAATGTCATCAGTTCGACTTAAAAGTGAGGGAGTTGAAACTGCAACTGGTCCACCAGAATGGTGTTCATCATTCACTAAGTCGTGATCAATTTTGAACTGCTCTACCCACTTGTAACAATTTGCACAATTCATACAGCCTTCACCATAAATTTTAGACATTCCACAGTATATATTCCCTGGTTTGTCACCGTCAGCAAGTAAAAATCAAATAACAGAACATTCTTAAAGTAATGTGGATGTTTCAAGAGGACTTGCCATCTTAAAATGTATTTTTAAGGTTATAAACAAAACAGTGTTGGTACATCAGCTGATCAGGGCTCAGCCCAGTGATGCCAACTTACCCTATTAACAGTTTCTTCCCCAGACCAATTTGTCTCTCTAATTATTGAATGACCCTCGTATATAGGATTGAAAGTTGGGTGCTGAGAACTAAAGATTTGTGGCAATTAGAAGCATCCGAAATGAAATTTCTAAGATCTGTGAAAGGCTGCACTTAAGGACAACAAAATTAGGAATGAAGTAATAAGGGAAGACTAAGTATGCAACCAGTGACCCAAAAGGCAATCCAATACAAAGAAAAATTGGGAGAACATATATTTTGTATGTAAGCACAGAGACTTCCTGAACTAGCAATTCATTATAAACAATGGAGCAAGAGAAGTGTGGGAAGACCAAGGATAATATGGTGAGTCTGAAACAGTCTTTAGGTGTAACCCCTGGAATAGCAGAAGAAGATGGTGATTGGAATAAGAAAGTATAAATGTAAAGAATCACCAAATATGGCACTAAGTTTTTTCAAACTTGTAAATCAATGTTACAGGTGATTGTTTTCAACCTAATACGGGCCCCACCCTATGCAACAGATCATGTTGTCACCATAAACTTTAATCACAAAACAGTGAAAGTAATATTGAATGGATAATGAAATAAATAATCTTTGTTTTTGTCCCCCCACCCCCACCCTTTCAGAAACATGTTTGCATTAAATCACATGTCTGATACTGTGATTGGTTGATAGGAGCAAACCGAGCTTGGCACAATGTTGCTTTGCATGTTCATGAAACTAAAGTGCCGCATTTGGTGAGTCTCACACTGATGCTTGCATACTATGGAAATATGAAGTTTAACTGATGCATGATGTTAAAAATCTCTTCATACCACATCATTTTTGGTACTATTTGTCCGCACAAATATCGTGAAATCTGACATACCTGAAGAAAACATTACCTTGTACTCCAAGTTAAGAATGAAGGCTTCTGTATCACTGTGGGAAAATGAATTTTTGATGATTAAACCAGTAAGGTTTTGAGATACACAAAGGGACTTACTCTTCAGCCAGATGTGAAGAAAACACTGAAACACACTGGCTTGCAGCTTCAAATTTGACCGACCCTTATGGCCACAGGTGTATATCTGAAGTTTGTGTTCACAACTCTAGGTTCTCATTTCAGCCATGGAACAATTGAACTGTGTTAATGCTGACATGGCAAAGAGTCTATTACATGTATCTAGAATGACAGGTTTCAGCTGTGTTAAGATAATCTGATGGGGTCAAAGTCCTTTATAATTTAGTGGAAAAGCAACTTGCCATGCCAGCAGGATACATGGAGGTTGTCACAAAATGTCTGGTGTTGTGCAGAGGGCAGTTTGTGTTCCATGTTCAAATTCAGATTCCCGGCAATTGTTTCTTTGTAATGAAGTATTATCAGGTCTTTGGCATAAAGTTTCAGAAAACAACTTTGCCATTATTGCAATACCTTCTTTTAAAAAGATTGGACGGTGTATGGTCGAAAAGCTCTTTTTTCTGTAATTGATAAAGTGTAATGGATTCAATATAAATGATTTCTTTTTTAACAATGTATGTAAATATGATTTGTGATGTCAATAAATACAATCTAATTGATTGGTACAGTTTCATTTTCAATGTAATACTGAAAAAAACTAAGACAAAATTAGGAATGCACACTACTTAAAAAACAAGCTGTCAAAAATGAATGCCAAAATCGGAGGAAAAGATACTAAAATTGACAGAAAATAACACCGAAATCGGTAAAACGTAACAGCAAAATTGGCCAAAACTATTTTTTCATGTCCCTAGTAATACAATGTAGTACATGTTTCTAAGTTGATACATATGATCATTATGTTAATAAATGTGTAAATCCAAGTGTGCAGAACAAGCAAGTAGAATTAATACTGTCCAGTGTGTGTACTGACAGGACTTCTCAGTGTTCGAGATACGACTGAAGAGCAGTTGGGCCGTATGATTGACGGGACACATTGGAGCTACAGCAATCATTACTAATGATGGTGATAATTTTGTGTCTCAGTGGCCAGGTATCATTGGATGCCACTTCAGTGACTTCTGTGTCCCTAATCTACCCCAGTTACCCAACCAGGAAAAGGGGACATACTGTTCAACATGAAATTCAAACTATTCCATGTGACACCTCATATCATTGAGAGGTGAAGGCTAGATTAAAGGCAAATTCAAAATTGTCATGGTCTGATGATTGGGATTCATTTGTGCAACCTCTTAGTTTCCATGTATGCACTACAAATTGTATATGTAAACACAGTAAAAAAGGAAATATATACAGCATTAAAATTTATTATCAGTAAGACAGTTATAATGAATAAATATAAGGATAATAAACAGAAATCACAATGCAGTAATGTGACACAATTAAGTGAAGGTAAAAAAAATTGCTATTGGATGGTGATAGGTAATTGCCACTGTACATTTCAGATTATTGACTGAAGAATTCATGTAAAAATTTCTGTATCTAGAAAAGTGAAAATGCTACTTGAAACATTTTGTTCTGATTACGAGATGTTGCAAAATGGAGAACTGTTGGTTTGAAAATGAAGAGACAAAGGTGTTATATTATTATTTTCAGGACAGATTTGTGTTTAAAGTAACACACATGATGCATAAGAGAGTATATGAAACATTCTACTTACGGGATAAAATAAACAAGGAAAAATAATCTTATAGCATCCAATGGAATGGTAATTTATCATCTGTTCATAAAAGATTGAGATAATGTTATTGCAGATCAGTGGGAGAGTTATCAAGAAAATTAAATAACTACAGTAAAATTGGTACATTAAAAAGTCAAATAAGTGTAATGTAAATCTTTGTTATGAAAGTTGCTAAGTAATTTGAACTTTGTGTATTACTGGTGGTACCAGGTCAGATTGTAGGAATATGTAGAAGCAATTCATAGGTGGGCTGCTAGATTTGTTACCAGTAGCTTCCCACAACACGTAAGTGTTACAGAGATGCTTCAGAAACTCAAATGGTAATCCCTGGAGGGAAGGTGGCGTTCTTTTCGAGAAAACCTATTGAGAAAATTCAGAGAACCGGCATTTGAAGCTGACTGCCAAACGATTTCACTGATGCCAACATACATCGCGTGTATGGACCACAAAGATAAGATACGAGACATTAGGACTCATACGGAGGCACGTGTATAATTACTTCATACTACTGGTGAGGACTTGTTAGTCAACTGACAAACTGTCATTGCTTCCATTCTCTAGTGAAGTAAATCATTCTTCTTCACTTTTTGAGCTGCTAAATGCAGTGTGAGATTGAAAGCACTGCCTGAACAACAGTACAGGACAGAGGATGAAAGCACACACTTTGTTGTCTAGTATCCAAAGCTGCATACAGTAAAAGTGATATCTAATAGCAACCACCTCAACCAAAACATGACAGCCGGGATACAAAAGTAGCACTGGATGCTATCTAGTGGCCAAACAGATATCAGTGCTGAAACAGATACAAGCCAGTTTTTATTTTTTCAAAGGTCAGTACCTAAGTTGCCAGAGTATACCCAGAGCATTAGTTTCTGTTAAAATAATAAAAATTAGAACTTAGGATTTTATGATAGGGCGTTAAGGAGTCCGTCCATTCAGCTAACCCGGCAACAAGGAGCAAAGGAAGGAAACCTCTTCAAAAAACAACCTCAGTGAAAAGAAAGTAACAGTCCTAGTTGGTATTGATGTGAAGTCACCAAAGAATAATTTGTTTGTCATTACAAAAGGAATTAACTCATTTCGTATACTACACCAAGACACAATAAGAATATATGCACATACCCTACTGGCCATTAAAGTTCTAGCACTAGGAAGACTAGAAAATAATGTAATTTTACTCGCTGTGTGTATCCAGTGAGAGGTTTAAATTTGTAGATCATTTGGGGGTATACAGGGTGGGAACTCCTACATCTGCAAGCATCAGCGGCTCTAACCCAGTTTGGAATAAAGTCGAACTAAGTTCAGATGACATATCCAAGTAGCTTATTCAATGCTGCTGCAACCCTGTGCTAGAGGTTATCAATCACGGTAGCTGACGAGTGGCGACGTGTGAGTCTGTCGACAGAACATGACCAGGTGTTTACAATGGGTGAGAGATGTGGAGGACGTACTGACCAGGGCAACAGTCTTTACACCCTGTGTATAGAGGCAGGTAAGGACAGCACAGACAAGATGCCGCCTTACATTACATTGTTGGAATATAATATTGTCATCATCACCATAGTCGTCGTCGCCGCCATCACCACCACCATAGTTGTCGTCGTCATCATCCATCCTCATCATGGTCGGTGGAAGGCAATGGAAAACCACCCCCCCCATTAGGATGTGATTTCATACACTTTCCTGGCGTAGTAGCTACTGATATTCTTCACATGTTTGCAGACAGATCATTTCGTCATCCAGACACAGTATTTCGGCGTACCAGCTGGCCGCCATTTTCAGGTGAGTTAATGCTTGTGCACTGCCTCGCCAGAACTGAATTCCAGCCACAATGACAGAAACCTTTATACACCACGGACAGAGCACAACGCGTGCACGAGATGATGCGCTGCGCCTCCTGGTGGCAAGTAGACATGCAGCGCGCTGGTGGGAGAAGACGGTAGAAACGATAAATCGCAGCAACAGCACAAGTTGGAAGAATCCAGTGACAAAGAAGACCGTTGTTGTTTAATGTCGGACAAAATCGAATTCCATGAAGAAACCACAAAGTTATGTCGTCATGTGTTGACTTCAACATATTTTCTTTTTAATGATGTATATTTTGAACAAACTGACGGAGTGGCTTTGGGGAGTCCACTCTCCCCCATAGTCGCCAACCTTTTTATGGAAGACTTTGAGGACATGGCACTCAAAACTTCGTTTCTTAAACCAAAGTGTTTTTTGAGATACATTGATGACAGTTTTATGGTTTGGCCACATGGACTTGATGCTTTGAATGGCATTTTAGATCATTTTAATTGTCTACACCCGAGTATTCAATTTACTGTGTAAATTGAAAGTGATGGTAAACTTCCATTTCTTGATGTTTTAGTTCAAAGAAAGGACGACGGGACCTTTGGACACAGTACGTATCGCAAACGTACTCGGACTGACCACTATCTTCGTGCGACGAGCTGTCGTCCACTACACCAATGTAGTGGACTTTTACAGACTCTGCTGAAAAGAGCTTATGCCATTTCTGACAAGGAACATTTGAAAGAGGAACTTGATAATTTGAAGATTGTTTAATGTTTTTAAACAGAATGGGTATACGGAACAACAAATATGCCATGCTATACAGTGTGGTCCGTCATGCGAGCCAATAGAGGATACTTTTGACGCTGTTGCTTATTTACCCTTTGCGAGAAGTATATCAACCAAAATTTCAAGAATTTTAAGAAAATATGATATTAAAAGTGTTTTTATGCCGGTGGCCAAGACTAGAGCCCTTCTTGGGCTTGAGGAAGCACGGGGTTTATGAAATTCCGTGTCATTGTGGAAAGAAGTATATTGGTCAAACTATTCGAACTATTCAGGACCAGTGTGTGGAACATCATCGGTACACTCAGTTGTTACAGCCTGAGAAGTTGGCAGTGGCAGAACACTGCCCTAACGAAGGACACAGGATGATAGATTACAAGACACAATTGATCTCTCCTGCTTCTCGCTATTGGGAATGCGTTCTTAAAGAATCCATTGAAATTAGATTATCAAGTAATATTATTAACAGGGACAAAGGTTTTCCTCCAAGTTAGATATGGATTCAGAGTTTTGTCTGACATTAAACAACAACGGTCTTCTTTTCAATCACTGGATTCTTCCAACTAGTGCTGTTGCGATTTATTGTTTCTGCCGTCTTCTCCCACCAGCACGCTGCATGTCTCCTTGCCACCAGGAGGCGCGGCCCATCATCTCGCACACGCACGGTGCCCTGTCCGTGGTGTATAAAGGTTTCTGTCGTTGTGGCTGGAATTCAGTTCCGGCGAGGCAGTGCACGAGCATTAACTCACCTGAAGATGGCGGCCAGCTGGTCCGCCGAAATACTGTGTCTGGACGACGACATAATCCGGCTGCAAACCCGTGAAGAATATCACCCCCATTAGGACCTTGCCTGGTACGGCGGTGCAGGTCTCCCGCACCTTTCTCCTACATTCTTGTCAAGAAGCATGGGATTTCATTTCCATAGATGAGCTACACTTTGAATTCTCCCAGTAAACTGAAATCAGCCATTCACCTTCCCTACGTATGACTGTATTTACTCATTCCATTTCGTGTCACTTTGCATTGTTATGCCTAGATACTTAATAGATATTGTGTTCAAACATCATCTGCATTAGTTTACATTTTACCACATTTAGAGCAAGCTGCCATGTATCACACCAAATAGAAATTATGTCTAAGTCATCCTGTATTCCCTTACAATCACTCACAGGTGACACTGTCCTGTACACTATAGCATCATTAGCAAACAGCTGCAAATTGCGTCCCGCTGGTGCAGCATGAATGTCTGGGGAAGCTGCAATTCAAGAAGTCTAATTTATTGAGTTTGAGTTTGCTAGCCTTTGTAGTGTGCTACTCTGGCAAGACGACTATTCTACGATTTGCTATAGCATCCCACCACATGAACACTACTGCCTCAAGGAAGATATTTTGTCATGCCATCTTTGCCCTATTGTGAGAAAGGATACAGAACATGAGGCAGCAGCTGAGTTAATTGCTGTGTTATGGTCTTGCATCTGCAGCTATCTAGGACGCTCACAGCTTTGCGCTGGGATTTGGTTGACAAGGCTACAGTCTCCCAACAAGTGACCTCACAAAAATGAACTGCAGAGAAGCAGAAAGGGAAGTTCATCTGACTTTCCCAACAACAACAACAACAACAACAACAATAACACTGTGCAGACCACAGATCCTCAGAACAAATCGTTGTAAATTTGACAACGAGAGACATAGACTCGGGTGCAGTGTCAGCACTTAAAGAAAGGACTTAACTTCATGGCTTCCCAATGAGACATCCCTGTCTATGAAATAAAAAGTGGCATTGAACAGTCAGTCTGCAAGTTGCCCAGTTAAACAGCAGATAAAATATGGTGTGAAACTAGTGCTATTCTCATGAAAGCGAAGCTTCCAGCATCCAACGTGACCAGGGCCAAGTGCAGTGATGGAAGTATTATGGCTCTTCCTGTTCACAAGTGCAACACACAGTAATTATGAAATTTGCAGACTATGATATGGAGATCTGCATGCTGTTGGAGAAAGATACTTACCAGAAACTCCCACACAACCCAAAATTGAGAATAATAAGAAAGACACTTCAGTTTCTTCAGTGTTCTTGGGTTGAAAGACAAAGTGGTCACGATTCTTCTCCCTCATGCATCTAGACTTCCTATTGTTTGTGCTCTACCAAAGATGTAGGATGGTATGCCACTGGTGAAGTACCTGGCAAATTTCCTCATTCCACATGTGGGGTTACTGTGAACGCCATACTAAAAACTTAGCTAAATTGTCTTCGACTTAACAGTAACAGTCCAGTTCACCATGGAAGTAGCAAAAGATGAAGCATTACCCTTCCTCAATGTCGTCATTTGCCACAGTCGAAATGATTTCCATTTTGAGAAAACCTGCACACAACAATCTACTTGCTTCTCATAATCCATCATCAGCCAGCACAGAAGTGTGATGTGCTACAAACATTGGTACATCGTGCAAGAATTCTATCAATCCTGACAATCTGCTCCTTGAGCTGAACTTCCTATGCAAGGTCTGCAGGAACAATTGCTACAATGTTTACCAAATAGCAATGTTGTTTTACTTATATTGGTTGCAGCTCAAAGGAGAGAAGACGGAATATCATTGTAATGAATCCTTGTAACACTAAACACAAGTGTTATGCCTAGGCCAGCGCTCACTTTCCTGTGTTCTATGAAGTTTCATATTTTCCAAGTCAAATAGTGTGTCACCTAACAATAAGTAGACTAACTTCTAATTAAACTCTGGATCACCCTGTGTGTACTACATCCTGTGCCACAGATTTTGAGAACACAAATGTATTTCTTACTTCGACAGTGCCAAATTTTTAATTATTTGCAGCTTTAGATTATGGTGATAATGCAAGAAGCAATCCATGTTGATATTTTCAAGATACAATAAATGATATAATAAAGATAAATAAAAAAGATACTGTAAATATGGTGTGGAAAGCTTACGTACAGAGTAAAACTGAAATCCAGCTGTCTCTGCTAGTAATGAGAGACAAATAAATAATTTAAATGTAATACTGTTTCATATCTTCAGAAGTTGTACCTTTTCATATAAACCTTTGTTGTTTTGTTGGTTATGGCTTTGTAGAGACAAGAAAAGAAATTGGTTGCTCTGTTTGTCATTTACACAGAACTTCATCTCTCTCTCTCTCTCTCTCTCTCTCTCTCTCTGTGTGTGTGTGTGTGTGTGTGTGTGTGTGTGTGTGTGTGTGTGTGTGTGTGTGTGTGTGTGTGTGTGTGTTTTACATGATTCATTTGATCTGTGAAATCGTTTCTGTTCTTCCACTTTTATCATGTTATGCCTTAAGTAGTTATTGAAGGATTCTGAATTTTAAATCTCAAGATTATTTGTCTTTAACTGCTGCAAATATCTGTCAACATGGGCTCCTGTTGATAAGTAAATATGTTCATTTATGTCCATAAATATTATGTTCATGTTTTCAGAGTGTTTAGCTATCACCCTTTTCCTCCCTCTTGTCAAACTATTCTCATCAACTCTTATATATTTTCAGACCGAGCAACAAACAGCTAAGGATTTTATCCGCATTGTGGAAGACGCAGAAAATGAATATCAAGCAGCCATATCTGAAAACTATCAGACTATGTCTGACACAACATTTAAAGCACTTCGCCGACAGTTGCCAGTTACACGAACAAAAATAGACTGGAATAAAATCATTTCATATAGTATTGGAAAGGAGTTAAAAATGCAGTGATGTTTTTACTTTCTAGTTCACACAAAGAGAAGATAGCTTTTTTGGTGTTCGCAAAAATTTGAATCTGCATTTATTTGCAGATCAGCTGGCGTCCGATTTGCCATTGCAGTGCACCATGTTTGAATGCGCGAAATCATAAAATTATATATACAAGTTGTTTTCATAATATATTGATTTTGAAGAAGCTTTGGCTTCAAATGTTCTACTGATGTTTCCTAAAAAAGAAGAGAGTTTGTGTTATTGAGCTTTAACATATTACAGCAATATAAGGTTGCTTTAATTTGCAAGAAAATAACAGCATAGCATGGAGATGATTCCATGTATGATATGCAACTAACTTTATTTTGAAAAATTTTTATTGTTGCTGAGTATATACATGGAATTGTTTGAAATGCCAAGTGTTCATGTACCATGAAATGAAACTTCCGTTTACGATGACTGCACCATTTCAATTATTTACCATTGCCCTTCATTATGTCTTGACATCTGGCAAGTGACTGCCATCTTAATACAAAGAACCATAATCACTATGATGTCAAACATAAAGTGTAAAAAGTACCTAATAAAGCTAACTTGACACTTCATCCAATAAAAGAGGGAGGAGAGACAGTGGCCTATATTTAAATGTGGAACCAAACTGCATTTTTCATGAATGCAAGAGGTTCAGTAAAGAAGAAATATATCCTGTTCATTGAAAACAAACATCTTGACATTCATAGTTATCTAAAGTGAGACCCCCTCGAGGTTGTAAAATTCCGATACTGTGTTGCAAGTTCTCAAATCATTATACTTGATGCCTAATCTTATATGGTTCTTGATCCTAGTTGGATCAAATCCATGAGCTCTTACATCAAAATCTCACAAGAAAATAACTTATCCTGGTGTGAAGGCCTACAATACCAGAGCAAAGTTCCTGGAGTTTATTCTCATCCAAACGCAGCAGAGACCTCATTATCTGTGAACGCATTTCACACTTCTTGTTTGCATTGTTACACAGTTTGCATGACTGGATGATCTAACACTTGTGTATGCTATTTCTGGCAGAGTTCATACTACAGATGTCCTTTATTCATTCCATTTCTTAGACCAGTGTTTCTCTTGGAGGTAAAGTTGTACACTTGTGTGTGGGGAGGGGGGAGGTGAATGCATCAGTTGTCAGATATTCCATTGTACGCGACCTGAAATTGATTATGATTAATAGAGTCCCCTTAAATTGGATTTGTCTGTGCCATTACCAATTTCAAGCAGTGAATTATGTTGTCAGGTAGTGAAAATGCTGGTGCATACTCATGATTTGTTAAACATCATATAATAGCATCTCATATCTGGGAATAGAAAAGCATACCCTGTGATGATTGCTATTTAAAACTCGTAACAGCATAGCTAAATGCAATTTAAAATTGCTATCTGCACTACCTACTCGTTAATTCCTTTGTTTACTATGGTCATCATCTAACATGCATAATTTGGCTTACACATCCAAGTTTTGAAAATACACAGGAAATTCCTTAGACTACTACTTGAATAAGGTGTTAAAAAAAAAAAAAAAAAAAAAAAAAAAATAGCAAATCTGTTGCTTTGAGCACAGTCAGTGTGCAGCAGCTCTCTCTCCACATGGTGTATCTCTGGTGAAGGGACACAATAAACTGAAATTTTTCTCTGCCAGACACTGTCTGAATTGAAGTTAGTATGAACTTGCAACATAGTGTAGTAAGTAATTCCCAAGCAGATGTGTGTTCTAAAATTAAGAAGAAGATCCCGTGTAGATCTGTAAGTGAGATAAATTGGTGAAGTCATTTAGTTGCATCCCATGGACTGTGTTGTGATGTGTGCAGTATTGCTGCCATGTTAATGTTATATATATTACACTTTGGCAGAAACTTTTTGCATACAGTACTTAGTTGATAAATACCATTAATAACAACTAAGGCTTTACTTTAGAAAAAAGTAAAATACAAAAATATACCATGTCCAGTATGGGTTATATTTCTTCTTTTATTTAAGTTTTAAGTTGTACGCCCTGGTGGACTTACTGAACCTGTACCCTTGGCATAGGCAATTGAAGTATTTGAAATGGTTGCTTATGCTTAGATGCCTATGCAGTTCAAAATCGAATATTGTTGTTTACCTGCTGTTGTTATAACTATGCAAAAATATAGGGGTAAAGACAGATTTATTTAAACTGTCTGCAAGTTCAGGCTTCATATGTTGTATGCATTGAGATACATGAGCTTAACAGGTGTGTCATTCTCCTTCATTGCAATTTGGTTTTGTAAATGACTTAAAGTTCGTCACTGTATGAACTACATTTACATTTGGTTTATGATCACATTGTTTTTTAAACTGCCATTCAGCACCAATTCAACTGAGTCACTTTGCTACATATGGGCCTGATCATGTAAATCACAACTGTGTTGTTACTAGTACAAAAAAGCACACTGTTCTGAAGTTGTGTCCTTGGTGTCATTACTTTTTTTCCTTCAATGCAGCAGCTTAGAGCAATTAATTGTAAGAAAATGTAATTGAACAATATGATAATGTTATTTAAGTGTAATGTGTATTGTTTAATAACATTATTAATCAGTTTTTCATCAGTATTGACAGTTATGTTGAATTTATAAGAATATTATCATCTAAATGTCCTTTTCTTAGTACACTCGCTCAATCATTACATATTTCTTCATGAAGCTTCATATTTATTGTCATCATATGATCATGCTTTATTTGAAATTGTTAATTGTAATTCACTTTTTAACAAAACAAGCTTTTAATTGTAAATTTAAGAACTACACAAATCCATGAATTATGTCCAATGTACTTGTGGCATGTTTTGTCAAATATTAAAACTGTTCCCAACATCAGCCACATTGATTTTGTTTAAAATGTGTTGGTGACACAGCATTGAAATATTGTGTTTAGTGAAGGTAAATATAAGACTGTGTTAAGTATCAGACATATTTTTGTTGTTGAATCATGTAGGTTGCTGCTGCATTTCATGTTGGTAACACAATTTGAATTTGCTTTCCTTCCACTGATTGTGTGAAACATTATTAATGTTGCAGTGGTTTTTCCCAGAATAAAGTATTTTGTGGATTCACAGGAATGATAGGCTAAAATTTGGCCTTAGTCCCAGGTTCTGTCTCTGTGATCGACATTTGTTCTTATTTTTAATGACTATATCATTCAGACATTTAGGAAGCTGCATATATGTTTTGATGTTTGTAAAAAAAGCTGTCTGAAGTTTGTTGAATATTTTTATGGGAAGTGTGTTGTATTCATAGCCACTTTTATGTGGTGATGGGCAAAAATGAGTGACCGCTGTGAATGGACAGATTCTGAAATAAAAGATTAGTTGTAATCTTGTATTCGTGGATTACTTTTTAATGATTATTTTTCAGTTTATATGTGAAGATTTCTTACTATTTTTAGTACATCAGTTAGTTTAAAAAAATCCATTAACATTTTACAACTTGTTTTTTTCATAAATTTTAATATTTTTCCAGAATAATGGAATTATGTTGGCATTGTTATAAGTTGAAATCGTTGTTAGCTCCACGTTTTGTAAGCACTTAAAACATGGGCCTTTCATTTCATCTGTGTAAGACATTTTAGTAAATGAAATGTGCAACTATAGAAAGTAAATAAAGCACATTTACACAACTACTGTGTCACTAACTTCTTTTAATGTATTTTCTTGTGGTTGCAGGCTTCCAGTTCTGTAAATATTTGTAGCATGGCTGTCAAGTTAATAATGAATTGTTTTGTTGTAATTACTTATACTCTGGCCGAGAGCAGCACTTTAAATTTTAAAAGATAGAAAAAGTGCAGTAGTTTCTGTGAACACCTTTGTTCATTTAGATAATAGTCAAGTGAACTGTTGTGCAAAAGTATGAACGAAATTCTGATGAATTCGTGGAATATATCTGTTGGGATGCAGTAAGCCTTACCTGTCCATTCTGTCCTAAAATTTTGGTCATGTTTCATCTGAAACACACTGTTCAAACTCTTCTTTTTCATTTCCAGACTTTAAGCATTCTGCTGTAGGATCCAAAGAATAAATCTATAATTTATGTAAAACCAAGGCCTAAATACAGGGAGTAGAAACACCACAGGGTGTTGAAACATCACAAACACAAAATATTACCATTTTTTAATAGATTTTTCCGTCACTTCTTGGTAGAACATACTTAAAGAATGGAAAATCCAGGATAGAATGTAACAATATTATGAAAAGGAAAGTTACCACTCACCATATAGTGGAGATACTGAGTCGCAGATAGGCACACCAAAAAAATTCTCACGATTAAAGCTTTTGGCCACTCGCGCGTGTGACTGCAGTCTCAGTCAACTGAAACACACACACACACACACACACACACACACACACACACACACACACACACACACACACCTGTGTGTGTGTGTGTGTGTGTGTGTGTGTGTGTGTGTGTGTGTGTGTGTGTGTGTGTGTGTGAGGGAGAGAGAGAGATCTGTTGTTGACAAAGGCCTTAATGGCCGAAAGCTTTAGTTTTGATAGTCATTTTGTTGTGCCTATCTGCGACTCAGCATCTCTGCTACACGGTGAGTGACAACTTTCTTTTCCACAATATTGTTACATCTTTAAGGTTGAATAGCAAGTAAACTGTTTTTGTTGAACAAAAAGAGTTTACTTGTTATTCAACCTTAAACACATTACCATTCTAATACAGTGTAGGAAACTGTTGGCATTCAAAACTATTTCCATTCATTTCAGAATGGATAAAGAGTATGGTCTTCAAGGGACTCTTATACCATCCTTCCTGTGCAACGTAGAGGCAAGTTCAGGTAACAAAGATGGAGGTGGGCAGAAACTGTGTGCCCTCCTCTCCAAAGCAGACCTCAAAGGTTCAATAATATTGTGATCTGGTGACTGTTGTGGCCATGGTAGGTGGAACAGTTCATCCTCATGGTCACAATGCCAGTCCCGGATGATGCAAGCTGTGTGAATAGGGGTCTTATCAATCTTGGAACACAGCATTACCATTGGGGAGCATTGTTCCATGGGATGGGCCTGATAAGACAAAACAATCACATAATCTTTGGCAGTAATGTGCCCTTACAGACTAACCACGGGCCCAATGGAATGTGCTGCCCAAATCTTCACCGAACCCCCACCATCTTTCACACCTGGGATGTGAACTCATCCAAAAGCTGTAAACAGTGTGAAACATGACTCATCACACCAATCTACTTTCTTCCATAGCCCAGGTATTATGGCTTTGGCACCGTGTTTTCCTGCTAGGGGCTTCTGCATCAGTGGTTCTGGAATTACATCTTTCCCCACTTCTGGAGCTCCATTTGTGTTGTTTTAGTGTTGACACAGCTCATCATTGTGGCATTCTGTTCTGCAGTGACTTTTGCAGCTGTCCTCTTACTTTCTGTCACAATCCTCTTCAATGACTGGCAGTTAAAATCGCTCAACACTCCGTCATTTGTGTTATGACTTAGTGAATGACGTTTCTCCGCTCTCCATGTATGCAGTACAAGTCTTCAATATAGTGCCCCTTGAAACACCAAACACTTCAACTCCATTGGTAATGGATGCACCCATCACAGGAGCACCAACAATCTGTCCACTTTCAAATTCAGTTAGCTCCAACGCAATGCACTCACAATTACACACGACGTTGTTAGGACCAAGACTGACGCTGGCAATGTATTGAGGACATTGTACTGATGCTGTTCATGGTCAAATGCAACAGTGCAAACTGCCGGCTTGGTTTGCATTTGGGTCATTCAATTTCCAATTGCCTTATTTTGGAACATTTTCCTGCTCGACTATCATGGATTTTGAGGAGATTTTATGTGCACAATCACCCATGTCCCCAATTAACATTGGTAAAGTTTAATGTTCATCGAAGCAATACTGGCTGTGATATAGTAACTTGTTTGACTGCATGTGCAACATGGCACAGAGCAAGAGTGTAGTTCTGCTGACTTTGAGCTGTTATATCTTGGGTTATATTTTATTGAAAGAAATTAAATTTGGCCATCTTGTAACAACTTTGTGCATTCTTTTAAGAAGAAAAACAATGAAAAGAATTTTAGTAGCCATATTCAACCATAGAAGTTTAGACAAACTTGCTTAAAAAAAAAAAAAAAAAAAAAAAAAAAGGTGATCGGGTTTTGGCTTCTTATATGCAGGTGAGTAAAGTTTCATTTATGTAGTACTTTCCACTACTGAATAAATTAAATACAAAGATTAACATTGTGTAAAAAGATAAAAAATGCAGTATTTTCGACCAGATTAAAAAAAAAAAAAAAAGTTTTGTAAAATTTTCCAAACTGGGCTCATTAGAAAGACCATGGCTTTCACTGCCAAAAAAGTGGGATTGATTATCTAGTGCAGACGAACATTGCTATATAATTTGAATCAAAGTTGGGTGCAAAGCTGATCGCTTCCCGTGACCAGTTGTCCTCCGCCATGGAAGTCTAGCCCGCTCGGGACCATCTGTCGTCTTCGCCCGTCGGGTGCTCCGACTCGATGGAGGTCGACCCTTCGGCCCAACCTGACTATCTACGGGTGTATACACTGCATGTTGGCGTGCACCCTGGACTAGGTTTTTCAGGCGTTTCCTAGCTCCCCTCGGACCGAATGGCCGGGTGCGGGTGGCACAGCCTCGCCTGTTGTTAGGCTCCCCACCTCGTCGCATACATCAACATGGGGTCCTCCCCACGGCGGGCGGAAGCCTTATAACACAACTGTTCGCCGATTTGCGGGGGAGGAATGTGGTGTCACCGCCAGACACCACACTTGCTAGGTGGTAGCCTTTAAATCGGCCGCGGTCCGTTAGTATACGTCGGACCCGCGTGCCGTCACTGTCAGTGATTGCAGACCAAGCGCCGCCACACGGCAGGTCTAGAGAGACGTCCTAGCGCTCGCCCCAGTTGTACAGACGACTTTGCTAGCGATGCTACACTGACAACTACGCTCTCTATTGCCGAGACGATAGTTAGCATAGCCTTCAGCTACGTCATTTGCTATGACCTGGCAAGGCGCCATAACCAGTTTATATTGAGATTATAAATCATTTATCAACAAGAGCGATGTTCTCCAGTTATGGATTAAAGTTAAGTATTACATCAGCTACGTACTTTATTTGCTACTATACATTCCCTTAACTGTTCCAGACCTCACGCCAGTCTGCGTGAGCTTTAACGCGTGCATTTCGGTCTCCTCTAGCAACACGGTGTTGGCTCTTCTGCCAACACAATAATTATTATGTTGTAATTTCAAGAATTTGACACTGTCAACTTCAAAGTTTACCCTTGATACACTGCACCTGGTGCCACAAAGATGTTTCCTTCATATACAGGGTTATTACAAATGATTGAAGCGATTTCACAGCTCTACAATAACTTTTAGAGATATTTTCACAATGCTTTGCACACACATACAAAAACTCAAAAAGTTTTTTTAGGCATTCACAAATGTTCGACATGTGCTCCTTTAGTGATTCGGCAGACATCAAGACGATAATCAAGTTCCTCTCACACTCGGCGCAGCATGTCCCCATCAATGAGTTCAAAAGCATCGTTGATGCGAGCTCGCAGTTCTGGCACGTTTCTTGGTAGAGGAGGTTTAAACACTGAATCTTTCACATAACCCCACAGAAAGAAATCGCATGGGGTTAAGTCGGGAGAGCGTGGAGGCCATGACATGAATTGCTGATCATGATCTCCACCACGACCGATCCATCGGTTTTCCAATCTCCTGTTTAAGAAATGCCGAACATCATGATGGAAGTGTGGTGGAGCACCATCCTGTTGAAAGATGAAGTCGGCGCTGTCGGTCTCCAGTTGTGGCATGAGCCAATTTTCCAGCATGTCCAGATACACGTGTCCTGTAACATTTTTTTCGCAGAAGAAAAAGGGGCCGTAAACTTTAAAGCGTGAGATTGCACAAAACACGTTAACTTTTGGTGAATTGCGAATTTGCTGCACGAATGCGTGAGGATTCTCTACTGCCCCGATTCCCACATTGTGTCTGTTCACTCCACCATCAAGAAAAAATGTTGCTTCATCACTGAAAACAAGTTTCACACTGAACGCATCCTCTTCCATGAGCTGTTGCAACCGCGCCAAAAATTCAAAGCGTTTGACTTTGTCATCGGGTGTCAGGGCTTGTAGCAATTGTAAACAGTAAGGCTTCTGCTTTAGCCTTTTCCGTAAGATTTTCCAATCCGTCTGCTGTGGTACGTTTAGCTCCCTGCTTGCTTTATTCGTCGACTTCCGCGGGCTACGCGTGAAACTCGCCCGCACGCGTTCAACCGTTTCTTCGCTCACTGCAGACCGACCCGTTGATTTCCCCTTACAGAGGCATCCAGAAGCTTTAAACTGCGCATACCATCGCCGAATGGAGTTAGCAGTTGGTGGATCTTTGTTGAACTTCGTCCTGAAGTGTCGTTACACTGTTATGACTGACTGATGTGAGTGCATTTCAAGCACGACATACACTTTCTCGGCTCCTGTCGCCAATTTGTCTCACTGCGCTCTCGAGCGATCTGGCGGCAGAAACCTGAAGTGCGGCTTCAGCCGAACAAAACTTTATGAGTTTTTCTACGTATCTGTAGTGTGTCGTGACCATATGTCAATGAATGGAGCTACAGTGAATTTATGAAATCGCTTCAATCATTTGTAATAGCCATGTATAAATGACTGCTAGTGACATTCAATACCTGCAACTGCTCTTTCTGTGACAAGTTGGAAGTTCTTCATTGTTTGTTGTTGTATGGGTCTCTGTGTTAAATTTTGACCCTCGAACCTCAAGCCTGGCCAGTGCAATGTGTCTAGCAGTGTGAGACTTCTGGACTGACTGAAGTAGATGGATGGCATGTTTACACAGGCAATACAAATTGCATATTGCTGAAAATATATTGCTACAGTACTATTTGGTAATATTTTCTGGCAACATGAATTTAGTCCACATGGTGGACAACATTGCTGGTTATTGTTCTGGGCAATAGTTGCGACAATACATTTCAAGCCAAGAAGTGTTTAACAGGCCACAGTAGTGCCACAAATGTAGACAAAAGTAAACTATTCAAAGTGAGTGCTGTTTTCCTACTTTAGAAATCAATAATCTAAAAAAATAAAATAAAATAAACAGAAAGAAGAATAGAGATCCGTTTTTGTGAATGTTCTCCTTTTTCACCAAGCAAACTCTTCCCAAATATTTAGATCTTGAATTGATGCTAGATACCTACTTTTTCCAGAAATTCATCAGACTATCAGAATTTGATTTTAAATATCTCATAAATGAAATTTCTCAGAGAATTAGTAAGACTGATACAAGGATAAGAGACTGGTGATCAGACTTAAGTTGCTGGCTATTGGCTATTCAAATAGAATTTTGATGTACCTCTTCAGTGTGCACTTTTCATGGATGTGCTTCTTGAATTCAGAAGTTTGCAGTGCCAAGGTAGTAAAACTAAAGGAGTTCATTAATGTAATATTTAAATAACATTCAAATGTCAAAGTCTTATTGAAACAAACAGTACTGTGCATCATTATGCTGAAAAGCTTTTTATGTTTTGTCCCCCAGTTAGCACCAAGTGCTATGTCTTCCATACAGACAAATAATATGATTTAATAAAATGCACACTGTGGCTGGAATTTCTAGGATAAATAACTTGTATGGAGGTAGTGTATACTTAAAGAGTTTTAATTGAGTCACTGATTGAGTGCCACGCTGGTGGGGGCGACACTGGTGATCATTACTCCCCACCTCCAACCCCCCTCTCTCCCCCAAAAATAGTGAAATCATTTATATTTTTTACATACATCAGCTATTTCTAAATTTGTCAGCCAACATTAGGATAATAAAACAGCATGAAAACTACAAGTCTCCAAAATGGCAAGGAATTCTATATACAAGAAGCTATGTTTAACACACAATATTTTTCAGTCTCTTATGTGAGGGCTTGTTCACATGGATGAGCTTGAAGTTTGATGGCCTGCAGAGAATATTCCAGCCAGGAAAAGGCACTCATTAACAGGCCGAATGTACCAGTAGCCAACAAATAATTCACAGGTTTATAAGTAGAAGCAGAAAACCATTGAAAGTTGAGTAAGCCAAGACAGAAAGGGAAAGACCCTCCAATAAGGGAAAAAAAAGAGGAAGACCAACTTCCCAAAAGCAATCGGAATGACTGAAAGAAACAACATTTCCACCATGTACACACTTGCGTATCTATAGTTTATTGACTTGTGTTCACGATCATAGTGCTAAGTAAAATACTGATAATGGTGACTGTACCCTTTGATTTTATATCATGTTGTGGTCATCACAGTTAAGGGAAAAGCCAAGAAAATCACTAAAATGAGTCGGAACACTATAGCTTTCTTTGACCCAGTATGCGTGTTTCTGTGTGTGAATAGGGCATGTCTGTTGATTTTAAATGCAGAAAAAAGTCTAC
This sequence comes from Schistocerca cancellata, assembly GCF_023864275.1. Classification (NCBI taxonomy): domain Eukaryota; kingdom Metazoa; phylum Arthropoda; class Insecta; order Orthoptera; family Acrididae; genus Schistocerca; species Schistocerca cancellata. The sequence goes on along the minus strand of NC_064629.1, from coordinate 205,830,735 downwards.
CACATGCAACATGGTCATTTCAGGGATGGAGTAAGTCAGTGACTTACCTCATTTCTGTGCTGTTGTATCAGAAGGGCAGCACACATGACAACCAATAATGCGAGTTCTGGCAAAGTGGCAGATCAGCTAGATGTAACAAACAGTTCACAGGAAAAATAGTGTTTCATTAGTGGTAAGTGTAACGAAAGTGACTATTGCAAAAATGTAATCAAGAACAGTAAGGTCAAGGGCATGAAACATGGCAACTGAGCTGAAAGGACTGTACAGAACCAAAAACAGGAAAACCATTGGCTAAGTAGCTGATTAAATAACTGCATCCTGATCTTGAATAAAGTTCATGAATGTTATGGCTGTCATTTTGTTACACTGGAAAGGTTTAAGGTAATATTAACATGTGTCTCCACAATGATTATTCTGCCTTGAAGCAGATTATCATACCACTGGACTGGAAAAACAAGTTGTATTCAACCTAGACTTTGGCTGTTGTTATTCAAGTACAAGGGTTGCCCAGAAAGTAAAGCAGTGCACATTTCTTTTCTGAGTCAAAAACAATGCTATGAATGTGAAACGTTATATATATAATTTGAAGTCTCCTAAGTGAGTGTGCTAAGTTTCTGTCTCTTCCGAGCAGATAGTATAGCTGCAGGACAGTTTCAAAATGGCATCTGTAGGTGATGTATGTTACAAGCAATGTTCCATCATTGAATTTCTCATTACAGAGAAAGAAACTGTGGGAAATATTCACAAATGCTTGTCAAAGTCTACAGAGCATATGCTGTTGACAGAAGTACAGTTAGTGGCTGGGCATGGAGGGTGAGGTCATCAGAAGGCGGTTCAGCGGAGCTCCACGATTTGCAGCAGTCGAGGAGACCATCCACGGCTGTCACACCTGACCTAGCCCCATCCACCCTACAGTCCTGATGTAGCCCCCACAGACATCCACCTGTTTGGACCATTAAAGGATGTCATTCATGGAAGACATTTAGAGGACGACGACGAGGTGATTCACACAGTAATTGTCATTATGTTCAATAAAGAATTGTTGAAGGAAAAAAGAGCATTACTTTCTGGGCAACCCTTGTAATAGTGTTTTGGCAGAGTACCTCTCCAAAGATAAAACCACAAGATTCATGTACACAGAAGCTTTTTAAGAATGAAGTTGGATGTGGTTGTGTGTACTGGGACAGCAGCTGTCATATTGAGATGAAATTCAAGCTACCTAAGAAGCTCACGATTTTTGCATTTGGCTATTCTTCAAGCCCTTCAATACTCCGAGCAGCACTTGGACTCAGAATTTTGTACCCTTTATGATTCCAGATTAGCACTCGAACTGTTTAGACATCTGTACAGTGGACAATCCAACCATCCAGTAGCATATGGCATTATGAATCTGTTATTACAGATCATAAATAGGAATCAGGAAGTTACCATATACTATGTAAAAGCACACTGTGGCATACCTGGCAATGGAACAGTGGAAAAGCTAGTCAAAGCAGCCATCTATGTGCAAGGGGCCACACAGAATTACCACCTGCAGATCTTTTAAACATTATTGCAGTCCTGCAATTGCACCCACCATTTGGTGTGGATCCATTCTTGCCTGTTGCACAATGTAGCAGTCATCTGCTCTGTAATTGACCATAGTTGTCCATGTCCTCTCCTTTGGGCAGCAGTGTATATGGTTTGGAATGCTCCCCATGCACATCACATAATGTTGTGAGCAATACCAAACTCCTGGGCTACACTCACCACATTTTGCCCTCCTTTCATGTTCCCTGTGTGAAGTCATCCAGATGTTGTCTCTGGACCATGTTGTAATGAACAACACCACTAAAGTGCACTATAACCACTCACTATTTGACACACACTGGATCTTCCTATTCCTTCAACTGCCTCATGTTGCAGGGCCAGGCCTACTTGGTGTTATAGTCATGATAACATCACATGGTGTGACATCCAGTTTTCTGTGCTCCACTGGGAGACCTTTGCCAACATGCTCTGGCACTTTCAGTCATTTGTACTGAGTTGCATGCATGAAAGATAAAGTAAATGGAGGTATTGTGATATGATGTGTTGCAAAGAGTTCAGAGTTTACTGATTTTGGTCATGTGTATCATTTGATTTATGTGCAGTAGTGCAGAGAGAGGCTGGCACTGCACTGGTGGCATCCAGGAGGCACATGACAGACGCACAGGGTGAGACTGGAAGCATGCTGAACTATCAAACCCCATACACTGTTTGGACATCACATCATGTCCACCTCAGCAATGCTCACAAAGAACTATATCACACTGTACATGTTTGCACACATGCAGTGCAAGCAGTAGTACTTATAGTACAGCACAATGCACCACCTTAAAGAGGAGAAAGAGGTGATTCAATGTATGTGTAGATACAGGGTGTTTCAAAAATGACCGGTATATTTGAAACGGCAATAAAAACTAAACGAGCAGCGATAGAAATACACCGTTTGTTGCAATATGCTTGGGACAACAGTACATTTTCAGGCAGACAAACTTTCGAAATCACAGTAGTTACAATTTTCAACAACAGATGACGCTGCGGTCTGGGAAACTCTATAGTACGATATTTTCCACATATCCACCATGCGTAGCAATAATATGGCGTAGTCTCAGAATGAAATTACCCGAAACCTTTGACAACGTGTCTGGCGGAATGGCTTCACATGCAGATGAGATGTACTGCTTCAGCTGTTCAATTGTTTCTGGATTCTGGCGGTACACCTGGTCTTTCAAGTGACCCCACAGAAAGAAGTCACAGGGGTTCATGTCTGGCGAATAGGGAGGCCAATCCACGCCGCCTCCTGTATGTTTCGGATAGCCCAAAGCAATCACACGATCATCGAAATATTCATTCAGGAAATTAAAGACGTCGGCCGTGCGATGTGGCTGGGCACCATCTTGCATAAACCACGAGGTGTTTGCAGTGTCGTCTAAGGCAGTTTGTACCGCCACAAATTCACGAAGAATGTCCAGATAGCGTGATGCAGTAATCGTTTCGGATCTGAAAAATGGGCCAATGATTCCTCTGGAAGAAATGGCGGTCCAGACCAGTACTTTTTGAGGATGCAGGGACGATGGGACTGCAACATGGGGCTTTTCGGTTCCCCATACGCGCCAGTTCTGTTGATTGACGAAGCCGTCCAGGTAAAAATAAGCTTCGTCAGTAAATCAAATGCTGCCCACATGCATATCGCCGTCATCAATCCTGTGCACTATATCGTTAGCAAATGTCTCTCGTGCAGCAATGGTAGCAGCGCTGAGGGGTTGCCGCGTTTGAATTTTGTATGGATAGAGGTGTAAACTCTGGCGCATGAGACGATACGTGGACGTTGGCGTCATTTGGACCGCAGCTGCAACACGGCGAACGGAAACCCGAGGCCGCTGTTGGATCACCTGCTGCACTAGCTGCGCGTTGCCCTCTGTGGTTGCCATACGCGGTCGCCCTACCTTTCTAGCACGTTCATCCGTCACATTCCCAGTCCGTTGAAATTTTTCAAACAGATCCTTTATTGTATCGCTTTTCTGTCGTTTGGTTACATTAAACCTCCATTGAAAACTTCGTCTTGTTGTAACAACACTATGTTCTAGGCGGTGGATCTCCAACACCAGAAAAATCCTCTGTTCTAAGGAATAAACCATGTTGTCTACAGCACACTTGCACGTTGTGAACAGCACACGCTTACAGCAGAAAGACGACGTACAGAATGGCACACCCACAGACTGCGTTGTCTTCTATATCTTTCACATCACTTGCAGCGCCATCTGTTGTTGAAAATTGTAACTACTGTAATTTCGAAAGTTTGTCCGCCTGAAAATGTACTGTTGTCCCAAGCATATTGCAACAAACGGTGTATTTCTATCGCTGCTCGTTTAGTTTTTATTGCCGTTTCAAATATACCGGTCATTTTTGAAACACCCTGTATATTATGAGCGTAATGTCTGTGACAAGATACAGAACTAAAGGTTTCTGTAACATATTTTCAGTAAGTAATTAATAATAATTGTCATTTCACATCCTCAATCAATAAACATCAATTGAGCTATATACATGTTTCATTGGATATGCTCTTAACCTGTGAGAGGCAGTTAATTTGGATACTTAATAAAAGTCAGCATAATTAATAAACCACAGCTACAGTTCAATGAGACAATCTGTGTTGTTGAATATACACTTGCTTCATCTATAGCCTGTTCATTATAAGAATTGTATGTTTAATAGCAAGTTTTAATTAATCATTCACTTTTTTGTGTAGTTTTGCCCATGATTTATATATGGTTAGAGATACATGAAGTCTGATTTCAGCAGTGAAAATAGAATGTCATTTCCTGTAAGAAAGGTGTGCCATATGTATGTGGAAAGTAATTGTTAAAGGTACAGAGGGCAAAGACTGAAATTGATAACTGCAGTTAAAATATATATTTATTTGAACTTTAATTTGTGGGCAAACTACTTAACATAGAATCAAGTGTAATATGTTCTTTTGGTTGGATCTTTGTGTGCTTCTGAAAATGCATCTGGTTTTAGGGCTGAATTATAGTACAGAAAGTTGTACATAAGGCTGGTGCAGAAAGCTGTAAATAAGGCTGGTGATTGCCAGATCACCAGCAGCTCATGGTCATGTTCTTAGTGTTGCTGACTGTTATATATGGGTCGGGGATTTTCTCTGCTCGGTACTGATTATGCATGTTATCGTCCTCATCATCAATGCACAAATCACTAAAGTGGCATAAAATAAAACAGGCTTTCACCAAGAGTGTGAATTCCCCAGAAGGATCTGCAGCTCATGGTCTAGTGGTTGGCATTGCTGCCTCTGGATCACAGAGTCTTGGGTTCAATTCCTGGCTGGGTTGGGAATTTTCTCTGCCCAGGGACTGGATGTTTGTGTTGTCCTCCACATCATCACTTGGGAAATTGGTAAGACTGAACAGTGAAAAGATTGGGAATTTATACAGGCACTCATAAATCCATTACTGAGTGCCACACAAACCAGAATTATCATCATCATCATCCCCAGAAGGGGGCTTCAGCTAAAAATGCCATATGCACTTTTAATTTGCCCCTAATCATTACGTGATGTAGATTCTTGGTGTTTCCTTGGTATGGTGGGCCAAACTTATGAAAAGGCGGTGGCCGTGTTGCTCGTTCATACTTATTTGGATGGAGTTGAAGAGACAGGACCTATGTTGATCTGGGTGGTAACTGAGCCACCTGCTTTTAGGATATAGAAGGTTTTTCATGATGATAGTCACAACACTTAGGAATATTCTGCATGGTAACTTAGTGGAGACTCAGAAACATCCCCAGTGGTCAGTGCTCTTATTTAGTCTGCCAGCAGTTTGATGTAACTTGCACTTTATGCATGTTAAGCTGGTTCAGACTTACAGGGGACCGCACAAACATGTCATTACCAGTTTCATCCAGATTTCTGGTATATGCAGGGCTTGGCCAGAAATGAAAGTGTCAGAAGTGGGAACTACAGAGCACCAAGCATTTAGAAAAAAATAGCATATGGGTGAGGCATGAGCCATTTGTGTTAGCTTAGCCTCCAAGCAGTGCTTAGCACGACATCAAGAAGTCACAATGGTATTCCGAGTGTCGTGGGTTTGTGTCCCTATGCTAAACATTTTTTCTTTTTTATTTTCAGTTTTTACTTCAAAGATTTTGAGCATGAAATAATGGCCATCCAGTTGCAAAATACACATTTATTAAACATTGACCATTGTTTTGATGGTTTTAAAACTGTCTTCTTCAGAAGATGTAAGACCTATAAACAAGATTACAGCATTGTGTATGGAACAAAGATAGTAACATTACAATAAGCAAAATTACAGGAAATGTTACAAAAAAAATTTTTAGAGAAACACTCTCAAGTAAAATCACATTAGCTATAGTCAAAGTGGGAGTCGTTGACTCTGTATAGTACAAGTCATCCACTTAACCACCATGTTAATACATTATATGAAAGTAGTAGCCATCTGCTGTACGGCTTTGTCTTAACACTTTTAATTAAAAGTCACATATTTGATGCAATGTACAACAATATATAGTATGCCACTTGAAAGTTTTCTGTAAAACTGTAATTTAAATATAAAATGTGGCATCAGATCCTATAGAGTGTCGATATGTCACATTCAGAGCTAGTGACATGCGCTGACTGGCTGAAGATTTACCTCTGGCAGGTGGCACTCCTGTACGTCCTATATGCACATAACTGCAATGAGCAGTGTGTGTGATTTCACTAGTACAGATTATTAATATAATTAACATATTAACTAAATAGCTGCAAAGAGGGAGAGGAGAAGGGGTGAAAAAGAGTGTCATTAAGGTCATATAGCTTATAAAAAGCCCACAAGCTCAGGTAAACATCTTTACAAAATGTGCATATCATATGAGAAGCACTTGTGAGTGAAAGTGAACCATAAAAGTGCCACGCTGAGGGGAGTGGTCATACTGGTAAATCATGCTGTGTGAACAAATAAACCAGGAGAGGGGAGGGTGTTATAAAAAAAATAATAAAATAAAAAAAATTTAAAAAAACAGAAAAATAGTAAGTGAAGCCTCACTAACAAGTGTACATGACAAGATATCACAATGTTGTAGGTAGAATAAAAAAAACACTAAAATATTTTAAAAAAAGGGGGGGGGGAATAGGCCTAAAATGTTGCATTACTAAAATGTTGAACAGCAACCAACTGTGGATGACAAAGTACTTTCTAAAATAACAAGAGATGTATTCTTACTGAACATAGAATTTTGAGGGAAACAAACACTAACGGAGGCCAGCACCGAGTGGTCAACTTAGCTACTCGGCTAAAAGGAAATGATTAAAGCCTTCCAGGAAATGTCTACTTGCATGTTTAAGCTGATCATTTAAAATGTAGCCCCATTTTTCTCTAAGTGTTTGAAAATTTCAAGCTGTTCCCATAAATTTAATCTAGTGTGCGGTCTGATGAGATCCAGTTAACACTTAACAGAACAATGAATCGTCATAACTATGTCTACTGGACACTATAAAATCCATATGTTTATGTGAATAACGCAGTCACTCTACCAGGAGTTCATGTGTGGCGTGAACCATCATCTAGGATCTTAGGAGGCCCTATTTTCTGTGATGATACTGTCAGTGGAGCACTGTACATGAAAACATTATGTGAATGTTTTATCAGGTGCATGTGCACTTTATGGAACTAACGACGAGGTCTTCTATCAACAGGATGGGGCACCACCACACTAGCACTTAGCCATACAAGCTTTCCTGGATGACAATCTGCAGAGACGCTGAACTGTACGAAGAGGGCCCATTGAGTTCACCTCATGGTCACCAGATCTAATCTCTATGAGTCTTTACTTGTGGGGAGCTGTGAAATATCAAATCAACTGACACAGGCAATGCACATTGTAGGACCTTCACCAGGAGATTACAGTGGCATGTGCAGCGATCTCCACTGAATCATTGCACTGACTGATGTAGTTGCAACAACTGTTTTTTGTTCTGCTATGTGCCTGGCCATCAACAGTGGACATTTTGAACATCTAACCTAACCATGTACTTAATGGAAAACAGTACTACATTTTAAATGTAAAATAAATACGTAATAAATAGTTTTTGTTCCTACTACATTTTAAATGTAAAGCAAATACATAATAAATATTTTTTGTTCCTTAAAGTATACATAAATTCTTGTTGGTGGAGTCTGTATTTGGACTTGTCTAGGAGAATATTGTGAACTGCACAATGAAATGCTTTTGACAAGTCATGGAAGATACCGGCTGGCAATATACTCTCATTTCAATTTCATGTAATCTGATTTATGGATTGAAAAACTGTGTTCTGTGGAGAGCCACTCCTGAAATGCAAACTGAGACGGACTAAGTATCTTAGTCTTGAGAGATGTGTTATGGTTCCTTTATACATAATTCTCCATTACCGTCAAGAAGCAGGTTAAGTAATGAGATTGCTCGGTAATTATTAGTATCTATCTTCCAAGCTTCCTTGTGAATGTGTCTGACACAGTATATTTCAGCCTGTCTGGTAACATAACTGAATACATTACATATGTGTGAAGAACAGAATTTTAGTACTTTATTTGAGATATTAAAGATTTCAAAATGTATGACATAACTGATCAGAAGAAAGAGCTTCATGTTACAGCACATTGATTATCATGATTTGGTGCTCCATTTTCCAGGAGAGAATCCCTGCTTGACACATATACTATGAACATACCTAATTATTTATGCTCTGGAGATGTTCACTGATGTTTCCCTGGAATGTTAACATTTTCAAATTCATTTTTGAAACTGCAAACTGTCTCAGTATTATTATTGACCACTCCTATCTTTTTATGACATATAGCTTCAACAAATCACTGTGTCTGAGCCCAATTGCTCTTTATTTTCTGAAGGTTCAAAATAATAAAAGACACAAATGCATAATTAAGAATGCAGGCAGCACAGTACAGTTAGTATCGTCAACAAAAAAGTATGAAAGTTCCAAAACCATGTCTCACAGAAGTTTGTAGTAATTGCCCACTGCACAAAAATCAGAGTAATAGTGACATGCTGTAATCAATAACACTTCATGGGTTCCAGTACAAGTAAACAATAAATAAGCAACTAAGACAGACCGAAAGGAACTGGCAGTGGTCAGTAGTGGCATGTAACTCTGTTTCATAAGAATGACCACTCTAGTGGCACTGCCTTAGCTTGTCTCCTTAAATTCCAGGAGGAAATCTGTATTGCTTCTGGATAGGTCACAAGAGCCTTCCCCCCACACCCTTTAAGTTCACATAAGTGACCAGAAGCAGCTTTTTTTATGCCACTCAGTGTTCGAGGCCGGAGAGTGCTGGCAGAAGTATCCTGGTGTCTTGTGAAGTGTCCACCAGCCTGACTGCATCCTGAGGGTTGAAATGCTTCTCGGCCTTGCATCAAGGTGATGGTGGTAGCGATGGTGTTCATCAGTATGCAGGAGCAGGCTTGAACAATCAATCTGCCCTGCAGGAGACCTCTGTGAATGGTTTTAGGGAAGTCTGTTGTGGGGATGGAGTGGCCTCTCAAGGCTACAGGACATACGGTGCCCCTATAGGGTGTTAAATTGGGTGCTCTCCCATCTCATATTGAACTGGCGTGTAAGAATGACAGGAGACACAGGAGACACTTTCCAGGAGTAGCTGTTGAGAGTGGTCCACTTGTTTAGGAAATATCTAATGGTGACATGTGGCTAGGGCATCACATGTCCAGGTCAAAGCTAGATGATTTCTACATCAGGGACCCAAATGTGTGCACCTAGTTCAGTTTGCTTGGCTGTAGTGGCCAGGACATTTGCAGGAGAAAGCCTGAAGTGATGGATGTGAGCAGAGCAGCAGTGTCTGATGCTGCTGATCGCGAAATGTCTCGGCTGATCTGCGTGCATTGACTGGTGTGGTGCAATAAATACTGAGGAATCGTGTGAAAGCTGTCTCAGTCGAAGCCTTGCCACAGCTTTCTTCACCTGGTTCTTGAAGCTGTGAACATTCATTCATCCTTGCCTTTAGATTGTTCGAACAGGCAGAAACTGGATTGTTTCTCTCGTATTTGTCTTCTTCATGAGCTTGTGTTACTATATGACGTCTGCATCATGTCTGACATTTGTAAGACTGTCCGCCCCCAGTAGCTGAGTGGTCAGCGCGACAGAATGTCAATCCTAAGGGCCCGGGTTCGATTCCCGGCTGGGTCGGAGATTTTCTCCGCTCAGGGACTGGGTGTTGTGGAGTCCTAATCATCATCATCATTTCATCTCCATCAACGCGCAAGTCGAAAGACTTGCACCCGGCGAACGGTCTACCCGACGGGAGGCCCTAGTCACACGACATTTACATTTGTAAGTCTAATTACATATTGTTAGTATTAGGCTGACAGCAATGGGGGAACAATTTACGACTACGGCATTATGACCAATCGGTATCGGTGAATGATCTGAGGAAACACAATATCGGCTAAAGAAAGGAGAAAATTTGGTAAAATCAGAGTTACATAAAATATCAACAGAAGTTGCTGAGCCCCTGAAACTGTAATGGCATGAGTGACATAATGCTAAGCCCAATTGTATAATGGCAGGCAGAAACTGGATTGTTTCTCTCGTATTTGTCTTCTTCATGAGCTTGTGTTACTATATGACGCATGTCTGACATTTGTAAGACTGTCCGCCCCCAGTAGCTGAGTGGTCAGCGCGACAGAATGTCAATCCTAAGGGCCTGGGTTCGGTTCCCGGCTGGGTCGGAGATTTTCTCCGCTCAGGGACTGGGTGTTGTGTTGTCCTAATCATCATCATCATGAGTTTATGATGGTCGATTTTCTGTATGAGAATATCAGTTTCATAGTCATACTGAGTCTTCTTCGGCCTCTGCGCTTACGTTTTTTGTGGTTGGAAATAATATTGTGTTGAAGTATTAGCGGGCAACTCGCATAAATTGTGAAAGTCCGAGTCTTTCAGAACCACTTGATCACAAGGTAAGATACCGTAGGTTATCAGTTTCACTACCATTACGTTACAGTACGTGACATGCGGGCGCTGATACATTAATTTAAAATACAGCAGAATACAGGAAACATCATTCGACTACCGACCTCTTGACGGGTATATATCTTTATCGTAATTCGACAAAGAAAGTTTGCTCATCTTCTGCTTATAATTACAAATAAATTATAAACATGTATCCCTGAAAATATGGCTCTAACGCCACGAAACTGATTGGATCAGAAATAAAGATTTATCGTACAATTGAAGGGGTCTTATTTATCATCGTTCAATTCTACAGCAGTGGAAGCCCACAACACAAAATTTGCTGCAAAGCTGCTTAGAATGAACTATTGTTGGTTAATACAGGGCGACGAGATGCATAGAGAATCAGCATGTTCCAACCCACGAAATGTTCACTAATGAGATACCGAAGACGAAGAAATTCTGCTCTGAATTTGTCGAAACACTCTGCACATAGGCCATGCCTATGGTGTTAAATTCATTATCGTCGTTTGAACAAAATAAAGGGAAAGAAGAGCAAAGAAAAAAAAAAAACCGAATGGACACGGTTGGCGATGTCAAAAACCAAATGCTCTATGGAAATCAAAAGCAAAACTTTTTGCCTTGTAGACATGTCCACATGTACAAATATAGTTCCTTCTTTTGTTCAAGTTGCCTATTGGGCAGCTCACATGCTTGTTGCGTCAGACGAGCCGGAAATATTACGTTCCCGTTGCAAGTGCGTGATATGTAGTGGGCGTGTGCTGTAATTGCCCGGACGTGCGAGTATGCGGCGCATGGCCATAAAGGCTACGTTGTCAGGTTGACCACTACTGTAATGAGTGGCTAGCAGTCTCGCAGTGATACTTCTGTTGATGGGTGTTTGGACAAGAAGAAAATTCCTCGGCCCATCACAGGAATGGGGTCCTATTAAAAGAAACTTAGCTTTTTTATCTTGGTGCAGTCTGCAAAATAACGGTAGTCAAGTGTCAACCTGACCTACAAAATAGTATTTCATATCGCTATCACGTTAGATGTGCTTCGTTCTAGTGGACAAGCTGGAATACTTCGCCATACTAAAATTATTTGTTTTGTGCTGTTTACCGCCAACGAAAATTTACCCACAGTTAAGGAGTCTGGTCCATTTTCTACAGTCAAGAAACCGACGGCTGAATTAAAATATGCCACACTTCTCTTGAAGATGATCCAGATACAATATTTACATTAACTGTACTGACAGAAGAAAATACTAAGAAAGTACACAAGGTAGTGGACGATTGGCCATTAAAGGTGTATGAAATAGCTGACGTCATAGGCCTGTGAGAACAAGGAGCACCATTACAGTGTACATGAACAATCGACCATGAGAAAACTTTGTGCAATGTGAACGCCGCTTTTGTTAAGTATAACCCAAAAGCAAATGTGGAAAGTAATTCTTTAGTAATGTTTTGGAGCATTCTGTATAGATTCCAATTGATTTTATACATTGATCTGTTCCTGTGGATGAAATGTGGTTCCACAGCTTCACGCCAGAAACGAAAACAATCAAATTAATGGGTTTGAGCCGGTGCTCTTACACCAAAAAAGCGGAAGTTGGTTTCATTTTCCAGAAGCGCTATGCCCAGTCTTTTATGGGGCGATAAAAAAGTTCTTTGTATTTATTATCTTACGAAAGGTGGGACTGCTAATGCTGAACGCTATGCAAGTCTTCTGAATCATTTGGATGAACAAATACGTCAGAAGAGGTTTGGATTTCAAAAGTAAAGAATCCTATCAATGTTAGACGGGTGATGGAGCCCTTCAGAAAAATAGTGGGCAGATCGGGAAAGACAGCCAGAGTCCACTCTGTCTGCTTCTCGTCCGAGATGTGGAGCAGGCTCTAACGGCAGTGGTTGATCGCACTGCAAATTCCGATTGGAATGTGCATCGCAGAGATAAGTTGAACGGTGACAGCGGAGGCGTTTATATAGCCATGAAAAATATGACAATATCTAGTGAGATTAGTGCAGATTCCGAATGCGAAATAATCTGAGTGATTACAAGTGTTAAAGTTGGATCGAGCAGGGCCATTGAATGCTTTTATAGACCCCCTGCCTCAGCAGCAGTAGTGGCGGAAAAGTTGAGGGGAAACTTAGGAGAATATTTCGCGTAAATTTTCTCGTCATAATAGCTATAGGCTGAGAGACTCAAGTGATTAATACGGCTAGTACAGACAGAGAAACATGTGAAATCGTTCTAAATTATCTTGAGCAGCTAATCAGAGAACCGGCTCGTGAAGATAACATCTTACACCTGCTGGTGACAAACAGACCCAAATTTTTCGGCTCAGCATAGAACGGAGAATCAGTGATAATAAGGCCGTTACAGCATTGCTGAATGCGGCTGTAAATAAGAACACAAACAAAGGCAGGAAGATCTTTCTGTTCAGTTAAAGCGAAAAGAAACAGATTTCAGATTACCTGAGCGGTCAACACGAAATTTTCATCTCTGGCACGTTGAATATCGATATATAAAGTTCAAGAACACTGGACAATACACTTTGGACAGGTATGTGCAGAACAAAGTTATGAAGGATGGAAAAGACCAGTCGTGGTTCGACAGCTGTGTTAGAAAACTACTTTTAAAGCAAATAGTGTGTCATTGCAAATTAGACGTAGCTAACGCCTCGCAGACAAATAAAAATTAAACGAAGCCAAATTAAACGAAGCCAAATTAAACGAAGCCAAAATTAGCTTAAGGAGAACTCTGTGCGGAGCGTTCAACGAATTCGAAAGTAACATTCTGTCTACCGACTTGACAGAATGTCCTAAGAAGCTTTAGTCTGATGTTGAATCGATAAACGAATCGAAGCCATCTGTCCAGTCCATGGAGGTAGAGCTTTTACCTCCATGGTCCAGACACTCTGTGACCATAATGGGACTGAAAGGGAGGACGACATAGTAAAGGCCGGAATACTAAACGTCTTTTTCCAGAACTGTTTCATAGAGAAAAATCGCACTTAACTGCCTCCTTAAAAGCGCAGCACGAACGACAAAATGACCGATATCGAAATAAGTGGCAATGGGACAGAAAAGCAACTTAAATCACTCAACAGAGAGAATGCCACTGGATCTGACGATATACCAGAATCATTCTACATATAGTATGCGAAAGAGCTTGCCCCTCTTCTAGTAGCAGTGTAGCGTACGTCTTTGAAGGAGTGAAGTGTTCGCGATGATTGGAAAAAACACGGGTCATTTCCGTATTCAAGAAGGATCGTCGAACTAAGGAGGAACAGCCTCACAAAACTATAGGCCTATAAAGAACTTTGCGACATGTTTTTGCTCGCGTTTTATTACATTTCTGGAGGCCGAAAATCTCTTTTGTAGGAACAAACTGGGTTCTAGAAGCAATGATAGGGTGAAACCCAGCTCGCTCTGTCTGCCCATAAGACCCACAAAGCAGTAGATAAAGACACCCAGGTAGATGCCGAGTCCTTTGACTTCTGGAAGGCATTCGATGCATTTCCGCGCTGCCGCCAAATGAACAAAATACGGGCGTAGAGAATATCAGATCAGCTGTGTGACTAGACCGAAGAGATTTTGGCCAACAAAACACAGTATGTCATTCTGAACGGATAGGAGTCCTCATACATAAAAGTACTTCAGGCGTGCGCGAGGGGAGTGTTATACGACCGTTATTTTTCACAGTATATACACTTAAGCGCCAAAGGAACTGGTATAGGATGCGTATTCAAATACAGATATTTGTACACACGCAGAATACGGCACTGCGGTCAGCAACGCCTATATAAGACAAGTGTCTGGCGCAGCTGTTAGCTCGGTTACTGCTGCTACAATGGGATGTTATCAAGATTTAAGTTTGAACGTGATGTTATAGTCCCTAGCGATGGGACACAGCATCTCCGAGGTAGCGATGAAGAAGGGGTTTTCCCGTACGACCATTAGACGAGTGTACCGTGAATATCAGGAATCCGGTAAAACATCAAACCTCCGATATCGCCGCGGCGGGAAAAAGATCCTGCAAGAACAGGACCATCGACGACTGAGAAGAATCGTTCAACGTGACAGAAGTGCAACTCTTCCGCAAATTGCTGTAGATTTCGGTGCTGGGCCATCAACAAATGTCAATGTGCGAAACATCATCGATATGGGCTTTCGGAGCTGATGACCCACTTGTGTACCCTTGATGACGGCACGACACAAAGCTTTACGCCTAGCCCGAGCCCGTCAACACCGACATTGGACTGCTGACGACTGGAAACATATTGCATGGTCGGACGAGTCTCGTTTCAAATTGTATCGAGCGGATGGACGTGTACGGGTATGGAGACAAGCTCATGAAACCATGGACCCTGCATGTCAGCAGGGGATTGTTCAAGCTGGTGGAGGTTCTGTAATGGTGCAGTTGGAGTGATATGTGACCCCTGACACGTCTAGATACGACTCTAACAGGTGACGCGTACGTAAGCATCCTATCTGATCACCTGCATCCATTCATGTCGATTGTGCATTCCGACGGACTTTGACAATTCCAGCAAGACAATGCGACACCCCACACGTCCAGAATTGCTACAGAGTGGCTCCAGGAACACTCTTGTGAGTTTAAACACTTCCGCTGGTCACCAAACTCCCCAGACATGAACATTATTGAGCATATCTGGGACGCTTTGCAAAGTGCTGTTCAGAAGAGCTCTCCACCCCCTCGTAGTCTTACGGATTCATGGATAGTCCTCCAGGATTCATGGTATCAATTCCCTCCAGCACTACTTCAGAAAATAGTAGAGTCCATGCCACATCATGTTGCGGCACTTCTGCGTGCTAGCGGGGCCCTTCAGGATATTGGGCAGTTGTACCAGTTTCATTGGCTTTTCAGTGTATATATAACCTATTAGATAACGCCGTAAGTTCAATGAGGCTTTTCACAGAGAAGTTGCGATGCTAGAAATTTGTAGCGAAATGCAGGATGACCTGCAGACGATCGATGCTTGGTGCAGGGAGTGGCAGTTGACCATCAACATAAACAAACGTAACGTATTGCGAGTACATAGACAGAAACACCTGTTATTGTATGATTACACAATTGGAGAACAATCACTGGAAGCTGTTACTTCCATGAAATACACTACTGGCCATTAAAATTGCTACACCACGAAGATGACGTGCTGCAGACGCGAAATTTAACCGTCAGGAAGAAGATGCTGTGATATGCAAATGATTAGCTTTTCAGAGCATTCACACAAGGTTGGCGCCTGTGGCGACACCTACAACGTACTGACATGAGGAAAGTTTCCAACCGATTTCTCATACACAAACAGCAGTTGACCGGCGTTGCCTGGTGAAACGTTGTGTACGGAGGAGAAATGCGTACCATCACGTTTCCGACTTTTTGTAAAGGTCGGATTGTAGCCTATCGCGATTGCGGTTTAACGTATCGCGGCATTACTGCTCGCGTTGGTCGAGATCCAACGACTGTTAGCAGAATATGGAATCGGTGGGTTCAGGAGGGTAATACGGAACGCCGTGCTGGATCCCAACGGCCTCGTATCACTAGCAGTCGAGATGACAGGCATCTTATCCGCATGGCTGTAACGGATCGTGCAGCCATGTCTCGATCCCTGAGTCAATAGATGGGGACGTTTGCAAGACAACAATCATCTGCACGGACAGTTCGACGACGTTTGCAGCAGCATGGACTATCAGCTCGGAAACCATGGCTGCAGTTATCCTTGACGCTGCATCACGGACAGGAGCGCCTGCGATGGTGTACTCAACGACGAACCTGGGTGCACGAATGGCAAAACGTCATTTTTTCGGATGAATCCAGGTTCTGTTTACAGCATCATGATGGTCACATCCGTGTTTGGCGACATGGCGGTGAACGCACATTGGAAGCGTGTATTCGTCATCGCCATACTGGCGTATCACCCGGCGTGATGGTATGGGGTGCCATTGGTTACACGTCTCGGTCACCTCTTGTTCCCATTGACGGCACTTTGAACAGTGGACGTTACATTTCAGATGTGTTACGACCCGTGGCTCTACCCTTCATTCGATCCCTGCGAAACCCTACATTTCAGCAGGATAATGCACGACCGCTTGTTGCTGTTCCTGTACAGGCCTTTCTGGATACAGAAAATGTTCGGCTGCTGCCATGGCCAGCACACTCTCCAGATCTCTCACCAATTGAAAACGTCTGGTCAATGGTGGCCGAGCAACTGGCTCGTCACAATATTCCAGTCACCACTCTTGATGAACTGTGGTATCGTGTTGAAGCTGCGTGGGTGGCTGTAGCTGTACACGCCATCCAAGCTCTGTTTGACTCAATGCCCAGGCGTATCAAGGCCGTTATTACGGCCAGAGGTGGTTGTTCTGGATACTGATTTCTCAGGATCTATGCACCCAAATTGCGTGAAAATGTAATCACATGTCAGTTCTAATATAACAAATTTGTCCAATGAATACCCATTTATCATCTGCATTTCTTCTTGGTATAGCAGTTTTAATGGCCAGTGGTGTATCTAGGAGTATGCATACGAAGCTATTTTTAGTGAAATGCCTACATAATTTTAATCGCGAGTAAGGTAGATACCAGACTGAGATTCACTGGAAGAACCTTCAGAAAATGTAGTCCATCAACAAAGGAAGTAGTTTACAAAACACTCGGTCGACCAGTACTTGAATATTTCTCGTCGGCATGGGATGCGTGCCGGATAGGACTGATAGAGAAGATCCAAAGAAGAGTAGCACATTTCGTTAAAGGTTTATTTAGAACACAAGGAAAACGTCACAGGGATGTTCAACCGACTCCAGACGCTGCAAGAGAGGCGTTCTGCGTTACGTTGTGGTTTATTGTTAAAGTTCCGAGCATACGCTCCTAGAAGAGTCAACAGATATATTGCTTCCTCTCACGTATATCTCACGAAAAGACTATGAAGGTAATATTAGAGAGATTCGTGCCCACAAGAAGGCTTACCCGCAATCGTTCTTCCCGCGAATTTTTCGCGACTGGAACAGGAATGGCGGAAGTGATACTGGTACAAAAGTACCCTTCGCCACACACAACATGGTGGTTAGAGGCGTATAGATATAGATGAAGATGCACATGCAGAATTTTAGTATGACAAAGCACTTCCACACAATGGTGCTTTGGTGATCAGAACCTTCAGTAGTACGGTCTGTAGTCGCTCTACAAAGTGAGGGCTTTAAAGTACGAATTGCTGCAATATTCGCCCTATTCGTTGGATTTAGGGCTGTCTGACTTCTATGAGGCTGGAAAATTTCAATGACGAGTTTATAGAAGTCTTAAATTGGTATTTTGTAGGCCTTCCAGAGTTAACTTCTACAATAGAATATACTGACTGAAAAATCGTTGGACAAAATAGATTGACCTGAAAGGATACTAACTCAAAAATAATAAGTGCATTCTTGAGCTAAAGAGTAGTGTTTGACTCCTACGCTGAGAAATTTCGCCTTACCCACATCCAGATATTAGGCACCAATCCCTATCGACGATCTGTCGTTATTCATCTTGACACTGATAAGTCAAATAGCTGTGAAACCCTACATGTGCCACTTTCCACTTAGGTCTTAGCATTGTGCGTCTCAGTCTCTCTCGCCCTTTCTTTAAAAACCCTTCGTATTTCCCAGTCCTGCTCATATTTTCACTACTTACTGAAGGGCTAGCCACGTCTCAATGCTATGACTGTACCCAATGATCTGTTGTGAACCTCACTTGACCACATGGCCGAGTTTACAATTTAGCGAAGTGGACGAAAGTCAGTGGACGTTCAGTATTTTTTACGCGCGCACATTTTTGTACTGAATAAAGAAATATCTGTACATAGATGGGTTATTCATTATTTGTGTGTAAAATATCTACCGTAGTCACACAAGGGAACAGGTTGGGTGGGTATGTATATAAACACAGGTGCTTTCAAAATAAACGTTTGATTAATAGTTCATATTTGCTTGTTCCAGCAACGGATATAGGACGTTCCGACATATATTACGAAAGTGCACTGCTGAAAGCAGTTAGGGAACGAGTCAAGATATCCGGATACTTCTTAGAGATAAATGTCGTAACGGAACAACTTGGAGTAAAATTACTCAGCATTGGTATGCGAGGAATGCAGTTCGAGGCAGCTAGACACGTCAGGCACATGACCGATAAGTAAGGCATTGCTCAAGCAGTGGAGCTCCTATTCGGGGCAACGACTCAACAGTCTTATTCATTGGAATGTGAGGAATGTCGGGCTACTGATAGGGTAGAAGTAGGTCTTCAACGGATATATCAAATATTTTTGGAGTGTCCTGAAGTGTCACTACGCTTCTAAGGATTCGCTTTCAAAAAATGTGAGCTATTCAAATAAAAGGAAGAAAAGATTATGCACGTACAACTACTCAGCGTTACCTCTTCGTTTAGTGGGTCGGTATAAGCAACAGAATGAAACTTACCGGCTGGCTTGGGGATTTTCTCTGCCCGGGGACTGGGTGTTTGTGTTATCCTCATCATTTCATCATCATCCTCATCATTCGTGACAGTGGCTAGATTGGACTGTGAAAAAATTGGGCCTTTGTACGGGCGCTGACGACCGAGCAGTTGAGCACCCCACAACCCAAATATCATTAGAATGAAACTTAACTGCGGTGAGCCTTGTAAACAGCAACAGGTGTGCCTCAATGCCAATACTCTGATTTTACCTCCGTGGCCTCTAGTGATCTGATACGCAGGGGAAGGAAAAACATTCCTCCCTGGAAGCCGATTGTTAGAGTTTCCCAAGCAGATTTTCGCGGGATGCGAAACGTCGCTCTCCGAGTGCTTGCCAGTTAGATTTACTGTCTCCGGCCAGTTAAACAAGTTTGTGACCATTCGTGCCGTACCTCTTTATATACATTCGATGCTCCATTGATAAGGATCATATATACCTAAGCAATATTCCAGTTAGATAATACAAATGATTTGCAAGCAATCTCCGTCAAGAAACTCTGCAGGTTCCTACTATTTATTTGTTGCCCGTTATTTTATTTTCGTAGAACGGAGCTTCATACTTCTACACGTTACCACTTCCACTTAATTGTGAAGGTATTTGTGATTTATTGATTATGTAATAAAATGTGACTACATTTTTACGCGTCATGAAGCACATAACTTTAAATAGCAGCCAATCTACGCACCAGGTTGGTATTTCGTCAGTATATTACTGTATACTGTCACAGTTTTTGTCGGATGAAACCTCCTAATAGATAACCTATCATCTCCGAAAATTCTGATACTGCAAGTAATACTATCCGCTACGTCATCGATGTAACCATGAACAGTAATGTACTCTTTATATTCTCCTTCGGCGTACCAGATATAACTTTTGTGACTGCAGATAATGTAAGGTAATGTGCTGTGTTCTACCTGTCAATAAAGTTGCAATCCAGTCGCGTAGCTGATTAGATGTCACATATAAATGTATTTCTGTAGCAGAAGTCGGCGTATTACTGATTCGAAAGCATTTAGATAATCTAGAAACAACTGTTTGTCGACGGCATTTACAGACATGGTCGTTCTCAGAAATTTTCACAAGAGGGGGCAAGAGTCTAAAATTGCTTTGATATAATTGATTCAGTGGGCCCTAAAAACTTGAAACGTGCCGTCCATCAAGAACTAATTTTGATGTACAGTGAGAGACTCGAATAATTTAGAGTCCAAGAACAAAGCGTTGCGCATTCGCAAGTTCAGAAGTGCCAGTGTTCACAGTGCCTGTCTGTGGAGCTTCAGCTTCGTGTTTACATCGTCGGATAGAGGCAATATGATAGGTAGGACACAGTGTATGTCGAAATTCATTGCAATTTAACTCATCGTGTAATTTCTTTTGAAAATCATTATTCGAGCACGTAGAAACGGTTGAAATAGCAGAACCCCGCGTCGGTAGAATTACTACGACGACGAGCGTTTCATACATGTTTCAATGGCTGAGTGGATGCCGGCACACTAGCTCAGCGTATTCCGTTAGAGGGCTAGCTGCTCTCTGTAGTAAAAGAACTGAGTTAATGGATGAACTTGAACGGGTGTTACGGGATGACTGCCCCAAACAAATGCAACGAAGAAAATGAGATAAAAAAAGGGGGAACAAGTTGTTGGTTTACGAACGTAAAGGACGAGCCTTCGAATCTAAGTGAAGTCAATTGTCACTTTTTTTATTCACAGATGTGCAAGTAATATTGTGCAATTGCAGGCTTTTCTAGTTTCCACGTTCTTTCAAAAGATTCCATGTTACAATAGTCTAATCATAAAAAAAATGGTCACAGTAAAAAAACTGAAAACTGATGTATTTATTTCTAATTGATTCGATCGCCACCTTGTGTCTCTATAGTTTTCAAATAAGAGAAACGTATCAGCTGATTTGCATTCGTCATAGGTCTGCTTCAAAATGGCTGATGTAAATGTTCGCGAGTGACTAATTGCTCTTTTTGAAAATGGTGTTATTACATCTGAGGCAGGACGTCGTTATGATGTTCATACTTCCACAGCAAGGAGATAGATTAGGCTCGATTCACACGATGGGCAACGTCACGTCAACGTCAGTGACGTCACACACCATCAAAAATCCACTTGCATTCACACTGGACGGAACGTCAAACGACGGCAAAACTTCAACCATGTTTTGGCGCGTTGTTGGAAACTCGCAGAAGTGTTCACAAGAGAGAATGGCGGACATTAAATTTAGTCTTGATGAACTTGCTACGATTGCAATTGCTTTAGATGATGAGGAAAGAGAGCGGAAATTGGCAAGGTAATCAAAACGAACGTGGGTGAAGAAAATGATTTTGAAGAGAATGTGCGAAGGTGAATATCACACATTGTATAGAGAGCTGGAAGAAGAGGAGACGTCATTTTATAAATATTTACGAATGTCGAGACAGCAATTTTTTAATTTGCTGTCTTTGATAAGCAGCAACATGAAGAAAGCAGACACAAACATGCGCCGTGCAATTTCTCCTGGTGAATAAACAAACAGTAGATATAATTCCTTATAGATGAAATAGACTAGCTGTGGTAGTAGCATTTGCACTACAAACTCTCTCGGCAAAGCAAATGTAACTTTGGCACAGCAGAGAACCAATTGCACACTGTATATGAATGTGGAACATCAAACTTTTTACTGCAGTTGTACTTAAATAAGCTGTATCCATACGAAATGTTGAATGAGACTCAGTACCAGAAAGTATGTAAATAAATACTATACATAAGTAAACTACTAACCAAAATGACTATGTGGCGTAGAATACTCATATTTGCTTCGGAATGATAAGTATTACATATAAACATGGTCGAAATAAACTTTCACGACTCGCGAATAATTGTGAAATTGGAAAGCAGGAAGGCTCTAACCTCTGCTAAGCGTTTTCACCTCCTAATCGTGAGTACATACATACATAAATACATGCAGGTGCGATGTTATACATCTAACTACATTACATACAAAACAAATATAATCTGCAGAAGGCCTACAATATGCATACAGTTATTTACCTGGGCGACCGATAACCAATCCAGTTTTCTTCCATATTTCTTGTTTAAACAAAATGTCGCTGTATTTCTTGCAGCTCACGTCATACAACTCCACATTTTGGCGAACAAGTTCGATTAACTTCTCGTCGTTCGCGTTTATATAAAAACATTTTATAACTACAAACTCAGTAGATATTTTCGATGTGGAGAACACTGCTAGCAGAATCAAACTCGTGCCATGCGAGCAGCAGCAGATCAGAGAGAAAAGTAACAGCCAATCGTAAGCAGTTCGCCAATCACGTGAGCCCCACCGTCAACGTCAAACTATTCTTTCGAAGTATACCGGCCGGCAGGCAAACTGACGTTGACGTGACGTTGCCCACCGTGTGAACCTCACCATTTGAAAGCACTGGACGAATATTTTGACGTCACGTGACCCGCGTTCACGTTGACGTGACGCTGTCACCGTGTGAATCGAGCCTTAGACAATTTAGAGATAACGGTGAGGTAGCGAGACATCCAATACCTGGAAGACCAGCAGTCTATACAGGGAAACTAGATGAATAATTGGCCAAGGCGGCCCTGAATGTTCCTTTGTCGCTCATCAAGGAACTAAGGAGAGCTTCACATTTCCTGGGCTCGTCGAGAACTGCTTGTAAAAGATTAAAGGATCATGGAATGAGGTGCCCTCGTGTGCTTATCAAAGAACCGTTGTCAAACGAACAAGCCATGGATAGCCTAGCAATTGCGAGTTCCTAGGAAGATGTCGATTGGAGGAAAGTCATTTTCTGCGACGAGTGCACAACTGAGTCTACGAGCAGAGGTCCTGCTCTTGTTTATCGCACAGATGGGCAACGATATGACTTCCGCTTCGTGGCCACAAGCTCCAGAAGCGGACACATGAGTGTGAAATGTTGGGGCTGGATGTCTTACATGGGTGCAGGAGCTTTACAACATATCCAAGGAAAGTTCAATTCAGCATGCTATGAAAATTTCCTTGAAAATGTTATCATCCCTGCAGCTCGACTTTGGTACCCCTTGAAGACGTCTCACTTACCATCATAATCATCCATCACACACTAGCATTAGTATTCAGAGCTGGCCTCAAAGGAGTCAGAACATTATTCGGTGCCCTCCGTGGCCTCCAAAGTCACTTGATCTCAGTCCTATAGAACATTGTGAGCTCAACTTACGAAGACTTTGAGGGACAATTGGGCAGACCCTCCTCCTGAAACTGTGAACGCCCCTTGCGATTTGGCTGATTCTTCATGGGAGAGAACTGCCATGAATCAAGACTTTTTCCATTGACTTGTCAATTCTATGCCTCGAAAGATCCAAGCTGATACTGGCACTGGGTTGGAGTTGACATCCGATATGCATGTTTTGTTGACAGCAGAGCTGGGAATCGTGCTGGACATGGTAGTACCTCAACATCACACACACAGTTAACAGAGACAGCTGCCACATGTGAATAAGCATTTTCCTGTTGAAAAGTGGCACCACAATAGATTCGCATGAGAGGTAACAAATGAGGATGCAGGACGTCCGTGACACAGTGTTGTTGCCATCAGCGTTCCCTCAGTTACTACCACCCATGAGCTGGAGTCATACCTGATGACTCCTTACACAATAACACTACGAGTAACACTGCTGTCTCCCCAAAACCCAAAGCACTGGAAGAATGCGACCCCTCCCCAGGTCACCGCCATACTTGCTGACGATGACAATCCCGATAGCGCCCAACTGTGATTCATCGCTGAACACAATGCGATGCAAGTTACCAGCAGTCCATACTTCCCAGTCACGATAGCATTCCCAATGCAGCCAATTGTGCTGTGGTGTTAACGACAGCCTATGCATGGATCAGTAGTTCCCTGATCTGGATGCTGTTAGTCTCTGACCAATGGTGTAGGATGGCACGGGATGCTGTAGGGAGACCATTACTTGTTCTCGGTTTACAGGCGCTACTTTGAATGGGTTACAATGTGCTTGGTGCGCAGTACAGCGATCCTCCCTTGCGGAAGTCAGATGTGGCTGACGGAACCTTGACGGTGTGCGCCTGTCCTCACGTTCTACGCAGTCCAACACTGGGCCACTGTCGCATCCCAATATTGGCAGATACCGCAACTGGTAAGGATCTGTTTTCGGATGTATAATGAAAACGTTAGACGCTCTATGCCTTTCAAAGATGTTCTTTAACGATCTTCAAATGTAACAGCTCTTATGTGGAAGTGAAGATGTAATTTTTTACAAAGAAATTCATTTAAATAACATGTAGAAGACAGATGTGAATAAAAGTATTTTAGAAAAAGTAGTTATTGAGTGTAAACCATCAGTAAGCTAATATGAGAGAAGATTTTAACTCAAAGTAGTTCAAATGTGTGTGAAATCTTAAGGGACTTAACTGCTAAGGTCATCAGTCCCTAAGCTTACACACTACTTAACCTAAATTATCCTAGGGACAAACACACACACCCATGCCCGAGGGAGAACTCGAACCTCCGCCGGGACCAGCCGCACAGTCCATGACTGCAGCGCCTGAGACCGCTCGGCTAATCCCGTGCGGCCTCGAAGTAGTATTAGTACTGAGCATTTACGGACGCGTACCGCATAGATTGGCAAAGAATGATGCTGAAAATTTGTTTAGATTTGTTGTTGCTATATGCTACTATTTCATATCCCATGTCGAATGGGCCAAGCGGGGTAGCCACGTGGTCTCAGGCGTCCTTTCACAGTTCGCGCGGTTCCCCCCGTCGGAGGTTCGAGCCCTCCGTCGGGCATGGGTATGTGTGTTGTCCTTAGCGTAAGTTAGTTTAATAAGTTAGATTAAGTACGAGTGTGTAAGCCTATGGCCGATGACCTCAGCAGTTTTATCCCAAAGGACCTTACTACAAATTGCAATTCTATGTCAAATGGGCCTAGTGATTTGACCGAAGTTTCTCGGATCAAACAATCTGCGTTCTTTAAGCTTTATGGCTTATTTACATAAATTTGAATTTTCTGATGATTAATTCTAAAACATATGCGTTTACCAGCAGCAATATAGTAGGCTAGCAATGCGCCATTATATATTTCCTAACTGATACATTATTCGAATATACACACCCTGACGAAAAGGTGGAGTACCCAGAAGGGGAGGAGGAAAGAAATAGAACTTCGCGGGTTGAGAGGGTATCTGATGTTATTTCAGTGATTACAAAATCGTGTCACATATACAAATAACTTGGCAGTATGAGCGCACTTGTCAGCATGACATTGTACCCCTTCTGGCCTGGATGTATGCACTGATTCGATTGGGAAGGGTGTTATAAGCCCATTATGTACTCTCCTGAGGTAAGATGGCCAACAATCGTCCTAAATCGAGGACTAGGAGATTAGTGTTTAAGTCACTAAAGATGGAGCACAAGCTCGGATTAGGGAAGTATAGAGAAGGAACCATCCTGGAATTTGCCTTAAGCGATTTAGGGAAATCACGGAAAATCTAAATCAAGATGCCAGGACGTGGGTTTGAACCGTCGTCCTCATGAATACGAGTCCAGAGTGCTAACCTCTGCGCTACCCAGCTCGGTAACTGTCGTATATGGTCCTTGATATCCTGGATATTGGGACTGGAACGGAGTTGACGTCCGAGCGGGTCTCTCACGTTTCATCAGGGACATATCTGGGGATGTTGTTGGCCACATGAGTACCTCAACATCATGCAGACAGTTCATAGAGAGACGTGCTACATGTGGACAGGCATTGTCCTTTTGAAAAATAGCATAACAGTATTATCGCATGAGAAGTAATACATGAGGACGCAGGATGTCTGTGACCTACCGTTGTGGCGTCAGAGAGCCCTCAATCAGTACCAGACGCGACCTGAAGTCATACCCAATTGTTCCCCACATGACGCCAGCAGCAACACCGCTATGTCTTTCCAAAGTATTTGAAGAAGGGGAACTTTCCCTAGGTCTCTGACACACTGACATATTCATCGACGATGGTAATCCAAGACAGTGCAATAACGCGATTCAGCGACGAACATAATGCATCGCCACTCGTCAAAAGTCTATGGTTCAAATGGCTCTGAGCACTATGGGACTCAACTGCTGAGGTCATTAGTCCCCTAGAACTTAGAACTAGTTAAACCTAACTGACCTAAGGACATCACAAACATCCATGCCCGAGGCAGGATTCGAACCTGCGACCGTAGCGGTCTTGCGGTTCCAGACTGCAGCGCCTTTAACCGCACGGCCACTTCGGCCGGCGTCAAAAGTCTATGCTTCTCGATTACGGCAGCACTCCAAACGCAGCGGAGTGTGCTGTGGTAATGGCAGTCTACGCTAGGCCTAGTCAGATTGTTGCCAGTTTCTGTCCGATGGTGAGCAGCAGACACAGAAAGTTGCAAGAAGTCGATTACTTGTTCTCGAATCGCAGGTGCAGATGTGAACGGATTACAACGTGAACGGTGATCCTTCCTTGTGGTGGTCAATCAGAACGTTTACGAGTATGCCTGCCTGCCCTCACGCCCCTATCTACTCCAGCACTGAGACACTGTCATATTCGAATGCCTTACAAATCTGGGTATGGCATGCTTCCACCAGCTAGCCAACGACTGCGGGGCCCCATTCAAACTTTGTCATGTGCTGATAAGACTGTATCACACGAGTATGCAGCAGCTTCGTGTCCTCCGCAGTTATCACTGAACATCTGGTGCTGTTCACGCCTGTTGTATACCCTACCAGGTCTGGTAACAACATTAAACACGAACAGTACTAATATACTCTGGTGGCCGTTCTACCTGTCACAGACAATTGTAAATCTAATCATTCACATCCCTGCCGATGGTGTGTACGTGTACGAAGTTACACTGACATCCGACTATGTCTCCTTGGTACTTCAGTTTTTTGTCAAACAGAGTAACTGAAGCTTCGTAACTTAGTAAGGTAGTTTAGGACGTCAATGGACATCGAAATAATGTGCTAAAATTGGTACTCGCAATTATTTCTGCGATCAACCAGACATCTTTTCTGTCAGTTTCCCGAAACCATTTCTGGGTATTATTCACCATAATATTTATGTCAGCCCTTTAGGTCGCTAGTTCTGTGCTCTACTCAAGCTGCCTTGTTGAAATCTATCGAAATCTATCTTTGGACAGGAAGTCTAACAAGGGGAAGGCCTCTGACACGGCCAACCGATTCGGCTCAAATTTGGCAGGTCGCTTGTGTCCAACCTAAAACGAAGGAATCTAAGATATTTTGGGTCAATACCCCCGCGTTTTTGAGAAAATCGCCCCTAAAGGTTATGACGAGCAATCGACTCAAAATTGGCGGGATCGATAGTTAATTGTAAATAGAGCGTTTTTCATCATCAGGTATGGGGTCCGAAAACGCATACTTTTCCAGAAATCGAGGTAAGAAACTTTTACAACTGCCGCTTCTGTACCCACATGGTAAAGACTTTTCGCCGACAGCACCGATAGCCGCCGGCACGGTAGCTCAGCGTGTTCGGTGAGAGGGTTACGTGCCTCCTGTAATAAAAAAAAAAAAAAAACTGAGTTCATCGATCAATAACGAACTTAAACGGTTGTCTTACGACGTCTGCCCCGAGCAGATGCAACGAACAAAAGCGAACAAAATGAGATTAAAACAAAAAAAGAGGGTTAGCTGCCCTCTGTAATAAAAAACTGAGTCAACGACTCAACACTGAACTTAAACGGGTGTCATGGGAGATCCGCACAGAACAAATGAATCGAACAAAACGAGAACAATAAAAAAATACCGCAACGGCCAAGGTAATAGTCTGGGATTCGGAGAACCCGGGTTTGAATCTCTTTTCGTTTGTATTTTTCCATATCTCAATTGATAGGGATAGGAGGTTTAATAAGGTAAGTAAATCAATAAGGAATGATAATATTAAGGTAAGCAAATAAATTTCTCCAACGCCGAGAAACAGAACTGCCTGCTTCCGGTAGTGCATTGATACTGCATCTGTCTTGCAACCATCGTCGGTAACTTCCCGCTTTCAATCGTCTGTGACAGGCTCCCAACTACATATTACAGCGCTAGTCGAAGGGTGTACATCCTCCATTATTCAGATTATGCACCTGAAAGATATGACGCAACAAACAATAACTAGTTACTACGGCATAAACAGACGAGCTAATTACTACAAAGAACATGCAGTACTCGTCATATGTTACTTACGGAAGAACACTGTATTCATTCACAAAACGTATTTCATTCGGCGCATTAACGATGGAAAAATCACTACATGTATCCGCGAGGTTCGCGGCAGCCTGATGACCGAAAACAATTCTTTCCGACTGACTTCTATTAGGCTCGTGCTGGACACCTTCACTCTTCCAGGTGCACAACTACGATATTACAAGAGGCGACCGGGACAACATATCTCCCGCCGCGTGCATTCTGTCCCATGCCTCGCTGTAAACAAGCGTCGCGCGGTTGATTATCTGTGATCCCTCGTGAGGAATTCGCAGCGCTCTTACTCGGAGTTGTCTTCATGCGACAAGGCTTAAAAGTTTAATACTTTACTAACTCACGGCGTTTGGGAAATTAGTTTGCCTACCTTATTATTATCATTCCGTATTGATTTACTTACGTTATTAAGCCTCCTATTCCTATCAACTGAGATATGGAAAAATACACACGAAAAGAATAACATCCGCTAGGTTTCTTCGAGATTCCAACCCGGGTTTTCGATTCCCAGCCAGTTACCTTGGCCGCTGCGCTATCGGCACTATCGGCGAAAAACGCTTACCATGCGGGTACAGAAGCGCCAGTTGTAAAAGTTTCTTTCCTCGATTTCTGGAAAAGTTTGCATTTGCGGGCCCCATACCTGATGATGTAAAATCCTCTATTTACAATTATCTATCGATCCCTTCAATTTTGGGTCGAGCGCTCGTCATAAGCTTTAGGGGCGATTTTCTCAAAATTGCGGGGGTGTTGACCCAAAATATCTTAGAGTCCTTCGTTTTAGGCTGTACACAAGCGACCTGCCAAATTTGAGCCGAATCGGTTGGCCGTGTCTGAGGCCTTCCCCTTGTAAGATAGATTTGGCTCAAATGGTTCAAATGACTCTGAGCACTACGGGACTTAACATCTGAGGTCATCAGTCCCCTAGAACTTAGAAGTACTTAAACCTAACTAACCTAAGGACATCACACACATCCATGCCCGAGGCAGGATTCGAACCTGCGACTGTAGCGGTCGCGTGGTTCCAGACTGAAGCGCCTAGAACCGCTGGGCCGCAACGGCCGGCCTAAGATAGATTTCTCGTGTGTTAGTCACTACACAGGCTGCTCAAAGGTTTCATTATAAAATGCACAATTTCGCAAGAAAGTGAGTTTCAACTATTTACAGTAAATGCAGGGGACTTCCAATACTTGTTCGACATCGTAAAATTATCACTCACTATCAGCATGTGACTCGAGTATTCCTCAGTATGGAGCCTAGAAAGTCTTTTTAAATGATTGTACGCCTGGAACTGTCCGTACAGTTTAAACTGCTGCTGTCAGTGAATTCAGGTCTATCTTAACCAGGTTCTGAGCGAACACTGCAAAGGCAACTGCATGCAGTGGACATTTGGAGTTTTCTCTCACGGTGGCACGTAAAGCTGCCATTTTCAGTAGGCCAAACAACACAAAATGAACGTTAGCTGAGTGAAGGGGTGTTGTTTAGTTCGACAAGTCACGTGTTTGCCCCTTATAAAAACATACAGGGTGTTACAAAATGGTACGGCCAAACTTTCAGCAAACATTCCTCAAACACAAACAAAGAAAATATGTTATGTGGACATGTGTCCGGAAACGTTTACTTTCCATGTTAGAGCTCATTTTATTACTTCTCTTCAAATCACATTAATCATGGAATGGAAACACACAGCAACAGAACGTACCAGCGTGACTTCAAACACTTTGTTACAGGAAATGTTCAAAATGTCCTCCGTTAGCGAGGATACGTGCATCCACCCTCCGTCGCATGGAATCCCTGATGCGCTGATGCAGCCCTGGAGAATGGCGTATTGTATCACAGCCCGTCCACAATACGAGCACGAAGAGTCTCTACATTTGGTACCGGGGTTGCGTAGACAGGAGCTTTCAAATGCCCCCATAAATGAAAGTCAAGAGGGTTGAGGTCAGGAGAGCGTGGAGGCCATGGAATTGGTCCGCCTCTACCAATCCATCGGTCACCGAATCTGTTGTTGGGAAGCGTACGAACACTTCGACTGAAATTTGCAGGAGCTCCATTTTGCATGAACTACATGTTGTGTCGTACTTGTAAAGGCACATGTTCTAGCAGCACAGGTAGAGTATCCCGTATGAAATCATGATAACGTGCTCCATTGAGCGTAGGTGGAAGAACATGGGGCCCAATCAAGACATCACCAACAATGCCTGCCCAAACGTTCACAGAAAATCTGTGTTGATGACGTGATTGCGCAATTGCGTGCGGATTCTCGTCTGCCTACGCATGTTGATTGTGAAAATTTACAATTTGATCACGTTGAAATGAAGCCTCATCCGTAAAGAGAACATTTGCACTGAAATGAGGATTGACACATTGTTGGATGAACCATTCGCAGAAGTGTACCCGTGGAGGCCAATCAGCTGCTGATAGTGCCTGCACACGCTGTACATGGTACGGAAACAACTGGTTCTCCCGTAGCACTCTCCATACGGTGACGTGGTCAACGTTACCTTGTACAGCAGCAACTTCTCTGACGCTGACATTAGGGTTATCGTCAACTGCACGAAGAATTGCCTCGTCCATTGCAGGTGTCCTCGTCGTTCTAGGTCTTCCCCAGTCGCGAGTCATAGGCTGGAATGTTCCGTGCTCCCTAAGACGCCGATCAATTGCTTCGAACGTCTTCCTGTCGGGACACCTTCGTTCTGGAAATCTGTCTCGATACAAACGTACCGCGCCACGGCTATTGCCCCGTGCTAATCCATACATCAAATGGACATCTGCCAACTCCGCATTTGTAAACATTGCACTGACTGCAAAACGACGTTCGTGATGAACACTAACCTGTTGATGCTACGTACTGATGTGCTTGATGCTAGTACTGTAGAACAATGAGTCGCATGTCAACACAAGCACCGAAGTCAACATTACCTTCCTTCAATTGGGCCAATGGCGGTGAATCGAGGAAGTACAGTACATACTGACGAAACTAAAATGAGCTCTAACATGGAAATTAAGCGTTTCCGGACACATGTCCACATAACATCTTTTCTTCATTTGTGTGTGAGGAATGTTTCCTGAAAGTTTGGCCGTACCTTTTTGTAACACCCTGTACAAGGCGCCGAGTGCTCCCATTGCCCAATAAGGCGTTTAATCCACAGTGACTGGAAGGTATCGTTCGGTCCAGAGGTGGTTCTCCGATTTCTGGTGGTGTTTTTCGTAATCATTCAAGTTATCGTGAACAAGAAAGAAGATTTTTATTTCTACAAGAAGCGTTCAACAAGTAATACACCACCTTCTTTCTCTGCCAGTTTCAGTTGCAAAATGCGGAATCTGTTGTGGGACATCGTGGAATATTCCCACTTGAGCCCCAATAATTTCATGAAGTTCCGGTAAGTGGCGGTGCTATACGTAGCCTTTAAAATAGCGTTTGTGATGGAGGTGCGTTCCAAGCAGAGACCTGTCATTCACTTTCTTTTGGTGGAAAATCAGAGCGTCGCAAATATTCATAGGTGCTTGCAGAATGTCTACGGAGACCTTGCAGTGAACAAAAGCACAGTGAGTCGTTGGGCAAGGCGCCTTTCATCATCGCCACAAGGTCTCGCAAATCTGTCCGATCACCCGCGTGCCGGCTGGCCACATACAGCTGTGACTACTGCAATGTTGGAACGTGCGGACACTCATTCGCAGGGATGGACGGATCACAAACATCTTGCTGCACAACTGGACGTCTCTGTTGATAGTACTGACACACTCGTCCATCAGTTATGGTACTCAAAGGTGTGTGCCCGCTTGGTTCCTCGCAGCCTAATAGAAAACCATGAACAGTAACGAAGGATTGTGACAATTTTTTTGTCGAACATCATCACAGGCGATGAAACATGGGTTCATCACTTCGAACTGGAAACAAGACAGTAATCTATGGAGTGATCCCACGCCACGTTTATACCGAAGAAAAAGTTCAAGGCTGCACCCTCAGCCGGTAAAGCCATGGCGGCGGTCTTCGGGGACTCTGAAGAGGTTATGGTGTTTTATGTCCTCTCTCATGGTGCAACGATCAACTGTGAAGTGTGTATTAGGCTACCCTCAGGAAACTGAAGAAACGACTCCAGCGTGTTCGTAGCAACCGAAATGCAAAAGAACTTCTTCTCCATGACAACGCGAGGTCTCACACAAGTCTTCGCAGAAGAGAGAAGCTCACAACACTTCTTTGGACTGTTCTTCCTCATCCACCCTACAGCCCAAATCTCGCACCTACCGAATTTCATCGTTTTGGCCTAATCAAGTATGCACTTCACGTAAAGCAGCAGGTGGTTGATGGGAGGTTATTGATGAAGCAGAACGTTGGCTCCGACGGCGACGAGTAAACTGGTACCATGCGGACATACAGGCCTTCCCAGTATCGTGACGTAAGGCCGTCGCATTGAACGGAGTTGATGTTGCAAAATAGTGTTTTGTAGCGAAAAGAATACAGAATGATACGGTGTACTGGAATCCAGAATAAAACCAACCAAGAACAACGTGTTGCATTACTTATTCAACGACTCTTGTACATTCTCGACGACAAAAATGTTTCCCTTTCTCCTACAAATTCATGATGTGTACACTGTGGAGATTCTCATCTTCCATGATGATAACTGCCTTGTTCACAGATCTGTACGCATACGAGTACGTTCCTGGTTTGATAGACACTCAGGCACACAGCTGCATCTCGACTGGCTCAGTAAATCACCCACTCTTAGTCCCATAGAGAGTGGCTGTTGCTACTTGGGCTGCGTGTGAATCGTAGCAGTAAATTTCCCCGCAATTTCGCGGCTCTACGGGATCTGATCATCAGTTAGTGGCTTCAGCTGGATGTGGCATACCTGAAGAAACTTGTGGACTCTCGTCCTTGAGAACTGAGGCCTTTATAGAGACTAGAAGAGGTGTTACACGTCATTAGCGTAATGTCTTCTGGGAGTACTGTTTTTTTGCCCAGTGTGTCTAGTTATGATTGTGATTATACAAGGTTGAGAAGCATGTCCATAGTTGATAATGTGTCGAAGTAAGGGTCGGGTTCGGTATTTAGTACTGAAACGCAACAGCAAAGGCCGGCCGGAGTGGCCGTGCGGTTCTAGGCGCTACAGTCTGGAACCGAGCGTCCGCTACGGTCGCAGGTTCGAATCCTGCCTCGGGCATGGATGTGTGTGATGTCCTTAGATTAGTTAGGTTTATTTAGTTCTAAGTTCTAGGCGACTGATGACCTCAGAAGTTAAGTCGCATAGTGCTCAGAGCCATTTGAACCATTTTTCGAGCAACAGCAAAGGAAATATTTATTGCTAGATTATCAAGGATTTTTTCCTCTTGTTTTCATACGGTGCAGGTTGTGTCCTTGGTTCTGATCATCAGTGATGAAAAGTGGAACCAAGTTTTGAGAATAATTAAGGAATAAGTCCATTTTAAACTGCTGTATGAGAACAATAGCAGCGGTACCACAGCAGCAGAGTGAGTCATAGCTTCCCAGACCTTGGGCAAATATAACTTTTTATGTCTACTTCCCAAATAAAGCGGTTAGTTAAAACAGCTCAAACCTTACTACTCAGAACTAAAATTTATGATTATCTAAAAATTATTTCAAGCATCATTTTGAGTCTTACAGCAACAGCTTTTTTCCTAGTACTTTCTTTCAGCTATAAAGAGACATGTGAACGACATTGTACTATAATTAGACACGGAAGGAGCTTTTTCTGTGATTTCGTCAGTCCTACAGGATCGATCGTAGCTTGTCGTGATATAGTGGGTAGGATGCAGATCGTCGCTTGTCTATGAATTACATGACCATTCCTCCTTCAGGTTACGGCGGTTTATTGTTGAGCATCACTGTCATCATCCCCTCGAATGTGTATGTAATACTACAAGAAGACAATTAGATGACAATTTTTTTCTAGTGAACATTTACGACGAAGCTGCATCTACGACTGCGAGCTGAAAAGTAGAGCCTCCGAATTCTTTATGTGAAAACTCTTAAAGCTTTTTAAATAAAACAAATGTCATTGACATGCTAGATCTTTATTCTTCATGTCTACATATCTGCAGTCCTCCGCCGCTAGAAACCTAATTTTAGCGTGTAACATGGCGGTGTGCAACGTAACTGCGTCGGCAGGTGAGAAATTGCGTGCTGTAATCGAGTTTCGAATTCAAAGAGCTCGTTCACAAATGGAATATCCTCTTCTTCAGCATGATAATGTCAAAACATACACGGGCGCTGCGACATCTGCAAGCCGACTCTATGGATTCACTGTCATCGATCATCCTCCATACATGGTTCCACCGGATTTTCATCTGTTTCCAGAGCTTAAAGAGCAGCTTAGAGAACTACACTTTGATAGTGACGAAGTGATGCAAGCAGATGTGAGGTGGTAGTTCCGTCAAAAATGTCAGACATTCTACAGTGATGCTATCAACAAACTCGTCTCTCGTTGGGAGAAATATGTTAGTCTCCAGGGTGAGTATGTTGAGAAATTGATATGAAGACACGAAGGAGAAAGATGCAGAATGTTAGTAACATTTTAGTTTTTCGCATAAAAACTCTGAGGAACTGCTTTCCAGTACGTCTCATATGTCTCCTAAATCTAGGAACACTTGATTATTCCAGACGGTTGAAGTAAACGTGTGGTATCTTAGGTTAATGCTAGTTTTTAACACAATATATGAAATAATCATAATTAAAATTTAAAGCTATCCTGAACATGAAGATTCGTGTATACGCTGCTGTGTTTTCAAATGCATGGTCCTGGCATGATACGTGCAAGCCTCCCTGTGCCTGGGGAATGGATATACATAGTCACGGACGTACAGGGTTCATTACAAATGATTGAAGCGATTTCACAGCTCTACAATAACTTTATTATTTGAGATATTTTCACAATGCTTTGCACACACATACAAAAACTCAAAAAGTTTTTTTAGGCATTCACAAATGTTCGATATGTACCCCTTTAGTGATTCGGCAGACATCAAACCGATAATCAAGTTCCTCCCACACTTGGCGCAGCATGTCCCCATCATGAGTTCGAAAGCATCGTTGATGCGAGCTCGCAGTTCTGGCACGTTTCTTGGTAGAGGAAGTTTAAACACTGAATCTTTCACATAACCCCACAGAAAGAAATCACATGGGGTTAAGTTGGGAGAGCGTGGAGGCCATGACATGAATTGCTGATCATGATCTCCACCATGACCGATCCATTGGTGGACCACCATCCTGTTGAAAGATGAAGTCGGCGCTGTCGGTCTCCAGTTGTGGCATGAGCCAATTTTCCAGCATGTCCAGATACACGTGTCCTGTAACGTTTTTTTCGCAGAAGAAAAAGGGGCCGTAAACTTTAAACCGTGAGATTGCACAAAACACGTTAACTTTTGGTGAATTGCGAATTTGCTGCACGAATGCGTGAGGATTCTCTACCGCCCAGATTCGCACATTGTGTCTGTTCACTTCACCATTAAGAAAAAATGTTGCTTCATCACTGAAAACAAGTTTCGCACTGAACGCATCCTCTTCCATGAGCTGTTGCAACCGCGCCGAAAATTCAAAGCGTTTGACTTTGTCATCGGGTGTCAGGGCTTGTAGCAATTGTAAACGGAAGGCTTCTCCTTTAGCCTTTTCCGTAAGATTTTCCAAACCGTCGGCTGTGGTACGTTTAGCTCCCTGCTTGCTTTATTCGTCGACTTCCGCGGGCTACGCGTGAAACTTGCCCGCACGCGTTCAACCGTTTCTTCGCTCACTGCAGGCCGACCCGTTGATTTCCTCTTACAGAGGCATCCAGAAGCTTTAAACTGCGCATACCATAGCCGAATGGAGTTAGCAGTTGGTGGATCTTTGTTGAACTTCGTCCTGAAGTGTCGTTGCACTGTTATGACTGACTGATGTGAGTGCATTTCAAGCACGACATACGCTTTCTCGGCTCCTGTCACCATTTTGTCTCACTGCGCTCTCGAGCGCTCTGGCGGCAGAAACCTGAAGTGCGGCTTCAGCCGAACAAAACTTTATGAGTTTTTCTACGTATCTGTAGTGTGTCGTGACCATATGTCAATGAATGGAGCTACAATGAATTTATGAAATCGCTTCAATCATTTGTAATAGCCCTGTATATAAAGGGGGGGCGGGGGTCCAGGGGGTCCAGACCCTCCCCCCTTTCCTTAGTTTACACAAAAAACGCCAATATTAGAAGAATACTCGCTTTTGAAACCCCGTGCCACAAAATAGTTGCGCACTGCGCTTGGTTGACGTAGTGACAAGCCATGGAGGAATGAGGCTGCAAAAAATAGCTGTGCCCTGTGGCGGGGTGTCTACCCCCACCCTCACTATGTGTGCAACTGAAGTGAGTGCAATCTTGCCAACCGTAGCGGAATTCCGCTACACGTATTGGAGTTTTTTGGCCTTCGTAGCGTAGCGGCGAAATTCAAGAATTGTTAAAAATGTAGCGGAATTCAACTTTCTTTGGTGAAATGTAAAATCCTCGTAAATTTTCAGTGCCAAGTACAAAACATGTAATATATGCACGGGAATGCAGATACCGAACAGTCTTTCTCCATGATGACAGACATTAAAACTAGAAGATTTATTAAGCTACTCGCAGAAACGTTAAGTGACTTGTTGAAAGTATGACTAGACATCCAAAACAAGAACCGTTATTGATCATTATTATATTTCGTACACGGTTACGGAGGAACATTTCGGTAAGTTTGAAAAACGTATCAATTATTATCTGAGAACTGAAGGTGATCAAAATATTGCTTTATTCACATGCTAAAATTATAGTAGAGGTGAAAGTTTTGTTATATGCCAAAAGGTATCCTTCTTCCGAAAGGTGTCGAGCTTCAGACCTTTGGATAAGCAGTCTGACATTTACTCACGCACTTTTCTTTATACAGTCTATTACAGAAGAAACTTTTTTAAAGAATACAGTTTTCTTGCGACAATGTAAAATGACACAACCTTGTTTCATTAATACTTGCATTACGTTGTTCAGTAAGTAAAAGCTTTGGAAGAGTTCTGCCTTTCTAACGTCAAGTTCTATGACTATCATGTTAAGCTTATCTACTGTTACCACACAACGGAAGCTCTGCAGAGCTTAAGCGTATCCGATTATTGGCAACGCTATCAGTGATAAGATAATACCTTGATAAAAATCTACACGGCAACTGACGCACTTCGCCGTCCTTAAACATGTGTTCAGTGATTCACGCTGACGCGATAAGCGTTTCACCGTCTTCTGCATCACCATATATAGAGAAGTAGTTTCCTCCTGCCGGTCTTTCAGTCCCACTTTACGTTCGTCAGAAAGCGTTCTGCCTCTCCTACAGATTGGTGTCTCTGCTGGAATGATTTAAGCTATTCTGATTTTGGGAACCTCAGTGTCGCAGTTAGAGCAATTCCCATCCGGTTGTACTAATCCAGATATTCCATAGTTTCTCTAAATGACTTCGGACGGATTCAGGATGGTTGCTTCAACCACTTCAAAAGTAATGCCATCTGTGGCTGAGTTAGTGCTGCGTCTCGATGCCCAAAGTGTGCCACACTTGGTTCAGTGCTATTCTACGAGGGTACTGCTCAGCTGGCAACAGAAGTGCTGACAGATGTATGTACTATCAGAAACATTTCTGTGGCCAGTTTAGAGGGGATGTTCTCCCCTGGCTGACTACTTACAACTATAAAGGCGAGAAACTCCCGTATTCACATCGAGACTCCATTATAATACGCTGGTGCATAAGTTCGTAGCGTTTTTCCATAAGTTTAATAGACACAACAGATACACATAACAGAGACTTTAGTCATCAATAATACGAGTATACCGGGTGATCAAAACGTCAGTATAAATTTGAAAACTGAATAATTCACGGAATAATGTAGATAGAGAGGTATAAATTGACACACATGCTTGGAATTACATGGGGTTTTATTAGAACCAAAAAAATAAAAAAGTTCAAAAAATGTCCGAAAGATGGGGCTTCATCTGATCAGAATAGCAATAATTAGCAAACAAAGTAAGACAAAGCAAAGATGATGTTCTTTACAGGAAATGCTCAATATGTCCACCATCATTTCTCAACAATAGCTGTAGTCGAGGAATAATGTCGTGAACAGCACTGTAAAGCATGTCCGGAGTTATGGTGAGGCATTGGCGTCGGATGTTCAAATGGTTCAAATGGCTCTGAGCACTATGGGACTTAACAGCTGTGGTCATCAGTCCCCTAGAACTTAGAACTACTTAAACCTAACTAACCTAAGGACATCACACACATCCATGCCCGAGGCAGGATTCGAACCTGCGACCGTAGCATTCGCGCGGTTCCGGACTGTGCGCCTAGAACCGCGAGACCACCGCGGCCGGCGTCGGATGTTGTCTTTCAGCATCCCTAGAGATGTCGGTCGATCACAATACACTTGCGACTTCAGGTAATCCCAAAGCCAATAATCGCACGGACTGAGATCTGGGGACCTGGGAGGCCAAGCATGACGAAAGTGGCGGCTGAGCACACGATCATCACCAAACCACGCGCGCAGATCTTTCACGCATCTAGCAATATAGCGTGGTTCTAATAAAACCCCATGTCATTCCAAGCTTGTGTGTCAATTTTTACCTCTCTATCTACATTATTCCGTGGTTTATTAAGTTTTCAAATTTATACTGACTTTTTGATCCCCCGGTATTTTCCGTCACTAATTACACAGTATGCCAACGCTGTGGTAACATTTCGATTCCGCGACTGTAGAAATCACATGGTTTCGAGGCGAAGAACTCATCGAGCCATGTTCGGAGCACATTTTCACGCGAAAAGGAAGTTCCTTGAAGGTTGTTCGATAGAGAACGGAAAAGGTGAAAATCTGAGGGCGCAAGATCAGATGAATAAGATGGGTGCGTAATGACTTCCCAACCCAACTCCTGTGTAGTGTTTCTTGCCAGCCTAGCAGAATGTAGACGGACGTTATCGCGGAGCAGCATCACTTCGCGCAGTCTTCCTGGTCTTTTTTCTTGGAGGGCATCTGCAACACGTCTCAGTTGTTGACAATAAATGTCAGCAGCGACATTTGCACCTTGGGGAAGCAGTTTGCAGCACACAGTCGCTCGCTGTTCCACCAGATGTATAACATTATCTTTTGTGGATGCACACAGGGAATTGCTGCTTTGTTTGGGCTCAAACACTCCCTTTTTTTCCCCTTATGTTAGCTTAAAGACGCCATTTCCCGTCACCAACGACGATACAGGATAGGAACCGTCGAGGCCTTCCACGAGCCAACTGATGACGATCAAGCAGAGATGCACGCTGATTTCTGCGATTTTGATTTAGATCATGCGGTACCCAT
This sequence comes from Schistocerca cancellata, assembly GCF_023864275.1. Classification (NCBI taxonomy): domain Eukaryota; kingdom Metazoa; phylum Arthropoda; class Insecta; order Orthoptera; family Acrididae; genus Schistocerca; species Schistocerca cancellata. The sequence continues at coordinate 205,791,179 of NC_064629.1, read as the reverse complement.
ATAACTCATTTTTGAATCTCACCCTCTGCATGAAAATTTCACACGATGGGAGAATGATCATCACACTTGCCAGTTTACGATTACACTCACGTCGATCATTGTGAATTAATTAAACGATCTTCATCAAAGGTCGACGGTCTTCCTGAATGTGGAGAGCCGCTAATGTCAAAACGATTCTCCTTGAAACGAGAAAACCATTTTCTTGCCTTGTTCTGTCCAATAGTATTATATCCATACACTGCTGGCTGCCTCTACTGCTGCCACCCCTCCACTGAATTCAAACAGAAGAATATGTGGCAAATATTCCGATTTCTCCCATTGGCACTCCATTTTCGAGCGTCCACAGGTCCACTCACTAACTCCAAATGACAAAATATAAACTGGAACAGCAACAGTGAACCACAAATAAAAAATGACAATCGATAAATGCAACCAGAATACCAACATGTAAAACAAAAACGCTGAGAACTTATACCCCAACTTAACAGATGTACCGTCTGGCTGAGGCTAAACTGTCCGAAGATTCCGAAATTCCTTCAGCAACGTCGTGGAGCATCTTCTTTCCCATCCTTCTCCTTTAATTTGCACCTCTTCTGAAAAAAACCTCGATGTTGTGGAGATGGTAAACTCTAACCTTATTTTTCCGTATGTGTGTTCCAGCCGTTTATATTGAGCACTATGTGTAGATGGAACTGGATTCTAATATCCGAAACAGCTTGCCTTATTTATCAAAGTTTTCAGAAAGTGCGCTGCTATGTCAATTGTAGGTCGCTGTGAACGTGAAGATATAGCTCTGCGTGAATAACTTTCTATTCTTTGCAAGCTTTGGACGGACGAGGACGTCGAGCAACGGCAGGATATCGGCCTTTTACATCTCCGTCATGAAACTCAAGTTCTCTTGAACGTTGTTGAACCTTTTGCACTGCTTCTAGAGCATGACGCCAGATTGCGAACGATGATCTCGCTTTCTTTAGCACTCTCTTGTAGTCAAAATATTTTTACAGCTGTAACAATAGTTACTGGCTGTGACTAATTGAAGTTGCTTTCTTTACGTCTCTTCTCTTCTTGACTTTAGATGAAATTTAAAACTTAATTGCAAAGCACGTAATCATAAAGAAATTTGTAGATCTTGTATTATCACTTTTTGGGACGTTTACCTTCGTTACGGTGCTTGAAGCTGTATTCAGCCAATACGAGTTGAGAGGCTGTTCTAACCACAAGTAAAGATATATTGTTTTGGGCCTCGTGTTGTTAACATGTATGCCACAGGATACTGTATGAAATAGGGCCTCCAGTCGAATTTCCACGGGAAGTGCTACCAGACACTTTGAATTATAGTGGCTACAAGTAGTGCTCTGATGCACTTTCAAGCAATCGTTTCACAACTGCAATGGCCGAACTGCTAGCTTTTGATGCTGGTGGTCGTATACGGCAGCCTTCTAAGCTCTCACCGTCTTCCGTTTACCGAACACCGTCGATGACTCACTACGATTACTCACTACGAAGTCTCACTACGATGACTCACTTGGAAGTCTGCCGCAAAGCACTGCAAGCTCGCGCGGTGATAAAGATTACATCACATGGATACACATATGTGTTTAAAATGTGGAGCGGTGGGCATAATGCAGTGGGAATTCAGCACACTGTTGACAAACAGACTTGGGCGTGCCCGACAGGGTGACCGGGGGTTGGTGTGGGGGACAGGGGGAAAGTATTGGAAGGGGGCGTGTGAACAGCTGCCCTCCAGCCTCCCTCCCACCCTAGTGAAAGAAATGATCTTCACAAACCGAACTCAAACCTTCTTCTGCCACACAGACAGCAGACAGACGTAACAGTTCAGTATCCGACCTCCCAGTTCAGACGATACGGTTGCTGAAAGGTTCAAAGAAAACTTGAGTTTGATTTCAAACACGTACCCGACTCATACGATAATAGTTGGTGGTCACTTTAAATTACCCTCGATATGTTGGCGAAAATACATGTTCCGGTTCTAGACGCTCCAGTCCGGAGCCGCGCTGTTGCTACGGTCGCAGGTTCGAATCCAGCCTCGGGCATGGGTGTATGTGATGTCCTTAGGTTAGTTAGGTTTAAGTAGTTCTAAGTTCTAGGGGACTGATGACCACAGCAGTTGAGTCCCATAGTGCTCAGAGCCATTTGAACCATCTTTTAATTCCGGAGGTACGCATAAAATATCGTCAGAAATTGTGCTAAACGCATTCTCTGAAAATTATTTCGAGCAGTTAGTTCATGAGCCCACGCGAATAGTAAACGGTTGTGAAAACACACTTGACCTCTTGGCAACAAATAATCCTGAGTTAATAACGAACATCAAAACCGATTCAGGGATTAGTGAACACAAGGTTGTCGTAGCGAGATTGAATATTGTAATCCCCAAATCCTCGAAAAATAAGCGAAAAATATACCTATTCAAAAAATTAGATAAAAATTCACTTGACGCAAAATCCCCAAGATTGGCGATTTTTTACAGAAGCTCGAAATTTAGCGCGGACTTCAATGCGACATGCCTGTAACAGATTCCACAACGAAACTTTGTCTCGAAACCTGGCAGCAAATCCAAAGAGATTCTGGTCATATGTGAAATATGTTAGCGCCAAGAAACAATCAATACCTTTTCTGCACTATGTCAATGGATATACTATAGAAGACAGTGCTGTCAAAGCAGGGTTACTAAACACAGCCTTCCGAAATGCCTTCACAAAAGAAGACGAAGTAAATATTCCAGAATTCGAATCGAGAACAGATGCCAACATGAATAACGTAGAAATAAATATCCTCGGAGTAGTGAAGCAACTCAATTCACTTAATAAAAGCAAGTCTTCTGGTTCAGACTGTATAGCAATTAGGTTCCTTTCGGAGTATGCTGATGCATTAGCTCCATACTTAACAATCATATACAACCGTTCGCTCGACGAAAGATCCGTACTCAAAGACTGGAAAGTTGCACAGGTCACACCAATATGCAAGAAAAGTAGTAGGAGTAATTCACTAAATTAGAGGCCCATATCGTTAACGTCGATATGCAGCAGGATTTTAGAACATATATTGTGTTCGAACATTATGAATTACCTCGAAGAAAACGGTCTATTGACACACAGTCAACATGGGTTTAGAAAACATCGTTCCTGTGAACACCACTAGCTCTTTATTCACATCAAGTGCTGAGTGCTACTGACAAGGGATTTCAGATCGATTTCCTATTTCTGGATTTCCGGAAGGCTTTTGACACTGTACCACACAAGCGGCTCGTAGTGAAATTGCGTGCTTATGGAATATCGTTTCAATTGTGTGACTGGATTTGTGATTTCCTGTTAGAGAGGTCACAGCTCGTTGTAACTGACGAAAAGTCATCGAGTAAAACAGAACTGATTTCTGGCGTTCCCCAAGGTAGTGTTACAGGCCCTTTGCTGTTCCTTATCTATATAAACGATTTGGAAGACAATCTGAGCAGCCGTCTTCGATTGTTTGCAGATGACGCTGTCGTTTATCAACTAATAAAGTCATCAGAAGATCAAAACAAACTGCAAAACGATTTAGAAGAAATATCTGAATGGTGCGAAAAGCGACAGTGGACCTTAAATAACTAAAAGTGTGAGGTCATCCACATGAGTGCTAAAAGGAACTCGTTAAACTTCAGTTACACGATATATCAGTCTAATCTAAAAGCCGTAAATTCAACTAGATACCTAGGTATTACAATTACGAACAACTTAAATTGGAAGGAAAACATAGAATATGTTGCGGGGAAGGCTAACCAAAGACGGCGTTTTATTGGCAGGGCACTTAGAAAATGTAACAGACCTACTAAGGAGACTGCCTACACTACGCTTGTCCGTCCTCTTTTAGAATACTGCTGCGCGGTGTGGGATCCTTACCAGATAGGACTAGCGGAGTACATCGAAAAAGTTCAAAGAAAGGCAGCACGTTTTGTATTATAGCGATATGGGAGAAAGTGTCATAGAAATGATACAGGATTTGGGCTGAAAATCATAAAAAGAAAGGCGTTTTTCGTTGTGACGGAATCTTCTCACGAAATTCCAATCACTAACTTTCTCCTCCAAATGCGAAAATATTTTGTTGACACCGACCTACATAGGGAGGAACGATCACCACGATAAAATAAGGGAAATCAGAGCTCCTACGGAAAGATACAGGTGTTCATTCTTTCCACGCGCTATACGATATTGCAGTAATAGAGAATTTTGAAGGTGGTTCGATGAACCCTCTGCCAGGCACTTAAATGCTATTTACAGAATATCCATCTAGCTGTAGATGTAGATGTATCAGACTGAAGAATTACAGTACATGTAATGCATACTGACTAGTAGCATGTGTATTCAGATTCATTTGTCGCGAAATCTCAAAACTATGAGAGCATACTGAAAAGCAATGCCTCCGAATTTTTATGCCAAAACTCTTAAGGCTTTTTCAATGAAACTAACGTTATTAAATTTCTGCATATTTCCCCTTCATGCCTTCATGTCTATTTCTCAACGTAATCACCCTGGAGACGAGCACATTTCTCCCAGTGAGAGACCAGTTTGTTGATATCGTCACTGTAGAATGTTTGACTTTGTTGAGGGAACCACTGCCTCACCTCTGCATGTATCGCTTCATAACTATCAAAGTGAAATCAGCGAAAGTGTCCTTTAATTTCTGGAAATAGATGGACATCAGATGGGGCCAAGTCGGGACCCTATGGAGGATGATCGATGATAGTGAACCCAAGCCGTCGAATTGTTGCAGATGTCGCAGTGCTCGTCTGTGGTCTGGCATTGTCAGTTGACGGAGAGGGTGATGGATGTGTGGACAAACTCTTCGAATTCATGCTTTCAGTTTTCTGAGAATCTCGCAGTACGTTGCAGAATTTATGATGGTGTGTTCAGGCATGAACTACAAATGCAACACACCTTGGAAATCCCTGAACGCATTGACCATGAGTTTACTTAATGATGGCATGGCCTTGAAGGTTTTGGCGTTGGCGATCCATTATGGCAGGTGCTCTCTTGTTTTCGGAGTCAAAATGGTGAACCCAGCTTTCATATTCTGTCACAATGTTGTCAAGGAATCCATCACACTCGCGCTAAAAACGCAAAAGAAATTGTTGTCATATAGCTGTTTCACCTCAGGAATGAGCATTCTAGTCACCAACAGTGTACACTGTTTTCTGTACCACAGATCTGCAATGATGGCTTCTACACTCTCTCGTGATATGCCACTCTCATCTGAGAGCTGTGTCTGTGTTATCTGACGATTTTCTCTGACAAGAGTCCAACAATCCAATTCTGATGAGTCTCGTTGGTTGTCATACATGGTCGTCCACTCCCAGAGTAGTAGGGCAAAGTTAGGGTCACCGCACTCTGCATTGTTCCCAAATTTATTCAAGATGGCGGTGATAGATGTGGCAACGTTGCAACGACGTCATGGCGGGAAGTTCAAATGTTGGCAGGAAAATAGGTTAGATGGGCTACCTAAAACCCCTCCCCTCCCTTCTCCCCTTATTCTCCCCTCTCCTCTTCTTCTCCCCTCCCCTCCTCTATCTGCCGATCTGGGAATTGGTGGGAAAAGGACTCAGTGTGTGCTGGGCTGCCAGATAGAATGTATATAAGATTTTATTTTGTGTGCATTGTTTATTTAAGCAATTTGAAGTGTCATAGACAGTAGCTCCATCCAGTGTGTTCACCATAAAGTCTGGAGTCCAAGTGACCTAATTCACAGCACCACCACCAGAGTGCGCTGTCCTCCCTCCACTCTCCCCTCCCACGACATAATCCAAGATGCTGTTTCTAAGTTTCTTCACTCCTTTATATTTCAGTTTTATCTGTCCTTCTTCAACTAATCGAAAATCCCAATCAGTAATTAGTTTAGAATATCTAATTGGTGTCCACATGCTTAGCTGGGTGGTAACATGCTTGCCTCCCATGCAAGTGGGCCTGGGTTCGATTCCCAGCCAGGTTAGAGATCTTTTCCGCTTGTGGACTGGATGTTGTGTTGTCCTCATCATCATTTCATCCTCATCACCGGCACGCATGTTGCCCAATGTGGTGTCGACTGAAATAAGACTTTCACTTGGTGGCTGAACTTCCTCAGATTGAGCTTCCTGGCCAACAATGCCATATGCTCATTTCATTTTATTTCTATCTGGTAAAATATCTTAAACTCATTATGAAGATCCTTACAAATTTTTTCTCCAAATCTATTATTTCAATATTCACATCCAGTATTATTACATAAAACATTTATCTCTAACACACACATTTTTTATCTCTTTTGAGGCACTTACAGTGTTGGGCCTCTTGATTAGAGTCTCCATTTAAATAGAAAGGCTTTTATTAATTTTTTTGTGATTTGTAATGTCTGTATGGTAATGTATCTACTTCATTTTACAAAACTTTTTTTTATCATCATGTAGACTCAATGCTTTCTTGTTTACTTCAGCTGTATAGATTTCATGCCTGTCACTTCAAGTCACATTAATTTTTCTGTACTGTTCTCTGTTATTAAACAAACTATCTTTATAATCTTTTAAGCTTATTCTGTTTTTAATAATACAGTTCGTAGATCCTTTAGATTTTAATTATTTTATCACCACCTTTATAAGCATACAGGTTTGCTGTTAAACTGCAAAAATCATCCATTCCTTTTCCATTACATCCATCTTTCGTTTATCCTGAAACTTACTCATTAATTGTGGATTTCCCAAATATTATCCATTGGACAATTACTTGTATCAAAGTAATCAGTCATGTATTTAATATCTTTATAAAAATCTTCAGTTTTAATATGGTGAATGTAACTGTCTGTATCTTTATAACACAATTCAATATCTTATCCATATTTTGGTTTCATTATTCTATTGTGAAATCGTAGATCAGTTCTGTAGAATAATCAAGTATACTCATACCAAGACAGATGGGTTTATTGAACGCAGTTTTTGTTTCATTCATATGAATAGCAACAAGATTTTCATTAAATATAGTTCTTCAGTTAAAGTTTGATTTAGCTATAAGTTTGTCACATTTTCTCTATTTGACACTAATTTTATATCCTCTCTGTTTCTTATGTTTGCTGACGTTTTTCCAAACACTGAATCATTCATTAATTTATAGAAATGTCTTTCAAAATCATTTTCAGCTTTAGGTCTCACATCCATATTTAAATCTGTATACTTCTTCAACCAATCTGATTGATTGAATTTTAGGATTCTACATATTTTTGTTATTTTCATTCCAAGAGACAGATACTGTTTATGATTTCTATAATGAACATTCAGAGTAGTCAACAACTTGCTTACTTTAGTACCTAGTACAATTTTATTTTCAGGAGCTAATGGTTATTCTTTCTTTAAATCAAGTAATTCTTTTGGATACTCAAAATTTACTACAATAATATATCCTGTTTTAGCAGTATCTGACTTTTCACTTATTTTTGTACAGTCAAAATTATTCGGTTCATCCCACTCACATCCACCATATGGTAAATATTGACTCATAGCATAACTATATAAATTATTTGCATCATAATACGCTAAACAATTCGATGTCTTTCTAACATCATAATCTCTAATATATTTATTATTTGCTTTGTTGTATACTTTACAACTCTGTGATATTCCTCCTCTTATCCCCTGTTCAACCATGAAAATCATATCATAATCAAGCAATAAATCAAGTGCTAGTTTAGTCATTTTGAACATAGAATCCTAAGATAAACCAGGTTCAGTAACATACAAAGATGGATCAAGATCATAAAGTTTAATAGAAGTTTTTCTAAAATTCTCAAATACATCATCCAATAACAATATATCATTTTTAAGGTATAGATCATGATATTCACCAAGATTTTTAATATTAAATTTCTCCTAAGCTAATTCTGCATGTTTATAATTTTCAACACTTGTTTCACAGCCATTCACTTTACTGTAAATTTATCCCTTTGCTGGATAGGTGTGTGTCTTCAAATGTTTTCCAAGAATTTATATAATCATATTGATATACACCTTTTCTGATCACTAGATTGAACAACTCTACTGAGAAAAACCTTTTTAATATTTTTCATTTGCTCCTTTTGCAGATTTGATGAATGTCTGTCAAATAATAAAGACATAAATTTAAATGTATCAATATACCTAATTTTCAAACCTCCTGTCGAACTTTTTGTCAGACTAATGCATCTACCTTCATTATTTAGCAAATAAATCTTTTTCTTTTTTATAAAAACCAAGTTCTTTTACTAACAGATGTGAATAATATCCGCATAAATTATGGAAATAAATTCGTACAAAAATAGGTTGTTTTAAGTGTACATACGATTATTACATCATGCATTTATAAATTTTCCAGTTAAATGATCATGAGGATTAACCTTTTTGTTCTTCTGTAAATAATAACATTTACACAATGTACACTTTTTCGATCTTGAATATCCTGATTGCTCTCATTTCTTCAGTTTCAGAATAAATTCTTCCTATTTATTCTACTTCTTGTTTTATACAGTCAATAAATTTCTTATGACTGTTGGGCTCTCTATAAACAACATTTATATACTTAATATAATATCAGAATCCACTTGTTTCATGGTTTTGGTATTTCATTGTAAATGTATATTTCATTTTAATAACAAACATTCAGAATCAGTATAAATAACAAATTTAAATTTTGTGTATATTGACAATTTATAAAATTATAATACGAACCTTTCTTTGGCATTTATACTTTTAATGGTATGTTAACTAAACAGATTGATTTGGGATTATCTAATTTTTTTACTAGTGGTTGAGTACCCATAAACCAAAAATAAATTTTACTTCTTCATGTTTACTACTTTGACTCTAAACTAGACTAGATAATTTTTTTATATAACAGTAATTAAATGGATACACTTGCTTTTTTTCACCAAATGAAAAAAAGTTAATAGATACATTAATTCTACCCTTGATTTTTGGAATATTATCAGCCACTAAAGGAAATTCAAAATTTTCGAGTTTGTGATCGAGATGAAAACTAACATTTTTATGTTTTGTATCTATTTCTCAATTTTTATCTACAGGTTATAACCCAGATTTTATAGCCCACAGAAAACATTTTTGCACTTCATTTTATACATTAATACACCCTTTTTATTGTTTATTTTATAGGATAATTCACTGTAAAATGATCTCTCAATGGAACATATCTTTTAATTCCTAGCTGTAAACCAATAATTCTCTTGAATGTCCATCCTGATCCTAGTGCTTCAAAATTAGATATTCTTGGTAAAATATTTCGTTGAAAATTCTTATATTTTAATTAACTCTTTCTCATTTGCGATTATATGGTTTTCTATTTGGAAATTAAAGTCCATAATATTTCTAAATGTATGCATTTGGTATTCACAAAAAAGTTGAAAAGTTGCTTGTCTTTTACAATTATCATAATTTTCGATTTCACTACTGTCAATCAATGATTAGGTTTAACTGAGTATATATTATTTTCAAAATTTATAGTTTGTAATCTGTTTGCAAATGCATTATCAACCAGATAATCATGAAATGCTCTTCTGTCTCTTGGCTTCTCAAATAAATCAGTATAAAAAGGAAATAATTTTTCATCGTTAGTTCTAGCTTTTTATGTCACAAACATGTCATTAGGAAATGGAAATATTTCTTTCAATGGTTTAGTTTCATTATTTTGAAAAATTTTATCACCTCTTCCAATTTTGTAATAAGGTAATTGTTTCCTAACACTTCCATCTCAAGGTAGATGATGTCCGTTAACAAATCTAATTAGATCAACATTATTTACTTACAAAATTATTTAATTACCTCGTAAATTATTTATTTTCCAATAGTCATGAAGTTGAACAATGGTGAATTTCTGCATCTGGCCCTCTTATTTGTAGAAAATCAAATTTATTACATATGTAAAAGGTAACTTTCAGAATTCGTACAGTATGTAGTGTCTCCTGGCCAGTCGTCATAAAAACCGTGAGACAGAATTATTTCCGTGTGTGTAAGACCAGTTAACATGTATCGATATAGTGCAACGCACATGGTTAAAGAGAAATAATTTAAACACAAATAAACATTACCCAGTGAAACAATAAAGCAAGACTGTGTAAACATTTCACGAATGTATTATGTGTGTATGGAGAACATTCATAATTATTTGACGTTTTATGCATTTTTTAACTTTAAATCCTTGACATATTATTATCTTGTTAAATGAATTAGTGATTATGATTTGAGCCTTAGACGAAAAGGACAATTCAGTATATGTATAAATAGTAAAAAGCATTGTAATAATCTCTCTGTTCTCTTTGGGTTTCGTTATGCATAACACTTGCATGTTAACCAAATGTATATGCTAGCCGTGAGTCTTTTGTTCATGAAGCTTGAGATCCACCATTAGGCGAGTTGTTGTAAAAAGGTGTGTAAAATTGATGCATTTTTGTCTGAATATATAGAGTTTAAGCAAATATGTTTTTAAAATAATTTGTAAAGTTGCCAGCCATTCGTCCCGAAAATAATTTAGGCATTTTCAGCATTTAATTTAGCGGAAACCGCTGTACCAATCTGCAAGGGCAATGGCCGCAGACATGGCACATTTAAAAAATATTTATTTCAGGCATTGCAGTCGCCTCGCCAGTAAAGCGAGGTAACATAATAATATTTAACATTTTCTTACAGCTTCCAGCAGTGCCGGCAGACTATATCATATTATTCAGTGCATTTCTCAGTTTGATTTAGAAAGGTGCTGTGCGACATGTTCTATGTGGCCGCAAAAAATATAATGAACAACTGTGTTATGACTTTATCACTTTCACATTTTGTGGCAAGGTCTGCTCTGTGAAACTAAAGCAATATTTTACATTTTTTCCCTTAGATTTAGAGAACGCCGGCTAGCCATTCTCCTGTTATAATTAACAGTATTCAAAAATCCACTGTATAACGTAAACAACATTCAGTGCTGTAACGATCATTTGAATTTCATTACTGACTTTTGGGAATACGATGCAAGGTAGTGAGTTCAGATACAGTTTTCTTTCTTTCTTGATTATGTTACAGTAGCAAGTGAATGTTCCCTACATGATTATACAGAGCAGATGTGGAAAAGCAATAATTTGATCCATGGTGTGCCACACGTATGATAAAAGTGTTTATTCCCTCTCCCACTCCAAGTCTGAAATTAATATATGTGTGCTAGTGTAACTCATACAGCCAAAGTGAAATATTTATTCAACATTACTCAAAGTTACTTGCTGTTATGAAGAAAGAATTGCTAAGTAAAGACAGTGTAATAACATTGAATCAGAACCATAGCAGCTTGTTACATATAATTTTGTGTATTGCCATCAGCTCTCAGTTTCATTTTTATATCAGTCTGAACATTGCAAATCCTAACTTAAATATCATAAAGCAAAGTTACTAGTTACCATGTACTAACTTACTTGCTGCTACACATATATAATCATATCTAAATAAATAAAACCACAAGCTAAATAAAATTAACTCCAGTAGCAAAAAAGTGAGAGGTGGAGTAAAGGAGACGGAATAAGTAAGAATCCTGATTTAATAGATATTTAAATATTAAATGCGAAATATTGCTTCTGTTTTATTTTTCATATATTCCAAAGTACATTTTTTCATGTATCATTATGTGATGGATTGATGCAGAAACAATCTATCGTTTTAATCTCTTGACAAGCTGTATATTTTTTTATATTGATTCTGTGTTTTTCATAATCATTCATCGATAATGACATTTGCAAATGTTCTTAACTTTGAATTCATTGTACATTTTTTCCACATGCACAAGAAATTCGTTTACGGTTGTAATTATTTACACAGATTCATTCACACATTGTATACACATTGTTCTGTATCCATCTTTTGTATATTTCTGTGAAGTAAAATAATGAATTGACTTCTCAGTGTTACAGTATTTAAAAATTTTGGTTTGACGCAGGACTGCTCTGGTTGTTGTTGAACCTGCTCCATTTATATATAAAAATTTTATTAGATTTGTGAAAAACTAAGATTTCCTGATATTTCTAATGTATCTTTTAATATATTTATTATCCCAACCACTAATATTGAACATTTAATACCAAATAAAGATAAATCAACTTTACCAGCTCTAACTACTTTTTTGTCAATCCATTATACTCAGAAAAAGTATTGTCCTTAAAAAATTTCAACAATCCATAAATGTATCTGAATGAAGAACTCATTCTGATAGTTAACTCTGGATATTCTCTAGTTTTAAGTCCTGGTTTTTTATATGTAAAATTACATTCATCTAATTCCATGTAGAAAAGTTCATTAAAGAACAAAAATGGTCTACCTGAACCTGTGTTGACTACACCACTTAATAAAAAGTTCTTACATAATTCTGTACTAGATACTGACTTTGGATATCCCTAAATTAATGGTAATGTTTGTAAATTTGTCACGACTTGATCTTTGATATACTTGATCTATTTTCTGTAAATCTTCCAATAAAAATTTTAACCAGTTAGTTATTAATTGTGACTTCATATCATCACCTTTTCATACTCACTTCTGACAAAATAATATACACTCCACTCATAATTAATAATTGATGAAATTTATTAATGATTGTGAATAGACTTATTGTGAATATACTTATTATATAATTAGAACACAACTAAAATAATTTTGAAGACAATTCTATAGAATTGAAGACAGACATTCAAACTGTGAAGAAATGTTATGACTTAATTTCAATCCTAATTCAGTAAATTTATATCAAGGAATGAAAGAAACACTAAGAATTATTTGTTGACACAATTATTTCAATATTCTAAATGATGACACTCAAGAACAATCGAATAATGGTACAATTACTCTTCATCAAAATTAACTGCGTCTAATTATATTTTTAATAACTTCATACACAATGGGCAAATAACTTTTTCTTTTACCCATTCGTAAATACGCTCTTTATGGAAAATATGATTACACTTTCTTTTCACAAATTGATGATTTTCATTACCTAAACATACAGAAAAATCATTATCTTCAGACTGATCTATTATTTCATTCACTTAAGTTTTTTTTGTATGTATGTTTCAGATAGATTTTGCTAAAATATACTCTCAATTTAATTTATCTCGAATTCTATTATAAAATCTTCAGATAATATCTGTTCACTTGGTATTTCATACCAGTTTAATTTCTCTTGAAATTAACTAATAAAATCATCAGGCAAATTTTGACTATATATACTGCTATCCAATGTAAGCTGTCTTGAAATTCTCTCATATAATTTTCAGATGATGTTTTGTATCTTGACAAAATATCCCAATCTAGGTTACATCGAAATTCTGTAATAAAATCTTCAGGCAAACTCCATTCCAGTATTATAGTTTTCCATACTAATTCATCTAGAAATACTGTCATAAAATCTACAGATAATTCATAATGTCCTGATATATATTTCCATCCAGATTCACCAAATTGATATAATTTTTAATATACTCAACACTTTCAATTTTATATGTTTCAGTTGTTGTCGAATACAGAATTGGAGTGTGTGCTGATGTGAAAATTCCTGGCAAATTAAAACTGAATGTGGGCCCGAGACTAGAACTCAGGGCTTTTGTGTTTCGCAGACAAGTTCTCTACCATCGGAGCTGAAGTTTGGAAGGTAGGAGACAAGGTACTGGCAGAACTGAAGCTGTGATATGGGTCATGAGACATGCTAGGTTAGCTCAAATGCTAGAGCACTTTCCCGCGAAAGGCAAACGTCCCTTGAGTCTTGTTCCGGCTCACAGATTTAATCTGTCAGGAAGTTTCGTTGTCATATACAGTTTACATAATTCATAAAAGGTAAATGTTCGAAATTATAATTCATAAATGCAATACCTTTTTCTTTCCCATTTTATAATATTCTTTAATTCCTAGTTCTTTTGCTTTATATTTTAATTCTTTTACAGTACAATTTTTCAATTTCATTGTTGTTATGCATTTCATAGATAATACGAGGGTTGTTCAAGAAGTAATGTCCCATATTTTTTTGTCAGAACATACATATTGTACGGACTCAGAATTTGGTGACAATATATTTCAACTTGTCTTGCCCATTTCCTATTTTCTATGTAGTCTCCACCATGTCCTATGGCCATATGCCAACATAGAGGAAGAACATGTATTCCCAATTGGTAAAAGCTCTTGTCCTGTAGGCATAGCTATCTTTTGACGGCAAGACTTAGAGTCTCATCAACTGTACCCACAATTGTAGAGCCAATTGTTGAGTTGTGATGCGCTGGTCGACTTGAATAATGGCACCTGTACGATTCAGCATGTCTGGAGGAGTGGCTCTGACAGGACATCCCGAGTGTGGCTGATCATGGAGCTCTGTTTCTGCATTTTCTGGGGCTGTAACTGTCTTTGCCCACCTCCAACTGTACTGTTATCAACTATGGCATTGCCATACCATGCACAAAACGTTTATGGATGTTCATCGCAATTTCCTTTTCTGCTCACTAGAGTTCAATAACAGCATGCTGCTTGTAATGCGAGTCATATGTAGACTCCATTTTGATACTGTACTAAGGCTCTGCCATTTGTCAGAATGGTTCGAAACTTCACAGACGCACAGAACATACATCAAATGTGAAGGACCAACAAGGACGTTTGTATATGTATATTAATGGCCTTTTTTAAAAAAAATGTGGGGCTTAGTTAGTGTGTGAACCTCGTATTCTGCTTATTAATATGATAAAGAAGTTGTTGTTTTCTAGGTTTAGAATAACCAATAATTACTAATCCTTTTGTCATAGCTTTTAATTCGTTTACTTTTAGACCATTTAGACTTGCTATTTATTAGAAATAATTTTTATTAGGTTTGTAAAAAAAAGAAGTGAGAATTGCTGGGGAGAAATATTTCAAAAAATTCTTATCTTTAATCATTATGGAGTTTCAGGTCTTCTAAGTGGCAGGTCTAAAGTAAATAATTAAATTTAATCATATTTTATTAAAGCTTTAAATAATTATAATATTTTGTATACTGAAACAAATTATGAAAATATAAAGGTGCAAGAATCAGTAACCTTACCAAAAAATTGTATGAATAATTACCAAATTAATTGAGGTAGTTGATTGAAAGAATATTTTAATCACTAATGATATTTTATTTATGTTAGTCATGGAACAGTGCGTCCAAAGGGATGCATTGGAAATATGAAAGTTATTAACATGACTGTTATTAAATCTATATAATTAAATGAAAAAAGATAACCAATAATTTCTAAACAAATCATTTTCAAACAAGTTTAAATGAAGATATTATTAAAAGAAAAATATGAAATATTGAAATAGATCATTAAATAATTACATTTTCTTTATGTGCTCAACTATTGTGTGAATAACCAAATCCTAACCATTTAACTTATTCTTTATCTCCTCCTTTCTCAAAACTTTTTCAACAAGCGGTACATCAGGATATTTTGTTTTCTGTAATTCATACTCATAACAATCTCTTTTTACTTTATCACCATTAAATCATTTAATTTATATGTTACTGGATTTCAATGAGTAACATTCAATTTCAAATATTTCTGTTGGCCAATTAGCTGTATATGGTTTTTCAAAAATTCCTTTCAGTTTACTGATGCTAAATTTATTCTCTTTTTAAGTTTAATTTTGTCTTTAGCCAGAACAATAGTAGGTTTATAATTCTTCTAATTAACCTCTATTGTTTTCTTTTTTATAGTTGATTGTTTTGTGTTATAGTACTCATCAACTAATTTCGAAACTAGATCAATCTATTTATAGTTTTTTTGGAAGTCACATTTTTTCCACTTTTTTCTTTAAGTGTTCTAGTAAATATTTTAACAACAAATGATTTTAATTCAGTGAAAGTTGAATAATGATTAATCATACTAATTATATTTCTGCATTAATTCTTCGAAATTTTTATTTTAAAATTATTTGCAATTAACAGTATATAAATTTTTTGGATTTCTATATCTAAATTTTCTTTCAACACTATTAACTACATTCTTATCTACTTTATCTTCAACTAAAATAGCCAAAGGAAATTTTCAAAAAAACATAAACAACAGTTAGTAAATATTTACATCCATTATTTTTTTAAAAATTCCTTTCAAATTCTCTGAATCCATTGGAACTATATGAGCTTGCTATAAATCATCTATACTGAGGTAAATTACATTTCATCTTTTAAAATTTTTTCATTGGTTTATGTAGCTGATTTATAATTCTTTCATGAATATTTAGACATTCACCTACGAAATTTAACAAACTAGCTCTTTTTAGTTTTACATGCTGTGCAAAAACCTTCGATTCTTTGTCCTCCATTTTTAGATTTTACTCCATAAGGATTAAGTGTTACAGTAAACACAAAACGAAAAATGAGCAAAGAAAATCTCTGCCTCCACAAAACTCTTTGGGGAAAACAACAGCCACACTCTTTTGTTCGTTTGTATTTTGTAAAGTATGTGGGAGTCGCCATTGGTGGAAAAGTGCCTGTTTCACTTGTCATTTAATGATACTGTAAAGCATACATTATGTGTTCCAGAGCAGTGCTTGCAACAAGAATAAAAACAGTGAGTAATAATATTGTTCCCACAGACAGTTCTCACTTTTTCGTCTCTATATTTGCCACAGATGTACGACCCCCACAATATTCCAAACTAAATTGTATCATCTGATGATGAATTGCCAGGCGATTCGCAACTGGTAATGAATAAATAAAAATTGAAAAAAAAAACGGCAATTGCTTGCAGTAATTGCTGAATCCTTTAATAAGACAGTCGCAGTGTTCAAATCCAGAATGGATAAAAGTTTTATTTTTATTTATTTTTAACATTTTTATAATCCCCATCACTTTTCGTGTAGCAAAATACCTATATGTAATTCTCTTTTTCCATACACTATTCCTCTAACTGTAGTTGCAGCTACTCTTTCTCCTAATGAAGCATCACCTGCATGTATTCTTTCTTTTGCAGCTAATCTTTCTCAGCCTTTCCTCTTTTTCTAAATTTTTATGATCCCTACATGCAATATCGTGCTGTTTACAAGCTTCATCTTAATGATACATTCCTTTATCAGCTCTAGCTAATCTTTCATCTAATTTAGTAAAAGCTCCACAATAATTACAGCCAGGAAGATGCACCTCAAAGAATGGTAAATTGTTTAAAGTTCAGTTTACTATTGCTTTTCCATATTGTTACATTTATCCAAAATTTAGGTGGTGTATTACTTAAAATTTTAATCAGATATGGTATATCTTTTGGATTATTGATAATGAAGTCCCTGAATTGATTTCTGACCAATTTTGTTATTCCTACTTTTTCATTGAAATAATTGTTGCTGTTAGCAGTTTCTGCTTCATGAATAAATGTTAGTCTGTCGATGAACTTCCAAAAATGTTATACTGATTTCCAAAATTTATTTGGTACATTATTCAAAATTCTTATGAAACAATTTATACCATTTGGATTGTTCATAACAAAGTCACAAAATTTATCTGTGATCATTTGTGTTATTCCAACTTTTTCATTATAGTAATTTTTGTTTACAGTTATTTCTTCACAATGAATAACTGTTAATCTGCAATTAATTGTCCAACATTATTCATCCAAACATTTTCTATTGGTTTTTCTGTATATTTCTTTATTAAACTTTTACCTTTTCTTTCAGGTGAGCTTATTTCTGAATACTCGAAAGAATCTATAGTTGTCCTTCTTAAGTTTGGTAAATTCTCATAAAAATCTTTCATCAGATATTTGTAGTTATTACTTTCACTCAATTTTATTTTATTTGGGTTATTATTAGAATATAATGCTCCTGAATGACATAATAGATTTGAATAATTACTTAAACAACAACATGTAATTTTTCACCCATATCATCCATATTAACTTGGTTTTCAGTTAAAATATTCATTTATCCATCAGTTCCTTCATACGTCTTCTTGCCAACAATTGATTTATCTCCGCTGAACTGCACTGATAAATTACCAACATATAGCAATAGGTTTTAATCCAAAAACTTTGTCTGCGCTGTGATTCACATACTTTAACATTATTTCACCAGCATTTATTCTCTTAACATCACTATCCATTATTTTAACACTACCTGTCTTGTTTTTACTTCTACTCTCTTCTTCATTTTTACTCCAAACATGATGATGATAGGGAATCATTTGTTTTTCGACTTCTCTGTTTCCTTCAATAGCTTTCAGAATAATATTACCTAATCCTTCGATTCTTTGTTTTACTAGTTCAATATCATCAACAACTGGTTGGGGTTCTCTTTTATGTTTTCATATTCTGTTCTCAGTGGATTTTTCCAAAGCTTGTATTGTTCCTTAATTTCATCAACTTTCTTTCTATTTTGTTTAGCTTTTTTAACAACTTCTGGATCGTGTTTTACAAACATTTGTTACAGATGATAAACATTAATTAAAAATATTAATATTTAATATTTACATTCAATGTTCTTGTTTTATGTATGTGTTATGTTATGTTTAAAGTTCTTGTTTACTGTTTAAGTTGTGCTTAACCTTCTTGTTTAACCTTTATTCTATTTCTGAATTTACCTTCATTTATTTTTCTAGTCATGTTACCATAAAAAATCCAAATTCATTATTCCAACATATACGACACATTTCTTTAAAATCATCAAATTTTAAATCACCTCCAACAAGCTCATTATAATATGATTTAAATTTGTATCATCTTGTCTGAAATTATTAAACAAATTAAGATTTAAATAAATTTTTTTAGTAAAAATGGTTTGTCTTTTTCAGTTGAGTGATAAATCATTAGTTCTTAAAAAGAGAGCAAACCTGGTGTAAAAATGTATATGGGTATAAAGTATAGTACTTTAAATACGCTTGGATTTAGTGAAAAAACTGCTGAAGCCAATAAAAAGACTTTTAGTAACTGTCTTCCTAAAATTATTACATTCAAATTAATTTACATAAATGTAAAGTTAGCTGATGAAATTATTGTTAAACATACTGGTTATTTTCATCAAGAAACTAATGTTATTGCTTCATTCAAGCCCAATGCAGGATTTGATAGACCAATCATTGATAAACCACATTATCCTAAAGATATTCCTGTTTTTGAGCCTATTAAAATTTAGAAATTACTTTAACTGAAAAAACGACAATCTGATTGACTTTAATGCCGCTTGTGTAACAGTTGTTTAAAAATATCTTAATAGATTTTATCCTTAATAAATTGTGAACAAAATCGAGAGTTATTATTTAAGTTCATCCCCTTTGAATGAGAAAAGTAAAAATAATTTAAGTGCACCCAACAAGGATATTGGTGATGGATGGCTTCACCCAAATCATGCACAATTATAGGTGAACTTTAGAATTGTTGTAGCTAATCCTGATAGATGAGAACCAGATTGTCCAACATATGATGGAAATCCCAATAAAAAATTAAGCGATAATTATGTGTTAAACTGTTTGATTTTGTGATGATAAAGAAAGGAAATAATATTTTATTTAGAATCGAAGGTCCTTTTATTTCATCAACAGCTATTTTATATTTGACTTTAGGTATTACTGATAAAATAAGCTTGGAAGGACATAATGGAAAAATGTGGAGTAACAAAAACGAGGTACTTTATCCATTTAGACTACTTGGTGGACTTTTTAAGGATTATAACGAAATTGTGTGGGAAGGAGATTTAACTGTAATTTTTGCACGTTCTCCTAGTTCTGGAGATGCAATTCTTAGAGTGGTAGATAAAAATAATGCTGGAGTTGAAATTAAAGATACACAACTTAAGTAAGGAAAAATTGTAGTAGAATCGATGGAAATGCGGTTACCAATTGTTAAATAAAAACCAAATTACGAGTCAGAAAAAAAATCCAAAAATTCCGATATCTTTTTATGAACTACAAACAGTAGAACTTGCAGGATTGAGTGTTAAGAAAAGTTTTGAACTTGGTATCACAACTTGTTATAACTTTGGAGAATTTGATGTGACATTTCGTTTTTGTTACATTTCAGCCAAATCGTAAAAGTGAACAGTTACTCGACTGTTCATTATTCGACCATGTTAATCTAGAAATTATAGAATTAAAAATGGAAAAAACGAAATTTTTCCACATGAGATGTCGAATATTAATGCTTCAAACAGTTTGCTTAAAGAATACAATGTATTTCTCGATTTTAAACCAGTTGCACTACACAGATCAGACATTGGCATAACTCCACATAATTTCATGATGAAGTATTCTATCTATGTGGTTAACATGACTCGTAGAAAGAATATAGTAACTCTACAAAAAATGACTATGAGACTTTGCGCAACTCCTAATCAAAAAAATCCTTCAGATACTTTATCGAATGTAACAATGTATGGTAAGAAAAGCTTAACTTATGATGCGCAGCAGAGAATACTTATTGAAAATTTGTAATTATTAAATGAATAAAAAATTAGAAAAAGTTACAGAAGTGTTAACTTCGTGTTTACATTTCATTTTGAAGTATTTTCTGGAAGGTGGAGAAAATAAAAACTGGAAAAATTTAGTATGTCAATTAGAAGATGATATTTCGGATAGCTCTTGATATGTAGGTTATGTTAGCATTTGTATTTTCAAAATCGGTTAGTATTTTGGGTGAGAACGTTTTTCCCACTCATGCATGCAAACAGCATAGGTCTTGCCTCCATAAGTCCTTGCAGGCAACTGACAAATCTGAAAATTGCAGTTTCTGTTCAGCCAGCAGCATTTAGCCTCTATAGAAGATAATACCGACCTACAGCAACTGTTTCATCAGTGCTAGTACCAGAGGCAATGAGATAGCGCTGCCTGCTGCCAGTACACTGGTTTTTTGCTGTTTGATCTGTCTCACTTACACATTCTACCTGAGTCATTCATTAAGCAGTTCATAAGTTCCTACAGACAGGGCGCTGGAGCAGTCTCCATTTACAACATTATGGGAATATACTTCGATTTTAACATATAATATTCTTTTTAAATTTTATTTTGATTGTTGTAAAGGAACATTACATATTATTTACATTTCATTTCTTGAAATAAAATATGTAAATGTGAAAAAAATTTATTTACATCGAAAATAAATTGATTAAAATAGCATTTTTAGAATGTACTTCGTCATTTAGATTCAGACTATATGTACAAACTGCAATCAAATACATTTGCTCCCAGAGTGTCCCATGCCAGGATTGGGTTGACCACCCAAGCAATGGGGATCATCGATCATCAAGTCACTGCTGTCTGAGCTCTGTCGCTCAATTAAAGATGACGGGACCAGACACATGGAGGAAAGCTACCTTGACTTTGAGTTGTACTTCAATAAATCCCAGAGGGTGAAATGAAACATAGAGAGTAACATCAAGAAAAAACCCTCTGGGTTTCCTTCAGATGGCGCTGAAGGTTTTTGTATTTAACGAATTTTTTATTTAAATTAATTCTAATTGCCCAGATAAATATTAAATACACTGATTTGTGACACGAGTATAATTTTAATATGAATTATTCTTTGTAAGAATGAATTATTTTTTGTGAGAATGAATTAAATTTTTTGTTACACAGACCTTTTATAAAAAATATATTAAATTTATTTTCTTACATTCACCTTTTGCGACAAAAAATAATTATTTTGTAATAAGTGAATGTGACAAGAAGAAATATTCATTTTTCGTAATTTTCTAAGTAATTTAATATAAAACATAGTTTTTTAATTAAAATAAGTGAGCTAAATCTGAAAAATTAAATTATAGTAGGATATTTGTGTAGGTTCTAGGTAACTTGGGTTGGTCCTCGCCTGAGACAGGACTGAGCCAAGTGAGCTAGAAACTACACTAATATCCTACTACAAATGAAGATTTATGCCACATACTCCATTCTCTGCCGCATCTTGGGCGTAAATCGGGGCTTCAGTTTCATGACTACAGTGATTCTAAGTTAGTGTCAGGTGTTTGTGAGGTACTGCAACCCCCTTGTATAGATCTGCTTGACAGATGTCCTGGGTATGGAGTTAGTGGCAACATGACTGCTGCTGTGGGTTTGTCTGTTTCCTTATCAGAGGAATTATCCATTACTAATGATACTATCATTTTATAAGACTGATGTGAGCGTAGTATAATTTCTGAACTGTGATCAGATGTGAAAAGTTGGTGCTATACACCTCTGGAAGGTTATATTGTGCATGTATTACAAACACTCTATGTTTTAAGGAAGTAGTTTGATCACTTTACGAATAGTCACCATAGTTTATCATAGCGAAACTTGCAGGGGGGAATGTATGACATGCACTTGAAATGAAATACGGTTCTTACATCGGAATATTGACAATGTTGCATTCCACATCACTAATAGATCGGAAACCACCTTGCTTTAACATCATAGCATGTTTTAGGTGCATTACCAGAGTGCATGTGCTTTCATTCTAAGATCATTTTCTCTCTCTTGGTACTGACCCCAAACGCGAGAACAGTTATGTAGGACTGATAGCGCAATTGATTTACGTAAAATGCTTCAAACTCCATCTGTCTGGAGCTCCATCATGCACAAAGCCACACGTTTTCTTCTTCTTAATGGTCTGTTATATCATCACAACACTTTCATATCTACTAAACACCAATATCGGGTGCTAACCTCTCCGACATGCGCTCATCTGGAGAGATTTTGTGCAGTTGGATGGATGCTATGAGTAACAGTGATGCAGAACAGTAGTTGAAAACCTGGCTTGCTGTGTTCCTCCACCAGACGTGGAATGGTCGGCTGCAAATTTTAGTCGGTGACAATGTTGCAGGGAACTCTGGTCAAAGACAATGCAAAGAGATCTTTCAATCCCTAACAATATCCTAAGAAAGTGAAAATGCTCTGTGACTCCCATCCATATAGGAAAGATGGGCAATCGTAATCGTAAATTACGCACTATAATCGAAGTGCTAGAAATATGTAGATCGCTGTCTGCTATACTTAGTGTACATTATTGAGAATTAAAAATGAATTGATGCACTGCACAGTCATCTATCTACATTCGCAATCTAGTATATGGTAGTCGCAAAGTAGTGTAAGTGTGGTTTGGTGATGATACAGAAATTGGGAAGCAAGCTGGCGTGTCACTGGTAGGAGTTGAAATTATGGAAAAACTGCTAAAATTGATCGCACTATCAACTGTGATGCTTATTACAGTACATCGACTGTTTTTTATCCATCTCATCCGTCTACTGGTACGCTTCTCATTATCACATAATGATTGACTGACATCGCTTGCTTCAGATGGAGAAAGAGTCTTGGTGGAGGGGAAACACCTTCCAGAGGTGGCTAGCACCGAAACAGTGATAAAAAAAATGGCTCTGAGCACTATGGGACTTAACTTCTGAGGTCATCAGTCCCCTAGAACTTAGAACTACTTAAACCTAACTAACCTAAGGACATCACACACATCTTTGCCGAGGCAGGGTTCGAACCTGCGACTGTAGCCGTCGAGCGGTTCCAGACTGCAGTGCCTAGAACCGCTCGGCCACCCTGGCCGGCGAAACAGTGATCGCGTACATGACTGTAATATCAGTAATCAATTGAAATGGAACACCTAGCCATCAGTTATCTCATCACTGTGAAAGATGGGTTTAAATGTAGAGGTCATTAATCGCCTTCAAACAGCTGTTTGGAAATGCACCACAACGCCGCAGACTCTTCCAGTTTCCTTGTGTTGTGACTGTCTTTTACTTAAACTCACTCTCTGTGTGTAGTGGGGACAACAGCATAATTTGCTCCATGTTATATCCAGCTTTCAGTCAGAACCAATGGATCGAAATATGTTAATGTCCGTTTAGAACGTGATGCAGACCTCGAAGTCGTTAAGGAAAAAACCAAATGTATGGCAAATGCTGCTTGGACGTGTTATAGCAGGAAAAAAAGACCATGTATCAAACAACAACACAGGGACCCTCTCCCTCTTGCGACTGATAGTCTGGCATATGGTCCTCCTACAGAACAGGCGATGACACTTTACACTGGTCTGTGCAGCGACTGAGTGGATTTAATGGCGGCCAGCGCACATGCTCGATGCCAGCACACGGATGGTATTTGTTTTCGTATATATATTGGGAGACATGGTCGCGGTAAAATCTTATCGAGTTCTCTGCCAGATGACGTTAGTAGGTTTTTTTGTTGTTCGGGCTTTTTTGTTCTCTGCTGGATGGTACAAAATAACGATGGTACAGAGAATGTTTCGGCAAAAGACGTGAATGCACCCTGAGGAACACAGATCTGCTTCAGACTGCAGTACCTGTATGCAGCTTGGAGACACACTACACTGCAGTAACATAATCCTCGTTATTCTCCCAGTCCTCGTACTGTCTTTTTCTACTACTACCTCACGCTACAGGAGAAAGCAACGTTTGGCGTTGGCCTTACACATTCTAAATAGTTAGTGGAGCTACAACAACATGTTACCATTTCCACCAAGTGATCAAAATTTGGTCCTGTCACATTAACTCAGCTGACCCTGTTTCTACACAGGTTGCAGAAGGTGGGACATATAGTGCTCTCCGACATCTACCCAGTTCCGACTTAAATTGGATCAACCACATGCACAAAGATGCAGGGACTGAGGAACAGTTGCAAGATGCGTAGGGACTGTCTAAAAAAGCCACATTGGGGTTTTACTGTAGCAGATAGGTTCGAAAAAGATGACTCACTTTGTGATATGAGAGTGCCACGAATATGATTCACTAGTGGGTGTAGTCATTAAAAGACGTCGCCATAGGATCCAATGCCAGTATGTGGTTGAATGGAAAAACTTGATTGCAAATCGCAGACAGCATTTGTACCAGAAAGCGTAACACTATAGATCTGAAAAGCCAGTGTACTGGACATAGGATTTTGTACATTTATTACGACCATAACTTATCGTTGCATTTTTTTAAAAAGTGATTCGTCGCATAGCACACCATCTGGTATATGTGATCAATCTCAACCATCATCCTCCCTCGCCTATAACCAAGTGGATGTATTGCAGAACCTCTGACAGGGCATCGCGATACTGGAGGAATATATAGTGGTGGCATGAGGGAGTTGCAAATACTGGTTTCATACAACGTTCCTTAGCCGAATCAGTTTCTAAATTCACCGATTTAGTTACGAGCTTACATCGCCGGCGACGTTCACCCCAGGCTTTCGGTCTGTTAATACACATTCTATATTCAACGTCGCGTTAAGTACAGTGATAAAATATATGTGGGTGGTTTCCTTGGACGATTCTGTGAGGGAGGCGGGAGCGTGCGTTGCGGCGGTAGCCTGTAACTGGAACGACTGAAATTTCGGGTTTACAGCGTATTCAGAAAAAATTGACACCTTAGCATAAAACACTAAGATTAAAACTAAAACTATGACATCCACAGTGCCTGAATGATGATGTCAGCATTACTTTCCTGGGTGTTATTTATTACTTTGAGACACACAACCCTGGCAACTGGACTTTACAGGAGTACTTCAGTACATTTCATTACAACGAGTAAATCATTATGTTGGCACCAGCAACTGCTGCATGGAGTCCACGTAGCATCTGGAGAAAATAGCACATGCTTGAGTGACGTTAATTAATGTGCCTGGCAGGGACCATGTAGAACTGAGCGAGACTGCTATTAACAGTGACTGTGACTGGTACACACTGTTTGAACTGAGAATAAAAGTCTTGAGTGACTTCCACTAGAAGTCAAAGTGCACCTACCTGGCATTTAAGTTGTACTTTCAACCCAATGATGGCAGCAGTGTCTCATGGCATGGACGTGACAAACAAGGCACTGTAAATGTTGAGGTGTGATTCTGATCGATCACTACCTAACCCATTTCAAACAACATAGCATCCTCAGCACAAGAATACGTCTACTACCTGCCTGACTGGTGCCCTGTTAGCAAATGTTTTTCGCCATACCCATATTTTTCTGTTAGAATGTGCCATGATTTTGTCTGTCAAGGCAATCTTTTCCATGCTTCAAGTTCCCAATGGTGCCTGTCATACAAGGCGTGCAGTGGTAACATGTTTGTCAGTACTTTCTTTACTACTCATCAAGGAGGTTGCTGCTTTGGATGGAATAGGTGTTCACTAGTAATTGTGGTCTAGCATTGAATTGGTGTGTAATTTGGGGCATTGTGGTCTGTATATCCGGTGTTAGGAGTAGGAACTGAAAGACATAGGACCCTATCTGGGAGTACGCATTAGGAGTGATTTAAAATGGAATTATCATATAATGTTGATTGTCGGTAAAGCAGATGCCAGACTGAGATTCATTGGAAGAATCCTAAGGAAATGCAATCCGAAAACAAAGGAAGTAGGTTACAGTACGCTGGTTCGCCCACTGCTTGAATACTGCTCAGCAGTGTGGGATCCGTACCAGATAGGGTTGATACAAGACATAGAGAAGATCCAACGGAGAGCAGCGCGCTTCGTTACAGGATCATTTAGTAATCGCGAAAGCGTTACGGAGATGATAGATAAACTCCAGTGGAAGACTCTGCAGGAGAGACGCTCAGTAGCTCGGTACGGGCTTTTGTCAAAGTTTCGAGAACATACCTTCACCGAAGAGTCAAGCAGTATATTGCTCCCTCCTACGTATATCTCGCGAAGAGACCATGAGTATAAAATCAGAGAGATTATAGCCCACACAGAGGCATACCGACAATCCTTCTTTCCACGAACAATACGAGACTGGAATAGAAGGGAGAACCGATAGAGGTACTGAAGGTACCCTCCGCCACACACCGTCAGGTGGCTTGCGGAGTATGGATGTAGATGTAGATGTACATTGTTGCCATATCTCCCTCAAGGTCAATGTCAATTCCCCTCCTGTCTGCCCCATCTCCCCCATCCATATGCACTTCCCTTCCCTAACTACTCTAGGCCACTTGGCTTATTGGTGGGGAAATGGCATGGAATGTAAGAGCCATTGCGTTATTGGTGAAGCATGCTGGTATAGTCTGTATAGTTGCTACATTTCGCTCAACATCAAAGATTCATGACATCGTAATCCAAGATGACGATCTAAGATGGCGGCCTCTCTAATGTTACAATCCACACTGGTAGATACAAGATTGCAATTCAAGATTATGGTGTCTATTACATCACAATCCAAGATGGCGTACTTGGAATGTTTCTCAATTAATTAATTTCAGAATGTTATTCTTCATCAGTATGTGTCATGGGACCACCAGCAGGACGACATACATCGATGTGGAAATGGCACCAAACCTATATTTTGAAGATATAGTGGATGTTCAAAATGTTCCCCAACCTATGAAGGTGGTGTTATCTGACAAGGAGTGGGAAGAACTATACAGCAATTTGAACCATGTCAAGGAGGAATGCGGCTACACTGAACCACCTCAAAATATTGACTTCAGGACCATCACTGCACTCATGCCACATTGAAGTTATCATCTCAATACAAAGGGCAGTGTGTACATTTAAAATTTGTAGGTGTTGTGAACTACCAGTTTGTACAATGCCATAAGATCATGATGGATTTTCATCAAAATCCTGCATTACAATGTTGCCAAGCATATGATACAAGATACAATTCTTGCAATTGAGGAGTTGGACATGTGTAAAGGGGCCTCTATGTCTATTAAACCTACATCTGCTAAATTTACTCCCAGCAGAAATTAGCCAAATTTATAGCTTACAAAATAGATTTTTTGATAAATATTGATGTATGACTATGTTTTAACAGTGTACAGAAATACATAATAAAATAATATTTCTTACAAGATCGTAATATGTTTCACTTCAACCCCTCATATCTATTTTTATTTAATAATTCTAAAAGTTTATAAAGATGAAATAATTGTAGTACAGTCAATAAGGTAACTGATTCTTAATCAGAGGTTTATATGAAAGAAGAGTGGTCTCATTACTATTTTCCCCTAGTTGTCTAAGCTATTATGACTGAGGATTATGATAAGGCTTTTATTTGTATGAAAAATGTAAATCATGGGCAAAAATTATTTTATTTGTTCCTTTTTGCAACGCACACAGTGCAGTTTAATGCAAGGAAGCCTATCAATTTGATACCCTGTAATGCTTATAAAAATGTTCATGCTTAGAAATAAGCACATCACTCTGAAACATTTAATGAAACTTGTAAAACCTGCATGAAATATCATATTGAAAGGGTAGCAATTGTTTAGAAAGTAAATAATTTTCAGTTGCATTGAAATTATGACTCCTTTCAAGTTTTTTACATATTTCAAAAATTAGATTAGACATGTCCTTAGATTTAAGAGACTCAAATAAGTTATAAATATTATTATTCTCTTTCTTGTCATATCTATAGTCTTCCAGCTGCAGCATTTTGACCCATTCAGGGTAAATTTGTTCCAGAATAATGAGGATCATAGGGTATAGTAGGTTTGTTGAAAACATCAATGTCTTGCAACGATCGTTCTTCTGTTGCAGTGATTGAACAGATAAGTTTAGGACTTTAGCATACATTTTTTTCCACCATCTAAAATTATCAACTAATACTGTAAGTTCATCAGACGTGGTGTCAAGTATTATAACATATCTCATTTTCAGCAATGTCTTCTGGGACAGAAGGAATGATAGTGGTGAAATGGCTGTAGATCCCACTGTATTCTTCTTTTACACCTGAAGCAGATATACGAGCAGCGATGATACAGCTGTATATTTTGTGCTTTAAAGTGAGATTCACTGTTGCATATGATATTTATTAAAATAGCTGGCAAAGCGTTTTCCCAGTTACATAATAACTCCAAAATAGTGAACATGTCGAAACGTATAGTAGCACTATTCCCATTCTCACCACAGCAGCAACAAAAAAACTCTCATGTAGGTATCAGTGATGATGACAGTAGGATGTGACATATCTGCATGTGTGACTCATCTTTGGCGGTTTTGTGCAGATAAGTCAGACAAAGCTATCACACCCACCTGTGGTGAAGATAATTCTGTTTAATTCAACATACAGTTTAAATGTCAGCGACAGGAATAGTATTAGTGTGGGAATAATGTCAGCTGATGTATTTACCCAGTGGTGGCTCTCGAAAATTCTTGACATAGTGATGTGAAAGTGACATTATCATTGGATGAGTGGAATTGTCCATGTGAGACTTCAATGTGAATTGCTACAACGTTCAGCTGAAGTATACAATTCACTCAGCAGTATTAGGATATCATACAGTCCCTACAGGAGACTTCCCACTGAAGGTTAAACTTTAAATTGAAAAATTTAATGGATGCCATGTTACATACTGTAGACAAGTGCTCATTTGGCAGCCAGATGTGTACAGCTTCTATGAGAAAATATGGACCAACTTGATGGTGTTAGTACACCACACTTTACGTTCTACAGAAGAAACTGTCGCTCAGTATTATGACACATGGTGTCCTTCCTGTCACAAGGGCATTGCAGTAACTGACTGGTCATGCACTATTACTAAAAACTAAAAGACGAAGAAGAATGGCAAACTTCTAGCGAAAATGTATGTCCATCATTTTGCAGCAAAATGAATTTTGTTATGGGACTGCTAAGACAAACATATGAAATTCGCTTTGGCCCATATATGTATATTATTTCAACCCAAATACTACATATTACAGGATATATGACTGTTTGGCGTTGATAGTGTAACATTCACAACATTCAGCAAAAGGAGCAGTATCCCGTCGCCACAAAAAGCAAAGCCAAACACTATATTTACACTCCTGGAAATGGAAAAAAGAACACATTGACACCGGTGTGTCAGACCCACCATACTTGCTCCGGACACTGCGAGAGGGCTGTACAAGCAATGATCACACGCACGGCACAGCAGACACACCAGGAACCGCGGTGTTGGCCGTCGAATGGCGCTAGCTGCGCAGCATTTGTGCACCGCCGCCGTCAGTGTCAGCCAGTTTGCCGTGCCATACGGAGCTCCATCGCAGTCTTTAACACTGGTAGCATGCCGCGACAGCGTGGACGTGAACCGTATGTGCAGCTGACGGACTTTGAGCGAGGGCGTATAGTGGGCATGCGGGAGGCCGGGTGGACGTACCGCCGAATTGCTCAACACGTGGGGCGTGAGGTCTCCACAGTACATCGATGTTGTCGCCAGTGGTCGGCGGAAGGTGCACGTGCCCGTCGACCTGGGACCGGACCGCAGCGACGCACGGATGCACGCCAAGACCGTAGGATCCTACGCAGTGCCGTAGGGGACCGCACCGCCACTTCCCAGCAAATTAGGGACACTGTTGCTCCTGGGGTATCGGCGAGGACCATTCGCAACCGTCTCCATGAAGCTGGGCTATGGTCCCGCACACCGTTAGGCCGTCTTCCGCTCACGCCCCAACATCGTGCAGCCCGCCTCCAGTGGTGTCGCGACAGGCGTGAATGGAGGGACGAATGGAGACGTGTCGTCTTCAGCGATGAGAGTCGCTTCTGCCTTGGTGCCAATGATGGTCGTATGCGTGTCTGGCGCCGTGCAGGTGAGCGCCACAATCAGGACTGCATACGACCGAGGCACACAGGGCCAACACCCGGCATCATGGTGTGGGGAGCGATCTCCTACACTGGCCGTACACCACTGGTGATCGTCGAGGGGACACTGAATAGTGCACAGTACATCCAAACCGTCATCGAACCCATCGTTCTACCATTCCTAGACCGGCAAGGGAACTTGCTGTTCCAACAGGACAATGCACGTCCGCATGTATCCCGTGCCACCCAACGTGCTCTAGAAGTTATAAGTCAACTACCCTGGCCAGCAAGATCTCCGGATCTGTCCCCCATTGAGCATGTTTGGGACTGGATGAAGCGTCATCTCACGCGGTCTGCACGTCCAGCACGAACGCTGGTCCAACTGAGGCGCCAGGTGGAAATGGCATGGCAAGCCGTTCCACAGGACTACATCCAGCATCTCTACGATCGTCTCCATGGGAGAATAGCAGCCTGCATTGCTGCGAAAGGTGGATATACACTGTACTAGTGCCGACATTGTGCATGCTCTGTTGCCTGTGTCTATGTGCCTGTGGTTCTGTCAGTGTGATCATGTGATGTATCTGACCCCAGGAATGTGTCAATAAAGTTTCCCCTTCCTGGGACAATGAATTCACGGTGTTCTTATTTCAATTTCCAGGAGTGTATATTAGAAAATATTGCTGTGAAAAACCAGGATCAAATGATGAAACATTTCTGTTTCGGTTGTCATATGGAGGTACAGGTCTTTCATTTGAGTCAAACATACTCTAGGATTCCAAAGCAATCGGTGAGGGATAATGCAAACATTATTATCGCTTTCAGACAAAGCAGTTCGAACCTAAAACATTCCAGGGGAGATCTTGACAGGTTAAGGAGGGAATAGGGTAAAGAGAGGTGGGAAGTGGCAACAGGCAACAGGAGGAACAGGCCTAGAACTTTGTCTGACAGTTTCATGGTGAATGTGAAAAATAGATTTAACCTGTTGCTTCAGTTAGAAGATGGTGAGCCTCAATCAGTTGCAGGTGTAGACAGGGCACAACAAACTTTCAGTAGCAAATTGAAAAGTAAGAGTTTAAGGAAATCAGTAAAGAGAAAGAAAGTGTTGTTGTTAGGTAGTTCCCACGGAAGAGGTGTTGGCCAACTTTTGCAGGATGAACTAGGATCAGAATACCAGATCACTAATTTTTTTAAACCTAGTGCTGGTCTGGAGCAGGTGACAGAGGATTTAGGATCACTTTGCAAAGATTTCACTAAGGAAGATACCATGGTTATAGTGGGTGGGGCAGGTAACAGTATTGACAGAGATCCTGGGTACTGTATAGAGTGTGACCTGGCGAAGATTGCATCAGCATCGTAGCATACTAGTGTTGAGTTTGTATCTGTTCTTGGCCGTCATGACCGACCTCATTTGAATTCTTCTGTCAAGAGAGTTAATTTGGAGCTGGAACAGCTGCTTATGTCGGGTGCAGGGTCACACATTGGTGTGGTTCCTGTTGATTCTCTCAGTAGGTGGGATTATACTAGGCATGGCCTTCACCTCAACAGAAAGGGGAAGGGTAAATTGGCTGGGGAAATAGCAGGAAAGTTAAAGGGGGGAGGCACTGTCATCAGTGGTAAAATACCAGTGGTTAATAGGGTTCAGAAAATACCCTTTTTTAGGGTAGGGAGAACAGAAAGAAAGCAAATTTTAAGAGAGGTTATTAAGACAAATTAAGAACGTCTGGACTATTTTTGCAACTGCTACTTATATGAAGATTGCCCTTGGCAAGAGTCAAAACTGGTAATCAGTTAAACTGTTGTCTTATCAGTATGCATTATTATTCTGAACTAAATTTCATACTGAAATGAATTTTAATATGCAGTGCAGAGTATGCGAATATGAAACACTTCCTGGCACACTGAAACTTTGTGCTCGACCACAACTCAAAACTGGGACCTGTGCCTATCTCAGGCAAGGGTTGGGGTTGTTTTGGGGGAGGAGACCAGACAGCAAGGCTATCAGATTAGGGAAGGATGGGGAAGGAAGTTGGCCATACCCTTTGAAAGGAACCATCCCGGCATTTACCTGGAGCAATTTAGGGAAATCACAGAAAACCTAAATCAAGATGGCCGGACGCGGGATTGAACCATCGTCCTCCCGAATGCGAGTCCAGTGTTTCTCAGGCAAGTGCTGTATCGACTGAACTATGAGACCACAACTCATGACCTGCGACAACTGCCTCCACGGTACTGCTAGTTGATGTAGCACTTGCCACAAAAGGGCAAAGATCACAGGTTTGAGTCATGATCAACCACACAGTTTTAATATGCCAGGACACACTAATTTCATAATATAGTGAAACTGGTACCAAGGTGCATTTTTTTTTAATTTGTAGGAAAATGTCATGGAAGCTACTTTTTCCTAACAACTTACCTTTAAATGTACTGTACCTCGAACTGTGTAAATAAGTAAATGCACCAATTCAATCTCTCAAATCATCAATGACAAGTTTGCAATGCACTTCCTCAGGAAAGTGTTCAGATACACTTTGTATGCCAGGTTGCATATGTTTTTGTAAATTTTAAACAATGGGTGTATTTCTCTTTAGGGAGAGACTGATACCACTGTGTTGGGTCTGAATTGCACTAGTGCCTTATGGGGACAAATTGAGGAATAACTGCTTGTTATGACCACACTTAAGTCTGTCTTCATTTGAATTCATTTAATAGTAGGAAGGTTAAAGGGGGGAGGCACTGTCATGAGTGGCAAAATACCAGTGATTAGGATTCAGAAAAGACCCTTTTTTAGGGTAGGGAGGACAGAAAGAAAGCAAATTTTAAGAGAGGTTAGAACTGAGACAAACCTTCAGTTTGAGAAAGAAATCAAAAAACATAATTCCAGCTTATTACATCAGCATAAACAGCTATTGGTTAAGAATTTTCAACAGTCAGCAGATATTATAACTCTACCAAATTTTAACTCAGTCAATGTGAAATGTCAGCTATCTTTATTGCATCAAAATATTCGAGGACTGAGAAATAAAATTAATGAATTAACTATCTGCATAGATGAATTAGAGTCTTCAAACCCAGCTGATATAATCTGGCTCTCTCAACATCATGTGACCACTGGTATAGAACTTTTAAGTGTTACAGGGTTTAGGTTAGCATCTCACTTTTGTAGATCAGAAATGGAGAAAGGACGAGTGGCCACATTCATTAGGAACTGTCATAAATTTAAGAACATAGACATTCATAAATTTTGCCTAGAACAGCATATGGAAGCATGTGCAACAGAATTAGAATTTCACAAAAAATCCTTCATAATATCAAGTGTATATCGAGCACCTGCAGGTAACTTTAATCTGTTTGTAAACCACCTTGAAGCTGTACTGGCCCATTTAACAACCAAAAACAAAGAAATAGTGGTTGCTGGAGATTTCAATGTAGATTTCCTTAAAGACTCTCCCAATAAGAACTTATTTGAGTTAGTAACACTATCATTCAACTTAATTCCCACTGTAAAGTTCCCCACTAGGGTAGCCTCTTGCTCACAAACAGCCATTGATAATATCTTTATAGAAAAGTCCAATGAACAAAATTATATCACAAAACCAATAGTCAATGGCCTCTCAGACCATGACATGCAGTTCCTTCTGTTAAATTTTAATACTGAACAGGATATAAAATCTGTTAAATCTGAGCTGAAGAGGGTAATCAATAAGCAAAAAATTGATTATTTTAGGACACTCCTCAGAGACATTCACTGGACTGATGTTTACAGTGCCCATGGCATGAATGAAAAATATAACACTTTTGCTAATAAAGTGCTTACCTTATTCGAACACTGCTTTCCCCCAAAACTTACCAAGGTTAGAGCAAAGTCTACAAAAAACCATGGTTTACTCGAGGAATAGGGGTATCTTGTAAAACAAAAAGAAAACTGTGTCTAACAATCCGAAACAGTTCTGATGTTGATGCTATAGCACATTACAAGAAATACTGCAAAATGTTAAAGACTTTAATACGGATGTCAAAGCAAATATATTACAAGGAAAAGATAGTCATATCAGATAACAAAATAAAGACAATATGGGATATAGTGAAGGAGGAAACCGGTAGAACCAGACATGAATAGGAACAAATAGCATTAAGAGTAAATGATACATTGGTGACAGATGTGTATAGTGTTGCAGAACTTTTTAATAAACATTTTATAACTGTTACTGAAAAGATGGGGTTGTCAGGTTCGGTAGATGCTGCTATGGAATACCTCAGACCAGAAATTTCAAGCAACTTCCATAATATGAATTTGACCCTCACTACCTCAACAGAAATAATGTCCATCATAAAATCTTTAAAATCAAAAACATCTAGTGGGTATGATGAAATATCAACAAAGTTAATTATAGAATGTGATTCTGAGCTAAGTAACATATTAAGCTATCTGTGTAACCAGTCATTTATCAGTGGAATATGTCCTGAATGGCTGAAATATGCTGAAGTTAAGCCACTGTTTAAGAAGGGAGATAAAGAAATAGCATCAAATTTCCGTCCAATTTCACTGTTGCCAGCATTCTCAAAAATTTTCGAAAAAGTAATGTACAGTCGACTTTATAACCATCTTATCTCAAATAACATACTGTCAAAGTCACAGTTTGGATTTCTAAAAGGTTCTGATATTGAGAAGGCTATCTACACTTACAGTGAAAATGTGCTTAATTCGTTAGACAAAAAATTGCAGGCTACTGGTATATTTTGTAATCTGTCAAAGGCATTTGACTGTGTAAATCACAATATCCTTTTAAGTAAATTAGAGTATTATAGTGTAACAGGAAATGCTGCAAAATGGTTCAAATCTTATATCTCTGGCAGGAAACAAAGGGTGTTATTAGGAAAGAGACATCTATCAGGCATCATACAACTGGGAACTAATTACATGTGGGGTCCCACAAGGTTCCATTTTGTGGCCCTTACTTTTTCTTGTGTATATCAATGACCTTTCATCAGTAAGTTTTGTTTGCCGATGATATAAGCATTGCAATAAATAGCAAATCATGTGTAGTCTTAGAAAGATCAGCTAATAAAATTTTTGTGGACATTTATCACTGGTTCCTAGCCAGTTCTTTGTCACTAAACTTTGAAAAAACACACTACATGCAGTTCAGAACTTGTAAGGGGTGTCCCACAAGTATATGTCTAACAAACGATAAGAAGAAGATAGAAGAAGTGGACAGTGTTAAATTCTTGGGATTACAGCTTGATAATAAATTCAACTGGGAGGAGCACACCACAGAACTGCTGAAGCGTCTTAACATATCTCTGTTTGCAATGCGAATTTTGTCAGACATAGGGGATATAAAAATGAAAAAGCTGGCATACTATGCTTACTTTCATTCCATAATGTCATATAGGATTATTTTCTGGGGTAATTCATCAAGCCAAGCTAAAGTTTTCCGGGCACAAAAACGTGCAGTAAGAGTTATATGTGGTGTGAACTCAAGAACATCCTGCAGAGGCCTGTTTAGGGAACTAGGGATACTAACTACTGCTTCCCAATATATTTATTCCTTAATGAAATTTGTCATTAAAAATATATCACTTTTTCAAACCAACAGCTCAATTCATGGAATCAGTACTAGAAATAAGAATAATCGTCGCAAGGATTTAAAGTCACTTAGTCTTGTACAAAGAGGTGTGCATTATTCAGGAACACACAGTTTCAATAACTTGCCAGCAGCCATAAAAAGCTTAGCAACCAATGAAATTCAGTTTAAGAGAAGCCTAAAGGATTTATTGGTGGCCAACTCCTTCTACTCCATTGATGAATTTCTCAGTAAAACGAACAGATTTGTATATATATATATATATATATATATATATATATATATATATATATATATATATATATATATACATATATATATATATATATATATATATATAAATAACTTCTGCGCAATTTCAGTGCAGTAATGTGTGTGTGTGTGTGTGTGTGTGTGTGTGTGTGTGTGTGTGTGTGTGTGTAAGTACAATCTAACGTCTGCACCATTTCAGTGCAGTAATGTGTCCATTGTAAATAAGTATTATAGTAGTTGTATTACAAGTTATTTACCTTATAAGTAAATAAATAAACTTTTTTATTTTAAATTCAGTGCCTTAGTATTTGTAAAATGACTTTCATACAGTGTTCATTAAAAAATTGGCTATCATTCCACTTGGGACTTGTGGAATGGTACATCAGCTTATTTGTTTTAGTTGTAAATATTTGTCATGTATTGTTTGTTTTCTGACATGTTCCACATCCTGGAGGACCTCCTCATTACAGATCAATTGGAATGGAAGTAAATCTGATCTAATCTAATCTTCTGCATATATATCTTCATGCATACACCGTAAGCCTCTGTACAGTGGATGGCGAAGGGTTTGCTGTACCAATACTACTCAATTTCCTGTTTCCATATGAGTCCTAATTTCTCTTATTTTATGTGCTTGGAACTTATGTCAAATGTACATTAGGTGCAGTAGAAACGTTCTACAGTCACCTTAAAATGCCAGTCTCTAAATTTTCTCATTAGCATTCCTCAGAAAGAACGTTACCTTCCTTCCAGCGATTCCCATTTGAATTCTTGTACTATCTCTGCAAGAGCTGCATGTTGATCAAACCTACAGATAACAAATCTAGCAGCTCGCCTCTCAATTGCTTCGATGTCTCCCTTTAATCTGACCTAGTGGACCCCCCCCCCCCCCAAACACTCGATCAGTACTCAAGACGGTGGCGCTAGTGTTCCATATGCGGTTTCTTTCACAGATGAACCATACTTTCCTAAAAATCTCCCAATAAACCGAAGTTGACCACCATATTCCCCAGTACAGTCTTCACAGGCGTGTTACATTTCACAGCACTCCTCAACGTTACACCTAGATATTTAATTGGTCTGGCATTGTCAAGTAGTACATTACTATTGCTATGTTCAAACATTATGGGATTGTTTTTCGTACTCATCTATTTTAACTAACTTTTTCTACATTTTGAGCTAGCTGCTATGCATCACACTGAGTAGAATTTTTTTTGTAAGTCATCCTGTATCCTCCTACAGACTCTCAACTGTGACATCTTTCCCTAAACCACAGTATCATCAGCAAACAGCCACAGATTGCTGCTCACCCTGTCCATCAGATCATGTATGTACACAGAGAATAAGAGCGCTCCTACCAAAAATCCCTGAGGCACTCTTGACAATACCTTTGTCTCTGATGAACACTCGCCATCGAGAATATCTTACTAGAACCTAATAAATAAGAAGTCTTCGAGTGAGTCACGTATTTGGGAACCTATTCCATCTGTTCGCACCTTCGTTAACAGTTTGCAGTGAGGCATTGAGTGAAATACTCTCCGGCGATCTAGGAATATGGGATATGTCTGTTGCTCTTCATCCATGGTTTGCAATATATCATGTGAGAAAAGGCCAAGCTGAGTTTCGTACGAACGATGCTTTCTAAAATTGTGCTGAATTGGGCACAGGAAATGTATTGTATACTAACTGAGAATACAGCAAACTGATGTTAAGGATAATGGTCTGTAATTTCTCAGGCCACTTCTTTTATCCTTCTTATATACATGAGTCATCTGCACATTTTTTCATTCATTTGGGACTTTGTGCTGGGCGAGAGATTCACGATAATGAAGCACATTAGGAACTGACATGACATTCAATGAATTTATAACCATATATTGAGATAACTGGAATCACACATAGTACAGGTTTTTTTGTAATTGATATAAAAATTTAAGGACTGGAGCTATAAACGAAATTTTGAGGTTTTCCTTTTAAAAGATAATGCACCAGTATGTAACTGTGTCGGTTAACTGCATACCATGGGCAAATATGGTCATGTGGTGCCTTTTCAGAGGCAAATGTAAGCGGGCTTCAGAACTGAATTACTGAGTATTCTTGTAGATGTATGCAAAACTATTCAGTATGTTGCTACACAACATGAAACGAGCATTAGTAAACTATGGAACACAACAGAAGAATTTCATATATTACTGTATTGGATGATGGACATTGAAACTGCACTTGCATCTATATAGAAAGATAAGGTTAAAAGGTAATTACATCATTGTTCATTACACTATGGAAATTTTTGTATGCTTCTCATGCATTCATTCCTAGAACGTGATGCACAGACCAAACAGCCACTGACGCGAAAATGGATTCTATCAGCGAAAGCGTTAAACGTCAAATTAGAAAAAGCCCAATGAAAACCTTAAAAACTGTTCTACAGAAATAGAAATACTTACTAGAAATGTTAAGACAAATCCTGAACGAGCTGATCAGCATATTAACACATATTATGATAAGTCTGAGCAACTGTTAAATGTAAGATCCGAGAGCACGTGGAAGACAATCAATATGCTAGCTGCAAGGATTGTTGTACTTGAAAAAGATACGAAAATACTCTGTGCTGAAGATGTCCACAAAGGTATCGAGAATGTAAATACCTGAGAAGAAAACATTGGTAAAAGTATCTGAGGTATAAATGATCAAGAAGAAAGCATCAGCAAAACCATCCAGGATATGAATCCTCTGGAAGAAAGAATGAGCAAAGGTATAAGTGATATAAATGCTTGATAAAAAGCTTTACTAAAAGTGTCATGGATATAAATGCTCAAGAAGCATCAGTAAAGTATCAAGGATATAACTGCTTGAGAAGAGAGCACTAACAAGTGTAATAGAAACATGAAAGCTGGGAATCAAGGCATTATAACAGACATTTTAGGTTAATCGATAGGTTAACATTAAATGCTTGTGAAAATGTAAAAAATCTCCCATGCAGCAAATATGAGAGAATATAAGCTGAATACTATTTCAGATTCTGTTTAATATGAAACAGCACATCAACAAAATGCACGGTTATCAAGGTGCAGAAGGCAATTCTACATAAATTTTGACTGTTAAGTTTACAACAGTTGGAGCGAGCTGATTCTCTTCCAGAAACGCTTAAGCCTGTTGCTAATACTCTCAATTAATTTTCAAATGAGCAAGAAGCCAGATGCAGGCAAAGAAAAAGTAGCTATTGCTGACATCATTAATCGTTACAACACTAAATTAATAAAATATATGGAGTCAACAGGGGAAAGGCAAACATGCTGTGTACACAACATATAATTACAACTGAGCATGCAATACATTTGGGGTAGAGAATCTGAAAGAGAAGCTGGTTTACTGAATGTAATATTCGTAAAAACATCAAACATATATATAAAACAGCTGCATTACTGAGTAATTATGAGACAGTAGCTCAAGAACTCCACAAAGCTGCATGCAAAAAACTTACCTCATATACATGTTATAATAGAAGTGGGGCGGGGCAGGTTAGAAATGCTGCGTAATACGTTTGATCACTATTTGTCGTCGTACTGTGCACTACACAAGATCCAACTACTTCAGTACGGCGTCTGATCACCAGTCCGTTTCTCTAGATACGGAGATATTGTTCCGATGGCGTTAAAAGGAGCATTGAAGAAAAACACCATCAGTACTTACGTTTGCAAAGTCCGCATAAACTCTGATAGCAAACTAGCCAGTAAAATCTTATAACAATTTTCGGGTGGAGGGTGTTTGCTTCATCTCTTTAGAAAGATGTCAAAATTCTGCAACAAGTTCTTTTATTTCTTTAGGTTCAAAATAAAACTAGCCATCAGCCCACATTTAATTAACGAATAATATCACTGTCCTCAGTTCACAGTTTAGACAACCCAGTAAACACACAAGACAGACAGGAATGTACTTAAGTCCAACCCGAACTATCATGCGATTTACAGTCATTACTCTGCTGCAATATACGAGTTTCACATTCAGACCTTTTCCAGTGGATATCTAACAAAGAAATTGCTCGCCAAATATTCCATAGACGAATATGAAGCATGCCACACGGAATTTTACAAAGGCCGAAAGTTCACAAGCGGTTCTCTTTCCAACAAAACAATCCAAAAACTTCCACACTTCACAAAACTGTCCGTAAATGCAACTACTATTACGGACACACAGTCTGGACGCAAGAAGCCAACTATTTCTTCATTTTACACATAATACAGATGGAAGCATTCAACACGACCTGCACGTCCAATAGCTGACTAGTGACTGTCTCACTGTCGTTTCTTCCAGGACCTATAACTACTTGCAATGCGCGGGAAATGCTTAACTCTGATTGGTTGTTCAAAATGACCAACCAATCAAAACAATCCTTCGAGATCATTTTCGTGCTAAAACTGTCTTACGCCAATCAACATTCATAGATGCATTTATGTCACTTCATCATGCAAATAATAATAAAATGTTTAACAAAACCAAATGAAAAGAAAAATAATTTTGAAATAACTTTAGAAAACTATTACTCTGCAAATGGCTATTCTGGTTGCCTTCTTACAAAAGCACGTACCCTTGGGCATACGTCATTAGCACGGTGCGGAAAGTACATTTTTCATTGCAACTTGCTTAACACTTTCCCATGACATAGTTACATAATGTTTAACATGAGGTAATATTGAATTTTTTCGTATGTCCCACATACACAATCTCCCCCATTCTCATTTACTCACACAGCAACACATTAAATAAATACTGATCTTTACTGAAGTTTGTATTACAAAAATGAAAAATAGTTAACATTTTTAATTATGAAAATTCAAACAATTTGACCTAACATTTTGGGAACTTCAGCAGTGATTCCAAATGATATTAAAGACAAACTGTTATGAATCATAACTGACTTTAACCTTACAAATGTCGGTTTGGGATGTTTTAGGTAATTTTCCCTAACTCTGAAAGTATGCCAGCTACAAAGTTGAGATTCTTACACAATCTTCTTTTTAATAACAAAGGGCAGTATACTGACTTTAAACTAAATTGGATGGTATTTAATATAGTTTATTTAGATTCTTAGGGGCTTGAATATTCTGTCTCTCGAATTGATACAGGTACCGCTTCCCACAGCTAGGCTAACGACAGGTGTGAATGAGTCACGCTAAGATACAAGAGGCTGTTTCTATCACTGCCAATGGCTCCAAAGCTACGAGTTGTACTGCAAAGTAGTGCAATAAATGTTATTGCGTATTGACTCATGACAATACACACCTCATAAGAACCTAAAATTTCTCTTGAGAATGTTTTATGGTTATTATGGCCATAAATGTTATTTAAGAATGATTTCGATATCTACACCGACACTGTCAAATCTAAATTGTTCTTGCTAAAATCTATGTTAAAATGAAATCTTTCTCGAATAAAAAAAATTTCTAAGATTATGTTATAACATTATATTCAGTTACATCAATAGTCAATGGCTTTGGCTTGATGTCATACAGTAAATTCTTATACAAATAATTTTCAATTCTTTTCTTCCACAATCCAATGCTACAACATTTTCTCTCAATTTAAATTTACAAAATGTTCGTATAAGAGAATTTTTACATAAGTTCTTGAAACAACAACCTCTTTTCTAATCAAACTTTTACATTTTCCACATAATATTTAACCAAAAACAAGAATTCTATTTCGTTGCATAAGTAGCATCCAAAAACTTTACTGAAATATAATCCAGGCATGACAAATCGTGTCCTTTCCTAAACCATACACTGCAATGGGGGGGTCGTCTCCAAATTTAGCACTGTCCTGACAGGAAATTGGGGTTTCGAATACTTTCACAGATGAAGCAAATAGGTACGGATCACAAACACTTACACCTGGATCACATAAGGGCTTGTCACTAGGGTACAGCATCTGGCTTTGTCTCAACATCAGATTCTCTCTCACTCCCATATGCGGTTCTGTCACCTTTTCCATACCTGCAATATACAGCATGTCTAAGTGTCCATCCTTAGCATTTACGTCCTAATGTAACACACACATTAAATCCTAATAAATCATGTTTCTCAAAGCTTGACTTTCAGATTCAAAATTTAAAATTTCTTCGAAGAAATTTTTCAAAACTTTTTTTAAAAATTTTCCAAACTTTACTGTAGTAACTTTTTCTTTATACTTAGTATTAATTAACTCAGTGAAAAATGAATTAACTATTTCCCTCAAAAAAAGTCAACAGTACCTAAAATTGGTACTACTACTGAAATCTTTTTTTCTAAACTCTGTTTTAATCATCACGCAAGTTACTGTTACAAATATTTCTGATACAACAATTTACACTTTCTTTGTTAACCTTCTTTCAGAAAATTTACTGCTTGACTTTACACAAGTAAGCTATTATATACTAGGAAAATATAAATCATTAAATATATTGAAAATAAATTTCTGCCACCATCTGTGGCTCTGAAAAATATAATTATACATTATGTAAGGAAATACTAAACTATTGAACACTGCAAACTATTCAGGCAACTTTCTGTAGTTCTGCAACTCCTCCTATATACATTATATACAAAAAGTACAAAACCATTATATCAAATTACTGAAAATTACTCATGCCCACTTCAGTTGTTCTGTAACACATCTTGTACACAATATTCAAAGAAAATACACATTATTGAAACTACTAAATTCCACTTAAGTCATCCTCTCTGTGGACTTCAAAACACCTCATATACCATTTCATTTACTCATTATGCAGGCAATCTTCTCTTGCCTTGAACACATTTCTTACAACAATATCTCTACATATCGAAGACTTCAGAAAATTAATCACATTAGTGTATGCTTTACTATCTCATTTTCATTTCTCTCTCATTCTAATTGGTGTTTCAGTCATCTACTGGAACACTAGCTTTCTCCTGCCTCTCTATTCTTTGTATAGCACTATGTACACTATTTACTGATAGGAAAGAAGGAAAGATGATAGCAGAAGTACTGAATGATTAAGAGGAAGGTTGACAACACGAAAATAAAAGG
This sequence comes from Schistocerca cancellata, assembly GCF_023864275.1. NCBI lineage: Eukaryota > Metazoa > Arthropoda > Insecta > Orthoptera > Acrididae > Schistocerca > Schistocerca cancellata. The sequence continues at coordinate 205,747,826 of NC_064629.1, read as the reverse complement.
AAACAGTACTGCCAAAAACTCTGAACGCCTGTTGTTCGTTAAACACATGACAACGCAAAGAATGTGTGCCCCCTGACGTTTCTTAGTTCCTGCTGTTTAATTGCTGTTCCATTAAGTATCTTTTCAGGTCTGGTATGTTTCTGCTTCCCAACCGCTTGAATGATTTTATATCAACATAATGACTTTCTCCTATCCCAGAAGGACCTGCCTCATTCGCTTCTACATTATCATCTATCTCTTCAGTGTTTACCATGGTCCTGCAATAACGTATAGGCAGATCTTTGACAATAAATCCTTTTTCTCCAACAAAGGGAGTGGATACAATTTCCCCCCAGTACATTTATTATCGCCTTCATTTTTCCAAAGTCTAATCTTCCCTTGTATTTATGTAAGAAATCGGCCCATACCAACATTTCAACACTAAGTCCATTAATAATAAAAAAATTTAATTCTATTTGTACTCCACTTACTATGATTGGTAACAACATTTCCTATTTAATCACCTTCCTGCTTTTCCCAGTGGCGACCACAATTTTCAGCCCACTCATGGACATTATCACTATTTGCTCATATTTAGGGAGAGCATTCACAAAATTCTGGGACACTGCACAAACTTGAGAATCAGTATCTATTAAACAAGGAAATTTTTCTTTAAACACAGTGACTTCAATGATAGGTTGTCCAACATATTCCCTTCTGATTATACACTCAGACTCTCTAATAAATCATCCACTACTTCACATATGTCAGACCTTACCCTTTCCATGGAAAGTGCACTTAACTGGATCCCCTTTTGCTTCATTAATCGTGGCGGCCTTTACTGTCCTGTCCACTATAGATAAATCGAAATATCTCTCTAACTTTTCACCCTCTGTACTCACTTTTGTTTCTGCAACCCCATCCGAGATATTGCCAGAATTATTTAAATCATCTCCTTCCTCTTACTCTTCCAACTCTTCTTCCTCATTCTCGATAATTACTTGATTCAACCTATTCACATCCTCCTCCAGTATTTTCATAGTTTTCATTCCACCGTCTATAGGTAGCCTGTTGTTTGTTTCACAGTGCTGATTCACCCTAAACTCCTGACCTTAGTCTTCACTTTCTGTATTTAGTTCCTTCTTAATATGGTTCCTGCGATCTTTATTTGAGATTTCCCTTTCACAAGAAACTACTGAATTTACTGAATAACCAAATTGTTTTGCAGTGTCATTCTCCTCCACCCTTCTATTTTCTATTCTGCTACACCTATGCTGTTTAGTAGATTTCTTCTTTACAAATGGCATCACTAGTGGGTTTAATCTGTATGGTTTCAGTCTGCAAATTCTAGAGTCATTACAGACTGCTAACAGTTTTCCTCCTGTGTGACGTCATTACTTCTGACATTTCTATCACCTGTCAGGCCACACCTACCCGTTACGTCATCAGACTGCAGATGACGGCAATCAAAATATTGTACTCTGTCATTGAAACTATTTCCAGTAGAACCACATCTCCCCCAATATCTGACTCTATAACTGTTCACATGCTGTATGCCTATTCTGTTTACATTAACTTCGGCTCTGTTGTCGATTGGTCTAGTGGGAGGCCTTAAATCTCTCCTAGTATTTCTTCCTCTGTTAAAATATTTTCATCTCTTTCCAAATAATGCACAAACTGGTCATTGTAGTCCCTGGGTGCAGAAATTATCTTATTTTGCTAATACAATGGCAATTTATTTTCAATTCCCATAATAATTTCTTCTGTTTCTACTTTGGCATTCAAATAGGACAATACAAATCTTTTTATGCTATCTCTCTTGGGATCGTCTTTTCCCCCTGCCCAGAATTTATTTAAAGTCTCCATTTGCTTTCTCTTTCCCCAACACTCATTGAAAAAGGCCTGTTTGAACTCCACTAATCTGTCGTATTTATCTGAGGCCAAGTTTCCCGAAATTCTTGCCTCTCCCATCAAATTTGAAGTAATGAATCCTATCTTCTGCTTATCACTCCATACTTTTAGCGAAACCACATCAAAATCACTCCAAATTTCTTTTGGATGAACAATTTTACTAGGATCAAATCTCAAAAATTGGCGATGTGTTACATAAGCAATTTAGATGATTCTACTACACCATTAGTTACTACACAGCCACTATGGTTGTTAACATTTTGCTCCACTTGGGTTAGTCTACCCTCATGCTCTCAAAATTGCTCATTCACACTGGTACTGAATTGCTGGGTATGGCAGCTTGCATACCAAACTTTGCACACACACATCTTTTCCTTCTTTGATTTTGTTTGCTAATACAGTGTGACTTTCCTCACAGTGCATTTGTACATTATGGACCTGTTCATTAACTTTGTCTAATTTCAAATGTAACTGTTGCTTTGACGGTTAGTTGTCCTCAGCAACTTGCTCAACCTGTGCAGTTAGTTCACTTTTCACAGTCACAATAGCAGTATTACATTCTTGTCTGACCTGATTAATGTCACTTTTAACATTGTTACTGAACAAAGTCACCTCATTTTTCCAAGAATCTCTCAAATTCAACATTTTATCCTCCATTTTAGCTTCCATTTCCACTGACAAGCTATTAGAAAACCTAATCAACTTCAGTGTGTAACTAATTTATTTCCAAACCAAATTTATTCATACTAGTATCAATGTTAGTACCCATTTTATTTATTTTATCATCAATATCATCACTTAATGACGTTTTAATGTCGCTACCCATTTCCTTCATATTAACATTCATCTGATTCATATTATTTAGAATATTTACTAACATACCTGAAACACTACCTCTTGGTTCACAAGCCACTGATACTGGTTCCCATTTCGTTTTAGGAATAGCTACAGGCATATAGTTAACATCGGCTTCCACTGTACTTAGTCCATTATCTACCCAATAGTTAAACGACACTGACACAGATAAACCACTGTCCTCTGTCTGTGATACTTCAAAACTGAAATTACCTATCACTGACTCATCTTCATAATTTACATTACCTAAATCTACCTTCAGTTTCGTATCTACTATTTCCTGATTGTTTTCAGCCATTCTGCAAAGTTTCTTGGCACACACACACACACAAAACTTTAAATGGAACACTATTTATCTTTGGCCTCGTCCGGTTGACTGCATGGCAAGATGCAGTCCACGGCAAGATGCAGTCCACCAAGCTCTGCCTAGGTTGAACCAGTATACGGACCACTGCTTCCGCCATGACTACCAACCGCTCCAGATGCCAGTGCACTGCAGTAGAAATGCCGTCCCTTATAGTTGACCGGCCACTGATGTAGTCTGCCAACTAGTTCCACTAACTGCCGATTCTTGATGAAAGTTCATTTACACACGTGTCTATTGTCCTATAGTTCCTTTTTACACACACATGTGATTACTTCCCAAGTTCACTTAACACTGTTGCTTTTATAAAGTTCCTACACATGCGAACTTTCCCAGCTGATAAAGCACCAATTGCGCTGGGGCGGGTTAGAAATGCGGAGTAACACGGGTGTGACAATAAAATAATGAGACTGATTTTTTTTGCAAGATGAGGCAACCCTGCAGGCTAGCGTAGGCACAATATCTTTGACCTTGGTCTATAAGCTGCTTCTAGTCCAAGCCGCATATCGATGCATCTGCTCAGTCGTATGTCGTGCTGTAATAAGTTAACATGTGCTTGTGTCTCTCATCACGGAAATGGAACTGCATAACATTGCGCAACGGAATGCCATTTCTTTTGGCGTTAAATTGGGTGAAAACGCGACGACAATTTACTGTAAGCTGCAGAAGGATTTTGGAGAGGAGGTTATGTCAAGAGCTCAAGTTTTTCGTTGGCATAAAATGTTTAGTGAAGGCAGAACGAATGTTGAAGATGAAGACTGCAGTGGACGAAATGCATGCTTGTGTGCTTCTTTGATTCCAAGGGAATTGTTCATAAAGAGTGGGTGCCTCCTGGACAAACAGTTAACCAATATTACTACAAAGAAGTTTTAGAAATACTTCATAAAAGAGTTCTTCATGTCCGTGCCAACATTGCTGGTAATTGGATTCTGCATCACGATAATGCGCCATCCTATACTGCTCTGTCAGTATAGCAATTTTTAACCTCAAAACAAATTTCAGTACTACCACAACCACCTCATTCACCAGATATCGCTCCATGCGACTTTTTCTATTTCCAAGAGTCAAAACGGCGGTCAATTGACACCATTTTCAAACAACACAAGATGTCAAAAAAGCTGTGACCAGGGTCTTGGAGGATATTACGGAAGATGAGTTCCAGAAATGTTACCATCAATGGCAGAAGCCCTGGAAAAAGTGTACAATCAGAAAGGAACTACTTTGAAGGAGATGACACTAAACTTGACTAATGCGGTAAGCAACATTTTTTTTCACATCGGTCTTATTACTTTATTGTCCCACCTCGTATGTTTGATCACTGTCTCTCATCGTTCTGTGCACTACACAAGTTCTACCTACGTCAGTATGGCGTCTGATCACCAGTCCGTTTCTCTAGATACGGAGATATTGTTCCGATGGCGTTAAAAGGAGCATTGAAGAAAAACACCATCAGTACTTACGTTTGCAAAGTCCGCATAAACTCTGATAGCAAACTAGCCAGTAAAATCTTATAACAATTTTCGGGTGGAGGGTAATTGCTTCATCTCTTTAGAAAGATGTCAAAATTCTGCTTCAAGTTCTTTTATTTCTTTAGGTTCAAAATAAAACTAGCCATCAGCCCACATTTAATTAACGAATAATATCACTGTCCTCAGCTCACAGTTTAGACAACCCAGTACACACATAAGGCAACCAGGAATGTACTTAAGTCCAACCCGAGTTATCATGCGATTTACTGTCATTACTCTGCTGCAATATACGAGTTTCACATTCGGACCTTTTCCAGTGGATATCTAACAAAGAAATTCCATATTGGATGATATTTAATATAGTTTATGTAGATTCTTAGGGGCTTGAATATTCTGTCTCTCGAATTGACACAGGTACCGCTTCCCATGGCTAGGCTAGCGACAGGTGTGAATGAGTCACGCTAAGATACAAGTGGCTGTTTCTATCACTGCCAACAGCTCCAAAGCTATGAGCTGTACTGCAAAGTAGTGCAATTAATGATATTGCATATTGACTCACGACGTTGCAGAAGGGTCAGATGATTTATATCAAGTAGATATTGTAGATAAGCAGCAATATTCATCAGTAAATGAACACATCAAATAAATTTTAGTAGTCATTGATACCTTTTCCACAGATTCTTCCACTGTACCAGAGAAAACAAATATGTGGAAGGAAGTGGCACAAGTGATGGAGAACTTGATGCAGACAGGAACAAATCGATGTCTTGGAAAACTTCAAACTGTTCATGGTGGTGAGTTTTATATTAGATATTTCAAGATGGCACTATAACAGCACAGAATACATCACTAATCAACATTCACCCACAACAAAGCAAGTATCATGGAACTTTTGAACAGAATGATAAAAATCCACATCTGGATGCATTTTAATTTTCATGGATCATGCCAACAGACAGATAGTCCTCCATAATTAACTTAGTTGTTTAATCTAATTATAAACTGAACAATAGAAATCCAACGGATTGATGTTCAGACTAATTAGCTTTTAAATACAGTAAATATTAGAACCATGCAAACAGAAATTTAATGTAGGTGATTTGTCATGTATTTCAGAGTAGAAGATTGCATATCAGAAATAACCTTAAATAAATGTAATTCATCCACAAAAGGAGTGGCTTAGAAGGAGCTTGTTCAACCGATACTTGAGCATTGCTCATCAGGCTGGGACCCTTATCAAATAGAGCTGATAAAATAGATGGATAAGAAGCAACAAAGAGCGACACATTTCGTCACAGGGTCGTTTAGTTGGCCTGAGTACCTTGCTCAACAAACTCCAGTGGCAGCCACTACAAGAGAGACATAGTGCATCATGGAAAGGTTTACTACTGGATTTTGAGAGAGTGCTTTCCAGGACGAGTCGAACAACACTACTGCCTCCCACATACATCTTCCAAAATGATCACTTTTAGAAAATCCGAGAAATTAGAGGCTTACTGACAATCATTCTTCCTATGCGCCATTCGTAAGTGGAAGAGGGACAGAGTGATTAATTAGTAGTACCAGAAGTACCTTCTGCCACTCAACATCAGGTGGCTTGTGGAGTATTGATGCAGGTGTAGCTGTAGAAATCATACCTACTGCACTGATCAGTGGAAGTATTTGCTGTTCCCAAAGTGTAACGAACAAATCCTAGATCGTAAATCATAAAAAATGGCAGTAGTAATCAAATATCTGGTATCTTTTACACAGAAGAATTACAGAGAAATAGTGAATCAGACATGTTTCTCATAGTGCCTGTCGTAAGGCGATGGGAGAATAAGGTCTTGGTTCAGTGGCTTGGTTTACCTTCATCACAAAACAGCTGGATTGAAGTTAAAAATATGATATATACTCGTAACAAGGTACGCAAACCTTCCAACCATGCCATACCATCTGGTAGGAAGTACATCACAAATGGTAGCTGCGGTATTTTCGACAAGCTGCCTGAAGAATAACATATTCCCTTATATAAATATTGCAGACAAGGAAACAAGTTGTAAAAGTGGTTAGCACATGGTGAAAAGGGAATTAATCAGTTGGAAAAAGCTTGCAAAGAATTCGATGTCGCGTATGCTGCAAATAAAGACTTTGTGGGCTTTCATGCTGTGTGCTGATAAATAGAAGCAAACACGTGCAAGAACGGACACGAGCAAGGGACAATGTATCGAGTTGTGCCTGTGTACTTCAGAATCCGCTAGGGGATTACATAAAGATGAAGAATTGGGGTTGTGTGTGTGTTCTGAGTGCGTAAGCATGGGCTTTATGTTTTGTGTGTGTTTTATTGGTCCCTAAAGTGGTGCGCAAGGTTTAATTTTATTCGTTTGTGAGAAGCGTCTGGTGGTTCTTGCCCTAAACTTTGTAGGAGAATGTGAGGCGAGGTTTGCGTTCCTTCATAAAATTTTGTAGTCTTATCCTGAATAAGTATGTAGATTTTGTGTTAGCCTAAAAGGTCTCTTGTATATATGTTTGGGATGTATCTGCCAGCACCTGAGCTGACTGGGAAAATTTTGTTTTGGAGCCACTCCAGTCTTGTTAGTGCTGTGTCTGACGCCACAGGATGACCGGCAGTATGAGCTGACGCCAGAAGAGGAGTTTGCACTGAACAGTTAGTCTGTTACCTTTCAGGGTGAGACACTATCTACAGAAAAGAGCAAGTCTTTGTTTGCTGGAGTGGCGAGATGTTTCTTCCATATTAGCCGTCGATCACTCTCAAGGCCAAGATAAGAAATATAGTTTCTCCAAATCAATTCCCTGCTGTAAATAATGAGTTGACGATCAGGGAGCTTGATTTTGGGGGTAAAATAGATGTCGCCATCGTGGCTTGCCCTTTGTGATTTGCAGAAGGTCAATTAATTCAGAGAGGTCTGCAGCAAGTGTGAGAGGTCTTATAGATTTATCTTGACAGGGGTGCTGGGTGCTTGTATCGAATGGAAAGAATCACTCCAACATATATTTAACCTGACAAGTTTAACTGTCTAAAATTCCCAGCTACAGGGAAAATGTGTGGTCCTACACCCCAACACATATTTAACTGGGTAGGCTTAACTGCCTAAAATTCCCAGATACATGGAATGTTTGTGATCTTATGAATTTAACTTGACAGGGGTGTAAGGAATGTCTACTTGAAATTCTCAGATCACATGTCTGTAGGCAACACAATTAATTCCACTGTCAGCCTATTATTCCCTGGTGTAAGAATTGTGTGTGATCTGGCGTGTTTAATGTGATATACATATTGGGGGATGTAAGGAATGTGACCAAAGAGTCAAAGGGTGGCCACAAGAATGCTGGTGCAGGTAGACACAGGCACACTACTGGCTATGGTGCTAACGAGGAGCAGTGAGGGACGCTGCAAACTAGTTTGGTGGCATGGCAGTGTGATGTATCTAGTAGTGAGGGGCACATATTGCTCGTTTGTTGGAATGTCAAAGAAAACAGGTTTAAATCATTCAGTGAACATAGTTTCTTGCGCGCCATATTTATGGATGGTGAAGGTGTTCATTCCACTCCATATTACTTCATATGGGTCGGATTATGGAGGAGTAAGAGGCGGACATACATCGCCATCACACAGCCAAACATGTAATGAGGTTTTCAAATCTTTGAAAATGAAAGGATGACATTGTCCATTGCATTGCGAGCTATGTAAATGAAGTTCTTGTATTAGGAACTCCAGTTTTTATATAAGTCCAGTGTGGTCACAGGAGGGCTGAGCTGTAGGGAGTGCTGATGCAGTAAAGTCACTAGGAAAATCCAGCTGGTGAACAAGACAAACCATTTTTGCTGGCTGACTGTAGACCGAGCAGAGTCCTTGTCAATGAATTGCCCCAAGCAGCTGTGTGGCACATGAAAATAGATTTCAGGGCGTGGTGCATGCACTCCAACATGCAGTTACTGGTAGGGTAAAGGGTGTGGTATGAATGTGATGAATGCCTCAAAGAGTAAGGAGCTCGTCGAACAGAGAACTCTCAAACCAGTAACCACAGTCAATTGTAATTGAAAGATGAATTCTATGACGAGAGAACCAAGCGCCCACTAGTGCTTTGGCAATGAATTCAGCAATGATATTTGCAATTGATATAGTCTCTGACCACCTGATACAATGATCAACAGTAGTACGCAAGTAATGGTGACCATCTATACAAGGTGACGGGACAACGAGATCCAGATGTATGTATGCGAAACCTGCCATTGGGAGAGGGAAATCTTGAATCGTTGGGTACACATGCCATGAAATTTTGGTTATCTGGCAGAAAGCGCAGGAGGATGCCCTCATACAGTTGCCTTTCTTAACATCTAGTCATACCACCTTGCTTGACATGAATTTCACTGTGGATTTGATGCCAGGATGAGACAAGTTGTGGCGTTAAAGACCTTCCAGTGCTATGGCAGACAACGCCGTGCGCAATTCCCTATCGTCAGACAGTGCCTGTGCTGTATCACAAGAGTTGAACATCCTGTGTTCCACTGTACAGAACGTGCTTCGAACCATTCTCAAAAGGTTTTCGTACAAGATCCTTACTGTACAGCAGCTTGCACCACAGGACGCACAACGACGTGTTGACTTCACTGCCCACTTTCTCACAAGTGTTGAAGTTGATGAGGGCTGGCCCTCGACCATCCTATGGACAAACGAAGCTCATTTTTCTCTGATGGATTAGGTGAGCATGCAGAATTGCCGAGTGGGGGATCTTCACCTCCAGTCACTGTGCATGAAGTTCCTCTGTATGGTGAACATGTCACCATATGGTGTGGTTTCACGACTACGTTCATCACTGCCTCATTCTCTTTTAAACAGGTTGGCGCTCAAGGACCAAAGACGTGCAGTGTGAATGGCCAGCGTCAGTGCACTATGCTTCTCCAGCATGTCGTACCCCCCCCCCCCCCCCTCCACCCTTACAGCAGAAAGATTCATTGAACTCAACAGGTTTAATACAAGATGGGGCCCCACCACTCATCGGTTGTGAAGTTCAAGCGCTTCTCCGAAACACATTTAGAAACCATCGAATTATCAGACAATCATTTCCAAATGCTTGGCCAGCATGATCACCTGATCTCACTCCCTGTGATTTCTGGTTGTGGTTCTACCTGAAGGATAGGGTTTACCAGGGGAACAGTTACACATGAAGCATAGCATATCAAGAGAGGTAGTCAGCATACCTACGGACATGCTTCGTTTTGCTGTGTTGTGCTTTCAGACTCTTCTGAACACTAATGGCCCAATATTGACCTCATTTTGTAGCAGTAATGGTACCAGTATGTAATGGTATTGCTGATTGCTAGCACCACATTAAAAGTGTTTCAGCTGAATTGATTCTGCGTTATTTCTCTTCCCCATGTCCTTGACATAAATGATACCAAGTTTCGTCCTCGTGTGGTAATTAGTTTCCATGTTATAACATTTTAAATAAGGAAAGTTTAATTATAACCACATGGTAGTTTCTCACATAAGCTGCAAGAAATGAACACAATACTTTCACAATCACACAGTTTCTCTGTGCTCTGTCGAAACATATGTTTTTAACGTTTTTGGAATTACGTTCCATGTTGGATGTCTTGATCCTTGAATTCCCTTGTTGTAACATAGTTCACACCCACTTATTTGTTGTTTTCATTTCTATGAGACGTCTATGTGGCATCTCATCTGCTTGCACTATTTATCACATTTACTTGCGGCGCTAACGTATTCTTACCACATGACTCATATTCTATAACCAATGTATAGTATTACTGCCAAGAATGCAGAAAGAGAACAAATATTTCAATGACTGGACGGACAGTTCATAATGTTGCGAAGGAAAAAAAAAGTGGATCGAAGGCGTTTTGACTACGGCTCGCCCGCATGGTGCTCCAACCCTGGGACCACTTGCCCACAACGCCTGCTACTTTATGACACTTCTTGTTCTTGGACCATTCACTGTTTCCATTTTGCTTTTTTTACAGTTCAGTATACCTTCTTCCTGGCTTCGTGCTTGATCTGTGTTCAGTTTTTGACGGGCTGTCCACTGGGCCATCTTACCACTAAATCTGAGGGCTGTGCGATGGGGAGTTTCTCATGTGAGACTATCATTCGACCACAGTTGTACTATCGATAATTTGCCGACTATCAGTTGTGTGTTATCTTTGACAATTGTGTCACTTTAGTGTTTTGACGTATAATGTGAGCAATTGGTGGAGATAACAGTACATCGGGTGATGCGTTGTTTATAGTATCAGGTGGTGTTGTAGTTTGGCAATAAATAATACAAAATGTGGAGTCCAACTCACGTTTTAGTTACAGGTGCGTCTGTTATGTTTGATTTACGGAAGTGTGTAAATTTCTTAATGTTTGGATGCATTAATTTCCGTTGTCGTTTGTAATGTTACGGTATGAACCTTTAGGATTCCATAACCGTCAGCAATGCTTTGTTGTGCTGTAGTGTAGTTGTAATGGCATGCATTACCAGGTTGGAATGTCCTGTAAAAACACAATTGTGTCGTGTGCTGATATTCAACTTTAGAACGTATATACGGAACCAATGTATTTGGGTTGGGTAGGTTTGTTGGTTCATTATGCATTTGGAGGCTATGAAAGCATTAATTATGGATATATAATTACAGACCCTTGCTAAGAATTTTGTAGATCTACATTGGGGACGTATAACAGCTCATCGATAGTTATTACTTCCGTTACGCGTGTTTCATTGCAACATCGTGTATTACTTATGTTATGGAAAGCAGTATGTGAAACAAATGTTGCCGGATAACTTTTGTGCTTCACTATGTGTTTTCACTTTGCATAAAAGTATCCATAGTATAGCTGATTGCGTTTGTTATCTTTGTCATATATTGCAACGAGACTTAAGTGTTTTTGTTATGAAACTGTTGTCAAAAATATTACTGCTTGCTTAACAAAGTCGGTCGTGGAAAAGAAACTGCAGTTAATTTATTTCCAAATTTGCTAGACATTATTGAGAAAGTGAGATTCTTTTCGGCTTTATGTACGTTTTTTTCCATTCTTTCTGGAACTGCTGGCAGTGAAGTTATATGGAGAGGGCACACAAGTTCATTTTTACGAGAAAGATATGTAATCAGATGTGACAGTCAGAGAATCATTACAGTATTCCCTATAATGACTTAGAAAAGTCTAAATGATCATATTAGTAGGTTTTACATCATTTCGCGTTTTCTGGACTTTTTTTAATGCTATAATTTTTGATGAGCACCCAAAAAATCAAGTGTACCACAGTGTTTCTACTAATAGATTTCCATTTAGTGTAGTGATTTAGGGCGCTAAACGGCGAGGTCGTCAGCGCAGCAAGTTCTCCACTGATCTAGCAATGACACTGTGTGTTAATATGAAGCCTTTGTGTTGTGTTGAAGTACTTCATCTTCACACTTCAGGATTTAGGAGTGGATAAACAAGACCAATCACCTTCTGACCTAACCTAGATCTCAAGATAGGATCAGTGTGTCACAGCAACCCACATTCCCAAAACTGATATAGATGCAAAAATAGTAGTGTTATTGTTCTGTTCTTTTTCTGTTCATGTGCATTTACGTTTATATGCCACATCATCACATTATGAAGACATCAAGCATTGATAGGATCATTTTGCCTGAATGGCTGGCTGTGACCTTAATTCATTGTTGTGGATGAGAAATACTTAATTACTTTATATGTCTTGTGAGTTGAATGTGGTGTGGATTGTGTTGTCAGTTTACATCAAGCCACTATTTGTCTTACATTGTTCTGAAAATGTTATATCACACATCATGGTCTATTCTTCTGTCTTTGGATAGAGCCAACTCGTGTTAGTGATTTCATGCCTGTCTTAACAGCAAAATGAGATCTCACAACAGTCTGATATAACTCAGAATAGGGAAACGAGGTCTAAGGCTGCACCCATACAACCAGAAATAGTGAAACATCTAAGTTCAGCTAGGGGGGAAATGAATGTTGTATTACAAGAATATGTGGAAAGGTAGTAGATTGCCAGTTTGATGTGAAGTAGAACATCTTTATAATTGTTGAGATAAGATAAAAATAAACTTCGCTCAGCTGGAAACGGAACAGGTGGTTCCATCGTCATTGGTGGAACAGTTGCATTGTGTTTTTCAAAACTCAAAAGCTAATATAACAAAAAAAGATAAATAGAAATAAATTAATAATGCATTGATGATCATGTGCATAGTTGCTTTACCTTCTCATTAAAACTGAATATCAGAACTTTGCGAAATGAGCTGTTAATCCTCTTTAAAACCTTGACACTATGGGACAGCAAATGGACATAGCATTGAATGCCCAGCAGCATTTCACAGAAACTCTGTGAAATGTGTCCATATTGTCTTTTGAAGACATTGAATTCACATAATTACAACAATTCCTTACATGGTGAAATATCAATGAATGTAACGGTATTAATATTTAGGCTACTTACAAAAATTACAATCAAAGACTGCCACAGGCAGAAAGGAATTGTCACAGGTGGGACAGTGTGAAGTAGAATCTGTTTTCATAAGTGAAAATTAATTTGGTATGCTAATATGTAGATGAATTGGCAGTTAAAGTTTTAAGACCACTTTCTCTTTTTAATAACCTTGTAGTGTGTTGTTACCTATGAGTAAGATAAATTTCTGAACAGTATTACTTTAAAGTCTGAGTACCTGATTATTTGATTTAAAAATTCCACCATCAAAAAAGCTATCAAATGCAGATTACTACTCGCTGAAATTTGAAAAAGTCTAAATTTCTGGAAAATTTGTGTTTCTAACGTGCTTGGTGCCCAGACTTGGAACAATAGCAAGAACTTATTCAAGCTTGATGTAGGGTACATCCTTCTCATCAACTTTTAACACCTACAATGAGCCCCTTGATCTCATACATATAATCTGTATTCGTGTTTTTTTCAAGAGCTCTCCGTGGAATTGCAGCATACCCGTATTTGTCTGTTATCTTTCTTGCAATCTGAAACTCCAACAAAATTAATGTTCTTGGCATGATCTCTTTGACAGCTGGTTCTAACTCTGTAACTTCTTTGAGAAATGTGTCTGCAGCCCTTCATCAGTTATCTCAGAAAGTGCATAGATGAGAGAGTGTATATTGGATGTAAGTTGAGAAACTCAGTTTCAGTATGTAGATGCCCTTGCTTAAAGCGAAGAAAAGCAAGCTTCCTTTATTGTCATATTCATGTAATGTTTCTGAAAACTCACTCTTCTTCTCAGTTACTGGGTCTTTAGTATTCACATCCTCCATACTGATTATATCTGTTGTGAGCAGATTATTACCTATAAGTTGACCTCAGTTAAAACAAGGCCCCGGGAGTAGACAACATTCCATTAGAACTACTGATAGCCTTAGAAGAGCCCATCCTGACAAAACTCTACCATCTGGTGAGCAAGATGTATGAGACAGACGAAATACCCTCAGACTTCAAGAAGATTATAATAATTCCAATCCCAAAGAAAGCAGGTGTTGACAGATGTGTCAATTACTGAACTATCAGTTTAATAAGTCACAGCTGCAAAACACTAATGTAAATTCTTTACAGACGAATGGAAAAACTGGTAGAAGCAGACCTTGGGGAAGATCAGTTTGGATTCCGTAGAAATGTTGGAACACATGAGGCAATACTTACCCTACGACTTATCTGAGGAGAAAGATTAAGGAAAGGCAAACCTACGTTTCTAGCATTTGTAGACTTAGAGAAAGCTCTTGACGATGTTGACTGGAATACTCTCTTTCAAATTCTGAAGGTGGCCGGGGTAAAATACAGGGAGCGAAAGGCTATTTACAATTTTTACAGTAAGCAGAAGGCAGTTATAAGAGTCGAGGGACATGAAAGGGAAGCAGTGGTTGGGAAGGGAGTGAGACAGGGTTGTAGCCTCTAACCGATGCTATTCAATCTGTATATTGAGCAAGCAGTAAAGGCAACAAAAGAAAACAAAATTGTTAAGGCTTTCGTGGCCACTTGTTGACAAACTGCCTATTGGCTTCTGTCTCGGGTTCTTCGGCCGACGTTCATCTAATGATTTTTCTGACGTTTCGCCAGCACGAGTGGCTGGCATTGTCAAAGCTTCACCCTCCATTGCCGGTGGTGAACTGGAGGCGAGCTCGCGGCCGCAGGCTATATGTACCTGGCGCGCCAACGTCCGAGGGCTTCTCCGCGGTCATTTCCGGTGCGTTTCTCCTCTTGCTACCTGCGACGGTCGTTCGCTGCAGTACGGGAAGCCAGGATCCATTTACCTTAAGGCTTTCCTCTTTCTTGTTCAAACTGTTCGCGTGTTTTTGGATTTCTACAGCTTCTCTGAACAAGCGCGTGTGATAGTGCTTCTCTAGAGACAGAACTTCCGTGTCGGCGAATTTTATTACGTGGTCGGTCTCATTCAGTGCGTGCTCTTCCACGGCTGACGTACCGAAAACTAAGCGCAGATCCGACGCAGCGTATCACTCGGAATACGAATCGATTAATCAAGGCATCTTCTCTGCCGGCGGACATACAGAGAAACCTGCGCAACACAGAAGCCCTACCACCTCGGCTGTATGGATTACCCAAGATCCATAAGAACAACGTTCCACTGAGACCGATCGTTAGCGCTCCTGGCTCACCAACGTATAAACTGGCGAAACACTTGGCCTCTCTGCTCCAACCACACGTGGGAAAGACCGACACATGCATTAAGGACTCAGGACATTTCATTGAGAAGCTGAAGAAACTGAAACTTGCGCCAAACGACATCCTGGTCAGTTTTGATGTTGTTTCGTTATTTACGAAAGTGCCACTCAGCGACGCTCTGGAGCACATCGGTTCCATGTTCCCGCAAGACATCAAAAAGCTCTTCCATGCATGTCTCACCACGAGCTATTTCACGTGGAATGACGATTTCTACGAACAGCTGGAAGGCGTCGCCATGGGTAGTTCTCTCAGTCCAGTGGTGGCCAACTTCTTCATGGAACAATTCGAAGCACAGGCACTGGACTCGGCCACTTGCAAACCTAAGGTGTGGTACAGGTACGTCGATGATACTTTCGTGGTGTGGAGCCACGGTGAAGAACAGCTCGGTGAATTCCTGAGACACTTGAACAGCCTCCATGCCAACATAACATTTACCATGGAAGTAGAAAAGGACAAGAAACTGCCATTTCTAGATGTGCTGGTCACAAGGGACGGCGAAAACCTGGGACACAGCGTGTATCGAAAACCGACACACACGGACCGATACCTGCACAAACTGTCAAACCACCACCCGAGCCAGAAAAGAGGCATGATTAGTACGCTCGTAACGAGAGCAGGACGAATATGTGAGCCTCAACACCTCAAACGAGAAATGCAACACCTGGAATCTGTTCTGAGGAGCAGTGGGTACTCCACAAATTACATTAGAAGTGTAACAGAGCCAAACACTCGGCGAAGTAAGGAACCAGAAAAAGAAATGTCGGGTACGGCCTTTCTGCCATACATTCCCAGAGTGACGGACAGAATCGGCCGTATATTGCGCAAACACGGCATAAAGACGATTTTCAAACCGACAAGGAAGATCAAAGAGTGTCTTAGATCGGCGAAGGAGAAAAGAGACCCACTTGCAATGTCGGGAATATACCGTATACCTTGCACATGCGGAAAAGTTTATGTCGGAATGACTGGACGATCCATTAACACCAGGATCAAAGAGCATAAGCGACATTGCAGGTTGGGGCAGGTGGAGAAATTGGCCGTGGCAGAGCACGCACTGAATGAGACCGACCACGTAATAAAATTCGCCGACACGGAAGTTCTGTCTCTAGAGAAGCACTATCACACGCGCTTGTTCAGAGAAGCTGTAGAAATCCAAAAACACACGAACAGTTTGAACAAGAAAGAGGAAAGCCTTAAGGTAAATGGATCCTGGCTTCCCGTACTGCAGCGAACGACCGTCGCAGGTAGCAAGAGGAGAAACGCACCAGAAATGATCGCAGAGAAGCCCTCGGACGTTGGCGCGCCAGGTACATATAGCCTGCGGCCGCGAGCTCGCTTCCAGTTCACCACCGGCAATGGAGGGTGAAGCTTTGACAATGCCAGCCACTCGTGCTGGCGAAATTTCAGAAAAATCATTAGATGAACGTCGGCCGAAGAACCCGAGACAGAAGCCAATAGGCAGTTTGTCAACAAAAGAAAAATTCGGAGTAGGTATTAAAATCCATGGAGAAGAAATGAAACCTTTGAGGTTTGCCGATGACATTGTAATTCTGTCAGAGACAGCAAAGGACTTAGAAGAGCAGTTGGACGGAATGGACAGTGTCTTGAAAGGAGGATATAAGATGAACATCAGTACAGCAAAACGAGGATAATGGAATGCTCCCTTCTTCTGTCTCTCTATGCCAAGAATGATCTTCCAGATTTTTTGCATAGAACTTTGGCCTATGGCATGCATACAATTAAACTGGTTCTCTGTTTCCAATGAAGCAGAGATTTTATTCTCAGATCTGAAGTTTTAAACTGCTTTTGGGGGGGGGGGGGGGGGGAGTAGGAGGAATTTGGCAATGGGATGCTTCTCACAGCATGCTGGACCTGGGGATCCCTCCTCCTCTCCCAGCCAGTCAGATCGTCCACCTTTTACTTTGTTTCTTAATTACTGTTATTTACGGGTAGTCTCTGTAGCTGCTGTATCCAATTTTACTTTTTCAGGATTGTCCATTCATATAAAAGCATTGATGAATGAAAGACCTTTCTTCTCCTTGCTACTAAGTTATACAAATGAACAGTTCAACATATTTTATTACTAGCTCCAGATGGCCTACCTCATGAACAAGGGACTGAAGACTTCACTGTCTCATATTCTCCTTCCTCTATATGAAAAACTGGATCACAATTCCTCAA
The DNA here is from genome assembly GCF_023864275.1 of Schistocerca cancellata. Lineage (NCBI taxonomy): Eukaryota > Metazoa > Arthropoda > Insecta > Orthoptera > Acrididae > Schistocerca > Schistocerca cancellata. The sequence goes on along the minus strand of NC_064629.1, from coordinate 205,730,370 downwards.
CGTATAGTGTGCACTAGTTAACAGCTTTCACCCCCTATTTAAACATGTTGATTTTAGTTATCTCTCTTATTTCCATGGGCAGTCTGTTGTCAGGTCATGGCTGGTGCTTGGACAGCTCAATAGTACATCACTTGCCTGTGAACGAAGAAATCCCAGGTTTGAGTCCCAGTCCAGCAGAGAGTTTTAATCTACCAGCAAGTTTCAGTCTGTTGTGGGGTTTGGGTCCCTGGCAGAAAATACTGCCTTTAATTTGTTGCTTAATTCTTTCAATGCATGCTCTCTCTTCCTTGATCATCAATAGTAATAATTACTTGACTTGTTATTAATGTGCATAATGGATTAGGAGATGTAAACAGATGGTGCAGTTATAATCCTCAGTTCCTCAAACAGCTTTTTTATAATGAACCCAACTTTTGTCTTTAGTTGAGTCCTTTTCTGTAGTTTGAATAATGTCCATTTTTAGTGCATTTGACTTGCAAAAGATGATACTGTGCCTATGGATTAAGTGTGCATAGGAGTAGTATGTAATTGTGAGGCATGAGGCATTACACACTTACGACAGGACCCCACAGGTGAACCTCTGCGTCCTGAAACACTTATTGCAGGCACATGTTTCTATAAATCCTCTTGGTTTGGATTCATTCGGGCTGGTCTTGTTTTCAGAAATGTTAGATTTTCTGGTGCGACTTCAAGAACATAATCTGCTGAATTAAGTTAGGTTAATTTCCACAGCCAGAATTTTTTGAAAAGGTGCCTAACCACTAATGGACAATTTCAGCGTTTAGCTATTTGCAGTTTGGTGTCAGTTTTTGGTTGAGATGCTTTTAAAGCTTGTATCAGAAAAATTCAGTGCACAATAACAACATAAAATTTGAGAGTCCCAAATTTGTAGGAATGATATTCAGACTGTCTGCTGCAGGATTTGCATTGTTAGTAGTGTTAGTGGCATGAGTTGCCATTAGGCACCAGTACATGTACAACAATGTAGGGTAGAAACACAAGCATCAGACAACAGTGTGAATTACAATTGCAGACAGTCAACATGGATATGGACGAGGTGAGCAGGGCTTTAATCATAAAGCTGTTTTCTCAGAACAACAAAAATAGTGGTGCTGCCCTTTGTGAGAATCTACACATGAAGGGAATACGGGAACACTGTCACATTTGGGGATCATGACCGGAAAAAAAAAAATTCATTAAGTTCCCCTGCATAGTGAACGCATCACCAAGTGGTGTGGCTTTATGGAACAGTTCATAATTGGTCCATGTTTCATTGAGGGACTCTGACCTTAAGGACCAAGGACATGCAGTATGAGCAGGACATATTACTATGACCTGCTTTGCAAACATATGGTCCCTGTTCTATGGGAGGAGATGCTTTGGACTCAACTGTTTTGATGGATGATAGAGCTCTGCCTCACATTGCTTGTGAGGTCACTCGGTTACTCTGTAACACATTTGGAGAAAACCGAATCATTGATCCTTCACTACAAACTGCGTGGCCACCCACACCACTAGATTTGAACTCGTATGGTTTCTGGCTCCCGAGGTTTCCTGAAGGACGTGGCTTATCAATGAGACACTAACATACATTAGAGGTTAAAGATAGGGATAGTGGGGAAGATAACCAATATCCCATCTGAGGTGTTATGGGCAGCACAAGAGCAAATTTTAGTGCAGTTCCAGGCTATCATGGATGCAGATGGCCGTGACAAGGAATGTACACATGGTACAGAGTTAATGAGTGTTAATCTCTCATGTGGAAATTAAAATTTCTTTTTTTCAATGATTTATTCATTATTTCTCTTGTGCATGTCCTTATAAATGTTTTCACGGAGTTTCATTGTCCTACTACCGCCCGTTAGTAGTGAAGTTTAATTATAACCACACTATTCATTGTAAATAGGAGTGTCACATGCTTTGTACTGTTCTGTGTCATCAATTACACTGTACAGTGGGATGTTCAATGTAATAATTTCTTCTTTTCTTTTCTTTGCAGTCCATAGAGCCAGAGGATTGCTGACTAAAGGCAGGAATGGTAATGCTTGTTACAGTATTCAGCTTTTTGTAGTTCTATAGGCAATCAGTTTTGCATGTGTTTGCAAACAGATAATTTTATATACGATGTACAATTTTATTACAAGAACCAAGTACACATAACATAACAACAGCATTGACTTAGCATCAGAATTACACCTGCACATGAACATTGAAACAGAAGAAGGGACAGTCCAGGCAGAGTCCATTAATAAGCAAAGTTAGTTATAGCAAAATCATGGAACAGTTCTAGATGGTAAGGAGAACCTTCACTAAGCACCATTTATGCTAGACAGCCTGAGTTGTGCTGCTGATGTATGGCTGTTTCCATGTGGTCAGCAAACGTGCTAGCAGCCAAGCGAAACATGTGCTCTTATTTTGGTCTCTCTCTGGTGGCACAAGAAATGAGCTCTGTGGTTGTGGTGACTGCATATGTGTGCACACTGCCACATCCTTCTTCCCCCCCCCCCCCCCCCCCCAAAAAAAAAAAAAAAAAAAAACTCTTTCAGGGAGGTGGCACTCCAGTTGTTGATGGAAGAAGGCAGAGAGCCAAACTGGCAGGGCTGTTGGCTACAAACTAATCTGGCCAAAGAGGCCACATGGTCCGCAAAGTGACTCTGTGTCAGCAGCATGGCTGCAGGTGCGTGTTGATGACTTCACCTCCACTGACTCATCAGTCTCTGATGAGGCATCACCGTAGCAGGGTTGGGCCGTCAGCTGTCTCTGCCCCAGTTGTGCATATGGCCAGAGGGACCTGTATGATGGTGAACTGAGCATAGCAGTGCATATGGGTAACAGGGGAAACACACTATGTGGGACGGGGGCTATAAATACGATAGGGGGGGGGGGGGGGTGGCGGGCAAGGCTCGACGTGTGCTCGTGTGGGAGGGCCACATCCTCGTGGCCTCCATCAAACATCTTGACGTTGTTGGTGCCAATCAGCTCCTCGAGTGGCAGCGCCTCAGGCCTCAGGAGCTGTGCTTGCAGGTGGGGTGTCTTAGCTCTCCACTGTGGATGCAACTGATTCTGATGGTGGGAGAGCGACACCTCACCAGTATCCACGGTGAACATTTGCTGAGTGTGCACCATTGCCAGTGCCCGTCCAGGTCCCCAACCGAAAGTACATGCCCAGACGGCTGACCAGAGTGTATCGTAATGGGTGCATTTACACTTCAGGCTGTGGCACAGCAGGTGCAGCAGAGTCAGGAGCTGCCAGCTATAGAGTACCTCCACCTGGCTTCTGCCATGCAGTGGTGTGGTCCTAGATACTGAAAAACAGAGGCAACACTAAGTATTTTGAGAGTCAGTCAAGCACTTCTTAACTGTGCTGTATGCTTCATGCTTACACAAAGTGGGTAATAAGATAGCGGGAGCAGATATCGTAAAACAACACCAATAAAAAGCTGGAATTAAGCTCAGCAGAAATTTTTTCTAACGATCTAACAGTGTTCAGAAAGGGTAGATTAAATACAATTGGCAGTGGAGTATTTATTGCTGTCAGAAGTAGTTTGTCTTGTAGTGAAATCGAAGTAGATAGTTCCTGCAAAATAGTATGGGTAGAGGTTATACTTGACAATCGGACTAAACTATTAATTGGGTCATTTTACTGACCCCCCGACTCAGAAGATATAGTTGCTGAACAGTTCAAAGAAAACTTGAGTTGCATTTCAAATAGGTACCCCACTCATACAATTTTAGTCGGTGGTGACTTTAATCTACACTTGATATGCTGGAAAAATTATACGTTTAAAGCTGGCGGCAGGCATAAAACATCATCCGAAATTGTACTGAATGCTTTCTCAGAAAATTATTTTGAACAATTAGTTCATGAGCCCACTCAAAGTGTAAATGGTTGCAAAAAGCATACTCGACCTCTTAGCAACAAATAATCCTGGACAAATAGTGAGTATCGTGACGAATACAGGGATTAGTGACCACAAGGCAATAGCTGCTAGGCTGAATAGCGTAACTCCTACAACCGTCAAAAAGTATATCTATTTAAAAAGCTGATAAAAATGCTCTTAACGCCTTTGTAAGAGACAGTCTGCAGTACTTCCAATCTGATGTGTAAGCATAGAAAAGTTGTGGAATGATTTCAAAGAGATAGTATAGACAGCAATTGAGAGATATATACTACATAAATTAATAAGTGATGGTACTGATCCCCCATGGTACACAGAACGAGTTGGATCACTGTTGCAGAAGCAGTGGAAAAAGCATGCCAAATTTAAAAGGACACAAAATCCCCAAGATTGGCAGAGTTTTGCAGACGTTCGAAATATAGTGCGTATTTCAATGTGAGATGCTTTCAATAATTTCCACAATGAAACTCTGTCTCGAAGTCTGGCAGAAAACCCAAAGAGATTCTGGTCATACATAAAGCACACTAGTGGCAAGACACAATCAATACCTTCACTGCGCAATAACAATGGTGAAGTCACTGATGACAGTGCCACTGAAGCAGAGTTATTAAACATGATTTTCCAAAACTCCTTCACCAAAGAAGACAAAGTAAATATTCCTGAATTCCAGTCAAGAACAACTGCCAAGATGAGATACATAGAAATAGATATCCTCGGTGTCACAAAGCAGCTTAAATCATTTAATAAAAGCAAGGCTTCTGGGACAAATTGCATACCAGTCAGGTTCCTCTCAGAGTATGCTGATACAATATCTCCATATTTAGCAATTATATACAACCGCTTGCTCACAGAAAGATCCGTACCTAAAGACTGGAAAATTGCTCAAGTCACACCAATAACCAAAAAGGGAAGTAGGAGTAATCTGTGGAATTACAGGCCTATATCACTAATGTCGAAGTGCAGTAGGGTTTTGGAACATATACTGTATTCAAACACTATGAAGTGAAGTGCCTCGAAGAAAACGATTTATTGACATATAGTCAACACGGATTCAGAAAATATCATTCTTGTGAAACACAACTAGTTTTTTATACTCATGAAGTAATGAGTGCTATTGACAGGGGATGTCAAATTGATTCCATATTTTTAGATTTCCAGAAGGCTTTTGACACTGTTCATCAAAAGCGTCTTCTAACCAAACTGTGTGCCTATGGAATATCGCCTCAGTCGTGCGACTGAATTCATGATTTCCTGTTAGAAAGGTCACAGTTCGTAGTAATAGATGGAAAGTCATCGAGTAAGACAGAAATAATATCCATTGTTCCCCAAGGAAGTGTTATAGGCCCTCTATTGTTCCTGATCTATATTAAGGACATAGGAGACAGTCTCAGTAGCAGTCTTAGATTTTTGCAGATGATGCTGTCATTTACCATCTTCTAAAGTCATCAGATGACCAAAACGAATTGCAAAATGATTTAGATAAGATATATGTATGGTGTGAAAAGTTGCAGTTGACACTGAATAAAGAAAAGTATGAAGTTATTCACATGAGCACTAAAAGAAATCTGCTAGATTTCGATTATGCAATAAGTCACACAAATATAAAGGCTGTAAATTCAACTAAATACTTAGGGATTACAACCCTAAGTTGGAACGATCACATAGATAGTGTTGTGGGTAGAGCCAACCAAAGACTGTGATTCATTGGCAGAACACTTAGAAGGTGCAACAGGTCTACTAAAGAGACTGCTTACACCACGCTTGTCCGCCCTATTCTGGAGTATTGCTGTGCAGTGTGGGATCCGCATCAGATGGGACTGATGGATGACATCGAAAAAGTTCAAAGGTGGGCAGCTTGTTTTGTATTATTGCGAAGTAGGGGAGATAGTACCACAGACATGATACATGATGTGGAGTGGCAATCATTAAAACAAAGGCCATTTTCGTTGTGACGGGATCTTCTCATGGAATTTCAATCACCAGTTTTCTCCTCCAATTGCAAAAACATTCTGTTGGCACCCACCTACATAGGGAGAAATGACCATCACGATAAAATAAGAGAAATCAGGGCTCCCACAGCAAAATTTAAATGCTCATTTTTCTTGCATGCCATTCGAGAGTGGAATGGTAGAGGGACAGCTTGAAGGTGATTCATTGAACCCCCTGCCAGGCACTTTATTGTGAATAGCAGAGTAATCATTTAGATGTAGATATGAACTGTGGGTCATTATTGTAGACAATCATCTCGAACAGCCCGTAAATCCCAAAGACCTTGTTGAGAGCCTACACAGTAGCTTCTGTGGTGATGCAGCGCATATGGAGGACATATGAGTAATTGGACATGCGTCAGCTATCACCAACCCCATAGAATTACAGAAAGGGCCCGTAAAGTCAAGGTGGAAGCAGCCCCATGGCTCATGGCTGACTCGGTGTTGGCCACCTGCTGTTTGGCACATGGACATTCTTCTCAATCGTCAAAACGATGTCAGGCTAGTAGACAAAATGTCATGGAAGACCTTCATGCAGTTCATACCCCATAGGCCACAGTGTAAGAGGAGGAGGATACAAGCCCACAGGGCCGGAGGGACGATGAGCCAGGGGTCACTTGAATCAGTGCTAAGGAGGAGAGTGCCATCAGTTACCTCCAGCTGATGGTGGAGGAGGAAATAATTGCAAAGTGGAGCAGACTCCTTGGTGGGCAGTCACTTGCGCCAACCATTGTACAAAAAATCAACCATCTGTATCGGAGTATGGGATGTTTCCAAGTGGGCTGTACTTCGTGATGGACCTTTACAGGCTGTCTAACCACCATGTGCTGGAAGTGATAATCAATCGGGGGGGGGGGGGGGGGGGAGGGGGGACAAGTTCTTTGGCTTTCGTCAAAATCTGGGTTGCGTCCCTTCAAGTGTAACAACAGGTCTGCATTAGCATGCTATGCCGCAGATGTATAATGAATCTCATAGTGATACTCACTCAGAAACAAAGTTCAGTGATGGAATCCTTCTGCAGTCCTGCTCAGAAGTTGCGAACAGGAGCCAAAGGATGCCACGAGTGGCTTATGGTCAGTGATGAGGTGGAATTTGATGCTGTAGAGGAAAACATGGAACTTCTGGACTGTGTACATAAAGGCTGAGCCTTTCTTTTCTATATGAAAATATTCGCACTGAGTCGCTGTCAGTGTTTTGGGGGCAAATGTGATAGGCTGTTTGGAAGTGTCAGCATTCCTCTGAACTGCACAGACACCATGTTGGGAAGCATCTGTTGCAAGCACAAGCAGTTTGCCCAATGTCAAGTTAATGAGGCAGGGCATGATGTCTTCAGCAGTGATTTTATGTGGGCAAATACTGTCGCAGTCTACAGACCAAACAAAAGGAGCACCCTCCTTTACACAACTTGTGCAACGGATAAATGATGTCCACTTTGATAGGTAGAAGTTTCAAATAATAACTGACTTTGGACATAAACAATTGGAGTTCCTTCAGGTTCTGCTGTTTAGGTAGGTTATTGATTGCTGCTATGTGGCATGTCATAGGTTTGATGCCATCCTTCGAAAGGAGGTGGTCCAAATATTCGATTTCTACCTGAGAAACCTTTAACTCGATTGTAGTGTAGGCCCACCTCTTGCAATTTAATGAACAGAATCTGTAGGTTAGCGATATGGTCCAACTGTAAGGAAACCATAACAATAATGTCAAAAAGATAGTTTGCACAGATAGCAATGCCATGCATTAAGTATTCTAAAAATCTCTGGAAAATGGTGGGAACACTCATGATGCTGAATGGCAGGTGTTTATAACAGTCCAACCCAAACGGGGTGTTGGTAACTGGGATCTGTTTGAGAGGAAGAATTTAGCTGAAGCTGCAGGTATGCCTCCACCGAGTCAGTCTTTGAAAAACACTCACTACCAGGCAGTTTCACAAGTATTTCTGCAGGTCATAAAAACTGATTGCACATCAACAGCAGATTTAAAATCTCCCCACAAACAAAATGCTCTCATAGTCTTTTGGATAACAAGCAGAGGCATAGCCCACTGGCTGGAAGGAATGGGTTCAGTGATGCCCTGGCTGTGCAACCTGTCCAGTTCTTCCTTGAAACCCTGCTACAGGGAAAATAGAATAGGCTGTACATGACAGAACTTGCAATGGCTGTCAACTTCAGGGTTATGTGGGCCTTGTAGTCTTTGGCAGCATCCAATCCCAGCAGAAACAAGAGACCCTAACTCATGGCATAGGTCATCCAGTGCTTGGAACGGGTTGGAGTCAGAACTCATGGCAGAGGTGATCCAATGCTTGGAATAGGGTGGAGTCAGAAATGAGATGCACAGCGTGCTGAATTTGAAACCCAAAAACTGTGACTGCATCAAAACCAGAAATGTTTTCAGATATTGTGATGGCGACAGCCAAAAACGTTACTGCTTTCATGAAATGTTCATTCTCAGTGTTGATCGGGCCTGGCTTTGATCAGGGATTGGCCAATCGCTGTAACTGACTGAACGACAATTGGTGGAGGGCAGAGAAGGGCATCATAAGCAGTGATAGGTTTCAAGATTCACTGGAGAGACAAAGGACCCTGCTATCAACCGGGAAATGGAATAGCAGCTTAACATAAAATCTTGCAGAGAAACGTGAAGGTCCCAGCTGCACAGTGGTGTGACGCTGTGACACTCCAGAAACTCCGTGTCCACATCTGGGGCACAGAATAGAGAGTAGATGGAAAGGAAAGTTGAGGGTGACACCTTTGATTTGCATGAAGCCATACTGAAACCAAGTAAACGTGAAATGATAGCTGCTTACTACTATGGCTCGAAATAGACATTCTTACAGAACAGAAATAAGCTAACTGAGTAAATGAATACTTTTACGAAAAGAAATGCTAATGAAACAAATTGTGATGAATCTTTACTTAAAAACTTATCGCATGAGCTTTTAAATTAGTTACTATTTGCATTTACATACAATGAACTGCCAGTGCTTTTTAGCTTCAGGTGACAGTGAAGCTGCTTTGTTTTGTAAATATCAGTTCTTTCTTTGCAGCAGTTTTATTTTACTCCTTAGTTTTTCCTCTCTTGGACTGTGAACTAATAAATACACTTCACTCCCAGCAGAAACAATTGTTGTTGAACACTCTTCAGAGGTTTCAGGGTATACCTCAGTGCTGGAGTTTTCATTTGTGTTTTGAACCGGAAAGTAACGCATAGGCATTACTTTAAATTAAGATAGTAGGCTGATTAAAATTTAATTGTTCACAAATGTTTTGAATTATGCCCAGACCTGCAAGTTCGTTCTAACATTTTATTTAATATAAATCATGTTCGTGTAATAAATGACGATTGATAAGCGTCGTAAAGAAACTTCTGTCAACTTTGTCCAAAATATGAGATGTGTTCAGCTTTTCCATTATGTAACTGTTGGTGTAGGATGTCTTCTTTTTCTTCATTTTCTTCCAGCCATAAGCACTGCAATAACTTGTGGTTACTAGTTTGAGAAACATGCATTTACTTCCATGAACAGTTCATGACTGTTTTTATGATAAATATGACCCCGCTAATTGTAAATCGTCAACTGTAAAGTAACTAAAGCTTCTAATTTTATATTCGACATTCTCATGTACAGCTTATTATAGCTTCCTGTAAAATTGTATGCAAACCCAAATTTTTGTTTGCCTTTCCTTTTCATGCGTTTTGTGAAAGTATTAATAAATACAATATAGTAAACATTATTTCTGTTTATTTAGCAGTGTAAGTAACATAAAAATTGGAAACAGAAAAGATAAAATAGCTTCCATGGACAGAATCGAATCTGTGACCCATGCCTTACTATTCCACATTCTTGCTACTACGCCACACACTGCTTACAACTTGTGCTACCATCAATGGCTCATCCCTCACCCAAGCCACACCAAAATTGCTGTTTTCTTTTAAATGCCTGGCCATGTGAAACTCTCGCTTCTGTCTCTTGTACTTCAGGCCAAGCGCTGCACATACTGTAAATTTGGATAAGACCGGTAATCTGTTTGTGAGCTGCAGGCAACTTGTGTGTGGTGTGCTCAGGCAGTGCCCTAAAATAAAATATTTTAACTTCCAGTTTCTCTGTACAGGGTGAGATTGGCTTTCCTTCCAATTTCAAAAACAGTTATGATATGTTAGCTACATTTAGTATACAGCAATGTGCACCTAAAATGAACCAAACGTAAAGTAGCCAGTGACGACACTTTAGTGCAAACCATTCAAATTTTGCACAGCAGGGTGTTTGGAAATTAAGTATTACAGTAACTATGGCACATAAAGAACAAGTAAACACTTCTTCATCAAGCTGTGGTATGAAACCGTAAGACACAAAAGAAATCAATTTTGTATGTCAATTATTTTCCTCAGGATCGAATGAGAGATGATATATACAGTAGTGAAGGAGATGTGCAACTGTGAAACAAGTCGTTTTTAATTTTGGAAAGAAATGGAGAGTTTGATGAGCTTTTACTGTTTACAGCAAGAAAATCAGGAAACTTGTTTTTCTCATGTACTGCTATCAGCTTCTTCGAGCTGGTTACTTTCCTGTGTGGCCTTTTCTCGTACTACTGCTCATTTAATGTTTTTAACTTTTACAGTACATCAAACAACTGTTTACTTGTGGGTAAGCCCAGTAGCTAAAATGCGCAATTAATAGAGTAAACAAAACGTGTCTGTCTGCCTTTGACTTCAGACACAGCTGTTTACTTGGTTTCAGTGTATAGTCTCTGTTCTGTGTCCGAGGTGTAACCACATGGGCAGCTATGACAAATGGCTGCCACATGGCCATGTTTGTAGCGAGCCACACATCGCACCTGCTGGTAGGGGCAGCGGCTATGGCCCATGCATGGAAATAGTTAGGTCACGAGGGAAACCTGTGTCTGGAAGAGTTGTTGTCCAGTTGTGAATCAGATGAAAATGACAAGGGTGTCAGTGAATGATGTCTTTGCTGTAGAACCAAACACATTGCTGAGGTGTACATTAATCCTAAAACTGTTAAATCCCAGCCTGTGTGACTTTGAATGCCTGAGCTACAGCTAAGACCACCGTGATTGTAAGACCTATTAAAAGTATCGCACCCCTATGCACCCCTCTGCCTGGAGCAGAATGGACTGCGGTGTCACATATCTGGAAGCCGGCATATGATTGGTTACATGAGCACAAATAAACCAGCACTTCCAACTTAAACCCCAGAGATCAGCTATTCACACTTGATAGGACTGGCCTGGCTTCTTTTGTGCTGGTGAAACTTCATGTGGGAAACCACAATATGGATTTGTTTAAGATAATAAGCACTGAGCAACTCAAATACCCGAGAAAACAACAATGCTGCAGGGTCCATTAACAGAGCAAGTTTCTGAAGCAAATCAAATGTTTCAGGACAAGAAAAAGGATTTTCGCAAAATTGGGTTCACTATCTAAAATGTCACAGAATACTGTTCGTATGAGTCCCAATCTTCCTTTACCTCTTGGAATGGTGGAAAGCTGGGGTGAAGGTGGCATGCCAAGGGCAATTGTGGAAGGACTCTGGCACCTTGCAAAGTCGTAACCAACTGATAAAGAAAATCTAACTGGTGCTGTTGTAAAAACAGAACCAGCATTGGAGCCATTGTGCTCATGGAACACGTGCAGATGCAGAAACAACCTTGTCACCAAAACTGTAGTATCTACAGTTTTATTACAACAACCAAGTGTACAGAACATACAACAGTAGTGGCTTAACACCAGAATTACTTCTGCACGTGAAGATTGAAACAGAGGAAAAAACAGTCCAGGCTGAGTCTGGTAACAGGCAAAATTCATTATAGCAAAAGCACTGAACAACCCTAGTCGGCAGTGATGTGTCTCACTGAGCACTACTGATGCAAGTGAGAGTGGGCTGCACTGTTGACATGCACCTGTCTCTATCCGACCAATGGAGATGCTGGCAGCAACCGAAGCACACCCTCTCATTTTGGTCTGGTACTGGCAGCACCATGTATGAGCTCTGTAGTTAGTGTATCGGCATACATGGGCGTGTTGCCGCACATCAGGAAATGTGTGTTGAATTTGCCCTTTTTGTCATCATAATGTTAAGTTCTACAATATCCTTACTGTGCAACACTGTATTATCAGAGGTAAATTGGTGGCTGCTGGTGTAGTTTAAAATTCAGCACTTCCCCATTATTTGTCAAATAAAGTCAGTCCAAGGCTTGGAGGCGTATTGCAGCAAACTTCAGTGGAATTGTGATATAGTTTACCTCATGACAAGTAAAATCAAGCAAATGCCATGATGACACGAGTGAGTACTATGTTAATTATGATGTCACTATCAGCATGTTGCGATGTGCTGAAAAGAGTTAGTGAAATTTAGTGAAAAAATTGGGATAAATCTGTTTCACCAGATACATACTAATAAACACCTTTGTTGGGCAACTGTAGTGAACTGTATTAGAAGCAATGGAAACAGGTGTGGACACCAGTTATGTATCATAAGCGTTCTGTAAATTATATACTTTTTTGTGTACTCACAGAGCTTAAATAGAACAGATGAAACAATTGTGTAGGGAAAATAGCACCCAATAACTGGGAATGGTTTGTGACAGATGATTATATATATAGACACACACACACACACACACACACACACACACACACACACAGGGGGTACTAAAAGGAATTGCCACTAAGACCACATAGAGTGAACATTTCAGAGACAGTGAGCCAAGTACTGTCACTGAAGGACGTCAGGGCTAGTTTCAGTAGAGTTTATAGTGACAGCTGTGAACAGTGTGCAGTGGTGAAATTCTGTATTTTGCTTGGAAAAAGTGGAATAGGAACGATTTAATAGTTAAAAATGGCGTACAAGGACCTGCAGCCCGAACACATGAAAATGTTGAAAACATTCGTGCAGTCATCAATGAAGATTGTCAACAGACCATTGAAGAATGACAGATTTGGGAATGAAAATGGTTCACAGATTCGTGCCATAACTGATATTGGCTGAACGAAAACGAGATCGCATGAGAGCATAATGTGCTTTGACTGAAGAGTCCCAAAATGATCCAAACTTTTTTTCAAAAACTATCTCAGCTGACAAAAATTGGTGCTGTGCTTACGATCCTGAGTAAAAGCAACAATCAAACGAGTGGAAGATTGCAAGTTCGCCTTGCCTCAAGAAAGCTCGTCAGGTGAAATCAAACATTAAGACAGTGCTGTTTTTTTGTTGTTGTTGTTTTTTATGTGAAAGTGGTTGTCCATTCAGAAGCACCAGGCTTTCTACTTGGTAGTTTTGAAACTAATGCGCAACAGTGTGCGATGCAAGTGGCCTGATTTGTGCCAGTCATATGACTAGTTTTTCAATCATGATAATGCCCCTGCTCATACAGCCCTGTCTGTACAATTCTGAACCCCATATTCACCAGACCTTGCCACATGAGACTTTTTTTGTTTCCTAGAATAAAAAGAGACATGAAAGGAAAGTGTTTCGCTAATGTTGCTGAGGTGAAGAAAAAATGAGAGAGGCACTGTCAAGGACCACAAAATATTAATTTCAACCATGTTTTCAAAAATGGAATAAAAATTAGACAAGTGTATTACTGCAAGTGGAGAGTACTTTAAAAGCATGAGAAGGTTTGTGCTTTAAATGTGAATAAATAAGTTAAAAAAAGATGATTCAGTTTCTTTTGGGTTCCCGCTCATGTACAAAAAAATCAGAAAGCAACTGATTGAGAGAGACATGAAATGGTTCACTGTGCAGGTAAGAGAAACAGCACTTTAGAGAGGGAGGGGCTAATTAGTTAGCGAGTTAAGGACATGTTTGATATACCATATGACTTATAAAAACCATGATATGAAACATCTTAACCGTGTGTAAATTAAACATAGTGTATTGGACATTATGCAGTGATCAACCATAACATTATAACTGCCTCCTTAATAGTGTCCACATTAGGCATATAAAGCAGCTGCAAGTGCTCATGAAGGAAACTTCCCATCGCACTCCCCTCAGATTTAGTGGTAAGAGGACCCATTGGACAGCCTGTCAAAAACTGAATACAGATCATGAATGAAAACAGGAAGAAGATGTACTGGACTGTGGGGGGGGGGGGGGGGGGAGGGGGGGGGGCGAAGAAGCAGCAAAATAGAAACAGTGAATGGTCCAAGGACAAGAAGGGTTATATAATGCAGCCGGTTAGAGAAATGGCATTGTGGATAAGTGGTTATGATGTTTGAGTGACAATGGGATGAGCTGTGTTCAAATGTTCCTTCAGCCAATTTCTATTTTTTCCTCACTGTTTGCTTTATTCAAATTTGTGTCTTTGTCATGATGTAACATCCATTTGCAACAGCAAGGTGTAAGGTAGGGACCCATAGAGACAGTTGATTCAGACAACTAATCTGTTAGCAACTGAAAGGAAGTGTATTTCAAATGGGAACTGCAAATGTTTGATGAACAGGTGACAAGTCAGCCGAATCCCCCACTGGGAAACACGTCTGGTATGCAGTACATGGCATTAGTGGCAGTACATGTGTTATGTAACAGGAATCTCGTATAGACACATCTAATTTGTATGGCGGGTGCTGCTGTGTCCGATATAGGTGTTTGTATGAATGTGGATGTGATCACTTCCAGGTAAATGATGAAAACATAACATTTTGCCAAATAAGCTGCAACAAAAGTGTAAAACATTTTCACAATCACACAATTTCTCTGTGCTCTGTCAAAACATATGTTTTTAACGTTTTTGGAGTTGTGCTCTGCTTTGGAAGCCTTGACTATTGAATTCCTTTTTTTGTAACATAGTTCACACATGTTTATTTGTTGTTTTCATTTCTGTAAGATATTTATGTCGTATCTCGCCTGCTCTCACTATTCATCACATTTACCTGTGACAGTAATATATTTGTACCACATGACTCATATTCTATAACCAATGTATAGTATGACAACTGCCAAGGCTACAGAAAAAGAACAAATATTTCAATGACCAGATGGACAGTTCATAATGTTATGAAGGAAAAAACATATGGAACAAGAGTGTTTTGAACATGGCTCACCCGTATGGACTCCAACATTGTGACCACTTACCCACGACGCTGACCGTTCACTGTTTCTATTTTGCTTTTTCTCGCAGTTCAGTACACCTTCCTGGTTTCGTGCTTGATCTGTGTTCAATTTTTGATGGGCTACTTTCTGGGCCATCTAACACTAAATCTGACGGGGACGCCATGAGGAGTTCCCCTTGTCAGTACGCACCAAGCAAGGTGGTGCAATCATAAGACACATTTCATGTATTTGGAAGGATTGCAGTTAAAGACCCTGTCTATGCATCCAGATTAAATTTTCCATTATATCCCTAAGTTGCTCAAAGTGAATTTGAGGATAGTACTTGTGAAAGGACATGCTTTATTTCCTTTCCCCTCCTTCCACAATCAGAGCTTGTGCTCAGTCTTTAATGATATTGATATCAACAGTGTTAAATTCATCCTAGTCGTCAAATATGGGTGTCTAGGAAAGTTGCTTTCTCGGATCGCTAGACAGCATTCAAACAAATTGTTTTAATGAGTTTTATTACAAATGGTAGAGATTACTTTGTTCATTACACAGATGTGTTGCAAGCAAAGGGCGGCCTACAAAATAAATAAGCTTCTTCAGTATAAACGACTCCTAAGTTGTTGCTATACAAGTGCCTAATCTTGAAGCTACTCTTCTACAGGGCTGTGACCAGCCGGACACGGCACTTATGTCCTCTTCACCTAGGGGCACTGCTGTTGCGTTGTCATTCTGGAGAGGGGTCGCTCAGCATGCTATTTGCTGACTTCTTCTCATAGTCATCTCTTCTCCATCGTTCCCAACTGGCGTGCTGGTGCTTGACCTAATGCCGCAACAAAGAGGATGTTAAACCATAACCTTCTGTCCTTTGTTGCTTAGTAGTGGCTATTGACAGGAGACACCATTTGTCCATGTATGAGTATATTATGAGGAGGTAGTATGTGAACTCTGAGCGTACACTTGGTTCCTTTCCAAATAGACCAACGTGCTTTTCAGACAACTGTAGCATTATAGAAGCCTTGTCATATGAGGAGTTTGTCCTTCAGGAAAATTCCATGCCCACTGAAGCAGCCATCATTCATTAAAGGATGCCATTAGTCTCTGACAAGAGTGATGTGATCTGATTTCAGAGTGCCTTTTGTAATAGTTATATGCATCCTATATACCGTGAAATGGCCTCATTATGTAATAATGCCACTTTTCACCTTCAGGTGTCCAGAATGCACTTGTTATGCATGGGTTTGCTGGAAGATGACTTACCATGTCATAACCATCCATAGTGAGAGAAGCATTACTACTGTGATGAGACTGCATGTTGAGATTGTTCCATGGCACCATCACAATCTGCTGATGTAAATAATAGACTCGTTTAGACAAAGAGAATGCACATATTGCTCATTTGCAACAGAGGTGACCCTTTGTGGCAGTGTGTGGTAAATGATGAGCTCCAAGTAGTTGTGCCTTCCCCAGAATTGTTCTCCACTAACAGGTCCATCACAAAAGAAACTAGTGAAACTTTTGTTGTGTAATATTAGTATGCACTGGTTTTTTTTGACTTTGAACCATGTTCTTATGCTCTGATGGGTTTCATCAAAATCAGTCAACTTTCAACTGCTTCTGTATACATGCTCCACAAGCAACCATATGGTGCATGGCAAAGGATACCCTGTACCACTATTAGTCATTGCTCTTCTGTTCACTTGCAAATAGAGCAAGGGAAAACTGTGTACATACTCCTGTATGAGCTCTAATCTCTCTAGTCTTATTTTCATGGTCCTTGTGGAAAATGTACATTGGTGACAGTAAAAGAATTCTGCAGCCAGCCTCAAATGCTAGTTCTGTAAATTTTCTCAATAGTGCTTCACAAAAAAGAGCATCATCTTCACTCCAGTGATTCCCATTTGAGTTCCTGAAACATCCCCTTAATAATTGTGCATTGTTTGAACCTACCGGTAACAAATATAGCAGCCCATCTCGAAATTGCTTTGATGTTGTCCTTTAATCTGACCTGGTGCTGATGGGAAACACTCAAACAGTCCTCAATAGTGGTTTCTCACTAGTGTTCTGTATGCTGTCTCCTGTACAGAAGAACCACACTTTCCTATGATTTTCCCAGTATACCGAAGTCAGTCAGTCATTTGCTTTCCCTTGTACAGTCCTTACATAACCATTCCATTTCATGTCACTTTGCAACATTATGCCTAGGTATTTAATCGACATGGCTGTCTTGCAGCACAAAACTGATGCTGTACTCAAACATTATGGGTTTATTTTTCCTACTCATCTGCATTAATTTAAATTTTTCTACATTTAGAGCTAGCTGCCATTCATCACACTAACTAGAAACTATGTTTAAGTCACCTTGTATCCTCCTGGAGTCACTCAACAATGATACCTTCCCATACACCACAGCGTCATCAGCAAACAGCCACATACTGCTACATACCCTGTCCAGTCAGATCATTTATGTCTATAGAAAATAACAGTTGTCCTATCACACTTCTCTGTGGCACTCCTGATGATACCCTTGTCTCTGATGAACACTCGCTGTCGAGGACAACATACTGGGTTCTTTTACTTAAGAAGTCTTCAAGCCCCTCACATACCTGGGAACGTATTCCGTATGCTTGTACATTCGATAACAGTCAGCAGTGTGGCACCATGTCAAATGCCTTATGAAAATCTAGGAATATGGAATCTGCCTTTTGCCCTTCATCCGTGGTTCACTGGATCTTGTGCGAGAAAAGAGAAAGCTGAGTTTTACATGAGCGATGCTTTCTAAGATCTTACTGATTTGCGCGTGGAAACTTTTCCCCCTCAAGAAAATTTATTATATTTGAACTGAGAATGAGAATGTGTTCAAGGATTCTGCAGTAAACCGATGTTAAATATATTGTTTCTTTATTGTGGGACCTGCAGCATATATTATGTCAGAGTAGGACATTATGTAGAGAATTTAAAACAGTGTGCTGCTTAATTTTTTATTTTGGTATATAAACTTCTTTCAGCTTTATTGCCTTCATCAGTACATCTGCAAACAATTGCATTTATGTATAATTTATGTAATATATAATTTATAAAAGTTTTTTTACACGTCCTGCCGTAGATGGACATTTGTCAACTTAGAGTAAATGATTATTGATGTCTGTAGTTCATGGTTGTAATATTACTTTCTGTGATGTTTTAAAGCTGTTTGATAATTTGCTGTGGCACATGGTATTATAATACTTTTTTACTGTCTGACAGTCATAGAAATTCAAGGTTGACAGCTTGTTATTTACTCAAAGATATTTGTGTTGTTGTGATAATTACTGTGTTGTCATTAATAAATTAAATCATGATTTCATTGTTTACCTGTAATCTATCTATTTGTACTTCTGTTATGATTTTATTTAATTTGTTTGCCAAAGATTTTAGTGTTTTCATATATGATACAGTTAGTCAGGGAAGCTCATGTGTGCCAGTTTTTACTTGTTCTGTCATTAATTATAACCCAGAAAATTTTTTCTTTAGTCTTGAGTTTTGGTTTTTGTAAAAGGTCCAGCTCTCTCTCTTTATTGATGACACACTTAATAGTTACTTTTGACATTTATATCTGTACACACTAAACCATGATAACGTGTGGCAAGAAGTAAATAGTTCTCCATTATCACTGTTGCTCCTCCCTAATACCAGTAGTATTTCCCATCTTGCTGTCTCATTCAAGAATGAATGAAGTGACTGCTGTCACACTTGATATAAAACTGATTTTACCTCATTTTAATCCCTCTTGGAATTTACAGAGTAAGTGTTTCCATGGTACTGAAAGTCTTTCTAATAGTGTCTCCCACTGCAGTTTCTTTAATATATCTGAGACGCTCTTGTTATATTTCCTAAACAAGCCTGTGATGAGTAACACTGTTGTTCTCTCTCTCTCTCTCTCTCTCTCTCTCTCTCTCTCTCTCTGTCTCTCTCTCTCTCCCTCCCCCCCTCCCCCATCCCCCCCTCCCCCCCTCCCCCCCTCCTGTTAGCTGAACATAAGAGTCCCAAAGTGATGAACACCTGTCAAAAATAATCAAATGAGAGTTTTCTAAATGATTTCCATTGGTGAATTACACTACTTTAGGATTATATCTATGAATTTCAGTCCCTCTGCCTTCCCACAACTAAATTTTTGTGATCGTTCCACATTAAATTACTCTGGATGGATACCTCAAAGTATTTGACTTGTTCTGACTTATTCCATTGATTGATCAGTCTGACGTAATCAAACAATATCGAGTCCTGTAGCCTATTGACAGACATTGTTTTACATATACTTATGTTTGGGATCAGTTGCTTTTTTTTGTGCCAAGCACGGATGCGTTTCATGTTTTTGTGCATTTTCCAATAATTTTGTAATGATACACAACCCTCATAATATACAACTGTGCCAATCTCAAGGAGTGTGAGAGACGTGCCTTTATTATCAGGTAACTTCCACACTTCCACATATATCATGTTACTTGATTGAGAAGTAGCAGCTTCGGTCTCGTAAACTGACATACGGCCAGGAGAGTGGTGTGCTGACCACATGCACCTCCATATCTGCATCTAGTGACGCCTGTAGGCTGAGGATGACTTGGCAGCCAGTTGGTACCGTTGGGCCTTCATGGCCTGCTCAGGCAGAGTTTAGTTTAGTTCCACATATATATTGAATAGTAAGCCGTATCACACTTTTTTTGAGTTAAGTGTGATACAATGTCCACTTCTGTTAGTCTCTCTTCCAGGGAGGCAATTCTTCTCGAAAACCTGGAGTTCTCAGGGAATTACATATAACCTGGAAAACTCAGAGAATTTCAAGAATTTCACAAAATCTCTGGGAATTTTGCATTGTTAACCTAGTGTTGAAATTGAATTTTATTGTGTTTTATAAATCACAATATTTAAAATACTTAATATCTCAAAGTGAGTTAATTATATTGTCACATATAGGAAGGTGTAAGTAGATGAATGACAAACACTAACTTCACTTAACGAAGGTTTATTTAGCACTTCCACATACAAGAGCGCAGAGCGAACTGCCTCTGACCAGAACACATACGGTATATATACAGCTACAGAACATTCCAGTACAATGATTCTTGCCATTTGTGGATACTTCTAGAATGTACTCAAACTGGATATAGAAATTAAAATCTTATAGTTGAGGTGAGTTTTGAACTCGTGACCCTCCATGCAACAGTCTAGTATCATATCCATTACACTACGACAATTGAGCTACACTGCTTCTTCTGCGACATTCCTCCCTCCTTAAGAGAACAGCGTCTTGGTGTTACGTCCTCTTAGTCCGGGAACGAGTCATCAGTCCTGCATACTCCAATTCCCGATGATTGATATTCGCCCTGGCAGTGATCTTCTTAGAACTTCCTTTGCCGCTACGTTCTTCGTCACCTTTCCGCTTGTTGCCTGTCACTGGAGCTTCAAATTTATCCTGGGTTGCAGGATCCTTATAGGGATTCATTCAAAGGACGTGGATCGTATCTCTTATATTTTGTCATCTTGTGTTGGGATCGAGATCTTCAGCTTCATAAGTAACATCATATAACTGTCTTTCAACCTTATAAGGTCCAAAGTAGTGCCTGAGGAGCTTCTCAGAGAGACCAACCTTCCGAACAGGAGTGAAGATCCAGACGAGGGCACCAGCCTGGTAGACAACAGGGCAGTGGCTCACGTCATACCTTCGGCAATAGTTTTCTTGAGCTTGCAGCATGCGGAGTTGAGCTAACTGCCGAGCTTCCTCAGTTCTGGTTAACACCTGGCCGATGTAGTCGTCAACCATGTCATCAGGATGTAATGGAAACACAGTGTCCATCGTTGTCATCGCCTCATGCCCATGCACCAGGAAAAATGGCGTAAATCCTGTGGTGTCTTGTTTTGCAGTGTTGTTGGCAAACATAATGAGCGGTAGCACCTCATCCCAGTTGCTTTGCTCAACATTGACAGCATGTCGGCCAAGGTCTTCTTAAGGCATTCAGCAAGCCTTTTAGTTTGCAGATGGTATGGAGCTGTCATGTGATGTGTAATGTTGTACCAACAGTTTATCTCTGCCACAAGATTCGATTGAAAAACTTTCCCTTGGTCTGTAATTAATGACCTTGGGGCACTGTGTTTTAATACAATGTCTTCCACAATGAATTTGGCTACCTTGAATGCTTCGGCTGTTTTCACGGCTTTTGTAATGGCATAGCATGTCAGATAATCATTGCTAACAATAATCCATCTATTGCCACTAGCAGACATTGGAAATTGCATGAGGAGATCAATCCCAACAGGCTGGAAAGGCGTTTCGGCTGGTGGAATTGGTATGAGTCGGTCAGGTGGTTTCTGAGGAACTGCGTTTATCCTCTGGCACTCTCAACAATGTGATACATAGTGAAGGACACTCCTAAAGAAATCTGGCCAGGAAAATCTCTTGCATATCCTATCATATGTCTTAATAAATCGTAAATGTCCGGCCACAGGTGTGTCATGGAATTTCTGTAGAACATCTAAGTGCATATGTTTAGGAATCACTCGTAGCCACCTCTTTCCAAACGGATCAAAGTTTTCTTGCAAAGTACCTTAAATTGTCCTTTCACATCCTCTGACCAATTTAAGGCAAGCGTAATTTGAGATATCTGGGCATCCTTCTGCTCAGCAGAGAGATCCTGGAGTGCAGTGAGACAGTCACTATCTTCATCAAAGTCTTGATGGTCTTGCACAGGGTTTCTTGAGAGACCGTCGGCATCTTGGTGTTTTCTTCCACTTTTGTACAGTATTGTAATGTCACACGCTTGAAGATGCAGTGCCCAACTGGCGAGTTGTCCTGTTGGATCCTTAAGACCTGTGAACCAACAAAGTGAATGATGATCTGTAACAACTGTGAATGGCCTTCCATAGGGATACTGTCGAAATTTCCGCATGGCCCAGATCACAGCAAGACATTCTCTTTCTGTAGTTGAGTAGTTTCTCTCGGCTTTTCTAAGTGTCCTAGAAGCATAGACTATAACCTCTTTTTTTTCCCCATCTGAAATCTGCACCCGAACAGCACCGATCCCATACCCAGTGGCATCTGTGTGTAATTCTGTAGGTGATCTCTCATCATACAGACCAAAAGTACAGTGTCAGTCGTCAGAGCTTTTTGCAGCACATGGAAAGAATCTTGTTGAGCATCACCCCAGATAAACTTAGCATCGGCTTTTAACAACTCTTGGAGTGGTCTGGCTTTGATACAAAAGTCTTTGATAAAACGATGGTAATAAGAACACAATCTGAGGAAGCTTCTCACATCTGTAATACTTTTAGGAATAGGAAATTCCGTTATAGCTCTCACCTTTTCTGGGTCTGGCCGCACGCCTTCGTTTGACACAAGGTGCCCAAGTATTTTGATTTCTTTTGCTCCAAAGAGACACTTTCTTGGATTAAGTTTCAGTCTGGTTTGTTGGAAACACTTACGAACAGCCCTCAGTCTTTTTATGTGTATATCAAATGTCTCTGAGAACGCTATAATGTCATCTAAATAGCAAAGACACATTGTCCACTTCAGGTGCCTTAGAAGATAATCCATCATTTGTTCAGAAGTTGCTGGTGCATTACACCGACCAAACGGCATTACCTTAAACTCATACAGGCCTTCAGGGGTGATGATTGCAGTTATCTCACGATCAACCTCATCTACTTTGATTTGCCAGTATCCTGAGTACATGTCCAGGGTTGAGAAAAACTAAGCCCCCTTCAGACAATATAGTGTATCATCAATTTGTGGAAGAGGGTAAACGTCTACATCTACATTTATACTCCGCAAGCCACCCAACGGTGTGTGGCAGAGGGCACTTTACGTGCCACTGTCATTACCTCCCTTTCCTGTTCCAGTCGTGTATGGTTTGCGGGAAGAATGACTGCCGGAAAGCCTCCGAGTGCACTCGAATCTCTCTAATTTTACATTCGTGATCTCATCTAGAGGTATAAGTAGGGGGAAGCAATATATTTGATACCTCATCCAGAAACGCACCCTCTCGAAAACTGTACAGCAACCTACACTGGGATGCAGAGTGCCTCTCTTGCAGAGGCTGCCACTTCAGTTTGCTAAACATCTCCGTAACACTATCACGGTTACCAAATAACCCTGTGACGAAACACGCCACTCTTCTTTGGATCTTCTCTATCTCCTCTGTCAACCCGACCTGGTACGGATCCCACACTGATGAGCAATACTCAAGTATAGGTCAAACGAGTGTTTTGTAAGCCACCTCCTTTGTTGATGGACTACATTTTCTAAGGACTATCCCAATGAATCTCAACCTGGCACCCGCCTTACCAACAATTAATTTTATATGATCATTACACTTCAAATCGTTCCGCACGCATACTCCCAGATATTTTACAGAAGTAACTGCTACCAGTGTTTGTTCCGCTATCATATAATCATACAATAAAGGATCCTCCTTTCTATGTATTCGCAATACGTTGCATTTGTTTATGTTAAGGGTCAGTTGCCACTCCCTGCACCAAGTGCCTATCCGCTGCATATCTTTCTGCTTTTCGCTGCAATTTTCTAATGCTGCAACTTCTCTGTATACTACAGCATCATCAGCGAAAAGCCGCATGGAACTTCCGACACTATCTACAAGGTCATTTATATATATTGTGAAAAGAAATGGTCCCGTAACATTCCCCTGTGGCACGCCAGAGGTTACTTTAACTTCTGGAGACGTCTCTCCGTTGAGAACAACATGCTGTGTTCTGTTTGCTAAAAACTCTTCAATCCAGCCACACAGCAGGTCTGATATTCCGTAGGCTCTTACTTTGTTTATCAGGTGACAGTGTGGAACTGTATCGAACACCTTCCGGAAGTCAAGGAAAATGGCATCTACCTGGGAGCCTGTACTAATATTTTCTGGGTCTCATGAAGAAATAAAGTGAGTTGGATCTCACACGACTGCTGTTTCCCAAATCCATGTTGATTCCTACAGAGTAGATTCTGGGTTTCCAGAAATGACATGATACGCGAGCAAAAAACATGTTCTAAAATTCTAAAACAGATCGATGTCAGAGATATAGGACTATAGTTTTGCGCATCTGCTCGACGGCCCTTCTTGAAAACTGGGACTACTTGTACTCTTTTCCAATCATTTGGAACCTTCCGTTCCTCTAGAGACTTGCGGTACACGGCTGTTAGAAGGGGGGCAAGTTCCTTCGCTTACTCTGTGTAGAATCAAATTGGTATCCCGTCAGGTCCAGTGGACTTTCCTCTGTTGAGTGATTTCAGTTGCTTTTCTATTCCTTGGACACTTATTTTGATGTCAGCCATTTTTTCGTTAGTGCGAGGATTTAGAGAAGGAACTGCAGTGCGATCTTCCTCTGTGAAACAGCTTTGGAAAAAGGTGTTTAGTATTTCAACTGTACGCGTGTCATCCTCTGTTTCAGTGCCATCATCATCCCAGAGTGTCTGGATGTGCTGTCTTGATCCACTTGCTGATTTAACGTAAGACCAGAACTTCCTAGGATTTTCTGTCAAGTCAGTACATAGAATTTTGCTTTCGAATTCACTGAACGCTTCACGCATAGCCCTCCTTACTGCTAACTTTGACATCATTTAGCTTCTGTTTGTCTGAGAGGTTTTGGCTGCATCTAAACTTGCAGTGAAGCTCTCTTTGCTTTTGCAATAGTTTCCTAACTTTGTTGTTGAACCACGGTGGGTTTTTCCCGTCCCTCACAGTTTTACTCAGCACGTACCTGTCTAAAACGCATTTTAGGATTGCCAACTTTTTCCATAAACACTCAACATTGTCAGTGTCGGAACAGAAATTTTCGTTTTGATCTGTTCAGTAGTCTGAAATCTGCCTCCTATTACTCTTGCTAAACAGATAAACCTTCCTCCTTTTTTTATATATTCCTATTTACTTCCATATTCAGGGATACTGCAACGGCCTTATGATCACTGATTCCCTGTTCTGCACTTTCAGAGTCGAAATGTTCGGGTCTGTTTGTTATCAGTAGGTCCAAGATATTATCTCCACGAGTTGGTTCTCTCTTTAATTGCTCGAGGTAATTTTCGGATAGTGCACTCAGTATAATGTCACTCGATGCTCTGTCCCTACCACCCGTCCTAAACATCTGAGTGTCCCATTCTATATCTGGTAAATTGAAAACTCCACCTAAGACTATAACATGCTGAGGAAATTTATGTGAAATGTATTCCAGATTTTCTCTCAGTTGTTCTGCCACTAATGCTGCTGAGTCGGGAGGTCGGTAAAAGGAGCCAATTATTAACCTAGCTCGGTTGAGTGTAACCTCC
This sequence comes from Schistocerca cancellata, assembly GCF_023864275.1. Taxonomy (NCBI): domain Eukaryota; kingdom Metazoa; phylum Arthropoda; class Insecta; order Orthoptera; family Acrididae; genus Schistocerca; species Schistocerca cancellata. The sequence goes on along the minus strand of NC_064629.1, from coordinate 205,705,134 downwards.
ACCCATAATAATTCACAGGAACTATCTCCTCCTACTTCTCCCCCTGCGGGTCCGGGGATTAGAATAGGCCCGAGGTATTCCTGCCTGTCGTAAGAGGCGACTAAAAGGAGTCCATCCCCCTCACGGGGGTAGTTAGCGCCTGCGTCCGGAGACGGACGGTTTCACGACCTATAATCGTGGTCTTTTTGGTTTTAAACTTCTCGTTTCTTCCTTCCTTTTGTTGGTCCCTTTCTTTGCTCTTCTCCACCTCACTGTCTTCCTTACTCTTTCCCTTGACTTCTCCTTGCCTTCTCATTGCCTTTTTCTCCTTGCCTTCTCATTGCCTTTTTCTCCTTGCCTTCTCATTGCCTTCTTCTCCTTGCCTTCTTCTCCTTGCCTTCTCTGGTCTCCGCCTCGGCGTTTGAGACAGTCTGTCCTCTTTCTCCCTCTCTCTCTTCTTTTTCCTCTTCTTCCTTCCTCCCTGTGCGTGTCTGAAGGCCGACCCACGCGTTCGCACGCGTAGCCGGTGACGGGGTAACGCGTAAGTCCCCGCCCTGGGTAGACATGTAAGGCACACGCGTACCCCCTGGTAAAGGCCAGGCCCGGGGAGGGGTGATTGCCTGAGCTGATACCTTCTGACCATGCCGATTGGTCCCTCCGTCTGTTTCTCGGGAGGTGTGACCTGAGGTGTAAACATTCACCTAAGGCGGGAGTGCCCTCTGAGAGGGTCCCCACAAGGAAGGAGCGCGCCATCGGAGACGCTGGCAATCATGGGGGATTCCTCCGCAATGGATTCTACTCCATCGCTTTCGACTTCGACCCAAAAACGGAAACGTGACCAGCCAACAGTGACAAAAGTACTACCGCCTGCCCCACAGTTCCTCGTAGTTTCTCGCACTGAGGACGGAAAGGATTTTTCCTCTGTCAACCCTTTTGTTATTCAGAAGGGCGTTGATGCCATAGCCGGATCTGTCAAATCTTGTACCAGGTTGCGTAACGGCACCTTATTACTAGAAACTGAGAATGCCTTTCAGGCACAAAAACTGCTTCGGGCCACCCTCCTGTACACGTTCCCTGTCCGGGTGGAGGCCCACCGAACTTTGAATTCGTCTCGTGGTGTCGTGTATACTAGCTCCCTCGACGGATTGACTGACGAGGAGCTTCAATCTTTCCTCGCTGAGCAGGGCGTGACGGCTGTCCATCGGGTCATGAAAAAGGTCAACAACGACCTTGTACCGACCCGGACACTCTTCTTGACCTTCGATAGTGTTAAGCTGCCATCGCGCATCAAGGCGGGCTACGAGGTTATTTCTGTTCGCCCCTATGTCCCGACACCTACGCGCTGCTACCAGTGTCAGCGTTTCAATCACACTCGACAGTCTTGTTCCAATGCGGCTAAATGTGTCACTTGTGGCAGGGATGCCCATGAGGGTGACTGTCCACCTCCGTCTCCTCATTGTGTGAACTGTCAGGGTGACCATGCCGCATCCTCCCGCGACTGTCCTGTCTATAAGGACGAACGTTGCATCCAAGAAATTCGTGTCAAAGAGAAAGTGTCCACCTCGGCTGCTCGCAAGCTATTGGCTAGTAGGAAGCCCACGCTGCTCCCAGCGGGGAAATATAGTACTGTCCTCGCCTCTCCTCGAACTACCCGGGAGGTCGCAACCCAGACATGCGATCTGACCTTCAGCACCACGGTCGTCCGTTCGGCCAGTGCTAAGATCGCGCGGTCGACGTCTCCTCTTCCTCCCATCACACCACAGACACCAGCCACTTCCTCAGCTTCTGCTAAGTCGAAGACCCCGAAGTCAGATGCACGGTCCTTCAAGAAGGAACCATCCCGTGCAGACTTCCTCCGTCCCTCGACCTCCCAGCCTTCGACCGATACTTCCACCAAACGTCCTTCCAAAAAGGCGCATAGGAAGCACAGTTCTCCTTCTCCGCCACGGCGCATCTCTTCTCCTGCGCCACCCAGCGGTTGCCGCCCCAGGCCGTCATCCGTTTCGCCTGGCCGCACCGCCGGTAGCCGTACATCTGGCCGTTCACCGGCGGAGGAAGCTCCCCCTCCCGGCCATCCTCCCGAGATGGCCGATGACCCTATAGACCCCATGGACGATGACTGTCCGCCTACTGATAGCGGCGGCAGTGCTCGCTCGAAGCCAGGCCCTAAGCGGCCTTCGAGGTGACCCCTTCTCTCATCTTCCTTTTCTTACGATGGCACTTATTCACTGGAATATTCGCAGCATTTGCTCCAACCGAGAGGACTTGAAGTTGCTGCTCCGCTTGCATCGTCCGCTCGTCGTAGCCCTCCAGGAAACGAAGCTACGCCCATGCGATCACATTGCCTTGGCACACTACACCTCTGTGCGTTTTGACCTACCCCCTATGGTAGGAATCCCAGCTCATGGAGGGGTTATGTTCCTGGTCCGGGATGATATTTACTACGATCCCATCACGTTGCACACCGGCCTGCAGGCAGTTGCCATCCGCATTACTCTCCCCACTTTTACGTTTTCCTTTTGTACCGTTTACACTCCCTCGTCATCTGCCGTTACCAGGGCAGACATGATGCAACTTATTGCTCAGCTACCTGCACCGTTTTTGTTAACTGGAGACTTCAATGCCCACCATCCCCTTTGGGGTTCTCCAGCCTCCTGCCCGAGGGGCTCCTTGTTAGCAGACCTTTTCAACCAGCTCAATCTTGTCTGTCTTAATACTGGCGCCCCTACTTTTCTTTCGGACACATCTCATACCTATTCCCATTTAGACCTCTCTATATGTACTCCCCAACTTGCACGCCGGTTTGAGTGGTATGCACTTGCTGATACATATTCGAGCGACCACTTCCCGTGTGTTATCCATCTCCTGCAGCATACTCCCTCTCCGTGCTCCTCTAGTTGGACCATCTCCAAGGCAGACTGGGGGCTCTTTTCTTCCAGGGCGACCTTTCAGGATCAAACCTTCACAAGCTGCGATCGTCAGGTCGCACACCTCACGGAAGTCATTCTCGCTGCTGCTGAATATTCCATCCCTCACCCTACTTCTTCTCCACGTCGCGTACCGGTCCCCTGGTGGACCGCAGCATGTAGAGACGCTTTACGTGCTCGTCGACGTGCTTTACGCACCTTTAAACGCCACCCTACAGTGGCGAATTGTATTAATTATAAACGATTGCGTGCTCAGTGTCGTCGTATTATTAACGAAAGCAAGAAAGCCAGCTGGGCTGCTTTCACAAGCACCTTCAACAGTTTTACTCCTTCTTCTGTTGTCTGGGGTAGCCTGCGCCGGCTATCTGGCACTAAGGTCCACTCCCCAGTTTCTGGCTTGAAGGTCGCGAATGAAGTCCTTGTGGCCCCTGAGGCTGTCTCCAATGCCTTCGGCCGCTTTTTCGCCGAGGTTTCGAGCTCCGCTCATTACCACCCTGCCTTCCTCCCCCGCAAACAGGCAGAGGAGGCTAGGCCACCTGACTTTTGCTCCTCGAATTATGAAAGTTATAATGCCCCATTCACCATGCGGGAACTCGAAACCGCACTTGGCCGATCACGGTCCTCCGCTCCAGGGCCTGATTCTATTCATATTCAGATGCTGAAGAACCTTTCTCCTGCGGGTAAAGGTTTTCTTCTTCGTACATACAATCGCATCTGGATTGAGGGACATGTTCCCGCATGCTGGCGCGAGTCTATTGTTGTCCCGATTCCTAAGCCGGGGAAGGACAAGCACTTGCCTTCCAGTTATCGACCTATCTCACTTACCAGCTGTGTCTGTAAAGTGATGGAGCGAATGGTTAACTCTCGATTGGTTTGGCTGCTTGAGTCTCAACGCCTACTTACAAATGTACAATGTGGATTTCGTAGGCGCCGCTCTGCTGTTGACCATCTGGTTACCTTGTCGACCTTCATTATGAATAACTTCTTGCGGAAGCGCCCGACCGCGGCTGTGTTCTTTGATTTGGAGAAGGCTTACGACACCTGTTGGAGGGCGGGCATTCTCCGCACCATGCATACATGGGGCCTTCGCGGTCGCCTCCCTCTTTTTATTCGTTCCTTTTTAATGGATCGACAGTTCAGGGTACGTGTGGGTTCTGTCCTGTCCGACACCTTTCGCCAGGAGAATGGGGTGCCACAGGGCTCAGTTTTGAGCGTCGCTCTGTTCGCCATCGCGATCAATCCAATAATGGATTGCCTCCCAGCTGATGTATCAGGCTCCCTTTTTGTGGACGATTTTACCATCTATTGCAGCGCGCAGCGTACACGTGCCCTGGAGCGCTGTCTTCAGCGTTCTCTTGACCGTCTTTACTCCTGGAGTGTCGCCAATGGCTTCCGTTTTTCTGCCGAGAAGACGGTGTGTATTAACTTCTGGCGCTACAAAGAGTTTCTCCCACCGTCCTTACGACTTGGTCCCGTTGCTCTCCCAATCGTGGAGACAACCAAATTTTTAGGCCTTACCTTTGACAGGAAACTTAGCTGGTCTCCACATGTGTCATATTTGGCCGCCCGTTGTACCCGTTCTTTAAATGTCCTCCGCGTTCTCAGTGGTATGTCGTGGGGAGCGGATCGAACCGTCCTACTTCGTCTATATCGGTCGATCGTCCGCTCCAAGCTGGATTATGGGAGCTTCGTATACTCCTCTGCACGGCCATCCATCTTACGCCGCCTCAACTCCATACAACATCGGGGTTTACGACTTGCGATCGGAGCATTTTATACCAGTCCCGTAGAGAGTCTTCATGCTGACGCTGGCGAATTGCCGCTCATTTACCGGCGCGATATACTGCTTTGTCGGTATGCCTGTCGGCTACTGTCAATGCCCGACCATCCGTCTTATCGTTCCTTTTTTGACGACTCTCTCGACCGTCAATACGGGTTGTATGTCTCTGCCCTGCTACCCCCTGGAGTTCGCTTTCGTCGCCTCCTTCAACACCTTAATTTTTCACTCCCTGCAACCTTTCGAGTGGGCGAGAGCCACACGCCACCTTGGCTCCAGGCTCAGGTCCGCGTTCACCTTGACCTCAGCTCGCTCCCAAAAGAGGTCACCCCCAGTTCGGTCTACCACTCCCATTTTTTGGAACTTCGTTCGAAGTTCATCAACATGACTTTCATTTATACAGATGGCTCTAAGACCAATGACGGGGTCGGGTGTTCCTTTATTGTCGGGGCACAAAGTTTCCAATACCGGCTCCATGATCATTGTTCGGTCTTCACAGCTGAGCTCTTTGCCCTCTACCAGGCTGTTCTTTACATCTGCCGCCACCGACATTCTGCTTATGTCATCTGCTCAGATTCCCTGAGCGCCATCCAGAGCCTCAGTGATCCGTACCCGGTTCACCCTTTCGTACACCGGATCCAACGCTCTCTTCAGCGGCTGGTGGACGTCAGTCCGCCAGTTAGCTTTATGTGGGTTCCTGGCCATGTCGGTATCCCTGGGAACGAAGCTGCAGATGCCGCGGCCAAGGCTGCGGTCCTCCAGCCTCGAACAGCTTCTTGTTGTGTCCCTTCGTCCGATTTTAGCAGGGTCATTTGTCGGCGCGTTGTGTCGCTGTGGCATGCCGATTGGGCTGCACTTACCGACAACAAGCTTCGGGCCTTAAAACCTCTTCCCGTGACTTGGACATCCTCCTCACGCCCTTCTCGGCGGGAGGAGGTCGTTTTAGCAAGGTTAAGGATTGGACACTGCCGGTTCAGCCATCGCCATCTGCAGACAGCTGCGCCGGCGCCGTTCTGCCCATGTGGGCACTTGCTGACGGTTAGACACATTTTAATGTCCTGTCCCGATCTTAACCAACTGCGCCTCGATCTTAACCTGCCTAATACTTTCGATGCCGTTTTAGCGGATGACCCACGAGCAGCTGCTCGTGTTCTATGTTTTATCAATTTGACAAACCTCGCTAAGGACATTTGATGTTGTTTTTTAATCCTATGCCTGTCAGTCTCTTTTAGCGTGTTTTCCCTTTTAGTTGTTGTCAACTTGTGCCTCGCGGTGCATTTTTAGAGTAGTCAGGGCGCTAATGACCATTGACGTTGTGCGCCCTAAAACCACAAAAAAAAAAAAAAATTCCTCCTACTTCACTACAGGATAAACTACTACTAACAGCGACGAACACTCCACCACTGGTTGCATGCAATCTATCCTTACTAAACACCGTCTGTACCTCTGTAAAAATTTTGGCAGAATTTATCTCTGGCTTCAGCCAGCTTTCTGTACCTATAACGATTTCAGCTTCGGTGCTTTCTATCAGCGCTTGAAGTTCCGGTACTTTACCAACGCAGCTTCCACAGTTTACAATTACAATACCGATTGCTGCTTGGTCCCTGCATGTCCTGACTTTGCCCCGCACCCGTTGAGGCTGTTGCCCTCTCTGTACTTGCCCAAGGCCATCTAACCTAAAAAGCCGCCCAGCCCACGCCACACAACCCCTGCTACCCGTGTAGCCGCTTGTTGCGTGTAGTGGGCTCCTGACCTGTTCAGCGGAACCCGAAACCCCACCACCCTATGGCGCAAGTCGAGGAATCTGCATCCCACACGGTCGCAGAACCGTCTCAGCCTCTGATTCAGACCCTCCACTCGGCTCTGTACCAAAGGTCCGCAGTTAGTCCTGTCGACAGTGCTGCGGATGGTGAGCTCTGCTTTCATCTCGCTAGCGAGACTGGCAGTCTTCACCAAATCAGACAGCCGCCTGAAGCCAGAGAGGATTTCATCTGATCCATAGCAACACACATCATTGGTGCTGACATGAGCGACCACCTGCAGATGGGTGCACCCTGTACCCTTCATGGCATCCGGAAGGACCCTTTCCACATCTGGAATGACTCCTCCCGGTATGCACACAGAGTGCACATTGGTTTTCTTCCCCTCCCTTGCAGCCATATCCCTAAGGGGCCCCATCATGCGCCTGACGTTGGAGCTCCCAACTACCAGTAAGTCTACCCTCTGCAACCACCCAGATCTTGCAGACTGAGGAGCAACCTCTGGAACAGGACAAGCAGCCATGTCCGGCCGAAGATCAGTATCAGCCCGAGACAGAGCATGAAACCGGTTCATCAGACGAACTGGAGAGGCCTTCCGTCCAGCCCTCCAAAATGTCTTTAGCCCCCTGCCACACCTCGAGACGACCTCCCACTCTACCATGGGTGAGGGGTCAGCCTCAATGTGGGCAGTATCCCAGGCAACCACAGCCGTAGTCCGATCGGGGGATGCATGGGACGAGTTGGCCGTCCCCAACAAACCCCCTTCCGGACCCCCACAGTGATGCCCATTGGCAACAGCCTCAAGCTTTGTGACCGAAGGCAACACTTCCTGAAGCTGGGAGCGAAGGGGTGCCAACTCAGCCCGCATCCGAACACAGCAGTTGCAGTCCCTATCCATGCAAAATACTGTTGTGCAAAGATCGTCTGAACTAATCTATGGAGAGCACAAACAATTCGACACAAAATTTAAACGGTTATTAAAATACAAGATTGCCTAGTAAATGCAGTAATGCTGCTACTTGCACACTGCTGACACGCTGCTCGGCGGCAGAACGAGACTACTTGAATTTATACTATTCAGGTACTAAAACGCCATGCTACAACTCTCAAATAGTATAATACACATGAATTTTGTGAATTAAACAATGCAAGTACCCAAAGACACGCAAAGGAATTAAGAATTAAACTATGTAACAAATAAGTGAGCTAAGAGTATATGACTTGCTGGTGGCAGTTGTTTATCCAACAGCGACAGGGAGCACACTCCTTTTTAGTTATCTTATTAAGCTTCCTGTAATCAACATAAAAACGCCATCTGCCATCCTTGTTCCTGAAGGGAACCACTGGTGATGACCATGGGCTCTGTGAAGGCTGAATGATGTCATTCTTCATTATTTTCTCTAACTCGTCACGAATTATTTGATGTTCCGTTGCTGACACATGGTATGCTCTCTGGCTTATTGGTTGATGGTCTCCAGTGCTAATACGGTGGTTCACCGTCTATTTGCCGAATTTTCTCTTCTCCTGTGGATTGAAGCATTCAGAGAACTCTTGGAGAATGGCAATCTTGTCTTGTAGTGGTAGTGCTACTTTCACCCGCAGACTTGGCATGAGAGGTTTGTATGATGCTCAACTGTTCTGCAGTTAACAGCTCAGCGTTTGCAACACACATGTGTCTTGGAAGGATCTTTGGTTCTCAGCGACAGTTAACTATCCACAATACACTGAATCTGTTCGTAAACGAGATGACAGAGGCTAGGATGACCAAGTTATTCTTCAGTGGTATGCTTCTCTTACATTACACTACAAGATCCATGGGTTGACGCATGACATGACACATGACAGCTACCTTTCTAGTGTTGACTGCAGGAATGACCACTTCATCCAGCACATATAGTCTCCACACACACTCAGATGTGCATCTTCCTGTCCGCAGTACCTCATCTCGTCTAGCATAATCTTCGAGCGACCACAACCTATAATTGCCTGAGAAGCTTTCAAAAAGTCCCATCCGAGAATGATGTCATGACTACACTCTTGTAAGATAATGAATTTTAAGGGCTGTGTATGGCCACATCTTCCTGTAGGTTTTACACATTTCCCATTAGCCACCTTCAGCAGAGATGATTTGTTGTCGATGAATAATGTTTTCTGTAACTGGCATCGGTACTTCTCCGAAATGACTGAATATGATGCTCCAGAGTCCACAAGAGCTTGGGCTGGTCAGCCATCCATCAGAATACCGATGAAGTTTCCTATCATTTTTGTAGTGATCGACGGCAGAGTATTTTTCTCTTCTGTGGCCTCACCTCCAAGAAAGGCCACATGCTTTAGTTTTCAGGTTGCGGCAGCTAGGTGATTGTCTGGAGCTTCTAAACGGCATTGGAGACCTTGATCGGTGTGTTGGGGAGCATCCTCTCCAGTGGTTAGCTTGCGGCAATGGTGACCTACGTCGTCCTGCATGCACATCTTCTTGTTCATCTTCGTCGTTCCGGAGTTGGTGTCGGCTAAGATCAGTCTTCTGGCACAGGCGTCATCAAATACCCACTGCCTTTCTCGGCAATAGCGCACCACATGTCCAGGTTGTCCACAGTGGAAACACACTGGTTGGTTATCCTGGGTCCTCCAGACGTCAGTCTTCCTTGGTGCCCGAACAGGTTCCTCATGCGGCATTGTAGAAATGTAATTTCGCCTGGGTCTCAACTTCTTCACCGTTTTAAAGGGAAATGAAAGAAGGGAGATTGGGTTAAATGTCTGTCCCACTTCCTTCCTTATGGCCTCTTGAAGTGTCTCGGTTTTTTGCTCGCCGTGCAATCCAAGTGCTTTCTGAACTTCCTCCCGCACTATCTGACGTAGAACAGTTGTGAAATCAGTTTCTTCTTCCTTCACAGACATTGATATGATGTTTGGTAGCCGTTCAAACTTCTTGCGTATAATTCTTTTTTGATGCATTGTCTCGATATACTGGCACCATTTCATGAAGTCCGTCTGCTGTCGAAACCTCCTTCAGGAGTAGGGCTTGATACATGTCCTCAGCAGCATCCTTCATGAATGTGCAGCCTTATCTTTCTCCTTCATTCTACAATCCACTACTTTACACAGCTCCAAGACGTCTTGAATGTAGGGTACTGTCATTTCTCCTGGGCGCTGTGCCCTGCACTTTAATTTATCTTCAGCCTTGCACTTCTGTCGTTGTGTGTTGCTGAAATACTTGCACAGTTCCACCTGAAATACTTCCCAGCTTGTGAACTTCTCCTCGTTGTTCTCATACCATTGCTTTGCAGTGCCCTCCAAGTAGAAAAATACATTAGCCAAACACACGGTGTCATCCCATTTGTTAAATTTGGCTATACTCTCATATACCTTCAGCCACTTGTTTGGATGTTGGCCATCATCACCAGAGAACCTGGAAGAATGTCTCATGTGGTGGCACACAGTTGCTGTCATCGTAATGTTCTCTTCTTCTTCTTCTTCTTCTGTCTCCAATAGAGTGCGATCTGTTGAATATGGCTCAAACTCGGGTTTCTCGCCATGTAAACGGCGACTCTGTTGTGGCCTGATGGGAGCCACTGTGTCATCGATAATGTGCGGTATCACAAGTTCCAATACTCAGCATCTCCACCAGAATAATGTCACATAGAGGAATGTGTAAGTAGATGAATGACGAACACTAACTTCACTTAACGAAGGTTTATTTAGCACTTGCACGTGTAAGAGCACGGAGCGAACTGCCTCCAGCCAGAACACATATGGTATATATACAGCTACAGAACATTCCAGTACAATTATTCTTGACATTTGTGGATACTTCCAGAATGTACTCGAACCGAATATATAAATTAAAATCATACAGTTCAGGTGAGTTTTGAACTCACAACCCTCCATGCAACAGTCTAGTATCATATCCACTACACTACGGCGACTGAGCTACTCAGCTTCTTCTGCGACAATATGAATACTTTTGCATATAAATTATTGATGTTTAAAAACTGTAGTTTAACTACTGCTTATGGCTGGTATGTAGCTCAGCTGAGATAAAGAAAAGTCATTATTGTGGTATGCGGCCACTCCGCCCCCCTCCCCCCCACCCCACCCTCCCCACCCCACCCCCTCCAATCACAGTTAATTTATCAGGAGCATCTTGGCACCATATTATTCCAGGAATTTGAGTAGCCACTTGTCTTTACTGAAAACTATCTGCTAACTGTGTACTCTTCAATGCAGTCACATACCTGCTCTGATATTCCACAAGCACGTATTTATTGTATACAAGGTATTTGTGTTGTGGGTCGTGTACTGTCTGTTACAATAAAATGATTTAAAAGTGGAAAAAGATATGGCAGTAATAACAAAGTTCATAGTTAATCTGTTTTTAGAAGAATTAGTGTAGAAGATCTCCTCAGTAATGATTGTTATGTAGATGTTCACTGCAGTCTCCTAATGAAGTTGTAGATAAATGTGGCCTTTATTGTTAAGTAATGCATACTCATTTGGTAGTATGTGACTTCATTTAAAGATGAATATGTTTTGGCATAAAATATGTATATATTTTACTTGGTTGTAGGAACCAATGATGCCTTTGTTACTATTGCACTTGGTAAGGAGAAGTATCAGACGTCAGTCAAGGAGAAGGCAGACAAAGATGTCGAATGGCATGAAGAATGTGAACTGTAAGGCATCACTTTTTCTGCACTCCACAATTGTTGAAATTGTAATTAAATTATAAGTGTTTGTATTCATATGTAAGCATTAATATTTCAACACATCTATATTTCAGGCCAATACCTAAACAAGGAAATACAGCTGAAATTGTCTTGACAGCATTACACCGCAATTTTATGGGTGTAGATGAATTCCTAGGAGTAATTAACATTCCTCTGGCAGACTTTGATGTGTATGAAAGGCCAAGATGCAAGTAAGTTTTTCTGCATATAATTTATCCAGTCTCTCATTGTGTAAATAAATTGATGATTATGGCAGTTCCTTCATGTTCAACTGCTTTTTGATTTGATGGAACTTTACATTGTAGCTTTAAGTTACATATGCTTTGCTTAGTTTTGTGTGAATACTATGATAAGTTAACTCACCATTCATAAAAGGGAGTGCATTATTCCTGAAGTTTCTAAATGATGCCGTAGTAATGAGATGGAGAGAGAAGCAATTCTCATACTGCAGTGCAATTAGTGGTTGTAGAATGCATGTGGCAGACATGTGGTGTGTGACACAGGAAGAAGCTGTACTCTACGTGCAACAAATGCACCTTAAATTATTGGTCATCTGTATATGAAAAGTGCTGCAGCTGTCATGAAATGGACAACCTTCATGTTGTTGGTGCCAAATATACCTCAAACCTCACTTGTCTAAAAAGATTGAGTAATTTTCACATTAAAAAATTGGAGACATTACTTTTCAGCACATCTTTATAAGTATGATATTCCTCAGAGAATGATGCTTATTATGGGGGTTCCTTATGATTTACTTTCTCTTAGGTTCAAGGTTTAAGGAACCATTAAAGCATACATAATACATAATTAAATATCTGGAGAACAGTAACAAGCCCTTGAACTGTAAAAACTGATATAAAAAAAACTTATCAGAGAAAAATTTGGTATCAGCACGTCCATCCTATTTAAAGGCCTTGGTTGAACTTTCTCATTTTGAGAGTCTTGAAGGATTATTTGTTTGAATTGAGGGGCCCAGTGGAAAAGGGGCACATACCACCTGTGCAGTGATTTTGTGATTTTGGTACAGGAAGACAGCCAATGCCATCTAGCATCAGAGGTGGGAACTTCTAGCACAGTGGCATGTGCCCATTCCTTTAAAGAGAGAGTATTATATTTGCTGACACATTCCCAGTGAAAAACAGGCCCATGCCAATTGTATCTGTGTCTCAGGAGTCAATTCGTCTCATTGGTTGACTTGTTTCGGAAAGCCAATGAGAAAGTTTTTCTCAGATGTTGTTCATGTGTTTCCAAGAGGGTGGCAATAGGTGTTGCTATTAATGTTAATCATGAAGAAAATGCAATAGTAATGTAAGAAAAAAATTAAAGAAAATGAGTGGAAAGATAATGAAATGAAGAGGTTAAGAAACAATGGAAAACAATATAGCCTGAAAAAATAAGATTGTGCCCGAGAAAGTGTTTTGTAGTGCCAGTGATCCATGCTGAAAACTAGTTTCTGCAAATACTCAACATTGAATGAAGAACAGAAGGAGGCAATATTTATTGAGTTTTATCAGTTAGGACATTATAACAAGCAAAATACTTATTTATTTGGATTAGTGTGGCCTAATAAGTGCAAAAAAGTGTATCCAAAGAAGAGGAAGGTTCCAACAGTTAGCCAGAGGAATGTTTCTTTCAGGTATTTTATTTGTGACACTTCATTTACTGAAGTTGAAGTGTGTAGGACTGCATTTTTAGCTTTTCATGCCATTTCTGCTACACGTTTGAGGACTGTCCATAGCAATGAAGAATGTGACACTGAGAGTCATGAATCTACAACACATGTATCTGTACATACACCTAGGAAGGATAGAAGAGGCAGGCATTCTAACAGACCTCATGGCATTGATAACAAGAGAAAAAATAAAGTTAGAAATCACATTGAAATGTTTCCAAGGTACACATCACATTATAGTCGAACACAGAATCTGAACAAGTCCTACATAACCTCTGTTACAGAATCTGAACAAGTCCTACATAACCTCTGTTCAGTCGATTGCTGGACTGTATCCTTTGGACTGTGAAGATCTTAAAAATACAGATGAAGTCTCAGTGCAACAACATGTGTATGAAACCATTTTCAACAAGGAATATAATATTGGTTTTAAATTGCTGTTGAGTGATATATGTCATATTTGTGATTCTGCTAAGGCACGTAATAACACCGAATCCACAGACATCAAACTACACCTTGAGAAAGCTGAAGCTGCATATAGTGCCCTGAAAAGTGATTCAAATGAATCAAAACAGGATGGTAGTGATGCGCTTGTTTTGTGCATGGACAACAAGCATTGCCAACACCATATATTTTGATGGAAACAGTTTTCTAGAAGAGACAACTTTGGACATATAATTTCTGTATTCACCGTTGTAGTGATAAGAAGACCGTGATATGTGTCTGGTAAGGCAGTGATGTGTGTCTGGTCCGAGAATGTTGCATCTAGAGGGGCCAATGAAGAAGTAGGTAACTGTGTTTTAAAGGCTTTAGACATGGTGAAGGAAGAACATCATTGAACGCTCATCAATTATTCTGATTTATGTGTTGGACAAAATAAAAACTATATTATGCTATGTCTGCAGTTGTACCTCCTTGATAAAAAATGTTTTGATGTTGAGCACAAGTTTCTCCTCCCTGGTCACATGTTCTTGCCATGTGTCTGGGTTTTATAGTTACTGAGAAGCTGAAAAGAAAGACACAGGCTGTGTACAGTCCAGCAAAATGGGTTGAAGAGCAAGCAAAAGAACCCATTCATTGTGGTTGAAATGAAGAAAGACGACTTTGTGTCTGTGTCGTCTATAATGAACAGTTATCATCAAACATAACGTTACTGTTGACAAAAAGCCTGCAGACATCACAAACGCAATGGTGTTTAGATTAGTGAGTGGTGAACGTTCTGTATATATCAGATATTCACACACTCAAACTGACAAAACCTGTGCGAGTTAGTGTATAGAAGTGTCATGGACGATTTATGAAGCTTGCAGACTGCCAGTTAGTTACTAAGTATCCAAATGGATGTCAAATTAAGGCAACAAAGTTCAAGGACCTTCAAAGCTTATTGCAATTTCTGCCTCCAATATATTCAAGTTTTTATCAGTCATTGATAAGTGATGGTGATGGTAGTGACGATACAATGGAACTGGAAAACATTAATGAGGAATTTGACTATTAATGACATGCTATGTAACGTGTCTACATATCCAGGATTTCATTTTCTGTACTTTAAATTGTAATAAAGTGGCTTAATATTTAATAGTATTAGCAAAACACCATCTAGTTACTGTAACAACTGTTGGTATCACAGCAGGAGTTCACATTACTATACAAAATCATATTTCCTTAATTCCCATTTTCTGACACAACGTACTCTGGTGGCATGTGCTCCTTTTCCACTGAGCCCTTCAATTGTTAAAGACCATTAAAAAGCCAAGATCACACAAAAGATTTTTTATTCAAGACAATCAGTTTCAACAGTCTTAGTTGTCATTTTCAGGTCTGGGCCGGGGAGGGGGAGGGATAGTATGGTGGGAGTGGCAGACAGTCAACTGTTGCAGTTTAGACGGAGGGCAGGAGAGAAGATGCGGAAGGGGAGGGGGTAAGTAGCGGAAAGGAGAGAAATAAAAGAAATTAAAAGACTGGGTGTGGCGGTGCAATGACAACTGTGTAGTCCTGGAATGGGAACAGGGAGGGGGTTGGATAGGTGAGGACAGTGACAAAGGTTGAGGCCAGGAGGGTTACGGGAACGTAGGATGTATTGCAGGGAAAGTTCCCACCTGCGCAGTTCAGAAAAGCTGGTGTTGGTGGGAAGAATCCATATGGCACAGCCTGTGAAGCGGTCCTTAAGATGAGAGATATCATGTTTGGCAACATGTTCAGCAACAGGGTGGTCCACTTGTTTCTTGGCCACAGTTTGTCGGTGGCTGTTCGTACGGACAGACAGCTTGTTGGTTGTCATGCCTACATAGAATGCAGCACAGAGGTTGCAGCTGAGCTTGTAAATCACATGATTGGATGCAAGACCTGTCCCATACATCCTCCTATCACCACCTACTCCAGTCCGGTCACTAACATCACCTATCCCATCAAAGGCAGGGCTACCTGTGAAACCAGTCATGTGATTTACTAGCTAAGCTGCAGCCTCTGTGCTGCATTCTATGTAGGCATGACAACCAACAAGCTGTCTGTCCACATGAACGGCCACCGACAAACTGTGGCCAAGAAACAAATGGACCACCCTGTTGCTGAACACGCTGCCAAACATGATATCCCTCATCTTAATGACTGCTTCACAACCTGTGCCATATGGATCCTTCCCACCAAAACCAGCTTTTCTGAACTGCGCAGGTGGAAACTTTCCCTGCAATACATCCTATGTTCCCATAACCCTCCTGGCCTCAACCTTCGTTAGTCACTGTCCTCACCCATCCAGCCCCCTCCCTGTTTCCATTCCAACACTACACAGCCGTCATTTCACCGGCACACCCAGTCTTTTAATTTCTTTTATTTATCTCCTTTCCACTACTTACCCCCCCCCCCCCCCCCTCCACACCTTCTCTCCTGCCCTCAGTCTAAACTGCAAGAGTTGACTGTCCGCCACTCCCACCATACTATCCCTCCCCCTCCCTGCCCCACCCTCCTCCTTACCCCCACCCAGTCGCCACTCCCATCATGCACTGGTGCTGCTGTTTGCAGTGTGGTCTCAGCTCTCTGAGACTGCTGATGTGTGTGCATTTGTGTGTGTGTGTGTGTGTGTGTGTGTGTGTGTGTGTGTGTGTGTGTGTGTGTGTGTGTTTACTGCTGACAAAGGCCTTAATGGCTGAAAGCTTTAATTGTGTCAATCTTTTTATTGTGTCTATCGTGACTCAGCATCTCCGCTATATGGTGAGTAGCACTTTCCTTTTCTGGTATCAGCACATTATAAATGTTTGTCATCGCTAAAATATTTAAAAACACACAGCACCTTTTCCAAAAGGCCATGTCCATGTACATATTGCTCACAGATGCTTGTTACATGATACAAATACGGTGCACAATAGTACATCTGTTAACATATGCTGACACATACCAAACAGCATCTACGTATTGCTCACAGGTGCTTGTTATATGATACAAACATAGTACACTTGATATGTGTCAGCATATGTAAACAGATGTCTACTGTATTTGTATCATGTAACAAGCATCTGTGAGCAACATGTAAATGGACATGGCCTTTTGGACAAGGTGCTGTTAGTTATTAAATGTTTTAGCAATGACAGATGTTTATAATGTGCTGTGTTTTATCCACTTGACATGTTGTGCATGAGGTTCAGTGTAAAATGAACACGTTTTACTGCTACAAAAAGAAAATAATAATAAAAAAAAATGTTTAAGACCTGAAGATGACAGCTAAGACTGTTGAAACCAGATGTTTTGGAAAAAGAAAAAAAAAAAAAAAAAAGAATTGTTCGATATTGGATTTTGAATGGTTTTTAAAAGATAAAGACCTTGGACTCCACTCACCATGTGGGCATTAGATGGCTGCAAGAGTCTTCAGAACAACCCTGTTCCCAACCTCTGTGCTGAGGTTTGGTCACCATTTTTAACCACCCTGTGGAAGTTCCTCTTTGTGTGACATGCATATAAGATCCCGTCACTCGTACAGTCTCCAGCTTCTGATGCTCTTGTTTGACCAGCAGCACAACTTGTGTATGTAAATCGAATAAGGGCAACAAGACTGTTTGTGATTAAAGTGAAGGAGTAACTTATGAACCTCAGTGTGGTGGACCTAAATGTTTTAACACAGAATTGAAGCAAGTATGCTCCCTGATTAATAGATGAATTTTGTCTTCAATGCAGAGCCCTTTGCAGTCGTAAAGGCACAGGAGCACATGTGCAGTCGATGGAATACTTTTTGTGTCTGTTCCATGTGCCCTACAGACCATTCAGCAGGTGTAACCAACAGTTGAAGTAAATACAAGTCATACAAGACACCCATCATGTACTACAATGGCAAGGGAAGTAAGTGGCATTCTGCTGGGTATTGAGCCATACAAGAATCTAGTGAGATGAGCAGGCTACATTGCAGCAAGGGATACATGCTAGGAAAATAATGTACTACCTATTGGGTACTATTATTTCACTTTTGAGGAGGAGAGTTACATGCCAGTGATGTAACTCAGTGGCTGGAGGTAGAAAACAACAAACTAAGACTAATGTTGGCAACAGTTTTGCTGTCACAATCATCCCTCCAGACACAAAGACAGAAAAAAGCGACTTTGACCTGTTTGACAATATAATGGTATCCTCAGACACGGGCACCTCCTTTGGTGTGAGGACCTATCAGTTTGCACTACTTGTGGCATATTCATGTACCAAATTGCATTTTATATTTTGACAAGAGGACACTAGTTTTTCTTGATAACAATTTTTCCACTGTTTTAAGTAACAATGAGATGAAAGTGGAAAAGGTTTTAAAGTTTTGTGTCTTGACAGGACTCCTGCTCAGTTTACTCAATAGGGTATTTTAAGGTGTCTCAGAGTGGTTGGTGCATCAGTTTTCAGTCAGTGATCAAACCAGTCACAATTATTGGAACCAAAACTTTGTAATTTTCACTGTGTGTTCATTTATTTTGTTTAATGCGTATAAAGTTTCTTTTAATGTGCGTGTATAGAACTGTTAACCAAGTTTTACTTGGTCTGAGAGTGGCTTGCTCTTTCCTTTTATTAGTGGTCAGCCAGATGCATGTACCTGGGGAAAAACTTAACTACATTTTTCAACTAATTGTTGTTTTCTGTCAGTATTTTTTGTTATTACTGTGTTATAGTTTTATTGAAGTGTGAAACACACATACACACACCCTATTCGTCCTTTTTACTATCCATTTTAATTAATTGATAAGCAACTGATTGTTATTGTCAGACAATCTGTTAAATCTCTAATATATGCTAGTGGGCAATTGTCTCAAGAGAGATGGGCATCCTGAAACCATCATAACCATCATCATCATCAGTTTAATTCACCACATTTTTTGCTAATTCCTAACTCCCCTCCACCTGCTCTCTCTCTCTCTCTCTCTCTCTCTCTCTCTCTGTCTCTGTCTCTGTCTCTGTCGCATATTGTGTCTCTGAAAGGGATCTTCTGTTGTGAGCTGAGTATGATGTGCATTTTAAATTTACATCATATGGCAAATCTCTTAGTCAAGCAACAGGAAAGGAAACAAAATTCAGTTTCCATTGGTTACAAAGTTGCAGAATGATTTTTTCACTTTCAAGTAGAGTGTATGCTGTTTTGAAACTGTGATAGATCACAACTATGTGCTGGACTATGACCCAAACCAGGAACTATGCTTGGAATCAATCTCCAAACTGTGGCCCATTTTCTCACATGCTTCTGGGAGTGATAGTCCAGCAAGGAGCGTTTCTGTGAAGTTTGAAAAGTAAACCTGCACTGATACAATTAGTTCCTTGATTGTTGGTTATGCATCATGCCTCTATAGCACAGTGGTTAATAACATTCTGTGCAAGAAACGAGGTTCCAGGTTTGTGTCCCAGTCTGGCAAACAGTTTAAATGTATCAGGAAGTTTCACTGACACGATTACAGAGACCGAGCACTTTAGACAAGGATGATGCAGAAAATTAGTTTTGGCCTATTCTGACAAACCATAATAGCAGGTTTAGGGAAACTGATGAAAATCATCATCTCTTGGGTGAACAATGTTTCTTTAGTTAAGAGTCTCCAGATAACAAGTTGGTGTGGCCATTTTTACTTGTCTAGGTACTCTGTACTACTATTTCATAATGCAGCCTTGGGTTCTGGACTGTTTTGTTTCTTCTTTGATTAGGAACTTTATTATTACATGTTGTGACCATAATTATTATGTATATGTCATTGTTCATGTAATCTGTTTTGGGTGACAGCTTCTGAGTGTTGAAATTTTAATATATGAGGGTAAGTCAATTATTATCTGCAAAGTAGTTACAAAATTTTATTGTAATCAAATAGGAAACTTACAAAAACATCATTTTTCGACATAGTCTCCTTGCGTTTCAATGCACTTGATCCATCGTTGTACAAGCTTCCTGATGCCCTCTTAAAAGAAGGTTCTCAGTTGAACTGCGAGCCAGGAATGCACCGCTTCATTCACTGCTTTGTCTGAGGCAAATCAGCAACCCCTTAATGCCTGTTTGAGTGGACCGAACAAGTGATAGTCAGAAGGGACAAGATTGAAACTATATGGAGGATGATCCAGTACTTCAAATTTGAGTTTCTGGAGCGTTTCAGCAGTTTGGGCAGCAGTATGCGGATGGGCATTGACATGCAACAACACAACACCTTTTGACAACAGTCCTTGGCGTTTGCTTCGAATTGCAGGCTTTAGCCTGGCAGTAAGCATCTCACTGTAAATTACACTGTTTATTGTTTTGCCTCTTTCCCCATAATGTTCCAGTACTAGACCTTGTGTGTCACTAAAAACTGTAAGCATTAGTTTTCCTGCGGATGGTTGGGTCTTGAACTTTTTCTTGCATGGTGAATTTGGATGTGTCCATTCCATACTCTGCCGTTTACTCTCCGGCTCTTAATGATGGATCCATGTTTTGTCACCAGTAATGATATTGTCTAAGAAGTTGTCACCTTTGTTACCATAGCGATCCAAATGCTTTTTGCAGATGTCCAAGCGCATTTGTTTATGCAACTGTGTGAGTTGTTTTGGGACCCATCTTGCACAAACTTTATGAAACCTAAGTCTGTTGTGGATGATTTCGTAGGCAGAATCATGACTAATTTGCAGATGATGTGCCACTTCATCAGTAGCTAATTGTCTGGTTAAGAGAATCATTTTGCATGCACGCTCAATAGTTTCTTCATTTGTGACGGTAAATGGCCGTCCGGCTCCTTCATCGTGTGTAACATTTGTGTGACCATTTCGGAATTTTTCATTCCATTTGTAGACCCTACGTTGTGGCAAAACACTGTTCCTGTACTGTACCGAAAGTCTTCGATGAATTTCGGCCCCTGATATGCCTTCCAATCACAAAAAACGGCTCACTGAATGTTGCTCTTCTTTGGTGCAAATAGACAGCAGAGCAGCCATAATTAACAGCATGGCAGCAATAATGAAACTAACTTAGTAGCTTGAAAATTGCAAAGATGTAACAGCAAATAAACAAAGCATGTGTCAACAATGTAAAATGACAGTACTACCAAAATAAACAAAAATATAACTAAATTGTGGATAATAATTGACTTACCCTCGTATATTAAATGTAGGTATGCAGTTTGATTTTTGGGGATGTTTGTCCATCCCTGGTACAAATGTGAAAGTGTTGTGTTTATACATCAGTCATATGTAGCAATGTTTGATTAAGCATCAGAATTAGTAAATTTTAAGAAATTATTAATTATACCATAAGATGAAATGGTATCCATGCCATGTAACTATTTTTTAACAAATGAAGATAACCTGAAAGATGTTAAAGACAGGATGCACAAAAATGGCAACAAAGCATATAAAAATCTTTAAATGAGTGTTGTTTGTTTCTAGGTGTAATATGGTGCACGTGCTGTACTATTAGTAGAAGTTAAGTTTTCTTTCCCTTTATTTCATTTTGTATACAAAATTTCTGCATGTGTTAAACAGATGAAATTTCATGGTTATGTGCAGTGACAGAACATATCACTTTTCATGCTTTTCAGATGGTATGAGCTAAAAAGTAAGCCTGGTAAGGAGAAACAGAAACACAGGGGAGAACTTGAAGTGAAAGTAACATTTATAGTGAAAGCTGGAAGCCTCACCGATCTAAGTAAAAAAGAAAAACACAAGTCCCTTGGACAGTTGTCTCACATGGCACAATCTGTCGGTATGTTTGTTGTTTTGCCTATTTATTTTTTGTAATGTCTTATCATGGTATACTGCTACAGTGAATCAAATATAAACCAGATTTTGTAATAAATTTATTAATATTTAATCTTGAGAAAAAGTCATACACAAGAACTCATTTTTATTTATAGTCTCCTGAAGAGGAAACACATTTTTCACAGTAGATAGCCAGTTTCTTGATCCTGTTTTTGTAAAATGAGCGTGGCCGCGACAGCAGGCAGTTGCACATGAGCACCTCGATAGCACCCTCATTGTTAAATCTGTCTCTTCTCGACTGCTTGCTTTAGTGGGCCAGAGAAATGAAAATTGCAGGGCAGTGTGTTGTACTATCAGAGAATGTTCTCGTGTGGTCCAGAACAGTTTCTGAATTTTTTTTATTGAGTTCAGGCGGGTATGTGGGGTGAAGATTGCCATGAAGCATGATCACATCCCAGATTGAAAGTACACTTTATTTCTGATGATAAGTGTGCACGGTATGATGCTCTGGGAGACAATCAATGAGAAGAACTCGTTTAAAATGAAAAAAAGTATGTTCTAAGAACCTTTCCTTCAGAGAGATGGTTTCTGGCTGTGATGGGTGCAGATATGTCCACTGCTTTTTGATTCTGGGGTGCTCCCTGCCGCTGTTGGATAAGCAGCTGCAGCAGCAAGTCGTATACTCCTAGCTCACTCATTTGTTACATAGTTTAATTCTTAATTTCTTTGCGTGTTTTTGGTACTTGCATTGTTTAATTCATAAATTTCGGGCGTATTATAGTATTTGAGAGTTGTAGCATCGTGTTTTAGTACCTGAATAGTGCAAAATCGCGTAGTCTCCTTTCGCCGCCGAGCAGTGTGTCAGCAGTGTGCAAGTAGCAGCATTACTGAATTTACTAGGCAATCTTGTATTTTAATAACCGTTTAAATTTTGTGTCGATTTGTTTGCACTCTCTGTAGATTAGTTCAGATGTTCTTTGCACAACAGTTTTTAGCATGGATAGGGACTGCAACTGCTGTGTTCGGATGCAGGCTGAGTTGGCATCCCTTCGCTCCCAGCTTCAGGCAGTGTTGGCTTCGGTCACACAGCTTGAGGCTGTTGCCAATGGGCATCACTGTGGGGGTCCTGATGGGGGTTTGTCGGGGACGGCCAGCTCGTCCCACGCATCCCCCGATCGGACTACGACTGTGGTTGCCTGTGATACTGCCCGCATTGAGGCTGATCCCTCACCTGTGGTAGAGTGGGAGGTCACCTCAAGGTGTGGCAGGGGGCTAAAGACATTCCGGAGGACTGAACGGAAGGCCTCTCCAGTTTGTCTGATGAACCGGTTTCAGGCTCTGTCTCGGGCTGATACTGATCTTCGGCCGGACATGGCTGCTTGTCTGGTTCCAGAGATTGCTCCTCAGTTTGCAAGATCCGGGCTGTCGCAGAGGGTGGGGTTACTGGTAGTTGGGCGCTCCAACGTCAGGCGCGTAATGGGGCCCCTTAGGGATATGGCAGCAAGAGAGGGGTAGAAAACCAATGTGCACTCTGTGTGCATACCGGGGGGAGTCATTCCAGATGTGGAAAGGGTCCTTCCGGATGCCATGAAGGGTACAGGGTGCACCCATCTGCAGGTGGTCGCTCATGTCAGCACCAATGATGTGTGTTGCTATGGATCAGATGAAATCCTCTCTGGCTTCAGGCGGCTGTCTGATTTGGTGAAGACTGCCAGTCTTGCTAGCGAGATGAAAGCAGAGCTCACCATCCGCAGCATTGTCGACAGGACTGACTGCGGACCTTTGGTACAGAGCCGAGTGGAGGGTCTGAATCAGAGGCTGAGACGGTTCTGCGACCGTGTGGACTGCAGATTCCTCGACTTGCGCCATAGGGTGGTGGGGTTTCGGGTTCCGCTGAATAGGTCAGGAGTCCACTACACGCAACAAGCGGCTACACGGGTAGCAGGGGTTGTGTGGCGTGGGCTGGGCGGCTTTTTAGGTTAGATGGCCTTGGGCAAGTACAGAGAGGGCAACAGCCTCAACGGGTGCGGGGCAAAGTCAGGACATGCAGGGACCAAGCAGCAATCGGTATTGTAATTGTAAACTGTGGAAGTTGCGTTGGTGAGGTACCGAAACTTCAAACACTGATAGAAAGCACCGAAGCTGAAATCGTTATAGGTACAGAAAGCTGGCTGAAGCCAGAGATAAATTCTACCAAAATTTTTACAAATGTACAGACGGTGTTTAGAAAGGATAGTTTGCATGCAACCGGTGCTGGAGTGTTCGTCACTGTTAGTAGTAGTTTATCCTGTAGTGAAGTAGGAGGAGATAGTTCCTGTGAATTATTATGGGTGGAGGTTACACTCAACAACCGAGCTAGGTTAATAATTGGCTCCTTTTACCGACCTCCCGACTCAGCAGCATTAGTCGCAGAACAACTGAGAGAAAATTTGGAATACATTTCACATAAATTTCCTCAGCATGTTATAGTCTTAGGTGGAGATTTCAATTTATCAGATATAGACTGGGACACTCAGATGTTTAGGACGGGTGGTAGGGACAGAGCATCGAGTGACATTATACTGAGTGCACTATCCGAAAATTACCTCGAGCAATTAAACAGAGAACCGACTCTTGGAGATAACATCTTGGACCTACTGATAACAAACAGATCCGATCTTTTCGACTCTGTATGTGCAGAACAGGGAATCGGTGATCATAAGGCCATTGCAGCATCCCTGAATATGGAAGTTAATAGGAATATAAAAAAAGGGAGGAAGGTTTATCTGTTTAGCAAGAGTAATAGAAGGCAGATTTCAGACTACCTAACAGATCAAAACGAAAATTTCTTTTCCGATACTGACAATGTTGAGTGTTTATGGAAAAAGTTCAAGGCAGTCGTAAAATGCGTTTTAGACAGGTACGTGCTGAGTAAAACTGTGAGGGACAGGAAAAACCCACCGTGGTACAACAACAAAGTTAGGAAACTACTGCGAAAGCAAAGAGAGCTTCACTGCAAGTTTAAACGCAGCCAAAACCTCTCAGACAAACAGAAGCTAAACGATGTCAAAGTTAGCGTAAAGGGGGCTATGTGTGAAGCGTTCAGTGAATTCGAAAGTAAAACTCTATGTACCGACTTGACAGAAAATCCTAGGAAGTTCTGGTCTTACGTTAAATCAGTAAGTGGCTCGAAACAGCATATCCAGACACTCCGGGAGGATGAAGGCATTGAAACAGAGGATGACACGCATAAAGCTGAAATACTAAACACCTTTTTCCAAAGCTGTTTCACAGAGGAAGACCGCACTGCAGTTCCTTCTCTAAATCCTCGCACTAACGAAAAAATGGCTGACATCGAAATAAGTGTCCAAGGAATAGAAAAGCAACTGGAATCACTCAACAGAGGAAAGTCCACTGGACCTGACGGGATACCAATTCAATTCTACACAGAGTACGCAAAGTAACTTGCCCCCCTTCTAACAGCCGTGTACCGCAAGTCTCTAGAGGAACGGAAGGTTCCAAATGATTGGAAAAGAGCACAGGTAGTCCCAGTCTTCAAGAAGGGTCGTCGAGCAGAATGCGCAAAACTATAGACCTATATCTCTGACGTCGATCTGTTGTGGAATTTTAGAACATGTTATTTGCTCAAGTATCATGTCGTTTTTGGAAACCCAGAATCTACTATGTAGGAATCAACATGGATTCTGGAAACAGCAGTCGTGTGAGACCCAACTCGCTTTATTTGTTCATGAGACCCAGAAAATATTAGATACAGGCTCCCAGGTAGATGCCATTTTCCTTGACTTCCGGAAGGTGTTTGATACAGTTCGACACTGTCGCCTGATAAACAAAGTAAGAGCCTACGGAATATCAGACCAGCTGTGTGGCTGGATTGAAGAGTTTTTAGCAAACAGAACACAGCATGTTGTTATCAATGGAGAGACGTCTACAGACATTATAGTAACCTCTGGCGTGCCACAGGGGAGTGTTATGGGACCATTGCTTTTCACAATATATATATAAATGACCTAGTAGATAGTGTCGGAAGTTCCATGCGGCTTTTCGCGGATGATGCTGTAGTATACAGAGAAGTTGCAGCATTAGAAATTGTAGTGAAATGCAGGAAGATCTGAAGCGGATAGGCACTTGGTGCAGGGAGTGGCAACTGACCCTTAACACAGACAAATGTAATGTATTGCGAATACATATAAAGAAGGTACCTTTATTGTATGATTATATGATAGTGGAACAAACACTGGTAGCAGTTACTTCTGTAAAATATCTGGGAGTATGCGTGCGGATCGATTTGAAGTGGAATGATCATATAAAATTAATTGTTGGTAAGGCGGGTACCAGGTTGAGATTCATTGGGAGAGTCCTTAGAAAATGTAGTCCATCAACAAAGGAGGTGACTTACAAAACACTCGTTCGACCTATACTTGAGTATTGCTCATCAGTGTGGGATCCGTACCAGATCGGGTTAACGGAGGAGATAGAGAAGACCCAAAGAAGAGCGGCGCGTTTCATCACAGGGTTATTTGGTAACCGTGATAGCGTTACGGAGATGTTTAACAAACTCATGTGGCAGACTCTGTAAGAGAGGCGCTCTGCATCACGGTGTAGCTTGCTCGCCAGGTTTCGAGAGGTCCGTTTCTGGATGAGGTATCGAATATATTGCTTCCCCCTACTTATACCTCCTGAGGAGATCATGAATGTAAAATTAGAGGGATTAGAGCGCGCACGAAGGCTTTCAGACAGTCGTTCTTCCCGTGAACCATACGCGACTGGAACAGGAAAGGGAGGTAATGACAGTGGCACGTAAAGTGCCCTCCGCCACACACCGTTGGGTGGCTTGCGGAGTATAAATGTAGATGTAGATATAGGTGTAGTGATGCACCCACGTTGCATCACAGGTCACAGTGCAGTGCAAAAAATGTTCCCCTTCAGTTTGGTAGCATGTCAGTAGCCGTTTGCACACCTTGAGATAGTGAAAGTTGTGGTCTGCAATGAGAAGATGAGGCACCCACCTTGCAAACACTTTATGAAATCCAAGGTTGTCAGTAGTAATTGACTGAGCACTACCGTCTGTCTCTTTAGCCGTCACAATTTGTTAAGTGGTTCTCCCTCATCACTTTGTCCTCATTGTGCTCAGCCTTTGATGGCCTGCCATTTCCTGATGAAATGCCCTTTTTCTTTTAACCATTTATGTTTGCCGTCTGAGTTATTGGCTATTTTTAGCAAACAACGTGCGGGCTGTTGACTACGTTTTACTTTTTATCCGTTGAAGCAATATGGCGAAGGACATTTAATTTTTAGTTCAGGACCTCAGTTTCTCTGTGGCGTATCTTATAGACCTTTTTCTACCTCCCTGTTTTTAGCTGTCCATTGGTTAGGATTAATATGTAACCGTTTTTAACTCCTCTCTTTGTCTTAATGTCCTACAGTTCTGAAATGGGTGTATATGACCTTAGTTTATTTTCACCCTAAAACAAAATAAATCAATCAAAACAATGCTCTATGCAATTGTGTTGTAAAGGTTCTTGCAAATGTGGGTATACATGAAGTATATGAAATAAAAGGAAATGAAAATAATTTTTAATATTGACACTATCCTCTTAAATACAGTGTAGTTTTATTGTGAAAATTCACAGGTATAGATGGTGTCCCTAAGATTAGTATGGTGTTTTGACAGATATTTATAATTTCATTTTTGCAATGTGTGTCTGGAGTCAGCCCAAACAAATACTGCTCATTACATGTCTCATCTGACAACCAGCATTGGTGGAAAGCATCAGTTTGTTTCCCATTGCAAATAGAATTGTTTTTAAAGTGGAATTTTGTGTGTCCATTCAGTAGAGTGTTCTCAAATTAGTCAAGTGCGGTATCCATTTTATCAATA
The DNA here is from genome assembly GCF_023864275.1 of Schistocerca cancellata. Classification (NCBI taxonomy): domain Eukaryota; kingdom Metazoa; phylum Arthropoda; class Insecta; order Orthoptera; family Acrididae; genus Schistocerca; species Schistocerca cancellata. The sequence continues at coordinate 205,678,254 of NC_064629.1, read as the reverse complement.
TTTATTAACAGGAGTATTACAACACAACGAGTAGACAGTACGCCAGCAGCGAGTGAGCATCGCTGCTGCATGGCAGTAGCAATCAGTGTGGGCTAGGGCAGCATGATTTAATGTTGCTTTTAATACATACTGATAAAACAGGTATTGTAGTAGATTAATTTCAGACCACTCTATTGAATGGGCACGCAAAAATCCACTTTGAAAATAATTTTGTTCACAATAGGAAACGAACTGATGCTTTCCATCAACACTGGACATTGCAAGAAAGATGTGGTGAGCAGTATGTGTTTGGGCTGACTCCCACTATGCACTGTGAAAACAAAATTTGCAATTTTCTGCCAAAATGCTGATGAAAATTTGCATGAAGACTCTTAGGAGGTAAACCCGGTATTTGCCCACACCTGTACAGGTTTTTACCCAATATTTACTACAGCATATGTCTGCATCCACACAGACCTCTATACATTGGAGGTAATTCTGATTGTCTTCCAAAGCTGCTTTCAGAATGGCAGAGATCTGTCTAGGTTCAATCTGTGCAGCAGTAGGTCCCTTTAGAGCAATCTCAATATGCCTTATGGGTTTAACATTAGTCGATCTAGCTGCCCAATAATGCTGTGAACTGTGTGCTGTCATCAAGCGTGGTCTGGTTCCATAAGGGCATTGCCACTGTGAGGGACCTTATATTCTTATATTTACAAGCAGCCATTTATTTTCTATAATAGTTACATCATTTTAAAAGTTGAAGAGTGTTTCATTTTTCTGCTTGATTGCGATTTCAGGCAATGCATTTTTGTAGATGCTGCAGCAGTTTCACAATGACCATGTCATTCAGGTTGTATTGAAACTCATCTTTCACCTCTTTGTTGGAGCAGAACTGCCATCCAGACAAATATCCCTTCAGCTGAAGGTGCAGGTGGTATTTGCTCGGTGCCAAGTCCGGGCTATATGATTTGTGGTTGATTATGTACCAACTAAAGTTCTGCAAGAGATTAGTGGTATGGCAAGTGACATGCAGGTTGGTGTTGTCATGGAGAATGCTTATCCCCTTGGTCAACATTCCTCTTCTCTGGTTCTGAATTGCCCTTCTCAGTTTTTTGAGTGTATCATTGTGCCTTTCAGTGTTTATTGTTACCCCTAGTGGACAGAAATACAGCCAGCAGTGTCCCCTTCTGGTCCCAAAACACAGCTGCCATGCATTTCCCAGCAGAATGTGTTTGTTTGAATTTTTGTGGCTTGGACAAATAGGGGTGCCACCACCCAAGTTACTTGTTTCATCTCATGCATAATATGAAATCCCAGGTTTCATCACCCATGACAATCACACCCAAGAAGTTGTCCTTTTTGTCTGCATAGCGGTGAAGAAATTTGCAGGAAGAATCAGCTTCTTGCTGTTTCTGGTCTTCTGCCAGCATATGCAGTACCCATCTGGCACACACCTTCTGACATTTTATTTATTTAATTTAGTCTTTCATTCATTGACCATTTAGTACAATAGTGTTGGACATGTCAGATACATTACAGAAAAAATATATACATATATAAAACATTAACAGGGTAGGATAGGATTAGGTGACCTAATCAAAGGAACTATTCCAGCATTCACTGTAGTAAGTTGGAAAACAATGGAAAGCCTAAATCAGTCTGGCTGGATGGAGAATAGCCCTTGTCTTCCTGTGTGCAAGTCTGGTACATTAAGATTGGTGCAGTCATCTCACTCGGTACATGATTGGAAAGGGAATCACAAATACATAGTGTACATTGAGAGTACAACTTGCACAAGAACTAAATCAATGTACAAGAAATTTTGAAAATAAAAACACTGCTGAAAAAGTATAAACATTTGAAAACATTATATGACACTACTGAAAAGTGCAATATGCACAATAAGTAAATCATTGATGCAGTTAAATAAGGAAACTTTGATATAAAACTCTACTGAAATAATAAAAATAAATGAACTCATTATGTAGCACTGCGGAGAAGTATAACACATGAATACTTGAAAACTTGCTGACACTGTACCCATCACAACTATGCTAGAATTAAATCCTTCCTCAGAGGATGTGTGTTGCACTGCATCTAAAAGAGAGGAAACAGAAAACAAACAGCAGCAGAAACATTCTTTGCAAAGACAGCATACATGGTGTATCGGTTAAGAGAATCAAAAGAACTCAACAATAAATGATGGTCTAGTAAACCTGTAAGCCAACATAATCATTAAAATTATAGGAACACCTCTCAACAATAAATGATTTTAACTCTGCTCTAAAAGCTGTTTGTGACTGCAACCTCATTATGTGTGTTGGCAGTGCATTATAAAGAGTGACACCAAATTGGCTCACATGTCTTTGACTACAAGTTGTTGTAAGTTGTTCCATATGGAGGGACCCACAGTTGCGAGCATTATAGCTGTGATAACTGGAGTTGGTTTGCAGGTTACCAAGTGCAGCTCTTGGTGGCAACACACATTTATATATGTAGAAGGAGGGTATAGTAAGCAAACACAACTTCTTAAATAGGGACTTGCAGTGAGCCCTAGTAGAGCTGTGTGACATGATTCGAATAGCCCATTTATGTAATGCAAAAATTTCATTTAATTGACCATTAATTTTACCTCAGAAAATTGTTCCATGAGCTACAAGGGACTGGAAGCAACCAAAATAAGCCATTCTAGCTTCATCTGAGTAGCAAACTTTAGAAATTATTATCAGAGCGAAGCATGCAGAACTGACACTCTGGAAGAGTTTAGTCATGTGGTCTTTCCAGCTTAAGTCTTGGTCAACATATTTTCTTCAAAATTTTTTGCATATACCCTCTCTAACTAACTTCCACCCTGTAACAGGCGGAGATCTTGGTTTTGATTCATGTTCCCAAATTCTACATAGATTGTTTTCTTCATCTACATCTACATCTACATGACTACTCTGCAATTCACATTTAAGTGCTTGGCAGAGGGTTCATCGAACCACTATCATACTATCTCTCTACCCGAACAGCGCGGGAAAAATGAACGCCTAAACCTTTCTGTTCGAGCTCTGATTTCTGTTATTTTATTTTGATGATCATTCCTACCTATGTAGGTTGGGCTCAACAAAATATTTTCGCATTTGGAAGAGAAAGTTGGTGACTGAAATTTCGTAAATAGATCTCGCTGCGACGAGAAACGTCTTTGCTTTAATGACTTCCATCCCAACTCGCGTACCATATCTGCCACACTCTCTCCCCTATTACGTAATAATACAAAACGAGCTGCCCTTTTTTGCACCCTTTCGATGTCCTCCGTCAATCCCACCTGGTAAGGATCCCACACCGCGCAGCAATATTCTAACAGAGGACGAACGAGTGTAGTGTAAGCTGTCTCTTTAGTGGACTTGTTGCATCTTCTAAGTGTCCTGCCAATGAAACGCAACCTTTGGCTCGCCTTCCCCACAATATTATCTATGTGGTCTTTCCAACTGAAGTTGTTTGTAATTTTAACACCCAGGTACTTAGTTGAATTGACAGCCTTGAGAATTGTACTATTTATTGAGTAATCAAATTTCAACGGATTTCTTTTGGAACTCATGTGGATCACCTCACACTTTTCGTTATTTAGCTAGCGTCAACTGCCACCTGCCCCATCATACAGCAATCTTTCCTAAATCGCTTTGCAACTGATACTGGTCTTCGGATGACCTTACTAGACGGTAAATTACAGCATTATCTGTGAACAACCTAAGAGAACTGCTCAGATTGTCACCCAGGTCATTTATATAGATCAGGAACAGCAGAGGTCCCAGGATGCTTCCCTGGGGAACACCTGATATCACTTCAGTTTTACTCGATGATTTGCCGTCTATTACTACGAACTGCGACCTTCCTGACAGGAAATCACGAATCCAGTCACACAGCTGAGATGATACCCCATAGGCCCGCAGCTTGATTAGAAGTTGCTTGCGAGGAACGGTGTCAAAAGCTTTCCGGAAATCCAGAAATACGGAATCAACCTGAGATCCCCTGTTGATAGCGGCCATTACTTCGTGCGAATAAAGATCTAGCTGCGTTGCACAAGAATGACGTTTTCTGAAACCATGCTGATTACGTATCAATAGATCGTTCCCTTCGAGGTGATTCATAATGTTTGAATACAGTATATGCTCCAAAACCCTACTGCAAACCAATGTCAATGATATAGGTCTGTAGTTTGATGGATTACTCCTACGACCCTTCTTAAACACTGGTGTGACCTGTGCAATTTTCCAATCTGTAGGTACAGATCTATCGGTGAGCGAGCGGTTGTATATGATTGCTAAGTAGGGAGCTATTGTATCAGCGTAATCTGAAAGGAACCTAATTGGTATACAATCTGGACCTGAAGACTTGCCCGTATCAAGCGATTTGAGTTGCTTCGCAACCCCTAAGGTATCTACTTCTAAGAAACTCGTGCTAGCAGCTGTTCGTGTTTCAAATTCTGGAATATTCCATTCGTCTTCCCTGGTGAAGGAATTTCGGAAAACTGCGTTCAATAACTCTGCTTTAGCGGCACAGTCGTCGGTAACAGTACCATCGGCACTGTGCAGCGAAGGTATTGACTGCGTCTTGCTGCTTGTGTACTTAACATACGACCAGAATTTCTTCGGATTTTCTACCAAATTTTGAGACAATGTTTCATTGTGGAACCTATTAAAGGCATCTCGCATTGAAGTGCATGCCAAACTTCGCGCGTCTGTAAATTTTAGCCAATCTTCGGGATTTCGCGTTCTTCTGAACTTCGCATGCTTTTTCCGTTGCCTCTGCAACAGTGTTCGGACCTGTTTTGTGTACTGTGGGGGCTCAGTTCCATCTCTTACCAATTTATGAGGTATGAATCTCTCAATTGCTGTTGCTACTATATCTTTGGATTTGAGCCACATCTCGTCTACATTTGCATAGTCAGTTCGGAAGGAAGTGACACTTCATCCGCTTTTTTAAATAAAATTATTTTGCGTTTGTTTCTGGTGGATTTGGAAGATATGGTATTGAGCCTAGCTACAACGACCTGGGGATCACTAATCCCTGTATCAGTCATGATGCTCTCTATTAGCTTTGAATTGTTTGTGGCTAAGAGGTCACATCCGATACTAATCTGATTTTATGATTAGCATGAACTGATATGAACTCCACAACCTGTGATCATATTTTGCAAGTGTGATTGAACCCACTTGTTTTCTATTCCTTTTACCACCATTTCTTCTAGCTTATCTAAAATAATTTCATTACTAACCATGTTGAAAGCTTAGGAAGGTTTAAATTAACTCCTACAACACTGTTGTTGTTATCCAGATTTCTGTTTCGTCGGTTTAATCATTTATAACTATTTCTGTTCTTGTACCTGTTCAGAAGCCATGCTGATTATTATTCAGAAGGCTGGGGTTGTCTAAGTACTTGACAATTCGTTGTTTCATTAATCTCTTTGTTACTTTAGAGAATGCTGAGAGGAGTGAAATTTGTTGGTAATTTTCAACTTTATGTACTGTTCCCCACATTTTTAATCTTTGAGGAACAGTCCCTCAGTGAATGATAAATTAGCAAAGTGAGTAGTGTGGATTATAGGTGACACTGGTATATCATCTACACCATCTGACATTTTACTACTTGATGCTCACTAGTTGGAACGAATCTCATGCTGTATGCTTCTGTGCAAAACCTTAGTTTATCTTGATTTTTGATATTTAAGCTAAGTTTTTGGGAAGCATTTTTGGCAGGCCTTTTTTGCACTGTTGATAACAACAACCTTTTTAAGCGTAACTCCCTGCTCTTCGTGTATCTTCCATCTTCCAGTTTTTACAGTATTCCATACAGATTTTGATTAGTTGCCTGACATTCTTATTATATCATTTCTAAGAAGCTTTGCCTTTACACTTACCTGTCAGTATATTTTCTTATAAATCTTTCCATATTCCATAAATTGGGAATCTGTGGGCCTTTTCATTTGAGAACTGAGCATATTTAAAATACAGGAAATCTTAATGCCTGACATAATCGAGGAACTAGATTTAGTTATTTGACATAAATGGGCTCCAGTTAGTTTCTTAGGAAAACACATTTCAAAATTTGACATGAATATTCAACAGAAAGCATCATAAGCATTGTTAGCAATTGACTGTGAAATCAGTTCTAACCATGATCCATTGTTTAGACAACCAACAAAACTAGCACAATTTTCAGCAGAAATTCTTCTGTATGAAATAGGTACATTCCATTTGTTTCACAGGTATAACTAGAATTAACTTGCAACTTTTCTGTTAAAATCCTGTGGATGATGCTACGATAAAGCTAGGGAATGAAATTTGGTGAGTATTCAGAGTGATCCTCTGATCTTAACACATGGTTTCCTCAGCATTCATGACTGTCTTGTCAGGAACTGGCAGCCTGCTGCTCCTTTCTCCATCATGAATTTAAGTACAACCGATTGTAAACTCTCTACACCCCTAGCAAATGTTTTTGACATCCATTCATGACTGTCAATTCACTTCAGTCAATTGGGGATGAATTTAACTGGTTTAATGCCTTTGTGTTCAAAAATTGAATAACTGTGCAAGCTTTGTACTTCATAGTACTGTTGAATGGGAACTCTATATTGAATGGCTGCCAAACCAAGACTGAGCACTCAATCAAAGTGCGCACATTCTTGTTTGGAAGCAGCAGCAGTGCAGCCACAGCATAGTGGCCAACAACCATATTTCTCTATGCCCCTAAAAAAATATGAGATATTTTTAAAATAACTCTTATAGGATGAAATCATTGGCTTATGTGCCACCCTCAGGAGACAGACAAGCATGAATTATCTCATCTCCATAGAGATATGTCACTACATTTGCATGTGAAACGGCTCTGTTATTTGTGCAGTATGTAAAAAAAGTTCTCTTTTAACCCTCGAGTGGCCGTGTCATTTTTTGCAACAGCAGTGGTCGCATGGTTGACTCTTATCACCTAGCCATTGTGTTCTTTAGAGGCACAAAAAATACTGGCTTAATAAGCTTGGCATTGAAAAAAATTAACTTTATTTTGTTTTTTATGTACATAAGCATATATTTTAATTTTTGAACTTAATTTCCTGATAGTAGGTAGTTACAGAATCTAATAAAATTATCCTATTCTTTTAATTAACATCAAATTTCTAACACACACAATAATCTAAAATCACAATCAGCCTACATTTGTTTCACAGTGCATATTACTTATGTAACACTTACTGTATCATATTTGTGTTATTTAACAAAGGAAACAATCATTTTTGTTGTTGTGTTGTAATAGGATAGATAAAAATATCTACTCACAAGCAGTGGCAGAACACATACATAAAAGAAGGTAATCATTAGGCAAACTGTCGGAGCCAGTGGCTCAGTCTTCAGGTAGAAGGGGTGAAGAAAAAGGACTGGACAGTATAGGAAAAGGAATAGATTTTGGAAAAGTCACCCAGAACTGCAGGTCATGGGAGACTTACCGGACAGGATGAGAAGAAAAGATTGATTGTTGGGGCCACCGGATGGAATGAGAAGGAAAGACTGACTGTTGGGGACTGAGTCTCATCCCATCTGGTAAGTCTCCACCTGACCTGCAGTTCTGGGTGACTTTTCCAAAATCTACCCCTTTTTCTAGACCTCTTCAGTCCTTTTCCTTCATCCCTATTCCTTCCCCTTCAACCCTTCTGGCTGAAGAAGGAGCCACTGGCTCTGAAAGCTTGCCCAATTACAACCTTCTTTTATGTGTGCTGCTGCCACTTGATGAGTAGATTTTATATCTATCCTATTACATTATATTTTGGTTATTTGTTAAATATGTTATTGTTATTATATATAAACAAATGTTACTCATTCTGTTCCTCCACTTCATCCATTGTTACATGCACACTTTTCAGAGACAATGGAAGAATGCTCTTTGTACACAGACATCTTACACTGATAACAATGAATTGCGCTAACAACATTGTTTTTCCTTTCACACATAATGCAGCAACTCTTCTTTTTGTTTGGAGTTTCTCTCAGTTGTTGAGGCTCTTCCAGTTTATAAAATGCCAAAAATATTTTGATGCCATTAGGAAGTGCAGGTGTGTGAGATCTTGTAACTAAATGAGCTTTAATAAGGCGTTGAAGCTGCTGTTACAGAAATATTGTCCTTGGTTTTCTTGGGGTTTCTGCGTTAGACTGAAACAAATTTGGGCATTGATGCCAGCATTAGTAAATCAAACCATACAACCATTGTCCATCTTCTAATTGCACAAGCCACAGAGTATTTACTACACATCTGGTCGACTGCAATGACCCCTCCCTTTGTCGTATTGTAGTCCATGGTAATGTGTGGTTTATTGGTTTCTTCATCAATTGTGCCTTAACTGTGTGTGATACTAAGCAAAACAACACAGTTATTTTTTTTTTTGGGCACATATGACACCATTGTGACATCTGTCAGGCATCCAAACAGTAAAGAACCAATATTCCTGGCTTTCAGTAGTAGGAATTCCGGGGGGATTTCCCTTCTATTTATTTGTTTGTTTGTTTATTTTTTCCCCAAGAGTTCCAGTGCAACTGTTGTGTTTCTGCAAAAGTGAGATTATCAATGGGTAATTAATATAACAGTTATCAAAAGTAATATTCCAATTGGACTCATTCAAAGTCTCTGCTAGTTGATGCACAATATCATATAGTTTGACACCTTGTAAAGGCCATTTGATTGTGTTGTACAGTATAACTCAACTGATGCCACGTTGAATGTTTTGACATTGCAAATAGCAAAGAATTTCGAGCCATACGTGGCTGGTTTGTTTGGTATGTATTGAAGGAACGAACAAACGAGCAAACTCTCCCAAACTATAGCTTTCCTTACAATTTGTAACAAATTTATCCAAACATGACAGGATCGGTGCAAATTTATCTTTCTCATGTCTCCAAGTTCTTGTCACTCCATCATCAAATCTAACACTTCTGAAGAGAAATAAGAACTGTTTGCATGGCATACAAACTCATGAGAATCATCATACCAGTGCCATAACTACTCCATAGCTGTTCATCATTTGCTTTATTTCCACTGTTCAAGCCAGTCAAAATAAGGGTTCTAATAAGAGCACAGACTCTTCTGTTGATGTCTCCTTTACTTCTCTCTCTCTCTCTCTCTCTCTCTCTCTCTCTCTCAAATATACTTGTTTTGTGATATCATGTTTCTAATATGCAAGTTGGTGTATTCCACAATGAAGCAATCATTTCCGCACTAATAATCTTTGTGAAAGGCGTCACTTCCTTTGTTATATCCTCAGCAGACCTCTTTGGACCAAGAAGGATTTTTGTTGCGTTTTTGCAGGTTTGGCTATAATACTTTCCTTGGATCATTTAGTTTTACCATCTTTACCAACAAAAGACTCACAAATAAAATCAAAATCATTGTCACCAACATCATTATTTTCATGACATTTCTTCGTCCTTAAGATGTATACGTTCATTTCCCTCTAACGAACCAGCTTCTATTTCTCATTCACTGTTGTGATTATTAACTGGTTCTGTCTTCTCGCCAAATTGAAATCTTTTGCTGTCACTTTGCAAACGTAATTGTAACTTTTCTGTCAAGAGAACAAGTGTTAAATGATGTGCACTCAATTGTACAAGTCAGTGTACCTATTGCAAATGCTCCCTCCTGTGATGGGTTTAAACTCTACAAACATACATGTTACATTCATGAAGGTTTTGCTTTCAGAAGGTGGGTTCAAATCCCCCACCAGTTACCCAGATTTAGGTTTCCCATGGTTTAGGATAATTTTGCAGAAGGTAAATGCTGGGCTGGTTTTGTTGAAAAGACACAGCAGCTTTTCATCGTCATTCTTCTCCAATCTGAGATAGTGCTCTATCTGTAATGATCAGGCCATTGAAGGGACATTAAACCCTTATATTTTTGTCCTCCATCTTAACATTATGAAGCCTTCTCTGCTTAGCATCATAGTTCATGTCACTCCACAAGTGGCTGCAACAAACGTTCACTAAATTTTGGATGGCTTAGGATCTTACACTTTCAATTATGTAACATAAATATTGATCATTGGTGTTTGTCATATCATGATTGTCACTAATTAAACCTTGTCTGTACTGAACCTGTGATACAGTTGTTTACAAAGTCAGTGAGAGATGAACAATTCACTGCATGCCTCTATTTAACCTACTTTCACAATCTTTCTGTGGCCATTCATTACAGTATACCTGCTAACTAATGGCGTGATACCATTCAACCAGCTTTTCCATCTTACCTGTTCTCTTCACTTGCACAGCTCCGATTACCATCCTGCTTTCAAACTTAGAATTATCTGCTACATTCATCATATCGGTCAGTTAGCTGTTAGTGCCTCTGCTTTGCATGTGATGTTTACTGTGATAATCACATAAGTATTTGTGTCTGTTAGTTTACAGTTTTTGCGAATTGTTATAGTTCTCTTGGTTATTCCCAAATTTATGGAAACCAGGTTCTTTTAGCCTGTTCTTTTCTTTTAAGCTAGTCTGTATACAAACAAAACTAAGGAAAGTGCAATAAAGAGCATGGCGGTATATGATTAGCATCCAGCTGGACATCAAATAGGGGAAGAAGAAACAAAATTATCTCGTTGTTGGGATTCAAGATGACGTACTATGTCCAAACCAAAGCAGACTGTTTGTTGTAGGAAGCTTTATTTAACAAAGTAGATCAGCTCTCTCTCTCTCTCTCTTTCTCTCTCTCTCTCTCTCTCTCTCTCTCTCTCTCTCTCTGTGTGTGTGTCTGTGTGTGTGTGTGTGTGTGTGTGTGTGTGATAATTTGAGGAATATGTTGTAGTTTGGAAAGAAAGTAATGCTAACCATGAAGTGATTTATTATTTGAGAAAACGAAGAGCTCCTATGTGACATCATTTTCCTGCCTTTCCTATAATAAATATTTTAAATTATTAGTTTCCCCTTATTTGGAGAGAACTGCTGGTGTGCAACAGTATACTGAATTAATGAATAGCTGCCCCAGGTGCTGCAATGTTCTTTATATTAGTCCACAATCAGTTTCAGCTTTTATTTTGAAGCCATTTTCAGATCCACTAGTAAATGGCTTCAGTGTAAAAACCAAAACTGTGGAGGGGAAGAAAATTAGCAGCTTGAGTGACTATTCATTAACCATTTTGAAACTGTAATCGAATAATGCAAGTTTCATATATCTTTCTCCTTTCTGTCTGTCTTCTGAAGGTTTTAAGATGCAATTTTTGTTTCTGTTTATTGCATCTATTTTTCATATTTTACTTATTATTTATTTGAGCTGATAAATTTGGTTTTCCTTCCATTCCTCAATTCTGTGTTTTGTTTTTCACCATCACAGTCTTCCTGCATGTTACGGTCATGTTGTCTTTTCAATATTCATTCACATTTTGCTAATACCTCATTTTTCCTGCATATTACCTGTAATATTTACCTTTATCTCTCGTTTCCTCTGGCATCCAATAACTACCACACTGTGGACTTTGTGTCTTCCACACATTTTCATTCTCTTTTTACCTTTCTTTGTATTTTGCATATGATCATTGAAAAGTATGGTGCTGTAGATAGCAGAGTTGTATTAACATGATTCACGTTGTCCGTCGCACTTCACATAGTGTAGACCGGGAACTGTCTGCTAGGCATGCCCGATATAAAACTGACTGGGCACAGCCCGTGGTGCCTGAGTTGTTGTTGTTCCACCGGCAGAGGGTGCGGCCGAATTCTCGCGTGCCCTCTGGTGGACGGGACTTTACTTGTGGCAACTACTGCCCGTGACGCACCATGCCGATATGCGCCTCCCGCGATCTTTCTGGTGGCTACTGCAACAGTCTTCAGCAACATTTCTGCAAATTCTTTCAGTCACTGTTCTAAACTTAAAAAAAAAAAAAAAAAGTCGAATTTAATTTCAAAGATTAATTCATCTTTGGCAGTTAACAACATGTACTATTTATCTCTTGTGATGTCACGTATAAAATGAATATGAATGAAATATGCAGTTTGGGCTTGGTATGTGACATCTTAGTGAGTTGCCCTTACCTCACACCACATTGTATGAAAGTCTAAAGTTCCATGAAAAATTTAAATTTTGTGCAGTGTATTATTTGTGTCAGTAATTCACACAGCACAAACATGTCAATAGTCCCAGAATAATATCAATATTTTTTGTATTAATCATACCCTGAAATCTCTTTTCCAATTGAGACATATCTTAAGAAACATCAAGACTATTGTATCTGGACTGTTGACTTTTGTTGGGGAAAATAATAACTTTTCACTAGTAGTTCAGTGATAATTAAATTATATGGAGTATATGTCTAATCCCCCCATGAACCATGGACCTTGCCGTTGGTGGGGAGGCTTGCGTGCCTCAGCGATACAGATGGCCGTACTGTAGGTGCAACCACAACGGAGGGGTATCTGTTGAGAGGCCAGACAAATATGTGGTTCCTGAAGAGGGGCAGCAGCCTTTTCAGTAGTTGCAGGGGCAACAGTCTGGATGATTGACTGATCTGGCCTTGTAACATTAACCAAAACGGCCTTGCTGTGCTGGTACTGCGAACGGCTGAAAGCAAGGGGAAACTACAGCCGTAATTTTTCCCGAGGACATGCAGCTCTACTGTATGATTAATTGATGATGGCGTCCTCTTGGGTAAAATATTCCGGAGGTAAAATAGTCCCCCATTCGGATCTCTGGGCGGGGACTACTCAAGAGGACGTCGTTATCAGGAGAAAGAAAACTGGCATTCTACGGATCGGAGCGTGGAATGTCAGATCACTTAATCGGGCAGGTAGGTTAGAAAATTTAAAAAGGGAGATGGATAGGTTAAAGTTAGATATAGTCGGAATTAGTGAAGTTCGGTGGCAGGAGGAACAAGACTTTTGGTCAGGTGATTACAGGGTTATAAATACAAAATCAAATAGGGGTAATGCAGGAGTAGGTTTAATAATGAATAAAAAAATAGGAGTGCGGGTTAGCTACTACAAACAGCATAGTGAACGCATTATTGTGGCCAAGATAGACACAAAGCCCATGCCTACTACAGTAGTACAAGTTTATATGCCAACTAGCTCTGCAGATGATGAAGAAATTGATGAAATGTATGACGAGATAAAAGAAATTATTCAGGTAGTGAAGGGAGACGAAAATTTAATAGTCATGGGTGACTGGAATTCGTCAGTAGGAAAAGGGAGAGAAGGAAACATAGTAGGTGAATATGGATTGGGGGGAAGGAATGAAAGAGGAAGCCGCCTTGTAGAATTTTGCACAGAGCATAACTTAATCATAGCTAACACTTGGTTCAAGAATCATGAAAGGAGGCTGTATACATGGAAGAAGCCTGGAGATACTAACAGGTTTCAGATAGATTATATAATGGTAAGACAGAGATTTAGGAACCAGGTTTTAAACTGTAAGACATTTCCTGCGGCAGATGTAGATTCTGACCACAATCTATTGGTTATGAACTGCAGATTGAAACTGAAGAAACTGCAAAAAGGTGGGAATTTAAGGAGATGGGACCTGGATAAACTGAAAGAACCAGAGGTTGTAGAGAGTTTCAGGGAGAGCATTAGGGAACAATTGACAGGAATGGGGGAAAGAAATACAGTAGAAGAAGAATGGGTAGCTCTGAGGGATGAAGTGGTGAAGGCAGCAGAGGATCAAGTAGGTAAAAAGACGAGGGCTAGTAGAAATCCTTGGGTAACAGAAGAAATATTGAATTTAATTGATGAAAGGAGAAAATATAAAAATGCAGTAAATGAAGCAGGCAAAAAGGAATACAAACGTCTCAAAAATGAAATCGACAGGAAGTGCAAAATGGCTAAGCAGGGATGGCTAGAGGACAAATGTAAGGATGTAGAGGCTTGTCTCACTAGGGGTAAGATAGATACTGCCTACAGGAAAATTAAAGAGACCTTTGGAGAGAATAGAACCACTTGTATGAATATCAAGAGCTCAGATGGCAACCCAGTTCTAAGCAAAGAAGGGAAAGCAGAAAGGTGGAAGGAGTATATAGAGGGTTTATACAAGGGCGATGTACTTGAGGACAATATTATGGAAATGGAAGAGGATGTAGATGAAGATGAAATGGGAGATAAGATACTGCGTGAAGAGTTTGACAGAGCACTGAAAGACATGAGTCAAAACAAGGCCCCGGGAGTAGACAACATTCCATTAGAACTACTGATGTCCTCGGGAGAGCCAGTCATGACAAAACTCTACCATCTGGTGAGCACGATGTATGAGACAGGCGAAATACCCTCAGACTTTAAGAAGAATATAATAATTCCAATCCCAAAGAAAGCAGGTGTTGACAGATGTGAAAGTTACCGAACTATCAGTTTAATAAGCCACAGCTGCAAAATACTAACGCGAATTCTTTACAGACGAATGGAAAAACTGGTAGAAGCCGACCTCGGGGAAGATCAGTTTGGATTCCGTAGAAATGTTGGAACACGTGAGGCAATACTGACCTTGCGACTTATCTTGGAAGAAAGATTAAGAAAAGGCAAACCTACGTTTCTAGCATTTGTAGACTTAGAGAAAGCTTTTGACAATGTTGACTGGAATACTCTCTTTCAAATTCTGAAGGTGGCAGGGGTAAAATACAGGGAGCGAAAGGCTATTTACAATTTGTACAGAAACCAGATGGCAGTTATAAGAGTCGAGGGGCATGAAAGGGAAGCAGTGGTTGGGAAAGGAGTGAGACAGGGTTGTAGCCTCTCCCCGATGTTATTCAATCTGTATATTGAGCAAGCAGTAAAGGAAACAAAAGAAAAATTCGGAGTAGGTATTAAAATTCATGGAGAAGAAGTAAAAACTTTGAGGTTCGCCGATGACATTGTAATTCTGTCAGAGACAGCAAAGGACTTGCAAGAGCAGTTGAACGGAATGGACAGTGTCTTGAAAGGAGGATATAAGATGAACATCAACTAAAGCAAAACGAGGATAATGGAATGTAGTCAAATTAAGTCGGGTGATGCTGAGGGAATTAGATTAGGAAATGAGACACTTAAAGTAGTAAAGGAGTTTTGCTATTTAGGGAGTAAAATAACCGATGATGGTCGAAGTAGAGAGGATATAAAATGTAGACTGGCAATGGCAAGGAAAGCGTTTCTCAAGAAGAGAAATTTGTTAACATCGAATATAGATTTAGGTGTCAGGAAGTCGTTTCTGAAAGTATTTGTATGGAGTGTAGCCATGTATGGAAGTGAGACATGGACGATAACTAGTTTGGACAAGAAGAGAATAGAAGCTTTCGAAATGTGGTGCTACAGAAGAATGCTGAAGATAAGGTGGGTAGATCACGTAACTAATGAGGAGGTATTGAATAGGATTGGGGAGAAGAGGAGTTTGTGGCACAACTTGACTAGAAGAAGGGATCGGTTGGTAGGACATGTTCTGAGGCATCGAGGGATCACAAATTTAGCATTGGAGGGCAGCGTGGAGGGTAAAAATCGTAGAGGGAGACCAAGAGATCAATACACTAAGCAGATTCAGAAGGATGTAGGTTGCAGTAGGTACTGGGAGATGATGAAGCTTGCACAGGATAGAGTAGCATGGAGAGCTGCATCAAACCAGTCTCAGAACTGAAGACCACAACAACAACAACAACATATGTCTAATATATGAGAAACACAAGTACAATAGTGCAAACGGTATAGTTTCCAAATTTTGCCTTGTAGTCTAACAAGTCCTTTTGTGTCATAGAAAATCATTAAAGTATTTTAAAATGCAATGAGTACGGTGTGATGCTGTCAGTATAAATACTTTTGTTGACTGTTGCCTTAAATTACTTAATGGAGATTTCATGATAATGTATTGCTTTTATTTGAGCTTTTTGGCTAAAGCCAGTAATTATTTTTGTAGCTGCCAGAGAATCACCAGGTTTGCATGGTTGTGTCTGTTTCATGAATCATGACCATACAACATGGAAAATTCATCAGCAGCAAAGATGATGAGCAGTGAAAACCTTCATTGTTTTGTTCTTTTTGTATTTTTCAGGTGGCAGTCTACTCAGTATTGGAAGTTTGGAAAAGAGGAAGAGCTTGAAGAAAATAGCCAAAAGTATAGGTTAGTAATTGTACTAATCAACATTTACGTATGCTGATGAATGATGGAAACAATAGTGGCCATGACAATGCCAGGATCTAGTGATATTTCAATGTCTGAAGCAACAGGTGACAGCACGGGAGGCAGTAATGAAATCATTCTGTCTACAGCCTGTGGGGCGTTGCTCGGGTCAGCCTCTGACAGCGTTGGTTTTGGGAGTTGCACGAGTGGCGGAAGGAGCTCTGTCTTGATGGCTTCCATCTCTGCTCTGTATAAACCTTAGAAAACTATTGGTGTGATCTCAAATCATAATGCTGCTGTGGTGTGTGAGTAGTACAGCTGGGGTTGGTCTATAGCAACAGCTGTGACTGGGAACAGGCCACCAGCATCAGACATTACGTCAAAAGAATTATCCTCAATTGCAGAAATGGTGTTCAGGGCATGGTTCATAGTGCTCAGTGAGGTGGTAGACCTCTGTGCCTCACAAGGAAATTTTAGACCGCATGTACCACAAGTAGCTACATTGCTTCCTGGAATAGTCCCAGCAGAATTAACATATATAAACTCCCAGGATTGCTTGGGTTTTTCCAGGGAACAAAACGCTTTGTCAGGACTTCACCAATGTGTAGGTCTGATGTTCCCAGCATATTTACTCTTACATTTTTATGAGGGACTAATCTAATCACTATATCGTGAATAAGAGACTGTGTAAAACACATTACACTTTTTTTAGGTGTTCAAAATTAAATTGGTTCACAGCAGCTTCCCATACATTACTGTCTTCAGCCTCCCTCTTGAGAGTGGTATAGATGGTGGAGCTGGTACAGGGTTGCCAGGGGTTCTGGAAATCAGGGAATTTCAAACATGTCAGGGAAATATCAGGGAAATTTGAAAAAAAAAAAACTGGAATAATCTCTTTTTGTCTCAGTAGACAAAATGGTTCGTTAACTGAGGTGTCTTGCATCGTCACTGGCTGTACTTCCTCATTACTACTGCTTCTTCCCCACCTACCACTCTCCTCAGCTTGCAGTCAGTGCTGCCACCATTCTTGCCACCTGACGAGAGGCAGGGAGGCATGAGGAGTGTTTTGTTTGGATCTGATTCTGAGACTGTAGATGGCCGCCATGTGTATCTGAGTTGTGTGTGGGTGATTGAGTGAATTTGTGTGTGCTCTCATTTTCTGACAAAAATTATGATTGAAAATTTAGTTGTGAGGGTGTGATTTTCTTTTCTACGTGCCTATCTGTGGCTTAGCAATCATCTTTACGGTGAGTTGCTACCTATCCTCATTATTATTGATTCTCAGAGTATTTGAACAAGTTATCTGTTGCATGGATTGATCACCGTGGTCTCATTTCATCGACATGCTGACTGTGGCTCGTGAATAGCTGGCCACACGAGTGGATTTCCACGATGGGCCAAAACCGCAGGCCTTTCCTGCGGGCATGTGTCACGGGTTGAGCTTGCCAATCTAAAGCCATTCAGTTCCCACTAATGAGCAGGCCCTGCCCATCGGATCTAGTCTGACTGATCTGTCCGCAGGCCAGATCAGTTTGTGTGTAGTGTAATGTAGGGGATATTCATGGTTTATCCATGGATCCAGGACTGTGGTGCTCCTCAGTAGGTCTGAGGTCACGGGCGATGGATTTCAGGGATTGTGACTGTCTCACTGCAAGTACATTGCACAGTGTGGCATTTAAAGGCATTTTATTTGTTCTAGTACATTTTGGTGCTTAAAAAGTGGTTTATGTGTTAGAAAGTATGGACGATAAGAAGAAGAAGATCGTCAGTCACTGGGGGTTTGTACACTGTATACTGATATATTTTTCGAAAGAAAAGTCAAAAAATACCTGTAAAGTAATAGGTATGACACAGTGGGTAATAATGATAATAACGAACATATTAGAACCAAATTTTATTGTCAGTCACCTACACATTTCTTCCTCAACTTGTACACTTCTTTCAAGAGACCTACTTTATTTTCTGAGGTTATTTCTGAAATCAGTGAAGGTATTTCAAATCTGTCTGGCGACTCCAAGCAAATACATATTTTTGTCACCCAAAATGTTTCGTTTTATTGGAATAAAATAACATTGGCGGTCTTAATGAAACACACATACCATTTGGCTTGCTTTCTCCACCTAAAAACAGTTCATTACAAAAGACATTGTTTTTAGTACTTAAGCTTTTTGCTCACACCAGGAAACACCATCTGCTTGAAGTTTTTTTTAGATATTTCCTTGTTTACTGTTGCTGCAAAGACAGATTGTCAACTTACATTTGAACTTAACCTTGAGATCTCAAAATTCGTCAGGGAAAAATGCAAGTCTTGTCTGTAAATCAGGGAAATATCAAGCAATTTCGTTTGGGGAAACTTGTGGCAACCCTGTGGTATCTTCCATGATCTGGTTGATGTGCTCTAGTCTTGGTCTGCCTCTTTTTTTTCTTTGCTTCTACTATGCCTTCAGTGATACTTTTAATGATACCATCATGTCTCTGAAGGTGGCCAACCCATGTGTCCCTTCTGTGTTTGATAAGTTTTAGGAGACAAGGCTTCCCTTCCTCCACTCTGTTGAGCACCTCTTCATTCAGCATTCTGTGGTAACACCACATCCTGAAGTCTGTTATTTTGTGATTTATGCTTGTCCCAGTGTCCATGTTTCACTTCCGTACAGCACCACACTCCAAATGTCTTTATGAGGTCTTTCCTGAGGTGTTCTTGTTAAAAGCAGCTTTTGCCTGGTGGTTTCACCATGCAATATCCTCCCTGGATCTTCTGTCTGATGTAATTTTACTCTGTAGTCAGGCAAAGAATTCGATGGTCTTCAGTCGCTCATTAATAAATGAGCATTGGGCAACAATGTTTTGTCTGCTCACCGCTAAGATTTTTGTTTCCCCTCTTTTAATTTTCAATTATAGGAAGAATTGATGGTGATTTCCATCTGGACCAGCATTGCTTCTAATTGTTCTGCAACTTCAGTTAACACTGTGATACAGGCAGAAACTCTCAACATGTCTATTTTCTTACCATGAATTTTAATTCCTTCTATAGTCTCTTGTTTGTCCCTAACATCATCATCTGCCCTTGCAATGTATCCATTGAACAAGACAGGAGAGTGTGAGTTGCTCTTTCATATACCCTATTTTACAGTAGCTTCTTCTTGATGTTCTCAATGCCTTACCACAGCCAGCTCTTCTCTGTATAGTTTCTGCACTACTTGTCTGTTTGTGTGTATTTTATGCCACTCTCTCTCAGCATGTTAAAAGTATTCGCCAGTCTACCCTGTCAGATGCTTTTCTAAATCAATGAAGACAATATATTGAGCCTTCTATAGTGTTTCCTCAAGAGTATTGTTTCTCATGTGCCTGCACTCCTTCTAAAGACACATTGCGCATCTGTGATGATTGCATTCATTCATTCTGCCTTCTAACTGCTGTGAAATGAAAGAGGTCAATATCTTGATGGGGAGCGCAGTCAGACAGTACAATAACCTGCCATGGAGGATGCACGGGATGTGTACTATGGGCAGACCCACTGGCGGAGGTGTTTACTTGTGGGTGGCACTTGGCCGGCTGGGTCAGTGCTTACTTGGAGTTTGACCACTGCGAACCTCACCTAGCATATCATGCTGTGTGTTGTACTGAATGCTTAGCCGTTAGCCGTGTGCGCAAGTCCATGCTCGTCTCTATGTAGGTTCGAACTCTGTGCTTCCCATAAATCGAATCACACGTGTAGTGCAGCAACATTGTCATGCCTATGTAGCTACTAAAGAAGGCATTATTGTAGTTGCTACTATTTTAAGTTGGTTTGATTTGATGTGTGTTCATAATCTAGTGAGAGCTACTGTAACCACAAAGTGGAAATGTATGGACACTGTGAACACACTTCTATTTCAAATAAAATTATGGGGAGCTACTGAGTTCATCTTTGTGTGTTAACTTGTGAACTTTAGATAGTGGAAGAAAAATAGTACTCGGAGAAAACAGATCAGGAGGGAGAGGTATTTGTGGGTAAAATTTTGTCTGTTAATTTTCCGCTTAAGGTTAGAATAAAGTCTCAAACTTTGATGTTTTAATTATTATAACATCATATGACAGTGATTCTTTTTCTAGATGTACAAAATGAAATTACACCAGATAAGAAATGCTCGTCATTCAAGAGGAACAGATTTGGAAACTGGGCTTCTGAGAATGATAGACTTGAGAATGTCAGTATGTTTTGAAGGCAAGACTGTACCTAATGACAAAAAAGCCAGACAGTGAAGACCCAAATATGTTGCTTTACTACTGGAGATTGTGGCATCAGTGCTACCTTTTTAGACTGGAATGCAAGATTTTAGCTGTTCCAGTTACTAATTTATTTTGAGAAATTAGATCTATAGCTCACACAAAGTGTAAGTGATTGTGATAACATACTAGACGTCTTAGTGACAAACAATCCTGAGCAGAGAGCATCTAGATGGATACAGAAATTAGTGAGCACAAGGTGGTTCTAGCGAGATTGAATGCCGTACCATCCAAATCCACCAGAAATAAATATGAAAGATATCTATTTAAAAAAGCAGATAAAACTCTCTTGCTGGCTTTCTAAGAGACAGTCTTCATTCCTTCCATACTAACTATGTAAGTTTCAACCAGATGTGGTGTAAATTCAGAGAAATAGTGTTGACAGCTATTGAAAATTTTGTACCAAGTAAATTAATAAGATACAGAACAAATCCCCCATTGTACACAAAACTGATCAAATGATTGTTGCAGAAGCAACAAAAAGATGATGCTAGATTTAAAATAATGTAAGATCTCAAAGATTGGCAATGGTTTTCAGATGCTCGAAACTTAGTGCAGACTTCAGTGTGAGATGCTTTTGATAGTTTCCAAGATGAAACTCTCTTCCAAATGTGGCAGAAAATCGAAGTTTATTCTGGTTGTATGGAAAGCATACTAGCAGAAAGACACAATCAATATCTTCATAATGTGATGGCAGTGGTAGTATTATTGATGACAGTGCAACTAAAGTTGAGTTACTGAACATAGTTCTGTGAAATTCTTCAACAAAGAAGAAGCAGTAAATATTCCAGAAGTCAAACAAAGAACAGCTGCCAACATGAGTAAGTTGGAAGTAGGTACCCTTTGTAAAGAAAAGTAACTTAGGCCACTTAATAAAGACAAATCTTACAGTCCAGATTATGTACCAGATTGATTCCTTTCATAGTATGCTGATTAAATAACTTAATTTGTACCTATCACATACAACTGCTTGCTCGATGAAAGGTTTTTATGTAAATACTGATAGGCTGTACGTATTATACCAATAAACAAGAAAGGAGGCGGAAGTAATCTGCTGAGTTATAGACCCATATTATTGAAATCGGTTTGTAGCAGGACTTTAGAACTTATACTGAGTTCCACCACTATAAAGTACCTCGAAGAAAGTGATCTATTGATGCATCTATCACATAGAAAATCTTATGGGAAAGTGAAGTAAAGGCTATGTTTTATTGGAAGAGCACTTGGAAGATGTAACAACTGTACTCGAGAGACTATGTACACTACACTTGTCTGTTCTCTTCTGGAGTATTGCCATGTTGTATGGGATCTTTACTTGATTGTGTTGATGGAGGATATAGAAAAAGTTCAAAGAAGAGCAATTGGTATTGTGTTATCAAAACACAGGAGAGAATGGCCATGGATGTAATAAGTGTGTTAGAGTGGCTGTCATTAAACCAGAGGTGTTTTTTCTTGCAATGAAATCTTTTGAAAAAATTTCAATCACCAACTTTCTTCTCTGAATGCAAAAATATTTTGTTGACTTTTACCTATAAAGAGAGAAATTTGAGAAATCAAAGTTCTCCCAGAAAGATTTCGGTATTCGTTTTTTCCGCATGCTGTATAGAGAGGAACAATCAAGAGAGAGTCTGAAATTGGTTGTATGAAACCTCAGTCAAACATGTAAGTGTGAACTGCAGATTAGTCAAGTAGATGCAGATTTATTGCCTAAGCAGGATGTAATTTCAGTTGCGCAGGACTTGTCATTTCACAGAAAAAGGGTACAATAAGTGCTCAGAATTAGAATTGTGCTCTACTTGTACACAGTTGTTTGGTAAGGGTCTCATCAAAATTATTTACTGTAAAATTGCAGACTTTTCTTTCATGGAGTTACAGAAAGAATAAGTAATTCTCCATTTTTATTTTTATCTTGAACCTGATGCAGAGAGCTCACAAGAGACAAAAGCTTCCTGCTTCTTGAGATTGTTACCTAAATGAGAGCTTTTTTGGTAGCTATGTTTGTAATTGCAGTATTTTTTTCTCATATGGAAATGTAAAAATACATGCAACTGCATATGCTGTGATAACATAGTTCTTGCTGCTTTAATTTGTACCACACACTTGGTTGATTACATGACTTTTCATAAAGTAGATGAAATGAATTTCATAAAGTAGATGAGCACTGCAGTGAAGCTACAAATTTGGCGCTTGGGGTTAGCATTACGTCCTGGACCTGGACCTGGACCTGCTGTGGATCCCGAGCTATGGGTTGGCTGAGCTGGATGCACTGGCCAGACTAACAGACTAGTCTGTTGTGGAAGCAAGACTGAGGTCAGTTGGCTGACCAGTGAGTGGCCAGCTCACCCAAGACAGGTCAGCCCACTGTGGAGAACTCAAGTGGGCTAGATGTAAGCAGCATATGGCTCTGTTTACATCCCATCAGTGATGAGGTCATTAGAGGGGGAACACAAGTATGGGGAATGAAATTGACTATGTCCATTTCAAAAGAACTAATCTGGTGTCTGACTTCAGCAGTTTAGGGAAACAATGAAAACCCTAAAGCATGATGGCCATATGGGAATGTGAACGATGATCCTCCTGAAGGAAAGTGCAGTATCTTATCACTATACGAACTTGCTCAGTTATGACTTGTGAAATAATTCATATTGTTTACTAGTTTAAGAAAGTAAAGTAGCAATCTGATGAGTAATATCAGAAATACCACTTGCAATGTAACAAAGGCTGAATTAACAACATTTATGCCACTTCATCGGGTGGATCCATTGTCCTTGTTGACACTTTTCTGTTATACCTGAGAGAAACAAAGTTCTGAACACTGTAAAGGCAGCAGAGCTTTAATGTTTGTTAATGCTGAAGTAGTTGTGGAACTGCAGAAGTTTGGTTAGGAGTTGCAGAACTGCTGCTAAGAGACTACCGTATGGGACAGTTGTTGATGATTACATGTTTACAAGGAAGATGTGACAGACAATGACATATTCAAGAATCTTGTTAAGTAGAGTTGAGAATCCAAAATCAAAGTCCATGCTATAAGCAAAGAAGAGCTCAATTGTATACAGGTATCTGAATGTTGATTAATGATGGCTTCATACACAAATGCCACAGTGTGTACCAGTCTGTCATAGGCACAGGCTATTGTACTCATTTCACACTTGAATACCCAATATGACTATATAAGTAGTAGTGTCTCTGCTGTCCTGTCAGAATTGGTATTGCCATTCTAGGATATCAAATAAGCCATATGACACACTGTCTCTGAGGTTGTGCAACCACAGATTTCTTCCCCTGCCCAATGACAAAATTGTCCCATGAGTACCACACTTTGAAGAAAACTAGTGCTACCAGGATAAGCTACTGGGGACAATAGTGTGTTAATGACTGGTTTCGTTTTAGACTGTCACAGATTGTAAGAGCAAGAAAAAAATATCAGTTTAATTGGCAGGTTATCAGTCATTGGAAACCATATGAGGTGGTGCATCCTGCTTGGCAATATATCATAGTCCATGCAAGTGGTGGAGGGTATAGTTTTTTTGGGTTTAATGTGGGACCAAGCTCTCAGCAGTGCTGCTGTTTGTGGTTTTGTGTGTGTGTGAAAATGGTGAGGAAAACCCTAAAGATGAGCTGGTGAGACAAGTGAAATATTAATTGTCCACATTTGTGTACCCATCTAATGTTTGATTGTCAACTTGCAATGTAGAGAAAATAATGAATATCAAGATTCAGAAGATGTTAGTGTACAGCTAGACTGCAGGAGTTATTTGAGGGGATGTAAATGGCGTGAAAAATTACACTAAAAATAGAAAAAGCACCAGCATTAGAGATGACAGGACAGTTTTGTGTACATTGAGCCCTTAGATTTGCGAGGACCAAGATGCAAGGTACCTTTGGCAACCTGCTGGAATCATTCCGGAAGGTGAGCCAACATAATCTGCTTCTCAACAGTTAAATATTGCGGTGGCAGTTTGTTCATTTTCCTTTAGAGTTATGTTACTGTAATCAGCCTTATAATGATGTATTATCTATGTGTATGTTATTTCAAGTTTTGAGAGATGGAAATTATCTGGCTATTGAGATAAGATATTCATGTCATATATGCAAGTGCATATTTCGTAGTCAGAGGTCTTAATCAGTTCTGGGCATTATATAGTGTGTGGATAAGTTAACAGCATCATCAAAAGGGGAATAAGAAACCAGTTTTATTGCTGACATTATATCAGTGCTCAGAGGAAATCTCACTAGTTATTCAGGCCTGAGAATGCGTTCCTTTCACCTTTATCTAATTCCTTGGTCATTAAAGGGATTGGTACTACACTACAGAAACAAACAGAGTGAAACCACTGTTTATTACATCACTGAAAGGAAGAATATTAATGCCTTTCTCCACCTGCAGTTCTCACAATCTTCGAT
Source organism: Schistocerca cancellata (assembly GCF_023864275.1). Classification (NCBI taxonomy): domain Eukaryota; kingdom Metazoa; phylum Arthropoda; class Insecta; order Orthoptera; family Acrididae; genus Schistocerca; species Schistocerca cancellata. The sequence continues at coordinate 205,653,522 of NC_064629.1, read as the reverse complement.
TATGATATGCTTTATGCCAGAGAAGTTTACAACACATTGTGTTGCAAATAAATGTTCAAAAATTTTGAAAGCAGCTTATCTCACTATGTGAACAACATTGTTGTAGGTGACAAATCTAGTTTCACTATTAAAAAATTATAACAAATCAAATGTAAGTTTTTAAATTGAGGGCACAACCATTGCTGTCAGAACATTTGTCTGCCACGAAGAAAATGGAGGCTGTTTTCATCGCCATAAGGGATACGAGATGTAAGAACATATTCTTGACTCGCACACTGGTATGTGGTATGGGGATCTATGGCTGCCTCAAGTTTCAGCACATCTTTTAGAATCATCCACTAAGCAGTGCAAGATCAATGATTGACAGTTTGTTCTTTTATCATGACAAGGATCAAATACATGTGTACGAAATACACTGAAGAGCCAAGGAAACTGGTACGCCTGCCTAATATTGTGTGCCTAATATTGTGTAGGGCTCCCGTGAACATGCAGAAGTGCCGCAGCGTGACTTGGCATGGACTCAACTAATGTCTGAAGTAGTACTGGAGGGAACTTACACCATGAATCCTGCAGGGCTGCAGACAAATACGTAAGAGTATGAGGGGGTGGAGATCTCTTCTGAACAGCACTTTGCAAGGCATCCCAGCTGTGCCCAGTAATGTTAATGTTTAGGGAGTTTGGTGGCCAGCGGAAGTGTTTAAACTCAGAAGAGTGTTCCTGGAGCCACTCCATAGCAATTCTGGATGTGTGGGGTGTCACATTGTCCTGCTGAAATTGCCCAAGTCCATCGGATTGCACAATGGACATGAATGGATGCAGGTGATCAGACAGGATACTTATGTACGTGTTACGTGTCAGAGTCCTATATAGACATATCAGTGGTCCCATATCACTCCAACTGCACATGCCGCACACCATTACAGAGCCTCCACCAGTCCCCTGCTGACATGCAGGGTCCATGGATTCGCTTAGTTGTCTCCATTCCCATACACTTGATACAATTTCAAACCAGACAGTCACCATGTTTCCAGTCATCAACAGTCCAATATCAGTGTTGATGGGCCCAGGTGAGGTGTAAAGCTTTGTGTAGTGCAGTCATCAAAGGTATACGAGTGGGCGTTCAGCTCCATAAGCCCATATCGATGATGTTTCATTGAATGGTTTGCACGCTGATGCTTGTTGATGGTCCAGCATTGAAATGTGCAGCGATTTGTGGAAGGGTTGCACTTCTGTCACTCTGAACAATTCTCTTCAGTCGTCATTGGTCCCGTTCTTGCAGAATATTTTTCTGGCCGCAGCTATGTCAGAGATTTGATGTTTTAGCAGATTCCTGACATTCACGGTACACTCGTGAAATGATCGTACAGGAAAATTCCCACTTCAGCGCTACATTGGAGGTGCTGTGTCCCACTGCTCATGCGCCGATTATTAACACCACATTCACACTTACTAATATGTTGATAACCTGTCATTGTAGCAGCAGTACCCAATCTAACTACTGGACCAGACATCTGTTATCTTATATAGGCATTGCCGACCACAGCGCTGTATTCTGCCTGTTTACATATCTCTGTACTGCTTCCCTAGGGCAGCATAATAGATCCGCTGCTTTTCACGATTTACATGAACGATCTGGTTGATGGTATTGAGAGTGGCATTAGACTGTTTGCTGATGATGGAAAGTGGTATCACACGAAAGTTGTGAAGAAATCAATCAGGATTTGCAGAAAATAAATGTGTGATGTAATGACTGGCATTTATCTCTCAATATTAGTAAGTGTAACCTACTGCATATAACAAAGTGAAAATCCCCATTAATGTATGAGTACAAAACAAATGCCCAGTCTTTGGAAGAGGTAACATCTGTCAAGGATCTGGGCGTGACTATTCGAAATGATCTCAAATGGAACAATCAGATTACACAAGTAATGGCTAAGGCGAACTCTAGATTGCAGTTTATTGGTAGAATCCTGAAGCGATGCAGTCCTTCAACAAAGGAAATTGCTTACAATACTTGAGTTCATCCAGCCTTAGAGTATTGTTTGTCTGTATGGGACTCTTACCAGTTGGGTTTGATTCAAGAGATTGAGAAGGTACAAAGAAGAGTGGCAAGATTCGTGACTGGTACATTTAGCCATTGTGAGAGTGTTACAAATCTCATAGAAAGTTTGAAGTGAGACACACTTGCAGATAGATGACGCGCTAAACTGAAGGGGCTGTTCACTAAATTCCAAAATCCAATCTTTGTCGAGGATGTAGAGGATATATTATTACCAACAACCTTCAAATTGCGCAATGGTCACCATTCAAAGATAAGGGAAATTAGAGCTTGTACTGAGACGTTCAGTCAGTTGTTTTTCCCTCGTGCGACCTGCGAGTGGAATGGGGGGGGGGGGGGAATATCATCTACAGCTCTTTCACTCCACAATCAATGAAGATTCTGATTACACTGTGTTGCAAGTCCTATTGCCATTACCATTCCCCCTGGATTTGTCATACTTCTCCTCAGAAGATGCTACCAGTTTCCATCATTTATCTGCTGGTAATGTTGTTGGATTCTAGTATTGTCACCCTCTTTCACAATCAGAAGTATGTAGTTTATGTTGTAATGTGAGTCTATCACATTGGTTGGAGATAAGAAATCTGTTGAGGATTAAGCTGTTTCAGTTTGTCAAACCCTCAACTCTAAAACATCCATTTTGTAGCAGAACATGCATTTGTGATAATGGTCAACAAGCATAGACTCAAAACTGCCAAACCACCAAGGTAGGGTGAAAGTAAACCGTACTACTCTGTTATATCAGTTTATCAAACATATTTACTTTGGCACACAGTTCTGTAGCTACCAGTACTTTTCAAAGGAAACCACTGCATGTCAGTGTTGTAACTCTGTTAGTGGCAGCCAGCCTTTCCTGCAGTCAGTGACTATCTTTGACTAGGTTCCAGTGGTTTCTACAGCATTGTTCGCTACCTCTATGCTGTTATCTTACACTATTACCTATTCTAATGCATCTGACCATCAATGTAAATGTTTTAAAGCTTTCCAAAAATTTGAAAATATTCCAGTATAGAAATTTTGTATGAAGGACAAAATCAGATGCCAGTTTTGGATTATTAATGACGAGAAAAGGTGGTTGTGCTTCAGTCACTGGTTGCGAAATTAACATTCTACTTTTATTTTTAATTGTTTGATGCAGTAGAGAAGCTTTTGTTGTGGAGTTTTGTGTGCAGTAGATAAAAATAATAGCACTGTTGCTGTGTTTACAGGAACAAATTATGTGTGGTTTCAAAAATACGTACATACATACAAACTGATAGAAACAGTAATTCATCATCAGAATAAGTAATTTGGTGCCTAATATGGCTCATTTTACTTGCTGGCCTCATGATTTAATAACTGTGAACAAGTCTTCAATTAAAGTAAGAGGGTGGAGGGAAAAATGCAATTACTGTTATCAGACATAAAGAAACTGGCATTGTCTAATTTTATCTGCAGTACTTGTTGATTCATTTTTTGCAGCAGAGTATGTGAATGGGTGTAAATAATTTAGAAGCTAAATGCTTAGTAGATATTGAAGAACTCAAGTAATGGAGAGTTCGATTTTCAGATGAACACTTTATTTTTCAGGAAAGAAAGTGGGGAAAGGCTCAAATAGCAAGTTGAAGGAAGAGTCATTTGATGGAAATCTTGGTCCCGGCCACCGAAGAATTGGCCAGATCGCTGGAGAAGCTGACCCTGGTGTAATCAGTGAAGATGAGGATGAATTCACTGTAAATATTATGTATCAAATTTCAATTAATTGACTAATGGAAATAGGAATCACGTACTAAAATGTTTTCAATTCATATAGTGTTCATAATCTCTACATGTTTCATAGCTGTTTGTTTCTTCAGTCTTGTATTGGGACTAGAGGCAACTGAGTAATAGATATCAAACAATGGAAAATCCGGGATGGAATAATGGCAATATAAGAAAGGGATATACAGGGTGTCCCACCCAAACCTCCCTGATTTCAAAGACCCAGGAGAGAAAAACCACAGTAGATACGACAATGAAAAATGCACAACATTGTAGAGCATCTCACACACACACACACACACACACACACACACGACCATTGCCTCTGGCTGCCGAAGCCGTACATATATTCTATTTTGGCTAACAACAAACGTCTTTGGCCCCTTAAATACATTCAGTGAACATAAATTGCAGTTTGAAAATATCTGCTTTAACTTGGGTGTTTCACTTGTTATCATAAAGTGTTTGACAGCTCTGGCTCAAGCTATGCCTTATGTTTACAATGGAAGTAAGCAACAAAAACAGCCACCACCAGTTTGAAATACGAGGTGTGGCTAGAAAAAAACCGGACTAGTACTGGTGAAACAATAAAATGAATGCAATAAGGCTGAAAGTCGCGTGGCCTGTCACGTGACTCTCGCTCCGCCTACTGCTCGAGTTTCATCTGCCTCCTGCACTCAGTCTGCCCGTGGCGTCTGTTTTAAGTAGTTGACGTTTTGTCTGTGCGTCGGAAAATGTTGAGTGTACAGAAAGAACAGCGTGTTAACATCAAATTTTGTTTCAAACTAGGAAAATCTGCAAGTGAAACGTTTGTAATGTTACAGCAAGTGTACGGCGATGATTGTTTATCGCGAACACAAGTGTTTGAGTGGTTTAAACGATTTAAAGATGGCCGCGAAGACACCAGTGATGACACTCGCACTGGCAGACCATTGTCAGCAAAAACTGATGCAAACATTGAAAAAATCGGTAAACTTGTTCGACAAGATCGCCGTTTAACAATCAGAGCAGTGTCTGAGTTAACAGGAGTTGACAAGGAAAGTATTAGGCAGATTCTTCATGAAAGTTTCAACATGAACAAAGTGTGTTCAAAAATGGTTCCAAAGTGTCTCACAATTGAACAGAAGGAACACCGAAGAATGATTTGTTCTGACATCCTGGAAAACATTGAAAGTGATCCCACCTTCTTACAAAATGTTATTACTTGCGATGAATCGTGGTTTTTTACTTACGATCCCGAAACTAAACGCCAATCGATGCATTGGAAAACTCCTGGTTCTCCACGACAAAAAAAAGCACGAATGTCAAAATCGAAATTCAAGGCAATGATGATTGTTTTTTTTTGACATCAAAGGGATTGTGCACATTGATTGGGTACCAGAGGGACAAACAGTGAATCAGCATTACTACATTAGCGTCCTGGTTACCCTACGTGAGCGAGTACGGAGAAAACGGAACGATTTGTGGAGAAAAAAGTCATGGATCCTTCACCAAGACAATGCCCCAGCTCACAGTGCGTTGTCAGTGAAGACGTTTTTGGCAAAACACAACATTCCCATCTTAGATCATCCACCCTACTCACCTGATTTGGCCCCCTGTGACTTTTTTCTTTTCCCTAAAGTCAAGTCAGCTTTGAAAGGAACTAGATTTGAGACTGTTGAAGCAGTAAAAGAAAAAGCGATGGAAGTAATGTATGGACTTACCGAAAATGATCTGCATCTTTGCTATGAACACTGGAAAATTCGTATGGAGCGGTGTAGAGACCGAGGAGGAGAGTACATTGAAGGAGAGTACATTGAAGGAAATAACATGAAATTGTAAATAATTGTAAATAAATGTTTTTTCCAGCATCAGTCCGGTTTTTTTCTAGCCGCACCTTGTATATATAAAAACCTACTACCAAAGACATCATCATAAATAAAAATTCTTATTGCCCAAGTCTGAAGATCTGCACATGTTTCAAATCAGTGAGTAACAGAATTTTAAAGTTACATCTTGCTAATAATGTGATACAATATGAAATAAAAACTCTACAGTGTGTAGCACAACAAAAAACTCCAAAATAGTACTAAAATTATATTAACAGCATACAAAACCAAAAACATAGCATAGACAAAGAAATAACATTAAAATGAGAAGAAAAACCACAAAGAAACCTACCTATGTTGCAGCACCATACATAGGTCCAATACTGAATAAGATGAACAACATGGTCAAGAAAACAAAAATAAAATTAGCACTTTGTACAAATAACAACTTGAAGGCCAAAATACAGTCACCAAAAAATATATCTCCACTTTTTCAAATCCAAGCATCTACAAACTTTCTTGTGACAATTGCAAATAATTTTATATCAAACAAACAGGTAGGAATTTCAGAATGATATTTAGTGAATATATACAAAACTGCGACAGAAAGCAATCCACATTTTACTTACATTATACAGAAAAATACCCAACAGATTTTAAACATAAAAATACCTGAAAAAATTTTATTGACAGTATAAAAGAAAAAAAGGGTAAATTGTCCTGACAAACAATAGGACATTATGCATGTAAAACCAAAAAAATACAATCAGTGAAATTAAACATTCTCACTGACTTACCCCAAAACATGATTTTCTTTGTAAAAATACAGCATCCCTGGAGCCGTCAAAAAATAAATAAATAAAACTAAAAAATTACTGAAATCTTCAAAGTATATAGAAATAATGTGATCATAACATAAAAGAAAGACAACTGATACACTCCAAGATGCAATATGGACCATGTTGTACCAGCTAATACATAAGCATTATTTACCATACATATTCATAATACATAACACAGACATAAGAAACAATATTATGCACACTATACTATCTGCACAGGTATGCTTGATAATGGCAAAATGCCTAAACTAGTTCATTGTGTAACTTTCTAATCACTATGAGTAAATAATTCAATGTGTGGTAGCAACCTGTGCCAAAAATAAAATATCATAAAGTTGTTTTAACATGCATGGGTGACAGTGGGGTTCATAAGTAATCAAATATAAATATTTATTACCACCAGCATCACAGTTAAACTTTGGGCCGATGGGATGAGACATGTAGGAGTGTGGCAGCTTATCATACTAAATTTGCCCTTAGTAATAGACTCTGATGGGCTACTTCTATTCTAATCTCTGTTACATTTTGATCTGGTATTTAATCATGTGCATGGCGATACTTAGTAAATTTACTTCCATGATTTACAAAGTTTATGTAAATACAATGATTATGCTGTGGTAATGGAAAATCCTGGATACATGTCAAGAAATAAGTGGATAATTACAACAACCCACTGTTTGGTGGTGGTGTTGAACAGTACACTGACAGAATTGAGTTTTTCTTTGTGCAGTTATCAACTTATTTTGACACTTCCTTTGTGTGGTAAGCAGCTGTCTATATTGTTTGAATGTATTGTGGAATATATATTCTGATGAGAAATGCTGAGATTAGATTCTCACTAGTGGGGTATCTGCCACAGCTGAAATCAGTATTTTCATAAGTCAAAGAATGGGTAAACAGACTGTTAAATAAATGGTGTTCTTACATGATTGGTCAGTCAGCTGTCATTTTTCTTTACAAGGTTAAACTTTTGGTAGTTATTTTTAAAGATGGTCTCTCAGAACTTTTCTTATTGATCATGTTAAAAATTTCAAAAAGTCGTGTTTGGTTTTGAGCTATCATCTACAATTGCATAAATAGTCTGCAAGCCACTATATGGTGCATGGTGAAGTGTATCTTTCACTACTATTTGTCATTCCCTTGAGTGTTCCACTCGCAAATAGACTGTTTGTATGCCTCCATATTATCCCTAATTTCTCTTATGGTCATTGTTCATACACAAGAGTACGTTGCCGTCAGTCTCATTAGCAAATATTGTATTTGAAAAATTCATACATTTCTCTGAGTGAGAAGATCTTAACATATGAAGCTGATTGCTGCATTAGAATGTTTCTGTGCACTGTATCTGGTTACTTCCTAGTATAGGTATAAACTTACAGAATCATGTTCCCCATTTCATATATTTGCTCAAATTCTTCAGTAATGTCAGTTGCTACGTACAGGAAGTATTGAACAGTAGATTGGCACACAAATTGGTTTACACTAGAAGACAGACCCGCTCTTTACTGTTCACCATGTCATTAATGAGCTTATCTGTCACTCAAGGCTCCCTCTGTATTGCAGATTGTTCTATTCCGTCCATGATTTACCAGTCAAATTAAAAAATAATATTAATCTTACCATGTGCCTGTGATTCACTCTTCTTTTGCTTAATCAACATCTTAAAAACAAAACCACCACCACAAACCACCTCATGCTTACCTTTTCTCATGTCCCTTCTTTCCCCTCACACACCTACCTTGTATTTGTTGTTGAGTAAAATGTTACTGGGCTTCTAGTCTACAGTATCTTAACATTTTCTTTCTAGTTTGATGACCTGTCTCACAAAAGTTCCCTGAGTTCTCTGAGTACAAGTCAGCAAACGGCAGCAACTCCACCTGCTGGATCCCTTGAAAATTTGGCAGGAGGAGAATTTTTGCGAAGAACAAACATGACTGGTACAGCTTCTGTTCCACCTAAGCCACCGAGAAGTGTTTCACAGGATAAGACTGTTGATGAATGGGAACAGAAATTATATGGAAAGCAGGGGAAAGGTAATTCTAAAATAGCTGTAGTACTTATACTTGTAGTTCGGTTTACTTCTTAATCTAAGTAGAGACTTTTTAATTATGTTGAGCAACTACCTGAATAAGCAGTTTCTTATTTCTTATTATTAGTAACATTTGTGATGTTTAGAGAAGTAGAGCCCATAAAATACTGATATTCTGGTGTTACAGCAGGCATGGCTCATAGTTAAATGCTCTCAGGTAGAGCCACCCCTAAATGAAGATACATTTCTCATTAATGGATTACAGAAGTTAAATTTCAGAATGAATATCCAGGGTTGCCACAAGTTCTGGAAATAAGTGAAGATCAGGGAATTTCAAATGTGTCAGAGACATTTGAAAAAATAAATAAATAAATAAATCTATTTTTGTCTCAGTAGATGAAATGGTTTGTTTACTGGGATGTCATGAATCGTCACTGGCTGGGCGCAGCTGAGAACGTGTGCCACTTCCCTATTCCCTCATTCTTACTGCTTTTACCCTTCCTACCACATCTCTCAGCTTGAAGTCAGTGCTGCCACCGCTTTTTGCCACTAGCCTAGTAACTACCAACGCAGGGAAGCACGAGGAGTGGTTTGTTTGAATCTGATTCTCAGAGATTGTTGATGCAATGGCTGGTGATGGCAGTCATGTGTGCACGAGTTGCGTCTGAGTGATTGTGGGAATATGTGTATATTCTCATTTTCTGACAAAGGCTGTGGCCGAAAATTTAGTTATGAGAGTGTGATTGTCTTTCCTACATGCCCGTCTGCAGCTCAGAAATCATTATTATGGTGAGTTGCTACCCATCCTATTAGTATTGATTCTCAGAGTATTTGCGCAAGTTATCTGTTGCAATTGATCACTGGAATCTCACTTCATCACATGTGACAAGTGAATAGCTGGCCACACAAGTGGATTTCTGTGATGGACCAAAACTGCAGGCCATTTCTGTGGGTGTCTGTAACGGATCGCCTGCCAGTCTGAAGCCCTTCGTTTCCCTCTAATGTGCAGGCCATGCCTGTCAGATGTAGTCTCACAGATATGCTTGCAGGTCAGGTCAGGCCTGTCTGTGTTTGGCATAATGTTGTGGATTTGTGTGGTTTCTCCATGGACCAAGACCAAGGTGTTCCTCAGCATGCCAGAGGCCATGGGCGATGGATTTCAGGAATTGTGATTGTCTCACCGCAAGTGTATTGTACAGTGTGGCATTTTATAGACATTTTATTAATTGTAGCACATTTTGGCTCTTCGAAAGTAGTTTATGTATTAGAAAGTATGAATGATAATAAGAAGGAAATTGTGACCGTCGCTGGTGGTTTGTACACTATGTATTCGTATATTTCTTTAAAGAAAAATCACACAGTACCTGTAAAATAATAGTCATAACGCAGTGGATAATAGCCGACAATAATGAACATAGTAGAACTAACATTTTATTGGTGGTAACCTATAGTGTTGGTGTACATAACTCTTCCCTGCCTTACTGTATTTACTCGAATCTAAGCCGCACTTTTTTTCCGGTTTTTGTAATCCAAAAAACCGCTTGCGGCTTAGAATCGAGTGCAAAGCAAGCGGAAGTTCTGAAAAATGTTGATAGGTGCCGCCACGACTAACTTCTGCCGTCGAATATATGTAGCGCTACACAGGCATCCTTTGTACGCACAAAGATAAATACTGGTGCCAAAACCTCTGTGTCAGTAAATAAAATTAAAAAAAAATTGGAAGACGAGTTTTTTTTCTCCGCCAGAGTTTCGACCACTGCTTTTTCATACATTATCCAACGAAGTAAATACAAATTCCGTATTGTTCATCTTCGAATTTCAATGTACTACGAAAATCCGACTGGTAATACTGGGATTTTTGAGAATATGGCCAACTCTACGTTCTGAATTTTTTCCTACCTGTGAGAATAGATGGTTGCTAATAGGAACCTGATGAAATGTGAATCACATGCAGTATTCTCTTCACCATAAGAATAATACGAATATAAACATTTTGCCATGTATTCTTTCGCGTTTGCTTCTATCTCATTTAAATCCTGTCTGCCAAATAAACTACGAAACTAGAGTGAGACAACAGCAAACGCATAAGAATATACGTATCGTGTCATGTTTATATTCATATTACTCTTATGCCTAATAGTGATACAGTCAGAAATGAAGCACGGCAACTGACTAGATTTTTAAATCTAAGATGACCAATTTCTGTGCAGAATTTGATGTACTAAAGAAGCGGCCGCAAAGAGTTTCAAACGGAGAAAAATTTTCGCCAAACTCTCGTTCAGAACATGTTCTATCATACGCAGTCTATTATTTGGTTCTTGTTGATCATTATCAAAGAAAGCAGCAGTGTAATTAACAACAAATAGCAGTCTCTTGCCATTGTTTCGCTAATGAGACGATTCCTCTCTTTTTTTAATTGTAGGCGGCGGTAGCACGCACAAAAACAAGCCATGCCGCGAGCAGCGACAGGTCATAAACACGCACTATCGAATGCGTCAAACAATGCATGACACAGTATAGTAATGCATTTTCAGCTTAGAGTGACTGGCGTAAACACCTATAACATAGAAAACGGCACTTATCAGATTAAAGCAAAATAAGCAATCGATTCAAACCAGACGAAGCACGTGAAAAAGGAAGGGTATCTGTATAAATACGGACGGAGTGCCTGACGCATAGCAATGGCTACCTGGTAAAGCTTAACTGCTAAGCTTTCGACTCGAACCAAACTACTGTAGCTGTATTGTCATTCATTCGACCTAAATTGTGTCTCATATTGCAATGGACCATCTTTGTTTCGATTTGGAGGTGCGGCCTAAAACTTTTCTCTCCCCTTGAATTTCGAGTCTCAAATTTCAGGTGCGGCTTAGATTTGGGAATTTTTTTTTTCCTTTATTTCGAGTCTCATTTTTCAGGTGCGGCTTAGATTCGAGTGCGGCTTAGATTCGAGTAAATACGGTATGCACTTCTTTCAAGAGGCCTACTTTTTCTGAGGTTATTTCTGTAATCAGTGAAGGTATTTTAAATCTCTCTTGCAACTCCAAGGAAATGCATATTTTTGTCACCGGATGTGTTTCGTTGTATTGAAATAAAATAACAACAGTGGTCTTACTGAAATATACATACCATATGGCTTGCTTTCTCCATCTAAAAGCAGTTCACTACAAAAGATGTTGATGTTAGTATTTTAAGATTTTTTACTCACATGAGGGAGAAGTACAGAAGTCATATTTTTTTGTCAACCTATGTCTTTCCATACCCTTGAGATCTCAAAATTTGTCAGGGAAATGCTAAAACTTGTTTGGAAATTAGAAAAATATTGGAGAATTTCACTTGGGGAAACTTGTGGCAACCCCCTGATATCAAATATTTGTGCCATGAATTTACAGAATGACAGTCAACATTTTTGGCATCTGATGTCAAATGATGTTTGCGAACAGGCAGTAATTAGTCTTAAGGCTGTTCCTTGAAATTCCACTTAGCTCTATGCACCAGAGGCTTGGGAGTGTGGCTTTTACAGAGTACGGCTCTTATGGGCCTCCTGTTGGCTCAGTCCTTACAGCCTAGCCATCCTGTGTCACAAGCAGAACGTAGATGGTGACATATTGCGTTTCGTCCTAATTATTTTAAGTCTGTATATTGTTGAGTTTATATTATAATGCATATCCTTAGAATATATGCTAGTTTAAAGCACCAGTGCATTAAGGATCTCTCAAAAATGCATCATTATTTGCATGATTTGTTGTTAGAAAATGATGGGAAACATCATATTGGTGGTGAAAGAATGTTGGCATTTCATTGTTTTTGAATTGCAACATGTGTGTTGGGAAGTATGCCATTTCAAAGTAATGGCACATTGAAGGTGTATCAAAAATGCATTGTTTTTGGTATGATATGTTCTAATTGAATGTCAGTTAACAACATAACAGTGATTAATGCTTTCTAGGGATCAAGTAATATAAGATAAGATAAGATAAGTGCGGAAATGTAAAGGAGAGATTGTTTGTATCCTCCTTTCTCCAAAATTTTTGTGCACTTCTGTGTTTTCTTAAAGTCGCTGGGACTTGCTTATTAATTTAATAGAAATATGTTGTGTAATATTACAAGAAAATGCTGAAAAGTACTGCTTCTGATTTTTTTGTGTGAGAACTCTTAAAGCTTTTTAAATAAAACTAACATTATTAACATTCTGCATCTTTATTCTTCATTTGCAGCCCTTTACTGCTAGATAGCTCCGAAATTGTAGGCTGACATGTTTGTTTTATGTAAAGAATGTTTAAGATTTTTCACATTTATGTGAAAAAATCTCCTCCCCCCCCCCTTTCTCTCTCTCTCTCTCTCTCTCTCTCTCTCTCTCTCTCTCAGGAGTCAGTGTGTCCCATTGTGTAAACATACATACAAGGGAATATCTACCAACAAATGGGAACATCACTGTTTTGTTGCACAAACTCATAAATGCTGCAGATTGTAAACACACAAATCATTAAATCTCTCAAGTTTAGAATTGAAAACACAAAAAATGTTAAGCATGAATCAAAGCTAACATACACAGCATTAAAGATCTCTCCAGAATGCATCTTGTAGTACAGTTATTTGTGGTATTGTATCAAGAAATGTGATGTCAGCAGATAAATATGCTACCACTAAGTCTTCCCTTGGTGTTGCCTTTTGGTTTTATTTGGTAGTTGATTATGAAATGGAAAGATGTTGTTGTTGTTGTTGTTGTTGTTGTTCTGGTGGTGGTGGTGGTGGTGGTGGTCTTCTTCTTCTTCTTCTTCTTCTTCTTCTTCAATTCAAAAACAGGTTTGATGCAACTCACCGTGCTACTCTCTCCTGTGCAAGCCTCTTCAACTCTGAATACGAACTGCTTATTGTACTCGTCTCTTGGTCTCACACTGCAAATTTTACCCCCAACACCTCCCTCCTATACTAAAACAGCTGTCTCAGAATGTGTTATGCCACTGATTTCTTTTCTCCTCAATTCTATTCAGTACATCCTCTGTAGTTAATTGATCTGTCCATCTAATCTTCAGAATTCTTCGGTAGCACATTTCAGAAGTTTTTATTCTCTTCTTGTCTGAACTGCTTATTGGCCATGTTTCACTTTTCGTACAAGGCCAACTATAGACAAATGCTCTCAGAAAAGACTTACTAACACTTCAATTTATATTTGATGTTAAAAAATTTCTCTTCTTCTGAAACTATTTTCTTGTCATTGTTACTCTACATTTGTGTCCTCTATACTTTGGTCATCATAAGTTGTTTTACTGCCCAAATATCAAAACAAGTCTACTACTTTTAGTTTCTTATTTCCTAATCTAATTCCTTCAGCATAATCTGTTTTAATTTGACTACATCCCATTACCCTTGTTTGGCTTTTGATAATGTTTATCCTATATCCTCCTTTCAAGACACTGTACATTCTGTTCATCCACACTTTTAAGCCCTCTGATGTGTCTGACAGAATTACAGTGTCATCAGCAAACCCCAAAGTTTTTATTTCTTCTCCCTAAAGTTTAATTCCCTTTCCAAATTTCTCCTAGCTGTCCTTCACAGCTTGCTTGAATAACGCTGGGGATAGGCTACATCCCTGTCTCATTCCCTTCTCAGCCACCACTTTCTCTACAGGCCCTCCAACTTTTAAAACTGCAGTTGAGTTACTGTACAAGTTGTAAATGACCTTTTGCTCCCTGTGTTGATGCCAGTGTTTGCTCATAGATGCAGGTCAGATGGTGCCAGGTATTGCTATCCCACAGGTTGATGATGGTTCAGCAGCTCACCAGGTACAATCAGCTAGACATCAAGCAGGCGTGGTGGTAGGAAGCACCCAAGTCATCTCATCAGCAAAGGCAAAGATGAGATGGCAGCAGCCCTTGGCAGCTAAGTACTTCAGATGGGCCTGGCTGTTGTATTGTAGACTGAAGTCAACTTGTTGGACAACAGACAGCGTGTCACAGGTCCCCCTCTGAATTGGTTAGATGCAAACTGAGAACTGGCCTTTGGAAGTCAACAGTGTTTATACTGGTCAGCTTATGCCAATGATGTTATTGTGTGGCAAGAATGACCAGTTGTGGCCTAGTTTTCTGGACCCGACGGTGCTCTGCAAAGCACCGCAGTGTCAGAACTCTTCTCTTTGGACTTTCAGTTTAGTTATTTCTGCAGCATGTGTGTTCTGAAAGTCAGTTTTGCATACAACTTACACATTGTTACTTCACTGTGTGTGATCAGTAGAATAACATTACACTCTCTTCTCTCTGAGGTCACTCTGCTGCATCGGTGCTTCAATCATCCAGCTCGGATGATGTGCAGCAGTTAATTTGTTGGTACGCCCGTTTTACCCATTCTGCATGCAATATTGCCCATTCTTCCTCGTCGGCATTCCAATCTTGATATTACGTACTAGACTGCCTTGGCTTTAAATCTGGCACTGGCTCCAGTGAGGGGAAACCAAAAATGTTTCACATCTGCCCAGAGTATCATTCTGGGGCATAACACTGATACATTTTTGCGACAGTATTCTGACAACCAATGTAGTCTCCCCCTTCAGGTGCTGCAAATAGTGGTATTATTTGTGCTCACTGCCTTTCATGTATTGTGTCCATATGTACAACAGAGGTTAATTGTCAGTGCTCACTATACTCCTTGCTGCAGTTTTTTTCCCCCATGGAAAAATGTCCTTTCAGATGAGATTGCTGGGAAGATCTCAACAAATTAAGTTGGGGATACCATAAATTAGTGAATCTGAGACCTCAGTCCCTCCCTATATGATGTTTGCCATTAATTATTTCAGGAGGCTACTTGCCAATCTTCTATGGGAAACTTTTCAAGAGTTCTCGCCACAATACTGGCCTTGTTTCTCATTTACTAATTATATCCCAGGCAATACTCATTAACAGCTGATGTGCCTTGCTGCTTCTGTTGGCTTAAGAGAAGAGTGGATATACCTGTGGCCTGTTGTACATATAGAAAATACACACATTCAGAATTTAAGGAAGGCTTAGGATCTCACCTGCCACACAGTTCATCAGAGTCCTTAAAACAGTGAGCAAGGCTTAATGATATGATAACAGAAAAACGAATGTGGAGGACAATTATAATTAAACTTCCACTACTTCTGAGAGACCCCATGAAAAACAAATGATGTAGGACAATGAAACTTCGTGGAAACATTTGTAGGAACATGTGGAAGAGAAATAACAAATAAACCACTGAAAGAAATACATTTTAACTGCCACATGAGAGGCAATTGCATACCATGTTTATGTTCCAGATTACACACATAGCCCAATGTGACAACCACTTGTATCTACAAGAGCCTGAAATGGCACTAGAGGTACTATTTCCCAGTTTACTGCACTTTTCGAAAGGTGGACCGTTTAATGTTCAGCTGTCATGGCACAGCTTGTACACTACTTGAAGCTCACATATTGCGCCCATCATTCTCAGTCATGGCAACAGTAATTTTTTCAACAATTTTTGGCCGTGGGCCTTTCCCAGAAGGAATTCGCAAATTGCCAATTAATTCAAACTTCCGAATAGGTTCTTCAATCTCGGTGCAGAAAGAGAACTTCTCCATATTCCTTTAATGCATTAATACAAAGAGCAGCTACACTATTCTTGGTGTTTTCATAAAACAGCTTTACAGGTAAAGCCCTGCTCACATTGTCCAGACCTGTGTTGACTGCCTGCAACTGTAATGAACACTGATGTTTGTGTTTCAGCCCTATGTCGCTATACCAGTGCCAGTGCATCACAGCAAGTCATGACACTAACACTAACAACAATGAGAATCCTACCTCCGGCCGTCTGAACATCATTCCTCTAAAGTTGTGAAACCATACGGTAAATGGTTTTCTGTCTACCCTGGCTCAAATCGGAAAAATTTAGTTTGAATCATTCTGTATATTAAAGGACATGCTGGACATTAGAATTGGAACTCTGCTATAAAAAGATGTGGGACAATGACAGTATCTCAAAGTCTAGTTGGAGGCCAATCAACAAGAACGTGTAAGATGAAAGGCCACCATGTGGTGCAGCCTAAGGTGATGGTTAGGTCACAAAAAAATTCTTTTGTCAAATTGGTTGGAAATCCAAAAACATGCAGTCTGCTTGTTGTGATAGTTTTACAGGAACAAACATTGTGAAGATGATGATAGACATTATTGTTAATGTGATCTCATTTTTATGCAGAGCTTAAATGGATTGTGGACCAAAGTAAACAAACTTTCATCTGTTTTCATCAGACCCCATTCTAAATCATGTGGCGACCAGTGGGTCTGAATACTGCTACCCACATGTTGTAACATACAAGTGGCTGTAAAAGATACAGTACTCCTGTCTTTCACTACATGACACTGGTAACACCATGTCTGTCAATGTCCCTATTGCTGAACCCTATCATCGTCTTTCTTCTTGAAAAATTACTGTATGTGATTGCTGTGGAGCTCCCTCTGCCATCACCTGGAGCCAAAGTTTTTGAGTGTCATAAAATTAAACAAGACTACTCAGTGTTGGACATAACACACTGTAACACTAATGAAGAGTCTTTTAAGTTATATGTAAATCTGCCACTGTCTTGTTGTAATCTCTCAAATTGTGCAAAAGGAGAAGTTAATGACAGTCCCTGACCACTTTTCGGTGTGGTGGAATCACAGAAATGAAGTTGGGAAAATGGATACTGAAGAAGGGCAAACAACACACTTTACTGGCAGATGACCATCCAAATAACTGGAATAATATGCAGTAGTTGCTAAATCATGTCACCATATCAATACACTGTCTCACTAAGTCATCTATATCAGTCCTGTGCTGCATCTGATTGTCCTCCTGTAATCAGATATAGATGGCCAGCATTGGTAATACTCAAGTGAAATCTAATTTCTGAGAATCTTACAGAATTTTGGGTTGTAAGGAATGTAATTAGTGTAATGCCCAGTGTTTTTGGGCTTAAACAAGATTACATTTACTTCCATAAAAGCATCAGAATCATCAGATGGACTGGAGTGTACATAAAAGTTTACTTACTCTTTTTTTGGGGGGAATATTCCATAATTTCAGAAATAATGTGACAATTTCAGTAGTGATTTCAACCTACAGTGTTTTGTTATTTAACGTCCATTGCTTCCATTTCATCACTAAAGTTGTTCATCAGTCTACCATCCTATAGTTAGAGCTGTCATATCCTCAGGTTTTATTGTTACAAGTTGTTTCAAGCTCAGAAGGTACTCAGTTGATGTGAGATTCATAATAATTACAATCATTATCTGTGTGTACTGGAAATTTATGTTCGAAATTATACATATTGTTGTTATATTAATGAAGCTGATGTGCTTTTTTCTGTGAACAGATTCAGTTATTAATAATTCAGATACACTAAAGAGAAGGTCTTGGGATACATCGAAGTCATTTACTATGAGTCAGTGTGAAGATAAAGAATTTGATAACATCACTCATGCAAGCACACCAGCAATTGTCCGCGCAAATACAATAGACACTCCAGTGGCAGCATTACGAAAGGTTAATGAAGATATTCCAAGAAATGTTACTGAAACCATCACACATGATGATAAAGAAAAGGAAAAAACAAAAGAAAAAGATATCTCAAAACTTGCAAGACGCTTTAATAAACATTTTCGTAAAGGTGAGTTTTCTGCACAGATAAAGTGTGTTTCTTACATTTCTTTCCAGTATCTACTAAACTTTGTTTATATGGTGCTGTTTAGTAGTAGCTGCTTTATCTGTCTTATGAATATAGTGCTGTCTTGTGGTGTTCACACAGCTGGGTAAGAAGCCAATGAAGGGAATAGAAGTGTGTGGAAAAATATGTAACAGTTATCTGATCCCATTGATGATAACAGGGTAAGATGTTTGGTGATTCAAGAAGTTATGACACTGATGACTGGCTGGACTGGTGTAGATGTTTATGCTGTTTGACAAGCAGTACATTGATGGAAAAATTAACTTAGAGCAGGTGAAATGAAAAGACAACAGTTGGTGTTGGTAAAGAGAAATATGAAACATTTATTTGATTTCCAAGTGCATGCTTTTAGTTACAAAGTATTCAGTGCCATTCACTATATAATATTGAGGTACCTATTAACCAAATATTTGGTACTAATTAGCTGAATGGATGCTCCATAACACATTATTCCTGGACAGTAGTTTAGGGAAAAGACATGAAGGAAACGTGGTGGGAAGAAGAAAGGAGAGGGGAAGCCATCTGGTGGAATTTTGCACAGAGCACAATTTAATCATTGCAAAGAATCATGAAAGGAGGTTATATAAGTGGGGAAGACTTAGACACACCAGAATGTTTCAGATACAGTGTATAATTGTTAGATAGTTGTTCCAAAACCAGATTTTAAACTGCAAAATGCTTTCAGCAGAAGATGTGGACTCCAACTATAATTTGTTGCTAATGAACTGCAGACTGAAACAGAAGAAATTTTGGAAAGATAGGAAGTTAGACTTGGATAATTTAAAAGAACCAGGGGTTCTTCAGAGTGTCAAAGGGAGTATTGGGCTGCACTTGACTGAAACAGAGGAAAGGAATATGATAGAATGAAAGTGGGTTACTTTTAAAGATAAAACAACGATGGCAGCAGAAGATCAACTAGGCAGAAAGACAGTGTACAATAGAATCCGAGGATAACACACAAAATATTGATGTAATCGATAAGAGGAGAAATAATAAAAATGCTTCAGATGAAATAGTCAAAAGAGAGTGTGGAAATCTAAACAATTAACTTGACAAAGTTCAAAGTGGCAACAGATGAATGGCTAGAGAACAAATGCAAGTTTGTAGAAGCATGCATGACTGGAGAGATTGATGCCATCTATAGCTTACCCTCGGGAGAAAAGAGAAGCAGCTGTATGAATGTCTAAAGCTCAGATGGCAAACCAGTACTAAGCAAAGAAAGGAAAGCAGCGAGGTGGAAAGAACATAGAGAAGGGCCATATAAGGGAAAGAAACATGAAGTCATTGTTACAGAACGGGAGGAAGACATGGATAAAGATGAAATTGTAACACTTTAGGTTATTACTGTATGAGCAAGTCAGTTATAATGTTACTTTATTGATGGGATTTGAAATTTGACGTGTGTTAATGGAAAGTAACTGGACAGCATTTCATCATCTGAAAGGCTGTGTATTGAAAGGAGGCAACAATTATTCTGGGGGGAATCGAACCTACATTATTACATTTGGAAAGTAAATCTGTGATCATACAAATGAATATGGCCATCAGCCTAATTAGAGAAAGTAATTCCAAGTAAATATACTGCTAACAAAGTAAACTAACTGCTATACACGAATATGAAATCGGTTTGATAACACCAGCACATCATAGTATGTGTTGGCATACAAACTATTCATAAGTGAGACAGATAAATGATTAAAATGTAATAAAATAGATAAGTGTTTAAAGTGTGATGGCAACAAATTGTTTCACACTAACACACACTGTCTACTTTACAATGTGATTGGTAATGCTCATCACAATGTGCCAACCAACAGGTGGAACAATTCAGATATAAGGTGGTTCTAACACTTTACTGCTGAAAGACAGTAATTTTTAAAAAGTTACGAAGCTGTTATTTTAACTGACATGAGCACTCTTTGTTTTTATGGACCCTTAATCTGTTACAGTTTTAATCAGTTAGTGCCAGTTATTTTATCAAGTGCACAAATATTTGCAGAATAATTACTAAACCTTATATAAATTTTTACTGTAGGTTTATTAAATCAGAGATTTGATGTAGGGGAACCTAGAAGCTGTTGTTTTTACTGATTGGGTTTTATGCGAACACTTCTAATAATACACAGTAATAATACACACAGTCATAAATTCACAAACAAAAACGTTATTGCAAACCTGTAAAGTAAATCAGAAAGGTCTGGGACTTTGAAATGTTGCAGCCTACATTTGTTTTCTGTACTCAACTATTTTACTTTGCAAAATTTAAATTCTGTGCAATGATTTGAATAGTAATTGAAATTTCAGGCTTCAGTTTAGTATTTGTTAACAATTATTGTTTTACTGTGCTTTCCCTGAGGTACTTTAATAACAATGTTGAACACTTCATAGAAAAGGTTCATTAATCAATTAACAAAGTTATTCTTCCCCAAAGTTAGCAAAAACTTTTAACAATATTGATTATATAGTTCATCAACTTTGAGAAAAACCTGGAATATCTCAGTAACAGGAAATAGACCCTCTAAAGGTAAATGATTAAGGATAAACAAATATTCATGACATATTTAAATAGGAAAACTTTTTATTGGTAACTTCGGCATACTTCTGGTCCAAGCATGTAAATACAACGTTAATGCCTACTTTGACTGAATGTGGTGGCATTGGCACTTTTCTGTGGCATCAGAGCAAAGGCATATTGTACAATCATGGCTCTTGGTGTAAAATGCTATTTGAAATATCTTCTTGGTGTCAGAATTTCCTGTTTCAAAGCAAATCAATAAATACCATCATATAACAACAAATAATAATCCACATCTCAGGCATATTTCTTCCACTTTCAATGCAGCCCCTGCCTCACTAAGCACTCAGGATGTTAGTTCATTGTCTGCTGACCACAGACTATATATTCCACAAAGATATCTCGCACTACTCCGTGCCAAAACCACCTTTCACACTTCACCTAAGCCTTTTTGTTGTGGAGAGACTTACTCCAGTTTTTATATTTCATTATACTATGAAAGAACATAGTTTTTAAAAAATTACAAATTAATTCTGTTTACATAATGCTACAGAATTTCCATATGTTTAAAATCAAAGAACATATATAACATAGATGTTACAGTACCCACGGGGAACATGGAGGTTGCTAAAAATTGTCTTAATCAATATCAGGCATAAGTGTTACAAAATGAGAGATATAATACTCTGAGAACAATTTGATGCTGCAGTGCAATGCCTAAGTGAAAACAAGACATATGGAGTAGAAGACATTCCTTCAGAATTATTGAGATTTTGGGAGAATCGAGCATGACGAAACTATTCCACCCGGTATGCAGTGTATATGGGAGAGATGGGAGAGGAGAAATATCCTCAGGCTTAAAGAAGAATGCAGTAATTTCAATTCCAAAAACAAGTACGAACATTTGCATACTAGCAGACAATCAGTTCAGTATCACATGACAGCAAAATATTAACGCAAATTATTTACAGATGAATCAGAAGACTTTAAGAAACTAATTCTGGATAAATCACTTTGGGTTCTGAAAAAATAAAAGAACATGCTGAGCATTGCAATTTATTTTAGAAGATAGGTTTTAAAAGGCAAAACTACATTTAATGCAGTTATAGATTTTGAGAAAGCTTTTGACGAAGGTTACTGGAATACACATTATGAAATTATGAAGATAGTTTGGATAAAATACAAGGAGGAAAAGGCTGTTGACAGAAACCATTCAGTGGCATAAGGAGTCAAAAGGCATTAAAGGAAGTAGTTGAGAGGGGAATGAGACAGTGTTGTAGCCCACTCCCTCCCCCATTTTACTATCTGTATGTTGGGCAGGTAGTAAAGGAAAGCAAAGAGAAATTTGAAAAATATGGATTTAAGTTCAGGGAGAAGGAATAATAATTTAAGGTTTTGCCAAAGATACTGTAATTTTGTCAGGGATACTAAAGAACTTGGAAGATCAGCTGAACAGAACGTGTAGTGTCTACAGTGGTAGCAGAGAAGTTTCGCTATTTGAGTTGCAGAATATCTGATGAAGGTAGAAACAAACTGTATTTGTCTGGAGTGTGGCCTCATACATCAGCAAAATGAGAACAATAAACAGTTCATGTGGAAAAAGAATGGAAGCTTTTGAAATGTGGTGTGTAAAGGAATGCTGACAATTAGGAAATGGAAGCTTTTTAAATCTGGAGCTACAGAAAAATCTGACAATTAGAAGAGTACATGGGATAACTAAAGAAGGGGTACTGAATCGAACTGTGGAGAAAAAAAAATTGTGACGCAACTTGACTAAAAGAAGAGGTGGGTGGATAGGACACATTCTTAAGTATGAATATAGGTGTGACCACAGGAAGCAGGTTAAAATGGATGTAGATTGCAACAATTGTGCAAAGTGGAGGTACTTGCACAGGATAGACTTGCATAGAGATCTGGGTCGAACTAGCCATTGGAGTGAAGACAGTAAGAACAACTGTTTTCAACTGAAGTGTACTCGTGTGCGATTCTGGCAGGCTTTTAATGGGAGAGGGTAGATTTTTATTTTTGGACAAGTTATGAATGAAAGGTGCCCAGTTGCATGTGGCTGACAAAATAAGACAGTAACTACCCTCAGTGTATTAATATTTGGTTTAGAAGACTACCATCAAACATTCTGAATTCAAAAACCTTGGCTATGATTTGGCTATGTCGTACTTTTGCTTTAAATGTTTTGGAAAAAACCATAATGTTGACACAATATTTTTCTAAGGGGAGACATATCCTCTTTGAGAGTAACAGCAACTGTCAATGAGTTAAAACTGATTTTTCATTCACAACTGCTAAATTTTGTAGTTGATAATGACCATTTCCTTCTGCTATAGAGGCCAACTTCATATATATTCAAAAAAAAGTGAAGATTAAAAATATATAAAACAGTCATTGTATCTTACTTTATTAATAGAGCTATACAGTTGTTAGAAATATTTGCGTAACACTTGAAGGCTGCTCCACAACCTTAGTTCGCTGTGAAAAGGGGACTGGGGGTGGTGAGGGGTGTATGTTCACAGTTTCTCATTGTGTATTACTTGTGAGAACACTTTTTACATAAAACTGTCATGTTCTAGCTTATGCTAATTTAATTTCAATTGATGACCCATCTTGTCCTTGATAAGCTGTAGTTGTCCAACATTGTTCAGAGTACTGTGAGTCAGGCAACGTTTTTGGGGGGGATGGAACCTTTTGTGTTAAATGCAGGCCAGTAATATTGATCTCCCAAGCAACTTACTAAAATTCCTTAAGTACTTGCACCAGTTAATCCAGCCATAATAAGGTAGATGATGCAGCTTACAAGGGTTGTAAGAAAGGGAGCCAGGCAGAATGGGATATAGTGGTCACAACAGAGAAATCACTGTGAAGCAAGAAGGTAAAGCTAGATCAAAAGAATGGCAGAAGTCAGTGCTTGCATTTTACCAAAGTAAATAAATATAATAATATGGAGGATGTGATACATAGGCATCAACAGAACTGTTAGAAATATAAAAGTTTAAAAACAAAAACAGTGTGCTGCAGTAAGGCAGAGCTGCAGTCGTGAGGTGGCTCTCTGCATCAAGTCTTTCTCTTACTTTGTTTGACCTCTGCGGTTAGTTCCAACACCAGTAATTTGTGTGGATTCTATAATGCTCGTTAGCATGTTGTTATAAAACAAATGTTGATAGTGATGCCTTTAAATTATTTATGTGTACTGCTTGTAAGCCCTCTTCGTATAAACTGCCACTTATCTCATTATAATTACCGATTATAAATTATCGTATTTAACTTCTTTGTATTGTAGGTGATCCGAAGAATGAGGAAGCTATACCAGAGGTGAAAACTCCTACTGCAGAAGAGCGAATAATTATAGGTGGTGAAAATGATGATAAAAAAGTCCGTACTTGTGGGAATAAAACACCAGATTCTGTTATCCAAAAATATGAAAATAATACCAAAGAAGTAAGTAATTCTTAATGTATCATTATACTGTGCTGTCAGTAGGGGTCTAGAATGAGATTTTCACTCTGCAGCGGAGTGTGCGCTGATATGAAACTTCCTGGCAGATTAAAACTGTGTGCCGGACCGAGACTTGAACTCGGGAACTTTGCCTTTCGTGGGCAAGTGCTCTACCATCTGAGCTACCCAAGCACGGCTCATGACCCTTTATTGTATTTCCAGAACTTTTTCTGGCTGTAAGAACTTAAAATTCTGTGCGTAAAACTTGAATTTTAGTGTCTTGTGTAATTTTCCATAAGATGATATTTCCCTGCTTCTTAATAAGACAATTAATTAATTTGTTTCATATTTGAAATGATGTTCTACTTCAGTTTGTCATGAATACTGTTTTTCATGTGTTAATCATTGTTTCAGGAATTGATTTCAATAATATATAACCTTCAGCTCACTGTTGAAGACCAAAACAAGAAAGTGAAAGATCTTGAAGACTATCTGGATAATTTACTGCTGCGAGTAATGGAAACAACTCCTCGTATCCTCCAGAATCCGTATGTGAGTGTCAAAACAGAAATAGACTCTAGGTAGGCAAATAAATCAGTTGACGTGATAATTTTTACACCAAAACATATTTTTTGAGCAAGTGTTAAATGGCATGTATAAACATCAATATGTTTTAGTCATTGGCCAGTGGCAAACAGTTTTAATCAGGTTTTATAAGATACAACTTATTAGGTTTTTATCTAGCCTGCTACTGAAAAGACTGACTCTTATGAAGCAATGTCTGTCCCTTCAGCCTGCTTCATGGGAATCAGTCATCTCAGCAACAATCTTCCATTGAAGTAGTTCATACAAATACTTCAGCTACCTGTAAACTTGTAGTGGAACATTGAATGACAAATTGTTGCTATCCCACTATTGCTGTTCAGGAGAACAGTGATTATCCTGAAAGTTCAAATGAAAACCTTTATATGCTGTTTTAAATTGTGTTGTAGTGATTTTATTTTTGTGTGTGGAAAAGCAGTATTTCCTCATGCTGTAGTACTTTTTAGATTATAATTCATGACCATATGTAAACATGAATATTACATAGGATCTGACAGAAAACTGTTGTTAGATACTTGTCTGTGAAACAGTAGAAAAGTAGATACCAGCTTTGTTTTTTTGTGCTGTGGTATGCAGTGAGGCTTTTTTATGAGTGCTTTTATGGCTTAAGACTGTGACTATCATTGTGTAAACAAGAAATCTTACAATGTATTGATTGTATGACCACTTTTGCCAGATAATCTGTTTTTCATGTGTTAGTTTATCTGACATTGCATTTTAGCCTGTGACACTTCATTGTGTCATATTTTTACATGCTTTGTCTTGACAGAAAAAAAATGGCGAGTGGTTAGAGAAATAAATAGAGTAACAATTGAAGATAGTTACAAAGAACAAGTCTCCCTCTTGAAGAAAGGGCATATACTTTTCTTCTTGCCATGACAACTATGTATCTTCATCCCCAGTCACAATAGTGTGCAGCTTCCTGCTAACTTCATGTAGATACACAGGAAGTTAAATTCTCATAACTGAAACCAAAAGTTCATTTATTATAGTGTAACTTGTTAAGTAATTTGGTGGTCAATCTGTTTCTTAGGAGTGACCTAGTTATACCACCACAGATTTCTTTAATTTTTCTATAATATTGGTTGCCCCTGTCCCTGTACCTGCATTGCTATATACCGTCCAGCAATTGGATTTTTTTTTCATAGAGTAACTTCATTGTAGTATATAATTTATTAGAACCATTTCCATCACTATAACAAAAACTTTATTTTTTAATTTCTTTATTCAGCTCTTATTCAATTTGAACAATATTTTTTTATGTATAGCAGTCTGCTATTTAACTGATTAGTTCACAAAATAAATGTGATATTGTCTATGTAAATGAATTTATCCTATCATAATAATGAATCATGAAGTGAGAGCTTTAATCTTTTTCCACTGTAAAGTTTTCAGAAACCTTGAGCTTCTACTTTTCCCTATTAAAATTGATTCAGTTTAGAGTAAATTAATGAACTGTACTACTTAAAAAGGATTTCAGTGAAAACTCTCATCAAATTCTTGGCATATGTTTTATCTACACTTTGATTTGATGCTATGCCATATAGGCCTTGAACTCCCTTTTAAATTAAATTCCAATTTGTCAGTGAAAACTGTCCATCTGGTAATGCATTTGGCAACCAGAAAAACAAAGCCATGATGTTACAGTAATCTACAGCACCATAAATGGATAAAATGTTGTTCCGTATGTGTATCTACCTTATTTTTTAAAACTATAGGTTGTGCGCTTACCATGTCCACCACTTTGGAACATTTACCTAATGTGGAAAAATTCCTTCTTTTGGGTTACAGGAACATGGTTTCTGTGAGAGAGCAAAGTATTTATTAAGAAACTACTGAGAATCCAGAAATACACTTACGTTAGTGTCAGTTTCTTAAACATGATGATAGCTGCCAGCATCTGGTGAAGAAAATCTTAGCTTCTAGTATTTTAATGATTTAAATCTGTGATTTTAATGTATTGATACAGTGAAAAGTTCTTCCTGTTACTTTATGCTAACATTTTTATTGTTGTTATTTTTGCTATTGTTGTTATTTCTGTTGTTTTGTTATTGTTTTTGTTATTGTTACTGCTATTCTTCCTTTGTTACCATTCTTATATATTTTTTGTGATTCATTCACTCTCTCTTCCTGGAAAACATAAGTGTTTATAAATCTTCCAAACTGGCATTATTAATAGATATTTCATGCCTCTTTGTGTATGAGGTTGCATGAAGTGAACATGTGTTAATAACAGTCATTAAACTGATTTATTTTGTAACAAAAATACCACAGAAAATTATTTTACTGGAATTTGTTATTCAGTTCTTTTCATGAATTTTCCACCGGCATAATTTTCGCGATATATTATTTCCTTTACTTTGTAAATAGAAATGTTTTTCTCAGAGTGACAAAAAAAATTGGAATTCTTAAGATTTGAGCCTCTTTGTTGTATTACTAGGTGTCTGTTATGTAATGGACCGAAGTTTATGTTGACAATAAATAATCACATAGAGACTGTTTCCTTTTGCCCAGGAAGGAATGCAAATATTTCTCGGGACACACGTAATAGGTTTGCTCAGTTTTTATTCCAAAAATTATTGCATAATAATCTTAAAGTTTGTGTATCTCAGGCTGATTAATTGTCAGCTGCAATTATTAGCAATGTCACTCATAATGGAAGATTTCTTGTTTGTTCTATGCTTTTTAAAAGATAAGGTTTGCAAAAATCTGTCCATACTCAATGTGATGTTTGAAAAATTGTCTGTCAGTTTTAGATAGTAACCACAAGCTGTAAATATTTGCTGCTTTTTAGTGGTTTATGTAAACCTGTGTTTTAAGATGCTGTGTGAGAAAGCTTTTGAAGGTTTGAATGGTGGTAAGAAATGTTTTTTCAGGCTTATTATGCCCTTCCATATATAGCTTATATTTTTGCTAGAAATGTATTAGATTGATAAGCAATGCTCCTGCCAATAAGACTGAACATCAGAACTGGAATTATAATTAAATGAGAGAAAAATGTAACAGTAGTGCATAACTATACAGGTCATCTGTATACTTACTTGGTGGTATATCATATGGGCATACACACTATACGGAATAGAATCTTTTCCATTAGCCAAGAGTGCAGCACAGCTAACACTGGAAATTATTAATGTGTGTGTGTGTGTGTGTGTGTGTGTGTGTGTGTGTGATAGAGAGAGAGAGAGAGAGAGAGAGAGAGAGAGAGAGAGAGAGAGAGAGAGAGCATATTTGGTAATGTAGCTTTAATTTCCAAAACAAAGGTGAATTTTAAGACTTTAGATAGACTTCACTGTCTTTAAGTTTATCAGTAATAGAGCTTCATTTTGTGTCACTTCTGGGAAATTTTCTAAATCTCTCTCTCTCTCTCTCATGAAAAATATTACCTACAGGGAGACCATCAACACTGTTTGTCACTTTGATGATGGTATTGGAACTTACATATTAGTATTCCTGGTACGAGAACAAAATTTTAGAACTACTGGCATAAGCCAATAAGTAAGATACAGGTGGACATAAATCAGAAAATTAAGAATACTGAGGTAAACAATAGTTACAATTCCCACTATAATCTCCCTGTACATTGAGGTGTATACCTGTTTGTCCAGTAACCTTTTAGACTACCAGAGTAAGAAATATACAGGTATGAACAAATGAAAGTAGCTTAGAGTTAGATCATACTACCTTAGAAGATTCTTGGGGAGTTAAAACTTGAAATTTTGCAGCAGCTTGCTTGACTTATTGGTGGTGGTGTGACACACCAGCATGCCCTGGCGTGGAGTGTTTGACAGTTTCGTTAAATGTCTTTTCAAAGCTTCCTGATGATGTTACATTTACAGTTTCATCTTGATGCTGTAATCTGGTGAGTAAATGCTGTTATAATCCTGAACACTGCATATAATTTTCTTAACAGATGTATCCTTAGATTTATTCACAACCAGAACAAGATGTGTTTACTACATTGTGGGTACTGTCCTATGCTGGTAATGGTGAATCAAGGGCTTATTGTCATCTATTTTAATCATCATAGTGATTGGGATACCGTAATACCATTCTTTTGCTTCTGTGTGCTTAGTTCAATGCTCTCAACCAGTCTTGTGTTATATGGTGTGCAATGCCATATGAATAACTGATGGAGCTGATACATTGTCTGTACACTTCTGTTTGTTTGGGTTAATTCTTCAGTCTGTTACCTCTGTTAATCTCTACTTGTAATCCAGTGTGATGTTCTTTTTTATAAGTGTGTACCAAAAAACTGCTACACGCATTGTAAACAGTGCTACATGACAGGCAACCCACACCTCACATAGGAAGCTCCTCTTTATGGATATTCTTTGATTACGTATTCTTTACCAACAAGAAATGCATAAAAGAATGCTGCTTAAGAATTGTACACTTTCTCAGAGGAACTGTACATTTTTAAACTGCTGTTATGCTTTTGTAAACACTCTTTTTGTGTCAAATATCACTTGGCACTGTTCTAGTTAATATATCCATATCCTGTGGTGCCTAATTCAGACATTCAGCATCACATATCAATTTGTTACTTACTTAATGACTTACTCTTGTATTCCAAAAATATATGAACACAGATAGAACATCAGCATTTACTTCATATTGGTAGTTCATGCTTATGGCATTAAAGATGAATGAATATGCATGTATGATACACTTAGTGATTGAAATATGTGTATGGGAAACTACCCAATTCTGGAACCCAATTCTAGGCCATGTATAGTGTTAGTGTTTTGTTGCCTTTGTTCATCAGTAGACACCTAGGTAACGTTTAATCGACTTCTTAGATCCTGAATGTCTCAAAATGGGGTATGGGATAGTGCCAGTGTGGTACTGTTAGCTTGTATGTGGTTGATGAGACATAAAATAACATGTGTATTGTAAACTCCTTCATGGTTCAGATAATCTCAGAACTGCTTATAAGATGCAGATTTTAAATCTACTCTCCACGAAGATGGTAGCTTAAGGAGATGCATGTTTTACCTGCAATCCACAGAATTTGTAGAATGATTTTAGTTAGTGGATGGCATTCAGCTGGGAGGTGGATGAGATGTCTGGCCCGGATGAGATGACTGGCCTCGATGAAAATGTTGAAAGAAAAGAACTGAATTAACGACTTTGGGGGAGGGAGGGGAAGGTCAGGATTCTAAAAAGAAATAGGGCAAAAAATAAATGAAAAGCAGAAGCAAAAACAGAAAAGAAAGAGAGATACGTAATGAATTGATAAGAAAGTAATCATATGGAACAAATAATAAAAAATGAAATGATGTTAAATATATGGTGACTAATATTCACAAAATGTCCCAACTGCTGGAACTGATAATCCTTTTGCTGAATGATGAAGGAGACAAAGAGTTGTAGAAAAATGTGGCAGTGTGATATTGTTTTGTTCTAATTTTAATTCATTTTTGGGTCTCTTTTTATCAGTATCTTCATGTCCTGTCACCTGTACTGTTTTGCCTTTGCCATTTCTTTTATTCCCACCCCACCCCCCCTCCCCAGATTCTTTCTTAAGTTTCTGACTGAAGACTGTTAGAAACATGGTTTGATAGGGTTTCTGTGGCTGTCTTCTATGCATACATCAACTTTTCTTTATTAGCATGACTTTTTATCAGATGGAGGGTTAGCAGAGGAGGGTGAAATAGATAAACCCAAAGTAAATAATTTAGGAATAAAGGAGACAACTCACCAAATATAGCAGAAGTGTTGAGTCGACAACAGGCACACAAAAAAGATGGAAAAACTTGGGTATGACTGCCAATAGAGATTTTTTACAAAGACAAAATGAGGTGAAGTAAAGGTAATAGTGGTAATAAAATAATACAGTACAGATTACAATCAAATGTGTGTCATAACAGTATAGAACCAAAAATAAATCAACTTCAACACATGAGTTTTTCCTTTTATAATAGGCATTTTCACAGTCATGTATGAGTCTCACATCTCTTCTTGAAAATGGAGAGTAATGTCATTAAAAAGCAAAGATAATAATCTTGTTGTTTAGAAAGTTATTCTGAAAATAAGTGACACTGCAGTTATAGACAAAAATCAGTGCAAAATTTAAAAATATTCGCCTGGCCAATTTTGATTTATTTGAAGGTGTAAGTCATTAAACTGGAATGTCAGTTACTATTCAGTGAGTTGTCTCCTTAATCCATAGATCATTCTGCCAGAACTTTCCTTACCATGTTTATAAACCTGGATTAAGTTACCAATTTGTACTGCAGTTCTTTCTTCTTGTAGTACTATATGTGGACCAAATGCATACAACAGCATTTGGTGACTCAGTTTGCATTTGCGAGACCAATTCACTGATTATTGGTATGGGGTAAACTCTATAGAGAATCTGAATTGTTTTTCAGTTTTCGTTTGGCATATGTCTCATGTTTGAAAAGAGAACTTGAATAGACAGAGGTGGCATTTGTATTTTGTACAATTCTTTATTAAAAAAGTATTTTTTTGAGTCATTGTTTAAAATCTGCATTGTGGTTGTGGTTTGAAAGCTTCATATTGCATTTTTGCAGGTTGTTTGTAGGACGAAATTGAAATTTTTGTTGCTTGGATTACTGTTGCCAAACTGTAATTGCAAATACCTCTTTTTGCATCTGTTGATGATTTGCCAGATTTTTCTGTATGTAGATACTGGATGTAGGAATTTGTTCATCTTCCAATAAATTGTGAGGCAGTAAAAGTAAATATATATCTATTGTTGTCATCTTACGTTAATTTTGTTGTGAAACAAGCAGTGCAACACCTATAATGTTTTCCCTATTTACCAACTTGCCTACACTGTCTACATATGAGCTAATTTTCAGTCGATAGACTTTTCATTGTTACATATATCATGGAGCAGCATCTTTATTTGTCACACTAAGGCCCATTGTAGTGTACCTTTTAAAAATCTACCAATCACAGTAAAATATGTTAGATAAAAGTTTTATGTTAGGTGTACAGCTGAAAACAAATCTACATTTCAAATAAACTGCTTATATTGTGTCCTCCCCTGTGCCACAATGATTTGGCAAAAGATGGCACTCTTGATGATTCAGATCTCAGGTTTGAAACATGAATTTAACTATCAACTATGGAAGTGGATAAGTCTGTGATATAGGATCAGAACCAAAGATATCTAAATATAATTTGTCATAAAATAAAAAGCATGCTAAGAAAGCACTCTAGGCAGCTTTAATATATATTTTACAGTAACATAAATTTAATACAGCCCATTTAAATATCATTGTCTCAAAGTTATCACACCCATTTTCTTCATCTTCTGTCCAGTTATAGCCTCCTCACATCATTTGGTGTCTCTCTTTGCTTGTTTTACAGATTTACTTATTCCTTATACACTGTATTTTGACAATGATTTGTATGCTGGACTTTGCGCTTTTGAAGTTTCTGGCACAAATGACTGAGTTGTCTTATGTTATTTCCTAATAGAACCTAATTTCATCTCTGTTTTACAGCAAAACACCTTGTTTTTGTCGTTTGCTCAAACAAATATGTATTTTTGTGTGGAACAAGCTGCTGCATTTATATTCATTACAGATGATTGTGATGGAGATCGCTTATGTAGGAAATTCAATATCGCCAGCAGCAGCAACACATGGGACATTCCCATCCACATCCTCCTTTTCTTGTATACAGAAATTATTGCAGAATACACTGGCTAATTCATGAATTATCTTCTCTGATATGTAAAAAAGTGTTAAATGGAAAAAAAATTACTATTGTTAGATCCCTTTTTTCCCCTGACATTACATAGCATCCTCATCCTTTTAGGACTCATATGATTAACTTTATAGGATGATTCATTTGGCCACAACCTTATTCTTTGGAAATATTAATACTCTTCACAACAATTGTGATTATCTGCAAAACATATATATGATACAAAGGTCAGATTATCCTAGAGGATAAATGAGTTGGGATAGTCGGGACTGATGACCTTTGCTGTCTAGTCCTTTCAACCCCACAAACCAACCAACCAGTTGGGATAGTCCTAGGAATATGTAGTATATCGGTAGTGTGTGTGACCAGTTGTGGTGGAAGTTTGGTAGAACTCAGATAATACAGAGGATATGATTGGGGGGTTTGAATCAGGTCCTACTCTATGGATGGAAATATGGATGCAGTTGCAATCTCTGTGTATGCCTCTGAGCAAAAGGAAGATAAATTATTGATTTGAACAATGAAGTTCAATTGCCACTTTGACTAGCATTAAATGATTTATACCAGACCAAACAAACTGACTATATACAATTATTACATATGCAATTATAGATGCCCGAGGGCTAGATGATAATGACAGGCAGCTTCCAGTTTATATTTAGGGTAAGTTAATAAAACTGGATTCTGTTAGATGTGCAGTGAGCTGTAGAGAAAATAAATGAAATAGCACTGAAAAGTATATTTATATAGAGAGAAGCACTATTTAAAAAACCCAAAAAATATTAAGGAATAACATAGTTACTGTGGTGTCACTGAATAATATTCTTGTTGCGTTATGAACTTGTGGGTGTTTTATGTTTTGTTTTCAGTTAACCGATGAAAGTATACTCCAGTGTAGAAAAAAAGTGTTGAAATCGATCTGGAGATTTGTAGTGTTATAAAAAGTTATTAGCTACTGATTATTGTCTGAGTCACTACATTAGCAGAGATTTTTTTACTCACATACCCCCCGCCCCTCCGTCCCTCCCTCCCATCACAGATAGAGGAGCAATGTGTGGTTGTGTATATTAAAATAAAGGTATATATTTTTAAAATGTTAGAATATCAGTATACAAGTGCTTAGTGTATTGTCCCAATTACTGTTATCCTTTATACTTGGTGTTCTTCTTAAAAACATCCTTATCTGTTAATAACCTTGTGATGGATAGGATGTTTGTAATCTTTTCTTCAGAAAGATTCTTTTTTTCATAAACAGTAGCCATACTGTCTCACTCAGTATTATTTGATAGCTGCTATTTATTAGTTAGAATTAGACTGTGAACAGTAATGGTATCAGCAGTTACATTTGTTCTGTCTACTTATTGTTATATAATGCATTTTGGATACTGAGCCATGGAGAATTTTTGCCCTTTTAATTCTCTTGTCTCACTGGGCAGTTTAGGTTGCAGAACAATTAACAATTGCCTTTATCTTAAAATGTATTCTTATCTTTCTAATTTTCTTACTTATGCCCATATAGTATAGAGGAAATAACTTCTGCTGCTTATGTTGAGGTATACTGAAATATGTTGCTTGCCTCTCATTGTAAATATATTTGAAAATATATAAACTTAAACTGTTACGTCAAAGTTTTGGAAGACCAAAACAATATATTCAGTCTCAAAACTTAATTTTAGAATTTACACATTGCATTGAAGAAGCCTGAATGAATGGCTTACATCCATATATGTATATATCAAGCTGACTACTGATTGTGCCATTGTTTACAGTCTATCTCAGTATTATTTCTGCTTTAGCAAAATACTTTAATTTATTTGTTTGAGATTTTCATGTTTCACAATCATACCTATTGTAAACAGCATATTAAACTATTTATAAAGGATACAAAAAATACAGAGAGTAATAAATCAGTGCATTGAGGCCCACTTTAATGAGGAAGTTGCATTTTATGATTGTCTAATCAGATTGTGCCAGTAAATCGCAAAGTACACGTTCTCGCCGAAGATTCTCTACAGGATAATCTTGGGAATTAATGTGTCATAAGCATTATTCAGGGAATGCCTTATAACTGGCTTCAAAGTATGTCAGGAATAAAACCTATTTAAATAACTGTAATTTAGCTCATTAAATATGTCCGCTTGTAAAGTTTTATAATAAATTTGCATTGTTTGCTATACTATTAAATTTTGGTAAGGATAAATGTTTCAAAAAGAAACAGTATAAAGATAAAAACGGAAGTCATTAAGGTGGGCATCAAAAGATTTACACATGAAACAGTGACTTAATGGTTCTCCATTTTCGGTTTTGGTACAGTAAGATATTCTTGATTGAATATTCTTGGCTTATCAGCTGAGTAACAGTATTGACTTAAGCAGTTTTCAACAAATTTCCTGCTCATTGGGTGTTTAGACACCTTCTTCGTCTAAAGAAACTTGTCAAAAAAGTTGCCTCAAGAAGACACTGTTTCTTGGACAATAACCAGAGAAGATTTCATCAGTGGAGTTTTCTGGGAACACCTTCATTCTCATTAATAAACTTCTGCTTTAGATGTCTCTCTATTTTTTAAGTATGTCACAGCTTCTCCCAGTGATTTAAATGGTTTTTATCTGTCAGTACTAGGTTTAGAGATTGTGAAAATTATTTTTTTAAATAGCTGCAATCATTTTGTGAAAACTGAATACATGTGCAAATGTATTAATATCCATATTTTTAATGAACTAATATGTGAAAAGGAACAGTAGAACTGTGAGTGTCTTTTCCACGTGCTTCCCTTTGCCTTATACTAGTTTATCACATACAAAACCTTAGTTTTTAACGAAGTATGAACTTCTTTATAGCATATGACTCAACACTTTCTTAATGTTGTTTCTAGACAGTTTTTGCAAACTGTGTTAAAGGGAGTAAAGTTGCAAGTAAAACTAGTTTTCAGTTGTATTGTGAGGAAGTATAGTAGCTCTCCAGGAACATGAAGCACATTTATCACAGTTCTAGTTCTTTTGACCAATCAGACTGGTGTGTGATTCCACTGGCTAGATAAACCTCATGGAATTGTCCCATTTTTTTAGTAAAAGAATGTTATATTATCTTGATAGCACATTCAGTGCTATAAGAAGAGTTTGAGACAGTTGGGTTCCTATTTACATACCTTTTACTTCCATTTCTGTTTTCTTTTCTCTTAATGTACAATGTTGGAGGTAGTGTGCACAGTTTTCAAGACTCACATGATGACACAAATTTAAAACAAGATAAATGTGTGTGACATGAACAAGGAGTTGGACAAAAATTAAAGCATGAGGCAACTAACTCATTATATCAGCTTCTTGCCATATGATATTTAACCATAACTGTGGCATTAACAGTGCCTTACAATGTTGAATTGCTCTGCTGACTATTAAGAGTTACATAACATTTTATGCTAATCAAAATGCCATAAATTGAAAAATTCATGGTTATAACATGGTTGAGGTAATATCTGACTGTTACTAATTTGTATAAGAATTTGTGTATGCTCTGACCAACATGTATGTTCATTAGATTTAAGTGCCGCATTTCTTACAAAGACATTAAATAACAATGTAAAATAGTATTGTCTTCCATGAATGTAAAAAATTTAAAAAAAGTTTTTATTTGGTGAAGAATATGTTTTGAAGCAATGTATATTTTTATAGGAAATAAAACTGTTACTAGCAAATTTGTGTGAAATTTTTACAAGATATTTTCCTCAGAAACATTAGTATTCACCTTCAGTTGCACTATTTACTTGTGATTGAGAGTCTTCAGATAATATGTCCCACCATGATTTAGCATTTGAATAGCTGTTGTCAATAACTTAGAGTGAATCCTAGTGTGTCTCCTTCTCCCAAGTCACAGCTGATAGTCTATTATTATTATTATTGTCCAGATATGCTAGTACTATATTAAAATAAAGAGTCAACAAAACCTTAAACTGTAACCTTCCTTTCAATAGTTAGTTAGTTTCTTCCTTTCATGTTCCATGGATCAGTTTGCATGATAAATTGTCATGATGTGGAATGAGTCATTTTACATTCATATTGCAAATTAATTTGTACATTATTTGTACTCTAAACATCACCATATTTTTGCCCCCTGAAATGAAAATAACATATACAGACTGAGTTAGCAATTCCTACCCACCACCTTTTACACATTACAAACATAGAAATTCTTCTACGGAATAGGAGGAGTTGTCAAGGAGCAACTTTTTCAATTTACTTTGAAATTTTACCTTGCTGTCTGTTACGAATTTTATATCGCTGGGTAAGTGGTCAAAAATTTTTGTTGCAGTGTTGTGCACCCCTTTCTGTGCTAAAGACAACCTTAATGTTGAGTAATGAATGTGATTTTTCCTTCTAGTATTGTGATTATGTACCTCATTGTTCCTTTTGAACTGTAGTGGATTATTTACAACAAACTTCATGAGGGAATAAATATACTGTGAAGCATTAGTCAGAATGCCCAACTCCTTAAACAGATGTCTACAACATAACCACAGGTGAGCACCATGTATTATTCTTACAGCATGTTTTTGGGCAATGAAGACCTTCTTTCTTACAGATGAGTTACTCCAGAACATTATTCAATATGATGTTACTGAATTAAAATAAGCAAAATTGTCAACTTACTGATTTCTCTCTCCCCAAAATTTGCTATGATTCTAAGTGCAAATGTGCCTGAACTAAGTTGTTTTAGGAGTTCCAAATGTGTTTTTTCCAGTTTAAATTCTCATCAATATGGACACCTAAGAATTTTGAAGTTTCCACCCTATGTATTATTTCATCACCATGTGTTACACTTATCACTGGTGCAGTACCCCTAGAGGTTCAGAACTGAATATGATGCGTCTTTGTGAAATTCAGGGTCAGACCATTCACAGAAAACCAGTAAATAATACATTTGAGAACTTCGTTCACCATTTCTTCCATTTCTGTATATATATATATATATATATATACACACTCCTGGAAATTGAAATAAGAACACCGTGAATTCATTGTCCCAGGAAGGGGAAACTTTATTGACACATTCCTGGGGACAGATACATCACATGATCACACTGACAGAACCACAGGCACATAGACACAGGCAACAGAGCATGCACAATGTCGGCACTAGTACAGTGTATATCTACCTTTCGCAGCAATGCAGGCTGCTATTCTCCCATGGAGACGATCGTAGAGATGCTGGATTTAGTCCTGTGGAACGGCTTGCCATGCCATTTCCACCTGGCGCCTCAGTTGGACCAGCGTTCGTGCTGGACGTGCAGACCGCGTGAGACGACGCTTCATCCAGTCCCAAACATGCTCAATGGGGGACAGATCCGGAGATCTTGCTGGCCAGGGTAGTTGACTTACACCTTCTAGAGCACGTTGGGTGGCACGGGATACATGCGGACGTGCATTGTCCTGTTGGAACAGCAAGTTCCCTTGCCGGTCTAGGAATGGTAGAACGATGGGTTCGATGACGGTTTGGATGTACCGTGCACTATTCAGTGTCCCCTCGACGATCACCAGTGGTGTACGGCCAGTGTAGGAGATCGCTCCCCACACCATGATGCCGGGTGTTGGCCCTGTGTGCCTCGGTCGTATGCAGTCCTGATTGTGGCGCTCACCTGCACGGCGCCAAACACGCATACGACCATCATTGGCACCAAGGCAGAAGCGACTCTCATCGCTGAAGACGACACGTCTCCATTTGTCCCTCCATTCACGCCTTTCGCGACACCACTGGAGGCGGGCTGCACGATGTTGGGGCGTGAGCGGAAGACGGCCTAACGGTGTGCGGGACCGTAGCCCAGCTTCATGGAGACGGTTGCGAATGGTCCTCGTCGATACCCCAGGAGCAACAGTGTCCCTAATTAGCTGGGAAGTGGCGGTGCGGTCCCCTACGGCACCACGTAGGATCGTACGGTCTTGGCGTGCATCCGTGCGTCGCTGCGGTCCGGTCCCAGGTCGACGGGCACGTGCACCTTCCGCCGACCACTGGCGACAACATCGATGTACTGTGGAGACCTCACGCCCCACGTGTTGAGCAATTCGGCGGTACGTCCACCCGGCCTCCCGCATGCCCACTATATGCCCTCGCTCAAAGTCCGTCAACTGCACATACGGTTCACGTCCACGCTGTCGCGGCATGCTACCAGTGTTAAAGACTGCGATGGAGCTCCGTATGCCACGGCAAACTGGCTGACACTGACGGCGGCGGTGCACAAATGCTGCGCAGCTAGCGCCATTCGACGGCCAACACCGCGGTTCCTGGTGTGTCCGCTGTGCCGTGCGTGTGATCATTGCTTGTACAGCCCTCTCACAGTGTCCAGAGCAAGTATGGTGGGTCTGACACACCGGTGTCAATGTGTTCTTTTTTCTATTTCCAGGAGTGTGTGTGTGTGTGTGTGTGTGTGTGTATATATATATATATATATATATATTCCACGAAGGAAAAATATACCTAAAAACAAAGATGATGTGACTTACCAAATGAAAGTGCTGGCAGGTCGACAGACACACAAACATACACACAAAATTCAAGCTTTCGCAACAAACTGTTGCCTCATCAGGAAAGAGGGAAGGAGAGGGAAAGACGAAAGGATGTGGGTTTTAAGGAAGAGGGTAAGGAGTCATTCCAGTCCCGGGAGCGGAAAGACTTACCTTAGGGGGAAAAAAGGACGGGTATACACTCGCACACACACACATATCCATCCACACATATACAGACACAAGCAGACATATTTAAAGACTTTGCGAAGCAGCCATGATTAACATTATGGCAGTGGTGATGAAACTAACCTAGCAGCTTGAAAATTGCAAAGGTTTAACAATAAATAATCAAAGCATGCGTTATCAACGTAAAATGACAGTACTACCAAAATAAACAAAAATATAACTAAATTGTGGATAATAATTGACTTACCCTCGTACAACTTTCTCCATTCTTTTAGTTAGATATGACATGATCCATTGGTTGGCTATACTATCAATCCCATAAAACTTCAATTTATTTAGGAGTATATATCAGATGTAGGAGTATATATCAGAAAGATGTGGTGGCTTAAAAGAACTACTACAGTAGTATTT
The DNA here is from genome assembly GCF_023864275.1 of Schistocerca cancellata. Taxonomy (NCBI): domain Eukaryota; kingdom Metazoa; phylum Arthropoda; class Insecta; order Orthoptera; family Acrididae; genus Schistocerca; species Schistocerca cancellata. The sequence goes on along the minus strand of NC_064629.1, from coordinate 205,614,005 downwards.
GATGGAGTATGGATGTTATGCCAAATATGAATAATGATGATATGAGTAAGAACATGAAGTATTAGGTTAATATAGTTGACTTCAAAAAGCAAATTTTGTGACATTACCCTGAAAATTACTTTGCACAAAGGAAACAAATTGGAGCACTACTGATTAGTATTAACTTTGTCAGTATTGACTTTATCCCAAATTTATTTAACAAATATTATAACAGCTTTCAAGTTAGACCAGAGAGAAGTAATTCGTAAAATGCTTAAAGGGGCCATCTTATACTGTGCCATATTGCTTGGTAAAATTAAGAATAAAGGGATTTCATATGAAGTATCTTTCAGTCTTCACCAATCGAGGGCACATGCTACGATATCAACAGAAAGGTGTAATGAAAAGGGTACAAGGACAGAAAACAGACAGAGAAGTAGTTATGAAATGAGCCAGAAGGCTGAGTTAGTGGTCTTTGGACGTAGAGGCAGAGGAATGTTAGAAAATTATAATTTCAGATAGGAGTAGGTTTCCAAGCAGCATCATGTGGAACAAACAGGAAGGGCGATAGAAATAAACTGAAGAGTAACTCTGAATCATTTCTTGGGTAATGCTCAAGAACAGAGGGTTCCCTCAATGCACTAAATTTCAAGAAACAGAATTGTTTTCACAATTTATTAACAAGAGTCTACAGAGATACTGCAACATGGCAATATATATTGGAGAGAGAAATGCAAAAAAAAAAAAATAAATAAATAAATAAATAAATAAATAAATAAATAAATAAATAATTGGTTACAGTCCAGGACTTTAAAACAGAACCTTGTATTTTATGGGCCATTCTGTTAGTTAAGTTATCCGGGCTTGAGTCTCAACCCACACTTACAGTTTCAGTTCTGCCAGTCCCTCTCCTGCTTTCCTAACCCTATGGAGGCTCTCCTCCATATCTTGCTGGACTAGCACTTGTGGAAGAAAAGCCATCATGGACAAATGGAATAGCCACAACCTGTGTGTTGCACCCGCAATGAATCTTTCACACTACTGCAGAGTCTGCGTGGATTGTAAATTTTCTCACAGATTAAAAAGTGTTTGGTGGATCAGGACTTTAACCCAGAACCTTGCTGCCTTTTACAGGTAATGCTCTACCAACAGAGATATTGGATAAATGTTTCTTGGATCTTTTCACTTCGTGAGATTCGTTTGTGTATTCAAGCTTTCAATGACTTTCTCTGTTGTCATTTGTCAGGATTCATTTGCCTTACTAATAGGCTGTTAGGCACTTTCATATGTAGTTGGCCAAATTAAGTCATGAAGACGTGACACAGTCACGAAACTGCCATATGCTATCAAAGATTATATCAATGTCTACGGTGGAGGATCGAACGCTGATAACTCAGCTTACATCTCTGTGAACTTTCAACATTGAGCCCCCATCTCCAAGCACCATTAAAAATATAACTGTTGTCCCAGTTGAAGTTTTGCTCATTCTGATCTCAAGAACTCCTTGATGACTGAAGTAGACCAGGGCTTCCCAACCTTTTCAGCTGGCGGACCCCTTCTTCAGTCAAAAATCCATGGCAGATCCCTAGTCAGTCAAGAGCACAGTAACTTTAAATTTAAATTTCAGAGTGAAACCCATGGGAACTGAAAGCTTCTTAGTGAAAGTGCCATGTTCCCAATGACCCCCCCCCCCCCCAAAGTATCAATAGTCTTTGGTTTAGAGATGAATGAAAACAACTTGAAATGAATGATCCAATTTGAATTCCTGCTGTATCCAGACACTTACTAGTGGATTTACTCCCTTTGTTCAACACACTATAGCCTGATTAAAATTACTTGGTAATTGACATTTCACATGTTGGAGCTGCGTTCCTCCAAGAGCAATCAATGTCACGTCCAAACTGTTCGCTGTTGACAAGCAACCACTTGTGGTCTGTTCACTTCCACTGTTTGGCTACTGTTGTGTAAGGAGCATGCATATTTTGTAACAGTCGTGTGTGTGTGTGTGTGTGTGTGTGTGTGTGTGTGTGTGTGTGTGTGGATGGTTTTTCGTGAAATCTGAAGAAAAATGTTCAAATGTATGTGAAGTCTATGGGACTTAACAGCTGAGGTCATCAGTCCCTAGTCTTACACACTATTAACCTAAGTTTAACTTCCGCTAAGGACAAAACACACACACACACACACACACACACACACACACACACACACACCCGAGGGAGGACTCGAACCTCTGGCGGGAGCAGCTGCGCAATCCATGACAACATGGTGCCTTAGACTGCGCGGCCATTCCGCGCGGCTGTGAAGAAAAGAGACAGACCCATGATTTGGGATACAAACACATCACGAAAGAAAAGAAGCCAAGGAATTGCCTTTAAAGGACTATTGTGACATGTTGTGCAATGTGTGGGAATACATCCACCCAGTTTACATGTGTTTCCAAAACCAGATTTCGTAAGCCGATGTCCCAATTCTGCTTTTGGTTGGTCAGGTAAACACTTCAAAATCCATTCTGGAAATCTGCTTTTGTAAAGCCATTTGCCAGTTCCACAATCGATTTTCGTGCTCATGTAAATAGCTCGGAAAGTCTAGTTATTTTTATGTCTTTGTGTCCATAGCCGGCAGCTAGCAGGCAGCATTGTAACAGTGTACTGTCGGTTGGTAGCTGGCAACTGGCAGGTGGTGGGGCAACAGTTTAGCCACAGCTGACAACTTCAACTACTACTTGGACACTATATCATGGCAGTCAGCCTCGACTGTAAACAAATTAGGAAAACAAAGAAACAGAAGACAAAGCATTCCACAGAACGTAAGACTTTTTTTCTCAAAGGAAACAATTCTGGCAGAGGTGGTTTACATTTTACAAGGTGGCACATGAAAAGTCCTCATTTGTTTATGCTCGCAGCCGCCAGTTGCCACAATATAGTGTCAGAGTAATAGCAAGTAATTGTAATTGAAGTGTAGGCAGGCCATATTTTTAACTGAGAGGACAGAATATAGCATAAAGAAAAGAAATTAACTTTATAGATCATTTTAATTTTTGTGACAAAAATATCAATGCCAACAGAATTCAATTAATAATTATTTTGTAAATGATAGAAGATAGAAACAAAATTCCTACAGAGTTATAGTTCAGGTACGTTCACTGAGCATCTACGAAGAAAAATGCTTTCTTCTTTCTTATAGATGAGTCTGTAGGAATAATAATTGAATCCTAATTTGATGGTTGAGGGTGCTTCTGCTGACACAATTTTGAAAAGTTGGGTTCAATTCTTGACAAGTGGAGATGGACATCTGGTTCCGCATCTAGACAGCTTCGGTACTTAGTTTTGTGGGCAGCATAGATCAAGAATTCAGATTCACACATGTATGTTGTGGCAAACCGAAGAACTACACGTTTTGCCTTTTCAACAAGGGGGTAGTATTTCTTGTTACCCAAACAGATCCAAAAGTGTGAGTAACTGTCAATGTCAAAACTTGATTTCAAGTAAGGGTCTGTGGCAATTTCTATCAACAACTCATATTCGTTTGATGATAGAATGTTTGGCTTTTTGGATACAGTGAATGGGTTGACCACCCATTCGTATTTCTGCAGCTTCTCATCTTTATCTGTTGGGAAATAATGCTCCAACAATGACATCAAGCTTCAGAGATGTTCCAGGATTTGATGAACAAATTCTTCCCAAGCGCCAATGTTTTGTTTTTCAAAAACTCCTTGAGAAGAGGAAAACACTCAGCCTCCCCCTCCTCAACACTCTCTGTCCAAAAACTGATTTTCCTCTTGAATGCTCAAACTTTGTCAACAGCAGTGACCTTTTTTGTTTCACTTTGCCCTTGGAGTGAAATATTCATTTCGTTCATTTTGGAGAAAATATCTGACAAATAGGCAAGTATACACTGCCAATTTTCGTCATTAATAAGGTCTACTAATTTGGTGTTATGCTCCAAAAGGAAAGCTAAGACTTCCAATCTTAATTCGTACAACCGAGAGAGTGCATTCCCACGTGAGAGCCACCTCATTTCCGTGTGGAGAAGCAGGGAACAATGCCCATATCTTCACACACACTATTGTGAAAAGTCTTGTCTTCAACGGCCTTGATTTTATCTAGTTAATGATGTAAATGGATTCATCTAAAACTTTCTTGAACGAAACAGGCATTTGTTTCATAGCAATTCTTGGTGTTTTCTTTTATTTTCGTTATTGCTCTGACTGTAGGACCCATCATAGCTTTTGCACCATCTGTGCACACATCTATGTAGTTAGACCATGAAACTTCGTTAGTCCTTAAAAAGTCATCCAATAGACGGAATATTTCAGCCTCCTTAAAACATCCAGAATAATCATAACATACAAAAGCCAATAAAATCACTAATCCTGCAACATCAGTGGATTCATCTATCTACAGAGAAAATGAATTGTGTTGGATGCGAGAAACAAAAGTGTCTTTCACATCATTTGACATGTCAACAATGCATCTCTTGACAGTATTTTTCGATAATGGCACCAAAGATACTAGCTTTACTGTCTTTTCGTCTAGCATGCAAGAAACAATATCATTAACACAGGGCTTTATGAGATTTTCTGCAACGGTATGAGCTTTGCCTCTTTTTGCCACTCGATAACTGACCAAGAAAGAAGCTTTTAATGAATTTTCATTAATTGTTTTTGCATGAATTTTCATGCAATGCTAAAAAGCAGCTAGTTCAGCACTCTTCCTTTTGAAAAAATCGGTGTCTTTAGCCTGGAAATCTGGGTGAGTACCTTCAAAATGACGGCGCAATTTAACTGGAACCATTGAACTGTTCGGAAGGACTCGCACACAAATTGCACACTGAGCTTTACCCTCCTTCGTCTCCATGAAGCCCATTTCTAAACAGCTTTCGTTGTACTTAAGCTTCTTGGTTATTCCACTTCCACAGGATATTGCAACCAACGGAGTACTTGCAGCGTTTTCACATAATAAATCCGGCTATGGAGCTTCTTGTGATTGTTCTTCCTTTGGTCGTCCTCCCTCCTCATTCATTTTAGCTGGAAACTTCCCTTGTTGTGAAGGCGATGAAGAAACTGCACCCTTCTTCAATGATCCTGACTTCAGCCACTGATCCATATTAGAAGTAATAAACTGGTCAAAAATTGACTTATGAAATAGGTAGTGCACTGACAAAGCAAGTTTAACATTTAATGATGCCTGGGGCCTGATACGTGCCAGCGAGCGCTGTGATTGGTCAACAAAGCTCGCTCCGCGCATGCGTAAAAGGTTTCAGCGCATCTAGTGCCATGAGCCGGCGCACAAACGACCTCCGTATTGTTGCGAAACAGTCGATCAGAGAAGCCACATTCTCCAGTGCTAAACTGTGTATGCGTTCTCACTTAGGAACCGCAAAGGCTGCTTGGGAATACGACCTGAAGTAAAAGTACACATGTTTTTCACAAAAAAAAAATTGTGATGAATTTGTTTTCACATTTTTATTCGCTAATTTTACTCATTATTTTACACGATTTGATGAAAGGTGGCCACGGACCCCCTAGAAAGAACCGGCGGACCCCTAAGGGGTCCGCAGACCACACGTTGGGAAGCCCTGCTGTAGACAAATGCATGGGAAAAGATTTTATTTCATCAAACATAATTGTCTGTTTGTGAAACTGTTTTCAGCAACAGCAGACTTATCCATATGTACAATTCAGAATACTGTACAGAGGACCAATGCCACATTAAATTTTGTGATTTTTCACAGATCTTCTGTTGTTGAACACTGCCTTACAAACATTTATTGAATAACCCAGTTGGTAAGAGCAGTGCTGCGAAGGCAGTAAGGTTCCACATACATGAACTGGTGCACCATACACACATTAATCTGCCCCTAAGTTTCAGCGCAGTGAACACTCTGCTACTGAGTGAAAGATTCAATCTGGAAGCAATCCATTGGCTGTGACTGAGCTCTTTCTTCATGATATCCTTCCTTTCAGAAGTGCAGGTCCAGCAAAGTGTGCAGGATAATTTCTGAGATGTTAGAAAGTTAGGCTAGAGGTACTGACGGAATTAAAGTAGAGAATTAGGATGGTGTGCACAGACTGATGTCTTGATTATGTCCCATAAATGTCTGATGGGATTCATGTCACATCATCTTGATGCCCAAATCATTCACTTGAATTGCCCAGAATGTTCAAACCAAATGCAAACAGTTGTGGCCCGGTGTCATGGCGCATTGTCACCCATAAAAATTCCATCATTGCTTGGGAAAATGAAATCCAGGAATGGCTGCAAATGGTCTCCAAGTAGCCAAACTTAACCATTTCCAGTCAGTGAGCAGCTCAGGTGGACTAGTGGGCCTCAGTCTGTTCCATGTAAACAGAGCTCACACCATTACGGAACCAGCAGCAGCTTGCACAGTGCCTTGCTGACAACTTGGGTCCATGGCTTCATGCAGTCTGCACCACACGTGGACCCTACCATCAGCTCTTACTAATTGAAATTGGGATTCATCCGACCATGCCACAGTTTTCCAGCCATCTAGAGTCCAACCAATATGGCTATGAACCCAGGAGAGGTGCTGCAGGCGATGTGTTGCCAGCAATGGCACACTAGTCAGTCATTGGCTGCCATAGCCCACTAGTGCCAAATTTTGCTGCACTGTCCTAACAGATATGTTTGTTGTACATCCCACATTGATTTATAAGGTTATTTCACATGGCGCTGCCATGGGGAACCTGCCATGCCTTAGTTGTATAGAGCTTAACCAGGCAAGTGGGACTCACTCTGAGTTGACACTTAATTTTGTAGCTGTTCGTGGGACTTCCATGGAGCCTAATTCTGTTTTTTTCTACTCCCAGTGGTTTGGGTCATCTCTGTTAGCACTGACAACTACACGTATGCCACTGTTCTCGATCGTTAAATAGAGACCTTCCCTCCGCATTGTCCCTTGTGAAAGGTAATGCCTCAAATTTGGTATTCTTGGCACACTCTTGACACTATGGATCTTGAAATATTGAATTCCCTAAGACATTTTTTAAATGTAATGTCCTGTGCATTTACCTCCAACCACCATTCCCATCATGTGGCCATAATCACATCGGTAACCTTTTCATATAAATCACCTGAGTACAAATGACAGCTCTGCCAGTGCACTGGCTTTTCATACCTCATGTATGCGATTCTACTGTCATTTATATATGTGCATTCACTATCCAATGCCTTTTGTCACCTCAGTGTACAATGTCTGACAAAAAAAGTGGAGCAACTCGAAGACATGGTCAGATGGCAATGTAACTTCATACATGTACACACAATCAGTAGATATGTAAGTGATTAGAGTTGCAATTCCCTTTGACAAGTAGAATGGCCATCAAAATGCTTTGGTGGTGTTCATTTTTAGTGTTGTTATCGGGTCTGGTAGGGTATGTAAGGGGTGTCAACGGTATCAGATATACCTTGATCACTGTGAAGGTTGCAGAGATGTTGTCTAGTTGTCTATCAGTAGGTGATAGTTTGAAAGGGGTCTCACTGTGGGTTGCCATTCATCTGGCAGGCTGAATGGTGCAATATCCAGATTTGTGGGGCATTTCAGTGTGACAGTGGCCTGATGTCAAGCTGCAAGAGACATGAGCCCTCAGGGGCTCATCATTCATTTTCTGGGTATGAGCATGGCAATCCTGGGGATCCTGAGCTGGGGAAAGGTAAGCTCTGTCAGTTAGGTCTCCATAAGCTCTGGGCATACTTCAGTGACTACTGTATGGCACAGCGGGAGCACATTGTGTACCTTGGAGAATGGAGATCTTGGCTTTACCGCCTGGATCACGAGAGTAGTAGAAACGTCGAACCATTCAGTCCTAAGGTGTGATGCGTGTTTATGAGATCCATGCCTGTTAAGCCTGAACAGTTGCTAGCTGGCAACATCTGGGGAACCTGCCATGCCTTAGTTGTATAGAGCTTAACCTGGCAAGTGGGACTCACTCTGAGTTGACACTTAATTTTGTAGCTGTTCGTGGGACTTCCATGGAGCCTAATTCTGTTTTTTTCTACTCCCAGTGGTTTGGGTCATCAGTTGGGCAGCATTAACACCCAAAGCTAAAATAGACCTTGAGTGGCTAGTCCACCTTGTAGTAACCAAAACCAATTGCGGGAACGCCTTGGGCTGCAGATTGGAGCCACCAGGCGGGGAAGCCGCCGGCGGTGGAGCACGCACCATCGGGTAAACACAGGACGAGTCGGACGACAGACCAACAACAACTGACAACAGCCGACCACGACTGACTATGAGCGACACAACAAGGAAGAGATAAACAATGGAGGCTTGTGGAAACCACAACACCAAACGTAAATCCACTCGGAACCAGAGCCAGGCAAATGTCAACAACGAGCAACGACCAGAACGCAGTACCGCCGAGATAGAAACGAAGTCCAGAGTGAGTACCAGACTGACTGGACTAGGGCAGAGCGGGTCCCTATATTCAAAACCGGAGGGAGCGGCTATTGGCCGCTGTCTGCACGTGGTGTAGCAGTGGCGCCCTCACTGCACGAGAGCCGCTGCGTGGAATAGCCGCCGCGGAGGCGGAGCCCTCTATGGGCTGACCATGTCCGTTTGTTCTGGTGCGTGTTCGACTTCCACGGCGGAAGGTACTAGACACCTGACATGCCTCTGAATGCATCCAATGATAATAATAGACATCATGAGGTTAATAATGTATTTGTTGCTGTAAAGCGTGTAGAAGGTTCATTTGAAAAGTTCTCACCTTTCTACATCCATAAAGTGCTAGAGAGACTTGTGGTGCAACTTAAATCAATCAAGAGGTTTCGTTATGGCACATTCCTGATTTAGACACAGTAGGCTAATCAAGTAAACAAGTTATTGAATGCTGAATTACTTGGAGAATATCCTGTCAACAGTGAGCTCTACACTGGGCTCAATTGTTGTAAAGGAGTTGTAATTCACTGGGACTTCATGGATATGGATACCAAAGAACTGAAACAGGAATGGGCAAGTACGAGGGTCATTGAAATGCAGCATGTTACGAAAAGGGGCAATGGTGAGCTCCAGAAGTCAGCATCTTTTATTCTGACTTTCTGTTTACCATAGCTGTCTGAATATACTGCAGCCAGCTTTGTCTGCCTTAAATTTAGGCCCTATGCACCTAAGTCAAAGCTTTGCTTTAATTGTGAACTCTTTGGTTGTACCACTATTAGTTGCAACTGTCAGGCAACATGTGGAAGATTCGGCTCCACTGTCCATGAACCCAGCATTCATTACTGCCCCACCCATATGCGTCAATTACTCCCAGGCCCATCCCATTTGGAGCAAAGACTATCCTGTCTTCGCAGAAGAGGAGAAAAAACAGGGGATTAAAATGGCACAATGCCACTCATACTCTGATGCGAAAAAGATATTTAAGGCCTTGCAGATGCCCAATTTTGTGCAGTAGTTTGACTCATTGCTGAAGTGGCCTGTGATGAAAACCAGTGTTGGCACCCAAACCCTGACAGTTTTTCAGGGCATCTCCACTGCAACTGTAAATGCAGCTTTAAACCTGTATCGGTGGTCCAACAACCCAGCCCACCCACTACAGTAATAGTGGTGGCTGCAGAGCCTAGTATTGAAAAGGATAACAGACCCTCATGGCAGACAGCAGACGAGACCTAGCAAACTGTTTCCGTTAAAGTGGCCTTCCCACTGTCCCCAGAATCTGAGCTGGAGACAAAAACCATCAAGGCAAAACATTCAGGCCCAAAGCCATCAGACGATGTGACTTAGATGATGCAGTCTCTCCACCGCCGGACAGGGAAAAACCTCACCATTAAAATGGCTTCCATGCTGCAGTGGAACATGAACAGTTTCAGGATGCATGTAGAGGAACTATGTCTCAGAGTAGACCAGTGTGTCTTCATGAGACACATTTTAAATTCTCTGATGTCCCCGAGCTAAGCTATGTGGCTACATTCTTCACAAAAGGGTTGAGAGAGAGAGAGAGAGAGGAGGATTGGCTGTTTTCATTAACAACATCTACCACCCTCATTTCTCTCCCTCTCAAACGGCCTGCAAGCAGTTGCTGTATCGGTATGTGTGCATCATCAGTTGACAGTGTGTTCACTAATGTGCCTCCACATCTTTAGACGAAGAGGCTCTCCATGAACTCCTTACCCTGTTCCCCCACCCCTTCATCCTGTGTTATGTTTTTGGGCTCTGCAACCACCTGCCCCAATGGTAGATCAATTGAGAACCTCCTCTTGTCCTCATGTGAGTGTTTGCTGGACATGGGGTGGAACACACACTTCAGCACTGCTTCAGTCTCACATGTGAGTACTGAGCGAGGTGGCGCAGTGGTTAGCACACTGGACTCGCATTCGGGAGGACGACGGTTCAATCCCGCCTCCGGCCATCCTGATTTAGGTTTTCCGTGATTTCCCTAAATCGCTTCAGGCAAATGCTGGGATGATTCCTTTGAAAGGGCACGGCCGATTTCCTTCCCCATCCTTCCCTCACCCGAGCTTGCGCTCTGTCTCTAATGATCTCGTTGTCGACGGGACGTTAAACACTAATATCCTCCTCCTCCTCACATGTGAGTGTTTGCTGGACATGGGGTGGAACACACACTTCAGCACTGCTTCAGTCTCATTCTCCTCCATTGATCTCTTGGTATGCTCCCCTCCCTCACACACACCACTCAATGGGAAGTGGTTGATGACTTACACTCAAGTAACCACTCACCAGTCTGAAACCATCTGCCAGAGAGAGTGGTGCCAGAATGACATTTGCCACAATTGCTGCTTTGTAGGGTAGACGGGATGCTTGACAGCCAATGTGCTGTGTTTGGTCACCATGACAGCATCCAGGAATGGGTGGATTATATTATGCAAATGATCCACCATGCTGCTGAAGTATACATTCTGTAATCTTCAGGCCAGCTGAAAAGGTAACGTGCCCTTGGTGGAGTGACGAATGCCACACTGTAATCAGGTCAGGCCAGTGGCTCTGTGTAGGTTCAAGTGTTGGCCAACCGGACAGAACCTTGCAGTCTTTTGGATAATGAGGGCAAAATGCTGCTGAATTATCAGGGAGAGCAAAAAGAGATTGTGGTGGTCAGTGTCCACCATAAACTGTTCCATTAAAAGTACAGTTGTATGGGAGGCCATCAGGAGGATTTGTGGGCAAGGGGGAAGGTGCTCAGTGGCTGCTGTAATGGGGAATGGAAGTCTCCAGATCATTCAGAGAAACAATTCCCAGACTATGATGGCCTGTTTTGCCACAGTTATCACCACTGCCAGTTAGGGTTCAGTTTTCCGGTGCTACAGAGTGGCTGCTGAGAGGGGCAGTTGGGATTTCAGTTCCACCATTGATGAGGAATATGACTGTTCCGTCTTCCAAGTGGAAGTTTGACTCCACATGAGATGCAGCTCATGATGTGTCACCTGGCCATGGTGATCCACTATAGTATGTTACAGCACCTCACAGGGTTTAGGAAAGAAATGGTCCTCACCCTTTTTCACCTCATTTGGGCATCAGGTCACTTTACAGACTCATGGCAAAAGAACATTTTAATTCCAGTTTTAAAACTTGGGAAGGACCTAACATACCTGAATAGTTATTGTAGTGCTGCTATCACTATTTGCATGGGAGAGACTTTGGAGTAGATGGTCAACCACTGCCTTGTCTGGATCACAGAATCCAGACGGCTCCTTAATCGCTTTCAGTGTGGGTTCAGCAGGTATTGATCCACCTTTAATAACCTTGTCCTCCTTGAAGTGGCTGTACCACAGGCTTTCCTGCACTGGCATCACCTCCTGAGTATATTTTCTAACATTCTGAAGGCCTATGGGACTATTTAGTGGCATATTATCTTTGAGCAGCTCTGTGAATGGCGTTTCTGAGGATTTCTTCCCAACTATATGTGGTCCTTCCTCTCATCCCACTATTTTAGATAACAAGTCAGTGATGGTCTCTCTGACCGCTTTGAACAGGAGAATGGTTTCCTTCGAGGTAGTGTCTTAAGTGTGGCTGTCTTTGCCGTAGGTATTAATAGTATGATGTCAATTGTTAGATGTCCTATCCAGTGCTCTTCGTTTGTTGACAATTTCTCTGTCTTTTGTTCCTCTGCAAGCCTTGCAACAACAACTCATCAGTTGCAACAGACCCTTCATTGGTGGATGAATGGGCGGAGAAGAGGTTTAAATTCTAAACCAAGAAGTCTGTGTGTATCCTTTTCAACAATTCCCATTCAGTTTTAAATGTTCCTGAGTTGCAGATGAGGGACACTGTTCTTAATTTTAAAAGCATGGTTAGATTTGTGGCCATACCTTTGACTGAAAACATACATGGTTTTCACATCTGGGGGACCTGGAAAGAGGCTCCTTGAAAGCACTCAGCAAAATGTCTTAGCCACAATTCATGGGGAGCAGAGAGGGCAAACTGGACTTGTCTGCTGTGGTTTACAGGGCCTTCACGTGATTTCAGCTTGATTATGGATGCACAGTATATGGGTCTGCACAAATGTCTTTTTTAAAGTTGTTGGAGGCAGTGCTCTGTGAAGGATTTTGGCTGGCCACTGGAGCCTTTTGCACCGCTCCCATACCTGGCTGGCCACTGGAGCCTTTTGCACCAGTCCCATACCGACACATTCAGCAATGATTCCTCATGGTGCAACAGACCTGTAAAACACTGTCCATGCCATACACACCTGCATACTGTACTGTTACTTGGCCATCAATGGAAGGGCTTTTCCATTCTTGACACAGAGCAACTAGGCTCTTTCGGATTTGCATGAATGATTGCCTTTTAGAGATGGGTGTGGCTGGTTTTAATGTTTTACACAAAGGTTGGAGCAGATCTCCACCTTGGCCCATACAGAGGCTTGTAATTAATTTAAATTTGATGAATTTTAAAAAAGATTGCACTCCCAATTTTATGTTTCAATCTCTATTTTTTAACATTTTAGGTAGGCATGACAGTTTTACAGTTGTGTATACAAATGGATCCCAACAAGGGGTCTCCCCTGGCTATTCAGTTGTCTTTCCCGATTGTGTCTTAAGGATTTGCCTTCCCCATAGCTGTTCTGTATTTTCACTAGAGCTCTATGCAATCCTGAAGGCATTTGAGCACATGAGGCATCTTCAGGACACACAATCATCTGCTCTGATTTCCTTATTGCCCTACAGTCATTGCAGCACATGTACCCAGTGGATAAATAGGTGCAGCTCATACACTATCAATTATACTTCCTGCAGTTGTGGGGCAAGAAGGCATCATTTTGCTGGGTACCAGGCACATGAGAATATGAGGAAACGAACAGGCCAACAAAGCTACCAAGGAGGCCTCTGGGGAACATACATTACAGAATACACCATTCCCTTGCAGGCTGTCTTTCATGGGGGGGGGGGGGGGGGGGGTCACACATCCATGCAATTTATGGAGGAGAAATGGCTGGCAGTGATGGGCAGTAAGTTGCAGTTAGTGAAGTGAACTATCCAGCCATGGCAATCCTCATGCTGGTCACTGCCCTGACCCGCCTCCACATTGGGCACTGTCCCCTCACACATGGCTATTTACTCCTGAGAGAGGAACACCATGCCTGTGATACCTGTGGCATGCAAGTCAGTGTACACCACATTTTAACTGAGAGCATTTTATTTTTTGGCAAGTGGGAAGAAGCAAATTTAGCTTGGTATCTGCCTCTATTTTATCAGATGACGAGATGATCTGGTCAAACTTTTAAAATTTTGTGATGGCTGGTCTCATGCCTAAGCTTTTAGGCAGGAGATTTTAGTGTATTGTAGAGAATCTGGTTCAAACCCTTTTCTTCTGACAGTCAGCCATCCTCAGGTGTCTGCTGACTTCTTTTAATTCTTTCCACTGCTTTTTCCATTTTTTACCATGCGTGAGATTTGACATGATTTTCATTTGTGTGTGCAAGTTTTCAAGACTTGCTTCGTGTTTTTGCTCACAGTTCTCATTTCAGTAATTTAATGATATTCTTCCACACTCATCTGATTGTGTTTTTGTATGCATCATGCATGGAATGTGTTTCCGCTATTGCACAAAAAATAAATTACAGTTATTGGCAAGTCAAGATGTAAAAACAAGTGATTCAGAAAACAGTTGACTGTGGAATATACTTGAATCACATAGTAAACATACACTCCTGGAAATGGAAAAAAGAACACATTGACACCGGTGTGTCAGACCCACCATACTTGCTCCGGACACTGCGAGAGGGCTGTACAAGCAATGATCACACGCACGGCACAGCGGACACACCAGGAACCGCGGTGTTGGCCGTCGAATGGCGCTAGCTGCACAGCATTTGTGCACCGCCACCGTCAGTGTCAGCCAGTTTGCCGTGGCATACGGAGGGTCATCGCAGTCTTTAACACTGGTAGCATGCCGCGACAGCGTGGACGTGAACCGTATGTGCAGTTGACGGACTTTGAGCGAGGGCGTATAGTGGGCATGCGGGAGGCCGGGTGGACGTACCGCCGAATTGCTCAACACGTGGGGCGTGAGGTCTCCACAGTACATCGATGTTGTCGCCAGTGGTCGGCGGAAGGTGCACGTGCCCGTCGACCTGGGACCGGACCGCAGCGGCGCACGGATGCACGCCAAGACCGTAGGATCCTACGCAGTGCCGTAGGGGACCGCACCGCCACTTCCCAGCTAATTAGGGACACTGTTGCTCCTGGGGTATCGGCGAGGACCATTCGCAACCGTCTCCATGAAGCTGGGCTACGGTCCCGCACACCGTTAGGCCGTCTTCCGCTCACGCCCCAACATCGTGCAGCCCGCTTCCAGTGGTGTCGCGACAGGCGTGAATGGAGGGACGAATGGAGACGTGTCGTCTTCAGCGATGAGAGTCGCTTCTGCCTTGGTGCCAATGATGGTCGTATGCGTGTTTGGCGCTGTGCAGGTGAGCGCCACAATCAGGACTGCATACGACCGAGGCACACAGGGCCAACACCCGGCATCATGGTGTGGGGAGCGATCTCCTACACTGGCCGTACACCACTGGTGATCGTCGAGGGGACACTGAATAGTGCACGGTACATCCAAACCGTCATCGAACCCATCGTTCTACCATTCCTAGACCGGCAAGGGAACTTGCTGTTCCAACAGGACAATGCACGTCCGCATGTATCCCGTGCCACCTAACGTGCTCTAGAAGGTGTAAGTCAACTACCCTGGCCAGCAAGATCTCCGGATCTGTCCCCCATTGAGCATGTTTGGGACTGGATGAAGCGTCGTCTCACGCGGTCTGCACGTCCAGCACGAACGCTGGTCCAACTGAGGCACCAGGTGGAAATGGCATGGCAAGCCGTTCCACAGGACTACATCCAGCATCTCTACGATCGTCTCCATGGGAGAATAGCAGCCTGCATTGCTGCGAAAGGTGGATATACACTGTACTAGTGCCGACATTGTGCATGCTCTGTTGCCTGTGTCTATGTGCCTGTGGTTCTGTCAGTGTGATCATGTGATGTATCTGACCCCAGGAATGTGTCAATAAAGTTTCCCCTTCCTGGGACAATGAATTCATGGTGTTCTTATTTCAATTTCCAGGAGTGTATTTTGAAATACAATCAGATATATAATACTCAAGTAAAAAGAAAAAAGGTGAGGCAGGGGTAAACATTACCTTAATATTTTTTATGTATATAGATTGAAGTGATGAGTGAAAATTTGTACCAAGGCCGGGAATTGAATCTGGGTCTCCTGCTTACTAGGCAGGTGCATTAGCCACTAAGCCAGTTCACACAACTGCATGGATCACCCTGGGAAGCCACCCTCCTTCATCCAAATCCTCACTGCCATCCCAGTCTACTTTAAATTCCCCCTTACACACGAACAGAATTGCCAAGGCTCTCTATTCTCTGGAATGGCACCTCAGCATCAAATGTAAATGGGGGATCCAGCCTGAAACCCAGGTGCAGGTACTTATACAATACATATACATAAAATCATATCTGTATGAGACCAGTAAAGTTTCTGAAGTTGTGTCATTTCAGTTGTATACTTTTTTTATTCATTGAATGCGTACAATTAGATAGGACAGAAATACTGATCCTTCAAAAGTTTATTTATTCTGTTTGTCAAAGTGTACTAATATTTTATTAATACTTGAAAAAAAAAATCTTCATGATGACTACATAACCATTTATGTACTACTTCCACTTCATCATTCCCCTGTAACTTCTTGTAACCTAATGTATCTTCGAAGGGTTCATACATTTGATAGTCGTTTGATGTAAGATTAGGCAAATACCTGGTCTGTTCAGAACATTCCAGGACTTTGTCCACAAAATTTTTCTACACTTAGCTTTTACTTATTGTGCATGGTCTCCTCCAAAATACTCTCCTCCACAACTGATACACTGCTCCCAATGCCATTTTCACTTCCGGAAGCAATCTCGGTACGCCTCTTGCTGGATCACGCAAAGGGCCATCTGCGAATTTTCTTTTATCTCATCTATTGTTGCAAGTCTTCATCCTTTCAATGGTATTTTTATATTTGGAAATAAAAAGAAGTCCACAGGGGCCAGGTCTGGAGAGTACAGAGAATGAGGCAGCACAGTGATTTTGTTCTTTGTGCAATAGTCATGCACCAACAGGGATGAATGTGCAGGTGCATTATTGAATACAAGAGTCATGAATTGTCTTGCCACATTTCATGCCGTTTCCTATTCATATTTTTTTGCAGGCATTGCAACATGTCCTTATAGTACCATTGATTAACAGTTTGTCCCTGTGGCACAAATTCCTGATGAACTAATCCTTCAAAGTCAAAGAAAACTATCAGCATGGCTTCGACATTTGACCTGACCTGCCAAGCATTTTTTGGTCTTGGAGAGCCTTTCCAGACCCATATGGAGATTGAACCTTGGTCTCAATATCGTAACTATAGACCCATGTCTCATCACCAGTTATAATTCTCTTAAGGAACATTTCGTTCTCATTTGTGCAATCCAAAAGCTATTCACAGATTGTGAGGAGAAGGTTTTTTTGGTCTTGACTCATGAGACATGGGATGAACTGGGCAGTAACATGATGCATTCCAAGATGCTGTGTCAGGATGATCCAACTGAAATGTTACATTCTTCTGCAATCTCTTGGACAGCCATTTTTCAATTGGCAAGCATGATTTCCTTAATGTTTGTGACATGAGCATCATCTGTAGATGTCATAGAGCATCCTGAATGAGGGTCACTTGTAACTTCCATCTGGCCATTTTTAAACTGTGTGAACCATTTGCAACACCAAGTATGGCCTAAATACTCATCACCATAGGCTTCATACATCATTTTGTGTGTCTCTGTAAAGGTTTTCTTGAGTTTCACGCAAAATTTAATGCAGACTCATTGCTCCTCTAACTCTGCGATTTCGAAATTCATAAACCGTGCGACACAACGTTGTTTTCAATACAGCACTGAACAATCACTAACAGACATACAACAATGAAACTTCCAGCAGTTACACATTAAGTACAGGCTTATGCAGGTCTATCAACTGCATTTTGCTCCAATGAACCATTGGCACGAAATTAAGACTGTTCCGGAATTTTTTGCTCATATGCAGTCTGTGGTAGAGACTATCAATGAAGATCTTGTGTTCATTGTGCCATTAATTGAGCTCTGTGTGTCCTTCAGTATCATGCTGCAACAGTATGCCTATGCTCAGCAAACTGACATTCTGATCAGATCCTAGTCTCAGATTACAACAACATGACTAATGTTAACTGTGCATATTCTGTCAGTAGTGGGTTACATGGTTTCATTTTTAAATGCCAAACAGAGCAGAAGCTTCACTTTTTTAACAGAAAGAGCTGAATAGAATATCAGGGTTTTGGCAAAATCATAACTTACTATTTGATTCTTTGCTTTGGTTGATAAAAGTTTACTGAAAAGTCTTCACAGGTAACTGCAAGAAATAATGTTATTCAGTCTTATAAAGTTGTAGAAGAGTTTCATAGAGATTCACGTGATATTCTTTAATTCTGGTATAAATTGTTTCATAACCCAACTGTCAGGAACTTTGTACTATTTTAGAATTTCACCACCACTTTCCTGTCAAGGATTAGGCTGTTGTCTGATCCAAACTCACAAACAGAATCATTCCCACCTTTTTCAAGGTCTTCCAGTATCTCTTTTCCCATTTAGCTTGTAATTCAGAATGTGACCTGGAACTGTCATGATGTATGGTCTCCAATCTTAATGATACCACAGACAGCTTGGAATTTGTGTGTTTTATTTTCAGTATCAGAGTCAAAATCAAAACTTATAGCACAAGCTAAATAAGAGATCTGAGAGACATGTTCTGAAACCGAGTTACCCAAAATAGTTTTTGATCTGGCAGGATATTTCCCTTTATTACTAAAAATTTTAAAGTTGTTTTTATTGCATATTTTATTCAGCTAGTATACTGATCTTTGGAGGTCATCTTCATTGTTTTTAGAAATAACAATACCATCCACTAACAAAAGCATATTCAGCTATTCTTCATGGTAATTCCTTTGTTTACTTAACATTTTACTTTCTGAAGAATGAAGTCAATGTTAATATCAAAAAGGGTAGGTGATACTCCACACCCTTGTCCTACACCTTGGTTAATAATTATTTCTTCTAATTGATTCCTACCTGTGTTCATTACAATGCATGTATTCTTATAAAGACTTCTCACTACCTCTATTAGGTAGTAAGGGTATACACATTCACACATAATCTTCCATAATCTATCACAGCTCACATGGTTGAAAGCCTTCTACAGGCCAATAAAGGCCATATGATTTTCTGTATTAAATTTTCTGTGTTTTTCTATGTTTTTAATTACAAACACATCATCTGTAGATGAACAACCTGATCTAAATCCATTTTCTTCTTCAGAAATAATGGCTTCTGTCATATTTCAGCATATTGTGAACTAGATTTTAATTCCATTCTTAACTGTTGAATCTGTTACATCATTCAGTCTTTGAAATAACATACATTGCAGTCACAACATTGTAGAGGCCAGAGCATATTGGCACAGACGTTGTTGGCACACCACTTTCAAACTTTCTGTGCCACTTGTACACCAGCTGCAGCAAAATTCATAAATCCCTGTAGTTCATCTTCATCTTCTGATGAACATCTGCTGATTTTGCACCCTTACAATTAAAAAATCAGATTATAGTATGCTCATCCTCTTTTGATCATGTCTCCAAAGGAGCCATTATGCTGTTACAACTGATAACATTACAGTTCCCATCCTTCTTCACTTAAGGCAGATGTTGGGGCCAAACAGGTCTGTCTTCCTTCCCCAACTATCCTTATCAAACTGATCTAGAGCTCTGCATCTAATAATCAGAGTTTTCATGAGAAATTAAACTCTAATCTGAGTTAATTTCATTATTGTGAGGGAAGGATGGCAGGTATATAGGCTGGTGCAATCGTAGAAACTGGTGGGAAGTGGCACATGCTAAAGGCAACATGGGACATGAATTTGTAGTGGATGACAGGACAGAGGAAGGAGAAATGGTTGGATGTAGTGTGGAGGGTCAGTGGGTTACCTGAGATTGAGGCCAGGATGATTATGAGAGTGGAGGATGTGTTGTAACAATAACTCCCATCTGTATAGCACAGAGAATCTGGTAGTGGAGGGAAGGATCCAGATGGCTCAGGTTATGAAGCAACCATTGAAATTGAGCATGTTGTGCTCAGCTGCATGGTGTGCCACTAGGTGGTGAACTTTGTTCTTGACAACAGTTTGGCCTTCATCCAGGTGGACAGCTGGTTGGTAATCATACCAACTTAAAAAGCTGTGCAGTGTTTGTGGCAGGGTTGGTATATGACATGGCTACTTTCATAGGTGACGCAACCTCTGCTGGGGTGGGATAGGCCTGTGACAGGGCTGGAGTAGGAGGTGCTGGGTGGGTGGATTGTGCAGGTCTTGCACCTTGGTGTGTGTGTGTGTGTGTGTGTGTGTTTTTTTACTCTAACTTGTCAATGGATAACTCTGAAATCTAGCTCATTTTCTTTCTATTATGTGTGTCTATTGACAACTCAATGCTTCTGTTTTTCAGTTAGAGGTCTCCTTTATCTCAAAAGTAATTACCTTCTACAAGAGCTTCCCGACTGCATTTATTTATACTAGAGGCGTGCTACATAACCTAGTGGGCTATGGCCCCAACAAATTATATACCTTACTGTTTGCTGCTGCTGTCCACTGCAGGACCTTGGTCTACCAACTGACTGCTGATTCATCATCTGCCTGAGGCATCAGTTGATGGAAGAACTGGGGTGACATGTGGTCTGTACATCAATCTCTCAGTTGTTAATCGTGCCTTATAGAACCAGATTCATTTGTTCTCATTGAAGTAACTACTCAGTTTCCTTATGAGGCTGAGTAGAACTTGTTCCAATTCTCCCAGATGCAAAAGAAAATGCTTTGTGCTTCAGGGAATGGAACCTCAGCCTTCTGTGTGACAGTGATACATTCTGACAAGTCATCCATGGAAGTGGACAGAATTTTTACCTGATTTTTTAAAAAATAAATAGGTATGTAATGATTGTTAACTGGATCAAACTTGTAGAAATGGGCCACATCACCTATGACGATAGTTTTCATCTTGGTCACATGTGTCACAGAAATGGACCAGAATTTGTTGCAGTTGCTTCGTATTGCCTGATATTGTGTGTAATGAATGATCAACACATATCGAAGTATCAACAGTTTCTGACCAAAAAGTGTTCGAAACAGTCATACATATTATGTTTTGCTCATGATATCTATCTTATCACCCCACAGGCATCAATAGCAGTGGAATTGCAAGTTTCTTTCAGATGCCAATAGCGGTTGTGCAGGATCCGGCAGGCCCAATGGAGCACATTCACTGAGCCATAGCTCTAGTAGCTCAGTACCATGAGCACCCTTTGCCATCATGATATAGGATGGCTGGCAGCGGTGTCTCAGCCCACTCTCGCTTGGAGCTTCCTCATTTCAACACCAATGTTGGTGATGTAGTGCAGGGATTCTTCTCCTTGTGGCATCAATAGCTGGGCTCTATTTATTGTTGCATAATTTTAATGAGTCTTTGCATGTTTGGATAAATACAAGTTAGATAAACCTTTTGCTCCTGTCCAGCTGTCCTATGACATTCACACTCTAGCAGGAGTAGTCTCTGGATCACCAGCACATAAAAAAATACAGCAATAAAGCAAATAAACCAGTTTTTATGGAGTCTTAATTCATTAATTTAATTTCTTGCTTTCTCTTTTGTGCTAATGTTTGCATTTCATTGTAAGGACAGATCTCAGAGGCCAGGGGGTATTAACAAATCACTTCAGGTTCACCATATGTTCTTAACCTGTACTCATAACTCAACGATGGATCTCACGACCGAAGATTCTAGTGATCCCTCAAAGAACTCGCCCCTACTGCACTTACTGATGGATACTCTTCCTGGTGTATTTGTCCACAGACATTTTTGAGATTTTTCAGTAATCTTATTAATTAACTCAGATATTTCATCGTTTCTCGTTGGTCCTTCTGATTGTCTGTCACCCATGATTTGGTACAATCTTCAGAAAAACACTACAGGACATGATTTGGTGCAGGTGGCACTCTTTCCTCATTTGCCTACGAGACACTGTCACATTTTATATGCGATCTGTAGTCTTGGGCCCCTCACTCAACTGCATTAAAATTCTACTTAGGCTAATATTTCACTGCCCCATTTCTGATCTGCAGATCTGTTGGAAATATATTCTCCTGTGAGCTCAAAGAGTACCAGTGGTTGATGCCGAAAGATCAGATACAGCGAGACAGTATTTTCCACCAGTTTGCTAGTTGTAGTTGATGCATCGAATGCAGGAATGAAATTCAAGCAGAATCACAAATTTAATATCACAGTGGAATTCATTTTGTGAAAGTGTAATCTGTGTTTATGTTTTATGTGAATATCTGTCATCATCTTAGAGTTTTCAGTGTTCATCTAAACCTACCTAACGAAGATATCTATAGTGACAAAGTCACCAAATGACAGCTCCCCTAGATGGATCTCTATTCAAACTGCCTTTGGGGGAGACACATACTGGGATGACATTGTACATAGAGTTTCAGAGGTGGCGGAAGAGTAGCAATTTGTGTCAGGTGAACATTGCCCTAGAAGATTAATTTTGCCAAAAAAATTTTAAACTGTGGAATATGTCCAATGTAAGACCCTGAGTCCCCATGGAACACTACTCAATGCAAAATACTCCATAACATATTCATTTTTAATTTCCTAGATATCAGATGCTCCAAGTTTCAGTATGAGCCTTACCATCAACTCTAGATTCTTAGACCTCACAGCTAGGTGAAAAATTGCTTTGATCTAGTTTTAGTAAGTACACAACCAATCCTGTTTGGTGAGATGCCTGAATGATGAACTCTCCATCTCTAAGTTATCTGTTGTTATTGACACTATCAATATTTTTCTTCAGCTAACACAATAGGAAACATTCCATGGGCAGATGGATTATTACCTGGCTTGACAGTTTTTAGAAACTCAGTAAGTTATTTTGCTGTGTGTAAAATGTATTGTTACACACAGTGTCTTTTCTTTAATTGTTAGATGTCCAATGACACTTCCATGAATTGATTGGTATAATACAAGAAAACTCCTAAACTTTAAAACCATTTTGTTAATTTACATCACAAAGTTCTTCTGAGCCTTCTGCAGAACTCTTGCTCTGAAGTTGATATTCAGGTACATTAGATTTACCATGCAGCAAGATACTGAAATTACATGTTTTGCGGTGGTTTATCTCATGTTCTCTTCAGATAGGAAAGTAATCTGTGACACTCCCATGTACTGAATGATCTAAAGAAACTACAGAGCAGAAGCATTTTTCAGTTAAGTAGATCACAACAATACTTCTTCCTGAGAGGGGAAGGAGGTGGATTCAGACTCAGTTTTGTCCCTCTCGTCTTAAGATTTCTGTCCCTCATGACCTCGCCTTTGATGCCACATTTAAGTTTAATCTTTCTTGCTCCTTTTAAATTCTTCACAATTTATACATAACACTGTGGGAGGAAGCTAGTGTGTTGTGATCAACAGGACTATAGCCAAAATCTTCTCCTCTTCTGTGCACAGCTGCAGTGTTCTGCACCTAATTATGCAGCTGTCATTCCAAACGAAAATAAAACTGCAACAAGAAGAAAGAAAACAGAGAATAACTAACATAACATAATATAACAACAGAGATCGCTATTTAAAATGTGACATTGGTGCCACACGCAATTCGAACTTGGTTTTTTCCACTTTCTGCAAGTGCTCGCCTGCCTTCATTAAGACCACCTAAGCATGCTTCCCAGACTGGTTCACATTCTCAATGTCACATTTTCTTGGCTTGTATTTCTCCAAACGAGTAACTAGAACTTGTCCAGTAACTAGGAATAGCATAGCAGAGGGGACGGAATCATGAACGACTGATTGGACAACACAGCTGTATGATCCCACAATGAACACTGCTATTGTAATTGAATACTTCTGTTCTTTAATGCTGAATATACAGTCGGAGAAAATTTGAGGCTAACACATGTGACATCAAGTGTATGAATCTGTCGGTACGATGTTCGGCTTTCTGTAGGTAAAAGAAGCTGCTCACGAAAAGTGGGCAACTGGGTCTGAAAAAACGTTTTCGATGGTCACTTTGTAATACTGCAGATATTCAGCTCTGTAACTATGAGAGACAGTAAGTTCTCATAAATGCTGAAGAAAAATCACAGTTTTCGTTCACATTACAGGTTCTTCATGGAAACCATTGGAATGTTACAAGTGTTACTAAATACTGTGTGGAGTAATTCACAGTTCATCCATGTACCTGAGGCCAGTTAGAGGACATTTTTCCACAGAAGCGATTTTTCATTTGGCACCCTCCCCCCTGCCATTTTCTGTCATATATGAGGGTTCCCCAGAAAGTGATGCACTGCATTTTGTTTTCTCTGCTGAAAACAATGCTACAAATGCAAAATGTTACATATGTATTATTTGAAGTCTCCTGAATGAGTGCACCAAGTTTCCATCACTTCCAACAGATAACATGAGCAGTTTCAAAATAGCGTCTGTAGGTGACATATGTTACAAGCAACGTGTCGTCATTGAATTTCTCACTGCAGAGAAAGAAACTGTGGGGAATATTCACAAATGCATGTGCAAAGTCTATTGAGCATCAGCTGTTGACAGAAGTAGAGTTAGTCACTGGGCACGGAGGGTGAGGTCATCAGAAGGTGGTTCGGCAGAGCTCCAAGATTTGCAGCAGTCGGGGAGACCATCCATGGCTGTCACACCTGACACATTGCAGGAAGCTGATATTGTCATTTGTGAGGACAGATGCATTACAAATCGGCAATTGGTGCTGCATCTGTCAATGAGCAAAGGAAGTGTGGCTGCAATTATCCACACCATCGGATATTCAAAAGTGTGTGCAAGATGGTTCCCTTGGTGTCTAACGGTGGATCACAAATTGTACAGAAAAAACATTTGTCTTGATTTGTTGCAACATTTTGAAGCTGAGGGGGAGGCCTTCTTGTCCTGGATTGTGACAAGTGATGAAACCTGGGTTCACCATTTTGAGTGTGAAACAAAATGACAGTTTATGAACTGGGGCCATTCCCACTCCCCAAAGAAGAAAAAATTCAAAGCAACTACTTCTGCTGGTTAAGGTGATGATCAACATGTTCTGGGACTGTGAAGGTGTGATTCTCATTGATATGATGCCAAGAGGCAATACGATTAATTCAGAAGCATATGTCAACACATTAACAAAACTCAAGACATGCTTCCGGTGACTTCGGTGCCACAGCAACCCAGGGGTGTTTTGCTGCAACACGATAACTTTCGGCCCCACACAATTCTGAGGACTGCTGAACACTTTGCAAAACATGGGTGGACATTGTTACCCCATCCAACCTACAGACCTGACGTAGAACCCTCGGACTTCCACTTGCTTGGGCCATTAAAGGATGTCGTTTGTAAAAGACATTTTGAGGATGATGAGGAGGTGACTCACACAATGAAGCACTGGTGCTGCCACCAGAAGAAGGATTGGTAAAGACAGGGCATATATGCTCATGTTTCACACAGGAGGTAGGTCATAGAATGGGATGGAGATTATGTGGAAAAATGAGGTGCGTAGATAAAATATGTAATTCTCAGTATATTCAACAAAGAATTGTTGAAGAAAAAAAAGCGGTGCATTTCTTTCTGGGCAACCCATGTTCTTTCAACTGTGTCAGTTTCCTGTACAAACTGTGACACACACTGTATACAAATCTAGCACATTGGTACCCCTCTCAGACTGGCACTCCGAGCGGCTACTGTGATATGTCCTGTTCAAAAATCTTACAATTGGGGTGCATCGGGCACTGCTCTCAGCTCGACACCCTAAGCGGGAACTAGTGTCACTTGGGCCTTAAACTGGCCCTGCACATCCCTTCCAACTTGTTTGCACCACTTGTCATCCATTTTTTAATTTATTGAAACAAGTAAAGAGCCTTTTTGTTAGCCTTTTGGGATACATTTGGATGTCACCATAGAAATCTGTTCTTTTCCTAATCATGCCCATAATTTTTTCGAGCTGTGTATGAAGTTCACTGTTATGGTGTCTTATGAATTGTGGGTACTCTTTAACTGGCCCAAAATTTTCTGTAGTATTTTTCTTTCTGTGATTTCCAATACTGCCATCATCGTATTGTTGTTTAAACATTCTGCTGCATAAAGTACTTCTCGGTGAAGTCCTGTACAGCATTGTTTAAATATAGCATTGGGGGATAGTTAATTCTTGTTTTTTATATTATTGGTGGGATAGTACACTGTTTGCATGTTACTAAATCTTGTTTAGTGGCTTCTCTCGCCAATATGTCTTGTTCAGTTGCTTCTCCTAGGTACCTGGACTCGTTAGTTCTCTCAGTGTTTCCATATTTAGTTTTCATTATCTCGGTAACTGCCTTAATGTTGGTCATAAATTTTGTTTCTTCAAAGGAGATTAGTAAGCCTGCTTTTTCAGCTTGTTCTTTCAGCAATTCTATCTGTCTAGTGGCTGTTTACATTGAGTCTGAGAAAACAACTATGTTGTCTGCAGACACTATACAGTCTATCTGTAGGTTGTTCCTTTTATAACCTAATATAACTCCCTCATTGATCTGGCTTTTGCCTAATGATAGTCTCAATTCTCTTTTGACTTTTCCTAGAACACAATTAAAGAGGAGCTGAAGGAACGAGAGAAGGAAGGAAGGAAGAGCAGATTTTAATGTCCCATTCACAGTGCCATCTTTAGAGATGGAGTGTAGGGGGTAGAGATGGTTTCCTTGTCTGACTCCAGTTTTGATTTCAGAACTTCCAGAAATTTCCCTTCTAAATTTCACTTTAGAATGGGTGTTGGTTAGTGTTTGCTTGATTAGAGCTGTGGTTTTACTATCTAAGACCATTTCAATGAAAAATAAACATTAAAGAGACAATCATAGCCAGATTCCCTACATACTGCAAAGCAGTATCCCGGAACCTGATCTATGATTTGATCATCATGAGGGAACTTAACAGTTCTCCAAAATGGCAACAATTGTTAGAATTCCCTGAAAATTTGAACATCTCCTTACTCTTCAAACAGGCGCCTTTTTGATAAAGGTGTAATATCCACCCTTGCCTTGGTTGGCGCCAAGGCAAGCTGGGAAACTAGGGAGGAATGAAGGCATTATCTGTTTTCTGAGTCCCAGGAGGTAGCACTTAGTGACTGCCTTTCTCAGCAGTTGACAGGAGGCCTATTTTTTGATGTCGGAAGCTTAGTTAGGAGTGGTATTCCAGACTTCATAAAACTCTGGAATGCGACTGTCTCAGCTCCATTCTTCTTGTTTGGATATCAGCGGTTGCAGTTAGATAGCATGCCTCGAAGAGACCAATGGCCATTACATTTAGTTCCATGCACTTGCTGCCTTGAGTCTTTTTACAGGGTGCTGCTCATGACAGTGGACAGCGACATGTAATGATGCAAGTGATAAAGTGCCGCCATTTTAATGCAATGTGAGGAATAGTTTTTGGCAGGAGTGTCGTAACATTTTGGTGGTTGCTGCAAACTTCTTTCAATATTGCCATGTAGTAAGAAGACATTACAACCATTGCTGCCTTTGTCACATTGTTCAATCACTCATGACTGCAATGATCTCTCTGGTTTAACTTGAATATTTCCCCCAACAGTATCTGCAGTGGCCACTAAGACAGTAGAGCGACAAAGGGTTCATTGTTCTCCTTAACTGAAAAAAACCAGCCATTTGCCTTAGCATTATTATGTAAACAAACCATTCTCTAGGGCTCTTGTTTTGTTTATTTACAATGTAATTAACTGACTATAACTGTCATTGCAATTAGCATTAATTATCAGTAACTGTTATTAAAATTACCATAAGTTACAGGCATGATGGCAGTCGAGCCGTGAACTTGTCTCATGTTTACCCATGTGTTAGTTAATAGCCAAATGCCTTTATCCTAAAGTGATAACTGTCATCATAAAAATGGCGTCTCTGCTCTCCCCACTAGTGCAGTGTGCTCCTATTGGTCCTTTCCCCACCACCCCTGTTAGTGTATCCAGCACCCTGAGAGGTGACTTGGCATTCTTAGTTTGTGATTTGCTTTAGTAAAATCATGAATAGTCTGCAATTTCCAGTACAATAATGCACCCCAAAGGTATTTATCGATTTCTTAAAAAGAATTCAGATATAAATATGGAACTTATCATTGTGCCTCGATAATACATTCTTGATTTGACACTCTAATATTATAGTAAAAATGTTCTTGCACAGGAATATGGGATCTAGCAGCTAATGCCATGGTGCATAATCCACAATCATGTGTAAAAATGTTTAGCAAACTAATGTCATACTGGACCAGAAATACACTATTGCCACTTTGACACTATAATGTTATAGTAAACAACACTGGGATAGGTTAACTATGCATTTTATCAGCTAGTGGAGTGAGCTCTACACAGGCAGCGCAGACTACCACCAGTCACCCTACGTGCCCCGTTCCTCCTCTTCAGGCACCTGAGTAAACACACAAACACATCGGCCACTCTCTTAGCAGCAAGCTAAGTCTCTCTCTCTCTCTCTCTCTCTCTCTCTCTCTCTCTCTCTCTCTCTCTCTCTCTGCATGATGTATATCTAACTCATAGTGCTGAAACACATGCTTCTGGTTTAGCACAGTCATAATGGTATTTCCAAATAGAAAAAGGAGTGCCCCCTTGAAAATGTCGAATCATACATTCTCAATGCCTGCATGCTGCAGATGGCAGATAAGTATTAGCGCTGGTGGAGATGGTAGAAGAATGTGACCATATATATGTTTCTAAAACATTTCTTCTTCATCCCATAGGTGAGGCAGAGCAATCACAACAGCTACCAGATGTTGGGATTATGTAGGATAACACCATCTACAGTTTAAACATCAGTGACAGCAAATGTGTTAGTGTGGAGTAGATCTTGGGTCATGAGTTCTATCCAGTGCTGGTTTCTGAAAATCCTCACTATAATGATACCAAGTCATATTATCCTTGGATGAATGGATTCGCTTATGTGAACCTTTGATGCAGTTACCATCATGTTCAATGGAATTGGTCAAGCTCTCAGTGACTCTAGGTAACCATACAGTTGCCTCAGGAGGTTTCCCGGGCAAGATCAAAATTTATAACCAGAAGTGGGAAAAAAAACAAAACAAACAAACAAACACTGTAAGTCAGTTATGCAATTCAGCATGCTCTAAGCTTACAACCATATACGTACAGATTATACAAGAAAATGTGCACCAATTTGATGGAGTTGGGGTGCCAAACTTCTAATCTGTCAGAAGAAATTGTTACTGAACTTTATGATGCACACTGTGTGTTGATATGCAGAATTTTGTATGAACCAGCCATGCCTGATATGGGTACCAAACTATGAGCAAATTTAAGCATTCATATTTATCCTCAAAGAGCAATATGTGTTTTCTTTCTCTACAAAATTCTTTACATGCTAATGTAAACCTTTAGTCATCACCATGGCTGAATGGATGAAACATCCCCATCACAAGGACTTTTCAATAATGGATTTGTCCTGCAGTGACACTGATACCAAGAAGAAGAAAAAGAAATGAACCACATCCTTTAATTATTGAACCACCTGATTGTGGAAAGACTAATGTTGCTCTGTCAATGAAAGTCAGTATGTTTTATTTGAGCTGAACATTCTCAAGAATCTGAAGCAGTTGTTCAGGGATAATGCAGATCATCTTATTGTTTTCTAACAGGACACTTTGAATTTGAAACTCATTTATCATGTATATGATGGAGTGGTCAGACACCATGCAGAATCCTCAGCTGTGAAACATTATATGTAAATTAAAGGGGGATCACTGCTGTCAGCTGCAGCAGTACATTATGCAGAATCAATGGTGATGAGTGATAATGCGTTCCAGACTGGGATTTGATCCCAGGATCTCCTGCTTGTTGGGCTGGCATGTTAATCTGTGTGCCATCTGGGACCCAGCATTATTGCAACTTGGCAGACTATTGTGGCAAGCCTCACAGCCAATCCACATTCCCACTGAGCGCCACCTATGCGCAGTCACTGTCCATTGACTCCACATTTGCTACTCTGAGGATTCCCACAGGAGATAAGATGTATTTGAGCGTCTGCACTGAAAAATATGACTGCACCATGTCTGTTCTTTTTGACATGTCCGAAAGAACAGACACAATGCAATCATATTATTGATACACCTAGCTGGGGAATGGATCCACCTTCTTCAGTGCAGATGCACAAATACATCCCATCTCCAAGCAGACATAATGCTTGTGCTGCTTGTGTCTGTGTATGTGCGGTTGGATATGGGTGTGTGTGCGAGTGTATACCTGTCCTTTTTCCCCCCTAAGGTAAGTCTTTCCGCTCCCAGGATTGGAATGACTCCTTACCCTCTCCCTTAAAACCCACATCCTTTCGCCTTTCCCTCTCCTTCCCTCTTTCCTGATGAAGCAACCATTGGTTGCGAAAGCTTGAATTTTGTGTGTATGTTTGTGTTTGTTTGTGTGTCTATCGACCTCCCAGCACTTTCTTTTGGTAAGTCACATCATCTATATGAGTTGTTAAAAGTCAGTTTAGTACATAGCACAATGTCAACAAAATTCAAAGTCATCGAGGCATGTAATGAATGCTATTTGTTGTAAATTCTGACTACCAAAATTAAGACAATTGGAGCAAGGCCATATTCTCACAGAGGCATTCAGACCGGTAACCAAAAGTCTTAAATGGCTCTCATGTAAGAGGGATGCTGGTAGAAGAGGAGGAGAAGAGATAGAAGAAGAAGAGGGATATAGTGTTAATTATTTCATTAACCACCTATGTGCTTGCAAAATAGATAGGACTTCCTGAGTCACCAGGAATAAACTGTATATGTTGGGAAGGCATCCTATACACTTAACCAGGAATTAAGTACACAGTGGAGAGGAGTGTAACTCAACACTTGGTTTAGTGGATTTGATATTCTTAAAAATCTTCAAAATCTAGATGTATTTCCCAAAAGATATACAAACGAATACTGAAACATTACATGTGACCAGCAGATCTAGGCTAAATAACTTCTCATATGGACGAAGAAAAAACCCAACGAGCAAAAAATACATGAATATTATTAGACCTACATTAGAAGCTGTACATGATGGGGGTGAAGGCATCAAAATCAGCATGAGAGAATGAAAAATCAACAATTGGCCTCTGGAGTACATACACAATGATGTTACCAAAATCATATGATGGGTAAGGCTGCTCACAGTGTTGTCCATCACAAGAAATACTGCTCACATGAATGAAATCATTTCAGTCATTTCAGAGCTTCAAGAAAGTCATATATTATATAATTGTGGAGATGGTAGTCCGAGACCTCCATAAACCAGGGCAAAAAAAATTCACATATGGGTGTGTTATAAAATATGGTTTGGATGATTTATGGCAGACAGATCTTGCAAATATGGAACAATATTCCTGAGTGAATAAAGGTTTCAAATTTATTTTAATGGTTATAGATACATACTTCAAATTCAACTGCGTCCTACCTATGATGGTGAAGACTGCTAAGGAAGCTGCAGCTGTATTTGAAGAATTGTTGTAGACAGGGACAAATTGCTGCCCAGATGACCATCAGACTGATCATGGGGTTAAATTCTACATTCACTACTTCAGGGCAGTAATGGACTGGTACAGAATACGCCACTACTTGACATTCTCCCAAGTGTTAGTGAGTACTGTGGAACATTTGAGTACAATGATAAAGTACCATATGTGGATACAGTTTAATCTTTGAGTATCATACCAATGGCTCAATATTCTCCCACAAATTATTTGCACAGTATAGCTGCTCTCAGCATAACATTATAAAAATGAGGCCTATACGTCTCCATGATAATGGGCTTCTAAATACAGTTTACAATCACATTAAAATGCTGGATTCACACTAACAGAAATTTATTGTAGGTGTTTCAGTTCATATTTCAAAATACAAGACTGTGTTTGAGAGATCTTGCCTACTGAACTGGTAATGAGAGAGATTTATAGTTTCTGAAATGTGACTAACAAACCCAACAACTTATATATTAAAGAACAGTGAAAGTGAAGAAACAGAGGAACTACAGAGAAGGTCTATAACTGGTGTGTTTCCCATTAAGAAAGTCATAAGACATTCAAAGAGCGAAAGTCTAGTCAAATGGCTTGGGTTTACATCGCATCACAAGAGCTGGGTGAATGCCAAGAATGTGGTGCCTATATAATAATGTGTGGAAACAGTCCAAGAATGAAGTTTCATAATGTGTGTCGTAGGATGCGCATCATGTATGGTGAACGTAGTAGTCTCGACAGTTTACAAATTGAATCACAGATACTTGGATATAATTATTGTGGATCAGGAACAAAACTGTAAAAACGTCTGGTGTGTGCTGAAGAGGGGATTAATCTGCTGGACAAAGTGTGTAAGGAACATGATTTTGTATACTCCACAAATAAAGGTTTAGAAGACTGTTGAGTTGCAGATCAAATTTTAGCCGATATAGCCAAGCAGATACACGGAAGTAGCAATGTAGGTATAAGCTAATGCATTACTGTATTCACAGTTGATAAAGGAATGCGTGTCAAACTTAAATTGGGTGCTGGCATAATTTTTAAATAGGTTATGACCACCACTTGTCAACCACTCAAGAACCTAAAGAAGAAACCTGTAGGATGTTTAAAAAATTGGATCCAGTCACCATTGTTGGTGGCCAAAAGTGTTCTAATGTGGAAAGGAGTAAGAACAAGAAGATGGGTCAAAACGCCTAATACTAAGGCACTGGGTGAAATTATCCCATTTTTAATTCCAGTTCTGGTCAGGTTGTAGGCTGTTTTCCTTTGACATTAGGCACTGAGGCCATATAATGGACTCTGAAGTATGCACAGAGTGCAGAACAACAACTTCAGGAAGCAAACAGACATAACAAGATTATGGAATCTGTTACTATTGTGAAAGGACCCTGTTGAAAACCATATAGGAAAGAGCACGGACTGTTTATGAGCAAAAAAAGCTCACAGCAGTACTACCCAACAGACCACTTTGAAATACAGATCTGCTTAAATTCGTCAAAAAATTCTGCATCCCAAGATTCCGTGGAGTGTTTATGAGGGATAATCTCTCGAACCACAATGTGGTACTGTAAATAATATGGCATTATGAACCTAGAGGTTGCAGGAGGATGTGGGATACTGGGTGATTTAAATCCTCCAAAAGAATTGGGCCATTACTTCACCAACAACCACATGGTCTACAATTTTTGACACTAGTAAGACTTAAATTCATGTCTCTGTGGGCATTTCTGTCTAATGTCTCTCCTTCTGGACGCATAAAAACAGACTTCATGTTCTTCAGTGCATCAGTTGATGTATAGATATGATGTCATACACTTTTACTGTGAAAGAACTATCGTTGGTATCCAACGCAAATTACTTCTCATCAGTTGATCTAAGCAATGGGGAATGCAGTATTGCATTGCTAAGGCTTGAAATGTACAACTGCACTTTGAATATCACTGATACAGACTATCGTGCATAAACAGTTTTTCAGGTATAAACACCATGGTTCATTATATTGGTGCTTCAGAACAAGAGGAAAGGAAACTTGAAGAAAGATTTGAGCGTATTCGACAACTGTAAACTAAAAAATGTTGGGGTGTTTTTAAATGGTGAATTCTGCTCATTTGGTAACTTACAGCTGAACAGGAGTAATACAGCGTACTTTTACACTACTGGCCATTGAAACTGCTATACCACGAAGATGACGTGCTACAGACGCGAAATTTAACCGACAGGAAGAAGATGTTTTTCATGGCATTCACACAAGGCTGGCGCCGGTGGCGACACCTACAACGTGCTGACATGAGGAAAGTTTCCAACCGATTTCTCACACACAAACAGCAGTTGACCGGCGTTTGCCTGGTGAAACGTTGTTGTGATGCCTCGTGTAAGGAGGAGAAATGCGTACCATCATGTTTCTGACTTTGATAAAGGTCGGATTGTAGCCTATCGCGATTGCGGTTTATCGTATCGTGACATTGCTGTTCGCGTTGGTCGAGATCCAATGACTGTTAGCAGAATATGGAATCGGTGGGTTCAGGAGGGTAATACGGAACGCCGTGCTGGATCCCAACGCCCTCGTATCACTATCAGTCGAGATGACAAGCATCTTATCCGCATGGCTGTAACGGATCGTGCAACCACGTCTCGATACTTGAGTCAACAGATGGGGATGTTTGCAAGACAACAACCATCTGCACGAACAGTTCGACGACGTTTGCAGCAGCATGGACTATGAGCTCGGAGACCATGGCTGCGGTTACCCTTGACGCTGCATCACAGACAGGAGCGCCTGCGATGGTGTACTCAACGACGAACCTGGGTGCACGAATGGCAAAACGTCATTTTTTTTTTTTTTGGATGAATCCAGGTTCTGTTTACAGCATCATGATGGTCGCATCCGTGTTTGGCGACATCGCGGTGAACGCACATTGGAGCGTTATTCGTCATCGCCATACTGGTGTATCACCCAGCGTGATGATATGGGGTGCCATTGGTTACACGTCTCGGTCACCTCTTGTTCGCATTGACGGCACTTTGAACAGTGGACGTTACATTTCAGATGTGTTACGACCCGTGGCTCTACCCTTCATACGATCCCTGCGAAACCCTTTATTTCAGCAGGATAATGCACGACGGCATGTTGCATGTCCCGTACGGGCCTTTCTGGATACAGAAAATGTTCGACTGCTGTCCTGGCCAGCACATTCTCCAGATCTCTCACCAATTGAAAACGTCTGGTCAATGGTGGCTGAGCAACTGGCTCATCACAATACGCCAGTCACTATTCTTGATGTACTGTGGTATCGTGTTGAAGCTGCATGGGCAGGTGTACCTGTACACGCCATCCAAGCTCTGTTTGACTCAACGTCCAGGCGTATCAAGGCTGTTATTACGGCCAGAGGTGGTTGTTCTGGGTACCTACTGATTTCTCAGGATCTATGCACCCAAATTGCGTGAAACTGTAATCACATGTCAGTTCTAGTATAATATAGTTGTCCAATGAATACCCGTTTATCATCTGCATTTCTTCTTATTGTAGCAATTTTAATGGCCAGTAGTGTATTATACGATATGTATTCGAAGTTTCGTTCCCTCTACTATGAGGGTGATGATGGATCCAGATGCATACTGAATCCAAATACGTTTAAAGAATTAGTGTCTATTATCATGACGGAGCCCTCGAAGCAGAACGAGCTCATTAAGGGTACACCAGTTGATGTCTATATAGGATTTGAGTCTTCAGACAATTTTCCTAAACAAACTGCTACGTGCACACCGTTGTTGCATGATAGGGTGGTGAATTATTGTCCACTGAACAGAATAGTACATCGAGCAGTTTAAATTAACGAGTGATGGATCACATCCGTGGCATTTCACGATGGGATCTCAGATTGCGAACATTATTGCTGATGCACTAGGTTTTTTTTACGACGAATACAAGCAGTTCGTGCTTAAGGACCTGGCATTTCTTGCTGTGAAACGTGAAAGGCCTACAGCGAGCAGGGGTCAGTGTGCTCCTTGCAGCCCCCCTCGCAGTCTGTGCATCTCTATAAAGAAATCCACTGTTGCAAACATACTTGCTTTTGCGAACACTGGACGTGTAACAGCGACATTCTCTACGAAAGCTGAAGCTCAAAAACCGTTCAAATCTATTGCCCCCCTTCTTGCAGCGGTGTACCGTAGGTCTCTAGAAGAGCGTAACGTTCCAAAGGATTGGAAAAGGGCACAGGTCACCCCGTTATCAAGAAGGGACGTCGAACAGATGTGCAGAACTATAGACCTATATCTCTAACGTCTATCAGTTGTATAATTTTGGAACACTTTTATGTTCGAGTATAATGACTTTTCTGGAGACTAGAAATCTACTATGTAGGAGTCAGCATGGGTTTCGAAAAAGACGATCGTGTGAAACCCAGTTCGCACTATTCGTCCACGAACCATAGACGCGGGTTCCCAGGTAGATGCCGTGTTTCTTGACTTCCGCAAGGCGTTCGATACAGTTCCCCACAGTCGTTTAATGAACAAAGTAAGAGCATATGGACTATCAGACCAGTTGTGTGATTGGATTGAAGAGTTCCTAGATAACAGAACGCAGCATGTCATTCTCAATGGAGAGAAGTCTTCCGAAGTAAGAGTGACTTCAGGTGTGCCGCAGGGGAGTGTCGTAGGACAGTTACTATTCACAATATACATAAATGACCTTGTGGATGACATCGGAAGTCCACTGAGGCTTTTTGCGGATGATGCTGTGGTATATCGAGACGTTGTAACAATGGAAAATTGTACTGAAATGCAGGAGGATCTGCAGCGAATTGACGCATGGTGCAGGGAATGGCAATTGAATCTCAATGTAGAAAAGTGTAATGTGCTGCGAATACATAGAAAGAAAGATCCCTTATCATTTAGCTACAATGTAGCAGGTCAGCAACTGGAAGCAGTTCATTCCATAAATTATCTGGGAGTACGCATTAGGAGTGATTTAAAATGGAATGATCATACACTCCTGGAAATTGAAATAAGAACACTGTGAATTCATTGTCCC
The DNA here is from genome assembly GCF_023864275.1 of Schistocerca cancellata. NCBI lineage: Eukaryota > Metazoa > Arthropoda > Insecta > Orthoptera > Acrididae > Schistocerca > Schistocerca cancellata. Next base: position 205,577,866 of record NC_064629.1, on the reverse strand, counting down.
AGGAAGGGGAAACTTTATTGACACATTCCTGGGGTCAGATACATCACATGATCACACTGACAGAACCACAGGCACATAGACACAGGCAACAGAGCATGCACAATGTCGGCACTAGTACAGTGTATATCCACCTTTCGCAGCAATGCAGGCTGCTATTCTCCCATGGAGACTATCGTAGAGATGCTGGATGTAGTCCTGTGGAACGGCTTGCCATGCCATTTCCACCTGGCGCCTCAGTTGGACCAGCGTTCGTGCTGGACGTGCAGACCGCGTGAGACGACGCTTCATCCAGTCCCAAACATGCTCAATGGGGGACAGATCCGGAGATCTTGCTGGCCAGGGTAGTTGACTTACACCTTCTAGAGCACGTTGGGTGGCACGGGATACATGCGGACGTGCATTGTCCTGTTGGAACAGCAAGTTCCCTTGCCGGTCTAGGAATGGTAGAACGATGGGTTCGATGACGGTTTGGATGTACCGTGCACTATTCAGTGTCCCCTCGACGATCACCAGTGGTGTACGGCCAGTGTAGGAGATCGCTCCCCACACCATGATGCCGGGTGTTGGCCCTGTGTGCCTCGGTCGTATGCAGTCCTGATTGTGGCGCTCACCTGCACGGCGCCAAACACACATACGACCATCATTGGCACCAAGGTAGAAGCGACTCTCATCGCTGAAGACGACACGTCTCCATTCGTCCCTCCATTCACGCCTGTCGCGACACCACTGGAGGCGGGCTGCACGATGTTGGGGCGTGAGCGGAAGACGGCCTAACGGTGTGCGGGACCGTAGCCTAGCTTCATGGAGACGGTTGCGAATGGTCCTCGTCGATACCCCAGGAGCAACAGTGTCCCTAATTTGCTGGGAAGTGGCGGTGCGGTCCCCTACGGCACTGCGTAGGATCGTACGGTCTTGGCGTGCATCCGTGCGTCGCTGCGGTCCGGTCCCAGGTCGACGGGCACGTGCACCTTCCGCCGACCACTGGCGACAACATCGATGTACTGTGGAGACCTCACGCCCCACGTGTTGAGCAATTCGGCGGTACGTCCACCCGGCCTCCCGCATGTCCACTATACGCCCTCGCTCAAAGTCCGTCAACTGCACATACGGTTCACGTCCACGCTGTCGCGGCATGCTACCAGTGTTAAAGACTGCGATGGAGCTCCGTATGCCACGGCAAACTGGCTGACACTGACGGCGGCGGTGCACAAATGCTGCGCAGCTAGCGCCATTCGACGGCCAACACCGCGGTTCCTGGTGTGTCCGCTGCGCCGTGCGTGTGATCATTGCTTGTACAGCTCTCTCGCAGTGTCCGGAGCAAGTATGGTGGGTCTGACACACCGGTGTCAATGTGTTCTTTTTTCCATTTCCAGGAGTGTATAAAGTTGATCGTCGATAATGCAGATGCCAGACCGAGATTCATTGGAAGAATCCTAAGGGAATGCAATACGAAAACAAAGGAAGTAGGTTACAGCACGCTTGTTCGCCCACTGCTTGAATACTGCTCAGCAGTGTGGGATCCGTAACAGATAGGGTTGATAGAAGAGATGGAGAAGATCCGACGGAGAGCAGCGCGCTTCGTTACAGGATCATTTAGTAATCGCGAAAGCGTTACGGAGATGATAGATAAACTCCAGTGGAAGACTCTGCAGGAGAGACGCTCAGTAGCTCGGTACGGGCTTTTGTTGAAGTTTCGAGAACATACCTTCACTGAGGAGTCAAGCAGTATATTGCTCCCTCCTACGTATATCTCGCGAAGAGACCATGAGGATAAAATCAGAGAGATTAGAGCCCACACAGAAGCATACCGACAATCCTTCTTTCCACGAACAATACGAGACTGGAATAGAAGGGAGAACCGATGGAGGTACTCAAGGTACCCTCCGCCACACACCGTCAGGTGGCTTGCGGAGTATGGATGTAGATGAAGATGTAGATGTAGAAATGTGCTAAAGTTCAGAGGACTGTATTATGGTTAACGCTAGATCACCAATCAAAGAACTGGGATGAACCTGACCTGTCTCTGGAACATGCACTGACGACGTTTCGGAATTTCGATCACAACGATAGCGTTGTTTATATCAAAGGCAGTGAGACGGTGTGTTGGATGGGGGAAATATTCAAATGTGGTTCAATACGCGATCTCGGGTTGGATGGGTGCCCAGGAATCCTCCAACTCGAGAACATGTATGGAGAAGAAGAGGAAGGAAAAACCAATGCTTTTATTTCCACTTCAAATAATGTGAAATTACTTTTAAGTCGGGTGACCAAAAAATGAGTTTTTTAAACAAAATTTTGCATTTTACTTATTCTCTTCCCCTTACACCAACAGAATTTCAATGGTGAGCATGTAACTACCACCACATGTGCTGCCTGTGGTTTGGTTCTAGAATTCGAGACAGAATTTCAGACAGTTCTCTAATACATTTTCCGACCCAGAGTCAGTCACGTGCTTGTATCTCTCACATTCTGACATGAGCTGACCGGGTAATGTATGACCAAGCAATCATTTCTTGAATTATCTTACATTTGTCTGCAAATCCACCATGTGGATTATCTGCGTTCATCGCAGTGACCATGTGGCCAGCGGCCGCTCTTTTTACGGTGCAGTTCGCTACATCGGGGCAGACATGTCTGTATGTTTAGAACAGTGGGTTGCTTCATAGAGATGCACAGACTGCGAGGGGGCTGCAAGGAGCACACTGACCTCTGCTCTCTGTACGTCTTTCACGTTTCACAGCATTTGCTTTTCGTTAAGGAGAGATGCATCCTGCTGACGTAACCGTACCGAATAACAGCAGTACATGCACTGCATTTATCACTTCTCCCATAGCCAAGTGTAGATATGACTAGTGCATTCGTTAAGATCACATACACAGCGAAGCGTTAAGGAAGGCCCACGCGTGTGTAAATGATCAACAGCATCCGCCTTAAGAACTTATCGTGTCAAACAGTGCCAAGATGCACACCAGCATAAATATAAGAGAGATCTAGTTAGTGTGCTGTAAGGAGCACTGTTTGCTCTGGCATATGGAGTTTGTGTATGTCTAATACAAAAATTTACTGGAGGACTGTGCTCTTCCTGTATCATTGTACTTTGGTGGAGGTTGTGTGCCTCAAAATTTATAAGGAGCGATCAGAGGGTTTCCATTTGAGGATGTTATTGCAGTGTATATGCAATCTAGCACGTCTCTGATATGGTTATATAAGCACAGAAATGCGTGCAGTAAATGCGGAAATGTGAACTATGGTGACATTACTACGTAATGTGTCCAAACACGACCGGTGTGCCGTTATGCTTTTCTTGCCTGCTGAAGGACAAACAACTATAGACATCCATAGGAGAATGAAGAATGTGTGTGGGGCAGCTTGTCTGTCAAAACCCACCACTGTGGAATGGCGTACCAGGGGGTACTGCTCCTTCATGATAATACACGTCCCCATATCGCAAATGTCGTAATGCAGATGTTACGCCAAATCAAGTGGGAGACACTTGATCACCCGCCCTTTAGTGCTGACCTCTCCCCATGTGATTATCACGCCTTCAGTCCCTTAAAAGAGAACTTGAAAGGTCGACGATTCCTGTCATATGAGGATGTTCAGCAGCCAATTATGGACTTCTTCACGCAGTATGTCACAGTGTTTTACCAAATGGGTATTTTCAAGCTGGTGTGTTGGTGGAATGATTGCCTCCATGCTTACGACGATTTTGTCTGATTGGCATTCCGATTTTGTACTGTACGGGCTTCGAACGGAAACTTTTTTATCCCTCCCCCCTCCCCCCCCCCCTATTTATACAGCACATGACTTGGCTGTGGTGCAGTATCTGCTCTGGCAGACGTTGTGTGGTACAAATGTTTCTCATATAGTGCACAGTACCCTACTGTGCGTGCATCAGTGCCAGTCATGTCTTCTGCCGGCAGATAGTATTTGCCTGGTACAAAAATGTATTATACAGCGGATAGGACTTTACTGTGGAGCACTGTCTGCTCTGGTGGACGTTGTCTTCTATAATATTTATTATATATCACACACAGTGCTCGCTGTATCAGCACTAGATGTGTCTGCTCCCACAGACAGTCTGTCTGATAATAAGTTTAGTGTACAGGGCGGTCAGAAGCAGTCTGAAAAGCTTTTAAGGGTGTTATCAGGTATGTTACGCTGAGAAATAATTGTTAAGAAAAAAATTATGTACTTTGCGCCGTTTACAAGCTATTTAGCACTGAAGTTAACCAATTGGGCCATTGTGCATGCAAATTCAAGTGGCCCATCGGGTACAATTAGTGTTAGTTGTTCTCATACACCAAAGAGCCAAAGAAAGTGGTTCACCTGCCTAATATCGTGTAGGGGCCCCGCAAGCATACAGATGTGAAGGAACACGACGTGGCACTGACTCGACTAATATCTGAAGTAGTGCTGAAGGGAAATGAAACCGTGAATCCTGTCCATAAAGCCGTAAGAGTACGATGGGATGGAGATCTTTTCTGAACAGCACGTTGCAAGGCATCCCAGGTATGCTCAATAATGTTCGCGTCTGAGGTGTTTGGTGGGCAGTGGAAGTGTTTAAACTCAGGAGAGTGTCCCTGGAGCCACTCTGTAGCAATTGTGGGTGTGTGGGATGTCACATTGTCATGCTGGAATTGCCCAAGTCCAACGGAATGCACAATGGACATGAATGGATGCAGGCAACCAGACAGAATGCTTACGTATGTGTCACCCTTCAGAGTCGTATGTAGACGTATCAAGGGTCCCATATCACTCCAACTGCACTCTCCCCACACCATTACAGAGCCTCCACCAGCTTGAACAGTTCCCTGCTGACATGCAAGGTCCATGGTTTAATGAGGCTTTCTCCATACCTGTAAACGTCCAGCTGCTTGATACAATTTGAAATGAGACTCGTCTGACCAGGAAACATCGTCATCAGTCCAATGTCGGTGTTGACGAGGCATAAAGCTTTGTTTCGTGCAGTCATCAAAGGTATACTAGTGGGCCTTCAGCTCCGAAAGCCCATATCGATGATGTTTTGTTGAATGGTTCACACGCTGATTCTTACTGATGGATGGCCCAGCATGGAAATCTGCAGCAATTTGCGGAAGCCTTGCACTTCTGTCACGTTGAACGATTCTCTTCAGTCGTCGTTGATCTCGTTCTTGCAGGATCTTTTTCTGTCCTCAGCGGTGTCAGAGATTTGATGTTTCACCGGATTCCTGATATTCACGGTACACTCGTAAAATGGTCGTACGGGAAAATCCCCACTTCATCGCTACCTTGTAGGTGCTGTGTTCCATCGCTCATGCGCCGACTATAACACCACGTTCAAACTCACTTAAATCTTGATAACCTGCCATCGTAGCAGCAGTAACCGACCTAACAACTGCGCCAAACACTTGTTCTCCTATATAGGCGTTGCTGACGGCAGCGCCGTATTCTACCTGTTTACATATCTCTGTATTTGAATACGCATTCCTATACGAGATTCTTTGGTGCTTCAGCGTAGCATAGATGGTAGTGCACAAGACTGTTCAGCTTTAGGCTTGGGTTCTATCCTGTCTAATGTTCAGTTTTTGTATCGCCATTTTGTTCAGTTTAAGGAAACAAAAGAAAGAACATGTTTGGTGACACCATCTCTCGTGGGCTACTTGAATCTGCACATGCAACGGCATGACTCGTTAATTTCGATACTAATTAATTCGGAAATGGCACAATTTACCGAAGTTTTTCTTAACAATTATTTCTCAGCACAATCTACTCTGCAACACCCTTACAAGCTTTTCAGATTGTTTTTGACTAGAATGTGTCGTGCAGAACCTGCACTATAACCACAGATTATGCCCATGTCTGGGCTATACTATATCATAATAATCATACAGTACCAGATATAAAAAGCGAAAATTACTGTTTCAGTCTGCAGCTACATCATTGTTCTCTGTTCTAACTGGCAAAGACATTTGATGTCAACATCCGCCCCAATAGCTGAATGGTCAGCGCGTTGGATTGTCACGCACGGGGGTCCGAGTTCGATTCCCGGATGTTGAAGGAGATTTTCTCCCCTCAGGGACTGGGTGTTGTGCTGTCCTCATCATCATTTCATCCCCTTTGTCGACACGCAAGTGCCCAATGTGGCATCGCACTGAATAAGACTTGCACTTGGCAGCTGAACTTCCTGCCTGGGAACTCCCGGCCACTGACGCCATACGATCATTTCAATTTTTCATTGATGTCAGCGTTCTCTGCTCCGATTGGCTGAAATTATGGTACAGGGGGAGCTCTATTGGTCAGATATAACCCCACCACAGACGCTAGGTGACCCCAGCAGTGTACTATTAATAGGTCTTACTGTCGGACCACACTTCAATCTTGATCAAACAGCCACCAGAACCACTTGAAGCGATGAAGTGTCAGCAGTCTATTTGACTCTCCTCTGATTCAGAGACAGGCAAGAGAGGTTGCGTTGATGGTGGTATGTATCGAGAGCTTCATGTGTGTCTGTTTACTCGATCATTGCTGGTTTGGACCTGTAGTTCAAGAACCGCTAATGGGAGACTTCTGTAATTCTTAGTGCACATCTTTATACAGGCTGATTGTTTTAACTTGAGATAACTAAATATCTCAAAAAGGAAGCATCTTACGAAAAAATGTTCTAGGTGAAAAGTTAATATTTGTAAAGGAGACATCTGTCTGTACTACTGTGGGCTACCTCTTAACCACCCTTCGTATTTTTAAATGAGATCATTCATTTCCATTGCATATTCGGATTCGGATTCTATGCCAAAAGATAAGAATGGTTAATTAAAATAAATTGTTTCCCATTCATGGTAGATGGCGCTGTAATCGATAAATATCAAGTGTGCCTGTTTTTCCAATTCATTTACGATGTAAAAGTAAACTTTCATGTTCTAACGGTTGATACTGATGTTCAAACTGTTGCTTGAGTGTTGCAAATGTGACTGAACAGTGTAAATAATATGACTAGACATTGAAATTTCTGGCAAATAAGCTATCTGTATGATAACGTGGTTTTCTGTTCTCTACAGGTTGATTGTGGTGAATTCCCAAACCATCGGTATGCTTGATTTCAGTGGACACACTCAAAAGCCGCCATCAGAGTGACCTCCATAACCCTATCACTGGCCACTATGCAGCTACTGGTAGGATACAAACCACAACGATTATAATAAGGTAACATGTCCATTAAGTGATAGTGGCAGGCGCATCTGCCATGGATACTCGCCGAAAACAAGCCCCCAATGGTGAGAGGCAAGAGGACTCACCGAAATCAGGAATCCCAAAGATGAGAGGAAAGGGGCTCACTGATATCAGTCATCCTGATGGAAACAGAAAGCTATTGTACGTCCACGTTGTTGTTCTAGGATTATGTTAAATGTAGTTTCTAACCAGACCTTGAAATGGCTAAACATATTGTACTATACAATCACATTTGCAACACTAAAGAAAAATTTCGAACATTAATATCAACTGTTAGATTAAAAAGGTTTATATTTACATCATAAATGGAATGTATAATCAAATGTGTTGATACTTAATTGCAAAAATAGGCACACATGAGATTTGTCGGTAATAGTACCATCTACCACTAATGAAAAACAATGGTTTGAGTAAACCAAATGTATTTTTTGTCATAAAATGCTAATATGTAATAAAATTGGGTGGTTCCCATTTGAAAATGTAAAGTTGACCCAGATCACACAGGAGGGGTGGTTAGGAGGTGGCCAGTTGTAGCACAGACATATGTCTTCTTTACTAATGTTAATTTTTCACCTAGAACATTGTTTTGTACAATGCATTGTTCTCCAGATTTTTAGTTGTCTCAAGTTTAAAAAAAACACCCTGCATATATGTGTGTGGATATTACTACGATTATCTAACGTATGTCTTCTTCTTTTTCTTCGCAGATTTGTTTCAGTGAAGTTGCAGAGGTGAATATTGCCCAGGACGAGCCAGCCCTCCTATGTCTGAGTGCCTCAAGAGCATGGTCACCTGGCAAGTTGACACGTTGGGAGCAGGCAGTCCACTGGCTCCACAACATGTTGCATCCTAATGCGATTTCTCCTCCTCTTCTGAGTTTGAGTTTTTCTTAGGTATGGTACTTACACAATATCATCTGTTTTCTTTTTTATAGAAATACCTCATGTAATCTCAGTAATGTTTCTTCCGCTGCCTGCAGTAACTTTCCATACTTAAATGATATGCTTAAAACATGTTCCTTTGTTTCTGTATGTATTCGATAACGATAAGGGTGTGAGGGTTATGGTTGTGATTAAGATCTGGCGATGCTACTCTGAGGTGGCCTACAAACAGATCCAGAGGCAGACTGGAGTCAGCAACAACACTGCCCCCTAACCCATTGGTAATGCCTCCTGTGCCGCCAAGACGCTCAGGCCCCTTACCGATGCATCCTCTGCATATATATCCATCACGGATGCAGCACTCCTGTCTATGGTGCTGTCACTTCCCCTGGGACCATCAAGGATGCACTACCCACATATGAGACCATCACAGTTGCAGTCCCTGTGTGCAGGGTCCTAATGGATGCAAACTCTGTGACATCACCATGGCGTCGCTCCCCATCTGCGGCGCCATCTCCTCGCCAGCGGTCATCTAATTATGGTCACCAGCCGGCCAGCCGTAGCTCTTTCGCCCATTCTATTGGACTGGGACTGGGCCAGGTCAGTCACATGCCAGCATTACAGAACGGATCTCATATGCCCACATAAATATATCTATTATGGACTACATAGACCTTGACCTTTTCCTTAACATGTGTATACCCGCTCTGGAAAGGGATTTCTCTAAAATATTAAAAGATCCACATTATCCTGCCACTAAGTGCAGTGCAATACTATGCTGCGAACTATTGTATTCCCCCCCCCCCCCCCCAAATGAGAATTTCTCTAAAATAGTGACACAACGAACTGTTAGAAATCGGTTACTTCAAGGAGAGCTCCGTGCCACATGCGCTGTAGCGTGCATTCTATTGACGCCGAACCACCGCCATTTGTGGTTCGCCCTCAGTAGCTGAGTGGTCAGCGCGACAGAATGTCTGTCACATGCCAGCATTACAGAACGGATCTCATATGCCCACACAAATATACCTATTGTGGACTACATAGACCTTGACCTTTTCCTTAACGTGTGTATACCCGCTCTGGAAAGGGATTTCTCTAAAATATTAAAAGATCCACATTATCCTGCCACTAAGTGCAGTGCAATACTATGCTGCGAACTATTTTATCTATTTTATTCCCCTCCCCCCCCCCCCCCACAAAATGAGAATTTCTCTAAAATAGTGAGACAACGAACTGTTAGAAATCGATTACTTCGAGGAGAGCTCCGAGCCACATGCGCTGTAGCGCGCATTCCATTGACGCCGAACCACCGCCATTTGTGGTCCGCCCTCGGTAGCTGAGTGGTCACCGCGACAGAATGTCAATCCTAAGGGCCCGGGTTCGATTCCCGGCCGGGTCGGAGATTTTCTCCACTCAGGGACTGAGCGTTGTGTTGTCCTAATCATCACCATTTCATCCCTATCGACGCGCAAGTAGCCGAAGTGGTGTCAAATCGAAAGACTTGCATCCGGCGAACGGTCTACCAGACGGGAGGCCCTAATCACGTGATCGCCATTTGTGACTTCAGTGGTGGCAAGCGAGAGCTCATTGGATTGCAGGTTGGATGTCTGTTATGTTTTTTGTTGAAAGCTGATTCTACACTGGTACCAGTGATGGCCGTGTGTCGGTTAGAAGGCCAGTTGAGGGCCTGCAACCAATTGTCTACGTGGTAGACACTCTGGACCCATAATTGCAGCTGTGATCTTGGATGCAATTCCGTATGACAGCAGGAGTACTCTCGTAGTTATCCCACGCATTCTGACTACAAATATTTACATGAGTTTCGTGATTAGACCTGTTATGCTGCTGTTACGTCTGCCACAGACGGCCCCTGCCAGGCAGACTACACTCAAGACACCCCTGTGTACGATATAACAAACACAAGCACTTTCAGGCGCAACCAAGAGGAAAACAATTCTTCAAAACAAACAGAACTTGCTAGAGACTAATGCGAACCTTTATCTGCAGAGGTCACCTCACAGATACAGGGAAAGTTGGAGTACTCCGCCGGCCTCCTCCGGCTTTATAAGGCCAGCACAGTAGGAGTACAGCCAGTTCCTCGCCGAGCTAGGAGCAGCTCCGACGGACCTCACCGACGCTCTATAAGTTATTTGTTTTTGTGTGTATATAGTGATTGTTCGAGAAGTGTAGTTCAGTTTCAATAAACGACATTGTACTGAGTGTTCTACAATACTGAGCATTCTTCAGCTGCCACTCATGAACAACATTCCAGGGGGTGTTTTCTACCAAAACAACACTCAGCAACGTACCGTAGTTGTAACCAAACATGCTCTACAGAGTGTCGACATGTTGCCTCGGCCTGCTCGATCACGATCTGTCTCCAATCGTGCAGATGTGGGACATCATTGGACAACAACTCCACCGTCATCCTGAACCAGTATTAACCGTCCCTGTACTGATTGAGCAAGTGCAACAGGCATGGAACACCATCCCACAAACTGACATCCAGCACATGTACAACACATTTACAAGCTAACATTCAACATCTGGTAGTTACATCGGTTATTAATGTACCAGCATTCCACATTTGAAGTGGCTTATCTCGCGCTTACGTTAACCTGTGATCTTGCAATGTTAATCAAATGGTTCAAAGCCTCTGAGCACTATGCGACTTCACTTCCGAGGTCATCAAATCGTTCAAATGGCTCTGAGCACTATGGGACTTAACATCTTAGGTCATCAGTCCTCTAGAACTTAGAACTACTGAAACCTAACTAACCTAAGGACATCACATACATCCATGCCCGAGGCAGGATTCGAACCTGCGACCGTAACGGTGGATCGGCTCCAGACTGTAGCGCCTAGAACCGCACGGCCACTCTGGCCGGCGCAATGTTAATCACTTACACATGTTACCTAGACAAATGTATCCCCGAAATTTCATTATTCTAAATTACACTACTTGCCATTAAAATTGCTACACCAAGAAGAAATGCAGATGATAAACGAGTATTCATTGGACAACTATATTATACTAGAACAGACATGTGGTTACATTTTCACGCAATTTGGGTGCATAGATCCTGAGAAATCAGTATCCAGAACAACCACCTCTGGCCGTAATAACGGCCTTGATACGCCTGGGCATTGAGTCAAACAGAGCTTGGCTAGCGTGTACAGGTACACCTGCCCATGCAGTTTCAACACGATACCACAGCTCATCAAGAGTAGTGACTAGCGTATTGTGACGAGCCAGTTGCTCGGCCACCATTGACCAGACGTTTTCAATTGGTGAGAGATCTGGAGAATGTGCTGGCCAGGGCAGCAGTCGAACATTTTCTGTATCCAGAAAGGCCCGTACAGGACCTGCAACATGCGGTCGTGCATTATCCTGCTGAAATGAAGGGTTTCGCAGGGATCGAATGAAGGGTAGAGCCGCGGGTCGTAACACATCTGAAATCTAACGTCCACTGTTCAAAGTGCCGTCATGCGAACAAGAGGTTCAAAAATGGTTCAAATGGCTCTAAGCACTATGGGACTTAACATCTGAGGTCATCAGTCCCCTAGACTTAGAACTAATTAAACCTAACTAACGTAAGGGCATCACACACATCCATGCCCTTGGGGATTCGAACCTGCGACCGTAGTGGTCGCGCGGTTCCAGACTGTAGCGCCTAGAACAGCTCGGCCACATTGGCCTGCGAACAAGAGGTGACCGAGACGTGTAACCAATGGCACCCCATATCATCACGCTGGGTGATACACCAGTATGGCGATGACGAATAACGCTTCAATGTGCGTTCACCGCGATGTCGCCAAACACGGATGCGACCATCATGATGCTGTAAACAGAACCTGGATTCATCCAAAAAAAAAAAAAATGACGTTTTGCCATTAGTGCACCCAGGTTCGTCGTTGAGTACACCATCGCAGGCGCTCCTGTCTGTGATGCAGCGTCAAGGGTAACCGCAGCCATGGTCTCCGAGCTCATAGTCCATGCTGCTGCAAACGTCGTCGAACTGCTCGTGCAGATGGTTGTTGTCTTGCAAACGTCCCCATCTGCTGACTCAGGGATCGAGACGTGGTTGCACGATCCGTTACAGCCATGCGGATAAGATGCCTGTCATCTCGACTGCTAGTGATACGAGGCCGTTGGGATCCAGCACGGCGTTCCGTATTACCCTCCTGAACCCACCGATTCCATATTCTGCTAACAGTCATTGGATCTCGACCAACGCGAGCAGCAATGTCGCGATACGATAAACCGCAATCGCGATGGGCTACAATCCGACCTTGATCAAAGTCGGAAACGTGATGGTACGTATTTCTTCTCCTTACACGAGGCATCACAACAACGTTTCACCAGGCAACGCTGGTCAACTGCTGTTTGTGTATGAGAAATCGGTTGGAAACTTTCCTCATGTCAGCACGTTGTAGGTGTTGCCTCCGGCGCCAACCTTGTGTGAATGCTCTGAAAAGATAATCATTTGCATACCACAGCATCTTTTTCCTGTCGGTGGTGTAGCAATTTTAATGGCCAGTAGTGTAATTATTTTTTAGTGTTGCGATTTTTTTCTGTGATTGTATAACAACTGTGTATGATACTCATGACGTCTTTGTTGGAGTATCATTAACAATCTCCACATAGCTTATGTGCAATTAATTAAAACTATAATCAGACAGAACATAGTTTACAATCTTCTCTCGTTCCTGACTGTGTGGAAGATTTACTTGCACTCCAGTTAACTTCTGTGTGTTCTTATTGCTGCCAGTAGACAAATTGCAGAACGCTGTTAAATACAGTGCCGCGGCTGTTTTATAAGCTATCTGATAATTTACCCCACATTGAAATGGATGGCACAGAGCACACCATAGCATGTTAAAAAAATACTGTTTTTGGCATTTAGACAGTCAAACATGCACATTCCATTTCACAGTTATAAATCATACCGTGTGCTCTGAGTCTAGTGTATTATGGAGAACTTTCCAAAATAAAATTAATGCCAGGTGCAACGATAAAAATAAAAATTAAAGTTAAAAGAAGTTTTGAAGAAATTTTTTTTACTTTAACCTGTGGAAAAAACGGAATCACTGACATATTTTGACTAAAAATAATATAAAAACATCTCAATGCTTATAGATGCATGTGATACATATTTTATCATGAAAACATAAAACTATTCCGAGGTAAAAAAGAAAATACCGTAAGAGGTGTGAACCGTTCTGCCTGTATAACGGAAAATGTCACCTTTGATGAATTTGCGTTCTGCCGGAGTGAGTTTAATTTTGGTAACATCTGAGACACCATTATTGTGTCGTGTCCTGCATGAACGCATTTTATTTACGAGCTCTGCGTGGGTCCTTACATGCCACTGCCAGGATTTTAGTTCCGAAGACTCGCCTAATACGACTGAGAGTATTCCGTACGTCCCAAAAAATTTTTAATTGCAGCTCTTAATGACCTTTTGCCACTGTGCCTATCACCATTATCGCCGATAAGCACTATACATAAGTAAGTGCAGGTACTTCCAGGCCAACGTTTCTGTTGACATGGAGCAAAATATATATTTGGTTTTGGTTTTGTAAAACTCAATTTTATCGAAGCATCCGAAGAGACTATTATCTTCAGATTGGAACCTAGCGCGCAAAGCAGACAAAAAACGGAAATATCTGAGCCAGAGAAATTAATGTTTTCATGGAGATAACTCTCTATTTTACCAGCCGTCGAATACTCTCCTCTGTCGTATTTCTGTGCACTAGCTTTTTGCCAAAATCGTCAAATGGTTCAAATGGCTCTGAGCACTATGGGACTTAAAATATGAGGTCATCAATCCCCTAGAACTTAGAACTACTTAAACCTAACTAACCTAGGGGCATCACACACATCCATGCCCGAGGCAGGATTCGAACCTGCGACCGTAGCGGTCGCGAGGTTCCAAACTGAAGCGCTTAGAACCGATCGGTCACACTGGCCGGCCCAAAAACGTCAAATTCCATAATTTCTGTTTTGATTTATGTTCCTTTCTTGGATAATCAAAACATTGGCTCACGTCTAGAGATTCTGCTGATGTTACTGCACTGTTAATAAGGAATAGAGTCGATTCGGAAATACCACAAAGTTTTGTTGCCATTTTAAGAACTTATGCAAAATTTATATTATTATTGGTTTCTTCACTGTTGGCCAGCTCAGTAAAAAAAAGTCTTCAATATGTTCGATACGACAATTCTGTTTTTTTTTTTTTTTTTTTTCGAAATGCTTTCTTCCCTTTACGCACACCGACTAGAACAACACGATCTGCAGGCCCTTGCTCCTGCATTTCCTTCACTATCAAACACACGTTAATGCACTGTTCCATGGAAGATTGAAACCGTGGTATCAACCAGAAACACACAACATTCAGTTGGCACTGACCCACTGAACTATTACAGTGTACCTAACGACAAAAAGCTATGGGGCGGGCGATTCACAGTACTTAGCACTTGCGGACTGCAGGGAGCGGGTGTGACCTTGAAGCATCTAATTTCGTGGCGGCCTCTACAGCCGAGTTTCAGGTTACTTTATAAACATTGGTAAAACAGCTACTGACAACTTCTCTCACTGCTGTGCTTGTGATTTGACATGTAAGTTTTGTATGTATCTTTACTCTATTTCTGGAGCTTGTCCGCATTGAACCATCTTATCGTTGTCGAAAGATCCACCTCCAGATGCTATCCCAGACGTAAAGCTGGTGAGTTCACCTCTGGATGCTACCTTGGACACAATGCATATTGTTCCAACTCGAAACAATATTCCAGACCTATCCTGTATCCTAGGAGACCCTGTGACACACCAGCGCATTCACAAAATAGTACATTTGGGCTGGGTGTTTACAGTTGGTATGCATCTACAGGCAATTGTAAAAGGAGGAACCAGTAACCAGGAGTAACATCATGATCATGTGACCAGAAGTGTCACCATCTGGGATCTTTAGTGTATATAAGAAGCTCTGAAAGGAAGTCTCTCTAACATAGTGGATGTAAACCTATGAAACTAAGTCTGTGATGAGTCAAATGTTATATCTTGCACTGTTTTATGTATGATACCCATAGCCTGTACAGAATGAAAATACGCCTGCATTCATCTCTTGAAGCAAAGGCATTGTGCAGTTCAACACATGATGTGTGAGACACTGGGTTTGTTCGCCTTTTATACTAGTAACGGTGAGCAAACTGTGTGTTTATAATGTGGCAGAGGTTTGGAAGCTTATGAAGGAAAGCACATCTATGGGTCGAACATGCTGGGTGGTTTCCCAAGTGTTTGTTTGTCGATCTTGGGACAGGTAAATATTTTGTAGAAAATATTTTTCAGCACAAAGACGCAATAACTACTGCAAAGGGTGTAACTGATGTTAAACATCCATCAGAACAGCATGTAATTGTGAGAGCTTTTGACAATGCTCGCTTGCATTTGCTCCCAGAAAGAGATGGAAGTGCTATTCCTTCCATACAGACATATTGTTGCTTGCATTAAATGTGCCCTCACCTTTTCCTATGTGCTGTGTATTGGACTTCTGTTTCGATCACAGTGAGATAATCTTTGATGTACTAAATCCAATATCAATGAATTAACAGTCTTAAATTGCTTTGTGTGGGTCGTAAAATGAGGCCAATAAAATTATTTGTTATTTATTATGTGAGTTTCTATTTCTTATAAAAATTTTCATTCATTATAGCTCAGCCAGTTAGAGGTAGCATAGTATTAGGACTACTCTATTTCCTATAAACCCCTGCAGTTATCTCACTGACTGACATACAATGGCTGTACATTTATATACATTTTTAAATGACATTAGAATTTAAAAAGAGACAGGAATAGGTGGGGGGGGGGCAATTAATTATTTTGTCAAAAGAGATTGTTATTTTACTATGTATATTTTTATACATCATTAATATACATTGTGGTAAATAAAGCACCATCATTAAAATAGTACCATTCATTTTTTCCCTCAGAACAACTCTTAGGTCAACTCTTAATATGATAGCTCTGATTACATCGTGATCTTAAAACTTCTTTCGAAAAAACTGACCAACATGAAGGAACCACGAATTTACTCTCCAAACGTAGAACTTTCAGACAAGAGTCTGTACACTGCCACCGTTTGTTGATGTAGACAGTCTTCCACAGGGTTAAAAAACAACGTTTTATCCCATGCAGAGTACTGTTGTTAGGACATTTAGGTCTGCACAATGCAGTTCTCTATAATCTGTTAACAAGCAATCTGCAACGTGAGAATAGTACACCATTCAACTCCAATTAAAGCAAATTGGAAGATCCAGCCCACACTTAGAACGTGCAGTATATAAAGGATGTAATCAGAATTTGCAGCGGAAGCTGAGGGCAGAAGATACAAAAAAGCGATGACAACACATCATCTGTAGTTTAACAGAGGAAAGACTGTATATTCTGGAGACATGCTGTCGACACTAAACTATCATTTCTTTTACACAGGAGCAATACTGCGGCAACAACAGGCATACTGGAAAAAATACCGCAAGGAAGCAGTGCAAACAATTTCGAAGAAATATAAAACTCATGTGACTATACCACATAAAGTTGAATTGGCTGACATTAAAGATGATATTCCGATGGGCCAGCTGCCTGGAATATTGCAAGAGATTTGTGTAGATGAGTATTAGCTTATGGATGTGGATATAACACAAAACTTTGCTAGGGTTTTTAACAGAATGGAGATATGTGACTACATGACATCGAAACACGACTTATAAATAATAATGTTCTCCTAAGCAACGATAATATTGTTTCACGTGCTTGAGCTCCAATTGTAGGGTCAAAACATATAACAAATTTATACGCAAATCACAAGCTCTGAAGTGAGCAAAGCTGTCAGAAACTATTTTATCAATTTTTGTAAAGTGCCTTGATGTGCAACTAGTAGAAACTTTTTAATCTTCTCTAAATAAAGTACTTCGCACTTTCAGACTTCAAGCGACGATTTACAGCTGTGGAATTGATTCTGCACATTTGAGACTGTAGATGAGTGCCTAAATGCTGGCAAACAATTTTTTTTTAATGTGCAACGCTCCACTCTGTGCCAATCTCTTCCATGCAGAGTAAATTATCAGACAGCTTACAAAACAGCTGCTGCACTGTATTTAACAGAATTCTGGAATTTATATAGCGGGGGCAAGAAATACACAGCGAAGCTGATGGATGTGCAAGTAAATCTTCCACACAATCAAGAACGAAAAATGATTATAAACTATGTTTGCAGCCTATAGTTTTAATTAATTGCACCCAAATTATGTGGCGATTGTTAATGCAGACTCCAACAAAGATGCACTAGTATTATCCAGTATTGTTACATTAAACCTGAAGAAATATATTTTATTTTCTCAGTCCAGGACAATGTTCACCACACCACAGTACTGTCAAGCATAGATACTATCAAATTATGATTGATTCCTTCAAACGTTATTTCACAGGTCTGTAGTAACAGAACGGATGTGTTGAACTGACTTAAACCATTCACTATTAAAGAATTCAAGTATAAAACACATATGTAGCACTACTGTTAAAACTTAATTGTTCTATAGCAGCAGAAAAATACGCATATTGACACTAGTGGTATAACTTACAGGTTAAACAGCACTTGTCGTCAAGCTCAGTTAGATCTATGTACGATATATCACCCCTTGTTAATACTGAAAACAGCCGTTCTCTAGCTTTAAATCAGAACACTGTAATGCACCTCATGTTATAATATAAGGGGCGATCAAAAAGTTCCCATTCGGAGGCTGTACAGTCCAGAATCGTTAAGCCAGATGGAAAAAACTTTCCATGAGCATTGATTCAACCAACCCGCCGACACGTCAGGTTGAAGATATCTGACTGTTAAAACAGCATGTCAAGTCCGTAACTGCCTGGTGCATGTCCTCGTCCAAGAGGAATCGTCGACCGTTCAAGGCCTATTTTATGGGAACAAAGACACAATAACCACATTGGGAGATATTAAAATTATAGCGCAATTGCTTGAGTGTCTCCCACTTGAGTTGGGGCAACTTTTGTGTTACGACATTTGCGATATGGGGACATGTGTTATGAAATAGCAGCCTTGTGTAGTTCTTCCACCTCCATTAATTACTTACATACAGTAGTGAAAATGCTTTTTAGTATCCCTGTGGGAATACAGGCCTTTGATTTTTCTTACTTTACAGATATGCTAAAAGATAGCTTTCTTCGCAGAGAATTCTTACTATTTGGGAGTGTGGTGTAGGGGTGGTGACCAGTGTAAATTCAGTAGCCACTTCTTGTTTTTCTTTAATAGTAGTGATGGTTCCTTACCATCACTTACCAGATGGTAATACATTGAAGACAATGGTGGAACTGAATCCAACCATTCTTTCCTTTCTTTTTTCTTACCTATTAGAACAGCTGGGGTGTATAGCCAAGAATACAGGTAAAGATCGTTCACTATTTGCTCAAATACTCCCAACAATTCTACCCATCTAGTATCATTACTAGCTGCATATATTCTCATAAACCTATTTAATTCATGTAAATTTGTTAATATGGGATTGGTTTGTGCATTAAATTTCGAGATAGCATTTGTTCGATCTTGTAAAAATTCTTTCCATTTTTTGCAAGTAAAATTTGATGTGTTGTCCAACAGTGTTGTTGTAGGCTTACCCACCATGGTAAAATAGTCATTCACTATGTGTTTAATTATTTGGTAGCAGTGGTGGACTTCACTGTGTTTAACATACTTACAAAAGATATCATAGATGCCTACTATGTAGTTGACTTCTCCATGAATAGAGGGCAAAAGCCATGCATGGGCAGCACAGACAATATTTAAAAGTTTTGTATGAATGATCATGTGTAGTCCCATCTTACAACACTGACTGAGAGTTTACCTTTTTGGCAAATCATACAAATTTTTAGTATTTGCTGAGCATATTGTAACATGTTTGGAAAGTAACAGTACTGGTTAAGCATCTTGCAACACTTCTATGCACCATACTGTCCCCATGCCTAGTGGGTATGCCAGATCAGAGAGCATCCTGACATGCAGCAGGTATACAAACACACCTCATATCAGTGAGAAAAATTTCTTATAGAAATCAACACATCTTCATGAAATTTATAGTGTTGCCATTATTTATTATTGTTTCTCTGAGTGAGGTGTAACTTTACCTTTGTCCACGTGGAATCACTATCTTGAAATTATTTCATATTTTGACACATATCCAAAAAATATTGACTGTAGTTAGTGTCCTTCATTATCACGATCTTAAATTCGGAACTTGTTCCACAAGGTCCTCGACAGACATGCTGCCCCATATACATTTTTTCATTCTCTGATGAATGTCTACCAGAGTTTGCCCTTCAGTAGGCAGGAGATCAATAACAGCAGATTGGTCCTGTTGGACGCCATTGGTAGTAATGGCGCCATTGTGCACATTTCTGCATTTATTGCACACACTTCAGAAAGACATGAATGCCACATTAATCCCTTGCCAACATGTCAGTGCTTATATACCCACACCATACTCACGCTATATTGCATATACACAGTAGCAACACCCTCAAACGGAAACTTTTTGATTGGCCCTTATAATAATGTGGAGTTTTGCCTCATATATAATGCTTCTTTTACTCTGTGAGTTAACTGAAATATTCTGTCTGTGGAAAAATACACAGCATCACATACACTTCAAATCTTTGAAACACCTTGGTTTTTTAAACATATTCTCTGTGCAATCTCACAACCCAGTGGTTTCATTGTCGTATCACTGAACACTGTAACTATTTAAGTGGTAACATGACCGCTGCTGGTGTTGATGCCCCTGCTGGGGGAAACATTAATGTTTACCTTGTGTGGATTGTATTCTGTAGTGACATAACTTTCGATGATTGGCAGATTCGAGTACCTCCACTTTATTTGATCATAACAAACATTTCTAAGTTGTTGTACACTCTCTTATCCAACTATGATGACAAACTCGAGGTCTGACATAATTCCAACACTGATACATTTCGATCTGCAAGCAGTCAAATGAAATTTACTTGTCAACACCAACATCACTTTGACAGTTAACTAGTTGAGTGAACACCCCTCCCACACACACACCAGCTGCTGTCTACCAATCCTGATAGCCCATGTCAGTCTGGAGTGGTGGAGATGGCTATCAAGTTGATACCAGAGGCACAGGGAGGATAAATTGGAGCAAGCTCAAACCTGTCAGTCAAGGGTGATGGAATTGGGATGTCAAGTTGATACCAATCAGTCCAGGGTGAACAAATTGGATGGAGTGTTGGGGGAGATTGCTATTTTGAATTTCATGGATGTAGGTCCTGTCGCAGGATAATGTATCACACATTCATAGGAGAAGAAATCTATTGGTGGAAACAGTAACAGCTATACACTATCTGAGAGCAACCACCCAGAGTGATCTATGGTGGAATGATTACATAAAGCAAAGGCATATGCTGCAGGACCCTTGGTTTGACAGATTTTTGAGTGTTGCTCATCATTCTGGAACCCACACCAGGTTTGGATTAATAAAGATACAATGAGGAGCAGCATGTGGGCGACTGTTTACTCAGTGCGACTCCTGTAGTAGATGCTACAAAAGAAGTGTTGTGCATCATGGAATGGTTTTAATGTTGCAAATCTGAGAGAGTATATTGTGGAAATAAATTACTTCCGTCCACATGTGCCTCGTAAAATGATCATGACAAGGGACCTTTCTACATAAAAATGATCATAAATGATGGTTAAATGTTGGATGTACTTTCCACCACATACTGTAAGTTGTTACGTATCTGATTTTCGGTATAGACAGTGGGATAATCTTGGGAAGCTGTTGTCTTTTTTCTGTGGAATCTCATTTAAGTTCCAACAATATGCATGTAGGTTGCTTATTGTGATACACTTATGTGATTACAAATCTTCAATCACTGCAGCAATGTTAGCATTTTGTAACTTAATTGAGGGAAAGCCTGTCAGTTTATTAGAGGTCCTTGACCTTGGTGTTGGAATGGGAGCTACTATCAAGCATAGACCAACTTTTGTAAAATATACCAGTTCTTTTCTGTGATGCAGAAGTTATAGCAACCTGCCAGTTTAATAGTTGTGGAAGGACTTTACTACTATAGAGAAAAAGCTGATGGTTCGTTCATTGTTGGACGATTGCCAAACTGTGATGTAACAATTACAGAAAGGGAAGTGCTGATGACGGTAAGCAACCTGCATTTCAAAAACAAGAAGACGAGAGTTGCATATGCTGTATATTATGAAGGCTGTAGTTTTAATGGTATTGTGAAATACCTATGTGGATCTCAAAAAAGGGGATGGTTATATTGTATCAGCAGTGCACATCTTGCCATTCCATAGGTCTTAAGAAAAAAACAAGCAGGCTGTCTTACTACTTCTACAAATGCTGTTATTCCACTGGTCTTAAGAACACGAAGTGATCTATCGAATAAATTTAATCATGTCCCTATTAAAGAAATTACTTCTCGGTTCCTGCAGCAGATGGATGAGGTATATGCTACCATACCTTAAATTTGATATCAAAGCCATTCGACTCTTGAATATCAACTGGGAAAATGAGCAATGTATGTATTAAACCCATTAATTTTTACATATTCCATTGTTCTATGTGTAATATTGCTAAGCGATATAGATCTTGAAGTAGTAAATTCACTTTTCACCTCATCTACATCCGCACATATACCTCAGATCACTGTACATGGCACAGGATGCTTGTTACAGATTTTAGCGGTTTTTCTGCCCAATACGCAGAATTGTGATTGTATGCACACATTCTAGTCTTTCTTATCTTAGTTCTAAACTCCTATGTGGGATATAGTATTGTCCCACAATCCACCTCAAATACCCATTCCCTAAAGTTAACCAACAGAGTTACAAGAGAACTAATTTGTTGTTCTTTCGTGGAATCCCGTTTACTGTGGAGATGAGAAACTTGCCTAGGGATAGCAAATTCATATGTCCAAATAACTCTCAGTTTGACCCATGTAAGAGGCAAATGGTCACAAATCCTGCATGAATAAGTAATGAGTTTGTTTACAAATTAACATTTTTCCACCCGCAGTAATGATTTTATTATTTTAAATATGGTGTACGATTCAACTGGTAGGCACGCCCCATATTAATTTCTGCTAGTAGGAGTGTGGATACTTTTGATCATATGTTGTATACCGAACGTAGACTACAAATCACTAAGATAGAAGCAACTTCTCGAATAAGTTTTGTTGAGCTTTATATGGCATTCTATGAGTATTAGAACTTATTTTATATGCTGTCTTGGGCTGGTCCCTAAGGTGGACTGGAACAAAGACATACCTCTTCCTGCTACTGGTGGGTGGGGCTACCTGTTCATGCAGTAGCCCCTCATCCATTCCCTCGTCCTCCCACAATGCTTCTGGTCTCGCTATTAAAATCAATCCAGACTGCATATCTGAATTGGGAAGATGTGATTGCATTTGGTGGCTGCTGGCTGTCATAGCAGGTGCAGCAGGTGCAATGGCAATGACTATTCAAAGTGTGGCAGTGTCAGCAAGGTGTGGACAGAGCATACCATAGAAGATACTTTCCCATACTTTGCTTGTTTGCAATAAGGATGTTGTTATTGTTCCTGTCCTAGACCAGTAATGGTGGTAGTAGCACAAGTGTGTGAAATGGAGAAAACATGGGATTTAGTGTAACTTAGTGATATGTGTGTGTGTGTGTGTGTGTGTGTGTGTGTGTGTGTGCATACTTGTCTGTAGAACTGTTCTTAGCAGGTGCAGTTCTAAGTATTTTAACACACTGTTGATGCAATAATAAGTTCATTACCAATATTTACATTCAAATATGAAAGTCAGTTTCACCATACTTGGAGGAGTGGTGGGGGAAACGTCTTAGGCGGCCATGGCATCATAAATTGTAGTAATTCAGCCCACTCTCATCAGCCAATTGGTCTAGACGAATGGGGAAGTGGAGTAGACGGTGTCTTAGGTCATAAACTATGACCGTTCAGATAAAGCTAAAAGCATCTGATCATAAATTAAACATACATACTGTGCGGCTGGTCTCGGTGGATGATCGAGTCCTCCCTCGGGCATGGGTGTGCGTGTTTGTCCTTAGGATAATTTAGGTTAAGTAGCGTGTAAGCTTAGGGACTGATGACCTCGGCAGTTGAGTCCCATAAGATTTCACACACATTTGAACATTTTTTTTTAAACTTACATAAACATAACTGACGAGCACAAGTGTGCGATTTGTTTACATAAGGATCCTTGGCAAAGCGGCTTGTTCGTCTGCACAATAAGAAAAATAGGCGCATTACACTCAAACTGGTATAACGCCAATACTGGTGGCTGTAAAAAATTGCATTAAATCAGCGGAACTAATCACTTGTGAGATCCAGATTACTCCCAGCATACCAGCTAGTGTAATGACTATGGACTGGGAGTGAAAAAGAATGGGGTACAATGGTCGAGCAGCTTATCGTTACTGTCCGCAGATGGTGGTCTAGTGGGTAGCGTTGCTGCCTTTGGATCACGGGGTCCCGGGTTCGATTCCCGGCCGGGTTGGGGATTTTCTCTGCCCGGGGACTGGGTGTTTGTGTTGTCCTCATCACTTCCTCCTCCTTCTCCTCCTTCTCCTCATCATCATCATTATCATTCGTGACAGTTGCTAGACTGGACTGAGTTAAAAATTGGACTGTGTAAAAATTGGGACTTTGTACGGGTGCTGACGACCTCACAGTTGAGCGCTCCACAAACCAAACATCATCAACTCCTCGTTACCCACATATTCCAGTAGTGAAGCTAAGCAATGTTTGAGGTGGTGTGAGGAGCCATGTCACTGGACAGTAGATGAATGGATCGAGTGATTTGGCATGATGAATAACACTATTCCAGTGGCAAATCAATGGAAGAGTAATGGAGAACGTTACACGTTAAATGAAAGCATGTGTGGTGCCAACAGTGAAGTACAGAGGAAGTGATGTTATGGTATGGGGGTGTTTTTCGTCGTTAGGGTGTGGTCTCCTTATTGTGCTTAAGAAAACGCTAAGTTCCAGAGGCTATGGAACTTTTGGAAATTTGTAGTAAGGTCCTACGGGACCAAACTACTGAGTTCATCGGTCCCTAGGTTTACACACACTACTTAATCTAACTTAAACTAACTTACTACAAGGACAAGACACACACATCCATGCCCGAGGGAGGACTCGAACCTCCGACAGGGGGAGCCGCGCGAACCGTGGCAAGGCGCCCAAAACAACGCGGCTACCCCGCACGGTCAGAGGATATGAACAGATTTTAGCGCATTTTGTACTGAATCCAGTGGAGAAACAATTCGGAGAAGATGATTGTTTCTGTCATAGCGGTACGTGTGACACAGTGGTCTGTGGACAATAACAATCCTAAAATGACTGGCCTGTTCAGAGTTCAGGCTTGGAAAGAGTTAAAACGTCGACTCCGCTCCAAACCCCAGAATGCAACACGATGTCTAAGTGAGAAAAGGTTCATCCAGTACTAAGAGATTCAACTATGCACACATTACAGCAACTAACTGAACCGCCTAAAACGGCAAGAGAACCCAGTTTCTGCAGATCAGGGTACCTAAAATCTCAGGAAATGTCATTAACGGAACACTTCTACATGGCTCCAACGAAAAGTGGTTCGTATGAAAATCTGCGAACAGACAGAGGACAGGAGTAGGCAAGTCAAAAGCCAACCTAGCGAGAAGGGACTACAATGATCCAAAAATGATGGTTGATGAATGTACTATGAAACAGTGTTCAGCCCTCCATTCTTCCTCCTCGGGAAACGTGTCAGACGTAGCAATATGGACTAGATGTTGTAAACTGTTCGGCTCGTCCCGGCGGAGGTTAGAGTCCTCCCTCGGGCATTGGTGTGTGTGTTTGTCGTTAGGATAATTTAGGTTAAGTAGTGTGTAAGCTTAGGGACTGATGACCTTAGCAGTTGAGTCCCATGAGATGACACATTTGAACATTTTTGTTTTTGTTTTTGTAAACTGTTGGTCAAAAGAAGTATTATATAATTTTTATGTTTATTGTGGCATTTAACTTTGTACAAAGTGCTTCTGAAGTGAGAATAATAATAATAATAATAATAATAACAATAATAATAATAGTATTAGGCTTGCGCAAAAGATCTTGTTTACTTAGCGTCTGATGGGCAGCGCTCTTTCTCAGGAGGTTCGTCTCTTGATTTCTGATGTCTTATTTGTTGACACAAATCCAAGTGATATGCTCTGGGTTTCTAATTTCTCGGCGATCATAGATGCCTATGTACTTTCCCGGATTTTTCGGGGATGCATCAAATAATGGATCATTTCTTTAAATGCCATCAAGTAACTCATTTTCATCCTTTCTTTTACATTAGGGGAGAGTTGATAATTTCTGTCCCCCTTTTCTGTTGGATTGCTTGACAATCAGTCTTAACGCACTTCTCGATTTCTTTGTTGGATGTTGTTCTAGCAACATGCATTTCTTCTAATTTCGCAGCCATTTTAAGCCAACACTGTGCACATCACTCCATCATTGTAAATTCTAGCAGATATACCGTTAATAGTGCTTCAGTAGTTGTAGTGCTGTACTATTCCCGACAAATCTAGATCCAAAACATGTTACTATTCCGATCTGTTGGTGTTATAACAGTATTACCTCGTACATCATCTTGCAAACGCGTCCAGACCGAGGAGGCGCTGTGGTTTGCCCCCTGGACTCACATTTAAGAGAAAAATTGAGGGGAGGGGGTTCAAATCCTTGTCCGAATATCCTCATTTAGGTTTTAGGTTTCTGGATGCTTCCCTTGGAAAAGAGGATACGAGCAATTCCTTCTCCATCCTTGCCTAAACGAGACTGTGATCCGTCTCAAATGCCCCTCCGTCGATGAGGCAAACATGATAGATAATTTCGATAGACTAACGTTGCCAAAACAGTCAGCATACATTGCAGCAAAAAGTATTTAGCCACTAGCGCCGGATCTCCATTAACTATGCTAAAGGTCAACAGAAAATACTCATCTTTAATATTCTCGTCTGACAAATTCTAACCAGTTTATGGCATGTCAGTTCAGCTTACGAAGCCTCTAGGTTTTAGTGTGGGTTGCTGCACGTGCAGTAGAGGACAGCGAGGCGCCTCTGCACATATTACAGCAGTGGGCCCGAAGCCTACGCGCCCACTGCCTGCCGCAAGCAATTTTGTCATTACGTCTAATCGCGACCAAGCTTTTTCGAGCCACAGCGCTCAGGTCAAAAGCGGGACTCTGACAATGAAAATTCTCTCCAAATTTGCTGCGCCTGTGATAAGAAAGAGTGAGACACTTCTGAGCATGGCTGTTAAGTTCGCAGAATATCTCGTGTGGCTTACGTCTTCTTTTCCTGACAAACTGGAACACGGAAAAGTCAGACATTGCTTGGGTTATATACTATGGGTAAGTTTAAACAAATCTCTGTTGTGAGAGTGCGTAGCTATACGAGAAGTTATGGGCTCGATTAACATGTAAAAGCAGCTCTCTATTTTTAGCTTGATTTATTGTGACTTATAAGTTTGGCCCGTGTGTCGTACAGGTTACACTATCATCATGGCACCTTCTCTGGCCTATATTGCTTCTGACGGTAGACGAGTACCTGGTTACTATTGAACTTTCAGGTAGGGGCCATACCTATTTCCCACCTTAAAGAGACCACAACTGACTTGTCACTCATTTACCAAAGTTATATCATTGGTATGTGTACCGACGTTAATACAGATCAGGCGGAATCACCTAAAAGCGTAGTGGTACAACTGGCAGGCATACATATTCAGTTTCTCGTTGCATGAACTCCACAAGTACGTGGCACGTCATCAGGTAGAGAGAGTATCAGATTCTCAGTCACAGGTTACGGAAGTCCTGTATATTACGAGCAGACGGATATTGAGCTCTGAGTTAGCGCTAGATGACGTGAAAGACATGATTGTGGTGGCTGATACGCAGTTAATTTTTTGGAGAGGGGGGGGGGGCGGGGAAAATCACCCACAATT
The DNA here is from genome assembly GCF_023864275.1 of Schistocerca cancellata. Lineage (NCBI taxonomy): Eukaryota > Metazoa > Arthropoda > Insecta > Orthoptera > Acrididae > Schistocerca > Schistocerca cancellata. Next base: position 205,550,711 of record NC_064629.1, on the reverse strand, counting down.
AATCGCTATATCCCTCAAATTACTCTAGTACAATTCTGGCGTTCTGACAGGTAAAGTTGTCTTGGAAAAAAAAAAGACACCTGTGGGAATGACAACAGGACAGGCTGCAGCTTGCCAGCAAAAATATTGACATACGCACATATATTCTGCGAAATCCTGATTTCTCTGGGGATATTGGTCGATGTTTCAATCACGATGTTCCTGCGCTCACTGCAGTTGTATCTGATGATATGTGCTGAGAAAGACCGTATATAACATTAACAAGTACGCAGCTCCATTTGCATCAATAGGCAACAGGCAATTTTCACTGTCAGTTCCGTCATAGGCTTTCACTTTTTATGCACTATAGAGTGAAAACTTCTGCGATGTCCGAGTTTTTGGATGAGCTAGGGAAGCGTCAACTTCGCGTCTCAATATCTCGGGATGTAATGGGAATATTGCGATGCAATCAACGCCATTGTGTATGTGCTTTGTCATGCTATGGATTGCTGAAGAAAAAATATAGGAGGTCCATTTAAAAAAACATAAGTTTGTGTTAAAAAACGTTTTAGAATGTTTCCAAATAGCCGGCCGCTGTGGCCGAGTGGTTCTAGGCGCTTTAGTCTGGAACCGCGCGACCGCTACGGTCGCAGGTTCGAATCCTGCCTCGGGCATGGATGTGTGTGATGTCCTTAGGTTACTTAGGTTTAAGTAGTGCTAAGTTCTAGGGGACTGATGACCTCAGATGTTAAGTCCCATAGTGCTCAGAGCCATTTGAACCATTTTTTTTTTTTTTGGTTTCCAAATATGTACATTCATGGGCCCCAGCCCTACATTGACACCGGTGAAAGTCGTTTTCCAATAGCTGTTATTGTTCCAGAGATATTTTGGGTGGACAAGATAGCTGGGACACCCTGTATACTCTTCATATCGCTTTACAGGACCTCCTTGACATCTACCCATGCTCATTTACGCTGCATAGGGGCGGCCGTAATATTCTGGCTCTCAAAATAAATATCATCATTGTGAGCAATATTCTTCATCCCCTTCTCGATAAAAGACTCCTCCCAGATTTCTTTGCAAGTTGCGACCCTCTCCGACTATGATGACCTAGTCATTGACGGGACGCGAAATTCTGATCTTCCTTCGTTTTACTACGATTCTCAACTTCACACATCAATTACGCTCTATTTGTTTTCTGATATCGTCCCTTCACCTTCCATTAGATCGTTGTCTATGTCTTCTACACTGCAGACAAATGGCAGAGACAGTTTTGAAATGAACATCTATCATTTATTCAGATTTAACATGCACTCAAGATAGTTTAAGTGTTGTCTAATACTACAAGTTAATTTAAAGAAAGGATTAAAGGAAAATGATAAAATAACATAGGTTTCAGTTCTGTGTTTCGATTAAAAGATAATACCTAGAAACACAGGGAGTAAACAAAGTTCGGAGTAAGGATTGACTATGGAATCGGTAGTAGTGTTGACAGCAGCTATGCCAGGAACACCGTAGCGCAAACAAAGCTCAGGTACGACCAAGATCGCATCGTTCACAGTGAACTTCGAACTTTGGTACTGTTTGTTAGCGGAAGGACTGGACTGGCAACTTTATAATGAGAAGTGAGTTGAGACATGCGTGCATCGGACTTAATCTACGTCGAGGAAGAAACAATACTAGAAATGCAGTGCATGTTACGTGGTCAACTTCTACAGTATTCTATATTTCACACACCAGAGATGATAAGGATTTGTTGCTCCTTACAAACAATTATCGAAACACGTGGTGGTGAACAAAATAAAAAGTGACTGAAGCAGTGTACGACGAGCACCATCGATGTCCAAAGGTTCATAACCCTGGTGATTCTGACTATAAAGTGGCAGTAGAGCCCAGCGTATTCATCTTTTACACGGAAACCAAAGACAAGATTTTTTAAAAGTTGCTTACACTTCACCAAATAATGTATATTAACAGCGATCGGCCGCGGGGATTAGCCGAGCGGTCTCAGGCACTGCAGTCATGGACTGTGCGGCTGGTCCCGGCGGAGGTTCGAGTCCTCCCTCGGGCATGGGTGCGTTTGCTTGTCCTTAGGATAATTTAGGTTAAGTAGTGTGTAAGCTTAGGGACTGATGACCTTAGCAGTTAAGTCCTATAAGATTTCACACACATTTGAACATTTTTTTGAACAGCGATCGATAAATAGTCCACTCAAGTCGTGAGAGAACCGGCAAAAAATGAAAATCTCGGGTGCATAACTGGTTAGGTGAAGTCGTTGCAGCCACTTGACGCGGTAGTTATGTTGTGTAATGTTAGCTACGATGTAAATAACACCGGATGCAAACGTGCCAGTGTGGGCACGATATCGAACCGAGAGTTCTACCTGGTGGTTGTGTTCGGAAATCCGTGATTTAGCCAAAGTGATATTACCCAAAGATGAATGGGTTCGTGGGTTCGACCATGCAGATTTCTGCTTTGCTCCACCGAAACTTTCACTCTCCGTCAGTAATGCTGGTAGATCATACAGCCAAAGCTGGTGACTTCCCTTAAACAATTAAAATATTTAACAGTAGAGAGTGCTCACATCTACATGAGCGGACGTTTAAGAACCTAATGTACAGCAGTTATGCAATACGGTGTGCTGAAGTGTCGGCTAAGTTGGCTATCGTCCCTATTCTGTGAGGCATTAAGGAGTGATCTGTTGGAGTTAGCTCACCAGACTCTTCACTCATTGGAAGAAACCATAGCTCAGCTCTATTATTCATGCTGTACTTCCGTAGAGGTAGAAATTTATGATCCCGGTGTGCCAGATGTAGATACAGAACTGCGACTTTATTTTAGTCTGTTCACATACTTTGCAATATGTAAGGTTCTTTGGCCGACGTTTGTTAGATGATTTTCCTGACTTTTGGCTGCACGAGTGACTGACATTGTCAAAGCTTCATTCTCCATTGCTGGCGGTGGATTGGAGTCGAGCTCGCGGCCACAGGTTATATGTACCACCTTGAGATTTTCTTTTTTCTTGTCGAAGCTATTGTCACGTTTGTGTTTAACAGTTACATGTGTGTTGTCTATAAAAGTCCCTGTGTGTCAATGTGAGCATGTAATCGTTGTCATGACGGAGTAAACGAAACATCACTGTCACAAGGATCTTATAGTAACCGACCCGTCCTGCAATGAAACTGGAAACTGTAAGAAGAATAAAAAGAATGGATAATTACTCTTTTCGATGAGATATGTGCTTTAATTGTTGGACATTCATACTACACGAAGACTAATCTTATTCTATCACTGTTTACACATCCTGAGTGGATCCGCTTCACTTTTTCAAAAACATCGTTTCAGCCAAAATATCAGCTGCTGGACGAGATTATGCATGACAGCAACAGAGTAATTTACCAGACGTTCGGTAAAAGCTCAGATATACCACTATCAGAAAAAGTAAAGCCCAACAGTGTATTCATACTTGACTACAGCACGGTGGAAAACGGGAATGAGATCTGTTTTGTTTGCCATATAAAATCCGATGGCTTCTGCTTGAGCCACACGTACTCAATGGTCCCGAAGTAATTGGTTAAGGATAATGTGAACCTAATTATCGCTTTCAAAAAGGACAATATGAACTTAAAGTATATTTACCAAGTGCGTGTAGGAACTATCGTATTATTCGATGTATTTGTTACTGTGTGCAGGGACTGATGGAGTAACTCGCAGTATGGCTTTCCGGTTATTGATAAAATGAGGAATTTGAATGGTAGTCGGTATAGACGAAACTTCCAGGAAATTATGCATAAAGGGTAGCGTATCAACGTGTTGCTGTGTCAGTACTTCGTAGGCTATGGATAAATTTACACATATGCCGTGTGCTCATCTGATGGGATGAAGCACAAACCAAACATACATTTATACATTGACAGAAAAATCAAGACAGTCATTGCAAGATTAACGGAATTGGATAGTGGTGTCAAGACAGCAACTGTGAAACGTGAATCATAGGTGGAACAGCCGAATGACAGAATCCAGTGAAATGAGCAAGCAATCAACTCTAGGTTAACGGATTTGGATAGCATTATCAAGGCAGCAGCTACGAAAGATGAATTTCAGGTGCAGCAGTTGAATGACAAAATACAGTAGTACATCGAGGCGACAATCGCAAAGAACAGTGATGCTCTTACAGAAATGCAGGTGGTAACTAAAGGTTAATGAAATCTCCTCCTGTGAGTATCGCGGAAAGAAAGCTTAGGCAGAAAGCAATGAAACCCTTCTGAGGTTACTAAATGTAACAGATGAAATGATTGACGATACTAAGAAAACTGTGTATTAGACTTTATGTACACTTTCTTAAAGAGTGATCAATATGTGACATCATGTCGACAAAACGCAAAGTCGCAGCAGAGGCACAGAAAGCTATTCATAACAAACAACGACTCTTAAAAACAGGAAAGCTGGAGTGTGAACAGTCTCTCTCAAGTTCTTAGGCCCATACCAGAAAGTATTAAACAGCTCTCACACACTGCAGTGGATAGTAGTACACACATCAAAAAAAGTTTTGCATCACCTCAGTTCCGAGAGTTCCGGAACCTGTACAGAAAACTGGAATAGAGATCAACATAAACATCATTTCCACCTTTTTTATTGCTCATGAAAACCACACATTGTATGTTGTACCACCATACTGTGAGACCTTCAGAAGTGGTGGTCCAGATTGCTGTACACACTGGTACCTCTTAATACCTAGTAGAACGTCCTGTTGCACTAATGCATGGCTGTATTCGTCGTGGCATACTATCCACAAGTTCATCAAGGCACTGTTGGTCCAGATTGTCCCACTAACCAGCGGCGATTCGGCGTAGATCCCTCAGAGCGGTTGGTGGGTCATGTCTTCCATAAACAGCCTTTTTAAATCTATCCCAGGCATGTTCGATAGGGTTCATTTCTGGAGAAAATGCTGGCCACTCTAGTCAAGCGACGTCATTATCCTGAAGGAAGTCACTCACAAGATGTGCACGATGTGGGCGCGAATTGTCGTCCATGAAGATGAATGCCTCGCCAATATGCTGCTGATATGGTTGCACTATCGGTCGGAGGATGGCAGTCACGTATCGTACAGCCGTTACGGCGCCTTCCATGACCACCAGCGGCGTACGTAGGCCCCACATAATGCCACCCCAAAACATCAGGGCAACTCGACCTTGCTGCAATCGCTGGACAGTATGTCTAAGGCGTTCAGTCTGACCGGGTTGCCTCCAAATACGTCTCCGACGATTTTCCGATTGAAGGCATATGCGACACTCATCGGTGAAGAGAACGTGACGCCAATCCTGAGCGGTCCATTGGGCAGGTCGTTGGGCCCATCTGTACCACGCTGCATGGTGTCGTGGTTGCAAAGATGGACCTCGCCATGAACGTCGCTAGTGAAGTTGCAGCCTACTGGGCACAGATTGAGTCGTAACACGACGTCCTGTGGCTGCACGAAAAACATTATTCAACATGGTGTCGTTGTTGCTAGGGTTCCTCCGAGCTATAATCTGTAGGTAGCGGTCATCCACTGCAGTAGTAGCCCTTGGGCGGCTTGAGCGAGACATGTCATCGACAGTTCCTGTCTCTCTGTATCTCAACAACATCACTTTGGTTCACTCCGAGACGCCTGGACACTTCTCTTGTTGAGAGCCCTTCCTGGCACGAAGTAACAATGCGGAGGCGATCGAACCGCGGTATTGACCATCTAGGCATGGTTGAACTACAGACAACACGAGCCGTGTACCTCCATCCTGGTGGAATGACTGGAACTGATCGGCTGTCGGACCCCCTCCGTCTAATAGGCGCTGCTCTTGCATGGCTGTTTACATCTTTGGGCGGGTTTAGTGACATCTATGAACAGTCAAAGGGACTGTGTCTGTGATACGTTATTCACAGTCAACGTCTATATTCAGGAGTTTTGGGAACTGGGGTGATGCAAAAGTTCTTTTGATGTGAGTAGAAGAATATAAGAGGAAGAAGTATGTAATATCACCAATTTCATCAACCATGGCAGTGCTAGTGAATTAGATACAACTTACGGAGTCGGTCAGAATGAACTGTATATGGTGGGAAAGCTATCAATATGCTTAATTCTGGGCACCATACAGGCTGGAGACTTGGAGTTTGAGCAAACATCTGATTTAGTGGTACTAATATTCGTAAAAACTTCGAAACCCAGAAAGTATTTGCTGAAAGAGAAGCAATCATATGCTGAAGTATTACATATGATTAACTCACATAGGCAAGACTGTGCTCCAAAAGGACTATTAAAAAGCACAAACAGTAGGAAAAACGTTAACATTATTAGACCAGCAATAAACAGTGTGCAAAAAATGGTTCAAATGGCTCTGAGCACTATGGGACTCAACATCTTAGGTCATAAGTCCCCTAGAACTTAGAACTACTTAAACCTAACTAACCTAAGGACATCACACACACCCATGCCCGAGGCAGGATTCGAACCTGCGACCGTAGCAGTCCCGCGGTTCCGGACTGCAGCGCCAGAACCGCTAGACCACCGCGGCCGGCAAACAGTGTGCATAGCAAAGACACTGACATTCAGCATAAAATACTGAACACATTACCTCTGGAGTACATGTATTATGATGACCCCAACGAAATCATGGATTGATTATGACTACTCACGACATCAGCTAGTGCGGGAGATACAGTTCACAAGAACAAAATAACGTCTGTCATTTCAGAGCTTTAAGAAAGACACATTATTGAATAATAATTATGGAAACGTTGGTCCGTGATCTCCACAGGCCAGTATTGTGGATATGAGAGAATATTCAAATCGAATAAAGATTTCAAGCCGACGGGGGTGGCCGAGCGGTTCTAGGCGCTTCAGTCTGCAACCGCGCGACCGTTACAGTCGCAGGCTCGAATCTTGCATCGGGCTTGGATGTGTGTGATGTCCTTAGGTTAGTTAGGTTTAAGTAGTTCTAAGTTCTCGGGGACTGATGACCTTAGATGTTAAGTCCCATAGTGCTCAGAGCCATTTGAACCATTTGAAAGGTTTCAAACATATGATTTATTTATTTAATGATTTATTTATTTAATGATGTAATTATTTAATGATATAATTATTTAATGATTTAACTATTTTAATGATCATAGACATGTAATGCAAATTTGGCTGGGCCCTTCCTGTGAAGGCAAAGAGTGGGAAGGATGTTATGCAGGTGTTTGAACAACTGCTGCAGACTGGGACGAATCGGAGTCCTAAAAACCTACAAACCGACCAAGGAGGCGAATTTTACGGTGTTTCAAGTCAGGAATGGAATTGTACGGAATTACTCAACATTCTTCCATATGAAAGTGAATATAGTGGAGCGTCTGAACAGAACTATAGAAAATGTATGAGGATGCAGTTTAATCTTCATGCCTCATACACGTGATTAGACATTCTTCCAAATTATTGGGAATTACAATCGAGCTCATCACAAAATTAAAATGAGAACTAACGATGTTCATGACAATGAGCTTCTAAATACAATTTACAGTCATATTAAGACGGTGGATCCATGAATAAGAAATCCATTGGAGGTGATCTGGTACGTATTTTGAAATAAAAAACTGTGTTCGAGAAATCTTACCTGTCAAACTTGTCGATGGAGATATTTACAGTGTCCAGTAGGGGTTCACTGAATATGACCTACTATGACAGTTCAGGACAGTTGGGTGAAGAGATGGTGGTGAGGACCAGTGTCATTCCCAAGGCATCAATGAGAGAACATTAAATTAACATACCCTCCTCAGCTTGGCCTGGTAGCAGCCATTATGTGTCTATGTCACAAGAACATGCTGAGTGGTGCATTAGTATCCATCGTGTAATCTGCAGTTGTAGCTCCTGGTGTTGCCTGCAGTCAGTTCTGTGGCCTCGTGCAGGGTGGAATGGTGGCCAGCATCGCCTCACAGGTTGGCATTACTGTGAACATCTGCCGTAGTCTCAGCACTCTCACTGAACATAGCTGTGCTTAGGGTTACTCTAGAAATCAGCGTACCCATGATGACGGTTGTCATGATGGTGAGTAAGTGGAAGTTCTAGCAGTGACGCAGAGGACAGACTGAGCACCACGCGCGGTGCTTCCAACTCAAAGAGCCTGCAGTCAGACAGATTAGTTCTTCATCCATAGCACATCTGCCTGGCCCTCATCTTCAGTTAGTCACTGTTGTGACTGGCAGGGAGCCAGATGGTTGGGGCCTCATAGAAGCAGACTCCAATCTGGTAGCAGCTGGCATCATTTCACCACATGTCAACAGGTGATCCTGCAACTAATGGAGATGGTCTTTCATCGGTATCAATGATGCAGACTATAATCATGAGTGGAAGGAAGGGGACGGTTATATAGTGATCTATGACGTGATTCCCCACATGGGTGACCAAATGTGCTCCAGTTTTTTGAGACTATCAGCATTGTCTGTTAGACTAATATTTAGTTTCAGAGTTTCAGAACTTTCTTTCATGCAAGGTTTTCAGTCTGAAAGGCGTTATTGCACAGTCTTTAGGTGTAGTTACTACACTGAACTCTTAAGGGGAGCCTGAACAATGAAAATGACAAAATTAACGTTTTTTGTTTTTTCATTAAAAAATTATTTGGAGTTTTCTAAATGAAAAAAATCAAGTTTCACCCTTCTAAGTGAGTTCTAAGTGTGTTTTTATTGCTGAAAAGTTGACGCGCCGCATAAACGGTTGTGGCGACTTGGTGTGTCACTTCTGACGGCGCCGCTCTCTGGCTGCAAGCAGGGTATCTTTGCGGAATTAGACAGTGTTTTGTTTTCCAACCTTGTATGGCTTTATCTCTGTGACAAGTGACTGTTCATATCGGTAAACATAAACGCTATACCGTGTGTGTGGACTTGTGGAGTTTGCTTTATGTTCTTTAGCTGTTCAATTTTGCGTATTTGACGAATTTTGCTCGTATCTGTTTTACATATTCTGTTTGTGGATATCAATATGCCCTGTTTCAGCAATCGAGTGTTTAAGAAAAGGCACAATGAGTGGAAGAAGAAATCTTTTGTTGTTTTAAAGGGAGATACTGCTCAGACTGCCTCACCGACTACTTGAAATGATTGTGATAGAACTTCTTCCAGCAATAAACTTTGTGAGAGCAAAGAAAAATTTGAAAACTATGAAAGTGACAGTAATGATGTGAATGAAATAATTAACATTTCCTTACTCTCTAATAGTTTGAAACATAACATATTATGCTAAGTTTGCAAAGAAAGAGGACTAGAGTTGAAAAAACTTCACACATTGGTTTGGAATATAAAATGTTATTGAAGTGTAACAAATGTGCTGCAGAACTTTCGTTTTCTAATTCTAACAGTATTCATCGTAGTGGTAATAGTGGAAAGAAGGTGTATGATATAAATGTTAGACTAGTGTATAGCTTGCGTTGCATTGGCAAGGGCAGTGCTGCAGGGACAATGTTATGAGGAATTATGAACTTGCCAAAACCACCAACCAAGTTAGGATTTTATAATGAATTGGTGGGATCTTCTGCTGAAGATTTTGCTCAAGCAACAATGAAGAAAGCAGTTGAAGAAGCTGTGACAGGTAATGGGAATTGTAGAAATTTAACTGTTGCTTTAGATGGATAATGGCAACGTAGAGGTCATTAATCTCTAAATGGAGTTGTGACAGCTAACAGTTGAGACAGTTGCAAAGTAACTGATGTTGCTATTCTCTTAAAACATTGTAGATGTAAGGGAAATACCAAGGACGAACATAGTGAAAGCTGTGAAGCAAATTTATACGGCATGAGTGGAGCAATGAAAGTAGAGGGAGTGAAAGCAATTTTATCCAGATCACAGGAATGGTGTAATGTACGATACACTAACTATCTAGGAGATGGTGATTCTAAGGGATATAAAGCTGTAGAGGCACTCAAACCTTATGGCAAATAAATTCACATTAAAAAACAGGAGTGCATTGGCCATGTGCAGAAGCGCATGTGGGCTTGCTTGCACAAACTAAAGCAGACATTAGGATCCCAGAAGCTTACTGATGGTAAGACCCTTGGAGGAAGAGGAAGACTGACAGATGAAGCAATTGATAGATTGCACAGGTATTATGGGTGTGCAATTAGCCAAAATACAAGAAGCATTGAGCATATGAGGAGAGCAGTGTGGGCATTATTTTTTCATACTGCATCAACAAATGAGCACCCACAACATGAACTGTGCCCCACAGGTGATGACTCATGGTGAAGTATCAATCAGGAAAAGAATATGCCCATAAAAAAGTTTACCAAATGCTGTAATTGATGAAATGAAGCCCATATTCAGAGATTTATCACAGCCAAGTTTATTGGAAAAGTGTTTATATGGGAAAACACAAAATCCAAATGAAAGTGTAAGTAATTTAATTTGGATTAGGATTCCCAAAAGAGTGTTTGTACAGATAAAAATATTGCATTTTGGAGTGTATGATGCACAGGCAACATACAATGAATGAAACATTATCAAATGTGATGTGTTGAAACGTTTAGGTTTCCAACCAGGACACAACACCATTTCCACAATGTGTCTAATTGATGAAGAAAGACTAAGAGGTGCGGGAAGAAGAGACAAAAGTCTACAACATGCAGCAAAAGGGAAGAAAAGACCAGTGAAAATGAAACTAACACTGGAAAGAGAAGAGGTTGCTGATAATCCAATATATGGGGCAGGAATGTATTAAAAAACTTTGGAAGCCATTTCCCGTAACTTTAAAATTTTCATCTTTGTGGAACATTTTCTCAAAAACTGCTAACAGTATATCAATAAAATTTATACGCAATATTGTTTATTTATTTTCCTTCATTTTTATAAGATATTGTAAAAAATATTGTATAATTCAAGACTTATAGAAGAAAAAGTGCAAAATTTTAGAGAAAAAAATTGGCATCTGTTTAAAAAAATTGTAAAACAAAGACCAATAAATGTTTCTTAACATGGCATTATAACTTTGTAGAGAAATATTCACTGAACATGTAGTCCAAATTTCAGAGCAATATGTTTAATGGTTTTAGAAAAAATGTTCCTTCTATTTGCTAAAATTAACATGGAGGAGATGGATTGTTCCGGCTCCCCTTAACAGAATATCGTTAAGTCACCTTTGCGGTGGCGTTATGGTGCTGAAACATATGTTCCCTACACTCTCTCTTGCACAATTGTACCATTGTGCTCCTTTCTTGTTTGTGTTCCAGTGCGTCCTACTGTTTATACACATTATTCAAACATTGCATACCAGGGAGGAGCGCTATGCATGGGTGTTGTTCCTTTCAGATTAAAAGGGGATTAGGTTGATTTGGGGGAGGAGACCAAACTACTAGGTCATCGGTCGCATCGGATTAGGAAAGGATGGGGAAGGAAGTCGGCGGTACCCTTTCGAAGGAACCATCCCGGCATTTGCCTGACGTCATTTAGGGAAATCACGGAAAACCTAAATTAGGATGGCCGGACGCGAGATTGAACCGTCGTCCTCCCGAATGCGAGTCCAGTGTACAGATCACAAATTTTATTCTTCGCTCTAATAGTATTTCTCTGTGCAACAGTTCAAAGTACAGGTAACAAACCAGAGAACTTCCATATTGCAGGGCAGCGAAGGTGAAGAAATTGCAGGGAGATTTTTACACAGAGGAATTACAGAAAATTTCGGTACCAGACATGTTTAGGGAAATGGCTTGGCTTACCATCATCGCAAAACAGTTTGGTGAATGCTAGAGAGCTGGTATATAACAGAGTGCGCAAACCTCTGCCAGTGCAGTGGCATGAGTGCTAGGAAGTGCATCGGAAGAGATACCAGCTGAATTGCATATACCTGGATGCAACTTTTGTGGATATGAAATTAAACTAAAAAGTGTCTAAATTGTGGTGATAAGGGATTAATCTGCTTGATGAGGCCTGCAAGAAGCATGATTTTGCGTATGCTGCAAATCAAGGTTTGGCAGAATGTCATGCTGAAAATCGAATTTTAGCCAATAAAGCCAAACAAATAGGTTGATGAAGGGACGTGGGCATAGGACAACGTATTATGGCAATGTCAGTTGATAATACATACCAAACTTAAATTTTTGCTGGAATAAATTTCAAACAAATTATAAACACAGCTCATCGTGCGCTAGAGAAGCATAAGAAGAAACCTGTAGGATGTTTAAAAAATTGCATCCAATCAGTAGTAGTATCGGAAAAAAGCGTCTTGAAGAAGCAGAACGGAAAAAATAGAAGAAGAAGACATACTGAAACGCCTAGGGTTCTGAGAATAGTTAGAGACATTTGGTAGAATTATCCTGTTTCTAATCCCAGATTGGCTGGATTGTCAGGAACTGGGTATTAGCAGGAGATGCTGCTGCCATACACCGAACAGTAAAGCACTGCCTCTACCCCCCCTCCCCCCCTCAATAATATCGCTGCCCTATAGCAGCAAGAACAACTGTAACTTTGCCAGATCAGTTCTTTGTAGTACGCGCTCTATGCTACACGCATTGTGTATAGGCTCTGAAAACAATAGTATTTGAGGTGTCACCGCCAGACACCACACTTGCTAGATGGTAGCCTTTAAATCGGCCGCGGTCCGTTAGTATACGTCGGACCCGCGTGTCGCCACTATCAGTGATTGCAGACCGAGCGCCGCCACACGGCAGGTCTAGAGAGACTTCCTAGCACTCGCCCCAGTTGTACAACCGACTTTGCTAGCGATGGTTCACTGACAAAATACGCTCTCATTTGCCAAGACGATAGTTAGCATAGCCTTGAGCTACGTCATTTGCTACGACCCAGCAAGGCGCCATGTTCAGTTACTATTGATATTATGAATCACGTACAGTCAAGAGCGATGCTCGTCATTAATGGATTAATGTTAAGTATTCCACTAGCTACGTCCGTTTTTCTAAAGTCTAATTTCCTTGTCCTGTTCCAGACCTCACGCCAGCCTGCGTGAGCTAAAACGCGTGCCTTTCGGCTTCCTCTAATAATACGGTGTTGGCTCTCCTGCCAATCCACAACAGTATTCATGGTAAGTGACGGGAGTGCAAGTGATTATTTGCCGCCGTAATTACCATGCCCGCTCCCCACTACCTACAACGGCATAACAGGATAACAGAGGCAGTTACTTTCAGTAAATTGACTATATTTAAAACAACACAAGAAAAGACTTGGACTACTCATTAAAAAAGAAAGGCTCCTAACTATACTATTGGATAGACATCTCACCAATACAGATCTGCTTAAATTCATCAAGAAACTCAAAATCCCAAGATTTCATGGCATGTTTATGCGGAATATGTTACCAAAGCAAATGCAAGAATTGTGAGACCGTAAATTTAGACGTTGCATGAGCATCAGGAATTCATTGTGTTGCGTATTTAAAAAAAAAAGGATATCATGTTCTACTTTAGACTGGTATGGGAACCTACGCCTGACAAGAATTGCGTCATTGTTTTATCAACAACAATGTGTTGTACAAGTTTCAATCCTATCAAGACTTCGATTCGTACCTCTGTGGTAATTTCTGTTAAATGTTTCTGCTGATAATTGCCTAAAACAAGCAGCATGTACATCAACAAGTTAGCTAAGGTTTAGATGTGACTTGAACAGAGTTCTCATTCTATTAAGTGCGTATTAGTTTCCTCCCAATAGATCTAAGCAAGAGTGAATAGCGTGTTACATTGATCAATCTGGAAACTAACAACAGTATTCCACAGATCACTGAGGCGAACAATGAACTTCATCTAGGAGGAGGAAAAACAATAGACTTTAGCCCGGAAGGCTCAATGCGGTCCATATTTGGTTTTTCGAGGAGTCAAGTTTTGGTTAATAATACCGAAAAAATTTATGAATTGAATCAACCAGAGGATATTTTACCTGTTAACACGATCCGTGTCGAGAGTAATTTCGCAAAGAACCCAAACCTCAACGACCGATTAACACAGGGTGACAATTATTGAACTACATGAAATAAAATCGTCATAACTTCTGAACGGTTTGCATTAGGATGTTCAAACTGCACGGTTGGACGCGGGGCAATATGGGAATTACTATGCGCATGCATGGTTTGGTTTAGCGACGAAGCCCGCTTTCATTTGGATGGATTCGTCAATAAGCAAAATTGGCGCATTTAGGAGACTGAGAATCTGCATTTCGCGATCGAAAAGTGTCTTCACCCTGGACGGGTGAATGTGTGACGTGCAATGTCCAGTCACGGATTAATCAGTGCGGTATTCTTGATGGCATGGCGACTACTGAGCGGTACGTGAAGGTTTTGGAAGATGATTTAATCCCCATTATCCAAAGTGGCCCTGACTTCGACTTGATGTTGTTCATGCAAGACGGAGCTCGACTCCGTCGAAGCAGGAGAGTGTTTGATGTCCTCGAGGTGTATTTTGGGGACCACATTCTAGCTCTGGGGTACTCAGAGCGCACTGCCACGGGCCTCGATTGGCCGCCATATTCTCCGGATCTGAACACATGCGACTCCTTTGTTTGGGGCAATATTAAAGATAAGATGCACAAAAATAACCCCAAAACCATTGCTGAGGTGAAAAAAGCCAGCCAGGAGGTCATCGACAGCACCGATATTCCGACACTTCAGCGGGTCATGCAGAATTTCGCTATTCGTCTGCGCTACATCATCACCAATGGTGGCAGGCATATAAAACATGTCATAACCTAAATCCGAATATCTGTAGTCACGTTTGAACGTTGAATAAAGTGTGTGCACGCCGTAGTTTGTAACTAATTTACGTTTTTTCATATAGTTCAATAATTGTCACTCTGTACATGCTATCTACAGTTTTTCCCTAAATTGGGACAATCTCATTGAGGTACCAAGCAGCCCCACATACCTCCCAGTCACTAACCGGACATTAAACCATCTCAAGCTGAACACTGTCGGCAGAACGGGAATATAGTTAATTTTTGAGGAGAGGAAATCGTGGTACATCTTCATTCAGAGCACCACTATGGTCGTAACGTATAGAGCCAACCCTCACACCAGTCAGTACCCCAATCTGCAGTGGAAGGACAACGTGGTAACACACCAGAATTACGACTTGTTCAAGTCAGTACGAAACTTCACACAATGAGGCCGCTTGGTGTAACAAATCCGGTTCAAAATGACAAACGAATCACTCGTCAGGAATATATCTCCCACAAATCTTTTTCTTCAGCAGTGTTCAATGATAACAATGAGATAAGAATTCTGCTTTAACATCAAGATGATTTAGCAATTTCAAGCGGTAGTCTCCTGTACTTGGAATGCACAGTTATGAAGAATAATGGAAATGCTCCAGCAGAAACATCGTGCGTCATACACAATGCGTTCACCTTTCTGTTTCAAGAAATACGATGCCAACTTACTGGTGGCAAAGTCGACCACACAAGAAACATTGGAATCATATCAACACTGAAAACATATCAAGTTCTGACCTGAACGCTCTACAAAACGCATTACGGTTCTTAGACAGATCGACAAGTAATTGCTTTAGTATGTATTTCCTCCTGAAAATGTTTATAGAGGGCTTTGGGGATAATAAATGCGTTATTACGAACACCAAACAGGGTGTTCAAAGTGCTACAGATAATAATGTGTACATCACACGCAGGGAGCAGAAAATAAAATAGATTTACGGAAGTTGGTGTGGAAAGTACTGCACATATCTCCGTCAGATGAGGACTGTATGAAACTTTTACGTGTGCTAAATTCTGGAATTCAGCTATCATTATGTTTCCGTTCATGGTAACTATGAGTATCTAGCTCTGCCGACAATATCAAGACAAAGTTGAGTGATAAAGACAGCTGTTCAACTAGAAACGCCTCGATTCATAGTTCTGGCACTGCTGACAGACGGAAGATAGGTTGGTTGGTTGGTTGGCTGTTTGGGGGAAGAGACCAAACTGCGAGGTCATCGGTCTCATCGGATTGGGGAAGGATGGGGAAGGAAGTCGGCCGTGCCCTTTCAAAGGAACCATCCCGGCATTTGCCTGGAGCGATTTAGGGAAATCACGGAAAACCTAAATCAGGATGGCCGGACGCGGGATTGAACCGTGGTCCTCCCGAATGCGAGTCCAGTGTGCTAACCACTGCGCCACCTCGCTCGGTCGAAAATAGAATGTGAATAAGGATTCCAGTGTATTCGACAACTGTAAACTAACCAATGCAAAAGTGTTCCTGGTTTCTGTATATTACCGATACAATAATTTATTTCATTTATTTACACGTCAAGTTCCGATGGACCAAATTGAGGAGCAAATCTCCAAGGTCATGGAACGTGTAAGTAAATGAAATTACAAAATAAAGTAATAACAGACAAAAATAAATGTTTATGAACCCGAAAAAAGTCAATGCGTAAGGTTATGTAAACGCAATCAACAATACAACAAGAATCAGCTTAATTTCGCAGGGAGCTCCTCGACAGAATAGAAGGAGTGACCCATGAGGAAACTCTTCAGTTTCGATTTGGAAGCGCATGGATTTCTGCTAAGATTTTTGAATTCGAGTGGTAGCTTATTGAAAATGGATGCAGCAGTATACTGCACACCTTTCTGCACAAGACTTAAGGAAGTCCGATCCAAATGCAGGTTTGATTTATGCCGAGTATTAACTGAGTGTAAGATGCTTATTTTTTGGAATAAGCTAGTATTATTAACAAGAAATGTCAGTAAGGAGTATATATATTGAGAAGCCAATATCAAAATACCCAGACTCGTGAACAGGGGTCGACAAGAGGTTCGTGAACTTACACCACTTATTGCCCAAACCGCCAGTTTCTGTGCCAAAAATATTCTTTTAGAATAGGATGAGTTACCCCAAAATATACACTCCTGGAAATGTAAAAAGAACACATTGACACCGGTGTGTCAGACCCACCATACTTGCTCCGGACACTGCGAGAGGGCTGTACAAGCAATGATCACACGCACGGCACAGCGGACACACCAGGAACCGCGGTGTTGGCCGTCGAATGGCGCTAGCTGCGCAGCATTTGTGCACCGCCGCCGTCAGTGTCAGCCAGTTTGCCGTGGCATACGGAGCTCCATCGCAGTCTTTAATACTGGTAGCATGCCGCGACAGCGTGGACGTGAACCGTGTGTGCAGTTGACGGACTTTGAGCGAGGGCGTATAGTGGGCATGCGGGAGGCCGGGTGGACGTACCGCCGAATTGCTCAACACGTGGGGCGTGAGGTCTCCACAGTACATCGATGTTGTCGCCAGTGGTCGGCGGAAGGTGCACGTGCCCGTCGACCTGGGACCGGACCGCAGCGACGCACGGATGCACGCCAAGACCGTAGGATCCTACGCAGTGCCGTAGGGGACCGCACCGCCACTTCCCAGCAAATTAGGGACACTGTTGCTCCTGGGGTATCGGCGAGGACCATTCGCAACCGTCTCCATGAAGCTGGGCTACGGTCCCGCACACCGTTAGGCCGTCTTCCGCTCACGCCCCAACATCGTGCAGCCCGCCTCCAGTGGTGTCGCGACAGGCGTGAATGGAGGGGCGAATGGAGACGTGTCGTCTTCAGCGATGAGAGTCTCTTCTGCCTTGGTGCCAATGATGGTCGTATGCGTGTTTGGCGCCGTGCAGGTGAGCGCCACAATCAGGACTGCATACGACCGAGGCACACAGGGCCAACACCCGGCATCATGGTGTGGGGAGCGATCTCCTACACTGGCCGTACACCACTGGTGATCGTCGAGGGGACACTGAATAGTGCACGGTACATCCAAACCGTCATCGAACCCATCGTTCTACCATTCCTAGACCGGCAAGGGAACTTGCTGTTCCAACAGGACAATGCACGTCCGCATGTATCCCGTGCCACCCAACGTGCTCTAGAAGGTGTAAGTCAACTACCCTGGCCAGCAAGATCTCCGGATCTGTCCCCCATTGAGCATGTTTGGGACTGGATGAAGCGTCGTCTCACGCGGTCTGCACGTCCAGCACGAACGCTGGTCCAACTGAGGCGCTAGGTGGAAATGGCATGGCAAGCCGTTCCACAGGACTACATCCAGCATCTCTACGATCGTCTCCATGGGAGAATAGCAGCCTGCATTGCTGTACTAGTGCCGACATTGTGCATGCTCTGTTGCCTGTGTCTATGTGCCTGTGGTTCTGTCAGTGTGATCATGTGATGTATCTGACCCCAGGAATGTGTCAATAAAGTTTCCCCTTCCTGGGACAATGAATTCATGGTGTTCTTATTTCAATTTCCAGGAGTGTAGTACCATACGCGAATGAAAATAAGCAAAGTCGACTAATTTTCGTGTCGAACGATCACTCACTCCAGATACCGTTCGAACAGTAAAAATAGCAGCATTAAGTCTTTGAACAAGATCCTGAACGTGGGCGTTCCACGACAGCTTATTATCTATCTGAACCCCTATAAATTTGATCTGTTCAGTTTCACTAATCATATGCCCATTCTGTGAAACTAAAACATCAGTTTTTGTTGAATTGTGTGTTTGAAACTGTAAAAACTGAATCTTACTGTGATTTAGCGTTATTTTAATTTCTACAAGCCATGAACTTATGTCATGAACTGCACTATTTGCAACCGAGCTAGTGTTGCACACAACATCCTTTACTACCAAGCTAGTGTCATCAGCAAACAGAAATATTTTAGAGTTACCCGTAATACTAGAGGGCATATCATTTATGTAAATAAGAAACAGGAGTGGTGGCAACACTGATCCCTGGGACACCCTCCCAATTGACCATCCCCCACTCAGATTTCACATCACAACCATTGTCAGCACTGTGAATAATGACCTTTTTCTGTCTGTTGCTAAAATAAGAGGTGAACCAATGGTGAGCTGCTCCCCGTATTCCGTAATGGTCCAACTTCTGGAGCAGTATATTGTGATCAACATAATCAAATGCCTTAGTTAAATCAAAAATACGCCAAACGTTCGAAGCCTTTTACAATAATCTACAACCTAACTGAAACAATGAAAATATCGGGCTACTATACGATATATTCTCGAGGTTTCGCTTTTCTTGATACGAGGACAATGAATTTAGATGAATGCCCAGCCCATAGAAATTTAAAGAATTAGCGCCAGTTGTCATGATGGACTGTTCAGAGCAAAACGAGAGTATTAAGGCAGGTCCTATAGACATCCGCACTTAACTTGTATCGCCAAAGTTTTCCTCCAGGCACCATGGCATATGGATTATTGTTGCGTGATTGTGTTATTAATTACTCGCCTCTCATACAAATAGTACACCAATTAGCATAAATGTAGCACTGCTGCTTCACACCCAAGGCATTCTATAGTGGTCCATTGAAGTGCAAACATTCCTGTAGATGTGCACGGCAGCTTGTGTTTAAAGATGTTGCATTCGTTGCATTGACCAAAACTGGATGAGTACTGATGATGTTCTCCACTACTGTCGCTTCACCAAGACCAGTTAACCCTTTCAGGTACATAAGAAAACTAAAGTGCTAGTGATTAAAATTTTTGTGTCTCTGTGGTAACGGGAGGTTTTATAAACAAAATATGTTATTATTTGAAACATTTTTATTTGTACTGCTAAAAAAAAAGTTGGGACGTATTTGTTCCCGTGGTCCTTAAAGGACAGTTACATAACACATTACACTTAATACATCGAAAAATTACAGAGGCTGTGTATATGTTGTTTATTTGATGTGAAATTCTGCAAAACAG
Organism: Schistocerca cancellata; assembly: GCF_023864275.1. Classification (NCBI taxonomy): domain Eukaryota; kingdom Metazoa; phylum Arthropoda; class Insecta; order Orthoptera; family Acrididae; genus Schistocerca; species Schistocerca cancellata. The sequence continues at coordinate 205,531,054 of NC_064629.1, read as the reverse complement.
TTCCCGCTTGAAGTAAAGCATAATTTAACACCACACTATTCACAAATATTGTAAGTGCGATTTTCAACACACTTTGAAGCACAATGAATACATCTCTTCCTTACGTCTGATTTTATCATTCGGTGCTCTGGACTCTTTGGATTGCAACAGGTCTGCAACCTTCTTGATGTTTTCACTACTGTTGATATATTCCTTTGTCGACTTGAGTAATTTCCAATTAGATTTCTCGCAGTGCATTGTATGAACTCTAGAGATGATAGTGTTGTTTTGAATCCTGATTCTTCTGCCAATTTTGAATATATTACATACGCTTTGCTTCCACCATTGTCAAGAAGATCAAAGAAAATTCTCAGGTAATACTTAATCTTTGCCTTCCTGTCGATCTTTCTTTTGGTCCATAAGGTCCACCCCTCCCATCCACCTGTTGTACTTTCTTATCATAAGAGGACACTGAACATTGATCTTTTCAGAAGAACCAGACTGACGCCTTTCAACTGTCGTACATGGTATTGGGGAAATAAAATTAGTTAGTAGAAAAACTGGCTTGTTATCCATCCATTTGAGGATTGTCAGACCATTGCTACTGAGACTGTATGAATCACCTCTTTTCATTTCCTTCTCTGGAGGTAATGTCTTTGGGATGTTTTTACGATTGGTGCGCACTGTTCCACATGATCTGATATTTTGTAAGCCAAGGCTGGAGAGCTAAAAAAGTTACCTATGTAAATTTCGCATCCGAGTCCGGATAGTGATTTTGTCAGTTGCAGAACTATTGACTCACCAAGCCCTACTTTAGGACCTGAGTTTTTTTTTGCCAGTGTATAAATCACACTGAAATAGGTAGCCAGTTTCCGAATCACATCTGCATCACATTTTGAAACTCCATTTGACTGGATTATTTTTGACATACTGTCGCATAATATTATGTCATTTGAATCTGATCACATGCTCATCTACAGATTGAGCTCTAGTTGCACTAAGAGATTTCTGGAAGGTTTTGTTCAAATGGGTAATTACAGGTCTCACTTTGTATGTGCGGTCTTTCTTTATTGACTGATCTGCATTGTTGAAAAAATGTAAATACTTTCGAATCTCTTCAAACTGATGTAGTGGCATAATCTGAGCTATATAAGGAACATTAAATCGGGTTCAGTTGCCCAGTAGCTTCTAAATGTAGGCAAAATATAGTACCCCATTACCAGGTTCATGCCAAGAAATGCCTTGATTTCATCTTCATTTGTGCTGAATGCGTTACCTGATTGTTCTGCATACCGAATACTTTCAGGAATTAATATATCATGCACCAAATCTTTTAGGCCAATAGTAGAAGAAAAAATTTCAAATGGCTGTGGCATTTCACGATTTTCACTGACCCTAAACAAAAGCACTTTCCCAAATTCATGATTCATGTTATCACTGAACTGTCTTGGTTGGTAAGTTCTGGACCATTTAAATTCTGGTAAATCTGGAAGGGAATCAGGTACCTCAGCATTTGGTTCTGATATTTCGTCTGTATGCCTTCTTTTGCTAGGTGGGCTACGTATTTATTTTTCAGGATCTTCTATAATAACATGTTCTCTTTCATCTTCCATATTTCCTTCAAGAAAAATTTTCTCTTCTTCATCCAATAACAGATTATCTTCGTCATCACTACTGCAAGCCTCCAAAATCTGCTTAACACTTTCAGCAGTGATGAAAAATTCTGTTTTCTGGAGCACATGACCTAAAAGCAGATTTGAAATTATACCAGCAAAAATTTTTTCCGCTTGTTTAACGAAATGAAAGGCAATATATTTTCAACCGAATTTTAAATGCCATTCCGCTCGTTTTTTACGCAATATTAACGATTTCATGACATTCAGAAACATGTACATAAATTACCATTGTGGTACATTGGGACAACTATGTCCCAAACAATGAAAATAAAGATTTCCACTGATGAAATACAGTTATTTTCTAAATGAATGGTCTACAGTAAAAGAGAAACTTACTTGAATGTACTTTCAAGCTTTGACAGTAAGGCAGAGAACACAATACGCACACAATAAGTGAATAAATTTGTGTGTCTGCTCGAAGTGAGAACACCAACAATAACCGACGACTAATGGTAGTTATAGTAATTGTTGCCACCAGAGATGTACAATATTAAAGAAAACAAATATCTCTGCTTCACGTAGAGCATCTGCAGCACATCAACTCTGATTACAGTCCAATTAGTAAGGTGATTTATATGTGGGACAAATGTGTCCCATGTACGTGAAAGGGTTAAAACAGTACAGAGTGCCAAGATTCGGCAGATAGCAGCTTCGTTGACTCACTTTCACCACGGAAAGTGGTGGAATGATAATACATTGTAGTAAGAAGAAATGGCGACATCGCTCAGAATATACAATCATAAAGGCAGCACAGTTTATGTCAAAGCCTATGTTGTGACTGTATGACATATCAAAAAATGCATCAATGAGGAACCTTTAAGCTTATGACTGGCCTGGTATTTGGAGACTCAGGAAAAAGAGTGACGGACACATAAGTGATTATACACTTAAGCGCCATAGAAATTGGTAAAGGCATGCGTTTTCAAATACAGAGATATGTAAAGAGGCGGAATACGACGCTGCGGTCGGCCAGACATATATAAGACAAGTGTCTGGTGCAGTTGTTAGATCGGTTACTGCTGCTACAATGGCAGGTTATCAAGATTAAAGCGAGTTTGAACGTGGCGCTGTAGTCGGCGTACGAGCGATGGGACTCAGCAACTCCGAGGTAGCGATGAAGCGGAGATTCTCTTGTATGACCATTTGACGAGTGTACCGTGAATATCATGACTCTGGTAAAACATCAAATCTCCGACATCGCTGCGGTCGGGAAAAGATCCTGCTAGAACGGGACCAACGCCGACTGAAGACAATCGTTCAACGTGACAGAAGTGCAACGCTTTCGCAAACTGCTGCAGATTTCAATGCTGGACCATCAGTAAGAGACAGCGTGTAAATCATTCGATGAATCGTCATCGATGTGGGATTTTGGAGCCAAAGGTCTACTCGCGTACCCTTGACGACTGCACGACACAAGGCTTTATGGCTTGCCTGGGTCCATCATCACAGACACTGGACTGTTGATGACTGGAAACATGTTGCCTGGTCGGACGAGTCTCGTTTCAAATTGTATGGACCGGATGGACGTGTATGGGTATGGAGACGACCTCTGGAATCCATGGACCCTGCATGTCAGCAGAGCACTCTTCAAGCTGGTGGAGGCTCTGTAAGGGTGTGGGGCGTGTGAAGTTGAGTGATACGGGACCCCCGATACGTCTAGATACGACTCTGACAGGTGACACATATGTAAGCATCCTGTCTGATCACCTTCCTCCATTTGTGTCCATTGTGTATTCTGGAGAACTTGGGCAATTCCAACAAGACAATGCGACACCCCACACGCCCAGAATTGCTACAGAGTGGCTCCAGGAACATTCTTGTGAGTTTAAACACTTCCACTGGTCACCAAACGCCCCAGTCATGAATTTTTGAGCATATTTGGGATGTCTTGCAACGTGCTGTTCGGAAGAGATCGCCATCCCCTCGTGCTCTTATGGATTTATGGATAGCCCTGCAAGTTTCATGGTGTCAGTTCCCTCCAACACTACTTTATATGTTAGTCGAGTCCACGCCACGTCGTGTTGCGGCATTTCTGTGTGCTCGCGGGTGCCCTTCACGATATTAGGCAGGTGTACCAGTTTCTTTGGTTCTTCAGTGTATATATGCTTCAGGAAATGTACAAATACTTTGAAGCTGGTTATCAATAAATGACGTTGTCTTTTTTAAAACTATGTAGTTCTTTATTTTTTCACATCCTCCTCTTACAGGGCGAAGGTAAATATTCATTATACACGGCCTGTGGAGTTCGCTGAGGATGGGGATTATAATGCTAGAGGCCTCCTCAATATGTTTCTGAAAGTGCTACCTATTCATAGCTGCCTGTATTCAAAGGCCCTTTTGGGCCTCTGTACACAGCCAGTCATTTAATACATGAACAGAGATACACACTTTATCTAGAAAGTGAATTTTCTTCGTCACCATTGAGACGTCTGTATCACAATCCTTTTCAAATACAGACACATTTAACTGCACAGCATTGCGCCACAGCAAAAGCCTGCGCTGAGCTGCTATGCTCCTCACCAAGACGGAGTGACTATGACAGTGGTGTGGCACCACCACTTCCTGCAGCCATGGTCCTGTCTGCCCAGGCGGTCATGGTGACTGATATTGCCCAGCAGTGAGTGTGGCATGGGGAAGTTCTGCAGATAACAGCCGCTTCGCGGCAGATGGCTGCCACCATCCCTCTCTCTTATGATCTTCTGCCACTAACGGGAAGCCCTGCAGCTAGTCACAAAGCTTTGGAAGACTATTTTTCTCTCTTTCACCAACAGATGCGCTGCAGACCCTGTGTGAGCTCTAAAATGATATAGCGCATGCCTGCATTGAAATATAAGAACATTGGTGTGATAGCGCTGCCGTTAACTGGGACCCACGAAGCGTCAGAGAAAAATACTTTTCTTAGAATCACCAGATTCTCTGAATTCCACCATCGCTCACGTGATGGCCCAACTCGCGCACTTGTGTGGTAGCAGATAGGTTCTGGTTCACCCACACCTACTCTTACGGGTAATAACCTGTCTATGTGGCGATAAACATACTCGATTTCTAGTGACTGAAATAAGCAATGGAGTGCGTCTCTTGTCTACAAAAAGTGCCTCCTTGAAGCGGAAGCTCATTCCAGTCTGAGCGCTGACAGGAGTCAATCACCTTCCTGGATTTTCAATAGAGTGGCTAGAGGCACTCTCTGTTGCTTCTCAGCAGCTATCCCATCATTCCCTTCCTACATATATTGAACAGACTGGCTAGAGAAAGTCTCCAGTGTTTCTCAGTAGCAGCCATCCTGTCGTTGATCTCTGCTGAGTAAACCGGATGGAGTACTCCCTAGTGTTCCTCAGTAGCGGCCATCCCATCATTCCTTTCTTCGCCGGCCGGAGTGGCCGAGCGGTTCTAGGCTCTTCAGTCTGGAACCGCGCGACCGCTACGGTCGCAGGTTCGAATCCTGCCTCGGGCATGGATGTGAGTGATGTCCTTAGGTTGGTTACGTTTAAATAATTCTACGTTCTAGGGGACTGATGACCTCAGATGTTAAGTCCCATAGTGCTCAGAGCCATTTGAACCATTCCTTTCTTCCTGCCTGCCGAGTAGACTGGCTAGAGCACTCTCTATTGCCTCTCAATAGGAACTGCTATACCCGTTATTCTTTTACTTCATGGACCTAGTCAGCATTCTGTTTTTATGCTTGAGCCATGAAGCGACGTATTGGCAGTGATGGTATTGCCAGATTGGACTCTGGCGATTTAACAGGTATTTGATGATTTATGACCATGTTGTTGTTGTTGTTGTTGTGCAGATTTTATCTGAAATCTGATGACTAATTTCTCTATCTCCATCTTTTTCTGTTTCAGATGGGAGCACGCTATCACCCATGACAGTACATTGGAGGATTTGCTGGAGCTTCTTGGTGGTCCAGAGGATGGCACATGGATAACAGACGAATCTTGTGAACGTACGTATCAATTCTCCCTCCCCCCCTCTCTATCCCCCCCTCCCCCCTCTCCCTCTCTCTGTCCCTCCTCTCCCCAAGTGCATGTGTAATGCAGTTATCTCACGTTATGCTTCTTTTCCTGTTACAGAATGCTTCAACAAGATTGCTGCTGAAACTTCCTGGCAGATTAAAACTGTGTGCCCGACCGAGACTCGAACTCGGGACCTTTGCCTTTCGCGGGCGTGAGTCGTGCTTCGGTAGCTCAGATGGTAGAGCACTTTCCCGCGAAAGGCAAAGGTCCCGAGTCCGAGTCTCGGTGGGGCACACAGTTTTAATCTGCCAGAAAGTTTCATATCAGCGCACACTCTGCTGCAGAGTGAAAATCTCATTCTGGAAACATCCCCCAGGCTGTGGCTAAGCCATGTCTCCGCAATATCCTTTCTTTCAGGAGTGCTAGTTCTGCAAGGTTCGCAGGAGAGCTTCTGTAAAGTTTGGAAGGTAGGAGACGAGGTACTGGCAGAAGTAAAGCTGTGAGTACCGGGCGTGAGTCGTGCTTCGGTAGCTCAGTTGGTAGAGCACTTGCCCGCGAAAGGCAAAGGTGCCGAGTTAGAGTCTCGGTCGGGCACATAGTTTTAATCTGCCAGGAAGTTTCATATCAGCGCACACTCCGCTGCAGAGTGAAAATCTCATTCTGGAAGATTGCTGCTTTGTGCATCGATGATATGCCACCAGGTCCAATAACAATTAACTTAGTGCTCCAGTTGCTTAATGATATTGAGTCAGAGGAGAATGTTGAGGTTCCAGTAATATAGATAGAGATCCCCATATGTGAGTGGACGCCCTTATCTGGCGTCAGCTCAAGGGTGATGACTCCAACTGTCGAGGAGCGCATATATGAGTAGTCGCCCTTCATTTACTATAACAATAAGTTCCTTACAAACACAGCAGCATGCACTACTACGAATTTGTTCTTGTTTGTTTGTAGGTGCACTCGATGATTATAAAGTTGAATGGATAGAAGTTGCTGAGATAGATTTAACTCACTCCAAACTGCAGTCTATGATTGAGCCGACACCTAGTCCAGGCATATCAGAGATACCACTCATCTCAATTCTCCGACATCAGATCGTGGAGGATGACTCCAGTCACAACGGGACAAATACATAAGTAATAGTTCTTTTTATTTCCTTACAACAATAATTTTTTTCCCACACAAACATGCAATCTTATGTCGGATTTAGTTTGTTTCTAGGTGCCCTTAATAAAAAAAATTGATCCACAGGATGATCTGGATAAGATATTACGAGACATGGGAACCAATAATGATGTGATGAATATTGTTTCGACTGATTCACCAGCACCTATTTTGAATTTAGGTAGAATTACTGTAGACGTCTGTATACAGGGTGATTTTTTCCACCATGTAGAAACTCTCGGGGTTAACTGATGAGAGGATAAGTAACAAAAAAGGTCTAATGAACATGGCCGAAAGAACAGATACTATCTTTATATAGTTAAGGCTAACCGGCCATTGACCTTCTTCTTCTGTGCGGATGCACACACATTGCCCGAACTCTTACGGTACTTGGTAAGTTTGTCTGCCGCGAGTAAGGAGTGTAATGGGCAGGGGCACTACGAATGTAATGTGTGGATATTAAGTTGGGAATGTGGGTCTCACGGGAGCATGCAAGGGATATATTCCTGCAGTCGCAGTACTCTCTGTGCCCTCGGTGGTTCAGATGGATAGAGCATCTCCCATGTAAGCAGGAGATCCCGGGTTCGAGTCCCGGTCGGGGCACACATTTTCAACTATCCCCGTTGATGTATATCAACGCCTATCGCCAGCTTAGGGTCTTGATTTAATTATCATTTCATTCTAAGAGAGCTTCATGGTCACTGATGGTACCATCTTCATCCAATGAACTTATGTCCAGATATGCATGGTTTCCATGCTAGAGACCATTTATTCAGTTATACTTCATTACAGAGACTGCCGTCTAATGCGTGCTGTACCATGCAGCCACAATTACAGTATGCATCGTTTCCTACTAGAAGGTGGTACTATTCCTCATACATCATGCCCTAGCTCCCTCTCCTGCCACTGTCATTGGTAATGTTGTGTCCAATTCACTTTTCTTGTTGACTCACCTAGTAGTGGATGTGACACAGCGTTGTACACAATGGTTCCATATTCGAATCGAGAGCTTGCCAACATGGTGTTAGTTGTGGAAAGGCAAATGACAATGGGTGACGCGCAGTGATTGTATCAGGTGACCTATCCCCACCGACAACAACCACAGCATTCAATATTTGCAACAGTGTTTCGCCGTTCGTCTGAGACAGGGTTGTTTCAGGAAGCCGAAAATCATGAAGGACGTACCCGACATGTTTGGTGGACTCCAGACTTGGAGGAAAATGTGATTAACACTGTGGAAGACGACTGGCGTGTCAGAACCAGGCAGCTGGCCTGCCAGTACAGGGTAAGCCTAATGGTCATGGCCAACAGTCTCCATGACAATTGTCACTACCGTTATCACTGCCGGCCGATCTGGCCAAGCGGTTCTAGGCGCTACAGTTTGGAACCACGCGACCGCTACGGTCGCAGGTTCGAATCCTGCTTTGGACATGGATGTGTGTGAGTCCTTAGGTTAATTAGGTTTAAGTAGTTCTAAGTTCTAGGGGACTGATGACCTCAGATGTTGAGTCCCATAGTGCTCAGAGCCATTTGCACCAACCCTTATCACTTACATGTGCAGGACTTACTAGCAACACTTTCCACATTGGAAGTAGTTTTCTCACCGGTTTCTTCGCCAGGCAATCACGATTCTGGGAAGTGTGTCACCCATCCAATTCACAGATGAGGCCACCATTACACAGAGTGGTATCTTCAGCTTTCGTAATAGTCATCTGTGGGATAGTATGCAGGGTCCCCATGGTATGGTGACCGCGAATCATCAGCATCGGTGCAGCTGGAATGTGTGGGTCGTGATAATTGGCGACTTTATTTTGGGACCAGTTTTCCTTCCACGTCGCATAACAGACTGGAACTACTGGCGTTTCTTGCTGGTAACTTTGCCTCCCTGCTGGAAGAAGTGCCATTGATGATTCGAAGGGTTATGTTACTCCTGCATGATGGTGCTCCAGCCCACTTCGCCGTTAACGTATGGACGCATCACAACAGGGTAGTCGAATGCACCTGTTAGACTTACTTGGTGATCCGTAACAGAGCACCCCCCCCCCCCCTGCCCACGAATCATGGACGTTGTCACTGGTGGGGTGGCTTGTGTGCCTCAGCGATGAAGTCAGCTGTAGCATAGGTGCAACCAATGCAGAGGTGCATCTGCTGATAGGACAGACAAACATGTGGTTCCTGAAGAGGGGGAACAGCATTTTCAGTAGTTGCAGGGGCAGCATTATAGGTGATTGATCTGGCCTTGCAACATCAGCCAAAACGGCCATGCTGTGCTGGTTAGAATCGTAAAAAGGATAATTGAATGTAGTCAAATTAAATCAAGTGATGCTGAGTGATTACACTAGGAAACGAGACACTTAAGGCAGTAGATGAGTTTTGCTATTTGGGCAGTAAAATAACTGATGATGGCCGAAGTAGAGAGGATATAAAACGTAGACTGGCACTGGCAAGAAAAGCGTTTCTACAGAAGAGAAATTTGTTAACATCAAATATAGATTTAAGTGTTAGGAAGTCTTCTCTGAAAGTATTTGTATGGAGTGCAGTCATATATGGAAGTGAAACTTGAGTGATAAACAGTGTAGACAAGAAGAGAATAGAAGCTTTTGAAGTCTAGTGCTACAGAAGAATGCTGAAGATTACATGGGTAGATCACACAACTAATGGTTGGTTGGTTGGTTTGGGGGATGAAAGGGACCAGACTGCTACGGTCATCGGTCCCTTTTCCCAAATACAAAGAACACCCACAGAGAATAAAAACGAGGAACAGAATAGATCACAGACGATACAGAACAAGAGAAACGGAGACAAGGACAAGACAAAACGAACTAAAACCACACAGAGTGTGACAGTGGTTGGCCGACCATAGAAATAAAAAAGGAAAAGCCAACCAATTAGAAACACATTAAAAGATCAGTTTAAAATCATAGGCCAAAGGCCAGAATCAACACAAAAAATAAAATAAAACAGAAACACTTAGATGAAAGAATAAAAACTCCCTGCCCTAATAAAACGTAAAACTAAGGCAGCCATAACAGGGTCATCGGATAAAACGGCAGGGAGCGTATCAGGCAGCGCAAATGTCTGCCTGACCACAGCTAAAAGGGGGCAGGCCAACAGAATGTGGGCCACCGTCAAAGCCGCCCCGCAGCGACATACAGGAGGGTCCTCCCGGCGCAGTAAATAACTGTGTGTTAGCCGGGAGTGGCCAATGCGGAGCCGACAAAGGATGACTGAGTCCCTGCGGTTGGCTCGCATGGAGGACCGCCACACAGTCGTCGTCTCCTTAATGGCACGGAGTTTATTGGGTGTAATCCGATCGCGCCATTCAGCGTCCCAAAGCGCAAAAACTTTTCGGCGGAGGACTGCCCGCAAATCAGCCTCTGGGAGGCCAACATCCAGAGATGGTTTACTCATGGCCTCTTTCGCCAGGCGGTCAACATGTTCATTGCCCAGGATACCGACATGACCGGGGGTCCACACAAAGACCACAGAGCGGCCGCAACGTGCAAGAGTATGCAGGGACTCATGGATAGCCATCACCAGACGAGAACGAGGAAAACACTGGTCGAGCTCGTAAACCGCTCAGGGAATCGCTACAGATAACGAAGGACTCACCTGAGCAGGAGCGGATATACTCTAGGGCTCGAAAGATGGCGACTAGCTCAGCAGTGTAAACGCTGCAGCCAGCCGCCAAGGACCGTTGTTCGGAATGGTCCCCTAGAGTTAACGCATACCCGACACGACCAGCAACCATCGAACCGTCGGTGTAAACAATTCCAGAGCCCTGATACGTGGCCAGGATGGAATAAAAGCGGCGGCGGAAGGCCTCTGGAGGGACCGAGTCCTTCGAGCCCTGTGCCAAGTCGAGCCGAAGGCAAGGGCGAGGAACACACCACGGGGGTGTACGCAGAGGTGCCCGGAAAAGAGGTGGAACAGGGAAAAACCCAAGCCCGCACAGAAGCTCCTTGACGCGTACGGCGATCGGACAACCCGACCGGGGCCGACGGTCTGGCAGATGGACGACTGACTGCGGGAACAGGACACGATAATTTGGATGCCCGGGCAGCATAAGCGGCCAGCAAACGTTGGCGCCGGAACCGCAGTGGAGGTACACCTGCCTCCACTAGTACGCTGTCCACAGGGCTGGTGCGGAAAGCACCAGTGGCAAGGCGTATCCCGCTGTGGAGAATGGGGTCCAGCACCCGTAACGCAGATGGGGATGCTGAGCCATAAGCCAGGCTCCCATAATCCAGACGGGACTGGATTAACGCCTGGTAGAGCCGCAACAGGGTAGAGCGGTCGGCGCCCCAGCGGGTGTGGCTCAAGCATCTCAGAGCGTTTAGATGCCGCCAACACGTCTGTTTAAGCTGCTGGATATGAGGCAGCCAAGTCAGTGGCATCGAAAACCACCCCCAAAAACCTGTGGGTCTCCACCACAGCAAGGAGTTCGTCGGCAAGATAAAGCCGCGGCTCAGGATGGACTGTTCGGCGCCGGCAGAAATGCATAACGCGGGTCTTGGCTGCCGAAAACTGAAACCCATGCGCTACAGCCCAAGACTGCGCCTTACGGATAGCGCCCTGTAGCTGACGTTCAACAGCTGCAATGCCAGTAGAGCTGTAATAAAGGCAGAAGTCGTCAGCATACAGGGAAGCAGAGACAGAATTTCCCACAGCCGCAGCGAGCCCGTTAATGGCTATTAAAAACAGGCAGACACTTAAAACAGAACCCTGTGGCACACCGTTCTCCTGGACGTGGGTGGAACTATAGGAGGCTGCGACCTGCACGCGGAAGGTACGATACGACAGGAAATTGCGGATAAAGATCGGCAGAGGGCTCCGAAGACCCCATCCATGAAGCGTAGAAAGGATGTGATGACGCCATGTCGTATCGTACGCCTTCCGCATGTCGAAAAAGACAGCGACCAGGTGCTGACGGCGGGCAAAGGCAGTACGGATGGCCGACTCCAGGCTCACCAGATTGTCGGCGGCGGAGCGGCCTTTCCGGAACCCACCCTGAGACGGAGCCAGAAGGCCCCGAGACTCCAGTACCCAATTTAAGCGCCGGCTCACCATCCGTTCGAGAAGCTTACAAAGAACGTTGGTGAGGCTAATGGGGCGGTAGCTGTCCAACTCCAGAGGGGTCTTTCCAGGTTTCAAAACGGGGATGACAACGCCTTCCCGCCATTGCGACGGAAACACCCCCTCGACCCAAAGACGGTTGTAAAGATCGAGAAGGCGCCGCTGGCAGTCCACTGAAAGGTTTTTCAGCATCTGACAGTGGATGCCATCTGGCCCAGGAGCGGTATCAGGGCAAGCAGCTAGGGCACTGCGAAATTCCCACTCACCGAATGGAGCATTGTAAGATTCTGGGTGGTTGGTGCGAAACGAAAGGCTCCGACGTTCCATCCGCTCTTTAATGGAGCGGAAGGCCTGGGGGTAATTCGCAGAAGCGGAACTCATAGCAAAATGCTCTGCTAAGCGATTGGCAATGACGTCGGAGTCAGTACAAACTGCTCCATTCAGTGAGAGCGCAGGGACGCTGACAGGGGTCCGATAGCCGTAGACGCGTCGAATCTTGGTCCAGACCTGCGAAGGAGTGACATGGAGGCCAATGGTGGACACATACCGCTCCCAGCACTCCTTCTTGCCTTGGCGGATAAGGAGGCGGGCCCGCGCACGCAGCCGTTTGAAGGCGATAAGGTGGTCTAAGGAGGGATGTCGCTTGTGACGCTGGAGCGCCCGCCGGCGATCTTTAATCGCTTCAGCGATCTCAGGCGACCACCAAGGCACAGCCTTCCGCCGAGGGGACCCAGAAGAACGGGGAATGGCAGATTCGGCGGCAGTAACGATGCCGGTGGTGACCGATTGAACCACCGCATCAATGTCGTCATTAGAGAGAGACTCAAGAGCGGCAGTGGAGGAGAACAAGTCCCAGTCAGCCTTATTCATAGCCCATCTGCTAGGGCGCCCAGAAGAGTGACGCTGTGGTAGTGACAGAAAGATCGGAAAGTGGTCACTACCACACAGGTCGTCATGCACACTCCATTGGACAGACGGTAAGAGGCTAGGGCTACATATTGAAAGGTCAATGGCGGAGTATGTGCCATGCGCCACACTGAAGTGTGTGAAGGCACCATCATTTAAAATCGAGAGATCGAGCTGCGACAATAAATGCTCAACGATGGCGCCTCGACCTGTTGCCACTGACCTACCCCACAGAGGGCTATGGGCGTTGAAGTCGCCCAATAGCAAGAAAGGTGGCGGCAATTGGGCTATCAGTGCAGCCAGGACATGCTGCGAGACATCACCATCTGGTGGAAGGTAAAGACTGCAGACGGTAACAGCCTGTGGCGTCCACACCCGAACAGCGACAGCCTCTAAAGGTGTGTGGAGAGGGACAGACTCGCTGTGCAGAGTGTGAAGGACATAGAGGCAGACGCCACCCGACACCCTTTCATATGCTGCCCGGTTCTTACAATAACCCCGATAGCCACGGAGGGCGGGGGTTCGCATTGCTGGAAACCAAGTTTCCTGAAGAGCAATGCAGAAGAAAGTGTGAAGGCTGATAAGTTGTTGGAGCTCAGCTAGATGGTGGAAAAAACCGCCGCAGTTCCACTGGAGGATGATATTGTCCATGGCTGAGAAAGGCGTGAAAGGACTGGGAAGGCAATTTACGCCGCTTGTTCACTCACTGCCACCGATTCAGTACCCGTACGAGAGGCATCCATGGCGTCTGAGGGACCAGCGAGATCAAGGTCCTCAGCGGACGCTAGAATCTCGACTGCATCCTCAGACGCAGAGCGCGAAAGGTGCGGTGGGGTTGGCGCCACCGCAAGTTCTTTGGCCTTAGAGGTCTTTCTCTTGGACTTCTCTCGCTGAACCTTGGGTTGCACCGGCTGGGAAGGCTTCACCGATTCAGTCTCCAGGACAGAGGAGGATCGTGAAGCCCTACGCCCGGCCGCTGGTGAGGACTTATGCCACTGGCGGCCGTCATCCTTCCCGCTGGTGGAACCCTGGGAAGGGAGGGTCCCAAGGGAACTCTTACGGGCGAGAGTAGCTGAAGAAGTTAGACGCTTCTCCGGCTGAGAAGCGGGGACGGACGTCCCCGACGGGTGGGAGGAGGTTGCTCCTGAGGTAGGTGGTGCAGGAGCAACCGGTTGGGTAGAGCCCCCCACAGGCAAGGGGGCAGGAGGAGTCTTACTGCTTATCGAGCTGGCTGGAAGTCTCGAAACTGATGGGGCTAGCACAGTTGTCGTAGCAGCTGCATAAGAAGATGTCATTCTCACGGGATGGAGTCTGTCATATTTCCTTTTGGCCTCAGTATAGGTCAGCCGGTCCAGGGTCTTATATTCCATAATTTTGCGCTCTTTCTGAAAGACTTGCAGTCAGGCGAGCAAGGTGAATAGTGCTCCCCGCAGTTGACACAGATGGGAGGCGGGGCACATGGAGTATCGGGATGAGACGGGCGTCCGCAATCTCGACATGTGAGGCTGGAAGTGCAGCGGGAAGACATATGGCCGAACTTCCAGCACTTGAAGCACCGCATTGGAGGAGTAATATAGGGCCTGACGTCACATCGGTAGACCATCACCTTGACCTTTTCCGGTAATGTATCACCCTCGAAGGCCAAGATGAAGGCACCGGTAGCTATCTGATTTTCCTTCGGACCCCGATGAACGCGCCGGACGAAATGTACACCCCTGCGCTCTAAGTTGGCGCGCAGCTCGTCATCAGACTGCAAAAGAAGGTCCTTATGGTAAATAACTCCCTGAACCATATTTAAACTCTTATGCGGCGTGATCGTAACAGCAACATCCCCCAACTTGTCACAAGCAAGCAACCGTCATGACTGGGCAGAGGATGCCGTTTGGATCAGGACCGATCCAGAGCGCATTTTTGACAAGCCCTCCACCTCCCCAAACTTGTCCTCTAAATGCTCGACGAAGAACTGAGGCTTTGTGGAGAGAAAAGACTCCCCATCAGCTCTCGTACAAACTAAGAATCGGGGCGAATAACTATTACCTCCATCCTGAGACTTACGCTCCTCCCATGGCGTGGCCAGAGAGGGGAACGTTTTCGGATTGTACTTTTCAGCATTAAATTGAGCCCGAGAACGCTTAGAGACTGCTGGCAGCTGGCCGCCAGCGAGAGATGATGTACCACGCTTCATTGCGGGTCATCCGCCCTGATGCCACCTACTCCGACCAAGGGCCCTCCCCACGGGCGCCACCCAGCCGCAGCAATAGCCACCTGGCAGGATGTCCATTGCCGGAAGTCCTGATGCCCCAGGGACACGGGCATCTACTCCTTGGCATACGTGGGGAGTTAACGGCGCAGGCATCAGTAGAGCGATCCCTGTGTTGTCAGGGGGCTACAACCAAGAGGGTACATGGCGGCCCCACCACAACGGACTGGCTACCGTGCTGGATCTTAGGTGCAAAACTGCCCAAGGTCGTCGTCGCAGTTAAAAGAAACACTGCAGAGTGCAGCGTGGGAATCGCACCCAGGGACGTATCCTCGCCCAAGAGATGGAAAACGAGCGGGACACCATTGCAACGACGAAAAAGCCGGCTAAAGGTCTCAATGCACGACGGATACAGTGCACCACGTAAGGCGCCCTTCCCCAATTGGCTCGCTCTTCGGAATAAGTTAGAAAGATGGAGGTCAAACCCGAGAGGGGACCATCACATAAGGCCGAAACATGTGAGACTCCTTTTAGTCGCCTCTTACGACAGGCAGGAATACCGCGGGCCTATTCTAACCCCCGAACCCGCAGGGGGACACAACTAATGAGGAGGTACTCAGCAGAATCGGAGACACAAGATATTTATGGCACAACTTGACTACAAAAAGGGATCTGTTGATAGAACACAATCTGATTCATGAAGGGATCACCAATTTAGCATTGAAGGGAAGTGTGTGGAGTTAAAAATCGTAGAAGGAGATCAAGAGATGAATACATTAAGCAAATTCAGAGGGATGTAAGTTGTAGTAGTTACTTGGAGATGAAGAGGCTTTCACAGGATAGAGTAGCACAGAGAACTGCAGCAAACCAATTTTGGGACTGAAGATTAACACAACGGCAACAGAGTGGACTGTGTGGCTGCATCTCCTAGACCCAAGACGATGGTGTGGTGATGACTGATGACGACATTCATATGACAGTCCAGGTCACAGAGAATACGGCCCAGACCATGGCAAACGAGCTAGAGTTGCAATGTTGTGCCATGGTGTTGATGATGGTTCGGGCCACAGTGTCAAGATGGTAGTCCACGATATTTGTGTGTGGATCATTATAGACAGGCCAGTCTGCGACACGTCTGACTGTGGGTACATCATTGTCGATGGTTTGGGCTGTGACACATCCAACCATGGGGACATCATCACTGTAGACAGGCCAGACTGTGATACATCCAGCCAGTGACACATCATTGATGTGTCGTTTATTGCAGCTGCAAGCCCACGTCCATATGCCTCATCCATATCATCTGCAAAGAGAGAAAAAAAATGTTGATAAGTATATTGCACAAAAAAATAAAGGTATACAGCATGATTTTTTCCGCTGTGTACAAACTCTAGGGATCGATCAATGAGAGGCTACTGAACAACAAAGATCTAATGAACTTATGCCCAGAAATGCATGGTTTCATGCTAGAGACCATTTATTCAGTCATACATTGTTACAAAGACTGCGATCTAAAATGTGCTATATCATGCAGCCACAGTTACAGCATGTGCTGAAAATGGTTTCAATGTGCCTCAATCCATGTGTGTATGCGCTTTAGCATGTTCTGTCTCACACAGTCACATCGACCAGGCTGCGTCTGAACAGTGTCAAAGGCCGCACGAACACTCTACTCCAGTGTCTCCACATCTGGAATGGGCTCTGCATACAAGATACTTGTGAGATAGCCCCATAACCAGAAATCGCACGGGCTGAGATCCAGTGGACGAGCAGGCCATGTAACTGGACCGCCTTGCCTCATCCATCGACCAGGGAAGACATAATTTAGATGTGTCCGGACGTTAATGGCGAAGTAGGCTGGAGCACCATCATGCAGGAGCATCATGCAGGATCTCGCAGGCCTGCATTGACAACACGAATACAGGCTACCAAGATCCTTCCACCTTCCTTAATGCTTGTGAAGCCAGTTTGGAAAGGGAGTTTCACAGATTCGTCAACGACCCACGGTATCCCACCATTATGAGCAAGCAGTTGTGTACCGTCAGCTCATGCCCTCCTTGAAAGAGAACAGTGATGCTGTTGAGGAAAAGAGCAACGTCCAAATTTGGGGGACAAATGGTGTGATATTGCAGGGCGACTCTGTGGCAGAGTAGTCTGGAACTTAAGAGTTTTGGGACTTTAACCAAGAGCGTCACACTGGGCCATTTTCCAAAATGCCCGAAAGGTGGTCCAGTGAGGTGTTCAGCCTTGTACGCCACCTTAATAAATACACTTTGATCCACTTAATGGAGGGCCCAGTTTCATTCCTCTTCCGAAAGATATTCTTGCTAGAATCTTGATGACAAGGATGAATACTGCCTTGCACGATTGCTTCTGGCTAACGATAGAAATTAACCAAAATATGCACGCAATACAAGAACATATAAAACATCAAATGCGTGTTGACAATACAATTTCTAAGGCATCTCATTCCCCAAAAAACTCCAGGTCCTGCCACAATGCGATAGGTAGAACCCTGATTATTCAGTTCCTGTATACAGCCTGGATGTTGATTGCAAGCCAGAAGATGACCAGGAGCACATTGTGCAAAACAAAGAAGTAAGGTGTAAAGTAGTTGGATCGCTTTACTTTTCAAAATTAGCTGGTCGGCGACCCAAACATGTAGATTTGTTGCTATTCTCCAAGGGAGACAAGCGGCGCTATGTGTGGATCAAAAATATGTCCAGCCTACTTTCCTCCCTGTAGAGTAAAGACTAACGTAAACGACATTTTTGCCATAGATTTCTCAGCTCGTTTGCCGAGGGTTAGTATCTTGAAAGGTATCGCATTTACTGCTCGAACCAGGGACCGGTAGGTGAGGAAATGCCTACTGTGGACACAACTGTCCAGTCGTTGTATACACTGACTATGAGTGCCTCCTAGCTCCTGTGGGGCATTGTGAAGGTGACTGCTGTGGTACCGTTGCACATTCGAAACGACACACGGAGGCCGTCATCATCGAAGATTCCGAAATTGGCAGCCCAAGTGCAGTGGCCGTCCACCAGCGGTCGCTACTGCAACAGGCGCTGCCGCGAGATTAGACCGCATATACAGGGCTATTACAAATGATTGAAGCGATTTCATAAATTCACTGTAGCTCCATTCATTGACATATGGTCACGACACACTACAGATACTTAGAAAAACTCATAAACTTTTTTTCGGCTGAAGCCGCACTTCAGGTTTCTGCCGCCAGAGCGCTCGAGAGCGCAGTGAGACAAAATGGCGACAGGAGCCGAGAAAGCGTATGTCGTGCTTGAAATGCACTCACATCAGTCAGTCATAACAGTGCAACGACACTTCAGGACGAAGTTCAACAAAGATCCACCAACTGCTAACTCCATTCGGCGATGGTATGCGCAGTTTAAAGCTTCTGGATGCCTCTGTAAGGGGAAATCAACGGGTCGGCCTGCAGTGAGCGAAGAAACGGTTGAACGCGTGCGGGCAAGTTTCACGCGTAGCCCGCGGAAGTCGACGAATAAAGCAAGCAGGGAGCTAAACGTACCACAGCCGACGGTTTGGAAAATCTTACGGAAAAGGCTAAAGCAGAAGCCTTACCGTTTACAATTGCTACAAGCCCTGACACCCGATGACAAAGTCAAACGCTTTGAATTTTCGGCGCGGTTGCAACAGCTCATGGAAGAGGATGCGTTCAGTGCGAAACTTGTTTTCAGTGATGAAGCAATATTTTTTCTTAATGGTGAAGTGAACAGACACAATGTGCGAATCTGGGCGGTAGAGAATCCTCACGCATTCGTGCAGCAAATTCGCAATTCACCAAAAGTTAATGTGTTTTGTGCAATCTCACGGTTTAAAGTTTACGGCCCCTTTTTCTTCTGCGAAAAAAACGTTACAGGACACGTGTATCTGGACATGCTGGAAAATTGGCTCATGCCACAACTGGAGACCGACAGCGCCGACTTCATCTTTCAACAGGATGGTGGTCCACCGCACTTCCATCATGATGTTCGGCATTTCTTAAACAGGAGATTGGAAAACCGATAGATCGGTCGTGGTGGAGATCATGATCAGCAATTCATGTCATGGCCTCCACGCTCTCCCAACTTAACCCCATGCGATTTCTTTCTGTGGGGTTATATGACAGATTCAGTGTATAAACCTCCTCTACTAAGAAACGTGCCAGAACTGCGAGCTCGCATCAACGATGCTTTCGAACTCATTGATGGGGACATGCTGCGCCGAGTGTGGGAGGAACTTGATTATCGGCTTGATGTCTGCCGAATCACTAAAGGGGCACATATTGAACATTTTGAATGCCGAAAAAAACTTTTTGAGTTTTTGTATGTGTGTGCAAAGCATTGTGAATATATCTCAAATAATAAAGTTATTGTAAAGCTGTGAAATCGCTTCAATCATTTGTAATAACCCTGTAGAGACGCCGTCTGCAGTGGCAGTTCCAGTTACTCGACAGTTACTCCCCAGTTAGTCCTCGGGGCCCAACCAGTCTAGTCTACGAAGACACCAGCGGAGTCACTTAGCAGTACAGTGACGTACATCGCTATTCAGTGTTTATCTCGCCTCAGACACGTCAACTCAGGGCTAGGACAGTTAGCTACGTTGAACTTTAACTTCAGTAAATCGCAACAGAGCTATTGTACAGAGACTTACAATTGTGCAGGTCAACGCCATCAGTAGGCAAAGAACTTTGTGCAGCAGCACATGCAGATCTTCAATGTGTAAACTGAGTATTCACAATACAACTATTTTACAGTGAAGTTTGGTTGTTCATTCCATACTTGATATATGTTTTAGTTCTCGTGCACCTTCCTGAGTAGAAGTATATTTTGTACGCGTGTCTACCACTTGGACAGATCGTTTTGACGCCGATGCTAAGCGCCATAACATTTGGCGATGAGAAAAAAGATTTTGATGGTGCTGTTTAATTTTAGAAAATTTGTGTCTGATTCAGTTCTAGCCGTTGCATACCAGTATTTGAGTGAATCGCAGGCCGCGGTGGCCGAGCGGTTCTAGGCGCTTCAGTTCGGCTGGCTCTGAGCACTATGGAACTTAACATCTGAGGTCATCAGTCCCCTAGAACTTATAACTACTTAAACCTAACTAACCTAAGGACATCACACACATCCATGCCCGAGGCAGGATTCGAACCTGCGACCGTAGCGGTCGTGCGGTTCCAGACTGAAGCGCGTAGAACTGCTCGGCCACACCGGCCGGCTTCAGTCCGGAACCGCGCGACTGCTACGGTGGCAGGTTCGAATCCTGCCTCGGGCATGGATGTGTGTGATGTCCTTAGGTTAGTTAGGTTTAAGTAGTTCTAAGTTCTAGGGGACTGACGACCCCAGATGTTAAGTCCATAGTGCTCAGAGCCATTTGAACCATCTGAGTGAATTAACATCTTCTCGTTTACAGAATTCTGGCAGGAGACGACTTCCAGTGTACATAGTGCATTTTGTTGTTGTACTGTGATCCGCTATGGCTTTTGCTTCGAATTAGTCATTTGTGTACGCCATGGCTACGCCAGAAATATCACGCAAGTCGCTCAGTTTCAGGCACAACAGATTCAACAACTTATGGAAGGTATGAAAAGACTCTTGGAGTTCCAAACAATCATAACAGCATCGCTTCCTATTACCGGGACTGCGCCACAGCACTATACATCTGCCTGTGCATTGAAGTTCCGAGAACTCAACGCACAGCTTGGGGACCTGACTAACTACACTCCTGGAAATTGAAATAAGAACACCGTGAATTCATTGTCCCAGGAAGGGGAAACTTTATTGACACATTCCTGGGGTCAGATACATCACATGATCACACTGACAGAACCACAGGCACATAGACACAGGCAACAGAGCATGCACAATGTCGGCACTAGTACAGTGTATATCCACCTTTCGCAGCAATGCAGGCTGCTATTCTCCCATGGAGACGATCGTAGAGATGATGGATGTAGTCATGTGGAACGGCTTGCCATGCCATTTCCACCTGGCGCCTCAGTTGGACCAGTGTTGGTGCTGGACGTGCAGACCGCGTGAGACGACGCTTCATCCAGTCCCAAACATGCTCAATGGGGGACAGATCCAGAGATCTTGCTGGCCAGGGTAGTTGACTTACACCTTCTAGAGCACGTTGGGTGGCACGGGATACATGCGGACGTGCATTGTCCTGTTGGAACAGCAAGTTCCCTTGCCGGTATAGGAATGGTAGAACGATGGGTTCGATGACGGTTTGGATGTACCGTGCACTATTCAGTGTCCCCTCGACGATCACCAGTGGTGTACGGCCAGTGTAGGAGATCGCTCCCCACACCATGATGCCGGGTGTTGGCCCTGTGTGCCTCGGTCGTATGCAGTCCTGATTGTGGCGCTCACCTGCACGGCGCCAAACACGCATACGACCATCATTGGCACCAAGGCAGAAGCGACTCTCATCGCTGAAGACGAAACGTCTCCATTCGTCCCTCCATTCACGCCTGTCGCGATACCACTGGAGGCGGGCTGCACGATGTTGGGGCGTGAGTGGAAGACGGCCTAACGGTGTGCGGGACCGTAGCCCAGCTTCATGGAGACGGTTGCGAATGGTCCTCGCCGATACCCCAGGAGCAACAGTGTCCCTAATTTGCTGGGAAGTGGCGGTGCGGTCCCCTACGGCACTGCGTAGGATCCTACGGTCTTGGCGTGCATCCGTGCGTCGCTGCGGTCCGGTCCCAGGTCGACGGGCACGTGCACCTTCCGCCGACCACTGGCGACAACATCGATGTACTGTGGAGACCTCACGCCCCACGTGTTGAGCAATTCGGCGGTACGTCCACCCGGCCTCCCGCATGCCCACTATACGCCCTCGCTCAAAGTCCGTCAACTGCACATACGGTTCACGTCCACGCTGTCGCGGCATGCTACCAGTGTTAAAGACTGCGATGGAGCTCCGTATGCCGCGGCAAACTGGCTGACACTGACGGCGGCGGTGCACAAATGCTGCGCAGCTAGCGCCATTCGACGGCCAACACCGCGGTTCCTGGTGTGTCCGCTGTGCCGTGCGTGTGATCATTGCTTGTACAGCCCTCTCGCAGTGTCCGGAGTAAGTATGGTGGGTCTGACACACCGGTGTCAATGTGTTCTTTTTTCCATTTCCAGGAGTGTATTTTGCACAGCTGTGGGCACACTTTTCAGCCTATCACATACAAGTTAGGCAGTGGCTTGCTAATATTGTTTCAAGTATTGGTGTTGAAACTTACCGGCTTTACTGTAAACTATGTCTTACAACTCGGCCTGCGAATGCTGCCTCTGACGGTTTTGTAGCAGCTTTAGAGAAGCGTTTTGGCGAATAGTTTCATGTAGGAGCTGCGAGGTTTAATTTTTTTAGACTGTGTAGGAGGCAAGTGGGATTGCAATTATGCAGGAGAAGTGTGGTTTGGGACTCTCATTTGGAATGGAAGGGGTGGGGTATGTTACAGTTGATTGTATGGCTAGATTTCAGGTATAATTTCATTGTCTGGAAGCGGAAGGAGGTTAAAATTACCCTAGGAAGGGATGTCGATTGTGTAGGTATGTAAGAGAAGTGGACCACAGTAGAAGAACATGATTCTCAAGGATCAGGGTTACAATGGAGCGTTGGAATTCGATTTTGCGAGTCATTGAATGGTAAAATAGGTCGCAGGTGTTTGAAGAAGTGTTGGAAATTTATGAGCTGGCACAAGAAATGAATGGTGGAGGACAAATGGATAAGGAAAGAGAGGCGGAGTCATGATATTCATGATATGAAAGGACTAGTAACACTTCGAATGGGCGGAAAACCATGCAGCAGTTGCATACGCGAGGACGGGGTGGATGAAGGGATGTACGAGCGACTGATATCGTGGGGCTTAGTCCCCACGTATGGCCTGTTAGTAGTTTTAGTTTATTGTGGGCCTCCCTTTCGATGGTTAGAAGTCTTTGCAGTATTATTGGAAAGGTACTGTTGTTTAGTAAGTTGTGGTGTCATTCTTAAGGAAATAAGAAGGAAGAATAACCATTTGCAGTTCTTTTTTTTTCTAAAGAAGTAACGCAAAATGATAAGGAACAAATACTGGCTGGGACTACTACATTTCTCAAGTCCTAAAACACAACGTTATCCTCACAGGCCTACGTTTTTATTGTTCCAATATCGTTAGTGGGCTGTTAACGCTGCAAGCACCAATATGCGAGTACAAAATACGGCGGAACAGTACAGTATTAGCAAGAAGTCCTCAGCTGAAAGAACCTTTGATATTCCTGCAAGACAATTAAATGTTACTGTTTCGACAAGATAAAAATTTTCGTCACATGGAGAATAACTTTCTATTCGTTTCAACTCTGCTAAAAAAGTAAGAAGAATTCGATGCGGCTGCAAATAAAAGTAGAACCATGCAGCTCAAACAACTTGCAGCTCGGGATGGATAATTAGTCTCACGCAAAATGAGCCAATTAAAAGTGCAAAATCAACTGCATCGGATATCCAGGTAATATCAGATTAAACAGTGAGTCATTAGACCACACAGAAGACTTTGAATGATGCTGGCATTAATGGTAGGTCGTTCAGATGAAAACGTGAATCTCTGGCGTGAACCGGCTTACTGTTGTTGTCCTCAGGATTACCTTCTACTTTCCCACATGAAGTCAGACTGATTAAATTATTCGTAGAGGCAAGTTAACACTTCTATCCAGTCGTATATTTCAATCTGACAGGAAGAACTGTCGGAGCATGGTACAATTAAAAAACAGCCCGACATTCACATTACGGTTGTGTACAGAGTATACACGCAGATACATTAGTCGCTGGTGTACAGAGAGACATCAGTTTCCACGACGTAGGGAATCCTCATCACAACCATGTGAGTTAGCCACCTTCGCCTACAAGCACTGCGTTTCGTGAGTATGGTTGGTCCAACAAGGCCACGGCCGAATTTGATGTCCAGCTGAGCTGGTGCCCCGCCCTAATGACCTCGAAGTCGACGAGACGCTAAACTTTAACCTTTCCTCCTTCCTGTTGGCGAAACAAGATACATATGACAAATAGTGAAGTACATTGAGAACCTTAGCTTTCCTGGATCTAAGCACTGTCGAGTATCACCAGTGCGTTTAATAATTAATGTGAGAAGTAAACAGTGTTATACTAACTGCGTTGAAGTCTGGATAAAAACACAGAAACGCTGGGAAAGTAAAAGACTCGTTTATCGTGTGAACAGTCGCGTGTGTGAAACTGAAGCCAATCATTACACACAATTATTTTTTGTTTCTGTCTTTTCATTTTGCTACACTGCTCAGTCAATTTCCTATAGTTCTTAAACGTCAAACCGAGCATCAGACTTTTTGCTTCATAGACCAAAGCCCTGAATCCCGAAAGCTTGTACAAGTCTCTACCAGAGAAATCATTCACCCAGATTTTCATTTATTTAACTTATTCTTTTGCAAGTTCAACTTCAGCTGAAATGGTATACGTGATTGGTGGTAGCATTGTCTTAAACGTCAATGTTTTGAACACACGTGAACTAGTACCTACGTATCTGTATAAAAAAAACACTATATTTTATTTTGTTCATTTTCTGCAGTTATTTCTCTTGGTGGCCCGTTAATGTCACAAAAGGAATAGTGTTCTTTTTAGCTGAAAATGATGTGGAATTAGTGAATTTTGGTGAGAACTATTTTCTTTTGCGAATAGGTAAGAAAGGTAATGTCTACTGGGAAACGATTGAGTGTGTGAATGTGTGTGTGTGTGTGTGAGAGAGAGAGAGAGAGAGAGTGGGAGGGGAGGGGGGTTGTTACTAAGGGTGAGAACACATCGTCGTGGAATTAATGAAGGAATACCTAAAGAAACAAATAACAAGTTACTTTCCTGTTTGTAACGAACTTGGGATTGAATTATTTTCACATGTAATTAGGTAATTGAAAGTTGCTTTCATAACAACTAACTCTCATTGTGTTGGAATAAACAGCTGAGCATAATCTGCAGTGGAGAGGACTCCCACAAATGAAAATACAACATACCGTATTTTAAGTGTTTCGTATCTTTAATACCTGAGGATTATACAGAATTATGCAGGCATTGACAGAATCAAGGAGGAATAGTTGCACTATTTTTATTGTTATTGTTCGATGAGAGTATCAGTGTCACAGTTGATTTTAATTCGTATGACTTTTGTAGTTTTGAAAATATCTTTCCTAAATTTTCGTTGCTGACTGCATTCAAATAATTTAATTTGCACATCAGCATTGTTTGCTTTTGCTAGTACCTCGTTTTATGATCTGAACGCAACACTTCAGCCACTGTGTGCTTCAGCAGCTTTCACTACCATGCAGACAAACCTAATTTCATGTTTGTACACGCAAACGTGTACATATACTATATGTAATAGCTAACGTAACGTTGAAGTACAGTACGTTTATAAAGAGCAAGCTTTAGCACTAATTCATGTGATGTTTCCATTAAAAAAAACTTTTCCATTTAATGTAAAGTTTAAGATTCGTTGGGCATTCTAACCATAATCGCGTTCAGACAGTCCAGCTACATTTCATTACTTTCCATGCGAATTCGCTGTATTGCATACCAAGGGCGTACCCAGGATCTGAACTAGGGGGAGGGGGGGGGGGCAGGTCATACTAGTCTCAGGAAACATATTGTCAATCAGAATAATGAATGTCTTAGATTTTATAACAGATTTGCATAAAATGAAACATTCGATCAGTTATAACGACGTGAGTATTACGTATGTTGACCTTAAAACAGGTTTTACGTATTAAGTAAACGAATGTCAGGCACGATTCAGTCGCATGATACTGTAATATTGTTGACAAAAATTCTCCAGCGTATTACAGCAGTGGTCCTACTGTACTTTATTCACAAATACCGTACTGTTCTCGGTGTTTACGTTAATTTTAACACAGATTTGTATTTGTTTTCTGTGAGGTTGCAATTTTATTGATTGTGAATACTTTTCACCTGTACATAACTTCAATGAGTAAATGATTTACGATTGCTCACAGAGAAAGTTGTTGGAATGTTAGGCTAATAACGAGAATTCCCTGTCGCTCTTCATCTAATGTTGTTCAGTAATATCAATGCTCCCTACTGTAAATTTGCCCACTTTTTCGTAAAAGACGATTGAGAGCACCTCACCGTCTCTACTATTATCAACATTTCCTATTATGGGTGACTACAGAGCGCTTGGTAGAATGGGATTGGTCCATTGCGTGGTTGATTGATGTTACCATAAATACACTACGCGGGTTGGAAGTGCACTGTGGAGCAACGCAGCTGTTTAAGAGTGTGTAGTAAAATGAAAGTCATGCATTAAGAACATTGTTAATAAATTGCTGGACAGTTTAGAGTCACTTGGCGTAAAAGAAAAGTTAGGCACATGTACGATGAATTTTATATATCAAGATACTGATTTGACTACGTAGTCAGTGGTCCTCTCCACAACAAACATTGCAGCAGCGAGTTAAACTACTGCTGCGCCACACTACTGCCTGCGAGAATTTTTAGAAGAATTGTCGTTGTAGTGAAAGACGAAGGACGTTCGTGACACGACTGAAGAGTGGGGATACAGTTTTAAAAAAAAGAGTGTTTCGTACTCGTGAAGAAGCCTGTTCTCAGCTATGATGGGAATGAAGTAGTCGATAGATTATGGCATAAAATGATCATGGTGAGTGAAAAAAATCATTATTTTGACTAACGTATTTACACTTTTACGGTTCCACTTTTTCTATCGCTGGTGCAATTACTGACATTTGAAATTTAATGGCCCCGTTAGAGCATGGAATGGCAACCGGCACATGGACGTTTTCGTGAGCATATCATTCATGTTAGCAACACAGGAAAACACTGTTCTGTTTATGCGTTTGGTTATAACTTAGTGAGTTTTGAAAGTGGGTTAATGTAGGTTGTTCCCTTCCATCGTGTGACGAAACTCACCCCTGTGACACTGTGAACACACGTGGCTTCAATGACGCTGTGGAGCAACGAGATGCTGTAATATATTTTAAATTTCATTTCCGAACGTCACTGAAGATTTCATGTGTTATACTAAGCTCACAGATTAGGGTAGTAAACGCGCACTCGAAACAACAAATAAATATTGGTCTGAGAAGTTTAGTGCCTAAGAGATTGTCTGTAGAGAAGGAATAAAATTTTTCCTTAATCCAGTACCTACATTTAAAAAAAACTGTCGTTTAAATGCTTTTGGTTGCATAACTCTGGTTCCATCACTGTATATGTTAGGGCGTTAAATGCTTCCTGTATTGAACGTTATGAAATAAAAATTTATAACTATAGCACAAAATAGCAATCAGCTGATCACATTCGAAGGCAAATCTATAGTACTGGAGTGCCTCCCGCTTCTGCCACTAGATGTCTCTGTAGAAAAAAGATGACTGTAGAAATTCGCATGCCTTTGACGCATAAGTAACAAATACCAAACGATAGCAAATTTGAATGTTGGTATTTTTCTGCAAATAGCATGCAATGTCTTGGGAACAGTACATAGGTAGCTTAAAGTGCGTATGGTGTAAGTAAGTTTCTAGGATCATTCTTACATTTAATTATAAACAGTGTCACGTACATTTATATTAAAAGTAGCGCTTATACGGAAGGCTAGGCAAGCTTCTACTATTTCCTATTTGGTACATAAAACGAAAAAGTTTGCTGCAGATGCTGTTTCCCTGTGCATGCAATCAGGCTAGCTTTTACAATAATTCTGCTTCAAAATATAGTTTCTTAAAAATTACTGGAAATGAATAGTTCTTCAGAATGACACAATTCATGAATGAAAATATCGCATAGCTAAATCATATCATAGCGAGGGAGAACGCAGAGGTCAAGAACTTACGGCACACAACCTTGGAACGGGGGGAAGATTTTTTTTTATGTAAATATGTGAGAGATAAGCGCAAGTGGGGCAAATCAGACCAAGAAAATATATTACAAGCTAAAAAAATAAAAGAAACAGCTGCATGAGTGTTATGGGGAGACGCACTGACATAGGTTATTGTCTACAGGTACTGTAGACTTACTGCTTGCTATAAGCTCTTAGCTAAACCATTGTAGCAAAAAGTAAATAATATTAAATTGCATTGCAAAAACTGATGCTTCAAAAGACAGTTTTGCACACAATGTGTGAACTTCCCAAGTAAACAAAAACAGCTGTTCAGTAGTACACAGATGCCAAGAAAAGTGCTGGCACTGTGTAGTTGCATATGACTGACCAGGTTGCTGTATTTTGCCGAGTTGCTGTTATTTGAATAAATGGAAATGCATGAGACTGCAAGTGTCCAATGAAATGACACATTCATTTTGCATTTTTACGGATTTTTGTAAAATTCTAGCTAAAGTTTCCTTCCTGTAACCATATGGGCATACATAAGAACAATTTATACAAATATATAGTAAGAGAATTGTCAGTACCGACATGATGTTGAAACTATGAATTTGTTATTAGTAAAACAGCAGCCTGTATTTGTTAAAACTTTTCTTGTGCAAGAGACATTTCCAGCAATTCAGAGTCGCTGTGAATAATTTATTCAGCTTTTCTGTGGCAGTCATATGCAGCATAAAATTTTACTGTATACAGTTTTCTTGTTTAACATACAGTTAAAGTTAGTGTTCCAGAAAGAGATTTGAAGGGGAAGGTCTTTATCATAAAAACTTTTAAGTTTTTTGTGGTAGTTATATTTCATACTGGGATAAAGTTGTAAGTTGATTTACTGTGATTGTTATTCAAGATAGATATGTAATACAAGAGCTAATATTATGTAGGATATCCATCTAGAATTAGATGCTAATGAACTTTTGTAATTTTCCTCAGTCATTGCAGGCAGTTGCTCATTCAAAGGCCATGGATGCTTCCTTTCAAATTCCAGGACTAACCCTCCCCAGGCGCTAATGTCCAAGCTGTCTGCGCATCGTTAAATATTACAGCTATCACCACCTGATAATAAACTTCATTTGCATTGCTGCATTCATACTAACGAATTTGACTCACCAGTGGGATGATTGCTCAGAAGATTGTGTGTTCTGGGTCCAACAGTTATCTTCAAGTGAACAGTGCACATATTATGTTCCAGCTTTACTAGGTAGTGACAGTTGTTCATCTCTTTGAACATTCCATAAATTTAATTTTCTCACAGAGATCAGGCTGCATCCATTTGAAATATGAAATAACTTAAAATAATTTTGGGCCTTTTGCAATTGTTATAGTGTTTAAATTAGTCAAAAAAATGTTTCAACTGTAGTTCTTTGCTGTGGATTCTGAAATCCAGTATAAGGCAGCAAAAAGTGTCATTAAAGCTTGCAAGAGGTGCTTTTGCTTATGTTTTTTTTTTAATAAAGTTTTGACAAGTTTCAGTAGACTGAACAGGAAAAAGCTAGCACATTTTTATGTGGTTAAAACAATTCAAACTACCATTTCAACTTTGTTTTTCAAAATATTCTTGACCTTACTGTTAAAAATAAAAATTATATTTTCTTATATTCATCTGTATAACATGATGCTTCTCTTTGTCTGAGAGTGCAGTTAATATGTTAATAATTGAGTTTTTAATACTGTTATCTAACTGTGGACTGTAACAAATTTCACCATTTTGAGGAACAGCTTTTTCTGTTATGTACTTGTGTGTTTAAAAGTGGTGTGTATTCTAATACAATGTTGTTGAAAAAGTTTGTGCCTGCCCTGTGTTGTAGATGAAAAGATATTTAACTTATCCAGAGTAAATTGTATCATAACCTAATCTGGCACATTGGCCTACAGTTCCTAAAGTTTTCATATGAATGAATAAATAAATCCTTTTGAAGTGTCAGTTTTTATTCAGCTTTGACATCCTTACTAATAGAGCAGTGCAGTTCTAATGTTACTAGATGTGATGTAATCCTGCTAAGTATGTGGCAACAGATTTTAAAACATTTTTTTATGTTGCTAAAGTTTCAAGTTGTGTGTTCTTGTGTACAGAACACAGTTTTCTGGAGAAGAAATGCACCTGTGATGCATGCACACAGTTGTAGGGTTTCTCCCATCAATAAAACACACACACACACACACACACACACACACACACACACACACACACACACACACACACACACACTTTACAGGTAGAGCACAGCTGGCAAATGTTGAGTGCACCATATATGCTGTTATACTTTAAGTGGGCTGTTTCCTATTGGCACAAGTTGGTTTTTATTAAACAGTACACAAGAAAATATGTATGGCTACAGCCTTTCCTTTCTCATTCCTGTTTCTCTGGTTAAAGACATCTTCTTAGTAAAGCATTGAATGTTGTAATCAGGCATACAGTGGTATCACTAGTATCTACTGAAATACAAAACTGTATTGCTCATACAGATTTATCTATAGGAAGAAAGCCTCTTAGTAAATCAGTGAAAGTTGGAATGAGGCATATAATTATATCTTTAGAAATAAAATAAAAAATTGTATACACTACTGAAAACACAATAAATCAATGGAGAAATAAGTAGAAAATAGACCAACACTAGCAAGTTGTTATGAGCTGAAAATCCAATAGAAATGATGATCATGATTACACTGGAGTCCTACAGCACTGTGGCACATTACATCAACACTGGACTGCTAGATGCAATTACAGCTTGATTGATAAAATGTTTCATATGCTTGTTGAATGTTGTTTGAAATGTAAATGTGAAACATTTTTGTGCAAAAATAAAAACCCACTCCTAACTCACCTGAGAACTGTGGTGGCTTAAATGAGGGGTTTGATCATAATAATGTTATGCTCATTAATAATGGTTTGCTTCTGGAAAGGGACTAACATAAAATTTTGGGATATATGCCTGAGGTGGATTTGGGAATCAGTGAAGCAAGTGGCTGTTGTCATCTAACATTATGCTGACTTGCCTAATGGAGCAACTACTTTTTGTCTAATTGGAGGTAAATCTTCAACACAAGATTGAGAACTGCTTGCTTTGACTGATATTTTATCCTTGTTGAGTTTGTTGATGTTAAATGGCCTTAGGTGACGAGCAGTTTTGTATTTCAGATGATTCCACTATGAATTGAAGTATCAGAAATACTTTACAATTTATTTTGAAATGAGCTACTTGAGACCTGAAAGGAAATAGCCATAAAAACATGAGTAGTCAGTAGCAAAAAAACTTTTCATGCTGTTTGTGCTATCTTTTGCTTAAAATTAGAAATAAGCATGTTAGTGCATAGTTGTATTTATGCTGTCCCTGCAGGATGATAGCTTGCAGGTCAGCAGACAGAAACGTGAAGTTCTATTTCATAGCCTTCAGTACCTAGCTTTTGAGTTATATAATACTGTAAAATATTTTATTAACATATCCTCATTTATATGTGGAGAAAGATATCCCCTTGCTTACCTGCTCTTGTGGAAATTATTGACAAAATGACATTTTGAAATTGGCCTGTTGTCTATGCTTCCATACATGCTTAATGATAGACATTGAGAGCTGTTTGCATTTTTGTATTTACTGAAGTAGTCTCTTGTAGTTTGCCTGAGATATACTTTATCTACATTTATATAGCTGCATTTCAACTTGTATAGCTAACAAGATCACAATTACAATGTTTGTTACAGTGTTAAGTTTTCACTGAAATATGAATAGTTTGGAAATAATGTTTCAAGTCTATTAAAGATGTTCAACTACTACCATAAATTCCATGTATTAGGAGCAGAGATGTTAGATTTAACATCCACGAGCAAATAGTTTATTTTAATTAAGAGGATTGGCAGTAGTTAATTTACAGGTAAAGGTTTTAAGTGCTATGATACCCACAAGTTAGACAAAAACAGCAATAATCTGTGAAACATGTAGTGTACATGCTGATTACTAGTACTCCAGAACATTAAATTTGTGGAAAAATTGCATTTATTGATTGCAATCATTATTGTAATTATAGACACACAGTGTTATTTGTATCATTTAGTACAAATCTTTTTTGTTGGTGCCATAATGGGCTTGCTGTAAAACTAAAATTGCACTGTTACATGTATGGTAATTATGTGAAGTTAAGGGGCTACATGCCACATTCTCTAAAAAATAAATAAAAATTGATAAAACATGTAAGTTTGCCCCTCTGCTGTTTGTATTTATATTACTTTCTGTTTCACTACTGCACTCTATGCTAATAGTGTAATGATACAATGCCATGTACTTCCTTTATTTGGAAATAACAAGCATGATGAGCTTAACAGTGATAACAATTAACTAGAATTTTTTAATTTTTTCTTCAGACATAATTTTATTATTGAACAGCAAACATTCATCATTCAGTAATGAATATGCACATTAAATATGATTTTCTTCTCAAGAATTTTAAACCTCTTTAGTCAACAGTGAGGTGTAACCAATAGTTTAATGGCACACCTAGAAGATCATAGCTTTTAATGAAACATTCATTTTTAACTAAAAACAAATCCATCTGTATAGAAGTACTGAGTACCTGGTGGGTTGTATTTGTTTTCATATATTCTTTGATAATGTGCAGTTTTTTCTAATCATAAAAACAAATTTTGAAAAAAAGAAAAGAAAAGAAAAAAAAGAAACGTCATTTCACTGAATTCATCTAACTGAGGCAGTTACTTTAACAATGGTAAATGACTTCAGTAAGATGGTTGTTCCCCCTTAATAGTTCATTTTCATATGGAGTGCAGACCAAGAAAGCAGTCTTGTTTTTCATTGATAACAGGCTAATCAGTTGTACAGACTGAGAGTAGTTAGTATACCACATATTATTTTAAATAATTATGAGGGGACAAGACTGTGCACATGCTAATTGTAATTGCAGTCAGGAGCAAATTAAATTCATGTGAAACTGTGCAAAATACTAGTAGATGAGCTACCTGTAGTAGTTACCATAAAAAAGATGGGGAAGTTTGCTAAGATAAAATATTTAGTTTAAAGCCCCCCCCCCCCTTTCCCCTGTTAAAAGTTTTGTAGAACACAGTGTTTCCAGGTTGAGCCATCAGCCCCTTTTATATAAAATGCATTATCAGACCAGCATACTTTATATTTTAAGCCTGTGTGTTTCCTTTGTTTCACAATACTAAAGATAAAGCTTTCATGCTGTGTTGGTTGCTCGCAGAAAACTTCTGGTTCTAGAATCTCTCAATCAGCTTCAAATGAATTCTGCAGTAGAATATACTAAACTGTATGGCATAAACTGTTTTAGTAGTCTGAATGTGATGCAGGTGCAGATGGATCTGTAAATGAGGTAAAAAAGGTAAAACTGTCCTCAACCTGAAGGTTTATTTCAAAAACAGTGTTTTGGTTGTCATAATACTACAGGGAGTGGTATACTGTACTGTTGCCTTTCTCCAACCTTTCAAACTTGCTGAACAAGTAGATGTACACTTTAACATGTGTTTTGAGCCATGGTGCATCTACGGATTTTTCCAAATTGATGAACTTTTGCCGGAGATAGCACAATTTATAAGTAATAGCAAAAAAACTGAGGACTTCCGGATTTTATCCACCAACCCTTAACTAGTTGATATTATACTTGTTACGTCTTCATTGGTTAGGGTCATACTTCTCCACTTTCTCCACCAGACATTTATTATGGAAAATTTTTTTCTGGTCTAAAGCAAATGAGGTACTCTGAGTCCACTTTGGAACTACCATTTTCAGGGGGATCCTTAATCTTACGATGGGTAATCCTACTCGGAGAGAGTTTTTATTTTGCAGTACATTCGGTGAAGTGATTTCTGCTTAATGACTTTCTGAGCATAGGGTTTACGAAGCATTACTTCCTCCACAGTTAATAAGTTAAAAACATGCAAGAGATAAACTCATGCTCAAACAAAGATTTTTCTAACTACTTAAATTGTATGTTATAGAATGCATATCGAAGGATAATGGTAGATGGTTTAGTTCTCAGAGTGGTAACACAAAGTTGTTAATATTCTCTTTTAAAATGTAAAGCAGCGGGGATTTAATAATACAGTTTTC
Source organism: Schistocerca cancellata (assembly GCF_023864275.1). Classification (NCBI taxonomy): domain Eukaryota; kingdom Metazoa; phylum Arthropoda; class Insecta; order Orthoptera; family Acrididae; genus Schistocerca; species Schistocerca cancellata. The sequence continues at coordinate 205,497,122 of NC_064629.1, read as the reverse complement.
TCTCTCTCTCTCTCTCTCTCTCTCTCTCTCTCTCTCTCTCTCTCTCTCTCTCTTTCTCTTTCTCTCTCCCCCCCTTCCCCAACACATACCTGAAAACTTTATTTAGTGAAACTGGCACAGAGCATCAGTTGTATGTGTTTGACCTAGCTGCTGTGGTTTAAGAATTAGTTGTTTGTGGTTAGAACCAAAACTGCTTAATCAACTTAGTGTAAGAATCATATTTTAATTTCATTTTATTCATTCAGGCGTCAACTCACTGTGAAGTAGGATTTGTCATCAGAATACAATGAAAATGAATAACATAACTATAAATTCACATAAAATACAAACAAATGTTTGTATGTGGATAATCGCCTCCACAGCCGAGGTTGCTAGACTCTGAAGTAAGCTGTTCCAATACCTAGTAGTGCATGAAATTTTCACTGCCAGTAATTGACCTGCAAGGGGAGGAGAGGAGGTGACCCAGAGTTTCCAATCACCAGTCTTTGTGCCAATGTCCTGGATTAAATTCCAAACCTTTGTGTGGTGTCTCACAAAGTGAGGACATGTAATTCTGTTGGTGGTGATCTATCCATTGGATGGGGATGTTAAACTTGGCAGTCTCTTGAGTGCTTTTCAAGATGAATGGGCTACATGCCAGCACCAAGTTTCACCCTCTTCCTTCCCTTCATCCGTGACAACTCAGATCCAACACTGCAGTGTATGGCACTCATCACTGTCATCCACAGGACACAGCTACACGCATGACACATCATAACAGGCGATGTAGGCAACAGCAAACCACCTCCATTAGGACCTTGCCATGAGCTGCAATGCAGAATTATCGCATCTGCTCTCCCTATGCTCATTATCTGAGGACTGGACTATTTATTATTTTATGAAGATAGAGCAGTTGGTTGTCTGTGTCCTTGTTGAAGGGAACATCCCAGAATTTGCCTGAAATGATTTAGGAAGAGCACTGAAAACTTAAATCATTGTTGCTGGACTGGATGAATAACATGTGCTTGGATCTAAGGGGTTAGTCTCTCAAAAACTGTAATGCCTCATTTGGTCGGGTTTTATTGTGCAGTGTTATGCTTTGTCTTCTGAATAATGGACATGAAGACGAAGGAAAGGTGTAGTCTGAAAGTAACAAGGAAATTTTGTCTGTGAAACTAGTAACTACTTTTCTCCCCATCAGATTTTCTCTAAGTGAATGTTACCTAACACAAGTTGCAGGCAATTAATTAAATCAGTACCCCTTATTGTTTGTAGTGAGTGAAACTTAAGAAACTGTTAGATCAAAATGGGCTGAAAAAGTACCATTAACAATGTGTGTAAAAGTAGAGTAAACAAATTTGAATAGCTTCATAGTGAACTTCACCTGCTGGTGCATTGAGCAAATTCTCACTAAGAACTGAGAGAGATTTGAGTTACATGGAACTCCCAGTGAAGGAGAAAAGGATGGTGAAGCATTGCTGTTGGAGGAACCAATTGTACATTTTGCTTGTCTCTGTTGGAAAGAAAGGGGAGGGGGATAGAATTAGTAGAAAGTGTGAGTTGGATTTGTTGTCAATGAGTATTGCCAAACTGTTTTGTCCAGTTTGCCCCATAATGTTTGATACTGACTACACATGTGTAAGTGCCTGGTTCGTGCAATATTAATTTGTTCTCTCCCTTCCCCCCCCCTCCCCCCCTTTCCCCATTTTCTGAAAGTATGCTGTTTGTTCATAGAACAGTTAGGTCGGGTTGAGGGAATTTTAGGTTGGAGAAAGGTAAGTACAGCAGCTGCTAACCCTTAAATATGTAAGATATGAAACAATACCAGAGAAAACTATCAAACATCAGCAGTTTTGATGTACTGCGTCCCTCCCGCTTTCACAACAGCATCCAATGTGAACAAATTGTTCATTCAATATGGTGACAAGTCGATGTGCGAGCTAAGGTACCAACCCATCGTATATCCGTTTATTAATTGTGAAAATAAAATTTTAAGTGATCCTTTTTGTTGATCCTAATGTTTGTTTCTGAACTTGCCCATTCAGATAACGTTTTCTGCCATGAAGACATTATATTACACTAAAATAAAAATTACTCTTTCATTTTCATAGATTGATGTGATGGTTCTGGCGCGTTCCATCAAAGTAGAACCAAAGAAGTAATTTTAATTTAATACTTGTTGAATACTAACGGAAGTTAACTGGTTAAATTTACGGCTTTGGAAGCAGATTATTTTATTTAGCGCTCTTAGCTATGGAAAAAGTTTTTTTCCCTGAGCCTGAAGGCATTGTAATTCCCGGTTTCCAGGCCAACTAAAAGGAAAAACCGTTCAATATTAAATGTTAATCAATTACTCCATTACACTGTTCCACGAAATGGAAATTATTCTTCGGTAATACGGTTTATTTATTTATTTATTTTTTTTAAAAAAAGATGAATCCGTGGCTAAAGAGTTCACTTGGTTTTCAAAGGATGAAATCAATGGACAGATCTTGTCACTTGTATTCGTCTTTCGTTATGCTTGCTTCAAGTTGCATGGATCTAGTCTCGATTCTTTGGGGAACAATGTAGCATACTGCCATACTGTGCCCCTTGAAAACCTTGCAGCTTGGTTATTAGTTATGCCTTGCGGAGTGACAACATGAGCAGTGAAGTGTATCGAAACCACGATCAACAACTGTACTGGGCGATCCTCATATACAATGTTAAAGTAAGCAGTTAGACATGGAAGTCAGAAGTGGGAGCTCCAGCTGGCCAAGCGATTAGAAAAAATAGCATTCTGTGATTTTCACTTCTGACCAAGCCCTGCATATACCATAAATTTGGACGTACTTGTAATCGGTGATGACGAGTAGGTGCGGTCCCCTTGGTAACAGTATCAGTGTGTGTGTATTGTACATACATAAGACCTAATCAAAACAAGATAAAGGGGCACTCGCCAGTCATACTACCCTACTGCTATCATGAAGTCCATGATGTCGATGTCGTTTGTATCGTGCCGAGTTTTTCTGTGCATCCGCAGCATTTAGTGAAATGCAGAGATTTGTAATGATTCCACTTTAGAAGGTTATAATAGTAGCGGGCTTGCTGAGAAACGTGTGGAATTAACTTGTAATAGTTACGCTCCAATGATTTGGTTGAACTCGTATAAAGATGATCTTTTGTAAATTGCGTTCGGCGTTGAGGTTTTCTTTTTAGTATTTCTACTTCCGAAGTGTGAAAAAAATTTTATACACGGAAGTAACTTGGAGAGTAACTTAGAAGTGTATGAATAGCACATCCTATTTGTGTTTTTACGTCTTTGAGTATGATCGTACGTGTTATCCTTTGAGCTGAAGATAGGTAAAGAAACAATTAACACAGATCTCAGCTGACTGTCAGCGCAGATAGTGTTGCCACAAATTAGGGCAAAGTCTGGGTCACACGCGTGGAAGTTATTTTAATAGTAGACTCTTTCTGCTACAATCTACTGTACGCAAAGAGTGTTTCTGATCGCAAAGCTATAATTGCTGATGAATATGAGGTAAAAGTGAGAGTAAAAAAAGATGGAAAAATTGTGAATATGACGAAAAACTTGAGCAAACGCGTCAAAAGGAAATTCACAAAATGGAAAGATTGAAGAAACCGGTACGGAAAAGAATGTTCAAGAGTTTTGAACTTGGCCTCTGAGAAGGTGTCAACTGGTGAAGACTTTTTTCGTGGGATCAGTTACAGCGAATGACCTGGTCAAGAAAGAGGGTCTTTTCATCTTTATCCAATTTATCAGGTAAGTGAGGTCAAGGTTTTAGTGAGCTCCAGATACAAAATCAGCTGGGTCATCTTGTTGAACCACAGACACCAACGAGAATGAAGGGGGACATGCTCCGAAACCAGTAACTGGAATGGATGCACTTTTCCCCTAATAAAAGGTAGGAATGCTACGGTCCTATTAAATTAGTCACTGGCTACGTTTGGTATGTTGCTTCTACCACTCTGACTCGATGTGAATCCTGCGTTATGACCGTTAGACATTAGTCGACACATACCTGTGATGATCTTCAAGGTCACCATCTTTCATGAATCGTCAGTGGAAAGGGTTATATCTATAACACTACAAATGTGTTGTAGTGACATAAAGTATGATTTATGAATGAGTGGGTGGCTATGTATGAACCTTGCGTGGAGAGTTGGTGATCAAAAGACGGATTCTGTAGAACTGTACAGTGCGTGTCAGCATATTCTGCTGGAGTGCTTGTTGGAGGCTTCCCGACCAAATATTTACCACCTTTCATTCGAGGTAATGGTTACTGATGTTGTTAAGAGTTCGAAAGCAGAGCCTTGGCCGCCGTGCGATCTCTCATTATTCCTACAATCAGTATGCAGGGCCTGCTGGCAGTGTTACAAATGCTTCCCGTGGAAAGAACATCGCATTGAATGAATACAGATACGTGTACACATACGCGAAACTATCTTACATGTCATATAGTAGCCTGCACAACAGCGCAGCTTACTTTAACCCACGTCACAATTTAATTTACTGGTATCTGGTTTGCTAGCACCATCTTCAATCGTCGTTGCTCAACTGTTGATGGTTATAGGTGATGTGGTCCTTAGTCAAGGGCCTGTCATCGAAATGACCGCGCTTCGTGCAATCATTGAAAGTCTTGGCTCCATCGTATGAAATGTCTAATTGAATGGCTGGTATGTGGATTATTAGCTTCATAATCCTTCATCTCTCTGGTTGTGTAGCCTTTGTGTTTGCTTTTGTATAGACAAGCGCAGTATGTGCATATTTGTAGTCAAATACTTAATTTAATTCGTACTTAACAGGTCTCTTCCATAACTTGTAAACGCGGATGTTATAAACCTTGTACACGGCTACAGACTTCGTCGATGTACTATAGAAGTAACTCCTGGTGTCTGACATACACTACTATCCATTAAAATTGCTACACCAAGAAGAAATGCAGATAATAAACGGGTATACATTGGACAACTATATTATACTAGAACTGACAAGTGATTACATTTTCACGCAATTTGGGTGCATAGATCCTGAGAAATCAGTACCCAGAACAACTACCTCTCGCCGTAATAACGGCCTTGATACGCCTGGCCATTGAGTCAAACAGAGCTTGGCTGGCGTGTACAGGTACACCTGCCCATGCAGCTTCAACACGATACCACAGTTCGTCAAGAGTAGTGACTGGCGTATTGTGACGAGCCAGTTGCTCGGCCGCCATTGACCAGACGTTTTCAGTTGGTGAGAGATCTGGAGAATGTGCTGGCCAGGGCAGAAGTCGAACATTTTCTGTATCCAGAAAGGCCCGTACAGGACCTGCAATATGTGGTAGTGCATTATCCTGCTGAAATGAAGGGTTTCGTAGGGATCGAATGAAGGGCAGAGTCACGTGTCGTAAAACATCTGAAATGTAACGTCCACTATTAAAAGTGCCGTCAATGCGAACAAGAGGTCACCGAGACGCGTAACCAATGGCACCCCATACCATCACGCTGGGTGATACGCCAGTATGGCGATGACGAATACACGCTTCCAGTGGGCGTTCACCGCGATGTCGCCAAACACGGATGCAACCATCATGATGCTGTAAACAGGACCTGGATTCATCCGAAAAAATGACGTTTTGCCATTCGTGCACCCAGGTTGGTCGTTGACTACACCATCGCAGGCGCTCCTGTCTGTGATGCAGCGTCAAGGGCAACCGCAGCAATGGTCTCCGAGCTGATACTCCATGCTGCTGGAAACGTCGTCGAACTGTTCGTGCAGATGGTTGTTGTCTTGCAAACGTCCCCATCTGTTGACTCAGAGATCGAGACGTGGCTGCACGATCCGTTACAGCCATGCGGATAAGATGCCTGTCATATCGACTGCTAGTGATTCGAGGCCGTTGGGATCCAGCACGGCGTTCCGCATTACCCTCCTGAACCCACCGATTCCATATTCTGCTAACAGTGATTGGATCTCGACCAACGCGAGCAGCAATGTCGCGATACTATAAATCGCAATTGCGATATGCTACAATCCGACCTTTAACAAAGTTGGAAACGTGATGATACGCATTTCTCCTCCTTACACGAGGCATCCTAACAACGTTTCACCAGGCAACGCCGGTCAACTGCTGTTTGTGTATGAGAAATCGGTTGGAAACCTTCTTCATGTCAGCACGTTGTAGGTGACGCCACCGGCGCCAACCTTGTGTGAATGCTCTGAAGAGCTGATCATTTGCATATCATAGCATCTTGTTCCTGTCGGTTAAATTTCGCGTCTGTAGCACGTCATCTTCGTGGTGTAGCAGTTTTAATGGCCAGTAGTGTACTTTCACTTGCCTGTCCCCTAATAAATGGCAGTATTTCAGGCTGAAGTACTGTGATGCTGTTCCACACTGCTGCCAGAATATGTAAATAGAAGTTAAAGACACACATTACTTAAACGACGTCATTTTCCGCTTTTGACCGTAACTGTTTTTAGCCTCAGGTTGACTGACTTCACGCTTCATGTAAATAACACAAATCTACGTAAGATGCTTTTTTTTTTTTATAGTGTCGTTGAGTGTGTTACCGTCAAGGGTGACACCGTTTTTGTGCCGCAATATGACATTGAATCTTATGCTCGACACTGACTTACAAGCCGAAACTGTAACAGCACACTGAAAAGAGTTACAACCAAAAGTGTAAAATGACGTCATTTAAAGAATTAATGCAGGCTATGGACCTTCATTACAAAAAGTTCAGATTGTTAAGTTACGACCGCTTACCTAATACCGTTTACTCCCTCTCTTCGCCTCCCACAAAGAAGCGATCACAACTGACGGTGGTGTTCTGACATGTCAGTTATAGTATTGATAACCACTCTGTCTGCAGTATGGCGTTTAATGTCACTGTAGAAGTGAGAGATGAGTAGGATGACGGGACGTGCCGAGTAACCGAATACGCCATTCCAAGGAGTTTCACAAGTGCACAATATTTTTGGGAAATGGTGTGTATGTAGGATAGGAAGAGCAGGTGGGCACGCAAGTCTTTCATAGTCTTCTCAATATTCTTTGTCGGAGGGTTATAGTGTACTAGGAAATGGAGGTACCCATAACAGCCCATTCATCATAATTGATGTCTTTGCGATTTGAAACTTCAGTTTCGTTGCAATTATCGCCACTACAGTCCTCTATCGTTTACACTGGGCGCTCTGGCGTCATTTAGCTGTTGCCAAACACACAGTTCATCGGTCCTCTGAAGGACACACAAATGATTTAGTCTCCCCACTCACCAACATATCTACTGGCTAGACTTCCTTACCTTCGAACTTTTTCTTCTAATTGAGGAGGAGGACGAGGTTAGTGTTTAATGTCCCATTGACAACGAGGTCATTAGAGACATAAGGAGTAATAAAGAGGTACGAAACATTTACGCGAGATATAGGGAAATGAAGAGATGATTACAACCAGCAGTCTTTTATAAGGATGAAGACAGAAACCTAATTGGAGATAAAAGGAAAGCTTTGGGAAAATAGCAAGAGTATTTTGCTGAGATACTTGACGGAACAGTGGGGAGGGGAGGGGGGGGGGGGGGTCAGAGAGTAAACCGCGAATGAGGAAAAGGAGGAATTGAATTTGGAACTGGAATTAGAATCAGAAATGGAGGAACAGGAAGTCGCACCGTCAGGCTTAGAGGAAGTGCAGAAATCCTGCCTCGGGCACGGGTGTGTGTGATGTACTTAGGTTAGTTAGGTTTAAGTAGTTCTAAGTTCTAGGGGACTTATGACCTAAGATGTTGAGTCCCATAGTGCTCAGAGCCATTTTTGAAGTGCAGAACGCAACTGAAAACTTTAAGGGTAATTAAACAGCACGAGAAGACGGCTAAAGGCCGAGTTATTAAAATTTGCGGGAAAGAAGATGGAGACAGCTATTAATGAATTATTAAAGGAAATATGGATTGCGGAAGAAATTCCCAAGGATTGGAACATGGGAATAATCTGCCCATTTTGTAAGACAGGTGACAAGGCAGAGTGCAGCAGTTACTCGGGTTTCGACACAACATATAAGGTGTTTAGCAAGATCTACATCTACATCCATACTCCGCAAGCCACCTGACGGTGTGTGGCGGAGGGTACCTTCAGTACCTCTATCGGTTCTCCCTTCTATTCCAGTCTCGTATTGTTCGTGGAAAGAAGGATTGTCGGTATGCCTCTGTGTGGGCTCTAATCTCTCTGATTTTATCCTCATGGTCTCTTCGCGAGATATACGTAGGAGAGAGCAATATACTGCTTGACTCTTCGGTGAAGATATGTTCTCGAAACTTTGACAAAAGCCCGTACCGAGCTACTGAGCGTCTCTCCTGCAGAGTCTTCCACTGGAGTTTATCTATCATCTCCGTAACGCTTTCGCGATTACTAAATGATCCTGTAACGAAGCGCGCTGCTCTCCGTTGGATCTTCTCTATGTCTTGTATCAACCCTATCTGGTACGGATCCCACACTGCTGAGCAGTATTCAAGCAGTGGGCGAACAAGCGTACTGTAACCTACTTCCTTTGTTTTCGGATTGCATTTCCTTAGGATTCTTCCAATGAATCTCAGTCTGGCATCTGCTTTACCGACAATCAACATTACATGATCATTCCATTTTAAATCACTCCTAATGCGTACTCCCAGATAATTTATGGTATTAACTGCTTCCAGTTGCTGACCTGCTATTTTGTAGCTAAATGATAAAGGATCTATCTTTCTCTGTATTCGCAGCACATTACACTTGTCTACATTGAGATTCAGTTGCCATTCCCTGCACCATGCGTCAATTCGCTGCAGATCCTCCTGCATTTCAGTACAATTTTCCATTGTTACAACCTCTCGATACACCACAGCATCATCTGCAAAAAGCCTCAGTGAACTTCCGATGTCATCCACCAGGTCATTTATGTATATTGTGAATAGCAACGGTCCTATGATTTTAGCCTCTCGGCTGGAATATCGGGTGGTAACGATACTGGGGGATTAACAGACAGGATGCAGGGAAATATATCCACAGTGGACGTGATACTTCTATTGGGCCAAACGCTAGAGAAATTTTACGAATATGACAAGCAACAGTATGAGTTGTACTTTGATTTTAAGTAAGCATACCACGGCCTAGACAGGAATAAGATTTTCCAATGTATGAAGGATTTTAGAATCCCAATAAAATTAGCGATGTTGACCGAAATGACAATGATAGCAACAGCTTGCGAGGTCAGAATAGAGCAAGAGTTGTCGCGAGAGAGCCATGTAGGGAGAGGATGCAGCAGGGACATGTGATCTCTGCGCTACTCTAATTTAGAAGTGGAGCAGTTAATTCGGCAAATGTCAACAAATACAGGGGGAACAGTATTTAACTGGCAGATCCAGGTGGTGGAATACGCTGACGATGTTGCATTAATTGCAAGGAATGGCAGAGGTTCGAAGGACAATTATGCTGCCTTGGAAGGAGCAGAGGTGAAACAAAGTAAGGCTGTATGTTGATGTGAGACCCTAGTGAGAATAGAGGAGAGACTTCAATGAAAATAAATAGGAAAGAGTACCAAAGGGTGGAAATGCTTCGATAATAACAGAAGATAAGAGGACAGCAGGTAATTCAAGAAAGGACAGCAAGTGGAAGCCGATGTTGTTATTCCATTCAGAATGAATTCAAGCTAGAAATGTTTGCAGGAATACAAAAATTCAAATGTATTTGACTATATTAAGACCTAGAGCAATGTTTGTATCGGAAAGCTGGGTGATGACTACAAAGGAAGAAAGCTAGTTCTTGAGATGGGAAATGAAGATTTTGGCAAAGAAATTTGGGGCAGTGGGAAAGAAAGGAAGTTAGAGAATTAGGACAAACACTTTTTGGGCATATGGATATTATAGTGAAAATCGAGCAAGAAATAGTAACATGAGCTGGTCATGTACGGAGAATGCCAGAATCACGAAGTGTTAACAAAGTTTTCAAAATAAAAAAGCTGTGAGGACGGGTCAAGGTGTGGGACACAGTTTTAATCTGCCAGGAAAATTTGTTAAGAAAATGTTTATAGGAAAACCTGAGGGGAGAAAGAGAAGTGGAAGACCAGCAAAATGATTTGCACGAGGACCTCAAAGCCATGGGAGCAAGGAATTGGAACATAATGGACAGAGAAGAATGGAGGCTGATGACAAAGGAGGCCAACGCTCTTCAGGGACTGTAGCGCTGACAAGTAAGTAAGTAAATACGTGTGTGAGGATACCCAACACAAGGGTCTTTACAAATCTCTTCTTTGTGTGGAAGTTCATGCACATGTTCATAAAAAGGTTCTTCTTATTTTGGAAGGCGCTCTTGGCCAAAGCTATTCTTTTCTTGATTTCCCTGAGACATCACATTGCTACCGAGATGGAGAAATTCGATTGCTTCTTCGACTTGCTCACTGCGCGAAATCCGACTGCTTTCTCGAGTTGCTCACTGCCTATTCTCATGTCAGTCGTACACCCACCGCCTTTCTTGTCTATAACGATGATTTTAATCTTCTTGGTATTTATTTTTAGTTTTGTTATCTCTTGATTTAAGACCCTATACATTTTTTTTCTCTGAACCTGTCACTATTGCATTGTCATCGGCAGATCTGATGTAAATCTAATAAAACTAAACTCCGTCCGAACAGGCCTCGGAAGGCCCATCGGTACCGACGGCCGCCGTGTCATCCTCAGCCCACAGGCCTCACTGGATGCAGATATGGAGGGGCATGTGGTCAGCACACCGCTCTCCCGGCCGTATGTCAGTTTACGAGCCCGGAGCCGCTACTCAATCAAGTAGCTCCTCAGTTTGCCACACAAGGGCTGAGTGCATCCCGCTTGCCAACAGCGCTCGGCAGACAGGATGGTCAACGATCCAAGTGCTAGAGGATGTAAATATAATGCCTACCATTAATTTTGATTCCACTTGTCTTTTCTTGCATTGTTGTTACTGCCTCCTCGATGAACCTATGACAGAGGGCATATAGTCTCACTCCTCTTCAGATTTTTGCTTCTTTATTGGTATCATTAATATCCAGTTTGTATATACTCAAAATTAATCACCTGTCCCTCCAGTGAAGTCTTACTTTGCGGTTCAAATTTCCGTCTGGCCATCCAGTTAAGATTTTTTGTGATTTGCCTATATCGCTTAAGACGAATACTGCGGTTGTTCCTGTGAAAGAATGCGGCCGATTTCCTTATCCATTCCGAGCTTTGCTATATCTGTAATTAAATCGTCGTTGATGGGAGGTTAAACCCAAGTCTTCTTTCCTTCCTTCCCGAAAATCATCTTCGGCTTGAGTGCCATGTTGGAAAACACATGACATGTGCTAAACGAATCACCATCAAGCCCCGAATAAAATGATTGAAACAGAATTGACAAACTGCTTATTGGCTTCTGTCTCGGGTTCTTCGGCCGACGTTCATCTAATGATTTTTCTGACGTTTCGCCAGCACGAGTGGCTGGCATTGTCAAAGCTTCACCCTCCATTGCCGGTGGTGAACTGGAGGCGAGCTCGCGGCCGCAGACTGTATGTACCTGGCGCGCCAACGTCCGAGGGCTTCTCCGCGGTCATTTCCGGTGCGGTTCTCCTCTTGCTACCTGCGACGGTCGTTCGCTGCAGTACGGGAAGCCAGGATCCGTTTACCTTAAGGCTTTCCTCTTTCTTGTTGAACAGTTTCAACAAGAAAGAGGAAAGCCTTAAGATAAACGGATCCTGGCTTCCCGTACTGCAGCGAACGACCGTCGCAGGTAGCAAGAGGAGAACCGCACCGGAAATGACCGCGGAGAAGCCCTCGGACGTTGGCGCGCCAGGTACATACAGTCTGCGGCCGCGAGCTCGCCTCCAGTTCACCACCGGCAATGGAGGGTGAAGCTTTGACAATGCCAGCCACTCGTGCTGGCGAAACGTCAGAAAAATCATTAGATGAACGTCGGCCGAAGAACCCGAGACAGAAGCCAATAGGCAGTTTGTCAACAAGTGGCCACGAAAGCCTTAACAATTTTGAAACATAATTACTTCTAATTGTTAGAATTAAGTCTGTTTGGTTTAAATATTGAGAGAGTGACGATGATCTTTGCAGATCTGAGCTGGTGGCATAACAAAGAGATCCACTTAGCAGTCCTCGGATGCTTTTCAACATTAGTTTAATAAAACACGTTTCAACTGTGGAGTGCCACCTATCGAAAATACAACTTTCCACATTTGTTTTATGCTCTCTGTCTTCCACATCTTCTTCTCGAGTTTCACTCTACATATTACAGTGGTGGTAAACAATCTCACTTCCTGTCAATAGCAAAATAACTACGTATACTGTTTGAATTGTGACATAAATCACCTCTAAGCCAGGAAAGTGATCACTTTTAGTCTTTGCCTGGCTCAGCTGGTTGTTGACAGAGTAGGTAACTTAGGAAATGGCATGTGAAAGAATATGCTGGTGGGAGAATGCTTGCATCGAATTTCTGTGCTGCTCTTCTTCAGACTGCATATGCTTGTTTCGTTACCCTTTTTTGAAGATAGAGGCGCCTTGAGAGCGAGGAAGCATTAACATTTCCTGCGCCATCTAATAATGCTGCCTTGCTCCAGTACTGACTTTCAGTCAGGCAGTTTTTTTAATCGCTCTGCGTCCGATAAACAAACCAACCACGTTGTTGGTGAGAGGTGACTACAGTAATTTAGATAAATTAAAGTCACAAAGGAAAAGATAACTGAGAAATTTATGTGCCGGTTGTTATTAAAGCACACGAGACTGTATAAATAGAAAATGGAAAAACAGTTCCAAAGGATGAATATTCCACCTAAGAACATGTCTGGAATGTAAACATGTAATACAAGTCTGGTGTTACACAAATAATGTCCACATGTAGCGTGATTACTCCAGCAGTAATACACCGCATGCAGAGCTGTGTTATGACATACACTACTGGCCATTAAAATTGCTACACCACGAAGGTGACGTGCTACAGACGCGAAATTTAACCGACAGGAAAAAGATGCTGTGATATGCAAATGATCAGCTTTTCAGAACATTCACACAAGGTTGGCGCCGGTGGCGACAACCTCCAACGTGCTGACATGTGGAAAGTTTCCAATCGATTTCTCATACACAAACAGCAGTTGACCGGCGTTGCCTGGTGAAACGTTGTTGTAATGCCTCGTGTAAGGAGGAGAAATACGTACCATCACGTTTCCGACTTTGATAAAGGTCGGATTGTACCCTATCGCGATTGCGGTTTATCGTATCTACATCTACATCTACATTTATACTCCGCAAGCCACCCAACGGTGTGTGGCGGAGGGCACTTTACGTGCCACTGTCATTACCTCCCTTTCCTGTTCCAGTCGCGTATGGTTCGCGGGAAGAACTACTGTCTGAAAGCCTCCGTGCGCGCTCTAATCTCTCTAATTTTACATTCGTGATCTCCTCGGGAGGTATAAGTAGGGGGAAGCAATATATTCGATACCTCATCCAGCAACGCACCCTCTCGAAACCTGGCGAGCAAGCTACACCGCGATGCAGAGCGCCTCTCTTGCAGAGTCTGCCACTTGAGTTTGTTAAACATCTCCGTAACGCTATCACGGTTACCAAATAACCCTGTGGCGAAACGCGCCGCTCTTCTTTGGATCTTCTCTATCTCCTCCGTCAACCCGATCTGGTACGGATCCCACACTGATGAGCAATACTCAAGTATAGGTCGAACGAATATCGCGACATTGCTGCTCGCGTTGGTCGAGATCCAACGACTGTTAGCAGAATATGGAATCGGTGGGTTCAGGAGGGTAATACGGAACGCCGTGCTGGATCCCAACGGCCTCGTATCACTAACAGTCGAGATGACAGGCATCTTATCCGCATGACTGTAACGGATCGTGCAGCCACGTCTCGATCCCTGAGTCAACAGATGGGGACGTTTGCAAGACAACAACCATCTGCACGAACAGTTCGACGACGTTTGCAGCAGCATGGACTATCAGCTCGGCGACAATGGCTGCGGTTACCCTTGACGCTGCATCACAGACAGGAGCGCCTGCGATGGTGTACTCATCGATGAACCTGGGTGCACGAATGGCAAAACGTCATTTTTTCGGATGAATCCAGGTTCTGTTTACAGCATCATGATGGTCGCATCCGTGTTTGGCGACATAGCGGTGAACGCACATTGGAAGCGTGTATTCGTCATCGCCATACTGGCGTATCACCTGGCGCCATTGGTTACACGTCTCGGTCACCTCTTGTTCGCATCGACGGCACTTTGAACAGTGGACGTTATATTTCAGATGTGTTACGACCCGTGGCTCTACCCTTCATTCGATCCCTGCTAAACCCTACATTTCAGCAGGATAATGCACGACCGCATGTTGCAGGTCATGTACGGGCCTTTCTGGATACAGAAAATGTTGGACTGCTGCCGTGGCCAGCACTTTCTCCCGATCTCTCACCAATTGAAAACGTCTGGTCAATGGTGGCCGAGCAACTGGCTCGTCACAATACGCCAATCACTACTCTCGATGAACTGTGGTATCGTGTTGAAGCTGCATGGGCAGGTGTACCTGTACACGCCATCCAAGCTCTGTTTGACTTAATGCCCAGGTGTATCAAGGTCGTTATTACGGCCAGAGATGGTTGTTTTGGGTACTGGTTTCTCAGGATCAATGCACCCAAATTGCATGAAAATGTAATCACATGTCAGTTCTAGTATAATATATTTGTCCAATGAATACCCGTTTATCATCTGCATTTCTTGTTGGTGTATCAATTTTAATGGCCAGTAGTGTATATGGGCACCATAGAACGTGAATACCACTCTTTCAAAACTGCTCTTGGCTGACAAAAATAATCGGAGGTGAGTTACGCCAACTGAAAGCATCCTAAACATTCTCTGTAGGGGTCATTGCAGGAAATTGTAATGACCAAATTGTGTTCTGAGTTGTTTCCTGTTGAATATATTCATCGCGGGTGTTCGGAGATAACTTGTTGAAATGACGAGAGTGCACATTCCAAAACGAGTCCGTTTTGTATTACACCATATCGCATATGTCTCACGAAATAACTCTGGTTGTTCATCCTGGGTTGTAAGTCAAAGGTAGACAATCCATAGTCATAAGGTGTCTTCAGTCAGTCGATGTTCAGGTCCCTATTATTTCATGTTACAGACTACTTACCGACTCTTTCTACCGGTTCTGCTACGCATTATTCTTGGCTGGGATGTGAGTGGATTGGCCGGCCGCGGTGGTCTAGCGGTTCTGGCGCTGCAGTCCGGAACCGCGGGACTGCTACGGTCGCAGGTTCGAATCCTGCCTCGGGCATGGGTGTGTGTGATGTCCTTAGGTTAGTTAGGTTTAAGTAGTTCTAAGTTCTAGGGGACTTATGACCTAAGATGTTGAGTCCCATAGTGCTCAGAGCCATTTGAGCCATGTGAGTGGATTGGTCGAGCATTATCTAGTTGGAGTTTATTATTTGCAGTCCAGTCTCAATGCTGACGGGCATATGGCAAATGCTTCATTCCCTGTGACTGGCCGGGATTGGAACGAGAGTTGCTTGTCACCTTGTATACTTACTAATTTCAAGAACCGTATTGGATTCACGTACACGTATGCGATACCACCTCCCTGATGGCTATCACATTCCTCTCAGAACATAAAACCAAATATTTCTCATCGGTGCGTGTCATAGCCTTTGGCCCTAAGGATCTCGAAGCTGTCGTTATACACTCTTATCAGAATGTATGACAGATAACAGCTTGACCACATCTGCCAGAGTTTTACCTGCTCCATCTGACCAAGCCGGCTATTTCAACTGTCTTATAACTCTCTTGGCCCAACCTACTCCGAAAATTAATTATTTGCCATTTAAATATGATGCAAGTGAGTTGTATCACTACTGGCTTGAATGTAACAGACTTGCGCGGTCTACTCGCAGCAGCAGGGCTATTTGTATTTTGAGAATGAAAATATGGTCCAGGTAGGCTGTATTATTATTATTTTTTTTATTATCTACGCGATTGGCCAGTATCGGCTTTTGGTCATTTCCAAGCATATACCTTAAGCTTCCAGCTTCATTTTACATTATAAAATATCGCTGGTACATGTGGACAGGAACACATCTTACTTCTCTCTCTCTCTCTCTCTCTCTCTCTCTCTCTCTCTCTCTCGCTGTGTGTGTGTGTGTCATAAAACAATATTCTATTGTTCATGATTACATATATTAGCCGACTCAAACGGAAAGATGACGTCTTTCTGTTTGTGCTGTTTGCGTCGGCTAATAGACTTAACCATATGCGTATGTGGTAAAAAAAAAAAAAAAAAAGTGCAACAGTATATTGTTTTTGGGCGACATTCGCACAGAAGTAGGATGTGTTTCTGTCCACATGTACCAGCGATATATTATAGTGTATAATGAAGCTGGAAGCTTAAGATACGTTCTTGAAAATGACCAAAGGTCGAAACTGGCCAATCGCATAAATAATAAAAAAAATAATACAGCCTCCCTAGACCATGTTTTCATTCTCAAAACACGTTGAGGCTGTGGACCCCCAAAAAGTTAAAGTTTTAGAACTATATGTATTTGTTGCGATTTTCCTAAGTTACTGGAACTAGTGCATTAAAATCTCTGAGCATAGGCACATAGACGGCTAGGAAATAATAATCGGAGATAGCCTACCTCAAGACAGGCACTGCCTTATGCGAAGGGCTAATTTCAAAACGCATTTTCACAGATAATTCCACGAATATCTTACTTCTGATCCAATTACTTCCCCCTTTTTTTTGATATATCACGAAATGGCCACCGTAGTAGAACATGAGAAGTTATGGCACATGCAGCAATATGACGGCAGACATTTTGCTGCTCAGTATTCATCAGTGGTCTAGTATAGGATACAGTACTGGTAATAGGCTCTCTAGACGAAATCTCATGCTATTTCTTGTTAAATATAGGCGTGTAAGTTAGATAGTAATCGGATGAAGCAGGGAGAACACTGCGTTTTAGTTATTTCTTATTGTTGTATCCCCAAATGCAGGAGCTACACTCCTGGAAATGGAAAAAGAACACATTGACACCGGTGTGTCAGACCCACCATACTTGCTCCGGACACTGCGAGAGGGCTGTACAAGCAATGATCACACGCACGGCACAGCGGACACACCAGGAACCGCGGTGTTGGCCGTCGAATGGCGCTAGCTGCGCAGCATTTGTGCACCGCCGCCGTTAGTGTCAGCCAGTTAGCCGTGGCATACGGAGCTCCATCGCAGTCTTTAACACTGGTAGCATGCCGCGACAGCGTGGACGTGAACCGTATGTGCAGTTGACGGACTTTGAGCGAGGGCGTATAGTGGGCATGCGGGAGGCCGGGTGGACGTACCGCCGAATTGCTCAACACGTGGGGCGTGAGGTCTCCACAGTACATCGATGTTGTCGCCAGTGGTCGGCGGAAGGTGCACGTGCCCGTCGACCTGGGACCGGACCGCAGCGACGCACGGATGCACGCCAAGACCGTAGGATCCTACCCAGTGCCGTAGGGGACCGCACCGCCACTTCCCAGCAAATTAGGGACACTGTTGCTCCTGGGGTATCGGCGAGGACCATTCGCAACCGTCTCCATGAAGCTGGGCTACGGTCCCGCACACCGTTAGGCCGTCTTCCGCTCACGCCCCAACATCTTGCAGCCCGCCTCCAGTGGTGTCGCGACAGGCGTGAATGGAGGGACGAATGGAGACGTGTCGTCTTCAGCGATGAGAGTCGCTTCTGCCTCGGTGCCAATGATGGTCGTATGCGTGTTTGGCGCCGTGCAGGTGAGCGCCACAATCAGGACTGCATACGACCGAGGCACACAGGGCCAACACCCGGCATCATGGTGTGGGGAGCGATCTCCTACACTGGCCGTACACCACTGGTGATCGTCGAGGGGACACTGAATAGTGCACGGTACATCCAAACCGTCATCGAACCCATCGTTCTACCATTCCTAGACCGGCAAGGGAACTTGCTGTTCCAACAGGACAATGCACGTCCGCATGTATCCCGTGCCACCCAACGTGCTCTAGAAGGTGTAAGTCAACTACCCTGGCCAGCAAGATCTCCGGATCTGTCCCCCATTGAGCATGTTTGGGACTGGATGAAGCGTCGTCTCACGCGGTCTGCACGTCCAGCACGAACGCTGGTCCAACTGAGGCGCCAGGTGGAAATGGCATGGCAAGCCGTTCCACAGGACTACATCCAGCATGTCTACGATCGTCTCCATGGGAGAATAGCAGCCTACATTGCTGCGAAAGGTGGATATACACTGTACTAGTGCCGACATTGTGCATGCTCTGTTGCCTGTGTCTATGTGCCTGTGGTTCTGTCAGTGTGATCATGTGATGTATCTGACCCCAGGAATGTGTCAATAAAGTTTCCCCTTCCTGGGACAATGAATTCACGGTGTTCTTATTTCAATTTCCAGGAGTGTATTTGTCAAATGAACATAGTTTAAATTGTAGAACGCAAGCTTGGATGTAAGAGAAAGCCTGATGGCCACAATATTGCCTGGATAAATAAAAATAAATGTGTGATTTGGGTGGTCGAAGATGAATTGAGGTTTGAAGGGAAAAAAAGTTCGCATATGGGGCGAGCTGTAAGTTCTATATTGCGACACACCCTTTTCCCACTAGAGATGAAAGGGAAATAGTCACTAGTGTCTCGAGAAATGGAGAAACGTGGCAACAACTTTAGATTTAGACAAAAATCTCTATGGTGCGGAAAGAGGCAATTGATCCTAAATAACGAAAAATGCGAGGTCGTCCACATGAGTACTATAAATGGAGAAACATAGCAACAACTTTAGATTTAGACAAAAATCTCTATGGTGCGGAAAGAGGCAAATGATCCTAAATAACGAAAAATGCGAGGTCGTCCACATGAGTACTAAAAGGAATCTGTTAAATTTCAGTAACACTACAAATCACACAAATCTAAAGGCTGTCAATTCAACTAAGTACGTAGTGATAACAGTTAGGAACAACTTAAACTGGAACGATCACATAGACGATGATGTGGGGAAGGTGAAACAAAGATGCATTTCATTGGCAGTACACTCGTAGAGGCAACAAATCCACTACGCTTGTCCGTGCTTTGCGGTTTGAGATCCTTACCGTAGGATTGACGGAGGACATCGAAAAGAATCAAAGAAGACAGTTCGTTATGTATTATCGCGAAATAGCAGAGAGAGTGTCAACGGAAATGATACGAGTGTTGAGATGGCAATCATTAAAAATAACGCGCTTTTTGTTGCATTGAGATCCTTTCGCGAAATTTCAATCCCTAACGTTCTCTTCCAAATGCGAAAATATTTTGTTAACTCTCGCCTACATAGGGAGAACTGATATCGAGTTCGGAAGGGAAGATTTACGTGTTCGTTTTTCCGCGCGCTGTTCGAGAGTGGAACGGTAGAGAAATACTGTGAAAATGGTTCGACGAACACTCTGCCAGTCAATAAAGTGTGAATTGCAGAGTAGTCATGTAAAAGTAGATGTAGATGAATACTTATGTAAACGCATGTGGCCGTGCGCTTGACAGGGACTGAAGAATTCTTTGTAGGTAGGTAGGCACCGGTCCAGTTGTCTGCCCCTCACCCACCCTCCGTAGTAGTGACGGTTACATAATTACACACAGCGAGTAATAAGACGAGAGCGTCTAAGGGCAGCCGTCCAACTTCCTGGCAGCTAAACACCGCAACTATGGGCTACTTTTAACTTTCCGTCACCGGCTTTAAGCATACCTCGAATAGCAGTGTTTATTTCTCCTTCAGTCTTCTGTTATCCTGCTTTGCCTAGTGGTAGCGTTCGCTGTTTCCAGCCAGTGGTCCCGGATTCGATTTCCGGCGGTTGCACCAATTTATATCGTTGCCCTAAGGCAACAGAAAGTTTCCTCCAGCAGAGTCTTGCCAGCTTGCAGAGTAGTGACACTGCTATTTATGCTCATCGTCGTGCGCTGGCCTCACATTAGTCAGTTCATTGAATGTCTGCACAAAAATGGAGAAAAATTATGTCTTCTGACAGTTTATTAAATTTTGAAAGCGGTAGCTTTTACAGAGGTCCTGAAAAGATCTCCAATTTTACAGAAATATTGTACAGAATTCTGTGAATTCTATGCCATTAATAATGAAGAGGTAGGAACTATTCTGTCTTTCGCATAAGAGCAGTAAGACACCTGTTAACGCAATAGGACGTTCAATGACGATCACAGAAGTTAGCGTGTACAGCAGCAAAGATAAAGATACCGTTTGTGACCACAAAAAATTGTGTTCAGCAAGTGTGCAGTCTGTAAAAAGAGAAAAATAATGAGGCTGTCACAGCAAAGAACTACCAGTTCCCCCGTGTACCTCCTTGACTTTACACTGAGAATTACTCGGTTGGACTAGAACTGATGAAGGAAGCGGCCGCGGTGTTATTTATCTACCCCAGTATTTGTGTGGGAAGACGGTGCGGATATCAAGAAGAGACACATTAATAGTTACAATTCTTGCTGGTGTCCTACGATTTCCACAAAATATTTCAGCCAAATGCCAGGACATTTCAAGCAGGCCAGGAACACGAGGGCTACAGGTACAGATGGAACAGATCTATAATATATAAAATATGCCGGTATTAAATGGAAAAAAATATTTGTGTGGTTGGTGAATGATATTTGGTGCCTGGGAAAATGCCAAAGGAACGGAAGGTAGCGAAAATTACAAATAATACAACAAACAGTACAAAAAAGAATGCTCAAACTACAGGGATATATCCATTTTAAACGCTGACTGTTAAGTCTATTCATCAATTATTAAAAGGAAACTCCAGCAAACATTAGAAACATTTTTACGAGAGTAGCAATGCGGATTTCGTAACGCCAAGTCCTGTCTAGATGCAACGTTTCTTTTAGAACAACTGACAGAAAGGAGAAGAGAATTCGACAGTCTAATATTTTTGCTGTTCCTAGACTATGAGAATTCCTACGATGAGATAGGTAGGATGAAACTGTGGGAAATACTGACATCATTATAATAATGGTTCAAATGGCTCTGAGCACTATGTGACTTAACATCTGAGGTCATCAGTCCCCTAGAACTTAGAACTACTTAAACCTAACCAACCTAAGGACATCACACACATCCATGCCCGAGGCAAGATTCGAACCTGCGACCGTAGCAGTCACGCGGTTCCGGACTGTAGCGCCTAGAACCGCTCGGCCACCGCGGTCGGCACTTCAGTATATCCTTAAATTTGTTGAATGCCATTAACCATAATCAGCAACTCAAATTAGTATAAAGAAAGAGTTATTTAGTGTAAGCCAATGACTAAAACAGGGGTATGGGACGGAAATTGGTAGATGTGATGTTCATCTATAGACAGACAAACAAATGATTACAATTTCAGAAAAAAATGGATAATATATTCAGGGAAAAGAACTTCACAAAGTGAGCAAGCTAATAATAATGTGCTGGTCCACCTCCGATCCTTGTGGAAGCAGTTATTCAGCTTGGCATTACAAGAATGAAATTTCCACCCTGCAGCGGAGCGTGTGCTCATATGAAACTTCCTGGCAAATTAAAACTGTGTGCCGGACCGAGACTCGAACTGGGGACCTTTGCCTTTCGCGGGTAAGTGCTCTACCAATCTTCTTTTTCTGATTCTGATCTCATTTTGTTCGTTGATGTTCGTTGCATTTGTCCGGGGCGGATCTACAGCGGATAGGCACTTGGTGCAGGGAGTGGCAACTGACCCTTAACATAGACAAATGTAATGTATTGCAAATACATTGAAAGAAATGGTTCAAATGGCTCTGAGCACTATGAGACTTAACTTCTGAGGTCATCAGTCCCCTAGAACTTCGAACTACTTAAACCTAACTAACCTAAGGATATCACACACATTCATGTCCGAGGCAGGATTCGAATCTGCGACCGTAGCGGTCGCGCGGTTCCAGACTGTAGGGCTTAGAACCGCTCGGCCACTTCGGCCGGCACATAGAAAGAAGGATCCTTTATTGTATGATTATATGATAGCGAAACAAACACTGGTAGCAGTTACTTCTGTAAAATATCTGGGAGTATGCGTGCGGAACGATTTGAAGTGAATGATCATATAAAATTAATTGTTGGTAAGGCGGGTACCAGGTTGAGATTCATTGGGAGAGTCATTAGAAAATGTAGTCCATCAACAAAGGAGGTGGCTTACAAAACACTCGTTCGACCTATACTTGAGTATTGCTCATCAGTGTGGGATCCGTGCCAGATCGCGTTGACGGAGGAGATAGAGAAGATCCAAAGAAGAGCGGCGCGTTTCGTCACAGGGTTATTTGGTAAGCGTGATAGCGATACGGAGATGTTTAGCAAACTCAAGTGGCAGACTCTGCAAGAGAAGCCCTCTGCATCGCGGTGTAGCTTGCTGTCCAGGTTTCGAGAGGGTGCGTTTCTGGATGAGGTATCGAATATATTGATTCCTCCTACTTATACCTCCCGAGGAGATCACGAATGTAAAATTAGAGAGATTCGAGCGCGCACAGAGGCTTTCCGGCTGTCGTTCTTCCCGCGAACCATACGCGGCTGGAACAGGAAAGGGAGGTAATGACAGTGGCACGTAAAGTGCCCTCCGCCACACACCGTTTTGTGGCTTGCGGAGTATAAATGTAGATGTAGATGTAGACGTCCCATGACACCTGTTCAATTTCTTCGTTAATCCGCTCACTCAGTTTTATTATTACAGAGGGGAGCTTACCCTCTGACCTAACACGCTGAGCTACCGTGCCGGCCTCAACTGAGCTACCCAAACCCGACTCACGAGCTGTCCTCACAGCTGTAACTCCGCCAGTACCTCGTCTCCTGTCTTCAAAACTTCACAGAAGCTCTCCCGCGAACCTAGCAGGACTAGCGCTCCTGGAAGAAACGATATTGCGGAGACATGACTTTGCCGCTGCCTGGGGGACGTTTGCAGAATGAAATTTTCACTCTGCAGCTGGGTGTGCGCTGATATGAAACTTCCTGGCAGGGTAAAACTGCACACAGTTTTAATCTGCCAGGAAATGCAGTTTTAATCTGCCAGGAAGTTTCCATATCGGCTTGGCGTTGATTGACAGAGTTTTTAGATGTCTTCCTTATGGATGGCGTGCCAAATTCTGTTCACTTCGCACGCTAGACCGTCGAAACCCCGAGGTGATTGGGGGACTCCCCCTATAATGCTCCAAACGTTCTCAACTGGGGAGATAACTTTCGACCTTGCCGGCCAAGGTAGGGTTTGGGAAGCACGATGAAAAACAGTAGAAACTCGCTCTGTGTGCACTTGGGCATTATCTTGCTGGAATGTACGCCCGGATGGATTGCCATGAAGGGCAAGAAAACGGGGTCTAGAATAGCGTCGACGTACTGTTGTGCTGTAAGGTTGCCGCGGAAGACAAGCAAGGCGTCCTGCTACGAAAAGAAATGGTGTTCTAAGGCCATCACTCATGGTTGTCAGGCCGTATGGCGCGCGACAGTCTGGTTGGTATCCCACTGCTGTCCGGGGCGTCTCCAGACATGTCTTCGGCCTAGAATCTCATTGACTGGAGTAGAATTGTCTTCAGTGATGAGCCCCACTTCGAACTGAGCTCGATGACCAGCGAAGACGTGTATGAAAACGGTCCAGACAGCGTTGAGATATCAACCTGACTGTCATTCACCATACAGCCCGACAACCAGGAGTAACGGTCTGGGGTGCCACTTATTTTCATAGCAGGACCCCTTTGGTTGTCATCTGCGGCTCCTGTAGAGCACAGCGCTACGTCGGCGATAATCTATGTCCTGTTTTGTTGCCCTTCATGGCAAGCCACCCTGGGCTTGCATTTCAGCAGGATAATGCCCAAGTGCACATGGTGAGAGTTTCTAATGTTTTTCATCGTGTTTGCCAAACCCTGTCTTGGCCAGCAAGGTCGCCTGACATCTCCGCAATTGAGAACGTTTGGAGCATTATCGATAGAGCCCTCCAACCTGATTGGGATTTTGACGATATCCCTCAGGAGGACATCCAACAACTCTATCAACCAGAGCCAAGTCAACTGCTTGCCTAAGGGCCACAGGTGGACCAAACCGTTGTTGGCTTGCTCACTTTGTGAAGGTCTTTGTCTTGAATAAATAATCCAATTTTTCTGAAACTGTAATCATTTGTTTGCTGTATGGATAATTAATTCCTTCTTGGTGCGTCTTTTTTTGTCTTGTAGTGTATATCAACGGAGTTCTGGAAGAATGGAATTCTAACATCATCAAGAAGATGGACCTGCGAAGGAAGAAATTTATTAAAACTATTATGTTTGCAGATGATGAAGAAAGTGTGATACAAGAAAATGTGTTTTAAATTGAATTACATTTCACAAACTTATCAAATGTTTATATCAGTAAATAAAACAAAAAATAATGGCAATGGAAGGAAAACACATGAAAAAGAGCAAAAATAGTGATAGTTAATAAAATAATAGAGCAGGTAAATTCGTTTAAATATCTCAATTGGGGTTAATAATAATAAGAATAAGAAGCCGGGATCGTCCGTTTAAACACCACGGATAATTTGCTGTTCCATCACTGCCAGTTCGAACTTGTGTTCAGTCTACTATGATCTCGATGTCGACGAAACTGCAAGCCCTAATTTTCTTTTCGTCTTCCTGCCATGAGTGACCCCACAGTTTCTGATGTTTTTGTCGTGTTCATCAATACAGGTAAAAAAATAATGCAATATAAAAATTTCACAAGATTTTCTGGGAGTCTTTTATAAAGAAAAAAAAAAAATGTAAAATAAAAAAATCACAAAAAATATGATTAATTTATGGGAAATAATTAATTTGAAAGGAATCTACATAATTTTTGTGGTAAAATTATTACGAATTCCGTGAAGTAGAGACAACTTCAAGACGCCTTTTAGCGTTATTAGTTAAATGGCTCTGAGCACTATGGGACTCAACATCTTAGGTCATAAGTCCCCTAGAACTTATAACTACTTAAACCTAACTAACCTAAGGACATCACACACACCCATGCCCGAGGCAGGATTCGAACCTGCGACCGTAGCAGTCCCGCGGTATTAGTTAAATACTTAAGCATATTTATAATTGGAGACAATTGGAAACAATGCTAAGCGCGATGCATGGCACTGTACATCAGGAGAAAGATGCTGTTTTACAAGTAATCGAAACAGAGAGGAATAAAAAAGAAAGAATTTATAGTCTATACCAAAGGTATGTTCGTATTGAGATAGGGCAATTCTTAAACGTCTTTAATTTTATGACTATATATTTCCAACTGGATGTAATGCCGAAGTTTGGTCTTGGGTACTATCGCACCTTGAGATAAAACGTAAATAGCACTAGCGTAAATTTTGGGTACTGAAAAGTGGAATTGCGCTGTGGCTTTTGAAATAAGTTGCTCAGCTGTTGACCAAAATACAGTGTAGTACTCGTCTGGTGATCACCTTTGGTGACTGCATGTTCGATATGTGCATCGGCTCGTGCTTCATATACTCGTATGTAACTTTGTAGTGTCGGTGCTGTGAGGTGGTTGGGTGGTGTAGAGTTGTGTTTCTGTTGTTAATGATGAAGACAGGAGAAAAGACGAAGAGCGGCAGCCTGAAATACGCTTTTCCTCATATGCATCTACATTGATGCTCCTCAAACGACATTACGACGTGTGGCGGAAGGTAAATTGTGTACCTCATTTTGTAAACGGAAATAGTGCGCGGGGGGCAGGAGAAATGGAATACCTCTCTAGAAAACTCGAATTTATATGGATTTATCGTCATGATTACTTCGTGAGATGCATATGTTAGAAAGTAATATTTTGTTTCACTCTTCTTAGAACTTTTCCTTGGAATTTTAAAAATAATTCTTTTCGGAATGAGATTTTCACTCTGCAGCGGAGTGTGCGCTGTTATGAAACTTTCTGGTAGGTTAAAACTGTGTGCCGGACCGAGACTCGAACTCAGGACCTTTGCCTTTCGCTGGCAAGTGCTCTACCATCTGAGCTACCCAAGCACGACTCAGTGCCTCTCCTCACAGCTTCACTTCTGCCAGTACCTCGTCTCCTACCTTCCAAACTTAACAGAAGCTCTCCTGCGAACCTTGCAGAACTAGCACTCCTAAAAGAAAGGAGGTAGAGCACTTGCCCGCGAAAGGCAAAGGTCCCGAGTTCGAGTCTCGATACGGCACACAATAATTCTTTTCTTGATGCAGACCACCTCTCCTGAGCGTAAGGTGGCGGAAGTGGATGAACATGTCTGTGAAGCTGTCGCGCGGACTGAAACGCACAGTTCATGTAGGAATCTTATGTATCCCCTAGGGTCCCAGAATGGCGGAAAATACGATACTGCAGAATTGAGCCAGTGAGGATTTTCTAAGATATTTATCTCGTGGATAAATTAAATTTCCTTGATTCCTCGAGTGAATCTGTGTGGCATCTGTTTTTTCTAAAGCAATTTATGTTCTCTTTCCACCTTAAAACGCTCCAGAAGCATACGTATATACAGGATGAATCGAAATTTTCTCTCACTCGGGCTTCGCAGCGCGACTCCTCACATGCCAGCGGTAAAAAAATCTCACTCACAAAATTTCGTCTACAGAGTATATCTGGCAGAAAAAGGGCATTAAAGAGTGGCGATCTGGCAACACTGTAACAACACGTGTGGTATCTACCTCTGACAGAACAAGTTAATTGTGCTTCACAAGTGG
This sequence comes from Schistocerca cancellata, assembly GCF_023864275.1. Taxonomy (NCBI): domain Eukaryota; kingdom Metazoa; phylum Arthropoda; class Insecta; order Orthoptera; family Acrididae; genus Schistocerca; species Schistocerca cancellata. Next base: position 205,470,452 of record NC_064629.1, on the reverse strand, counting down.
CCCAGTGGATAGAGTTTTGGATTGGCATGCAGGAGGTCGATGTTTCAATCCTGGGGTGGGGTGCGTTTTTTTTATTTGCTAAATTCATTCTGACATTTCATACTGTAATATACGCTATTTCTTATGTCACATGTACCCTAAATTTACAATATTTTGTAACGCTGAACACAACAAATCCGTGGTTAGACAAATAAGAAATAGTTGAAACAATTAATGGGACCATGGTGATGACACATACAAATAGTAACCGAGTTTGCACATTATTCGCAAAGCACGTTGCTAATCATACTGGTAACGTAAGGACCTAACGAAATGTAATGGACCTGAAAGAGGAAAGAATGACAGTTGGTACTAATCTATGTGACCTTTAGAGGAGGCTACAAAGAAAACAGGTTTCGCTTCTAGTAGAGGAAGTGGTGCGAATAAATTCGAGCCCACGACGTGGAAAGGACATCTTTCAAAACTGGCCAATGTCCCATTTCTACGATTGTCGTATGTAAGCGCAAATGTTTTCCAGAGAACCCACTGCAATCGCTGTTGACGATTAAGATGCCAGATACCGTACCACTTGGACTAAACTTACCAAGTAAAAAACATATTCTTGAACCCAGGATCGAACCCTTGACCTCCTGCATGCTAACCCAAAACTCTGTCCACTGCACCAACGGTACAGCACAATGTTGTGTGTTGATCGAGCTAGTTACTATACACATGGTTACAGTGTTTCCACATTGCCACTCTTTAACGCCCTTTTTCTGCCGGATGTACTCGCCGGACGAAATTTTGTGACAGTCATTTTTTTTTATCGCTGTCATGTGAGGAGTCACGCTGCGAAGCCGGAGTGTGCGAATTTCGCTTCACCCTGTATATTTTACGGTTTTCACAGCTTCCAGTATTCATCACCAATGTATAGGCAAATAATAATGTTGTTTTCTCATGTTAATGTGCAGTACGGTACGTTTGATCGAGCTGAGGGTGAACTGCATGGCCCTGCATCAAATGTCGATGCTCTGCATATCTTCTTGCATTTCGCTGTAATATTTCTTGCAATGCCATTTCCCCGTTTGTAACAGCATCGTCTATAAACAGCCTCACTGAGCATCCGACGTTATTCACCAGATCAGTTGAGTTAGAGAAAAGTAACAGCCCTAAAATCGTTCCTTGGGGTATGCTCGAAGCTACCTTCGTACTCGATAATTTCGCCAGGTTGAGAACAACGTGTTGCGTTGTATTGGTTAATAAGTCTTCAGTCCAGACTCAAAGGTGGTCCGTTATTCTGTAGTCTCCTGTTTTGTTCATTAGACGCCAGTCCGAAACTAACAAATGCCACCTGAAAGTGAAGGAATAGAGTTTTAACCTGTACACTGCTGTGTACACTCTTATGGAGCTCATGGACTCACGGGTCGAACTGAGTACCACAGAGTCTTTGCTTGCGATAATCAGCGATATACTTACAGCGAAGATTTTCGATCATAATTCGTGAACATAAAATGTTTCCGGTTATCTACAAAAAACTGACGTCACTCGTAGGCCTATAGTTATGCGCATCTGTCCAACGTCCTTTCCTCAAAAGGGGACTCATCTGCACCTCTTTCCATGAGTTGGAACACTTCAGTGCTCAGAGACTTATAATAAACCGCCGCTAGAAAAGGGGCAAATTCTTTTGCACAATCTATAATAATGGAGTGGAACAGGTACTCAGAACGTCCATTGATTGTACTTCGATTGATCCCAAGGTACTCAATAACGTCCATTGATTGTTCTTCTATTGATGCGATCACCATATGTGCAGTGGTTTTAAATTTAACCCAGGCTATTGGCTGACAGTCTGGTGAATGGGGACTGTACATCGATTCGACTCAACTACTTTTAGATCAGATTCTCAAATTCTGAACATGGAAATCACCTCCACCTTAAGCTCACGAAATGCGTGCTTCCACGTGTGAAGCTATTGATCGTTGACGACTTTTGCATAGGTGGGTGGTCGATGGAGTCGCGTCGAGGACATGGGGAACTACGCAACTATACATGCAAAGTGTAGGGCGAAGGGCGAGGGCAGGAAAAGCTTGACTTCGTACACGTGCCACGATTGCAGAAAACTTAGAAATCAGCTTAAAAATCTCGGTTATTTGTAGGATGAAGGAAAGGGCAGAAGGAAGGTTGTAGGTTTTTTAGATTGAACAATAGCTCACGTGGTGAAGGAAGAGGGAAACGATTAGCTCTTAGCTTATCAAACAATCCATCCCAATTGTTATTCAGGGAAGGCTTAAATCTTGACGACCGTTCAGTAATTTGTATCTTGCTACATCTAAAAATGAGTTCACTGCCTCAACCATTTCCTCTCATCTCCAAACTGTCTTCAGTCACAAGACTGGTTTGATGCAGCTCTCCAAGACAGTTTATCATACGCAAGCCTTCGTTTCTGCGTAACTACAGCAACCTATATCCACTTGAACCTTCTTACCGTAATCAAGGCTTGTTTTCCCTCTGCAATTTTACCTCCTTCGCCCTGCCCCCCCCTCCTACACACACACACACACACACACACACACACACACACACACACACACACACTTTCTTTAATATAGGGAATATCTACCCCTCACACACACATACACACACACACACACACTTATATACATTAGTGTGGGGAATATCGATACCTTCCTTTACTCCGGTTGTATTCTCCATTATTTATCCAGTCTAATCCCTTTTCTTTAGTACCACAGTTCAAAAGCCTCTACTCCCTCATTGTATTGTCTGTTGTTGTTGTTGTTGTTGTGGTCTTCAGGCCTGAGACTGGTTTGATGCAGCTCTCCATGCTACTCTATCCTGTGCAAGCCTCTTCATCTCCCAGTACCTACCGCAACCTAAATCCTTCTGAATCTGCTTAGTGTATTCATCTCTTGGTCTCCCTCTACGATTTTTACCCTCCACGCTGCCCTCCAATACTAAATTGGTGATCCCTTGATGCCTCAGAACATGTCCTACCAACCGATCCCTTCTCCTAGTCAAGTTGTGCCACAAACTTCCCTTCTCCCCAATCCTATTCAATACTTCCTCATTAGTTATGTGATCTACCCATCTAATCTTCAGCAAGTAAAGCTGCATGCCCTCGGGAAAGTAGTTTCCCCTTGCTTTCAGCCGCTCGCAGTACCAGCACAGCAAGGCCGTTTTGGTTAGTGTTACAAGGCCAGATCAGTCAATCATCCAGACTGTTGCCCTTGCAACTACTGAAAAGGCTGCTGCCCCTCTTCAGGAACCACATGTTTGTCTGGCCTCTCAACAGATACCCCTCTGTTGTGGTTGTACCTACGGTACGGCTATCTGTATCGCTGAGGCACGCAAGCCTCCCCACCAACGGTAAGGTCCATGGTTCATGGACATATGGACACTATCATCCACAATTCGTTTTCGCACTGGGATCAATCCAAATACTTTCAGAAAAGATTTCCTATCGCTTAAATCTGTATATTTTCTTTTAAGAAAAGATTTTTTATTGTGACCAGTCGGAATTTTGTATCCTCTCCAAATCAGTACAACTCATGTAATACATTTAGTGTCCCATATACTAATTCCCTTAGAATTATCACATTTAATTCGACTGCACTTCGTAATCATTATTTTATTTTTGTTGATGTTCATCTGATAAGGCCCTTTAAGACACACAATCTATTCCATTCAAATGAGCTTCTAAGTATATATGAAGGTAGTATCTGTTCCCGAAAGAACAGATACCATTGATGACTGTACAGCTTCTCCAGAATGAAATGATAATTAAATCGACAACCTAGCCGCAAACACGCGTTGATATACATCGTTGGGGACATGTTAAAAATGTGTGACCAGACCGGGACTCGAACGCGGAATCTCCTGCTTACATGGCAGACGCTCTATCCATCTTTGCTCTGGGCGGACGTCGAAAGACACCCGTTTCAGTTCGTTGTTGATTTATTAACTCAGTTTGTTTATTACAGAGGGCAGCTAGCCCTCTGACCGAACACGCTGAGCTACCGTGCCGGCATCCATCTGAGCCACCGAAGGCACAGACGATACTGTGCCTGCAGGCACTTATCCCTTGCACGCTCCCCGTGAGACCCACATTCCAAACATGTCCACACCACTACATTCGTACTGCGCCTAATAGATGTTTGCCCATCACAATCACACCCAGTACTCGTGGCAGATTAATCTACCAAGTCACGTACGAGTTGGGGCGTGCAAGGGATAAGTCCCTGCAGGCGCACTATCGTCTGTGCCCTCGGTGGCTGAGCTGGATAGAGAGTGCCATATAAGCAGAAAGTCCTGGGTTCGAGTCCCGGTTGGGGCACACATTTTCAACATGTCCCCAATCAACGTGTTTTTTTGTTTTTTTTTCTTGCAGCTAAGGTGTCGATTTAATTATCATTTCAGAGCTTCTAAGTCATTGGACATAGGTTCTGCCTTTTATACAAAACATTATTTTTTCATGTTATTGCCGGCCGCGGTGGTCTCGCGGTTCTAGGCACGCAGTCCGGAACCGTGCTACTGCTACGGTCGCAGGTTCGAATCCTGCCTCGGGCATGGATGTGTGTGATGTCCTTAGGTTAGTTAGGTTTAAGTAGTTCTAAGTTCTAGGGGACTGATGACCACAGCTGTCAAGTCCCATAGTGCTCAGAGCCATTTGAACCATTTCATGTTATCCAAATATGTTTCGGCACCTCTGTGCCATCATTAGTGGGTTTTCTTTATTGCAAAACTGCAAAAGTGAACATATTTTAGTTTGTAACTGATCTAACAATAGAGTTTTTGTTCGTTTTTGCTCTTAGCTTGATTTTACGGTATACGGTTTCGCAGGACCATCTGTATGGTGACCGCACTGATAGCTTGTCATCTGCAAACCAAACGATGTAAATGTGACTTTTATCAGCCAGTTAACACACCCTAGTTTTTAAAAAACGTGATTTTTGTGTGACAAAATGTTTTGCGTATATATTTGTTATTTCTCACATTTTGTTGTGACAGATCCTTCTTCTTTTGCTTTCTGAGGGCACAGCACGCACATATTAAATGTACTTTGTGGACGCTTGGTTTAACAAACGTCTTTTTGCTTCACAAAACGCGGTGTAAGCGATTTTGTTGTGTGTTCGAACCCTGTCGGCGTTCATTTGCTCCCGAGTGAGTTTGGCGCCGAATTTGAATTTGGTTTACTTTTATCTCTCTTTTTATGTTGTCTTCTGTATGTGGAAGTCTTCTGCTGTTGTTAGTTTGTGCTACAGGCTGTGGCTGGATTTCAGTATTTTTGAATTTGTTGTTATTGTTTAGTTGGGTGGTGGTTATCGGCTATTAGGTGGTGAGTAAATGTGCTATGGGTGCTTTTACTTTTAAGGATTCTGAGGTGTTCTAAGTATCTTATTTTAAAATTCCTCCATGTTTGTCCTGTATATACCTATTGACAAGTGTTACATGCGAGTTCATATATTCCTGATCTGTTGAATTTTTCTGTGGGTATCTCCTGTGTTCTGTGTTTTTCCTATGTTGTGTTGTCTATCCTGTTTGAAGCCCCTGTTTCTTCAGTATGTTGCCTATTCTGTGTACAATTTTTTTTATTGTAGGTGAGTATGTGCCATTTTGTTTTCCGTGTGTGTTGCTGCATTGTTCAGTCTTGTATATGGTCATTGTTTGTGTATTGTGTTGTTCTGTGTTGTGTACAGTTTGTGTGTGTGTGTGTGTGTGTGTGTGTGTGTGTGTGTGTGTGTCGGTCAGAGGATTAGCTACCTTCTGTAATAAAAAACTGAGTTAACGGATCACCAAAGAACTTGAACGGCTGTCATCGGACGTCCGCCACGAACCAATTCATCGACCAATATAGAGCAAAATGAGATTAAAAAAAAAAAAAGCGGTTCTAGGCGCTTCAGTCTGGAACCGTGCGTTCCTTCCTTTTCCATTTACAAATTTCGTGGTGTAATTTCTCTACCATATAGGCCTTGTAACCATTTTCCAATGCTATTTGTTTTCTTATGGATGTTCTGTTCGGTTTGTGGAGCATGAATCTGAAGCTTGCTTGTTTGTGTGCCATCAGGTTGTTCAACAGATTGCGAACAGTGGTGCTCATGGTTGTCAGTTTCGTGAATATCATGAAGTAGTGGGTGTTGTTTGTTTTTTGGTGACCCCATTGTCAGTCCTTCACTTTGGGAGTAAAATTCTTGGATGAACATAAAGTAGTTTTGTGTTGTTATGGTCTTGAGTATGGTTGCTATTTCAGTAATGTATTAGTCCGGTGTGTTTCCTTGGTGTTTTGGTCTTTGTTTGATGATGATTATAGTTTCATTTATTGGGATGCAAGTGTACGTTGATGTGACATGAAATGATATGAGGCTTGCTGTGTCTGATATGTCTGTGTTCTTGATTCTCTCTGTTAGCTGCACTGAAATTTCTAGGTTCCTGTTGTTTTCAAAAGTGGTCTTCCAATAATTTTAACTGCAAACACGAAAAAATACAAGAGCTGAAAATCCAAAAGATGAATAGATATTCTGTCATTTACCGTGTGACAGAATTATGAGAGAGTGCTGAAAAATAATGCCTCCAAATTTTTTATGTGGAAACTCTTAAAGCTTTTTAAATAAAACGAGAGTTTTTAACATCCTACATGTTTATTCTTCCTTTCTACATATTTGCAGCCCTCTGCTGCTAGAGGCCTCTGAATTGTAACGTGCAATACGGCAGTGAGTAACACAAGTTTGTCCGCGTGTAAGAAACAGCGTGCTGTAATCGAGTTTCGTATTCGAAGAGATCAGCCGCACATGGAGCACCCTCTCTCCTTCTGCATGGAAACGGCGGATCAGACACGAACTCTGCAACATCTGCAGCAGTCGGATGTCTTGGATTCACGATCACCGATGGTGCGCCATACAGTTCCTACTTGGCCCCACCCGGTTTTCATCTGTTTCCAAAACTTAAAGAACACTTTCGAAGACTTTACTTTGATAGTGATGAAGTGGTGCAACCAGAAGTGAGGTTGTGGCTTCGTCAATGAAGTCAAACATTCTACAGTGACGATATCAATGAAACTGATCACTCACGGGGAGAAATTTGTTTGTTGCCAAGGTGACTATAGTGAGAAATAAATATGTAGACATGAAGAATTAAAATGTAGAATGTTAATAACCTTTGTTTTATTTAAAAAGCTTTAAGAGTTTAAATTCGTAAGCTTTACTTTTCAGCACGCACTCGTACAATGTCATCAACAAACTTCAATGTTTATATTTTTTTGTTCCTGAACTTTAATTCCCTTTCCAAATTTTCCTTTGGTTTCTTTTGATATGAAGAAGATAGGGGCATTGATGACAAGCTGTGTCAGGTGGCATTACAGAAACACACACACACTCACACACACACACACACACACACACACACACACACACACACACACTGATGCGCCAAAACATTGTGATCACCTGCTTAATAGCGGTAGGGTAGCTGTGAAAGTCCGAGCACTGGCTGCATTGTTTCCAGATCCCTCCCACCTCCCGCTTATAACATCATTGATAGTATCACACATTGTTTGCTAGATTTTCCCTCCCTCACCCCTTTTAAGTCACAGGCCACTTGCCCTATTTATAAAAAGGCAGGGAATTCAAAAAAAGGCAAGAAATTCAAATTAGCCCAATCATGCCACAGAGTTTTCCCCCATTTCTATGATGTCACAGATCACTTATTCCAGGAGTCCAGTTGTTCTCGTGGGTTCTAATCCTATTGGTTTAAAATGCAAGGTGGCTGGCCCAAAGAAATGAGAACAACCATATGATGTCAGAATCCAAAATGGCGATCCTAGATGGCTGACCTGGATATACGAGCACAGACTGCATTGTTGTCAGATCACTAGTGCTAACATAGAATCCAAGATGGTCACTGGTTTTCCCCTGATGTCACGGGCCACTCTTCAGATCCAAGAACTCAGTTTAAAATGCTCGTAGCCCACTTCTCCCAAGTTTAAACAATTTCCCCCACCTATCTGTTGTCACAGTTCAGTGATATAGTTTGCATTTTTAAACAAATTCCCCCACCCCAGTTGCCAGTCCAGTTATGCCGTTGAAACATTTGGTACTCCAAATTTAGAACCCAATAGCCGACTAGCCCACAATGAAAAATAATTGGAAATTCAAAACTGTCGCAAGTTTAAAATGACAACAGTTGTTCAATGGCCCACAGATACATTCTGTAGGGAAATTAAAAAAAATCACTGAAGCACGTTCGTTCTCTGGTGAGAAGTTGTGCAGTGGCTCAGGAGCCAAATGGTTTTGGGACTGTGTTTTTAAAATTCACTGTCAAAAAATTAATGTGCTGGAGTGATGGTAGTTATTAAACACGATGCCTTGCTCATAGCAAAGCCCCAATTCTATAAAAATTGCGTGATTCTTATATACAGCCATGATGCATCAACTATGTTTGAGAGTTAAAAGTATAAATGTCGTGTGCCTAGGGCCTACCGTCGGGTAGACCGTCCGCCAGGTGCAAGTCTTTCGATTTGACACAACTTCGGCGACTTGCGCGTCGATGGGGATGAAATAATGATGATTTGGACAACACAACACCCACTCCCTGAGCGGAGAAAATCTCTGATCCAGGTGGGAATCGAATCCGGGCCCTTAGGATTGACATTCTGTCGCGCTGGCCAAATTTTTCTAATTTTGTTCGGTATCGTTCGTTGCGTTTGAGTCTGGGCGGACGTCATAAGACATCCGTTCAAGTTGATCGTTGATTCCTTTACTCAGCTTTTTATCACAGAGGGAGAGCAGCCCTCTGACCGAACACGCCGAGCTGAGGACTGACGTTTGAGAGTTAATAACTTTTATACTAACTTACAAGTTGGATCGTTACCATCAAAAACGCAATGAAAAGGATGACATATTACGAGAATAGCAGTCAGTAGCCTTCTTGAACGCAGTATTTCAGTATGATAAATTGTCACCAGCTGTAGGTGCAGGACTCCCGGTGTATTAGATGAGATGCTGAATGCAGTCAGCAGGACGGCCATAAGCGGACTAACGGTAGCTTTACGTGTTGTCTCATACGGTGAGGTACTTTGTGGTGCTGGCACGTGCTCTGCTGGATCAGAGGTGTCAGAGCAGTAACAGCAAACAATGCGTCAGCCCAGGAGGACAGAAACACCGCACCAAATGGATGCAGTGGTGAAGCCTTCTTCATTATGGTGAGGCACAGCACACGTTTCGTCAGTTAAAGGAGAAATTAAAGCAAATTTATTGGGAGGATTCAGGGAAAGTACGGCGCATCTCTAAAGAAAAGCGAATGTCATAAATTGTAGCGTACTCTTTCACTGGTCTGATACTGTTGACAAGGAGACACGATAGCGTTTATCGAACAATTTAGAGACTGACAACTAGGACTTTAACAAGTCAAGTCACCCATATGAAAATGAGTCATCACTACTTTGGGGAAGTGACACTGTTTCTGCCAAGACGCATTTCTGTAGACTGCTAACGATACACGCAGATGTGAAATATTCCACAAATGCAACATCATGGATTTTCTCAAGTTCAATCTTCCACAAAATCGGACAGTCCATCTACACACCTTTCCAAATAAACGAATCTGGCACAGCAACTCTCATTAATATTCTAAGGCAGTCTATGTTGGATTCTGGTTAACAGTTTTCGCAGGTACAGCCACAGAAAGATACCAGTTCGACAGTAGCAATTTTTCATCATTCCAACGGAATGCACTATATTCTCAAAGAGTCGCGGAACTGTCATCAGTGAAATGTGTTTCTTGGAGAGAAAGAGATCAAAGAACTGGAGGAAACTTCGGGGGGATAACACTCATGTACAGTAATCGCTTAGGAACCCCAACGACCACAATTTTTTATTCTTTTTTTTTATTCTTAAATTCTAACACTAATTTTCGCTATAGGTAGGCTGTGGCGTGATAGAAATTTGTCAGCGGTCGTCGAGAATGATCCAACATTTGTTTACAGTGCGCATTTTCATGGTGAATAATAGTCATGCAAAGTCAATTCCTGTAACTGCGAAGGATTTTCGTTCTCGTACTCAACCGACAGTGTGTGAGACTTCTGTTTGATGGAAATGTGTGTTTTTGACAAACTTGCGTGACAGACACAAATGTAAAACTTTCAGGAATGCTTGATGAGTATACAAGATCCAAAATTCATCTCTCTGTTCAGACATGATGATGCGAGTATGTTGCACTATGATTCCTGTTAAGTCGTTGGCGCTGTTAAGTGTCGAATTTGACACGAAATGTACAATCCATTCTGTAACGCGTAGTTTTTTCCAGTAAGAGCAGTACTTGTGAAGTCAGTGATCGCTTCTTTAGTGCTTACAATGAGCACGTGGTGGTACACCTTTCAAGCCTCTGAAAGTTCCAAGAATGATACTGTATGCTGAGGCTGAACAGAAGGAGGACCTGTGAACCATAAAGCTCAGTGTCACAGTAACGAAGATCAACATAGATGCTTTACACATAGACTTCGCAAAAGTAGTTCAGTGGGTTTATCTTGCTTAGGATGGTGAAAGCATTGAGAGAGATATGCTGTTCATGATGTTGATTACCCAGTTGATGACAAAGGCTTTCTTGTGTTTTGAATCACCCTGTATCCAGCGTGATGCGATTACTGTATCAGTCCAGAGAGTCGCTTTACTGAGATCATACATGTCACGTGAATGAAACCTTGGATAGGTAAACCTTACATAAGGGTGAAAAAGTCTTACAGCGTGGCTTGAAACACCAAAATGCCGTCGTTATTATGTATAGAAAAATCCAATTTAGTGTGTAGAACTACTGCCCTGATGATTTACACGCTGCTCCATGTGACAGCATAGGACCGTAGCAGATTGAGCACGTCAGAAAATCGGTGCTACGGTGGATAATTTCAGGTTTCCAGAGTTATGTGGCATCACATGTTTACCCACTTTCCGTAAATTCAAACGGCCAATAATGCTCCAGATGTATTCAGATCAGACAAATTTGGTGGCCATGTCAGTGTGGCTCATTCAGGAAGGCCACTACAAATTTATACCCTCGTCAGTGTGAGGTAACATTTTGTCTCTAATGATCCCGTTGTAGGCAGTACGATAAACTTCAATCATCCTTCCTATAAACAGAATGTGATCTAGTGTTCAGGTTAGCATTGCATTTCAAGTGATTTTTAAGTGATTCCTCACAAAAAATTCTAATGAATGACTAGGTCTCGGTCTAAGCTACTTGCAAGTGTACTAGATGTCACAGGGAAATAATGTAGTTCACTTCTTCATTTGACAGACTGTAACGTCGACAGGGCGTGTAACATGAATTTTCCATTTTGTGTCGAAATCATTGTATTTTGTGTCAATATCATTGAATTATGCATTGAAATCACTGAAATTTGTGTCGAAATCATTAAATTCTTATGTCAAACCTTGGCCTCCTACTGTTGAACCTGTACCTCAGCAGAACAAATCTAGTGATTCACTCAGTTTTAAGCTCTGCAAACCAGACCTGATGGCAACCATATGACAGAAGATGTACATATAAAGGTTCTTGGCTGGAAGCTGAAAGTTCCATGTATAATTATATAAGTTGTTTTATGTCGTCTCGTTGTCTCTATAAAGCTGTAAGGGAAATTTTAGATAACCAGTTTAACATGATAAAAGTGCTGAAAATTTTCGCGACCGAACAAAAATAAGCTTGAAAATGTTCGTACTGACACCCTGAATTCCATTGAAAATGATCCTAATTATCTGGAAAGAATGATAACGTATGAGAAATCTTGGTTTTTCACTTATGATCCAGAAACTAAACACCAATCCATGCACTGAAAAGGGCCCAATTTCACGGAGAGTGAGCAAAGCTCGGATGAGCATATCAAGATTCAACGTGATGATGATATTCATGGAATTGTGTATCTTCACTGGGTTCCTAACGGTCAGACTATTCATCAGGTTCTTGCTCAACTCTGTTAGACAATAAGAAATAAACGACCGAATTTATGGTAGAACAAGCCATGGCTCTGCATCAAGACAATGCACTGGCTCATACCGCATTTTCCGTTTAGAGGTTTCCAGTCAAGTACAGCATCCGTGTTACACCGCCCACCTTTTTGGCCAGACCGAGCACCATGTGGCTTTTACCTATTCCCATATGTCAAACCTGCATTAAAAGGAACAAGATTTCAGTCCACTGAAACAGTGAAAGGAAAAGGTGCACGTGTCATTAGGAGCTCACAGAAGAAGGCTTCCAGGATAGTTCCCATCAATGGAAAATTCGCATGGAGCGTCGTAGGGACAGAGGAGAGGAGTATATTGATGGAGACATTAGATAGATATGTGTGTTTTTGAAATAAAATGTTTCAGGAATAGTTCAGTAATTTTATAGCTATTTCTTTTAAGTTCCGATACCAAACGCCGCTACCTGCGCATGCCTGTTTCTGCCAATGACCTCGCCCTCACTGCATTGGCCAGAGAAGTGCATATATAATAGCTACCCACTTCACATGAAGTATTCAAAGTCCAAACTTCGTCCAACATATTTCTAAGTAGCCTTCATAAAATCAGGGTTTCTAAAACCTTGAATAACTGTAAGTTCGTCGATTGTCGGAAATGTTTTAAATTCCAACTACGGTCGGAATATTTCTAAGTCTCGCATCCCAGCAGACTTGTAGAATTCCCCCAAGTTTCAGCGCTTATCTCCCAACACTTGTAATCTTGGCTAGCAAAAGACTTCCCGCACAGGCGTCCTTGTTGAATGACCTACGCCTGTATTCACCAGAAATGATTTAGAAATTCTGTAGATACGTAGATTAGATGTCTATACTGCACTTATAGATGTATCTCCAACATACTATTGAACTATTCCGTTTTCAATCCGAGCTGCATCTGTCAGAGATCCCATGGAAACATCTGATGTCATATGCACAATGTGAAAGACATAGTGAAGCAAGAAACCTTAGATATACATGTTAATGATGTTTGCTGTCAGATATCGTTTGCAGAGTTTAAAACTGAGTGAATAAATACATCTGATTTTTGGTTGTAAAGGTTAAACGGTAGCGGGAGCAGGTTTGACATCAGAATACGTTGATTTCAATGAAAATTTCATTGATATCAATGTATAATTCACTGATTTTGACACAAAATTGAATGATTTCAACAAAAAGTTCGTCGATTTCGACACAAAATGGAAAAATCGTGTTGTACTCCCTATTGACGTTAGAGTGTGTCAAATGAAGAAGCGAATTTTACCACTTGTCTAAGGCATCTGGTATACTTGCAAGCAGCTTGGACTGAGACCTAGTCGTTCATTACGATTATTGTGAGGAATCACTTAAAAATCGCTTAAAATGCCATGCTATCCTGAACACTGGATCAATTTCTGTTTGTAGGTTTGTAGGAAGGATGATCGAAGTTTAACGTACTGTCTACATCGATATCGTTAAAGAGAAAATGCTACCTCACTCTGACGAAGGTATAAAATTGTAGTGACACTGTTGAAGGAGGCACATCCTCATAGCCGCCAAATTCGTCTGATCTGAGCACATTTGGAGCGCTATTGGACGCCTGAAATACACGGCAAGTGGGTAAACGGGTGATGCCATATAACTCTGGAAAGCTAGCATGCTCAATCTGTTAACAATCCCATGCTGTCATGTAGAGTACTGTGTACGTCAGAAGGACAGCGGTTCTATGCAATGAGTTTGATTTTGCTATACAAAAGGACAACGGTATTTGGGTGTTTCAGACCACACCATGAGATTTTTTCAGCCTTATGTAAGGTTTACCTGTCCAAGGTTCGATTCTACTGGCATGTATGACAACTGCAATCACTTCTGTGATGATATTGTACGATGACAGTTAGTTTTACCCCTATCCCTGAATGACTACGTTCTTCCAGAGACAGTAGACGTCTTCGTCATACTTATATGGAAGGAGGCTTTGCCTTTTGACGCCACGTATCGCTGTTGACTTTGGTTTTTCTGTGAGATACGCACCTCTCGTGAATACCTGTTAAGCGGTCTGCATGTCTTCCGCGACACTTCGCAGTGCGTATACTGCGCTATCATTTATCTTCAGTTGGAAACTTGCAACACTTATCGCCATTCAACTTGTACGTAGTAAGGTGAGGTTTAAAACAGTGAAAAGGGCTACTTTACCACGTTTAACACTATCTGCGGCACTTTCAGGTGCAAGACTTTCAGATTATAAACTATGATCTTAGTAAAGCGAGTAATAGGACTGATTCAGGGATTGCTTTAGGTTCGATACAGAGTGGACCAAACCGCTGGAAAGCGTTTGTGTGCAGTCAACTGACACAAGTCACAAACAGCTCCATTTCAGTGCTTTCACCGTCCTAAGCAAGATAATCTCACAGGTCTACTCTCTGGACGTCTTTTCGTAAAGTATATATTTTCATGTTCCTTACTGTGATACTGAGCTACATGTCTCATAGGTCCTCCTGCTGCTCAACCTCTGAAGACAGTACCGTTCCCAAGACTTCCAAAGATTTGAAAGGTGTACCATCATATGCTAATTACAAGCACCAAGGAAGCGACCTTTGACTTCACAAAGTATAGCTCTTATTGATAAATACTACGCATTATAAGATGGAGTATAAGTTTTGTGACAAATTCCAGACGTAGCAATGTCGTCAGCAGTGGCTAAACAGGAATCAAGGAGTAACATACTCGCATCGTCACGTCTAAATAGAGAGATGGATATTGGATCTTGTGTGCTCATTAAGCAGTGCTAAAAGTTTTACACATCCGCCATGTAAGTTTGTCAAAAATATACCTTGCCAGCAAAAAGAAGTTGCACACTCTGTCGATCCTTTACGATCACGAAGACCTTTTGCAGGTGCAGGAACAAACTTTTCATACCAATTATTCACCAACTACGCACTGCCAACAAACGTTACATCGCTTTCTACGACTACTAATAAATTTCTGTTCCACCAAAGCCCACCTATAGCGAAAGTCAGGGGTAGAGTAAAGGATAATGAATTGTTTTGACGATAATACAGTATTGGTGCAACAAGGCTAAATAACCGAGAAGATTTTGCTTAGACATGCCGCCGCGAAAGACTCCGAGGACACAAGACAAAACAATATGATGTTCCCTACAAAAAAAGTTATGATCTGTTAGGTACTATCACGATCAAAAGTATCCGAACGACCTGAATTGAGTTCTGCTTGATTTGCATGCAGCCCGCATAACGTAACTGTCTTGAGGTCATCTAATCTCGCTTCGATACAGTTGCTTGACTATACGAAATGGTTATTTGGTCCCTTCTCTCAGATCAACCAATGAAATAGTTAACCACAAGTGAGCTGTAGAAAACGCTGCTCTGTATGGCAATAACTCCAGATGTAAGTTAATACCACGATACTACAAATATCAGGGAACGCGTGAGGCAGTTCTTAACGCTTGTAAACTCAAATTTATTACAATAAGCGATGTTTCTAAAATGTTAACGCTCCCACACTTCACTCTCACTCTATCACTTCAATCATTCATATATTCTTGCTCCCTAAAAGGCTTTCTAGCCATCTATTAACAGACATTCGCTTGACAAGTGATTTTGAATAAACTGATTAATAAAATAAACAATTAGAAAACCATGACCACATTTTTAGCCAGAATCAGAAATCTGAACATGACGAAAATTTTTGTACTGGGTCGGGACTCTTATCCAGCAGCTATTTTCCGTGTTACCTAACCGCGAAACATGTTAAATATGGCGTTATTCCTAAGTAAAAACTAGAAACGACATAATGTATGTGTTGGGCGATGATTCGAACCCAGGGCCTAATCCGATTGTTATGTAAGCACAATCAGATGACAGATATCGAATTTTCTCAGCAGCGGCGAGGTGTTTGAGACTGCAATGACAAGGCAAATGAATAATTTCTGCATCCCAGGATTCGAAAACGGCACCTATCGCTGATCTTTTCAAACCACCAAAAATACATTAAAATAGGTTTCTTTCACTAGTAGCGAGATGTGCACGTGTCTGAACTAGAAATGACGTGACGAAAAGTACAATGATGGTGTTGAATCGGACCCCATACGTATGTTCGTAGGCACGTTAACTATAGAATTATTTAGATGCGATAATGCTAAAGTTTGGAATGATATTGTGAAAATTTTTGTGCCGAACCGGGATTTGAACCATGACACGCGCCTTACGTGGAGACGTTGAGGAGTTTGGGTTTCTACATGCTGCCACTTACGTCTCTGTCGTACCGCAACTTAACCTGTAGTCGTTAGCGTAGATACATCACGATTGATGTGAATTTGGAGCCACAGTGAAATCGTTTGTTTTTCGTTTCGTGAATGCAGAAGAAGAAGGATATATTAGCAGCTGTTAAAAACCATCGCCTGAAGTGGGAATCGAACCCGAACTCTGTATATAGGAGGCTACCATCAAGCCCCCAGACCACTGCCACACTTACAATTTTGTCATAGGACAGGTGCGCTGTACTGGATGCGAATTTTGACTTACTAACACACTGGAATTGAGTAGATAATAATTTGTTCAATACATCCATTTATTGCTCGATCGAACCTGACGGTAGCCGGCGTCAGCCCAGGCGAACGTAACGAATGGCGCCTTGAGGCTATGATCTATTGCGAACGTTTCTAAAATCTCACTGGCTAGCATAAGGTTATTTAATATTGTAATTTGCTTTTCAGCGTGAAATATTTTCTATAAACTCCGTGCACACCATAGAGTAACAACAACATTGTAACCAGTAATTTCGCAGCATAGACGCGCGTAATGCTAAGTATGTAATCTATCACTGTGGGGGCAAAATGTGCCAGGAAAAAAAGAGACTGGTGCGTAGATTTGTGGCGATTTTGGATTTAGTAGAAAGGTGAATGCAGAAAGCTCGAACATTTGTGGTCTGTATGGGTGAGCGTTATCGAAGAAATCAAGTTAGATAACAACGTTCTCGTCTCATGTAGGATCGTTTTAACGTGAATTATGTGAAACATTCAGGCTGCCGAATGGTTGTAGCTCCGTCACGTAAGAGATAAAACGTTGATCTCCTATGTGATTGGAACCCAGAACCCACGCAGTTACAATTTCGCTGCGCGACAACTTTTCCATTCACCTAGGGACCAACGGTGGTAACTAGTGCCTCCTCATAGTTCTCCTTGTTGCTAAGACAGATTAATCCGCACTGAAGACGGAATTAATCATAGTTTCTTCGTGGAATTAGCTTCCTGGACCAAAAACATGCATTTGATAGTTAGGTGAGACACCGTAACTGAAAATCAATCAGAATATTTGACTGAAATACCGAGACAGTGTCAAGTGAATTTAGCAGGATGATTCTGTGTCTTTCCGGGAAGTATCTCGAATGTCACAGTGTTGCCAGACATAATCGCAGGAAGAAATACGTTTCTAAAAGCAGTACGTTTCCTGAGCCATCCAGGCGTAAAGCTATTGTCGTTAGCGACCGAATAAAGTGCTGAGAAGCCAAACACACTAATAGCAGGGTTACTGCGCGACTTTATGTCGCAACTGATAATTGTGCTTCTTAATCACACCAGTACGTCGTATGACGACACCTTTTTGTAGATGATTTAAAAACTTGTACAGAATCAAATTCAGTCGTCAGTCGCAAATATACTTCTATTACGCTTTACCGGTTTCGACAAATTAACTTCGGCCGCGCGGTATTAGCCGAGCGGTTTAAGTCTATAGTCGGCTCTCAGCCGTGGCAGCGTGCGGACGGCCCCGCGCGCCGGCCAGTGCTCCGCTGCAGGCGTTGTTTACTTCCGCGTCGTAGCTTTAAGGCTTGTGTCCGTCCACCGTGAATAAAAAAAAAAAAAAAAAATGGTTCAAATGGCTCTGAGCACTATGGGAATCAACATCTTAGGTCATAAGTCCCCTAGAACTTAGAACTACTTAAACCTAACTAACCTAAGGACATCACACACACCCATGCCCGAGGCAGGATTCGAACCTGCGACCGTAGCAGTCCCACGGTTCCGGACTGCAGCGCCAGAACCGCTAGACCACCGCGGCCGGCTCCGTGAATAACATGGTTGGGGTATTACGTGTCATGTGTATTATTGTGTTGACTCTCCCACTTTTGTGATTTATACCGCCGTGCGACCCTTAAAGTTTCCTTCCCAGCTGAACATGCGCGACCTCGTGCACATGAAGTTGAAACGTTCATACGTGAAGAAGTTCGTTTAGATCCTAACCACGTTATTGGAATCCATTTTTCGATCACGAGTAGTGTCGTTTATATTAAAATGACAAACACCGAGGTGTGTGAAGATGTTATTCGCCGCCATGCCAATGGAGTTAAGTTCAAATACTCTGATGGTCACGTCGGAGCTGTAACACTTGAACTCGCAGAGTACCGTCAACGCACGATTAGGGTGTTTGAACTACCTTTTTAAGTGCCGAAGGACGAAGTTATCTCTGCGTTACAACGATACGGTAACGTCATCGGTTACGTAGAGGAAAAATGGCAAACCTTCACGACCTACCATGTCCTTAATGGTGTGCGTCAGGTCAAAATTGAACTGAAGAAACGTATACCATCATAACTGACAATTGGCGGGGTGCGAGCCATTGTCATGTACGACGGCCAACCCCGAACACGTGCGGGTTGTGGGCAAGAAGGCCACGTCAGATCCGCCTGCATGCGACGCCGCCTGATCCAGATGCCGGTCGGCGAGGAAGCGTCCCCAGCGGTGATCACTCAGATCCTTGTCACATATGCCAAGGTTGCCCAGGAAGGTAGCACCTCTACACAGGGTCTTCCGGCTCCGTTGACGTCGTCTTATCAGGTAGATGCAACCGCTACTGAGATTCTTTCTGAGGTGCCACAGATGCCAGATCCTGACCTGCCGAATCTTCGCAGCACTGTGATTGAAAATGCTACTGAGATGGACGTTGATTC
The DNA here is from genome assembly GCF_023864275.1 of Schistocerca cancellata. Taxonomy (NCBI): domain Eukaryota; kingdom Metazoa; phylum Arthropoda; class Insecta; order Orthoptera; family Acrididae; genus Schistocerca; species Schistocerca cancellata. Next base: position 205,451,539 of record NC_064629.1, on the reverse strand, counting down.
GGTAGTCGTACCTACTTCTGCTTTCCTTCAGGCTGGTGCGGAGTCAGACGAAAGCCACCCGCAATCAGACTCTGAACGACTTGTTCGAAAACAAGGATCGACACGAAAGAGAAAGAAACGTAGCCGTACATCCCCTGATGAATCCATTCTACTGATGGATACCAGGGATGCAGACCCGAAGATGGACGACAAACCGCCCTTCGATGACCAAAAGTCTGATGCGAACGACCCGCCACAGGCGACCACTGGCAACGAACACCCCTCCTTACTGGCGTCGTGGCCCCCACAGGTCGACGTTGACGAGAGCCTATCCGCCTAGCCGAAAACTACGTCTCCTCTCCACGTGGATGATGTGCACAGCCGATGCTCTACCGCAGTATCAGTCTCCTGGGCAGACGACGTGGAGATCGAAGGGACTGGGGTGGACGGTGCTGATGATGGGGCGCCCCCATCGGTTGCGCCCGCGCCCGCGCCCGCAAACTCTCCACAATAGCAACCTCTTCAGCGGACCGGCAAGATCGACGACCTCTCGCTCCTGAAGAAGGAGCCCCACCTGTGCCTGTGGAACTCCAACACCAGCATTATCGTGTCGCAACGATTAACCTCGCGACCATTCGTGCGCCCCACAAACTAGCGCTGCTCCGCGATATGATTTATGATGCGGACATAGATATTGCGCTTTTTCAGGAAGTGTAGGAAGTCGCCGATTTTTCACCACCACATGGCTTCACGGCGCATCTTTCTCCCGCTTCGGACACCGGTAGTGGTGTTGCCATCATCTTACGAGAAGGTCTTCCTGCCGAAGATGTCCTATACCTCCCCAACGGCAGAGGTGTACGCATCGTCAACATTTATGCGCCGTCGGGCTCCAGCTACCGTCGTGAACGCAATGCCTTCTTCGCGAGTGAAGTTACACCCCTTTTTATGGGACCACACGATGACTGGGTCATGGGTGGAGACTTCAACTGCACCCCGCGACCTCAGGATCAATTGCCGCGTCACTGACCATGCGCAGCTCTGGAAATAGTCGTCCCGCGGCTACAATTTGTCGACACGTGGAGACATATTCACGGTGATCTTATGGGCTTTGCGTACTACACTGCGCACTCCTCTAGCCGACTAGATCGCATCTACATCTCGCGAACCCTAATTCAACACACTCGACAGGCTGAAATCTGGCCTGTTGCTTTCTCAGATCATGAGGCTTACTTCTGTGATGTTGTTCTCACAAGACAGGCAGTATGGCACGGACGTTGTTTATGGAAACTGAACACGGCACTTCTTAATTCACCTGACTGTCGATTTCTAATAGAAGACACTTGGATCACATGTAGTAGACGCCGTCCCACGTATCCGTCTACCGTATCCTGGTGGATCCAGTGTGCAAAACCTGCTCTTCGAAAAACTTTGATCCGGTATGGCAAAGATGTTATAGGCTGGAGGAAGGGCACTATGGACTTTTACTACAGGATCCTACGAGAATGCTCCACGATGCCAGCCTCGCCTGAGCGCCATACAAGGATGAACCATGCTAAGGCACAACTCTCCAATCTCATGCGGAGGCATTTGGAAGGAGCGATAGTACGATCTCGTACTGCTGATCGCATGCCTCATGAACATCCGTCGATGTACCATATCATCCAAGAACGCCAAAATCGACGTCGATAATTGATTCACGTCCTAACAGACCAAGAAGGGCGTCGCTACGTAACCCATCCTGCAATAGGGAATATGCTTCACACCCACTACCAGCAGCTCTATGCCGCAATTCCACATTCCCCAGAGTTGATCGAGGAAGTCTCACAGCTCAACTTCGGTGGTATCCCAGGAGATGCGGCGATTGACTTGATGTCAGAGGTGACTGGTGATGAAGTCCGCGATGCGATCCGGGCAGGAGAGTCCACCTTCACCTCCATCTGTCGGGAACTGATGCCTCCGGAAGTACCTGTGCCGGACGCTTTCATGGAAGGATTTATTATTCCTGTACATAAACCGCATGGTGGCAACAATATCAGTGATTATCGGCCCATCACCCTCCTTAACAGTGATATGAAAATCTTCACTCGCCTTTTGGCGGCACGACTTAAAAACGTTGCCCGATATGCTGTGTCGCCAGACCAAGCATCTTTGGGAGGGGATAGTAATATCCACATGGCTTTATGCCGCTACAGGGATATGATCGCCGTTACCCAGGCACAACGCCTGTCTGGGGCACTTGCGTCTTTGGACTTTAGTCAAGCTTTTGATAGGGTTGACCATTCGTTCCTTACGGCCGTTCTCCACCATATGGGTTTCCCAATCGCCGTTATCACGGTAGTCATGCGCCTTCTGCGGGGTGCCTCATCCAGGATTATGTACAATGGCAGACTCACTCCTCCGATAAAAATAGGTCGATTCGTACGTCAAGGTTGCCCTCTATCAGCGATTTTGTACGCCTTTTCCTTGGAATCCTTGCTATGTGGACTACGACAACGTTTGGTAGGGTTGTCCATAGATCACTACCGATTCTGTTGCACGGCCTGTGCTAACGATGTAGTCATCTGTTTACGTAATGCCGACGAGGTTCGAGCTGTTTTGACGTGGGTAGCGACTTATAGCAAGGCATCGGGTAGCTCTTTAAACGTACGTAAGTCACAAGTTATGTTCATTGGCACGGGACTTCCCGTGGAGTGCGTTACACCTCTCACCACCGTTGATACCATTCGCTGTTTGGGAATAGATTTTTCATTTGATCTCCGGCGTTCAGCCACCATCAACTGCCGACGTCTCCTTTTAATGATCAGAGCAGGTCTTATGGACCATCGCCTTCGATCCCTATATATTCTCCAACGAGCTCGATATGTAAATATATATATCGCATCCAGACTTCCCCATGTAGCACAAGTTCTACCTTTCCCGCTTACAGTGGCACGTCGCATGTTGGCAGCGATGGCACCTTTCGTCAGCTCTGGGCTGTTATTCAAAGTTAACTATGCAACCCTTACTCTTCCCCGTGAACGAGGTGGGATAGGTCTGTTTCACGTGCCGGATAGAGCTCGCGCCCTATTTGTCAGCTCCCAGATGACGGTATGGGCACGTTGCCCAACGAGCCTCACTGGTCTCCTCCTGTCGGCATATTCGCCGGTCTCACTGTCTGCCCCAGTGATGATCTCGGATGTTCCAGCCCAGTTCCATTATGTACGATACTTCTTTCTTGAACTCGGTTATCTACGCCTCAACTTACCAAGACAACTTTTACTCAAGACAAAGGCAGTATACAATGTTCTCCAATTAGGTCGTCCACCTAACCCGATTGAACAAAAGTTCCCCCAGGTTGACTGGCGTCATGTATGGCGCGCGGTGTTCGCCTGTTACCTTGACACGAATGTTCAATCTGTCTGGTACCTAACTGTCAATGGTAAGCAAATCAACCAATTTCGCCTTCACCATATCCACCTCGCCCAATCACCTCAATGTTCCACGTGTGGAGTGCCAGACAATGATGAACATCGGTTTGTTTGCGGACCGGCGGCGGAGGTTTGGCACTTCGTTCGTCGTATTGTGGCTTTTCTAACGCGGGACATTCCGGGTCGGATTACTCCCCTTTCATTATTATTTCCAGAACGTGACTATTTTCCTCGGACAAAGACCAATGCTGTGAATTGGATTCGCGGACATGCCATTCACTACCTATTTGGACAAACTGTAGACTCTGTACTCGATTTTTGGACATACTTCAATGACCGTCATTATGTCGTTGTCCGTCACCCAAAATACAGACCATTTTTCTCAAACTTCCTTGCGAGTGCTTTCCACGACCCGCCTTGCAGCTGGACTGTGTTAAGCCAAGAAAGAAGAAGGTTTTCTGTTTGAACCAATGAACATTTCTGAACAATTTAACGGAACACATTAATTTCGAGAAGACGTGACTCAACATATCACCAGCGGGGCGCAGAAGGCCTCTGATCAATTACACAACAAAAAAAGAAAAAAAAAGTAAGAAAGAAAAAGAAAAGAGAAAAAAATAAAAATAAAACAATAAAAATAAAAATAAAATTCAGAAAAAGGAAGATTTGTTTTGTTTGTAAGGATAGCCCTAACCTTGAGGTAGCTCTCTGGAGTAGGTTTAGTCAGGAGCCAACGCCTGAACTGGACCAAAAAAAAAAATAAAAAAAAAAAAAATAAAAATAAAAAAAAAAAAAAGATGGGCGCTTCACTCATGGACTGTGCGGCTGGTCCCGGCGGAGGCTCGAGTCCTCGCTCGGGCATGGGTGTGTGTGTTTGTTCTTAGGATAATTTAGGCTAAGTAGTGTGTAAGCTCAGGGACTGATGACCTTCGCAGTTAAGTCCCATAAGATTTTCACACACATTTTGAAATTTAATTTGGTATCTTCAGAAGCCTTCAAAATTAGGGATATTATAAATCTTTAGACCTTCACTATACATTTATGTGAAATATAAGAAGTATATCATATAAACTTACCTATTACTGGGTTATCAGAAGTCAGTATCTTTTTCATACAATCATAGTGCGATGATATGTCCAGAAATGTACATTTTGCATGTGTTTGTTATAAACACAGAGCGACAATTCACGGTAACTGAATCACATCTGTGTATATATCAAGCTGTTGTGCAGGCAGCAAGGAACATATGAAGGGCTTATTTCAACAGTGGTACAAGTCCATTTTTGTTCACAAACTGCCTATTGGCTTCTGTCTCGGGTTCTTCGGCCGACGTTCATCTAATGATTTTTCTGACGTTTCGCCAGCACGAGTGGCTGGCATTGTCAAAGCTTCACCCTCCATTGCCGGTGGTGAACTGGAGGCGAGCTCGCGACCGCAGGCTATATGTACCTGGCGCGCCAACGTCCGAGGGCTTCTCCGCGGTCATTTCCGGTGCGTTTCTCCTCTTGCTACCTGCGACGGTCGTTCGCTGCAGTACGGGAAGCCAGGACCCGTTTACCTTAAGGCTTTCCTCTTTCTTGTTGAAACTGTTCGCGTGTTTTTGGATTTCTACAGCTTCTCTGAACAGGCGCGTGTGATAGTGCTTCTCTACAGACAGAACTTCCGTGTCGGCGAATTTTATTACGTGGTCGGTCTCATTCAGTGCGTGCTCTGCCACGGCCGATTTCTCCACCTGCCCCAACCTGCAATGTCGCTTATGCTCTTTGATCCTGGTGTTAATGGATCGTCCAGTCATTCCGACATAAACTTTTCCGCATGTGCAAGGTATACGGTATATTCCCGACATTGCAAGTGGGTCTCTTTTCTCCTTCGCCGATCTAAGACACTCTTTGATCTTCCTTGTCGGTTTGAAAATCGTCTTTACGCCGTGTTTGCGCAATATACGGCCGATTCTGTCCGTCACTCTGGGAATGTATGGCAGAAAGGCCGTACCCGACATTTCTTTTTCTGGTTCCTTACTTCGCCGAGTGTTTGGCTCTGTTACACTTCTAATGTAATTTTTGGAGTACCCATTGCTCCTCAGAACAGTTTCCAGGTGTTGCATTTCTCGTTTGAGGTGTTGAGGCTCACATATTCGTCCTGCTCTCGTTACGAGCGTACTAATCATGCCTCTTTTCTGGCTCGGGTGGTGGTTTGACAGTTTGTGCAGGTATCGGTCCGTGTGTGTCGGTTTTCGATACACGCTGTGTCCCAGGTTTTCGCCGTCCCTTGTGACCAGCACATCTAGAAATGGCAGTTTCTTGTTCTTTTCTACTTCCATGGTAAATGTTATGTTGGCATGGAGGCTGTTCAAGTGTCTCAGGAATTCACCGAGCTGTTCTTCACCATGGCTCCACACCACGAAAGTATCATCGACGTACCTGTACCACACCTTAGGTTTGCAAGTCGCCAAGTCCAGTGCCTGTGCTTCGAATTGTTCCATGAAGAAGTTGGCCACCACTGGACTGAGAGGACTACCCATGGCGACGCCTTCCAGCTGTTCATAGAAATCGCCACTCCACGTGAAATAGCTCGTGGTGAGACATGCATGGAAGAGCTTTTTGATGTCTTGCGGGAACATGGAACCGATGTACTCCAGAGCGTCGCTGAGTGGCACTTTCGTAAATAACGAAACAACATCAAAACTGACCAGGATGTCGTTTGGCGCAAGTTTCAGTTTCTTCAGCTTCTCAATGAAATGTCCTGAGTCCTTAATGTATGTGTCGGTCTTTCCCACGTGTGGCTGGAGCAGAGAGGCCAAGTGTTTCGCCAGTTTATACGTTGGTGAGCCAGGAGCGCTAACGATCGGTCTCAGTGGAACGTTGTTCTTATGGATCTTGGGTAATCCATACAGCCGAGGTGGTAGGGCTTCTGTGTTGCGCAGGTTTCTCTGTATGTCCGCCGGCAGAGAAGATTCCTTGATTAATCGATTCGTATTCCGAGTGATACGCTGCGTCGGATCTGCGCTTAGTTTTCGGTACGTCGTCGGATCTAATAGGTCTCGGATCTTTTGCTCATAATCTTCGGTCTTCATTACGACGGTCGCATTCCCCTTATCGGCAGGCAGTACCAATATACTCTTGTCGGCGTTGAGATTCTTAATGGCTTGTACCTCTTCTTTCTTCAGGTTGCAAGCTGGTGGTTTTGCTCGGCGCAGTATCCTGGCTGTTTCAGTGCGTATTTCCTCTGCCCTTTCACAAGGAAGGGTCCGAATGGCTGCTTCGGTGTTGGCAATGATGTCCTCCTATTAGATCCGACGACGTACCGAAAACTAAGCGCAGATCCGACGCAGCGTATCACTCGGAATACGAATCGATTAATCAAGGAATCTTCTCTGCCGGCGGACATACAGAGAAACCTGCGCAACACAGAAGCCCTACCACCTCGGCTGTATGGATTACCCAAGATCCATAAGAACAACGTTCCACTGAGACCGATCGTTAGCGCTCCTGGCTCACCAACGTATAAACTGGCGAAACACTTGGCCTCTCTGCTCCAGCCACACGTGGGAAAGACCGACACATACATTAAGGACTCAGGACATTTCATTGAGAAGCTGAAGAAACTGAAACTTGCGCCAAACGACATCCTGGTCAGTTTTGATGTTGTTTCGTTATTTACGAAAGTGCCACTCAGCGACGCTCTGGAGTACATCGGTTCCATGTTCCCGCAAGACATCAAAAAGCTCTTCCATGCATGTCTCACCACGAGCTATTTCACGTGGAGTGGCGATTTCTATGAACAGCTGGAAGGCGTCGCCATGGGTAGTCCTCTCAGTCCAGTGGTGGCCAACTTCTTCATGGAACAATTCGAAGCACAGGCACTGGACTCGGCGACTTGCAAACCTAAGGTGTGGTACAGGTACGTCGATGATACTTTCGTGGTGTGGAGCCATGGTGAAGAACAGCTCGGTGAATTCCTGAGACACTTGAACAGCCTCCATGCCAACATAACATTTACCATGGAAGTAGAAAAGAACAAGAAACTGCCATTTCTAGATGTGCTGGTCACAAGGGACGGCGAAAACCTGGGACACAGCGTGTATCGAAAACCGACACACACGGACCGATACCTGCACAAACTGTCAAACCACCACCCGAGCCAGAAAAGAGGCATGATTAGTACGCTCGTAACGAGAGCAGGACGAATATGTGAGCCTCAACACCTCAAACGAGAAATGCAACACCTGGAAACTGTTCTGAGGAGCAATGGGTACTCCAAAAATCACATTAGAAGTGTAACAGAGCCAAACACTCGGCGAAGTAAGGAACCAGAAAAAGAAATGTCGGGTACGGCCTTTCTGCCATACATTCCCAGAGTGACGGACAGAATCGGCCGTATATTGCGCAAACACGGCGTAAAGACGATTTTCAAACCGACAAGGAAGATCAAAGAGTGTCTTAGATCGGCGAAGGAGAAAAGAGACCCACTTGCAATGTCGGGAATATACCGTATACCTTGCACATGCGGAAAAGTTTATGTCGGAATGACTGGACGATCCATTAACACCAGGATCAAAGAGCATAAGCGACATTGCAGGTTGGGGCAGGTGGAGAAATCGGCCGTGGCAGAGCACGCACTGAATGAGACCGACCACGTAATAAAATTCGCCGACACGGAAGTTCTGTCTGTAGAGAAGCACTATCACACGCGCCTGTTCAGAGAAGCTGTAGAAATCCAAAAACACGCGAACAGTTTCAACAAGAAAGAGGAAAGCCTTAAGGTAAACGGATCCTGGCTTCCCGTACTGCAGCGAACGACCGTCGCAGGTAGCAAGAGGAGAACCGCACCGGAAATGACCGCGGAGAAGCCCTCGGACGTTGGCGCGCCAGGTACATATAGCCTGCGGTCGCGAGCTCGCCTCCAGTTCACCACCGGCAATGGAGGGTGAAGCTTTGACAATGCCAGCCACTCGTGCTGGCGAAACGTCAGAAAAATCATTAGATGAACGTCGGCCGAAGAACCCGAGACAGAAGCCAATAGGCAGTTTGTCAACAAGTGGCCACGAAAGCCTTAACAATTTCCATTTTTGTTCATTCTAAAGATAAAAGAGCGCTGAAAAATCTGCAGTTGAGATACCAGAAATATTCAAGTACCGCTCTTTTAACTTTAGGACTCTGTATCTCAGAATGAACAAAAATGGACTTGTACCACTATTTAAATAAGCCCTTCATATATAAAACCACAAAAAATATAACTAAAGTATATAAAGAAGTTGCATGTAATGCATATGAAAGAAAAAACGTGGCACTTAGTTCTAAAGTATAAACAGAATGGGCTAAGTTTCACATGTTTCTTCAAATGTATTATATATAACTTCATTACATTCCCTGATTATATTTTTGTATGCTTTTCTATATATTCCATACTGCTAGCACAACAACTTGACATATACATAGCTGTGGTTCGGTTACTGAAATGGTCATTCTGTGTTTGCAATAAACTCACACAATATGTACATTTCTGGATGTATCGTGGCATTATGATTGTATGAAGAAGATGTTAATTCTGTTAAACCAGTACTAAGTTATACATTAAAAATGGCTCTGAGCACTATGGGACTTAACTTCTGAGGTCATCAGTCCCCTAGAACTTAGAACTACTTAAACCTAACTAACCTAAGGACAACACACACATCCATACCCGAGGCAGGATTCGAACCTGCGACGGTAGCGGTCGCGCGGTTCCAAACTGAAGTGCCCAGAACCGCTCGGCCACTCTAATGGGAAGAGCAGAGAGAGCTTCATTGAATTAGTGAGCTAGGACCTGAGCGTGCGGAAGATGGATACATCCATTTGTATACAGCCATTGATGATAAGTTGCTACATTTGTCGTCTGTTCTGTAGTTGATGGGAGGGTTTCCCGTGAATTATTCTAATATTAGTGGTGGGGGAGTTACTTGTGCTTGTGCTTCACAGAGCCGTGCTTTCAGAAGCAAAGGCCCATGGGTGATACAGAAGGCCAATGAAGCTGTGCTTGCAGCGCTGATGACTGAAAATGAATACATGATAAACAAATTAAGGGACCATTCTGAACTCCTGAAATCAACGAGTAGGCGTTTTACTTCGTCGAGGGGAGACTACAGGTCCTGGCACCCAGAGGGTCTCAGGACAAGGTAGTTATTTTCGCCAATATAGTAGCTCATAAGAGAGAAATATGAGATCCGCCGAGAATTGCCAAACTTATTTCGAGTGCGGAAAGATAACAAGACTTTGCCACGTTTCTGGGTGTGGGATCATAATATACTATGGAGGTTGGGGATGGGCGGCGTAGTGGTGGTGTATGAGGTTGATGATGGCGTGACAACCTGATATTCTTCTTTATCACTACAAAATAAGGTGTCTGTCTGATAAGAAGAAATTAAATGTGTAATCATAGGGCGTATTGCTGTGATCAACTAAAATGTGAAAGGGTTCAGTTGTCTGTGGGATACAAAGGTGTTGATGTTCACACACTGTTGTGAAGTTGTTTCAGCAGCAAAAATTAAGTTTTTGTTATAACTTGGTTGACAACGAGCACTGTTAAAGAACATTGGTAGTCTGACTTAATGAATGAGTAGCACCTGGATAGTCTGTATACGTTCCAGCACCGTCTGCCCGCTCCATACTGTCGTCTTCGTATCCCCAAATGTTGCTGTGGATCACTGTGTATAAACACCACTCCAAGCAACTTATTGAATTTGTTTTTATTTAAGGACCTTCTGTCATGGAGCCCTTTATTAAAAAGATCGCTAATTATTCTCCTATTCAAACTCAAATTAGCTGTCTATTCTAGCGACGAGGAGTGGCCGCGCGGTTTGGGGCGCCATGCCACGGATCGCGCGGCCCCTCCAGCCGGAGGTTCGAGTCCTCCCTCGGGCATGGGTGTGTGTTGTTCTTAGCATAAGTTAGTTTAAGTAGTGTGTAAGTCTAGGGACCGATGACCTCAGCAGTTTGGTTCCTTGGGAATTCACACACATTTGAACATTTCTGTCTATTCTAACAATTACTCTTTGATAATTCTCATACGAATATTCTTATAAGATACAAACTAAGACAGAAATAACATAATGACAGATATGAAGAGGAAGGCCATCAGGTTAAGTCCCCCTGCTCTTAATTTATGATGTTTCTGTTGAACTACGCCGGCCGGAGTGGCCGAGCGGTTCTAGGCGCTTCAGTCTCGAACTGCGCGACCGCTACGGTCGCAGGTTAGAATCCTGCCCCGGGCATGGATGTGCGTGATGTCCTTAGGTTAGTTAGGTTTAAGTAGTTCTAAGTTCTAGGGGACTGATGACCTCAGAAGTTAAGTCCGATAGTGCTCAGAGCCATTTGAACCATTTTTGTTGAACCACACATTTACTTACACCTATCGTATTTCAGGTTTCTGTCAATCTGCAGGTTGTTTCCGCTGCGTCTTTTAAGTGCAAGCTTCACTCTTAGATTACTAGTCTGCTCAAGAAACGCATTGGCTGTGGAAACGTGTTCGTTCCGGCAGCTACGATGATTGGGACTTGGCAACATTGTAGATAAAATCTGGCAACCCTGTGATACTCGAGATACTTCCTAGAAAGACACAGACTTATCCTATTAAATTCACTTGATATTGCCTCGGTATTTCAATTAAATTTTCACTTACGGTGTGTCAGATAACTATCAAATGTATGTTTTTAGTCCAGGACGCTCATTTCACGCAGCAAATACAACTAATTCCGTCTTCATTGCGAATTATCTGTCTTAGCGTCGCGCTGCGAAGCCAAAGTTGTGGTGGTTCCGGGTTCCACCCGCACAGGCCCCTAAAGTTTTATCTCTTATGTGACAGTACTACAACTATTCGGCTGCATGTATGTGGCAAATAATTGACGTTGAAACGATCCACCATAAGACGAGAAAGCCATCAGATTTGATTGTTTCGATAACACTCACCTCATGCAGGGAGCAGATGTTCGAGCTTTCTACCTATTACTAAATCTGAAATTACCACAAATCTACGCACCACACTCCTTTCTTCAAATAAATTTTTCCCGCAGTGGTAGATTACATACTTACAAGGGGAACTCCACATCGCACCCCCCTCATATTTAGTAGTAAGAAAGCCCAGTAGACAGCCTGTCAAAAACTGAACACAGAGAAAGCATGAAAACAGGAAGAATGTGTACTAGACTGTGAAGAAGAAAAGCAGAATAGAAACAGTGAACGGTTCAGTATAACAAGAAACAGCAATATAGACCCGTCGGGCAGAGAAATCGCGTCGTGGGTAAGTTGTTATGATGTTAGAGTAACAAACAAACAAGCCGTATTCAAACCTCCTTCATGCCTTTTTTTTTCGCTGTTCGCTTTATTCAAATTTGTGTCTGTGTCGTGGTCTCCGGTTGCAACAGCGAGGTGTAAAGTAGGTATCTATTATGACAGTTGATAATGCCGAACTACTCCGTTAGCGAACCAAAGGAAGCGGCATTCGAATGGGAACCGCAAACATTTGACGAAAATGCGACAAGTCAACCGAATCCTCCACCGGAAAACACGTCTAGTGTGTCATGCACTGCATTAGTGATAGTATGTGTGGCAGGAATGTCTTATCAACGCACCTAATTTGTACGCTTGGTAAGTGAGTGAGATATGCCTCCTTGCGCGATATAGGTGTTCGTATGCATGAGAATGTGATCGCTGGCAAGGAAATGATGAAAACATAATAGTTTGTTACACAAGCTGCAACAAATGAAGGCAACACTTTCATAATCACACAGAGTCTCTGTGCTCTGTTTTAAAGTTTTTGAAGTTGCGTTCCATTTTGGAAGTCTTGACTCTTGAATTCCTTTGTTGCAACATTGTTTATTTATTTGTTGTTTTCATTCCGGTGATACGTCTGCCGGCCAGTGTGGCCGAGCGGTTCTAGGCGTTTCAGTCTGGAATCGCGCGACCGCTACGGTCGCAGGTTCGAATCCTGCCTCGGGCATGGATGTGTGTGATGTCCTTAGGTTAGTTAGGTTTAAATAGTTCTAAGTTCTAGGGGACTGATGACCTCAGATGTTAAGTCCCATAGTTCTCAGAGCCATTTGAGCCATTTGTGAGACGTCTAGTGGTGTCTCGCCTGCTCTCACTATTCATCACATTTACTTGCGACGGTAATGTATTCTTACCATATGATCATATTTTATAACCGAGACTACAGAATGAGAACAGGTATTTCAATGACCGGACTGACAACTCACAATGATGCAAAAAAAGCCAATAATAAAGAGCACGAAAGAGTTTTGAACACCGATCGGTCGCGTGGTAGCCCCACATCACGATCACTGACCCACCACGCCTTTGCTATACTGGACTGCTCTTTATTGCACTTGCTGTTTTTGAACCGTTCACTGCTGCTACTTTGCTCTTTTTTACAATTCAGTACACCTTCTTCCTCTTTCCATGCTTGATCTGCGTTCAATTTTTGTCGGGCTATCCACTTGCCCATCTTACCACTAAATCTGAGGGGGGTGCGATGGGGTGTTTCCCTTGTTAGTGTTTCTTGCGTCTGTGCTGCGACGAGTACTGGTTACAGCGTTGTTCTTATTACACGGTGTACATAGAGATAAAAAAAATATTCACGCTGAAAGGCAAACTCCAACATCAAATAATCTTATGCTAGTCAGTGTGAGTGTTGGAACGTTTTGTGTAGATCAAGGCTCAAGGCGCGATCCCTTGCGATCGCCTGCATTGACGTAAGGCGGGTGTATGCCGGTGGAGCAGAAACAGTTCTGATCAGGACAGGCAGCCACAAACTTTTCACGGAAATGTTTTCCCAAGGTTTTCCTATTACTGAAGACTTAGAACATGAAACAAATTATTTCTGAGCTTCCAGCAGATTGATAAGTTATCAAACCTACGAATTGTGGTTTACTAAATTACGGAACAATCGGGTTCAAAAACTCAGTCGGGTTCAAAAACTCAGCTTTTTTCCCACTGCGCGACGTTTACCGTGAACAGACAGAGCGGCAGTGTAGCTCAAGTGTAAGGAACAATTCCTTCGGATACTTCCGCATTCCACTGTGTTGGCAGTTTGTGTATATGCCCGTTGCGGTATGTGGGTAAATTTTTTCCGTAATTACAAAAAATGGTTCAAATGGCTCTGAGCACTATGCGACTTAACTTCTGAGGTCATCAGTCGCCTAGAACTTAAGACTAATAAAACCTAACTTTCCTAAGGACATCACACACATCCATGCCCGAGGCAGGATTCGAACCTGCGACCGTAGCAGTCGCTCGGCTCCAGACTGTAGCGCCTAGGACCGCACGGCCACTCCAGCCGGCTTCGTAATTACAAAATCAAGTTGTATTTCCGCACTGGTTAGCCGAAGAAGCTGGTTAATGCTGACTCGATCGAGCAAAAAATGAATAGATTGAACGGACCGTTATCCGCTCCAGGGAGTCAGGAAATCAGAATTCTCATCCCGTGTATCGCACTAGTGCTACTACAGAAGCATGACTGTCATATCCGTGCAGTGCGGTGATTTCTTGGATTGATGCTAGAGTCTCGGTTCGAGTACCGCTTAGACGACTAGACGACGGTTTTGAACAGGCGCTGGTATTACCCCTGCTTACGTCAAATGAAGATCAAACGATTTTACTATGGCTCCAAATTCACATCAAACGTGATGTCCCTTCGCTAACGACTACAGGTTAGGTGTCAGCTTGTAGAAACTCCGTCAGCAGTAATTTTTGTTAAGCTATTTTTTATATTTTAGTTAAAGAACTAAGCACCATGTAAGGTCACAGAACACTTGTTATATCATTTATTTCCTCCTGAGATGTTGAATATATCGGTCCTGGATTGGAATTCGGAGTTGGATCTTTCTTTTCGAGGGATTTATTCCTTCGTGTGCGCCTGCTTAGCTGCCTGGTAACGTGCTCGTGTCCCATGCCAGCGGTCCCGGTTTCGATTCCCGACCGGGTTGGAGATTTTCTCCGCTCGCGGACTGATTGTTGTGTTATCTTCATCATTCAATTCTTATCAGCGCTGTGCAAGTCGCCCAGTGTGGTGTCGATTCAAATAAGACTTGTAGTTGACGGCCGAACTTCCTAGAATGGGACCTCCCCGCCAAAGATACCATACGCTCATTTCATTTCACCCTTTCGTGACGACATAATGCCATTAGTTCACTGTTTGTCCAATATTCCAAACTCCTCGAGGTCCCAACGCAAGGGGCGTGTCAGGATTCAAATCCCGGTTCAGCACAAAAATTTTCATATTGTCTTTTGAAGCTTTAGCATGATAGCACATAACTGTTAGTGGAAAATTATTTTGATTTTTAGCGTCTCTTCATTCAGTGTGAATCACGATATGTGACGGTTTCGACACCAAGAGAGAGACACAGATCTTTTCGTCATATCATTTCAAATTCAAACATGCCCCTCCTAGCTGTTGATGATAAAGAATTCGACAGTTAAAATGTCTTCGTGTGTAGTCAACGGCGATATGTACGGGATTCGATTCCCAGTCATCAGTCTACTCCTCGTTGCGTCATTTCTCGTTCAAACATGCGCACATCTCGCTGCTCGTGAAAGAAAGCTATATTTAATGTCAGTTGGCTCCTAGAAAATAACGGCTTCAAATTCCGGGAAGGCAGAAATTATTCATTTGTGTCGTCATTGCAGTTTCAAACATGTCACAACTGCTGAAAAAAATTCGATATTTCCTTACATAACAATCGAATTAAGTTCTCGGTTCGAATCGCCGTCCAACAGATACATTACGTCATTTCAGATTTGTACTTGGGAATAAAATCTTATTTAACATCTTTCGTGGTTGGGTAACAGGGACAATTAGTTGTTGGATAGGAATCCCGGTCCAGTAGAAAAGTTTTCGTCAAGTAATTTCAAGTTCAGATTTTCTAACTGATACTGGCTAACATTGAGATATATCAGACCTCATTAAGACTAGCCAGCAAAGCCGATCAGTATTGTTGTCTTCGCTCGGTATGCACAAATAATTTGCTTAACTAGTTTTGGCTTTCAGTCTATATCGAGAACAAAACAGTTCGCACACTAGCACTACTAGTTGCCCATGAATAACTTACGTTTTTAATGTCACTTTGTGTTGAATAGAAAGTGTGACAGGTGAATTTAGAACTGAAAATAGGTCAATGTGCCATCACGAATACAGTGAAATTGCTAATGATGTACTGTTGATGGCGAGGTTTCGATAGATCGGTTGACGTGGTTAACCGTGGTTATTCTAACTGGTTAGTTCATTAATTAGCTTATGCAAGTGCATTCACCAAGCGAACGACGGCTATCAGATAGTTGGAAAACCTTTCAGAGAGCAACAATACAAGAATCACCGAAGTGTTAGAGCTATGGGCATTATTTGTATCGCATACTAATGAGAGCGGTAACACTTTAGAAATGTCGCGTATTGCAATTAATTTGAGTTTACAAGCGTTACGGGCTATCTCACGTGTTCCCTGATACTTGTAGTATCGTGATATGAACTTACATATGGAGTTATTGCTATACAGAGCGATCTTTTGTAGTGGTCACTTGTAACCATTTTGCACAGTCAAGCGACTGTACCGAAACAAGATGTGCACTGCATGCAAATCAACATTCAAATCAGGCGGAACGCAATTAAGGTCGTTCGGATACTTTTGAGCTTGATAGAACATTCAGCGATACTGATTCTGGTCTCTTTTTCGATTCTTCTACTTAGCAGCAGGTTACATGGAATCTGAAGTTAACTATTCATTTCGTTGGCTGCGCATTGGCTAAAACGCATTTTACCTGACAAAAATCGCGGACAATTTTTTATGTCAACGGATACGTGAATCGTTTCAACCACTGAATTTTGATACAGTGCAACGTAAAGAGGTAACTACCTTTTTGCGTAGTCAACATAAATTGCATGGATCGTGAGAGCTAAGCTACATAAACTTAATAAGAAAAGTGAAATAGGTCTTGAATCTTTTAGGTTATTATCATTGATTACGTAATTTTGGTTTAATTTTCTGTATCCATTTAGGAAACACATCATAGCGGCACATTTGTAACTCACTTTCGTGCACAAAGTGGGACTCGAACCCACTGCCCCCAGGCCACGAAAGCCGGCGCAGCCTTAACGTTGTCCCACTGGAAGCTCAACGCTGTCACCTTCACTGACAGCGGAATTTAACAGACTCGCGAGATAGTGCCTCGAGTAGTATTCAGCGTTTTTTTTTAAAAAGCGTGGCCTCCGTGCCAGGGAGTTGAGGACTGCATCTGAGCTGTATAATGCTGTTCATATTTTATAGTTGTAAGCGACCAGTAAAGCTGGCGTGATGTCCTGTGACCCCACGACTTGAGCCTAACGTTACCCAGAGCACATTCCGCAACCCCATCTGCTTTCTACCTGCGCAGAGTGCTCAGCTGCCATGGTACGGGACTGTCTAGGACTTGCATTTTTAGTATCCTGCTTTATCTCTTTATTTGTTGAGAGTGCCACTCCTGTGTGACATGGTGGGACGCTTGGTACTTCTGCAACTGAGCGTTTGTGGTTGGGATCATTATTTGTACCAGTAGCAACACAGCCTCCGCAGAATAATAAAGTGTCCCTATTTAACGCTGTGCTAGGTTATAGTTACACATGCTGGAACACGAAAAGGGAGTCGGCGGACGCACGAATATCTTGATGTCATCTTTATCGGAGACTTAGTTCTTTCTTTTCTTGTTTTATTTTTCGTGAATGCTAATGAAATTTCTTTTAAAGTTTGATGTGTCACCTTATGGGGGTCTGTTTTATGGTACTGCGCATGATAATTAATCGAATTAATTTTAATTGTTTTTATAGTCAACACCTGCCTTTACTAAAGCACTTTCGTAAATGATACTCTCTATTATTTGTGTCCCTACTAATGATGTCAATATTAAGTTCTCAAAAGATATCAACTACGTTTGAAAACTCACCGTGCTGAAAAGATGACGCACTCGATATTAAATTGCCATGAATATCACGGCGGTGACCTTCTACAGTCAACGTTTAGTAACCTAGGTGAATATAGCACTGTCGAAGAAACCTGTTCCTTTGGCTGAAAAAGTTTCCAGAAAGTGGTTTCTGTCACGTGTTCGTTTGGTAAAAATTTTTCGAACACAACGCAGGTATACATACAGTGTCCTGACGGCTTTTGACGACGGGACAGCCGGCCGTTGTGGCCGATCGGTTCTAAGCGCTTCAGTCTGGAACCGCGCGACCGCTACGTTCGCAGGTTCGAATCCTGCCTCGGGCATGGATGTGTGTGATGTCCTTAGGTTGGTTAGGTTTAAGTAGTTCTAAGTTCTAGGGGACTGATGACCTCAGATGTTAAGTCCGATAGTTCTCAGAGCCATTTGAACCATTTGATTTTGACGACGGGACAATAAGGATAACGATGTCAGGTTCGGTAATGGTTCTCTTCTTGAATGCGATGTAGGGCTATTATAGGTTACTCGAATAAAGCATATTTACCATTTATTTGGGTAAAAACATGAATAACGTGAACTGAAACACCGTAATTTTGTTACGTCAGAGTACATGATGGGCTGTTAACATACTGAAACCACTGTCACACGCTACTCTATATGCTGCTTCATCTACACCTACATTTCTACGCAAAACCCACCTTATAGTATGTGGCACAGGTAGAGTTGTAAAATTACTGTAGGCTTAAGTAAACGTAGATTAGAGTAGTTTTCCTAGTAACTTTTGTCAATTGAGATCGTAACTATTTACCTATATGTTTGGTGTGTTGTATACCTATCGGGCGTTACCTCAAAATGGTTCAAATGGCTCTGAGCACTATGCGACTCCTGAGGTCATCAGTCGCCTAGAACTTAGAACTAATTAAACCTAACTAACTTAAAGACATCACACACATCCATGCCCGAGGCAGGATTCGAACCTGCGACCGTAGCGGTCGCTTGGCTCCAGACTGTAGCGCCTAGAACCGCACGGCCATTCCGGCCGGCGGCGTCACCTCATTTCGATCGCTTTGTTCGCGTGTGTGATAACTATCTTACTAGATTCCCCTAGAAACTGGAAGGGGTGAACTGTCTAGAAACTGAGTGTGGATATATAAAGAGCCGTGTAACCTAGGGAACATTTCTGTTCTCCATAGCTGTCCTCCGGTCTGCTACTTAAAAGTAAACAGTATTTACAGAAAAATTGAAATTGTCAGTGTTTAATTGAGGTTTTATTCGAAAATTGTTGATTTGTAACGTGAAAGAGAGGGATGTTGTAGTAAAAATAGAAAGATACAGATTTACCATACATCGCTAGAAAAAGCGATCTCCTCAACAATAGGACAAATTTAAAAAACGTGAAACAAAAACATATCAAACATCGCTTCAATACTTCATAGAACTTGTTGAAAACATGTTTCTGTTACGGCTAAACAACTTTCCCACTTATCAATAACAACAGGAAACTCTTGCCTTTGATCATGATTACGGTTACAACAGCCTAAAATCGGAATATTTTTCAGGTGACAACTGAATTTTATGTGGACGTAGCCTTGTCTTAGTTAAAGTAATCCATGGTTTCTTCAGTTAATAGATTCCAGCCCTGAAATGTGATTCCTGATCTGCTCAATAAATCAGCCATGTACTATCTCGGACTCAAAACGTTTGGCAGCCACGAATTTCTTTAGAGATTGGGAGTATATGGAAACGAGAGAGTGCCAAATCTGATGAAAGAGTTGCTGGTCAAACAATTACGGAGTACAGCAGCGCAGTGATTAGCACACTGGACACGTATTCAAGAAGAGAGTGGTCCAAATCTGCTCTCGGCCATTCAGATTTAGGCTTTGCGTGGTTTCCGTAAATGACCTAAGGCAAATGCCGGGATGGTTTCTTTGAACAGGAAGAGACC
Source organism: Schistocerca cancellata (assembly GCF_023864275.1). NCBI lineage: Eukaryota > Metazoa > Arthropoda > Insecta > Orthoptera > Acrididae > Schistocerca > Schistocerca cancellata. The sequence continues at coordinate 205,432,274 of NC_064629.1, read as the reverse complement.
GATTTCGTTCCCTATGCTTTCCGTGCCCTGCTTGTCATCTGTCTGTAATTAACTCTTCGTCGACAGGACGTTAAACCCTAATTTTCATAGGTTAAATCCTTATCTTTTCCCATTGACAAAGTACTGTAGACAGATGCACAGGGATTTTCTACTTCCCAGGAGATCCAGAAAGCGTGTGTAGTGTTGGTCATTTCTGGGATTTCTTTTTGCAAGATAATCCAAACGAACAACCCCTCTAGCATCTCAGGAAACGTTCGTCATGAGATTTCCGTCAGATGAAATAGACATCGAATTTTGAGTTGTTAGTAGGCTCCGGAATGCACTGTACATGACTTGCGGAGTGTACCCAATCAGACGAAAAAGTTTGAAGACTGGATTAATTAAAAATAGAGAACAGTTAAGATGGTGGTTTTAGTGTGTCAGGTATTCTACATAGTCTATCCTCGCTTAAGAGCAACGCAAAGAACATTCATACAACCATGTGAAACAGACAGAAAAGTTCTTGTTTGGACTGTAGTTCAATCCACTCATCACACTGGCTTGAATGTAGGACATGCCGTCAAAGCGTTGAATTTCTAGTTTGCCGTTTTGTGGCAGGTTAGTACTGATAACACCAACTGGTGTCATCCATGATGATTTTTTCCGGAAAAGAATTGTCGACATATTGCTTTCCATCAAGTTCGGCAGACGCCGTTGATTTTGTTCAGGAGCCGAGGTCTGTGGGAAAGACGTTGCAAACACTTTTATCTTCTGAAGAATGTCTAGAACAGTTGATTTAGAGATATTGCACCCTTGCGATTTGTGACACAGACGGACTACGGTCCCATGTCCACTACTTAACACTGCCTTCTGTTGTGTTCTGCTGCCGCCGCAGTTACTGCGCTGAAGTCGCTTAATGAGCCAGGAATAAAATTTGTGTCTAAACTTTTTGGACGGACAGTGTATTGCTAGATGTAGGATTCCACCCATTGCTCTGATAACGGGTTTTGTTTCTGACGTGAAATAGTTGACATTTCATTCACAGTGACTAATCGGCTCAAAAAATCAGCTGGGTTCTTTTAAAATGGCCATTTTATTGCCAAGAAATGCGTATTTGATTTTGTTCAGCATCCGATAAACGCGGAATCCTTGTTAAACAAAGATATCTCATAAGTAGTTCTTCACGTAAAATATGCCGCACTCTTAATGCTGATATGGGTGGGGTGTTAGCTATTTTATACATGTATAATCACTGTTTATCCAGTAACGTGTTGTGCTATTTCTGTCTCATCTGTGGTTGCGATTTTGGAATTAGTTTCAAATTCGTGGCATGTGGACACTTCTGAATTCAACCACAATTACAGTTTCCCATTTATAAACCTTCACCAAATTTGAGTGGATTTCTATAGGCGATAAACCGTTCAAACTAAAGAATTTTATGACAGCACAGTATGCACGTTTGCTGCACCATTCATAAAGCCGACTACTTTAAAAAGCAGTTTAGACGAAAATAGTCATAGATCAAGCTAATATGTGGTGTATCTTGCCTTACAGTTCATCATATACCAAGATAACACAAACTAACTTGATATCACACTGTCTGTTATCTGCGCTAGTCGGGTAATTTTTCTATTTGTACTCGCACTTCTACTAGATACATTTTTCTTACTCAGTACCTTATTCCTCTCTAGAAACTATCTTGAATGACACGAAAGAAGTGAAAGTCGTGTGTGCACATGAGATGCAGAATGGGAATGCTTTTTTAATTTTGGAAATTTTTGTTTTGGTAGTGTTTATGAAGAGGAAATTTAGCGACTAGTGTATGAAGAGAACAGCTGAGGTTTGCTGGCTTGCATGCTTTGCTATGTCTGTGAATGTTGCAATCCGGAACATGCATGACCTCTTATTTTTGCTTAAGCAGGGTAGCAAGGCTTAGTAGTTGCCTTCTGAGGGCTCTTTGCTGCACACACAGCACGGCCGGAATGTTACAGCACTCCACGCGATCTTTCTCCCCTTATAGGTAAGTCCACAGATTTTTGGTACTAAGAAACGGAACTCGGTTTTATGTTCTATCTTTGATCACAAAATTTGCTAGGCAGTAATAGGTAAGGAAAGAGTGTAAAATAGATATTTAAATTATATTTGACGTATTGAGTCGCGTTGTACGAATTAATTACTCATATCCTCCATAATTCTCAACTGCATGTTACACCCTCAGAAAATTTTTATCGAAGAAAGGGGAAAATTACGTGAAATTCTATCGTAAAAAAATAAGCTGTTCGACAATTGCTAGGGAACAAAATCCAGAATAGCGATGTATCGATTTACGGTATGTGGCCGAAAATTTCGGGTACAGGGGAAATTACGCGAAATTCTATCCTAACAAATAAGTTGCTCGAGAACTGCTAGAGAACAAAACCCATGTCTCTCTGTTGTATACCCCTCAGATACTAGCAATTTACTGATTTTCATTATAAGCTGAATATGTCCAGTATCCGTACCTGTTCGCTCATTATGAGCGAAATACTTAAATGCTAGCGTATGGATCACTCTCTCCATACTATTGCTAACAATACTGAACGCTTTTGTATTCATCTATAGCATTATGAATCGTTGTAATAGGATATTCTGCCGAATTACTGGCATGGAATCGACGCTTTAAGTACTGTGTTCTTTTCGGATCAGTTTGTGGTTGTGTGTTAAGTCTAGTATCTTCGAACCAAAATGCAAAATCTTTTTCTCTTCGAGTAGAAGCATTATAGATACGATACACGTAACTCGAGTGAAAGCATACTGACGGAGGAGCCTACGATGGTACTTCGTTTAGTCATGTTAACTGATGATACAAGGGTAGGTCAAATGAAAACCTTAAATATTTTTTAAAATATTATTTATTGGGCAGAAGTGGTACAAAGCTGTATCACTATTCAACATACTCTCCCCCACGCTCAATGCAAGTCCTCCAGCACTTACAAAGTGCATAAATTCCTTTAGAAAAAAATTCTTTTGGTAGTCCATGCAACAACTCATGCAGCGCGTGGCGTACCTCTTCATCAGAACGGAACTTCTTTCCTCTCATTGAGTCTTTGAGTGCTCCAAACATACGGAAATCACTTGGGGCAAGGTCTGGTGAGTATGGTGGAAGTGAACCCAGGTTTCGTCCCCAGTAACGATTCTTGCAAGGAAGCCATCACCTTCTCGTTCAAAGCGCCGAAGAAGTTCTTCACAAGCATCAACACGTCGTTCTCTCATTTCAGGAGTCAGCTGTCGTAGCACCCATCTTGCACACAATTTGTGAAACCGAAGCACATCATGCACAATGTGGTGTGCTGACCCATGACTAATCTGTAAACATGTTGCAATGTCATTCAGTGTCACTCGGCGGTTTTCCTTAACTGTGGCTTCAACTGCTGCAACGTTCTGTGGAGTCACAACTCGTGCCTGACCTGGACGAGGAGCATCTTCCACTGAAGCCACACCATTTGTGAACTTCCTACTCCATTCGTAGACTTGCAGCTGTGACAAACATGCATCACCGTACTGAACCTTCATTCGTCGATGAATTTCAATAGGTTTCACACCTTCACTACACAAAAAACCATTGCGATTGTGTTTTTGCAGGCAGCTACCGACTTCTGTGTGAAAGATCGTCGTAGTTTACACAAAAATATATGAAACTAGCGGAGGGCCCGGTGTTGCCCACATATGTATTTATTCGAATCTTCTATTAATCCATCTCCCTCTTTCCCCTCTCTCTGTACATCTCCTCCTCTCCCTCTCTTTATCCATCTCCTCCACATTCCTTTCTCTGTCCACCTCCTTCCCTGCCCTCCCCCCTCCTCTCCCTATGCATCTCCTCCTGTTCCCTTTCTCTGTTCATTAGCTCCTCCGCCTCTCTCTGTCTGTCTCCTCTTCCTCCTCTTACTGTCTATCTTTTCCATCCCCTCCTTCCGCCTATCCCTGTCCACCTCTTCCCTTTCTCTGTTTATTTCTCCATTTTTATCTCTCTTTTCATCTCCCCGCCCAAACTGTGTCCATCTCCTCCACCCCTTTCTCCTTCTACATTATCACCACCATTCTAATAGGAGGTCGGTGGTTGTTAATCTCACAGTATTTCTTTCCAGATAATAAGTAATATACAATCTAACGAAAAAAAGACGCACTGCGAATTATTTATCCGAATGGGATGGAAACAGGCAGATGTGATGTACATGTACAGACAAAAACATGATTACAGTTTCAGGAAAATTCGATGATTTATTCAAGAGAAGAAGCTTCAGAAATGGATCAAGTCAGTAATACTTTGGTCCACTTCTGGCCTTTATGCAAGCATTTATTCGGCTTGGCACTAAATGAAAAAGTTGTTGGATGCCCTCCTGAGGGATATCGTGTCAAATTCTATCCAATTGGTGCGTTAGAGCGTCAAAATGTTGGAGGGACGTGACCTTAATGCTCCAAATGTTCTCAATTGGAGAGAGATTCGCCGACCCTGCTGGCCAAGGTAGAGTTTGGCAATCACGAAGACAAGCACTAGAAACTCTCGCTTTGTGTGGGCGATCATTATCTTGCTGAAATGTAAGCCCAGAATGGCTTATCATAGGGGCAATAAAATGGGGCGTAAAATATCATGGACTTACCACTGTGCTGTAAGGTGCCGCGGATGACAATCAAATGATTCCTGCTATGTAAAGATGTGACAGCACAGACCATCAGTCATGGTTGTTGATCGTATGGTGGGCGACAGTCAGATTGGTATCCCACTGCTGTCTGGGGCGTCTCTAGACACGTCTTCGGCCTGCAGTCTCATTGACTGAAGTCTTCAGTAATGAGGCCCGCTTCGAATGGAGCCCTGATGATCAGCAAAGATGTGACTGGAGACGCCCTCGACAGCAGTGGGTTACCAATCTGTTGTCCACCATATGGTGTGACAACCAGGAGTGCTGGTCTGGGCTGCTATTTCTTCTCATAGAAGGACCCTGGTTGGTTGTCATCTGGGCACCAGGACAGTGGTATGACGACGATATTCTACGCACCGTTTGGTTGTCCTACGTGACAAGCCATCTAGGACTTACATTTCAGCAAGATAATGCCCACCCCCATACGGTGAGAGTTTCTACTGCTTGACTTCGAGCCTGCAAACCCTATCTTGGTCAGCAATGTCACTGGATATCTCCCCAAAAGAGGACGTTTGGAACATTATGAGCAGGGCACTCGAACCAGTTCTGGATTTTAACGGTGTTAGGCACCAGTTGGACAGAATTTGGCACGATATCCCTCAGGAGGACATCAAACAGTATCATCAATCAATGCCAAGCCGAATAAATGATTGCATAGGGCCAGAGATTGACCATCGCGTTATTGATTTGCTCAATTTGTGAAGCTCTTTCTTTTGAACAAACCATCGAATTTTTCTGTAATCGTAATCATTTGTTTGTCTGTACATGTACATCACATCTACTGATTTCCTTCCTATTCGGTTAATTGCTTCGTGATGCTTCCTTTTCTGTGCCTTAGAGCGTATGTACCAAGTCTGACAATTTTGGTTGAAATCGATCTAGGGGTATAGGAAGAGCGTTTTACCCACGTCTTTGTCCGCGTACGCACTTGTCACAAGTATTAAACATGTTTCGCTCATATTCGTCCACATATTTCACCTGTGTCTCAAGTGAATTTCGCTTCGCAGTTTCGTTTTCACGCAGTTCAATACTTATGACGTCATATCTCCTGAACTATGTGTCGTACAATGATATAATTTCGCAGGTGTATCAAGTGGTATATGTGAATACTATCTTCGATATGTGTTGCGAATAGACGTGGTAGTAAAAGAGTAATAAATTAAAAAGTCATGCATGATGTGGCAGTTTAACACGCATTTCTTTTTTTATTACATCATATTTCCTGACTTATGTGTCGTATATTTGTGTAATTCTGCAGGTACACTACTGGCCATTAAAATTGCTACACCAAGAAGAAATGCAGATGATAAACGGGTATTCATTGGACAAATATATTATACTAGAACTGACATGTGATTACATTTTCACGCAATTTGGGTGCATAGATCCTGAGAAATCAGTACCCAGAACAACCACCTCTGGCCGTAATAACGGACTTCAAACGCCTGGGCGTTGAGTCAAACAGAGCTTGGATGGCGTGTACAGGTACAGCTGCCCATGCAGCTTCAACACGATACCACAGTTCACCAAGAGTAGTGACTGGCGTATTGTGACGAGCCAGTTGCTCGGCCACCATTGACCAGACGTTTTCAATTGGTGAGAGATCTGGAGAATATGCTGGCCAGGGCATCAGTCGAACATTTTCTGTATCCAGAAAGACCTGTACAGCACCTGCAACATGTGGTCGTGCATTATCCTGCTGAAATGTAGGGTTTCGCATGGATTGAATGAAGGGTAGAGCCACTGCTCGCAACACACCTGAAATGTAACGTCCACTGTTCAAAGTGCCGTCAGTGCCAACAACAGGCGACCGAGACGTGTCACCAATGGCACACCATACCATCACACCGAGTGATACTCCAGTATGGCGATGACGAATACACGCTACCGATGTGAGTTCACCGCGATGTCGCCAAACACGGATGCGACGATCATGATGCTGTAAACAGAACCTGGATTCATCCGAAAAAATTACGTTTTGCCATTCGTGCACCCAGGCTGGTCGTTGACTACACCATCGAAGGCGCTCCTGTCTGTGATGCATCGTCAAGGGTAACCGCAGCCATGGTCTCCGAGCTGATAGTCCATGCTGCTGGAAACGTCGTCGAACTGTTCGTGCAGATGGATGTTGTCTTGGAAACGTCCCCATCTGTTGGCTCAGGGATCGAGACCTGGCTGCACGATCCGTTACAGCCTGCGGATAAGATGCCTGTCTTCTCGACTGCTAGTGATACGAAACCGTTGGGATCCAGCACGGCGATCCGTATTACCCTCCTGAACCCACCGATTCCATATTCTGCTAACAGTCATTGGATCTCGACCAACGCGAGCAGCAATGTCGTGATACGATAAACCGCAATGGCGATAGGTTACAATCCAACCTTTATGAAAGTCGGAAACGTGATGGTACGCATTTCTCCTCCTTACACGAGGCAACACAACAACGTTTCATGAGGCAACGCCGGTCAACTGCTGTTTGTGTATGAGAAATCGGTTGGAAACCTTCTTCATGTCAGCACGTTGTAGGTGACGCCACCGGCGCCAACCTTGTGTGAATGCTCTGAAAAGTTAATCATTTGCATATCACAGCATCTTCTTCCTGTCGGTTAAATTTCGCGTCTGTAGCACGTCATATTCGTGGTGTAGCAATTTTAATGGCCAGTAGTGTACTTTCAGTGGTATATGTGAATAGTGTCTGCAAAATATGTCGCGAATAGATTCGGTAGTAAAGAAGTAATAAATTAAAACGTTATATACGATGCGACAGTTTGACTGAATGAACAGCGAAATGTAGTAAATGATAAACTCTTTTTCTGTCATCATTTTGTGGGATTGTGAGCGAGAAAAGTTTGCCAAATGTCTGAAGTTATGTATAAAGTGTGTTGTAAGTCACTAAGTGCTCACATTCTCAAATACTGGATGAATAAACTGTGGGTATTGTGCGTCGTGGGCTACACCGCTTTTTCATCCCCACCCCTTTGATAGCTAGGAGGCTCTAACGCCCACAGTGATTCTTTCCAGACGGTAAGTGATGTGTGTACCATTATTCGTTGAAACCAGTCCAGTGGTTTCGGAGGATACTTGAAACATTCATAATTACATCCATTTTTATAATACACTTATGGAAAAAAATCGCAAACACCAAGAAGGAATTGTGCGACATAAACGGAAGTTGGTAGGCATGTTTCTGCGTCTGATAGATGATGTCTGTTCAAATTTCGCACCATAAGAATGGTGCTAGTAGTGCCACTATGAGGATGCAAATGAGGTTTGCTTTAAATACACTCTGTAATGATCGTGAGCGTTGATTACCTTTGAGACTGGACATGGTGAGTTGATGTTAGTCAAGAATGCCTTTAAAGGTGACGAAGACGCCATTATCAATACTTCACCGAGTTTGAAAGAGGTCGTGTAATAGGGCTACGAAAAGCTGGATGCTCCTTTTGCGATACTGCAGAAAGACTTGGCAGGAATGTAGCCACTGTACATGACTGCTGGCAGCGGTGGTCACGAGGATGCACGGTCACAAGAAGACCGGGCTCCGGACGGCCATGTGGCTCCATCGAGAGGGAAGACCATCGTGTTCGGCGCATGGGACAGGCACATCGTACTGCATCTGCAGCAGCAGTCTGAGCAGCAGTTGGCACCCCAGTGACACAACGAGCTGTTACAAATCGATTACTTCAAGGACAGCTCCAAGCCAGTTGTTGATCGTATGGCGGTCGATAGTCAGGTTGGTATCCCACTGCTGTCTGGGGCGTCTCTAGACACGTCTTCGGCCTGCAGTCTCATTGACTGAAGTCTTCAGTAATGAGGCTCACTTCGAATGGAGCCCTGATGACCAGCAAAGATGTGACTGGAGACGCCCTCAACAGCAGTGGGTTACCAATCTGTTGTCCACTATATGGTGTGACAACCAGGAGTGCTGGTCTGGGCTGGCATTTCTTCTCATAGAAGGACCCTGGTTGGTAGTCATCCGGGCACCAGGACAGTGGTATGACAAGGACAACTCCAAGCCTTGTAGCGTGCATACCACCGACCCAAACCATCGCCATGTGCGATTTGAGTGGTGCCAAGTGAGAGCGCATTGGATGGCAGGGTGGAGCCCTGTTGTGTATTCTGATGAAAGCTGTTTCTGACTCGGTGCCAGTGATGGCCGTGTGTTGGTTAGAATGAGACCACTTGGAGACCTGCAACCAACCTGTGTGCGTGCTAGACACACTGGACTTACATCTGGAGATATGGTCTGGGGTGCGATGTCTTACGAATGCAAGAGTACTCTCGTGGTTAGCTCACGCACCATAATTGCAAATTTGTACCTCAGTCTGGTGATTCGACCCGTCCTGCTGCCATTCATGGACAGTTTCCCAGACGGTGTTTTCCAACAGGATAACACTCGCTCACATACCGCTATTGTAACCCAGCATTCTCTACAGAGCGTAGACATTTTACCTTGGCCTGCTTGATCATTAGATCTGTCTCCAATCGTGCATACGTGGGACGCCATCGGACGAAAACTCCAGCGTCATCCACAAATAGCATTAACCGTATATGTATTGACGTACCAAGTGCACCAGGCGTGAAACTACGTCCCACTAACTGACATCCGGCACCTGTACAACACAATGAATGGACATTTGTATGCTTGCATTGAACATTTTGGCGGTTACAGCGGTTATTAATGTACCAGCATTTAACATTTGCTATGATTTATCTCGTGCTTACGTTAACATGTGACCATGCAATGTTAATCACTTACACATATTACCTAGACAAAAGTATTCCAGAAATTTCATTACCCTACATAAATTATTTTTTGGTGTTGTATTTGTTTCTGTCAGTACGTATATGAGTTTTATAATCTTATGGATGTAAAGATTTCGATTAATTATTTCAATTAAGTCTCCATGTAATTGGCCTCAAATTTCACCCATGGTCCATGGTCGGGAATGTGATACATGCTTGTTAGGGGCAGATGCACAATTTGTTGCTGGTGTAAGACAACATCAAACGCGACATAAAGGTCCTCAGTGGACAGGTCGAGCAGGGCGTGTACCTCGTCCTCCAAGGTCACCTGACCTCAGTCTGCTTCACTTCGCTGTCTGGGACCGTCTCAGAACTGAAGTATACAGCACTCTCGTTAATAAGGTGGAAGAACCGGAGCAGCGAATTTTGCAGTCTTGTCAAGTTTTTACGGGTTGATCCGGGGGCGTTTGAAAGAATTCTTTACTGACTGCGGAGACGAGTGCAGTTTTGCATCCAAATGCGAGGACGACACGTGGAACACATTTAAACAGGTACTAGTGTAAAGTAAAGTGTAGTATGCAACGTACTGAAGTATTATTGTATTTCTTGTTGATGTGGGCCATAGGTGAAATTTGATCCCAATTAGATGGGGACTTGACCAAAACTTTTTACATTTCAAATAGGTTCATAATAGCATGACAATACTACATACTGAAGTCACATTCCCACCTGTATTATCGTGTAAATGTCCGTTTGCACTCTTAATTAGTGACATACACTGTATATGCGAATCACTGTATATGATCTACGTATTTTTGCGCTGGCATGTCTGTGGTAGTAATAATTATGAAAATCGATCGGTACGGTTCTGACTGTAGTTTGTGTCTTGTGTGCGTCTAGAGTGATTAATTATTACAGCATTGCTTAAGCCTTCGGGTTCCAACAACACTAAACAAAATTAATTTTAAATTCTTTCAAAAAAATTGACCTGTCTTGTCGTAGAGAGCTGCTAATACAAGAAGAAACTGCCAAAAGCTAAACACTCAGTTACCGTATTTTAAGGAGGTGTTTTTACCAGGAATAGAATTATAAAGTTTGTCACAAAATTAAGCTTTATTATCGTAGAAAGTAACGAATAAAAGAAGAAACTGGCAAAAAGTAAATAATTGTTTTAAAGTTGTGGTTTCACTTTGGAACCACTGAGACATATACTTTTCAGCCACCCCTCATTTCGAGAGATATATTTCAAAGGAATTTCGCATTTTTCCTAGACACAGCCCCACAGTTGAAACTTCCATGAACTCATAATGCCTAATAAAAATTATAGTCCTAAATAAAAAGCAAAAATGGACCCAACATTTAATAAATTTATATCAAGAATATATACTGCTCCACTGTGTTCTTTTCGAAACCACCCTTAACAGCAGTAGTACAAACTCAAATTTACTTCAGAATAACTTTAGATGTATCTACTTTCAGTGTGAATGATCCCCCTAATATGATCACTATAAAAAAATCTACAGGTCACAATCTTCTACAGAATGGAGTGAAATTACCCAATGTGTCTTATGCGCTACAGTCTGGAACCGCACTGCTGCTACGGTCGCAGGTTCGAGTCCTGCCTCGGGCATGGATGTGTGTGATGTCCTTAGGTTAGTTCGGTTTAAGTAGTTCTACGTCTATGGGACTGATGACCTCAGATGTTAAGTCCCATAGTGCTTAGAGCCATTTGAACCATTTGAAACTACTGGTAACTATGATGCCTTACAATTGCTAGGGAAAATCCAACGAAGAGATATGAAATGAAACGAACATAATTATAAACATAGCAGGACGGACGGCAAATAGAACAATTATGCAGGGTCTCCAATACCCTTAGGATCAAGACTATAAATTGAGCACTTTGAGAAAAGTAGCTTATGGTCGGAATTTATTATTCAGATTGCTTTTGACAGAACCAAATTTTACCTTATAGCAACAACGTATGCGCATAACAAGTGTTTAAAGATAGGACCACCAGTCTGAATGTATGCATTACAACTTAGTATGAAATTTGTTAGACTTCTTCATATATCCAGGCTCCATACAGCGACTTCCTGTTACCTCACACCGAACGAGGTGGCGCAGTGGTTAGCACATTGGACTCGCATTCGAGAGAACGACGGTTCAAACCTTCGTCCGGCCATCCAGATTTAGGTTTTCCGTGAGTTCCCTAAATCCCTTCAGCCAAACGCCGGGATGGTTGCTTTGAAAGGGCGCGGCCGATTTCCTTCCCCATCCTTTCCTCATCCGGTAAGACCGTCGACCTCGTTGTTTGGTCTCCTCCACTAAATCAACAGACCAACCAACCTGTTACCCCCCCGCAGAAACAATTCGCAGTGGAAGCACCACAGATGATTGTGTATTGTTTCTCAAGATTGCGTCGTAAGCAGTTTACAAGCGTGTCCTTGACACACATTGCTCATCCAAGACTTCGAACCACCTGAAGTATAAATTTACCGACATAATGTTGACGATAAAGGCTTGGGCCGCCCTCTGTTTGTTGGGAATATTTTGAGGGCGTGCCCTTGAATATGTTAAGGAAACCGCAAAGAAGATGCTAGGGGCAACGATTCAAGAATAATGTTGCTATGTTTGGGAGCCGTGTAATGTGAGCCTGACAGCAAACGTCGAAGGGATCCAGAGACCCATTGCTACGATTGCAAAAGGCCGATAAAATACGTACCAAAGTGTAACAGAGATGTTTGGAGAACTTAAATGGGAATCTTTGGGAGACACACATCATTGATCTTGTGAAGCCCTGTGATGCAAATTTAGAGAACCTGTATTTGAGGTACAAAGGGCGTACAGTAAGTAACGCAACAAAAAAAAAAATATGGTTCAAATGCCTCTGAGCACTATGGGACTTAACTGCTGTGGTCATCAGTGCCCTAGAACTTATAACTACTTAAACCTAACTAACCTAAGGACATCACACACATCCATGCCCGAGGCAGGATTCGAACCTGCGACCGTAGCGGTCGCGCGGTTCCAGACTGTAGCGCCTAGAACCGCTCGGCCACTCCGGCCGGCAAGTAACGCAACTTTTTTTTTTTTTTTTTTTTTTTTGCTGAAGGCAGGGTGGTTTTATTCAGGGTTCCAATACCGTTCAATGCTGTGGCCTTACGCCACATTACTGGGAGGGCCAGTATGCTTGCGTGGTAACACACTCTTGGTCGATGTCGGAGCCAACGTCTTGCTGCATCAATAACCTTCCCATCATCCATGTACTGTTTCCTGCGGAGTGTGTCCTTCATTGCTATTTATGGTCTTCTGTTAGGCAGCGAGGAACTCAGCGTGCACACACCTTCGAGTGGACAAGTATGTCAACACTACCGAAAGAGACGTCCAGTTATGCAACGACGTGTTTGATTGTGATATGTCGATCACCTCGAGAGAGAGTGTCCGCACCTTCCAACATTGCAGAAGTCACAGCTGTGTGGGGCCGACTGGCACGCGGGAGATCGGTCAGGTTTGCGCGTCTCTGTTAGGATGACGACAGACGCCTCACCCAGCGACTCACCGTGCTTTTGTTTACTGCCAGGTCTCCGTAGACATTTTGGAAGCGGCTATGAATATCTGCAATGCTCTAGTTTTTTGCCACAAGAAACTCGATGACAGCTCTCTGCTTGGAACGCACCTCCGTTACAGTCATTTTGCAGGCTACGTATAGCGTCGCCTCCTGTCGGAATTTCATGAAACTATAGTGGCTGAAGCGGGAATATTCCACGATGTCCCACAACAAATTCCGCATATTTTAACCGAAATTGGCCGAGGAAACAAAGTATTGCGTTACCTATTGAACGCCCCTCGTAGACTGCCTAACAACTTTGTGGCCTTCATCATATATCTCACTTAGGCATCACGAGAATAACGTAAGAGCGATTAAGGTTCGTCGAGTCATATACTCGTAGACAGTAATGGGTATGTCATGACTAAGGGAAATTTGTTCCAGACGGAGACTCGAACCCGGATTTCCTACTTTTGGCGAGCAGTCGCCTGATCTATTAAGGGGGGTAGGACGTCAAACGAGCCGACGTCGAGAAGGAGAGGCACCACAGGACATTTTAATTTGCTCTGTCTATACTTTTACAAATAAATTCATAAAACTTTGTCAGCATGACCAGGAAGAATTCAGGATTCACACTCATAGCAATGGAAGTTCAAAAACACGAAAAAATAATATTTCTTAAACGTGAAATTTCATGATTTTTTTTCACTTAGTGTTGGCTGCATTTGTTGCTATAGGTATTCTTCATAAGTAAGAGATATCCTTCGATGAATTTTGCACAGCTTACAAACTATACTTACAGGTGTATGAAACTCTAGAATTTATTTAATCTATGGAAAAAGGAATGGGCTGTTACGTTTTAAACTTCGTGTTTAGAGAAAACTCGAATTTTATAGTTAATTATCTCAATTTTTACCACAGTTTTTAACAGATTTGTGTTTGTATGCTGTGCAAAATTCATCGAAGAATCTCTCTTACCTATGAAGAAAAGTGTACCTACAGCAACAAATGCAGCCAATACCAAGTGAAAAAATGATGAAATTTCACATGAAAAAAATTTTTTTTGTTATGTTTTTGAACTTCCTCTGCTGTGAGTGTGAATCCTGAATCCTTCCTGGTCATGCTGACAAAGTTTTATGAATTTATTTGTAAAAGTATAGACAGTGTAAATTAAAATGTCCTGTGGTGTCCTGCCCCCTTAAGCTACCTGAGCACACCTACACGTCAGACTCAATCTCTGTCATTGCTGTTTCCACCTATCAGTTCCGAACAGTACTACCAGATGTCACTCTGCTGCAGTATGGCATTATAGCCCGCGGAAAAAAAGTAGCTTATCCCGAATTGAAATCATTGAGACTGTTGCTCACGAAAAGCATAAAATCCGTGTTCCAGTAAAGGTAAGACATAAATGTTCTGGTCAAATATTAGAGCGGAGCGAAAACGAGATTTGTTAGAAATCACGCACTGGATTTTTATTCGAATTTTCAGAGCCAAGATAAGAGTGAGAACTGGACACAAGGGGTATCCAACTGATAAGCGTGAGATCTAGTTTTACAAAAAAGGATTTAATTATTTGAAAGTAATCAGGTTAATTAAGAAAAACATGATTGATGATTTAAGGAAAAATTGATAAGTTTCACGAACAGCTGCTGTAAATGAAATGTCAAAAAATATCAAATCACAGTGTAAATTTTAAATGCTGTGTTTTTCTTCACCTGTATAACGAGCTCCTCCTCGAGGTCTTGAATGCCCAGTGGATGTGTACCGGCCGCCGTGTAACCCTCTACCTTGCGGCGTCATACGGATGCGATGTGGAAACGGCATTTGGTCAGCAAACCGCTCTCTCGACCGCTTGGCAGACTTTCCGGACCGCGGAGCCGCTACTATTCGATCAAGTAATTCCTCCGTTGGCATCGCGAGGCTGAGACTACCCCGCACCAGTCCTCCCACGAAAGAAAAATCCTTGGCAGTACCGGGAATCGAACCCTGGACACCCGCATGGTAGCCATCTACGCTGAACACTCGGCTACGGAGGTGGAATCTTCAGCCGTCTACAGCTACACATAATAATATAATAAAGTAATACAGATCTTTGTTTAAATTTATTACATTTTATGTTTTGTGGACAAAACTTGAATATCAAAAAATTAAAAAAGGAACGGTCAAATGTTTTGTGAAATGATTTGTCTAAAACTGGTAAATAAAATGGGTTAGAGAAACATTTGGCGCACATTTCAATGATTTTTCCTTAGTGGTCTCCTTACGTCACTAACGTATGAGCATCACAGCTGCTGCACATGATTTCGAACATCATTCGAAGATACGTCAAACGTTTCTCTAATCTGCTTTATTTCTTAGTTTTGAGGAACTCATTTCACAAAACACTTGGCCGGTTTTTTCAATTTTTTTGTTTAGTCACTACGTATACGTTACATTACGTGTTCAACATTTCTGACCAGTTTGCGCAGATATCATTTCATGTCTTAGCATTTTTCATTGATTTCATTCCCGTCATTTACTGTTTTTTTTCGGTGAATCTGATTCATTTGGCATAAAGCCAGTCAACAGTTTTTTATGTACGGGGACAAAGCTGCTGTGTATTTCTTAAAGGAATTTATTTTCCCGCGTGGACTGTCCTTTTTTTTAAATAAGCACTTTATTTCATTATTGAATAATTTAATCAATTTAATTGACATGCATCCTCTTTGATTTTACAAGACTGACCACGCTAAGTATGTTCTATACAATTAGATCAACATACATGCTCCGCAGACTACAATACGGTGTATGGTGGAGGGTACCTTGCACTACTATGCCATTCCTTTTCATTTCCACACGGCGAGGGAAAAACGACTGCTTCTATGCTTTCTCACGAGCCCAAATCTCTTTTACCTTTTCTTCGCGGTCATTATTGAAGACGCACGCTAGTGACAGTAGACTCGTTCTGCAATCTGTCTCAAATCCTGTCCTCTAAACTTCCGCATTACTGTTTCGCGAAAACAACATCATCTTCTCTCTACGGATTCCCATTTGAGTTCACAGAGCATTTCCGTGTTGTTCTAAACTACTGGTAACAGATCCAGCAGCACTCCTTGAAGCTGCTCCGATGTATTTCTTTAATGCGGCCAGGTGGCGACCCGAAACACTCGAGCAAAACTCAAGGATGTGTCCGAAAAGTGTTCTATGCACCGTCATCTTTATAGATGAGCTAAACTCCCCTACAGTTCTACTAATAAATCGATTTCAACCGTTCGCGTTCCCTACAGCCGAAATTATGGGCGTGTTCAATTTCATATCGCTTTGCAACATTCCGCCTAGACACTAAACCGACGTAACTGTGTCAAGCAGCACATTACTGATACTGTACTCGAACATTACACGATTGTATTTTCTACTAATTTACATTAGTTTATATTTTTCTACATTTTGAGCAAGTTGCCATTCATTACATCAAATAGAAATTCTGTCCTGATCAACCTGTGTCCTCCCGCGACATTTTCCCGCACACATTCATCAACAAACTGACGCGGTTTTCTGGTCATCCTAAACTTCAGATCTTTACTGCATGTAGACAACAAGAGCGATCCTGTCACGCTTCCCTGAGGCACTCCTGACGATACCCCTGTCTATGATGAACTCGCCATCCAGGACAACGTACTGGCTTCCCTTACTTGTTGCCGGCCGTTATGGCCGAGCGGTTCTCGACGCTTCAGTCCGGAACCGCACTGCTGCTACGGTCGCAGGTTGGAATCCTGCCTCGGGCATGGATGTGTGTGATGTCCTTAGGTTATTTAGGTTTAAGTAGTTCTAAGTCTAGGGGACTGATGACCTCAGATGTTAAGTCCCATAGTGCTCAGAGCCATTTGAACCCTTACTTGTTCAATGACAACATCCACATCAGGGTTGCACTGTTCCTATTTTACATATGGATTTCACATCTGGAATAGCTGTACCATTACCTGTTACGATTGAGGGAAACTCGTACTAAGGATGTGTTGAATGCAACATGTCGCAAATATAACAATTTTTATGTACTTGTTTTGTAAATAAAACTGCGTTTTCCTGCTGCCACTTAGTGTATTTTTTCCAGACGCGTTTCGCCTTTTTCTTTTGTTATTTTTAGATTATCAAACAGCTCACGTCGCGACTTTTTATGTGAAAAAGTAATTACTTACGGTTTGCTGTGATCTGCGTTTCCTCTCATCTGGTCTGGAGGTTGCACTGTAGCTCTTTATTACAATTTTGAGTTCCGACCTCTTTCACAATCTTCACCATGTTCCTCCTTCTTTTTTGTGGTGTACTATTATTCTTTTGCCACTCGATATAACGAGTATATCTGTGCTTGATGCGGAGGATGGCCACGCAGACAAACGTGATGACAATTTTTATTGTGATTTAGTGGTTTAACGCCCTTGTGAGCGACATTAGAGAATTGTTAATAGTGAAATAATGTGTTTATTTCAAACTAAAATAACAGCATACTGGGGAAAATAGCTTCCTCTAAGATATAGACAGCGATTTTTCATCTGTTCGTTACACGAATGATTACGACAGCGTGTGGCTGATACTCCTGTGCAGTACTGTCTACGGCGTACAGTACAGTAGATTACGAAAAATGTAGGTAGATTTAAAAACTAATGATTCTATTCTTAACACAGCATTCTTAAAAGTCTCTGTACTTACGAGACCATTCAACAGTCTTTCACTGATACGGAAAAATAAAGTAAAATGGTAAGAGCAGTATTTTACTGATTCTACGTTAGCCAGGCAGAGACTGTGACGTAACCTCATCAGTTAACAGAACTACTCACATGATTACCTTCCTCAGACTGCCTCTCATAACCATTCATTACAGCAGGAAAGTATTACTTTCACTCGTTTATGTGTGTAAAGAAAACAAAATCCTCTACCTGTCTATTAACTGTTATTACCGTGCGTAAGTTTTATTAGCATAAAGACAGTTACTTAACCTTTGAAGCCAGCGGAGAGAAAAATATACTTCTCAAGTCTGCCTACGCGTTAAATGACAGCTTCGTAGGTGTCCTTTGTTCACTCTTAAACTGCTGAGCTAAACAAACAACGAAATCATTTTAATTACCTGTAGATTCACAAGAAATGTTAAATAATCTTGTGTGTATCAATAAATAATTATAATTTTTTTCCCTGGTACTCAACTACTATCGATACCTGGACTACCGAATGAGGTGGCTTAATGATTAAAAAACGGATCGTATGTGGGGGAAGTAGAGATAAAATCCTCAATCACTCAACTTGGCTGAGAGTCTTCCAGTTTACCAAAATATTATCAAATGAATTCTGGCATATTTATCTCAACAACGCCGCAACTTGATTCCTGAATTTCCTCACTTATCCGAGGAAGAGCGTCTTCTTCAATGACCTCGGAGTTGACAGTAAATTAAACTGTAACCTCCCTTCCATCCTTACACATTTACAAGAAGCAAAGTAGCGGTGTGGTTATGCCGCAGGAGTCATATTATGGAAGGGTGTGGTTCGAACTCCTGTCAAGCCAGACAAATGTATGCTTTCCAGGTTTTCCTTATAGCCACTTGACAATGATGTGGAGTGGGTCCTGGACTTTTTCCTCCGCAGCCTTTTCTAATCCGTGTTTGTGCTCGTACGTTACGAATGACTTCGACGTTGAAGGGACGTGAACAATTAGCCTCCCTTTTTATTTAACATCACACTGTTGACGAAAATACTCGACTGTTTATCTTAAGGTGTAGGTGAAGGTCTTTCAGTGGTACGTTTTATTTATTGATGTAGAAAGTGAGGAAGGCCGAAGTGTAACTGATGATTTGTTTTTGTTGGGAAATCAGTTCTCTGAAAACCGTGCAATAAAAGCGACTGGTATCTCTCGCCGATAATTTTTCTCTAACTGATTTCGATGGCAGATAACAGGCGAATAATGTAATATCTTTATAACGATCCAGCGTAACATTACCCTGTAGCGCAATAGGAGCAAAATATTCTTTTGGGACAGACTGAAAGCTTATCTGTCTTTGGGATGTGCGAGTGTTGTGTGTAAAGGGTATCTGACTTAGGTTGGTACTTGGATAGTGTTATACATGGTGTCCCAGGAGGAACGGCCAGTACTCAGGCATATAAGAGAAACAATCATTCGAAGCAAAAAAGTCTAGTAAACATTGGCTCTAAAATGCGTATCTTAGGAGCTATGAGCATTTCATATTCGATACTGTGAAACAAGCCTCTTCTACTGCAAGCTCTTTGCCTACCATATTTTGAGAGGTGGTGGTATGGACGAAAGAAGAAAAGGTTCTTAGTAAATATGGGCTCTAAATTGCATACCTTATGAGCTATGAGCTCTTGTTCAGAAGAAGATGAACCAGTACTCATAGCTCTTAAGGTATGCATTTTAGAGCCCATGTTTACTACATAGTTTTTCCTTTTTTGGTCCACACTACCTCATCCCAAAATATGGGAAACACAGATCTTGCAGTAGAAGAGGTTTGTTTCACTGTATTGAAGCTGAAGAAGTGCCCATAGCTTCTAAGGTATGCATTTTTGATCCCCTTTTCACTATACTTTTTTTGCTTCGAATGATCGCTTCTGTGATATCCTGAATATTGCCCTTTCGTCCTGAGAACCATGTATTGTGATTGTGTTGTTAACGGCGCAGAGTCTTGGGTTCTGACAATTAATGCCCCCACTGCTCTTCGCAGGGTTCATATGGTTATTAACGTATTCAGCGTTGGTTAATTTTAAGTATTGGCCATATACCTTTCCTGTCGCAACCCCGTTAACCCCAGGGACAGGATACGCGTACGCCAGCTGTCTGCGTGTAGTGTTATTCATGTGAAAGTGAGCGAAAGTTTTCTAAATGTTAGCGAATCGTGTAACTGAGGCGGAGCGTTTGTACCAACCGGGTATTCTCCTAGTGGGATGGGAGAAACTGCTTAAAAACCTCATCCAGGCGACCCTCGTCTTTACTCCGACGTGCTGGACGATCCGTGTCCGGCGCACATCCCCGTCCCGGAAGCGGGGCTTCAACACTTACGGCTCGCAGGGCGGTTGCTTCTACATTCATAATTTGGGAGTGAATTCTGTTTTCTAGGAAGTCTTCGACTTAGTCACATTGCTCGTCAGTTTGAGTCTCTAACCACACAAAGTTAATACGGGGGATACAGAGGAATCGCACGTTTCGACGGGGTTTCTTAGATTAGAAAAGGTTAGATTAGTTTAGTTTTTCGTTCCATAGATCCGTGCTGAGGAGATCCTCGTGGATGTGGAACATGTCAATTTTTTTTTAAAGCTGAAATAACAATGCTAATAGTATGAGTATATACAATACATCATTTTTTAAAGCTGAAACAGCAATACTAATAGTATATACAATACATCATTTGTTTCTATTAAAAAAATTCGTCAATGGAATAGAAGGAGTTGACCACTAGTAAGTCTTTCAGGCTCCTTTCAAACTGATCTTTATTTGTAACTAAATTTTTTATGTTTGCTGGCAAATTATTGAAGATGAGTGTTCCTGAGTAGTAGACCTCTTTTTGAACTAAAGTAAGTGCTTTTAAGTCCTTGTGCAGATCATTTTTGTTCCTGGTATCGTATGAACTGAGCTGTTTGTTGGAAAAAGATATATATTATTTAGGAAAAATTTCATTAAGGAGTTCAAAAACGGTTCAAATGGCTCTGAGCACTATGGGACTTAACAGCTACAGTCATCAGTCCCATAGAACTCAGAACTACTTAAACCTAACTAACCTAAGGACAGCATACAACACCCAGTCATCACGAGGCAGAGAAAATCCCTGACCCCGCCGGTAACGAACCCGGGAACCCGGGCGTGGGAAGCGAGAACGCTACCACACGACCACGAGCTGCGGACCGTTAAGGAGTAAATATACTGAGAGCCAGTAGTTAGTATACCCAGTTCTTTGAAGAGGTTTCTACAGGACGTCCGTGAATGTACTCCACAAATAATACGTATTACACGCTTTTGGACTCTGAAAACTTTTGTTTGACTCGAAGAGTTACCCCAAAATATTATACCATATAATATTATGGAATGAAAGTAGGCAAAGTATGCAAGCTTTTTCATTTTTATGTCGCCTATGCCTGCTAACACTCGAATTGCAAATACAGATTTGTTAAGGCGTTTCTGCAGTTCTGTGGTGTGCTCCTCCCAACTGAATTTATTATCAAGTTGTAACCCCAGGAATTTAAGACTGTCAACCTCTTCTATCTGCTCTTCTTCATATTTTATGCATATGCTGGGTGGAAACCTCTTACTGGTTCTGAATTGCATATAGTGAGTCTTTTCGAAGTTTAATGTCAGTGAGTTGGCTTTAAGCCATTTATTAATATCCATGAAAATATCATTAGCAGATCTTTCTAGAACTACACTCGACATACTATTTATTGCAGTACTTGTGTCATCTGCAAACAAAACGAACTCTGCTTCTGGCAGTGTAACTCATGAGAGAACATTAAGGTACACAAGAAAAAGCGATGGCCCTAAGATGGATCCTTGTGGAACACCACATGTAATTTCTTCCCATTCTGATGATGACTGATGACTTAATTCACTAGTTCCTTCCACTGGCACCCTTTGTTTCCTGTTAGCGAGATATGACTTGAACCATTTTGCAGCACTGCCCGTTACACCATAGAATTCTAATTTATTTAAAAGGATGTTGTGGTTCACACAATTAAATGCCTTTGACAAATCACAGAAAATACCTGCTGCTTGTAATCTGCTATTTAATGAATTAAGTACATTTTCACTGTAGGTGTAAATAGCCTTCTCGGTATCAGAACCCTTCAGAAATCCGAACTGTGTTCTTGATAGTATGTTACTTGTGGTCAGATGGTTGAGAAGCTGCCTGTACATTACTTTTTCTAAAATTTTTGAGAATGCTGGCAAAAGTGAAATCGGTCAGTAGTTTAGTAAGTTCACCAAACTCGATTACTAGAAGTTACTAGAGGGGCGTTGTGCATCACTGAAAGATGTGGTATAAAAATTCCGAAGGCGTACGCTCCAAGAAGAGTTAGGTGATGTATTAGTTCCTCCCAAAAACATGTCTCGAAATGATGCTGGTGGTAAATCAGAGACATTAGAACATATATGAAGGCTTATCGGCATTCGTATACCCCATGAATCGTCCGCGAATCGAACAGGAAAAGCGGAACACGACAGTGATAACACGAAGTATTCTTCGCCAAGAATTGTAAATTGGCTTGTGGGTTACATAATGTCTGTACCTGTCTCGATATATCATTGTTGTTGTGGTCTGCAGTCCAGAGACTGCTTTGATGCAGCTCTCCATGCTACTCTATACTGTGCAAGCCTTTTCATCTCCCAGTACCTACTGCAACCTACATCCTTCTGAATCTGTTTTGTGTATTCATCTCTTGGTCTTCCTCTACTATTTTTACCCTCCACGCTGCCCTGCAATACCAAATTGGTGATCCCTTGATGCCTCAGAATATGTCCTACCAACCGATCCATTCTTCTAGTCAAGTTGTGCCACAAATTTCTCTTCTCTCCAATTCTGTTCAGTACCTCCTCATTAGCTACGAGATCTACCCATCTAATCTTCAGCATTCTTCTGTAGCACCACATTTCGAAAGCTTCTATTCTCTTCTTGTCTAAACTATTTATCGTCCACCTTTCACTTCCATACATGGCTACATTCCATACAAATACTTTCAGAAACGATTTCCTGACACTTAAATCTATACTCGATGTTAACAAATTTCTCTTCTTCAGAAACGCTTTCCTTGCTATTGCCAGTCTACGTTTTATATCCTCTCTACTTCGACCATCATGAGTTATTTTGCTCCCCAAATAGCAAAACTCATCTACTACTTTAAGCGTCTCATTTCCTTATCTAATTTCCGCGGCATCACCCGATTTAATTCGACTATATTCCATTATCCTCGTTTTGCTTTTGTTGATGTTCATCTTATATCCTCCTTTCAAGGCACTGTCTATTCCGTTCAGCTGCTTTTTCAGGTCCTTTGTTGTCTCTGACAGAATTACAGTGTCATCGGCGAACCTCAAATTTTTTATTTCTTCTCCATGGATTTTAATTCCTACTCCGAATTTTTCTTTTGTTTCCTTTACTGCTTGCTCAGTATACAGATTGAATAACATCGGGGATAGGCTACAACCCGGTCTCACTCCCTTCCCAACCATTGCTTCCCTTTCATGCCCCTCGACTCTTGTAACTGGCATCTGGTTTCTGTACAAATTGTAAATAGCCTTTCGCTCTCTGTTTTTTTACCCCTGCCACCTTCAGAATTTGAAAGAGAGTATTCCAGTCAACATTGTCAAAAGCTTTCCGATGTATCTTAGGCATCCAATTTTGGTCAGTGGGTGACGATGTAAAGGGAGACATGCACTGTCTTATCAATAATATCCTTACACCTACTAGAGGACGTTAATGTGAGGTGTGTCTGCCCGTAACTTTTATGGTGTCTTGAACTCTGCTGGAGACATTTTAAATGAACTGTCGCAATGTGCGTGGAAGAATGATAGCCTATTCGTCCTCAAGAGCTGAAACCAGAAGAGGTAGTGATGTTGGATGCCAGCATACGGAGGGAAACTGACGTTCTAACTCATTCCAAATGTGTTGCATTGTGTTCAAGTCGGGACTCCGGGTAGAGCAGTCTATTTCAGGAATGTTATTGTTCGCAAACCACTGCCTCACAGATGCAACTTTATGACAGAGAGCATTGTCATCCTGATTCAAACAGTCATTGCCTCCGAACCGTTATTCTACTATGCGCAGTACTCAGTGACGTAAAATTTGTACATATCCTTCCGCGTTTAGCATTTTCTTAAGCGCAAGAAGGCGATCACACCATAACCACGAGACACCCCCATACCGTAACATTACCTCCTCCGTACTTCACAGTTGGCACTACACGTGACGGCAGATAACGTACTTCAGGCGTTCGCCAAACCCATACCCCTCGATCAGATTGCCATAGGGTACAGCGAGATTCGCCACTCCAAATCACTCGTTTCTACTCATCCACTTTCCAGTGTCATCGCTCTTTATACCACCCCAAGCGTTGCTTAACGCGGACTACAGAAACGTGTTGCTTACGAGGAGCTGATCGATCATTGCACCCCATTCCTTTCAACTCCAAACGCGCAGTCATTGTGCTAGCTGGACTGCTGGTAACACTTTGGAACCCACTAGCGATTCATTCCGCTGATTTCGAGCGATTTTTTACAACCACCCTCCGCAATGTTGAACAGTCAGTCAGTCAGTATGCGGGATTTGCTTGGTGTTGGTTTAGCTCGGGATGTTCCTTCGCGTTTGCATTTCACTGTCACATCATCGACAGTCGACTTGGGCAGTTTTATAATGGTCGAAATTTCCCTGTCGGATATGTTACTCATATGACGTCCAATGACTGGTCTACGTTCGAAGTCGCTGAGCTCTGCCGACCGACACAATTGTCCTTGCCTCGTTTTATATTTGGTGGTTCGCCGCTCGTGACGTCTAATGATCAAGTCTGCATTACGTGGTCGTGTCCGGATACTTTTGCTTAGATAGTGTAATCTTTTCGAAAGATGATTAATATTTTGTAACTGGTTATTTCTTTCTTTCACAGCAACGAAAAGATACGTCATTATGGCCTCCTCCCACGTTAGAGTTTGAGATATGGTTCAAATGGCTCTGAGCACTATGGGACTCAACATCTTAGGTCATAAGTCCCCTAGAACTTAGAACTACTTAAAGCTAACTAACCTAAGGACATCACACACACCCATGCCCGAGAGTATGAGATACCTTACTGTGTCTGAGCTCAGTGCATGTTCTAGAATTCTACAGCATATGGACGCCAGTGGGGTTGGACGATTGTTTTGTGGATCATTTTTACTACCTTTCTTGTGGACAGATCTTTGCTTTCATCCAATAACTGAGCACTGTTTTATATTCGAGGGATGTACGGTAAGTTATGGTTAAAATGGGAGATAACTCAGACGCAAATTCTGTACAGAGTCTGACAGGGATGCCACTGGGCCCTCGAGCCTTGTTAGATTTAAGTGAATTTAGCCGTTTCTCAACGCCACTGACACTAACACTAAGAGTTGCAGCGGATAGGCACTTGGTGCAGGGAGTGGCAACTGACCCTTAACATAGACAAATGTAACGTATTGCGAATACATAGAAAGTAGCAGTTACTTCTGTAAAATATCTGGGAGTATGCGTGCGGAACGATTTGAAGTGGAATGATCATATAAAATTAATTGTTGGTAAGGCGGGTGCCAGGTTGAGATTCATTGGGAGAGTCCTTAGAGAATGTAGTCCATCAACAAAGGAGGTGGCTTACAAAACACTCGTTCGACCTATACTTGAGTATTGCTCATCAGTCTGGGATCCGTACCAGATCGGGTTGATGGAGGAGATAGAGAAGATCCAAAGAAGAGCGGCGCGTTTCGTCACAGGGTTATTTGGTAACCGTGATAGCGTTACGGAGATGTTTAACAAACTCAAGTGGCAGACTCTGCAAGGGAGGCGCTCTGCATCGCGGTGTAGCTTGCTGTCCAGGTTTCAAGAGGGTGCGTTTCTGGATGAGGTATCGAATATATTGCTTCCCCCTACTTATACCTCCCGAGGAGATGAGGAATGTAAAATTAGAGAGATTAGAGCGCGCACGGAGGCTTTCAGACAGTCGTTCCCGCGAACCATACGCGACTGGAACAGGAAAGGGAGGTAATGACAGTGGCACGTAAAGTGCCCTCCGCCGCACACCGTTTTGTGGCTTGCGGAGTATAAATGTAGATGTAGATGTAGATCGCTCGTCTTTGCACTGCTGCCAGAATTAAACTGGGTCATTGCTTTTGTATATTTCCTAGAAGAAAAGTATCTGCGTTCGAATGAACACGTCTTTATGAAATTTTAATTGCAGGACCATTATGTACCACACAATGAGCTGATGAGTCTGATTCGGCAACACCCTGCAAACGTGCTCTAGATGTCACTGTAGAAGCCAAACACAATGCAGATAAATGTGAGTGATTGCTCAAAGCAATATGGAGGATGTGGTATCCACCAATATTAAATCTCCGCGTGGCCGAGGAACTGCGTGCGCGCTTCAAACCACAGCGGTTAGCCACCCAGAGAACTCAGCGATTGGCCGCCCAGAATACACAGTGACCTCAGCCTCCGACTACATTAACTATGGAACCTTGTTTAGCGTCGCCACCAACGTCTACAAGCCAGTTCTCATCACGCTACGTTCTACCCCAAAACTCGGAATTTCCACGTTGCGGTGGACTGTTTCGTCTCATGGACAGGTGTCCAGGCTTTCAGACAGTCGTTCTTCCCACGAACCATACGCGACTGGAACAGGAAAGGGAGGTAATGACAGTGGCACGTAAAGTGCCCTCCGCCACACACCGTTGGGTGGCTTGCGGAGTATAAATGTAGATGTAGATGTAGATGTAGCAGCTGCTCGGTATTGACTTAGCTGCGCTCCGGAGCTGGAATCTGGCTGCCTTACGGGTACTTGGACTTCTACGTTCACTAGGCTTAGCATGTCAACGGACTTGTGGTTTCCGCCTGAATTTCACATACCACTTGCACTTCCTGGACGTTGGTATAACTACCATCAATTTATACTATTTTCAAGAAGTGTTCGCCTACCAGTTGGTGACAGAGTTATTTGTGTCAGTGTCGTGTTAATAAACTGTAGAGCTGTGTTATAATTATTGTGTTATTCCTGGTTGTAACACAATTAAAAAAGGCGACGAGGATGCGATACTAGCAGCGGGCCGCGCGTGGGGAAGCGCGGCCAACGATGAGTTTCTCGGCCGCGCGTAATGGAGCGCGCCGCTGCTCGGTGGATACCACAGAGGACTTCAAAACGCACAGTGAAAAAGAGCAAGTTGATCACACGTCATAAATGCACATTCTGTAATAACAATACTGAACGTCACGTCAATGACACTTTTGAAGTTGTCCATAGGTTCACCAATATCGTAGCCAACGTTCTGCCACGCGTAACGAAGTATTGGTCTGTATAATTTCGCAGATAATTGATTGTAAATGACAGAATGCATTTTTATAATAATGAATCTGTCATGAAATTTTGACTACGTGTTCCTGGAACGTAATTTAAGAAAGTCCTCTGTTCTGTTGACATACATTTTATATTGCCTCGCCGGCCGAAGTGGCCGTGCGGTTAAAGGCCCTGCAGTCTGGAACCGCAAGACCGCTACGGTCGCAGGTTCGAATCCTGCCTCGGGCATGGATGTTTGTGATGTCCTTAGGTTAGTTAGGTTTAACTAGTTCTAAGTTCTAGGGGACTAATGACCTCAGCAGTTGAGTCCCATAGTGCTCAGAGCCATTTGAACCATTATATTGCCTCAAGAAATTCACGCCCTTAAGCTGTGGATATTTTGTGTTAGGTGTACTCATTTCTGAAACTATATCTTTTCCTCCAGTCCAGGAGTAGCTAGTGACTTTTTCGGCATACGTGGATTCACAGTTGACAGAAAAAACGTATTCAGATGTTCCTTCGTTATCTTCCCCCTCACATTTGCGCCTAAGAAGGTATTTGGGGGGCAGAGTTTTTTCTATTTCCCTTGACACACGGAGTCCAAACTACCATTTGGTTCTTGAAAGCATTTATACAGTTTGTCTGCCAGTCGTCGGTTCATTGATATAGCAACATCGATCATGGAGTTGTGTTGCACTGTTAACTGACTGCAAGAGCGAGACAGTGTTTCTCTCTTCTTTCATGGATAGCGTTCTTTCGGAAGTAAGCTCATAGTTCAACTGACTCTGATCACACTTCCATTACAGAACCCGTTTGGATGTCTTCTGTTGTGATGTGCGCATTGATATGGCAACCAATGTTCGACCTCTTTGAATTATCTCTTCTTCGTCGTCTTTATCTTTTCGTGCTTGGATCATAATTATACGGCGTGAAGTTATTCTAAACTCCCTTTTCAAATTAGTGTTAAATCCCAATTACTTTGTAAAGTTTGTACATGCGAGACTTCTGGCTACGTCCAAAGCCCATTTTTCTAAATGCCTATAATGAACGACAGAAGTACATTCTCGCATTTCATCAAACATCGCCTTTACATGCTGCTCGATGATATTGAACTGCAGCATGCGATTTCCTTTGTAAACTGTATTTCTTTTTCTTTTCTTTGCTCCATAGTCTAGTACGGTTTTAATGCTGCTTTTAGCCTTCAGTATAGGGTATCTTTCCAGCAGCCTGTCATATGTATTGAAACCTCTGATGTAATGTTCTCGAGTGTGAGGTCATCAAACACAAAGATGACACTTTAGACTCTAAACTTCCATCAGGAGAAGTTTGGACCCCACTTTCACTGCATCCATCGCCTTTTTTCTAACTTGTCGTATCACTACCGCTTGCAGTGGGGAGTTTGTCATTATCATCACTTGCGTCGTAATTATCTGTGTGTTAGAACAGTATCTGTTTCCTTCCGGTGATATTATTTTTGCACTGTAATAGACACCAGAAAACACGGGAATTATTCATCTTCTACACCAGTACCATCTTCACGAGCAAGAGTTCGTCGTAACGTCGTTTCAACCATCGCAAAACATTAGCAGGATTGATTACCAATCGCCGACCCATCTGACGCTTCCCTACACAAATAGTTTCACAAAATGGAACTCCACATGCACACTGCACCGTCTCTAATTGTCTCGATTGGCGTAGCAGCAGACAAATGTCGAATGCGGCATGGCATACTCAGCAGCCTGTAACGGACGAAGGCAGAGATTTGCAGACAAACGAATATCATCGGTGCAATAAGGGACCTTTAAATGATCCATCAGCGGGTCGTGGTTTAAGTGTGTTCGTTCGAGCCCAAATATTTTCCTTGTTGATAAAGGAACCGTTTGTCTTTTGTGATATGCTAGTACGACATAACGTTTTGTGTGGTGCTGTCCCATGATTTTGTCGCTGTAGTGTAATTACTGTGAATGCGACACCTGTGAAATAGTTCGTCTTGTATTTTGTGAGGATTTGCTGTTTCAAGAGCGAGGTCTCTATAGCGGCCATGTACCTTTATATTGCGAGGCTACTATCTGTTCTGTTGATCTCGATATTTCAAGATGAATGAAACCAGTATACAAATCGTTGAAAATTTTCTTTGAAACTTGAGAAGTTGGGTTTTCCGTTTGGCAGTTTTGAAATGACGTCGTGTTGAATAATTTGAGGTATTTGCAAGGAGCTGTTATTTTATGGCTTTGTAATTACTGATTTCATGTAGACGTAGTGATTGTTTAACCCTCGCACCATAATAATGCCGTAAGTGCATGTGTCCACGGTTTCGTGCTCTGGGACGCTATAGTACTCGGTATGAAAGTAGGAAAGTTCGAGTCTTGGCGATATCAGTGTTTTGATACCAGGTTCCACATTTTAACGTTTCATTTCCGTCTTCATCCACAACAAGTCAAACAATACCCCATTTCACAAGGACACATTACTGCCAACCGACTAGTACAGTTACACACTACCTATGTTGTTATGACGCACTGTTTCCACTTAACCGAGTGAAACATTTGGTGGCTTTATATTGACACCACTAAGCACACGGATCCACATACTGCTACTTCAATTAACAGTAAATTACACTGTGACAAAAGCAAGTATCAGTTGCAGACAAATTGCATGTACGTTCGTTCTGGGAGCATGACATATTGTAATGTATTCTAACTGATTTGAGGCGGTCATCCACTATTCTTTCTCATGATCCAACCTCTTCATCTCACCCAGCATTCTCAGTTATTTCTTAGATATATTCCAGTCTCGGTCCTCCTCTACAGTATCTGCTCTATACGACTCGTAATAGAAACATGGAAATGATCCCCTGGTGTCCTATTATCCTCCCTGTTCTTTTAGTCAGTGTTTTCAATATATTTCTTTCGTCGGTGATTCTGTGCAGAACCGCTTCAGTCGCTATTCTTTTAAGTGCATTTGCTTTACCGCTTATTTCTGTATCACCACATCTCAAGCGCTCCGATTCTCTCCTTTTCCGGTTTTCCCACGGCCCACGCTTCACTGCCATACAGTGCTGAGCTCCTGACATACATTCTCAAAAATTTATTCCTCGAGTTGAGGCCTATATTTGACGGTAGTAAACTTCTTTTAGCGCGGAATGCACTCTTTGCTTGTGTTAGTCTGTTTCTGATATGCTCCTTGCTGCCTGCGCCATGCGTTCTTTCTTTCCAATGTTATAGAGTTCCTTCACTTCGTCTTGTGCATGGTCCCCAACTTTGATATTACGTTTAGCTTCAATCTCATTTCCAATACTACTTGTTGCTTTAGATTTTCTGTGGTTTACTCTCGATCTATATTCTGTGTTCATTAGACTCTTAATTCCATTCCATAGTTTCTGTAATTTTTTTTTTATCATTGCTAGCCTTTCATTATGGATTTATTTCCTCTCCGAAACCTTTATTCTATTTTCGTCATTGCTTCTTCGATGTACAGAAAGAATGCATACCTATCTTATTTCCTTTCTAATCCGAGCAATTCTCTCTCGGTCTTCCATTCTTATTTTTCCCATTGCTTACAACCGTTTCCCCGATAATTTCGAACATCCTGCACAATTTTAATTTGTCGGGCGCTTTTTCTAATTAGGCAAACTCTACGAGAGTGTCTCGGCTTTTTATAACTATTGCCTCTAGTATCAAATGCAACGTCAGAATTCTCTCTGTGTTGCCTTTACTTTCCCTAAAGCCAAACGAATCGTCATCTAACATAACTTCAATTGTGTTTATAATTTTTCAGGGTATTCTATATTATTTTCAGAAATTAGGATGCATGCAGTCTTAAGCTGATTGTGCGACAGTTTTAGCACTTATCTCCCTTTGCTATCTTCGGGATTGTGGGGATGGTGTTCTGCCGAAAGTGCGATGATACAAAGGCTAGTCATAAAGTCTCTTCGAGTCTACAAGTGAACTAGAATAATCATTATGTTGCCAAATCTTCTAATGATTTTAGAAATTCCTAAGGAATTTTATCTATCGCTTCTGCCCCGTTTGATCGCAAGTCTTACAACGCTCTGTCAAACTCTGGCTCTAATATTGGATCCCCTTTGTTTCCAGGTCGAGACTCATCTTCGGTCACGTAAGCAGACAGTTCCTTGCACACGTCATTTTGTTTTGGGTCCTCTAGCAGCGTGCTACGGTACTTCGGTGCGGGGATCCCAATGAGTGTCAGTGCTCAGATATGTACTGTAAATAAACAAACAATTAATTACATAGCTTTAAGTTCTTGAGGTATAATTAAGACTTTATTACTACCCAGTACTCTTTGCCCCTATTCGCTCTGTCCTCTGCGTTCTGCGTTTAAAAGTGAATTCATTCTCTTTCCTCAACATGTTTGTGTTTCCTTCTTTTCTCGATCAACTGAATCATTTTCTCTGCAACCTAATGTTTATTCAGTTACCTTCCTTGGTGTTATCCTTGTCTGCCCAACATCTATGACTACCCTTTTCTGAGGTCTGCATTCTTCTTCAACAGGACTGTCCACTGCGGTATTCATGATCGCAGCATTTATAGCCTACTTCCGTATCCCACTTCTTTCCATATTGTTTGGTCCTGACGCTTTTCTTAAAATTCAATCCACTCTTTATCATCATTAAATTGTGATCTGAATGCACTGGGTGACAGTTATTGAACTATATATATATAAAAAAACGTAAATTATCTACAAACTACTGGCCGAGCGGTTCTAGGCGCTTCAGTCAGGAACCGTTTGACCGCTACTGTCGCAGGTTCGAATCCTGCCTCGGACATGGATGTGTGTGATGTCCTTAGGTTAGTTAGGTTTAAGTAGTTCTAAGTTCTAGGGGACTGATGACCTCAGATGTTAAGTCCCACATTGCTCAGAGCCATTTGAACCATCTACAAACTACGGCGTGCACACACTTTATTCAACATGTAAACGTCACTACAGATATTCGGATTTAGGTTATGATATGTTCGATATGCCTGCCATCATTGGCGATGATGTGGCGCAGATTAACACGAAATTCTGCGTGACCCACTGAAGTGTCGCAAAGTCGATGCTGTCGATGACCAACTCAATGGCTGTTTTAGAGTTATTGCTGTACATCTTGTCTACAATAAAGCCCCACAAATAGGACTCGCATGTGTTCAGACCTGGAAAATATGGCGGTCAATCCAGGCCCGTGCCAGCGGCCTCTGTGTACCTCAGAGCCAGATTGCAGTCTGCAAAGTGCTACTCCAAACACTCTCCTGCTTCGATGGGGTCTTGCATGAACCGCATCTCATCGAAATCAGGGTCACTTTGGATAATGGGGATGAAATCATCTTCCAAAACCTTCACGTACCGTTCGGTAGTCACCGTCCCATCAAGGAATATTACACCGATTATTCCGTGAGTGGACATTGCGCACCACACAGTCACCCACTGAGGGTGTAGAGACTTCTCGATCGCATAATGCGTTTTCTCAATCCCTCAAATGCGACAATTTTGCGTACTGACGAACCCATCCAAATGACAGTGGACTTCGTCGCTAAACCAAACCATATGCGCATACTAATTTCAATCATGCCCCGCGGCCAACCATGCAGTTTGAAGTCCTCACTCTAACCGTTCAGGAGTTATGACGATTATATTTCATATAGTTCAATAATTGTCACCCTGTACATCTGCTTCTGAGTTCAACTTAACACTCCAGTTTCTAAGTTCAAAGTCTCTAGCCCCTCCCCCTCCCCCCACCCCCCCTGCCCTCTTCTCACCATCCCAATGAACCATTTGATATCTTCCTTCGTCGCCAAGACTTTTTCTACGTATACCGCCTCCTCTTGTGAGTGTTGTACAGTGCATTTGCTAATATTTGCGACAACTTTTTAGAGTTCTAGGAGTCGTTTTCCTCTATCATTCCTAATACCGAGCCCGTATTCTCTAGTAATTCTTTTTTTCCCTCCTTCCAATACTATATCGTTCCAGGCTCCCCGGTTTTCGCCTTCCTTTACATACTTAATCGTCCGTTCAGTGGCATGACGGTGGCTAAAAGTAAAAAGGGCAACAGGAACTGTCCAGAAAAAAAGAACTACCATCTGTGGAAGCTTCAGTGACATGAAATAAGTGTGTAAATGATGTGAAACTCAGAGCCTATTCAAGAATCGAATTTCCTTGTACAAAAAATTTCAAATATCTGTTCGCTTTACAACAAATGAGTTAATTTGTAAAATATTTCACTTTCAGCATGTAAGCGAGAAAAAGTTTAGAAAAGATTTGAAACTATTATTATTTTCAGCCATAATGACTACGTTTGTGAACCGTGACTGTGTGGGATAATTATTTATTTCAAGTTCCTGCTACCAGTCACTTTTTATTTTATGCTTAATCTAACATAATGCAACGCGTTTCGAACATGTTCTGTTCATCTTCAAGCGTTTATACATACATACATACAGAAATGTTACTTAAAAATAAACAGTCTTAAACTAGATTAATCTAGAACACTTTGTCCATTGATTTTACTGTAGCTGCGTGTGTGGCATTCGGGGCGGAAGGAGGGGGGCAGTGTATATCTAGAAATCGAAATCAGTGATGTCTTCTGCTGGTTTTTTATTTGTTGTTGACTATGTATATGACA
The DNA here is from genome assembly GCF_023864275.1 of Schistocerca cancellata. Taxonomy (NCBI): domain Eukaryota; kingdom Metazoa; phylum Arthropoda; class Insecta; order Orthoptera; family Acrididae; genus Schistocerca; species Schistocerca cancellata. The sequence goes on along the minus strand of NC_064629.1, from coordinate 205,398,691 downwards.
GCAGTTTCATCTTCTTGCTGCTTCACTTGCATCACTGGTGTAATGGCGGAACTGTTGATTGACATTACACTATTGCACATTATATTTTGTCACTGATTGCCACTGCACAAATTGCTTCGATGTTACGCTATCTTGTGTTGTGTTTATAACATCGAAGCAATTTGTACAGTGGCAATCAGTGACAAAATATAATTTGCAATAGTGTAATGTCAATCAACAGCTCCGCCATTACACCAGTGATGCAAGTGAAGCAGCAAGAAGATGAAATTGCTGTGATATACGTAGTCATCAACAAATAAGAAAACCAGCAGAAGACATCACTGATTTCGATTTCTAGATATACACTGCCCCCCTCCTTCCTCCCCAAATGCCACACCAGCAGCTACAGTAAAAACAATGGACAAAGTGTTCTAGATTAATCTAGTTTAGGACTGTTTATTTTTAAGTAACATTTCTCTATGTATATATGTACAAATGCTTGAAGATGAACAGAACATGTTCGAAACGCGTTGCATTACGTTAGATTAAGCATGAAATAAAAAGTGACTGGTAGCAGGAACTTGAAATAAATAATTTGAAATTATGTTTAACGTTTCTTGGAAGTCGTTGAGTGCTCCTATTATCAAATAAATGATTTATATAGTGTGGGTAATTTACGCCCCGTATTAAGCAAAAATTACACCGAGCAACACAAAGGGTCACTTTTCGAAAGTCCACAGTTGTCTCCCATCGCAACGCAGAAGTTTGTTGGCTCAAAGGCGCCTACAGCCTTCCCCTGTAATAGTGCAAAAACATTGCACTTCGCGACGTCACCTATGTGCTCGGCGACGCTCCAAACAGCAAGGTGCCGACACATACGAAAAAAAGGCTACAGCTCAGAAGTTCATGTGGGATGTAAGGTGCGTTAATGACCTCGCACTGGTACCAAGTTTCACCACAATTCTGTCCAACGCCAACGTGGATGTGTTAAACGATGGGCCAGTCGTCACTCCACTTAGCCGCATTTCACCCCTTGTCTTGACGCTTCTGCAAAAGAGGTTATAACAGCGATGCCCAGCATTGAAATCGCGCGCTTTTCTTATAGGTGGCCGAGGAAATCGACACGAAAAGGCCTCAGGGGGTGGCATATAGGGCGTCGATGAAACCACCCCTTCCCTTGAGGCTCGCTGATTCCGACACAGTTCGCTGTCGAATACGACAGATCACAATGCGATGAGCAACACGACGACGCTATTGACAATCTTTGATACTGCTGACACCGTCCTGAGGAATCAACCCTTCACTAAGGCATTGTGATCCTACTATCCCATTAAACGTGATCGCACCCCTTTGGTCTGTTGCACGACCGCAAATTTTGCTCTAGTGTGCAGGGTCAAACACTGGGGACTGTTCAAAACCATCTGACGAAATTTGAAAGTGATCCCAAGCAGCAAAGGGTGGTTACGTGTTTTCAGCCCTCCTGTTTCGCGTCCTGTTGTGGCGTGATCACGGGGGATTTCTAGCCGTTGACGTCACAGACACCCTTTCGACACCATATAGATTCCTCAAGCGACCATCAGGTGCTAGTTCAGCGACGCAGCATCACTCAGTTGAGGTGGTAGCCCAAAGCACAGGCGCGTATGAAACGGTGAATGGCTGCCTCTGTCAGGGACATTTTTAAAGTGCCCAACAAACGTGCGCAGGTGGCAGGGATGGTTTTGCCAAACTGGGAGATCTTAGAGGGATCCGTCGCCGTTTCATTCAGTCATGTGTCAATATCGCTCCCCTCTGTGACCACGCCAGCGGAGGGTGCGAAACAGGAGGGCTGAAAAATCATAATCACCTTTTGTTGCTTCGGATCACGTGGAGCGTAAGGTTCCTACTACAATGAATGTGCTCAATATCCGAGCGAAAGAGAAGTGGACGTGTCATAATCCCGTCAGTGGACCATGAAGCGTGACGCCAGGCCGAAATGAAAAGCAACACAGGTGCTTGTAAGGGATGGAACATGGATTTCATATCCTTTGCTGACGCAACACTTGATACTGCTTTAGGGATGTAATTGACTGTGAAGCTTGCTGCCATCTGCTGTACAGCAGGTGATATGCATCTACTTCTCTGCGCATACTTGCTATGATGACAAACCAAAGACCTATCCGTATACAGTTGACTTACTGATAGAGACAGTGGTGTGACAGTGCTTTCACTAAGCCTCATGCCAACTGATCTGTGATGATGGCTGACTAAGTGTAAGATGATATCCTTAAGAGTGATTTATAATTATTCATAACTAGTTCTTTCACCAAGGCATATGCCTGTGCTTGTGTCCGACATTTATATGAACACATCTCTTCCTCCTCTTCCTCCCTCTGGCTGTCCACTTCATCCTTTCACCTCCATCTGTCTGTCTCCTCCTCTCCATTCTCTCTGTCTCTTCATCTCCTTCTCACTCTCTCTTTGTCCATTTCCTCCACCTCCTCTCTCTGAACATATCTTCCTCCCCACTCCTCCTGACCATATCCTCATCACCCTCTCTCTTTCCATCTGCAGGTCCCCCTCTTTCTTCCCCATCTGAACATCACCCCTCTACACCTTCCACCTGCCTCATGCACCTCCCCCTCTCGCTGTCTATTTCCTCCTCTTCCTCCCTCTGTACAGCCCCTCCTCTATCCATCTCAAGCTGTCCTCAGCCTTGCTCATCAATATGTGTAGCTCCTGCAATACAGTTCAATAAAGCAGGCCAACACATTTGTCATGCAGGGTGAGCTACTCACCAGGGGCTTGAAAATACTTTATTTACCCCTGACATATAGGCTACCATGCAAAGGAAGTCGATAAAGCAGCCCAATACTTCTCCTACATGACACGCCTCTCATGCAGGGCAGCCTGTTTATTGGGGCTCTGATAACAGTTTCTTGTCCCTGACATGTAGGCTGCCATGCAAAACAGATTGATGTAGCAGGCCAACACTGGTCTCAGACAACATGTGTGTTGTCCTGGGCATCCTATATGCCAGGGGCTGGAAAAGACAATTTTTTTCTGATGTATCTGCTGTGGGAGCTAGGAGGTTATAAACCCCACAGTGCTGATACTAGTAAGGCCTGCTGTTTCAGTGACATATTTCATTGAAATCGATCCAGGGGTTTGGGAGGAGATCCCAGACATACACACAGATACTCTGCTTTATATAACAGATAGATTAATTACTGGCCTGTGGCGTCATTGTGTGCCATAGGTGATTTCATCTATTAGGGGTTCTGGATATAGTTATCAATGGTATCTGGGGCAGGAAAATTGTAGAACCCCAAAGCAATAGTCTCTATCATTCTGTATTTCAACAGAAGATGTTCTTCCATGTACAGAAAGGGATATCTAAGACAGGCAATACCTGTGATTTACCTAACATGCATCCCATTAACAATTTTTGTGAATTTGTTGAATGGCAATTAGCTCATGAGGACTGTGAGGTTGGATTTGGATAGAAGCTATTACTGTTCCTTAGACACACATTCAATGTCAACTTGATGTGATTCCGCATTGTGGAGAAAATTTTATCCTGTAAATGCCTACTGCTTCTGGGCGAGTAATATAATTTACTTGCAACATACATTCAGACAGATTTTCATATCACTAAAGGCTAGGTGTAGAATGTATTTAATTCTTGAAAGTTACTTTATGCTGTTGTGCTTTTCATAAACAGTCATGTATACAACTAAGGGAACGTTTTGTGTTGTATAAACGAATATCCAGAGACGAATTTTCTTTCGATTAGAAAGGAATACTGCATGCACAATAATGAGTAAATTTCAGCAAATAACTGTTACAATTATCGATATAAACACGGAAATGGAAGATCTTAATGTAAGTGGTTATAAATTGCCTACCTGTTCATGTGGCTACAATGTGGATAAAGGAGCAGTTGTTGCATTCATAAAAAGCAAATGTAAATACAGTAATACAGAACTAAGTAATTTTTATATGGATTGGGTTATAGATGCATGAGTTTGTGAATTAATACTGGGACATGTGACTCTTGAGATTGTCAAAATATACAGGATACCCATTGGGTAACAGGGAAATTTTCATGCACTATTTTGATAGTTTGTTGTTCTGCTTGTCAGGCCGAAAGACAGAGTTATTAATTTGTGTTGATTTTAACTTACATTTTACAGGAAAGGTAACGTACAGAATGCTGTTAGCCACTTAAATCAGTTTCACACGTCCATATCCGAGCTGCTCAAGATGGTAGGGCTGTTATAGATAATTTATTCATGCAGCAAGTAGTAAATAGATTGCCAGATCACGATGGACAGTCAGTTGTATAACATAACTTATCTCTGTGCGCAGTTCAAACACACTCAAAGAAAACATTGAGACAGATTATGCCAAAACAACTGAAAAATTTAAAGAAAGCTTAAAATATGTTGATTGGGTTGAAGTTTAGAACAGCTCAATGCCAGATGCAGATTCAACGCATTTCACAATGAGTTTGTATCCATTTTTGAAAGTAATTTTGTTAAAAAGCTACTGCAGTACTGCAGACTGCAGTACAGCGCAAAAAAGCCATGCACAAAATAGCCAGAACAAGTAATGATCCACATTATGAACAGCACTGCAACATACTAAGAAAAATTGCAAAAAGTTTTAAGAGTATGAACCTCTTGTCTGAAACTGAGAGATCAACCTATAAAATCAAATCAGGGAAAGAAGTCATAGAAGGCAAAGTTATATTTCTGTTACAAAGAATGAGAGAATTCTGATAGGCAGTTCATGTGTAGTGGACATGTTTAAGAATTATTTTTAAAAAATTGGTGGGAACGATTCAGAAGAGAAAGCAAAACAAGGCATTGAAAAAGCGATACAAAGGATATTCAGTGAAATAAATATTAAACTCAAATCCTCATCTGAGATATTGTAGGCCACCATGATTCTAAAAAGTAACAGTTCGTGTGGGGCAGACAATAACTCTTACAAGCCACTAACAAGTTCTGGACCTATAACATATAATATTATTAATCACTTGTGTGCTGCATCATTAAGTCAGCGTGTTTACTCAGTCGTTTAAAATATGCCAATGTTAGGCCTCTCTATGAGAAGGATGACGCCTCGCATGTTGATAACAACCGTCCAATGTTACTCCTTACATCATTTTCTAAACTTTTTGAGAAGACAATATATTCTAATGTTGTCACCAAACTGTGCAGTTATGAAATACTTAGTAACTCACATTTGGGTTTTTCTGTGACTTATCGAACGCATTTGACTGTATCAGTCATAATAGGTTTTCGTGGAATACATATTTCAGCGCATGTCCATTTAAGAAACAAAATGGAGCAAGCTACTCTATGCTGTTCGAGTAATACAAGGAGAGAGGCCACATCATCTGCATGGGGAAAAACTACAGTGGGATGCCCACAGGGTTCGATGATTGGACCACTACTCTCCTTCCTTTATGTTAATGATCCACTATTTTATTTAACACAGGGGGTATAATTAGCCCTGTTTGTAGGTGATACAAGTGTTTTCGTGAAACTAAGCAAAGAAGCATCAACAGCAAAATTATTAAATAATGTTTTTGTCAAAGTTACTGACTGGTTTTGCACCATATGTGCTAGCTTTAAACTTTGGAAAAACACAGTTCATCCAGTTTTGCACTATCAAAAATATCCCATCTATTAACCTAGTTTAACAGCAAGACCTGATAAACAGGGTAGAGAGTTCTAAGTTATGAGGTACGCATATTGATGAAAACTTGAACTGGAAACGTCATGGTAAAATGTTTAGGTCTGGCTATTTTTTGCTATAAGAATAACTGCTAGTATTGGGTACACAAAAGTCAGTAAGTTAACATATTTTGCATATTTAATTCACTGATCTCGTATGGGATAATACTGTCGAACACGTGAATTCTTGAGTAGAAATAAATAGCGATTTACACAGAAAAAATCTGTAAATACTTTATAATTTTTATTTTAACTTGTGGTCTCTATTTATTCAGTGGACGCGTTCCACATCGTTACGTTCATCGTGAATATGATCTATGGAAAATGTAACTAATTAACTAACATGTTATTGCAAATGTGTTTTATGAGAAATGAATACATCGCTAAACACGACTGTGGCCTTTTGCACGAGAATGAGTAGACTGGCGCTGTGAATGCGTGGCAGGCAGACTTGTAACTTCCTAGATAAATTAGTACTAACTCAGGCGAAAGGTGGAATCGATTTAGGCGCTCCTGAAGGATACCAAGGTCAGCAGCAGTCGCTATTTTACCTCCTCTCGAACACGAACTCGGCCTTCTGAGCAAACGTGATTTCTGCACCATGCATGCCTGGCGTGCTGACGCAAAGCAGTGCTTCTAGTTTATTGCTCACTACAGGCTTCGATAGAAGACTGTTGTTAGTTTATGCCGTTCGATACGTCAATTGATACAGTACGTGGAACAAACTCAAGTTGCTTTAGTTAAGTGAGACTATTTGCTCAGAGTGATTCCGGAAAACGTCAATGCATACGTAAATACATGAGGCTTTCTTTGCAGGAGATCGGTCGAGCGCTAAAACCTTGAGTATTTACTTTTACTAGAATGCTAGTAAAACAAGTGTGCTAAATATAGCTCTGTAATGAGCTTCTTTTGATACGTTGCAGTGAAAACATTAGCTGGAAGAGAAATGGTTTATCTCGCAACTTTGTAATTCTTCGGAAGCAGAAACGGCGGATGCAGATGTTGTCATTGTTATTTTATATGTAACATAAGAGCATTCGTTCTCTTCAGATACTGAATGCAGTACGTATTACAGGCTCCTTTGTGCCGGCCGCGGTGGTCTAGCGGTTCTAGGCGCTCAGTCCGGAACCGCGCGACTGCTACGGTCGCAGGTTCGAATCCTGCCTCGGGCATGGATATGTGTGATGGCCTTAGGTTAGTTAGGTTTAAGTAGTTCTAAGTTCTAGGGGTCTGATGACCACAGATGTTTAGTCCCATAGTGCTCAGAGCCAGTTTCAGGCTCCTTTGTGTTGCACACCGTCCTATTTATTGTAGCAATTTTTGCAGCACTAACGTCACATAAACAAGTTGCAACGCAGTTACGAGGCATTGTAAACACCTTCAGCAGTTTATTACCATCTAGAAAAGCAGTTCCAAGTACTGCATTGATTTACTGTGACAAGATTGCTTGCTTATGTTGTTATCAATTGTTTCAGATGGCGACTTGGCGTTTTGTTTGAAAAATGTTGTAACACACACAAACGTTAGCGCTTGATGAAACCAGCAGTTCATTTTCGAAAAGTGTCTACTTGAGTAAGTTAACAATAAAGAAAAAGACTAGGTGCAGTTTTCTCTAAGACGATAGTTGAAACATGTTCGACAAACCGAAACCAGTAAAAAGTGTAATAAAGACGGTTAGCGATCTGAAAAGTATACAGTGTTCTATGAACAATACAAAATGTTTCAAGAGATAACACCACAGACACATTCAATAGTAACTCCGGTAATCCGTAGGAGTATTAGTTATAAAATGAATGACACAAATGAACCAGGAGAATACTTATTAACTCATATACACTGAAAAGCCAAAGAAACTGGTACACCTGTCTAATATCGTGTAGGGCCCCCTCGAGCATGCAGAAGTGCCGCAACACGACACGGCATGGACTCGACTAATGTCTGAAGTAGTGTTGAAGGAAATTGACACCATGGACCACGCAGGGCTGTCCATACATCCGTAAGAGTACGAGAGGGTGGAGATCTCTTCTGAACATCGCGTTCGAATGCATCCCAGATATGCTCAATTATGTTCACGTCTGGGGAGTTTGGTGGCCAGCGGAAGTGTTTAAACCCAGAAGAGTGTTCCTGGAGCCACTCTGTAGCAATTCTGGACGTGTGGGATGTCGCATTGTCCTGTCTGAATTGCCCAAGTCCGTCGGAATGCGCAGTGGACATGAATGGATGCAAGTGAACAGACAGGATGCTTACGTACATGTCATCTGTTCGACTCGAATCTAGACGTACCAGGAGTCCCATATCACTCCAACTGCACACGCCCCGCACCATTACTGAGCCTCCATCACCTTGAACAGACCCCCTGCTGACAAGCAGAGCCCATGGGTTCATGGTGTTGTCTCCATATCCGTACACGTCCAACCACTCGATACATTTAAAACGAGACTCGTCCGACAAGGCAACATGTTTCCAGTCATCAACAGTCCAATGACAGTGTTGACGGGCCCAGGGAAGGCGTAAAACTTTGTGTCGTGCAATAATCAAAGGTACACGAGTGGGTCTTCGGCTCCGAAAGCACATATCGATGATATTTAGTTGAATGGTTCACACTCTGACTGTTGTTGATGGCCCAGCATTGTAATCTGCAGCAATTAGCGGAAGTGTTAAATTTATGTCACGTTGAACTATTCTCTCTAGTCGTTGTTGGTCCCGTTCTTGCAGGATCTTTTACGGGCTGCAGCGATGTGGGAGATTTGATGTTTTACAGGATTCCTGATATTCACTTTACTCTTGTGAAATGGTCGTACGGGAAATCACTACCTCGGAGGTGCTGTGTCCCATCGCTCGCTCGTGCGCCGACTATAACACCACGTTCAAACATACTTAAATCTTGATAACCTGCCATTGTACCATCAGTAACCGATCTAACACTACGCCAGACACTTATATAGGCGTTGCCAACCGCAGCGCCGTATTCTGCCTGTTTACGTATCTCCTTATTTGAATACGCATGCCGCCCAGGGTGGCCGAGCGGTTCTAGGCGCTACAGTCTGCAACTGCGCGACCGCTACGGTCGCAGGTTCGAATCCTGCCTCGGGCATGGATGTGTGTGATGTCCTTGCGTTAGTTAGGTTTAAGTAGTTCTAAGTTCTAAGGGACTGATGACCTCAGATGTTAAGTCCCATAGTGCTCAGAGCCATTTGAACCATTTTTTGAATACGCATGCTTGTACCAGCTTCTTTGGCGTTTCACTGTATTTGCTAATTAAAGGATCGAATAATTTCCAACAGTTCTAATAAATTTTTTTTAATACACAATCGTTTGTGTTTATGTTCTAATTGTTAATTGTGAGTCATGTTTCCGAGAAAAAATAATTCTTTTTTAAATTCTATACTTGCTCAGGGCATCTAAAATTTGGAAATTTATGGTAAGGTCTTATGGGATCAAACTGCTGAAGTCATCGGTCCATAAGCTTACACACTACTTAATCTAACTTAAACTAACTTACGCTAAGGACAACGCACACACCCATGCCCGAGGGAGGACTCGAACCTCCGAGGGGGGGGGGGGGGGGGAAGCCGCGAGGGCATCTCCTAAAAAGTTGTAAAACGCCAGGATATCGCCGACATCTTGCCGTTATCAGTCTGTGTGTTCGGAACTAGTGTCGAATCAATTTGTAATAAATGGAGTAGTTAACTGTGCCTAATTTCTGTTTTTAATTTCAATGTGAATTCACCTGCAATTTTCAAATTTAGTTTTAGTAGTTGGTGTGGTTATTCATACATCGCGGCTTTCTTGATGAGAATAGAAATGTTTATAGTGTGAGTGAACTGTTTGTGTACTGTGTTAATTTTCATTCATCAGCCCTTCCCCCTATCACTGCCCCACTCCGCTCCCTATTCTCCCCACCTTCTTCTCCTTGTCCACACACACACACACACACACACACACACACACACACACACACACTCACACGGGAGAGAGAGAAAGAGAGAGAGAGAGAGGAGAGAGAGAGAGAGAGGAGAGAGAGAGAGAGAGTTCTGTGGATCTCTATTACCAGCAAACATGACGGCGGCAGCTGATTCATATTTACATTTAATTTGTATGTCTCTCACCACATCGTTGTGCTGAAATAACATACTCAGTATTGTTCAGTATTGTGCCTGCGTTCAACAGTACTGGAGTAGCAGGAAGTCACGTACGTAACAACTGTAAGATTGCCGGGAAAATGAGTTCAATTAACTGATGGTTGATATATTCATAATCCACATTTACATAGTAATTATGATGAAATTGCATTAGCAGTTATCTGAATTATGAAGGAATTTAGTTTCATCAATAAATTGTGTTAATAGAATTAATCGGTAACTGTTATTTGAAAAGTAGTCCTATAGCAGTCCTAAACTCGAAGTTTGGTTCAACATTCACTAGGCGTGGTTCACGTGTAGCTGACACGTTCTTGCTTTCATCCTATTTGAAAACTTCTTCGCCGTGCCATTTATATGGAAAACTACTGTGTAACGTCGAATACGGACCACGATGCAGACATAAGTATTGCCAAAGTTAAAAGCTGTGGTAAGCCCGGAAGTAATTCTACGTCTAAATGGGGCTTCGATTCTTCTATTCTCTGGAGTTTTAGTCAGACAGTTAGCTGTTGAACCACCAAACTACACGATTTTACCCACTGAAAAAAGCTTAAATTATATTACTCATGGTACTTCTCTCTCAAATGTTTTTTCGTATTATTACTGTGGTGTCACCGCCAGACACCACACTTGCTAGGTGGTAGCCTTTAAATCGGCCGCGGTCCGTTAGTATACCTGTACGTCGGACCCGCGTGTCGCCACTGTCAGTGATTGCAGACCGAGCGCCGCCACACGGCAGGTCTAGAGAGACTTCCTAACACTCGTCCCAGTTGTACAGCCGACTTTGCTAGAGATGGTTCACTGACAAATTACGCTCTCATTTGCCGAGACGATAGTTAGCATAGCCTTCAGCTACGTCATTTGCTATGACCTGGCAAGGCGCCATTATCATTGGCTATTTATCTTGTGATGTTCACCAATTATGGATTAAAGTTAAGTATTCCAGCAGCTACGTATTATTTTTACTAGACTCAACTCCTTTAACTGTTCCAGACCTCACGCCAGCCTGCGTGAGCTTAAACGCGTGCCTTTCGGCTACCGGTCATAGTGGCTTGGCTGTCTTGCCAAGTCACAACAATTACTATACTCAAGAGATTCAACTGACTGCAAATTAGAACCTACTGAGATTGATCCACGCCTGTATACAATGTGTCTAGAACGTTCTTTTCCAACAGTTAAGTATTAATGGAGAAGGGGAGGATATATCTTTTACATAAAAATAGCTATTAACGTACCAATTTTCTGCTAGAGGTGCTTGAAAGATCTGTAGCCAACCAAACTGTGGACCAGTATCCATTATTGTTATTACTGACTGACATACATCTTTATGATATGTTTCTGTCAGCTGTATTTCTGCCTGCTTCGTAATCGAAATTATTTGAAATGTTCCACCGGCAGTTAGACTGTTTACGGTTTTAACTCGATTAGGCTACTCTGCACACTTTAAAGTTCGTGTTGGGGAACTATCTGAACAATATTTTCTACAATCGTTGGATGAGAGAGGATGATCTCTTCTTTTTATAATAATGATCTACCGATGGTTTCCCTTTTTGAGGATATTGAGAACCCGGTGGTCGACACGCCGGTGGATATCCCAGAATCTGCCTAACTGCCGCAATGATTATTTTTAAGGCGTCTGGCTGTTTTAAGCGTGTCGGAATATCATTAGTACTCAGTTGTAATTTCCGGTTTTGTATGTAGGGAAGGTAGTTCAAAAACAGTATAGTGTAAACTATAGGGTAGTTTGAGCGCCACGTGAGTGATGCGCGTCCTGATCAGTATCATGTATCATGCCCAGCGAAATTTGGATCCAGAAATGGTCCACTATTTCCCCTGTTTGAACTCTGCAATTTAACAGGATGGTAGAGAATCTGAGTGCCCTTTCGTGGTGCACTGTAGAACAGGAATCGAGATACTCGAAAAAGGACTGTAACGACAAAGTTTTTCTAATCAGAAGTGATGATAATTTATTTTACTTTCTGGCGGACGTAATCAAAAATTTTTATTTGATGACCAAATTTTTAGAAAATACAATGAAAAACATAAAAACCAAATTACAAAAACGAAATTTAAAAATCTTATCTGTTCTGCTTAACAGAGCATACTTTAAAACAAATTATTAAACAAAATACGGTCCCTGCCTATGTCTGAGCATGTAATGCACATATGATGCGTTGTCATAATTATTAAAAGGATGTATATACGAGCGCTATACGGAAAGTAAAGTCCGATCTAGCACAAAATGGAAATAAAGGCGAAAATCCGATAAAGCTTTTTCACATTTGTGTTGGGCAGTGTCTCTAGTATGCCGGTCGATCACGTCACATCGTTTTAAGTTGTGAACGCATAGTGTGCACGTTAAGTCTCCCACCAAGTATGAGGGCCTGGTGAGAGATTTTGCATGATGCCATGCAGCCCACATAACTCTCATGCGCTTCCTTCTTCATGAGAATAATTGAGGCTTTCAGATCAAAAAGGGAATTTTTCATCAGTTTTGGGGTATGAGTTATTACTGTAGTTGTAAAATGGGACTTGTTCAATTATTTTTTTCCCTGTCCAAACCAGTGTTGAAATTTCGTTATGTGCAGAAGACGGACTTGTCAAAGAGACAAGTCCCTACATCGCTTAAAAGAAGTTGAGGCGCGATGGCAGCACTGCAGCTTGATACAGTACACGAAGTATTTGAGTAAACTATTCAGTCAACATGCGTCTCTTTTTCCCCCAATAGCAGTGGAATGGTGAAATATGAATTTCCACTTGTTACGACTGGTACAGTTCCTCATTTTCATAACGTACCGAGAGCATACATGGACATCAGTCCTCTGAAACCTGAGAAACTACAGGATGTTTCAAGCATGATTGAAGCTGTCCCTTTGCATTTTTGTGAGTATTTTGATAAGAATGTGCCCTTAACAAAGACAATGAATCTGAAAGTGAAGTTCGAGACAGTGGACAAGAGTGACAAGCTTATGAACATATGTGTGTGTCAAAATAAACGTGGTTGTTTAATAAGTAAAAAATATGGAGTTAACGCCTCCATGTTACAAGGCAAGGCACTAAAAAGGATATTGTCTTCCTTTATATCGTCTATTTTCATATGTATTGTTTAGTTATGAATGTTTATACAAATAATAGGAATGTGTATGAACGTGCTGAAATGACTAAAAAGAATATTTCGCTTGAAAATAAAAAAAAAATTTTGTTGCACGGTATTTATGATAAAATGAGTGTTGTTTAAATCGAAAAGGGAATACGTAAGTCATTTTCCGTTACCATTTTCTGTTATTTGTCTTTATTCTATGATTACAGATTTTTGTATAAGAGTCTTCCTGATGAGCTTATGGGAAAAAGATTTGGGAATAATACTACTCAAGATTATACAGTTTTTTCAATACACCCGAAACTTATTGTCAAGTGACATGTTCCTCTTTTGATCTCAACACCTCGATTGTTGGCCGCTCTCTGCAGGGGCAATGAAGATGCTCCTGCGGAGTTTTCGATGGGAAGTGTTTGACCACACACAATACAGTCCATAATTGGCTTTCTCTGAGTTTCATCTCTGCTTACATGAACCACTGGCTATGAAGAAAAACGTTCTGGCGCAGATAACGAGCTCTAGGTCAGCACAGAAAAGAGGCGGAAAGCACAGGCGGCTGTCGTTTATGACGAGGGTATTGGAAAGTTGGTGCAACGTTACGACAAATGTCTAAATCGGAGCGGCGGCTATGTACAGAAGTAGCTGAAAGGTGTGGCTAACTGATGCAAATAAAACATTTGTGATTTCACTGTGGTTTCTGTTCCGCGACCGATAGGATCATACTTCCCGAATAGCCTTCGTAGATGATATCAGATCTCCTCCCTCTTCCAGCGGTACATGGACTGCCCTTTATACGTGGCTTAAAAATATGTCATTGTCAGTATTGCCATGTGGAAGATACAAGAGTGTCATAAAATTATGTATATATTAGAAGGCTAAGAATTAGAAAATGACTTACGTAATAACAAAAAAAAGCCATCTTGTAATGTTTTCCAGTTGGGAAATAGAAAGAAGGAAAAGCAGGTTTAAACGTTAAAACAACTAGAACTAGTGCAATATGCATATATAAGAGAGCTTATCGTAGAAAACGACTATTGGTAGCGCCTTTCTTGCAGCAGCAAGGTGATAATGTTGCTTGTCATTTGCATGGCGACATCGACGCCGTTCGGACAGGGCGTCAAAGTACCTCACAGTACGGGTATACGAAACGTTTCTTGTGGAGTAGGAATCGCGTGGTGCAGGTAGACCGTGACTTTGTGATCAGGTAGTTTCCCGGAATACTGGGTGCAAATGTCATAGATTTTTGTGTGGGCGCATGTTTCACTAGGCTCAGTTTTCGTATATCCGAAAGCAGCAGTTGCGTGGGTAATCCTAAGGTGGTCATTATGAGACATATCGTAGAGACGCTGCCACGGCTGTGTGCGCTCGACCGTACTTTGACGAGTTTTACGACCTATTCTACATGCTGCACTTCCAAGAAATTCTTCTACGAAGACGTGGCTGTAAGCAACTATTTCCTCGGACACTGTTTGTCTCTCAGGTTAAACGGCTCTAAGGATTGATCGTGAGGACGGTGTAATTCATATTTTAAGTTGTGAGTTAAAAATGAAGATATTGAGTACTTAGGATGCTAAAGACGAAAGAGTAAACGAGTTCTCGTATCTTGTAATAAATGCCTAGAATTAGAAAAATTTAGTCGGAACCATCAATAAATCAACCAAATTTGAAAAGTATCATTCTAATAATAGGACTTGTCCTTACTCGTGTCGCAATAAATGCGTGTTATCACTATGGCATACATGAATGATGTCGTGCAAATAAACTCTAACTTTGCTGATAAATTAAAAAGATGATTTCGCTCTATACGAGCATTACTCCTCTTGATCCAACGCATCACACGGCACGCCGCCACTCTCATTGATATATCTGCAATCTAGAGGACACATAAAGTAATTTCAATCAGTTAGACATCTGCTCCTGGTCTTTCTGTTCATGATGTGGTATTCTTAAAGTAGTCCATGCAGATCACTAGAAAAAAGTCGCGCTTAATGGAATATAATGCATCAAAAATGATGCCATAGAAAAAGACTGTCCAGATTTGTACTCATAAGATATAAGTAATTAACGAACATTAGACAACAAAGTTATGGAATTTACTGCACTTCAGGACAAAATGGCCGTTTGAAAAGTCTGGTAAAAAAGTAAGAAAAATGGTATTTTTCTTAAACAACTCACCTTGCTTCTAGACATAATCCCTTTGAGGGATATACACTTGCTCCAGCGATCCTCCAGCTTTTTCATCCCATCGGAAATATAGGTTCTGTCAAACACTGCAAAATATGCGCTGACTGCAACTATCACGTCCTCATTTGATGAAAATTTATTCCCAGCAAGCCAAAGTTTCAAGCTACGGAACAGGGGGAATTCACTTGGGGCTAAGTATGGTGAACAGGGAGGGTGAGGAACAAGTTCGAAGTCCAGTTGACATACTTTCGCCATTGTGGTCCCTGATGCGTTGTCTCTGATGGTGCATTATCGTGGTGAAAGAGCACTTTTTTCTTGATAACCTTGGTCTTTTTTTCAGCCAACGCAAGTTTTAACGATCCAAGAATGAAGCATAACAGGGTCCAGTTATGGTCCTGCCTTTTTCCGAGTAATCTATGAAGATTATTCCTTAGGAATATGGTATTTGGCTTCTTTAGTGCACTTTTTGATGGCGTTTTAACTCTGGTGTGTAATGAGGAACAGTCACAAATCGGCGCAAAATGTCTTTCGAATTGCGATTAAACGTCGCTAGACATGGTGTTGAAATGGTATGCCGGATGCGCTTTTGGTCGACTGTGAGCAGTCGAGGCACCCTCCTCGCACATAGCTTCTTCATAGCTAATTCTCTGTGCAGGATATTATGCACTCGTTCAGTTAAGATGCCTACAGACTCAGCAAGCTCACGAATTTTTATTCGGTGTTCTTACATTACCATTTCACTGATTTTCCATTGTGGTGACGTCAATTGCACGACTGGAGACGCTTCGTCTTCGGTGCTTGTCCGGCCACATTCTAATCCATTAATCCAAAAGCAAGTAGCGTTCAATGATGCAGCAGAGTCAGTGTGAACTTCATCCAATTTTGTGTTGATTTGTGCCACAGTCCAACCTTTCAAACGAAAACGTTTAATAACAGCACGAAACCCAGTTTTCTCCATTTTCAGTCGCAGTCGACACACTGACCAATTCATACGGCTGTCAACAGTGGACTCTACATTGTTAAAATCCTTTATACAACCCTTGGAATAATCAAGCTTACTTACCATGAAGGCGCAACAAAAATGTTCCATACTTTCATGGAAATTTAGACAGACTTATGAAACCACCCTCGTATTCCTCATCCTTCTGGCGAAGTAAAGACAACTTCTGTTCCATGGTGGACGGCTGAAATACTCCAGATATTGAGGAAGCGGTATTGTGCATACGGAAGATACAAGCGCAATCCAACACTTGAACTTTATGAAACACGCAGAAAACTACGGAACAAAGTGAAGCAAAACGTGCGTAACGTAAAAATCAGCCATGTCCATTCCGTTGTATACTGCGAGGTGAATGCTTCAGATCTGTGGATAAACTACGTAGCCTTGCCCTAGAAAAGATAAAATCTGTTGCCGTTTTTCAAGCATCTGCAGGCGAATTAAACGACTACCTCTCTCGACATCAGTCCGCTCTTTGCTGGCGAGAAATTTTCATTCATCACAGTTACAAAATAGCACTTCCGCACTTTTTCTTAAAACTTGTATCCACAAGCACAGTTCTGAAAGCCACCGCGGAAATTTTTTCTCAGGCTGTAGGGTAGTGACCATAGTCGCGATTAAAAACGTAACCGAAATTGTTATTTTGGATCTGATAGACAAATTCAGTTTGCCTCTCATTAGCGGTACATATCCTACTAAGTGCAAACATAGATTAATTTAACCTACGTGCAGCAAAGAATGATAATCCAAAATAAGCTATAGGTTACAGTCTGTTCGGCATATAACCCACAGTATCAGAAGCTTTGGGAAACGTTGTATGTGATCAGCCACAGACTACCTTGTTACACCGTAGAGCCGAGGAAACTGGTACACCTGTCTAATATCGTGTAGGGCCTCCGCAAGCACGCAGAAGTACCGCAACACGACGTGGTATGGACTCGATTAATGGCTGAAGTATTGCTGGAGGGAACTGACAACATCAATCCTGCAGGGCTGTCCAGAAATCCGTAGAGTACGAGGGGGTAGAGATCTCTTCTGAACGGCACGTTGCAAGGCATACCAGATATACTCAATAATGTTCATATCTGGCGTGTCTGGTGGCCAGCGGAAGTGTTTAAACCCAGAAGAGTGTTCCTGGAGCCACTCTGTAGCAATTCTGGACGTGTGGGATGTCGCATTGTCCTGTTTGAACTGCCCAAGTCCGTCGGAATGTACAATGGACATGAATGGATGCAGGTCAGGATGCTTACGTACAAGTCATCTGTTCGAGTCGTATCTAGACGTACCAGGGGTCCCAAATCACTCCAACTGCTCACGCCCCACACCATTACAGAGCCTCCACCAGCTTGAACAGACCCCTGCTGACATGCAGGGCCCATGGATTCATGAGGTTTTCTCCATATCCGTACACGTCCATCCACTCGATACAATTTAAGATGAGACTCGTCCCACCAGGCAACATGTTTCCAGTCATCATCAGTGTTGACGGGCCCAGGCAAGACGTAAAGCTTTGTGTCCTGCAGTCGTCAAGGGTACACGAGTGGGCCTTCGGCTCCGAAAGCCCATATCGATGATATTTCGTTGAATGATTCATACGCTGACAGTTGTTGATGGCCCAGCATTGAAACCTGCAGCAAGTAGCGGAAGTGTTAAATTTATGTCACGATGAGCAATTCTCTCCAGTGGTTGTTGGTCCCGTTCTTATAGGATCTTTTACCGGCTGCAGCGATGTGGGACATTTGATGTTTTGCCGGATTCCTGATATTCACTTTACACTTGTGAAGTGATCGTACGGGAAATCGCTACCTCGGAGATGCTGTGTCCCATCGCTTGTGAATTGGTCGTACGGGAAATCGCTACCTCGGAGATGCTGTGTCCCATCGCTCGCTCGTGCGCCGACTGTAACACCAAGTTCAAACTCACTTAAATCTTGACAACCTGCCATTGTAGCAGCAGTAACCGAACTAACAACTGCTCCAGACACTTGTTGTCTTATATAGGCGTTGCCGACCGCAGTGCCGTATTCTGGCTCTTTAGACATCTCTATATTTGAATAGGCATGCTTATACCAGTTTCTTTAGCGTTTCGGTGTATAATAATGATGATAAATATTAAAGGGACCTCAGAAAACGCCATTTCACAGCAACTACATTCATTAATGGGACTACTAATATCAAACAATAGGTATATGCGAAGCGACCATATCGACATTAGTTTATTTCTATACGGTGTCTGATACCATCAATTTTGATATCTTGCTTTTGAAACTGAAACAGTTTAATTTCTTTAACACTGTACTCAGGTCGTTCGATAGCTACATGAGAAACAAATATCAACGAGTCCTTCGTCTGTTGGCGAAATCATCATGGGAAAATGTGCTCTCATTGTCCTCCAGGGTTGAGCCCTTGGCCCGCTGCCTGGTCTGTGAATCAATGCCACCACATGTTTGCTATATTCGTCTGAATATGACCTGTATGACGACGTTATCTGGCTATGCTTACATTCCAAAGAAATGGCTCTGAGCACTATGGGACTCAACATCTGTGGTCATCAGTCCCCTAGAACTTAGAATTACTTAAACCTAAGTAACCTAAGGACATCACACACATCCATGCCCGAGGCAGGATTCGAACCTGCGACCGTAACGTCGCGCGGTTCCAGACTGAAGCGCCTAGAACCGCTCTGCCACGCCGGCCGGCGAAGAAGTTGGATCACGAGAAAGAATAGTGGAGGACCGCCTCAAATCAGTTAGTATACATTACAATATGTCATGCCCTAGAACGAATGTACATGCAGTTTGTCTACAACTGATACTTGCTTTTGTTACAGTGTAATTAACTGTTAATTGAAGTAGCAATGTGTGGATCCGTGCGCTTCGTGGTGACAATATAAATCAAATAACGCATAGTATTTTTATGTACCTACGTATATTAATTTGAGAGATGTTGGTATCAATTTCGCTTTTTGGAATGGAACTACATTAATTTCTGCTGCTGGTTTAATACAATACCTAGTCAAAAGTATCCGGTTAACTTTTATATGGGATGTGTTCACCCTTCTCCTTTATGTCGCCTTGTGCTCTGGTGGCGACATTTCAGTTAGGTACCTGAATGTCTGTGGAGGAGTGGCAGCCAATTGTCCCTCTACAGCCGAAACTAGAGGAGGTAGTGGTGTTGGACGTTGAGGTTTGCAACGAAATGGACCATTTGACTCAGACTCTAAACAGGTCAATCCAATTCAGGAACGTTATTGACCACAAACCAGTGCCTCATAGATGCTGCTTTACAGCATGGTGCATTGTTGTCGACCATCTGACTCATCCCAGAAATATTCCACTGGGGTCATGTCGGGATTCTGGGCAGGTCAATCCAATTCAGGAATGTTGTTGACCACAAACCAGTGCCTCGTAGATGCTGCTTTACAGCATGATGCATTGTTATCGGCCATCTGACTCATCCCAGAAATGTTCCATTGGGTTCATGCCGGGACTCTGAGCAGGTCAGTCCAATTCAGGAACGTTACTGACCGCGAACCAATGCCTCATAGATGCTGCTTTACAACAGGGTGAACTGTTATTGTAATACAAACAGTCGTCGTCTTCGAACTTTTGCTGTACTGTACGCAGTACACAATGCTGTACAACTTCATATCATTCTCCATTCAGCGTTTTCTTAAGCGCAATAAGGCGACCACACCCTAACCACGAAAAACACCCTCATACCGTAACACCACCTCTTCCATACTTCACTTTTGGCGCTACACATGACGGCAACTAACGTTCTACAGCATTTGCGAAACCCATACACTTTCATCAGATTGCCACTCCAAATCACTCATTTCCAGTCATCCATTGTGCTGTCGCGTCGCTCTTTTTGCACCACCTCAAACGTCGCTTAGCATTGACTGCAGAAATTTGTAGCTTATCAGGAGCTCCTCGATCATTATAACACATTCTTTTTAATTCACTACGCATAGTCACTGGGCTAGCTGTACTGCTGGTATCACTTTGGAATTCACGAATAATTTCCTTTCGCTGATTTCATGCGATTATTTAGTCACCATCTGCTCTGCTCGACATGGCCTGTCCGTCAGTACATGCAGTGTACTTGGTCTTGGTTTAGTTGTGGTTGTTCCTTCACGTTCACACTTAACAATAAAATCACCAACAGTCGACATTGGCAGCTGTACAAGGTTTGAAATGTCCCTAATCTACTTGTTACTCGGGTGATAACTAGTACGCGTTCGAAGTTTCTACGCTCTCCCGACGGACGAACTCTGCTGTTACTGCTTCTTCATTGACAAGACAATACTTCCCATCTCTTTTTATACTGCCTGATTCGCCTCTCATGTCATCTAGTGGCCAATTTTGCGTACATGTGAGTGTCCGGATACTTTTCATCAGATAGTGGAGCTCTAAAAGAGATATATTCATCTGCATTTTACCCTTGATAACCCGATCAATAGTTTCGGACAAACTACACATCTGGCTATTACAACTGCTACACCACGAAGATGATGTGCTACAGACGCGACATTTAACCGACAGGAAGAAGATGCTGTGATATGCAAATGATTAGCTTTTTAGAGCATTCACACAATGTCTCGATCCATGAGTCACCAGATGGGGACGTTTGCAAGACAACAACCATCTGCACGAACAGTTCGACGACGTTTGGAGCAGCATGGACTATCAGCTCGGAGACCATGGCTGCGGTTACACTTGACGCTGCATCACAGACAGGTGCGCCTGCGATGGTGTACTCAACGGCGAACCTGTGTGCACGAATGGCAAAACGTCATTTTTTCGGATGAATCCAGGTTCTGTTTACAGCATCATGATGGTTGCATCCGTGTTTGGCGACATCGCGGTGAACGCACATTGGAAGCTTGTATTGGTCATCGCAATACTAGCTTATCACCCGGCGTGATGGTATGGGGTGCCATTGGTTACGCGTCTCGGTCACCTCTTGTTCGCATTGACGGCACTTTGAACAGTGAACGTTACATTTTAGATGTGTTACGACCCATGGATCTACCCTTCGTTCAATCCATGCGAAACCCTACATTTCAGCAGGATAATGCACGACCGCATGTTTCAGGTCCTGTACGGGCCTTTCTGGATACAGAAAATGTTCGACTGCTGCCCTGGCGAGTACATTCTCCAGATCTCTCGCCAATTGAAAACGTCTGGTCAATGGGCAGCTGTACCTGTACACGCCATCCAAGCTCTGTTTGACTCAATACCCAGGCGTATCAAGGCCGTTCTTACGGCCAGAGGTGGTTGTTCTGGGTACTGATTTCTCAGGATATATGTACCCAAATTGCGTGAAAATGTAATAACATGTCAGTTCTAGTATAATATATTTGTCCAATGAAAACCCGTTTATCATCTGCATTTCTTCTTGGTGTAGGAATTTTAATGGACAGTAGTGTACATTTTCCTCTGTGCCCCAATCACACCAGTATCGTGGCGGTACAATACTCTGTTTCCTCCTTATCCGACTTGACGTATTTCCTTATCCGAGTGTAAAAACACAAACTTTTACATAAGACAGCTATTATTTCCATGTTCAAAATAGACAAAGGCTAATTTCTAAATATTACAATTGCTCCAAACCTAGAATTCGGAATTTGAAGAGTGAAACGCCGTTGAATTCATCTCTTTTAGAACTAAGACATTACTAACGGAAGTTACTATAGTGCCATTTGAAGAAACGACGTTGATGCGGATATCTCAGTAACTAATATAGCTACGAAAAGAGACTATATGTTGTTTAATGAGGATTTTCTCACAATTCATCTGGGTGAAAACAACATTACGGTATCTTTAACTGAATCACCATATATATTTCTTGATGGTATGCTATTACCCACTCAGAAGCAGTAAAAAATCTCGTCATGAACCTTAATGAGTGTATAAATTAGATAGAGCCACACCATCACTTCATTCAGGATATCTCTCTATTGCTTATTTGCATTAAAATGTATAAACTAATTATATGTAACGTCCCCCTAGAAAAATTATGAATTACTGTGCTGGTAAACTTCTACGTTATTTGATTTTCAAACAGCTGAGCAAACCTGAACGTACATAGAAATTTCTCTCTTTACTTATTCTGATCATCACTAAACCGAACCACAATATTTTCAGCGCAACACAGTCTGAGTTTCAATAATCCCCACAAAAGAATGGCCCTGACTAACAATAACCTATACCTTTCGTGAATCACTTACCTCACAAAAATCTTCGTTACTCGAACTACTGCAATACACTGAGCGCCAATACTGCCAGCTAAACAAAAGATTCTAACTACTGAAGGCACTAACTACTGATAGGCATAGTTAGCAAATGAAAGATTTTGATAGAAAACAAACAATGTATTTACCTGAATAGTGTTCAAAAGTCATCATATATATATCTATCAATTCATGACATCCATCTTTACAAATTTCCTTTTTCTGGCGGACACACGTCCAGATCGTCTGTTCTCAAAACTCTGGCATGTCTTTCTCCACATCCACCACTGCTGGCGGCTCACCTCCAACTGCGCAACGCTACGCGCTGTTCACATCCAACTGCCCAACACTACAATAGCGAATATTCCAACAATGCCAACCAGTCACAGGCTGCACACAGCACAATCAGTCATTTTCATACAGAGCGCTACATGACGTTACGAACATAAAAACCTAAACAGCCTACTTACAATATTAACAAATGGTTTTCAACATGTGATAAGATAACTCAAAGTTTTGTTTCGTCATTCATCCACATCAATGTGTGCACCCTAGTGGCATGGACAATGTCTAGTCGGAATTCCATTTCTCTCCGCGTACAATTCAAGATCTTAAAGGTGACATATTCAAATGCATTGCGGATACGTGCGTTCAAATGCTGTAGTTCTCCAACCTTGGTTCAGTACACCAGATCCTTAACAAAATCGCAAACGAAGAAGTTTCGTCGCACTTGAGTATCGGACATCGTCTGTATGAACGAGACAACGCACTAAAAAATTGTTCAAATGGCTCTGAGCACTATGGGACTTAACATCTTCGGTCATTAGTCCCCTAGAACTTAGAACTACTTAAACCTAACTAACCTAAGCACATCACACACATCCATGCCCGAGGCAGGATTCGAACCTGCGACCGCAGCAGTCACGCGGTTCCTGACTGAAGCGCCTAGAACCGCACGGTCACCGCGGCAGGCCACACCGCACTAAGTTTTCTCCTGTGGCGTCCACATTTTATCAGGTTTTCAGGTTCAATTTTGCGTCACAACTGCGTCACCTGGAAGGTAAAAAGAACTTTATGAGTTATCTTATCACTTGTTGAAAACCATTTGTTAGTATCTAGTACAGTTTTAAAGTTATTTAAAGTCTAAGATAATTTATAGACACCCTGTATTTCCTCATTAATCAGTGTAACCAACGTCTGATTCAAAGCCATCCTACATTCAAGAGCTTTTCTTATTTTCGTTATCGGCATATCTCAGCTGTCGACCTCCTGTCTAATCGGTGTCTACGTCATGTTGATAAACCTCTCTCAGCTTTCCTCATTTCTATCTCAGTCTGTATTTTTTTTTCATTGTGCCTCCATTGTTTTTCCTTTCATTATCTTTTCTACTAATTTCCTTCTATAATTTTTACTCTACCTCAGGCCAGTTAACTTCGTCTCCAGGCTGGGTTCCTCAGTATCGCTACAATGCCTGTCTATTAGTATAGCATTACCCGCAGCTGGCAATAACGATCAAGTACGATAACTGTATTTAACATACTATTAATAGAACTGAGATTACTATAACAATGGTATTCATAACTATATTATTACGATAACACACGTGCTATGCACATTGCAATGTTAACTGTAGAGAGAATCTCTAGGGTTGTTTGACTAGATGAAGAGAAGGTCAGAATGCTATAATCTTACCATGTAAAATAAACGCATAAATAAAAATAACTAATGCTGAGTGTACAGCCTACAGTCCGTAGTTGCGTTCTATACGTTTACGAAATTTCAGTCGCACAAAACCGGGTATTTTACCCAAATCTAACAATTCTGAAACATCGTACCTGTAACTGTCCGTACTGTCACCATTTCCCAAACGCAATGATCGCAACTGAGGAACAAAACTTTTATATATGTTGAACGACATACATTTTGTAAATTTGTGTTAAGCTCATCTTGCATAGTGTTTGTTCCTTTCTTTCGCATCATCATGGGCTCTGGCATCAATCTCCGACCCCGTGTTAGATGACAGACGGATGCGAGCAAGGGCATTCGAGGAACGGGGAAGAAATGGAGCAAGCTTTGGTGCGGACAGGCGCCAGTGAGCCGCGCACGTTAAAGAACCGTTTCCCGAGTAGAGGTCAGCTTCGCTCCCGGATGTCCTGATTAAGTTCGCTGCCGGTCCGCCACGTTAATACACGACCACATAAATTTCTTTCGCAGCTGATTTTTACTTCACTATTCCTGACATGTGTCTTCTGTTTTAATACATCTGTGTTTTATTAACATTTTTCAGTTCTGTTGTAAATTAGATTCGATGAGTTTGTTTCGCTATGATTCCACTTTATGCCAGTCCTGTTCGTTTCGGTGGTCGGTTCTTTATCAGGTTCTCGTCAGACAGCGACACTGGGATGTACCCTACAATTTAGACTACAATTTAAATGACGAAGCATGTCTAAAATTACCATATTTTTTAATGGTTAGCTTTTTATGCCAATATGAGACACTGAGGTTTGAACAAATTGCTAAGTGACACATTCATTCAAATACGTTAAAATTCCTGATGGCAAAATTGTGCTTCCAACTAAATATTAGTAGCCAACAAAAATGCTATTTTAACATATTTTGTAAGTTTACTCAGTTTGAGGAAGTTACTGTTCTATATTATCGTCAACACCATTATCATTATCATCATTAATAGCCGTTTGGTACCACTGCTAAGAAAAGGCTTTACACTTTTCTGTGCATTGTAGACTTAAGTATCCATATTGTTTTTTCGTGGTTTACGATGTGTCCTTCCATTTATGTCGACGTATCTATCCACCATCTATTGGCTATTGGCTACATGTCCCGCCTATCATTGCACCATTTTAATGCGATGCGCTAAATCCGATATTACTTCGGTATGTGTATGCCCAATTTTTTTTTAATTCTCAGAAGGTTAGTTATCTCTTTCTCGTCTAGACTTCATTAACTAACGGCCGATAGTATTGATTTAATATTAATGCTTGATGTCTACATCAATCAAAATGTTGAAGGTTACCGATGTATATATAGATCATATTTTGGATTTCTAATACAAACATTTCTTGTGTCCACCCTTTTTCTCTCAGAACTTAAATCGTTTCGATGAAATATCCAAATATGGCTTACATAAAACGAATCAGAGTCAAAATCCATATATTCCATGTGCTTCTGTGTAATGGACGCATACAATTTTGATCGTTACCCCTCGTACGACTCATCATGCCGTTATTGACGGTACAGTTGATTCTATAAGTTTCCTGGCTGCTGTAACACAAACCGCTCGCCGCAACTCATTCAATGGGCGCTGTTGATCCATCCGTTGTTCTGTTATTGCGAGGTGATGCACTATTAAGATGCTTAATTCGTATCTATGTGAGATTTTCAAACTGTGTACCGAGCTAGGACTCGGACCTGGATCTTTCAAGGCTACCGCTTGCACACGTTACGTTTAATCCATGTAGAATAAAATTATTCGTTCTCCACGCCGCATTCGTATTTGTAAGGACCAGACTTTAAATTCTTGTCCGGCGATCATAATACAGATTTTCAGTGGCGTCACTAAATGGCTTCAGGTGAATGCCAGGATAGGTCCTTAAACGAATCAATGTTCAATTTCCTTCCCCATCCTTATCCAGTCCGAGATAGTGTCTGATTTATAATTATCTTGCCTTCAGTACGATGCAGACCTGTAAAACCTTTCTTCAATTAGTAGTTCTTGCTCTCTTGCAAAGATCCTGTTGAAGAAAGCTTCAATGCTTTGTTTGTTGTTTTCTAGCGTGCGACAACATTAAATGTCGAGTCATAGTGCGTCGTTAGAGATTAAAAGTGTTGCGCGATTGATGACTGTGTCGGTGCTGCATTTCAGTTCCAGTTGTGGCTGGTCGTAGACTTTAATCTGACAACGTAAGTTACTTCTTTAACAATGATTTTTGCAGATTCCACATTAAACTGTAAATCTCCCACGTGTGGCGGGGTGAACCGGTAAAGAGTTCTCAGGGCAATGGAAGTATAGCCCCTTTAATACCAGAGTACAGAACTCCTGTAATTATCTACGAAGCTTCGTTTAGATTTTCGCTTTACTTTATGGACGGGTTTCTTTTGGCACGTTCTATTGGTCCAATGGCCTTGGTGATCCCATATCACGCATAAGGCAAAAAAATGACTCTGAGCACTATGGGACTTAACTTCTGAGGTCATCAGTCCCCTAGAACTTAGAACTACTTAAACCTAACTAACCTAAGGACATCACACACATCCATGCCCGAGGCAGGATTCGAACCTGCGACCGCAGCGGTCGCGCTTCCAGACTGTAGCGCATAAGGCACATTGGGTAATTTCACTCCATTCTAAATAAATCCTAGTACAAAAGCCCACTACAATTGAGCACAGTCAACTTATCCAGGAGCATCGTGATCATTTACTAATCATGGAAAATAATTTTATCACTGGGATTCGAACAAGATAATCTTTGAGGGCCTCATTTCATTTTAAGTGATTTTTGACGTGTTCGTGTACTGCCATTATAAACCGCAGATATGTCCGGAATTAGACCCAGTACAAAAGCACACAACCCAATGATTAAAACTTGAGCACCTTTATTTCATCCAGGAGCAATATGGCCAGATACTAATCCTAGAAAATCATTTTATTATTGGGATTCAAACGAGCTCAGTTGCTTCGAAGTAGGTCATCCTTCACTTTTAATGCTGGGTGAGGTTCAAGGCAGCCATACTGTTACGCTGCATGTGAATGTAGAAGTATTGTACCGAAATGCGATGCAAATTTTTAAAATGGTATGAAGATTTCTTTTAAAATGTCAATGCAGTTAAAATGACTGTGTCTTCTCACAAAAAAAAAAAAAAAAAAAAAAAAAAAAAAAAAAAAAAAAAAAAAAAAAAAAAAAAAAAAGGTTCGAGGACTATGCGACTTAACTTCTGAGGTAATGAGTCGCCTAGAACTTAGAACTAATTAAACCTCACTAACCTAAGGACACCACACACATCCATGCCCGAGGCAGGATTCGAACCTGCGACCGCAGCGGTCGCTCGGTTCCAGACTGTAGCGTCTAGAACCACACGGTCACTCCGGCCGTCTTTCTCACAAAAGTTTGTCCATCAAAGCCACTGTGCTTAGCGTAGTTCTGATCCACAAAATTACGTATAAGGCCAGGGCGCTAGCTGGCCTGAAGAGTAACTGCACAGCCCCTTCAAAGACTGAAATGCTCTTCGCCGAAATGCTTCCGCAGATACATTTTCATGAAATTCTGTGTTTCTCTCGTCTTACATTCTCAAGGAAAGGATAGTTGTCAAAAACATCTTCCATTAGATGAGTTCAGCCATTGCTCTAAAGACGTACGAGAGATAAAGCTCTCAAAAATCCGCAAATTTCTTGAAATACACCAACTAAATTAATATGTGTATATATTTCCTAAAATGAACAAAAGTGATACCTCATTTGGACTGTGTTACAGCAAATGAGTAGGAGTTGTCATAAAATTTTAATTAACACCTCGAAAAAACACTTTACGAAACTATTTGTTGTTTTGCAGGTACATGTCTTCAGTCCAGGTACAAACTGAAGTGCCGGCCGGTGTGGCCAAGCGGTTCTAGGCGCTACAGTCTGGAAACGCGCGGCCGCTACGGTCGCAGGATCGAATCCTGCCTCGGTCATGGATGTGTGTGATGTCCTTAGGTTAGTTAGGTTTCAGTAGTTTTAAGTTCTAGGGGACTGATGACCTCAGAAGTTAAGTCCCATAGTGCTCAGAGGCATTTGAGCTATTTGAACAAACTGAAGTCTGGAGACCACAGTATTCTAGCACTCTATTAGGGGAGGCATAACAGACTGTTCCTTGCTGCGGCGTTTCCAGTGTGTACCAGAACTACAGACATGTGGCTGCAAACAGAGAATAAATTAATTACGTAACTATAGTATTTTGAGCTGATAATTAAAACTTTGTGTATCCGCCGTATGTGTGACAATAATAAGAAGAAATTTTAGTTTTCTTCTCCTCGATGTAGTTGCACTCTGTCGTCAGGCCACAAGTGGCCCATCGGGACCATCCGAGCGCCGTGTCATCCTCAGATGAGGATCCGGATAGGAGGTGCGTGTGGTCAGCACACCGCTCTCCCGGTCGTTTTGATGGTTTCCTGTGACCAGAGCCGCTAATATTCGGTCGAGTAGCTCCTCAATTGGCATCACGAGGCTGAGTGCACCGTGAAAAATGGCAACAGCGCATGGCGGCCCGAACGGTCACCCATCCAAGTGCCAGCCACACCCAACAGCGCTTAATTTCGATGATCTGACAGGAACCAGTGTTTCCACTGCGGCAAGACCGTTGCCCGATAGAGTTGACAGATCGCTTATGTTAATGTACAAAACTCATGGAATACAGTTAAGCACACATACAGAAGCCGGCAGTATCACGTACACTAGGTATAAAACGGCAGTGCATTGGTGCAGCTGTCATTTGTACTCCGACGATTCATGTGAAAAGGTTTCCGACGTGATTATGGCCACACTACGGGAATTAACAGACTTTGAACGCGGAACGATAGTTGGAGCTAGACGGATGGGACATTCCATTTCTGAAATCGTTAGGGAATTCAATATTCCGAGATCCACAGTGTCGAGAATGTACCGATAATACCAAATTTCAGGCACTACCTCTCACCACGGACGACACATTGGCCGACGGCTTTCACTTAACGACCGAGAGCAGCGGCGTTTGTGTAGAGTTGTCATTGCTAACAGGCAGGCAACAATGCGTAAAATAACCGTTGAAACCAATGCGGAGCGTACGTCGAATGTATCCATTAGGGCCGGCCGCGGTGGTCTAGCGGTTCTAGGCGCTCAGTCCGGAACCGCGCGACTGCTACGGTCGCAGGTTCGAATCCTGCCTCGGGCATGGATGTGTGTGATGTCCTTAGGTTAGTTAGGTTTAAGTAGTCCTAAGTTCTAGGGGACTGATGACCACAGATGTTAAGTCCCATAGTGCTCAGAGCCATTTTTATCCATTCGGACAGTGCGGCGAAATTTGGCGTTAAGGGACTTTGGCAGCTGACGACAGACGCGAGCGCCTTTGCAAACTGCGCATCACCTGCGGCGCCTCTTCTGGTTTTGTGACCATATTGGTTGGACTTTAGATGACTGAAGAGCCGTGGTCTTGCCAGATGAGACCCGATTTCTGTTGGTAAGAGCTGATTGGTAGGGCTGTGTTTACATGGAATGGGCTGGTTTCTCTGTTTACTGCAAACGGTTATGTTCGACCACTTGGAGGCCATTTGCAGCCACTCATGGACTTCATCTTCCCAAACAGTGATGCAGTTTTTATGGACGACAATGCGCCACATCACCAGGTCACAATTGTTTGTAACTGGTTTGAAGAACATTCTGGACAGTTCGAGCGAATGGTTTGGCCACCCATATCGCCCGATATGAATCCCCTCAAACATTTATGGGACATAATCGAGAGATCAGTTTCCGCACAAAATCCTGCACCAGCAACATTTTCGCTGTAATGGACGGCTGTAGAAGCAGCATGGCTCAATATTTCTGCAAGGGAGTCCATGCCACGTCGACTGGCTGCACTACGCTGGGCAAAATGAGGTCCAACATAATATTAGTGGATATCCCATGGCTTATGTCACGTCAGTGTGTAGTCGTAACGACCATTTAATGAAGAACCTAGAACATTGCTAATATTTATTCTCGAATGGTGCACTCCGTGGTTCAGGGGACAGCGTGCTTGACTTACACAAGGAGCTATGTTAATTACCAAGGCCAGTCAAGAATTTATCTTGGTATGTTGGTTGTAACGGACCGCACTAATTCGAAAGCCGATATTAATTACCAGGAGAGAGGCATGCTGAGCATGTGCTCTTCCTATACTTGGGTCTAATGACGCAGTAGGCAGAGTATGAAGCAGTGGTCTGGGAGCTGGTCATTGTCCTGTATTACTACAGGGTGTTACAAAAAGGTAAGGCCAAACTTTCAGGAAACATTCCTCACACACAAATAAAGAAAAGATGTTATGTGGACATGTGTCCGGAAACGCTTAATTTCCATGTTAGAGCTCATTTTAGTTTCGTCATTATGTACTGTACTTCCTTGATTCACCGCCAGTTGGCCCAATTGAAGGAAGGTAATGTTGACTTCGGTGCTTGTGTTGACATGCGACTCATTGCTCTACAGTACTAGCATCAAGCACATCAGTACGTAGCATCAACAGGTTAGTGTTCATCACGAACGTGGTTTTGCAGTCAGTGCAATGTTTACAAATGCGGAGTTGGCAGATGCCCATTTGATGTATGGATTAGCACGGGACAATAGCCGTGGCGCGGTACGTTTGTATCGAGACAGATTTCCAGAACGATTGATCGGCGTCTTAGGGAGCACGGAACATTCCAGCCTATGACTCGCGACTGGGGAAGACCTAGAACGACGAGGAAACCTGCAATGGACGAAGCAATTCTTCGTGCAGTTGACGATAGCCCAAATGTCAGCGTCAGAGAAGTTGCTGCTGTGCAAGGTAACGTTGACCACGTCACTGTATGGAGAGTGCTACGGGAGAACCAGTTGTTTCCGTACCATGTACAGCGTGTGCAGGCACTATCAGCAGCTGATTGGCCTCCACGGGTACACTTCTGCGAATGGTTGATCCAACCATGTATCAATCCTCATTTCAGTGCTAATGTTCTCTTTACGGATGAGGCTTCATTCCAACGTGATCAAATTGTAAATTTTCACAATCAACATGTGTGGGCTGACGAGAACCCGCACGCAATCACGTCATCAACACAGATTTGCTGTGAACGTTTGGGCAGGCATTGTTGGTGATGTCTTGATTGGGCCCCATGTTCTTCCACCTACGCTCAATGGAGCACGTTATCATGATTTCATACGGGATACTCTACCTGTGCTGCTACAACATGTGCCTTTACAAGTACGACACAACATGTGGTTCATGCACGATGGAGCTCCTGCACATTTCAGTCGAAGTGTTCGTACGCTTCTCAACAACAGATTCGGTGACCGATGGATTGGTAGAGGCGGACCAATTCCATGACCTCCATGCTCTCCTGACGTCAACCCTCTTGACTTTCATTTATGGGATCATTTGAAAGCTCTTGTCTACGCAACCCCGGTACCAAATGTAGAGACTCTTCGTGCTCGTATTGCGGACGGCTGTGATACAATACGCCATTCTCCAGGGCTGCATCAGCGCATCAGGGATTCCATGCGACGGAGGGTGGATGCATATATCCTCGCTAACGGAGGACATTTTGAACATTTCCTGTAACAAAGTGTTTGAAGTCACGCTGGTACGTTCTGTTGCTGTGTGTTTCCATTCCATGGTTAATGTGATTTGAAGAGAAGTAATAAAATGAGCTCTAACATGGAAAGTAAGCGTTTCCGGACACATGTCCACATAACATATTTTCTTTCTTTGTGTGTGAGAAATGTTTCCTGAAAGTTTGGCCGTATCTTTTTGTAACACCCTGTGTAACACCCCTTAGTTTGGTCTACTTGAATCATTGAGCGACCATGACTTTGCCAGATCTATTTCAATACATGGTGCAGCGACGACAATGCAGACTAAATATCAACTGTAATCGTCAGGGGGTGATTTATCTTTGTAAAAGCGTATGTTGCACTGTCAGCTGAGTTAATACACTCATCCAATGAGAACCGTGCAACAATGACGACTGCGTCTTGCCATGGACTCCACGACACAGCTGAATTGCTGGGTAGCCATTACTCAGTTGCTACCCAGAACTCGTAGAGACTGGTCAGAGCTGGGCCCGAACAGGGCACATCTAGCTGGATGACTTATCAGATGAAATCAATTGGATAGAAGTCAAGTGAGCTCGTGGGCCACATAAGCTCCCAGTGACCCTGGAGTACTCCTAAAAACGTTGAAACACAATACGGGAATAGGGAGATGTACTGTGTTATGGGAGCTGTAGACGAAAAAACGGATGCATGTGATCGGGAAATAGTTTTCTGTATCATTCGTTTCTGAAAGATGATGGCAGATACACCAAGGGACTCATTTTATCTTCATGTGGTTTTCGACGTTTGCATGTACTGTCATAATCATAATGTAATGTGTAAGACTACTCATCAGTCCAGGTGACCTTTCTTTCATAGTTCGAGATTCGAACGTCCAGTGGCGATATTCCTGTGCCCATGCTGACTTTTGTGCCCTATATGGTGAGCAGAGGCGTTCGTGGGGCATTAGTGGCTGCAGAAACCATAGCGAGGAGGTGCTTCTGGGTGGTACGGATACTCAGCGATTGTTGAATTTGCAAGTAGTTTGCTGCTCCGTGGACCGTGAGATGTTACAGTCAATTACAGTCGCCGTTGATCGCTGTTTTCGACACGTTGATACGCTCGGTAGACGACACGACTGGCGGGCGACAGTTAATCTGAATCGAGGTATATCTTCTGCTTGATGAAAATGAAAAGTCCATTGCTTACACGGCTTCGGAGATGGCGTCCCCATGGGTCGGGCATCCATGACTGGTTGGTGATCAAACGCGTCCTTTCTATATTACGCTCGACTGTCAAAACAGTGGATGACCTAAGGCCTGGCGACATACCGGTCATAAGACATGCCCAACTCTACCACCCGCTGTGGCGAAAGGAGCAGTGTCTGCCCAACACAGCAACTGTCTCTATTCAGTTGATGGGGGTATGCTTTTATACACAACCTTGGGTACTTTCTCACGTAATGAATTTCTGTCAAAATCTTGAAACGACGATACTTCCATCCTTTAACGCCTGTCAGAATTCTAGGCAGTTAGAGTCCAGCAATTAATGATTTGTTTGACAAATTCTCTGAAGGAAATCAACAACGGCTTTCGCTAGGATGATTTTATGGACGAGGAGAAATACTAATGTTACTTACGAGATATGGAGGTTTATTTTATCACAGAAATAGGGAAACACTAAAATGCACTGACGGGAATGGAGAGTGTTTCGTCATCAACGCGTTGAAGAAGCGTTACTAATCTGATTTCCATGCCTTTAGGAAATACTGATTAAAATGTCATCATTCGAGGTTATTTTCAACATCTTCAGCACAGACAAAAGCCATTCCTGAAGATAAATAATTGTGTAATTACATCATAGCTATTGAGTGTCTCTAAGGTTACAGAAACTTTTAGTAGTGGAATGACCGTAGAACGCCGGCCGTGCGGTTCTGGGCGCTTCAGTCTGGAACCGCGAGACCGCTACGGTCGCAGGTTCGAATCCTGCCTCGGGCATGGATGTGTGTGATGTCCTTAGGTTAGTTAGGTTTAAGTAGTTCTACGTTCTAGGGGACTGATGACCACAGATGTTAAGTCCCATAGTGCTCAGAGCCATTTGAACCATTTTTTTGACCGCAGAACGAGTAATGATGAGATGGACTCATAGTGTGGCAGGAACGACTGTTCCATGATAAAATTGCGGGATTGTTCAACTGGTTCTGACGAATAGATAGATAACAGCAACTGAAATACGGACAGTGGTTATAGACAGAGTATCACTGAAAGCCTTTAGGAACAGATTTCTGAAAGCTGTGTTGAGATGTCGACTCGCAATGCGTCGTTTACGGTAAAATCATACCACAAACGAGAGACTTGCGTGATGTAGCGCCAGAGTGAACTAGGAGATTGGTGACATTCTGAGTTCTTCAGCAAAGAGTCTCGCTTCTGTTCGTGGCTTTCAGATTGACGTCAGCGTGTCCGTAGACTAACTGATGGAAGGTCATAGGAAACATCGATTCTTGAGACCCATATTTCTCTGCCTCATGAAGTATTGGTGTATGGAGCCATATGATACAAAGCAACAGGACTGATTTGGTAATTGTTGAAGGAAAGTTAAATGCTCGCCAATGTGTGGAAAGAGAGGTAAACCGTATTATCATATCCTTTTTGACCACCGTACCAAATGGATTGTTACAATAGGATGATGAAAGACTCTATTCACACCACAAACGCCTTGACGAGCGTACAAACCTTTGACTGATCTGCTCGATCCCCTAATTTGTCACCAATAGCGAATTTCTGCTATGCGATGGGAAGATTTTTATTTTGATACCAGGTTCCAGCCAACATCTTTCATTAATTGATACAGCATATGTTTACAGCATAGCAAGAAATTCACTCAAGATGACATGTGGAAGTTGTTTGCTTCCATGCCACATCGAACACTTTTGTTCGTACCCGTGGATGTCACAGTTGATACAGATGTTGCTGATGGACATCGGTTGCAAACGAAATCAAATCTGAATCAATTAATAGTCGTTGTGTGATGAACGTCTCTAGAAAGTTTGATAAATATCGGACTGATGCTTCATGGAATATACTTACCATTCCAGGTCCGTGTATCTACAGCTGATGAGTTTCAGATTTCCAGCCATGTAACATTACGATGTTTTGATGAATTTCATGTTCATCACGCTCTCGCTAAGTCAGTCTGTCTGCCTATACATAAATATTCGTATCATTACTATTCAGCCACAGCTTTCATAATACCATACTGTTTTTCCTATACTGACCGAAGTGAGATTGTTAATATACTGGGCTCACATTTGCGAAAAGCGGGGTTAAATTTCTCATCCGATCATCTAAATTCAGATTTCCCAAAGTCGCGTAAGTCAAACACCGGGAAGGTCTCTTTGAAAAGAACACGATCGATTGATGTCTGTACCTTTGTGTAATCTCACCTTGGGCTCGGACACAAATGGCCCTTTTGCCGCTGTGACGTTAAATACCAATTTTCGTTCCTCCGATTCGTTGTCCTCCCTAGTACTGCAATTCACACACGTGAAGGAGTTTGGAAAAAAAACGTGACTGTTCAGGGGCCCCAAGACGTCGTAATCAGCTTGCAGAATCGAGTCGGCCGGTATCTAACCACACGTTGAAAAAATCACCGACACAGAGCATAGATGTCTGTTTATCAAAAAGCTTTAATAATCTGATATTATTAATTGCAAACTTCCTCAAAGGAAATGGAGGCTGCTAAGCGTTCGCTAGAAATATCTGACGAGAACTTCGTTCTGCTGAAACACCAACTTTGGTCACCGATTCGGTCGTTCAGTAGAACAGATTGATGGCTAAATTTCAGATATCACGAAACAAAGTACAAGAAACGTAGTTTTGAAAAGAGAATCAGTAACTATGTACGGTGAAGTAAAACCAGAAATCTACATTATAAACCGTCGTCAAAACTCCATTTTGTCTCTGAAAAGGAACCCCTTGAGTGGGTGGTCGCAAAAGTGGCTACAATATTGACTGCTCAGGCAACAGGAGGCGAGGCTGGAGGTATCCAGTGGTGAATACAGCACGAGGCTACGGAGCGTAGTTGAACTGCGTAGTCGACGTGCTACAGTGACAGTGGTGTTTATACGAAGCAGAGCAAAGGCAACGATAAACAAAGGAAACATTGTGTTAGGTCCACAACAACAGTTGCCGAAGTTGACAGTTCGTCTGATAAGAAAAATGTTCAAATGTGTGTGAATTCCTAAGGGACCAAACTGCATAGGTCATCGGTCCCTAGACTTAAGCCGTCGGCACCCGGACCGTGCTGTTGAACGTTAACGTTGAGCGTGCCAAGTGCAACGTGCTGCTTAACGCTCAGGAACGATGCTACTTGTGCATACGGTACGTGGGCCGCAACGTGGTACACGCGATCGCAACGCACTCCAGCGGCAGTTGAGGGATGTTTCTAGTTCGTAAATCACACTGTTTACTCAATGGGTGATAGTAAAATTCCCACATTAGCTCTATTAAAACGCACATTTCCTGCATCGTCCACGAAAAGGAAAGTATCATGTCCAATCAATAAGGACACAGGCTTATAAAAGTTTCATTATAAACAGTGCGATACAAATTTGCAATACTTCTTCACATAAGATAAATATTAATTCATCATTCCCACATTTTAGTAAAACTCCAAGGTCAGTCTTACTTGATCACTGTTCCTACCCAGTATCAGAATCTTTGCAACACGTGAATTACGAAGCGTTAAAGAAAAAGGAGCAAAATAGCTTTACACAAGTAGCGCAAGCTGTCCTGTAGATCAAGCCAATCGAACACCCAAAGAAAGGTGAACTTATATTTACATAACATCAAAAATTTACTGTTTACTTATATTAAATTAATAATAAATAAAAGAACCTAATAAAAACGCAAATGTTAGGAAAAAAATTTGTATACTGGCGAGTCGTGAACCACTGCCCAAACACTATGATACTTAGAGTCAGCGACACTACTCACCACGCTACACCAGCATCATAAAATTTAGTGCCGTTTATCGAATCTTACCAATGTTATCACTTGCTGAAAGCTTTAATCGTAACTGTGTTACTAACTGAAATTTAATTATAACAATTTGTACCAAAAACTATGTGTTCTGGTTGCTTCCTCAATGTATTACTGCCTTCAAATAGCCTACTCTCATAATACGCAAGTTAGAATAATTCTTTTGCCACGAATATGATGTTTCTCATTATTTTATTGCAGCGGATCAGACAGTTAACAAAGGGTTTTCCAGTGATTCTCAATTTGCTGGTGCTCAGAAACGGCATATATACATATAGGCTTGACATGAACGCCAATATGGTGCTTCACAACTCTGTGCTGAAGGGAGACGGCGTGTGTGTGACGTAGGTGGCGTTGCGCCATCTCATTGGTCAACGCTCGGACGCACGCTCAGAATATCTAACACGCCAGATATTGCTCTGCACGTTCAGAAAGACTCCCGAACGTGCTATTCCACGCTATGACGTCAGAAACTCGGCACGCACAACGCTCAGTGTTCGGTTTCACGCTCCGTGTGCCGACGGCTTTACACATTACTTAAACTAAGTTAAACTAACTTATGCTAAGAACAACACACACACATCCATGCCCGAGGGAGGACTCGAAACTCCGGCGGGAATCGTCTGATAAGAACCCAAGGAATTTCGCAGAGGGAGAAAGAAGTGTTAGGTGAAATATTATTGTTTCTGCAACGTCACCCTGCGAGGAGTGACTGCTAGTCGTACACTTGGACGATGCATGTAGTATCAGTGAGCGTGCTGTCCGTGTGTAGAATGGGGAAGACGCGCGATCTATCTTGAGTTTGACCGAAGGCAGATTAAGATGGCCCGTAGGCTCGTAACGAGCGTTTCGTAAACTGCACGACTTGTCCGGTGTTCGAGGAATGCTGTGGTGAAACCAAAGCCAGACGTCGTATGCTGGGCAGACTGGTAAAACAGGACAAGGGGCGAATTGTAGCGGAACTAACATCAGACTTTTTGTCTGAACAAACAATGCACCAAACACTGCTAATTATGGACCTCCGCAGTCGACGACCCATGCATGTGCCGATGTTAAAATCACGACATCGGCAACTACGACTGAAATTGGCACGTGACCATCAGCGCCTGAGTTGGCGCTGGAGCGTTACATGGTCTGATGAATCCCGAAACCTTCTACGCTTCTATGGGTTCAGTGGAGTTTGTGCAAGGCACCATGACGGCCAAGGAGTATCGTTCACTGGTTTGCAGACCACGTACACCGCTTCATGAAGATCGTGATTCCCGACGGCAGTGATGTATTTCAACAAGATAATGCGCCATGTCGCAAGGCCAGTAGTGTGATGGAGTGGCTCGAGGAACACAGTGGCGAGTTCCAGTTGATATGATGGTCCACCAACTCGCCAGATCTGAACCCGATCAAACACGTCTGGGATGTGATTGAAAGTGGCATCAGAGTTTATCGCCGCCTCCCCGGAATTAACGTGAGTGGAAAAAACTGGTAGAAGCCGACCTCGGGGAGGATCAGTTTGGATTCCGTAGAAATATTGGGACACGTGAGGCAATACTGACCTTACGACTTATCTTAGAAGAAAGATTAAGGACAGGCAAACCTTCGTTCCTAGCATTTGTAGACTTAGAGAAAGCTTTTGACAATGTTGACTGGAATACTCTCTTTCAAATTATAGAAGTGGCAGGGGTAAAATACAGGGAGCGAAAGGCTATTTGTAATTTGTACAGAAACCGGATGGCAGTTATAAGAGTCGAGTGGTATGAAAGGGAAGCAGTGGTTGGGAAGGGAGTGAGACAGCAAAGGACTTGGAAGAGCAGCTGAACGGAATGGACAGTGTCTTGAAAGGAGGATATAATAAGATGAACATCAACAAAAGCAAAACGAGGATAATGGAATGTATTCGAATTAAGTCGGGTGATGCTGAGGGAATTAGATTAGGAAATGAGACACTTAAAGTAGTAAAAGAGTTTTGCTATTTGGGGAGTAAAATAACAGATGATGGTCGAAGTAGAGAGGATATAAAATGTAGACTGGCAATGGCAAGGAAAGCGTTTCTGAAGAAGAGAAATTTGTTAACATCGAGTATAGATTTAAGTGTCAGGAAGTCGTTTCTGAAAGTATTTGTATGGAGTGTAGCCATGTATGGAAGTGAAACATGGACAATAAATAGTTTGGACAAGAAGAGAATAGAAGCTTTCGAAATGTGGTGCTACAGAAGAATGCTGAAGATTAGATGGGTAGATCACATAACTAATGAGGAGATATTGAATAGAATTGGGGAGAAGAGGAGTTTGTGGCACAACTTGACAAGAAAAAGGGATCGGTTGGTAGGACATGTTCTGAGGCATCTAGGGATCACCAATTTAGCATTGGAGGGCAGCGTGGAGGGTAAAAATCGTAGAGCAAGACCAAGAGATGAATACACTAAGCAGATTCAGAAGGATGTAGGTTGCAGTAGGTACTGGGAGGTGAAGAAGCTAGCACAGGATAGAGTAGCATGGAGAGCTGCATCAACCAGTCTCAGGACGGAAGACCACAACAACAACAACAACAACAACAGGTGACTTAAGGTATGCAGACGTGGTGCCAGCTCCCTCCATCGACCTACCATCGCCTCATTGCTTCCATGCCACGAGGCGTGGTCACTGTTATCTTTGCTAAAGGTGGACATACCGGCTATTAGATAGGCGGTTATAATGTTCAGGCTGACCAGTGTACACGAGGAGTACAATAATGAAGATTCGTGTTTAACAAGTGAAAGTGATGTTGAAACAGGTGTCAAGCCATGCAATTCATCATCCTTTTCGGGCAGGGAATCACAACCCTAGTCTCCAGTGCAACGTAGTAAGGGACACTCGTTGTCCAAGGAGTGGGCACCAGTCATAATTACGTACATGGACGATCATCCGCAGCATAGTAAAAAACAATTATGAACAGATTTCGAATAATTCCGCAAAAATATGACCGTGAAAACCTACGGACACTCGACAGAGGACAAGGTGCACTTATTACGTAAAGTGTTTGCGAGTTTCAAGGATGCTCGATACAACTTACACGATGCGCATGATAGTGACGCACTACGCTATGCCCATCAAAGTTCGCGCGTCATAGATTACAGTGACATGAAGGGAAGCAGTGGATGGTTTCCTAGCTTAAAACAGTGCTGCAGAATTGGAAGACGGAAGATAACGAAATTTCAAACAAAATGTCAACCTAACGATGCACAGCAAACTGCGGAATCGGCCCCAAAATTTGTAGATGAGATAAACAAACTTATCCCATCGTTCAGTAAGGAATTTGTTTTCTACTCCGACCAGTCGGAATTGGAAAAGAAATGCAAATGAGAGGAACCCTGGATTTAGAGGTGCCAAAACAGTTGTATCAAAGTCAACTAACATCAGAGTCTTAACGTATTCGTACACAATTACGGCGACTGTTAATCTGGGTGGTAAATTGGCTGGAAAATTATTTGTTGTGCTGCGAGAAGTTCGAGGTGGTTGTCCCCTACGTCTCTTTCTAGTGCCTGAACTAGCGGTGGCGGCAGGGAATACTTATATCACAGCAAGCAAGAGCGGAAAATGGCCGTAAGAGAACTACAACTATGGAATGAGCACGTTTTAGCCAATAGCTGGTCAAAATAACTTGTTTTTCCTTGATTAGTGGTCTGCGTATGAAAATCGTAATCAGTTAGAGCAAACTATCCCTCCTGAAAAGTGTGTGACTACCAGTTCATTCCACCTGAAACCACTGGACAAATTCAGCCTCTAGCTGTTTGTGTTTCCGTGCCTATAAAACATATTATTGCACTACCTGCAGCCACGCCTTAAAAGATAGCCAGTTTCACGATAAGCCCCACGACAGTATGTTTCGCATTCAGTTGCTTGTCATCACATTCCGTCAGTTCTTATCATCCCGTTAAACCAATATGATTCTATATGCATTCTTTAAGAGCACATTTCTAGCCGAACGTCATGCACGGTTTGTAACTCCCAAGGAGTTTGCCTTCGATCTTAATTATGCTAACCTTTGCTATCACTGCGGCGCGCCATTTTTCATTCGCTGTTCATGGTACAAGTTAATGGTTTGTTTTGAAAATTTCTTGAATGTTGACAATGCCCATTTTGTGAAGTATAATACATACATCCCATAGGAGGTCGATCTTTGCATTTCCCGGATACTTACTTTCTGTTGCCCTTCTGGTGACACGGAGAACCATTAGCAGCTAATATTTTTCCTGTCATAATTGTTAGCACAACACTTTCAAATGAGCCTTACTGAAGAGGGAACTTGCAACCTTGCACTAAAAGGATTCCTTGTGAGTCGTCTGTACTTGTATTATCCGCTGTGAGTTATCTGAATTTTGGATTCACGTACGAGCTCCACATAACAGAACGTTCATCGACTGATGCAGACGAAATGTAAGACAGTTGTGGTTGGCTCTGTGCACTATGCGACTTAACTGCTGAGGTCATCAGTCGCCTAGAACTTAGAACTAATTAAACCTAACTAACCTAAGGACATAACACACATCCATGCCCGAGGCAGGATTCGAATCTGCGACCGTAGCGGTCGCTCGGCTCCGGACTGTAGCGCCTAGAACCGCACAAGACAATTGTGGTCATCACTTGCAGATATTGTTCATTTCGTGCGCACTGACAGTACGAAAGACGTGTTTGGACCTGACGAATGATTGTGAACGATGCTTTACCGCAGTGTATTGACCCGCTGTGAAAAACTGGCTCTGGAGGCATTACGATATGGATTTGTTTTTCGTGGGTTATCTTGGTCAACTGGTTTTAGTTTTCTAAACTATGAACGGCGAGGCCTCTAAGGTAATTAACTGCTACGCATCCTGTAACAAAATAGAAGGCCTGATACTTTCAACATATTCCTGACCATGGAAATGAAATGAGCGTTTGGCGTCATTGGCCGGGAGGCCCCGTGCGGGGCAATTCCTGGCCATAAAACGTAGTCTATAATCGCTTATTTTGACTACATTCGAGTTAATGAAATCGTATAACTGGCATGCGGCCTAGATCTGAGAATAGTTGAGAATCTTTGGGACGCGTTACAGAGCATGGTTGATAGCCAGAACAGATGTACCTAAAACAGATGTAGAAATTATTCCAAAGGACAAATGGAAGAAATAAAAAACGACCTTAATGGAGAGAACACCGAAAATAGACCCGATGCCATTTTGATAACATTACACCAGTTAATCAGCTGATCATTCTCATAAAAGGGTAGCGGAGTACGTGTAGAGTGCACATGGAGGTTTTTTAGGTTAGAGAATTCCCTCCCTAGGCCCGACAAGACGCCTCCTGAGACGCGGCAAGGTAGGAGTAGGCAAAATGCAACAGGGAATAACAATATTAATGTGCTAATAGTAAACTGCAGGAGCGTCTATAGAAAGGTCCCAGAATTGCTCTCATTAATAAACGGTCACAACGCCCATATAGTACTAGGGACAGAAAGTTGGCTGAAAC
Source organism: Schistocerca cancellata (assembly GCF_023864275.1). Taxonomy (NCBI): domain Eukaryota; kingdom Metazoa; phylum Arthropoda; class Insecta; order Orthoptera; family Acrididae; genus Schistocerca; species Schistocerca cancellata. The sequence goes on along the minus strand of NC_064629.1, from coordinate 205,356,531 downwards.
CAGATGTAAACAGTAATGAAATTCTAAACTCAGATTGGAATGAATACCGCAGAGACAGGCTGGACAGTGAAGGGGGAGGCGTGTTTATAGCGATAAGAAGTGCAATAGTATCGAAGGAAATTGACGGAGATCCGAAATGTGAAATAATTTGGGTGAAGGTCACGGTTAAAGCAGGCTCAGACATGGTAATTGGATGTCTCTATAGGCCCCCTGGTTCAGCAGCTGTTGTGGCTGAGCACCTGAAGGATAATTTGGAAAATATTTCGAGTAGATTTCCCCACCATGTTATAGTTCTGGGTGGAGATTTTAATTTGCCGGATATAGACTGGGAGACTCAAACGTTTATAACGGGTGGCAGGGACAAAGAATCCAGTGAAATTTTTTTAAGTGCTTTATCTGAAAACTACCTTGAGCAGTTAAACAGAGAACCGACTCGTGGCGATAACATATTAGACCTTCTGGTGACAAACAGACCCGAACTATTTGAAACAGTTAACGCAAAACAGGGAATCAGCAATCATAAAGCGGTTACGGAATCGATGATTTCAGCCGTAAATAGAAATATTAAGAAAGGTAGGAAGATTTTTCTGTTTAGCAAAAGTGACAAAAAGCAGATTACAGAGTACCTGACGGCTCAACACAAAAGTTTTGTCTCAAGTGCAGATAGTGTTGAGGATCAGTGGACAAAGTTCAAAACCATCGTACAATATGCATTAGATGAGTATGTGCCAAGCAAGATCGTAAGAGATGGAAAAGAGCCACCGTGGTATAACAACCGAGTTAGAAAACTGCTGCGGAAGCGAAGGGAACTTCACAGCAAACATAAACATAGCCAAAGCCTTGCAGACAAACAAAAATTACGCGAAGCGAAATGTAGTGTGAGGAGGGCTATGCGAGAGGCGTTCAATGAATTCGAAAGTAAAGTTCTATGTACTGACTTGGCAGAGAATCGAAAATGGCTCTGAGCACTATGGGACTCAACATCTTAGGTCATAAGTCCCCTAGAACTTAGAACTACTTAAACCTAACTAACCTAAGGACATCACACACACCCATGCCCGAGGCAGGATTCGAACCTGCGACCGTAGCAGTCCCGCGGTTCCGGACTGCAGCGCCAGAACCGCACGGCCACCGCGGCCGGCGGCAGAGAATCCTAAGAAATTTTGGTCTTATGTCAAAGCAGTAGGTGGATCAAAACAAAATGTCCAGACACCCTGTGACCAAAATGGTACTGAAACAGAGGATGACAGACTAAAGGCCGAAATACTAAATGTCTTTTTACAAAGCTGTTTCACAGAGGAAGACTGCACTGTAGTTCCTTCTCTAGATTGTCGTACAGATGACAAAATGGTAGATATCGAAATAGACGACAGAGGGATAGAGAAACAATTAAAATCGCTCAAAAGAGGAAAGGCCGCTGGACCTGATGGGATACCAGTTCGATTTTACACAGAGTACGCGAAGGAACTTGCCCCCCTTCTTGCAGCGGTGTACCGTAGGTCTCTAGAAGAGCGTAGCGTTCCAAAGGATTGGAAAAGGTCACAGGTCATCCCCGTTTTCAAGACGTCGAACAAGGGACGTCGAACAGATGTGCAGAACTGTAGACCTATATCTCTAACGTCGATCAGTTGTAGAATTTTGGAACACGTATTATGTTCGAGTATAGTGACTTTTCTGGTGACTAGAAATCTACTCTGTAGGAATCAGCATGGGTTTCGAAAAAGAAGGTCGTGTGAAACCCAGCTCGCGCTATTCGTCCGCGAGACTCAGAGGGCCATAGACACGGGTTCACAGGTAGATGCCGTGTTTCTTGTCTTCCGCAAGGCGTTCGATACAGTTCCCCACAGTCGTTTAATGAAGAAAGTAAGAGCATATGGACTATCAGACCAATTGTGTGATTGGATTGAAGAGTTCCTAGATAACAGAACGCAGCATGTCATTCTCAATGGAGAGAAGTCTTCCGAAGTAAGAGTGATTTCAGGTGTGCCGCAGGGGAGTGTCATAGGACCGTTGCTATTCACAATATACATAAATGACCTTGTGGATGACATCGGAAGTTCACTGAGGCTTTTTGAAGATGATGCTGTGGTGTATCGAGAGGTTGTAACAATGGAAAATTGTACTGAAATGCAGGAGGATCTGCAGCGAATTGACGCATGGTGCAGGGACTGGCAATTGAATCTCAATGTAGACAAGTGTAATGTGCTGCGAATACATAGAAAGATAGATTCCTTATCATTTAGCTACAAAATAGCAGGTCAGCAACTGGAAGCAGTTAATTCCATAAATTATCTGGGAGTACGCATTAGGAGTGATTTAAAATGGAATGATCATATAAAGTTGATCGTCAGTAAAGCAGATGCCAGACTGAGATTCATTGGAAGAATCCTAAGGAAATGCAATCCGAAAACAAAGGAAGTAGGTTACAGTACGCTTATTCGCCCACTGCTTGAATACTGCTCAGCAGTGTGGGATCCGTACCAGATAGGGTTGATAGAAGATATAGAGAAGATCCAACGGAGAGCAGCACGCTTCGTTACAGGATCATTTAGTAATCGCGAAAGCGTTACGGAGATGATAGATAAACTCCAGTGGAAGACTCTGCGGGAGAGACGCTCAGTAGCTCGGTACGGGCTTTTGTTAAAGTTTCGAGAACATACCTTCACCGAAGAGTCAAGCAGAATATTGCTCCCTCCTACGTATATCTCGCGAAGAGACCATGAGGATAAAATCAGAGAGATTAGAGCCCACACAGAACCATACCGACAATTCTTCTTTCCACGAACAATACGAGACTGGAATAGAAGGGAGAACTGATAGAGGTACTCAGGGTACCCTCCGCCACACACCGTCAGGTGGCTTGCGGAGTATGGATGTAGATGTAGATGTAGATGTAAAAGACAATTTGCGTTAACTTCAGTAAAGTTCTAGACTCTACTAAGTACATACCTCTTGGATGAAGAGCCTGTCATTTCCGCGAAAAAAAAGAACGCTGTTGACATGGAACTTTAAATAATACGTGCATGGTTGAGTCAGAAGGAATGCAGTCCCATTTTAAATCAATGCACTTTTTCAACTTTCTCAGTGAATAGTTTCCATCTGTGTACTAAGATACTGCATTTGAAAAAAAAAAGAGCCTCCCATCTATAACTAGAATTGCACTCAAAACGTTTCACAGTCTTAAATGTCTTTAGATATGGTAACAGGTGGAAGTTAGAGCATGTCAAATTTACGGAATGGGGAGATCCAACAAATCGTACTTCAGAGCCCTCAGTTTTCTCACTGCTGAAGGTTTTTTTTTTACGTACAAGTGCAATTTTATAAAAAAGAGATTTTCTATTTTCCAATCAATTTTTTCTCAGTAACAAATTGGCAGAAAATCATTTTTTTTTAAATTTTTTAAAGCGCTTCAGACTATTGTTTTCGTATTCGCTTTCAGCCAAAAGCCAAAACATGTGGCGACAAATATTATTAACGCTTCTCTTGGTTAATTTTTTGTTTAAAAGGTACCATATTCAGTCTTCTGATATTTTTAAGAGCAGATTACCTCTAAGACTTTATCAGCTTTGGATTAGTTTTCGTTTCCAGAAAGACCATTCGAAACAACGAGATTTATGCGTCGTAATAATCCATGTTTGAACGAGCATGGATTACAAAGTCGTGTAAACGAAACTTCTCAGGTATCTGATCAACTATCGACTTATTTAACTGTTATGCGTGTACCAATGTAGTAAAAAAATGTTTGCTTATTATATCGATATGAACTCCATCTCGGTAACAAGGCTTGAACTTTTCATCTTGCCCTCATAAGAAGCTTCGGAAAAGGATTGTAAAATGTAGGGACCAACAGTTAATGTAAAAGAGGAAATGCATTCAGTTATCATTGCTAATTACAAAGACTATAGAACTTTCCGCTAGCGAGGAATAATAGTTGCCTCGTCTTAGGCGTCAATTAGACACTTTTGTGCAAAAGTTATTCTGTTTTTCAGACGTTACTCCATTATGAAGCATAATTGCAGGATGTATAGTTAGGAAATACATGCGGTTATCAACACACGTACACGTGCACAATTAATGGTGTTAGTGGAGAAACAGAGAAAAAAGTTTTCAAGGTCGCTGGTACAGCAGAGAACACATCGTTGATCAGAAATCTGTGACATCTGTCTGTCGATGCAGTCCTTGCAAGTTAGAAAATACCGATACTACGTTCTCCGAGAAGAATCTTACGCAGTTACTATCACTTGCGTCAATATAAGACAGTCTCATGTCCATTTAACTCGATATTATCATCTTATTAAATTGATACCCCGTCATCACACATAATTACACTTTGATTCATAATTAATAATTACACTCTAATGCCGCAAACAGAGACGTCTCAGGAAAGTAAAATTAGCCTTTAAGCTTTTCCCAGAAGTTAACTCTATGGAAAAATAGTAGGCCGTCCAAGTTACAAAGCTTTTTCTTACTAACTTTATCTATCTCTGAATAAAGGGACGCAGCTGTCTCATATTAGACCTAGTTATTGTTTATTATTACAAACATAAGTTAGAATTTTTGTCTCAACTACTCTGAATCCAAGGAAAATAATTTCATATGATATTCCGTCCCTAAAGATCTCGTTGCCGACGGGACCTTAAAGTGTAATCTTTCTTCTTTTTTTCATATAGTATTCGCTTGTCTTAACAAAGAAATAGCATCTGCACTGACCAAAGTACAGTAACCGGAGATCGGCTGTAGGAAATTCTCAAGAATCCTTGTTCAACAAGTGGCAGAAAAAATTTGAACGTAAATGATTAACGTATTTGCAAATTAATTAAATTTTTCTGGTTTTTCAGACTGACCTTTGGAACACACCATATAGCAACCTATGTGCTAAGGTAAGGATTTCATAGAATTTTCATTTATAGTTAACTGTTTGATAATCTTTAAGATAATTTTTAGCATACTGCATTGCCTTTATATTCACACATGTGAAAGATACTTTCTTACGCTTTTAACAGTTCACGATAGTCACCAAATCAATTTATAATTTTCTTTGGCTTCTCTCAAAGGATAAGAGAGTTAGCTTCCGAAGACAACTGTTACGTTATACTCTGATCTATATTTTCCAGAGCTCCCTGTTTTTACGGATAGCGATATACTACTTTTTAAGCTGTAATGACTGATTTTTAGTTGTCTGCTTCTGAATGTAGACCAGATAACTTTCGTAATATGCCGCACAAACTACAGGGAGAGGCAAGTACTATTACTGAGAAGAGTTCCGCTGCTGAACGAACAGTCATTTTGGCAGTCTTTTGTTAACATAATGTTATTTTTACTATGTATAATTGTATTAATCATATTCTGAACTTCAGTGCAACACAAGTACAGAAACTGAATGCTTTAAAGACTGTAAAAAGAGCGAATGGTCGCTCGTTTCGCTACCCCATCAATTACAAGGACTGCGTGGTTAATCGGTGTACCAGAGTGTAAAGGTTATGGCGGCCAGCTCAGTTCAACGGAAAACAGCTTCATTTAAGAGAAATAATGGTAGAAAATCACTCCTCACTTAGAAGGTTCGCAAGGTACATAAGACGATTGTCGCAAAGAGCCGTCCAATTATCGCAGCGCAAATGACAGCAGAGCTAAAGTACCATCGCGAACAGCTTGTTTCCAGAAGAAAAAGACTCGATGAGAGCTTCACAAATTCAACACATATGCGATGCCCAAACCCATCATTACCGAAGAAAATGTTCTGTGTTGCACAGCGTACGAAAGACAAAACGTGGACCGCGGAGGACTAGAAACGTAATGTTGTGTCGGTCATCAACCCTAAGGATGGTTTGATGCACTTCTTCATTTCTGTCGCTTGCCAGCTATAATCTTCATTTTGACATAACTGCTGCATCACAACTCATCCGAGATCTGTGTTATACAATGTCAGTCCAAAATGTTTAGAGAATGGATTAATAAAAAAATAGAGAAACGTTAAGATGACGGATTTAATGCGTAAGGTGTTCTACACAGTCAACCCCCCCCCCAGCCCCCCCCCTCACACACACACATACACATACTCACACACACACACACACACACACACACACACACACACACACACACACACTCACACACTCACATAAACTTAAGGACAATACACGAAACGCTCATACAACCTTGTGAAACTGCCAGAAAAGTCCTTCTTTTGGATGTTGTTCAATTCGCGCGTCGCAATGACTCGAGTGTCGGTTACGTAGTAAAAAAGTGTTGATCCTTCGTATGAATTTCTGCACTTTGTCATTTTGTGGTAGGTTCGTATTGGCAGCACCAGGTCTCGTCACCTGTGATTATTTTTCTCCAGAACAGAACTGTCCACGTTTTGCGTTTCAATAAAGTTGCGACATGCATCCACGAGTCGTGTTTGTTTGGGAGCCAAGGTGTACACAGCAAATTTTGCACACGCTTTTGTCTTCTTCAAAACATTCTAGAGAATGTCTTGAACACTTGGTTTATAGATGTTCAGTTCGATGCTCAACTGCGATTTGTGACACAAAAACGGTGACACACTACGGCCGGCCGGCCGCTGTGGCCGGCGGTTCTAGGCGCTTCAGTCCGGAACCGCGCTGCTGCTACGGTCGCAGGTTCGAATCCTGCCTCGGGCATGGATGTGTGTGATGTCCTTAGGTTAGTTAGGTTTAAGTAGTCCTAAGTGTAGGGGACGAAGGACCGCAGATGTTAAGTCCCATAGTGCCATTTGAACCGTTTGAACAGTATGACTGTATGTCCACCATGTAACACTGCCTACCCACAACTGACAGGTCGAATGCACATCCGCTGTTTATAGTTGATAGCCGAAGCTGTCGTACCTACTGCGCTGACATCGCCTTTACTCCACGAATAAAATCAGTCTCGAAACTTTTTGAATGGATAGTGTATAGCCGTACCTAGGTCGATCCCTGCAATTCCTTCCTCCCACCATCTCTTCGACTACAGTTTTTAGCGACAACTCATGTCGTAATATGTGCCTAACCATTCTACCTCTAGAAGTAGTTAGACTTTTTTAACTTGAGGTTTTTTCTCGTTGAATCTTTGCCAGACAGCTTCAATCCCGACTCGATCAATCCATCTGATCTTAAACAGTCACCTGTTTCACCACACTTCAAATGCTTCTCATAATTTCTTTTCTGTCTTCCCCACTGACAACTTTCACACCCATAAAGAGCTGTGCTCTAAACATAACCTGTTTTTATGGTCTCAAGGTTTATATTTTTGGACATTAGTAACTTATAAACGTCCTCACTTCGTTCGGTATTCGCTATTAATTTGATTTGAACAGGAAAAGTAAAACAACAGCGGTCACAGCCCACTACTCCCCACAATGAAACATACACTGAACAGCCAGAACATTATGACCACTGCCCATCGCGATGTTGGATGTCTCCTGGTGGCAATGTGAACACATGACGCGGTAGCAATAGTATGTAAGCGGAGCAGACACAGACGGTGGATGACCATAACGAAGATATGGGCTGCAAATGGGGATATCTACTGAGAAAAGCGACTCTGACAAAGGGCAGATTATTATTACGCAGAGTCTGTGAACGAGTGCCTCGAAAACGACGAAGCTGGTCTAATGTTCACGTGCTACTATCGTGAGCATCTACGGAAAGCGGTAGGAGGACAGTGCAACTACCTCTAGGCGCTAAATGATTGAACGTCCACAACTCTTCACAGAACGTCGGGTTCGGATGGTTCAAAAATGGCTCTGAGCACTATGGGACTTAACATCTATGGTCATCAGTCCCCTAGAACTCAGAACTACTGAAACCTAACTAACCTACGGACAGCACACAACACCCAGTCATCACGAGACAGAGAAAATCCCTGACCCCGCCGGGAATCGAACCCGGGAACCCGGGCGTGGGTTCGGATGCTTGTGTTGTCTGTAAAGTAGGATAGATGGTGATCTGTTGAAAGAGCTCAAGTGTTTTAGCGAACACCGTTAATCGTACATTGTTGAACATGAGCTCCCTACGTGTTCACATCTTGACCTAGCCAGCGACCAAATTCGCCAGAGGTAAATCCTATGGAATCCATGTGGGTCGCTATTGGACACCATCACTGCTTACGCAAATCAGAGGCCCGTCATTTACACGAATTACGTGGCATGTGCGTGTACTTCTAATACCACATACCTCCACAAACATAGCAACAAACTGTCGGATCCGTGATAAGCAGAATCAGTGATGTATTTCATTCCAAAGTCGGACAAACAAGCTATTTAGCAGGCGATCATAATGTTTTGGCTCATCAGTGTAGTTTATTGTGCGGTTTCACTTCATATGAATCTAGTAAGGCCAACCAGTACCTTTGAAAAGTAGTAGAAGACCCTTTACTAGTTCTTTATTAGACACAATTTCTTCAGGCGTTGATGATCCGAATTTTCTGTGTCTTTTGATCTCCAACGCTTTGCATTGGAACTCTCACCACACACCCTACAGTTAGGTGGCTTCTTTCTATATGATCATCATGTGTAGGTGTTTCTTAAAGTTCCCATGGCTTGTCGTTAGTCCTACCTTATTCTTTCTCCTGTTCAAGCCCAGGATTACAGAATTTATCTTAAAACATGGTTTTGCCATAATTAACTTGTCTTGGTTTTGTTTTTGGATAATAGTCCGGTATTCTATAGAGCCGTCTCACCTGTCCTGGCCACCCTATAAGCTTGCTCACTTTCATTAATTTCTGAGTGACTAGGGACCCACAGCCGTTTTACCCTGTTGCTTTCCCCATCTGCTTTATATGCCTTCTCGTGAATGGTACTTCAAGAGTTTACTTGGTCCTAACTCTTAGATCCCATTTCCTGCATCAGTTTTGCACAGTATTCAGTGAACATTGTGGCATTGTTGTAACAGTACTAACAAATTTCCGTAGGATTACTATGACTAAGTCGTCTGCGTACGCTTGGCAAAAGTAGCTTCTAGTATTTAGCTCTTCAGTAGGTTCATTCACCACTAGGTTCCACAGAACTAAAACGCTCCTTGCGGATGCCCTGTGGTGATGTTGATTACCATTTTTTCATTCATCAAGGTGGATTCTACCTTTCTTCTTCTCAACAGGGCCGTAATTCACTTGCACCTATTAATGATTGTCATTGCCACGTTCTTGTACGGCTCTAACCATGGATTCGAAGGTCGTATTAATAAAAGCGTCCTCCATATCCAGGAAGGTGCAGAGAGCTGTTTCCTGAAAGTATAATGCTTTATCCACTTTCCTATGAATTTGGTGAAGTGTTGTTTCCCGTGATTTACCTGGATGATGAAGTGTGGTTTTACATGGAGAGAAACCTCAGTTAGCCTCCTTTCCTTAAAGTACACATTATCCAGTTTTTCTAATATATTTAAAAGATAGGTAGTATGATTAAGTCTCCCTAGCTTCGGCAAGAAAACAACCCTCACTGTCCTCCAAGCGTTAGAGATGGTTCCTGCCGCAAAGCTAATCCCAAACAGTCTCCACAGGAGTCTAACTAAATTATCTCCTGCTTGTTGCAGTAGAGCTGGGAAGATATCATCTGGGCCCGGTGACATGAACGATTGAAACGTTCCCACCACTCACTGAATTTTTTTGAAGTCAACACATTCTCTGGCAGATTCCCCCTTTAATCACTCGTAAATTAATGTCTCTCTGGGACTGAATCTTGGTCTCTATTAATGATTTTACTTTGGTGTGGAGCCACAGTCATATAAAACCATTTGAAAAATATAACTGCGATGCGATTGTACAACAGGTTTTATTCCGCAGTCTAGATTTCGACTTTAGGTCATTATCAAATGTTACAACTCAACAGATTAAAGCACAATAATAGTACAAGTATCAGAAAAACAGCAGGGCAAACAGTTAAATTAATGTATGGGCTGGATGATTTGTTCTCATACTTACGTATCAAAAATCGTTAAATTTGAGTAGAGCACAAATCATCGCCAACATTTTTTTTTCCCTTCTTCTTTATTGTATTTCAATTCCCCATCGGGACGGGCTGGCAGCAGCATATGCGCTGCTCTTCAGCCGAAAGACATAGAACAAACAATAGAAGACATTTAAAAAGAACAAAGGAGAGAATATGGTGAACATAGATATAAAAAAGGGGGATCATCATTGAAGGCAATAGACAAAAACGGGGTGACCGTAAAATGGAGATAAAAAACTGTTAAAACTGTTTAAAAGTAGCACACACAAAAAGCCACACACTGCGACAATTAAACGAACACAAGGCACAGTATGACTGGAGCATGAAAGGTATCGACGGATGGTGTAGCACATAAACACTGATGGCGAACCTCAAGGCAGTACACAATTAAAATCACACCTCTTGACGCACAGGAGAAACAGCACTAAACACAACACTGATGTAGCACACTGATGATGATCAAGACAGAGGATCTGCCAGGCGCAAGGAGAGGAGGGAAACTGGAAGAAGGGAGGGAGGGGAAGAGATGGGGGAGATGAGCGGGGGGCGCACTGAAGAGGGCCAGGTAGGGAGGGACGTGGGAAGGAAAGAGGCAAGTATGGGGTGCAGGGTCTCAGGGGCGGGGGAAGGAGGAAAATCCGCTCTGGGAGAAGGAGGGAAGAGGAAAAAAGGGAGCCCTGGGGAGGGGGGGGGGGAAAGGCCAGGTTATAGTTGGAAGGACGGGTAGATGTCACGGCGAAGTTCGTCATCCGGTAGGGGGAGGCGTTGGAAATTGCCCTGATGAAGGAGATGGAGGGTGTGGAGTTGGAGAGAGGGAGGGATACAGCGATAGAGGCGTGGCAACTGGCGTGGGGTGGAGAGGAAGGAGGAAACCAGAGGGTGGGGGGGATCAAGCCTGCAGACAATGTAAAGGATGCGGAGATGTTGGAGGAACAGGAGGAGGTGGAGGAAGGGGATCAGTTCATACAGGAGCCGTGTGGGGGAAGGAAGGCGGATACGGAAGGCAAGGCGGAGCGAATGACGTTCAAGGATTTGGAGGGCCTTGTAAAAGCGGGTGGGGGTGGAGATCCAGGCAATGCTGGCATAAAAGAGGATAGGACGGATGAGGGATTTGTAGGTGTGGAGGATGGTAGAAGGATGCAATCCCCATGTCCGGCCAGACAGGAGTTTCAGAAGGCGGAGGCAGGAATGGGCTTGCTGCTGGATGGTCTGGAGATGAGGGGTCCAGGTGAGGTGTCGGTCGAGGGTGATGCCAAGGTATTTCGGAGTGGGGGTGAGCTGGATAGGACGACCATAAAGGGTGAGGTAGAAATCATGGAGGCGAAAGGAGCGAGTGGTGCGGCCTATGATGATTGCCTGGGTTTTGGAGGGGTTGAGACGGAGGAACCACTGGTTACACCAAGTGGTGAACTGGTTAAGGTGGATTTGGAGGATACGTTGAGACCGTTGAAGGGTAGGATAAAGAGCCAGGAAGGCAGTGTCATCAGCATACTGGAGAAGGTGGACTGGTGGGGGTGGCTTGGGCATATCAGCTGTGTACAAGAGATAAAGGAGAGGGGAGAGGGCAGAACCCTGGGGACGCCAGCTGTGGGATGATAGATACGGGAGTTGGTGTTGTGGAGGGTGACATAGGAAGGACGGTGCGAGAGGAAGGAAGCGACCAGACGGACTAAATTGATAGGCAAGGCGTAGGTTTGGAGTTTAAAGAGGAGACCGGGATGCCATACATGGTCATAGGCATTTTGGAGGTCAAGGGAAACAAAAATGGTGGAGCGACAGGAGTTGAGCTGGAGGGACAGAAGGTGAACAAGGTTGAGGAGTTGGTCTTTAGCAGAGAAGGAGGGTCGGAAGCCACACTGGGTAAGGGGGAGGAGGTGGTGTTGAGCAAGGTGCTGATGGATATGGCGGGAGAGGATGGATTCAAGGGCCTTACTGAAGACGGAGGTGAGGCAGATGGGACGATAGGAAGAGGTGGCAGAAGGGGGTTTGCTGGGTTTGAGGAATAAGAGGATGCGGGAGGTCTTCCACAGGTCAGGGTAGAAGCCAGTAGAGAGGATGACATTATAGAGATGGGCGAGGACAGTCAGGAAGGAATAGGCGCTTTCTCGAAGGTGACGTTAGGTGACACAGTCGTGACCAGGGGCCGTGTTGCGTTTGGACCGGAGGATAAGTTTAATGTCTTGGGCTGTGATGGGAGTGTTTATGTTGGAGGGGGGCAACTGCCCCAAGTACTGGAGACTAGGAGCAAGTGGAGCGACCGAGGTATCGGCACGTTCCATGACGGTGGGGAAAAGAGAATAATCAAAGTGGGGATCATTGGGGATGGAGAAGACCTCGGAAAGGTGGGAAGCGAAGTGGTTGGCCTTACTGAGGTTGTCACGAAGGGGGCGATCGTTATGGAGAAGGGGGTAGTGGGGAGTGGAAAGGGAACCAGTAAGGCGATGGAAGGCGGACCAGTACTTGGAGGAGTTGATAGGGAGGGTGGTGTTGAGTCGTGTGCAGGTCTGGCGCCAGTATCGGCGTTTCGTTGCTGTAATAAGGTTCCGTACGTGTCGCTGTATTTGCCGGTGGCGTTGAAATGTATCCCTGTCACGAGTGCGCAGGAAGGAGCGATAGAGGCGGCGGGATTCACGGAGGAGGAGGACAGCCCGCAGAGGGAGAGTGGGACGGTGTGGGTGGATGGTTTTAGTAGGAACATGGGCCTCCACGGCGTCAGTAATTACCTTCTGAAGGAAGGACGAGGCGTGGATGATGTCGTCAGGATGGCGATAGGTAAGAGGGTGGCTTTCGACCTGGGTGGAGATGGAGTCACGGTAGGCATCCCAGTTGGCACAGTGATAGTCATGGACGAACTTGGGAGGGGGTGCAGGGTGCGGAGCCAGAGGGGGGCGGTGAGCAGACGTTATGGTGAGAAGGACAGGGAGGTGATCGCTACCTGTGGGGTCAAGGACGGCGACAGCGATACGCCCAAGGAGGTTGGCGGAGGCAATGACAACATCGGGGTTGGTGTCACTTTCGGGTCGGGTGTGCTGGGGAAGGGGAACAAGGTCACCTTGGATTGTGGAGAGGAACTGATGGCAACGCCGAAGGGCAGCAGGAGTGCGGCTATGGATGTTGAGGTCGGCGGCAATCACATAGGTGGAGAAGGTGCGGTCAATGTGTGAGATGAAGTCATAAGGAAGAGGAGCAGTGGAGCAGACATAGATGGTGGCACAGGTAATGGTGAGGGAGGGGAAGAAGACGCTTAGGATAAAGTGTTCAGTGGGGTCATTGAGGAGAGGTTGTGGCCGGACGGGGATATGTTTAAGGTGGCCAATTGCGACTCCACCCTGCGCACGAGGACCAGGAGCGTCAGTGCGGTGGAGGATATAAGGAGAGGTGCGGATAGAATGGTGGGGCTGGAGAAAGGTTTCGTTCAAGAGGAAGGTGTCGACCTGGTGGTGGTAGAGGGTGTGCATGAGGAGGTATTTGTTGGAGCGGAATCGCCAACATATGTATCTTCAGTTATGTAAACCAATGTTGTCAAAAGTAAAAGCGAGAACATTTGTGAAATAGGCTAATTTACTGCTAATTAGGACGATTTCTTCACTTGATATGCCTGTGTGATAAAAGAGATGACCAAATCACAGGTTTTAAATTTCGATACACTGTGTCTAAACAGCCACTGACGTAAACATAAGTGAAACGATCGTCAGAGACCATCATAAACGCATCCCAGTTTGCACCATGTGATCTGTGGTATGTCATGGGAACAGGTAGTGGGACTCTTTATTATACAAGCTGTTTACATCGTCTTTGAAGTGGGTAGAAGATGCCAGTGTTTAAATTACATGGCATGACGATCCATCTTCCCAGTGTGTGTGTAAAAACATGATTTATACCATCGTAAATAAATATACGTAGAAGTACAGTGTTGCTACATTGTTATGAATTACAACTACACTTAAAAATTGGCCAGTTATATTAGATAAATGGTCACAAATATCGTTACCCAGGCAATCATCATAGGCCGCACCACCACTGCTTCCATCTCCATTATTCCTACCTCACCCTTTATGGTCGTTCCATCCAGCTCATCCCCACCCTGAGATACCTTGGTCTCACCCTCGACCATCACCTCACCTGGGCCCCTCGCCAGCCGGAGTGGCCGAGCGGTTCTAGGCGCTACAGTCTGGAACCGCGTGACCTCTACGGTTGCAGGTTCGAATCCTGCCTCGGGCATGGATGTGTCTGATGTCCTTAGGTTAGTTAGGTTTAAGTAGTTCTAAGTTCTAGGGGACCAATGACCTCAGAAGTTAAGTCCCATAGTGCTCAGAGCCATTTGAACCATTTTGAACCTGGACCCCTCACGTTCTGACCATCCAGCAGAATGCCCATTCCTGCCTCCGCCTCCTGAAACTCCTCTCTGGCCGGACATGGGGATTGCATTCTTCCACCATCCTCCACACCCACAAATTCCTCATGCATCCTATCCTCTTTTATGCCAGCATTGTCGGGATCTCCACACCCACCCACTTTTACTAGGCCCTCCAAATACTCAAATGCCATGTGCTGCACCTTGCCTTCCGTATCCACCTTCCTTCCCCCATACAGACCCTGTATGAACTCATCCCCTTCCCCCACTTCCTCCTTTTCCTTCCACATCTCAGCATCCTTTACACTGTCTGCAGGCTTGATCCCCACCCACTCCCTGGTTTCCTCCTTCCTCTCCACCGTCCGTTTCCACGCCTCTATTGCTGTATCCTGTATCCCTCTCCACCTCCACACCCTCCATCTCCTTCATCAGGGCAATTTCCAGTGCCTCCCCCTCCCGGATGATGAACTTCACCATGACATATACCCTTCCTTCCAACTATAACCTGGCCTTGTTCCCCCCCCCCTCCCCCCATTCCCAGGGCCTCCTTCTCCCAGAGCGGATTTTCCTACTTCCCTCCCTGAGTCCCTGCACCCCCTACTCGGCTGTTTTCCTCTCCCTTCCCTTCTTAGCCCTCCTTCGGCGCGCCCCCCACCTGATCCCGCTTTCTCACCCCTCCTCCTCGCCTTTTTCTCCTTCTTCCAATTTCCCTTGTCCCCCCTCCCATGCAGATCCTCCCAAGTTTTTATTCGGTATTAGTGTGCTACGTTAGTGTTGTGTTTCGGTGCTGTTCTACAGTGTCATCTAGTGATGTGGGTTGTAATTGTGTGCTCGATCTGTTTATTGTCCATGACAGTTCCTTGCTATGCTGCCCATCATGTGGCTGTTTTACTCGTTCTACAGACCTTTATGCTTCAGCCGTACTTTTCCTGGTGCCTTTTAATGTAGTGTGTGTGTTTTTTTGTGTAACATACTTTTTTAGATTTTTATCTCCGATTTACAGTCACCGATTTGTATGTCTTATTTTCTTCTGTTCCGCCTTTTTTTTTCTACACTCCTGGAAATTGAAATAAGAAGACCGTGAAATCATTGTCCCAGGAAGGGGAAACTTTAGTGACACATTCCTGGGGTCAGATACATCACATGATCACACTGACAGAACCACAGGCACATAGACACAGGCAACAGAGCATGCACAATGTCGGCACTAGTACAGTGTATATCCACCTTTCGCAGCAATGCAGGCTGCTATTCTCCCATGGAGACGAGCGTAGAGATGCTGGATGTAGTCCTGTGGAACGGCTTCCCATGCCATTTCCACCTGGCGCCTCAGTTGGACCAGCGTTCGTGCTGGACGTGCAGACCGCGTGAGACGACGCTTCATCCAGTCCCAAACATGCTCAATGGGGGACAGATCCGGAGATCTTGCTGGCCAGGGTAGTTGACTTACACCTTCTAGAGCACGTTGGGTGGCACGGGATACATGCGGACGTGCATTGTCCTATTGGAACAGCAAGTTCCCTTGCCGGTATAGGAATGGTAGAACGATGGGTTCGATGACGGTTTGGATGTACCGTGCACTATTCAGTGTCCCCTCGACGATCACCAGTGGTGTACGGCCAGTGTAGGAGATCGCTCCCCACACCATGATGCCGGGTGTTGGCCCTGTGTGCCTCGGTCGTATACAGTCCTGATTGTGGCGCTCACCTGCACGGCGCCAAACACGCATACGACCATCATTGACACCAAGGCAGAAGCGACTCTCATCGCTGAAGACGACACGTCTCCATTCGTCCCTCCATTCACGCCTGTCGCGACACCACTGGAGGCGGGCTGCACGATGTTGGGGCGTGAGCGGAAGACGGCCTAACGGTGTGCGGGACCGTAGCCCAGCTTCATGGAGACGGTTGCGAATGGTCCTCGCCGATACCCCAGGAGCAACAGTGTCCCTAATTTGCTGGGAAGTGGCGGTGCGGTCCCCTACGGCACTGCGTAGGATCCTACGGTCTTGGCGTGCATCCGTGCGTCGCTGCGGTCCGGTCCCAGGTCGACGGGCACGTGCACCTTCCGCCGACCACTGGCTACAACATCGATGTACTGTGGAGACCTCACGCCCCACGTGTTGAGCAATTCTGCGGTACGTCCACCCGGCCTCCCGCATGCCCACTATACGCCCTCGCTCAAAGTCCGTCAACTGCACATACGGTTCACGTCCACGCTGTCGCGGCATGCTACCAGTGTTAAAGACTGCGATGGAGCTCCGTATGCCACAGCAAACTGGCTGAGACTGACGGCGGCGGTGCACAAATGCTGCGCAGCTAGCGCCATTCGACGGCCAACACCGCGGTTCCTGGTGTGTCCGCTGTGCCGTGCGTGTGATCATTGCTTGTACAGCCCTCTCGCAGTGTCCGGAGCAAGTATGGTGGGTCTGACACACCGGTGTCAATGTGTTCTTTTTTCCATTTCCAGGAGTGTATATTCCGCCATGTTATCTCTTTTATATTGTTTTTAAATGTCTTCCTGTCTGTTCATGTCTCTTGGCTGAAGAGCAGCTTTTAGGCTGCTGCCAGCCCACCTCTGATGAGGAAGGGAAATGACAATAAAGGGAAAAAATATCGTTGGAATTTAAAACCCTTTACATAAAATCGTCAATGATCGTTATAAAATACCAAGTGTACAATGATACAAAATGGGGAAAACAGTGTGAGCAGGGTGGGTGGCTGCATTGAGAATGAGGGAATGATGTAAATTAGGATTAACAGGAATGGATCAAAGGTATTAACTAGATAAGGGGTGGAGGGGTATTGATGTGAGAGCAAAGGAAGACAGGGTAGTCAGATTAAATAGGTGAACTGAAGGGAGGGGGGAGAAGGGAGAACAGTTAATGTGCATAATGTTTAGATTGTTACCTATATATACATGTATACTGCAATGTTATTTACTCGGGTGTTTAAAAGGAACGGTAAGCCTCTTACTGTGTGAAGGTTAACATCTTTAGTAAGTGTACTAAACATTAATAACTTAAAATATACAGAACTGTTCTTTATTAAAAATGTAGAAATGTAGTCCATGACACCAGTTGTTCCATCATTTTAAATTACATTAATGTATAAAGAACGATCTTCACTTGTTGGGTACATTTTCATAAAGAAGTAAGTGTTCTATTGTTAAAAAGACTGCGAACAACAGACCATATTGAACCGTGGAAGAGGAACAACATCCAAAAGAAACTTGTTGGCTGGTGTGGGAGGGGTGGTCTGAATAAGTAAGTGCAGATCAGAAAAGGGGGCAAGGGAAATACAATTGTTTTGGTTTTGTTGATAAACAATTTGTATCATCCTTTGAAGACACTGTCTTCTAAGGCCTTTCCTGTCTGTAATTGAAGTACCATGTCACCAGCAAACCTCAATGTTTCTATTTCTTCTCTGTGAACTTTAATTCCTTCTTCAATTTTGTTTGGTTTCCTTTACTGCTTGCTCATCGTATGGGTTGCATAACGTTGCGGATAGTTTTAACCCTGCCCCACTTCCTTCTCAACCATTGTGTCCCTTTTATATTCACTGACTCTTGTAACTGTCATTTGGTTTCTGTACAAGTTGTAGAGTGCATTTAGCTCTTTGTATTTTAGATCTGCTTCTTTCAGAATTTCGAAGAGTGTATTCCAGTCAACATTGTCAAAAGCTTTCTCTAAATCTACAAACGCTATATACTTAGGTTTGACTTTCCTTAACCAATCTCCTGAGAGAAGTGGTAGGGTCAGTACTGCCTTGCATGTTCCTACATTTCTGCAGCATCCAAACTGATTCTCCCCGAGATCGGAGTTGTGTTTCATGGAAACGGTATTGACTGAATCCATGCTGATTATGTCTGAATAATTTTTTTTGAAGCATTTCATAATGTCGCAACACATTATGTATTCTAAGATCTTGCTATAAATTGATGTCAATGATGTGGTTCTATAACCCAGCAGATTATTTTTATGTACTTTCTTGCCTGTTGATGTGACCTGCATAACTTTCTGGGTTTTGGATACGGATCTTTCGTGTAACAAGCGATTGTACACAGTGGAACATATTAAACCACATGGGGTCGGTGAGGTTCTGCGACACTGGTACATGCGTGAATAAAATGGCAAACGATCTGTGAGAGACCCCTCAGTTTGTCAACACCCTCCGTGGCACTCACCCACCTTTACAGATAATTTTAAAAATGTGCCTTTCAGAGACAACCTGTGAAGTAGTACTAGGCGCCTGCAGGCAGGCAACTCCTAGAAATCCCTCCGATTCCAAATTCCAGTGGAGGGATGGTGTTTTTAGAGGGAACCTTTGTCGTATTCGTGCATGTGTCAATGTTATACACCTTCCTTCTCTCTCCTAGTGATCACGCCACAGGAGGGAGCAAACCACGAGTCCTGAAAAAGTATAAGCAAGTTTTGCTGCTTCGGATCACGTTAAAATTTCGTCGAATGGTTTTGAGCGGTCCCTGGTAGTTTCAACCTGCGCACAAAATTGTGGTCGCGCTGTATTCTAAGGGATTGCGATCACATGCAATGGGGATACAGCCCCGCAATGTCCTTAGAGAAGGGTTGAAACGGCCGGAGGTGTCAGCAGTGTCAAAGATTGTCAAGAACGTCGTCTTGTTGCTCATCGCACTGCGAATTTTCGTTTCGACCGCGAAATGTGTGGGAAGCAACTCCCCAAGGAAAGGAGTGGTTTCATTGACGTCCTTTATGCCACTCCCTGAGGCATTTTCGTGTCGGTTCCGAGCAGACGACGTGAATTGTGAGTAAGAGGGGTAAGACGATCTTATCATTGTGTAACAGGTCCACGGTGGTGTTGGGCAGAAATGCGGTGAAATTTAGTGCCAATGTGTCATCATTAACCCAGCTTACACGTCACATGAACTTCGGAGCTCCAACCTTTTTTTCGCATGTGTCGACACCTTGCTGTTTGAAGCGACGTCGAGCACACTGCTGACGTCACACAGCGCCACGCTTTTGTACCGTTACAGAGGAAGATTGTAGGCAGATTTGATCCAAATTTCAAATTTCCGAGTCGTAATTGGACAAAATCACGTGGTTTCCAAAACTGATCCTTTGTGTTGTGTAGGGGATTTCCTTTTAATATTTTGCAACTACAGTTTATTAAACTGATAGTTCGGTAATATTCACAACTGTCAGTCATAGCTTTGTTTGGAGTTGGAATTATTACATTCTTCTTGAAATGTGAGGGTATTACGCCTATCTCATACATCTTGCACTTCTGGGTTTGTCATCGCTGGCTCTCCCAAGGATATCAATGATTCTGACCGAGTATCGTCTACTCCAGTTGCTTTGTTTCGACTTACGTATGTTAGTAATCTGTCAGATTCTTCTTGCAGTATCATATCCGTTACTTCATCTTCATGTAAGTCCTCTTTCATTTCTATAATACTGTCTTCAAATTCCTTTCCCTTGTGCAGATCCTTTTTATACTTCCCCCATCCACCTTTCAACTTTCCCTTCTTTTCTTAATACTGATTTTCCCTCAGAGTTCTTGATATTCATACAACTGCTTCTGTTTTATCTATGGGCCTCTTTAATTCTTTTATAGGTGGGCTCTGTTTTTCCCCTGGTTATATTTGCTTCTACGTATTTATATTCGTCCTCTAGCCATTCCAGCTTAGCCATTTTGCACTTCCTGTTAATCACTTATTTTAGATGTTTCTATTCCCTTTCGCGTGCTTCATTTGCTGCATTTTTGAATTTTTTCTTGTTATGAATTAAATCCATATTTCCTGTGATAGCCGAGCAGTTCTATTAGTCGTTGCGTTTTCGTGTATTTGATCCTCTGCTACCTTCGATATTTCATCGCCCAACGCTGCCCATCCCTCTTCTATGGCATTCCTTTCCCCAGCTGCGGTTAATCGTTGACTAATGGTCACTCTGAAGCCCTTAACAACGTCTGGTTATTTTTAACTTATTCAGGTCCTATCTTCTTAATTCTCTAATTTTTTGCAATTCCTTCAGTTTTAATCTGTGGTTCATATCCAAGAATTTGTTGTCAGAGGTCACATCTGCCTCTCGAAATGTCTTACAGTTTAAAACCTGGTTCCGTAATATCTATCTTACCATTATATAATCATTCTGGAACCTTATGGTGTCTTCAGGTCTTTTCCATGTATGCAACTTTCTTTCACGATTCTAAAATCAGGTGTGTCTGATAATTAAATTATGCTCTGAGCAAAGTTCTAGCAGAAGGCTTCCTTTTCAGTCCTATACTCCAGTCCATATTCATTCTTCGTGCAGCAAGACAGTGTTTTATCTACATCTACATCTACGTGATTACTCTGCTATTCACAATAAAGTGCCTGGCAGAGGGTTCACTGAACCACCTTCAAGCTGTCTCTCCACCGTTCCACTCTCGAACGGCGCGCGGGAAAAACGAGCGCTTCTATTTTTCTGCGCGAACCCTGATTTCTCTTATTTTATGGTGATGATCATTTCTCCCTATGTAGGTGGGTACCAACCGAATGTTTTCGCTATCGGAGGACAAAATTTGTGATTGAAATTTCATGGGAAGATCCCGTCGCAACGAGAAACGCCTTTGTTTTAATGATAGCCACTCGAATTCACGTATCATGTCTGTGGTACTATCTCCCCTACTTCGCGATAATACAAAACGAGCTGCTCTTCTTTGTACTTTTTCGATGTCATCCGTCAGTCCCATCTGATGCGGATCCCACACCGCACAGCAATACTCCAGAACAGGGCGGACAAACGTGGTGTAAGCAGTCTCTTTAGCGGACCTGTTGCACCTTCTAAGTGTTCTGCCAATGAATCGCAATCTTTGGTTGGCTCTACCCACAACATTATCAAACAGGTATCTTCAACCTGGTACGTCGGTGGGATGGTTGCCTTAATGCTCACGGTGATTTTGCCTGATTGACATTTGGATGCTGGACTGGACGGCCTTCGAACGGGAACTTTTGACCCTTATATTTTCTTATTCACTATCTGGCCTACTTCTGCATTACCACTATTTCCTTTTGTATTTATAACCCCATACTCACCTGACCAGAAGTCCTGTTCCTCCTACCACCCAATTTTACTAATTTCCACTATATCTAACTTCAACTTGTCCACTTCCCTTTTTAAATTTTCTAACCTACTTACCAGATTAAAGGATCACAAATTCCATGCTCGGACCCTTAAGAATGTGTTTTGTTTTTTCTGATGACGACATTTTCCGTAACAATTCTAGTCTGGATATCGGAATGGGGGCCTATGTCACCTCCTGAATATTTTGCCCAAGAGGATGCCATCATCATTTAGCCATGCTGTATAACAGCACACTGTCTAGAAAAATAACGGCTATAGTATCCCCTTGCATTCAGCCGTTCGCAGTACCAACGCAACAAGGCCATGTTGGCTGATGTTATAAAGGCTAGGTCACTCAACCATCCAGACTGTTGACCGTGCAGCAACTGGAAAGGCTACTGCCCTTCTTCAGGAGCCAAACGTCGTCTGACCCTCTTAACAGATAACCTTTCATAGGTTGCACCTGCGGTAGGGCTATCTGCATCGTTTGGGCACGCAAACCACCTCACCATGGCAAGATTCATGCTAGTAATGACTTGTGGTAATGACGTGTGATAATGATAATATGAAATTATAATTAAAGTTTACACAAAAGTCATACTGTGTAAATCACATAAAACACTGCCAAGGCTTTTACAAAGCTAACGGTTCGAACTGGTCCGATCTTACTGTTTTGGACGCTGCAAGTGCGATGTTCCGTAACTCCAAATTTTTAGACCTCGTTTCCAGATGTCGGCACTCCTTCAACTTAATGTGGTCAAACAGTACTCTTTCCTTCGTATTTCTTGAAGCATCATTACAGATCACATAAAAACATGTTTAAGAAACAGTAGGGATTTATAAACGGTTAAAAACTATAGAAAAAGTTCATATGAATGTGAGTGCGAAAGTTCTTCATTACGGCGGTATGAAAATTCATGGCAGAAAATGGGTACACAATTACCAAAAAAATGGCTCTGAGCACTATGGGACTTAACTTCTGAGGTCATCAGTCCCCTAGAACTTAGAACTACTTAAACCTAACTAACCTAAGGACATCACTGCCCGAGGCAGGATTCGAACCTGCAACCACACAATTACCAAACAAATATACATGTATGAAAGGATTTACTATTCGTGGCACAAAAATGACACAATTACGTTTACAGAAATTGCTCTAAGTGGCTTCCTTCGGCTTCCTTGCATCCCCTGAGTCTGCCTCCCACACTTGGCCATGTGTTGTGGAAAACTCCCGATGTGTTCGATGTTTAACATCGATATTGGGTAGGGGAATTGAATACACCAAGAATTTTAAGTGTCCCCAAAGGGAAAAAATCCATTAGATTCAAATCTGGCGGTCGGGCAGACTATGCAATGAATCCGCCTCGACCGCCCACGTGTTCGGAGACGGGTTATCGAGATGTTGACGTACCATACGTGTGGAGCATAATCGTGTATAAACCAATTTCGTTGGTTGATGTCTTGAGGCATTTCGTCAAGTAAAATGTGGCAACTCATGTTTGACAAACTGCAGAAACGTTTGCCCAGCAAGGCGCTGCAGAAACAAGTAGAGGTCAATGAAACGATTAGGAATGATTCCGTCCAAAACGCTGAAGCTGAACCTCTATTGATGTATGTCTTGTCGCAACTACATGGGTGTTTTATAAGCCCTGACGTAACTGTTATGATGACTGAAGATGGCGCCACGTGAAAATACAGCCTCATCAGTGAATAAGCCACATGCTAAGACCTCCAGAAACACAGCACACTGCTCCGATATGCGTTGACGGATAATTAATTGTGACTGAAAGTCTGCCTCATTTAATCCTTCCATCCGCTGAAGATGATACGGATACAGAAGCTTTTCACGCAGAATGCTGCAGATCGTCATGTGATTAACGCCTTCCTTCCTCGCAGTTCTCCTTGTACTAGTGGTTGGAGTTTCATTGACAGTACGAAGAAACCGTTCCTCAAACTCAGGCGTTTGTACACCGCGTCGTCTCCCTCCATCTGCCACTTTCTCCTCAAATGAGTCTGTCTCTCACAAACGTTGGTGGAGCCATAAAACGTTCTTTCATAAGGTAACCGACTCCAAGGGTAACATGCAACATAAATAGAGGAAGTGTAGTCACAATTGCGAATACGATTAGACTTCAGCCGCACAATTTATTGGTGACATATGAAATTTGTGGCGGAGCGGGAATCGAACCCAGATTTCCTGCTTTATGCAAGCAATCACCTTAACCACTTTGGATCTCTGAAGGACATTACACAGTATAACACAAATACTGCAAAATAATATTACATGTCTAGGTAGTCCGCGACAATAATAATTCTCTTCCTGCATGGGAATCACAATCACTGTGCGAGTGCAGGACGTGGACATATGATAACATATGGGGATTTGGGTCGGTCTGGGAGGCGTGCCCAGATAGCCGAAGTGGTTTAAGCGATCACTCACATAAAGCAGGAAATACGCGTTCGATCTCTGTTGATCCATTATGGACACGGGATAGCGGCTGGTCAAATATTTAACAAAGAAATTCGCCAAATAGCCGTCAATCGATAAGTTATTTTATTTTATTTTATTTTTGCTGCCAGTTTCGGCATTTCATTGCACCATATTCAGGCATCTCTCAAAAAATCGATTGGGATACTGGTGCCGTATATTTCTGGATGTCGTGAATTCTCAAGTGCTCCCTTCGAATACTTGATTGCAACTCAAGTCTGTTTAACTCAAGTTGTAGTCAAGTCTTCGAAGGAAGCACTTGAGAATTTACGACATCCAGAAACACATAGCCTCAATTTGCCAATAGCGATTATTTCTGAGTGGTGCATATAGGACCTGAAGACGGCATAATGAATTATCGAAACTGGTAGCAAAAACAAAATAAAGTAACTTCTCAAGTGCAGAGCTGTTGGGCGAATTTCTTTGTTAAATACGGGTTCGAGTTGCAGTCTGGCACAAATTTTCATATGTCACCAATAAATTTTGCAACTGAAGTCTAATCATATTCGCAACTGCGAATATCTTTTATTTCGCGTAGCCGTAGATCATAGCGGCTGCATAGTACATCGTAAAACACAGACGCTGATAGGCCGCGCACGTAGTGCATAGCAGTAATTTCAGACATTAAATACATCGTTATGATGTGTTTGATGGAAGTTCCTCGAAAACAGAACGCGTGAGAATCAGACAAAACAAAACAAATGCCCTACCGACTGTAAACAAGACGGTGAGTAAATTTTTGCAGATTAGAGGTAAATTACACAACCAAGGATTGCTACAGACAATTCCTTTCATATCTCCCTAGCGTAGGATTTTCGGAATCACGATCATATGAACTTTTTGGGTGGTTCGATGTCAAGAATAAATCTTAGAAGTTTCTGAAACATACTTTTATATATCCTGTGTAACTGACTTGAAGTGTCTCTCGCAAACAGAAGAAATAGCTGCACTAATATTCGCAGCGTTAGAACTACTCGTACTTGCGTCCCTACATCCTCTCGGCTACACTACCTCTCTTTTACGGCCTGTTGCTGTCAAAGAACTCATATACTCGAAACCACTCACACAGTTTCAGTGACCCGATCCAATACGAAGTCCCTTACGTTGCCAGTGTGTCTGCTGTACAGATTTTACGAAAATGTTTTTAAGCATTTGGAATAATATTTCGTTTATGACACATGCAGTACTCACATTCATTTTACAACTTGGTGACCCACACTGGCTACGCACGGGTATGTATGTATGGTATGTATGGTCGGACGACATGTCTAGCGTAGCGGTAATACATTATACACACAAACCTTCCACGTGACTCAGTCTATCTGTTAGTGGAAACCGTATCAAAATCCCTTCAGTAGTAACTGAAATCCTTCACATACGGACAGAAAAACGCGGTGGGGGGGGGGGGGACTTTAATTTAGTAATATGTATGGATGTTTTTTACAATAGTGAAACAAATCATACATAATGAGGAATTAAAAAATCGATCTCATGAAAAAAATAACGTTAATAGTAGTTTAGCTACCAATTCTTTGCTGTAGTTAGACTGATGTTGATCCCCAGTGACATCATATGTGCTCATTGATCTGGAATGCATACTGTCACAAGCCACGCCCCCTCTTACAATTGGTATCTTCACCCCTCATCACTGTTATCTTAATCATGATGTCACAAGCCATATTTCTGTTTCTGTGACATCGTGTTGGCGGGAGACGAAAAAAAAAAAAAACTGATGAACAGTCAGGCAGAATGCATCTGCCATAGTTAGACCGAGCGACAAGTATTAGTAAAAAATATATATAATCTTCAACTAAATTGCATATAACAGCGCCATGTTAGAGAAAACATTGCCAATACTACAGCAATCCAAATCGAAAAATACGTAACCTTTACCTGAATTGTGTAAAATTGTGCCATGTTAAAAGAAGGTATTATCAGTACTATAATATTTTCATATCAAGAGATACATAACTTTCAAGTAGGTAGCAAACCTGGGTTGCTGAGCTTTCAAATACCTAGTTTCACCTACTTTTCTAGGTCATCCAACTACCCACTTTTGGCTACTATGCAAGATCACCATGCAAAAGCCTAATACAGAGCATCATAAATAGGACACCTGTTATGATTCTTATAGGTTAAAGAATAAGAAACAGTTATACTTGTACAACGTTTTTTGTTAATTTATGCATATAAATTCACACGCAGAAAACAATTGTTTCTTTATGATCGTTTGGTATAGTTTTAACAGTATGCAGTTCAGTTTTTAACTTACAATTTAAATGTACATCAGAATCATCTAATACTTTATCTAACCAGTAACTGACAAAAACAAAGAAAGTATATTTTAAAATTCAAATAGATATCTAATTTTTTTCGTAGAAACTATCTTTTTACGGGTTTAACAATCAACGCCATTCATTCTTGAAATTATTTCAACGGAGAACATTTGGAGATTTTAATTTTGCATTTAATTTCCTTCATTACACTATGGTTAAACCATTTCACATCTTCTTGTGCGTATGTTTCCAACTCCGCACCATCATATACGTGCTGAATTTCCATATAAACCGTTAACTGTACAAGAAAGAAGACAAAGACAAGATGTAACAGTAAATAAGACACCTAGAATTATGAATCAGACGTAATGTGCCAAAATGCACATATCTGTCAAATATTAGTTAAGGATCCAGCCAAGAAACCACCCGATGTTGTACACGGATGAGTACCTAATGTCAATGCATAGGATTTGAAATACTGTTTCTCTATTACTAACTGAACTTTTCTGTTGTGACCGGCGGTCAAACGAAGAAACCATTCCTAGGTATTCACCGACAGTCACTAACGATGATGGTACTAAAAAATCTCTCCTCTGTCCTGTCACCTTTTTATATTCTTCTTACAACAAAATATTTTATTCATATTTCAACCTCAAATTACTGTTATTTAAAAAAATACTCCTTGTCAAATGTTGCAGATAAAAACAAAACAAAAACCTATGAAACAGATGACAAATGAAAGCTGTAAGGTGTACGACTTGTTTAAAAAAAAATCAGGTAAATAAATAAATAAATGACTTTTTTGGCTGAAGATGTGGCATCGAACTTTATCATCCGAGGAGAGCTGGTGTGGGCCACTCCATGGATTGCCGCATTGTTTCCGGTTCAAAGGACGAGCACATGTTTCCTCTCTTGTAACAATGACCGACAAGAAATTTTCACCATCAGCCTCGTTACGCGCAAGCAGTACAGCACATATGCTCCATCGTTGCCCTTTATTGTCTTCTATTAGGCAGCGAGGATTCCAGCGGGCACAAATATTTGAGTACCGCAACTGATGGACGAATGTGTCAGCACTACCCACAGAGACGTCCAGTAGAGCAGTCAGGTGCTTGATTGTAATCCGTCGATCACCTCGAATGAGAGTGTCCGCACGTTTCAGCATTGCAAGTCATAACTTGGCGCAGCCGGCCGGCAGGCGGGAGATCAGACAGGTTTGCGCAACTTGTTGCGATGATGACAAATGCCTCGGCCAACGACCCGCCGCGCTTTCACTTGTTCAGTGCCAGGTATCCGTAGACAATCTGGAAGCGCCTATGAGTATCTGCGATGCTCTGGTTTTCCGCCAAATCAAACTCTCTGCTTGAAAGGCATCTCCGTTGCAGACACCAGTTGGAAGGCTACGTAGAGCGCTGCCATCTATCGGAACTTCATGTAACTATAGGTGCTGAAGCGGAAATATTTCACGATGTCCCAAAACAAATTATGCATCTTTTCAACCGAAACTGGACGAGAAAAAATTGTGTTGCATTACTCGCGTTTTTCACTACTTGCAGTAGTTACAAATGTTCGATTTCGTGTGAGAAGAATATCTTAATGTATGTAGTACCTTATAATACAGTGAACACACCTATTATCTCCATCATCTGATTTAAGGAATTTTTTGAATCTTCGTACGTCTCTCCTATAAAGTTTACTTAATGTAGCTTCCATTATCTAGTCCCGAGCACTTCAAATGTCTTTACGTATTATCCCGCCTGAAGTTGCAGTTTTAATGACCAGCGGCGCAGTAACAGAGTCGTTTAATGTGAGCAGGTCGGGTGTAAGTGGGGGCCGGTAGGGAGCGGGCGGCAGGTGGAGAAAGAAGCGCGGTTGGCGCGCTGCACTGCCGGGGAGCACGCGCGCCGTGTTGTAGCAGGAGGCCGGATTATGGCTGCGGTCTGGCTGCAGCCCGGCCCGCTCCCCGCAAATTTGTGACGCGGTTGTTATCGAAGCTTAATAAATGGCCACTAGCTCTTCTACCGCCACGGTTATGGCGGTCGCGACTCGAAAAAGACAGCGCTGACCACGGCCCGTGTTATGCCGTATTAATGGAGCCTTAAACTAGGCGCTCTTACACGCTCGCGCTACCGCTGCCGTTCGCCGCACAACACGGGACGCCAGCGGCCGCGCTCCTCCGAGGTTATCACACTGAACTCGCATTCGGGACGACGACGGTTCAAACCCGCGTCCGGCCGTCCTGATTTAGATTTTCCGTGATTTCTGTAAATCGCTTCAGGCATATGCCGGAATGGTTCCTTTGAAAGAACACGGCCGACTTCGTTCTCCATCCTTCCCTAAACCGATGGGACCGATGACCTCGCGGTTTGGCAACCTGTTTCCTCCCTTTCATTATTCCAGCCGATGTTGCCAGATTACCCACTCTTTCCTCCCTCTCTGTATGACAAATGTCGCTCTTTTTTAACTCTTATTCTGGGAAGGTTCTTTTACACTACTGGCCATTAAAATTGCTACACAACGAAGATGACGTGCTACAGACGCGAAATTTAACCGCCAGGAAGAAGATGCTGTGATATGCAAATGATTAGCTTTTCAGAGCATTCACACAAGGTTGGCGGCGGTGCGACACCTACAACGTGCTGACACGAGGAAAGTTTCCAACCGACTTCTCATACACAAACAGCAGTTGACCGGCGTTGCCTGGTGAAACGTTGTTGTGATGCCTCGTGTAAGGAGGAGAAATGCGTACCATCACGTTTCCGACTTTGATAAAGGTCGGATTGTAGCCTATCGTGATTGCGGTTTATCGTATCGCGACATTTCTGCTCGCGTTGGTCGAGATCCAATGACTATTAACAGAATATAGAATCGGTGGGTTCAGGAGGGTAATACGGAACACCGTGCTGGTTCCCAACGGCCTCGTATCACTGGCAGACGAGATGACAGGCATCTTATCCCCATGGCTGTAACGGATCGTTTGAAGGCAACAACCATCTGCACGCACAGTTCGACGACGTTTGCAGCAGCGTGCACTAACAGATCGGAGACCATGGCTGCGGTTACCCTTGACGCTGCATCACAGACAGGAGCGCCTGCGATGGTTTACTCAACGACGAACCTGGGTGCACGAATGGCAAAACGTAATTTTTTCGGATGAATCCAGGTTCTGTTTACAGCATCATGATGGTCGCATCCGTGTTTGGCGACATCGCGGTGAACGCACATTGGAAGCGTGTATTCGTCATCGGCATACTGGCGTATTACCCAGCGTGATGGTATGGGGTGCCATTGGTTACACTTCTCGGTCAACTCTTGTTCGCATTCACGGCACTTTGACCAGTGCACATTACATTTCAGATGTGTTACGACCCGTGGCTCTACCCTTCATTCGATCCCTGCGAAACTCTACATTTCAGCAGGATAATGCACGACCACATGTTACAGGTCCTGTACGGGCCTTTCTGGATACAGAAAATGTTCGACTGCTGCCCTGTCCAGCACATTCTCCAGATCTCTCACCAAATGAAAACGCCTGGTCAATGGTGGCCGAGCAACTGGCTCGTCACAATACGCCAGTCACTACTCTTGGTGAACTGTGGTATCGCGTTGAAGCTGCATGGGCAGCTGTACCTGTACACGCCATCCAAGCTCTGTTTGACTCAATACCCAGGAGTATCAAGGCCGTTATTACGGTCAGAGGTGGTTTCTCTGGGTACTGATTTCTGAGGATCTATGCACCCAAATTGCGTGAAAATGTAATCACATGTCAGTTCTAGTATAATATATTTTTCCAATGAATACACGTTTATCATCTGCATTTCTTCTTGGTGTAGCAATTTTAATGTCCAGTAGTGTATTTGTTGCATTCGTGAATATTAGAGGTCATATTCTCGAGTAGGTGTTCTAGTCTGAATTTCCAATGACTGCCTACAGACACTTCAATCTTGTACTGTTAATAAAATGTCGTCTCAGTCTTCTCCAACCTGGCTGTTGCACTTTAGCGATCTCGATGTCGTACACTAATCTATCTTCTTTCTCATTGAAGGAGCTATTAAAATGGATTAGAAGTAGGAGTCAACCAACTGCTAAATATTGGTTTCGACGATTTTAATACCGTCTTCTCAGAAGATACTTTACCTATTAACGAGATTACGACATTGCGTAGTAACGTTTCAACAGACATAATTACAGGAAATGCTTATAAACTTTATTAGTGAAGCATACAGTATCTGTAGCCAACTTGGGAACAGTTGGCTCTGTCTAGCACATGTCATCAACTTAATCACTATTTAAAATACTTTACATAAAAGTAGTAGCCATCTACTGCAGGGTTTTGTGAGGCATTCTTGACTCTGGATACAACAACAGGAATTTGGCACCTGAAATATTTGTTGAAATGGTTCAAATGACCCTAAGCACTATGGGACTTAACATCTGAGGTATTCAGTCCCCCAGACGTAGGACTACGTAAAGCTAACTAACCTAAGGACATCACACACATCGATGCCCGAGGCAGGATTCGAACCTGCGACTGTAGCAACAGCGCGGCTCCGGACTGAAGCGCTTAGAACCGCTCGGCCACAGCGGCCGGCCGAAATATTTGCGTAAAACCAACATTTAAATATAAAACCTGGCATCGGATCCCATAGAGCGTAAATATGTCACGTTGAGAGCTAGTGACATGCACCGACTGCCTGTAGAGTAGAGGCACTAACCTTAAGTCGCCTTTGGCAGGTGACGCTCCTGCGCGTCCTATAGGAGTGTAGCTTCAGTGAGCAGCGTGCCTGACTTTTCTAGTGCGATTTATTAACAGAATCAGCAGATGAACTAAATAGTTGAAGAGAGGGAGAGGACAGGAGTCGGGGGAGAGTGCGGGGGGGGGGGGGGGGTGGTAGAAAGTGTGTAATTAAAGTCACATCCCTTATAGAGAGCCCGCAGGCTCAGGTAAACAGAGCAGACTCTCTACAAAATGTGCAAACCGCACGGGGTGCACATGTGCGTGAATACGCATGCATAACAAGCAAGAGTATCTAAGCGAAACCGCTTCAAGGAACACTACCACTGTATAAGCGGACTAAAGCTAGACGTATCCAGTTGACCCCTGTAATGCAGCTGGGAAAAGAGAAGAGGGGGGGGGGGAGAA
This sequence comes from Schistocerca cancellata, assembly GCF_023864275.1. Taxonomy (NCBI): domain Eukaryota; kingdom Metazoa; phylum Arthropoda; class Insecta; order Orthoptera; family Acrididae; genus Schistocerca; species Schistocerca cancellata. The sequence goes on along the minus strand of NC_064629.1, from coordinate 205,325,249 downwards.
GAAAGTAGGGGGGTGGGTGGGTAGATCATCACTTGTGAAGTGTTATGCTAAGGGGAGTGGTCTTATTGATAAAGGATGATAGATGAATGAATGTACTAGAAGGGGGTTGTTATAAAATAACCAGTAAAATATTAAACTAAGCCTCACCAACCAGGACATATGCTTTGAAATGACGATGTCATAGGCAGAATAAAAACACTCTAAAAATAATAAAAAATAAATAAATAAAAAAGGAGGGAATAGGTCTAAGATGGTTCATTACTAAAATGTTGAACAGCAACTTAACAAAGTACTTTATAAAACAACAAGACACGCATTCTTGCTGAACATAAAATTTTGAGGAAAATATCAACAACAAAATATCGACACCGTCAGTCAAAATGTTTCGAGACTGGATTAATACAGGGTGGCGCATGAAAAGATGGTCTCCGAGCAGACTGTTCGCCAATTACGCACGAATTCTTGCCCGCCACGAGCAGATACAACAACAAATAGGTAAACATTTAATAATTAGATAATAAAGAAATAACAAATAAACCAACGCAAAGGTCTATATTTGCTGAAGATAGTCGAAGGTAGGGGAAAGGGGGTTGTCTAGTGGCGTACATTTCCTGATCAACGGACTTGGAGGTAGTGCTCTGGTTTTTATTCCGCACTTCCCGAGCAGTGCCACATAGTGTGATGGTGCAAGGCACTACTGAGAGTGACCAATTTGTCTACAGAGTGACCGCAAAGTCCCATTACCCCCTATCGCGTGTCCAATTAGTCATGGTTGGTCGCATTGTATTAATCTGGAGTCACTTTGCAATAGTGTAACTATTCTTTATTATTCATTCCAGAGTTTCTGTGTGTATGTGTGTACACCACATTTCCATAACGCAGTATGATTCTCCTCCATGTACATTGTGAAATTCTTCTGAATATTGCTGGTATGACGACAGTAAGTTCAAGTCGAAGAGCATCCTCAAGTTCGTCAGCTGTCTCTTGAAGTTAGGGAGCAACCATCTGTTCAATCAACTCCCATAATGCATTGTCGCAAGATGACAGTTCAGGACTTCAGGCTGGCCACTCCAAAAGTACGGGCAAATAGTCAGAACCACATCCAATGCATTTATCAGGAAATAACGCACTGAGATATTCTACAACGACAGTTGCGTAATGGGCAAGTGCTCCATCCTGCTGGAACTGTGCACGATCAGGTAGTCTCCGATTTTTTAGATGTGGAGTAAACCAATCACGTTTCGTGGTGAGATACGTTATGTGATTCACAGCACCGTCAAAGAAATATGGAACCACCAAATGTATTGTAGACTTTGCTGCCCAGATCATGAGATGGAGTATTTTGTGTTCAAGTACTTCATAAAAGAGTTTTCTTTACCCCAGAAATAAATGTTTCTCGCTTTTACAATGCGATATATTGCACGCTCTCCCGAGAAAAACACTTTCCCCCTAGATTGGGCATTCTCCCTCAAGCGTGATGACGCTTTTGTATGTCTTTATCAGCCAATTCGTTTACGAAATGAAGGTTTAAATGCCTTTAACTTCAAATCACTCTTGATATGTTTGTAGTGTAGAGTATGGAACTGCCAATTGCTGTGACCGTTTATGAATGGACCTTTTTTTTTTCGACAAACACTACAGTGCCCATACACATTTCCAGCAGTGTTAGGGGTCGTCCCGAGTGGATCTTCTGTTTTAAGCCAACCGTAAAATCGTTGGTTTTGGTGGGGAGGGTTTTCCTAAGCCCAGGTACTCCGTGCGATCAGTTCTTCATAATGTGGACTCGTCAGCCATGATTTAGATGCGTATCAGCTCTTGAAACAATAAGATACAACAGTTAATTACCATCACTGTAATGCAAAGCGGGTAATGGGACTTCGTTATCACTCTGTAGAGCAGAGCCGCCCACGGCGTGCCGAACTTCATACCAAACTGCACATGGGATAGGTGTGGAGGCCAAGGCTCGGCCTGTCTCGGCTTTGCTCGTACCTCTCAGGAGTACTCGACACAGTGCGACATTTCATTTAATAACGCGGTCTGTCGTTTTCCGGTGGCTACTAATCTCTTCAGTTGAGCAGAATCGTGGTGTCAGCGATACTTACCCTACGGTATTTGTTCGTGGTGTGAAGTACGTTCACAGGTCCAATGGCTGTTTGCATCACAAGAGGCACTCTGGCGATCTATCATCATGAGATTTTAAAAATGAATGGGGAATGGCGGAAGACAAGGATGAGAATTCTCAATACATATTATGCAGTCGCATAAGTGACGGGTACTGCAAATTTGGTATGAAACGATATTACAATACCATGCAGAAAGAATATAAAGATGTAGTTGAGAATGAGAGAGCAAAAAATTGCAATGATTAACAGATGAGGTTCATTATTCTGTACATCAAGACGCACTCTGTGCTAAATTTGCAGGCATGCAGCACGTGAAGAAATTGGTACTATGAATAATGAAATTTCTAAAGTCGAACACATTATTCCACTATCAATTGCAAACAGTTTACGATGGAACTGAACGAAGAGTATGGAGATTTTATATCTTACTGGAAATTACGTTAATTAAGTCAAGGGGCACACCTGGAAGGATTTTTCGATTTGAAAGTCACTATTTTTGAATTAATGAATTAAAAAGGAGCGCGGGAACATAAATTAGAACCTCGAATTTAATCGCACTTGGGTGCACAATGCCCACAGTAAAACAATGCAAGGTGAGAAACAACTTGTTTCTGATTGATGAGGATGTGTTTAAAAAGAAAATTGCGTTAGAGAAGGGAAGCATTTTGAAAAACACAGTATAGTTCCCTAAACTCACTGCCACGGAAGAAAACGCAACGATTGTTATGGTCTTGAAAGAATGTCGAGGATAGTTTCCTAAATGTTTTGAGAACACTGCCACTCTTATAACTGTTTTCGAGCTTTATTCGAGACGGTTTACGATTTCAGCTGTAGGCGCCCCTGTGCATGTGCAGGTGTAACTCATTGATCTGCAGGGTAAGTATTGTCTTAATGACAAATCATTTTACGTTAAAACTGCCCGGGACGTTTGCGTTGCTTTCCTCGGGTAGAATTTCCACGTCTCCATAATGAGGTTGCAAAGTGCTACAACATTTCGATCAACATATTTGTGAAAGACCTTTCTCGATTATGAACCTAAAGAAGCTTTTGCTAAAGAGGCTTTTTGCAGATGATGCTGTGGTGTATCGAGAGGTTGTAACAATGGAAAATTGTACTGAAATGCAGGAGGATGTGCAGCGAATTGACGCATGGTGCAGGGAATGGCAATTGAATCTCAATGTAGACAAGTGTAATGTGCTGCGAATACATAGAAAGATAGATCCCTTATCATTTAGCTACAAAATAGCAGGTCAGCAACTGGAAGCAGTTAATTTCATAAATTATCTGGGAGTACGCATTAGGAGTGATTTAAAATGGAATGATCATATGAAGTTGATCGTCGGTAAAGCAGATGCTAGACTGAGATTCATTGGAAGAATCCTAAGGAAATGCAATCCGAAAACAAAGGAAGTAGGTTACAGTACGCTTGTTCGCCCACTGCTTGAATACTGCTCAGCAGTGTGGGATCCGTACCAGATAGGGTTGATAGAAGAGATAGAGAAGATCCAACGGAGAGCAGCGCGCTTCGTTACGGGATCGTTTGGTGGTCGCGGAAGCGTTACGGAAATGATAGATAAACTCCAGTGGAAGACTCTGCAGGAGAGACGCTCAGTAGCTCGGTACGGGCTTTTGTTAAAGTTTCGAGAACATATCTTCACCGAAGAGTCAAGCAGTATATTGCTCCCTCCTACGTATATCTCGCGCAGAGACAATGAGGATAAAATCAGAGAGATTAGTATACCGACAATCCCTCTTTCCACTAACAATACGAGACTGGAATAGATGGAAGAACCGATGGAGGTACTCAAGGTACCCTCCGCCACGCACCGTCAGGTGGCTTGCGGGGTATGGATGTAGATGTAGATGCAGAAGTCACGATTAAGTGGCACTCTGAGTGCGAAAATCTGTGAAACTGCGTCCGTCTGCATGCCGACAGTTTTTACCAGATAAAAATTCTACTATGTCTTCAGCGCCCCAAAAATAATTAAGTAATGCTGAAAACATATTTTGTTTTTGATCTATGTCGTTGCGAAATGTGAAATATTAAACCAAGTCGTTTGCAGTGCGATTGTACGGTCATTAAAATTGGTTCGAAGTTTCTCCATCTTCCTTGCGCTCAGACTCCGTGCCCTGGTGGTGGGAAAAATGGGCAGAGATGTTGAGCGCTATGGTACCCATGCCAAAGGCACGGCTCGCGAACCGAATTGTTGGCCACCCCTGTTGTGTAGCTACGCAAATATCGCATAACGTCTGGAGGTGATCCTTTATTTTGTTATTATTCCCTTCCTTCTCTTATCTACACGGGAATGACGCCAAGAAAAAAATTTCGATCTTTATGGGACGATGCATGTAACTTAAAACAACTTTATGTATGAAGATATACAACTAATTTATGTACAGGATCTCTGAGACTTCAGTATGATGTTTGGCTACTACTTGCTGCAATCACGGCCTCTAATAACTGGCTTGGACTCAAAGAGCGGCTTTATATACCCCTGTGGAATATCCATCACTCTGTTTCTATGCCATTTCACAAAACAACTACAGTTGCCACAGGGTGACTGTGAGAGATAAGTTGCCGCCGTATTGTAACCAAAATATGTTTTCTGTGGGTGACATGCAAGGTGAACGTGCAGTGCAGGGGAGAGGCGATACCAGTCAGATTTCGAAGAAGACTTACGCATTTTTCGACACATGTGGCCGGCCGTTGTCCTGCTGAAATATGACCCATGTCGTTGCCTGAAGGAGGGGAAGTACATCAGTTGCCGTAACTTCCTAGATGTAGCGATTGCTGTTCAGATTATCTTCAATACGAAGGAGGTGATAGAGTATCTTATAACCAAATGTGTCACAGAAATCATACTTGGCGTTTGTCCGTTATTGTGCTCCATGATGCAGACTAATAGACTGCTGTCATTACCGTAACGTCTAAATGATATGCACCTATCATTGTAAGAGAGGTTGAACAGACACTCATCCGAGAACACTGCATATAACCATTTAGTATGTCAAGTAGTTAACATGCACTTTTCAGCCTGAGTCATTTGTGGTTCCTGGAGACCGGAATTCTACGCAGTGGAATGCATAGCATCTGTCCCACCCATAACAAACCACGTAGAACCGCCATCGGAGACAGGCCTATACGCGTTACAATCATCTGGCGATGAACCAACACAGTGGATAAAGCTATACAGTCAATCACAGCCATAACGGCCAGATTGATATACAGGTCTCCTGGGTTCGCTAGCCATCACCGGCTCAGTTCGAAGCGGGACTCAGCACTATGGACAATTCTACTACAGTCAATGAGATTCCAGCCCGAAGACGTGTTTGGAGACGCCTCAGACAACGTTGGGATACCAACCTGGCTGTCGCTCGCCATTCGGCCCGACAGCTGGGAGTCGTGTCTGGGGTACCATTTCTTTTCATAGCAGAACTCCTTTGTCATCCGCGGCACCCTTACAACAGAGCGGTATGTTGACAATATTACACGCCCCGTTTTGTTGCCCTTCATGGCAAGCCGTCCAGAGCTTACGTTTCAGCAAGATAATACCCGCTTGCACCCGGCGAGAGTTTCTACTGTTTGTCTTCGTGCTTGCCAAATCCTACCTTGGACTGCGAAGTCGCCGGACCTCACCCCAATTGAGAACATTTGGAGCATTATGGGCAGGGCCCTTAAACCATCTCGGGATTTCTACGATCTAACACTCCAATTGGACAGAATTTGGCACGATATCCCTCAGTCTACCAGTCAATACCAAGCCGAATAATTGCTTGCATAAGGGCCAGAAGTGGGCCAACGTGTGATTGAGTTCCTGAAATCTACCGATTTCCGTCCCATTCGAGTAATTACTTCGTAGTGCGTCTTTTTTTTTTGTCTTAGAGTGTATAAGCGTGACTAAAATCCAAAATGACGCGATCGACTATTGCTTCACGTGATAGAATTCAGCTTGCCACTACGCATGTCCCAACCAACCGCCTTTTTACGTCAGCATTACTGTTTGTTTAACATGTTGTCTTTTGCTACATTGTCTTTCAGTCGGAGTTTCCTTCTTTTTGTCCAATGTACACTGTATTTCTACTTCACCATCTAATTCACTATCTTACGCAAATCCTATAATTGGATCCACTGTAAACAGTAAATTTTTACTTGACTCACGGATTTCGTTAATCCGTAGTGCATCTGGCGAATAAGCAGACTGACACTCTAGGGTCAACAGCATGTGCCTCAGCAGTCATGTATGATGTATGACAACTTACTTCACTGTAGTCTGACCATTATGCATTACTCCTCGTCTTTCAGACCTCTATTTAGGAAGAATAATACTGAGTAATTCTATGGCGTGTATTATTAAAGGCACCTGATCTCATCGCAGCACAATGATGTCTGCACTATAAACCTAAAGCCTATGTGCTATGGACCTGTTTTTGGTCCTGTAATGACCTCATGACAGAAAAGTACAGAAATAGCCTCTGTAGGTAATGACACAGGTCTTCTAAAAAGCAAGTATGTTGTGTTTACTGGAAGCTGTCCAACTGTACACCGGACAGCAAAGATCAAATGGTTCAAACATCTGAGGTCATCAGTCCCCTAGACTTAGAACTACTTAAACCTAACTAACCTAACGACATCATACACATCCATGCCCGAGGCAGGATTGGAACCTGCGACCGTAGCAGCAGCGCGGTTCCGGACTGAAGCGCCTAGAACCGCTCGGCCACAGTGGCCGGCCAGCAAAGATTACTGATTATACTGTTCGTAGTCACTACTACAGGCATGCGCTATAGCAATAGGGTTAAACTGCAGTGTAGTTCAGAAGTGTCTCACAAACATACCTCTATTAGGTACAAGAAGGTACAACTCCCTTTCGAAAGGAAGCTATATAAATAAAATAATGATAATGTCTAATTTCGCAGATAAACTGAATCTTTGCCGGACGGAGTGGCCGAGTGGTTCTAGGCGCTTCAGTCTGGAACCGCGCGATCGCTACGGTCCCAGGTTCGAATCCTGCCTCGGGCATGGATGTGTGTGATGTCCTTAGGTTAGTTAGGTTTAAGTAGTTCTAAGTTCTAGTTGACTGATTACCTCAGATGTTAAGTCCCATAGTGCTCAGAGCCATTTGAACCATTTTAACCAAACTGGATCTTTAGTTGTGCTGTAAAATGGAGGTTGCCTCACATACCGCAGATTTCACAGAAACACCGAAGTTGTCTCTGTACTCCTCCGTAACGTAACACGCACATTTTCTGACGCGGAAGGTCCTTCCCCCCGGCCTTTACGAATGAGACTGTTGGTTTCGTAATTTTTGCCTGATGAATCAAAGATACGGTTGGTTGGTTGGTTGTTTGGGGGAAGAGATCAAACAGCGATGTTATCGGTCTCATAGGATTAGGGAAGGATGGGGAAGGAAGTCGGCCGCGACCTTTCAAAGGAACCATCCCGGCATTTGCGTGGAGCTGTTTAGGGAAATCACGGAAAACCTAAATCAGGATGGCCGGACGCGGGATTGAACCGTCGTCCTTCCGAATGCGAGTCTCAAAGATACGTTTATGAAGTTTAGTAAATTGGGTAACTTCCCCTTACCACTGTTTACTTCAGAAAAAGTTAATAAGCTACAACACGTTCTTCATTTGTATGTATGTATGGCTCTGAGCACTATGGGACTTAAGTTCTGAGGTCATCAGTCCCCTAGAACTTAGAACTACTTAAACCTAACTAACCTAAGGACATCACAAACATCCATGCCGGAGGCAAGATTCGAACTTGCGACTGTAGCGGTCGCGCGGCTCCAGACTGTAGCGCCTAGAACCGATCGGCCACTCTGGCCGGCGTTCTTCATTTGCTGGTTTCGTAGTATTCTGCAGTGGTTACCGAGGTCTTGTTGCAGTCCGTTCATCCTGCCTTTATTATTTTCATGCAAGTGCTACTCTTTCTCTGTTCATCGGTCACTGTTCCTGTCTGCTTCCTATCCAACCAAATGCCATTACCGTATGCTCATTTACAGTCAGCAGTTTGTAAACACTTGGTAAGCGTACTGTACCTATAAAGTACTTTTAAGACAGAAAGAGTCTGAACTCACAATTGTGAAACAATGGAAACGGCTGGTGTCGCTTTGCGAATAGCGTACGGCATTTTTAGCGCGAGCCTTATCGGCGGCTGGGTGTGGAAGGGGCTGCTAGCGATGTTTGCTGTCGCGCGCAGTACATGCCAGTGCGGGCATAATAGCTAAACAAATCAATAACTCGTTCACGTCACCATCAAGTTATTTACAACCTGCCGCGATTCCGCCTACGCTGTTCCTGGCAATATAACTGACAAGAGTTCGGGGGGGCTATTTGAGTGCCGAGAACACGCAATTAAGTGCACCAGTGTGTTATTGTTATTAGCCCTCGACAGCAGTGGCCTGCAGTTGATTTACTAATTGTGTCTGCTGCGCTGTACCAGTCATAACCTCTTGTTTTCTCTCCAGCTCCTGTTGTTCGATTGTTCGCTTCTTTAATTTACAGAAAATTGTACAGGGACGCGATTGCATCAATAGCAATGGCGTCAATGCTATGGCATATGTCACAGGGCGCTGCAGAATACGCGCAGCGCGCAGTTCTTTCAGTGCGGCCAGATCTCGGGAAACATTAAAAAAGAGAGCGGAAGATCAGCGTTTAATACCCTCTCGACCTTTCGGATAGGGATTATACGAGACAGAGCGTTAAGTCAATTCAGCAAGGATGATGGAAGAAATCAAACGCACCCTATTTAAAGCAACTACACAAGTGTTAATGTCAAGTGATTTAGGGCAATCCCCCTCGGTTGATGGTAATGAGAGGTACATTTTATTCATTCTTCTTGACATTATTGCGCGTTCTTCTAAGTTCCATAGCTGACACATATTTGTTCATTGTGAATCTAGAACTTGTTTCTATGGCCGGCCGGAGTGGCTGAGCGGTTCTAGGCGCTTCAGTCTGGAAACGCGCGACCGCTACGGTCGCAGGTTCGAATCCTGCCTCGGGCATGGGTGTGTGTGATGTCCTTAGGTTAGTTAGGTTTAAGTGGTTCTAAGTTCTAGGGGACTGATGACCTCAGAAGTTAAGTCCCACAGTGCTCAGAGCCATTTGAACCATTTTTTTTTATTCTATGGCCAGACCATCTCCTCAATCTAATGCAAGGAATGTCGTATTACGCTATGAAACTGTGACTGGTATTTATTCCCTGTATATTTTTTAATCTCCTGTATATTTTTTCATTGTGACTGGTTGTGAGTTGTGTTTCCGAGGCGGAGATATGTAACCAAATCGGCATCCACCTAAAGAGAAGTGGAAAACCGCTTATAAACGTCGCCTAACATGCACGTTGTACCAGTCTATCTATCGCTAATTTGACACCAGGATTAGATTTGTATATTGTTCACCTTGAAAGCTAGCTTTCCAGTGGTACGCTAGTTGCACCAGCTTTGGCAAACAGAGAGTCAGAATTATAAATTTCTGATAGGCCTGGTGTGTTGGTAAATAAAGGTTCGAATGGCTCTAAGCACTATGGGACTCAACATCTGAGGTCATCAGTCCCCTAGACTTAGAACTACTTAAACCTCACAAACCTAAGGACATCACACACATCCATGCCCGAAGCAGGATTCGAACCTGCGACCGTCACAGCAGCGCGGTTCCGGACTGAAGCGCCTAGAACCGCTCGGCAAAAACGGCCGGCCGGTAAATAAAGTCTCTGTGGTTTAGTGTCTGACGTGATGCTTGGTAGACTATTGTTTTCCAGTTATTACTGTTATCTGTTCTCAAACTGAATGTTCCATAGACGATATTTCCATTTGGGATACGGATGGGCAGCTCTCTTTAAATGGGATAAATGCGAGATTATATCAATAAACAAAGTAATGCTGGTTTACGATTACAACATCAGTGGTAAATGCCAAGAACCCGTTACGCCGTGTTTGTACCTACGAAATGATATGAAGTGAAACGAGCGCGTGAACTCAGTTGTAGGGCAAGTAAATGTTAGATGTAAATTTGTTGACGTATTCTGAAGAAGTGCAGTGCATGTGTTATGGAAACCTCAAACAGTAAGCGAGTGCGATCTACCGTAGAGTAGTGCTGTAGTTTTTGGGTCGTTATGAAGTAAGTCTGTCAGTATACGCCGAAAGAATCGGAGACGCGCTGTTAGGATCATAACTGTCGGAATAACTCACACTGGACATTCTTCTCTAGAAACAATGTGAAGTAAGTTTAAGAGACCCGGTGTCCGAGGATAATCATCCCGACAATCCTATTGCCTCCATCATATCTCATACAGGAATCATGTGAATTTATAGGGAGCGTATTGTGTGATACAGACAGCCTCCTCCCCCAAATATATTTATATTTATATTTCGTATGGCTAATAGAATACAGCAGTAAGTAAGTAATAACACAAACAACGTATAAAAACAATGAATGGTCAATATGTTACAGGCAACAAACAATTATTAGATCTAAAAAAGGAAGTAAAACACAAAATACACAAAAATACATAGAAATTATAGTAATAGTATCTAGTAATAGGTTTTTCAGAAGGAAAAGAGTAGACCAGACTCATGGTTGTATGTCCAAGTCCCTCAGCCAGCCAGAAGCATCTTCCTCCAGGAGGTGCAGCTCCTACATTGTGCCAGGGAATCTCCTCGTAGGGCAGTCCATTACGATATGATGTAGAGTTTGTGGATTCCCACAGTCGCAGTTGGGTGAGTCAGTCTGTCCCCATTTGTGCTTCCAGTAATTACATCTACCATAGCCAGTTCGGAATCGATTTAAAGTTGTCCAAGATTTTCTGGGAAGACCGAAGCCCTCGGGCCGTACGGTTGGGTCCGAGACTAAGTTAAGGTGATTAGGGTTAGACTTATCCCATTCCCGACGCCAGGCTTCGTCGATATCATAATTGTCCTCGATCAGCTGTTGCCCTAATCTCCATGATGGCTTACGGGACTTGAGCCTGTGGCTGGGATTCTTGCAGTCTTCGTGTAAGGGTAGGTCATGTGAATTTATAGGGAGCATATTGTATGATACAGACAGCCCCCTCCCCCAAATGTTTGGGCTTATACTAGATAAAATGGAAATTTTGTAGTAGCTAAATGCTTTCTTAATATTATTCTTTCTTGATTATGATTGAAAATCGAGTGAAAGGAATTTCAGGTGTAAAGAAGTTGATGACAAACAGCAGAGAAAGATTCACGAAACTATATGAGGCTTCAACTCTTGGAAAGCAGAGTAGATGGTGTACAGTTTGATAACTTTACTAAATCTGTATTTGCGTAAAGATTTCCGTGTGGTTGAAACCAGATCACTCAAGGACAGGTTTGAGCTTAATAGCTCCCTTTGTCTCCAGTCTCAATGCCATATTTAGCTATACATGGAAAATTGTAGGTGCAACGTGGCTGCTCCTGGGCTATTTCGGAGCAGAACAGAATAGACTCAAGATTAGTATCGCTGTTCGAAAAACTGTGTAAAGTAAATAGATGCCTTTCATGCAGAAAAAAATAGCGAATGATTTTAGCAGGAAGGGTAACGTCGAGCGAAATAGACCTACGAAAGCGAGAGTGATCTTCAAGCCCCTGTCCAGTCATATAAAAGCAAGCACTTCCAACCACACAAAAAAGTGAGGACACAGGCTGTCCTTCGTGTATCAGCCTCAGGTTGTGAGCGAAGTTTTAGTTGCCCGCGTCGACTGATACTTGCGCTAGACAGTGAAAGAAGAGGGGCTCAATGGACTTGCGTACCTGTCCATTAACCGACATATTAGAGTGAACTCCGACGTTATAATTGACATTTTCGCTCGATTGAAAACAAAATAAATTCTTGTGTGCTTGTCTGATCTATTAAAAGATTTAATAGAATCTGTGTTTGTGTTGTAATATCAAAAGTGACACTAGGTAAAATTAGCTTTCGTATTTGCTCGCCCCCCCCCCCCCCCTCGCCCTGCCCCCGAGAAATAGGTATAATTTTCTTGCATTCGATACTGATTCGAATTTGAAGGGGAGAATCTATGATCGTTATGCTTTGTGGGTACGCAAATTGATTTTCTACAGGGTGCACTATTACTTTCCGCGTGTAATAGCACAAATGTCGTTGGTTTCCTTTTCAGAATATTATCGGCCTGCCGACAACAGTATGACAGAATACCGCTAGAAATTTCTGTACAGCAATTTCTGTTCTTAAATTCTGTTTATTTGGTATGTATTAGGGACGCAAATGGCGTGTATGTCTAAAGTTCCAGTCAGTATGTCAGGCTGATATGGTGTGTCACCTGGAATGTGCTGACATAACAGGTGTGTAATATTTGCGTGAAGGTGTTTAATTTACCGTAGAGTAATTTTGTGTACGGCCACTGAGAGAGGTGTTCTGAAACCACACTTAAGCGAGGATTAGGTAAAAATTCCTCCCTGCGATTTTACATGAGGCTCGTAGGATGAAATGGTATCTTTCTGAATCAAGTAGGAACCGCGTTATTATCAACTCAATAAACAGAAAACAAAAAAGAAAGCATAACGTAAGATGAGAAGATGTCACTAATTTGTGTGCCCCTATCTGAGTTTCTTAGCGCTGGATATAGTTACATTCATTGACAGCGCAGTTAATAGATTAGTATGAAACAGAAGTCTCTTTCAGTTTGCAGAGAGTGATAACGGATAAGAGTGTGTAAACGGTAGTCAAGCATGGCATGTTCTTTCATTTGCCTCTGTCGAGGCTACCATGTTGGTGAGTTGGCGCAACCTTTATTCACTTGAAGGGCACTCAGTCGCCCTAAAGTACGATGGAGGCATGATCTCAGACGTATCAAACCGAGAGATTTTCGTTTTTTGGGCTCTTTTTCTTAAAGTATCTTTCCACCACCTTCTTCCGCCTCCGTAGCGTAGCGGTACCATTTCCGCCTACCACGCAGAGGGCCCGGGTTCGATTCCCGACAGGGGACTGGGTGTAGTGTGTCCTTCATCATCATTGACCCGCAAGTCACCGAAGTGGCGTCAACTTAAAAGGACTTCCAATACGGCGGCCGAACTCCCCCGCAGGGGAAGTATCGGCTGTACCTTTGACCCATTCCTGTGTTCACCTGAAGTAATTTAACTCTTTATTGACAATTTTGCTCTCAAGCATCAAGAAAATGGCACACTGTGTTCTGCAACGTGTCTGAAGTTTTTTCCTTGGATGGATAATGGTGTGTGTGTGAAATCTTATGGGACTTAACTGCTAAGGTCATCGCCGGCCGGAGTGGCCGTGCGGTTCTAGGCGCTACAGTCTGGAGTCGAGCGACCGCTACGGTCGCAGGTTCGAATCCTGCCTCGGGCATGGGTGTGTGTGATGTCCTTAGGTTAGTTAGGTTTAATTAAATCTAAGTTCTAGGCGACTGATGACCTCAGAAGTTAAGTCGCATAGTGCTCAGTGCCATTTGAACCATTTGCTAAGGTCATCAGTCCCTAAGCATACACGCTACATAACCTAAATTATCCTAAGGACAAACACACACACCCATACCCGAGGAAGGACTCGAACCTCCGCCGGGACCAACAGCACAGACCATGACTGCAGCGCCTTAGACCGCTCGGCTAATCCCGCGTGGCGGATAGTGGTGCTTGCAAGCAACATATGAGCTCTCATATACAGCGAAATTCTGTTGTCTCTGGTGAAAAGTTTCTGAATAGTTTTACCAGGCATCTTGTAACGTTATGTGACCATTAGTTACCGGTGAAGCAGTTTCATTCGATTTTGTGCCACAGTTTTTTACTGTACGACAAAAACTACTGACAAACGGAAAGAGGAATTCTTGAAGGTGGACTATTATAGAAATGTGTTAGCGAATTCTTACCTGGGACATTGCAAATGGACTTACATTTTTTGGGGAGAGGAAGCCTTGCTTTCAGCGTTGAGAGGACAGCAAGACCAGAAGAAGAAAACAGCAGCTCCAATGCCAGTGATTGATGTGCGATATGACAATGTTGGTCAGTGGCCAGAGTGTGTTCCAAAAGCAAAGATGTAGGCATTGCCCTCAGGAATAGTCGACTATAAATTGCCGATAATGTGGAATTGTTCTGTGCTTGGTGGCAAAAAGGAGTTGTTTTAAGGCATTTCACATGCAACAGGTCCAAATATAACACTTTCTCCAGCCACAGGAACAACATTGTGGTATTTTAAACGTAGTTCCCATGCGCCTTTTGAGGGTAATGATACTTACAATTAACGTACTGTATTTTGATACAGTGTTTGTAAAACTGTTCACATGACCAAGTACATCTAATCAGAGTAGATTAATACTTTTTCTTCACAATATTTCTTTCTGTGCCAAAGAAAGGGTTGCGGAAAACGCGGGAAACCTTCATAATTAGCTGACTGGAATATAAACTCCTGAACCATTGTGCCATCTTGCTCGTTAACGTCAAAAATGGTTCAAATGGCTCTGAGCACCATGGGACTTAACATCTGAAGTCATCAGTCCCCTAGAACTTAGAACTACTTAAACCTAACTAACCTAAGAACACACACACATCCATGCCAGAAGCAGGATTCGAACCTGCCACCGTCGGAGTCGCGCGGTTCCGGACTGAAGCGCCTAGAACCTCTCGGCCACAGCGGCCGGCCATTAACGTTATTCGAGATAAATGCTAGCTATGTGGTTTTGAATTTCCTGACGTAATTCAACTACATCTTCGACCGAGACTCGATCCCCGAGATTTACTAACTCTCAGCAGTGCTCTACCGATTCACAGTTGCGAGCACGCCTCACTCACCTACCGAAAGCCTAAATTAATGGCAGCTAAAGAATGTCAGGGAAAGTGATTTGAGTCCCAGTCATACACGGTTGTCACCTGTGTGAAACAACAGACAGGGCACGGCACAACACTACTGTACCTTGTGGCTTTTTGCTTATTACAGACACTGGGGATATACGAGATGTATTTCGCATAACCACGAATCAAAACATCCTTATCCCAGAGGATATATCAGTTGTACTTTTCGCATACTAAGTAACATGACTGATAGATCGCATTTAATGCTTATTAATTGTAAAGGACGCGCCACTCCGTCAGAAATATACGCGATATCAGGCGATACTTCCTTTTGACTTATACGCGACTAGGGGTTCGTGGTGTCGCCAAAACACCCGCTGTACATCCCTCTTCTATTGATTGACGAGAAGCCGCGAACATGCGGGTCAGCGGCACTGACTCCGCAAAGTGTGGGCTAAAATGGTGGCATTTCCCGATTCAGAAGAGTGGCGCACGCTATATGAATGGAGAACGCTGAAGCGTTTTGTAGAAGGCTCATCGACCAGTCGTTTGAAGAATATGCTTTGCTGCTGATGACATTCCGTAATATAACGTGAATCTTTCACGCTCAAAAGCTACAAAAATATAATTAAAGACAGTGTAATAGTCCAGTTTGACAAGGATGGAGAATGGAATCAAAACCGGTTCTTTTAAAACAATCATTCCAGCAAGGATGTAAGAATATACAATACAAGTACACTGATGAGCCAAAACATTACGACCACCTGCTTGATAGTTTGTTTGTCCACCTTTGGAATGAAATACATTACTGATTCTGCGTATGAGGGATTCGACAGTTTGTTGGTAGGTTTGTGGAGGTATGCGGTGTTAGACGCCTACGCACTTGTCATGTAATTCGCGTAAATAACGGGCCGCTGATTTTCTTACGCGGTGATGGCGCCCGATAGCAACCCACATGCATCCCATACGATTTACATTAGGCGAACTTGGTCGCCGAGACATCAACATGAGTTCGCTATAATGCTCGTCAAACCACTGTAACACGGTTCTGGCTGCGAGACACGGACAATTAAACTGCTGAAAAATGACATCACCGTCGGAATACACATCAAGGATGAGAGAATGCAGATGGTTCGCGGCTGTCAGCGTGTCTTCGATTACTACCACAGGTCCAGTCCAGCTGAATGTCTCTCATAGCATAAAACGTCCATCCTACTTTATAGAGCATATGAACCTCCGAACCCCACGTTCTGTGAAGAGTTGTGGACGTCTAACCGTTTAGCTCCTAGTGGTAATTTCACTGTCCTACTTCTTTCCGTAGATGCTCACGACAGTAGCACGAGAGCATTCGATCAGCTTTGCCTTTTCTGAGATACTTGCTCACAGTCTGTGCGTAATGATAATCTGCCCAATGTCAAAGCCTTTTGTTGTTGTGGTCTTCAGTCCAGAGACTGGTTTGCTGCAGCTCTCCATGCTACTCTGCCTGTACAAGCTTCTTCATATCCCAGTACCTACTGCAACCTACATCCTTCTGAATCTGCTTAGTGTATTCATCTCTTGGTCTCCGTCTACGATTTTTACCCTCCACGCTGCCCTCCAATGCTAAATTTGTGATCCCTTGATGCCTCAGAATATGCGCTACCAACCGATCCCTTCTTCTAGTCAAGTTGTGCCACAAATTTCTCATCTATTCTATTGAATATCTCCTCATTAGTTATGTGATCTACCCATCTAATCTTCAGCATTCTTCTGTAGCACCACATTTCGAAATCTTCTATTCTCTTCTTGTCCAAACTATTTATCGTCCATGTTTCACTTCCATACATGGCTATACTGCATACAAATACTTTCAGAAACGACTTCCTAACACTTAAATCTATACTCGATGTTAATAAATTCCTCTTCTTGAGAAACGCTTTCCTTGCCATTGCCAGTCTACATTTTATATCCTCTCTACTTCGACCATCATCACTTATTTTGCTCCCCAAATAGCAAAACTCATTTACTACTTTAAGCGTCTCATTTCCTAATCTAATTCCCTCAGCATCACCCGATTTCATTCGACTACATTTCATTATCCTCGTTTCCTTTTGTTGATGTTCATCTTATATCCTTCTTTCAAGACGCTGTCCATTCCGTTCAGCTGCTCTTCCAGGTCCTTTGCTGTCTCCGACAGAATTACAATGTCATCGGCGAACCTCAAAGTTTTTATTTCTTCTCCATGGATGTTGACACCTACTCCGAATTTTTTTTTGTTTCCTTTACTGCTTGCTCAATATACAGATTGAATAACATCGGGGTAGGCTACAACCATGTCTCACTCCCTTCCCAACCACTGCTTCCCTTTCATGCCCCTCGACTCTTACAACTCTTATAACTGCCATCTGGTTTCTGTACAAATTGTAAATAGCCTTTTGCTCTCTGTATTTTACCCCTGCAACCTTCAGAATTTGAAAGAGAGTATTCCAGTCAACATTATCAAAAGCTTTCTCTAAGTCTACAAATGCTAGAAACGTAGGTTTGCCTTTCCTTAATCTATTTTCTAAGATAAGTCGTAGGGTCAGTATTGCCTCACGTGTTCCAACATTTCTACGGAATCCAAACTGATCTTCCCTGAGGTCGGCTTCTACTAGTTTTTCCATTCGTCTGTAACGAATTCGTGTTAGTATTTTGCAGCAGTGGCTTATTAAACTGATAGTTCGGTAATTTTCACATCTGTCAACACCTGCTTTCTTCGGGATTGGAATTATTATATTCTTCTTGAAGTCTGAGGGTATTTCGGCTGTCTCATACATCTTGCTCACTAGATGGTAGAGTTTTGTCAGGACTGGATCTTACAAGGCTGTCAGTAGTTATAATGGAATGTTGTCTACTCCCGGGGCCTTGTTTTGATTTAGGTCTTTCAGCGCTCTGTCAAATTCTTCACGCAGTATCATACCTCCAATTTCATCTTCATCTACAGCCTCTTCCATTTCCATAATATTGTCCTCAAGTACATCGCCCTTGTATAGACCCTCTATATACTCCTTCCACCTTTCTGGTTTCCCTTATTTGCTTAGAACTGGGTTTCCATCTGAGCTCTTGATATTCATGCAAATGGTTCTCTTTTCTCCAAAAGTCTCTTTAATTTTCCTGTAGGCAGCATCCATCTTACCCCCAGTGATATGTGCCTCCACATCCTTACATTTGTCCTCTAGCCATCCCTGCTTAGCCATTTTGCACTTCCTGTCGATCTCATTTTTGAGACGTTTGTATTCCTTTTTGCCCGCTTCATTTACTGCGTTTTTATAGTTTCTCCTTTCATCAATTAAATTCAATATCTCTTCTGTTACCCAAGGATTTCTATTAGCCCTCGTCTTTTTACCTACTTGATCCTCTGCTACCTTCACTATTTCATCGCTCAAAGTTACCCGTTCTTCTTCTACTGTACTTCTTTCCTCCATTCATGTCAATCGTTCCCTAATGCTCTCCCTGAAGCTCTCTACAACCTCTGGTTCTTTCAGTTAATCCAGGTCCCATCTCCCCAAATTCCCACCTTTTTGCAGTTTCTTCAGTTTTAATCTACAGTTCATAACCAATAGATTGTGGTCAGAGTCCACATCTGCCCCTGGAAATGTCTTAAAATTTAAAGCCTGTTTCCTGAATCCGTGTCTTACCATTATACACTCCTGGAAATTGAAATAAGAACACAGTGAATTCATTGTCCCAGGAAGGGGAAACTTTATTGACACATTCCTGGGGTCAGATACATCACATGATCACACTGACAGAACCACAGGCACATAGACACAGGCAACAGAGCATGCACAATGTCGGCACTAGTACAGTGTATATCCACCTTTCGCAGCAATGCAGGCTGCTATTCTCCCATGGAGACGATCGTAGAGATGCTGGATGTAGTCCTGTGGAACGGCTTGCCATGCCATTTCCACCTGGCGCCTCAGTTGGACCAGCGTTCGTGCTGGACGTGCAGACCGCGTGAGACGACGCTTCATCCAGTCCCAAACATGCTCAATGGGGGACAGATCCGGAGATCTTGCTGGCCAGGGTAGTTGACTTACACCTTCTAGAGCACGTTGGGTGCACATGCGGACGTGCATTGTCCTGTTGGAACAGCAAGTTCCCTTGCCGGTCTAGGAATGGTAGAACGATGGGTTCGATGACGGTTTGGATGTACCGTGCACTATTCAGTGTCCCCTCGACGATCACCAGTGGTGTACGGCCAGTGTAGGAGATCGCTCCCCACACCATGATGCCGGGTGTTGGCCCTGTGTGCCTCGGTCGTATGCAGTCCTGATTGTGGCGCTCACCTGCACGGCGCCAAACACGCATACGACCATCATTGGCACCAAGGCAGAAGCGACTCTCATCGCTGAAGACGACACGTCTCCATTCGTCCCTCCATTCACGCCTGTCGCGACACCACTGGAGGCGGGCTGCACGATGTTGGGGCGTGAGCGGAAGTCGGCCTAACGGTGTGCGGGACCGTAGCCCAGCTTCATGGAGACGGTTGCGAATGGTCCTCGCCGATACCCCAGGAGCAACAGTGTCCCTAATTTGCTGGGAAGTGGCGATGCGGTCCCCTACGGCACTGCGTAGGATCCTACGGTCTTGGCGTGCATCCGTGCGTCGCTGCGGTCCGGTCCCAGGTCGACGGGCACGTGCATCTTCCGCCGACCACTGGCGACAACATCGATGTACTGTGGAGACCTCACGCCCCACGTGTTGAGCAATTCGGCGGTACGTCCACCCGGCCTCCCGCATGCCCACTATACGCCCACGCTCAAAGTCCGTCAACTGCACATACGGTTCACGTCCACGCTGTCGCGGCATGCTACCAGTGTTAAAGACTGCGATGGAGCTCCGTATGCCACGGCAAACTGGCTGACACTGACGGCGGCGGTGCACAAATGCTGCGCAGCTAGCGCCATTCGACGGCCAACACCGCGGTTCCTGGTGTGTCCGCTGTGCCATGCGTGTGATCATTGCTTGTACAGCCCTCTCGCAGTGTCCGGAGCAAGTATGGTGGGTCTGACACACCGGTGTCAATGTGTTCTTTTTTCCATTTCCAGGAGTGTATAATGTATCTGAAACCTTTTAGTGTCTCCAGGGTTCTTCCATGTATACAACCTTCTTTCGTGATTCTTGAACGAAGTGTTAGCTATGATTAAGTTATGCTCTGTGCAAAATTCTACTAGGCGGCTTCCTCTTTCATTCCTTACTTCCATTCCATATTCACATACTACGTTTCCTTCTCTTCCTTTTCCTACTATCGAGTTCCAGTCACCCATGACTATTAAATTTTCGTCTCCCTTCACTGTCTGAATAATTTCTTTTATCTCATCATACATTTCATCAATCTCTTCGTCATCTGCGTAGCTAGTTGGCATATAAACTTGTACTACTGTGGTGGGCGTGGTCTTCGTATCTATCTTGGCCACAATAATGTGTTCGCTATTCTGATTGTAATAGCTTACCCGCATTCCTATTTTCCTATTCATTATTAAACCTACTCCTGCATTACCCCTATTTCATTTTGTATTTAAAACCCTGTATTCACCTGACCAGAACTCTTGTTCCTCCTGCCACCGAACCTCACTAATTACCACTATATCTATCTTTAACCTATCCATTTCCCTATTTAAATTTTCTAACCTACCTGCCCGGTTAAGGGATCTGACATTCCACGCTCCGATCCGTAGAACGCCAGTTCTTTTTCTCCTTATAACAACGTCGTCCTGAATAGCCCCCGCCAGGATATCCGAATGGGGGACTATTTCACCTCCGGAATATTTTACCCAAGAGGACGCAATCATCATTTAGCCATACAGTAAAGCTGCGTGCCCTCGGGAAAAATTACGACTGTAGTTACCCCTTGCTTTCAGCCGTTCGCAGTACCAGCACAGCAAGGCCGTTTTGGTTAGTGTTACAAGGCCAGATCAGTCCTATTCATCCAGACTGCTGCTCCTGCAACTACTGAAAAGGCTGCTGCCCCTCTTCAGGAACCACACGTTTGTCTGGCCTCCCAACAGATACCTCTCCGTTGTGGTTGCACTTCAGGTACGGCTGTCTGTACCGCTGAGGCACGCAAGCCTCCCCACCAACGGCAAGGTCTGTGGTTCATGGGGGGCCTCTTATCTTAATGGATTTCCCCATGGCCTCGCTAAGGTGATCTCCTAGCGGTGTCTGTTTACATACTTTTGTTATCATGCAACGTACCCATAACGCCACCAGGCGGCATCCAACGTCGCGGTGGAAAGAGGTCGTAACATTTTGACTTATCAGTATATACACATCTTAACTTGGAACAATATATGGAGATTGAAAATCTTAGACAGCTGCAAACCAGTATTAGGCAACTTCAAGAACACTGATTGTAGCTGGTACTAAGTCGTATATTGTACACGAGACTGGGCATAAGCGGCACTGGAAGAAGGCCTACATCCACAAAACACCAACACTGGAGCCCCATTGTTGGAGATAACTGTATTCCTTCTGGCACCAGAACGGATTCGGTGGAGTGGTTTTCATAGTCTCTTTTTCTGCCTGTTCACGACGGAGTCCTTCTTAAGATATCGTCCATATTTCAAGATACTGAGTTACAGCACACCACCTAGCGAGATGGGGCAGTGGTTAGCACACTGGACACGCATTCGGGAGGACAACGGTCCAAACTTGCGTCCGGCCATCCTGATTTAGGTTTTCCGTTATTTTCCTAAATCGATTCAGGCAAATGCCACGATAGTTCCTTGGAAAGGGCACGGCCGATTTCCTATCCCACTTTTTCCTATTAGGAATTTGTGATCCGTCTCTAATGGCCTCGTTGTCGACAGGACACTAATCTCCTCCTCCTACAGCGCGCGAAGTTTCTAATCTCGGCTGTTGCGATGATGCTGTGAGTGCCTCGGGTGTCTGAAGGAAACTCTTTCCAATGGTTCAAATGGCTCTGAGCACTATGGGACTCAACTGCTGAGGTCATTAGTCCCCTAGAACTTTGAACTAGTTAAACCTAACTAACCTAAGGACATCACAAACATCCATGCCCGAGGCAGGATTCGAACCTGCGACCGTAGCCGTCTTGCGGTTCCAGACTGCAGCGCCTTTAACCGCACGGCCACTTCGGCCGGCTATGGAGATGACAGGCATCTTATCTCCATGGATGTAACGGATCGTGCAGCCACGTCTCGATCCCTGAGTCAACAGATGGGGACATTTGCAAGAAAACAACCATCTGCAGGAACAGTTCGACGACGTTTGCAGTAGCATGGATTATCAGATCGGAGACCATGGCTGCGGCTACCCTTGACGCTGCATCACAGACACGAGCGCCTGCGATGGTGTACTCAACGACGAACCTGGGTGCACGAATGGCAAAACGTAATTTTTTCGGATGAATCCAGGTTCTGTTTGGAGCATCATGATGATCGCATCCGTGTTTGGCGACATCGCGGTGAACGCACATTGGAAGCGTGTATTCGCCATCGCCATACTGGCGTATCACCCGGCGTGATGGTATGGGGTGCCATTGGTTACACATCTCGGTCACCTCTTGTTCACATTGACGACACTTTGAACAGTGGACGTTACATTTCAGATGTGTTACGACCCGCGGCTCTACCCTTCATTCGATCCCTGCGAAACCCTACATTTCAGCGGGATAATGCACGACCGCATGTTACAGGTCCTGTACGGGCCTTTCTGGATACAGAAAATGTTCGACTGCTGCCCTGTCCAGCACATTCTCCAGATCTCTCACCAAATGAAAACGCCTGGTCAATGGTGGCCGAGCAACTGGCTCGTCACAATACGCCAGTCACTACTCTTGATGAACTGTGGTATCGCGTTGAAGCCGCATAGGCAGCTGTACCTGTATGCGTCACCCAAGCTCTGTTTGACTCAATGCCCAGGCGTATCAAGGCCGTTATTACGACCAGAGGTGGTTGTTCTGCGTACTGATTTCTCAGGATCTATGCACCCAAATTGCGTGAAAATGTGATCACATGTCAGTTCAGTTCTATTATACTATATTTGTCTAATGAATACCCGTTTATCATCTGCATTTCTTCTTGGTGTAGCAGTTGTAATGGCCAGTAGTGTATGTAATTGGATTCCTAGCGACACAGCTCATAAGGGGACCGCGCCTACTCGTCAGCAACGATTTCGTCCAGATGTATAGTATATCGAATGCAGGCCTTGGCCAGAAATGAAAGTGACAGATGCGGGAGCTCCAGAATGGGCAAGAGTGTAGAAAATACAGCAGTTTTTGCGCGTGTCGAGCAAGGGATGAGCGATTTATGTGAACATCGTTTCGAGGCAGCAGAAAGAGTACAGAACGGTAACCATAGAGTTGTGAGGTCGATTCCCTATGCTGGAACATTTTTTTTTAATTTTCAGATTTTACATTCTTTATACTGCAAACCAAAACGAAAAAGTGCCTTATATTGTAGTTGTTAATATATTAATGGAAGGAAAGGTATAGCAAAATTTGAGACGGCAATTAGATTTCCAAGAAGAGATCCTAAGGCAAGAACTTTGTATATAAAATTAGATACTTTTATTATAGTACAATTGATGATTTACACATGCATGCATTCGCCATAAAAACAGTTTTCTTTTCTTGGAATTTTGCACATGTTATAAACGCCTCGTCTTCACAATTTCATGGTTCTTTTAGAGTTTCCATACAAGAACAAAATTGGTGTGCATTAATCGCACAGTTTAGCAGCAAGTCACACATAACGCATCATTTCGACAAATACTGGCGACGACAGATGATGATGTACTTTGATGCAGTCTTCTTGGGATGTGATTTATTTTTCTCTCTCTCGACGATTTAAGAGCGATTTTGAATCTTTTTGATCAAATTCTTCAGCTGATGATAAAAGTGGAAATCGCAGAAGTGCATTAGGTCAATGGCCTTGTCGCAGTGGGTCAACCGTTTTCCGTTAGATCACCGAAATTAAACGCCATGCTTTGCATCGTGATCAGAGCGACACAGGCGGTGCAATATCGTACACTAGACTCTCGCTAATCCGGCCATTCCTGGCACATATGGGTGCCAGATTAGCGGAAGTGCCGGATTGTTGAGTGTCTGAAATTTATTTTATTCATTTATTTTGTTTTTTATTTATTTTGAAAACATAGGGGATATACTGTACTGTATTTTACGAAGCCGAAGAATACAATTTTAAAACATAGAGGATATACTTTATTAAATCCAAAAATACATTAATTTTTAAAAAAACTTAGTCCTTGAGTGTATACTGTACATAATTATTCAATCGTATTACTCACTATGAAACATGTCCCTAATTTTTAACTGTCGCAGTGATGATACGCGACGGTGGCATGCTTTGTCACGCAACCGCTTTACAAGTATTACATCGGTACTGCATGTATCTGGTTGTTGCATAATGTACTCCAGAAAGATCTCGGCAGCTTCAGCACCAGCTGTATGAGAAATCTTTATGTTCTCTCCTCCTGTGTCCTCTTCTTCATCACTTTAATCATTACTTTATTGCACGCTTTTGATTATTTCTTCAACTGTTAAAGTTTGGTCCGTGTCACAGTTTTCCTCATTCAGCCACTTAGTAACATCTTCATATTCAATTTCTTCTCCTCCTGGAAGGTTGTAGAATATGTCAGTGTACAAAGTAATTGATAATTGCGACTAGACTGGCTCATCGCTGTCACTCACTACTGGATCCAACTCGGCATCATTGGATGGCCACAATTTTCTCCAGCTATTCATTATGGTAGCGCTCTCCACTTTATCCCATGCTTCGGCTGCTTGGAAAACAATATCACGTATGTTAATTGCTTTCCACGCCTTCAGCATGGTCTCGATAGATTCTACTGCACTGTTAGAGCATTTATGTCAGTGGGTTGAAAACAACGTGGATGTTGGGATTTTACAATCACCGTAAGCGGTAGTTTATGACTCTCATTTGCATTACAACACGCCATTAATGTCTCGCCGTTGCTTGTAACCACGAGATTCCTTCTCGTTCTTGGCAGCTAATGTTTTTGAAGGAAGCATCTTGTAAAAGGGTCCTGTTTCATCAGCATTGTACAAGGTATCAGCAGTTAAATCTTCTTCCTCTATCATCTTCCGTATCTTGCTTACAAACTCACCAGCATCTTTATCGTTAGCTGAGCGACTTTCCCCGGTGACTGTCAGCTGCCGAACGCCATGTCGTTTTTTCCTGTTTGATAGCAAACCTTCGCTCGCTGCAAACAAGTTACTACCGCCAAGTTGTTTGTTACATGAAGCTGCTTTTTCCTTTATAATCGGGCCACTGACTGGAATTCCTTTACTGCGTTGTCGTATGAACCATCTATAAACGTCCAGTTCCTCATTCTCACTCTTTCGCATAACCTTCCGTTTTCCCAACTCACTATCCATCTGTCTTGAGTACTGTCGAATAACATCTTCTTTCTTTTTGACGCCATAAATAGTTACTCGTCCAACGTCGAACTCAGCAGCAATGGCTTTCTGCGAAGAACCTCGACTTAAATTGCCAAAAATTTCGAGTTTATGCTTGAGGTCCAGCGTAACGTGTTTCCTTTTAGAAGACATGATTCCGAACTGTAGCCAGCTGCTGTGGCCGAGCGGTTCTAGGCGCTTCAGTCCGGAACCACGCTGCTGCTACGGTCGCAGGTTCGAATCCTGCTTCGGGCATGGATGTGTGTAATGTCCTTAGGTTAGTTAGGTTTAAGTAGTTCTAAGTCTAGGGGACTGATGACCTCAGGTGTTAAGTCCCTTAGTGCTTAGAGCCATTTGAATCATTTGAACCGAACTGTAAAGAAAGCTAGAATTTCAAATACAGTGTATAAAGCATTGTTTAAATAAAGATTGTTGCGCACGATAATACATTGTGCACGTGTTTTTGGGTGTGCGCCGGATTACTGAGAGGCTGGACTACTGAGGGCCGGATTAGCGAGAGTCTAGCCTATTTAGCTGTCGATACCGGACAAGCGACTTTGTAGCACAACGTCTGACCTGTACGAGAATATGCGTAATGGATGTTCGAGTACAGGTCACAGACGCACGGTTGACTACATATGGAGGTTTGTGTCTGGCCGTGAGTCGTGCACGGATAGCTGAATGGTAAAGCGACCGACAGCGATAAGCGGGCAATTCGCGTTCGAGTCCCGGTCCGGCACAAGTTTTCACTGTCGTCATTCCATTTTAAAGCTGATGGTTGTCCTCGCTCGAAACTGAGGATTCATTTAATGTATTTAATGTACGAAATTAAACGCTGTCGCCCTTGGCTAGCGCTTTGATGGGTAACCATGCGCACCTGACAAGGAGGGTGCG
The DNA here is from genome assembly GCF_023864275.1 of Schistocerca cancellata. Taxonomy (NCBI): domain Eukaryota; kingdom Metazoa; phylum Arthropoda; class Insecta; order Orthoptera; family Acrididae; genus Schistocerca; species Schistocerca cancellata. The sequence goes on along the minus strand of NC_064629.1, from coordinate 205,299,051 downwards.
CTCAGCCCTTATGAGGCAAATTGAGGAGCTACTTGACTGAGAAATGGAGGCTCTAGTCTCGTAAGTTGACAACGGCCTAGAGTGAGGTGTGCTGCTCACACGCCCCTCCAAATCCGCATCCAGTGACATCTATGGGCTAAGGATGACATGGTGGTCGGTCGGTAACCGTTGGGCCTTCAAGGCCTTTCGGACGGAATTAAGTTTTATTTTTTAGAGTTGCACTAGGAGGGTGAACTCGCGGGGAGACTGTGTGATATCAGTCCTTCTTCATCTTGAAAACTCTCGTAATTGTGGATTTTTTTATCTCCCCCGCGAGTCAATTAACAGAAGTGTTGTGTCTAGACAAGACAGCCTAGACACAATGCGAGGAAGCCGAAAGGCACGCGCTTAAACTCACGCAGGCTGGCGTGAGGTCTGAAACAGGATACGTAATGAATGCTATAAAGAAAAGTACGTAGCTTCTGGAATACTTAACTTTAATCCACATTTGTAGAACATCGCTCTTGATGATACATTAATAGAGACTCAATATCAATTGAATACGGCACCTTGCTAGGTCGTAGCAAATGTAGCTGAAGGCTATGCTAACTATCGTCTCGGCAAATGAGAGCGTAATTCTCAGTGAACCATGGCTAGCAACGTCGGCTGTAAAACTGGGGCGAGTGCTAGTACGTCTCTCTAGACCTGCCGTGTGGTGGCGCTCGGTCTGCAATTACTGACAGTGGCGACACGCGGGTCCGTCGTATACTAGCGGACCGCGGCCGATTTAAAAGCTACCACCTAGCAAGTGTGGTGTCTGGCGGTGACACCACATTCCTCCCCCGCAAATCGGCGAACGGTTGTGTTATAAGGCTTCCGCCCGCCGTGGGGAGGACCCCATGTTTACGTATGCGACGAGGTGGGGAGCATAACAACAGGCGAGGCTGTGCCACCCGCACCCGGCCATTCGGTCCGAGGGGAGCTAGGAAACGCCTGAAAACCTAGTCCAGGGTGCACGCCAACATGAGGTGTATGCGCCCGTAGATAGTCAGGAGGGGCCGAATGGTCGACCTCCATCGAGTCGGAGCACCCGACTGGCGAAGACGACAGATGGTCCGGACCGGGCAAGAGTTCCTTGGCGGAGGACAGCTGGTCACGGGAAGGTACCGGCGGCGCGTGACCCAGGGAGGCACCCGGCGGTTGCAGCGACGCGTCCACTGCGGGCGGCGCCGGCGGCGGCTGCGGGGGCGGCGCGACGCCATGGGGCAAAATGGAAGGCATCGTCGGTAACACCTGCGAGCCAGGTAGATGGGTCCCCAGGGCGCTGACTGGACGACACCGTCGCTGAAAGCAGACGGGGAGCGGCAGAACCCGTGCGACGACAGAGGCGCAGCTGATTGAGATGCCGACGCACCTCACTAGAGGCCCCCGAAACCAAATACATCGCGCGGCCGAGGCAGCGAAGAATGCGCCCTGCGAGCCAACGCCGTGAACCGCGATAGTTGCGAAAGTATACAACGTCGCCTGGAGCAAAAGCACGTGGCTGCCGCTGCACAGGAACCTGATGCGGCGGATGCAGCAAAGACATCAAGGTTCGATGAGGACGACCGTGCAACAACTCAGCCGGCGAGCGACCATCTCGGGGCTGAGAGCGATACGAAGACAAGATGAGCAATAACACGTCCTCCCGAGAATGCGACTCTTTCAACTTCAACATCTGTGACTTGAAAGTCCGGACCAAACGTTCAGCGGCACCGTTTGACTGCGGCGAAAACGGCGCGGATGTCAGATGTTGAATACCATTGGCCTGGCAGAATGACTGAAATTCTGCGGACATGAATTGTGGGCCATTGTCGGAAACAATAGTCTGTGGTAGACCTTCAATGCAAAAGATAGCGGACAACGCTTGGATTGCGGCAGAAGACGTCGTGGAAGACATCCGGACAACAAAAGGAAAATTACTGAAGGAATCGACCACAACCAACCATCGAGCATTCCAGAATGGACCAGCAAAATCTATGTGTAAGCGTTGCCAAGGGGAAGTGGCTTTCGGCCATGCAAAGAATTTCCGCGGTGGCGCGGATTGTTGTTCGGCACACGCCATGCAAGAAGAGCACATATGCGTAATCGCAGCATCTATTCCGAACCAAGTACAGTGCTGACGAGCAAGTTGTTTCGTTCGCACTATACCCCAATGTCCTTGGTGGAGAAGCTTTAAGACAGAGGACTGTAACGAACGTGGAACCACGACCCTGGACTGATCATTATCAGAACGCAACAGCAAAACACCGCGTCGTTCAAAAAGTCTCTCCTTGTGAGCAAAAAATCGGCGAACCAACGGATCCTCGATCCGGGACTTTGACAACGGCCATTGCGTAGCAATAAAACGCAAAACGGGAGCAAGGACAGGGTCGGCAGCCGTAGCTGCAGCTACACGACGAAAATCAATCGGAAACGATTCGACCACGTCATCGGTTTCCGCATCAATGAACATGCAAGCAAGTTCGGAAGAATCGAATGCTCTATCCTCAGCAACAGGCAAACGGGACAACGCATCGGCGTTTCCGTGCTTAGCAGTGGACCGATACAAGATATCGTAACGGTACTGCGAGAGGAAAATAGACCAGCGAATGAATTTCTGCGCTGTACGTGGAGGTACAGGCTTGTTCGGATGAAAAAGCGATGTCAAAGGTTTGTGGTCTGTGCTGATGGTAAAGTGACGACCATACAAGAAGTCATGAAACTTTGTAGCACCAAATACGAGAGCCAAAGCTTCTTTCTCTATCTGTGAATAATTTCTGTGCGCTGACGAGAGCAATTTGGACGCAAAGGCAATAGGGCGATCATGCGAACCATCTTTGTGCGCAAGCACAGCTCCGATCCCGAAATCCAATGCATCTACCATCAACAAAAGGGGTATCTGGGGATCGAAAGGCGTAAGGCCAGCATTAGAAAGCAACGCCGATTTCAACTGGCGAAAGGCGCGTTCGCAACCGTCGACCAGACGAATGGAACACCTTTACGGCGTAAGCGATGAAGCGGAGCTGAAATGGAAGAGGCCAGGGGGATATAGCGATGGTAATAATTTATTTTACCCAGCACACTCTGTAGCTGCTTCAAATTCTGCGGCGAAGGCAAGTCTTGTATGGCTCGAAGGTGCTCTGGACTGGGATGTATGCCTTGGGCATTGAGTACATGTCCCAGATATGGCAATTCACGAGCAAAAAACACACATTTGTCCTTCCGCAAGCGAAGACCGGTTTGTCGCAAGACCTGAAATAATGTTAGGAGGTTGGCGAAATGTTCGTCTTCTGTCTTTCCGGAGATCACAACATCGTCCAGATAGTTTGCTGCAGTAGGGACCGACGCACAAACAGTTTGTAAATATTGCTGAAACAATGCAGGGGCGGATGCACACCCGAATGGCAGTCGTTTGAAACGGTACAAACCAAGATGCGTGTTAACCACCAATACGCGCTGGGATTCGTCGTCCACCGGTATTCGCAAGTACGCATCTGCGAGGTCCAACTTCGAAAAATATTTACCCGGGCACAGTTTGTCAAAAAGATCTTCCGGGCGGGGCAAGGGAAAAGTTGCAGTCACAAGTTGTGGATTCACTGTTGCCTTGAAGTCCACACAAAGTCTCAATTTTCCGGAAGGTTTTTGCAAAATTACTAAGGGTGAGGCCCAGAGAGAAGCCTGCACGTGTTCAATTACACCTTGTGATTCCAATTCGTGTAATGTTCTTGCGACCTCAGCACGCAATGCGTGGGGAACATTGCGCGCTCTGAAAAATTTCGGTTGCGCGTTGACTTTCAGTTACAAATGTGCTTGACAGTTCTTAGCGCAACCAAGGCCCGGTGCAAAAATGTCTGCAAATTTTTCACATAGACGAGAAACACTGGCTGAAGGCACAGTCTGGTTCACTGATAGGACCTGATTTACGATAGACAAGTTAAACAACTGAAATAAATCTAAACCAAACAAGTTCACTGCAGAAGAAGAACGAAGGACGTAAAAAGACACACGTTTTGTTTGTCCCTTGTATGTTGCAAGAAGGCTGCACTGTCCTAACAAAAAAATGGTTCAAATGGCTCTGAGCACTATGGGACTTAACATCTATGGTCATCAGTCCCCTAGAACTTAGAACTACTTAAACCTAACTAACCTAAGGACAGCACACAACACCCAGCCATCACGAGGCAGAGAAAATCCCTGACCCCGCCGGGAATCGAACCCGGGAACCCGGGCGTGGGAAGCGAGAACGCTACCGCACGACCACGAGATGCGGGCGCACTGTCCTAACACAGGGATCTTGTGACCTGAATATGTAGTTAGCTTAACATTTGCGGCACGCAACGGAGGTTTGCCCAGCTGTTTGTACGTGTCTTTATTGAGCAATGAAACTGCAGCTCCGGTATCGAGCTGGAATGGCATCACGTTGCCATTAATTTCCAAGTCTACAAAAAGTTTATTGTCCTGCTGACGACAAGAGCGACTGTTTACAGTTCCGTGCAGCTCGCCCGGCGGGCCGGTTAATGTGACACACAGCTGGCGAAGGTTCAAATGATTCCTGAGCAAAGTCAAGTGTGTCTTGCCTATCCAATATGTCCATCACTTGTTGAAGGGAGGGATTGACTAGTTTCAAAATCTGTTCCCTTATGCGAACATCAGAAACGTTCTGTCCAATGGCATCACGCACCATAGTATCTGAATAAGGGAGTCCACATTCACACTCAAAAGCACAATCCCTAGTAGGGCCTTGCAAAGTTGCAACCCACTCCCGATTAGTCTGACCGGCCGTACGGTTTGTACGAAAGAGCGTATACCTTTTTGCAACTACATTAACTGATTCTTTGAAATAGGCATCCAATGCAGACAAAATTTCTTCGTAGGACAGAGTTGCTACGTCGCGTCGGGGAAACAATTTCACTATCACACGGTAGGTGGACACACCGACACAAGAAAGGAGATGAGGCTGCCGCTCGTTACCTTGAATTCTGTAGGCGGCGAGATGGAATCCAAATTAGCGTGACCACTCCGTCCAGCTTTCCAACGCCGCATCAAACGAACGAAAAGGTGGGGCAACAGCGTGTTGTGGCTGCTGTAGCGGTGGAGCGGCGGCGGCCGCATCGTTTTGCAGTGCACGTTGACCCTGGACGAGCTGTCCAAGGGCATCCAATAAGGCCTGCGTCTGCTGATTCTGCAAGCGATAAAATTCGGACAGTACATCTGGAGAATGTGGCGAAGCCATGACACAAGTAAATTAGGGCAAAGCAAGTATAAAGAACAAGATCCTTTTTGATCCTCGTCGCCAAATATGTTGTGTCTGGACAAGACAGCCTAGACACAATGCGAGGAAGCCGAAAGGCACGCGCTTATACTCACGCAGGCTGGCGTGAGGTCTGAAACAGGATACCTAATGAATGCTATAAAGAAAAGTACGTAGCTTCTGGAATACTTAACTTTAATCCACATTTGTAGAACATCGCTCTTGATGATACATTAATAGAGTCTCAATATCAATTGAATACGGCGCCTTGCTAGGTCGTAGCAAATGTAGCTGAAGGCTATGCTAACTATCGTCTCGGCAAATGAGAGCGTAATTCTCAATGGACCATGGCTAGCAACGTCGGCTGTACAACTGGGGCGAGTGCTAGTACGTCTCTCTAGACCTGCCGTGTGGTGTAGAGATGGGCAAAACTGTTCTTTTCAGAGATCAGATCAGAACTGTTCACTCCCTGAAATGAAATAGCTCTTTTTCATGACTCACCACTCATTCACAATAGAAAATAAATGGAAGGCACATTGCCCTTTAAACTTGTTTTATTCCAGTACTATACCTGTATTTTGATCTTATTTGATCCTATTTTGAAGTAACACAGATAATGAGTAAGAGTTTTGTATTGTTTATTGAAATTTCCATGATATGACAAAGTTTTTGATTATTGATTTATTTTGCACTATCGTGGTTTTTTGGGTGATCGGAAAATGTTGTAACTTGAGACTTACATTAACAATACATTTGGCTATAATGCATTAAAATTTCATTAACCTTGTACAAATACATTGCAAGCCATATATTTTTAAAGTGAACATTTCCTTCTGAAGACGCCTATAATCGCAAAATCCGTACCAGAATAAGAAAAAAAAATATGAATTTGACTGTAAGACTAAAGTGCTGCATATAGCCTTACGCAGAATAAAACAAGGAAAATATTGGTGTATCACATTTTGCGATACGTTTATCGGTTCGCTTGTAATTAAAGCAGAAATTCAAGTGCCCATAATAAAAATCCTATAGTAAGAGGAGTCTTCAAGAACCTAATCTGATCAGTTTAAACAAATAAAAATTAAATAAAAATAAATGATGTATACATAACATAATAATGTAATATACATAGCGGTATTACTACGAAGAACAATATCCAGTAGAGACAAACTCCGATGCAGAGGCACTGAGTCAAGCAGGTCGAGCCGCGAACTGTATTACTGCGTGAGCTAAGACTGCAGAGACCAGAGTGACACCTGAGTTCCTTTGCTCAACGCTCTGGCTAGAGTAGAGAACGGTGGGATGAGCGTTGAGCGGGCTAGTTCCGTGGGTGGGGGGAGCGGTGAACGGCCACCAGTCACCCGCTCCGAGACAAATCGTCCGTTCTCTTGCGAGCAGGTCGTTGCAAGTAGTTCTTATGTTCTCCGCTAGGAGGCTCTCTGTCCTGTTGCTCGCATCAACTGCCCAGAGGGCAGGACGTGCAACTGAAACGATCGCCGACAGAGTGCGATGCTAAGTTAAGCTGCGCCAGACACTGAACGTGGCAGAAGAAGGACAGAGACGGCACGGCATATGTGAAACACAAAATCCAATGGGGCACTGCACAATGCAGGCAGCCAAGGTAGAAGCAGGGCAGAGGCCGGCGCTGGCTGTGTTGTGTGGCGTGCAGTGTGCTGTGACCAGCAGAGGCCCCGCTGATATGCTCCGTCTCTCTCTCTGCCTGGGAAACGTTTGGAGCTACCGTTCTTTTTTTCTGAATGACTGATTGTTCACTCCTTTGAAAGATTCAACTCTATGAATCAGTTCAGGAGCGGATCCCCCATCTCTAGTGTGGTGGCGCTCGGTCTGCAATTACTGACAGTGGCGACACGCGGGTCCGTCGTATACTAGCGGACCGCGGCCGATTTAAAAGCTACCACCTAGCAAGTGTGGTGTCTGGCGGTGACACCACAAGAAGGAAGTTGTTTTTCTGCACATAGGATTTCATCACACCAAATACAATATATTAAGCATTATCTCGGTTTATTTGCAGTGTGATAACATACAAAAATTGTTCAAATGGTTCTGAGCACTATGGGACTTAACATCTATGGTCATCAGTCCCCTAGAACTTAGAACTACTCTAACCTAACTAACCTATGGATATCGCACAACACCAAGTCATCACGAGGCAGAGAAAATCCCTGACCCCGCCGGGAATCGAACCCGGGAACCCGGGCGTAGGAAGCGAGAACGCTACCGCATGACCACGAGCTGCGGACAGTAACATACAGTTTCTACGTTACTTACACAGATAGATATCAGCATAGGCATTCGATTCCACGTCCCTCATATACTGTTCTGCATTCTTTCCGTTGCGCGAACCGCTATTTGGAACTTGCGCAAATTTAAATGGCTTAAGCCTCGCCTGACTCGCGCTAAAAGTCCTATTTTTTCTAAACGCTTGGCCATGTGGAGCTCCATCGTCTGTGATTTTTTTGTGGCGAAGCCCTGCAAATACCATAAATCTGGACGAAATCGGTGATGACGAGTAGGCGCGGTCGCCTTAGCAGTATGTCGTTTTTGAGGGGCGTAGGACGTCAAACGGGCCGTCTGGGAGCAGGAGAGACACCACAGGACAATTTAATTTCCACTGTCTATACTTTTACGAATAAATTCATAAAACTTTGTCAGTATGACCAAGAAGGATTCAGGTTTCACAATCATAGCAGTGGAAATTCAAAAACATAAGAAAATAATTTTTTTTTTGCGTGAAAGTTCATCATTTTTTCACTTCTATTGGCTGCGTTTGTTGCTATAGGTACACATTTCTTCATAAGTAAGAGAGATACTTCGATGAATTTTGCACAGAATACAAACCATACTTACAGGTGTATGAAACTCTAGAAATTATTTAATTTACGAAAAAAATGAATGTGCTGTTATATTTTAAACTTCATGTTTAGAAAAAAACTCAAATTTTCTCAATTTTCACCACAGTTTTTACTAGATTTGGAAAATTCTAGAGTTTCATACACCTGTAAGCATGGTTTGTATTCTGTGCAAAATTCATCGAAGAATCTCCCTTACTTATGAAGAAAAGTGTACCTATAGCAACAAATGCAGCCAATGGTAAGTGAAAAGAGGTGAAATACAAGTGTAAAAAAATAAATAATTTTCTTATATTTTTGAACTTCCACCACTATAAGTGCAAATCCTGAATCCTTTCTGGTCATTCTGACAAAGTTTTATGAATTTATTTTTAAAAGTATAGACAGTGGAAATTAAAATGGCCTGTGGTGTCTCTCCTGCTCCAAGTCGTCCCGTTTGACGCCCAACCCCCGTTAATGGAGAGGCAGCGTCAGTAGTGAAGATAGCGAGTGTTTAGCCGTAAGGTAATGGTACAAGACCTCTGCTACTCACGATATACATAAACAGGTGAGCCCAAATACTGTTCAAATGGCTCTGAACACTGTGCGACTTAACTTCTGAGGTCATCAGTCACCTAGAACTTAGAACTAATTAAACCTAACTAACCTATGGACATCACACACACCCATGCCCGAGGCAGGATTCGAACCTGCGACCGGAGCGCCAAATACTGTAACCGTCTGCTTAATAGAGAGAGGCATGAGTTCGGGGTTTCCAGAAGTAGGTCATGTGACACCAGAAGCCCAAGTCATGCTTTTCCCGTAAGTTACAATATCTTCAGAAAAGACTTCGTAATATTTAAATTAGAAAACATTTCTTGGTATTGCCACACTGCATTTGATATCCTCTCAATTTAGGTTATCGTCAGTTATTTTTCTGCTCAAATGGTAAAACTTATAGACTGCTTTCATTGTCTCATTCCCTAATATAGTTCACTCAGCATCGGCTGATTTAGTTAGACTAAATTCCATTACTCTTGTTTTACTTTTGTTGATATGCATCTTATGTGGCTAACATTTGGCCGAAATAAACATGTACACTTTTTGAATGTTGATAACTACGATATAACTAATAAGAGGCGTCAGCATATTGTGTGGAACAACCTTTGTTCTTACAGTTGCTGAAAATAATATAAAAAATATTGTGTTGGCAGAAGAGCCAACACCGTGTTGCTAGAGGAGGCCGAAATGCACGCGTTTAACTCACGCAGGCTGGCGTGAGGTCTGGAACATTACAATGTAATTAATATAGCAAATAAAGTACGTAGTTGATGTAATACTTAGCTTTATTCCATAATTGGTGAACGTCGGTCTGACGGTACAGGCTTTATAAGATAACCAGCAAAAGATAAATGGCGCCTTGCTAGGTCGTAGCAATTGACGTAGCTGAAGGCTATGCTAACTATAGTCTCGGCAAATGAGAGCGTAGTTGTCAGTGTAGCATCGCTAGCAAAGTCGTCTGTACAACTGGGGCGAGTGCTAGGACGTCTCTCTAGACCTGCCGTGTGGCGGCGCTCGGTCTGCAATCACTGACAGTGGCGACACGCGGGTCCGTCGTATACCAGCGGACCGCGGCCGATTTAAAGGCTACAACCTAGCAAGTGTGGTGTCTGGCGGTGACACCACAAAAAACACACCGCTTCGACAGTTGTAAAGCAGAGACACAAACAGTAGCTTCGGATTGCATGGATACTATGACCCACAGGCTATTACAATCATATCTGTCATAGCATCCTGTGTTCTTGACTGTGGAGCGTCAATGACGTACTGCGTGTGTTGAAAAAAATTGTGTTAAACCAGGAGATCTAGGTGAATGCTTTACACTGTCTGACGACTGATTCACTTCACAACCCATTTTTCGTCCAGAAAAAAGCCTTCAGATGGGTGGAGTTAATCCACATGTGACAAAATGCTTTCGTGAAATATGGTTTAGTAATTCTTTATGTTCCCTTTTTTTTGTTAATTGATTTATTTATCATCGCGTTCTACATATTTTAGATACATATATTACAGTAAACAAGTTATACTGCATTTAGAAATTAAAAATTACAGTAGTACAGATAAGAACATGCACAGAGTTTATGTTCGTTCAGATATGTACGACAAACAAATAGGAACTGTTGGAAAATACATTTAGTTATGAGCGCTAGCAGCAATGACCACGAGAGAAGGAGGTAGACACACAAATAGTAAATGCAAGGGAAAGGAAAGTGGCGTGACTAGTACAGAAAGGAAAAGAGAAGTAAGCGTAACTGGGAGAAGATAGGATCATTGGCTTTATCATTTGACATACGAGAAGTTGGCAATGTACGTTAATTTTTGAGAAATAGTTATGAAGTTAAAGAAAAGAAGTATTTCAGCTTTTCTCAAAAGCTGTAGGGCACTGAATTGTGTGCATAGTGTAAGGCAGCCTGTTCCAGAGGCGGACAGCAGCAACAGCGAAGTAGTCTGCAAATGTTTCTATTTTACGAATGGTCGCAGCTGTCATACTAGCTAAGTAGGGCCTTGTGTTTCGATCCTGATGAGACTGCAAAATTCCCTCGCTGTACCAAACCTATATAAAAGTTCCTCAATTTATCTCCAAATTGCATAGAAAGTAATATAGGTGACGTACAGTTTAAATGGGCATACGTTCCCACCCGAGGCTGCGCTAGTGAAACAACCCTTTAGTGGATTATCTTAATGAATCGGCACGTAGGATTTCCTCCTATCTGTTTCTGTGAATCTCCCATAGACGTTGTCCCTTGAAGAAGCTCTTCTAGTGTGTTAGATTCCTCAGAAGATGCAAGCAGGCTAGCTGTGTTTATAAGTGGACAAGCGGATAGCTAATTTACTTGAAATAAGTCCTGGGATGCCATTACAACGCGTTTATTAGCAAAATAACCATAACAATTTAATATTTTGAAATGACCCTCTCAAAAAGGTAATAAAATTCGAGAGCATGGTAAGACCGACTATCATGTAAGAACAAGTTCCGAGTACACCCTATCGCCGACTGGCGAGATTGGTGCGTGGCCGAAATCTCTTGCTTACGTCGTAAAACTTTGTTCATCTTCGTACATCTCCGGTAATTTAAAGATATTGACTTGTCTACCGAATTAACTGGTTTAATACAAAGCAACATTATGTTATTTAAATCCTGATGAGCCGTAGGCTCCTCCTAGTATTTGTTATGTCAAAAGTAACTAATATTTAGTAAAGAAAATTCTGAGTTTCGCGTCAGAACACTGGTGGCAAGATTCGCTCTCAGGGCTTGTTTACTTCCCCCCACTCCTATGACTCACTACTACGCCATTTTTTCCTATCGTCACCACTACCTTCATGGGAACCAGCTTTCTATTCGGTGCAAACGTATTCTGTAGCGCTGCTTAAGGCAGTGAACTACTTCTGCTGTCTGCCGAGTTCTAGTAAACGTGAAATTTAGGAAATAAAATACGTTTCAGAACAGGAGGAACCTCACACGATGGCAGATATTTCATCTCTGATGTGGGGTTCTGGGATGCTTGTGGACTCAGGAGCCGATGAAGTAGATATAATTTATGGTAGCCACGGAACTTGTCTGGCCGCAACCGTCCTAACTGGGCTTACGAAACACTGGGATGGCCATATCGACGAATGTTGCAGATATAACGCACCCAAGCACTCACTGTTAGTTCTAACAGTCTAATGTTTCCACGACTTGTGCTATGCTGGATTACACGACCTTGCAGCAGTGGTAACACTGGTTACCATCAGATCACGGAAATTAAGCGCTGTCGGGCTTGGCTAGCACTTGCATCGGTAACCGTCCAGGTCTGCTGAGCGCTGTTGGCGAGCGGGTTTCACGTAGCCCTAGCGAAGCCAATAAAGAGCTACTTGATTGAGAAGTAGTGGCTGTAGTCACGAATGCTGACAACGGCCGGGAGAGCGGTATGGCGACCACATGCCCCTCCACATTCGCAGCCAGTGACGCCTGTCGACTGAGGGTGGCACAGTGGTCGGTCGGTCCCGTTGGGCTTTCCGAGGCCTGTTCGGACGGAGGAGGAGGAGGAGGAATGGAGCTTCGGTAGAATGAGTAATCACACGAGTTTATCTTTTGCATTGTGTGGAAATATGTTCGAAACTCTTTGAGGGCGTAGAGCCAAGCGGGAGTCTGCACATGGAGACGATATTTTCAGTTCATTTGAGGTACTCAAATTCTTCACTGTTTTCTGATATGGTACCGATATACCGTGGCGTAGAAATGATGGCAACTGTTCGTGGAATCCTAAACTTATTTTGGGACAGTACTCAGTGAAAGGAATTAGATACAATACAAGGAATTAATGGAAGGAAATCGAGTAGGAAACCGATCAAAGTGTCCACTCGGATAGCTGCTTAAGTACCGGCTTTTATCGAGATGGACGAAGATTATGATCAAATTCTACCTTAGGAACTATGTGGGGAAGAGACATGGGCAATGACACAAAATATAGAAAGAAAATTCCTGCCTTTTGAGAACGCTGTTCTGAGACATAATTTTGGACCAGTGAAGGATGGAGACGACTGGAGAAAAAGAAAAAACCGCGAAGTGCAGGAGTTGTACGAATCTCTGGACATTGTGTCAGTGATTGAAGAGGGGAGTCTGAAGTCGTACTAGCACTTAATGCGTCAAGAAGGCCAGATCATCAGCCAGTTAGTGGAAGATGACATCAAAGGAGACGGACGAAGGGGAACACCATAGCTCAGATGGATTGACGGGGTCAGAGAAGATATGGGCACGATGGGACTAGCTGGAGTAGAATTCATGAACCGGAGAACATGTAGGAGACTGATTGGCGAGGCTAAAGAACGACTGCACTTTGTGTGGCCAAAGTAAGTACAAGCATGTTTCAGATACGTGAGACAAATACATCACTTACTGTGTCAACTCTAGCGGAATACGAACAGAAACCAATGTTGTCATCCTCGTAAAAAACAAAAGTGAGTCCCATAACTTTCTCTCTGTAGACGGAGCAGCTCTACAATACATAAATGTATCACGAATACATAAAAAATAAAAAGAAAACTACATGGGAAGATATTTGAAATAGAAAATGTGAAGAGGTGTATAAGTCTAATACTTCATACAACGATTAATACACCAGAATTGCATCGGCAAGGCCCAGGTTAATTCGAAGTCTGGCAATCCATATTATGTTTTTGGTGATTGCCCTAAATCACTTTTCTTTGAAAAGAGTGCGGTCAGCTTCCTTCTCCACCACTGTCAAATCCGAATTGTGTTCTCTTTGTAATTACCTTGTCGCCAATGAGACGTTAAACGCTGACCCTCCTTACTAATCCTTGCTATGAGATATGTTCTCCATTTTCTGTAGTCTGATCCCTTGCACAAACCCACCTTTTTCTGGCTGGCGTCTTATTTGAAAAAGTGACCACTGGGTCAGCTGTGTATTTCTCTTTCTTTCAGGCATGTCTGAAAGGTGCACGAAACGCACAGTCTACATCTACATCTACACGTATACGTCGCAAGCCACCATATGTTGCATAGGGGAGGGCACCTTGCACCACAGACAGTCATTTTCTGGCATGTTCTACTCGTAAACGGAGAGACGGGAAACGACTGCGAACGAGTCCTAATGCCTATTATCTTCACCGTCCTTACCTGAGATGTACTTTGGTGGCATTAGAATTATTCTTCAGTCAGTCGCAAATGCTGGTTCTCTAAGCTTTCTCAATATTCGCAAAAAGAACACAGTCTTCCCTCCATAGATTCCTAATTTGAGCTCACGGAGCGTTCCAGTAATAGGAGTTGGTCTAACCTACCGGTAACAAATCTCACAGCACGCCTCTGAATTGCTTCGATATCATCTATTAATCTGACGTGGTGGGGATCCATACACTCGAATAATACTGAAGAATGATTCGCAGAAGTATTCAATACGCGGTCCCCTTTACAGACGAACTACTTTTTCCTATATTTTTCCAGTAATCCGAAGTCGAGCATAGGCCTTCCCTATGTGCTCATTCTATTTCATATCACTTTACAAAGTTACTTTTAGAAATCCCGTGAATCTGACTGTGTCAAGCAGCACATCACTAATACCGTATTCGACCATTACATGATTGTTTATCCTACTCATCTGCTTTAGGTTACATTTTTCTACATTTGGAGCAACAAACAGAAATTCTGTCTAAGACATTCTACATCCACCTATAGTCACTCAACAACGACACTTCCCAGTACACTACAGCGTTAGTTGGAAACAGAAGCAGACTGCTGTTCACCCAGTCGTTTATGTGTTTAGAGAGCCGGCCGGTGTGCCGAGCGGTTCTAGGCGCTTCAGTGTGGAATCGCGCGACCGCTACGGTCGCAGGTTCGAATCCTGCCTCGGGCATGGATGTGTATGATTTTCTTAGGTTAGTTAGATTTAAGTAGTTCTAAGTTCTAGGGGACTGATGACCTCAAAAGTTAAGTCCCATAGTGCTCAGAGCCATTTGAGCCATTTTTGTTTCGAGAACAAGAGTCGTTCACTCACACGTCGTTGGGGCTCTCCTGGCGGTACCGTTGTCTCTGATGAACACTAGCCGTCGAGGACAACGAACTGGGTTCTATTACTTAAGAAATATTGGAGACACTCATATATCTGATAACCAATGCCTCATGCTCGAACCGTTGTTAACAGTCTGAAGTAGAGCATTGTGTGCAACGTTTCCCAGAATTCTAGAAATATGCAATCTGCCTGCGTTTCTCATACCCGGGAGTCTTTCTTCAGTCGCTTGGCACCTTGCGGTGGGCGAGAGAGTCTCGATAAATGCAAGCTAAGGAAAGGGCCAATGTCGAAGAGCACTCTCTGTGAAACAGAACTGGTTCGGACCTGGCTTCTTAGTTGTTTTCAATTCTTTCAGTTCCGTCGTAGCTATGATTAGAGCATGTTCACTAATCTTTGTCCCTATACTTACACTGTCGATACGATCAGGTCTGTTTGTAGCTACAAGATCTAAAATATTTTCACTAGAGTTATTGAACTGGATGCTGTAGTTACTTTTCAGAAAATGTGTTCAGAACTACTTCATAAGTAATGAATCCATAGCCGTCTCAATCTATATTCCGTAGGTCTAAATTGCTTCCGTCCGCCCGCGGTAGCTGAGTGGTCAGCGCGACATGCTGTCAATCCTAAGGGCCCGGGTTCGATTCCCTGCTGGGTTGGAGATTTTCTCCGCTCAGGGACTGGCTGTTGTGTTGTCCTAATCATCGTCATTTCATCCCCATCGACGCGCAAGTCGCCGAAGTGGCGTCAAATCGAAAGACTTGCACCAGGCGAGCGGTCTACCCGACGGGAGGCCCTAGCCACATGGCATTATTATTAATTGCTTCCAACTAATATTGCATGATCGGGAAGCAGAAACTTTCTTTGAATGATTTTCCAACTGTTACGGTGGAGTCTGGTGGCATTTAAAAATATACTATGATTAACTTGATTTGCCTAGTTCGGTTACTCGTGTCCACATAACTTCGCAGTCAGACTTAATTTCCTAGATGGAAATAATTTTTTTGTTTATTTCAATGAACACTCTTCCCTCCTAAGATGTCTAACCGGTTTTCTGTATAGTTTCCAGACCTCATAAAATATTTCGGAACTTACTACTTCGGATTTCATCCAGCTCTCGATTCCGAGTTCACTAAGACCACGACAACTTTCTAGGAGGGAGTTAAATTCAGGGACTTTGTTACAAATGCTTCGGCAATTTATAGTTAACATCTTGAGATTCTAAGTACCTTTACTTTTTAGGCACTCTGATTTCATTCTATGCGTATCGACTGGCGAGTGCCTAAAGGAGTTGAACTAGAAGTCCACAAGTACTCTCTACTCGAGTTGCTTCCTCTGCATAGCGTACTCCTGAACTATCAACGAAAAAACAGAACGTCGTTACATAATAGCACTAGGCTTGTAATGCATTTATAATAGAGGTTTTATTTCAAGCTCGACAAGTTCAACAGCAAGTGGTGTGCATACAACGTTTTCAACAATAGCAAAAGCAAATCGTAACACGTTTCATTTCTGGGTTGCAGAAAAGACAATTTCTGAAACTGGTATGCGGCAAGAAATCAAATTTATCTTAGAGTACAGAAGAAACGGGCTTGAAACTTTGATGATGATGGATCTGTACTATTGCCTTGAAAACGGTCCTGCATGTGTTTTCAATAATTAGTATAGATGTAACAGTCTTCTCTGTCTTATTTCTAGTTGTTTGAACAGAGGAAAATACAGTGTGTGGACATACAGAAGAATTTATTTCTTAGGATGAAGAATTAGCTTTAAGCACTTTGAATATGTAGTAACTGAAAGCGTTAATAACGACAAGGAAAGAATATTTTATGAAGAGATTAGCATCAGATACGAATTAAGAAACGCTGCTGAGAATATGAGAAGTTGAAAGAAATAGCTGTAAGATAAATTTAATGTTATTAAGATGACTATCTTACACACAGTGCGAAGCTGGTCACACTTCGCCGGCGATGGACGGTAAAAGATAAAATCAAACTTGGAAACTGACGAGATGCAGTGAAGTCCCTCCACCGTGTGCCGTATACTTCAAAAAGCAGCAAGGAAATGAATGACTTTACGCGAGATTTTTTGATTTAACAACGTACTCTAGAACCCTGACTAACGTTATGTGCTGTGACATTAAGACCCCCTTCTAACAGAGGAGAATGTAATATGTACAGAAACAAAAAAAAAAAAAAAAAAAATACATTGAAAGTAAGTTAATTACTATGTGTGAGAATAACGTTATTCGTGTATATGAACGGACGCAGTGTAAAAATCTATAGTAATAACTTGAGTAAGAGGAAAGTAAAGTTATGGAGTGAAGGTAAAGAGCAACTGCAGTTACACACAGGCATATACTGGAAGTCGTTCATTCTACGGTTTATTAGTCTAATGGAATGCGCTTTGCGGAACCGATTACTATCTCGTCTCGCACCGCCTTCGCCAATATCACCCGTATCGTGTTATTGCTGTTACGGCACATTCTCAACGCTGAAGCTAAAACTGACAGTATTTGAAGGTCAATGGCATGTCGATTTCGACTGATTGTGTGTATTGTCTTCTATGTATCTGCACGTTAAATCGCTTCCATGTTCCGTATGTGATACGGAATTAGGAATGAAGCATTCGTGGAGCGAACAATAATAAATTTGAATATAGAGAAGCAGGAGGCATCAGGAACAATGGAAAATACTATATGCACCCTACAGATTAATGGAAGATTCAGAGAAAGCTTTAAATAGAGTATTATAATTTGAATACCCAAAATGAATTTGACATAATAAGAAAAACATAGGTATGCAGCCTTAAAGTCAACCTTCTTTTTTATACTTTAGCAGTTTGTTGTATAAAGGACTCTCAGTAACATGGATGCATTAATGAAACTTGAGAGTACGTAAATGAAGTCATTAGACCTCTACATGTACGCTATATCGTCACGTACTGCGACACGCAGACTATGATCAAGGAGTGAGGGATACGGCTACAGTGACTCCATAGATTATAAGAATGAATGTACAAAACGTTTCGATGGGAAAATAAACAAATCCAGAAAGCTCTCAAAGCTTATAAGGGGTGGAAAAAATCACCTAATCGACATAAGTTCGAAGAATGAAAGGAACGACCTTAGAGCGACTTCATGCACTAGAACGGTGTATAAAGAGAGGCGCATACGAGGTTATTGCAGGTGGAATGCTTCACTGGTGTACTGTATATTTTCCGCATAACTGTTAATGAATTATTACATTTCAGCTCTTTTCACAACGATGAAAATTTTGAGTGCTCCTTTTCCCGAGGACATTGCGAAGCCACTGATCAAAGTAATATCGTGTGTCATTAAAGCAGAAATTCTGCTCGTTGCGTTTGATCTTTTTCTTGAATTTACTACGTCTTGGTACCCGTGATAACATGCCGTTACGTTCGGTATCCTCAAGGTGAAATTGGTCGACCGGACAATTCCATACGAATACACTTTCTGTAAAGTTGAAAAAAGAAGGATGAAGGAAGTGTTTAATGTCCCGTCGACAACGGGTTCACTAGACGGAGCACATGCTTGGATTAGAGCAGAATAGGGAAGAAAATCTGCCATGCCGTTTTAGTGGAACCATCCCGGCATTTGCCATAAGCGGTTTAACAAAATCACGGAACACCTAAATTTGGATGGCCGGATAAAGGTTTGAACCGTCGTCTTCCCGAATGAGAGCCCAGAGTTGTAAACACTGCGCTGACTCGCTGGGTTGTAAAGTTAATATCATCTAAGTAATTGCTGTTTACTGTAGTAGAAACTATCGCATCACATTTCTGTGCTAACACCCATTACCAAAACTGCGTCATATGACATTCTCTTTCCTGTATCAACAGTGGTTGACAAACAGGCCTCACTCAGGGAAATAAAGCTGCTGATTCGAAAGGTTTCCGTGGTTAATATTCTAAACTCTTATTTTGAAGCGACTATGTTAAACCAGTGTTATATCTATAAAATTTCTTGGTTATACGTTATACAATCATATGTAAACTTGGAACGTAAAAGAGAGAGAGAGAGAGAGAGAGAGAGAGAGAGAGAGAGAGAGAGAGAGAGAGATTGTCAGGCGGTGAACCAACTTCCCTTCATCTGAATCGACGTTACAAATGAGGCGTGAAATTTGTTCAAATGAATGTCAGGTTAATGATTAATCAGTACGTAAATGCGTAAATGACTGTCCAGAAAACGTGAAAACTTCGCGTTCATTCTGGGTGGATTGCAACATTTCCGTGGATTTAATAATTTATTCCGTGTTAATTGCAAAGCAACAAAATAATCAAATTAACAACTAGTCTGTTTCACTCACAGAAGTTCTGCGCCGTCGTTATCTCACTCAACGTCGGCGGAATATTGGGTAGTTAACAACACACGTCTCAATGGCGGTGTCATTAATGCGGAGGAATACGTGCAGTGCACTGTAAATGATTATAGCCATAGACATTTAGACACCATAAGTTATTGTGGATAAATTGTCTAGAAATTACTGTGAGCAGACGAAACTGTCCGATAAAAATGTTGCCTGACCATGTTAATGCTGCTAGAAGTCTTTCGCGATAGACTCCTTGGATAAAAGAGTTCTCGGTTAACTTGCTGTGTTAAATTCCAATAAAATCCCAAGCTTTCAATGAATGCCACCATCGTCCTCATCAGGAGCTACGTCTGAATTTCGTGAAACTGGCGAGGCTCTTACTTTCACACCAAGTGGACGGCACCTGAGGTGACGCCCTCTTCAACCATAGATTACGTTTGCGCTTGCTGTCTAACGTCGCCTGCAGCGCCGCCACCTACATCAGGCGATAAACTACGACAATTCTTGCACTGTGCTCTTTCTGTATCAAGTGCACTCTTCCATGCATTGTTATGTGCACAGCTGGTATCTCCATTGAAGTTTTTATCACATAGTCTAATTTCAATTGCTTTCCTGATTGCAGCATCCCAACAGTTCGATGTGTGAGCAAGAATTCTCGTTTGTTCAAACACAATCTTGTGTTTATTTGACAGACTGTGCTCGTCCATTGCAGATTTTTCGAAGTTCGTGTATTTAAGGGGACTCTGATGCTCATCACAGTGATCGGCAACAGTACTTATAGCTCCACGTAACTGCTACTATAATCGCAAGAAATATTATAAATCCTGGTACTTTCAGGCCGATATTATCTTTAACAGGTCGCAACATTTTTTTAGTTTAGAGTACGTCGTAAAACCTTGATAACAGGCACCGGCTATGCACTCAGCAGTGCATCAAAACGTGCGCTTGATAAATAAAGAACGCAGAACAAGACTTCTGATAATGTACCGCCATATGTTAAGTGGTGCCCCTGCAAGCGACGCTGGGCAGCAAGCGCAAACATAATCTATGGATGCAAAGGGCCCCACCTCTGCATACATCCAGCCAATTGGATGCCTTCCTCTGGGTATAAAGGTGGGAACCTCACCAGTTTCACGATAGTGAGACTTAACACCGGCGAGGATGACGTAGACAATAGTTGAAAGTTTAGGATTTTATCTGAATTCGACTGGCAAGTTAACAGAGAACTTTTCATCCATTGTCAATGCTTTTTAATATTTCTCACTTTTGTAGTAAATATGTCATTAAAGTACTCGAGTGTTTGTTCGAGATGTATCAGAGCTGGTCCGTTCATTTTTAGCAACAATGAACAATGAAATGAATGAACGGAAGTATGGTATAATTACACTGCGTTCAGTAAATTCAGCCCTGAATCGCTCCAGATACCACAGACACGTATGCTAATACATGTATTAGGGACAAACGACAATGCAGGTTCAGCGCGAGACAGCAGAGCTTAATACGAATTGATTCATAGAAGGCGTTGACTGATACAGAAAAGCCGGTCTGTTGTGAATTCTGGCTGTCAATGCAGCGTGAGATTGGTCCTCGCTAGTATGGCGCCTGGCCGTTCAGAGAAGCAGCAGGATGACGTTGATGTCCACCGCCACAATGACACAATGACAATACACTGATTGTTCTGCTGGCAGCTTTAAACGGGTCTCTAAATTTTCTCAATAGTGTTCCTCGAAAAGAACGTCGCCTTCCCTCTAGGATTCCCGTTTGAGTTTCCGAAACATCACTGTAATATCAATTGTAGCAGCACACCTCTGAACTGCTTCGAGGTCTTCCTTTGATCCGACCTGGTGGGGATCCCAGACATGCGAGCGGTACTCAACAATTGGTCGCACAAGTGTTCTATAAGCGCTCTGCTTTACCCCTGTGCGTTCCCATCTTGATGAAACGCTATCGTCGGTTACGATTGTAGGGAGCACAGGATAATCAAGACCGGACAGTAATAAAAGGAAACTTGTCACCTGGTCGGATGAAACACATTTCATGTTACACCAGGTTGATGGTCGTGTCTGGATACTGTCTGGATACGCCATTATTCAGGTGAAAAATGCACCTCGTCTCGGACGCTGGCTGGTGGGAGCAGTATTATATTATGAGAGCATCCACCAGGACTTCCATGGCACCTATAGTAGTAATCAAAGTCACCATCATTAGAATGGTCTACGTGAACATTACTGAGTACCACTTGCATCCCTTGCTGCTTGATGTCTTCCCCGACGGTGATTGTATCTTCCAGCGGGATAATTGCCCGTGTCACAAGGCCAGAATCGTGTTACAGTGGTTTGGGGAGCATGATAGTGAACTCACGTTGTCGTGTTGGTTGCCAAATTTCGGCTGATCTGAACCCCATGGAGCACAAGCAGGACGCTTTCGGAAGCCAGCTCCGCGGCCAAGAACCACCAGCCCGTAATTTACGGGAAAACGTGAGCTGTGCGTAGACATCTGCTGCCACATACCATCGAACTCATGAAAGACAGAATCGCAAATGTATCTCATTCACAAGGTGGAGCAACACGCTATTACAGTGTTGGTCATAATGTTTTGGCTCTTCACTGTGCGTCAGGCTTTCCGTTGCGTCGAAAGTAATGCATGCAGCCGCTAGTCGACAGCATGTGGTCCTGATGGTTCTGCATCTTCTGGTACTAGTGGTGGGGTACGCATCCGACAGTTACATCTTGTCAGTGGTGTCTGGTAATGACCCTGGTGTATGTCAATGACACTTGGTTGAGCAAATATACACTCCTGGAAATAGAAATAAGAACACCGTGAATTCATTGTCCCAGGAAGGGGAAACTTTATTGACACATTCCTGGGGTCAGATATATCACATGATAACACTGACAGAACCACAGGCACATAGACACAGGCAACAGAGCATGCACAATGTCGGCACTAGTACAGTGTATATCCAACTTTCGCAGCAATGCAGGCTGCTATTCACCCATGGAGACGATCGTAGAGATGCTGGATGTAGTCCTGTGGAACGGCTTGCCATGCCATTTCCACCTGGCGCCTCAGTTGGACCAGCGTTCGTGCTGGACGTGCAGACCGCGTGAGACGACGCTTCATCCAGTCCCAAACATGCTCAATGGGGGACAGATCCGGAGATCTTGCTGGCCAGGGTAGTTGACTTACACCTTCCTGAGCACGTTGGGTGGCACGGAATACATGCGGACGTGCATTGTCCTGTTGGAACAGCAAGTTCCCTTGCCGGTCTAGGAATGGTAGAACGATGGGTTCGATGACTGTTTGGATGTACCGTGCACTATTCAGTGTCCCCTCGACGATCACCAGTGGTGTACGGCCAGTGTAGGAGATCGCTCCCCACACCGTGATGCCGGGTGTTGGCCCTGTGTGCCTCGGTCGTATGCAGTCCTGATTGTGGCGCTCACCTGCACGGCGCCAAACACGCATACGACCATCATTGGCACCAAGGCAGAAGCGACTCTCGTCGCTGAAGACGACACGTCTCTATTCGTCCCTCCATTCACGCCTGTCGCGACACCACTGGAGGCGGGCTGCACGATGTTGGGGTGTGAGCGGAAGACGGCCTAACGGTGTGCGGGACCGTAGCCCAGCTTCATGGAGACGGTTGCGAATGGTCCTCGCCGATACCCCAGGAGCAACAGTGTCCCTAATTTGCTGGGAAGTGGCGGTGCGGTCCCCTACGGCACTGCGTAGGATCCTACGGTCTTGGCGTGCATCCGTGCGTCGCTGCGGTCCGGTCCCAGGTCGACGGGCACGTGCACCTTCCGCCGACCACTGGCGACAACATCGATGTACTGTGGAGACCTCACGCCCCACGTGTTGAGCAATTCGGCGGTACGTCCACCCGGCCTCCCGCATGCCCACTATACGCCCTCGCTCAAAGTCCGTCAACTGCACATACGGTTCACGTCCACGCTGTCGTGGCATGCTATCAGTGTTAAAGACTGCGATGGAGCTCCGTATGCCACGGCAAACTGGCTGACACTGACGGCGGCGGTGCACAAATGCTGCGCAGCTAGCGCCATTCGACGGCCAACACCGCGGTTCCTGGTGTGTCCGCTGTGCCGTGCGTGTGATCATTGCTTGTACACCCCTCTCGCAGTGTCCGGAGCAAGTATGGTGGGTCTGACACACCGGTGTCAATGTGTTCTTTTTTCCACTTCCAGGAGTGTAGATTATTGTCGATCGTCTCCAATAGTTTGAGATCTGTGCTACTACCTAGAGATGGAATGGCGGGAATGCAGTTCCTGGTCAGCCTCTCTCTGTATTCGGTTGACTTAAGATTCTCCCATTAATCGACCCTTCACCTTTGGCTCAAAATCGGCTCCTTGCATGTAAGTCAAAATGTTTCACTTGTGCCGCAGGTAACGTCTGTGCACTTATCACGGTTATGATCTCAAATGACGTGTACTGAGCCTGTTGGCGCAGTTGTAAAGAAAATGGTTTCATATCTGGGAGGATGGTGGTTAAAATGAATTAAGGCCGTAATGGTTCGTTCGAAAATTGAACGGCGGAATTCCTTACTTATCCTTTCTCAATCCGAACTTGTGTTCCATTTCTAATGATCTTGTCGCCGGTGGGACTGTAAGCGCCAATCTTCCTTTCTTAGAAAGGCGTGTGGCACGTTGTCACTACGTCCATATATTCGATTTAACGATAAAAATCTTGAAGCTTACATGACCATGTACTGATGACGTTGGACGTTAGCTGTTTCACTTTTAGTTACTGGACACAATTCTGCGTTATCTTTTGTGCGGCTACTCACCTCTCCTCACAATACAGAATATCTGAACCAAGTGTGATGCTGAATAAGTTTCTGTGACTTTTTCTAAATTTAGCGAATGTGATCGAGTCCGTTACGTGATAATTACCTCATTAATGGTATATAATCATTTATTCTAAGAATAAGTTTCCATGCTCAGTATTGACCTGTCATTAATGCAACCCGGATTAAAATGAAAATAAAACGTCAAGTTATGACACTTTTAGTCATCTAAATCTCCTGTTTTATTTTGGTTTGCAGTCAGTTTCAGCGTTACGTTACGCCCTCTTCAAGCCCCCTGACCGACGTGTAGGAAGAATCCCACCTCTCGTACAATCGAAATAGGGGCCAACATACAGACACTGGTATCCGTAGACTTCTTTTTAACACAGCGATTCCTTCGATCATCACTTCCCAACTTGAGTGACTGATGATCGAAGGGACCTCTGTTTTAAAAAGAAGTCTACGGATAGCAATGACCGAATACTGGCCCCTATTTCGATTCTACAACAGATGAGATTCTTCCTACACGTCGATCTGGAGGCCTGAAAGGGGCATAGCGTAACACTGAAACTGATAGAAAAAATAAAACAAAACTGGAAATTTATAGAGCTGAATGTGTGTGATTAGAGATTTTATATTGAACATCCAAGGTCCTGCAACCATCCTGTATAAAGATGGACTCAGAGAGACCGGATTAAAATGTGGCGAATCCCATCAGACATCTTTGAAGTGAACCGGACTTTGGTGTAAAATTTGCTCAAGACGTCTCTGAAAGAGTTGTCGTGGACCTCTGAAGATCTGAAACTTCCTGGCAGGTTGAAACTCTGTACCGCACTGGGATTCGAACTCGGAACCTTGACTTTAGCGCGAAATGCTCTCACCGTCTGAGCTATGCAAGCGCGACTCAGGACTCGCCGATCACAGCTTCACTTCTGCCGGAGTATCTCTTCCACTTTCCGGACTTCCCAGAAGCTCTCCTTTACACCTTGCGGGATTAACACACCTGGAAGAAAGTGTTCGAGTGTCGATCCACCACATATTTTTAATCTGTCCGGAGGTTAAAAAAAAGTGCGGATTACACTGCACAGTGAAAGATTCAACTTCTCCTTGCTTTTTTTTCCTGAGATTTATTCCGTATCTACACGGGGTCAGCATGTTAATTAATTGATTTATGAATGTTAGTGGCAGAGGGTGGCGGGATGGCCTTCCTGTCACTACCCGTTTTCCCTCTAGGACGGCATTTGTGTACCCAAACTGTATGCGTCTAATGTTCTCTCTGTGAAGTCCGCCTCCTTAGCTCAGTGGTTTCTGGCGTGTTCTGTCAGACGGTTAGGTGCTCTCTGTTATAAAAAACCGAGTGATTGAATCAACGATGAACTTGAACGAGTTTCATGGGATGTCCGTCCCGAACAAATGCAACGGACAACAATGAACAAAATGATATTAAAAAAAATAAAATAAAGGTGGTCAGCGCGGCTGACTAGCATGCAGCGGGCCTGGGTTCGGTTCCCGGCCGGCTCGGAAATTTTCTCTGCTCAGGTTGTCCACATCTTCAATTTGTCATCATCGACACGCAAGTCGCTAAACGTTGAGTCAACTGAAAAGACTTGCAAATCCGCGGCTGTACTTCCCCAGTTGGGGACTCCTGGCTATCAAATGCCATGGGGACTCTTGGCTATCAAATGCCATGCGGTCATTTCATCTACGTGAAAATGTGCGGACCATTTTATAAATGTTTGCGAATCGCGTAACTGAGGCGGGGCGTACGAGCCCGGTATTCACCTGACTGGATGTGGGAAACCGCCTAAAACCACATCCAGGGTGTTCGGCAAACCGGCCCTCGTCGTTAATACGGCGGGTGGTTTCGATCCGGAGCCGGCGCGCACATCTGGATTCCACAAGCGGCGTGTGGCGGCGGCGCAGTGGGCCCGCAGGTTTTCATGTCAGTAGGGGCAAAACATTTTCCTCATACACGTGTTTTAGAAATTTCGGGACAATGTAATCTGCTTTTCATTTTCATTGTCGCCAGTTCACTTTTAGTACCTAATCAATGTTATGGACATAAACGAAGTAGCAATATAATTATTGATCAAACCTGTTTTTACATTTCTGGATTTTATGTTTTCCTGTCATTTACGTTATTTTTTATTGCTCCTGTCGTAAGTTCTATTCTCTCATTTACCTCAGTTCCTGCCATTATAAATTTTGTACGGATAACATTCCCTACAGTTAACACCGTTCAGACTATCAAAGCACCAACATCGATTTTCAAATCGATTTATGTGGAAACTACATCGTGTTCTCCTTCACGCACAGCCTGTAGGACAATGTACAGCTTCTTTCAGAATCTATTTTTTTTTTGGGTTTTGTGAGCAATATAAGTGGCTTTTTTAGGGGCACTTTCAAAATATTTCCGCAATGATTCGTCACCTAACTGTAATCCAACTGCAATAAATAATCAAAAACTGTCTCTGAATTTGTTTTCCCTCTTAATCGTAAGTCACGTTATACATAAAACAATACGCAAGAAACATTTGATTTTAACTTAGCGCGATTTGTTTCTACTAATTTAGTAGAATTCTCGTTGACGATTTATTCTACACTTTAGTTCCGTTTTTCATAATATGAACAAAATTTCTTGGCTTTTCAACTGAATCTTTATGCCATTCGAAATCCATATGCATGTTTGCAGATTCATGGAAATTTTTGAACTTTTTGAATGAAATTTTATGACAGAACCATGATAACTGCTATGCGTATACGTGAGCCGAAAAATATACACAACATAAAACTTTTAACTGCTTTAGAATAAACCAACAATGGATATAATGACAGCCAGTCTAATCAGAATGTCTTCTTTATGCCATCTACATTACTCTTGAAATTTTAATTTTGTGAGGTTGCCACGGATTCAATAAAATTCTATACTTTAGGGGACCGTCAATCTCCTTTTTTCTTCAACGTTATTTCCGACGTCGACAACACTGACCAGACTACCATCCTTTTCATCAAAGCACTTGAAACCAACAGATGTATTAGGTAGTCTACATTTTATCCATAAAAGCTATTACTCGGGTTTTTAATAGAGATATTTGAGTTTGACTCTCCAGTTTCTAGAGATATTTCATGGAAGGTAGTATATTTTTGGATTCCCTCACTGCCTTTTTCGGTTTTCATTCGTTCATCACATACAAAAAAGCTAAGAAATATCTTATTTTTTTACTCTGTTCACTATGCTTTTACATCTCATAATAAACGAAATTCTAAGTAAAACATATTCATGCACCATTGATCACGAACAACTCTTTGTTAACTTCGGAAAAATTCCGAAATAACTTCATTCACTGCCAACGTTTCCGCGCCGTACCACTCAGCTGAGTTTCGTGAAAGCGCGTAATATAGACGGTCATGCTCAAATGTGTTGCTTATATCTAGTAGTGATTATGAAATTAATTAAATGAAGGCTGTCGGACAACAGAATGAGAAGATGGTTACTGAACCGTTTTCATACATCGTCACCGTCACAGAATTAGATTCCTTAAAGAAAAACGTAGCGATTGTAAATTAATTACCTTTTTCGTAATATCAGTTTTAACCTCCTATAAAGTTTTTAATTTCTCTAGTTCACTTTATAACTCATTTTAAATACCTTTTTCATTTTACGTCTTGTTTGTCGGTATTTTCAAGTCATCTTCATGATAATTTTCCATTTATTTTACGTCATTAAAAATCCGGGTCCTGTGATTACAGGACTTTTTTCATATTCGTAAACTAAATGAATTCTTATTAGGGCAACTGCCTCCCCCCCCCCCCCCCCTACCCGCTACCCTCACGACCCACATTACAATATGCTTTATAGTTGGATAGTGCCTAACAGTTTTTTTTATTCCTACCAGACATTGGTTTTAGAGCTTTCCAGATATATACTCCTTACAATAATATTGCTAAATTTTCTTTTGAAAAAGAACGGTCAAATGACATGTGCAGTGCTTTGCCTAAAAATCAGAAATACAGTAGATTAGAAAACATTAGACACGCCTTTCTAACGGTGCGCGAAACCATGTACAGAAAATAAAACTATACAGTCTACATAATCGACGAGACAAATATCCTTTAGAACTGTCTGAAATTCTAAGACTCCAAATTAAACACTGAACTTCAAATTCTCAGTCGGCATCTCATTTACCGCACATCATGCAAAGGTGCATCAAATGTTTGTCTAATCTATTTTATTTCTTACTTTTAGACAAATCATTTCACAGAACATTTGACTGTTTTTATTCAAAATTTTATTACAAAATTTTTATTGACATTAAATATCAAACCAAAGTAACTTTTAATGTAAAAATAGTTAGGCCTCGAAAAAATGAACTTTTCAATACTTCATTTACAGAGCTAGCTGCAGCGGCTTGTGATATATTTCAATTTTCCCTCAAATAAATAGCTATTTTTTTATTAATTACCCCGATTACTTTAAAGGAATTCAATATTTTGTTTGCAGAACTAGATCTCACTAGATGCCACTCCCCATTTGTCTATGAAAATTCAGAAAAAACTCATTGCCTAATTAATAGGGAGTCTTTTCTCACTCCACTCAAACATTTGATCAGAAATAGACCTGGTCGCACGTAATTCATGTGAAACCATAATGACAGAAAGTTCGAAGTTGTGGGCCCTACAATGACGCCTCGTTCGAACTCAGTTTACTGATTCTTACAGAATATCTGTGCACATGTGACTGCTAGAAACGGTGAAATTTAATATCTCCAGCTCCTAACCAGGAAACTCATTTTATCGATATGTATCCAGATATTGTGATGTTTTTTTTTAATTTATTGGCTTTCGGGACGTGCCCATTTAGTAATCTCGGTAACGGAATCTTATTAATGACGGTACGAACATAATGACTACACAATATCCAGCCCCTGAACGGAGAAAATCGCCGATGCGGCCGGGAATCGAACCCGAGTCCCTTAGGTTAGCAACACGGCGAGCTGACCGTGCAGCTACCGAGGCAGACCATTATGTTGATGTATATTCCCCATTTTTGGTTGTAAGATGCACAAAAAAAAAAAAACCTGTAATCGTCGCCTGCTTGCACTTCCCATCCTTTGGGTCTGATAAATCTTTGTGATGGATCCTTATAATGATGAAAATGAAGATAAACCGTGTGGAGAACGTTATGTGTTTGGTTGTGGAACGAGCGAGATATGCTAACTGTAGACAGGTTGCTTAAGGCACGCCTGGCCCACGTGTGAAGCGAGAGCTCGAAGCTCCGTGTACGGCGGGACGTCTGTGGCTGCGATCGGCGTGTCCTGTCACTGCTGCAGTGGGCGTAGCTGTGTCACGGAAACAAAAGCCATTGTTCTTCACCAGCAAACTGATGGCGCAAACGTGCCTCTCCCGTTCGCGAGTACAGTGGTATGAAACCAAAGTGCCATTTCATTTTCGCGCCTAGGTTATGAAAATTCCACCATAATGAGAGCAAAATGTTTCCAAGCGCATGTGATAAATGTAAAGTGCGAAAAGAGAATTAACGTATAACGTAAAGGCGTTTGCAAAGACAAATCATTCAAGTCATTCTTTGTTGTTGTTGTGGTCTTCAGTCCAGAGACTGGTTTGATGCAGCTCTCCATGCTACTCTATCCTGTGCAAGTTTCTTCATCTCCCCGTACCTACTGCAACCTACATCCTTCTGAATCTGCTTAGTGTATTCATGTCTTGGTCTCCCTCTACGATTTTTACCGTCCACGCTGCCCTCCAATACTAAATTGGTGATCCTTTGATGCCTCAGAATATGCCCTACCAACCGATGCCTTCTTCTGGTCAAGTTGTGCCACAAATTTCTCTTCTCTCCAATTCTATTGAATACCTCCTCATAGTTATGTGATCTACCCATCTAATCTTCAGCATTCTTCTGTAGCACCACATTTCGAAGTCTTCTATTGTTTTATTGTCTAAACTCTTTATCGTCCACGTTTCACTTCCATACATGGCTACACTCCATAAAAATACTTTCAGAAACGACTGCCTGACACTTAAATCTATGCTCGATGTTAACAAATTTCTCTTCTTCAGAAACGCTTTCCTTACCATTGCCAGCGTACATTTTATATCCTCTCTACTTCGACCATCATCAGTTATTTTGCTCCCCAAATAGCAAAACTTATTTAATACTTTAAGTATCTCATTTCCTAATCTAATTCCCGCAGCATCACCCGATTTAATTCGACTACATTCCATTATCCTCGTATTGCTTTTGTTGATGTTCATCTTATATCCTCCTTTCAAGACACTGTCCATTCCGTTCAGCTGCTCTTCCAGGTCCTTTGCTGTCTCTGACAGATTTACAATGTCGTCGGCGAACCTCAAAGATTTTATTTCTTCTCCATGGATTTTAATTCCTACTCCGAATTTTTCTTTTGTTTCCTTTACTGCTTGCTCAATATACAGATTGATTAACATCGGGGATAAGCTACAACCCCGTGTCACTCCCTTCCCAACCACTGGTTCCCTTTCATGCCCCTCGACTATTATAACTGCCATCTGGTTTCTGTAGAAATTGTAAATAGGCTTTCGCTCCCTGTATTTTAACCATGCCACCTTCAGAATTTAAAAGAAAGTATTCCAGTCAACATTGTCAAAAGCTTTCTCTAAGTCTACAAATGCTAGAAACGTAGGTTTGCCTTTCCTTAATCTATTTTCTAAGATAAGTCGTAGGGTCAGCATTGCCTCACGTGTTCCAACATTTCTACGGAATTCAAACTGATCATTCCCGAGGTCGGCTTCTACCAGTTTTTCCATTCGTTTGTAAGAATTCGTGTTAGTATTTTGTAGCCGTGGCTTATCAAACTGACAGTTCGCTAATTTTCACATCTGGCAACACCTGCTTTCTTTGTGGTTGGAATTATATTCTTCTTGAAGCCTGAGGGTATTTCGCCTGTCTCATACATCTTGCTGACTAGATGGTACAGTTTTGTTAGGCCGGGCTCTCCCAAGGTTTCAGTAGTTCTAATGGAATATTGTCTACTCCCGGGGCCTTGTTTCGACTTAGGTCTTTCAGTGCTCTGTCAAACTCCTCACGCAGTATCATATCCCCTATTTCATCTTCATCTACATTCTCTTCTATTTCTATAAGATTGTCCTCAAGAACAACGCCCTTGTATAGACCCAATACAGGGTGTTACAAAAATGTATGGCCAAACTTTCAGGAAACGTTCCTCACCCACAAGAAAGAAAATATGTTATGTGGACATGTGTCCGGAAACGCTTACTTTCCATGTTAGAGCTCGTTTTATTACTTCTCTTCAAATCACATTAACCATGGAATGGAAACACACAGCAACAGAATTTACCAGCGTGACTTCAAACACTTCGTTACAGGAAATGTTCAAAATGTCCTCCGTTAGCGAGGATACATGCATCCACCCTCCGTCGCATGGAATCCCTGATGTGCTGATGCAGCCCTGGAGAATGGCGTATTGTATCACAGCCGTCCACAATACGAGCACGAAGAGTCTCTACATTTGGTATCGGGGTTGCATAGACAAGAGCTTTCAAATGCCCCCATAAATGAAAGTCAAGAGGGTTGAGGTCAGGAGAGCGTGGAGGCCATGGAATTGGTCCGCCTCTACCAATCCATCGGTCACCGAATCTGTTGTTGAGAAGCGTACGAACACTTCGACTGAAATGTGCAGGAGCTCCATCGTGCATAAACCACATGTTGTGTCGTACTTGTAAAGGCACATGTTGTAGCAGCACAGGTAGAGTTTCCCGTAAGAAATCATGATAACGTGCTCCATTGAGCGTAGGTTGAAGAACATGGGGCTCAATCAAGACATCACCAACAATGCCTGCCCAAATGTTCACAGAACATCTGTGTTGATGACGTGATTGCACAATTGCGTGCGGATTCTCGTCAGCCCACACATGTTGACTGTGAAAATTTACAATTTGATCACTTTGGAGTGGAGCGTTATCCTTAAAGAGAACATTTTCACTGAAATGAGGATTGACACATTGTTCGATGAACCATTCGCAGAAGTGTTCCCGTGGAGGCCAATCAGTTGCTGATAGTGCGTGCACACGCTGTACATGGTACGGAAACAACTGGTTCTCCCGTAGCACTCTCCATACAGTGACGTGGTCAACGTTACCTTGTACAGCAGCAACATCTCTGACGCTGACATTAGGGTTATCGTCAACTGCACGAAGAATCGCCTCGTCCATTGCAGGTGTCCTCGTCGTTATAGGTCTTCCCCAGTCGCGAGTCATAGGCTGGAATGTTCCGTGCTCCCTAAGACGCCGATCAATTGCTTCGAACGTCTTCCTGTCGGGACACCTTCGTTCTGGAAATCTGTCTCGATACAAACGTACCGCGCCTCGGCTATTGCCCCGTGCTAATCCATACATCAAATGGGCATCTGCCAACTCCGCATTTGTAAACATTGCACTGACTGCAAAACCACGTTCGTGATGAACACTAACCTGTTGATGCTACGTACTGATGTGCTTGATGCTAGTACTGTAGAGCAATGAGTCGCATGTCAACACAAGCACCGAAGTCAACATTACCTTCCTTCAATTGGGCGAACTGGCGGTCAATCGAGGAAGTACAGTACATACTGACGAAACTAAAATGAGCTCTAACATGGAAATTAAGCGTTTCCGGACACATGTCCACATAACATCTTTTCTTTATTTGTGTATGAGGAATGTTTCCTGAAAGTTTGGCCGTACCTTTTTGTAACACCCTATATATACTCCTTCCACCTTTCTGCTTTCCCTTCTGTGCTTAGAACTGGGTTTCCATCTGAGCTCTTGATAATCATGCAAGTGGTTCTCTTTTCTCCAAAAGTCTCTTTAATTTTGCTGTAGGCAGTATCTATCTATCTTACCCCTAGTGATATGCGCCTCTACATTTGTCCTCTAGCCATGCCTGCTTAGCCATTTTGCACTTCCTGTCGATCTCATTTTTGAGACGTATGTATTCCTTTTTGCCTGCTTCATTTACTGCATTTTTTTATTTTCTCCTTTCATTTATTAAATTCAATATCTCTTCTGTTACCCAAAGGTTTCTATTAGCACTCGTCTTTTTACCTACTCGATCCTCTGCTACCTTTACTATTTCATCTCTCAAAGCTACCCATTCTTCTTCTACAGTATTTCTTGCCCCCATTCTTGTCAATCGTTCCCTAATGCTCTCCCTGAAGCTCTCTACAACCTCTGGTTCTTTCAGTTAATCCAGGTCCAATCTCCTCAAATTCCCACCTTTTTGCAGTTTCTTCAGTTTTAATCTACAGTTCATAACCAATAGATTGTGGTCAGAGTCCACATCTGCCCCTGGAAACGTTTTACAATTTAAAATCTGGTTCCTGAATCTCTGTCTTACCATTATATTATCTATCTGAGATCCAGTATCTCCAGGCTTCTTCCATGTATACAACCTTCTTTTATGATTCGTGAACCAAGTGTTAGCTATTATTAAGTCATGCTCTGTGCAAAATTCTACCAGGCGGCTTCTTCTTTCATTCCTTACTCCTATTCCATATTCACCTACTACGTTTCCTTCTCTTCCTTTTCCTACTATCGAGTTCCAGTCACCCATGACTATTAAATTTTCGTCTCCCTTCACTGTCTGAATAATTTCTTTGACCTCATCGTACATTTCATCAATCTCTTCGTCATCTACTGAGCTAGTTGGCATATAGACTTGTACTACTGTGGTAGGCATGGGCTTTGTATCTATCTTGGTCATTATATTGCGTTCACTATGCTGTTTGTAGTAGCTTACCCGCATTCCTATTTTCCTATTCATTATTAAACCTACTCCTGCATTATCCCTATTTGATTTTGTGTTTATAACCCTGTATTCACTTGGCCAGAAGTCTTGTTCCTCCTACCACCGAACTTCACTAATTCCCACTATATCTAACTTTAACCTATCCATTTCCCTTTTTAAATTTTCTAACCTACCTGCCCGATTAAGGGATCTGACATTCCACGCTCCGATCTGTAGAACGCCAGTTTTCTTTCTCCTGATAACAACGTCCTCCTGAGTAGTCCCCGCCCGGGTATCCTCCGGAATATTTTACCCAAGAGGACGCCATCATCATTTAACCATATAGTAAAGCTGCAGGCCCTCGGGAAAAATTACTGCTGTAGTTTCCCCTTGCTTTCAGCCGTTCGCAGTACCAGCACAGCAAGGCCGTTTTGGTTAGTGTTACAAGGCCAGACCAATCAATCATCCAGACTGTAACCCCTACAATTACTGAAAAGGCTGCTGCCTCTCTTCAGGAAACACACGTTTGTCTGGCCTCTCAACAGATACCCCTCCGTTGTGGTTGCACCTACGGTATAGCTATCGGTATCGCTGAGGCACGCAAGCCTCCCCACCAAAGGCAAGGTCCATGGTTCATTGGGGAGGTCATTCTTTATGAGTAGAAATTAATGTAAATCTGGGGGACATGGCCTGGAAGCTGTCGTTTCGACAAGGGAGATCATGATTTAACGTTTTGTAGTTGGAACGCATGTTTGGACTGGACAAGAGCGGGGATGGAATATGCCCAAGTCTTTTTTTTAAAATCAGCCATTAAGTAATTTAGGGAAGCTGAGGAATACTTAAATCTGGGTGACCAGAGGGATTTACTTGCCGCTTATCACGAGTGTGAGGTCGGTGTGGACACTACTGCAGCACCTGGCTCCGTGTTTGGGGAGCAGAACAAACGACATCTGACGAAAAATGAGTCACTCCAGGAGATATTTTGCTAATATCCTGTAACCTCACTTCTAACCTTGATAATGGCTTCCATGTTGGACGGAAGAGGATATCGACATCATTTTCGGCTGCCCACTGCAATACCTGAATTGTTGCAGTGCTTGGTGCTACACGAACAACTGCTACCAGACCGAAGACACTACTTCGTGATGACGTTACCAACTTTCAGGGATGGTGAAGAAGGACAAATGTATCAGTTTGAGGTAAGGGACCCTGGTGTGGAAACGTCTGAGTCTAAAGTTATAAACGAAAATTGTTGTGATATCTCTGACTGTGGAATACATGTATAGTATTGTTGTTGCTAAGACTGTAGAGTAGTTAACTTCCATAGGTGGTATGGACAAAAAAAAAAAAAAAAAGAAAAAAGTCTAGTAAACACGGTCTCCAAATTACATACATCAACAGCTGTGAGCACATGTTCATCTCTGATACTGCAAACTCTTTGGTTTCCATATTTTTGGAGGTGGTAGTATGAACCAAAACAAGTAAAAAAGATCCAGTAAACATGGGCTCTTAAATTCGTGCCTTAAGAGCTATGAGCACTTGTTCATTCTCGCCAAAGTGAAATACATCTCTTCCACTGAGCAAGTAGCTATAGCTCTTCAGGTATGCATTTTAGAGCCCATGTTTGCTAGACGCCTTTGTCTTCTTTTGGTCCATGCTACCGCCTCTGAAAGCTGCCTACCCTCTAACCTTAGCAACAAATACCGATGCCTGTTTCCCACTTGTGGAGGTATCAGAAAGATTTTTGCTTATAACTTTCGAATCAGTCGTTTCCGTCCCAGGGTCGCTTAAATCAGACTGATAGATTAACCCTTCTCCATGTTCCCCGTATGTATTTAACTTCATTACGGAATCACGCTGTGTAGTTGAGTAATGAAAAAGTAATATTAACTAAAGATTCTTGTACAGAAATGAAAGCAAAAGGTTTGGTAAAGCTATTGGTTTATGGGGAGACAATAATTCCTCATGTGTGGAAAATCGTTTGTATTGGACAGCGATAACAGTTACGTAGACCAAACACAAAAAAAAAAAATTAGGAGACCACAGTTGTTCAAACAGTCACTATTCAGTGTATATGTTTTCTTTATTTCAGTTTCTATCTGGATAACACACTGCGATTGTGACTGTCTAATAATGTTATCATTGTCGTTCTGCGAGTCCGTAGCGACTGAGTAGTAGCTGGTGAAGGTCTAAATCCTTAAATTATTTTTTCTAAATACAAACAATGGTGATGAAAGTGAACAAGTGTAACGCATTACGCTTGTGACTGTTCAGTAAACGTTTATAAAGTGCGACATTTTATAGCTGGACATGACCGTAATTCATACATTAGTTAAAATATTTTTTATTGGCACTCAGTGACAACGCACGGTTCTCCTGTGCAACACCGACATCTGAGATGACTCAACCCACACTTGCCAGTGGTTGCAGACTATAACTACACATAAACTTCTGCTTTAGTACTAGAGCTGACTCGTAGTAATGGCTTGCAGCACACGAAACAATTTTAAAAGCCACCTTAACAGTTAGTATCAATAAAAACTGAAATTCTGTGAAGTTAATCATCACAAACAAGAACATGTTGCAGACAGCGGAGTACATGAGAAACATGAGCTACAGCTTGTCATCGTCCGATTTTTGTGTCTGCACAGTGAGTGTACTAGTGTGTGCAAACTTAGCTTACCACTTAGTGCGCAAATGGATAAAACATCTGAACTGACAGGGTGTCAGGGTGTCAACAGACACTCTAAATAAATATGAACCTGGCCCTGCAAGACAGCTGATACTAGGTGTGGATCATAATAAAAATCATTATAAGTGCTGCTGTCACGTAACTAGAATGTATGAATTAATAAGAGTGAAAGTTTGGGATCTATTCTAGAAGGACAAAACAGCTATTCCCTGTTTTATTCTACATATAATTTATCAACTGTG
This sequence comes from Schistocerca cancellata, assembly GCF_023864275.1. Classification (NCBI taxonomy): domain Eukaryota; kingdom Metazoa; phylum Arthropoda; class Insecta; order Orthoptera; family Acrididae; genus Schistocerca; species Schistocerca cancellata. The sequence goes on along the minus strand of NC_064629.1, from coordinate 205,262,532 downwards.
CTTTCAGGGGTCAAGTGATACACAACAATCATGTTCAATTACTTTTGAAACTCAATAACAAAATATTTCACTCTTGGACATATTGAACTGACGATTATTAAAATCGTTTTCTCTATACAAAATTTTTTTTATTATAGGAAAGAATGATTAAAAATCTTCATCAACTCATTTACATCTACGTTGTTGTAGCTGGTCAATGCATTGAGTTGGTGGAGAATAAATTTTACTTTTGTACCAATGAAAAACCTCTCATGTACACAATGCGAGGGTAGGTTAGTATTCTAGCTTTTGATATTCAATGATCAAAGCGTATGCAGGTTGGAGTGAGCAAAATCTAGACTCATCATTTACTGTGGCCTAATGCGTGATGGTATTTTACCAAGTGGCATCTGCAGTAGCGTTTTCTCCATGCTGGATCTGAAACGCTAATTCCCTATTCTGGCCTTGACTGAATTCGCTCAGTCTCAACTTTCCTGCATTCCATAAAACGATCATCTTTTCTTAGTTGAAATAATGGCTATTGCACACTCACTAAGGGTTGCAGCGGCATGCACAATTTCTTTGCCCGCACAAATTCCCGCAGTAATAATTATTTATCTCTTTGCTATCTGTTGCTACGATATGTGAAGCGTATCGTCCTCGCTTCGCAGAAAGCAAAGCTCTCAACGCCCTCGCTATCTTCCACATACTTGTGTGGTCCGCTGCGAGACGAGAGAGAGAGAGATCTCAATTTTAGGTATCAAAATGCTTTTATATAACGGGGAACTCCGCACCGTGTCGCGCCTGCTTCGCCCAGTATGGCTTCAGCCAATCACCATCTCACTAGAGATGAATTTTATTTTTCTTGCTGGGTCGCAGCCTAGCCCTGTTAATGCCGTGCAGCCACTTACCCTCGGTCCTCGCCGTTTTTACATGAAAAGGAATAATTTATTGTTCTGGCCTTATCCCTTTCTGCGCTGAAGCTCGCCATTCTTTTGTTAAATGGGGTTTTCCGATGCCATTAACCACCTGCCCGGTTTGTCTCCAAAATGCGTTTCACTTTAATTTGTTTATTCATGCTCCCGTCCATATATTGGTACAGATTGTTTTGTTAGTTTTCGGTACATGAGATTAATTGCAATTGACTTTTCTGGAGACTAGAAATCTACTCTGTAGGAATCAGCATGGGTTTCGAAAAAGACGATCGTGTGAAACCTAACTCACGCTATTTGTCCACGAGGCTCAGAGGGCCATAGACACGGGTTCCCAGGTAGATGCCGTGATTCTTGACTTCCGCAAGGCGTTCGATACAGTTCCCCACAGTCGTTTAAAGAACAAAGTAAGATCATATGGACCAATTGTGTGATTGGATTGAAGAGTTCCTAGATAACAGAACGCAGCATGTCATTCTCAATGGAGAGAAGTCTTCCGAAGTAAGAGTGATTTCAGGTGTGCCGCAGGGGAGTGTCATAGGACCGTTGCTGTTCACAATATACATAAATGACCTTGTGGATAACATCGGAAGTTCACTGAGGCTTTTTGCGGATGGTGCTGTAGTATATCGAGAGGTTGTAACAATGGAAAATTGTACTGAAATGCAGGGGGATCTGCAACGAATTGACGCATGGTGCAGGGAATGGCAATTGAATCTCAATGTAGACAAGTATAATGTGCTGCGAATGCATAGAAGAAAGATCCCTTATCATTTAGCTACAATATAGCAGGTCAGCAACTGGAAGCAGTTAATTCCATAAATTATTTGGGAGTACGCATTAGGAGTGATTTAAAATGGAATGATCATATAAAGTTGATCGTCGGTAAAGCAGATGCCAGACTGAGATTCATTGGAAGAATCCTAAGGAAATGCAATCAGAAAACAAAGGAAGTAGGTTACAGTACAACTGTTCGCCCAATGCTTGAATATTGCTCAGCAGTGTGGGATCCGTACCAGATAGGGTTGATAGAAGAGAGAAGATCCAACGGAGAGCAGCGCGGTTCGTTACAGGATCATTTAGTAATCGCGAAAGCGTTACGGAGATGATAGATAAACTCTAGTGGAAGACTTTGCAGGAGAGACGCTCAGTAGCTCGGTACGGGCTTTTGTTGAAGTTTCGAGGACATACCTTCACCGAGGAGTCAAGCAGTATATTGCTCCCTCCTAGGTATATCTCGCTAAGAGACCATGAGGATAAAATCAGAGAGATTACAGCCCACACAGAGGCATAACGACAATCTTTCTTTCCACGAACAATATGAGACTGGAATAGAAGGGAGAACCGATAGAGGTACTCAAAGTACCCTCCGCCACACACCGTCAGGTGGCTTGTGGAGTATGCATGTAGATGTAGATGTACATGTTGATATAATTATTATTTTCTGAGGATCTCATACTGTATCGTACTGTCGTTATGGATCAAGCTCGTGTAAGGTCTGAAAAATCCCGACGCCTTACAAGCTCTAATCTCAATGCCAGGAGAGACGGAAAATGTGTACTGTTCCAAAATGGAACACTGGAGATGTCCACTAGGGGTCACGCAATCAAACCACTGGTAAGCTAGGTAGCTGACATAAAAATTTGAGATAAAGAAGTCTGATCTGGAAAATTCTGTGGCAAAAGCTTCGAGCCGAGCAATGATGTGGATAGTTCTGTCAGTGGTATATGACAATCAACGAATCATTTTTAGCACCATGTAATATACTGATTTATTATGGACATAGCTGCTAAGTTGGTAGGATTAGCAAATCAACATTAATCCGTACATCACGACGGTTGGGGACAGAAACGCAACTAAAACACTGCAGATGGGATGATGTATACTGAGACATAGATTGTTCTTATGTAAAGATCCGTGTTTGAAAGCTAAAGTATACAGTCGATCGCCTCTGGTCGAACTGCACTGTACCTGATTACGTAATATACGGGATGTCTCTCCTAAGACCAGTCAGGCACATTTTCTCGGGTGTTTCGGCTGCCGTTTTTGCAAAGTGTAGCAGGATTCCGCCGAAACAAATATTGCTCATCGCGTCTTTCATGCAACGCCCAGTGTCGACGGAAGGCTGGTTTGTTTCCCGTTATGAAAAAACTGATCTTTAAAGCGGGATTTTAAGTACCCATTCGATAGAGCGGTCCCACATTACTATACCTCGATATTCGTTTTATCGATACGAATTAATAAAGACAATAAAACACGAAGAATAACTAGCACTCCATCAGCGATAGCACAGACCGAGCTCGAGCTGACTGCTACCGCCATGCAGTAACATTGCTCTGTCGCTGGTGGAGTACTTCGTGTTTTCAACCAAACTCCTCCCAAACAGGCGATGAAGGCCCAATGGTACCGATCGGTCGCCGCGTCATCCTCAGCGTATAGGCATCACAGGATGTGGATATGAAGGAGCATGTGGTCAGCACACCACTCTCCCGGCCGTATGTCAATTTCCGAGACCGGAGCCGTTACTTCTCAATCAAGTAGCTTGTCAGTTAGGCTCATAACGGCTGAGTGCACCCCACTTGCCTACAGCACTCGGCAGACCGGCTTGTCGCCCAGTTCTTCGTGTTTTACTGCCCTGCTAACATATATCGATAATATAATATCGATCTAGACTAATCTGTGACCTATCTATCGGTTGTGTACCTAAAATCTCACTTTTTTATTTTTATTTTATTATTTTTTTTTTCGTAATGCGAAACAAGTCGGTGCTTTCCATCGACACTGTAGCATGAAAGACGTGATGAACAGTATTTGTTTGAGCTGATGCCAGCTATACATTGTGAAACCGCTATTACAAATATCTGCCGATACACCAGAGGAAATGCGCCTGACGTCTCTTATGACAGACATTCTGTATATAATTTTGGTGTGTGGACAAGCAAATGGAAACTGTAGGGAAGCTGACAGGCTGTGCACGAGGTCTCTAACGCACACTGTTTCCAAGACTGTTACAAAGGTTAAGAGTAGCCAGGAAAGTGATACCAAGACAATGCCCGAGGAGGACGGTGGACTCTGCGGACTCCTGACTTGGAAGAAGTAGTGTTTCACACGTAGTTGAGGAGCATTTGATGAGCACTCGATCGATTGCACGTGAAATGGGTGTGGCGAACAGCTCTGTGTGTAAAGCAATTCGGGAACAGCAGCTACACATATAGGATTCGTAGAATGTGGACTCCTTAACTCCCGTTGATTACGTACCTCTCGCCATGCGCCGTGTTGAAATAATTGAAGCTGCAACGCTGTACGGATGTTCCACGATCTAAAATGTGCCTCGTACAGGATTATGATCCGTCTAATATCTTAGTCACTGCGGTCTCGAGTATTTAACAGGACATGCACTTAAGAACTGGGTAATGTTCTTCAGAATGGTTGAGCCGCTTCGAATATGCAACATTCTGAAGCAGTGAAAACTTGGATTTCAGAACGTCATATACCATTTTAAAAATCCGGTATAAGAATGTTTTAAAGACGCAATTACACCTATCGGATTTTTTTGTGAACTATCTAAGGTATTATACTGTGCAGCTCGCAATATCTTTTTTGAAAAAGTTGAAGAGTATGACTTTGAAGACACAATGAGTAGCTTATTCATTCATTTAATGGGAAGGGGCGTGTCATATTAGACATACCGAACAGATTATATGCCGATTCAGCTTCTGAATGGAGATAAAACGCTCCCGGTGATACAAGGGGTTCAATATTTTATCAGATCCTCATGTTGCTTTACATAAATGCCCTCCCTCCTTATATTAATTAAGCAGAATAGTCGTCTTTGGTGATGATGCAGGAATCATAATCGAGCTCAGGATATATGCACTGAAGAGCCAAAAAAACTAGTACAACGGCCTAATGTCGCGTAGGGCCCCCGCCAGCTCGCAGAAGTGCCGCAACATGACGTGGCATGGAGTCGACTAATGTCTGAAGTAGTGCTCGAGGCAACTGACATCATCAATGTTGCAGGGCAGTCCATAAATCCGTAAGACTACGAGGGGGTAGAGATCTCTTCTCAGCAGCACGTAGCAAGGCATCCCAGATATGCTCAATAATGTTCATGTCTGTGGAGTTTGGTGCCCAACAGAAGTGTTTAAATTCATAAGAGTGTTCCCGGAGCCATTCTGTAGCAATTATGGACGGATGGGGTGTCGCATGGTCCTGCTGGAATTGTCCAAGTCCGTCGGAATGCAAAATGGACATTAATGTATGCAGGTGATCAGACAGGATGCTTAAGTACGTTTCACCTGTCAGAGTCATATCCAAATACACTCCTGGAAATTGAAATAAGAACACCGTGAATTCATTGTCCCAGGAAGGGGAAACTTTATTGACACATTCCTGGGGTCAGATACATCACATGATCACACTGACAGAACCACAGGCACATAGACACAGGCAACAGAGCATGCACAATGTCGGCACTAGTACAGTGTATATCCACCTTTCGCAGCAATGCAGGCTGCTATTCTCCCATGGAGACGATCGTAGAGATGCTCGATGTAGTCCTGTGGAACGGCTTGCCATGCCATTTCCACCTGGCGCCTCAGTTGGACCAGCGTTCGTGCTGGACGTGCAGACCGCGTGAGACGACGCTTCATCCAGTCCCAAACATGCTCAATGGGGGACAGATCCGGAGATCTTGCTGGCCAGGGTAGTTGACTTACACCTTCTAGAGCACGTTGGGTGGCACGGGATACATGCGGACGTGCATTGTCCTGTTGGAACAGCAAGTTCCCTTGCCGGTCTAGGAATGGTAGAACGATGGGTTCGATGACGGTTTGGATGTACCGTGCACTATTCAGTGTCCCCTCGACGATCACCAGTGGTGTACGGCCAGTGTAGGAGATCGCTCCCCACACCATGATGCCGGGTGTTGGCCCTGTGTGCCTCGGTCGTATGCAGTCCTGATTGTGGCGCTCACCTGCACGGCGCCAAACACGCATACGACCATCATTGGCACCAAGGCAGAAGCGACTCTCATCGCTGAAGACGACACGTCTCCATTCGTCCCTCCATTCACGCCTGTCGCGACACCACTGGAGGCGGGCTGCACGATGTTGGGGCGTGAGCGGAAGACGGCCTAACGGTGTGCGGGACCGTAGCCCAGCTTCATGGAGACGGTTGCGAATGGTCCTCGCCGATACCCCAGGAGCAACAGTGTCCCTAATTTGCTGGGAAGTGGCGGTGCGGTCCCCTACGGCACTGCGTAGGACCCTACGGTCTTGGCGTGCATCCGTGCGTCGCTGCGGTCCGGTCCCAGGTCGTCGGGCACTTGCACCTTCCGCCGACCACTGGCGACAACATCGATGTACTGTGGAGACCTCACGCTCCACGTGTTGAGCAATTCGGCGGTACGTCCACCCGGCCTCCCGCATGCCCACTATACGCCCTCGCTCAAAGTCCGTCAACTGCACATACGGTTCACGTCCACGCTGTCGCGGCATGCTACCAGTGTTAAAGACTGCGATGGAGCTCCGTATGCTACGGCAAACTGGCTGACACTGACGGCGGCGGTGCACAAATGCTGCGCAGCTTACGCCATTCGACGGCCAACACCGCGGTTCCTGGTGTGTCCGCTGTGCCGTGCGTGTGATCATTGCTTGTACAGCCCTCTCGCAGTGTCCGGAGCGAGTATGGTGGGTCTGACACACCGGTGTCAATGTGTTCTTTTTTCCATTTCCAGGAGTGTATATCAGGGGTCCCATATCACTTCAACTGCACACATCCCTCTCCATTACAGAGCCTTCACCAGCTTAAACAGTCCCCTGCTGACATGCAGGGTCCATAGATTCATGGGGCTGTCACCATACCCCTACACGTCCATTGCTCGATACAATTTGAAACGAGACTCATCCGACCAGCCATGTTTCCATTCATCAACAGTCAAATGTCGGTGTTGACAGGCCCAGGCGCGGCGTAAAGCTGTGTCGTGCAGTCATAAAGGATACACGAGTGGGCCTTCGGCTCGTATAGCCCGTATCGATGTTGTTTCTTTGAATGGTTCGCACGCTGACTCTTGTTGATAGCCCAGCATTGAAATCTGCAGTAATTTGCGGTAGGGTTGCACTTCTGTCTTCAGCCCTCGTTGGTCCCATTCTTGAAGGATCTTTTTCCGGCCGCAGCGAAGTCGGAGATTTGATGTTTTACCGGATTCCTGTTATTCACGGTACACTCTCGTAATGGACGTACGGGAAAGTCCCCGTTTCAGTGCTACCTCGGAGATGCTGTGTCCCATCGTCCTTGCGCCGACTATAACACCACGTTCAAAGTCACGTAAATGTTGATAATCTGCCATTGTAGCAGCAATAACAGTTCTAACAACTGCACCAGACACTTGTTGCCCTGTACGGGCGTTGCCGACCGCAGCACCGTATTCTGCCTGTTTACATATTTCTGTATTTGAATACGCATGTCTATACCAGTTTCTTTGGTGCTCCGCCCGCATCTCGTGGTCGTGCGGTAGCGTTCTTGCTTCCCACGCCCGGGTTCCCGGGTTCGATTCCCGGCGGGGTCAGGGATTTTCTCTGCCTCGTGATGGCTGGGTGTTGTGTGCTGTCCTTAGGTTAGTTAGGTTTAAGTAGTTCTAAGTTCTAGGGGACTGATGACCGTAGCAGTTAAGTCCCATAGTGCTCAGAGCCATTTGAACCTTTGGTGCTCCAGTGTAAGTTAACAGAAGGAATGATAAATTAAATTTTCACAAAGTTATTAATTGATTTTTCGCAAGTGGACTATCCCTTTAACTTCGAAAAAAATTAACAGTTCCAAAAAGCATGATGGAATGAAAATATGGTACTCAAAATGCTCAAACGTTTTTGGTTTGTATGCTGATGGCACCTCAGTTGGCAACATTTTCGAAAGCTTAAATTCAGCAACATTTGCTTTGGGTGCAATTTCTGATTTTGGTGATGATGTTTTACTTTACTTCAATTAATTAGTGGGCCGGCCGCTGTGGCCGAGCGATTCTAGGCGCTTCAGTCCGGAACCGCGCTGCTGCTACGGTCGCAGGTTCGAATGCTGCTTCGGGCATGGATGTGTGTATGATGTCCTTAGGTTGGTTAGGTTTAAGTAGTTCTAAGCCTAGGGGACAGATGACAGCTACTTCTCTGCAGAGAACGAAGTCTATAGGCATTAAAACCTTTGGACAACTCTCTTGTGAATAGACTGTACTGATAAAAGATGAAAGCAGCTTAAAAAATTTAGATCATATTTGTTTGCCAATTTTCTTTAGTAGGGGAGAGTGTTGTATCTGGAGGATGGTGTACTAAGAAGCATGTCATGTTTCTTGCTCGGTGTTTCAGTCTAGTCGCCGATTTCAGAAATACATGAAGTAACGTGGACTAAACAGCAGTTTCCGACATTTTCTATTATTTTTGTTGTTGTGACACACGATGTTTTTACATTTTTAAGTGCTGTATAATATATTATAGCTATTTTGAGGATATTATTAACTGAACAATTACAGAGTTTTATGGTGCGTAAAATTTTGTATATTTTTAAAACTAGTTACAAAACGTGTGGACGGTTAAGTCATACTTCGTTAGTCGTGCACTACCGTGGTCATTGAAACGGAAGGTCTTTTTACCATGGAACATGTGACATGAAATGAACGTCGTTTCTTTAACGTGTCAACTATTTTCCTTGTCTCTGTAATTTTCAATAGCTTCTATATTCAAATATTTTCACCTTGTAACTGGTTTTTCATAATACGTTTTCTTAATCTGATTCCACTTACTGATTATTGGTATATAACTACGTAATAATGTAACACATATACTATTAAATACAGTATTGACGAGACTTTTTTCGATTGCATCACTCAAATTTCAACAGAATGTTTTTTTTCCCTTGGTTCATGACCATGTTGTACCTTGGAACAGTTTTTAACATTTGCAAAAGCCTTGCTTTTTCGGAGTAATTCTTGTAATTTTAAAAAAAAACCTAAAGCACTCATAAAGTGAATGCTGTCATTTCAAAATGGAGTAAGAAAATGTATAATATTTCTTTTACAGGGATGACTAGAGGAGAAAGTCTGAAAAATGTTCCAAGGTTCAACACTCTCCCCTACATAGACGAAATAATGAAGAGAATCAGCACTAAATTTAACGAAGATTTTGATTAATGTAAAAGTCTTTCATGTGTTCAGTATGTTGCCAGGTTTTCACTCACAATTTGTGTTATGTACACGGTGTCCAGAGAAGTTATTCTAGATTTCAAAATTAAACATCTCGAAAAGTAAGATCGATAAAGGAGTGCAACAAACAGTATATTTATTATGAAGGCTGTGAGAATTTTACACAGAAGTTATGCAGGAGTCTAGAAATAATTCGAAATACTGCTAACGGATGGTGCTGCAGTCATAATACGTAATGCTTATAAATAGTTCACCGCAGCTCAGAGCGATCAGTTCCACCGCTGAAATGCGAAATGAGGCCGGCATACCAAGGGAAGAGTTTGAAGTCATGCATTGCAGTGAGTAATGTGTTTTTCTGGCACGGAGTAACACAGGTAAGAACAGAGTCCTACGGCAATTTTCAAAAACGATTTAATGTTCCAAAAGGACCCGACACGAAATCCATTCGCAAGCTCTTCACCAAATTCCAACGGACAGACAGCGTGGCTAATGAACGATACTCCTGAAAATGTTGCGACGGTTTATGGAATTATTCACCAAAACCCAAAAATAGTAAGACTGAGCCCACGTATGTTTCCATTCAAAATCCAAAGCCGTCAGGGCATACATGTATAAGCTCTATACGACAGATTGTTGGCTCTGCGAGCCAGATTCTGATAATAATGGACAATGAAGGATTTAATGTTGGCTACGTCTGGTTCACAGATGAAGCACACTTCCATCTGAATGGAGTCCGGAGCAACCAAAATACGATTTTGGGGTTCCGAAAATCCCCATTTATGTGAAGAAAACCACTGTATTCTCCCGTAGTTACTCTTTGGGCTGCAGTATGCAGCAGAGGCACTGTTGGCCGTTTTTTCATGAGAGAAACTGTCACTTGTGAGTGTTACGTTGCAATATTGGAACAATTTGTCGCCACACAGCTAACGCTGGAGGACCGACCAGGCACCGAGTAGTTAATTGAAAACTGGGTCAGACTACATCACACCGAACATATGTTTCGCTCTCTTGACGAATATTTCGCCACAGAGTCACTACATTGAATTACTGCAAATTTAGTGGCGCGGGGATGGTTGTCTCCGTGTTTTCCCGACTCCTCCTTGTTACTACGATATTGCAGTGCCGGTGTTATTCTGATGACGATGTACTGCGGCGACCACAGCCGTTACGAAACACATCAGATTAATTCGCAATTACGAATAATAACTACTATCAGCTGTAGAATGGGATGACGACAATGAAAATTTGTGCTGCACCGGGACTCGAACCCGTATTTCCCGCTTATCGCGAGGGGTCGCCTTCACATTTGGCTATCCGTTCACGACTCACGGCCACACCCAAACTTCTATATATCGTCAACCATACGTCTACGATCTGTACTCCCACATCCCTTATGTGTATTCCCATACAGATCAAACGATATTTGGAAGTTTGGGTCTGGCCGTGAGTCATGGGCGGATACCCAAATGATAAGGCGACCGCTCGCGATAAGCTGAAAATCCGGGTTCCAGTCCTGGTCCGCCACAAATTCTCAGTGTCGTCATTCCATTCTTCAGCCGATGATAGTCACTATTCGCAATTGCGAATTCAACTGATATGCCTTGTGACTACTGTGTGAAGGCACATTGAAAGACACTGTCTATGAAATTCATCCCACCACGCTGGACGAGCTTGAATCGGCGCTCTGTGTGGCATGTGAATCCATTTCCCTTGAGACATTACAGAATGTGATGACAAATTTCATTTTTCGTTTGCGCCACTTCTGTACTGCGGGTGGTGGACATTTAGAAAAAATTATAAAGTGGTTGCACAGACTATCGCAAAGCCACAAGTGGCCCATCGGGACCATCCGACCGCCGTGTCATCCCCGGTTGAGGATGTGGGTAGGAGGGGCGTGTGGTCAGCACACCGCTCTCCCGGTCGTTATGATGGTTTTCTTTGACCGGAGCCGCTACTATTCGGTCGAGGAGCTCCTCAATTGTCATCACGAGGCTGGGCGCACCCCGTAAAATGGCAACAGCGCATGGTGGCTGGGTGGTCACCCATCCAAGTGCCGGCCACGCCCGACAGCGCTTAACTTCGCTTCGGTGTATCCACTGCGGCAAGGCCGTTGCCACTGTTTGCAAAGGACTAGTTAAATTATGCACGCTGATACTGCACAAGCTCTGCAGCGAGCAACGCCATCTGCTAGCAGCATTTCGAAGTACTTCGAAGCTTCTGTACAATTTTTTTATAAAATTCTTACAGCTTACGCAATAAACGTACCTTTTGTTGATCTCGTCTATTGATCTTAGTTTTCGATCTATTTAATCTTGAAATCAGGGACTCCTTCGCTGGACGTCGTGTATCAGTGTTGATTTCCACGACCTGAGTACGTTTCAGTATCATACTTTTGGGTGCGTGACTGCATCATGTCGTAAATGAAACAACCATCATTTTGACAAATATTACAGGTAGCCTTCGACCAGGTAATTATTTCTGATGTTTCATTGCAGCTGTGAATCTACTACCAGGTTCTATTCCTATAGTTGTCACATAGCAAGGGTGACCTGGCATTCAATGCGTGTAGTAGATGACAGATTCAGAGCGTAAACGGACGAAGAGATTGTCACTGGAGATATCTGCATCAATTTTTTTCCTCGATAACTTCGACGATTATGGTCGAAGCTGCCGTTGTAACGTTTTCCGGTGTCGCTTGAAACCTGTTGATGCTTCGTGTTTTTGTGGCACACGAACTGTCACCTTCAGAAGCACAGTCGGCATCCACCAGTAACAAGGACAACGAGGGGTTGTAATCGTCATCACGGTCCATGTTAATCAGCCAGGCCGTTTTACTGTGTAGACGGCCTCTCTGGTATTCCTACTCATCATAAATGGCGACCTGGCTAAAACGAGTAGGTGTCTAAATTGCCTGGGCCTACCGCACTTGTCTTCCTGTTCCGTCACTTCTTACTTATTGCTTTGACCAAGTTGTATGTATCACTCGTGCTCTGCGGTACGATTGATTTTGGTTCAGCTCCATTCGCCAATTTAGATCAGTTCACATTTGAAGCTAAGCTCGTAGACTCCTGAAGTTTGAAGCTTATCGACAGCATTTATGGTGGAATGTAGTGTAGCTCTGATTTAGTTTTTGCTGTTGTGCACTGGTTTGATACCCGCTCACCATTGAGTCTTACCAACCTCATCAAGTATTCCAAGCAATAGCTATTTGATCCACCTTCCCTTTGGTCTTCTCATTCAGTTGATGCACCTGCTATGTGACTACTAGAGGTAGAGGGACTATGCAGTTGCAGCTATCATGTTGTCATCATAGTGGCCTGCAACAGTAGCCGAAAAGTTTCTAATTGTATTTAAATCACAGTGTCGTAACACACCCAACAAATTCTATTGAGAAAAATATTATATTTGATATTTGTAGACCAAATGACTCGTTTTATACCCGAATAGTTTACACGAAATATTAGAATGTTTTAACTTATACTGCAACGACCTTTTCTTTATGTGTAGCACTGATTAAATAACAAACTGTATACTTAAGAGTTGTTAGTTACAGTTAAATTAATTCTTCTTGTCGACTATACTATTTGGAATTACTGTCAATTACATATTTCCTCAACACAGCCACCTTCTAAATCAAAATGGACTCTCATTCGTAACTCTGTCTCATATACCATGAAGCGCAAAAGAAACTGGTATAGGCATGCATATTCAAATACAGAGATATGTCAACAGGCAGAATACGATTCTGCGGTCGGAAACGCCTATATAAGACAACAAGAGTTTGGCGCAGTTGTTAGATCGGATACTGCAGCTAAGATGGCATGTCATCAAGATTTAATTGAGTTTGAACGTGGTGTTATAGTCGGTGCACAAGTGATGGGACATAGCATCCCCGAGGTAGCGGTGAAGAGGAGGTTTTCCCGTACGACCATTGCACGAGTGTACCGTGAATAACAGGAATCCGGTAAAACATCAACTCTCCGGCATCGCTGTGGCCGGAAAAAGATCCTGCGACAACGAGACCAATGACGAATGAAGAGAATCGTTCAACGTGACAGAAGTGCAACCCTTCCGCAAATTGCTGCAGATTTCAATGTTGGGCCATCAACAAGTGTCAGCGTGCAAACCATTGAAAGAAACAACATCGATATGGGCTTTCGGAGCCGAAGGCCCACTCGTGTGCCCTTGATCAATGCACGACACAAAGCTTTACGCCTCGCGTGGGCCCGTCAACACCGACGTTGGACTGTTGATGATTGGAAACATGTTGCCTGGTCGGACGAGTCTCGTTTCAAATTGTATCTAGCGGATGGATGTGTACAGGTATGGAGACAACCTCATGAATCCATGGACCCTGCATGTGAGCAGGGGACTGTTGAAGCTGGTGGAGGCTCTGTAATGGAGTGGGGCGTGTGCAGTCGGAGTGATGTGGGACACGTACGAAAGCACCGTGTCTGATCACCTGCATCCATTCTTGTCCGTACTGCATTCCGACGGACTTGGGCAATTCCAGCAGGACAATGCGACACCCCACACGTCCAGAATTGCTACAGAGTGGCTCCAGGAACACCCTGCTGCGTTTAAACACTTCTGCTAGTCACCAAACTCCCCAGACATGAACATTATTGAGCATATCTGGGATGCCTCGCAACGTGCTGTTCAGAAGAGATCTCTACCCCTTCGTACTCTTACAGATTTATGGACAACCTTCAGCATTCATAGTTTCGGTTCCCTCGAGCACTACTTCAGACATTAGTCGAGTCCATGCCACGTTGTGTTCCGTAACTTCTCCATGCTCGCGGTGGCTCTACACGATATTAAGCAGGTGTACCAGTTTCTTTCGCTGTTCAGTGTATATTCTATTCAAAATTAAATATGGAAGGGTCTGTCGTTCCAACCCGCACGTTAACCATTTGATAACACTAAGTATCAGCAAGCTGCTTCTATATCTATAGCATAATGCATTTTCCATAGCTTGTTTCAGTTAAACAAGTAATTGACACAAAAGTTTTGTTCATTATGTTTCTAAATGTAAAACGTGCTCTATCAAGGTAAGATATAGAAGAAGTGTGATTAAATACTTTTAGATTATGGTGGAAATCACAGTGAGTAAAAAGCGCACTCATAATTTCCAGTGCACTGGGCTTGTGTTCTTACTCAAAATCCATGGGAGGTTAACGTCAAAATATACAATGATGAACACGCTATTAGACGTCAGAAAACAAAGCCCCTTAATAACACCAGATACATATAAGTAAAACGAAGTTTGAAGATTACAAAAATTAATAAACCATTTGATTTCAACTGATTTCTTGAGTCGAACTGAGTGTATGTTTAGATCCGAAAGTAATATGTCGAGTGAGCACCTTTGGAAGAAATCACACAGTGTTAAGTGTGGTTTTCTTATTTATACCCATGTTTACATATATCTACGTCGTCAGTATAATACATGAGCAACTTTTTATCTAGTTCACTCTTAGTCTCCTCGGAATTTCCCAACGGTGAACAACATTGGGCTGTTAAAATGATGTAGCTTAAAAATATACAGTGCTTGTCCAAATGACGTGAAGGAATACGAATAAATCAACGACAGCTGCGCACCTGTAATCAGAGCACGGAGATGTCTTAAATACTAACGGAGTTTTGTGTGAAATTATTACAACAAAATGACTATTTTAATTCCTAACGTTCATTGGCAAAGATATAATGAGTACATGCACGTTTATTTGTGGCTAAAATGTATTTTCAAACCACTGGCAACAATTATTAATAAACTGAAAGTGATACAAGTATGAAGAGATAATTAGCATGCCCTTCATTTTATTTTACCTAGTTATACATATGAAACCCGTTGAGTTTAAACTGATAGCTGATGATCACACAGTCCAATATAGTAGAAAAGATTAAGACAGGAGTACTGACACGGAAAATGAATGCAGATACACAAGCACATAATTCCATTGTTCTAATTACTGTGATACTTATCTCGACACAGAAGTTGTTTTACCTGTTTCTCTTCGAGCAACGCGCGAGGACCTGTTTTCGCGTTAAGAACTGTCTTTCGTTGCAGAAAGTGAAGGCTATACACACAATTAACTCGTCAGCCGTAATACAGCTTCACTGGAATATCGTTGATCGTATTATCTGAAAAATCTCCAAAGACTTTCGCCGTCAGTGTGTAGCACAAAGGATTGTAATCTGGTACTTCACTCTAGAAACTGAATCTCTCCGCGGGGGAGCTATTTATCGTCCATTTTTATAGTTAAAGACAACCCTGTAAGGCCATGAAAAAATGAAGCACTGGATACCGGGAGATTGCGAAACCCGAGTTATTTCAAGCAGGAAAAGTATGTAAGGCATTCAATTGTCGAGGAGTCCGAAAAACTACAGATACCTATCAGAATAACAGAAGTGGGTGTGTTTCAGAACACAACTGCTTTGTGAGTTTGTATCACGTCGATAATTGTTGACTATTCTATTAAGAAAGTAGATGTGCAGCATGCTAGGCGGTCTATCAAGTACTGGTACGTGCAATGGAACGAGAAGAGTTTAGGGAAACCTGTAGATTTCTGTGACTCTTAAAGAGGTAAGATCATTGTAGCACGATTACTTCCAATAACTATGTCGAAGTACCAACGGATTAAGAATATTCGAACGCTACAAGAACAATGAAAAATAACTGTGGACAACAACTAATCTTCAACGACCTGAATCGAGGAACATAGGAGAGAACTGTCGCAAAGAACCGTGATACTGAAGTGCCACAAGCAACGTAAGAGCTCATTCAAAGTCTCGAACAGAATGTTACTGCACTCACTGTCCAGATCTCTCATCATCTCTAGAAACGCGTTACTAGATCGCAAATTGGGCGAAGGCCTTGCATCATGTAGCTTCTACGTATATGGTCCAATGAGTCAACCTTTAAACACCCGGGCTGCTGCTTTCTGACGTTAAACATGTTGTATTTCTGCGCTGGTGTGGCTCAAACCTTCATTTTAAACTATTGCTACGACTGAGTCAGAATAATTACGGATAGAAGTATGTGGGTATTTAAGATGACTATTTTGTGGTACGAGTGTTCTCTCTGAGTGGTTTCACAAAAAACGCGGATGTAACTGACCACCTGGCGTGGTTGGCCCTGTGCAGAGCGAATATCTGTAGTTGGTAACAGAACACAGTATAAGGTTCAGATTTTTAGGTTTGGCCATAATGTTGCCTAGGAACTCGTATTCGAACTGTAGTATCTGAGGACATCTACAAAGGTGCAGTTTCCTCAAAATATAAATCCCCAGCAATACAGATGTCCAGCAATTTTCATCGGTGTTGTCCCTTACTTGTCAGTCAATTTTTGCGTCATAAATCGGGATACAGATGTTTAGCCTACGCAGTTCTATGAATGATGGAGTGAACACTGTCTATGCTAATATCCAGTTTCTCTGTTATCAACTGATATACACGATAAACGTGTCAATTAAACAAAAGACTGCAGGGACAGATAAACAATATTACCGTTTATTAGTTTACATAAAAGCCATTTATGGCTTCTTAATTAACTTCGTTTTCGATATAGGAGGCGTTGTTGAAGAGAAATAACTTCAGTCTACGATAGAAATCACTTCACCTACCTGTCAGACATTTCATTTGTATGAACAGATCATATCAAAGAGTTTTATAGTGTCTGTTAAACTCTTCTCCATGTCAAAATTAGATTCTCAGAAGGGAAGCGCAGATCATTTTTGATTCCAGTATTGTGTTTTGGAATACCTCAGGTAGTTGTTGGTAAATTTTCCGGTTGTATAGCCGTGGTCCATGAAACTTTTTCGTTGTTGGATATCTTCATGTGTGCTCATGGTTCGGCCGGCCGGTGTGACCGAGCGGTTCTACGCGCTTCAGTCTGGAACCGCGCGACCGCTACGGTCGGAGGCTCGAATCATTCCTCGGGCATGGATGTGTGTGATTTCGTTAGGTTAGTTAGGTTGAAGTAGTTCTAAGTTATAGGGGACTGATGACTTCAGATGTTAAGTCCCATAGTGCTCAGAGCCATTTGAACCATTTTTTGCTCATGGTTCCGCTGAGTCTTGCTGACTGAAGGGTCGAACGCTGGAAAGCGACGTAAATACCGTGAAAAGGGGCATGATAAAATGTTTACACTTAATCAGCAGAGACAATTCTTGTCAAAGATAAAACTTTTCTATCGATTCTGTAGAGCTATTGTCCATCTGTCACTAAGTTTCGTAGCTTATAATGGTCTGCTAAAACTTTTGTGTATTTATGCGTCTTCTCTATATAGCTGTGGCCAATTGTTCGTCATTGGAGATCAAATTTTGATTTCATAAAACTACACTTCATGGTTTCATGATTGACAAGCATGCTCTGCAATAGCCAATTCTTCTAGTTTCCATAGCTGACAAAGATTTTTGTGTTTCTTCATGTATTCACGTTTAGCTTTGTAATTACAATGTAGAACTTACAACAATTTTATGTACTCCGTATGCCGACAGAGGATGGCGTTTATCCCTTACGGATTTGTGGGCTTGATATATTTTCGTTGTTGGTCCAAAACCCCTCTGATGTTGTATTTCTGTAAAAATCTTACCGACTGATCTGTTACTTTTTCAGTAAAATGGAGGGAAAATGTGTTTTTTCGTCTTTGTTTTCCAGCATTGTCTTCCGGCTTACTGTTATTTGGTCGTAGAACTCTACTTCCTTTTCTGCTTTTCTGAATAGCTATTTTTCAGGAAAGCCTGCTTCTATGCATTAATCCGGTGCTGAGCTGCTCCAGTGCGCAAATTATTTTGGCTCTGTCGACAATAATTCTAATGACACCTCTGTTTTAATGTGGTTCATGGTTGGAGTTCGTGTCAATATCTGTCTGTATGTGCAGCTTTAGATGGAGTTGAACAGATAGTTGTTTTTCCAGCCGACAAAGAGAACACTATGAATCGACGGAATAATCGAAGCAAAATTCTGAATCTTTTAATATCAGGATAGCGAAAAAAGCTTAAGAAAGGCGCTATGGTCGGTGTACTGTAGAAAAGAAATATTCTAATAAAGCCCTCTACTTTGATCGAAGAAGCAACAAAAAATCCCTATTGAAGACAGAAGCTAAGGGTCCCAATCTTGATTCCATTCAAAAGTAATCACAACACGCGTTAAGACGTTAATCCCACTGGGAGGGCCGGCCGGTGTGGAACCGCGCGACCGCTACGGTCGCAGGTTCGAATCCTGCCTCGGGCATGGATGTGTGTGATGTCCTTAGGTTAGTTAGGTTTAAGTAGTTCTAAGTTCTAGGGGACTGATGACCTCAGATGTTAAGTCCCATAGTTCTCAGAGCCATTTGTACCATTTTTGAACCCACTGGGAGGTGCGACGATCAATTCATGTTTCGTAGAACGTGGTTGGCGGCTGACAGACCCAAAACCTCAACCAGGCTTGCACTTCCTCGTCTGACTGACACCAACGCCCACGCATGTCTTTCTTCAGGTCGCCAAAGATGTGACTATCACACGGAGGAAGATCCTGGCTGCACGGATGATGTTGCGGCGCTTCTCAGCCAAATCTCTGATGTGTAGTCTTCGTCCGATTGGCATTCCGACACATTACTGGGCGTTTAGACTTTTATGGTGCGTCACAGTTTCTGCAAAGTGTCTTCATAGAACTGCCCACTGATAATGGTTCCGCCCTAGAGAGCTCGAAGAGCAGAGGGCCCTGCAGTCAAAGAAGAAGGTTGTCATTACCTTGCAGAAAATTGTGTCAACTGCTTTGGCGGGCGAGATGTGGGATGTTTCCTCTGCTAGCTTTGCCGTTTGCTCTCGGCTGTCGGAATGTTGTCAGATGGAACATCCTGTTGCAGTATAAATCCCGCCGCCATACTGCCAGTCTGACGAAGGCTGCGTTTGAGCGATTTGGTTGGGAAACGGTGGAACATTCTCCGTCCAGCCTAGTTCTTTCACCGTGTGAGTTTCACATCTTTGGCGACCTGAGGAAAGACATGCGTAGACGTCGGTTTCAGTCGGACGAGGAAATGCAAGAGTGGGTGCGGTTGTGGATCTTCAGCCACCGATCGCGCTCTACAAAACAGGAATTGATCATCTCGCCTCTCAGTGGGATAAACGTCTCAACACGTGTAGTGATTACTTTTGAATGGTCCCGTTGTGAGAGGTGTTCAGTTTCCATTTGACTGTCCCTCATAATAATCAGATACTCCATGGTAAATGATGACAGCCAAAACAGTTGCAGGATAAAGATTTATTAAAATTCTTGACCAAGGTTTCGGTATATATAAATATACCTTTGTCAGAAGTAAAAAATCCTGAACAGGAAGACACTTTCATTAGAAAAACTTAGCATCGGAAATGATAAAGAAAAAAAAAAACACTAAAGCTTAAGTAACCGTAAAATTACCAGAGTAATACAGACACAAAATCTTTTAGTTACTTACTAAAATTACATCCTGCAATGGAAATTAATAAAACAATTGTGCCAAAGGCATCGTCAATAGTTAAGACAAATGGTTCAAATGGCTCTGAGCACTATGGGACTTAATATCTATGGTCATCAGTCCCCTAGAACTTAGAACTACTTAAACCTAACGAACCTAAGGACAGCACACAACACCCAGCCATCACGAGGCAGAGTAAATCCCTGACCCCGCCGGGAATCGAACCCGGGAACCCGGGCGTGGGAAGCGAGAACGCTACCGCACGACCACGAGATGCGGGCAGAAGTTAAGACATCATCTCCATTTGTACAATATGATTATGGACACAGGGTCGATGCGAACACAGTTTAGCACCAGTACCTCGCCTATGAACTATTGTGACGAGAGTGTGAAAGCACTAGGGTAGATGGTTTCGCCGAGAGAGGGCACTTGTGGTATGTGCCAGACACTCGCGCATATTAAAATCCATGGATGCATACACAAGCGCACCAAATTATTATAAGTTGTGCTAATTCAGACCTTCTGTCTTAATAAATAAAATATATCAGACCATTTAAAAACCTCTATGTAAAATAAAAAATATGGAACCAATTTACTTGTGTCCTAGAGTCAAACAGATGAAGCCTGCGCTGTGGAACATGATGTGTTGGCAGAAGAGCCAACACCGTATAGCTAGAGGAGGCCGAAATGCACGCGTTAAAGCTCACGCAGGCTGGCGTGAGGTCTGGAAAATGACAAGGAATCATAGTAGCTAAAAATAGTACATAGCTTCTGGAATACTTAACTTTAATCCATAATTGGTGTACATCTCTCCTTACTATACATGCTTCATTAGATACATAGCAAAGGATAAATGGCGCCTTGCTAGGTCGTAGCAATTGACGTAGCTGAAGGCTATGCTAACTATCGTCTCGGCAAATGAGAGCGTATTTGTCAGTGTAGCATCGCTAGCAAAGTCGGCTGTACAACTGGGGCGAGTGCTAGGAAGTCTCTCTAGACCTGCCGTGTGGCGGCGCTCGGTTTGCAATCACTGACAGTGGCGACACGCGGGTCCCTCATATACTAGCGGACCGCGGCCGATTTAAAGGCTACCACCAAGCAAGTGTGGTGTCTGGCGGTGACACCACAGAACACATCTAACGAAAGAGGGCACTAGTGTAATGCACGAGAATCTCGCGTAACGTAAGCGGTAAAATGCATACTAGCGAAAACAACCAAAATGTTAGAATAAAACGTTACGCGAGATTCTCGCGCATTACACTAGTGCCCTCTCTCGTTAGATGTGTTCCATAGCGCAAGCTTCATCTGTTTGACACTAGGACACAGGTAAATTGGTTCCATATTTTCTATTTCACAAAGATGTTTTTAAATGGTCTGATATGTTTTATTTATTAAGACAGAAGGTTTTAATTAGCCACAACTTTTATTAATTTTGATGCGCTTTTGTATGCATCCATGGATATTAATATGCGCGAGTGTCTGGCACATACCACAAGTACCCTCTCTCGGCGAAACCATCTGCCCTAGTGCTTTCACACTCTCGTCACGAATAGTTCATAGGCGAAGTACTGGTGCTAAACTGTGTTCGCATTGACCCTGTGTCCATAATCATGTTGTACAAATGGAGATGATGTCTTAACTATTGACGACGCCTTTGGCACAATTGTTTTATTGATTTCCATTGCAGGATGTAATTTTAGTAAGTAACTAAAAGATTTTGTGCCTGTATTACTCTGATAATTTTACGGTTACTTAAGCTTTAGTGTTTTTTATTTCTCATGGCCGATGCTAAGTTTTTGCTAGTGAAAGTGTCTTCCTGTTCAGGATTTTTTACTTTTGATGAAGGTATATTTTATATACCGAAACCTTGGTCAAGAATTTTAATAAATCTTTATCCTGCAACTGTTTTGGCTGTCATCATTTACCTTGAAGAATTTCAACAGTTGCTGTTTCAGCCACGTTTAAAATCATGAAATATTCAGATAATTTATCTCAGAGATACATTACTTTTCTTGGTAGTCTGATGTGCCTTAAGGAAACTGCAGCAACTTCCTTACAGCTATGAGCTTTGTTTTGATCGTGGGCGTGGTGACTGGGATGTCCGACGGAGAGGGTCGGAGGGAGAGCGGAGTGAGACGAATTAACAGTAGCTCAGGCAAAGCACATTCTACGGCCGGCGATGTGCGAGAGAGGGAAGAAGCCCGTGGCGCGTGGTCTGGCTCACTCACGGCCGGCGGGTGCCCTCGCGCTTGTCAGATCTGTTTCCTGTGACCTCGCACTGGACGAACCGTCCTACCGACTCGCTCGCAGCCTGCCCCAACGAGTACGATTAGAACGCCGTGCCGGTGCGCGCCTGCGTTCGTGATGTGTACGACCTTGGAAAGGTGAGCAGGTATGTAATATAACGGCACAGTCCGATTTAATGGCCTATACCGGCGACAGTGAGTACAGCTGAGGCGAAAAAAACACCTCACACCTACCTCTGCTCGCGAACAGCTGACCTCACCGTCTGCAGGCGAGCCTTATGCAAGAAGCTAGGCGCACCGACTTTCCCCCCCCCCCCCCCCCTCTCGTATGCTCGTACATTCATTTTAGATATGACTTATCGCTTCTGTGCTAAGGTCGCGACGTAAGAAGGTCGTTAAGCTTAGACGCCAACAGCTGAGATTGGGCTTACTGTTTTGAGAACTTCGTTACATAATTTTGCGTCAGTCAGGACTTCGTCACAATGCCCTGTGACAGAACAGATGCTCAGCATAAATTTAATATGCAGTAAATGTGAATGTACTCTCCTGCTAAACATAATGACATCTGGTAAGCAAATCGCGTCTTTATCCTGGAAGAAAGGCGTAAAGTTAATTTTAAGTGCTCAATAGGCGTTAAGTACCTCGACAGATCAAAATATTGCACCGATATCATGGTGCTAACGAAATAATGTGCTTGCTACGTAAAAAGAGCTTGCTGAGAAAACTGAATTTAATAGTTTGAAGGAATTTGGTAAATTTAATTATTAAAATAAAATAATCGAATAATGAAATTAATTCTTCATGTTATCGCTTACAGCGCTATTTACTACCATTTTTCCTTTATTTTAGTGGAGAAACCAATGAAACGGGTACAAGGCAGTTTGAACATAACACACATTACGCAGCAAACGCACAATAGAGGCAATCGTGCCAATTTACTGAATAACGTTCCTGCATTAAAATGTAAATGTCGTGTGACTAGGGCCTCCCGTCGGGTAGACCGTTCGCCGGGTGCAAGTCTTTCGATTTGACGCCACTTCGGCGAGTTGCGCGTCGATGAGGATGAAATGATGATGATTAGGACAACACAACACCCAGTTCCTGAGCGGAGAAAATCTCCGACCCAGCCGGGAATCCAACCCGGGCGCTTAGGATTGACATTCTATCGCGCTGACCACCTAGCTACCGGGGGCGGCCGTTCCTGCATTGTGAGGCGACTTCTAAACACACATTTTATACTTAGGACCTACACGCTTTAATTTCGGGACAGGTAGGAATATGCACTTTTCCCTGTTCTTCACCATGTCCATACTTACCTGCTTCGTAACGCAACTTTACACATTAGTAAGCTGTTTCTGTGTCTTGAAAGGCATGACCTAAACCGATTCAAATATTTTCGTTTATTATAATATGATAGCTGTTGCCATATGTTCCTTAAGTTTGCAGCTGTCTATAGTTTTTGAAATTCTTGGAGCTTGTAACAACAGGAGGAACACTGGGCGGTAAACAGACTTGGAATGTGACATCAAGCTTTGCATCCCAGACTTTATAAGTACGTGTGTAATCAATCTACATCATGGTCGTGTATCCTGTTAGAATGTTTCAACTGAGATAACTGAGTCCAATCGGACCACGACGGAGCGGTCCACATGATCTGGCTTATGGCTAGAGAAACTTGACAAGAGTAAATGTTTCTTATTGCACTTCGAACATTGCTACGGAGAAGTGGCAAATTCAGGCAAGCACAAGCTCAATTATCTCTCTGACGGGCCGAAGAAAATAACTAATACGGGCAGCTGAACTCTAAAAGTGTATGGTACGACTCAGTCGTCCGTCATCCATAACTTCGAGGGGCGTTCAATATGTAATGCAACACATTTTATTCTCGGCCAGTTTCGGTTGAAAAAAAAAATGCAGAATTTGTTGTGGGACATGCTGCAATAGTCCCGCTTCAGCCTTCAAAATGGAGTATGTAACAGAGGTGCGCTCTAAGCACAGATCTGTCAATGTGTTTCTTTTGGCGGGAAACCAGAGCATTGCAGATATTAATAGGCGCTTGCAGAATGTCTACGGAGACCTAGCAGTGAACAAAAGCACTCCGACTCGTTGGGCGAGGTGTCTGTCATCACCGCAACGAGGTGGTGCAAACTTGTCCGATCTCCTGTGAGCCGGCCGGCCGCACACAGCTGTGACTACCACCGTCATACCTTAGCAAAAGATCTTGCTGAAAACCCAAGGAAATTCTGGTCTTACGTAAAATCGGTAAGCGGGTCGAAGGCTTCCATCCAGTCACTCACTGATCAGTCTGGCCTGGCAACGGAAGACAGCAAAACGAAAGCTGAAATTTTAAATTTAGCATTTGAGGAATCTTTCACGCAGGAGGATTGTACAAACATACCGCCGTTTGAGTCTCGTACAGATTCCCGTATTGAGGACATAGTGATAGACATCACTGGGGCTATGAAGCAGCTGAATGGGTTGAAAATAAATAAATCGCCAGGTTCTGATGGGATTCCAATTCCGTTTTACAGAGAGTACTCTACTGCATTGGCTCCTTACTTAGCTTCCATTTATCGCGAATCTCTTGCCCGACGTAAAGTCCCGAGCGACTGGAAAAAAGCGCAGGTGACGCCTGTATTTAAGAAGGGTAGAAGGACGAATCCTCAAAATTACAGACCAATATCCTTAACATCGGTTTTTTGCAGGATTCTCGAACATATTCTCAGTTCGAATATAATGAATTTCCTTGAGACAGAGAATTTGCTGTCCATGCATCTGCACGGCTTTAGAAAGCATCGCTCCTGCGAAACGCAACTCGCCCTTTTTTCACATATCTTGCGAACCATGGATGCCATATTCCTTAACTTCCGGAAAGCGTTTGACACGGTGCCCCACTGCAGACTCCTAACTAAGGTACGAGCATATGGGATTGGTTCCCAAATATGTGAGTGGCTCGAAGACTTCTTAAGTAATAGAACCCAATACGTTGTCCTCGATGATAAGTGTTCATCGGAGGTGAGGGTATCATCTGGAGTGCCCCAGGGAAGTGTGGTAGGTCCGTTGTTATTTTCTATCTACATAAATGATCTTTTGGATAGGGTGGATAGCAATGTGCGGCTGTTTGCTGATGATGCTATGGTGTACGGGAAGGTGCCGTCGTTGAGTGACTGTAGGAGGATACAAGATGACTTGGACAGGATTTGTGGTTGGCGTAAAGAATGGCAGCTAACTCTAAATATGGATAAATGTAAATTAATGCAGATGAATAGGTAAAAGAATCCCGTAATATATGAATACTCCATCAGTAGTGTAGCGCTTGACACAGTCACGTCGATTAAATATTTGGGCGTAACATTGCAGGGCGATATGAAGTGGGACAAGCATGTAATGGCAGTTGTGGGGAAGGCGGATAGTCGTCTTCGGTTCATTGGTAGAATTTTGGGAAGATGTGGTTCATCTGTAAAGGAGACCGCTTATAAAACACTAATACGACCTATTCTTGAGTACTGCTCGAGCGTTTGGGATCCCTATCAGGTCGGACTGAGGGAGGATATAGAAGCAATGCAGAGGCGGGCTGCTAGATTTGTTACTGGTACGTTTGATCATCACGCGAGTGTTACGGAAATGCTTCAGGAACTCGGGTGGGAGTCTCTAGAGGAAAGGAGGCGTTCTTTTCGTGAATCGCTACTGAGGAAATTTAGAGAACCAGCATTTGAGGCTGACTGCAGTACAATTTTACTGCCGCCAACTTATATTTCGCGGAAAGACCACAAAGATAAGATAAGAGAGATTAGAGCTCGTACAGAGGTATATGGGCAGTCATTTTTCCTTCGTTATGTTTGGGAGTGGAACAGGGAGAGAAGATGCTAGTTGTGGTACGAGGTACGCTCCGCCACGCACCGTATGGTGGATTGCGGAGTATGTATGTAGATGTAGATGTAGACTTCTCCAACGTTGGAACGTACGGAATGAGTTTGGCCCAATGGAGGAAGCAGTACGTGGATGATGCAGAGGTTATTGATGCAGCTCAGACGTCGGCTCAGACGTCGACCAGTCGAGTGGTACAATGCGAGCATACGGGCCGTCCCACTAAAGTGGCGTAAGGCCGTCGCATTGATGAGACATTGTACTGAAAGAGTGGGGGATAATATGGTGTATTGGAATCCTGAATAAACCCAACCTGCTTCCAGAAAAAAAAAGTGTTGCAATACTTATTGAGCGCCCCTCGTATTTTAGAAGGTTGTCTTTGCAGCTTAGGAACAGAGGTTCAGCCGGCCGCGGTGGCCGAGCGGTTCTAGGCGCTTCAGTCCGGAACCACGCGACTGCTACGGTCGCAGGTTCGAATCCTGCCTCGGGCATGGATGTGTGTGATGTCATTAGGTTTAAGTAGCTCTAAGTTCTAGGGGACTGATGACCTCAGATGTTAAGTCCCATAGTGCTCAGAGCCATTTGAATCATCTGAACAGAGGTTCGTAGCAGAACGACCTGTCCGACTTGGAGTGGCCCCATTGGTCTGTTTAGCAGCAGAATAAAGTTAAAAAAACTAACGAGTGAAAAGTAGCAATACACAGTGTGGCACTCAGGCCTCTATTGCAGATGCTTCAGTGGTTTGGATCTATTCATCCTGTTTTGTGATGGGGATATTAGTTTTAGCCGATGGAAAACTGAAAAAAAAAAATTCACGGAAATTTTGAAGACAATAGTATGCTTTCCATACAGTGATACCAGGTTGAACCCTGTCACTATAACACAAAAAGGCTTACATTCAGTTAGAAAGCTAGAGCCAGTGGATTGAACAGCAATACGTACCTACTCAACTGTGGACTTATTCAACTGAAGACCGACGAAGGACTGAAACCTATTATGTTACACACGTGCAAATAAAAGTGGATGAATGCTGTGAAGTAAGTGAGACTTTTCCAACAATAGGATTTGTTGCTTTCATTATATCACTGCATTCATGGCCTCGTTGTAATCTGAGAAGTCGACAGTTCAGTGTCGTGTTTCTGAGGGTACTTAGGGGGATGTGAGGAACGTGCGATGGACATTTCAAAGTGGAGGACAGTGGACTATAACATCGTCCGCGATCACGGCGGCTATAAACAGCAGTAACCGCTACGTCATGAAAGGCGTCAAGGTTAGAGTTGTATCCTTCCTTTACATTCTCCTGGCGCTGTATTCCAAGACGTCAACGCCCAGCAACACGAGGCTCTGAATGTCCACGTGTTCTTCGTAGTACAGAAAGAAACTCATCGGTTTTGGCCTACCCGTTTTCTGGGCGAGTTGCCGACTGGTCACATGTGGCTCATGGCCACTCGGTAACTGACCCGTCCGGTTCTCCTCACAGAAAACAACAATAAATGTGGACTTGATCAAAGTAGCCTGGCAGACACCACCTCAGAAATACATGCGACACTTCTTCGACTCGTAGCCGTAACGTTTAGAAGCTTCTGATTTCGCTCACAGTAGAAGTCATTTGTAAAACTGACCTAGCGTAATCATTTAGTTTTACCACATTTGGCCCCGTAGCTCAAATGATCTGTCCTCTTTGTTCTTCTTTTTACTGGACTTATCCCGTATCTTCACGGTGGCGTGTTAATCTGTGCTTAGTGATAGTGGGTGGCCGGATACCTGTCCTCTCCCCCCCCCCCCCCCTCCGCCCCTGCCCCAACTCCCCGACACACACACACACACACACACACACACACACACACACACACATATATATATATATATATATATATATATATATATATATATATATATATATAGCGGGACGGAATTTGTATACGTCATCAGTCTGTGTCTAGAGTTATCGCATGTGATAGTGTGACAAAGATTTGTCGACGTGTTTGTGAATAGTTGGGGCATGGGTCCAGCCCAATATTCACCAAGCCAGGTGTGAGAAACCGCCTAAAAACCACATCCAGACTGGACAGCACACCAGCCCTCGTTGTTAATCTGCCGAGCGGATTCGATCCAGCTGGCCGGAGTGGCCGAGCGGTTCTAGGCGCTACAGTCTGGAACCGCGCGACCGCTACGGTCGTAGGTTCGAATCCTGCCTCGGGCATGGATGTGTGTGATGTCCTTAGGTTAGTTAGGTTTAAGTACTTCTAAGTTCTAGGGGACTGATAACCTCAGCAGTTAAGTCCCATAGTGCTCAGAGCCATGTGGATTCGATCCGGAACCGGGTCACCTCCCCGAATCTCGGGAGCGGCTTGTTAACGCGCGCGGCTATACGGGCGGGTCACGCTAGGGCTGTGTGTTCACTCACATTCCTCAGGTAGGAAACGAACAGGAAAATAATTACAACAGACAACATCGTTGGAAAGATAACAGGTTTGACTAGAGCGTGCTGGCAGTAGTTTTATGTAACAGTGTTACTCAGGTGCAGAGTGTGTCACACCAGTTCTATTATTGTCCTTTTCTCAACTGAAAACTGAAGATGAGCAAAAACTTGTAACGCAATGTTACAAAATAAAATGTTGTTAAGTGATTTGTAACTCTATTTATTCAATTTGGTTGACGACATAATCACGATTCTCAATTACCACTAGTTCTTTTTCCTTGCGTGCCTGTCCGCTTCGCACGTTGGGTATCATCATACCACTACAATGAATAAAATTAGGTGTTTCTTATATCTGGTCAGCATTGTGACCACATATGCACAGAATGAATTCTTTGTGCCCGTTCGAGTGACAGGCGTGGTGGTGCGATATGCTTCGAATAATATAGACATACCCAAGTGCTTCTAATTGCTGATATTTGCAACAGCAAATGGTTAATCCCCGAAGCTGTACAGCGCTACATATACCCTGTCCTCAACGGACTCCTGCACCTCTACTCGAAGTTCAAAAATGTCAAAACTCTTTTTGCTGCGCACAGGTACGGTTTCTTCTGTGATTTTCTTGCCAGATTAACATCCCATCGCCTAGTAACGTTTGGGATGAAAAAGAAAGCTTAAGTTGAGCTTTCCACCGATTCGATATGGCGGAACAAAGGGGTTTAACAGCCTGTTGACGAAGTGATTAGGATTGGAAAAGCATTGAGAACTATAGAGACCGTGCCCTTGTTTAAGGACCAGTCCCAGTATTCATACGAAATGACTTTAAAAAATTGCTGGAATCGTAAATTAGATGGCCTGGCAGTTATTTGAATCCTGGTCCTTTGAAATAGTTGTCTCATGCGTTAATTAGCCTGATGCATTGCTTCTTGTTTGTGATGAGGTAAAATACATCCCATGAGGTTTTCAGTGGAACTCATGATAAGTGATCTCCCGTTCAAACTCAATAGCGTACATTTTGGTGAAGAGTAATAATTTCATTCTTGAAAGAGTCGCTACCTACCGTAAGTTATTCAGCACTACATCTTCCTACCCCTACTGCTAGTCCAGCGGGGAGTGCAGGTGAGATTCTGTGAAGTTTGGAAGATTAGTGTAGAAGCATGGCAAGAATAAGCTTTATGACTAACCTTGATACAGTTCCAACGGTTCACTTCATAGGAAGCTTTCCCATAGAATGCCAAGATTTGGGCTCTGTCCCAGGCAAAGCACATATTCTCTATCACATAAATTAATGGCTAATCAAATCCTTTAAAACATTTATGCATGTTGATGTTGTCTACACTAAGCTCTGGTGAGGGCTGGTAGAAGCATGAATCACCAATGCGAGACATGCAACCTGTTTGCAGGAATCATGCTTGCTTATGTTGGTTCTGGCTTTGTGTTCATTTGACACATGTCATTAGAGTTTTAGGGAAGCAGGATGACACAGTGAACACACTCGGATGTCATTATGTATGGTCAGATGTTTGGCAGATTAAAGGTCACGCACAGTCATTTGCGAGATGGGCCGGTAGTTATACATCAGCCGTAGAATGATTCCATGCTATGGAAAAGACACTAGTTGAAGGGAAAGATTTAACAGCAGTAATACTACCGTCGATTATACTCAACAAACAAGTGAGAAGAACATTATCTCCCCATAAGTGCCGAAAGATGTCCAACCATCATACTACCTGCCTTGGCTAGTGTCTTCATGGTAACCCGTGGACTACTTATCTCCCGCCAGACTAGTACTCTGCGTCCTCAGCGATCATCAGATGCATTTTTTTCGCCCAAATAACGACATCGCTCGACGTGTAAGGAAGAGTCGCACTTTACCCTGGACAGTGATTGTCGGCATTTTTTCATCTCGAGCGTTCCTAGATTTACAATGCTATTATTATTGTGGAAAGGAACCAGTGTAGTAACACCAACGTTCTTTTTCGTCTTGTCTTGGGAGGAATCATGTTATTAGGGCGTAAGTCACTCATTTACTTTCTAGGTCTTAACAATGTAGCGTAATACTTATATACCGAGACAGCAATTATGGGGGGCGATAAAAGTCCCATTACTGCAATAATATTTTTTGTAGACTGTTTTTAGTCCTATACATGGTGTTTGGGAAAAGGTTCGCATTTTCTACAAGAGGCAAGATTGATAAGAACTGGAAAAAAAGTTTCTACAGATGTGAGGAAACCAATACCTGTTGATATATGGCCGATTTACTTGTGACTAGTAATTTGTAATATTGGATGGTGTAGGCGTCTCACTGTTACAGGTCATTGCGTATGTCTAAATGATTGTAACCTGCAGGACATCCCTGCGAGAAGACAACGGCTGTAATTTATACACGATGGAGCACCTTCTCGTCTTCTACGGATAGTGCGACAGCAACGTTTCATGGGAGACGGATTTCTCGAGGAATTCCGGCAGCATGGCCTCCCTGTTCACCGAACCTCAGTCCGTTGGATTTTTGGCTTCTTCTTCCTCTTTCTCTTCTTCTTCTTCCTTGCTTTTTCCCATTTCTCCCCCGGATCAGTATTGTTACATGGGCTGCGGTAATGTTAGTGTAAGTAGATGTCCGGATGCTTTAAATGGCGCCACCACTCTTCTCCCACCGGATGGAATCTGTGTACACCATTTGCCTGCGTCCAGAGTAAATCTCATGTTCACGTGTGTGAACGCTTTCTAAATGTTTGCGTAGAGTGTATCTGAGACAGGACGTGGGTTCAAATGGTTCAAATGGCTCTGAGCACTATGGGACTTAACTTACTAAGGTCATCAGTCCCCTAGAACTTAGAACTACTTAAACCTAACTAACCTAAGGACATCACACACATCCATGCCCGAGGCAGGATTCGAACCAGCGACCGTAGCGGTCACGCGGTTCCAAACTGACGCGCTTAGAACCGCACAGCCACACCGGCCGGCCGCAGGACGTGGGTATCAGCCAGTTATTTACCTAGTTGGATGTGGGAGACCACGTAAAAATCATATCCAGACTCACAGGCTTACCAAACCTCGTCATTAATCCACAAGGCGGATTCGATCGGGGGCAGGCTCGCCTTCCCGAATCCCAGAATCTGTGCGTTAAAGCGATCGTATATCAGGGCGGATCACGTATTTATGATACGGGGACATATAAGGGCACTGGTTTATGGCCAATCCCTCTACAGTATGCATAAGTTATAGGAGCGTGTGACTACTGCGTTTTATTCAGTCCTAATGAAGCCAGGTATACTTGAATGAGTGCATGAGTCACTGTGAATATGGGCTGAAGAAGGTGTCAGGAGGTGTGTTAGCATATGCAGCACTGCCTCTAGTGTTTGCTTCTAGGCAACAGACAGATGGGAGTGAGAGAAAAGAGTTGACGTCTTCAGTTATAGAACTCAGTATGTTGTCCTCGACGGTGGGTGTTCATCAGAGACAGGGGCATCGTCAGGACTGCACCAGGGAAGTGTGACAGCACCGCTGTTGACCTCTGTATACATAAATGATTTGGCGGACAAGGTGGGCAGCAATCTGCGGCTGTTTGCTGATGATGCTGTGGTGTGCGGTAAGGTATCGGAGTTGAGTGACTGTAGGAGGATACAAGATCATATAGACAAAATTTGTAGTTGGTGTGATGAATGGTAGCTACCTCTAAATGTAGAAAAATGTAAGATAATGCTGATGAGTAGGAAAAATGGACCCGTATTGGTTTTAGCATAATTACTGAACGTTTTTCAGTATTTAAGGATACCATTGTAATTTTATGTAAGGCTATTATATTATATTTTTTAACTTTTTTCAAAAAATGTAGAATACAAATGACAATAATAAAGAGGGCCCTAGTTAATACTGACGTCACATATTGAGGCTAGCTGCATGAAAATGTAAGCGGCAAGCTCAGTTTAATTCGGTATCTGTAGTTTTAAGTGGTACCATGTGCGATTATATTTACGATAAGTCATCATGACTTGGATATATTTGGCACGTAAATTAACAGGATGCATCGTCGTACTTACATAAATAATAATCGACTCCGAACTGTTCCTCTACTGTACGCATTACACAACGCTGTAATATGTGTTCGTATCTTTCCGCATTTGCGTTTTCTTAAGCGCAGTAAGGGGACCACACTATGACCACGAAACACAGCCCCACGCCGTAATACCACCTCCTCTGTACTTCACAGTTGCCTTCGCTTGATGGCAGATAACGTTCTCCAGGCATTTGCCAAACCCAAACCTTCCATGCGAATGCCGCAGAGTACAGCACGATTTATCACTCCGAATCTTTCGTTTACAGTCATCCAGTGTCTAGTGTCTTCTCTCTTTGCACCACCTCAAACACTGCTTAGCACTGACTGCAGAAATGTGTGGTTTACGAGGAGCTGCTCGAGTGTTGTAACGCATTCTTCTTAACTACCTACGCACACCAATTCTACTCGCTAGACTGCTGGTAGCACTTTGAAACTCACGAGTGATTCGTTCTGCTGATTCTGTGCGATTTATTACAACCACGCTCCTCAATGCTGGATGCTTCCTGCCCGAAAATACATGCCGTCTGCCTGATTTTGGTTTAGCTGTGGTTATTCCTTCGCGTTTCCACTTCACAATCACATCATGAAAATTCGACTTGCGCAGCTTTAGAAGGGTTGAAATATCCTAATGGGTTTGTTACT
Source organism: Schistocerca cancellata (assembly GCF_023864275.1). NCBI lineage: Eukaryota > Metazoa > Arthropoda > Insecta > Orthoptera > Acrididae > Schistocerca > Schistocerca cancellata. The sequence continues at coordinate 205,229,761 of NC_064629.1, read as the reverse complement.
CTGGTACCATCCAATGACTAGTTCAGTTCGAAGTCAAGGAGCTCTCTAGACCCACTCATTCTACTGTTACTGCTTCTCTAGTGACAACACTGTACTCCCGGACTCCTTTATACAGCCGTGTCCGTCTCTTGTGACTTTTCTTAGTGAATTACGCATTATACACTACTGGCCATTAAAATTGCTACACCACGAAGATGACGTGCTACAGACGCGAAATTTAACCTACAGGAAGAAGATGCTGTGATATGCAAATGATTAGCTTTTCAGAGCATTCACACAAGGTTGGCGCCGGTGGCGACACCTACAACGTGCTGACTTGAGGAAAGTTTCCAACCGATTTCTCATACACAAACAGCAGCTGAACGGCGTTGCCTGGTGAAACGTTGTTGTGTTGCCTCGTGTAAGCAGGAGAAATGCGTACCATCAAGTTTCCGACTTTGATAAAGGTCGGATTGTAGCCTATCGCTATTGCGGTTTATCGTATCGCGATATTGCTGCTAGCGTTGGTCGAAATCCAGTGACTGTTAGCAGAATATGGAATCCGTGACTTCAGGAGGGTAATACGGAACGCCGTGCTGAATCCCAACGGCCTCGTATCACTAGCAGTCGAGATGACAGGCATCTTATCCGCATGGTTGTAACGGATCGTGCAGCCACGTCTCGATCTCTGAGTCAACAGATGGGGACGTTTGCAAGACAACAACCATCTGCACGAACAGTTCGACGACGTTTGCAGCAGCATGGACTATCAGCTCGCAGACATTGGTTGCGGTTACCCTTGACGCTGCATCACAGACAGGAGCGCCTGGGATGGTGTACTCAACGACGAACCTAGGTGCACGAATGGCTAAACGTCATTTTTTCGGATGAATCCAGGTTCTGTTTAGAGCGTCATGATGGTCGCATCCGTGTTTGGCGACATCGCTGTGAAGCGCACATTGGAAGCGTGTATTCGTCATCGCCATACTGGCGTATCACCCGGCGTGATGGTTACACGTCTCGGTCACCTCTTGTTCGCATTTAAGGCACTTTGAACAGTGGACGTTACATTTCAGATGTGTTACGACCCGTGGCTCTACCCTTAATTCGATCCCTGGGAAACCCTACATTTCAGCAGGATAATGCACGACCGCATGTTGCAGGTCCTGTACGGGCCTTTCTGGATACAGAAAATGTTCGACTGCTGCCCTGGTCAGCACATTCTCCAGATCTCCCACCAACTGAAAACGTCTGGTCAATGGTGGCCGAGCAACTGGCTCGTCACAATACGCCAGTCACTACTCTTGATGACCTGCAGTATCGTGTTGAAGCTGCATGGGCAGCTGTAACTGTACACGCCATCCAAGCTCTGTTTGACTCAATGCCCAGGCGTATGAAGGCCGTTATTACGGCGAGAGATGGTTGTTCTGGGTACCGATTTCTCAGGATCTATGCACCCAAATTGCGTGAAAATTTAATCACATGTCAGTTCTAGTATAATATAGTTGTCCAATGAATACCCGTTTATGGCCTGCATTTCTTCTTGGTGTAGCAGTTTTAATGACCAGCAGTGTATGTTTGCTTAATAGTGTGTACGAACTGCCGACTGCCCGCCTGGCCAGGCATATTCTTCCTGTTGAGGGACAACGGCCATTCCGATGTGGCTTGTTTACCGCGAAACCTAGAATCGCAGCAGCCGAAAGCAGAACTATGCGCCACATACAGGGTGTTTCAGAAACGATGGTTGTTATACAGGGATATGATAGGAATGATCATTCGAAACGAAAAAGTTAAGGTATGCGTTTTAGGGCCCATGTTTACTTAAGAGCTATGAGCAACTCTTGGTATTTGACACTGTGAAACAAAGCTCTTCTACTGCAAGCTCTTTGCTCTCCGTATTTTGAGAAGTGGCAGTATCGACCATAACAAGGAAAAAATGTCCAGTATACAAGTGCTCTAAAATGGATACCTTACCAGCTATGAGCACTTGTTCATCTTCGATAGTTTGATACACAACTCCTCTAATGAACAAGTGCTCATAACTTTTAAGGTACGCATTTTAAAGCAGATATTTATGGGACAGCCATGTGGGGTAGCCGCGTTGTCAAGGGCGCCTTATCACAGTTCGCACGGCTGACCCCGTCGGAGGTTCGAGTCCTCCCTCGGGCATGTGTATGTGTGTTGTCCTTAGCGTAAGTTAATTTAAGTTAGATTACGTAGTGTGTAAGCCTAGGGACCGATGACCTAAGCAGTTTGGTTCCATAGGAACCACAAATTTCTAGTTTTTACTGGACATATTTTTCTTGCTTTGTCCCAAACTACCACTTCTCAAAACGTGGAAAGCAAAGAGCTTGCAGCCGCGCGGGATTAGCCGAGCGGTCTAATGCGCTGCAGTCATGGGCTGTGCAGCTGGTCCCGGCGGAGGTTCGAGTCCTCCCTCGGGCATGGGTGTGTGTGTTTGTCCTTAGAATAATTTAGGTTAAGTAATGTGTAAGCTTAGGGACTGATGACCTTAGCAGTTAAGTCCCATAAGATTTCACACACACAAAGAGCTTGTAGTAGAAAAGATTTGTTTCACAGTACCGAAGATCAAGCATTGCCCATAGCTCTTAAGGCATGCGTTTTAGAGCCCACGTTTACTTGACTTTTCTATTTCGTATGATCATTCCTGTCATATCCCTTAATGTTGACTATCACTTCTTAAACAGCTTGTGTTATCGCCCCAACTCTCCGAGTTTTTCTCCTTATGTCTGGAGTGCTGGGATGTTAGATCTCTTTTCCATTCATCGTTGGTGCTTGGCACAGTATCGTGGCGCAGTGACTTGTGACAACACATTACTGGCGTAGAACATAAATTTACCCGCTTCCGTACCTGTTCCCCTAACTCGCTGTTGTGCGGCTGTGCTCTAATTGGATGTTGGTGGTTCGGTTCCTTGTAGAGCTAAAATTTTTCAACTCCAGTATGTGCAAAGTGACCGAAAGGAATCTCACGGAATGAGGGCATGTGACACTACTGAGAGTGATTTGTCCGTCTGACTCGGAGCCGCCTTCATTTTTTTCAAAAAGAGAATGATATACACTGTTACCAGGTTTCACCTTGCTTTCTCTCTCATTGTCATTAACACCACAAACACGACACTAAAACTCCGGATGCGTTAATTAATCACCTGCACTCAACATGGACACTTCTGACATAATACTCACATTTCGCGAAATAAGTGTGCTAGCGTACGTAAAGGAATAAAATATTTGCTATTAGACAGATGAATCCAACTGTCTTGGTATCAAAGTCGACAATATCATACGAGTTTACATCTGCAACTGAGATTCAAGACGTTTCTGTGCACCGACATTCATTTTGTTCGGGCTGTTATTGGACTGAATTCTGACGTCACCCGTGGCACATAAACTCAGCCTCTTCTCAGAATTTTTTCTGTAATAAAATACAGAAAGATTTCTTGTCTGCCTCACTTTTACTCGGAATATCACAACGAAGAACAGGGAACATGCCGTCTGACATTAAACAAAGTGTAAATAACTTCCTTCGAGGCAACAATAAATGAAACACATTGCATAGCTTTACTACCTCATAAATGTGCTGTGCTCGGGAATGTAAGTAGCTGTACAGTCGTCGATAGTATTCGCGAGACCACCGGCCTCTTCGTCATGCCGTAATGCAAAGCTTTACTATCTGTTACATAGCATGCAAGGGGAGACAGTGCTAGTGTCAACTCAGATTTGCCTCTAGTTTAGCTTAGAGGAAACAAAAAGTGAGATGCCAACTAGACAGAAGTTAGGAGTTAACAAAAGACGAATTTTCCGCGAAAACGGCTTAACAATGGGTCCATTTTCTTCAACCATAAAACGTGGAAGCTAAATAGTCATTTACGAGCATTACAGCAGGTAATATCAACGATCTTCGTGACGTGCTCTTTCTTGTATGACGCGTGTGAGGAGCTCGTATACGGATTTACTAACCGATCAGCAATTTTATTTCTGCCACAGGTTTTAAGCCCATCAAGTCTACTTCCCTATCATTGTAGTTTCAGTCAACGGAGAGAACAATTCGACTTGATATGCTGCAGTATAGACACATTACCTGACATTTCTGACACACTGAAATGAAATGATGCATATATAATATGGACTTCCGTGAGTTAGATGACGGGGATAAACTATTAACAGTAGCAAGTACTTCAGGTTTCTCTCACTTGATCACACCAGAGTACAGAGATGGACGTTCGGGGGTGGGGTGGGGGGTGGGGGAGGGTGGTGGCAAAGGTGCCGATGGTAACTACATGGAAGGATAATCAGATCTAGTAAGCACATTTCTTTATCGATATAAACATGATATTATGTTTATGTGCTAACCAGGTTATGCTTAAAGATAGTCCTCGTTAACAGTACTAAGATCCAGAGAAACTGTTCTTGATTGTCAGACATTTTACTAAAATGAAAGCTGCTAACAAGTTAGACCAGTGCTAACAGTACTCATTCGTTGGCGTGACAGACAGTAGGGATCCTACCTTATAACCTCTGGTACGAATCAGTAGAAGGCACAGAGCCCAACCATTTTCGGACTGGTCGCATGACAGTTTCTGCACACCGGCTCTGTCAGGTTCTAGGCCTGCGATAACTATTTTGTGCAGTGGCTCGCTGGTGGTTTCCTCGAGAGTGAAGATTTAATTCTGATTGTCGTCTCCATTAGCCTTCAACACTTACTGTAGGGGTAGCACCTGAAATATAATTTAAATGTAAGACATGCACTGATCAGCGCCGCGCTGGATTAGCCGAGCGGTCTGAGGCGCTGCAGTCATGGACTGTGCGGCTGCTCCCGGCGGAGGTTCGAGTCCTCCCTCGGGCATGGGTGTGTGTGTTTGTCCTTAGGATAATTTGGGTTAAGTAGTGTGTAAGCTTAGGGACTGATGACCTTAGCAGTTAAGTCCGATAAGATTTCACACACACTCACACATGGTTTCACCTTAGTTTCGCCAAGTGTTGAAGACACTCATTGCAGCACTCTCCGAACACCCGACAAGTTGTGCAGTTCCCGAAATTCTCGTACCGAGCCTCCGAGTCATCATAGTCTGCCCTCGATCAAATTCAGATTGATTGCTAGTATTCCCCATTCTTCACACGGACAGCTCGCTTACTGATACTGCATACGCTATGCGTGTCTCTGATTAGCAGTCATCCTTTACTAGGTGACGCTGCTATCGCCTGGACGGGTTTATATCGATAGTAAGTCGGCGGTCATAATGTTCTGGCTGATCAAAGTATATAAGCTAACTGTAATGTGATTGATGACAATATTTTTACAGACACATCGTTAGTACAATAACGCATCGAGTCTCGTGGACTGAGGTGGAAACAACAGTTCTAGCGATACAGCTAACTGATCAAAAATCGGTATTTCATTATATTAATTAATGAAAATCATAAGATAGCACATTAGGACCTATTACTAGCTCATATGGTTTTTTGAAATGACAAATCGAAGTACCAAGTTTTTCTAGAAAGATAAGGTTACTTTTTAAACTTTAATCAGCTGACATCACATCGGTAAACTATCACAAACTCCACTGGTTCGTGTTCTGCCGCGTTACGTTTTGAATTTCTATATCGGGTGTTCCGAAACTATCCGCGAAAATTAATACAGGAGGTAGAGAATATCAAAACAAATATTTTTCGACAGAGAACGTATGGTCCTTGAAGTCCGCTTCTAATGTTAGTGGTGATGACGTAAGCTGTTGTATCCGTTTCGCAGACTGTGAATGTGTACTGACATTCAAAACTGCTCTGTTTACGGCTGGTTGGTCCTGAGGCCCGCTTGGAAACACACCGATTCAGTCGGAAGCATCACCACCTCGTGACAACAGTGAACTTGGAGCGGTTTTCGTATTCTGAAACGGCTGACATGCAATCGGTATACGGCTGTATGAAGGGAAATGGACGATCTGCCGTGAGAGAGTTTCGACAGGTTCCACACACAAAACCAAACTTCTGCCATCTGGATCGCACTTTCCATCCAAGTATGGATGATACAGATCGGGATCGAAAGGTGCATCCTCCCGAAACGAAAGACAGGATTCTTCCACATGTTGAAGACACTCCACCTACAAGAACAAGGTGTATTCCACACATCCTTGGCGTTAATACAGCCTTGTGGGGAATGTGATACATGACCAGCAGATTCTTTCTTCTATCTTCAGCACGTGGCAGCACTAGCATTTAAAGATTTTCCACAACCCTTGCAGTTGGCCCAATGGTTTTTACAACAGACTGCCCGGTACCTCCTATTGCCGGCCGAATTCCTGTACACTGACGAAGCTTTGTCTACTCGTGAAGGCTGTTTCAGTGTTTATAGTTCGCATGTTCGAGTACATGTGAATCTACGAGGTACTCGACCTTGTGCTCAACATCAGCGGATCGGTGTTAATGTGTGGGCCGACATTCTCGGTGTTAGGTTGATTGGACCATACATTCTTCCATTCTACCTAAACGGATGGAGTTATTGCGTCTTCGTGAAACGTGTGTTGCCAGAACTGATGGAGGATGTACCTCTGAATGTTAGACAAATGATGTACTTCCAGCCCAATGGGACGCCAGCCCATTTCAGCATTGCTTTGGGGCATTATCTGACAGCCACATTCGGGATTCGATGGATCGGCTGAAGTGGCAGGTCACCAGACCTCATGTGTCTGGATCTTTTCCTCTGGGGACATATGAAGCAGCTGGTGCATGAAACCGTCGTGGAAACAGAAGAAGAACTGCCGTTGCTGCTGGTTGTATTGGGGACATTCCAGGAATCTTCGAACGGACACGACTGTCAATGGTCCGACGATGTACTGCAAGCATCAGTCCAATGGTCACGCATTGAGCAGCACCTGTGAATGCCACTGCTGAACTATCTTCTGTGCAAATCGCCCCTAGCATCAGAAACTGTCGCCAGGCACCATAGTATCATAACTAAATATATTTGTTTTGATGTTCTCTACCTCCCGTATTAATTTGAACGAATTGTTTCGTAATATCCTGTATACTGCTCACTATGTTTTTCTCCCAAAAATAAAAACGCATGTGTAATTTTAATAACACTGAACGATCGCAGACACTAGAAAGAAAGTGTTGTGGTCAGTCATGGCCTTGTTCCGTAAGTTTCAGGACAGTAAGAAAAGTATAAAAAGTCTAGAATCCATGTGTTCACAACGAATAATGACTTTGTAATTTCTTATTTTTCAATAGTGACACAAAACTAAAATCGTGAGTAAGTTTCACCTATCTCTGTCATAATCCAATTTAAGTCGACTTCAAACCTGTTGGCAGTTGGAGACATGATGTTTAAATAGGATTCCAAACAACAGTCGAGCACGGCAGTCCTCATTTGGCTTTTTCCAGAGATGAAGGACGTCGTTTGGTGAGTGTTAAAATTTGTTGGTCAGGTGAGAATCGAAAACGTGACAACGATCGGGCGCGGCGTTATTCACTTGACGTTTTCAGACGTGAAGGACATCTTTTGTAATGTGCGAAAATTTGTGGATAAAGTGAGTAGACTGATTAGGTTTCTAACTATGGAAAATTTTTCGAGTCTAGGATCCCCATAGTTATTCTATAGTTTTTAATCAGGTAAATATCCACACCGGACATAGTATTAGGTATGAGTCACCCCTTAATATGGGACACTGGTTGCTCTGGAGCGCTGCAGGTGGCGTACAGCTGATAAGAGAGAGCCATGTGAGCCTCCATCGCCGACGTAACTGGTGGCGCAGAGGTGATGTACAGTATGTGTGTATGTGCAATCAACGTATTAAGATGGTTCAAAAGGCTCTGAGCACTATGGGACTTAACATCGGAGGTCATCAGTCCCCTAGAACTTAGAACTACTTAAACCTAACTAACCTAAGGACATCACATACATCCATGCCCGAGGCAGGATTCGAACCTGCGACCGTAGCGGTCTCGCGGTTCCAGACTGTTGTGCCTAGAACCGCTCTGCCACCCCGGCCGGCACGTATTAAGATGGTTCGCCGTGAAGACGTGACAGAATCGAAGAAAGAAGAAACCGTGTTTGGATGTGCAACGGTCACATCTGAAACGCTGCTGTCCGATTTGTTGGTTTATCAACGCGGACTGCCTAACATATGTACAAGGGATGGTGTTCCACATCGTAAGAACTGTGGTCGTAGTAAGATCCCAACAGACAGGGAGGGGAGACTAGTGCCAAGCGTTGTCAGTGACAACCGGTTTCAAACCCGACAGGAACTGCTACTGTCAGTGAATGTAGATCCACGTTAACCAGTTTCTGAGCGAACACTGCGAAGGGTACTGCATGAAGTGGAGATCTGGAGTCAGGTACCTCGCAAATGTCCAGTGCTCACAGCTTCACTTAAAAGTGCAAAACACTGGGCCAAACAACACAGAAATTGGGCTGTAGCTGGCTGGAAGCGTCTAGTGTGGTCCGACCAGTCGAATTTTTGCCTCTTTTCAAATAATACAACGTGTCGAGTGCTCCGATGGCCCAATGAGGCGTTGATCTCGCAGTTTGTGATGGATGTATCTCAGGCTGGAGATGGTTTCGTGATTTTTGGGGATGGTTTTCGTATCGTGGCTTCGGCCCACTCACTCATTATAGATGCCGTGAACGTGAAATAGGAGGTTGTTTCAACATTCTCGGTGATTTATTGTTTCTTCTGTATCTTCATGATGAGTATGCTGCGGACACTATCGTCATTTCAGCCGAACACAGACATGTTAACAGGGCTGCAAATAAACGTTCCTCGTTTGAAGAACACTCAGGCAACCTACCGCAAGTCGAGTGGCCCACTATATTACCATATCGTAATCTACATCAACATCTACATCTACATACATACTCCGCAAGCCACCGCACGGTGCGTGGCAGAGCATACCCTGTACCATTACTAGTCATTTCCTTCTCTCTTCTACTCGCAAACAGAGCGAGGGAAAAACGACTATCTACATGCCTCTGTACGAGCCCTAACCTGTCTTATCTTCGTGGTCCTTACGCGAAATGTACCTTGGTGGCAGTAGAATCGCTCTGCACTTAGCTACAAATCCCGGTTCCCTAAATTCTCTCAATAGTGCTTCTCGAAATGAAAGTCACCTTTCCTCCAGTGATACTATTTGAGTTCCCGAAGAATTTCCGTAAAACTTGCCTGTTGTTCGAACCTACCGCTAACAAATCTGTCAACAGGCCTCTGAACTGCTTCGATGTCTTTAATATGACCTGGTACGGATCCCAAACACTCGAACAGTATTCAACAGTGGGTCGCACTAGCGTCCTACACGCGGTCTCATTCACAGATGAACCACATTTTCCTATAATGCTCCCAATAAACCGAAGTCGAACATTCGCGTCCCCTACTATGGTCCTTACATGCTCTATCGATTTCATATTGCTCAGCAATGTTACACCTAGATATTTAATCGACGGGACTGTGTCAAGCACCACACTACTAATACTGTATTCGAACATTCTGGGTTTGATTTTCTTACTCATCTGCATTAAGTTACATTTTTCTACATTTAGATCTAGCTGCCATTCATCACACCAACTACACTCCTGGAAATGGAAAAAAGAACACATTGAAACCGGTGTGTCAGACCCACCATACTTGCTCCGGACACTGCGAGAGGGCTGTACAAGCAATGATCACACGCACGGCACAGCGGACACACCAGGAACCGCGGTGTTGGCCGTCGAATGGCGCTAGCTGCGCAGCATTTGTGCACCGCTGCCGTCAGTGTCAGCCAGTTTGCCGTGGCATACGGAGCTCCATCGCAGTCTTTAACACTGGTAGCATGCCGCGACAGTGTGGACGTGAACCGTATGTGCAGTTGACGGACTTTGAGCGAGGGCGTATAGTGGGCATGCGGGAGGCCGGGTGGACGTACCGCCGAATTGCTCAACACGTGGGGCGTGAGGTCTCCACAGTACATCGATGTTGTCGCCAGTGGTCGGCGGAAGGTGCACGTGCCCGTCGACCTGGGACCGGACCGCAGCGACGCACGGATGCACGCCAAGACCGTAGGATCCTACGCAGTGCCGTAGGGGACCGCACCGCCACTTCCCAGCAAATTAGGGACACTGTTGCTCCTGGGGTATCGGCGAGGACCATTCGCAACCGTCTCCATGAAGCTGGGCTACGGTCCCGCACACCGTTAGGCCGTCTTCCGCTCATCGTGCAGCCCGCCTCCAGTGGTGTCGCGACAGGCGTGAATGGAGGGACGAATGGAGACATGTCGTCTTCAGCGATGAGAGTCGCTTCTGCCTTGGTGCCAATGATGGTCGTATGCGTGTTTGGCGCCGTGCAGGTGAGCGCCACAATCAGGACTGCATACGACCGAGGCACACAGGGCCAACACCCGGCATCATGGTGTGGGGAGCGATCTCCTACACTGGCCGTACACCACTGGTGATCGTCGAGGGGACACTGAATAGTGCACGGTACATCCAAACCGTCATCGAACCCATCGTTCTACCATTCCTAGACCGGCAAGGGAACTTGCTGTTCCAACAGGACAATGCACGTCCGCATGTATCCCGTACCACCCAACGTGCTCTAGAAGGTGTAAGTCAACTACCCTGGCCAGCAAGATCTCCGGATCTGTCCCCCATTGAGCATGTTTGGGACTGGATGAAGCGTCGTCTCACGCGGTCTGCACGTCCAGCACGAACGATGGTCCAACTGAGGCGCCAGGTGGCAATGGCATGGCAAGCCGTTCCACAGGACTACATCCAGCATCTCTACGATCGTCTCCATGGGAGAATAGCAGCCTGCATTGCTGCGAAAGGTGGATATACACTGTACTAGTGCCGACAATGTGCATGCTCTGTTGCCTGTGTCTATGTGCCTGTGGTTCTGTCAGTGTGATCATGTGTTGTATCTGACCCCAGGAATGTGTCAATAAAGTTTCCCATTCCTGGGACAATGAATTCACGGTGTTCTTATTTCAATTTCCAGGAGTGTAGAAATTTTCTCTCATTCATCTTTTATCCTCCTACAGTCACTCAACTGCGACACCTTCTCATAAACCACAGCATCACCGCATCCTCGGCAAACAGCTTCAGACTGCTGCTTACCCTGTCCACCAGATTTTTTATGTATATCGAAAATAACAGCGGTCATATGGCACTACCGTGGGACTCTCCTGACGATATTCTGGTCTCTCATCAACACTCGCCGTTGAGGACAGAAAATGTCTGCATCTACTCGAAACATCCTCCGTCTGTAATAAACACGCTGTCGATGAAACGTTAAACTGTTATCGGGTGAATCGTAGAAATCTAAGTTCCTGCAGTTTGGTAGCCATGCGGGACCTAATCATCAATGAATGGCTTCAGTAGTCAGCACTATACGGCATACCTTAAGGATCTCTTATCAAATCGAGGCATTATTAAGGTTAGAGACGATGTTACATGGTACTAGCGTCATATCTTCTGGAGGTAACTAAATTTTTGCCCGGTGAGCTTACGTTCAGTTGCACACAAAGATGCATAGTACACAAATTAGTGTGCTAAAATTATTCACTGCGATAATCAACAATGCTTTTTGATACTCAAGGGACGCAGGGGTACTTTGACATTGTATCGAATGCTTACACTATCCAAATGATGAGAGTTAAGGTCCGATCATTGTTCAAGAATTCCTCAACTGTTTCTGCGGAAGCATCTTTCTTGGATGATTATATTTACTGTTAGTAAAGATAAAAAATAATCTTTTCTAGTGCCAGTCTTAACTGGAAGCTTATGCATCTATCAGAGACAAAGTAATGTTTTGTATACCGAGGAATTTGTTTCTTCTTCGATTTGACGCGAACGTCTTTACAATTATATTTGCGAGGGCGTGCTGAAAAATAATGCTTCTGAATTTTTATGTGAAAAGTCTTAAAGCTTGTTAAGGAAAACGAACGCTATTAATATTCTACATCTTAATTCTTGATGTCTACATATTTGCAGCCCTCTGATGCTAGAGGGCTCCGCGCTGTGGCGTGTAACTTGGTGGTGTTTAACGCAACATCGGTGCGTGAAAAACAGTGTGCTGTAAGAGAGTTTAAAATTCGAAACGTTCGCCCACACATGGAGCAACGTCTCATTTAGCATGACAGTTGCAGACCACACACAAGCGCTGCGTCATCTGCAACAATCTGACTCCTTGCGTTCTCTGTCATCGATCGTCCGGTTTATATATGTTTCCATAACTTAAAGAAAACCTCTGAGGACCTTTATTTCATAATGATGAAACGATAGAAGCAGAGGTGAGGTTGTCATTCCGTCAACAAAGTCAAACATTCGTCAGTGACGATGTCAACGAACTAGTCTCTCGTTGAGAGACCGAAGAGTCAAGCAGTATATTGCTCCCTCCTACGTATATCTCGCGAAGAGACCATGAGGATAAAATCAGAGAGATTAGAGCCCACACAGAGGCATACCGACAATCCTTCTTTCCACGAACAATACGAGACTGGAATAGAAGGGAGAACCGATAGAGGTACTCAAAGTACCCTCCGCCACACACCGTCAGGTGGCTTGCGGAGTATGGATGTAGATGTAGATGTAGATGTAGAGAAACGTGTTCGTCGCCATGGTGACTATGGTTCAAAAAAATGGCTCTGAGCACTATGGGACTTAACATCTGAGGTCATCAGTCCCCTGGAACTTAGAACTACTTAAACCTAACTAACCTAAGGACATCACACACATCCATGCCCGAGGCAGGATTCGAACCTGCGACCGTAGCGGTCGCGCGGTTTCAGACTGAAGCGCCTAAAACCACTCTGCCACTCCGGCCGGCAATGGTGACTATGTTGAGAAATACACTCCTGGAAATTGAAATAAGAACACCGTGAATTCATTGTCCCAGGAAGGGGAAACTTTATTGACACATTCCTGGGGTCAGATACATCACATGATCACACTGACAGAACCACAGGCACATAGACACAGGCAACAGAGCATGCACAATGTCGGCACTAGTACAGTGTATATCCACCTTTCGCAGCAATGCAGGCTGCTATTCTCCCATGGAGACGATCGTAGAGATGCTGGATGTAGTCCTGTGGAACGGCTTGCCATGCCATTTCCACCTGGCGCCTCAGTTGGACCAGCGTTCGTGCTGGACGTGCAGACCGCGTGAGACGACGCTTCATCCAGTCCCAAACATGCTCAATGGGGGACAGATCCGGAGATCTTGCTGGCCAGGGTAGTTGACTTACACCTTCTAGAGCACGTTGGGTGGCACGGGATACATGCGGACGTGCATTGTCCTGTTGGAACAGCAAGTTCCCTTGCCGGTCTAGGAATGGTAGAACGATGGGTTCGATGACGGTTTGGATGTACCGTGCACTATTCAGTGTCCCCTCGACGATCACCAGTGGTGTACGGCCAGTGTAGGAGATCGCTCCCCACACCATGATGCCGGGTGTTGGCCCTGTGTGCCTCGGTCGTATGCAGTCCTGATTGTGGCGCTCACCTGCACGGCGCCAAACACGCATACGACCATCATTGGCACCAAGGCAGAAGCGACTCTCATCGCTGAAGACGACACGTCTCCATTCGTCCCTCCATTCACGCCTGTCGCGACACCACTGGAGGCGGGCTGCACGATGTTGGGGCGTGAGCGGAAGACGGCCTAACGGTGTGCGGGACCGTAGCCCAGCTTCATGGAGACGGTTGCGAATGGTCCTCGCCGATACCCCAGGAGCAACAGTGTCCCTAATTTGCTGGGAAGTGGCGGTGCGGTCCCCTACGGCACTGCATAGGATCCTACGGTCTTGGCGTGCATCCGTGCGTCGCTGCGGTCCGGTCCCAGGTCGTCGGGCACGTGCACCTTCCCCCGACCACTGGCGACAACATCGATGTACTGTGGAGACCTCACGCCCCACGTGTTGAGCAATTCGGCGGTACGTCCACCCGGCCTCGCGCATGCCCACTATACGCCCTCGCTCAAAGTCCGTCAACTGCACATACGGTTCACTTCCACGCTGTCGCAGCATGCTACCAGTGTTAAAAGACTGCGATGGAGGTCCGTATGCCACGGCAAACTGGCTGACACTGACGGCGGCGCTGCACAAATGCTGCGCAGCTAGCGCCATTCGACGGCCAACACCGCGGTCCCTGGTGTGTCCGCTGTGCCGTGCGTGTGATCATTGCTTGTACAGCCCTCTCGCAGTGTCCGGAGCAAGTATGGTGGGTCTGACACACCGGTGTCAATGTGTTCTTTTTTCCATTTCCAGGAGTGTAAATACTACATACGAAGAACAAAGATGAAGATGTTAGCAACGTTTGTTTTATTTAAAAACCTGTAAGAGTTTTCTCATAGGAAATTTGCAGGCATTACTTTTCAGCACGCCTTCTTAAAATCGGCTAGCTACTATATTGTCTATGGCTCATGGTACACCTCTGTGTACTGTCACTTTGCTCTCTTCTGTTCTATCGGCGAATTAGGTTCGAGAAGAATGAACGTCGATAAAACTTCATATATGGTCCAGTTTCTCTGACTGAAGTATCCCTATTTAACTACATACGCCTGTATTTTCGTAAACTTAGTGGCCAAATGTCTTGGGAGGGCACTGTGATCCTAGGCGGTCCTCGTCTGCTCAAGTCTACGCGGCTCATTTTCCTGTATATAGTCTTGGTGGAGATAGCTCTCTCACATTCAAACTGGCGGTGATGACACAAAGAAGGCTCTCGACAGCCTCGTATGGCTCTTCGTGGGCGACCTGATGCTCGTTCGTCAAACACTGGTAATCGTCCTGTGCGTCGGTTTATACTTGTAGGTTCATTGTCTCCACGATACGGAACATCCACCCTAGACGCTGTTGACTTCGGAAAACCAAATCCTTGTGTAATTTCCGATATGTTATGACCCATGCGTCTTGCAGCGATAATCATCTTTCGTTCAGAGTTCCGCGTCGAATCCAACCCGCGGATTAATGACAATGATCGGTGTGCTGGTCAGCCTGGATGTGATTTTTCGGCGGTTTACCACATCGCACGAGGCGAATGCCGTGTTGGTGCCAACGTCCCACCTTAGTTACACTATTTCGCAAACATTTAGAAATCTTTCGCTTCCTCTTACATGCATGACACTGCAAGCAGACGGTTGGGGTACACATACCCCATCCCTAAATTAAAAAAAAAACTGAACTAAACTCCGTCCGAACAGGCCCAACGGTACCGACGTCCGCCGTGTCATCCTCAGCCCACCGACGTCATTGGATGCTGATATGGAGGGGCATGTGGTCAGCACACCGCTCTCCCGGTCGTATGCCAGTTTACGAGACCGGAGCCTTTACTTCTCAATCAAGTAGCTCCTCAGTTTGCCTCGGGCTGAGTGCACCTCGCTTGCCAACAGCGCTCGGCAGACCGGATGGTCACCCATCCAAGTGCTACCCCAGCCCAAAAGCGATTAACTTCGGTGATCTGAAGGGAACCGGTGTTACCACTGCGGCCGTTGATCACCCCTAAATTAAGCATGCAAAATACGTTGCTAACCATGCCGACTCTGTGCCAGTGCGGGATAAAGGCACAAGAAAAAGAAGTTCAAATTCGGTTAACCCGCGACATGTTACCACGTTCACTACGCACCTTCCTTCACTGACTGCTCAGTTGTAGTGTCTACATACATTCCATACGCAATGTCTAACAATATTTGGGAATTATACAGGCCAATCAGTTTGGAATCACAGGGAGCAAACTTCTAACGCAAGTAAACACATACAAAATGAAGTCCTACAGTGTGTCAGCTTCGATAGAATATCCAAAAGTAATTTATTTCCGTTGGTCTAGGCCGTTCAATGTTCAAACTAGATGACTTTAGCACTGACGGCTGCTCTGAAATACACAACTACACTACTGGCCATTAAAATTGCTGCACCACGAAGATCACGTGCTACAGACGCGAAATTTAACCGACAGGAAGAAGATGCTGTGATATACAAATGATTAGCTTTTCAGAGCATTCACACAAGGTTGGCGCCGGTGGAGACACTTACAACGTGCTGACATCAGGAAAGTTTCGAATCGATTTCTCATACACAAACAGCAGTTGACCGGCGTTGCATGGTGAAACGTTGTTGTGATGCCTCGTGTAAGGAGGAGAAATGCGTACCATCACGTTTCCGACTTTGACAAAGGTCGGATTATAGCCTATCGCGATTGCGGTTTATCGTATCACGACGTTGCTGCTCTCGTTGGTCGAGATCCAACGACTGTTAGCAGAATACGGAATCGGTGGGTTCAGGACGGTAATACGCAACGCCTTGCTGTATCCCAACGGCCTCGTATCACAAAGCAGTCGAGATGACAGGCATCTTATCCGCATGGTTGTAACGGATCGTGCAGCCACGTCTCGATCTCTGAGTCAACAGATGGGGACCTTTGCAAGACAACAACCATCTGCACGAACAGTTCGACGACGTTTGCAGCAGCATGGACTACCAGCTCGGAGACCATGGCTGCGGTTACCCTTGACGCTGCATCACAGACAGGAGCGCCTGGGATGGTGTACTCAACGACGAACCTGGGTGCACGAATGGCAAAACGTCATTTTTTCGGATGAATCCAGGTTCTGTTTACAGCATCATGAATGCGACATCGCGGTGAACGCACATTGGAAGCGTGTATTCGTCATCGCCATACTGGCGTATCACCCGGCGTGATGGTATGGCATGCCATTGGTTACACGTCTCGGTCACCGCTTGTTCGCATTGACGGCACTTTTAACAGTGGACGTTACTTTTCAGATGCGTTACAACCTGCGGCTGTACCATTAATTCGATCCCTGGGAAACCCTACATTTCAGCAGGATAATGCACGACCGCATATTGCAGGTCCTGTACGGGCCTTTCTGGATACAGGAAATGTTCGACTGCTGCCCTGGCCAGCACATTCTCCAGATATCTCACCAATTGGAAACGTCTGGTCAATGGTGGCCGAGCAACTGACTCGTCACAATACGCCAGTCACTACTCTTGATGACCTGCAGTATCGTGTTGAAACTGCATGGGCAGGTGTACCTGTACACGCTAGCCAAGCTCTGTTTGACTCAATGCCCAGGCGTATCAAGGCCGTTATTACGGCCAGGGGTGGATGTTCTGGGTACTGATTTCTCAGAATCTATGCATCCAAATTGCCTGAAAATGTAATCACATGTCAGTTCGAGTATAATTTATTTGTCCAATGAATACCCGTTTATCATCTGTATTGCTTGTTGGTGCAGCAGTTTTAATGGCCAGTAGTGGAAAACGTAAAAATAAGAAAGGCAATGGAATTCTTCCTTGCAAAAGATAAGTAACACTATCGATCACTTTAATGCAGGCGATATGCAAGCTACTCAACATTTAGCAGGAGCTCGCTGCATAGTAGCAATAGCAGACATTATGAGGCACGTTTTACTGCATACTTGTCTAATTTGGAATATTTGCTGACAAGGAAAACTCCCTATCCCTATCAGGTTTAGTGGTAAGATGACCCAGTGGATAATCCGTCAAAAAGTGAACTCAGATCAGGCATGAAAAGACGAAGAAGGTGTACTGATTGTGAAAAAAAAGAAGCAGAACAGAAACAGTGAAAGTTCCAATCTCAATATGTGAAATATCGAGCGCACTGGAAGAACCGCAGCGTCGTGGTTGAAAGGTCACGGTGCTGGACTACAACATAGGAGATCCTAGTTCAAATGTCGCTTGTGTCCCAATTTTTTTTCTACAAAATGATGAACTACCCGTGCGGTCATTTAGGTGTATGTTCTCCTTCTGTAGCCTTGGCGATTGTCGTACTATACACTGGCTATAGAATGTGAATCATGTGATCACAATATATTACCGTCGCAAGTAAATTTGATGAATGGCGAGAGCACGCGAGATGCCGCATAGACCGCTCACGGAAATAAAAACAACAAATAAACGGGTGTGAACTATATCACAACAAAGGTACTCAAGAGTCAAAACTTCCAAAACGGAACCTAATCGACGTAACATGTGGTACTTGTGTAGAACAAATAAGACGTATGTACGTCTGGAGGTTCCTTCCTTACACCTCGCTGTTGAAAACGGACGTTACACCATGGCAGAGACGCAAAACCGAATACAGGGAACAGACATGTCAGTGATCGGACGGATAAATCATAATTTTGAGAGGGAAAGAAATGGGGCTCCAGGGAGATTCGAACACGCATTATCCCCTTCGCAATTCAACACCGTGACCACATATCCAAGACGCCGAGGCTCTTTGAACTCGCTCAATGTTGCACATCTTGAGCACGGACCGTTCACTTTTTCTATTTTGATGCTTTTTTCGCAGTTCAGTACGCCTTCCCGTTTTCGTGTTTGATCGGTGTTCAGTTTTTGACGGGATGACCACTGGACCATCTTACCAGAAAATCTGAGGGGATGCGATGGGGAGTTTCCCTTGTGAGAAAACTTGTATTTTTCTAACCTATTATCGTTTTCCTAGAGGGTGCTCATTAGAATTCGGAAAGTAATTCAGTTCTGACGACTATGGGTAGAGGAATCAGCCGGGCGCTGGTAAACTCGGCGTTGAGCGTGCTTAAGCTCCAACACACACACAGGTATCAGCCGTGGCTTTGGCGCTAGAACTTACCCAACATTCATCGTTAGTGATTCGATATAATCGGAGTATACTTGGATCAGGACAGTGACACCGAAAACCGAACCTGGTACCTTCCGGTTACAAGTATAGCGTTTGCCGCTACAGTATTCAGGTATGGTATCTGGCTCCATCGCAAGAATCCATGGATGAGGTCATACCACAAACAAATGCAACACACTCATTTTATAATAAAGTGAATATATTTCAAAAAGAGAACTTGAATACACGTGTAAACATATTCTTTGGAATGAATTATTACTAGCTGATAGAAACTAATCGTTATAACTTGACTGAAGGTCGAAGAGAACAACAAGGAGTTCTAAGGAAGTGGCCGAGTCGAAGTGCAAATAAGAAACTGTCGACTACACGAGCAGTAACGCGCTGCGTCTTATATCGCCGATCATATTAGCCGCTGCACCTAGTATGCGCTCACGGGCGCCAACCAAGGACGAATATCGTGCCAAGTGATCACAGAAAACCGGTTTCAAACACTGCAAAAATTCGTCTTGGGGCTCAATGAAGCCGCATGAGAGTTCGAAAAAAGACATGGAGATGGGAACAAGTTCTACCGATACTTAGAGCTTCTTGCTACGGAATGAAAACTGAATTGGAAACGGTCCTGTTAACAGTACGTAGAAACGGATACCGATAATAGCTTAAAAGTGCAGCATCGTTTATAATGAGAGTAATGGCATTTTGTGCAAGATGAACGACCTCCTGATTGTGCAAGTCTAATTTATAGGCTAGATCATCCCGGGGGTATAAGCGGTTAGGTAAAGATTCTTTTTTTTCTGTAATATTTGTGAGTATACGATGGTAATGAGAACTTCTTCAGCCTGGCAGTGAAAGACAGTATTTTTTAGATTAAAATAAAAGTTATTTTCGAAGAAAGCTCCTTTTAGGAAAATGAAAATTATTAAACGCTCTTGCTTTGAGTATATTCATGCCAACAGTGCAATTTTGAAAAGTTTACAAAATACTAATGAACGGCCACTCTAATCCTGGTCATTTAGTCAAACCATTTTGACTAATAATTTATATACATTTAGGAGCGGTGGAAGGAAGAGGATGCCATATCTGGTGGCTATGTTACATGTTCTGACCATTCGAACTTCACAGAAAATCATGCTGAAAATTATGAGAGCTGCTGAAATAAATCACTTTGTTTTGCTATCAGCTTCCATTATAAACGATTACCCTCAGCAGGCACGAAAATACAGAAACCAAATAGACTTAACTATAGTTAACTACATTCTTTTGATGTGTCTCTTGCCTGGATGAGTAACGTAACGCGGTTGTTTGGTTTCTGTGTTATCCAGGTGCGGTAGGAGGATCGTAAACGACCAAAACAGCTAGCAAAATAAAGTTATTAATTTTAACAGTTGTCGATGTTTCCAAAATGACTTTCTTTCAATTAAAATAACGCCGGCTGCGGTGGCCGAGCGGTTCTAGGCGCTTCAGTCCGGAACCGCGCGACTGCTACGGTCGCAGGTTCGAATCCTGCTTCGGACATGGATGTGTGTGATGTCCTTAGGTTAGTTAGGTTTAGGTAGTTCTAAGTTCTAGGGGACCGATGACCTCAGATGTTGTCCCATAGTGCTCAGAGCCATTTGAACCATTTTTGAAAGCCTTCTCATAATAAACGTTTTCTTGTAAAATAGACTTTTTTTCTGGTGTACCTATAGCACTAACAATTTCGTAACCCTCTGATCGCTGGTTTTGTGCACGTCTTCATTGTTTCTTTTGTGACTGTTCTTCTGAGACGTACTTCATGTGGACTATCTTCGAGAGAACTTCAAAACTTTTAAATTCATCTACCCATTTGTTAACGTTTGAAACTGAAGGCACAGATGTCTTTTAACAATTCACCATCGCTGGTTACAAACTGTCCAAAGCAAAGACTTTTATAACGGGCAGGTGTTATGTGAAGATGTTGCAGGTTGCATAAAACCCATAGGTAGGGGCAGCTGAATCACCCTTTACAACAAATAATTACGAAGCAGGTTTCTCTTTCACAAATCAGATCTCAGTGTTGGTTGTTTGTGAGACGCCAGTGCTATGCCTCATGTAAGAAGGAGAAACGTCTACCGTCAAATGATGGAATACTACAGTGGCGGGATCGTTGGCTGCCGAAACTGCAGTTTATCATCACATGATACTGTTGCTCACATTGTGTAGGACCTGACGACTACGATGTGAAAATGGAATCACTGGGTTCAGGAGGGCACTACTCAACATCAAGCAATGTCTCAATGACCCCAAGTGACTATTGTCTGATACGATACAGTCAACTGTTTGCTCAACCATTTAGAATTGCTCAGCCACGTCAGGTACTTTGGATCAGGAAATAGGTTTATTTGCAATAAAACAAGAATCCACAAGAGCGGTGCGACGATGTGTGGAAGACTAAGAACTGTCAGCACGGGGTCCTGACAGTTCTTAGTCTTCCACACATTCTTGTGGCTTCTCTCAACATGGTAGCAGAGATTGGTGCGCTGACAGTGGCAAATTTGACAACATTGGATGCAGGAGTGGCTTCGCGTTATCTTTTCAGACAAGTCATGGTTCTGCGTACATCATCACCACGGTCACATTCTATGTGTGGGCTCTGAGGAGAACAAATGTTACCAGATTGTATTCGTCGATGTCATATGAACCCAGCACCTTGTGTGATGGTATCGGGTGTCATTGAGTATACAATTCGATCACCTCTTGTTCGTGTAGAGCTTAATTTGAGCAGCAGGTGCTAGATTTCTGACGTGTTACAGCTGGTGTCTCCCCTCTATCTTCGAGGTCTCTGTGACGTTATCTTTCAACAAAATAACAGAAGGCCACATGTTGCCCTGACCCTCTCCAACACACTGGGTGTCTGACTGTTTCCCTGGCCTGTACACTCTCCAGATTCATCATCCATCGACAACATTTGGTCATGGGTTGCCGAGAGCTTGGCACACCACCATTTGCCAGCCACTACGATTGTTGAACTCTGGCAGTGAGTCGAAGTAGCATGGAATAACGTACCCCCTCTATCTGTCTTCCAAGCTCAATTGACTCGAATCCCACCCGGATCTAAGCCGTTGCTACGGATCATTTTTTCTACCTACTACAGTCTAAGAAGAAAAAAAGAGTAAAAAACGACGAACCATGAAAGAACTATCTAAATGAGACGGATATTGGTAGATGTGACGTACATGTACAGACAAACAAATTATTAAAATGTCATGGAAACTGGATGATTTATTCAAGAGAATTAGCTTCATAAATGCAGTGAGTCAATAACGCGTTGATCCAAATATGGCCCTTATGCAAGCAGTTATTCGGCTTGGCATTGACTGTTAGAGTTATTGGATGTCTCCCCCCCCCCCCCCCCCCCTCCGCCCCATACCGTGCAAAATTCTGGCCAACTGGCACGTTAGATCGTCAAAATCTCGAGTTGGATGGAGGACTCTGCCCATAATGCTCCAAACTTTCTCAGTTGAGGAGAGACCTGGTAAACCTGCTGTCCAGGATAGGGTCTAGCGAGCAAGAAGACAAGCGCTAGAAACCTCGCCGTGTGTGGGAGGGCACTATCTTACCGAAATGCAAGACCAGGATAGTTTGCCATGAATGGCAACCAGCCAGGGCATAGAATATCGTTGACCTACCGCTGTGCTGTAAGGGTACTGCAGACGACAATCAAAGGGTTGCTTCTGTGAAATCAAAAGGCACTCCAGACCATCATTCATGGTTGTCGGGCTGCATGGGGGTGGTGGTCAGGTCGGTATACCACTGCTGTCTTGGGCATCTCGAGATAATTCTTCGCTGGTCATTGGGGACTGGAATCTCACTGACTGGACTAGAATTGTCTCCAGTGGTGAGTCCACTTCCAAATGAGCTCCAATGACCAGCGAAAAAGTGACTAGAGACATTCCAGACAGCAGTGGAATACAAACCTGTCACACACCATTTGGCGTGACAACCAGGAGTGATGGTGTGAAGTGCCATATCATTTCATAGCAGGACCACTTTGACTGTCATCTGCTGCACCCTTACAGCACAGCGGTACATTGACAATATTCTACGTACCATTTTGTTGCCCTTCATGGCAAGCCATCCTTGGCTTACATATCAGCAAGATAACGCCCGTCTGCAAACGGCGAGAATTTCTACTGCTTGTCTTCGTGCTTGCCAAACCCTACCCTAGTCAACAAGGTCACCAGGTCTCTCTCCAGTTGAGAACGTTCGGAGCATTATGAGCAGGATCCACCATCCAACTCGGGAATATGACGATCTGACACGCCAATTGGACAGAATTTGGCACAATATGTCTCTGGAGCACAACCAACAACATCTAACACCTCTATCAATCAATCCCAAGCCGAATAACCGCTTACGTAAGGGCCAGAGGTGGACCAACGTGTTATTGCCTTGCTTAATTTGTGAAGGTTTATCTTTTGAATAAATCATTTAATTTTTCTGATACTGTAATCATTTTTTGTCTCTACATGTACGCCACATCTACCGATTTCCGTCGCATCCGAATAATTCATTCGTGATGCCTTTTTTTGTATTAGAGTGTATACTGAGTACGCACAATAAGTAAAATTTCGTATTTGTTATAGTATCTGGTGCTGCAAGTTTAATGGTCAGCAGTGTAGTTTGGTTGTGAGTTGGGGAAGTCAATAAATGCCATGCTATGACAAGAAGCTGGGATGTAATTCGAGTAGCTATTCACTGATCACAGACTATGTACGTCTCAAACAACTATACCTTATCATTTTCACTCTGTATTATGCACCACAAATTTATTTTTAATGTTATGACGATTAATTTAAGATAAAGACCGCTGTTTTCTTGAATTTACTACGCATTTCTTCTTGATATCGACATCGGGATTTGATGGAATTGCTAAGAAATACAACTGCCCGTATTCCCTCATCGACTACTTACCTGCAGCTGCTGACGCATCCACTGGCGTTCCTTTCACATCACACGGCGAGCGCTGCCAACACTTCTGCGCTAAACAGGTACATAACGGCACTGCTCCTGGTCTAGACTCTTACCCGGTCGACATCTGAACAATCACTGTAAAGAAACAACTTTTTCGCGTTATGTACTACGCGGTACTAGGTTTACTCGTTATCTGTTTCAGCAAACACGATAGCGTGCTACCGCTGTCAGACTTCAAGCTCGGGGAGCAAAGATGCAAGAGCGCATTTAGCTGTGTTGTCAGCAGCGAATACTATTAGTCAACAGAAACGTCGTGTTTGCAAACATGACACAAAATTTGATTAAACACATGTACAATGGAATGCAAGTGTTTTTCGAGCAAAATAGTCGGTAAGCTAATTGAGGTAATAAACAGAACTAATTGCTTCTACGAGCCACTAGAGACAAGGTCTTGGTCATATCAAAATACTCAGCAAAGAACTATGATTTAACTCAGAAGAATCATAGTAAAAATTCTGTCATATCCCATAGGCATAAGTTCGAACAATTTCCATTTGCCCACTAGATGACTTTCTCTTGGAAATATAGCTGGAAAAGAACAGCGACGTCCATTTATTGAACGAGAGATACAGGAAAGATGATTATTTTGCGAACACATAGCTAACTACTGTTGCAGAAATTGTGGAGCATTTTACAGCTTATATCTTTAATAGGCTTCCACTGGAGGTGAAGGATATTAGTGACAAACAGAAGGTATGCAAACACAACCTGAAAATTTTCACCAGGAAAACTACTTTTTCTTGTAAGAATACTTTAGTTCCATTTGACTGTATTACAGGAATGCAACCCCCTCAGATGAAAGGAATAGTAGACGGGCTGTCCATATTCAGATCTATCTGACTGTGAAGCAATAATCCCTAAAATTAATCGAGATGTACAAAACTTCCACAAATAAAGAGGATACAGGGTTATACGATGTACCAGAATTAGCTATACCACTATGATTTTAATGGTTTTCACATGTTATTCCAGGCGAATGATGGGATGGTTCCTACTAACAGGGCATGGTCGACACCTTCCCCATTTCCACCATTAAGATTTATGAAATGGAGTACAGTTTTATTCTGCATGTTTATTATTAATTTCATTCAGGTATTCCACAGTTCAATGTTGTGTTGTTCCGATTTTTTTCTTTTAATAACTTCCTGACCTATGATGACTCATTTAATTATATGTCTCATTTACGCTATGTCCCAATTGAATAATAATTAAATTAATAAAATTTGTAGAATGAAAGAGATGCAGTAGATAAGAGGCTTGAAATTTAGCGTTACATGGACACCTATGTACTCTGAAAGGCTGTGTTTATTCAGTTCGAAAAGGCAGAGGAGAAACAGATCGTAATATTCTTGAAGGAACAAACTTTAGTAGGAACCTGGAGATTAGAGACTGCTCCTCTCAATAATAGGTCCATACTTTCAGTAACAAGAGCTGCCTTGTTAGGTGAACCTACACACTTGGTATTTTTTAAACATTGTCTGAATGCAGAAATCGTTACCTTCATCACTTATCTTTCTTCCGAAGACCAGTTATAATTTATGCTGCAAGTGCCGCCGTCTAAAACTGAATGAAAATGTTTTACTGTAACTTTGCAAGGAGGACGAAATCGTTACTCATCTCAATAACAAGACATTGGAGCTTAGAGGTTTTCTTAGTGGTTTCTTCCACGTAGTTAACTGTTTTGGATGTAGTAACTGAATGGTACTATTAATTTAGCCCAAATATCTGTGGTAGCAGAAAACTCTACAGTTCATTCACACTAGCCCCTGCACACTTGCTAACTGAATACTTGTTTGATAGGGCACATTAAAATAGAAATGTGGCAACACAATAACCAATGATATTTTTCAAAAGTATTTTATAAAATGACATTTGTCACTTTGTGTCCTAATCTAAATCAGTGATATGTAAATAACTTTACCGTCTCTTGACAGTCTAAATTGTCGTCACTATAACTGAATGTAGTCGTGCAGACACTGTAGTAGTCCAACTTCTCTGTAAACAGCGACTGCCAAGCCGGAAGGTAGTAAGTGGACTGCAGACACCGAACTAAACTGTCTAATTGCTGGTTAGTAACAGTCTGAGAAGGGAAACTCCCCATCGCGTCCCCTCAGATTTAGAGGTAAGTGGCCCAGTGGATAGGCAGTCAAATATTGAACAAAGATCAAGCATAAAAACAGGAAGAAAAGACAAAATGGAAACAGTGAACGATCCTGTTCCGGCGTAATGACAAGCGCGGCACGAAGACGAAGATTGTAAGAGCAAAGAAGGCGGTGAGATGACGTCAGCCAATAGGCTGCTGACAAGGACCGCACCACGACAGGAACGCCCTCTAGCCGAAGAGAATAGAAGCGTTGCTCCTGCCAGCCTTGGCTGGACAGTATTCGCACAGGACTAGACCTGGTCTAGCAGAGAACGCTACCATAGCAGTAATTAGTGATCCACAACTGTGTGACAAACTTGCATAAACACTGTATATTGCATGTTGCCCATCGCTTGCGACACGGTTGTAAAGTCAAAGTTAAGTGCTGTCAAACTTCTTTTTGTAATAAAGACTATTGATGTTATTTCCTTGAATTGTTGCATATCATTCCGAGAATGCAGTATCCTTTAGGCACCCTATAAGCGACGAGTGAGCAGGAGCCCACAGGTCCAAGCTTAACAAATACAAAATCAACTGTGATAGAATACCCACGGCCTCTTAGTAACGTGGTTACAGTGTTGGATTCGGAAGGAGGATATCCGTGTTCAAACCTCCGTTATGCCCCATAACTTTTTTTCACAAAATTATGAACTGTCCGTCCGGTCATTGACGTTTCTGTTTGCTGTATTCAAATTTGTGTCTGCGTCGTGGCGTAACGTCCGTTTACAACCGGGAGTTGTGGAGATGGGATCTCCAGATGTATGTACCTCCTGTTTCTTCAAGACAAGTACAACATTTTATGACACTTACGTTCCGATTTGGATGTTTTGGTTCTTGAATTCCTTTGTTGTAACACAGATCACAACCGTTTATATATTGTTTTCATTTCTATGAGGGGTCTATACGGCATCTCGGCTGAACTCACTATTCATCACATTTACTTGCGACGGTAATATGTTCTTACTGTGCTGGCGTACGGCTTCCCGAGCACATCGGTCGGCGCTAGGGAATATTGTATAGCAGGCGCTGAACTAAACTATGTGATCAAAACTATCCGGACACCCCCAAAAACATACGTTTTTCGTATTAGGTGCATTGTGATGCTGCCTACTGCCAGGTACTCCATATCAGCCACCTCAGTAGTCATTAGACATCGTGGGACAGCAGAACGGGGCGGCCGGCCGCGGTGGTCTAGCGGTTCTAGGCGCTCAGTCCGGAGCCGCGCGACTGCTACGGTCGCAGGTTCGAATTCTGCCTCGGGCATGGATGTGTGTGATGTCCTTAGGTTAGTTAGGTTTAAGTAGTTCTGAGTTCTAGGGGACTGATGACCATAGATGTTAAGTCCCATAGTGCTCGGAGCCATTTTTAGAACGGGGCGCTCCGCGGAACTCACGGACTTCGAACGTGGCCAGGTGATTGGGTGTCACTTGTGTTCTACGCCTGTACACGAGATTTCCACACTTCTAAACATCCCTAGATCGATTGTTTCCGTTGTGATAGTGAACTGGAAACGTGAAGGGACACGTACAGCACAAAAGCGTACAGGCCGACCTCGCCTGCTGACTGACGGAGACTGCAGACACTTGAAGAGGGTCGTAATGTGTAATAGGCAGACATCTATCCAGACTATCACACAGGAATTCCAAAGTGCATCAGGATCCACTGCAAGTACTATGACAGTTAGGCGGGAGGTGAGGAAACTTGGATTTCATGGTCAACTGGCTGCTCAGAAGCCCCACATCACGCCGGAAAATGCCAAACGACGCCTCGCTTGGTGTAAGGAGTGTAAACATTGGACGATTGAACAATGGAAACATGTGTGGAGGGACGAATCACGGTGTGTGGCGATCCGATGGCAGGGTGTGGGTATGGCGAATGCTAGGTGAACGTCATTTTCCAACTTGTATAGTGCCGACAGAAAAATTCGGAGGCGATGGTGTTATGGTGTGGTCGTGTTTTACATGGAGGGGGCTTCTATCCCTTGTTCTTTTGCGTGGCACAATCACAGCACAGGCCTACACTGATGCTTTAAGCACCTTCTTGCTTCCCACTGTTGAAGAGCAATTCGGGGACAGCGATTGCATCTTTCAACACGATCGAGCACCTGTTCATAACGCACGGCCTGTGGTGGAGATACACGACAATAACATCCCTGTAATGGACTGGCCTGCACGGAATCTTGACGTGAATCCTATAGAACACCTTTGGGATGATTAGGAACG
Source organism: Schistocerca cancellata (assembly GCF_023864275.1). Taxonomy (NCBI): domain Eukaryota; kingdom Metazoa; phylum Arthropoda; class Insecta; order Orthoptera; family Acrididae; genus Schistocerca; species Schistocerca cancellata. The sequence continues at coordinate 205,201,797 of NC_064629.1, read as the reverse complement.
CCGACTTCGGGCCAGGCCTCACCGACCGACATCGATATCTCTCCTCAGTGCAGCACTCCGTGAAGAATGGGCTGCCATTCCCCAAGAAACCTTCCAGCACCTGATAGAACGTACGCCTGAGAGAGTGGAAGCTGCTGAGGGTGGGCCAACACCATACTGAATTCCAGCATTACCGATGGAGGGCGCCACGAACTTGTAAGTCATTTTCAACCATGTGTCCGGATACTTTTGATCACATAGTGTAGACGCGCCTATGACAAGAGAAGACCAAGGCTCCCAGGCTACACATCGATAGCGTTCCCTGGACAGAGTGCATTTAGGCCGTCGTCGCCGACAGAGTTGTCAGTCTCTCAATCCCAGCACCTCAGTTCTTTGCATCGGGACTCAGTTCGCATTGCACTTCAATATGTCGCACTGTGCTCTGCAGAAATTTTGAGGATTTTGCTTGGACTATACGTTGTGAGAATCTGGCGTAAACAAATATTGTTTGAATCTGCTAAATACACTTTGGAATTCTCTGTTCCAGTTCCATTTGGTTCCTTTACGTAAAAGAAATTGCGATGGTTCACTGAGAGAACCTGCATAACGGAAACAGTTTCAATAATAATTTATTTGTCCTAATTCCGAACGTAATCACTTGACGTCCTTGGTTGCCGGGTGGTTCTTAATGGCGCCAATGTGTTGCGGCGTTCGCTTCACGGCGTGCGCATGCAGTAGTTGTAAGTATCGAACTTCGCAAGGTGGGAAGATGAATTTGCCGCTTGCAGAATTTTTACTGTGTTGTGTCTGAGACAATTATGGTGTCAAGGTAGTTCACAGTGTTCGAAGCTTTCCGAATTAATTGCTCTAAATTCTTTGGGAACAAACTAGATACGCTGGCTTTTCCGAAGTAACCTTTTGTAATGGTAGAGACTAAATGGAGTATTTATCACTATAAATGTCTGTGTCTCTTAGTTCAAAGCAATCTGCTAATATACTCCTTTAAGATTCAGCTTGATGAAGTACACACCACCAGCTAAGTTTGACATCAGTTCTTCCAGCTTGGAAAAAGGATATGGATCAATAACAGATTAAAAATTAATCGTAGCTGTGAATCTCCACAGGTGCGAAGTGAGCAGTTTAGTTTCTGTACAATTAGCGTTGCCCATTGGCTGCTGGCCATGGCTTCTATGACCTCTTTCAGTTCAAGGTAGTCGAGTTCCTGCTTTACTTTATCTTTCATCGTAAAAGGAATGTTGCATCCTTTGCAAAATTTCGGCACCACATTCAGTTTCAGTGCAATGCGTGCCTTGTAACCTTCGATAGTGCTTGTAGCTTCCCGAAAAATTTCGTAATATTTTTGTAATAGCTGATATAACTTTCCGTACAGATCGTCAGTTTGAACTTGATTGACTCCGTCGTGAACGGTGAAGCCAAAGCATTGATCCAGTCCCAATATATTCACTGCTTATACGAATTTACAACTATGAATATGGCCTGTTTCGTAATTTCTTTGTAACTAAGATCTTTCAAAAATTGTCCTGTCTCCTTATTGCTGTAACTGAACAGTGAATTTTTAACCATTGCAATATACTTGAGTGTCCTATTTTTGTCGGTTGTGCTTCGTTTTACTCACCTCAGCCTTACGCCCGTTTTTTTTACAGTAGTCAACGTGCATTGCGATAGAAAAATTTGTTTCTTTTGTCGTTTACGCTGCAGCGTAAACGAGATTGTAATGTAGACTTTCTAAATTAATGTGCTGAGTGTTTAAGTCGAGTAGCTTGCACGCCCTGTGATTAACGCGTCTGGCTTTGGTTGGCCGCACTGGCCGACGTGTGATGAATATTTCAGTATAGAGTTGCAGAACTGCTGTAGACTAACATAGTAAACGTAGACTACGGTAGTTTTCCTAGCAGCTTAGGTCACATAAGGTTGTACCGCGTTACCTCTACGTTAGGTGTGTCGCATACCTACTGGGTATCGCTTTCTTTACGTATGCGATCAGTGTCTTACTAGATTCTTCTAAAATCCGAATGCGGTGAACCTCCTAGAAACTGAGTGAGGATATATAAAGAACCATGTAACCTACGGGATATTTTTGTTCGCCGTAGTTATCCTCCTGTCTATTACATAAGAATAAGCAGTATTTATAGCAAAACTTAAATTGTCGATGTTTAATTCAGATTTTATTCGGAAATCCTTGATTTGTAACGTGAAACAGAGGGATATTGTGGTAAAAGTAAAGGAAACAATACAGATTTATCATATAGCGCTAGAAAGGCAATTTCTTCAACGAAAAGGTAGAATCAAAAACAAACGCAAAAGAAAAATATATCAAACATCGCCTCTGTACTTCGTTTGAACTTATGTAAAACATGTTTCTGTTATTCTTAAGCAACTTTTGCTTTTGTCAGTAATAACAGGAAACTCTTACTGTTGATCATGATGAAGAACGTTTTATTGAGTACAAAATACCAGCAATAATTATACGTTATTTTTATGTTTGTGGAAATAAACTGTCCTTGCATCGAAAGTAATTACTTTGGTTACATAAAAGCGCAGAGGTTACGTTCACCTAATTTTTATTATTTATAAAATGCAATTTATATCGTGTAGGGATATAAAATTCACGATGATGATGATGATGATGTATGGTTCTAATTATATACAAAACAAACAACCAAACAAACAAAAAACAAAGAGAATTTGTGGCTTCCATTTTATCTCTTACAAATTCGTTTACGTTTCTTTCCCTACCAGTTCTACCAATACTGCTGGTATTTCTACCATTTATTACGTCATTTATGTAGTGTACGAACCAACCGTAGTTTTGAGCGAGTGAAATTCTAAACGGCAGTCATACGATCGGTGATTCCTCTCTCTATGTTTACATATTTTTGATGGTTAGGCTTATTTTTTAGTAATGGGGCTAACTTAATCTATATTGAGTGGGCTGTTGGAGAATTTGATTAAAGTTTATCTCAGATCGAACACCGTTCTGTTTGGCAAGAAAATTTATGTTCATTTCTCTCAACAAACTCTTAGTTATCGACATTGATGGACACCCGTTTACTACATAATACCGTTTTTCCAACGCTATAACGGTACTTAAGTGTCATCACGCCTGGAAACATTTTGGAGTGCTATGCGAATGCACCTATTAATTCCATAAGGTAATGAAAGAGCACAAATATTGTTTTCAGAACTCATTAATCTCGTTCACACCATTTACCAATATTGTCCAACGCTAGGTTGCCCGATGGCTACGACAAATGAGTCGCACTCGGGTGGGGGAGGTGTGCAAGGTTCAGTTAGCTGTCTGACCATCATCATTCAAGTTTTCTGTGCTTTCCATTGATCACCAGGGGTGAATGTAGGAATCCTTGCTTCAAGAATCCCATGCCTAATTACTTCTCCAATCCGTTCATACTCCGAGTTAATACTCCCTCTCTACTTAACTCAGTGCAGAAGAGGGTTTAAACGCTAACTTTCTACATCTACGTCACTACTGTGCAATTCACATCCAGGTGCTTGGCATAGGATTTGAAAAACCACTTTCAGATTATTTATCTACCCTTCCACTCCCAAATAGCAGATGAGAAAATAAACACACAAATCTTTCCGTGCTACGTCTGATGTCTCTTATTTTATTACTATGGTCAGTTCTTCTTATGTATTTGGGAGACAAACAAAATATTTTCGCATTCGGAGAAGAAAGGTGCTGATTGACATTTTATGAAATGATTTCGCCACATCTACATCCACATGATTACTTTGCAATTCTTAATTAAGTGCGTGGCAGATGGTGCATCAAACCACCTTCAGGCTATTTCTCTACCACTTTCGAACAGCGCATGGGAAAAACGAATACTTAAATATTTCCTTGCGAGTTCTGATTTTTCTTATTTTATTATGATAATCATTCCTTCCTATGTAGATGGGTGTTAACAAAATGTTTTCGCTCTGTGAGGACACAGTTGGTGACTGAAATTTCATGAGAAGATCAGGCTGCAACGAAAATCGCCTTTGTTTTAACGATTGTCATTCCAGTTCGCGTTTCATATTCGTGGCACTCTCTCCCCTGTTTCGCGATAATACAAAACGAGCCGCCCTTCTTTGAACTTTTTCAGTACTCTCCGTCAATCCTATCTGACGTGGGTCTCACACAGCACAGCAATACTCCGGAAGAGGGCGGACAAGCATAGTGTAGGCAGTCTCTTTAGCAGACCTGTTGCATTTTCTGAGTGTTCTGCCAATAAATCACAGCCTTTTGTTTATTTTCTTCACAACATAAAAAATGCGATTATTCCATTTTAACTTATTCGTAACCGTAATCCCTAAGTATATAGTTGAATGTACGGCCTTCAGATTTATGTGTTATACCCTGTATTCAAAATTTAGCGGACTCCCTTTAGTAAACATGTCGATGACTCCTCACTTTTCATCATATAGAACCAATTACCACTTTTCGCACCATGAGGATATCTTATCTACATGGTTTAGAAATTTCTTTTGATCATATGATGACTTTATAAGACGGTAAATGACAGCATAATCTGCGAACAAACTAAGAGGGGGCTTCTCAGATTGTCTTCTAAGGCGTTTATGTAGTTCAGGAACAGCACAGGGCCCATAACACTCTATTGGCGAACCGCAGATATTACTTCTGTTTTAATCGATGACTTTCCGTGAATTACTACGAACTGTGACTTTCCTGGTAGGAACTCCAGTCGTACAACTGAGACGGTACTCCGTAGGAACGCAGTTTGATTATAAGTTGCTAGTGAGGAACGGTGTCAATGGGCTTCGGAAAGTCCAAAAATTTGGAATCAATTTGCCATCCCCTGTCGATAGCACTCAGTATTTCGTGAGAATGAAAAGCTAGTTGAGCTTCACAAGAACGAGTCCATGCTGGCTGTTAATCAATAATCGTTCTCTTCCAGGTAACCCATGATGTTCGAACAGAGTAAATGTTCCAAAATCCTATTTCAAATCGGTCTGTAATTCAGCGGATTACTCCTATTTCCTTTCTTGGATATTGGTTTGACTTGTGCTATTTTCCAGACTTTAGGTACGGATCTTTGGACGAGCGAGCAGCTGTATATGATTTCCAAGTATGGGGCTATTGTAACAGCATCCTCTGAAAGGGACCTGACTAGTATACAGTGTAGACCAGAGGCCTTGCCTTTACTAAATAATTTAAGCTGCTTCACTACACTTCTAAGTTATTCATGCCGATAGTTGTTTTTGATTCGAATTCAGGCGAAGGAATTTCGGGAAACTGTGTGTAGGAACTCTGCTTTAGTGGCACTGCCATCCATAACACCACCATTGTTATCGCGCAGCAAGGGTATTGATTATGTCTTTCCACTGGTGCACTTTACATACGACCAGACTCTCTTTTGGATTTTCTGCCACATTTCGAAATAGAGTTTAATTGTGGAAACTTCACTGAAGTGCCAAAGAAACTGGTACACCTGCCTAATATCGTGTAACGCCCCCGCGAGCAAAAATGCCGCAACACGACGTGGCATGGACTCGACTAATATCTGAAGTATTGCTGGAGGGAACTGGCATCATGAATCGTGCAGGGCTGTCAATAAATGCGTAAGAGTACAATGGGGTGGACATCCCGTCTGATCAGCACGTTGAAAGGTATCCCAGATATGATCAATAATGTTCATGTTGCCGAGCGGTTCTAGGCGCTTCAGTTTGGAACCGCGCGACCGCTACGGTAACAGGTTTGAAATGGCTCTGAGCACTATGGGACTTAACTTCTGTGGTCATCAGTCCCCTAGAACTTAGAACTACTTAAACCTAACTAACCTAAGGACATCACACAACACCCAGTCATCACGAGGCAGGGAAAATCCCTGACCCGCCGGGAATCGAACCCGGGAACCCGGGCGTGAGAAGCGAGAACGCTACCGCACGACCACGAGCTGCGGACAACAGGTTTGAATCTTGCCTCGGGCATGGATGTGTGTGAAGTCATTAGGTTAGTTAGGTTTTAGTAGTTCTAAGTTCTAGGGGACTGATGACCTCCGATGTTAAGTCCCATAGTGCTCAGAGCCAATGTTCATGTATGGTTAGTTTGTTGGCCTGTGGAAGCGTTCAAACTCAGAAACGTGTTCCTGGAGCTACTCTGTAGCAACTCTGGACGTGATGGGTGCCGCATTGTCCTGCTGGAAGTGCTGAAGACCCTCGGAATGCACGATGGATATGATTGGAAGCAGGTGATCAGACAGGATGCTTACGTACATGTTACCTATCAGAGTCGTATCTAGACGTACCAGGCGTCTCATATAACTCCAACTTAATACGCTCCACTCTATTATAGAGCCTCCACCAGCTTAAACAATCCCTGTCTGACATGCAGGATCCATGGTTTCAAGAGGTTGTCTCTGTACCCGTACATGTCCATCCGCTCGATACAATTTGAAACGAGACTCGTCCGACCAGGCAACATGTTTCCAGTCATCAGCAGTCCAGTGCTGGTGCTGACGGGCCCAGGCGAGGCGTAAAGCTTTGTGTCGTGCAATCATCAAGGGTACACGAGTGGGCCTTCGGCTCCGAAAGTCCACAGCGATGATGTTTCGTTGAATGGTTTGCACGATGACACTTGTTGATGGCCCAGCATTTAAATCTGCAGGAATTTAGGGAAGGGCTGCACTTCTGTCACGTTGAAGGATTCTCTTCAGTCCTCGTTGGCCCCATTCTTGAAGGATCTTTTTCCGGCAGCAGCAATGTCGGAGATTTGATGTTTTACCGGATTCCTGTTATTCACGGCACACGCTCGAAATGCTCATACGGGAAAATCCCCGTTTCAGTGCTACCTCGGAGATGCTGTGTCCCACCGCTCGTGCGCCGACTATAACACTACGTTCAGACTCACTTAAATCTTGATAACCTGCCATTGTAGCAGCAGTAACCGATCTGACAACTGCGCCAGACACTTGTTTTCTTATACAGGCGTTGCCGACCGCAGCGCCGTATTCCGCCTGTTTACGTATCACTATATTTGCATACGCATGCCTATACCAGTTTCTTTGGCACTTCAGTGTATTAAAAGCATTTAGCATTGAAGTTTACGCTAAGTTTGGAGGTTCTGCAAAACTTTGCCAATCTTGGGGGTTTTGCGAACTCTGAAATTTGGCATACTTTTTCGTTGCGCCTGCGACAGTGTTCTGACCTGGTTTTGTGTACCGTGGGGTATCAGCATCATCTCTTATTAGTTTATTTGGTAAATGTATCTCTCAGTCGGCGTCGTCATTATTTTTTTTAATCGAACTCCCTCTGGTCTACACTTATGTAGTCAGATTTGAAGGAGTGGGGACTATCTGTTAGGAAGGCGTCAATCGAATTTGTATCAGCTTTTTTTTAAATTTACATATTTTGCGTTTATTTGTGATGTTAAGGTATTTCGTCTCGCTACAACAACATTGTGGTCACTAACCCCTGTATCCATTATGATGCTCCCTATTTGCTCAGGATTATTTGTTCCAAAGAGGTCAAGTTTGTTTTCGCAACCACTTATATTCCATGTGGGCTCCTGAACCAATTGTTCGAAATAATTTTCAGAGAAAGCATTCAGAACGATTTGTGCTCACAACTGGCTTTAAACATGTATTTGCGCGAACATATCGAGGCTAGACTGAAATCACTACCGACTATAATTGTATAAATGGGGTACCCACTTGAAGCGAGATTCAACTTTTCTTTGAACCGTACCGTCTGAGTTGGGGGTCTGTAAGAGGAACCATTTATTCATTTATTCCTGTTGTCTATCCATACTAACTTAGAGGAAGCATCTACTTCAATTTCACTACAAGGTAAACTAGTTCTGACAGCAGTAAACACTCCGCCATTAACTGTAATTAATCTAACCTTCATGAACACGGCTTGTCCCTTTGTAAAATTGTCGGCTGAACTTATTTTCAGCCTTAGCCACTTATGATTTCAGCTTCAGTGCTTTCTATTAGCGCTTGGAACTCTGGTTCTTTTCCAACACAACTACGACGGTTTACAACTACAATGCCGATTGTTTCTAGGCCTACCTTCCAGTGTTTGTCCTGCACCCTTTTAGACTGATTCTCTTTATGCAGTTTACCGAGACGCTCGAACCTAAAAATCCGCCCATCCCCTTCCACGCAGCCCCCTCTACCCGTGTAGTTGTTTCTTGTCTGTAGCGTACCGCTGATCTATTAAGCGGAACCCGGAAACCCGCCACACTGCGGCGCAAGTCGAGAAATCTGCAGCCTATACGATCGCATAACCGCCTGACCCTCTGATTCAGACCTTCACTTGGTTCCGTACCAAATGACCACCGTTAGTTCTGTCGACTATGCTACAGATGGTGAGCTCCGCCTTCGTCTCGCAAGAAAGACTGACAGTCTTTACCATTTCAGTTTCAGCCAGCCTCCCGAAACCAGAGAGAATCTCTTCCGATCCAAAGCGACATACGTCGTTAGTACCGACTTAAGCCATGTTTTACAGTTAGCTGCACCCTGTGCTGTTCATGACATCCGGAAGCAGCCTTTTCACATCTGGAATGACTTCTCCCTGTATGCATACAGAGTGCACACTAGATTCCTCCCCTCTTTGGCAGCCACAACCCTAAGACGCCTCATTACGCATCTAACTTTGGAGCTCCCAGCTATGAGTAATCCCACCGTCTATGAATGCCCAGATCTTGCGGGCCGAGAGGCCTCCTCTGGAACAGGACGAACGACTGCATCTCCCTTAGTCACCTCGCTAGCCACTAGAGATGGGCAGACTCGTTCATCCTTGGGAACTAGTTCACTGCTGATCGTTCTTTTTTGGGAACCGTTCATTTTTACTCGTTCACCGTTCATTTGTGCTTGGTATATGGTTCTTATGAAAAACTGAAAACTAGTAGTGTAGGTGACTGAAGGATGGAGGGCACCAAGAGGGGGCACTTGCCTCCCGCCTAGAGTATAGAGTTTTTATTCATTACAGAATTCTTACACACTTTTAGAAGTAATTTCTGTGATTCTGCAGAACCTCTCGTTTAGCCAACCGTAGCTTTGTGTGGCTGATCGCAGGGAAATAATATAGGGTGGCGCACGGAAAACCGGCCCCGAGTACAGACTGCTCGCCAAATACGGACGATGTGTTGCCCGTTACGAGCAGATACAACAAACAGACAAACATGTAATAATAAGGCAGTGAAGAAATAACAAGCTAATGCAAGCAACAATCTCGAAACAATCGATGGCGATGTGTAGAGAGCTGGAGAACATTAAAATCTCACGCGACGCGCATGGGCTATAGCTCATGTAGTCTTGTAAACCTGTTGGTGGCTGTTTCCCAACTTAATAGACCACATGTGTCTTGTATAAATTTCTTCGTTTCGACTTCCACAACATAGCTATGCTACGTTGTGAACAATAATCGTTTACACCATATATCCCGGCGGAGGTTCGAGTCCTCCCTCGGATATGGGTGTGTATCTTTGTCCTTAGGATAATTTAGGTTAAGTAGTGTGTAAGCTTAGGGACTGATGACCTTGCAGTTAAGTCCCATAAGATTTCACACACATTTGAACATTTTGAACACCCTATATATACCTCACGTTGTCTGAGTTCGTAGGCGAAGTAAAGACTTTATGGAAGCTTAAAATAAAATGTGGTTTTCTCATACTTGCGTCACACGCTTAGTAAAAATTAGGTTTTTATGTTGCATTATTACAGTTAATGCAGCAATAATAATAATAATAAAGTTCGCAGTAGTAAAGTTTTTGGTTTGAAAGCTCCTTCTGAACAAATGTTTTTGAGATAATAAGTAAATACGATTTTATGGCAATCTATGTCTTTTCAAATGGAGAGGCACCGCTTTTCCTCCTGAGCCAAAATGACCCACAACCCACTTTTTTTTTTCAAAGAAACCAAACCAGCAGGTAATGCAAATTGGAAACAACCAAGCTTAAAAATGATTAGAGCCTTCCTAAATGTAATGTTTTGTATATCAAAGATACACGAAAATCGTTTTATATGAATTTTATTACAGTAAAAATTAAGCAAATTATTGAAAGTTAGTTGCTAATCAAGTCGATGAAACCAAAAAATATATGAATTAAAAAAACTTGCCTTGTTATAAGTATGTCTTCTGCTGTTCATCGATATAATGAAGTGAGCTGATATGCCCTTTTGTTACATGAAAAGACGTACCTATTACATACAACGTAATTTTTACATAATTTACGTAACTATAAAATACTTTTTGATTACCGGTCGTGGACGCTGAATAGCCAGAACCAAGTGCAAGAACAGTTTCGAACAGATGTAAAATAGGCGAGCGCAGTGAACGAAACGAACAACTGGATACTGAACTAACTATGAGCAGTCGGCAGTGGAACTGAGACAGGTGGTCATGCAAAGAATGACGAGTGCGGCCGAGGGAGACCGAGACTGAGACGAGCACGCGACCGAGGCTGGAACGAGAACTGACGAAGTGACCGCCGCGACTGAAGTGAACTAGTGAACTATGAACCGATCGTTCCTCGTTCGCGTGAACTATAAGTAGCCCGCCGCGACAGAAGTGAACTATGAACCGATCGTTCCTCGTTCCCGGGAACTATAAGAAGACCGCCGCGACCGAAGTGAACCATGAACCGATCGTTCCTTGGAATTCGTTCCTCGGTCCTTTCGTTCACCTTGGTGAACCGTTCCTTTGCACCCGTTCGTCCGCGAACTACCTGTGGCTAGTAGCAACAGACAGCCACCGAAACCTGTTCGTCAGACGAAACGGGGAGACCCTCTGATCACCTCCCGGAAAGTCTTTTGCCGCCTGCCACACCTTTGAGCCACCTCCCACTCGACCATGGGAGAGAGATGAACTCCTTTGTTTTAATGATTGCCACCCCATCTCGCATACCATACGCGTGACACTTTTTGCTAAGTTAAAACTCGAGCCTTAGATAATAATCACCAGCTTCTGCGTGAGGACATGACACTCACCTTGTGCCGAAGAAGATAGTGATTGCTTTTGACAGCTAGAGCCGTAACTCAGATTCGATGCCGTCTGAACACTGAGAGATACAGGAATGACGCAGTGAAAATCTTCACTTTCACACCCAAGTTGTTGTTATTAATTTATCTGCACATAAATACACTACCTGACAAGAAGTGAGCACCGAAAATGGGAGGTGGAAACTACACGGGATGAGAGGGTATGTGACGCTATTTCAGTGATTACAAAATCGTATCTATTAGTGTGACGCTGCACCCTGTGTAGCTCGAATGCATGCGCTAATTCACGTGGGGAGGTTATCATAAAGCTGTAGTATCCTCTCATGAGGCAAGGTGGACCACAAATGTTGTAACTCGTCCTCGAGATCCTGAATATTGGCACTAGAATGGAGTTGCTGTGCGACTTGATCCCAACCATATTATATCGTGGCAGATGTGGGGATCTAGCTGGCCACGAGGGATCTCAACACGAAGCAGACAGTTCAGAGAGACACGTGCCATGTGTGGACGAGTGTTGTCTTGCTGAAATATGGCGCCATGATACTATCGCACGAGAGATAATATTTAAGATGTCCGTGACATACTGTTGTGCCGTCAGAGTTCTTTCAGTCCCTACCAGCCATGAACTGAAGTCATCCTGGGAGCTTTCCAGGACATGACGCAACCTGTAACTCCGCTCTGACTCTCCAGAACGTTGGAGGAACGGGACCTGTTCACTGGTCGCCGCGATACTGGCCGACAATTGTCATCCGGGATAATGCAGAATCGCGATTCATAGCCGAATACAATGTGACGCCATTCATCAGGAATCCTTGCTTCCCGGTCACGACACCACCACAAACGCAGCAGTTCGTGTTGTATTAATGGCAGCATATCCGTGGGAAGGTAATTCCCTAGTCCGACTGTTTCTAGTCTCTGACCAATGGTGCGGGATGAGACAGAATATTGTAGGGAGTCCATTACTTGTTCTCAGATGGCGGACGCTCGCATATGGACAGCGGTTACGAGACACATGGTGCACAATACGGCGATCATGCCTTGTGGCGGGCAGATGTGGTTGACCGTAACCTTGACGATGAGTATGGCTGCACTCATTTTCCAATGTATTCCAACATCGGGCCACTGTCATATCCGAATGCCCCACAAATCTGGATATGGCACGATTCGACCAGCCGGAGAATTGGAGACCCACAATGAGGCTCCTTTCAAACTCTGCCAGGTTCTGATAACTCTGTCTCATACAAGTACACGACGTCTCCGTTTCCTTCACAGTGATCACGCTGCATCCGACGTTGTTCACGCTGTTTATATGCCCAATCAGGTCTGGTAACAACACTACACACGAACAACACAAATGCCCTCTGGCGGTTATTCTGTCACAGTGAATTTGAACTCCAATTATTTAAAAAATGGTTCAGATGGCTCTAAGCACTATGGGACTTAACACCTGAGGTCATCAGTCCCCTAGGCTTAGAACTGCTTAAACCTAACTAACCTAAGGACATCACACACATCCATGCCCGAGGCAGGATTCGAACCTGCGACCGTAGCAGCCGCGTGGTTCCGGACTGAAGCGCCTAGAACCGCTCGACCACAGCGGCCGGAACCAATCTCTTACATACTTGTCTCTGTTGTGTATGTGTACGAAGTTACGAGGTGCATTCAAGTTCTAAGTCCTCCGATTTTTTTTCTAATTAACTACTCACCCGAAATCGATGAAACTGGCATTACTTTTCGATGTAATCGCCTTGCAGACGTACACATTTTTCACAACGCTGACGCCATGATTCCATGGCAGCGGCGAAGGCTTCTTTAGGAGTCTGTTTTGACCACTGGAAAATCGCTAAGGCAATAGCAGCACGGCTGGTGAATGTGCGGCCACGGAGAGTGTCTTTCATTGTTGGAAAAAGCCAAAAGTCACTAGGAGCCAGGTCAGGTGAGTAGGGAGCATGAGGAATCACTTCCAAGCTGTTATTACGAAGAAACTGTTGCGTAACGTTAGCTCGATGTGCGGGTGCGTTGTCTTGGTGAAACAGCACACGCGCAGCCCTTCCCGGACGTTTTTGTTGCAGTGCAGGAAGGAATTTGTTCTTCAAAACATTTTCGTAGGATGCACCTGTTACCGCAGTGCCCTTTGGAACGCAATGGGTAAGGATTACGTCCTCGCTGTCCCAGAACATGGACACCATCATTTTTTCAGCACTGGCGGTTACCCGAAATTTTTTGGTGGCGGTGAATCTGTGTGCTTCCATTGAGCTGACTGGCGTTTTGTTTCTGGATTGAAAAATGGCATCCACGTCTCATCCATTGTCACAACCGACGAAAAGAAAGTCCCATTCATGCTGTCGTTGCGCGTCAACATTGCTTGCCAACATGCCACACGGGCAGCCATGTGGTCGTCCGTCAGCATTCGTGGCACCCACCTGGACGACACTTTTCGCATTTTCAGGTCGTCATGCAGGATTGTGTGCACAGAACCCACAGCAATGCCAACTCTGGAGGCGATCTGTTCAACAGTCATTCGGCGATCCCCCAAAACAATTCTCTCCACTTTCTCGATCATGTCGTCAGACCGGCTTGTACGAGCCCGAGGTTGTTTCGGTTTGTTGTCACACGATGTTCTGCCTTCATTAAACTGTCGCACCTACGAACGCACTTTCGACACATCCATAACTCCATCACCACATGTCTCCTTCAACTGTCGATGAATTTCAATTGGTTTCACACCAAGCAAATTCAGAAAACGATTGATTTCACGCTGTTCAAGTAAGGAAAACGTCGCCATTTTAAGTACTTAAAACAGTTCTCATTCTCGCCGCTGGCGGTAAAATTCCATCTGCCATACGGTACTGCCATCTCTGGGACGTATTGACAATGAACGCGGCCTCATTTTAAAACAATGCGCATGTTTCTATCCCTTTCCAGTCTGGAGGAAAAAAATCGGAGGCCTTAGAACTTGAATGCACCTCGTACATAGACATCCGACCATTTCTTCTGTGCGCTTCACTTTTTTATCAGACGGTGCAGCAATTGCATTTTGGCTATGAAAATAGTGCCGCGTTGTATCTTCGTACATTAGTTTTATTTTATATTTTTTCGAGTTTACTGTAGTGAATGTGTTCCACGAAAATAATGCGAAACCGAGAATAGAGCCGCTTGCTAAAAGTTGTTCGCACTGTGTTGCACTGGCGCTTCGTCAGTTATTAGGGTAATGCAAGTATTACTGCGTAAGTGTTGTGACTCAGGCGAAGCAAGGTGATACGTAGACTCAGTAACAGTGAAAGGCATTCGTTCCGATTCTGACTGTATAGAACACCATTATAAGTTTGTAGATGTCAGGCAATCAGGATAACCTCAGGATGGGGAAGATAAGTTGCGGCCTCGTTGAAACAATAATTCTGCCATTGTATGTTATTTCATTTTCATTCAGGTGGGCCGGCCGGAATGGCCGAGCAGTTCTAGGCGCTACAGTCTGGAACCGCGCGGCCGCTACGGTCACAGGTTCTAATCCTGCCTCGGGCATGGATGTGTGTGATGTCCTTAGGTTAGTTAGGTTTAAGTAGTTCTAAGCGACTGATGACCTCAGAAGTTAAGTCCCATAGTGCTCAGAGCCATTTGAACCATTTTGAACCATCCAGGTGGACATGAATGGCAACAACACACACAATGTCATAGAATACTCGTAACGTACAACAAACCTATTCAAAGAAAGGAAAACGAAATAATAAAACCTATAACGTTTGAAATTCCGGAATGAAAATTATACTGAAAACCCCTACAACAACTATAATAAAAAATGCCCTTATAATATAATTTGTTTGGTTTTATAATTCTTATTAATGGGCATAGAAACTGGCAGAGGCCGAATTACATGAACTATCTTTGGATTCAAGTCGCATAATTTGGGGAAAGTATGAAAAAGTAAAATGAAGATGGTAAGATGAGGTAAATAAGTACACATCCTCTTTGCCTGAAGCCATATAGGGAAGTGACGACAACACTGACGGGATTTGGGCCCTAGTCCTCCAGAACACATGTCCTGCGCTATCTCGCTCGCAGGTTCGGTCCCTGTATTACATATTTACATTTACTTTGAGTGAGTTGTGAATAGTGGCCCCGTGACTTCTCAGTCTCCACCTCTGTTGACATTGCGACTGTTTGGGAGACACTGATAACCTCACATTTCACGGCGCAGCACATTCGATGTCCCAGCGCTACAGACAGGCGCTGCGAAAGAAGCAGCTGATGTACGTCAGACCAAATGTTTACGTATTCAGCCACTTTTATTATATCCGCCCAAAGTTCTAAACAGTTCACTCGACCCTGTGTCAGACTGTCCACAGTGAGATAGTGCGGCCCAGCAGTCGTCGCTGGACAGCTTCTCGGGCATGTTTGCCTTGTGAACGTCAGGAAAGTGACTTGCTAGGAATAGGAAGCATTCGCTCTTCAAGGATTTTAATGCTTCGTTAATCACGTGAAGGTGGTGTAGTGCGATAGATTGTGAGTCGAGATGTCCTTGAAGTTTTAGTTTAGTAGAAAATTAATAATGAACACATCTAAGGACCCGATGCGCTCTGACTATATTTGCACGAGGCACTGATAACTCGCAGTAAAGACAACGATTGAATGCACCATGCTATGTACAGATAGGACTCACGCCATGAGCATGAAACCGTTGAGCCATAACAACCGTTTCTTCGTGTTGTGTTAGTGAACGAGCATAATTCGTCACAGTAACTAATTTCCTGCGTTCCCGGGTTACGGGCATGTAGGAAACTCGATGGCCCATCCGAAGAGTCGTCTAAAAAGTTGGACCCAAGGTAACAGCTGCATTTGAGTGTTGGAGCTAGTGGCCCAGAGAACTACTTAAAGAAGATCCTGCCTTGTAGTTAATGATAATTACTACTTTGACGAAGAGAGTGACATCTGCCTGAGTGAATGAGTCAGTGACATAAAAGACTAAATCCGGCTCATGGTATGGTAAGCTTTAGTTTACAATTAGCGTACTTCTTTTGGTTTTGATGAGGGAAGATTCAGTAATGTAGGATACATACAGAACATCATGCAGCTCCCTCTGTTTCTGTTACTATGATTTCAGGGAGCTGTAATCTTCTATCAGGACAATGTCCAATATTTTCCCCGAGACGTTCTGAGCTGCCTTGTCTGTACGTTCATTTGACCCGTCCTCCATTGAGCACGCGTGGGATGTGAAGATGTAGTGCCTGAATCAGTCTTCAGCACCGATAAAATCTCCTGACAATATGCTACAGCATGTGGAAGTAGCATGGAACACTGCCCCGCAAGATATCCGACCCTTCTATAATCGTCTCTAACCATAAATGCAGGTCTGTATTGTAGGTCGAGGAGGCCATACAAGATACTGGATTTATCGTTCAGGCCATTTGGTCCGTAGGTGTATGATCTTTGATTACTATCCTATGCAGTGCACAACCTGTATAATATTTGAATATAATTCCATTCATGCTGGTTTATTGCTAAAAGGTATTCATTTTTCATTTTCAACTTTTGTATTCCACGTTTACACTTTCTCCGCTTGACGGGGGAGGAGGGTAGTGTTGACATCCCTTAAGGGATCGCCTTAACTTTGTAGTTCTTTGGCATTATACAGGGTGTTTCCGTAAGAGCGTATAATAATGTAACAGGACATAGAGCTCCACTCAAAAATTTGAGGTAAGAACCCAGGGGGCGGAGAAGCCAGTTTAAGGAGATTTGGAAGTAAACTTGTCTACCGCTTTGTCTAGCATTACTGTTTTCCAGATTATTTACAAAAAAAAATGGTTCAAATGGCTCTGAGCACTATGGGAGTTAACTTCTGAGGTCATCAGTCCCCTAGAACTTAGAACTACTTAAACCTAACTAACCTAAGGACATCACACACATCCATGCCCGAGGCAGGATTCGAACCTGCGACCGTAGCGGGCGCACGGTTCCAGACTGTAGCGCCTAGGACCGCTCGGCCACGCCGGCCGGCGTCTGTACTGTTTAATTACATGTACATTGTTTATTTCCTGCAAGGGAAGGAGGAGGACGAGCCTGATTACCAGGAGATCATGATGCGACTTTTGTTTACTGTACTTGTCCATAAGGTAGCTCTGTTTTGCCGTATTTACATTGTCCTATGACAGAACGTTATCAGGAGAAAGAAAACTGGCGTTCTACGGATCGGAGCGTGGAATGTCAGATCCCTTAATCGGGCAGGTAGGTTAGAATATTTAAAAAGGGAAATGGATAGGTTAAAGTTAGATATAGTGGGAATTAGTGAAGTTCGGTGGCAGGAGGAACAAGAATTTTGGTCAGGTGAATACAGGGTTATAAATACAAAATCAATTAGGGGTAATGCAGGAGTAGGTTTAATAATGAATAAAAAAATAGGAGTGCGGGTAAGCTACTACAAACAGCATAGTGAACGCATTATTGTGGCCAAGATAGACACGAAGCCCACGCCTACTACAGTACTACAAGTTTATATGCCAACTAGCTCTGCAGATGATGAAGAAATTGATGAAATGTATGATGAGATAAAAGAAATTATTCAGGTAGTGAAGGGACACGAAACTTTGATAGTCATGGGTGACTGGAATTCGACAGTAGGGAAAGGAAGAGAAGGAAACGTAGTAGGTGAATATGGATTGGGGCTAAGAAATGAAAGAGGAAGCCGCCTGGTAGAATTTTGCACAGAGCATAACTTAATCATAGCTAACACTTGGTTCAAGAATCATGAAAGAAGGTTGTATACATGGAAGAACCCTGGAGATACTAAAAGGTTTCAGATAGATTATATAATGGTAAGACAGAGATTTATCAACTAGGTTTTAAATTGTAAGACATTTCCAGGGGCAGATGTGGACTCTGACCACAATCTATTGGTTATGAACTATAGATTAAAACTGAAGAAACTGCAAGAAGGTGGGAATTTAAGGAGATGGGACCTGGATAAACTGAAAGAACCAAAGGTTGAACAGAGTTCCAGGGAGAGCATAAGGGAGCAATTGACGGGAATGGGGGAAAGAAATACAGTAGAAGAAGAATGGGTAGCTTTGAGGAATGAAATAGTGAAGGCAGCAGAGGATCAAGTAGGTAAAAAGACGAGGGCTAGTAGAAATCCTTGGGTAACAGAAGAGATACTGAATTTAATTGATGAAAGGAGAAAATATAAAAATGCAGCAAGTGAAGCAGGCAAAAAGGAATACAAACGTCTAAAAAATGAGATCGACAGGAAGTGCAAATGGCTAAGCAGGGACGGCTAGAGGACAAATGTAAAGATGTAGAGGCTTATCTCACGAGGGGTAAGATAGATACTGCCTACAGGAAAATTATGGAGATATTTGGAGAAAAGGGAACCACTTGCATGAATATCAAGAGCTCAGATGGAAAGCCAGTTCTAAGCAAAGAAGGGAAAGCAGAAAGGTGGAAGGAGTATATAGAGGGTCTATACAGGGGCGATGTTCTTGAGGACAATATCATGGAAATGGAAGAGGATGTAGATGAAGATGAAATGGGAGATACGATACTGCGTGAAGAGTTTGACAGAGCACTAAAAGACCTGAGTCAAAACAAGGCCCCGGGAGCAGACAACATTCCATTAGAACTACTGACAGCCTTGGAAGATCTAGTCCTGACAAAACTCTACCATCTGGTGAGCAAGATGTATGAGACAGGCGAAATACCCTCAGACTTCAAGAAGAATATAATAATTCCAATCCCAAAGAAAGCAGGTGTTGACAGATGTGAAAATTACCGAACTATCAGTTTAATAAGTCACAGCTGCAAAATACTAACGCGAATTATTTACAGACGAATGGAAAAACTGGTAGAAGCCGACCTCGGGGAAGATCAGTTTGGATTCCGTAGAAATACTGGAAGACGTGAGGCAACTCTGACCCTACGACTTATCTTAGAAGAAATATTAAGGAAAGACAAACCTACGTTTCTAAGCCGGCCGGTGTGGCCAAGCGGTTAAAGGCGCTACAGTCTGGAACCGCGTGACCGCTACGGTCGCAGGTTCGAATCCTGCCTCGGGCATGGATGTGTGTGATGTCCTTAGGTTAGTTAGGTTTAAGTAGTTCTAAGTTCTAGGGGACTGATGACCGTAGAAGTTAAGTCCCATAGTGCTCAGAGCCATTTTGAGCCTACGTTTTTAGCATTTGTAGACTTAGAGAAAGCTTTTGACAATGTTGACTGGAATACTCTCTTTCAAATTCTGAAGGTGGCAGGGGTAAAATACAGGGAGCGAAAGGCTATTTACAGTTTGTACAGAAACCAGATGGCAGTTATAAGAGTCGAGGGACATGAAAGGGAAGCAGTGGTTGGGAAGGGAGTGAAACAGGGTTGTAGTCTCTCCCCGATGTTATTCAATCTGTATATTGAGCAAGCAGTAAAGGAAACAAAAGAAAAGTTCGGAGTAGGTATTAAAATCCATGGAGAAGAAACAGAAACTTTGAGGTTCGCCGATGACATTGTAATTCTGTCAGAGACAGCGAAAGACTTGGAAGAGCAGTTGAATGGAATGAACAGTGTCCTGAAAGGAGGATATAAGATGAGCATCAACAAAAGCAAAATGAGGATAATGGAATGTAGTCGAATTAAGTCGGGTGATGCTGAGGGAATTAGATTAGGAAATGAGACACTTAAAGTAGTAAAGGAGTTTTGCTATTTGGGGAGCAAAATAACTGATGATGGTCGAAGTAGAGAGGATAAAAAATGTAGACTGGCGATGTCAAGGAAAGTGTTTCTGAAGAAGAGAAATTTGTTAACATCGAGTATTGATTTAAGTGTTAGGAAGTCGTTTCTGAAAGTATTTGTATGGAGTGTAGCCATGTATGGAAGTGAAACGTTGACGATAAATAGTTTAGACAACAAGAGAAAAGAAGCTTTCGAAATGTGGTGCTACAGAAGAATGCTGAAGATTAGATGGGTAGATCACATAACTAATGAGGAGGTACTGAATAGAATTGGGGAGTAGAGGAGCTTGTGGCACAACTTGAGTAGAAGATGGGATCGGTTGGTAGGACATGTTCTGAGGCATCAAGGGATCACCAACTTAGTACTGGAGGGCAGCGTGAAGGATAAAAATCGTAGAGGGAGACCAAGAGATGAGTACACTAAAGAGATTCAGAAGGATGTAGGTTGCAGTACGTACTGGGAGATGAAGAAGCTTGCACAGGATAGAGTAGCATGGAGAGCTGCATCAAACCAGTCTCAGGACTGAAGACCACAACAACAACAACATTACAGAACGTGCTATGAATTAAGGACAGACCAATTCATTACTCAGTGCTATTCAGAGGCGTACAGTACAGTGCGATGGAGCAGTACAGTATTTCCTGGATTGTAAGGGGAGGTCCTGTTCCATGGCCAGCGAGATCACGTGACCTGGATCCCCTTGAATATTTCCTATGGGGATATCTAAAGTCTCTTGTGTTTGAACCGCAGCGGATACGGAGATGGAATTAGCTGCCAGAATTGTAGCTGCCTATGATGAGATTCGAAATATTCAAGGGATATTTGTCATGGTGCGTCAGAATCTTGTTCGATGTCATACTTGCATTGATTTTGATGGCCATCACTTTGAGCACATTTTGTAAGATACAGTACAAATGATACTTTCATTGTCTAGGTGATGGTATTTGCAGTCAGCTGTAACTAATGTAAATAAAAAATACATATTAATGTGATTTTATTCCTATTATCCCATTAAGCTGACTTCTCCTACCCCAGGTACCCTACCTCAAATTGTTCAGTGGAGCGACCTCTATGTCCTGTCAAACGTTTGCACTCTCTTACAGAAACACCCGGTGGATTTTTGCTTTACTCTAAATTGAAGCCAGATACGGAGAAACGTGTTATATTTTACATGTTTTCATACGGAAAGTTACCTAAAAGCGCGATTTAGCTAACTGCGGCGTGCTTCGCCTTGTGTTCCTCTCACATTAGATAAGTGAGTTGACATTGTTACATTTATGCCTCTGGAAATGGCCTGCAATCTTTAAACAACGGTACAGGTTTAGTAACAGACAATCATAAATTTTTCCTGCCGGACCACATTGCTTGGTTACCTCACACTTTTGCACGCTTTCCTGTACTAGCAGTTATATGTCTTGATGCTCTCACCCGCAAGCAGGCCGCTGATGATCCAGTATAATACCATTATCATTATCAATTGCTAGCAAAAACTACATCTACCTATTTCATTCCCATGCCATTGCATAGTTCATGACGCACACTAGTATCGTAACTAGCCACTCTCTTTTGTGTTCCACTTGTGTATGGCGTGAGAAACAGTTGAATACAGTTGGAATCAGATCCTGATATAAATTTGTTACAGTGTATTTATGGAAATGAGTCGCCGTTCTTCCAACGATTCCTGTACTGTCCTTTGGCGCCTTCGTAATACTTTGTGTCAGTCTCAACAAACCAGACAAAACACCCGTGAGAGTCAGCGGCTACCTTTTCTTCTTTGAAAACAGTTGTACAACTGTCAACGATTGCTTGCAAACTTCTCTTCCGGTCTAGGTTTTCAGAATGCTTGTTATATTGACCGTATCCTCTGTTACCTCATCATTTCGTATTTTACTTGTCCAATTAGTTTCAACATTCATCTGAAGGATCACACTTTAAATGATTCCAATTTCTTCTCACTCAGGTTTCCTAGATCCATTTACACTCCCACACAATGCCGTTTTCCAGAATTACAAATTGAGAACTATTTTACTAAAATATATGACAATATTTGAGATCATTCAAGCCTTCTAGTTGCGTAAAACTGCTTCCAATGCCTCTGGTATTTGGATCGTTGTATCTGGTCATGCTCCCTGAGTATCGAAATTATTTCAGCTCTGCTATTGTGTCTCCACAAATTTTGATGTACAGAAAGTGATTATTCTCACGAACTTGTATTTGCTACTTTTCTCGGCAATTTAGATATTGCCTAAGGTATCCGTATTTTTATCATTTCTAACCTTGCTACACCTGTGGTGGTTCCTTCTGCTTTAATTACTTGTATTTAATTCATTACACAGCCCTAAATATCGAGCATAATTTAGAAATTTAAAGCATTCTTCTAGAATAGTATGTTGAAAGTCTTACAGGAGGAAGTAAAGCATAATCTCAAGACATCTGGCATACTACAGTATACAAAAGATAAGAGAGCCGGCCGGAGTGGCCGAGCGGTTCTGGGCGCTACAGACTGGAACCGCGCGACCGCTACGGTCGCAGTTTCCAATCCTGCCTCGGGCATGGATGTGTGTGATGTTCTTAGGTTATTTAGTTTTAAGTAGTTCTAAGTTCTAGGAGACTGAGGACCTCAGAAATTAAGTCCCATAGTGCTCAGAGCCATTTGAATTTTTTTTTTTTGAGACCGGAGATACATACTAGAAGAAGTAGCAAAACTGGAAATACATCTATTATAACAACATCAAAGTTGATAGAGGATTTGGTCAGCGATTCATTAACTCAACTGGAAGTTTTATGTCCCGCTCTCTCTTTCCTTTGTCCTTTTGAATTTTAAGCTGCTGTTTATTATATGAACCTGATTTGATGCCATTAATTGGTTCCTAATTGTATGTATAACAAGAATGTAGTCTATTTGATATCTTCGCGTGTTTACTTTTATTTTAACGTGTTTTCTTCGTCTGCAATTTTGCGAGTGTTCGCTACATCTAATGGAAACTATTGCAGAGGTACAGAAGCCTTTCCTTAGATAGTTTCTTTCTCCTTGCTCGTGATTGCTAGACAATGTGCCTTTATCTTGGTTCTCTACCGTAACATGTAAGTCACCTACGACTATTTGATTTTTATCTCTCTTCGTGTACTTTATAGCTTCTCAATTCCCTCATATATTTTCTTATCTCTGTTTCATTAACGTCAACGTCTGCCACTGATATGTAAATATTTGGATTTGTGTTTAACGTTTGCTTCGTTCGAGTCCTAAGAAATTCGGTCTTGACGTTGTTGGTAGAAAAATGCTCTGTTGTCCCCATGTTCCTACTCATAATAATGTTACATATTTCGCTGATTCTTAGTTACCTTTAATCCCCTGAACATTTCAGTTTAGTAATTTATACGAATTTTAGCCTCTGCCTATTCATGTGTTTGTCGTCAGATTTTCCAGTTCCACTACAACATTCAATCTCTAAACTTGTACGCTCCGAATTATTGAATGTTGTCGTTATTTCTCTCTTCTTTTTGTCTTTACCAAAATGACCAGTCCCTATTTATCAGCATGTCCCTAAATTTTTTATTCCTTTAATCTCTTCTTCCGAGCCGAACCAGGCAATCCAGTAATAATGTAGAGTATATCAGACGGTGGTGTTGCAGACGTTGCATTTGTAGATTTGCAAATTCTCCTTAGACACTGAAGTGTTTCGTTAGCCCTCTGCATAACGATGTAATGTTATCATTGGTATTTAACGAATTTGTCAGAACTCAGAGGCTTATCGTTAATGCTTAAGACTAGTGTCAATGAATTCTCTCCGTGCCTATACGATTTATCCTACATTTATACATGTTACAACTATGCTTCAAGAAACTAAATCAAGCGAAAACCACAAGTGGTCTTTATCTTTTCACTACAGATGTTATGGGTGTTGACAACAAATGCGGCCCTATTACACTTCCCAGGCACACATAAGACAACGTCTATGTATTTTCATGTTAAATTATTTAGGTGTTGGATTTTGAGAATGTTATCGATAACCACACTTGCTCTTTGTGGGCACCCCATTTGACAGTTGTGCTATACAACTCATTCTTCTCAGAAAGCAATGAGTCGCAGCATGGCGACCTGAAATCTGTGACTGTGAAAAAACTAGATATTCGTTTTCCGTACAGCCACCTATCGCATGCCTAAAAGAAGCCTATGTTTATATTACCCTTTACTGTCTCGGTTTGTATATTACGGCACTGCCAGTAGCATCTCAAAAATTGTATCTAATTTAGCAACAGTATCTAGCATAATGATGTCAATGGGGTTTACATTTCATAATTAACGAGTTGAAGATGAATAAAGTGTACGTAAAAGGTGCTGTATACATCCTATTAATAGTGAGCTGACTTCAGACAGATAGGGAAATGAATCAATCGTGGGCATATTGATGAAACTACCCCAGTATTCAACTGTGTGCCGTGAGTGAAATCATGTAAAACTTAGCTCAAAATAAGAAATGAGACACGAAGATATTCTATTTCCTGAGAACGGGGTGAATGTTCTACCTACTGTTACAACCGTCGTTTAAAATAGTCTAAAAAAAAGACACATCCAGAAGGGATTATGGAGGAATTATCCGGTTGGGACGGGGCGGAAAAAGGCACATGTGATGTACATGTACAACCAAACAAGTGGAAAAAATTTCGGAAAAATTGGATGATTTATTCAAGAGAAAGAGTTCACAAACTGAGCAAATCAATAACGCGTTGGTTCACCTTTGGCTCTTATGTAAGCAGTAATTCGGTTTGACATTGATTGACAGAGTTGTTGGGTGTCCTCCTAAGGAATATCATGTCAAATACTGTGAAATTGGCGCGTTAGATCGTCAAAAACCTGGGGATCCTACGCATGATTCTCCAAAGCTTCTCGATTGGGGAGGGATCTGGCAACCTTGCTGGCCGAGCTAGGGATTGTCAAGCACGGAGATAGGCAGTAGAAACTCTCGCCGTGTGCGGGCAGGCATTGTGTTACTGAAATGTAAGTCTAGGATGGCTTGCTATGTAGAGCAACAAAAGTGGCGTAGAATATCGTCGACGTACCGCTGTGCTGTAAGGGCGCCTTGGAACCAAAGGGGACCTGCTATGAAATGAAATGGCACCCCACATCACTCCTGGTTGTTGGACCGCATGACTGGCATCACTCAGGTTGGTATCCCACCGCCGTCTGGGGCCTCTCAAGACACATCTTAGCTAGTCATCGGGGCTCAGTCTGAAGCGGGACTCATCACTAAAGACAATGCTATTCCAGTCAGTGAGATTCCGGGTTGAAGACGTCTATGGAGATGTCCCGGACAGTAGTAGGATACAAAGTTGACTGTGGCTCTCCATATGGCCCGACGACCAGCAATGATGATCTGGGGCGCCCTTTCATTTCATAGCGGGAGCCCTTTGGTTGTCGTCCGCGGCACCCTTACAACACAGCGGTACGTAGACGATAGTTACGACCCGTTTTGTTGCACTTCATGGCAAGCCATCCTGGCCTTACATTTCATCAAGACAATGCCCGTCCGCACACTCCGAGAGTTTCTCCTGCTTATCTTCAAATGGCTCTAAGCACTATGGGACTTAACATCTGAGGTCATCAGTCCCATATACTTAGAACTACTTAAACCTAACTAACCTAAGGACATCACACACATCCATGCTCGTGGCAGGATTCCAACCTGCGACCGTAGAAGCAGCGCGGTTACGGACTGAAGCGCCTAGAAGCGCTCGGCCACAATGGCCGGCTCCTGCTTATCTTCGTGTTTGCCAAACCATACCACGGCCAGGAAAGTGGCCGGATCTCTCTCCAACTGAGAACGTTAGGAGCATTTTGGGCAGGGCCTTTAACCAGCTCGGAATTTTGACGATCTAACGTGCCGATTGGACAGAATTTGGCACGATATTCCTCACGAGGACAGCCAGCAATTCTGTCAATCAATGCCCTGCCGAATAACTGCTTGCATAAGGGACAGAGGTGGACCAACGCGTTACTGACTTCCTCAGTTTGTGAAGATCTTTCTCTTGAAAAAATCATCCAATTTTTCTGAAATTGTAATCATTTGTTTACCTGTACTTGTACATCACATCTACCGATTTCCGGTCCAATCGGATAATTCGTTCATGGTGCGTCTTTTTATGTCTTTGAGTATATTTTCCCTTTCCGCATGAACGAAAGTGATATGATTTATACTACACCAAGTCTGGTTCTATTTTTACAGCTACTAATCTTTTTTTTTCGCCGTAGGCGTTTCATTTTATTTATATGAAACACCACGAGTAGTCTGAATATTGACATACACGCCTCATTCAAAATGGTTCAAATGGCCCTGAGCACTATGGGACTTAACATCTGAGGTCATCAGTCCCCTAGAACTTAGAAATACTTAAACCTAAGTAACCCAAGGACATCACACACATCCATGCGCGAGGCAGGATTCGAACCTGCGACCGTAGCAGTCGCGCGGTTCCGGACTGAAGCGCCTAGAACCGTTCGGCCACCGCGGCCGGCTGTTACAAAATATCCAACAGAACCTAATATGTGTAATTCTGGAACCACTGGAAATATTTTAAAAGACTGTAACACTAAATTATGGTGACGAAAATAACACATTTCTTAGTTTCATGGACACTGCAGTCTTTATAGAGTGTTTAAAATACAATTTCTGTGACCATGACCGCTGAAATTAAACAAAAAATGAGATTTATGTTTGCATATGCAGTATGCGTTTAATGAAAGTCCTTAAGATGGTAGCCGGCCGGTGTGGCCGAGCGGTTCAAGGCGTTTCAGTTTGGAACCGCGCGGCCGCTGTGGTAGCTGGTTCGAATCCTTCCTCGGGCATGGATGTGTGTGATGTCCTTAGGTTAGTTAGGTTTAAGTAGTTCTAAGTTCTAGGGGACTGATGACCTCAGATGTTAAGTCCCGTAGTGCTCAGAGCCATTTGAACCTTAAGATGGTAACCCACTATGACCTGCTTAGCAGTTTTTTAAAGAAATATGAACTCCACTTTCCTCCGTTACAATAAACATCAGGGAAAGGTACAATTTGCTAACGTCGGACGTTGGATACGGCGCTTAGACTACTTGGACTACTTGTTCAAAGTCTACGTCGAGACAAACAGAAAGTATTTATCCTGCTATTTCCTGTGTGTGGGAAAAATAACTCTGCCTCCGTATCATCTTTATTCTTCGTTTTGTTCTTCCGGCCGATTTTTAGGTTACACGATTTGGGGGGGGGGGGGCGTAGTAGCATCATTGACAGATCTTATTTTCTTCGAAATGGAGAGGTTGTCACACCTGCAAGATGCGTTATTGATAAGCATGTCCACCAAAGAACGTCAAACCGAAAGCCTCCACTTTGCTGCGGCACGAAATTTTGTTTTATGTATCACAAGTTAGCTTAAATCGTGTCACTCCGTCACGCCAAACTATGGAGAGTGTGGTAGGTGATGGTAAGTAGAGGTGTCAGCATTTTCATGTTAGCAGGTGGTACTCGATACGCGATCGAAAACAGAAAGGGAGCAGGTCGCTGGGCGCCGGGCTGGGGCTGAGGTTATTCTTGGGCGCGTGTGATCGGCGTGACGACTGCCGCAGCTCAACAGAATTAGCTCCGCGCGTGTGTTGCGCCCTTACACAAGCCGGCCGCGCCGCAGTCAAAATATGCCCCTTTAATCTCGCCGTCTTTATAACGCTTCTCCAAGTCACTCTGGCGCCAGCTTTTCCGGCAAGGAGAACCTTCCGAATACTCGATCTCGCCCACTGCTCACTTCCTACCTCATCGGCTGTACACTGGAGAAAGAGATCAGTGTTTAACGTCCGGGCAACAACGAGGTCATTAGAGACGAAGAACATGCTCGTATTAGGGAAGGATGGGGAAGTTAATCCGCCACGTCCTTTCAAAGGAACCATCCAGGTATTTGGCTGAAGCGATTTAGGGAGATCACGGAAAACAGAAATCTGGATGGCCGGGCACGGGTTTGAACCGTCGTCCTCCCGGATGCATGTCCAGTGTGCTAACCAATGCGCCACCTCGCTCGGTCGCTGTACACTATAAGCGATAAATAAAGTTCCCACCGTACGCACTGGCTTGCGACGTAATGATCTTCCTGACAGGTTAGAACTGCATTCTATTTCAGGACTCAAACCCAGTCTATCGCCTTCCACAGGTAATGTTCTGTCGACCGTCCTCCCCGAGCACGCCTCACGGACCGCCTCAAATCTTAAATTTTCAGTTCCTCTCTTCTACTTTATCAAATTCCGCAGAAGATTGTCTGTATTCTCAGTTGTACCAGAGTCTACGGGAAAGAACGTTAGTGCAGTGTCTGCATTTGACTGTGTCTTCAAATCGAGATGCAATGTTCCTTCGGACGTGCACGCATGCTGCTCCGAAATGTCTACGTACGTACGTTGTTACATTAACTGTAGGTACATCTACATCTACATCTGCATCTACATCTACATACATACTCCGCAATGCACCATACGATGCGTGGCGGAGGGTACCTCATACCACAACTAGCATCTTCTCTCCCTGTTCCACTCCCAAACAGAACGAGGGAAAAATGACTGCCTATATGCCTCTGTACAAGCCCTAATCTCTCTTATCTTATCTTTTTGGTCTTTCCGCGAAATATAAGTTGGCGGCAGTAAAACTGTACTGCAGTCAGCCTCAAATGCTGGTTCTCTAAATTTCCTCAGTAGCAATTCACGAAAAGAACGCCTCCTTTCCTCTAGAGACTCCCACCCGAGTTCCTGAAGCATTTCCGTAACACTCGCGTGATGATCAAACGTACCAGTAACAAATCTAGCAGCCCGCCTCTGAATTGCTTCTATGTCCTCCCTCAATCCGACCTGATAGGGATCCCAAACGCTCGAGCAGTACTCAAGAATAGGTCGTATTAGTGTTTTATAAGCGGTCTCCTTTACAGATGAACCACATCTTCCCAAAATTCTACCAATGAACCGAAGACGACTATCCGCCTTCCCCACAACTGCCATTACATGCTTGTCCCACTTCATATCGCTCTGCAATGTTACGCCCAAATATTTAATCGACGTGACTGTGTCAAGCGCTACACTACTAATGGAGTATGCAAGCATTGCGGGATTCTTTTTCCTATTCATCTGCATTAATTTACATTTATCTATATTTAGAGTTAGCTGCCATTCTTTACACCAATCACAAATCCTGTCCAAGTCATCTTTTATCCGCCTACAGTCACTCGCGAAGAAGACTGGGCTTATAACCCTGCTCTTCAACAATCCACACCATGCATTTTCTTTCGGAGAGTTGCGTTGGCACTCTATCACTATTGGGGGGGGGGGTATTGGTTCAAAAAAATGGCTCTGAGCCTTATGGGGCATAACTTCTAAGTTCATCAGTCCCGTAGCGGTCGCGCGGTTCCAGACTGTAGCGCCTAGAACCGCTCGGCCACCTTTGCCGGCGTGGGGGTTGGCGTCAGTTTCTCATATGCTGCAGTTGTGCGTGTTTACCGTGCCTCGTCCAAGAAACAGACGAAGTCGAAGAATTCATCGTTTCATTCTCTTTTGCCACAATTGTCTACGCAAATGCCTTCCGTCCTGGTCTCTCCTCAGGCTTGATTTTGTCACGAAGCTGCAGTTTGTACACCGTAGGCGCAGTCTTTTATAGACGAAATCGTGCGCTATCGAACGAGGTAACTGTAACCGTCTACTTGCTTGTCGGGTTGCCTTGCGAGGGCTAAGCTGGAAGGAAGTACGGATTAATTCCACAGTAGCCTCTAGAGCTGTGTACTTGGCGTGGTGTACCGACATCGAAAGCAAACGCCCAGTGTCATGTCTTGAGTGTTACGTAAGTGGGAACATCGTCAGTTGGTCTCAGTCCATACTCGCGCCGGAAAGAATGTTGTACCAGTGTGACAGACCTTAGCTCAGAGAGAGAAAGCGCACAGGACACATGCTGTGCAGTCCACATGGCTACTGACGCACGTTTACGTGAACAAAGCAGTTACGCGAACGCGCACGGGGTACCAACTGCCGTAAGCAGAAAGCACTTGAGTTACCATCCATGTAGAAGCAAACAGATAATACATATTTCAATTATGTCTCAAGTCACTACTTTTTACATTAATATACAATATCTGATCAAATGTATACGGACACCTGGCTGAAAATGATTTACAAGTTCGTGATACCCTCCATCGGTAATACTGGAAATAAATATGGTGTTCGCCCACCCTTAGCCTTGATGACAGATTCCACTCTCGCAGGCATACGTTCTATCAGGTGCTGGAAGGGTTTTTGGGGAATGGCAGCCCATTCTTCACGGAGTGCTGTACTGAGGAGAGGTATCGATGCCGGCAAGAAGTCGGCCTTACAAAATATCCAAAAGGTGTTGTATAGGATTCAGGTCAGGACTCTGTGCAGGCCAGTCCATTAAAGGGATGTTATTGTCATGTAACCACTCCGCTTGATCGTGTTGAAAGAGGAAATCACCATCCCCGAATTGCTCTTCAACAGTGGGAAGCAAGAGGTGCTTAAAGCATCAGTGTAGGCATGTACTGTGATAGTGCCACGCAAATCAACAAGGGATAAAAGCCCCCTCCACGTAAAACACGACCACACCATAACACCACCGCCTCCGAATTTTACTGTTGGCTCTACACAGGCTGGCAGATG
Source organism: Schistocerca cancellata (assembly GCF_023864275.1). Lineage (NCBI taxonomy): Eukaryota > Metazoa > Arthropoda > Insecta > Orthoptera > Acrididae > Schistocerca > Schistocerca cancellata. The sequence continues at coordinate 205,171,465 of NC_064629.1, read as the reverse complement.
ACGTTCACAGGGCATTCGCCATACCCACACCCTGCCATCGGATCGCCACATTGTGTACCGTTATTCGTCACTCCACACAACGTTTTTCCATTGTTCAATCGTCCAGTGTTTACGCTCCTTACACCAAGCGAGGCGTTGTTTGTCATTTACCGGCGTGATGTGTGGCTTATGACAGGCGCTTGACCATGAAATCCACGTTTTCTCACCTCCCGCCTACCTGTCATAGTACTTGCAATGGATCCTGATGCAGTTTGGAATTCCTGTGTGATGGTCTGGGCAGATGTCTGCGTATTCCACATTACGACCCTCTTCAACTGTCGGCGGCTTGTGTCAGTTCAAAAATGGTTCAAATGGCTCTGAGCACTATGGTACATAACATCTGAGGTCATCAGTCCCCTAGAACTTAGAACTATTTAAACCTAACTAACCTAAGGACATCACACACATCCATGCCCGAGGCAGGATTCGAACCTGCGACCGTAGCGGTAGGGCGGTTCCAGACTGAAGCGCCTAGAACCGCTCGACCACACCGGCTGGCTTTGTGTCAGTCGACAGACGAGGTAGGCCTGTACACTTTTGTGCTGTACGGGTCCCTTCACGTTTCCACTTCACTATCAAATCGGAAACAGTGGACCTAGGGATGTTTAGGAGTGTGAAAATCTCACGTACACAAGTGACACCCAATCACGTGACCACGTTCGAAGTCCATAAGTGCCGCTGAGCGCCCCATTCTGCTCTCTCACGACGTCTAATGACTACTGAGGTGGCTGATATGGAGCACCTGGCAGTAGGTGGCAAAACAATGCACCTAATGTGAAAAACGTTTGTTTTTAGGGGTGACCGGATACTTGTGATCACATAGTGTATGTTTAACCTAGACAACCTGTATATAACAAAGGTGTAAGAATAGACCCGCGAAATAACAGACTAATATCCTTAATGTCTGTTTGCTGCAGAATTCTTGAGCATGTTCTAAATTCGAATATACTAAATTTCTTCGAAACAGGAAAGGTACTGGCCTTAGCACGGATTTAGAACGCATGACTCGAGCGAAACTCATCTTGTCCTTTTCTCGCATGATATCGTGCACCCTAGATGAAGGGCAAATTGTATTGGATGGTGAGTGTTCAGTAGACACAAGTGTGTCGTCAGTAGTGCCCACCTCCATTCATTGACATATGGTCACGACACACTACAGATACGTAGAAAAACTCTTAAAGTTTTGTTCGCCTGAAGCCGCACTTCAGGTTTCTGCCGCCAGAGCGCTCGAGAGCGCAGTGAGACAAAATGGCGACAGGAGCCGAGAAAGGGTATGTCGTGCTTGAAATGCACTCACGTCAGTCAGTCATAACAGTGCAACGACACTTCAGGACGAAGTTCAACAAAGATCCACCAACTGCTAACTCCATTCGGCGATGGTATGCGCAGTTTAAAGCTTCTGGATGCCTCTGTAAGGGGAAATCAACGGGTCGGTCTGCAGTGAGCGCCGAGTGTGGGAGGAACTTGATTATCGGCTTGATGTCTGCCGAATCACTAAAGGGGCACATATAGAACATTTGTGAATGCCTAAAAACCTTTTTGAGTTTTTGTATGTGTGTGCAAAGCATTGTGAAAATATCTCAAATAATAAAGTTATTGTAGAGCTGTGAAATCGCTTCAGTCATTTGTAATAACCCTGTATATGAACGATCTGACAGACAGGATGAGCAGCAATCTGCAGCTGTTTGCTGATGATGCTGTAGTGTATGGGATAGTGTTGTTGTTGAGTGGCTGTAGGAGGATACGGGATGACTTACAAGGGGAGGCCACGACGTTGGGACCACAGATTTACTTCAAACTTTGTTCACCTTTAGGACGCCATTGAACAACATAATGTGAAAGCAGTAAGGTGCACTAGTCTGATAATTCCGAGAAAATCACAAGAGAAGTTTTACGCGCCTATTACGTAACTGATGTATCTGTGTGAAGGTGCTGGACGTTAAAGGTGGTCAAGTGATTAACGTTCGAGCTTCGTAAGATGAACGTGTCTGAGACGACGTTTTGACACCCGTTCAAGCTTAATTATCAATCGTTGTTTCATCACTGGTCATATTATTTAATTTATATGACAGTTGAGAAGCAATATAATGAAAAAAAGTGTATTTGCATGAAGTTTCAATTTATGCATTCAATGTCTGCATGACAAATACCATCCTGCATCTATAGGCGCTTCAATCTGGAACCGCGTGACTCCTACGGTCGCAGGTACGAATCCTGCCTCGGGCATGGATGTGTGTGATGTCCTTAGGTTAGTTAGGTTTAAGTAGTTCAAAGTTCTAGGGGACTGATGACCTCAGATGTTAAGTCCCATAGTGCTCAGAGCCATTTGAACCATTTGAGCCATCCTGCATCGTGTGATGTCAAGAGCACATTCGACGACTAATTGTACATTACTCTTGTGGTCTGGCACTTTGACACTTTCCATATTACTGATTGTGAATAACGTCATTCGCATCATTATTTATCGAGGTTTGTCTTGGTCATACCAAGCCTGTCCTTCATTCAAAAATGGTTCAAATGTCTCTAAGCACTATGGAACAACGTCTCAGGTCATCAGTCCCCTAGAACTTAGAACTACTTAAACCTAACTAACCTAAGGACATCACACACATCCATGCCTGAGGCACGATTAGAACCTGCGACCGTAGCAGCTGACTGAAGCGCCTAGAACCACTCGGCCACAACGGCCGACCTGTCCTTCGTCATTTAAAATTTAATTATTAATAGGAGTGAAATAACATATGTATTCACTACAACTTCATGAAAATGCACGTGGTTTTTTTCACTACATTACCTCTCAAATTTCATAAATTAAATAATGTGACCAATGATGAAAAACATACAGACTGAAAAATAAGTGTTAGCGGGACTCGTACCGTCGCCTCGCCTACGGCCCACTTGCAACGCGTGACCGCTAACCACTTAACCACAACGACTTCGCAAAGATACATCAGTTACATAATATACGCGTAAAACTTCTTTTGCGATTCTCTCGGAATTTCCAGAGTATTGCACCTTACTACTTTCACACTATGTTATTTTAATGGCCTACTAATTTGCATACAGTTTGAAGTAAACCCGTGATTCCAACCTTGTGCCCTCCCCTTGTTAGACAGAATTTATATTTGATATAATGAGTGGCAGCTTGCTCTGAATGTAGAAAAACGTAGGTTAACATAGACGAGTAGGAAAAACAACTCTTGAAAATGTAGATCAATATAGACGAGTAGGAAAAACAATCCAGTAATGTTCCAGTACAATATTAATGATTTATTACTTGACACAGTCACATTGATTAAATATCCATGCATAACGCTGCATAGGAATCTGTAATGGAAAGAGGACGTGAGATCGGTAGTAGGGCCGGCAAATGGTCGACTTTGGCTTATTGGGATACTTCTGGTAAAGTGTAGCTCATTCACACTGCGCAACAAAATTAATGAGTAACTTCTTTGAAATACCGTCATTTTCTCTCAAGTTAGAAATCTGGCTCGAAGGTGCTGACAGCCTTCCTCTGTAATGGTGCAAAGCGAGGTGCCCTGCGACGTCACCCACCCACGAGCTCGGCAACGTTTCAAGCAGCAGCTTGTCGACATACACTCACACACACACACACACACACACACACACACACACACAAAATCCTCACTCCTCCGAGATGGAAATCGAACAGCGACGCTGAGCATTCAAATAATCACATGGTTTTCTTATGGGTAGCCAAGAAAAACATTTAGGACACACCGCTACTCAAAATAGTTGTCATAGAGGTTATGAATGAAACCACCCCTACCATCAGTACGTTCATTTTAACTCACCTCGCGGTCAAAAGTGACAGTTAGCAGTGTGATACGCAAAACGATGACGTTCTTGAAAACTTCAGACACTGCTGACACCCCCTGGCCAATTCAGCCCTTCCTAAGGACATCACGGAACTGCAACCCCATTGAACGTGATCTCAACCTTTTGTAATGTAGAGTGACGGCAAGTTTTGCTCCGGTATACATAGTGAAACCCGTAATAACCGTTCAAATCCATTCGACAAAATTTGAACATGATTCAGAGCAGAGAAGGACGTTAATACTTTTTCATCCTTCCTTTTTGGCGCCCTCCTGTGGCGTTTGGACAGGGGTGTGCGACTTTGACACGCACACGAATAAAACGGCAAATGGCTCCTCTAAGACCTCTCAGTTCAGCAGCATCCTAGGTGTCACATGCGCGTATTTATTGGACGCATTAAAAATGTTCCTATTCAGAGACACCCATCCAGTAATTCCGAGGTACCGGCGAGTTGCTTTCTACATGAGTGGCCAGCTCGCTGCGTGCGAAATCCGACATATGCCGAAACGTTTGTTTATAGCGCTGGTGCCTGGTAATTTGTGGATGGGTGTATCTGTACAGAGACATATTTAAAGTGCCCAATAAAAGTACTTGGGTGGCGCTGATGGTGGTGCCGATATGTGGGTTCTTAGAGGGACCATTACTGTTTTATTCAAGTGCGTGTCAAAATCGTACGCACCTGTGCACATGCCACGGGAGGGCGGGAAAAAGCACGGATGCAAAAGTATAGACACCCTTCTCTGTTTCGGATCATGTCCATATTTGGTCGAATGGTTTTGAGCGGTCACTATGGGTTCCACGCCGCATACCAGAGAAAAAATTGCGGTTACGCTACACTCCAAAGGGTTCAGATGAAGTTCAATGGGGTTGCAGCTCTGTGAAGTCCTTAGAGAGGGGCTGTATGGTCCGAGGATTGTTATGAGTATCAAAAGTTGTCAAGAACCTCATCCTGTTGCATATCGCACTGAGAACTGGCATCTTCGACTGTGAAATGTGTGAAAATGAACGTGCCGAGGGAAGGGGTGGTTTCATTCACATCCCTTACGACAACTCCTTACGCCTTTTCGCATCGATTCTGAGCAGCAGTCTGTCCGAAATGTTTTTCTCGGCTACCCATGAGAAAACGGCGTGATTTTATTGCTGAGCGTCGCTGTTCGACTTTCCTCTCAGAGGCGTCAAGAGAAGGAGTGAGATGTAAGGGGAAATGTGACAACCTTCCCATGGTGTGACACGTTCACAGTGGCGTTGGGCAGAACGGAGGTGGAATGTGGTGCGAATGTAACGTCGTTAATCACCTACATCTCTCATGAAGTTCCGAGTTCTGGCTTTTTTTGCGTGTGTCGACATCTTGCTGTTTGAAATGTTGTAGAGCTCGTGGGTGACGTCGCAGGGTATCACGATTTTGCACCGTTACAGAAGAAGATAACAGGTGCGTTAGAGCCAAATTCTGAATCTCTGCGTTGCGATGTGAGGAGACGACGGGGTTTCTAAAAAGTGTCCTTTTAATTGTGCTAATCAGTATATAAAGGAAATCGCGAATAGAACTCTAGTGAAACTGTGTTTCATGTGTCTGAGATTCCCACCATGTCGGATTAAAGGAATACGTTGACGCAGTTCAGAGGCGTGCTGCTAACTTTGTTGCTGGTACTTTCGACTAGCACCTGAGCGCTACAGAAATGTTTCAACGGAAGTGGGAATCCCAGGAAGCAAGACTGTGTTTCTTCCTCTAAACATTATTGAGAAAATTTAGAGAACCGTCATCTGCAGCTGGCTGCAGGATTCTACTGTCGACAACGTACAGTTAGCGTAAGGACCACAAAAATAAGATAAGATAAATCAGGGCTGTTATGGAGGGGTATAGACAGTCGTTCTTCTCTTGCTTCATTTGCGAATAGAACAGGAAAGGAAATGACTAGCGGTGGTATAAGGCACCCTCAGCTATGTGGTGTATTTAGGTAGACGATAGCGTCGTTTGGGGAACTATAGTACGGGAATCTATTGTCCAATGATGTGCATCTGGCTATTCGACTGCAGGACCTTCTCAGGTCACGTGTAACTTCAGCACGACATTTCATCACTTCTTCGGCTGCCGAATTCTATCAGAATGGTTTGAGGAGCACTTCACGTGCGTAATGATGCTTGTGCCCCCCTCCAGACATTCTGACCTCAATCCTGCTGAGACATCTGGGAAGCCACTGAACAAAACGTACACAGCTTGAACCAGCTGTGACCATTTTCCGTGAGTTGTGGACGGCGTTTGTGCAGTCATGGATTGGAATATCTCGCCAACGCTTTCGACGCCTCGTGGAGTCAACGAAACGTCGGTTAGTCATCGTCATCTACATCTACATCCATACTCCGCAAGCCATGTTACGGTGTGTGTTGGAGAGTAGTTCTTGTATCACTATCTTTTCCCCCTCCCTCTTCAGTTAATAACGTGTCGAAAGAATGATTTTCGGTATAGTTCCGAATAAGCTCTAATTTCTCCGATTTTCTCGTATTGATCATTTCGCGTGACGGATTTGGGAGGAAGTAATAGGTTACCCAACTCTTCTTGGAAAGTAGCAAATGGTTCTGTGATGCACAACGTCTTCCTTGTAGCGTCTGATACTGAAGTTTGTTGAGCATTTCCGCGACGCTATCGCACTGAATAAAGGATCCCGTGACGGAACGTGGCGCTCTTAGTTGGATCTTTTCTGTATCTTCTATTACGCTGCTCGGGAAGAGTCCAAGACTGATTAATAATAAAAAAAAAAAGAATCACCGTGACTCTGTTCTGCAAGCCACTTCTTTCTGTGATGCGTTACATTTACTTAAGATCCTCCCAATGAATCTCAGCCTGGAATCTTCTTTTTGTAAATTTTTATTATGTGGTTATTCCACTGTAGATTGCTCTGGGTGGGTTGCTCCTATTTTATGGTAGTTACTTTTTCAATGATTTGTTGCCAATAGGATAATCTGGAAGTACACTACTGGCCATTAAAATTGCTACACCAAGAAGAAATGCAGATCATAAACGGGCATTCATTGGACAAATATATTATACTAGAACTGACATGTGATTACATTTTCCGAAATTTGGGTGCATAGATCCTGAGAAATCAGTACCCAGAACAACCACATCTGGCCGTAATAACGGCCTTGATACGCCTGGGCATTGATTCAAACAGAGCTTGGTTGGCGCATAGAGGTACAGCTGCCCATGCAGCTTCAACATGATACTACAGTTCATCAAGAGTAAGGACTGGCGTATTGTGACGAGCTAGTTGCTCGGCCACCATTGACCAGACGTTTTCAATTGGTGAGAGATCTGGAGAATGTGCTGGCTAGGACAGCAGTCGAACATTTTATGTATCCAGAAAGGCCCGTACATGACCTGCAAGATGCGGTCGTGCATTATCCTGCTGAAATGTAGGGTTTCGCAGAGATCGAATGAAGGGTAGAGCCACGGGTCGTAACACATCTGAAATGTAACATCCACTGTCCAAAGTGTCGTCAATGCGAACAAGAGATGACCGAGACGTGGCCATAGACACCCCATACCCTCCTGAACCCACCGATTCCATATTCTGCGAACAGTAATTGGATCGCCGCGCAGGATTAGCCGAGCGGTCTTGGGCGCTGCTGTAATGGACTGTGCGGCTGGTCCCGGCGGAGGTTCGAGTCCTCCCTCGGGCATGGGTGTGTGTGTTTGTCCTTAGGATAATTTAGGTTAAGTAGTGTGTCAGTTTAGGGACTGATTACCTTCGCAGTTAAGTCCCATAAGATTCCACACACATTTTTGAGTAATTGGATCTCGACCAACGCGAGCAGCAATGTCGTGATACGATAAACCGCAATCGCGATAGGCTACAATCCAATCTTTATCAAAGTCGGAAACGTGATGGTACCCATTTCTCCCCCTTACACGTGACATCACTACAACGTTACGCCGGTCAACTGCTGTTTGTGTATGAGAAATCGGTTGGAAACTTTCCTCATGTCAGCACGTTGTAGGTGTCGCCACCGGCGCCAACCTTGTGCAAATGCTCTGAAAAGCTAATCATTTGCGTATCACAGCATCTTCTTCCTGTCGGTTAAATTTCGCGTCTGTAGCACGTCATCTTCGTGGTGTATCAATTTTAATGGCCAGTAATATAGTTGTTCTCTGCAAAAGAGCAGAAATGGCTGTTACTCGCAACTAATTAGGTGTATCTTATTCTGTAGCTCATGACTGTATAAGCAAGGGCAAGAGGAGAAAATAATAAAACTTTATTGACATCGAAGTCATTACAGGTGGGGTACACGGTTATTTTCACGAAGATTGTGGCCTTGTCGAAGAAGCGATTCTGGTATGCGGCCGAAGGGATTTAGGGAACTACGAAAAAAACCTGAGTCATCGGCGTTGGACATGAATCTGATCATTTTCTCCTATCTAACACCACTCCAGGCTATTAACCGCTAAGCCCCCTCACTCGATACTTGCACTTGTGTAGGTAAGCGACATACGAACAGTGATACAAATTACCACTTCACTTTTCTTCTTATTGCACCACCAACATTGACAGTGAAAGGACAGAGCTGTGGTGTCTCAGTTCAATTATTTGCACTTACAGCGACGAGCTATAAAGTGTGGTGACGGGTGGTAGACCTTGAGGACAAGTCAGCGGTGGAAGCTCGCCTATGGAAATGCCGTATATTTTATGTATGATTGCAGTCACGCCCTCGCAAAACTGTCGCGCATTATCTGTTGACAGTCAAGGCTGAACAACGAGAATAGAAACAGCAATATTATGAAAATCCTGCTGTATAAAGAGGTCCACAAATTCTTGTTGACACCGTGGAACTGAATGGATAACATTATCGGAGAGCATTATTAAGATAAATTTGTCGCTAATAGCTAGGCACCACCAAGGGACGTAGCTTAAAAGATTGTAATAGTAGGACATCCATACTACAAAATACGCCGTACGAGATGAGGAATCAGATCATTATCGCAGGAGGTAGTAATGTGTGTGGTTTCGAGGGCTTACGCCTGAAGTACACATCAGCAAAAGCAGGATGTCATTCCATCATTACCGTAACATGAACATGCTATTTTTCTGATGATTTGATGTCACTGAAATAGATAAGGGGACAGGAGCGTATAAAAGAGCAAAAATACCCTATCAAGTAACACATTTGTGACTGTTAACTAGTGTGGAAGCCATCTAGGAAAACTGTCTGCAGTGCCATGTACACACGCGTACTCAACGATGCGTGGTGGAAGATACATACTGTGAAAAGACAGTCGAGTTGATGCTGCAGTTAGGTCAGTTCAGGAGACAGTGAAATACATCGAAATCATGATCGAGTTCTTCCAACACTTGGAAGACAGTTACAGCAGCGTGTCAAGTGGAATTGCCTTTCTGAGGTAACCAAGGAAGGCCATAATCGTGTGCGGTTGAATAGGTCTCTGAAGGTGCGTTCGTTACCAAATCAGTGAAGAGAGCCTTCCACAAAGATTAGTAGTTACACTTAACGCCATGCAAACATCCCCTAGACTATAAATCTACCCCACCGGCTTGTATTCTTCCAGAAGTGGATGTTCCGATGTTTCTTGCCTGATACGTCGAATCCCATCCATCTTACGCAGCTGAAAACGTGACTCATCTGAGAAGGCTATCTATCACCGATTCTGATAATGTCGAACAAATGCATTCATCGATGCAAAACTGCAAAATAACACCCGTCTGCTTTGCAGCTTTGTACGCGGCAGGAGGGAGTAACGGTCGTGATGAAAATAGGTGCAGTTAGCCCATAGTTCATTTGTATGGTGAACTGTTCCAGCGTAACATTTCGCTTCATCTTCACTTATTAGGGTAGTCAATGTTCACCTCTAACATCAATGGTGCGTCGTGTTTCGCAGTTTCTGCTACGGTCAGAAACAGTGGCACTGTTAGACCATTCACGATACGTTATCTCCACAGAGGCACAAGCTTTGTAGTTTCACAAATAATGCCTCTCCCCTAGCCTCGGCCGGAAATACGATGATCATCCATTTTCAAAAATTCGAATAAGTAACTTCGTTTGCCCATGAGAGACTAGAGAGAAACGTATACAAACAACCTATCAGTCTCTTTATATACTTACTTCAACATAGCACATCGCATCATACATCTCATGAACCACGAGTTGTAGATGTCATATCTATTGCATTTCATTTCAAAGGCGCACCGTTTAGCAAAAGTTAATCCTTTTTCAGAGACAACGATAGAGTGCTTAGGTCGGATGGTCTACGGCTAAAGCACTGTATTTACAGAGTTACTTAGTAGCGAGGAGCAGATTTTTAACACGTTTTTATTAAGTCGCTTTCTTGTCTATTTGTCTGTTCGCTGCAAATTTTGCATTTGATTTAAGAATAACTTGCCTATGAGCTAGAGACTTGAAACTTTCAACACAGCTCAGAACTGGATATCTAATTCTTGCCTTCACGGTCTTTTAGTGAGACAAACGTAGGAGGAAGCAATACATTGGTTGACTCGGGTGAAGAGAAACTGAAACATACCTGAAATTTACACATGTCTCTGTTTAATCTCGTCAAAATGTCTAATCTCAAGTGAAAAATTTCACACACATACAAGACTAAAGAGTAGAAAATAATCATTTAAATAAAGAAATCTTCTTACTATAACATGTTTTTAAAACGGATCAAAAAGTATAAAATAATTTCTCCTAGCCCCATACAGATTCCTAACCCCATACAGAAAGTCCTCAAAATTTGTGCTTGTGAATTTTTAATAATTATGACAACACTTGAAAAATTTAAAGCGAAAAACGTGAGCAAGAAATGTAGCGAGTAGCTGTCGCTGAGAAAAATTATACATCAGTTCATATCATTTGCAGTGCAATAAAATTGTTAGTGACTTAGATGTGAACTATCCACGCATCAATCATCTATTGCATGCACCCCACGTTTCTCGATTTAAATTTTACAAGTGTTACCATAGCTATTAAAGACATCACAAGCATGTATTTCATGACTATCTGTATGAGGTTAGGAATCTGTATGGACCTAGGAAAAATTATTATTACACATTTTTGTCCTCAAGACAGTGAATGAACTTGAATATAACATGATTATCCAATTTTCCCCCTTTTATTTTTTCTTCTTCTTTTTCCCTTCCCAAAACCTTTTCATTCTTTGACTGTGTTCGTGTTTCCTTTGTTCCCTCCATATTTTCCCCGGTCTGTTCCTTCCTTTTACTTAAAATTTCGTATTCATAATTTTGTTTCTGAATTTGTCTCGTTCATCTATCATTTATTTATTGACTCCTGCTTGTTTTAGGTCTTCTTCTATTTCATGAAACCAGTTGGTTTTTTTGATTGAGCTGTTGACTACATCAAAAATCCTCTTTGTGACTCTGGTGTTGTTCATTCTATGTATGTGCCCAAAGAATATTAACCGACATTTTCTGATTATGTCTGTTAGTCTGTCTGTATTTTCGTACACCATCTCTGTGTAGTGCTCCAAAAATTTTTTGAGGGATTTTATGTTCTATCTTTTCTGTCTCTGTGATGACTGATCCTCCGATTGTGGTCGTTTCTGGTGCATAGAGAGCCTCTGGTAGTATAACTGTGTTGTAGTGCTTGAGTTTCGCCTGTCTTGAGATGTCTTTTTTATTGTAGTGCGTCCATGTAAGTTTGTACACTTTCTGTAGTGTTTCTGTTCGTTCTGTATTGGATGCCTTGTATGATCCTCCTATTTGTATGTATTCTCCAAGATACTTGAATTTTTCCACTCTGTTAACCAATCCGTATTTTGTGTACATGACTTGTGTATTGTTGTTCTTTCTTTCCATATATTGTGTTTTCTCGTACGATATCTGTAACCCCGTTTTAGCAGAGACTTCATGTAAATATTCCAGGGCTTCTTGCGCTTCTTCTCTGTTATTTCTGAGTATTGTCAAGTCATCTGCAAATGCTAGGCATTTTATGATCTAGCAGAAATTATTTAATACTTTTTGGTACGTTTTAAAAATGTGCTACATTAAAATGTTTTTTATTTAAATAACTAGTTTGACTTCCGGCCACGTATTTTATGAATTATCTGCAAGCAAGGTACGGCCCTGGCATCATTGCGATATGATTTAAGAGCCTTTTATAGATGGGAAAAGCTCTCCATTTTTACGTTTTGAATCTCATCTCGGTTTTTACAAACGTTGTTAATACGACAAAATTTTTGTGTTGCTTATACATGTCGCGCACATAAACCGAAACAATTTGTAGTTTGATTTTAAATGAAGACAATACGTAAAATGAGTCTCTTCGTGATAGAAACATTCGCAGTCTCCTGTTAACCATGCATCATTCTCACGCATTTGGAAACAAAGGGGCTGTACAAACATTATTTCTTTTACGAGGAACATACGGAAACTTAACGAATGAAGACTACGGTACCAAACTTTTCAGCATTTTTTAGCATCATGTACAGCTACAATGAAGCAGTGCTTTCTGTTCACTTTACAAAGGATAAACGTTGAAAATACTGAGTCGATGACTGCTAATGGTTATTAGTAAGAATCAACTAAGAGCTTATTGCAATAACAGATTTTGAACTGCGAGTTATGTAAGGGATTATTCTCGCTATGTAACGTTTAGTAAAAAAAGTAGACTGAAATACCGCTGGTGAGTAAATCTGAAACGTTGGCTGTTTCGAATGGTGATTTTGCGTGTGCTGCTGATAAATGTGAGGTGCCAACATTAGCGCTGGAAGCCGTCAAGTGGTTGCAGTTATGAGTATAAAGGAAGGACGTTAGCTACAAGTCTCTGAGAAGACCAAGGTAACACTTAGAGGCAAGGATCTTAATTCGCCTGTCCTCCGTTTGTGGTTGTCCCGATCAAAATGCCTTTCTTATCTCACTTCATCGACTTACACTTACCTCGATTTAGGTTTTAATGAAGGCTATGATTCACTCGCTTTTATGAGAAGAAATTTGCGTCTACGACTCAGTCTTTTCAGCAGGATATAAGAAACTTAAAACATTCCTAAGAACTTGTCTACTTATCTTGATAATGTTTCTTTTAATTTTTCTTAATGACTCTGGGGAAAATGAATGTAGTCTTTCTTATATAACTACATTAGCGTTTTACATGTGATCCCATTGCTACTGATATAAACATGAGAACTCGTTCCGCGGTGCAAATTCGGTGCCGGCCGCGGTGGTCTAGCGGTTCTAGGCGCTCAGTCCGGAACCGCGGGACTGCTACGGTCGCAGGTTCGAATCCTGCCTCGGGCATGGATGTGTCTACTTGTATATATATATGGAAATTCAGCCTCAAAAATGATCTATGATAAATGAAACGTTGCGTCGTTGTAAGCCCTCACGGATGTAAGCCACTTTTCGTATTGTTACCATATGTCAATTCAACACCCCATAAAAATTCGAAACTTACGACTGAGTGTTCATAACTTTTTTATGGTGTGAAAAAGGAAATATCAAGTCGCAACTGTATGTATGGTACCTTGGGGAGAAGCGATGGAAGTATTCTCTAAACTGGTAGGACAACTGTTTCTCTAAACTGGTAGGACAACCGATGGTAAAAGAGTTATCAGCTGTTTGGTTAAACTCTCCGTCATGGTGTCTATCATTATAGGCGGATGATGAAGAGGAGATATTCTGAGATGTTCATTTTTGGTGGAACTGCTTCAGAATTCACTTGAAGTGATTTGAAAGCCCATGGTACATCTGAAGCACACTGGTTGAACATGATTACAAATCCGTTTCCTCCGAATTATGCGGTTTTGTCTCATGATCGTATCAAAGTGGATAGTACTAGAAACTGTTGCTGGAGCGCAATTCAAACCTCATATAATCTATTTTTACATATAATTGATCCATGATATACATCTACTCAGTAATCCCTAATTACGGGTTCTTTGTTTGTGATTTATCCGAAAGAGTAATTGGTTTTAGATTGTAGAAAACACTGGCCATGTTTTCTGGCAGATGAAATCGATTTACCGATTTCGTATTTTTTTCTTGTTCCTTTTACCTTCATTGCTGTTCTGTTCTGGTTAAGTGACTTATTTACAGTATCAAATCAGCGTACATTTTTGTTTGATTATTTTCAAAACAGCCCAAACATTGGTTCTCGATTTGATTTTTGGTTAGCCATCAACAAATGCGACATTCATCTTGTACAAAGCTTTCTTATGGTTAATTCTTTAAGTAAAATGTTCTGTACTCTTTCTTCGGGTATTCTGAAGCGTCAGTTGTATTGTTGACTTCAACTGTTCATCGTCCAAAACCATATGACGCACTTTCTCGATATTATCATCTGATTTTGAAGTTTTGGAACGTTTTTACGTGCATCATCTTCAAGATAAGTAGAGCGATGTTAGGTTTATCTACTCATTTCCAAACTATTTAAAATGAGAGAATTAACTCCCTATTAACTTTCACCAACCATGCATGAATTTTCATGAGCAAAAATCGTCCAAGGGACAGCATTTTATGACGTACTACTACTATTACTACTACTACTACTACTACTACTACTACTATTACTATTACTTTAATATCCATGTGCCGGCCGAAGTGGCCGCGCGGTTCTGGCGCTGCAGTCTGGAACCGCGAGACCGCTACGGTCGCAGGTTCGAATCCTGCCTCGGGCATGGATGTGTGTGATGTCCTTAGGTTAGTTAGGTTTAACTAGTTCTAAGTTCTAGGGGACTAATGACCTCAGCAGTTGAGTCCCATAGTGCTCAGAGCCATTTGAACCATTTTTTTTTAATATCCATGTAAACAGAACTATTCTCTAGACCAAGTTGACACTTGCCTTACGATATTGCTGAACATGCATGAATTCAACTAAAGTTGCATTTAATTGTTACTTGGCGGAGTTCTTGTAACCCCGCCCGCATACATAAGATACAGACAGCGTGCTGATAAATTCTAAGAAATTCAGACAGAAACAGATGGGCTCAGGTAGTCATTTCTAGCACGCAACATATGCGATTACGACAGGCAGGGAGCCAAAATTATAGTTTCGAATTAATGTCAACGTTGCACCAAAGGTGCCCTGCATTGTAGTAGGATAAATGTAGAGTTCATAGTAAATTATTAGCATACCCTAGCTTTGCAGTGAGGGAGCAACTAATATAACGTATGTTTTGTGTGCAGGCCATTGGTCTGCAACTACCTACGTCAGCGCTGAACTCCGGGACGCCTCCGCGAACAAGGCTTGCCCTGGACGCCGCACGCCGCCAAATCTGACGCTACATTCACCATGGTGAGTCAAACATATCTTTTTTATCGATGATCTAAATATGTCCCCTCCAGGTGAACAGAAGTATTTTACTCATTAACTAAGATGATAGGCAAACCGGACAAACTTAGTCACCCCCGGGAGGCATATCGCGAATACCTTGTGAAACACCCTCTACCCCATCTAATTGCTAGAAGGAGACTCCACAAGTTTCTTCAGATATGACATATCCAGTTTATGGCACTCATTGACGATTAAATCAAGAAAAGTTACCAAAGTGGGCGGATCTATGAAGGGCGTTCAAAAAACAATGCAACACATGTTTCTGTTGAAAAAAGCGAAGTTTATTGTGAGACGACGTGAAATATTCCTGCTTCAGCCTCTACAGTTTCATGAACTTCCGATAGGTGGCGGCGCTAGACATAGTCTCCAAAATGGCATCTATGACGGAGGTACGTTACAAACAGAGAAATCTGTCATTGATTTCCTTTTGGCGGAAAACCAGACCATCGCAGATATTCATAGGCGCTTGCAGAGTGTCTACGGAGACCTGTAAAGTATAAAAACACCATGAGTCATTCCGCGAGGCGTCTGGCATCATCGCAGCAAGATCGCTCAAACCTGTACGATCTCCCGCATGCCGGTCTGCCGCACACAGCTGCGACACCTGCAGTGTTGAAACGTCTGGACACTCTCATTCGAGGTGATCGACGGATCACAATCAAACACGTCGCTCCACAACTGGACGTTTTTGTTGGTAGTGCTGACACAATCGTCTACCAGTTGGGGAACTCAAAGGTGTGTGTCTGCTGGTTTCGTCGCCGCTTAACGGAAGACCATAAAGAGCAACGAAGGACCATCTGTGCGGAATTGCTTGCGCCTTACGAGGCTGATTGTGATAGCTTTTTTGTCGAACATCGTCACAAGCTATGAAACATGGGTTCATCACTTCGAACCGGAAACAAAACGGCAATCCACGGAGTGGCGCCACACCAACTCTCTTCCGAAAAAAAAGTTCAAAGACACACTAACAGCCGGTAAAGTCATGGCGACTGTCTCCTGGGACTCTGAAGGGTTCATTCAGTTTGATATCCTCCGTAACTGTGCAACGATCGTCTCTGAAGTGTATTGTGCTACTCTTAGGACACTGAAGAAACTACTTGAGAGTGTTCGTCGCCACAAAAATGGAGAAGAATTTCTCCATGACAACGCAAGGCCTCACACAAGTCTGCGCACCCGAGGGGAGATCACAAAACTTCGTTGGACTGTTCTTCCTCATCCACCACACAGCTCGTATCTCGCACCTTCCGACTTCCATCTGTTTGGCAAAAAGAAGGATGTACTTCGCGGGAAGTAGTAATGGAGAGGTTTTTGATGCAACGAGAAGTTGCCTCCGATGTCGACCAGTAGAGTGGTCCCATACAGGCATACAGGCTTTCCCAATAAGGCGGCGTAAGGTCGTCGAATTGAACGGAGATTCTGTGGAAAAATAGGCGAAAATGTGGGGAATAAGGTAGTGTATTGGAATCCTGAATAAAATCAACCTGCTTTCAAAAATAAATGTGTTACATTACTTATTGAACCTCCCTAGTAGACTGCTGCGTTTCACCGACTGTTCCATACAGACCAGCAATTGGCAATGTGAAAATGGGTTATTTAGTGGGCACTCGAAGGGTGATAGGATGCCTGAATGTTCGTAAAATCAGACACGTACGTGTGTACGCCTGCAGCCCTGTGAAAACGGCTGTTGTCATTGTGGAAGACGGGAGTGTCCACAGCATGCTCATTTCGACGACTTAGTAGGAAGCGCCACAACAAGGCAACAGCATGATGAAATAAACATCCTGGTTCGTGTTCACGGTAACATGAATAAGTGGGCATAGATCATGCTACGAGAAACACTCCCAGAACAGCACAGAAACACCTCCGGCATACACTACGAAGCTGGGAGTGTCCACAGCATGATCATCTCGACGACTTAGTAGGAAGCGCCACAACAAGGCAACAGCACGATGAAATAAACATCCTGGTTAACCTGAACGAGAGGGCCTAGATCATGCTACGAGAAACACTCCCAGAACATCACAGAAACACCTCCGGCATAAACTACGAAGCTGGGAGTGTCCACAGCATGCTCATCTCGACGGCTTAGTAGGAAGCGCCACAACAAGACAACAGCATGATGAAATAAACATCCTGGTTAACCTGAATGAGTGGGCCTAGATCATGCTACGAGAAACACTCCCAGAACATCACAGAAACACCTCCGGCATAAACTACGAAGCTGGGAGTGTCCACAGCATGCTCATCTCGACGGCTTAGTAGGAAGTGCCACAACAAGACAACAGCGTGATGAAATAAACATCCTGGTTAACCTGAACGAGTGGGCTTGGATCATGCTACGAGAAACACTCCCAGAACATCACAGACACACATCTGGCATAAACTAAGAAGCTGGGAGTGCCCACAGCATGCTCATCTCGACGACTTAGTAGGAGGCGCCACAACAAGGCAACAGCGTGATGAAATAAACATCCTGGTTAACCTGAATGAGTGGGCCTAGATCATGCTACGAGAAACACTACCAGAACATCACAGAAACACCTCTGGCATAAACTGAGAAGCTGGGAGAGTCCAAAGCATGCTCATCTCGACGGCTTAGTAGGAAGCGCCACAACAAGACAACAGCATGATGAAATAAACATCCTGGTTAACCTGAATGAGTGGGCCTAGATCATGCTACGAGAAACACTGCCAGAACATCACAGAAACACCTCCAGCATAAACTAAGAAGCTGGGAGTGTCCACAGCATGCTCATCTCGACGACTTAGTAGGAAGCGCCACAACAAGGCAACAGCATGATGAAATAAACATCCTGGTTAACCTGAATGAGTGGGCCTAGATCATGCTACGAGAAACACTCCCAGAACATCACAGAAACACCTCCAGCATAAACTAAGAAGCTGGGAGTGTCCACAGCATGCTCATCTCGACGATTTATTAGGAGCGCCACAACAGGGCAGCAGCATGATGAAATAAACATCCTGGTTAACCTGAATGAGTGGGCCTAGATCATGCTACGAGAAACACTCCCAGAACATCACAGAAACACCTCCAGCATAAACTAAGAAGCTGGGAGTGTCCACAGCATGCTCATCTCGACGACTTAGTAGGAAGCGCCACAACAAGGCAACAGCATGATGAAATAAACATCCTGGTTAACCTGAATGAGTGGGCCTAGATCATGCTACGAGAAACACTCCCAGAACACCACAGAAACACCTCCAGCATAAACTAAGAAGCTGGGAGTGTCCACAGCATGCTCATCTCGACGATTTATTAGGAGCGCCTCAACAGGGCAGCAGCATGATGAAATAAACATCCTGGTTAACCTGAATGAGTGGGCCTAGATCATGCTACGAGAAACACTCCCAGAACATCACAGAAACACCTCCAGCATAAACTAAGAAGCTGGGAGTGTCCACAGCATGCTCATCTCGACGACTTAGTAGGAAGCGCCACAACAGGGCAACAGCATGATGAAATAAACATCCTGGTTAACCTGAATGAGTGGGCCTAGATCATGCTACGAGAAACACTCCCAGAACACCACAGAAACACCTCCAGCATAAACTAAGAAGCTGGGAGTGTCCACAGCATGCTCATCTCGACGATTTATTAGGAGCGCCACAACAGGGCAGCAGCATGATGAAATAAACATCCTGGTTAACCTGAATGAGTGGGCCTAGATCATGCTACGAGAAACACTCCCAGAACATCACAGAAACACCTCCAGCATAAACTAAGAAGCTGGGAGTGTCCACAGCATGCTCATCTCGACGACTTAGTAGGAAGCGCCACAACAGGGCAACAGCATGATGAAATAAACATCCTGGTTAACCTGAATGAGTGGGCCTAGATCATGCTACGAGAAACACTCCCAGAACATCACAGAAACACCTCCAGCATAAACTAAGAAGCTGGGAGTGCCCACAGCATGCTCATCTCGACGACTTAGTAGGAGGCGCCACAACAAGGCAACAGCATGATGAAATAAACATCCTGGTTAACCTGAATGAGTGGGCCTAGATCATGCTACGAGAAACACTCCCAGAACATCACAGAAACACCTCCAGCATAAACTAAGAAGCTGGGAGTGTCCACAGCATGCTCATCTCGACGATTTATTAGGAGCGCCACAACAGGGCAGCAGCATGATGAAATAAACATCCTGGTTAACCTGAATGAGTGGGCCTAGATCATGCTACGAGAAACACTGCCAGAACATCACAGAAACACCTCCAGCATAAACTAAGAAGCTGGGAGTGTCCACAGCATGCTCATCTCGACGACTTAGTAGGAAGCGCCACAACAAGGCAACAGCATGATGAAATAAACATCCTGGTTAACCTGAATGAGTGGGCCTAGATCATGCTACGAGAAACACTCCCAGAACATCACAGAAACACCTCCAGCATAAACTAAGAAGCTGGGAGTGTCCACAGCGTGCTCATCTCGACGACTTAGTAGGAAGCGCCACAACAAGGCAACAGCATGATGAAATAAACATCCTGGTTAACCTGAATGAGTGGGCCTAGATCATGCTACGAGAAACACTCCCAGAACATCACATAAACACCTCCAGCATAAACTAAGAAGCTGGGAGTGTCCACAGCGTGCTCATCTCGACGACTTAGTAGGAAGCGCCACAACAAGGCAACAGCATGATGAAATAAACATCCTGGTTAACCTGAATGAGTGGGCCTAGATCATGCTACGAGAAACACTCCCAGAACATCACAGAAACACCTCCAGCATAAACTAAGAAGCTGGGAGTGTCCACAGCGTGCTCATCTCGACGACTTAGTAGGAAGCGCCACAACAAGGCAACAGCATGATGAAATAAACATCCTGGTTAACCTGAATGAGTGGGCCTAGATCATGCTACGAGAAACACTCCCAGAACATCACAGAAACACCTCCAGCATAAACTAAGAAGCTGGGAGTGTCCACAGCATGCTCATCTCGACGATTTATTAGGAGCGCCACAACAGGGCAGCAGCATGATGAAATAAACATCCTGGTTAACCTGAATGAGTGGGCCTAGATCATGCTACGAGAAACACTGCCAGAACATCACAGAAACACCTCCAGCATAAACTAAGAAGCTGGGAGTGTCCACAGCATGCTCATCTCGACGACTTAGTAGGAAGCGCCACAACAAGGCAACAGCATGATGAAATAAACATCCTGGTTAACCTGAATGAGTGGGCCTAGATCATGCTACGAGAAACACTCCCAGAACATCACATAAACACCTCCAGCATAAACTAAGAAGCTGGGAGTGTCCACAGCGTGCTCATCTCGACGACTTAGTAGGAAGCGCCACAACAAGGCAACAGCATGATGAAATAAACATCCTGGTTAACCTGAATGAGTGGGCCTAGATCATGCTACGAGAAACACTCCCAGAACATCACAGAAACACCTCCAGCATAAACTAAGAAGCTGGGAGTGTCCACAGCATGCTCATCTCGACGACTTAGTAGGAAGCGCCACAACAAGGCAACAGCATGATGAAATAAACATCCTGGTTAACCTGAATGAGTGGGCCTAGATCATGCTACGAGAAACACTCCCAGAACATCACAGAAACACCTCCAGCATAAACTAAGAAGCTGGGAGTGTCCACAGCGTGCTCATCTCGACGACTTAGTAGGAAGCGCCACAACAAGGCAACAGCATGATGAAATAAACATCCTGGTTAACCTGAATGAGTGGGCCTAGATCATGCTACGAGAAACACTCCCAGAACATCACAGAAACACCTCCAGCATAAACTAAGAAGCTGGGAGTGTCCACAGCGTGCTCATCTCGACGACTTAGTAGGAAGCGCCACAACAAGGCAACAGCATGATGAAATAAACATCCTGGTTAACCTGAATGAGTGGGCCTAGATCATGCTACGAGAAACACTCCCAGAACATCACATAAACACCTCCAGCATAAACTAAGAAGCTGGGAGTGTCCACAGCATGCTCATCTCGACGATTTATTAGGAGCGCCACAACAGGGCAGCAGCATGATGAAATAAACATCCTGGTTAACCTGAATGAGTGGGCCTAGATCATGCTACGAGAAACACTGCCAGAACATCACAGAAACACCTCCAGCATAAACTAAGAAGCTGGGAGTGTCCACAGCATGCTCATCTCGACGACTTAGTAGGAAGCGCCACAACAAGGCAACAGCATGATGAAATAAACATCCTGGTTAACCTGAATGAGTGGGCCTAGATCATGCTACGAGAAACACTCCCAGAACACCACAGAAACACCTCCAGCATAAACTAAGAAGCTGGGAGTGTCCACAGCATGCTCATCTCGACGATTTATTAGGAGCGCCACAACAGGGCAGCAGCATGATGAAATAAACATCCTGGTTAACCTGAATGAGTGGGCCTAGATCATGCTACGAGAAACACTCCCAGAACATCACAGAAACACCTCCAGCATAAACTAAGAAGCTGGGAGTGTCCACAGCATGCTCATCTCGACGACTTAGTAGGAAGCGCCACAACAGGGCAACAGCATGATGAAATAAACATCCTGGTTAACCTGAATGAGTGGGCCTAGATCATGCTACGAGAAACACTCCCAGAACACCACAGAAACACCTCCAGCATAAACTAAGAAGCTGGGAGTGTCCACAGCATGCTCATCTCGACGATTTATTAGGAGCGCCACAACAGGGCAGCAGCATGATGAAATAAACATCCTGGTTAACCTGAATGAGTGGGCCTAGATCATGCTACGAGAAACACTCCCAGAACATCACAGAAACACCTCCAGCATAAACTAAGAAGCTGGGAGTGTCCACAGCATGCTCATCTCGACGACTTAGTAGGAAGCGCCACAACAGGGCAACAGCATGATGAAATAAACATCCTGGTTAACCTGAATGAGTGGGCCTAGATCATGCTACGAGAAACACTCCCAGAACATCACAGAAACACCTCCAGCATAAACTAAGAAGCTGGGAGTGTCCACAGCATGCTCATCTCGACGATTTATTAGGAGCGCCACAACAGGGCAGCAGCATGATGAAATAAACATCCTGGTTAACCTGAATGAGTGGGCCTAGATCATGCTACGAGAAACACTGCCAGAACATCACAGAAACACCTCCAGCATAAACTAAGAAGCTGGGAGTGTCCACAGCATGCTCATCTCGACGACTTAGTAGGAAGCGCCACAACAAGGCAACAGCATGATGAAATAAACATCCTGGTTAACCTGAATGAGTGGGCCTAGATCATGCTACGAGAAACACTCCCAGAACATCACAGAAACACCTCCAGCATAAACTAAGACGCTGGGAGTGTCCACAGCATGCTCATCTCGTCGATTTATTAGGAGCGCCTCAACAGGGCAGCAGCATGATGAAATAAACATCCTGGTTAACCTGAATGAGTGGGCCTAGATCATGCTACGAGAAACACTGCCAGAACATCACAGAAACACCTCCAGCATAAACTAAGAAGCTGGGAGTGTCCACAGCATGCTCATCTCGACGACTTAGTAGGAAGCGCCACAACAGGGCAGCAGCATGATGAAATAAACATCCTGGTTAACCTGAATGAGTGGGCCTAGATCATGCTACGAGAAACACTCCCAGAACATCACAGAAACACCTCCAGCATAAACTAAGAAGCTGGGAGTGTCCACAGCATGCTCATCTCGACGGCTTAGTAGGAAGCGCCACAACAAGGCAACAGCATGATGAAATAAACATCCTGGTTCGTGTCAACGATAACCTGAATGAATGGGCCCAGGTCATGCTACGAGAAACACTCCCAGAACATCACAGAAATACCCCCGGCATGAAACTTAGCCCTCCACCCACTTCGTTCGGGCTTCTGTGGACTTGAGACCTTGGATCGTTTTAAAAGTGGCAAAATCGCGACTCATCAGGTCACATCGTAGTTCCACAGCCAGCTACTGTCCATTTTCTGCGTTGTTTGGCCCATTGAAAACATGCAGCTCTATGTGCCACTGTAAGCAATTTCTTTTCACGAGACACCCGACTCCAGATGTTCACTGCACGCAGTTCTCTTCACAGTACTCGCTCGGGAACAGGTTGAGGTGATTCTGCATTCACTGCCAGGAGCAAATTTCGTCAGGTTTTGCAACCAATTGTCATTGACAAGGTGTGACACAAGCCCCCGACCTCTCTCGGTTAGGATACTGTTACTGTCACTTTTTTTACATCGTATTGCATGGCTGCGAGTGGTACAGCATTCCCTGTGCATACGTTGTACATGCGGCGTTGATAAACAACGTGGGCAACTTCATTTAGTTGTTGTCATAGAACGTCCAAGCACGATATCTCCGTTCCGCCATTTTGCCACGTCTCCACGACAACCCATCCCACTGAGCTGATTCCACACAGCCTACAGCCACATGCACATCATTCACTGTCACGGCTTACGTCGGCAGTGGAGAGTAACATGATCGCATGCAAGGACAAAACAGCATCGTTGATAGCTTACAATGTTTTAGCTGTGTATTCATTACTAATGATAGTTAAAGTAGTGACATTATTCTTCACTTTGAGCAAATATTATATTTCAGTTTTAAAATCGAATCGAAATTTGAAAAT
This sequence comes from Schistocerca cancellata, assembly GCF_023864275.1. Lineage (NCBI taxonomy): Eukaryota > Metazoa > Arthropoda > Insecta > Orthoptera > Acrididae > Schistocerca > Schistocerca cancellata. Next base: position 205,147,698 of record NC_064629.1, on the reverse strand, counting down.
ACGCTCTACGAGAAAAAAAGAAAAGAAAAGAAGCGTAAGTAGGCTGCTTAGGTTTTTATGCTGGTAACGCCACGTAGTGCTCTGTATGAAAATCGCTGACTGCGCTGTGTGCAGTCTGTGGCTGGTTGGACACATTGTTGGAATATTCGCTTGTGTAGTGATGGGCCGTTGGATGTGAACAGCGCGTAGCGTTGGGCAGTTGAATGTGAGGCGCCAGCAGTGGTGGATGTGGAAAGACAGATGCACGATCTGAACGTGTGTCCGCCAGAAAAAGGAAATTTGTTTCATTAGATGTCACAAAATTATATATGTATATTATGACTTTTGAACGCTATTAAGGTAAATACATTGTTTGTTCTCTATCACAATCTTTCAAATCAAATGGCTCTGAGGTCATCAGTCCCCTAGACTTAGAACTACTTAAACCTAACTAACCTAAAACCTAAGGACATCACACACATCCATGCCCGAGGCAGGATTCGAACCTGCGACTGTAGCAGTTGGTTCCGCACTAAAGCGCCTAGAACAGCTCGGCCACCGAGGACGGCTAGAGGCGGCAGACCGCTTTATTAACTTGCTCAAATTGTGAAGCTATTTCTCTTGAATAAATCAGCCAATTTTTCTGAAATTGTAATAATTTGTTTGCCTGTACACGTACATCACATCTACCTAATCCCGTCCCATTCGGAGAATTAATTCGTGGTGTGTCGTTTTCTGTCTTAGAATGTATGATGTCATTTGTTGTTAAACAGAGACAGAGACGAAGAATGCGGCGGATGTTTGTGACGGTCCGCTGGGGTTGGTCACGAGATTCCGTACGAAAGTTGTCATACAATGATGTTATGGCTGCCTTGTTGGAGGATTTACAGAGAGGGATTTATGCCATCTCGGTGAAAGCATGTGCCACACAATAAGGCAGACATCTTCGTAAAATACTGAGTTGTCTTTGCAGGATATTGAGAGGTTTCTCACTGTTCACTCTCGCTGCTGTCTCCAGACTTTCTATAGTATAAAAACCATGTCAGCACAAACAGCTTCGATACTGGATTATTACAAAATAGAAGAAAGTTAAGATGGTGGTTTTAATACTTCAAGTGTTGTAAATAGTTCCATCCCACTCGAGTACAACGCACAGGACGTTCGTACATCCATGTGAAACTGTTCTTTAGGATGTTATTCAACGCGTGCGTCACATTATCAGCTTCCTCGTGTTGAGTCCCGTTCTGCTCTTAGTCGACCAACACCAAGCCTTGTCAAAAATGATGATTATTCCAGAAAAGTATTATCCGCGTTTTTAATTTTCCATCAAGTCACGACAGGCGTCCACTCATCGTTGTTTTTATTTAGGAGTAAAGGTGTGCCAGTCACACTTTGCACGCACTTTCCTCTTCTTTACAACATTCTAGTGAATGTCTTGAACACTTGATTTCGAGAAACTGAGTTCGTTTCTCCTCTGCATTTTGTGACACAATAACGTTGAAACACTACAGCTGCACGTCCACCACCTAACGTTGCTTGCTCACGACTGACTGCTCGAATGCACATTTGCTGTTTACAGTTGTTAGTTCAAGCTACTACCGTGGTTACTGGGCTGACGTCGCTTTTACAGCAGGAATAAGATAAGTCACGAAACTTTTTGGACGGACGATATAAAGGAGACGCACAGGGAAATAAAGCACGCAAAGAAACCAAATATGCAGCTACGTTACAGACTGCAGTTTTCGTTTGCAGACTCTTGTTGTAACTGGCACTTGAAGCAGCAGAGCGATATAACAACGGTGAACGCAAGGCAAGTTTTTCGGGGTAGTAACGTTCCTGTAAACAATATGTGTCAAACAAATTGTTATTTTGATCCGTGTAGCCCCTCTCAAGAAATCTACAAAATAAAGATAAATAAACATTCGTAGCTGATTGTGTTATGTAACTACATATTTTTATCCTTTACTTCTGCTCACTTGGGCGGCCAGTGTAGCCGAGCGATTCTAGGTGCTTTAGTCTGGAACCGCCCGACCGCTACGGTCACAGGTTCGAATCCTGCCTTGGGCATGGATGTGTGTGATGTCCTTAGGTTAGTTAGGTTGAAGTAGTTCTAAGTTCTAGGGGACTGATGACCTCAGATGTTAGGTCCCATAGTGCTCAGAGCCATTTGAACCATTTTTTCTGCTCACTTGATAAAAGTAAACTTTTAAAAATTACGTTGCCAGCGTTTATATACTTTATTTTATCGTTACATATTTATGTATATTTCACTATAAATATATGTTTTTACATATTTTAACTGCATGCTACATGAAATTGGATAGCGTATTTTTTTACTCCACTACATATTTTCCCACATATTCAGGAGGCCGTACCCTTAAACAAATATCCGATTCCGACCTACCATAAAATCTGAACACACGAAATGACTTACCTCGCGCGTGCAGCAAGCAGATCGGGTGCTGTATGAATTCTCAACTTCAGCAACATAGACTTATTCATGCGAACACAAAAAACAAAACAGATCAATCGTGTAGCAAATGTTATTGTTGCAGATGGAAAACGCTCGAAACTGTATAAATGAATTTTTCCATTATATGTTCTACGCTACTGCTGCTGTGAACATTCCGTGGGACAAACTTACGGAGCCTGAATATCGCTCATTTCTACAAAAGTATTATCGGCAACGGATTCCTTATGAATGAACATTAAGGAAAAGGTATTTAGGTTTTTGCTGCCAGGAGGCTCTGAAAAGAGTGCAATGCTCTATAAGTAACAGCCACATTTGAATAACCGTTGACGAAGCAACGGACGTATGGGGACATTTCATTGGCAATCTCATTGTTGGTAAACTTGATGCAGAAGAGACTTCAGAGCCGTTACTGATTTTTTGCAAAGTGTTGAAAGGCACAAACCATTGAGCGGTAGCTCGCTTTGTGAATTACAGTATCACAGTGATGTGGCCTGAGGTAATTCAAGGGGAAAATGTTGTTATGTTTCCGGATGCTGCCTATATGCTGAAGGTGGCAATGCCACATGTGTATTCTGTCCGCATTGAATTCACTTCACCTGTCTGTCTCATGCAATGCAACGTGTCACCTTGTATGTGTGTGGCAGCTACCGTAATGTAAATAAGATAGCCGGCCACGGTGGTCTCGCGGTTCTAGGCGCTCAGTCCGGAGCCGCGCGACTGCTACGGTCGCAGGTTCGAATCCTGCCTCGGGCATGGATGTGTGTGATGTCCTTAGGTTAGTTAGGTTTAAGTAGTTCTAAGTTATAGGGGACTGATGACCACAGATGTTAAGTCCCATAGTGCTCAGAGCCATTTGAACCATTTTTTGTAAATAAGATAATTTAAGATGCCAAGAAAATGTTTTTCAAAGCTCCTTATCCGGTGTCTTTCTATATAGGGTGTTAAAGAAGTATTCAATATTTTGGGAGGTGGTAGCACGGACGAAAACATGACAAAATGTCCGGTAAACACCTAAAATGTATACCTTAAGAGCTGAGAGCATTTTTGCATCTTTTCTGCTGTAAGCTATTTGATATTACGAGCGATGTACAGAATGCAGTAAACACCTGTTAGTGCTGTTGTGATACATAGTATTCACAGTCCTGATTATTTACCAGTGTGTGTTTCGATAAGTTTGTGAAACGCTTTTATATTGAAGTTTTATCTTTGCGCTTACCAGGATTGTCGAAGCCTATTATTCCACACAGGAAACGGCAGAATGACTTCCTAATCTAATCTGATCATGTCTAACATTCCAGTGGAATAATCGGCTTCGTGGCAGGTGCAAAGATAAATCCACAATGTGAAGCATTTCACCAACTTATCTAAACACAAACTGGTTCTATGAGAAATAACGTATGCACTGCACTTACCCAGAACTGTGAATACGGTTTACAGTAACGACACTAACTGCTGTTTGCTGCAGACTGTCTCCATGGACAATAGGAGAGAAATGTGTCATTTGTTTACTGCACTCTTAGGTCGTTCGTAATAGCAAATACCTTGCTGTGAAGGAGATGGGTTTCACACAAGCGAAGACGAACAAGTGCTCATAACTCTTAAGGTATGAATTTTAGACCCCATGTTTACTGGACATTTTTGTCTTGTTTTGCTCCAGACTAGAACCTCTCAAAGTATGGAATACTCTTTTTTAAACACCCTGTAGAGAACTGCTACTGAAACTAGTGTTGATAGCTGAGTCTGTCCTAAAGGGGTGGGGTACATGGATTGGAGTCGCTGGCTTTTATAATGAACATTTTCAATCCGTGATATTCGTGTTTGATTCATGACTGAGAGAATCTTCAGTTTCAGTAGTACGAGTGGCACAAAATGGTTTCACTGAACCTAAAATCGAAAATGCTCTGACGTACGTCTATAGCAACTTGGGATTCCTTACTATTAGCATTATAGAATTTGAATCTGTCGGGTTGCCTTTGCAGAAAGCGTTAGAGGCTTTTGAGAATGTCAAATGCTCGCTGACTGACATTAGAGGTGATATTGGACAGAATGTAGTGAGTAAGTGTGATGCTTAACCAACTTCGATTCCATGAGGAATACAGTGTAACACCAATATCGATTGTAAGTAGTTTATACTGTGCAATTATGTGTATGTGACTATGAAGTGTGTATAGTATAAAAGGTGTAGCGGATCCCCTCCGCTTGGTGCGCGTTAAAAGGTGGATTTGGTGGTCAATCTGGGCAGCTACGGGGTGGGCACGCTATGCACTCAATGGCTAGCCGTTGTACGGTTAACATCGATGGGCCAAGTGAGGCATTTGAAAGTCAATTTATATTGAAATTGCCTCGGATTTGGTTTCGGCTGATGTATGGGGCTCTTGGTATTATGGAATGGCTCTAAAACGTGGATAATACGTCGCCAAGAAGACTTTATAAACAGCATTCAGCATCAAGAGTGTGAGACCAGATAGCCGCCACGTGCTTGCCACCAGTATTGCGCCACTGCCTCGCCAACTTTAGGAACTCAGATATATATCATAGTATGGACCTGAATGAAACTACCTGGCAGATTAAAACTGTGTGCCGGACCGAGACTTGAACTCGGGACCTTTGCCTTTCGCGGGTAAGTGCTCTACCATCTGAGCCACCCAACCACGACTCACGCCCCGTCCTCGCAGCTTCACTTCTGCCAGTACCTTGTCTCCTACCTTCCAAACTTCACAGAAGCTCTCCTGCGAGACATGAATGGATGCAGGTGATCATATATGATGCTTACGTATGTTTCACCTGTCAGATTCATATATAGACATATCAGGGGTCCCGTATCACTCTAAATGCATAGAGCCTCCACCAGCTTGAACTGTCCCCTGCTGACATGCAGGGTCCATGGATTCATGATGTTGTCTCCATACCCATACACGTCCATCCGCTCGATACGATTTGAATCGAGACTCGACTGACCAGGCAACATATTTCCAGTCATCAGCATCCAGTGTTGGTGTTGACAGGCCCTGGCGAATCTTAAAACTTTGTGTCGTGCAGTCTTCAAGGGTACACGAGTGAGCCTTCAGCTTCGAAAGCCCATATCGATGATGTTTCGTTCAACAATTCGCGCACTGACACTTGTTGATGACTCAGCTTTGAAATCTGCAGCAATTTTCGGAAAGGTTGCACTTATGTCACCTTGAGCGATTCTCTTCAGTCGTCATTGGTCGCGTTCTTTCAGTATCTTTTTCCTGCCCCAGTGATGTCGAAGATTTGATGTTTTACCGGTTCCTGATATTCGCGGTACACTCGTGAAATGGTCTTACAGGAAAATCCCCACTTCATCGCTACCACGGAGGTGCTGTGTCCCATCGCTCGTGCGCCGACTATAACACCAAGTTCTAACTCACTTAAATCTTGATAACCTGCCATTGTAGCAGCAATAACCGAGCAAACAATTGCGCCAGACACTTGCTGTCTTATATTGGCTTTGCTGACCGCAGCGCCGTATCCTGCATGTTTACATATCTCTGTATTTGAATACGCATGCCTATACTAGTTTCTTTGGGGCTTCAGTGTTACTCCTCTAAGTGGAACATGGTACCATCGCTTCACCCCAGAAAGGGTACAGCAGTCTAAATGATCGGTGAAAGCCGCTGCTTCTGATTATTCCCACATTTAAATTAGTGACTGGAATTTGTTTCGAGCGTAATGAAGGGCTTATGGCAGCCATAGATAGGTATCTTGCAGGTCTGTAATAATTCCACGTCTGGGATATATTTTAACTGGGCGTGCATTGAAAAATCAGAGTCTTTTTGACGTCTTTTATTTCCTGTACCCGTGTACACATTCATAGGGAAGCATAGAGCAAATATCAGACTGTTTTTGCAGATTGTATTGCTTTTCCACAACTAGTATGTTAGTTCAGATATGTCCAAGACAGTAATTTATTTTCACCCGCGTATGATTTAGCATTTTCTGGGCTGTTTTCGCTGGTATATTATTTACTACTGTACATGAAAATAACTACTCTCTTGTATTGTCAAAGCCATGAGGTATCTATTTTGCAGCTCTTCATAGCGCTCGACAACTCGTATTTCCATGTTCTATGTGTGTGTCCTAGGACGAATATACGGAGTGTGACGAGTTTTAACTTACCTATACTCGGAATATCTCATTATCAAGATACTCACCTTTTTACTCAACTAGTCTGCTGTACCAAGAGATAAGCAGCAAGAGCAGTAGATCGTAATAAATATGTTAATTAGAAAGACTGGAGTAATCTCATTTGACAGAGAGATGCAGAAGATATTTTCACTAGTAGAAGAAATTATATGAACGATGGACTACAATACCATCGATATCTACATCTACAGTTCTACTCCACCAGACATCTGACGATGGGTACTTCTGGTACCTCTATGTGATCCCTACTTGCCCGTTCCGTTGGCGAATGGCGGGTGGGAAGAATGACTGTCGATAAACCTCTGTATTAGCTCTAATTGCTCGAATTATATCGTTATGGTCATTTCGCGAGACGTTTGTGGGAGAAAGTCATATATTGTCCAACTCTTCCGGGAAAAGCACTCTCTCCGGCTTTCAATAGTAAACCTGATGCTCAACGGCTCTCATGTAGCGTGAGCATGTCTGTAACGGTCTCGCGCCGACTAAACGATCCAACGACTAAAGACGTTGCTCTTCGTTGGATCTTTTCTATCCCTTCTATTAATCAAACCTGATATCTTCCATTTATTAGTAGTTTTGTATACTTCTTAACAGGTAGCAGGATATTCTATATGCGTAGCAACCCCCGTACTATAAAACTCATAACTGCTTCCACTACCAGAAGGCAAAGCTGAAAATTTCTCGTCCCAGCAATGAAAGGCTGCAATTATTAGGTAAAACTATTATTTTTGTTCTAGCCCTGACGGTTTTCCAGCGAGTAGATTCCGTTGGTGAGCTGCGAGTATGAAAAGCCTGGGAGATACGCATCTAAGATTTTTATATCATCTCCATTGGAGACAAAACTTTTTCGAGCAACAAATTTCTTTAAATAAAGGATTAGATGGATATAAAAGGGATACCAAATTAAGTTCTAATAATATCTGTACTACAGATTCGTAAGTCTTCTTCTTGCTGGAACACCTATGCGCATAGGTGCAGTAACCGTTTCTGAAACAATTTCTTTCTTTTTAAGACAGTTTTTTCAACTATTCTTTCATCTAGTTACTCCAAAAGACATGCAATTTATTGGCCAGTTATTGTTTTACAATTTTAAGATAATCAATAAGATCTGGTATCCCATAACCTTCCTGACAGTTGAAGAACTTCTTTTGTTGCACGGCTACCGTGTTACGCTCATTGATATAAGTGTTGTTCGTTTCTAGCATTAATTGGTGGTCCCAGATCTCATTTACGGTAGTAAAATGACACACGGAGTCAGTTGGATATTTTTAAAACACCAGAGATTAGTGAATTCGTTTACGAATTTTTTTCAAGCGTCCACCTTGCACAAAAATTCCTTATAGTCAGTTCTGCATCTAGAATTCTTTCCCGTTTGTATTCATCCACCCGTTTTTATCTGTTGCAAATGAAGAAGCAGACTCCATCTCAGCCATCTCAATTTTGTATGAATTTTTGTTCGAGATTAGCCGTTCAAAAGAAAGCAATTTGATGCATGGTGTTTCAGTTCATCTGTTTGTTCGACTCATGTACAACATAGCTTCCATAAATAGCTTTCATACATAACAATTCCACAAATTAAATTTGCATAAGACTATCTTGACATCTCCGGTCTGCCGAGCGCTGTTGGTAAGCGGGGTGCACTCAGTTCTTGTGATGCAAATAGAGGAGCTACTTGATTAAGAAGTAGTGGCTCCGATCGCGGAAACTGACAACAGCCGGGAGAACGGGGTGCTGACTACTCGGCCCTCCATATCCGTATCCAGTGACGCCTAGAGGCTGAATATGACACGGCGGTCGGTCAGTACCGTAGGGCTTTCCGGGAGCTGTTCGAGCGGAGTTTAGGTTACTTTAGTTTTATCTTGACATCGACATAATCTTTGTGCCAGACAGAGAAATTTTAGCTTCTGTCTCATACAACACCGATTTAAATGATTTCAATGACGATTTTTGATGCTTGTATGGGAGCTTCAAAACTTCCCGTATATGATGAAAAGCAATACTTTGAATAGAAGCCAGTGGCCCTGATTTCTCACCGACACAATATCATATGCGTTTACTTTGAATAAAGTCATTCTCGGGATTAGGATGCATACATCTTAAAAAAACAAAACCGACGCTTTGACCGTCTTTGCAACGGTACTTTCCAGGGTATCGAGACTACTTATATCGTCCTATATCGGAAACATTATAGGACAGCCTATGGACATGATATCTGTGGAGGGGTGGTTACAAGGGAGGCTGCATCCTGCGCTACTCCAGCATGTCTTTAAGGGTAGACAACATCGAGTTTGCACATTGTATGAAGTCGCAGCGTTTTCCTGAAGCAATACATCGATACCGCATGACAAATCTATTAACCTTGAGCCCTATGCACTTAAATGCGTTGCCGTTTTGTTAACACTGCAGACCTATCTGCTTCAATTTAAAAAAAAATAATGTGAAGGGAACCATTAATGAGTTTCCCAATAATTCGCCAACGTTACATTTTAGGCATAGTATTAACAGTTTATCACTGGAGAGTAATTGCAACGACAGATGAATCGACTGTTTCTTATGAAGGAAACTATACACGAATGCTCGTCAATTAGCAATCTGTCTTCGTAAACGAAGCATAACGTTCTGTGTACCAGATAACAGTTTTTTTGTATAAACTCTAATTATATTCTACGTTAAACCCATATTTTCCCATGTTTTTTAATTATGTTCTTTTTCATAATGAGAGAAATCATATCTGTATAAGTAAACCATTCTTGGGTATTACTGGCGCAATGTATGTCTTAAGTGAATCTGTCTGCGCTAGTTTAAACGAGTGCTGTATTTAGCAATCGACGACCTAAGTGGCAGCCGTTAGCGCAAAGTGAGTCACGCGAATTACGTCGCAGCACTCAGCTAGTAAAGCAGTACTTTCGAGATCTCTCAGCAGCTTCAGACGTTTTGCTACTAACACACATATTACTCGTAATTTTAGCCCTTTCTGCTCTTCACCCACTCGAAAATTAGAAGTGCTTCTGGTACTTGGGACGTCACCGTGGATCCAAGTGTAGACTCTGAATGGAATTTGTCTTCTTGAAGGCTAACGAGAGGTCACACACGGTTGCAATGCGTTCTCAGCAAAAGATAAATAATTCGCGAGACTTAATTAATAAATAAATAAGCAGGAAGTAATGCTGCTAATAGGTACTCCGGTACATTGGATCAAATTTTAAGTAATAATTTTATTCAGAGAAACATAGTGCCGTCTACCTGGTGTAGCGGCTTATTGTACCTAGCCTTAGGTTTATTTGCTAACGCAAGGAAGCGCTATTCCTATATACGCGAATCAAAGCGCTATTAGAAAATTCCAGGCCTTTACCACGGTAAAGTCATTTAAATCGAAGTATAATTTTCCATTTCTCTTACAGGTGACTCTAGGGATTGGGTTGTTTTGAGGGAAGAGACCAAATAGCGAGGTCATAGGTCTCATCGGATTAGGGAAGGACGGTGAAGGAAGTCGGCCGTGCCCTTTAGAAGGAACCATCCTGTCATTTGCCTGGAGCGGTTTAGGGAAATCACGGAAAACCTAAATCAGGATGGCCGGACGCGGGATTGAACCGTCGTCCTCCCGAATGCGAGTCCAGTGTGCTAACCACTGCGACACCTCGCTCGGTGCGACTCTAGGCTTTAATGTCGTAAGAGCCTTCTCTTTACTGATTCAGGTGTGTGACTGTACTTCTCGATTTAAGTTTGGATTACTACTGCAGGTGAATCCAAATATCTCCTGATCTGAAGAAAAAAATACTGTGCCCTCTCTTGTACAAAGTTTTGACCCACGCATCAAATTTAGTAACGCGATTTCATTACAAGAGGATTGAAGAATGTTAACGAGTAGTTAACACTAACTTTATGAGAGCAACGGGTAACAGTAGCCATAGTCAAAAGAAAATAAATTTAACCGAATATGAAAATAAAAGTGTTTAAGCAACTGGCTTCTAGCCAGCTTCAGTGCAAATAGGGATGTGATCCTCAGTCTGTTCTAGTGACACTCAAATATGACGTTGGTGCATGAATTCGTAGCGTTTTCCCATAAGTTTAATAAACACAACAGATACACATAGTAGAGATTTTAGTCATCAGTAATATACCGGGTGATCAAAAAGTCAGTATAAATTTGAAAACTTAATAAACCACGGAATAATGTAGATAGAGAGGCAAAAATTGACACACATGCTTGGAATGACATGGGGTTTTATTAGAACAAAAAAAAAAAACAAAGTTCACAAAATGTCCGACAGATGCGCGTCGTTTGGTGATGATCGTGTGCTCAGCCGCCACTTTCGTCATGCTTGGCCTCCCAGGTCCCCAGACCTCAGTTCGTGCGATTATTGACTTTGGTGTTACCTGAAGTCGCAAATGTATCGTGATCGACCGACATCTATAGGGATGCTGAAAGACAACATCCGACGCCAATGCCTCACCATAACTCCGGACATGCTTTACAGTGCTGTTCACAATACTATTCCTCGACTGCAGTTACTGTTGAGGAATGATGGTGGAGATATTGAGCATTTCCTGTAAGGAACATCATCTTTGCTTTGTCTTACTTTGTTATGCTAATTATTGCTATTCTGATCAGATGAAGCGCCGTCTGTCTGACATTTTTTGAACTTTTGTATTTTTTTGGTTCTAATAAAACCCCATGTCATTCCAAGCACGTGTGTCAATTTGTACCTCTATATTTACATTATTCGGTGATTTATTCAGTTTTCAAATTTATACTGACTTTTTGATCACCCGGTATTATCCGTCACTATTTACAAGTCTGCCAACGCTGGGGTAACTTTTCGATTCCACGACTATAGAAATAACGTGCTTTTCAGGTGAAGAACTCGTCGATCTGTGTTCGGAGCGTATTTTACTGCGGAAAGGAAATTCCTTGAAGGATGTTCGATAGAGAGCGGGAAAGGTGGGTGCGGAATGACTTCCCAACTCAACTCCAGTATAGTGTTTTTTGTCAGTATAGCAGAATGCGGACGAGTGTTATCGTGGAGTAGCATCGCTTCACGCAGTGTTCCTGGTCGTTGTTCTAAGTTTGCGTCTGAAAGACGTTTCAGTTGCTGATAATAAATGCCAGTAGTGACGGTTACTCCTCGAGGACTCAATTCGTAATATACCACACCGTCGCTGTTCCATCAGATGCATGACATTATCCTTTGAGGATCCTTTGAGTGTGCACGCAGGTCTTTATATGGGGACTTGCCGCCTTGTTTAGGCTCAACCATTCCTTTGTTTTCATTATGTTAACGTAAAAACACCATTTATCGTCACGAGTAACGTTACAGGATAGGAATGGTTGGGCTTTTTGACGAGTCAAACTAGCAGAGATGCACATATGGCCGTCCGCAAATTTTTGCTATTTTGGCTCAGAGCCTACGGTACTCATACATCCGATTTTTGAACTGTTACCATTGCATGAAAATGTCCCACGTCGGTGAAATCATCACTGTTCACCACATTTGTCAGTTCTTGAGTACACTGACGTGGATAATTGTGGAGTAATGAGTTTAAACTATCTTCATCAAACCCCGAAGGTCTTCCGATAGTGGAGATTTACTAACGTCAAAACGGTCCTCCTTAAAACCACAAAGCTATTTTCTTGCCGTGCTCTGTGAAATGGCATTATCCCCATACACGGACCAAACGTTTCTGGCTGCCTCTACTACTGTAATCCCTGTATTGAACTCAAACAGAAAAATATGTCGGAAATGTTCCGATTTCACCACTTGGCACTCCATTTTCAAGCACTCACAGACCACTCACTGTCTCCAAATGACAAAATGACAATATGTAAACTCAATTAACAACAATAAACTACAAATCAAAAAAGACAGTCGATAACTAAACTCATAGCAACCAGAATACCAACATGCAAAACAACGACGGTATGGACTTATGCATCAACCTAATACAGTGCATCGAACGTATACACTTGCTATACAATGTGCTCAATTTATCTGCAGACACTGAAATATCTCGAAAATTACACATCTGATCCAAACAATTTATAGTTAAAATTTGTTCGTCTCGGAGGGGAATATCCAATTAATACCAAACTCAATCAAACTGTGGTAGCACCAAACGGTGTAACACGCGTTGCTGGAGTGTAGGAAATCCTGACTGATTACTATAAGTTGATCATCAAGGTTCTCGGTCAGTTAACGTTTGGTGTGGAATCATATGGAACAAACTCATTGTTCTTTATTTTATTGAAGGCGCTTTGAATGGAATCAAATATCGAAATTATGTGGATCAGGAACTGCTAATACTTCTTGAGGATGTTGTCTTGGACGTTCGACAAAGTATGTGGTTTCAGTATGACAGTTGGCTAGCGCATTTCTCAATTCAAGCATGGGAAGTATTAGACAGTGTGTACAATGGCTGGTGGACTGTCAAAGGTGCCGCTTTTAACTGGCCTGTTAGGTTGCCTGATTTGACTTCGCTGGAGTTCTTTCTGTGGGGTTATCAACACCAAGTGCCAAAAGACCGTGAAAAAAATGACAGAACGCATAAGAAGCGCTTGTGCTGAAATTCCCGCAAATATACTTCTGTCCTGTGCATAGTCATTTGAAGAAAGGATCAATAACTGTATTGAAACTGAAGCTCAAACGTTTGAAAACACTCCGATATGTGAGAGGCAAAGGGAGTCACATTAATAAAGCTCCCCAAAGTGAATAGAAAAATACTACGTCCACGTCGTTGTTCATGGGTGACGCTAAGCGTAGTTTTTGAGTTATTGTTAAAGAATCAATGACTCTTTTTACGATCACACTACACTGAATTTTATGATGTCGTAGTTCGCTACACGCCCACAGTGGCGCGTCAAGCAGCCCCTTTTCGTTTTGTCGGAGAAATACGTAGTTGAGAATGGGGTTTCCCGTTATTATATAATTGCCCATCCTACCCTCGCAGCGTGGATGCGGGGGATTAATTCACGTGTAATTGGATAGCATTTTGAAACACGATTTTCTACCCATTTTGATTTTTTCCGATTGCAGCGCCATCTATTGAAAAACGAAAAAAAAGTTTCAGATACAATTTATGTATTTTTTCCGTAGAATCCGAAATTGCAGTAAAAATGGGGATTCTCTTTTAAGACTTCAAAGTCACCACCCCCAATCCCGGGACACAAGGGGTGGAACGGTGGTCGAGCTTGGTTTCACTTGATGTCTCCCCTCGAGACGAACAAATTTTAACTGTAAATTGTTTGGATCCGGATGCGCAGTTTTCGAGATATTTCAATGCCTTCAGATAAATTAAACACCCTGTATAATGAGGTACTGCGACTCTTCCATCGCTGTCAAATTCTTCGTATTTGGTTGGAAATCTTAAAAAGGACCTGGTAGATGATGTTCGTAGTAATGAGTGCTAGCATTGACGTGAAAAGCAATAGGAAACTTTTGTAAGATGTTACCAGTTGCTGAAGAGAATCAAAACGCGCATTGGCCTATAAAGAGAAAATAAGTGACCATGGAAACAGAAATGGCAGAGAGCTTATACACAACTTCATGTAATTGACTTCAAAAAATAAATAAGTCGTAGTAGCTCATGTACTATTGGTATACAAAGAACACGTCGCACACAAATTTCCGATACGTAATCACACAAAACAAAGTTCAATATAGGTCGGAAATCATTTACGCAAACTGATTAACTGATTATAAGCTCATTTTGTATCAAGTCTCGTAACCTTCTACCCTCACAAAGACACAAAGATCCAGTAATCTCATGTGGAACACATGTCCGAAACGCGAAAGTGATACCAATTTATCAACGTGAATGAGGGATAAGTTAATCATGAAAAGCGTGTACCTCATGAACGATTAACGAAATCTTATTGCGGATGTGCATTGCCTACACACAACCCAACTACGTCCGCCCCAGTAGCTGAGTGGTCAGCGTGACGGATTGCCGTCCTCCGGGCCCGGGTTCGATTCCCGGCTGGGTCGGAGATTTTCTCCGCTCAGGGACTGGGTGTTGTGTTGTGTTCATCATCATTTCATCCCCATCCGGCGTGCAGGTCGCCCAATGTGGCGCCGAATGTAATAAGACCTGCGCCAAGGCGGCCGGACCTGCTCCGCGAGGGGCCTCCCGGCCAATGACGCCAAACGCTCATCATCATCAACCCAACTACGTGTTACCATCTCATCATACAGCAACTCAACCAGAAGTGACATTCAACACTGAAAACACGTCTACTTCACATCATAGACCAAGCGAAAGTGCTTATTCAAAATCCCAGTCTCAGGTATTTGCTATGATTGGTTAGAGTTTTCATTGGCCCGTTCACCCGGAAGCTGCAAGCATACTTACCCGTAAACGTATCAAACTAACCTCCAAAGATAAACAAATTGTTTGTAGTCGATACCGGACACAGAATCAAAAAAATGTTCAAATGTGTGTGAAATCTGATGGGACTTAACTGCTAAGGTCATCAGTCCCTAAGCTTACACGCTACTTAACCTAAATTATCCTAAGGACAAACAGACACACCCATGCCCGAGGGAGGACTCGAACCTCCGCCGGGACCAACCGCACAGTCCGACCCAGAATCGCATCTTTGCAATAACCTTTCTATAACCAGCATGCGAAAATGACTGAATCGTAGAACAGCAAAACTAATACTAAAAGTTGCAATTTAACAGTCAGCTTTCAGTGTATTCGTCGTGAAGCAACTGAATCTCTTAACAATGTGTCGAGAAATTCCGAATTAAACGGAATACCGGTAGACATGCACTGATGATTATTTACACGCTTCAGCCGTGAGTGATGGATTGGAGTAATACCCAGCATCGTTTATACAATCTCGGTTTAAGGTTTTCCATGCTTTCCCGAAACCACTTCAAGAGAGGGACGAGACAGTTCCTTCAAAATGCCTACATCCAAAATCCTGACCATCCCTTATAAAATTCAAGTCTCTGCTACGGATACGTCAAAGTTCATCGTTCCTTCCTCAGTTTAGTTTATTTATTTGCGTGTTTCACGAATACTTTTTGAAGTGTATCGCTATAATACGGAACGCTGTAACTGCTTTCCAAGAACGTGTCATCAGAGGGAATGCGTCTACTTCACGACCATCGTGAGATTAATAACTGGATCTATTCAGCAATATGTCAGTCAAGCAGAATAAGTTGTCCTTAGTGCTGGCTCCTAGGTCTGATATCATCTACTGTGTATACAGGGTACACAAAATAGAACTGGCTCAGAGAATAGTTCACGCACCTAAATGTAGACAACCCGTACTCACGGAAGATCATGAAAAACTGTCCGAAAGGATTTAATGTTTGGAGAGAATATTACCAAAGCACCTAAAAACAGAGTAATACATTGTAACGCATGTGTTTTTTTAATTATGTATAAAGCATAAGTGACTTCAGGGTACTGTCAGGATGTAATCATCGTATCTGACAGCTTGCGGCGCGGGGTAGCTGCGCGGTCTGGTTGCCTTGTCACGATTCGCGCGTCTCCTCCCCGTCGGAGGTTCGAGTCCTCCGTCGGGCATGGGTGTGTGTGTTGTCCTTAGCGTAAGTTAGTGTAAGATGGATTAAGTAGTGTGTAATTTTAGGGTCCGATGACCTCAGCAGTTTGGTCCCATAGAACTTACCACAAATTTAAAATCTGATCGCGTTATTTACTTGCTGCACGAGCAATATCAATTTACATTATCTAAGACATTGGGAAAGTAGATCATAAACATGAAAACACTACACCAATGTTCCTTCGCATCGACAGGGCCTGTACTTCCTTATGAAGAAATAAAGAGCACAGCGGTACGACACTCTGTCGTTGTCTTCTGCCTGTCCTCTGTGGGCAGAGATATTGAACTATCACAGCCAAAGAGTTTCACGTATTTCAGAAGACGTACACAAACGTCCAGAGCAGGATGTCAGTGGATGAATTGAACTCTATACTATTTTACGACCCTAAAAGGTTTTAAATCCCATTGGGCGGGAAGGGGTTTTAAGTAGCATGAAATATTTTCTAGCACACCTTTATTTTGCTCATCCTGCGTATAAACAAATGCCTGTATGTAAAATGGATAGCCACGCAGCTTCCCCTATGAGAGGATGGCATATTACTTTAAAATGTTCCTTACCTATATCAACGATTTAGGAGACAATCTGAGCAGCCGTCTTAGATTATTTGGAAATGATGTTGTGGTTTATGTCTAATAAAGTCATTAGAAAATCAAAACAAATTGCAAAATGATTCATAAGATATCTGTATGGTGCGAAAATTGACAATTGACCCTAAATAATAGGAAGTGCGAGATTATCCATAAGAGTGCTAAAAGGAATCCGTTAAACTTCGGTTACACGGTAAATCAATAAAATCTATAGGCCGTAAATTCAACTAAATACCTAGAAATTACAATTATGAACAACTAAAGTTGGAAAGAACACATGGAAAATGTTGAAGGTAACGGGGACCAAAGACTGTGATTTATTGGCAGTACACTTAGAATACGCAACAGATCTACTACATAGACAGCCTACATTACGCTTGTCCGTACTCTTTGGAGTAATGCTGCACCGTGTGGGATCCTTACCAGATAGGATGAACGGAAAACATCGAGAAAGTTCAAAGAAGTGCAGCACGTTTTGTATTATCGCGAAATAGGGAAGAGAGTGTTACCGACATGATACAGGACTTGGGTTGCACACCACTTAAACAGTGCCGTTTTTCGTTGCGACAGAATCTTCTCACGAAATTTCAATCACTAATTTTTTACTCCGTATGCGAAAATGTTTTGTTGACGCCAGTCTACATAGGGAGAAACGATCATCATAATAAAATAAGGGAAATCAGAGGTTCGAGAGTGGAATAGTAGAGAATAATTCTGTAGGTGGTTCGAAGAACCCTCTGCCAGGCACTTAAGTGTGATTTGCGCAGTATCCATGTAGAGGCAGACGTAGATGTAGATGTGATGATTGCAGGTGCTGACCGGCGTAAATATGAAACATGAAGATCTTAATGCAGGGTGCATACGTCGTTATAGTCATTCTAGGGTCGTTATATTGATCTCCCAAATCTGGTTTTGAAGGCTGGAACTTCCACTTGGTGCAGAAGGGTGAGGTAGATACCATGCCGCATATTTAACCGGTGAGCACATATTAGAAATTTGGTTGTCAGACAACCATCTGCTCGTGTTCTATTATTTGCGTATTGGAGTCCTCCAGTCTCAGTCAATTAACTGTGTATCCAGTGCGCCGAAGCATATCTGGCACTCGAAGTAGCACTTGAAAGCAGTATTCTCTGTCGTTTGAACAGATTTGCTCGTTAGTGTTTTGTTCTTGCTAACTGTTTCCACATACGACTTGAGCAGATGGGACCATAATCCTCTGTATTGTCTGGAAAATCTGACGCAGCTGTTTGACAGTTTGCACACCGCTACGTCACCACGATTGCCTCTAACAGACCTGGGTACGCGTCTGACCACGGTGTTTTTAATAGTACACACACGCTGTGAAGTAACCTAACTATAATTCTACTGTGGAACCTGGTAGTACTCAAAATCATAAGGTCGAAATACCGTGTTTCTACCACATAACGACGAAATCGAAATTATGATAAACTGTTTTCTTTTATTCGAAACTTTAGAGAAATAAAGACTCCCACCATCAATTCCATTATACTTTGTAGTGACTGCTCGCACCAGATACGCTGGACTAACTTGAAAAGGGCAGGCGACGAAATTCAGTGCTGTCTTGAGAAAAGATCAGGCAGCTTCGGTATCTCATATCTACCTTATCAGTAATTGTTGTATACTGTAAATGTCATATATTAGTACTAGAGGCATAATGTCAATTCCAGTTATCAGTTTGGTCAAATGTTTCCATGCCGTAATGTGTTACCTATAGCCGGCCGCGGTGGTCTAGCGGTTCTAGGCTCTCGGTCCGGAGCCGCGCGACTGCTACGGTCGCAGGTTCGAATCCTGCCTCGGGCATGGACGTGTGTGATGTCCTTAGGTTAGTTAGGTTTAAGTAGTTCTAAGTTCTAGGGGACTGATGACCATAGATGTTAAGTCTCATAGTGTTTAGAGCCATTTGAACCATTTTTTTGTTACCTATAGTGTATGTTTATGAGTTTGGCGGACTAACATAGCACACCCTCTATTCCTTGCCCGATTTAGGCGATAACTCGCAACGGCTCTTAGCATATTGAATTCTCAAATGGAGAGGGAACGAAGATTGTAATATAATATCGTGTCGACAGAGCGAGGTGGCGCTGTGGTAAGGCGTCTGACCATTCTTACTCAAATTTTCCATATGATTCTTAAATGACTCCAGTGAAAAGCTGTGACCATTCCCTTGAAACCGACATGGCAGATTTCCTGCCATATCCTTCTCAATCAGAGCTGAATCTCTAAGGGTCTCCCCGTCGACGTAACGTTGAACTCTAATCTTGACTTAAATCTCGTCGACGATAAGATCATTAGAGAGGGACAGCCTCTCCACGCAATTAGCTCGCGACTGATGCAGCAGGACGTTCGGAACTCGCCAGAAACCCATTCGCGGATGTAATAGGAGCTGTCCCAACCATAGCTGCTAATGTTTCGTCGCTTTCACAGTACGCCTTGAGTGTTCTGGTGCTGATATGTGCACCCAACCAGCATCTATTGCTTTCTCCAGAGACAGCCCGCATCTCGTGGTCGTGCGGTAGCGTTCTCGCTTCCCACACCCGGGTTCCCGGGTTCGATTCCCGGCGGGGTCAGGGATTTTCTCTGCCTCGTGATGGCTGGGTGTTGTGTGCTGTCCTTAGGTTAGTTAGGTTTAAGTAGTTCTAAGTTCTAGGGGACTTATGACCACAGCAGTTGAGTCCCATAGTGCTCAGAGCCATTTGAACCATTTTCTCCAGAGACACGGATTCCGCCCTTTGTGGTACATTTTGAGATTACATTTCCCAGGATCATTCGTGCACCAGTTTGGCTTGGAGTATCATCCATATATGGTTACACGTGATCTACTGTAACTAGTTCTTTTTTGCTGCAATATTGTTGTCTGTTAGGTTAACTTTATATTATTTTCCTGTCCCAGATTCATTGTTCAAAAGTAATACTCTTGCGGTTGAAATGTGTCACACCCCGTTGAAGTCAGCCGTATTAAAGCATGCACATTACTCAATTTTATTCTTACTGTTTCATCACCAGTGGACAATTCCAGACCGAGTCACCATATGCTTACACAATCAACTTCTCCGATATGTTATGATATGGATAGTACCCGTAGCCTGTTTTACTTATTTATTTATTTAACTGTTTCTACGGGACCATGCGAGGAATGAGTCAGTAAATAGTTTGCAGAATCTTAGTTAGAAAATTTATAAATAAAGGTGTTAAAGAATTAATAAAGAACGAAAACAAGTGTGGGACTGTATGGGAATAAATAAAGTATTACAGAGAAATGTGAAATACTCTACAGGACAGGAGTGGGCCACAAGGAAACTTTCAACTTGGAATTGAATGCTTGGGTTCACCACTCGTTTTTCTGTTCTGCTGGAAGACTGTTCAAAATGAAACGTGTTGAATATTGTAAACTGTTCTGCAGAATGTTTAGGAAAGTGTTATTCAAGTACACATCGTTATTCTGTTTAGTGTTCGCTGAACGTATATTGCAGTTTCTTCTGAATGAGTCAACAATACCAACAAATCCCCTGGTGGAATAAATGTACAATGATGGTGGAGTGAGAATTCCGAGGCACCTGGACAACGGTCTACAAACAGTTCGCGGACTGTCATAATAATCTGTCTGCCGCCAGTTTTTGGACTAAGAATAATCTTGGTGACTACACAGGGTTGCCCAAAGCATTGCATCGTACCACATAATAGAGTGAAGGCGAGTAAAGTAAACAAGCCTTCGTGTTACTGTATCAGAGACTGGAGTACATTTTTATAATGATGATAACGGCATTCTTTTTCTGCGCAAGATCTTGAACATGATACTTCCGACAAATCTTTCCATACACCCTCGGCCCAAAGAATTTAAAATGCTCGACTTCGCTAGCAATTTGACCATTTTGGTATAATAAATTTCGCTTTTACTAGAGTTATGCATTTGAGACTGTGTGCATTGCGTTTTGTTGTTGTTCATCATTAATCTGTTTCCTGAAAGCCACGTGATAGTGTTACCGACTATCCTATTGTCTACATCGGTTATACCAGAATGAAAAATGCTCACACCATAGCACAAAAAACACGAATATGTCCTGGGCGGAGTTAGGGATGTAAATGAAGGGAACTAGGTTTTCGACTTATCTGGCAGCTTCAAAGACATTTAAATCAAAACATCTTGACGCCCCCGCGCTTTTAATCCATCCCCAGTTGTTTCATCTCCCAATAATAACGTTTTCAGCTATCACATGCATGCTCTTTAGCCATATGATATTATATATTGTTTACTACGGCTGGTGAAGCTGCCAGATATTTGGAAAAGCTAGTTCCCTTCTTTTCCACCTCTAACTCTGCCCAGGACATACTCAGGTTTTATGTGCTATGGTAAGAGCATTTTTCAGTCTGATTCCCAACTTTTATCCAACCATAATTCTGGAGTTAGATCGCCGCAGCTTGGCAACCGACTCGGGCGACGAGTGATCCGATTTAAGTTTTTTTAATTGTCGTTCTAACTATTTTGCTTGTATCGTGGCAACGGGTAATGCTTTCATAAAACAACAGGACAGTCATTAACTACATGTATTTCTCTATCCTCTTACAAAATTTGAACCGACTCTCCCAAGTCTGAAACAAAGAAGTGGCGCGCTTAAGAAAAGGTTTTTTTTGGACGTAAAATCCGAATGAAGCTAGATTTTTGAAAGCGTGTTTTCAGTCTTATCCTAAGAATGTATTATTTATTTATTTGATTTACTTTGAATCGTTTACGCGGTAAGAACGAATTTTGCGTGCTACATTTAGCTAGACTTTAAACCACCATATCTCAACGGATAAAGATCATTGGATATATAATTTGGTTTTGATTTTATCCATTTATCTATCTTCGTGCAAAATTTCAACAGATACGTACAAGTTAAAAGTATAGACATGGCGCGCTTCATAATCCTCCAGAACAACGTGTTTTTTGCACGTAAAATCCAAACGAAGCAAATTTTTTTCATTCGGTTAAAATTTACCTTACATCAAGGTCCGACACACCGGTGGACCGAATTTGAACCATCAGTCTCAATAGGCAGGACCGAACGGTGCACGTACAAATGATGTCATTAGCTAAGCATTAATTTCAGCCTAATTCAAATCTTTAGCAAAAGCAATTAATCGATTCGCACAATTTCCCTGGGCACCGCATCGGTTCGTCGTTCAAACAGTGCTTAATATACTGTAACGTAGTTACAGTTACAGTAAGACAGATGTTCGAACCGCTATACAAATGGCTGCTGGTCCGGGATAAACCAAAAGCCTTTCACCCCTTGTTCCTAGCTCAAATAGGGACCGAGTACCAAGGCTCCGCCCCCACCCCCTCCCCCCTAACAAACCACGTTTCTGCACGGTGGTAATAAATGAATGTGCGTGAGCATGTTTCACAGAAAGATGGACGACACATGACTGAGGTCAGCGTGACGGTAGCTACAAATGTGGCTGGCAGTTGAAGGAACGGAAAAAGGCAGTGTGTGTCAATCAGCGTGTAGTAACGGTGCAATATTGTGGTTTTATTCATTACAGTATGGCACGGAGACAACATCTGCGCGATTTCACACTCGGAAGAATCATCGGGAAGTTGGAAGAAGGTCGAATTGTGACGATTGTAGCCCAGGAGTTTTGTATTACTCACAACATTATTTCACGTGCCTGGGAAGCTCTCCAAACAACAGGCACCGCTGTCCAAGGGAGAGGAGGTGGTAGACCGTGGTCAACTACAGCAGCAGATGACTGCTACATTGTGCGACAGGCAGGAAGGGATCCACGCCAAACAGTAGGTGCAGTTGCAACCACATTCAATAGAATTGTAAGACACGCAGTCTCGCGTTCCACAGTCATACGGCGACTGCACGATGGCGGCCACTTTTCCGAAGACCAGTCTGTTGTGTCCCGTGGACACCCCAGAACGGCAGCCCCATTTACTGTGGTGCCACGAAAGTAGTGACAGCACCAACGAGGCCTGGGTTCGTGTGCTTTTCTCCAATAAGATCAGATTCAGTGTGAGTTGTGATTTCGGACCAACACTCGTATGGCAGAGGTGGAAACACGTAATGCACCCAGGAATATTATTGAACATGTTCTCTTTGGTGACCCAGTTTTTATGATATGGGGAGGCATAGGGTTGAGTGGGCGTACTGACCTCCAAACCTCTGAACACGGTACATGCACCGGTCAACGTTATTGTGACTGTGTGTTCCTTCCCCATATGCCTCTTTCCCGGGGTCACTCAGTCCATTAACGCATTTTTATGGATAACAGTACGCGACCACGTCGAGAAGCGCAGGTGCAGCAGGTCTTGGAACGACAGGATTTTCGGCGAATGGTCTGGTCTGTCCGTTTCCTCCGACGTATGTACATCGGGTTCATATGGGATGCGTTGATGAGACATACTGCGGCACGACCACATGAACCATCGACCATCCAGCAGTTGTCAACCGGATGGTGGAGGAATCGAACGCCCTACCAGAAGAGATTTTTATCAGCCTTGTGGCCAGAATGGGAGCACGTGGTAGAGTATGCATTGCTGTCCGTGGTGATCAGCCATCCTGTTAAGAAGCATTGCCCGCCTTTTGTAATGCCCAAGGGACCACCGTAAATCGCGGTGACTTCAGTGTAATTATTGTCTTTGAATAAAGTGTCATTTCTGTTCGTCTCGTGGTATATTTCTTTCAGTCACCTTTTGTACTATACTGTAGTAGTTATTTCCATGTATGTTCCGTGTCATCGAGCTATGTCTCTTGGCAGTGGAACATCATGCAAATGTTACTTCCGTCCTTAAGTTTTGATCACCAGTGTGTATAGGAAACCAGGGGACCCAGAATAGACCACTGTGGCACATCCCCACCCTTCCATGTTTATATGATCCCAATCAGATTCAAATATCTTCCCTGTTTGTTGACACAGGAGAACAACATTCTGCGTCCTGCTTTCGAGTTACGAAGTGAACCATTGTCGATCCTCTTGGATCAGATGTATCGAAGGAAAAAATATGCGCCTCTGCTTAGGATTCACAAGTCTTTGAGTTGCACTCCATATAGTGTTACCACTCGTAACACTGACGTAGATCTAAAGTGGCTTCACTTATTATTATTATTACTATTATTATTATTGTTTGTGTTATACGTCTTTAACTACAGAATCCGCATGTATTGTGACATTGCTCATCATGCATATAACACTAGATTCTGTGGTTCGATAATCTTGCTAATGCTACAACCTTTATTCAAATGGAGTAAAGTAGCGTTCGGCCTCTATCGCCTACTATTGTATCTGTGTGTTGTAGATTTCCGTGTATTAACTGTTTATGTATGACAGGCAGAAATTTTGTAATCAGACGGTTATTCACCTGTTGGTGTCAGTTAAACCGTTCAAAATACTTTACCAAAATGGCTGGGTTAATAGATTACTGACCAATACTCTGGCGCCCACTTCAAATTCGGATTTATTTATCTCTGTATCTCGCAAATTAGCTCTCTAAGCGTTACATTATATGAACGTGTCAACAATAATAAGCTAAACTCTCACTAATCCGACCCTCAGTGGCCAGGCCTCTCAGTAATCTGGACCACATCAGAAATGGTTCACAACAATGGATTATCGTGCGCAGCAATGTTGTTAGTGAATTACGACTTTGAACAATACTGTGGCAATCTTCACAGTTCAGTATCGTGTGTTCTAAAAGGAAACACGTTACGCTAGACCTCAAGCAGAAACTCGAAATTTTAGGTAAAATGAGACGAAGTTCTTAGCAGAAAGCCTTTGCTGCGGAGTGCAAATTTGGACTAGCAGCTATTTATGACATCAAAAAGAAAGATGTTATTCTGTAGTACACAACCCTAATGGATAGTGAATTGGGAAAAAGGAAGGTTATGTGAAAGAGTGAGAATGAGTACTGGACGTAGTTGTTTATAGATGGTTCATACAACAACTCTGTAAACAAATTCCAGTTAGTGGCTCGATAATAAAGGAAAAAGCAGCTACGTTTAACAAACAACTTGGCGGTTTGCTATCAAACTGGAACAACCGACATTGTGTTCAGCAGCTGACAGTCACCGGAGAAAATCGCTCAGCTAACGAAAAAGAATGGAAGTGAGTCTGTAAACAAGAAAGGAAAGATAACACAGGAACAAGATTTAACTGATGTCGCATTGTACAAGGCCGATGAAACCGGACTCTTTTACAAGATGATTCCTTCAGATACTTTAGCTGCCAAGAACGAGAAGGAAGCTCGTCGGTTCAAGCAAACGGAAGTCATAAACTACCGCTCGTTGTGATTGGGAAATCACAACATCCGCAGCGACACGGTGACATATATACACTACCAGTGCAATATTGCTAAGAGGAGAAAGCGTGGCTGGATAGAGAAATATTCTCTAGGTGGTTCCACGAAACATTTGTACTAGCAGTGAGGAAAGAGCTGAAGAAAAAACAAAACAAAGGAAATCTTCCATTGAAAGCTATACTTATTATTGATAATGCTCCCAGTCATCGTTCTGACGTGACTTTGAAGTCCGTTGGTATACAAGTACTTCCACTTAATGTGACAGCCCTTTTCAGCCCATGGATCAGGGAATTTTTGAATAAATTAAGCGCCATCATCGAAATGCACTTCTTGTCTCTTTCCTGAACGAATGTGACGACGACTCTATCAAGACCATGATGAAGGTGTGGAAAGCAATGAGCTTCCATGAATGTTATTTTCCAAGCAGCCGATAAAGTGGAGAGCGCTACCGTAACGAAGAGATGGAAATAAGTGTGGCCATCATAGATGCAGAGTTTGATCCGGTACTGAGCGACAGCAATGAGTCAATCAATTCGGAATCATCAATTGCTGATAGGTTTGTACACTTACATGTTCCACAAGTTTCCAGGAGGAGGAGAAATTGATGATGAAGATGTTTCTAAGTTGCTGGATGACGAAAAACTGTGAGACAGACCAAACTTTAACAGATGAGAAACAATCAAAAGCGTCCAAGAAATATTGATGAAAGTGATGAACAAGACATAGGAGGAGAGAGCATGAAGATTTCTCACATTGCTGGTGCTGAATCTGCAGATGTCTTGCTGGAATACATTATGCAACAACCAGATACAAGCAGTACTGATGTAATACTTACAAAGCGGTTGCGTGATAATGGATGGCGCCATTACTTATCATCATTGGAACAGTTAAAAATCGGGACATGTTTCATTGTGAGTGATACTACTATATAATTATGTACACATACAAGAACGAAGTTTTCTTTGAAAACCAATGTATCTTTGGGTTTAATAAAGTATATCCCCTATGTTTTTAAAACTGAATCTTTGGGTTTAGTAAAGCATATCCCCTACGCTTTTAAAATTGTATCTTTGGGTTTAATCAAATATAGTCCTTTTTTTTAAAAATAAATTTCAGACACTCTCGATAATTCGGCATTTACACTAATCCGGCACAGATATGAGCAAGGAGTGGCCCGACTAGCGAGAGTATAGTGTAGTAGTAATGATAAGAATAATAATAATGATTATAGACTTCACTAATATCTGACTATAAGTCTATAAACAGTACTTAAGGAGGCTTCGATGAAACAGTCAGTGTTCCAACGCGCGAAAACTTAAGCGAGCATCGTTCGGCGCAACGTAACGCTGGAACGTTGTTTGCAGCAACGTGTGTTCATTTTAGTTTTGTTGCATGGACGCCAGGAAGATACAGACCTCTATAAAAGCCCTCTCAACCTCAAGGTGAGCAACGTGCCGAATGATGTGAAGGAGTGTTGAGGAGAAACTGATGCTAGCGTGCGGAGTCTCGCT
Organism: Schistocerca cancellata; assembly: GCF_023864275.1. Taxonomy (NCBI): domain Eukaryota; kingdom Metazoa; phylum Arthropoda; class Insecta; order Orthoptera; family Acrididae; genus Schistocerca; species Schistocerca cancellata. The sequence continues at coordinate 205,121,107 of NC_064629.1, read as the reverse complement.
CACGCGTAGCTCCTCAGTTATAATAGGCTTACTTAGGCGTTTGACTGATTAATTTTGCTCTAACCGATGAAGTAATTGTCACAGGCAATACAAATACAAGAAAATAGCTGCTGGAAATCAGACTACAAATAAACTCAAGTGGACTGTCCATTGTAGAGAATCGTACTTGTAATAACGTTGTAGAATTTTAAAGATGAATGTGGGTTCACCTGAGAGGATGTTTGCATTTTACATACATAGAAGACTAGGGGAGGCACGAGAGCTTTTTAATAAATGTAACAAAGGCAAAAAAAGTTGCCAGGAGATTAAATGACACTTTAGAGGAATGTCTGATCTGCTTGTAACTATGTGAATGATTAATTTATTTTGATGTATTCACTGAACTCTACATTAGGAAAAGTATTTTGCATGTAAGGTGTCTCTGTGTCCGTTGGGTAACATCTGGACGCTTGAGTATATTACTCTGAGTTGTTTGCTTATTTAGTCACACATAGTTCTATATGATTAGATGACGGTTGCTTCAGCAAACAGTGTTGTACCTGACCGAACCTGCAAGCTCTTTGAGGCTCAAATTTATACAAGTCACGTTACATCATCGTTAAGGAAGCTGCCTCAACTTAAAAATGTTTGATTTTATCAGATGAGTTGTCTAGTTTTATCGCCCTTGTTGGTATGATATGTTGTACACTACCTGACGAAAAAGTGAGTCACCCAGAAAGGGAGAAGCAAACGAAACGAAGCTTTACGTACTGTGAGAGCATGTGATGTTCTTTCACAGATGAAAAAATTGAGTCAAATTTATAAATAAATTGTCGGTGTGAGTCCAGTTATCATTATGACGTTGTACCCGCTCCGGCCTGTATGTATGTGTTATTCGGTTGAGAACGTTGTCACAAAGCTGTTCTATCGGGGCAGATCTGGGGATTAATATGGCCACAAGAGTAACCCATTATCACGCGAACAGTTCATTGAGACGGGTGCCATAAATGGACGGGCCTTGTCTTGTTGAAAAATGGCACCACGATACTGTCACATGAGAACGCAAGATGTCTGTGACATACAGCTGTGGCATCAGGATTCCCTCCATCACTACCAGTCGTGACCTTAAGCTATGCCTGATGGTTCCCCACAGCACGAAGCCAGGAGTAACGCCACTGTCCCTCTCCAAAACAATGGAAGAGTGCAACCACTCCACAGGTCGCCACCATCCTCACTGAAGATGGTCATCCAGGGTAGAACAGAACAATGTGACGCCATTCATCAGCCATTCCGTGGTTGCCGGTAACGGTACTACTTCAAACACAGCTATTTGAGTTGTGATGTTCACGGCAGCCAATTCACAGGGTGGCACTTCCCTAGTACGGCTGCTGCTAGTCTCCAACCAATGTTGCGGGTTGACACTGAATGTTGCAAGAAGTCTATTACTTCCTCTTGTACAGCAGGTGCAGATGTGGAAGACTTACATTGTGATTCGTGCACAACACGGTGATACTCCCATGTGGTGCTGAGACGTGGTCGACCTGAACCTTGGCGACATGTATACCTGACCTCACGTTCCCGTGGAGACCAACATCAAGCCACTCTCACATACCAATGGCCCAGAAATCTGGATACTGCACGATTCGACCAGCTGGCCATATAGAGACCCACAGTGGAGACCTTTTTTTTAAAAAAATTCCGGTGCTGATAACGCTGTCTCACACGAGTACGCGGCATATTCACATTAATCACTCAATATCTGACGCCGTTCACGCCTTTATATATTCTAATCAGGCCTGGTAACAACACTGATGCGATTTGGTAGCCGTCCTACCTGGCACGGAGAAGTGCAATTCTGAACGGTAACATACCTGCCGATGATATGTACATGTACAAAGTTAAGTTGACATCGGACGATGCCTTCAGGGTCCTTCACTTTTCTTTTCAGGCCGTGTAATATAAGTGAGCTTATTTTTATTCATTTTGTGAATTGTCTTATAATTATTTTACGGTTTTGCCGGAATTAAGAGAGAGTTCACGAAACGCATCGTTCCATTTTATAACGTTAAGAGCGTTGACATACGTTATGGTTGACGATGGCTGAAATAACTTCTACAATTTCAAAACGTAAAGGGGATTGAGGACGAATATGGAAGGACTGATTTTCCTGACACAATTTTCTCATGTTCTAGTTTGTACGAGACTTAGTTCACTCCTAACTTGCGGTTCTTCGCGGAGATCTATAGGCAGCTGCTGAAAACGTGTCACCAGGGAAAGATGATAGATCATATCATATGTCTTGGAGTAATGACTAACAGTGATCTCCATATACATACCTCTTCTGTAGAACGTGGACAAGTGAGATACAGTAGTACACGCAGGTAATCAGCTGCGCTTTGCTCAAGATGGTTGAAATCTTCGCTATGTTCTTCGGACGGTTCCTGTGCAGGACATGCACCACGGTAAAGTGTGTAGTCGCCTAGAATCATTTTGAAAGGAAAATTCAATATTATCGTATACATGTATCCCCACAACAAAAACCGTGATCCCTACAGGTGCAAGTTCTCAACTTTTGAACCACTCTCCGAACATAAGACCATGGCCTGCAGCACGTCGAAAACATATTCACGGTACATACGCCATAAAACAACGGGCTCTTCCAGTGAGAAGAGTGAAAACCGCAATTAGTGCTGCAGTCACGCAGGAATGGTTCCTTGGCAAAGGACACGACGAATTTCTTCCCCATCCTTGTGCAAATCTGAATTTATGCTTCCTCTCCGCTGAACTCGTCGTCGAACGAGACGTTAGACCTTAATCTGTCATTATTCTGTCCTTATTTTCTTCAGTAGCCACTTAGTATACTCACTGCATCAAGTGACTCTGCTCTGCTATGTACCGGCGCGTGAGACATGCGATGACGCTGTGGATATTTGCTGGAATATCGTTTAAGTGCTAGTGCGCAGTCTGTAGTCATATGGGAGCTATCCCAATCCTTACGGTAATGTATGAATGAGCGGGTGTACACTACATACTCATCGGACAGTTGTCATAATGATGGCAACTTGTAACAGACACCAGGAAATGTCATCAGTATGCCATCAGTAACATTCCTGTAAGAGACAAGAAATTTACACTAGCACTTTTGAGGCATTGTGGTACATATTAAGCGCTAGTAGACAACTTGTCATTATTACTGCTAGTTGAACAGAAGAGGATGTTTTAGCAGTTACTACTCAACTTTTTACAAATAATATTACACTAGCATCGACTAAAAAACGTCAGCGCATTGGGGTTTGTATAACAAAACCTGAAGTCTGTGTATAGACTGACATCATTCACATCGTATGTCACTTATCTGTATCCCAGTAACGAACGCAGTAAAAAAGAGCCAACCTACACAGTTTTATTCGGTGAGCTTCTGCGTCATAGAGTCTACCGAATGTTTGCTGTAGGAGACGCTGAACTCACTGCCTGCCGTGACCTTTTGTTATTACCCAGAATTATGCCGATAAAATATTTTCCTAGGTCTATAATAATGACGACATACTTTAGTTGCAGCAGCTCTCAAACTTTCTATCTGTGCTACCAATTTTGTGACTGAAGCACAATCTTCAGAGACTCCCAATCGATTCTCCATTGAGCAACGACGAATCCTTTCAGTTATCTATCGTGTAAGGGTTGTCACAGGCTAATTCTTATTGGCCCGTCACCTGTTGCTAGCCGACCGCTGTGGCCGAGTGGTTCTAAGTGGTTCACTCCGGAACCACGAGACTGCTACGGTCGCAGGTTCGAATCCCGCCTCGGGCATGGATGTGTGTGATGTCCTTAGGTTAGTTAGGTTTAAGTAGTTCTAAGTTCTATGGGACTGATGACCTCAGATGTTAAGTCCCATAGTGTTCAGAGCCATTAGAACCATTTGAACCTGTTGCTGCTGTATTGTGCAATGATTCGTAGCGACCGTCAAGTGTCCACATGACAGAGCTCACTAGTTGGTGACTAAGTCATAATTAAGTGATCACTCACTGTGTATGACTAATCAGAAGCTCAGTCATTTGAAGTGCTCTAGGTTCACAGCAATTTGAAGTTATGATAGGAGCTATAGCAAGAATAGCCATTTGTAGCCTATGTACCGAGCCCGATGAATCGCAAATCTAGTGGCAACTGTTGATGCTATGATCCAAACTCCGTAGTCGATACCATTCTGTGTAGTCGTCCAATCCACAATATGGCATTTTTTCCGAATCTTCTGCAGCCAGTCAAATCATCTGGACATAGAATGAAACTCTCTTTGAGACATTAAATGTATAAGAGGCGATCAAAAATTACCGTTAGAATACGTTGCTGCAGCGTATAGGCAACGTAGCGCGTCTCCGACGCGGATGTATAAAATGGTTCAAATGGCTCTGAGCACTATGGGACTTAACAGCTGAGGTCATCAGTCCCCTAGGACTTAGAACTACTTAAACCTAACTAACCTAAGGACATCACACACATCCATGCCCGAGGCAGCATTCGAACCTGCGACCGTAGCGGTCGCGCGGTTCCAGAGTGAAGCACTTAGAACCGCTCGGCCACTTCTTCCGGCTGCGGATATATAAGCACCGACATGTACGCAAGGGATCAGTATTAATTCGTGTGTTTCCGACGTGCTTGCTGTAAATGCAGAAATGTGAACTATGGCGACGTTATTAGCAGATGCATCCAAACGGGACCAACGTGGTGTTATTCTTTTCTTGGCTGTCGAAGAACAGCTAGCGGTAAGACATCTATCGGGGAATCAAAAATGTGTATGGGAGCATGTCTGTCGAAAATCACCGTTGTGAAATGGTGTGCTAAGTTCTGCGACGAGGTGTATTGCTGTTTCATGATAACGCACGTCCACACATCGCAAACACCATTACGGAGAAGTTACGCCAGTTCATGTGGCGGACACTCGGACATCCGTGATATAGACCTTATCTCTTCCAAAGGATAGTTGCATGGACGACTGTTGGGTGTATCACTGCAACCCCAAAACATAGGAACAAAGCAAGTAGTAGAAATATGTGGATTCACCACCAACGAAAATGGCGAAGAGCAAACCACTGTCTGACAAGATGATTCTGAATACTTTTTAGAGTGCCATCATATGGTGCTTAGAGGTTATGCTCGTAATGGGTAAACCGTCAAGGAGCGTTACTACCAAAAACTCGAGCCAATGTTACGGAAGACTGTCAATACGAAGAGTCTCGTGAAGCAGTCCAGGCCGGCCGGGGTGGCCGAGCAGTTCTAGGCGCTGCAGTGTGGAACCGCGCGACCGCTACGGTCGCAGGTTCGAATCCTGCCTGGGGCATGGGTGTGTGTGATGTCCTTAGGTTAGTTAGGTTTAAGTAGTTCTAAGTTCTAGGGGACTGATGACCTCAGAAGTTAAGTCCCATAGTGTTCAGAGCCATTTGAACCATTTTTCCCATAGTGCTCAGAGCCATTTGAACCATTTGAAGCAGTCCAAGGGGATCTTTATGCTCCAAGACAACACACCATGTCATTCCGGACAGGACAAAATAACATACACTCATCCTCATAAATTAAGGATAATGCTGATACATGGTGAAACAGCGCTCTGGTGGGCTTTTTGGGGGTTAAATCACCTCGGGGAATGACCATGCGGTGCATTTGACCTGCGGTCGTCGCACGGTGGCGCTGGCAGCAGTCCACGTACGCAGAGGTGTGTTGATGCATGTCAGAGTACGGTGCAGCGGGAAAGTGTGCAGATGCTTTCAGACGTGCTAATGGTGACTACGTGTTGAAAATGGCTCACATATTGATGACGTTATGAGGGGTAGAATACTAGGGCGACTGGAGGCTGGTCAAACACAGCAGGTCGTAGCACGGGGCCTCCGTATGCCACAAAGTGTGATCTCAAGATTATGACAACGATTCCAGTAGACAGGAAACGTATCCAGGCGCTACAGTACGGGAGCTCCACAGTGTACAACACCACAAGAAGACCGATATCTCATCAGCGCCAGCAGACGGCCACGGAGTACTGCAGGTAGCCTTGCTCGGGACCTTACCGCAGCCACTGGAACAGGTGTCTCCAGACACACAGTCTACAGACGACTGAACAGACAAGGTGCATTCCACTGACCTCTGGTCACAGGAGAGCCCGTAAAGCCTGGTGTCAAGAACACAGTACATGGTAATTGTAACAGTGGTCCAGGTTATGTTCACGGACGAGTCCAGGTGTAGTATGAACAGTGATTCTCGTCGGGTTTTCATTTGGCGTGAATCAGGAACCAGATACCAACCCATTAATGTCCATGAAAGGGACCTGTATGGAGTTTGTGGTTTGATGGTGTGGAGTGGGATTATGATTGGTGCACGTACACCCCTGCATGTCTTTGACAGAGGAACTGTAACAGGTCAGGTGTATCGAAACGTGTGCATGGTGATCATATCCCATATTGATGTCGGAGTACATGCGCAGGAAACAGTGGCGTTTTGTAGCACATGTGTTTCGGGACGGTTTTCTCAACTTATCACCAGTACCGTGGACTTACAGATCTATGTCGTGTGTTCCCGATGTGCCTATGGTATTAGCGCCGGTTTTGTATAGTGCCACGTTGTGTGGCACCACCTTCTGCAATTATCCTTAGTTTATGAGCATGAGTGTATTTACTAAATTTTAACAAAGTATCACTGTTTCTGTCTAATTAGAGTAACTGGTGTAAGTAGAGGAGTATCTGTGGATATTTCGAAGTGCATTACTCAAAGTGCATTATGATCCTAAAGTCACTGGTATGAGCACATCCTGAGTCAGCGAAGACCTTACTCGTCTATTGTCAGCATCTCTCTGTCCTTTAAATGCAGTGCAATGGAGGTGTAACTCAGCTGGATAATGATGGAATCAGGCGAGGTGAGTAGTTATTCTGCAAGGGAAAAACGCGATCGTGTGTATGTGCTATACAGACATAGAGCTGAAAGATTATACGTTGTTGTAAGCGGACGGAACTTGGTAGCCTTAGGACGTGTTTTTTTTTCCTGACAATGAGACGATTCGAAGCAAGTTTTAAGTGTAATATTGCGAGTAATATTGTAAATCCCAGCTTGCTTTTGGTCTCGCAAGGGGACTAATAAAGGGACGAAGTGGACGTTTTCATGCGTGGTCAGCACTGAACACAAAGACGGGAGGCCTTACGTAAAGGCTGTGATATCCTGAAAAGGGCTGGAGTACGCGGCAACTGCGGATGCGTTGTCCAACTGTCAAAAGTATAACTATGCCGCTACAGAATATTATTTGCAAATATTATACGGAGAAGTACAAAAAAATTGAACCCAGTATAGCTACGTAATGAAAGAGGCTACCAAATAGTGCATGTTGACGTCACAAACTGAATGTAGCATTGCATGACACAAACTCTAGTTTTTGACTGACACTGATTTTTATAAATAATGTTTGAGTAAACACTTTAAATTGTAGAAGTGGTAAATCAGTGTAGTCACCGCTCATAAACAATATGCCAAACTGGAGTCACATACTAACTTAGTTTGTCTGGAACTTAACTGGATCCAGAATAGCGACAATTTTGTTTACCACTGCTCCGTTAATTTGACCAGGTCCAATGTGCTCCAGAATAACACGCATCATGACGTCATTATGTGGTACCCTATGTTAGTCGAAAACATTATTAATGTACCTGCAGGTGGGGGACGATTCGGTCGCGTATCGTAAATTTTTATTGTGATATTTTAAGAGGACATGCTGAACCACTTGACAGTGTATGGACTGCTGTCTTGAAATCATTTTCCTTAGCACTATGCTTGTTTACTGTAAAGTCACTGTGTGTTTCCGGTAACGGCCGCGGGAGGCCATGTGCCATAATATCCTGATTGGGTAGTAGCTTTATGCTTTTCCTAAATGTGTTTGTATTTAGATATGTGAGATATTTACGAGCATTATTAAGTATTATGTAATTTTATTGAAACACGCCACCAATTAAATGGACTGTAACTCGAATACGTTGTGTGTTACGTAAAAAGAACAGACATCTGTCTAGTATTTTGTTATTATACTCTTGTGCTTATACAGATACTGCCGCGAACTGTGCTGCATGTATTGTGGCACAATTATTCGTCATTTAGTATTTATAAGTTCTGGAAGGTTCTAGAAATTTTTTATTTCTGTCCACTCTGGAATATTCGATTATTGTGTAAATACGCTACTGGCCATTAACAGTGGTACACCACGAAGATGACGTGCTACAGACTCGAAATTTAACCGACAGGAAGAAGATGCTGTGATATGCAAATGATTAGCTTTTCAGAGCATTCACACAAGGTTGGCGCCGGTGGCGACACCTACAACATGCTGACATGAGGAAAGTTTCCAACCGATTTCTCATACACAAGCAACAGTTGACCGGCGTTGCCTGGTGAAACGTTGTTGTGATGCCTCGTGTAAGGAGGAGAAATGCGTACCATCACGTTTCTGACTTTGATAAAGGTCGGATTGTAGCCTATCGCGATTGCTGTTTATCGTATCGCGACATTGCTGCTCGCGTTGGTCGAGATCCAATGACTGTTAGCAGAATATGGAATCTGTGGGTTCAGGAGGGTAATACGGAACGCCGTGCTGGATCCCACTAACAGTCGAGATGACAGGCATCTTATCCGCATGGCTGTAACGGATCGTGCAGCCACGTCTCGATCCCTGAGTCAACAGATGGGGACGTTTGCAAGACAACAACCATCTGCACGAACAGTTCGACGACGTTTGCAGCAGCATGGACTATGAGCTCGGAGACCATGGCTGCGGTTACCCTTGACGCTGCATCACAGACAGGAGCGCCTGCGATGGTGTACTCAACGACGAACCTGGGTGCACGAATGGCAAAACATCATTTTTTCGGATGAATCCGGGTTCTGTTTACAGCATCATCATAGTCGCATTCGTGTTTGGCGACATCGCGGTGAACGCACTTTGGAAGCGTGTATTCGTCATTGCCATAATGGCGTATCACCAGGCGTGATGGGATGGGGTGCCATCGTCTTGGTCACCTCTTATTTGCATTGACGGCACCTTGAACAGTGGACGTTACATTTCAGATGTGTTACGACCCGTGGCTCTACCCTTCATTCAATCCCTGCGAAACCCTACATTTCAGCACGATAAGGCACGACCGCATGTCGCAGGTCATGTACGGGCCTTTCTGGATACAGTAAATGTTCGACTGCTGCCCTGGCCAGCATATTCTCCAGATCTCTCACCAATTGAAAACGCCTGGTCAATGGTGGCCGAGCAACTGGCTTGTCACAATACGCCAGTCACTACTCTTTATGAACTGTAGTATCGTGTTGAAGCTGCATGGGCAGCTGTACCTGTACACGCCGTCCAAGGTCTGTTTGACTCAATGTCCAGGCGTATGAAGGCCGTTATTACGGCGAGAGGTGGTTGTTCTGGGTACTGATTTCAAGATCTATGCACCCAAATTGCGTGAAAATGTAATCACGTGTCAGTTCTAGTATAATATATTTGTCCAATGAATACCCGTTTATGATCTGCATTTCTTCTTGGTGTAGCAATTTTAATGGCCAGTAGTGTAGCTGCACTTTCCGTTAAGGAGTTCAGTTCTGTTCTGGCGGTACATTGGTGTCCCACGCCCGGGTTCCCGGGTTCGATTCCCGGCGGGGTCAGGGATTTTCTCTGCCTCGTGATGACTGGGTGTTGTGTGATGTCCTTAGGTTAGTTAGGTTTAAGTAGTTCTAAGTTCTAGGGGACTGATGACCATAGATGTTAAGTCCATAGTGCTCAGAGCCATTTTTTTGTACATTGGTGTTCGTAATAAACATACTTCCAGTGCTATGTGTTGTATTTTATCGATGACCCGCCCCTCGGAATTGGACTGTTTCTGGTATGACGTGACAATATTTACTTGTGTTTCGTTATTTTAAATTTTGTGTATGACACCGTATAATGGATTGGTTAATATTCACTGTAATATGTAGGCTTGAATATTTTGTTAAGGTCAGAAATTGACCAGCATGAGGAGGCACTCAGTTCAGTATATCTGTTCGTAAGAAGTTCAATGCATAGCGAATATGGTCATTTAAATCATATTCTTGTGACAAGTCATGAACATGATTAGCGTGGTCTAGTTTCCTAGGTGTTGCGTCTCGTGTTCTTTTTCGGTCAGTCGTCCTTGAGAAGTGCTGGAGTTGAGTATGGATAGCGTTCTGTGAAGAGCTGAACCGTTTTCTGGACGGGAGCACGGCCACACTCAACAGTTTGAAATATTACGGCTGATACAGGTTGAGCAGCACGTGGGGACTTGGACAATTTCTCCCGAGTTATGTATACTTCCTCAACTGGAGGAATTTAACATGGCGGGAGTGTAAGTTTATTTTATGGTGAACCTCAGTGAACATTTAAGCAGGACTACTGATTAATGTTTACCGTAATGTATACAAGTTTCCCAGAAATGTTTCGACAAACTACGAGGGGCTGAACAGAGTGTCTTGAGGAACAAATCGAGGATGGGAACCCATGTCCGGAGATGTCATACAACAACACTACAGAGCGTCGAAGCTATAGGCGCCGGCGCCTGCCATTAGGCCACCCCTCCGGTAGAAAAAATTACCTTGTGCGCTGAGAGACTGTAGGCGAAACATTTCGCGTTGTTGTTTGTTCTTCAGTGATAGCGACTGATTGCCACGATCGCCAGTGGAGAAGATGGAGCTAGCTGCTGCGAGGAAAGGCATTGTGTGCTATGAATGCGACGCTCTGTTGCCTCGATGGACGACTGTTTCGGACACAGGTTACCGTCAGTAGTTTAGTTTTCTAAACTGCCCTCGGAAATGTTCAATGTTTTCGGCTATACAGAAAAAAATAAACTGCAAATGGAGGCCTGTGTCTGAAACCGTCATCCACCAAGGCAAACAGAGCATCACTTCCGATGGAGACACGGCCTGTCTATGCAGCAGCTGTCTCCATCTTTTCCATTGGCGATTGTGGCAATCAGTCGTGATCACTGAATAACAAACAACATTGCGAGAGGTTCCGCCTACGGTCCTTCAGTGTACAAAGTCACATTTGCTGCTGAAGGGGTAGCCTAGTGGCAGGCGCTGGCGCCTATAACTTCGTCGCTTTGTAGCGTCGTTGGATGACGTTTCCTGACATGGGTTCCTATCCTCGATTTGTTTCTCAAGACGCTATACAATCCCTCGAATTTTGTCACAACATTACTTGGATACTCTGTGTTTGAGACTTGGCCTTTTTGTTTTAGTACCGAGTTAGCTGATTTAAATGTGAGATCTGCAAATTATTACTTGCTACTCATGCAACCTTAACTGCTCTTAGCTACGATTTTAATTTTTTAACTTAAGATGAAAACCAAAATGCATTTAATAATTTTGTGTCAAGCAATCATATTCTTTGTGTTTTTATTGAAAAGACAGTATTCAGCCTTAAACTTAGCTTCGTCACTCTGTCGACCACATTATTTAGTATTTTGGTTTCTCTCATTTTCTGACTTTATTTAACTTGTTTCTCTATTTATTTATTACTGCAGTTTATGGTAAACTTAATGTGATTAATGATTACCTGGGAAAATCTATCATAGGCAGCTGGGGCTGTTATTAGTACAGAAGTGCAGCGGTGGAATCTCACTGTTAGTGGTACACTCTTTTAACCCTACCGAGCGAGGTAGCACAGTGGTTGCAATGGACTAACATTCGAAATTACGACGATTCAAATCCGCGTCCGGCCATCCTGATTAAGGTTTCCCATGATTTCCCTAAATCGCTTGAGGCAAATGCCGGGATGATTTATCTGAAACCGGCCTGATGCCTTCTCCAGCCTCCCTTAATCCGAGCTTGTGCTCTGTCTCTGATGTTCTCGTTGTCGCCGGGACGTTCCACTCTAATCTTCCTTCCTCCTTTTGTTTTAACCCTTTCACTACCATTTGGGAATCTGTGCCCCACAATAAGTAATCATTGTTTTGTAAGACGACTGCGAGAAAACTACAAGACGTACTGAAAAAGGACACACATCAGTGGACAGAGCACACTCCAAGTTTAGATTTGTAATACGCGCCATGGTGTAGTGGCACTAAGGGTCAGGCGTGTCAGAACATACAGACAAATCGTCAGCTCCGTATTGTCGTATCGAATTAGTTCACTCCTGCAGATAGTCAACCGAACGAATAGATTTGCAAAGCTGGCTCCCGTCGCGTCTTCTAGACATCCGTGTCAACAAATTAAACAACGTATTGACTTCTGCTGCTTCACAAATGTGCACGAAATGAGCATGTCTAATGTGAGGTAAAATCTTGCCGAAATGTTCTGTTCACTAATGTGTGTCTATTTGCCGTATATTCTGTATTTTTAGTGCAGTCGTCTTCTGAAACTCTTGGGATACTTATGAATAACCGTGTGTATTTCAACGCTCCCCATTTTGGAAAACAAAATTGTGGGAAACATTTCTTTCAGGTTTTTACTTCTGACTCAAACGTCAATTAAAATAACCATACAGTAATGTGATTCACTTAAAAATGGTGGTGAAAAGGTTAATCTTTTATTCGGCTAGTTTCAGTCATTTTCTTTCTTAAATAAATATTTACAAGCTTAATTTGGTATATTTGGTACTTGTATATGGATGACTATATTTCTCTGCCTCGTGATGACTGGGTGTTGTGTGGTGTCATTAGGTTAGTTCGGTTTAAGTAGTTCTAAGTTCTAGGGGACTGATGACCATAGATGTTAAGTCCCATAGTGCTCAGAGCCATTTGAACCATTTTTGATGAGTATAAAAATAAGAGAGAATATACTAGATTCATTAGTACCACGCAGAATAAAGAATTTTACAGTTGCCTTTTGATTTAACCGCAGTAGTCTCACAGTATATAGCTAAAACGTTAAAAGTTGATAGGCACCTTTACCCAGAATGTATCCATCCATTCATCAATCCAGCCCTCCGTCCATCTTACGACAGTGAAGTCTGCCGCAGAGCAGGATATGCAACCTAGTGTAGTTTTTGAGGAGAAGAAATATTACGTCTTCTGCATACCACGAAACATGTTCAGCAATATTCAAGACTGACCATATTTTCCTTTAGCTAGCGTTGAAGACAATATGGAACACACATTTCTCCTACCATTAAATATTTTTGGTATGTATGAAATGTTCAGCAATGCTGTAATGTCGAAGACTACTTGACACACACACGTTCACACACACACACACACACACACACACACACACACACACACAAAGCATTCAGCTTCTATTCATTGTGATGTTCCGACATGCCTTGCACTACTGGAAGTTATATAAATGTTTCAGGCATAATGTTGCAACGTGGAATACAGCGTAAATACCTTCCACTGACGTTCTCTTGGCATTTCTCTTACTAAGAGAAATAACTTATCCTCTACCTATAGCTCATAAGTGGTTAAGTTCCCTTATATCCCTTAAGTTCGATGAACAAGGCGATAAGGAATTGGGTGGGAATGTTTTGCTTCTACTGCTGTTAGTGGGGGTGGTGGCAGATGTCTTTAGATTTGGACCCTCAACAACGCGGTTATGACAGAAGACATTTTCGAATGAGACACAACAAATGCACGTTTACACTATGTTTCAAAAAAAAAATGTTCGAATGTATGTGAAATCTTATGGGACTTAACTGCTAAGGTAATCAGTCCCTAAGCTTATACACTACTTAACCTAAATTGTCCTAAGGACAAACACACACACCCATGCCCGAGGGAGGACTCGAACCTCCGCCGTGATCAGCCGCACAGTCCATGACTGCAGCGCCTCAGACCGCTCGGCTAATCCCGCGCGGCCCCTATGTTTCGATGTGAAGTGAACGTATTGCAGTTAGTTATTATAGTTGCCACTACTTTCTTGCTTGGTGAAACGTTTTTGGGATTTTTTGGAAAAATAAGTGTCGTTTGAGATAGCGACGTTCCAGAAGGGCCATCAGGTAGTACTGTAGTACCCAGAGAGACCCACAGCGCGTGCTTTCGTGTGTAAGTCAAGTCTAGGATAATGAAGGTGACTGTCAAGGGTATCTGATAATATTCACGACTCATGAGAACACGGAGATTTTCAGATACAGGGAAACTAAATATTACTTAATATTACCGCGGGCTGTGCTGTATGTAGTGTGGCGTAGGGGTTAGCGCTGCTACCGGGTGTGCTGCACGTCGCTAGTTCAAACGCGACGACGAGCAATTATTCATTGTTTAGTATTTATTATATTCGGAATGTTCTCAAAATTTATTATGTTTGTTATGTTCTCGATATTCGATGTTTGTATAAATAGCAGCCCTCTCCGCTAAAGAGTTCAGTTCTGCTCTCTCTGTACGTTGGTGTTCATAATAAACATGCTTTCAGTGCTGTTTTACTTCAGTGAGGCCCCGCTTTCGGATTTGGGCTTAACTGTGGTTACATCGAGGCCACATTATGCTGCAATGAATTCATAAAAGAAATTTTTTGGCAAATGTGGACGTCTTTTAATGTTGGAAAGATGGGCTTTTAACTACAGAAAGGAAGTTGTCAACAAATAATTGAGTTGTCGAGACGAAGGGACTGAGGAGTGCAATCGGATATAAGGAAACACCCAGAAGAAACGCAGAGGAAGAGTTTCCCTCACCGCTAGGCCTGTTGTATTTCACTGAGAGGTTGCGTTTGACTTTGATTCGGGAGCATGCGATGAGAGTAAGTGACAATCATTGCCACACTATATATATCACTTACCACATAAATTTTATGTTAACTAAGGATGTCTGGTTAGATGTAAGACGTGAAGTGAATGCAAATAAGTAAAGAAATAAAATAGCGCGCTATTAGTAGGATAGCACAATGTAACATTTCACTTTTCTTTTCTGAAACAGTTTATTACTCAGCGAACATGACCAAGTTACTTTCTTTCTTTCTTTTTTTTTTTTTAAATTCCTCAGGCCACCTCTCTTTCACCATTCAGTCGGGCGTGCAGTTTTACCTCTTCGTAATTTTCAGAGAACTGGCAACAGCGACATTACACAGTGTATCTGCTTGCACATCTCAACTGAGAGTGAGGTGATCGAGGAATTCTACGTCGATCCGATTCAGTATTGATGCAGAATGTTCTAGGAAAGGTACGAGAATCTAAATCAGGACGTCCCGATCAGGCATACATCTCTAGTCTTATGGCTGCACAGGATGAAAACAAATGGGCTAATACGGAATGCAACAGGGCCGCGTTTCCATTGCTATTCTGCGGTGCCAGTCCCAGGGCGTGACATGAAAGGCACGGGGAGGCGTCATCGCGCCTCCTACAGACGTCCCGCGCTCTTAACGGAGCTCCTTCCTAGTCTCTCCGCGTGATTTTACTTCATTCGCTGGAGAGCAAAGGTCTGTCACCACAATCAAATGTTACATAGACAGAGATAGAGGCTCATTCGTGAAGGCAGTTGCGAATTCCAAATTCACGTATGTACGAGCTTTGTTCCGTGGTGGATATAGAAGAAACCAACCTCTGGTTGGGCTATTAAAATCATACAAGAAGTAGAGTAGGACCTATTCAAGTCCAGGGTGTTCCTCCCATACGTAGACAATATTTCATCTAAACAAGACGGAATCCTTCAGAAACATTATGTTAAAAAAATCTTCCAGACACGTGCAAAGACCTGTGCCCTTTTCGACTCGGTTAAGGATGATTCAAGGTTTCGGAAGGCTGGAGTCTACAAAATACCATGCCAATGTGACACAACCTAGACTGGTCAGATGGTTCAAATGGCTCTGAGCACTAGGGGACTTAACTTCTGACGTCATCAGTCCCCTAGAACTTTGAACTACTTAAACCTAACTAACCTAAGGGCATCACACACATCCATGCCCGTGGCAGGATGCGAACCTGCGACCGTAGCAGTCACGCGCTTCCAGACTGAAGCGCCTAGAACCGCTCGGCCACTCCGGCCGACTAGACTGGTCATAACGCACGCAAAATAGAGGAAAGGTGTGTGAAACATGATCACCACACACGCATTTCGTAGCCCAATACGTCAGCCGTAGTTGAGCATTTTATCTCCTTGAGTAACTTTACGGATTATTCTGCCCGGTGAGTTCTCTATCTTCAGAAAGATGAAACTGTACGCCTAATGGCAAGTCAGAAGACAGTTTTATTAGTTTTAACTAAGAATTTTATCTGCATGACCACGCAATTCGACAGACAGCGTGCATGCAATTCCACCATTATGCATTCACTTGCGAGCATCGGATGGAGCTACTTTCTATATATGCGCTGAGCTCGACAGATGGCATTCATGGGCTACAGCACCAATTTTCGATATAACATTAGCAATATGCACCAAAAATCTCCAGGTTCTCCGTCCAAGTACCTCTAAGAAGCAGCGGAAGAAAATCTGATGATGGAGAGAATTAAAGACCGCGCCAAGACGATGTGCCAACAAACAAAAAGATCGGACAACTCATAAATTCCGCGCCTTGGACGTCGGAACGAATTCACCGATGGCTACTTGGTATCAGTGGCTCTGCTAAACAGATAGCAGTGCTACCCAGAAAGGGGACAGGTTTATCCTAACGATAAAAGTAGCTCCCAGGATGACAGAATAACATAAAGGAAGTCCCTCTCAGTTCTTACCACGCGAGACAGACAATACTATAGGGTAAAAAGTGAATTCTTATGGAATGATTATCTGAAAGTCCGTCAAGAGATGTGTTTAGCCTCCTGTTTACAAGCTCTTTCAGTTGGACGCCACTTCGGCGAATTGTGCTCCCTTAACCTACCCCAGTAATCCTACCGAGGAAAGGGGATCTCTAGCTAAATGTCCAGTCCGAACCACGTGTCGTTCCTTTCATACCCTCACATCATTGAGAGGTGAAGGCTAGCGTAAAGGCAGACTGAAAAATTACGGTTTCTGGCCGGGATTCCATCGCGCTATCTTAGGGTGTCCAGGCTGGCATTTTAACACTAGTCCAGTAAGTCTGACACCGTAAATTAACAAGCTCAACCAAACGCACTCAAGGAAACCCATCCTGACAGAAGCAGCGGACAGCAGAAATCTACCGTGTAACACGCACCTGAAGATGGCTGAATGTCATCCGATACATCGCGGTAAGATGTCGACGATCGTGGCAGGATGTCGATGTTGTCTGGGTGCAATACCGGAACCTCAATGAATAGAAAAAAGACTCATTACACATATCTTTAAACCTACATAGATATTAATGTG
Organism: Schistocerca cancellata; assembly: GCF_023864275.1. Taxonomy (NCBI): domain Eukaryota; kingdom Metazoa; phylum Arthropoda; class Insecta; order Orthoptera; family Acrididae; genus Schistocerca; species Schistocerca cancellata. The sequence continues at coordinate 205,103,915 of NC_064629.1, read as the reverse complement.
AACGGAGGAAGTAGTGTGTTGTAACACTTGGCGTTATTTCTTGTCAGAGACAATCAGTATGCTACCAGTTATTTCAAAGGTGTGATTGCCACCACAGGGGTACTCTTCGCTATTCAGGCCGATGCTCCTCTGGCTTGCGACCGCCACTGACGAAAAGGCTGTTCTCATCGTTAAGTGCTGCTTCGTGCCATTCATTCTTCAGTTGTATCTACTGCTACAATGTCGGAGGGTAGTTTGCTCGGCGATGAAACTTGAAAGGCAGCCTGCAGAGCTACATCCGTGTTCGTGACCCAGCTTATAGTAACCGGTTTCGGTGGGCCTAGGATCACCGGCTTCGGTACTAATATGTATGCGACTTCTTATTTCCAACGTATTGGACAATTCTTCGGAAAGATTATGCACTCCCGCAGGCCTACAATACGACATAGATGAAATTCGGTCAATTGTAGGTTTCGTGCCCTTTTTTAAGTCGTTCCAGTATGTCAAGAATATGTACCGGGTGATCAGAAAGTCAGTATAAATTTGAAAACTGAATAAATCACGGAATAATGTAGATAGAGAGGTACAAATTGACACACGTGCTTGGAATGACATGGGGTTTTATTAGAACCAAAACAATACAGAAGTTCAAAAAATGTCCGACAGATGGCGCTTCATCTGATCAGAATAGCAATAATTAGCATAACAAAGTAAGAAAAGCAAAGATGGTGTTCTGTACAGGAAATGCTCAATATATCCACCATCATTCCTCAATAATAGCTGTAGTCGAGGAATAATGTGAACGGCACTGTAAAGCATGTCTGGAGTTATGGTGAGGCATTGGCGTCGGATGTTGTCTTTCAGCATCCCTAGAGATGTCGGTCGATCTCGATACACTTGCGACTTCAGGTAACCCCAAAGCCAATAATCGCACGGACTGAGGTCTGGGGACCTGGGAGGCCAAGCATGACGAAAGTGGCGGCTGAGCACACGGTCATCACCAAACGACGTACGCAAGAGATCTTTCCCGCGTCTAGCAATATGGGGTGGAGCGCCATCCTGCATAAACATTGTACTTTCCAGCAGGTATTTATCAGCCAGGCTGGGGATGATGCGATTCTGTAACATATCGGCGTACCTCTCACGGTAGCAGTTACAAAACCAGAATCACGCATTTCCTCGAAGAAAAAAGGCCAGATAACGGTAGATGTGGTAAGTACAACCCATACCGTGGCTTTCTCGCCGTGCAATGGAGTTTCCACGAGAGTTCTAGGATTTTCGGTAGCCCAAATTCTGCAGTTGTGGGCGTTGACAGACCCTAGGAGCGTGAAATGAGCTTCGTCGGTCCACAACACGTTACTCAACCAATCCTAATCTTCCGCCATCTTTTGAGACGCCCACACCTCAAATGCCCTCCGCTTCACTAAATCGCCAGGTAACAGTTCATGATGCCAATGGATTTTGTACGGATAGCATCGGAGGGTACGCCTAAGTGCCAACCAAACAGTAGTGTATGGAATGCCGGTGCGACGTGCGACTGCACGAGCGCTGACTTCCCCGTGCATAGACGAACCGGCTACAGTCTCCATTTCTTCCTGAACTGTCTCAGCAGCATTACGCCTTGTGCTCGGTCAGCCACTACGGGGTCTATCGTCTAAACAACCCGTGGCTTCGAACTTCTAAATCATTCTCGCCACAGCTGCATTTGTCAACGGACCTTTACCCGTTCGAATCCCCTTCCTATGGAGATAGGATCGTAACGCTGAACTAGCGCATTCCCCATTTTGATAATACAGCTTCACTAAAAGCGCCTTTTCAGGTAACGACAACATGCTGCGACAGCTGGCGCATCTGATTCTCTCTCTCTTTACAGCTCCTTTTATACACGATTGTCAAGCGCAGTCACTGACGTTTTGCTGTCCAGCACCATCTGTCGGACATTTTGTGAACTTTGTTTTTTTTGGTTCTAATAAAACCTCATGTCATTCCAAGCATGTGTGTCAATTTTTACTTCTCTATCTACATTATTACGTGGTTTATTAAGTTCTCAAATTTATACTGACTTTTCGATCACCCGGTACTGCATCAGGTCAGTGCTCGAAAAGCAATAGAACGACCTCTTGACAACTCAGATACAGTTGTGTGGGGGGTCTTCCACGACCATTGTTATCTTTAGTACAATTTACCCTGTGTATGTGACAGTATCGTCGTGTTGCTCTATAGACCCTTCATCATGGAGCTGGATTTACAGATATTGGTCACATGATACAGTGAAAGGAACGTTGGTCTGTAGATAATCACGTTGTAACATAGTCGGAAATTGTTTCATTGACAGTTATATTTTTCATGGCTTTATTATGCTCAGTACGTAGTGCCTTTCCTTTCCACAGTAAAGAGTTTCGAATAATAGCATTTACCTCCATCTTCTACAGGTTTGGACATAGCACAATAGGTGAAAAGTATTTCATCAACTTTAAGATAGGTAACCCAACTTATATAATCTGCCCGAATGCGGATGATGTAAGTTGGGTTGCCTATCTTAAGGTAAATGAAATTTATTCCAGGACAGGTTTATTTTTCCCACCTTGTAGCTGCCTACTACTCAATAAATGAGAGAAAAAGAACAAAATAAACCGATGTCACTACAGAATTTCGTAAATAGATGAGTTATATTGTATTCCTGCTCCATTGCGTTATATGTAGGTCAGGTCGTTGGAACTCCATGTTGGTCAATTATCGACAGGTTCCTCACGTACATACATCAGTGTTAGGTAATATAGGACGCCTTTGCGCTCCTTATATCGAATATCATCTTTATTTATTGTTTGTTTCCAGAGGATTTAACATAATTTTTCATTCTTCATCTGCTGCAGGATGGACTGGGAGAACGTTTCAAAATGCCCTACAGTGACATCGCATACTTTTTGAATAGTATCACGGCGACAGCACAATGGTAGCCTTCATCGTTTCGCGGGAGATCTGATAAACTCAAAGTAGTAAGTTTTGGGGTTCAATTGGGTACAAAATTCCAACTTGGCTCTTAGGTATTAGAAATAATCTGAACAGGAACCGCGATATAAGAGAGGTTCTAGAATCCAAGATACCATCCCTCCTCCAAGTGGTTCCACGTATTATGTTTCAGCAGGATAATTCATGATGAAATGTTTCAAGGAAAGTGTAAGTCTTCTTTCAAAGCGGCGAACGCCACCGCTTCCCTTGTTTGCTCGTTCAGCTTATCAGCAACCATTGTCGATACCTTGTTAGCTCGCGTGCGGAAAGCGTGTAACGAGATTCTCCAGGAACATATCCTACCATTGCTTGACTCCATGCCACAAAGTTTAGTAGCTATTACTGAAGTGTATGGAAACCTTACAGCATACTGAACTCTCAGAGCGAAACATCATGTATAGTTCTGTAATCTGTGTCATTTGTGTGAAGTCATGTAACTCATTTGTGATATAATGTTCGCATGTATCTTCCTTGAGGTTGGCCGCGCGGGCTTAGTCGAGCGGTCTGGGGCGCTGCAGTCACGGATCGTGCGGCTGGTCCCGGCGGAGGTTCGAATCCTCCCTCGGGCATGGGGGTGTGTGTTTGTCCTTAGGATAATTTAGCTTAAGTAGTGTGTACGCTTAGGGACTGATGACCTTAACAGTTAAGTCCCATAAGACTTCACACACATTTGAAAATTTTTTCCTTGAGGTTGAGGTTTTTAAAAATATTGATGTATACCGCATCCGGCCTGGAATTCCAGTGACTGGAGTGGAATTGTCGTCAGTGATAGTTCCGAACTGAGCCCCGATGACCAGCAAAGACATGTCTGGAAGTGCCCCGGACAGCGGTGGGATACGAACCTGAGTGTCGCTCACTATGCTGCCCGACATTATGTTGCCATTTACCTTACAACAGTAATTCTCTTTGCCAAGTTCCCAAAACGTTTGTTGAAAACTGCAACAAAATCAACGCTGCCTTCAGACGATCTGTTTCTCAACACACAGAACTCGTAGCTGACAATATGGCTACAAGAAGCATGTATTTCACACTGACCTTACTAAATGTCGGATAGTATAAGAGGCACGAATTTTATAGCAGTGGTACAAATTAGGGGGCAGAATAGTACAGCTAACTCTCCCCTACTTTCATTTAAAAGAATAGAGGACACATTTTTGAAAACATTGTGTGTACTTTTCTCAACTGAAGCCATCAGTCTGAGAGCCGATTTGGTGCTAATCTGTCTTGCGCTAGTCTTTTCATATCTGCTGGATCTAACATCCACTGGAAACTGTTTGTTCCATATCAGCGTTTGTTCCTACTGAAACGTCCCCTTAGAAAAATTATAAATGACTGTGCTGATAAACCCCTTACGTTATTTGATTTTCAAACAGCTGAGCAGAACTGAGCGTACTCAGACATTTCTCTCTTTACTTATTCTGATCAACACTAAACTGACACACAATATTTTTAGCGCAACGCAATCTGACTTTCAATAATCCCTACAAAAGAATGGCCCTGACTAACAATAACCTATACCTTTCATGAATCACTTACCTCACAAAAATCTTCGTTACTCGAACCACTGCGAGCGCCAATACTGCCAGCTAAATAAAAGATTCTAACTACTGAAAACACTAACTACTGATAGGCATAGTTAGCAAATGAAGGATTTTGATAGAGAACAAACAATGTATTTACCTTAATAGTGTTCAAAAGTCATTATATATATATATATATATATATATATATATATATATATATATATATCAGTTTATATATATCAGTTTATGACGCCCAGTCTTACAAATTTACTCTTTCTGATGGACACACGTCCAGATCATCCGCTCTCAAAACTCCGCCATCTCTCTCCCCACATCCAACACTGCTGGCGGCTCACCTCCAACTAAGCAACGCCACGCGCTGTTCACATCCAACTGCACAACACTACAACAGCGAATATTCCAACAATGCCAACCAGCCACAGACTGCACACAGCACAGCCAGTGATTTTCATACAGAGCGCTACGTGACGTCACCAACATAAAAACATAAACAGCCTACTTACACTACCTACAATTATTACTTACCATGCTTCGATCCTCTACCGAATTAACCATTCCCTGACGTCTGAGGATGTGTCCTATCAAGCTGCCCCTTGTATTGGTCAGGTTGTGCCTAAAACTGTTTTCTCCTAACTTAGATTCAATTATAGCTTCCATTCCTCACAGTACTCGATCTACTCACTTAATCTTCATCTTTTTTCCGTAGCATCATATTTCAAAAACTTCTACATTCTTCTTGTTTGCATTGCAAATCGTCTACGTTATACGTCCATATAAAACTACACTCCAAATAAAAGCTAAAAAAATACTTGCTAACATAAATTTACATTCAATGCTATCATATTACTTTTTCTCAGGAAATCATCTCTTACTATTGCCAGCTTAAATTTTATATCCTTTTTATTTATGGTCTCGTCTGTTATTTTGTTGCCTAAATAGAATAATTCTGCTACATTTAACTACTTCCTTATATATACAGGATGGGGAACATTTTGAACATTTTGAAACCATTTGTGGCAGCATTAATGGAGGAGAAAAAGACCTAAGGTTACTTCCAATAGGTTGGAGCAACTGCCCATACAGCCAGCTGAGCCTTGGAGCACATTTACACAACCTTCACCCAGCAAATGAATCGTCTTACCGTAACTATTCTGCACTATTCGGCCAAAAAAATGGTTCACATGGCTCTGAGCACTATGCGACTTAACTTCTGAGGTCATCAGTCGCCTAGAACTAAGAACTAATTAAACCTAACTAACCGAAGGACATCACACACATCCATGCTGGAGGCAGGATTCGAACCTGCGACCGTAGCGGTCGCTCGGTTCCAGACCGTAGCGCCTAGAACCGCACGGCCACTCCGGCCGGCCCACTCGGTCAACTTTTGAATATTACACACTTAGCAAAGGGAGCAAATCTGCTGGTTCTTTTTGCATTGGATGTGGTCTACGGTGCGCCTTAAGTGTTCATGAAAACACCATTTAGTTCATGAGCCGTTCCCGAGAAAACTTAAAAAAAGAGTTTTTCACCATTTTTTTCGTCGTCATCAGCGGATATCTAAATAACTAACCGCAGCAAATTACTAAAATTTTACCCGTTATCAAGAAACACCATAAAATATAGTTTTTGGATACCAAAACCGAGCTTCGGATTCCAGGACAGCTATGAACAGGAAATGGTTGTAATTTTTACGATATATTTCTATGATCCCGATCTCAAACAAGGGAAATTGTGGGAGTGAGAGGCGAGTTGTATATTAGAAATAGCTCGAATGTGTTCGGATGCCAAAGATTTTGTGATATTTTTAAAGGTGCTGAGGAAGGTAGAATGAAGCGGCTGGTACTCCACTTTCAGTTAGAGGCTTTTAAACAGGAGCATATTCGCAGTTGACTTGCCCTAATGTAACTTTAACTCTGGTCTAGAGCTGATTCCAATGAATGATGAATGCAATTAATTACGGGGTGACTAGTTTGGCTCTTCTTGACAGCGGCCGTTGACGGTCCTGATGCTGTCTTGAGGCTCGGTTGGTACTGTGTCGAGACTGTCGTTGATACTGACTGGGAGGAGCCACGTGTCCGATTACGTCCGCGATTGGCCGTTGGATGTCCATATGGGAACACTTTGAGTTACTATAAGTAGAAGCACAAAATACCCCTTGCCTTGTGCATCCTCTGTTGGATGATAGTGTTAGCTTAGAAGCACCTGAGTAATAGGCAGCTCAGCGCACTTCTGTGTATGGCGGCTTCCGTATCTTCTGGAGGACACAGCATTAATGTAACTAATGTGTTGTGGCATTCGATTCTGTAACAGTTGTGCTGTCAGAAAGTAAAGTAAGATGCGCTCACACAGTGACAAAATGCCTCTTTTTGCATATATTTGAGCAACTCATATGATAATGAGACATACACCTTAGAAATCTGCTAAACAAAATGACCTGTATTTCGACTAGAAACTTTCTTGAAAGAGGCCTCAGACCAGTGGAGTGTGCAGTGAACAAGATCTGAAAATATATTATAGTATATTTTCAGATCACGGTCGTTGCACATGTAATGACTAGTGTTGTTCATTCTGTGGCTCAATTGTTCTACGGTTGGAAAACACGTTTGCTACCTGTCTGCCATGCAATTCTCTAATGTTGCACTTATCTACACACTGTGGAACTCAGATCAATAGATCTTGACGATGACTTCACTTAACGAAGTCAACATTGTTTACGGTCTGCTAGATCCAAAAGCTAACTGATGTACTGCATACTGTTTCTTAAGCTGTACCCCCTCCTGTTACTTACTATTTTTAATAACATAACATACGAGTCACGATAAAAACTATTCTGTGCTTGTCCCATAGAACATATCCTTCTCGAGCAGGACACATCACTAATTTTTGTTGCAATCTTAATGAGTTTAATAGTTCTCATTACAATTCGTGATAATTCTGAACAGCTTATGCGTGTCTCTTTCATCGTCAAGAAATTCTTCCTCACTTTCTTGTTCATTGCAACGTAGTGCAGATGAGATTACAAGTTATTTCAACAAATGAAATAAGAATCAAAATGCATTCAAAGGTAAGAGCAGCTCTTTAGTAGTGCAGCATATTATCTGAAGAACACAGAGTGTTCAAATTGTAGAAAGCCTATTGAATAAGTACTGCTTATGGTAAGAGTGTTCGGAAAGTCAAAGAGCCCATTCTGCTTTGAAGCAGCTTTTACCAAGCGAGGTGGCGCTGTCGCTAAGGCGCTGCACTCGCATTTCAGAGGGCCGTAACTCAAATGCTCGTCCGACCATTCAGGTTTATTTTGTCCATTGTTTCACTAAATCACTTGAGGCGAATGGTGAGATGGCTTCGTTGGAAATGCCACAACTTCTTTCCTGATCTCTTTTTGTCCTATCCGTGCATGTCTTCCGTACCTAATGATCTCGGTTTCAAAAGGACGTTAAATCCTAACCTTCTTCCCTTCAGATAGCTTATGTTATCAGACAGCTCTATGGCTTGCTTGTTTCTACATTTTAGTTATTGGAAATGGTAAATATTTTACAACAGGAATGAAGATGTTAACATTTTGACACAGCTTTGGTGCTGAATCTATGGCAACAAGTGACATGAACAGGCCTCAGCACCTCTAGATTGTTATTTTTTTAATATTATTTTCGCATTTTTGGGGAGAACGTTTGGGGAAACGAAAAGCTTGGGGAAATTCTTGGAGAAGAGAACTTCGACACCGGGAAAATTGGGAAAGTGTTTTCTCTGCCTAGCCTTGCTAGTTCAAACAAGACATATTTAGTTTTCTAGATGTTCACTAGGTATCTCTCTCTCTCTCTCTCTCTCTCTCTCTCTCTCTGCCTGCCTCTGCAAATCAACCGGTACGCCTTTCCTTTTGTGGGAAATTTGTGGGAAACGTTAGTCTCAACGCTGTGATAACTCTACGTGACATCACTATAATGTGTATATGCCAGCTTTCGATCATTTGGGATGAGTATCGACTTCGTATCGAGTTCTGATGAGACGCCATAATGGATGTCGTCGTTTCAGTTGCGGCTTGTATTTAATATGTTTTATATTATAACGCAATTCCTATGAATATATGCTGTTTCAAATATTGTGGAGTTCTCTAAAACGCGTCAGCATTGATATGATTTGTTATAATTAAATGTAAAGTGATGACAGATCTGCGGTTAAGAGCTTTCAGAAGATGTAAGAAAAAAGCGCGGGCACGGATTATGAGTTCACAGTAGCATAGTGGACATATGTGTCGAGTCGTGAAGAGAGATAAAAGTGTTGCGCTAATGGATAATAAATAGAACAATGAAAGAAGCATGAAGAAAGCAAATGTGTCGTCCCTAGAGCAGGTTTTTATTATTTTTCTGGTCAGGCTATTGTTTTCAAATACAAATTAAAATTTTTAGTTTATTTACTATAATGTTTTTAAATGTACGATAATTTTAGGACTCTGAACACGTAATTCCACATGCTGAAGCTGCTAACACTGATAACAAATAATAGTTAAAGAAATAGGTAGGTTTAAGATATTTAGGGAAAAATTGTCGAAATGCCTTACAAATGCCAGGAAACATATTGAATTCAGCGATCGTTCTTGAGTGTTTACTATTTCTTTCAGTGACGACTGCTTGCATTTGAACACTTCAACGGCTGTCTGTAGCAGAACGTTCACAGAGTTCACTGCTACTGCCGGGGATATTTGTGGGTTCTCGAGTTTCTCGGTTTAAGAGAGACCTCGTCAGTATCAGCGTAATGGGGACGCAGTTAAGAACGGGGGCGTCGCCATCAGGGTTCGTTGAAACCTGAAATATGCGCAGGAGAAGAAATACGAACGGGAATGGTGACTAACGGCATGCAATGTAACGACTTTTTAAGGGCTCTGGTAGAGGGTAAGATTTGTGCGAAGGGGGAGGGAATAGTTAGGCGGACACGAACTCCAGATAAAGCAAGGGCGGAGGGTCCGGCTGCGATGCGTTGGGCGTGGAAGCTGACTTCTCGTCGTATAGTTTACCGACCGGCTAGGCGCCGCTAACAATAAGCATTCATTAAACATTTTTCAGTTCGGGACAGCCTTAGTAACTCAACAATTTTTGCTTAGCATTCAAAAAACATATACAATATCCTTAAACGCAAACTTATATTGATATTTTGCAAAAGTGCTTAAGTTTTGTAAAATATTCGCTGTTTTCAGTCAACTTTAGGTATAATACACAGTTCCCAGCTGACCAGTCACTCGATGCAAAGATTGTGGTACGTGTTACTAGTCGTGTATACTCGGTCAGCAAACTGTACGGTGGGTTCTTGTGTTTTTTCAAGAGTTAGCCCTCCCACCCTGTCATTTACACCTTTTGGAAGTAAATTACCGCAGTTGATGAAGCGTGCTATGGACGTAACAACTTTATGACTACTGTATGATGTTCTTGCGTTCTACGCACGGTCTGATATCTACTGCTTTAGTTTCCTGTTGAACAACAGACGCACTTTTTTTGTAAGAAAAGTGGAATACTGAATACTAATAAAGGCTACTTTAACCTGAAGGAGCTTAGGTAAGGTGCAAAGACACATTTTAATGACATGTTAGCGTACACTGTTGTACACGTTTCCATGTCTCTGAAATGTGACAAATCGCAGAAAATTACTGAAGAGATGGGAATGCTGTGCAGTGAATGACTTGCATTTAAATTGCGTTATCGTCATTACCTCATTCATTGACGATGTACAGTGTTCTTTGTTGTTAACAAAATGGTCGCTATTGATTAATCTAAGAATGGGAAATGCAAATTAAGAGAACGACTGGAGTATTAAGAGTACACTAAAATATACTAGGTAGTCGCACAATTTAAACTTCTGGAAACATTGGACAAGTAAATTCAAGTCTCAAATTGATACGCTTAATTCTCGGAGCTTCGCTGAAAAGATTGCGCAATCGTGTAGTGTTATATATTTTGGTATTTTTTGAATGGTTTCTCCTTATACAGCACTTCCTCTCTCAACCTGTCGTTTCTTCTTTCCCCATTTTTTAGCACTTAAAAAGGCAAGTGTTTCCTCTTCTGCGATTAAAGTGAACAGCTTATTTCTATTACTTCAGTTTTATATTTATATTTCCTGTTAGAACTGAGAACCAGTTATCAACCTCTGCTCAATCTGAGCACCATGGTACCTGCAGTTTATTGTGAGGCACTAGACCACCCGATTTGATGTATGAAGACACACAACTATAACACTGCAAATGTATTAGCGTTGCGATATTCAGGGCGTAATATGTGGGATATATCAAATAATGAGATCAGCAAATGGGTCAGTACAGATGTCCATCATAAAGGCTTGACATTCGGCTGCAATGCAGACTACAGCCTCTAATGCAACCGTTGCGCCGTGACTGGTCCGTCCTGTGACATATATATCACGCTGGTCGTAAATTGATATACTCGACGCTGTGGCTATTTTCAAGAAATAATATAAAGAAAACCAGGGCATATGTTGGAACTGCGTTTCCTTTACACATGTCGAAAGGCATATACCCATCTTACGTGAAAAATTGGTTTACATTTCTGATGAGAACACATTCTTTTACATACTGACAAGCAAAAGAATACGAACTGCCAAAGTTGTAATTTAAAAGGAACTAGCTAAGCGCCCGGCGCTGCCTTGGTATGTATTTATTCTATTAATGCTTCTCCTTCCTCCCACTCTCTTTGTCCATACCATCCTCCCCTCCCCCAGCTCTCTGTCCGTCTCTTCCCCCACCCTATTTGTCCACCCCCTCTACACACAACTCTCTGTCCATCTTCTCCTGCATCTCTCTCTCTATCCATCTGCTCCTTTCCCCTCTAAGTCCATCTCCTCCTCCCCATCTAAGTCGCTTTCCTCTTGCCCTTCTACCCCCACCTAATAGCATCTCCTCCCACTCTCTTTGTCCATCTGCTTATGCCCCCTCATTCTGTCTATCTCTTCCTCTCTGCACTCTGTCCATCTCGTTCTTTTCACTTTGTCTGTCATTCTCCTCCTACCCTTCTAACTGTCCTCCTTCCCATCTTCCCTTTCTCTCAGTGTTTCCCCCTTCCCTTCTCCCAGACCTTCTCTCCTGCCCCACCAATCTGCCCACCACTTTCTCCTCCTCTCTCTGTCCATATCCTCCTCTTTCCTTTCTCTGTCCAACTCCTCCTCTCCCCTCTTCCTGTTCACCGCCACCTCACCCCTGTGTGTGTCAATCGCCTCCTTCCCCCTCTCTGTCTGTCCATCTGCGCCTCACCCCATCTTTCTGCACTTTATCACCACCACCACAATTGGAGTTTGCTTATTCTTAACCATGCAGTATTTATTTCCAGATAGTAAATAATACGTGTACCAAGTTTGGTTGAAATCGATCCAGGTGTTCAGGAGGAGCTTTACACCCACAGATTTGGCAGAGTAAACATATGGCACATATATTTAACATATTTCACACATATCTGTACACTTGTTTCACTTGTATCTCTAGCGAATTACATCCTGCAGTTTCGTTTTCTCGCAGATCAATATTTATGACATAATCTCTCCTGAACTGTAGGACAAACAATGATATAATTTTTCAGGTACATCGAGTGATATATGCGGATACTGTTTGTGGAATATGTTGCGGTTAAAGTTAGTAGTAATGAAGTAAAACAATAAAACGTAATGTATGATGCGGCAGTTTGTCCCGCATCTCAGTATTTGTGATGTCATACCGCCTGAACTATGTGTCGTACGATGATACATTTCTGCAAGTAAATTTAATGGTTCAAATGGCTCTAAGCACTATGTGAATCAAAATCTGAGATCATCAGTCCCCTAAACTTAGAACTACTTAAAACTAACTAACCTAAGGACATCACATACATCCATACCCGAGGCAGGATTCGAACCTGCGACCGAAGCAGCAGCGCGGTCCCGGACTGAAGCGCCTAGAACCACTCGACCACAACGATAGGCTAAATTTAATGGCATACATGAATACTGTCTGCAAAATGTATTGCAAATAGAGTTAGTAGTACAGAGGTAATAAATTAAAACGTCATGCCTGATGCGGCAGTTTCGTCGCTTGAACAGGCAGGGACGATGTAGTAAGTGATAAACTTTTGTCCTTTCATAATTTTGTCGGGGAGGAGGGGGGGGGGCGGGCGGAGTTCGCCGAGAAGGAGACTCTTACAGGTTTGAAATTATGTGTAAAGTTAGTTGCAAGTCAGTAAGTGCTCCAATACAGGTTGCATATAATCTGGCTACTTGATCAGAGTAAGCTACGCTCCTTCTTTAGCCCCATCCGTTTGAGAGGCAGGTGGTTCTGATACCCACAATGTTACTTTCCAGACAGTAATTGATATGTGTACCAAGTTTGATTGAAATATGCATTATGACTACATACTTAATAACTTGTTTGTCTGTCTTTGGAACGAAACACATAACTGATTCTGCGTATCAGGAATCCGACAGTTTGTTGGTAGGTTTTGGAAGTATGTGGCATTAGATGTCTACCCACAGGTCATGAGGTTGGCATATATGACAGACTGCTGATTAGCATACGCGGTCCGATAGCAACCCAGATGGGTTCCTTAGGATTTACATCAGGTGACTTTAGTCGCCGAGAGGTGAACGTGAGTTTGCTGTACTGCTCCTCAAACCAATGTAGCACGGTTCGGACTCCGAGATATGGACAGTTATACTTATGAACGATGACATCGCCGTCATAGAAGAAATAAAGGGCTGCGGGTGCTGCAGCTGTCAGCGTGTCTTCAAAAATGGTTCAAATGGCTCTGAGCACTATGGGACTTAACATCTGTGGTTATCAGTCCCCTAGAACTTAGAACTACTTAAACCCAACTAACCTAAGGACATCACACACATCCATGCCCGAGGCAGGATTCGAACCTGCGACCGTAGCAGTCCCCCGGTTCCGGACTGAGCGCCTAGAACCGCTATACCACCGCGGCCGGCTCAGCGTGTCTTCGACTACTATCACAAGTCCTACGCAAACGCAGGAGAATGTCTCCCGTAGCATAATACTGATTCCAATAGCTTGTGTCCGTGGCGCGCTGCATGTTTCGAGCCGCCTTTCTCCGGCGTTTGTGGAGACGACCATCGATTTAGTGGAGCAAAAATGTGATTCACCCGAAGAGCCCACACGATCCATTGATCGGCGGTCGAATCCAGATGGTCACGTGCCCACTGCAATCGTAATTCACGACGTCGTTGGGTCACCATGCGAATACATAGGGTCTGCTATGTTCAACAATATACGATGAACGGTGCGCTCCGGAAGACTTGTGCGTGCACCAGCATTGTGCTGTTTCGGAAGAGATGCCACAGATCACCATCCACCCTACTTTATAGAGCAGACTAGCTTCCGAATCCCAAGTCCTGTGAAGATTCGTGGACGTCCAACCATTTAGCGCCTAGTAGTAGATTCACTGTCCTTCTATTTCCTTAGATGCTCACGACAGTAGCACGTGAACATTCGACCAGCTTCGCCGTTTGCGAGGTGCTCGTTCACAGGCTCTGCATATTAATAATCTACGCTTTGTCAAAGTCTCTTATTTCGATGGATTTCCCCATTTGCAGTCCATATCATCGATAGGATGATCCCACCCCCCCCCCCCCCTCCGTCTTTGCTCCACTTACATACTTTTATTACCACGTCTCACGTCACGTAGCCGCAATGCCATAAGGGGGGGGGGGCGGGGAGAGGGAACATCTCTGAAGTTTGGAAGGTAGGAGGCGGGGTACTGGCGGAATTAAAACTGTGAGGACCGTCGTGAGTCGTGCTTGGGTAGCTCAGTTGGTATGCACCGAGCTCCCGAGGACCAGGAAGACGTCCACTCGCGATATATACCGACTTCTCCGAACGTACACACCCCGAAACCCCGTCGAAGCATGTCACCCCCAGGTATCATGGTCTACAGTTTGTAAAACTATCCATCAACAATATCAAATGGTTCAAATGTCTCTGAGCACTATGGGACTCAACTGCAGTGGTCATCAGTCCCCTAGAACTTAGAACTACTTAAACCTAACTAACCTAAGGACATCACACACATCCATGCCCGAGGCAGGATTCGAACCTGCGACCGTTGCGGTCACGCGGTTCCAGACTGTAGCGCCTAGAACCGCTCGGCCACCCCGGCCGGCCAACAATATCACCCTACTGACACAACAGCGGCGTGGTACCTTGTCGTCAACGGCAAATATATTACAAGACAGAAACTGCATCGTATCGCGCTGGTGGAATCACCCCTGTGCCTCAAGTGCAATGTCGAAGATACAGATTTACATCGTTTTGAGTGTGATGCAGCACCAGCTGTCTAGGCCCTCGTACGGAAGATAGTGGCTTTCTACCTCCGAGTACCCCCACATCACGTCGCTCCTGGCGTGCTGATACATGCTGTCACGACCTACATTCCAGCGTCTAAGTGGCACGCCATCACATGGATCTGTGCATGGCTATCAACTTCCTCTTCCGGGACATCATCGATCCGGTGGACTTCTGGACACGCCTCCATGTACACTACCACACCCTTCGCCGACATCGACACTATTGGGCCACTTTCGCGAACTATTTACATAGTATTTTCACCAACCCGCCTCGGAGCTGGAATCTCAACGAAACGTGCCAGCCAAGACTCGAGGATCCAACGTTCTAACGGCGCGCTAAAGTGGAGCATGGCGCAGCAAGTATTCCTAATTTCTTTCACTTCTCTTTTCTCTTCATGTTCTAATTTTTTTTCCCTGACACATGTTCATCCTATTCACGAATAGCTCTGAATCTGCAGCCCATTCGTTTTCTTCCTCATGCGCTGCCCCATAGAAAAAGGTTGGGTTACTGATGATGTTGAGACTGTATACTTATTTACGTTTAAAAAAAAAGTTGATTGAGCTCTTGCCCGCGAAAGGCAAAGGTCCCGAGTTCGAGTCTCGGTCCGGCACACAGTTTTAATCTGTCAGGAAATTTCATATCAACGCGCACTCCACCGCAGAGTGAAAATTTTATTTTGGAAACATCTCCCAGGGTGTGACAAAGCCATGTCCCTGCAATATCTTTTCTTCCACGAGTGCTAGTTCTGAATGGTTCACAGGAGAACTTCTGTGAAGTTTGGAAGGTAGGATAGGAAGTAGTGATGGAAAAGCTGTGAGGACGGGTCGTAAGCCGTGCTTTGGTGGCTTAGCTAGTAGAGCACTTGCCCGCGAATGGCAAAGGTCCCGAGTTCGAGTCTCGGTCCGACACACTGTTTTAAACTGCCAGGAACTTTCAGTGGTCATAATGTATTGGCTTACCAGCGTATCGCTATTTTTATAATATGTGTGGATGTATGGATTCCGTTGCATTATCAACATAATATGGCAATATAAATTTCGACAATGAGGCAATGTTTCACGTCGTTATGAGCAAAGATAATTCAAAATAATTACAGAATGACAGCGAAACTGTTCATGTTGATTGAAGGGGCTCAGTGGTTAAGGCATTGGACTCTGCAGGAGGTGTGGTTATATTCTCATCTGGTCAACCAGATTAACGGTAACCATAGTTACCTAAATAATGCCCGCATCTCGTGGTCGTGCGGTAGCGTTCTCGCTTCCCACGCCCGGGTTCCCGGGTTCGATTCCCGGCGGGGTCAGGGATTTTCTCTGCCTCGTGATGGCTGGGTGTTGTGTGCTGTCCTTAGGTTAGTTAGGTTTAAGTAGTTCTAAGTTCTAGGGGACTGATGACCATAAATTTAAGTCCCATAGTTCTCAGAGCCATTTGAACCATTTTTGAACCTAAATAATATCAGAAGATTGTCAGAATGGTTCTTTTGAGTAAATCACGTTCGTTTCCTCCTTATAAAACTAAGCAAGTGCCTTACCTGTGATGGTTAGAAAAATACAGAGTACTCATAAATTTAGACGACATTGTTTATGGCGTGCAGCGATCTGGTGCGATGTGGTGGCGGGGCCAAAAATCCTGAAGATGGCTTTAACATAAGCCGAAACTGGTATATAAACAATTATTATTGCGATCTCGACTGTTGATTTTAACCTAAATAGAGTATGCTGTCTGAAAAGGAAGTGAAGCACCTGGAATGAGACTAGGAAACGAAATGAAATTTCATTGGTTGAGAGGGTGTGTGATATTATCGCAGTGACTACAAAACCTAATCAAACTGACAATGAACATGACAGTATGAGCCCATTTATCAGTCTGACATCGGACTCCTTTTGGCCTGGACGCGTGCACTAATTCGGTTGGGCGCTGTGTCATAAAATCGTATCCTCTCTTGGCCCACAACTGTTGAAACTGTTCGTTGGTATTCTGTATACTGGCACTTGGACAGAGGTGACGCCCAAGGTCGTCCCACACATTTTCTATCGGGGACAGCCCTGGGGATCTTGCCAGTCACGGGGGTCCCTCAACGTAGCTCACACAGTTCACAGAGACACGTACCATCTGTAACGAGCATTATCCTGATGAAAAATGCTACCACGATACTGTCGCCTCAGAGGTAACACACCAGGACGCAGGGTGTCTGTGACGTCCTGTTGTGCCGTCAGAGTTCCCGCAGTCAACCCCAGCTGTTCGAATGGTTCAAATGGCTCTGAGCACTATGGGACTCAACTGCTGTGGTCATAAGTCCCCTAGAACTTAGAACTACTTAAACCTAACTAACCTAAGGACAGCACACAACACCCAGCCATCACGAGGCAGAGAAAATCCCTGACCCCGCCGGGAATCGAACCCGGGAACCCGGGCGTGGGAAGCGAGAACGCTACCGCACGACCACGAGATGCGGGCAACCCCAGCTGTAACCAGAAGTCTTACTGCATGGCTCCGTACATCATCATGCCAAGTGTAACAAAGCTGTGCCTCTCGAAAACATTTGAATAACGGGACTTATCACCATGTCGCCGACGAACTCGCTGACGATGCTCATCCGTTGTAGTACAGAACTGTGATTCGTTGCTAAACACAATGTGACGCCAGACAGAAATAGCAGGGATTCCATTACTTGCTCTCCGGGGGCAGGCGCAGATGTGAAGTGGTAACGATGTGTTTCGTACGGCTGTCCTCCCTCGTGGTAACCCAATGCGGCCGACCTGAACCTTGTCGACGAGTATGCCTGCCATCACGTTCCCATGCACTCCAACATCGGGCCACTGTCACATCCAAATGGCCCATAAATCCGGATATTGATCGATTCGGGCAACAGGCCAAATGGAAGCTCACGACGAGAACCCTTTCAAACTTTGTCAGGTGCCCGTAACGCTGTCTCACTCGAGTACGTGGCAAATCCGTGTCCTTCACTGTGATGGCTCAACATCTGGCGCTGTGTACGCCCCTATCAGGCCTAGTAACAACACTAAACACGAACAACAGTAATGCACTCTGGTGGCCATTCTATTTGTCACAGAAAATTAATACTCTAATCATCTATATAACATCTACATCTAAATCTACATCTACATAGATACTCCGCAAGCCACCGTACGGGGCGAAGCGGAGGGTACTCTGTACCACTACTAGTCATTTCCTTTCCTGTTCCACTCGCAAACAGAGCGAGGCTACAACGATTATCTATACGCCTCCTTATGAGCCGTAATGTCTCGTATCTTATTTTCGTGGTTCTAACGCGAAATGTCTGTTGGCGGCTGTAGAATCGTTCGGCATTCAGCTTCAAATGCCAGTTCTCTAAATTTTCTCAACAGTGTTTCCTGAAAAGAACATCGCCTTCCTTCCAGAGATTCCCATTTGAGTTCCCGAAACATCTCCCTAACATTTGCGTGTTTTCCCAGCCTACCAGTAAGAAATCTAGCAGTCCGCCTCTGAATTTCTTCGGTGTCTTCCTTTAATCCGCCCTGGTACGGATCCCAAATACTCTAGAAGTACCCAAGAACAGGTCGCAGCAGCGTCCTATATGCAGTCTATTTTACAGATGAACCACTCTTCCCTAAAATTCTCCACCGGCCGGAGTGACCGAGCGGTTCTAGGCGCTACAGTCTGGAACGGCGCGACCAGTACGGTCGCAGGTTCGAATCCTGCCTCGGGCATGGATGTGTGTGATGTCCTTAGGTTAGTTAGGTTTAAGTAGTTCTAAGTTCTAGGGGACTGATGACCTCAGAAGTTAGGTCCTATAGTGGTCAGAGCCATTTGAACCATTTTGAACCTAAAATTCTCCCAATAAACCGAAGTCGACCATTCGAATTCCCCACCACAGTTCTCACATGCTCGTTCCATCTCATACTGCTTTGCCATGTTACGCCCAAATATTTAAACGACTTGATTTTGCCAATCAGGACAGCAGTAATATTGTATCCAACCATTACAGGTTTGTTCTTCCTACTCATTCAGTGACGCCTTTGGGCTGAGGATGAGACGGCGGCCGGTCGGTACCGTTGGGCCATCATGGCCTGTGCGGGAGGAGTTTAGTTTAGTTTAGTTTAGTTCTTCCTACTCATCCGCATTAACTTAAGCTTTCCACATTTATGGTTAGCTGCCATTCTTCAAACCAACTGGAAATTTTGTCTATGTCGTCTCGTATCTTCCTACAGTCACTCAACATCGACACCTTGTCGTAAACCACGGCGTCATCAGCAAACAACCGCAGATTGCTGTCCACCTTGCGCGACAGATCATTTATGTATACAGAGAACAACAGTGGTCCTATCACACTTCCCTGGGGGACTCCTGACCATACCCTTGTCTCCGATGAACACTCGCCGTCGAGGACAACGTACTTGGTTCTTTTACTTAAGAAGTCTTCGAGCCACTCACATATCTGTGCACTTATTCCATATGCTCATACCTTCGTTAACGGCCTGCAGTGAGGTACCTTCCGGAAATTTAGAATTATGGATTCTGCCTGTTGTCCTTCACCCATAGTTTGCAGTATATCGTGTGAGAAAAGGGTAAGCTGAGTTTTCATGAGCGATGACTTCTAAAACCAAGCAGATTCATGCGCATAAGCTTCTCATCACCAAGATAGTTTTGCCGGCCGCGGTGGTCTCGCGGTTCTAGGCGCTCAGTCCGGAACCGCGCGACTGCTACGTTCGCAGGTTCGAATCCTGCCTCGGGCATGGATGTGTGTGATGTCCTTAGGTTAGTTAGGTTTAAGTAGTTCTAAGTTCTAGGGGACTGATGACCATAGATGTTAAGTCCCATAGTGCTCGGAGCAATTTTTTGAACCAAGATAGTTTATTATACTCGAACTGAGAATACTTTCAAGGATTCTGCAGGAAACAGAAGTGTGTCGATTGTGTGAATTTGTACGCAGTTCATTGACATATGACCACGTTTCGTGTCTTCTGGATGCGTCTCTTTCTTTCTTTTTTTCTTTTCTCTCAAGCAGAGTATATAATTTATCTGATTAACAGCAAGGTAAAGTGGAAACGAAATTTTGTCAGAGAAAAGTAATATCGGCTTAGCTTAGCAGCATATGATTAGTGTCCGATGTTACCTCCAAGATTAACTCGTTAGAATCCTATCATTTAGCGGGTTAAGAAACCATGTATTTGCACTGAAAGTTGTGCATGCTCGTGTCGTGTGAATGAAACGATGACACAGACAGCGCTAGAATGTGAACCACCAGCAGATGGCGAGGGAGAGTAGTTTTTCTACAAAGATATTACGCTGAAGCGCCAAAGAAACTGGTATAGGCATGCGTATCCGACCGAATACAGAGGTATGTAAACAGGCACAATACGGCGCTGCAGTCGGCAACGCCTATATAAGACAAGTGCCTGGCGCAGTTGTTACATCCGTTACTTCTGCTTCAATGGCAGGTTATCAAGATCTATGTGAGGTTGAAAGTGTTGTTAAAGTCGGCGCACGAGCGATGGGACACAGTATCTCGGAGGTAGTGATGCAGTGGGGATTTTCCCGCACGACCATTTCACTAGTATACCGTGAATATCAGGAATCCGGTATAACATCAGATCTCCGACAGCGCTGCGGCCGGAAAAAAGATCCTACAAGAAAAGGACCAACGACGACTGAAGAGAATCGTTCAACGTGACAGAAGTACAACCCTTCCGCAAATTGCTGCAGATTTCAATGCTGGGCCATCAACAAGTGTCAGCTTGCGAACCATTCAACTAAACATCATCGATATGGGCGTCCAAAGTCGAAGGCCCACTAGTGTACCCTTGATGATCGCGCGACACAAAACTTACGTCTCACCTGGGCCCTTCAACACCGACATTGGGCTGTTGATGACTGAAAATATGATGCCTGGTCGGACGAGTCTCGTTTCAAATTGTATCGAACGGGTATGGAGACAACCACATAAATCCACGAACCACACATGCCATCAGGAATTGTTCAAGCTGGTGGAGGCTCTGTAATGGTGTGGGGCGTGTGCAGTTGGAGTGATAGGGGACCCCTGATACGTCTAGATACGACTCTAACTGGTGACACGTACGTAAGCATCCTGTCTTACCACCCGCATCCATTCATGTCCATTGTGCATTCGGACGGACTTGGGCAATTCCAGCAGGACAATGTGACACCCCAAACGTCCAGAATTGCTACAGAGTGACTTCAGGATCACCATTCTGCGTTTAAACACATCCGCTGGCCGCCAAACTCCACAGACATGAACATAATTGAGCATATCTGGGACGCCTTGCAACGTGCTGTTAGGAAGAGATCTCCAACCCCTTGTACTATTAAGGATTTACGGAGAGCCCTGCAGGATTCATGGAGTCAGTTTCCTCCAGCACTATTTCAGACATTAGTCGAGTCCATGGTACGTCGTGTTGCGACACTTCTGCGTGCTCGCGGCATCTCTACACGATATGAGGCAGGTGTGCCAGTGTCTTTGGCTCTTCAGTATACTTCATAGGTCTATTGTCTCATCAGTTTTCGTGCCTTGCTTGTTTGTCTGAGATTCATAAAGGGGGAAAACGGTCGATGAAAAAGAAAAATATGAAGGGTTGCTGCAAGTTCCGGTACAGGTTCATTTTGTCAATAGAAAAACGATGAAGATATGCTCAGTACAGTCTATTTAGACAACATACAAGAACGCTCCAAGCCACATGTGAAGACATTGCTTTGATATTTAGAGAATCTTTTTCCCAGAAGGTCTGATGAGCAAAACTCTGTGCTGTACGACAGGTTACTGTAAAATCAGGGTGAGAGGAAGCATATATAGAAACGGTCAGTCAAACATTCTCTTCAACCACCTGAAATCGATACATCCTGGTTCAAATGGCTCTGAACACTATGGGACTTAACTTCTAAGGTCATCAGTCCCATAGAACTTAGAACTACTTAAAGCTAACTAACCTAAGGACATCACACACATCCATGCCCGAGGCAGGATTCGAACCTGCGACCGTATCGGTCGCGCGGTTCCAGACTGTAGCACCTAGAACCGCTCGACACCCAGGCCGGCTGTACATCCTAGTGATGGCATGAATAATCTCGTGTCCAATGTTTATGGACTCAGCTACTCTACATTATGCTGCGACATAAGGTGTGTTACTGCAGATAGAAAAAGGTTTTAGCTGCAGGAAGTCTAATAAGATGGGAGACACAACGAAAATTATGTAAGCTTAAGCGTATCGGGAGCGAGCCAAATAAAACGTAAATCCGAATCCAAAAGATCCTACTACGTTTACAACCATAAAGATGTATGTGAAATTATCGGATGAAAAGAATTTAAGGATTAAGATGAATGTGAGTATAAAATCAACTAATACCACTTTTACGTATGTCTGTTGATAACCAGTTCTGTCAATCCTCTGAATACGGCTGAAGTATTAAATTATATTTCTGAATGAAATTTAAGACAAATACTGTCACAGTACCCATTCTCTACTGACATCACTACCGTTCATAGAATTCTTAAAATACTGGAATTGTGCTTTGGAGCAACAGTGTCTACTTTGATCATCCTCTGTTAGGTTTTCTGCTGTTTCCCTTAATCATTTTCGGAGCTGCCACTTCTTCGCATCCTGTCATATGACCGTCATCTATAGGATATTAAACAGAAACTTAATACTTAAGAGTTTTGCAAAACTAGAAACAAAAACTGATGTTTTTAATGCGAATATCATAAAAGCTGCACCTTTGACTCCTAAGTGTTGAACGGCAGCATAAGGCGTCCCTGTTTAGTGTCGCACTAAGGTGTTCAAGATGTCATCGAAATAAGACGAGCGAGCAGCTGCAATGATTTCAGGAGGTCGTTGGCTAATCCGAAATACTTCGCTTGCAGTTGTAACAGATATAAAGTGATCTGAAATAATATGAGCTCAGCAGATCTTTAATGCATTGATATGTTTCGTAAAAAGAGCGGAACTTTTCTTAAGCAGCGTGACTATTTCTAAGCGCGATTCCCATAGTGTTTTTTATTTTTATTTATTTATTTTTTAACGTAGTGCGACCAGTTCTAGAATACTGCTTCAGTCTTTGTGTCCGTATCTAGTAGGCATGACAGCAGACATCGAATGAATTCAGAGCCGGCCGGAGTCGCCGAGCGGTTCTAGGCGCTACAGTCTGGAACCGCGCCACCGCTACGGTCGCAGGTTCGAATCCTGCCTCGAGCATTTATGTGTGTGATGTCCTTAGGTTAGTTAGGTTTAAGTAGTTCTAAGTCTATGGGACTGATGACCTTAGATGTTAAGTCCTATAGTGCTTAGAGCCATTTGAAGCATTTTGAATGAATTCAGAGACTAGCTTCTTAGACCGTAACAGATTCGTATAGCGCGTATGAAAGTGTAACAGGAGTGCTCGGGGAAATTAAATGGGAATCCTCGGAAGAAAGACGACGCAGTTCTCGCGAAACCGTGTTGGCGAAATTCGGAGACTCTGTGTTCGAAGACATGTGACTACGAGGGGTATTCAATAAGTAATGCAACACATTTTTTCTGACAGCAGGTTGGTTTTGTTGAGGATTCCAATACACAGTATTATTCTACTGTCTTCTGACTACAGAGCCGGCCGCTGTGGCTGAGCAGTTCTAGGCGCTTCAGTCCGGAACCGCGCTGCTGCTACGGTCGCAGGTTCGAATCCTGCCTCAGGCATGGATGTATGTGATGTCCTTTGGTTAGTTAGGTTTAAGTAGTTTTAAGTCTAGGGGGCTGATGACCTCAGATGTTTAGTCCCTTAGTGCTCAGAGCCATTTGAACTACTCTTCTAACTACAGAACATTTCAACATAATCTCCGTTCAGTGCGACGGCTTTACACCGCGTTCTGGGATGGCCGATATGGCCGTATGGTACCCCTCAATTGGTCGTCGTCGGAGTCAACGTCTTGTATTGTATGGAACTGGGGACATTGACACGACGGAGAGGCTTCGCCTCCGCCGTAGCCCGCAGTGCCGCAGTGGGACCTCCCCCCCGGAATTATGGTGTACGCGTATGTGGAGGAATTGTTTGCGCAGCAATCGCCGACATAGTGTAACTGAGGCGGAATGAGGGGAACCAGTTCCCGCATTCGCCGATGCACATGGAAAACCGCCTTAAAACCATCCTAAGACTGGCCGGCACACGGGACCTCGACACTAATCCGCCGGGCGGGTTCGTGGCGGGGACCGGCACACCTTCCCGCCTGGAAAGCAGTGCATTAGAAAGCACGGCTAACCGGGCGGGCTAGCCAGCGTCGTAATGCATAAACAATCTACCTATCACCCATGTAATTCTTCCGACGGACGGTGATCCGAGCTATAGCGTAGATGAGGAAAGTCCGATGAAGTTTTGGGAGCTCGTCTCGAGTGCTCAGACTTGTGAGAGATGTTGCGTTGTCATGGAGAAGTTCGTTCGATCACCTGGAATGACGCTGCCCGCGCGTTGCAACGTTATTGTAGTCACAGATGGTGCGGCCGGCCGGCAGGCACGCGGAACATCGGACGAGACGCCGAACGACTTAACGACTTACCGTGCTTTTGTTCATTGCAAAGTCTCCGTGTACATTCTGTAATCGCCTATGAACATCCGCGATGCTCTGGTTTTCCGCCGAAAGAAACGCAATGACAGCTTTCAGCTTGGATGTACCTCCGTTACAATCGCCATTTTGAAGGCTTCGTATAGCGCCGCCACCTACCAGAACTTCATTAAACTACAGAGGCTGATGCGGAAATATCCACGATGTTCCAAAACAAATTTCACATTTTTCCAATCGAAATTAGCAGGAAAATAAGTTGGAGTACTTATTGAACGCCCATCGTATTATGCTGCTACGAGCGTATGTATATCTTGCTTAGGGATAATGAGAAGAGGATCAGAGAGATTAGGGCGCTTACAGAAGCATATAGAGAGTCACTTTTTCCTCACTCGTTTTGCGAATGGACAGTCATTTTTTCCTGACTCACTTTGCGAATGGAGTGGGGAAGAAATTCGATAATATTGGTAAGATGCATTCTCTACACGCACTTAGAAGTAAACACAAACGTGCTGACAAATGCAACGCGCAGGTGTGTTTTTTATTTACTTACTTTACTGGGAGTTCTTATTGACTATCCTACACGTTGCGTAGAAATGATCGAGTATTGAGGAGTATTAAAACATTTGTATTTACAGTGTGTGACTGCAGGCAGTTCAATTTTAGGTAACAGAAATTTGAGGGAAGTCAAGACAGTTTTTTCTAGGACAAATGAAGTTTAACGTTCCCTTATGACGATTGCATATGTGGCACGTTCTCGACATCCGACTTCTCTGTTTCCCTGAAGAAAAAGTAGGTACTATTGACAGTGCCGTCATACAAGTCCATTCAAGCTAGAATTTTTGGGAGTGATCGTATGAACGGCTACATGATATCCTGAAAGAAGTTCTGCACACGAAGGCAATGGCCGAGTGACGTGCGCCTTGTTTCTTGCTTCAGATAAAACCGTTCGAGAAAGTACATCTCAACATATTCGAAAAATTGATGCATTATCCGAAGAACACGCACTATGTGACTCCTGACGAATCTTGAATCCATTTTTAAAACCCAGAGACAAAACTTCTGAAAGCTGTGAATGCGGAAGTTCACTAAAGAAGCAAAAACTGTTTTGTTATCGGGAAAATTTATGACAATTTATTATTAAAACTCCTAAAACATAATCATGATTGAGAATTGGGAAAATAGTATAACACTGATTGGCTCTTTTTATGTGGCGTTGTTGAAAAGTTTACGGATTGAGTTCAAGCCAAGCAACAGAAATTAAATCACAAAACAGTGCTGGTGCACCACGAACATACGCCTTTCCAAAAGTGGGCGTTTGATGGTGAAGTGCACGGGCCTGATTTTGAAATAGTTCCTCATCTCATCTACTACAGAGATTTGTTCCCGTGTGACTTATCTGACCTCACAAATGTGCTCCAAAGATAAAAACTTTCATCTAACGAATAGATTATCTATGCTGCCAAATCGTGTTATGCAAAGTGGGGAAACTGATTTTTGAGAGAAGAAAACAACACTTAACTTTGCTGAATCTAATTTAGTGAACTCGACAGATGTTATATTCAGACATATTAAAGATGATATTCGTTATATTTTTTACCAAACTTATAAATCAACTTTTTATGGAAAATTAAATTGATTTCGAAAAGTGGCTGAAGTCTAGTTATCTTCTGGTAGCAACTACGAGCAGCAAAGAGCTATATGATTCTGATGTTCAAAAGAAATGTAAATACCTATGAAACGAAGCTAGTCACGAGAGGCGGACACTCCAGTATAAAATGAGGTGAGGAGTATTCTGTTGTCAGCAGAGAAGAAAGAACAGCAGAATCGTTCGGTCAAGAGAGCTCAGTGACTTCGAACGTGGACTAATCACTGGATGTCACCTGAGTAACAGATCAATTAGGGATATTTCAACCATTCTCAAGCTGCACAGTTCGATTGTTGGTGATGTGGTTCTGAAGTGGAAACGTGAAGGAAGAACTACAGGTAAACCACGATCAGACAGACTTCATGCACCGACGAACGGGGACCGTCGAGCACTGCGGAGGGTGGTTGTAAAAAATCACTTGAAAGCAGAGGAGGGAATCACCCGCGAGTTCCAAAGTGCTGCTAACAGTCCAGCTAGCACAGTAGTGGTACGTGAGGAGTTAAAAAAAACGGTGATCAATGGTGGAGCAGCTCCGCTTGAGATACACATGTTTGTACTCGGTGCTAAGCGACGCTTGAGGGGGTGTAAAGAGTGGATGAGGAAACACGTGTGGTTTCGAGTGATGAATCACGCTATACCTGGTGGCAGTCCGAGAGAAGTTTTTGGGTGGGGAATGCCTGAAGAGCATTACGTGTCACAATTTAGTGCCAACAATGAAATACGGACATGTGTTGTTAGGGTTTGGGGTTCTTATCGTGGTTAGAGTGTGGTCCTCTTATTATGCTTAGGCAAACGCTAAATGCGGAAGGACATAAACACATTTTACAACACTGTGAACTGCATAGAGTAGAGAAACATTTCGGAGACGATGATTGTTGGCTTAAACATGACAGTGTACTCTGCCATAAAGCAGCAGCTATGAGGCAATGGTGTGTGGATAACACTCCTGAAAAAGGACTGGCTTGCCGAGAGTCTCGACTTAAAACCAATGGGAAAACGTTCGGATGAGCTAGAACGTAGATTTCGCTGCAGATCCCACCGTCTAACCTTGTCTGGTTTCGGGTTGGGTTGGGTTGTTTTGGGGAAGGAGACCAGACAGCGAGGTTATCGGTCTCATCGGATTAGGAAAGGATGGGGAAGGATGTCGGCCGTGCCCTGTCAAAGGAACCATCCCGGCATTTGCCTGGAGCGATTTTGGGAAATCACGGAAAACCTAAATCAGGATGGCCGGACGCGGGATTGAACCGTCGTCCTCCCGAAAGCGAGTCCAGTGTTCTGGTTCGCGGCTTTTGGGGAAGAATGGGCTGCCATTCCTCAACAGACATTCTAACAACTCATTGAAACTGTGTGCCGGACCGAGACTCGAACTCCCGGGCAAGTGCTCTACCAACTGAGCTACCCAAGCACGTCTCACGCCCCGTCCTCACAGCTTTACTTCCGCCAGTATCTCGTCTCCTACTTTCCAAACTTCACAGAAGCTCTACTGCGCATCTGTAGAACCAGCACTCCTGGAAGTGCTAGTTCTGCAAGGTTCGCAGGAGAGCTTCTGTAAAGTTTGGAAGGTAGGAGACGAGATACTGGCAGAAGTAAAGCTGTGAGTACCGGGCGTGAGTCGTGCTTCGGTAGCTCAGATGGTAGAGCACTTGCCCGCGAAAGGCAAAGGTCCCGAGTTCGAGTCTCGGTCGGGCACACAGTTTTAATCTGCCAGGAAGTTTCATATCAGCGCACACTCCGCTGCAGAGTCAAAATCTCATTCTGGAAACATCCCCCAGACTGTGGCTAAGCCATGTGTCCGCAATATCCTTTCTTCTAGTAGTTTTAGTTCTGCAAAGTTCGCAGGAGAGCTTCTGTGAAGTTTGGAAAGTAGGAACGAGGTACTGGCGCAAGTAAAGCTGTGAGGACGGGGCGTAAGTCGTGCTTGGGTAGCTCAGATGGTAGAGCACTTGCCCGCGAAAGGCAAAGGTCCCAAGTTCGAGTCTCGGTCCGACACATAGTTTTAATCTGCCAGGAGGTTTCATATCAGCGCACACTCCGCTGCAGAGTGAAAATCTCATTCTGGAACTTATTGAAAGTGTACCCAGCACAGTTCAAGCCATCATAAAGGCGAAGCATGGACATACCCCTATTAATGTCCAGCAATAGGAATCCGGATACTTTTGATCAGATAGTGTGCATATTTTCTGCATGTCTTCAAAGTACTGTACGTATAAATTAAGAAAAATTGTTAGATGTGTTCCTGGATGGTTCTGTTTGGCCGAAAAACAAAGTCGCAGCACTGGCACCAAAACAGTTCTGATTTTGTTTTAAGCAGTGTGTTGCGTAGCAACGCAATTCAAAGAATCTAGGGAATAGTTTTTGAAGCTGTGGAGTTCTGTGCGTTTCTTGTAAATGCATTAACTACATTAAGGCGCTATTAAATTTTCTATTTCTGGCAATTTAGGGGAGAGTGGGGTAATTGCGAAGAATTGGGGGTGAACTGAAAGAAAACAAAACCATATAGAGTTATGAATACTATTTATTACTGAAACTTTGCTTAAACGAATAAATCTTAAGTTCGCGTAATCAACGTAGATAAATTTTCAGTTCACAATCAAATATTAACAACAATAATAAATCACTGGTGTCAGGGATTACCCTACAGAGCGTGGAGTAGTTGCAGATGGTGTGTGGGGTAACCACGGACCCTGTCTAATCATCACATAAGTCACAGATAAATCTTCTTGATGTACTTTCACCATTCATGCGGCTTTCGTGGGCCCATAAATTACATTTGTAGTATTTTATCCAATCTTCAGTGGAAGGATCTTCACAAATTAGGCCATAATACTCATTCTCTGTCGCACCTGCTTCATTGACCTTTTTCTTCATGCGTGGTATGTCCTTTTCTTGAACCTTCACCTAAATGTTATCATCTGCAAATGCTTGAAGGTTCTTTACACCTTTCCTACCTTTAGGGAAACGTATAGGATTTTCATTTTCTTTCATCTGGTCCTTATTGTTTCTACTTTTTCCTTTTTTTATTCTAAAGTATCTTTCATGGGAGAATTGGTTATTATAGCTGAATTTCGTTCCCCGACTTTTTTTTCTTTCGAATGTGGCAGTTTGGAACATTAGAGGCCTAACAATACTTGCAAGTAGATTGATTTGTCCACTGCAGCTGCTGCGCTTACTGCCTCTGATGCACATTAAATGTCGATATTAGGCGTATCAGCGTATCAAGTGTCACTGCTCCTTGCACATTTGATGTCAATGCTACCTGTGCATCAGGTGTCACTGATGTCACATCTACGAAATGTTCATCCAGTTTAGTTGTACCTATTGACCAAATACCAGCTGCCCGGAAACTGTTTGCTGCTTGATACTGCTGATGTGATTGAAGGCTTTCCTGAAAAGTTCGACAATTTCATACTACGTAATTCGTCGGCCTGCATCTGAATCCCTGTACGAGTCACATTATCTGTTGTGTGAAGATTTGAGAGGTCCAAAATATGTCAAGTCCAGAGGATGCATACGAGGTGATGTTTGCGGTGGAAGGGATAACAATATTATTCAATTCTGGTGACAAAGCAGATAGTAGGCAAGACTAGCGTGACTTTCATGACTGTCTAAAATAAGTAGAGTTGGTTCTGCAACAGCCGATTTAGCATAAGACATGAAGTGGTGTAGTGTATTTACGAATAGCTTCTCGTTGATCCAACCCGAATCAGTAACTGCTGGCATCATATCAGCATTGCCTCCGCGCATTAACTGAGCATTCATTCGCTTCCTTTTAAAAATAAAAAAACCGAGGAACGTACTTTCCTGAAGCACTAAATGCGCAAAAATATTTCGTTGTAGTGCTTCTTTCACCACTTGTTGCCTTGCCTACGTTTTTCCCTTTGGTACTAAAATCCTTGAATTTCTTTGGACGTTAGAAATTCCTGTCTCATTAACAGTGTAAATACGATTAGCATAAAAGTGGCTTTTTGATTACAAAGCTTGCAGATTGTTAAACATTTTAACTTCCGTCTCATTAAAAGCTGTTATTCTACTAATGGAAGTACACTCAGGTTTCCGTAACGAAATATTAGTATGCCTTTTTTAAATCCGTAGAACCAGTCTTTTCCTGTCATTTGGCATGTTTTATCAGAATTGTGCATCAAATTATTTACTTTAACAAATTTGAAAGATATACTGGTGACCAAAATTAAAGCAACAAACGGAAATTTAGCAAGGTTGCGTTTATTTTGCAACAAAACAGTATAAAAAGCTGATAGTAAAGTAGAAACAATGTAAAGAATACAGAACGTAAACAACTGCAACGTGTATAGCGATAGACAAAAATGTTCTTCGTTGTTTCCAACTTAATGGATTTGCACATACATTCCGACAACTGGTTAACGTGCTCAGTACGGGTTGTGACCACCTCTGGCACCAAAACAAGACGGATAATGACCGGGCGTGCTGTAATTGATGTCATCAACCTCATATTGAGACAAAGACGCCTATTATTACTGCAGAGCTACTCGCAACTCTTGGATTGTGGTCGGTGGATGCTGACGTGCTGAATCCCAGACATGCTAGTAGATCTCAGACATGCCCCATGAGATTCAAATCGGGAGGGCAAACAGACCACGCCATGCGTGCAATATCGCCCGTAATCAAGAAAACACCCGTCCTCTATGAGGTCGAGCATAACGTCCGTTAATATGAAGTCTAGGCCTACGGCACCTCGCAACAGGACCCGAGATCTCGTAACGATGCCTGACACTAGTTAAACCTTGCCGATTCACCAGCACAATTTCATGAAGAGGTGTTAGAGTGGTCAACATAATACCTACCCATACCATTAGGTATCCTCCTCGATATCGGACTCTTTCCGCAATGTTTTAGTCCAGAAATCGTGTTCTACGTTCCCTCCAGATGTGAATCCGTCGAAAATCACTCTCCAGACCAAATCGGGACTCAACTGTGAAAAGAACATTGGCCCAATGTTCGACCGTCCAGGTAGCATGTTGACAGTTCCAATCTAGACATTCCCTTATGCAAAGACGCTTCAGAGGTACACATAGAGCAGGTCTCTGACAATAAAGGCCACTCTTCCGAAGCCTTCTCTACACCGTTTGCCTCCATACAATACCTCCAGTGGATGCTGCAAGGTTAGATGCCGGTTGCCGTGCAGTACTAAGGCGGCGCCGTCGTGCCATTCCAGCCAAATAACGGTCCTCTCTTTCTGATGTCATACGTGGTCGGCCCTGCTCTGGTTTTCGGGATACAGTTCCGGTCTCCATAAACTGTTGCCACATCCGAAAAACAACAGAACGATTCACGTTAAGCCATCGAGCCACATTAGTTTGCGACTGTCGCGCTTCCATTCTTCCTATGGCCCTCCACCGCAGAGAGTCTCTTAGGCGTGTTCTCCGCGCTATATTGCAACGTCTATGATTGTGTATACAGCGATTGTGGGTGTGGAACTACCAGGAAAACACCAACCGGTTTGATAGATGCCCTGGCGTCATCATTTGAGTGGTTGTCCGTTGAACCGGAATGCCATTTTCCGTGCAGAACGCGGTCGTACGGACATGTGTTGACAGTTTGTGTTATTATATCGTGAATTAGACACAGGACGGGGAAACAGCGGCTTGTTGCTTTAATTTTCGACACCAGTGTATTTTTCGTACTATCTATATGGTTAACCCATAAAATAGTTTGTTATATTTTGAGATATGTTTTTCTGGTTCTCTTTCTTGTTCTTCGGAAAATTTAGCTTTACGTCCAAGTCTTGGTTCCTGTATAACTTCTCCAACATAGCCAACCGTATGTGTCCGCCATTATCCGACGTCCGTGGTTCCCACGTTCTCCCCTAACGGAATTTTATATGAAATTGGTGAAACCTTGTAAGGAATCGGCTTCTCCATCTACAAAAGTTAAAAATATGGCTACTCAGCTCAAACGTGGCCCTAATTGTCTTGAAGTTGATCTCCGTGAACGATTCTCAAAACTGCAAGATGAAAATGTGGTGTCACCGCCAGACACCACACTTGCTAGGTGGTAGCCTTTAAATCGGTCGCGGTCCGTTAGTATACGTCGGACCCGCGTGTCGCATCAGTGATTGCAGACCGAGCGCCGCCACACGGCAGGTCTAGAGAGACTTCCTAGCACTCGCCCCAGTTGTACAACCGACTTTGCTAGCGATGGTTCACTGACAAAATACGCTCTCATTTGCCGAGACGACAGTTAGCATAGCCTTCAGCTACGTCATTTGCTACGACCTAGCAAGGCGCCATTACCAGTTACTATTGATACTGAATCATGTACAGTCAAGAGCGACGCTCATCATTAATGGAATAAAGTTAAGTATTCTACCAGCTACGTCCGTTTTTCTAAAGTCTAATTTCCTTGCCCTGTTCCAGACCTCACGCCAGCCTGCGTGAGCTAAAACGCGTGCCTTTCAGCTTCCTCTAGTACCCGGTGTTGGCTCTCCTGCCAACCCACAACAGAAAACACCGAGAAAATGTACATACGATATTGGACGATCGACGATTAAAGTTGTATGGAATTCTTGACGTCATAGTAATGACAGAAGAATGGATGCTCTAGCTCTTACACGAAGTATTCACTGTAGAAGATCTCGTCCGGTTTGGGTGCTGCATTTAATGAATGCCATCCGAAAGTGAGAATACGCACATATTTCTGACAACGATAAGACAACTTCAAAAAGAATTCAGCTCATTTTGTGGGTCAGTTTGTTAACGTGGGTGAGACACGAATCGAAAATTTAACATGAGAAAAGAAACAGCAGTCAGAGCAGAGACTGTTAGTCGGGTGACCTAAACTAAAAAAGCAAAGGACGACTTCATCTGCCGGAGAGTTTATCGCTAGTGCTTTTTTTTTTCAGCAACAAATGATACTAGGCAAGTCTTCAGAACGAACTGGATGAAAACAAACACGAACCGGCCGGTATGGCCGAGCGGTTCTAGGCGCTTCAGTCCTTAGGTTAGTTAGGTTTAAGTAGTTCTAAGTTCTAGGGGACTGATGACCTCCGCTGTTGAGTCGCATAGTGCTCAGAGCCATTTGAACCATTTTGAAAACAAACACGTGAGAAGAGCCACACAT
The DNA here is from genome assembly GCF_023864275.1 of Schistocerca cancellata. Classification (NCBI taxonomy): domain Eukaryota; kingdom Metazoa; phylum Arthropoda; class Insecta; order Orthoptera; family Acrididae; genus Schistocerca; species Schistocerca cancellata. Next base: position 205,070,778 of record NC_064629.1, on the reverse strand, counting down.
TATAAATTCTCAAAAAGATATTTATACGACGTCAAAATAGAGATATCTGAATTACGAATTGTAGGAATATCTAACCTATTCACTAGATTTGGCAGCGTATGATTTTTTTCCACGTCGAAAGAAATTTCTGACTGGAAAACGTTTTGAGTTCAATGAAGCAGCTGTAGCACATACAAATAAATAATTGACACACCCATAATTTATTCACTATAGGAACTTTGGTTCAACTAAACTTAACATTAAAATCTCTCTACAGTCTTTTTAATAGCGTATCTTATTCGTTAATATGAATTAAGAAGCATATCAACTCTTTTGAAAATTGAAATACTTAAAGAAATACTTAAGAGCCAAGATCGCATTAAAATATTTATTTTCAATAGATGACCGGCTTCAACACTACTTTCCTGTCATCTTCGGATGGCATCCTTTTCAAAATTATGACATACATTTTGAAAATGTTGAAAATTTAAACAGTCTGGAAATGTAAGCTTACCACCAGTCTACCAGCAGACAGGTCACAATCAGTCAGCGTGTCATTAATAAAAATACTATTTACTATAATGCTGCCATGCAACTTTCGCCGACTACATGCGCCCACACACATGCTGGTCTAAAAATAATTATAAATAGTATTTTTATTAATGAAATGCTGATTGGTTGTGATCTACCTACTGGTAGAGCTTGCATTTCCAAACTATTTAAATTTTCAGCTTTTTAAAATATACATCATAATATTGAAAATGATGAGATCCGAAGAAGACAGCAGAGTACTCTTGACACTGGTTATCAATTCGAAATAAATAGTTGAATGCGAGCTTGGCTCTGAAGTATTTCTTCAACTATTAGAATCTGTAGATCACCCTCTGATCAGAATGTCTGTAATATATTATCTTATACAAATGTAAGAAAAAATATGTGGTGATACTTAATTACTGTGTCACAAGCAACAGAAATCAGCAAAATTCACATTTGCAGGGTGACTCCAAAGTAAATGTACACAATTAGTGGGTGTAATGAATGTATGAAAATAAGTGTAAAACGTTAAATAAAGTTGTGACGGACACTGCTTTATTTCCGAGTTGTGATGCATAGTGTCATTTGTGGTAGGCACATCATGAGTCAGTGCAGGCCTTTGGGGTGTCGTGTTCTCCTGAAAATCGACTGATGTTGCTTTGTACATCCGTCTACAATGCTTGGTAGATTCTGTCATGAAGTGCCTTCGCGTACTTGACTTCTGTGTGGTCTGTTGTATTCAACGGTGCTGTTGTCGTGTAACAGCACTAAACGTACTATGTAGTATGTACATTCATTGGGTCGGTAGTTCATAGACTGCAGTCGTTTTATCACCTTTGGTGTGGTATAGTGGACAATCAGTTACTCGGACAGCATTTTATTCCATAGCACCTGACTGGCAGAGTACCAACAATTGGAACTGAATTGGGTGGTTTCCTTCATGATGTCCCACTCGCTACACGAACCAGCTTACGGTTTACGCACTACGGTGGCCCTGCACATTTCAGTTGGGAGGCAAGAGAATACCTCGGTGTTACTTCTCCCGATAAGCGGGTTAGTCGTGCAAGTCAAGCTGCTTGGCCACCAGCTCTCCGGATCTTAACCCCCTGGACTTCTAACTTTGGGGCTGTCTCAAGGGGCCCGTGCATCGTGTTGCAGCTGAGAATGTAGCAAAACTACAGCAGCGAATTGAAAATGGCTGTGCAACTGTGCAGAATGAGATGAACACAGCCTGCAAAATTTCGAGAGCGGTAAGACGTCGAGCACGTCCCTTTGGTCTACATGGACATCATTCTGAAAATGCTCTGGGATTCATGTACTGTGTAACACGCCCGGGAGTACAAATGGTGGTGGTGGTGGTGGGGGGGTACTTTATACTGTTTGTCGTCTCGACCGTGCGCCCTATCCACACCACGTAGCTGATAGTTCGGTGGCGGTCGTATTGTTCTGCTCCACACTGCTGCTGGCTTGCCTGAAATTATCTATCGAAATATGCAAGCGAGTAAGGGGAGCCACTCAACGATAAGCACAACACTGTTCTACGTCTGGTATGAACATCTATATTCTGAGGCGATATGGAAATCACAGGTAAATGTTTATCCCAATTGACAGTCTTGATGATTATCTGTCCACACTGTCACTTGGACGAGCGTACGCGTACCGAACACGGCGCAGATGATTGTTGATGATGCGAAAGCCGAGTAATCGAACAAAAAATCTTACGCTCGCCACGCATACACAGATTTCTTTAGATACCAGTCCTCCCTGACACTAGTAACGATATAACACTGTCCATAAAGTTAATTTTTCAGTTCTCAGTTCTCACTTGTACGAGCGTGCGCGTAACCGTCGCGGCGCGGCTGATTGTTGATAATGCGGAAATGCGATGATCGAACGCGCGTTCTCACGCTCGCTACAAGACACTGGCACTTGACTGCACTCTTTTATGGTAACTAATTTCTACTGATTCACACCATTTCATTCTGGGAGACCGAACACGGCGCGTATGATTGATGCTGTACGACACGCAACAAGAGGATACACAAATACGTTGGCAGCAGCACTGCTCATTTTTAAATTACTTCTTGACTCACTTTCCTCTGAATCATTTGCTTATTTTATCACTTTACTGTAGTAGCACTTGAAGCATCACTTCAACTTCCATACTAACAATGCCTCTCACATGCAGAGCTACACACAACACAACATAACAGTTCCGTGTCCCGCGCTCGACTCTATAGACGCGGCTGCCCGCAAAGATACTCCACAACCAAGCCAGTGATATGTGTTGAATTTTGGGGCTCTTCGTGTCCTTACTGTCTGAGAATAATTAATTTTGTGTTGTTTGTGTTGCACTTGTGCTCCCTACTCTAAATCATAGCTCTGAAATAAAGCAATTTCAGACAAAACTTTATTTTACATTTCACGCTTATTTTGATGGATACATTACACGCACGAAATGTGTACGTTTACTTTAGAATCACGCAGTATATGATTCCGTCACACTGACATCGCAATGGAGGTCTTTTGTTACCCAACAGAAGCCTTGAAGATGAAAATATGCTTCGAATGTGTACTGGCAAATAACATACACTAACCTGAAGATAGCAGGCAGGCGTTATTATTAAATGTTGCATTTATTTCACCATATTGGTTTTGCAAAGAATAGCCACTATGGCTACAACGAAAAGAAGGAAGAAAGGAATATTTGGGTTTAACATTCCGTCCACAGCGGAGTCATTAGAGACGGAGCACAAGCTCGGATTGTTTCAAGAGTGGGGAATGGGATAGAAAATCGGCCGTGTTCTATCAGAAGGAAACATCACGGCATTTGCCTGGAGCTGTTTAAGGAAATCACGGAAAATGTAAATGTGGATGGCTGGACGCGGATTTGAACCGTCGTCCTCCCGAATGCGAGTTCTACATCTACATCTACATTTATACTCCGCAAGCCACTCAACGGTGTGTGGCGGAGGGCACTTGACGTGCCACTGTCATTACCTCCCTTTCCTGTTTCAGTCGCGTATGGTTCGCGGGAAGAACGACTGCCGGGAAGCCTCCGTGCGCGCTCGAATGACTCTAATTTTACATTCATGATCTCCTCGGGAGGTATAAGTAGGGGGAAGCAATATATTCGATACCTCATCCAGAAACACACCCTCTCGAAACCTGGACAGCAAGCTACACCGCGATGCAGAGCGCCTCTCTTGCAGAGTCTGCCACTTGAGTTTGCTAAACATTTCCGTAACACTACCACGCTTACCAAATAACCCTGTGACGAAACGCGCCGCTCTTCTTTGGATCTTCTCTACCTCCTCCGTCAACCCGACCTGGTACGGATCCCACACTGATGAGCAACACTCAAGTATAGGTCGAACGAGTGTTTTCTAAGCCACCTCCTTTGTTGATGGACTACAATTTCTAAGGACTCTCCCAATAAATCTCAACCTGGTGCCCGCCTTACCAACAATTAATTTAATATGTTCATTCCACTTCAAACCGTTCCTTACGCATACTCCCAGATATTTTACAGAAGTAACTGCTACCAGTGTTTGTTCCGCTATCATATAATCATACAATAAAGGACCCTTCTTTCTATGTATTCGCAATACATTACATTTGTCAATGATAAGGGTCAGTTGCCACTCCCTGCACCAAGTGCATATCCGCTGCAGATCTTCCTGAATTTCGTTGCAATTTTATAATGCTGCAACTTCTCTGTATACTACAGCATCATCCGCGAAAAGCCGCATGGAACTTCCTACACTATCTACTAGGTCATTTACATATATTGTGAAAAGCAATGGTCCCATAACACTCCCCTGTGGCACGCCAGAGGTTACTTTAACGTCTGTAGACGTCTCTCCATTGATAACAACATGCTGTGTTCTGTTTGCTAAAAACTCTTCAATCCAGCCACACAGCTGGTGTGATATTCCGTAGGCTCTTAGTTTGTTTATCAGGCGACAGTGCGGAACTGTATCGAATGCCTTCCGGAAGTCAAGGAAAATGGCATCTACCTGGGAGCCTGTATCTAATATTTTCTGGGTCTCATGAACAAATAAAGCGAGTTGGGTCTCACACGATCGCTGTTTCCGGAATCCATGTTGATTCTGGGTTTCCAGAAACGACATGATACGCGAGCAAAAAACATGTTCTAAAATTCTACAACAGATCGACGTCAGAGATATAGGTCTATAGTTTTGCGCATCTGCTCGACGACCCTCTTGAAGACTGGGACTACCTGTGATCTTTTCCAATCATTTGGAACCTTCCGTTCCTCTAGAGACTTGCGGTAGACGGCTGTTAGAAGTGGGGCAAGTTCTTTCGCGTACTCTGTGTAGAATTGAATTGGTGTCTCGTCAGGTCCAGTGGACTTTTCTCTGTTGAGTGATTTCAGTTGCTTTTCTATTCCTTGGACACTTATTTCGATGTCAGCCATTTTTTCGTTTGTGCGAGGATTAAGAGAAGTAACTGCAGTGCGGTCTTCCTCTGTGAAACAGCTTTGGAAAAAGGTGTTAAGTCTTTCAGCTCTACTTATGTCATCCTCTGTTTCAGTGCCATCACCATCCCGGAGTGTCTGGATATGCTGTTTCGAGCCACTTACTGATTTAACGTAAGACCAGAACTTCCTCTCAGTGCCATATACGGTAAACTGTCCTCGAAAATTATTACATCGAAAAATAATTGCATTTCCGACCTTAAAGCGCAGTCCCTGCTTGCCAGGCGAAATTATTTTCGCGTTAGCCTCACGATGTCCCGTCTACGCCATCTAGATCGGTTCGAAGTCAAACCGCAACTTGCCTCCCGTAGTCCACACAGGATTCGAAGTTAAGTGTTCGGTAGTCGGGTACGTGCTGGCGTGGCGATGTGATATCTACGGCGATTATGACGGGTGCGGAAGGTCTGTTAACAGCGCGAAGCGACGCTGAACGCACAAAAAGCCGGGTGCCGGGCCGTGCCGGGACACATGTTGTGGCGTTCGTCGACTCCCGCGGCGTCTTCAGTTGCAGCCCGCGACCAGCGCGGCCCGGCCGCCACCCGCAGCCGCTGCCGCTGCCGCCGCCTCCGCCGCCGCACTTCCGCCGCTCCGTACCAGACACTAATGTAAGGTGCCCAACGTCAAACCGCACTTTCCAATCTTCAATTGGCTTCACATATTGTGTATAATAGCATTATTTCTTGATACAAAATATTTTATAATTATATTAGTTTGGCTAGAACGATGAGCAACAATCGAGTCCTTCGCCATCTTCCGTAGCGTTTCGTCAACGCGATATATATAACTGGGTCAAGTATAGAGCCTTGAGGCCTCCCGGCTTGGTGCCTGTTAGAGTGGAACTGCTGAACGACATGCCTGATGTAAATAATACCATCATCATCCTGCAAAGCTATGCCTTATCGCTACATTCATTCTCCCCTGTTTTGCATCCTTTCCATAATTTTGGCCTTTTCATACTTCCACCAACTGTTCGAATATTGTCTTTCTTGGCCTTCCATTGGTTTTCTTTCAAACAAAATTTCTCTCGAATATATCTGTTAAAAACAGATTGTGTCTCAATAAATGCCCAAAATATTTGGTTTTCAGTTTTGAACAGCTTTTGTGAGGTTTGTTTGCTTATTGATCTTTTTCAGAATATCTTCGTTCCTTTTTCTTTGTGTTCAGCGCTATCCGAAGTCATAGTTTCACCAGATGTAAAGCGCATTTTGTCTGTCTCTAACAGTGTTCAGCTTTCACAGTCTTATAGGAGCACATTTAGATGAACGTCTTCATAAGCTGTTCTTACATTCTGAACAAAAGGAATTGTTCACACGTAGTTGACTTCATTAATTGAAAGCGAGTTTAGCTTTTGCAATTCTTTTTTTAATTGTAACGCTGAATCTTTCTCCTTCTGTAATTAACATATTTAATATAACAAAATTTATCAACTTTTTTCTGTTTTATTTCCTTCAAATTGGATGTCAGATGTCCTCCCCAGGCCGAGCGGTTGTAGGTGCTACAGTCTGTACCCGCCCGACCGCTAAGGTCGCAGGTTCGAGTCCTGCTTCGGGCATGGATGTGTATGATGTCCTTAGGTTAGTTGGGTTTAAGTACTTCTAAGTTCTAGGGGAATGATGACCACAGAAGCTAAGTCCCATAGTGCTCAGAGCCATTTGAACCATTTGTCCTCCTCATTTTCATTTGCTAACTATCATAATTTTCATTAGTTGACTATTACTTCTAGTTTTCTTAAATCGTTTATGAACTATTCTGTCAACAGTTGAAGTATTTATGTTGGGCGACTAGTTGCTAATCTTACTGGTTCATTATCCAGTCTGGCCTACTGAGGTTGCACTGATAGTGCCTCTTAACAAAGCAAGTGTGGACTGTGATATTCATTCTGCAAACATTTATAAACCATGTGTTGCCACTTTGATTTTTATTACTAAGATTAGGCGCTGTCAATGCAGCCTCAGTAGGCCACGCTTTAGAATGAACCTGTAATATTTGAAATTAGTCGCCTAATATAAATATTGCAACTGTTGACGGAATCGTTCATAAACGCTTTAAGAAATTTAATAAAGTTGCTGGTTCCCTGTCAACAAAATGGTGAAATGGAAAAAAATATTAATTTGAAGTTCAAGCTACTTCATAACTGCTGATAACTGAGATACTAGATTATGAATATGGCTTTCACTGCCAGCTGTTAAGGTAATATCATCTGCAAATCTTGTCCAGTGAAGGAGAATTCAGTTCTCTTAAACTTCAGATATTTTTTCTCTGAATATCTTTATAGCATTGTCGATGGAAAGCAAACAAATAAATCTTATATCTAATGTAAATGGTTTATTCATCTAGTGGATTAACGTTGAGCTCAAAACGAGTACGACAACTCTTAAGAAATGTAGCAACTAGTTTGTAGAGAAAGTTGCGACAGAATGTAGTTTTTCATTATAAAAAAAAAATCAAGTCATGGCTGCAGCAGTAATACGTCATGCCTAATACCCGTTACTTATGTATCACCAGTTCCACGCAATTCTTCGGTTAATCCTCAGTATAATTATTACAAATAAAAGAATAATTTAACGGACTGTTACGTAACTGTCGCGGGAGCCAGCAGAAAATGGTTGTGAGACCGTACTGTAACTGTACGCGACGTAGCTAACATCCACCTCGTACGTTCATATAAGGCTCGTTTATTCGTTTTCCCGGCATGAGGAAGACTATTTTTCAGTCTTAAATATCCTGAATAGAATTCATTTCAAGCCGCAAATAACTTATAAGTAGACTAAATGTAACGAACATGTAAAATGAGAGAAGTATTACTTTTATATATGCTTCTTCTTCGGTGGTGATTCAGACTGTGTATCACTCAACAGTTTGTCTAATTAAGCACGTCACTGTCTGCTTACACACTTTATCTCTGTTTATGTGGATGCCACATTTGTGGATGATAATAGATATTAATTTAAATGAATAAAACTTTTCCTGTATACTTTATTTAATACAGCGTGTTTGTGAACCCACTGGATAATAATATATCTAACGTTTAAAAAAAATGCCGTTTTCATTGCACTGATAATCTGCAGTTTGCAAAGATAAGATATTGTTTTAATAAACGTGAATATGAGATGCTTCTGGCAGCAGGAGGATGATTCATAAAATTGGTCTTAGGAAGTCGAAGAAGAAAGGTTAGTGCGATACATGCACTTGGTCGTCTCGAATCTTCATGGTCAGCATTGACACTGGTTCCTTTGCTCACAATAATAGCGCAGTTCCTAGACAAGTAATGTAATATCATGATAATCTGTCAGTACCAGATAAATTCAACCTAGAAAATTTTATGCTGCATGTAGAAGGCAGTAGATAACGAAAATAAGTGTACAAGTGAAAAAAATTTATCACGGAAATATTATCTGACTGACAAATTGTTATCAGTGAACATAAAAGCAATGAGATTTCAAGTTCCAAAATTATGTGGACATATATCAAACAACAAAATGATTTTTTTTACGAAAGAAAACTATCCACTCCCTTACATTTTTATATATTTAAGAACTGCGAAGATGACAAGATGCAATTTTATGTTCTAAATCGTTGATTGCCGTTTTCAGCTCACTAGTTTCTCAAATTTCGTCTTCCTTAATGTTCGATAGAAGCGTAAATTAGTTTCACAAGTTGGTTCAAATGGCTCTGAACACTGTGGGACTCTACTTCTGGGGTCATTAGTCCCCTAGAACTTAGAACTAGTTAAACCTAACTAACCTAAGGACATCACACACATCCATGCCCGAGGCAGGATTCGAACCTGCGACCGTAGCGGTCTCGCGGTTCCAGACTGCAGCGCCTAGAACCGCACGGCCACTTCGGCCGGCAGTTTCACAAGTTCATATTAGGTTCAAAGTGTTGTAACACTCTTTAAAGATGATTTATTGAGCTTCCACTTACAAATACAAATCTCGTCGCAGATACATCAGTTATTCAACAATGTTTTATTTATTTCTAATTTGCAGTCATGTTTCTATTTCCATTCTTGAAATCCAACATAAAAATCGGAAAGTTTTAGAGACTGGTTCAAATAATTTCAGGGGTCATTGGATTCATTGGATCTCTCTGTAATGATAATAATCATTTCACGAAATAATTCTCCATTTAAATGACCAAGAAAGAAACACGAGATTTGTTGCTCACTTAGTGGCTTTTCTCGTGCATTAAATTTTATACTTTGGTCGAAAATTTGTTTCTTAGTTTGGTATCTTACGCGATACATACTTATTTCTCATCCTAGTGGTGCTCTGACGTAATGAGGAAAGACAATTGTCATGAGCATGGAGCTATGTCCCCCAACTTCCTTTCCCCTTTCTTCTACTTGCATTATCGCTATAATTTTTGTATCTTTTGTTTTTGTTTTTATTTTTCCATTGGAAAATTGTTGTCAAAGACTGTTTCTTCTTGTTTCCGACTTCAGTTTTGTGGAATTTTCATATTGTAACCTAGTGTCATTTTACAGCACGTTATCGTGGAAACACGTTACTCAGACATTTTGGGGAAGTCAAATAACATCCAGAAACTTCATCGTATGAATTATTACAGTTTTCACCAAAAGTTGTAAGCCTTTAATCATATAAAAGGTGGTACAAATGTTTAATTTTATGTCATTTCGTCGTCTTTTGAGGAACCAATTAAGGAAATTAAAAAAAATAGGAAATGAGAGGCAATCAAAACTTTATGTGAAGCCTGCAAGGAAACTGTTTGCAGGGGCAAAATTATTTTTGTACGTTATCAATATCCCTCGAATGTCGGAGGTCATGATTAGCGCTTTACATCCATTTTTGAATATTTTTCAAGAACTACATTTTATTTCAAGACTCTTTGGCAATTTTATCGTTCTTCAAGAGATGAAGGTTGTTTATACCTTTTTAAAATTAAAGTAATTTTTTTATTTACTAAGAAATACGAAGTAGTGGGGCAGCTGCTGGTAATAACACATTCGATTGTGATGAATACATTTTTAGTATTATGAAGGATAAGTTCCGGCAAACAAAGTGGGAACTATTACCGTGTTTACATTAGATCGTTTTATTGTACTTTTTTCTACATTAATTGTCTCTTTATACTAAACATAGACTAATTCGTAATGTAGCTTCTTCATTATACACTATCAGTTTGCTACTTGTAAACTGCTGAAAGTTTAGAAGTACGACTTCATTGAAAGACAGTATCCAACAAAGTCGATTACTTTACGTTAGAGGTTCAGTTCGGCTCATTTTGATATAATTTACAGAGAAATAAAAACATGGATCTAAGTGTAACTAGAACAATCACATTATTAATGTTTGTTCATTAATTTAAGCTGGGAAACTGTTAAATTCATACACTGCTTTAATATCTTAGGGTAATAGTACAGAGACCTTGTGATACAAGTCTTCTACCCTCAATACAATTGAATATTGTTAGAAAATTGACATCATTAACGTTGACACTGGTGTCTTCTAGGTGAACAACTAATAATTAATGAGGATATATGGAATAAAAATACTTTTAATATCTGCAGTACCACGACGCAATGTTCTTCTTGTCACTGAATTTATGCTCCTCATCCGGAAGAACATCTACTCGTTTAGCTCATTTTATGATTTTCCAGATATCTCCACAAGTTTTGCCTGATTTAAATGTAACGAATAACTGTCAGTTCATACTATGTCTACATGGAAACGCTATTAAGAGTAATACAATGCAAATACTTTCTAAGAACAGCTGACTTTTCTTACGCAACGTAACTTTAAGCGCATTACATAAAACTGAAAACTCGAATTCTAGGATAATTTTAGTACGCAATTAAGTATTGTATAGAAAAGTCGCCATCTTAATAATTAAAATTTACTATTCGACTTTACTAGAGACACTACAGTAGCGATAACATTCATGCATTGTGTTTATAAGTGGATGACAGTACCATCGAAGCCAACTTCGTGTGTTGCGTTTTAATACAATTTTCTTGCCTTTGTAATTAAACGCGATTCTTCTTGAGCAACTAATAAACAGTTAACTTATTTCTAGACGGCTATCGCACACACTGTACGAACCTGTTCTACTTCTTTAAGCAAAAACAACATATCTGACCCACCCGGATATCCGAGACCGTAAATGCACCGCTTCCGCTATGCGGACGAGCCTACTTCCGATCGAGTCCACATTGCGAATTAACGATGAGATCTGGGTAGCTCTCCAGTTTGGATATGGTTTTCTTGTGGTTCCCCACATCCAACAAGGTAAATATGGAGCGAGTAGCCACGTCCAGCCTCAGATATACGCTACGCTAACATTAAGAAAAAGTTCTCATACTTGAACTTGCTCGAGACTTGAACAGATGGCGCACATCAATTTCATCACGTGGGAGAGAGGGGAGAGGAGGTAGGGAGATAGTTATTTGAGAAAATGAAGAAATTAATTTCAGATTTGTCCAAACTCTAATGGCTGGCTCTGAGCACTATGGGACTTAACATCTATGGTCATCAGTCCCCTAGAACTTAGAACTACTTAAACCTAACTAACCTAAGGACAGCACACAACACCCAGCCATCACGAGGCAGAGAAAATCCCTGACCCCGCCGGGAATCGAACCCGGGAACCCGGGCGTGGGAAGCGAGAACGCTACCGCACGACCACGAGATGCGGGCTCCAAACTCTAAGACCCTAACTGATGCTGTTTTACCACAAAGAGCAAAGGTTAGAATTTAAACACTAGATAACGATGACGTCATTAGAAAATGACTCTGAGCACTATGGGACTTAACTTCTGAGGTCATCAGTTCCCTAGACTTAGAACTACTTAAACCTAACTAATCTAAGGACATCACACACATCAATGCCCGAGGCAGGATTCGAACCTGCGACCGTAGTAGCAGCAGCGCAGTTCCGGACTGAAGCGCCTAGAACCGCTCGGCCACAACGGCCGGCTGACGTCATTAGAGACAGAGCTTAAGTTCGGAGAGGGCAAACAAGGGGATGGAAATTGGTCGTGTCCTTTTTAACAGGAATCCTGCTGGCATGTGACTTGTTCGCTATGGGGAACCGCAGCATACCTTAATTTAGATGGTGGAGAGGTGGGTGGATTTGATCCTGCCTCGTTCCTATGCAAATTCAGCCAGCTAACCACTGCGGCTCCTCACTCGGTAACATGTAAGATTCTACATCTCATCTACAGTAGTTGGACAAAAATATGGAAACAACGTGAGAAATGCATATTTAAACATAAATGAAGATGATAGACAAGCTTGTAGGTTGCACTGCTGTATTTGACCATGGACGACACCTGTGCAATGTTCTCACTCAATACGTTGCAAGGGTCAGCCGTAATCAATACAGAACAGTCTTCGGTGTAGATGTGAATGCATTATGTGAGAGCTAGTGAATTCGACTGTAGGCAGATTGTTGGTGCTCGAATGGTGGGTGCTTCCATAACCAAGATAGCCGAAGTGTCCGGTGTTTCAAAAGGCACCGTACCGAAGGTTCATACTACACATAGGGTACAAAAGTGGCTCCAAGCACTATGGGACTTAACATCTAAGGTCATCAGTCCCCTAGACTTAGAACTACTTAGGCCTAACTAACCTAAGGACATCACACACATCCATGCCCGAGGTAGGATTCGAACCTGCGACCGTAGCAGCAGCGCAGTTCCAGACTGAAGCGCCTAGAACCGCTCGGCCACAATTGCCGGCCACATATACGGAATGCGGGAAAATATCATTCGCTAAAGCACAACTCCAACGAAAGTGTGTGTTGAGGGATCGTGACGGACGGTCTTTGAAGGGACCTGTGACGAAAAATAAGAGGACACCAGCTGCAAAAGTAACTACAACACTGACTCACACTTGCGAGTCCTGTCAGCACCAAAGAAACTGGAAGGCAGGTCCAGAAGCAAGGAATTCCAGGGTGAGTTGGAAATCCAAAACCAATCATCATCGATGCAAATTGCCGTTACAGGAAAACGTGGTACCGAAGTCATAAAACCTGGACTATGGAGCAATGGGAGAATGTCATTTGGTCGGATGAGTCTTGCACACTGTTTCCAAACTCTGGCCGAGTTTACATCACAAAAGTGAAACATGTCGGGGGTTCACTGATGATTTGAGCAGCCTTACCGTAATATTCCACGGGTCCCATGGTTGCTCTACAAGGTCGCATTACTGCGAAGAATTATGTGACCATTTTGGATGATCAGGTCCATACCATGGTACAATGTTTGTTCCCCAACGATTTTGCTGTGTTCTAAGATGACTGGGCCCCTGGCCGACCGGGGTGGCCAAGCGGTTCTAGGCGCTACGGTCTGGAACCGCGTGACCGCTACGGTCGCAGGTTGGAATCCTGCCTCGGGCATGGATGCGTGTGATGTCCTTAAGTTAGTTAGGTTTAAGTAGTTCTAAGTTCTAGGGGAGTGATGACCTTAGAAGTTAAGTCCCATAGTCCTCAGAGCCATTTGACTGGGCCGCTGTTCACACAGCTCGAATCGTCCAGGACTGGTTTTGTTAGCACCAGGACGAATTGTCGCATCGCTCTTGCCCACCACAGTCATCAAATTTCATATTACTTTGCCTTTGTGGTCTACTTCGGAGAGAAGGGTGCCTGATCACTATACTTCTCCATCACCGTGACCTGAATTGTCCACTATTCTGCAGGAAGATTGGCATAATATCCCTTTGAAAACCATGAAAGACCTGTATTTATCGAATCCGAGAAGACTGGCTGTTGCTTTGAATGGAAAAGATTTTCCTACACAGTACTGGGTAATGTGATGTGTTTCTGTTATTTCCATGTTTTTGTCCACTCCCTATACATCTACACTTCGCAAGCCACCTTACTCTCTCTCTCTCTCTCTCTCTCTCTCTCTCCCTCCCTCCCTCCCTCCCTCCCTCCCTCCCTCCCTCCCTCCTCCTACCTCCTTTTCACTACTCCATTCGTAAATGGCTCGTAGCAAGAATGACTGTCGATAAACGTCCGTATTAGCTCTAATTGCTCTGATTATCTCGACGTGGTCATTTTTCGAGCTCTCAGTGATACGGAACGTCTCTGTTGTAACATCTACCACTGGATTTTGTTAAGCACCTCGGTAACACTCTAGCGCGAGGTAAAAGATTCCGTGACGAAATGTGCCGCTCTTCGCTGAATCTTTCTATCTCTCCTATTAATCCTTCTGGGTTAAGATTACCAAACGGATCTGCAGTTCACAAGAATAGGTTTAACAAGAGTTTTATAAGCTTTCGTACTGTTTCTTAAGATTCATTCAACGAATCTCAGCCGGGCACCTGCCTTACCTATTATTTGTTTTACGTCATCTTTTGACTTTAGATTACTCCGGGTGGTTACTCCTAGCTATTTTACGGTAGCTATTGTTTCCAGAGAATTGTCGCCAAGAGGGCAATAGGCTATTTTCGTACGTTAAAAACATTGTTCGGTTTGTTGTTATTCTGAATTCAAATAGCGTTTTCGTCCATTATACTCACAAAATATGTGTTATTTTATGTAATTAAAGCTTAAAAATCATTACACTTCAAAATTTGGTCGAAAACGCTCTGTTAATGGCGGGAGTGCTTTGGATATCACATGCTAGGAGTAAGACGAAGTTATACGTTTGTTATAGGAGTGTTAGGCGAAGTTACTAGACTTTTCCCGTAATTTTTCTGCAAACAGCAAAGTTATTTGTTGGTGGAAAATGCATTTACGACCTTTAAATAGTAATAAAAGGGAATTTTGTGAAGGCTGATAGTGGAAACCTTCCAAAAGCTGATGAGTTTATGCTATCTTCATTCTTCAGAAGCAACTCAGATTTTTATTTTTTGGAAATAAGACATGTGGAAACTGCATTGCATGGTGACTGGGTTGGAAGTGCTGTGACAGTAATAAGTCACATAGTTTTCTTAAAATGGAGCGAAACTGGGCGTGGATTATTTTCTCGGACCATGCTGAAAAGGTTTTCCAGGGCAAATTGTGAAAGCCTGTACAATAAAACACAGTGGAAACTTTTTCATCCAGATGTTAACTCTAATTGTTAATTGCTGTTGTCGTTGTCATCCAACTAATGCTCTTTTCTACATTTTGTTTCCTCAATTTTTTGACTTTCGGACAGCGTAATAACACTTGTCGGTAACTACAGAGTATCATCGTGTTTGCCTTCAACAGTCTTATACAGTGTAGTTTTTCTGTTCCTCCTGTCATAAATTTAAACCATCGCAAATTTACACTCCTGGAAATTGAAATAAGAACACCGTGAATTCATTGTCCCAGGAAGGGGAAACTTTATTGACACATTCCTGGGGTCAGATACATCACATGATCACACTGATAGACCCACAGGCACGTAGACACAGGCAACAGAGCATGCACAATGTCGGCACTAGTACAGTGTGTATCCACCTTTCGCAGCAATGTAGGCTGCTATTCTCCCATGGAGACGATCGTAGAGATGCTGGATGTAGTCCTGTGGAACGGCTTGCCATGCCATTTCCACCTGGCGCCTCAGTTGGACCAGCGTTCGTGCTGGACGTGCAGACCGCGTGAAACGACGCTTCATCCAGTCCCAAACATGCTCAATGGGGGACAGATCCGGAGATCTTGCTGGCCAGGGTAGTTGACTTACACCTTCTAGAGCACGTTGGGTGGCACGGGATACATGCGGACGTGCATTGTCCTGTTGGAACAGCAAGTTCCCTTGCCGGTCTAGGAATGGTAGAACGATGGGTTCGATGACGGTTTGGATGTACCGTGCACTATTCAGTGTCCCCTCGACGATCACCAGTGGTGTACGGCCATTGTAGGAGATCGCTCCCCACACCACGATGCCGGGTGTTGGCCCTGTGTGCCTCGGTCGTATGCAGTCCTGATTGTGGCGCTCACCTGCACGGCGCCAAACACGCATACGACCATCATTGGCACCAAGGCAGAAGCGACTCTCATCGCTGAAGACGACACGTCTCCATTCGTCCCTCCATTCACGCCTGTCGCGACACCACTGGAGGCAGGCTGCACGATGTTGGGGCGTGAGCGGAAGACGGCCTAACGGTGGGCGGGACCGTAGCCCAGCTTCATGGAGACGGTTGCGAATGGTCCTCGCCGATACCCCAGGAGCAACAGTGTCCCTAATTTGCTGGGAAGTGGCGGTGCGGTCCCCTACGGCACTGCGTAGGATCCTACGGTCTTGGCGTGCATCCGTGCGTCGCTGCGGTCCGGTCCCAGGTCGACGGGCACGTGCACCTTCCGCCGACCACTGGCGACAACATCGATGTACTGTGGAGACCTCACGCCCCACGTGTTGAGCAATTCGGCGGTACGTCCACCCGGCCTCCCGCATGCCCACTATACGCCCTCGCTCAAAGTCCGTCAACTGCACATACGGTTCACGTCCACGCTGTCGCGGCATGCTACCAGTGTTAAAGACTGCGATGGAGCTCCGTATGCCACGGCAAACTGGCTGACACTGACGGCGGCGGTGCACAAATGCTGCGCAGCTAGCGCCATTCGACGGCCAACACCGCGGTTCCTGGTGTGTCCGCTGTGCCGTGCGTGTGATCATTGCTTGTACAACCCTCTCGCAGTGTCCGGAGCAAGTATGGTGGGTCTGACACACCGGTGTCAATGTGTTCTTTTTTCCATTTCCAGGAGTGTATATCTATGAAATATGCAGTTGTCGCAGCAGAAACTTAACATATCAGTTGCTCTACTGCGTACTTAACTACAGCTGAAACACTATGATTTCAAAGTGTTTAAGCAGGACCAATTTTCATTTTATGGTAATGCCTGGTCGTATTACATTTCCTCGTAGATTCCATACGATGTTCAGTTTTCCTCTTTTTTAGAACGGGCTCATTGAAGACAGTTGGAAGTGGTAAAGTATTGTCTTCAGTCACTTGTTTGGGAAGAATAACATCGTTGAAAATTATTAAATGGCTTCTCAGATTCTTCAGCATAGCAGCTACATCGGGCGTGATGTACAGTTTCTTAACCCCATTCTTGTGGTTCATCTCAAACTGATCAGGTATAAAATGAAGCTAATACACTCAAAAAAAAAGGATGCATCACGAAGGAATTATCCGACTGGGACAAATGATTACAGTTTCAGAGAAATAGAATGATTCAAGAGAAACAACTTTACAAATTGAATAATTCAGTGATTCTTTTCTCCACCTCTTGTCTTTATGCAAGGTTTTATTCGGCTTGACATTGATTGACACAGTTGTTGGTTGTCCTCCTGTGGGCTATCGTGCCGTATTGTATCCAGTTGTCGGCCGTTGTGGCCGAGCGGTTCTAGGCGCTTCAGTCTGGAACCGCACGACCGCTCGGGCATGGATGTGTGTGATGTCCTTACGTTAGTTAGGTTTAAGTAGTTCGAAGTTCTAGGGGACTGATGACCTCAGATGTTAAGTTCCATAGTGCTCAGAGCCATTTGAACCATTTTTTTTGCGTCCAGTTGGCGCGTTAGGTCGTCAAGATACCGAGATGATTGGAGGGCTCTGCCTATAATGCTCCAAACGGTCTCAATTTGCGATAGATCCCGCGATGTTTTTGGCCAAGGTAGGGTTCGGTGAGCACGAAGAACAGCAGTAGAAACTCTCGCCATGTGCGGGCGGGAATTATCTTGCTGAAATGTAAACTCAGGATGGCTTGGCTGTTGATATACTTTGCGGGATGTGAGGTGTTGGTCCAAGAACTTTTCTGCTCCTTACGTTTCGTCCAGAACTGCGCTGGACTTCCTCAGAGGAGCTGCCGGCAAGACTCAGCGGAGCAGCGCCTCTGAGGAAGTCCAGCGCAGTTCTGGACGAAACGTAAGGAGCAGAAAAGTTCTTGGACCACGACCTCACATCCCGGAAAGTATATCAATAGCCATGTCACCCGGTCGTGAACGCCTTCATTATACAATCAGGATGGCTTCCCATGAAGGGCAACTAAATGGCGTGTAGCGTGTCGTCGACGCACCGCTGTACTGTAGGGGGGCCGCGGATGACAACCAGAGAGGTTCTGCTATGAAAAGAAATGGCACCTCAGACCATCACTCCTAGTTGTCAGGCCGTATGACGGAAGACAGTCATGTTAGTCTCCCACGGCTGTCCGGGGCGTCTACAGACACGTCTTCGATGGAGATCAGGGATCAGTTCGTAGCGGGACTCACCACTGAAGACAATTCCACTCCAGTCAATAGGATTTAAGGATTGTTGTGGACATATTACTCTTGAATAAGTTCACAAGTACCTGTTATGAGAATCTGTAGCTTAAAATCAAAACCAGCTCCAAAAAATAAGTTTGTCACTGCTAAAACTGTCGTCTTCCAGGTTTTTGGTTATTTTTCATTTTATAAAATGATCTCTGCATCTCTGAGCTTATTTGAGACTCAGGGTTTTGTGCCTATGTAATTATAACAAATTTTGATGAGATGAGGTTCAGCTACATCCACTGACAAACGGTAGGCTAGGTTCAAATGCGGTTAAGACGGTGTTAAAAGATTTTGGGGAAAAGCAGAAAGATGACCCTCACTCTCACAGCAGTGTTACAAAGGTAGTTATTTCCTCAATAAAAAGGAAAAACATAGTGACCTAATAATGAATGTCTCTGCAATCTTACACTAACTGATAAATTATTATTTTTATAAACTTATGTTTAGCCCATTTTGCAAATGAATGGTTGAGTTAGCTGCTTTTGCAACTGCTTTGACAGCTGTGATGTAAATGCAGTTGGTTGCAAAACCAGTCGAAAAAGTAATTCAGGTGTATATCTGGCTAAGTTGGGAAGTACAGTAGATGAGAGTAGTATTTAAAAATAATGCAAAATGGAGAAGTTTAAATGAATATAATGCTGAAGTGTCATTTTGTTTTAAATCCTTAAAGAGGTTTAAACCTTTACATAAAAATATGAAACTTGAAATATTACAAGGTACAGTAATAATCTTAGTCAGTCTTAACCATTCAATTCAGACTTAATGTTTGGGGAATGGTCCTCATTCAAAAGCTCAAAGTCAACCTCTTCAGCCTCACTGTTTAGATTTTCGCCTGTTTCCATGAGATCCTGCTCCTCAAAAGCTTCAGTATAGATAATTTTTCCCCCTTCAGTCATGTCTCTCCGTAGTGAAGTGCTAGGAGCAGCTTGACATCCGCAATTTTACCTTTTTTCAGTGGGACCCCTTTTGGAATCTCATTAGGAAGAGCTTCTTATGAAATGTTTTCCTATTTGGAAAGAGATTCCAGCCTGTTTTTCTTTTTTAACTGGATGTCCCAAGAGTCAGGAACTCTGATGACATCATCGGCAAGTTTCTTCAAGTTTCTCACTTTGCAGTCATCTGATCCAAAGGGCACTACTGCGGCAAATTTCTCCATTGTGCTGACATAGATTGTAGGATTTTCAATTACACTCACTCGGGAAAATTTTCTCTCCATGTACCGAAACCTCTGTAGTGGGGGTATAAACGAATGACCAATGACTGGAAACCACACTTCAATGCTTTCTACATGTACTGGAGCATCATACTTGAACCAATATATCAATGTCCCAATCATTGTCATATTCTTATTTTGCCCACCATATTTGAATGAAAAGAATACCCATAAACGACCATGGTGTCACACGACAACGTCTGCCTGTTTTTCTCTTTTTCCATCTCACTATCGACCATCGGAGCAATGTCCGACCCGATAGCTGAGTGGCGCCGGCACGGTAGCTTAGCGTGTTCGGTCAGAGGGCTTAGGTACCCTATGTAATAAAAAAAAACTGAGTGAACGGTTCAACGAACAACCTGAACGGGTGTCATGAGATGTCCGCCCCGACCATATACAACGAACAAAATAGAACAAAACGAGATCAACAAAGAATAATAATTAAAAAAAAGTGGTCAGCGTGACGGATTGCCGTCCTACGGGCCCGGGTTCGATTCCCGGCTGGGTCGGGGATTTTCTCCACTCAGGGACTGGGTGTTGTGTTGTCTGTCTTCATCATCATTTCTTCCCCATCCAGCGCGCAGGTCGCCCAATGTGGTGTCGAATGTAATAAGACCTACACCAAGGCGGCTGGACCTGCCCCGTAAGGGGCTCCTGGCCAATGACGTCAAACGCTCATTTCCATTTCCATCGGAGCAATGTTGAAATTTAGCACTTTCGCCAGTTTTCACTTAACAACGCACGATAAAACTGTTTAGTCAACGTGAGTGGATAGGATACAAGACCCAGTGTCCCATATCTGTTGCTGGCGCAAGTACACAAGAAATCAGAGGGTCCGCGGTAAGCCGTGTTATCATGCGACGACGTAACACAAGCCCAAAACGAGCCCTTTAGGCTGTAGTATATCTTTTGCAGCTGCTTCCGCTGCAGGATCTGTGTAGTAGCAGTTAAGATACACATTGTATAACAAAACTTTTATACCGCGGCCACCGCAATAAATTATTGTTCGCATATTTTAATTGTAACTGAATGAAAATTATGGATAGGTAATGTATTTGTGAACATTACGTAATTAAACAACATTTTTTAGCAAAGAAAGCATTTTGGCAGACCTAAACTACGAAAAGGTTAATATAAGAATAAAGTGCCTGAACATCGCGAACAGCAACATACTTTGTACGAATAAAAAAAATGGTTCAAATGGCTCTGAGCACTGTGGGACTTAACATCTGAGGTCATCAGTACCTTAGAACTTAGAACTACTTAAACCTAACCAACCTAAGGACATCACACACATCCATACCCGAGGCAGGATTCAAACCTGCGACCGTAGTGGTCGCGCGGTTCCGGACTGAAGCGCCTAGAACCGCTCGGCCACCGCGGCCGGCCTTGTAAGAATCTCTGCCTGCTGTTGATAAGGATGCATATACATTGTATGACTGTAATACTAATCGCAAATTGTGGAATAACGAGGATTGGTTCTGATGATTAAAATTAGATCAAAAGAGGATCTGTTCTCTGCAACAATAATTCTAAAGGTCCGCAGTCTATTCGTAGAAATTTAGTCAGTTGTGGCTATTAGTCACTCTTCTACAGGGTTTTAAAACAATGTATATCCTTATCTGTCCTTGGAGAAAATGCTTTTTAAATAATTGTCCATGTTTTTCGTCTGAAAAGTGTCGTCTTTATTATTCTGACATGTTTATCATGAATATGTGACGTACACTCTTTGGGTTCTCTGCAACTGACCCAAATGAGTTTTCTTTCTTCTTCTCCCTAACGTCTATTCCATCTTGTACAGGGTCCGTTTTTCAGGATTCCTTAAACTTTATTGTATCATTTAACTTTGTAGCTGGTTGTCCTTCTGGACGGGACAGTCTTGAAGCTAACCTAGGAGAAGGAAGTCATATGTGCCGTCTGTCAGTGAATCGTGTGAGCTTTATTCTGTTTGTTATCGTACTTCAGCTGCTTGTGTGTAACATTCTTCTTAAGGTAAAATTTGAGACCAGCTGAGCATTTGCTAAACGAGTGTGGGAAACAGCCTAAAAACCACTGTCAGCTGACGAGTGTATCAGTCCACAGTGATTAATCCGCGTGCTGATTCACTCCATGTATACTTTTGAATGAATTACGGGAACAGCAGTGATCAATGTCTTATAAATAATTACTATTAAAAACAGTCTTGATCACGATTTATTTAACAAGGTGACCGGTTTCGACCACTACTGTGGTCATCTTCAGACCATTGAGTAGGAACCTCTTTCTGTTGGAGAATCACTACTTTCTCCAACAGAAAGAGGTTCCTACTCAATGGTCTGAAGATGACCACAGTAGTGGTCGAAACCGGTCACCTTGTTAAATAAATCGTGATCAAGACTGTTTTTAATAGTAACAATCCATGTATGGCTCACCGTCTCGTCTCGCAAGATAGCATGCTGCGCATTACGCTATAGGAACAATTCAATTAACAGAACTGAATGTTATAGCTTTAAAGCTCTCGAACAGCCAACAGCCAAGACCTACTGACTTCTAAGCAAGGCATCCCAGATATGGTCAATAATATTCATGTCTGGGGAATTTGGTCGCCAGCGGAAGTGTTCCTGGAGCCGCTCTGTAGCTCTGACGTGTGGGATGTCTCATTGTCCTGCTGGAATTGCCCAAGTCCATCAGAATGCACAACGGACATGAATGGATACAGGTGATCAGACAGAATTCTTACGTATGTGTCTCCTGTCAAAGTCGTATCTAGACGTATCAGGGGTCCCATACCATTCCAACTGCACAAGCCCCACACCATTACCGCGCCTCCATCATCTTGAACAGGTCCATGCTGCCGGTCCATGGATTCATGAGGTCGTCTCCATACCAATATACGTCAATCCTCTCGATACAATTTGAAACGAGACTCGTCCGACCGGAAAACATGTCTCCAGTCATCAACAGTCTAATGTCGGTGTTAACGGGCCCAGGCGTGGCGTAAAGCTTTGTGTCGTGCAGTCATGAAGGGTACACGAGTGAGCCTTCGGCTCCGCAACCCATTATGGATGATGTTTCGTTGTATGGTTTGCACGCTGCCACTTGTTGATGGCCCAGCAGTGAAATCTGCAGCAATCTGCAGAAAGGTTGCACTTCTGTCACGTTTAACGATTCTCTTAAGTCGTCGTTGGTCCCGTTCTTGCAGGACCTTTCAGCGGCCGCAGCGATGTCGGAGATTTGATGTTTTACCGGATTCCCGATATTCACGGTACACTCGTGAAATGGTCATACGGGATAATCCCTACGTCGTCGCTACTTCAGATGCTGTGTCCCATCGCACGTGCGCCCACTGTAACACTATGTTCAAACTCACTTACATCTTGATAACTTGCCTTTGTAGCAGCAGTAACCGCTCTAGCAACTGTACCAGACATGTGTTGTCTTATACAGGTGTTGTCGACCGCAGCACCGTATTCTGCCTGTTTATATATCTTCGTATTTGAATACGCATGCCTATACCAGTTTCTCTGGCCCTTCAACGAATGACAACGTCATAAGGGGCGGAGCACAAACTCAGGAGGAGGAGGATCGGGAAGGAAATCGGTCGTGGTCTTTTCCAAGTAACGATCGCAGCATTCGCCTTTATCGATTTAGGGGAACGATGGAAAACCAACAGTTGTCCAGCCGGACTGATATTTGTGTCCTCCTCCTCGACAATGTAACTACAGAGCCTTAATCACTGCACCACATCGCGCGGACCTTCTTTTAGGTGGTATTTGTCTGGAGTACTTTTCTTAAGTACTTGTTTGTAACATTCACACCAAGAGTAGATCAGTATTTTAATGGCAACGGAAAGAAAAGCGTAACTATACGAGAAGACTGTTGACTGAGATATTGAATATTGATTTTTGTTTGCTTTATTAGTCCTTCTAAAAACCCTTCACCACAGTTACAGTACTTCTTAAATTTACATATGGCGAAACTTCCGTTCATTGATTTCATTTCAAAAGGGAAGAAAGAACAAAATATAAATTATTTTATCGCACATAACACTGAGTTTCCTATCAGTACTAGATACTAATGTAAAAGTTCATATACGATTACGTTAAATTTACGTTTCCTAATAATTGGTTAAAGAAAAGGAAACTAATACAAAAACAAGAGCAGCTTCAACAAATACGATTACCTTCGATTTATATTGAGGAATTGACTGTCTGGATGGGTGTAAGATCAGATGACCCATTGAAGTAAGTAATCGAAAGTTTGGTGAAAAAAATGCCAAAGAAGAGTGTTCTCGAAGAACTTCTCGTATATTTTGATCTTGAGGACTATATAAGTAATGTGACTTCTCTGAATTCCTCAGCGTGACATTAATGGCACTTTCTAGCAGGCGACAGGCGACTATTTCAGCCGTCGCAACAGGTGTAGAATGCATCTTCAATTCGGCCTGAAAATGGAAAAGATACCATCAGTTGTCCAACATCAGGGCATACTCGTACTTTCTATGTACCAGTAACTGAAGAGTAATAGTGAGCTTAAGGAAGATATGTATGATACATATAGTGTTGGTTTGGTATGAATGCTAAGTGCAGTTTGATGGAAGACGAGTACAGAAATGCGCTATAGTTTCCGTTATAGGGAAAAAAAGTGATAAACGACATGTTTAAATATGACGACAAAATGAAAACTCTTCAACAGGCCCCTGAAAGAGTGCTTATGGAGCTGAAATATTTTTTTATTACATGACTCAGTGCACTTTATACAAAAATTTTTAAGTGAGTAGATTTCATCGCTCACCTACTGTTTTAGAAGATCTGAAAAATATTGATCTACGGTTGCTATATTCTCTTCACTAGGCTTCTCCATCTGCGTATTCCTTTATATGTTGAATAGGTGGACGCTGGAAATGGCCAAATCTGGTAAAATGAGTGGAGATTCCAGCAACTTATTAAAAAATCCCTTCGTTTTTCTATTAACAAAGCGCGAATGTATGTCCTTATGACGCATAGTATTCTTTTACAATCCGTTCCTGTCCTTCCGTATTTATTCTTCCATTGGTTCGATAGACTTCGCCAGTTATTTTTACCATTTACAAGGCAATCAACCAGAAGAACCCTTTTTTTCATCCCAGAAAACGTTAATCACATCCTATATTAAATCGACGACCGAGTTTTTGTGGTACACGGTCACCTTCCTTCAGTCACATCTTTCGGCGCAATGTCTCTTTTGGCGTAAAGTGGTGGACCGTTACAAACATGCGCACAAAGTCCTTTCTAAAACGGTTCTAATACTTCTGAGAAATATTTTGTCACATTTACTTTTAGATAGAATTCAGTTGATGTATGCCATATATTGTAAGAACGTTTTTCACGTTGAATTCCCCACGCTAATCGTTCTGTATTTCTTCTTTCGATGTAAGTACTGCGCAAGTTGTTTTATACATCTTTGACTTGAATATCCGCAACTGCCACACTGCGAAGTTTCCCTGTGTTTTTATCTGCATCTGCAGACTTACGGTGTCTTTCAAGTGGGTAACTCTCAAGAGATTTATAGCCGGACTGAAATTCAGCCGCTGCTTGCTTTAGTGTTAACAAAGGTGGAGGAACAGACTCGTTAACAGCTCTCAGCTATGTCTGATGAATTTCCTTTAGCAATACAGTACACAAAACCGAGAATTAATGCTCGAAATTCTAGTTTCCCCATTTTAACTACTTCAAAAAAGTCATATAAACAAAACTATTCCGCAGATCAAGTTGACACTTCCGTTATTCGCAGTATGAACCAACATGTTGTTGTTGTTGCTGCTGCGGTCATCAGTTTAACCTACACTTATGTGAACCTGATTAATGAAGTCAAGCCTAGGTCTCTCTACAATTTTTACCCCTCCCATCCCTCACTCTTCTCCACTGCCAAACTGACGAGTCTTTGATACTTCAGGATACGTACCAACAACCGATCCCTTCTTTTAGTGAAGTTTGTTTTCGTAAATTTCTCTTCTCCCCATTTCGATTCAGTATCTCCTGATTAGTTGCCTGAACTATCCGTCCACACTTGCACGTTCTTTTGTAGCACCATTCAACAGCAGTTTCTGTTTTCGTCCTGTTTGAACTGTTTGTCGTATATGTTTCGCTTCCGTACAAAGTTACACTCCAGTGACATAACTGCAGAAAAGTGTTCCTAACATTTCATTCTACTCGTATATCCGATGTTGTCTGTAATTCCCCTTCGAGAGATGTATATCTCAGAAATGCTTTTCTCGTTGTTGCCAGTCTGCATTTTATATCATCTCTCTCTCACCCATTGTTACTTATTTTACTGGACAAATAACTAAACTCATTACTACTTTTAGTATCCTATTTCTCTCAGCATCATGTGACTTAATTTTGTACATTCCATTACCCTTGTTTCACTTGTGTTGATGTTCATCTTGTAACCCCTTATCAAGATACTATTTATTCCATTCAGCTACTCTTCCAAGTATTTTCCATCTCTGAAATAATTACAATGTCATCGGAAAACTTTAAAGTATTAATGTCTTCTCCCAGGGCTAAAATTTCCTTTCCAAATTTTTGTTTCTTAACTGCTTGCTCCATGCACAGACTCAATAACTTCATGGAAAGGCTACAACCCTCTGTCACAACCTTTCTCAACTACTGCTTCCCTTGCATGCTTTTCGTGTCGTGTGACTGCGGTCTGGTTTTCCTTACAAGCTGCATCTACATCTACATCTACTTCTACATGGATACTCTGCAAATCAAATTTAAGTGCCTGTCAGAGGGTTCATCGAACCAGCTTCACAATTCTCTATTACTCCAGTTTCGTATAGCGCGCGGAAAGAATGAACACCTATATCTTTCCGTAAGAGCTCTGATTTCCCTTATTTTATCGTGATCATCGCTTCGTCCTATGTAGGTCGGTGTCAACAAAATATTTTCGCATTCGGAGGAGAAAGTTGGTGATTGGAATTTCGTGAGAAGATTCCGCCTCAATAAAAAATGATTTCCAGCCCAAATCCTGTATCATGTCTGTTACACTCTCTCCCATATTTCCCGATAATACAAAACGTGCTGCCTTTCTTTGAACTTTTCGATGTACTCCGTCAGTCCTACCTGGTAAGGATCCCACGCCGCGCAGCGGTATTCTAAAAGAGAACGGACAAGCGTAGTGTAGGAAGTCTCCTTAGTAGGTCTGTTACATTTTCTAAGTGTCCTGCCAATAAAACGCAGCCTTTGGTTAGCCTTCCCCCACAACATTTTCTGTGTGTTCTTTCCAATTTAAGTTGTTCGTAATTGTAATACCTAGGTATTTAATTGAATTTACGGCTTTTACATTAAACTGATTTATCGTGTAACCGAAGTTTAACGATTTCCTTTTAGCACTCATGTGGATGACCTCACACTTTTCGTTATTTAGGGTCAACTGACACTTTTCGCACCATTCAGATATGTTCTCTAAATCGTTTTGCAGTATGTTTTGATCTTCTGATGACTTTATTAGTCGACAAACGACAGCGTCGTCTGCAAACAACCAAAGACGTCTGCTCAGATTGTCTCCCAAATCGTTTATATAGATAAGGAACAGCAAGGGGCCTATAACACTACCTTGCGGAACGCCTGAAATCACTTCCGTTTTACTGGATGACTTTCCGTCAATTACTACGAACTGTGACCTCTCTGGCAGGAAATCGCAAATCCAGTGACATAGCCTTTCACTTCCTGTTGTTTATCCCTGCTGCATTCAGAATTTCGAAGTAGGTTTTCCAGACAACATTCTAAATAATCCGTTTCTCCATCTACAAATGCTACACTACTGGCCATTAAAATTGCTACACCATGAAGATGACGTGCGACAGACGCGAAATTTAACCGATAGGAAGAAGATGCTGTGACATGCAAATGATTAGCTTTTCACAGCATTCACACAAGGTTGGCGCCGGTGGCGACACCTACAACATGCTGACATGAGGAAAGTTTCCAACCGATTTCTCATACACAAATAGCAATTGACCGGCTTTGCCTGGTGAAACATTGTTGCAATGCCTCGTGTAAGGAGGAGAAATGCGTACCATCACGTTTCCGACTTTGATAAAGGTCGGATTGTAGCCTGTCGCGATTGCGGTTTATCGTATCGCGACATTGCTGCTCGCGTTGGTCGAGATCCAATGAGTGTTAGCAGAATATGGAATCGGTGGCTTCAGGAGGGTAATACGGAACGCCGTGCTGGATCCCAATGGCCTCGTACCGCTAGCAGTCGAGATAACAGGCATCTTATCCGCATGGCTGTAACGGATCGTGCAGCCACGTCTCGATCCCTGAGTCAACAGATGGGGACGTTTGCAAGACAACAACCATCCGCACGAACAGTTCGACGACGTTTGCAGCAGCATGGACTATCAGCTCGGAGACCATGGCTGCGGTTACCCTTGACGCTGCATCATAGACAGGAGCGCCTGCGATGGTGTACTCAACGACAAACCTGGGTGTACGAATGGCATAACGTCATTTTTTCGGATGAATCCAGGTTCTGTTTACAGCACATTCTCCAGATCTCTCACGAATTGAAAACGTCTGGTCAATGGTGGCCGAGGAACTGGCTCGTCACAATACGCCAGTTACTACTCTTGATGAACTGTGGTATCGTGTTGAAGCTGCATGGGTAGCTGTACCGGTACACGACATCCAAGCTCTGTTTGACTCAATGCCGAGGCGTATCAAGGCCGTTATTACGGCCAGAGGTAGTTGTTCTGGGTACTGATTTCTCAGGATCTATGCACCCAAATTGCGTGAAAATGTAATCACATGTCAGTCCTAGTATAATATATTTGTCCAATGAATACCCGTTTATCATCTGCATTTCTTCTTGGTGTAGCAATTTTAATGGCCAGTAGTGTATTAAAACAGCCTTGTCTTTCTTCAGTCTATCGTCTAAGGGAAGTCGTAGGGTCAGTATTGCTACGCGTGTTCTTACATAAGAAGCTTAATGTCAGGTCGTGAGCTTATCACCTTGCTGTCGTATTGCACGTGGATCACTATGAAGCAATTGTAGGAACTGGGACACGTGCGGACGTGTGAAAGCAGGACGTGAATGGAGTAAGAAAACTGTGAATAGACGTTGATAAGACATGGCCAGACGGCGCTGCCAGGTCCCGGCCCAGCCCTGACCTAGGGCAAGGCGGCGGCGCGCTACTTGACCTGTTATTACAGCGCGCCAAGTGCAGCCAGGAAGCGCTCCTCTTGTTTATTTCACGCAGAATAAACCACCGCGCAGCCTCTCATGTGCTCCTGTCAACTTCCCTTGCCACATTTTTTTCTTGGTTCAACATGCTAGAGTGGCAGTATATCAATGTATAGCGCTCGTCTAAACGTTATACATCCGTTTCACCGTACCTCCCGCATGAGTGTAACTCACCATTATGCAGTTCAGTGTTGCTTCGTTTTTATTTCTCAGCGTTGTTTTCCTTAAACGAATTTCTTATTACAATGGAATAAGGCAACTAAGGAATTACTCGTCCAGACATATAGATGGCACGAATATGACAAAAATGCGTTAATATTTGGAAAGTACACTGGAGTGTAAAACTAAAGCAACAAACCACCATTTCCCTGTCCTGTGTCTTATTTACGACATAATAATACAAAGTGTCAAGGCGCGTGTGATAGCCGCGCAGTCAATGGGCGCCTTGCCACGGTTCGCGCGGGTCCCCCCGTCGAATGTTCGAGTCCTCCCTCGGGCATGGGTGTGTGTGTTGTCCTCAGCGTAAGTTAGTTCAAGTTAGACTAAGTAGTGTGTAAGCCTAGGGACCGATGACTTCAGCAGTTTGGTCCCGTAGGAACTTACCACCATCACCACCAAACTGTCAACATATGTCCGTACGATCGTAACCTGCAAGGAAGATGGCAATATGGTCAACCGATAACCATGCTCGATGACGTCAGGGCACCTATCAAACGGGGTAGTCTCTGCCGGGTAGGCCCACATCCACAGTCGCTGTGTACACAGTCACAGAAGGTGCAGTATGGCACGGAGAAGACGTCTACCTGACTCTGCGGTGGAGGGCCATAGGAAGAATGGAAGCAGGACAGTCGAAAACTGATGTAGCCCGATGGCTTAATGTGAATCGTTCTGTTCAAATGGCTCTGAGCACTATGGGACTTAACTTCTAAGGTCATCAGTTCTAGGCGCTACAGTCTGGAACCGCGAGACCGCTACGGTCGCAGGTTCGAATCCTGCCTCGGGCATGGTTGTGTGTGATGTCCTTAGGTTAGTTAGATTTAAGTAGTTCTAAGTTCTAGGGGACTGATGACCTCAGAAGTTAAGTTCCATAGCGCTCAGAGCCATTTGAACCATTTTTTGTCATCAGTTGCCTAGAACTCTCATTCTCAAAAAAATGGCTCTGAGCACTATGCGACTTAACTTCTGAGGTCATCAGTCGCCTAGAACTTAGAACTACTTAAACCTAACTAACTTAAGAACATCACACACATCCATGCCTGAGGCAGGATTCGAACCTGCGACCGTAGCGGTCGCACGGTTCCTGACTGTAGTGCCTAGAACCGCTCGGCCACCCCGGCCGGCGAATAGTTCTGTTGTTTCTCGGGTGTGGCAACAATTTATAGAGACGGAAACTGTATCCAGAAAACCAGGGCAGGGCCGCCTGCGCGTGACATCAGAAAGAGAGGACTGTTATTTGGTTGTAAGGGCATGACAGTACCGCTTTAGTACTGCACGGTAACTGTCATCCGACCTCGCAGTATCCACTGGACGTGTTGTATCGAGGCTAACGGTGTACAGAAGACTTTGGCAGAATGGCCTTTACTGTCGGAGAATTGCTGTATGTATACCTCTGATGTGTCTTCACATACGGGAATATCTAGAGTTGAGTCACCAATATGCCACCTGGACAGTCGAATAGTGGGTCAATGTTCTTTAAACCGGTGACAGTGATTATCGACGGTTTCGCATCTGGAGGCAACGTGGAAGACGATTTCGGGTCCAAAACATTGCGGAAAGAGGCCGATATCGAGGAGGATCCATAATGGCATAGACAAGGATTATGTTGGCTACTCTAACACCCCTTCATGAAACAGTACGGGTGAATCGGCAAGGTTTAACTTTTGTCAGGTATCGTGACGAGATCTTGGAACCTCATCCGCGGTTGTTGCGAGGTGCTGTGGACCTAGACTTCGTACTGATGAACGATAATTTTCGACCTTATAGAGCACGGATGGTTGCGTTTTATTCGAAACGTGAGATACTGCACGAATAGCATGGCCTGCTCGCTCATCAGATTTGAATACCATCGAGCATTTCTGAGATGCACTAGGGAGACGGGTTGCATCACGTCACCATCCACCAACCACACTCCAAGACTTGCGAACAGCTCTGCAGGATGAATGGGCATTATTGCCTCATCGTGAGATTAACGACATCAATTACAGCATGCCATGTCGTTGTCAGAGCTGTATTGCTGGCAGAGGTGGTCACACCCCATACTGAGCACATTACCAGTTGTCGGAATGTGTGTGCAAAGCTTGGAAAAACGGAGAAAATGTTTGTCTGCCGTTGTGCACGTTGCAAGTGTTTGCGTTACGTATTCTTTACATGGTTTCTAAAAAAATTGGTTCAAATGGCTCTGAGCACTATGGGACTTAACAGCTGTGGTCATCAGTCCCCTAGAACGTAGAACTGCTTAAACCTAACTAACCTAAGGACATCACACACATCCATGCCCGAGGCAGGATTCGAACCTGCGACCGTAGCAGTCGCGCGGTTCCGGACTGCGCGCCTAGAACCGCGAGACCGCATGGTCTCTATTTTACTATCCACTGTTTATACTGTTTTGTGGCAAAATAAACGCAACCTTGCAAAATTTGCATTTGTTGCTTTAATTCTGGACACCAATGTATATGTCTTTGGCTGGTAAACTGTGAGGTGTGACGAAAATAAATTTCTTGCATCGTATAAATAATGCAGTTGTGTTATTTGCGTGAAAATTTATTAAAAATGTATTTCAGCTTCGTTGTAAGAGATTAATCCCAATTATATAAAAAAACCACCTAGACTCGACATTAAAATAAAACTACCTCTCTTTTTTGTCGGTTAAGAATTGGACTGTTTAATTTACGCGCAGTCCTGCAGCTATTGAAAACGAGCGCCCACAGATCCAGAAACCTGCACGGCCTACAAGATGGAGACAAAAGTGATCGGAGATTAGAGAAGCTTAAGCTTTCCTGAGTTGCAAACACGCCCGTGGGTCCGCCGTGTCCACTGCGCTTTACTCCAATTTTCTATAGAACAAAACATTCTATACAGTGTGTGCCACGATCGAAACTGAATGCGGATGGA
This sequence comes from Schistocerca cancellata, assembly GCF_023864275.1. NCBI lineage: Eukaryota > Metazoa > Arthropoda > Insecta > Orthoptera > Acrididae > Schistocerca > Schistocerca cancellata. The sequence goes on along the minus strand of NC_064629.1, from coordinate 205,039,044 downwards.
GTTGCTTAAACGCAATTCCGGTGACTTTCTTAAACACTACACATCGATGGACGAAACATAGATTTACCAGTACATGCCAGAGCTGAAAGGAAATCAGATTAGGGTTTAATGTCCCCTCGACGATGAAGTCATTAAAGACAAAGTACAAGCTCGGATTGGGATAAGATAGGGAATCTTTTCTAAAGAAACCATTCCACTATTATTCAGAAGCGATTTAGGGAAATGGCGAAAAATTAACATTTGAACTGAAGGACCGATATGAAAACATGACTCATGCCATCCAGTGCCTTAAAAGAAAACGAAATTTTGCTCGATTCCAGAACAGAAGAAGCAGCCACACTAGTGGGTGACACAAGATGAAATTGTAACACAAAAAGCAAACAAGGTTTCCATTGGTACGAAAAATTCTTTCTGCTGTTTTCTGGGAATTCTATGATGTGATGTGCACGGGCTACCAACAGGGAGGAAGAAACTTCAAAGGGTACTCTGAAGTATTGGACAAACTGAAGGATACTTGTTCAGGTTAAAAGTTCAGACTTGCAAAACAGAAAATTCTCTTCGTATGCTATAATGCGGCGTATTAGATTTCTCAGGTCGTAACTACGAAACACCACGACCCTCGATTTGAAATGCATCCGCGTTTATTCGCTGAATTTGTCGTACATTGATTCCTCAATGTTGGGTGCCTCAATAAATTGTTGGATCACCGAAGACCCACATCATAAGATTCGGTTCAGCTAGAACAGACTCTGATTTTACACAGTATAACATATCTTATTTTACTGAAGTTTTAAAAAGTTGGAAAGAAGATAGAGTGAATCTATTAATTCATTAGATTATCGTGATTAAAACGTCTCGGGTGCAAAGCAATCTCATTTTGCCTTTTAATCTACAGCTTTTGATGGCTGTCATCTTCATTATCGTAAGAGGCATGTCTTTTCAGTTATTTACATCTGACAGTGACGATGATGGAAAAAAATGGTTCAAATGGCTCTGAGCACTATGGGACTTAACTTTTGAGGTCATCAGTCCCATAGAACTTAGAACTACTTAAACCTAACTAACCTAAGGACTTCACACACATCCATGCCCGAGGCAGGATTCGAACCTGCGACCGTAGCGGTCGCGCGGTTCCAGACTGCAGCGCCTAGAACCGCTCGGCCACTCCGGCCGGCGACGATGATGGAACTCACTGAAAGTTCTCTATTAACAACAGAACTGATGCCTCTTAGAAATGGAAACGTGTATCCATCAAATCCACCGGAAAAAAATCTACGAGATAAAGATACGAAATATAATTGTAAAAAACATTCTCTTGAATGTTGTTTTCTTTGGCAGTCCGAGATAGTCTTGAACGTCCGTCGTATCTTAATCTCGAGTAATAGAAGTGCAGAAATAAGATGAGAAGTGCTTACAAATCACTATAGTGCGCTTTCATGGTTTGTTTAAAAAATTTTCGCAGTACGTTTACTGTCCTCTGTAAATATGAAAACAAATATTTTCAGCGATTGTCCTTAGTTTCTAGAAAAAATAGAAAAATGTAACTATCAAGCGAAATGACACGTTAGTTTGGACTGGGCTTGCATTCTCGAGGATTCTTTCTTTGCCTTTTCTTACAAGGAATAACTATGTTCATAGTCTTCAAGCCACCTTGTGGTGTGTGACAAGGAGTATTTCTGGTTCTATTAGCAAATAGCACACTGGAAGAACGACTGCCGATAAGCCTAGGTACTACCTCAACATTCTATGATTTTCTCGGCGTTATGATTTTATGAGATGATTGAAGAAGGGTCTGTTGCGTGTCTACTCTTTGAACATACACTGAGGTGACAAAAAGTCTTGAGATAGCCGTATGTTCATACGCAGATGGCGGTGTTGTCGCGTGCACAAGATATGAAAATGCAGTGCATTGGTGGAAATGTCGTTTGTACTCAGGTGATCCATGTGCAAAGGTTTCCGACGTAATTATGACCGCACGACGGGAATTAACAAATTTTGAACGTGGAATGGTAGATGGAGCTAGAAAAAAATGGCTCTGAGCTCTATGGGACTTAACATCTGAGGTCATCAGTCCCCTAGAACTTAGAACTAGTTAAACCTAAGTAACCTAAGGACATCACACACACCCATGCCCGAGGCAGGATTCGAACCTGCGACCGTAGCAGTCGCGCGGTTCCGGCTTAAATGGTTCAAACGCCTCTGAGCACTACGGGACTTAACATCTGAGGTCATCAGTCCTCTAGAACTTAGAACTACTTAAACCTAACTAACCTAAGGACATCACACACACCCATGCCCGAGGCAGGGTTCGAACCTGCGATCGTAGCGGTCACGCGGTTCCAGACTGAAGGGCCTAGAACCGCTCGGCCACACGGGCCGGCCGCGGTTCCGGACTGAAGTGCCTAGAACCGCTCGGCCACCACAGCCGGCATGGAGCTAGACGCATGGGACATTCCATTTTGGAAATAGTTAGGGAATTTTGTATTCCGAGATCCACAGTGTCAAGAGTGTGCGGAGAAATTGCAGACGTTACCTCTCACCATGGACAACGCAGTGGCCGACGACCCTAATTTTAACGAACAAGAGAAGCGGCGTTAGCGTAGAGTTGTCAGAGCTAACAGACAAGCAACACTGCGTGAAATAACCGCAGAAATCGACGTGAGACGTGCGACGAACGTATCCGTAAGGACAGTGCGGTGAGATCTGGCGTTAATGGGTAATGGCAGCAGACAACTGACGCGAGTGCCTTTGTCAACAGTATGTCACCTGTAGCGCGCTCCTGGGCTCGTGACCATAGGCAACTGGGAAACCGTGGCCTTGTCAGATGGTAAGAGCTGACGGTAGTTCTCGAGTGTGGCGCAGACACGAAGAAGCCACGGACCCAAGTTGTCAACAAGGCACTGTGCAAGCTGCTGGTGGCACTGTAACGATATGGGCTGTCTTTACATAGAATGGACTGAGTCTTCTGGTCCAACTGAACCTGTTGTTGACTGTAAATGGCTATGTTTGGCTACCTGAAGACAATTTACTGCCATTCATGGACTTCATGTTTTCAAACAACGATGGAATTTTTATGGATGACAATGCGACATTTCACCAGGCCACAATTGTTCGCGATTGGTTTGAAGAACATTCTGGACCATTTGAGCTAATCGTTTGGCCATCAAGATCGCCTGACATGGAACCCATGGAACATTTACGGAGCATAATCGAGAGGTCAGTCTGTGCACGGCGTCCTGCCCCGACAACACATTCGGAATTATAGGTTGTAGAGGAGCATGGCTTACTATTTCTGCAGGGTATTTCCAACGAATTCTTGAGTCCATGCCACGTCGAGTTGCTGCACTATGCCGGGCAGAAGAAGGTCCGACAAGGTATTAGGAGGTATTTTGTCACGTCAGTGTACATCGAAATGAATCATCCACAAACAGCCTCACAAAGCATTCGACTTTATCCATGAGGTAAATTAAATATATCGTGAGATGAAACCGCTCTATAACACAACATTGAGATACTCCCCAAGTTAATTTTATACCTGATTATTTCACACTATCTACAATAACGTATTATGTTTCATCTGCTAGAAAGTAGCGAATGAACCGACAAAGCTGATCCAATATTCCGTAAGCTCCTATTGTGTTCACTAAGCGAAGTGTGAAATTGTATAGAATGCATTCAGGAAGTCAAGAAGCTCGTGGGCGCCGTTATCTACGGCCTTGTGGATCTCATAGATGAACAGAACGAGCTGAGTTTCACATGTTAACTCCAAGACATAATGTTTCTACAATTTTCTTTTTTTGTGTAACAGTTAACGTCGGTGATATAAGTTTATAATATTTGCATCTGCTCGAAGACCATTTTTGTAAACGAAAATGACTTGCTCCTTTTTTCAGTTATTTAGGACACTTGGATATCCATCAGTCTACGACAAACTTTGCTGGAAGGGGAACACGTTACTTCGTATAATGTGTATGGAATGGAAAAGACATCTCTTGAGGTTCAGACGTCTTTCCCCTGTTGATCTATTTTCGTGATTTTCTACTCCACGATCACTTACCTCAATATTTGCCATTCCGGCGGACGTGCGATTAGTGAAAGGACAACTCGTATTACGACTTCCACAATGAAACTCGTTTGGAAGCCCGAATTCAGTGTTTCTGTCTTCTGTCAGCTCCCGTTTTGGCGCCAGCATGGTCTATAAGCGACTGGGTGGATAATTTTTCTCCATTTACTGACTTACCTAAAAGAAGCACTAAACTCCACCATCAGGCCAAGAGAACTGGACGGTTCCGACCTGCCGCTGTGTCATCCTCTGTCACATAGCGTCATTTGGATGCGGTATGGCTTGCCGTTGTGGCCGAGAGGTTCTAGGCGTTTCAGTCCGGAACCGCGCTGCTGCTACGGTCGCAGGTTCGAATCCTGCCTCGGGCATGGATGTGCGTGATATCCTTAGGTTAGTTAGGTTTAAGTAGTTCTAAGTCTAGGGGAATGATGACGTCAGATGTTAAGTTCCATAGTGCTTAGAACCAATTGATGCGGTATGGAGGGGCATGGCATCTGCACACCACGCTCCTTGCCTTAGAGTCTTGGAGCCGCTACTTATCATTCATGTAGCTCCCCAGTTGGCATTATGAGACTGAGCGGACTCTGTTCCAGTACTTCCACCAAGAAAAACTCCCTAGTGCTACCGGGAATTGAACTCAGGTCCTCCATAGGGCAGTGAGACACTCTGATCACACAATTAACTTCATTCGTTTTACGTGAGGCCAAAACGTCCTATGATTTTTCGTCAGATTGGCCGGCAAATTTTACTTTCAAATCCATTTCATGCTTTTTGCGTTCCTGTACTTGTGTTCGTTCTCACTTCGTTCATCATTTGATTGTCGACAAGGCTTTGACTTAGATTAAGTCTACAAAGACGCTCTCTTTGTTTTCGTAGCAGCTTTTCAGGCTGTTGAGCACGACGGGGCTTTCATATCCCACACAATGTTGCTCAACTCATACGTGTCAAAAGCGCTTTCTCCTATACTTTTTATACGAGGGTTATTCGGAAAGAAAGAAACGATCGGTCGCGAAGTGGAAACCACAGTGAAAATCCGATGAAGTTTTGCATAGGTGTGTTAGGCAGTGTCTCTAGTATGCCCGCCGATCGCATTACGTCGTTCTTTTTAGTTCTGAGCGCACAGGGCGCAGATAAAGATACCTACAACAATAGTGTCTCCCGCCAAGTACGAGGGCCTGGTGAGAAATTTCGCCTGAAGCTGTGCAGCCAACATTACATAAATGTCGTGGATTTTCTTCTTCAAGACAATTCTCAGCTGCATTTTGCAGGGGAATGAAGATGCTCCTGCATCGTTTTCAATTGGAAGTGTTTGAGTACCCACAATACAGCCCGTAATTGCCTCCCTCTGAGTTTCATCTCTGCTCACATGAACCGCTGGCTATGAAGACAACATTTTGGCCCAGACAACGAGCTGTAGGCCAGCGTAGAGAATTGGCGGAAAGCACTAGAGGCTGCCTTCTATAACGAGGGTATTGGAAAGTTGGTACAACGCTACGACAAACGTCTAAGTCGGATCGGCGACTATGGAGATAAGTGGTGGAAGTTGTTGCTAACTGTTGGAAATAAAACAATTTTGATTTTCACTGTGGTTTCCATTTCGCGACCTATCGTTCCTTACTTTCCGAGTAACCCTCGTACTTTGATTCTCCACATCTTCGTCCACAGACATAAATGTTTGATATTGATAACTTAGACAAACTGAAATTTATTTCTTGTTACACAAAACAATTCCCTGGCATCAGTTTATCATGCCTGGTCCACCATTTATACCAACCTTCATCCGTATTATTTAACTCTCGGAACCCGTTATAACCTCTACAGATATTATGCAGTTCTTCATGTTAACAAATTCGTCACCATGTGATATACATGCTGCTGCTGTTCGCAAAACGACAGCATAAGTGATAAAGTTTACATCATGCCACACATTTAAAGAAGTTGTTAGTAGAAAATAAAGGGATAGGTGGATAAAGTACTGGTGATTATGAAGTTTCGTCAGGTCGGATGGAGATTCCTAGCTTTTGATGATTTTTACCGATATTATCGTCAAGTGTCATAAAATTTCTGCATGTATCAAACGTTGCCTTTAGATTGTGGTCATTTCTTGCAAAGTAGTGGAATTTCAGTCCACTATGTTTCATGCAAACGGACCAACATTTTTGCAATTCATTAAGGTGACTCTGGAAAATAATTTCGTACTCTTAGTAAAGAGATTATGCGAAGTTAAGTGTCTACCAACGATGAAAGCAAATTCTGAGTAATTAATTTAAGAATAGTAACAATAATTTTGAGAGATGGGTCAAGTACACTGATGAGCGAGAACATTGTGATAATCTTCCATCGTAGTAAAAAACACGTCTAGGGCCCGTAGGAGACAAGCGGTATGAAATGTGCGTAATAAATGTCAGGAATACATACAGATCATTGAGTCAGCTCAGTGCGCAGAAACTGTGGAAATATGATGATTTAATTGACTCAGAAAATCCCGGTTGTGATGGCTCTTCAGCTGGGAACGGTTATGACGAAGCGTTAATTAATAAATTATCTAAGCTGGGGTTTCGAGGTTTTGCAGTATATTGGATAAAAAATAACAATGGCATTTCTCAACATATTGTGGTTCAAAAACGTGAAATGCACCCTGCAGCAGCTTCCTGAGCGCAGATTTTAAATAAAACTAGGCCCTAACTGTAGGCAAATTAAATGAGAGACATGGTTTCAGGACAGGCAAGAGGTATGAGGAATTTAGTGTAAAGTCAGAAGCCAGAGGACAGAGAGTACCTTTGCCAGAAAGAAGAGTTGATTGATAGGCGGAGGTGCTGGCAGGATGTCAAAATCAGCCGAAAAACAAGATCTAGACACTCAAAATGAGATTAGTTGTCAACGCGCAGTCCATAGAGGCTAAGTCAAAATGAGAAGGGCCGGTCAGTGTGGCCGTGAGGTTCTAGGCACTTCAGTCTGGAACCGCGTGACCGCTACGGTCGCGGTTCTAATCCTGCCTCGGGCATGGATGTGTGTGATGTCCTTAGCTTAGTTAGGTTTAAGTAGATCTAAGTTCTAGGGGACTGACGACCACAGATGTTAAGTCCCATAGTGCTCAGAGCCAAAATGAGCAGGGAAAAAAATTATATCACGTAAACGGCAGATGTCCACATGTCGATATCTTTGCCGTAAATCTGGGGTGATCGAATATCGAAGAGGCTACCAGAAGACGACAAGATGCGGCTCCCGCCACACCCAATAAAAAAGGACATCTTAAAGTGGCATTTCAGTTCCTTCCGACATAGATGATGAGTAATGTATGACCGGATCGCCAAGTCCATTGGGCAAAATATTTTGGCAAACGACCAAGTTGCTACCATGAGGTGAGCTGATAAACGGACTGCCGATGTGTGAGGATGAGGCTTTCATCTACCACTCAGTCCCAGTTACCTTTCCCGGTGCGTCCGCAGTTGTTCCGACCGAGGTTCGCCCAGAAGCGTGTCCAGTGCTCGGTTCTAGCAAGTGGTGGCCACGACGTTGGGATCATGGATTTACTTCAAACTTTGTTCCCCTTTAGTAGGCCATTAAAACAACAATGTGCGAGTAGTACGAGGTGCATTCAAGTTCCAAGGCCTCCGATTTTTTTTTCTAATTAACTACTCACCCGAAATCGATGAAACTGGCGTTACTTCTCGACGTAATCGCCCTGCAGACGTACACATTTTTCACAACGCTGACGCCATGATTCCATGGCAGCGGCGAAGGCTTCTTTAGGAGTCTGTTTTGACCACTGGAAAATCGCTGAGGCAATAGCAGCACGGCTGGTGAATGTGCGGCCACGGAGAATGTCTTTTATTGTTGGAAAAAGCCAAAAGTCACTAGGAGCCAGGTCAGGTGAGTAGGGAGCATGAGGAATCACTTCAAAGTTGTTATCACGAAGAAACTGTTGCGTAACGTTAGCTCGATGTGCGGGTGCGTTGTCTTGGTGAAACAGCACACGCGCAGTCCTTCCCGGACGTTTTTGTGGCAGTGCAGGAACTGTTACCGTAGTGCCCTATGGAACGCAATGGGTAAGGATTACGCCCTCGCTGTGCCAGAACATGGACACCATCATTTTTTCAACACTGGCGGTTACCCGACATTTTTTTGGTGGCGGTGAATCTGTGTGCTTCCATTGAGCTGACTGGTGCTTTGTTTCTGGATTGAAAAATGGCATCCACGTCTCATCCATTGTCACAACCGACGAAAAGAAAGTCCCATTCATGCTGTTGTTGTGCGTCAACATTGCTTGGCAACATGCCACACGGGCAGCCGTGTGGTCGTCCGTCAGCATTTGTGGCACCCACCTGGATGACACTTTTCGCATTTTCAGGTCGTCATGCAGGATTGTGTGCACAGAACCCACAGAAATGCCAACTCTGGAGGCGATCTGTTCAACAGTCATTCGGCGATCCCCCAAAACAATTCTCTCCACTTTCTCGATCATGTCGTCAGACCGGCTTGTGCGAGTCCGAGGTTGTTTCGGTTTGTTGTCACACGATGTTCTGCCTTCATTAAACTGTCGCACCCACGAACACACTTTCGACACATCCGTAACTCCATCACCACATGTCTCCTTCAACTGTCGATGAATTTCAATTGGTTTCACACCACGCAAATTCAGAAAACGAATGATTGCACGCTGTTCAAGTAAGGAAAACGTCGCCATTTTAAGTATTTAAAACAGTTCTCATTCTCGCCGCTGGCGGTAAAATTCCATCTGCCGTATGGTGCTGCCACCTCTGGGACGTATTGACAATGAACGTGGCCTCATTTTAAAACAATGTGCATGTTTCTATCTCTTTCCAGTCCGGAGAAAAAAAATCAGAGGCCTTAGAACTTGAATGCACCTCGTAAGGTGCACTACCCTGGCAATTCCTTGAATATCACAAGATAAATTTTACGCCTCTAGTATGTAACTCATTTATCTGTTCGGGGGTGCCGGACGTTAGAGTTCATGGTGATCAAGTGGTTGCCAGCATTGTAGCTCAGCGTGTTCGGCCAGAGGGTTAGCTGCCCTCTGTAGTAAAAAACTGAGTGAATGGATCAATGATGTGTCATGGGCCGTCCTTCGCCAACAGATACAACGAAGAATAACGAACACAAAAAAAGGTTAGCATTCGAAGTTCGTAAAGCGAACATGGATAAGGCAACAGTTCGACTCCCGCTCAAACCTTCATTCTTGTAATACAACTGTAAATTCTGTGATATTGAAAAGAATTACACCTACACTATTCGTTCTTGCTACATTAGCAACGTCTGACTGCTACGCAGGTTAACTGACAAACGGGACCTGCCTTAGTGTCTGCAGCTCGAAGCGTTGAGGTGCAAAGTAGTTCCGGGTACCTTACGAGACTGCATGAGTGAGGGGTTTCGCAAATCACGACTGGAATACATGTTCAAGAAAACTCTATGCATTTCTTCATTTACTTGTTGATGGTTACAAATATGTTTGTTATAATAATTAAATGTAATAAAAAATGGTAAGTAGTGAAATAACATGAAATTCACTAAAACTCCATGCAAATGCACGTGTTTTTTTAAAATTATATTATCTCTCAAATGTCAGAGGAATTAAAAATATGACCAGTGATGAAAAAATATAGATAACGAATTAAGTTTGTGCGGAAGTCGAACCGTCGCCTCATACAAGGTCATTTTACATACCTCGAGCGCTAACCACTTGACCATCAGGAACTCTAACAGCCAACACCTACGCACAGATACATCCGATACGTAACAGACGCGTAAATTTTCTCTTTCGATTTTCTGGGAATTTCCAGAATAATGACCTTACTACATGCACATTAGGTTCTTTTAATTACCTACTAAAGGTGTACCAAGTTTGAAGTAAATCTGTGATCCGAATTTCGTGGCCTCCCCTTGTAAGTTCCCACCCAGGAGCGCGTCCTATGAGCAGCGTATGCCCTGGTGGTCCTCCTGCATCGTAAATACTCTGAAACACCAAAGAAACTGGTATAGGCATGCGTACTCAAATACAAAGATATGTTAAGTGGCAGTATACGGCGCTGCGGTCGGCAACACCTATACAGGGTGTTACAAAAAGGTACGGCCAAACTTTCAGGAAACATTCCTCACACACAAAGAAAGAAAATATGTTATGTGGACATGTGTCCGGAAACGCTTACTTTCCATGTTAGAGCTCATTTTAGTTGTGTACTTCCTCGATTCACCGCCAGTTGGCCCAATTGAAGGAAGGTAATGTTGACTTCGGTGCTTGTGTTGACATGCACATCAGTACGTAGCATCAACAGGTTAGTGTTCATCACGAACGTGGTTATGCAGTCAGTGCAATGTTTACAAATGCGGAGTTGGCAGATGCCCATTTGATGTATAGATTAGCACGGGGCAATAGCCGTGGCGCGGTACGTTTGTATCGAGACAGATTTCCAGAACGTTTGATCGCCGTCTTAGGGAGCACGGAACATTCCAGCCTATGACTCGCGACTGGGGAAGAAGACCTAGAACGACGAGGACACCTGCAATGGACGAGGCAATTCTTCGTGCAGTTGATGATAACCCTAATGTCAGCGTCAGAGAAGTTGCTGCTGTACAAGGTAACGTTGACCACGTCACTGTATGGAGAGCGCTACGGGAGAACCAGTTGTTTCCGTACCATGTACAGCGTGTGCAGGCACTATCAGCAGCTGATTGGCCTCCACGGGTACACTTCTGCGAATGGTTCATCCAACAATGTGTCAATCCTCATTTCAGTGCAAATGTTCTCTTTACGGATGAGGCTTCATTCCAACGTGATCAAATTGTAAATTTTCACAATCAACAAGTGTGGGCTTACGAGAATCCGCAAGCAATTGTGCAATCAAGTCATCAACACAGATTTTCTGTGAACGTTTGGGCAGGCATTGTTGGTGATGTCTTGATTGGGCCCCAAGTTCTTCCACCTACGCTCAATGGAGCACGTTATCATGATTTCATACGGGATACTCTACCTGTGCTGCTAGAACATGTGCCTTTACAAGTACGACACAACATGTGGTTCATGCACGATGGAGCTCCTGCACATTTCAGTCGAAGTGTTCGTACGCTTCTCAACAACAGATTCGATGACCGATGGATTGGTAGAGGCGGACCAATTCCATGGCCTCCACGCTCTCCTGACCTCAATCCTCTTGACTTTCATTTATGGGGACATTTGAAAGCTCTTGTCTACACAACCTCGGTAGCAAATGTAGAGACTCTTCGTGCTCGTATTGTGGACGGCTGTGATACAATACGCCATTCTCCAGGGCTGCATCAGCGCATCAGGGATTCCATGCGACGGAGAGTGGATGCATGTATCCTCGCTAACGGAGGACATTTTGAACATTTCCTGTAACAAAGTGTTTGAAGTCACGCTGGTATGTTCTGTTGCTGTGTGTTTCCGTTCCATGATTAATGTGATTTGAAGAGAAGTAATAAAATGAGCTCTAACATGGAAAGTAAGCGTTTCCGGACACATGTCCACATAACATATTTTCTTTCTTTGTGTGTGAGGAATGTTTCCTGAAAGTTTGGCCGTACCTTTTTGTAACACCCTGTATAAGACAGCAAGGGTCTGGCGAAGGTGTTACATCGGGTTCTGCTGCTACAATGGCAGGTCATCAAGATTTAATTGAGTTTTGACGTGGTGTTGTAGTCGGCGCACGAGCGATGGGACGCAGCATCTGAAGTAGAGATGAAGTGGGGATTTTCCCGTACGATCATTTCACGAGTATATCAGGAATCCGGTAAAACATCAAATCTCCGACACCACTGGGGCCGGAAAAAGAGCCTGCAAGAACGGGGCCACCGACGACTGAAGAGACTCGTTCAACGTGGCAGAAGTGCAACCTTTCCGCAAACTGCCTGGTCGGAAGAGTCTCGTTTCAAATTGAATCGAGAGGATGGACGTGTACGGCTATGTAGACAACCTCATTAATCCATGAAATCTACATGTCAGCAAGTGACTGTTTAAGCTGGATAAGGCTCTGTAACGGAGTGGAGCGTGTGCAGTTGGAGTGATATGGGACTCCTGATACGTCTAGATACGACTCTGGCAGATGGCACGTACGTAAGCATCCTGTCTGGCCACTGGCATCCATTTATGTAAATCGTGCATTCCGACGGACTTGGACAATTCCAGCAGGACAATGTGACACCCCACACGTCCAGAATAGGTACAGAGTGGCTCCAGGAAAACTCTTCTGAGTTTAGACACTTCCGCTGGCACAGAACTCCCCAGACATGAACGTTATTGGGCACATCTGGGATTCCTCGCAACGTGCTGTTCAGAAGAGATCTCCACCCCCCTCATACTCTTTCGGATTTACGGACACCCCTTGTAGTAGTCATGCTGTTAGTTGCTTGCGGTACTACTTCAGACATTAGTCGAGTCCATGCCACGTAGTGCTGCGCCACTTCTGCATGCTCGCGCGGTCCCTACATGATATTAGGCAGGTGTACCAGTTTCTTTGGCCTTTTATTGTATATTCATTGTTGTTGCTGGGAACATATTTTTGCCTTTTAATTAATTCAAATGCTGATTCCAAAGCTTAGCTGAGATAGTACCCACCGATTTGGTGCTCATGAAAGCAAGACAAAAACTCCCTATGAACATATGCATAGGCGTCGCAGAAAACGTGGTACCACGTGTCCCTACCGAAACGTACTATGCTGATACAGGTGACATCCAAAAGTAATTTGTACATTGCTATGGCAGTATACTTTTATTGAATGTTGCACTACACTTCAAAATTACATCCATACATGACACTATATTCCAAAATTGTCACGAAGTCTCTATAAACGACGGGCGAAACCTTCTACCAATCGTACAATTCCTCGACGACAGAAATCCGTTTCTTGGTCACAGAGACATTCGAGAACCATTGAGTTAATAACCTCACCGATGAAAAATCTGCGATTGCTACGAATCAGTTCCTCAATTGCCTGGACATTGTCGTCTGTGGTCGACGTCGGTGGTTTTGCTTTGCGATCAGCGTCACCCAGGTCTGTGCGGCTTGGTCAAACTGTTGGCACCATTTCACTACTGCTGGATGTGCCTTTGCAACTGGTCCATTTATCGCCAGAATTTCAAAGTGACTTTGGATTTAATTTATACATTTGGCCGTGACATTTATGAACTTACGTTGCACTTATGTGTGGACAGGTGGGTAACACCTGTAGTGCAGTTACCACTAAACATCAACAGCGAACTGGATTCTGTGTGTGGCTTGTTACTGTCCCGAACGCCTGACCGGACCATGTAGATACCCCAACGACTGAACAAATCAGCGTACTTGGCCTTCTTCAGAGACACGCTACCTGTACTGCTGGAAAATGTGCCTCTAACAGTTCGCCATCCCATACGGTTCATGGTCAATGGGCAGCCGACATAAATTGTTGGATGTACTACGAATTTCGGACCAGTATCTTTTCAAAACAGTGCAGTGATCATTATGGTTCAATGAATTTGTCTGCCGGATCTCTTGTCAAGACCAACGACCTGCAGCAGGTCGTTGATCTTGTTAATTGAAGTAGCGTAGACCACAGCGGATTCGTAACGGGACGATAGCTTTTCATGGTAGACGTGCTGAACATCTCCTCAATGTGACCATTGTATGTTCAGCAACAAATGGTTTTGTTTTCATCCTAGGTATCACTGACCCCTCCCCACCCTCCCTGCTCCAACCTTGTGATTGGTACAAATATTTGGAAGCATCCTGTAATTGCAGTCCCACCAACAGACGACTCAGGTGTGTGCCCCTGCCTATTGAACAACATCATTCACATTTTCAGTATACACAACCGAAAAGGCTTTGGATTTTAGGAATAATGGGAAAAAGTTTATTCAGATAAGGCAAATTTCCTGTTAATAAGGTTGTATATCAAATAAAGAAATGTCATGAAGGCTCTCAACAGACGCAGCTACGAAAGTTGTGAACCCCAAAGTGGAATCATTCCTTTAACGTTTAATTGGAGCTGTACAGCAGCAGTACATACTCACCTCCATGGGCTCTGTCCTGCATTGAGCATTTCTGGGATTGCGTCCTTCGTGGTCACCCAGTAGCCACTATATCTGAAGTTTTTACTCGAACACAAATTATCCGAAATTCTGTGCCTCAGGGACACTGACAAAATGGTTGAAATGGCTCTGAGCACTATGGGACTCAACATCGAAGGTCATCAGTCCCCTAGACTGAGAACTACTCAAACCTAACTAACCTAAGGACATCACACACATCCATGCCCGAGGCAGGATTCGAACCTGCGACCGTTGCAGCAGCGCGGTTCCGGACTGAAGCGCCTAGAATCGCTCGGCCACAGCGGTCGGCTGATACTGATATCCCGCTTCATTTCATCACACTACATGTAATGACTATGATCTTATTACGCGTCGTATTTAAGTAATACCAAATTTGGGTAGGTAAAACTGCCTAATTGTAATGTACATTTCATTGTTGGTTTGCATTAATGTAGGTTATGTGTGTAGATAATTTTATTTGTTTTTCATAGTTCCCACATAGTGTTCCAGTATTCACCATTAATAGTGAGTTTTGGTTGTAGAATAGTACGACAGAAATATTCATGAAGAACTATATAAGGAAAATACATGCAGTGTAGTATTTTACGTATGTCGAATAATGGTTCACAGCTTTCGTTATTTAACTGCTTGCTTGTAAAAATGAGATACTTATAGATTTTGGGATGGTGCTTCTAAAAATGAAATACTTACAGTTTTTGACACAGAGTCTTCTCATTTTCATGTTTTGGGAGACACTCGTATATACATGGTGAGGCAGCTAAGACAGTGCACACCATATACACTCCTGGAAATTGAAATAAGAACACCGTGAATTCATTGTCCCAGGAAGGGGAAACTTTATTGACACATTCCTGGGGTCAGATACATCACATGATCACATTGACAGAACCACAGGCACATAGACACAGGCAACAGAGCATGCACAATGTCGGCACTAGTACAGTGTATATCCACCTTTCGCAGCAATGCAGGCTGCTATTCTCCCATGGAGACGATCGTAGAGATGCTGGATGTAGTCCTGTGGAACGGCTTGCCATGCCATTTCCACCTGGCGCCTCAGTTGGACCAGCGTTCGTGCTGGACGTGCAGACCGCGTGAGACGACGCTTCATCCAGTCCCAAACATGCTCAATGGGAGACAGATCCGGAGATCTTGCTGGCCAGGGTAGTTGACTTACACCTTCTAGAGCACGTTGGGTGGCACGGGATACATGCGGGCGTGCATTGTCCTGTTGGAACAGAAAGTTCCCTTGCCGGTCTAGGAATGGTAGAACGATGGGTTCGATGGCGGTTTGGATGTACCGTGCACTATTCAGTGTCCCCTCGACGATCACCAGTGGTGTACGGCCAGTGTAGGAGATCGCTCCCCACACCATGATGCCGGGTGTTGGCCCTGTGTGCCTCGGTCGTATGCAGTCCTGATTGTGGCGCTCACCTGCACGGCGCCAAACACGCATACGACCATCATTGGCACCAAGGCAGAAGCGACTCTCATCGCTGAAGACGACACGTCTCCATTCGTCCCTCCATTCACGCCTGTCGCGACACCACTGGAGGCGGGCTGCACGATGTTGGGGCGTGAGCGGAAGACGGCCTAACGGTGTGCGGGACCGTAGCCCAGCTTCATGGAGACGGTTGCGAATGGTCCTCGCCGATACCCCAGGAGCAACAGTGTCCCTAATTTGCTGGGAAGTGGCGGTGCGGTCCCCTACGGCACTGCGTAGGATCCTACGGTCTTGGCGTGCATCCGTGCGTCGCTGCGGTCCGGTCCCAGGTCGACGGGCACGTGCACCTTCCGCCGACCACTGGCGACAACATCGATGTACTGTGGAGACCTCACGCCCCACGTGTTGAGCAATTCGGCGGTACGTCCACCCGGCCTCCCGCATGCCCACTATACGCCCTCGCTCAAAGTCCGTCAACTGCACATACGGTTCACGTCCACGCTGTCGCGGCATGCTACCAGTGTTAATGACTGCGATGGAGCTCCGTATGCCACGGCAAACTGGCTGACACTGACGGCGGCGGTGCACAAATGCTGCGCAGCTTGTGCCATTCGACGGCCAACACCGCGGTTCCTGGTGTGTCCGCTGTGCCGTGCGTGTGATCATTGCTTGTACAGCCCTCTCGCAGTGTCCGGAGCAAGTATGGTGGGTCTGACACACCGGTGTCAATGTGTTCTTTTTTCCATTTCCAGGAGTGTATATCCAGAATCAATAAACATATCGAGGTGCGTTTTTCGCCACGTTAGAGAGGACAATGTGGCGAATTCCCTGACGGTGGCAAGTAATTTTTATCGTTGACTACGACATCAACTGTGTATTTTCGAATGGAACTATGTGCTTCTTTATGTTGTACTCGTATTTGAAAGAAGCTTCTAAGAGAACTTCAACGACGTAACATGTACGGGATTTGATCAAACAGTATCAAGATAACAGCGCCACAAACCGCTGTCCCGCCTTCAAAAGTGCCCCCACAAACGGCTAGCCTATTTTATAAAAAATGTGAACAAGCACGTGACTCACATACGGTTCGTGTGTTTATTATCACGGCTGTCATGTCATGTGCTCCAAATGTTGAACTTGAGCATTGCTACACGCTATAAAGTGATTAGGGAGAAACAATACTCCACGTTGCATTTCATCTGGAGTTAACGTAGCGCTCTTCCGTGTTACAACGCATTTCATGCTTTCGGAAATCGTTGGTGTTTCTTAATATGCCTATTCTTTTAATTTTAGCCACAGATAAAAGTATAGAAGTGTTACGTTTGGTGATTATGCAGACTATTTTGCGTTTCCTGAACTACAATTCCAGTGCTCTCCAAATGTTTTCTTAAGAGGCTCTTTCAACACATGTGCGGAATGAGAGGGACATCCGTCATATTGGTACCACACTGATTGCCTTACGTGCTGTGGGATGTCTTCCAATAACTGCACCACAGCTAGCAACTCGAGAGACTTGAATGTATTTAGATTCCCATCAATAAATTAGGGTTCAATGATGCGGGTCTTGAAAAACGCGCCTCAAACGTTTTTTTAGCCAGTTCTTTGAATCAGCGTTGATTTTCAACTGATGGTTAGTGCATATTGTGAACATTGACTTATCCATGGTATGTAAACAATGCTTCTTATTTAAACGAAATTTTGCATAGATGTGCCGCATCTCTTAGCGCTTTTCGTAGATAACGTTCGGAGAACCGTACCCAATTTTTGAAGTGATTACCACGAAGCTGTAGGTGCATATAAATGTGAAGAGGATGAAGTGGGATGGAATGCAGTGTTCGCAGAACACTTGTTTAGTTTATCCTTCTCGTACTTCCGAGATGCTTCATAGTGACATTTACGTTCTGTGTCACTGCTGAAAAAATTTTAATTTCATTTCTTTCATCAGTTGCCCTTCTTTTACTCTCCGCACTTACAGCTTCTAGAACTATTTTTTATAATGTTTGCAAAGACACACAGTGAGTTCTTGGCACGATCTGAATACTATTCAACACACAACGGTACCACTGCTCTGATAGTTTGGCGATATTCGCCATAAACGATATTCACTTTTACGACTGTCGTATATATTATGAATGTCTCAGTAGGTTATATGATTGCTACAGCAGCAGACCACAGACTGGTGTGCATCAAGCCCACAGGTAGACACAAGAACCAAACCTAAGTTACGTTGTTGCCCACATTTGGTGTAATAAGGCAGACGTTTGCGGAACCTGTTCTCCTGACGGTGGGACAGTGGTTTGTGGCGTTGTTATCTTTATATTAGTGGATTAAGTCACATACATGTTATGTCGTTGAAGTTCTCTTAGAACCTTCTTTGAAATGCCACATGAAATGTATGTGGTCCCATTAGAAAATGAAAGTGGATGTCGTAATTCGACGACTATAAATGATAAAAATGACTTGCGAAAGTCAGGAAATTTGCCATATTGGCCGCTACAGCTTGGCTAAAACCGCACTTCGATATATTTATACATTCTAGACATATCTGGGATGACCTGTCTTAACTGCTTTACCCTGTATATTGTACGGTGTTCATAAGAATACTTCTTTTGTTCAGGAAATGATCTTCCATGATAATTCTGGCCATAAAATAAATATTGTGTGTCCACTGGCAATGAACTGCCTATTAAGTAGGTACAGCAGCACGTACTAGTCAGCTGATGTTACTGGAATCATCGTCAAGCGAGGTGGCGCAGTAGCTAGACATTGGTATAGGGTACAAATATCCGCCTGTAAATCGTGATTCACACTTCTGACCATTAATATTTCACACCAACAAGGATAGCAAATAACGAAATTTTTTGCGGTATTGCAGTGCTGTGCAGTATAGAAATACGAAGCAATGCACTAGACAAGCGGCTTTCAACCAAAATGTCTCCCCTCTAAGGGAATATACATAATAAATGTACGAGTGCAAGTTGTAGACACATGGCTGACGACATATGGAAGTTTGGGTCTACTCGTAAACTGTTCTCGGATACCCTAATGGTAAGGCGACTGCTCACGATAAGCGAGAAATCTGTGTTCGAGTTACGGTCCGGCACAAATTTTCACTGTCGTTAATCCATCGTACAGCTGACCATTGCCCATATTGGCAACACTGAAAACATTTCGTTAAATTTTATTTGTTGTGCTGGTAAAATATTTTAGGAAGAATACACGTTTGAATTTGTAGATGATATAGGAATGTATAGGGTACGCAGATTGGCCACTTCCGGCGGCAACGATGGTTCTAACCCGGTCTCTTCTTATCTCCACACATTCACAAAGAGCTAGCCCTGCGTTTCCATTGCTCTTGACGTCGGCTAAACATAAGCTTTAAGCCTTCATTAGCTTCTCGTGGAGCACAGGAGTAATTTATGTTACGAAGTGTCATTCTATATTCACACGGCCTCTCTTACGGTTTCTACCAGCGATGCCTCAATACTGTAGACTCGTGCAGGCCCAGGCTGCAGTTTATTTCAACGTAGGTTAACGGCGACGAAGACCATGGCCGACTTCTCTGCTGCTACCAGCCTCGAAGGTCACCAAACCTGTTTCCTTTTTAGTCTCTATGAACACTCTGTCTTGTATATTTCCATACATTCCGTCACCACACCTGAGCTAGTCGTGATGTTGTTTGGTGATTGTTTTCATCTTTTACTTCGGTTCTCCGTTCCACTTACATTTTTGTAAAAAAAAAGAAAAGAAACAGTCTGTATTACTCTGTCACCACGAGGCTTTCGACTCCTTTATAACATTTTACAGTGTCTTTAAAACAGTTCAACATATTAATTAGTAAGTTGCATTGGAGAAATAGCTCTCACAAACAGATTTACGTAATGTAGTTCACTTACAGCTGCATTTTCTTGTGGAAGCTAGTGTTCCCATTGCAAACCTTAACGTAACTTAAGCTACCAGACGTCTCTTTTCTAGGGTCTCGTCTTCCTGTAAATTTTGAGTAAATACATAATATTTGCCCTTTTTCATGCTAGGTGATCAATATCCAATACAATACACTTACGTCTACCCAACTCATGTTTCCGTTCTCTTACCATCTAACGATGTGCAATCATTTTTCATATTTGTTTTTGGCTTTGGGTAACAAAGAACATACAGCCAACAGCAGTTACAAAAGTTCCAAATTAACATAATTGAAATGTCCACAGTAGAACAATAAAAATAGTTCGATGTACAAATAAAGTCCTTAACGTAAAATAAAAGCACTAACAGACGAACATCAAACTGCTAGCACTAGTTACAACAGTGCCAACTACATATTAGTGCTGTTTTAACAATAGATCACTGTTAAGTGTCCGAAGTACAAAGATAAGATCGTTATATAAATTAAATACTCAAAATGGCGATCCAGGGTTCGAAATAAGCCTATTTCAGAGGAGAAAGACATGCACAGCAACTTATAATTGAAAGCTGTACAACGCCGTCGTTTACAAAGATAAGTTCTTAATGCAACACAAAAAGACGTCGCAGTTTCCAAACTGACTGGTTCCATGGGAGGATAAGATCCACCCAACTTATAGGTCAAAGCTGGATACCGGCGTCTTTTAACTAGCTCGCGGGAAAATAATACCTAAATATATCGAACCAGTGAAGTAAAGCAGTTACGCTTGTAGTGAGGGCGTAGCCCCCCCCGCAACTAATTTTTTGTGCACGACCGCCTCTGCGCCAATATGACGTGGTTAAGATCCGCCACCGTCGTGTCCTGATTAGCGGCCAGAAGCGATGATTTTCAACCGGTACAGATGGGCGGGGTAACGTCTATGTCCCAGCCTCATACGGATGAGAGAGGACCCATGACATCTACTAAGCTTCACCGAGGTGAACCACGGCAGAGAAGGGACGTTCGGGCCGGCCGTGGTGGCCGAGCGGTTCTAGGCGCTTCAGTCTGGAACCGCGCGACCACTACGGTCGCCGGTTCGAATCCTGCCTCGCGCACGGATGTCTGTGATGTCCTTAGGTTAGTTAGGTTTAAGTAGTTCTAAGCTCTAGGGAACTGATGACCTCGGATGTTGAGTCCCATAGTGCTCAGAGCCATTTGAACCAGAGACGTTCGGTAGTATGACCGCCACGGGGTCGCCCTTATAATGCTGAGGCACGTGCCATTCACAATTCCAGTCGTGACAGTGCAGTACTTTTCTACTTCTGCCATGCCCGTACCTTGTCGTCGTTTTTCTTTCACAACAGCTGCTGATCATACAACAAACGGTATCAGGGACGTTATCCCATATAACTAAAATGTCGTACACGTTAGTGCTTACACTCAGGTGATAAAAGTCACGAGATACCTCCTTATAACGTGTTGGACCTCCTTGTGGTCGGCATAGCGCAGCAACTCGACGTGGCAGGAACTCAAGTCGTTGGAAGCCCCGTGCATAAATACTGAGCCATGCCGCCTCTACAACTGTCCATAATCGTGAAAGTGTTGCTAGTGCAGGACTTTGTGCACGAACTGACTTCTGGATTATGTCCCATAAATGTTCTATGTGATGTATGTCGGAAGATCTAGGTGGCCCAATTATTCTCTCGAATTGTCCAGAATGTTCGTCAAATCAACCCAAAACAACTGTGGGTGGCATGGCGCACTGTCATCCATAAAAATTCCACCGTTGTTTGGGAACCTGAAGTCCCAGGAGCCGAACATAACCATTCTCAGTCAATGATCGGTTCAGCTGGACCAGAGGACCCAGTTCATTCCATGTAAACACAGCCCACACCATTATGGAGCCACCATCAACTTTCACAGTGACTTGTTAACAGCTTGGGTCCATGGCTTCGTGGGGTCTGCACCACACTAGAACCCTCCAATCAGCTCTTGCCAACTGAAGCCGGGACTCAGCTGACCAAGTCACGGTTTTCTAATCGTCTGGGGTCCAACCAGAGTGATCACGAGGCCAGGAGAAGCGCTGCGAGCGATGTCGTGCTGTTAGTAAAGGCACTCGCGTCTGTCTTCTGCCGCCATAGCCCTTTAACGCCACATTTTGCCGCTCTGCCCTAGTGGATACGTTTCTCGTACGTCCCCCACTGATTTCACACAGTTCTGCTTGTCTGATAGATCTGACATCTCTATGAAAACGCCGCTGCTCTCGGTCGTTAAGTGAATGCCGTCGGCCACTGCGCTGTCCGTGGTGAGAGGTAATTCCTGAAATTTGGTATTCTCAGCACACTCTTGACGCTGTGGATCTCACAGTATTGAACTCCTTAACCATTTCCGAAATGGAATGATCCATGCAACTAACTTCAGTTATCATTCCGCGCTCAAAGTCTGTTAATTCCCGTCGTGAGGTCGTAACCACGTCGGAAACCTTTTCACACGAATCACCTGAGTACAACTGACAGCTTCGTCAAGGAACATCACTTTATTCCTTGTGTACGTGGTACGACCGCCATCCGTATATGTGCATATCGCTATGCCATGACTTGTGTCACCTGAGTGTACATATGTTTAACGATATCGACAGTCATCGGCGATCGTAGCTGTAGCGACCCGGAGAGTTGGGAAACGACGAAAGCGGAGTGTGGGGACCTCGTGTGGCGTCGGCTAAGCTGCGTGGCGCAGTGCAGACCTGTCGCGCTCCTCATCGCAATCTGCGCTCGAAGGTCAGTCGCGCGCGCAAAGTGCGCCCGCTCGCCGGGCTGAGTGCCTCCTGCGTAGTCGCCGACACCAGTGGCGGGGGGCTTCGCCGCCGAACGCCCGCGCCGAAGTACGTATCTGCGCTGCACTTGTTTCCAGTAACGCTACTCGCTCTCAGTGTTTGTATTTCAACTTGAAACTGTATTAGTTAACAAGACTTACTTTACTTTCTCGTGTCCGGAAACCGATCATCGTTTTTCAGCCCAGTATCGCGCTGTGTCCAGGGCTTCTTTCTTGACCATCCACAAATCGCTGAGGTTGCATCTGTAGGGACAGTTTGGACAAGCTGGGAGGTGTTCCAAACCTTGCAGACCATAGTCGCACTTGTCGTCATCCACGTTACGACGACCCCACCTGATCATGTTTACAAACTGCCTGCTGGCTTCCTCGGGTTCTTCGGCCGACGTTGTTTTGATGATTTTTATGACGTTTCACCAGCACGAGTGACAGGCATTGTCTAAGTTTCATTGCTGCTGGTGGACTGGAGTCTAGCTCGGGGCCGCCGATTATACGTACCTGGACCGCTAACGCCCGACGGCTTTTTTCGGTGGGGTTCTTCTCTTGCTACCTGCAACGATCGTTCGCTGCAGCACGGGAATCCAGGATCCGTTCACCTTGAGGCTTTCTTCCTTGTTGAAGATATTCTCGTTTTTGTGTATTTCCTGAACAAGCGGGTGCGATACCTCTTCTCTACAGTCACAACTTCCGTGTCGGCGAATTTTATTATGTGGTTGGCCTCACATAGCGCGTAGTCTGCCACGGCCGATTTCTCCACCTGTAGTGCCGCTTATGTTCTGTGATTTTGGTACTGATTGATCGTCCAGTCACTCCAAGATAAACTTTTGCGCTGGCCGGAGTGGCCGAGCGGTTCTAGGCGCTACAGTCTGGAACCGCGCGACCGCTACGGTCGCAGGTTCGAATCCTGTCTCGGACGTGGATGTTTGTGATGTCCTTAGGTTAGTTAGGTTTAAGTAGTTCTAAGTTCTAGGAGACTGAGGACCTCAAAAGTTAAGTCCCATAGTGTTCAGAGCCATCTGAGCCATAAACTTTTCCACATGTGCATCGTACGCAGTATATTTCCGACATTGCACGTGGGTCCCTTTTCTCCTTTTCCGATCTGAGACACTCTTTGCAAAGGGAAAAAGGGACCCAGTTGCAATGTCGGGAATACACCACGTACCCTGCACACGCGGAAAATTTTATGTTGGAATAACTGGACGATCAATTAACAACAGAATCACAGAACATAAGCGGGCATTGCAGGTGGAGAAATCGGCCTGGCAGAGTATGTGCTATGTGAGGCCAGCACGCAGTAAAATTCGCCGACACACCGTTCTGGCTGTAGACAGGAGCTATCACACACGCTTGTTCAGAGAAGCTATATAGATACATGAAACATGGAGAAAAGCTTCAACAAGAAAGAAGAAAGTCTCAAGGTGAACGTATCCTGGATTCCCGTGCTGCAGCGAACGACTGTTGCCCATGGCAAGAGGAGAAACCTACCGGAAATTAGCACGGAAAAGCCCTTGGACGTTGGCGCGCCAAGTAGATATAATCTGCGGCCGCGAGTTCGACTCCAGGCCACCACAAGCAGTGGAGGGTGAAGCTCCGACAATGCCAGGCACTAGTGCTGGCGAAACGTCAGAAAAATTATCAAACAAACGTCGGCCGATGAACCCGACACAGAAGCCAACAGCAAATCTCAGTCGACCAGGCTGGCAGTCAGTGCCAAAGGCGTCGATCATCGATAATCTCTCTGAGCTAGCCGGCAGCTGTGACCGAGCGGTTCTAGGCACTTCAGTCTGGAATCGCGCGACCGCTACGGTCGTAGGTTCGAATCCTGCCTCGGGCATGGATGTGTGTGATGTCCTTAGGTTAGTTACGTTTAAGTAGTTCTAAGTCTATGGGACTGATGACCTCAGATGTTAAGTCCCATAGCGCTTAGAGCCATTCGAACCATTTTGTCTGAGCTACCCTGTGAATTCGTGGGATGTTCTTCGGGAGCTGGGGTTCTCAAGACCAGTAGCGCTGTAAAGCTTTGCTGGGGGTGTGGGTTTCATAGATCCTGATGTGATTCGACATTAAGGCTTACGTCGACCTTCTTCGCGTGGGTTGATCTGGTCCGTACTGGGCAGGTACATTCAGCTGTAGAGAAGCATAATTCTCAGGATAGTGGGTTTCACTCTTCAATTGTTGTTTACAAGTTTCCGCAAAATATTATTTCTGGAGGCCAGCTTCTGACGGATATTTTCACGATGGTGTCTATATAGCAGAGATCTGTCCAATGTCACACACAGATAGGTTGTTTTACCTGTGTTGTCCAGTGTGGTATTATTCCAGGAAACATTGAGCTTTCATGTTGCTTGCCGAGGTAGTAGGTGGAAAGCGCTTACATTGGTCTTCGAAGGGTTTGGTTTAAGGGAGTTACTTTGATAATATTCTGACAAAATCTCAGTGCTTTCTCCGGCTTTTGCTGTACATCCTTGAAAATCCTCCCCTGAACTGTGACTGCCAAGTCATCTGCATATAAAAGTCATTAGTTTACACATTAAAAAGGGAAGAGGCCAGAACGCTTCCCTAGGCCAGTAAATTCCTTTGGTTTCTCCATCGGCTCTTCTTTCCATCAAAAACGACTCAAAATTGTCTACTTTGTAAGACAGACTCAGTGATCTTGACAAAATGGTAACATCTCAGTTCGTCAGAGCGTTTCTGGAAGAGCACCATATGGTAGATATGTCACCCTGTAATCTTTTTATTTTTGTACCGTTCTTCTATATGTTCTGTCAGGTACAGAATTTCATTGTTATATGACTTTTTAGGTCTAAAGCTTGTTGAGGGATAAGTTTCAGATCGATAGAGTCGACCATGTTGTTAAAAATGAGTCTCTTATACAATCTGTACAGGTGGCAAAGAAGTGATATAGGTCGATAGTTCTTTGGCGGGTCTGGTTCCTTCCCAAGCTTCAGCAGTGCCACTATCCTTGCCTTTCTCCTCATCTTGGGGATCTTATAAGTTTCGCGGCAGTTGTTGAAGAGCAGCAGGATCGCCATTTTGGCACCCAGCTCCGTGTACATAACATCCACCCCAACCGCTTTACCGTTTTTCGCAGTATTGGGGCCCTGATTGCGTTATTTCATAGTGAAAGGTTCTGGAAACGTATGTGTTTCGGATTGTAGGATCCTACTGATTATTACTTTTTGGTGTTTTGCATTGGACTTTCCATTCAAGAACAGTTAATGGACTGCTTGGTTGGGTGTAACCTCAGAAGGTTGTATGGAGCCCTTTGGATTACCGCTGAGCTTTTTGATAATATTATGGGCTACTTTTCTGCTGTACCATGTCCATATCCTTCAAAGTCTCGATCCATCTATTTTGTCTCGCTTCACTTAGCATTTGCATCAGTGTTTCACCACTACTATGGTTTCTTCATTTAGCTAGTAGTTTCTTAGATAGAGGCCTGGGGGGGGGGGGGTTTGAAACATATATACAGCTTTAACACAGTCCGCTGTTCCTAACACTGCAGTAACTGCGTTCGTCCAGCTTACACGAGAATAAGGCGTAATACCCTCCGCCATGCCTGGAAGGGCTGTATCTTGCGGTATGGTTCTTTAATTATGTCGTCAACTTTGTTTAACGCTTTTCCAGTGAGTATATTCCATCACTGGACTGCGATAGTGAAAGGCCTGAAAAAGACACATCTAAGGCTGCAATGACGTCTCATTGGGCGGTTTCCAGTCAGAAATTTCCTGTGTGCAACTAATTAAAGTCAGGGGTTGGTTAATATAGTGAATATTGGGTATATTTCACCTGCCAGCTGGCTAACAGGTACTGTTCACTTTCTTGTTATTTGCTTCTGTGGTTGGAGTTTTGTGACATTTTTCCACGTGGATGACCTGCAAGAAGCATGTAGCCTCATCTGTAGTAAAGTGCAAACGTTATAATCGTTGAGAATCACTGAGAAGACCCCTTGTAAGTCTTAAAAAACTTTCGAGAAATTTATGCTGTTTATAAACCGTCCGACTTTTATGAAGGAATTTAAATGGATGAACTTAAAACGTTAATCCACTTAAACGAAACACACTCAACATGACTTCTTCAGAAAGATATATGAACAAAAATATTCCTCAGCTCAAGCTGACGCATGACGCAAGTTATTGCGGGACATGTACCGATATTAGGACTCAGAAATGCCGTCGATATCATTGTCATATCAGTTCCAGATGGCATTCT
The DNA here is from genome assembly GCF_023864275.1 of Schistocerca cancellata. NCBI lineage: Eukaryota > Metazoa > Arthropoda > Insecta > Orthoptera > Acrididae > Schistocerca > Schistocerca cancellata. The sequence continues at coordinate 205,012,553 of NC_064629.1, read as the reverse complement.
TTTCTCCTTGCCACTGTAAACGGTCTTGTACTCGTTTCATTAATACAACATTTTTAAAACTTCCTTACGGTGAATTCATGGTGAAAGGCTTTAGCCGTATTTCTCAGATACATTATTTCCTTTTTTATTTCTAGGCTGTAATCATCTGTATGTACAGCTGACCGTTGTGCGAATGCTTAGGAGACTTCAACACGTTTGACAGTGATCGCCTGACCGGATCGCTCTGTGTTTACGCAACCGTGGAACATATACGGCGACAGTAACCTCTGCGGCGAAAGCATGGCTTGTGCGCCATACGGCCAGTAGAATTAGAGTTCTTCGCATATGCAGATAAACTGATTGCTCCTTGTATATCTGAATAGGAAATGGCGAAGGACCTCAGTATTCACCAACGAGTTGTCGTACTGTTTTAACAACTACTCGTATTTGGATGAAGCGTTACTAAGATTCCTGATGGAGGTTATCCGTGGTTTCCCTGACTCGCTTCAGATGAAAGTTTGACTCACTTCTTCAACAAGTCAGCGATCAGTTTTCGAGTCTTCTCCATTAAATACGGGCTCGTTCCCTAGACATCATCATGAGGCTGATAAGAAATTAATTTGAAATCATCCTCTTCGTCTAAATGAGAATGAAAATTTTAGCATAACCATACAGAAAGTGGCTAGTTTGTAAATCATAGACTGCTATAAAGTAAATAGTTGCTGTCTACGCGTGACTCGCATACACTTCTATCGATGGAAGTGGATAACGCATTATGCTATCCCAGTACGTCCCCATCTTATTCCAGTCTCTACCTCAAGCACCAGTTTTGTGTTTTGACAATTTGTATGTTATTTTGACCTCTTTTGGGCTTGTGCTTTTTAGTTACTGCGCAAAAAACATGACCTAAAATTTCAGAGAAATATTTTGTTATTCCATATTGATCTTGGCTACACTAACAAGCTGTTATAAACAACACATTTCATTGTTTTAGTTCAATGTGACTAAAGCAGCAAATTTGGGTTGATTATAAAATTCATAAGACAGCTGCAGACCTCACACAGATCGACATAACATGACTATATTTCAGAAACAGCTTTTTGTCATCTCCTTTGCTTGATAACCTTCTTACTTGCCATTAGCCTCATTTCCTGACATAGCCTTTAGCTTAGAACATTTTCCCGAAGTTTACAGGTCCTACATGTCTGATGTGTAACTGAATAATCTCAGTGATTGAAACAAATGCCTTTAGAATCATCCATGTTTTTCATCTACATACATACTGCGGAAGCTACCATATGGTGCATCGCGGGGGGTACCTTGAAATATGTTCCACTACTAGTCATTCACTTCCTTGCACCACTCACAAACGGGGCGAGGGAAAAACGACTGTGTATATTCCTCCGTATGAACTCTAATTTCTCTTGCCTTGTTTTTTCAGCCCTTACGCAAAATGTACATTGGTGCCAGTAGAATCGTTCTGCAGTCAGCTACAAACGCCGGGTCTCTACATTTTCTCTATAGTATTTCGCTAAAAGAAAGGCGTTCTCCCTCCAGGGATTCCCATTTGAGTTTACGAAGCACCCCCGTAATACTCGCTTATTAATCGAACTTAGAGGTAACAAATCTAGCAGCACGCCTCTGAACTGCTTCGACATCTTCCTTTAATACGAATTGGTGGGGATCCCAAACACTCGAGCTTTACTCAAGAATGGGTCGCGCGTGTCCTATCGCAGTATCCTTTATAGATGAGCTATACTTTCCTAGAATTCTCGCAACCGAAGTAGACAATTCGCCTTCCCTGCCACCGACATTAAGTGGTAGCTCCATTTCATATCGCATTGCATTGTTACGCCCTTAAATGTAATCGACGTGCCTGACTCAAGCAGCCATCCGCTAATACTATATTCGAACATTACAAGGTTGTTTTTCCTACTCGTCTGCATTAATTACATTTTTCTACTCATTAATGGCGTAGGTGCCTAACATAAAGGCCGAAGGAAGCGGACCCCCAGCTACAGAGTTCCGAGTCTATAGGCAAGTGGCCTGCTTGCACGCTTACTCCAGTCACGACGCAGGGAAATATATTGAAAACAGAATAACTAGGACAAAACGTGATAAAAGATAACAGTCATAGCTTTGGCTTGCTGAGAAGTCGTGGGACTGATGTAAATGTTATTAACCTGACCTAACCTAACACAGTAAACTAAGCTAATTAAAGTTCAGTCCGCTCTGCTGTTAGAGTTAATAAGTTCAGTATCTCAATAGATAAACACTTTGGCTGCCACTTCGACTAATCTTTGACGCTCGACGTTAACTGCCAGACGACTGGAACTGGTAGACAACTGCTAATAGCTTGCTTGCGAGAACTATGCAATCACTATCCGAGAACTATAGGAAACTGGAACAGGAACTTGGTGATATCTGATCGAGTGTCGGCTTAAATACAATGCTCGGCTTATTAATAGCCAACTGTGGTCTGCTTGGTTGATACATCAAATAGTTCCGGGTTTCAGCACACAGTTTGGTGGCACACGTAACTATTGGAGGAAGAATGGACTAGTTGAATGTTTTGTAGTGAAATCGTAAAAGAAGACGACTGACCGTACTAAGTGGGGCGCCACGCTTAGACTGCCTAGAGTGTGATGGTCTATGACGCATAGCGCTGTGTTCCGCATTTGGTAGAGACGCAACTTTGCCATTCATCACACGAAATACCAATACTAAGTCATCCTATAGTCTTAACGACAGCACTTTCCCGTGCGCTAAATAGTCAAAAGGAAACAGTCGCAGATTGCTGCTATTCCAATCCGTCAGACAGTTTATGTATACGACGAACTGCGCTCCTGACGATTCCCTTGTCTCTAATGAACACTTCCCGTTCAGGACAACGTCCTGCTTTCTATTACTTAAGAAGTCTTCGAGCCACTCACACAGCTGTGCACGTACTCGGTGTACCCGGACCTTCTTTAACCGTCTGCAGTGGGGTACTGTGTCAAACGCTTTCCGAAAGTTTGGGAATATGGAATCTGCCTGTTGCACTTCGTTCATGCTCCACAGGATATTGTGCGAGAAAATGGCAAGCTGAGATCCGCACGAAGGATGCTTTCTAAATCCCTCTGATTTATAAACAGAATATTTTCTCAGGAAAATTTATTGTATTCGAGCGCAGACTACTCAAAAGAATTCTGCAGGAAAGCGATTTGAAGGAAATTGGTCTGTAAGTTTACGGGTCAGCTATTTTACCTTTCGTTGTTGTTATTGATGATGAAATGAAATGTCGTGTGGCCAGGGACTGCCGCCTGGTAGACCGGTCGCCTGCTGCAAGTCTTTTTAATTGACGCCACTTCGGCGACTTGTCATGTCGATGCGGATGATATGATGGTAACACAACACTAGGATTTGTACCTTGCTCGTCTCCAATGCGAGTCCAGTGATTTAACCACTGCGGGGAGAGACGAAAGAATTTGAAACACGTTTCCGACACAAAGCCGTTGGTGTGCTCCGAGGGTAGCATATCCGTCCGACGGATTGAATATTAGCAGCATCGGTGTCACAGGCATTAAATCCACGAGATACTGCGAAGTTGTTTGGCATGTACTCTTCGACATTGAAGCAGTATCTCTTCTACTAACATCCAAACCCAGACTACGAACATTTCGACAACAATTCAACCTACTAGGCCTACATCCGAGTCGGGCACAACCGAAAAAAAATGTTACGTTCCTTTAATTCTTGATCAGCTGATATCCTTCACCTCCAATGTTTAGATTATTGACCATGGCATCAAGGGGTGTAGTTTGGGGCAAAATGTCAATGAAGCCGAGTGCTGTGAGGAGAAAAGATGTGGATGAAGATTCCTGACTCATCTAATCGCTTCACAGTTCAGTCCAAGGGTTAGAGACTGGCTCCTCGTCATCCGGCTAGGGGTTGAGACTGAGTGGTAAATGTAGAGACGTCTGTACACTTTATCACACCTCTCTTTTGCGGGAGGCACGGCGGTAAATACCTTTATAATCTGATGTAATATTACTAGTTAGTAAGTATTAACAGAATTATTGCAGTGTCATAAGCGTATATAAGAGGTCTTAATTTCATTAAAGTAGTTTGAAGTTACACCATCTTCCAACTTATTTTTAATATTGTAACACACTAACGTATTACCATAAGTCGTAGCTATAATTTACTGTCATATTAACATAATGTAGCTGCATAAAATACACACACTGCTGAGGACAATACGTGTAATATGAACTTACAATTGTAATAATAAATGCAACACGACCTGTTATTGTACTTAGGCAATAGGTCAAAGTTCAATCCCATCAAATATAAAGAAATAAATATTAGTAAGAGTTCTGCCATTCTTTAACTTCTTTTAGCCCGTCAATTGGATGAAGTAGGGAAATGAAACTTATGCCAAGTAAGAAAAAAAAAGCTTGTGGATGATAACAGAAAAGAGTTTATATTAAACTAATTTTACAAAGAAAGATGTTTACTGGATAGCCTACTTCATTTTCAAATTTTTTTCTATTTTATAAATATATCACCATTTTACAGACACGGTTAGATGCAGGATGAACTCTACAGACGGTGTGGCGGATAAGAAAGCTATTTAACAAACGTATGGACTTCTTTGCTCTCTGCAATAAAAAATGTAGACAATGAACATCAAATTAGGCACTGATCGTATTACATTTGGTCGACCGCTCCAGACCATCGCAGGAAAAAATAAATCATAATTCCGTCCGAACAAGCCTCAAAAAGCCCAACGATACAGACCCACCCCGGTGTCATACTCAGCCGACAGGCGTCACTAGAAGGGCGTGGTATCATCACAGCGCTCTCCGGACCGTTGTCAGTTCTCGTGATCTGGGGCCGCTACTATACGGTCAAGTAGCTCCTCCACTGGTCTCACGAGGCGGAGGGCACCCAGGTAGATCAACAAGTTCTGGCGGCCCGGATTGTCACCCATCCAAGCGCCAGCCACGCCCAAAGATGCTTAACTTCGGTGATCTGGCGGGAAGTAGTTAACCACTGCAGCACGGCAGTTTACATATATCAGCTTCTTTCACAATATTTTCTACATCCTTAAGAGATGATTTTGTTTGTGACTGCTCTCGAGCAAGTCGCAAAGTGAAAATACTGACAGATTTTCATGACTTTAGCTACTGACAGGGAATGAATAATAATTCGAACTAGTGTAGAGTAGCACCTTATTGTGAATAACAAGGGCATGTGGAGTTGTTCGCCTATTCAGTTTGTTAGGTGCAAGAGAGTTGTGCAAAGACTCGTGGTCGACTGGGTACGTAATGTGATGTCCATTCTGGCAGCGGTTTGTGTACCACATGACAAAAATGGAAACAAAGTTTCTTGCGACAACACCCAAGTAAGAAATTTACTTGGTCTTTTTGTCGAGTTATATTAGAATAAAAACTCTTGTTTCCGCTGAGAACTTCTATCATATTCGTCAGGAGTAAGATATCGGTGCTGTTATAGCCACTACTTTTGAACGTAATTATATTAAAAAGAGACCCAAAACGCCTTTTTAGAAAACTTAAAGATAGCATCCATCTATAGTCTCACCAGCGCTGTACCTATCTCGTCAATGTACGTTTTAAAGCACTAATTCATGATCAGAGCTTCAGTTGATTATCGAAGGACCTTCACTGCCATGTCAACACGCCATAAATGCGTATCTGTGGATTTTGTTGACTTCTGTTGTACGCTATCTTATCGAGAGTATCACAACACCCCTACGTAATGCGAAATTGACCACAATATAACACGAGAGGCGGACTCGCCAATATAAAAGGAGGCAGAGAGCGGTATGGGTCGGTTTGGAGAGGTCAGTGACTTTGAACGTGGACCAATCATTGGATATCACCTGAGTAAAAAATGTACCTGCGAAATTTCAACCCTTCTAAAGCTGCCCACGTCGACTTATGGTGATGCGATTGCGCTATTGTGAAGTGTAAACGTGAAGGAACAACTACAGCTAAACCAAGACCTGGTAGACCTCGTGCACTGAAAGACAGGGTCGTTCGAACATTGCATGGAATCAGGGGAAGGAAGGCCTCGTAACTTCCTGATTGCTACCAGTAGTCCAGATAGCACAATTTCGGTGCGTAAGGAGTTAAAGCGAATGGGATACAATGGTCGAGCAACCCCTCGTAAGCTACAAATTGCTGTAGTCAGCCCTAAGCGACGCCGGAAGTGGTGCAAAGAGCGACGCCATTGGACGCTGCATGACTGCAACAGTCACGTAAGGAGGAGGTGGTGTCATAGTATCGGGGTGTCTTTCGTGTTTACGTTGATATCCGCTTATTGCACTTAGGAAACGCTAAATGCGGAAGGATATAAACACATTTTACAACACTGTGTACTGCGTACATTAGAGGAACAGTTCGGAGGCAATGATTGTTTATATCAGCATGATACTGCATGCTGTCACACAGCAACACATGTGAGGAAATGATTAGTGGACAATAACATCCCTGAAACGGGCTGACATGCCCAGCGTCAACCTGAACCAGATGTAGCATCTCTGGGATGAGTTAAAACGATGAGTTCGCTCTAGACTCCTGCGTCCAACATCAGTACCTTCTCTGGTTTCGACTTCCATTCTTCCACAGATATTCAGACACCTCACTGAACGTTTTCTTAGCAGAGTTCAATCCGTCATAAAGTCTAAGGGTGGACACACTCCGTGTTAATGTACACTAATAGGTGTCCGGATACTTTTGATCCGACAGTCTATGTGTCATCACATTGAAGTAACAACCATTGGTTATTGACAGTACTATATACAAAGTTTACGTTCACACTACGGTCTTGTCTGAAATTTACTCCTGGACGTTGAGACAGTACCTCGTGTCTTCCAACCAGCCAAACACAAAGGAGGAATATTTCCACCAGAAAATTCGAAGTGCTACTCCCTGTACAGCACCACCACATTTGCTCTGGCGACTTTGGATCCGAAGTAGTGTGTATGTGCATATAACAATGTAAACAACACGTGGGACAAGACGTCAGCAACAACTGACAGTTGCAGTCTGTGCATGATTGAGAGATTGATCCTAAACTACAGTTTTTAAGTCTGATGAAATATGGCTGCGTTATTTGAGGTGAGTAAATTCTCCGAACGTTTAACGTTGAAGATTTGAAAATCCTCATCAGTTACGACATGACCCTCATCATTTAGTGCACCACGAATTACTGAACCTATCTTTCTTCGCCAAATCATATCTCCTCCATCACGCACAGGTTGAATTACTGACGGTGGGCCAAATATTTTGATTGCTCATTCGATGCACTACTATCACTTCTCTGGGATTTCTTTCCAAGCCCGGTCCAAGCATGTCTGCTATATTTTTCGGTTACAACAGATACGTTCCTGTATGCTCAACAATGTGGAAATTTTAAAAGGTGCATGTATCGAGAGGATGCTAAAACCTATGCCTGTAGTAATAGATCATTTCATCAGATTGTTTTATTGTCGAAATAACATTAAATACTTTGCCCGACGAAAAAGGTGAAGCAACCAAAAGACATGATTGGATGACAATGTAACCTCGTACATGTACACACCGTCGGCGTCAATGTAAATAATTTAGAGCAGAACAGTCAGCAGCGTGCAATAGTGTTGTTCGTTTTTAGTGTGAATGGCTCTGAGCACTATGGGACTCAACATCTTAGGTCATAAGTCCCCTAGAACGTAGAACTACTTAAACCTAACTAACCTAAGGACATCACACACACCCATGCCCGAGGCAGGATTCGAACCTGCGACCGTAGCAGTCCTGCGGTTCCGGACTGCAGCGCCAGAACCGCTAGACCACCGCGGTCGGCGTGTTTTTAGTGTAGTTACCAGGCCTGGTAGGGGATATAAGGCGGAGTGAACAGGATCAGACATTGACTGACCGCTGCGAAGGATACGGAGAAGCCACGTACTATTGTGAGACAGCGTTATCAGCACATGACAGCGTTTGAAAGGGGCCTTGTTGTGGGTGTCCATTTGGCCAGCTGGTCGAATCATACAGTACCCAGATTCGAAAGGCATTTGGATGTGACAGTGGTCCGATGTTGGACTACGAAGGAACGTGAGGGACGGCATACCCGTCGTCAGCGTTTCGTTGAACGCATCTGACCACCTTAAGGTTCAAAATGGTTCAAATGGCTCGGAGCACTATGGGACTTAACATCTAAGGTCATCAGTCCCCTAGAACTAACCTAAGGACATCACACACATCCATGCACGAGGCAGGATTCGAACCTGCGACCGTAGCGGTCGCGCGGTTCCAGACTGAAGCGCCTAGAGCCGCTCAGACACACCGGCCGGCAACACCTTAAGGGACGAACGCCTTAGTTAATTAGTTAGTTAGTTACGTGTTCCACTCATCAGTCTCACGGTAACCGTTGTGATGTTGAACGTGTCAAGTGCATAAGAAATGAACACATGAATTTCTTTTTATAGCTTAAAATTTTTATTACCTGCCCCATGGCACAAAATGCATATATCATACCTATAGATTTATTCATATTGAGGAATTCATCTATGATATAGAAGGAGTTGTCAAGTAGACATGATTTTAATTTATTTTTAAAACTATTACTGCGGTCTGTGAGACATTTTATTTCATCTGGTAGTTTATCGAAAAGTTTTACAGCAGCATATTTTACCCCTTTCTGTGCCAAAGATAGGTTCTTTGTTCTGGCATTATAATCATGATTGTCACTGTTGTTTTTAAACTGGTCCATGTTGTTGACAACCAGTGTCGTCACTGAGTAAATGTATTGTGAGGCTGTTGTAAGAATTCCTAACCTTTTAAACAGCTGTGCGACTATGAGGCCCATACATTATTCTAACCACTCTATTTTGAGCACTGAATACTTTTTGCCTAAGTGTTGAGATACCCCAAAATATTATTCTGTATTGCATCAAAGAGTGAAAGTAAGCAAATTATGTTAGCTTGCTAATTTCTATATCCTCAAAATTAGGAATTATTCTGATTGCAAAAGTTGCTGAACCTAGTCGCTTTAGGAGATCCAAAACATGAATTTTCCAATTAAGATTCTCATCTATATGTACACCCAAAACTTAGTGTGCTCTACCCTGGCTACTGACTTCTGTTGATGTGTTATATTTATTGAAGGAACTGTACTTCTGGCAGTAGAAAATTGGACATACTGTGTTTTTTCAAAGTTCAGAGCAACTCCATTCGCAGAAAACCAATCAATAACTTTTCCAAAGACATTACTTGTATCATTTTCTATTGGAGTTTCTTTTACTGGATTAATAATGATGCCTGTATCATCAGTAAACAGTGCCAGTTTAGCTTCTTGTTACATACAAGAATGGAGGTCATTCACATACATCAGGATCAGAAGGGGACCCATCATCGAACCCTGTGGAACACTTACTGTAATTTCACTGCAGTTAGATGAAGTAGGAAACTTCCTTAAATCACTTAAACCATATAAGGAAACTTCTTGCTTCCTGTTCTGTAGGTATGACTTAAACCACTCATATGCTGTTCCATTTATGCCATGAATTGTAATTTCGGTAACATAATGTCATGGTTCACACAATCGAACGCTTTGGATAAGTCATAGAAAATTCCTATTGGTGACATTTTACTATTTGAAGACTCTATTATGTGGGCAGTGAAATTGTATATTGCTGTCTCAGTAGAACAGCATTTTTGAAATCCAAACTGTGATTTACTGAGTATCCCATTACTGCTGAGATGGCTAACCACTCTTGGGTACATTACCTTCTCGACAATTTTTGAAAATGGTGTAAGCAAGGATACTGACCGGTAATTATTGATATCTGTGGTGTCCCCTTTTTTGTAGAGAGGCTTGACAATGGCATACTTTAACGTGTCTAGGAAAATGCCTTGAGTTAGCGATGCATTACAGAAGTGACTCAGAACATCAGCTTATTGTACACCAAAGGCATCGTACCCCCTTCACATCTGCGTTTGCCATCCGAGAAGAAGTAATCGACTCCCTGCAACATTCTGTGTTATCCCACACCACTGCTGGGAAACTAGCAGCAGCCTGACTAGGGAACTACCGTCCTGTGTATTGGAAATTTGTGGTAAGGTGTTATGGGACCAAACTGCGGAGGTAATCGGTCCCTACGCTTACACACTACTTAACCTAACTTAAACTATCTTACGCTAAGGACAACTTACACACCCATGCCCGAGGGAGTATTCGAACCTCCGACGGGGGTGGGGGGTGGGGGGAACCGCGCGGGCGGTGACAAGGCGCCTGAGACCGCGCGGCTACCAGGCGCGGCTCGTCCTGTGTGTTGGCAGCCGTTAACATCATAGCACAAACGGCTGCGCTTGGAATGGTACCGTGACGGGGAAGCGTGGACAGCTGGTGTGTGGAATCATATTGTGTACAGCAATGAATTGCGGTTCTGCACTACCCGGAGTGACCATCTTCGGCGAGTATGGTTGCTGGAGAGACCTCCCATTCTTTCAATGTGTTGGAGAACTGCAGTGGTGTTACTTCTGGCATCATGGCCTGACAGGCCATTGGGTGACTTCAAGCTACCGCTGCTATTAACTGAGGGAACTCTGACGGCACCACTGCACTACACGAGTCCTCGTGTATTATCTCTCACGAAACAGTATCACTGTGTCATTTTTTAACAGGACAATGCTGATCCACAAACAACATGTGTCTCTAGGAACTGTCTGCTTGATGTTCAGGTACTCTCCTCTCCAACAAGATCGCGAGATCTATCAACAATAGAAAATGTTTGGATCCTGCTCGGATGGCCAGTACCTAGGATATCAAGGACCCTTTACGACGTCTGTGGGACAGTTTGCCTTAGGAGAAGACACAACTGCTTTGTGACGCGCTTCGCCACCGCTTCAACACATGTATCCAGGCCAGACGGGATGCCACGTCGTTCTGATAAGTGGGCTCTTACTGTCAAGTTCTTTGTAAATTTGACATTATTTGGTAATCACTGAGATAATATCAAAGAACCCTTTCAAACTGTGAAGTTTCATTCCGCTTCCTGGTCCCCTTCTCGGTGCTTCTAATTTTTTTTGCCAAGCGGTATATGAAGGAAGAAAGACTCTGTTGTACTGAGGCAGTTTGACGTTATCTGTTCCTCATAAACTTTCGTTGGGTGAACCAGAACTCTACCGAGAAATTTTCGGAAATTGTTCGAGGAGTAATATGGTATAAGTTCCGTTGCAGAGTAATCGCATGTTGTTTGACTTCTTACCCCATTTTTGTTTGTATTTGTACTGCACTGAAAATATCTACATAGCAGCACAGAAGCTGACGATATGCGTACTAGCTGATGACAACAGTAACGCCCACTTTGCTCTTCACCCTGAAGTTTTTATTCAGTACTGCTTGGTTCTGTTTCGGATTGGTTTTTCCGACAGTATTAGTTGCACGGAAATAGTGATACACAGCAATATGGAAAGGTTTGCCGTCGAAGAGTTGGCCGATTCGCACCTCGTGTGTAGGTTCAGTGAAACAAATGAAAGGGCTTTTCAACGACCTTACTCTGAGCTGTTCCTGCAGCGACGGCAATCACACCACTGTACTTTCTCATATAAGGGTTACTGCATTAATCTGTGTTCTGTGTTGTACGTTTCGCTGAGTGTGTGTTACGAACTTCTCCAATGCCGTGAAACTGTTTCCACAGAAGCAAAGCTAAATGGTGTCACAAACAGTATAATATCGTAATGATATAATTGCCCTGTATAGAGACACTGGAACTACGGGCCCCTTAAACGAAAATACACAGAAAATAGACTGAACAACTTCTACATTATACTCTACAAGGGAACCAACGGTGTGTGGCGGCGAAGTACTTCTGGTACCATTAAGTGATCTCCTCTTCCCCTTTCCACTCGCGAATGGCACCTGAGTTGAATAATTGTCGGTAAGCCTTTCTGTTATCTCTAATTTCTCGAATTTTCTCGTCGTGGTCATTTCGCGAGATCTATGTGAAAGGAAAATAGTATGTTGTCAGTCTCTTTCGGGAAAGTGCCCTTTCGAGATTTTGAATAGTAAATTTCTTCGTAACGCACAGTGCCACCGGAGTTTGTTGAGCATCTGTGTAAAGCTCTCGCGCCGACTAAACCATCCCGTGGGGAAACGCGCCGCTCTCCATGGGATCTTCTCTATGTGTTCTATCAGTCCTACCAGGTAAGGACCCCAGACGAACAGTGCTCAAGAATCGGCCGAACAGGCGCACAAGCGCATTGTAAGCCACTTCCATCTTGGTGAATTACATTCTCTTAAGATCCTTGCTATGAATCTCAGTCAGGAATCTGTTTTTCCTACTATTTGGTTTATGAGGTCATCCCACTTAAGATCGCTCTAGATAGTCACTCTTAGACATCTTACGGTATATAGTGTTTCCGGCAGATTGTCATCAATAGTGTAATTAACCTCCGAAGTTTTTCTTGTGGAATTTGAGTTCATCCGGCATATCTTGTCACTTTCGTCCGACGAGATACGTGAAACCGGCACCGAAGTAGGTGGAGCAGTTTTTAAGGCCTTGGATCCACTTTTTCTAGGATGAAAGTTCAAAGCACCGTCATGTCATCTATATTTCCGTTTGCCGTTGATCCTTCCCCATCCTGGACCTATCTAAATATCTTCACCCATCTACAAGGACCTCGTCGTTCTTTGAAATGTACCTCAGACAAGCATACGGCTAAATTGCAAACATATACTGTAGATGATGAGGTAGAGTTTTGTTTCCACATAATAGGTTGATAGTATTTCTGGCCAAATGACCCAAAAAATGGTAATGCAGGACTCTATTTGCTGATGTTGCTTAATGGCATTAGTCTCGATTTGTTGCTAACGAATCGAGTTCACGTTCCTGTTAACGTGCGTCTGTGGCTAAAAGTGAATGTGATAATGGTGAAAACTAGATCGTAGACCTGGAGTTGCTGCCACATATACGTTATACGGTGGCTGGTCAACGTATCTGCATTCTCAGGTTTGAGGAATCCAGCAGCTGGGAATAATAACAGCGTTCACCCACGTGGAGTTATGAGATTTACTACAGGGCTGCTATATTGTCATCTTAAAAATAGTCATCGACCCGTAGGATGGCTCCAGGCAAGATGGAGTACTGGTTATATCATTAGACTCGTATTCGTGTGTCGACCGAGGAGAATCTGTGGTTAAAATATTGGAATAGTATTCGGCAGGAACGGGGTTGAAATCCCCTCCGACCATCCAGTTTTAGGTTTTCTGTGGTTTCAATAAATCAATTAATGCGAATGGTTTCTTCACCCTTTTCTGATCCAGGCATGTGAGCTCTGTGATTTTCCTTCATTCAGAAGGTTGGATTGAATACCGTAGTGCTTTACTGGATGATGTTTTGCTGAAGGTACGAGCACATACCGCCTAATGTTGTTTTCATAACGTTGAAGCAGACTGTATTTGTCGTCAGCAGATTATTCGAACGAATACTATTGAAACAAAATTGTCCATACACTGGGAGGTATTCGAAAAATTTACCTTTATGAAACCAATGAAGTAGCACGCACGACAGTTTATTGGGATTATTTACATGGAAAGCAAACTATCGATTTTTAACGTATGTAGGACAGAACTCGAGGTGCATGTCGTATTAAACATCAGAAAGAAAGTCTGAAGTTCCAAAGGAACTAAAATGTGGAACCTAGCGCAGGCAATCACGAAGTCACTATTTTAAAGTTTTTTCACGTTGTATTTCATTCATTCTAAAAGTCAATTGTTTAAATCACGGAAGTAAATTACCCCATTACTAATTTCAGCTGAAATATTCTTTCTCTATTTGCTCGTCTATTGATGAAATCTTAAATATTCAAGGAAAAAACAAATGTGGGCAAGATTTATGTTTTGAATTTAACGCGGTGTTCCTGAGTGACGTCTTTCGAGAGTGATCTTCCAACGAAGCTTCAAAGCCTCTTTCCTTTCTGATTCTCTCTGTGTGTTCTCTGCAGCTTCTTCTCTCGTAAATGCTATTCTGTTCCTCAAAGATCATGTATTATCTCGAGTAATATTCAAGGCAACGAAACAGACTATACTTGCCTATTGATAGATTATCTGCACGAATGCTATTGAAACTGATTGGGTTTGTAGAAACTGGCAGACATTCGAAAAAATATCTTCACGCAGTTAAAGGACTCTACGACCAATTTAAATATTAAGATATTCCCTATCTCACCCGTTGTTTTGGTACATGCGATTTGGATCGCTTCATGATCTGATTCTTAAGATACGACTGTTTTAAGCCATAATAATTGAAGACAGAGAAGACATTTTACAATGGTTTCCCCGTTCTACCGAAATAGTTCTGTGAGCTACATAAATTATAAACATATCTCTGTTTAACCTGGAGATAAACATGCATTTTAACAGATATTTAGCAACAAGGACTGCCAAATACAACAAATTTGCGATGAGTGAACAACAAAAACATATTCCAAGAGAGCTGCTAGTTGGCTTCCTTAGCCGACTTAATTAACTGCATGTTTAGTAAATTATGTAACTGATTTGGCATTAGAATATTAGCAGAATAGGTTTTTACAAGCTGTCATTATTGTATTATGTTCCTTGACAAATAACTACTAGATTGCAATGAACAGACGTGCTTAACAAAATTTGTATCTGAAGTAGGCCACATCGTTACGATTAAATGATTCAAAAATAACTTTTTCGATCTGTGAACGATGGCACATTAGGAAATAACCAGCTTTGTATTGTGAATCTTGACTCTTTCGTTTTTCTGCTAGATAGTATGAATATAGCTTTTAATTGACTATGCGTCAAGCAGTACCTGAGAGGTACGGATAGATACGGATGGCTGAAAAAACTTTAAAAGTTTGTAAAATGGGTGAAGGACAATCTATTCCGATTTGTTAGATTGTTGTGTTGGGAATTAGATACGACATGCGAGTCATACGGGGAGATAAAAATTTATAAATTTTACAGCACAGCAATCAGTCGTCCCTTTTTTTTTTTTTTTTTTTTGCAGATTTTATTTGGCAAATCTAGATTTCACCTAGTGCCTAGCCATTATCAATGCACTATATTCTAGTCTCAATGCATGTCAGTTCCCTGTTGTTAGGGCGTCAGTCACAGTTCAGAACTAGCCGAAATCGATTTGCCAAATAAAACCTGCAAAAATAAAAAAAAGGACGACTGATTGCTGTGCTGTATAATGTATCAGATCACAGTCGCTGAGTGCACCCATATTCCTAATGGAAAGTAACCTGATGTGATAAAAAATTAGTAGAGATTTCTATCCTCTTTGTTGAGCTGGCATGAGCAATTAGCAAAAATGAGGGAATGCTATGAATGAATCAACATTGTTTTCGGGAAAAGTTTCCAAAATTCATGATTTTGAATCACGTATCTTGTCTCACAGTGCACTCCATTGTAGGAAGGCAAAGATTTACGGCACATGACAGAACTTTTAGCATTTATTCGCCACCTAAGGCTTCTGGTTCCCATCGCTTTTTCGTCTGAACTGTTTTAATCAAGTTTGGTGAAGTTTATTTCATTCTACACGAAAAGTGTACCTACATTCAACCGAAACATTCAACTATCTTCACAAAAATTATCTCCGTGTAGAAAATTAAATATACAACTATCTTCACAAAATAATCTTCGTACAGGAAACTGATGTATAGTCGTGACAAAACGAGTTGATATTCTACGTTCCACTTACGAATGAACGTAGAAATGGCTGCCACTGCTTATAGGTTTCTGATAATCATACTCTATTACCCATTGGCCATGAAATTATATATCTAATTGTTATAGAGTTGAGTAGACAACTACAATCAATCTGCTGATCCTTCAGTGATTTATTTCCCATTTTTAACAAATTCTATGCACATTTGATACATATTCGAGTGGAGAAGTTTTCTGTTATGTTTCACGTTCTTTTTATGTTACATGTACAAAGTTATACATAACTCTTATAACAAAACAAACAAGCTTATTCCCATGTAAATATTTTATACGGAAGCCCTAAGGAACGCAGTATTACTGGTAATGCCTCGTTGAAAATTAATTCACTTGAAACTGACTTCATGAGAGCAACTTCTTACCGTTCTTTAGTGTGACGTATTTGTAAAGTATCGCAATAGACCCCTATGAATGCAGTAAATTTCGTACTTATTTTCTACCAACCACAGGATATTGTTTCAGCTGACCTGATATTCTGCATCCTCACGGAAAGATTTAGGTGTTCATTTCTCCCATCTGCTCGATAGTGAAAAGGTGGAGAAATGATCTGAATATGTCTCGATCATTAGTTTTGTTGGGCACGACAATTTCATTTTCCTAAATCTCGAAATAAAAGTTTCCAATCAGAAATTGTGATTTTGTTCTTGATATTCAATACCTTTAGAGCTCTAGGGGCCCATTTTGATATACTAAGTTCCGGGATTGCATGGATATTTGTTCATATCAATTTTCACCGGTGCTCTAACATGCATGCAGGTCAATTACATTACGATATAATTACGACTAAATTAACGATTTTTGGGAAAGTTACTCGCTGATTAGAGTAATTATTATAAGAAATTGAGAATAATTTTAGTTTGTGCAAACTTGTCTTGAAGCTTTTGCATCAGATCCAACTTTTTTTCCGTCAAGGTGTAGTGTGACGTACAGTGAGGCTGCCGTTTATGACATACGGGGAATTTATCCTTACTGCAGACCTTCAAAAATACTTACTTTAACATCTACAGCCAAATGTCTTGCGTCCAAGACACAATGCTATATATTTCCTACTGTGTTTGATTGAGCAAGTATAGGAAGAACTTAAATAAAGGAATGTTTTCTGTTTTAGACTACTGAAGGTAGCTATAGCAGTTAGGCTACATACTTTTGCTTAAAAACTGCTACAGACGACTAATAGCTAATCTTATCTACTAGGAAAACATTGTCGGGGGAGTAAGACAGGGAAACTCGTCGCAGATGTTAACAACATACATCAAACTGTTGATAGTGTTGTGTTCTCGTGAAAGCTATCGCTGTAATAAGCCTTATTCGAACGAAACTTCTTCACGGCTGTGAAATGTGCACTGACTTCGTTTAAGATTAGATCTAAAGAGCAGTCTACGAAGTGAGTCCGTCGCTCGTGCACATAAAATGGCCTATTGTGTGCCACACTTAAGCCACGCTGAGGTTTAAGTGGAGCACGAGGTCATACAATCAGGAATCATTGATGGAGGGGGAGCATCGTTGGCAGCTGCTAATGAAAGCTCTAGCTTTGTATAAATGCATTATAGTGTCCTTCACATGCGTCAGACGAGTGGGTACCGACAAAGCGAATACCGCAAAGGCACATTCAGTCGGTGACAGAGAAACAGCCTAGAAACGAACCTTCTGATTGTTGTTGCGTTGTAAGGTGAATCCTAGATGCAGAAGATCTTTCTAGCGTAATGTATAACGCTCAATGTTAGGTAGTGTATCGATATAAGAACAGTCCTCTACGTATTTGGCTACCAAAAAAACTTGAAATTAAAGATTTTAATAGTACTGGTGAGTATGGTTTCTTAATTCTTACGATGGTTAAGCACACTTCTTACATCACCATCAAATTGGAAGCCGGTAATACACTTTTCTGGTCTATACTTAGGCATTTGATTGGACATACTAAACTAATTGGTCGTTTGCACGTAAAATCTGAATTATTATCAACATCTGACCTCTTCTTTCTCAATTGCAGTTTGTGTCATTCTCCGTTTCATCGAATTATCTACTCATAAGTTTGTAACACTATTAAGTTCTCACCATCATGGTTTTCGTTTTCTTGTCATATAATGGTACCGCGTTGGCGATGAACTCGAAAATCCTTTGACCTTCTAATGTGTTTAAGACTTTCATTTACAGGTTCATATTTTATCTCACATTTCTGAAATCCAAGTTGATGTCGCAGCTTATTACTTTTCTTGCGTTGTTCACCAAGACCTTTAGCGATAAACATGTTCTGTTTCAAAGAGAAAACAAACGCTTGCTAGATCTGCAATTACACAACAGCACAAAACGAAAACGAAGTGGGTGATATGCGATAAGGCACGTGCTCTGGAAGGACAATAGCTACGCAACGCAGGTACAGATATTAACTAGATTACAAAGAAAACTTTTATTGCACGCAACGAACTGAGAGGAAGAAACAGAACATAGAAACGACCATTGATAAGCAAAGCACAATGCACTCTGCAGTCATACCTGGAACACTAAAACAAGAGGTAAACGTTCTAAAGTGTTTCAACTCTCACTCTCATTAAAGTGAAGGAAAATGTGGAACCATCCATTTGTGGGTTTACTTATTCCCGCTTGTGTTTATGACCATGAAAGGGCATGATCGAAAAACTCTCGGTTTGCAGCCGGTCGTCGGCAACTATACTCCAAGATATTTCGAATGGACACATGCCAGTCATTCTCATGTGAGCCATCGAAGACAGAATTTTAAAATTCACCATAAAAAGGCAGCTGTATTCTTCGGCAAAATCGATTGTAGCAAAAGATACTGTTTTCGTATAAAAAGTTACTTGAAGCGAAAGCGCGTGACCACGAACGCTCTTAATCACAATGGAATGTGCTTACAATATAAATCATTCAGTCCAAAAACAGCGATATGAGCCCGTCTTGCCACGAGAGAAATTTAAATGATCATCTGTTCAAGGTATAAGAGAGGAACTTTGATAACACGAAGAAACCAAATATCGATATAACAGGATCAAAACGACACATATTTCAGCGTCGTGATTTCAAAATTGCCATATTTCCCCTTGCTTAAAATAATCACGATCTGAACAAGAAACGTTTTCAATTGATCTTATAGTGTTGCACAGCTATTCAGACTGCGAAGAACAGATGTGGGATTTCAAGTAATGGGTCAAAGCTAAGTGGAACAAAACAAAATTCATATCTGACTAAAGCCACTTTTTCACATTCAACATCACTTCTGAGTTCAAGCAGTCCAGTATCGAACACCACATTAATTACATTTTCAAACGTTGATATTGGTATGCCAGTGTCATAACCTACCTTTTGTTAAACATATTGTAACCTAGATTTGTACCTTGGTGCAGCTACTTTTTTATATAGGACATAGTGAAGTCTCATGATGAAATGGCGACCGTGTCACTTTACTTGCAGTTTTCCACATTGTTGTCTCATAAAATCAGCGATACTTCTCGTGTAGAGGTTATATTGCTTAAAAAACTACACGTCCTACAACGGATATCTCGCGAAAAGACCATGAAAGTAAGGTGTGTAGATGTAAATGTAGTTGTTGGCAATAACTTTTTTCCTTCTCTGTGTTTTTATTCTTATAATACCATTTTGTTTCTTCACGTTATCATAGTTCCTTTTTAGTCGTTGAATAAATTATTATTCAAATGTCTCTTGCAGTAAGATACACAGTTTTGCATGCGAATGTCTCACACACTGTTTTTGGGGAAAGAGGTTTATATTCTAACCACATTTTCATGCGATTCTGAGGTCATGCACTTAGCTTGATAATTGGCCACCAAGCGTACCTAACACTCTTCGTGTAATGTAAAGTTAATTTTTGCAAATAAACAATAGTATTTTGACGAAATATTTCACGGATTAAAATCCGGATGTCAGTGCCCAACGGCAACAATATTTCGGGCCAGCGACTACATTGTCATTATCAGGGGCGTTGACGAACTGATCACCTGTGGGATGGAGCAAGAGTTCTAGTCTAGAGGACGTGCTTAGCCCTTACGCCGGAAAATGTACGCTTCATATTCGGAACTCGGTGTATTTTGTTGGTTAGCGTAACTAAATTAGACGTAGTGATTCTGACGTCCTTGTGAGCCTTGATGTTGTCTCTCTTTTCACCACAGTGCCTTTACAGGACTCTTTCGAACCTACTGGCAAGAAATTTGACAGAGAGATGACCATCCTTTTTAGACGTGTCTTGACATCGACATATTTTATTTTCGACGGTGGTTACTACGGGCAGTCGGAAGGAGCAGACACGGGGAGGCCATTTTTACCAGTTGTCGCCAACATGTATATAGAACCTTCCAGGAAGAATCTCTGGAATCATCCCAATGAAAACCTACCCATTTCTTCCGCTATTTCGACGACATTTTCGGCATACGGCATCATGGAAGACGCAAGATGAATGATTTCTTCATACATCTTGTTGTGAACAGGTGAAACTACTTTCGTCAAGGCAAAACTTTGGGTTCTCTGGTTACTCTGGGAGAAGGCTCGTCAAACTGGAACACATGAAATATTAGTTCACTTTATTACATAAACGAATAGAAGATTAACTTAACTTTGACACACTTCTTTGCCACAAGAGTACTGGATAATGATCATATAAAATCAGTTGTTGGTAAGGCGGGTACCAGGTAGAGATTCATTGGGAGAGTCCTTAGAAAATGTAGTCCATCAACAAAGGAGGTGGCTTACAAAACACTCGTTCGACCTATACTTGAGTATTGTTGATCAGTGTGTGATCCGTAGCAGGTCGGGTTGACGAAGGAGATAGAGAAGATCCAAAGAAGAGCGGCGCGTTTCGTCACAGGGTTATTTGGTAAGCGTGATAGCGTTACAGAGATGTTTAGCAAACTCAAGTGGCAGACTCTGCATGAGGTATCGAATATATTGCTTCTCCCTACTTATACCTCCCGAGGAGATCACGAGTGTAAAATTAGAGAGATTCGAGCGCGCACGGAGGCTTTCCGGCAGTCGTTCTTCCCGCGAACCATACGCGACTGGAACAGGAAAGGGAGGTTCAAATGCTTCAAATGGCTCTGAGCACTATGGGACTTAACATCTGAGGTCATCAGTCCCCTAGAACTTAGAACTACTTAAACCTAACTAACCTAAGGACATGTCCGCCCCGGAAGCTGAGTGGTCAGCGTGACAGACTGTCAATCCTAAGGGCCCGTTTTCGATTCCCGGCTGGGTCGGAGATTTTCTCCGCTCAGGGACTGGGTGTTGTGTTGTCCTAATCATCATCATTTCCTCGCCATCGACGCACAGGTCGCCGAAGTGGCGTCAAATCGAAAGACCTGCATCAGGTGAACGGTCTACCCGACGGGAGGCCCTAGCCACACGACATTTCCATTTACCTAAGGACATCACACACATCCATGCCCGAGGCAGGATTCGAACCTGCGACCGTAGCAGGCGCGCGGTTCAGGACTGAAGCGCCTAGAAACTCTCGGCCACCGTGGCCGGCGGAAAGGGAGGTAATGACAGTGGCACGCAAAGTGCCCTCCGCCACACACCGTTGGGTGGCTTGCGGAGTATAAATGTAGATGTAGATGTACTAACTGTCACTGAGCTGCAGAGCATCACTTGATGCTCTAATTCACAAACTTTAACTGTTCGTTGGTCGTAGACGATGATACTGACCGCTGTAGCTGAGATCTCGGACTGGGTCTGAGTTCCTGCAAGCTTGACGCTATACTGAACTCAGCACTAGGGCGCTGCTGTTGCTGAGGAGGAGGCGTGGTCTTTCGGAACGCCTCCAGTACGTCGTTGCGGATTGCCAACGAACCCTCGCTAATGTCCGTGGTATCGATTCGCGTTATCGACATTGATGTGGCATCGCGATCTCTGTACGATACCACACATCTCAATTCCATACACCGGAACATCAGTTTTACCATGGAAGTCGAAGAGGATGTATTTCTCCCCTTCCTGGACGTCCTGGTAAGGAAAACAGCTGACGGCAGGTTGGGCTACAGTACGCAACAGATGACGCACACCGACCTACTTTTAGATGGGCCTGGAGGCTCGGCAGGAGCGTTTCGGACACTGCACGACTTGTCGGGTATTCGAGGAGTGCTGAGGTGAGTGTCAACACATAGCGAAACCAAGGTGAAACCACGCCCAGACGTCGTGGGGTTGAGTGGCCACCACTCATTACAGATGTTAGTTGTCGTAGGTTGGGCAGACTGGTAAAACAGGGCAGGCGGGGAACTGTGGCGGACCTAACACCAGACTTTAATGGTGGGCAGAGTGCAAGTTAGTGTGTCTGAACACACAGTGCACTAAACACTCCTAACGATGAGTTCCGCAGCCAATGACCATACACGTGCCAGTGTTACCAACACGACATCGGCAACTAAGACTGAAATGGGTATGTGCGTATCTGCACTGGACGTTGGCGTAGTGGCCGAGCATTGCATGGTCTGATCAATACCGATACCTTTTCCATCATGCCGATGGGAAGGCGGGAACCTGTCGTCTTCCAGGGGAATAGATCCTTGACACGTGTTCTGCGGAGGGAGACAAGCTGGCGGCGGCTCCGTTGAGTTCTGGGGATCATTCATGTGGGTATCCATGGGTCCAGTGGGGCTCGTGCAAGGCAGCTTGACGGCCAAGGAGTATCGTACACTGGTTGCAAACCACGTACACCCCTTCATGACGATCACGTTTCCCAGTGGCAGTGACATGTTTCGACAAGATAATGCGCCATGTCACAAGGCCAAGAGTGTGATGGAGCGGTTCGAAGAACAAAAGGTTCAAATGGCTCTGAGCACTATGGGACTAAACATCTGAGGTCATGTCCCCTAGAACTCAGAACTGCTTAAACCTAACTAACCTAAGGACATCACACACATCCATGCCCGAGGCAGGATTCGAACCTGCGACCGTAGCGGTCACGCGGTTCCAGACTGAAGTGCCTAGAACCGCTCGGCCACAGCGGCCGGCGGTTCGAAGAACACAGAGAAGAGTTCCAATTGATGCCCCCCCCTCCCCTCATCTCGCCAGATCTGAACCCAATCGAACACATCTGGGATGTGACTGAACGTGGCGTCAGAACTCATAGCTCTTCTTCCCGGAATGGTGTGACTTGTGTGTGCAGATGTGGTGCCAACTCTCTCCAGCGACCTACCAAGGCCTTATGCTACGTGTCGGCGCTGTTATCCGAGCCAAAGTGGACATGCCGGCCATTAGGTAGGTGATCATAATGTCCTGGCTGAACATAGTTTACAATAAGTAAGTTTATTACATCGTACAAACGACGACTTGTGGGTTCTCTCATTTTACTGCCTTTAGTATCCCATTTGAACTACTTACTCATTCACTTCCGGAGCAGGATTCATTGTCCAAAATTGATATGTATCTTCACTCTGTTGAACAGCAAGTCAGAATAACAGCAACTGCTAAACTGAGGTAAATTTCACTGTTCACAGATTTTGATTCACGTCACTCTACTTGATAGTGTAAGATGTGCGGGGAAAGTTCCACACTGAAATTAACTGGTGAATTTTACAGAACAACTGATATGCAAATGTATGTCATTTGTTAGGGCCGAGCAGTTCTAGGTGCTACAGTCTGGAACCGCGCGACCGTTACGGTCGCAGGTTCGAATCCTGCCTCGGGCATGGATGTATGTGACGTCCTTAGGTTAGTTAGGTTTAAGTAGTTCTAAGTTCTAGGAGACTGATGACCTCAGAAGTTAAGTCCCATAGTGCTCAGAGCCATTTGAACCATTTTGTATGTCATTTGCGCCGTAACATTTAGTTCGAACACTCACGACGGTATTTTGAAATCATTAAGTCGATATTCATTTGATATCAACACCACACATGCCTTCTTTCGCACGATTTCCTGTATCAGTTTGGTGATAAATTAGAACTATGGTCTCAGCTGTGCAATTGGATTCGTGATTTTCCGTCAGAAACGTCAGAGTTAATTTCTGTTGACTAGGAGTCAACTAGTGAAACCGAAGTTACAGAGGGTTCCCCAAGAAAGCATTTTAGACCTTCTGTTGTCCTTAATTTATGTATAAACGATTTAGGAGACAACCTGCGTAGCTCTATAAGATTTTCAGCAGATGGTTCTGTCATTTACCATCTATTAAAGTCATTAGAAAATGAAAACAAATTAAAGACCGTTTTATACAAGATATTTGTATGGTGTGAATAGTGAAAATTGACTATGAACAGTAAACAGTGTGAGAACCTTCACAGGGATACTAAAAAAATTGCTTTAAAATGCGGTTACATGACATCTCAAACAAAAGACTGTCGACTCAGCTAAATAGTAAGGCATTACAATTACGAACGACTTGAACTAGATCCATCACATAGAAAATGATGTGAGGAAGACGACCCAAAGACTGCGTCTTATTAGCGGAATACCTGGAAGGTGCTACAGGTCTACTGAAGGCACAGCCTACACTATAACTGCGTGATCTCTCCTGGAGTACTGGCGAGTGGCATGCAAACCTTACCTGACAGCACTGACGAAGGAAATCGAAAAAGTTTAAAGGAGGATTCATATTTTTATATTTATCGCTAAATAGGAGAGTGTCGCGGAAATTGGGGTGACAATCATAAAAACAAAGACTATTTCGCTGTGGCGAGATCTTTCCATGAAATCTGAATCATTTACTTTTTCCTCTGTTTAACAAAATACAGGGTGTCCATAAAAGAATGTCCTAGCTGTAGATTTTAGTAGTATCAGTTGTGAGCATTGTAGAGTGTCAAAGTTTAGATTAACTCAGACAGTTCTAATAAGCTCATCCAGTAGCGCTGCTTTGTTGTTTTCCAGCTTGCAGCGCCACATATGAAAATGGCGACTCCTGAGCGTAAAGTGTTCTGTGTTATGCCGTTAGCTAATAGTGACACTGTAATTTCTGTTCAACGTGCGTTTCGTTTGTAGATTAATTGCGATCTTCCACGTGGCAAAAACATCCTCGATGGTGTAGCCAATTCGAAACGAACAGATGTGTGTGTAAAAGGAAAAGCGTGGGACGACCAAAAGTGTCTGATGACACTTGCCAGAGCGTCTTACTTCCGTAGTCCTAAGAAATGAGCTCGGAAATAAGTGTTGAACTTCAGTTGCGAAAGACGACAGTGTGGGAGATTTTAAGAAAACTGTTACACATGCATCAGTACCGGTTGCAGTTGGTACATGCTTTGAAGCTACATGGCTATGGTGTACGCTCTAACTTTGCAAGTGAAATGTTGCAGCCTGAAGATGACTTTGTTGATTGTATGATGTTCGGTGATGAGGCAACTTTTCATCTAAGTGGGAAGGTGAATACCCATAATTTTCTTATATGGAGGTCAAAACATCTTCATGAAATCCTGAAATATCAAAGAGATTCCCCAAAATTAAACGTTTTCAATGCTGTGTCCAGAAGTAAAGCGTACGGACCATTTTTTTCGCTGAAGCTACCGTAACAGGGGTGGCTCACCTAGGTGTGTTATAAGAATAGCTCTTTCCCCAATTAGAAGGTGAGCTTGAAACTTTATTTGGTGACAAGATGGAGCCGCTCCCCATTGCCATCTCTTTGTACGAAAGTGATTAAACGTTGAAGTCTGTGACTGCTAGATTTGTCGCAGTGGTCAATAAGACAGAGGTCTTTTCGATGGTCTCAATCTTCACCTGACCTCGCACCATGCGATTTTTTTTCCTTTGGGACTTTATAAAAATCGTGTTTACGTTCTTCTACTACCTAATGATATGCCAAAGTTGAGACACAGAATTGAAGAGACTTCCAATGCTTCCAGTGCTCTCGTCCTTTTAACCAACATGTGGGAAGAATTGGATATCATGTTGGATGTGTGCCGTATAAGTGCACATATTGAATATTAGTAAGGCTAAACTAGGTTAGCTTACCTTCAGTTTGATGTATGACTTTTTTTCATCATTTAAGACTGATTATGCCTTTCAGCGTTCAGTCTCGAGCATAGTCCCCCTTATACAATTCCTCCATGACCCCCTATTCAACGCTAACATTGGTGCCCCTTCTGACGTTAAGCCTATTACTTCAAAATCATTCTTAACCGAATCAGGGACCTTCTCCTTGGTCTACCCCGACTCCTCCTACCCTCTACTGCTGAACCCATGAGTCTCTTGGGTAGCCTTGCTTCTCCCATGCGTGTAACATGACCCCACCACCTAGGCCTGTTCGCCCTGACTGCTACATCTACAGAGTTCATTCCCAGTTTTTCTTTGATTTCTTCATTGTGGACACCCTCCTGCCATTGTTCCCATCGACTAGCACCTGCAATCATCCTAGCTACTTTCATACCCGTAACCTCAACCTTATTTATAAGGTAACCTGAATCCACCCAGCTTTCGCTCCCATACAACGAAGTTGATCGAAAGATTGAACGGTGCACAGATAACTTAGTCTTGGTACTGACTTCCTTCTTGCAGAAGAGAGTAGATCGTAGCTGAGCGCTCACTGCATTAGCTTTGCTACACCTCGCTTCCAGTTCTTTCACTATGTTGCCATCCTGTGAGAATATGCATCATAAGTACTTGAAACCGTCCACCTGTTGTAACTTTGTTCCTCCTATTTGGCACTCAATCCGTTTATATCTCTTTCCCACTAACATTACTTTCCAGAATGAGATTTTCACTCTGCAGCGGAGTGTGCGCTGATATGAAACTTCCTGGCAGAGCAAAACTGTGTGCCCGACCGAGACTCGAACTCGGGACCTTTGCCTTTCGCGGGCAAGTGCTCTACCATCTGAACTACCGAAGCACGACACACGCCCGGTCCTCACAGCTTTACTTCTGCCAGTATCTCGTCTCCTACCTTCCAAAGTTTACAGAAGCTCTCCTGCGAACCTTGCAGAACTAGCACTCCTGAAAGAAAGGATACTGCGGAGACATGGCTTAACCACAGTCTGGGGGATGTTTCCAGAATGAGATTTTCACTCTGCAGTGGAGTGTGCGCTAATATGAAACTTCCTGGAAGATCAAAACTGTGCGCCCGACCGAGACTCGAACTCGGGACTTTTGCCTTTCGCGGGCAAGTGCTCTACCATCTGAGCTACCGAAGCACGACTCACGCCCGGTACTCACAGCTTTACTTCTGCCAGTATCTCGTCTCCTACCTTCCAAACTTTACAGAAACTCTCCTGCGAACCTTGCAGTAAAGCTGTGAGGACGGCGTATGAGTCGTGCTTCGGTAGCTCAGATGGTAGAGCACTTTCCCGCGAAAGGCAAAGGTCCCGAGTTCGAGTCTCGGTCGGGCATACAGTTTTGATCTGCCAGGAAGTTTCAACATTACTTTCGTTTTGGAGATGCTAATCTTCATACCGTAGTCCTTACATTTCTGATCTAGCTCTGAAATATTACTTTGCAAACTTTCAATCGAATCTGCCATCACAAATAAGTCATCCGTATATGCGAGACTGCTTATTTTGTGTTCACATATCTTAATCTCACCCAGCCAGTCTATTGTTTTCAACATATGATCCATAAATAATATGAGCAACAGTCGAGACAGGTTGCAGCCTTGTCTTACCCCTGAAACTACTCTGAACCATGAACTTAATTTACCGTCAACTCTAACTGCTGCCTGACTATCTATATAAAGACCTTGCTTGCAAAAGTTTGCCTCCTATTCCATAATCTCGTAGAACAGACAATAACTTCCTCCTAGGAACCCGGCATATGCCTTTTCTAGATCTATAAAACATGACTTGTAGTAAATAATCTAAATTAAACTGTAATAATGTATCACTGAAATTGGGACATTCTTTTATGGATACCCTGTATTTCGTTGTCTTCGACCTACATGAGGATGAATGACCATCGTGATAAAATAAGGGAAACCAGAGTTCGTACGGAAAGATTTAGGTGTTCATTTCTCCCATTTGCTCGATAGTGAAACGGTGGAGAAATGAACTGAAAGTGCTCCTGTGAAATCCTTGACAAACATGTAAGTGTGTATTGCAGAGTAATCACGTGTATGTAATTCGTAACCACAACCCAATGCTTGTGACTAAAATGGAACTTTGTCATATATTTTCCTTTAAATAAGAACAAATACGGTCGATATCGTTAATTACGGATAAATTTAAATTACAGGATCTGGATGAAAAATTAACAAAGTATGGTTTGCCGGTAGTGATGCTCCATACGACACCAATCAAACGGCAGCACACCTGTAACTAATTTTTAACGAAGCCCTCAAAGCACTGTGGTATTCACTGGCATGAGATAACATGTGAGCCGTGTACCGTCTATTTTGTGTAAAACTACCATTTATAACCAAGATAAATTCGTTAGAAGCGATTGGTAACTCGTCTTGCTTTCACCATAGTCTCGGGCTAACTTCGCTAGTGAAAGAAAGGACGCGAACTGGAACAGAACAACCAAACATTTTTGTCTTTTATATGTTTGAGAGACGTCCGATACTGCAGTTGAAAACACTATTGTATAACAATGACTAACCATTTTGTCTGGAACTTCATGGTGATCGTATAGTTACTTTCGTGAAGCTGCACAAATGTCGGAAATTATACAGTATTGCTTGGTTAATATGAAAAGAGCAAAATTCAATGATACCACCTGTTAAAGGGATC
Source organism: Schistocerca cancellata (assembly GCF_023864275.1). NCBI lineage: Eukaryota > Metazoa > Arthropoda > Insecta > Orthoptera > Acrididae > Schistocerca > Schistocerca cancellata. The sequence continues at coordinate 204,984,225 of NC_064629.1, read as the reverse complement.
TGTTGAATGCAATAGATATCTCTGACGCAGCGTTCGCACTTCTTTCCCATTATCATACTTGAGAACATTAATTTAATAATACTGAGAATTGGCAGTCATTTGAAACAGATCCATTTAAAATTCGAATAGCTATCGTTCTTGCTTGCAGAGTGCGATTCAATTAGCACAGCAGAAACAAGACTGTCGTAATAAATATGCCGACACATTTAGATATTTATTAAATAAAAATCATGGCGTGAAAGGAAAACAGTGTATTTCATTTACTATACTCTTTCTCACAAGAGAGTGCAGATAATATGATTCCACTGAAGATTCCTTCATATAGTGATATACTGTTTTTAGAGTTTGCCCGATGAGTGGAAAGAAATGATGTTCCCACGAACGCAGAAAGCTGCTCTGTACGGACGAATCCGTCTCAATAACAGTTAACCAACGCCGAGACTGTGGCTTGCCGCATAGCTTATGATTTCTCTTAGGTCGCAATTTGCCGTCGCCACATGACGAAACTTTGTTGTATTTTTAGGTCGCCGGGTGGGAGGTCACGCGTGGCGAGCTTAGTTTCTCGAGGTACTCCACAGATGGAGTCTTGCTCCTTAACCCGTCCCATTGCTCACGCCGCTTTCAGAAGCTACAAGGATCTCACCACTTTACACACTGTTTCAGATAAGCAAATTAACAAACAGTATTAAAATAATGCAATTATTCCTTAAAATAATTGTTTCACATCTCCTGACGCCCCTGAAGTGATATTTAGTAACTTATCACCATATCTGTTTATTAAGCGTCACATTACGTTATGTTTATGCTGCTTAGCCAATGGGAAAAAATCGAAGTAAGGCTCAAAACTTGTACTTTGGGAATTCTGTCACTGTTTCATAGGTAGCAGCAAGTGGGAGGTCGCTCATGATCATTATTGTTCCTCGAGGTATTGCATACATTTATATTTACTGTCATTTCAAATGTGCTTGCATGAGCAACTAGCAGTGAAAGTGGGGCACTGTAGAGCAGGTGGAAGTCAAACTTAGAAGGAACGGCCTCATTGCAGAGACAACTCTATTAGCACCATTCCATTAAGAAGTAAACTTCGTAGTTTTATAAAATAATTACGTATTCTGTGTCACTATAAAAGCGTAGTGTTTCATTTCAAGTCTTAAGGTACCAGTATCAAATAAATAACTCTTTCAAACGTTAGTACCTTTCCTTGAGAACGCCTAAGAACATACACGCAACTTAACAAATGGTTCAAATGGCTCTGAGCACTATGCGACTTAACTTCTGAGGTCATCAGTCGCCTAGAACTTAGAACTAATTAAACCTAACTAACCTAAGGACATCACACACATCCATGCCCGAGGCAGGATTCGAACCTGCGACGTAGCGGTCGCTCGTTTCCAGACTGAAGCGCCTAGAACCGCACGGCCACGCAACTTAACAGCAACGTGATAAAGAACTTGGAAAAGTCAACGAAAACAGTTAAATTGGAAAATAATTTGTCGGATAAATTTTATATAACAGCCTAATATGTATATGTTATCTTCAAAAACACCATAATATACTAGCTATCGAAAAGAAGTATCACCAGTCACAACGCATTTCGAACAAGTTGCATTTGAAATCACATTGCAGTTATGATAGCCATAAATTTGATTATCTCCAAATACGGACTTTGCCCTGCCATTTTTTAAATTCTGTAACAGGAGGGAGCTCGTCAATTTTCGTGACCACCTGCCATCAGCTGGGGCAAAAGCGAGATGAGTGTGGTGCATGTTTAAAATTTTTTATATCTGCCCACCGAGGGAATGATACCTTCGTGGCTACGAGTGCTCATCTCCCAGATTTTTGTTCTTAGTGAGTAACTTGATGTAAATAGAAGACAAATACGTCTAAAAGCCCTTGATGATTGTTCATTTTACCCGTTGACCTGGATGTTTTACATTTATTTTGTTGTTTGGTTCTCAAATTTAAGGGTACACGACAAAGTTCTCACAGCTTAAAGCAAAGAACTAACTATGTTATACCTCCTACTTCCACAACATGAAATCAACATCCGTTACATTTATTGTTATTTCCAGCACTCTAGTATTACTGCTCCGTAAACGTAGACTGCACTTAATAATAGCGAAAGTCAGGCACCATGGAGCATGTTCTAATACAGGCTGAAGCCTGCCCCATTCGTACCCTCATACGATGATTGTATGGGAATTCAAAATGACGTAGAAAGCAATGGTTATTATTGTACTGAATGGCAGCTCTCTTTAAGTGCAGATAAATGCAAGATAATGCCTATAAGCAACAAAAATAAAGGTAAATGGTAAACTTCTGGAACCTTCCATATCTTGCAAACGTCTAGCTACATGAAATGGAAAGATGAAACTTGATTAATAATAGCGAAGACGAGTCAAAGAATGGCAGGAAATCAGCTCAATCCTTTCCAAAGGAACCGTTCCGACACTTGCTCTTATCGATTTAGAGGAACCGCGTTAAAATTAAGTCTGGATGTCTGGACAAGGATTTGAAGTTTGGTCATACCAAATGAGTGCTCAGTACCTCACCCATTGTACCACCCTGCTATACGCACGATATAACACTGCTGAAAACTCTTTTTTATTATTCGTTAGACAAAAAAGTTACGTATTCTCTCGAGCGAAGGAAAAAACAGGCTGTCCAACTGTTTCTTTAACGTTGATGCTGAGATTTGCGCGAGAAAATCGCCATAATTAAAAAGCACCTTGTTTCAGGTAGAAGCTAGTACCTTCTGAAGCACGCACTCCCAAAAATGGTTCAAATGGCTCTGAGCACTATGGGACTAAACATCTGTGGTCATCAGTCCCCTAGAACTTAGAACTACTTAAACCTAACTAACCTAAGGACATCACACACATCCATGCCCGAGGCAGGATTCGAACCTGCGACCGTAGCAGTCGCTCGGTTCCGGACTGAGCGCCTAGAACCGCTAGACCACCGCGGCGGCGACGCACTTCCCATACTGCAGTTTTCACTCTTGTCGACCAAGTTTATGAGTTTTGTTCTCCAGGCAACGCAACTGTCATATTGGGAAAACTAACACCCAAATTTATGGGTATATGGCAGTTAGGGAAACACTGAAGTAGACTCCTATCCCACACTGTCAGAAGCTTATCACTTCCCCACCTGAGGCGACTGCAAGCAATGATACTAGGAAGAATAAATTATTGACTACAATATCCGCAGGATCATCCAATTCAAGAGGTTATTGATTACTTTTCTCTAAATCAGTTTCAGTTCAGGACAACAGAATGGCGAAATACGAAGGGTAATTCCAACAGCGAGGACAAACGGAGCCATATGGAATGAAAAAACGTCGACGAATGTTGTAGGATGTCGAGAAACATTTTACAGACAACCGTAGATCAGAAATGCACCATTGTTGAGCAACGGCTATAAAACGAAAGTCAATCTGCGTCGATCATGCGGAAATTTGTGAAATTAACATGTCACATCACATATACAGCGGGTTGCTCACCCTAGATCCTCTTATCAGGCGACTGGTAACGCGCGCTAGACCGGGCTGCGTGTACAACCGTTGTCTCACGCTAGACTCTACCAATTGTGCCACCAGCAGTACAATGAAGTACGATGTTTCAGCCAGGCGCTACGAACAGCTGCGAATACAATTTTGTGTAACTCTTCAACGAGAGAGCTTTCTGAACAAATGAGATATCACATAATTTGTGATTAATTTAGTGTCAAATTATTTTATGTGATCTCGCGTTGTTTTAGAAGAGTGGACTTATGCCACTTTCCAAATTAAAGGCCAATATATTATAACAGCAGACTAGAGCGTTTGAATACAACCACCGCCCCACGCCGAGAAACAGGAAAAGCAATACCACCAGACGAAGGAAAGCATGAAGACGCACACCACCTCACAGCAAAAACGAAATTCTCACTGCCAGCGTGAACGTGTTAAATCCACTTGCCCCACCTAATACCAACTATACTAACGAATGCATGTACTAATTAAATTAGCTGAAGATAATGGCTTCACCTGATCAGTCAAAGCTCGGAAAACTTTAAATTTCTGTCCATAACCAGTTATCTTAGATGCCAATTTTCTATGATGTTTAATAGGTAAAACTTGATTATTAAAACAACCACGCTGAATGTAACGTAATGTCTTTAACTGGTACTGCAGAAATAGCACTTCAGTAAATATTTGTCACGTTGTACTGTGAGATACAATGACAATGTACCTAATTAATAATGAAAGCTAAAGGCCTCATGTTTTAATTTTTGCAAATTTACGAGGAACATGAATGAACTTTAACTGTAAATAGTACTATAGACCAGTAAGTGTGAACCAATAAAAAGGTGAAGAAGAAAACAGAAATTAAATTTTGTGCGCCCTTTTTACCTGAAATCGCATTTTTTTTACAGAAACTGCTTGAAATTCCTGCCACCAACGCCACCACAAATCTGACACATCGCAAAAGAAATGATTGGCGTACATTATGCAAAATATGTGGACTGTTGTGAATGACAATTGTGGCCTGAAAAATTCTTCAGACCAGCTCCTGGAGGGCGTTGACTGCTCTCTGGTAAACGTTGCCCAGTAGTATTATCTCGGAGGTCACTCTCGGAGACCACCGCACATAACTCACCTGCCCACGAAAAAATTATTCGAGTGTCACCTGGCTGCCAGGGTGGAATACGGCGGGATACCATCCTGTTGTAACAATATCCTTCGGCGCAAGTGTAGAGTCGTGTCTTCCAACAATATTGTCCACCTGTATTTGGAAAAAATGTAAATAATTGTGTTCATTTGATCTGGAAATGAGAATGAAGGCCCAATGAAATTACCACGAGTAGCTCCAGCCCAAACATTAATCCAAACCCTTGGCAACCTCTCGCCATATGAGGATACGTAAAGCACCCGGAACATTGTCGAACTTGATTGTTTTGGTGGTACAGCTGTTATAGTGTGAGGAGGCATAATGTTGCGTGTGTGTACCTACCTCCAAATATTTCAACACGGTAAACGCACTGTGTGCATCATTTCGCGGGTGCATTCGGCCATGGCTTCACTTTTATTGTTGACAATGAGAGACCGAATCGAACTACGCAAGGTGCAGGAGCTCTTGAAACGAGAGGATATTCGGCAAATGGACTGGCTTGTTCGTTCCACCGACTTAAATCCCATCGGGCACGTGTGGAACGCGTTGGGGAGACGTATTTATGCACGCCCACATGCACAAACGACCATTCACCATTTATCGATCGTGGTGGTAGAGGAATGGAATGCCCTTCCTCAAGAAGTCCTTGTCAACCTTGTGGCCAACATGGGAGCATGTTTCAGACATGCATTGCCATCCATGGTGATGACACATCCTATTAAGTATCATGTCCCACCTTTTGTAATGTCCAGCGGTCCATCATAAATCGCGATGGCTGCAACGTAATTATTGTCTTTGAATAGTCCATCCCCTTAGCTGAATAGGCCGGCACGGTAGCTCAGCGTGTTCAGTCGAACGGTTCGCTGTCCTCTGTAACAGAAAAACAGAATGAAAGGATCTACGATGAACGTGAACGGGTGTCATCCGCCCCGACCAAATGCAATGAACAATAATGAACAAAATTTAAAAAAAAGTGGTCGGCGCGTTTGACTGCCGTGCAGCGGTCCCGGGTTTGATCCCGGCCGGGTGTGTGGTTTTCTCCACTTGGGCACTGGATCTTGTGTTTCCCTCAGCATCATTTCATCATCATCGGCTTGCAAGTCGCTCAGTGTGGCATCAACTGTAAAGACTTGCAACTCGACGGCCGAACTTCCCCGATGTGGACTCCCAGCCATCAATCCCATACGGTCATTTCAATCCATTGTCTTTGATTAAAAGTGTCATTTCTGTTCGTCTCATTGCGTATTTCCTTCTGTCAGTTTCTGTACTATGTTGTAGCAATTCTTTGTGTGTATCGTCTAATCTTTATCGACCTGTGTTGATTGTTAATGATACATCTCGCGTAAGTCACTTTCTCCCTTCAGTTTAGCACACTATTCTGTAATTATTTCTTGAATTATTTATGACAATATATTTTACAAAGTTCTCAAACCAGAGGCAAAAAGTCTTACCCTTTCTTGTCCACACGCAGGGACTCATAGGATAACGAAATATCGCACTCTTTCAGTGCATCACGTCGCTCTCACTCGGTCTTTGAATGAGGGCATGTGACACAGTTGATGATGATCTGTCTGTCGGATGAGGTCTATGTACTCGGCCGCTCCTTTGGGGCTGTTTGAGAGAAGCAGACTGTTTGCTGGCTCCTACTTTCAGCTACTCGCTTTGCTATCTCAATGTCATCAACAACACATATTACGAGCCGGCCGGGATGGCCGAGCGGTTCTAGGCGCTACAGTCTGGAACCGCGCGACCGCTACGATCGCAGGTTCGAATCCTGCCTCGGGCATGGATGTGTATGATGTCCTTAGGTTAGTTAGGTTTAAGTAGTTCTAAGTTCTAGGGGACTGATGACCTTAGAAGTTAAGTCCCATAGTGCTGAGAGCCATTTGAACATATTACGAAGGTTGGAACTTTAATAGCCGCAACTATTTATTTACAACTTATACAAGATAGATACATGTTTAAAAGTTTTACTGACCTTCAATGTAGTCACCAGCACTGTGTGTAACCGACTGCCAGTGATGTGTAAGTAGTAAGATACCCTTAGCAGCGCCGGTTGTGTTGATAGTTCGTGTGGAGCGATCTATTGACCGACGAATCTCTTTAACAGTTCTGAAGAAAATGTCATGCAGTGATTCCTTTAGTTTTGCATTCAAGTTGAAGTCAAAAGTTCATATGTCCGTGGACTGTGGTGAGTGGTTTTGCACTTCCGTGCCCCATCGATCGAACAATTCGATCACAATTTCAGGCATACGCGTCCGATAATTGCCGTGCAAAATGATGGGCGGGTCCTGAAGAAAGTGTCGCTGCTTCTTTCTGTAAGATGGTCGCAGGCTGTATTCCAAAAATGAACAGCAGGGAGAAACAGCGACACTTTCTGCAGGACCGGCCCATCGTTTTGCACGGCAATGCTCGGACTCGTATGGCGTAAAGTTGTGACTGATTTGTTAGATCAAGTGACTGGGAAGTACTGTACACCTAACACACTCCCTACACTTTAGCCATTCTGACTTCAACTTAATTCCTAAATTGCAGGAAGTAGTTCATGGAATTCGCTGCAGAACTTTTACAGAGATTCGTCGGACAGTAGAGTGTTTCACTCGAACTATCAACACAACAGCCGCTGGTAAAGGTTCCATATCGCTGGCAACGGACACAATGTTACTTTACAGAGCAGTAAAATTTTGAAACTTGTTTCCAAAGTTCGAATCTTCGTAGAAACGAGGTATGGTGAAGGTGCAGGACTTACCGCTGTTAAGTGGTCATCTATTAGAGATGCTACTGAATGTTAGTAGTGTCTTTTGGAGTTCATTCTGTGAGCTACAACGGTCATCATGGCTATTCGGAATTCTGGGGAGGTTTCTAGAACTCATTTATGTCTAATATGTTTTCCCACTGGCGGGTTTAACATTTATTGTTCATACATTTTAACTACTCAGTAAAATAGTGGAGTACTCTGTAGTAGCATATTTTCATTATTGAAGATAATACTGTCCCAACTAAAAGCATAAAGAATGGCGTCCTTCCTTTAAAATCTGAATGCCGCAAATGAAACTGAGTTATATTTTTCTGCACACACGTTAAGGGGCTCCGGAACGCCCTATACTTGCAATGTTAAAATAACGCTTATAAATTACATCTTTCCTCACAAAGTATTTGAGGTAGGAAGTTGAACTTTTTACAGATTATTTATTGGAATATGGACTACAACTTAACACAGGGATTTTACAAAATTTTAGTTCAGTTATTAAAAATGATTTTTTTTCAATTGTAATGAAAATTCACAACCTTTCTTTGCAATTTTTTATTTATATATTCAAAAATATACAGTTTTTTGGAAAAAGGCTGTGTTAAATTATGCAGAAGGTACTGTGTAACATTTACTGAAAGTTTGAAACAAATATGTTTGGAAGATCCTTAGAAAACACGTAATTAGTATGAGAAAATAAAAGTTTTGGGAATCGAGCGACAAAGATTGGATTAACTTTTTAGTGCATTCCAGGTCCATAGGATGGATTATCTTCATCCTCTGCAAACTCCTCCTCCAGCTTCCTCTTGTTCCTCCTCCTGTTTACTCTTGCTTGTATTTCTAGACTCTTTACAGCCCTGTCTGCAGCCCGAAGGCGTTCCTTGTCTAAAGCAAGCATCGCTCATACCATAATGAGACTTTCACTCTGCAGCGGAGTGTGCGCTGATATGAAACTTCCTGGCAGATTAAAACTGTGTGCCCGACCGAGACTCGAACTCGGGACCTTTGCCTTTCGCGGGCAAGTGCTCTACCATCTGAGCTACCGAAGCACGACTCACGCCCGGTACTCACAGCTTTACTTCTGCCAGTACCTCGTCTCCTACCTTCCAAACTTTACAGAAGCTCTCCTGCGAACCTTGCAGAACTAGCACTTCTGAAAGAAAGGATATTGCGGAGACATGGCTTAGCCACAGCCTGGGGGATGTTTCCAGAATGAGACTTTCACTCTGCAGCGGAGTGTGCGCTGATATGCAAGGTTCGCAGGAGAGCTTCTGTAAAGTTTGGAAGGTAGGAGACGAGGTACTGGCAGAAGTAAAGCTGTGAGTACCGGGCGTGAGTCGTGCTTCGGTAGCTCAGATGGTAGAGCACTTGCCCGCGAAAGGCAAAGGTCCCGAGTTCGAGTCTCGGTCGGGCACACAGTTTTAATCTGCCAGGAAGTTTCATATCAGCGCACACTCCGCTGCAGAGTGAAAGTCTCATTCTGGAAACATCCCCCAGGCTGTGGCTAAGCCATGTCTCCGCAATATCCTTTCTTTCAGAAGTGCTAGTTCTGCAAGGTTCGCAGGAGAGCTTCTGTAAAGTTTGGAAGGTAGGAGACGAGGTACTGGCAGAAGTAAAGCTGTGAGTACCGGGCGTGAGTCGTGCTTCGGTAGCTCAGATGGTAGAGCACTTGCCCGCGAAAGGCAAAGGTCCCGAGTTCGAGTCTCGGTCGGGCACACAGTTTTAATCTGCCAGGAAGTTTCATCGCTCGTACCATGTTAGAACCTATCTTCATTCCCATATTTCCAAATACCTTGCACCTTACAATGTTGCCATCATTGAAAGTCGCAACAGCATCATACACACCAAAGTGAAGTGTTTCTATTCCAACAAATACAATCTTGGGAATTCTCGACCATATAACACTATTTACACTTTCATTGGGGTTTTGAGTTTTTCCGTGAATACACTTTTTCAACAGTTCAGGTGCTGCTGAAAATAGGTTAGCCACAACACATACTTTATCTCACATCACTAAAGTGTACCTGATGAACACGGACGTTAATAATAACACCATTTGACAGCAGTTTAACAGCGCCACAGTGGGTCACGCCCATGTAGAACACATTTAAAAAAATTTAAAAATAGTTGTAGTCTTCGGAATTGAATAAATTATATATCTATTAAAAGGTAATAGTCTGCAGATTCAGAAAACGCAAAAAAGTAAAAATTGAACTTTTCATGATTTTGAGCCTTTCCGGAGCCCCTTAAGCTAAAGATAACACATCCCTTTTCATTTCGGGCACCTCCTACTAATGATTGGGAAGTTTAGGGGTTAATGTCCCGTCGATGACGAGGTCATAAGGGATAGGGCACATGCTCGGATTGAGGAAGGAAATCGGCCTTGTCCTACAGAAGGAACCATCCGGGCATTCGCCTTAAGCAACTTAGGGAAATCACAGAAACCTAAGTCAGGATGACCGGACCGGAATTTGGACCAACGCGTCCTGTATACGAATGCAGTGTTTTATGACTACACCACCACACTCGGTGCTGATGATTCAACGAGGCTGCAATTTTTTGCGGCAGCGTATGTCGGGGAGCACTTCGCATGATGATCAGGGTTAAGGGGTGTTGATGCACGCACTGTCTGGTCGCATGGTGTTGTAAGATGCGTCACATACAAACGGAGGCTTCGGAACCTCCTCAGTACATCGCTCTACTGCCTGAGCGACACGAGAGATGTCCGGGAATAGTGAACATGAAAGTTCATTAGGAGTCGTTACTGGAGCCCTGAAAGTCACTATAGTTGGTGTCTATGACGTGCGGCGGTCTCGTATCAGGGATAAATTGTTTGTTATTCATTAAGGGTATAGCTAGTTGTAAATTACCTACACCAAGACTGACTTTGAAGGCAGTCTGGAAAGGACATGTGACCTATTAGACTTGCGACGTCCGTTTAACAGTGCCTGGAAACAATATGCTGCAACTGTGAATAACGCAAAGCCCGAGTGAAACTCCATTAGATGAGTTAACCATCCGGCTTTGTCTACACTTAATTCGGCAAGTATACGTACTCTGTCTTTCTCTCTCTCGCTCACACACACACACACACACACACACACACACACACACACACACGCCCACACACGCACACATGAGAGAGAGAGAGAGAGAGAGAGAGAGAGAGAGAGAGAGGGAGGGAGGGAGGGAGGGAAATGTGATTAGCTATGAACAAAACAACCACAAAATCGATTACAGCTGTCTGAACACGGTAATTTCCAATCGTTTATTTTATGTTATACTCCTGCATTTTAGTATGTGACTGTGTACACATATGGCTTTAATTTATGCGCGCGCGTATAACTTAGTCCAAGCAGAAAAGTGGTAGGAACTTTAAAATAACCGTAAATAAGTTTCCAAAACGTGACATGTTGCTCATAGTGACCGTAAACTAGGAACTATGGAGAATCACAAAAAGTTATTGCATGTATATACAAAGTTGTCTCGTACTAATATTTATTTCAAGGTGTGAAATAAATAGGTTCATGTATAACGTCGTGTTGCTATAGTTTCTTGTAAGCAGAGCATAATACAGTTTACCGAATAAATTTTGTATAAGTAAAACTTGCTATGTATTAGTAAAACGTATTATTCCGAAACAGTTGTGGGCAACCTGAGCTTGCACCTGGATTTAAGTCCCTCCAAAGTACTTTAATCTCATTTGTCTGACATTTTCATTTTACGGGCCCCCATGATTTTGCTGTAATGTACTCTGAAACATAATCACCATTTTGACAGTCGACCTTTGGCACAGTTTTCGTGTTATTCTCAGTCAGAAGAGTTGTGAGCACTGTGACAGTTATTCTGTGACTAGGGCCATCTTCACTAATCGCTAGGTGAATGTAATTCATAAATACCTTATCATCCCTACTCACATCATTTCCAACAATGGCATTTACGTATTTTCTTCTTCAGGTTGTAATTATGGTTCAAATGGCTCTGAGCACTATGGGACTTAAGTTCTGAGTTCATCAGTCCCCTAGAACTTAGAACTACTTAAATCTAACTAACCTAAGGACATCACACACATCCATGCCCGAGGCAGGATTCGAACCTGCGACCGTAGCGGTCACGTGGTTCCAAACTGAAGCGCTTAGAACCGCACGGCCACACCGGCCGGCTTGTAATTATGCTCTACTTGTATACCCTTGTTCTACTTCAGATGAAGGTGTGATAAGGCGACGCATTAACATTACTGCCTGTGAGACCTAACACTGCTTGCTGGGATCGAGTGGGGCTGCACAATGACTGTTGTATTGCTGAGGAGTAAGTCTAGTCATCCTGATTTAGGTTTACCGTTGTCTTCCCAAATCACTCCAGCAAAGTGTCGAAATGGTTTACTGACTAAAACTATGACAAATCTTTCCTCAATTTTCGGTTAGTCAGAGGCGATACTCCGTCTCTACTGTCCTCGATATCTTATGAGATATCTATCACTACTTACCGCTTGCCTGCTCTTAACTAGTCTGTTATTTCTGGTTGCACCCTGGCCAAGAATTTGATAACCCAAAGCGCACTGTATTGAGGGTTTTAGGACTATACGTGCAGACATTTCTACTGATGACTGAGGACAGTATACTGAACGACATTGCAACATCCTTTACTTAATTTGCGGCCTATAATTATAGCTATTACGAGTAGCATATTTTTAGGTTGGTTAGTACCGCCACGTACCCGTGGCACAAGCAAGCCATTCACATTTACACTCCTGGAAATGGAAAAAAGAACACATTGACACCGGTGTGTCAGACCCACCATACTTGCTCCGGACACTGCGAGAGGGCTGTACAAGCAATGATCACACGCACGGCACAGCGGACACACCAGGCACCGCGGTGTTGGCCGTCGAATGGCGCTAGCTGCGCAGCATTTGTGCACCGCCGCCGTCAGTGTCAGCCAGTTTGCCGTGGCATACGGAGCTCCATCGCAGTCTTTAACACTGGTAGCATGCCGCGACAGCGTGGACGTGAACCGTATGTGCAGTTGATGGACTTTGAACGAGGGCGTATAGTGGGCATGCGGGAGGCCGGGTGGACGTACCGCCGAATTGCTCAACACGTGGGGCGTGAGGTCTCCACAGTACATCGATGTTGTCGCCAGTGGTCGGCGGAAGGTGCACGTGCCCGTCGACCTGGGACCGGACCGCAGCGACGCACGGATGCACGCCAAGACCGTAGGATCCTACGCAGTGCCGTAGGGGACCGCACCGCCACTTCCCAGCAAATTAGGGACACTGTTGCTCCTGGGGTATCGGCGAGGACCATTCGCAACCGTCTCCATGAAGCTGGCCTACGGTCCCGCACTCCGTTCGGCCGTCTTCCGCTCACGCCCCAACATCGTGCACCCCGCCTCCAGTGGTGTCGCGACAGGCGTGAATGGAGGGACGAATGGAGACGTGTCGTCTTCAGCGATGAGAGTCGCTTCTGCCTTGGTGCCAATGATGGTCGTATGCGTGTTTGGCGCCGTGCAGGTGAGCGCCACAATCAGGACTGCATACGACCGAGGCACACAGGGCCAACACCCGGCATCATGGTGTGGGGAGCGATCTCCTACACTGGCCGTACACCACTGGTGATCGTCGAGGGGACACTGAATAGTGCACGGTACATCCAAACCGTCATCGAACCCATCGTTCTATCATTCCTAGACCGGCAAGGGAACTTGCTGTTCCAACAGGACAATGCACGTCCGCATGTATCCCGTGCCACCCAACGTGCTCTGGAAGGTGTAAGTCAACTACCCCGGCCAGCAAGATCTCCGGATCTGTCCCCCATTGAGCATGTTTGGGACTGGATGAAGCGTCGTCTCACGCGGTCTGCACGTCCAGCACGAACGCTGGTCCAACTGAGGCGCCAGGTGGAAATGGCATGGCAAGCCGTTCCACAGGACTACATCCAGCATCTCTACGATCGTCTCCATGGGAGAATAGCAGCCCGCATTGCTGCGAAAGGTGGATATTCACTGTACTAGTGCCGACATTGTGCATGCTCTGTTGCCTGTGTCTATGTGCCTGTGGTTCTGTCAGTGTGATCATGTGATGTATCTGACCCCAGGAATGTGTCAATAAAGTTTCCCCTTCCTGGGACAATGAATTCACGGTGTTCTTATTTCAATTTCCAGGAGTGTATTTTCCCCTGAGCAACAGGTCGGGTATTTAAATGTGGGTGTGTGGAAGCAAAATTGATAGTCTACAAGGATAGGAGTGATCCACTTCACGCTGCAGCTATGACCGTGCTGAAAAATCAGGTACTCAATTATGTAATGTGTTTGTGGGAGGACACTTAGACTAAGAGGGAAAACAGCTAATACACTGAAGTGAATACGTATTAAGGTACCAGTTATCACAATATCTGTACCTGTATCCCTAACAGCTTATATAAGAATCGTTAAGTGAGCTCTGAATTTTTCTGCGGTCACACCGAGCGAGGTGGCGCAGTGGTTAGCACACTGAACTCGCATTCGGGAGGACGACGGTTCAATCCCGCGTCCGGCCAGCCTGTTTTAGGTTTTCCGTGATTTCCCTAAATCTCTCTAGGCAAATGCCGGATGGTTCCTTTGAAAGGGTGCGGCAGACCTTCCCCATCCTTCCCTAATCCGATGAGACCGATGAACTCTCTGTTTGGTCTCTTCCCCCAAACAACCCAACCCTCTGCGGTCACACCCTACAGAATAATGGCACATTTTTTTCGAATAGCACATTTAGCACACAATGATGAGTCAAAATGTTATGTCCACTGCCCACCGCGAGACTGAAAGCCGCCTAGTGGTGTTGCAGGAACGTGGCGCCCTAAGTTTGTCAGCAATTCAGAAACGAAAGGGGAATAATTCTAGCAACGATACGAACCGCAAGTGGAGTCATCCACTGATATAAACGACGTTGATGAAGTGCAGATTGTTATGGTCCGACGACTGGGTACAGGAATCTCGGAAACGTCGAAGCTAGTCGGTTGTTCACATGGTACTGTAGTGAGCATCTATCGAAAGGGTTTGAAGGTCGTTGAAGTAGACGACAAGGTGTTGGGCGCGTCATCGCAGATCGTAGAAGTCAAAAGCTTGAGTTGCTCTGTAAAGTAGGATAGGCGGCGATCTGTGCCAGATATGACGACAGAGCGCATTGCTGGTGCAGGCGAAAGTGGTGCAGAGCACACTATTCTATCGCTATCGCTTGCGCCTTTGTCCAGTATTGTGCGCGGGGTTGGCATGGTTAAATCGGATTTGGCATGTTAATGTGAAGGGGCGGCCGGATGCCCTTCCTGCCGCCACCCCGTACCCCCCAGGACGGAATCAGGGTACCCGATCTGTCTGCATCTAGTGTAAATCATGGAAAAGTGCGTATGTGTGTCATATGTCTGTGAGTCGTGTAACTGAGGTGGGACGTGGGGACCAGCCCGGTATTCACCTAGAGGGATGTGGAAAACCGCCTAAAAACCACATCCAGGCTAGCCGGCACACCGGTCCTCGTCGTTAATCCGGCGGGCGTATTCGATCCGGGGCCGGAGCGCCTACCCGAGTCCAGGAAGCAGCGCATTAGCGCTCTCGGCTAACATGGCGGGTTTGTGCAGATCCCACTATTCAGCGCAAATTGTTGAACAGGACGCTCCGCAGCAGACGTCCGCTACGATTTCCCACGTTGACCTGCGAGATCCTCAATTACGGTTACAGCGGCGCCGCGGTCATCGGTATTGGACCGTGGATCGATCGAAAATTGTCTGGTGGAAGGATGAGTCACGTGTCTTGTTACACTAGATCGTTGGTCGTCTCCGGATACAACGTTATCCAGCGAACATCTGCTCGAAACGTGGACGCACCACGACGCTCTCCGGTGAGTACAGTATTATGCTATGTGCGGCATTCACCCGGTCTTCCATGGGCCTCGTAGTTGGTATCAGAGCCACTGTGACAGCTGTAGACAACATGAACATTATTACGTGGTATTCACATCCATTCACGCTTGATATATCCTCCAACGGCGATGGCATTTTCCAGCAGGGCAACTGTCCATGTGACAAGGCCAGAATCATACTACAGTGGTAGTCTTGGCCGCCATATGCCCGTGTTATAAACCTGATGAAACAAATTTGGAACGCTTATCGGGCACCAGTTCAGCGTCCATAAATGATCGGCCCGTGATTTACGCGACTTGTGTGACCTAGCACTGACATCTGGCGTTACACATCTCCGGAAACATGCCAACGACAGCGAATCATTGCCACGCAGAATCGCTGCTGTATTGTGTTCTAATGGTGGAATAAAACGCTATTAAGCAGGTGGTCATTATGTTTTGCCCCATCTGGTGGGTAGCTCTATCGTGCTTAGTGGAAAGAATCTAAACCTGTGAAGGATTCCGAGCTATTCCGTCATCAGATTGCTTAAAAGAGTTAGACTTATGGAAAATGTGTCACCAATTTCCGGAACTCAGCTCGGAAGAAAAAAGTGGGAATTACACATTGTCACCTTCTGCCGTCTTGTGTGGGGTCAAGCGTGTTCTCAAGGAATTTCGCAAGACGGCTGATGGTTCAAATGGCTCTGAGCACTATGGGACTTAACATCTGAGGTCATCAGCCCCCTAAAACTTAGAACTCCTTAATCCTAACTAACCTAAGGACATCACACACATCCATGCGCGAGGCAGGATTCGAACCTGCGACTGTAGCGCGCAAGACGCCTGAAATTCTAGTAAGTACTCCTGCACAAAATCCGTTATACGTCTTTTTCAGCTCTTTTCTCAGATCATATGCGTTTATTATGTAGAATGAACTTAGATTCACCATCCTATACATTTTTAATTTGTGCCAGTCATTCTACAGAATTCAGACTACCCAGGTATATGCCTGGCCACATATGCCTCAGTTTAATGAACTTTCTCTTTTGTTCATGGCGACAGACTATTAATTTACTCTCGCATATTTCAATACTGGTCGGCAAATTATTTAGCAAAGTCAGTTTATAACTATTTTAAAACAGCAAAATATATTTGTAAAACGATTGACATACATGCTTGAATAAAAAATGCTCAGGGGAATTTTCCCAACTCTTTCGACTAAGCTGGCGTCTGAAAATTTCGAATTAAAAAAATTATTTAATTGCAGAATCGCAGATACGTATTGCTTTGCAAAATACACGCGAAAACTGAAGTTATGGCTCTGAGCACTATAGGACTCAACAGCTGAGGTCATCAGTCCCCTAGAACTTAAAGCTACTTAAACCTAACTAACCTAAGGACATCACACACATCCATGCCCGAGGCAGGATTCGAACCTGCGACCTAGCAGTCACGCGGTTCCGGACTGAAGCGCCTAGAACCGCTCGGCCACCGCGGCCGGCGAAAACTGAAGTAATGGACGTTCTGTACTCATGGTAAATCAATGAAAACAAAATACCAACGCAGTAAATGAATAGTCACTAATTTAAATGTACCTAATCAAGACGATAATTTATAAATCTCATTTGTGTAAATGTTAATTTCGTTTTTAGTGCAGATGTCACAGTAGACCCATACTCAGGGAATGAGCACATGGGATCAGAGGCAAGGTCCTGGTGGAGGTGGTTCGCAGTTGCCTTTCTCGGACCTGTTATGAAGTACCAAGTATGTATCTGTGTCGTGTTGATGACTGATGAGTGCTTGTATGATGTAGTGCTGGGTTCGTGTTGTTTCGGGTGAAGAAAAGAGAGAGAATGAGAGTTGTGCTATTCCTCTCGAAAAGCAGCAAGGAGGCCGCCGATCTTAACACCCCCGTCCGGCGGACTGATCTCCATCAATAGTGTCACATGACCTCAAGTCATGAGAGACTACGGAGAAGTTTGGAATTTAACCCAGGACAGTAGCGATAGTATTGGTAATCAGGGACTTCATGCCGTCACCTCTCCTTCATTTGACGGCCAAATACTGGCAATGAAAATTTTCCACCACCAGGATTCAAACCAGCTTACCTTCGAGTCGAGAGCCGTCAGACAGGCGTGCGCTAGCGACCTCGGCTACAGAGGCGGGTAGTGTTTGAGTGTATTCAGGGCGATCTGAAGTCAGCGTTCTAATAAAAGAGACAAATGAACTTAAAAATGTTGTTATAAGTTGACAAAACGCTATTACGACTGATATTCACTTTTGGCGTGTTACAGCATCATTTAAGCAGGCTGTGACCTCATTCGTTCCAACTCTCATTTAAGCCCAATGTCATCTCTTTCGGCTTATAGAGTTTAAATACCCAGAAGACAATGATAATTTAATATTAATATATTAAATGTATAATCGTTTTTACACTTTCACAGGCAGAGGACTACGTGTCGCTTAGTAAAAGGGGCAGATAAGTGAAAACGAAACATATGGAAAAAGTAGGTAATTGTTTATTATTTCAAAAGTAGTCGTCCTATCTGTGGTGTCACCGCCAGACACTACACTTGCTAGGTGGTAGCCTTCAAATCGGCCGCGGTCCGCTAGTATACGACGGACCCGCGTGTCGCCACTGTCAGTAATTGCAGACCGAGCGCCACCACACGGCAGGTCTAGAGAGACTCGCCCCAGTTGTACAGCCGACGTTGCTAGCCACGGTTCACTGAGAATTACGCTCTCATTTGCCGAGACGATAGTTAGCATAGCCTTCAGCTACATTTGCTACGACCTAGCAAGATGCCATTACCAGTATAGATATTGAGAGTCTATTATTGTATCATCAAGAGCGATGTTCTACAAATGTGGATTAAAGTTAAGTATTCCAGAAGCTACGTACTTTTCGTTATAGCATTCATTACGTATCCTGTTTAAGACCTCACGGCAGCCTGCGTGAGCTTATAGCGTGCATTTCGGTCTCCTCCAACAAAGCAGTGTTGGCACGTCTGCCGACACTTCACTATCTGTTAATAAATTAATCCCATTGTGAGACGAAGCGGTCAATGCCTTCACGGAAAAATGTTTGTTGTTGCCTACAAACCATGACTGTAGACAGGTGTCCGAAGCAAATCGACTGCCACGTATGTATTCCTTCAGGGCTCCAAAAATATGTAAATCGGATGGGGGGAGATCGGAAGAATATGGAGAATGTTTAAGGGTTTCCCAGTAAAACCTCAGCAGCGTAGCCGAAACAGCCTTGGAAATGGTGGACCCGCCCACATGCTGCCAAAGAAGTTTCGAGTTCACTGAAAAAGTTTCACCTGGGAGCCCTTACGCATTCTCCATACGGTCCCGATCGCTCCCCATGCGATTTCCATATTCTTGGAGCCCTGGAGAAAGAGATTGGTGCTACGCGGGGTAGCCGTGCGGTCTATAAGGCATCCTGCCGCGGTTCGCGCGGCTTCCCCGCGTCGAAGGTTCGAGTACTTCCTTGGGCATGGGTGTGCGTGTGTTGTACTTAGCGTAAGTCAATTTAAGTTAGGTTAGGTAGTGTGTAAGCCTAGGGACTGATGACAGCAGAAGATTGGTCCCATAGAACTTACCACAAATTTCCAAAGACATTCGTGGCTGTCGATTTGCTTCGGACGAAGAGATACACGCCTGCGTAAGATCATGGTTCCGTAGACAATCGCAAACATTTTTGTATTCTCTGTGAGATGTATGACGTTAACTAGCCGGCATCCATAAGATCACTATCGTTGGTATACTACGGAGGCTTGGAGATAGTACAATGTAACACCGAAGTCCACTGCAAATAAAAGAACACCTATAAACACAGACGAAGATGTCATCCCGACTACATAATCAGGTGTTTGTGGGAGACCCTACTAGTGGGCAAAAAGCTGCAGTAGTAGTTACGAGGATGACGAAAGATGACGCTGAGTTTGTGTATAGAATAAATGGCACAAATAAAAGAGGAGATGTAGTTACCTGATTGTCTAGTCTTTGATGGAAATATTAGTCATTACTCTGAAATAAAGAAAATTCGAAGTGTTTTGCAAACTTATCGGCCATAATATTGAACACCCCTTAAAAGAACACACTCGCTGCTCTGGAGTGCTATACATAGTGCAGAACTGGAACCAACTAGTCACATGACACTCCATAACTGATTTCTTTCGTTGCATACAAGTAGTTTCACGTACTTGTCGGCTATCTGAAATCAACGCAGTAAGCTGGATCGACGTGCAGACGTGACAGAATGGCAGAAAGGAGGCATCGTGTTAGGACATGTCCATGACCAAAGCATTAAGGTGTTTTTGCAATTTGTTGGTATATCGGCGCGGTCTCTCCCAAGTGTATACAGGAGCGGTCGTCAAACTGCGGCCCGAATCAAGTGTTCGTGCGGCCCGCGGTTCTCAGCCGTGTTTTATAATACTAGGCTTCTCGCAACTAACAGCAGATATCCCTAAAACGTCAAACAACGCTAACAAGCTTGTCAAGATTGAATTCTTCTTGCTCAATAACAATCAAATATGCTTGCAGAGAGAGTAATATTTGAAGATGAGCTCAATTTTAATTGACGTAGATGAATTCGGCTGTGAGTTAAGTAAACTTTGCCGCCTACCTCAGGGACAGGGTGGTAACGCGGCCACTGCGAGGTTAATAGAACGGGAATATTTTATTGTTTGTCTTCCAATGCCGACAATTCACGCGCGCGCGGATCTCGTACCGATCAGCTGATATGACATAAATGCCATACGGAAGTAACACGAATTCGTGCATACGCATTATAGGGACGGCCATCTTCAAATATGGTACATCAGTAAATGTTTATAACAAGTAATATGAAATCAAATTAAGGTTGTCGTAATACAATTCAACGAGTAGAAGAAAAATGACATTCAAAACATTTAACAAACATTTTTGATAATGTCTCATATTTCAGTTACTGTTATTAATTAATATGACATACTGTTACCAATTAATGGTAAGATGGGTAAGGGAAGGTGTAGTAACACCGCCAGGACATTTTTTACCCTGAAAAGCGCTGCTGCCTGCTGAGAATGAGTAACACTAGTTCTAATACACATCGCCATTGTTGTCGGTGGGATTGACAGAGAAAGCTTGTTTCGTTTTTTCTTACTTTTTATTCATATTGAATCGTCTGATGTAAGATATGCCATTTATATTATTCTTATTATTTCACTTGTATGGACAGTAATACGTTTTTACAACATCGATGTTTAAACAAAGTCTTTGGGCCAACAAGCGGAGTTCCTTGTTATTTCTTTCAGTTTGTTAGGATCTTCTGTGGATCACTAATGCCAACATGGTGTCCGGTCGGGAAAAGTGGCAAGACTACTCGTTTGGAAAAGTGACCGCCGGCCGCGGTGGCCGAGCGGTTCTAGGCGCTCAGTCGGGAACCGCGCGACTGCTACGGTCGCAGGTACGAATCCTGCCTCGTGCATGGATGTGTGTGATGTCCTTAGGTTAGTTAGGTTTAAGTAGTTCTACGTTCTGGGGGACTGATGACCACAGATGTTAAGTCCCATAGTGCTCAGAGCCATTGGAACCATTTTTCTGAAAAGTGACCAAGGTGTTTACCCAAACAGCAGCTAGCTACTTTAAAAAAAACACAAGTAATGCCATAGATAAAACTGATTTCTAATCCCTTTTATATACAAAGCTATCATTCGCCATTCTATCCTTTCGTGGTAATTTTGAATTAATTACCTCATATTATTTAAAACCGTCTCAGTCCTGTTATATTTGGCCTAATGCAAAAGTACGACTGAAATTTGTCTGCTGCAGCTATTTGGCATACTCTCAGATAGTAGGTCGTGAAGATGTCTGGAAGATACGCCAGATAATCAGAAGAACGAATATGAGATACTGTTGCGATGGCACTGGCCATGTAAAAATGACATGTAGTTCCAATATATTATTTTCTTTCTCCCATAAAAATGATGTAATACCTTTTAATACGTAGATTTAGATTGTGTAAGTGGTAAGCTTCTATCAATAACCATCTTTTGGTGAAAATTGAACCTCTCTCTGAGTGGCCGTTTTACACAACCCCCCCACCACCACCCCCACCCCCTCCTTCCACGCACCATTTACTCCTACAGCGTAAGGTGTCACCCTACAATGTCAGTTTGTCAATATTTGCTCTTGAGCTAAAAAGTTTGACATCCACTAGTCTACAGGGAACTATGTACAGTACCACTCACATCAATGCTACAACAAATATGAACAATGGTGGTAAAAGGATCCTAAAGTAACTCTCCGTGATGAGCAAGCTTTTTTTAAAGAGTAGAATCCCAATAGGACCGCATTAGTATTGTGATCTTCGCAAAAAGTCATCTCTGCAAAGGGCTAGTATTTCAGTCGAGGAGATACAGGATACGGGTCTGTGATGTTGTTTGCACGTATTGGTGATATCATCCTGTACTATGAGCCCAGATTTTAGACAGAAACGTTCAAAACAGAGAGTTAAGGGCAGAGGAAAAACACTGCCATGGCAAGCGCCATGGGAAAATAAACGTATGCGACGGTCTGGACGGGTAACAACGGCATTAGGTGGACTTACTTGCCATCTACGACAGATCTAGCAAGGGGAGAGTTGTGTCAGTAGCGGGTATAATGCAATTGCTAGGCACCAGCGTTTCTGTTAGCGTCCGTCATAAAGGTGTCAGTACGATCGACGCGGGAGCGCTATGCGCTACTTTGGTTTCCCCTGTACTGCCCTCTATCAATGGTAGTTGGGTGTAACAGCAGGGCCAGGTTTGCTGCCACTTTTTTCCGGCGTCGTTCCTATTAGCCTGCGTCACATGCTGCCCCCCCACCCCTCCCCGCCCACCCTCTCCCCATCAGCCGTCAACTTTTGCACCCTCTTCCAAGATGAAAACAGTAGTGTTCACAAGCCTGTAAGTAGACTTTGTGTTCAAAAGTATCCGGACAACTATTAGCTGAAGTTAATATGGGGTTTGCCACCATTCGCCTTTATGATGGCGGGATTCTGCTCGAGATAGTTAGGTGTCTGAATGCCTTTGGTCAAATGGTAACTCACTCTTCTGATGACCAAAGCCAGAGAAGGCTTACTTACAAAGAACGGTACCGCTAGGCGCCAAAAGTTCAAAGGTCGCAGGCCGCGAATGGAAGAATAGTTTATCCATCAAGCGAGAAGAAAGTCAAAACAATAGGCGACCGATTTGTTTGATAGTATTGTAGTATTGAATCGAAGAAATAATAAGGCTATGAAGTGAACTGGTAGTTTTCACAAGTTTATTTCTCGTTATTTAATAGTGAGGAATGAGCAAATGATCACATATGTACGTTGTTATGAGATAGCGGAAAAATAGAATTGCTGAATTAAGAAAGTTATTGTATGATAAATTTTAATTTTTAATTATTTTCCAAATTTGAGTCGCATCTCCTGCCAAACTGAGGAATTTCATTTTGTTAATTAATGGACGGTAGTTTGCGCATTACGAGGAATTTATACTAATGTCCTTAGTTCCGAATTTTCCACCTGAATTAAATACAAATATAAAAATATGAATTCCAGAATTATACATGAATACTTCCTGACAATAAAAAATGAAGCACCTAGAATACGTGGTCGATTAGAATTGCAATTCTGTGTGAGAGGTAGGACAGCCACCAGAGTGCAATAGCGTTGTTCGTGTGTAGTGTTGTTACCAAGCCTGGTGGGATATACACTCCTGGAAATTGAAATAAGAACACCGTGAATTCATTGTCCCAGGAAGGGGAAACTTTATTGACACATTCCTGGGGTCAGCTACATCACATGATCACACTGACAGAACCACAGGCACATAGACGCAGGCATCAGAGCTTGCACAATGTCGGTACTAGTACTGTGTATATCCACCTTTCGCAGCAATGCAGGCTGCTATTCTCCCATGGAGACGATCGTAGAGATGCTGGATGTAGTCCTGTGGAACGGCTTACCATGCCATTTCCACCTGGCGCCTCAGTTGGACCAGCGTTCGTGCTGGACGTGCAGACCGCGTGAGACGACGCTTCATCCAGTCCCAAACATGCTCAATGGGGGACAGATTCGGAGATCTTGCTGGCCAGGATAGTTGACTTACACCTTCTAGAGCACGTTGGGTGGCACGGGATACATGCGGACGTGCATTGTCCTGTTGGAACAGCAAGTTCCCTTGCCGGTCTAGGAATGGTAGAACGATGGGTTCGATGACGGTTTGGATGTACCGTGCACTATTCAGTGTCCCCTCGACGATCACCAGTGGTGTACGGCCAGTGTAGGAGATCGCTCCCCACACCATGATGCTGGGTGTTTGCCCTGTGTGCCTCGGTCGTATGCAGTCCTGATTGTGGCGCTCACCTGCACGGCGCCAAACACGCATACGACCATCATTGGCACCAAGGCAGAAGCGACTCTCATCGCTGAAGACGACACGTCTCCATTCGTCCCTCCATTCACGCCTGTCGCGCCACCACTGGAGGCGGGCTGCACGATGTTGGGGCGTGAGCGGAAGACGGCCTAACGGTGTGCGGGACCGTAGCCCAGCTTCATGGAGACGGTTGCGAATGGTTCTCGCCGATACCCCAGGAGCAACAGTGTCCCTAATTTGCTGGGAAGTGGCGGTGCGGTCCCCTACGGCACTGCGTAGGATCCTACGGTCTTGGCGTGCATCCGTGCGTCGCTGCGGTCCGGTCCCAGGTCGACGGGCACGTGCACCTTCCGCCGACCACTGGCGACAACATCGATGTACTGTGGAGACCTCACACCCCATGTGCTGAGCAATTCGGCGGTACGTCCACCCGGCCTCCCGCATGCCCACTATACGCCCTCGCTCAAAGTCCGTCAACTGCACATACGGTTCACGTCCACGCTGTCGCGGCATGCTACCAGTGTTAAAGACTGCGATGGAGCTCCGTATGCCACGGCAAACTGGCTGACACTGACGGCGGCGGTGCACAAATGCTGCGCAGCTAGCGCCATTCGACGGCCAACACCGCGGTTCCTGGTGTGTCCGCTGTGCCGTGCGTGTGATCATTGCTTGTACAGCCCTCTCGCAGTGTCCGGAGCAAGTATGGTGGGTCTGACACACCGGTGTCAATGTGTTCTTTTTTCCATTTCCAGGAGTGTATAAGATGCGTGAACAGCATCAGAAGTTAAATGATACCTTGAAGGACACGGTAACGTCGCATATTCGTGTGAGACGAGGTTCTCAGCACCTGACAAAGAGTCAAAGGGGCCTTATTGCGGATCCCCATTTGACTGCTTGGTCGAATAGTGCAAAATCGAGGTTTGAAAGGCATTTGGATGTGACGTTAACTCGATATAGGATTTTATGGGGACGCGAGGGCTAACATACTTGTCGTTAAGGTTTCGGTCGACCATGTCTGACCACAAGAGAGTTTCAACGTGTTGTGCACCTAACTCATCGTAACCACATAGCCACTGCGCCTACTAACCCTGTTGCTTTCTGTCATCACATACCATTGGTCGCAGACTAGCAGCAGCCGAATTAGTGAACTACCACCCCAGGCGAAGGCTGCCATTAACAACACAACAAAAACAGCTGCGTTTCGTGTGGTACAATGACTGGGAAGTATGGACTTCTGATGAATGATGTCGCATTCTGTTCATGGATAAATCGCGGTTCTGCACTACCCTAAATGAACACTGTCGGCGAGAATGTCGACGACCGGGGGAGAGGTCCTATTCTTCCAATATTTTGGGGAGGCGAAGCAGTGTTAATCCTGACGTCGTCGTGTGGGGAGCCATTGGGTATGATTTTACATCGCGGCTTTTAGTGACTAAGTGAGCTCTGAAGGCACAACTTAACCTTGTGCCATTTTTCAAACGGACAATGCTCTGCCATAGCACTCGTCCCCATGAACTGTCAGCGTGATGTGGTTCTCCTGTGAACCCAGCTCTGCTCGTGGTAGAAGCAGTGTTAATCCTGACGTCGTCGTGTGGGGAGCCATTGGGTATGATTTTACATCGCGGCTTTTAGTGACTAAGTGAGCTCTGAAGGCACAACTTAACCTTGTGCCATTTTTCAAACGGACAATGCTCTGCCATAGCACTCGTCCCCATGAACTGTCAGCGTGATGTTGTGGTTCTCCTGTGAACCCAGCTCTGCTCGTGGTAGAACGAGTGCGAGACCAGCGCGATGTCCCAGTGCCAGTATTTAGGTTATCAAGTACTAGTTACAATAATTGTAAGCCTGCTTGCCTCAGGAGAAGGTACAACAACTTTATTACACACTTCCCAAACGAACCAGGGCATACCTGTAGGCTTGAATTGGGGAAACGTCATAGTGATAAGGGGGCTCATACTGACAAGCTGTTTGTAAATTTGACTCGATTTTGTAATCACTGAAACAGTATCACATATCCTCTCTACCCGTGCAGATTCATTTTGTTTCCTCCTCCCCTTCTGGGCGCTTCACTTTGCTTGTCAGGCAGTGTAGAACTGAACTGTTCACGGATCATTTCTGACCGAGCAAGTACTTCATACAAACATCAACATAAGTTTTGCATCATCCTTTTATTCTGAAATAAATGACACAAAAGAATTGGTTCACATTTGCAATGTGTCCAGTTCACAGACTAAAATAAGACATACATCTGTTTAACGGCAAAGTCGTCTGTTTGCATGGGGTGCTGGGGGTGGGGTGTGGGGGTGGGGTTTATAGCACTCCTGAGCAACATCAATACGCGGTGGAACGTCCCCTTGCTCTGATGTAGGCTTGAATTCTACCATGACATATCCCTGGTCCAAATTGCGTCGACGTTCAAAAGCAGTTCGTCTCAATCGACCCCACACATGTTCGATTGGGTACATGTCAGGTGAACAGGCAGGCCACTCTATTCTCGTGATCCTCGCATGTTGAAGGAACGTGTTCACGAGAACAGCACAATTATAACGCGGTTTATCATTTTTACCAAAATGTTTGGTTGCAGAATTTCGTCCCTATACCGCTGAGCAGTGAGACTGGCCTCAACAACCCCGAGAGGTGTACGATGGCACCATGTAGAGCTATCCCAGAGCATCACTCGGCTACCGTCTTGTTGCACACGTAGGACACTGTGCTGGAGGCATTTTATATTACCTGGTTGTCTTCCAACACGTTGTCTACGATTATCAGGGTACAAACATGTCCGCGTTTTGTCAGTAAACAACACACGACGCAAATCCTGGGGCATGCATTTTACATAATTTTTTGCCCATCTGTAACGGAGTCCATGGTGCTGTGGTATACGACGTACGTGGTGCTCGCTACCGTCGTCAGAAACGGGGATTCACACCATGAAATCGTCTCCTAACAGCTTGACGCGTCGTGTGGCTTCTTCTAAGTCCAAATTCAGTTCTGGAGCACTCAGCCCACAGTTTCCTTTGACTCAAAACTCACAGATATCAATCATCCTGTGCACTTGTCGAACGTGGACAGCTTGTGCTACGTAAATCTTCAAAACTACCTGTCAGTTGGGACCGATTCCATGTACAGACCACATCACTTTGACACCGGTGCACACGGTGAGCAACTTCCCTGATTGACAAGCCTCCTGTGTGTAGCTTGGTGGTGCAGTCCCGATCATTGTCCACGATTGTCCTTCGTGGCATGATAGGTAATAACTCTGCTGTTCCACAGACGTCTCCAATGCGTACCTACTGATGCTTTACTTCCAACAGGAGTGTTACAGTCAATTAAAGTGAAGCATTCTACCTATAGGTATCGTTCATGGCAACTGTGTATATGTTTGCAAACAACGTCAGGGCTGACTTTCAGATCAGTACAGGAACAGTCACAAAGCAAAACAACTGCACGATGAAACTTTTATTGATATGCTTATATGAGAGGTTTCCCTACTCAAATTAAACGAAATACTCAATGAAACTATGACAGATCTAGGTCCAGAATATCAACCCAAACACTACACAGGGTGTAAATTTTAAGTTGAAAAACCAGAATAACTCGAGAAATAAGCTTCACACGGAAAAATGTGTAGAATCCGAAGTTGATTATTTTCGAGGGGGACATCTGCTGGTGCTAAAATTATCCCGCTACCCCAGCCCCCTGGGGGTGGGGCGGGAGGCAACTTTAAAATTTCAAATGGGAACCCCTATTTTTTATTGCGGAATCAAATGTAGATCTGCCAATAAAAATTCCAAAGGACGACTGTTAATTGAAATCTATTATTTACAAATATAATTGTTTTACTGCACACAGAGTACAGCCACGTGCTAGAATTTACGAAGGGTATCAAAATTCATTAACACCACATCTCGTGTAGATATTGTATCGCCAAAGAATGTGAACCGCGAAGGTGCTCAGATGCTGCAAGTACTTACGGTATTAATATTTTCGCATAGTACACTTTTGTCTCGTACATTTAAGACTGGATATGCGCTACCAATGCCCTCTGACCCCTCCCACCGCTCTACGATCTCGTGTCCAGGATACATTTAGGTGTCAAGTGTGGAGCACGTAACTCTACACTATGCATAACAGTATAACACAATTCATTAGAAAAATATAGAAATAATAAAGAAGCAGCAATAACACGTGAAGACATATAGAAATTGACAGTAAAGCTGAATGGTTATCGTTACATTGCTGAATAAAATGGCCTCCGCTTCCCTCCTTCACTCAGTGGTGCCAATTGGAATGTTTTGGAGCAGAACGGCATTTGACTTATGGGCTTAAGGGAAGATATCTAGGACAGTCAACTTGGGGAAAACAATTCGTTTTATCTTTTACCGAAAAAACTGTGGTGGGGAACCGTTGGCAGGGGTGAGACAGAACAAAATCAGGTGGACGTAGCTATGTGATTATATGCTCGTCCTTTCTTTCCTCATACCGTGCTAACAATTATAAAGCAGGCGTTCAACATCCAGAAAGAAGCCAGGATAGCCAAGACTACAATACCCGATGGTAGTAGATGCTCTCTGTTCTACATTCTAAGAAATGGGAGCAAGACATTATTTTAACTACGATCCTTTACTGCCATCACCAGAAGTGAGACATCGTATAATATTGTACACAGGAGACTTCTTGAAGGTGGTATGTCTGCGAGCCAACCCCACCTGTGCACTGCTCAGTGGTCACTTCGCGTCACAAATGGCTGCGCCACCATGTACTCAGGACTGCATATCAATTGAGAATCTTTCGCTTCGCAGATGAGACCTGGTTTAGCATGCAAAGTGACAGCGGACGTGTTCTGATTTGGCGAGAAACCACAGGCCGTAATAATCCGTCAACCATGGGTTAAATTGGTGCTTTCAGGTATTGTAGTGTTTATATATGGTGGTAGTATAACAGTACGTATACATATAGAATTTCATGTGTTTCTATAGGGAACGCTATGCACATACTTATCCCTGTGCGATGATCTTATTCCACAAAACAGTAGTGTTCAACCACACATGGCTACTCGCTCGGACGAATATCTTCAACAGCAAGACATAAAGTGCTTGGCAAATCCTACTTATTCAACTTGAATCCTATAGTATATGTCTGAGATTCTCTCTGAAGGTGGTCTATTGCAACTTTTTACCTAGAATGTTTCCGCACTAAGAGCAATCTTACAACAAGAATGACATTCACTTGCTAAGAAGTTTATGAATATTTATTAACAGCGTCTCATTACAGTGTGTACCGTATTTTTGTTCGGAGTAATTACGTTTTTTGTTGATGCACCTCACCTAGATCAAATTGACAGATCACTTCCACTTTTCAAACCTGAAATGAAACATTGTTTTAATGCGTCATTTATTCACTTTCATTTGTTTTATGAAAACCGGCATAAATCATGCAAAAGGTAGCAGGATTTTGCTGGCATGTTGTCAAACGTATATACGGTGTATGACTATTACAGGTACAAACGAAAAGGGGTGAGTAGAGAACAAATAATAAGAACTATAAACATAGCTCCGGAAACCAATGGTTTCACCGATACGACGTAGCCACAAGTGTAGTAATGCCAGTTTTACAACACTGTTAATGTCTGAGACTACGTTTTGGGTGATGTTCCTCATGGTGAAAGGATTTGTATGTGACCCGTGACTGCTGGGGCACCAGCAAACTTTCCTGTGGCTTTTCGGGAACACGTACCATGACTCTTCGACGACAGTGTATCTGCGTGGCTCTCTAATACCATGGACTCTCAGCTCCCCCGACTTGAACTTGGTGGATTTTTGTATGTAGGGCTGTTAGAAAGTTTTGTTGTATTCCAGTTCTTTTGACAGTGTCGATAAACTGTGGGAACACGTTGTCGATGGTTGTCAATGCACTCGGAACACGCCTGGGATTTTTGAACGTGTACGAGTATAGCTAAGGGGAAGTGCTGAATCGTGCTGTCGCATGAACAGTGGTCATGTTGAAGAATGTGTTTGCTCTCAAGTGCAAACCTGGAGTTTGGATCCTCGGGGACATTGTTGCAAGGTGTTCAAGTCCTCTGTCGTAGTACGTCGTATGCGGAAAACCATTAGTTTCCAGACCTATGTTTATTAGAAGTGTTTGCTCATTTCAGTATCCTCTATTCGCCGCTAGTCAAACACCCTATAGAATATCAGCTTGAAGTTAGTGTCACTTCTGGGTTGGGTTGTTTTGGGTTGGTTGGTTGGTTGGTTTGGGGAAGGAGACCAGACAGCGTGGTCATCGGTCTCATCGGATTAGGGAAGGATGGGGAAGGAAGTCGGCCGTGCCCTTTCAGAGGAGCCATCCCGGCATTTGCCTGGAGTGATTTAGGGAAATCACGGAAAACCTAAATCAGGATGGCCGGACGCGGGATTGAACCGTCGTCCTTCCGAATGCGAGTCCAGTGTCGAACCACCGCGCCACCTCGCTCGGTGGTTGTTTTGGGGAAGGAGACCAGACAGCGAGATCATCGGTCTCATCGGATTAGGGAAGGACGGGGAAGGAAGTCAGCCGTGCCCTTTAAAAGGAACCATCCCGGCATTTGCCTGGAGCGATTTAGGGAAATCACGGAAAACCTAAATCAGGATGGCCGGACGAGGGATTGAACCGTCGTCCTCCCGAATACGAGTCCAGTGTTTAACCACTGCGCCAGTGTCACTTCTGACTCAGTTCTGTTGTTAGTGGCTCTGTTGTGTATTGAAATGACGCTATGCTGGATTCACCAAGATATTACCAGACACCCCCCTCCCTCCCCCACTCCATCTTCTCCGGCTTCCCCGCATTGCCCCTTTCCACTTCACTAACTACCGCGCTTCGTTCGGCTTAGCTGGTCCTCCATCTTTCCATCTTTAGTGTCCTCATTGTTAAGGCGACAATAAGCTCCAAGAAAGAGTTGCTCCTGGGTGGCTCTTACGAGCAATGATACAAATCTTCCAACGTGACGACAATGGAACTGCTTGTGTTTTATGGATGACGTTCGCATCTGTGGTAGCTCAGGTGACACTTATTATACCCGACAAACGAGGACTTTAGTTATAAACTGGAAATTCAGTCTCGTTTTCCTTGCTTATTACAGGTTTCTAGTGGCTGTGAAAACGAAATCTCAGGATTGGTTCCTCGAGAAAATTGATGTCTTGAAACCGCTCCTTGATTCTAAGCGTCAGGTAACTATCAACTGGCACTCAAACCCTTGCAACGATACCCGCAGGTATCTAAACGAAGCAAGGGCAATTGTTCAGCGCACCGTCCGTAGCCACAGTAATACCTACTCTGAGAAAGTGTGCGCGAACACACAGGAGGATGTCGAGGCTGGAAACATCAGCGGAGTGTGGCTCTGATTTCTATGGGACTTAACAGCTGAGGTCATCAGTCCCCTAGAACTTAGAACTACTTAAACCTAACTAACCTAAGGACATCACACACATCCATGCCCGAGGCAGGATTCGAACCTGCGACCGTAGCGGTCGCGTGGTTCAGACTCAAGCGCCTAGAACCGCTCGGCCACATCGGCCGGCTCAGCGGAGTGTGTTTAGGAATCAAGCCCACCCCTAAGAAGACCACCACACTTAAGGAAGTCGATGGAACAGTCATTACAGATTGTAACTGGCAACAGAAACAATAGGTGGAATACTATTCCAGCCTCTACTTACACCCGGTCAACATCAGTTCAAAAGCAACAGGAGAAATTTCTCAGTTGCTAAGTTGCACGAGCTGGATGCCGTGCCTGATAAGGATGAGCTTCAGAGAGCTGTCGCATTTCTTAAATACGGGAAATGTCCCGGCAAAGAGAACATCCACCCAGAACTTATCAAACTAACACCGCACCTCCCAGTGGTCTACAACCTTTTATAGAAATATTGGGCTGAGGGTACTGTGTTGTACGATATGCGCGATGCCAACATCGTCACTCTGTACAAAGGTAGAGGAGATCACAGTGATGCAACTGCCACAGGGGAATTTCACTGCTGAGTATCGTTGGAAAAGCGTTTGCCCGTGTGATGCTGGGCAGGCTGGAGAAATTTGCCAAACGTGTGTACTCTGACTCTAAATGTGGGTTTATAGCCCAGCGTTCTACTACTGATACGATCTTCACACTCCGGCAGACACAGGAAAAATGCAGCGAGCAGTAGACCCCATTGCTAATTGCCATCATCGACCTAAATAAGGAATTTGACACAGTCAGCAAAGAGGAATCGTGTACTAGTGAAAATAGCTTGCCCTCCAAAACTCCTGAAGATGATCAGGGCTTTTTACGACAATATAGAGGGTGCTGTGAGGAAGCACGTCAGTTCCTTTTCTTATGCAAAGAGGAGTGCGTCAAGCCTGTGTACTGGCCCATACCTTGTTTGGCACATTCTTCTCCTTACGTCTCAAAGTTGCATTCGGCGAAAAAATCCTGGGCATCCATCTGCACACCAGGGCCGACGGGAAACTTTGCAACATCTCATTACTCAGATCCATGCGCTATCTCGAGGACTTATATATATGTAACTTGTTATTCGCTGATGATGAGGCGTTCATAGCACAGTCTCAAGACGATCTTCAAAGGCTTGTGGACAAATTTACTGCTCCATGCAAGCTCTTCTCCATGTCTGTGAATTTGAAGAAGAGTCTGATTATGACGCAAAGCTACACAGGTAAGCCTGCCTTCAGATGTTTCATTGTTAAATACAGTCAACAAAATCTGCTACTTCGATTGACTAGTGTCAGAAGATCTTTCTCTAGACGATGAAGTAAAGCTAAGAATTGGCAAAGTGGCAAAGGGCAAACTTCGCAAAAGAGTATGGGGCAACAAAGACCTTAGCGTGACAAAAAAAATACCTATCTGTCAAGCATGCGTGCTGAGCCCCCTCATGTATGGTGGTGAAACCCGTACATCGTATACCAGACATCAACATAAGCTCAACACCTTTCATCTGCGGTGCTTACGAAACATTCTAGACATAACATGGAGGGGCCATGTTACAAATGAGATACCTGGACGCTGCGAATCTACCGTGCAGCACCGCCACTCTCAGGGAACGTCCCCTGCGGTGGCTAGAACACTTGCATTGTACGGACCACTCCCGTCTTTCCCGACGCACATTGCGTAATGCGATAGTACATGCCAAGAGACCGCTGGAAGACCTGCTTTGCGTTTCAAAGATTGCGTCAAACGTGATGTGAACGCATTCAGTACTGAATGCGACAAATGGGAGAAGCTTGTCGAAGACAGCAGCAGATGGAAGAAAATTATCAAGAATGGCAGAAATTTTCACGACGGCGACTGAGTGAACAACTTAGCTGTATAACGAGCTTTGAGACAAATGTCTTCAACGAAACACTCTTTTGGTGTGGTATACACCTGCCCCACTTCTGGTCGTCAAGCAAGGTCTCCTGAGTCACCAAAGAAAGTGCCTGCGCGATATTACTTGAATTTTCTGTTAGGAAGTATAGGCCATTGATGATGGAAGGGACTTAGTAGATGAAGTTAATAAGGAACCATCTCAGAAAAAGTGCCGTTTGGATATAAAACAAGTTTGAAGCTCAGGTTAGTTTCAAACCTCCCGCTTCTGGGAACGCACAAAATTTGAGAAAAGGGCGCCCTCGTCATTCCCCTTCGTAATTATGACATGACATACCAGTTTCTTCCAACGACAACAAAGGCAGGGAGAATTTGGTACATCGCAACTGGGAGAGTCGACTGTGGTGTTGCTCGGACGTACCGCACTCTCGACTGCGGAGAAGACGTCGTTCGTCACGTAGAAGAGAAGCCGACGACGAGTACCCGAAACATTGGCCGTGGCATGGACTCCTGTAGAGTACACAGGCCAGAGACCGTTTTATCCGCTTTATGCGTACCGTGAAGCGTCAGATTTCAAAGTGATCCTTTCTTTAAACATATTTGACATCCAAACGGCACATTTCTCGACGGGGTCCCATTTATTGTGGAGTGAGCAATATCGAAACTGGACTATGAAAGAAGGAATACGCTATTCATAGTTAAATACCGCTTCAGATTGTTGAATGATTCTCTCCCTCATTAAGATGGTGTGACAGTGCAGCTAGGAAAATCGGAGGAATGTCATGGAATGTGACCAGTTTGGTAGTAATGGGTTCATGCTATGGGGAATCACATTTTCGTTAGTGGTAGAAGAAATACTATTAATGTGCAGGGGTATAGATATGAGATATGCCTTCAGAGCTGCGATTGGTCCAGATTTCTTTTTTGTGGCCGACAATACTCATCCTCATCGAGATGCTTTGGCAAAAAATTTATGTCAGGTGAAGACATTCAACTTATGGACGGCCATCGAGGTCTCTGCACTTGAATCCTATTGAGAATATCATACATGTGTCGAGGCGGTAGTCACTGGCCACCACCCTCTAACAGACTTCCGTACAGCTCTTTCTAATGAATGAGTTCTGTTGCCAGTGGAAATCTTGACCTGCCTCACAGGCAACATGCCATGTGGCTGTCAGGAAAATGTGGGAGCTAAGAATAACCAGATCTCCTGGTAACTCTTCCTTTAGTTGCGAAGTAATCTTCCGATTTTGTAATTTTTATTTATTTATTATTACTGATTGGAAACGCATATTCAATTTCTTAGATCTTTCTAAACTGCTGGCCATTAAAGTTTTCAGTTAAAAAAAAAAAAAAGGTTCAAATGACTCTGAGCACTATGCGACTTAACTTCTGAAGTCATCAGTCGCCTAGAACTTAGAACTAATTAAACCTAACTAACCTAAGGACATCACACACATCCATGCCCGAGGCAGGATTCGAACCTGCGACCGTAGCGGTCACGCGGTTCCAGACTGAAGCGCCTTTAACCGCACGGCCACACCGGCCGGCAAAGTTTTCAGTGCCCGGAGAGATAGCAAGTAACGAAATTTTTCTTGTTGTTCTTATGCAATGGACAAAATACATAATTAAAGTTGTAAGTGATTTGGGGGTATGCTGGAACCGAAATTTAGTATTCTGGCATCAAGAGTGGCCCTAATCCGGCTGGGCATCGATTCGATCTAAGACACCTTAGTTATTCCATATTGCTTGAATAATATGCCACAGTTCATCAATCGTAGTGGCTAACGAGTAGTGGTGTTCCAATCTCTTGACAAGCTGCAACCAAACGTTTTCAGTGGGTGAGAGTCAAGAGTGCAACATTCTCTGCACCGAGGTAGGTTAGGATAGCACGACCACCTGCTTGTACGGATATATTTGTCTTCGTACAAACAAGCCCATATTCTGATCCAAGGTACATGACGTGATTGTACGACCCTGCATGTTTGAACGAAAAATATGTCTGTCGTCTCTGGCGCTATTTGCATGTGACCGTTTAGAACCAGATTGGCGTTGAGTATGGGCTTCCTGAACAAAGCGATTTCATATTAGCTTGACTGCCGTTGGACCAGATCAGCTCGAGGAGCAATATCTCTGCTCAGTAAACCTCATTCCTGATAGGCAAGCCATCCTGCTGCTGTCGCGGTCTGGTGCCTGTTGGTAGGCGTTTTGGTTCTTGCACGAGACTTAGCATGATTATTTCACAAACAAACAAAATTCAAATGTGAACTGTGTATGCGAAACCCACTTAATAATCTTTTCTCCCGTAAAGAATTGAGATGGTGTTGTATTGTATAGTATTGTATGGAACTGGAGACCTAGCAACGACGGAGAGGCTTCGTTCTCGCCGTAGCCCTCAGTGGATCACAACCCCACAACTGGCTTCAGCAGTCCACCCACACCACCGCCACCCCACACCTAACCCATGGTTATTGTGCGGTTCGGCCCCCAGTGGACGCCTCGGGAACGTCTCACACCAGACGAGTGTAACCCCAAATGTTTGCGTGGTTGAGTGACCATGGTGTACTCGAACGTGGAGACAATGTTTGCGCAGCAGTCGCCGACAGTGTAATTGTGGCGGAATAAAGGGAACCAGCCCGCGTTCGCCGAGGCAGATGGAAAACCGCCTTAAAAAACCATCCACCCGCCGGGCGGATTCGTGCCGGGGTTCGGCACGCCTTCCCGTCCGTGTGCGGCTGGTGCCGGTGGAGGTTCGAATCCTTCCTCGGGCATGGGTGTGTGTGTTTGTCC
This sequence comes from Schistocerca cancellata, assembly GCF_023864275.1. NCBI lineage: Eukaryota > Metazoa > Arthropoda > Insecta > Orthoptera > Acrididae > Schistocerca > Schistocerca cancellata. Next base: position 204,948,455 of record NC_064629.1, on the reverse strand, counting down.
TTAGGATAATTTAGGTTAAGTAGTGTGTAAGCATAGGGACTGATGACCTTAGCAATTAAGTCCCATAAGATTTCACTCACATTTGAACATTTTTCTTCCTGTCCTGAAAGCAGTGCGTTAGACCGCACGGCTAACCGGGCAGGCTTAGATGGTGTTACTCCAACCATCTCCGCGCGGTTACGCTGAAATACGAGGGGCGTTCCACAACTAGTGCAACACCTTTTTTTTCGGCCAATTTTGGTTGAAAAAATGCGGAATTGTTGTGGAACTTCGTGAAATACTCCCGCTTTAGGCCCTATAATTTCATGAAATTCCGATAGTTGGCGGCGGTTTACGTAGCATTCAAAATGGCGTCTATAGCGGTGGTGTGTTCCAAGCAAAGAACTGCCACTGAGTTTCTTTTGGTGGAAAATCAGAGCATCGCAAATGTTCATAGATGCTTGCAGAATATCTACGGAGACCTGACAGTAAACAAAAGCAAGGTGAGCCGTTGGTCGAGGCGTCTGTCATCATCGCAACAAGGTCGTGCAAACCTCTCCGATCTCCTGCGTGCCAGCCAGCCGCGCACAGCTGTGACTCCTGCGATGTTGATACGTCTGGACACTCTCATTCGAGGTGATCGACGGATCACAATCAAATATCTCGCTGCTCAACTGCTGGTAGTGCTGACACACACGTCCACCAGTTGGGGTACTCAAAGGTGTGTGCCCGCTAGGTTCCTCCCTGCCTAACAGGAGACTTCCATCAGTTTTACCCAAAGAAGGATGCACTCCGCGAGAAACAGAACGTGGATGACGCAGCAAGACGTTGGGTTCGACGTCTACCAGTAGAGTGGTACCACGCGGGCGTACAGGCCCTCTTAGTAAGGTGGAACGGAGAAGCGTTTTGTAGCCAAAACAGTGGGGCATGCTAACGTGTATAGGAATTCTGAATAAAACCCATCTGCTTTCAGAAAAAAGTTTTGCATTACTTATTGAATGCTCCTCGTATAAAGGATGATCAAAACGTTTCCAGAGGCTGTACAGTGCAGAATCTGTATACCAATTAGACAAAAATCACATGGAGCATTGAGGCAATCATTCCATCGACGAACCAGGTTGAAGTCACACTTTTGGGAAAACACCCTGTCCTTCTACTTGAAAAAGTCCATAACTGCCAATGCACATCCTCGACCATTGAAGTCCTTTTTTAAGGGACCGAAGGCATGATAATCGCATTGGGAGAGATCAGGATTACAGGGCAGGCGCTCGAGTGTCTCCTGCTTGAGTTGGCGTAACTTCTGTATTACGACATTGGCGGTATGGGACGTCCGTTATCCTGAAGCAGCAGCAGTACCCCTTGTAGGTAGAATGAAATTTTCACTCTACAGCGGAGTGTGCGCTGATATGAAACTTCCTGGCAGATGAAAACTGTGTGCCGGACCGAGAATCGAACTCGGGACCTTTGTCTTTCGCGGGCAAGTGCTCTACCGACTGAGCTACCCAAGCACGACTCACACCCCGTCCTCACAGTTCTAATTCCGCCAGTACCTCGCCTCCTACCTTCCAAACTTCACAGAAGCTCTCCTGTGAACTCTGCAGACTGGTAAAGCACTTTCCCGCGAAAGGCAAAGGTCCCGAGTTCGAGTCTCGGTCCGTAACACAGTTTTAATCTGCCAGGAAGTTTCATATCAGCGCACACTCCGCTGTAGAGTGAAAATTTCATTCTAGGAACATCCCCCAGGCTGTGGCTAAGCCATGTCTCCGCAATATCCTTTCTTCCAGGAGTGCTAGTACTGCAGGGTTCGCAGGAGAGCTTCTGTGAAATTTGGAAGGTAGGAGACGAGGTACTGGCGGAATTAAAGCTGTGAGGACGGGGCGTGAGTCGTGCTTGGGTAGCTCAGTCGGTAGAGCACTTGCCCGCGAAAGGCATAGGTACCGAGTTCGAGTGTCGGTCCGGCACACAGTTTTAATCTGCCAGGAAATTTCGCCCCTTGTAGGTGTTTTTTTTCTTTTCTCGACAGAATGCTGCCCTATACACATTCTTTATTTTACGGTGGATGTTTATCGGCGTTTGTCCTTTGGCAGCCAAAGAAAGCATAACAGCACGTTGGTCCTGTTTGGATGAGCTTGGAAATATAGTCACCATAATTAACGTTCCCGCAGTTAAGGCTCGCACGTTGGAAAGACATGACTGCTACAATAATTCCTTGCCTCTATGTCGGTGCTTATATATCCGCGTCAGAGTCACGCTACGTTGCATATACGCTACAGCAACACCCTCAAACTTAAACTTTTTGGTCGCCCCTTATAATAAAAGTTTAAATATCTAAGCATGTAGCACACCTCAAGCCAGTTTGACGTTCGTTGCTTGTCGTCTTCACGGTCTTATAGTTCTAATGATCACCAGTGTAATTTCATATTTCGGACGCTGTTGTGAGCTAAAGGTAGTGTAATTAATCTTTATTTTGTCGAGTAATCTTTTTTACATCTTTAGGGTAAAGTGGACACTTATTTTATGAACTTGATTATTCGTAAATTATGGGCAATTTCGCTGCTAGTTTCGCTGCTGGGAGCTGCTGGGTCAACAAGTTTCTTGCTGCGACAGTTTCGTGTTGACACGCCGCACCTGGCGTTTGCTCACTTTCGCCAGCCCCAGTGGCGCCAGCAAGGGCTGGACATTTGGACGGAGCGCCGGCAGGCACGCGCTGCGGCCGCCGGTGTCCCCGGTCGGTGACCTCCGTCCTATGGCGGACGCGTAACGGCCTTGCACGCGACCCAGCCGCTCCCACATGCACGCACACACACGCACCAGCATACACACATGTCTCGCATGAAGAAAAAAAAGAGACGACGGCCGCGACGCGCCGAGCGCTACGCCGTCGCCTTGTCCTGCTGCTCTGCTAATCCAATTGGGCGCGAAACTCGGGAGGTCAAACGTTTGTCCACAGTTTGGGTCTTACATAAATTATAAGAAATAATTATAATTCACAGTCCTGTTGATAGTCGCGTTCACGGACGATTATGCCCAACATTACAACACCGAGTGCGTTCTGTCTTAGTTCAAATATATTGAGACATGACCGTTACAGCCTCAGACCTTAATACACTACTGGCCATTAAAATTGCTACAACAAGAAGAAACGCAGATGATAAACGGGTATTCATTGGAGAAATATATTATACTAGAACTGATATGTGATTACATTTTCACGCAATTTGGCTGCACAGATCCTGAGAAATCAGTACCCAGAACAACCACCTCTGGCCGTAATAACGGCCTTGATACGCCTGACCATTGAGTAAAACAGAGCTTAAATGGCGTGTACAGGTACAGCTGTCCGTGCAGCTTCAACACGATACCACAGTTCATCAAGAGTTGTGACTGGCGTATTGTGACGAGCCAGTTGCTCGGCCACCATTGACCAGACGTTTTCAATTGGTGAGAGATCTGGAGAATGTGCTGACCAGGGCAGCGGTCGAACATTTTCTGTATCCCGAAAGGCCCGTACAGGACCTGCAACATGCGGTCGTGCATTACCCCGCTGCAATGTAGGGTTTCGCAGGGATCAAATGAAGGGTAGATGGTTCAAATGGCTCTGAGCACTATGGGACTTAACATCTATGGTCATCAGTCCCCTAGAACTTAAAACCACTTAAACCTAACTAACCTAAGTACAGCACACAGCACCCAGTCATCACGAGGCAGAGAATGAAGGGTAGAGCCAGGGATGGTAACACATCTGAAATGTAACGTCCACTGTTCAAAGTGCCGTCAGTGCGAACAAGAGGTGACCGAGACGTGTAACCAATGGCACCCCATACCATTACGCCGGGTGATACGCCAGTATGGCGATGACGAATACACGCTTCCAATGTGCGTTCACCGCGATGTCGCCAAACAGGGATGCGACCATCATGATGCTGTAAACAGAACCTGGATTCATCCGAAAAAATGACGTTTTGCCATTCGTGCACCCAGGTTCCTCGTTGAGTACACCATTGCAGGCGCTACTGTCTGTGATGCAGCGTCAAGGGTAACCGCAGCCATGGTTTCCGAGCTGATAGTCCACGCTGCTGCAAACGTCGTCGAATTGTTCGTGCAGATGGTTGTTGTCTTGCAAACGTCCCCATCTATTGACTCAGGGATCGAGACGTGGCTGCACGATCCGTTACAGCCATGCGGATAAGATGCCTGTCATCTCGACTGCTAGTGATACGAAGCCGTTGGGATCCAGCACGACGTTCCGTATTACCCTACTGAACCCACCGATTCCATATTCTGCTAACGGTCATTGGATCTCGACCAACGCGAGCAGCAATGTCGCGATACGATAAACCGCAATCGCGATAGGCTACAATCCGACCTTTATCAAAGTCGGGAACGTGATGGTACGCATTTCTCCTCCTTACACAAGGCATCACAACAACGTTTCACCAGGCAACGCCGGTCAACCGCTGTTAGTGTATGAGAAATCGGTTGGAAACTTTCCTCATGTCAGCACGTTGTAGGTGTGGCCACCGGCGCCAACCTTGTGTGAATGCTCTGAAAAGCTAATCATTTGCATATCACAGCATCTTCCTCCTGTCGGTTAAATTTCGCGTATGTAGCACGTCATCTTCGTGGTGTAGCAATTTTTATGGCCAGTAGTGTAATATCGTCGATTTGTTGAGGGAAACAAGTTACAAGTTTCTTCAGTTATGCCGTATCCAGCTGAAGCAACTCATAGATGATTACATCCCGTAGAGCTACCAAAGTACGGGGAAGTTGAAAGCTACGTTTCACCCGCTGCTCCTAACTGCCTAGACACTTTAAGTCGTATTAAGATCGGGTAATATAGTGGGCTAGTGGTGGTGTGGTAGCTTGCCTGAGTGTTCATCCAACTGGGTAAGTATGTAGCGCTTCATAAAATAGCAGGGTCCACAGCTCACTCATCATGAAGATTTAAAAGGAAAACGCAACATTTCTTCATCAGAAATGTTGAAATGAAGATCCTGATGCATGTTGATGGTAGCCTAAATAAGAGGATTCAAGTAATTGTACGAGAAGCATAACGGAACCAAATCAAATCCAACTACTCCCTCCAAATACCTCAGGTCAAACCTCTCATTGGGCCGTCGGTGCCCACGTCGTCTTGAATCATATGAAAAGAGGCAACATAGCGACTCTTCAGGCCACACTACACGACTCTAGTCAGCTGCTGTCCAGCTCCTCTGTTGTTTCCAAATGGTTCAAATGGCTCTGAGCACTATGGGTCTTATCATCTGAGGTCATAAGTCCCCTAGAACTTAGAACTAATTAAACCTAACTAACCTAAGGACATCACACACATTCTTGCTCGAGGCAGGATTCGAACCTGCGACCAATGCGGTCGCGCAATTCGAGACTGAAGCGCCTAGAACCACTCGGCCACACCGGCCGGCTGTTGTTTTGCACATTCCTGTAAACATAAAATGTAGAAAGGGAAAAGGTCAGGAAACTGAAAAGGTGGGTGGCAAGTAGTGACGGCTAGCTGCCCAGGGCAATGTGGTAAAGCAACGGCGAAAGCTGGAAATTTGTGCCGGATGCTGACTCGAACGCGGATTTACCGCTTCTAATGAGCGGTTGCCTCAACAAGTCAGATTTTCCGTTTATCACACGCTGCAATATAGCGACCCTCGCCCATTACAATCACTACTCGCAAATTCTCATTGCCGTATGAGTTCCGACGATATTTGTGCATTCACACTGAAACAAATGTCGAGGAGCCGTTACCCCCCCCCCCTTTTTTTTTTTTTTTTTTTTTTTTTTTAAGAAATGTATAGCCTATATCTGAGTGGTGTCTCTTCTGTCCGACATGTCTGCCATTTGCGACATGTTTGACTGCGGATATCCACTGCATGCAGTTCCCTTCTGGAATGTTCGCTCGGAGGATGGTTGAGATAGACCTGCATCGACTGAAATTGCAATTCCCTTCGTGTTTGAAACCGATTGTCGCTGAATCTGCCCTTCGGTTCTCCTAGCCAGTCACGCCGTACGATTTTACTTTACTTTATTGACAAGGCATAATACTCGTCTCCGATGCCTGTTGCTTGGAAAATGTTTACGACCAGTGTTCTTCCTCTGTGAACGTGGCTGCGAGTGGTACCCCATTCCTTGTAGACACATTGTACACAATCAAATTGATTGTGTTTGGGTTGTTTGGGGTAAGAGACCAAACTACGAGGTCATCGGTCTCATCGGATTAGGGAAGGACGGGGAAGGAAGTCGGCCGTGCCCTTTCAAAGGAACCGTCCCGGCATTTTCCTGGAGCGATTTCGGGAAATCACGGAAAACCTAAATCAGGATGGCTGGACGCGGGATTGAATCGACGTCCTCCCGAATGTGAGCATCAAATTGGCCAACTATATCATGGCTTTTATCAACTACTAACACGATAGCTTCTTTCTGCAATTGTGTCACGTCTCCACCTCGCCCCATTTTGTTACACTGATGCGATACAACCGGCTGGCACGTACACACCAGTCCACTGCCATAACTTACTTCAGCGACGGAGTGTTATATGACGACATGATACAAGTTCTACGCCATCTGCAACGCCCCACAACGACTAGGGTGCATATTTAAGGGATGACAAATATTATTTGTGGTGAGCATATATTCTTAAATTTTTTTAAGATCTTCCAAGTGAAAATCCTTCAACGTTTTTGGAACCTGCCACTCCAAGAGAGGTACATGTGGCGAACATCACCTTTATACCGTTGGTTTACTTATGTAACAGAACACAATTTTTTTTGATTACACAACTGTGCATAACTTTAGATTAGGAGACTTAATTTGTTGAGAATACGGAAGTTTTGCAGAGTCTCTGATTATCGTGGCTTAGACGCAAAGAGGATCTGAAAGTTGTTTATGGGAATCATCTCTTCACACGGTTCATACGTGAATCCATAATGTATCAACAGCGATCGTGCATTATAAAGAATCAGGGGTACCAGTGAATAGCGCCCGTATGGCGGTTTTTAGGGGGGAGGGGGGGGGGGGAGCAAACCAGTGCGTTCTTCGAAATCATTTCCTTGAAAGAAAAATATCTGACTACCCTGTATTTTTCACTTTCTGTGAGAACTAGGGAGGGAGGGGGGTGGCGGCTCCTCATTGAGCTGCGTGAAAATGAAACTGCAGTTCGAAATTCGCTAGAGATACAGTTGAAATATGTGCACAAATGTGTGTAAAATATGTTAAATGTAAATAAAATAGGTTTGACATATGCACACGCCACAGGCAAAGAGTTCATAGATCATCCTAAATCGCTGGAACTATTTGAACTTAATTTGGTAGACATCAAAACCCTCCTAATGGGGTGGGGGTGATAACGTGGAGAGGTAATGGGAAGAAGCTGGACAGACAGAGAGGAGGAAGGAGGAGATGGACACAGGTAAGGGGAGGACGAGAGAGACAGAGAGGGAGGTAGGGAGACGAGATGGACAGAGAGAGGGTGGAGGAGGAGATGGACAGAGAGAGGGAGCAGGAGGCGGCGAACAGAGAGAGAGAGAGAGAGAGAGAGAGAGAGAGAGGGGGGGGGGGAATGGAAATGAGCGTTTGGCGTCATTGGCCGGGAGGCCCCTTGCGGGGCAGGTCTGGCCGCCTTGGTGCAGGTCTTATTACATTCGACGCCGCATAGGGTGACCTGCGCGCCGAAGGGGGATGAAATGATGATGAAGACAGCACAACACCCAGTCCCTGAGCGGAGAAAATCCCAGAAACAGCCGGGAATCGATCCTGGGCCCGTAGGACGGCAATCCGTAACGCTGACCACTTTTTTGTTGTTGATCTAATTTTGTTCTATATTGTTCGTTGAATTTGTTCTGGGCGGACGTCTGATGACACCAATTTAGGTTCTTCGTTGATCCATTCACTCAGGTTTTTGTTACAGAGGGTAGCTAACCCTCTGACCGAACACGCAGAGCTACCGTGCCGGCGATCACTCGGCTATCGGGGCGGACAGAGAGGAGGTAGGGGAGTCTATAATAATAGAAGACTGGAATAAATACATAGCCAGAGCACATATTTTCTGTGAACAGTAAGTCTCGGAAGTTGTTTACAGAGACGTAGTGTAGTAGATTTCTGGCTCTCCATACACACCGAGATAGCTATGATCTTTTCCGAGCTAAGCACATCGCAGACAGTCGTGAAATTATTTACTCCCTTTTCTGGTACATTTTGTAATTTGCTACGCGGTCGCATAAAAATGTTTACCGTAAAGTAAACGAGTGAGCTGCGAGTGACATGGGTTCTGTCAGCATTCCCTATCGTCTCAAAACTTAGTCTTTTTTTTGTTTTTTTTATGTCGCATGGTTTACTGGGTCGCAAATGGTTCTCGCCGCAAAACTTCCAAGAGATAAATGTTGTGGTGGCACATATACTTGGATAGTCAATTTCGGAATTAACATTTTCTTAAACTTCTGTTTAACAGTGGGTAACAATAACAAGAAAAATATATACTGAAAAGGTGCAAACCGTCCAAAACAATTTTATTAAGAACAGAAAAACCACTCGTAAGATCCACTTCAAACCAGATATAAAAAATGCAGTAGCTATAAAATAAGAGATGAGGGTATGATACAGTATAATAAAGAAGATTCCACCAACCCCAAGGGATTTCAGAGCGGTGGCATTACAGGCCAACATTCCAGCAATGCGGCAAGTTAGGTTGCATACTCCTATTGTCAATGAAAAGTAACTTATGACTGAATACCAATCGTTCCCACAAGTAGAGTAAATTAAAATGGTTCAAATGGCTCTGAGCACTATGGGACAACATCTGTGGTCATCAGTCCCCTAGAACTTAGAACTACTTAAACCTAACTAACCTAAGGACATCACACACATCCATGCCCGAGGCAGGATTCGAACCTGCGACCGTAGCAGTCGCGCGGTTCCGGACTGAGCGCCTAGAACCGCTAGACCACCACGGCCGGCTGGTAAATTAAAATCTTAACGCACGTAGATGATTCATCTTGTAAGAGAGTCCAGATTTCATTCAAAAATCAGCGCTGTTCTCAAAAGAATAATTAATTATAATTACATTTGTTTTTATAGCCGTGTTCTGCAGCAGCACTTATGTTTATTATTGTATTGATATCTTTGCGCACTTCATACTGTTGACTTGAAATCATTGTGTCTGAGGGAAATGTGGTTTTCTTTAAGTTCTCAGTAAAAGATACCAGTAAATGTGTGTCGTGAAAATTCGATTCAAATCTTTCCTGGCAACGACAGTCAAAATAAAATTATATGCAATATAATGTATAATTTTTGATGAACACCCCTCCCCCCCTTCCCCTTCCAACCAAGCTGTGGCCTGTCAGCAATTTACATTGATTATAATAATAGATAGATTTTTATTCTTGGTATAACTATATTTGTTCCTTGTCGTAAATAACATATTTCTGTAGTAGTGCGAGTATTACTCCTAGAGAACCGCGTAACTGTTCCTTTAAATCTGCGTGAATTTGTACTTTTTTATTGTCCCCCTTTATTTATATGGTAATTGTCTTTGAAGAAAAGTGGCAGCGCTGAGACAGCAATGAAATTTATATTATTATTTTGTTGAAAACATTTTGAAGTAACGTTTGTAAATCGAATGTTATACAATCTTATGTGGTCTTGTTGCAGCTAAGCAGAGGTTCTGAGGAACGAAACGTGCCGCGGGTGTAGCCTTTAGAGCTCTCAGGGATCTCGCATCGATGGGGCTGGTGAGTGCCGCATGTTCCTGTATCTACCCTTGCTTGCCTCTGTGTTTTCTCTTGTGTTCACGCCTATTTGCTTGACAGATGTGAATGAAAAACCAAGAATCAGACAAGCGTTGCGGAAACTATACAGAGTTTGTGCTAATATTTGGAAATTCGTGATACCGGATTGTTATAATTACAGTGCAGCTACTAACTGAGGTCCAATGTGGACTGTAATTATCATATGATAGCAAAACTTGGTAGATATTCTAATGGGCTAATTGGGAACCGATTGACGCAAAGAAAAAATAGTTTCAGCTTTGGCCACCATGCGCAAATCTGGAGCTGTGAATGCAAGAAATTACGTGTAGAAGCGTTTCTGTATGTAATGGATTAAGAACGGGATGTGGGCAGAAAAGATCAAATAAGTGAAAAAGGCATAATGTTGTTTTTATTATTAACCGCCACTTACACAATTTGTTCGATATGAGCACGGAAGACGTAGACGTGATGTTGTACAGCGCCAGATTTGCACCTAGTGGCCAAAATCGGAACTAATTTTTTTGCAAGCGTTAATCGTTTCCTCATTAACGCACAAGAATATCTACTAAGTTTCGCTGCCATACGATAATTACAGCCCACATGTACTTTCATGAGTACCTGCACTTTAATTACAACCACCCGGTACAATGCACCCATAGAACTTACATCCTTTCTTTTTCTGCCGCAATCACAGCTTTCCACGAGAAAGAAACGATGTTATCAGGAAGGAACAGATTTTCTTTTTTTTATATTGATCGTACTTACGTAGGCTGCGTCTCCCCCTACATAAAAATTCGGGTTTGGTGCTAGAAGATAAAACAGGTCATCTAACTGCGTCTTCACTGATAAATATACAGGATGATTAAAAACGTTGCGCGCAGATTTAAGGACCTTATAGAGGAGTCGAAATACAAAAATTTTGGAATGGGAACTTAATGGTCTTTGAAGCAATCCTGAGCCAGTGAAAGTTTCGGAATGTCAGGAACAACAATGACGATCAACGCATATGTGCCTTCAGTTCAGCAAAGATAGTGCGCTGTTAATGAACAGTGTTGTACATTACAATCGGTATTCAAAATGGTGACCAATGCATTCAATACAGGCATAATATCTTCGTAGAAAATTCTGGTGCACTCTACCAACCACACTAGACATCGCACGAATCTCATCAATCCCTACAGTTATCCTGGCTAAAAACTTTCCTTCGTCGGCAATTGTTGCCATGCACACGAGGCTTCTGATGATATTCATCCATAAAAAAAAACAGCCATAAGATCGGGGAGCGAGGTGGCCATGCAACAACTGGACCTCCCCTTCCCATCTCAGTGAAACGCAGATGTCAGCGTGCGAACCATTCAACGGAACATCATCGATATGGATTTTCGGAGCCGATCGTCCACTCGTGTACCGTTGATGACTGCACGACACAAAGCTTTACGGCTCGCCTGGCCCCATAGACACCGACATTGGACTGTTGATGACTGGAAACATGTTGCCTGGTCGGACGAGTCTCGTTTCAAATTGTATCTAGCGGATGGACATGTACGTGTATGGAGACAACCTCTTGAACCCATGGACCCTGCATGTCAGCAGGGGACTGTTCAGGTTGTTGTGCAGCATGTGAAGTTGGAGTGATATGGGACCCCTGATACGTCTAAAAGTTCAAATGTGTGTAAAATCGTATGGGACTTAACTGCTAAGGTCATCAGTCCCTAAGCTTACACACTACTTAACCTAAATTATCCTAAGGACAAACACACACACACCCATGCCCGAGGGAGGACTCGAACCTCCGCCGGGACCAGCCGCACAGTCCACGACTGCAGCGCCCTAGACCGCTCGGCTAATGGCGCGGCCTTGATACCTCTAGATACGACGCAGGGACCCTACACGATATTAGGCAGATGTATCAGTTTGTTTGGCTCTTCAGTGTATAATTACAGTCCATACTGGACCTTCGTCACTTGCTCCACTTTAATTATAACCATCCCGTATATACACACCAACAGACGTATAACATAATGACAAGCAGTTGTACGAACACAGTACACCATATTTGCTGATCGTGCGGGGTAAGCGCATCGATTTCCCTGGTTGTTCCTGATATTCTGAAATTTTCACTGGCTCAAGATTACTTCCAAGACCATATTTCCTATCCCAAGGCTGTTTTATTTCGATTCCTCTAACAGTTCCTTCAATTGGGACACAGCTCTTTGAATCACACTGTATATCTTAGTTCCTGGTTGCGGAGTGTTTCTGTTGTCTGAACGGCTACATTGTTGTATTTATAATACGGTATTGTTGGAAATTTGGGAAGCTAAGGCAAGGAATCATAGTCGTAATTAGAATTACTTGCGGTCTGGTAGTGTAGCATGCAATACTTAAAAAGATTTTGAAGACAACACTAGACGGCAGTATCTTGATGATTACTGTGCGTTAGAGATGGCAGAAGAGAACATCAGTTTCTGATGCAAGCTGGTTTCATTAATAATGATCTTTAACCATATGGAAGCCTGGGTGTGGTCTATGCCACGTTGTATGTCGTAACCAGTGAAAAGCTAATAGCGTGAAGGATCTTTCACGAGAGGTTACCTATAAAGATACACTGCGCTCCGAAAACGCCTTCGGGAGGTACGGATAGCTAGAGAAGCAGCTAAGGGACTCCGTTCTGCGGAGAAACACCCAGCTGGAGTACGGCATAACTCATCAATTTCAAAATAGTCAATAACAATTCATTTAATGTGACAGACTTCAAACAGTCCACAGCAGATATTTACATAATTTCCTCCGTTTGCATTTCGTACTATAAGATGTCAAAGGGATGAGTGTACCCTATCAGAGGAACGGCAAAAGATGCTGCCCGTACATACTGTGTTCTTTTTTAAAGTTACAAGCCTTGACTAAATACAGGGCGCAGAAAAATGCAAGTTTTCTTGTAGTAATAACGTCGTTCCTAAAATGTACTATAGCTATTTCCGATGTGCAGATATCGGTTAAACAGCGGCACTATGAAGAAGTTTCGAACAATGACACGGAAATTTCAGGTTGCAAGTTGTAACGTTGTTGCTTTAATTTGTGGTGTAAAAGCGGTGCTGATGTTCACGACCATAAAAGTGGGTTAAAAGCTATGAGCTGTCTGGGGAAGTTAACCTTGCATTACTGAGCAACTGTTTCACCAGGTATCCAGTCTAGCTTACCAAATTCCCAACCAGACTAACATTAATTATAATGTTGTAATAGTCATACGACAACCGGTGATATACACATATATATATATATATATATAAGAGAATTGAAATAAAAAGAAATAAATCAGTTTATATTTGGAAATTTATTTTAACATTGATCATTGAAATTTCAGCATATTAAACGTGAGTCATAACTAAGCTGGTGCCTTATTTAGGACTGTGAAAATGTGAGTTTGTAATCTTACGGAACACATCAAATATGGAGCCAATATTGGGAGACTGCATACAACACTGCATTCATAAAATAACACACGAAGAACGTTGAAACATATGCAAGAGAAAATTAACCGCAACCAACCGATTCAATTTTCACCCAAAGAAGTTACGTTCGTAGCGCAATCCTGTCCGTCATGAAATTACCACACACTGGTATACTAAATTCATACTAACTTTCTGTGAAATCTTCCCGAAAAGAACAGCTGAGGGCTACTTTGATGCTTACACCACATGCTTCACGTGGTTAACTTGGTTTACACAAAGAGTGTAACACCACAATAATTTTGATAATTAAAATAAATTACATCGAAACGCAATTTACAAAAGAAAAAGCTCGAACTGGTTACTATCGTCTTAGTATTAACCTGATGGGTCAAACAATTGTATAAGCACGTGGTACTGCTCTCACAAAGTACACCCCACGTGGGTTGAACATAAAGAAAAGTTGCTATATTGAAAAATATTGTCAAGACGAGACGTTATAATCTCACGCATATTCGCATTTAGGATTGATGATCTTAGTTGGAATTACTGATCAACACGTGGTTCCACTTTACTCACAAAGTAGTGACAAAACAACTACCGGAAGAGATTCTGAACTTCACACTCGAATTACACTGCGTTGCAATTTAAGATAACATTAGATATTTTAGAGGTAAACCTGAAATAAAGGTGATTAAATTTTCAGTTAGGCTGAACTTAAGAAATCCATTGTCCTACAGACTTAGCAGACATGCGCTTAGCTGGAGATCTTACCACTTCAGACGCTCGCCACGGACAGACTGACCTGGTCCCTTCCTGAGGGTGGCTCACAAATACAAACGGAAGTGGCCAGAGGGGAAGCTTCCTATACCAACATGACAAGGGACGGACAGGACCATACTAAGGATAGAAACCTCTTTGCTTTTAGAAAGCGTAGCTACCTGTTCCGACGTTGGTCCTACTGTTCTCTAGCAGACAGGTTTGTATGCTACCCTCAAGCATGCAACTAGAAATATATTTGCTCATTCATCCTCTCACACAGAACGGAAGGGGGATGACATTATCTTGTCATATACAGTATATAAAAGAAAGCGGATGTAGGTTCCGTATGAGACTGTGTGACATGAATTACATATAAACTGTGTTTTAAGGTGTAGTAGTGTGACAGATCGTTCTTGTTTATGGTTAAAAATAACACGTTCCCACTACTCAGTCTCCTGCCAGATAGTCAGAAACGCCACAGTAAATTTAGAAGAGGAATTTATGCCGTAAATGACAACAGATTTAAGAAATTAACATGAAAGGAATCCAACAAAAAAATGGTTCAAATGGCTCTGAGCACTATGGGACTTAACAGCTATGGTCATCAGTCCCCTAGAACTTAGAACTACTTAAACCTAACTAATCTAAGGACATCACACACATCCATGCCCGAGGCAGGATTCGAACCTGCGACCGTAGCAGTCGCGCGGTTCCGGACTGCGCGCCTAGAACCGCGAGACCACCGCGGCCGGCGGAATCCAACAGAGAGCTTTCAAAGTGACCCTTGAATCACTCTAGTCTCGTCACAACACAGGGCATATTAAAAATGTATGACCTATTTCTAACGGATCATTGAATTTGAAATACGGCTGATTTTTTTCTACCACCACACTGCCGTGTTTGATTCATATTCGCGAATAGTTGGTTTCAAACATCGTCTCGGATCTCTTGATTTATGCTTTCCGCTGTCTCTGTAACAGACCTCTCTCCAGCATGATTCTCTAAACGTAGCCATGGTTTATTTCCTTCCCGGCCCTCATATGACTGAGGCTGTATTCCGTCACTATTGATCTGATTATTGACTAGTAACCAAATTCTAAGCTTCCTATAAAAAAATATGTTTACCTGTTGGACACTATGTCGAATGTCGTTGTCAGCAGCCATCGACGTATCCGAATGCAACGTGGCCGCATATGTAGACAGTGTGGTGTCTATTAAGAGCACATCGATTTTCCTGGTGAAACGCGAGGCGTTACTTTCTTATTCTGACGGATCACCATCGGAATTTCTGACAGATCGTCGTTTTTCTATATCTTTCAATCATATTGATTCACACTAAAAAAATTCAATGACGATTGGTTAAAACAAGGCTCAGTCCATTCTTCGATCTACGCAAAAATTGCTCTAGTTTTATGTTCCTCACGACCTCGTTTTCAATGAAACTTTGTAACTTAAACTCCTCCTAATGTAAATAGTTGAAACTGCAGCAAATTTATGCATAATTACCTAAACCCAGTAAACAAATGATTACAACACTCGTAAAATTTCTTATTGTTTTGAAAGTGTTTCTTTTAGCAAGCAAAAATTCAGACATTTCCAATTTATTTTCACGGCAACTCATATGAAAGTCTTCTTTGGACACTAGTTCTGTATCTGCTAAGTGTCATGTAGCTAAGTTATGAACCTCTATTATATAGCTATAAAGATACGTAACATTTTGGCTGTGCTTTTTTTAAAAAAAATGTTTAATTTCCTAGTTCTTGTGTACGATCATCTAGATTTACTAAGATATTCTGTAGGTGACGTACAGAGTGAAAGATTTTTGTGAAATTCCTAGAGATAACACCATAAAAGGGGGTTTCTTCGTTCTTTTAGGAGATTGGCATGTAATGTTTACTTGTAATTTCTCAAATTCTGAAGACCTACATCTATGATTTTTCTAAATGACAAAATGATTTCCAGCTGGCTGAAGTTGTAAACTTTATTTGTGTTACTGCAGTTTCACTTGTTTTTTGGCTACATTGAAACACTTGAATTGAAGCAAGTTCCGTCGTTGTTCGGCTTAGTGCAAATTACACAGCGTCAAAAATGTAATATATATATATATGTACAGCCAATTTGAGAAGCCACTACTGTTAAGAGGAATAATCAAATAAAAAAAATTGTTTTTTATTTTATTTTTGCAACCGACAGTGGTAACACAACATTTATTCTTAGACCCATACTACAACACAGATGAAATAAAAATGAGTTGCATTGCTACGTGTCAGTCAATAAGCGAACTTACATAGGCATTCAGCCAGTTGCGGAACCGTGATGCCATTTAGAAAATTCATAGTAGCTGAGGACCCACAAGCAACAACAAAAAATCTTCTACGATGTTAACTCACATTGTGGAATGCTACTTCTGTGATGACAACGGTAAACTCATGATGTGTTCATCCATCACTGAAGTAGATCAGTTGCTTGTAATGTGATTAATTTACTAAAATGAATGCTTGTGGTCATGTTTATATCTGTTTTAATTATAGCAAAACAAATCGCACAGTTTTATGTAAATCTCTCAATTGAGCACGCAAGGGCACATTGTAATTTTCGTTACGTAATTTGCTCGTAATAGAAGCAGTGAGCGAGAGCTCTAGAATAATCTGAATTAAGAGTAGAATAACGTGTAGATTGAGCACGTTTGAATCAAAGAACAGTCCCGTGACGATTGACTGATACGCCGTTTCGTTTTCATCAGCGGGACGTGGCGAGTAGGGGACGATTATTAGCGCGGTGGCATCGCTTCCCGCTATTGGAGAGAGGGCGCTTGATATCTCGGCTCTCGGGTAACAAGACTTAATTAAGTAGCTCCGTGTAGCTGTTCTGCCGTTTCTTCCACGGCAATCTGTTCAGGCTGCCTCCCGCCCCAGCCATTTCTCTTGGTTTCAGCGCCGCTTTTTCCTCGGCAACTCTTCGTGCACCCGGCTGCGGCTGTACTGTGTCTTGTGGCCGGAATCTGCGCTTTCTTCCACGACCGCTCTGCCCCTACAGTCTAGACCGCTCGGCCGACAAACGCTTTCTTCCCGTCAGACCCCCACCACTATAGTCCTTAGTAGTCAAGCACACTGCATTGTTTGGAAACTGTTTTCCAGTTTCTTAGCTTATAGATTTCCAACATACTGGCCGCTCATGTGTAGTGTATGACTAGGAAACTGTTGTCATATATAATCGCTCTGTGATGACATCATTAATAGACATTTCAACGTTATGGGATCTCCGGCACTGTTGCTTTATAGAAATATTTGAGTTACAACATACAAAACTTTCCAACTGACACCACAGGACACGCAAACACCCAGGACAGAAACTCTTATGGCATGACTAACAAAAATAAGTGTCGCACATTAACATAAACTCACAAATCAACACACAAGAGAGTAATTACATTGTACTGACGAAACAGGCTTACACACAGCCTACAAACACTCCAGTCATAGATACACACTTCAACAGAGAAACCAGATAATTACCAATGAGCCGATATATAACACTTAGAATTTCAAGATTGCAAATCACTACATCTGGAGATAACTGGCATGAATTTCAAAACTTGGTGCAAAGAAGAAGCTGGCAATACGAAAACAGCCAGTCTATCTTTGCAGAACGACTAATAAAACACGGGCATGAACCATTTAGCATGGTAAAAGATATGCAAATTATTAGAATGAATAATCGCATAAAATTGTTTCTTACCTAACAATAAGGGAATAACAAAAATAATGTTATTTTATTACAAATATGGAAACATTTCTAACGGTTTTATTAAATACATGAAACAAACATGTATAACAGGCCACTGAGGAAGCTTCGAAAATAAAAGGAAGCGAAAAACATACGGCATAAAAAGAACCAGCTTTTTATTTACTACCTTAGAAGGACCATACGTCCGAGAAGATAATAATAATAATAATGACGATAATATACCGTCTACGTTTAAAATATCAGATTTTTTTACGTTTAAAGAGTTTTGTAGCTATAACATCATTTTGAAAGACTACATCAAAGACTTTAAGAGTTAACAGCTGGACCGGTTTATCACTTAGCGATTACACAATAACTAATTTTACAAGAATAGTGTCACACATAACATTTTACGTAGACGTTATGAATTTACAGTGATTGCCTTCGTTCAGCCATAGACTGTTTGTGTGAAAGATTCCACTTCCACGCTAACGCTTCTCGAAATTTGACACTGTTTTTTTAGCATACTGCACACATCTATAAATTACTGTAATAAAATGCACACATTAAATTCGTACGTGATATGGAGTATCTACTTATGACATTTGTTTACGCAAGCGGATGAAATAAATTAAATTTTGGAGTGAAGTAATCGTGTTAAGCCGGCCGGAGTGGCCAGCGGTTCTAGGCGCTAGAGTCTGGAACCGCGTGACCGCTACGGTCGCAGATTCGAATCCTGCCTCGGGCATGGATGTGTGTGATGTCATTAGGTTAGTTAGGTTTAAGTAGTTCAAAGTTCCATAGTCCTCACAGCCATTTCTTGAACTGTGTCAAATGGGATCGGAGGAGGTGTGTGTATGTGTGTGTGTGTGTGTGTGTGTGTGTGTGTGTGTGTGTGTGTGTGTGTGTGTGTAATGATGTTGCACAGGGTTACTATGACGACCATCAGATGACAATGCAGCGTGCCTATCATGCAAGAAGGATGTATTATGGGTTTTACGTGATGGTTAGTTTTTACCATATGAAAAGTGCATCTAAAGAGTTGCTTCTATATCTATCTCATTTGTGATATGTTCCGGTGTTATGTCGTGGAAGGTCGCTATGAGTTGTTGACGAAAAGCCCGAATCTCGTGGTCGTGTGGTAGCGTTCTCGCTTCCCACGCCCGGGTTCCCGGGTTTGATTCCCGGCGGGGTCAGGGATTTTCTCTGCCTCGTGATGGCTGGGTGTTGTGTGCTGTCCTTAGGTTAGTTAGGTTTAAGTAGTTCTAAGTTCTAGGGGACTGATGACCGTAGCAGTTAAGTCCCATAGTGCTCAGAGCCATTTGAACCATTTGTTGACGAAAATGTCTGTTTTGTTACGTTTCATATTTCCACTCAATACGCGGATCAACGTTGTGAGGTACTGAAATGGCAAGTATATGAAAATTTACAGATCTGTTTTTATAGTGTTGCTTTCAGCAGTACAATGTTGTTGGTCAGTGAATTTGTTAGGAATCACATGTTCCAGAGTTACTATCTCGCTGTTACAGGAACAAACGCGACGACATATCATTAATAAAATGACAGTGTCATCTAGCAAGAGCGATGATATACTACATTATCTTTCAACGCAAAGTGAATTACGTTAACCGATGAATTCCGAAAGTTTCCCTCCGTGCGAGACGCCACCTCTTTGGCGAGAAAACCAAGAATTTTCCTCCAGGAGTTAATGATACTTTCCCTTTTATGACAGACATGGAAGAAAGGGTAACAATAATCGAGGATCAATGTCTAGCTTCTACGCGACAGCGGAATTCGTGTAAATCGGAAGCGTTTAGTCATTTCAACAGTCAGAGTCGGGAAACTCTAAGGAGGTGTATCTTTCACGGAGGAAAAGCACAGGCGCTGAAAAATAAAAGGTGTAGCGGGTGCTGGAAGTCGAACAAGGCTACAAAGAGGAGAGTTGCCAACATCACATCACAGTATATATGCGGTCCTGGCAGTGAACACACATAATACTACTTCTCGGAGTACGTGAAGGATACATCTAGATCACCATGGAAAATATAAAAATGGAATCGCCAACTTTGCAAGAAATCCGGAAACATACACTATGTGATCAAAAGTATCCGTACACCTGGCTGAAAATAACTTACAATTTCGTGGCGCCCTCCATCGATAATGCTGGAATTCAGTATGGTGTTGGCCCACCCTTAGCCTTGGTGACAGCTTCCACTCTCGCAGGCATACGTTCAATCAGGTGCTGGAAGGTTTCTTGGGGAATGGCAGCCCATTCTTCACGGAGTGCTGCACTGAGGAGAGGTGTCGATGCCGGCCGGTGAGGCCCGGCAAGAAGTCGGCCGTGCAAAACATCCAAAAGGTGTTGTATAGGATTCATGTCAGAACTCTGTGCAGACCAGTCCATTACAGGGATGTTATTGTCGTGTAGCCACTCCGCCACAGGCAGTACATTATGAAGAGGTGCTCGATCGTGTTGAAAGATGCAATCGCCATCCCCGAATTGCTCTTCAGCAGTGGGAAGCAAGAAGGTGCTTAAAACATCAGTGTAGGCCTGTGCTGTGATAGTGCCACGCAAAACAACAAGGGGTGCGAGCCCCCTTCATGAAAAACACGACCACACCATAACACCATCGCCTCCGAATTTTACATTTGGCACTACAAACGCTGGCAGATGCCGTTTACCGGGCATTCGCCATACTCACACGCAGCCATCGGATCGCCACATTGCGTACCGTGATTCGTCACTCCACACAACGTTTTTCCACTGTTCAATCGCCCAATGTTTACGCTCCTTACACCAAGCGAGGCGTCGTTTGGCATTTACCGGCGTGATGTGTGACTTATGACAAGCCGCTCGACCATGAAATCCAAGTTTTCTCACCTCCAGCTTAAATGTCATAGTACCTGCAGTGGATCCTAATGCAGTTTGGAATTCCTGTGTGATGGCCTCTTCAAGTGTCGGCAGTCTTTGTCAGTCAACAGACGAGGTCGGCCTGTACGCTTTTGTTCTGTACGTGTCCCTTCGCGTTTCCACTTCACTACCACATCGGAAACAGTGAACCTAGGGATGTTTAGGAGTGTGGAAATCTCACGTACAGACGTATGACACAAGTGACACCCAATCACCTGACCACGTTCGACGTCCGTGAGTTTCGCGGAGCGCCCCATTCTGCTCTCTCACGATGTCTGATGACTATTGAGGTAGCTGATATGGAGTACCTAGCAGTAGGTAGCAGCACAATGCACTTAATATGAAAAAGTATGTTTTTGTGGACGTCCGGATGCTTTTGATCACGCAGTGTACCATCTAGACTGTTCACCTTCGTTACCGTTTCGACAGTTTTAAAGAACATGTGAGAAACTTAAAGGAAAGAAGATATTTCGATCTGCTTAACTGATATCATTATACTGGAAGTGACTGTTTATGTATGAATACTGTAGGACACTACCTGGCAACGAACACAGAAGATGAGGAAGAAATGAAATGAAATTCAGCACGGGCTGAGAGGGTATGTCATGTTATTTCAGTGATTACAAAATCGAGTCAAATTTACAAAGAACTTGGCCGTATGAGCCTACCTGTCTATTATGACTTGCAAAATATCTGGCTCGAATGTATGCACTGATTCGGTTGGAAGGGTGCCATAAAGATGTACTCTCCACAGAGGCGAGACGACCCACAGATGTTGTAACTGGTCCATGACATCCTGAATACTGGCATTAGGACAGGGTTTGCATCTGAACTGGTGCCACACATGTTCTGTCGGGGACAAGTCTGGGAACCTCAATGGCCACGAGAGTATCCCATCATCACGCAGACCGTTGACACACGTCCCATATGCTGACAAGTATTCTCCTGTAGAAAAATTACATCACAATACTGTTGCATGTGAGGTAACACACGAGAACGCCACGTGTCCGTAATAAACCGTAAGGCCACCAGAGTTCTCTCCATCACTACCAGCCGTGGCATGAAGTCATATCTGATGGCTCTCCACACCATGACACCAGAACTGACATCGCTGTGCACCTTCAAAACATTAGAAGAATGATACATCGTATCAGGAGGCCGCCATGCTCTCCGACGATGGTCGTGCGTGGTAGTGCAAAAATGCTATTCGTCAGCAGTCAATACTTCTTGGTCAAAGCACCAGTACAAACGCCGGCCGGTGTGGCCGTGCGGTTCTAGGCGCTTCAGTCTGGAACCACTTGCCCGCTACGGTCGCAGGTTCGAATCCTCCTTCGGGCATGGATGTGTGTGATGTCCTTAGGTTAGTTAGGTTTAAGTAGTTCTAAGTTCTAGGGGACTGATGACCACAGATGTTAAGTCCCATAGTGCTCTGAGCCATTTACCAAGTACAAACGCGGCCTACGCGTGGGACGGTAATTCCCCTAGTACGGCAGCTGCTAGTATCCGACCAGTAGTGCTGGATGGCATAGAATGTCGCAGGTAGACTATTACTTGTTATCGGATGTCGGGTACAGATGTAAAGGAGCTAGGACGTCCTTGGTGCACAATACGGCGATCCTCCATGTGATTGTCAGGCGTGGTCGACCGGAACTTAACGACGAGTATGCCAGACGCCACGTTCCCATAAATTCCAACATCGGGCCAATGCCATATCCGAATGCCCCGCGAATCGGAATATCGTACGATTCGACCAGGCGACCAAATGGAGACCGACAGTGAGGTCCTTTTTAATCTCTCATGTGATGATAACGCTGTTTCACACGAATGGGAGGCATCTCCGTGTCCTTCACTGTCACCGCTCAACATCAGGCGCTGTTCACACCCCTTATATACCGTATCAGGCCTGGCAACAACACTAAACACGATCAGCTCTAATGCACTCTGATGGCCATGCTACCTGCCACACAAAAATTATTCACATACCCGCCGATGACGTGTACGAGTTCCAAGTTACACTGGCATCTGAGCATGTTCAAATAGTTCAAATGGCTCTGAGCACTATGGGACTTAACTTCTGAGGTCATCAGTCCCCTAGAACTTAGAACTACTTAAACCTAATTAGCCTAAGGACATCACACACATCCATGCCCGAGGCAGGATTCGAACCAGCGACCGTAGCTGTCACGCGGTTCCAGACTGTACCGCCTAGAACCGCTCGGCCACTACGTCCGGCTTCTGAGTATGTTTTCTGGGTGCTTCACTGTTACTGAAAAATTGTTTATCGAGCTGTTAACTTCATGCATGATTCTTTGAAACTTAATAATT
Organism: Schistocerca cancellata; assembly: GCF_023864275.1. Taxonomy (NCBI): domain Eukaryota; kingdom Metazoa; phylum Arthropoda; class Insecta; order Orthoptera; family Acrididae; genus Schistocerca; species Schistocerca cancellata. Next base: position 204,925,557 of record NC_064629.1, on the reverse strand, counting down.
TTTTTTTAAAATGCAATGCATCTACAGATAATGTTTAACGTTTCTCTCACCAGAGGAGATGCCATCCGAAAAACGATCGTAGGTTGTCGATAGCTTATGAGGAAACATTTCAAGATGTTCACGTTTTCATGCAAGCCAAGATCATTTCATGGAGCTCTTTATCTTGAGAAAAAGACAAACTTTAGTTAAGATGGTACGACTCATTACATGAAGGGACCTAGTAAGTATACGAAAATAGCATTAAGGCCGATACAAAGGAAATACAATCATAACTTGAATCTTAACATTGTAGCCTTCTTTAGGAATGTAGTGCGAGATACGTTACTATGAAAAAGTATGATATTTAAATTTGCTGAACCACTTCTAAAACTATTCTATAACGAAAGTTAAGATTGTTCGCTATCATCTACGGTAGGGATGTCCAACCTTTTAGCTACTTGGGCCACATTGGAAGAAGCCGAGCATTTTTGGGCCGCACGTAACATACTTAACTCTACAAATAACCACCGAGGAAAAAAGGTGGAGAGACAGAAAGAGAGAGACGTAACGGGATGGCCTAATTAGAGAATAGCACCGTGTGCTGGGAGAAAAATTTTGTATACCGTAACTTAAATAAGTTGAATTTTATAAATTTTTTTCTCTGTCCTTTTTCCCAACCGTGTGATAGATGGTTACTTCTTGGGCCGCATTAATACTTGCTTTGTTGATCTACACCGTGAGACGTAAAACACGTCACGGAGGTATTTTAAACCAAACCTTTGTCAAAAAGAAAACAAAGAGACAAGTGACCCTCAGGATGTGCGGCTGGTCCCGATGGAGGTTCGGGTAAAAAAAAAAATGGTTCAAATGGGTCTGAGCACTATGGGACTCAACTGCTGTGGTCATAAGTCCCCTAGAACTTCGAACTACTTAAACCTAACTAACCTAAGGACAGCACACAACACCCAGCCATCACGAGGCAGAGAAAATCCCTGACCTCGCCGGGAATCGAACCCGGGAACCCGGGCGTGGGAAGCGAGAACGCTACCGGAGGTTCGGGTCCTCCCTCGGGCATGGGTGTGCGTGTTTGTCCCATGGGATAATTTAGGTTAAGTAGTGTGTAAGCTTAGGGACTGATGACCATAGCAGTTAAGTCCCATAAGATTTCAAACATGTTTCACCGTTATTTTGACCCTCAGGAAATGATAATATGTGAATCTAGAGCTGATAATCGTTTTTCCATATGACTCAGTCGTTATACCACACACTGTTCTTGTTGCGAATCAAGAACATTAAAAGTGATAACGTATCGTACTGGTTGTCTTTCCCGCGACCTCACGAGTTCATTACATTCGATATAGTGCGTTAAATAACGAAGTCAGCGAATGAGAGGAAGCAGCTTAAGAATTATTAAATTTTTTTCTACTTGAAAGCTGTGTATTCAATTAGGAATGAAGCTATCTTTCGCAGATAATGAGCGATTCGTTAGCTGCGGTGGATCTAGTGTCCACCGTCGCGCCACCAGCGAGGTCATTAGCAAGGGCAGTAATCGGCTGTAGTCTTTACTAATGAATGACCCTACACCCGCACCCGAGCCTAAACAATGTGGCTGAGTTGCGAAACCCTCCCCTCGGTCTCCCTCACTCACAAAGAGAACTAAATATCAATGTAACGAATTTACCTTTGAAAATTTCTGTCGATGGTCGGTTAACTCATCATTAACGTGCAAGTTCTATTATAGTGAAAAAAGTCGTCATAAGGCACTTGCTAGAGAACGTAGGCGATTTCTGTTGAATTAAAGCATCTAACATTTATCATAGTGCTTTTTTGTGCCAATGATTTTCTGCAGATTCTAATTTTTTTCTCCCAAGCAATTTTAAAACTTTTATTATTTTTAGGATTTTTATCTGATTTCTCGGTTTCGTTACATCTGTTTATATTTTTTCGTAATAAGAATTCCATTGCTGTTGGTGATAAAATCATTCTGCAGTAATGCACTTTATTACATTACCTTACAAGATGTATCATAACAGTATCTTCCGTTTCTCAAATCACTGAGTCTCCTAATATATTTGCTCATATGGATTCGTTGAACTGCTAACCTAAAAATAGTATAGAGAGAATGAGGAAAGGGCGAGGAAAATAAAATTATTTCAAATTACTCTCACTGTCTAAATATGATGGATTTATTATTTTCTGCGAGTATCATTCTACGAGATTCTTTTACTGTGTCATAAATGTGTGAGAACATAGCCTTATCATCAAGATATAGTAATATATATTGATGTGCGCTGTAGGAAATTAGCTGAAATTTCCATTTTCTCCACAATATTACATTACACTCCACACCGACAGTAACTGTAGACTGGAAATCAATAATGGGTCAAGTGCCAATAAATTGATTCAGAGTTATTCAGTTTTTTTGTTTTGACAAAAATATTTTAATGAGAAACGTTGTCTGTTGTAAATCACAGAACTATTGCAAATTTTTTTAAGTTCGTTTCAACAATGAAAATATAAATATTTTATTCTGAAAAGCGCAGAACGTGCTAAACGCGATGCATGTATCGGCAAAAACTAGGTAAGCGTTTATAAGTTTTTTTAATAATAAACATGTTACAGACACATTTTACAGATACACTTTCCTGTGATTAAATAATTTTTAACCCTTCTTTTAATTTTATACTGCACAAAGCAGTTTTAATTGATTAAACGTTCGAAAAATGTTCTATTAGCTACTTTTAAATCCGTCAGCACCTGTTGCAGATCTTTCTTCTTTTCAGCTAACAAGTTGCTTTTATATTGTTGTGACGGTAAAACGAAGTTCCATATTATGTCAGTGGTAATCCTTTTCTTGCAAATCTTGACGGTGCTCCAGTCCTAAGGTTCGTTGAAAATTTTTCTCGTCTTGATGACGCCAGGTGCAATTTTTTTCACTTGAACCCAACTACATTTGGAAATATTTAATATTTATTGTCATTGTGCTTTTTTTTTTTTTTTAAAAAAAAAGAGAAAGGTCCTCAGGTTGGAGTATAATAACCACACATGGGTTGTAAGGTGTCGCATTCTCCTCCATACGTTACATAGGGTTCTTGACATTCCAACATCCTTATAGCCTCTTACTTTTTTCAATCTGAGCAAAATCTCTATAACAAGCCGCAGACGATTACAATGCTTTGTGCCACTTAACCATCCTTAGCCTCACCAGCGCTCATGCTATCTTTCGGGCGTTATATACACTACTAGAAATAATCGTAGCGCTTAGCCCGCTTTTCAGGTTGTCGGCAACGGACTTAGCTTGGTTTTTTAGATCAAACGCTAAAAATTTGGCATTTAGCCCGTTATTGACTTCCACTCTACAATTGTTACTTGAATGCATAAAAAATCCGTAGTTATTAGTTTGCTTCAGAAATAAAGGTAGATTAAGGAGCTGATTTTCTGTTGTCATCCGATGAGAAAAATTACAGAACTTCGTGTCGAGAACACAATGTGAGTAATTAAACCAATTCATTTATCGACGCCGCAGTTCTCAGAGGTCAAAATTAATGGTTCTCCTTAGTTAACTGTGCGTGACGGGGTGACATTTTAAAAGACTTCAAATTCTTACCGACAAGATATTGCCTCGTGGACCGATGTTGACACATCGATTATTGTCTCATCTAGTTGAGGGGCTGCTCTCAGGTTAAAAAGAAATTAAGAAGAGTGTTTAGCGTCCCGTCGACGTCAAGAACATTGCAGTCGGAGCACAAGCTCCGACTGGCAAGGAATGGGTTAGAAAATTGGTTGTATCCTTCCCATATCAACTATGTCATTTTTCATCTTAAGCAGGGAAACAGGAAGAAAGCTGATGAAAACCGATGTGCATGACAGTACTGAACTGTCGCAAAATTTCGATGAGTGCGACATTCACGATTGTCTGGCCAGAAGAAAATGAGAAGGACTATGACACACTTCAAGACGTCGCGGTAAGTTAACACTGTCTCTTGGTCGGAAACTCAAGATGTTTTAATCAGTGTTAAACGCAAGGAAAATGCATTTCATACGCGGAAATATAAAAACTGGATGGTCGAGTGGGAATTTTAACTCTGCTCGTTGCGAATGTCAGCCTAGTGCACCAACCATTGATCTAGAATTGTCTTCAGCTATCATAACTGAGTTTCTCGGTTACTCATGAAGAGCAGAATTGATAAATTCGATTATTCTGCTAGAATTCTCCTTAAATGCATAATTTTATGGTTGTGTCTTGTACCTACTAACTGTTGGGAAGTATTTCGCATCTTATGTCATCAACAAATAAAACAGATTAGCCTAGGCTGCTAAAAGTTAAAAATTTGTTATGTTCCACAAGGTGTGCGGATTCACTGCAGAAACACTTGGAAAGATTCTCTCGTAACTCCATTTTGTGTACTTGTTTATATTCACTTAATGTCACTTTCAGGTTACGTTTGTGCTAAAATATAATAAAATTATAAACATTTTTAAGTCCCATCGATTTTAGAGGGAGTGTCAGAATATGCCATTATTTCGCACATATTAAATATTAGTGCATGTTACTTTTACGTAATTACAACCTGTTAAGATACAGGATTCTCCATTAGAAAATGTCTCAGCACTTCGTCCTTAGAGAAGACACCTGTTACTGTCACAATGTTACTGACGTGTTGAAAAACTAGGTTTTCGCCACAGTCTGAACAACTGGCAAGGTTTCATTGACGTCTTATGTTAGAGCCTTAAAGCAGTTCTCCTGCATCATGCCAACAAATATCCCACACACTCAATTGCTTATACAACGCAATCAGAGGGAAGTTGACATAGGTATCACCAAATTATTTAGGTGCTAAATTGTGAGCAACACCAGCAGGGTGTTACGGATGACATCAAAATGATTACGATCATTGATGGGCATACAAGGTTATATAAATCTAGCATACATTAGGGATGCGGGCAAGCACAAACATAGTTGATTCGCAACACGATGTGCATTCGAATCTGGTCACGAAAATGTGAGTTGATATTCACTTGTGTTTCAGAATAACATTTTCCCGCCTCAGCATATCAAACTGGGACTCATTAAATAATGTGTCGAGGAAAAAAATTCGATATTGCTTGTTAAGGATTCAGGTGTATGAAATCCATCCTGCCAAATCACACTTCAGTGCCAGGCAGAGGTTTCATCGAACGACCTTCACAATAATTCTCTGTTTTCCCACTCTGGTACAGCGCGTGGGAAACACGAGCACTATATCTTTCCTTGCGAGCTCTGATTTTCCTTATTTTGTTATGATGATCGTTTCTCCCTATGTGAGTGGGTGTTAAAAGAAATATTTTCTCATTCGGAGGAGAAAGTTGGTGAGTGAAATGGCTCTGAGCACTATGGGACTTAACATCTGTGGTCATCAGTCCCCTAGAACTTAGAACTACTTAAACCTAACTAACCTGAGGACATCACACACATCCATGCCCGAGGCAGGATTCGAACCTGCGACCGTAGCAGTCGCGCGGTTCCGGACTGAGCGCCTAGAACCGCTAGACCACCGCTGGTGATTGAAACTTCGTGAGGAGATGTCACCGCAAAGAGAAACGCCTTTGTTTTAATGATGTCCACCCTAAATCCTGTATCATGTCAGTGACACTCTCCAATATTTCCCAATAATAAAAAACATACTGGCCTTCTTTGAACTTTCTCGATGAACTCTGTAATCCTATCTGATAAGGATCCCACACCGCCCAGCAGTACTCCAAAAGAGGACGGGCAAGCGTAGTGTAGGCAGTCTATTAAGTAGATCTGCTGCATCATGTAAATGTTCTGCCAATAAAACGCAGTCTTTGATTCGCCTTCCGTACAGAATTTTATATGTGTTTTTTCCAATTTAAGTTGTTCGTAGCTGTAATTTCTAGATGTTTAGTTGACTCTACGGCCTTTAGATTTGATTGATTTATCGTGTAACCGAAGTTTAATGAATCCTTTTGAGCACTCATGTGGGTTACCTCACACTTTCTTTACTTAGGGTCAATTGCCAATTTTCACAAAGTACAGACATCTTTTCTAAATCGATGATCTTCTGATGACGTTACAAGACTATAAACGACAGCATCATCTGAAAACATCCTAAGACGACTGTTCAGACTCTCTCCTAAATCTTTCATATAAATAAGGAAGGACAGAGGGCCCATAGCACTACCTTGAGGAACGCCAGAAATCACTTCCGTTTTACTCGATGGCTTTACCTCAGTTACTACAAACTGTGACCTCTCTAACAGGAAATCACGAATCCAGTCGCGATACTCCACAAGCACGCTATTTGATTACAAGCCGCTTGTGAGATACGGCATCAGAAACCGTCTGGAAATCTAGAAATACGGCATCAGTTTGAAATTCTTTGTCGATAGCACTCAACTCTCTGTATGAGTAAAGAGCTAGCTGTTTTTCAGAAGAACGATGTTTTCTAAATCCGCGTTGACTATGTCTCAGGAGACTGCTCTCTTCGAGGTAGTTCACGATGTTCGAACACAATATACGTATGTTCCAAAATCCTGCTGCGTATTGACGTAATGATATGGGCTTGTAATTTAGTGGATTACTCCTACTGCTTTTCTTGAATACTGGTGTGACCTGTGCAACATTCCTGTCTTTGGGTACGGATCTTCGGTCGAGCGAGCGGTTGTAGATAACTGTTAATTATGGAGCTATTACTTGGGCGTACTCTGAAAGGAACCTAATTGGTATGCAGTCTTAGCCGGACGACGGACTTTTAATAAGTGATTTAAGTTGCTTCTCTATTCCGAGGATATCTACTTCTAAGCTACTCATTTTGGCAACTGTTCTTCATTCAAATTCTGGAATATTTACTACCTCTTCTTTGGTAAAGGAATATCGGAAGCCTGTGTTTAGTAACTCTGCTTTAGCAGCACTGTCATCGATAGTATTTCTATTGCTATCATGCAAGGAAGGCATTCATTGTGCTTTGTCGCTAGAATACTTTACGTATGACCAGAATCTCTTAGGATTTTCTGCCAGTTTTCGAGACAAAGTTTCGCTGTGGAAACTATTAGAAGCATCTAGCATTGAAGTCCGAAAATCTTGGGGGTTTGCGTTCGTTTAAATTTGGCATGCTTTTTTTCGTTGTTTCGTCAACAGTGTTCCTTCCTGTTTTGTGTACCATGGGGGATCATTTCCGTCGTGTGTTAATTTATTTGGTATAAATCTGTTAATTGCTGTCGATACTTTTTCACTGAATTTAAGCCACATCTAGTCTATACTTACATTGTTAATTTGGAAGGAGTGGAGAGAGTCTCTCAGGAAGGCGTCAAGGGAATTTTTATCTGATTTTTTGAATAGATATATTTTTCGTTACACAACATCGCATCCAGATTCTGGAGATAAACTGGTAAGAATTCCTCGAAATTCCAAAAGATTCAAGGGCCACTATGAGGTGTTTCGTAGCAGGATCCACCTTATATATGTGAGAAGGTGAATCAACTGGCTTCAAAAGAAAGAGAATGTGAGAGAAAGAGAAAAAGAGAGAGAGAGAGAGAGAAAAGAAGAAGAAGAAGAAGAAGAAGAAGAAAAGAAATTGCATAGTGAACGAATAATACCAAATAATAGTCGAAACCAGAAGATTTAGAACTGGTACAGTCAATAGCTACTCTTCTCATAGTTAAAGGCGTTTTACTTCAGTTTTCATTTTTTTGCTGAGTTATTTTTTCTGTCTATAGAGTTAAGGTACAGATAATGTGTAACTTGCAGACTCTAAGAGGATATCACGTAAACTGTGTGTAGCATATTACTTTTTTATATTAAAGACGGCAAACTTAAGTAACTAAGTCTATAAATAAAAAAATCGGAATCTTCCAAGCTCTGAAATAGGGGTATCGCTGCGTGTTTTGTGCATAACGTTGCTTATGACTGTTCCCTTCACATATAAAAGAGTTTATCGGCAGAGCCATACAATAATTTTGCTTCCACAGTAACAGAGCGTCTGTGATCGTTTTCTTTTGCGAACTGATTTTCGTATGCAGTGCAAGCGCCAGGCAGTAAATAGCCGACGTGTGAAAGACATTTCACGAAACAGCTGACGGTAGGATGAACCTAGTTGTGTGTGTGTGTGTGTGTGTGTGGCGCCGTGTTATAGAGGCATATTATCTGGCACAGTACCAAGGTAAGCACTCACCTTCTCCCGTGTACCAAACTATCGTTTGTTTTGGAGCAACCAAGTGCTCAACTGACTGAAACCAAATAAATGGTCTCTCATATTCGAAGACATTTACGGGGTAATATGTCGTGCTTACCTTGGGGCGGCGCCCAGGAATATTCTTGTAGAATGTAGCAGCGAAGAAGCTTGTGAGTGTATCTTTCAGCGTGCAGAAACACACAAGGTGCCTACTGGTTATGATATAACTTGTCGTCGACACGTTCTCCTCTTCCAGATAGAATTCATTCTGCTGGAAAAATGTTCCGAGTGCAATAAGGCAATCTCGAGTGGAGCTCAGCACAAATAATACTACATACTCCTAACTAGGAGGAGAACCATTTAACCCCTGTCCCAGTCACCACATTGATTATTAGTATTATTAATAGTATTATGATATTCGTAAAATACTCCGTGTGAGTAATGGTGCCCATAGGTATAATTTGTTACAAAAGTTTCCTTCTTCACTTAGGTTTCAACGTGTAAAAACATTTTTCTTTGTTTTTGTAGCTGTGGACGAGACCCTGAACTATAATGAAGAAGGAGATTGCCACTGGAAAAGGAGGCTAGATTTCATTCCTACCCAAGGAGTCTCTTCTGTCGTTCCAAGCTGAGTAACTGTTCGGTGTTTTGCGTAACAGAATTTTTATGTTTGTAGCATACATGACTCGGAGTATGTTTTCAGATCTGACAATAACTTCCCATCAAATTGACACCACATCTAAACTGCATCCCGGAAAGTTAGTCTGTAGACCGAAAACTCGTAGAACGATACATAAAATGTTATTAATAACTGTCATATAAGCAAGTCTGATAGTAATAGGTTATTTGTTGCAGTGCTAATAACAAAAATAGTACAGGATACGCCAATAACTTTTCCTTCATGTACATCTACGCACGCGTTGTCTACCGTAATTGTAATCTTTCCGGTTTGTTCTGAAATAGAGTACACGTGTAATCAGTTTCTTCAAGAAAGGAAGGAAGACTAGTGTTCTAACATCCATTCGACGTCGAAGCACAAGCTTGCGTACTGCAAGAATGTGGAAGTAACCTGTCCCACCCCATCCTAGTATTCGCTTTAATCGATTTAGAAAAACGTCGCAAAACGTAAATCAGGATTGCCAGATGGGGATTTGAATCCTCCTCCTCGGGAAGGCGAGTCCTGTATGACATCGCGGTTTGCATTTGTTTGTTTCTCACACTTTTTCTTTTCCATGTCATTTATCCTTATGTATGTCTGCTTTTTCATGATGAAAAATTTTGTTTTATTATTTAACGTTGTGCTGAATGCCCTACGTGTCGCCAGTCATCAGGGAAGCCTAAGGGATGGAAATTATGCGCTCCATCTGTCTCTAAATCATGTAAGCTTTGTTCCGTGTGTGATCGCATTTTAACAGTTTGTTTATCATATTTCTCTGAGGCGGAAGGTGGGGAACAGCCCAGTATTTGCCTAAACGAGCGTGGGAAACCGTCAAAAATCCAAACTCGGGCTGGCTCGGGTACCATCCCACGGATGTTTTTTCCACCGCGCGACTTCAATCCTGGCCTGGATCATCTTCTTGTGTCATATGTTAGAGCGCTGCGCGTTACACTATTTGAACAGGTTCCAGCAGGTACCTCTAACAGCTATGATTACTATTTTGACTGCTGATGTACACACCGACTCTCTAATGTTACACAGTGTGTAACAGATATAACTTCAAAACTTATTTTACAGTGACTGTCCCTTCTGACATGCATGCGTGGTGAAGTACCTACATGGCTAGACGTTGTATACGTGGTCTAATTATCCCAGTTCCGGCAATCCAACTAACGTTGCGAGCAATAGGGGATGTAGACAGTATGGCTTATGGAGGTTTGGACCTGTCACTTGAGCTTGCTCGTGTATCCAAAATGGTTAAGGCGATCGTTCGTGATAAGCGGGAAATCCGGATTCGAGTCCGGGTCCGGTACAAATTTTTATGTGCCCTATCAGATATTATATACATTGCTAATACAGCTGATGTCAAAGAATTCGCAAATTTAAAAAGTTTAGCTGTGGGCTTTGAGAGAAATCTGCCAGATACCTCTCTCATATTTCTAGATTTCTTGACTGTTCATTTGCTTTTGTCACTCGGAAAAACGTGTGTCATTGCATTGTGTAGCTTTTTCTATTTATTAATACCTTTTGGGTATCAACCAAACAACCAGCTTCTGTAGGTTTACATGATTAATAAATAATGATATGGGGACGCACTCCTTACTCTTTTTCCCAAACCAGCTTATCTGGAAATTCAGTCCGACAACGGATAACAAAGAGATAAAGTAATAAAGGGAACATAGGAAGATGTTGTTGTATGTCTCATTATTATTGCACTTTGAGTCACAAATCTCTCTGCTGTGATGAAAAGTCATATAACATTAATTTCCGTCAGTTATTTCAATGTAAACACAAGCTGATCAATTGCAATCAGCCTAGTAGCTAGTAGGTACCTTTCTGCTAATAGTTATATATAACTACCTGAGTACCTAGTGTTTCTCAGGTATGTATTTACTCCAATATTCTATTAGTCCATTTTCCCCTTACCACTGTTTGTGGGGCCCAGCGGAGTAGCCGCGTGGTCGAAGGCGCCTTGCCACAGTTCGCGCGGCTCCACCCCTCCCCCCGTCTTAGGTTCGAGTCTTCCCTCGGGCATGGATGTATGTGTGTGTGTGTTTTGTTTTTAGCATAAGTTTGTTTAAGTTAGATTAAGTAGCGTATAAGCCTAGGGGCTGATGACCTCAGCAGTTTGGTCCCATAGGAACTTACCACAAATTACCATTTTTCCTCTCTCTCTGTCGACCCCACCACCCACTTTCTCTTTCCACCCCCTCTACCCCCACTCTCAGTCCATCTCCTCCCTCTCAGTCCATCTTCTCCTGCCCCTCTCTCTATCCATCTCATCCTTCCCTCTCTCTTTGTGAATCTGCTCTTCCCCCCTCTCTCCATCTGATTCTTCCCCCTCTGCCCATCTTCTCATCACCCCCCTCCCCCGCTATTTCCATTTCATCCTCGCCCACTCTTTGCCAGTCTCCCTTTCCCTTCTATCTGCCCATCTTCTCCCCCACTCTCCCTGTTGATGTCCTCCTTCCTGTGTCCATTTCCCCCTCTCTTCTCTCTCTGTCCATCTCCTCCTCCACCTCTCCCTGTTCGTCACCTTCTTCCTGTGTCAATCTCCCCCTTCCTCTCTCTCTGTCCATCTTCTCCCCCCTCTCCCTGCTCATCTCCTCCTTCCTGTGTCATCACCCTCTCTCCCCTCTCTCTGTCCATCTCTTCCTCTTTCCTTTCCCTGTTCATTTGCTCCTCCCCCTATATCTGTTCATCTTCTCCTACCCCATCTCTCTGCCTATCTCTTCCTCTCCCTGCCTCTGTCCACCTCAGCCTCCACACTAACGCATAAGCGTTTCGCTTTCATATAATAATTACAGCCCACACCGGATCTCTGTGAACAGCGACACGTTAATACTGGAGCACTACGTTTTATTTGTGACAAGTTCAGGAATACAGAATTACGATTTTAAGCAGTAGAACTGTAGTCAACAAAAAGCACTTTTCGTATCTTTTGCATTTTGGAACTCCAAAGGAAAGCACACTTTGGCACAAGGACCTTGTGCCATCTACGAAGGCATGTTTGAAAGAATTTCTCTACGAAAAGTTTTCGGTGGTGCTAAGTCATTGTCGAGTACAGTGCTAAGAGTTCTTAGACCATTAACACGTCATATCTGGTAATGTGACGTGTTAAGGGCCAAAGAACTTTTCGCACTGTAGTCGAAAATGCCATGAAAACCTAAATCTAGATAGGATAGAAGAAAAATACGGTGGTATAAGCCAAATGGCGTTTTATTCTGTTCACAGAGCGAAGCAGAGTCTCAGTTCTGATCATTGTGCGAAAGATCACTTTCGTCTGCTGTTTATTGAGCAGTTGACACAAATTTTGAAGACTTAGCTGATAAACACAGGAAACTCTGTGTACTAAAACGTCTCTCTGTCTCTCTTTCTCTCACATACTATCATTTCTTTTCTTCTTTTTTCTTTTCTTTTCTTTTTAATCTCGGAGCCGATCGGCCGGCCGTTGTGGCCGTGCGGTTAAAGGCGCTTCAGTCTGGAACCGCGTGACCGCTACGGTCGCAGGTTCGAATCCTGCCTCGGGCATGGATGTGTGTGATGTCCTTAGGTTAGTTAGGTTTAATTAGATCTAAGTTCTAGGCGACTGATGACCTCAGAAGTTAAGTCGCATAGTGCTCAGAGCCATTTGAACCATTTTTTCGGAGTCGATCACGTAATTGTTTTTGAAAATATTTATGGATTTCGTTATGGGAATATCCGCTGTTCTTAAAAAAAAATGCTTTTAGACTGGCCAGTTCATCCTGGAAGGCTATCGTCTTCTGCAATAGTACAAGACCTGGATATCAGTGTTCTGAAGACGCCCTTGATTTTTAGGGGTGGTCTTCCTGTAAACCGAATGTCGTCGGGTCTCTTTCTTCCCTTTCTTGCAGTAAAATGTCCAAAATTTCGAAACTGTGCTCTGCACAATTAATCGTATCTCTATATTACTATAAGTCATATTTTAACCATACAAATAATTTCTGCGTTGTGTCGCAATTTTCACAAACAATAGAACCGCTACGTCTAAGGAACCCTGCATTACTAGGTATAGTCAAGTGTGATACCAGCCCTTACACGATCTATGCTCGGTAAACTTACAACCGTGGGCAATTTGAAAGCTGTGTGCGTTCTAATTTAGTAGTAAAGGCACAAACGGCGATCCCAGTATAAATTTCCTCGAGTAGGTGTGTTACTATTCCCCCTCCACCCCCCTCCCCACGCCCTCTCTCTCTCACTCTCTCTCTGATGAAAACACGACGGTGCTGCTACCCTAGTCGGATCTTCAATTCTTTTTGGCGGATGATAGCTGACTCTCTCCGTCCGCTCATAAACAAGATTCGTCAGGTACAAAGGCTGTCGTAAGCTGTCGACACATTTTCCCTGGAATTGCCGATTGCGTCACTTTCTCAATGGATGTGCAGATTCGCACCACACATTCCAGGGGGTTGTCGTTCTCGCTGTGTAAACAAACGCGTCTATCCTTCTAAAAGCAAACTGTGGAAATAGCTTGTCACGTGGTAAGTGGAATTACGTTGCACTTGGAAGACTTTAATATGTCGCTGCAACGTAGATGATAGTTCAATAGTTTTACTTGTGGCTGAGGTCGAGCGCCTACTATAGTACATACAAAGACTATTAGTTCAATTTAGTAAAACATTTTAATACAGAATACTTAAGTTGGGCGAAATCCGTGTCCGCGTGTATGACAATATATTTTTAGTACTATAGCCGAACGCAATGATAACTCTTTATTACTTTAAATAGAACTGAATGACAGTCACATATCACATTCGTTTAACTATAATCTTTGGTCCACATTTGTGACTAATGATACGAGCTCGCTGCCGTATCTAAACTACGATGATGCTGCTATTATACTCGGCTATCGAAGAGTGGGGCGAGTGGCGCAGTGCTGTGTCGTAAGCAGACTTCCAGCAGAGGCAGCGTACCGAACTACTTGAGGACGTGTCTTCCTCGACGTCTCTCAGTCGTGATTGCTTCTGGCAGCGACAGTCCTTCGCTAGTGGTTCCGTCGTGAGGTACCAACTTTACTATGTGATCTCACTCTTTGGACGACATCACAGAATTAGTGCTCATTGTACCTCTCATTGGAAAGTTGCAATGGAAAGCAGCTTCTTATAAACGTCGTTTCATTTATTGACGATAAAAAATTTGGGAGAAAAACTGCAAGGTTGACGGAAAAGGATACGGAAAATGTTTCCAGAATTTTAGACGTGAATAATGTCGATGGTGTGCTATTTGCATCTAATGCGACCAGTTCTGGAGTAGTGCTCCAGGGTCTGAAGTATTTATCAGGAAGACACGATAGCAGATATTAAACGAATCAAGGAATACGTTGATTGGCTCGTGAAAGGTCGGTATAGCCCATACTAAAGTTTAACAGACATACTCTGGACACGTAACTACGAATCTTTGGTAGCAAATGCGACGCTGTTCTCACGAAACACTAGGGGGTAAATTCAAGAAAGCGACATTCTATGACATGTATGAGAAAATACTGCAGCTTCTATCACGTATGGTGCGCAGGAATATTCAGAAAAAGATAATGGATTAGGATGCGTACTGAGACATAAAGGTAGTCACTTTTCCCTAACTGCATAAATGATTAGAATAGAACAGAAAACAGCTAATTTTTGTACGCAGAACGCTAGACTGTTCAGTGACTTGCAGAGTATAAAAGCAGATGAAAATCGAGGCACGATGCCAAGGGGCGTGTGATTCGCGTGTCTACTGCAAAGAAGGAAAAACGAAGTCTTTATGGCCGGCCGATGTGGTCGAGCTGTTCTAGGCGCTTCAGTCCGTAACCACGCGGCTGCTACGGTCGTAGGTTCGAATCTTGTCCCGGGCATGGATGTGTGTGTGTTGTCCTTAGGTTAGGTTTACATAGTTCTAATTCTAGGTTACTGATGACCTCCGATGTTAAGTTCCATAGTGCTTAGAGCCATTTGAACATTTTTTTTTTTTGAGGTCTTCACAATGAAGACTCCATAGATCATGCGAATAATTACAGAATTGCAAGGACAGGAATTAACTGAATTTATTTATCGTGCGTACACAGTAGAATAGGAAGAATACATGATTAAATTTAATAGTTGATTTGGAGGTATGCACACGGTCCAGTGACATTAATCTGCCCACCTGTCAAAAGCCCGAATAACCACATTTTGCAGACCTGACCGCTGCGAGACGTGCAAGAAGGAAGCCACTGAAGGTCTGGAAGGTACCGACAGCGATGTGAAGCCATGGAAATGGATATGAGCATCTGGCGTCATTGGCCGGGAGGCCCCTTACGGATCCGGCCGCCTTGGTGCAGGTCTTACTACATTCGACGTCATATTGGGCGACCTGCGAGCCCAATGGGGATGAAATGATGATGAGGACAGCACAACACCCAGTCGTCGAGCGGAGAAAATCCCCGACCCAGCTGGGAATGGAACCCGGGCCCGTAGGACGGGAATTCGTCACGCTGACCACTCAGCTATCGGTGCGGACAGCGAAGTGAATCCATGCGAGCTCCAGTGCCATGGACAGCTGCTCAAGGTTTCTCGGTTGAGGATCCATGGCGTGAACAGCCAATCGAGGTAATCCCGCAGATTGGGTGTAAATCTGGGGAGCTTGGTGGCCAGAGGAGTACGGGAAACTCATCTTGGTGTTCTTCGAATGATGCACGTACTCTGCGTGCTGCTGGTACGTGCCATCGTGACGATGAGAAACAAACTGCATGTAAGGATGAACATGACTGCCAAGGATGGAAGCATACTTGTGTTTATCCATTGTGACGTCCAGAATCACGACGTCACCTGGGGATGCGACGGAAACACTCCCCAGGCCATAATGCTTTTTCTTCCGGCCTGGGCCCTTCCTACGTTTATTACAGCGTATTTGCTTTCAGACGTTTCACGCCGTAAACGCCAACGGCCATCTGTCAGATGGAGCATAAAACGTGATTTATCTGGAAAGGCCACCTGTCGACGCTCATCGGACATCCAGTTGCTGTACTGACGTGGAAGTTCCAGCCTTCGTCGCCGATGAACGACATTCAGCATGGGTGCACGAACCAGGTGCCTACTGTGGAGGCCCATGGCCGGTCGCGGTGGCCGAGCGGTTCTAGGCGCTTCAGTCCGCAGCCACTCGGCTGCTACGGTCGCAGGTTCGAATCCTGCCTCGGGCATGAATGTGTGTGATGTCCCTAGGTTAGTTAGGTTTTAGTAGTTCTAAGTGTAGGGGGCTGATGACCTCAGATGTTAAGTCCCATAGTGCCTGCAGCCATTTGAATTTGGAGGCCAATGCGCAGAAACGTCAGCTGAACGGTGTTGAGGAGACGCTGTTGGTAGACCACAGGATCATTCGGGCGGTCTGTTGCTCAATAATTGCTCATCTGTTCGTTCGTACATCTCCGCACCCATCGTTCAACAATATTATATGTGGCTCATGGTGCAACACAGGTACCTCGGTGCCGTCTTTGAACAGCGCCATTTTGTCATACACGGTGTACTTTAACCACGGCGACACGCGAACAGTTTACAAACTTAGCCTTTTAGAAAATGCTTCCATCCTTGCCAATGATGATGCCCTTTTGGACGTCACATAAATCGCCCCGTTTCCACTTTACGGCACGTTCACGGGAGCATATGCGGTAATCGTATTAACGTGAATGGAGCGTGTAGGTTCCGAAATTTGGAACACTGTGTTGCCAACTATGACATCAGCTGGGTGGGCATCTAGTCGACCTGAGCTTGGATGATAGATAGCCGGCCGGGGTGGCCGAGCGATTCTAGGCGCTTCAGTCTGGAACCGCGCGACGGCTACGGTCGCAGGTTCGAATCCTGCCGCGGCCATGGATGTGTGTGATGTCCTTAGGTTAGTTAGGTTTAAGTAGTTCTAAGTTATAGGGACTGATGACCTTAGATGTTAACTCCCATAGTGCTCAGAGCCATTTGAACCATTTTTGATGATAGATATATGTACTTACATGCTGTTTCCACTCTACGCCAGAGAGCATCAATCGTTGTGGATGGTGAGTGTTGGAATGCCAGTCCACGTCGTACTGATCATGCTGATCAGCGAAACAGTTAAACACCGTCTGTATCGAGGTAGGTGAGAACAGCGCGCGTCACATGCAGTCTTGCGTTATCTCGTTGAAAGACGTCGCTGACAACTCGAAGACAATTCACAGGCACTAGTCTCACCACGTGATAAATGTAACGCCTTTCATTACCAGCTGTGTGAACCAGAGGTGATCGTGTTGTGTACCCAATGGCATCCCATACTGTCAAGTCAGGTGCTGGACCTATATGACGACAACGAGTACAGTCTGGCAATATTCGCTCTCATCACAGTCTCTACACACACGGATACCTCCAGCATGATGTTGAATTCACAACCGAGACTCGTCGGAAAAGGTGACGTGATACCTTTCCTGTATCCGGTGTTATTGGGCGCGTCACTGTCGGCGACCCTTTTTGTGCTGCCACGTCAAGGGAAGCTCCAACAGTGGTCGCCATACTGATAGTTCATGGTGCCCAGACGTCGCCACACTGTCCGTGGGGTTAGTTGGCTTCCTGCAAACAAGCCCGTTTCCTGAATGAAGGTGCTGACGTGGCTGTATGGTCGTGCATGGTAGAAAGAAAAATATTTATGTCCACTCAGGCACTTATTGTCTGGGGCCGTTAAGATCCTGCAAGGCGTTGACTATGGCCCACCAATCATTTCCATATTCGAATGACAGTTGCGGGATCCCGACGTACACGAGCAGCAATATCACGATATGCCAAGATCCTGTCTCTGATGGATTCCAACATATGCTGGCAGCCTCTTCTCTTCCTTACATGAGGCGTAATACAACCAACATTCAAATTCGATTTCTAAATGAGGAAACCGCTGCATAATCTTTTCCTAAACACTGTATGTAAAGCCGGCCGCGGTGGTCTAGCGGTTCTAGGCGCTCAGTCTGGAACCGCGCGACTGCTACGGTCGCAGGTTCGAATCCTGCCTCGGGCATGGATGTGTGTGACGTCCTTAGGTTAGTTAAGTTTAAGTAGTTCTAAGTTCTAGGGGACTGATGACCACAGATGTTAAGTCCCATAGTGCTCAGAGCCATTTTGAACTGTATGTAAATGGCGTTACTCTTACCTACTTTACTCGGATGTGCTGAAAGGCTAATCATGTGCAAATCCAAGCACATAATACCCTTCTTGCCATTTTGACGTTTGTTACGTGCCACCTTCATGGTGTTGCAATTTTAGTGGCCAGCAGTGTGTGTTGTACTGGGCGAAACAACACGCCTACGTACAGTGGTGGGTTCTTAGCTTTATTCCTGGAGGGGGCCGAGATGATACTATAACATATAAAATGTTAGATCACTTTATTACAACTTGAACAAGATGAAATACTTTGTAATCCATGTCAACAGGAATGTCAGAGTATTTGTTACTGTCACTGAACATTAACACATACGAACAAGATACTAGTCTCTTCATAGTGACGACAGTTGATTCAAAATGGTTCAAATGGCTCTGAGCACTATGGGACTTAACTTCTGAGGTCACCAGTCCCCTAGAACTTAAACCTAACTAACGTAAGGACATCACACACATCCATGCCGGAGGCAGGGTTCGAACCTGCGACCGTAACTGTCGCGCGGTTCCAGACTGTAGCGCCTAGAACCGCTCGGCCACCCCGGCCGGCGCGACAGTTGACTACGAACTTTTATGCAGAATTCTGTCTCGCACGCTGGATCGTTGGAGAGACGATGCAATCGTTTCGGCGATGATTGTGGACTGGTCTGAGAGAGACTGCGCTCAGACAAATCTAAGCGAGCTAATGCGGTGGCGTATGGGAACTCTTCTGGGCGGGTCTACGCCAGAGTCCCTCATCTGTCATTGCTTCTGGGGGCCACTATGTTTACTTATCGTTCCGTCGCGAGGTACCAACCTTGTCTTGGCACCTCTCTTTACGGACGACACTACAGTGTAGATAGAGACACAATGCCAAGGGCCGGGCGATTCGCCTACATACCGCAAGGAAGGAAAGGCGAAGAGTTCACGACAAAGATTCGATTGATCATGTCGTAGATATGCAATTAGCCAGCAATTTCAGTTACACTATAATTAATATAAGGAAAAAGTGAGCTGGAAAGACTTTAAAGTTTTTACAGCACAGCACTAATAAGATTAGCACAGAAATTATAAGAAAAGTTATTCCACCTAGCCGGTACAGTAGGTGCCACTTTGGACGAGTAGTTATATATGAAACACAGATGCGAAGAAGGCAAACAACATTACAGTTTTTCCAATTGTGAGAATATGTTTCTAACGGTACTCTGTTCCAGAATTTTGGAATATGTTTTATGCTCATGTTTGATTACAGTTACAAGTCCCCTGTATAGCAATCAACATGGATTCCGTAAACTGCGAACGTGTGAAACGCAGCTCGTTCTGTTTGTCCAATAGACCCTGAAGGCATTAGAGACCGAAGTTCTTGTTGATGCCGTTTTACCTGCCTCCCAGAAGGGGCCTGATACCGTTCCGCACTGACGAGTAGTGAACAACTTAACAGTGTATAAAGTATCTGCCCAGTTTTGTGATTGGATGGAAGAGCAGATAGAACAAAGCATGTCATTCTTATCGGAGAAAATTTTTCAGGCGTAAATGTAACTTCGGATGTATCCCAAGGAAGTGTTATAGAGACATTACGTTTCAGAATATACAGAGTGCTTCACAATTCCTATTACTGACTTCCAGGGGCTGTAGAGAGGATTTAGCTGATACATTTTTAACAAGGAATGTCCAGAAATGGACCGTTTGGATCTAAAATAAGTTTGGAGATCGGATCACTCCAATCTCTCGTATCACGGCACGCACACATCGCACATCGGAGACATTGAGCTCTGACCTGCGTCATCTACAGCAACTGCCTCACATGGCGACCCTGCTGTTTGTTGAACATAGAAAATTTGCGCAGCATGCTTGCATACACACGAGCCACTAACCCTGTTGAGCGTCCGTGGAGCATTACTTCAACACTGCTAGTTACAAATGCGACAGTTTCTCGCAGCCCTTACATCCTGTATATTAGTGATCCACTGTGTATCGTCGTAATCTCCATGAGGCTGTTCGTAGATTGTATTGTATTGCATGTTAACCGGGGACCTAGAAACGACGGAGAGGCTCCGTCCCCGCCACAGCCGCAGTGGTCCGCAACCCCACGACGACTACCGCAGTCCACTTCACCCCTCCGCCGCCCCACACCGAACCCAGAGTTACTGTGCGGTTCGGCCCCCGGTGGACCCCCCAGGGAACGTCTCACACCAGACTAGTGTAACCCCTATGTTTGAGTGGTAGAGTAATGGTGGTGTGCGCGTACGTGGAGAACTTGTTTGCGCAGCAATCGCCGACATAGTGTAACTGAGGCGGAATAAGGAGAACCAGCCCGCATTCGCCGAGGCAGATTGAAAACCGCCTAAAAACCATCCACAGACTGGCCGGTTCACCGGACCTCGACACAACTCCGCCGGGCGGATTCGTGCCGGGGACCAGGCGCTCCTTCCCGCTCAGAAAGTCGTGCGTTAGACCGCACGGCCAACCGGGCGGGCTTCGTAGATGGTACTATAGAGTACAGAAAAGTCACAACGCTAGCAGATTGCAGCCAAATGCAGGACCACCTGGAGAGGATCGAGGCTTGGTGCAGGGACTGGAAGTTGACTTCAGATACAAACAAATTTATTGTATTAAGCGTAAATCAGTGGAAAGTCCAGTTATTGTATGTTTTTGCGGTTGCAGAAGAATCACAGGGAGCAGTCACATAAAATAAAGCGAATCGCATGAACGGTAGGTTACAGACTGAGATTCATTAAAAGAATCATCATGAAGTGTACTCCACTTAACAAGGAGGTACCTTACGAAACCTCCGTTGGACCGATACTTGAATATCACTTTTCAGTGTGGGATCGCTTACGGGATAGGATTGATAGATAAAGCAGAGAAGGTCCAAAGAACAGAAGTTCGCTTCATCACAGGTTTATTCAGAAAGCTTGGAAGAGTCACGGAAATTCTCATTTAAGTATACTGGCGGACGTCCCAAGAGAGATTTCGGGCATCACGGAGTGGTTTATAGTTAAAATTCCGGAAGTGTACGTTCCTAGATGATGATGATGATGATATTTGGTTTGTGGGGCGCTCAACTGCACGGTTATCAGCGCCATACAAATTCTCAATATTTTCACAGTCCAGTCACGCCACTTTTCCCGAATGATGATGAAATGATGAGGATAACTCAAACACTCAGTCCAGGGGCGGAGCAAATCCTCGACCCGGCCGACAGTCGAACCCGGGACCCCGTGATCCAGAGACAGCAACATACGTTCCTCGAAGAGAATCAACCAATATACTGCTACCTCCTAAGCACACTATCTGATCAAAAAAACCGGAAACCCATTAGTGGACATTAATACAGCATGTGTCCACCTTTCGCCTTCATGACAGCTTGAATTCTACTGTAGACTTTTTCAATGAGGTGTCTGAATATCTGTGTAGGAACGGCAGCCCATTCTTCCTGAAGAGCCGAAACCAAAGAAGGTAGTGATTTGGGACGTTGGTGTCTGGAACCATACTGGGTTTCTAACTCACTCCAAAGATATTTCATTACCTTCAGGTCGGCAATCTGGAAATGCCAGTCCATTTCAGTAATGTTACTGTCCACAGTCCCTTACCTCACAGAAGCAAATTTATGACAGGATGCATTGTCATGCTGATACAATCCTCGTCTCCGAACTCTGCATCTACTGCGCAAAATACACAACACCCTGTAAAATTCGTTTTCTTAAGCGCAATGAGGGTATCACATCCTAACCAGGAAGACTCCTCCCACCCTCCCATTCCGTAGCAACACCTCCTCCATACTCCAGACAGTGTTTTCCAGGCATTTGCCGAAATCAAACCTTTTCATCGGATTGCTTCAGGGTTTACCATGATTCATCACTTCAAATCAATCTTTTTGAGTTATCCACTGTCCGGTAGCGTCGGTCTTACACAACTCCAAGCGTTGCATGACATTGACTACAGAAATGTATGACTTATAAGAAGCTGCTAGACCACTGTACCCCATTCCTCCTATCTCCACCCAACCACTTATTGTGTTAGCTGTACTGCTGGTGGCATTTTAGGACTCACAAGCGATTCCTTCCGCTAATTTAATGTGCTTTTTTTCCAAGCAACCACTGCAATACCTGATGCTCCCAGTTCATCAGTTCATGTGGTCCTCCGGTCTTGTTTTACTGTGGTCGTTCCTTGGCGTTTCCGCCTGCCGATCACATCACCAACAGTCGACTTCGGTAGCTTTAGAGGGACTGAAATGACCCTGATGGATTTATGACTAATCGAAGTTAGAAGTCACTGAGCTATCGTGACTGACCCATTCTGGTATTACTACACTACTGGCCATTAAAATTGCTACACCAAGAAGAAATGCAGATGATATACGGGTATTCTCTAGACAAATATATTGTACTAGAACTGATATGTGATTACATTTTCACGCAATTTGGATGCATAGATCGTGAGAAATCAGTACCCGGAACAACGAACTCTGGCCGTAATAACGGCCATGATACGCCTGGGCATTGACTCAAACAGAGCTTGGATGGCGTGTACAGGTACAGCTGCCCAGGCAGCTTCAACACGATACCACAGGTCACCAAGAGTAGAGACTGGCGTATTGTGACGAGCCAGTTGCTCGGCCACCATTGACCAGACGTTTTCAATTGGTGAGAGATCTGGAGAATGTGCTGGCCAGGGCAGCAGTCGAACATTTTCTGTATCCAGGAAGGCCCGTACAGGACCTGCAACATGCGGTCGTGCATTATCCTGCTGAAATGTAGGGTTTCGCAGGGGTCGAATGAAGGGTAGAGCCACGGGTCGTAACACATCTGAAATGTAACATCCACTGTTCAAAGTGCCGTCAATGCGAACAAGAGGTTACCGAGACGTGTAACCAATGGCACCCTATACCATCACGCCGGGTGATACGCCAGTATGGCGATGACGAGTACACGCTTCCAATATGCGTTCACCGCGATGTCGCGAAACACAGATGCGACCATCATGATGCTGTAAATACGAAAAAATTACGTTTTGCCATTCGTGCACCCAGGTTCGTCGTTGAGTACACCACCGCAGGCACTCCTGTCTGTGATGCAACATCAAGGTTAATCGCAGCCATGGTCTCCAAGTTGATAGTCCATTCTGCTGCAAACGTCGTCGAACTGTTCGTGCAGATGGTTGTTATCTTGAAAACGTCCCCGACTGTTGACTCAGGGATAGAGACGTGTCTGCATGATCCTTTACAGCCATGCGGATAAGATGCCTGTCATCTCGACTGCTAATGATACGAGGCCGTTGGGATCCAGCACGGCGTTCCATATTACCCTCCTGAACCCACCGATTCCATATTCTGCTAACAGTCATCGGATCTCGACCAACGTGAGCAGTAATGTCACGATACGATAAACCGCAATCGCGATAGGCTACAATCCGACCTTTATCAAAGTCGGAAACGTGATGGTACGCATTTCTCCTACGTACACCAGGCATCACAACAACGTTTCACCAGGCAACGCCGGTCAACTGCTGTTTACGTATGAGAAATCGGTTGGAAACTTTCCTCATGTCAGCACGTTGTAGGTGTCGCCGCCGGGGCCAACCTTGTGTGAATGCTTTGAAAAGCTAATCATTTGCATATCACAGCGTCTTCTTCCTGTCGGTTAAATTTCGCGTCTGTAGCACGTCATCTTCGTGGTGTAGCAATTTTAATGGCCAGTAGTGTACATGTCTATTGACAACACAAAACTCACCGCCTCCTTTTATACTGGCGGTTGCGCCACTCGTAATATCATCTACATCCACATCTGCATCTACATAATACTCCACAACCCACCGTACGGTGCATGGCAGAGGTTACTTCGTACCATTACTAGTCATTTCCTCTCCTGGTCCACTCGCAAATAAAGCGTCTGTCTAAAAGCCTCCGTATGAGCCCTAATTTCTTGCTTCTTGTCTTCATGGTCCTTACGCGAAATGTGCGTTGGCGGCAGTAGAATCGTTCTGCAGTCGGTCTCAGAAGCCTGTTGTCTAAATTTGTAATATAATGACTTTCAAAAAGAGCATCGTCTTCCCTCCAGGCATTCCCATTTGATTTCACGAACCATCTCTGTAATACTTGCATGCTGATCATACCTGCCTGTAGCAAATCTAACAGAACGCCTCTGAATTGCTACTATGTCTTCTTTTAATCCGACCTGATGGGGATCCCAAAATGGGTCGCACTAGCGTTCTATACGTCGTCTCCTTTATGGATGAGCTACACTTTTCGAAAATTATCCCAGTAAAACGAAGTTGAGCATTCACCTTCCCCACTGTCAACCTGACGTGCTCATTCCATTTCATCTAGTGGTCAGTTCTGGATTACATAGGTTTGTCCGGATACTTTTGATCAGATAGTGTACATCACGCGAAAGCACTGTGAAGGTAACATTAGAGGGACAGGCACACAATGTAGCCTACAGCATGCACCATGTAGTGGCTTGTGGAGGATGGATGGAGATGTAAATTTTTACGAACATATGAAGCATCGGAATTCAAACACTCATTAGTCTTCCGATAACGATAGAAGCTGAAGTAATGAATTAAAATCTGCTCCACGGCTGAAATCTTAACCCGGGACTTGCGCTTCCCAGTGCTGGGTTAGATTAGGTTCATATAGCCTACTCCTCACGAACAGCTAGGCTTAACGTTACCATCCAACGGATGTATCATCGTCAACAATTTAACATGTGCTCATTTCATGAAACATTGTGGAGAGATTTCGAATTTAACCCAAGACACTGGCACAAAGTCTGGTGATCGGGGACTTTACGCCACCACGTCTGCTCCCCTTGCTGGCCAAATACTGACAGTGAAAATTTTTTTCACCTCCAGGATTTGAACCGGCTGGTTAGATGTGCTGAACACAACAACAGCGTAGTGTTGTGGCCACCACAGCTAACAGACTACAGTGAAAATTTTTTTCACTTCCAGGATTTGAACCGGCTGGTTAGATGTGCTGAACACAACAACAGCGTAGTGTTGTGGCCCCCACAGCTAACAGACTATGCTAGTCGAATGCCCTCTCTAACGCAAACTTCAGTTCACACCTTGAACCCATTTTTCCCCTTCTTAAATCGTGTATTGCCCAGGTTCTCCTATACTCGCATAGCATCCCACCTTTATACGTAATGGGGAAATTCTGCCTGCACCTCAGGCATAGGTCATTTATTGATGTGATGGAATGACATTTTCCTGGAAACGTATAAGTCTCCACGTTATCTTTGATAAGGAGAGAAGCTGAAGTAATGAATTAAAATCTGTGCCCTGGCCAGGACTTGAAGCTGGGTTTCCCACCGACTAGACACATGTGCTAATCATTATTACACCATAGCATTATGGCTACGTCAGTTCCATGGAGTACCCTCCTCCGATGCCCTCCCTAATACAAACAAAAATGGGCTGAAGGAGCGATTTGAAGTTTGTGTTGGGGAGGGCAGTGGGCTAGGGTAGCCTGTGGAGGTGTGCTAGCCTCAGTGCTCAGGTTGTGTAGCGTTTAGCACATCTGAATAGCAGTAGCTTCAATTCCAAGCTGTGACACAAATTTTATGTCATTACTTCAGCTTCCATCCGTGTCGAAGCTACATGTGCTGTTTAAACAATTATTGAGTTTCCACCCATTACAATGTAAATAAATACTGCCACAAGTACTGCGTACGGAAAGTATTGTCAACCAGAAGTGACTTCCAGTGATTAATTTTAGTTAGTTGTTTAGCCCGTGGCAGCGCTCCACTTGCGATAATACCAGAGCGTACGCCGTTTCTCCGTCTCTTTATCCGCGGGGGGTAAACACGCCGACGCTGCCACGCTGGTCGGGACTTGAGTTTGCCTTGTCGGGTGATACAAACGCTGTCGACACATTTTTCCGGGCCCGCTGAATACGTCAGTTTCTCAATGGACGTGCGGAGTCGCGGCGCGCGCCCCGCTGGCCCTGGGTAAACAAACGCGTGTAACTATTGATGCGCGCGCTAGGTACTGCTGGCTGGCGGCTGGCGGCCGGGCGACGCCGGCTCTGGCGCCGCGCTGCCGCAAGCGACGCCCCCGCTCCGCCCCCACTCCGCCCCCGCTCCGCCCCCGCTGCCGCCCCCGCCGCGGCGCGGCCTGATTTACCGACCCCACCAAAACCGAGTCGCGACGCGCTTCACACCAGCGCCCGCATCTATTATACCACAGACGGCCGCACAAAAAAAAAAGAAGAAATCCCTATCTAAATACAAAACCTACCTAAAATACGTACTTCCGCTTCTCTGTTTACGGACACACAATTTGTGTTACAGTTTCTTACAAGCGAAGCTGTGAAAAGCGCGCAGCAACCGAAGCGGAGAAATATAACGCCGACAACGGGAAATTTATTCATTTTGATGTACTCGTTTTCTTACTGGGGATGAAATGAGCGTGATTCTTGGAACCACTGCGTTAGAGTCAAGCTAAACATTTGCGAGAGGAAATGGTTTTTTACTCGGAGTGATTCTTGGACAACAGCGAAGCTGGATGACTTTTTCTGCAATAGCGTTGTACGCTTCATGCCGCTGGTATTACTTTCTGACTGTAGATGGGACGGTTAAGGGGATATTAATCCAGTTTCTATTTTTATTGCTAAAATATTTTTAGACTTGGAGCGAATTTAGAAGTGCCAGTAACAGTGACTCGTAAGTGCGTTCATTCTTTATGGTCTCACAAATAAGCTAAGTGGTTGTTTCAGTTTTGCTGAGATAAATTACTCGACACAAGTTGTACGAGTTTCGAATGCTTTTGAAGTACATAGTTTGTGGATACAGTTCTGAACGCTAGGATATCATACGTGGGGCCTAAATTTCGTCTGAACTTTTGCTATGCTCTCGAAATCCATATCTTAAATATACGGTGGCGTACCTCTACTTTGGCCTCGTCGATAACTTTTTCTTCCGCCGTGATAAAACGTATTCAAAACATTTCCCATGTACTGATGAACATTCAGTGAGGTGCAGAGTGAAGATATTTTCAACTGACAGAGTTGTTTTTTTCAAAACGAAGCAACGTTTGGTATAAATGTCTCTGCTTTTAGTTTAGGGATTGAGACGGACAGATACATGATAACACAATCATCTGAAACATATTTTGATTGTTTTTATGTTCTGCAAACATATAAACAAGATAAAAGTTCGTTTCAGTGTCAAAAACATTTGAAAGCAACTGAAATTCTGTCAACCAAATTCGTAGAATAAAAAAAAATAAAAAAATAGAAAACAGCCAGCGTGCTATTGCATTTTACCATGTTATTATTTTCTATGTGTATCACAAAGTTCTACACAAAATTTGTACCCTCATGCAGAGTGCACGTTTTATAGAATTTCTGCCTTTACATTTTCCTCATTTCAATTAATGCAAGACGTAAAGGTACCGACGGCCTTTGGAGCGTTTGAACCGCAACGTGCGGATGTAGTTAAGGTCGTAGGTGGTTCTTTGAAATTTTACAGTGTTTTTTATACCATGGCGTGGACCCACTCATTCAGATTACCGTGAACGAGAGCCGTGATGTTTATTTTTGCATTATCAATGACCAAGTGTTGCCTTTCCTGATACATTTCCCTGGTGAGTGTATTGTGGACACTCCCGACTTCCAAGAACACAACAGCAATGCGCAAAGGGGTGGTTCAAATGGCTCTGAGCACTATGGGACTTAACTTCTAAGGTCATAAGTCACCTAGAAATTAGAACTACTTAAACCTATCTAACCTAAGGACATCACACACATCCATGCCCGAGGTAGGATTCGAACCTGCGACCGTAGCGGTCGCGCGGTTCCAGACTGTAGCGCCTAGAACCGCTCGGCCACCCCGGCTGGCGCAAAGGGGTGCAAGCATACGTTTCTGGTTTGACGATCACCGAGGCACCCTGTCGCACTTTGCATGGTCCGTTGAATCCCATAGAGAATGCCTGCAACTATTTGGACAAGTAAGTGCAACGTAACAACTGGCATCCCTGGAATTTGGTATCGCTACAGGATGTAATCATCAATGAGTTGCTTCAGGTGGATACAGCATACCCGAAGAATGTGATGTCTCCTTGGGGGAGGGTATGGGGGAGGGGGGGCGGGGGACTAATCTTTCGTTTGGTGTACTTACTTGTTTTCTAGTAATTAGAAGTTTGGGGATCACTATAGTATTGTACACGCTCAAATTCTATTTTAATGACCACCCACTCGTATCCAAAGTAACAGCCATTTACTGCACTTCCTGCAGCAAGAAGAGTTGGAAGTGACTCAGTCAAGGGGTGATCGGATTCCACTAGTATATACACTGATCAGCCAGAACATTACGATCACCTACCTAATAGCCAGCATGTCCAACTTTGGCACGGGTAGCACGGGCGATGCGTCGTGGCATGGAAGCAATGAGGCCTTGGTAAGTCGCTGGAGGGAGTTGGCACCACATTTGTACATACAAGTTACCTAATTCCGGGGAAGGCGACGATGAGCCCTGACGCCACGTTCAGGCACATCCCCGATGCGTTCCATCGGGTTCAGATCTGGCAAGTTGGGAGGCCAGCACATCAACTGGAATGCGCCACTGAATTCTTCGAACCACTCCATTACGCTTCTGGCCTTGTGACGCAGCGCATTATCTTGTTGAAAAATGTCGTTGCTGTCAGGAAACATGACCGTCATGAAGGGGTGTACGTGGTCTGCAACCAGTGTACGATACTCCTTGGCCGTCATGGTGCCCTGCACGACCTCCACTGGACCCATGGACGTCCAACTGAATGTTCCCCAGAGCGTAATGGAGCCGCCACCAGTCTGTCCCCGTACCACAGTACAAGAGTCAAGGAACTGTTTCCCTGGAAGACTACGGATTCACGCCCTCCCATAGGCATGATCTAGAAGATATTGGGATTCATCGGACCATGCAATGCTCTGCTACTGTTCCAACGTCCAATGCCGATGGTCACGTGCCCATTTCAGTCTTAGTTGCCGATTTCGTGGTTTTAGCATTGGCACATGAGTGGGTCGTCGGCTGCGGAGGCCCATCGTCAGGACTTTTCGGTGTACAGTGTGTTCAGGCACCCACGAACTCTACCTAACATTAAAGTCTGCAGCCAGTTCCGCCACAGTTCGCCGCCTATCCTGTTTTAGCAGTCTGCCCAGCCTAAGACGTCCGAGATCTGCAATGAGGGGTGGCCGCCCAACCCCATGACGTCTGGACGTAGTTTCACCTTGGTTTCGCCACGTGTTGAAGACACTCACCACTGCACTCCTCGAACATCCAACAAGTCGTGCAGTGTCCGAAATGCTCATTCCGAGCCTCCGGGCCATCACATCTGCCCTCGGTCAAACTCAGATTGATTGCTAGTCTTCCCCGATCTTCACACGGAGACGCCTGGGGTAGCCGCGCGGTCTAGGCGGCTTGTGACGATCCGTGCGGCTCACCCCGTCGGAGGTTCGAGTCCTCCTTCGGGCATGTGTGTGTGTGTTGTCCGTAGCGTAAATTAGTTTAAGTTAGTATAAGTAGTGTGTAGGCTTAGGGACCGATGACCTCAGCAGTTTGGTCCCATAAGACATTACCACAAATTTCCAATTTTCTTCACACGGACAGCACGCTCATTGATACTGCATACACCATGCGTGTCTCTGATTAGCAGTCATTCCTCACCAGGTGACTCTGCTACTGCATGGACGGATTTATATCGGTAGTAGGTCGGTGGTCATAATGTTGTGTTTGGCCTACTACAGTAATTGTTGTAGTGGCAGTATCGTTTGTTGATGAAAGGTACCTGCGAAGGATTCAAACAGTGAATACGACGATAAAATTGGTGCTACAGATATTCATTTGGTTCAAGTTTCTCAAGGGTTGGGGACCACAGAAGTATTCGGAAGAGTTAGTTGTTTTCTTACATTCTTATGAATATGTTGCAGCGTTTAAAGGTGAACTGTCTTACCGAAACATCCAATGCTCACAAATTAAGGCAGCAGTCACTTAACTGTGAACGGTAGTGAGTTCATTCAGAAGCTGGTGTGAGTCCCTTCCAAGGGATTAATGCTAACACGCCGACGTTCACCCATCCTGTGAAGCAGAAAATCTGACGAATTGGAGATGGTGCCGGTCATCAATCAGTAGCAATTAATTTCGATACTCTGATGCAAATGCCAGTCTCTTCTGTTAACGTATCGTTATATCGTGGATATGGAAACGACCAATCTGCATCAGACCCACTTGTGCAGCAGGATTCACTGAATCTGGCTGACCACTCTTGTTTAGCTATCCCTTTGTAGTATGCCTCTTGGCTGTCACCAACGATCTTGGTTGACTTTCTAGTCGGACATCAATAATTGTACCTGTAGATATGAAGTTTCACCGCTCTCATGAATTCGCTGCTTCGATAACTTTGCCGTGCCTGATGTGGAATCCGATCGCATCCTATTTGGATTAATACTTGGAGACAGCTGCTGCTTTGGAAAGGAGTGCCTCTGTCACCAAGGCGAACAGAGTGGTTCCGTGTGTCACGTATGGGACAATTTCAGCTGTGATTATGGCTGTCTGCGTCGTGGGTTCATCACAAATACACTAATTGATCAAAAGTATCCGGACATCCGTATGTACTACGAAATTTACCTCGAGATATCCGAGAGGCGGGCTCGCCAGTATCAAAGGAGATGGGAAGCATTGTGTTGTCAATAGAGAAGTAGTTACAGCAGCAACAGAGAGTAATAACAGGAGTGCTTCAGTGATTTCGAACTCAGACTATTCACTGGATGGCACCTGATTAAAAATTAAACAAGGAACCTTCAACATTACAACCTTTGTAAAGCTGACCAAGTCGACTGTTTGTGATGCGATTCTGAAGTGAAAACACGAAGGAGCGACTGTAGCTAAACCAACACCACGCTAACCTCATGTACTGGTGGGCAGGGCCCGTCAAGCGTTGCGGAGGATGGTTGTAAAAAAAATCGCAGGAAATCAACGGAAACGGACTGCTCTACCCAGAGTCCCGATCTGAACCCGGTGAAATGTGAAAAGCCATTCGGATGAATCAGAACGTTGACGTCGCTCCCAGCGTCCAATATCACCAGCTTCCCCCTTTCGGCTCTTGAGGAAGAACGGGCTGCCATTCCCCCACAGACATTCAGATACCTCATTAAATGTGCCTGAACAGAGTTAAAACCGCCATAAGGGCAAATAAGTGCCCAGATAATTTTGACCAAATAAGGTAGAACACTTTGTCTGCGAGTTCATGCGAGCATTGTGATTCTCACGAGCTACCGTGTCAATGGTGGCCCTCTACTCATCGAAAATTGGAGCTGACGGAGTCAATTACCGAAGGCAGTAACTTGTTGATGACTGATGTTGCTGTCGATTATTGCAGATTGTAATAATGGGTAGACGCGTCGTTACAATTTAAATGCTTGCTATACCACCTTGTGGGTTCACTGCACATCACAGGCGCAGAGAACAGAACGTGATCATGAAATCCGGAGTTTAACCTTCGAAGCAGTGGTACAGGCCGATGGCATACTTTTAATAGGTCGAAAGTCACAAGAGGCAATGAATCTTGCTTGTCGTCCGCCTCGGTAATTGCGTAGTCAGCGCAGCGGATTGCTAAATTGAGGGGCCCGGGTTCGATTCCCGGACGGGTTGGAGATTTTTCCCCCCTGGGGGGCTGGGTGTTCTGTTGTCCTTACTTTTGTATCGTCATAATTGACGTTAATATTAAGATGGCTGAATGGGCACGGACCGAATGCCAATAAATTAAAAAAAGTAAAAAATATTGATTACCGTCATGGCCCTTTCCGGGCAGAGGACGGAGATATTCCCGTGTGGGGGTTGTTTGTAAATGATGGGTTACCTGATAATTCTGCAACCGTTTATCACCGGAGAACGAAATAAGAGAGCTAATCCTGAAGTTCTGATCATCTCATAAAAATATCGTTGCGGAATTAATTTTTTTGTTTGTTTACAGGTGCAAAAAATGGTTCAAATGGCTCTGAGCACTATGGGACTTAACATCTGTGGTCATCAGTCCCCTAGAACTTAAAACTACTTAAACCTAACTAACCTAAGGACATCACACACATCCATGCCCGAGGCAGGATTCGAACCTGCGACCGTAGCAGTCGCGCGGTTCCGGACTGAGCGCCTAGAACCGCGAGACCACCGCGTCCGGCTTACAGGTGCACTTCTACAGTCACAGTGTGCAGTGAAATCCAGCGCCACAGTCTTTAGCACACCGCAAAAAAAAGGTTCAGCTCAGTGATAAAGTGGAGTGTCGTTTTCTGCATTTTCAAGTTGAATGCGGCTACGATAACGCATAATAAGTTGGAGTAAGAGGATGGCAAGACAGCAGTACAGTATGGCACAAAGGTTAGAAGGCACAGACAGTTACGGGGTGGGCAAACACGGTGAATGACGATGAACGAAGTGATGGACCTAGAATCGCAAAAGACGTGGCGCTCTTGGTGGTCGGACACTGGTGTTTCGCAGTCGAGATGACAATGGAAAAACATGGAACTCAGTTATGGATCACTTTTCAATATTTTAAACACGACAGAAATCGGCGTCCGTTTGAATCTGCTACTGCTCACACTATTTCAGAAAGCCAGCCCATCCGAGGCAGCAGCGAAATTCTTACTGCCGTGTCAGACCAACTCAAATGATTTCTTTAGCATGGACGATTGTTGGGTGTATCACTGCGACCCCAAAACATAGGAACAAAGCAAGTAGTAGAAATATGTGGATTCACCACCAACGAAAAAGGCGAAGAGCGAACCACTGTCTGACAAGATGATTCTGAATACTTTTTAGAGAGCCATGATATGGTGCTTAGAGATTATGCTCGTAATGGGCAAACCGTCAAGGAGCGTTACTACTAAAAACTCGAGCCAATGTTACGGAAGACTGTCAATACGAAGAGTCGCGGGAAGCAGTCCAAGGGGATCTTATGCTCCAAGACAACACTCCATGTCATTCCGGACAGGACACAATAACATACACTCATGCTCATAAGTTAAGGATAATGCTTATACATGGTGAAACAACGCTCTGGTGGGCGGTTTACGGGTTTAAATCACCTCGGAGTATGACCATGCGGTGCATTTGACCTGCGGTCGTCGCACGGTGGCGCTGGCAGCAGTCCGCATACGCAGAGGTGTGTCGGTGCATGTCAAGAGTACAGTGCAGCGAGTAAGTGTGCAGACGTTTTCAGACGTGCCAATGGTGACTGTGTTTTGAAAATGGCTCAAAGAACACATATCGATGACGTTATGAGGGGTAGAATACTAGGGCGACTGGAGGCTGGCCATACACAGCAGATCGTAGCACGGGCCCTCAGTGTGCTACAAAGTGTGATCTCAAGATTATGGCAACGATTCCAGCAGACAGGAAACGTGTCCAGGCGCTACAGTACGGGATGTCCACAGTGTACAACACCACAAGAAGACCGGTATTTCACCATCAGTGCCCGCAGACGGCCACGGAGTATTGCAGGTAGCCTTGCTCGGGACCTTACCGGAGCCACTGGAACAGTTGTCTCCAGGCACACAGTCTACAGACGACTGAACAGACATGGTTTATTCGCCCTGAGACCTGGAAGGTGCAATCCACTGACCCCTGGTCGCAGGAGAGCCCGTAAAGCCTGGTGTCAAGAAGACAGTACATGGTCATTGGAACAGTGGTCCCACGTTATGTTCACGGACGAGTACAGGTATAGTCTGAACAGTAATTCTCACCGGGTTTTCATCTGGCGTGAACCAGGAACCAGATACCGACCACTTAATGTCCTTGAATGGGACCTGTATGCAGGTCGCGGTTTGATGGTGTGGGGTGGGATTATGATTGGTGCACGTACACCCCTGCATGTCTTTGACAGAGGAACTGTCAAAGAGGTCAGGTGTATAGGGACGTCATTTTGTACCAGTATGTCCGCCTTTTCAGAGGTGCAGTGGGTCCCATCTTCCTCCTGACGGATGATAACGCACGGTCCCATTGAGCTGCCATCGTGGAGGAGTACCTTGAAACAGAAGATTTCAGGCGAGTGGAGTGGCCTGCCTGTTCTACAGACCTAAACCCCATAGAGCACGTCTGCGGTGCTCTCGGTCGACGTATCGCTGCACGTCTTCAAACCCCTAGGACACTTCAGGAGCTCCGACAGGCACTGTTGCAAGAATGGGAGGCTATACCCCAGCAGCTGCTCGACCACCTACCCAGAGTATGCCAACCCGTTGTGCGGCCTGTGTACGTGTGCATGGTGATCATATACCATATTGATGTCGGGGTACATGCGAAGGAAACAGTGGAGTTTTGTAGCACATGCGTTTCGGGACAGTTTTCTCAACTTATCACCAATACCGTGGACTTACAGATTGTGTGTGTCCCCTATGCGCCTATGCTGTTAGCACCAGTTTTGTGTAGTGCCAC
This sequence comes from Schistocerca cancellata, assembly GCF_023864275.1. NCBI lineage: Eukaryota > Metazoa > Arthropoda > Insecta > Orthoptera > Acrididae > Schistocerca > Schistocerca cancellata. Next base: position 204,891,221 of record NC_064629.1, on the reverse strand, counting down.
GTTGTGTGGCACCACATTCTGCAATTATCCTTAATTTATGAGCATGAGTGTATTTTGCTGCTTTGCACTATTAAATTTGACCTCATCTCTCACATTGTCTTAACATGACGTCTCTAAAATGATGACGACGTGATTCGAGCTGGAACGTTTCCTGAAAAGCTAAAACTCATATTTCTAAAACCAAAGTCTCCACCAAGCCATTAAATAGTTGGGAAAAATGCGTCATATTGAAGGGCGAATACGGAGAGAAGGACTAAAACACTATCAGAAAGATTCATGGCCGCAATCCCAGTTTTTCGAGGTGGTACTTAAAAATTGAAAACTACCCCTCGTACGTACTATGCGCATCCGTTTTTCCGCCCATAAAACCTTCTGCGACCTAAGTCTTTAGTAAGAGAATTAACTGTACCATCACTCCAGATACGTTGCAGAATTATTTGAGGTTAACTCCAAAGATATAAGGGAGCCTGAGTAGCAGCCATATCATCTGACTTCAATCCTACTCAACTCGTTTGAGTCGACGTGACGCCCTTTGACTGTCAGACTCTTCAGCACTTTCTTTGTCTGATAGAAGTCATGCCTCGAGGAGTACTAGTAGGGATAAAACGGGGTGCTACACCCTTCTGGGCCCACACCTGTAAACAAATTCTGCAAGAGAGTATCCTCCTTCGTGTATCGCAGCAGTATGCGAAATCCGTAGGAACAGTCTATGAGTCTCTATAAATTTATTTCGTCAGTGCACATAACTTGACGTATCTCATGTGTTACGCGTTGTAGACACCATCTCATTGAGGTATTGATAATAGTATGACTCAACAGTGTTGTCCTCCATTAAGTTCAAATGGTTCAAATGGCTCTGAGCACTATGGGACTTAACATCTATGCTCATCAGTCCCCTAGAACTTAGAACTACTTAAACCTAACTAACCTAAGGACAGCACACAACACCCAGCCATCACGAGGCAGAGAAAATCGCTGACCCCGCCGGGAATCGAACCCGGGAACCCGGGCCCATTAAGTTCCCGGTGCTTCATATCAGAGATGATGCTAACCAAAAGGTACTCCTACAGAAATTTTACTTTACTTACAATGCTACCTAAACGAGGAAACCTTCCGTCGGTAGAGGTAATTCAGTAGCGAAATTATTAAACCATCAGCTTAGACGAAATTGAGTTCATTTAACTATCAGATCATACCAGTCGATGCAATAGTCGAGTCGTACCTAACGTGGGGTAAATGTACACTGTTAACTCACTGGTAGAATGTGAGAAATAGGGCGGTTAACATTGTAAAGTAACATGGTACAGAAACGATAACATAAACTTAGTTTTTAACAACTGATTTCGTGCTGGATCACTTGCGGGCAGTCCCCGTTCTATGAAAACGAGGAGGAAAATTAGAATCTCGTCGACATCATTGTCATTAGAGACGGAACACACACTAGGAAAAATTCAAGGCTGAAGAAGGAAATCGGTCATGCCCTTTCAAAGGAACTATCCCAGCATTTGCTCGGAGCGGTTTAGGGATATTGCGATAAACCTAAATCTGGAGAGCGGGACGCAAATTTCAACTGCCGTCCTCCCGAATGTGATTCCAGTGTGCTAAGCTGCGCCTCCTCGGTCGGTCCGTTCTATGAAGTCACAGATGTTCGCAGTCTAAAGTATCTTTGGGTCTATAAACAAATAGTATTCATATTTACAAGGCAATCAGTCATCATAATTAATAATAGGTAAGGAGTTAATAATTAAATATATCATCCAGTCTTTTTAGTACTACGTACCTTCGCTACTCTTTGACCTACAGACGGCCGAGAGTATCTGCCGGCTGACGTTTAGAGCTTCTGTACAGTTGCAACGATCGTATTTCTCTGCTCGGCGGCATCTAACTATTCTGGCGCTCTTAAATAGGTCTCCTTGGAAGGTCCATCTGCTAGAGTAAACTTCCGTAGCTAATCTTAGCCAAGGATGTCAACAGTGCTGACACAACTGCAGCAACTTTTGTTGAATCTTAAATCAAATTATACTAATTTAAATGCGGAGATGAAACACTTGATCAAATTTTTCAGTGGTGATTTCGCTCTCCCACTGATAATGTCATTTCGTTGCTGCTGTGTAATAGAAGCTGTTTATACTTCTCGTTTGGAGTAAAAGTCTCGCATTTTCCAAAACACAATTACCTCTGGAGCATTGTGAGCATCTAACAGAAATCCTGTTTATCCAGTAATGTTTAAGTCGTCCGTAGCTTTTATAGTGTCTATTATAGCTGCTAAGAACCCCAGGTTAATATTTCTCACAGCATCCCACTGCTCTCAGTGGTCTATGTACGGTCTGTAATGTGTATGCCGAGTACAGTTTTCCAGACGCCTCTTTACAAGACTACTTGCTTCATATCCTGTGAAACGACTCGTTTCCAGTATTCAGGGCCCAATCAAGTTGCTCCCACGCTCATTGCAATCGTAACTGACGATATAGGGAGTAAACATTGGCGCGTATAGGCCGTCATCTGGGGTGCTGCTTATAAGGTTTACAAAGGCTGGTCTCCATCAAAATAATTGTGCATTCCACAGCATTATACTCTGCTATTGGCTGCTTCGCCATTGTTTTTTCCTTTACCCAGTAATCAAGAGTTCGATGGCCCCGATTTTAAGTGAGGAACTTACATCTAACTTCTTACCATCAGCTTGCCTTCTCATTGTGACTTTAGTTGTCATATTACGTGAAGTATCTGTTGGCTCTTTTGTACTCGTTTCAGCTATCAGTTCATAAATAACTTTGTCTTGGACACGGTCCTTAGTATCAGTCGTTTTCGCCCCTGCATCATTTATTGTAACTTTCACACTGGGACTTAGTACATAGGCATTCTCATACCTACAACAGGGCGGTTAGCGTAATTTTAAAATTCCGCTTTGAAGTCACATGAGAACTCATTTATTTTAAAGATTCACATCAAAGAAAGACCTATTGAGATGCGTGGGAACTCATTTGTCTAGTTGTATTGAGAAACTATCAAGAAAGTATGCGAATGAAACGAGAAATATCATATGAATCGCCGAACGATAACGTACAAAATGTCACTTACCACAACATTTTGCTTGTGAACACTGGGCTCGTATACAGGAGAACGGTGGTTTAAATCTCCATTCAGCCATACAGATTTACGTTAGTTGTGATGCCCCTACACCGATTAAGGCGAACGGCGAATGGTTACTATGAAAGGCACGTCCGGTATCTTTCCCCAGCGTTCCTCAATCCGAGATGTGCTCTCACTCTGACCTATTCGTCGACGGGACATTAAACGCTAGTCTGCCTATAACATTTCGGTTGAAGCTACCGTAGAAATCCATTTCTGCTGTTATATGCTGTATGTATCCCATGAGTTTGCGATAAATAAACCCAATTTCATTGATAGAGTTTTGTTTTATTTCTGTACCTTATATGTAGAGCAGAATCTACTGAGACTGTTGTCTGACGCTGAACTGAATATTAATCTTGTACACACAGCCACTACTTCTTCAACTTCCACACGTATTATATCTTCATCCTACTTTATGCTTGTGCGGGATTTGTGGCATCTCTGCTTTAACGTCAGCCAGTTAAGCGGGTGGCATAGCTGTGACCGTTCCGTGCACACTGTATCGACCAGATCGATGAACGAAATTTTTCTTTCTGGTTCTTTTGTTTCGTTTCATAAAACAAATGTTGTCAGAATACCAAGAGGCTCTTTACTCCAAGCTCTGTAGCAAAGTTTCTCTCTCTCTCTTTCTAATTCTTACTGTTGTTAAACAATTCATCTATTGCAGCAGTAACACACTTAGCTCGAAACCATTAGTACTGTTTTCCACTTACCCTTGGTACCGTAGGTAATATCATAGTCAGTACGTTATTTTATCACAGTCATTATATCAGCTTGTATACACTGGCTGACAAAACTTTCTTTCATATTGTGATATTCAACTTCTTCCTATGTAATGCGTTACTTAGTCCATATGAAACGCCTGCAAAACTTTCCTTCAACTAATGATTTATGTTATGAGAAGTGATGAAAGAAATAATTCATTTAGGAAGAAATTTGCTTTTGTGACGCGTTTTGTTTCTTACTCTGCAGTAGTAAGGTAGCAACAGCCGTGTCATATGCTTGCCCTCACAACCTGGGCTAAACTTGCGCCTTGGAGCACAGCTCTAATGGATGAACGAGCCGTACCGGTTTTCTGTCGCTGACTTCCTGAGAACAGCAGCTTCAGACAGGCCGTTCTGAGAAAGTGTAGTTATTATTGCTTTTTTTCGAAAACTTACTTCCAAAATAACATAACGCATTCTTTTTTAAATTAATTATTTCTCAAAGACTCTCGTCTTGTAAGATTAAAAGTTTTTTTGACTTTCAGATACATTTAGGTATAGCTTTACTATTTGCTGTGGATGTTTTCTTTTATTCTGAAAAGAATATACACTGAGGCGACAAAAGTTATGGGAAAACGATATGCACGTGTGCAGCTGGCAGTAGTATCGCGTGCACAAGGCATAAAAGGACAGTGCATTGGTTGAACTCTCATTTGTGTTCACGTGATTCATGTGTAAAAGTTTCCGACATGATTATGGCCGCAGGACGGGAATTAACCGACTTTGAACTCGGAATGGTAGTTGGAGCTCGACGCGGCGTTTGCGTAGAGTTGTTGGTGCTAAAAGACAAGCAACAGTGCGTGAAATAACCGCAGAAATCGATGTGGAACGTACGATGAACGTATCCGTTAGGCGAAATTTGGTATTAATCGGTTACGGCAGCAGACGGTCGACGCGAGAGTCTGTGCTAACAGCGTGACGACGCCTGCAGTGGGTTTCACGGGCTCGTGACCACATCGTTTGGACCCTAGACGACTGGAAAACTGTGGTATGGTCAAATGACACCCATTTCAGTTGATAAGTACTGATGATGGGGTACGAGTGTGACGCACACCAACGAAGCCATGGACCCAAGGTGGCAACAAGGCAATGTGCAGCTGGTGGTGGCTCCAGAATGGTGTTGGCTGTGTTTACATGGAATGGACTAATCCTCTGGTCAAACTGAACCGATGATTGAGCATTTGCAGCTATTCATGCACTTCATGTTTCCAAACAACAATGGAATTTTTATGGATGACAATGTGCCATGTCACTCGGCCACAATTATTTGTGATTGCTTTGCAGAACATTCCGCACAATTTGAGCGAATGATTTAGTCACCCAGATTGCCCAACATGAATCCCATCGGGCATTTATAGAACATAACCGAGAGGTTAGGTCGTGCACAACATCCTACACCGGCAACACTTTTTCAGTTATGGACGCCTGTGGAGGTAGCACGGCTCACCATATCTCCAGGGGACTTTCAACGACTGTTGAGTCCATGCCACGTCGAGTTGCTGCACTATGCTGGACAAAAGGAAGTCCGACAAGTTATTAGGAGGTACTCCTTGACATCTGTCATCAAAATGTATATACGATACATAAAATTTTCTGATTTAGGATGATTGTAAGAAAAACCGTTTCTCTTAGTCCACTGTTTTCATAATTCGAATACTGCCTTGTTGCACATTGTACTCCTGCGTCGATAACCATGGTCGAAAACGCAGGCCTGTTTGATGACTAGGTACCTAGTTCGAATACTAATGGTGCAGAAAATTTTCATTGCCATTGTTTGACTGAGAAGGAGAGGAGAACTTGTGGAGTAAACTTCCTCGTCGCTATACTTTGCTCGAATGCTGTCGATTCAATTGCACACCTCTCCGCAATGTCTGATCGAGTGAAGACGGGTGTCACTGTTGAATGTGATCCGTCTGTCGGATGGCGACATTCAGCTCGGCGGGTCACTTGGTGCTTTTCGAAAGTATTATGCCATGTGCTGGTATCAGATTTCATTTTCTTCCACTATACTACAGAATGCACTCTTCGCAGTTATGCATAAGATGCAGTTGTACATCCGGCACTCCACAGTAAGTCGGAGGAACGCATCTCCGCTAGCATCTCGCTCGGGAAGGAAGTGCAGGATTCTCTTCCTACACCAAACGCTCATTCCTGAATAAGCGCCGGCCGCTGTGACCGAGCGGCTCTAGGCGCTTCATTTTGGAACCGCGCTGCTGCTACGGTCGCAGGTTCGAATCCCGTCTCGGGAATGGATGTGTGTGATGTCCTTAGGTTAGTCAGGTTTAAGCAGTTATAAGTCTAGGGGACTGATGACCTTAGATGTTAAGTCTCATAGTGCTTAGAACCATTTGAGCCTGAAAAAGCGATTAATTTCGACTTTTGATGTTTAATTGTAAATTTTAGAGTAAGTTTATTCATGTGACCTCCGCCTATGTTCGACTTCAAAGTGCAATAAGCACTCACAATCCGCAGGTGGCAGCACAAACAATGGAGGGTATATAAAGCGCGTCGGGGGGACGAGGAAAGCAGTGCAGTCGTTGTCGTAATCCGGAAACGAAGTTATTTTTCTGACGTCCAAAAGGGCGTGATAACTGGTTTTCGGGCCAATGGTGGAAGTATTTCCCAAACGGCTAAATCTGTAAACTGTTCGAGTGCCGCCGTTGTTAACGTATGCCATGAATGACGAAATGGCGCTAGCCAAAACCGGCGACGAGGTAACTGTTGTGCACCACGGACCATAGATGAAAGGGGTGAATGACGGCTGCGGAGATGTATACGGGCGAATAGGAGTGCAAGTCTTGAGCAGCTGACCACCCAGATGTACCAAGGGTTTACCAACAGTTCAGTGAACCTTGCTGCGTAAGGACCTGTGCAGCAGACATTTCGTGCAGATACCGATGTGACTGCTGTAATCGGAGACGAAGGGTGGGATTTGCATGGCAGTAACGCAGCTGGACATCCACTGAGTGACGACATGTAGCTTTCCAGATGAATCACGTTTTATGCTCTATCGGATAGATGGCTGTTGGCGTGTACGGTGTGTAACGTCTGAAAGCGAACACCCTGCAACAGTCGTCCATGAAGGAGGAGGGAATCTTATCGTCTGGGGAATGTTTTCGTGGCATTCCCTGTGTAATCTTCCTATTCATGCACGCACAATGGATCAACACTAGTGTGCCTCTGTCCTTGCCGACCATGTCAACCCCTACATGCAGTTTGTTTTTCCTCGGAACGGTGGCATCTACCAGCAGGACAGTGCAGCGTGTCACCCAGCTCAGAGAGAGAGAGAGTGCGCGGCTCGAAGAGCACCAGCCTGAATTTACCATACACCCCTGGCCATCAAACTCCCCGGGTTTAAACCCAATCGAGAATGTGTGGGACCGTCTCGATCGGACTACTCGTGCCACGGATCCTCAACCGAGAAATATCCACATCCCTGTCGGTATCTACCAGAGCCTTATTGATTCTCTTCTTGCACGTCTCGCATCGATGGTTAGAAGATGGTTATTCAGGCTTTTGAAATGTTGTCACATTAATGTGACTGGACAGTATATAAATGATGGTTATTCAGGCTTTTGAAATGTTGTCACATTAATGTGACTGCACAGTGTATAAATCAATTTTCCGTTAAATACGGTATATCTTGAAATGACGTATCAGGATTTTATGCAGTATGTTGTGCATACACGAGAAATGTATTTGGCTCTACATTTACCAGTTTTTCAACAATACGTTTTACGGTACCTGTCCCTACAATGATTTAATAACGATCGTTTGCGAGAAATACCAATTCAAATACTTTCAGATGTGAAATATGAACAAACGTCAAACGTCGGCTATCAAGTCCGATGAAAAGTCAGATCATAAGCTAGCTATGACGTGAATCTCTTTCAATCATCTCGTAGTAAAAATGTTTCTCCATTGATGTTAGCGAACAGCAAAGAATGCCTCGTGGAACCTTAAATACTGGTAACTGTCCAGTAGATGCAAAACTTGGGCAAAATAATTGCGCCAAAACTGAAACACTACAGTTTCAAACCTTACTAGGCTTTGTCCCTTACTGGTAACACGACTATGAGATTTAAATGGTTGCATATCGCGTTGGGTAGCCGTCAAGTAAATCGTTGTGGCTTTATTTCCACGGGGTATATGCATTTTTGCGATCATAGTATTTTAATTACCACCTCGAAAAAATAAAGTTGGGTAATTAATTATTTGTTTCCAGAATAAAATTATCACTCTGCAGCGGAGTGTGCGCTGATATGAAACTTCCTGCGAGGTTAAAATTGTGTGCCGGACCGAGACTCGAACTCAGGAAGGAAGGGGTTCTGTCGTTTGGGGGAAGAGGCCAAACAGCGTGGTCATCGGTCTCTTGTATTATTGAAGGACGGGGAAGGAAGTCGGCCGTGCCCTTTCAAAGGAGCAATCCCGGCATTTGCCTGGAGCGGTTTAGGGAAATAACGGAAAACCTAAATCAGGATGGTCGGGCGCGGGATGAACCGTCGTCCTCCCAAATGCGAGTCCAGTGTGCTAACCACTGCGCCACCTCGCTCGGTTAGGGAGGAGGGAAGGAGATGAGGTACGGGTTGAAATAAAGCTGGGAAGATGGGTCCTGAGTCGTGCTTGGGTGCTTGGGTGGCTCAGTCGGTTGAGCACTTGACCGCGAAAGGCAATGGCCCCGAGTTCGAGTCTCGGTCCGGTACGCGCTTTTAATCTGCCAGTTCATCTCGGCAGCTGCGCGGTCGGCGGCGCAGATTGTTAACCGACGGGGCCTGGCTTCGATTCCCGGCCGGGTCGGAGACTTTCCCTGCTCGGGCACTGGATGTTGTGCTGTCCTTACGTTGGTAGCGTCATAGCTGACATTGCACTATTGATCTGGCTATATGAGCACTTCCTAAAAGCCAATAAATTGAAGAAAAAAGTTTAAACTTTTTGTTTGTTTGCCAATACATTTGTGATGACTTGGTACGTATTGAATCTCCGTGCCCTGCGACATAGTCTAATACAAATGAATTAATTAGCGGCCTGGGTTGGCCTGAATAAGTTGCAACATTTCCGCTGCTGTTTTAAATGTATTATTGCTTGTTATACCACATTATTGAAGGCCTGCGCCGTTCATTTCGGGTCCTTCAGTGGCATACTAGACTACTGTTGTGCGGGATTTTTATTTAAACTTGCACGTCTCTTCAAACAATAAAAAAATTAAATACGTAACTTTGTATTCTCGAGATGGTACAGGGTGTTTCAAAAATGACCGATATATTTGAAACGGCAATAAAAACTAAACGAGCAGAGATAGAAATACACCGTTTGTTGCAATATGCTTGGGACAACAGTACATTTTCAGGCAGACAAACTTTCGAAATTACAGTAGTTACAATTTTCAACAACAGATGGCGCTGCGGTCTGGGAAACTCTATAGTACGATATTTTCCACATATCCACCACGCGTAGCAATAATATAGGGTAGTCTCTGAATGAAATTACCCGAAACCTTTGACAACGTGTCTGGCGGAATGGCTTCACATGCAGATGAGATGTACTGCTTCAGCTGTTCAATTGTTTCTGGATTCTGGCGGTACACCTGGTCTTTCAAGTGTCCCCACAGAAAGAAGTCACAGGGGTTCATGTCTGGCGAATTGGGAGGCCAATCCACGCCGTCTCCTGTATGTTTCGGATAGCCCAAAGCAATCACACGATCATCGAAATATTCATTCAGGAAATTAAAGACGTCGGCCGTGCGATGTGGCCGGGCACCATCTTGCATAAACCACGAGGTGTTCGCAGTGTCGTCTAAGGCAGTTTGTACCGCCACAAATTCACGAAGAATGTCCAGATAGCGTGATGCAGTAATCGTTTCGGATCTGAAAAATGGGCCAATGATTCCTTTGGAAGAAATGGCGGCCCAGACCAGTACTTTTTGAGGATGCAGGGACGATGGGACTGCAACATGGGGCTTTTCGGTTCCCCATATGCGCCAGTTCTGTTTATTGACGAAGCCGTCCAGGTAAAAATAAGCTTCGTCAGTAAACCAAATGCTGCCCACATGCATATCGCCGTCATCAATCCTGTGCACTATATCGTTAGCGAATGTCTCTCGTGCAGCAATGGTAGCGGCGCTGAGGGGTTGCCGCGTTTGAATTTTGTATGGATAGAGGTGTAAACTCTGGCGCATGAGACGATTCGTGGACGTTGGCGTCATTTGGACCGCAGCTGCAACACGGCGAACGGAAACCCGAGGCCGCTGTTGGATCACCTGCTGCACTAGCTGCGCGTTGCCCTCTGTGGTTGCCGTACGCGGTCGCCCTACCTTTCCAGCACGTTCATCCGTCACGTTCCCAGTCCGTTGAAATTTTTCAAACAGATCCTTTATTGTATCACTTTTCGGTCCTTTGGTTACATTAAACCTCCGTTGAAAACTTCGTCTTGTTGCAACAACACTGTGTTCTAGGCGGTGGAATTCCAACACCAGAAAAATCCTCTGTTCTAAGGAATAAACCATGTTGTCTACAGCACACTTGCACGTTGTGAACAGCACACGCTTACAGCAGAAAGACCACGTACAGAATGGCGCACCCACAGACTGCGTTGTCGTCTATATCTTTCACATCACTTGCAGCGCCATCTGTTGTTGTAAATTGTAACTACTGTAATTTCGAAAGTTTGTCCGCCTGAAAATGTACTGTTGTCCCAAGCATATTGCAACAAACAGTGTATTTCTATCGCTGCTCGTTTAGTTTTTATTGCCGTTTCAAATATACCGGTCATTTTTGAAACACCCTGTAAATAGAACTGCATGACTACCCGTCGTCAGCTGCGGTGCGTATTAGCCTCAGGGAGGCCTTTGGCGATAATTTCGAGCGTAGTGCTAGCGGGCTCATCTGCCGCTGCGAGGCGCTGCTGGGCCAGCGCTGGCTGCACGGCGTGGCGACGGGCAGGCGGGCGCCTCCGTCTCCGCTGCCGCCAACGCCGCCCTCGCCTTCAAATCCCCGAATTATTTTCCGCTAACGCCACCCTTATCGGCCATCCGCTGCCGCTCTGCTGTTTACACGCGCCCCCGTCTTGCACTGCTTCACGCCGCGGCGTATGACTTTGCTCGTTCGTATACTTGCGTTTCTCCACTACGCATGTACACTGCGTAACAACAAAAAGTGGATCACCCACACGAGGAGGAGGAAACGAAGCGAAACTTCACGGGTTGCGAGAGTATGTGACGATCATTCAGTGGTTACTAAATCGAGTCGAATTAAAAAGAAATTGGCAGTATGAGTCCACTTACCAGTATAACGTTACACAACTTCTGACCTGTATGTGTGCACTGATTCGGTTGGGAAGCTGTCGTAAAGCCGTTGTATCATCTCCTGAGGCCATCTAACCCATTATCGTTGTAACTGGTCCTTGATATCCTGGATTCTGGCACTGGGACAGTTGACGTCCGAGCAGGTTCAAATGGCTCCAAGCACTATGGGACTTAACATCTGAGGTCATCAGTCCCCTAGACTTAGAACTACCTAAACTTAACTAACCTAAGGGTCCGCAACTCGTGGTCGTGCGGTAGCGTTCTCGCTTCCCGCGCCCGGGTTCCCGGGTTCGATTCCCGGCGGGGTCAGGGATTTTCTCTCCCTCGTGTTGACTGGGTGTTGTGTGCTGTCCTTAGGTTAGTTAGGTTTAAGTAGTTCTAAGTTCAAGGGGACTGATGACCATAGATGTTAAGTCCCATAGTGCTCAGAGACATTTGAACCATGTTTTTTGAACTAACCTAAGGACATCACACACATCCACGCCTGAGGCAGGATTCGAACCTGCGACCGTAGCAGCCGCGTGGTTCCGGACTGAAGCGCCGAGCAGGTTACACACGTGTTCTGTAGGGGCAGATTTGGAGATGATGTTTATCGTGGGAGTACCTAAGCATCGCGTAGACAGTTCATAGGGAGCCGTAGCATTTGTGGATGAGAATTGTCCTGTTGAAAAGTGGCACTACGATACTGTTGCATGCGAGATATCACAATATAACGCAGGATGTTCAGAGTGCTATTAATCACTCTCATCCGTGACCTGAAGTCATACTTGATGGCATCCCACACTATGACTTGTAAGGATGGGATTCCTTCCCAGGTCAACACCATACTCGCCGTGGATGTTCATCCATGGAAGTGCAGTTCTGCCATTCACTGCTCTAAACGCACCCGTTTGTGTTGTGGTGTTAGCATCGGCCTACTCGTGGGACGGTAAAGCTCCTACTAGTTTCTGATCAATTGTGCGGATGACACAAATAGCTGCAGGAAGTCCATTGCACGATCTCGACTGGCAGCCGTGGATGTGAATGGTATACGATGTGCTTTGTGCACAATACGGTGATCCTCAACTGTAGTGGTCAGACATAGAGCCGACGAGTATAATTGCCTTCAGTATCCCCGGGCTATTGTCACGTCTAAGTGTCCCACGAAACTGTATATTGCACAATTCGACCACTCGACCAAATGGAGACCCACAATGAGATCCTTTTTACTCTCTCTCAGCTTCTGATAACGCGGTCTCACACGAGTAGGCAGTGTATACTTCTTCGTCACAGCAATCAGTCAACATATGACGCTGTTGGTACCCTGTCAGACATGGTAACAACACTAAACAACAAAAGCCTGATGGATGTTCTACCTGTCCCAGAGAATTGCAGCTCTAATAATTTACAGACCTACTGATGATGTGCACTAAGTTACATCGGCATCCTAGCCTGTCTTCTGGCTGCTTGACTTATTTTGTTAGACAGCGCAGATTACTACATTCAAGAAGGTGCGCAAATGATCGTGTAGCACAAAGTCAAATTTGAATTTCTCTCGGCGTATCTAACGTTGTGTAAAGTCCTAAATTACCACTACAATGCACAAATGAAACGAGCCTAGCCCAATCAGACACCAAAAGATGACGTAAGCAGAAAAAAACACACATCGCACACAGCATTTGCATCACTGATGTGTGGTTTTGGAAACCCAGCTCACCCTCAAATTCAGAGCTTATGGAGCTCCCTTCGCATTGGTTTGGTGCTGACAGAGTTCGCAGATGCGGCATTGAATTCTGCAGTGACTTTCGCAGCTGTCCTCCTCTTATTTTTCGTCACAATCCTCTTCAATGCCGGCCGGGGTGGCCAAGCGCTTAAAGGCGCTACAGTCTGAAACCGCGCGACCGCTGCGGTCGCAGGTTCGAATCCTGCCTTGGGCATGGATGTGTGTGATGTCCTTAGGTTAGTTAGGTTTAAGTAGTTCTAAGTTCTAGGGGACTGATGTCACGATCACGGATGATGTTTTCCCCTGAATGCAGTATGAATCATCGATACGGTGCGTCTTGAAACACCAAACACTTCGTCCACCTGGGTTACAGAAGCAGCCACCACACGACCATCAACAATTTGCTCTCGTTCGAATTCACTTAGCTCCTACATAATGCAATCACAAATTCTATAATTCACTCAGAACTACACAAAATACTGTTCTGACCACGACTGACATTTGCAGTGAATTGGGGCCATTGCACAGGTACCGTTCTTGGTCAAGTACTATGGCGCCACCTGCAGCCTTGAGTAGTGTATTTATGTTCAAGCATGCATTTTTCTCTGCGTTTCCATATTTTCGTCCAACCCCGTATATAAGTGGAGAAGAGACGAATGGTGAATTCTCCTTGCGAAGATACAGGCAAAAAATGGAGAAATCCATTGTTATAAGCTATTTTGACAGAGCGGAGTTCTCATTATCCGGCGCCTGGGAAAGAGTATCTCGAAAACGGCGAAGCTCGTCGGCTGCCCTTGTGATCATCTTTTGGAAAGTGGTTGATTGGCGGTGAAACAACGAACACGCGACAAGGTGTTGAACATCCATGCCTCATCACAGAGCACGGAGGCCGGAGGTTTGCTCGCTCTGAAAGCAGGGCAGGTGGCGATCAGTGGCAGATCTGACGAGAGATTACGCTGGTACGTTGTGGAACATGGGGCTCCGTAACCGACGACCCCAACATTTTCCCACGTTGACCCAACGACATCGTCAGTTACGACTGAGTGGCCTCGACATAATCGAGAATGGACAGTGGATCAAAGGTCGCATGAATCACATTTCTTTTTACACCAGGTCGATGGTCGTATTCGGATACATCGCCATCTAGGCGAACGGCTGCTAGAAACCTGAATGCTCCACGGACACAGTCTCATGGGCTCAATATTACGTTATTGGGCTCATTCATATGGGCTTCCATGGGATTGTGGTGTTAATAGGAAGTTCCATGACTGTCGTGGACTACGTGAACATTATTGTGGACCACTTAAATCCCTAATTGGTCGATGTCTCGACGACGGCGATGGCCTCATTTAGCGGGATAAATTCGAGGCAAATTATAAAGTACACTCATGCTCATAAATTAAGGATAATTGTAGAATGTGGTACCACGCAACGTGGCAGTACCAAAAACTGGGGCTAATAATATAGGCACATAGGGAACACACACGACACAGATCTGTAAGTCCACGGTATTGGTGATAATTTGAGAAAACCGTCCAGAAACACATGTGATACAAAACTCCACTGTTTCCTGCGCATGTACCCCCACATCAATATGTGATATGATCACCATGCACACGTACACAGGCCGGACAACGGGTTGGCATACTCTGGAGCAGGTGGTCGAGCAGCTGCTGGGGTATACCCTCCAATTCTTGCACCAGTGCCTGTCGGAGCTCCTGAAGTGTCCTAAGGGTTTGAAGATGTGCAGTGATACGTCGACCGGAAACATCCCAGACGTGCTCGATGGGGTTTAGGTCTGGAGAACAGGCAAGCCACTCCATTCGCCTGATATCTTCTGTTCCATGGTTCTTCTCCATGATGTCAGCTCGGTGGGGCCGTGCGTTATCATCCATCAGGAGGAAGGTAGGACCCACTGCACCCCTGAAAAGGCGGACAGACTGGTGCAAAATGACGTCCCGATACACCCGACCGGTTACAGTTCCTCTGTCGAAGACATGCAGGGGTGTACGTGCAGCAATCATAATCCTACCCCACTCCATCAAACCATGACCTCTATACAGGTCCCTTTCAAGGACATTAGGGGGTTGGTATCTGGTTCCTGGTTCACGCCAGATGAAAACCCGGCGAGAATCACTGTTCAGACTATACCTGCATTCGTCCGTTGACATAACCTGGGACCACTGTTCTAATGACCATGTACTGTGTTCTTGACACCAGGCTTTACGGGTACTCCTGTGACCAGGGGTCGGTGGAATGCACCTTGCAGCTCTCCGGGCGAATAATCCATGTCTGTTCAGTCGTCTATAGACTGTGTGTCTGGAGACAACTGTTCCAGTGGGTGCGGCGAGGTCCCGAGCAAGGCTACCTGCAGTACTCCGTGGCCGTCTGCTGGCAGTAATGGTGAGATATCGGTCTTCTTGTGGTGTTGTACACTGTCGACGTCCCGTACTGTAGCGCCTGGACACGTTCCCTGTCTGCTGGAATCGTTGCCATAATCTTGAGATCACACTTTGTGGCACACTGAGGGCCCGTGCTACGATCTGCTGTGTTTGACCAGCCTCCAGTCGCCGT
This sequence comes from Schistocerca cancellata, assembly GCF_023864275.1. Taxonomy (NCBI): domain Eukaryota; kingdom Metazoa; phylum Arthropoda; class Insecta; order Orthoptera; family Acrididae; genus Schistocerca; species Schistocerca cancellata. The sequence continues at coordinate 204,875,749 of NC_064629.1, read as the reverse complement.
AGTATTCTATCCCTCATAACGTCATCAACATGTGTTCTTTGAGCCATTTTCAACACACATTCACTATTAGGACGACTGAAAACGTCTGCACACTTAGTCGCTGCACCGTACTCTGACATGCACCAACACACCTCTGCGTATGTGGGCTGCTGCCAGCGCCACCGTGCGACGACCGCAGGTCAAATGCACTGCATGGTCATCCCCCGAGTTGATTTAAACCTGCAAACCGCCCACCAGAGCGTTATTTCACCATGTATCAGCATTATCCTTTCTTTATGAGCATGAGTGTAGTTGGCAGTATGAGCCCTATTATCAATATGACGTTGCAATGCCTCTGGCTTGGATACATCAATGCATCTCTCAGCATGATGACAGGGTTTACTTCAGTGATTACCAAAGCGAGTCAAATTTACAAAGAATTTGGCAGTTGAGTCAACTTCTCAGTATGACGTTGCCTCCCTTAGGCCTGGCTGCATCATTCTGCATGATAACTATTAGTGTCACAAGGCTAGAATCGTGTTACAATTGGTTGAAACTCAGTTTATGTCTTAGCTATGGGTATTAAATACTAATGAGTGAACAAGTAGCATTAACTTTGTCCAATTGTTGCTCGACCAGGGAGGCACTAGGATTCCACGGAGGATTTAAGCTTAAACCTCCGTCTCTGTGTATAAGACCAGCCGCTAGTTTAATCTCAGCAGATTCCTTAATATCACTGCCGGCCGGTGTGGCCATGCGGTTAAAGGCGCTTCAGTCTGGAACCGCGTGACCGCTACGGTCGCAGGTTCGAATCCTGCCTCGGGCATGGATGTGTGTGATGTCCTTAGGTTAGTTAGGTTTGATTAGTTCTAAGTTCTAGGCGACTGATGACCTCAGAAGTTAAGTCGCATAGTGCTCAGAGCCATTTGAACCTTAATATCACTAACCTAGTAACTGGAAGTGCATGCCCAGAATCTCTGTGTTGCCATACTGCAATAGATGGCAGGTATCAAGGAAACGCTATGCAGTCGCAGATTTGCTAGCCTGTTGTATGTGTGTGTGACGCTTATGCAGTATATACAGGTCTTGATGATCTGATCGACATATGATTTGCTTCGGCTGAATGGAATACGGTAGACTTACCCCCTCCCCTTATGCGAACCAAGATTAACTACTTAAATTCTGCGTAGAATCCTGCTCCAAACAACAGACGGACAGAGTTAGCGCTACTTGCTGGCTCGTTACTACTTAATATTTCCCTGTCGATAACGTCCGACAGTTGCTTTCTGGTTGACGTAGCCCCTCCTACTAACGGTTTAAGTTTTCTTAAAATAGCCACATCTCGTTTCATTTGTGCCTCGATAATGAGGAGGTGATCACTTGTCGAAATAGCGGTAGTTGAAGTAAAAGTTATCTAGCTGTTTGTTCGTAAGTTTTTTGAACACTGTGTAGCATAGTTTCCACGCCAGCAGTTACATCTTGAGTGTAAGTCCTGATCGAACAGAGTGCGTTTCGTTTTCCGTAGTTTTCTTATTTTCCTTAAGGTGAATAATTTAACATTTCGATCGCGAGTGGTAGTAAGCTTTCCTATAAAGTACACACATACTGCAAAATCTGAATACCACTACTTTATCCTGTTATACCTAATTACCACCAGCGATGACTTGAAACTTGATTATTGTATATGCGTCCAGTTCTTGATAACATTCTTGATATAATTCAAGACACTAGTTTGGCCAACTTGGTTCAGACACAAATAACTGTTTTAACTGGAAAAGGAGCCAGTAGTTGAGGTAATTCTCAAAAGACACGTGGTTCATTACTTAAGGATGTGGTAATTGCAAATAATCTGTTCGTGTATGAAATTTATGGTTGACTACATGAACATGTGTAAAAGCAGCGTAAGCATCTATTGAGTGTACGTAACATCACTGGATTGCATATTGCAAGCATGTGTTATATCCATCACACTGCCCATTACTAACCTTTCTAAAATGAAGTAAATTCCACTGCTGATTCTTGCTACTATTATTGTTATTAATAGTTATTATTCTCATTCCATTCTCGTTTCGGCTTTTTAACGCTAAACGGATTTTTATGTGTTATAATAGAATAGTGTGGATGCATGATGACAAATTACATGATCGTGTTTTGTAGATAAAATTAACAGAAGGCCAACGCCGATTACTTGCTCCATCCTTCCAGAGATAAGCGAGTGTTTCGTTCCTAAAGTCCTCGATGGAAGCCACGTAATCCTTTGCTGAAACTTCCTCGCCGCCCTACCCTACACCTGAGTTACGTTTACACAGAGTGAGGTGGGATACTGGAAATTCCTTTCAGAGGACCGAGGAGTCGCAGTGGCATGGGCAGACGATTTGTTTCCGGGAAGTGAGGTGTGGGAGAGGGGGGGGGGGGACCCTCAGTTGGTTTAACATCTCTTCGATGTTGTCACCGGTACTGGCGGTTAGGTGAGATGATAAAAAGCCTGAAGAAAGCGGAAGTGACTTAAAATACAAACTCAGTGTCTTAATTACTGTACCTTCTCGGTCATTCGTATCGAGTCACCGCTGTTATCTTGCCACGATGTCTTGAATTGTTCCTTATACTGTAGCACTGTAGCTCCTTATAAAGAAAGCTACTTATCGAAGACACTACCAACAACAAACTGATAGGCTTATTTTGACACCAAGTGTGTGCGATTTATCATGAGCGAAAAGTGAAGCAAATTCTTTGTACAGTACATGTGGAACATATTGACACTTTACGTCAAAGTACGTTAATTTATATCTGTGAACCGTGAAGACAATACATAACCAGCACTCCCAGGTGATTAACCTGTCACTGCAGTATACACGTCAAATACTGCCAACGGTCGTCTGTCATATAAAAACGTAATTTTATTCTAAATCGCGGGATGTATAGGAACTATGCTGCCAGTAACTATCATTTCCATGATTCAGCCTTCGTACTTAAAAAATGACGGAACACTCTGATGTTGTACATAGAGAAGGTGCATTAGGAATTAAAGTTTCATCTACACGGCCTGATAAAAAAGTGAAGCACCTGTAAGGAGTGGAGGAACGAAATGAAACTTTGCAGGTTGCGACGGTATGTGATGTTCTTTCAGGAATTACAAAGTCGAGTCAAATCTTCAAAGAACTTGCCACAACGAGTCCGCTTCTTAATATGACGTTGTACGTCCTCTGGCGTGGATGCAAGCGCTGATTCGGTCGGGAAGGGATTCATATCGACATCGCATCCTCTCCTGAGGCGAACTGGCTCACACTTGCTGTAATTGGTCCTTGACATCATAGACTCTAGCACTGGGACGGAGATGAGTCTCAACTGGTCCCATACATGTTCTGTCGGGAACAGATCTGGCGATCTTGCAGGTCACAGGGATATGTCAACCCACGCAGATAGATTACACAAACAAATACCAAATGTGGACGATCATTGTCCTGTTGAAAAATGGCAGCAGGACGTATGATATCCGTGACATATCGTTGTGCAGTCTTATTTCCCTCCGTCACTACTATCCGTGATGTGAAGTCATACCCGATGGCTTCCCACACCACGACAGCGTCTCTGCGAAACGTAGGATGCATGCGGCCTATACACAGGTCTCCGCCATGTTCACCGACGATGGTCAACCGGGATAGTGCAGAACCGCGATTCATTGCTGAACACAATGAGACGTCATTCATCTGCAGTCTGTGTTTACCGGTCACAGTATCACTCCAAACGCAGCCGTTTGTTTTGTGGTGTTGATGAGAGCCTATGCATGTAAAGGTGATTTCCTAGTACTGGTGTTCCTAGTCTCCAATCAATGGTATGGGATGACACAGAATGTTGCTGGCAGCTTATTACTTATTCTCGGATGGCAGGGCAGATGTGAAGGGAATGCGATGTACTCGGTGCATACTATGGAGACCCTGCCCTTGTGGTGGTCAGGCGTGGCCTACCGGGACCTGGCCAACGAATGTGACTGCTGTCACCGTTCCCAAGTTATCCAACATCGGGCTGCTGTCACACTCCAGTGCTCCACATATCTGGATATTGCGCGATTCGACGACACAGACAAATGGAGATGCGCAATGAGGCCCATTTAAAACTCTGTCAGGTGCTAATAATATGTCTCACACGACTATGCGAACCTACCAGGCCTAGTAACAACACTAGGCTCGAGCAACACTTTTACACTCTGCTGCAGAGAGCTGCAATTCTATCATTTACATAACCGCCGATAGTGTGTACACTGACATCCGACCATGTCTCTTTGGTGCTTAACTTTGTTCTTCGCGCAGTCTATGAAGGTAAGAAAACAGGAATTATTTTGGCGTCAAAAACAAATGATGGGAGAAAGCTACTTTTATTTTTGTCTCTAATCAGTTATTACGTAAGACATATACGTTGCACACAGAGATGGTGGGAAATGGTCATAATCTCGAGGGAGACGACTTTTTTTACATCCACTCAACATTAGCCAAGCCGTGTTCGTGTATGGGTCATATGTCATAAATAGGCAATGTTGCATACCCTTTGGTTTACAAAAAAATCTGTTATTGGGTTTCAGGAGTATCCTCGTCCTAGATTTACCATGAAGTGAGTTAAGCCCTATTTAGGCGAAGTGAATAGGAAAAACGCTTCGTGCAGATCTCTGATTAAAAAGTACTTTCGTTCAATTTAAATTATTTTTCCTCGTAATTTTTCGTAGAAAGCTCTATATAAAAAAGTTTTCAACGTTCTTAGTTTTGTGGCTCAGAAACTGGGTAAAGTGTGCTGCAGCTTCGAATTAGCTTTCCGTTTCCAGTGACATCGTCGTCGACAGGACGTTAAAACCTGATCTCCCCTCCTTCCTAAGGAACTACTTTTGTTACCGTAGTTTCTCGGTAAACTCTAAACTTCCTACCTTCCTTCTCTCACCAAATTCCTTTCAGATTTAACGAGATAACGCGTAAACTCAGTATACTGAAAACGATCACACGTGTTCAGTCGAATTGTCCTTTACTTCAGGATTATTACTTATACTGCAATGAGACCTCTCCCTACAGCTACCAAATGAAAAATGCTTTGAGGATTGTCGTACCAACTATATTGAGAAAATGATTCGTCTTTCTCCGGACAGCCGGCCGGTGTAGCCGAGCGGTTCTAGGCGCTTCAGTCCGGAACCGCGCGACTGCTACGGTCGCAGGTTCGAATCCTGCCTCGGGCATGGATGTGTGTGATGTATTTAGGTTAGTTACGTTTAGGTAGTTCTAGGGGACTGATGACCAGAGATGTTAAGTCCCATAGTGCTCAATTTTTTTTCTCCGGACAAGGAAAGGTTTGTAACGTTTATCTGATGTTACAGTCCAGTAGCATTATTACCAAACCGCTATTTGTTTATTCTCCACCTGTAGTTCGTGACAAACATCTTTGAAAGCATAAATATGTGTTTTTCATCATTATAGCGCTCTTTCAGGCATTTCTGATGTGTTGACTAAATGTTAGCTACTCCTTATTTAAAGTACATTAATATGTCACATACTAGTATTTATAAAATAACTTCTATTCTTTACAACAAGAATACAAAGAGAATTAAGTATATAACTTTGGTATATAGCACCGGTATGAGTGCTTAATGCATCAGGGCGTTGTGGGGCAGTGCTTAACACACATCACTCGCGTTCTAGGAGAGCAGCGTTCATATCCCGGTCTAGTCATCCTGTCGTCTGAATTCTGCCGTTTCCCTCAACCACGAAAAACTTGAAAAGTCCTCCCGCGCCTTTCCATTGCATCCTTGTCTGATTCACGCATGTGATCCAGTTCTAATTACATTGGCTGACAAACCGGGTGAAGCGCCCAGAAGATATCTGCGGTATGTAAATAATTAGTGTTGCAATTCTACGAAACAGTTGTGGTCCAGCTTCCCTCAGGAGAGAATACAACGGCTTTATGACGCCATTCTCAGCCAAATCGATGGATACACTCATGGCAGCGTGATGCAACGCCATACTGATAAGTGGAATCTTACTGTCACCTTTTTTTACAAATTTTACTTGATTTGGAATCACTGAAGTAACATCACATATCCTCCCAACCTGTGAAGTTTCACTTCGTTCCTCCTCTCCTTCTGGGTGCTTCACTTTTTTTCTTCTTTTTGCCAGGAAGCATTGTCTTCAGCAATCACCGGAGAGGTGAGGATGGAAATTAAGAACTGAGAGGCGTTGTATCAAAGGTGACACACAGGCTCATGTTCTGGGAGACCGTTTACATTATCGGTCTTGTGTTTCGTGCACTGCTCCTTTTTCCTTCTTGTTGCGCCCCGCAGATTTATGTGGTTCATGTTTCATTCTACAATGAGTAAACAACCCATCATTTGCCAGCTAAGGACCGAAATCGACTGAGTTACCTAGTTTATTTGAACGGAAAAAACTGTTGTAAAACAAGTATTCATTTTTGCCTAAGATCTTATACATTTGTAATTAATTTATCAATTCAGATAAGCTAACACCCTTGTAGAGAAAATATTTATATTCATTTTCAAATATAAGTGTAGTTTTCTGGTTTCCCTGAAAATGAAATTAATCTGTCCATAACCTAGTAAACAGGAATAGCTGTTATTGGTGTATAGTACGCACCACGACTTACTGATGACATTTACTGTTGGAATACCGACAGCATGCGTCTGAAAACGAACCAGGCAGTATATTAAATATTACAATATCTATCTCGCGAAATTACTGTGTAGGTAAAAATTACACAAATTAGCGTTATATGGAAGTTTATGCGTCGGATTAGAATGAATCCTTCTCCACAAGCTTATTGACGATTGTTTGCTGAGTTCAAAAAGAAGATATCTACTGTTTATATAAAAAACTGAAGTTTAGCATACAACTGAAACCGAAGCAAAGACAGGATTATTCTTGTACAATCCATCGATAAATCTGGTAAAGGGTACCTTCTGTCAGAGCTACGCGTTGAAGAGTGGTCACTGATTTAAGTAGGCAAGACGCCGATGCGGATTTAAGCGACGAGCAGTGGTCAGGATGGTCACTGACTGCGTGTAGCCATTAGAAGCAAACGCCGTGGAAAACTAAGTGGCGGGATCCTTCTGCATGAGGACGCGCGCCCCCTCGCGGAAAGACTCAGCAGTCAGCACATGCGGCCGGGCGCAGCACTTCCGCGTCGCTGCCCGCAGAGCTCTGCGAGAAACATAACCTCCCAGGCTACCACTTACACGGGAAGGGTGAAAAACCGAGGGACCGTCTCACTCGTGTCAAGTGCGCTACTTCACAAACAGTAGAAAATCGCTTAGGAATCTTGGCCATTCTACTCTAACATTTTAGTTGATAACGTGATAAACGCACTGTACGAGGACTATTCTTCACAGGTACGAGGGCCCTTCCATTACTAAGGTCCGGTCGGTCACGAAATGGTAACCACAGTGATAATCCGATTAAGCTTTGCACAGTTGTGCTGGGCAGTGTCTCCAGTGTGCCTGTCGATAGTTTCACGGCGCTATTTTCAGTTCTGAGCGTACAGTGAGCAGGTAAAGATGCCTAGGAAATACAATGAAGAGCCAAAGAAGCTGATACACCTTCCTGATATCGTGTAGGGCTCCCGCGACCACGCAAAAGTGCCGCAACACGACCCGACTAATGTCTGAAGTAGTACCGAAGGGAACTGACACCATGAATGCTGCAGGGCTGTTCATAAATCCATAAGAGCACGAGGGGATGGAGATCTCTTCTGAATAGCACTTTGCAAGACATCCCAGATATGCTCAATAATGTTCATCTCTGGGAATCTGGCGGCCAGCGGAAATGTTTAAACTTAGAAAAGTGTTCCTGCAGTCAATCTGTAGCAGTTCAGGACGTGTGGGGTGGCGCATTGTCCTGCTGAAAATGCCCAAGTTCATCGGAGTACAGAATGGACATAAATGGATGCAGGTGATCAGACAGGATGCTTATGTACGTGTTACCTGTCAGAGTTGTATCAGTGGTCCCATATCACTCCAACTGCACCCGCCCCACACTATTACAGAGTCACCATCAGCTCGAACAGTCCCCTGCTGACATGCAGTGTCCATGGATTCATAGGTTCTCTCCATACCCGTTCACGTCCGTCCCCTCCATACAATTTGAAACGAGATTCTTCCGACCAGGAAACATGTTTCCAATCATCTGCAATCCATTGTCGGTGTTGACAGCCCAGACGAGGCGTAAAGGTTCGTATCGTGCAGTCATCAATGGTATACGAGTATCGCATCGATGATGTTTCGTTAAATGGTTCGCACGCTGACACTTGCTGATGGCCCAGGATTGAAATCTGCAGCAATTTGCGGAAGGATTGCACTTCTGTGACGTTGAAAGGTTATCTTCAGTCGTCGTCGGTTCAAAATGGCTCTGAGCACTATGGGGCTTAACATCTGAGGTCATGAGTCCCCTAGAACTTAGAACTACTTAAACCTAACTAACCTAAAGACATCACACACATCCATGCCCAAGGCAGGATTCGAACCTGCGACCGTAGCGGTCGCCCGGTTCCAGACTGTAGCGCCTAGATCCGCTCGGCCACCCCGGCCGGCAGTCGTCGTTGGTCCCGTCCTGCAGGATCTTTTTTCAGCCGCAGCGATGTTGGAGATTTGATGTTTCACCTGATTCCTGATATGGTCGTACGGGGAAATCCCCACTTCATCGCTACCTCGGAGCTGCTGTGTCGCATCGCTCGTGCGCCGACTATATCATTGCATCAAAGGTCACTTAAATCTTGATAACCTGCCACTGTAGCAGCAGTAACTGATCTAACAACTGCGCCAGACACGTGTTGTCGTATATAGGCGTTACCGACCGCAGCGCCGTATTCTGCCTGTTCACATGTCGCTGTATTTGAATACGCATGCCTATACCAGTTCCTTTGGCGCTTCAGCATAGTATAAGTGCCAGATGAGCAATTTCGCCTGAATTCATGCAGCCCACACAACGTAACTATCATGCATTTCGTACTTCATGACAATTCTTGGTCGCGCACTGCAGAGGCAATGAAGACGCTTATGCAGCTCATGTGGAGCTACGGCGATAGAACAACAGCCAATCAGCGACGAGCGCGCCGAAGTGTGTACTTGCCTTAGCTAACACCTGTTATGCTAAGGACCGCAGTTAGTAATTAAATTAGCTAAAGATAATGGTTTGAGCTACATAGTCATATCTAAGTAATCTTATCGATGGCAGGCAACGTTACACGCAAATTTCCGTGAGGTTTACTGAGTGAAGTATGACTATTAAATCAGTTACGCTTTAGGTACCGTAATACCATTAATTTGTTACGATAATAAGCTGTAGTGCAGAAACAACGTGCTTACAGTACCACAAGTCGACGATCTCGTTTTGGAGACTCTATTCCATGCCACACCGTATAACAACGGCCACTAGCTTCAGAGAGTACTGACGTATTGTTAGCTGGATAGTGCGAGATCGTACAGAGGTGTAACGTACCTTGAGTGAGGAAATGGACTTATTTCTAACAAGACAAGTGGCCAAACGAACAACTGAACTACGTCTGAAGCACTGCAGACTCTCAGCACGGCGCCCATTGTTGCGGCTTTCCTTGACGCAGCAGCAAACAGTGCTGTGACGGAAGTGGTGCAGCCAATGATACCACTGGATACAGTATGACGTCATTTTTTCAGACAAATCCCGATTCTTCGTACACCATCGCGATGAACTTATCCGTGTACGGAGGCTTCAACGAGAACGAACATTGCCAGATTGTGTTCATCGTCATCATGTGGGCCCAGCATCTGGGGTGTTTGTATGATACACCATCGGGTATACAAGGTACACAAGAGGATGACCTCTGGCTCACATAACCGGTAGTTTGGACAGTAGCCGCTACATTTCCGATGTGTGAAGGCCTATACCTGTACCCTATCTCTGAGGTCTCTATGTTGTTATATTCCAGTAAGATTGCCAAAGACCGCTTGTTGCCACAGCTGTTTTGACTTACCTCTATACAGAGCGTGTTAGATATTGCCCTGATCAACAAATATCCGGATCTCTTACACGTTGAGAACTTCGGGTCGTGGGTTGCTGAAACGGCCGAGCGGCTCTAGGCGCTTCAGTGCGGAAACGCGCTGCTGCTACGGTCGCAGGTTCGAATCCTGCCTCGGGCATGGATGTGTGTGATGTCCTTAGGTTAGTCAGGTTTAAGTAGTTTCTAAGTCTAGGGGATTGATGACCTCAGATGTTGAGTCCCATAATGCTTAGAGCCATTTGAACCATTTGAACCATTTGTTTCCGAAACAGGAGCGCCACCACTGACCACTCACTGTGATTGATGAACTCTGGAGTGGAGCTGAACTACGTGGGGAGTTCAATAAGTAATGCGTCACATTTTTTCTGAAAGCAGGTTGATCTTATTCAAATGGTTCAAATGGCTCTGAGCACTATGGGACTTAACATCTTAGGTCATCAGTCCCCTAGACCTTAAAACTACTTAAACCTAACTAACCTAAGGACATCACACACATCCACGCCCAAGGCAGGATTCGAACCTGCGACCGTAACAGTCCCGCGGTTCCGGACTGCAGCGCCTAGAACCGCACGACCACCGCGGCCGGTTGGTTGATTTTATTCAGTATTTCGATACACCAAATTATTCACCACTCTTTTGGCTATTTTTGAACATAATCTCCATTAATGCGACGGTCTTACGCAACCTCACTAGGAGGGCCTGTATGCGTGCATGGTACCACTATATTGGTCGACTGCGAGGTCCGGACTGTAGGGTGGATGAGGAGGAACAGTCCAAAACAGCTTTGTGAGCTCGTTTCGGGTTCACAGACTTGTGTGAGGCCTAATTTTTGATCCGTTGATCACCGCGAATGAGAGAATCCGCAACTTCTAACATTGGAGGAGTCACAGCTGTGTGCAGCCGGCCGGTATGTCGGAGATCGGACAAGTTTGCGCGACCGTGTTGCCATGGTTACAAACGCCTCACCCAATGACTCACCCTACTTTTTTTCTCTAACAGGTCACCATAAACAACCTGCAAGTCCAAATGAATATCTGTGATGCTCTGCTTTGCCGCCAAAAGAAACTCAATGGCAAATACTTGGAACGCACCTCCGTTACACACGCCGTTGTGAAGGTTACTTGTAGTGCCGCCACAAATCGGAACTTCATGAAACTGCAGTGGCTCCAGTGGGAATATTTCACGATGTTCCACAACAAATTCCACATTTTTTTCAACCGAAATTGGTCTAGAATAAAAATGTTGTATTACTTACTGAAGGCCCTCATAGCAATGAATGATCTACCCGCGTCTGTCATCCGAACTGCGATTGACTTGTAGGTCAGCTGCGTTATAGCAGAGGTGGCAACTCTATGCACTAAAGTTCGCACTCCGCATACCCCCAAATCTCTTACAGATTTAATAATGCACTTTATTACTACATTGTACTACTATAAACAGGTATATTATGGTTATTTGTTATCCTTCCTAGAGTTCTAAATTTGAGGTCGAGCAGCGTATAATAAAGCCAAGGAATACTAATACAATGCTGCTACCAAGCAACAGAAAAGTTTTACCTGGTGTGTGGTGTTTGTACGTTAATGAAGCGTCCCACACTATAACGAATGTTACGTATATGCTGCACGGAACAGACTAATCACTGAACCTATATACACTACTGGCCATTAAAATTGCTACACCACGAAGATGACGTGTTACAGACGCGAAATTTAACCGACAGGAAGAAGATGCTGTCTTAGGCAAATTATTAGCTTTCCAACCGATTTCTCATACACAAACAGCAGTTGACAGGCGTTGCCTGGTGAAACGTTGTTGTGTGCCTCATGTAATGAGGAGAAATGCGTACCATCACGTTTCCGACTTTGATAATGATCGGATTGTAGGCTACCGCGACTGTGGTTTATCGTATCGCGACATTGCTGCTCGGGTTGGTCGAGATCCAATGACTGTTAGCAGAATATGGAATCGGTGGGCTCAGGAGGGTAATACGGAACGCCGTGCAGGCATCTTATCCGCATGGCTGTAACGGATCGTGCAGCCACGTCTCGATCCCTGAGTCAACAGATGGGGACGTTTGCAAGACAACAACCATCTGCACGAACAGTTCGACGACGTTTGCAGCAGCATGGACAATCAGCTTGGAGACCATGGCTGCGGTTACCCTTGACGCTGCATCACAGACAGGAGCGCCTGCGATGGTGTACTCAACGACGAACCTGGGTGCTCGAATAGCAAAACGTCATTTTTTCGGATGAATCCGGGTTCTGTTTACAGCACCATGATGGTCGTATCCGTGTTTGGCGACATCGCGGTGTACGCACATTGGAAGCATGTATTCGTCATCGCCATACGGGCGTATCACCCGGCATGATGGTATGGGGTGCCATTGGTTACACGTCTCGGTCACCTCTTGTTCGCATTGACGGCACTTTGAACAGTGAAAGTTACATTTCAGATGTGTTACGACCCGTGGCTCTACCCTTTATTCGATCCCTGCGAAACCCTAAATTTCAGCAGGATAATGCACGACCGCATGTTGCAGGCCCTGGACGGGCCTTTCTGGATACAGAAAATGCTCGACTGCTGCCCTGGCCAGCACATTCTCCTGATCTCTCACCAATTGGAAACGTCTGGTCAATGGTGGCCGAGCAACTGGCTCATCACAATACGCCAGTCACTACTCTTGATGTAATGTGGTATCGTGTTGAAGATGCATGGGCAGCTGTACCTGTACACGCCATCCAAGCTCTGTTTGACTCAATGCCCAGGCGTATCAAGGCCGTTATTACGGCCAGAGGTGGTTGTTCTGGGTACTGATTTCTCAGGATCTACGCTCCCAAATTGCGTGAAAATGAAATCACGTGTGCCGGCCGAAGTGGCCGTGCGGTTCTAGGCGCTACAGTCTGGAGCCGAGCGACCGCAACGGTCGCAGGTTCGAATCCTGCCTCGGGCATGGATGTGTGTGATGTCCTTAGGTTAGTTAGGTTTAATTAGTTCTAAGTTCTAGGCGACTGATGACCTCAGAAGTTAAGTCGCATAGTGCTCAGAGCCATTTGAACCATTTTTTGAAATCACGTGCCAGTTGTATTATATATTTGTCCAATGAATACCCGTTTATCATCTGCGTTTCTTCTTGGTGTAGCAATTTTAATGGTTTTAATGTCCAGTAGTGTATTTTTATAATCAATTCATATCAAATTATAAATAAAATTTTATATTACACGTTAGAAGTATTTCAGTTTAACTTTTTTTCCATTACTGTTACAATTAAGATCCATGAGTTCTTACAACTAACGCATTCGGTCTTCATTCTAGGTAATTTTGATATTTCCAGTGCCTAATAGGAACATGGTTCGAAAAGAGATATTATGTTCGTGATTTTTAGAGAAAATTTCTAGGCCTAGTTATGAAGACTTACTATCTTTATGATAATACACATGTAAGCAATGGGAAACATATGCAGGAGTCATTAGCTAAGCAGTGGCAGCGCGCAGCAGAGCAGCGATAGTGGTCCTTATTGATTGCGCCCCGTCGCCACTGTACATCCCCGGCGCCGCTGCTGCCTGCCGGCTCCTTTAATCTGGTATCGCCTATTCTTTCGCCGGCGACATAACGCCCCCGCGACCCTCCGACCTGCTCGCCCTCAGGCACATTTATTTATTTCGCTCTTCCCCCTGTTTTCCTGCACCGCCGTTCTCTCGGACTTTCGGCTCAGTGTATATCACTGTTCCTCTACTTTCCTTTATTTTATTGTTGCACAATGCATAGGCAATTACAGACACTGTTACAAACGTTAGACGAAAATGTTACACTTTTTTCAACAACGTCAGACGTGTTTATTACATGAAGAGTTTTTCAGTTACATTCATATCGTTTTGAATGGAAGAAAAAAATAATAATTTCAAACAATTTTTGTGCACTGAAGGCATACGATGACACTTGAAATACATAATAATTAAAATTATTATTACTAGTGTATATCGTTATATTGAAAAAAGCATAATGACTTTGTCAGATGGCGTTTTAGCCCTCCAGTGTTAGTCCTATGTAGAGTTGTAAAACTACTGCTGTCTACTGTAGATTATCGTAAGCAAGCATAGGCTACAGTAGGCTTCGTAGTAACTTTGGTCAGCTAAGGTGGTACAGGCATTACCTGTGTGGAAGGTGTGTTGCATATACACCTAGCGTTACCTCATAACGATCACTTTCTTTGTGTATGCGATCAGCATCCTATAAGTTTTCTGTCAAAACCAGAAGTGTTGAACCGTCCAGAAACTGAGCGAGGATATATAAACGGCAGGCTACCCTTAACCTACTGATCATTTTTGTTCGACATAGGTATCCTCCTGTCCATTGCTTCAAAGTGAACCATAGTTACAGCAAAATTGAAATTTTCAGTGTTTAATTCAGGTTTTATTCGAGAATTGCTGGTTTGTAACATGAAACAGAAGTATGTTGTAGTAAAAAGAAATGAAAAAAATGCAGATTTATCATACAGCACTAAAAAGCGTAATTTTCTCAAGGAAAAAAATTAAATAAAAAATACCTGCAAAACAAAAATATATCAAACATCACTTCAACACTTCATCGAATTGATGTAAAACATGTTTCTGTTATTAATAAACAACTTTCGTGTTTATCAATAACAACAAGAAACTCTTGCCTTTGATCATGATGAAGAACGTTCTACTGAGTGCAAAATAGCAACAAAAATTATATACAATTCTTTATTTTTGTGCATGTAAACTGTACTTCCATCAAACGTAATGGATTTGGTTGCATAAATGCGGTAAAGCTACCTATAAAATCCAATTCATAGTAGGAGAAGATGTAAAAAAAAACAATAGATTATAACTGAAAAATATGCGGTTCTAATTATGTGCAAAACAAGCAAAAAAAAAAATTAAGAAAAAGCCGTCGGCTCCCAGTTTCTGTCTTACACATTGCTTACGTTTCTTTCCCTACTAACACTACCAATACTTGTGGTAATTCTACCGTTTACTGCGTCATTTATGTAGTGTATCAAAATTACAAAGCCGTCGTTTTGGCGGAGCGTAGCTCTAGTCCTATGCGTCTTCATGATTTACTTGTAACACAATGAAATGATATCAAGAAATCAAGGCCTGTGCACTAATCGAATATATGATCACGGACTACTTGAATTATTTACATCTACATACATACTCCATACGTCAATGGCATACTGTGCATCGCAGAGTGTATCTTGTACGCCTGTTAGCCATTCCAGTTCCTGGCCCACTCGCAAATAGAGCGAGTGAAAAACGATTGTTTGTACTCGTATTCTATCGTACGAGCCGTGATTTCTCTTATCATGTCTTCGGGATCCTTATGCCAGATGTTTGTTGGTGGCAGTTGGATCGATCGTTCTGATGTCTGTCACAAATGCTGGTTCCCTGAAGTTTCTAAATAACGGTTCGAGGAAAGAAAGCCTTCTTACCTCCAGGGATTCCAGTTTGAGTTCACGGTGCGTTTCCGTAAAACTCTCATGTTAATCGAGCCTCCTGGTAACAAATTTACCAACACACCTCTGAACTGCTTTGATGTCTTTCTGCAGTCCTACCTGGTAGGGATGCCAAACACTCTGTCAGTACTCAAGAATGGGCATACAATTGTTCTATAGGCGTGCAGAACAATTCGTTCATGGATGAGCTGGACTTTCAGAGAAGCCTCCCAATAAATCGTAATCGACAGCTTGCCTTCCCTATGACCGACGTTACATCTCGTTGCGTTTCATTTCGCTTTGCGATGTTAGTCTTAGACATTTACTCGACGTGACTGTGTCAAGCAGCACACTGCTGATACTAAATTATAACAAAATAGAATAATTTTTCCGACTCATCTGCATTAATGAACATTTTTCCACATTCAGAGTAATTTTCCATTTATCAGTTATGTTACATACTGTTTGGGCTACAATAAATCCTAAGTCTATACCCGATCGAACATTTATGATATCATACACTCCTGGAAATGGAAAAAAGAACACATTGACACCGGTGTGTCAGACCCACCATACTTGCTCCGGACACTGCGAGAGGGCTGCACAAGCAATGATCACACGCACGGCACAGCGGGCACACCAGGAACCGCGGTGTTGGCCGTCGAATGGCGCTAGCTGCGCAGCATTTGTGCACCGCCGCCGTCAGTGTCAGCCAGTTTGCCGTGGCATACGGAGCTCCATCGCAGTCTTTAACACTGGTAGCATGCCGCGACAGCGTGGACGTGAACCGTATGTGCAGTTGACGGACTTTGAGCGAGGGCGTATAGTGGGCATGCGGGAGGCCGGGTGGACGTACCGCCGAATTGCTCAACACGTGGGGCGTGAGGTCTCCACAGTACATCGATGTTGTCGCCAGTGGTCGGCGGAAGGTGCACGTGCCCGTCGACCTGGGACCGGACCGCAGCGACGCACGGATGCACGCCAAGACCGTAGGATCCTACGCAGTGCCGTAGGGGACCGCACCGCCACTTCCCAGCAAATTAGGGACACTGTTGCTCCTGGGGTATCGGCGAGGACCATTCGCAACCATCTCCATGAAGCTGGGCTGCGGTCCCGCACACCGTTAGGCCGTCTTCCGCTCACGCCCCAACATCGTGCAGCCCGCCTCCAGTGGTGTCGCGACAGGCGTGAATGGAGGGACGAATGGAGACGTGTCGTCTTCAGCGATGAGAGTCGCTTCTGCCTTGGTGCCAATGATGGTCGTATGCGTGTTTGGCGCCGTGCAGGTGAGCGCCACAATCAGGACTGCATACGACCGAGGCACACAGGGCCAACACCTGGCATCATGGTGTGGGGAGCGATCTCCTACACTGGCCGTACACCACTGGTGATCATCGAGGGGACACTGAATAGTGCACGGTACATCCAAACCGTCATCGAACCCATCGTTCTACCATTCCTAGACCGGCAAGGAAACTTGCTGTTCCAACAGGACAATGCACGTCCGCATGTATCCCGTGCCACCCAACGTGCTCTAGAAGGTGTAAGTCAACTACCCTGGCCAGCAAGATCTCCGGATCTGTCCCCCATTGAGCATGTTTGGGACTGGATGAAGCGTCGTCTCACGCGGTCTGCACGTCCAGCACGAACGCTGGTCCAACTGAGGCGCCAGGTGGAAATGGCATGGCAAGCCGTTCCACAGGACTACATCCAGCATCTCTACGATCGTCTCCATGGGAGAATAGCAGCCTGCATTGCTGCGAAAGGTGGATATACACTGTACTAGTGCCGACATTGTGCATGCTCTGTTGCCTGTGTCTATGTGCCTGTGGTTCTGTCAGTGTGATCATGTGATGTATCTGACCCCAGGAATGTGTCAATAAAGTTTCCCCTTCCTGGGACAATGAATTCACGGTGTTCTTATTTCAATTTCCAGGAGTGTATATGACGTCAATTCCGGTCCAGCATCAATTGGAAAGACGTCACAGGCGAATTACAATAACTGTGAGATAGTTTGCCTCAGAAAAGGAATGTAGTTCGAATTAGATAAGCATGCAACACTTAATTAGGCCAAGGAGGCTGCTACGTCCAGCTTTGATAAAACCTGTGGAGTCTACATTATGTAATCAAAGTCTATGGACGCAGCACCGAATTCATAATGTTTTCATATTTTTGAATCACAGTCATGTAATAATGTTTGAATGATATTTCCGCCATTTGACTATACAAGTTCTTTGTTTTACATGACTATCTTGATTTCAGCCTTAAGCCATTATCAATAACAATTTTTGCCTTTTTAAGTGAAATCGCATCTAGATCTATTGAAATGGCGTGCCAGCGTGTAGATAAGTATAAAATCAATGAAACATTTTCAACTTTCGTTGATTTTGTGCTTATGTACACGCTAGGACTCCCAGTTCAGTGGACCTCGACACTAACTCCACTTAACAAAGTCTGTTCATACCCAACATCATTCCACAACCGCAATACCAGATCGGATACGTCTAGCATCTTGGCTGTACCTTTACATAACACAAAATCTTTCTCCGTGTCATTCTCCATCTCAGCCATACGACTATGGAACGCGCTCCACTGTGATCTGCGTCTTATCCAGAACCACTCAACATTCAAGAGGGAACTCAAGACTTACATATTAGGGACGGTATAGCCACCATTGTTGTGCCCCTCTCATCTCTTTCTTTCTCCTCTCCATCATAGCTTCGAATTTTACCATTCTATTTCTCTTCCTCTGACCTATCTACCACTTCTATACCTCTTTCACTCCCATTCTATCGTCTTATGTCTCTGCTTGATGAGAATAACTCACAAGCTGCAAGAATATAACGAGAAAATTCCCAACTAGCAATAGGACTGATATTCATAAAAGAAAAATATGTTTACTTTCATATACATAGTCATTGCTATTATTATTATTATTATTCTTGATAGTTATAATTATTTTTTGATTGTTATAATTATCATTGTACTACTTTTACAATCTCTATTTTTTTCTTTAACATTGATATTGTATAACATGTTATATGTCCTTAATGTTCTGTAGAAACTGAAATTTGTTAAATCAGAGTACGCCTGGTTAGGTGTAAGAGAGGGCCTGAAGGCCCTAATCTTGCCAGGTAAAATAAATGTATAACTAAATAAATAAATAAAATTGATGTACTTGGTAATGGCTTCAAGGCCGATATCATAATATTAATGTAAAATAAAGTAGTTGTACATTAAAACGGCGGAAGTATCACTCAAATATCACTGACTTCACGCTGTGGGAGCTCGGGCAATGCAATTTCGTTATAACAGGTTTTATTAATGGACAAGGAAACCATCAGATGTCAGCCATATACCTATTAGCACGAATCATCCAGACATTCAAGTGGAATGACTTGCGAAAACCATGCAAAACTCGCATAAGGACGGCAATAACGTAACCTCTTAGCACATGCATTATCATTTCATTCCAACAACTCTCCAGGTCATTGAGCGGGAGGGCGTATTATTGAAGGTAGTACGTGTGTAGTTAGAAGAACTGGACTACAAATCTCCGTTGGGGCATTCTGACATGGTATATTTAATTATTTCCATCAATCATTTCAGGGGGATAGCATGACGAGTCTTTCAACAAGGCTATGTCATATTTCTTCTCTCATGATCATCCCAAGGAATTCAATTAGTTACGTCGACTTGACGTTAAACACTTAAATTTCTACCTTCTCATCGTTATGTGTGCTTAAGGTGTAGTTTAGTGATTGTTTTTGTTACTCACAGCGTCCTCTCGAGATATATTTCTGCCTTTTACAGTCACATATTTCACTAACTACTGTCCTGACATCACGTCGTTCGTAAATGTGATCCTCTCTAAGTGATGCGTTGGGAAGATTACCTGTCTTAATAAATCAACTGTTATATCTGCTCACTGGTCCATGTTTATCATTGTTTATCTTTCCTATTTTTCTGATTATCAATAGACTGTCCGAAGCCCTTCGCTTCTCCTGGTTTGGCGATCCTCACTGTGAGATTGTTTTCTTTTGCCAAACGCTTCTTTCAATATCTCTGGGCCAAATTTATAACCCTTTGGAAAGCATTTTAGTTATTTAATTTCCCAGACGAACTGAATAAACTGAATCCAGAGATATGATAACGGATTTTCCGAATGTTTCTTAAACGATTTCAGACAACTGTATAGTTAGATTCTTCAATAAGATCACGACCAGCTTCCTGCTTCATCATAGTGCAGCTAAGCTATTGCCTCCAATTCTAGTGACCTCCAAGCCAAGGGGCTTCAAACTTTAACCATTCTTCCTTATATTATTTGCACACACACACACACACACACACACACACACACACACACACACACACACACACACACACCTTTGAAAATGGCTTATCTGTGTCAACTGTGCGCCGTACCTGGCTACTCCCGTCGCATTTTTCTGGGGGATCAAGCGGTTTGGCTGTATCAGAGAGGTCGAACCTCCCCTTTTCGCCCTCTCTGCAGAACAAACGTAGAAGTTTACTTCACACGAACTCATCACCGTATCCACTCTGAACGGTTACACTTCAGATTAAACGTTGCTCTCAGCTCTGAAGAACTGCCACGTGACACAAGAGAGAACATGGTTCCAGTTTGGCTGTTAAACTACCGAAGCAGCTTTCTTCATATTTACCGACCGAGAAGGCGCTTTGGTTGAGAGAGAGCATTTGTAAGTTGCAGGAATTGAGCTTCAGTATCCACTGAAATTTCTTATTCAGATTTCCTGCTATTTCCCAAAATTTATTATAGACGTCGGTGGGAGGTTTTTTTAGTATAGATCAGTACCAGATACTTTCCGTATTCTTGTCTAATGGAGCTTGTGCTCCGTCTCTAATAACCTATCTGCTGACGAGACGTTGCAGTCCAATCTTCCATCTTCTCCATGAATGCATTATTACATCGCAAGAAGTACAGAACGAAGAACTACTTAGTTCTTGCTCTATTTTTTTAAAAATGTTTTGCTCCTATTGTGTATCCTGGCTGTTTGCTTGCATAGTCCTACGTTTTCTTATTTCGTTTTCGATAACTTTTCCTTTCTCTGTCGTTTAAATTTCCTGTAAGAAAGACAGCGTCTATCACCTTCAGTTTTTATCATGAGACTGAGAGCGAAGTGGGATTAGTTGGTACCTATGCACTATAGGAATGGGGCTCAAATCACAAGTCATCAATCGTGATATAATTTTCCAACGCTTTAGTGTTCCCTTAGAAAAAACACGGCTGATTTCCTCTTACATCCTTCCAGAATCCGAGCTTGGACTCCATTTCCAAAGGCAAAGTTTTGGTTTGGGTCACCATCTGAAACAATTTTAAACAATCAGTGAGTCTCATTACAGTGTACTGTCCATTTCTGGGTGAGGTAGTCATTGATTAGAACACAGTTTCTCTCTTCGAGATTCCTGGTTGTCTGTTCGTCAGCTCATGTGCCATCAACTATGTAAATTGTTTCTTTTTTATATTGGTGACTTTGTAGATCGCACTCTCATTGCTCTTAAGAGAAATCATTTTGATAGCTGCTTTCAGAGCGTACTTTCTACCAGCCTTTTTGATAGTATTAGCCTTCAACATCTGGCGTTCTAATTTTTCGAACCTGCTGATTAATTGAAGTGCGTAACTACCCACTATAAATTCTACCTCTTTGCTGAGATTGCATCTATTGAATCTCTCAATTACATTGTTAGATCTTATTTTAGTGCTAAACGTTTTCTGCATTTTGCCTGTCGTATTGTAAGTCTTCCACTATCTTTTATAATCGAGGAATGTATTTCATTGATCACGTGACATCTATTTGTTTGCCTGTTTCTTGAAACGCCTGTTTGCTTTTAATTAGAGTGAAAGATGCGTCTTCCTCGCCGCTCTGTTTCGTGAGCCTTTTATTTTTCTCTGTCTTCCCTAGTACGTCTCATCACGAAGGCTTCCTTTTTTCTGAATATTTCTTTTTTAGCGGTTTTCACGTTAAAAATCCAAGTCAGTATGGAACTAAAACTAACTCCTAGATCATGCTCATAATACCGCGTTATGGGGACCGGCTGCGATCTCATTGTTCGCCGTACGGCGTTATGCTGTTGGTTTTTGGGGGCCCATGGGGTCAACGCCCAGCTTTCCCGGCCGTTGGGTTCCCAGACCTTGGAGTTGTTACTTTTCATTCAAATATCTTCTCAATAGAATCACGAGTCTAAGTGGACCCCTTTACAGTTCTCTCTCTCTCTCTCTCTCTCTCTCTCTCTCTCTCTCTCTCTCTCTCTCTCTCGTCTCCCCCCCCCCCCCCCACCCCAACCACAAACACACAAAAAATGTTCAAATGCGTGTGAAATCTTATGGGACTTAACTGCTAAGGTCATCAGTCCCCAAGCTTACATACTACTTAACCTAAAGTATCCTAAGGACAAACACACACCCATGCCCGAGGGAGGACTCGAACCTCCGCCGGGACCAGCCGCACAGTCCATGACTGCAGCGCCCTAGACCGCTCGGCTAATCCCGCGCGGCACAGACACACACACATACACACACACACACACACACACACACACACACACACACACACACACACACACACACACACACACACACACTTCAAGGAAAAATCCCTCGCAGTACCAGGATTTGAACCCGGTTCCTCCTCATAGCAGTCAGATGCACTGTGACTACTAAGCTTGGCGTGTGTGTAACGAACGTTGTATTACATTACTGAAACGAGGCTGATAGTTCTGTATTTTTTTCCTTGTCTCTGCCGTTGATATAAAGTAGAACAATTACAGCAGTATTCCGAACTCGGGGACTTGGTTTTTTTTGCAGACGTTCTGTAAACAGTTTTACATGTTCCTTTTGTATTAGTCACACATCAGATGGTTTTATGTGCTCAGTATTACATTCATTTCGAAATGTCACTGCTTTAATTTTTAACTTTCATTGTTTGATTAAAATTTTGAACTGTAGAAACATTAAAGGAAATCTTAGAAGTTTTGTACAATACAGTCCCTTCTCTACTGATTTTTACTGTGCTGTCTGTCATCTTAACTGATAAAGTGTGAAGCTACAAGTTTGTTTAGTTTTCCTTGCATAGTTATTGCTTTCAAATGTTTTTCTTATTAAGTTTTTATTGTACCATCTCACTTCGTGTCGGGGAATTTACCAACAGTTTTATTTTATTTGGCGTAGTCTATAAAATACCCGTGTTTCATTTGATTAAACCTTTGCTAACTAACGCCCCTTTCGCTTACGTCACTATAACTTCATATAACGAGATAATCATTATACATAACCAAAGTTGGTGGGTATAGATAAAATACTAAACGATAACCATTGTTTACTCAAAAGCTACACTTGCTGCTTAAATCAATCTGGTATACCTACCTACTCTAAAATACTCTAATCCGCACTTCTGATTTCCTGCCTCATAAATTTGTTTCTCTCTAGTTCTGTTCGTCCTGGAACTTGCTGGTTTACGATTTGGAAGAGGCTTGAGACGTCACATCCATTAACATACCGTTGTTGTTTAATAAGTAGTTTCATTTTAGTTCTATTTACTTCTTGCAAAACCACTTTCAATTTTTTTCTTCTGAAAGTAGCTGTTAAGGACAACAATGTTGCTCCTTTCGCCAAATTAAAATAATGTATCACCTGTGTTGTTTTTGTTATTGTACCAAAATTTCCCACTTAAGAATCTTTCTTTAGTATTTATACAACTTTTGCGTTAAAATGCCCCATTATCACTTAATTACTTAATGCATGTTTGTCTTCCAGCTTACGTCTGTCATAATATCTGTAAGGGCTTAGGCTTACAGGACTCTATAATTCTCGCTTTTTCTTGCTCTTTAAAAAAGTGCCCTTATTTAAACAATGCAGAAATCTTTTATTGGAAAAAAAGTAACCCATATTTTTCTATTATATTAGTGCATAACGGGCATGCACTTGAGAACGAATGCTGAGTGTCGTATACCTTACAGTTTCTCATCTTCTCTGTTCTGAGGCGTAAATAGTATTGTGGATATGTCACAGAGTTTACGAGATTTCTAAATCAGTGTCTAATAAACTCTCACTGCCGTACGGACGCAAACCTTGAACAACTACGGAAGAAACACTTTACCCTTTACTTTTCATGAGCGACAGACTATATGGATGTGGTAAATGCCTTTATGTTGAGGATTGTAAGACGGTATGAAACATGGCAAGTGGAAATCGGCGCTAACTACGAGACGCACATTAAAACTCCTCCTTTGTTAATACTGCCAACGAGGTCGCCAATATTGGCGCGGAACGCTTTATGTTAACAAAGCAATAATACTGGCTTTTTCTTCCAACGGGCGAACACGATACAAGCAATAGCCACATTCTTTACTGGCACATTTTGCGCGCATTAATAATTCTTTAATCTGGTCGAACACAGAGTTGACTCCTGTCGCCCAAAATCAACAACACATAACATGCAGGAACATGCAGCGCACCCTCCCTGGAAACCGCGGATGAATTTCCCAACCTAGGAAACACGATGCGGAGCGTGTTCAAAACGCCGATGACATCGCAAATAGCACCACTACACTCACCCATTTGCTTTACTGAGTTTATTAATGGCGCGAATCTCTTCGTGCACATGACATATCAATAGTTAAATATGTATGCCCGATGAAATCGAAATAAGCACAACTCTGACAATACGTTTTGCCCAGAAAGGACGTGAGTAGATAAACACGCCATTAGCTTGTCATTGCTCGTTTTCGTTTCGTCAGCGATAACATATGTGCACCCTCTGTGTGTTTAGTATGTCTTCAACTTCTTAATTATTTTTCCGTGGACTAGAGGTGAAAGATACCGATGATTGTTTTCAGAATGGTATCCGTGTCATTTGGAAATTGGCGCTTAATAACACCGTTTATCGTGTCAAATTCAATAACGCATACTTATGAATAGCGTTGAATAATGTTTATGGTATCCTTGGCGTCTGAAGGTATTGTGCATGTTGGATTCCATTTTAGGCATAAGGATTGAGACTTTGTGGTGTCTAACTGTTTTTCTATCTTCTAATGGGACCTACTTCAAGGTCCAATCGAGACATCGTTATTTGGGTTAGCCATGATTTTTCTTAATCGATTAGACGAATACTAGGGTTCATCCTTGAGCCGCTGTTTCTTCACTAGCCTGACGTTACTCATCTGAGTTAATGATGCGTTCCTTACTCACTAGCTATCGATGGTAATTAAGCCCTAAATAAATAAACTGTTTTATAAAGCACTTTTCACCCCAACTGGCAAGAAGTAAATGAAGACGAAAGAGTAAGTTTTCTATGTCCCATCAAAAAAGAGGTTATTCAAGATGAACAATAACATAGTTGATTACTAATGTAATAATTATCTTAGCCACGCTAACGTACTACTTATTTTTCACTTACCATCTCTCAGACACAGGAGAGCGGAACGCTTCAACTTGTATCTTTGCACTTGTAACATTTTTGTCCTACAATCCTATATATTAGTTCCTATTCGAAATTATACGTACGCGGTTTCCACCAGAAGCACATAAACTTTCTTGGCTAATGTAGAAACACCCTGTGTACTTTATTTCATGTTTATAAAAATAGATGGAAATTTCTATTTAAAAAATTTACCATTATAAAATTATAAAAATATAGGAATGTCCACATTAAAGCGAATAATAATATTGATTGTTACGTCAGTTTAAGTCTTACTGATGTTTTTAATTGTAGTGGTTAGTAAAACATTGCTTGTAGCAATGCTACTGTGGAAATTACTGTATCTTTGACAAAGCTTGACATTTAGTAAAGTTGTCCGAGACATTAAGAGGTGATCCATTAATCAATAGACGTTACTGCTTTTGAACCTGTAATAAAGTGCACAGTTAGAAGACAAAACCAATTTGAGTGTCATGAAATCAAAATGTTTCTCCATCAATGTAATTTTTCTTTAACTAGGAAACTATGTCTGTCGTATGTGTTTACACAGATTAAAATGAACAATGAAGTCAACAAATACAAAGTAGGATGCATCGCTGGACTTTTTTAGAAGACGAGGCAGTATCTCAGAATTCATCAGAAAATCGACGAGGGCGTGCTGACAGTAAAGCCTCCGAATTTCTCATGTGAAGATTCTTAAGGCCTTTTAAATGAAACAAACTTTATTGACATTCTACATCTTTATTCTTCATCTCCTAATGTTTCTCAGCGTAGTCACCCTGCAGACGAACACATTTCTCCCAACGAGAGACCAGTTCGTTGACACAGTCAGTGTAGAAAGTTTGACGTTGTTAACAGAGTCACAGCCTCACCTCTGCTCGCACAGCTCCATCACCATCAAAGCGAAGTCCTCGAAGGTGATGTTTAAGTTTTGGAAACAGATGAAAATCGGATAGGGCCAAATCGGGACTGTATAGACGCTGATCGATGGCGGTAAACCCAAGGCGTCGGTATATCTGCACATGTCTCAGCGCTCGTGTGTGGTCTAGCATTGTCATGCTGAAGATGGTCCATGTGTGGATGAATGTTTTCTGCGGTGAGAACTCGACTACGCCGGCCGCGGTGGTCTAGCGGTTCTGGGCGCGCAGTCCGGAACAGCGCGGCTGCTACAGTCGCAGGTTCGAATCCTGCCTCGGGCATGGATGTGTGTGATGTCCTTAGGTTAGTTAGGTTTAAGTAGTTCTAAGTTCTAGGGGACTGATGACCACAGATGTTGAGTCCCATAGTGCTCAGAGCCATTTGAACCATTTGAACTCGACTACAGAGCGCGGTTTCTCACTCACCGACGTAAGTACGTCACATACCCTCATGTTACACTCAGCAGTTCGGAGCCCTCTAGCGGCAGAGGGTTTCAACTTGCTTCGGCGAAGAGGGAGAGTTGACCGAGTAATATTAATAGCATGTAATACCCCAACCGATGTTGAAAACAGAACAAAAAATTTGGACCCATTAGGTTTCGGTACGCCCTCGTATTTGTCACGACCGTCCCGAGTATAGCGAAAACTACTGAAATATGTGTAGTCGATATCTATTAGCAGCCAGCGCCATGGTCGGTGAAAGCCGTCCCAATCAGACCACACGACACTTGTAATTTTGTGACACCATATATTCCATGGCAGTGAAAATTGGTGGGAGAGGTTATAAACGTTCACTTTTCAGTCACTGTACACTGATGTTTCCCTACCAACTTCAGGTTCCGCTGTTGTAAGCTTAATTAATAAATACGGTTATTAGTGCTGACTGATCTATGTGTATAAACTGGCAACGGCCTTGCCGCAGTGGATATACTGGTTCCCGTGAGATCACCGAAGTTAAGCGCTGTTGGGCGTGGCCGGCACTTGGATGGGTGACCATCCAGCCGCCACGCGCTGTTGCCATTTTTCGGGGTTCACTCAGCCTCGTGATGCCAACTGAGGAGCTACTCGGCCGAATAGTAGCGGCTTCGGTCAAGAATACCATCATAACGACAGGGAGAGCGGTGTGCTGACCACACTCCCCTCCTATCCGCATCCTCCTCTGAGGATGACACGGCGGTCGGATGGTCCCGGTAGGCCACTCGTGGCCTGAAGACGGAGTGCTTTATATGTATAAACTGCAATTGAGGCTAAAGGTATTTTTCGCGTAGTATCGTAGTTATTCAAAGGCCCATTAATATAAATGATCCACTACATGAAATCCAGTGCGCTCTGTCATCTACACGGAGTAACTTTATTTCATGAGTGCGTAAGTACTAACGAGTGCGCCAACAGAGGATCAATTATCACTTACCCAAAAAAAAGGGACGCCTACTTACTGCTAAAATTTACGATTAATAAAGGTGATGAACATTAATGGAAGTAAATTCTGTAATCGTGCTGTACCTTTCCTCCTAAAGCTGCTTACTGATAGTTCCAATGGTTACTCTACTTCATATGGTTGGAATCACAGGCTCGATACTCATGCTAATAGTGACCTAGTTATCAAAAATCTGTCATAACTACTGGTTTCACAGCCTTTTGCTTAGTGCCATCTTCACTTTCCACAAATTTCCAAATTTAGTTTACTAGCACTTATTTCCTGTTAGCCACTAAGTTGAGCCACCACTGCTATGGCAGTCTTATTCCTCCTTTTCTCTACTTTCTCTGCTGGGAGCTACTACAAGTCATTTTCCTGGGGCGTGGCTGTCGGAGGTTTATAGGTAAATAATATGAAACAATACAATAACAAAATTGAAAACACTGTAAAGAAAAGCAAACTTTGGAATATTTACACTGATTGCAATTACGTAACTATACTACACGTTTCAGCACTAAGTAATATTATACAGTTTCCATCACAAACCCCGGAAAGTCCATTTCACTGTTTTAACAACTGAAACGAAAAATAAGAACGAATATTTAAGTGCCTGTCACCTTTTTATCCGTACATTCTGAACTCGTTACCCTGTTGGTTTTTTATTTGCGCTTAACCAAACCTTTACCTTATGTAGTGCTTTGCAGATGTGAAAAATGTCAAGCTGCATCGTCCTTGGAATTCCACGCTGTATGAGCCTATACTAAGATGGCTGAAGGCAAGGAGATACTACCTCCACTAGTACTATGCCTAGAACATAAAGTTATGTCCAATACAACTTCCCAACTTTCAGGCTGATGTTAAGGTTTTTATTTTTCTGGGAAATTTGGAACATTATTTAACTTCAACACGGAGAATTAAAGTTTGTGCCTTATCCTTAAATACTTGTTGTCTTGCTTAATATTCTCCTGTTTCTACTTCGTCGTGTTGTTAGCTTCTGTTCAGAGACATCCTAGTGTTAGCTCTTTTGAACGTTTCAGTGTATGCAGCGCTATACAGTGCTTTTATGTAGCTTTCAGCAACGTCCACCGCGAGACAACATGGTTAAAATAGTTTCTACTCCTTTGGATACGGAACACTATTTGTCACCTTTGAGAAACACTCAGGAATCAATTTGGCTGATGTGCTTCATCAACATGACGTCGTGTTGCCATTTCTGTTTATCAAGCAACTATGACCCCGTTTTGCTTAACATTTAGCACGCTCTACAGCGATATAAGAATTCCTGGGGAGGGAAGCCTTTCACATTATCAGAAGAGTTGGAGATTTGAAGCAAATAGTAGACAATATGCCGAGTTGGATTTCTGTTATACTTAGTTTACGTTGCTTATGTACTGAGGTGAGCCTACAAAACGTACAAATAATATAAAATTCATTTTGTGTACATCGACAGTATTTAATGTTACTGTTTAGATGCATTAATGGTAGCCCAGAAAGTCATGTATAGCGCCGTTCGTCTTTAACATTTATAAAATACCGATTGCATTTATAGATCATTCAATTCCTGTACAGAATAATCATGTAGTACAGCTGGTTTGCATTAGGATTTGCTGTGAACTTGCACTTCTAATTTATCTAAATTTATATTTATTATATTAGACATTCAAAACGATAAAAATGCTAAAGTTCCTACCAACAGCACGGCAGGTTTTTAATTGGAGATCAATTTAATAATGTACCTTTGTCTTAGCTGGAGTGGCTAACCGAGCATACCAAATTTATAATTTACAAGGCAAAAAATTACTTGTGGTAAAAAGAAAGGACGGTACTATCGAGGAAACAGTCCTTCATGAAGTCAAGAAATCTTTCTGCAGTATAGAAAATATCACTGGGAAATCTTTCTGGTTTCCCAAAAAAATTTCAATTAGGTAATTGACTCAAAATTACTTCTTAATCACAGCCTGCAGATGTTTAAAGAATGGGCGTATTCTAGAATAGTATGCTTCATGTCAGTAATAAAAATCATAATACAAGGAAGAGGAAGGTGTATGTTCATATCATCACGGTACCAACAGTTACAATACACAATAAAACTTTCAAACAGCGTTAATAGTTGGATGCTTCAAAATGTGAGGCAGCACGTTGCAACAATAGTAAACGCCATTATTAAATCTATGCGTACTACAAAAGTTTTGGCTGGACGTAAATTTTCTTGACTGTTACTCATTAATGAATTTGTAAAATGTTATTTAAAATCAGTAATGGTCCGTATTTCCTCCTATGAAGGCTCTTAGAAGAAACCGAGGAAGACTGTAAAGTTTCTAAAATTCTGCTACTATTTAGAAGCGTTGTCGTCATGGGGTATTTTGCTGGACATTTTTTTCTCGTGGATCAGTGCAACGCTAATCGATTCATATTATGATCCGTAGGATTCGACGGCGGATACTCACCCCCTTCCTTCACGGTTGATAAGTGAAAGGCAGTCCGGGTGAGGTTCGTTCTTTGTTCTTTGAAGAGCTTCCTGGCAACCATCCCTCTGTCTGCTCTTCTGGGTTAATTGCCCGTGAACTGAAGTAGTGATTGTCTATCCCCAGTACCATATTAATTAGCGTTTCCGCTATTAGCACACCAGCAAGCAATTTTTCCATTATTCAAGTGACCTGGAGGGCGAAGCTACGTGACTTGGAAAAAAAAGTTTAATCATCTGCAATTTTCTAGAGGGACGACCTAGACGACTGCATTTCGAGTACATATGGATCATTTCATGGTCAGACAAACTGCAATTTATTTAACTCCTTGTTTAGTCGCTGAGCATTTTACGATGCAAATAAAGAGTATACGTTTACTGCATATCATCAATTTAAACTACCATAATATTAAGAAGTATAAATCCTGTTACGTAATGGAAGATGATTTACAATCATCCTATGGTAATGATCATTGCTCCAGCTCAGATAATGATCTGCTGATTAACGATAAATATTACTCAATGTAATCTTTTAAAACACGTAAAAGGAAAGCTGTTTACTTACTTTCAATTTGATGCCTCGTCGGCCACTAGCCAATCAGTTTTGCTACCTCTTCAAATGGTTCAAATGGCTCTGAGCACTATGGGACTTAACAGCTGAGGTCATCAGTCCCCTAGAACTTAGAACTAATTAAACCTAACTAACCTAAGGGCATCACACACATCCATGCCCGAGGCAGGATTCGAACCTGCGACCGTAGCAGCCGCTTGGTTCCGGACTGCTACCTCTTCATTTGAGGTGCTACACACCTGACCTTGCGGAATTAAATAAATCGCTTCCATAACTAAAACACGAGGCAATGAGTGTGATTTGAACCTGTGACTTTATAGTAGGTATGTTGCTCCATACACCACGAGAAAGCACACACGGGCAATTAGCTTTGTTTATAATTAAAAGGAAAAAGTGTTTTATAATGCTCAGTTAGTTCGCTAGTCTTGCATTGGCTCCTTTTTCTTGTTCATAAACATGAAGATGCCGCAGTGATAATACCGGTTCCCGTCAGATCACCGAAGTTAAGCGATGTCGGACTTGGCTAGCACTTGGATGGGTGACTGTTCGCTCTGCAGAGCGCTGTTGGAAAGCGGGGTGCACTCAACCCTTGTGCAGCAAACTGAGGAGCTACTAGATCGAGAAGTAGAGGCTCCGGTCACGAAAACTGACAACGACCGGGAGAACGGTGTGCTGACCGCATGCCCCTCCATATTCGCATCCAGTGACGCCTATTGGCAGAGGATGAAATGCCAGTTGGTCAGTACCGTTGGGCCTTCCGAGGTCTGTTCGGAAAGACTTTAGTTTAGTTTTATAAATATGAAGATGAGTGACCTACAGTTTAAATCTGCCACATAATGAATAAAACAGTGATTTTCCTCTTAATGAGTAAAACAAAAGAAAAACTGTACCTTTGAAGGCATTCCTCCAGAATCTGCTTCACAGATTCTTGCACGAATTTCCTGTACGGAGAGTAGGTGATGGTTAAAGGTACCGTGTGTTAACTGTAAGACGGCAGAGTTGTGAGGGGAGTGCGGGGAGAGGAGGAAGCAAGCATTGGCTGGCGAGGGGAGAGGAGCTGTTGGGGGGGGGGGGGGGGGACAAGGCACGCCTACCAGTTGCACTGCTGGCACTACAAATTACACGAACGCAAACGAAAGGCTTGGAAGTAAAACACGCTTTAAATGTTGTTCGTAAACGAAACTGAAATCGTCATGTACATTATATATATATATATATATATATATATATTTGTCTACTATGCGCTCACAAACCATTCATCCGATTGCAATGAAACTTTGGCGAGTTGTTCTCCGTAGGCCTACCGGTAGGGCTTGTTGACGACTCCCGAGATGGGCCAGCAACTGCCTCTTCACTCATTTTGATAATGTTTAGCACAACTGCACAATAAAAACACGCACAACAGTACAGCGCAAAACAATAACGAAGCAGACGACAATGACTACCTTGTACAACACAGTCAGCTACGTAATGTTGGCACCAGTCGAATCTGCGTGCCTACCGAAGCCTCCCGACGTTAACCGACTTCTACCGATTCAGGACTAGGGAGAGGTCTGCCATCTAAAAGTTTACACACTGTACATTGTGGTAGGATGTGGATAACTTACAAGTTAAGGAAAGGGAGTACATGTTCGTAGAAACAACGCAACAGTTAAAGTGGGGAATATCGCTGCGATGGGGGTTTCCTGCACAAATTTATGGATGTGTAAGTTTCTGGATGTATAAGATTTCCAGAGGTATTCCAGGAGTTTTGGAAGAGTGGAAACGTACCTTGTATGGTCCTGCAGAAACCTTTTTACTAGTAGGTGAGGAAATAATGCTGATGATACCGAACATGTCACGTGTGCAATCTCTGCAGCTGGCGAAAATCTGCATTCCAAACAGGAAACTGGTACTAAATTTCATTTTGAAAATTTGTGACCAACAAAGAATCAGAAACACCAGTCTCTGTAAAAAGCTAGCGAGAATGAGATACGAAGGATGGGAGATTTGTGGTTTACAGTTATGTTGAGAAGGAGAGCATTCGGGTCGGAGTACAAATTCGGCTTGGATATGGATGGATAAGGATATCTGCCGTCCCCATATTTCCCTCAAACTGTTTAAGAAAACCACGGAAAACCTAAATGGCCTCCGTGTCCAGTTCCTTAACCAGTTTGATGGTGAGAACAAGGCATAACATGGCACAACAGACATAGCAGCTGTCATAACAAAGATAAGCAAGCATCGGACGGTAAAATAAGAAGTGATCGTATCGTTGTGTGTGTGTGTGTGTGTGTGTGTGTGTGTGTGTGTGTGTGTGTGTGTGTTCACGGAGACAGCTCCTTAAAGTGAATGCCGTTGTGAGTAACTGGAGTACTCTTACTTGTTCCCTATTGCATCACACACTTCTCCTCGAAACGCACATAGCACAATTAATGTGGTGGGTCTTGTTGTTGGCAATTGTTCCACGCGAGCCGGGACAATCTCCTCTAACGCTTTTGTGAAAACAGTTCGCCGTCTAGCATTTGGACCAACACATTAAGTGTACAAATAGGTCCGCCTGACGAGATGAGTTGCAATAAACTTTACACGCCGGTGATGTCGAAAGCCATATGAGGCGATATATTCTGATTGCCAACACGGCACCGTTCACACATATGTGAAGATATTGCCGTCATACGTTTCATAAAATTTGGTCCCTGGCACGGCTGCCAGCGCCTCTCCTTGGCAGACGATACTGGAAGGAATGTCCTATCATGCGCATCAGATGGTTCAGTCGCTGCCGAATTGTCTCGGAATGGATAGAGAAAGGCTCTACAGATATGAGGTTGTTTGTGTGCCCTCCCATACACATCTTACCATCAACATTTTCCAGGTCACGTGACCTCTATTTTGTGAAGCACATATGGGCTACATTCGACACTTCTCCGACCAGTGTGTCTGAGGTGTGGGCGTTGGTGAAGTGCTTATGGATCAGGATGGCCCCCGAACGCTTCTAGTTAAGTATATTTGGTAGATGTCTCTGATTCAGTTGTTTTTTAAAATATCGACAATGTGGTATCCACATAAAACAGACTTGAAATTGCCGGACTGTATGGGAACGCATTATTTTCTTCACACAGTACTGTGCGGTTATGTAGGACGCTTTTACTATTACTAATATACTGACCGACACTGCACGACTGGGGAGTTCCTATTTCAGCCCATTTACTTCATTTTCTATACAGAGTGATTTTTTCCACCGTGTACAAACTATAGGGACTG
Source organism: Schistocerca cancellata (assembly GCF_023864275.1). Lineage (NCBI taxonomy): Eukaryota > Metazoa > Arthropoda > Insecta > Orthoptera > Acrididae > Schistocerca > Schistocerca cancellata. The sequence goes on along the minus strand of NC_064629.1, from coordinate 204,842,225 downwards.
ATCGATGAGAGGATATACACTCCTGGAAATTGAAATAAGAACACCGTGAATTCATTGTCCCAGGAAGGGGAAACTTTATTGACACATTCCTGGGGTCAGATACATCACATGATCACACTGACAGAACCACAGGCACATAGACACAGGCAACAGAGCATGCACAATGTCGGCACTAGTACAGTGTATATCCACCTTTCGCAGCAATGCAGGGTGCTATTCTCCCATGGAGACGATCGTAGAGATGCTGGATGTAGTCCTGTGGAACGGCTTGCCATGCCATTTCCACCTGGCGCCTCAGTTGGACCAACGTTCGTGCTGGACGTGCAGACCGCGTGAGACGACGCTTCATCCAGTCCCAAACATGCTCAATGGGGGACGGATCCGGAGATCTTGCTGGCCAGGGTAGTTGACTTACACCTTCTAGAGCACGTTGGGTGGCACGGGATACATGCGGACGTGCATTGTCCTGTTGGAACAGCAAGTTCCCTTGCCGGTCTAGGAATGGTAGAACGATGGGTTCGATGACGGTTTGGATGTACCGTGCACTATTCAGTGTCCCCTCGACGATCACCAGTGGTGTACGGCCAGTGTAGGAGATCGCTCCCCACACCATGATGCCGGGTGTTGGCCCTGTGTGCCTCGGTCGTATGCAGTCCTGATTGTGGCGCTCACCTGCACGGCGCCAAACACGCATACGACCATCATTGGCACCAAGGCAGAAGCGACTCTCATCGCTGAAGACGACACGTCTCCATTCGTCCCTCCATTCACGCCTGTCGCGACACCACTGGAGGCGGGCTGCACGATGTTGGGGCGTGAGCGGAAGACGGCCTAACGGTGTGCGGGACCGCAGCCCAGCTTCATGGAGATGGTTGCGAATGGTCCTCGCCGATACCCCAGGAGCAACAGTGTCCCTAATTTGCTGGGAAGTGGCGGTGCGGTCCCCTACGGCACTGCGTAGGATCCTACGGTCTTGGCGTGCATCCGTGCGTCGCTGCGGTCCGGTCCCAGGTCGACGGGCACGTGCACCTTCCGCCGACCACTGGCGACAACATCGATGTACTGTGGAGACCTCACGCCCCACGTGTTGAGCAATTCGGCGGTACGTCCACCCGGCCTCCCGCATGCCCACTATACGCCCTCGCTCAAAGTCCGTCAACTGCACATACGGTTCACGTCCACGCTGTCGCGGCATGCTACCAGTGTTAAAGACTGCGATGGAGCTCCGTATGCCACGGCAAACTGGCTGACACTGACGGCGGCGGTGCACAAATGCTGCGCAGCTAGCGCCATTCGACGGCCAACACCGCGGTTCCTGGTGTGCCCGCTGTGCCGTGCGTGTGATCATTGCTTGTGCAGCCCTCTCGCAGTGTCCGGAGCAAGTATGGTGGGTCTGACACACCGGTGTCAATGTGTTCTTTTTTCCATTTCCAGGAGTGTAGAACAAAAGAGGTCTAATGAACTTGTATCCGGAAATGTATGGTTTCCATGCTAGAGACCATTTATGCAATCATACTTTATTACAGAGACCGAGTTCTAATACGGGCTGTACCATGCAGCCACCGTTACAGTACGCATGGTTTCCTCCTTGAGAGTGGGACTGTTCCCCATACGTCCTGCCCTAGTATACTCTTCTGCCATAGTAACTGATAATGCTGTGTCAGATTCACTTCTCTTGCTGACTCACCTTGTAGTGGATGTGATGCAGCGTTGTACACAATGGTTCCGTATTAGAATCGAGAGCTTGCCGACATGGTGTTTAATTACGGAAAGGCAAACGGCAATGGGCGGCTGGCAGCAAGGTTGTGTCAGGAGACCTATCCCCGCCAACAACAACCACAGCATTTGATGTTTGCAATAGAGTTTCACCGTTTTTCTGAGACAGGGTCTTCTCATGATGCAGGAAATCATGAAGGACGTACCCAGACTTGGAGAAAAATGTGATTAACGCTGTGGAAGGTGACCGCTGTGTAAGTTGCCCCGCCAGTACAGGGTAAGCTAGACGACCGTGTGGAACATTCTCCATGACAGTTGTTACTGTCCTTATCACTTACAGCGCGTGCAGGGGTTACAAGCGATAGACTTTCCATATCGGGAGCAGTTTTGTCACTGGTTTCTTCACCATGTATGCCGGCCGCAGTGGCCGAGCGGTTCTAGGCGCCTCAGTCTGCAATCGCGCGACCGCTACGGTCGCAGGTACGAATCCTGCCTCGGGCATGGATGTCTGTGATGTCCTTAGGTTAGTTAGGTTTAAGTAGTTCTAAGTTCTAGGGGACTGATGACATCAGATGTTAAGTCCCATAGTGCTCAGAGCCATTTTTTTTTCACCATTAAATCACGATTCCGGTATTTGTGTCATCCATCCTATTCACAGATGAGGCAACCTGTACGCAGAGTAGTATCTTTAACTTTAATAACAGTCATCTGTGGTATAATATGCAGAACACCTGTCGTGTGACGGCGAATCATGCCTTCCCTGCTGCAAGAAGTACCATTGATGATTCGAAGGGTTATATGGTTGCTACAAGATGGTACTCCAGCCCACTTCACCGTCTATGTCCGGACTTATCTCAATCGTGTTTTCTGTGGTCGGTGGATCGGACGAGGAGGTCCAGTTGCATGGTCTGCTCGTTCACCGGATCTCAACCCGTGAAATTTCTGGTTATGGGGTCATCTCAAAAGTATCGTGCATGCAGAGCCCGTTCCACATGTGGAGACACTACAGCAGCGTTTTCATGCTGTCTTTGACACTTTTAGGATGCAGCCTGGCCGCTGTGAACGTGTGAGACAGAACACACTTCGGTGCGTACATGCATGCGTTGAAGCACATGGAAACCATTATCGACGTATACTGTAACTGTGTCTGCATGCCGGCCGCGGTGGTCTAGCGGTTCTAGGCGCTCAGTCCGGAACCGTGCGACTGCTACGGTCGCAGGTTCGAATCCTAGCCTCGGCCATGGATGTGTGTGATGTCCTTAGGTTAGTTAGGTTTAAGTAGTTCTAAGTTCTAGGGGACTGATGACCACAGATGTTAAGTCTCATAGTGCTCAGAGCCATTTGAACCATTTGTGGCTGCATGGTAAAACGCGTATTAGACCACAGTCTCTGTAACAATGTATGATTGAATAAATGGTCTCTAGCATGGAAAGCACGCATTTCCGGACGTAAGTTCATTAGACCTTTTTTGTTCCGTATCCTCTCATCGATCAATCCCTGGAGTTTGACACCGTGGAAAAAATCACCCTGTACATTGCCAGGTAAAAAAGGTGCAGCTTTCAGAGTTCAGGAAGAAACGAAATAAAACTTCACGGGTTGAGAGGATCTGTGATGTTATTCCAGGGATTACAAAATCGAGTAAAATTTACAAAGAACTTTGCGGCTCCACAGTTTTAGCCATGCGTGTCTGATTTCTTGCTTCTAATGGAGCGCCACATCCCACATGCCAACTCCAGGACAGGCGTAACGTTATGTGAACACTGGGTTGGCACTTTCCTCGTTCTGGTTGCGGTTTACGCTCCCCGATGAGCACTGAGCACTCACGTACCCCGGACAGACCATCTCTCGGCGCTGCACTGCCCGGACGCTCCCGTGACCCCAGGCTTGTGTTCGATCCTATTTTTAGGCGGCACACAGCCGTCGTGTGGCCTGCTTTGCCACACGTGAAACACTTAAAATTCTCTCCGCGCTGCGTCCTCCTTCGCTTCCTGACGCTCATCTTCAACCTTTCCTTGTTAAGGATTGTTTTCTGGCATTTTTTGCACAAAGTATGGTTCTACTGTTAGCGTTCCTCAATCAGTTGGAACGGATCCCGTATGCAATCAATTTGTTGTCCGTCTGTTAAGACCCATTTCACTCAGGAACGGACAGAAATATCCGGTTGAACTTTATGTCAAATACTAATGTCTACTGTCCCTTGGGAGTGTACAGTGAAATCAAAAAAGCTACGACCATTTATGTCACATATTTTGATGCTCTCAAACTCACTCATCAACTCCCACCAAAAAGAAAAATGCTCACATCGTAACACAAAAAAGGCGAGTTAGTAATAGTACCCGTCTCTCCCAATATAATGCATCGTGTTAAGTAAATGAACGAGATAAATAGTATCACGCCGTAAAACATGGTACATGTCATCCAATATGGCATTTCCAGAATGAGATTTTCACTCTGCAGGGGAGTGTGTGCTGATATGAAACTTCCTGGCAGATTAAAACTGTGTGCCGGACCGAGACTCGAACTCGGGACCTTTGCCTTCCGCGGGCAAGTGCTCTACCAACTGAGCTACCCAAGCACGACTCACGCCCCGTCCTCACAGCTTTACTTCCGCCAGTACCTCGTCTCCTACCTTCCAAACTTTACAGAAGCTCTCCTGCGAACCTTGCAGAACTAGCACTCCTGAAAGAAAGGATATTGCGGAGACATGGCTTAGCCACAGCCTGGGGGATGTTTCCAGAATGGTAGAGCACATGCCCGCGAAAGGTAAAGGTCCCGAGTTCGAGTCTCGGTCCGGCACACAGCTTTAATCTGCCAGGAAGTTTAATATGGCATTTGTCATTCCGTGCAAGATGACAGAACGTCTTATTAAAGTTTAGGATACATGCATCCCCACTCTGCGATACTTGCTGTTCTAGATTCACCCCTAGTTCTGGCATCTCCCACCATACGTGTAACAGGGGTGGATCTAAGAGAGCTAACTGTTTTGGAGAATCAGGGTAAACTAGTAAAAAAACCGCGAATACGTCAATATGTTTTGAGTTAAAAGTCTTTTAAGCTGCTAGTTAAGTTGAAAATGTAGTTCCCTTCTTTTATATCCGTAACTCTGCCCAGCACATATTTGCCTTTTGTGTCCTACAGTAGGAATATTTTTCATTCTGGTTCCCAACTTTTCTCAGCCATAATTTTGACATTAGACCGCCATAGCTTGGCAACAGACGTAGATTTTTGTTAACTTGGGCGACGACTGATCCGGTAAAGGTTTCTTTTATTGTCTTTCGAACCATGTTGCTAACGACCATTAATTACATGTCATTGTCTATCTTCTTTCAAAATTAGAACTGATTCACACAAGTCTGAAACATAGAACTGTCACGCGTAAGAAAATTCGCAAAAATGTGTTTTTTGCACTAAAATCCGAATGAAGCTAGATTTTTTGAAAGTGAGTTTTCAATTTTATCGTAATAATGCACTTTTTGTTTATTTTACCCTCTTTACTCCGGCTCCGCACAGTCACTTCACGTAACAACGAATTTTACGTGCTACAATTAGCTCGACTTTAAACCGTCGTATCTGGACAACGGATAGAGAATACTGGATAAAAAAATTCGTTTTCCCTTTATCCATTTTATCTACCTTCGTGCAAAGTTTGGACCGATTCGTAGAAGTTTAAAGAACAGAAGTGCTGTGGCACAGAATACTCCCAAAAAACGTGATTTTTGCAAGTGAAATCCAAACGAAGCACGATTTAGACCAAGACCTGATACGCCGCTGGACCAAATTTGAACCAGTCCGGAGTTCTTTAAAGGTGAGTCCGGAGTTCTTTAAAGGTGACTGTTTTTGCACGCAAAATCCGAACAGCATACGTGCAAATGGTGCTATTAGTTGAGCATTAGTTTCAGACTAATAAAATCTTATGCAAAAGGAGTTAATCGATTCCGAAAGTCTATCTGGGCGCCAGCACCGTTTCGTTACTTAAACCTCGCTTAACATACCGTAACATAGCTAAGTAAGACAGATGTTCGAATGGCTGTACAAGTGGCTGCTAGTCCGGGATAAACCAACAATTTCTTACCCCATAGGGACCAAGCATCAAGACCCCCAAACCACGGTTCTGCGTGCCACCTTTTCAGACATAATTGTTACAGCGCTTCCGCGCCCTGACGATGGGATGCTTGCTGTTGACGTGGAATCATGAAATTTGGCAAGAAAAAAGGTTTCATAGTACGAGTAAAGTAAAAAAAATCAGATAATTCTTAATTTGTAAATATATCACATCAAAAATATTTTTTGTAATTTGTTATCAGTCTGTCTGTGGGCTGCTAAGACACCTTTTACTCAGGTAGCAAGTTGAAATTTATTTGCGGTCCGTTGGCGATGTAAAAAATTTAAGCTTCTATGTCAATATAATCAAAAGATAAGGTCATTAATGTCACATATTTTGATTCTCGCACACTCTCTTGTCAAAATCTGTATATGAACTTTCTGTATGCATAATTAAGTTTGTACATATCCCTCAGAGCGCAAATCCTACTCGCATTTGCTTGTTACGTTTTTTTTCAATAAGTCTACTTTCATTTCCCTATTTCTGGGTGTTTATGTTCATTGATATGGTTCTCTTGGCCAGCCTACTGTCAGACATTAATACTCAATCGTAAGTTTGATGATACGAGACGTTTGATTTTTTGGTATACTTGACGATTATTTTAGACAGTTTGTTGCATGCATTAAGCGAGAAGTTCTTTTGCTTCAAGCATGTACCTTAATTCTAAATTGTTATTCTAATGCTGCCGGCCGATGTGGCCGAGCGGTTCTAGACGCTTCAGTCTGGAACCGCGCGACTGCTACGGTCGCAGGTTCGAATCCTGCCTCGGGCATGGATGTGTGTGATGTCCTTAGGTTAGTTAGGTTTAAGTAGTTCTAAGCTCTAGGGGACTGGTGACCTCAGATGTTAAGTCCCATAGTGCTCAGAGCCATTTGAACCATATTCTAATGCTATTGGCTCTAACGATTAAGTTGTTTTCCTTGGTCATTTTCGCGAATGTTGGACTTTTTTTAAAAAAGGTAAGTTTACTGGACCTTTTAAACGGAGGTAAGTTTTCATCATCTTTGTTGGAGTATTAACACCGTGAGCTGAGTGACATTAAACTCAGCAGATTAGTAGGTAAGTTCTACCGAGAAAATCAAGTCTTGCCCGTCTCTGGAAAGTATATTGATTATCAACTAGCGACACGCCCTGCCTTTACACGGGTAGCACTAAGTGTCTACCCTCCGGACAACTTCAATGGTGTAGCGGTAATATATTACATACACAAACCTGCCTTGTGAATCAATCTATCAGTGGAAACCGTATACAAATCTCTACAGTAATTCCTTGGATTAGCCTTCACATACGGACACGCGACGAAGGACTTTAATCTATAATTTGTAGTGATACAATAGACGGACGGACGACTGGTTACAGTACAAGTTTTACGAGGTCACACCGCAATTTCAGTATGCCTAATGAACGAATTAGAAATTTTTCAGTCCTCTGAAATAAATTTGCAATGAGCAACAGAAACTCTACGTGCTTAACAAGTAACGGCTTTTCCAGATCTTCGTATATGATAAAGGAGGGAAAGTTCTTACTTACAGAGAAATAAAATATTTGACAATTCTCAGAAACATGTATGAAAATATCGTAAAATGGAAAAACTCTCATGTGTTCTCAGCTCGCAATATAAAAGTTCTTTCAGTTATTGGCAGAGACATTAAAGAGGTAACTAAAGTGGATGGCGTATCCACTTGCAACCTGCGTATCGTAATAAAGATGTGATTAGAATTCGTGCTCGGTTCTTTGGAGAGACTAACCTAAGTAATATAGACAGGTGGCTACTCTAAAGGGATATAAGCACATATCTCGATCTCTTCTCTTGCTACCAGAATATCTCTTGAAACGCTCGCTTGTAAGCAAACACTGCCTCTTTGTGGATCTCTGTCGTTCCTCACTATGGATTTGCTCCAGCCGCTGTAAGGCTAACACGAGTAGGACACCGCCCACATACACTACTGGTCATTAAAACTGGCATGTATTATACACTGAGGTGACAGAAGTCATGGGATAGCGGTATGCACGTATGCAGATGACGGTAGTATCGCGTACACAAGGCTAAAATTGCAATTCATTTCCGCAGCTGTCATTTGTACTCATGTGATTTATGTGAAAAGGTCTCCGACGTCATTGTGGCCACACAACGGGAGCTAACAGGCTTTGAAAGCGGATTGGTAGTTCGAGCTAGATGCATGGGACATTCTTTTTCGGAAATTTTTAGGGAATTTAATATTCCGAGATCTACAATCTAACGAGTGCGCCGAGAATACGAAATTTCAGGCATTACCATTCCACGGACAACGCAGTGGCCGATGGCCTTCACCTGACCAACAACAGTGGCGTCTGCGTGGAATCATTGCTAACAGACAAACGACACTGCTTGAAATAACAGCAGAAACCAATGTGGGATGTGCGGCGAATGTGTCTGCTAGGACAAAGCGGGGAAATTTGGCGTTAGTGGTCTATGGCAGTAGACGACCTACGCGTGTGCCTTCGCTAACAGCACGAAATCGCCTGCAGCGCCTCTCCTGGATTCGTGACCATGCCTGTTGAACCCTAGGCGACTGGAAAACCGTGGCCTGGTCAGATGAGGCCCAAATCACTTGGTAAGTGCTGATGGCATGGTTCGAGTGTGACGAAGACCAGCGAAGCGATGGACCCAAGTTGTCAACAAGACAATGTGCAAGCTAGTATTGGCTCCATAATGATGTGGTCTGTATTTACATAGCATGGGACTGGGTCCTCTTGTCCAACTGAACCGATCATTGTCTGGAAATGGTTGCGTTCGGCTAATTGGAGATCATTTGCAGCCATTCATGGACTTCAAGTTTCCAAATTGCGATGGAATTTTTATGGATGACAATGCTCCATGTCACCGGGCCAAACTGTTCGCTATTGGTTTGAAAAACATTCTGGACAATTCGAGGGAACGATTTAGCCACTCAGATCGCCCGACATGAACCTCAACGAACATTTTTATAGCACATAATCGTGAGGTCAGCGCGTGCACAAAATCCTGCACCGGCAACACTTTTGCAGTTATGGTGACTTCGGGACTACATTTATTTCTCTTTGCTCATTGTCACATCAAAAGTAACCCCTGAAAAATCGGAACTTCTGTCAGTTAATTCTTTCGACTCAGTTAACTCGGCATGTATACAAACACTAGATTTTGTTCTAAGAAAAGAATGTCTGTTATCTGAGTATGTCAGATGAAATAACATTAGTGGCAAAACAGTCTTATAGTAGATGTAAAGTGACGTAATCGTGGGAATAGTTACGAAAAGGAATTGTCTTAATTCACAAAGTGGTTTACACTGTGGGTGCATTTTCTGCAGAGGTGTGGCTCAAATCTGCGTCTGGCTATTGTGATTTCGTCTACCTGCAGTTTCCTCTAAACTACCTCGCTGTCTCTGATGCTCTCGATGACGATCGGCTGGCTGAGGTGATTAAGGCATCGGAATCCATATTCGGTAGGAAAGGAGCTCAAACCACTATCCGGTCATCCTGATTCAGTTTTTTGGTGTTTTTTTTAGTTTACTTGCAAAATTACCTTATTATGGCTTGCTAAGTGGGCCACGGTTGCTTCAATTCTCATAACTTCTCCAAATGATCCAGTGATTCATGTATGATGAAATCGATCTGAAACTTAAAAAAGTCTTGCCTTATTTCTTTCGATGTCGGCGGAATGTTAAATGTCAACCTTTTTTCCTTCTTTCTAGTAAATGTCTTCAGATCGCAGCCGCTGATGTCTACATAGTTGCAAAATAATATTCCGGAGCACCCTCTCTGTCTCGGAAAATGTGAAAGATAAATGACGTTCATCGATGCTAGTGGGCAATTTCTACTGAACGATGGCAAACTTAACATGGTCCAGCCAAGATCATTCAACTTACACAGCACAAGGGAAGAAAATACAGATAGTCAATTCGTAGATGTATGGTATAAAGCCGAAATGCAACTTGTAAGTGAAGGAAATTTCTTCTTTCCTAGATAATCGATTTATGAAATGAATGGTGACTTTGAGTAAACGTGCGAATAATGATACCAATGACACATGGGCCTTTTATGCAGTCCGTTCCAATGAGCATTTTTCTACGTAGTGTCAGTTTACAACAATGGAGAGACACCAGATGGTAGATCAAATCAACTGACAAAAAAATAACAATAATAATGAAACAATTTTTGACTCTTTTTAGATAATTATAATCTTCTCGCATCAATCGTTCGACGTCCTCATTTTCAGTGTGACTCTGAAAGATTTTCTTATAAAAATATGTAGTTGAAAATAAAAAAAGCTTTGACTGATACTGGCATCGAAATTGCGAATAAAGCTGCAGCAATTAATCGGAGAGGATCTCTGATCTCAAAGCAGAGACCAAAAGTTTACAAAAAATAGGAAACTGGAAAGAAGTGATAGAATTGTCACAATGCCCTTGCAGAGAAAGTCTACTCACGTACTATACTTACAGGTTTTCAAAATTCTCTGCTTTATGTCTGGAATGTCGTACTATAGTTCCATAGTTTTCAGCACGAAAGATGTAAATTATATATTTGGGCTTTAGTGCTGCAGCAAGTATATGTGAAAAGGGAGCGGATAACAAAACTCGTATGCTTTGCCCAGACTCCCTACTGGCTTTGAAGAGAATGGACCAAAGGACCTCAAGGCCGTAAAACAGACTAATTGAGTTAATGAGAACAGAACAAGCAAGGTGTCGTAAAATACCTCGGAGAAAACAAATGGACAATTCACAGTGTTATACGAGCGACGTAACGCTACCGACAAAATTTCGAAGGTTCTGAGTGTTTTGGTATAAGGGGCCCATGGTCTGCGGTGGCTTGTTGTCTAGTAATTACATTGCGTCTGATTTCTCACCTCCATATATCTTTGTATCAGTGTTGCACTGAAACTATCTGCACAACAGTACAAATGACGATAGTATGCATAGTATGTTTTGTTTGGAAACAAATTTGTTCCATGCACTCACGGCACTTGCTGTGAACTTTGAACTTGCATTCAGTACTCCTCAGTACTGTTTCAGGTTTGTTTTTCCGCCAGTGTTAGTTGTAGAGGCGTTAACGGTGACGGTTTACCGACGAAGAGTTAGCCATATGTACCTCGTGTATGGGATCAGTAAATTGTATTGAACAATGGCACAACGACGCTGTACTGAGCTGTTCTATTAGTGACGGACCTTTGAATCTTCACATAAGCGTCATCAAATGATTGGAAATTTTCGCGTTTTGGTGATTGCGTATTACAGGCTTTTACGCTGTTGTGAAGCTATTTTCACGTAAACAAAAGTAAGTAGGGAAACAAACCAAATAAAACATAATTGCATCGTACCGTGTAGCGGCCCACTGAAGACCTAGGGTCTACCATACCAAAATACTCAAAGTATCACTCAACAACGTCTGAAATTTTGGTGGTGCAGTTTGGGTTCATCCTTTTAGAAGTTACCGTGGAGTGTAACACAGAGTAACATGTAACTGCAAATGAAGATATAACGTAAATTAACAATGTGGTCAAAGTCACAGTACGTTACAGCAGGCACTAGACATGCATATCAGACATGTGTTCGCAGTTAGGGTCAATGCCCAATGGAGACAATTACACGATCTCGATCGGGGAGCGATTTACTGCTGCTCAGTAAGGGCAACCCGTAAAAGAAATATCATAGCACGTACTATTTGCTCCCATGTCCACTATTTTCGATGTTACTGGAAGCTGAAATTGTTACGGAAATCTAATAATTTAACCGATAAAGATCGCCAAAATCTAAAGCGCATGGTACGAATCAATCAGTCATCAGGGATCCTTCTCAGCCAGGGTAAAGAACTGAACTATAAAGCTCAGTTTCAGAAAGATCAGTCGGGACATGACAGGAGTCGCTTTTCATGGTAGTGCTGATGCCTGAACTAGCTTACTATAAGATGGAGCTCGTGACGCCAGAGGAAAAAGGTTTATAGAACTATGAGCCACTCTGATGTCACACTTAGATGGTGTGGGCTGACCTAGTGATATTTCTTTGCATGTTTCGGAGACAATGAAACTCGCTGGAGGCAGTGTGATGGTCTGATGCTGTTTCGCCTACTTTTCCTCCAGCCATAACTGCAGGTTGATAGCAAACTGAATGTATGTGTTGATGAAAACATGGAAAGAGTGTGCTAACAATTGGGGTTTGGATCTTTTCCTACGCACAAAGCAAGCACGACTGCGTCACGCGATGAAACTCACGTGAGTCGGATCTGTTGGCCTGCTGTAGAGGATTTCAGGGTAGAGTTGTAAAAGGAAACTCTCTACAATCCAAGAAAAAACTGGTATCACTTCTCATTGCGGTTATTTTTGAATCCTCCTCATTACCTTCAAGCGCCACTACTGCAGAAAGAATTTCGAAAACACTGCGCCCTGAACCAACAGTCTTTAACAGCCGTACAGGTCAGCCGGGTGGGAAACCCCAAAACTCTGATCACCATAAAGAATGCTTCATAACGAAATACTTTCTAGAGTAAGCAGTACGTACCAACGCTTATTTTTACAGTATAATGTGAACTGAATTATAATTTATTTGATTTTTCCCAAGAAGCACAACCCTAAATTAGCTTGTGTGCCTCACTTTCTGCTTTCTATTTTTAAATATAGAAATGATCATGTAATTATTTGTAGGGTAGATTTGTGTCGTTTAGTTTTTTGTATTGTTTCGTTCTAAAACAAAATAGGGCCGAATATTCTATGAATATTTTAAATGATTAGCTGCGTTCTGTTGTTTAGATGCTCTGATCTAGGACGTACATCGTCCTCCATATTGCAGAATTGATTAACTGGAATATTTATCCCACAAGTAGAGTACTAGTGAGAAAAACTAGTGGGGTTGAGATTTCCCTCTCACTTTTCCTAATTCGTTTTCCTGTGTTGATAAAAAGTAACACAAACAAGTTTTAATTCTTTATTACCAAGAGACAACAAGATCGTCACAACACAGTTACTTCAGTTACACTAGAGGCTCAAAAATGCCTTCATTGACTTGTAAACGGAGGTTACACAGGTACGAGTAGTTCACGTTCCGTCTAACACGGTCAAAGGCTGCAGTGGTGTTCTTGATTCCTACTACTGCTGCTGCTATCCGGCAACCAGATCCTCTTCTGATTCAACAGAGGTTTTGTAAACAAGATTGCACAACTCTCATCACACAAAAAAGTCCAGTAGCATCCAATCTGGGGACGGAGCAGGCCGTTGTACAGGACCACCATTGCCAGTACACTTTTCTGGAAACTGTCGGTTCAAGAATCGACACAAAGGACGATTGAACTGTGCCGCAGCCCCGTCATACACTGTTGTTACTTTTAAAAATATCTGGAAATCGATAAATCGATACTTCAAAAATTTATCATTATTGACTCTCGATATATAGACAAAAAGTATCCATATATCGAAGAAAAAATATCGATTGGCTATAAAAACGTCGGCTGCACATTTTAAATACACTGCTGATTTTCGTGTTGTATTTCTAAGTACTGATTTATTATTTTATATTCTGCACATCAACAAGCTAGCAGCCTGCCTATCTCCCTTAAAGCAAGAAAGAAAACCACTTAATTAGAAAATCTCTAAGTTAAAATGGGACATAGTGCAGATGAAAAGCTTGTACTACAATACATGTTTGGTCGACTGTTGTGTTGTTAATAAACAACTGTTTACATTGTGCACCGTCATGCAGTATTTCGTCCCAGGTAACCTCTGATACCTTCTTTTCTTAATTTATCATTGGCTACATGTCGAAATAAACCTTTTTTCACGTTGATATAGCAAAATTACGTGGTGAAGCTAAACGTTACAGTTTCTGTTGTTAGCGTCAAGCGCCAATTACGTCAGCATTTCGCCTCACACATCTCCACCCACCACTAAGGCCAATCATGTCATTACGACTTTTGTTCGTCATTTTTAGCAACTGTTATGAAGAACGTCGATGCAAAGCAATAACACACTAGTTTTTAAAGCAACTGGTGTGCTATTTCTTCACATCTGAAATGTTGCTATTCCTGTCATACCGCTACCCCTGCCCCCCCCCCCCCCCCCCCCTCGCCCCAAACACACACACAGTGCAACTGGACTTCTTTTGTGTTGTGTTATCTATACTTGCTTCACTCAGTGAAGGAGGTACTGAAGTCAAGGAGGTGCTGAAAGCTCAAAAAGTAATAAGACTCCTTCACATAGTGAAAGTAAAATTATGTTCTGCTACAGTTTCAAAAGAACAATTTCAAATATTTACCGAAAATTGCGAAAAATGTTAATATAAAATATCGGCACTCGATATTGTCATTTTGATATTAACATATTAATGTATCGGTGTAGGTAATTTCGCTGATGTACAGTGAAGCGCCAAAGAATCTGGTACAGGCATACCTATTCAAATACAGAGATATGTAAACAGGCAAAATACGGCGCTTGTCTTCGTGTCCCATGCAACATATCAGAGTTTGTCACTTTAAATGCTTTTCATGCTGTAAAATTCAAAATCATCAACCAGTGTCCAAATGTACTGAGTTATATTCCAAATCTCTCTGCCTGCAAGTGATTCATAAAAAGAGAGCGGGTGACATTGTTACTAGTTTTCATTCCATCCCATGGGTGCGCTAAGCTTGGTGCCCCGCTACGTGTTATTCGAGAGGTAGAGGCTTTGTACAATTACGGGGTGTTAACCTGTCCTTTCTTCCCATTACATACGCATCGCTAAAAACACAAGAAGTTTGCTATGAAGTTATTGATCAATGACAACCACAGGACACAAGTCTCCACTTTACCCCCTATAAGAAAGGAGAGAATGGCAGTAGCTTGACCACCTCTAGTAAGGCTTTGTCAAGACATCAGTGCGTGATCCTCGCAACATCCACAATGACCATTGACTAGTAGAAGGGCCTTGGCTCCTAGCTGTACTGATTAGCTCTATTTTCTGCTTACCGCATCACCTTAAGATTTTTTTCCCATGCAGGGACAGCTTTGCGGCTCACGACAAGTGGAAGCGTCGCACGTAAGTTGTCAGAGAGTCAGATGAGAAGTCTCCACTCTTAGCTATCGAATTTGTCGCTTGACGTCTTAAGCAATAGGTAGAAGGAGCGGGTGGGTGCGGCCGGTCGTGATAGAGAGAGAGAGAGTGAGAGAGAGTGAGGGGGGGGAGGTAACGCTCCGCCACAAACAGGTCGGTCCCCCGGTGAGAAGCCTCCAAACCTTTCATTGAAGTCACCGTCACATTGTTATTACGAATGAACAACTAAATTTCTCATTGCGCCAACTACGCACCGTTGACTAATATACACCGCTGCAAGTGACATCCGAAATAAGGACTACGCCCAGAACCTTAATTATTATTTTAGAATTGGAATATCACAGTGCGTCATTGTGCACAGGGTTCGCCTCTCCAGCGCTCTTAAACCACACAGTCATCGGTACTGCACTAAATAAACACAAAAATACATAGAGTCATCCTGGCTGTCAAAATTATGTGCGTTGCTACGTAAAGGAACTTTAACAATGGAGATGCGAAGCTGCCATTATGACGCTACATTCTATATCATGCCATCAAGACTGATTCTGAAGATATAGTGAATGACGAAACAGAATAGAAGAAATTTATCTCCTAGATTGTTCAAATGCGCTACAGTGATTTTAATACCACGGCATCCGTAGGAAAATGCATAATTCTATATCTCCATCATTGATTTCGATATTTTTTGCAGTTACGCAATACGTTATCTGTTCACAAATACTTATGGTTTTTGAAGACAAGAAGATAACTCTGTAGAAGCTACCATCGTCTACGAAAGCTGAGATCGTGGGAAATTGAGTTTACCTTAATGTGCCTCACGACATGCAAAATGGATGTGTCGTGATTGTTGTCTTTCAAACAGAGGGTATCCAATATGTTGTCAATCTTGAGACGCCGTGAGGAGCAAAGGTAACGTCGGGAGTACCTTAAAAAGTGGGATGGGATCGGCATCATTCACAATACGTGCAAGTATGAGTAGACAGTATCGGCAAGTATTTGAAAATGTATTTCACCATTCAGATTTATGTTTTCCTTAAACAGTGTTGCCATGGTTCCCTTGAAAAGGACGCAGACGAAGTTCTTCGTCACTTTTCCTTAGACGGAACTTGTGCCCTCTTTCTAATCTTCTCGTCATCGAAGAGAAACTTAAATCCTACTCTTCCTTTTAATACGAGAATACTCGAGGTAAAATGAACATTTGTGTAAATTTATGATAAAAATGTACTAATATTCCGAAATAGAGCTCTTTTAGTTGAATGAACTTTTTACAATTTTTTTTCAGTGGACGTAATCCTTCGCTAAAGTGTTATTCCTGAATCTCTGCGAAACATCCATCTACGACGACTATAGTTCAAATGTTCAGATATGTGTGAAATCTTATGGGACTTAACTGCTAAGGTTATCAGTCCCTAAGCTTACACACTACTTAACCTAAATTATCCTAAGGACAAACACACACACCCATGCCCGAGGGAGGACTCGAACCTCCGCTGGGACCAGCCGCACAGTTCATGACTGCAGTGCCTCAGACCGCTCGGCTAATCCCGCGCGGCGACGACTATAGCGTTTCCACTGAACGTAAAACGCTTTCTAACCGTTAACATTTAATTTCTACATATTTGATATTCCTCCAACACAGTCCAGTAAGGTTGGCCATGCGGATGATTGGGCAATAGCTATTCAACACAAAACTTTCGAAACAACTAAACAAATCATAACTTCTGATCTAGACATCTTAAGCAAGTACTTCCGTAAATGGAGGTTACAACCTAACTCAAATAAAACAGAAGTTACATTCTTTCGTCTGTTCACGAGATTAGCACACAGAGCCCTTGGTGTCTATTTTGAGGGAGTCACGTTTCGTCATAACATGCATCCAAAATACTTTTGAATCCCTTTAGACAGGACACTTACTTCTAAGAAGAATTTGACGCAATCAGCTGCTAAGTTCAAAGGCAGAAATAACCTTCTTCATAAGCTCTGTAGCACTAGTTGGGGGTATTGGCATTCATATTGATGTATTCAACAGTAGAGTGCGGTGCGTCTGTCTGGATTAATAGTTCGTATGTGAAAAAGGTAGATGTACTACTTAACGAATCCATACGAAATGTTACTGGGTTAATACGATCTACTCCTACATAGGGGTTACCTATCTTGAGTCAGATTCCACTTTCTGATATCAGACGGAAGAGTGCGCTATGGAAACGCTAGTGGCAACGAAACCGTCATCCACAGTATGTGAAACTGCCCTACATACAGGAGAAACCCTCTGAATTTAACCAGTCTCGGCAAATTCGGACTAATTTGAATCACATCCTAACGAGCCATCCAAGACTCTCCGCAAGTGGGGCAAATATTCATAACCATTTTCTGACTATGGTTCTGAACGACATACAAATGCTCATGATGTTGGATAAATTCGTACGTCAACTGCATCAATTTTTTTCTTTGCCGAAACAACAGTGTGCGCTGGTACAAGTATTCTGTTTTGCGGTTTTGGCCTATTCTTACTCAGTTTTTCAGCCATTTGGTGTAAAATCCCTCTGTAGTAATTGCTAGTATATTTTCAGTATTTTCAAGGTAACGAATAATTGTTCTTCCGTTTTTACAGCCCTGTTAACACATACCATTCTGATAGATGTAACAAACATTTTAGTTCCAGGAAATTGACTTCCATCCACTGCTTTGATTACTAATTTATTTCTGGCGTGTTGTGATGTACTGTTGTGTACATAGTTCCGCATAGTCAGCGCGTACACAACTTTCCCACTAGAGCGCGCCCCGCTAAGCACAACAGCGCAGGTGCAGCGCTCGTCTGTCTCCGCACTACGAGATGGTGCTGCCTTAGAGACGGACCAAATTCTGCTTCCGCCGATCCGCGTATTAATATGTAACGCAGCCAATGCGATTGCTGCTAACGTAGAACCTTTTCTCCTTATGGATCACACTCGCGTAGTGATACATGAACGCACGAGGTATTATAACGAGTGTACAGACCTCCGATTAGTCAGTCTGCATTTGTCTGCACCAGTCTGTACCAGTCTGCATTAGTCTGTACCACTCTATAAAAAAACGGTTCAAATGGCTCTGAGAACTATGGGACTTAACTACTGTGGTCATCAGTCCCCTAGAACTTAGAACTACTTAAACCTAACTAACCTAAGGACATCACACACATCCATGCCCGAGGTAGGATTCGAACCTGCGACCATAGCGGTCACGCGGTTCCAGACTGTAGCGCCTATAACTGCACGGCCACTCCGGCCGGCACCAGTCTATAGTCAAGTTTCAGTCTGCATCTAATAAGATTACCATATTCCTGTACATAGCCGTGAAGATAAATGAATAGACACTTTGTCAAGTATTAGAGATATGTGAGAATAAGATTAACGTACCAAGACCAAAGGAACTTCAGATTGTCAATTGTAAACAGCATCCAGACTCAAGTTACGTAATGTCTATGCTTTTTATTATTTTAATAAATGTGTGTGAAAATTAATCAAGTTCTGTTTAAAGTTGGTCACCGTCAATCTGCTACTCTAAGCGTGCAAGTGGCATTTCTATCGTCTGACCTAACGGCAGAAGATAAACACGCCATGATAAGACCATGAGACATATTGCGGACACTCTTCTACTTCGTTAGAGCGACAAGTCAAATAATCTGATGGTGTGTGTACCGAAGGTCTTACAGTACACACACCACATGTACCAACGTCTCACTCACAGAATCAAATTAACATATACATTAACTGTTATATTTTTGGAACGTTCTAGATATTCCTTTGACAACATTCAAAAGATTCAGAACCCATCTGGCACAAACTTTGCTCATATTTAAATATTCTTCAAATATTTACATTACTCTTCCTTTTGTTATGCCTGCGGTATCATGTCTTTCATTTTCATCTCATGGGGTAACATAGCTGTAGACTTATTACATGTTAAGAATATCAATTTCCTTTCGACTGTTTATTGCTGTATTTACCATATTTTATTCAAAGAATACAGACGACAGACCAATTTCGGATTAAACTATTTTCAAGTACCACAGGTAAACAGAATCAGTGAGAGCGTATAGGCGCATTCAGAATATTGACGCTCAGTGGTCACTATGGGAAACTGACAGTCGAAGTGGGCCAGCATTAGGTACTTAATAAAATTAAGTTCATAAAAAAACAGTCGAGATGGAATCGATGAATAACATTTAAGTCGCAAAATGTTAACCGCAGATCGTCCAAAATTTGAGCTTTCTAGATGTTTTCATCTGATGTTATAGTTTTCGTACGTTCATGAAGCGAACCAATTTCAAGAGCAGAGAGTGACTTCAGCCGTCCATTTATTAACTATAGAACTCAAAGGAACCAAGTCCTTGTAAACCTTGACCGACACTGGATGAACTATTGTAGTAAAAAGCCAAAAACAAAGAATTTTGTAACGCACGCTTTTCCACTTCGCAGATTCGAGCCACGTAGTTGGCACTTGAATTTATATGTTTATCAATGTGTACCAACTTAATAAACACAACATTTTATTGATAATAATGTAATCACTGTACCAGGCCATGAAAATTTCACATTAACGTCGTTTATGCACATCTCCGTTAAATGTAGAGAAGGAGTAGAAAATTGGTGAGAAGTACAGTTTAACTTGCAGGTAATTAACATTTAGTAGAAAATCTAGAAGATGATAAGGTCCCATACTCCGAGGAGCGTAGCGGACGATGCGGGAGACCCGCACCGCCGTACTAGGCAAGGTCCTAGCGGAAGTGGTTTGCCATAGCCTTCCTCCGACCGTAACGGGGATGAATGATCTCGAGACAGGAAAATCCCTGACCCCACCGGGAATCGAACCCGGGACCCCGTGCGCGGGAAGCGAGAAGCGAGAACGCTACTGCAAGACCACGAGCTGCGTACAGATGGAAGATAACTGTAAATCCAAAAAACTTCTAACGCGGGAGCAGGTGAATACGTTTCGTAGTGTATGATTGCAGCCCATGTGATAAGACAGTTGTATCTTACAGTAGTCATACATTTTGCGATTACTGTATACAGGGACTTAAGATGGATCTACGATATTTCCAAACCAGGGCAAAGATTGATAGTGCCCCCCCCCCCCCCCCCCCCGCCCAACGAGCCTTTGAGATAGGACGTCAAAAATTTCTTTTCTTCTAACGCACGTCACTATTTCGCTCTGTGGGATTCAAACGAGTATATTTTGTAATGAAAGCCATCAAACCTACGAGTAAATTCAGGATAGTGGAAACTAAAATGTCCTGTGGTGCCTCTCCTGCTCCAAGTCGGCTGCTTTGACATCCTAGCCCCTTAAAAAAAGTTCACAATTAATACTGATGTTGGATTATTTGTGACCGGGAGTATAAGAACTCTTCAGAAAATTTGCACTTTGTGTTGCCTATTAGCTAATAACTTCCTCTTTTGTGTGGCACAAAATTTAATATAGGAAACATAAAACCAGTAAAGACAAGAGACAAGCAAGACATTACACATTTCTTCAATCCCTACGTCCCAGCATTTTTTTCTCTCTAATCTTGCTACAGTTTTACAAGTCGTGCTTACTTTCGGCAAAAGAATCTATTGTTGTTGTTGTTGTTGTTGTTGTGGTCTTCAGTCCTGAGACTGGTTTGATGCAGCTCTCCATGCTACTCTATCGTGTGCAAGCTTCTTCATGTCCCAGTACCTACTGCAGCCTACATCCTTCTGAATCTGCTTAGTGTATTCATCTCTTGGTTTCCTTCTACGATTTTTACCCTTCACGCTTCCCTCCAATACTAAATTGGTGATCCATCGATGTCTCAGAACATATCCTACCAAACGATCCCTTCTTCTAGTCAAGTTGTGCCACAAGCTCCTCTTCTCCCCGATTCTATTCAGTACCTTCTCATTAGTTATGTGTTCTACCTATCTAATCTTCAGCATTCTTCTGTAGCACCACATTTCGAAAGCTTCTATTCTCTTCTTGTGTAAGCTATTTATCGTCCACGTTTCACTTCCATACATGGCTACACTCCATCCAAAATCTTTCAGAAACGACTTCCTGACATTTAAATCTGTACTCGATGTTAACAAATTTTTCTTCTTCAGAAACGCTTTCCTTGCCATTGCCAGTCTACATTTTATATCCTCTCTACTTCGACCATCATCAGTTATTTCGCTCCCCAAATAGCAAAACTCCTTTACTACTTTACGTGTCTCATTTCATAATCTAATTACCTCAGCATCACCCGACTTAATTCGACTACATTCCACTATCCTCGTTTTGCTTTCGTTGATGTTCATCTTATATCCTCCTTTCAAGACACTGTCCATTCCGTTCAAGTGCTCTTCCAAGTCCTTTGCTGTCTCTGACAGAATTACAATGTCATCGGCGAACCTCAAAGTTTTTATTTCTTCTCCATGGATTTCAATACCTACTCCGAACTTTTCTTTTGTTTCCTTTATTGCTTGCTCAATATACAGGTTGATAGGCTACAACCGTGTCTCACTCCCTTCCCAACCACTGCTTCCCTTTCATACCCCTCGACTCTTATAACTGCCATCTGCTTTCTGTACAAATTGTAGACAGCCTTTCGCTCTCTGTATTTTACCCCTGCCACATTCAGAATTTGAAAGAGAGTATTCCGATCACCATCGTCAAAAGCTTTCTCTAAGTCTACAAGTGCTAGAAACGTAGGTTTGCCTGTCCTTAATCTTTCTTCTAAGATAAGTCGTAGGGTCAGTATTGCCTCACGTGTTCCAACATTTGTACGGAATCCAAACTGATCTTCCCCGAGGTCGGCTTCCATCAGTTTTTCCATTCGTCTGTAAAGAATTCGCGTTAATATTTTGCAGCTGTGACTTATTAAACTGATAGTTCGGTAATTTTCACATCTGTCAACACCTGCTTCCTTTGGGATTGGGATTATTATATTCTTCTTGAAGTCCTAGGGTATTTCGCCTGTCTCATACATTTTGCTCACCAGATGTCAGAGTTTTGTCAAGACTGGCTCTCCCAAGGCTGTCAGTAGTTCTAATGGAATGTTGTCTTCTCCGGGAGCCTTGTTTCGACTCAGGTCTTTCAGTGTTCTGTCAAACTCTTCACGCAATATCATATCTCCCATTTCATCGTCATCTACATCCTCTTCCATTTCCATAATATTGTCCTCAAGTACGTCGCCCTTGTATAGACCCTCTATATACTCCTTCCACCTTTCTGCTTTCCCTTCTTTGCTTAGAACTGGGTTTCCATAAAAGCTCTTGATATTCATGCATGTGGTTCTCCTTTCTCCAAAGGTCTCTTTAATTTTCCTGTAGGCAGTATCTACACTCCTGGAAATGGAAAAAAGAACACATTGACACCGGTGTATCAGACCCACCATACTTGCTCCGGACACTGCGAGAGGGCTGTACAAGCAATGATCACACGCACGGCACAGCGGACACACCAGGAACCGCGGTGTTGGCCGTCGAATGGCGCTAGCTGCGCAGCATTTGTGCACCGCTGCCGTCAGTGTCAGCCAGTTTGCCGTGGCATACGGAGCTCCATCGCAGTCTTTAACACTGGTAGCATGCCGCGACAGCGTGGACGTGAACCGTATGTGCAGTTGACGGACTTTGAGCGAGGGCGTATAGTGGGCATGCGGGAGGCTGGGTGGACGTACCGCCGAATTGCTCAACACGTGGGGCGTGAGGTCTCCACAGTACATCGATGTTGTCGCCAGTGGTCAGCGGAAGGTGCACGTGCCCGTCGACCTGGGACCGGTCCGCAGCGACGCACGGATGCACGCCAAGACCGTAGGATCCTACGCAGTGCCGTAGGGGACCGCACCGCCACTTCCCAGCAAATTAGGGACACTGTTGCTTCTGGGGTATCGGCGAGGACCATTCGCAACCGTCTCCATGAAGCTGGGCTACGGTCCCGCACACCATTAGGCCGTCTTCCGCTCGCGCCCCAACATCGTGCAGCCCGCCTCCAGTGGTGTCGCGACAGGCGTGAATGGAGGGACGAATGGAGACGTGTCGTCTTCAGCGATGAGAGTCGCTTCTGCCTTGGTGCCAATGATGGTCGTATGCGTGTTTGGCGCCGTGCAGGTGAGCGCCACAATCAGGACTGCATACGACCGAGGCACACAGGGCCAACACCCGGCATCATGGTGTGGGGAGCGATCTCCTACACTGGCCGTACACCACTGGTGATCGTCGAGGGGACACTGAATAGTGCACGGTACATCCAAACCGTCATCGAACCCATCGTTCTACCATTCCTAGACCGGCAAGGGAACTTGCTGTTCCAACAGGACAATGCACGTCCGCATGTATCCCGTGCCGCCCAACGTGCTCTAGAAGGTGTAAGTCAACTACCCTGGCCAGCAAGATCTCCGGATCTGTCCCCCCCCCCCCCCCCCCCCGTTCAGCACGAACGCTGGTCCAACTGAGGCGCCAGATGGAAATGGCATGGCAAGCCGTTCCACAGGACTACATCCAGCATCTCTACGATCGTCTCCATGGGAGAATAGCAGCCTGCATTGCTGCGAAAGTTGGATATACACTGTACTAGTGCCGACATTGTGCATGCTCTGTTGCCTGTGTCTATGTGCCTGTGGTTCTGTCAGTGTGATCAAGTGATGTATCTGACCCCAGGAATGTGTCAATAAAGTTTCCCCTTCCTGGGACAATGAATTCACGGTGTTCTTATTTCAATTTCCAGGAGTGTATCTTACCCCTAGTGAGATAAGCCTCTACATCTTTACATTTGTCCTCTAGCCATCCCTGCTTAGCCATTTTGCACTTACTGTCGATATCATTTTTGAGACGTTTGTATTCTTTTTTGCCTGCTTCATTTACTGCATTTTTATATTTTCTACTTTCATCAATTAAATTCAGTATCTCTTCTGTTACCCAAGGGTTTCTACTAGCCCTCGTCTTTTTACCTATTTGATCCTCTGCTGCCTTCACTATTTCGTCCCTTAAAGCTCCCCATTCTTCTTCTACTGTATTTCTTTCCCCCCATTCCTGTCAATTGTTCCCTTATGCTCTCCCTGAAACTCTGTACAACCTCTGGTTTAGTCAGTTTATCCAGGTCCCATCTCCTTAAATTCCCACCTTTTTGCAGTTTCTTCAGTTTTAATCTACAGTTCATAACCAATAGATTGTGGTCAGATTCCACATCTGCCCCTGGAAATGTCTTACAATTTAAAACCTGGTTCCTAAATCTCTGTCTTACCATTATATAATCTATCCCATACCTCAATCTATTACCTCATCAAATTTCGTCAAACGTTTTGCTACATGAAAAATCAAAATGTCGTTGTCTAACACTGGAAAAGATGTTAATACGAATAGTACTCAAGACTGGTGTCGTTCCTCGATTTGATTACGTCTAATTTGTCACTATCAGCTAGATAAAACGAAATGACCATTTCTAATATTGCAGCAGTTTTAACACACGCCAAATAAGCGAGACTGTTTGGTCACAAATGGTCATTTTGATCTACTTCATTTACATAAATAACACGACAGAATATAATTCACGCAGTACCAGTGTCAAATCCCTATTAGGTCCTCTACAATCAGAAAATTTTAGGTTAGGAAACGTATCAGCGGTGCACTTCTTAACGGTTTTTCATACTTGTGAATATTTTGTTTTTAATTTGTCTCGGCAATATTGTCATAAATTAATGTAGTGTAACTGTAAACGCAGAACAAAATCAATTACATTATTGGTATCCTGGGAAGTAATAGGTTGCAATTTAAAAATGAAATTATTAAAAAAGTAAATTTCTGTACATGAAGATAGCTTTGGAATGTGCTGCTTAGGAATGTACATCTCAAATCTATTGGTTTTCTTTCTGACGTGCAGTGTTCATTTACACAGAAAGCCCTGCGAGGTGGTATTGGGCAATCCTCAACTACAGGAGACAGTCTCCTGCTCTGGTATTTCCTGTGAGTCACTTCCTAACACTGCAGACGAAACCAAGACATTTCACTTCAGTCAACTAAGAAAAGCTATTTATATTTATAAGGCCACGGAACCAAGAATGCAACGAAAACCTCACTTCATATCACTGTCTAAGAATTAACAAATTGACAACACCAGGTACTGGAAGTAGCAATTATCTATGTATTAATCGAAATTCTGTTTCTAATGATTCCAATACAAATGGTACACTGAGGACGGGAAAGCATTTGCAATTGGTGGACGACAAAATTTTACGTATTTATCTCCAGCAATCGTTTCGATACATATGGAAGTTGCTCTCTAATAACCGGACTACTGGACATATTTGAATTTTTGCACATTTTTTAAAATCAAATAACTGCTCTTTTCCTCTATAGCTATACATGGTTAATTATGACACAATTTAAAATATTGGTTAACGGGTGTTTATAAAAAATAAGGAAAAATTAATCTCTAAATTAAATTATAGTGTTCATGTTACGCGAATCACAACAAATAAGTAACCAGCAACTTGTTGGTACCAGTAATGGTAGAAAACCATCTGAAGTATGTAACTGGTTGGTAGGACTGATCAGGATGAGAACATCAAAGAGTAAATTTTATCAATATTATTCAGACAAGAGGTGCTCAATTTTGTTACGAGTGTTGTGTCCAGGAAGCTGTCTTCTGTCTGGCGACACTTAAACCCGTTCTCATATTCACCATCCATTCTCTCTCATAGACTCTATCTGACCAGTTTTTTAATCATGCATTTCCCTTCTCTTAAGATGGTGGATAGTCCTATCATAAAAATTTTCTTATTATTTGTATGTTTTTCTGCATGCAGTTCAAGTTAAAGTAGCTACATGATAATAGTAATAATTTTAGTCTTCTGCAAGGCTGAGAAATATGTCTGGGTAATAAAATGAATGAAAGTAAAAAATATAAGGCACAAAAATTGTGCTTATACATAAAGAAAAATAAAATTTGCAGAAAGGATAAATATCGCTTCCAACAATCAAGATACAGGTTTCAAAATAACAATGATCAGAAAGCTAAGACCAGAATAAAGATACTGAATTATTACATACAGGTCCAGTTCTTTACAGAGGTGGAACCTAATGCTATGGCAAACGGAGCTGTTCAGCGTGACAAGGAATGGTTCAGACCTGTAATGGCCATATGCAATAGCTGATAGTAGGATGGGTAGTACACAGACAGCGCTGCCAGAATGTTGGTGCCCTACATCTGGGACACTTTATCACTGAAGCTTTTCAGGCTTTTCAGGTACTAGCGCGTCAATGATGTAGCGTGAATAGATCGATTTAGGAAAAAAAGCCACCACCAGAGTCAGTCATCTTTAAGCAACAATGTTTCGTCGACAGGGCTGCGGCGGATGGACAGAATCCGCTGCAGCAAACCAGTCGCAGATTCAACGAGTGTGTGACCACTCAGAGGAGTACGGAAGACACTACTGCTCATATGTATCTCTGTTTGCCACACATCGTAGGCCACCAAAATTAATATTGGCGAAGGAACACTGGCATTAAACACTCCGTACATGAAAAAATATCACTTGGACTGGTGAATCACGGCATATATTGGTTAACGCTATTGACACTGTACGAATATGTCAGCCGGCCGGTGTGGCCGAGCGGCTCTAGGCGCTTCAGTCCTTAACCGCGCTGCTGCTACGGTCGCAGGTTCAAATCCTGCCTCGGGCATAGATGTGTGCGATGTCCTTGGGTTAGTTAGGTTTAAGTAGTTCTAAGTCTAGGGGACTGATGACCTCAGATGTTCAGTCCTATAGTGCTTAGAGCCATTTGAACCATTTTGAACGAATGTGTCGAAAACCAAATGAAGGGATCCATCCTTCTGCCAACGGGGTACCATTTGGGACGGTGTTGAAGGCATTCTTGTATGCGTGACGTTTATATGAGACAAAATGGGACTTTGCAGACGCTATAGGTTCTTTCTGTTCTGTCACATGTATCCGTGCGTTCGCCTGCGGCATCCCGTAGACAACCCGCACCCTCAGCAAGTCCCATTGCTGCAGAATCCTGTCAGAATGTTTTAAGGGCAGACATGGGAGTGTTTGTGTGGCCTCCCAGGCCACCTAACCTCAGTCGGATTGAGCACATCTGAGACGTCATAGAGTGACGTGCACGTACAGTGGTCCTAGCTTCCACCAAATCTCCGTGAGTTGTGTGCGACAGTTTGGCGGTCATGTATCGGGTTGGCTGTCAAATGATCTCACAGTCTAGTGGCGACCATACCACAGTGTGTAACAACAGTCGTCAGGAAGAAGGAAGGTATTAAAGTGCTACATGCTACTGTATGTGTATCGAATTAAATTGCTCATGTGTATATGGATAAATAATCTGCTTCTAATTACAAGTAGATGATATTGCTTTTAACGCAATACAGAAAAAAACGTGAAATCAGTTGAAAAGCTATCATTAGAGCAAAACAATAAACTTGGCAATATTTTAACAGGAACTAATAGTTGTAGAACTCGAATAAACATTAAAAGGGAAGAAAATAGAAACTGAAAAACTTTTTAGCAGTTAACAGTAGTAGCTGAGGACGCTCACACGTACTTTACAATACGTGGCGTTTTTTACATTGTTTTGGCGGTGGATAACATCAATGTTAGTAGAAATGTGTTTGTCGGCTGTTGGTCGTTTTCTTTACGACGACCAAAGTGACAAGTTGGTGGTTCGTTCCGTATCAAGTTGAGCAGTTTATTTTATCTGATTTTTCACTGGTATTGTACTTTGTGACTTAGAGAGAGGGAGCTGTGTAGCTGGATTTGGTTGTGTATTTGTGTCGTCGCGTCAAAATGCCATTCATGTCTTACCTGTTCTTCAGAATATGTCTTTCTTATCTGGGACGAAGAATTGAGAATCTTGCACGAAGCGGTGTCATATTGGCTTTGTGTAGGTGTGGTCAGGAATCGGGTGTTGGAGGATGCATCCCAGCAGAAGTCGTTCGGTGCCGATGAGTCGTGCAGTCAGCCTGGATAGCAAATGTATACTCTGTTACCGGAATTACATACGTTTCATATTCGTCTATTCCTATAATAGGGCTTGTTTCGTTTCCTACCCTTGGCGGCGATAAAAATAAAGTCTGAGTCCCCAATCAATCATGCCACAAATGTGGGTTTCATCAATGTGATGTGACGAATTTTGATGCTTGCAGTCAATTTCAGGATTCTGGTCCCAAAGTTCACTTGTGCTATCAGGTTTTAGTAAGTAGGTGCTGGGTATTCATTTATAAGTCAAAGCATGTCTTCATAGCACAACATGTATTACGTAAACGAGTCACAAAAGATTTACATAGTAACAGCTAGCTAGCATCGGGCAGTTTTGTACGCTGTTACCAACCTACATTTGGACGTAATTCATAGAAATTAAACATGTTGAAGGTCTACAGATCCTAACACAACATCAGGTCATCCTGAACTTCCTTTTGGTCGCTCTGTGGAAGCTATTTAAAGACTTCCCTCTCTCCAGCAGTTGAAGGGATGTGAGGACACAAAAACGAAGTATAAACATATATTTAATAGTAGAATTAAGCTTCGTGAAGGCTTGCGCAATTTCAGTTTACATTAGTACAGCTAAAATTAGTTTTTACTTTCCATATTAAATTTGTTTGAATGTATACTAAAGTAGTAGCAACCATGCTTGAGTCCACTATTTTTTCCACAGTCTTGCTTGCCATCTTAGTGAAATAAAATAAATGAAATTGTTATAATATTTAAAACGATTGAGAATTGATGTGTAAACTTTTCATATTAATGAAATTTTGGTGTTGATTCCAAAACTGGTCTTAGATTTTACGAGTCTGTTATATTTCCGAAATTGTGGAGGAATTAATGTTATGATTTTAGTAATATTATTTCAGCTGGTCTATTTGAGTTACATTAGTATTTGTAAAACTTTATCTGTTGTACTCTAGAATCAGTTGAATAAAAATGACTTTTCAAAACATACGATTAATTAAATTTAAATATTGCACAACAGTTCACTTTGTTAATACGTGATAGAATTTTGGAACAAGCCAAATGAATAGGTTCGCCATGAAGCCAGTCATCCTCGTTTCATGGTGGAAAAAATATGGGGTGACCAATTAAACTTATTTCATCACTCTAAATATGGATTTCTTACCAGAATCCTAAAATAAAATTTGTTGAAGGATTGTACGCTGTCTATGGAACCGGCAAAGAATTAGAAATTTTGTGCTGTTGTCATAAATATATGCAGTTGCTATAAATATGTCTTATGTATAAGAAATAATGGAGTTCACATGACATAAATTCAGGTTAGTGTCGAAGAACCTGTTGCTAGATGTCGTAATCGACATTTCTTCGATAATGGATAACGAAATTATATCACAGACTACATCCATGGAAACATCCTTCCATAATTCTTATTAGTATTCGTGTTTTGACAAGGGACTTCTTTACATGTTTTTTTTCAATCAGAATGTTTGTCGAGGTTGTAATATGACCAGTCTGTCTGTCTGTCTGCATGTTTGTCTCTCTCTCTTTCTCATACAGTTTCGAGAAACAACTTTTTGATACCGTGTTATGACCCTAGATTCGGAAACGCAGGACACAGAGGTAGAGAGATAGAGAGCTAGAGCTTACCATAACACGCTGGTGAGTTACGTGTGACTAACATTACGTGAAGTACACAACGTAGACGCTAGTACCGTCGTACATTGCACGCTGCTTCTAATTGCTGATAAAATCAAACTTGTCTGCACCTAGCGATGCGTGTAATCCTGCAAAACGGGTGTGCATACAATTGCAAGTAGTACTGATTTAATGTCGCTTCGAGTACGCAGGAGCCGCAATAGAATATTTCCGCTTTAGCTACAGCGAGCGGTTCTTGCTGAATAGCGCCAGAGCCTTTAATCGTTCAGCATTTAATGAAGAGAAATGAGTTTTCCTAAACCGGACTGGATGATTTCTGCGTTTCTGTGAAACTCTCTCTCTCTCTCTCTCTCTCTCTCTCTCTGTCATGTGTGTGTGTGTGTGTGTGTGTGTTTGTGTGTGTGTGTCGTCCATCCGTAGGGTGGGGTCTATTCTCTCCAAGGCCCCATGTCTTACGATTTACTTCTCAAGGGCTCTCCAGCGAATAATTACGGCGGAGATTGTGGGAGATAAATCAGCAGCGCGATGGGCGATCCGTCATGCGGCCCTGCCTACGCTGCGGGGCGCTGGCCTGCGATAGCCACACTTTCTGCGGCCGCCGACCATCTAGCACGCTGTCACGCGGCCTGTACCTGCTACGCTAGCCCATCATCCGCTGCATTTTATATCCAGGCGCCTCTTCACTGTGCACGCTTTCACTGCGTAGCTTTCAGCACATCGGAACTGGATTCCCAGCTAACCCGAATCAATAAGCGTGACCGACTGTATACCGATCTCTACAGCATGACAGGACCTCACACGCAGAGTACACCTACATCTACATATATACTCTGCAAGCCACCGTACGGTACGTGGCGGAGGGTACTACGTATCCCTTCTAGTCATTTCCATTGCTGTCGAGCTGTAGTGCGAGGGAAAAGCGATTGTCTGTACGCCTGCGTCCAGCCCTAATTTCTCTTACATTATGTTCGTGGTCCTTAGGCGAAATGCGCATTGGCGGCAGTAGGTTCGTTCTAGAGGCAGATTCAAATGCTAGTCGTCGTCAAAATTTTCTCAATATTATCCCTCAAAAAGAACTTCGCCTTCCCTCCAGGGATTCCTATTTGCGTTCTCGAAGGATCATCGTAATACTGACATCGAACCTACCGGTAACACAATTACAGCCGGCCTCTTAGTTGCTTCGATGTCTTCCTTTAATCCGACCTGGTGTGCGTCCCAACACTCAACAATGTGTCATACTAGTGACCCATATGCTATCTCCTTTACAGACGAACCACACTCTTCTAAAATTCCACCAATAAACCGAAGTCGACCATTCGCTTTCCCTATTACACTCCTTACGTGCTCATTCCATTTCATACTGCTTTGAAACGCTACACCTAGATATTTAACCGACGTGACGCTGTCAAGCAGCACGTTGGTAGTGTTATATTCGAACGTTATGGGGTTGTTTTTCCTACTCATCCGCATTAACTTACATTTATCTACATTTAGAGCTAGCTGCCATTCATGACACCGACTACAAATTTTGTCTAAGTCATCTTATGTAATAGCTCTAAGCACTATACGTCTTAACATCTGAGACCGAGCGAGGTGCACAGTGGTTAGACGCTGGACTCGCATTTGGGAGGACGACGGTTCAATCCCGCGTCCGGCCAGACTGATTTAGGTTTTTCGTTATTTCCCTAAATCGCTCCAGGCAAATGCCGGGATGGTTCCTTTGAAAGGGCACGGCCGACTTCCTTCCTCATCCTTCCCTAATCCGATGAGACCTATGACCTCGCTGTCTGGTCTCCTTCCCCAAACAACCCAACCCAACCCTCTTAAGATCTGAGGTCATCAGTCCCCTAGACTTAGAACTACTTAAATCTAACTAACCCATGGACATCACACACATCCATGCCCGAGGCAGGATGCGAACCTGCGACCGTAGCAGCAGCGCGGTTCCGGACTGAAGCGCCTAGAACCGCTTGGCCACAGCAGCCGGCTAAGTCATCTTATATCTTCCTTCAGTCACTCAGTGATGACTCCTTCGCGTAAACCACAGCATCATCAGCAAACAGCCACAAATTGGTGCTCACCGTGCCCGTTAGATCATTTATGTATATAAGGAGTAATAGTGGTGCTGTCACACTTCTCTGGGGCACTCCAGACGGTACGCTTGTCTGTGATGATCACTCACCGTCAAGGACAACGTACTGGACCCTATGGCTTATGAAGTCTTCGAGTCACTCACATTCCTGGAAAACTGTTTCGTATGCTTGCACCTTCGTTAACAGTCGGCGTTGTGACACCGTGTCAAATGCTTTACAGAAATCTAGGACAATGGAATACGCCTGTTGCCCTTCATTCATAGTTCACAGAATATCATGTGAGAAAAGGGGAAGCTGAGTTTAGCACTTGCGACGCTTTCTAAAACTGTTCTGATTTGTGGACAGGAGCTTTTCCGTCTAAGGAATTTTACTATAATCGAATTGAGAGTATGTTCAAGAATCTTGCAGGCTCAGTTATAAAGTTTTGACCATCACATCGAAAAAATAAAGTTACATCATTATTTTGTTTGTTTGACAGCAGATACATATCTGCAGTCCTGGTAAACACTGAAATCCTTGTGCCACAGTAACGTGACATGCCAACAGAGGTGCGAAAATTAAATGGCGCAACCTATGCACAAAATGGATTATCATGAGTTACTTAGTTTTCTGCATTTTCAGCGCTACGACAATCCATGCTGAGTTGGTCGAAGTGCACAACAGCACGGCACCATCATATGACGTAGTGGTTATGTGGCACAGATCTCTCCACTGTGGTCACCCACATCTGTTAAATATCTAGGCGTAACCGCGAGCGATTAGCCGAGCGGTCTAGGGTGCTGCACTCATGGACTGTGCGACTGGTCCCGGCGGAGGTTCGAGTCCTCCCTCGGGCATGGGTGTGTGTGTTTGTCCTTAGAATGATTTAGGTTAAGTAGTGTGTAAGCTTAGGGACTAATGAAATTAGCAGTTAAGTCCCATAAGATTTCACACACATTTGAACATTTGAACATCTAGGCGTAACGTTGCAAAGCGATATGAAATGGATGAACAGGTCAGGTTGGTAGTAGAAAAGGCGAATGATCGACTTTGTTTTATTGGGAGAAATTTAGGAAATTGTAGCTCATCTATAAAGGAGATGGCATATAGAACGCTAGTGCGACCCATTCTTCAGTACTGCTCCAGTGTTTCGGATCCCCACCACGTCGGATTAGAGGAAGGCATCGAAGCGATTCATAGGCCTACTGTTAGATTTGTTACCGGAAGGTTCGATCAGCACTCAAGTATTACGGAAATTCTTTGCGAACTCAAATGGGAATCCGTAGAGGGAAGAATACGTTCTTTACGCGAAGCACTATTCCGGAAATTTAGAGAACCGACATTTGAGACCAACTGCAGATCAATTCTACTGCTGTCAGCGTTCATTTCACGTAAGGACCTCGAAGATAAGCTGAGGGATATTAGGACTCGTACGGAAGCTTACAGACAGTCGATTTCCCCTCGCTCTATTTGCGAGCGCAACAGGAAAGGAATTGACTAGTAGTAGTACTTAGTACCCTCCGCTATGCACCATACGGTGGCTTGCGGAGTGTGTATGTATGTAGATGTAGATGGAAGAGAAAGAGAAGATCCAACGAAGTGTGGCGAGTTTCGCCACGGTATCCTTTGGGCGGCACGATAGCGTTACGTGGAACCTCGACAAACTACAGTGGCAGATGCTGCAAGAGAGGAGCTGTGCATCACGAAGAAGTTTACTACTGATATTTCGAGATACTACTTTCCGGAAAGAGACGGGCAACATATTCCTCCCACAAACATCTCGCGGAATGACAATCAGGAAAACATTCGAGAAATTAAAGCCAGTACAAAAACTTATTGACAATTATATTTCCCACGCGCTATTCGCGAGTGAAACGGGAAAAGTAGGATCAGTTAGTGGTACCAGAAGTACACTCCACCACGCGACGGCAGGTGGCTTGCGGAGTATTTTTGCAGATGTGGAAGTAGAAAACGTGAAAATGGACCCTGAATCTGTTTTCGGCAGCTTACGCCACATTTTAAACTTGACAAATGTCCGCCCCCGGTAGCTGAGTGGTCAGCGCGACAGAATGTCAATCGCCCGCATCTCGTGGTCGTGCGGTAGCGTTCTCGCTTCCCACGCCCGGGTTCCCGGGTTCGATTCCCGGCGGGGTCAGGGATTTTCTCTGCCTCGTGATGGCTGGGTGTTGTGTGCTGTCCTTAGGTTAGTTAGGTTTAAGTAGTTCTAAGTTCTAGGGGGCTGATGACCATAGATGTTAAGTCCCATAGTGCTCAGAGCCATTTTGAACCAGAATGTCAATCCAAAGGGCCCGGGTTCTATTCCCGCTCAGGGACTGGGTGTTGTGTTGTCCTAATCATCATCATTTCATCCCCATCGACGCGCAAGTCGCCGAAGTGGAGTCAAATCGAAAGACTTACACCCGGCGAACGGTCTATCCGACGGGAGGCGCTAGTCACAAGACATTAATTAACTTGTCAAATGTAGCCACGCTCAGGGTTCCTCGACTGCTCGAACTCATGTCAAAATCCATCGAGCCGACACAGTGGAGGAAACATTGCTGCTGTGTCAGGCCAGTTCAGTTGAGGTTTTCAGCCACCTAGTCACCTTCGACAAGAGTAGTGTGTAGCACTAAAAGCCCGAGATAGGGGAGCAAAGCAAGTTGTGGCTAAGTGTGGAACCACCACAGCCGAAAAAGAAGAAGACCTAACCATCATTGGGTAAGGTGATGCTTTTCTGACTGCTACGATCAGTTGCTAACAGATTATGTCCGTAAGGCGTAAACTAGGAGAGGAGCTTACTACCGAATTCTCGAGACGCGGTTACGATAAGCTGTCAAGGCGGAGTGCTGCGGGAAGCTTTCCATGGGCGCATTTTTGCGCCATGACAACGCCCCAGTTTTATTCTGAACGGGAAACTGCCACACATCCAGCTTGTTTGGGCTACCAAACTTTGCCCTTTCTCCAGACATTCCACCCAGTAGCTTCTTCCTCTTTCCTCGGATGAAGAACTCATTGTGTGGCAAGCAATTCGAGAACGACGACGAAGTGACTTCCGAGGTAGAAAACTTCCCGAATAGCCAAAACGCAGATTTCTGCAACCAAGATCTCCGCCAAGTCATCGATCGTTGAAAAAAGAAACCATTGCCCTGGCTGGTGATTTGTGGAGAAGACTAACGCTATCATCACTCCTAATGTGTGCAGTTCGATTTTTTATCAAAAGAACGTTATTCAATCCTCTCGTAAAGTTTGACTACAATTTCATTCTAGGTCAAAATCACGTCGATGAATGTTAGGAACGACACTCCATTAGATTTATTTATTTATTTAGTGTACCTGTTGATTGTATTTCTGTATGCATTTATTTCATTATATGGCAGGTTTTCATTTATTTACTTCTTTTACATCTTTTTGTTTTGACCACCCGTCTTCGGATGGGTCCACCACTTATGTCAACCTCTTCATCCCAGAGTAACTCTTACTTCCAACGTTCCCAGTTATTTGTCGCATATATCCTAATCTCAGTCTACCCCTATAGTTTGTACCCTATACAGCTCCCTCTACTATAATGCTAATTATTCCATAATGTTAGGATATGTATTCAATCATCCTGTCTCTTCATTTTGGCAATGATTTTCACTCGTTACCCCGTTACTGCTTTGTTTCCAACCAGGTCTTCCTCATTTCCCAATATTCTTATCTGGTACAGTCTCCTTAAATTTCCCTTACCCAGAACTCGCTATATCAGAAAATATCTATCTTGTATGCCCATAAATTCTTTTTATATCTGCCACCGTCATCACCATCATCATTATTATTATTATCAATATTATTATTGTTATTAATGGCAGCAACAGCAGTAGTAGTAGTAATACCGTTATAATTAATTTTTCTAGATCACAGTCAGTACCACTTATTAAAATTTTTCTACGTACATTCAAGTCATTTTATTACTACTTGTTATATTAAGCCGGCCGCAGTGGTCTAGCGGTTCTAGGCGCTCAGTCCGGAACCGCGTGACTGCTACGGTCGCAGGTTCGAATCTTGCCTCGGGCATGGATGTGTGTGATGTCCTTAGGTTAGTTAGGTTTAAGTAGTTCTAAGTTCTGGGGGACTCATGACCACAGATGTTAAGTCCCATAGTGCTCAGAACCATTTGAACCATTTTTTTGTTATATTAAAATTATTGTTATTTCTTAGGTAACTACGATCTAAGAAAACGAGGTATGTGTACTATATACCATTCACAGTCTAAGAGAGGGCCTGAAGGCCCTACTCTGATCAGGCTAAATAAACACATAAATAACATGTTTCGTTCCTCGCCGAATCTGCGGAGAACCTCCTCATTTATTATCTTAGCAGACACACCTACCTTTCAATATCCTTCTGCAACATCACAGTTCAAACTCTTCTATTCTGTTATTTTCCGGTTTTCACGCAGTCCCTGATTCACATTCATACAATGCTGTGCTCCTAATACACTGTCCATTCTCAGAAATTTCTTCCTGAAATTAAGGCAAATCGTTGATACAAGTAGAATTCATTAGGCCAAGAACGACATCTTCGCCTGGGCTAGTCTGTTTTTTATATCCTCCTTGCTTTGTTCACCGTGTGTTGTTTTGGTTCCCTTGATCTACTTCATGGTCACCAATTCTGATGTTAAGTTTATCGCTGATCTTATTTCTGCTACTCCTCTTTCTCTCGTTTATCCTAATTTCGTATTCTGTGGTCAGTAGATCGATCATTTAATTGAACTGGATCTGTAATTCTTCTACATCTACATCTAAATCTGCATAGATACTCCGCAAGACACCGTACGGTGCGTGGCAGAGGATACCCTGTACCACTGCCTATCATCCCCCTTCTGTTCCACTCGCAAATAGGGAAAAACGACTGTCTGTACGCCTTCGTATGAGCCGTAATTTTTCGTACCTTACCTTCGTCGTCCTTATGCGCGATGTATGTTGGCGGTAGTAGAATCGTTCGGCAGTCGCCTTCGAATTATTGTGGGAAGTTAATGATATTTTTTTTTCATTTTTTTCAGATCGTTTACAAACTGTATTTTTTCCTTGTTGATAGCTTTCATTCCGACGAAAATGTGTGTCCCTACGAAATACGTTGCAATAAAGTCCTTCATTCCTGGATACTTCTGTTTTATAATGTACTTTAACCTTAAAAATCCTATTGGGTTACGATCAATGAAACTGATGTGGAATTGTTGAAATTCTCTTGCCATTTTTAAAGGGAATCCAATAAAATTTTCAGTTGGCTTCCTTAAAAATCCTCTTGAAATTGTCTAAAATCAGTTCTTCCATGAAAAATTTACCTGGGCAGTTAGTTGACCATACCAATGTTTTATGCGGGAGCAATATCGTAGAAAGAGGGAAGTTAATTTTTTTGATGGTTTCCACTTCTGAAGAACACTACATCTGAGGCTGTTCGGAAGTTCCTTAGCTGTTCGTAATATACACTGAAGAGCCAAAGAAATCGGTACGCCTGCCTAATATCGTGTAGAGCCGCCGCGAGTAGACAGAAATACCGCAACACGACGTGGCATAGATTCGACTAATATCTGAAGTAGTGCTGGAGGGAATTGACACCATGAAGCCTCCAGGGCTATCCATAAATCCGTAAGAATACGAGGGGATGGGGATCTCTTCTGAACAGCACGTTGCAAGACATCCCAGATACGCTGACTAATGTTCATGTCTGTGGAGTTTGGTTGCCAGCGGAGACGTTTAAACTCTGAAGAGTGTTCCTGGAGTTACTCTGTAACAGTTCTGGATGTGTGGGGTGTCGAATTGTCCTGCTGGAATTCCCCAAGTCCGTCGGAATGCACAACGAACATGAATGGATGCAGATGATCAGACAGGATGCTTACGTACGTGTCAGCTGTCAGAATCATATCTAGACGTATCAGGGGTCCCATATAACTCCAATTGCAACCGCCCTCACCATTACAGAGCCTTCACAAGCTTGAACAGTCTCCTGCTGACATATAAGGACCATGGATTCATTAGGTCGTCTCCATACCCATACACGTCCATCCGCTCGATAGAATTTGAAACAAGACTTGTCGGACCAGGCAATATGTTTCCAGTCATCAACAGTTCAATGTCGGTGTTGACGGGCCCAGGCGTGGCGTAAAGCTTTGTGTCATGAAGTCATCAAGGGTACACGAGTGGGCCTTCGGCTCCGAAAGCCCATATCGATGATTTTTCGTTGAATGGTTCGCAAGGTGACACTTGATGGCCCAGCGTTGAAATCTGCAGTAATTTGCTGAAAGATTGCTCTTTCGTCACGTTGAACGATTCTCTTCAGTCGTTATTGGTCCCGTTCTTGCAGGATCTTTCCCCGGCCCCAGCGATGTTGGAGATTTGATGTTTTACCAGATTCCTGATATTCAAGATACGCTCGTGAAATGTTCGTACGGGAAAACCCCACTTCATCGCTACTTCGGAGATGCTGTGTCCCATCGCTCGTGCGTCAACTAGAATATTACGTTCAAACTCACTTAAATCTTGATAACCGACTATTTTCGCAGCAATAACCGATCTAACAACTGCGACAGACACTATATAGGTGTTGCCGGCCGCAGCGCAGTATTCCTCCTGTTTACACGTCTCTGTATTTGAATACGCATGCCTATACCTTCAGTGCATATTATATTTCCTTTTGTGAAACACAGACGTAAATTTCCAATATAGAGCAGACCTGTGGACAGGGTTTACTACACTTCACCACCAAAATTTATTATGAACATATACTGTCGTCGTAACATAATATGCACCCTTTATTTGCAGCTCTTTTCTTCGAGGTATCAGATTTCGTCTCTGGAGATTATAAGACGTCCATGTGGTGAAATAAGTTAAAAGAAATATTCTCTAATTGATTAAAACTAATATATTTCAGTATTTTCTCCACTTGTTTTGAACACGTCTGAATACTGCCGATGCAGAACAAGGAAAAATGCTGCACAAAAACGAGGCTCATAGTGCTAAGTTGTTTTCTCGCGGAACGTATCTCCTTTACATTCAAAGAGGTACATTCGATGTTATCAATTAATCACGAAAATTACTCCAATGAGCAACGAAAAAAGAAATCATTTCTTGGCAGTCAACATAAGAGCAATAAAGATAATTTGAAAATCTTCGACTGATGACCACAGATGTTAAGTCCCATAGTGCTCAGAGCCATTTGAAAATCTTCACTCATCTGACGTATAGGATACAAAACAATGTGCTAATTCGAGGTGTTTGCTCTCAACTCTGTAAGCAACATACTCTGGAATTATCTCTAACAGCTCAACACTTTCCTTCAAATCAGGAACATTTTCCCCTTCGTATTCGGTGCAATTTTCAAAAATTGATCCCACCTCTGAAACAATCTTGTCAACTTTCTTACTGTCACGTTCATTTTCCTATAGACAATGAGTGTTTTTCTTCTCAGAAGATAATGCTTCTACAGTCGTATATCGAGTATCCGCCAATGTATTAGCGCTGAAAGTATCAAATTCTTTCTCGTTCGTGCATGTACTACTTGATAGGATTTCGCTCGCATTATGCCTCAAATCAAAGACTTCATTCTTGGGAGACGGTCGTAGGCAAAGGGTGGTCATAGAATTTCCTCTTTCCTCTTACTATGGAAAACTATCTCTCAATAATATCTTGATTGCATCTTGAAGATATAGTATACTTGTCTCCTATGCTTAGTACAATTTGCGATCGTGCAGCAAACCATTACTTTTCACTTAAAAACTTTCCCTAAAAAAGTCCCTCAGTACACTGTTGATTATGTCAAAACTCTGTACTGAGTAGCCAGTCACTAATAAAAATTCACAATGCCGTAAACAACCTTGTTTTCGCTCCTAAATGCAATTTCAACACAATATGTTATGGCAATTGCTGCCTACAGAGCGCTGGTTGGGTTCACTCTGACGTCAGCGGCGCAGTTTGCTACTGCGCATACACCTCGTCATCTGTACCGTATATTCTAGTATCCGTGATATCCTGGATATCAAGGACCAGTTGAAACAGGACCAGTTACCTCAGGAGAAGGGTCAACCGAACCAGTGCATGCATCCACGCCAAAGAGGTTGCAACATCGTACTGATAATTGGGCTTATACTGCTAAGTTCTTTGCAAATGTGAGTAGATTTTGTAATCACTTAAATAACATCAAAAATCCTCTCCATTGATTAAATTTCAATTAGCTTCCTCCTCCCTTTCGGGGCGCTTAACTTTTTTTGTCATGTAGTGTGCC
The DNA here is from genome assembly GCF_023864275.1 of Schistocerca cancellata. Classification (NCBI taxonomy): domain Eukaryota; kingdom Metazoa; phylum Arthropoda; class Insecta; order Orthoptera; family Acrididae; genus Schistocerca; species Schistocerca cancellata. The sequence goes on along the minus strand of NC_064629.1, from coordinate 204,802,454 downwards.
ATCAGACTTTTTTTTTGACATTCTACAACTTTCTCTGGAAAATGATTTCGTCCTAGAATATGTGCCCACCGATGAAAATTGTACTTCAATTCCACTACATCGGCTGCAAAGCAGAGAACTGGGGGTGAGACCATTTAATTAGACCTTAGTGAGGGTTCAGGGCAACGGACGGGGTAGTCACCAACGTCGAATCCAAACGTTCACACTATGTATCTGATAGTTCTCATATCAATATGAACCGCTATATGGGGAACAAGCATCCATGGGCTGCTCACTAACTCGAACTGTTGTCAGAGTCGTGACTCAGTGACTATGACTCCATTAACTGACTGCTATATGACGATACTGACTTGAAACTTGACACATCTGCTGTCACATGATTAGCATACAAGCTAATCAGGCTGATTCCAGGATAAGAGTTAAGAGAATTAGACCTGGCACGAGGCTGCTGTCATCGTATCTCTATTGAAGTTTAGAGGTGCTCATGTGTCTCTTCAATCACTGCATGCCCCGTTAGGAAGCCTCTTTGCTAGCACGTGCGATTTCTAGAGATGCTGCTATTCTGTCCCGGGCATGCGAATATTGTAAGTAGTAGAGTGAGTGATCTTACTGCACCCATACCTTGCTATACGACGTTTATTTAAGTAGAGAATAACATGGAACTTATAAATCCACTTGTACTATTATCTTTAATCGGGGGCAATATATGGCATTACTTCTGGATATGAAGTTAGGTAAATATAGTTGAAAGACCAGTAAAATAACAACAACTGGGATACGATAATTTTATCAGAAGGATGGTGGAAAGACAAATTCTTCCCTCGAAGTTGCATGTTTAACCATAATAATTTGTTTCAGAAGAAAAAAATAGGAAATAGACTTATCAAAGACAAAACGATCTAAAAATTAAATTAATTGTGCCAGTACCATAAGAGTGGGTAACTTTGTGACACTTTTAGCACTTTTGTAACATAACGTGTACAAATATGTACTGCGACGTTTAATTTACACGTATATAGTATTTTAAAATCTTTACCGTTTAATTATGACAAAACTAAAGCTTTTATGTCCAATGAGGTATTTGGAATATGAAATATTATTTGTCATAAAGCTACCCCCCAGCTCAGGACAGCACTGTGACATGAGGTTGGGGTTGGGTTGTTTGGGGGAAGAGACCAAACAGCGAGTTCATTTGTCTCATCGGATTAGGGAAGGACGGGGAAGGAAGTCGACCGTGCCCGTTCAAAGGAACCATACCGGCATTTGCCTGGAGTGATTTAGGGAAATCACGGAAAACCTAGATCAGGATGGCCAGACGCGGGGTTGAACCGTCGTGCCTCCCGAATGCGAGTCCAGTGCACTGTGACATGAAGTCTAAGACGCGGGTAGTAGAGTTAAATTCATCTGTCACAACGATGGACTGACGATGTGATTCTTTATGACACACAGCTATAACTCTGTAATAAATTTGCCATGTTTCCTGAGCTTATTACAGCTTTATACTGAAAAACATTTGTCACGTTTGCTAAAATACAGCTCTATCCTAACTGATATAAAATAAGAGTAAAAAAGTGACATGTACTAAGTGAAGTAATGACACAAAACTTTTACACACTTATTCCCACACCTGTTCAGTGGAAACGTGTGAGAAAAAACCGATCACTAAACTTACATTTAACACAAAATCCTCTGAGAAAGGTAATTAGTTCAAATTGTAGGACAATTACAAGTTCAGTGGTACGAGAAAAAAAAGAAGGTCATGACATATTCAATAACATAGTCTGAGCAGATACATGCTATATTTAGTAAAAAAGTTATAACGCAAAATAAAACTATACATTTTTTACTAAACCATTCACAAATGTCCCCAATTTCATTAATAAGATTTGTTTTCTGCAGTTTCAATTGCCGCACTTCTTCCTGTAGGTATGTGTGGTATCACAAAGTTACCCTTATGATCTACGAAAATAACTTTTTGTGATTTCCAATGGCTGAAGAAATTTTTCGTAAAATTTAACTCTTACACATTATGACCTGCACATGTAACTTACTTACATCATCTGTCTTACGTTACTGAGCGCTTCAAATTTATCAGAAGTAACAGAAAGTTTTCAAGAAATTTACAAATACGTTTTTCCACCTTACAGTAACATGGCTTTATGATCAGCTCATGTTTAATGCACGAAGGGCCTACTTGTAGTTTCCATCACTAATGGCAGCACTGTAGGAACACATTGCAGTAGAACTATACGTTGAATATTGACCCGAAATGCAGTATTTAAAAACAAAAAAACTGGAGCACGCTATTCTCACAAAATAATACCTCGGTCACAAAGTTGAACACATTCACTGTAATAAAAAAAAGTACATAAAATATGACGTTGCTAAGCTACTTTTGCAGAGCAAGAGATCGTAGAATCGTACGATACAGAGAAAAGAACACATCAGGCACTAAGACATATGTAGATTACGAAGATTTAATGCATAAAAGTGAGATACACCAAATTACATAATTCAAAATGTTCAGTTACGAGATCATACAGACATAGGCTAAAGCAACACTTGCTTGACAGACGTACTTAAGCAAACAGCGAAATATGTTACCAGTATGAAAAATCCAAAAGAATGGAGAGTCTCCAACTGAAAGAGGGCGCTATATAAGAGAACGTGCGAATGCCAAGCAAACAATAATGTACAAACGATATAATAAATTGATTTAAAGAAAGCATGGGGAAATGTCTTCAGGAAGGTGTAAGAAGATGCAATTAAGATTTGGTGTGAAGATAAGACTGTGACTAAAAAAAAAATGGCTCTGAGCACTATGGGACTTAACACCTGAGGTCATCAGTTCCCTAGACTTAGAAATACTTAAACCTAACTAACCTAAGGACATCACACACATCCATGCCCGAGGCAGGATTCCAACCTGCTACCGTAGCGGTCGCGCGCTTCCAGACTGAAGCGTCTAGAACCGCTCGGTCACTCCGGCCGGCGTGACTAAAACAAAACAGAAATACATGTTGGGTAGACACCAAAATCCATCAGTTAAAATTGTAGATCGCATGGAAACTAACAACAGATATAAAACTACAGCCATTCCAACGCTCACGTGTACATTTATTGTGCCACTTACATGGAGTTACCATTGTTAGCAAAGTGGTTATCGCCAAGCGTGAATGTGCATCGTTTTCTTTCAATTCTTGTTCTAAGGGGGATAAGAAGGCTGCTAGGTTGTTGATGTGCTGAATATCTACTAATAAATATGTACTTAACTATACAGTTCTAAAACCGGCAGTGTATTTACAATGTGCAGCCGATATTTTTGTAGGCCGGTGCGTCGATATTTTTCCCGTAGATGTATCGATCTATCGATACTACTCCTCGGTATATAGAGGGCCGAAAATGATATTTTTTAAAAGTATCTGTATATATCGAATTCACCATATTTTTAGAAATATCAACAGTCCTATTGTGTGGGAGAAATTCTGCAAATACATTTCACTTCTCCAAAACATTCTGGAAAATGTTACGAACATTTGATTTAGATACGTTGCAGCATTGTGGTTCGTTACACAAGTTTGGTACACTACGGCCGCACGTCCATTACTTAACACTGCCTGCTCACAACTGTCTGGTCGAATGGACGTACGTTGTGTATAGTTGTTAGTTCAAGCTGTCACCGTATTTACTGCTCTGACGTCGCCTATACGCCAGGAATAAACACAGTCTTGGAGCTTTTTGGACAGACGGTGTATTATATCGTTCGAAATGAGTTCAAATTAATATTAGGTTTGGGTCCACCTAAAATAATTAGACGCATGAATAATGAAAATATCTTTACGTAGAGCGAGTGCTATGTAATTAATATAATACCTGATATAGGTTTCAGACAAATAAACCGACAGTATTGATGGTAGGCAGGGACAACAGTTACTTGTCTTTCCAGACAGCCACGTTCCGAGGCAATCAGTAAGTGGCTTTACCGTGCCTTCTGTATACAGAAGTGAGTCATGACCAAATGGAATGGAGTCATGTAACTCCAAGTGTGATAAAGGAAGAATAGGTATTGTATGAAACTAGAGCTGAAGCAATAGGCTAAGACGGGTTTTTAACTTAGGTACATGGGAACGTTATTTCAGATGTACTAGCATGAAATATCTTGAAGGAAACCAGCACGTAAGCATATGCTCTGTTTTATGTGGTTTCCGCTGTTAAACTGAGGGTACCGATTTATGAGATGATAACTCAACACTTGGTTACACATGGATATACATCATAAGATTCCTAATTGTGTTTTATTTCTAATTACGCTTTACAGAACATCTTCAAAATTACCATCGACGACACCAAGGTATTTTGCAGATCTTGTACAGTACGTAGACGCTGTGATGCTAATTGGATATGGTATCCAGACGTATTTCCCGTTTGCACAAACCACAAAACAGATGTGAGGTGGGCGGTAGTTCATATTTGTATAAGCTGCAAAAGGAGATTGGCGAAACGCAAGCTGATATCTATCGGACACTCGTTACCATCAGTCCTACTTCTGAAAGCTACACATAGCTGTAACCTGTAAACCACTGAGAATATATTTACATAATATTTTATGTTCACTGTATCAGCTCTTAACGTGCTTAACTTTGTTCTGTAACCTTCGATACGAGGGTGTAATCTCAAGTCGACGATGAAGATTTTAAAGCACGCAAAAAAGCTCAATTAGAGAAAGAATAAGGTTCTGTTTCATGTCAACACGTTGTTACTTGACTAGTTGCACTTGTCCAACAGAAAAAAAACTGTTCGTGTGACTACGGATAGTAATGTTCAAAATGTGTGTGAAATCTTACGGGATTTAACTGCTAAGGTCATCAGTCCCTAAGCTTACACACTACTTAACCTAAATTATCCTAAGGACAAACACACACCCATGCCCGAGGGACGACTCGAACCTCCGCCGGAACCAGACGGATAGTAAAAAGCGGAATGAAATAACCTGTATGCGTCATAAATTAGATAATACAAATACATAGTTGCACCTAGCTTAAAAGGATACAAGGAAACTAAGCTAATGTGCCATTAACACTGAATAATACATATTAATGTATAGAAACATATGTAACATAACTTTTAGATCTGTGCCAAAATACAGTACAGACTCGTGTGTGCACTAATCCATCTTCTTGGAACTACTAAACAGTTCTGTCTGACTGTTTACACAACGATTCATTGAGTGAAAACAATAGAAAATTTTGGAAAACAACATTTTTTCAGTGATAAACGAAGGTGCGTTGTTGGAAAATGGAAAGATGCCAAATAGAGTTCGATGTTTCAAGGTAGTCTGGCGTTCGTCCTTCATTGATCCGTAAGATCACACTGAAAAAGAGGTTCCAGCTATGAAATATGCCTCTCAGAGCTACCGTGGAGGACGACCGCATATAACATTGCCCATAGATGTAAAATTAATCTGTGTGAGTGCTCGCAGAAACAGGTGTGCCGCACCAGACAGGCAACGTACAGAACGTGATATCTCAGGTTTTCTCGGCATAGTTTATTGGCGGTGTGCTTCTGGGTGTTTTGCCGAGTTGTTGTTCCCATCTTGTGCACAGCCGTCTTCTTGAGCTATTGCGAGTTTGGTCTTACGTGTACTCCCTGCCTGGATTCCAACCAGACTGTAAACGAGACGGCTGGGTCAGACGTCGAATTATTGTTGTATGGTCTGATGAATCCCGATAACTTCCTCATCATGACGATGGTAGGGCGCGAATCCGTTGTCTTCCAGCTCCTTGACACCTGTACTGCAGGACGCTGACAAGCTAGCGGCGGTTCCACTACGCTCTGGGAAACACTCACTTGGACATCCATGGGTCAAGTGGACTTCGTGCATGACGGCCAAGGAGTATCATAGACTGGTTGTAAACCACGTGCCCTCCTTCATGACGCAATGTTTCCCGACGGCGGTGGCATTTTCCAACGAAATACACTACTGGCCATTAAAATTGCTACACCACGAAGATGACGTGCTACAGACGCGAAATTTAACCTACAGGAAGAAGATACTATGATATGCAAATTATTAGCTTTTCAGAGCATTCACACAAGGTTGGCGCCGCTGGCGACACCTACAACGTGCTGACATGAGAAAAGTTTCCAACCGATTTCTCATATACAAAAAGCAGTTGACAGGCGTTGCCTGGTAAAACGTTGTTTTGATTCCTCGTGTAAGGAGGAGAAATGCGTACCATCACGTTTCCGACTTTGATAAAGGTCGGATAGTAGCCTATCGAGATGGCAGTTTATTGTATCGCTCGCGTTGGTCGAGATCCAATGACTGTTAGCAGAACATGGAATCGGTAGGTTCAGGAGGGTAATACGGAACACCGTGCTGGATCCCAACGGCGTCGTATCACTAGCAGTCGAGATGACAGACATCTTGTCCGCACGGCTGTAACGAATCGTGCAGCCACGTCTCGATCCCTGAGTCAACAGATGTGGACGTTTGCAAGACAACAACCATCTGCACGAACACTTCGACGACGTTTGCAGCAGTATGACTATCAGCTCGGAGACCATGGCTGCGGTTACACTTGACGCTGCATCACAGACAGGAGCGCCTGCGATGGTGTACTCAACGACGAACCTGGGTGCACGAATGGCAAAACGTCATTTTTCCGGATGAATCCAGGTTCTGTTTATAGCATCATGATGGTCGCATCCGTGTTTGGCGACATCGTGGTGAACGCACATTGGAAGCGTGTATTCGCCATCTTCATACTGGCGTATCACACGGCGTGATGGTATGGGGTGCCATTGGTTACACGTCTCGGTCACCTCTTGTTCGCATTGACGTAATTTGAACAGTGGACGTTATATTTCAGATGTGTTACGACCCGTGGCTCTACCCTTCATTCGATCCCTGCGAAACCCTACACTTCAGCAGGATAATGCACGACCGCATGTTGCAGATCCTGCACGGGCCTTTCTGGATACAGGAAATGTTGGACTGCTGCCGTGGCCAGCACATTCTCCAGATCTCTCACCAACTGAAAACGTCTGGTCAATGGTGGCCGAGCAACCGGCTCATCACAATACGCCAATCACTACTCTTGATGAACTGTGGGATCGTGTTGAAGCTGCATGGGCAGCTGTACCTGTACACGCCATCCAAGCTCTGTTTGACACAATGCCCAGGCGGATCAAGGCCATTATTACGGCCAGAGGTGGTTGTTCTAGATACTGATTTCGCAGGATCCATGCACCCAAATTGCGTGAAAATGTAATCACATGTCAGTTCTAGTATAATATATTTGTCCAACGAATACCCGTTTATCATCTGCATTTCTTCTTGGTGTTGCAATTTTGATGGCCCGTAGTGTAATATGCGATGTCACACTGCCTGAAGAATGATGGAGTGGTTCGAGGAACACAGTGGCAAGCTCCAGTTGATGTGCCTGTCACCCATATCGCCAGATCTGATCCCGATCGAACACATCTAGGATATGATTGAAATGGCGTCATTGCTCATCGGGCCCCTCTCCGGACTTCACGGTAACTTGTGTGTGGTGATGTGCTGCCAGCTCCCTCGAGCGATCTACCAAGGCCTTATTGCTTCCATGTCACTATGCCTCGCCGTTGTTATCCTTGCCAAATATGGACATATTAGGTACGATCTGGCTGATCAGGTTAGCCACCTGCCCATGCAGCGTGTCGCGCAGAGCGCTAAATTGCGAGACTGGAAGGTGAGCCAGAGCCGGTTTGAATCCACGCGACGGATTGATGACCGAGTCTGGTGCACCTGCAAGCCTAAGAATGACTTTCAGGCGGTTTCCGGCACTCGTTTACACTGATATGACAAATGTCATGGGATACATCCTAATATCGTGTAGGTCCTTCTTTTACAGGTGTAGAGCAGCAATTTGACGTAGCACGGCCTCAACAAGTCGTTGGAATTCCCTCCAGAAATATTTAACCGTGCTGTCTCTGTAGCCGTCCATAATTACCGGTGCAGGATTTTGTGCAAGAACTGACCTCTCGATTATGTCCCGTAAATGTATGGTGGGATTCATGTCGGGCGATCTGGGCGGCCTGGTCAAATCATTGTCTCGAGCTGTCCAGAATTTTGTGACATGGCGCACTGTCGTCCATAAAACTTCCATCTTTGTTTGGGAACAAGAAGTCCATGAATGGCTGCAGTTGGTCTCTAGTAGCGTAACATAACCATTACAATTGTGTTTAGCTACTACACTTCGCGTGTTGTATATTTACGATATATTTCTGATCAGGTGTACTTTACATTTTGCACAGAGCAGCTGTAACATCCACTTTGCTGTCGATGTTGTAACGACGTACTGACTGAACATTTAACCACGTATTAGATTAGATTAGATTAATTTTCGTTCCAGAGATCCTTGCTGAGGAGATCCTCGTGGATGTGAAACATGTCAATTTTTTTTAAAGCCGAAATAACTATACTAATAGTATGAGTATATACAATACATCTTTTGTTTCTATTAAAAAATTCGTCAGTGGAGTAGAAGGAGTTGACCACTAGTAAGACTTTCAGGCTCCTTTTTAACTGATCTTTATTTGTAACTAAATTTTTTATGTTTGCTGGCAAATTGTTGAAGATGAGTGTTCCTGAGTAGTGGACCCCTTTTTGAACTAAAGTAAGTGCTTTTAAGTCCTTGTGCAGATCATTTTTGTTCCTGGTATTGTATATATGTACTGACATGTTTGTTGGAAAAAGAGATATATTATTTAGGACAAATTTCATTAAGGAGTAAATATACTGAGAGGCAGTAGTTAGTATACCCAGTTCTTTGAAGAGGTTTGTACAGGACGTCCGTAAATTTACTCCACAAATAATACGTATTACACGCTTTTGTTTGACTTGAAGAGGTACCCCCAAATATTATACCATATGACATTATGGAATGAAAGTAGGCAAAGTATGCAAGCTTTTTCATTTTTATGTCGCCTATGTCGGCTAACACTCGAATTGCAAAAACAGATTTGTTAAGGAGTTTCTGCACTTCTTTGGTGTGCTCCTCCCAACTGAATTTATTATCAAGTTGTAATCCCAGGAATTTAAGACTGTCAACCTCTTCTATCTGCTCTTCTTCATACTTTATGCATATGCTGGATGGAGACCTCACAGGTTCTGAACTGCATATAGTGAGTCTTTTCGAAGTTTAATGTCAGTGAGTTGGCTTTAAACCATTTATTAATATCCATGAAAATATCATTAGCAGATCTTTCTAGAACTGCACTCGACATACTATTTATTGCAATACTTGTGTCATCTGCAAACAAAACGAACTCTGCTTCTGGCAGTGTAACTGATGAGAGATCATTAATGTGCACAAGAAAAAGCAATGGACCTAAGATGGATCCTTGTGGGACACCACATGTAATCTCTTCCCATTCTGATGATGACTGATGACTTAATTCACTAGTCCCTTGCACTGACACCCTTTGTCTCCTGTTAGCGAGGTATGACTTGAACCATTTTGCAGCACTGCCCGTGACACCATATAAATCTAATTTATTTAAAAGTATGTTATGCTAACTGAAGACGGGTGAAAGTCCGAAACCCGGATTAGCTTAAATCAAAATACATAAAAAAGTGACTGGCTGCTGTTTTCCTTAAAATAATAAGATCACCTATACATCGGTCCTTCCCAGTGAAGGAGGAAAACAGTGCCACTTTCATGACAATCTGGTGACCATTATCATTCACGAAACACCGCGTAGAGAAAATTGTCATTCATCTTCACAAGTCCATACAACACTCTGCCACAGCGCCAATGTCCAGTACAGATGGTCACGTGCCCATTTCGGTCGTAGTTGCCGATGTCGTGCTGTTAACATTGGCGCAGGTGTGCGTCGTTGGATACGGCGGCCCTTCGTTAGAAGTGTTCGGTGCACTGGGCGTACACACACACCTGTACTCCTCCCGGCCTTAAGGTCTGACATTAGTTCCGCCACACTTCGACGCCTGTCCTGTTTTACCAGTCTGCCCAGCCTATGACGCCCGACATTTGTAATGAGGGGTGGTCGCACAACCCCACGACGTTTCGACGTGGTTTCACCTTGGTTTCGCCACGTGTTGAAGACACTCACCACAGCACTCCTCGAACATCCGACAAATCGTGCAGTTTTCGAAATGTTTGTGTCTAATCTTCGAGCCATCACAATCTGTCCTCGGGCAAACTCAGACAGATAACGTGGCTTCCTCATTCTATGCACGGCCAGCACGCTCACTGATTCTACACGCACCGTGTGTGTGTGTGTGTGTGTGTGAGTGTGTGTGTGTGTGTGTGTGACTCACTAGCAGTCATTCCTCACCAGATGAGGGTGCTATCGCCTTGATGCGCTTTTATCGATAGTAGGTGGGTGATCAGTGTTTACTGACAACATCTACACATTAAATTTCTTTTTTTCGAACAGACTACTCACCCCAAGTGAGGTAACACATGTCGTCAGCACACTAGACCCGTAATTGGGAGAAGATAGCTTTAAATCTCCCATCGTTCTCCGCCGCGGTACCTGCGCGGTCAGCGCGGCGGATTGGTAACCGAAGTGGCCGGGGTTCCATTTTTCTCCGCTCGGGAAATGGGTATTGCGTTGTCCTTACGTTCATCTCATAAGTGACTTTCCACTCTTGAGATGGCAGTATGGGCGTGTCGCGATGGCCAATAAGAAAAATAAATAAATAAAGAAATCAACATCAAGGGTTTCTAAGGTTTCCTTAAATCAGTTGAAGCGAAAGACCTCGGCCAATTTCCATCCCCTTTCTTTTCCAGTCAAAGCATATGCTCCATTTTCAAAAATCTAGATGTAGACTCTACATTATAACCTAAAATGCCCTTTCCTGTGTTGGCCACATAGTGACTTATTGTCAGAAACTAAAGTACTAACATGCGGTGATAAACGTCACTATTATTATTGGAATCATTCTGCTTCTGCTGCTTTTACGGTCTCATTGGACCACTTCGGTCGATGATTATCTGGTCATCTTCTTCAGCAGATTTTCTTTCCAAATTGTCCAATATCTTTGCATTGATTATGATCTTTTTTGTCCTTCGTCGACTGTAAATACCCTTTTTATTGTTTGTAATTTGTCTGTTTTTTATTTAAATCCTATTTTTATGTTTTCAGATTCTTTAAATTTCTATTCTGTTTTGCGAATCGTCCAGGAATAATTCTAGCTCTTTCAGATCCTCACTGATTTTCTTTATCCATCCTACTTGTTGCTTCACGTTGCAAAGTTTCTGTATAATTTTTCTTGGTAATGTGCTTTCTAGTGTCCTCATAATGTAATCAAGCAAATAGATTATTTTTTCCGTATAGTATCTGTAGTGGGCTCCTGTTCACTGTACGCCACTTCATTTGTCACTATCCGCCATAGTCCATCTTTTTGATATTTCTTATAGAATCATAATAATAATAATAATCACGTTGCGCAATGGCTGGATGCAATTCTCTCAATTGGAAATTACTCCTGGGGCCTGCGTGTCCTTAATTTACCCCAGTTATGTAGTGGGGGAAATGGGCCTACAGTTTAACGTGGAATACGAACCACTTGTCGTTGCTGGTGAATACTCACATCGTTGAGAGGTGAAGGCTAGATTAAAAGTAGACTGAAAATTTCCGTGTTCTGACAGGGATTCGATCCGTGGCCTCCCGGGTTCCTGGCACGCGCTTTACCACTAGGCAATCAGGCCCGATTGAATCGCTATTAAAAGTGTTCACTATTGAATTTATTTTTATTTCCAGTCTCGTATATAGGCCAGTGTGATAGATTTGGAATTCGAGTACTAAAAATCAACCAGTTTTCCGCAATGTTGCTGTTTATTCGTCGGCAATAAAAGCCGACTGTTTGTGGTCGTATAGAAACTGATTAATGATTTTAACCGCAGGACGACAGAGATAACTGGAACTAGGATACAAGGACGGAGTGCGGCACTCGCCACCAAACTGGTGCTGCAGGTTCTCCCGTGTAGCGTGCGGGGCGGGACGCTGTTCCAGTGAAGAGCAGCGGGTTATAAGTCTCTATTAGTCGTTGCAAAACACCCGCGTATCTTCGCTCAATGCCACATAAATCTCATCGGCTGCTGTTTTCGCGAGCACAAACATGTCGTGCGCGTGCACTAGCATGTCGGTGGAGCGCCTGCTGAGGTCAGCTACCCTGTGCGTGTGGCTTACGTGTGCAAAAATTTATGCGTTGTCGTAGCTTCTAAAAATTAGTCACTAAGTTATACGTCGCCCTTCAGTGATGAAATTATGCGTCATTATTTTGGTGGAACAAAACAACTCTATTTATAGACACGTTCAATTCTCTATGTTAATATTCCAAAAATATAATTTCGTAATGAAATTTGGTAGTTGTTAAGCTTGTTGAAATCCACTTCAGAGGACCTTTAAAGTCTGACATGTGCTGAAATACTGTCTTTTGCAGTATACCACTTTATAATGGCCTCAAGGCTCAATTTGCCGTAGTGAAAATAAATAATTTCTACAGACACGAATATGGTGTATTTAAAGAAAAGGACTTAGATTCATTCATGGGTTCCACTGATAAGCTCAAGCGAATCTTGTTACTCCATTATCAGCTACCCAGGCAGAAATGGCAACATCGTTATAGACAACCAGTGTATACCTCCGTCATGGAGGCGCTAGGACACTTGATATCCTAAAATTCGTTACATGTTCCGTCTTTAACACCCACCTAACGTCGTATCCGTCTGAAGGCGGGTCTTGAAAGAGCACTCTGGACCACAGTGGGGTGGAACTAGGATGTGCGTTAATGATCTGAGAGCCTTTTAGGATCTGTGAGTCTGCGGGATTGTGTTGTCCTCATCGTTTCATCATCATTCGTGAAAGTGGCTAGATTTAACTGTATAAAGGCTGGAACTGTACGGGTGCTGATGACAGCGCAGTTGAGCACCCCAAAAACCAAACATCATCGTCATCATCATCATCATCATCTTCGGGCAAACGCCTCAATCCTATGTCTGCTGTGATGTGCCACATCTCCCCCCCTCCCCCCCCCCCCCTCACTCACTGTTACATTTGCAATTTCTAAGGCCTCCTCTTCCGCGACGCATTTTCCAACATGACAACGTTCGGCCGCGTTAAGAGAATATGTATTGAGAATGCCTCCACCACATTACCTTACGTCCATTTGCAACCAGATAATCTGATATCTCTCGAACGTGTCAGACATGGAATCAACTAGGTGGCTACCTAAATTGACCTCCTAGCATACAGGATCCATATACCGACATTTAGAGAATATCGGGTGGTTATAATTAAAGTGCAGTTACTTACAAAGGTCCAGTGTAGACTGTAATTATTGTATGGCAGTGAAATTTGGCAGATACGTTAATGCGCCAATGCGGAACTGATTGACATAAAAAATTCCAGTTATTGTCATTAAGTGCAAATCCGGTGCTGTACAGTATCTAGTCGACGTCTTCGGTGCTCATACTGGACAAATTCTGTTAGCGGCGAGCCGGCCGGAGTGGCCGAGTGGTTCTAGGCGCTTCAGTCTGGAACCGCGTGGTCGCTACGTTCGCAGGTTCGAATCCTGCATCGGGCATGGATGTGTGTGATGTCCTTAGGTTATTTAGGTTTAAGTAGTTCTAAGTTCTAGGAGACTGATGACCTTAATTGTTAAGTCCCATAGTGATCAGAGCCATATGAACCATTTGTTAGCCCCGGTTAATAATAAATTCAACATTGTACCTTTCTAATTTGTTCGACCTTTTCTGCCCACGTTCCGTTCCTAATTCATTATACATGGAAACATTTCCATACGTCTTTATGGCATTCACAGCGCCAGATTTGCACCTGGTGGCCAAAACTGGAACATTTTTTTCAAATGGCTCAAATGGCTCTGAGCACTATGGGACTCAACTGCTGAGGTCATAAGTCCCCTAGAACTTAGAACTACTTAAACCTAACTAACCTGAGGACATCACACACATCCATGCCCGAGGCAGGAGTCGAACCTGCGACCGTAGCGGTCACGCGGTTCGAGACTGTAGCGCCTAGAACCGCACGGCCACTCCAGCCGGCCGAACATTTTTTTCCAGCGTAAATCTGTTCCGCATCAACACATTGGAATATATAATAAGTCTCGCTGCGAAACGATGATTACAGCCCACAGTAATCGTCCGTGAGTAGCTGCACTTTAAATATAAGCATCCAGTGTGAATGGGCACAACGTAGGTCAACATTCAGAGCCCGTATTCCGCCTTTTCCCCATGGATCACATCTTATATTTATCGTACAGTAATGCTTATAGAACTTCACTTCATATCTAAAAATGTTCCACAAGATAACGGTTAAAGTGATTACAATTTCTCCTTTGAAGTGCTTTAGATTTTCATGATATTTTAACAGTGAGTGTTTTCCCTTATAACTTTGAAGTCTATGTTGAGATTGTAGTTGGTTGACTGAACCTCCACTAAGTTGAGACCGCATAATTCTACGAGACACTTATGTCCTCGAATATTTTACAGTATATATCAAATTGAACGACTATCAAAAAACGTTAATGCGTTCAGAAGGTACTGTTATTATTTCGAGGACTACTGGAAGAACCAAAATGTAAATAACATACTTCCTACAAATATACACTTAAGACATGCATTTCAGCAGCAAATTATTGAGTAAACTAAGACACTGTTGAAAGAGAAAATCAAAGACTAAATGACTAGACGAGGGTTTCCAAAAAGACGAATAACCAGGTTAAAAGTACTGGTAACATAAATTTAGAGCAAGATAATCTGTCGGCAACTTACGCAACAGCAGTCTTTTCTTCCAAAGGATATACTGCTTTTTTAATATTGAAAAGCCGTTTATAATTACGAGATTTCTTTAACTTCTTGTTCTTATGCCCACAACGACTACAATTTACTCCAATGCATGTATTGAAAAGAGACTGCATTCTGCTACGAAGGCCGGGCAGGTTCCTCATACCAGCCTTCTCCATGGAAGGAAAGGTGCAGCTGTCTGTTAATAACAGTGTAACTAATTAAACACGACGATTAACGTTGTAAACGTCGCGAGGGATATCCTTAATATGGCTGGAGATATGACGATATGTTGCTTTACTCAAAGTTAGAAACTTAAATTGTGTTCTACGTACGTGTAAACCAAGATCTACAAGTAAATCTAAAAACGTGGTAGGTGATTTGTTTTATTTTCCGTAATTAACTGCACTACCAACATCATAACAACACTCACTTCCCCAAAAGAACGAAAATGCGAAAATAATGATAGCTCAAAACGTTTTCTGTGGAATATTTTCAACGTTATGCAAAGACGTAAAACTTGATGCAGCATAGATAAAACAAGAACAGACAAGAACTTCACGTTGGAACATGATTGTTTCATATATGTGTAAAATTCACCTTTGTGCAAAACAGAAGTAACTTCCGCGTGAGGTGTCACTGCCAAGTAACATAGCTCGAAGGAACTTGAACCATACTTAGAAAGAACTGCTACAGTGTGTTTCAGAAAGTAACTGAAAGAGATACACAATGAGACTCTCATTTCGCAAGAGGTGGCAACACATAATGCACCCAGGAAACTGTCCCACATTATAGACAGTGCAAGTCAAAATCAGAAAGGTCCTATTCATTTATGTCCGGAAATAAATACTTGTTGAGAGTGGAACCATTTTGCTTGTGTCGAGAATAGTCAGGATTCAGTGGTGCCGGCCGGAGTGGCCGTGCTATTCTAGGCGCTACAGTCTGGAACCGAGCGACCGCTACGGTCGCAGGTTCGAATCCTGCCTCGGGCGTGGATATGTGTGATGTCCTTAGGTTAGTTCGGTTTAATTAGTTCTAAGTTCTAGGTGACTGATGACCTCAGAAAAGTCGCACAGTGCTTAGAGCCATTTGAACCATTCAGTGGTGTGGGCTGTTTTACTGATGGCGTCCATTCATCATTTTTTATTGATTGTGTTTGTACTTTGTGCTCTGCCAGTGATGTCACACATAGCGCTGACAACTATCTTTTACATCAGCCATTCCTTACCTATCGTTTTGAGGTATCAGAACATGATTAGGGATTCCCAGGAGCGTGAACAACGTAAACAGTGAAACTGTACCCTATTGTCCCATGCAAGAAAAGAAACAACTAGTAGTCTGCTAAGGTTTGGCCAAAGACGAAGGTTAACTGATTGTTATAGTGATTTGCAGACATGATATGATGCGCAGGGATCGGGTCAGCGCTCGTACAGTGCGAAGGTTGCAACGGATAGAATGTGATCCTGATGCAAGTGTGCGAACAATTGTAACACTTGAACGAGTAAATCACGAAATTTCGTGGTCAGGTCTGCACGATCAGTTACTGATCCAAGTCGCGTATGGAGAATGCCCCATATCATTCCGCAAGACCAACATACGTCCGTATCTAATGACGGCGTCGTGGACGGGACGTTAAAACCTAACCTTTATTCCTTCCACCAGGCCAGATTATAGTTATATCGACGGATCCTAAGATGGAGTGATGCCGATCTGCCGTTCATGCCTTGCATTTTATTTACGGATGACGCTTTGGTTTACACGGCAAGGGGTGATAAATTACCATAATAATCGTATACAAATCGTAGAACAATCACAGAAGAATGCATCAGTTTCCCTTTAATATTAGTGTGTGTGTGTGTGTGTGTGTGTGTGTGTGTGTGTGTGTGTGTGTCTAAAGGAATTGTAGATTGTTGCTCATAAGCTAGTAGGGACATATACTTTTTCGGACATCAGATGCTGTTTATCATAAATTTCCGCGGGACAAGGCGCTCGCGCTGTTCGAGAATTTTACCCTTGCAGGAGGACAACGGATGTGCTTTACACACCACCAGGTACGATATATACCCCTTGCATACAGTACCTACTACAAACTCTTAATGAGCAATGGACTGGTCGAGGGGGTAAACTCGCATGCCCTCCTCATCCACCTGACACTAATGTCTTAGATTTCTGTCCATGAGGACATTTAAAAGCGTTGGTGTGTCCGTGACTCGGCTATAATACACTACTGGCCATTAAAATTTGCTACACCAAGAAGAAATCCAGACAATAAATGGGTACTCATTGGACAAATATATTATACTAGAACTGACATGTGATTACATTTTCTCGCAATATGGGTGCATAGATATTAGATACTGAGAAATCATTACCCAGAACAACCAACTCTGGCCGTAATAACGCCCTTGATACGCCTGGGCATTGAGTGAAACAGAGCTTGGATGGCGTTTACAGGTACAGCTGCCCATGCAGCTTCAACACGATACCACAGTTCATCAGTAGTAGTGACTGGCGTATTGTGACGAGCCAATTGGTCGGCCACCATTGACCAGACGTTTTCAGTTGGTGAGAGATCTGGAGAATGTGCTGGCCACGGCAGCAGTCCAACATTCCCTGTATCCAGAAAGGCCCGTACAGGACCTGCAACATGCGGTCGTGCATTGTCCTGCTGAAATGTAGGGTTTCGCAGGGATCGAATGAAGGGTAGAGCCACGGGTCGTAACACATCTGAAATGTAACGTGCACTATTCAAAGTGCCGTCAATGAGAACAAGAGGTGACCGAGACGTGTAACCAGTGGCACCCCATACCATCACGCCGGGTGATACGCCAATATGGCGATGACGGATACACGCTTCCAATGTGCGTTCACCGCGATGTCGCCAAACACGGATGCGACCATCATGATGCTGTAAACATAACCTGGATTCATCCGAAAAAACGACGTTTTGCCATTCGTGCACTCAGGTTCGTCGTTGAGTACACCATCGCAGATGCTCCTGTCTGTGATGCAGCGTCAAGGGTAACCGCAGCCATGGTCTCGAAGCTGATAGTCCATGCTGCTGCAAACGTCGTCGAACTGTTCGTGCATATGGTTGTTGTCTTGTAAACGACCCCATCTGTTGACTCAGGGATCGAGACATGGCTGCACGATCCTTTACAGCCATGCGGATAAGATGCTTGTCACCTCGACTGCTAGTGATACGAGGCCGTTGTGATCCAGCAAGGCGTTCCGTGTTACCCTCCTGAACCCAGCGATTCTATATTCTGCTAACAGTCATTGGGTCTCGACCAACGCGAGCAGCAATGTCGCGATACGATAAATCGCAATCGCGATAGGCTACAATCCGACGTTTATCAAAGTCGGAAACGTGGTGGTACGCATTTCTCTCCTTACACGAGGCCTCACAACAACGTTTGACCAGACAATGCCGGTCAACAGCTGTTTGTGAATGAGAAATCGGTTGGAAACTTTCCTCATGTCAGCACATTGTAGGTGTCGGCACCGGCATCAACCTTGTGTGAATGCTCTGAAAAGCTAATCATTTGCATATCACATCATCTTCTTCCTGTCGGTTAAATTTCGCGTCTGTAGCACGTCATCTTCGTGGTGTAGCAATTTTAATGGCCAGTATTGTGTGTACACGTTACAAGAGCGTGTGTCGCATGCCGCATGCGCGAGACCAGATCAGAGAACAGGGAGGTATTTTTGCGCAAGTTCTTAATTTTTTGAGCAGGAGAGCTGAAATATGTGTAAGAATGAACAGTAGCCACAGTGAACACCTCCTGTATTGTCAACACACAAATGGATATGATGAGACAGAATGAGTCATATCTCTAAAAGTATTTTCATCCAGACATACGTTTATAGAAAATTTTTTGTTTTGACCATAACTACCTTCAGTAAGAATATGGAAAAATATTAATTACGCTGTGTAAGGGAACGACAGTTTAACGAAAATTAAACAGTTTTGCTGTTGACACTGGTCGCTTATGTTGAATCAATACATCAAATTTTATCAGAACCGATAATTATTGTTCTGAAGTACTGCATTGTACTAGGGGGCCGGCCGAGGTGGCCGAGCGGTTCTAGGCGCTACAGTCTGGAACCGCGCGACCTCTACGGTCACAGGGTCGAATCCTGCCTCGAGCATGGATGTGTGTGATGCCCTTAGGTTAGTAAGGTTTAAGTAGTTCCAAGATCTAGGGGACTGATAACCTCAGAAGTTAAGTCCCATAGTGCTCAGAGCCATTTGAACCATTTTGTACTAGGGGACTTCAGCAGGTAATCTAAACATGTAGCCCCACGCTAAAACCCAACAAGAATGGCGCATTGACCGGAGAGAGCTGCTCTGGGCTTCATACAGAGTTCTGCTGCGGTAAGAAGGTGCATCTGAAAGTGAGAGTGGAACGGCGCAACTGGAAACGTTCTCCAAAGTTAAAGTACGCGAAACATCACAGTTCTTGTGAGCAAAATGTCAAAATTGCACACTGATCCACGATGAAATTCTGTCGTTATAAAGATCAAATGCAATGTCTCGACCTACCTTAGTGCAATGGTGCCAACAATTTCACCATGACTGCACAGACGCTGGTGATTGATCGGGAAGGAAGACCCTCGACACCGAGTACCCGAATACAGAGAGGGCAGTGTCCACGCAGTCGAGAAAGAACAGCTGGGGGGAGGGGGCGGGAAAGAGATTTTCCAACGATGGGGACGTTCACACAGCACGATTATCGAACGGCTCCACGACCAAGGTTGTGGAATGTTCCGACACTTCTTTACAGTGACTTGGTGACTGTGTTGTAAAATGGTGTCATTAATCTGTTTCACTATAAAGTATGGTGCAGCATTCATTACAACTTTCTTGACCTGCGCTAATAATGTGTAATATATTTTTTGAAGTATCCTCGTGGGAAGATATATTTACATTTATTTTACCCAATTCTGAATACATGAGCAGTAAGTAGCTGGTGAGTCATTTGACGTGATATTTGAGTCGCATTGTCTTAACGATGCCAACGGTTACCAAACACCATGCCCAACAAAATCCCATAGTTACGCTAATCTTAACAGTCTACTACAAAGCATAATGGCAGAATCCATAAATCTCATATATTACTAGTGACCACTTTAACGACCATTTTATAAGATTAGCTACCGGTCGTAATTTGCATCAAGTCACTGTAAAGAAGTGTCGGAACATTCCACAACCTTGGTCGTGGAGCCGTTCGATAATCGTGCTGTGTGAACGTCCCCATCGTTGGAAAATCTCTTTCCCGCCCCCTCCCCCCAGCTGTTCTTTCTCGACTGCACCAGCGTCTGTGCAGTCATGGTGAAATTGTTGGCACCATTGCACTAAGGTAGGTCGAGACATTGCATTTGATCTTTATAACGACAGAATTTCATCGTGGATCAGTGTGCAATTTTGACATTTTGCTCACAAGAACTGTGATGTTTCGCGTACTTTAAATTTGGAGAACGTTTCCAGTTGCGCCGTTCCACTCTCACTTTCAGATGCACCTTCTTACCGCAGTAGAACTCTGTATGAAGCCCAGAGCAGCTCTCTCCGGTCAATGCGCCATTCTTGTTGCGTTTTAGCGTGGGGCTACATGTTTAGATTACCTGCTGAAGTCCCCTAGTACAAAATGGTTCAAATGGCTCTGAGCACTATGGGACTTAACTTCTGAGGTTATCAGTTATCAGCATGCGAGCTGTTCTGATGTGTTTCATTGCAAAACTGTTACTTTCGTAAGACGTAAACTGCAAAGCAACTTGATGATATCTTTGTCGGGTCTGCAGCCGCATCATATCATATACGCACAGTATTTACGCGGGCCATTTGGTCGCCGATTTCAGGTGAGGATGCTGTTTGTGTATCTCCACGTAACAGATCACCGCCGTTCCGGCGAGATTAGCAAACAACGTCCTCGCCTGAAGATAGCGGCCAAACACACCAAGAAATATTGTGTCCAGATGATTATAGGATCCAGTTACAGACCCGGTAAGGATATCATCATTTAACACGCCGGAAAAGTCTACTTAAGCGCGTGGAATTCAAACTACTTGTGCTAAAATGGTTATAATTTACCACATCGACACATACAGGCTGATCAGTCTCTAATCCCGAGGTCAGTGACCACTCGTAGATAGTTCGCCACCTTGCTTAGATGGTTAAACAAAATTACGAAATATGAGAATATGGTTCAAATGGCACTATGAGACTTAATATCTGAGGTCATCAGTCCCCTAGATCTGAGAACTACTTAAACCTAATTAACCTAAGGAAATCACACACATCCAAGCCCGAGGCAGGATTCGAACCTGCGACCGTAGCGGTCGCGATGTTCCAGACTGAAGCGCCTAGAACCGCTCGGCCACACCGGCCGGCGAAATATGAGCATATTTCCTGGTCGCAGGACAAAGTAAAGTTAAACAATATGGGACGTAGCATAAACTAGTGTACAAACGGTGCAATAATAAAATTTCTGACACCGAATATACACTTTAAAAAGACTCTACCACAACCTGACTGTCTCTACCAAAACGAACAACAGTTAATAGGGAATATGGTTGCCTCTAGCTTCCCCACAATTTTTGTACTGTGCTCTGTAGGGCGTAAATCGAAGAATTTATGTACACTTAATGCCATTCCTGAGAAAGACATGCGTGGATTTGTGGAAGAGTCCTTCATGGATTGCGATAGACTGTAATTCCCCTTTTCTGTCTTTTTTATTTTTCCGCATCTAGTTCCGTAGGGTCAAACTGAGGAGCAAATCTCCACGGTCATGCCGGCCGCTGTGGCCAAGCGATTATAGGCGCTTCAGTCTGGAACCACGCGACCACTACGGTCGCAGGTTCGTATTCTGCCTCAGGCATGGATGTATGTGATGTCCTTAGGTTGGTTAGGTTTAAGTAGTTCTAAGTTCTAGGGGACTGATAACCTCAGATGTTAAGTCCCATAGTGCTCAGAGCCATTTGAACCATTTTTTTCTCCACGGTCATGGAACGTGTCAGTACATGAAATTAAAACAGAAAAGCAATAATAGATAAAATAAAATGTTTATGAATCCCGAAAAGACGACAAAACCATATGTTTATAAAAACGCAGTTAATAATGTAACACATGAATTATCTTGAGTTTTCAAGGAAATCCTCGACAGAATAGAAGGAGTGGCCCATAAGGAAACTCTTCAGTTTAGATTTGAAAGCGCGTGGATTACTTATAAGCACTTTAATTCTTGTGGTAGCTCATTGGAAATAGCTCTAGCAGAATACTTCACACCTTTCTGCACAAGATCCAAGGAGGTGTGATCGAAATGCAGATTGAATTTCTGCGTGGTAGTAACTGAGTGAAACCTGCTAATTCTTGTGAATGAGCTGATATTGTCAACAAGAAACGACATTAAAGAATATATACATTGAGAGGCCAGTGCCAGAACAGCCAAGCTAATGAACAGGGATCGACAAGTGGTTCGCGAACTTACACCACTTACTGCTACTCCAAAATATAATACCATGCGTCATAAGCGAATGAAAATAAGCAAGGTAGACTATTTTTCATGTCGAACTATGACTTACTTCAGATACTGTTCTAATAACAAAAATGGCAGCATTAGGTCTTTGAACAAAATCCTGAACATGGGCTTTCAACGACAGTTTACTGCCTATCTGAACACCTAAAAATTTGAACTGCTCAGTCTCGCTAATCATATGCCCATTCTGTGTAATTAGAACGCCCTGTTTTGTTGAACTGTGTGTTAGAAACCAAAAAAACTGAATGTTGCTCTGATTTGGCGTTGGTTTATTTTCGACAAGCCATGTCCCAATGCATTCCCTTAATACTCTGTGGGGTTCACTTCTCGAGATCTCGGTAGCCAGTTCACGAAGTGCCGGACGCGGTGGCCGAGCGGTTCTAAGCGCTTCAGTCCGGAACCGCGAGACTGCTGCGGTCGCAGGTTCGAATCCTGCCTCGAGCATGGATGTGTGTGATGTCCTTAGGTTAGTTAGGTTTAAGTAGTTCTAAGTTCTCGAGGACTGATGACTTCAGATGTTAAGTCCCATAGTGCTCAGAGCCATTTGAACCAGTTCATGAAGTGGACATCTTCATCAGCGATAAATTCAACTACATCAACGCTCGATGCGTCCACGAAGAGTAAATCTGATCCACCTGCAGCTCTGAAATGTCATACATGATGTCATGGTACCTAATCTATACATTTGTGAAAGTTAACGGGATTCTTCCATTGACCAGCGATATTGTTTAGCTCCATACTTCCGTCCAGCATGATCCCCCCGCATACCAAGACCCCGCCACCAACATAGTGGTTTCATTCCACAACGATTCTGTGGCTCAGTGGCTATCATTGTACACTCCTGGAAATTGAAATAAGAACACCGTGACTTCATTGTCCCAGGAAGGGGAAACTTTATTGACACATTCCTGGGGTCAGATACATCACATGATCACACTGACAGAACCACAGGCACATAGACACAGGCAACAGAGCATGCACAATGTCGGCACTAGTACAGTGTATATCCACCTTTCGTAGCAATTCAGGCTGCTATTCTCCCATGGAGACGATCGTAGAGATGCTGGATGTAGTCCTGTGGAATGGCTTGCCATGCCATTTCCACCTGGCGCCTCAGTTGGACCAGCGTTCGTGCTGGACGTGCAGACCGCGTGAGACGACGCTTCATCCAGTCCCAAACATGCTCAATGGGGGACAGATCCGGAGATCTTGCTGGCCAGGGTAGTTGACTTACACCTTCTAGAGCACGTCGGGTGGCACGGGATACATGCGGACGTGCATTGTCCTGTTGGAACAGCAAGTTCCCTTGCCGGTCTAGGAATGGTAGAACGATGGGTTCGATGACGGTTTGGATGTACCGTGCACTATTCAGTGTCCCCTCGACGATCACCAGTGGTGTACGGCCAGTGTAGGAGATCGCTCCCCACACCATGATGCTGGGTGTTGGCCCTGTGTGCCTCAGTCGTATGCAGTCCTGATTGTGGCGCTCACCTGCACGGCGCCAAACACGCATACGACCATCATTGGCACCAAGGCAGAAGCGACTCTCATCGCTGAAGACGACACGTCTCCATTCGTCCCTCCATTCACGCCTGTCGCGACACCACTGGAGGCGGGCTGCACGATGTTGGGGCGTGAGCGGAAGACGGCCTAACGGTGGGCGGGACCGTAGCCCAGCTTCATGGAGACGGTTGCGAATGGTCCTCGCCGATACCCCAGGAGCAACAGTGTCCCTAATTTGCTGGGAAGTGGCGGTGCGGTCCCCTACGGCACTGCGTAGGATCCTACGGTCTTGGCGTGCATCCGTGCGTCGCTGCGGTCCGGTCCCAGGTCGACGGGCACGTGCACCTTCCGCCGACCACTGGCGACAACATCGATGTACTGTGGAGACCTCACGCCCCACGTCTTGAGCAATTCGGCGGTACGTCCACCCGGCCTCCCGCATGCCCACTATACGCCCTCGCTCAAAGTCCGTCAACTGCACATACGGTTCACGTCCACGCTGTCGCGGCATGCTACCAGTGTTAAAGACTGCGATGGAGCTCCGTATGCCACGGCAAACTGGCTGACACTGACGGCGGCGGTGCACAAATGCTGCGCAGCTAGCGCCATTCGACGGCCAACACCGCGGTTCCTGGTGTGTCCGCTGTGCCGTACGTGTGATCATTGCTTGTACAGCCCTCTCGCAGTGTCCGGTGCAAGTATGGTGGGTCTGACACACCGGTGTCAGTGTGTTCTTTTTTCCATTTCCAGGAGTGTATATTCAAGGTGAGTGTGCAACGAGAAGCTTTGTATAAACAGAAGTGGGGTTCCTCTGTGCAGAGCTCATTCCTTCACTCATTCACAGACCAATCTTGATCTTGCTTTCTCCACATTAACGAGCTCATAAACGCACTATCGTAGGTAAGATACACAGTATCGTATCCGGTATACAGTTCAATTCTCTGAGCCACTAACACTAAATTTTTGGGGAAACTGCAACTCGCGTTACTGCTGTATGGTTTACTGACAATTTTCTTACAGTCATCAGTGAATCTAGTCGCGAATTTATCGGCAGATGTCGGGATTTTTATGGAGAGTTTGCTCTTGCTGACCTCGGACTGTCGCTAAAGCCTTCAAATAACAGTTAGTGACTCATTTGACGCTGCTGAGGTTACAGCCTGTCTCCAATTTGGTTCTGCATATCCGGGGTGTTTACTATCCAAAAAAAAAGCGTCTACGTGGATTAGTGGCGTTGCATTGTTAACTTTCACGAGATGCTGCACCCAGCTCACAACGAAATTTTAATGGATGTAATGCAATGTATCCTATTCTCTTTCAGTAATTGTTTTGCCTATTAGAACTAACAAGTACTTTTCGTAATACGTAGGATGATTATAATTGATAAGGAATTCATATTTGTCACGAACAGATGACTACCAATGATTTCGTTCTCCAGTTTCATCTTATTCAGATTATGCTTATCTGTTGGATATTTGTCACGAACAGATGACTACCAATGATTTCGTTCTCCAGTTTCATCTTATTCAGATTATGATTATCTGTTGGACACAAAGGGATGTGAAAAAGGGTAACAAATTGCATTATGCTTACCTGAACAGATTCATAAGGACGAAAATTTTTGTGTTCTCAGACGCATTGAAATAAGGTATTTCAGTTTTCTCACATTTTGAAACTGACTAGTAATAAACTATTTAGTTCCCAATAATATTCAAAAGATTATGATTTTTATTAGAAATACAAGTGCTCCTGTTTTTTATGTTCTCTCCTACCGAGTGATATTGAACACAGTCCTGTGAAACTCCATTGCTTGAAGATGTAGATGTATAAGCAAACCTACATCAATGTTTTTCGCTTTGATTTTGTTACAAACAGGAAATAGTTTTGCAGATCATCAACTTCAACAATGAACTGCTTTCCCACTATAGTCATAAACTGCACTAGATGTGACAAATTCTCTCGTTGCTTTGTAGTCGTCAATCAACATTTGTTTCATTGCCAAAATAATAATAAAATAATTACCAGAAGTATGGAAAAATCGGAATATGCGATTTTCTGTCTTGTATCTGTTCCTTTTTCATCAGCAACGAAGTAAATTGATTAATTTAAGCTGGAGATCCGAATGTAGTCATTTTACAATAGATGGTTTCATTAAAAAAAGTATGCTTCTCTCTTCGGTTTGGAATCAAGATTAGAACGTGTCGCAGTGCAGAGTTCCACGCATTTCTAGAGTAAGCGAAGAAAAAAAGGAATTTTCACATTAACGTAGAGGGGAAAAAATCAACAGTATTTTTATTGTACAGCTTTCCGATGAATGAAGTAAGATGCCATAGCATACCTCGCTTTCAAGATTAGTTTGCTGTCGGGTGCTACAGATACAGCAATCAATTAATAAACAGTGAAATTTAAGTTCTGGGCATAATGACTATTATTTTTTCTATTTATGAAAACTTATTGTATACGGTTTCTACTTTTATTTTTTATTTATTTGTTAAGATTTAGTTGCATTTCAGTATCCCATTTATGGTATAATCGCCCTAAAATTACTTCGTCTGAGGACTGATAAGGAAATTAGACGGGTTTATTGCAGGTAAAGGAAAGCGACAAGCATTCGTTTAGAACAGTATAGCCACAGGTGTAGAGCAAGATGGGTGGATCGATACATAAAATATTATTTGCCATACACAGGAGTGACTTGTTGAGAATGAAATGTAGATGTAGTTTGAGAGTCAAGACGAGAGATCTCTTAGGAGCTTAACCGAAAAATGAAGATTGCTAATTGTGGTTTGATATCAGATTTAGTAATAAACGTAACAAATTTCACACTTTGATTGTATACCTATAGATTACATTACAAATACATATGAAGTGGAAAGATCAGTAATAAATGTTTGTATATTGCGAAAATTCTGGGTAATTTTATGGAATCTCCAAGGGGCAGTGCATTAAACTCTCTCTGCAAATGGCACAACGTTAAACCATCCGTGCGAGACCTATATTTGAAGACTGCTAGAATATGCGGGATTATGAGGAAGTCGGAGTCAACGAATATATATACTGAGCTGAAGGGGACTCGGTATCTAATTGTATGCGTCAACGGGTCATCGTTGGTAATACATGAATCCACCACTTCACACCAGAAACGAAACACAATCTAATGCAGGACTGCCCTATACTAAAACTTGATGTTGATTTTTATCTCCTAAGATTGAAAAATGTTTATTCTTATTTATTGCCTTCCGAAAGGTAGCACCATAATTGGTAAGTGCTACAAAAATATCCTGGATCAAGTGTTTGAGAGAATACGGAAGAACAGGCTTCAAGTGCCAAATAAAAGTATGATTATTCGTCAGGACATTGCATCTTCTCACTAAGGTGTTTACGCAGCTGTGAACTTAGAAGTGGGAACTGTTGGACCATCTACTGTTTTCAATCAATTTGGTACTTACTAACTTCAGATATTTCTCATATCTAAAAAACTGTGTGGTCGTACAAAGTTATGACGTCAATGAAACGTTTAGCCAGCAGTATTCAGCAACATTTCCTGTATCGCACCGGTGAACGTTTTTGCAAAACATTTGGATCTAGAAAGTGATCAAGTTGGTAAATAAATAGATTTTGAGGTAAAATACACTATATTTCACTTTCAGACCGAGAAATGCTCACCTTGCTCTCTTAAAAGGTCTTCGTCTATTTTGGGAGAGCCACAGGAACGAAATGAAAAAGAATATAAGCTGGAATTTTGCGTTCCGTAGCGTTTCTGTATACCGAGTATTCACAGAAGCGACGTTAGTGCCGCGTTTGCAGTTCGGAGGCAGTGCGAAAGCGGGCTCGGCCAGCGGCGAGCACCACAGCCGGTTGTGCAACGCTCGTGTCGTAAGAGCAGAGCCACGCACTAACCTTGCCACACCCACCTAACGCGCCCTGATCAATGTACACACATTCCTGCCTTGAGATCGCACGCAGCGCGACATACGGATTCCTGCTGTACACTCGCCAACTAAATTAGCCTTTTCATGTGCCGTCTCATATGTGACAACTTAATCTAAATGTCAGCTGCGGGATTATTTAACGAGATCCTGATCTCGTGGATGCGGAAATATTGCATTGTTTGTGTCGAGATCGTTAGTACAACGGAGATATATTTTTTGCCTCGTCGTATCGGTTTAAAAGAGATGAACGACATTATTCATAATATTTGCTGCGTGTTTTACGGAGATGTTCAACGATCAACGATCATACATGGAATCCTTTGGCAGACGTGCTTTTCCACAGTAGTACGATAAATAACTGTACGAGAGCTTTTCGTCTTCACTCTACCGTAACGTGAGAATACAAGTATGGTACATGCATCCGATATTGGAGGCACTGCGTCGCCAAGCAGAAGTCATGGATTATTCTTCCACCTGCGGCATAGGAGTAGTTTTTAAAT
This sequence comes from Schistocerca cancellata, assembly GCF_023864275.1. Lineage (NCBI taxonomy): Eukaryota > Metazoa > Arthropoda > Insecta > Orthoptera > Acrididae > Schistocerca > Schistocerca cancellata. Next base: position 204,774,171 of record NC_064629.1, on the reverse strand, counting down.
GTGTCGTTACAGTTTTACTCCCCAAAATGGTAGAAAATATCAGAAATTGTAGTAGATGAATTGTGATGAATAGAAATTGGTATGCGACTGCTAAACCTGATGAGAAATCTTTATGGCCTAAGAGTAAGAGGTGAGATCGTAGCTATGGCTCTGAGCACTATGGGACTCAACATCTTAGGTCATAGGTCCCCTAGAACTTAGAACTACTTAAACGTAACTAACCTAAGGATATCACACACACCCATGCCCCAGGCAGGATTCGAACCTGCGACCGTAGCAGTCCCGCGGTTCCGGACTGCAGCGCCAGAACCGCTAGACCACCGCGGCCGACGAGATCGTAGTAAAGTCTGTTTCACAGAAGAGTAGAAAGATTTACTTGACTTTAATATACTACGCTACACTACACTGTGATGAGAAAGTCATGGCTTAGCGATACACACATATACAGACGGCGGTACTATGGCGTACACAATGTACAAAAGGGCAGTGCGTTGACGTAGCTGTCAGTTATACTCAGATAATTCATGTGAAAATGTCTCCGCACGACTGGAATTAACAGAGTTTGAACGCGGGAAGGTAGTAGGAGCTAGAAGCATGGGACATTCCATTTCGTAAATCGTTATGAACTTCAATATTCCGAGGTCCTTATCGTCAAGAGTGTGCCAAGAAAACCAAATTTGAGGCATTACCTCAAGCCACGGTCAACACAGTGGCCGCCGGCCTTCAGTTAACGACCGAGTGCAGCGGCATTTGCTTATAATTGCAAGTACTAACAGACAAACAACAGTAAGTGAAATAACAGCAGAAATCAACGTGGAGAGTACGACTAACGTATCCGCCAGGACAATGCAGCGAAATTGGGCGTTCCTTTGCTACCAGCACGACAACGCCTGCAGCCCCTCTCCTGGGTTTGTTACCACATCGGTTGGACCCTAGACAACTGGAAAACCATTGCTTGCTCAGATGAGTCCCTATTTCAGTTGGTAAGAGCTGATTGTAGGGTTCTAATGCGGCGCAGACCCCACGAAGCCATGGACCCAAATTTTCAACAAGACACGGTGCAAGTTGGTGATGGTTCCAAAATAGTGTAGGCTGTGTTTACATGGAATGGACTTGGTCATCTGGGTCAACTGAACCTATCATTGACTGGAAATGGTTATGTTCGGCTACTTGAAGCCATTTACAACCATTCAAGGAGTTCATGTTTCCGAGCAACGATGTCATGTCGATGGGCCACAGTTGTTTGCGTTTGGTCTGAAGAACATTCTTGGCAATTCGATTTGGCCACCCACATCACACGACATGAATCCCATCGAACTTCTGTGGATCATAATCGAGAAATTAGTTCGTGCACAACATCCTACACCGTCGACACTCGCAGTTATGGACAGCCATAGAGGAGTAGCTGGTATCTCACGGCTTTTGTCACCTCAGATGTATTACGGCCCCTGTACACATTCGAGCTCATACCGTACGCATATTATAAAACGATGTAGGATTTTGCAAATAGTAGAGTAAACGTAATTGCTAACGGCATGAAAGCATTCCCCCATTAGGATAACAATAGCGTATCTGTGATTATTATTAAATCAGGTACAAGAGATCGGTAACGAAGTATGTGATCCAAAAATAACAGAAATGATGCATTCTTCATTTTACAACAGAATGTCGAAATAATGCAATACTTTTGTTTGCGGGAGCTTATTAAATAATCTTGGATGAACCGACTTTCTTCGAAAGATCGAATATTTTGAAAGCGATGTTCAGTACCGGAATTGAAGTGTACTTCATGCACTTTTGGATATGTGGTAAGAAAACCTACGAATCTGGACGGACACGGAAACGAAGTCACTAGCCGAGAGCTTAATGCATCCAAAAGGTTGCATTTTGTAGATTATAGCCTCGTGGAATCAGTCGAGCATATGATAAATCACGTTTCTTTGGAGCGGTCGATCAATGGTGTGCTTTCGTGTGTTAAGCCGAGTTGTTGATTCCATTTCTCAGCACGGGTTTTTGACGAACAGCTCAGTCGCGGAATCTCTACAACTTGACGATTCCAGCCGTCGTCGAAATATCGAGCAAAAAAATGGAATAAACAACTCGACTGAGAAGCCGGAATCAACCCATGACACGTTTTCGTTTGAAATGAAAATTTTGTATCTGTAATTGTTATTGTTGAACGTTGTTATTCACATATTCCATCTTCTGATAGCCGCTTCGTCATTGATCTGATGCCTGAAATTCGTGTTGCCACATTCAGTACATCAGCAGTTTGTATGTGGATTAACATTGAAGCAGCAGTTTTTATGTGGATTAACATTGAATGACAACTGTATTCCTCTTTCAACTGACAGCTTCATCTTGCGTTCTGAAAACGTTTCTACCGATAGTTATGTTAATTCCCTCGTTCATTGCTACAAAATAATAACATTTTCCGATCTGAAACGCGACTGTCAATCGTACTTTGTTAATCTACCTTATGCTTCGACTTTTTTTAGTATTACTTTCACTAAATGTTTTAGTTATGCTCGCTGAAGTAAAAATTCATTCCCTGAATTCTCGAATGATTTGTGCCTAAAAATAAAACAACTTAATAGTGTACTTCTTTTTGTATTTCTTATGTTATTTTGATGTCAGACCTGTTAGCTGTAGTTGGTAAGGAGAGACGCCGGAACATAATGTGTCAAAGGTTCGATTCTTGCCATGGGCAACAAGTGAACGCTAATCTGTATACACTTCGTCTTCCCTACATTTTGTGCGATCTCTGACGGCAGTTGGTGCGTCATTCTTAAGATATAAACATAAAGTTCGGTCTAGGGTCCGTGTCCAGTATGGTCTACAATGACACTCAAGCACCTCTCAGCAATCTGTGACGCATTGAAGGAAGATGCAGAATTTTTATTATAAATATCTGTGCTTGTATTGAAAAACTGTTGACAAGCAGTGTCGAAAAAAGTCATTAGGTTCTTTGCAGATGAGTATAATAAAATAAATGTCGAATGAATGAAGGCTTTTGTTTCATATCTTTACGATCGTTAAGTCATTAAAAACAAAGCGCTAACTTAGTTGGAGAAGGAGTCGGCCTATGCTTGATACAAGTAACTATCCCCGCACAATTCATTTAGGAAACCATGCAAAACTTAAACCAGGATGGGCAGGGACTTTTAATGCCACTCCTCCCCAACACGAGTCTCGTCTCTCTAACGCAGACACACTCGCTTGGTCTAGTAGTCGATAAAACTGCAGCATCGGGGGTAATGGCATAGTGATAAAAGACCAAGTACTGTACATGTTTGGCCCAAGAATCTGACAGGGAAAGGCTTATTTCCACTCATTGAACACAGAAATGGGCAAAATAGATGCATATATTATCTATTTTTCACTCTCAACAAGTCTTCGGTATATGACAAAAAAGTTTCAGAACACTATTTTTTCGCATTTTATTCCTGCAGAAGTGAGGATAAAAGTAAAACTTTAGCGTGTGGCAGATTTTACTGCATATCAGTGGCCGAATATTATTCCCTTCCTATAGCTTCATTTAATTTTAGCGCAGTCTGCGTAAATGAATTAAGACGAATGCTGGAACGGCTCCTCAAGTAAGCTTCTGAAGAGTCTCCTTCTTAGGTAGAAACTATCAAAAATCAGCGTCGTCATATCTTTGAAGCAGCCGATTTCCGTTTTCAATAGAACGTTAAACTCCTAACATCCTTTATTTTGAATCGATTGTTGGGCGGAGAGTTTCATTACCACCATTCATGCGCTAATCTCATTTACATTGGCTGTATGCTCGTTAAAAGAAACATAACATACTCACCATTTGGCACATCTCAAATACTCGCACTCGCGCTCGAACTTGTAAGTTATTGAATACTGTGTGTGTGTGTGTTAAATGAATTACAATCACACAGATACGGGGCCAGTTGCTTCATGAATTATTAGTTTGACTAATATATCATGAATTGACGGTTGCAAAGACCTGTAGCTATAATTCATTTACGCAGTAATTTTTCTTGGAAGTATCACGTTTTCTATTAGAATCTTTTCCACGTGTCATCCGTGATCAGTTGCTTACCAGTCTCGTACTCGCTGCACCGACCGGTAACAAGTTGCCTATTTGTTTTTCGGATTCGTTCTTTTAACACCTTTAGGCTGATTTCTGAAGAATCCCAACCACTTGCTGAGGATAGATGGTTGATAGTTTCTGAAGCTTCTCCTTCGTAGGTAGAAACTATAAAAAGTCAGCGTCGTCATGTCTTTGAAACAGATGTTGTATATGTTTGTTTAAAAGCCAGTGAATTGTCTTGAACTACCTTCTCTATCAAATAGGTATCCAATAGTTCCGATTATCGACACATTGTTTTATTTTCTACTTCTTTTATAAGGCTGCTGTATTTTACTCACCGCTTGTAAAAAATAACATTTTTGGATTTTATTCTGAAATTAGTGATACTACTTGATTTTTCACGTGCGAAAAATGCTATCCCATCGACCAACAGCTTGCAAGTCTCGAAGAAATTTCATTCGTGGCAAGCCACTTTACAGTGTGTGGCGGAGGGTACTTCGTGTACCACTCTATCTCTCACCTGCTTTCCCACCTCTGCCTTACTTTCCTGCAGCATTCACGAATCCTTTGTGGTAAGAATGATTTTCGTTAAGTTTTCTTATGAGTTCGAATTTCTCTGATTTTAGTTACTGTCACTTTACAATATATAGGGTGTAACATGTGTAAGTGCACATATTTTTATTCGTGGTACGGTTGTTTTTTCCCTCCATCAAACAGTCTTCCCACTAACGCACACGGACTTTACGACCTGATGTTTTCTGCACGGTCGTAACTGCATTACTACGTGGACTACACCTGTCAGTATAGGCTAAGCATTTTCTGCCCACGCATCTGCACCTCAGCACCTGACCTGCTGCCCAAGAGAAAATAAACATTAATGGCTTGCTCTTGCCACATGCACTGGGAGGTACTACCCAACCTAAAAATATACACGACTTTTAATAGCTATAATTATTAGTCTGCAAATGACATGAATAATGATGTAATGTTCGTCCTCAGTCACCAAAAGAAATATCTTCACTTATACCCATCACACCCTGTATACGTAATTCGTCGGTTGATTCTTCTCGGAACATAAGCTGTCTGATTTTTAGGAGTAAACTGCTCCATCAAACACAGGCTCTCTCTTGTACTGTCTGCCACTGCAGCTGGATGGGAATCTCTGATAGTCTCGCATGCGCAACCGTGACAAAACGTGCTGCTCCTATCTGGTAAATGTCCCAGAATGATGAGTAATGTGGAAGGGCGAAGGTATGAAACTAGGAGTCTTCCAGTGAATCTCCGGCCGGTGTTTGCCTTTCTTACAACTATGCGTAATCGTTCCACTTGCGACACTCCGCACCCGGATTTCTAGTTATTTTATGGTTGTGAATACTTCTACGGAGTGATTCCCATTATTCTTGGAATCAAAGTATAATTGGTTTTTCCTCATATTTTCTCGTAATATGGTACATTAATTTATGCCGAGACTCATCTATCAGTCCCTATACCAACCGGTGCTCTTCAGCACATCTTTTAACATTCTAGCTTGCTACTTCCCTACATTTAACAATATATTCCACGAACAATCGCTTGGAGATTACATCTTTAACCATCATTTTATTTGTGTTTATTGTCTTATATGTGACATAACTGAAAGTGTTGTTGCAGATCGATGTATGCACCTTGGCTGCAGAGAGTCGACTATCAACGGCCTGGGGTCGATGAGAGCGTTTCGGTCTATCGAGTGCTTCACAGGAACCTAGAGATTGATATTTCCTTAGTGCTCGATTTTGAGATGTAGTATTTTATGAAAGTTTATTAACAGCCATATCTAATGTAATTATGTTGTAGTAATGGGTGTTCAGTTATTGAAATGTTGTTCAATGAAAAAATGTTGATAAAAAACTGAGTACACACTGAAATGAAACTTTATTTCAGTCTGTATGTCATCTTAGGCAAGTCAGATCTGCTCTGAATTTAATGTTCCGCTAGACGACATAAACTGGATCCTACGAAGTTAAGAGAAAGTGTTCTCTTTCTCCCAGTAATTAAGACTTAAATAAAATGTCAAAACATGAAAACAGTCACATGTAACAATATTCCCAAACGGAAGATTTGTCGCTTATAATAGTGCGAAGAATTTATTTAGGATTGTCACTACAAATATGTGCTAAGGACTTTTTTTCACTTCTTCTTGACTTGAAGCAAGCAGTTGCACATCTATTTGAATGTATGGATTTTGAGAGTATTTCTTGGTGCGGAATACTGAGAGTCAAAGGTGCCCAGTGTGTCTGAATTGTGTGGAAAACATTCTAGAAGGTGTGAGAAGGAACAGTTCGTCATTTCTACACCGATATTACCGTCATAAGCACTCGAAATGGTTCAAATGGCTCTGAGCACTATGGGCCTTAACTGCTGAGGTCATCAGTCCCCTAGAACTTAAAACTACTTAAACCTAACTAACCTACTGATATCACACACATCCATTCCCGAGGCAGGATTCGAACCTGCGACCGTAGTGGTCGCGCGGCTCCAGACTGAGGCGCCTAGAACCGTTCGGCCACACCGGCCGGCTAAGCACTCGAGACAGAATAGAAGCTGTGTGGGAGAGAGCGAATCTATCTCAACAACGAATAAAATGTTCAGAGTGTCTTGTGCCGGGTTGTCGTGGGACTTAGTAGTATCGTAGCTTCTCGATATCGCCGGAGCCGGTGCTTCAAAGACTCCTGAGGGCGCTGTGAGTTGCAGTTTGGACATCGCCACCAATGAGGAATCTCTAGGCCGCCAACAAATGAAGACCGCCAGGACGGCGTTATAAGCGGCAGGCACCTGTGCACGAGTCTTCTAGTTCAAGATTACTTCTAATCGAGATCACTTCCGTTTTGCCTACTTGGTGCCCAACGTACACGAATTTGTTGATAGCTAGCTCTGCCGCCAAACATCCAGTGTACTTAGACATGTCGGGCCTCTGCTAACAGTGGCCACGGCTACCACACGTTGTCAGCAGTGTAGCAAATCTTCACCCTCAAGTTGAGTACAATATATTTATTTAAAGTGCTTTTGTATCAACTAATCTTTTATTTGCCTGTCCGGATTCTTACGGCTACAGATCCTTTGGTCGCCTTCCAGCATTTATGATTAGCAGCGAGGGCGTAACATTTGGCTCCTTGGAACATAACGGTTACCGATTCGCATAGTAACACTTGTACTGGCCGTCAGCGTGAAAGTTAAAAAAGAGATGGATAAGACTCGTGATATTAGCGAATTTCATTGCGGTCAAGTCCTGGGAGCGCAATGCGTGAGGCTCTCCAGCTGCGACGTCGGGCGGATATTGAGCTTTTTACATCAAGGGTGTCCTGTGTGTATCTCGATGTGAAGAAAACTGCCGCCACCAAAGTCAACCGTAGCATGCAACAACGTATCAATTATAGGAATCGCACTAAAATATCGCGGAATGTAACAGGGCAGCAGCCTCGGCAGTTGAGTGCTGGGCAACAACAACCAATGAGCACAATGGCATCGTGCCACACTTCCGCATTGTGGGATACCCCTGACCACTGCTCACAGTTTAGTCGAGTTCTGTGAGATTGCATTCGGGATATGAGGCAGTTTGTTCGCCCATTATCATAGGACAGGAACAAATTATTGAATTGTCACTACTTATATTGCGATTGAGCCTGCTATGTCGCCTGTGATACAGTGACTTTGGGAAATGGATTCACAGACACTAATAAACGACAACGGACTGCCGTCTGTCCCTCTTGACGGAATACGGCAGATCTGTATGCCAATTGTTTGGACCTTCTACTAAAATCGGATGGAGGAGCGCTCTCAGACGATCCCGCCTGATATATCATGCAGATATACTGCGCATTATTTCTTTCTGTGTAATTTTACTGCAGCACCATTTGTATTGCCACGACACAGCAATAATTTCAACTGTCCCCAAAGAATTTCTAGATTGTTTGACATATTATACACTGAAGAGCCAAAGAAACTGTTAGGCCTGCCTAATATCTTGTAGGGCCCCTGCAAGCACGCAGAAGTGCCGCAGCCCGACGTGGCATGGACTCGAGTAATGTCTGATGTAGTGGGGGTGAGAACTGACGCCATAAATACTACAGGACCGTATATATATCCGACTACGAGGGGGTGGAGATCTCTCCTGAACAGCACGTTGCAAGACATCCCAGATATGCTCAATAGTGTTCATGTCACGGGAGTTTGATGGCCAGCGGAAGTGTTTGAACTCAGAAGAGTGTTCCTAGTGCCACTCTGTAGCAATTCTGGACCTGTGGGGTGTCGAATTGTCCTGCTGGAATTGCCCAAGTCCGTCCGAATGCACAATGGACATGAATGGATGGAGATGATCAGACAGGATGGTTACGTACGTGTCACCTGCCAGAGTCGTATCAGGGGACGCGTATCACCCCAACTGCACACCTCCCAGAGCATTACAGAGCCTTCCCCAGCTTGAACAGTCCCCTGCTGACAAGCAGGGTCCATGGATACATGAGGTTGTTTCCGTACCCGTACACGTCCATCTGCTCGATACAATTTGAAACAAGACTCGGCCGACCAGACAACATGTTTCCAGTCATCAACAGTCCAATGTCGGTGTTGACGGTCCCAGGCGAGGCGTAAAACTTTGCGTCGTGCAGTCATCAAGGGTACACGAGTGGGCCTCCGGCTCCGAAAGCCCATATCGATAATGCTTCGTTGAATGGTTCTCACTGACACTTGTTGATGGCCCAGCATCGAAATCTGCAGCAATTTGCGGAAGGGTTGCACTTCTGTCACATTGAACGATTCTCTTCAGTCGTCGTTCGTTCCAGTCGTGCAGGATCTTTTTCCGACCGCAGCCTTGTTGGATATTTGATGTTTTGCCGGATTCCTGACATTCACGGTACAGTCGTGAAATGGTCGTACGGGAAAATCTCTACTTCTTCGCTACCTCGGAGTTGCTGTGTCCCAACGCTCGTCCGCTGACTATAACACTACTTTCAAAGTCACTTAAATCTTGACAACCTCCCCCTGTAGGAACAGTAACCGATCTAACAACTGCGTCCGACAGTTGTTGTCTTATATATGCGTTGGCGACCGCAGCGTCATATTCTGCCTGTTTACATATCTCTGTATTTGAATACGCATGCCCGTACCAGTTTCTTTGGCGCTTCAGTGTACTACTCTGATGTACAGATTTATATTTCGATATCTGACTTTCTATTCCCCTTTTTTATGAGAGATAATATTTTGTAAGGGACTTACGAGTAAATGGTTTTAAGTGGTTTCTTTACACTCAGATAAAAGAACTAAATGAAAATGTGTAGAAACTGGGATAATCTTCCCACCACTGACTAATGCAAGACGCCTTGCCAACTGTGATGTTTCTTGTTTAGTACTGAGGAGTCCCAGAAAATTATACAAAGCTGCGGACCGATCTGAAATCAGTAAAACGGGGAGATCCATAAAAACAGACTAAGTTATTTGTCTGCGTTAATTCTGGAGGCACGTCAGTTTGTTAAATAAATGTACTGTGCAGGATTTAAAGCCTGTCCGGTACGAATGGCCATTTGATATATCAATAAATCACATTATAATCACTCAAAAAGGCAATGCATGCTCCTTTCCTCATAATCACAGCGCTATGGCTTCCTGGTTTCTGAACGAAGCTGATTATCGTGCTTCTGGTCGTCAGAATATAAACATAAACGTCACCATCATCAGCAACAAGAACAAGACGGTAACATAACGTCTTAAAACCCGCCACACACTGTTGTGCCCTAAGGTGTTTTAGTTGATCCGCCAGGCAGGAGACGTTAGCCAGTACGAAAGACAGCTTCTTACAATAGAATCTGCATGGAATACGGAGTATAGCGTACTTTGTAATTTGCAACACACTTAACTTCAAAAAGAAATTGGTGATGATGTCTGTTTACTGACCGATAGGGTAATCATTATCGCTAGTGTTCGCCAACCTACAGAATCAATATTTCTAGGCCAAAGCACTATCCCTATCCAACAGTACATCCATCCTGAAAGTGATATAGCATCTCCTAATCACCTTGAACGCATCGCTACAGAACTCCTTTATCAACTTGGAAATTAGTATATACCTGTCCTATCCAGTACATACTACCTTACCCTGTACGCCTAATCCCATTATCTGCACACAAATTACTGAAGACTATTCTTGCATCAACTGGAGAGGCTATTGGGTAATTCCGGAAGCCATCGGCTACTCCTCCTATACACTGATGATATCCCTCACCGACTCCTTCCCGCGGCAGATCCTCTCATAGCCCACATTCACATACACCCCTCCCCCAACAGCTCTAACCACACTCCGTGAATTTCGATGATTGTGCCGTTGCTTCCTGCAGATTCAAAGACTGACACACACACACACACACACAAACACACACACACTAGGAGCGGCATCACCATAGATACCATAGATACAGAGGCACTGCAGAAACTCAAGAAATGCGTTATTCACTCTCTGTTACAACTCCCGATAACCCTCATTTCAACTACTTTCCCAGAGTCCGTGAATGTACAGATACCACTGCCCCATCCCTCGCTCCAGTGTTCCTCATATGCAACGACATTCCCACAGAGCTGAACGCATCAGTCACAACACATGGCACAAAAGAGGTAAAAAAGTAGGGGGAAAAAGACCAAACGGAGTATTGTCTCCAGTCAAGACTTAATTACTATAAACACCTAAATTAAAATCCACGTTCCTTCCTAGAAACCGTTGCAATCCTTTTTAGCACGGTTCTTTCCAAGGCCACTACCCTGACCTGTGGAAATATCCAGAATCTTATATTTCTCTAACTAAAAAAACCCTCTACTGATATATTCGTGCCGGCCGAAGTGGCCGTGCGGTTAAAGGCGCTGCAGTCTGGAACCGCAAGACCGCTACGGTCGCAGGTTCGAATCCTGCCTCGGGCATGGATGTTTGTGATGTCCTTAGGTTAGTTAGGTTTAACTAGTTCTAAGTTCTAGGGGACTAATGACCTCAGCAGTTGAGTCCCATAGTGCTCAGAGCCATTTGAACCATTTTTGATATATTCGTTTCGTAAATGGAATCCGCCTTTTCTTGCTGCAATGTTTTTTATTTCATCCATAAACGTATCTCCTTTTACTTTAAAGAATCTTCTGTAGAATCAAGAATGATACAGTTTTGTTTTGATATGCGATATTCATAGATTATAAAACAGTTCACGTCTCGTTTTTTACGTAAATAAGTGATCGCTTACAGTTCGTCACTGTTTTTGTTGTCATCTGCGTTTCGTCTCATCTGGTCACACGCTGGAGGTCGCACTATAACTCCACTATTGATACTTCCTCGTATTACCCCATTAACGTCATCTGAGTGTTTAGTAGTATCCTCTCTCAACACATGCATTAACATTAGAATGCGTATCTATCCAGCTGTTCATCAGAGAGGCTTCTGTCCAACTTCTCCTCTAATGACCAACTCTTGTATATCTTATCCATCTCCTACCTTAAACAACAACAAAAATCTGCCATTTTTGTGTCCTTCGATCTCAAAAAAGCCTTTGACTGCGAATGGCATTCTGGCCTTCTTCTCAAGCTTGAGACCAACGTACTTAAAATTATTAATGTTCACCTTGCTATCGAATCGACTATCCTTTTTGAATGTCAGCAACACCAAGTCCCATACCTGCCATCCCAATAAAGGTGTATTTCAAGGCTCTGTCCAGCCTCCACACCTATGCTTCCGTTACATTGTTCACATGCCTAAGCCGGCTCCTCCTGTTCACCTTCTCCAGTACGCTGATGTCACCACGTTCATAGCCCTCTATCCTACCCTGCAAAAATTCCAGTCGTTCTACAAGCTCCATCTTAACCACTGAACCTCCTGGCGCAGCCAGAGGCTCTTCAAGATGAATCCCGACAAAACCTATGCAACAATTATAGGACGGTTCGCCAGCTGCTTCTGGATACATGACTTTACCAATAAAGAAACATTAAAATACCTTGGACTAATGTTCTACCACCAGTTTACGTCGGAACCATTCTAATAACTATTCGACAGAAAACCCACAATACACTAAAACTACTGAAATCACTAGCTGGCCGATCATCTACAAAACCTAGATCTAATCTTCCATGTATAAATGTTGTCTGGATATTCGCTCTGTCAAAATTCTAACACTACCTCCAAATACTTGAGCACCACGCGTTCCACTTTGTCTTTCACATCCACTTACCTTCGCCCTCTTGTGAATCTTACCAAATTCGTTCCCCTCCTCCCTCATCCTGAGCACCTCTGTATATCCTACACTATTCACAAACTCGACTCGCACAACCCCATTAATTACGCTCCAATTTCGAATCCTGGTATGCTGTCACGTCTGTACCGAAACATTCCACCAACCCTAGACCTTAACACACCCAATATCATCTAGCAACCGACTCCCACTCACAGACATTGGAATCTCCCCCCCCCTACCTCTCTATCTTTACCTATACCTTTCTTCTGTACAACATGGTCCAGCCTACATCCTAAACTTCTGTCCCATTTCCATTTCCTACCCCCCGCCGCAAACCACCCTTCATTTGCATTTTACAAACCAACCCATCCATTTTTAAGGCAACATTCTGTAAAATCCGTCGCCTACTCTCTCCTAACTTTATCCTTTTCCAAAGCAGTTCCTTCAAATATCAATAAACGTGCAGTGCTTCTTTTAAAGCCCCTCCCATTTCTTCATCAGATTTTCTGTGTTTAAATACCAAAAAGTATGTAAAAAACAATATTTTTAACATCATTGTATTTTACGTATGTTAGAAATACATGTAAATATCTCATATTTACACTTTTATTGTAGCGCTCCACATATTTTAAAGAAATCTGGCTGTTGAACAGAATGATTGCACCGCTGAAACACCTCTGCCCCTCCCCCCTTCCCCCCCCCCGCCCCATTCTGTTATTTCTATAAAGAAATAAGAGAAACCAGATCATTAAAATCTGTGAAACACAAGCCAATATGTTTAGACTTGTTTGTAGCTTAGTTCTATGTAATGGAAAACCCTCAAAACTTCCAACTCGATCCATCCCACGAGTGTTGCACGTTGCACATACAGCGAGAGGACAGGTTATATTTTCTCGACGTTATTGTTGTGGTAACAAGTGGTCCGAAGGACTATAGCATATGCAGGAACTCCACCTCACTTGATTCCATGTCACGTGACGTCAGTACCCTTCAGAGAGGAGTTCCGTGTTCAGCACACAGGTCCATTTGCTGTCAGGCAAAGAAGAAATAGCCAGAGTAGCACACCTCGCATACTCCTTTGTAATGTCCGAGAAGATCGTAGAGATGCTTGAGAAACATGGCTTCCAATGTAATACCTCTGCACCAAAACTAAAATGTCTGCTGTGTGTGTTAAAATTATCTAAGTTTCTAAACATCGATTGTAAACCGCAAACCGAGCAACTATTGCATTTCGGATGTTAGACAAAACAGAAGAAGCTTAGAACAAAAATGTAAAGAAACCAATGTTACACTAACCTCAAGATTCAACCAACTCATCTTTTGCTGAGCACAGTCTCACCTGTGAGCATGATACCATCAACGTGGTGCAAGGGCCGAGCCACTGGTAAAAATGCAATAATTGATTCGATCATGAATAGCGTATCAGATAATTAAATCAACAGGTACGTATGTTTTAGCTTCAATAGACCACGGGGTCCGCAATCGATATGCACAGGGAAGGTATTGCTGTTGTAAAGTCGGCGTTCAGTTTGCCCGTTTCATGGTTTCGTTGGAGTCAACACAGTGAGCAGTGGAGATCTGTCCAAGACACACCCAAATGAGGCAGATAGTGATGGGATGGAAGTATAACAAGAATAACTGAGGTACAAATTTAAAAATCTAGAAATTATTTTATCTGTATATTCTACTAAAATTTACTTGTTATTAAACAGCAGTCTCTCTGACTTCCATGTAGTTACTATCGCTTTGATTTGATATTTTTCATTCAGCCATTAATAAATCCGTTACATATTTACAGGTAGTAAATAAAACTACGCTGTGCGCTAGTTAGTCGTGTTCGATAAGGCACACTGCCAGTAGCGAAAAAGACACTAGTTCATATTCATGTATGAGCATTCTGTGGACTTGAATCGGTACAGATATTGCCTGCTTTATGTGTCGTGTAATCTGCAGGTGGGAGGTAGGCATGCCAGCATCTTAAGAGGTGCAAAGGAAATAAAACCCTCTATAACGTGAGCTAAAGGGGGACTGCATTAAGAAAGAATGACGGAACTGAAGAATGTCTGTACAAAATGGGATTGTGTTCCTATGGGCATGATACTCGTGGTAGTCGTGTGACGGATACGTACTTGTCGCAGTCTTAGAAAAATTACTGCCATCATTCTGTTAAAGCAAAATATATATGAACTCTCAAATTTTATTTGAACACCACAGTGGATTGTTGCACATGATCCTCTTGCAAGTATATGGCCTCGTCGTCCTCCAGCATGTGAATTGACTTAACTAGCTAGTTGTTGCATGACCTATAGCTTAAAGAATAATCCAAATTACATTGTAACTCTTTTCTCACATATCAAAATAACTGTCAGAGATCCGACACTTTTGAACGTGGAGAATAATCCTTTATATTGACCAGCCGTTGTGTTTTGTAGTTTGGTTTTTACTCAAGACATAAAGTAAAATTTGAATAGTCATAATTCAGAAAATATTCCTTCCTTTACGTAATTTTTACAAGGAAGAGAAACATTCTATACTTGCTTAACACTGAATGATCTCCTTGATTTTTCAGGAAACGTATCTCCCTGGTTAAAGTGTTAATTAATTAATTAATATCTTTCCAGTCTTCTTATGGGTCTCCAGTAAACATTTATTTCGATTTCGATGAACATACTGTTTGGTTCCAACAGAAATATTGTTGATGTGTTTATTATAGTGAGCCGAGCGAAGACTTTATCACTGAAATGAAATATTAATAGACAAAAACAAATATTTATCACAAACATGTGGCTACAGGCAGATAGGTTTTGTTTTCATGACTGTTACTGAATGCTGCCCGATGATCGTCTGTGTAGTGATAGATTCATAGTACAGCATATCACATTAGAAGTTCAGTCTGTTACGTAGAGTCTGAATGTCACTGGCAACATAAAAATCTCAGAACCGCGATCTGAACTGCCCAATTCACTACTCAGTCTATTAAGCACCCGGAACACTGATTACAAAATGTGGATTCAGATTTAATTTGGATTACTTTAGTAAGAGGAATCTGATTTTAGTATCGGTTAGAGTATCACCCTCCACACGCGTTCCATTGCCGAAATGAACTTCTTGGTTTGAACCAGGTGCAAAGTCTTTATAACTGAAGTGTTTACGTAATAGCTGCTTTCAGCACCTCAAAATTAGTTCCCGCTATTCGTCTTATGGCTGGTCAGATCACAGTCTCAATTATAAAATGGCAGCAACAAGAGAAGTATGCAGGTTACTGATTGTCTTAAGCTTAGAGAAGGAATATATCTCGTTAATGAGTAGATTCCCGAGTAGTAAAAGTAATTGCCTTGCAGATAAAGATAACTGTTAACGGGAATAGGTAAGACGGAGGTAATTCAAAACAACTTTGTATTAACTTCACTCAGTCACTATTGTGTTCGTGTGGCTATGAATATAAAAATGTTAAGGTGCTAATTTATTTATTGTTACACGCTGATGTGCTGGTAATTTCCTGGCATTAGCACATTTTTTTCGCCGTTTTACATAGCGATAAATTAGTGGAAGAAGTAGTTGGTTGGAAACTACGCCAAGACAGCCCTTGGTAACACCAGCTGAGTAGCGGCGCACTGGGAGTGGCACTAACCTTGACAGAACGCATCAAGGTCATGCAGCTGTTTCTATCTGTGTCGTCTAAAATCCAGACAACATCTATTATCGAGACATACCAGCTCAGGCCACACTCCCACAATGCATCAATTATTGTTTTTTTGAATTTTTCAGCTGAGGATTGCTGTGGTGGACTTCACATTGATTTTGATTACGATCAACATTCGTTCTAGTGCTCGACAAATATAAGGCATACCTGAGGCTGTCAGAATTGTTCAAAGCCAGACGTGGTTTATTTTTTATTCAGGATATCACTGTCATATACATATCTGACTGAGCTTGTAAATGTATTGTGTTCTCAGAAGTAAGCGAGTGATAATAGCGTTATGGGATGTGTTTTTTTTTTTTGTATTTTCGAAGTGATAAAAGTTAGAAAGTTTCTGGTGCGATCCCTGGATCATGAATAGGTGTGTAATGTAGTGTAGGTTGAATTTCTTCCGATGTGTCAGTAGTATAATGAATTTTTTTGAAATAAACTCTGTGATAGGGACAAATTGCGTTAGACTTTAGTAGCAACATGATGTTTGGAGATAACTCTATTAATCACATGTGCTAGTGCACTAATTGCTCAATACGGTTGAGAACGATTTTTGAACAGTTTCGAGGGCACTGGTCTGTGTTGTCGGAATGGATTGACGAAATCAAGGTGCGTTGTAGTCTTGAAATTTGCCGAAATTTTAATGCAACCAGTCCTCAAGGAAACCCGAGTGTTAATGTACCCCTCTACGATCACGAGAAATTCAAGATATTGCCTTCTAAAGATGCACACACTTCACAACTACCACAAAGTACTTGCACTTCGGCCGAGCGGTTCTAGGCGCTACAGTCTGGAAACGCGCAACCGCTACGGTCGCAGGTTCGAATCCTGCCTCGGGCATGGATGTGTGTGATGTCCTTAGGTTAGTTAGGTTTACGTAGTTCTAAGTTCTAGGGGACTGATGACCTCAGAAGTTAAGAACCATAGTGCTCAGAGCGATTTGAACTTAAACTTCATTGTTTTCCCGTGTTGACACAAACACTGATGCACTTAAATTACACCATTTCCCAGAGCCCTCATTAGTTGACTCTTAGCAAAAATCTAAAATCTTTTCATTTACCCATGGAGAGCGATTGCTTAGTCTATATTAATTGGCTAGTCTTGTGATTTGTAATGCTGTGGTATGCTTTCTGTTTCTTTCAGTACATTCCTCATAGACAGGTACCATATGTTTCCAATCCAATATCGTTTAATTTAACAACCTTCCTGTACTGGATGTTGTCAACCTATTTGGTTTGAAAAATTTCCAACATAAAGGACTGCTCTTCTTCTATGTGAACAAAATATTTTCCGCTGTTGAAGCTGAAATACATCATGAGGTTCAATGCAAGAAATTTCACAACTTCTAAAAAACTGCCAATATCAGCTTTTATTTAAGATAGTTCTTAGCTAAGTTCTTGTGACTTAACGCAAATGTATTTTTTGCTGTAGTGAACTGCTTACAATTGCTGCCAAAAAGAGTTGTGCAGTTGAAAATAACAGAGAAAATGAAATACAAATTATTTGTGCCCAAAAGTATAATGGAATTGCAAATGAAGATGCTAGATTCAAGCTCATGACGACGTAAAAGTGCTTTAGACCTGGTTGCATGTACCAGTCCTATTGGGGTGAGAGTCTCTCAGTTGGTGTATACTTGCCGAAGATTTGTTGACCCGCAATTCTTGCAGTCACTTATCATAGCCTATAAACAATTATTGGGTTGGAAACGAAGTCAGAATAGACCTCAAAAGTGTTCTATCGTGGAGAGATCAAGAGTTTTTAATAGCGACTAGGCTATGGTGAGTGATTTGCAAAAAATAGCTTCTCTCTTGGTATTACCAGACTTCACTGTGCTCAGCCGTAATGATATGTGTTCAAATGGTTCAAATGGCTCTGAGCACTATGGGACTTAACATCTATGGTCATCAGTCCCCTAGAACTTAGAACTACTTAAACCTAACTTACCTAAGGACATCACACAACACCCAGTCATCACGAGGCAGAGAAAATCCCTGACCCCGCCGGGAATCGAACCCGGGAACCCGGGCGTGGGAAGCGAGAACGCTACCGCACGACCACGAGCTGCGGACAATGATATATGTGGGATCACTTTATATTTCCATCAGGTTCGTCATCAGATAGTGTAAAATTGGAATTTTCGACGTCCTTTTTGATAGAATACATCGATTCACAGCCTTATTGCCACCCACAACGCTGAAACGGTTCAAGGTGGACACTTCTCCATATAACCCACAGAACACGTTGATATTATTTAATATCTGCCCGTTTCTTTCTCCCTTTCCGCTCAAGCTGGCAGTCTGTCTATTCCCTGTAAGCCACTGACATACTCTGCATTCAGTAAACTGTCTTATCACATAGTTGCTCTTGAAATCGGGTGACGTTTTGCCATATGATGCGCGGAATTTCCTCTGCACTATTAGTAATGAGCAGGTCTCCTGATACCAGAGAGTTCACTGAGCGTTTTCTGAAATGTGAAGTTCTTCGATTTTCTGGACACTACTATAGCTCTACCATAGTACATCCGTGAAACCGGCAAATTAAAAAAAAACTCCGTTAGTGTTCCAATATTTACGAGTAGCGCTAATTTCATATTAGTTCTTAAATATATAATGAAATTTTAAACATTTGATTGGCTGTCATCAAGCAACCGTATGCTATTTAATTACAGGACGTATATACAGACACTTTGGTTGCACAAAATTTTGTCAATGAGCAGGTCTCGATTGCACTTGGGCAATACCTAAAATTTATATACATATTATATTTTTAAGTATCACATGGAACTTTTTATTCTGATGAAGATTGCCCTAGTGCAATCAAAACCGTGGTCAACTGACAAAATTTTGTGCAACCCAAATGGCTGTATATACGTCCTGTAATTAAATATATCAGATAAGAACGATGTAAATATCCAGGAAAAGATTTTTCGGACTTTCTTGTGTTTCATTCTTTAAACTAACCGCTTCAAACATTTGTAAAATATTAACAATGATGTAATTTCACAGCAGACAGTCATATAGGAAACAAGACCACTCAAATGGAAAAATTCCGTCGTAGGAAGAACAGAATTATTTTAGTACCGTCATGGGTGCTAAACGTTCGTCAAGGTTCCCAGCGACTACAACGATTCGTTAACAAAATTTGCACGATAACAAAACTACTTAATTTATACGTGTCATTGATGCACCAGTTGTTACCTGAGCCTTCGAGACGGCACTAAACAAGCTGTGATCCAATGAAGGGGCTTTACAGTGAACAGGTGAACAACTTGCGAAGTTATCCGTTAATTCGAGCAGTACTATCACCTTCATCACCGCCGCCAGTCATTTACAGAACTGGTTTCCTTTTACGTAAACAATTAGTGCTACTGTGGCCGGCCCTGCCTGTGCTCTGCTCCCTTAGAAAGCATGTGTCAGATATAGCTTTGGGTACCACAATTTGCATGAGGGGGAATTGGAGCCGGCAGAAGTGCTCAAACCAGTTAGTCCGAGGTGACATTAAAATTCTTGGGCTATATTTAACACGCGTATCACTTCCAGCGGCAGCTGGAATAGTGAAGCTGAATGAGGAAAACGTACTTGCCGAATAAAATCGGAGCAAAAATTCTTTGACTGTTAATAAGGGTCAGCATATGCTACCTTAATTTTCATTGATGCTTTTGAGAAGGAATGTCACCTTCTTTGTGACAACACCAGTAATCAACTTCAATGATACGCAAAAGAAAGTGACATTAACGAGAGAGAATGAAAATGATACCCCTATTAATATACCGTCATGGAAGAAGAATGACGGAAGATATTCTGAAATCAAACATAGTTACATTCTAGGGAAGGATATTAATCACAGAAAGCATAATTGATTATGAAAACACTTACGATGCGAAATACACTCTTCCTAAATAATCCCAAATAAGCCAAGAATTTGGTTTCCGTAGAATTTCTAAAAGTATGTGAATCCAAGTTATAGCCTTTCTAACCGGCATCGAGATCGTTTAAATGAAAGAGAAAGTCTGGAGCAGTGGTTCTCAAAATTTCCCATAATGCGGGCCCCCTGTTTATTCGGAAAGTGATATGCGGAGCAGTGTCATAAGTAATTTATTCTCAAGATACACGATTGTTGCCAAGTGAACGAAATTTCAACTGAAAATGTAGTAACGTACAGTAGCACGGTAACAATATAGTAATAAAGAAAATACAGTAATAGAGTACAGTAACTGGATATCGATGTCCACTTGATAAACAATGTTCTGAAATGTGGGATCACTAATGAGAGGAACGAAATTCTTTGTGTTTTTCAACAATTCCACAGAAGTATGGGATAAGTTTTGTCACCATTAATATTAGGTCTGATTACACAGTAAAACGATTTCACTTTAAGGCTTTAATACTGCAAAGAGCAGGAAAGTAACTTCTCTCTTTGTTAGGGCATTTTTACAGGTTGGAAGACAGGCCTAATGGCTCGAGTACAGCATTTAACATCAGAAGCAGTGTATTTATTGCTTCGTACACAGAAAAGCTTTAGCAACAAGAAAAATGCTTGTGGATTTGTAATTTGTTCTTGGTGAAGTTCCAGAACTTGTTAATTTCATTATACATAATTTCATTATATCAAGTAACTAAGTGTTAGGGAAAGGCATCAAATGTTGCAGTGCCCCTTTAGACAACTCTTCGTATTCACAACCCACACGTAACCAAAAGCTACGAAGTTAAGTTTCCTTGAAAATATTTTTCCATGAAATATTGCAGGATAGTTACAATAGCTGTTCTTGTCCTGTGTCAGAGAGAGTTCGCCTTTAGTGAAAGGATCTTCAGTCTAGTAATTACCAGATTGTGGGATAGGGAAAGATTCCTGATAACTTTCAGCTAATGCTATCAAGTGACTTACATGTGTTCTGCACTTCAGCAGAGAGTTTATCACCTGGATAATCAAAAAACGTCCCTGAGCATTGGAAATGATGAACCGTTATTGTTCTGTACTCGTACTGCCCACAGTTGCAGTTTGTTAACTGTAGCTTTAACTTGACTCTCAACGTCCTCGATATTAACGTTTCTTCCTAGCAGGCGTAAGTTAAATTAGTTGAGGAAGGGGAAGATATCTACCAAATAGGTCACTTTACACAACGAATCAAAATCACGCAATTTGTCTCTTGAAAAACAATGTTGCTTGTCTAAAAGAAACAAGCACACTTCATCATGCAGCTCAGAGAAACGATATAGAACTTTCGCTCTTGATAAACGACGCACTGCAGTATATAAGAAAGTTAATTGTGTTCATTGCCAATTTCTTCACATAAAACTGTGGAAAGACGGGAATTTGGAGAACGTGATATAATGAAATTAACAAGTTCTGGAACTTCACCAAGAACAAATTACAAATCCACAAGCATTTTCTTGTTGCTAAAGCTTTTCTGTGTACGAAGCAATAAGTACACTGCTTCTGATGCTAAATGCTGTACTCGAGCCATTATGCCTGTCTTCCAACCTGTAAAAATGCCCTAACAAAGAGAGAATTTCTCTCGCCTGAAGTAGTCCTATATAACGGTTGACCAGCTTCAGGGCAGAAATTTAGTAAAGCAGGGAAGCAATTAAATTTCCTAGTGCTTTCTTTTTAGTAGCTGAGAAAAATACTTCTTGCATAACAGCTGTGAGTTACATTTTATTACAACACTTTTTTAAATGACTCTTGCCTATTGATATTAACAAACAACAAGTAGTGCAAATTTAAATGTCACTGGTGTTTTTTGCAGGACTCCAGTGCGAGCCATTTACGAGATACAGTATTTTGAAAAGTTCCTACAACGACACTTGTACAAGACCTGTGGTAGCACACACTAAAGAACAATGTAACTGTATACACTAGTTATGCGGATTATGACCAGTAACGAGACAGTTGACCATCACGTGTTGTGTTTAAAATGACCACCATCGTGCCGGCCGCGGTGGCCGTGCGGTTCTAGGCGCTCTAGTTCGGAACCGCGCTGCTGCTACGGTCGCAGGTTCGAATCCTGCCTCGGGCATGGATGTGTGTGATGTCCTTAGGTTTAAGTAGTTCTAAGTCTAGGGGACTGATGACCTCAGATGTTGAGTCCCATAGTGCTCAGAGCCATTTGAACCATTTTTTGACCACCGTCAGCGGTAATACACGCTTCCAGTCTGGTATGGAACGACTGTTGCACACGTGCTTGCATTTCAGCGGAGATGTTCCAGCAGGCTGCAGTAATAAGTAGCTGCACATCATCTTACATAGCTGGTACGTCCTTGTAGACAATGTCTTTCAGCTTTCCCCACAGAAAGAAGTCTATAGGCGTCAAATCCGGTGAACGGAACGGCCGAGGTACTCGTACAAGTCCTTTGCGTCAAATCCAACGATTTGGAAACGATTCTTGAAGACATGTAGAAGTCCTTCGTACACTATGGGCTGGTCAGCCATCATGTTGGTACCACAGGTTTTTCCTAGTCTGCAGAGGAACGACGTCTAGCATTAGTGGAAGATGGTATGTTATGAGGCTGCGATACTTGTGCGTCCCCCCATGAACCATGGACCTTGCCGTTGGTGGGGAGGCTTGCGTACCTCAGCGATACAGATGGCCGTACCGTAGGTGCAACCACAACGGAGGGGTATCTGTTGAGAGGCCAGACAAACATGTGGTTCCTGAAGAGGGGCAGCAGCCTTTTCAGTAGTTGCAGGGGCAACAGTCTGGATGACTGACTGATCTGGCCTTGTAACAGTAACCAAAACGGCCTTGCTGTGCTGGTACTGCGAACGGCTGAAAGCAAGGGGAAACTACAGCCGTAATTTTTCCCGAGGACATGCAGCTCTACTGTATGATTAAATGATAATGGCGTCCTCTTGGGTAAAATATTCCGGAGGTAAAATAGTCCCCCATTCGGATCTCCGGGCGGGGACTACTCAGGAGGACGTCGTTATCAGGAGAAAGAAAACTGGCGTTCTACGGATCGGAGCGTGGAATGTCAGATCCCTTAATCGGGCAGGTAGGTTAGAAAATTTAAAAAGGGAAATGGATAGGTTAAAGTTAGATATAGTGGGAATAAGTGAAGTTCGGTGGCAGGAGGAACAAGACTTTTGGTCAGGTGATTACAGGGTTATAAATACAAAATCAAATAGGGGTAATGCAGGAGTAGGTTTAATAATGAATAAAAAAATAGGAGTGCGGGTTAGCTACTACAAACAGCATAGTGAACGCATTATTGTGGCCAAGATAGACACAAAGCCCATGCCTACTACATTAGTACAAGTTTATATGCCAACTACCTCTGCAGATGATGAAGAAATAGATGAAATGTATGACGAGATAAAAGAAATTATTCAGGTAGTGAAGGGATACGAAAATTTAATAGTGATGGGTGACTGGAATTCGTCAGTAGGAAAAGGGAGACGAAGAATCCTGGAGATACTAAAAGGTATCAGATAGATTATATAATGGCAAGACAGAGATTTAGGAACCAGGTTTTAAATTGTAAGACATTTCCTGGGGCAGATGTGGATTCTGACCACAATCTATTGGTTATGAACTGCAGATTGAAACTGAATAAACTGCAAAAAGGTGGGAATTTAAGGAGATGGGACCTGGATAAACTGAAAGAACCAGAGGTTGTAGAGAGTTTCAGGGAGAGCATAAGGGAACAATTGACAGGAATGGGGGAAAGAAATACAGTAGAAGAAGAATGGGTAGCTCTGAGGGATGAAGTAGTGAAGGCAGCAGAGGATCAAGTACGTAAAAAGACGAGGGCTAATAGAAATCCTTGGGTAACAGAAGAAATATTGAATTTAATTGATGAAAGGAGAAAATATAAAAATGCAGTAAATGAAGCAGGCAAAAAGGAATACAAACGTCTCAAAAATGATATCGACAGGAAGTGCAAAATGGCTAAGCAGGGATGGCTAGAGGACAAATGTAAGGATGTAGAGGCTTCGCTCACTAGGGGTAAGATAGATACTGCCTACAGGAAAATTTAAGAGACCTTTGGAGAGAAGAGAACCACTTGTATGAATATCAAGAGCTCAGATGGCAACCCAGTTCTAAGCAAAGAAGGGAAGGCAGAAAGGTGGAAGGAGTATATAGAGGGTTTATACAAGGGCGATGTACTTGAGGACAATATTATGGAAATGGAAGAGGAAGTAGATGAAGATGAAATGGGAGATAAGATACTGCGTGAAGAGTTTGTCAGAGCACTGAAAAACCTGAGTCGAAACAAGGCCCCAGGAGTAGACAACATTCCATTTGAACTACTGATGGCCTCGGGAGAGCCAGTCATGACAAAACTCTACCATCTGGTGAGCACGATGTATGAGACAGGCGAAATACCCTCAGACTTCGAGAAGAATATAATAATCACAATCCCAAAGAAAGCAGGTGTTGACAGATGTGAAAATTACCGAACTGTCAGTTTAATAAGTCACAGCTGCGAAATACTAACACGAATTCTTTACAGACGAATGGAAAAACTAGTAGAAGCCGACCTCGGGGAAGATCAGTTTGGATTCCGTAGAAATGTTGGAACACGTGAGGCAATACTGACCTTACGACTTATCTTAGAAGAAAGATTAAGAAAAGGCAAACCTACGTTTCTAGCATTTGTAGACTTAGAGAAAGCTTTTGACAATGTTAACTGGAATACTCTCTTTCAAATTCTGAAGATGGCAGGGGTGAAATACAGGGAGCGAAAGGCTATTTACAGTTTGTACAGAAACCAGATGGCAGTTATAAGAGTCGAGGGGCATGAAAGGGAAGCAGTGGTTGGGAAAGGAGTAAGACAGGGTTGTAGCCTCTCCCCGATGTTATTCAATCTGTATATTGAGCAAGCAGTAAAGGAAACAAAAGAAAAATTCGGAGTAGGTATTAAAATTCATGGAGAAGAAGTAAAAACTTTGAGATTCGCCGATGACATTGTAATTCTGTCAGAGACAGCAAAGGACTTGGAAGAGCAGTTGAACGGAATGGACAGTGTCTTGAAAGGAGGATATAAGATGAACATCAACAAAAGTAAAACGAGGATAATGGAATGTAGTCAAATTAAGTCGGGTGATGCTGAGGGAATTAGATTAGGAAATGAGACACTTAAAGTAGTAAAGGAGTTTTGCTATTTAGGGAGTAAAATAACCGATGATGGTCGAAGTAGAGAGGATATAAAATGTAGACTGGCAATGGCAAGGAAAGCGTTTCTCAGGAAGAGGAATTTGTTAACATCGAGTATAGATTTAAGTGTCAGGAAGTCCTTTCTGAAAGTATTTGTATGGAGTGTAGCCATGTATGGAAGTGAAACATGGACGATAACTAGTTTGGACAAGAAGAGAATAGAAGCTTTCGAAATGCGGTGCTACAGAAGAATGCTGAAGATAAGGTGGGTAGATCACGTAACTAATGAGGAGGTATTGAATAGGATTGAGGAGAAGAGAAGTTTGTGGCACAACTTGACTAGAAGAAAGGATCGGTTGGTAGGGCATGTTTTGAGGCATCAAGGGATCACAAATTTAGCATTGGAGGGCAGTGTGGAGGGTAAAAATCGTAGAGGGAGACCAAGAGATGAATACACTAAGCAGATTCAGAAGGATGTAGGTTGCAGTAGATACTGGGAGATGAAGAGGCTTGCACAGGATAGAGTAGCATGGAGAGCTGCGTCAAACCAGTCTCAGGACTGAAGACCACAACAACAACAAACTTGTGCGTGTTCAGTGTTCCGTCTATGAAGAACGGGCCTATTAGCTGATGGTTCACTATCGTACACTCCATGGACTCTGACGTTCCATCTAACGGAGTCATCGGGGATTGTCAATAGACCAATAGTGCATATCTCGACGGTTTGGTAAATGTATCTTCATCACTAAACAAGATGCATAATACATTTGGAGCATCCTGTTTTACTATGAAAGTACAAAATTAAATGAAGATAGTATCTGTTCTCGAAAGAACAGATACCATTGATGACCGTGCAGCTTCTCTAGAATAAATGATAATTAATTGAAACCCTCAGCCGACGACAGATGTTGTTGATATACCGCGATGGGGACAGCTGAAAATGTGTGCCCCGACTGGGACTCGAACCCGGGTTCTCCTGCTTATATGGCAGACACTCTATCCATTTGAGCCACCGACGACACAGATGAATAGCGCTCAGATGGATAGACCGTCTGCCATGTAAGCAGGAGATCCCGGGTTCGAGTCCCGGTCGGCGCACACATTTTCAGCTGCCCCCATCACGGTATATCAACAACACCTGTCGGCAGCTGAGGGTTTCAGTTAATTATTATTTACAAAAGTTAAAGATTCTCGTAAACGTGTCCTTGCAGAGAGACGTAATAGGGATGGAACCTATGTCACTGGAGAATGAGTAGGACACTTGCCTGACTGATGCCACTTCCAGGCGCTTCAGTCCGGAACTGCGCTGCTACTACGGTCGCAGGGTTCGAATGCTGCCTCGGGCATGGATGTGTGTGATGTCCTTAGGTTAGTTAGGTTTAAGTAGTTATACGTCTAGGGGTCTGATGACATAAGATGTTAAGTCCCATAGTGGCGATTGCGCGGGAGCTAATGTGCGTATCAGTTGCGACAGCAGTAAGAACATTAATTTCTCCCTCTGATGTCGTCGCTTTTATCCTTCTGTTAGGTTGTCTAGGTGTTATACAATCACTTTCTCGTAACTGGTTGAAGAGGGTGATAAATAATTGCCGATATGGTTGACATCTATTGGGATATCTTACCGTATACACCGTACAAGAACGAACTGCATTCCTCCTACGCTCTCCATATACCGTGAGCATGTCAGCTTTTTCCGTGTTAGTAAATGCTATCGTCCACTCACGACTTACTGCCTGGACTGCCACACACTAACTGACTAGCAAGTTGCAATGCACTCAAGGAACATACACGGACACTGTAAGCAAACATAACAACATCGTACCTAGCAAATACGCAGGTTGAATGGCACAACAAAGTACGCTATTTCGTAAAAACCTCTCACTAGAATCTTGCAAAAAACCCCAGTGACATTCTGATTTACCCTACTTATAGTCTGTTAGTGTCAACAGACATTACTGAATCTAAAATATGTTCGTTCGCTCAAATAATACAGTTTGTAAGTATTATTACAATCTGTTTATTGGGCAACCTTACGTGCCCCTGACTACCAATCTATTCTTTGAATACAGCACATCAATAGCACTTCCCATTTCCACAATATCTGCGGTGCAAGTTTTAGATGATTCACCCTGATACAAATGTATTGTGTGATGAGTATCTTGCATTCAGTAGAATCTGCAGCTACCTTGCATCTCCGCTGTGTCTGTATCAAATTGGACTAACAGGAAACACTGAGCAAGTACAAAGGAGAGCAAAGCAATTAATCATATGTCTGCTTGACGTGCTGAAGTTCCTATGAATGATTTTGCAAAATTTGAGCTGGCTGACTCCACAAGAAAATCATTTGTTGTCTTGCGAAAATCCGCTTAGGAAATTTCTTGTATATGTCTTCAGGGCAGAACCCATGAATCTAACTGAAACCTCGCCGGTAGTGACGGTGAACATATAATGGGGCTCTTAAGAGCTCACTCAGAAGCTTCTTATTGCCAAATCCCACCCGTGGACTGAACATAAGTGAATCGTAACATACGGTATGTTAGAAAGTGATTTGTATTGTATAGATGTACATACAAAGGGAAACAATTATACAAACACTCTTTCGTTGCCGGCCGGAGTGGCCGAGCGGTTAAAGGCGCTACAGTCTGGAACCGCACGACCGCTACGGTCGCAGGTTCGAATCCTGCCTCGGGCATGGATGTGTGTGATGTCCTTAGGTTAGTTAGGTTTAAGTAGTTCTAAGTTCTAGGGGACTTATGACCACAGCAGTTGAGTCCCATAGTGCTCAGAGCCATTTGAACCATTTGAACTCTTTCGTTGTGTGTCCAATACAAGACACTAAAAAGCGTCTAGGACAGTAACTAAACCGTGTGCTTCTGGGGCGACAATGTATGTATGACCACAGCCAGTGGCGCCCGGATAAGCAGCAGGTTGTGGTTTCGGACGAATCTCGCAACACAGGCGCATTAGCTTAATGATATGGATCTACATACGCTTCTGAGCAATGTACTAGGGAAATAAAGAATA
Organism: Schistocerca cancellata; assembly: GCF_023864275.1. Lineage (NCBI taxonomy): Eukaryota > Metazoa > Arthropoda > Insecta > Orthoptera > Acrididae > Schistocerca > Schistocerca cancellata. The sequence goes on along the minus strand of NC_064629.1, from coordinate 204,746,068 downwards.
GTGATCGTAGGGTGTGCTTTCGACGGCGTCGGCAGCCGTGACAATTATGAACTGTAGGTGTTCTGAAAAGCAATTTTGTAGCTGCGGCAATCTATACCCCCCCTTTCCTCATTTTCCCTGGCCATGTACTCGGTATGCAATGCTTCAGGATGGAAGTAACGTGGCTGGAAGTGACTGACAATAAGCTCAGTATAGTCAAGCCCACAATGCGTGTGTGGTGTACTTCCTTTCAGCCTCATCGACGGGACGAGGTTTTCCTCACTCGGCTTCGAATAGGCCACAGCCCTATGACGCATGGCTTCCTGCTCCGGCGAGAGGACCCTCCAATGTGTGGTGCTTGCGGCGTCCAGGTCACTGTGCGCCACGTTTTATTGGATTGCGTTTTATTTTCTGGTCGCGGCTGACTTGCCAGCGGACCTGCCATCTCTTTTAGGCAACACTCGGACGAATGTGGCTAAAGTTTTAAAGTCCTGTGCCCTGTCAAATGTTTTACAAAGATTTTAGGGAGAGGATTTTAATTTGCTCACTGTGTGTCAAGCTCGCCCATATTTTATGTAAGTGGCGAGCCAATAACAATTGCCTGTGACATTCTTGTAGCTATGTTTCCCCTTTCCCTAGGTTTTACTTTCTTATGTAGCATTTTCCTTCTTTTCCTGTTTTCTTTGAGTGTGTGCTTTAGTTTTCTTAGGTCTGTCCACATTCGTTCCTTTTAATGTGTGTCAGGGCGCTGATGACCCCGATGTTGAGCGTCCATAAGCCCCAACACACCACCACCACCACCACCACCACCACCACCACCATGATTTGCCACTGCCAAGTATGCAGAGCGGTGAAACTTGGTCTATACACAGAAAGAACTGCTGCAGTATAGTACATATACACACACACACACGCACACACACAAACACGCACCGAGCGAGGTGGCGCAGTGGGTAGACACTGGACTCGCATTCGGGAGGACGACGGTTCAATCCCGGGTCCGGCCATCCTGATTTAGGTTTTCCGTGATTTCCCTAAATCACTCCAGGCAAATGCTGGGATGGTTCCTCTAAAAGGGCACGGCCGACTTCCTTCCCTAATCCGATGAGACCGATGACCACACTGTCTGGTCTCCTTCCCCAAAACAACCAACCAACAAACACGCACACACACACATACACAAGGTAACTGAAAGAACTACGCAATGAGACAAACAGAAATGACACACTTTATAAAGACAATAACTACACTGAAGTCACTGCGATTCATGATTGTCCCCTTGACGTTACATGGTTCTTAATAGCGTGTGTGATCAACACGCATGCAACATGGCCCAATGCTGGCCACAAGCCTGGTAGCGATTTCTTATAGTAAGGCTTTCCATTCCTTCACGAGGGTGGCTAACAATTGCTGTACGATCATCGGTGAACAAGAATGTGCTTCAGAACGTCTCGCCAACGCATCACATATTTGCTCGATGATATTCAAGTCGGGGGAACGGACAGGCCAGTCCATTCACCGAATATCCTCTCGTTCCAAGAGTTCGAATGCCCGCGCAGTTTAATACGCTCTCTGATTTTCATCCATAACAATGTAGTCAGGGTCGAATGCAACCCTGAAAACATGCTCACGTGGAAAGAGTACAGTGTCACAATAGCGCTGACCGGTGCTTATATCATGTTCAAGGATTTGGAGGTCAGAACGCCTCCCCAAACCCTAACACCTCGACCACCAAAATGATCGCGTTTGACAAATGGCTCTGAGCACTATGGGACTTAACTTGTATGGTCATCAGTCCCCTAGAACTTAGAACTACTTAAACCTAACTAACCTAAGGACATCACACACATCCATGCCCGAGGCAGGATTCGAACCTGCGACCGTAGCGGTCGCGCGGTTCCAGACTGTAGCGCCTTTAACCGCTTGGCCACCCCGGCCGGCCACGTTTGACAATGTTCCTGGGTGCATTACGAGTTTGTATCTCTCGCCATATGAGGGTAAGTCCAGCGTTGTCGGACACGATTGTGTTGCTTGGTTCAAATGGCTCTGAGCACTATGCGACTTAACTTCTGAGGTCATCAATCGCCTAGAACTTAGAACTAATTAAACCTAACTAAACTAAGGACATCACACACATCCATGCCCTAGGCAGGATTCGAACCTGCGACCGTAGCGGTCGTTCGGCTCCAGACTGTAGCGCCCAGAACCGCACGGCCACTTCGGCCGGCTTTGTTGCTTGTAAGTACAATCTTCTGGCCAACTCGGTCGCCTAATATCTCTCCCCGTGATTTTCCCCTGTGAGGCAAATTGAAGGGTGAGGTGTACTCAGATAATCCCCACACACTGGAAGAGCTACAACAGAACATTGAAAAGGCTATAGCTACTACTCCTTAGGCATAGCTGCTACGTGTGCCTCAGAGTTTGATAAATTGAATACAGAACTGCATGGACGTCAACGGTGACCATTTGCAGTATCTTCTGTGATTAGGGTCAGTCCCGCGTCAGTCTTATTGTAAATATTTTGAGGGCCAATTTTATGTTGCCCGTCCTGTACGACATTCTGAACGTGACTGAATCCCATCAACGGTATTCTTAGCCAAAGCATTTATACAGTCAGTGGCGCCCTCTGCATTCAATCTACCAACTTGTAGAGAAAGTCTCTTTGTATTGGTGCACGTTTATGAATCCAATTCCTGATGTTGGCTATGAAGACGATCCCAGCTTTGCATCAACGAGTACAAAATTTAGACAGCAAAGATTCCTACAGTTTGGCTACAGAATAGGAATGATAACTGAAATACAAATCTAAAAATGCAGCATATCTCATAATTTAAATTTTTCATTTTTTATTAATTTTTTTTTGTTTTGTTTAATATGCTGGAACGGTCAGATACATTATGTTCTAACGATGCACCAAGCCGTTGTGGCCGAGCGGTTCTAGGCGCTTCAGTCCGAAACCGCGCTGCTGCTGCGGTCGCAGGTTCGAATCCTGCCTACGGTATGGATGTGTGTGATGCCCTTAGGTTAGTTAGGTTTAAGTAGTTCTAAGTCTAGGGGACTGATAACCTCAAATGTTCAGTCCCATAGTGCTTAGAGCCATTTGAACCATTTTTGATCCACCAAGGTTTCTACTTTTAACGAAAGAAAAGCGACAAGACACATTCACATACCACAAGCAACGTTTACATCATTGTGATAAAACAGTTTTACTATACCTTATCAACTGAGACACAAAAGATAATGCAAGTAAGTGAAATTAATCTTATAGCTGCCGTATAGAAAGTACATTGATTCAGAGACTACACATCAGTATCCTTAATTAGCCATATTTTAAAATTATAAGGGGCGATCAAAACGTTTCCGCTTGAGGTTGTTACTGCAACGAATATGCAACATAGTGCGACTGAAGCGCAGGTATACACCACCGATATGTACGCAAGGGATTAGCGTGTCATTCACGTCTTTCCAATGTGCGTGTGGTAAATGCGCAAATATGAACTATGGCGATGTTTTAACCAAAAGTGTCTAAACAGGACTAACGTTCTGTTATTCTTTTCTTCGCTGCCGAACGACGAACATCGATAGCAATCCATAGAAGAATGAAGAATGTATATGGGGCACCATGTTCCACGAAAACCACCGTTGTTGAATGGTGCGCCAAGTTCTGTGCTGATCGTCGTCCGAAATAAGATGCCGATCAATCTGGGAAGCCAGCCTCATCGATTACGGAGAAGTGGGAGACAATTGAGCACACGCCCTATAGTCCTGTCCTCACCCCATGTGATTATCACGCATGCGTTACCTTAAAAAAAGGCTTTGAAAGGTTGATGATTCCTGTCGGACGCGAAGTTACAGACTTCTTCACGCAACAGAACACAGTGTTTTACCTAACGGTTCTCTCCAACCTGTTGCGTTGTTGGGATGATTGCCTCACTGCTGAGGCGATTTTGCCTAACTGCATACCGATTCTGGGCCTACGGAAAACTTTTTAACCACGCTTATACTTCTTCTGATACTCTTTTTAAGAATATGCAAGAAATTTTTAACGTACCGTCAATGGGACGATTTTTCGTGAAGGTCCACAAACCCTTACTGAAGAACAGTGAAAAAGATGACGGACCCTAGCCTTCCATACCGATCTGTTGCGGCATTTGTCTCAGATAATTTGAGGAAATCACAAGAAAATCTAAATCCGGATCGACTGACAGCATTTTCAGCATCGCTTCTCCTAAATACGAGTTCAGTTTCTCACCACTGTGCAGAGCGCAGGATAACAAAATGCAGGAATTTATGAGTAAAACGAAATTTGTTTTCAGGAATGTTCTGGATGATGGAAAAGTTTGCCTCTTTTATACTTACCCGAGCATGAGACCTAACTGGAAGATAAAACGTGGGATCAATGCTCACAATGCAAAAACTCTGCAAATTTTTTTACAACTGTTACATGGATATGTTTTACCCTTATTGAGTTAAGATAATGTTGCGAATCTTTTTGCACTGATAAAATTTTGTCAATTATTACCATTCAGTGGAGGTTCTCGTGTTAAGATCATTCTGATGATGGAAGGCTGTAAAATTGAAACGCGTAAAAATTAGTTGGCATTTGAGTAACTAATCCAACATTTTTACTTTCAAATTTAACACTACCACGATCTCGCATCCATCTTGAATAAAATCAGAATGTAACTAGCTTTTATACACTTTTGTTACAGAATCCTGCAGCCGTTGGCGAAAAACAGTCCGTGACAGTTTCATTCACTTTCTCATCATCTAGGGTGCACACATTTGACCGTGAGACGTCCAATGCCCCTAAATATCATATCAAACCTTTCCAAAAATTTCTCAATCCATTTTAGAGGAAGTAGGGGTCTACTTTCTCAGGCTGCATTGCATTTTCTCAAAAACTAATGAAACACTGCCCTCTACGCTACCGTAAGACTCACAGAATAGACTGTGGATGTCTGCTGATGTCATGTTTGGCTCATTCAAGGAGCAAACGATAGCACAAATTTAAGGTGGGGTGAATTATATTACGTTGACCTTGACAAATACCTGCCCCCCCGTGCACACAGATGATAACTGTGTATTTTCGTAACCAAAACCTAGACAGTACCACATCAACTAAAATGGGCAGGACTAATGCTAGGTACGCTATTGCGCTGGCTTCCGCAGCCCAGGAATGCCAACATCCTTGACCGCATTTTTTATTTTATTTATTTAAAAAATTCAAATGGCTCTAAGCACTATGGGACTTAACATCAGAGGTCATCAGTCCCCTATACTTAGAAATACTTAAACCTAACTAACCTAAGGACACCACACACATCCATACCCGAGGCAGGATTCGAACCTGCGTCCGTAGCATCAGCGCGGTGCCCGACTGAAGCGCGTAGAACCGCTCGGCCACAGCGGCCGGCTTTATTTATTTATCCTGTTTCGTATGGTCATGCGAGCTGAAACTACGCGATCATAGAACGAATCAGCATGTAGTTTGCAGAATGGCGATTAGAAAATTTGTAAGGAAATATTCAAATAATTAGTAAAACACGAAAAACGTAGAGAATACGAATAAATAACAAGCTACGGAGAACAGTTTGTAACAACTGTGAGGAACTCTTGTACAGAATAGAAGTAATGTGCCACAATAAAACTTTTGAATTTCTGTTTGAATACTTCGGGATCACCACTCAATGTTTTTCTGCTCTGCTGGAAGCCTATTCGCAATGATACCTGCTGAATAGTACACATGTTTCTGAATAGAGTTTTAGGGGGTGTTACCAAAGTGTGTATCTTCTTTTCCGTCTAGTGTTCACTGAATGGGTGTTGCATTTTCTTCTGAACGAGTCAATATTATCGCGACAAATTCAATGATAGAATATATACGGTCCAGCCACCTTAATGTGACCACCACCTATGTTCGACAACAGCGCGCAATAACCACTCACAGACGGCAGGTGGCAGAAGTCGTCGTCGCAATACGGGAACGGAGCGATTTATTTGACGTCCAGAGGGGCAAGATCAAAATGGTTCAAATGGTTCTGAGCACTATGCGACTTAACTTCTGAGGTCATCAGTCGCCTAGAACTTAGAACTAATTAAACCTAACTAACCTAAGGACATCACACACATCCATGCCCGAGGCAGGATTCGAACCTGCGACCGTAGCGGTCACGCAGTTCCAGACTGAAGCGCCTTTAACCGCACAGCCACACCGGCCGGCAGGGCCATGATCATTGGCTTTCATGCCGAGGGTGGAAGTATTTCCGAAACGGCTACAGTTGTGAACTGTTCGCATGTCGCCGTCGTTAAAGTATACTAAGCATGGTAAAATGGCACTATCCAAAACCGGGGCCGAAGTAACTGTGGTGCACCGTAGGTCATAGATGACGGGGATGGGCAATGGCTAGGCCCCCCATGCGGATCCTCTATGATCTCATTCCTTTCCCCCATCCGCTCCTACTCCTCGAACATATCCGCATACTCTACACCTCCCGCCGCCTTGATCCCCCACTGCTGCCAGCCTGCCCTGTTCGGGGGAAACGAAACGCAATAAAGAAAAAAAAATGGCTAGGCCGGTGTGGCCGAGCGGTTCTAGGCCCTTCAGTCTGGAACCGCGCAACCGCTACTGTCGCAGGTTCGAATCCTGCCTCGGGCATGGATGAGTGTGATGTCCTTAAGTTAGTTAGGTTTAAGTAGTTCTAAGTCTAGGGGACTGATGACCTCAGATGTTAAGTCCCATAGTGCTCAGAGCCATTTAAACCATTTTTGACAATGGCTACAGAGATGGGTACGGGCGAATAGACGTGCAACTGTCGAGCAACTGATCACCCAAATGAACCAAGGTGCTACCAACAGCGTCTCCTCAACGACGGCTCACCACACGTTCCTGAGTCTTGTCCTCCGCATCAGGCGCTTCTTTCTTCCACCTGTGCTGACTGCTGTTCAACGACGACGCGGGCTGGAATTTGGAATTTGCAGCTGGACTTCCACTGTCGTGACAGATGGTCTTTTCAAATGACACACATTTTGTGTTTCATCAAAGTGAAACGTCTCAAAGGAAACACCCTGCAAAAAACGTCGGAAGGTTCTAGGCCGCAGGAAGGAGCGCTGTGGCGTAGGAAGTGCTTTCGTGGCATTCCCTAGATAATCTCGTCATTACGGAAGTCACAATGGAGGACCATAAGTACATACCTATCCTTGGCGACCATGTCAATCCCTACATGCAATTTGTGTTTCCTCGGCACTATGGCATCTATCAGCAGGACGTTGCATGTCACACAAATTCAAATGGCTCCAAGCACTACGGGACTTAACATCTGAGGTCATGAGTCCCCTAGACTTATAACTACTTAAACCTAACTAACCTAAGGACATCATACACATCCATGCCCCTGGCAGGATTCGAACCTGCGACCGCAGCAGCAGCGCGGTTCCGGACTGAAGCGCCTATAACCGCTCGGTCACAGCGGCCGGCCATGTCACACAGCTCGCAGTGTACTTGCGTGGCTCGAAGAGCACCAGGATTGATTTTCCGTACTCCCCTGGCCACAAAAGTCCTCTGATTTAATCCCAATGGAAAAAGTGTGGGGCCATCTCGATCGGGCTCTTTCCGCCATGGATCCTCAATCGAGAAACCTAGCCCATGGCTCCCTAGCATGGCTCTCCATCGCTGTCGGTACCCCCCAAAACTTCACTGTCTCTCTTCCTGCACGCCTTTCAGTGTTCTGTGCTGCAAAAAGTTTATTATTCGGACTTTTACAAAAAAAAAAATGGCTCTGAGCACTATGGGACTTAACTTCTAAGGTCATCAGTCCCCTAGAACGTAGAACTACTTAAACCTAACTAACCTAAGGACATCACACACATCCATGCCCGAGGCAGGATTCGAACCTGCGACCGTAGCGGTCACGCGGTTCCAGACTGTAGCGCCTAGAAGCGCACGGCCACCCCGGCCGGCAGACTTTTACAGGTGGTCACATTAATGTGACTGGAGAGTGTATGTAGTGGGACGGCAGAGTTAGAACACCGAGACCCCAGAACAATGGCTGTACGAAGGTCGTGAACTGACACCGCAGCTCAGTCTGACCGTTCGTTTCTGGGCTAGGAATATTTTTGGTGACTGCACAGAATTTCGCCAAACATAACACCATACGAGACAGCAGAGCGAAAGTAAGCAAAGTAAACAAGTTTTCGTGTTTCAGTGTTACAACCAGTCGAGAACATTCCTATCGCGAAGAAAGCAGCATTTATTTCCTGCACAAGATCATGCACGTGATATTTCCGAGAAAGCCTTTATGCTTTTCCCCCAGTCCTGAGAATTGAAAATGGTGGACTTCACTGGACACTTGAATACCAGCGCTGGTGTGCTGTGTGTCAAAATGCGGTCGACTCCTTCTGATGACTCTTCTTAATTACTGAACGCGTACGTGTTAGGTGCTTCTGCGAGGACCGTGTCTGATTAGCTGCTTTGTGATCGGTATTTTGGGGCACATATAAAGTGCGATTAGATACAAAAAGTGACCCCGACACCTAATTATTGAGGGCAATGCAAACAGTAATCGGTCTGTCTGCGAGGAAGATATTTTCCGTTTTATAGTAGTCCTGCAGTAAAATGTGTATATTCGTGACTGAATAATGAATATTTCACGAGACTCGAAGAATGGATTCGGTGCTCCCTGAAGTCGTATCTCGTCTTTCCTGTACACAAGTAAAAAAAAATGGTTCAAATGGCTCTGAGCACTATGGGACTTAACATCTGTGGTCATCAGTCCCCTAGAACTTAGAACTACTTAAACCTAACTAACCTAAGGACATCACACAACACCCAGTCATCATGTACACAAGTACGTGAGTTGAAGTTCATGAGTTGGATCTGTACTTTTCGTATTCCACCTGTTCGTCCGAGCAAGCCGAGTCACTCTTGAACAGGGCTCGAATATTTAGGTGTTAAATTGAGAAATTCCTAATTTTTTACGTTTTTAAAAATACTTAAATTATGTGGCAAGAAGTGAAAATATTTTATTTATGACCGAGTTTATTTATGTGAATATGAACAATATTCAGTACTCACGAATATAATTTACGCTATGCCTTACTGACTGCTGAAGAATTATAATACACAATCCGATTCATCCTCAAATCTTCAGTTTCAAATGACCGAAGATTATCCCGAAACACTACCTTATACTGGGAAAATGAGCGCTAAACGTCACAAGATGTCCACCTGGTAAATTTTTAGCAGGGTATGTCGTTCAGATTCACATCGATATCCTCTTCCTGATGACCATGTAACACACTTGAAATTTTGCACATAGTTTGAATTCGACTATTGTTTTCAAACACACGTCTGAATTTAATTTGCAACATTTGTGCTGTAGATCCATGGCTCCACGAAGACTGTTAAGTTTTTTTTCGATGACAAGAACGTGCTGAAATATTTATTACACAAGGATCTCTCCTATTTCAAGTCTGTTAGTTGTGCTGCTAAGGAAACACAGGTTAGCAGATACGTATACCATGTCATTTTTTAACACATTTCCTGAAGGATTCTAACTGCAGTTCCATGCCTGAGTCAAAAATCATCCAAATTTTCTGCATAATATTGGAATGCAGCGAGCCGAGTACCCACCGCGTTATTACTCATGTGGATCGCAGTCGCACTTTGGGTTTTTTAGTCTTAAATACGTGAATTATTCTCGGTAACTTAATGAACCCACTGTTCTCATTAGAGATAAATTCATCCACATTAGGATGTACTGCTCTAAGTTTTTACATAGTATGAGTGAACCATTCGCAATGCCTGTAGCATGGATCAGTTTAGGAAAACTAACAAGAAGACATGCCTCTGCCTTCTTCATACATGCGTCAAGCTGCTTTATTAGCAGAAAAAACATTGCCAAACTTCACACCACCTGGCAAAAAATTTACATTGCTTCATTAATCAATCTATCGACAAGCACATGGTTCGCAGTAGTCATTTCTTTGCTTGTTAGCAGAAAAAATTTCTTTGAAATCATTTTATCTTTTTTATTACGCCGATAATGAAATTTCAAACTTTTCTGCGAGTAGAGTCTAAAGTTCATCTAACGTAACCGAGGTATCCTCATTTTCATACACGGAACGAATTCGTTGTAGACTTTTCTGGTAACAATTTCGAAGACTCTGTTTTGTCAACGCTGATTCTTCAGGAGTATCAAGCTTTCAGTATTTGGAGAGGAACTTCCTTAGCACTGGATTATTTATCTTACAAATGGTGTGTCGAGTGACACAAATGCCGTGCATGAATCTTCACAAGAAAATGAAGATATATCAAGTCCTGCAGAAGAACCTGGAACTGCGTGACTAATTACAGGATGTTTTTCCATCAGGCACGAAACTGCAATGATATGTTTCTTGCATTCCAGGTGGTGTGTAATTTGAGGTCACTGTTCAGCCTTTGCTGCTTTCCCATTTGTTTGGTGGAATAGGTCGCGTCCATCTGAACTCAAATTATGCTTACATACTGAAACATGCTGCAGCAAACGAAAACCAAACTTTTTCTGTTACATTAAGCAGTACAATATTTTCTTGCACTTCACAACACCAGAAATGAACTACATTTGAGTGAGTTGGAAGGAAGGCGAGACACGTGGAACAATATGGCTATGGACGGCTTCTATGATGAGAGCGACCGATAAGATCATAGCCGCGCGGGATTAGCCGAGCGGTCTAGGGCGCTGCAATCATGGACTGTGCGGCTGGTCCCGGCGGAGCTTCGAGTCCTCCCTTAGGCATGGGGGTGTGTGTTTGTCCTTAGGATAATTTAGGTTAAGTAGTGTGTACGCTTAGGGACTGATGACCTTAGCAGTTAAGTCCCAAAAGGTTTCACACACATTTGAACATTTTTTTGATAAGATCATAAAAACACAGCTTCAAGCTGCAAAAATAGAATAACACATATTCTACATCTATGGCATCGAATGTTTATATTAAGATTAAATAGGTTCTTTCTCGTTTAAGTAACACAAAACATAAATTAAATAAGATGAAAGATCTAGCATACCGTTAAAAAGGTAAATATTATGTCCCAATACCTGAAAAACATGAATTTCTGTAATAATAGGAAACCGTTTAAAATATATATTTCCGCAAAAAGATATTTAACTAAGAATCCGAGCTCTAGTAATGAGTAAGGACACCGCGAACGCTGTTCAGGAAGTATGAAAGAAGCAAGTTGCCACAAAACGAGATTTGCCCAACAGTATCGAAGATGAACAAGTGCTCATAGTTCTTAAGGCATGCCCATGTTTACTGGACTCTTTTGCTTCTAATGATCTCATATAGGCTTAGCAGTCTTTTCAAAAACATAATGTACACGTCGCGTATAAATCTCAACCTCCATTTTTACGTCTTTAAATGCACAACATTAACACAACGCAAGACTTAACACCAAACTGGCAGCATATACAAAATTTACTGGGAGGAATTTCACAGTGAACATCAGGAACACACAAGATTAAAAAGAAAAAATATAGGAAATAAATACACTTTTAGAATGAAATTTTCACTCTACAGTGGAGTTTGCGCTGATATGAAACTTCCTGGCAGATTAAAACTGTGTGCCGGATCGAGACTCGAACTCGGGACCTTTGCCTTTCGCGGGCAAGTGCTCTACCGACTTTTTTTTTTTTTCGACTGAGCTAAACAAGCACGACTCACACCCGGTCCTCACAGCTTTACTTTCTGCCAGTACCTCGTCCCCTACCTTCCAAACTTTACAGAAGCTCTCCTGCGAACCTTGCAATACTAGCACTCCTGAAAGAAAGGGTATTGCGGAGACATGGCTTAGCCACAGCCTGGGGGCAAGGTCCGCAGGAGAGCTTCTGTAAAGTTTGGAAGGTAGGAGACGAGGTACTGGCGGAAAGTAAAGCTGTGAGGACGGGGCGTGAGTCGTGCTTGGGTAGCTCAGCCGGTAGAGCACTTGCCCGCGAAAGGCAAAGGTCCCGAGTTCGAGTCTCGGTCCGGCACACAGTTTTAATCTGCCAGGAAGTTTCAAATACACTTTTGCAGCTCACCTCCTGTACGTTAGTCACACAGTCCACAGTAACGAGAATAACCTCAAAACTCCTCATACCGTGAAGACAGTATACTTTATGGACATATACTCGTAGATGAAGAAATATAAATTTATGTCCACGTGAAAAAACTCAGGGAAAAGAAGCTCAACGAGCAGTGCACACTAAGAAACGCCAATTTCCTTGACACCAGCCACCCCACAATTGACAACTTCCTTCAAAGATAATCTTAAGTTCATACTACCCGGCCACGTTATCATCGCACTTGACACCCCATGACCGTTATCGGAAACACTTGGTGATGTTACGGTCAACAAGTTCAATGTTGACTAAGGAAAGCGCATCGCACTGTGAATGATTTGAAGTCGGTTGTGTCTACACTAACAAGTGGTGCAGAGTGTCCCCGTTAAACCTCCCGAAAAAAAATTGCGATAAGTCGACCGAAGCGTCCTTTGTCCCATGTGCAATAATATTGTGGTCGAATAATAACTGCAACTAGAAGGTAGTAAATATTGATCAAACCACAGAAACATGTAGACACTCTGCAGAGCGCGGCCGGCCGGAGTGGCCGTGCGGTTCTAGGCGCTACAGTCAGGAGCCGAGCGACAGCTACGGTCGCAGGTTCGAATGCTGCCTCGGGCATGGATGTGTGTGATTTCCTTAGGTTAGTTAGGTTTAATTAGTTCTAAGTTCTAGGCGACTGATGACCTCAGAAATTAAGTCGCATAGTGCTCAGAGCCATTTGAACCATTTCTCTGCAGAGTGCGTTGGGTGACTACACCGGTACCTGGACGAGCGTTATCCTGTTGGAAAACACCCCATGGAATGCTGTTCAAGAATGGCAGCCAACAAGTCGAAACAACAGACTGACGTACAAATTTACAGTCACGGTGCGTGGTATAACCACGAGAGTGCTCCCGCTGTCATATGAAATCGTACCCGAGATTATAGTTGCAGGTGTAGGTCCAGTGTATCTAGCACGCAGACAGGTAGGTTGCAGGCCCTCAATTTGCAGCCTTCTAACCAAACCACGGCCATCACTGGTACCTAGGCAGAAACTGCTTTCGTCGGAAAACACGACAGACCTCCCACTTGCCCTCCAGTGAGCTCTCGCTTGAAACCACAGATATCGCAGATGACGGCGGTTTGGGGTCAATGGAATGCACGATACAAGACGTCTGGCTCGCAGCTGTTCCTGAAGTAACCGATTTGTAGTTGTTCGTTGTGTCACTGTGCTACCAACTGCTCCTCCAATTGCTGCTGCAGATGCAGTACAACGCGCCGAAGCCATACGGCGAACACGCTGGTCTTCCCACACAGCAGTGCCCCTTGGCCAATCCGATCTCGGTCTTCTTGCGACCGGTCATTCTCGTGATCACCTCTGCCGGCAATCATGTACAGTGGCTATATCCCTGTCATGTCTTACTGCAGTATCGTAGAAGGAACGACCTAGTTCAAACTGAGTGAGGTGTTAACAATGACGTCCTTGTTGCCTTGAAGACATTCTTGGCTCACCATGTCCAATATCAAAAGTAGTTAGCGCTCACGATCCTCACAGCATGTATTTAAAGCAAACTCGATTTGCATCCTCATAGCGGTGCTACTAGCGCCACTCGTATGCAGCTGGCGTGAAATCTGAATGGACATGATTTTTCAGATATAGAAACGAGCCTACCAACTTTCGTTTATCTCGCACAACTCCTTCTTGGTGTTGGGATTTTTTTTTCCGTCAGTGTATTTCAGATTTTTATGATGTCTGAGAATTAATTTTAGCTTTTTATTGGTAAAGCATACAATTTCCCATTTGGAATACGTCATAATACAAACCTCTTGAAAGCAACAGCATGAAACTACTGTCAATGTATGGAATTTTACAGTTTTTGTAGACACCACACGGCCATTTTTATGACCATGTCATGGGACTTATATATCTTAAATACACCAGACTTTGAATTTTTTATCAACTAACGTTGCTTCACGACAGAACAATGAAAAATATTTATTATTTCTGTACTCATAGCGTAACATACAAGAATAAGCTTCGTTTTTCATCATGTATTACGTAAGATATGAATATAGCCATCATATAATGGGTTAACAATGGCAGTTTCAGATACACTTGCAAATGAACTGATGTGGATGCCGAACTGATAGTGGACTTAAATAAAGTACATATCATGGAGCGGCCTTTCATTAAAAGAAAAAAAAAATGGTTCACATGGCTCTGAGCACTATGGAACTTAACTTCTAAGGACATCAGTCCCCTAGAGTTTAGAGCTACTTAAACATAACTAACCTAAAGACATCACACACATCCATGCCCGAGGCATGATTCGAACCTGCGACCGTAGCGGTCGCGCGGTTCCAGACTCTAGCGCCTAGAACCGCTCGACCACCATGGCCGGCATTAAAAGACTGATGAATACCTTTTAGAGGGTAGATGGCTCGACGATGCCGAACACAAACGCTTCAAAGTTTCGGTCGTTACTTTCAGTGTCCTTTTTTGTAGGTAACTTCATAGCTTCATCCGCCATACTTTATCAGGATAATATCTAGGCACGTATTTCGAGAGGTACACCCCGTTCGAAAAAAGACGCGTACTGTCGCTCCTATAGTCTGCATTTTCAACCGGAATGTCACTAATCGATCATATGTGGCATGTGGTTGATAGGTCACTTTTTCAATACGTTCAATAGTTCGTGGAAAATCAGCGTGGAGAGTTATTATTCACTGCCATGGAGTTTAGATGGTCTGAATGAAGTATGTGAGCCTTCACAGCATACTGAGTTCACTGATTCAGATTTTCTACAATCCTAAAAGGGGCGAATTAGTTAAGGTGTGAGTGACGTGGCGCTGTACGACTTTTTGTGACGTGACTTCCTGCCATTCAACGTTGAGGAGCTATTTCTTCACGTGAAACTTAAAATAAGTTCAGCGATATTTCGGCAACTTGTCACATAAAGTCGAACCAATAGGGAGCAAGGACGCTTCCTACGTCGCAAACAGAAAGCAAGGTTCATTACTGTGGGTCTACTTGTCGTGGTCAGCAGAAGGCCATATTCGCTGGATTTTATGTTATACATGGCACCCTATGGATATATGCTGTTTCTAAGTACCAGCACACTGAATGTTTCGAGAACGAATCACTATTATTGCGATTTGCTGTAATAAAATGGCGGGTAACGTCATATTGGTGGTTATAGAATTTTTCTATTTCGTTATTTTCCCGTTATAGCTCGCGTGTTGAGAGAATAATCCGTTTTAAGAGAGTGCCTCATTGAATATTCATGAAAACGTGTCGTACTTGTTCGGATTTGTTATAATTAAATGTCAACTAATAACATTTAGGTGATTAAAGCCTTTATAAGACGGCTACATAAATTACGAGGTTGCTAATTTGTAGAGTTTTGGCATAGCGTAGTTGGTTAATGAGTCGCAACTTGTAGTACACAGATTTTGTTTCTCATCTTCGCATTTTGTAAACCGTTGTGGGACTTCGCTGTAAGGTTAATAGACATAATTTCTGAAATATTTCTTTTTTTGTGAATATAAGTGCGGTCTGTCAGGAGAGAGTTTTTTCAGTTTGGTGAAATATTATAAGCTGATGTCCTTACAGAGGGGACATGTATCCGTCATCTTTGCTGTGTTAAACGTTCACGGATACTAAAATTTTTATTTGTGATTATCACAGACAGAACAACATCAGAAGCATTTGGTCAAGAGAAGAAATGTGTGTTTCTATAGAACTGACGCAGGATTCCACGTGCGTCTGTTTTCGCGAACAAACTGTTTGGTTTGAAAGCCAAATAAAGCCGAAAGCCGACAACTGCCGCTGAAGAGCGTCCCGTGTGCCGACAGCACAGTCTCTCGCGACGTTGGATGTAGCGTCCATATGCAGGACAACGCTAGCTGCGTTGTCCCACGTGCCAATGGGTTAATCATTTGTGCATTGGCATATACCTACTCCACAATGTAGAAATTTCTTTCACATGTATCCTTGCTGGCACTGAAATTTTCATACATGTAAGAGTGTGTAACTTCCTGTACATTATCTAAAAAGCTAACTTTGAAGGGAAGACAAAGCATCATTTGCTTGAAAATCTGAGGGTACGTTTAGGATGTTCAACAATGAACTATTAACAACGGTATGCTCACCAGTATTGTATGAGAGCTCATATCAAAACACCAAGGGAACGGAAACCAAAGTTAGGCTTTAACGTTCCATCGATGACGTGCATATTACTGGCGTGGCACATGTCTGGATAATACAAGGATTGGGAAGGAAATCGCTACCATCAGTTTGAAGCAAACCACCCCCGAATTCGTGTTGATTGATTCAGGGAAACCAAGAAAACATTAATTTAAATGGCTGGAAGGAGATTTAAACCCTGCTTCATCAGAGTACGAATCCAATGCTTTAATCACTCTACCACCTCGCTCGTAACAATAAGAAAATAACGCATAAGCTTCCCATGGAGGAAAACAGCAACTTATTTTTGTTATTTGTTATTGCTAGCTGCGCAAAGTGTACAAGACAGCTCATAAATGCATCGCGTGGAGATATCCAAGGCTAACGCGTTTGAAAAGCCGGCAAGTAACACCTCGTCGCGGTTAGCAGATCAGCAAGGCGGCAAAACGTTCGCTACATGTACGCTGGCTCTCGATATGAGGCTAATGGTTTCCATCCACTCACTGAAACCCTCTCTAAACCATAAAAATAGGTGATGATGACCGAAACAGCGTTACTCTGAAAGTGGCTTATTTCGTCTCCGAACCGTGCTCTGCTAATCAGTCTCTTCTAACGAAATATTTTGTTTTCTGTTTAATCAAGAAAATAGACATTGGCAGAATATACGATCAAATGTGCGATTGCGTCGACATTTTCCTCTCATTCCAAAATATATGTAGTGCTAGAAACACAACTGCTGTCTAACATGACAGTTATACCTGGCGCCTGTCACAAAGTAGAGGGTGGTTATAATAAAACTTTCGCTACTTGAGAGGCTCCGATGAGAAACGAGTGATCGTAGGACAATGAAATTTTGTGGAGACATTTTTTAGAACACGAAAAAACAAATAAACCATTGAAAGAACAACATTTTAATTTTCAAATGGCTCTGAGCACTATGGGACTTAACATCTATGGTCATCAGTCCCCTAGGACTTAGAACTACTTAAACCTAACTAACCTAAGAACATCACACACATCCATGCCCGAGGCAGGATTCGAACCTGCGACCGTAGCGGTCACGCAGTTCCAGACTGAAGCGCCTAGAACCGCATGGCCACACCGGCCGGCCTTTTAATTTTCACGTGAGAGTGTCACTTTTGTTAATTGCGTACCACATTTACGTTCCAGGCTACAAACGTTGATCAATGTGACGCGCATCTTCATCCACGACAGCCTGGAACCGCACTAGAGATAGCTTTTCAGAATTGTTCGCAGCACGTTCCGAACAGTGGAACATGGAATGTTCAGGTGTCGTGACACAGCTCATGCACTACTTGTACAGGGTTATTACAAATGATTGAAGCGATTTCACAGCTCTACAATAACTTTATTATTTGAGATATTTTCAAAATGCTTTGCACACACATACAAAAACTCAAAAAGTTTTTTTAGGCATTCACAAATGTTCGATATGTGCCCCTTTAGTGATTCGGCAGACATCAAGCCGATAATCAAGTTCCTCCCACACTCGGCGCAGCATGTCCCCATCAATGAGTTCGAAAGCATCGTTGATGCGAGCTCGCAGTTCTGGCACGTTTCTTGGTAGAGGAGGTTTAAACACTAAATCTTTCACATAACCCTACAGAAAGAAAACACATGGGGTTAAGTCGGGAGAGCGTGGAGGCCATGACATGAATTGCTGATCATGATCTCCACCACGACCGATCCATCGGTTTTCCAATCTCCTGTTTAAGAAATGCCGAACATCATGATGGAAGTGCGGTGGAGCACCATCCTGTTGAAAGATGAAGTCGGCGCTGTCGGTCTCCAGTTGTGGCATGAGCCAATTTTCCGCGGGCTATGCGTGAAACTAGCCCGCACGCGTTCAACCGTTTCTTCGCTCACTGCAGGCCGACCCGTTGATTTCCCCTTACAAAGGCATCCAGAAGCTTTAAACTGCGCATACCATCGCCGAATGGAGTTAGCAGTTGGTGGATCTTTGTTGAACTTCGTCCTGAAGTGTCGTTGCACTGTTATGACTGACTGATGTGAGTGCATTTCAAGCACGACATACGCTTTCTCGGCTCCTGTCGCCATTTTGTCTCACTGCGCTCTCGAGCGCTCTGACGGCAGAAACCTGAAGTGCGGCTTCAGCCGAACAAAACTTTATGAGTTTTTCTATGTATCTGTAGTGTTTCGTGACCATATGTCAATGAATGGAGCTACAGTGAATTTATGAAATGGCTTCAATCATTTGTAATAGCCCTGTAGATTGCACACTGTGTCCAGCAGTCTCAGCCGTGGCAACAGTAACTTCTACAAAAATTTGTGGCACAATTGTCCGTCGGCCTCTCCCAAGAGCAATTTCCAAATTGCCAGTCAATTAGAACTTCCGAATCACGTTCTTCATCCCCGTTGTGGAGGGAGGACCTCTCCGTATTCCTGTAGTATGTCGATACTGGCGAAGAGCAGCAACACCATTGGTGTTGTTTTGATAAAACAACTTTACGTGTAAGGCCCTGCTCATCTTGTCCACACCCAAACTGACTAGCTGTAAGGCACACTGATGTTTGCGTTTCAACCCTACGTCCCTGTGCCAGTACTGGCTCCTAATTTCACATCGTGAGACTAACACTACTAGCAAAGCAAATCCTAAAGCGCACAGCCTGAATACCAATCCTATAAAGTTCGATAACCATACGGTAAATACACTCCTGGAAATGGAAAAAAGAACACATTGACACCGGTGTGTCAGACCCACCATACTTGCTCCGGACACTGCGAGAGGGCTGTACAAGCAATGATCACACGCACGGTACAGCGGACACACCAGGAACCGCGGTGTTGGCCGTCGAATGGCGCTAGCTGCGCAGCATTTGTGCACCGCCGCCGTCAGTGTCAGCCAGTTTGCCGTGGCATACGGAGCTCCATCGCAGTCTAACACTGGTAGCATGCCGCGACAGCGTGGATGTGAACCGTATGTGCAGTTGGCGGACTTTGAGCGAGGGCGTATAGTGGGCATGCGGGAGGCCGGGTGGACTTACCGCCGAATTGCTCAACACGTGGGGCGTCAGGTCTCCACAGTACATCGATGTTGTCGCTAGTGGTCGGCGGAAGGTGCACGTGCCCGTCGACCTGGGACCGGACCGCAGCGACGCACGGATGCACGCCAAGACCGTAGGATCCTACGCAGTGCCGTAGGGGACCGCACCGCCACTTCCCAGCAAATTAGGGACACTGTTGCTCCTGGGGTATCGGCGAGGACCATTCGCAACCGCCTCCATGAAGCTGGGCTACGGTCCCGCACACCGTTAGGCCGTCTTCCGCTCACGCCCCAACATCGTGCAGCCCGCCTCCAGTGGTGTCGCGACAGGCGTGAATGGAGGGACGAATGGAGACGTGTCGTCTTCAGCGATGAGAGTCGCTTCTGCCTTGGTGCCAATGATGGTCGTATGCGTGTTTGGCGCCGTGCAGGTGAGCGCCACAATCAGGACTGCATACCACCGAGGCACACAGGGCCAACACCCGGCATCATGGTGTGGGGAGCGATCTCCTACACTGGCCGTACACCACTGGTGATCGTCGAGGGGACACTGAATAGTGCACGGTACATCCAAACCGTCATCGAAGCCATCGTTCTACCATTCCTAGACCGGCAAGGGAACTTGCTGTTGCAACAGGACAATGCACGTCCGCATGTATCCCGTGCCACCCAACGTGCTCTAGAAGGTGTAAGTCAACTACCCTGGCCAGCAAGATCTCCGGATCTGTCCCCCATTGAGCATGTTTGGGACTGGATGAAGCGTCGTCTCACGCGGTCTGCACGTCCAGCACGAACGCTGGTCCAACTGAGGCGCCAGGTGGAAATGGCATGGCAAGCCGTTCCACAGGACTACATCCAGCATCTCTACGATCGTCTCCATGGGAGAATAGCAGCCTGCATTGCTGCGAAAGGTGGATATACACTGTACTAGTGCCGACATTGTGCATGCTCTGTTGCCTGTGTCTATGTGCCTGTGGTTCTGTCAGTGTGATCATGTGATGTATGTGACCCCAGGAATGTGTCAATAAAGTTTCCCCTGCCTGGGACAATGAATTCACGGTGTTCTTATTTCAATTTCCAGGAGTGTATTTAGCGAAAAGTGACCAATTTACGAGCTTACATTCCACCACGCAGAAGGATATCATCGCACGTAAGCCTATAAATGCAGAATAATAGCAAGTTAACAGTGCAGGTATTTAGAGTGTGCTTTTGAAGTAATCCTTAAATTCACCTAAAAGTCACCACAGCAAACATTTTCTTTATCACTGGAGCGACTCCAAACCAACCCCTCACCTATACCAGACAAAGCCAGGCTAGCTCCCAAATTGAACAGAACAAAATCTGATAATCAGCACCAGAACAGAATGGCAAATACACATTCGGAATATAGTTCCTCGTGCTTCCAAAAATCACGAATGATTCCCATTGGCTGATTGCCTAAACCGACCTCCGAACATACAAAATGCGTGAGTTGAGATACAAGGAGATTTCTCAAAGAGCTTATTTCGACTAGTCGAAGCTGACTATAATAGAAACACACAAGGAATTGCGAAGTCAACTTGCGACCGAAGAAAAGCTGAAATATTGTGAGCGAAATATGAAACTGCAAATGAGCAGGCAACTTTCAGCCTTATAGACAATAATTATTGGTAACGAGTATTCGTAACCAACTCAAGACTCGGAGAAAAGTTAAGGCAACGTAGTTAAGCTGATGACTGTCTTCTCAACAGAGTATGTATCAAGCCATCGGTTGACTACTAGTGCGTGGAGTGAAACGAAATCACTAGGACGTTTATCATCGTCCTCCACAAGGAGTGATAACAGGATTTAGCTGGCATCTACTTGCCAACCTCAGCCGGCTTAAGACCTGTACACTAAGACAATGCACCTAGCCACTCCCACCAAATAATGTCAGAATGGTCAGATGAGCACTCTGTGGTAATGAGAGTACATTCCTGGTCTCTGAGGTAACGTGCCCTCGGTGTTGTTCAGCAGTTCTGTGAATCGTAGAGAGATATGTATCGGACTGCAATCTAATCCGTAACATATTCCGTTTGAGAGGATTAGTGAGTGCAACGCCTCAGTACGTCTTCTCATACTCTCCGGAACTTCGCAGGGCCACGCCACTAGGAATGACAATCGTTGTCAAAGCGAAAGTTGTTGCTACCCACTAATAGTCAAATGTTCTAATTAATTTCTTAATCACTGTATTTGATTAATTTTTTCTTCTATATAAATATCGCTATCGCCACTTGTACATTTCTGTGTATGTTGGGTAAGTCTCAGATTTTGGGTGATTCGAGAGTTTTAAGTTATGTCTCACTGCAGTAGGTTAGAAATAGTAGCAGAGTTTGATTGTACATTTTTCACACATGTTCACCGGGAATTTACTTCTAAATACACTAAATCAGATATCAGACGATTTAGTTCTGTTTTTTTTTTTGTCCTGTATACGTCATTTCGTCGTTTTAGTTTTAGTAAGTATATGAATTCATAGACTGGATCAATAATTTCATTCTTAATCTACATTGTTTTCCTTTCGACGAATTGACTATAATTGCTCATTTATGCCTTACTGTAGTTAACTGTCAGACTTATGTTCGTAGTTGTGAAACTGTGTTCATGGATTTTCTGTTGCAATTCTTCTGTTTCTGACGCGAACAAAACGAAGTATCTCGTACATTCGGGGAAGATCTGATAATCCTTCACCTGATTCATGAATTTAAAATTGGTTTCCAAGGTAACAAAGGAATGCTTTAGCCAAATCTACATCTACATCATACTCCGAAAGCCACCTAATGTGTGTGGCGGAGGGTACTTTCGGTACCACTATCTGATCCCTCCAGCCCTGTTCCACTCGCTAATAGTGCGTGGGAAGAATGATTGTCGGTAAGCCTCTGTATTGGCTCCAATTTCTCGAATTTTCTCCTCGTGGTCAATACGCGAGATATATGTGGGGGAGGGGTGAGGGGGGAGTGGGGGGGGGGAAGTAATATGTTGTCTGACTCCTGAAATGTGATGTCCTGAAGTTTCAGTAGTAAATCTCTCCGTGATGCAGAGCGTCTCTCTTGTAACGTCTGCTAGTGGAGTTAGTTTAGCATCTCCGCAACGCCCTCTCGCCAGCTAAACGATCCAGTGACGAAACGCGCCGCTCTCCTTTGGATCTTCTCTATCTCCTCTATCAGTCCTACCTGATAAGGATCCCAGATAGATGAAAAATACCCAAGAATTTGTCAAACAAGCACCTTATAAGCCACTTCTTTCGTGGATGAGTTACATTTCCTTAAGATTCTTCCGATGAATGTGTGTCTTGTATTATATGGTCATTCCACTTAAGGTCGCTCTGGATAGTTACGCCTAGATATTTTTTGGCAGACACTGTCTCCAGCTGTTTTTCATCAATAGCGTAGCTGTAAAGTAGTGGATTTCTTTTCCTATGTATGCGCAATATGTTACGTTTATTTACGTTCAGGCTCAACTGCCAGTGTCTGCACCATTCATCAATTCTCTCCCTACAGGTCGTTCTGCAAATTCTTACTATCTTCTGGCGTTGCTAATAGCCTTAAAGAGCATCCGACGATCATTTATATATATATATATATATATATATATATATATATATATATATATATATAGTGAACAGCAACGGCCCTGTCGTACTCCGGATATTACCTTTACATCTGTCAATTTAATTCCGTTGAGCGACGTGTTGAGTTCTATCTGCAAGAAAGTCTTGAATCCAATCGCAGGTCTGCTCCGATACTCCGTAAGCTCGTATTTTCTTCATTAAACGGCAATGCCTTACTGATATCAAGGAACATGGCATCAACCTGAGCGCCATTGCCCACTGCGCTGCGGATCTCATGGAGGAACAGAGAGAGCTGAGTTTCGCAGGATCTCTGTTTGCGGAATCCATGTTGATTTTTGTAGAGGAGCTGCTCATTTTCCAAGAACGTCATAATTCTTGAGCATAATACAAGTTCCATAATTCTACAAAAGATTGACGTTAATGATATAGGTCTACAATTTTGTGGATCTGTCTTACGGCCTTTCTTAAAAACGGGAATGGCCTGCGCTTTTTTCCAATCGTTAGGTACCTATTGTTGTTCAAGCGATCTACGATAAATTACTGCTAGAACGGGAGCAAGTTCTTTCGCATAATCTTTATACAATCTGGTCCTGAAGCCTTTCCACTACTAAGTGATTGAAGCTGCTTTCAATTCCACGATCGGTTATCTCAGTATCTGCCATTTCTATGTTCGCACGACGATTGAAAGGAGGAACAGTGTTATGATATTCCGCGGTGAAACAACTTCGGAAGACCGAATTCAGTATTTCGGCTTTCTCTCTGTTAACTTCCGTTTCGGTGCCGTTGTGGAAACATCTTGTCCAGCTTCTTTCTCATTTCCTAATTTTTCCTGTTCTTGATTTACTGCCTTGAAACTGTAACTATACTATACATCTTGCGACATACGTTGATGTCTTTACTCTCCATTCCTCGTTCCTGGAGACGTCTCAGTACATATGTTGCTGAAGAAGCGTGAAAAATTTCTGCTGAATCAATAAACTCAAGATAAATTGTTCACTCACATTCGTTGGTTATTTCTCTATCCCTGTTTAGAACTTTCATGGGGCTATAACCACTTCTAAAACTAGCTTTTATCCCGATCTAGTTAATTATATAGCTGATTTACACATTTAGTTAGAATTCTTGCAAAATTATTGTATACCACTGATAGCACAAATGGAACCATAGATTCTTTAAGTTTTCTCTGTTCCAGTTATTTTGAATTGAAGTCGTTAAAGCTTTAATCTCAATATTGGGTGTTGCCTTCTTACGAAGAAATTCAGTGCATTATTCTTAAAGTTTCACTTTTACCACATCAGTCTATTTATCAGAATAAACGTTCTTCCATTACTGCTCGGTCTTTCCGTTCCGTTGGTTAGTTAGCCAATATACCAGTATGCAATAAGGGCTGTAACAGGGCCAGCCCATACGTTCGTATACGTCGTAAGACCCGTACGTATATATTCAGCACGACCTGTCTCACGGTTATGTTATCACTAAGCGATATCTCCAATTATTGCTACATTTTTAGATCAACTCTCGAAAAATTTGAAGTATCGTCTTAAAAATACATTATATCAGCCAAAATGTACAGTCAAACAGCGTTCGGGACCTACGGGATTTTCCCCTAGATTATGTTCAGTTTATTGTGTTAGTTACACCAATGTGCAAGCAACAGGTGTTCACTATTTTAGTACCCTTTATTTATGTCCAACTCACATTTTGATTCTCATGATGATATTGTCGTTTTAATTCTGATTTAGTAAGATTCAAGTGACCCAGTAACATGGACGTATGTCCCGCTGTAAAATGACTTGTTTAGTGAGGAACATATCAGCTTTGGAAAGGTGCAAGTCGCCTGATATTGTTATCGACCACAGCTTCTACTGAATCCTGTATAAAAGTCGCAAGTCCACTACGACATAATTTTGATACCATTAATCCCTACCTTCTGTAATCCACGATTGAACCATGCATTTACCAAACAAGTGACAGGTTTTAATATGATTTTCGACGCTTATCATGCTCTTACAACTGGAATTGCAACTGACAATGTCCGACCTACCAACGAACACCATTTATAAATCGAGGGAGATGATGTAGCGGTAAAACGTAGGACTCGAATTCGGGAGGACTGTGATTTAAACACCCATCCGACCTTCCAGATTTAGGTTTTCTGTAATTTCTCTAAATTCATATTCGGAGAATTCCGTTGTGATTTCATCGAGACGGCACAGCCGATATCGTTTCCATCCTTCCACAGTCCGAGTTTGTGCTCCTTCCTTAATGACTTTGACGAAACGTTGGACCCTAGTCAACGATGATGTTTAACGATACGCTTTGAAACACTTGCGCTTTCCCTAAAATTTTACTGCACCATCACTTGAGCTTCATGTTACCAGCTGCTCTGCTTTATGGAACAGACCAGCGTTCGTCATACGAGGCCAGGTTGCCCAATAGCGTACCATTACCCATAATTTTTCTGTAGTCTAATTGGTGAGCGTCAAATAATAATGGTGATAGCATGTGAGCATCACATAATCCTTATAATCTGTCTGATTGATATTCCTTACCCTCAGTCTCGTCTTCACACTGTGTCATTTCTCAAACTGTCTGAACCAGCAGCTTTACACATTCTTTTTGCACGGACGTAACCAAACAATCTTTCCTTATCACCACCGCCTGTTATGTGCATTTCATTTCTTCCTAGATGTGCTTATTCTCAAGTTAAATGGATGATCATAATGTTCATCTATTCACTGGTGATTCCATTGGAGAATACTTCAGGATTGTGAGATACATTTGTATGCAGTACATTAATACACTATTATATGCTTGTGATCCTATCAACTTAAGAAACTGTAGTGAAGTGTGATCCAAATGGTTCAAATGGCTCTGAGCACTATGGGACTTAACTGCTGAGGTCATCAGTCCCCTAGAGCTTAGAACTACTTAAACCTAACTAACCTAAAGACATCAAACACATCCATGCCCGAGGCAGGATTCGAACCTGCGAACGTAGCAGCAGTGCGGTTCCAGACTGTAGCGCCTAGAACCGCTCGGCCACACCGGCCGGCCGAAGTGTGATCCGTTTCACTTCATAGAATCTTTCATATGGTTGTGAGACATATTTGTATGCAGTCCATTAATGCACTACAGTACCTCGGTAATATAAACGATGCGAGACATAAACATAATATTTTTGTATGCATTGTATTGGGTGATTCCGTGATGACGTTACAGCCTTTCAGGTATGATGGACAAGGGTAAATGTATCAATTTGAGGTAAGGGGCCCTGGTACGGAAACAAGCGTGTGGAATGTTATAAGCGAAAATCGTTCTTATGCCTCTGACAGTTAATCTCCTCTACTGCAAGAACTTTGCTTTTCATATTTTGGGAGGAGGTAGTATGGACGAAAACATGTAAAAATATTCCGTAAACATGGGCTATAAAATGCGTGTCTTAAGAGCGTTTGTTCATCTTTGCTTCAGTAAAACACATATCTCCTATTGCCCAAGTGCTCATAGCCCTTAAGGTATGCGTTTTAGAGCCCATGGTTACTATTTTTTTGTTCCATACTACCTCCTCCCAAAACACGGAAACCAAAGAGCTTACAGAAAAAGAGGTCCACTGTGAGAGGTATCAGAACGATTTTCCCTTATAACTTTGGACTCGGTCGTTTTCTAACGAGGGTCCTTTACCTCAAACTGATACATTTACCCTTCACCATTAGCACTGAAAGTTTGTAATACCTTCACGGAAGTTTTCATAGAACAAAAGATTCTATAATCCACCTACGAACGTTTAAAGGCCATCTAATAATTCAATACGAGAATTAATGATTGAACATGATTGATAACTGCATCGTGTTTGTGCGTTTTAGATATGTTTAAACGCATTACGTAACGTATGGTTGCTGCACTAGCAAATATATATAAAAAATAACATTTTTTGAGCTTTTGTGAAACGAACTGGGATTCAGGTACCTTTCTTGGACGTCCAGCTATTGCTCAAGCGCACCATTTTTACACCTTATTTACAGTAATTCACTGCCGTATTTTATTCCAGAAAAAGGTAGTAATAATTGGGTATTTAATCATAGAAGTTAACGTTCAATTGCACTGTGGTTTGCTTGAACTCGATAACTGGAGTAATAATGTGATTCGAAATAATTTGTTACGCTTAATTATGTAACTTCGTTCAACGCTATCAGCCCTAGATTAAGGTAAGTCGTCATATCGTCAGTACTGTAGACGAAGCAGTGCCAAAAAATATAGCCCACTGCAACTTGGGACTTCTCTAGCGAGTAAAGCGTTAAGTGCAGATGGTGGAAGATACAGTTATACTGAAGTCACAAATTAAGAATATCCAATGTTACTGCATTTCATCCTCATACCGGATCAGCCACTTTTCCCGTGTTTTCCATGTATGTCCAGCATGCTCAAAACTTGCTGGAAGCAACCTCCAGACTCACGCCAAGGACTTGCTCGGCTGCTGCAGGATTTCCTTCTCAGAGTGGTCCGCTATTTTGACTGAAAGGCGCCAGGCAAGAGAGACCCGGCGAAAGAGAACCGTTAAATATGCCCACTCACACCCAACAAATCTGAATGGAGCGAACGACGCAGGACGACATGCGACGTATAAGCAAACACAAATTTTCTCATATCTCAGCGCCCCTGCTGTTATTAGCTCAGTCGATGCCTGACGAAACAGTCCGCAGCTCGTGGTCGTGCGGTAGCGTTCTCGCTTCCCGCGCCCGGTTTCCCGGGTTCGATTCCCGGCGGGGTCAGGGATTTTCTCTGCCTCGTGATGACTGGATGTTGTGTGATGTCCTTAGGTTAGTTAGGTTTAAGTAGTTCTAAGTTCTAGGGGACTGATGACCATAGATGTTAAGTCCCATAGTGCTCAGAACCATTTGAACCTGACGAAACGGAAACTTTTATCCGCGCTACTTACATGCCCAGGTAGCAGCAGCGTCTGCGCACGTATAAAAGTCGTTTAACGGTGTGCAGATATCTCGAGACAGAATCCCGCGGTGTCGACTTTTCCTTTTGGTTGAAGGCATGTAGATATATTAAAAGGGCCTTGCACACCTAGTAAGATAACTATACTTGGCGTTGCTCTACGCTTCCTAATGGGAGTGCTAGCAGACTTGCTGAAGGTGAAAAGTTCTCGGCATGTCACAGACACCGTGTTGATACAAACGAAAATTATGTTTTTTTGGGTACCGAAACGCGTCATTGTATTGGTTTACACTTTACTGAGAACCCGGAGTTACCCAGGTAAGTATGTAGTATATTCCTGTCTCATTAGTTCACTCCCTCATTCCCCCTCTCTCTGGACATCTCCTTCACTGTCTCTGTATCTATCTCCTCCATCCGCTCTCTCCGTCCACCATTTCCCCTCCCCCTCTCACTGTCCACCTCCATCTGCCCCCTATCTGTGCCCATCTTTTCCTTCCCCCTCGCTCTCTGTCCATCTCCCTCTCCCCCTTTCTCTCTGCATGTTTATCACCCTCACCCAAATAGGAGGCTGCTGGTTCTCGCCTTAAAGTACTTCTTTCCAGATCGTAACTAATGTGTGTACTAAGTTTGGTTGAAACTTTCACAGGGGTTTAGGATGAACATTTTAGATCTGGTTTGGCCCACGTATACACATATCAAATATATATAACATACAGGGTGATTATGAATGATAAACTTTCAAACCGCTGTAGAAATAACATCACTGGTCTGAATGACGTCAAATTGCAGCAGAATATTATCGGAGAAGGGGAAAACGTATGGCAGAATAAAAATAAATAGTTACAAAGTGTAGCAATATATGGCGCTGTAAGCATCATAATTTAATAGTGGTCGACTACAAATGAAAAATAAATCGTACAACAATGCCTAAGGTGTACGTTTTACGTTAAAAAAACTGTACTACTCAGTGTGCAGAGGTGTACAGATGTGATACTGTTAGTTACGTAAGCCCATCCGCCACTGCAAGGTCATATAACATCGGATGGAAAAACTCGGTTTTTAATTGTCCTGAGGCCAAAATCCGCATAAAAAGCATCAGTCACATCGTTTTTAATTGTCTTGAGGCCAAAATCCGCATAAAAAACAACAATGAAAATCAAATCTTCAATATGTTGTTCACCGTTTTCTGCAACAAGCTGAAATCGAGAAACAGCATGTCCCACAACTGATCGAAGTGTTTCCGGGGTCACGTTCAAAATGTGTTGCGCAGTGCGTGCCTTCAATGCAGCTAAGTTTGTAATCAGAACACTGAATGCAATATCTTTCAGATAGCCCCACAGCAAGAAGTCACATGGATTAAGATCAGGTGATCGGGACGGCCAGGCTGTAGGGAAATGGCGGCTGAAATTCTAGAATTTCAGCAATGGCGCTTGAGCAGCTGCTTAACTGGATTTCCAATGTGCGGAGGTGCGCCATCTTGCATAAAAATGATCCCATCCACGCTGTTGGAGAGTTGGAATGACGTGGTTGCGCAAAAGACACTCAAAGCGCTTACCAGTGACGGTATAGGAAACAGGACCGGAAGCACCTGTCTCTTTGAAAAAGTACGCCCTTGTGATAAATGACGCAATAAACCCGCACCACACATGGACCTTTTCAGGATGAAGTGGTACTGGTTGATTTGCGTGTGGATTTTCCGTTGCCCATATTCGACATATCCTGTCAGATGAAAGCGGGCTTCGTCTGTCCACAAAATCTTCAACGGCCAATCATTGTCCACTCCCATGCGAGCAAGAAATTCCAAAGCAAAGGTCTCTTTTGTTGGCAGGTCAACAGGAAGCAACTCCTGCAGATGGGAAGTTTTGAATGGATAGCAAACAAGGATGTTTCGTAGGATTTTACGCACCGTGCTCACGGATATGTCCAATGTTCAGGCGATTCTCCGTGCACTACACGTTTGCACAACGCCACTCGTCTCCTCCTGCATTGCTGTGGCCACTGCTTCCACTGACGTCGAATCAATTCGTTTCCTCCCTCTACCAGGCTGCACACCAAAAGAACCCGTCTTTTCGAATTTCCGACTCATTTTCTCCAGACCCACGGCAGTCATCGGACCAACGCCTTTCTTCAAGCCCTTCAGTGTCCGGAACTTCTGCAGAGCGACGTGTGCACAGTCATCATTCTTGTAACACAGCTTTCCAAGCAGAGCGCGATCCTGCATTGAGATTGCCATGGCGAACGTCGCAGACGCGGAAGAAGGGGCGTTTATACCGACTGCAATGGGTCGTGCGCATTGACAGGCGTTTTCATTTACGTATTCTCACACATACAGCGCCTTCTATTGATCAATTTTCACACTATTTTTTTCTTCTACCATACAATTTCCCATCTGCGGTAACATTCCCTTGCAATTTGACGTTATTCTGACAAGTGGTGTTATTTCTACAGCGTTTTGAAAGTTTAACTTTAATTATAATCACCCTGTATATTTAACATATTTCACAAGTGTTTGTATACATATTTCACCTGTATCTGTAGCGAATTTCGCCCAGCAGTTTCATTTTCACGCAGCTAGATGTTTTAACGTCGTATGTCATGAACTATTTGTTATACAATGATATATTTTTTTTTGGTACATTCAGGGGCATACATGGATACCGTCTGCGAATCGTCTTGCGAATAGAGCTAGTATGAAAGAAGTAATAAATTTAAACGTCATGCATGATGAGGCAGTTTTTCCACGGATTTCAGTGTTTATGACGTCATATCTCCCGAACTATGTGTCGTACAATGACCTAATTTTGTTAGTACATTCAGTTGTATATGTGAAGACTGTCTGAAAAATGTGTCGCGAATACAGTTATTAGTAGAGGAGTAATAAATTAAAACGTCTTGCTCGATACGGCAGTTTTACTGCACGAACAGCGAAAATGTAGTAAGCGACAAACTTTCTCCCTTTCGTAATATTGTGGAGTTGTCAGCGAGAAAAATTTTCGCGAAGGTTTGAAATTATGTGGCAAGTTTGTTACAAGTCACTAAGCTCTCTCATTCTCAAATACTGGATGACTAAAGTAAGGGTATTCGCACGTCGTGGGTTACGCTGCTTTTTCACCCCCATCCCTTTGATAGATAGGTGGTTCCTACATCCCCAACAATTCTTTCCAGACAGTTAGTAATACGTTTGCTTGAAATCGGTCCAGTAGTTTAGGAGAACATGTGGAACATACATACATACTGATATAAATATACAGGGTGTTACAAAAAGGTACGGCCAAACTTTCAGGAAACATTCCTCACACACAAATAAAGAAAAGATGTTATGTGGACATGTGTCCGGAAACGCTTAATTTCCATGTTAGAGCTCATTTTAGTTTCGTCAGTATGTACTGTACTTCCTCGATTCACCGCCAGTTGGCCCAATTGAAGGAAGGTAATGTTGACTTCGGTGCTCACGTCATCAACACAGATTTTCTGTGAACGTTTGGGCAGGCATTGTTGGTGATGTCTTCACTGGGCCCCATGTTCTTCCACCTACGCTCAGTGGAGCACGTTATCATGATTTCATACGGGATACTCTACCTGTGCTGCTAGAACATGTGCCTTTACAAGTACGACACAACATGTGGTTCATGCACGATGGAGATCCTGCGCATTTCAGTTTACGGGATACTCTACCTGTGCTGCTAGAACATGTGCCTTTACAAGTACGACACAACATGTGGTTCGTGCACGATGGAGATCCTGCGCATTTCAGTTGAAGTGTTCGTACGCTTCTCAACAACAGATTCGGTGGCCGATGGATTGGTAGAGGCGGACCAATTCCATGGCCTCCACGCTCTCCTGACCTCAACCCTCTTGACTTTCATTTATGGGGGTATTTGAAAGCTCTAGTCTACGCAACCCCGGTACCAAATGTAGAGACTCTTCGTGCTCGTATTGTGGACGGCTGTGATACAATACGCCATTCTCCAGGGCTGCATCAGCGCATCAAGGATTCCATGCGACGGAGGGTGGATGCATATATCCTCGCTAACGGAGGACATTTTGAACATTTCCTGTAACAAAGTGTTTGAAGTCACGCTGGTATGTTCTGTTGCTGTGTGTTTCCGTTCCATGATTAATGTGATTTGAAGAGAAGTAATAAAATGAGCTCTAACATGGAAAGTAAGCGTTTCCGGACACATGTCCACATAACATATTTTCTTTCTTTGTGTGTGAGGAATGTTTCCTGAAAGTTTGGCCGTACCTTTTTGTAACACCCTGTATGTTTAGATCTATTTTCGCAATATGTATGCATTAAAATAAACAGTCTACTTCACGATTTTTTAAAATTTGAATTCGTTAAAATGCAGGAGGAAGGTTGCTACCGACGGAGTGAATTGGTGCACGTTGGTACACTTTAGTCGTAGTAACGTCTACATGATGATTGGTAACGGCCCTATTACACTTGTATGGATTCGACAGAATTACTTAGGTGTCTGTAGAAAACGGCTCATTCAGATAACAGGTAAGTATTGCCTATCGTGAAGTGCTCGGTCTAATCATAATCCTCGTTAGGTAACACATGTAACTGAAGATTGAAATCATCAAACATTATACGTGCCACTTTTTCACAAATCTCGTTTTCACTGTTGTTATGTTCAAAATACTCAGTCGCATGTCTCAAGACTTGTTCCAAGTGTCAAATAATGAAAAGAAATGTTGAAAACATTCATTACTAAATGGTGCATTGGCTGTGTACTAAGCAGTGCTTCCGTCTGGAGTTCCAAGTGCCATGCGTCAACATCTCTTCCATTTAATGGATGCGCCCTGTGTGTGGTAAGCAGAATGCAATAAGCTTTTTTGATATCAATAAAAATCTTTGTAATTGAAGGAGACAATTTGGGTTTCAGAAATAGTAAAGGAATTGGAGAAGTGAACCGGCAAAACATCGGTGGTCTGAAAAACGTTACGAAAATCCATTTCTTCTTCAACACCACAGGATGTTCTAAAGTAAACTTTGCAACATCTAATCCCTAAAATGAAGTTTTGTAAGAAACAGAACTCAGTACTGAAATACCTTTTTCTTCAGTTTAATTTAGTTATTCTCGAGTAATGAAATTAAAAACTATGAGACATGCTTATTGCTGATTACATTTCTACTAGTTAAGACATTACTGCTGTATTTCTGTACTTATGTTATAAGAAATAACCTTAGTATCATTGGAACTTTGAACAAAAACTTGTATTTTCTAATGTATTTCATTATTTTTTGCGGTGATGAGATGAACAGCATTAATCTGTGGCATCAGAATGCCTTCTTAATATTTTGTGCAAGTAATTTATGTACAAAAAGAGACAAATTTTATTTTATTTTCCTGACAAATGTGTGATTTGGCACCTAGAACGTTTGATATTTCCTCTCTTCAATCGTATTTTCTTTATATGGGCCGGCGCGATAACGAGTCAAAAGATTTATAAAATTTTAGAAACGTTGATCCAAATGGTTGCGCCGATACATGATTGTTACACTATCATGTGGAAAGGGCGCGAATGATGTGTCGTAAGACCCGTTCTTTCTGAATCAGTGCTGGTGTCCATGAAGAAGGCCACTTTTTAGCAAGAAATTCGTTCTGTTTGAAAATATCTATTAGAACTCTGCCTGCTGGAGGATAGTAGTTCTGTCGGTCAGCTCTGCTACTTTTCTTGTAGATAAATTGGAACAGCGCTTTGTACCAAGTCGCTCACAGCGTTTTTATGAAGTGTGGTCGTGAAAAGAGCTATTTTACTTGTAAACAAAATACAGCACATGACGCTGGGACTCCGTCTGGCCATGTTAAATTTTAATGATTTCATCTACATTTGGCGTCAGCGCACTAGTACTTATGATACCCTTGTTTGCAACGAAATGACAGTGGAAGATGGTAACATTACCTGATTTTTATTTTTAAACACAAATTTGGAGACTGACTTAATTTTGTCTTTTGTGTGGCTTTGTCATGGAGAAGTCTATAAACACTAATCTTTGTGTCACTGACAGCCTTTAGCGTGTTATCTAGATTCTTATGAATACAGGGGAGGTCCTGCGACAGCATATTTCCATAGTAGTTACTGAAGGTTAGCGGGTTATCCTGTTAGTTGTTTCATTGTGGCATGCTGTTTGACCTTCACGCGCTATCGTAGGCAAAGGCGACTGTGACGTCAGTGGCTCGTGGCGGTCCGCAGTTTGCACTATGGCTGGCCATTATGGGACCATTTGCTCTCTCACTTCATATTTTCATCACAGAAGCACTAGTAGAGTTCAAAAACCTCACTGTTTCATACCCGAAATTCGGATAATTCGCAACACCAAGAAGGAGCTGTGCAACATAAACGAAAGATGGTAGTTTCTTTCATCATCTGAAAGATGATATCTATTCAGGTTTTGCGCCAGGTGCATATGAGTGGCACTAGTTGCAGCTGTCGGAGGGTACATATCAGGTTCGCTTTAAATACGAGCTGTGACGGTTACAAGCGTTAGTTACCTTTGATACCGGAAGTGATGAGTTGATGCTAGTCAAGAATTATCAACACCTCACTGAGTCTGAACGAGGTTTTGTAAAAGGAATGTAGTCACTGTACATGATAGCTGCAAGCAGTGGCCACGAGAATGAACGGTCGCAAGAAGTCTGGCCTCCAGACGGCTACGTGCACCACCGACAGGGAATAAATGGTTCAAATGGCTCTGAGCACTATGGGACTTAACATCTATGGTCATCAGTCCCCTAGAACTTAGAACTACTTAAACCTAACTAACCTAAGGACAGCACACAACATCCAGCCATCACGAGGCAGAGAAAATCCCTGACCCCGCCGGGAATCGAACCCGGGAACCCGGACGTGGGAAGCGAGAACGCTACCGCACGACCAGGGGATGCGGGCTCCGACAGGGAAGACCACCGTGTGCGGCGTATAGATCTGGCGCGTCGTACTGCATCGGCAGCAGCAGTTGAAGCACCAGTATCACCACAGTGACGCAATGAACTGTTACAGATCGATTACTTCAAGAATAGCTCCGAGCCATATGCCCTGTGGCCTGCATTTCGTTGACCCCAAACCAACGCCATTTTGAGATTTCAATGGTGCCAAGCGAAGTGAAAGTAGTTTTCAATGGTAGAGCAGTTACTGCTCATGGCGTGTATCAACGACCCAGCACATACGTTTTAACTCACGAATGCAATTCGCAGATAACGTGGACCTATGTAGAGGAATAATGTAATCCTATGTATAAGAGCCACGTCGGTAGAGAAACGATGCGAAACGGAGGAAAAGTTCAAGATGTTCAGCCCTTGATGCAAAAACTGCAGTGCTTAAACAAAGCACATATTCGATATCACTTCATTCGGGAGGACAACGGTTCAATCCCGCGTCCGGCCATCCTGATTTAGGTTTTCCGTGATTTCCCTAAATCGCTCCAGGCAAATGCCGGGATGGTTCCTTTCAACGGGCACGGCCGACTTCCTTCCCCGTCCTTCCCTAATCCGATGAGACCGATGACCTCGCTGTCTGGTCTCCTTCCCCCCCAAACAACCAATCGATATCACTTGAATATTCGATCAGTGATCAATCACTATAATCAGTCACAATGGTCACGTATGTAACAGAACATACCCAGCCCATTCCAAAATTTGTCCCGAGAGATTTAAGGCAGAAACACCACATTAAGTTAGCCATGGAAACGGCAGATATCAGAATTTTATTTGTCGCAAGACTCCTAAGAAGGTATTATTCACCTACAAATTAGATTATTTACAAAAAGTCATTCACAGTTCTCTGCTATTGATTGCCTATCTGTGACTCTCCGCAAGTGCCGTTAACGAAAGAGCTAGAGACGGTACAAAGGAGAACTGTACTATTCGTCGAGGATTTGCTTAGTTTGCGCTTGAGCGTCACAGAGATGCTCAACGGAGTCCAGATGGAGGTGCAAAAAGAGAAAGCTACGCATCTTGTAGAGCCTTTTTCTCAAAAATTAAATAGCTATGTTTCAATACGAGTCAAGAAAGATATTACTTGTTCCAATATACTTCGGTACATATTTTAAATTAGAGGTCAATGCACCGTATTTTTTTGTCTGTCTGTGAAGAGTACTTTCAACAAATACTGTAGCAATTTTGACACCGTTTTCATTAATAGATACAATGACTGACAAGGCAGGTTTGTGTAAATAATTTATTACCGCTACGCCAGCCAAGTCACCGGCCGTAGATTTTTAGTTTTCCCTGTGCGAAGTCTTTATTTGCATCCCACGGAATGCAAATAAACACAGAAAAAACAAAGAGTATGGTCATCAGCGCATGATGCAGACAGTCCAATATTAAAATAGGACAATCTACCATTAGCCAAGTAAGTGCATTTAAATATCTTGGAAGCACAGTAACTGAAGACTTGAGATGTCAGCAGGAGGTGAAAACTGGAATTGCCATAGCGAAGGAGGCATTCAACAGAAAGAGGAGACTCTTATGTGGAAAATTAGGTAAAGGTCTAAGGAAAAGGCTTGGCAAATGTTTTGTCTGGAGTGTGGCACTATATGGGGCAGAAACATGGACGCTGACATGAGAGGATGAAAAAAGGTTAGAAGCATCTGAGATGTGGATGTGGAGGAGAATGGAGAGAATAAGCTGGATGGAAAGAGTGAGTAATGAGAGAGAATTGGAAAGGGTTGATGAGAGAAGATGTCTGCTGAAGGTTGTAAGAGAAAGGAAAAAGAACTGGTTGGGACATTCATTGAGAAGGGAGTGCTTGCTAGCAGATGCTTTGGAAGGATTGGTTGGTGGGAGAAGACTGAGAGGAAGGAGGAGATACAAGATGATAGACGACATAAAGGGAAGAGGAAATTATGCCGTCCTGAAGAGGATGGCAGAAGACCGGACAGCCTGGAGAACTACCATGTAAAAACCTACCTTTTGGCAGAACACTGATGACAATGTGTGAAGTCGTGGCGAGTAGCTAGTCTGCTACACGATCCAGTCACATTAAGGTTACCACCGACTATGTTCGATGTAAAAGTGCAATAACCATTCACAGATGGCAGGTGGCAGCACAACAAGTGGAGGGTAGGTAAAGCGTGTCGGGGGAACGTGGAAACAGTGCAGTCATTGTCGTGATGTGGAAACGGAGCTATTTATTTGACGTCCAAAAGAACATGATCTTTGAATTTCTGAACAAGGGTGGAATCATTTCCGACACGGCTAAGTTTGCAAACTGTCCGTGTGCGCCATGGTTAAAGTTTACCGTTCATGGCAAAATGGCGCTATCCGAGGCAACTGCAGTGCACCACGGGCAGTAGATGATAGGTGTGAACAGCGACTGCGGAGATGTGTATGGGCGAATAGACCTGCAACTGATGAGCAACTGCCCACCCAGATTAACCAAGGGACTACCAATAGTGTCTTTTCAACGACCGTTCAGCGAATGTTGCTGCATATGGGCCTCCATAGCAGGCGCCTGGTTCATGCACCCACACTAACTGCAGTTCATCGGCGACGAAAGGTGGAATTTTAACATCAGTAGAGCAACTGGACGTCCGCTGAGTGACGACAGATGGCCTTTTCAGATGAATCATGTTTTCTGCTCCATTGGACAGATGGCCGTTGGCGTGTAATGTGTGAAACGTCTGAAAGCAAACAGCCTACAACAATCGTCGGAAGGGTACAGACCAGAGGGCATTTTCTTGTTGGTCTCGTCATTATGGAATGCACAATGGATCCACACAAGAATGCATCTATCCTTGGGTACGTATATGATTCGTGCAGTTTTTTTTTCCTCATCACGATGGCATCTACCAGCAACCTTTCACACAGCTCGCAGTGCATGTGCGTGGTTCGAAGTGCACCAGGATGAGTTTACCGTACTCTCCGGCCCACCAAATTCGCCTGATTTCAGCACAATCGAGAATCCATGAGACCACCTTGATCGGGCTGTTCGCGCCATATATCCTCAACAGAGAAATGTAAAGCAGCTAGCCACGACACTGGAGTTAGCATGGCTACACATTCCTGTCGGTACCTTCCAGAACTTCATTTATTCTCTTCGTGCGCGTCTCGCAGGGTCCGCACTGCAAAGGGTGGTTATTAGGGCTTTTGATAGGGAGTGGAGTCACATTAATATGACTGGACACCGTATAATAAACACGATAACCTTGTTTCCTGCGCACCTTCTCGATTGAAATACACTACTGGCCATTAAAATTGCTACACCACGAAGATGACGTGCTACAGACGCGAAATTTACCGACAGGAAGAAGATGCTGTGATATGAAAATTATTAGCTTTTCAGAGCTTTCACAAAAGGTTGGCGCCGGTGGAGACACCTACAACGTGCTGGCATGAGGAAAGTTTCCAACCGATTTCTCATACACAAACAGCAGTTGAGCGGCGTTGCCTGGTGAAACGTTGTTGTGATGCCTCGTGTAAGGAGGAGAAATGCGTACCGTCACTTTCCCGACTTTGATTAAGGTCGGATTGTAGCCTATCACGATTTTGGTTTATCGCGTCGCGACATTGCTGCTCGCGTTGGTCGAGATCCAATGACTGTTAGCAGAATATGGTTAAAATGGTTCAAATGGCTCTGAGCACTATGGGACTTAACTTCTGAGGTCATCAGTCCCCTAGAATTTAGAACTACTTAAACCTAACTAACCTAAGGACATAACACACATCCATGCCCGAGGCAGGATTCGAACCTGCGACCGTAGCGTCGCGCGGTTCCAGACTGTAGCGCCTAGAACCGCTCGGCCACCCTGGCCGGCTCGGAATATGGGATCGGTGGGTTCAGGAGGGTAATACGGAACGCCGTGCTGGATCCCAACGGCCTCGTATCACTAGCAGTCGAGATGACAGGCATCTTATCCTCATGGCTGTAGCGGATCGTGCAGCCACGTCTCGATCCCTGAGTCAACAGATGGGGTCGTTTACAAGACAACAACAATCTGCACGAACAGTTCGACGACGTTTGCAGCAGCGTGGACTATCAGCTCGGAGACCATGGCTGCGGTTACTCTTGACGCTGCATCACAGACAGGAGCGCCTGCGATGGTGTACTCAACGACGAACCTGGTTGAACGAATGGCAAAACGCCATTTTTTGGGATGAATCCAGGTTATGTTTACAGCATCATGATGGTCTCATCCGTGTTTGGCGATATCGTGGTGAACGCACATTGGAAGCGTGTATTCATCATCGCCATACTGGCGTATCACCCTGCGTGATGGTATGGGGTGCCATTGGTTACACGTCTCGGTCACCTCTTGTTCACATTGACGGCACTTTGAACAATGGACGTTACATTTCAGACGTGTTACGACCCATGGCTCTACGCTTCATTCGATTCCTGCGAAACCCTACATTTTAGCAGGATAATGCACGACCGCACGTTGCAGGTCTTGTACGGGCCTTTCTGGATACAGAAGATGTTCGACTGCTGCCCTGGCCAGCACATTCTCCAGATTTCTCACCAATTGAAAACGTCTGGTTAATGGTGGCCGAGCAACTGGCTCGTCACAATACGCCAGTCACTACTCTTGATGAACGGTGATATCGTGTTGAAGCTGCATGGGCAGCTGTACCTGTACACCCCGTCCAAGCTCTGTTTGACTCAATGCCCAGGCGTGTCGAGGCCGTTATTACGGCCAGAGATGGTTGTCCTGGGTACTGATTTCTCAGGATCTATGAACACAAGTTGCGTGAAAATGTAATCAAATGTCAGTTCTAGTATAATATATTTGTCCAATGAATACCCATTTATCATCTGCATTTCTTCTTGGTGTAGCAATTTTAATGGCCAGTAGTGTAGAAATGGAAGGAAATAAAGTTGCTAACGTGTAATCTCCGCCAAATTCTGTACAGTGTCTTGTGGAATGTAGATGTAGGCATAGAAGTATTGGACAGAGCTATGGAACCCCGCGAGAAATGCATGCCTGTTCATAAATGCGGATCCTAACCAAGCCTACAGGTTGCGGTGCTTTATTTTGCCACGAGCGGTATCTGTGCAATATTCTCAATACGTTGCAAGCGTCAGTCGTGGTCAGAACAGTATTCTGTAGAATGTATTTATGAGTGCATTATCGCGGACGAAAGTGTGTGTTGAGTGATTGTGACAGACGTTCATTGAACAGGTCTACACTGGCAGAAGTCACTGCAGAACAAAATGTCGATCTCGTGAATACTGTCAGCACAACAAAATGTCGATCTCGTGAATACTGTCAGCACAAAAAAAAAAAAAAAAAAAAAAAAAAAAAAAAAAAAAAAAAAAAAATATAAAACACTAAGAGATCTCAATAAGCAGGGAATTCCCGTGCAAGCTAGAATTCCGAAGCCACTTATCGATGATAAAAATGCCCGTACCAGGAAAATGTGATGCTAAAGCCATGAAA
Organism: Schistocerca cancellata; assembly: GCF_023864275.1. NCBI lineage: Eukaryota > Metazoa > Arthropoda > Insecta > Orthoptera > Acrididae > Schistocerca > Schistocerca cancellata. The sequence continues at coordinate 204,705,901 of NC_064629.1, read as the reverse complement.
CCTGGCCTACGCAATAATGGAATAAAGTCAGTTGGTCGGATGAGCTGTGTTTCATACTGTTTCCAACTCCTGGGCGAGTTTTCGTCCCATGAATGAAACATGGCGGAGGTTCACTGATGGTTTGGGCAGCCACATCGCGGTGTTCCAAGGGTAACATCGTTACTCTGGATGATCGCATTACTGCTAAGAATTATGAGACCATTTGGACTGGTCAGATCCATCCCATGGTCCAATATTTGTTCCGTTTTGGTGATGCTGACTTCCAAGACTTCCCTGTTCACACAGGTCGCATCCTCCAAGACTGATTTTGTGAGCACGGGAATGAACTGTCGTATCTTCTCTGACCACTATAGTCGCCATATCTCACCACTGAGTCTCTGTGGTCTGCTTTGGAGAGAAGGGTGCGTGGTCACTGCCCAACACCATAATCGTTACCTGAAATTGCCGCTATCTTTCAGGAAGAATGGTATAACAGTTCCCTGAAAACCTCACTGAACCTGTATTTATCCATTCTGAGACACATGAAAGCTCTTTTGAATGCCAGTGGGTAACAGGTGAAAGTAAAGTGCAACACTCATCTACATCTACGTGATTATTATGCTATTCACAATTAAGTGCCTGACAGAGGGTTCAATGAACCACCTTCAAGCTGTCCCTCTACCATTCGACTCTCGAATGGCATGCAAGAAAAATGAGCACTTAAATTTTGCTGTGTGAGCCCTGATTTCTCTTATTTTATCATGATAATCATTTCTCCCTATGTAGGTGGGTGCCAACAGAATGTTTTCGTAATCGGAGGAGAAAACTGGTGATTGAAATTTCATGAGAAGATCTCGTCGCAACGAAAAACGCCTTTGTCTTAATGATTCCCACTCCAATTCACGTATCATGTCTGTGTCACTATGTCCCCTATTTCGCGATAATACAAAACGTGCTGCCCTTCTTTGTACTTTTTCGATGTCATCCGTCAGTCTCACCTGATGCGTATCCCACACTGCACAGCAGTACTCCAGAATAGGGCGGACAAGCGTAGTGTAAGTAGTCTCTTTGGTAGACCTGTTGCACCTTCTAAGTGTTCTGTCAATGAATCGCAGTCTTTGGTTGGCTCTACCCACAATATTATCTATGTGATCCCTCCAATTTAGGTTATTTGTAATTGTAATCCCTAAGTATTTAGTTGAATTTACAGCCCTCAGATTTGTGTGACTTATCGCGTAGTCGAAATTTAGCTGATTTCTTTTAGTATTCATGTGAATAACTTCGCACTTTTCTTTATTCAGAGTCATTTGCCACTTTTCGCACCATACACATATCTTATCTAAATCATTTTGCAAGTCGTTTTGATCATCTTATGAGTTTACAAGACGGTAAATGACAGCATCATCTGCAAACAATCTAAGACGGCTACTCAGATTGTCTCCTATGTCGTTAATATAGATCAGGAACAATAGAGGGCCTATAACACTTATTTGGGGAATACCGGATATTAATTCTGTTTTACTCGATGACTTTCCGTCTATTACTACGAACTGTGACCTTTCTGACAGGAAATCACGAATCCAGTCGCACAACTGAGGCGATACTCCGTACGCACGCAGTTTGATTAGAAGACGCTTGTGAGGAACGGTGTCGAAAGCCTTCTGGAAATCTAAAAATATGGAATCAATTTGACATCCCCTGTCGATAGCACTTATTACTTCATGAGTACAAAGAGCTAGTTGTGTTTCACAAGAACGATATTTTCTGAATCCATGCTGACTATAAGTCAATAAATCGTTTTCTTCGAGGCACTTCATAATGTTCGAATACAGTATATGTTCTAAAACCCTACTGCAAATCGACGTTAGTGATGTAGGCCTGTAATTCAGTGGATTACTCCTACTTCCCTTTTTGGGTATTGGTGTGACTTGAGCAATTTTCCAGTCTTTAGGTACGTATCTTTCTGTGAGCGAGTGGTTGTATATAATTGCTAAATATGGAGCTATTTTATCAGTATACTCTGAGAGGAACCTGACTGGTATACAATCTGGACCGGAGGCCTTGCCTTTATTAAGTGATTTAAGCTGTTTCGTTACACCGAGGATATCTACTTCTATGTTTCTCATCTTGGCAGTTGTTCTTGATTGGAATTCAGGAATATTTACTTCGTCTTCTTTGGTGAAGGAGTTTCCGAAAACCGTGTTTAATAACTCTGCTTTAGTGGCACTCTCATCAGTGACTTCACCGTTGTTATCGCACAGTTAAAGTATTGATTGTGTCTTGCCACTGGTGTGCTTTATCTATGACCAGAATCTCTTTGGGTTTTCTGCCAGATTTCGAGTCAGAATTTCGATGTGGAAATTATTAAAAGCATCTCGTATTGAAGTACGTGCCATATTTCCAACTTCTGTAAAACTTTGCCAATCTTGGTGATTGATACTGAAATTACTGTGCCGCACAACGTGTGGCAAGTGTATGATCCTGTGATTATGATAGTTATAGAATAAAATGTAAGTAATATGTGAGTAAAGATTTACTCATTTGAGGCTGTTGTTCAGAGACTTGAGTTTTTTTCAGTTTTTACTGAGAGTATTTCTTCCCTCGTGAGCTTTTATGCTGTCGGAATCGGAGAAAAAGGACAGCTTACAGGTATGAGCTGAGCTGTGAAAACTAGGCACATCCTCTAGAAATTCAGAGCACAGAGTTATTTTTATCATTATAGATTTTATTTTAGTTCATGTGATTGCATCAGTAAAAGAAAAAATAAATAGCAGCTACTCAGGTTTCAGTAATACGGCATAATGATCCTTCTCATACGTCAATACCTGACATAAATCACGATAATGAAGGCAGTATGCTTCCGTAACCATGTATCTAAGGTTAGCGTCTAGACAGTCACATGCAGAATTTATAGATGAGAGACTGTGGAATCATAACTTCTCCTCTATCGTATTGTATAAACAGAAACACCTCTCGTCAGGGAAGCAGCTTATCCGACAAAATAACGAATTAAGGCACTAGAAGAACGTCAGAGCATATATTATGGAGTTCCCCACTCTAATCGCGTCCTTGATACACAACTGTGGAACTCCGGATGCAGGACAGCAGGCAACCTTCTCGCTGGCATTTGTGGCTCTACATCTATATCTCAGATCTCTATGGCCCTGTTGTCACATGAAGAGTGTAAAAAAATACCTCAAATATATTTACAAAACTTTTGTTTCCCGTGCTTAACTTACTTTCACGAAAATTTAAGCGCAGATGCATTCTAAAATATAGGAATGTTTGTAGATTGCCTCCTTAGGCTACTGCACATGATTCTTGGCAAATAACAGTGTGTGCCGGGAGAGAAAAAGGAAACAGGCGCTGTCGTATCCGTGAAATATTATCGAAAGTGTTAATCAAGAGTTTGTATTTGTAGAAGCTTCCTGTTCTCAAACACAAAAATTTTTATTGCATTATAAATGTAGAAGCGTGGAAGCATACGGACATTCGGACAATTTGCCTTTGTAGCTTGTCCAAAAATGAATTATCTCTCAAATAAATACACAAGCTGAAAGTATTGGAAGAATTTGGGGTCGATAAGAAAACAATTCAAATTATCAAACAGACGCTAACAAACAGTAAGGCCAAAGTTAAATTTATGGGTGAAATTTCAAGGAAGTTCGAAATTAAAACAGGTGTTAGACAAGGTGATGGTTTATCCCCAATCCTCTTCAACTGCGTACTGGAAAAGATATTGAGAATATGGAAAGAAGAACTCAAAGGCACCAAGAATGACATCAGAATTGGAACAAAAAAAGAAAAAAATAGAAGTGGACTGTTTAGCTTTTGCAGACGATCTGGCAATAATTACAGAAAACGAAGAAATAGCTCAGAACTACTTGGAGAAACTACAAGAAGTTTCGGCCAGAGCTGGACTGCAGATTTCATTTGAAAAAACCGTGTATATGTCTAATCATAGAAATAACAAGAAAAATCTTATTACTAAATACGGCAATATTAAGAGAGTAGAAAAATTTAAGTATTTAGGTAAAATAATTCAAGTGAATGGTTTAGACAAGAGTGCAAACCAGGCGAGAGCAAGGAAAATGGAATTTGCTTTTCAAAAAACCAAAGACATATATAACAAAAAAAACATTTCGATTCAAGCTAAATTAAGACATTATAAAACTGTCATTAGACCAGAATGCCTGTATGCATCGGAGTGCCTAACTCTTAACAAAAAGGGGGAAATAGAAAACATGGAAAAGAAAGAAAGGAAAATTTTGAGAAAAATATTAGGACCGAGAAAGATTGGGGAAGAGTACAAGCTAAAGAGTAATAAGGAAATATACAAAACTATTGAGAAAGTGAGTGAGGCAATGCGTAAACGCAGACTAACGTTTTATGGTCACCTGTCGAGGATGGATGGAAACAGACTAACAAGAAAAGTGTTTGAACATAGTAACAGGAACGAAAAAACCAACAATAAATGGATACAGATGGTGAAAAAGGATTTGGCCTATTTTAATGTCACCCGTGAGTCAATCACGGACAGGGAAAAGTTTAGACAAATAGTGAACGAAATTAAGTGTTTTCCAGAAGAAACGAAACTAAAGAATAATAACAGGAAATGGTCGGAAGAGCGGAGGAGGAAACACTCGAAAATGATGAGGAAATATTGGGAAGAGAGAAAAAAAGATCAAAAAGCCGGGCAAGTGAATTGTTGAACGTGGTCCAAAGATGGCCGAAATCGAAAGAAGAAGAAGAAGACACAAACTGGGCGTTTCGGGCGCCGTGATTTTGATATATGGCGTGAAGCACTTAAAGCTGAAAAAATCTAAGCATGCATTGCATGAAGAGGAACAAAGTAATCGCTGGTTTAAAAGTATTGATAAAGTTGGAATTTTACGAGAAAGATACTGTAGTGGTCGTCACTCAATGTAAGTAGTAAATAAGTTTCCTAAATTACGTAAAGTAAATAGAAATAAAAGTGTGTTCAAATGAATGACAGCCACAAATAATCATATGTTTGAGACTGTTGTTTCCAGTCGCCTATAGTCTACGGCACTTGTAATGGAGCATATTATTCAAGTACTTTTTTCTGAACTGTGATTCCGCAGTAAAATTCTGAAGTGCTCCATGAATCATTACCTGCATTTCAATCAGATTATTGGCTAGGTGGCATAATCTGAATAAGGAGGTCTGTGGGACAATCTCATGGCGTTTTTTCTTTCTAAAGACAATTTCCTATATATTAGTACACATTTGCTTTTATTTTATGAATACTTCTATAATCATGTAAGACTCTTTCTCTGACTGCAGTTGCAATTCGCAAAACACAGGAGTGCGAAATGAAATGCAACGAGTGACCACCTTGTTTTACATTTTGAATTGTAGGTGCTTAACACTTTCTCGCACGACCCTACGTCTTCCACTAGTTTTAAACACACTGTCTGGTCTAAAGACTCCGGACTCTTGTTAGTGGACATTAATATGGGGTGTGCCCACCCTTCACCTTTATGATGGGCTGAACTCTGCTGGGGACACTTGCAGTGGGATGTCTGAATGTCCACGGAGGAATGGTAGCCCGCTCTTCCTCAAGAACCAAAACCAGAGAAGATAGTGATTTTATTTCTCCCTTTAAGTATACTCCTGGAAATGGAAAAAAGAACACATTGACACCGGTGTGTCAGACCCACCATACTTGCTCCGGACACTGCGAGAGGGCTGTACAAGCAATGATCACACGCACGGCACAGCGGACACACCAGGAACCGCGGTGTTGGCCGTCGAATGGCGCTAGCTGCGCAGCATTTGTGCACCGCCGCCGTCAGTGTCAGCCAGTTTGCCGTGGCATACGGAGCTCCATCGCAGTCTTTAACACTGGTAGCATGCCGCGACAGCGTGGACGTGAACCGTATGTGCAGTTGACGGACTTTGAGCGAGGGCGTATAGTGGGCATGCGGGAGGCCGGGTGGACGTACCGCCGAATTGCTCAACACGTGGGGCGTGAGGTCTCCACAATACATCGATGTTGTCGCCAGTGATCGGCGGAAGGTGCACGTGCCCGTCGACCTGGGACCGGACCGCAGCGACGCACGGATGCACGCCAAGACCGTAGGATCCTACGCAGTGCCGTAGGGGACAGCACCGCCACTTCCCAGCAAATTAGGGACACTGTTGCTCCTGGGGTATCGGCGAGGACAATTCGCAACCGTCTCCATGAAGCTGGGCTACGGTCCCGCACATCGTTAGGCCGTCTTCCGCTCACGCCCCAACATCGTGCAGCCCGCCTCCAGTGGTGTCGCGACAGGCGTGAATGGAGGGACGAATGGAGACGCGTCGTCTTCAGCGATGAGAGTCGCTTCTGCCTTGGTGCCAATGATGGTCGTATGCGTGTTTGGCGCCGTGCAGGTGAGCGCCACAATCAGGACTGCATACGACCGAGGCACACAGGGCCAACACCCGGCATCATGGTGTGGGGAGCGATCTCCTACACTGGCCGTACACCACTGGTGATCGTCGAGGGGACACTGAATAGTGCACGGTACATCCAAACCGTCATCGAACCCATCGTTCTACCATTCCTAGACCGGCAAGGGAACTTGCTGTTCCAACAGGACAATGCACGTCCGCATGTATCCCGTGCCACGCAACGTGCTCTAGAAGGTGTAAGTCAACTACCCTGACCAGCAAGATCTCGGGATCTGTCCCCCATTGAGCATGTTTGGGACTGGATGAAGCGTCGTCTCACGCGGTCTGCACGTCCAGCACGAACGCTGGTCCAACTGAGGCGCCAGGTGGAAATGGCATGGCAAGCCGTTCCACAGGACTACATCCAGCATCTCTACGATCGTCTCCATGGGAGAATAGCAGCCTGCATTGCTGCGAAAGGTGGATATACACTGTACTAGTGCCGACATTGTGCATGCTCTGTTGCCTGTGTCTATGTCCCTGTGGTTCTGTCAGTGTGATCATGTGATGTATCTGACCCCAGGAATGTGTCAATAAAGTTTCCCCTTCCTGGGACAATGGATTCACGGTGTTCTTATTTCAATTTCCAGGAGTGTATGAGCCGCTATGGACTATTTCTCCTTTTTTCTTCCACATTTTTTGACAATCCTCCTTGTTTCTTTCTTCTTTCTTCTGTCCACGAGGCTCAAGACTTTGTCTTCGGTTTTTCATGGAAACCATTGGAATCTTGCACTTTTTTATCTTTTTATTTTATTTATTTATTTATTTATTTTTTTTTGAGTGGCATTTGTTCTCCAATACCATGTGCTGTAATTTTGAGGTCGTCCACGTGCCATCCACGTGCCATCCAACATCATTGTACGATGTGTTATCCACTTTTAATTTAGCAAAGTAAGTGAACGCAGGCGATACAGACACATTTTTGTGTATATTTATACCTGTATATATTAACTATTTACTCCATGTACTTATAAACATTTCGAAAAAAGTTAATTATACAGAAATGGTAATACACATTAAGGCAAAAAACGACGCACCACGAAGGAATTATCCTGATCGGATGGAAATCGGTAAATGCTATGTACATGTGCAGATAAACAACTGATTACAATCTCAGAAAAATGGATGATTTATGTAAGAGAAGGAGCTTCACAAATTGTACAAGTCAATATCGCGTTAATCCATCGCTGGCCTTTATGCAAGAAGTTATTCGGCTTGGCATTGATTGATGGAGTTGTATGTCCTCCTGAGGTTCAAATGGTTCAAATGGCTCTGAGCACTATGGGACTTAACAGCTATGGTCATCAGTCCCCTAGAACTTAGAACTACTTAAACCTAACTAACCTAAGGACATCACACAACACCCAGTCATCACGAGGCAGAGAAAATCCCTGACCCCGCCGGGAATCGAACCCGGGAACCCGGGCGTGGGAACCTCCTGAGGTATATTGTGGAAGTTCTCAATAGGGGATAAATCCGGCGACTTTGTTAAGCACGAAGACAAGCAGTAGAAACTCTCACCGTGTGTGGGCGGCCATTATCTTGCTGAAATGCAAGTCCAGGATGGCTTGTCATGAAGGGCAACAAAAGGGGGCGTAGAATATCGTCGACATACCGCTGCTCTGTAAAGCTGCCGCGAATGACAGCCAATGGGGCCCTGCTATGAAAAGAAATGTCATCCCAGACAATCACTCCTGGCTGTCAGGCAGTATGGTGGGCGATAGTCAGTTTTGTATCCCACCGATTTCCAGGGCGTCTTCAGACGCACCGTCGACCTGAAATCTCATTGACTTGAGCAGAATTGTCTTCAGTATTGAGTCTCGCTTTGAAGTCAGCCCCGATGACCAGCAAAGTCGTGTCTGAGAGCGCACTTGGTACAACGACGATATTCTACGCCAAGCACGGCAAGCCATGCTGGGCTTACATTTCAGTAACCTAATGCACTTCTGCACATGGCGAGAGTTTCTGTTGCTTGTCTTCGTCCTTGCCAAACTCTACCTTAGCCAGAAAGGTCACCGGATCTCTCTCCAACTGAGAACATGTGGAGCTTTATGGGCAGGGCTCTGCAACCAGCTCGGGATTTTGGGATACAGCACGCCAGTTGAACAGAATCTGGCACGATGTCCCACAGGAGAACATCCAACAACTCTGTCAATTAATTTCAGGTCGAATAAATGCTTGCATAAAGACCAGAGGTATACCAACGCGTTATTGAACTGCTCAATTTGTGAAGCTCTTCCTCTTGATTAAATAATCCAATTATACTGAAATCGTTATCATCTGTTTGTCTGTACGTCCAAATCGCATGTAGTGATTTCCGTACAATTCGGATAATCCCTTCGTAAAACGTCGTTTTTTGTCGTAGAGTGTACTTCAGTTTATATTCAATGTTGACAAAATTTCTGTTTTTCAGGAACACTTCCCTCTCAACTGCAAGTCTGCATTTTATATCCTCTTTACTTCGGCCAGCATCAGATTTTTCCCCAGCCAAATAGCAAAACTCGTCTACTACTACCACGGCCGACTCCTCTTCCCGTCGTTGTCACATCCGAGCTTCTGCTCCGACCCTTCCTACCTCGTCGTCGATGGATATTAGACATAATTATTTTTTTACCCTTTGTAAACTGCAGTATAATTCTTCCCCCTTCATGTGAGAATCACGTGCTCTCTTCCTACCTTACCAATTTAATGATGTTACTCTATATACAACACACGCTGTTGTTAGCAACGTAAAAGAAAAGCTTCATAAGTACTCAACATACTATAAGTAGCCCAGCTATTTCTGACCTCTGCCGTACTACCTTGCCGTACCTTTTAAAATCTGTACGTAATACACTTAAAGGCCTGCCTATTAGCGACTTTTGTTTGTATATTCGAGCACCACTGACACAAATACATTGCGTCTGGAAAGTCGATGTGCACTGGACTACGGGCTACGGATGAAGAGTGCGTTGGAAGTTCGAAACAAAGTTGGCTGAACTGTTTTCTTCGTACATAAGCGATTGTTTTCTAATTCTTTCTACTTTTGCGTAACGTTTAACTATTTGTTTGGCCAGTTAGTGAATTATTTTATTGTTCGGTTCATAATTTGAGCGATTATCGTAATGATGTGGAACGGGTCATTTTAAATTCACCTTACACATTCATATGTAAATATGGCTATATGCTGATCATCTACTTTTTTCTTCTACTGTTGTGAGATAATAATTCCTCTCCAGCACCTTTGTATTATAAATTGAAGCAGTTGTCAATGAGAACCGTTTTCAGTTTGTTTTTCAGTTAATTTTGCTGTGTGTCAGACATTTTGTAGCATTGGGTATGTGATGAAAAATTTTGGTGGCAGGTAGGTGCACCCCTTTTGTGCTAAAATCATCTTTAATGCTGACTAGTGAATGCCACTTTTTCTTCTGGTATTCTAATTGCGTACATACATGAACTGCAGTGAATTGTTTACAACAAACTTCATCAGGAAATAAATATATCTTGAAGCATTTGTCAAAATGACTAACTCCTTAAACAGATGCCTGGAAGACGATTGTGGGTGAGCATCACATATTGTTCTTGCAACACGTTTTTGAGCAATGAACACTTTCCTTCTTAGAGCTACCCCAGCATTATTCCACTCGATATTACTGAATGAAAATACGCAAAATACGTCAACTTACTGATTTTTCTCTTCTCAAGATTTGCAATGATTCTAAGTGCAAATGTTCCAAAATGTGTTTCTTTTATCAATTTAAATTCTCATCACTATTGAAACTTAAAATTTTTGACGTTTCCGCTCTAGTTATTATTTACTCGTCAAGTGTAGTGTAGTAACACCAGATGTGTAGAAATGAGCATACTGTGTCTCTATGGAACTGAGAGTGAGACCATTCGCAAAAAACTTCTCAATAACACTTTTAAGAACATTATTTATCATTTCTTCTGTTGCTGTATATATGTTTGGACTGATGTGTTATCCACAAAAAGGACTAATTCCGCTTCTTGTGTGTTAGACGGAAGGTCGTTTACGTACATGAAAAGCAATAGTGTGCCAAAGACTGAGCATTGTGGAGCCCCGTAAATGATTTATCCCTTGTCAGAAGGATCTCCCTTGCTTACATTGGTGGAGTTATTAAGTATAACTTTCTGCATTCTGTTATAATTGGCGAGCGAAAAGTATCCGTTCGATATACGTACAGTCCAGAATCGGTATGCCAATCAGGCAAAATCACCGTGACCAACGAGGCAACTCTACAAACGACGCACCTGGTTGAAGACACCTGTTTGCTAAAACAATCTGAAGAAGTCCGTAACTTCCTGATGCACATCCTCGTCCGACAGGACTCGATCCCCCTTCATGGCCTTTTTTTAATGGACCGATGGCATGATAGTCACATGTGGAGAAATCAGGAGTATAGGGCGGGGGCTCGAGTGTTTCTCTCTTGTGTTGATGCAACGTCTACGCTTACGAAATTTGCCGGGACGTGCGTTATCATGAAACAGCAGCACCGCTTTGTGCACAGTTCCACAATGGTGGTTTTCAACAGATATGCTCTCCCTCAAACAAAAACTTTTTAATCGGCCCTTACTGTTAGATGCGACGTTATCCATTGGTTTGCTGTACCACCACTTCCATGGAACCTTAATTTATCCAGGAGAATTTTGTGATTCACACAGTAAAATGCCGTAGATAGGTCCCAGAAAATATCAGCTGGTGCTATTTTGTTTCTTAGTATTTTTAAAATTTGGTGAGTGAATGTTTAAATGGCATTCTGTGTTGAATAACTCTTCTGGAATCTACATTGAAATTTACTGAGGATATTATTGTTGCTCAGGTGTGATACTGATCCAGAACACATGATCTGCTAAAAATTTTGGAAAATGATGTCAACAGTGAAGCGGGGTGGTAGTTATTGACATCTCTCCTATCTCCTTTTTTATAGAGAGATTTAACAATGGAATGTTTCAGTCTCTCTGGAGAAATTTCCTGACTTAGTCATGCATTGCGTGTTTCAGAAAACGCAGCACTTATTGAATGGGAACAAGTCTTCAGTGCTCTGTTTAGAACCCTATCAAATGCAGATGAGTTTTTATTTCTGGGAGACTATACAACTTTCTTAATTTTAGAAGGAGAAGTTGGTGACACATTCATATAACTGAATTATGTGAATTGTTTGCTCAACCTACTCTTCTGAATTTCTCTTGAACTTTTTGTACCTGCATTTTCTATTACATTTATAAAAATACCTACTGCCTATGACTGATCAGTAATATTTATTTTTATTTATTTATGCATTTATTTTACCTGGCAAGATTAGGGCCTTCAGGCCCTCTCTTACACCTAACCAGGCATACTCAGATTCAACAAATTTCAGTTTCTACAGAACATTAAGGACATATAACATGTTATACAGTATTAATGTTACAGAAAAAAATTAGAGATTATAAAAGTAGTACAATGATAATTATAACAATCAAAAAGTAATTATAACAATAAGAATAGTCCATCATTTTGAATTAATAGTTATGTTACCCTGTTATTTAGCTTGTTGTCCTGTCTCTCGTTTTGATACTCCATATATGCTTAAGTTTGTTTTCGGAATTACTGATTTTTGATATAATGTGCATGTTGCTTGAATTATTAATAACTTTTATCAGTAATTCTGAGTAGCTTTTGTAGTGTGCAACTATTGCAGGATCTTTATTTGTTCTAGACAACAGATATAATGCCATTTTCCTTTCTCAAGATACTTTAATCCGTCTACTGATCCATGATTTTTTACACGCCTCTTTAATATCCTTATGTGGAAAGCTATTTTCAAATAACGATATTAGTTTCTCATGTAACAGATTAAATTTTACGTCAAAATTTGGATCATTATTAATTTTATCCAAGGTCATCTCTTCTAAACTATTCTTAAAAATATTTGTCCTGGAATGATTAATTAATCTGTCTGATTTCCACTGAGCAGTATGTATAATATAAGGCACTATCTCGTTTATCCTAACTAACTGTGCATCATGTTCAAAGAGAGCATTTGTTACTGTGTATATAGCTACTTTCTTGTGTTAGGCTTCACAAGGAAAACATTATCAATTATGATCCCACTGCCTTAATCCACCCCAGCTGAAAAATTAATTATTGAGATTACATTCTAAGATCCAAACAAGGTTTCCAGATTGTTTTTCCTATCAGAAAATCTACATTGGAAGCACCACAGACTATTAACTGCTTGCTGCTGTCCGACAGATAGCATAGTAAGAAATCGATATTCCTCATAAAAAGTCCAAACTTTCTCAGTGTGGATTTATACTAGTGAACTATTCTTCAGTATTAATTTACAAGCACAAAATTCGCTCAGTGTTAGATGCCGAAGTAGGTGGAAGGCCACGTAAACTAAACGAACAGAAGTTGTTGGATATATACGAGGGCAGTTCAATAAGTAATGCAACACATTTTTTTTCTGAAACAGGTGTTGTTTTATTCAGCATTGAAATACACCAGGTTATTCCCCAATCTTTTAGCTACACAACAATATTTTTCAACGTAATCTCCATTCAATGCTACGGCCTTACGCCACCTTGAAATGAGGGCCTGTATGCCTGCACGGTACCATTCCACTGGTCGATGTCGGAGCCAACGTCGTACTGCATCAATAACTTCTTCATCATCCGCGTAGTGCCTCCCACGGATTGCGTCCTTCATTGGGCCAAACATGTGGAAATCCGACGGTGCGAGATCGTGGCTGTAGGGTACATGAGGAAGAACAGTCCACTGAAGTTTTGTGAGCTCCTCTCGGGTGCGAAGACTTGTGTGAGGTCTTGCGTTGTCATGAAGAAGGAGAAGTTCGTTCAGATTTTTATGCCTACGAACACGCTGAAGTCGTTTCTTCAATTTCTGGAGAGTAGCACAATACACTTCAGAGTTGATCGTTTGACCATGGGGAAGGACATCGAACAGAATAACCCCTTCAGCGTCCCAGAAGATTGTAACCATGACTTTACCGGCTGAGGGTATGGCTTTAAACTTTTTCTTGGTAGGGGAGTGGGTGTGGCGCCACTCCATTGATTGCCGTTTTGTTTCAGGTTTGAAGTGATGAACCCATGTTTCATCGCCTGTAACAATCTTTGACAAGAAATTGTCACCCTCAGCCACATGACGAGCAAGCAATTCCGCACAGATGGTTCTCCTTTGCTCTTTATGGTGTTCGGTTAGACAACGAGGGACCCAGCGGGAACAAACCTTTGAATATACCAACTGGTGAACAATTGTGACAGCACTACCAACAGAGATGTCAAGTTGAGCACTGAGTTGTTTGATGGTGATCCGTCGATCATCTCGAACGAATGTTTTCGCACGCTCCGCCATTGCAGGAGTCACAGCTGTGCACGGCCGGCCCGCACGCAGGAGATCAGACAGTCTTGCTTGACCTTGCGGCGATGATGACACACGCTTTGCCCAACGACTCACCGTGCTTTTGTCCACTGCCAGATCACCGTAGACATTCTGCAAGCGCCTATGAATATCTGAGATGCCCTGGTTTTCCGCCAAAAGAAACTCGATCACTGCCCATTGTTTGCAACGCACATCCGTTACAGACGCCATTTTAACAGCTCCGTACAGCGCTGCCACCTGTCGGAAGTCAATGAAACTATACGAGACGAAGCGGGAATGTTTGAAAATATTCCACAAGAAATTTCCGGTTTTTTCAACCAAAATTGGCCGAGAAAAAAAAGTGTTGCATTACTTATTGAACTGCCCTCGTATAATTCTATGAAACAGAGCCCGGTAAAATCGCTGTGCAATTTGATCCAAGGAAAATATTGCCTTGCAGTCGAGCATAAAGCGGTTAGGCAAACATTTAAATTGTTCCCTTATAAAGTGATACCAGAGCAACAATTGAAAGATGCGGATCATGAAAAGGAAATCCATTACTACAAATAGATTATATCTTTTATTGAGATGAATACCGTTGGTATTATTGATATCACATTCCATACAGACGAGGCCTGGTTACACCTTTCTAGTACAGTTAACACACAAAATACACGATTGCGGTAAACGTCCTGTGCTTGAAACACCGTTGCATCATCAGAAAACTGGAGTGTGGTCGGCAATATCCAGACGGTGCGATACTAGACCTTTATCTTTTGGAGAAATCGTGGGCAGTGGACGTTATTGTTTAACTATCCACGATTTCATTGGTCAGCTGAAGGAAGACGAAACCAAAGTACTCATGGTTTCAACAAGACGGCGCTGCTGCGCGCACAGTTAACATTTTGCGTCTTCTAAAAGAATTTTTTGGAGAATGTGTCATCTTGAAAAACATATGCCCACGTCTCTCGCCGGACCTTGCTTCACTTCACAATTTTTATTTGGGCAGCGGCAAAATCTTTAAAGTATAGCAATCGCTCATCCACGTTTTTTGACTTTAAAACTGAAATAACTGCGCAAGTGAAAATCATATCACAGTCAGATCTTCAGAATGTGTTTTTCAATAAAATTAAGCGGGTTCGCACTTGTATATTCGGCCGTAGACTTTATTTCCGACATATCTTGTAACTGCGCAGCAGCTTTGCGAACACCCTGTATATTAAAATGTGCACTGCACAAAGACCAGCTACCAGTACTCACTGGTAAAACTGCGAAATTCGCGGTAGTTACCTGCAATACAGATTATGCGTGTCTGCCGCCAACTGTCACAGGGCATCCTGCTAGAAAACTGTGATTGCTATTTAGTGTAAAGCACTAGTGACATTTTTACGATTGTGTTATCGTTTTTCTGTTTGTCTTCCGACATACTTGTTGCTGTCTATTAAATTAAAAAAAATTATGTCCATGTAAACCAGACACTACATATCTGATGTGAAGAGAACAGGAGTGCTTCAAAGTTACGGTGGGTTGCAAAAATAGTGTCTAGCTTATTTTCGTAATCATATTAACAGCCCACAAATGGACTTCAGTTAGCTTTTTCAAAATGGATCTAGGCTCTTATGCTCTAAAATAGCAGATTTCAATGAGAAGAAAAATACCTGATAAGCAATTGCAAAGTATAAATGATTTTTAAACGAAGAGTTTGGTGTTATTCTCATGGCGGGTTGAGTGACACCACAACTGAAAGCTTCGGTGAGATATCAGGTAATTCATCAGTTGTTAAAATCAGTTTGAGAAAAATTTGGCCTTCATATTGGGAATCATAGCCAGGGTGGAGTATGTTGCACGCAGTATCTGTGACTTACCTTATTATCGAAACAGAAGCCCTGCACATTGCACTACAATAAACATTAAGATACTTCATCAGATGACACGTGCTGTCTATGTTCGATTATCTCGCGAACAACGACAACGTCATTTTCATTCTCATGTGACAGGTTTATATGATAAGCCACAACCCTGTTCCTCAGTACCGTAGAAAGCTGCATAGACAGCTCTCCTTATAATGGGAAATTGAATCTGCTGAACACTTAGCCATCAGTCAAGACAGGATAGCATTTAGTAAACCTGCATCAGCAGGAAACTACTTGGAGATGGTACCAATTTGACGGGCCCACTCTATCCACATAACGCCGGTTAGCACCCACAATTGCTTATGTTGTTGTTGTTGTGTGGTCTTCAGTCCTGAGACTGGTTTGATGCAGCTCTCCATGCTACTCTATCCTGTGCAAGCTTCTTCATCTCCCAATACCTACTGCAACCTACATCCTTCTGAATCTGCTTAGTGTATTCATCTCTTGGTCTCCCCCTACGATTTTTACCCTCCACGCTGCCCTCCAATACTAAATTGGTGATCCCTTGATGCCTCAGAACATGTCCTACAAACCGATCCCTTCTTCTGGTCAAGTTGTGCCACAAACTTCTCTTCTCCCCAATCCTATTCAATACTTCCTCATTAGTTATGTGATCTACCCATCTAATCTTCAGCATTCTTCTGTAGCACCACATTTCGGAAGCTTCTATTCTCTTCTTGTCCAAACTATTTACTGTCCATGTTTCACTTCCATACATGGCTACACTCCATACAAATACTTTCAGAAATGACTTCCTGAAACTTAAATCTATACTCGATGTTAACAAATTTCTCTTCTTCAGAAACGCTTTCCTTGCCATTGCCAGTCTACATTTTATATCCTCTCTACTTCGACCATCATCAGTTATTTTGCTCCCCAAATAGCAAAACTCCTTTACTACTTTTAGTGCCTCATTTCCTAATCTAATTCCCTCAACATCACCCGACTTAATTCGATCCCACGTTTAATTCAGCAATATCAGTCCTCAGTTGTAAATAAGAAATATCACTTTATTTCATCCTTTGAGACATGATAATTAATCAGCAGTTCGTCGCTTTTCCTGACAACTTTTTTAAATTGATGTACATGAGTTTCAACCTCTTCGCGAATTAACTAACGCTAAACTATTCTAAGGATATCCAGGGAAGTTGCCCAATAGTTAAGACGCGATCAAATCATTTTTGCCCTTTCTGGTTAATACTTCTTCTCTTATAACAGCATATTGGAAGCTTTGTTGCCGGCCGGGATGGCCGAGCGGTTCTAGGCGCTTCAGTCTGGAACCGCGCGACCGTTACGGTCGCAGGTTCGAATCCTGCCTCGGGCATGGATGTGTGTGATGTCCTTAGGTTAGTTAGGTTTAAGTAGTTGTAAGTTCTAGGAGACTGATGACCTCAGCAGTTAAGTCCCTTAGTGCTCAGAGCCATTTGAACCATTTGGAAGCTTTGTTCGAGTGCGCTAATCGAATACTGCCGGAGACTTACATGCGGCAAAATGATAATATAATGGTCAGGTAATAAGGGCAATGAGAAAGAACAGAATCGCACCGAGCGAGGTGGCGCAGTGGTTAGACACTGGACTCACATTCGGGAGGACGACGGTTCAATCCCGCGTCCGGCCATCCTGATTTAGGTTTTCCGTGATTTCCCTAAATCGCTCCAGGGAAATGCCGGGATGGTTCCTTTCAAAGGGCACGGCCGACTTCCTTACCCGTCCTTCCCTAATCCGATGAGACCGATGACCTCGCTGTCTGGTCTCCTTCCCCGAAACAACCAACCAACCAAAGAACAGAATCAATAAGAAAAACTAAGAATCAACATTTACCTGTCTTGACAGCGAGTTTCTGTGTTGCAAAATACAGTACACTATTTTCATGAATGCCTTAGGATCAAAATGATCTAACCATACAAGGTTGTTTGTGCTTTGTACGTAGGTGCATAGAGTTAACGCCGAAGAGAGCTATGTTAGTCTTGACACGCCAGTGATGCAGTTTCCAACGATACAGACTGGATGCGAAAAGACTATGGAGAGTACTAGTGGAGAGTAAAGACGGAAAAAAACCGACCGGTTGAAACCGAAACCGGTATTTTACTTCTGAACAACTGGTATTTTTCAGGAGTATTTTAATTCTTACTAATTAGCCGAGTAGAGAAGCGAAATATCAGTTCGCCATAGCATTAGAGCTAAATTTTTCCATTTTTAAATAAACATTTTTTAAAAAAATCGTAAAATTTGCAACGGTTTGAAACATTGCGTTATTATAGAAAATAGGAAAAGCGATCAGTGCTATTTTAATACGAGGGTGAGTCAAATGAAAACCTTAAATTTGTAATAACAAATCGAAATTTCGCGCCGTTGTCCTGTAAGTGGTAAACATGCTACAAACAGCGTGCAAAATGGCCTGTAGGTTGCAGCATAGTGCAGATGCACACATACCGTCGCAGTGTCAGTATAAAGGTGGCCGCCCCACTTGCGACTTGCACCAGGGAAGAACAGCGTTCTGTTATTCGGTTTCTGCGTAGTGAAGGTGTGAAACCTATTGAAATTCATCGACGAATGAAGGTTCAGTACGGTGATGCATGTTTGTCACAGCAGCAAGTCTACGAATGGAGTAGGAAGTTTGCAAATGGTGTGACTTCAGTGGAAGATGCTCCTCGTCCAGGTCAGGCGCAACGAGTTGTGACTCCACAGAACATTGCAGCAGTTGAAGCCATAGTGAAAGAAAACCGCCGAGTGACACTGAATGACATTGCAACATGTTTACAGATTAGTGATGGTTCAGCACACCACATTGTGCATGATGTGCTTCATTTTCACAAAGTGTCTGCTAGATGGGTTCCACGGCAGCTGACTCCTGAAATGAGAGAACGACATGTTGATGCTTGTGAAGAACTTCTTCGCCGCTTTGAACGAGGAGGTGATGGCTTCCTTGCAAGAATCGTTGCTGGGGACGAAACCTGGGTTCACTTCCACCAACAGGAAACGAAGAGAGTGAGCAAGGAATGGCGCCATTCCTCATCACCAAAACCAAAGAAGTTTCGAACAGAACCATGAGCAGGGAAGGTTATGTTGACTCTCTTTTGGGACGATAAAGGCGTCATTTTGGAGCATTACATGCCTAGAGGGACCACTGTCACCAGTGCATCATACACAGATCTCCTAAAAAATCATCTACGGCCTGCAATCAAATCAAAGCGACGTGGATTGCTTTCAGCAGGTGTCCTTTCGAAACATGACAGTGCAAGGCCCCACACTGCCCGTACAACAGTTGCAACAATCACATACCTGCAGTTTGAGTGTCTTCCTCATCCACCATACTCACCAGACCTTGCCTCAAGTGATATCCATATGTTTGGACCACTCAAAGACGCAATGGGAGGAAAGAAGTTCTGTTCTGATGAAGAGGTACGCCACGCAGTGCATGAATGGTTGCGCGGACTACCAAATGAATTTTTTTCTAAAGGGATTTATGCACTTCGTAAGCACTGGAGGACTTGGATTGAGCGTGGGGGAGATTATGTTGAAAAGTGATACAGCTTTGTACCACTTCTGCACAATAAATAATATTTAAAAAAATATTTAAGGTTTTCATTTGACTCACCCTCGTAGTAATGCCGACAGAAACGATCAACAAACACATGGAATAAGAACTTGTACAGCATTGCTGAGACAGTAGTGTCCCTGTTGACGTGTGTCGTGGCTTAAGATACGCGTGTACGTGCATTGTGCAAGACTTTCCCCCTCCTGGCCTAGATGGTAGTTTCGAGCTGTCGTGCCGGACATCCGCCCACTGCAGGCCCATTGCAGAGTGGCACCAACCCTAGTCTGGAAATATTGTTACAAAGTGATCCAGCAATGAAGTAAACTGCTTCATTTACTTTAAAATATGAAAAATCTGTCTGCCATTTCCATGAAATAATGGAAGAGGAAGTAAATTATGATAACAGTAATAAATTAAAAACTTAGCAATTCATTCACAGTATACAATAAAAATAGAGAGTACAATCTGATCTGCTGCCTGCGTCTACATAATATGGCTTTATCTGCTTGTAGCCCTTGAAAAGGGACAAATCACAACGAAAAACATTGTTATGCAACCTCAGTTTTCATCCTTAACACTGGCTATTCGTAACGCCTAAATAATAGTATGATAACCGATTTCGACATAACTTTTGAGGTGAGTTTCTAAAACTTAGTAGTAATAGAAGAATACTGGTGCGTTTTTGTAATACTAAACCACTTACCACTTTTCGAGAAAAGCAGCGAACGGTGGTAGTACTAAGTTTTCTTTTAGTTGCCTATTTAAAGTAATACGTTTATTCTATCTATCCCTAAAATGAAAGAGTCAGCATTTTTCAACTGTCCTTCGATTTCTACATTTATTATAGAAAATATCAGGAATAAAAATCCAAAAATCAGTCCTCCAGAAACCGGTTATTTTGAGTGGTTTTTAACAGTCAAGATAAAATGGCGTGGAAAAAACATATATAACCGAAAACCGGTTATTTCAGTGACAATCGCCGTCCATAGTGGAGTGATATCACCCTCCTCACTGTGCCAGACAAAGTCTTTTGCTTCATTCTTTCTAAAAAGATTGCAAGACGTAGCAGATTATCGACTACGATAAGAAGAGGTTGGCTTTCGAAGTGCGAGATCTCAAACAAATATTTGTTCTGCAAAACTTAATAGAACAAAGCATACAATTCAACTGTCTACTGCACCTAAACTACGTTGATTAAAAAAAAAAAACTTTTGACGGTACATACCGAAAATTACTGTGGAATGTTTTAAGACTATGTGTAATTCATGAGAATTTAATTGATGGCCGACCGGGGTGGCCGAGCGGTTCCAGGCGCTACAGTCTCGAACCGCGGATCGCTACGGTCGCAGGTTCGAATTCTGCCTCGGGCATGGATGTGTGTGATGTCCTTAGGTTAGTTAGGTTTAAGTAGTTCTAAGTTCTAGGGGACTGATGACCTCAGCAGTTAAGTCCCATAGTGCTCAGAGCCATTTGAACCATTTATTGATATTTTAAGAAAACTGTATCTAGATTCGAGTTGCTATACAAGAAAAGAGGGTGGTAACTGGCAGTAGCATTGTGACAGGCGCCAGTCGAGCATGCATTCTGTCACCATTTCTTTTCATTTTTGTCATAGATTTCATAATGAGAAATACTATTGACAACTCCGACACTGACGTACGTTGGACTGTGCAGTCTAGGATTACAAATATGGATTTTGTTAATGCCATCGTCCTCATGGCAGAGACAACACAAGGTTTACTATTAATGACTACCTAGCTGGATGGAGAGGCCAGTTCTGTAGGACTAAATATAAATGGTGAAAAGATAAACATAATGTGCATAAAAGTGGAAATATTATCTTCTCATATTATAATGCAGCAGATTGTGACAGATTTCCGTATCTCGGCAGCGTTATCTGTAATAACAGAGACTTAGATGCAGACAGCAGCAGCAGAATTTGGAAAGCATCATCAATCTTCCGAAGAAAACGATCCATATGCCAAACTCTGTACGTATTTCCATAAATCTTCTGCTGTACTCCTTTACCATCCTACCGATGGCTACATACGCATGTGAGACCTGTAAAATGTCAGGAAAAGCGGCATAAAAGCTGAGCGTTTTCATCAGCGATACTTGAGGCGAATCTGTTATCTCGACCACGTTTCAAATGATGAAGTGTTGCGAAGAAGTGGTCTACGCAGCCTGCCCAGAATCTTCGCTGAAAGAAGATTGAAGCTTGTAGAGCGTGCTCGATACATTAAAGACTGAAGAATCCCTAAATACGCACGATTGTGGAAAGCAGTGGATGGATACAGAAGTAACACCCGGAAACCAACTTCCAACTTTTGTAAAGGATCTTCAATGCAGAGACATAAACACGTAAACTGGGAAGAAGCTGAAAACGTAGCAGCTGATTGAGTTCACTGGAGGAAATCTGTTGCACGATATGTTACTTAGCATTGGAGGAACGAAATCTAGGTCTAATACGTAACTTCAATGACGGAGAAACCTTTTGTACATGTTTCGTATGCACTTACGTCAGGTGAATATACGAGTATAAGGATTAGTGTGAAATTGACGTAAGCAATGAAAAGTAATAACATATAACACTTAAAGATAAATCACGTATTATAAATGCTGTACCAGTCTTGTCTGAGAGCAGTAGTGCCTAAAGAGTACCAAAACATTACGAGATCCATTTAAGTGCTGCCCGTCTTCAGAACTGTAGAAAGCAGCAAAGTGTTGAGGAGGCGCCATGTTCTAAGATTTTTACTTGCCACAGACAGAGAGACATTGTTCTCCAGTTTCGAAACTCTCTCCTACGCAGGTTTCAACAGCATGAATGGTGTGACTGGTGAAACGAGCGCCGAAACTGGACTGAAGCGTTTTAGCCTACGGGGAGAATTTACGATTCAGCTACCTAGTCAACAACATGTGGTTCCAGATTCAGGACACGTGACATGAAAATTACGAGACCGTCGTTGATGATGCTCGATGAGGCAACAGCCAATGAATGACGGTCAGAACCTAAATACACGAAACACTGGGCAATATGAATATTTGGTACCTATCTGCCGAGTGATTGGCCCCCAGAAGGATTTTCCCAGTAGAAGGTGGTTTTTACCATTCCCTATGAGAATGGGCGGAATGAAGGATGGAGAAAATATTAGGTTTTCATTACCCGCCGACGAAACAGCACACTCGGATTGGATAAGGGATTCGGCCGGGTCGTTTTCAAAGAAACCATCACAGAGATGGCACTAAGCAATTAAGGGAAGTTGTAGGAAACTTAAATGTCGTGTCATTAGCGGAGGGTGGCTGTGAGCTCATCTGTTACAATTATTAAGCTTGCATCAGTCAATGGCCACTAAAAGATTTGTTGACTTTTCAGCCATTATCAATAGCTCTTAATGTTTCTTGGACGGTTGCTTGGTCAAAATATCGTAGGAGTGAAAGTATCATCGAGAAATCATGTAGTAGGAGCACGGTGATATATTCACTCCTACCGTACTTTGACATCGGCTGATATAAACTCTATAACAATAAATATGGGTAAATTGATGGAGGTTTGTACCACTGTCCTCTCGAATGCGAATCCAGTGTCTTGACCACTGAGCCACATTGCTCGCGCTGTGAGAATAAAATTATTTAAAAAGGGGACGCCTTGTTGGATAATGCTTTCGGAAATTTAGTTTTGAGGGTAGTAGTAGTGTTGCCACACGAATTCACTTTGCATTAACCTCGCACCCGTAATATTCTAAGACATCTCGCGCTATAGAGAAAGAGAGAAAGAGAGAAAGAGAGAGAGAGAGAGAGAGAGTTACTCCATTATACAGAGTCATCCTGCTATTCATCTCACGAGGAAACGAGACTCATCAGGAGTACCAAAAATTCCCTGATAATGCAAATATTTATTTGAGACAATGCTACCATGTGTACCAGGCGTTCTATGTGCGAGCAGATGGCCTGCACTTTGTTATGCTGGTCCTCGTGATTCACTGACTATTCAGCATAACTTAAATTTATGTTGAACAGCTCTTTTCTGTTAGATATGGGATCTCAGTGTAATCTCCCAACTAGGTCAGTTTACCCTGTCATGGTAGGGATCTTATGTCGTGCCATGTGTGTTGTAGGTAAACTATCTGGTGTCTGCAGACATGGCAGAGAAGCTGGGTAAGCATCCCAACCTCGTTTACCTTGGAACGAGCTCCACAGGAAGCAGTCAGAGTGCACGCGATATCTTGCAACAAGACGACCAGGGCGTGGTTGTGGTTACGGTACTTAACGTGCTGGCCACAATTACTAACTTATAAAAGGTGATCCCACTTGCCGAAACTTGTCTAAGAGTTCGCAGGAGGCTCTACGTCAGTTATCTGGGAGCAGCTCTGGCGAAGTAACTCAGATATACCGGGATAAATATAATAATCTCGTATTGATGTGAAAGAAAGCAATATTTTAGTTAAGCTGTCGTCTGGATATGAAAAGGACGACAGCTTCTGGAAAGTGAAACGCAGCAGGCGATTTCACGCTACACATGACGTGCACAGCCATGAATGTTGTATCCCGGATAAAGTATTTGTCTCGCCGATACAGCAGACAGCCGATATATCAAGCAGCAGATGGCATACGGATACTAATACTGCGTGACAACCAACAGCGGTGTGCGTCGTAAGTCAAGCACTATTATCTGGAGACGTTTTGTCACTTGTGTTCAGATATATTGCCCAATGAGCAGAAAGGAAATAAAATAAAGATATGATTGTGCAATCTTTTTTCCTGTGGAAAATTGGAACCGGCATAGCGTGTACGCGAGTCAGACTGAAATGTACCGTCGGTATATGAGGAGAGGCGTCTCTAAGAAGTAACTTCATTACTGATGAGGATAACTTTAGATTGCAGGGTTCTCCACTGCACTGCAAATCTAGAAGCCGTAAGTTGATTTCAAATACAGGTCGAACCTACCTCCGTATCTATCAACTGAGAACCACCTATGAATAATAATTGCATGAAATACTAAGGTTATCTGCTATTTGTGTTACATTCAAAAATGCTGCAGGCGAAAGTCACTTCTGTATGTGCTCTATTCCCTCTAGTTTTACTATCATCTTCCTGGATTGATATGGATGGAAGAGGAATGAACTTACACGTGTGTTTCTATGTGGAATTTCTCCGACACTTTCGACTTTCCGTCCAAGTGATGCACAAAGTCATTCTTTTAGACTTCCCCACTGGAGACTGATGATTGGTCTATTATGTTCTCTGTAATCAACACAAACACATCGTAAATTGGATTTCTCTTCCTCTCTTTATCTTCAGTTATTTCGGCGTGCAAGATCGCGTATAGAGGCACAGGGTTAAGGGATCGATCGAGCTTTGTGTTCTCGGTTATGGCTTTCGTATAGAATCTGTTCCTCCCGAGAAACCTCTCATTAACCTATTTGCCTTATCCAGAATTGGATGAAAGTTGTCCTTCATTCAAATGTTCCTTTGAACTGTCAGTAATTAGTGACTTGTCATTGTTGCTATAATAACGCAATGTAATGTATTTTCAGTTAGTTTTGATCAGAGCATTTTATTGTGTATCAATGGAGCTTCTTAGTTTTGAGAGACACACGTTGCTAACAAAAACAGTAATAAACAATAGAAATCACGAAGTTACGTATAAAATAGCTGTTGTTTTGCTCCATTTATGACTTGCATTAAATCTTTGAGATGAGTAAGAATTGGAAACGTTGCGCCAGCAGTTCACCAAATTGTCACCTGTCGCACCTGGGTGGAAAATACAATTTTTGCACTTGCAGGCACAGTGTTATTTGTGACACTCCCTTTTTTTCTCTTATTGCTGCTTAACAATTCTGGATGTCCTCATGTTACCTGGGAATGTCATCGACTTAAAGGAGGCTTCACAAGATGAGGATCTTTGCTTGGACTCAAGCCGTGGGCGCTTATGTGGGTTTTTTTTAGTCATGGTATGAAACGGTGCCATTACTGTAGCAGACCTAGAAATTAGGAGTTCTCTCAGCTTATACTTCTGAGATAACAACACGTAATTTCACCAGCAGTAAAGGAAAGACAGTAGTAATTACAAAAGTTTAACGTATACATACACAAATATTAATGAAACTTACTATTGTAAAAACTTCTTCAGGTATTCTCACGTCGTAACCACGCTCAAGGCTATGTACCAATGCAGGGTCGTCAGAGAAGTACCACACTAGCCGGCCGGAGTGCCGCGCGACCGCTACGGTCGCAGGTTCGAATCCTGCCTCGGGCATGGATGTGTGTGATGTCCTTAGGTTAGTTAGGTTTAAGTAGTTCTAAGTTATAGGGGACTAATGAGCTCAGATGTTAAGTCCCATAGTGCTCAGAGCCATTTGAACCAAATACAAAACTTAGCACAGAAATCTCTTTTATTACTAATACCAACGGTCAGCCACAACAGAACTAAATCCACGGGCAGAAGGAGTACAGGTATTAATACAAACCTCAAATATTCTTCCCACCCGGGTAGCCACGTGTGGTAACGCGACAGAGGTAGGCCGTTCTCGTATCGAATCCAGCCAGCGGATTAAGGTCGAGGAGTCGGTGTGTCAGCCAGCCTGGATGTGGTTTTCAGGTGGTTTCCACATCCCACTATCTGAATATCGGACTGGTTCTCATGCTCTGTCTGAGATACACTTACTCAAATATTTAGAACACTGTCTCAAACTTGCACACGGAATTCACTCTTTACACGGACAAACTGGATACGCTGCTTCTATCCTGTAGGGGCGAATAGGAGACTGATGACCTTACCTGTCTTGTCTCTTTAAACACTTACTCAGTATTAGAATCGAATACTGTAAAATGCTGGTATTGACACAAACATCGAATATTTCAGAATATGTAATTATTACAGGTATGTGAACTACCTTCCAGAAACTATATACACCAAATAACAAATAACTGCTGATGGTCGGGTTTGAACTGGCCAGCTAGCGACACTAACCTCTACGCCACAAAGCATGTGTTGCAGCTCAGCGTATTGCTCCCTCCTCCGAATAAACGGCCACCCGCTGTATCAGAAGTTCTCATGGGAGCCGACAACTAAACCCTGAATCCAAATTTTGTCAGTGGCCCTCTGTATGGCGGCGCTGCTAGATTCTCGAGTTCTGGTTTCATTGTTCCATTCTTTTCACTATGATGAGCATCGGAGGTAGCCCCTCCTGTCGAAGATTTGCGATGAACGAGTGGGTCTTCAGTCTCCTTGAAACTCCCATTACCGATCTGCACCTCTAGACTGTAAAAGAGCTTCATATGGAAGGACATGGGTGACGTCTCTGCGCTTTTCTCTTCTTGATGAAGGGTGACATTCCTCGACTTCATATGTGACGTCTGGCAAGCGACAAAGGATATAATACGGTCCACATTAGCGCTTTAGTAAAATTTTCGCCAGTCATACTTTATGCACAGGTGTAAAAATCGATGCCAAGTCTTCTGGGCTGTATCTCACTGGCTGCCATTTGGCGCTTAGCCCTCTCGGTGTGACTCCTGGGCGACCAGGGTCCATAAGTGAGCTAGCTGCCTCGTTTCTTCGGTTCTAGGGATGAAGTGTTTCACTTAATCTTCCTGAGTATCGTCAGGCTGTCGTTTCGGCCTCGCGACTGTGGAGCGAAGAGGGCGGTGTGATGCCTGTAGTGTCTTGCCTCGCTGTGTTGTATAAGAATGTCGTGACAGACAGTATTGTATCCCAATCTCTTTGCTCAATATCAATGGACATAGAGAGCATTTCTGACGTCTTATTGAAGCGTTCTGCGATGCCCTTGGTCTGTGGATGATAGGCAGTTTTCATCCTGTGGATGACGCTGCAATATGAAATTAGCTCTGACAATAGTTTTGGCTGGAAAACTTTTCCACGATCAGAGATTACCAGACGGGTGCTCTGTCCTCCAAATGATGTCTTCTACAAGGAACTTTGTAGTTTCGAGATCTTTGGCCGTTGATACAGCCTTGGTTACAGCATTTCAGGGGAGGCAGTCAATTCAGGCTATTATCCATTGATTCCCATATTTCGAATTCAAGAACTTCCCCAAAACGTCGATACCAACTCGGTGGAATGGTCAGCTCTTTACGTAAGTAACACCGCAACGAGAAAAGCCTTTGCTTTTATGATGTGCACCCTAAATCGTGTATCATGTCTGTTGCACTCTCTCGCTTATTTCTCGATAAACAAAACGTGCTGCTCTTCTTTGAACTTTCTTGTTATACCTCTTAATCCTATTTGGTAAGGACCTCAGATTGCACAGCAGTACTCCAAAAGAGGACGGACAAGCGTAGCGTAGGCAGTCCCTTTAGTAGATTTGTTGCATCTTCTAAGGATTCTGTCAATAAATCGCAGTCTTTTGTACTCCTTCCCCATAACATTTTCTATGTGTTGTTTCCAATTTAAGTTGTTCGTAATTGTAATTCCTAAGAACTTAGTTTAATTTACGGCATTTAGATTTAATTCATTTATCGTATAACCGAAATTTAACGGATTCATTTTAGCACTCTTGACCTCACGCTTTTCGATATTTATGATCAATTGCCAATTTTCGTACCATAAGTGCGGTGTGATGCCTGTAGTGTTTCTTCTAAATCGTTTTGTAATTTGTTTTGATCTTCTGATGACTTTATTAGACGATAAACGACATCGTAATCTGCAAACATCATAATATAGCTGCTCAGATTATCTGCTAAATCGTTTATATATATAAGGAACAGCAGGGAGCCTACAACACTCCCTCGGGGAACGCCAGAAATCACTTCTGTTTTACTCGATGAGTTTCTGTCAGTTGCTATGAACTGTGACTTCTTTTACAGGAAACAACCAATCCAGTCGCTTAACTGAGACGGTATTCCGTAAGCACGCAATTTGATTACAAGCTGCTTGTAAGATACACTGTCAACAACCTTCTGGAAATCTAGAAATAAGGAACCAATTTGAAATCCCTTGCCAGTAGCACTCAACACCTGTTCTCAGTAGAGAGCAAGTTGTGTTCCACAACAATAATGTTTTCTAAATCCGTGTTAACTGTGTGTCAGTAAACCGTTGTCTTTGAAGTAATTAATAATGTTCGAACACAACATATGCTCCAAAATCTGCCGCATATCGACGTTAATGATATGGGGCTATAATTTAGTGGATTACTCCTATTGCCTTTCTTGAATATTGGTGTGGCCGGTGCAACTTTCCAGCCTTGAATGCGGATCTTTCGTCGAGCAAGCGGTTGCATACGATTGTTAACGTATGGAGCTATAGCGTCAGCATACTCTGAAAGGAACCAAATTGGTATACAGTCTGGACGAACCGGAAGACTTGCTTTTACTAAGTGATTTAAGCTGCTTCATTACTCCGATGATATATGTCGGCAACTGTTCTTGATTCGAATTCTGGAATATATACTTCTTCTTCTTAGGTGAAGGAATTCCACTTTAGCAGCGCAGTCATCGATAGCATTTCCATTGCTATCACGCACAGAAGCCATTGATTGTATCTTGCCGCTAGTATACTTTACATACGACTAGAATTTATTTGGTTTTTCTGCCAGGTTTCGAGACGAAGTTCCGTTGTGCAAACTATTATAAGCATCTGGATTGAAGTTCGCTCTAAATTTCGAGCTTCTGCAAAAGTTCTTTAATCTTGGGGATTTTGCGTTCGTTTAAATTCGGAAAGCGGTTTTAGTTGTTTCTGCAACCAAATTATGATTCGCCGTTTGATAGTTTGTTTGGTATAAATCTCTCAATTACCGTCGATACTATTTGCTTCAATTCAAGCCACACATGGTGTACACTTACATTGTTAATTTGGATGGAGTGGAAATTGTCTCTGAGGAAGGCGTCAACAAAATTTTTATCTGCTATTTGAATAAGTATATTTTTCGTTTATTTTTGGAGGATTCGGGAGTTACGGTATTCAGTATCGCAACGACAACCTGTGCTCACTAATTCCAGTATCCGTTTTGATTCTCGTTGTTAACTCATGATTATTTGTTGCTAAGAGGTCAAGTGTGTTTCCATAACCGTTTACTATTCAAGTGGGCTCATTAACGAACTGTTCGAAATTATTATCAGAGAATGGGTTTGGCACAACGTCGGAGGACGTTTTACGCGTACCTCCTGATTTAAACATGTATTTTCGCAAACATATGGAGGGTAAACTGAAGTCACCACCAACTATAACTGTATGCGTCGGGTACGTGTTTGAAACTAGACTCAAGTTTTCTTTGAACCTTTCAGCAATTGTATCATCTGAGTTGGGAGATCGTTAAAAGGATGAGCTCTACGCATACTAACTCACAGGAACTGTCTACTTCAGTTTCGCTACAAGATAAACTACTTCTAACAGCAACAAATACGCCACCGCCACCTGTGTTTAGCCTATTTGTTCTCAACACCGTTAGGTGGTTTACAAAAATTTCAGCTGAACTTATCTCCAGCTTTATCAGAAGTCAAGTGTGTTTCCACAACCGTTCACTCTTCGAGTGCATTCATAACGGCTTTAGGCAGCTTTTAGTGCCTATAACGAATGGAGCGTCAGCGCTTTTCATTAACGCTTGAAGCTCTGGTACTTTGCCAACACAGTTTACAACTGTTGTAACGCTGGTTCTTAGCTCTACCTTTGAGACTGAAGTCCTTTATTTGTTTCCCGGAGGTCTTATAACCTAAAAAATTGCCCAGGCCATGCCACACAGTCGGTGCTATCCGCCTACAGGGTAGCACACATAGCACACCTCTTGCGTGTAATGGACTCCTGCTCTATTAAGCGGAAGCCGAAACCCCACCACCCTATGGCGCAAGTCAAGGAATCTGCAGCCTGTCGCAGAATTGCCTGAGCCTCTGGTTCAAATCCTCGACTCGGCTCTGTACCAGAGGTCCGCAATTGGTCCTGTCGACTACGCTGCAAAATGTAAGCTCCGCTTTCATCTCCTGCTTCATTCTTCTAATTCTTTCAAGGCTACAATAAATTCTTCAAATCTTGCATTTTCTTCAACACCTGTGAGTTTAGGGAAGTGGACTGTGCTTTGTGTCAGAATTTGTCCCTTCTTCAATGCGATTTTCTTTTTAAATGCATCCCTATCAAATCAGGAATTAGTTTTTTTTCTCATCTTGCAGTGTCTTACTGTGGGAAGTGTGCGGTCAGGTCTAGCTAAAATGCAAGGTCTGTAGTCAATTCCAGATGTGCTAATTTTCATTCGTGTATTTCTTTTTAATTCATAAATTCAATAACAGCGGGTCCCTTGACTTAATAAACGTGCTTTGCATTAAATATGTGAAGTCTCCACGCTATTCATTCAGTTTCATAGGAAACTGTTCCCAGTGAATGTTCAGTAGTGCGTGCGACTTCAGAACTTTTACTGTTCGTACCTGCAATTTCTTCCCATGATACATGCCTGCAAATTTAGCACATAGTGCTTCTTGTACAGAGCAATGAGCCCCATCTATTGAGCGTTGTAATTTTTTACTCCTTCATTGCAAACTAAATATGTAAATTGTTTTGCATGGTATTCTAATGCCTTTTAATAGCATATTTGTAGCGCCCGTCTATTATGCGACTACATAATAGATAATGAGAATTCTCATTCCTCTCTTCTCTCATTCCCATTCGTTTTTAAAAGCTTGTGATGGTAGAGAGCTAGACTGCCTCTTTTCCTGCAAGGCACTGGACCTCTGAACGTCCTTCATTCCACGAGTAAATCGTGAAGGGTAAATAGGTAATACCACGATTCTGCCGAACTGAAGACTGTTGTGCTAACCGAAAAATGCCACACCGCAATGTTCAATGAAATGCCGCACTTACGTGGTACTTCTGACAAGGACCGAGAAAAGCCAAGACAGGCCAGACCGCAAATCTGGCTCGAGTGCGATTTGGAATGCTGTAGCTGGCCCTAGTCTAGAGTCTTCACCAATCCCAGGTTGGATCGTCGTAAAAATATGTCCGGATAACTGGCCGTAGATGAGCTGGGACGGCGAGTAACCTATTCCTCCCACTGGATCATAGTTCCTCTTATACAGTGTTCCTTTAATTAATTGGAATTCTCCTTTGGTCGTTTCTTTCTTCTTCTCGGCTTCCGTGGCTATCAGCAGGGCTGGATCTCCCCTCTGTTCAGCAGCAATGTCATTTAATGCAGCGATGGTGAGATTTCTTCCACGTTGCTGTTTTCTACCAAAGGATTCCTTGAAAGGCAGTCGGCATCCTTGTGCTTCCATCTGCGGGATACACTTCTGAAGCCTCAGTGCACATCTTGTCAGTCGATCTGACGAATCCTTCAGGCTAGTCAGCCTACACAGAGAATATATGAAATGTATTCGCAGCTGCGATTATGGACAACCATCAGCTGTATAATGGAATTACGACGAAAATTTGTGCCGGACCGGAACTCGAACCCGGATTTCCCGCTTACCACGAGCGAGTGGCTTACCATTTGGCTTGCCGAGCACGACTCGCGGCCGTACCCAAACTTCCAAACGTAGTCAGCCATGTGTCTACAACCTGTACTCGTACGTCAGTTACGTATATTTCCGTACAGGAGAGGCATCTTACTTGAAAGTCACTTGACCGGTGTAGGTGGATGAATAAGATATTGCAGTGCCTGTGTTGTTCAGAAGTGCAGGTGTATCAGAAGGAACATTGCATCGTAATTCGAAACAACACAGGGTCTTCAATATGGTATCGTATCGTAACACAGAGAATGGTGGTCCATCAGAATGGTGATTGGTTTGCCAAATTAATACGGCTGCAACTCGTTGATGGTCCAAACAATTGCAAGGCACTCTTCGTGGATTGTAGAGTAGGTCATCTCAGACTTCAGAATGCTCTGGAAGTATATCGCCTTTTCAGCACAGCACCTTCCTGAATATGCACTAGAACTGCACCTATCCCATAAACGCTCACGTTGATGTCAAATTCTCTTTCGGCATTCTCGTCGTCTAATGCTAGGACAGGAGAAGACATTGGCGCCTTCTTAAGGAAAAGGGAAGATCTTCCTTGCACCTCTTTCCAGGAAAATGTGGCGTTTCGCTTCAGCAGTTCTTGCAAGAGACGTGTGATGAAACAGAAGTCCTTTATGAATCACAAATAGTACGTGTACATTCCGAGAAAACTTCTCACATCACGAACGTGCCGAGCAATCGAAATCTCTGTGGCGTATTATTTTTTATGGATCGGGATGAATTCCATCGTCATTCACTAGATGCCCTAAGATTTTTATTTGTTGGGTGGCGACGAGGCACGTTTGCGGATTCAGGCGGAGGTTTGCAGTATGAACACACTTCAGCACAGTTGTCAGGCGACTCCAATGTTCTTCAAATATCTTTGAAAAACGACAGTGTCATCTAGATAAAGACGCATCGTCAATTTACATTGTAGAAGTAGGTTGTCCATCATACGTTTGGGGCTGGTTGGATCGTTACACAGTCCAAACAGCATAGCTGTTAACTCATACAGGCAGTCAGCAGCTATGAAGGCAATGTTTGCCTGCTCAGCCTCGTCATTCTCTATTTGCCTGTAGCCAGTCTGCATGGTCGTAGTCGAGAAATACGTTGCTCGTTGCAGGCAGTGTAGGGTGTCGTCAGCGCTCGGCAATGCGGCAATGACTAGACATCTTTCTTCGTGAAATAGTTCAGTAGGCGGCAGTCAATGCAGAAATTTGACGTGTCGTCCTTTTTCTTAAGAAGGACCAAAGCTGAAGGTCAAGTACTCTGTGAAGGTTCAATAATGCCATTTTGCACCATCTTCTTCACTTCCTCCTGGATTATCCGCTGTTCATCCGACGACACTCTACATGAGCGCTGGCTAATTGGTGGGTCATTCCAAGTGTTGATACCGTGTTGTACCACAGACCATTTGGTATGTCTTTTCTCCACTTCGGATTTGAAAGAATCCGAAAACTGACGGAGAACGGCTATCACTCGTAAACGTTATTTCTTCGTCAAGCCAAATCATAATGGTACACTACTAGCCATTGAAACTGCTACACCAAGAATAAATGCAGATGATAAACAGGTATTCATTGGACAAATATATTATACTATAACTGACATGTTATTACATTTTCACGCAATTTGGGTTCATAGATCCTGAGAAATCAGTACCCAGGACAACCATCTCTGGCCGTAATAACGGCCTTGATACGCCTGGGCATTGAGTCAAACAGAGCTTGGATGGCGTGTACAGGTACAGCTGCCCATGCAGCTTCAACACGATACCACAGTTAATCAAGAGTAGTGACTGGCGTATTGTGACGAGCCAGTTGCTCGGCCAACATTGACCAGACGTTTTCAATTGGTAAGAGATCTGGAGAATGTGCTGGCCAGGGCAGCAGTCGAACACTTTCTGTATCCAGAAAGGCCCGTACAGGACCTGCAACATGCGGTCGTGCATTATCCTGCTGAAATGTAGGGTTTCGCACGGATCGAATGAAGGGTAGAGCCACGGGTCGTAACACATCTAAAATGTAACGTTCACTGTTCAAAGTGCCATCAATGCGAACAAGAGGTTCGTGAACCCAGGTTCGTCGTTGAGTACACCATCGCTAGCGCTCCTGTCTGTGATGCAGCGTCAAGGGTAACCGCAGCCAAGCCGTAGTCCATGCTACTGCAAACGTCGTCGAACTGTTCGTGCAGATGGTTGTTGTCTTGCAAACGTCCCCATCTGTTGACTCAGGGATCGAGACGTGGCTGCACGATCCGTTACAGCCATGCGGATAAGTTGGCTGTCATCTCGATTGCTAGTGATACGAGGCCGTTGGGATCCAGCACGGCGTTCCGTATTACCCTCCTGAACCCACTGATTCCATATTCTGCTAACAGTCATTCGATCTCGACCAACGCGAGCAGCAATATCGCGATACGATATTCCGCAATCGCGATAGGCTACAATCCGACCTTTATCAAAGTCGGAAACGTGATGGTACGCATTTCTCCTCCTTACACGAGGCATCACAACAACGTTTTACTAGGCAACGCCGGTCAACTACTGTTTGTGTATGAGAAATCGGTTGGAAACTTTCCTCATGTCAGCACGTTGTAGGCCACCAGCGCCAATCTTGTGTGATTGCTCTGAAAAGCTAATCATTTGCATATCACAGCATCTTATTCCTGTCGGTTAAATTTCGCGTCTGTGGCACGTCATCTTCGTGGTGTTGCAATTTTAATGGCCAGTAGTGTAGCTCAATAGCTGCTTCCTTCCCTGCGTCGTGAGCAGTGCTAGTGCAACATGATTCTTCGTTGAAGGCACTGAGCTGTTTTCAATGGATTTTATGGTTTTTTATGGATTTATGGATTATCTGTCCCTATGTACATACCTTTTGGGTTGAGTTGTAACTGCTTGTGACGGTGAAACCACCTACAGTGCTTATGGTCGTCCCTGGCGAGCAGAGCCTGAGTAACCTTTTGCAATCGACAAAATCTTTACAATTTGACTGAGCATCTCGACTGACGACTGAACACACTGTGTTGAACATGGCGTGACAATAACGTCGTCAACGCCTAACAACCGCCCAGAGCAATGTGTGCTTGTTAGAGTAGTTTCGTCTAGCCAGAGCTTTCACCGTCTGTGACTGCTTCTGATGCCTGCAAGGCGTCACATCCGAGGATAAAGTTACGACTATATGCCATTAGAACCACAAACTCGAAGGGCTGTGCTGTGTCATTGATAATTATTCTTGCAGTGCAAGTTCCTGTCGCTGGACGCATTTCCCATTTACGACTTTTAGCACAATCGCTTTTGTATCATGAGACGTAGTTTCCTTCAGCTGACGACGATAACCATCGGACGTTACAGAGAAGGCAGCTCCCGAGACGAATAGCTCCCGGAGAGGTTGGCCGCCGATGTTATTTCTTGAGATCTTGGTGACTTCCGTCCATGGCGGATTTGCATCTGTGGCGGCCTCACCTCCACCGATAGTCGCCTTGCTTAGTTTTCCTAAAGTCGGCAGCAAGAGAGCGGTTGATACCTCTTTACAGCGACGGGGAATGGCTGCGGCGTGTTGGGGAGCGATTGCGTCCAGGGTATGGTGGTGGTTTCGTTCCACAGGTCGACAATAATCGTCTGGAGTTGACTGGCGTGAATAGGACTGTTGTGATGGTTGACGTCTGGCGGCGCAGTAGTCTTCGATAACTCACTTTCTTTGTCTGCAGAAGCGTACAATGTGTGTAGGGTGTCCACAATGTAAA
Organism: Schistocerca cancellata; assembly: GCF_023864275.1. Classification (NCBI taxonomy): domain Eukaryota; kingdom Metazoa; phylum Arthropoda; class Insecta; order Orthoptera; family Acrididae; genus Schistocerca; species Schistocerca cancellata. The sequence continues at coordinate 204,670,476 of NC_064629.1, read as the reverse complement.
CAGTTTGGTGTGTTGTCCTCTGTGCTCCAAACGTCTGTCCTTTCTCAGGGCGCTAAACCAGGCGTAGAAATTAGTTTTACCTTCGTTGATTGAGTGCTGAGCTGTCGTTTGACAGTGATGGCGTATGTCTGAACTGGTTTATTCTATTGTTCCGGGGCGGAGATAGGTCCTAAATATCGATTCAGCTCTTCGTCATCATTCTCTATTGCCTCCTGAGGTATAAGGTCGACATGCGTGGCTGCTATCTCTTACGTACTCTGTCCGACATTTCTGATTACCATGCACTGCTGTATCTCTTTTCTGGCCGCCTGGCACGTGAGAGAAGCGAGATCATGGTGGTCTCGCGTAACTGCCATGCGGACCACGTTCGGCACCCGGTCATACTTCTTTTGCCTGAACATTTCTATTGAATTTACTCGATGCGCTTGTGCCACTTGATGAAATCCTCGTTTACTGTGACATCCTTTACCAGAAAGCATGGTACATGTGTCTTGCCACTGCATTCATCAAGTGTGAGTTTTTATCAGCTTCTGTCATATTTCGGAACCACGCTCCTGCTACGGTCGCAGTTCGGATCCTGCCTCGGGCATGGATGTGTATGATGTTCAAATGGTTCAAATGGCTCTGAGCACTATGGGACTTAACTGCTGAGGTCCTCAGTCCCCTATAACTTAGAACTACTTAAACCTAACTAACCTAAGGACATCACACACATCCATGCCCGAGGCAGGATTCGAACCTGCGACCGTAGCGGTCGCGCGGCTCCAGACTGTAGCGCCTAGAACCGCTCGGCCACTCTGGCCGGCTGTGTGTGATGTCCTTAGGTTAGTTAGGTTTAAGGAGTTCTAAGTCTAGGAGACTGATGACCTCAGATGTTAAGTCCCATAGTGCTCAGAGCCAATTTTTTTTCTGTCATGTTTCGATTCATAATGTGGCATAGGGCCAAGACATTTTGAAAATAGGGCTGTGTCGTTTCCCCATTACGCTGGGCTCTGTTCTTCAATCGTACTTCCGCTGAGCGGTCTTGCTGCTGATTGTTGCAGAACCTTGTGCCAGTGGGGAATTAACCCCAGCTGTCGAGTTTCTCTTCGCTGTTTTCAAACTACTGCTCGACTGTACCGGAAAAAGTACACACTTGCGAAACACATCTTGCCATCCCACCTGTTATATATGGCGACTCGGTCGAATCCTTTCAGTCATTTCGTTGGGCCCTTACCAACATCTCGCCTCATGTGCTGGTTACTTACTGCTGGCTTGATTCCATTGGTGTCCTGAATATCAGGACCGTGGAATGATGTACCACTTGTATTCCATTTCCTGTACCTGTAGTCAACGGCTTTTACATTGCCTAAGTGGAGCTCCGGTAGTAGATGTTTTAAAGTACCCAGCGTCACCAACAAACAATGTCTCGTCGTTACCACAGTCAAGTCCAAATACGGAGACAGAGTCGTCAATTAAATACAACACTTAGTTATTAAAGCCCGTTTATTATGAACACAAATTACAGCCGGAACAGAAGAGGTCTCCTGGACGGAGAGTATAGCTGTTATACAGTCATCGAATATTCCAGAAGGCTGGCGTTTATACAAACATCCAATATTCCAGTATATGTAAACATTACACCTGTAGAATATTTAATGAATGATCCACAAATAATAAATGCTGAATAAAAAATACTTGCTGTTGGTTGGGTTTGAACTGGTGACATGCAGCACGCCAGCGAGCCCCATACGTCACACTGCACGAGAGCTTACTGTTACTTCCAAGAAAGCAAAATACTAGCCTGACAGGAAATAAACTTACAGTCAGTTTAAAGCTTCGTGAAAAATCAAAGCTGTGTACCAAAACGGAACTCGTGGCACTGTTGTAAGAAAGTACACTCCTGGAAATGGAAAAAAGAACACATTGACACCGGTGTGTCAGACCCACCATACTTGCTCCGGACACTGCGAGAGGGCTGTACAAGCAATGATCATACGCACGGCACAGCGGACACACCAGGAACCGCGGTGTTGGCCGTCGAATGGCGCTAGCTGCGCAGCATTTGTTCACCGCCACCGTCAGTGTCAGCCAGTTTGCCGTGGCATACGGAGCGCCATCGCAGTCTTTAACACTGGTAGCATGCCGCGACAGCGTGGACGTGAACCGTATGTGCAGTTGACGGACTTTGATCGAGGGCGTATAGTGGGCATGCGGGAGGCCGGGTGGACGTACCGCCGAATTGCTCAACACGTGGGGCGTGAGGTCTCCATAGTACATCGATGTTGTCGTCAGTGGTCGGCGGAAGGTGCACGTGCCCGTCGACCTGGGACCGGACCGCAGCGACGCACGGATGCACGCCAAGACCGTAGGATCCTACGCAGTGCCGTAGGGGACAGCACCGCCACTTCCCAGCAAATTAGGGACACTGTTGCTCCTGGGGCATTGGCGAGGACCATTCGCAACCGTCTCCATGAAGCTGGGCTACGGTCCCACACACCGTTAGGCCGTCTTCCGCTCACGCCCCAACATCGTGCAGCCCGCCTCCAGTGGTGTCGCGACAGGCGTGAATGGAGGGACGAATGGAGACGTGTCGTCTTCAGCGATGAGAGTCGCTTCTGCCTTGGTGCCAATGATGGTCGTATGCGTGTTTGGCGCCGTGCAGGTGAGCGCCACAAACAGGACTGCATTCGACCGAGGCACACAGGGCCAACACCCGGCATCATAGTGTGGGGAGCGATCTCCTACACTGGCCGTACACCACTGGTGATCGTCGAGGGGACACTGAATACTGCACGGTACATCCAAACCGTCATCGAACCCATCGTTCTACCATTCCTAGACCGGCAAGGGAACTTGCTGTTCCAACAGGACAAAGCACGTCCGCATGTATCCCGTGCCACCCAACGTGCTCTAGAAGGTGTAAGTCAACTACCCTGGCCAGCAAGATCTCCGGATCTGTCCCCCATTGAGCATGTTTGGGACTGGATGAAGCGTCGTCTCACGCGGTCTGCACGTCCAGCACGAACGCTGGTCCAACTGAGGCGCCAGGTGGAAATGGCATGGCAAGCCGTTCCACAGGACTACATCCAGCATCTCTACGATCGTCTCCATGGGAGAATAGCAGCCTGCATTGCTGCGAAAGGTGGATATACACTGTACTAGTGCCGACATTGTGCATGCTCTGTTGCCTGTGTCTATGTGCCTGTGGTTCTGTCAGTGTGATCATGTGATGTATCTGACCCCAGGAATGTGTCAATAAAGTTTCCCCTTCCTGGGACAATGAATTCACGGTGTTCTTATTTCAATTTCCAGGAGTGTATATGGTGACTAGCTGACTAGCTGCAGCCAAGAGGTAGATTTCACAACTAATCTTTCGCTTTGCAGTTGGTTACACACTACAATGAAATTTCTTCATACGTTACAGTCAATTACCAGATTCAGTGCCAGACCTGTATCATTGACGTACAATGCTCTTCCTGCAAGTTTTTTTTCCCTAGTAATGATAGTGCAGCATGTAGGAGTTTAAAACATTAGAAAATGGATGTTGGGGAACTTCTGCTTTGAGTCCCAAGAGCTAAACGAAGCAAAATAGGACGAATTTAGTTTTTGCCTCCAATGCGCTCGTGACAACTGTCACACATATCAGGAATCATAATGTAAACTTTGAACTGCAATGCTCCTGCACACGTCCTTAAATACGGCGTATGATGAACTAAGTTAGCATAGTGTTTCTCCTTCTCAAACAATGTATTAATCATTTCGGACGACAGATCCTCGATCCACTCACTAATCGGATATTCTGTACACCTTATCTTACTGATTAAGAGACTGAAACTTTTAAAGGCATTGCGTGGGCCACACAAACTTATTTCACAAAGTGAAATGGGAGATGAACGGGCTACGGGGTTAAATGAAGCAGAGTGCATCAGGAACTACGGCTGCAGTATTTAAAATGCTCTCGCTAACTACCAAACAGCTTTCCGGAGCGCTGGAGACATGCCTCACAGTATAGTTTATGTTCTAATGATGCGAAATAACGGGTACTCTACGGCTCCATCAAGACCTTCTACGCTGTCTGTGCAATAGATGTTCTAGAGAGTTTCTGCGAGGGTCTGCTAGTGTTTACGTGCCATGACCTTGCGTTATATAGGCTAATAGCTTATTGAAACTACTTCGGCAATATAACGAATAAAGATTTACCATTTATGTTACCCCCATGTCACCCAGAGCATTTATACGTCGCTGTTTTCCCCTATAAATATTTCTGTGTATACTGGATTAACGCAGCTCCTGCACTGCGTAAACAGCATTCCGATATCCTGATATTATCTGATCAACTAATTTCTGTAGAAAGTGGTCCTGATCTTTGAAAAAATATGATGTGGAGATAATAAACAGATTTGTACTCTGATGGAACGTCGGAAACTGCTAGTATGAAAGACGCTGTAACTTGGATCTGCATTCGTGGATAGTTGCGTAGTGTCCAGTGCGCTTGTGATTTACGCGTTTTGCAGAAATCAGACCTTGAGCTACTCATGACAATTCACTATTTATAACAATTTATTTGTGTAGGCTTTTGGCTGTAAGATCTCTGTATTACGTATCTGTGAAGCAATATCTAACGTAGACAAAAGTTAAAAGGGATAGAATTAACCAATGGAATCGTTTCTATTTATCGTATCTAGAATGTTTAATGCGGTATAATTTTTTTCTTTTAGACACGTATGTGAATTTAACTGTTTCCTCCAATCTCAAAACAAGTCTGCTGTTCATTCTTACATAGAAAATTGTAATAAGTTTCCTTCAGTTACTGTTTCACACAGAAACGGGCAATATCCACAACCACTACACAATCTGAAGTGTCGTAAAACAGATTAAAACTACCATCTATTGCCGAAGTACCGAGTTTGTTTAGTACTGGCGCTGTTAGTTATGCTAACGTGTTCAGTCTGTCTTGGAGTGGCAATGAACGGAAATTAAGTGACAAAAAGCAAAATAGCTACAGTACATCATTTCTTATTTTACTTTACTTTTTCTTTACTTGTGCTTGCCCATATGCCTCATTTCAGAATTACAACTGTGTTAAAACTATTGCTTCTTAATTTTTTTCAGTAATGCGTATACTTAGTTAATTTATTTCTGTAAAAATTTATGCATAAGAAAGTTTACTCCGTCTCCAGTATTAATATCAAGCACTCGCTGTTTAAAAATAGCTTGCAACCAACCTAACGATCCCAACTCTCCATTTTTTTTTTTTATAGAAGGTGAAGTGTGATGGGGAAAAGAGGTCACTAGGCGACATTGCACCAAGAGGGTCGAAGACGATTTCATGTGCCGGCGAAGTTATAGTCCGAGTACTTCGGGACGCAAAAGGCGTTTCTAGTATTTCCTGCGTTCCAAACAGTAAAACAATAACTGCCGAATATTGAGCATCTGCTTACTCGGGGCAAAAAGCGTGAAAAGAGAAATAAATTTCAAAAGAGAAGAAAGAATTCTTCCTGAGAATATACACACCAATTTTGAAAAGGCCAGTTTGCGGGTTCTGAAGTAAGAATTGCTGGAATATTTAGTCTATTTATCTCTAAGTTCAACCAATCAGTTATCTCGTTTGTGAATACGTAGTTCGCAAACCTTACAAAGTCGTGCTTTAAGAATGGAATCTGCTCACTGGAGAAATATGGGAGCCGGCCGAAGTGGCCGTGCGGTTAAAGGCGCTGCAGTCTAGAACCGCAAGACCGCTACGGTCGCAGGTTCGAATCCTGCCTCGGGCATGGATGTTTGTGATGTCCTTAGGTTAGTTAGGTTTAACTAGTTCTAAGTTCTAGGGGACTAATGACCTCTGCAGTTGAGTCCCGTAGTGCTCAGAGCCATTTGAGAAATATGGGGAAAAGTGCATTGACCCCAGAGAGGACTATGCAGAAAAACGTTTTAATATTTCACTAAAGAAACAGTTTAAATTTCGAGGCCGAGAAATACCGGTATTTTTTCGTTACCCTTATAAGTGTAGACGGGAACAATTTGTTCTCGGCATCTGCTGTGGAGAGAAGAGTTCCAAGAACAGCCATTGATACGGCGCATAATATAGAAACATGTTTTGGTCAAATACTGGCAAGCACATTTTAATCGCATAATCATGTGTGCTTCCTCGCTAGGATACCAACTCTCTTATTCCGCCATGGGGGTCCTTTTCCTCAGTAATTTAACTATTCATTCATGTTAAGCAACTCTCACCATTAAAATGTCCAAGTTCAGGAGATTTGCAATACCTGCCATTAATGTAAACGTAATTTATGCTTCTCATGCATCTCTCATAAAATGCCAGACATTCTATTAAATGAAACTTCCTGAGAGACTAAGAATGAGTTCCGTACTTTAGTTTTTCCCAGCATCTCTCTCCAACTTTCCAAACTTCACAGAAGCTCTGTTGTTCACCTTATGCTGGACTAGCACCATGGAAGAAATTATACTGCGGAGAAACGTCTTAGGTACAGCCTGGGTGTTGATTGCAGAAAGAAGGAAGGAAGAATAGGGTTTAACGTTCCGCTGACACTGAGTTCATTGTGGTTGTTTTCAGAATGAATATTTCCCTCTACGCCGTAGTATGCGATGTCTAGAAACTTCCTGGAAGATTGAAAGTTTCTGTTGCACCGGTCTCGAACCCGGAACATTGCCTGTCGTTGTAAATGCTCTTAACCAAGGAGCTCTCCAAATACGACTCAGTTTAATTTAGTACGAAGTTTCCAATCTAAAATGGAAAGAAAGGAAGAGCAGGATTTACCGTCCCGTCGACATGGAGGTCATTAGAAGCGGAGCGCAAGCTTGGCTTGTTGCAGTGGTTGAGAAGGTAATAGGCCATGTCCTTTCAAAGGACCCATCCCAGCATTTGTCTCGAGCGATTAACGGAAATCACGAAGAGCCTAATTCAATATGGGTGGACGCGGATTTCCATCGTCGTCCTCCCGAATGCTAGTTCAGGAGTTTCAAACCGGCGCAGACTCCCTTACAGAGAGAAAGTTTAAATGTGGAAACTACTCCCCAGCTGTGGAAAATTCATTTGGAACGTAGGGAAGAGGTACGGACAGAGCTGACGCTGTAATGGCGGGTCCTGAAATGTACTTCGATAGCTCAATCAGAGTGCGTACAGATCGCGATATACAATGTTTTATTCTACAAGGAAGTTTCAGAATGTTCACACCTCCCTTGAAAGTGAACGACTCAATACGGGTATAGGGCCTGGTGGTCCAGTGATAAAGCATATATATCTGGAAATCTCATCTCGGTCAGACCAAGGAAACTTTCTGTTTGCCGTTGCTTCAGCCTTCGTCTCTCAACGATGTGATAAGCCGCCAGAACGAGATGGTTCGGATTCCACGTTAAACTATAGGCAGCCGGCCGGAGTGGCCGAGCGGTTAAAGGCGCTACAGTCTGGAACCGCACGACCGCTGCGGCGCAGGTTCGAATCCTGCCTCGGGCATGGATGTGTGTGATGTCCTTAGGTTAGTTAGGTTTAAGTAGTTCTAAGTTCTAGGGGACTTATGACCACAGCAGTTGAGTCCCATAGTGCTCAGAGCCATTTGAACCAAACTATAGGCCCTCTTTCTCCGGTTGTATAATTGAGGTAGATTAGAGACACGAAACTCCCCCAGGTGGCGTCCTATCCGAAGACTTGCACCTGGCCGTTCAGCCACACGCCATTATTATTCTATGAAATTACAAAACTGTCAGAGTTGCAAAGAAGTTAGTTTTTAACTAAATGGCGAACAATTTCTGACTTAAGTCCGTTATCAAGCCATCCACACAAGGCCTACCACAACAACATAATGCGTGTAAGCTTGTCACATTGTTTGTATGAGTGGCGAAGTGCAAGGTACTGTCTGCGTATGACGGTCTAGTGCTGCGTGCAGCGTACACACATTATGGTGGTATGGTAGGACTTACGTGGATGGCTTCATAATGGACTAATGTCCGAAACTGGTCGCCGTTTATACAAAAACAAACTTCTGTGTAACTTTGATAGCTTTGTTATTTCATTGAATCATAGTAAGTTACTGCCTATTGCAATTCGGCATGCTAGAAGTGAGCCATTATTATTGTGTATATAATGAGATTTTTTCCAAGTCTTCTCAGAATTCTGTTCTCCTTTTCTAGCGGCTTCCTTGATGATCGAAACCTTTACTTAAAAGATAAAAAAACGATTATTCACTAAACAAATCTGACTCCGCCATGTGAACTGAATATATTGCTGCCAAGTATACTATCGACTTTTCTTACCACAGATCAGTGATCCCGGTGTACTCTACCATATTGCAGATATATCATTCATTTATGGCAGCCGATGCCCGGTTTGCTACCAAGTATACGATTGACGTTTCTTACCACAGATCAGTGATCCCGATGTATTTTACCATATTGTAGATTTATCATTCATTTATGGAAGCCGATGCCCGGTTGTTGGCAAGCCCAGCTAGCGGCGTCTATTACCACACAAGGAAGCTCGCGCGCTCGTACTTATCTTGCAGTATATTTCCTCGGTTAAAGTCGTGACAGAGCGCTACTGTTACAGTCCACGCAATCCAATTGCACCTTCGACTTGTAGAGAATACAGATTGGTCTAAAGACGTCATCACGATCTTCAGTGTTACAAGTTGTCAAAGGCAAGGACCAATGTTTTCAGCAAAAAGCTTACAACTGTACCAGTTACTAACTGTTGGGCGTTGAAAACAATACGTAAAGTTCCAGATTTTCTGTACTCTTACTCAGTTGCTTAACGTAAAAACTTTTGGTAGTTATGTAATATTTTTGTTTCTCACTTAACGTAACCGTAGTAGGTATAATCCAGAAGCCATAGTTATCATCTACTCTGATCACATATGTGCCTTATATGAAGAGCTCCCTTTTGACAAGTGAGAAGAGTTAATGAAGTTACTATCACAACAGCAAATGAATAGTTTTCTTCTTACAGTGTACGTATCCGTAAGTATGGAAGGAAGATTAGGATTCAAAGTCGTTTCGACATCAAGGTCATTGTAGACGTGGCACAAGCTCGCATTGGGGAAACTGTCGGAGGAGTCCATTTGAATGGAATCTTACCGGCATTTGCCTTCAGTGATTTAGAGAAACCGCGGAAAACCTAAATCTTTATGAGGTTTATTCCTGAAATTCATGTTAACAACGACAGGTATAGATGTACAACCTAAGGCGTTATATGAAAATTTGTGTAGTACGAGGACTGGAATCCGGATTTCTCGCTTATCGCTAGCGATCTCCCTACCAGTAAGGCTGTCCGAGCACACTCCCCGGGCCGACCAAAATTTCCATAATCATACACCTCTCTCTTTATTCTCATAGATTATTAATTCATTTACCTTACTCACACACCTCTTAATTCCAGTGCAGGTTTTAGAATCAAGACAACAAGAAGTGACAGATTATCGTTGTCATTTTCGTCACGGGTCCGTCTTAGCCTTATGTAAATTTATTTGTGACGACGAACTACAGTTTCAAATGTGCCACTTTAGGTAGTAGAGTTGTTTAATTTCAGGAATAAATGTCAGTATTTGAAACTGTAGTTCGTCATCAAGTATAAATACACTATATCTTTATGGTCGAACGGGGAGCTGAACCACCATTCTCTCGAATACGAATCCAACGTCTTAGCCACTGCGCCAACTAGCTCAGTAGCTATGAATATGTTGCTTGCCTTGCCAATAAATAATTCTATTAATGGAGTAGATATGTGTTGTTAGAACGGATAGTTAGGTGATTAATTAGATTAACTGTATATTCCAGAAAGATTTTCCTTGGAAAGGCATCAGATTTCATTATCTGAAAATAATACGACCTCTTAGGTACCACGTTGTTTCTTAGCGTAATCTGACATTCATGACACCAGTTAGTGATTTATCTATCAACCACAATGTACCTTACTCTGAAAACAAGTATATAGGACTGTAATTAGAAAAAAGTAAGTTCATTAGTGTTTTAATCAGTCGTCGACAGTTGCTCTGCCGTTTGTATGCTGCAGAGAAATACACGGAACTTGTAAAATAACGCTTGTTAAATAACAGATATATTGTCTTAGTTCATCGTACAATACTGAAGAACGGTTTTTATGTGCACGAATAAATCATACATAACTATCGCCGTCATCTGGAATGCTAAGAAAGAATTGCTCACTACTCTATATTTGATTCCTTGCACGAAACTTGTGCGCGCAGATGTATGTCTATGCTTGTCAGCGTGCGTCAAGCACAGAGAACCGTGGACGTTAGCTATTTTATTGCCTGAGAGAGTTTCTCTCCTGAAATTCAGTTAGTAATTAAAAATAACAAAATTCACAGTTCTTTGATTCAACTGACGGCAAACTATAGATAAAATAATCCGAAAATTTGGTGTGAAGTCTAAATTAGCAAATCTAATTCGTGAAACACTTACAAACACGGTATCTAAAATGAAATTTATGGGATAAGTAACTTATCTCTTCGAGGTAAGCAAAGATGTACGGCAAGGCGATGGTATTTCCACAACTCTTTTTAATTTTGTTCTAGAAAAAAATGAGAATTTGGAATGAAAACGTGAATGAAAATAAGATTTCACCAATACGGTTGGGGGAAAGAAACAAAAATTTAATAAATGGCCAGTAGAGCCGGTTTAAGAATTTCCGAAGAAAAAATAGTTTTTTTACAACGGAATTCCTTAAAACAGATATTGGCCAAATTTAAAAGGACAAAATATTAAATTTCTTTGGGAGCTAATCCAAGATAATGTTTTTGAAAAAACTGCTGTAGGGGGAGAACACATAAAATGGGAAGGGCGTGTTGTGTAAGTAAAGACTTTTACAACAATAACGCGTGTCTAAAAATGCAAAAATAAGGCATTACAGTTAAGTACTGAAGCCAGAATGTCTATATGCAAGTAGATGCCTAGCATTAAAATATAATTTAGATTCATTGGAAATAGTAGAAATGTGAATCATTAGGAAAATATTAGATTCACGTAAAACTATGTAGAGTACATAGTAATGATTGAATTTATAGAACCATAAGAAATATATCAGAAGTAACGAGGAAAAGAAGACTGGTATTTTTCGACATTTATATCGAAAGCAAAACAGCAGAGTAATAAAAAATATCTTCTAATATTTATTGGAGAAGAAGTCAACAACAAGTTGGACCCATGAAATAAAGAAAAGCTAAAGACACAACTGAGAGATGATTAGGGAAAAAGTATTGGAAATTTTAGGATTCCAAGGTAGGAGATTGAAAAACCCTGGTCTGAATTGGTTAGAAGAAAGGAAGAAAAGAAGAGTATTGGAAGGAAATAAAATAGCAACGAATAGGGAACTGAAATTGGCACGTGTTCCTTAGTTGGCCCATCCGAGAAAGCAAGAAAGACATTGGTAACTGTTATGTGTGCAAAATATTTAAACTGACCTTAGATACCAGATGTCAAATAACTGTTCGTAAAGCATTTCCCACCTTTCCTAGTTATAAGACGAGCCTGTGCAGTAGATTAAAATTGTCTGTGGAACTGCAACTCGGATACATGCTCGTGCCATTTGAGCGGTCCAAAGGCTCATCACATATTCACAAAAGATTTCACTTCGGTAAGGTAGCTCATCTGGTAAGAGTATTGTTCCTAACGTTTCCAGTGACGGGGAAAGTGCAAAAGTACAAGGAAAGAATACAGGAAGAGGAGTAGAAGCAAGAAACGTTAATGAAGATGTCAGTTGTAGCGAAGGTGAACAGGTAACTGCTGTAATGCAGCGTACAGCGGACAGTTGTAACGACTGCGTGCACAAATGAACTATAGTTGATACATAAATAAAAGATGCTGGTAGCACGATTGTAAGTCTGGTTAGCAGTTTATTGCCATTAATATGTAGAAAAATCGTGAAATACACTGTGCAGGCGCATTAATGTGACCACATGTCAAAAGGCTGAATAACTAACCATCTTTCGCAGCACGAGACGTGCAACAAGCAAGTCATTGAGGTTGTGCAAGGTACCGACGGAATGTGGAATCATGCTGTTTCCCGTTCCGTGACGAGCAGCTCTAGGTTTCTCGGTTGAGGATCCATGACGCGAAAAGCCCGATCGAAGTAGTCCCACAGATTCTCTATCGGGTTTAAAACTGGGGAGTCTGGTGGCCAGGGAAGTACGCAGATCTTATCCTGGTGCTGTTCGAACCACGCACGTACACTGCAAGCGGCGTGACACGTTGCACTGTCCTGCTGGAAGATGCCATTGTGCCGAGGAAAAACAAACTGCAGGTGGGCGTGTGCATGGCCCCCGAGGATACATGTATACTTTTGTTGATCCACTGTGCCTTTCATAATGACGAGATCATCCAGAGAATGCCACGAAAACATTACCCAGACCATAACGCTTCCTCCTGGTTGCAAGGTGTCTGCTTTCAGAGGTTTCGTCTTAAAAGGCGTCCGTCCCCGGTAGCTGAGTGGTCAGCGCAACAGAATGTCATTCCTAAGGGCCCGGGTTCGATTCCCGACTGGGTCGGAGATTTTCTCCGCTCAGGGACTGGGTGTTGTGTTATCCTCATCATCATCATCATTTCATCTCCATCGACGCGCAAGTCGCCGAAGTGGCGTCAAATCGAAAGACTTGCACCTGGTGAACGGTATACCCGATGGGAGGCCCTAGTCACACGACATTTCAGTTTATCTAAAAAGGCCACCTGTCGCCACTCGATTGACGTCCAGTTGCAGTATCCACCTGCAAATTCCAGCCGTCGTCGCCGATGAACAGCAGACAGCATGGATGCACGAACCAGGCATCGTTCATCCGCGCGTTCAGTTGCTCAACGTCTATTCGCCCTACACATATGCGCAGACGTCGTTCACCCCTGTCCTCCATGGCCGGTGATGATGCACCACGGTTGTCTCGGCGCCAGTTTTGAGTGAAGCCATTTATCCATGCGCGGTATATTTTAACCACGGTGACACACGAACAGTTTAAAAACTTTGCCGTTTCGGAAATGCTTTCACCCTTGTCCCCGTAAGCCAATGATCATGCCATTGATCAAATAAATCGCTCATATTCCGGAATATGACAACAACTGCACTGATTTCCACGTCTAAAAAAAATGGTTCAAATGGCTGTGAACACTATGGGACTTAACATCTGTGGTCATCAGTCCCCTAGAACTTAGAACTACTTAAACCTAACTAACCTAAGGTCATCACACACATCCATGCCCGAGGCAGGATTCGAACCTGCGACCGTAGCGGTCACGCGGTTCCAGACTGAAGTGCCTAGAACCGCACGGCCACACCATTTCCACGTCTCCCCGACGCTTTTTATACACTCGCCACTGCTAGTGCTGCCATCTACCGTCTATGAGTGGTCAGTGCACGCTGATGTCGAACATAAACAATTGTTACATTAATGCGACCGTACCGTCTATATCTATAACAAGTAAACCATTAAGCCTGTAGGATGAAGTTTTAAGTTTGCTATATGAATTGCCTTGATAGTAGTCGGATACGCAATTGTAATGATTTCATTTACATATGACTTACTAATGAGGAGGTATTGAATAGAACTGGGTAGAAGAGGAGTTTGTGGCACAACTTGACCAGAAGAAGGGATCGGTTGGTAGGACATGTTCTGAGGCATCAAGGAATCATCAATTTAGCACTGGAGGGCAGCGTGGAGGGTAAAAATCGTAGAGGGAAACCAAGAGATGAATACACTAATCAGATTCAGAAGGATGTAATCTGCAGAAGGGATTGGGAGATGAAGAAGCTTACACAGGATAGAGTAGCATGGAGAGCTGCATCAAACCAGTCTCAGGACTGAAGACCACAACAACAACAACATGACTTACTAGTAACGTAACAACAGGTACCGTAGTATAGTCTGCAGTGATCTGAGATGCACTGCAGTTTAGCCGGCCGTTGTGGCCGAGTGGTTCTAGGCGCTTCAGTCCGGAACGCGCTGCTGCTGCGGTCACAGGTTCGAATCCTGCCTCGGGCATGGATGTGTGTGATGTCCTTAGGTTAGTTAGGTTTAAGTAGTTCTAAGTCTAGGGGACTGATGACCTCAGCTGTTAAGTTCCATAGTGCTTAGAGCCACTTTTTTGCGCTACAGTTTAACTCGTTTGTCCAGTCCATCTGAGATCACGTAGTACATATAACATTGGCAAGTAACATTAAAATGTATTACGTGTAAATTCACCCAGAGTCACTGGACATACGCAAAAGCACGCAAATAAACGAAGGGCTATTCAAACTAGAATAACTCATGTTGCTTAGTTTAATAGTAATATCTATAAAAATGTAAATGTAGCTCTTAACGATGCTCCCACTCAACAGGCAACACTCGAGTCAACGTGGAAACCACAAGACGAATGAGATTTATAGAAACACATATGAGTGATGCTTGTAAAATCGGAATATACATTTAATTTTGTTTTGCTAACCTAATATTTCCACGTCAGATAATTGTTTTACGTACTTTGTTTTTGAATTTGTTATGTTTTGTTTTGTGGCATTTACTGTTACATTATACTGTGAAATATTTATATTTTTTGTATTGCGGAGTTAGACATAATACACTCCTGGAAATGGAAAAAAGAACACGTTGACACCGGTGTGTCAGTCCCACCATACTTGCTCCGGACACTGCGAGAGGGCTCTACAAGCAATGATCACACGCACGGCACAGCGGACACACCAGGAACCGCGCTGTTGGCCGTCGAATGGCGCTAGCTGCGCAGCATTTGTGCACCGCCGCCGTCAGTGTCAGCCAGTTTGCCGTGGCATACGGAGCTCCATCGCAGTCTTTAACACTGGTAGCATGCCGCGACAGCGTGGACGTGAACCGTATGTGCAGTTGACGGACTTTGAGCGAGGGCGTATAGTGGGCATGCGGGAGGCCGGGTGGACGTACCGCCGAATTGCTCAACACGTGGGGCGTGAGGTCTCCACAGTACATGGATGTTGTCGCCAGTGGTCGGCGGAAGGTGCACGTGCCCGTCGACCTGGGACCGGACCGCAGCGACGCACAGATGCACGCCAAGACCGTAGGATCCTACGCAGTGCCGTAGGGGACCGCACCGCCACTTCCCAGCAAATTAGGGACACTGTTGCTCCTGGGGTATCGGCGAGGACCATTCGCAACCGTCTCCATGAAGCTGGGCTACGGTCCCGCACACCGTTAGGCCGTCTTCCGCTCACGCCCCAACATCGTGCAGCCCGCCTCCAGTGGTGTCGCGACAGGCGTGAATGGAGGGACGAATGGAGACGTGTCGTCTTCAGCGATGAGAGTCGCTTCTGCCTTGGTGCCAATGATGGTCGTATGCGTGTTTGGCGCCGTGCAGGTGAGCGCCACAATCAGGACTGCATACGACCGAGGCACACAGGGCCAACACCCGGCATCATGGTGTGGGGAGCGATCTCCTACACTGGCCGTACACCACTGGTGATCGTCGAGGGGACACTGAATAGTGCACGGTACATCCAAACCGTCATCGAACCCATCGTTCTACCATTCCTAGACCGGCAAGGGAACTTGCTGTTGCAACAGGACAATGCACGTCCGCATGTATCCCGTGCCACCCAACGTGCTCTAGAAGGTGTAAGTCAACTACCCTGGCCAGCAAGATCTCCGGATCTGTCCCCCATTGAGCATGTTTGGGACTGGATGAAGCGTCGTCTCACGTGGTCTGCACGTCCAACACGAACGCTGGTCCAACTGAGGCGCCAGGTGGAAATGGCATGGCAAGCCGTTCCACAGGACTACATCCAGCATCTCTACGATCGTCTCCATGGGAGAATAGCAGCCTGCATTGCTGCGAAAGGTGGATATACACTGTACTAGTGCCGACATTGTGCATGCTCTGTTGCCTGTGTCTATGTGCCTGTGGTTCTGTCAGTGTGATCATGTGATGTATCTGACCCCAGGAATGTGTCAATAAAGTTTCCCCTTCCTGGGACAATGAATTCACGGTGTTCTTATTTCAATTTCCAGGAGTGTATGTGAATATTGTTGAGTGTAATGTACGTATTACACAGACCGCATTAGACGTACAAGAGAGGAGGTTTGCAGAAAACAAAGAAATAAATGGATACTTTCTGTAATTGGCAGTGACAAGTTCGTGTGCCAGTCAGGTAAACAGTTTGGCCGAAGGGGACATATCGAAAAACGCTCCTCTTAAAATCTGAACATTTTTCTGTATTGTCCATACTGTTCTTCCTTTTAAAGGTGCTAGTCCTGTTGCATCGTTGGATAGCTTCTGTGAGTTCTGGATCTTGGTGGGCAGGTGCTGTGGGATATGTGTGGGTTCAGTAGACATGAATAAGTATCTTGGATTTACATGGGAGGTACAGACAAGAATTTAGCACTTATTTATAACTCAAGGTTTATATTAGAATTTACTTTAATTTATTGAGCTGCATAATCAATAGTCATTTATTTTTCATTGATAGGCTTTCACATTACTACATTATTAACTTTCTGACCATAATGACAATGGCTTCACACAGAGTGATTTATATTGTGAGACAAACCGCTGGGTAGGATACCAGGGATCTATCAGCATTTCTAGCTTAGTTTTCTTTCTAGAAGCAGTGTTACCATTCACTGCCTGAGTGTAGGTGTGGGTAGAAGTAGCACCATGTAGTAGCCACACGTGCCCATACCGCCGTCTCAACAGTGGAGTGCCAATTATGACGATACGAAAAGAAGGATAACGTCACACCCAGTCCCTAAGCGGAGAAAATATCCAACCCGGCCGGGAATCGAACCCAGGCCCCTCCGGTTAGGAATCCACTGCGCGTTCGAGGCGGAAACTATACTAATTTGCGTATAGTTCATGAAATAAGTTCGTGGCTTGTGGAAAATAATTTGATGCTAAATCATAGTAAGACTCAGTTTTTACACTTTCTAACACACAATTCAACAAGAACCGATATTTTGATCAGACAGAATGGGCATATTATAAGCGAGACGGAACAGTTCAAGTTCCTAGGAGTTCGGATAGATAGTAAGCTGTTGTGGAAAGCCCATGTTCAGGATCTTGTTCAAAAACTAAATGCTGCTTTATTTACCATTAGAACAGTATCTGAAATAAGTGACACTTCAACACGAAAAGTAGTCTGCTTCGCATATTTCCATACGCTTATGTCGTATGGTATTATTTTTTGGGGTAATTCTTCTGATTCAAAAAGGGTATTTTTGGCTCAAAAACGGGCTGTTCGAGCTATATGTGGTGTAAGTTCGAGAACCTATTGTCGACCCCTATTCAATAGTCTGGGAATTCTGACATTGCCCTCACACTATATATTTTCTTTAATGTCGTTTGTTGTTAGCAATATTAGCCTATTCCCAAGAGTTAGCAGCTTTCACTCAGTTAATTCTAGGTAGAAATCCAATCTGCATGTGGAATGCACTTCTTTGACTCTTGTGCAGAAAGGAGTGCAGTATTCTGCTGCATCCATTTTCAATAAGCTACCACAAGAACTCAAAAATCTTAGCAGTACCCCAAACACTTTTAAGTCTAAACTGAAGAGTTTCCTCATGGCTCACTCCTTCTACTCTGTCGAGGAGCTCCTGGAAGGGCTAAAAAATTAAGCAAATTCCAGTGTTACATTGTTGATTTTCTTTATTTAAATTTACGACTTGTCACCTGAATGTTTTTTATATTTCATTTTATATGTTTCTAATATCGTGTTATAATTTCATGTATTGACTCGTTCCATGACCATGGAGACTTCTCCTTAATTTGGTCCCACGGAACAATAAATAAATAAATAAATATAGCCAAAGGCACGTTTTCCAGCATGGCGACTTATTTCTTTATTGCATTGTTGCCTGCTATCAATAGTTTAAACACAGACTGTATTCGCCCTTACGCAGAGTATTACTATCAACAGCATTTTTTCCCCTTTACATCGGCAACTAATTGTGCAACATGCATTATTACATGAAACGCAATACCATTTCCCATCACCATAACTGCAAAATTTCTACTATTAATTAAGATTATAAACTAAAACTAAACTTAACTCCGTCCGAACAGGCGTCACTAAATGCGGATACGGAGGGGCACGTGGTCAGCACACTGCTCTCCCGCCCGTATGTCAGTTTACGAGACCGGAGCCGCTACTTCTCAATCAAGTAGCACCTCAGTTCGCCTCACAAGGGCTGAGTGCATCCCACTGGCCAACAGCGCTCGGCTGACCGGATGGTCACCCATCCAAGTGCTAGCCTAGGCCAACGCGCTTAACTTTGGTGATCTGACGGGAATCGTTGTTACCACTGCAGCAAGCCGTTGGCCAATAAAGATTATATCTACGTCTATACCATACCGCTGGCCGCGGTGGCCGAGCGGTTCTAGGTGCTTCATTGCGGAACCACGCGGCTGCTACGATCGCAGGTTCGAATCCTGCCTCGGGCATGGACGTGTGTGATGTCTTTGGGTTAGTTAGGTTTAAGTAGTTCCAAGTCTAGGGGACTGATGACCTCAGATGTTAAGTCCCATAGTGCTTAGAGCCATTTGAACCATTTACACCATACCGTGTCTATCATTATGTGCCCTACAACTATATAGTATATACTACAACTAATTGCAATAGATTGTAAACAGCAATAACATCAGTTTTTGTATACCGAATTCTAGAATGCACTCCATCGCTGCCCGGTTCGTAGGAACACCCTGCGATAGCCTAAGGCGCCGGCTAGAGAGGCCGAGCGGTTCTAGGCGCTACAGTCCGGAACCGCGCGACCGCTACGGTCGCAGGTTCGAATCCTGCCTCGGGCATGGATGTGTGTTATGTCCTTAGGTTAGTTAGGTTTAATTAGTTCTAAGTTCTGGACGACTGATGACCTCAGAAGTTAAGTCGCATAGTGCTCGGAGCCATTTGAACAATTGATAGCCTAAGGCACTGCAGAGGACGTTATGGTTGCATTTGCCTCGTCCGTTGTCCTTAGGCTCGCTGGGGTTGCAGGATGGCTCCCTGGTTCCGAGGGAGCCTCGTGATGAGGAGCGCAGGAACATGCCGACCTACATCACCCCAGTTCTAGTTCCTTGCATGGCGAGACACGGCTGACAGCTGTTTCCACTGTGTTGTTGTTATGATCGCCACTCACGCGCCGTTGGTTGTTCGTCTGACGTAGCTGTCGACCTCAACTGTCTTAGTTCCGTTGCTTCTCGATCTTGTGTCGCAGATTCCCGTAGTGCAGTAGATGGGGGATGATTGATAAGGTTAATTGCTTTCCAAACCTTTCTTGAAATAGCGTCAGCGATGTTGACCAGGATATGCAATGTTGTATGTCAACGCAGTGTCCCATTGAAATCGAGTCTACCGTGCCGTTTTGTTGCTGCCGATCAGTATTATGAACATCGACGTACAGCGAACGTCTCCAGGTAGTTAGTATATGCTGTTGTGCCTTCTTCACCACAGGCACATTCGAGGTCTGGTTTCGATAAGTTCGATACCATTAGGTGGTGTAAGGCCCATGACCCGTCAAGAAGTGTATCAGGCATCCTGAGGGTTTCAGGTGAATCATTCCCAGTGTCTGATGTACACTCCTGGAAATTGAAATAAGAACACCGTGAATTCATTGTCCCAGGAAGGAGAAACTTTATTGACACATTCCTGGGGTCAGATACATCCCATGATGATCACACTGACAGAACCACAGGCACATAGACACAGGCAACAGAGCATGCACAATGTCGGCACTAGTACAGTGTATATCCACCTTTCGCAGCAATGCAGGCTGCTATTCTCCCATGGAGACGATCGTAGAGATGCTGGATGTAGTCCTGTGGAACGGCTTGCCATGCCATTTCCACCTGGCGCCTCAGTTGGACCAGCGTTCGTGCTGGACGTGCAGACCGCGTGAGACGACGCTTCATCCAGTCCCAAACATGCTCAATGGGGGACAGATCCGGAGATCTTGCTGGCCTGGGTAGTTGACTTACACCTTCTAGAGCACGTTGGGTGGCACGGGATACATGCGGACGTGCATTGTCCTGTTGGAACAGCAAGTTCCCTTGCCGGTCTAGGAATGGTAGAACGATGGGTTCGATGACGGTTTGGATGTACCGTGCACTATTCAGTGTCCCCTCGACGATCACCAGTGGTGTACGGCCAGTGTAGGAGATCGCTCCCCACACCATGATGCCGGGTCCACTGCACATACGGTTCACGTCCACGCTGTCGCGGCATGCTACCAGTGTTAAAGACTGCGATGGAGCTCCGTATGCCACGGCAAACTGGCTGACACTGACGGCGGCGGTGCACAAATGCTGCGCAGCTAGCGCCATTCGACGGCCAACACCGCGGTTCCTGGTGTGTCCGCTGTGCCGTGCGTGTGATCATTGCTTGTAGAGCCCTCTCGCAGTGTCCGGAGCAAGTATGGTGGGTCTGACACAACGGTGTCAATGTGTTCTTTTTTCCATTTCCAGGAGTGTATTTTTGGGGGAAACCATAGTTTCAGCCCGCCCTTTGGGAGTCATCCGATCGTTACTGCCACAAATGGAGGATCTGCTTGTGTACTGACTGCTTGCTTGTGGGCCGTATTCCTCTTAAATTCTACACTTCATGATGTTGTACTTTTTCCAACCAATACATGACCACTTTTATTCGTATATGGAGGCCGAATGGAAGCATCCGAAGTATTCAACGCCTAAGTGACAGAGTTCCATAAGCTCCCCGTCAGTCGAAGAAGTATTCCGCGTTGCACCCTGTTAAATGTCCGTGATGGTGTTAAGAGCGGAAGTCTGTGCACCCAAGCACTCGTACAGTACCCATGATCGCAGTTACAATAGCGTTACAATACCTTCTTATTGTACACTCATGCTCATAAATTAACGATAATGCTGGTACATGATGAAACAACGCTCTGGTGGGCAGTTTGCGGGTTTAAATCACCTCGGCGTATGACCATGCGGTGCATTTGAGCTGCGGTAGTCGCACAGTGGTGCCGGCAGCAGTCCACATACGCAGAGGTGTGTAGGTGCATGTCAGAGTACGGTGCAGCGAGTAAATGTGCAGACGTTTCAGACGTGCTGATGGTGACTGTGTGTTGAGAATGGCTCAAAGAACACATATTGATGATGTTATGAGGTGTAGAATACTAGGGCGACTGGAGGCTGGTCAAACTCAGCAGGTCGTAGCACGGGCCCTCCGTGTGTCACAAAGCGCGATCTCAAGATTATGGCAACGATTTCAGCAGACAGGAAACGTGTCCAGGCGCTACTGTACGGGACGTCCACAGTGTACACCACAAGAAGACCGATATTTCACCATCAGTGCTCGCAGACGGCCACGGAGTACTGCAGGTAGCCTTGTTCGGGACCTTACCGCAGACACTGGAACAGTTGTCTCCAGACACACAGTCTACAGTCTACAGACGACTGAACAGACATGGTTTATTCGCCCGGAGACCTGCAAGGTGCATTCCACTGACCCCTGGTCACAGGAGAGCCCGTAAATCCTGGTGTCAAGAACACAGTACATGGTCACTGGAACAGTGGTCCCAGGTTACTTCTGTAGCTTCCTTTCACAAGGATCATATAGCACTACTCCTGCGCCCGATTCATTATCCTGCAGTTTTCCTAATACCAGGCTGAATATCAGATCCCACAAGACAGGGCCACTTATGGATCCTCATGGGCATCTTGTTGAAATTTCTTTTGTAGTTGTCTCCCCTGGGGACAGCAGTTCTTAAAACTGTTGTCAACGCTCGGCGGTAGGCCGAGTCCCACAGGCGATCAAAAAGTGGAGGCCATTACAAGTTATCTAAAGCGCCCGAGATTTCCACCATTATAGCTACAAAATATTTACACAGAGCGTGTTTTACAAGTCCTATCGCCTCAATTACAGATCCTTCTGTTAACTTCCGACTTCTGAATCCATACTGCTGCGAGTGCATTCGGTGAAGTCGTCATTTCTCTTGTAATCAAACGCAGAGCAGCTTTTCCAACACTTTCTCTAAGGCATCGGGAAGGCAAACTGGTCTGCAGGACTTTGCAGCTGAGAATTATTGTCTTCGCCGTTTTTCATGGTAATTACATCAGGGGGGGGGGGGGGGGGGTGCAGATACGCCTTGCTTCTGATGCGTCACGTTGGACGACGATTCCCGTGAAAATAAAGAACAAAAAAAATGGTTTAAATGGCTCTGAGCACTATGGGACTTAACTTCTGAGGTCATCAGTCCCCTAGAACTTAGAACTACTTAAACCTAACTAACCTAAGGACATCACACACATCCATGCCCGAGGCAGGATTCGAACCTGCGACCGTAGCGGTCGCGCGGTTCCAGACTGTAGCGCCTAGAACCGCTCGGCCACCCCGGCCGGCAATAAAAAACAAACGAAACGTAATGGACAGGACCGCTGCCATCATGGAGAACAGTACCGCACTCTGACAGAGAACGATAGCACGTCGCTGACCGGAGTACAGTGTACGGGGGGCTACAAGGTATAAATAAAATGGTCTCAAGCGTGCAAACCATGTATCATTTCTCCCTTTTCTTCTCACCAATTGTTTATCACACTGTCCCGAATGTACAAATTACTCTGTGTAACATAATTCATCGGTGTCAAATGTATAATTGTCAATGTCTTTTGCTTTGTGTAACATTTTTCTTCTCTTTCTTTCCAGGTAAGTGTCGCAACAAATATAAGCAATGGTTTGAAATGGCTGACGTCACCGTGATGGGGGAAGGTAAATCATTATGTAATCTTATTTATTTTTGTTATAATTCAATGATAATACGTCGCCAGGCCTGTTTTTAAGCTGATTGTATGCATCTCGTGAATTATAGAGAATGAAAAAAATTGTAGGTAACATGGAGGTGACATATTTCCACTCAGGATGCAATATCTAGTTTTTTCTTGGTCACGTCATATACACAACAAATTTCGACATTTATATCCGCTTTTTAGGTTTCATTTTTTTCTAGCGGTGATATGGAGGTCGAAGGTCATGCGGAACAGTCCTGCACAACTGCTACAGTACAAATAATGGAACATCATATAACAATATACGCACACGCTAGGTGCCGCTGACATAAAAGTAGTACTAAACTCACACGACAAGCTATCGTTTGTGATAGTTTACAAACTTTCGGTGCACTTAATACGCGAAGTAGGTGAGCAAAGATCAAACTTAGTCAATAAGAGTTCTTAATAAATATACACGCTGAGTGGAAAAAACATCGCCTTCATTCAACAAATTTATTGCTGTGGTGCCCACTGTCAAGTAGATGTTAACATCGTTAAAGTATTCCACGATATAGGATACATCATTGATTATCTTTCGAATAATGTGATTGTTCTTACTCTGCCAGAGCTAGACACGAATTCTAAGTCATTGTTTCAGCTTTACACCTCGCTAACTACTCTCGGTGCAGGTTTCAAACCTTCTTCCGGGTAGCACGCGGGGATAATACGAGTACTTACGGAAGAAACAACTTATCAGAAGTTCTGCCCAAGATCCGGCGTTTACGGATGTAACGCTTTTCTGAAAAAGTGAATAGTAATCTTACTTCAAGCTTACGTTTCACATTAATGATCACCTTCTGAAAGCTCTCTACAACTTGCGTGCTTGCAGTTTCACGTTCAGTGCAACGTACACGTAGAATTGTGTGACAGAAACAGAAAAACAGTTACCTTGGGCTTCTTATTCCCTTGAATCAGTTAAAAGTCCGTTATCACTTTTCCAGATCTCATAGTTGTTTCAGCATCTCGCTAGATCAAGAGAGTTGAAAGTATTAACCATTCAGTAAAATATTGGTCCTTTGCGAAGTATTATATGTTGGAAAACGTATTTTGTTATCTTGGATCGCTTATGATATGTCTCTGGTGTCACAGACCTCCCACTCCACGGATATTCTTCGGAAACAGCGCATCCACTGTTCTTTCCTCCTTTTTTTTTTTTTTTTTTGCTTTCTGAAGGCCAGTGTTAAATCCCCCTCTGGCCATCCAAATTTAGGTTTATCGTTTAAGACAAATATAAGAACAGTACCTTCGAAAAGCACAAGATCAATGCTTCCTCCATCCGTGCTCGTGCTCCATTTTAAACTGCCTCGTCGTTAAATCCTAATATTCCTTTCTTTTGACATGAGTTTAGATAACGTTTCTTACATTTTCAACTTCGGATTACTTGAAAACTGTTGGAACAAAAATTGTTTTCGGGATTTCTGACAAAAATTACTGAAGTTGAATAAACCTCCGAAAACTATTAATTTTTTTGTCTCTTATGCTTAAGGTATGTTATAATGTATTAGTATCATAAAAAGCTGCGTTTAACAAAAGAAACAGAAGTGTATGGAGTGACTGAGGTACTCTAAAATGTGTGTTCAATGTAATAGTGAGGAAGATACTTAATCTTTCACATGTTGTTTTAAATAAATATATTTTTTATCATTTTTGTTTTGTAATAATTGCAATGAACACATTTACCTGGACGATGAACTAGAAGCGTGCGACCATATTTAACTAGCTTAATTGGCGTACTGGGGAACGCGTGTAACGACAGTGTTCTATATTAAGACAATGAGAGTAAATATTGAAGGTCATACCTGTTCCTGGTATTACCAGGGATACTTTCGGATACCTTGGGCTTATAACAAGCTGGATATCGTTTTTAACGGCAATTAAAATAAATCGACACAAACAAATATTAAATAATATATACACCCAACGAAATTGTAAATTTTACGTGCAAAGGTTGTCTTAGGCCCACCTTAACACTCTAATTCCACAAAGGTAGAGCATAAAATCTTTTAGGAATGGAATGCATTTGAGGTAATCCTCTAAGGACCTACCAACACTGTTCTTAATTTTAAAATCACAAATTTTTGTATTTTCGAAATGGTAATAATAAATTGAATTTGGAATAAATGTTCTCTGCTTACTAAGTGATGAAAATACATTTTTGAGTACATCTAACAATATTTTGGCTCGTTTTCTTCCTTAACTCGTACCACTACTAAGGCTTTCTTGGTGGTGTCGTCGTATCGACGCAAAATATTAAAAGTTTCCCAGACAATAATAATACTTCATGATTGAGAAACCCATTCCGTGATAATAATTTTGTGCAAGATTTCCGTTTGAAATTTAATAGCTAGTCGCTTCTTTCAGTTTCCAATTGACTCCAGTCCAGGCAGTGTATGTTTCGCCGTTTGGTAGGCCCTTAAAGGATTACCTCACATGCATTTCATTCCTAAAAGATTATATGCGCAGCTATCTCGGAATAGGACAGATAAGGTGAGTCTAAAAACAACATTTGCACGTAAAATTCGCAATTTCCCTGGGTGTTTTCGGGTAAATGTGATTGAAATATTGCTGGAATTACGTTAAAGAAGCATAACTGAGTCAAGTACTGTCATTTTTTTACCCATTTTGTGTTCCGAAAATACCAAACGAAGGTCATCTCACTGGCTACTCATATACCGCCCCTTTCCATTTTACTCGATTTCAAATATTTTTTATCATCCATCGCAAAGTTCAGCTATCAAGTAATTTGAAGCACTTGTCATAATCTAAATATTCATTCTCAGCCTCGTCTTATGGAGTGTTGAAAGGGACAATTCAAATACAGCAATTTATTAATTTCCTGTTGCTTTATTATGATTCTGAGCGGCATTATTGGAGAAGAGTTTAGAGCTCTGAGGCCCGATAAAGAATAATACCAAACTGCGATTTACTTCGGGCCCTCATGAACCCTCTCTCATAACTCTGTAACTTTTTCTCGTGCCCAACTGTCGTTAGGAGGTCAGGCAATGCTTCGCGCCCAACGTATGTCACTTACAGTTTAGTTGCTACAGTACGGTGTGACGCACCAATCCTTCGTTACTTACTCATTAACTGTACTTAGGTCGCTTGAAACTAAATGGTGCTATTTTATACTACAGGGAACTACGCTACGGAAACGGAAATCATATGCGAACCGACGAGAAATTAGATATTCAACTCCACCACCGTAGATACCAGATTTGTATCAGTTGAGCCGGCCGGAGTGGCCGAGCGGTTCTAGGCGTTACAGTCTGGAACCGTGCGACCGCTACGGTCGCAGGTTCGAATCCTGCCTCGGGCATGGATGTGTGTGATGTCCTTAGGTTAGTTAGGTTTAAGTAGTTCTGAGTTCTAGGGGACTGATGACCTCAGAAGTTAAGTCCCATAGCGCTCAGAGCCATTTGAACCTTTTTTGTACCAGTTGAGTATAGCGAGTGATAACAATGATCATCGTGAATGTTGTCAGTGACCACTTGATTCCCTTTGTGGACGATGTCTTTCTTACTGAATATGACATACTCTATCAGGAAAACTGTCCATTTAGAAGGTAATATCACATCATAATGAATTGCAATTGATGTCCTCTTTCTGAGTTTATTCAGACGTTAGTCTTAGAGGAAACATTCGGTTGGTGTCTAGCACCACCTTAGCACTCACAACAACCACCTCGTTTCAGGAATCGTCGCATTTGTAAGCCATACCACGGTGAACTGAAGGGTGATATAAGATGACCAACGCACTATTACCTTCAGGATCTCATGTTCTAGGTGTGTCAATGTAGCTTCTTCTTATTAATGTGTAGATGGAAAAACTGCAGTGGCTCTGTTGTGCACATAACATGAAACTAATGAGTCCGCCTCCGTAACATAGTCAGCGTATCCGACTGCTAAGCGGAGGAACCGGTTTCAATTCCCGGTACTGCCAGGTACTTTTCCATTTGAGGAGCTACTTGAGTGAGAGGTAGCAGCTTCTAGGTCTGACAACAGACAGCGGCCCGGAGAGAGGTGTGCGGACGCCAATGCCCATCTGGACAGGGCCCACGAGAAATACGGGCTCCGCAGCAAACTTGAGACTCCAGACCGGTCAAAAAATTTGTGTGTAATTGGAAAGGTACGCACTATAGGTCTTAACTTTGTCGTGTGCTTGTTTGCATCTGAACGTGCAGTCAAGATTTATTAAACTCGTCTGAAATAGTTACTCGCTCCTCGGCGAAGACGGCTGCTGGCACTTGTGACGTAATCGCCACGGCCTGTCTTTCTCGTGGGCGTCGGCATCCGGAACATGTCACTGGCAGAGAATGACATTGCAGCCGATCGATACTGTATGGTCCGAGAGTGCCAGAACACGGAGCTGGAGATGAGACTAATGACTGTCAGTGTGTGAAAGATATCACACGATGATTTTCATTCATCCGTGTGTACTACTGACTGGGGTCTGTTCTTCAGAGCACGTGCGTATTAGATCACAATAATATCGTCAGAACTGAAGGTTCGCAGAACGTAACGCCACTTCGCACCTCGTACCTTGTTCCCCTCTCCACTCTACAAAGGAGCGATGGTCGAATGTGTAAAAGGCAAACTGCTGTACACAGCTTCGCCATAGTGATGTTCACTGTGGTGAAAGTAGATTCACTTTCGTATGCATTTCACCTGCTTTCATCGAGTTATTGACACACCGGTTCCCATCAGATCACAGAAGCTAAGCGCTGTCGGGCTTGCCTAACACTTGAGTGGGTCACCGTCCGAGTCTGCCGAGTGCTGATTGCAAGCGGGGCGCACTCAGCCCTTGTGAGGCCAATTGAGGAGCTACTTGACTGAGAATTAGAGGCACCGGTCACGAAACCTGAACCTGACGACGGCCGGGACAGCGGTGTGCTGACCACATGTCCCTCCGTACCCGCCTCCGGCGACACGTAAGGGTTGTGGATGACACGGCGGCCGGTCGATTTCTTTGGGCCTTCAGATCCCGTTCGGACGGTGTTGCTGTCGAGTTATTGACAGCAAAATGTGTCATTTCAGGTGAATATTTGCTTTATACACTGAAGAGTCAAAGAAACTGGTACACCTGCCTAACATGGTGTAGGGCCCCCGCGAGCAAGCAGAAGTGCCGCAACACGACGTGTCATGCACTCGACTAACGTCTGAAGTACTGTTGGAGGGAACTGACACTATGAATCCTGCAGAGTTGTCCATAAATCCGTAAGAGTACGAGTGGGAGGAGATCTCTCCTGAACAGCACGTTACAAGGCAACCCAAATATGATCAATAATGAAACTTCCTGGCAGATTAAAACTGTGTGCCCGACCGAAACTAACTCGGGAGCTTTGCCTTTCGCGGGCAAGTGCTCTGCCATCTGAGCTACCGAAGCACGACTCACGCCCGGTCCTCACAGCTTTACTTCTGCCAGTATCTCGTCTCCTACCTTCCAAACTTTACAGAAGCTCTCCTGCAAAAAGTTTCATATCAGCGCACACTCCGCTGCAGAGTGAAAATCTCATTCTGGAAACATCCCCCAGGCTGTGGCTAAGCCATGTCTCCGCAGTATCCTTTCTTTCAGGAGTGCTAGTTCTGCAAGTTTCGCAGGAGAGCTTATGTAAAGTTTGGAAGGTAGGAGACGAGATACTGACAGAAGTAAAGCTGTGAGGACCGGGCGTGAGTCGTGCTTCGGTAGCTCAGATGGTAGAGCACTTGCCCGCGAAAGGCAAAAGTCCCGAGTTCGAGTCTCGGTCGGGCACACAGTTTTAATCTGCCAGGAAGTTTCATATCAGCGCACACTCCGCTGCAGAGTGAAAATCTCATTCTGGTATGATCAATAATGTTCATGTCTGTGGAGTTTGGTGGTCAGCGGAAGTGTTTAAACTCAGAAGAGTGTTACTAGAGCCACTCTGTAGTAATTACGGACGTGTGGGGTGTCGCATTGTCCTGCTGGATTTGCCCAAGTCCGTCGGAATGCACAATTGACATGAATGAATGCAGGTCATTAGACAGGATGTTTACGTACGTATCACCTGTCAGAGTCGTGTCTAGACATACCAGGGGTCCCATGTCAATCCAACTGCACACGCCGCACAACCATTACACAGCCTCCACCAGTTTGAACAGTCCCCTGCTGAGATGCAGGGTTCATGGATTCATGAGGTTGTCGGCATATCCGCACACGTCAAACCACTCGATACAATGTGAAACGAGACTCGTCCGACCATGCAACATGTTTCCAGTCATCAACAGTCCACTGTCGGTGTTGACAGGCACAGGCGAGGCATAAAGCTTTGTGTCGTGCTGTCGTCAAGGGTACACGAGTGGCCCTTCGGTTCCGAAAGCCCATATCAATCATGTTTCGTTGAATGGTTCGCACGCTGACAGTTGTTGATGGTCCAGCACTGAAATCTACAGCAAGTTGCGGAAGGGTTGCACTTCTATCACGCTGAACGATTGTCTTCAGTCTTCATTGGTCCCGTTCTTGCAAGATCTTTTTACGACCGCGGTGATGTCGGAGATTTGATGTTTTACCGGATTCCTGATATTCTCGGTACACTCGTGAATTGGTTGTACGGGGAAATCCCCACTTCATTGCTGTCTGGGAGATGCTGTGTGCCATCGCCCGTGCGCCGACTGTAACACCACGTTCATACTCTTGATAACCAGCCGTTGTAGCAGCAGTAACCGATCTAACAACTGCGACAGACATATGTTGTCTTATTCAGGCGTTGGCTACCGCAGCGCCATATTCTGCCTGTTTAGATATCTCTGTATTTGAATCCGCATGATTACACCAGTTTCTTTGGCGCTTCAGTGTAGTTCAAACATAAAATCGAGGTACATGAACTTGTATCTCTTCAGAGACCTAAGTAAAGATCAGAAACGTTTTACCAAGGCGGTGTTAAACATAATAATAACATAGAACAACTAGTCAACGCACAAGATACCGTCACATTTAAACTAAATGAGAGTGATGTGAGAAGTTGTTTCAATTAATGAAAGTCCAGAAAACGAAACAGGTTTTCAGATATGAGTGGCTCGAAGATATTTTAAGTAATAGATTCCAGTACGTTGTCATGGAGGGCGAGTGTCCATGAAAGACAAGGGTATCATCAGCAGTGCCCCAGGAATGTGTGATAGGACCGTTCTTGCTCTCTATATACATAAAAGATCTGACACGTAAGGTAAGGAGCAATATGACATTGTTTCCTGATGATGCTGTAGTGTACAGGGAAGTGGCGTTCAGTGACTATAAGATGATGCAGTATAGCTTACAAAGAATTTGTATTTGGTGTGATGAATGGCAGCTTGCTCTAAACGTAGAAAAATGTAAACTAACGCAGATGAGTAGAGAAAACCAAATCTTTAATGTTCGAATACAACATCAGTATGGTGCTGCTTGACGCAATTACGTTAGTTAAATGCATAGGCGCGTCGATGATATGCAATATGAAATGCAATAAGCATATGAGGTCGGTTGTAGGGAAAGGGAATGATCGACGTCGGTTTATTAGGAAAATTACAGGAATGTTTAGCTAATCTGTAAAGGAGATCGCGTATGTAACATTTTTGTTGCCCATTTTTGAGCCCTTCTTGAGTATCTGATATCGCTGTCAGATCGGATTAAAGGTAGACATCGAAGCAATTCAGAGACGTGCTGCTACATTTGATACTGGTACGTTCGGTCAACAAGATAGTGTTACGAAAATTCTCCGCGAATTCAAATGGGAATATATGGAGAGAAGACGACGTTCTTTTCACGAAGCACTATTTAGAATGTTTACTGAACCGGCATTTGTGACAGACTGCAGAACGAATCTGCTACAACTAAAGTACATCTCGCGTAAGGACCACGAAGAAAAGATGAGAGAAATTAGGGCTGGTACGGAGCTATATGGACAGTCTTTTATCGCTCGCTGTGTCTGAAAGTGGAACAGGAAAGGGAATGATCAGCAGTCTCACAAGGTACCCTCCGCAAAGCATCGTGTGGTGGCTTGCGGAGTATGTATTAAGAGGGAGATATTTTTAATGATCATTTTCTAAATATACCAGGAAAAATAAGATTAAACCTTTCAGTTCAGGAAGCAGCGGAATATATTAAATACGTCATTCCATAAAACGTTAAGCAACTAGTAGTAGCAGCAGTGGCCACCGCCACTGAAATTAACCGAATCTTAAAAGTTCAACAAAACAGAAGCTCATATAGTGTTGACGGCATTTCAAACAAAATTCTGATAACTTACGAAAACTTGGTAAGTAATATCATTAGTGACATATGTAATGCATCATTGGCACAGAGAGTTTTTCCAATCAAATTAAAATATTCCATTGCTGAGCCTCTGTATACGAAAGATGATTAGATAGGCTTAAATAATTATCGTTCAGTTTCCTTAATGACGTCTTTTTCCAAAATATTCGAAAAAGTCATGCATTCAAGAGCGGTCTCACATATAGGTAAAAACGATTTACCCATTATTACAAAACTTAAGTAATAAAACATTGCTAATTGACATTTTTTATCTTTCCAAGGCGTTTGAAGGCTTAGATCGTGTTCCTCTCTTAGAAAAAGTAGCGTTTTATAAAACTGGTGGTCTTACAAACAACAAGTTTGAATCATACTTAACAAGCATAATTCAAAAAGTTGTACTGAATAACACAATCAGTGTTGAGAGGAGATGATATTTTATTTAATGGGGAGCAATCACGAAGTTAGTCCCACAGGGTTCAATTTGGGATCCAATCCTATTCCTTACAAATGCAAATGACACCTTTCAATTAACATCCATCAAGCTGAATTGGGACTTTTTGTCATTAGACAGAAAGCAACACAAGATATTGTTAATGATGTTTTTCAAAGAATTAATAAGTGGTTTTCTGAAAATGGTGGCAACGGCCTTGCCGCAGTGGATACACCGGTTCCCGTGAGATCACCGAAGTAAAGCGGTGTCGGGCGTGGTCGGCACTTGGATGGGTGACCATGCAGACCGCCATGCGCTGTTGCCATTTTTCGGGGTGCACTCAGCCTCGTGATGCCAATTGAGGAGCTACTCGACCGAATAGTAGCGGCTTCGATCAAGAATACCATCATAACGACCGGGAGAGTGGTGTGCTGACCCCACACCCCTCCTATCTGTGTCCTCCACTAAGGATGACACGGCAGTCGGATGGTCTCGGTAGGCCACTCGTGGCCTGAAGACGGAGTGCTTTTTTTCTGAAAACGGCCTCTCCCTAATTTTTGAGAAAACACACTATATTCTGTACCTTACAAGAAACAGTCATGCCAACAATTGATGTAGCACATGAACAGGAGCCAATAACAAGGCAAATTTCGCGGGAGTACATGTAGAGTAGAAGTTGAGCTGGGTTGCTCAAATAATAATTCACATAACTTTGCTCTCCATATAATTGTTGGTTTCTGAAATAAACGAATCAACCTGCTCACATATTTTGCACATTTCGACTCAATAATAAGTTACGAAATAATTTACTCGGAGAAACTTATCACTTAGAAAGGAAGTACTGGCTGCATAAAAGCGAGCAGTAATAATATCTAGTGTTCACCCGCAGTTATCTTACAGGTACCTATTTAAGGAGTTGTGCATTTTAACTGCACCGACATTCGTCACAGAAGAACAGTGTTGTCAATACCTATAACAATAGAGGAAAGAAATGACATTATTTAAGTTCTCAGTTGCTAAGAAAGGATTTCAGTGTGCAGCAACAAAGATTCCTGATCATTTGCCCCATTATGTAGAAGGTCTAATAGGCAGCAAAGCAAGATTTAAATGTAACCTGGACAAATCCATCTATTCCGTGGACGACGTTTTGTTAAGCAACTGGTATCATGAAGAAAACATAGTTTTCAAGCGTAATTACATGAGAACAACTGAAAAATAATGTGTTCATTAATGTTAAAACCAATTATGTATACATAGCCTGTGAAATGATTCATTCCAAATACTTTCGATAAAAGAATCGTTGAAATGATCTAGCTCCTGTAATAAAAGTTAGGAATTGCGTTATGCAATACCGAGCTGTGCTTTTTATTTGGCTATCGATTTCAGTCACAATCTAACCATCCTTGCGACATAAAGACATGTTTAACTGTATGATGTAATTACTCATGCGTTTCAGCTTCCCTTGTAAATGCCCTGACTTATTTCTGTCTAGCACACTTCCGTGTATCGTTACAAGAGCTCGGCGTATTACCCTACCCGCTCAGGTCTAAGAGTGTCATCACTGTATTAAAGACAAACTAGCGATTCGTCCGGTTTTTGAATTCCCGCTGTACTCCGCAGTTCAACAGCTATAAAAAGGAGGAAAACATCTGACTGGGAAATATCATTAATAGAGTTCACAAAGTTCAAGTATGATCCACTGTTGTCTCTTGTTACCACAACTAACCTTTTACACACATTAAAAAAAGTTTTGAATCCTCTCGGTTCCGAAAGTTCCGGAACCTGTACAAAAAATTGGAATAGAGATCAATATAAACATCATTACCGCCCTCTTTAATGCTCATGAAAACCACACATTGCGTGTTGTACCACCATACACCGAGACCTTCAGAGATGGTGGCCCAGACTGCTGTACACACCGGTTCCTCTAATACCCAATAGCACGTCCTCTTGCACTGATGCATGCTTGTATTCGTCGTGGCATATTATCCACAAGTTCATCAAGGCACTGTTGGTCCAGATTGTCCCACTCCTCGACGGCGATTCGACGTAGATCCCTCAGAGTGATTGGTGGGTCACGTCGTCCATAAACAGCCCTTTTAAATCTATCCCAGGCATGTTAGACAGGGTTCATGTCTGGAGAACATGCTGACCACTCTAGTCGAGTAATGTGGTTATCCTGAAGGAAGTCATTCACTAGATGTGCACGATGGGGGCGCGAATTGTCGTCCATGAAGACGAATGCCTCGCCAGTATGCTGCCGATATGGTTGCACTATTGCTCGGCATTCACGTATCGTACAGCCGTTACGGCGCCTTTCATGACCACCAGCGGCGTACGTCGGCTCCACATAATGCCGCCCCAAAACAGCAGGGAACCTCCACCTTCTTCCACTCGCTGAATAGTGTGTCTAAGGCGTTCTGCCTGACCGGGTTGCCTCCAGACACGTCTCCGACGATTGTCTGATTGAAGGCGTATGCGACACTCATCAGTGAAGGGAATGTGATCCCAATCCTGAGCGGTACGTTCGGCATGTTGTTGGGCTCATCTGCACAGCGCTGCATGGTGTCGTGGTTGCAAAGATGGACCTCGCCATGGACGTCGGGAGTGAAGTTGGGCATAATGCAGCCTATTGCGTACAGTTTTAGTCGTGACACGACGTCCTGTGGCTGCACGAAAAGCATTATTTAAGATGGTGGCGTTGCTGTCAGGGTTCTTCCGAGGCATAATCCATAAGTAGCTGTCATCCACTGCAGTAGTAGCCCTTGGGCGATCTGAGCGAATCATGTCATCGACAGATCCTGTCTCTCTGTATCTCCTCCGTGTCCGAACAACAGCACTTTGGTTCACATCCGAGACGCCTGGACACTTCCCTTGTTGACTTGTACCTCCTTCCTGGTGGAATGAGTGGAACGGATCGGCTGTCGTACGCCCTCCGTCTAATAGGCACTGCTCCTGCAAGGTTTTTTACATCTTTGGGCGAGTTTAGTGACATGTCTGGACAGTCAAAGGGACTGTGTCTGTCATGCAATATCCACAGTCATCTTCAGGAGGTCTGTGAACCGGGGTGATGCAAGACTTTTTTGATGTGTGTATTTAACACACGTCAAGCAGAATTACTTCTTTTTGCAGATGGCACGAGTATTCTTATAAATCATATGGGCGACAACTACGTAGGTGGCACAGACGTGGCTTATGGTGATCTGGAAGTCCAGATCTTGTACCACGCGATTGACGCCTTTTCGGCAAGCTGAAAGAAATTCTTGAAGGGAAAGAGATTATCCGACGATGCGGACGTTCACACAGGGGCTCTCGTATGGCTCCGTAACCAACGAGCGGATTTCTGTTGTCGAGGAACTGACTACTGGTAGAACATTGCGACTGTTGGATACAGTGACTTGGTGACTGTGCTGGAAAACTGTATCGTGTATCTGTGTTATCTGAAGCGCAGTGCTGCATTCAGTGAAATTTATTTGCTTAACCATAAAAACGTGTAACTTACTTTTTGAGTTTGTTTTGGCGGAAAACCGCACATATTCGTAGGCTCTTTCTGGCGTTAGGAACTTGCTTATTAATAACAGTGATGCTGTAACAGTTGGTTGGTAATATTTACTGACAAAATGCAACCTAACGTTAGACTGCGTACTTACGGCGATCCTGTGTGGCCGTTTTTTAGTACGAGTTTAAAAGAGAGAAAGATTATTAATTGATCACAGATGCGTCGGTTCTCAATTGTGTTCAGGAGACGTACGAATTGATTACGCGAATAATTGAGCTTTTGACCCAGATTGCCTTCACGCAATCAGAATCTTCGATGAAAGGGACCTCTTTGGATATAAAAATGGAAATGAAAGCAAATTAGTGGAATTTCATAAGAGAAAGATTAACAGATAGGAAGTTGAACACATTAGCACATTAGTGGTCTCCCAAATACAATCGCCGGCCGCGGTGGTCTCGCGGTTCTAGGCGCTCAGTCCGGGGCCGCGCAACTGCTATGGTCGCAGGTTCGAATCCTGCCTCGGGCATGGATGTGTGTGATGTCCTTAGGTTAGTTAGGTTTAAGTAGTTCTAAGTTCTAGGGGACTGATGACCACAGATGTTAAGTCACATAGTGCTCAGAGCCATTTGAACCAAATACAATCGAGACACTGCGATAAAGAGCGAACCTGTAACAAAGCTCATATACAATTTGAATATCATTTTTGGTTAGTGAAAGAAAAGAATAACAAGAAAATTACTGCATCGTAAAATATTAATATATTTTGAACAAATTGGCTCTAAACTTCTAGACATTGACAAATACACAATAAAGACATGACTTACATCTGATATTTCTTTTGTGGATGGCGCAATCGAATAATCGCTGCTTCGTCAGTCCGTTTCTTTTTAAAATTAAATGTCCTTGCTTGTGCGTAAGTACATTGTATCCACGCCCGAGTTACCGAAATGTTTGTTCGTCGTTTCACATAGTTTTTACACAAAATAAAAATACAACTTGTAGCAATGCTATGTAGTACGTCTTAACATGTCGGCGACCAAAAGAACAAGTGATAATGAAGTCCCTAGAATATTTCTTAACAGAAGATAGGTTGTTCTTTCTTCTGTTTCGCAGCTTCTTGCTATCAAGCACTGAGGCAATGATTTTAAATATCTGCGCCCAGCGGGTCATAGAGTTTATTTAGAGTATTTAAACGCTGGACGCGCGTTTTGGTATAGGAGCACATTAAAAAAAAAATATTTCATCTCTTTACTCTCGCGCTGGGATGCTTAGCATCTTTACGAACTGCAGCTCGTTGGCTGTCCTTTTCTTTAATGACAAATATCTCACATGCAAAGTTGCTGAAATCCAATAATATTACAGCTTGCAGAATGTCTACGGAGACCTAGCAATGAACAAAAGCACGGTGAGCAGTTGGGCGAGGCGTCTGTCACCATCGCAACGAGGTCGCACAGACCAGTCCCATCTTCCGTGTGCCGGCCGGCCATATGCAGCTATAACTCCTGCAATGTCGGAACGTGCGGACACTCTCATTCGAGGTGACCGACGGCTCGCAATCAAACACCTCTCTGCTCAACTGAACGTATCTGTTGGTGGTACTGACACACTCGTCAATTAATTGGGGTAATCAAAGGTGTATGCCCCATGGGTTCCTCGCCGCCTAACAGGATACGATAAAGAACATCTTTTTGGCCCAATGAAGGATTCACTCCTTAGGAGGCAGTACGCGGATGATGGGGAGGTTATTGATGTAGCAAGACGATGGCTCTGACGTGGACCAGTGGAGTGGTACCATGCGAGCATACAGGTCCTACCAATAAGATGGTAGAAGGCTGTCGCTTTGAACGGATATTACGTTGAAAAATAGTTTTTTAGCCAAAATAGTGGGGAATAGTACGATGTATTGAAATTCTGAATAAGACCAATCTGATTTCAGAAAAGAAAATACACTACTGGCCATTAAAATTGCTGCACCAAGAATAAATGCAGATGATAAACGGGTATTCATTCGGCAACTATATTATACAAGACCTGACATGTGATTGCATTTTCACGCAATATGGGTGCATACATCCTGAGAAATCAGTACCCACAACAACCACCTCTGGCCGTAATAACAGCCTTGATACGCCTGGGCGTTGAGTCAAACAGAGCTTGGATGGCGTGTACAGGTACAGCTGCCCATGCAACTTCAACACGATACCACAGTTCATCACGAGTAGTGACTGGCGTATTTTGACGAGCCGGTTGCTTGGCCACCATTGACCACACGTTTTCAATTGGTGAGAGATCTGGAGAATGTGCTTGCCAGGGTAGCAGTCGAACATTTTCTGTATCCAGAAAGGCCCGTACAGGACCTGCAACATGCGGTCGTGCATTATCCTGCTGAAGTGTAGGGTTTCGCAGGGATCGAATGAAGGGTAGAGCCAAGGGTCGTAACACATCTGAAATGTAACGTCCACTTTTCAAAGTGCCGTTAATGCGAACAAGAGGTGCCGGAGACGTGTAACCAATGGTACCCCATACCATCACGCTGGGTGATACGCCAGTATGGTCATGACGAATACACGCTTCCAATGTGCGTTCATGGGACCATCATGATGCTGTAAACAGAACCTGGATTCATCCGAAAAAATAACGTTTTGCCATTCGTGCACCCAAGTTCGTCGTTGAGTACACCATGACAGGCGCTCCTGTCTGTGATGCAGCATTAAGGGTAACCGCAGCCATGGGCTCCGAGCTGATAGTCCATGCTGCTGCAAACGTCGTCGAACTGTTCATGCAGATGGTTGTTGTCTTGCAAACGTCCCCATCTGTTGACTCAGGGATCGAGACGTGGCTGCACGATCTGTTACAGCCATGCGGATAAGATGCCTGTCATCTCGACTGCTAGTGATACGAGGCCGTTGGGATCCAGCACGGCGTTCCGTATTACCCTCCTGAACCCACCGATTCCATATTCTGCTAACACTCATTGGATCTCGACCAACGCGAGCAGCAATGTCGCGATACGGTAAACCGCAATCGGGATAGGCTACAATACGACCTTAATCAAAGTCGGAAACGTGATGGTACGCATTTCTCCTCCTTACACGAGGCATCAGAACAACGTTTCAGCAGGCAAAGCCGGTCAACTGCTGTTTGTGTATGAGAAATCGGTTGGAAAATTTCCTCATGTCAACACGTTGTAGGTGTTGCCACCGGCGCCAACCTTGTGTGAATTCTCTGAAAAGCTAATCATTTGCATATAACAGCATCTTCTTCCTGTCGGTTAAATTTCGCGTCTGTAGCACGTCATCTTCGTGGTGTAGCAGTTTTAATCGTCAGTATTGTATGTTGCATTACTTATTGAACGTCCCTCGTACCATCAG
Source organism: Schistocerca cancellata (assembly GCF_023864275.1). Lineage (NCBI taxonomy): Eukaryota > Metazoa > Arthropoda > Insecta > Orthoptera > Acrididae > Schistocerca > Schistocerca cancellata. Next base: position 204,632,198 of record NC_064629.1, on the reverse strand, counting down.
CACACGCAACGTCTCCAAGAATTGTCGTAAAACGGCACAAAAAAGGCAATTGAGGGTAGCGTATGCAAGTACCCTGCCGAGCATACTTTTGTTTTATAGCGGATCGGAAATGAGCGGGCAACCGGGAGGCGAGGTTTACGGGCGTGGCGGGCAGCGAAGCAGCACGGGCCGCGCACGCGTGGCGCCGGCCGGCGCGGCCTGCATGCGGCAGCCCTCATCCGTTCAGGTCCAGCTGGCGCGGTGTGAAGGCGCTGCTGGACCGTTCACACATACACCCCCGCTACCTGCTGCACGTGCAGCGCTTGCTACGCCGGGGCAACGTCCCTAATATTCCGCACAGCGAGAATGCAAACTGCCTGGCTCCGTCTCCGTGACGGAAGCCACTAAACAGTGTTCGCGCGCGTGCGAGATCGAGCAGTTCGATTCTCTACAGATTAGGATCGTTGACAGCGTACAGACTGTGATCGGAAGATAGCGTAGCCGAGTCTTACATCAAAACTGAAGCACTGTTTGCGTGACGCCGACTGTTTTACTAGAAAATTTCTCCGCTTCACATAAGTTTACTTATTTTTTTGGAATATTCGCTCTTAAATCAGTGCAGTTTTCAGTTATTTTTCAAAAAAATGGCTCTGAGGCCATCAGCCTCCTAGTTCTTGGAACTACTTAAACCTAATTAACCTAAGGACATCACACACATCCATGCCCGAGGCAGGATTCGAACCTGCGACCGTACCGGTCGCGCGGTTCCAGACTGAAGCGCCTAGAACCACTTGGCCATACTGGCCGGCAGTTATTTTTCAGTGAGTGGGTTCCATTGAGGTAGTGCGATTCTACACGGTCTGCAAAATATCCGAGTATAGAGTTGTGAGACTACTGTAAACTACCGTAGACTACCAAAAAATGTTGAAATGTGTGTGAAATCTTATGGGACGTAACTGCTAAGGTCATCAGCACATAAGTTTACACACTACTTAACCTAAATTATCCTAAGGACAAACACACACACCCATGCCCGAGGGAGGACTCGAACCTCCGCCGGGACCAGCCGCACAGTCCATGACTGCAGCGCCTAAGACTGCTCGGCTAATCCCGCGCGGCGTAGCTACGACAAGTAAACGTATATTACGCTAGTTTTCCTAGTAACTTCGCTCAGTTTAGGCTGTAACTGTTTCACTGTACGTTAAGTGTGCTGAATACATATCGGGCGTTATCTCATAACGATCGCTATCTTTATGTATGTGATCCGTATCTTAGCAGATTCCTCCTAAAACCGGAAGCTCTGAACCGTCTAGAAACTGAATGGTGGTAGAGAAACTGCTGGGTAACCTACAGAACATTTTTGTTCTACATAGTTAACCTCTTGTGTGTCACATAATACTGCATTTGTAGCAAAACTGAAATTGTCAATGTTTAATTCAGGTTTTATTCGCAGATTGTTGATTTGAAACGTGAAGAAAGAGATGTTGTAGTAAATATATAAAAAACGATAGAGCTATATCATATAGAGCCGGAAAACGCAATTTCCTCAACAAAAAGGTAAATTAAAAAACCGCAAAACAAAAATATATCAGACATTGCTTCAACACTTCGTCCAACTTATGTAAAACATGTTTCTGTTATTCACAAACAAATTTCGCATTTATTAACAATAACAGAAACCTCTTACCTTTGACCATTAGCGAATCTCCTCGGTATCGGTCTCTTTCCACAATGTTTGGGTCCTGACATCGTATTACATGTTAATTCCAGATGTGAATCCGTCGAGAATCACTCTCCAGACCAAATCGCGTCTCATCTGTGAAAAGAACACTGAACTACTGTTCGACCGACCAGATGGCACGTTGACGACTCCACTCTAGACGTTTCCTTCTGTGAAGACAGGTGAAAGATACACATACACAGCAGACCTCTGGTAATAAAGGTCACGCTACCAAAGTCTTCTGTACATCATTTGTTTCTATAGAACACGTCTAGTGGCTTTCTGATGTCACACGAGATCGGTCCTGCCCTGGTCTTCGGGATACAGTTTCGGTCTCTATGAACTGTCATCACATCCGAGAAACGACAGAATGACTGACATTAAACCACCAGGCTACATCAGTCTGCGACTGCCCTGCTTTCGCTCTTCCCACGGTCCCCAAACGCAGAGAGTCTGGCAGGCGTCTTCTCTGTGCCATACTGCACTGTCTGTGGCTGTGTACACGACAATTGTGGATGTGGGACTACCCGGCAAACACTACCCCGTTTGATAGGTGCCCTAACGTCACCATCGGCGTGGTTATCCGTTGACCGAAATGTCATCTTCCGTGCAAAACAAGGTCGTACGGACCATATGATTATGATTATATAGTGAATTAGACTCAGGACGGGGACATAGCGGGCTGTTGCTTTAATTTTGGACAGCTTTGTACTAGTGTTTAATAATCTCTATCATCTGACTGCATAGCCTATCGCAGTATCCGCTTGTGGCAGCCAGGACCTGGGGGTTCTTTATTGAGTCATCAGTCTTTTGACTGGTTTGTTTCACGCAGCCCGCCACGAATTCCTCTCCTGTGCCAACCTCTTTATCTACTTGCAACCTACGTCCTCAAGTATTTGCTGGATGTATTCCAATTTCTGTCTTCGTCCGGCGATGTCTTAACAGATGTCCTAGCATACTACCACTTTTTCTTGTCAGTGTTTTTGATATATTCCTTCCTCGCCAATTCTCCAGAGAACCTCTTCATTCCGTACATTATTAGTCCACTTAATTTTCAACATTCTTCTATAGCATCACATCTCAAATGCTTCGGTTTTCTTCTCTTCCAATTTTTCCATAGTCCACGTTTCACTACCATACAGTTCTGTGCTCAAAACGTACATTCTCACAAATTTCTGCCTCAAATTAAGGCCTATGTTTGATGATAGTGCTAGTGTGCTTTTGATGTCGTCCTTACTCCGTCCATCACGAGTGATTTTGCTGCCTAGGTAACAGTATTCCTTATCTTCTTTTACTCTGTGATTACCAATTTTGATGTTAACTTTCTCACTGCTGTGCTTTCACCTGATTCTCATTACTTTCGTCTTTCTTCTGTTTACGTATCTTATCTTACGAGTCTTATCAAATAGAAACTGATCGTCTCCTGGCTGCAAATCATGTTCCGGAACAGCTGATCAATTTGTTTCTTCTTTTCTATGCTTGCCCTTGTGTTATTTTGGTCGTTGTCTCACCGTTATTTTTACAGAAATTACGTACACGTTTTCACAGCTCCACGGTATCCAGTGAATTCCTGCTTTTTCCAACGTTTTTAAAGCACTCTTCGCCGACAGTAGATATCCCTGCATTTTTCGCGTGGGTTTGTAAACTATAACCATATTCCATTTCTTCAAGATCTTCACCATGGTTTTATCAACTTTTTAATGAACCTTGGATTTTGCTGACGTGTGTGCACCAGTATGATCATACTATGAGGTCTTATGCGCTTTTTATTTTTGCAGACGACTGCTCAGTCTTCAGCAACGTATTGTTGCGGTAATCCTAACTCTGAAATGTGAGGATTCGGAGCTCGTATTGTCAAAGTACAACCCACGTGAATAATGAACGACGCACGTGTATTTCACACAATAAACCCCAGTGATGTTCCAATAATGCCACAGGCAGCGAAAATTCTTGCTAGAAGATACTCTGTTTCAACCAGTGTCCCGTGAACGAGACGTGCCAGATGATTCTGCAAGAAGAAATAATATGGGATGAGATCAGATAATGGAGTAGGTCCCAAAAGCTTTCCACTTTTCAAGGAAAGACTGACGCAAGTGTTCAAGAGCTAGATGTGCAATGTCAGTTGGTGCTCCGTTATGTTAACACAGCATACGTTCACGACGAACAAGCAGGATATCTTGCTAAAACGCGGGCAGTGTGACTCTCAGAATTTAGAATTATACTGAAGCATTGTCAAATTCTCACAAATTGAAACAAACAACTTAAATAACATAATTAATAACATATTCATATCCCCACTCTCTCTCATCCTCCTCTGGCACCCACATTCTTTGATAACTGCGCCTTGAAATTTAAAAATGTTGTAAGTAGGCTGTTTATGTTTTCTTTATGTAAGTAGGCTGTTTATGTTTTCTTATTGGCAACGTTACGTAGCGCTCTGTATGAAAATCACTGGCTGTGCTGTGTGTAGTCTGTGGCCAGTTTGCATTGTTGTCAGCCATTGTAATGTTGGGCAGCTGGATGTGAACAGCGCGTAGCGTTGCGCAGTTGGAGGTGAGCCGCCAGCAGTGGTGGATGTGGGAAATGAGATGGCGGATTTTTGAGTACAGAATGGATATTATGAACTGCTATGTATATTATGCTTTTTCAACACTATTAAGGTAAATACATTGTTTGTTCTCTATTAAAATCTTTCATTTGCTAACTATGCCTATCAGTAGTTAGTGCCTTCCGTTTAGTTTGAATCTTTTATTTAGCTGGCAGTAGTGGCGCTCGCTGTATTGCAGTAGTTCGAGTAACGGAGATTTTTGGTGAGGTAAGTGATTTGTGAAAGGTATAGATTAATGTTAGTCAGGGCCATTCTTTTGCAGGGATTTTTGAAAGTCAGATTGCGTTGCGCTAAAAATATTGTGTGTCAGTTTAAGCACAGTCGTGTACAATTGTTCTAAGGGGACGTTTCAATGTTAAGTTCTTATTATTCACATTAAAGCCCAATAATAAACCACTCATGTGTATTTCACATGACAAACCGAATTTACAAGCTGTTCCCAAATAATAATAATTTACGTCTATATTACATTGTTGTCAATGATGATAAGGTTCTATCAGTGCCTAATAGGAAAACTAATTGCATCTGCATTGTAACTGCTTGTTTACTGATGATAAACCTTTCATTTCACCGTTTCGGCATGGCATGAAGCAACAGTGAGTATATGTTAAGGATTGAGTACGGTATCTGTGTTAGCGCACTCACATGTCACTCAAAGCCGAGTCTGCAAAACGGCATATTATTTCCATTCGCTTACGGATGATGTCAAATGATTCCTTGCACGCAAGGAGCATTGGTACAGCACAAAACTCCACGGAAGCTGTTGTATAGTTATGTTAGAATCTAATGCTTATTTGCAAAATGAAATTTACCTCCGAATATAAATTAAAAGTCATATACAGTATTTGATATACACCAAGTACCCTTCTAAGATTCGTCTGATTTTTCAACAGATATTGGCAATTTCGTTTTAGTAATGTATAGCCGAAGACAGCCTAAGCAAATACTAATTATCACGTCTTTCATGCGACGCCCATTGTCGACGGAAAGCGCCGGTTTGTTTCCCGTTACAAATAAAATTATTTTTAAAGCGAAATTTTACATGCCCATTCAATAGAGCGGTTCAAAATTAGTATAGTGTGATATTTTTTATCTATATTCATTAACAGGGACACTAAAAAACGAAGAATAAGCAGTATTCTAGCAGCGACTGACCAGCATTGCTTCATGCCGGTAGCAGTCATCGTGGGCCAGAGCGGTGCCGTCGCTGTTGGCGTGCTGGTTATTCTTCTTGTTTTTCTGCCCCTTTTAGTAGAGATGTATGAAACGAATATCGCAGTAGACTATTTTGGGACAGTTCTACAGAATGGGAACGTAAAATTCCGCTTTTGTTTGTAACGCGAAACGAACCGACGCTTTCTGTCGACACTGGTCGCCGCATAAAGGATGTGACGAGCAGTATTTGTTTCGGCTGACTTCAGATAGATATCGCAAAAGAGAAATTGCAAACATCTGCCGGAACACCAGAAAAAATGCACCTGACGATTGTTACGAGGAACGCTATGCGTAATGTGAGAGAGCGTCAAACGCGAAAAGGATATTCTCGGCCTGTAGTCAGTGAGTTGCAGAGCCAAGAATCATTGCAAGCACAGGTTCTTCCACTTTCATTTACGGTTCAACTACAATTAATTATTTTGTTATTCAAGTTTGGATTACATAATTCTACATTATTACTTAATGCACATCTTTACGTGCACAGAAAACCGTTTGGCTGGTTATAGCTTCCAGAATGGATTTCGTGTTTTAGCATGTTGCAGTTCCCATTGTAACTAAAAGAACTGAAATAAAAATAAAAATAATTGTGCAGCTGACTACTGAATTTTATTCTGAAATTTTAGAATTTCAGTCAAGCTTAAGGTAAACGCTTTGAGGATAGTTATGTTATTTAAACCAGGGACAACACCATTCATAACATATTCACAAAATATAAAAATAAATATGATACAAAATTAACACTTGAGATTTTGTACGCCACTCTATTTCTTTAAGGAGAAGCAATGGAGCAAACATAATGTCTGAAGACGCAGCTACCATTTCATATAAAATCGATGAGTACTTTTATAGATATCTGAAATTATGTCTTAGGGACAGGTATCGTTCTCCTGAAGACATGGACATTGTGTAGTGTCGTGATGAAGCATGCTGCAGTTCGATGGCCTTGTATTTCCTCCCGCCGGAGGTTCGAGTCCTCCCTCGGGCATTTGTGTATGTGTCGTTCTTAGCATAAGTTAGTTTAAGTAGTGTGTAAGACTAGGGGCCGAAGATCTCAGCAGTTTGGTCCCTTAGAAATTCACACACATTTGAACATTTTTTTTTATTTCCTTTACGTAGAAAGTTTTTCTCAAGAGGCCGCGTCGCTACACACTATTGATAATGAATCGACATATTTGACATATGTCGACTGGCCATGTTAGCCGAGGGCGGTAATGCGCTACTTCCTGGACTCGGCTACGCACGACAGCCCTGGATCGAATCCGCCCGGCAGCTTAACGACGAGGGCCTGTGTGCCGGCCACCCTGGATGTGGTTTTTAGGCAGTTTTCCACATCCTATTAGGTGAATACTGGGCTGGTCCCCACGTCTCGTAGACATTTGAAAAACGTTAGCACTATTTCATGGCTTACACTTGATGCAGACAGCTGGGGTACACTAATTCCGTCCCGGAAGGTACGGGCTGGCGACAGGGAGGGCATCTGGCCACCCTCTGACACTAACAATGCCAAATCCATAGTAACAGGCCTGACCCTGCGTTGGAGTGGGACAAAGGCCCACGGAAATGATGATGATATTTGACATATGTACTGTGTGAAAGTATTTAAGTTACCATAAGAAACATCACACTTCATTCAAACATCATAAATAGGAACACATAACATCAGTCACAGTAAACAAACTGTCACTCTATAAGGGGACTCAGGACAACTTTTTTCGATGTGCTGTCGTCAGTGATATAATTCCATTCACTGTCTACATGCTATATTGTGACGTAATGTTGCAAATGGAACATCTTCATGTACCTATAAGGAAATGAAACCACTTTTACGAAGACAGTTATGGACAGTCTGGATTAATATTCTCGTCGTGTTACTGTCTGCCTCAACCAATAGAGACTGAGTAGTTGGTAAGATGCTGGACTAGTACTCGAATGGGCTGGGGTTCATTTCCCATGACGGCCACGTTGATTTACGTTTTGTATAGTTTCCGTTAACAGCTTAAAGGGAATTTTTTTTTGAGACATGTGAACTGTCTACTTATCTATCCTTGCCCATTCCGAGCATGCGATCCGTCTGTACTGACCGTGTCATCGACGGGCCTCTAAACCCTAATCATCAATCGTCACTCTTGCGTGTTAAACTCATTCGTCACCTTAGTTGGCGCAAGTAATGAATGGATGGGTAAATATCTATTAGGAACATTACGTATGTAGATTTTGGACAGTTGGGAATGTGGGTCTCGGTCGCTCAGATGGCTAGAGCGTCCACCATGTAAGCAGGAGATCCAGGGTTCGAGTCCCGGTCGGAGCATACATTTTCAGCTGTCCCCATCGAGGTATATCAACAACACCTGTCGGCAGCTGAGGGTTTCAATTAATTATCATTCATTCTGCCGCTTATGCGTACAGTCTGTGAGAAAATATTCTCTCTTACTTCAGTTGCTCACGAACGACATTCCCTTGGCCCTGTTCATCTGAGAGTACACTCCATTATTGGATAATGAGTCCACAGCCATTAATTTATGCATTAGGACCAGCCAGGCATTTACTAGTTTACGTTGTGGCTAACAGACTTCTACGTTGCCAATTACTCACAGTGCCATAATTTCTGACAAATTACGAGTATCTTGCTGAAGCATCGCACCGCCTTTACTCGTTGCACCGAACGTCGACGCCTCCTGTAGGTCATTGGCAATGCACCCCATATTTAGTCAGACGTCTAAATGGAATCTCTAGATTAGCGCAGTGGTCACTGATGTATTCCTGTAGTATTACGAACTGTCTCCGAAGAAACTATTTCCGTGGGATGAATCAGGCTGTCTTTTTTGAATCTGTTATTGATGAAGTCAGTATATTTACACTGAGCCGAGTGATGAGACCATTCTTGAATAAGGCCAGGTACTTCTCAATGAAAAGTGATCCAACTGAACGAGCTGGAGTCACCATTTGGTGTCAAATTTTGTAACTCATTAGGAGCTTCGTTATCAGCACTACGTACATTGATATAGCAGAGATCGACGTCGCAGTTTTCGGGACCCATCTGTCTTAGGTTTCCATCAGAGAAGGAAGCGATGTTTGTCGGCTGTGTCCTGCACTGAAGCCTCCACCGAATACGAATCTGGGCCTGATTATAAGTCGCGACGTGCCGTCTGGGACGTGCTCCCAATGCCGTTCCACTTCCTCGTGCTGTCACAGCGGCAGCGGGCAGCGGCCAGCGACCGCGGCATCTGCTATGTCCCGCACGTTGCCATGGTCCTGCGGCTGCCCCGATCATCCGCCCCTAACGGTGCGGCCCCGTCCTCATAAGATGCGTTCTCCACTGCTACCCGTAAAACACGAGCATTGGACTGAAGTACTGCGACCCCCAGGACCTCGGGATACAAAACTGTTAACTTCCAGCCAATGGGGAATAGCCACGAAGGCTCTGAAGAGTCCACAATCGACAGTTCAGAGGCACAAAAATTAAATCTAGAATATATGAATTATATGCAGTTCTCGTGTGGTCTTTTCGCCGAGGAATGTGTCCCCACTACCGCTGTGGATTTATTAATTATAGCTCGGAAGACACTGTCCAACTATTTACCTCTCCACGAGCCGAATATACACACTGATGAACCAAAACTTTATGACCACTTGCTTAATAGATTGTTTATCAGTCTTTGGAAAGAAATACATCACTGATTCTGCATATCAGGGATCCGACAGTTTTTGGTAGGTTTGCAGAGGATGTGGAATTAGGTGTCAACGCACATATCATGGAATTCGCGTAAATAACGGGTCTCTGATTTGCGTATACCGTGAAGGCGCCCGATAGCTACCCAGATGGGTTCCACAGAATTTACATCAGGCGAATTCGGTCGCTGAGACATCAGCGTGAGTTCACTATAATGCTTCCCAAATCACTGTAGCACGTTTCGGGCTCCGACACAGGGACACACCGTCATCCGCTCGATGACGACGTTTGTGGATACGACCATTGACCTAATGTAGCAAAAATGTGATTTACCCAAAGAGCTGACATGTTTCCATTGATTGACGGTCGAGTCCCGATGGTCCCGTACCAATTGAAATCGTAGTTGACGATGTTGTTGGGTCAACATGTGAACACCATGTGGTGGTCTGCTGCGGAGCCCCATATTCAACAATGTACGATGAATGGTGTGCTCCGAAACAATTGTGCATGAACCAGGATTGTATTCTTTCGGTAGAGTTGCCACAGACGACCATTTATCCTACATTTCAGAGCAGAAAAGCCTCTGAACCCCACGTTATCTGAAAAGTCATTGACGTCCAACTATTTAGCGCCTAGTTGTAGTTTCATTGTCCTACCTTATTCAGTAGATGCTCACGACAGTAGCACGTGAACATTCTACCATCTTCGCCATTTTCGAGATACTCGTTCACAGGCTCTGCGTAATAATAATTTTTGTCGGAGTCGCTTATCTCAATTGATTTCCCGATCTGCAGCCCATATCTTCGCTAGGGTGATCCTCCGTCTATGTCTGCTCTGCTTAAAAACTTTTATTACCCCGTCACGTGCCCGCAGCGCTGCCAGGCGGCATCCAGCGTTGAGATCGGCAGTGGTCATAATGTTTTGGCTGGTCGGTGTAAATACTATACTGACGCGAGATGTAGTCTTTGGAACAAATGTTTGCTTTGCTCCAACCTGTAACTGTTCTACTAAAATTTTCGATGACTTCAGTAGTGAGGAGGAGAAGTACAGGGCAGCCAAATAGAAGAGGTCCGATAAACTATATACAGAAAATTCACTCGTTTATACAGAATACAAAGTAGTAAATTATTATTATGAAAAACAACGTACTGAACGTTCAATAGGTCAAAGCTCACAGGAGATGCTGAGAATGTTCACCATAAACTCCGATACACAACTCAGCACGTGCTAGCATGTTTCTTGAAACTTTTGCCAATTCATTTGGTGGTTTTCGCACTCTCATTGCGAATGTTTCTTTTTCAATTCATCAGTTGTATGTGGGCTGTTACTGTAAACTTACCCTTTAAATTAGCCCACAAATAAAAATCGCAGGTAGACAAATGGGGCGATCTGGGAGGCGACAAACATGCGTAAAATGTACTTTCTTCTCCAAAAGCATCATGGACGTATGACATTGAAAATCGTGAAGTACGCCGTAGCGCCATCTTAGTGGAAAAACGCTTGCTATCGTTCTGTTTCCGTTAGCTGCGCTGTGAATGGCTGCAACAACTTCGTTACATACACTTGAAAGCTTACGGTGTTCTTAAAGAAAATGGGGCCTAGAATTCGTTGGACTTCAACTGGACACCAAACGCCTACTTTCATATCATGCAGGGGCACCTCAAATCGTTAAATCGTTGCCTGGGATTGTCTGTTGATCAACAGCGTGTGTTTTGAGAATTTACGTACCCGCTGAGGCAAAGCCACGCTTCGTCTGAGTTGAAGTAAAGATTTGGATCCAGGTGACCATCACCGACGTGCGTGAGTAACCATTAGCAATAGAGTTGTCATTGTGCGTAATCCCTAAGTTTTAATGCTTGCATCACTCTTACTTTGTACGCTCACATACGAACAGCTTCAACATGTTTGGAATGACGTTCGTTTGATGTTTATTTTGGAGGATAGACGTCTAGTTGATTTCCGTGGACTTCTCAGCATAGTCTCGTGAACACGTTCAATATTTTCCGGCGAAAAGAACTTCCTTTACACGAGTTTTCTTTACGTTTGGCGTTAGCGACAGAACCTGTTAATCTAAATTTAGTTACCAATATCTGCACAACACTTTTTGCAGTAGCAGCTGTGTCTGGATATCTTATCGCTAATCTTTCATTTAACGTGCTAAACGATTTACGTCCGAAAAATGTTTCGACGATAAACACTCTTTGTTCGATCGAAAAAGGCATTCTGCAGAACTTTACTCACAAGCTTCTAACTGACAGACAACGCAGCACTGATCACTAAAGCGCAGTTCGACGTCACGTGACCCCGCTCGAGCGACGTCCTACTGTTGAGAAATAACACTCAAACAGCTTCAAATATCACGTTCAGTGTAACACGGGGCCTCTTCTGTCTTGGCTATCCTATATAAGCCCTGCAGTCTACTTACCGCAAACTACGAAAGGATTATCCATCCTATGGTTCACAACAACGAAACGAAATCGAGAATGTATACATTTTATTCACTCCGTTTGGTGTCTTTTCCTGTATACAGTACATTGCAAGTACTGACTGCTTTTCCTTATCCATAACGAAGGACTTGACAAGAGTTAGTTTCTAAAATAATCAGCAGTAGCTTAGTGTAAAAATTTCTTCACTAGAAACTGTTTTGGCGAAGGGATACTCACGCCATAAATAAACCCATTTTTACAATCATTTCAAAAGTCAGAGAATCTCTAGCGATACAAACTCTCGAAATCACATGTTTACGATATACACACAGTGTGAGCAAAGAAGGGAAGATGTAAATGAAGTGGGAACCATATTCAAACGTTTTCCGTCGGAAGGAAGAAAGGTAGTTAGAGTTAGGCGTCCCGATTAGTGTTAAACGTCCGGCCACGGATCTCATCACAGACAATATATTTTGTGAAGAAACAGTCACTGATTTCGCCTTAAACGAGTGTGGAAAACGACGGAAAATTTGAATTTCTGTGACCATACGGCGCCATGCCCCCCAAGTCCAGTGTCTTAACCAGTGCATCATCTAACTCCATCGCTCCTCGATTTTTCACACTCCCACAGTACTTCAGAGTACCATGCAAACAGAAGGGCTACAACTAACATCATAGCTACGGTCGCAGGTTCGATTCCTGCCTCGGGCATGGATGTGTGTGATGTCCTTAGGTTAGTTAGGTTTAATTAGTTCTAAGTTCTTGGAGACTGATGACCTCAGAAGTTAAGTCGCATAGTGCTCAGAGCCATTTGAACCAATTGACATCATAGGCAGTGACGACAGTCTTCCTATGTGCCTGCGCGCACTCAGTTTTTCAGTTTCTCAGTTTCTCAGATTTCTGGTTCAAAGCTCTGGATGTATTTCTAGTGCACAATTCTAACTATTCTCTGAGTTTAAATTTATTTAGGCTATATTTTCTGGATGAATTAGTTTTCACATACGTTAGTGTCTTGATATTTCGCATTTGAAACGCATATTTAAATATCGGCTGTGGAATATTAATCTCAAGTGTCCTCTAATATAGGAGACTATAATATCTTATGATACTGAAAGACTTACCTGGTTTCTTAATCTTGCAGACGATAGACTATCGCCATCCCATGACATGTGAACCATCTTACCGAGCCAGCTATGGGGTGCCCAACTGTCGAACGTGCGTCTTTTTCACATACACTGAAGAGTCAAAGAAATTGGTACACCTCCCTAATATCGTGTAAGGCCCCCTCGAGCACACAGAAGTGCCGCAACACGACATGACATGGACTCGACTAATGTCTGAAGTCGTGTTGGAGGGAAATGACGCCATGAATCCTGCACGGCTGTTCATAAATCCATAAGAGTACGAGGGTGTGGGGATCTCTTCTGAACAGCACGTTGCAAGGCATCGCAGATATGCTCAATAATGTGCATGTCTGGGTGATTTGGTGGCCAGCGGAAGTGTTTAATCTCAGAAGAGTGTTCCTGGAGCCACTCCGTAGCAATTGTGGACGTCCAGAGTGACGCATTGTCGTGCTGGAATTGTCAGAGTCGGTCGGAATGCACAATGGACAAAAATGGATGCAGGTGATCAGACAGGATGCTTACGTACGTTTCACCTGTCAGAGTAGTATCTACACGTATCAGGTGTCCTATATCACTCCAACTACGCACGCCCCACATCATTATAGAGCCTCCACCAGCTTGAACAGTCCCCTGCTGACATGCAGGGTCCATGGATTCATGAGGTGTCTCCATAACCGAACAACTCCATCCACTCCACACAATCTGATACGAGACTCGTACGACCAGGCAATATGTTTCCAGTCATCAACAGTTCAATGTCGGTGTTGACGTGCCCAGGCGAGGCGTAAAGCTTTGTGTCATGCAGTCATCAAGGATACACGAGTGGGCCTTCGGATCCGAAAGCCCATATCGATGATGTTTCGTTGAATCGTTCGTACACTGACACTTGTTGATGGCCCTGCATCGAAATCTGCAGCAATTTGCGGAAGGGTTGCACTTCCGTCACGTTGAACGATTCTCTTTAGTCGTCGTTGGTCCCGTTCTTGCAGGATCTTTTTCCGGGTTCAGCGATGTCGGAGATTGATATTTTACCGGATTCCCGATATTGTATCCCCACTTCATCGCTACCTAGGAGATGCTGTGACCCATCGCTCGTGCGCCGACTGTAACACCACGTTCAAACTCACTTAAATCTTGATACCCTGCCATTGTAGCAGTAGTAACCGATCTGACAACTACGCCAGACACTTGTTGTCCTATATGGGTGTTGCTGACAGAAGCGCCGTATTCTGCCTGTTTACATATTTCTTTATTTGTATACGCGTGTCAATACTAGCTTCTTTGGCGCTTCAGAGTATATGAAGTTTTAATAGAAGTAAAAGGCCTCTGATTTATTGCAGTAGAAAAGATCGGTTGGGAATTACTTCTGCACTAGGTCGTCAGATAATCCTGAGCCGTACAATCAACAAATTTTGTCTGTAGAGACATATTTTGGAGAGAATTCTTTTATTTGCAGCCACGTAATTCCGGTATATTATTCCTTTGGAGACTTACGGTAAACCCAAATCATGCCAGTAAAGTTACTTGTTAGTCCTTATAATTACGATCAAATCTATTTTTAAATATGGAACTATATCGCAAGCCAGAATTTTCAATGCAAACTAATATATTTTTCAAAGTCGTGATGGGTTTCAATCAGGCTCACACAAGACCAACACTGCAAGCATATGCTTTGAGTCTTGTGCAGAGAAAACTGTCAAGTTTTACACAGCCAAGGAGTTGTTTCGAGGGCATTGAAAGCACGAGATGGGCCGTTAGCAGGACGTCTACGTGGGAAGGTCATCCACCCCAGCGATGCCGGATTCCGCCCTCTCGCTCCAGCTGGCCGATGCGTATCTGCATCAGCTGTTTGAAGACGACCGCGCGGAGGTGTCCTGAATGCCGGATCGCTACTCCACACTCCACCTCACGTCTGGTAGCCGTGAGACACAAATCTGGAGCCTGACACCATCGACGGGCGGTACGTGGGAGACCTAGAGCAGTTCCTTCAAATGCTTGTTCTACCACGTACACGTCTTTCTCTTCGTATCTAGACTACTGGCAGACCGTATTTCACACCACGATGGTGTTCTTCAGATTACAGAGGGTAATCTTAATATGAACATCTTCTCGGAAATAAGTTACGAAACTTTTAATGAGCTAAGTGGCTCAACTAGTTTTCTGAAGAATCCAGGTTGTGATACACCAATAGTTGATCAAGGTATCTCATTGTTTGCCACACTTATGTTCTCTTGTCAAAAATTGGTAAAACTGTGTTAGCTCTCCACCTTCGATAAATCCTCTGAGTAATACACTCTTATCTTGATCCCATATTTTTTTTTATTAATGCCCCTGATAGTACGTTTCGCTTTGACAAGCATCTGCAGATCAGATCTGTGGTGCAGAGATCTAACATTAAAACGATAGAATAAACTTTCGTTCAAACCATGTTTACAATAATTGTGATGTCGCGTAGGTCGGCCGCACACCTTATGGATACATAGTATCTAGCCCGGTTTGAAACACCTTAGCCGGCCGCGGTGGTCTAGCGGTTCTGGCGCTGCAGTCCGGAACCGCGGGACTGCTACGGTCGCAGGTTCGAATCCTGCCTCGGGCATGGGTGTGTGTGATGTCCTTAGGTTAGCTAGGTTTAAGTAGTTCTAAGTTCTAGGGGACTTATGATCTAAGATGTTGAGTCCCATAGTGCTCAGAGCCATTTGAACCATTTTTTTTAAAAAAAACATCTTAGTCAACATCAAAAGCCGAATTGGTTCTCGTCGTGCGGCACATTACAAAGTAAACGTGTTCGGCCACCAGGTGCTACAGTGGACGGCGCAGAACAAATATAATTTCCTACTTTAATTTTTAATATGAAACAGTTATTCTCCCCCTTAATTATTCTAATTTTGCAGCATAAACATATACGATTTTAAAATAATTTTGCAGTGGGCGTTTTGGTGCGTTGAAATTTGTGTGACTTCTATCACGTGACGCTCCATTTAGAGTATTAATTTTTGAATGAAACAAAACTATAAAAGTTACAGGTGGAGAAGATACATATGAATTCAGTTTTAATGTGTTACTATAAATAGTGGTGTTAAATAAACAGAGGAGAAGAGAACTTTGTTTTGCGGCCGGGAGAGGAGAGATACCTTATATACGACATCTTATGTATAGGATTACATAAAAAACAATTATGTCAGTAATAAAAAAATGGCAGTAACGACAGAAAAAAGCAACGGCAGTAAAAAACACGTTAATGGCAGTGGTGACATGACATTGAACAATATTGATCTTGCTGCCATTTCTCATATCAGTAGCTTATTTTGAGGATTTATCTTAGTTGCGTTTAAGTGTAATGGTGGACTTTCAAGTCACGCGATATTTGTTATGAATCGCCATTCCGCTGTCACCCCCCCCCCACCCCCTCACATCGCACGTTGCAGTTGATGTATTTGATGTTGTTTGAATAGAATAACTGAGCAGATTACTTAAGATCACACATATTTTACGTTACTTATTAATCATGGTTTCAGTGTACATCAACTTCACGTACTATGTATGTTATATGTAAAGCACATAAATTCACACAAGGCTGTTAGACTTTAGAAAATACCTACAGGCAAAACACATGTGACTGTTATTTTCATTATTATTCACTGCCATATTTCACTGTTGTCATTACTGCAATCTGTGTTTTTATTGTCATTACTGTCATGTATGTTGTTACTAACATCATTGTTTTTAAATACGATCCTATATTTAAGATGTACGAAAGGTTTCGTACGCCTCCCGGCCTTAAAATAAAATTTCCTTCCCCTCTGTACTTATAACACGGCCAGCTATAGTAATGTATTAATACTGCAGTCGTATGCTTCTTCTGCACATGTAACAATTACAGTCTTGTTTCTTTAAAAATCAGTATTGTAAATGTAACGTCACGTAAATCAAGTTCCACAGCTTTAGACGCGCCATAACGTCGACTGTAAAATGATTTTAAAAGTGATACGCTTACGCTGTAATTATAACAATTCAGAAGGAGAATAATTGTTTAACATTAAAAATTAATGTACGAAATTGCATTTGGTACTCGCCGTCCATTACAGTCACCTGGTGGGCGAACACGTAACTTTGTAATGCGTCGCACGGAGAGAGACAATTTGGTTTTTGATGTTGACTAAGACTTTTTAACTCTTGACTAGATACTATATCCTTAAGGTTTGTGATCAACTCATGCGTCATCACAATTATTCTAAACATTGTTTACATAAAAGTATGTTCCATCTTTTTAATGTTAGTTCTCTGTTCACACATCTGATCTTAAGATCCTTGCCGGCCGGAGTGGCCGAGCGGTTCTGGGCGCTACAGTCTGGAACCGCGCGACCGCTACGGTCGCAGGTTCGAATCCTGCCTCGGGCATGGATGTGTGTGATGTCTTTAGGTTAGTTAGGTTTAAGTAGTTCTAAGTTCTAGGGGACTTATGACCACAGCAGTTGAGTCCCATAGTGCTCAGAGCCATTTGAACCATTTCTTAAGATCCTTGTTAAAGTGGAACGCACAGTCAGGAGCAGTAATAAAAAGAATATAGCAACAAAGAAAATAGTGTATTATTGAGCCAAACGTGGTCGCAGAGCCGCTGAAAGACTTTCTGTCAAATGTAATAGAATAAATTCTCTGTTTTTGAGTTGGACACTCTGTTGCGGAGTGGGACACAATTTCACGCTGTTCCGATGCGCTATTCCTAATCACTGTCAGCCAGAACATATTACTATCGGAGATCACGTGAATCTTTTGCTGCATAAATAGATTGTCTGCTACAGTTGTACTGTCCATTCAGGGGCGCCAACTTAGTAACAAAAATACCAGTGTTTGCATCCTTTTTTTAGGACTTGCATGACTTTTATGCGAATAAATATCATAGGTTCATTAGGCCACAGAATCGGACACAGATTTCAATCCTCTATCGACTGGTAGATATGAGTGCAGCGATCTACAATAAAAAGCAGAAATTTTCCCTGAAACAGACGTCGCAAATTCTGGACCCGTCTGGTTCTCATCCGCTGCAGACTTAGATCACAGTGGCACGCCGACAATATTCTACATCCCATTTTGTTACTCTTCGTGCAAGTCCTCCTGGGCTTACATTTCAGCAAGATAATAGTCCACCCGACCTCAGCGATAGTTTCTACCGCTTGTCTTCGAGCTAGCAAAACCTTACCTTGGCCAGCTAGATCGCCGGATCTCTCGCCAGTTAAGAACGTTTGGAGCATCGTGGGCAGTATCCTCTAACCAGTTCAAGATTATTACAATGTAACGCATCGTTGGACAGAAATTGCACAATATAACTCAATAGGACATCCAACGACTCCATAAATCGATGCCAAGCCGAATAACTGCTTGCATAAGTGCCAGAAGTGCAACAACGCGATATTGACTTGCTTTGTGACTCTCTTTATCTTGAATAAATAATTATATTCTGAAATTGTGATTATTTGTTTCTCTGTACATGCAGATCACATGACCGGTTTCTGCCGCATTTCGATAATTCCTTCGTGGTGCGTCGTTTGTTTTGTCTTAGGGTGTATAAACTGGTATACCGACCTGCCAAAAGTTCATAAGACATGGATTGTTTGGAGCATCGTGGGCAGTATCCTCTAACCAGTTCAAGATTATTACAATGTAACGCATCGTCGGACAGAAATTGCACAATATAACTCAATAGGACATCCAACGACTCCATAAATCGATGCCAAGCCGAATAACTGCTTGCATACGTGCCAGAAGTGGAACAACGCGATATTGACTTGCTTTGTGACTCTCTTTCTCTTGAATAATTCATTATATTCTGAAATTGTGATTATTTGTTTCTCTGTACATGCAGCTCACATGACCAGTTTCTGCCGCATTTCGATAATTCCTTCGTGGTGCGTCGTTTGTTTTGTCTTAGGGTGTATAAACTGGTATACCGACCCGCCAAAAGTACATAAGACATGGATTGTTCCTCGGTAACAAAAATCTATGCAAAGTTGGTGATGGCCGGCCGCGGTGGTCTCGCGGTTCTAGGCGCTCAGTTCGGAGCCGCGCGACTGCTACGGTCGCAGGTTCGAATCCTGCCTCGGGCATGGATGTGTGTGATGTCTTTAGGTTAGTTAGGTTTAATTAGTTCTAAGTTCTAGGGGACTGATGACCACAGATGCTAAGTCCCATAGTGCTCAGAGCCATTTGAACCAAAGTTGGTGATTGTTTGTAAGGAATTTTCTCCTTTATTGTTAACAGTTCAGAAACTGTTCTAACGTAGAAGAGCAGAACACTTTTTCTGCTGCCAAGCGTCTCATATGCTGGTATTTAATTCCATGCTGTTTCAGCTCTCTGCCAGAGTTTGCTGGCTAGAGCAACAGTCAAACATTTTCTGTACTGACGTAGGTCAGAACACCACGGCCAACATGCTGTCTTGTGCTATCTTCTTGAAACATAGCGTCATCGAAGATAGGACACAACTGCTGGCTTTAGTACATCGAAAA
This sequence comes from Schistocerca cancellata, assembly GCF_023864275.1. Taxonomy (NCBI): domain Eukaryota; kingdom Metazoa; phylum Arthropoda; class Insecta; order Orthoptera; family Acrididae; genus Schistocerca; species Schistocerca cancellata. The sequence continues at coordinate 204,612,956 of NC_064629.1, read as the reverse complement.
TGCCGCAGCTGGTGTTGCATTTACAGGCTACGCGAACCAAAGGAGATCGTATGATGTACCCCGTACCATCATGCCTATTCCTGGGCCCGTATGGCGATGGCGAATGCAATCTGGCAACGTTGGTTCTCTTCAGAACCTCTGCATCCGGATAGGACCATCGTTGATGCTGTGTGCAGCACCGAGATTCGTCTGAAAAGTTGACGTTTGGCCTCCCCTGCATTGTCATTGGTCGCACCATTCTCTGCTGCCAGATCGAGGGACGCCACAACAATGATTACCACAGCAACAGGAGATGGTGCCGCACTCTCTGTGTAGATAACGGTTGTGCTGCAAACAAGTCCATTTTCTGACTATTTTTATTTATTTATGTATCATAGTCTACTTTCTTGATGTTCAAATGGTTCAAATGGCTCTGAGCACTATGATACTTAACAGCTGTGGTCATCAGTCCCCTAGAACTTAGAACTACTTAAACCTAACTAACCTAAGGACATCACACACATCCATGCCCGAGGCAGGATTCGAACCTGCGACCGTAGCAGTCGCACGGTTCCGGACTGCGCGCCTAGAACCGCGAGACCACCGCGGCCGGCTTTCTTGATGTCAACAGTGGACAGTTACAAATAGAATCACACGTATGTGAATTTTCATGATAATCAAATTATTTTTCGTCGCTTATTTTTTTAATTCTGAACGTTGAATTAAGAATACAGCGTCTGTAACCCTATTCTTTCCTAACTTTTATTTCTTGCTACTACTGGCACTCAACTTTTAGATGCCTACCTATGCGCTATTCTATTGCTTTTTTTACTATGGCATCTTTTTCTGCTCTGTCAGCTATAGATTTTCATTATTTCAAATTATCTTGACTACTTTTACAGTTAGCTTTAAGCCAACTGCTGTTAGTATTGTCACAACAGCATACACACTGATAAGCCAAAACATATGACCACTGCCCACCTCGAAGTTGGATGCCACCTGATGGCGTTGCGGGCACGTGATGCGGTAACAAAAGTATATAAGCGGAGCAGACACGTAGGGGGACCTCTCTCGCGAAGATATCGGCTGCAAATGGGGAAATCCATTGAGATGGCCAGATTATTATTACGTAGAGCCCGTGAAGAGTACCTCGAAAACGGCGGAGCTGGCCGAATGTTCGCGTGCTACTGTCGTGAACATCTACAGAAAGACCTAGAAGGACAGTGAAACTACCACTAGGTGCTAAATGGTTTGACGTCCACGACTCTTCACAGAACGTGGAGTTCTGAAGCTTGTTTGCCCTCCAAAATAGGATAGATGGTGATCTATGGTATCTCTGCCGAAAGGACACAATGCTGGTGCACACACAAGTGTTTCGGAACACTCCGTCGATCTGTTGAACGTGGAGCTCCGCAGCAGACCACCCCTACGTGTTCACATGTTGACCCAGCGACATCGTCAATTACTATTGAAATGGGCACGAGACCATCGGGCTTCGACCGTCGATCAATGGAAACGTGTCGGCTCTTCGGGTGAATCACATTTTTGCTACAGTAGGTCAATGGTCGTCTCCAGAAACGCCGTCATCGCGATGAACGGCAGCTAGAAACGTGCAGCGCGCCACTGACGCAGGCTGGTGGGAGCATAATTATGCTATGGGAGACTATCTCCTGTCTTGCATGGGGTCTGTGGTAGGAATCGAAGACGCGCTGACAGCTGCGAACCCTCTGCATCCACTTATGCCTCATGTCTTCCCCGACGGTGATGTCATCTTTTAGGAGAATAATTGTCCGTCTCTCGGAGCCCGAACAGAGCTGCAGTGGTTTAAGGGACATTGGAGTCCACTCACGTTGATTTCTCGGCAACCAAATTCGCCTGATGGAAATCCTATGGAACCCATCTGGGACGCTATTGGGCGCCATCACCGTGCACGCAAATCGCCGGCCCGTTATTTACGCGAATTCCATGACCTGTGCATAGACATCTAATGCCACATATTTCCACGAACCTACCAAAAATTGTAATATCCCTGATACGTAGAATCAGTGATGTATTTCGTTGCGGATGCGGACAAAGAAGCTATTAATGAGGTGGTCATAATGTATTTGCTCAACAATGTACTATTACTACAATAACAAACAATACGACTATTATATTTATAATAAGTCTGTTACTATTGCCACCACTTGATTTTTCTTGAGCAACTACTACTGCCGCTACTAATACTATCACTAATACCGGACGGTTATATTTAAGGTGCAGCTACTCACAGAGGTCCAGTATGGCTGTAATTATCGTAAGGCAGCGCAGCTTGGTAGATATTTTAATGCGTTAATGCGGAACAAATTTACACTGGGAAAAATTAGTTCTAGTTTTTGAGAACATGTGCAAATGTGGCGCTGTAAATGCAAGAAAGACGTATAGAAATGTTTTTTAATGTAATGGATTAGGAACTTAACGTGGGCGGAAAAGGCCAAAGAAGTGAGAAAGGCATAATGTTGTTTTTGTTATTGACCGCTGCTTACACAGTTTATTTAATATGGACGCCGAAGACGTCAACGAGACGCCAGATTTGCTCCTGGAGGCTAAAATTGGAACTAACGTTTTTCCACAGTAAACTGGTTCCGCATTAACACGTTAGAATATCTACCAAGTTTCGCTACCAGAAGATAATTACAGCTCACATTGGACGTCTGTGAGTAGCTGCAGTTTAATTGTAACCACCCGTACTAATACTGATACTACTACTACTACTATTATATATGACTATGTTAAGGTCATTGACTCTCAGAGAACAGTAACTTTTTTTTTACTGCTTGCTACTATCAGAATGTAACTACTTTCTACCTACGTTCCGTACGAGTTCGGCAACACCGTCGGGTTCAGCAATATTTTGATACCTCCATACAGCATGGCGACGGATTAGAACACGGCCTTATTTTCACTGATTCTTCCTTAACTTCTTGGGCATACTTATGGACACCTCGCTTCACTCTTCCGTTACTAGGCCAAGCGATCCTAAGGCTATCGGCCGTGCTGTGGGGTTTGTTGATTATAGTTACGCCTTGCTTTTCCTGAGACAGCATCAGCTTCCTGACTCAAGAACGTACGTGAAGTGTTTGCACGATCTTCTACGCCCAAGCGAATAATACCTCTGACATATCGAGCACTGTCTGCGTGGGACCGTTGAGATCATACATGGCGTTGAGTACGGCCCTCCTGAACCAGAGATTCCATATCAGTGTGAGAGTTGTGGGACCCCAACCGACACTAGCAACAATATCGTGGAACGATACACCACACTCTCGATAAGGCGGTGTCCCCCCACTTTCCAATTCCAACACATGCTGTAGACTTCCGATTGAGAGTGTCCATTCGTAATGTTTCCTTTGTATACAGAATTTAGAAGAAATTCCTGTTACCTATTATGGGCATTTGCTCTTAAATGGTAATATGGGGACAATTTTTTTTCAGCCTCTGATCGACTTCCAAATGGAAACCACAGTGAAAGTAAAAAATATTTGTTTTGCAATATTTAGTTACACCTTCCGGATACTTTTCCACATAGTCGCCGCGCAGACTTAGACATTTGTCGTAGCGTGGTACCAACTTCCCAATACCCTTTTCATAGAAGGCAGCCGCCTGTCATTTCCACCAATTCCCTACTCTGCGCTGTATATCATTGTCTGTTACAAAATGCTTTCCTCATAATCAGCAGTTCATATGGGCTAAGAAATGAGTATCAGAGAGAAACAAGTCTGCATGTATGGTGGGTGTTCAGACACCTACCATCGAAAACGCTATAGGAGCATCTTCAATGCACCTGCAGTATGCAGCCAAGAATTGAGAATTGTCATGATGGAAAGACATGGCAGTTGCGTTATGTCGGGTGCATGATATCGGTCGAAACCCATCAGCGGAATTTCTCATTTGACGCATGACATTATTTTCTAAGCATCTTTACGTGTTCACATGCGCTCAGAAATGAAAAGTGCAACGTGACGCGATAGACGGGCGTATTAGGAACTCTGTGCAGCTCATCTGCGCGAAGGTTTCACAAGAAATTGGAGACTGAATAAAAATATCCCTCGTAATGTGAATATCTAAACATGTATTACACTCGATGCAAATTTGACGTTTGTTGCATTCTGCCTTGATGGTGTAGCAATTTTAACGAGCAGCCGAGAGCACGATACACGAGAGGCCACTGTACGTCATAGAGTGTCCGTTATATTCTATATCGAATATGTGGAAGATAGTCAGCTCTTCTTGCAAAAGTCCACCGGACGCAAGTCGCTAAGACAATCGAGCATCCTTCTAGTTTGGAAGTAGGGTCTCAGCAAAGATGTGCTGGGCTACAGACCTAAATTATTCACTACAGTTTTCTGTGGCATTATGGAACAAATTTTGTGCTTGTGTTTTTGTATTGAAGCCCACAGTAGCTATCAACGTAAGTTCTACAAACCGCGGTCATACGGAACTGAACATTCTCTGCGCGTCCGTGAGATGAAGCAGGCTTTAAATGCAGATTGTTGTGTTTCGTGACTTCCGGAAAGTTTAAAAGCGTCAGCTAGTAAACTAAATGCGCTTTTTTAGAAATTATTGGTATACTTACGTGATTGTATTGAGTGCTTCCTGGTAAAAACAATGCTTCAGTGCATTTTAATGAGGATAACTCGTCAGATGCGAAAGTACCGTCCGATGTATTTCAAGCAAGTGTGAAGCTACAGATATCAAAGATTTATCAGAAGAATTTTAAGGAAGTGTGACACGTGCCCGAAGGAAGTCGCCTACACCAATCATTTACGACAAAGTATTGCTCTTCATTCCAGAACCCTTACCGTATCGGATTAAAAGGGGGGATTAAAAGGTGTGATTGTCTTTACAGCAGACGACGGCTCTGGAATTCTTTTACGTCAACTGGAACCATATCCGATATTATCTAGATGAACTCTTACTGGTATTCTTGGTACCTAACGATGCAAGATTGGATGAACTAGGTCTAACATTTTATGGCACCAGCTGCTGTTTTAGAGAGACAGAGGCAGAGGTGGGGGACGGGGGTGAATTTAGGATTCAACAACAACAACGCTTTTAGTCTCTGGTTCATTTATTTAGCAGGAGAGGGTCACATAATTTCGCAGAAATACCCAGTGGGAGACGAAATACGTCAGAGGTTGCGCGCCTCGGAGATCTCTATTCTTAAGATTCACAAAGCTTGAATTTCAATGCAATTTGTATCTCCCCATAACGACTACAAAGAAAACAGCAGATACATTTAGGTGTATACACTGTTTCATCAAAAGAATCCGAACAGTCCTATGTAATGTGGAACTGACCACTAGATGTCACGAGAGATGGATCCGCCCATATAAAAGCAAGTGGGGGTGCTGTGTTGAGCAGAAGGGGTCGGTTAGGAGAGATCAGTGACTTAGAATGTGGAATAGGTATTGAATATCACCTGAGTAATAAATCCGTCAGGGACATTTCATCCCTTCTAAACCGTCGAGCATTGCGGTGAATGGTTGTAAAAAATCTCATGAAATTAGAGGAAGGAATCACCTGTGAGTTCCAAAGTGCTGACGGCAGTCCAGCTAGCATGATGATTGTGCGTATGGTCTTAAAAAGAATGGCGTGTAATGGTGAGCAACTCCTTGTAAAACACATATTTTTGTAGCCAGTGCTAAGCGATGCTTGAGACTGGGTAAAGAGCCACGCCACTGACAGCGATGACGATAAACGAGTGATTTGGAGTGATGAATCACACCATACCCTGTGACAATCAGATGGACGGGTTTCGGTCTGGCGAATGCCTGGCGATATTTACCTATTCTGTGTAGTGCCAACAGTGAATTACGGAGGAGGCGGTGATACGGTATGGATATGGTTTCGCGGTTATGATGTGATCCCCGTAGTGCGCTTCAGAAAATGCTATATGCGGAAGGATACGAACATATTTTACATCGTTGTGCACTGCGCACAGTAGAGGAACAGTTTGGAGACGAGGACTGTATCAGCATGGCAATGCACCTCGTCATAAAGCAGCATCTTGAGACGGTGGTTTGTGAACGAAAACATTCTTGAAATGGACTGACCGGCTCAGAATCCCGACCTGAGCCCAATGGAACACCTACGAGATGCGTTGGTTGATTTCGCTCCAGACCTCAGCATCCGACATTGCCACCTCCTCTGGTTGCGACTTTTGATGAAGAATGCGCTGCCAGTCCTTCACAGAAATTCATATATCTCACTGACAATGTCCCCAGCATAGTCCAAGCCGTCATAAAGGTGAGGGGTGCCCGTACCCGATATTAATGTCCACTAATAGGTGTGGTGATAAATTCGATCAGATAATGTACATTGGCATCCCGACAACTTTCTACCTGAAGACCATGAGCAACAACAGAATCTGCTGCACTCATTGCGTTTCCATTGAAAATAATGTACTTGGACGACCTCCGAAAAGTGCACCCACGTTGAAAAGAACGGGTGTTTAATGCGTTATTTGACGATCTGCAAACCAAGCTGTATTGAATGCATTTCAGAAGAAAGAGTACCATGCATTTTACACGAAGAATTACTCATGGTAACTACGTTTTCGTTATTAGGCAACTCACCACTGTATCGAGACTAAATGATTTATAGAGACAGACCATAATGGCCTGAATCCCATGCGCGAGCAACGTTTCTCACGAACTGTATTTCAATGCTACGTTCATCTTTTCTTCTGTCAAATCTGTTGGCTCGAATCTCTAAGCATATTTCAAATTCTACGAGCAACGTCTCGTCCACTGTCGTAATTCTATTACGAGATAGGTCTGTGGATGTGGCAGCTTGAGATGTCACTGACCCAAATTCCAATGAAGTTGTGTGGGGGTACAACAAGAGCAAGCAAGTTATTTCCCTACCTGACGAAAAGTAAAACTTGGGACTTCTTTCAACTGATACTGGCCCACATTTTCTGGGTTTCACGATTATCGAACTTCTAATATATGGCTAAATGAAAACGTGTTAGGTTTTTCCTCGTTATTTTGTCAGTTTGTAACCAAAGAATTTGTCCTTTGTGAAATCGAAGTCACAAGTACACCTACGAGCAGATCAACATGCCTTGAACGCACTCGTGTTTAAATAAGAAAGATAGTGCTGAATTTGATGAAACATATCTAAAGTGCAGAATGAATATGTTAAGGCACTAAAACTTCATTCCAAACAAAGAATATTGTTAGAGTTTGGAAGATGTCTCCGATACATAAAACAGAGATGCTAATAAAACAGTGATTTCCGCGAGAAGCAATACAGTTCATGTAACGGTGTAATGAAGTACGATTCTCCTTGCTAAACTGTCCTAGGACAGCGAACTACAACACGATTACTGTATGGGAGATCGGATATAGTAATCTGTCAATGTTTCTCCATCGCAGTTTCACCACTATGTATCGACCCTTTTCGACCCAGATGCCTGTCTAAGCTGTTTTACCTCGTTCTAAGCACAGAAAATGACTGCACTGGTAATAATGTAGTTACTCGCTACGTGCATGCAGAATGGAGATCTGTGTGATGGTGTAACGGCAGTTTTTTGCAGCACTGCTGCGGAAAAACATCTTAGCTTCCATTACCTTTTCGGGTAGTCAATGCTTTCGAAACTTTTTCATAACTGATGGAAGTTACCTTAAATGACGTCAAACATATTTTACCACATTTACTACACGAAAAGTGTATAATCGTTCCATGTAATCTCTTAGAAACAAATAAAATGTTCAGAAATTACTTCATAGAGTGAATTTCTACATCCAATAAATACATTTATGAAAACAATTTCAATTCTAATTCGTTCTGTTGCTGTTTCGATTGAATTAACTGTCAATGGACTATTTCACAAAGTCAGAAAGAAGCAAGCGATAGAAACAATGTTTCAAAAAGTCTGCTAACCATCGTTGAGATGCGTAACGTCTGAAGATTTGAGGTAATTTCAGTCGTACAACCATAGGACAAAACTCTCTCTTTCTGTATTCAATTAACTATATGTTAAGTGTTAGAGCCGGAAGAACGTAAATGAATGACTCCATCACATACGTTTTATGTGAACCAGCAGAGCTTCCGTTTTGGAATTTCAGTTATTTGTTTTTCGCAATTTATTATCGAATCCAGTAATATTCCAGTTTCGTTTGTTTGCCATACTAATACAAAAGCAAAATGTCGGTAGTTACGCCATATGATACATGAGCGCCCTAACCAGGGATACGTTTCGCAACGTGAGGTTTTCTATTTGTAAAACGTGTTGCAGCAAACATCCCTGAACAGTCCATCTAAAGACGAAATATTGACCATAAAGGAACAAATGAACTTGAAGCGTTTACTTAATAATGATAGGCCTTCATTGCGGAAGAGCCTGTGAAAAATAGTAGAAAAAATCTGGCCGCTGAAAACACAACGGCTCGTGTCACTTACAGACTGATAACAAGGTCATCCAAGGATCCTTGACTTGGCCGAAAACAGATAACATCAGTGTTCATTTTAGAAGCCTTTTGGGAAATCTTTGTGATTAAAAAATCAGCCACACACAGTGTCAATTTACATTCTTAATATTCACCACGCTTCATACAGAATTTTTATGGAGAAAGGTTTATTGTTTTCTTATTTCTTCAGCTTCAGGCCACACGGTGAAGGTGATGACGGGAAAGGAATCCGTTTACGAAGTAATGAAAAGCTTCGTCTACTAAAAATAATGTTCGTGTGGCCTTCATTTTATTGCGGTATGTACTGCAGTAAAAAGAATGTCAGTAACACGTTATTTTAGTAGAAGAAGCTTTTCGTTACTTCATATACGGATTCCTTTCTCGTCATCACCTTCACCGTGTCGCCTGAAACTGAAGGAATAAGAAAAAAATAAACCTTTCGCCATAAAAATTCTGTATGAAGCATAGTGAATATTACGAGTGTAAATTTGGCTCTGTGTATGGCTGATTTTCTAATCACAAAAATATCCCTAATAAAGCTTTAGAAGCAGTATTTTACAATTACATTAACAGCTGCACAATATGTAAACGAAGCCATATAAAAACTCCGAAACTATACTGCCTAGGACTTATTGTAATTTAAATTAGTTTACAGACTGCTGAACTATGAGAGCAAAGTAATATGATATACCCGGAAGCAGGAAATATACAGGTTGAGTCACCTAACATTACCGCTGGATATATTTCGTAAACCACATCAAATACTGACGAATCGATTCCACAGACCGAACGTGAGGAGAGGGGCTAGTGTAATTGGTTAATACAAACCATAAAAAATGCACGGAAGTATTTTTTTAACACAAACCTACGTTTTTTAAATGGAACCCCGTTAGTTTTGTTAGCACATCTGAACATATAAACAAATACGTAATCAGTGCCGTTTGTTGCATTGTAAAGTGATAATTACATCCGGAGATATTGTAACCTAAAGTTGACGCTTGAGTACCACTCCGCTGTTCGATCGTGTGTATCGGAGAGCACCGAATTACGTAGGGATACAAAGGGAACGGTGATGGACCTCAGGTACAGAAGAGACTGGAACAGCACATTACGTCCACATGCTAACACCTTTTTATTGGTCTTTTTCACTGACGCACATGTACATTACCACGAGGGGTGAGGTACACGTACACACGTGGTTTCCGTTTTCAATTACGGAGTGGAATAGAGTGTGTCCCGACATGTCAGGCCAATAGATGTTCAATGTGGTGGCCATCATTTGCTGCACACAATTGCAATTGTCGTACACACAATTGAATGTCGTACACGCCGCAGTACATCTGGTGTAATGTTGCCGCAGGCTGCCACAATACGTTGTTTCATATCCTCTGGGGTTGTAGGCACATCACGGTACACGTTCTCCTTTAACGTACCCCACAGAAAGAAGCCCAGAGGTGTAAGATCAGGAGAACGGGCTGGCCTATTTATGCGTCCTCCACGTCCTATGAAACGCCCGTGGCCCGTGTTTGTTACAACACGCAACTGAGCGTCGGAGGTTTTAAGCGTCAACTTTAGGTTACAATATCCCCGGATGTAATTAACATTTTACAATGCAACAAACGGCACTGATTACGGATTTGTTTATATGTTCAGATGTGCTAACAAAACTAACGGGGTTCCATTTAAAAAAACGTAGGTTTGTGTTAAAAAACATACTTGCGTGCATTTTTGTATGGTTTGTATTAAACAATTACACTAGCCCCTCTCCTCACGTTCGGTCTGTGGAATCGGTTCATCAGTATTTGATGTGGTTTACGAAATATATCCAGCGGTAACGTTAGGTGACTCACCCTGTATGTAGGAAAAGGATTTAATGTCTCATCAGTGTCGGAGCACAAACCCGGATTACGGAAGGACAGAGGGGTGGGTGAATCTTCTTTGTCCCTTTCGAAGAACGGTCCTGCCGTTTCCCTTAAGGGAAACCACACAACATAAATCTGCATCGCCAGACGGAAAACTGAGTCCTTGTCCTCCCGAATGCGTGTCCTGCGTCAGTGAAAGATGAGAAAGCATAGGAAAATTTTCAGCCAGAGTAATTATTAAATAACAGGAGTGTACCACATCAACATGTGATTGTTCAGAGTCTTGTTTTAATTCCATATGCACACGTTGTGGTTTAGTCCAGCAATTTCAGTCCTTAAGTACTGAATCGGAGCCGTCTAGAAGTGATATCTAATGTATTATCAAGTGGTAAGTATAAAGTCGTGACACATATTTGAGTACTGTGGTTGACCAGACCCAACTTGCTGCGAGTTGCAGGTACTTTCAGACAAATCGTACCTCAGGGAAGCAGCAGAGAGTAACGCTGTACTCCAACACACTTTAGCCGATATATACCAAAGAGACAAAGTCAGATCACTTATCACAAGCTAAATTAAAAGCTAATGTTCCCGCTACGAAAGGACTCAAAAGACTCAGTGATGATGTAGAGTGTCAGTGCATGGAAAAACTGCCATATATACTCGCCAGTGGGCGCGCGTAGCCTCCTAGAAGAATGTAATCCTGTTGAAAATGAAGATCCACTATGATCGAAGGTGCATGGAATCCAGTATCCCTGAAACATATCTAAAAGTTGCATTCGATGGCACGATAAGTAGAAACTCCTGTCATCGTTCGAGCCACGTCACGATATACTATATCTGTTAGTTTCTTTCACAGAATGTGCGTAATTTCTTCCTCTTGTGCAATTCCTGCTTATGATGAGTATTAGCTCAACGGCACTAGTGGTGGTTTATTTGCTTCACTGTGCGATGTTTGGTAACAGTGGTTTTAGAGAACTGTTCAGTACAGTAATGGGTTCGGTTCCCGGACGGGTCGGAGATATTCTTCGCTCAGGGATTGGGTGTTGTGTTGCCCTTATCATCATTTCATCCCCATCGACACGCAAGTCGTCGAAGTGGCGTCAACTCGAAAGACTTGCACCAGGCGAACGGTCTACCCGACAGGAGGCCCTAGCCAAACGGTATTTCCAGTACAGTAATGGAACAATTTTTGGACAGTACCGTGACGTGGTCCGAAATATGAGAGGAGCTTTAACTTATCATGACAATGATGGGAGTTATAGACGTGTTGCTGGATTATTAGATCCATATAGTTTCTATAACAGTGCACCATAGTTTTAAGTGATAATCAAGGTATATTAACACGCCTGTAATCTATATGGTATACCGTACACGTATGCAATCATCTATACGATTTTTTCATACTAAAAGGAACTCAGCAACAAGCGTGAATAATATGACACAGGGTTGTGGTCCGACTGTGAGTTTCCCTTGGAGTAATTCCATATCAGTTATCTAATAGTGCTTTACTTGTGGCACTGTAATTCTATTTTTGATCAATGCTGTCATTCCGTTTTCCTTCATTCATTTCCATCATTCCGATCATTGAATATTGGTTTTTGAGTGCTTTTACTCTTCGCTCTGCATGTTATCTTCACGTTATACACTGTTATCAGTGTTGTTGAGGTTGCCATGTAATTTATTTCGTAATGTTTGACAATTTGGTTTTGTACACGTGACATTCATAGACTGCTCGGTGAAGTGGCACAACTGGAACACATGAAATATTAGTTCATCTTGCCGGCCGGTGTGGCCGAGCGGTTCTAGGCGCTACAGTCTGGAACTGCGGGACCGCTACGGTCGCAGGTTCGAATCCTGCCTCGGGCATGGATGTGTGTGATGTCCTTAGGTTAATTAGGTTTAATTAGTTCTAACTTCTAGGGTACTTATGATAAGTCCCATAGTGCTCATAGCCATTTGAACCATTAGTTCATCTTATTACACAAATTAATAAAAGACTTACTTAACTTTGACACCGATATTTGCCACAGGACTGTTCGGTAAGGTGCTACTTTTATCGACTGTTAAAGCATCACTTGATGGGCAAACTAACCATCGTTCTCTTTCAGTACAATGTTCCACGTTTAATTAAACAAGTCCATCAGAAACTTTAACGATCACGTTTGTCCTAGGCTATGATGCTGACTCCTTCAGACGAGGTCACGATCTGGGCAGAGCTCTTGCTAGTTCAACACTATATTGACTTCAGTGCGAGGGTCCTACTATGTTGAGAGGGGAGGCGTGGCCTTCTCTAGAGCCTTCCATACGTCATTGCGGATTGCATCGTGCCCTCGCTAATATCTATGGTATGGATTCGAGTTGCCAACTTTGGTGTGGCAAAGCGATCTCTGTACGAAACCACAGCCTTCGTACCAAATCTGCCTATTAATATTCAACATAAAATTTTCACCGTTTAATATCCTACCAAAATTCGACGTTTTCTTATAAGCTTACCGGATAAAACATTGGTCACTCGCCCAAAGGAGCACAATATTTGCTTTGGACTGTCGTAGATGGTATAGAACTGTACCAGGCCGTCATGCCACGATCCGTCGTTGATGTAAGTCATCGCAGTTAAAGTGGTTTGTACGTGCCAGTCGGTTGTATGGAATTAGAATAGTAAGATGACCCGACTGGAGACGGGACAAAATGGCGAAACTTACTAAGCATGAACGTGTGTGTAGCCACATCATGAGTGAAGTTTCCCAATTTCGTGGAGCATCACCGTGGGAAGTCCAACAAAGAAAGAAATGGTGTACTGCTCAATGGCATGTGAGGCAGCGTAATAACACTGGTCGTAAAAACATTATAACCGCCAGGGACCAGGGAGGAGTGAATGGGGCTGCATTTAATGGACATTTGAAGCGAGTACACCGCAAAAGGCCTTTTTCCACGGCTGCACATAAAGCTGCACATCTTGAATGGGCCAAGCAATACAGAAACTGGAGACAACTTGCGATTCTGCCTCTTTTTCACATGAGGCAGGGCGTCCAGTGGAACAGTGGAACGACGGTCAAATGAGGCGTTTAAACCGCAAAAGGCATAAGGTGTAGGTGAGGCGGGAGATGGTTCTGTGGGTGTTAGAAACACGGCATTTTAGAAACGGCTAGGTTTGTGAAGTATTCGTAATTAAAGCATACCATTCATTGGAAAATGGCGCTATTCAAAACCGGCGTCGAGCCAACTGTGGTTCACAACGGGCCAAAGATGACAGGGATGAACGACGGCTGCGGAGATGTGTGCGGGTGAATAAGAGTGCAACTGTTGAGCAACTGAACGCCCAGATGAACCTATGGGCTACTAGATGTGTTTGTCAATGACCGTTCAGCGAACGTCGCTGCGTGTGGGCCTCCGCAGCAGTTGCGCAATTGCGACTACAAGTAACAATATCCCTCTGTATAGAGAGACGTTTGAGAAAACTGCAATGATCAGAAAATAAGACCTGAATGAATCCCGACTCAACAGCATATGTATAACAGTGTAGCCGGCCGGTGTGGCCGAGCGGATCTAGGCCCTTCAGTCTGGAGTCGTGCGACCGCTACGGTCGCAGGTTCGAATCCTACCTCGGGCATGGATGTGTGTGATGTCCTTAGTTTAGTTAGGTTTAATTAGTTCTAAGTTTTAGGGGACTGATGACCTCAGATGTTAAGTCCCATAGTGCTCAGAGCCATTTGAACCATTTATAACAGTGTCGAGGCGACTAAATTAAAAAAAAAAAGTGGCTCAAATAGCTCTAAGCACTATGGGACTTAACATCTGAGGTCATCAGTCCCCTAGACTTAGAACTACTTAAACCTATCTAACCTAAGGGCATCACACATGTCCATGCCTGAGGCAGGATTCGAACCTGCGACAGGAGCAGCAGAGCGGTTCCGGACTGATGCGCCTAGAACCGCTCGGCCACAGCGACCGGCGACTAAATTACTGGCAGGTGGCCCAAAATCACCCTCTCTGTTATAACTGGGGAGATCTGATTTACGCCAAGCTTATTCTGCGAAAAGAAATTAGAACAGCATGCAAGTAAGTACGAATGCGGCATTAAGTATGTTCTCTGGGGAAGGAGTTTATCATACCGTTACATTTCAGCTCGTTCGGGGATGCTAATCCGTCACTGATGCGTGTTTGGAACCATTTATATTTACACCTGTGCTGTCTCAACCACTGTGAAAGTTGTGGCAAAGGATACTTTATCTTGTGCCGTATATTACAATTTCCTCCCGTTACATTCGATTATGGAGCTTCGGAAGACAGTCTGTTTAAAAGGTTCTATGCTTGCTGTAACTAGTCTAAGATTCTACTTGCAAGAGGCTATATTCTAAAGTCGTTCTTGAATCTTCGTAAATCGTCTTTCACAGGACAGTTGGAGTCTACAAACACATATATTTCAGCATTTCAGTGACGCTCTCCTGTGCGTCAAACAAATGTGAGATCATTCGTATTGCCCTTCTCTGTATACCTTCGACATCCCAGGATAGTCCCCTTTGGTATGGGTCCCTCACACTTTTCGAGAAGGGACGCAGTGGTTTGTAAGCAGTGTCCTTCGTAGACTGACTGCATTCTCCTAGCGTCTTACGGATGAACCTAAGTCTTACACTTGACGTACCTACGATTCAGCTTATGTGATCATTCAATTTGATAGCCCCACAAATTGTCGACGTCGTCGTAGTCGTTGTTGCGATATTCAGTCCGAAGACCGGTTCGATGTAGCTCTCCATGCTAATCTATACTGTACAAGAGTCTTCATCTCCAGATAACTGCTGAAACCTCCATACATTTAAACTCCTTACATCAATCATCTCTTGGTCCCCCTCTACAATTTTTGTCCCCGACACTTCCCTACAACACTAAACTGATGACCCCTTCATGTCTCAGAATACATCCTATCAAACGATCCCTTCTTTGCTCCCAATTCTTTTCAGTATCCCCTCATTAGTTACATGTTATACCCATCTGATTTTCAGCATTTTTCTGTAGCACCACATTTCAAACACTTCAATTCTCTTTTTGTCTGAGCTGTTTATCATCCGACAACGACATGATTATTAGAGTATATGCACTAAATAGCTGCTTATAATAAGTAATCTTTATTTGCGGCAGACTGTTTCGGCTTTATCGCCATTTTCAAGTACCTGCGATTACAATTTTGGTGACAACAGGTATGGATGTCAGTGTCATTTATATTAAAGTTGCTGTATTGTACTCACGACTAGATTGATGTAACGTTCATATTACATCGTTATTGGACTGTCTGAAGCATTCAACGAATTCCAAAAAACTATATGAAAAGTTTGGGACTTACGCTAAGTCGCAAACAAAACAAAAGAATCCATCTAGTCACTTCGTGACCCCACTGGTACCAAAATAGTTTCACCAAGGAGGAGTGTACTATGGTTCCTCCGTTCATTCGTCGCACGATGGCCAAAATTACAAATAAGGAGGTAAGTGTACATAATGATAGAAAATCAAAGATAATGTTCTCAATAGAAGAAAGCGGAATAGACATGACAGGATACTTATACGACCCTACATACAATAGGTGAACGAACACATTCCTTTTCTAACAGTAGTCCACCGGTCGCAAGGGGAACGAAACTTCCCTACTGATTGAAGGAAGATCAGTTTATTCCCATTTTCAAGAACGGCAATCGCACATATGCACGCATCTACGGCAATGTAGTTGTCGCCAATCTGTTTGAGAATTTTGAACACGTTTTACGAGTTCTGCTTAAGCACTCATCATCGTAGGCTTTCTGCATCATTTGGTGTGACTCTATAAAGGTATTCTTCAGTTTCACGCAAAATTTAATGCAGATGATTTGCTCCTCTATCTCTGTAAAGGTTTTTTATATTTAAAGGTTTTTATTTTTATTTTTTTATTGTATTTAAATTACCGATACCAGTCACAAATTCTGTCGACTATTGTATTATTTATTTAGCGACATGTTTCGAGGGAATACCTCATCTTCAGGCTAAATGGCATTACAAAAACAATTTTACAATAAGGTCATACTGCTGTTACATGGTCTTTTCGTAAATGCTGAGGTCATTTTTGTTCTCCTAGCGTGGCAGTCTCGTTATGATGCGCTGAGATGTTTCCATTTTCTTGGCTCTCTAGGTCACTGTTCACAAATTTTCACTAACATAGCAGTAACTCGGAAACACGATCACAAACAGTTCTGTCTTACTCTGCTATCTCAAAATTCGCAAAATTTGCGACACAACGTTCTACTCAATACAGCACTGAACAACAAATAACACATATACAACAATGAAACTGGCGGCGGTTGCCATTAAACACTGGCGTGTTCAAGGATGCCAAGCTGCAATTCGCTCCAACGCACCACTGACGTGAAATTACGAATGTTCCGGAATTTTTTGAACAGACCTCGTATGCTCGCGAATTATCCGGAGAACGAAAATCATCAGTGAAGATTTAACCGGAAACGAGTTCCGACCTTTGAATGCCGCAATGAACTTTAACATTCTCAGAGTTGCCAGGAAGCTGTCGGAGGTTTCAGGATTGGCACAGTGGCCCGTTCCGCTTATGTGCAGCGACGACGGGAGCAGTGTAACAGTGGGCGGGTTATCTGGCCGACGCTGCTCCCACAGATAGTTACGCGACCTCGACATAGTGCCTCAAGGTCGCCCTAGCCAAACTCATGCCTGCGGTCGCGCACCCCGATAAAACTGCGCTAGGTCAGCCGTCTTCTGCTCCCAGCTGGGGCGTAAAGATCAGGTACTGATAATCCGTGTGTCCAAACCTAATTGCAGTAGGAAGGAAAGCGGATTATCGTTTAACGTCCCGTAAATGGCAAGGTCATTAGAGGCGGTGCCCAAATTCCGAATACGGAATAGTGGGGAACGTTCAAAAATGGTTCAAATGGCTCTGAGCGCTATGGGACTTAACACCTGAGGTCATCAGTCCCCTAGAACTTAGAACTACTTAAACCTAACTAACCTAAGGACATCACACACATCCATGCCCGAGGCAGGATGCGAACCTGCGACCGTAGTGGTCACGCGGTTCCAGACTGAAGCGCCCAGAACCGCACGGCCACTGCGGCCGGCTGGTGGGGAAGGAATTCAGGGAAATCATAGCAGCCTATATGTGGATGTCCAGGTACGGCGCTTAACCAGCGTATCCCCTAATCCCAGTTCAATACGGGTGAATCAGGAAATGGGTAATGGCCATCCTGGCATTGGCTTAAGCAATTAAAACGAGGTCGTAACACGGACCCTGCTTTCAATCGTCGTACGTACGTCGAAATGGCAGGCACTGAGATAACCGATCGCGGAATAGAAAAGCAACTATTAATGGAAAGGCATCAGGACCAAATGAGGTGCCTATAAGATTCTACAAAAATTATTGAAGAAAACTTGCCCCCCTTGTATAGCAGCAGTTTATTGTAGTTCGCTGGAGGAGCGAAGGGTACATAGCAACTGGAAAGAAGCGCAGGTTAATCCAGTTTTCAAGAAGGGTCGTCCGACAGATGCACATAATTATAGTCGTATATCTCTGACGTCAGTCTGTTGAAGAATTATGAAATATGTTTTATGCTCTAGAATGATGACATTTTAGAGAACGATCTTGCAAAACTCAGATCGCTCTGTTCCTCCATGAGAGCAATTGCGCTGTAGACAACGGCGCTCGGATTGATGCCGCATTCCTTGACTTCAGGTAGGCATTTGACACAGTTCCGCACTGCCATTTAGTGAAAAAAACGAGCTTATCAAGTATCGCACAAGTTATGCGACTGGATACAAGACTTCATTGCATAAAGAACTCAACACGTCGCTTTTAACGGAACAAAATCGACAGAATTTCCGGAGTACCCTTAGGAAGTGAGATAGAACCGTTACTGTTTGCAGTGTGTATAAATGATGTAGTGGAGAGCGTCGGAAGCTCTTTAAGACGGTTTGCAGGTGACATGGTTGTCTATAAGGAAGTAGCAACGCTAGAAGATAGTATCGATTTCCAGAAGGACCTGCAGAGGAATGATGAATGGTGCATCTCTGCCAGTTGACACTGAACGTAAGTAAATGTAACATATTGATACACATAGGAAAAGAAATCCACTACTGTACAACTACGCTATTGATGACAAATTGCTGAAAACAGTAACTGACTTAAAATATCTAGAGGTAACTATCTAGAGTGACTTTAAGTGGAATGACCGTATGAAACAAATAATAGGAAAAGCAGATGCCAGACTGAGAATCATAGGAAGACTCTTAAGGGAATGTTTAAAGTGCACTCGTACGACCGATTCTTTAGCACTGTTCATTAATCTGGGACCCTTACCGGGTAAGACAGACAGAAAAGATAGATAAGATCCAGCGAAGAGCAGCTCGTTTCGTCACGGGATCGATTAGTCGATGAGGGAGCATTACAGAGTTGCTCAACAAACTCTAGTGGCACACGTTATAAGAGAGGCATTGTGCATCACCGAGAAGTTTACTGTTGAAATTTTGACAGAGCACTTTCCGTGAAGAGTCGGACAACATATTACTTCCTCCCACATGCATCTTGCGAAATGACTACGACGAGAAAATTCGAGAATTACAGTTAATATAGAGGCTTGCCGACAAGCATTCTTCCCTCGCGCCATTCGCGAGATGAAGAGGGTAGGGGGAGTCGGTTGGTAGAACCAGAAATACCCTCCTCCATACAACGTTAGGTGACTTGTGAAGTAGAACAGAAAAAGTGCATCCAACCAACCAGTTATGTGGAAGCTCCAGTCATGCCTTGCAGCGCACAAATGCCCATTAACATCAATATTTTTCCAATGACAATCTATTTTCTTCGTCATTTCAATCACAACGATCACGAATACTTTAGATACCTGAAAACATACGGCTTATACTCCGTAACAACACATTTAATACATTTACCCTTGATCGTGTAGGTGTTCGAACCTGCAACCTCCCTTATAGAATTTACAATGTGCAGCGGTTGTGGGTGATCTATGATGAAGGACTGTGAGTCGGGGAGAGTCAAGAACAGCTCGATGGCAGCATAATTCCCTTATCTGCCAACAGTTGGTATCAGTACCTCATGGCCACATCTGGTGAGCGCTGTGTGCTTGGCGTCGAACCCACGAAAATCGGCAGAGAAGGCTTGTCGCAAAGACACCAATCTCGGCATGACAGCAGGCCGACCGTGCGACACAGCCACCCCTCACCACGAGGCTGAGTTGCGTCAGGAACTGATATGACAGGCTGTTGCAACAGTCCGAGTACAGGACGTGCGTCAAAATTATGGCCGATGATAGGAGCGTAGACATTCACGGTGCGAGCTCCAGTCGGATTTCTGGCACCGAGCGACGCCCAGTGTCTCATTAGTTGAAGAACCTCAGTTCGAGCCTAGGTCTTTCAGTGCTGCGGCTAGACCCTGGTAGACGGTCCAGTCATGATGACAGTGGAGTGGTAGCGGCCTCACAGCGGGAGCCAACACTACAGCAGGCGCTGACTCGATGAGTCCCCAATTTGACCCGGACGTCCAATACGGATATGCGTCAAAGCGGGTCTGTTGCGGTGTAGCTGCTACAATTGTCACAGACGCCACGTGATGAAGTGTCCTTAGTTTCCAGTAGCGAAACTGGTCACCGACCAACAGACAGGCATTCCATAATACTGCATCAGTATATTGCTGCCAGTGGCCTTCTTAGGGCTAAGATCCCTTTTGCCTTGGGATCGCGCCATTATAAGTAAATCAGAAAACCTCCATCGATATGGATGAACAACAATTTTAACCGCACTGTTGTCCAGTGTCTCAAATCACTGGTTCAAAATGGTTCAAATGGCTCTGAGCAGCCGGCCGCGGTGGTCTAGCGGTTCTGGCGCTGCAATCCGGAACCGCGGGACTGCTACGGTCGCAGGTTCGAATCCTGCCATTTGAACCATTTGACTCTGAGCACTATGGGACTTAACATCTGTGGTCATCAGTCCCCTAGAACTTAGAACTACTTAAAACTAACTAACCTAAGGATATCACACACATAAATGCCCGAGGCAGAATTCGAATCTGCGACCGTAGCGGTCACGCGGTTCCAGACTGCAGCGCCTAGAACCGCACGGCCACACAGGCCGGCTCAGATCACTGCACTACTCGTATCTCGCTCGGTTAGTTATACAAACAGGCTAAGGATTCTGAAGATTTTGCCATTGAGGAAACATTTCCCACGCTGTCGCTAAGCCACATCTCCGCATTACGCTTTCTTCCAGGAGTGACAGTATAACAAGTTTCTCAGGAAAGCTTCTGTGAATTTTGGGAGGTAGGAGAGAGATACTGGCGGAGGTAAAGTTGTGAGAACGGGTCGTGAGTCGTGCTGGGGTAGGTTTGTCGGTAGAGCATTTGCCCGGATTTGAGTCCGAGTCCAGCGTAAAATTTTAATCTGCCATAAAGTTCCATGTTTACTATGGTCAAAATTGGAGGCAGGTTATTTTTGCATTAACAGCTCGTTACAACTGTGCTAATTTCTGCGTACCGGGCTTTCAACAGTCAGTATGAACTGGTGATTTAAACCAAGTGTTGTGCCACACTGGTAGCAGACTACTATCGCACTCTCGAGAATGCTCCGTCACTAGTAACCTGGACTTCGGAGGGCTGTGGTTTCCTAGTCAGGACTTACTACCAAATGAACGTGTTTTCTCAAAACAAAGAAGAAGCTGCGGAAATATTTGTGCAATCATATTTTAAGATGTTGACTGATACGAAGATAAAAATGTTAAAGTTGTATGACGCTGTCAGGTGCAAGACTACGTAGGGATGTGGCCCACAGGACTGGAACGCATCTCTGATAATTGGTTTGTTGTAAGAGCTATACACGGCCTACTTTTTGAGATTAGATGCCTGTGATGAGATCGGGTGGAGCCCAATAATGTGTCTGTGATGATGTGATGATGATGGGCCGCGCATCGAATTATTGCGGAAGGAGAAGAGGTTGGTTCAAATGGCTCTGAGCACTATGGGACTTAACTTCTGAGGTCATCAGTCTCCTAGAACTTAGAACTACTTAAACCTAACTAACCCACGGACATCACACACATCCATGCCCGAGGCAGGATTCGAATCTGCGAACGTAGCGGTCGCGCGAAGACCTGTACATGATTTTGCACTTTACGAATGCCGTGTGGTGTGAATAAATCACGTAATGCAATCAGATGCTATAAACAATGCGACAAGAGATCAGTGAAGTCGCGGATATGGTCCTGTCTAGAACACCTCCATACGATTTTGTATGCAAATCCACATAGCTTCAACAGTGGTTTCACAGAACAGTGGACGAGAAACTGCGTTCCATTTTGTCGCGTTTAAATGAGGAATGTATTTTACATATGACTCAGACGTAACTTGCAATTTTTGCAATTTCAGCAATTGATTCAAGAGGAAGATGAAAATTTCTGTCTGATAGTGAAATACAGTGTTTCTGGTATCACAATATCTGTTATTATATGGACATAGTTCCATTCGAGGTAATTTCTCTTTATTTAACGTTTTTCCAATTAGTAAAATCCACTCCTAGAGGGCGATCCCGTATGCGGTCGTTATAACCCGCCGGGAAAGCCGCGCGTATTAGTACACCGCTTCCAGAATTGAGGCAGGTGTGCTGGCCCTGGATACAAGCCGCCCAGCAAGTTAACGACAAGGCTCAGTGGCTAGTTATGGTCTTTAGGCAGTTTCCCACATCCTTCTAGGTGAATATCGAGTGATACCAAACGTCCCGCCTCAGTTACACAACTCGCAAATATTTAGAACACGTTCGCACACTTTCACGTGAATAACACAACTCTCAGACGATTGAGGCACTCGAACTCCAACCAGGGTATCAACGGCGTGATGACAGGAAGAGCTTCCGCTTTCCCTCTAACTTTGACAATGCTAAATCTGATAATAGCCATGCCGACCCCGAGTAGGCCAAAACACCTTTTTTAACCGCCACCTTGAACTTCCGAAATATGGCTTTTTTTAAAAAAAAACTTAGGCATCCAAGCCTCTCATGACTTCTTTAATGTATAAAGAATTTTTAGTTTTCTCCAGTAACTGGTTTAGCTTCTAGAAGGTAAATCTACTCGTATTTTGCGTACAAAAAGCACTGTCCAAAATTGCTTCCAGTATATTAAATCGAATTCACTTTTTTGTGCTTACTTACTTATCCCCAATGTTTTACTTGTTGTTCAGTTTCGGGCCCTCTTTTTGTTCACAGAAACAAATAGGTGCAAAAACTCAGTCTCATTCTCTATCAACCTGTCAAGAAATTGCTAAAAGGTCTGCTTTCGCATTTGGTTTTCATCAGCACTCATTACATGTTACACATCACCTTCGTTGAACATTGACCAACGCGAAATCCACCTTTCACAATTCATTCTCCTATTTCATTATTCATACGAAATGTACCTTATTGTTCTTTTGATATGCCTATGGCGTCATATATTTATATGCCCCTAATCGCTGATTGTCCAGTACATTACCCTGCACTTTCTCCATTTTTTCACATGTGGTTCTGTCCGAGAAAGTTTCAAGAGATGTACGGCCAACTACGATATCAGCGGTTCATTTGTTTGTTGTTGAAACTGAAGTAGAATTTTGCTTTAACCTGTTAGCAAATATGAAAAAAATTGCTTTGGTGATAAATCGTCCAAAACAAAGAATTTTACTGCCATTCGGTATTACAGTATTCCCCTTTAAGCGAAACACAAGCAACGTGAGAACGTTTAAAGGCAGTGGAAACTTAACTAACGAAAGAGAAGACTACTCACGTAAATAGTAATAATCAAGCCCCGAAACCTTAAAGATATGCAAAATAAATAAGGCACTTGTTCCAGAGAAACAATTCGGAAACGCTATCTGACACAGGTTGCAAAGTAAGAGGCACACACACGAAAGTCTGCAATCATCCAAACGTAAAAGAAGTGTACGCGACCATCTTCAAGGCAGCATAAGCGATACGATGTATGTCACGTTAGTAGTATGAGAATGGACTCCCTGTGTGTTACCTCACGAATACAAAAATCGGTGTCATTCTAAGGTTAGAAGAATTTAATATTGCGTTAAGAAAAATATTCGGTGTAATCACAGCCAATATTTTGTTCTGTAAGTTTGCAGAAAAAGTGTATAAATCGTTGTTAATGACAGCACTGCTTCGAATACGAATACATATGACAACGTTAGCCGAATGACGCAAAAATAAAGACTAGAATTAATAGTCGACTGTTTCAAGGTTTGTTATGCGAAATAACTTTGACTTGAGGACAGTCACGTACACTGATACCCGTAGAGTGCAACACAAGAGATACTTTGCGGTTGTTCGATATTCACCGGCGACAAAGCTGTTTCCCTTTTCTGATAGTGCGTTCTGTTGTTGAAGCCTTATATAGAAAGCCATCTCAAGCATAGCACTGCTTTAACAGCGAAGCAGTGCCCACTCGACATTTATATCACTTCTCTCGACGCTTCAGAATTCTCTCGTGTCTTGAGAAAAAAACACAAGAAGCTGAAAATGGCTTTTGAAGTACGACGACAGTCTCTGTGCGTCTGACGATAGAAACGCCGGCTGCCGAGAGATAACTCTACACGCTAATGGTTGTTATACTCGTACACTCTGATTCTGTTTACCACGTGCATCAGCAGGTTATTGACTTACTGTTGAATAAAATTTGTCCACAGTTGTCTTTAGAGTTTGGGAGCGAAAGATTAACGTATCATTGACTGCGAAAACAGTCGGTTTCTCCGTTTTGATAAGAACAGGAACACAAACCATAATCGATTTCTTTCAAGAAAGCATCTTGATTTTCACTTGTATTGTATAAAAAATCAATGTAAAACGTAAATCAGGACGACTAGACGATCTCTGAATATGGCGCCTTCCGATTGGGATTCAATAATTGTCAAATATATTCGTTCTGTAAAGTTTCCTGTACCACGGTAAACAGTCTTCATGTAATTTCTCAGTTCTTTTCACTGTCATATTCATGTTAGAAACCACCCAGGCTGGAGTTTATAATTCCGTCACTGTTTATTATATAGGCTTCATTACAAAATACAGCGCTTCCCCCAGTACTGGTTCTGAATTTCACTCACTGATCAGCATCACAGACTGAACCCACACTTGTGGCATTTCGTGATATTTCGTAAAGTTACTATCCGCTCCGCGTTGCTGTTATTTCACAAACTGTCTTGCCTTGCATTATTCCTGTTTCCAGTGGATATGTATGATAGACAAACGGTGTACCTAGATCTGACAGCCTATTTGATCTCGGTTGAAAATTACGTGATTGTTTCTGAGTTTAATCCAGCAAAAGGTTTACCACGTAAATTAGCTGTTTAGTTCCTGGGAAGAGCTTCACAATTAAAATTAAGCATCTGTCAAAAAGTGAAGTAAGTTATGCTGGACTATTACCAATCAAACCAAGTAAGTAATTAGCCATGGTTAAGTGCATCCGGAAATTAAACGGAAAGTACTCAAATATTCCGTCACAGATAGCGTGGCACGATTGACATATATAGTAGCACAGTAACAGGCCTGGAAGAGGCCGAAAAAAGACTCAGTAGCCTATGCATGAATTAATCCGACTGTAAAACATGGCCGGCCGGAGTGGCCGAGCGGTTTTAGGCGCTACAATGTGGAACCGCGCGACCGCTGCGGTCGCAGGTTCGAATCCTGCCTCGGGCATGGATGTGTGTGAAGTCCTTAAGTTAGTTAGGTTTAAGTAGTTCCAAGTTCTACGGGACTGATGACCTCAGAAGTTTAGTCCCATAGTGCTCAGAGCCATTTGAACCATTTTGTAAAACATGCGTGAGCTATGCACTCGTTATTACCTCTGTATTTCTCATATACAGGGCTATTACAAATGATTGAAGCGATTTCATAAATTCACTGTAGCTCCATTCATTGACATATGGTCACGACACACTACAGATACGTAGAAAAACTCATAAAGTTTTGTTCGGCTGAAGCCGCACGTCAGGTTTCTGCCGCCAGAGCGCTCGACAGTGCAGTGAGACAAAATGGCGACAGGAGCCGAGAAAGCGTATGTCGTGCTTGAAATGCACTCACATCAGTCAGTCATAACAGTGCAACGACACTTCAGGACGAAGTTCAACAAAGATCCACCAACTGCTAACTCCATTCGGCGATGGTATGCGCAGTTTAAAGCTTCTGGATGCCTCTGTAAGGGGAAATCAACGGGTCGGCCTGCAGTGAGCGAAGAAACGGTTGAACGCGTGCGGGCAAGTTTCACGCGTAGCCCGCGGAAAATTGGCTCATGGCACAACTGGAGACCGACAGCGCCGACTTCATCTTTCAACAGGATGGTGCTCCACCGCACTTCCATCATGATGTTCGGCATTTCTTAAACAGGAGATTGGAAAACCGATGGATCGGTCGTGGTGGGGATCATGATCAGCAATTCATGTCATGACCTCCACGCTTTCCCAACTTAACCCCATGCGATTTCTTTCTGTGGGGTTATGTGAAAGATTCAGTGTTTAAACCTCCTCTACCAAGAAACGTGCCAGAACTGCGAGCTCGCACCAACGATGCTTTCGAACTCATTGATGGGGACATGCTGCGCCGAGTGCGGGAGGAACTTGATTATCGACTTGATGTCTGCCGAATCACTAAAGGGGCACATATCGAACATTTGTGAATGCCTAAAAAAACTTTTTGAGGTTTTGTGTGTGTGTGCAAAGCATTTTGAAAATATCTCAAATAATAAAGTTATTGTAGAGCTGTGAAATCGCTTCAATCATTTGTAATAACCCTGTATTTGAATCTATTGCTTGGTCTCTGCATGCAATGGAACCTCATCACACTGAAGCCACATACTAAAAACGCAGCTAGTTGTATTTATTTTTTTATGGCCGCCTAATCATGGGGAAGGTGTAGGAAATTTGCGACCTCACAATGTAGGGAAAGATTGTGACTACAAAATTCTTATTGCCTCTAGTCTACAACAAAATAGCCCAGAGCAATACTCTTAAAAATGGAGTAAACTAAAGTAAAAATGACGCGAAGCGTTGTGGCACGTGCATTTTATTGGAAGACTATAGGAATTAAAAGCAATAGGACTTCGTCATGTGGGCAGCTCGAAAGTTCAAGGTAAACGAAGATGTGCTTTTGAGAGACAGTGAACGTCTTCTGCTGACCAAACGGTATACTGCCGTGTATCGCAAACTCACTCCCTTCTTTCCAGAAATTGGATAATTTTTCACTTCCATCAAAAGTACCAAGCACAGATAATAAATTATTATGTAATCATAACAGAGCTGGAACAAAAAGTATGAAACGATATGTGACAGTCACGTTAAGTTTTAAGTGAGTGCCAGTCTTTTTGTCACATTGCCCACCAACGTGAAGGAAAATGGTATTGCCGTTTCCTGCGCCTCGTGTATATTCTGTTATGTGTATCTTCGAATGTTAAGTGTTTCTTCTACTGAGAAAAGTCTCCAATGTAACATTTGTCTACATAAAAAAATGTAGGAAATCTGAAAGCCACATACAGTGCTCTGCCACTGCGCCAACGTTCAGTGCAAATGGTCACGTGCCCATTTCAGTCACAGTTGCCGATGCCGTTGTGAGAACATTGGCACATACATGGGTCGTCGGCTGCGGAGGCCCATCTTTAGGAGTGTTCAGTACACTTTGTGTTCAGACTCACTGTTACCACAAATTTACAGATTTTAGTATCTTATGGGACCAAACTGCTTAGGTCATCGGTCCCTAAGCTTACACACTATTTAATCTAACTTAAAGTAACTTACGCTGTGGACAACATACGCACCCAAAAGGGGGGGGGGGGGGGGGGGGCGCGACAAGACGCCTGACGCCTGGGACTGCGCGGCACACATTTACTCTGCCCAGCATTAAAGTTTGATGTCAGTTCCGCCAACAGTTCGCCGCCTTTTACCACTCTGCCCAGCCTACGACGTCCGATATATGTAATGAGGAGTGCCTTTCCAACCACACGACGTCTGGACGTTATTACGTCTTGGTTTCGCTACTTGTTGAAGACACCCACCACAGCACTCTTCGCACACCCGATAAGTTGTGCAGTTCCCGAAATGCTCGTGCCGAGCCTCTGGCCATCACAATATGCCCTCGGTCAAAATCAGACATTTCATACGGTGGTCATAATGTCCTAGCCGATCAGTGTAAGATTCACAGTGCGTCGTGGTGGATAGTTCTTTCCGTAAATGCTTGGTGTTTCAGAAAGGAGACCGGTGTTCGTTTTAGACCATCGTGAAGTTAAGAAATATGGAGACGTCTGTGTAATTTACTCGAACTAACCAGAGCGAAATTATTATTAAATGGAAGAGCGCAGTAGTTACTAAATTTTACAAACTTTTCATCTTATAAAGTCGAAGAAACGGCGTCATCAAAACGTCAGCTGCGGATACTGAGTGAAATTTAGAAACTTCATATAGCGTCGTATCATTTTTTCATAACTGTCATTTTTTCTGTGCATTTAACCATCCCTAACTATTGTGTAAGGCTGCACTCATGTTTGTTCCGACGTACAGGATTCTTACTTCCGTCACATCCACGTCTTACTCGTTCTGCAGTTCGCACGTATCTCTGAAATGGCACTGTTCACAGCATCACGTGGGTGCTGCTCACACGCGTAATATTAAGGGGAACACACCCTGCCTATCTAACCCATGTTAATTTAGGCAAGTATTTGACCCACTTCTGAAAAAACTATTTGATGCAGGAGCTTAATATTTTTACTGTATCGTACATGATGCTATTAGAGTTAACTGAACTAAAGTCTACTTTATCCATTTTATAGTTTTTAAGAAATACTTTTTTAAATTTATTAACAAAAATATTAAGTTTTTTCTGCAGAAAATATTTTTTGTGAACTTCCTAATCGGGGAATATTAATGAATGTAGTACCAGAGGTGGATTTTTATGTTGTGCAGAGTCTCATTCATTTATCTATGATAGTTTCTGATATAATGGGGCATATGTACTGAAAATTTTAGTTCGTGGAAAATTGACTTTAAAGAAAAAACTTTTGAAATTTGTTACTTACAGTTAATTAAAACTGTCCTGCTGCATATGATGGCCCTTCTTTAGCCTCTAGCAGGTCTTCCAGCTTCTTTTTCACCTTCCTGGACGTTTGTCTTGCTTTCGTGGCCATATTAGATGCAGACCTGTCTGCATCGGCTATCCTCATTTTATCGCAATGTTGCAGGCCAGTGATCATATTTTCACCAGGATTAATTCCCAGCTTTTTCAGTACCCAACACTTTCCAATATTACCACAATTGAATGTAATAACAGCATCACGAACTCCTAGTTTCATTGTATACATGCCTACAAATACAGTTTTAGGAAGGCGGTTCCAAATTATGCTATTGAAACATTCATTTTGGTTCTGTGTCTGCCCATGCAGATATTTCCTTAGAAGATCAGGATGAGTCAAGTCGCTGAAAATAGGTTTAATTGCTGTAATAGCAGCAGCAGGAAGAGAATGCTGGTGAGAATAAGATTCTCCATTTGGCTAAGCCCTATTGTATTTGCACCACGAATTTTCTCCTGATGGACTCAATCCATGACATGGCTTATCATCAGTAGAGGACTTATGGAAGAATATGGCCCAAACATCTCTCTTCATTGCCTCCAGATTTTCTTTATTTCTCCTAATTGCCTGCTAATAGTATATCCGCAAGTGTTCTATAACAACTACTCGAATTCACACTTGAACAAAACTAACCGCGTGTTTAAAAGCGTGATGTTTACGAACAGCAGAAACAAAAGAATACCGACCGTTGCATTCCAAGGATAGCCAACACACTCGGGAGTAATAAAAATCCCTAACGTACAATGTACGGAATATAAAGATCTAAAATACATGCTGAAAAGTGGGTGACAGAAAAGTGGGCATGGCAAATAAACACACGTGCTAGGTAAATGCTGTTTAAATGCTCGAAAAAATTTTTTTCAGCAAAATCCTTTTCAGAGTACTTAAATAAAACCTTAATCTATCGAAATATGATGAAAACCGAAAATCGATTTTTTTCGACCCTTAAGAGTCGGTAGCCACAACGTACGAAATAAAGGCAATGATAAGTATCACAAGTCTGAGATTGAAGTTTTTGCCTTTGGAGAGATTGTAATGATATGAGCAAAAATGTAATTGAGTCGCCGTAGACGCTGATTGACAAGGGTAAGATACTGAAACATTTTGGTCTCAAAATAAGCCAAGCGCAAACAGTCGCACTGCTAGTCAGCCAATAGAGCACCTGGAGTAACTTCATCATAGAAGAAATAATGTGGGACAAGTGCACTAGTTCCAATGCATCAGCTGTATGTCGGGAGCAGACAGTCGAGGGGCAGCACGTTTCAAAGGTAAAGTACAAAAAGATGTCAGAGTTAACTGTCTTGAGAGAAAGTTTCATTGGCCCATACAGGTTCCTCTAAAATATTAATTAGAACTCTACATGAGCCTTTTTGCACCGTTTACGACATGTAGTTTAAAATGTGTGTTCATCTCAACAAAGATATCACTAAATTGTACGCTGGGAACATATACGCGATAAAATAAAGGATGATGATATATACAGTCAACTATAGTCATTGAACTTAACCTGTACTGACTCCAGAAAAAATTGCTCAGGCTACCTTAAAAGTAAGTATTTAAAAGTCAATCAGGACATTGTTTGGGAAATAACTGGAAGGTGGATTAAAAAGGCTGCACGTCCTAAGTCAAGTAATGTGTTCTAAATGGGCAAAAGTTGAGAGAGCTTATTTATTCCAACTGAGGAATTGGAACCTGTTTTCGGTGATGAATATGACAATGATTTTCATATCAATAAAAGTGAGAAGCGTATTATTATTTTATCTCCGGTTCTACTAAACCCAATTATATGGCGACAAATCTAATGAACATTATTGTATACTTTTTCACCGTAGAAAACTTAAGAACTGTGTGTTATCAAGGTGTTACAGAAACATCAGAGTGTCTGTTAGATTAACTTACTATTCCCAATTCTGAGATTATTAATAATTTATGTGAAGACATTGTGCAAGACACAAAATTTTGGTACTGTTTAAAAACATTAAATATCGCAGTTCCTTGCTTGGGTTCACGAATCAGAAACCAGAGGTGAACGCAGCTGAAATTTCTGTTCCCCTGTTCTACAAACATATTAAATATATGCAGCGTACTTTAAGAATATTTTTTTCTGTCTTTTTCTGTAAGGGACGAGTGAAATTCTAGCGTTGACGACGCACACCAGTATATCACCTCGCTTGTCTTGCCAGAGAAATTGTAGGAGATAACACACTCCGTAATGACCCAAAAATGTTTGAAAAACGGCCAAATTAATGGACGGGTGGACCCTTTAAAAACTGACAAACGTTTGCGCATGTGTTGCAAAAAGATGTGAGCTGACGTCCCATTATCTCTGATGCTGGAGGTCTTAATAGCCGAAAGGGATGCGCTTACCCCCACGTGATCCTCACGAAGTTTCTCTCCTGTGAGTAACATTTTCAACCGGTAATGTAAGACATAATTAGCGACGCTGTTCTTTGCATCGTATCACATGAAGATTTTGCTATTATATTTTAGACTAATCCGATCATAAATGTTCTGCAGCAATGAAACTCTTTCACCGACGAAATCCGAGAAAATTTCGTTCTGTACCGTTCACAAATTTTTTAAGTCAAATTCTTTTGTAAGTCACTTGTTGATATTCATTACAGTATCCCTACCCGGTGACGTAAAGTAATTTCTGCAGGCCATTTACGTCCACCTGAATAAGCTTGTGGCTATGTGTGGCAGTGTTATTGGCATTTCTGTAGCTATGTTTCAGTGTAGTGGGCTTGTAGAACATCAGAACTGTTAGAATAGCAATTTTCGACGGTATGTAGGCGGCTTTTTACAGCACTGTTGTCCTGCCATTACGAAGTGCTACCCATGTCCATTTGTAGATGACTTTATTTAAGGTACAAGCTATAATAATACGTGGTTTCAAGGTTGTGGTGATTTGATAGTGTTAATTAGATTTCTGACTGTTCTATATACGGCTGATTACAGTTAGAAAGACATGCACGTTACTTTCCACATACATGTGGAATCATCTGATGGCAAATGCGTTTTTGCCGCTGTAGGTATCGAACTTAAATGGAAATCGTCGCAAGACAGTCCGCAGAATTTTTTTAATGAACTGTAAATGAACCTCTCAGATACGGCTTAGTTTTTTACCGTATAGCTTTTCTTCTATGAAATGAGGACAGGTAAGAGAAAAGGAAATTTAAGTAATTTCGATCTCTGAACACAGCCTATACTCGATCATTTTAACGGTAACAAAATTATAAGCTAAAGCTATCATTTTAGATATATCAGAAATTTTTATCCTTAGTTTACATAAATTTTCAACTGAAAAGGAATTGGAGGAATAATCAATTGAAATTAAGCAGAGCAAAATAAAACTTAAAAATACATTGTGTGTTTATTAATATCACTGTTGTTGCAAAGTATCTGAGAATGTTCTACCATGACCTACTTTTCGTTATATATTTTTTAGTAAGTGAAATAAGTTTGCAAGGCATAAAACTGACAACATTGCAAATGTTTATTGAGAGGTGATAGAACAACTATTGGAGTATTACTTAGAGACAAAGAATTCTAAAGCAGTTTTGAACTGTAATTGCTACCATGGAAACAGTGAAGCATTAGTTGACATAATATATTTAGCCTTAGAAAAGTTTAACTATCGATGACTGACCAATGCAAAACTGAATGTGGGCCCACTAACGTGAAACACAAATCTCATAATATAAACATCCATCAAATTTGTGTCTTACCTGTGGAAAAAATCGGGACTGTAATATTTCGTTATACAAACTGCTACTACAGTGTATAACTACTCTTTCTTACACATTTCACCATAAGACACAATGATACATGGTCATAAAAAGAGGAACAATGAAACGTTCATTTTTCAGTCTGACATTAACTAAAATACATTTTTTACCACCATAAGAAACAGACTTTCTATATGTTCATGAAACTTCAATTTTCTTTATACGTTCCTAAATGTGTTAACAGTGAAATAAGGGAAGAGTATATGAAAACCAATGAATCTAGTGCACTTGACAGTCTTTCAACCGTATTACTGAACGCGATTCACAAGATAGTTGCTGGTGTTTTTATGTATACACTTTATATTTCAGGCAAACAGTTTCATCTTACAACATCAATCAAGAGAAGGAATGCCACTGTTACTATAAGTAGCTAAGATTAAGAATAATGGTTCTTCCAGTCTTCTTCAAATGTGCATTACGTAATAATGTTATTCTAACAACAAATACATATTTATATTTTGTCAGAGGGAAAGTTTAGAAGTGCAACATTTTTCAGGAACACAGTGATCGTGCTTGCGTTTGTTACATGGAGCTCATTAGTTTATGGAAACGAAAAACTGAACCAAACGACAAATATATAGTTTTGTCGAAAAAAACTGATTTTAATGTTACTAGGTTCAGTTTCTAATATGTTAGAATCCAAATTTTCCTCGCAGAGGTAATTTTAGGCCTGTTAATGAGAATGGATGTATGGCAACTGAATACACATGAGAGCGTTCTACAGCCACTGTTTATTCACAAATAAAGTTATAGGGCATCCGAATGTTGTTAGACTTGAGAAGATACAATGAAAAATTGGTGAGAGAATCAACTAAAGCAATAAGAGTATGAAGAAAAAATAGAAATTTACATTGAGTATCCATCACATGGTGGGCAGCGTAGTAATTAACAACCGAGAGGAAATTGTGCAAGCAGGTGAGGCTTTTTACACGAGATGAAAAGAAATACATGTAGTTGACAATTAAAATTATGGCATACGAAATTAAGTGTGTAAAGTCATTCGAGGTACGAAGAAAGGACGATGTTCCAATAGAAATAATAAAACTATGAGAGACCATAGTACCAAAACTATAACAGCTTCCTAGTTTTTAGTTCCTTAAACGCATAAAACCAAGAAGGAATGCGGTTTAATCAGATGTGTTTGAACAACCCTCGTTTTCCTGATGCCACTGTACGTTTGCTGTTATTGCATATAAATTTCAACAAAGAACATGAAAACTTAACACAGTGCAATTTAAGGGCCAGCGTGAAAATGAATTATAATGAGTCGAAAATAAAACGTAACCTACCATCGAAAAGGAAATAGAAGAAATTAAAGAAAATTCATAGGAAGAATCGATGCTGTTTTGTATTTAAGTCAGAGACTGGACAGTCACATAAAGAAATCAGCGAGAAGTAAAAATGACCTGGAATGCTTTTCGTAAGTTAAATAGCATTCGAACCAAAAATACCTATATGTCTGAAACCGAGAGTCTTCAGTCAGTGAATATTAGCAGTTTTGGCTTATGTCTTTGGGAAATCGACCTTCGATTTGAAAATTATTCAGAAACTCGTAAGGGTCAGTGAGAAAGGGAGATGTGTATAAATGGTAGTCATATGAAAACAAGATAGATGAAAAAAGTACGTTGGCCCACATGTTGCGAGGACTTTTTCGATTACGCTGTAGAAGTTTCTCTGGGAAGCCCTTACACATCCTCCGTACAGTCCCGATACGTCGCCACGCAATTTCCATATTTTTGGAGTCATGAGAAATGCATTTGTGGCCGTCGATTTGCTTCGGACGAAGAGGCACGCCTGGGTACAATGATGGCGCCATAGCCAACCGCAAATACGAGGGAGTGCTGAAAAGTAATGTCTCCGAATTTCTTATGTGAAAATTCTTAAGGCTTTTAAAATAAAACAAACCTTATAAACATTCTACATCTTTGTTATTCGTGTCTACATATTTATTTCTCAACATAGTCACTCTGGTGACGAACACGTTTCTCCGAACGAGAGACCGGTTTTTTGATACTGTCACTGTAGAATGGTTGACTTAGTTGACGGAGCCACAATCTCACATCTGCGTACACCGCTTGAGCACTATCAAAGTGAAGTCCTTGAAGGTGTTGTTTAAGTTCTGTAAACAGATGAAAATCGGATGGGGCTAAGTCAGGGCTTTATGGAGGGGTGAATCCAAGGCGTCGGACTACTGCAGATCTCGCATTGCTCGTGTCTGGTCTGGTCTGGACTGTCATGCTGAAGGAGAAGGTGTTCCACGTGTGGACGAACTCTTCGGATTCGTGCTTTCAGTTTTCTGAGGGTCTTGCAGTTGATTGCAGAGTTTATGGTGGTGTCCCTAGGCATGAATTCCAACTGAACCACACCTTGAAGTTCCCAGACCACTGTGAGCACGACTTTGCCTGCTGAGAGCATGAACCTGAACTTCTTTAGCGTTGGTGATCCTTGGTGGCGGAAATCAGTTGATTCTCTCTTGATTTCGGAGTCATAATGGTGAATCCAGCTTTCAGTAGCTTTCATAATATTGTTAAGGAACCCATCCCATCATCCTTACTCTCAAAACGCAAAAGAAATTGTTTTGACAAATGTCCAATTTCCTCTGTTTCATGTCAGAAGTTACTATTCGAGGCTACCATCGTGCACATAATTTTCTGTACCGCAGTTCTGCAGTGATGGCCTGTACGCTCCCTCGCGACATTTCACACTTGCCTGAGAGCTGTGTCTGTGTTATCCGACGATTTTCTCTGATGAGTTCATCAACACGATTCCGATTAGTCTCGTCGGCTGCCGTAAATGGTCGTCCGCTCCAAGCTCTGTCACACACGTTGAAGTTAGCGCCACCTTTACCTTCACTACGGGCACGAACAACTCAACGTCGCATTGTAGTAATGTCAATACTGTCATCGCCGTACGCAGCGTTCATTCTTCTATGGATTTCAATGGCAGGCACGTTTTCTGTGGTTAGAAACTCGATTACAGTCCGCCGTTTCTCAAGCACCGACATAGTTAGGTTACACACCACAATGTTACTCTCTACAACTCGGGGCCCTCTAGCGGCAGAGGGTTGCAACTAGCGTCAGCGAAGCGGCAAGGCCCACTGAGTAATATGCATGACATGTAATACCTCAACGTATGTTGAGAACAGAATAAAAACTTAGGAGGTATTACTTTTCAGCACGCTCCAGTATTTTTCCATGAAGACATTGATCGTCTTGTCTCTCAAAGGGATAAATGTATTAAGACTTATGGACTTTTTTTAAAATAATAAACAGATTACTTACTTCTTTCCACTAGTCTTGTTTTCATTTGCCTACACCTTGTGAGTTAATACGCAGGAAAGGAAAACAAATAGATGGATCGGGAAACAAAACAGAGTGGCTAATATTGTGAGCATAATGAAAATGAAGTGTGGGTGCGCTGGCCATGTAACCAGGTAAATGAATGGCAGATGATTAAAAAAGCTCTTGCCTGGGTTCTGTGAGATTAAAGTAGACTGATGCGATGATGTAATGGAAAGACAGTAGGTGACACTAGAAACAATGCAGGAGAAGTGTGAATGTTGGCCGCTGAAGTCCATAATGCAAAGCGAAGGATAGAAGAGATGTCTATCCAGTAGTTGATTTCAGATAGGTGGTGATGACCAGTAATGTAAGAAAAATAAAACATACGAGGGGAAAATAAGGGAAAGAAAAAAGGAAGTGATAAAGGGAGTGAAAATGTGCCTAAGACTTCGGGTAACAACCGTGAAGTACTGCATACTGTGTACACTAAGCCGGCCGCTGTGACCGAGCGGTTCTAGGCACTTCAGTCCGGAACCACGCGGCTGCTACGGTCACAGGTTCGAATCCTGCCTCGGGCATGGATGTGGGTGATGTCCTTAGGTTAATTAGGTTTACGTAGTTCTAAGTCTAGGGGACTGATGATCTCATATGTTTAAGTCCCATAGTGCTTAGAGCCATTTTTTTTATGTGTGCACTATCTAATCAAAAGTATCCAGACACCCCTATGTAATGCGGAATTGACCACCTGATGTAACGAGAAGCGGGGAGTCTTGTGTTGGCAGCACAGAAGCAGTAAGTAACAGTAGGATGGATCGACAGGAGCGCTCAGTTTGAAACGAGGATTAGTCATCGGATGTTACCTGAGTAACAAATCCGTCAGGGACATTTCAGCCCTTCCAAAGGTGACCAAGTTGACTGATGGTGGTATGACTGGGAAGTGGAAGAGCGAGGAAACAACCACGGCTAAATGAAGACTACGCAAATCTCATACATGATGAGCCAAAACATTATGACCACCTGAATAATAGCTTGTTTGTCCGTCTTTGGAACGAGGTACATCACTGATTCTGCGTATCAGGGATCTGAAACATTGTTGGTAGGTTTGTGGAGGTGTGTGGCATTAGATGTCTACGTACAGATCATGTAATTGGTATAAATAACGGGCCGCTGATCTACGTACGCGGTGATGGTGCCCAACAGCGATCCCGATGGGTTCCATAAGATTTACGTCAGGCTAATTTGGCAGCCCAGACATCAATGTAAGTTCACTATAATGCTCCTTAAATCACTGTAGTAAGGTCCTAACAGCGAGACATGGACAATTATACTGCTGAAAGATGACATCGCCGTCGGGAAGACATTAAGCATCAAGGGATGCAGAGGTTCGCAACTGTCAGCGTGTCTTCGATTACTACCACAGGTCCCATGCAAGCACAGGAGAATGTCTCCCATAGCATAATACTTCTCCCACCAGCCTGCATCCTTGGCACGCTGGACGTTTCGAGTCGTCGTTCATTTCGATGACGGTGTTTGTAGAGACGACCATCGACATAGTGTAGCAAAAATGTGATTCACCGGAAGAGTCAACACGTTTCCATTGTTCGACTGCCGAATCCCAATTGTCCAGTGCTCACTGCAATCGTAATTGACGATATCGTTGGGTAAACATGTGAACGCGTAGGGGTGGTCTGCTGCGGAGCTGCATGTTCAACAACGTATGATGAACGTTGTCCTCCGAAACACTTCCACATGCACCAGCATTGTGCTCTTTCGACAGAGATGCCACAGATCACCATCTATCCTACTTTACAGAGCAGACAATCTTCCGAATCCCACGTTCTGTGAAGAGTCGTGGACATTCAATCATTTAGCGCCTTGCAGTAGTTCACTGTCCTTCTACCTCTTTCCGTATGTGCTCACGACAGTAGCACTTGAACACTCGACCAGCTTCGCCGTTTTCGAGATGCTCGTTCACAGGCTCTGTGCAATAATTATCTGCCCTTTGTCAAAATCGCTTACCTCAATGGGTTTCCCTATTTGCACCCCATACCATCGCTAGGGTGATCCCCGGTCCGTGTCTGCTCCATTTACAAATTTTTGTTACCGTGTCACGTGCCCACAACGCCACCAGGTGGCATCCAACGTCTCGGTGGGCAGTGGTCATAATGTTTTGGCTTTTCAGTGTATATTGACGGACAGAGGCCATCGAACATTGTGGAGAGTCGTTACAAAAAATCAGGGGATGGAGTCAATCGTGAGTTCTAAAGTGCTACCAGCTGTTCAGCTAGCACAGTGAATAAACGTAGGGAGTTAAAAAGAATGAGATACGATAGTCAAGCAGCTCTTCATAAGCCACACATTTCTGTAGTCAGCCCTAAGCGACACTTGAGGTGATGTAAAGAGTGACAGTGGATGGGTGCAAACGGGTGATTTGGCGTGATAAATCACACTATACCCTGTGGCACCCTATGGAAGAGTTTGGGTATGGCGAATGTCTGGAGAATGCCAGTAGTAAAGTAAGGAGATGGTGGTGTTACGGTGTGGGAATGCTTTTTCTTGGTTAGGGTGAGGTCCCCTTATTGAGCTTAAGAAAACGATGAATGTAGAATGAACGCATTTTAGGGCATTCTGTACTGCGTGCAGTAGAGGAAGAGTTCGGAGACGATTACGTTTTGTGTCAGCATGAAAAAGCACCCTGTCATAAAGCAACATCTGTGAGGCAACGCGGCTGGTCC
This sequence comes from Schistocerca cancellata, assembly GCF_023864275.1. Taxonomy (NCBI): domain Eukaryota; kingdom Metazoa; phylum Arthropoda; class Insecta; order Orthoptera; family Acrididae; genus Schistocerca; species Schistocerca cancellata. Next base: position 204,574,729 of record NC_064629.1, on the reverse strand, counting down.
CGGCGGAGGTTCGAGTCCTCCCTCGGGCATGGATGTGTGTGTTTGTCCTTAGGATAATTTAGGTTAAGTAGTGTGTAAGCTTAGGGACTGATGACCTTCGCAGTTAAGTCCCATAAGATTTCACACACATTTGAACATTTTTTTGGGGCAACGGTTTGTGGACGACAATATTCCTCAAACGGACTAGCCTGTCCAGAGTCCCGACCTGAGCAGAACGGAACACCTTCGGGATGCGTTGGAACGTCGAATCTGCTCCAGACACCAGCGTCCAACATCACTGCGTTCTCTGGTCTCGGCACTTAAGGAATAATGGGCTTCTCTTCCTCCACAGACATTCGAACACCTCACTGGAAGTTTGAACGCGTATCCATCGGAGTTAAAACCGTCGTAAAGGCGAAGGGTGGGCACACCTCATATTAACGTCCACTAATTATTGTCTGGATATTGTTGATCAGAAAAGGTACATCGACACCTGAGACGTAAAGGCCGAGTACGTTTTTGTTATTTGAAAAGGGGAACTTGAATAGCCTAGATAGATTTTTGAGAGACAACATCGTGTAGAGCAGGCTGGTATTTTAAAACAGTACTTTACTAAGCACTACTAGCTAGCTTCGAACTTTGCTCGTTCTCAAATGGGTAACAGATGTTGATACACCACCGTGGTAAGTTTCATAAAAAAATCCAAGTGTCATCCACAGTTATGCCTAGTATTGTGGTATGGAAATGAGCGTTTGGCGTCGTTGGCCGGGAGGCCCCTTACGGGGCAGGTCTGGCCACCTTGGTACAGGCCTTATTACATTCGACGCCACATAAGGCGACCTGCGCGCCCTATGGGGATCCAATGATGAAGAAGACAACGCAACACCCAACCCCTGAGCGGAGAAAAGCCCCGACCCAGCCGGGAATCGAACCCGGGCCCGTAGGACGGCAATCCGTCACTCTGTTCAAGTTGATCGTTGTTTCCTTTCCTCAGTTTTTTTTATTGCAGAGGGCTAGCGCGTCTGACACGAACACGCTGAGCTACCGTGCCGGCAGCCACTCAGCTATCGGGACGGACGGCATGGTGGTCAATGTACACGACGTAAAATCACGGTTTGTCTTCCCGTTGTTTACGTTTATAAGTGCTTCTTTTATTGTATATTATTACTGTTGTTCTAGCGACTACTGTTACTCCATGCGTATTATATTTAGGTCGTGTGCAGTCAAGATTATCCTATGCATAACTGTGCATGGCATGCGATTTTTGTCTTGTACAATTAACGTGGATAATGTATCCACATCTGTTATGAACTTGTGAATGAGCAAAGCTGGAAACGAGGTACAGCTAGCTCACGATTACCTGCCTTTTTGCTAACCTGAGACTGCACGGATAACCGGAGACACAGAATCCAAAATAAACATTTTTTAGTGAAAACTGCCATTTACTGTATCAACAGAACGTGGTACATGGCACATTTGAGTGTCCACTGCAATATGTACGCATTACTCGCGGAAACAAAGAGGTGAAAGTTGGCTGTCTTCATCTCATAGGAAAGTGGCTACGCAAATATATGGACAGGAAATCGGCCACTAACATTTTACAAAGTCAGAGAGCCCACATTTAAGTTAAGGTGAAATGGGAGTGAACGGGAAAGTATTTCAACGATGTCCAATGGTGGAACTCGAGTACGCATTGTCTTTCTGCGGTAAAATTTGATTCAAACGCACATTAGAGTATTAGAGTTAATTACATGAAAATCCTCCAGGTTTCGTTTTTTTTTTTTTCAACATTCCCTGATTCTGTGCACCGACAATCAGCAAACCGTGTTATCCGCATCGGGGTATTCGAGAGTTTGCTGTATTGTTTTAAACATCACCCTTGGGGGAACGATGTCGTACCTGGGAAAACGTATTACTATTCGGGTATAAGAATATTTTTGCCCTAAGAATAATTTAGAACATTGAGGATAGAGAAGTCGGTAAGTTAACATAAAGATGTCGCCTTTGAGGTTTCTATTCCGCAGTCGCAATTTTATAAGTGATATGGATGAATGCGATATATTCCGTCTTTGCGACATTAATGAAAAGAATGTAATATTTTCCTTACCTGAGATCTTATGGAATGATATTCTTGTGTAAATCCTCACTTACGCAAAAAGTATTTATTGTTCAAAAGAAAGTACCCTAAATAAAATTATGTGCTGGGTTCACTCCCTTGCATCTTGCAGTGCTCTCTTATTAAAAACAGCGTCACTGTACATTTATTCGATTATGAAATTTAAATTTGTTATCAACAGTCCATTTGAGTTGGAGAGTAACAGAGAAATTGAGGTACAACACTAGAAGGAAATGTGAAGGGCATTACCCCTTAATGAATCTAAATTTGGCTCAGAAAACGGGTAAAAATGCGGCTAGAAAACTCTTTGACAATCTACCCACGGAAACAGAACGTCTGACACACGACAGAAGTATTTTCAAATGTAGATAATAGATATTTCTGCTTACCGTATCTATTCATATCAGACAGGAAGGTTTGAATAGAAATAATTAGTCATTTGTACAGAAAAACACCGTAAATGATGAGTGTGTAGCCACATAACAATTTTTTATCTTTCTGTAGTCGTATACAAGGCGTTTAAAAATGTGTCACGTGTTCCTAGACGAGGTAATATTGGTCAAAGTTGTAAGAAAAGCTCCTATAGTGATAAGTTGAAAACCAATACCTGTTGAGATACACATCGTTCTCTTTGTGGCGAGTAATCTGTAGTATTCCTTAATGTGGATAGGATTCACAAGACACGGCATAGTAGATAACAGCAACACGCACGGGTGAACAGATGCAAATATCCAAACAACCACGGAGGTACGCGATCAGAATCGCTTCAGTGTCGATGTATGGGCAGGAACTGGCGATGACAGACGCATATGGCCATACAGTTTACGAAATACTGTAGATTATCAGGTTCTGTGTAATACCAATTTCTCCACTATGAATAACCAACGACAGTGGTTTCCTATGGATCGTACGACACTACTCGCCGCTACGTCTCATGAGCATATCTGTTGATCGAGGACGTTCGGTTGTATTTCTGTCTATGGAAACATTTAAGGGGATTGACGTACGACCAACCCATCCACAAAGTGCAGACGTTACAGGAGCATGTGACCAGTGCATGTGACGCAATCGGGATGGGCCAGGTGTATTTGAAGGAGTGCGTGATTCAGTGCGAAGAAAGGCTGAAGGTAGTTTCAGAGTGGGCGGTAGCCACACGCAGCACTTCTTATAGTGTCTACTTCTACGTAACATACATATGGGTTTGATAGGACAGGTTGGCCCTATCGCAGCAAGTATGGGTTTCCAGAAGTATCATTATAGGAAACTTCCTTGTAGTTTTGAACAATACTATCTCCTGTAGGACTGAGTGAAACTTATACACCCCCTATATGTGATCTAAGTTTGTTCTATTGACAGGTTCCACATAACACATACAGGTACGCATGCAGCAGCATGCGCTACATAATATGTTTCAGAATGCCAGAAACGAATTTTTAGCGGGTTTCATACCTCGGGTTCTGTTGGTGATAGAAAGGTAGGGTCTATTGTTTTGGATAGACCTTGGGCTAGGGACCATTTGTATGCCTAACGGAACAATCGTCTCACTGTAACTGTCCTATAGTTTCTTTCTTTCTTTCTTTTGCTTGTGCCGTTTTTCCCGCGGATACGCAGGGTCGGCGTGGTTAATCGGATGTGACAATGTTAGTGGAAGGAGTGGCCGGATGCTCTTCCTGCCACCACCCAGTACCCCCCGGGAAGGAATTAGTGTACCCCAACTGTCTGCGACTAATGTAATCCATGCAATAGTGCGAAAGTGGTCAGATGTCTGCGAGCCGTGTAACTGAGGCGGGAAGTGCGGACCAGCCCGGTATTCACCTAGCAGGATGTGGAAAACCGCCTAAAAACCACATCCTCGTCGTTAATCGGCGCGCCTACCCGAGTCCAGGAAGCAACGCGTTAGCGCTCTCGGCTAACCTGGCGGGTCTGTAACTGTCCTACAGTACAGGGTCAAAATTTGGTAAATGGAGCAAATCGGTTGGCCCTTTCTTCATTATATGTGGTTTGTGGTGCGCCTTAAGGGTCTTATGGAGACACCACCTAGCTTGTGGATGGTTCCTGAGAAAATCCGAAAAACATTGTTTTTGAGTCGAAAACGTAGTTTATAAAATGACATAACACGGAGAAATATAATTTAAAGAATCTCTGTTATCATCAGAAAGGTTCTGGGAACCCCATGTTACATTACTGAAGTCATGCAAATTGTTTGTGAACGTAAAATCCAGCCTGAGGTGTAAAATTAGTTCTACGTTATTTCGGTTTCAAATAAGTAAACTACTAAGAGTTTACTGACCCATAAAGTTCTTTTCAAAAGTAACAAGCTCTGGCGTAGCAGGGAATAGAAGGGAACCAGAAGAAAAATGCTTCTATCGAAACACAAAAAAGGCTAATATGCTCTTGAAAAGTAGGGCACCAGCTGCCTCTTTCTACCTTCCTCGGCACCTTTAAATATTTTCTCAAAAATTTTGGCGTGCGAACATATTCTTGCTTTTTTATGTTGAGACACAATGAGACATGGCAGTGGGAAAGAGACGAAAAAGTAATAAAGTTTCGATGATAGTAGACAGTGGTAGTGGGATAGAAAGGACGAAGGAGATAGTGATGGTGTGAGAGAAAGAGCGGAACACAATGTCAGGGGAATGTAATTGAGAGTGACAGATCAGTGCTAGGAAAAGAATGAAGGAGAGGAATAAAGAAAATGAGAAAGTGGAGGTGGGTGAGAGCCAGTGATAATGAGAGAGCCGGCCGGTGTGGCAGTGCGGTTCTAGGCGCTTCAGTCTGTAACAGCTTGACCGCTACGGTCGCAGGTTCGAATCCTGCCTCGGGCATGGATGTGCGTGATGTCATTAGGTTTAAGTAGTTCTTAGTTCTAGGGGACTGATGACCACAGATGTTAAGTCCCATAGTGCTCAGAGCCATTTGAACAATTTTTTGATAGTGAGGGACAGAATCTATGACAGTGGGGAAGAGAGAGATAGTGAGAGTGAGGAGAGACAGCAGCAGAGGGGAGGAATGAATGCGATAGTAGCAGGAAGAGAGAGCAAGAGGGAAACATGATAGGAGAGGTGACAATTGTAGTAGGATAGAGCGAAGTAGACTGTGAATGTGAGACAGGGGAGAGTGGCAGTTACAGAGACACAAAGAGATAGTGACTATGAGTTGGGCTGTACGACTGAGTAAGAATGGAAATGCGGGAGTGGATGAATATGGGCGAGTTACAACGATGGAATAATGGGTGTAAACTAGTTACATATAGGGGAGCTTGTGGGCACGAGAGGCGAGCTACATGTTAAAAAGAGCACGAATATGTTGGTATGACAAAATTTTTGGGAAGATTTTTGCCGGCCATGGTGGCCGAGCGGTTCTAGGCGCTTCAGTCTGGAACCGCGCGACCGCTGCGATCGCAGGTTCGAATCCTGCTTCGGGCATGAATGTGTGTGATGTCTTTAGGTTAGTTAGGTTTAAGTAGTTATAAGTTCTAGGGGACTGATGACCTCAGAAGTTAAGTCCCATAGTGCTCAGAGCCATTTGAACCATTTTTTTGGGAAGATTTTTAAAGGTGCTGAGGAGGATGGAATGAGTCAGTTGGTAACCCACTTTCCAGTTAGAGCATTTTAAAATAGGAGCTTATTAGCCTTTTTGTACTCCGATAGGAGTATTTTTCCGCTGGTCTTGAAAATGATCCATGGAACAAGTAACAGAGAAAGACGTGTTGTCAATAAGTCTATTGTTAGAAGATTGAAATATTAATTTTCATGTCCCCCGTAACACAGAATTTACACAGCAGCTTTCCCTCAGAAATAATAAAAAACGTCCGAGCAGCTTCAACTTGTGAAAGGAGATTAGTCAACCTAAAATTGTATACACTTCGTCGGAGTGGCGTACGCAAAGCTACTGCTTGGCTAAGTGCGCGTTAAAAAGCAGCCGTTTAACAATGACGGTTTAAAGATGGCACGAAATTGCGTGGAGAGGCCGGCGGGGCATCCTCGACAGAAAAACTAGGAGCAGAATGGCTTCCGGTTGCGAGGGCAGCGCGCCTTCCGCGGTGGCGCAGTATTTTACGTGCGGGCGCGCAGAAATAAAGCTGGCCCGAGCGTCAGGTGAAGAGAAGCGGAGGGGCGACTCTTTGTCCGGCCGCGGGACGCCCGCCGCAGAGCGTACAACTCAGTAACGCTTTCCGACAACAATTAATTCCCAATTACCATAAATCCGGAGCGCGCCGGCCACAAAGCAAGTCTGCACTTCCCCGGCCGCGACCTAACGCCTCGCATAAACAATAGACTAATCGTGTAATTGCGAGGCCGGCGACCGCCCAGCGAGCTCGACGCTCTCCTCGGAATGAGGATCATAAAAATTATCAGCGCGCTCGCAATAAAACCGAACCCTTCTTGCGCACCCACCTCCCCTGACAACAAAGCTCTCCCTTCACCAGAAAATAAGTTGCTTTAATTTTCGAGCGCTTCACGCATAATTTAATTACCGGAGGAGCGGCGTCCCGTTTAGGTGCTACACGCGTCCCCTCTGCCGATCGCCGGGCACTTCGCAAACAAGTTCTCTCCTCCCGCTTCCGCTCGCCCGGCCGGGACGGATATTTCAATCTCGGCGCGGTCCCAGCACAGTTTTTAACTCTTCGCCTCCGATCGCGAGCTATTCGCTGTCATAAAATAAACAAACGCCGATAGTTAATTAACTAATGCAAAACTGCAGCTCCGAGTTGTAAATCGAATAACTCGCAGCTTGCAAATTGCTGAAATAGGAGGTAAGAGGGACATATCTGGTATATTTATGACCAGAAAGGCTTTTTTTTCTGTTCACTTGTACACACTACGTTCAGTACCCGTGAAATTCGAATCGGAGCTATCGAAGCAAGTAATCTGTGTTCATACATCTACGTGTCAATGTGACGGAAAAGTTAATTCCGTAATTGCTTCCGAGAGGAGGATCTCATCGACTGGACAGACCTGGGCACAGCTCTCCTCTGTAAAACGCCCCCAAGGTCGCTGCAGCAACCTAGAATCTACGTTCAGAAAGAGCATATGGGGAGAACTAAACAGTGACGCAACGCGTGGAAAATTAAAATCAACCATGGAAAAGGCAACTAATCATCTTCACCACCAATAGTCTTAAGTTACTAAACCTTCCCTGCCCCCCCCCCCCCCCCCGCCTTCCCAACAACCACACACATTGAAGACACATGTAACGAAGGCTGCCCCATTTCTATCGTCTCTACCCACAGTTAAAAATCAAAGCCCTCTACACAAAGGTTAAGCTACTACGAGGGGATTTCAAAACGTGTGTCACAAATTACACTGTCCAGTAAAATTAATGTAAAAAGTCTGAATAACCATATTTTGTAGCGCAGAACGTGCAGGAAGAGAGTCAGTGAGGTTCTGGAAGGTTCGGCAGGGATGTGGAGTCAGGCTTACACCAGTGCCGAGGCCGCTGCACTAGGTTTTCTCTCTTGAGGATCGAGGTGGTCCCACAGATTCTCGATTGGTTTCAGATCCGGGGAGTTTGGAGAATACTTGTGTCGATCCAGTGTGCCTTCCAGAATGACAAGATCACCCAGGGAATGCCTGGAAAACATTCCCCAGACCATAACGCTCCCTCCTGGTTGCAAGGTGTTTGCTTCCATGCGTTGCGCGCCGCACACATCAACAGCAATATGTCTGATGGAACATAACACGTCATTCATATGAAAAGGTCACTGTCCCCAGTAAGTGGGCGTCCAGTTGCAGTATTGGTGTGTAAATTTCAGCCTTCGTCGCCGATGAGCAGCAGCCATCATGGGTGCCTGACCCAGGCGCCGGCTGCGGAGGCTACCTTCACTGAACAGGCGTTGAGGAGACACTGTTGGTAATCCCTTGGTTCATTTGGGCGGTCAGTTGCTCAACAGTTGCACGTCTGTTCGCCAGTACACACCTCCGTGGCCGTCGTTTACCACTGTTGTCTACGGCCTTATAGCGCGATTTTGCCACGCGAGATAAACTTTAACCACAGCGACACGCCAACGTCTTACAAACTTAGCCGTTCTGCAAACGCTTCCACCCTTCGACCATAAGCTAATAATCAAGGCTAATAATCAAGCCCTTTTGGATGTCAGATAAATCGCTCCGTTTCCACATTACGACAACGACTGCACTATTTTCCGTGTCCCCCCTACGCACTTTATATACACTACTGGCCATTAAAATTGCTACACCAAGAAGAAATGCAGATGATAAACGGGAATTCATTGCACAAATATATTATACTAGAAATGACATGTGATTACATTTTCACGTAATTTGGGTGCATAGATCCTGAGAAATCAGTACCCAGAACAACCACCTCTGGCCCTAATAACGGCAGTGATACGCCTGGGCATTGAGTCAAACAGAGCTTGGATGTCGTGTACAGGTACAGCTGCCAATGCAGCTTCAACACGAAACCACAGTTCATCAAGAGCAGTGACTGGCGTATTGTGGCGAGCTGGTTGCTCGGCCACCATTGACCAGACGTTTTCAATTAGTGAGAGATCTGGAGAATGTGCTGGCCAGGGCAGCAGTCGAACATTTTCTGTATCCAGAAAGGCACGTACAGGTCCTACAACATGAGGTCGTCCATTATCCTGCTGAAATGTAGGGTTTCGCTGGGATCGAATGAAGGGTAGAGCCACGGGCCGTAACATATCTGATATGTAACGTCCACTGTTCAAAGTGCCGTCAATGCGGACAAGAGGTGACGGAGACGTGTAACCAATGGCACCCCATACCATCACGCCGGGTGATACTCCAGTATGGCGATGACGAATACACGCTTCCAATGTGCGTTCAGCGCGATGTCGCCAAACACGGATGTGACCATCATGATGCTGTAAACAGAACCTGGATTCATCCGAAAAAATGATGTTTTGCCATTCGTGCACCCAGGTTCGTCGTTGAGTACACCATTGCAGGGGTTCCTGTCTGTATTGCAGCGTCAAGGGTAACCGCAGCCATGGTCTCCGAGCTGATAGTCCATGCTGTTGCAAACGTCGTCGAACTGTTCGTGCAGATGGTTGTTGTCTTGCAAACGTCCCCATCTGTCGACTCAGGGATCTAGACGTGGCTGCACGATTCTCCTCCTTACATGAGGCATCACAACAACGTTTCACCAGGCAACGCCGGTCAACTGCTGTCTGTGTATGAAACTTTCCTCATGTCAGCACGTTGTAGGTGTCTCCACCGGCGCCTACCTTGTGTGAATGCTCTGAAAAGCTAATCATTTGCATATCACAGCATCTTCTTCCTGTCGGTTAAATTTCGCGTCTGTAGCACGTCATCTTCGTGGTGCAGCAATTTTAATGGCCAGTAGTGTAGTCTCCACTGCTAATGCAGCCACTTACCGTCTGTGAGTGGATATCGCACGTCGACATCGAACATAGGCGGTGGTCACATTAATGTGACTGGACTGTGTATTATGGCAGGTCAAACAACCTTTTCTGAATGCTGCACTACACTTCAGAATTACACATGAGATACATGAGACTATTTTTGAACATTGCCACCAAGCCTCCGTAAACATGACCGGAATGTTCCACCAATCGTGTAATTCCTTGACGATAGCAGTTGTTTGTAAATCCTCGACGTCTGAAAATATTCGACTGCTGTGAATCAGCCTATTATCTGGACATTGTCTTCTGTGGTCAATATCGATGGCCTTCCTTCCCAAGCAGCATCACCTACGCCTGTGAGGCCTCGGCCAAATTGTTGGCACCATTTCACTACGACTCGACGTGAAATTGCATTTGGTCCTTATACCACCAGAATTTCACGGCCAATCTGTGTGTAATTTATACATTTTGTCTACAAGAATCGTACTGTCTGGCGTGCTTCAACTTTGGAGTACGTTTCCAGTTACCACGCTGTTGACTACCACACAGTGATGCAATTGTGTAGCATACTTTATGAAGTCTCGCCGTACCACACATATGCTACTACAGAGCGAAGTAGACTGTGGCTGTGAGACAGGGGAGAGTGGCAGTTACGGAGACACAAAGAGATAGTGACTATGAGTTGGGCTGTACGACTGAGTAAGAATGGAAATGCGGGAGTGTATGAATATGGGCGACTTACAACGATGGAATAATGGGTGTAAATTAGTTACATATAGGGGAGCTTGTGGGCACGAGAGGCGAGCTACATGTTAAAAAGAGCACGAATATGTTGGTATGACAAAATTTTTGGGAAGATTTTTGCCGGCCATGGTGGCCGAGTGGTTCTAGGCGCTTCAGTCTGGAACCGCGCGACCGCTACGATCGCAGGTTCGAATCCTGCTTCGGGAATGAATGTGTGTGATGTCCTTAGGTTAGTTAGGTTTAAGTAGTTATAAGTTCTAGGGGACTGATGACCTCAGAAGTTAAGTCCCATAGTGCTCAGAGCCATTTGAACCATTTCCGGGATCGTAATTCCGATTTGTGGACACAAAATACCATCACTTTTGCAGTCAACACCTCTAAAACAAAGCGCTGCGCAGAACATCCGGTGCAGACCGCTTGTTCCACAACAGAGATATTTGTCAACAGCTTTGTCAATCATCACCTTACACCACCATAATACAAAAGTCACGTAACTGTATTAGATATTTCAAACTTCGCCACGGCTCTTTATCAACTTACTGGGCCAAGAATCCCCACACTTTTCGTATTAATTAACACCCATTTTATGATACAATAAACACAGGCACACACATCTCTCAGATTTATCTCACCTCATTTCTCATATTCATTACAATGGATTCCTACACGTAGTGTCTGGTGGGGCTTCTGTTGCTTAAGCTAACCACGCACAGCGACTTACCTCTGGTCTGGTCGTCAAAGTTGCTTCTTAGAATCGATTCCCAGTCACCACAACACACATTTCTTTGGCAGTATCGTATGATAGTCTGCCTATGAAGATGGCTGCCATGCGGAGGATAGTTTCCCGGTACTGCAAAGGGTAATTCCTTGATGACAGGACTGCTATGGGGTACACTTGGCCCCGTGATGTCAATTGAGGAGCTACTTGACGGAGTAGTAGTGACTCCATGGTCTGTAAAGTCTGCAAAACGGCCGGGAGAGCGTTGTGATGACCACGTGCCCTCCTTACCGCATTCACATGGCGCCGAAAGGCAGAGGATGACACGGCGGCCGGTACACATCCCTTGGGCCCTCTCGGCCTGGCGTAGAGCTCGTTTTCTTTGTAGTATCGTATAATAATATTCGGCATATTGGTAAGGTTGACAAGTGTACATCGAAATGAAGCAGATGGTTTTCGCTGTCAGAAAATTAAAAAAAAAAGCTGATGTTTAGTTAACTAATGCAAACTGCATACCCACTTTGTAAACTGAATAATTGTCAGAAATCAAATCATTGAAACAGAACTGAAGAGTTGTGTATCAACTAAATGTATGACAAGAAAGTACTTTTCGTTTCCTTGCCCCGAAATCCGACTCGGGGCAGTAAAAAGTTATTCTGCGTCCAAACGTCTACAGTTTTAAATGAAGCTATATCGATCCATAGAACTTCTCAAGTATCAGACATTAATGATGTATATATGCAGACTGCAATTTAAATTTGTGCCAAGGGTTCGAATTCCGGCTTTAGTATAAATTTTCATTCGTCGCTTCAGTCTGCATATATACATAATTTGCATTTTTATCTGCTGAGAAGTTCAGCTCTTTAATTTGTCAAGAAGGCAGAACTGCATCGACATAAATGAAAGATTAACTTATTTCACTGTGGAGTAAATAAAAGTGACAATGTCGTGTTTTGAGGAATGAATCACTAGGACAGTGCAATGGGCGTCACAGTACGGTAGCATCGAGCAGTAAACGTTCGGATCGTACTGTAGTGATTACCAAATGAAGGCAATATCAGTGTAGCCGAGCGGTCAATTTTCGTTATATTCGGAAGGAGTACGGGTCATCTTCGTTCGTCCATTTTGATTTATAAGTTTCGCGGTCTCCTTAATCGATCTCATGGCAATGCAGGGATGGTTTCTCAAAAAAGATCATTGACTTACCTTCCCATATCCTTTCCCCTATAACAACAGCGTACATGTACGTATGTGTGTGTGTGTGTGTATGTGTGTGTGTGTGTGTGTGTGTGTGTGTGTGAAGAAAAACATGTGATCGATTATATATGAAAAAGATCTACCTGTTGTAGTTTACATCATACTCTCCTATGTTCACTAACAACAAATATATGATATCAGAGCATTGTCTTAATAAGTAGCACTTTCTCGGGCGAGATGGAAGAGTGGTTAGACACTGGAATGTTGATAAGGATGAACGAAGTTCAAGTACTCCGTGGTTTCCCTAAATCATTCCAAATGAGTTGCTGTGCTGTATCACAGACAAACCGAAACAGAGCCAGTCCTCATCGTTATCCAGCTGTGCTAATGGTCTGTCTCACATAACCGTTATCTGATATGGGGTGTAAACGTGGCTATTACCTTACTTTTTGCTTTTCGTTTTTCATGTACCTATTCAAGAAAGATGCTGTATTACTCTGAAATTGTAGCTAATAATACTTAAAGGCTGGTTGCTGCGATTTAACATTGTTAAGGCTTTCCAACTTTTTGACAACTTAGGGATGATTTATACTGCTGAGGAAAGAACTTACGTTTGTCGTAAATTTCTTCGAAAAAGGGGAAAAACAGGAACTTGGTGGCAACATTTATTCTCCGAGGAAGAAAGTTTTTATTTACAGCTGCGAATGTACACTCAAATCCACTGATCAGCTGCAGTGCTTGGACTGAGAAGGCAGTGTTAATTTTGGTGAATGCTAAGTTTATTCCTTAAACTATGACGATAGAACCTCTCTTAAATTGTTATCCATGTGCTCTTCCTCAACTTCCCTAAGTAGACCTTGGTAGACGGGCGTCAACCTCCTCTTAGCTTTGTACACTTACAAGGTTTCTGTTCTGTTCTGCTTCCGTCATTCGCCAATAAACAGAGGGACCTACGAGTGTGTCAGAAAATTCATTTTCATGACGACGTACGTTACACGTTTACACTCATTGCACCGAAATGTGGATATAATTTTTCTACTGTTTGTAATATGAAGCTCTTAGGTAATAGGGTGGTGATTGCTAAAATATAAGGTGATATTAATTACTACTACTGCTGCTTTAATAAAATTCCACTTAGTATTTTGAAATCTATCATAAAAAAAAACGCAATACTTTTTTTGAAATGTCCATGTTCTGCAAAGAGCGAGTGAAGAACTTCGTAATCAATGCTTATAAACGCCATCCATTTTTTTTCTACGGTAAGATCATCAGTCAATTAGTTTATGGAAAGTCATACTGCCGGCCGGAGTGGCCGGGCGGTTAAAGGCGCTACAGTCTGGAACCGCACGACCGCTACGGTCGCAGGTTCGAATCCTGCCTCGGGCATGGATGTGTGTGATGTCCTTAGGTTAGTTAGGTTTAAGTAGTTCTAAGTTCTAGGGGACTTATGACCACAGCAGTTGAGTCCCATAGTGCTCAAAGCCATTTGAACCATTTTTGAAAGTCATACTTGCGGTATCAGCTATGCAGGTAGCCTGAATTATCAGACGAATTCATCACGTTTCTTTATTTAGCAGATTATCTCTGTTTCCTTCATGCTACCGTTCCATTTCAAAGTTTAACATTTCTTCTGCTGGTAGCTCTTAAACGCGATCCACACTGTCAGTTCTCGAGATACTGGGGAAAGATATCACCAGGACTTCGTTTCTGAAACCATCGCAACATTTGTTTGGAGTTATTTAATCTCTTGCTATTAATGAGCAACAATCATTGCATTCTAGCCAAGCCTGCGGGTTGTGCTGTTGTATTTGACCACGAATAGTATCTGCGCAATGTCCTCAGTGCGTTACAAGCGTCGGTCGTGGTCAGAACAGTGTTCTGTGTAGCTGTGAGTTTATTAATGTGCGTCGGAGCTAAGTACACTACTGGCCATTAAAATTGCTACACCAAGAAGAAATGCAGATGATAAACGGGAATTCATTGCACAAATATATTATTCTAGAACTGACATGTGATTACATTTTCACGCAATTTGGGTGCATAGATCCTGAGAAATCAGTACCCAGAACAACCACCTCTGGCCGTATTAACGGCCTTGATACGCCTGGGCATTGAGTCAAACAGAGCTTGGATGGCGTGTACAGGTACAGCTGCCCATGCAGCTTCAACACGAAACCACAGTTCATCAAGAGTAGTGATTGGCGTATTGTGACGAGCCAGTTGCTCAGCCGCCATTGACCAGACGTTTTCAATTGATGAGAGATCTGGAGAATGTGCTGGCCAGGGCAGCAGTCGAACATTTTCTGTATCCAGAAAGGCCCGTACAGGACCTGCAACATGCGGTCGTGCATTATCCTGCTGAAATGTAGGGTTTCGCAGGGATCGAATGAAGGGTAAAGCCACGGGTCGTAACACATCTGAAATGTAACTTCCACTGTTCAAAGTGCCGTCAATGCGAACAAGAGGTTACCGAGACGTGTAACCAATGGCACCCCATACCATCACGCCGGGTGATACGCCAGTATGGCGATGACGAATACACGATTCCAACGTGCGTTCACCGCGATGTCGCCAAACACGGATGCGACCATCATGATGCAGTAAACAGAACCTGGATTCATCCGAAAAAATGACGTTTTGCCATTCGTGCACCCAGGTTCGTCGTTGAGTACACCATCGCAGGCGCTCCTGTCTGTGATGCAGTGTCAAGGGTAACCGCAGCCATGGTCTCCGAGCTGATAGTCCATGCTGCTGCAAACGTCGTCGAACTGTTCGTGCAGGTGGTTGTTGTCTTGCAAACGTCCCCATCTGTAGACTCAGGGATCGAGACGTGGCTCCACGAACCGTTCCAGCCATGCGGATAAGATGCCTGTCATCTCGACTGCTATTGATACGAGGCCGTTGGGATCCAGCACGGCGTTCCGTATTACCCTCCTGAACCCACCGATTCCATATTCTGCTAACAGTCACTAGATCTCGACCAACCGCAGTCGCCACCGGCGCCAAACTTGTGTGAATGCTCTGAAAAGCTAATCATTTGCATATCACAGCATCTTCTTCCTGTCTGTTAAATTTCACGTCTGTAGCATCTTCGTGGTGTAGCAATTTTAATGGCCAGTAGTGTAAATTCGAACGTGGGTGAACTGTTGGTGTCCATGTGGTGGATGCTTCCGTTACCAAAGTAGCCGAAGTGTTTAGAGTTTCAGGAATCACCGTATCAAAGAGTTATGCCGTATACAAGGAAAGCGGAAAAACATCATCTACTAAGTCACAACGAGGACGAAAGTGTCTGTTGAATGATCGTGGCGGACGCTCGTTGAAGAGGACTGTAACGACAAATACGAGCACGACAGCTCGAAAAGGCACTGCAGAACTGAATGTCGGACTCGCGAACCCTTTCAGTTCCAAAACAAGCTCCATAAGTGAGCTGGTATTCCAGAACCACACATCAGTGATGTAAATGCCCGTAACAGGAAAACGTGGTGCCGAAACCACTATAGCTGCACCATGGAGGAATGGGAGAAAGTCATTTGGTCGTATGAGTCTTGTTTCACATTGTGTCCAACTTCTGGTCGAGCTTACGTCCCAAGTGTGAAACGTGGCGGGGATTCGGTATTGATTTGGGCAACCAAATCATTTTATTCCGTGGTCTTCATACTTACTCTGCAAGATCGCTTTTACTGCCAATATTATGTGGCCATTTTGGCTCATCAGGCCCGTCTCATCGTAGAATGTTTGTTCCCCAGTGTTGATGCAATTTTCCAAGAAGACAATGCCCTTGTTCACACTGCTCGCATTGTGCAGGACCGGTTTTGTGAGCACGAGGACGAACTGTCGCATCTCCCCTGGACACCATTGTCACCAGATCTCAATATTATTGAGACATTGTGGTCTACATTGGAGAGACTGTGTGATCGCTATCCACTTCCTTCATCGTTACCAGAACTCGACACTGTTTTGCAGGAAGAATGGTTGAAGATCCCCTTGAAACCCACACAGGAGCTGTATTTGTCAGTTCCAAGACGACTGGAAGCTACTTTGTTGACGGAACCACAACCTCACAACGCTTCTCCACTGTCAATGTGAAGTTCTTGAAGGTTATCTTTAAATTTTGGGAACAGATGAAAACTGGATGGTGCCAAGTTGGAACTGAATGGAGGATGATCAGTGACAGTGAACGCAAGGCAACGCCTTGTTACAGAAGTCGCAGCGCTCCTGTGTCCTGCATTGTCATGCTGAAGAGGAGTGTGTTCTACGTGTGGAAGAACTCTTCGATTTCGAAGCTCAATTGCTGCACGCTATTTCTCACACACAGACATAATTACGTTACGTACCACCATGTTACACTTCATCAGTCAGAGCCCTCTAGCGGCAGAATGCCGCAAATATGTAGACATGACGAATAGAGATGTAGAATGTTAATAACGGTTGTTTTATGTAAAAAGCTTTAAGAATTCTTACATAAAAAGTTCGGTGCCATTACTTTTCAGCACGCTTTCGTAGATGACCTTGGCCGAACAGCAGGTTTCGTTTATAGCTGATGCTACCATTTCCCAGTTTTTACATTCACTTTGTTTTTTCGCCGTATATCGAATAGTACTCAGAATCGTCTTCGGAAGATAACGTTATAGGATAAGCGAGTCGAGTGATAACTCTATTAGTTCTTGTTCTTCTTTCGTTGAACCCTACTTTGGGATACGTTAAATCAAACAATTTTTAATATTCAGTGACTTTCTATTAGCCAAGTGCTGTTCCATTCTTTCTGATATTGCTTACCTTTCTTCTTCAGAGATTTGGATTGTTCGTTTGGTTTTCATTTAGACTTGCAACCTCTCCTTCTTGTCTTTGGCTTTTTTTTATTTTCTGTGATATGGAGTTCTCTTAAGTTCTTCTTCGTTTCCTTAAATCCATTTGGTTGGTTTTCTTTATTGCGGAAACAGTAAAAAAAATTGTTTGTCTATTTGGGTTCATTCTGAGAACGGGTCTATAAAAATCAGTTCTTCTTTTCCTCATTGTGTTTGAGATTTTTTCTGCAGTTTGGTAAAGGGTTTCACTTTTGATACTAATTAGTTTACTGTTGTGGAATCTGGAGCCGAGGATTTTTCTTAATATCTTCCTTTCTTTGGTCTCCAGCCTTTTAACTGGGCCGTGGTTGGTAATAGACAATGTTTCGATTGCATAGAGGGCTTCCGGTTTGATTACTGTATTGTAATGTCCTCTTTTTGATTTCAACGAGACAGACTTTTTGTTACATATATTTTTGGTGAGTTGGAAGGCCAGTTACACTTTACTTCTTCTAGATTACATAGCCTTTTTCTTGAGGGCATTCCAGTTGATCAGTTCTCCAAGATCTCTATTTTTCGTTGTCATGCTTTAAAATATTTTGGTGCCGTTTTATGTCTGTCATTATCTTTGTCTTTTCAAAGGAGATTTTCAGACATATTATTTGAGCTTTTTTCTGTAATCCTAAGGTCTGTTCTCTAGCATCTTACCAGGTCTCGGCTAGTAGGGTCATATCATCTGCAAATCCTGGACAATTGACTTTCATGCATTTGTTTTTTGTTCCTTGTCGGATTCCACTATAGAGCTTCGTGTTCCGCACTGTGACTGCTTCTTCTAGAGGGTTGTTAAATAGCAGTGGGGAGAGTCCATCTACTTGCCGTATTCTAGTTTTTATCTCAAAAGTGTCGAAGAGTTCTGCTATGAATTTGACTTTGAAGTATGTGTTCTAAGGGTTTCTCTGATTAGGTTTGTGGCTTTGTTATCTAGGCTGAATTTTTTCAGTATATAGATTAGAGATTCCCGGTCTATTGAGTTGTATGCTTTCTGAGATTCAATGAAAGTGATAACATTTGATTCTACTCTTGACTTCTGATAGGCCATGAAGTTTCAGAGATGTAGGATTTGTTCTGGACAGATTTTATCTTTCCTGAAACTGCTTGATATTCTCCAAGTTTCCCGGGTTCGATTCCCGGCGGGGTCAGGGATATTCTCTGCCTCGTGATGACTGGGTGTTGTGTGACGTCCTTCGGGTAGTTAGATTTAAGTAGTTTTAAGTTCTAGGGGACTGATGACCATAGATGTTAAGTCCCATAGTGCTCAGAGCCATTTGAGCCATTCTCCAAGTTGGTGGTCTAATTGGGGCCCTGTTTAGTAGGACTTCGAAAATATCTTGTATGTTACGTCTAGGAGTGAGATCCCTCTGTAGTTGTTGGAGTCTATTTTGGACGTTTCCTCATTTAGTGGATGGATGAAATCCGTCTTCCATTCATCTGAGAATCTTTCATTTATGCTTGTTTCTTCAAAGATGTTTGGTAGAGAGTGTATGGCGTTTTGTTGACGTTTTACCAAGTTCATGTGTGATTTGTTTTTCTCCCGATTATTTATAGTTTTTGAAATTTGAAATGACTGTCTGTAGTTCCACGGTGGGGGGTGGTTCAAAGCTAGGGTTGGTTATTGATGAGGTCTTAAAGTCTATTTTTTTCTATGTGTTCTTCACAGTTGAGAAGTTTTCTGGAATATTCTGTCAATATTGTCCAATAATCCCTGTTGTTGTGGGCAATATTTCCGTTTTTGTATTGGAGCTGTAGGGGTGGTGTGCTGTATTTCGTTACTTTTTGTTTAAAGGTCTTATAAAAGTTTCTTTTGTTGTTTTTTATGCCGACCGGGGTGGCCGAGTGGTTCTAGGCGCTGCAGTCTGGAACCGCGCGACCGCTAAGGTCGCAGGTTCGAATCTTGGCCCGGTCATGGATGTGTGTCATGTCCTTAGGTTAGTTAGGTTTAAGTAATTCTAAGTACTACTGCTCAGAGCCATTTGAACCATTTGTTTTTGATGAGTATCGTTGATATGAAAGAGGAGCTGGTCTTCTTGGACTTTTTTTATTCTTTTCATATTTTCGCTCACTATTTTTTTCATGATTACGAAGTTTTGACTTTTATAATCGCTTTTCTGTGACTGCCAATGTTCCCATGACTTTCTTATTAGTTCAAGGAGTCTGTCACATTCTACCGTCCACCAGGTATGTCTTTTCGTTTTGGTTGTCGGAGCTAAATGTTCGGATTACTTATTAGGCTTTCTCTTATTTGATTACATTTGCATGTCTTCAGTTCCGGTGGGATACTCCTTGGAGTTTATTATGTTTTTTGGGTCATATTTTCTACTTTTGGGGTTGTTGGTTCCGTTTTTCGTCTTGGGAATGATTTTGAGTCTTATTTAAGGAAGATAGTTTTCAGAATCTTGGTTGGCTCCTCTGAGGGCTTTGACATTTTATATTGCTTTATGGAAATTCAGTTTGATTACCAGGTGATAGAGTTGGAAATCACCTATGTGTGGGTTTGGGGATGTGACGTGCTGTTGGCAAAGGCACACAAATGAAGCAGTAGGTTTCGCTCCCTACAGCGAGGTGGTGCTTCTTGATAAAACAGCTGCTTTCCGTCTGCTACTGGCGAGTACATACTTGATTCTGTCTCTTCCGTTTTACAATCCACGCTACTCAACAGTAACCCTGTCATCTGTACGGTTGTGACTACGGTAGGTGACTAGTGTGCAAACACTCACGTTATAAGGCGGCACGCGGAAAGCCCAGTCTGTGCACGACCTTGCATATGGAGTGTTCTAGGCGTCTGGCACCGAAGGACGGGCCGTGATAACATGCGCTGATGCTGCGCTTCATGCTGACTGTCAGTACCTAGCCTGACGACATCGGAGTCACGTGACAGCTTAGCAGTTGCTCTGCATCGCTCTCTAGTTCAATTCCTCATGAATACCTTTCATATACAGCTAAAAGTTTCAGTGACAGTTGTTAATTTTTTTATGCCTTTAGACAGGTTTGGATAGACGATTGAAGTAAAACATTGCTCATCAGTATTTCAAGCAAAATTTCGGAAAAGGTAGTCACGAATCGAGCTATGTGTGGGGCACTAGGCAACACTCTTAGGTCTCTTACACGATTTTTTTTCTTGCCTGTCTTACATACACCAGGTGATATTTTGTCCTTAAGCACCTGGATGTTTCGGTTTTTCTAAAATAAAAGGCACTCATAGATAACTGTGAATCTGTAAAAATACACTCCAGCATTCGTGCACCGCCGCCGTCAGTGTCAGCCAGTTTGCCGTGGCATACGGAGCTCCATCGCAGTCTTTAACACTGGTAGCATGCCGCGACAGCGTGGACGTGAACCGTATGTGCAGTTGACGGACTTTGAGCGAGGGCGTATAGTGGGCATGCGGGAGGCCGGGTGGACGTACCGCCGAATTGCTCAACACGTGGGGCGTGAGGTCTCCACAGTACATCGATGTTGTCGCCAGTGGTCGGTGGAAGTTGCACGTGCCCGTCGACCTGGGACCGGACCGCAGCGACGCACGGATGCACGCCAAGACCGTAGGATCCTACGCAGTGCCGTAGGGGACCGCACCGCCACTTCCCAGCAAATTAGGGACACTGTTGCTCCTGGGGTATCGGCGAGGACCATTCGCAACCGTCTCCATGAAGCTGGGCTACGGTCCCGCACACCGTTAGGCCGTCTTCCGCTCACGCCCCAACATCGTGCAGCCCGCCTCCAGTGGTGTCGCGACAGGCGTGAATGGAGGGACGAATGGAGACGTGTCGTCTTCAGCGATGAGAGTCGCTTCTGCCTTGGTGCCAATGATGGTCGTATGCGTGTTTGGCGCCGTGCAGGTGCGCGCCACAATCAGGACTGCATACGACCGAGGCACACAGGGCCAACACCCGGCATCATGGTGTGGGGAGCGATCTCCTACACTGGCCGTACACCACTGGTGATCGTCGAGGGGACACTGAATAGTGCACGGTACATCCAAACCGTCATCGAACCCATCGTTCTACCATTCCTATACCGGCAAGGGAACTTGCTGTTCCAACAGGACAATGCACGTCCGCATGTATCCCGTGCCACCCAACGTGCTCTAGAAGGTGTAAGTCAACTACCCTGGCCAGCAAGATCTCCGGATCTGTCCCCCATTGAGCATGTTTGGGACTGGATGAAGCGTCGTCTCACGCGGTCTGCACGTCCAGCACGAACGCTAGTCCAACTGAGGCGCCAGGTAGAAATGGCATGGCAAGCCGTTCCACAGGACTACATCCAGCATCTCTACGATCGTCTCCATGGGAGAATAGCAGCCTGTATTGCTGCGAAAGGTGGATATACACTGTACTAGTGCCGACATTGTGCATGCTCTGTTGCCTGTGTCTATGTGCCTGTGGTTCTGTCAGTGTGATCATGTGATGTATCTGACCCCAGGAATGTGTCAATAAAGTTTCCCCTTCCTGGGACAATGAATTCACGGTGTTCTTATTTCAATTTCCAGGAGTGTATCTGAAACTGCAACTAATGCTGTCTGATAAATGGTTAATGGCGCGTACACGTCTCAGGACGCAACTGTGTGTGTAGGTGACACCCCACCCATGATGGCATGATTTGTTCTGCCTTTCAGGATATCGTGATTTCAGCCACAAATTTCTTTTCATAAGCCTACATTCCTTAGAAGGCGTATCTTTAGTCTTGCACTGAAATGTGCGTGTGGCTAGGAACTCCCGTCGGGTAGACCGGTCGTCTCCTGCACGTCTTTTTAGTTGACGCCACTTTGGCAACTTGCGTGTCGATGAGGATGAAATGATGATGAAGACAACACACACCCTGTCCCCGAGCGGAGAAAATCTCCCACCCGGGCGGGGATCGAATCCGGGCGTCTCGCATGGCATCCTGCCGCACTCACCACTTAGCTATGAAGGCGGACGGTTGAGTATTGAATTAAAACCTTTACGAAGATATTAAGCACAAGAGTTGACTTGGCAACCACTCTCCGTGCCAGTTAGGTCTGCCGCACAAAGAGCGCGAGTTGGCTTTCGAATGATCGATGTTTTAGAATCAGTGGAGGTAATCCATGGTAGAGGGGGCGCGGGCGTCTATTTTTCAACGCAGGTTATTATGTTCTAATTAAGTGTTTGCTATAGACTTCTTGTTATGGCTCCAACTGAGGTTACTGTTCAAAAAGTTTGTGCATACACAGAGTGCTCCAGTTCCTTTACGACTCTACGCGTGAAATTCCAAACCGCTGTCTCGTGACGAGTTGTGGAATTACGATCCTTGAAATTTCAACGACAGCCATGCTGGAGGTCAAATTGCTAGCTACATGGCGGTGCAACAGCGAGACATCAAGTTTTTTGAGTTCTCTATCGTTTGTGGGGAGAATTCATCAAATTCGATCCAAATACCGAGAGGCAGGTTCCTGGTCGCTCCTCCGCGACAATGACCCAGCCCAGAAAGTGAAAACCTTGCGCGCGTTTTTGGGACAAATGCATCACAATCCTGGATCACTCCCGTAATGGCCGGATTGGGCCTCAGTCGACTTCCTGTACCCCAGACAGAAGTTATCAATGAAAGGACACAATTACGGTGCAGCTGAGACATCCAAGAAAATTGTACTGAAATAGTAAATGCAATTCCGAGAAAATGACAATAGTATCTGCTTGATAACACCTTTAAAACGATTTTAGCTGTGTACTGATTCAGGGGAGACTATTTTGCATAATTACAGTGATTTTGTGAACATAACCAACGTATTTTATTTTTTACAGCTGCAGTCATAACGGAACTGGGACGCACCATGTATATTTCCGCCTCTTATGAACTCCTCATCGACGGGACGGTAAATCCTAACCTCCTTCTTACACACATATTACGCGGTACGTTTAAAGCTGTGCCGTCTGGGCTCCATTTCCTGTGTGGAATGTTTAGGGATGTCCGGTTATCAGACATTAAATGAAAAGTACGTGTATTTTGTGGAACTGCAGCGTGGGTTTCAGTGCAACGCCAGAGAAGTCAACGGCCGTCTGCTGCGAAGGCGTGAGCTTCCTCCCGCCTCGGCCGCTGATCTCATTTGCGTGCGCCGCTGATGAGCACGTCTCAGTAACAAGCTGTAATGCTGGCCCTCAGGATGCAGCGCCACAGCTACGTGAGGGGGGAGCGTGCGCGTCACCCAACTCACGCTCTCTTCGATGCCAACTGCCACATTTCCAAGTGCAGCGTTATGGAATACCTTTTACACTCAGTTCTGAAGATTGTTCCGCGGGACGAAAAATTCCTCCGTGCTAAGCAACACGGATACCACAAATAACGACGGTGTGGAATGCATCTTTTCTATGTGCTTACAAGATTCACAAGGGCAAGTATATGATAGCTTTGAATATTTCCTGGGGAACAAAAGTATTTCTGTTATTCTTGGAGGGTAAAAATCGTCTGAAGCGTACCCAAAGATGCGCGATAGGTATATTCCTGTTGGATACATGCACTGCCGGAAATGAAAAGCATTACACGATGATACACCCGACTGACATTTGTCAATCTTTGTGGAAATGTTCATCACATAAAGCATTTCCCGTAGTAACTGATAATCTTCATCAACAACAGTATGAGGTATTACTCACACGAGCACGCATAGCCTCCGATGTTATTTTGACGAATTTCTTGCCATATCTGAAAAGCACGATGGGTCAGTTAATGAAGCTTGCTGGTTGGATGATGGTTTGAAAATATCTGTCTTCCCATCGAATCCCAAGTACGCTCTGTGGAAGACGAACCAGTGTACCCGGCAGCGTTTGTGGTGTGAACTGCAGTGTGGGTCTTGCATTATACTGCTGGAATATGCCATTTGGTTCACTGGTGATAACGGGTGCGGCAACAGGATTTTTCACTCTTGCCAATTTCTAGCCTTCCTTCAAAGCAAGCAAAGCTCCACGTTCTGGCCCTGATGAGCCAATCTGGACCGACCAGTCGCCATATCATCCTCTGGTAATGGCGTCATTGGATGCGGTACTAAGGTGCGTCGCCGGCTTTCTTGACCTTGGAGCCGCTACCTCACTCAGATATCTCCTCAACTGGCATCACGAGTGCACTTAGTTCCACTCCACCCACCAAGGAAAAATTCCTGGCAGAACCGGGAAACGAACAGGGTCTATTGCATAGCAGCCAGACTCACTGACTACTAAGGAGGCGGACCAGCCTCCCTTTAGTAACTACCATATCAGTCCTTTCGTCATATCCAGTAGTTCCCTGCAGTAGGTAGTCTACGGACACTTTGGCGTCGATCTGACCACCCCAAAAAGAAGTGAAACTTCTCGTTGAACGCCATAGAATGCCACTTTTTTCCCAGTTGATTCTAGCTTACAGTTTACACCAAGCAATACTCGGTTGCCTGTGGCATAGTGGCAGCTATCAACAACGCAATGCATTTCGGTATGTCAAGCAAGGTTCCAGTAATCTGTTCCCGACGGTCGGTGATGACACTCTGCCTGTAACCTCTGCCAGTATTTCAGCTATTGTCATCCATTGCCTACCCTCTTTGTCACGCTGTTGTCCGCAATCTACCTCGTCACCAATCATTCGCAGTAATTTCATTTCAACGAAATGTATGTACCGTCTGCTGATATAATATTATCGTGTCCCTCTTGCCGATGATGTGGCCTTCCTCACAGTCTGAAAGGTGACGATAAGCAGCACGTACGCGAATGACACCATTCTTCATCTGTAGTAAAGACATTTTTCTATAGTGAAAATACTACATAAAAGTTCGTATAAGGATGAAACTTTAATCAATGTACCCCACGGGCACAGAAGCACTACAGTACCAGTTTGATAAACTTCAGTCAAGGTGTTCATTGTTAGCATTTTCAAATTACGCCATAGTATATAAATTACCTGAAAGAAAAGGTTTGTTGCTGTCCGAGGTTGTTCTCAGATGATGGGTTGTCTTCAGGAAGGTTACGTCTTTAAAACATTGCTGCGAAATTCCGGAAAACTTGCAGACGATCGTTGTTTAGCGTAATAACTGGCAGCTGACCTTTGTCACACATAAATGTTATATAATGCGTGTAAACAAGTACAGAAGCTTGTCGTTTGACTTTATTATCGTCATGAAATGGTTTGTGTCAATTACAGCTCTGCAGTACTGCCGGAAGTGATTTATGATAGAATGACCACATAAATCCATCTATGGGGAAAGCAAATGGCGGTCTGAGTACTAGCCAGAGAATGTTAAGGATGTGTAATTTACACAGTGAGGAGATCGCTCACAAAACGATCAGCCGAGCAAATCTTGAGCATGTTTTTTTTTTAGTCTGGAGCTCTTACCAGACTGGATTAATAAAAGAGAGAGGTGACATCCAGCGGTAGTGTAAGTAGGCTGTTTATGTTTTCTTATTGGCAACGTTACGTAGCTCTCTGTATGAAAATCACTGGCTGTGCTGTGTGCAGTCTGTGGTTAGTTTGCATTGTTGTCCGCCATTGTAGCGTTGGGCAGCTGGATGTTAACAGCGCGTAGCGTTGCGCAGTTGGAGGTGAGCCGCCAGCAGTGGTGGATGTGGGAAATGAGATGGCGGATTTTTGAGTACAGAATGGATCCCATGAACTGCTATATATATTATGACTATTAAGGTAAATGCATTGTTTGTTCTCTATTAAAATCTTTCATTTGCTAACTATGCCTATCAGTAGTTAGTGCCTTCCATAGTTTGAATTTTTTTATTTAGCTGGCAGTAGTGGCGCTCGCTGTTTTGCAGTAGTTCGAGTAACGAAGATCTTTGGTGAGGTAAGTGATTTGTGAAAGGTATAGATTAATGTTAGTCAGGGCTATTCTTTTGTAGGGATTTTTGTAAGTCAGATTGCGTTGCGCTAAAAAATATTGTGTGTCAGTTTAAGCACAGTCATGCATAAATGTTCAAAGGGGACGTTTCAGTAGTAAAGCGATTTTGCCTCTGGTTCGATTGGTCAGTGTAACAGAAATGGAAGGCGCAACAAGACAGTGCATTATGAACTGCGCAGGCCGGCCGAAGTGGCCGAGCGGTTAAAGGCGCTACAGTCTGGAACCGCACGACCGCTACGGTCGCAGGTTCGAATCCTGCCTCGAGCATGGATGTGTGTGATGTCCTTAGGTTGGTTAGGTTTAAGTAGTTCTAATTTCTAGGAGACTTATGACCACAGCAGTTGAGTCCCATAGTGCTCAGAGCCATTTGAACCATTTTTGAACTGCCCAGAGCTCGTTATTGTGTCTTGCGTTGTGCGACTGTAAAATAAAATACTCGCAATCTGCTTATTTCTACATTGCATGATAATGAGCGCTTCCTTTCACTCTAAGTTTTATCAAACATCGTATCAGTGTCGTAGCTTGGACGGTTCCTGTTATGTCCTGATTGCCAATGTCTGTAGAGGAGCAGTCATAGGTCGTTCATGAAAAAGTTTGCCATTTGTCATCTGGAAGTAAGTCACGTCCATTTTCCCACACTGAAATGACATACATATTACGATTAACCCAGACCGCTGTCAGAGAACGAATTTGAACTGAATTCGGAACGAACGCTAGTTGGAATGAGAGTGAAGGAGTCGTAGCTTTATACATTCTAAATATGAGGATGAGGATTATTTAGAGACGTTATTACCAACTCTCTAAATCTCGTCTTGAAAAGGCATTCTGCGAATATGATTCTCTTGTAACCCGTTTCCGGCTGCCCCTCTTGTAACCGCCGTGATGTACAACCCGGGGGTAGCTGTTTCTAATTGCAGTGGAGGAAGAATTTTCCTCTAAAATATTTGTCCAGAAAAGTGAGGATTGATGTTGTAGTAAAAGATCTTGGTCATCAGATTGTCTACCCATGTTTTCGTTTAAATCTCATACCACGTTGCAACGCGTTGTGGTGTGAGTACATGTAACACGCTTAATCGTGATCCGTTGATAAGATAGGTGGATATATTTGTAGTATTAGAAAGAAGTAACCCGTATTTCAGCGGCAGGATTCACTCTTTCTTCTAACTGCCCCGTCATTATCAATAATACAGACACGACACTACACACTAAATGCGCTCGTGAGAGTAAACTTTACAAAACGGTTACTATTTCTGCACAACCCTCACATATTAAAAAGGAAGGATGTGCAACCCCTAAGAATAATGGAAACCTTTCTAGTTTAGAAAGGGCGTCCTATATCATATCACAGCTGACAATGTCATATGACATTTACATTATTGTTTTCATTTCTGCACGTCAGATAGAACTGCAATAAGAAATGCTACTTTTATTGTTGCTGAACCCTGATAGGTTGAGTGTTGATTCAGCGAATATAAAATCATTACATTTTTATTCGATGACTGTCCGTTTAGAACGTAAACTAATTAACCAAGACGTTATCACCACTTACTTAGTAGCGCATTGGTCCACTTTAGGAACGCAGTACAGCAGTGATTATGGATAACTTGGATGACAAGCCCTGTCTAGTTTCCTTAGATATGTGGTACTAGAAGAGAACGTACAGGTCACGCATTTCCGGTAAATTATGGGTCGGTGGTCTGTCGGCGCGGAGCTGGCGCTCTTTGGCGTCCCAGATGCGTTCCATAGGGTTCAGATCAGGCCGAGACATCAATATGAGTTCACTATCATGCTCTTAAAACCATTGTAGCACGATTCTGGCGTTGTGAGACGGACTGTTATCCTGCTGAAAAATGCCGTCGCCGTCGGCGGAAGACGTCAAGCATGAAGCAGATGATGAGCAGTAATATCCACATAGCCCACAGCTGTCGTGGTGCCTTCGGTTACAAGTACCACGGAAACGCAGGTAAATGTTCCACTAAGCACAATACCCTCCCCACCAGCCTGTGCTCGTAGGGCTGTGCATGTTTCGAGCAGCCATTTGCCTGGATGCCGGCGTATCCGAACTTGACCATCGACCAGCTGTAACGAGAAACATGATTTACCCTAGTAGTATGGAAAATGATGAATTCGGTACTCACTCTTTCTCCAGAGCATTCAAGATTCAGCATCTTTATGGTCGTTTGTATGAGAGAATACACGCCTGCGTTGTCGCCAGAGTGGGATACACTGTCTATTGATGCGGCCGTTTTGTCATCGTCAACTATGACACGTATTGTTTCATTTGGTCTGAATTTCTTATCATGTAGGTCTACTCCTACAGTAATGAACTAACTGTCACGTCACTAATCAATAAAATGACCTCGTCCTTCAGAGTGTTGCATTTTTTTCCGGCAGCGTATCAGTTTCATCTAAGGATATCATAAATATGTAATATTACCTACTTGAAAACAAAACGCAACACTCCAAAGCTCAGTTCGTGGACCGAAAAAACTCCTTAGAAACAGGTAACTTGTTAGCAGTCCGAAAAGCACTGACATTTTGATTCAGAATCGCGTGAGTGGTCTTGTTCACACTGCAGTGGCGCTGGAGTTTAGAAACAGCTCTTCTCTAACCTCCTAAATGAGATTATCCGGTACCTTTCATGTTTCGTGGATCCATGCCACGGTCCAGTCATCAGGGAGGAATTGGGTGCTACATGCTACCAGGAACGTGTATCTGGTTCATTTACACATTGCTGTTTTAGTTCAGAGTTCATTACATCTAATCTATATGCTGATATGAGCGTTGGTGGTTCTGTCATTCTTTATGACAATGCGAATCACTTCCAGAAAGTGACACAAACTACACTGACCAACGATGGGAAAACGTTTTTGCTGAAAATACCTTATTCTTATGTTTTTTGGGGTGGGAAATCCAAATATGATTCTTAAAAAACTGTGTCACTCGCCATTTCTTCGCATTTTATAGTTAAATTTATTAAATGAAGCGATTTTTTAAAGAATTTAACAGCTTTTATGTAATTAAAATAATTTAAAAATGAGGTGTAATGAATGTAGATGACGTTGGTTGCACTGTTGAAAAACATTTGCTGGCAAAAAAAGGTCGAATCTATTTTTGTGTTAACAGATGGTGTTTTGTTTACTGTCAACCTAATCTCACTTTCCCGTTTCCTGCACATGTGCTCAGTACAGTGTCTAATTGTGGTTGTAAAAACTCTGCTGACACTTTTTGTTATATTTATGGTGAATTTGTGATTAAAAAGCACCAAAGAAACATTACAGACTTTGTGAAAAAGGTTTATCTATCATACTTTGGATCTAAACTTGGTGATCAAGATAAATCTTGGGCACCACATAAGGTATGTTACGCGTGTGTTGAAGATCTGAGAAAATGGTTCAAAAAGGAGAAAAAAGCCTTTAGATTAGCTGTTTGTATGATATGGAGGGAGCCAAGAAATAAATCCGATCATTGCTACTTTTGCAGTGTTGATATTACTGTTCATAATTCGAAAAACAAGAAGGTAATAAGCTACCCTAACCTTCCTCCGCCATCTGACCAGTAGTGCATGGTGTCGATTTGCCACCAGATGATTTAAATTCTATTCCAACAGAAGTACTTTCTGATATAGAATCTAATTTAAATGAACCAGATGATGATGAATTCCATTGTAATACAGAAAGTCTAGAGACCAAATTGTTTACTCAGTCCGAGCTTAACGATTTGGTTAGGGATCTGGACTTAACGAAAGAAAAATCTCAATTGCTTGGCTCTAGATTAAAAGAATAGAACTTATTGGCAGTTCGAACCAGCATATACATGTATAAAAAGAGAGTGCAGCAATTTTCCAAGTTTTTTCAACAAGAAGGTGATTTAGTGTATTGCTCAGACATTCCCAGTCTGATGAATGAGTTTTGTATTGAATACAAAAAGGAAGACTCGAGGCTGTTTATTGATTCATCCAAAAGTAGTTTAAAGGCTGTTTTATTGCACAATGGTAACATGTATGCATCTATACCTGTTGGACATTCTGTACATATGAAAGAAAGCTATGAAAACCTAGAAATAGTGCTAAATAAAATAGGCTATTCTGCTCATAGTTGGATGACATGTGGCGCTCTAAAAGTAACATGCATGCTCCTTGGTCAGAAAGGTGGCTTTACCAAATTTCCATGTTTCTTGTTTGAATGGGACAGTAGGGCTAGGGATCAACACTGGTGCAGAAAGAACTGGCCTGTGAGTGCGTCTTTAAAACCTGGTGAGAGAACATTCTACGCAAAAACCTTGTAGGTCCAGAAAACGTACTTCTACCACCTCTAAATATAAAGTTAGGCCTAATGAAACAGTTTGTAAAGGCTTTGCCTAAATATGGACCATGTTTTAAGTATCTCTGCCAAAAGTTTCCACAACTTTCAGAAGCTAAATTAAAAGAAGGTGTCTTTGTCGGACCTGACATTAGAAAATTGATGTTTGATGTTAACTTTGAATCCACAATGACTTTAAATGAGAAAGAAGCATGGGTATCATTCAAGCAAGTCGTTACAAAGTTCTTAGGACATGAAAAAGACCCAGAATATGTTTCTATTATAGCTACAATGTTAAAGAAGTTTAAAACTTTAGGATGTTTAATGAGCCTGAAAGTTCACTTATTGAACAGTCACCTTGCTTACTTCCCAGAAAATATGGGAGATGTTAGTGAGGAGCAAGAAGAGCGTTTTCACCAGGACATTTAACTAATAGAAAACCGCTACCAAGGCCGCTGGAACACCAACATGATGGGGCACAACTGTTGGTCACTTCACCGAGACGTTCAGCAAGCGACTCATCGTAGAAAAACCTACACAAAAAATAAAGAAAAAGAAAATACAAACCAATTCCAGCTGACAAGCGAAACCTCTATTAACACATATCATTGTTTTAAGTAGCTTACTGTAAATTCAAACCATTCTTATGTTGTAACAAAGCGTTTCATGAATTTCCCCGTTTACCGTAAAGCATAGGATTTTTATACTTTATAATAAAAATCATATTGCTCGAAAAGTATGAGTAATACAAAAAAACTAAGGCTACATTTGGATTCAGCTCATAAAAATCTATAAAGATCAGCTATCAATGTAAAAAAAAGTGTATAAAATTTTTTTTCGTTGGCTTGTGTTATTATTTATCACTAAAGATCACACTCGACTCGTTTGTTCACTTGTGCTGTACTGATTTGATTCCAGACAGTTTTTATAGGAAATGAACATTTTCAGAATTACTCTTTGTACGGGAAAAGCAGATTGGATCCTAGAACATGGAAGAGGTAATATTACCTATTAAACTGACTTCTCTGAGGGTACTTGCTACAACGTTATAACAATTAAGGCAACAAAATTTTCATTAGTCTATGTTCCACAATAGTTATATTTTCGTAAGCTGTAGCTTACGAGCTTCCATTTGTACTAAAAGCAGAATACACAGATATCGAAATTTTGTTCCAGTTTGGAACTGATGATTTCACACGACCTTCTTTCTTATTTGAAGTCCGTTATCTAGTGCAAATAAAGAATCATGAAATGAGTTAAGTAGTAATTCTAAAAAAAAAAAAATCGTGATCGTACAGTGAACAAGTAAGAAACTGAATGTGAGAATATGAGACATTAAGTCACAAGACGCATTTTCATATTAGAGAAAGATTTTTAATGTCACTGCTTATCTCGCTGGACGCAGCTAAAGGTAGTTCGTTCTTGCATACATTCTCCAGGCTAGAAGTGAGCTACTACGTTAAAACAAATTTGAATAATAAACGTTAGTAAGCATAGATTTTGACTATTGAATAATGCAAATTTTAAATTGTGATAAGATGAGATCTATTCTCGATGTATGTTTCGAAACATGTTAATGTCTGAACCATTAGCTTTTATTTTGTGGTCATGTGAAACGAAATGAATTGAATTATTGTTGGAATGCATAAACGTTACTTTCGTGAGCTACGTTGTAAGCAAAAACAATGTTTATTTCATACCTAAAAGAAATCAGGTTATCTTGATTGTAACAAAATGATAGAAACTAATTACTGGAATATTTATACATTCCACTTGATATTTGTAACACTCTTTGTAAGCTTTAGCGTAAAATGTTTCTATTCAGATGTTCTCTTTTATTAAAAGTCAGCTTTGAAATTTCGTTAAGAGTTATTTATTCTCACTGCGACAAAGATCTTACCAAGTGGAGATATCCTTAAACGGTGTTCAAGAAATTTGTTAGCTGGTAATTGGTTGAATTTGTATGAAACCTAGATAAGCACAAGATTTCCCCTAGCCGTTGTATCCTGGTAAATAAGAAAACACAGGAAACGAACCCATTTCGTTAATGGTCACTAAATCACGACAGCTAATCCCGAAATTAGCATTCGATTAAAGTAGGGAATACGAGTGGATGGTGTTTACTTGCTTTAGTGGAGAGAGATGGAGATAGCGCATTGATCGTACAATGACTTACCTTATCGCGCCGTCTTACTGCCTCCGCCGCGCCACAATACAAGCAGCCCCTCCGGCGCAGAGCTCTGCAAACGAGAACTCTTCACGAGACGCTGCGAACGGAGAAGAATTTACATTCTAACAGAAAATAAGTAATCCAGATGCGACCGGTAACTGTTTAGACGTTCATGAAATACCGCCATCATTCTTAGTTATGACATTTGTGAGAGGAATATTCATGATATAATTAGAAAATAACCGCATTTTCTTAATAAACTATCACTCAATCGCAAAAAACATTTACAAGAACGTAGATCTCGGTGATCTTTCTTTCGTATGTACTTTGTGCTAAATGAAAAAATATTTTATTCTGACAACATAGCTTTTCGCCCCAGGGTAATGGAAATCAATAAATACTGTTTGAGCCACCAGTGTTTTATAACATAGAAATAATTCAAAAGCCAAGATCGCTTAAGTACTGTTTACTGGATGGCCGGTTTCAACACACTAAAGGTGCCATCATCGGATCTGAATGTAGCTTAACATGTTTTTGGATATAACGATACATGAGGCAGATCAGCTGATACAAAATCATTGTCGTAGAAATAAAAATTAAAAAAAAAACATCTCTAATGGTCAGTCTGTTCCATCAGATATATAAAACCGAAGTCACATGATGAAACTGATGGAATAGAATGACCATGAAAGCAGTTGTTTTATATTTTTAATTTTCATTTCTACGACAATGGTTTTAAAAAAAATGGCTCTGAGCACTATGGGACTTAACATCTATGGGCATCAGTCCCCTAGAACTTAGAACTACTTAAACCTAACTAACCTAAGGACAGCACACAACACCCAGCCATCACGAGGCAGAGAAAAGACAATGGTTTTATATCAGCTGGTCTGGCTCATATATCGTTATATCCAAATGATTTATACATGTTAAGCTACATTCAGATCCTATGATGGCACCTTTAGTGTGTTGAAACCGGTCATCCAGTAAACAGTATTTAAGCGATCTTGGCTTTTGAATTATTTGCACAACAGAGTGATCGCCCCACGACACACTCTGTTCACTGCAAAGTTTTATAACGTAGTTTATGGTTAGTTATGACTGCAAGAATTACCTTTCCGAAGACGAGTTCTGTCATAGAAGCGTTTAAGTAATGTCCTAAAGCGTTGTAATCATACAAAAGAACTTGTGCTTCAGCGAATACTTCATCAGTAGTGAGAAAGAAACCGGTGTTCACCATAAAGCTAGACCAACGAGCTATGTATTGATATGAAAAAGCAGATAACGTTAGAGCGACGTTGTGTAACATACCTCTAAGGGTGGTTTTACATTCCGTACATTAAGCACACGGTACATTGGAATGTGTCATTTCACAGGATTTACTTACTGGAAACTACGAACGGGCCACTTATACTAGACTCATTAAAGAATGACAGTACTTTAGCCCAGGGGCTACTACTGCAGTGGATGACCGCTACCTACGGATTATGGCTCGAATGAAGGAACCCTGACAGAAACACCACCATGTTGAATAATGCTTTTCGTGCAGCCACAGAGCGCGATGTTACGACTCAAACTGTGCGCAATAGGCTACATGATGCGCAACTTCACTCCCGACGTCCATGGCGATGTCCATCTTGCAACCATGGCACCATGCAGCGCGGTACAGATGGGCCCAACAACATGTCGAATGGACCGCTCAGGATTGGCATCACGTTCTCTTCACCGATGAGTGTTGCATATGCCTACAACCAGACAATCGTCGAAGACGTGTTTGGCTGAACGCCTTAGACACACTGTCCAGCGAGTGCAGCAAGGTGGAGGTGCCATGCTGTTTTGGTGTGGTATTATGTGGCGCCGACGTACGCCGCTGGTGGTCATGAAAGGCGCCGTAACGGCTGTACGATACGTGAATGCCATCCTCTGACCGATAGTGCAACCATATCGGCAGCATATTGGCGAGGCATTCGTCTTCATGGACGACAAATCGCGCCCTCATCGTGCACATATTGTGAATGACTTTCTTCAGAATAACGACATCGCTAGACTAGAGTGGCCAGAATGTTCTCCAGACATGAACCCTATCGAACATGCCTGGGATAGACTGAAAAGGGCTGTTTATGGACGACGCGGCCCACCAACCACTCTGAGGGATCTACACCGAATCGCCGTTGAGGAGTGGGACAGTCTGGACCAACAGTGCCTTGATGAACTTGTGTATAGTATGTCTCGACGAATACAGGCATGCATCAGTGCAAGAGGACGTGCTACTGGGTATTAGAGGTACCGGTGTGTACAGCAATCTGGACCACCATCTCTGATGGTCTCGCTGTATGGTGGTACAACACGCGATGTGTGGTTTTCATGGGCAATAAAAAGAGCGGAAATGATGCTTATGTTGATCTCTATTCCAGTTTTCTGTGCAGGTTACGGAACTCTCGGAACCGTGGTGATGCAAAACATGTTTGATGTGTGTATTTATATGTAGTGTAGCGATGTAGCAATGTATGGAAGTGAAACATGGACGATAAACAGTTTAGATAAGAAGAGAATAGAGGCTTATGATGTCACCATCATCGAGATTGGAGGAGTTGTTGGGAAATTACTGCTAACATGTAGAGATGCGGTACTGTACCCATGTGTACGATTTTTCATAAGTGCAGTCCGCCCAGGTTTCCTGTTCGTAGACGGTAATGCCCGTTCAAATCAAGTTGCTCTGTTAGATGACTGTCATGCGTATGGTGGTATTTATTGCCTCGACTGGCCTATGAGATCTTCGTATCTGAATCTCCTACAGCAAGTCTGGGATACATCGGGCAGAAAAACCGTGGTTCAGCGGGTTACAGTGAGGGCGTGTCCTGGTTTTCTTGTTTTCTAATTATTATTATCATTACTTTGATTTAAATTGATTTAAATCTGAAACGTATCTCTGTTTTAAGAACCATCGTAATTACATGTAATTACATTGTAATTGCGCTAGTGTGTGACAAGTGATTTGTGATTAAGCATCACTTTGTTTTGTGGCTCTTCCCGCTTGCTTCAGGAGATATGGCCCTACTTCTTCTAGTTTATATTAAAACTGTTTACTATTAAAAAAATTGTGGGGCACTAGCTCTTTCCCGTGAAAATTTGAACAAATTTTATCGTTGTGCGCTATAACATATAATACGGGAAGGTAATAAAATCATCTCAGTATGCGTTCTGTAAGTATTCTCATTCATTTTGTACACAGGAAGGTCATGATTCTACATATGCCAACGGTGAGTGGCATTTTACAGGGATTAATAGTTTAGGAAGTCTTTCTTGTGTGACGATTTATAATTCCTTTTGTTTGTAAAATGCATTCCGTATAAGTGTTGGTATAATTTTCTTGTGGGAATGTCGGACGGTTTTTAACTTACACTTGCTAACAAAAGAGAGACAAGAGGTCCCCTATATTACATTGAAAACTGTGGACAATTTTAGCGTCATATTGGGTTCATGCTCAATAAATAGTACCTGAGGAGTGCAAAACAGTCAAGTCCAACAGCGTGTTGGAAAACGAAGTGAACGGAAACTTTCTTTCTGCAGGCTACGACGCTACAGTATATTATACGCAGAAACGACTATAAAAATCATATAGATGTCGTAGGAAATATTTTTGGTGATTTTTAAATTTCGCATGAAGAAGTCGTACGGCTCCAGTACCTCCAAAACAACTGTTGCAATAATTCATTTTTAGTGTAGCAACGTTGCAATCATATCCTTAGATTTGCTAGTTGACCTTTCGAGATCACAGCAAAGTTCTCGTGGTCGAGTTACACATTTGTAAATCGTTGATGTATGGAGAACACTGTACGACGTACCACTTGAGTATTTACACAGTGAAAAGTGCAACACTTCGAAAGAATGGCCATAATATTTTCAAACTTTGGCGATTTATATAACAGAGTGCCAATTTCTGTAAGCCTGAAAACGCCATTATTTCGTTAATGGGCGCAGTATTGTCATGAGGGAGTGTTAAAACAGAGCAGGCAGTTCGGTCTTCGCGAAATGGGCTGTCCCTATTGCGAAATTTAGGTTTGCATAGGGCATGCTACCTTGATACTGATACGTATGTGTGGAACCAGTGGATACAGAAAGATCACCCATAATGACGAGCAAGTGCTGGAACAATGTGACCAAAGCAGGACATAATCACGATTACGGCTGGTCCCGGCGGAGTTTCGACTCCACCCTCGGGCAGGTGTGTGTGTGTGTGTTTGTCCTTAGGATAATTTAGGGTAAGTAGTGTGTAAGCTTAGGGACTAATGACCTTAGTAGTTAAGTCCCATAAGATTTCGCACAAATTTGAACATTTGATCACGATCGTGTCAACATGAAGGTAAACCAGTTTCGTCCAACGACTTGGCTCAACACTAAAGCACCACAATGGGTGATCAGCTGTCTGCGTCGATGGTTCGGCACCGTCTGAAGCGGGTAGTACTACAGGCATAATTGACATTGCTTTGACTCCCATCCTACAGAAACCACCAACTCTTTAGAATGTGATGGACACGTTGTTACCTTCACTAAACGATAGACAGACATAATGCAGTGTTTCAGTCGTACAGTGTACGTATTTGATGTTGATGTGGTACTCACAATCTTGTAGCCGGCTTCGTTGAGCAGCATAACGGACCAACGCCAAATGTAGTGGCTTGGCGCACCAGTGAATACTCCATACGTTTTCGTCTTCTATTCTTACTTACTGTGAGAAACCTCATCAGTAACAGTTACATCGTAAAGATGTTAGAGTTCGAAGTTCTTCTCGTCCTTCAGGTGATTCCATTTGCCAGTGTTATCGTAAAAATGCCCGCCTGCTTATAGCGACGGACGTGTAACTTCTTCGAAAAACGACGGCTTCCAGGATAAAGGTGGCCGTGTGTGACGACGAATGCGCAAGCATCCTCTGATGAACGAAGGATAACACTGGTCCCCTGGTCTGCACGTTCGTTTGACGTCGCACCCACTACACGTGTCTGGAATGTGAGTTACCCGAAACTTTTTCGTCACTGAGTTCTAGCAATAACTGTTCATGTTTTTTGGACTCTAATACAATCTGTATTGGGGAAGATGGTGCCTGAAACTTGTCCAAGCCCTCTTTAATTCCATGTCACGGCGTTTAGTGCCTTTCAGTGCACGTTTCACACGATACTGTGTTCTCAAAGTGAGATCATGTGCAGTTGCCTACTTCTAATCATTTGCGTACTATTAATGCGAAATATGGAGCGTAAAGTTCATTCGGTTACATGTACTCTTCTTGATGTTACAGTAATCACAAACTTTGGTATTAATCTACGTGCAATAAATGACGCTGATTCCAGGGAACTGCGTATCTCCTACGTGCCAAGACGATAAAATAAACGCCGGGAACGAGTGCTTTCTTTATTTAATTCCCACTAACCACCTATCGTTCGGTCATTTGTTGGCGGATACCACTTAAAGTAAAGAAATGTTACCCATCCTTATCAGAATAATGATGGCTACCACTTTTGTCTCTTTTTTTTCTTTTTAATAATATGAAGATACCGTAGATTTTTTTTTATTTTATTGCACAACTCCTTACAACTTGAGTATGAAATTACTAGTTTCGGCCGTTATCAGTCTAATTCAGATTATAAGACAAATTCTTTAGTTCACTCCAACTATGGCGAAACCGCATTATGCAATGCTGTTCTTTCCAAGCAGTAAATTTTATTTCACACTACAGCGTGTGACATCAATCGAGGCAGTGCAGTGGTTAAGATACTACACCTTTATTCAAAATGACAATGTGGTTTCCTTAGGCTGAAGTTCTCTTACACCTAATTACTACCGAGCGAGGTGGCGCAGTGGTTAGACACTGGATTCGCATTCGGGAGGACGACGGTTCAATCCCGCGCCCGGCCATCCTGATTTAGGTTTTCCGTGATTTCCCTAAATCACTCCAGGCAAATGCCGGGATGGTTCCTCTGAAAGGGCACGGCCGACTTCCTTCCCCATCCTTCCCTAATCCGATGAGACCGATGACCACGCTGTCTGGTCTCCTTCCCCAAACCAACCAACCTAATTACTACTTTTACATCAGTTTCTTTATGTTGTTTGTAGGTACGAATACAATGTTTTTATATATAGCACTCTCTGTATTGAGGCTAAAAAAGGTACAGGTGAGCGCCGTAGTACTCACACTCTCACCCACCTGTTTTATTGAGTGATTCTCCGATCTGAGGGGCACTGCTCAGATTCCTGCGCTCCTTCTGATGGAAAATCCGTATGCTTTAAATTAATGAAATTAAATAGCTGGTCAGGAAAGAAGTTGCTTGGCCAGGAAATAAATTCCAAACCCGGCTGGTAAAAATAGACTATATTGTTGAGCCCTCGTGTCCACCAGTTAACGTGTACATAAGTGTCATAGGTATATTAACTTAATATGTGTGTAACTCCGTAATTAAAAGAGCCTTCACAGGAGCAACAGATTCAGAGTAACTGTCTTCCCAAAGTTCTCTCAAAGAATTCGGGACACCCATGCCCATGGGAAATTAAACACAGGGCGAGCATTACTCACACATATTTAACGACGCCTGTTAAAATAATCCACGCGGGACGTTACTCATTAAATGCCATGATATGGAACCGTTCAACTTTTTTTACACACCGTAAGGCTAGCAGTGACTGTCTAAACTGCACCGAGAATATTGCGCATAGCTCTACTTATCATTACAGTGGCGAGCAACGAAACAGTGGCGCGGTGTAAGTTTTGTTCATTATGTAATCGTGTCTAATTCTGGAATTATTGTCACCATAAAAATGAAATGTTTGTTTACCATTCAAAGTAACTTCCTACGCAGTTTTACGTATTTCATTTGGTAATATCTGTTAACTTACTATTTCAGCTTATTACGTCGCTGAGGTTCGACCGCCACCAGTAATGTGATCTGCTCTCGTTCAACCCTTGTCACAACATCCCCAAAAGAAGGACAGCTAACCCTACATGTGAGCTCTTCCTCGGTTTCGATACCAGATACTCCAGTTTCCCTAGGCAACATAACCAAAATACACTACCGGAAAAAATTGGTATACACTTTAAGAGGTTTCCAGCTCACTCAAGATTTATTTTTGCAACGGTGCATACGGAGTACGTGAAATGATTACATTTCCAGATCGATATCACAAGCGGTTCTGAGGTACCAGGTATCGACCCATGCTGGAACACTCATATTATTACGTGATGTAGGCTCCACAGACGGCAATGCAGGGGCTGACTCTGGCATCCAGTCGATCGTACAGATGGCGAATACTGTCCAGGGTGCGTCATGCCAGCTCGACTTGTACACGTAGTTCTGTAAGAGTAGTTGGTTGACGAGTCGCACAAGTCACGTCTGGAAATAGTGCTGGCCAGGGAAATTACTGTACGTCTTGCAGAGCACATTGAATTTCACGGGCAGGTTTTGGGCAAGCATTATCCTGTTGGATCAACACATTAGTTTTCCGTTGCAATAACGGCAAATGAACGGTTCTAACAACATTCTGCAGGTATCAAGCGCTAGTTAGCTTCCCCTCCAGAAACGCCAAAGGGGGACGAGAGTTGTAGCTTATCGCATCCCAGTCGATAAGGCCTGGGCTGGGGCCAGTCTGTCGTGTACGAATGCACTCTACGAGACAGCGCTCACCAGTTCGAGTCCGCAGCTCGTGGTCTGGCTGTCGCGTTCTCGCTTCCCGAGCGTGGGGTCCCGGGTTCGATTCCCGGCGCGATCGGGGGATTTCACCTGCCTCGAGATAACTGGGTGTTTGTGTAGTCCTCATCATTTCATCATCATTCATGAATGTGGCGAGTTTGGACTGAGCGAAGGTTGGGAATTTGTACGGGCACTGATAACCGCGCAGTTGAGCGCCCCACAAACCAAACATCATCATCACTATCATCACCAGTTCGACGTCGCGACCATCGCTCGCGTACAGACAGAAGCTGCTTGCTTCGCTGAAGACCACGGCGCGCCAATCCATCTTCCAAGTGACTCTAACGCACCAGTCGAGGCGTGCAAGTCGATGCTTTAGCGTGAGTAGAAGATTGCCTAGAGGTATGCGCTCCCGTAGTCTCACTGCTGAAAACCAGTTCGAAACAGTTCGTGTTGACACGTCTGGACTCGCAAACCCACTTGTCTGTGCTGTGGCAGCTGTACGATTTGCCATTGCTGCCCTTAGAATACTACGATCCTGGCGGACGTCTATGCTGCGTGGACGCCCAGAACTTCGTCTATGGGTGTGAGAGTGTTCACGTGACCACTGACACCAGCATCGTTGCACAACTGACGCAGCACGTTCAACTTGTTTGGCTGTTCTCCGAAAGGTCCAAAAAATGGCTCTGAGCACTATGGGACTTGACATCTGAGGTCATCAGTCCCCTAGACTTGAAATTACTTGAACCTAACTAACCTAAGGGCATCACACACATTCGAGCCCGAGGCAGGATTCAAACCTGCGACCGTAGCAGCAGCGCGGTTCCGGACTGAAGCGCCTAGAACCGCTCGGTCACAGCGGCCGGTCCCGAAAGGTCATCCAACCACTCGGAATACCCCTGTTTGATCCCTTCCAAATTCGCTCAGTTGGCTGTAGGAAGCACGAGTGCCTCACCGTGGTATGGCTGCGTGCTGCTTTACATGTTTGCACAATACTGAGCCTCCTGACTGTGAGCATTCCGCATTAAAGGGTAGACACAGGTGTAGTTCTGGTAACTATCACACTACGCTATCTTTGGCGGACGACGCTGAAACCTTTCTCAGTACATCTACTACCCCCGACGTGGCATATGCCGTCATCGGATCAAAATCTACATCGTCTTTTCAGGTGTACTAATTTTTTTCTCCGCAGTGTACTTTTCTTCACACAGTCTGCGACGAACGCGTATTCTCA
Organism: Schistocerca cancellata; assembly: GCF_023864275.1. Taxonomy (NCBI): domain Eukaryota; kingdom Metazoa; phylum Arthropoda; class Insecta; order Orthoptera; family Acrididae; genus Schistocerca; species Schistocerca cancellata. Next base: position 204,533,584 of record NC_064629.1, on the reverse strand, counting down.
CTCGGATCAACTATTACGAGAATTTTATTTGTTGTGGGACATCTTGTAAACACTATGAGCTGCACCTGATATGTTTACTTGCCAAACCGGTATTCGGGTGTACAACCCATCGTCAGTGGACTCTGATACAGAAGAACGAACAACTTTGTGAACATCAGTTCCCCAGTCTTCTAGAAGGCTCGAGAAGCTACGTTTGAACCTCCACGTGATACAGCTTCGGCCCACGCCAGCATCACCCCTACTCACCCGGACGTTTCTCTTTTGCGCTCTCCGTAACAATAGCACATATGGTTATCTCGCTCGCGTATTAACTCTGTTGCTTGGTTACATAGAAATCAAACAATAGTTTCGATTTCTACGCGAATTGCATCAATGAAATGAAGTTTTCCACTGTATATATTCAAATCTACTGAAAAACTGTTTAGTCTCGAACTTAGCCTACGTTATTCGTATTATTAAAGTCGGTAATTCGCGTCGGCAGGGAAATGAAATATCATTGTCACGTCTAGTTCGGCATCTGTTTTATAATTTGAAGATGGTCGGTGACGGCCAAAACCACTAATTTCTTTCTGAAATTGTGTGTGATGGCGCCAGGAAATAAATTATTTTCAAAATAAGCATTTGAGCAATCACTGGCGTGTCTAATACGACTGGGATGTTGCTCTCTCCAAACTGTAGGTTTTGTTTCACACTACTGCGTGTAATACCAATCGAGGCAACATAATGATTAAGATACTACACTTGTATTCAGAATGAGTGGCGGTGGAAAGCCTTGCCACCCATAATCACGCAAATTGTCCATTGTTTCTTTAAATAACTTCAGCTAATGCTGGGTGGATTTTTGCAGAAGGCGACGGCAAGTTCGCTGTATAATCCTTTTGTAGCACAGCTAGTGCCATGTGCTTAAATACGGCGATATCAATAGTGTGTGAAACTTTGAACTTACTTCTTAATTCTTCTGTATGTATTGTTGACCCCTTGTGACGTAAAAGAGAAATAAAAAGATAAATCGTACGCTAAAGCCTGATATACTGACTGTCACGCACCTGGCCCAACCAAGATTCCTATCAGCAAACTCGTTTCTTCGAGATCAAGATTCCTTAACCTCAGGACAAGCCTGGGCCTAACTCAGCGACCGCAAATGCTTGACGACTTGGATGGACGCAGAGCAGTGGTTAAATCACTAGACCATTATAAATATCCGGACTGTTATGCCGTGGTCGGTTGATGAATTCTGTGGTGATTCCCAACGTTTCGTCTCCGGCTGCGGGAGACATCTTCAAGGGGGTCCGTAGCTTGATGGAAGGTCCAACACACACACTGGCTCGCTACTGACTGCCGCTAAATTCCGTGTCCGCGCACCCCCGCGCCGCGGCGTGACGTCACGTGTTTTGAAAACGTCAGTGCAATTGGCCGCTGTCCGTCGCCGTCGATCGCCGTTGCCATCACCCAGTAGTGGACGAGTGGTACACATCTTCTTTAACACCGTTTAATTTGACGCCCTCCTCCTTTCGGTTGAAATTATTTGGGTGTTTAGCGATTTCGATTGCCTCCCTGTAGAGCCTTTCGTAATATCCGCTCGTGGCCGCTAGTACTTGCGTCTCTTCGAAACGAATATTGTGGTTCCCTGGCTGGAAAGCATGCTCCGCAACAGCTGATCGTTCCGTTTCTCCTCTTCTACAATTTCCCTTGTGCACTTCCAAACGTTTAGAAACAGTTCTTTTAGTGGTACCCACATAAACATCACCACAGCTGCATGGGATCCTATACACTCCAGATTTTTCCAATGGTTTGCGAGCGTCCTCGGCAGGCCTATGGTATTCCTGTATCTTGCTGGTGGGCTTGTAAATTACGGTAATATTCCGCCCACCAGGAAGATACAGATTTTAATTGGGACATAAAATGCTAATCTTTTGTTTCATTCTGTTAGCATATCAACTGAAGACATGACGGAAATGATAGGGAGTGTCACACAATAGTTGTCCGCGTCCTGCAAATACTACTGTCCAGGCTGGCTTATGTGCCACACTATCTCAAAAAGGTTTTGTGCTATTTAATAGGTTTCTACATGTGTGCCTTTGGTGGCACACACAACATCCAGTCTCTATTCAAGCTCTATCCACACTCGGTGCATCATATCCGTATCAACTGTGGCAGTGGCAGCTACAGTTCTGTTCTTTAAATCATTGTTGTGGTTGACCGGCATTTGGAAGACTCTGTCCTTGACATACCCTAATATAAAGAAATCCATCAATAAAATGTCAGGCGACCTAGGAGGCCAGGGAACTGGCCCACCCTTGCCAACGCAGCAGGCTGTAAACATCTGGTCTAGAACATCTCGCATAGTCCGAGCCCATTGCGATCACACAATGCGATCGACGATCAAACACCACCACACATTCATTTTCGGGCTGTCACGTACTTCTTCTATCACGCCGGCGGTGTAGCCGTGCGGTTCTAGGCGCTTCAGTCGGGAACTGCGTGACCGCTACGGTCGCAGGTTCGAATCCAGCCTCGGGCATGGATGTGTGTGATGTCCTTAGGTTAGTTAGGTTTAAGTAGTTCTAAGTTCTAGGGGACTGATGATCTCAGATGCTAAGTCCCATAGTGCTCAGAGCCATTTGATCTTCCATCACAGTATGCGGTTTGATTGTGCCCCAGATAGTAACTTTGTATTTGCTTACACCCGTGGTATGTTGTCTCCTCAGAAAATGCTAAATTGTTTAGAAAATTTCGTCCTCCTTTAGACAATGCAGAACGGCCACAGCGAATTGCATATGTTGTGGCTTGTCTGGTTTCAATGCGTGCAACAGTAGCAGTCTGTATGGACACCCGCTGCACGGCCATTGTAGCGATACGCAGCTCTTGCGACGCCCTCCGAACAGACTTCTACAGTGAACGTTGATAAGCCAACCATACCCGCTCTCTGTCGGCTTCACTTGTTCCAGATCGACCAGTATGATGCTTCCCATTAACGCTCCCTGCCTGCATAACATACCTGTACCACAGCAATATCGACGTCCGTGGGGCGGTTGTTTCCTATACCGTGTTTCGAAGTTCCTTCGAACCAGCGTGTCCGATTTGGTCTGGATACACCATTCCAAAACTAAACATTTTCTTAAACCGTTCTCATTATGCTTCACTCCCGACCACCTGGAACACACACAAACAAAACTTTTTAAAATAATGTGTCACATAAACGAAACATGGTGTGAATATCTCAATTAGTTTGGGTGTTATAACACATTTAAGTAGTAGTCTACCTTTTGAGACACCCTGTATTTTAACACCTAATACAAATTTAAGTTTTAGGAAGACCATACGTAAGTGAAACGTATGCGGCAAACTCATCAGAAACGAAAATAGTAGGAGCTTCTGAAATGTGGCTGTATTTATGAATGTTAAGGAACAGATGGATAGAACCGATAATTAGTGATGAGGTACTGAGTGAAAATGGAGAGAAAGAAATTTATGACCCAATTTGAATAAAATAATCAAATTTTGTAAATACAGCAGTATACTTATCACCCGAGGCATCAAGAAATCTTCAGTTTGGAAATGAAGGGAAGCAGGGAGGATAAAAACTGTGGACAAAGACCAAGGTTAGAGTACAGTAAACAGTTTCAGATGGATGTAAATTGCTGTAGCTGTGCTAAGAAACTGTGCTGTACAGTCAGCCTTAAGGCTGATGAGTGCTTCACCTCTCTATCCGAACACTGGATCCAGTACCGGAATTGCTGAGCCTCCTCGCTAGATACATGCAGAGGGAGCTGTTCTGCCGGTGAATCTTCGTCTTGTCGAGGCCGGAACACCTCGGTCAGTAGCCCTGGAGAAGAGTACAAATTACGTATGGCAGTCATGTTGTGCAATGGCGGCGAGAGGGAGTTAAACACGAGGACGAGAGGAGATGGTGGCGCCTTTCCGGTCACGTCTGGTCCTCAGCGCGATAATGGCCGCCCACATCCCACGCAGCCTCTGTCCGCGGCCACCCAGGCCTTGCACTGCCGCCTTATCTGCTGCTTACTCAGCCACTAGCAGCAGCTGCCAACACTAACGTAAAATACTCTTCCTTTTCTACATTTACCCTCTGCCTGTACGAGGTGTTGCAGACTTACTTTATTACCTCTTTCATGGAAAACGGTACGTCCGAAGTTGTTTCAGGTAAAATGAATGATAGGTAAACCACTGAGGACGAACTGAGTGATCGTTATTACATTCCCTGAAATTTTCTGGAAACTGGAGAAGAAATCTACTTAATTTAAAATAGGAAGATGATACGAAATTACAATCTTTGTATTGAACTCGTTAATGCTAAACACAAAATCTTCCTGAAACTGAACGCTAGAACAACACTTAAGGAAAGAAATAGAAATTTAGTATGGTAAATGTAAATGTCGAGTGACTAGGGCCTCCCGTCGGGTAGACCGTTCGCCTGGTGCAAGTCTTTCGATTTGACGCCACTTCGGCGACTTGCACGTCGATGGGGATAAAATGATGATGATGATTAGGACAACACAACACCCAGTTCCTGAGCGAAGGAGATCTCCAACCCAGCCGGGAATCGAACCCGGGCCCTTAGGATTGACATTCTGTCGCGCTGACCACTCAGCTACCGGGGGCGGACATTTTGTGTGGTAATCGATTTCACTAAAGCCTACGTTTTTAACTTCTTGTGAGGAAAATATTTTTAGTGTTTATTTCATACAACCACGTGTTTTTGCACTTTAACATGGAAATTACTTGATTTTTAAATTGCGAGTAATCTTTTTGTTTGCCAATCATTAAAAGATAATGGATTTGTTTGTCGTTGTCAAAGTATGCTGGGCTCATTACTCCTAAGGGTCCAAAGTTATTTTAAATAAAACATCCTGGTCAGTGGGTCGTAAGATGAGGATCATGATTTACTCACCATAACTGTTTTTACGGAGACATAGCAAAGACTCAGCATTTCAGCAGAGTCCTCGAATAAGAGATGAATGATGGACCGAATACTGAAAGCGAGCTACTAACGCAGAACTATTTATAAGTGCACAAATGCGTTATTTGGAACTTATGTTAAACAACATGATCCTATAATGTAAAATTCAAGCTATTTAAAACAGCAAAAATGTTTCTTTAAAACGATAAGTGAATGAAAACAATATTTATCTCACATCATTGTAACCGTATCTTTAACTTCACTGATTATCGAACAAAAATTATGTTCCTTTTCTTGTGCGTTCTTCATTATATCCAAGAATCAGTATAATACGCCATAAAACGTCCCAGACCAACATTGTTCAGTTATCTCAGCTGTTTTCATCAAACGAATTCCAGACCAGATTCCTACTCAGACTTATTTGTTGACTACATTCCTGAAAATTGCCATTCTTACAGTTTTAAGTTCAGAAGATTTTTACTTCAGTTTGTATAAACGTTTAGGCAATTTGATCCTTAATGGTTCGCCAAAGACATACATTATCCGAAAATAAACAGCTGTTTTAATATCCCTGTGTGTCAGCGCGATGCAAGGTTGACTAAATCGCCAGACCTGCACAGGTATTGTGTTCGATCAACGGCAACAGTGTGCGATGTAATAGTGATATACAGAGAACTCTGCAGACAAATAGGAAGCACTTTTCCAGAATCCCAGATTAGTGCTTTACCCATGAACGAATAATATTATCGCCATTTGCTATCCGTTATATTTACCTAAGTTTTTATATCAGACGGGTTATAAAATTAGAAAGAAAAATCACTGATTAATTAAGTAGTCCTTTTACAGAAGCTAAATGAAGAGGGCCATTTCTCTTGGCTAAAATCGGTAGAAGAAAGTTGCACAGCCTATTATCAAAATCTACGTCCATGAAGAAGCCAGGGTAGCAGTATACGCCTAACAATCCAGCCAAAACAATATGGAAAAAATAAAAAAAATCGCATATAGCAATTTGAGACATCGTGCAGGGTAGGGTTTCTAATGCGATTCAAATGGTTCAAATGGCTCTGAGCACTATGGGACTTAACATCTATGGTCATCAGTCCCCTAGAACTTAGAACTACTTAAACCTAACTAACCTAAGGACATCACACACATCCATGCCCGAGGCAGGATTCGAACCTGCGACCGTAGCAGTCTCGCGGTTCCGGACTGCGCGCCTAGAACCGCTAGACCACCGCGGCCGGCAATGCGATTCAGTGTATAGCCGTGATGGATGTGGATAAGTAACAAGGAGTCCGAGTGTAGAGGTACCATATCTGTTCTGCAGCTATACATAACAGTGGACGCTGAGAATCGAAATCTAGTTTCTATGATTACGAGGTCAGGAAGATTAAACATAAGTATTTCTGTTGTTACGCAGTTGGACAATTCTCTGTTTCTTCTTACTGTTTGACTTTGTTGGTTTGTTGTGCTTGGATCATCTAACCGCAAATTTAATCATTTATCGCTGACAAATTTCTCTACACGTCCTCCAACTGTGGATTCCTTTTGACAGTACTTTATGGCTGCCACAGTTATCGCAAGAGTTCGAGCGGCTTCTTCAGAGGATAACTTTGCAGTTAGTAAACATGTTTGCTGTATATTGTGAACTGCCTTCATAGAATCAGTCCTTGCTACACAGAACTTTTCCAAGCGAATGTTTAAATCCCGTGTTGTCGAGCTTATGGCACCAAGTCACTAGCCCCGTGCACATCGACTTCATTAGCTGCTGTGCTGGAGGTACAGAGTTTCTATTGCGAATGTTATGCGACAGGCTCAAATGGCTCTAAGCACTATGGGACTTGACATCTGAGGTCATCAGTCCCCTATATTTCGAATTACTTAAACCTAACTAACATAAGGACATCACACACACCCATGCCCGAGGCAGGATTCGAACCTGCGACCGTAGCAGCAGCGCTACGCGACAGGGCTATCGTCAGACAATGCACGTGCTGACCATCGACGCGACTGTCGAGCCCGGGCTGATCACGGCGAGATCGTGTCTCTCCGAGGCACGAGTCTTCGCATCTCCGAGGTCGTGCAAGCACTGGGTTTCTCACGTGCCGTCCGGTCACGAGAGTAGCGTAAGTACACTGCCGAGAACAACGAAATGTTAATCAGAGTACTCGCCACCGGATGCGGTGGATATTTACAGCCGATACACAGGCAATAGAGCAGCCAGTCACTTGTGGGCTCAATGACGATTAGCAACAATCGGTGAGCTCTCCTATCATCCTGATCAACTTTCTCGGTGTGGGGCAAAGAATCGCCTTCACTGGCTAAACCCCTCTCCAACGGACATCCTTAGCCGCAGAGAATGGCATGGACGGAGAAATACAGCCATTAGACGCTCGTAGCCGTAAGATTGGATTGGATAGTTTGGGGGGAAGAGACCAAACAGCGAGGTCATCGGTCTCATCGGATTAGGGAAGGATGGGGGAAGGAAGTCGGCCGTGCCCTTTCAAAGGAACCATCCCAGCATTTGCCTGGAGCGATATAGGGAAATCACGGAAAACCTAAATCAGGACGGCCGGACGCGGGATTGAACCGCCGTCCTCCCGAATGCGAGTCCAGTGTGCTACCACTGCGCCACCTCGCTCGGTCTAGCCGTAAGAAGTTATTGATAAGTGGCGGTACACATTAACAAACGCCTTGAGGGCATACTAACTACCCAATAGCTCACGAGATAATGGGATACAAATTTGTTGGGAATGGTCGCAGGTTCTCCACGTATTGGATTATAGCGAACAAAAACGCCCTGGGCAACAAGGTCGTTGACACTGCTGCTAAGGAAGCGGTGACCTCAAGTATAGAAGACTATACACAGATTCTATACCGATCGAGGTGGCACAGTAGTTAGCACAATGGACTCGCATTCGGGAGGACGATTTCCCTAAATCACTTCAGGCAAATGCCGGGATGGTTCCTTTGAAAGGGCAAAGCCGACTGCCTTCCGCATCCTTCCCTACTCCGATGGCAACGATTACCTCGCTGTTTGGTCCCCTCCCCCAAATCAAACAATCAACCAACGCATTCCAGTTGAGGATCTCTTACTGATTTACAGGAAGAGGATCTGGATAGAGTGGAACAAAGACTGGCAAGCTTCCCAGACAACTAAATGGAAATAGTATGCGCAAGTAATTAGATTGGATTGTTTCGGGGAGGAGACCAGACAGCGAGGTCAACGGTCTCATCGGATTAGGGAAGGATAGGGAAGGAAGTCGGCCATACCATTTCAAAGGAACCATCCCGGCATTTACCTGGAGGGATTTAGGGAAATCACTGAAAACCTAAATCAGGATGGTCGGACGCGGGATTGAACCGTCATCCTCCCGAATGCGAGTCCAGTGTGCTAGCCACTGCGCGCAAATAATTCCACTGCTATCAACCACACCTTCTTACCATGCATTTATGTGCTCATGGAAATTTTCAACTCCCGTAACACGGTTGAGCGCCTCCACTACATTCGTATAGTACTATCTCCACTTTGTGTCTGTACCTAAGTGGGAGACACAAATCACACATTTTTTGGCTGCAGCAATCGGTGCAATCTCACATCTAAATTGCTACGGAATGCTGTGAGCGAAAACTGTCAGTTATCAACAACTGTGCCAACATTATTGGCAACCACGGACCTTGCAGCGTCTAAAGAACTTAACTACTTTCTAACGGAAGCGAAAAGAGAGATTTGAACTAACACGAAAACTACACTGAAGCACAAAAGATACTAGTATAGGCACGCGTATTCAAATACGGAGATATGCAAACAGGCAGAATACGACGCTACGGCCGGCAACGCCTACATAAGACAACAAATGTCTGCCGCAGTTGTCAGGTCGGTTACAGCTGCTACAAAGGTAGGTTCAAATGGTTCAAATGGCTCTGAGCACTATGGGACTTAACATATGAGGTCATCAGTCCCCCAGAACTTAGAACTACTTAAACCTAACTGACCTAAGGACATCACACACATCCATGCCTGAGGCAGGATTCGAACCTGCGACCGTAGCAGTCGCCGGTTCCGGACTGAAGCGCCTAGAACTGCTCGGCCACCGCGGCCGGCTACAAAGGCAGGTAATCAGGATTTAAGTGAGTTTGGACGTGATGTTATAGTCGGCGAGCCGGCCTTTGTGGCCGATCGGTTCTAGGCGCTTCAGTCCGGAACCGTGCCGCTGCTACGGTCGCAGGGTCGAATCCTTCCTCGGGCATAGATGTGTCTGATATCCTTAGGTTAGTTAGGTTTAAGTAGTTCTAAGTTCTAGGGGACTGATGACCTCAGATGTTAAGTCCCATAGTGCTTAGAGCCATTTGAACATTTTAGTCGGCGACACAGCATCTTCGACGTAGCGATGAAGTGGGGATTTTCCCGTACGACCATTTCAAAAGTGTACAGTAAGATATCAAAACTCCGAGATCGCTGCGACCGGAAAAAGATCCTGCAAGAACGGGACCAACGACGACTAAAGAGAGTCGTTCAACGTGACATAAGTGCAACCCTTCCGCCGATTGCTGCAGATTTCAGTGCTCGACCGTCCACAAGTGTCAGCGTGAGAATCATACAACGCAACATCGTCGATATGGGCTTTCGGATCCGAAGGCCCAGTCGTGTGCCCTTGATGACTGCACGACGCAAAGCTTAACGCCTCGCCTGGCCCGTCAACACCGACATTGGACTGTTGATGACTGGAAGTATGTTGCCTGGTCGGACGTGTCTCGTTTAAAATTGAATCGAGCGGGTGGAGGTGTACGGGTATGGAGACAACCTCATGAGTCGATAGAACGTGTGTGTCAGCAGGGGACTGTTCAAGCTTCTGGAAGCTCTGTAATGGTGTGGGGCGTGTACAGTTGGAGTGATACGTCTAGATACTACTCTGAGGAGTGATACCTGCGTAAACATCCTGTCTGTCCGCCTGCATCCATTCATGTCCATTGTGCATTCCGACGGACTTGGTCAATTCTAGCAGGACAATGCAACACTCAACACGTCTAGAATTGCAATGGAGTGGCTCCAGGAACTCTCTTCGGAGTTTAAACACTTCCGCTGGCCACCAAGTTCCCCAGACATGAACATTATTGATCATATCTGGGATGCCTTACAACGTGCTGTTCAGAAGAGATCTCCACCCCCTCTTATTCTTAAGGATTTATGGACAGCCCTGTAGGATTCATGGAGTCAGTTCCCTCCAGCAATACTTCAGACATTAATCGAGTCGATGTCGCCTCGTATTGCGGCACTTCTGCGTGTTCGCGGGGGCCCTACACGAAATTAGGCAGGTGTACCAGCTTCTTCGGCTCTTCGGTGTAAATTAATTTCAGAATGTTACTTCAAGCTGTTTTTGTCTTTGTTTTATGTCATCATTAGTGTTTGTATTAGTTAATTTGCTTTTGAATCAACAGCAGCTATCTGTCATTATGATTTACTTACGTACTTGGCTGCATGGGGAATAAGCAAATGCCAATAAATAGAAAACAAAACAAAAAACCGTGCGTCTATAGCAAGGTAGGAGTAACGTCGGCAACCAGTTGAGCTGAGAGAGATTAGCGCAGAAAATAACAGTTTGTTAACACGATTTACTCCCAAAACACCAGCTACCTTAACTAAATCATATTAGCTGAAACTTTCATTAGAAGCTCAGTCCACCCTCAGCTACTCACTTGTATGGTCAACAATTAATTAGTTATCCACATGGAACTTCTCTTTCATCCTACAAGTGCAAAAGATAACATCGTTGAAATTTCGATCACTGAAAATTCAGTGGAATCGGCTCCCCTGCGGACCTCAGTGGCGGGTGGGGTACGTCTCACTGTGTCGAAACGTATGAAATGGTGCTCTTGTGATTAGGAAACTTGATTCACGCAAGAGGACTGAAGTTTGATCTCAGTGTGGACATACAGGATTAACTTTTCAGTTGTATACGTCAACTGTTTAATTCAAATAACAGAATCATTCCTGTGAAAAGGACACGACCAATTTCCTTCGTCATCCTTGTCCGTTCCGAGCTTGTGCTCCGTCTCCAATGACATTGCCGCTGAGGTTCAACCGCGTTATTCCTTCCTTCGATTATGAGGTTGTGACAGTCCCTCTTCCAGCAACAGAGTATCGTTTATCGCCGGAACAACACAGCGTTTACTTTGTTGGCAAAAGGCACACGTCATTTTATTCTCTAAGAACTCAATTAGGAAAAACACGCAGAATTCTCTGAATCCACTTTCGTTTACGACTGTGAAACATATTTTGTGTTCATGTGTGATTACTTTTTTTAAGAAGGAATTACTTCTCTGTAGGAACCAACACAAACGGCAACCACTGATCGTGTCAAATGCAACCAACTCTATTCAGCCATGAGATCCAGATAGTGTGGCACGGGTTGATGCAGGGTTTCTCGATTTCGTAAAACCTTCGACAAGGTTCCGCACTGTCAGCTAGTCAACGGAATATGTGCTTATATAGTACTGAAAGAGGTACGCGATTGTTTTGCTTGTCCGTTCTCGGCGGCCGTGGTGTGCTGTTGAGTTCCGTAGCCTTCTTGACGCAGCGGCCGTGTTTACAGCTAGCACGCTCGCCGCTTCCGTGGTGCAGCTTCGTAATTGTAAGTACAGTGAAAAAAAATGGTTCAAATGGCTCTGAGTACTATGGGACTTAACTTCTGAGGTTATCAGTCGCCTAGAACTTAGAACTAATTAAACCTAACTAACCTAAGGACATCACACACATCCATGCCCGAGGCAGGATTCGAACCTGCGACCGTAGCGGTCACGCGGTTCCAGACTGAAGCGCCTAGAACCGCACGGCAACACCGGCCGGCGAAGTACAGTGAAAATGCCCGTTTCAGGGAAAACAAGTTGAGGTTTAGCAAAGAGAGGAATAGTGTACGTCCATCCCCGTCCTCCTTTTGGAACCTTGCTGGTACATGAAGTAATATTGAATGAAGCCCGCCCGTCTAGCCGCGCGGTCTAACGCACAGTCGGCTTTCGGCCGTGGTCGCGTGCGCACTGGCTCCACGCGCCGGACAGCCCACCGCAGTTGTTTACTTCCGCGTCCCGGTATTTCGTGTCGTGTAGCGTGCATTACTACTGCACCCCATGGCGCACTGTTACCGCCGAGCAACACTTACAGTAACATTCCAAGCCAGACTTGCACGACCACGCGCTTATGAAACTGAACAATTCATTCGCGAAGAGCTACTTCTGAACCCCCAGGAAGTGATAGGTATTCACTTCTCTATCACTGGCAGTATCGTCTGTATTAAAATGACGACGGAGGAAGCATGTGCTGAAGTAGTTCGACAACACGGACACGGACTCAAGTTCAAGCATTCTGACGGGCATATTCGAGAGGTAACGGCAGATCACGCTTGGTTTCGGTCTTCGTACAATTCGGGTCTTTGAGCTCCCTTTCGAAGTGTCACAAGACGCGGTCGTCGAGTCTCGCGGTTCTAGGCGCGCAGTCCGGAACCGCGCGACTGCTACGGTCGCAGGTTCGAATCCTGCCTCGGGCATGGATGTGTGTGATGTCCTTAGGTTAGTTAGGTTCAAAAATGGCTCTGAGCACTATGGGACTCAACATCTTAGGTCATAAGTCCCCTAGAACTTAGAACTACTTAAACCTAACTAACCTAAGGACATCACACACACCCATGCCCGAGGCACGATTCGAACCTGCGACCGTAGCAGTTCGCGGTTCCGGACTGCAGCGCCAGAACCGCACGTCCACCGCGGCCGGCGTTAGTTAGGTTTAAGTAGTTCTAAGTTCTAGGGGACTGATGACCGCAGCTGTTAAGTCCCACAATGCTCAGAGCCATTTTGAGCGGCCGTCGAAGCTTTCCGAGCCTACGGCAATATTGAGGGGCACATCGTGGAAAAATGGCAGACTTTCACGACATACTACGTGTTGAATAGTGTCCGCCAAATCAAAATCGAACTCTCCAAACATGTAACATCCTGTCTGCTGGTAGGTGGCGTGCGAGCCATCGGGTTTAGTATATACCCTCCTTCACACACCATACAGCAGCTTTCTGAATGTTGATTTAGAGCGTCCAGTATGCTTCTCATCAGAGAGAGTAAAAGGAAAAACGTGAGCTCTTCACTTGGCAATAAACCAAAGCTGCAGGGAAGCCCCTGGCGCTCACTACCATTCATTCGAGTTTGTTTTTCCTTGTTACGGTTGAATTGCCACGGCTTGATGGTAGAACACAAGGAAAACTATGGAAGTGGAGCAATGAACTCGGAGACGTATTGGCAGTCGACCTGTGTGGTGACCACGATTTACATGCAATGCAGGAAAAGTTCCCGTGCCGGACGACTCTCCGTAAGTCACAGGAACGATCGCCTTCTACGTGGTACGACAGTAGACAGCCTATTCTCTCCATCACCACGACCATAAGACACAGAAATGTCGCATCCAGAATGCGTTAATAAATTCAGTATCGCTCCCTACTGATTCAGCACACAGGCTGTTTGATCGGTTGAGTCCAATTTGTTGTACTGAACGCCAAATATTCAACAGGAAGGAAACGTAGTTGAGCCGCCCCTGTTTAAACATACACAAACTATTAATCTTTTACAGACAACAACACTCTTCAAAGAGGAGTTGTTTTCTACAGGAAATCATCGTCGTCGAATGACTCAGGAGATGCAGAAAAACTTAGTATTTCCACTTGTTATACTTATTACCTGTTCTCTTTAAATGTTGATAAACGCAATATAATTTACATAAATAATAAAAACAACCAGACGTCACCGGATTAGAAGATTAATAATAATTTTGTGGATCCCGTCACATCGGTTAAATATCTAATACTTTAAAACAACATGAAATGTATCGAAGTCAGAAATTAGTAGGGAGAAAAGTGAATAGAAAACTCGACAGGTTTCCGGAAAACTAATCATCTAAAAAAATGCGCTGAGCGTAACTGTAGTGTACTTTTGCAGTGTTTTAATCTAAAAAAAAATGCATGACAGCAAATATCGAACAAAACCAGAGACGCGCTGCCGGTGTCGCGCCCCATACGAAAGTGTAACGCAGATGCTCACAGAATTTTAAGAGATCACAAAATAAATTATAATATCTGTTGTGTTGGCAGAAGAGCCATACCGTGTTACTAGAGGAGGCCGAAATGCACTCGTTTTAGCTCACGCAGGCTAGCGTCAGGAGGGAAGGACTGTATTGACGTGAGGTCTGGAACATGACAAGGAATTAGAATTCAGAAAGCGGACGTAATTAGTTTGATACTTAACTTTAATCCATTAATGATCAACGTCTTGACGGTACATGATTCACAATATTATCTGTTCAGAATACATTCCTAGTAACTGAATATGGCGCCTTGCTAGGTCGTAGCAAATGACGTAGCTGAAGGCTATGCTAAACTGTCGTCTCGGCACGTGAGAGCGTATGTAGACAGTGAACCATCGATAGCAAAGTCGGCTGTACAACTGGGGCGAGTGCTAGTGAGGCTGTCTAGACTAGACCTGCCGTGTGGCGGCGCTCGGTCTGCAATCACTGATAGTGGCGACACGCGGGTCCGACGTATACTAACGGACCGCGGCCGATTTAAAGGCTACCACCTAACAAGTGTGGTGTCTGGCGGTGACACCACAATATCCCATACGTTTCTGATTTGGCCCCAATCTTTTTTAATTTGCATACAGACGACCTTTCTGAAGCAAATAACTGGAAATTTGTTTACGCTGATGATATTACTCTGCCGGCCAGGGTGGCCGAGCGGTTCTAGGCGCTACAGTCTGGAACCGTCCGACCGCTACCGTCGCAGGTTCGAATCCTGCCTCGGGCATGGATGTATGTGATGTCCTTAGGTTAGTTAGGTTTAACTAGTTCTAAGTTCTAGGGGACTGATGACCTCAGAAGTTAAGTCCCATAGTGCTCAGATCGATCTGAACCATTTGATATTACACTGATCGCTCAGGATCAAAGCTTAGGGAAGCTGAAGCAAAACTAACATCAGACCTGAAGACGTTGAATGAATACTTCAAACGTAACTCTCTCCGACCACATCCTCAAAAGACTGTTGTATCAACTTCCCACATACAAAGTAAACAAGCAAACTATAAACTTACCATCACATTTAGAGATCATACTCTCGAATATTGCAACACTCCAAAATACCAAGACGTGACCTTATACAGGTCTTCGACATGTAAAATCTACGGAATGTCACGCTCTTGATGTTTCACACTCAGTCGCAGAATAGAGTCGTCACATCCGGCTAAACAGCGCTCATACCAAAATAACTGACATACAGATCAGTCAAGCAATCTGCCTCAAAACAGGGTGTATTCGTCCAACAAACACGCAATGGCTACCGGTACTTACGAGGGAAACTCCCCATCGCATCCCCCTCAGATTTAGTAGTAAGGTGGCCCAGCGGATAGCGCGTCAAAACAGAACACAGATCAAGCATGAAAACGGGAAGAAGTCTGAATAGCACCGGCGTCGTGGTTATCTGGGGACGGTGCTGCATAGCGAAGGGATGGGGGGGGGGGGGGAGGTCTCCGTTCAAACCTCCTTCGTGTCCCATTTTTTTTTCATTCACAGAATTATGAACTGTCCGTCCGGTCACTGACGTGTCTATTCGCTATATTCAAATTTGTCTGTGTCGTTGTGTAACGTCCGTTGGCAACAGCAAGGTGTGAGGAAGCGACCTCCTCACGTACGTGTCTCCATTTGTTCTACACAAGTTTCAAATGTTATGACTCTTGCGTTCCGTTTTGGAAGTTTTGCGTCTTGAACTCTTTTGTTGTACCGTACTTCGCACCCGTTTATTTGTTGTTTTCATTTATCTAAGAGGTCTGTGCGGCATCTCGTCTACTCTCACTTTCCATCACATTTACTAACGGCGGTAATACATTCTTACCAAATAACTCATATTCTATAAGTTATGTATAGTATGACAACTGCCAAGACTACAGAAGGAGACAGAAACGTCAGTGACCGGATGGACAGTTCATAATTTTGTGGAAAAAATTGGGGGACAAAGGAGTTTGAATGCGGGTCTCTCGTTTCGCAATCCGACACCGTGACCACACAACCACGACGTTGTGAGCCTTGCAATTTGCTCAGTGGTGCACATGCTCTGGTTGGACCGTTCACCGTTTCTGTTTTTCACAGTTCAGTACACCTTCTTCCTGTTTTCATGTTTGATATGTGTTCAGTTTTCGGCGCGCTGTCCACTGGGTCATTTTACCATTAAATCTGAGGTGGGTGCTATAGAGAGTTTCCCTAGCTAGTAATATTCCACCACCGCCATAAGACGATCACAGTCTTTGCTGAACCTGTGGACAAGAATAAAATACAACCCAGACTTACCAACGATTCAGAAGTTTCATCTTTACAACCCCAGCAACTGAGGTCGCAAGAAAACCATCGTGGAGCACGGGAATCAACCTGTGCGACAGTAACTTCAATATGCAAGCAGCCGGGAACAATCAATGGCAGGAGCAATCTTCCACGAAGCATTAGCAATTAATTAAAACTTCCTGGGAGCGACCAGCAGGTTTTCATCTACCCCGAATGGGATCAGAACTGACTGGGGCAGATGTGCAACATCGCTGCACCAACGAAGATTGAAGCGTTCCCATGAATGTGGCTGCGGCGAAGACCAGCGGACAGTAAATTACGTAACAACTGAATGTTCCCTCAGAGCAATCAAAGATACACTGAAAGACCATCACAATTTGTCTTCAGAAGGTTCTGACTGGATTTATAACTGGAGACAGAGCTATAGACTATTACGATCTTCAGATTGTGTGTCTCTGTATAGAAATGTACACATTTGCTGTAAATAATTTTCTGTATTTCTCTGTCATCATACGAAAAATAAATAAAGGAATTTTAATGTAAATATTTTGAAAAGAAAGGCTGTGTTGTTCGTGTGAAACCCTGTGGGATAAAGTCCGTGAACCGGTATTCGAGGTATAACGCGCAAACATACTCCTACCTCCAACATATGTTCGCCTATGGACCATGAGAAGGGATTAACAGAGATCAGAGTGTGTTCGGAGACATACAGACATTCATTTTTACTCGGCACACACGGGAATGAAATACGCTTGAAGTCTTATGTTCATGCATTTGGATACGTATATGCAAATGTTAGATAGTTTTCCAATGGTCGTTCTAAAAATGGTGAATATACTGCCTCCAAAAGTAGAATGTCTGCCGTCAGGATCATTCGAAAGGAAAATTGTGCAGGTCCTGAAACAGCATCCAGTATATCCTACTGGAGAATTTTTCGACACTAACCAAAGTGAAAGGACAAAATAATATTGTTTTCATGTCTAATATGTGTCCATTTTGTGAACAATTTTCTTTATATGTTATACAAACAGCTGTAAATAACTCATATGTCTGCACGTAATTTTGACACAGGCTGTCCAGCTCAGATCTAGCAATAAAGTGATAGATATTAGCGTTCTTCCGACAGCGAGGTAACTAGAGGCAACATACACCAGGGTATATGAGTAGTCTAACAAATTTTCCGTGGTCCGTCACTGAAAAATGTAATGATCTCTTGAACGTAAATGACATTTTATGTACCGAGTCGTACAAAGTGAGGCAGAAAATTCTGACACATTATATTTGTATTTCACCAAAAGGATTAAATTCGCCCTCGGCTGTCATATTTTAGATATTTTAAATTTCCTAAATAACTTTAATTTAAAGTGGAGAATTTCCTTTAAAAAGGCAACTAGATTTGTTCCACATCGTTGTTCAACTGAGCTGTTACTCTGCGTGTAATGGCTTCGACGTCGGCGAAACGTTGAACTTTATCTTGCCTTCTGACTGTGGTAAAAAATTACCGCGACCAGAAGTGTTTCATTCCTGAAGAATAATTCATAAAACCACATAATAACCACAGTCACACTGATTGAGTCATGGTACCGTATCGGCATAAATGTGTATTCGAACTGACTATCTGTGCATTTCCTTGAAATAAAGAGGAAATTATCAGTTATTCCGTGTCCAGCCACTAATTTTGTTTTCATTTGGATATATTTGTAGGACCTAAAAGAAACGTCTGGAAGGTCAGTTCAACATAATTATCTGTCTGTTTAATATCGGTTTGTTAATTTCAGGTACGCGACGGGTGAAGTTCAGTTCCTATGGTAAAACCTCTCCAGCAACTTTTTAGCGGACGCCAAACAAATATGATCACGAATTTATCACATTTTTAGATCTAAATCTTAATCTCGCAACTGATGTCGCTGAAAATATCTTATTTGGCAGGACATTCTGCAATTATTACTGCTGTTAAGAGTAGACTTTTCGAATAAAAACGTACAGAAAAGATGAAGCTATTTCTAAACTCAAGAAAATCAACAACGGAGCATTAATTTTATCCGTTTACAATCCGTGCAATTTCATTTCCAGACATTAGAATCTTTCTTTTTCTTCTTTATCCTGTCAAAAATATTGTTGAAAAGCGTCTATGTAGACTTTCACTTGCGAGCGTTGGATATCTGCGAGATATAGAAGTTAACTCTTGCCTTAATATCTAAAATGTCTATCGATGTTTGAGCTACAACGAAAAGGACGAATTCGCACCCCGCTATCAAACGTCCAAATTTCCATCATCAGTTTCAAAGAAAATGATTGCTCAATCCAGTGATATCAATCGGCTCAGATGAAACCAAAAGTAATTTGAATTTTTATGAAAGAACAGAGACCTGACTAGATGACATTTTTCAGCTCTGTGGTACTGGGTACCTTATTTCAAGATGTAACCACGTCAGGTGTGTCCGTGACAACAACCGTATTTAGCAGTCGACTATCATGTTTGGACTTACCTTAGGTGCAGTCATGATTTTTTTTTTTTGCGTTTTAGCGTAATCGTAAGGATCTTGTTACTTGAAGAGAACTGAGTGAGACGCAATTGAAATAGATTTTGCGAGGCAGCGTTCGCCACAGATGTAGATGGTCGCTTCGGCGGGCTTGGTGCGGACGGGTAGGGCCCGCACCCCGAGCGCTATTTTGGGCGTCTTGAACACAGCCCCACCTTCCTAGCACCAAGAGGTGGCGCACGCGCCATCTGTGAGGCAACACACGAAGTCTGGCATCTCCACGTAATTTGAGATGTTCTGACGAAAGAGCGCCCGTGTCGCCGGGGTTACCTCTGACTAAATATCCAGGTGAAAAGAACATTGCCACACGGGTGACTCCTTACATATTCGGCGCAGTAATAACAATGAACTGAAAAATAATTGTTATTAGAATTGTAATCAATGTTTCTGCTAAACATGGTAATAGTAAATGCCTAATAACTATCGGTTCTTTTTCATCATTTTTCATTTATGTCCCAAAGTGGATTTAGTTCCGACACCAGAGTTACATATTACAGCGAATTCAGCGTAGATTTGAGTGATCGTAGACCCTAAGCACTACAGGGCACATCGTCCGAGGAATGTTGTTTGCACTGTCCTGAAACTGGGGAGGAGACTGCTTAGACGAGATGACCCTTCCTTAAATATGAATTTACTTCTCAACGAGAGGACATAAATGTTGCTTAACTATATTCGTAAAGATTTTACCGAAAACATATAAAAACATCTAAATATGACTGTCTGAAGGAAAGGCATGTTCTATTACTCGTTCGCTAAACATGATGTCTACCTAACATGCTCTGTATTGCTCTTAAATTAATTTCTTAGTTGGAGTGTTTTGCTTCTCACATTACGCATAAAATCAAAATGGTGATATAGGGGGAGGGGGATATTTTGTCTTCTATGATGCTCTCCTTGATCAGACGGTCAGTTACTTCATTATTATTTTGTACCAAGAGAAGTGATTATCTAAACTTTTTCGTTGTTAAAAGATGGAATTCATTTAGTTACATACTATGGATATGCATTTGTTTCCGTAGTTAAGGTATATATCTCGTTTCTGTGGTTGTCATAATATTGACTCACGCAAAATTAACATTTCGCTAAGTATCACATTACAATGTTTTGTTTTATTTGATTTACTGCCTGATCCATGTAACAGAATGCAGAATCTGATGTTTATAGTCGAATTCCTCGTTAATATAAATATGTGAGTGATGACATAGATTATAATCTCATTCTAAATATTCGATCTTATAGAGCGCGAGGAGAAATTTAGAATCAACAATAGTCATTCATCATTAATATAATTCTCATTTATTCTTCAGTGTCAGCTGCAAATTTTTAATTACATATTTCGATCTCCCTATCTCATCTTCAAATCTAAAACAAAATGAAACTAAACACGTACCGTTTAAAATTTTACTATATGTAGAAAAGAATCGTACATAAAGTAGGATTTACCTAAGTAGTTGTGTCAGCAGTTTGTCTTTTTTCTGTCAAAATCTCATCGATTAATGCGTTTTACAATTGCTGCCAATGTTTTAAATCGGTGTCTGTTGGAGATAGTGGAGAGAGTAGAGGTAAAGGGGGCAAGAGGGGAAAGGGGAAAACTGGAGCGAGGGTAACTGGGAGAGGGGAAAGGAAACGGCGAGGGAAGTGGTAGGGATATCATGAGTATGACGAGAGGATCTTACGCTAAAATTATAAAAAAGTATAATTATGTAAAAATTCTTGTTATAATATTAATAGTGTAGCACAGTGTTAAACGGCATAAAATAATAAAATCGTAAAACAGAGAGAAGGGGACTGAGAGCGAGGAAAGAAGACAGAGACAGGGGTGGAAGAGAGAGTGTGGTAGGGATGTTATGTGTTTGACAAAACAGGGTCTTATAGCAAAAGTGGAAAAAGTCAATTATGTAAAAATTTTCCGTTAAAATATTAGAAGTGTAGACCAATGATTGTGTAAGACTGTAAAAGGCATAAAATAGGAACTTATAAAAATGGAAATATATTACCTAAAACACTAAAAGCGTGAAAAATTGGATGTATAATACCATGAGGAGCTTGCTCTGAAAGTACAATAAATCAAACTGTATAAAAATTATCGTTAAAATATTAACAGTATAGAACAATGGAGGTATAAACAGCAAAAGATGTAAAGATAATAAAATTATAGAAGTGGAAATATGCAGAGTACCTAGAACTGAATTATTATTAAATATTAAAGAAAACTTGAAAGTATAAAACTATGAAAAGTATAAAACGATAAAGTATAAAAGTGAAACTACGTGAAGCAGCTAAAGTTACAAGGAACAGGTTGTGTCAGTTATGGCTAGTTGCATTTGCTTCTGCTTGGTGGCATCGTGCGGCGCACAGTTTTACAGTATGCAGGAAAGCTAGTCTGCATGTCGACTTGCCGCTGGAACCGTGCGTGAGCCGATGCGCCGCCACTGTCTTTCCATCCTGAGTGGTGCTATTGCTATCACACGTACGATGCGTCGAGGTGGACGATTAGAAGAGGCCTTCGAAGTTTCAAAAAATGCACTGTTGATAAAGTCGCTCTGCTGATTTAATGTGTTGCCAGTCTTTCTTAAACGGTGTGTAAAAATCTTCCTTCCTTCCAACATTGTGAGAAAGTGTCCGTTAGGTTCATTGTGCAGCACATCTAAATGCTTATCAGTGGTTTCAGCAGCGTGCTTCGATGTTAGAAGATGTTCACCAGACGCTGTTTTATTATTGTGATTTGAAGCGTGCTCTTCGAATCGTATTTCAAACGTCCTGCCTGTTTGACCTACGTTATGTTTTAGCCAGTTCCCTCACTATTTTATACGAGTATACACCTGCTGCCACGAAATTCGAGGCTTTTTCATTCACGCCGTGCCTCAGTCTATCACTAGCAAAACGTATTTTGCGAGCTGACGTTTTGGTATTTACCGACCGAAAAAGCAGAGGTCGCACCTGACAGGACAATGATGCAATTCGGTACTGCTTCACATGCCATACGGGTAGCTGTAATTGTGGTTTAGTCTTTGAAATTCTTTTTGAGAATGATTCGGACTATGAGTGGTTTCTCTTAGGGATCCATTTTACATTTTATCTGCGCATAAGCATACGTTCATCACATTCAGTCTGAAGGCAGTATACTGCTGTGCTTATGGGCAGACACACACACAGTGCCTGGCTGACTTTATTATCACAACGCATATCGCCTTTTGTTTAAGAGATTTTCAGTGGTTGTCATGCAATCTTACAAGATTTTTTGGTTTACATACATTAATTACAGATATAAAGCAGACCAGATCTAAGTGTACTCACAATTGACTTCACATGTCGTGACAAATTTCTTGTTTTTATGTGCCTTACGTTATGTCAAATTAACTGTAAATACAGTTTCATTTTGCGTAAAAGACGAATTGTGATCTGTAAATTAGCAGACACCTTCTACCCATTGTTTAAATTTAGATACAGTGCTTTAGAGATTTTGCGTCACCATCGTGCGACAATTTGTGTACCTAGTTGAAAAACAGTGCTCTCAAGAAAGCAACAAAGTCTAACTATAAAAATTTAGTCGCTGATTACGATGTGTTTGTTTCTTTATAGTTTTAACATACGTTTATAGATGCAGCCTGTGTAAATATCGTTAAGTCTCAAGTTATGAACTGCTTTAAATCTGTAGTTAAAAGCTTAGCCTTCCTACCGATTGTCCTGTAGTCAATGGGTTCTCTTTTACTTCATGATTTTGCAATTACTTACTTCAAACTTTTTTGCTGGACACTTTTTCTGCCGTCACAGTCGTAAATCATTATTAGGGGAGACAGTCGTCTGTGCAGTCTCTTTGGGAATCGTGTAATTAAAATTCTCAGTTCATGTGTGTAAAACAAAACTACTCTCATCTGTATAAATAAAAATGAATGTTTCTATCCTAAACCATTCATTCGATTGCGATAACTTTGGTGAGTTGTTTCCGTACGCCTGCGAAGTTTCCTAGCTTCCCCCCCCCCCCCCCCCCCCCTCCACTCTCCCAAAGAAAGCATACGACACATAGTTCAGGACATATTAGGACATAAACAATGAGATGCCACCGCGCGAAAGTACCCAGAAGTACGCAGCTACTATTTGAGAATAGAAGTACTTAGCGACTGGCAACAAATTTTACATAATTTCGAACACTTACGAAGTTTTTTTAGCACTGACTCCCCACAAAACGATGAAAGGAAGGAAGTTACCGCTTACTACGTTTTCGCTGTACATGGCGTAAAACTTCCGCATCTGGCAGACGAGTTGTCTTTATCATTTATCAGCTTATGATTAGAATATTACCTCGGAATCTGAATTTGCAACAACAGTATAACGGAAAATGTGTGTTGTTAATGGGGAAATGTTTAAGTGACTGCTGCGGGAGATAGCTACCACAGCTAACTTGTTGAGTAGCACCAAATCGATTGCTCGGTGAATGCGAGTGGCTTTGCTGGTCACGGTTTGGGTGTCGCGCGCCAGCTAGCTCCGTGGCCAGCTTGCATGTGAACTTGCAGTTGTCTGGGTGGGCGCTGCTCTTGGCATCGGCTCTGCGGCCAGACTTGGCCGCCCGTGCGGCAGCGACAGCTGTTCGCTGGCAACTGGCACCCTTCTCTTCTCGTCACAACACCACCACGTGCTACCAAATATTTTCTTTTACCGCAGTTTCCTTTCCGCAAGCTGCTTTATCATAACAGAGTGGTATCTTAAATCGCTGGACGATGTTTTCAGATTACGTCTAAGGAGCATTTTAACGTTAACAAGCCCAAATCAGCATTGTCTATGCACTTAACATTAAGTTATTCCAAGCTAGGGAATATTAAGGAGGATCTTCCTATACTTCATGTCTTTCGGAAAGGTTCAAATGGCTCTGAGCACTATGGGACTTAACATCTTAGGTCATCAGTCCCCTAGAACTTAGAACTACTTAAACCTAACTAACCTAAGGACATCACACACATCCATGCCCGAGGCAGGATTCGAACCTGCGACCGTAGCAGTCCCGCGGTTCCGGACAGCAGCGCCTAGAACCGCATGGCCACCGCGGCCGGCCTTTCGGAAAGGCTTCACTTTAAACATTCAGGAAGAGATCGAGATTTTCTAATGTACTGGGTGATCAAAAAGTCAGTATAAATTTGAAAACTGAATAAATCACGGAATAATGTAGATAGAGAGGTACAAATTGGCACACATGCTTAGAATGACATGGGATTTCATTAGAACCAAAAACATACAAAAGTTCAAAAAATGTCCGACAGATGGCGCTTCATCTGATCAGAATAGCAATAGTTAGCATAACAAAACAAGACAAAGCAAAGATGATGTTCTTTACAGGAAATTCTCAATATGTCCACCATCATTCCTCAACAATAGCTGTAGTCGAGGAATAATGTTGTGAACAGCACTGTAAAGCATGTCCGAAGTTATGGTGAGGCATTGGAGTCGGATGTTATCTTTCAGCTTCCCTAGAGATGTTGGTCGATCACGATACACTTGCGACATCAGGTAACCCCAAAGCCAATAATCGCACGGACTGAGGTCTGGGGACCTGGGAGGCCAAGCATGATGAAAGTGGCGGCTGAGCAGACGATCATCACCAAACGACGCGCGTAAGAGATCTTTCACGCGTCTAGTAATATGGGGTGGAGCGCCATCCTGCATAAACATCGTACGTTCCTGCAGGTGTTTATCAGCCAGGCTGGGGATGATGCGATTCTGTAACATATCGGCTTTCCTCTCACCCGTCACGGTAGCAATCACAGACGTTTTGCTGTCCAGCGCCATCTGTCTGACATTTTGTGAACCTTGACCTTCTTTTGTTCTAATAAAATCCCATGTCATTCCAAGCATGTGTTTCAATTTTTACCTCTCTATCTACATTATTCCGTGGTTTATTAAGTTTTCAAATTTATACCGACGTTTTGATCACCCGGTTGATTGAACTGTCCTGATACTGGTCTTACGAGTATGATGAGCTCAAGCATAAAAGTTCTCGATTAATTTTGTACAATGCTTTCAGTAGTCCGTTTCAGATGTGGCTTACTGTCTTCTCTGCTCCAATTTCATAACCCTGCTACGGCCCCTTAATGTGCGTTGTGTACCCCTTTTTTCTAATTGAAGAAACATCAGATAGATCATTATTACAAAAAATGGTCTTTGATTTTTCATTGCTTAAATTTTTAAAAATTGTTTAAATTTTTTAAAATCTTTTAAATGTTTTAGCTTTTAATTTCACTGGTTCACGACCTGCCATTTGTTGCGTTTGGGCTTTCCTCCAATTGAGTACAGATTTTGGCACTTTTTTTTGTATTTCGGCTGATGGTATTATTTATGCATTCCATGGTATGTGTCTGTTGCTCTGTTGCACTTATTCTTTTATTAGTCATGCTGCTTTTTCCTATTTGCTTGTTCAGGCGAATATCTCTCGTTCTGGACTGCCATTACTTCCGGTTATTACCTATATTTCTTCCGCATTCTTTTTTTGGCATTCGCACGTGCTTGTACTTTAGTTCCTCTTCACACCGTATTATGCGCCTCCCTTTCATGGTGTTTACCACGACCAGAGCCCGCAGCGTTACTTCTCAGTTCTCTTGACGTAGCCACACGGCTCACACAGGCACGCTGCATCAGCGTGATGGCCTCGAATGTTAGCGATATTTTCTCGTGGTTCGGTATATCAGGTTTACGGTTGATGTGCGCTTTCTCCGGCGCAGTGTCGTTACTTAGTTTAACTTTGGTCTAGTCCGCAACTTCCACCTAATGTCCTAATTGTTTTATTTTTGTGGGATCCATGCATTCCCTTGGTAATTTTGGAACAAGAAGCATTTTCCGAGAACGCGCTTGAAAACTAGGGTTCATTTCTGCCACAATTTGAGATGCTATTACGACAGTCCACCTACGGTAGATGTTTACCTACTTATAGCTTGGACATGAACATGACGTCCTACTACTGCTAGGCAGGCTATTTCTAAAAATTTCATCTGATTTTCTGTAGTTTCTGAATTTAATCTTTAATTTTCTAAAATTTTTAGTTGTTTAAAGGAGCAGGTTACAACTATTGTTTTACTTTAGATTTGAGATGCATTTGATGATGAAGCTAAGTCCCCGAAACCATAGTAGTGTACAGCAATTTCAGTCGTGTAAGACATCGGTCAATAAAAGCATTGTACAACTGTGGCGGATTTGTGTAGGAAGACCTTTATTCTGTTTCAGATCAAAACCGGCCTTCTCCTTCGAAATGCAGATGGTTATCTGATACTGTAATGTAGAACGCATTTATGGTTTCCCTGAAATGGTTACCTCAGATTACCTGCCTCCAACTTGTAAAATCCTAGCTTGTGCTCTGTCTCAAATAATACCAAAGTCGACTTTCTGTTAAAGCATAATATATTTGCATATAAAATACAACACGTGGCAGTGGTGGTCGAGCGGTTAGAGAGCCCACTCTGGCCCTGCAGGTCCTGGTATCAATCCCTAGTAGGAATGGGGATTTTTCATCGTTCCAGTCCCTGTAGTTCGGCGCTAGGTTCACTTATCATATGGGTACCGGGGATCGTTCACGGAAGGAGAGATGCTGTCGGGTGATAGGTTCGCTATTTTCACTCCTAGTGATGCGGTCAGGGAAGACTGCCCCGTACTCCCCCCCCCCCCCTACAGTCCAGTCAGTAGCGACAGGGCTTGCACCAAAGATTTTACCCTTAAACTACAACAAACAGACGTCGTTTATGTGGTCTTCAATCCGAAGACTGTTATGATGCAGCTCTACATCCTACCTTTACACTGTGCAAACTTCTTCATCTATACATATCCATATTCAAATCTACATCTATAGTGCACAAGCCACATTAAGGTGTGTGGTGGAGGGTACTACAAATATCTTTGCACCTCTTCGCTGTTTCATTCCCGAATAGTGCGCGGTGAGAAAAATTGTCGGTAAACCTCAGTTTTATAATGAAATTGCCGGCCGGAGTGTCCGATCGGTTCTAGGCGCTACAGTCTGGAACCGCGCGACCGCTATGGTCGAAGGTTCGAATCCTGCCTCGGGCATGGGTGTGTGTGATGTCCTTAGGTTAGTTAGGTTTTAGTAGTTCTAAGTTCTAGAGGACTGATGACCTCAGCAGTTAAGTCCCATACTGCTCAGAGCGATTTCAACCATTTGTAATGAAACTAGTCTGACTTCATCATGTTCTATGTACCAAGCGTAATTTCCGATACAAAATGTTTTATCACGCATTTTTCCGATACCCTTTCTTAATTCTCGTAGATTTTGTAAATATTTCTTATTAAAAAAGTCTTGATTGTTCGGATGGACGTAAATGTCAGAGAGGTATGTAAGCATGGAGGAATTTAATAATCTTTGAGCAGTGAGTTGTTATCTTTGTATTTAAGGATCTAGGGACTGTCAGTGGGTAAAATAAGTTAGTTGCTGGGGAGCAGTTTATCGAGAGCAGCTGCGTATGGCCGCATGTGGTCAACGTTGGGTGGGTGTTGCCCATTATGTCTAAATAATAATGCTCGAAAGTATCTTTTTTATAACTGTGAACCACAAAGAAAAAGTTTTGTTTAAAAATTGTGAAAATATTTCAAGAAAATATCAAAAAGTTGAAAACTGCAACGTGTTCATTGCTTTCATTAGAATTGGCATAAGATAAAACCCGTGAAATCCTGCACATCCAAATCCTTTATCAATATTCTACAAGAAAGCGAGAAAGACGATCCGTAGGAGTGAACGACGTGAAACGTCTAAGAAGAAGAATTTCACCGGCTAAGTACCAATTATTTTGATCAATCAACATTTCTGATCGTTCCACTCTGTTTGTTCAGTGTGCTCTTACGGGGGACGAAGTGTATGTCCTGCAAATCAGCAGAGACAGAAATTAAATAATTAATTTAATCGGTAATTATAGTGTGGGGGTCCTAGTATTAACACTAATTTCTCGGATTTTCTCGTTGTGGTCTTTTCGCGGGACTTACTTGGTAGGAAGTAATGTTACCCGACTCTCCCCAGAATGTACTCTCTCGGAATTTCAATAGTACACATCTCCTTGAGTGCACAGCGCCCGTCTTGCAGTGTCTGCCTCTGGAAATTGTTGAGCATCTCCACATCTCCACAGTGCTCTCATTTCAACTACAACAATCCTTTGTCGAAATACATCGCTCTTCGTTGAGTCTTCTCTAACTCTCATATCAATAAACCTGTTACGGGTCGCATACTGATGAGCAATATTCAAGAATCTGTCGAACAAGTGATTTGTAAGCCACTCCCTTCGTGGGTGAATCACGTTTGCTCGAGGTTGTTCTCACGAGTCTCAGCATAGCATTTGCTTTTCCTACAATTTTTGTTAAGTGGTCATTCCACTTTAAGTCGTTCCGGACGGTCACTCCTAGATATTTTAAGGTAGTTAGTTTCCAAAAATGTCACCAATATTGTAATTTACATTAGTGGATTTCTTCACCTGTTTATGAGCAACAAGTTACAGTTACTTATGTTCTGGGGTAGCTGGTAGACCCTGCACCATTGGCCAAACCTCCGCAGAACTTCTTCCAGTTCGCTACAGTTTTCTGGCGCTACTAACTTCTTACAGACACCCGCATCATCTGCGAGCAGCCTCATGGAACATCCGAGGTCATCCACTAAGATATTTATTTAGCATCTTAGAGCAAATAGAAATACATACGTAATTGCCAAAAAAAAGAAAAAGATATCCAGGTAACATTTTTAATGAACAAACAGGACATGTAAGTACAAAAATATTGAAAACTTCGAAAAATAGTTCTCAGGGACAATTTAGAACCGATGACGGTCTTTAGTTTTACATACGATATAAATGGATTTTCATCAGAGATATAAATTTAATAACAAACGATTCAGCTGACACGTAAATTGATATGGTGAAGTCAAATATAACGAAACAAAACTGGATCAACCCGAAAAATCAAATTTATGATTGCTACACCAAGACGAAATGCAAATGATAAACGGGTATTCACTGGACAAATATATTATACTAGAACTGACTTGTGATTACATTTTAACACAGTTTGGGTGCATAGATCCTGAGTAATCATAACCCAAAACAACCACCTCTGGCCGTAATAACGGCCTTGATACACCTGGGCACTGAGTCAAACAGAGCTCGGATGGCGTGTACAGGTACAGCTGCCATGCAGCTTCAACACGATACCACAGTTCATCAAGAGTAGTGACTGGCGTATTGTGACGAGCTCGGCCACCATTGACCAGACGTTTTCAGTTGGTGACAGATCTGGAGAATGTGCTGGCCAGGGCAGCAGTCGAACATTTTCTGTATCCAGAAAGGCCCGTACAGGACCTGCAACATGCGGTCGTGCATTATCCTGCTGAAATGCAAGGTTTCGCAGGGATACAATGAAGGGTAGAACCACGGATCGTAACACATCTGAAATGTAACGTCCACTGTTCAAAGTGCCGCCAATGCGAACAAGAGGTGACCGAGACGTGTAACCAATGGCACCCCATACCATCACGCCGGGTAATACGCCAGTATGGCGATGACGAATACACGCTTCCAATGTGAGTTCACCGCGATGTCGCCAAACACAGATGCGATGGTGTAAACACAACCTGGATTCATCCGAAAAAATGACGTTTTGCCATTCGTGCACCCAGGTTCGTCGCTGAGTACACCATCGCAGGCGCTCCTATCTGTGATACAGCGTCAAGGGTAACCACAGCCATGGTCTCCGAGCTGATAGTCCATGCTGCTGCAAACGTCGTCGTACTGTTCGTGCAGATGGTTGTTGTCTTGCTAACGTCCCCATCTGTTGACTCAGGGATCGAGACGTAGCTGCACGATCCGTTACAGCCATGCGAATAAGATGCCTGTCATCTCGACTGCTAGTGATACAAGGCCGTTGGGATCCAGCACAGCGTTCCGTATTACCCTCCTGAACCCACCGAGTCCATATTCTGCTAACAGTCATTGGATCTCAACCAACGCGAGCAGCAATGTCGCGATACGATAAACGGCAATCGCGATAGGGTAAAATCCGACCTTTATCAATGTCGGAAACGCATCACAACAACGTTTCACCAGGCAACGCCGGTCAACTGCTGTCTGTGTATGAAAAATCGGTTGGAAACTTTCCTCATGTCAGCACGTTGTAGGTGTCGCCACCGGCGCCAACCTTGTGTGAATGCTCCGAAAAGCTTATCATTTACATATCACAGCATCTTCTTCTTATCGGTTAAATTTCGCGTCTGTAGCACGTCATCTTCGTGGTGTAGCAATTTTAATGGCCAGTAGTGTACGTACAACCAAATATTGTACTGAGAATAGCTTGACTTTATATAGGCATCGCTTTCGAATTAACCGTCACTGAATATCGGTATGGTGAAATAAAACTTAAAAAAATCAACTCTAGTGGATCCTTATTACAACAGAATATGTTTCATAAATACAGAGTGTTTCACGTACAGTGCATGACCAGCTCTGTTTCGGCGTTAGGAGAGAGACCCGTAGAAAGGTCATCACCACCACGAGACTGCTCTGACCCGTGCTCTAGCAATGCAGTTAAGAGAAACCGTGCAAAGAACTCCGAGAGAATCTTTGTCCTATTTAGCATTTCAGACAGGTTTCTCAGTCGCATTTGCTTGCACGGCTGTGTGGAAACTCAAACTCAAACCTCAGCGTTGGAGAATCGACTGACCAGTTGACACAGTGTTGCTCGACGTCACTACTGCAACTGGGTGTAGCAGACTCTGCATGGTGGAGAGGCTGATCCTGAAACGCCCTTTGTCTCTGATAAAGCGTGGCTGTATACAGGTATATGCGGATAGGTGAACTCGTGGAACAACCG
Source organism: Schistocerca cancellata (assembly GCF_023864275.1). NCBI lineage: Eukaryota > Metazoa > Arthropoda > Insecta > Orthoptera > Acrididae > Schistocerca > Schistocerca cancellata. The sequence continues at coordinate 204,502,929 of NC_064629.1, read as the reverse complement.
ACATAGGAGTTCTGAAACTCCTCATGAGCTACATCAAGAGCCTCTGCGCGATGTGAAAAAAGGATTTGGTGTGCAGGTAGTGTAACAAAAATTACTGGACACATCTTTTCCACCAAACCATAAGTCCTTATAAGCATGTGAATAAAATAGCGCAACTTTTCTTCGGAGAGCAAACAACTAAAGAAAACACCGACGGCTATTCCAAGTAGTACAATGCACAGACGATGTGTCTGTGACAGTATCACATGGTGTTTATGATGACAGAAACCAGGCCTTTGCCACTGCCTTGTCATTCCACAGATTCTGCTATTGTGACATCGATTCCTGGAAGTTCCAACTCTAGCATTTCCCCACCTTCCAGTCAAGCGGTGTGCAATGAGTTGTTAAGGCAAAGTTTCGCCTTCCTGCAGAAATTCTCAGCGTTTGTGCTCTAAAATGTCCATGCGCCAAATTTTTTACAGGTCGCATAATATATCGCAATGTACTGAGTAGGGCGGGGTGCCTATTATTTATTGTTTGCTTGTTTATAGGCTTTACCAATAAAATAAATTATCGAATGCTAAATTTAACTTTTACTTTTCTTTACATTGGTATCTGTCCACTTCCCTGAATTCAGAACAGTGTAAAAGCCCAGAACAGACTTATACTGTGCTTTATGCAGCAGCTATACAGCTAGTCTGGGTAACACAAGGGATGCCCTCATCTTCAGATCAGCACAGTGATGGTCTTTCCAGTTAATCACATTTCTGATGTAACAGAACTACCGGTAATCAGGAAGAATGTCACGCTATTGGAGAATGAATTAGAAAATGAGCATCTTACGATGCGATTATCACCACACACGAAACGGAGAAAGTATTCCACTCAGTCATATGCCGGGAAACTGTAAACTACAAAGTAAGGTTAGATACATCTTTCTGAGATAGGGAGGATAATCTAATGCTAAAATTGATTTCTGAACTTTCAAATCGTTTGCCTCTCTAGTGTTATCAAATACCTACTTGATTTGCTGCAATTGAGAAGCAGTAAACAGCAGTCTCTATGTTGAATTCATTGTATGCGTCTGAGTCGTTCAAGGGACCTGAGCTTAATTGCAATCACTATTAATAGTCTGCTATCGAAACCTACTCTGATTCTGTAGTTGTCCATAATATTTTATAGTATTACACAGGTACAGCAATAATTTTCTCATAGGGGAGGATCTGTGCAAAATGAAGTTTGTTGGAATGAACATGCCACTTTCTTCACGTACTATACTATCGCTCTTTACAGTAAGTGTTATTCTCTCTTGTGATCTTAAGAGTGTGAAAAATGTGTGTGTGTGTGTGTGTGTGTGTGTGTGTGTGTGTGTGTGTGTGTGTGCGCGTGCGTGCGTGCGCAATAACATTGTCAGTGGAATCAGGGAATTGTACCCGTTATTAATTTGTACCACAGCTACAAAATTCGTACCTCTTGTACTGCCTGGCATTTAGTGATGTTATCGTGAAATACATGCTTCCTTGCGCCATACTGTCAGCTCTGAGTTCTCTGTCTTGAGGCACGAACTATCTGAAGGCAACACTGATTTTGGTGTAGTTTTTATCTAACGTTTTGGGTACATGGTGAAGAGAATTAATATTATAGGTAAGTGGCAACATAATATTTTGTTTATAGATGAATATACGTTAAATAACCTTAGTTTTCGGACAGTCAACAATCTATATTCGTTGTGGTGATACATCTGTAGGAAATTGACAAAGAAGAAATTGCTACGTTGCTTATAATGTACCGTTATAAGTTTCCGATATTGCATTGGAATAACCGAGCGAGGTGGTGCAGTGGTTAGCACACTGGTCTCGCATTCGGGAGGACGACGTTCAATCCCGCGTCCGACCATCCTGATTTAGGTTTTCCGTGATTTCCCTAAATCGCTCCAGGCAAATGCCGGGATGATTCCATTGAAAGGGCACGGCCGATTTCCTTCCCCGTCCTTCCCTAATCCGATGAGACCGATGACCTCGCTGTTTGGTCTCTTCCCCCCAACAACCCAACCCATCGGAATAATTTAAGATTATAGGAGAGCTTTAAAAAATATGTTTAACATTATTAGTTCGGCACTATCTTTAACATCATATGGAGGATTTTTGAAGCATCCTTTATCATAAGTTGTTAACTGAATAATCATTTTGTATCACAGTGCGCCAATATAAAGGCTTTATGAAAAGTTTAGCTGGAAAGAGTAGCATTTAGCTGTTATACTACATATGAATTGAGATTGTGTTTTAAATAAATATGCATGCATATACAATGTGCGTAAGCTAACAATTATGACGCACACTGAAAATAAAAACAAAAATGCAAACGGAGATAGTTTGGTCACAGTAAAGTTTTAAACCGGACTTGAAAATAGATTGGAAGAGCATGTTTTTACATATAAAAATATGGTGTTCGGGTGAAACATGTCGGACGTAAGAAAACTTGCGTTCGTCATTGCAGATAGAAACTGACTGCGCCATAATATTAATGCAGTACAAGGAAAGCTACGCTAAAAGTGGGCTGAAGGACTCCATCCAAGAAATATCGCCAAATCTGAGGAAAATGAAGAAAGTTCCAAGAAAAACGTCAAGGCCTAGCCAAAGAGGCTGTGAGCTGACGAGCAGACAATAAAAAAATGTATTTGAAGCAAAGGAGAAGCACTCTAGAACTACAGCTCCACCTGTGGGAAGGAAGTGTTCTGGATACTCTGTAGGGAAACCACGACAGAAACTCATTCGTAATATACAGAAGAATGGTACTGCGAGTTGTGCGAGGAAGATCGAATGAAACAAATAATTAGATGCATAAAATTCATAATGTGAACTCATCTGTAGGGTGTAGGTGAGCGAAAAGGTATGAAACATTTATATTGCAATGCCAGCAAATAGTGATGGAAGAACAAAAATATGGAACATTTTCTTAAACTTAATCTAATACGTATCTTTAAGCTCAGGGATGTAGTTATAGAGGTGGTAAAATTTATGCACCAACTGATACAAATTAGGAAACCAATGTCCTAATTTGTACCACATGCAGATGTTTAGCAAACTAAGTGTAGCGTGTTTCTTTTTCTCAGAATTTCCATTCTGTAAATAAGATACCAAGAACAACTTCCTGCAATTGATGATGGAGTTGTTTAAATAATTGTATAATTAACTATTTAAGCTATAATGAATAAAATCTCAAAAGTGATATAATTTGGCAATGCTCCCTATTCAGTGTCGTAATTATATTCGATACATTTTCCACCCTTGTTTGAGCATTTTTGTTTTGTTCTGCAGTGGATGACCAGAATATATAAATAAGTTAATATAACTAAAATCAGTTTCACCATTCCAAGTACAGATTATTTGACTAACAGTATATTATGCAGTAAACATACAGACACAGTGAAGTTGGGAGAAAGTAAATAAAGAGAACAAATGGTCATTTCTGTCTACGACTTTATAGTCATTTGATAATCCAGAGCAAGTCGGGAGGATTCTTGAGTTTCAGATCGGAAACAAAACTGGTAACAAGAAGATACAAAAGTTATGTAGCCAAATTCGTAAGAATAACGGCGTAATTTAGCATCTGATACCACTTTCTCACGATCGACGTGGTAGTGCTCGACCCAGAGGCATCTGTTTCCCGTCTTGCTGATAATATTGCCATAATTGTATTGTCAATGAGACGCGAGGTTGCAGCTATCACCAGATCGTTCTCTAGCGTTCTTGTTAAATGCCAAAGCTCTCCACTCAGCGTTATGAGTTTGAGCATAAACACCGTCCGGAGGAAAGAAGATATGGGTAAAACATCCCGTCCACGACGCCGTCATTACAAACGGACCAGAAGTTATGATTGGACAAGGACTGAACAGAAAATCGGCTATGGTCTTTTGAAAAGAACTGTTCCTGCATTCCTTTTAATGGGTTTAGAGAACTCACCGATAACTTAAATGTGAAGGATTTTAAACCGCTTCTCCATGAAGCGAATTCACAACCTTAACCCCTGACGTCCCTGCGCGGTATTTGCAGCCGGATGGTAAGTTCAGTAGCCCCTATCTCAAAAGGGTGCCTTACGGGGCGTTATTAGATGTCACTCTCTCTGACATATCCATCTTCAACAACAAACAGACACAACATAAACGTGCGGGAGCTCTTATTACAGTCACCGAAACGATGCTGTTACATATTTACAGACCACATGGACAAGATTACGGACTGGTGTCCATCCGAAAGGCTCGTACCTGTGCATGAACCACACGAAACGGAAACAAGTCATTATATAATGGTAATCCGAATAGTCAGAAACTAACATTGTATAATGAAACTACAGTGAATAAAGTTCTTACTCAGGCAGCTTGAAGAAGAGAACGCACTATTCTGCATCGAACATATAAAATGATTTTTGGAGGTATACAACTACGGAAATTTTAAATCGGAACTAACGAGCTTCCATCAGGTTAAAACCTAAGAAAAAAATTCTAATTTAGAGTAAAAAAATTATAAGCGGAATTGAAAGTTAGGAAGAAGCATTTCTTAATTCAGTCCATTCGGCACTGCTTTCACAAAAATATTAAAACAACGTATAGGAAAAAATTAGGAGAACAGAAAATAGATGATATGAGGAAATGGAGCTTTTAAGGCATTGGACGTATTAAAATATCCTTGTAGCGATTTGTCAGTGTGTGTGTGTGTGTGTGTGTGTGTGTGTGTGTGTGTGTGTGTATGTCTCATGTTGTACATAAGAATGAGTGCTTCATCAAGTTGTTTGAATGAGGCATTTTATATACCCTTTTCTACTCACAGCAGCAGCGCAAAATGTAGAATAAAAATAATGATGTTTAATTAAAGTATTGGGGCAATCATATAAGAGATAGCAGGAATTTCCCGAAAACGATGACGCTGAAAATGCCTCTTATTTTTCATAAGGCGATATGAAATATTGAGTACAGTTAACAAAGTCTGGATGTTCGGTTCGCTGGACAGGCACCGAATTCTAGACGGGCGGGCATTCTTCCGTAGCTACGTAAACCACCTTAGCAGCCCACAGCATACGAAATTTGAAGCGACGAATAATACGACATTAACTTTGTTACGACGCTCACGGGGTACTGGACACGTTTTGACATGCGCGCCGCGCGTCGTCTGGCACGCCCCACGAATACAACGCGCCGTTCTTGCGTGCTATGATAGCCGCTGTTTCTCTCGCGTTATCTTACGGTACTGTGGCCACTGTACTCCATACTACGGAAGACTCGCCAAACCCACAAGTAAAAATAATAAGTACGTATTTTTATACTAATTTTGTAAATGAAATGCAGGTCATGTAGGTAATAACAGTGAATTTTTAGCAATGTTTGTTGACAATCTCCGTATTTTATAGCCTTCAGTTATTTAGCGCTTGAGCCAATAGATTAGTTCCAAATCTCATTAAATAAATATTACTTCCACTGATTTCACTTCGGGACATTACAGACAAGTTAATGCGATGGCCGTAATAAATATAAAAGATCACACAGTATGAACGACACTCTCAAGATGTCTCCTAATAAGTCTGATAGTGAACTATCGTCGTTGAGTACCAGCACGAAAATTTACAACGATTTAGTTAAAATTTCCAGTTGATGAACTGAGCCCTGAAAATTATCTTCATAAATAAGAAAGATAAAGAAGACTGTGTGAATGTGCACCTGTTTGCTTTATTCTGGATTGTCTCTTTCTGAGTATATAGTCTCTTTATAAATGTAAGCTGTTGCATACCAAAAAATTCCATTTATAGAAAAGAAATGCGGAACGTGCATAAGCTACCCTCACGTATACAGTTAAGAACTTTCTCATAAAATTTGTCTCTCATAATAAAAATGTTCATGAGATAATGGGAGCTGGATAATGACATACGATAATCTGAGTTACTCTCTAGACAAAAATTCTTGTCCAGGAACTGTATGAAAAAAATTCATCTCCAAAAAATTTCTTGACACTATTCCATTTACAAAATTTCACCATTGAAGGCTTACCAAGCAATAAGAAAATGTTTCATTAGAAATTACAATTGTGTAAGATCAGTACTGGAGAAATCAAAGATGTAACTCAACATGATATTTTATTCTAACACAAAAAGTCCTCATAGTAATGATTAAATTCTTTTCGTCTTTTCAAATCCATTAACATTGACTGTGACGAAACAGGTTGAAAAATCAAACTTTTCAGATTTATACAGTTGCTTATTCGTTGACACTATTCCATTTACAAAATTTCACCATTGAAGGCTTACCTAGCAATAAGAAAATGTTTCATTAGAAATTACAATTGTGTAAGATCAGTACTGGAGGAATCAAAGATGTAACTCAACATGATATTTTATTCTAACACAAAAAGTCCTCATAGTAATGATTAAATTCTTTTTGTCTTTTCAAATCCATTAACATTGATTGTGGCGAAACAGGTTTAAAAATCAAACTCTTCAGATTTATACAGTTGCTTATTAAAAGAAATGGTTCAAATGGCTCTGAGCACTATGGGACTCAACTGCTGAGGTCATAAGTCCCCTAGAACTTAGAACTACTTAAACCTAACTAACCTAAGGACATCACACACATCCATGCCCGAGGCAGGATTCGAAACTGCGACCGTAGCGGTCACGCGGTTCCAGACTGTAGCGCCTAGAACCTCACGGCCACTCCGACCGGCTTTGCTTATTCGCAGCCGTGTTTAAGATTTGACTGTGACAAAACTTTGTAAAAACAGCAAGATACCTCTGTTTTGGATAGCTGTGTTGAACCAAGAATGCCTACCTAAATACTGCAGTAATAAAGTAAAGTATGTTCATTCTATACCTTAAATCTCAGTCTTCTCAAAATAGTATCTATCTTAGTATATACATCACATTCAGTGCATAATGTCCGCCCCTGGTAGCTGAGTGGTCAGCGCGACGGAATGACATACCTAACTGCCCGGGTTCGATTCCCGGCTGGGTCGGAGATTTTCTCCGCTCAGGGACTGGGTCTTATGTTGCCCATACCATCATCATTTCATCCCCATCGACACGCAAGTCGCCGAAGTGGCGTCAACTCGAAAGACTTGCACCAGGCGAACGGTCCAACAACCGGGTGGCCCTAGCCACACAGCTTTTTTTTATTTAGTGCATAATAATAATAATATTCCTTTTGTAAATAATAGTATCTTCCATTAGACCAATAAAATAATTACCAGGAGCACCATGTTCTGCGTCCTTCCTGTGCAAGCTCACTGCTAAAAGACCCGCGCTACGACTCCCTGTCTCCCCTCCTCGCGCTCAACACTTAACACCGGCGCATCATAGCAGAGAAAAGATGACCTAACTTGTCTCCGGGCAGCGCAGCATCACTGAAGAGGCTGCGCGCGAGTAACACGACACAGATATTACATGCGCATCCTAGTACATCAAATACAAGAAATTTACCTATAAAATTATATACACACGACCCTCAACCCCAGCTTGACTTTAATATAAGGCAGAAGGTATGTGTAGGTAGTAAGATAGGCGTGACGTAGCTTGATGTAAATGTGGATAAACAATAGATAGTGTTAGGGAGGAGTGGAAAACTTCTGGTGGAGTTCGTATGCAGTGATAGTGATATGCCGATGACGTACTCGTGAAATACTGCTGATTCCACCTAGAAAGGAGATATGTGAGATCCACTGAAAAACAATTGTGCTACCTGCGCCGAATATTAATATGACAACTAAATAAGATAAAAACTGATTATGTACAGACATACACAGATATCTTCCTTATGCTGCAGTAGCGAAAACGGAGAATGGTAGGGACAAACGGTGACATCAGACTCTACAGTGCATTGCGAAAGGTACGGGGTTTCTGAGAGACGATAAAAAATTTCAAATATGTTTCAGAGGGACCAATGTGCCAATGTGATAGACGGTACCGTTTTTATTGAAACAAGTTAATCCCTATTTATACTTGGAAACAAGGCAACAATTCAAGAAGGTAAATTGTTGTAATAACTTCGTTTATCACCAAAATAAACGCAGCAGTTGTTCAAAGCTGCGTCCCGCAACTTGCATGCACAAATTTCTGACGTATCTGTTAGACCTACCGTGGTCTTGCTCTAACAATTTCACAAACAGCGAAAATTCTTGCCATTCCGGACAAAAGCCTCGTACACGAGAGGCCATAAACTGGGGTAAGACCAGGTGAGCGACAAGGTCATGAAACACGACCATCTGTTCTGACCTATCTCTCAGGGAACACCTGAAGAAAGTGTTCTCGAGTAAGATGTTTAAAATGAGCTAGGGTTCATGTAGGAACTACTTATATGAATGGGTATCTTTCAAGAACGTGGGGTTGCGAACATACTATGCACTGCTGAAGTAAATCGAGAAGGAAGCAGATAAGGGCCTATTAACCTATCATTGACTTATTATGCTCGCAGTTTTATGGTATCTCTACAATGATGGCTGTAGTCAGCTGTTGGCTGGGGGAGTCCCAATTACCCTTCCATGACTATTGCGACTAGTGAACATTCCATCAATACGTCTTATCTGCATGACTATTGTGCAATTCGCTCTTAAGTGTTTGGCAAGGGGTACATAGAACAAACTTCGGACTATTTCAAGACTGTTACACTCTCAAACAGGACATGGGAAAAATGAATACCCATATCTTTCTATGTGATTTCTCATATCTCTTATTTTATTACGATAATGATTTCTCACCATCTAGGTGCGTAGTTAATTAGTTACATGTTCCATATATCATTTGAACGATTGTTTTATCTAAATGATATGGAATGAGTCAGTTTACAGGATATTTTTACTTGGCTAGTGTTAACAGTAATGAATATATTGTTTTATAGTCCTACTCATCTACTCATGCAATTATATAGCTTCAGTGAAAGATGGTAAATGTCATTTTTTTCCTGTAGTGTTGTAAGTACGGGCATCACTGTCCTCAAATTGTGAAGTGTGAAGGATTATTTATGAAGAATTTCATTAGCGAATATATATATATATATATATATATATATATATATATATATATATATATATATATTGTGATGGCCTAATTAAGATGTATAAATCCTGGCAGAGGTACCTACTCGCTTTTATGCAACAAACACGTTGTTTCTAAATTGTGAGGTGCCACAGAAAATTTTACAATAAGACACTATTCAGTGGAAAGTTGTAAAATGTGTCAGGAGCTTTATTCTTTTATGTCCAAGAATAACAATTATCCGATGAGAAAAAGTAACTGAAGTTATTTCTTTGAGCAGCTAAGTGATATGCTTCTTCCGGTTAAAGTTTTTATCAATATATAAAGCAAAAAATTTGGAACGTTCTACCTTCTTTAATGGCTCCTGTTCACGTGCTGCATCAGTTGTTGGTTTGTCTCTAGTTGTTATATAGAATTGAATGTAGTGTGTTTTCTCAAAAATTTAGGGACAATCAATTTTCAGAGAACCACTTAATAATCCTTTGAAATACATCGTTAACAATCCCTTGCGTTGTTTGTACCCTAATGGGATTTATTTTAACACTAGTATCGTCTGTGAAAAGGACCAGTTCTGTTTGATCGATGTGAAGTGGAAGATCATTCACATCTATATATGGAATAGCACTTGACACAAAATTAAACCTTGTGGGACTTCTTTCGACATTTCTCATCAGTCATCAAAACTTTCTCTGCATCCAACACTGTTCGAATTATTAAGCAGCACATTTTTCATTTTGTTTGTTTAAGTATTATTCAAACCAGTTGAGTGTAGAGCTGCCAGTTCCATAAGACGTAAGTTTTTCTTAGAGAGTTACATGATCCAAGCAATCAAACGCCTTGGAAAGATCACAAAAATACCAAATATGGTGTTTTATTATTTATAGCATGTATTATTTGGTCAGTGAATTTATAAATAGCATTCTCAGTCGAGCAACCTTTCTGGGATCCAAACCGTGATATCCTAAGAAAATTGCTTCTACTTAAATAAGAGACTACTCTTGAGTATATTGCTTTTCGAATATTTTCTAAAAATACGTCAATATCGAAACTATCGATAATTATTTAATTCTTTTTCTCAACTTTCTTATAAAGAGGATTAACACTTCGATCATTTACTATGTCTGTAAAAATTCCATGCTCCTGTGGTGCACTTTATATATCTCTAAGGACATTACCTATTAAGTTAGAACAATTTATCAGAACTGTGTTAAAAATTAAGTTAACACCAAACTAGGTTTTTTTTAAAAAAATTCATTGAATGATATTCGTACCACTCAAAGATTTGTGAATTGATATTTTTGATATAACATTCTCTTGCTTCTTCAACTGAACCATTTAGTCCTAGTTTAACTGCTACATTTAGAAACTGATTGTTAAAAAAGTGCTTACAGGTTGTGAATTGTCATTCACAACATTGTCCTTTAGTTTAACTATTATGGCATCTTGTGCACTGATTGATTGTCCTATCTCCTGTTTCACATTATATCATGTAGTTCTAATATTATAAGCTGCATTCCTAAGTTGTGTCAGGATACACATATTTTTTGCCTTTTTAATAACTTTCCTGAAAATATTACAATTTTTTGTAGAATACAAGAAATTACGAATCTTGACTTATTCTGACCTTTATACAAATCTTCCTTTTCCTCTTACATGTCTTGTTTTCAGCCCACTATTGTTTTGATGAAATAAACTAATTTTACTGTTTTTGGAAACTTTTAAATATATTATTGTCCTTTTCTGTTTTGATCTATTTGAAGAGTGTCACTCCACAACCTGTCTCCAATCTAAAAATTGTGCCATTCTGACGCCAGTAATCACAAGAATTTTGGCATAATGTTTTGGCATTCGGGGAGAAAGTTAGTGATCGAAATTTTGTAAAAATATCTGGCTCCGAAGAAAAATGTATTTGTTTAGTGATAGCTTTCTCTGCTTGCTTATCATTTCTGCTGCACTCTCTTTCCTATTTCAAGGCTGTTTGAAGCATGCTTGCAGAAGTTTAGCTGAGAAGCTCTTACACACTTTCCATACAGCTCCGATATCTCCCCATGCGATTTCCGTATTTTTTTTGTATATTTGGAGCTCTGAATTAGTGTCCATCCATTTGCTTCGCACGAAAAGATGTACGCATGGGTACAACCACGGTTCCCAAGAGAGCCGAAAACATTTTTCCGCGAAGGCATCGACAGTCTTGCCTCACAGTTTGGTAACTATAATAATAGATATGACGATTATTTTTGAAATAAAAAACAGTTTACTTACTTTTTTCCATCTGTCTGGTTTTCATTTGACTTCCTGTTATAGCTAAATCGACAGCCTTTAAATTTGTGTGATTTATCGTGTAACCGAAATTTTTTATTCTTCGTGTAGAGGACCTCACACCATTTTTTATTGTTTCTGGTCAATTGCCGCTTTTCTGTCCGTGCACATATCTTATCTAAATCTTTTGAGGACTTTACTATACCGTAAACGACTGAATCATGGGCAAACAATGTAAGACGAGTGCCCAGCCTGTCTTCCAAATCGTTTACATAGGTTATGAGTACCAGAATGCCTCTAACAGTTTCTTGGGGAACCACAGATATCACTTCGGTCTCTACAGAAGTCTCCCCATCACTTACTAAGTACTGTGAACTTTATGACAGGAAATCACGAATCCATTCGCACAACTGCTACTTCATAGGCACGCAATATGATTAGAGATTCTGGTACCAAAAGCTTCAAGCAAGAAAAATACAGTACATATGCAGCAAACTGAGTACCTACAATACAGTTCCGTAGCGTAAATTGATTCACTATAACACAGGTCTGAACATCTTCTGCGAATGGTAGGTGTGTACTGCTCTTCCTATATTGACTTTGGACACAGTACTGTGCGACAGACCCCTTTCAGGAGCAACTGCTAGAGTGCTTATTGTAGTCTACCTGCCAGGCGATTGGTACTGGTTCTTACAAGTTGAGAGTCTGTACAGTTTGTTGTCCTCTTGCACCCTTGCAATGTTGTATCACTTTTTTTTTCCTGAACTATTGGAAGAGCCTTGGAATTACAGTGTGTGTCGAGCGTTTCACATAATTGATACTTGATCCAAGACGGCTTTCCACCTTCCCTACAGCTTCAATTTGCTTCTCATTCTAAGAAAACCGTGTCGGCTAATTTTATAACCAGGTCAACGCTATTACACTAGAGCGGATCGACTGTCCACTTGAGCTTGTAAACACAAACTGCAGTCATAAAGACGTTTACTTCAGGGCCTACAGCGTTAGCATATACAGAACGCCGTCTGAATTGCGTTAGTTGAGATTTCTGTCCACAATCCTCACAGGGTAGTCCAGAAGGTACTACTATGTGGTTCGAGACCGCGCGACTGCGTCTGCTTGCTCCAATAAGTCAGAAGGGAGGGTTGATGGCATCTGCAGGAGAAGAATGAACATTTCTCTTGCGGTCTCACAGAGTCTGCGTCGTGTGTAGCAGATCCTTTTCTTAACCGGGGCTAGGATAACACTTCAAGTCATCTGGCTGGGGAGTGGAGTTCCGATTTGACGAACGACGTTCACAAAAGATGCCATCATTCGACTGTTCAAATGGTTCAAATGGCTCTAAGCTCTATGGGACTTAACAGCTGAGGTCATCAGTCCCCTAGACTTAGAACTATTTAAACCTAATTAACCTAAGGACAGCACACACATCCATGCCCGAGGCAGGATTCGAACCTGCGACCGTAGCAGCAGCGCGGTTCCGAACTGAAGCGCCTAGAACCGCTCGGCAACGGCGGCCGGCCACAACGCGTAGTGCAGGTACTCGCTGTAATGGAACACATCCACGTGCTGACGTTGACAGAGGAAAAAATGTAAACATAAATCGAATGCACTCCGGCATTCCGTCCACCATTGTCAGTTGAAGAGTTGTGTGAGTAGAATCGACACCAACGCAGAGAAGGCAGGAATGCTACTCTTCTATGGGGAATGTGAGTTAGCAGAACAGTAATTACAATACTGTTTTCTTATGTACGGGTACATTTAGTACAGTAGTTTAGTACTTTTAAATACTGTTGTGTAGAGTAGACATATAGTAGAGGTTGTCATTCCTACAAACTGCGACATAACGTTTTTGTTGTTGTTGTTGTTGTAGTTGTTGAAGGTAGGTGAAATGCTAAGCAGGTAGCGGAACTGTACAGAGAGCGATATCCTGACAAGAACCCACCTTTTCTCGTCTTGTTGCGACGCTTCAGAGGACGGGAAGTTTCAACCCACGACAACGCAATCGTCGTAGCACTTGCATAGACGAAGCTGCCGAAGTTACTGTTCTCAATTCTGTTGCTATGAATCCATATGTGAGCACATGACAGCTTGAACACGAGATTGGCATTCCTAAAACCAGTGTACATCGTATTCTTACACTTCACCGGTTCCATCTTTACCATGTACACCTATATCAAGGATTACATGGGAATGATTTCCAGAATCGTGTACAGTTCCGTCAGTGGGTACAGCAGCAAATCCTCTGTAACCCGAACTTCTTCTCCAATGTTCTATTTAGCGATGAATATTCCTTCTCAAACAAACGACAGGTAAATACAAGGAACATGCATTAATGGTTCAGCGACAAGCCACGATGGCTTAGACAGGTGGAACAGCAGCGTCAATGGAGAGTTAATGTCTGGTGTGGGATGCTCGATACTACAATTATTGGCCTTTATTTCATCAATGGTAGTCTAAACGGCACAGCGTATGCCAGCTTCTTCAGATGAATTCTTCCTCCTCTTCTGGATGAAGTGCCGCTAAGAACCAGAATGCTTATGTGGTATCAACACGTTGGATGACCAGCACATTATGCCTTGCGTGCACGTCATGTTCTGAACCGAAGGTATCCTGCAGATAGATTGGTCGAGGAGGAACAGTTACTTGGCCTGCTAGGTCTCTTGATTTAACTCCTCTGGACTTTTTCTTTGGCGATGCATTAAAGACGTTGTCTATCGCGATATTCACACAACTCCAGATGTCATGCAGGAACGTATCGAGCTTGCTTGTAATTCTCTTCAGCAGGCAACACTGGAGGCAATAAATACAGTAATTCATTCAACGAGTGCACCAGTGTTTCGGTGCCCAGGGTCATCGCTTTGAGCACCTCTGAATGTTCTACTCCGGGGCAATGGTACAGGAGAGTCAAAGGCAATATTTTGTTATGTATTTACTTGGTTGTTTTCTGACAACTCCAGCAAGTGGACGAGTTTGTGATCCCGGTCTCAGAGTCAATGTTGTGTTATGCAGTTAATAACGTTGTGTTTCAGTGAATGGAACACTGTGATACATTTTTGAATAAGTCTTTAGGAGAGGAAATGAATTACCAAATAAAAAATACAGGGTGCTATTTAAGAAAGTCATACCGCTGTTCATATCTTTGTAAAAGACAAAGCTACAAAGAAGGCAGTCATGCTGAATGATGTCCCCCTGACGGCTAAAGAACATTTTCTTGAAACATTTTGTAATTTGCATCTGGACGAACAGTTATTTAGGGTAGTCAGGATAAATGGGACACCCTGTATAAGGAGTGTTCAAACAAAAAGATATGAAACGTTATAACAATCAAACCGGTGGGAATTTGCTTATGCCGCTTTGAGATAACATAGTGAGACAACAAGGGACGCGAATGTAGTGTCGTCACATCCCCCTAAGAAATTCAAAGCTGTGCCCTCAGCCGGCAAGGTGAGCTTACCGTCTTTTTCGAGTCCGATGTCCGATGCTCATCGAATTCCTCGAGAACAGAAAAACCATTAACAATGACGTATACAGTGAGACACTCCGTAGCCTAGTCCATCAAGACCAAATGTCCTGGGCTGATCACGGAGGGAGCGATTCTGTCCCATGATAACGTGCATCCACACATTTCTAAAAGTCACACTAAGTTCAGTGGCCAATTTCAAGTGGGAGCAGCTTCCCTTTTTCGGCAAATTACTTCACACGGTCAAGATATAATTTCTTCAACTATTCAGTTATGGCATCCATGACTGAAACAAACATAAAGGTCCACTGTTGGTACTGTTTCACGCCAAAAATATAAAAATTGAGGTTATCGAACAATACTATGAATATCTATTTTAACCGCATAATAAGGCATGTACGAAAGTCTTACTACTTTGTAAATAATACTCTCTTGTTTTTTTCATAAAAATGAAGCATTTTCTTCAATAATAAAATGCAACAGTCCTTCGGAAATTTATGATTGCTTCAAATGTAATTACGAACTAACTAAATAACGAAATAGTTATTTGAATCTGTGTGTTAGATATTAATCTATATTTTGTGTTGTCGTTGGTATTTTACCTGTATGGTAAATATTTTCCATTATCTTTATAATATATTTTAGGACCCTTGTATCGGAAGCCTACAAATATAAAAGAATAAAAAAGAGGGAGAATGGCCACTGGTGAACATCTCGAAACCGAAAGCTACGATAAATGAACAAAGATTGTGTCTTCGTTCGCTGAGTAGAGAGCCAATGAAAGCCTGTAAGCTACGACAAGCATCGTGCTGTGTAAGGGTGATAAGGTAGTCACTCTTAGTGAATACAAATAAATCCTAAAATTATTACGAAATACGAAAGAAGTTTATGTTGATATTTGTTAACTTGGGCTGATAATCGACAGGAGAAGAAAGCCGCCGTCTACCGAATATCCGAAAATTTCCATATCTCATAGACTTTAGAATTAGTTTTCAATCGGCGTGGAGGTGATGCCCCTCTCTCTCACTGTATTTACAGAACTTTACTAAACACTTCAGAAGCACGAGCTGAACGAACGGAAGTGGACAGAGTAAGGAAAAGCTGTTGAAACACACAAATCTACTAAATTTCGTTAGAGTGATGGAGACTCTATCTTCAGCACAGCTTATGATACCCATTTGGACGGAGTCCAAACACTCACAACAAATTGACTGTTCAGAGCGGGCAACAGAAACACATGTTTACTACTAGCAGCATCAAAAGAAACCACTCCTCTTATTTCCTTTCCTCTTTCCGTTCCACTTTCTTTCTCTATCCTTTCGTTTCTTTTCGTTTTTAATCGCATGTGTAGCGCAGGAAGAAACAATATTAATTACGTAGAAAGTTTTCTCTTGCAAGCAACAATTAATATCTACGTCGACATATATATTCCTCAATCCAGTTCCATGGTGTGCAGGAAGACGGCTGTCGGTAAACCTCTGAATGAGCTCGAGTGTTTCTCGTTTTATCCTCATTGCAATTTCGTGAGCTATTTGGTACAGGAACTAATATGTTGCTTGGCTCTTATTGGACCGTATGCTATCGGGAATATCAGCAGTAAACTTTTTCATGACGCACCCGCGTTTAGAAAACGAATTTGTGACGAAAAGTGCTAGTCTTCTTAGCGTCTTCTCCACCTCTTATATTAATTTTACCTTCGGTAAGGGTCTCAAACTGAAAGTTGCAGTGAACCTTAGTCTGACATCTGCTTTTCCTACAAGTGTTTTTATGTGGTCATTCCACTGTACGCCAACCTGGACACCTACGTCTAGATGTTTGACGGTTGTTACTGTTTTTATTTATTGAGTGCCTATCGTGTAGTAATGGGTATTTCCATCAAATTTACGTACAGTGCGTTAAATTTGTTTATGTTAAGGATCACCTGGCAGGCCTAGCAACCATGCGACGATCCCTTGCGCAGTGGATCCTACATTTCGATGCGATTTTTCGTTGTAGAGGGGATCGGAAACTTTCTGAGATATCGATAACACATTTGGATTTTATCTATAAGAATATTTACTCAGTTACTGAGTCTCCAGCCTTCAAGCATTCACTGGACCGCCTCAATAAACAATTGCTGCTGCTGCTTACTTTCCACTTTTAATTTTTTTCTTCTTTCATAATGTGTCTTCATATACCCAGGCAATTATCTTTTAGGGAAGCGATGGTTCCTTTGAAAAGCACATGTCCGATTTTCTTTCCCATTCTCCCCAATCCGTGGCTTTGATACGTGTCTAATGACCTCGTCGTCGACGGCAGGTTAAATTCTAAGCAAATTCTTATTCACTAAAAGCTAGGTATTTATAAGGCGATCGAAAATTTCTGTTAGAAGGCCACACTAACCGCTTTTCTACACGTCCGTGCTTATATACGCGAATCGGAGTCACCGTGGGTTGCATGTACGCTGCGGCAAGGTGTCCAGAAAGAAACTTGCTGATCGGGATTATAAGAAACAAACGAATTAATCATGTAATGTACAACGGAAATTTTAATTTTATTAACGTGTACAATAAGCCATTGTGCTGTACTCTGTCGAAGGCTTGAGTAATATCATGGCGTATACATGTCATAGATTTGTCATTATATTGCTTCCTATAGTCTTAAAATTACAGGAAATCTGCGTGTTTTGGACAAAAACTGGACTGATATCTGTTATAACCGATTTTTCGTTGCTTATTTTATCGATTCTAAGAAGTATGAGCGCTGAGTTACTTTAGTTATTGATGACAAGAGGCTGATAGATCCATACTGTTTTGCGTGATTATGGTCTTCGCTTTCTTTTTAACTACCTTGACATGCTTCCGTTGGCTGGTAAAATGCTACAAATTAAATATTGTATCTACAATAACACCCAAGAATTTACGACCACTTGAAGGGAAGCGTTTTTTCCATTAACATCAGGGCATTAACATTATATAAACTGACACAGGATTTTGTTAATGTCACGTGGATCATTTAAACTAGTGAGTTCATTTAACGACTGTCGTTAACAGGAACGGCGCTCTAACGTGCAGTGTGTGCAGTATTTGACGTGAAGGATGATGCAAATTTTTTGCTTAAGCCTGTCTCTTCTCTCTTGCCCATAGCAGAGCCTTCTCATAAAAGAGCAATTATCGTTGGCCTAACTAGAACTTTCGAGTCTATTTCCAAACCCAATTAGACCCAACACCACTCATTTTGAGTCGATACTGCCATGCATCATTTACATGTTTCTTTATTTTTTTCGCTGAAACCCTTGGTTAGCATATTTAGTTCGGTTTGTGCTGTTGGGCCATGTGTACTTCGCCAGAGTTTCCTAGTATAGTTCCTACTTTTCTTGAACTGCTGAAACTTGGATCGAAATTCATATGTATATTTTGTATGACGGAAGGGGAGTATTGTGCCTCAGTTAACTGCTGTTGTCCCAGTTTGTTTTTGTAAACGGCTCTTCTTGTAATCACAGCTGCATTACAGCCTCGATGCGGTTGACAACACAAATCATGGTTTATCTGTGGGGTTTACACCATTTCCAGTTTATGTTTTTACTATTTCTCGAAATTTTCTTTTCAGATATCGACGTATCCCCTATTATTAGCCGGCCGCTGTGGCCAAGCGGTTCTAGGCGCTTCAATCTGGAACCACGCAACCGCTACGGTCGCAGGTTCGAATCCTGCCTCGGGCATGGATGTGTGTGGTGTCCTTAGGTTAGTTCGGTTTACGTAGTTCTAAGTTCTAGGGGACTGATGACCTCAGATGTTATGATCCATAGTGCTCAGAGCCATTTGAACCATTTGATTTCTATTTTTACTAATAAGGGATTGTGACCAGAATTTGCGACACAAAATTGACAAGAGTCGGCACATTTTTAGAGTGTACACTGCAGAACATCGAGATCAATTGGGATGTAGCCATATTGGTGGAGTAATAAGTTGATTCATTTGAAGAAAGAATTAATTATTTGAAATAAGCATTATAAGTATGAAAATCTCCAGCTTGAATTAATTGTACTTGAATTCTACAGGGATTGATCAGAATTCAAATCTGCCACTGTATTAATGATTGCTAGGTACCCACAAGATTAGCTGACAGCGCTAATGCGCTGCTTCCTGGACTCGGATCGAATCCGCCCGGCGGATTAACGACGAAGGCCGGTGTTCAGCCAGCCTGGATGTGGTTTTAGGCGGTTTTCCACATCCCACTAGATGAATACTGGGCTGGTCCCTATATCCCGCCTCCCAGACATTTGAAAACGTTGGCACTATTTCATGGCTTGCACTAGATGCAGACACAGAGACACAGCTGGGGTACACTAATTCCGTCCCGGGGCGGGGGGGGGGGGGGGGGGGCGACAGGAAGGGCATCCAACCACCCACCCTCTGAAACTAACATCGCCAAATCCACAGTAACAAGGCCGACCCCACGTTGCAGCAGGACAAAGCCCTAAGAAAATGATGAAATGATTAGTGATTGTTAGGTTCACCCAGAGCATTAGTGACAACGGTGGTCATTTTGTATAGAATTCCTGTAGGTTTGTAGTGAAATGCTACGCTTTCTATCAAAGAAAGAGGAAATATTGTTTGACTTGAGTGTACTGTGTAATGCGCAGCGCCATGGTTTGCTAAATAGCGAGGTGATCCAGACCTCGATCTAATCTTCGCAGCAGAACACTGGCCAGGAGGAGTGTGGATTTTATGCGGTTTTCCACGATCGTTTAGGTGAATGCTTGGAAGGCCCATGACTTCTGCCTCAGAGAATACGGTACACAAACAGTTAAAATACGATAACATACAGAACAAAATTTGCGCGATATACAGACATATGGCGGCACAAGAGTTCCACCTCACTCAGCTTACCTTGAACGATTGTGACGTCAGTAAGGTCATCCGACTACAAACTTAAACATAAAGAATTGAATACAATTTGCCAAATTCTCAAAACGAAGACCCCGTAGTAGATGGGATAAACGTTATGGAAAAGGAAGCAAGAAGGAAGAGCAAATGTTGGTTTATTTGCCCTCAACATTGAGAATACTGCAAACATTTAGTCAGTTTCATGAGCAGGTGTTTCTTCCCAGTTACCAAGATAATCTTAGCCGGCCGTTGTGGCCGAGCGGTTCTAGGTACTTCAGTCCGGAACTGATACGGTCACAGGTTCGAATCCAGCCTCGGGCATGGAGGTGTGTGATGTCCTTAGTTTAGTTAGGTTTAAGTGGTTCTAAGTCTAGGGGACTGATGACCTCAAATGTTAATTCCCATAGTGCTCAGAGCCATTTGAACCAAGATAATCTTAAATAATCGCCTGTAGATACGTGAGAGATGAACAGAAGAAACAAAAGACATTCAAACGCCCTTGGCAGTCGCTTCAAAGACTCCAATTACGCAACTAATAAGGTGTAGGATCTCTGTCAACTAATACTTCATCGGTAAGCACGCGACGCATGCGCTGCCTAGTATTTTCCAAATCACCGCGCATAAAAACGGGACTCTTCCGGGGCTCATATCTCGGTTTCTGTTGGGGATAAAGAGGCAGAGTCA
This sequence comes from Schistocerca cancellata, assembly GCF_023864275.1. Classification (NCBI taxonomy): domain Eukaryota; kingdom Metazoa; phylum Arthropoda; class Insecta; order Orthoptera; family Acrididae; genus Schistocerca; species Schistocerca cancellata. The sequence continues at coordinate 204,482,667 of NC_064629.1, read as the reverse complement.
AGTGTTTTGGGTAGTCATTTGGCTAAGGACCATTTTCATACCCAACAGAAGGATCGTCTTACTGTCATTATCCTGCAGTACAGTACCAATGTTTCAATATTACACATTTCCTCCAGCTTAGGTAACTGGATCAAATCGGATTGCTCCTTTTGCATTATATGTGGTCTATGGTGCACCTTAAGAGACTTATGGAGCCACGTTATTTCATGCGCGATTCCTTACAAAACAACAAAGAAAGGATTTTTAACCATTTTTTTCAAACCGAAACACAGCTGCGGATTCCAAGACGACTATGTACAGTAAACCGCTGAGATTTTTAAAATATATTTTCTAAGATCCCGATCTTGAACAACCTTGAAAATTTTCATGGTATCTTTACCGCCTCCGTGACACTGAGGTTCAAAGTTACCACACTTCTACACGTAAAATATGCACCTAAAACCTGGTATGAGTAGAAATATAAATAATAAATAACCGCAGAAAACTGCTCAAGTTTTAACGGTATATTCTCTAGGCGTTTATCTAGAAGCATCATCTTTACGTTTCAAAAAACTTTATTAACTCATGACCGGTTCCTTGGAAAATCTCAAAAAAGCGTTTTTTGTCATTTTCACGCACCAAAACCGTGCCGTGAATTTCAGGACGACTGTGTGCAGCAAACTGCTGAAATTCGTACGATATATTCCTTAAGTTCCCGATCGAAAAAAACCTTGAAAATTTTATTGATATCTTTCTCGTTTCCAATATACAGAGGTTCAAAGTTACCTTACGTTAACACGTAAAATACGCACGTAAATCCGGTATGAGACCAAAATGTAACTTATAAAGTGACGTATCACGGAGAAATATGCTGTTAAGTGTCTCAGTTATCATTGTAAGGGTTCTGGAGGTAGTACTGAAGCACATGCAAAATTTTTGTGCACCTAAAATTCGGTGTAAAAGGTGCAAAATTAGTTTTGCGTGTTCTTCAATTTCAAATAAGTAAACTATGAAAATTTTACTGACCCATAAAGTTCTTTTCATATGAATGACATGCCCTACTGTGGCACGGAAAAGAAGTGAGCCAGCGGAAAAATGCTCCTGTCGAAGCACAGGAAAGGCTAATACGCTCCTGTTCAAAAGATTTGACATAAAAGTCGGCTACCAGCTGCTTAAGTCTACCTTCCTCGACAACTTTAAGACTTTTCACAAAAATTTCCCCATGCGAATGTATTCGCGCTTTTTCTTAAGCTGATATAGAAGCAAAGAGTAACAGTGGGAAGGAGACGGAAAACTAATAAATACTGGAAGGTAGTTGTCCTGGTTGCGGTATAGAAAGAGCGAAGGAGACAATGACACTGTGAGAGAAAGACAGGAACACAGTGGCTGTGGAACATAATTGACAACGACAGGATAGTGCTAGGAAAAAAGTGAAGGGGACACTATCAGTGGGAGAGCTATAAAGAGAAAGAGAATGTGTAAGTGGGTGAGAGCCAGTGATAATGAGAGACAGAGTCTATGACACTGACAATGGGGAATCAAAGATAGTGACTGTGGGAAGAGACAGCAGCAGAGGGAAGGAATGGATGAGGTAGTAGCAGTAAGAGAGAGCAAGAGGGAAACAGTGATAGGAGAGGAGACTGTATTAGTAGGACAGAACAAGGGAGACTATGACTATGAGACAGGGGACAGTGACAGTTAGAGAGACAGAAAGAGATAATGACTATGAGTTGGGCTGAATGAGTGAGGGAGAATGTGTAAGTGGGAGTTAACAGATACGGGAGACTTACAACGATGGACTATTGGGTGTGAGCGAGTTACAGGTAGGGGAGCTTGTGGAGTGAGAGGTGAGCTCCTTGTTAAAAAGAGCGCGAATATGGTCGCAACACAAAACTTTTGGGACAGATTTTAAAATTACTGAGGAAGGCATAATGAGGCATCTGGTACCCCTCCTTTCAGTCACAGTATAACATGAACATATTCGCATTTTTCGTGCTGTGATAGGAGTAATGTTCTTTATTTATTCAGAGAGAATTTTTCTGAGGATCCGTAGCTGATAATATTTCGGCAAAGTTCACTGCTTCAGTCGCTTTATACATATATTATTCTGCTCACGTAGTATGGTCCGAAGACTGTTTACTTCAAGCACTTGATAATGAGGCTTAGTCCTTGAAACTAGTTGTTAGTAAATAAAAAAGAAGTTGAGTATATCTGTAGACGAGTTATTGCTTGTAATACGTAACGTCTCCGAGGATAGAGCTTGGCACAAGTAGCTCCCGTGAAATTCAACTAACGGGACTCCCAACTTCGGAGACCACTACTACTATGACCTATTAGAACTCATTCAATTCTCCCCGTTGTATCATTCTTACGGAAGTCCCGTCTATGATAATGACGCAGTATTTGTGTGCTTGCTCACCCTCGAATACCAATGACGTACCAAAGAGAGAGCTCAGTAGGGTATCCGGAGATGTGCAGTCACTTAGTGTAACTTAGTGTCCGCATAGGGGAAAGTGCCGAATATTACATGCCCTCTCTAAAGGACGAATGTAATGTGTAAAAGTAGAGTTATCGCCGAAAATGATGTACATGAAACATGCTCGTCAAGCCCTTGGTCCAGAATAATGAAATAATCAACCACAAACCAACGTCTTACTATATGAGCGCCCAGCTTAAAGCGATATTAAGCCTGCCATCCTTCTTTGATAAGCCCTTATACACTGACTAAAATGATGGGTAATAATTCTGTGACAGATTCTGTCGTTTTAAACTAATACATACGACTGCCTTTTCAGTCTGACCAGCTGCAGTCTTTCTTTAGAAGTACTCGCTGAAACTAAAAAAGACGATTCTGGTTTGGCAGGCAGACACGTACAAGACAGTGTCTACAATACCAGGCTATGATTTGACTTTAGTTTTATTAGCAAATGTGAATGGTCTGGACGGTGCTAAGTGTTCTGTATGCCTGAGGTGAACCAAGCAGACTGTGAAAGCTAGAGTATCACAGCATTCTGTCCTACAAAAGTCTACGATGAATATATATTTCGTATTTCTAGGTGACATGTGAGAACCATTCCTCTCGGAGCTGAGCATTTGAATCATGTCACGTTGTGATCTCATTCATCGTCCGCCCCAGTAGCTGAGTGGTCAGCGTGACGGATTGCCGTCCTCCGGGCCCGGGTTCGATTCCCGGCTGGGTCGGAGATTTTCTCCGCTCAGGGACTGGGTGTTGTGTTGTGTTCACCATCATTTCATCCCCATCCGGCGTGCAGGTCGCCCAATGTGGCGCCGAATGTAATAAGACCTGCGCCAAGGCGGCCGGACCTGCCCCGCGAGGGGCCTCCCGGCCAATGACGCCAAACGCTCATCATCATCATCATCATCTCATTCATCCAAAGTATTCAATGATATTTGTTGGAAACTGCACTCTTTGTTTCATATTTCAAGATGAGAAAGTACAAAATAATTAGCTCAAAATATTATAGTAAATTTTTACAAGTTATTCGAAGACATTCTGTAAATTATGAAACAGAAATTGTGGGATTTCTGAGGTCATCGTGTTGTACAGTTAATGTTTTAATGCAATTTGCAAAATGTTTGTTTAAATTTACAAACTGTTGAGTTCATAGCAAGTATTGTTGTTACACTACTGGGCATTAAAATTGCTACACCGAGAAGAAATGCAGATGATAAACGGGTATTCATTGGACAAATATATTATACTAGAACTGACATGTGATTACATTTTCACGCTATTTGGGTGCATAGATCCTGAGAAATCAGTACCCAGAACAACCACTTCTGGCCGTAATAACGGCCTTGATGCGCCTGGGCATTGAGTCAAACAGAGATTGGATGGCGTGTTCAGGTACAGCTGCCCATGCAGCTTCAACATGATACCACAGTTCATCAAGAGTAGTGACTGGCGTATTGTGACGAGCCAGTTGCTCGGCCACCACTGACCTGACGTTTTCAATTGGTGAGAGATCTGGAGAACGTGCTGGCCAGGGCAGCAATCATGGATCAAGACCTGGCTGCACGATCCGTTACAGCCATGCGTATAAGATGCCTGTCATCGCGACTGCTAGTGATACGAGGCCGTTGGGCTCCAGCACGGCGTTCGGTATTACCCTCCTGAACCCACCGATTCCATATTGTGCTAACAGTCATTGGATCTCGCCAACACGAGCAGCATTGTCGCCATACGATAAACCGCAAACATGTCCGAAAGAACAGATACCATCTTAGTAAAATATATATAGTTAAGGCTCACCGGCCACTTGACCATCTTCTTCTTCTTCTGTGCGAATGCACAAACAGTGCCCGAACTCTTACGGGAATCGGCTACGCGCCGCGACTAATGAGTATAATGGAGGGGAGCACTACGAATGTAGTGCGGGACAGTACGCTGAGAATGTGGGTTTCGCGGGAGGCGTGCCAGAGATAAATCCCTGCAGTCGCGCTATCCTATGTGTCCTCGGTGGCTCAGATGGATAGAGCGTCTGCCATGTAGGCAGGAGATCCCGGGTTCGAGTCCTGGTCGGGGCACACATTTTCATCTGTCCCCGTTGACGTATGTCAACGCCTGTAAGCAGCGAAGGGTGTTCATTTCACTGTAATCTCATTCTAACGAGCTGCTTGGTCCGAAAGAACAGGTACCATCTTAGTAAAATATATATGATTATGTTTGACAGGCGCTAAAACGGGCCCTGGTTGACGAAAAACTCAGGGCAATTAAAGTTAAGGAATTATTTTAGCCATTGAAAAAGAAGTGAACTGTGAAAATAATGAACTCTTAGCTTATTAAATATTTGTGACATAATGAGAAACGCGTGTTATATAGTGAAGCTGTGTATTACAATACGGTATATCTTTCAACACAAGCATATTATTCATGACCAGACGGAAAGTGTCCCTGTGAGAATTTCCGTTAGACACCTCAGGCAACAGCAGGACCTGTAAATACATAATAACATACGACAAATGGTATTAAGATGCAGTCAGCAGTCTCCACATGCCTTGTGAAGTAACGATCCTGACAAGAAGATGAAACGAAAATGTGGTACACACAGACACAGTCGCCAAATTTCCTTTGTTCTAAAAGTATCACCATATGTGAGACTATTTAGTCAAAGTATAATCACAAATTTTTGAAATTACCTAGAGTAACACGGTTAGATGGCAATTACATGAATATGATCTCATATGTTCTGAAAGTAGGTATTTTTGATTTTCAAAATATCCCTTTACGTGTTTACTCCAAAGAAAACTATTTAGCGTTGTGCCTCACGGACAAATCAAAGCACACTTATTTAGCTTTGTGTCTCACAGACAAATCAAAGATTTCTTTATTATTTCGTTACACATATCTTGGAAATTTAGCCTATTTTGTAATGTAAAGCAAATTTGTTACTTGAAAAAATAGAAAATGAAGCGCACATGATCACTGAGTTATGTTTACTTTTCCTACTTTTTTTTGTATCTCATTTCCTTGTTTACATAACGTAACGACATACCAAAGCGTGTATTATTCCTATACATAAAAATGTTTCCGACTGACGTCTTTTAATTTTTCATAAAGATACCGTTCAACACTCTGCTGTAGAAAGGAAGTTTCATTAGAAATATTCATATTGCAATATATCTTTTGTATATTACTTGAAATGTTTAACTGTATGTCCCAGTGGAATATACAACTATTGCAGTTTGAGTTATCACCTGTTCGCACAATCGTGAAATTATGCATAATATTTCTCAAATTTCCCGTTCGTGCATATATAGTGTTATCAACAGCGTGTGTTTTGAATACCTTATAAGGTCGTTACATGTGTTTCAGACAAATATTTCGTGCAAGATTCTCCGTTACTCACATTATTCGGAGAAAAGTGATATAGTGGACTCTTCATGCAATGTAACTTATGAAGGTAACTAAAGCATTTCACCACTGAAACTAAAAATTACGTTTTGCGACTCACTGTACTTAATATTATTTTCCGTTGATGGCTCTGAGCACTATGGGACTCAACATCTTAGGTCATAAGTCCTCTAGAACTTAGAACTACTTAAACCTAACTAATCTAAGGACATCACACACACCCATGCCCGAGGCAGGATTCGAACCTGCGACCGTAGCAGTCCCGCGGTTTCGGACTGCAGCGCCAGAACCGCTAGACCACCGCGGCCGGCTTTTCCGTTGAGATTTAGCGATGACGCTCTGATCGAAACGGGGTTAATACTACCTTAGCACACTCTTATGGACTTGTGTGCTTTTGGGAAAACTACGGGAATGTACGAACCATGACAGCTTATTTCGTATCCCATCTAACTCACCCTGAATGCAATTCAGATGTTTAACTGCTCATTAATTTTCTTGTTCGACCACTCTTGCCGGCCAAGTGGCCGAGCGATTCTAGGCGCTTCAGCCCGGAACCGCGCGACCGCTTCGGTCGCAGGTTCGAATCCTGCCTCGGGCATGGATGTGTGTGATGTCCTTAGGTTGGTTAGGTTTAACTAGTTCTAAGTTCTAGGGGACTGATGACCTCAGAAATTAAGTCCCATAGTGCTCAGAGCCATTTGAACCTTCGACCAGTCTTCAAACACACAAATCCGTAAGCTGGTCCTATGATTTACTAATCTGTTTAATTTTGATGTCCTTAATCGTACTATTTCGATTTTCATGCCTAATCTGCAACACTATTTAAAATTCATCTGCACTGTATCTGTACTCCGCAAGCCATCTTACGACGCATGGCGGAGGTACCACTGTCACTCCCCCCATTTCCCGTTCAAGTCGCGAATTGTGCGTCGTGAAGTATTGTTGGCAAGCATCTGTATGGGCTCGAATCTCTCCAGTTTTACGTCCATGGTCTTTTCACGAGACACCTGTAGTAGGAAGCAAAATGTTGGTTAGTTCTTCTAGTAACATACGCTATCGGAATTTTAACAGTAAGCCACACCATGATTGTCAACGTCTCCCTTGTAGGGTCTGCTACCAGATTTGAATAAGCAACTCCATGACGTTTCACGCTAAGCAAACGAACCCGCGACGAAACGCGGTGCCCTTCTTTGGATCCTCTAATTTTATGGACTCCTACAAGATAATGGTGTCGTACTGAAGAGCAACACTCCAATATTGGTCTTATTAGCATTTCATAATAACTTCCTCCGTGGATGAATTACACTTTCCGAGGATTCTTCCAATGAAGTTTAGTCTGGCATCCGCCTTTTCTGCAACTATTTTTCTGTGTTGATTTCGCTCTAAACCTCGCTGTTGCATATTCCCATATATCTGATGAATATGGCTATTTCCAGTGATTGTTCGGCAACGGTGTAATCGAACAATTTGCTAACAGTACACTGCCATGAGCAAAGAGTGTTAGTTGTTTTTCGTTAATCCTTATTCCCCTAGAGTTTTCTTGGGTTGGAGTATCAGAGCTGATGAGAATGGTTTTGGTGATAAAGAACTTTCTCCACTTTCCCTTCTTTCAGTTCTCAATTTTCTGGCATCCTGATATGTCTAATAGAAGCTGTATCATTGTCACATATGTTCTGCAGAAATCTTTGATCTAGAAACCTAATTCGTTTTGTTGTTGTCTTCTGTCTGGAGATTGGTTTAAGGAAGCTCCCCGTGCTGTTCTATCCTATACCAGCTGCTTCATCTCTCCATAACTACCGCAACCTACGTCTATTTGAACCCGCTTATGGTATTTCAGTCATGGTCTCTCTCTCTCTCTACAATTTTGATCAGTCACACTTTCTTCCAATACCAGGCTAACAATCCTTCATGCCTCAAGATATGCCCTATCAGTTTTTTTTTATTTTAGTCAAGTTTATCTTCTTTTCTTCAAGTTTTGGCATTAATTTCTTTTTTCTCCAATTCGATTCACTACCTCCTTGTTTTTTATTCGTTCTACACAGCTACTACTCGGCATCCATCTATAGCATCAGATTTCGAAAGCTTCTATCCTTTTCGTTTCTGAACTGATTATCATCCACGTTTCACTAACATACAAGGCTACAATCAAGGGAGATACGTTCAGAAAAGGTTTTTCGAACTTTTAAATTTATATAAAATTTTAAGAGATTCCTCTTTTCAGAAAGCTTTTCTTGCTATTGCTAGTCTGCATTTTATGTCATCTCTTCCTGCTGTCACATTTTTCTGCTCAAATAAAAAAAGTCACCTGCTACTTTTAGTGTCTCAATTCCTAATCTAATTCCCTCAGCATCGCCAGATTTAGTTCGCGTACATTCTGTTACCCTTGTTTTCTGTCAACGAGGTTCATCTGATAATCTCTTTTCCAGACATTACCCATTCCTTTAAACTGATTTTTCACTTCATTTGTCGCCTCCGACAGGTTTACAGTGACATCGGCAAAAAGCAAAGTATTTATTTCTTCTCCCTAAAATTTAATTCGCTTTCGAATATTCTCTTTGGTTTCCTTCACAGCTTGCTCATTGTAGAAACTGAATAATATTGAGGATAGGCTACAGCCCTGTCCTCCTCCTTTTTCAACTCTAGCGTCCCTCTAGTGTACTTACATTCTTACGAGTCCAGTGTGCATTCTGTACAAATTGTAAATAACATTTTGCTCTCTCTATGTTGTCCCTGATACATTCAAAACCTCAGGGAGATAATCCAGTCACCACCGTCAAAAGTTTTCTCTAATCTACAAATGTTATAAACGTAGGTTTAGCTTTCTTCGACCTATCTTCTAAGGTAATTCGTAAGGTCAGTATCGTCGCAAGTGCTCTTATATTTTTTGGAAACTAGACGTTAGCACCCCTCGTAATCGTGATCTACCAGTTTTTCCATTATTCTATAAATAATTAGTGTCAGTATTTTGCAGCCATGACGACTAAAACTGGCGGTTTTATGATATTCACACCTGTTAGTACCTATCTTCTTTGGATTTGAAATTATTACTTTCTCCCTGAAATGTGAGGGTAATTCACGTGGGGCACGTACCTTACACACCAGGTGGAATGATTTTGTCATGGCTCGCCGTCCCAGGGATCTCAATAACTCTGAGGAAGGGCTTAGTTTCGACATAGGTCTTCCAGTGCTCTATCAAATTCTTCTCGGTTCGCCTACTCCCTTTTCTGTTCTATAACATTATCCTCAAGTTTGTTCCCCTTATATAGATCAGCTATGTATTCCTTCCGCCTTTCACCTTTCCTTTCTTTGCTCAGTACTAGCTTGCCATCTGAGCTCTTGAAACTGATACGCTGCTTTTCTTTTCTCCAAAGGGCTCTCATTTTCCTGTTGGCGGCATCTATCTTCCTCTAGTTATTCACTGAGGTGACAAAAGTGATGGGATAGCGATATGCACATACTGAGATGGCGGTAGCATGAAGTAGAGAAGGGAATGCATTGCGAAGCTGTCATTTATACTTGGGTGACTCATGTGAAAAGGTTTAGGACAAGATTATGGCCGCGCGATGGGAAGTAACAGGCACTGAACGCGGGACTGTAGTTGGAGCTATACACGCGGGACATCCCATTTCGGAAATCGCTAGCGAATTCAATATTCCGAGATCCACAATGCCAAGAGTGTGCCGAGAATATCAGATTTCTGATATTACCTCTCACAACGGACAACGCACATGTCGGGCATGAATCCCATCGATCATTTGTGGGGCATAATCGAGAGATCAGTTCGCGCACAAAATCCTGCACAGGCAACACTTCCGCAGTTATGCACGGCTGCACGGGCAGCATGGCTCATGTCAGGTCGAGAGCAAATAACGAGAATTAACTATAGAAAAATTACATACACTCATATTTACCAATGATGAACGATAGCCGGCCGTTGTGGTCGTTCGGTTCTAGGCACTTCAATCTGTAACCGCGCTGCTGCTACGGTCGCAGGTTGGATTCCTGCTTCGGGCATGGATGTGTGTGATGTCCTTAGGTTAGTTAGGTTTGAGTAGTTATAAGTCTAGGGGACTGATAACCTCAGATGTTAAGTCCCGTAGTGCTTAGAGCCAGTTGATGCACGATAATTACATATAATCGACAACAAAGGAATATGTAAGTTTATGAACAAATTTCTGTAAAATAATTATAATCTTCCTAGTGTTATGTACGTTAAAACGTGTACATTATATATATATATATATATATATATATATGTGTGTGTGCAAAGCATTGTGAAAATATCTCAAATAATAAAGTTATTGTAGAGCTGTGAAATCGCTTCAATCACTTCTAATAACCCTGTAATGCTCACAAAATATATATATATATATATATATATATATATATATATATATATATATATATATATTTTGTGAGCATTACAGGGTTATTAGAAGTGATTGAAGCGATTTCACAGCTCTACAATAACTTTATTATTTGAGATATTTTCACAATGCTTTGCACACACATACAAACACTCAAAAAGTTTTTTTAGGCATTCACAAATGTTCGATATGTGCCCCTTTAGTGATTCGGCAGACATCAAGCCGGTAATCAAGTTCCTCCCACACTCGGCGCAGCATGTCCCCATCAATGAGTTCGAAAGCATCGTTGATGCGAGCTCGCAGTTCTGGCACGTTTCTTGGTAGAGGATGTTTAAACACTGAATATTTCACATAACCCCACAGAAAGAAATCGAATGGGGTTAAGTCGGGAGAGCGTGGAGGCCATGACATGATTTTCTGATCATGATCTCCACCACGACCGATCCATCGGTTTCCCAATCTCCTGTTTAAGAAATGCCGAACATCATGATGGAAGTGCGGTGGAGCACCATCCCGTTGAAAGATGAAGTCGGCGCTGTCGGTCTCCAGTTGTGGCATGAGCCAATTTTCCAGCATGTCCAGATACACGTGTCCTGTAACGCGTGAAACTTGCCAGCACGCGTTCAACCGTTTCTTCGCTCACTGCAGGCCGACCCGTTGATTTCTCCTTACAGAGGCATCCAGAAGCTTTAAACTGCGCATACCATCGCCGAATGGAGTTTGCAGTTGGTGGATCTTTGTTGAACTTCGTCCTGAAGTGTCGTTGCACTGTTATAACTGACTAATGTGAGTGCATTTCAAGCACGGCGTTTCTCGGCTCCTGTCGCCATTTTGTCTCACTGCGCTCTCGAGCGCTCTGGCGGCAGAAACCTGAAGTGCGGCTTCAGCCGAACAAAACTTTATGAGTTTTTCTACATATCTGTAGTGTGTCGTGACCATATGTCAATGAATGGAGCTACAGTGAATTTATGAAATCGCTTCAATCATTTATAATAGCCCTGTATATGCAGCCATAGGAGAAATGACGTACAGGACATAATATAGATTAAAGAATCATTCATAAAGTAAGTTATAATGTCCTTACGTCAAACTCACAAGTGTCACTAATATATCCAATGTATAACGCTTCCGTTTTAGATACTTAAAAGTGGCCTAAGGCCGACATGAAACAAAGAGAATGACAGCTGAAGACACCGCGAAATCGTTCGAAAAATTCATCGTAGCTGCAGACCCTATAGTACTGAAAATTATATAACGTTTCAGATAGTTTTGTGCTAAATATGTTGAGGACGACATCAGTCATCGAAATATTTTGCAGAAAAACTGAACTGACAGCCTGAATGGGCATTTGCAAATACATCTCGTAAAAGTCAGCACACCTTAAAATACCCACCGATCAAGATGATACGGTGATTAAGACGTTGCATTCGCATTCGGGAGGATGGTGGTTCAATTATTCGTTCGGCCATACAGATTTTTGTTTTCGTTTCCTCAAATACAGGAAGACAGATACTGGGATGGTTTCTTTCAAAAAAACACGGCAAGTTTCCTACCCCATCCTTGCCCAGTTAAAGCTTGTGTTCTAAGGACACCGTCGTCGACTGGGCGGTAAACTCTAATCTTCCTCGCTCCCTTCCTTCCTTCCTTCCAATGACCTCATCGTCTACGACACATTAAACCCTAACTTCTCTTCCAAATTCATTTTTTTTACCCTTGAAGTTAAATATGATGTAAGGCCACATTTAAAACCTTACAAACAAGTCCAAGCCGTTAGCCGAATCCACGACCTCAAGTTTACGGGACAGTGACTCTGCGAAATGCAGGAAGACCTGCAGATCATCATTACTAGGTGCAAAGACTGACCGCTAGGACTAATGTAATTCGGTACGAGTAAATACAAGGAAAGTTCTGATGTTTTTTATGAAGTATCGGTGACAGAACAGGAGTCACACAAAACTGTCAGATACATAGGCATACCCTAGCCGAGTGACTTAATGTGGAATGAAAAGACTAACCTAGCTGTAAGAAAAGCAGATGACCATAATTAGGTTCACTGATAGAATCCTAAGTAAGTACAGTTCATTTACAAAAAAATGCGTTTACAAAACTCTTGCTGAACCAATGACTCAGTGCAGTAGCTATTCTGAAACCAATAATCGATTAATCGGGGAGAGAGAGAGAGAGAGAGAGAGAGAGAGAGAGAGAGAGAGAGAGAGAGAGAGAGAGAAATGTAATGTATTGCGAATACATAGAAAGAAGGATCATTTATTGTATAATTATATGATAGCGGAACAAACACTGTTAGCAGTTACTTCTGTAAAATACACTCCTGGAAATGGAAAAAAGAACACATTGACACCGGTGTGTCAGACCCACCATACTTGCTCCGGACACTGCGAGAGGGCTGTACAAGCAATGATCACACGCACGGCACAGCGGACACACCAGGAACCGCGGTGTTGGCCGTCGAATGGCGCTAGCTGCGCAGCATTTGTGCACCGCCGCCGTCAGTGTCAGCCAGTTTGCCGTGGCATACGGAGCTCCATCACAGTCTTTAACACTGGTAGCATGCCGCGACAGCGTGGACGTGAACCGTATGTGCAGTTGACGGACTTTGAGCGAGGGCGTATAGTGGGCATGCGGGAGGCCGGGTGGACGTACCGCCGAATTGCTCAACACGTGGGGCGTGAGGTCTCCACAGTACATCGATGTTGTCGCCAGTGGTCGGCGGAAGGTGCACGTGCCCGTCGACCTGGGACCGGACCGCAGCGACGCACGGATGCACGCCAAGACCGTAGGATCCTACGCAGTGCCGTAGGGGACCGCACCGCCACTTCCCAGAAAATCAGGGACACTGTTGCTCCTGGGGTATCGGCGAGGACCATTCGCAACCGTCTCCATGAAGCTGGGCTACGGCCCCACACACCGTTAGGCCGTCTTCCGCTCACGCCCCAACATCGTGCAGCCCGCCTCCAGTGGTGTCGCGACAGGCGTGAATGGAGGGACGAATGGAGACGTGTCGTCTCAGCGATGAGAGTCGCTTCTGCCTTGGTGCCAATGATGGTCGTATGCGTGTTTGGCGCCGTGCAGGTGAGCGCCACAATCAGGACTGCATACGACCGAGGCACACAGGGCCAACACCCGGCATCATGGTGTGGGGAGCGATCTCCTACACTGGCCGTACACCACTGGTGATCGTCGAGGGGACACTGAATAGTGCACGGTACATCCAAACCGTCATCGAACCCATCGTTCTACCATTCCTAGACCGGCAAGGGAACTTGCTGTTCCAACAGGACAATGCACGTCCGCATGTATCCCGTGCCACCCAACGTGCTGTAGAAGGTGTAAGTCAACTACCCTGGCCAGCAAGATCTCCGGATCTGTCCCCCATTGAGCATGTTTGGGACTGGATGAAGCGTCGTCTCACGCGGTCTGCACGTCCAGCAGGAACGCTGGTCCAACTGAGGCGCCAGGTGGAAATGGCATGGCAAGCCGTTCCACAGGACTACATCCAGCATCTCTACGATCGTCTCCATGGGAGAATAGCAGCCTGCATTGCTGCGAAAGGTGGATATACACTGTACTAGTGCCGACATTGTGCATGCTCTGTTGCCTGTGTTTATGTGCCTGTGGTTCTGTCAGTGTGATCATGTGATGTATCTGACCCCAGGAATGTGTCAATAAAGTTTCCCCTTCCTGGGATAATGAATTCACGGTGTTGTTATTTCAATTTCCAGGAGTGTATCTGGGAGTATGCGTGCGGAACGATTTGAAGTGGAATGATCATATAAAATTAATTGTTGGTAAGGCGGGTACCAGGTTGAGATTCATTGGGAGAGTCCTTAGAAAATGTAGTCCATCAACAAAGGAGGTGGCTTACAAAACACTCGTTCGACCTATACTTGAGTATTGCTCATCAGTGTGGGATCCGTACCAGATCGGGTTGACGGAGGAGATAGATAAGATCCAAAGACGAGCGGCGCGTTTCGTCACAGGGTTATTTGGTAACCGTGATAGCGTTACGGAGATGTTTAGCAAACTCAAGTGGCAGACTCTGCAAGAGAGGCTCTCTGCATCGCGATGTAGCTTGCTCGCCAGGTTTCGAGAGGGTGCGTTTCTGGATGAGGTATCGAATATATTGCTTCCCCCTACTTATACCTCCCGAGGAGATCACGAATGTAAAATTAGAGAGATTAGAGCGCGCACCGAGGCTTTCAGACAGTCGTTCTTCCCGCGAACCATACGCGACTGGAACAGGAAAGGGAGGTAATGACAGTGGCACGTAAAGTGCCCTCCACCACACACCGTTGGGTGGCTTGCGGAGTGTAAATGTAGATGTAGATGTAGATGTAAAAAAAAGATCCACAGAAAAGTTGTGTGACTGGCCGTTGGGTTACGTTTTCAGTTCAGTTTGCTAACGGAATGCTTGGACTAAAGCGTATCGACAGCCGTTCTTCCTGCATACCATGTAAACGAAGAAAAGTGCAACTTTTCCGCAATTTAAAAGAAGGTGTCGGAACGAGTCTCGAATCCAATCCAGACCATTTCCTTTTGAGGGAAATGCTCATGGTCACTCTGACATACAGGCACGACTCATAACTCATTGTTCCAGTATCTTTCTCCTGCTCTTCCCACTGGCAGCGGGGGGAGGGGGGGGCTACTGTTACGTGCCTTGTGGTGGACTAACGGACTAACATTCCTGGGAGAATGGATATCATGGAGAACCATTGGATATTGGTTATTTCCTGAATTAATATTTTCGCCGGCCGACGTGGCCGTGCGGTTAAAGGCGCTGCAGTCTGGAACCGCAAGATCGCTACGGTCGCAGGTTCGAATCCTGCCTCGGGCATGGATGTTTGTGATGTCCTTAGGTTAGTTAGGTTTAACTAGTTCTAAATTGTAGGGGACTAATGACCTCAGCAGTTGAGTCCCATAGAGCTCAGAGCCATCCATTTGAATTAATATTTCACTGTGTAGTTGAGTATAAGTTGTTGTGAAGCTTCCAGAAAGGCTAAAGCTGTGTAAGATACTGGAGCATGGATCACAACCCTTGTCCTTCGTGAATATACCGCGGAGGAGCATCTGAATATTTTCGAATTTGGGAGAGAGATACTGGCAAAATGAACTTTTAGGCGGGTCTTAAGGCCAGGCTGTGTACCGCACTCAGAGAACTTCCTACGAATGACAAGGGTTCAAGGTTCGAATTCGGATAAGGTACACAATTTTCATCTGATAGTATGTTTCGTCTGGTGTAATGACGTATTATGACTTTCTGCTTTTCTGGAGGAAAACTGTTTTCTCAGTGAATCAGCACAGATTGAAGAAAAACCGCTAGTTGAAACAATGCATGCTTGATTCATACACGACACCCTGCAAACAGTAGATGTAGGTGAACAGGTAAATCGCATCTCCCTGCATTTCCGAAAGGCGTTCCACACTGTACCATATAATCGAATACAAACCAAGGCAAGATCGTACTGAGTATTTTCGAAAAAATGTGTCTAAGTGTAGGAATATTTGGCTGACAGAACCCAATATGTTACTGGACGGCACGTGTTGCGCAGAAACGGAAGTAACATCCTGTGTGTAACCAGAAAGAGTTATAGAACCTTAAATATTTTCAATATACGTAAACAGTTTATCCGACTAGATCGGCGGTACTATAAAATTCTTGGATGGCGATACTGCTGTGTACATGAAAATATTTTCGTTGGACGGTCATAAGAAATTACAGAAATATTTGGATAAAACTTCCAATTACTCAAATGGATGACCACTCTCCTTAAATGTGGACAAGTGTAAGATAATGCCTACAACAAAGAGAAACAACCCAATAGCATCTGGTTACAAGATTAGTGGTGAACATCCTCAGCACGCAACGTTCTATGAAGGGCGTTCAGTAAATAATGCAATGTTTTTCTGAAAGTAGATTGGTTTTATTCAGGATTCCAATACACCATATTATTCCTCACTCTTTTGGCTAAAAAACCATATTTTTCAATATACTCTCCGTACATTGCGACGGCCTTACACCACGTTACTGGAAGGGCCTGTATGCCCGCATGATACCTCTCTACTCGACGTCGAAGTCAACTCTTGTTGTGTCAATAACCTCCCCATCATCCATGTACTGCTTCCAGCTGACTGCATCCATCACTGGGCCACACATATGGAAGTCGGAAGCTGCGAGATCCACGCTGTAGGGTTGATGAAGAAGAACAGTCCAATGAAGTTCTGTGAGCTCCTCTTGGGTGCGCAGACTTGTGTAAGGGCTTGCGTTGTCATGGAGAAAGAGAAGTTCGTTTGCAATTTTGTGGCGACGAAGTCGCTGAATTTGCTGAGGATAGCACAACACATTAGAGACGTGAACGTTGCACGATGAGGGTGGACATCAAACAGAATAAACCCTTCAGAGTCGGCAAGACTTTACTGGCTAAGGGTGCGGCTTTGAACTTTTTCTTTGGAAGAGAGGTGATGTTGGCCACACTATGAATTGCTGTTTTGTTTCTGATTCGAAGTGATGTTTCATCGCCTGTGAGAATGTTCGACAAAAAATTGCCAAGAAAGCCTCTTAAAGCTTAAGCAATTACACACAGATGGTCCTCCGTTGCTCTTTATGGCCTTCTCTTAGGCGGTGAGGAACCCTCGGGCACACACCTTTCAGTACCCTAACTGGTGGACGAGTGTGTCAGCACTACCAACAGAGACGTCCAGTTGAGCAGCGAGGTGTTTAATAGTGATCTGTCGATCACTACGAATGAAAGTGTCCGCACGTTCCCACACTGCAGGAGTCACAACTTTGTGCGGCCGGCCAGCACGCTCGGGATCGGAAAGTTTTGCACGACCTTGTTACGATAATGACAGACCCCGCGCCCAACGACTCACCATGCTTTCATTCACTGACAGGTCTCGGTAGACATTCCGCAAGTGCCTATGAATATCTGAGGTGCTCTGGTTTTCCGCCAAAAGAAACTCAGTCACGGCTCTCTGCTTGGAACGTACCTCCGCTACAAATGCAATTTTGAAGGCTACGTAGACCGCCGCTACCAATCGGAACTTCATGAAACTGTAAGGGCTGAAGCGAGAATACCCCAAGATGTCCCACAACAAATTCCGCACTTTTCAACCGAAAAAATGCCGAAAGAAAAATGAGCTGCGTTACTTATTGTACGCCCCTCGTACAAGTAATTAGTGGTAATACTAGGGAGTGATATGAATTGGGTAGATCACGTAAGACCAGTATTAGGCAAGGCGGATGGAAAACGTACATTTGCTTGAAGGCATCTGGGAAAATGCAGTGCAGTGTAGTTGGAATTTTTTGTACAGTGATAGCGGGCAGTGCCAAGAACAACATACGAGAAACCCTGACTGGTGAGTGGTAAGTATCGGGGTGGGTGTGCATTTGAAGGTATCTTTTGTGCGTGTTTCTTGAATAACTCGAAAACTGTGGTCTGCATCGAAGACTTACCCCAGTAAAAAATTTAACTATATTAAATTGCATACAAAAATAGCCTATCAATTTTTTTTCTGCTGGACTAATAGTTTGCGCATAGCGAGCGAGAGAATGTGAAATTTTCACGCGTGGGTTTTGAACGCCACCAGCAGGATTCCCACGAAAGTAAAATACGAGAGATCGGGGAACTAACAGAGGCATATAGACAGTCCCTCACTCAATACATAAACAGAATAAGAAAGAAAACCTCCCCCTCCCCCCCCCCCCCCACCCGCGGCTTGCCGGCTGGCTCTGTTCAGTGTGGCTTGCGGAGGATATATGTACACTACTGGCCATTAAAACTGCTACGCCAAGAAGAAATGAAGATGATAAAGGGGTATTCATTGGACAAATATATTATACTAGAACTGACATGTGATTACATTTTCACGCAATTTGGGTGCACAGATCCTGAGAAATCAGTACCCAGAACAACCACCTCTGGCCGTAATAACGGCCTTGATACGCCTGGGCATTGAGTCAAACAGAGCTTGGATGGCGTGTACAGGTACAGTTGCCCATGCAGCTTCAACACGATACCACAGTTCATCAAGAGTAGTGACTGGCGTATTGTGACAAGCCTGTTACTCGGTCACCATTGACCAGACATTTTCAATTGGTGAGAAATCTGGAGAATGTTCTGGCCAGGGCAGCAGTCGAACACTGTCTGTATCCAGAAAGGCCCGTACAGGACCTTCAACATGCGGCCGTGCATTATCGTGCTGAAATGTAGGGTTTCGCAGGGATCGAATGAAGGGTAGAGCCACGGGTCGTAACACATCTGAAATGTAACGTCAACTGTTCAAAGTGCCGTCAATGCGAACAAGAGGTGACCGAGACGTGTAACCAATGGAACCCCTGATACGCCAGTATGGCGATGACGAATACACGCTTCCAATGTGCGATCACCGCGATGTCGCCAAACACGGATGCGACCATCATGATGCTGTACACAGAACCTGGATTCATCCGAAAAAATGACGTTTTGCCATTCGTGCACCCAGGATCGTCGTCGAGTACACCATCGCAGGGGCTCCTGCGTGTGATGCAGCGTCTAGGGTAACCGCAGTCATGGTTTCCGAGCTGATAGTCCATGCTGCTGCAAACATCGTCGAACTGTTAGTGCAGTTGGTTGTTGTCTTGCAAACGTCCCCATCTGTTGACTCAGGGAACGAGACGTGTCTGCACGACCCGTTACAGCCATGCGGATAAGATGCCTGTCATCTCGACTGGTAGTGATACGAGGCCGTTGGGATCCAGCACGGCGTTCCGTATTACCCTCCTGAACCAACCGATTCCATATTCTGCTAAAAGTCATTGGATCACGTCCAACGCGAGCAGCAATGTCGCGATACGATAAACCGCAATCGCAATAGGCTACAATCCGACTTTTATCAAAGTCGAAAAGGTGATGGTACGCATTTCTCCTCCTTACACGAGGCATTACGACAACTTTTCACCAGGCAACGCCGGTCAACTGCTGTTTGTGTATGAGAAATCGGTTGGAAACTTTCCTCACGTCAGCACGTTGTAGTTGTCGCCACCGGCGCCAACCTTGTGTGAATGCTCTGAAAAGCTAATCATTTGCATATCACAGCATCTTCTTCCTGTCGGTTAAATTTCGCGTCTGTTGCACGTCATCTTCGCTGTGTAGCAATTTTAATGGCCAGTAGTGTATAAGCAAAGTGAAATTGGGTCTAATAAAGAGACGTACGATCCGTGACCGGGAAGGGAGAAAATTGATACTGGTGCATTGCGTAATCGTGCCCCCCGCCAATCTCACCACCACCCCTCGCACACCGTATCACGATTTGCGCAGTCTAGATATAGATGTAGGTGAGCACCCGCAATGGGCGACCGTGGAGAATGAAGGAAATTTGCAGATTAAGTGGAAGTCAGAAAGTTGTGCAGTGCAGTGACGTGAGGCGCAGAGGAAGAATTTGAGCGCGTTTTGCGATGCAGTTGGCAGGGCGGCGGTGACCGTTGACCCAGCGGCGCGGCGCGGCTCCCACGGTCCGCGCGCTCAGTATTCGGCGCGCCTGCTGCGCGCTGCAGCCCTGCACATACTAACGCCGCGCACCAACACTACGCCCCCAAACTCACAGCTCGCGCTCCCGCTTCCAGGTCTCCGCCTTCCTCAGCCCCCCACTCCACACTCAAACAGAACGCACGCATCTCCGCGCACGTAATGCGTCCGTCTATATCCTGGAACGTGCATTGTAGCCTTGCAACGGAACTCGTCGTTCTGAGTCTAGCGGCTGAGTGGCGCTTCTTCTTATACGTATCTGTCAGTCAAGTACACTAACGACGAAATAGTAGGAACACTGCATCGTACTTCTTAATACACTACAGGCCATTAAAATTGATACACCACGAAGATGACGTGCTACAGACGCGAAATTTAACCGATAAGAAGAAGATGCTGTGATATGCAAATGATTAGCTTTTCGGAGCATTCACACAAGGTTGGCGCCGGTGGCGACACCTACAACCTGCTGACATGAGGAAAGTTTCCAGCCGATTTCTCATACACAAACAGCAGTTGACCGGCGTTGCCTGGTGAAACGTTGTTGTGATGCCTCTTGTAAGGAGGAGAAATGCGCACCATCACGTTTCCGACTTTGATAAAGGTCGGATTGTATCCTATCGCGATTGCGGTTCATCGTACCGCGACATTGCTGCTCTCATTGGTCGAGATCCAATGACTGTTAGCATAGTATGGAATCGGTGGGTTCAGTAGGGTAATACGGCACGCCATGCTGGATCCCAAAGGCCTCGTATTACTAGCAGTCGATAGGACAGGCATCTTATCCGCATGGCTGTAACCGATCGTGCAGCCACGTCTCGATCCTTGAGTCAACAGATGGGGACGTTTGCAATACAACAACCATCTGCACGAACAGTTCGACGACGTTTGCAGCAGCATGGACTATCAGCTCGGAGACCATGGCTGCGGTTATCCTTGCCGCTGCATCACTGACATGAGCGCCAGCGATGTTGTACTCAACGACGAACCTGGGTGCACGAATGGCAACACGTCATTTCTTCGGGTGAATCCAGGTTCTGTTTACAACATCATGATGGTCGCATCCGTGTTTGGCGACATCGCGGTGAACGCACATTGGAAACGTGTTTTCGTCATCGCCATACTAGCGTATCACCCTGCGTGATGGTATTGGGTGCCACTGGTTACACGTCTCGGTCACCTCTTGTTCGCATAGACGGTACTTTGAACAGTGGATGTTACATTTCAGATGTGTTACGACCCGTGGCTCTACCTTTCATTCGTTCCCTGCGAAACCCTACATTTCAGCAGGATAATGCACGACCGCATCTTGCAGGTCCTGTACAGGCCTTTCTGGATACAGACAGTGTCCGACTGCTGCCCTGTCCAGCACATTCTCCAGATCTCTCACCAACTGAACGCGTCTGGTTAATGGTGGCCGAGCAACTGGCCCGTCACAATACGCCAATCACTACTCGTGATGAACTGTGGTATCGTGTTGAAGCTGCATGGGCAGCTGTACCTGTACACGCCATCCAATCTCTGTTTGACTCAATGCCCAGGCTTATCAAGGCCGCTATTACGGCCAGAGGTGGTTGTTCCGGGTTATGATTTCTCAGGATCTATGCACCCAAATTGCGTGAAAATGTAATCACCTGTCTGTTCTAGTATAACACATTTGTTCAACAAATACCCGTTTATCATCTGCATTTCTTCTTGGTGTAGCAATTTTAATGGCCAGTAGTGTGACATAAACAAATCTATACCATATTTATTCTCCAATACCTGGTCTCGGCTCTTAGTAAATATGTTCTTCCTCGACTGGAATATACGCAACGTGCGAGCGCAGGTTGTCACACATGGACGACGACATATGGAAGTCTGAGTCTGCCCGTGATCCGTGCTCGGATGGCCGAAGTGGTTAAGTCAACCAGTCGGGTAAATCAGGAAATGGTTCGAGTCCCGATCAGACCAAAATTTTCACTGTCGTCGTTCCAATGAACAGCTGAAAGTGTTTCATATTCGCAACTGTGAACACGTTTCCTGTATTCCAAGTATCAACTCTGTGGGCGCGTGTAACTTTTCCTTTCTTCTCCTTGTAAGTGCAGTCTCGGAACAATGAGACACAGAAGAATAAATGTGTGAATTCTCAAAGAAATTAATTCAAAGTGAACAATAATTTTTTTATATTATCTGCCGCCGTCGTTCAAAATTCACATGTAATTGGTGTGATTCTATTTCTACACAATGCTGCTCTTCAACATATTCTGCATGAAAAGTCGTTCAAGTGCGCCTCAGTTGAACATGTTGAACGTACTCCATAATCCTCCTTCAGCAAAGACATAAGTGTACTGTTGATTCCTCTTCCTCACAGGCGCCTCCGTTGAACATGTTGAACATACTCCATAATCTTCATTCAGCCAAGACATAGGTGTACTGTTGAATCCTCTTCTTCACAGTCCTCGTATGCCTCATTTGTGTCATAAAATCGTTGTACCTGATGACTGTTTATTGTTTAACAGAAAGTTTTAAAAAATTAGATTTAAAATTCTTCTGAATAGATGTTTTTACTATTTAAGAACTACTGAAGTAAAAATATCCTTAGGAGGCGACCATTAATTACGTGAGCTCAAAATGGAGGGGAGGGATCTGGCAAAATCGTACCAAATCTCATATAAGGAGAGGGTAGTGGATGAAAATCTCACATAAATTTTCCAGTTAACGTAATATACAGTACATGTCTATAATTGATAACATTTTGTTTTACATAATTAATCCCAAGTACAGACAATATTGAAGTGCCCATCAGTCTTTATGGCCTCCCTGAACTGAACAGAAAGCTTTACAAGTGTGCATACCCCGGATTACACCATCTGAAACAAGTGCCACACAAGTGTTCTCCACCGCAGCGGTTCAAATCAATGCAACGCGCATGATGCTGACGTTATAGTATTCGACATGAATTAATGTCAAACTTTTACAATGCTAATGTTAAGTGGCAAGCAGACAAGTCGACAACTATGTGCGAGCAAGAATTTAATCGTTTGTGGAAGGAAGCTAAGCTGAAGTTCACCGGCACGAATTCTTTTAGTGATCATAAAAATCAAGAGATTGAAAAGTCACGTAATCATATTGTTGAAAGGGACGTATAATCTGCAATGTAAGTGAAGGATCAGTGACATTTAATCTTGGAAACCTTTCATCCGTCTCTCCCTCTTCTGTCTGTCTGATTGTCTGTCCGTCTAAATACCACTGAGTGTTGGCATGTTTAAAATACGGTGTTTATAATCACGTGTTAAAACGCTGTTTAATATGCTTTATAAATAAATGATGGTTTTATTAAAGTGTTTTAATCGACGTTTAAAATATTTTTTAAAGTCTTTTTCGTGTTTTTCCCTGCTACGGATTAAACTTCGCATGGGGGGAGAGGGGCGGGGGATCCGACACATCGGACCAAATCTCACCAAGGGGAGAGGGGGCTCCAAATTTTAATGAAAACCCCTCACGTCCCCTTGCTTGCAAAACACAGTGGAGAATTTTTACCATAAATGCCTTCCCCTCCTACTACATCCATTCCTCCCCACCCCACTCCTGCCTATAGAGGTAACTTTTGTATATTTGCCATTTTTTGGTCAAATCTTTAACAAGGTGAAGGCAAGACTCCCCATGAATTACACAATGGATTTTTGCCGAATTTTCATAGCCATACTAAGAGTGTTAAGCGGACTAATGGAGTATCAAACTGACCAGCATCTGGTCTAGTTTTGCAAAAAGGTTCAATTGCTTGAAAGAAATCGGGGCAATTAAGAACAACTTACTTAGTAATTTGAGGGAAAATTGAAATATCTCACGAACAGCTGTTGCTAGCTCTGTAAATTAAATATCTTAAAGCTATTGTGTATTAAATGTTATTTTGGTGAACAAATTGCGGAATTTTTTATTTGTTGAAAAAATGAAATAAATTTCTATATCTTGAGCTATTATTAGTAATAGAATACCGATCTATATTTAAATATTTTATATTTCATACTTTCTGAACAAACCTTGAAAATAAAAAAATTAAAAAAAGATCAAATATTTTATGAAATGAGTCTTCTAAAAGTAAGAAATAAAATAGATTATGGGAAAGGTCTGATTTGTCTCATTTGTTGTATATGATTTCGAGATGTTTCAAAGGCGTGTTAAATATTTCTATAATCTATTTTAATTCTTATTTTTACACAAGTTATTTCACAATCTATTTGATCTTCTTTTTATTTCAAGTATTTATATTGTCTCATTTTGTAGGTACGAAGGTGGTCCCTTACAGCTGAAATTGGTAATCAGCTATATTTCATCACAACTGCTTCAATAAAACTTGAACGTGAAGTCTGAATAGTGCGGCGGGTGGAGCCCAATTTCCTGCTCACCTGATTTGATGCCAGGAAGTTTATTTTGAATCGTTTTCTGAATTTTGTGCTGTATCTTTTTGTAAAGGCTTCTTTAAGATTCAGGAGAATCTCATGAGTCCCGGAAGTTATTGGAAAATGACGTGCTTTTCACTCTTCAAAGCACTCACTGTAACTGCCTATCTGACCGTGGTTTCTTATCCTTAAGTCGTAGAAAAGTGCGACGTCATTGCATGAACTACATTTGTGTTTCCGGATCACGAACAGACCCCAAAATTTCATATTCAATCACTACATCGAATAAAAATTTCTTTGTTTTGAACGCTCATAGCGACTCACTGTAAACATCCGCACATTTGCCCTTCAAGTCTGGTGTCTACTTCTGGGGTACGGATTTCACACAGTTTATGATACACCAACCTTTACACCGTCTTATGTGTACCATTGTGACCACAGGTAAGCTGATTAGCAACCGCACAGTGGGGCATTCAAATGGTTCAAATGGCTCAGAGCACTATGGGACTTAACATCTAAGATCATCAGTCCCCTAGAACTCAGAACTACTTAAACCTAACTAACCTAAGAACATCACACACATCCATGTCCGAGGCAGGATTCGAACCTGCGACCGTAGCGGTCGCACAGTTCCAGACTGTCGCGCCTAGAACCGCTCGGCCACACCGGCGGGCACTAAAAGAAGGAAGGACCATTAACATTTAGCACGACGTCAATGGTGACGTTAGAGGCAGAACACAAACTCTATCGGTACAAGAATGAGAATGAAATCGACAATGTCTATTTGGAAGGAAACACAGATTTATAGAACTTTACCTTAATAAATTCAGGGACACCGAGAAAATTCTTAATATCTGTGGCATACATTTCCGTAACGATCCATATCAGTTATCAAAGAAGCAATGGCCACTTTGCAACGCTTTCCGTACATCTTTTGTGTATCAGTGTCAAATTAATAGTAACGTATAGACGTTACATGTGCCATAAGGCTACAGAAAAGGCTTCATCTTTCCTTACAAACGATAATTTTACAGGCATTTTCATAGCGTCTTTGTGGTCACATAAATTAACAGTTTTACACGTTCGTGGCTTTCAGATGTCTCCTGATTCACCACGACCAGGAAGTGTGTATTAAATATATCAACTTGGAATAATTTTCTGAAAGAAACGATGTCGCAGGAAAGTACTTCGAAGCGAGAAGGTAGTAGATCTGTCACCAGTATTTTTAGGTTTAGTAATTTTATTGTTGTACATGTAGTGGCTCAGATAAGCAAGACGCTAAATAATTTGCACCGTCTTGCCATCGGTAAACTGTGATATCGTTGAAAATTTGTACCATTCCCTTTCCGTTTTGCGGCTTTACTGGTTGCCAACAAGCCATTAACCTGATTTAAAGCATATGCAGCGAATTTATAATGCATTGAACAGGGAAAAGAAACAAATTGAATGTTAGCGTAGAGCTGCTATTGAGTTCATTGTGATCAGACTGAAATGGACGGGAACGAGAAAGAAAATTGATGAAGGTCTTGTTAAAAAATCATTGCAATTCACATCTAGTTACTTAAGAAAAATCATGGAAAACCTAAATCAGGGTGTCTGACCCAGACTGAGATGCCACCTCTCCTGAATACGAGCCCATAGTCGTAAAAATACGGCACCTCCCCTGGTCTACACAGAACAGCATACTAATGGGAATGAAGAGCAAAACCACTGGGATTCTATAAAACTCTAGTTTCTTATTTACCTCGATAGCACTGTAGGAACAAGGTCTTGATTTTCCCATTTCCTTAACGTCTGACTTCTATACGGCCGCGGTGGTCTCGCGGTTCGAGGTGCGCAGTCCGGAACCGCGCGACTGCTACGGTCGCAGGTTCGAATCCTGCCTCGGGCATGGATGTGTGTTCTGTCCTTAGGTTAGTTAGGTTTAAGTAGTTCTAAGTTCTAGGGGACTGATGACCACAGCTGTTAAGTCCCATAGTGCTCAGAGCCATTTGACTTCTATAATTCGCTGTATTTGTGCTGAAAGATTGTGACATCTATATGTTAAGCTTAGTAAGGTACCACAACCATTAGCACCATTTTTACCTCGTAAGTTCGATGCTATGTGCGTAAGTAACCACATCCCCACATAAAAATCATTTATCGTTCCTCCAAATGATGGTATGTAGTCTCCTTAACTGAACATTTTATTCTGGTGTTTATCATACCAGAAAACCTTATTTCACCATTATTCAAACAGGCTGCTTTTATTAAAGAACTGCATAACTTTCTTTATAATATGCTACTGAAAAGTTGATCCCAGCATAACAGTGGATAAAGATGTTCAGTCTGATTTCGCGGACAGAGCAGCACTGCAACTAATTGTGAAGCACATCGAGAATGTGAACCACCCATGTGGAATCCTAGAATTGTTCCAACAATCTTTTCCCGAAATCTCCACTCCCTATCTGTATGACAAGCTGAGAAAGTTAATTTCAGTATTGTCGTTATTAGAGGCTACACTGTCTAGCTTACAATAGACCACTAATTTTGAAGAATTAGTTTTCCTAAATCCTAATTTTGAGTACAGAACTCATATTTCATCTAATATTTATCATTCAGTAAGGGAGTCAGATCAATCAAGGGAATTCCTGAAGATAGAGAGTATTTACGTGAAATCTATTTCTCGCTGCCTAGACGAAATACGTTAGTGTCATTTACGACTTTACTTGTCTTAAGCTTGCTTCCGAAATGCCAGTGCCAGTCTACTCCTGCACTTCTCACCACGTAGTCTGAATTTCTGTTAAGTGCTGACTGTGCGGAACCGCGCGACTGCTACGGTCGCAGGTTCGAATCCTGCCTCGGGCATGGATGTGTGTCATGTCCTTAGGTTAGTTAGGTTTAAGTAGTTCTAAGTTCTAGGGGACTGATGACCACAGCTGTTAAGTCCCATAGTGCTCAGAGCCATTTGAACCATATTTTTTGCTGACTGTGCGCTAACGGGCAGATTTCCAGGGTGATCTGGCATAACCCCCTTCATAAAGTTATTAAGGTAACTTTTCAAAATATAGTACACAACAAATGAATAGGGCTAGACATTCAATCTTACGGAATACAAGATCATTCATTCTACATCTTTTTCTTGAGATATGTAACTGAGGTACTTTATTAGAAACTGTTGATTCCTTGATTCTCAGATTATAATCACAATTCAGAAATCTCCGTGCGATAGTTTCAACTGTTTACAATGCATATGAAACTGCAATTCATCAGTAAGGTCTATTCTACGTGAAGGTTAATCTGAAGAACGTTGTGCTGTATTAGCATTTATCTATTGGAGGCGATATGCTTTTTCCTTCCTCCGACCTTTGAAATGGCTTACACACCCTGTTATAGGGGGTCCTATAGTGTAAGGACAACTCAGAATCTTGATAAATTTGTCATTAAGAAATTATTTCCAGTAAGAAACAAGCGTAAATAACGGACCTTTGGTTTTGATGTCTAACACTTAACCGATTGAGCAGTCGAAGAATGTAGCTGTAGGAATACATTTGGAGCATCCTTTTAAAATATAGTACAAAGCGCTACTTTCAGACAGAAGTCTCAGCCTTCATTCTTATCGAGTAGGTTTAGTCCTACAATTACCGGCCACTGTGGTCGAGCGGTTCTAGGCGCTTCAGTCGGGACCCGCGCGGCTGCTACGGTTGCAGGTTCGAATCCATATGGATGTGTTGTGATGTCCTTACGTTAGTTAGGTTTAGGTAGTTTTAAATCTTTGGGACTGATGACCTCAGATGTTAAGTCCCATAGTCCTTAGAGCCATCTGAATCACTTAGTCCTACAATTCTGCAAATGTCGTATTGAAGAAGGAAATAAGTATGACAAGTATTGGTTGAAATAAGTTCTCGTAGGCAGAATGGTAGGAACGCTGCGGTCTGACGGAAAAACGATAATTATTGCGTGTAGCTTTTTTCACGGACACACTACTGCCCTGACACGACTCGCATTCTGTCTACGAGAACTTACTGGGCTCCATATTTATGTATATTTGTATGTGATTCAAATTATCCCAAGACGGGTTAAGAAACGTCGTGCAAACACAGCAATGCCAACACACAGGTAATGCAGGTTACGTCCGCAGACTGAATAAAACAGACAGACCAGAATGAACTGTTTTGTGGAGTTGGCTGAATTCCAGCATTTCCAAACGGCCGTGCAAATCCTCTGTAAGGAGTGTATAGGAAGCTTGTAGGTTTCTTTAAAATACCCATTTTAATTATTTCTGATTTTTGGGGGACTGGAAATTTGGTGGATGGTCTACAGCTCATTAATTAACTCGCTGAACGTACAGTATGGGGGTAAAGATCGTCGGGTGCTGAAGACTTTGTTCTAGCAAATCGGTAGTCTTTCCAATACCAGCCTCGCCGAGGGAATACGCATCTATTGCTAGCAACATAACTGTTCGAACCAATGAAAAATACAAATACATAAAACTGCAACCAGTCAGTTTTTGAATAGTTTATTATTCCATGAACCGGTTTTCGTACCTTTTCAGGTTTATCTTCAGATGGTTTTCTGGAAGTTGTACAGCACATGCTGGATGCTGGCAAAGTTTCACTTTCACAGTGTAAATGAATAAGATTGTGTAAAAGTGTGTGAAGTGATGTACCAACTGGCCATCAAAATGGAGGCAGACAGATGGACACTAACGGAAAAAAGCCAACCATACAGTCGCAAGCCAGCACCCAGCTTTATGTTAAAAATAGTGATGTAACTTCCAGAAAACCATCTGAAGATGAACCTGAAAAGGTTCGAAAACGGCTTATGAAATAATAAACTTGACAAAAAAGTGACTGGTTGCAGTTTTATATATTTATATTCAATTAACAGTCACGAGTTCTAAAATATCCGTAATGGATAAGCTTAAGCCAATGAAAAATATGGTTCCGCGACCAGTAAGGGACAGGAAACTACATGCCGCATTGAGAAGAGCTAGCTGTTGACTCTAATGAGGTATATAGTTATACCAGGGACCGTAGAACAATGTAAAGTCGTTCTGTGGTGATAAATTAGTGTACCATGTATGCCAAAGGTGGAAGAGCGCGAACAGGAGAGTTTCCAATGAACAGTCAGGTCAGTGCTTATAGTAAATGATTATTATGAGGAAACTGCAATGTTATCTTGTTTAAAGCGAAGAGGATGCAGTATTCTTCTTGCATTTCGTGCAGTTCTCAACTTACAGGGTTACGAATTTATTTTGAACACTTTCTTTCAGTCTAACACCGAAGAAATGTTCGGAAAAGCTCTCGCTTATCATCTTGACAAATCACTGGTCACAGTACGTGTTAAAATGGTTCAAATGGCTCTGAGCACTATGGGACTTAACTTCTGAGGTCATCAGCCCCATAGAACTTAGAACTACTTAAACCTAACTAACCTAATGACGTCACACACATCCATGCCCGAGGCAGGATTCGAACCTGCGACCGTAGCGGTCGCGCGGTTCCAGACTGTAGTGCCTATAGCCGCTCGGCCACCCCGGCCGGCACAGTACGTGTTAGAAGTTCACTAATTTCACTAGTAAAAATTACTTAATAACTGACACCCTGATTTACGAGAATTGGGGTTGCGTGAATATTTACGTTATATTAGATATGCCGGCATCGCATCAGGCCACAAAAGCCCACAACAAAGTTTACCATCTTCGAAGATATCCTTCGATACAGTTCCCCATAGTCGTTTAATGAACGAAGTAAGAGCATATGGACTATCAGACCAATTTGGTGATTGGATTGAAGAGTTCCTAGATAACAGAACGCAGCAAGTCATTCTCAATGGAGAGAAGTCTTCCGAAGTAAGAGTGATTTCAGGTGTGCCGCAGGGGAGTGTCGTAGGACTGTTGCTATTCACAATATACATAAATGACGTTGTGGATAACATCGGAAGTCCACTGAGGATTTTTGCGGATGATGCTGTGGTATATCGAGAGGTTGTAACAATGGAAAATTGTACTGAAATGCAGCAGGATCTGCAGCGAATTGACGCATGGTGCAGGGAATGGCAATTGAATCTCAATGTAGAAAAGTGTAATGTGCTGCGAATACATAGAAAGAAAGATCCTTTATCATTTAGCTACAATATAGCATATCAGCAACTGGAAGCAGTTAATTCCATAAATTATCTGGGAGTACGCATTAGGAGTGATTTAAAGTGGAATGATCATATAAAGGTGATCGTCGGCAAAGCAGATGCCAAAGTGAGATTCATTGGAAGAATCCTAAGGAAATGCAATCCGAAAACAAACGAAGTAGGTTATAGTACGCTTGTTCGCCCACTGCTTGAATACTGCTCAGCAGTGTGGGATCCGTACCAGATAGGGTTGATAGAAGAGATAGAGAAGATCCAACGGAGAGCAGCGCGCTTCGTTACAAGATCATTTACTAATCGCGAAAGCGTTACGGAGATGATAGATAAACTCCAGTGGAAGACTCTGCAGGAGAGACGCTCAGTAGATCGGTACGGGCTTTTGTTGAAGTTTCGAGAACACACCTTCACCGAGGAGTCAAGCAGTATATTGCTCCCTCCTACGTATCTTTCGCGGAGAGACCATGAGGATAAAATCAGTGAGATTAGAGCCACACAGCGGCATACCGACAATCTTTCTTTCGACGAACAATACGAGACTGGAATAGAAGGGAGAACCGATAGAGGCACTCTAAGAACTCTCCGCCACGCACCGTTAGGTGGCTTGCGGAGTATGAATGTAGATGTAGAAAGCGTTGATTGCCATTTTCACAAAATCTTGATCTAGCTGATCACAAGTTCTTCCCGCGCACCGTTGGAAACTAACAGTATAACCACCATAAAGCGGCTTCTAAGTGGACATGTAGATCTATAAATGTAAAGCATGGAAACGATGAGTCAGGCTTCAAAAATTACTCAAGAACAAACTTTGGCTTCCGGTTCAGGTGTGTGTTCGCATTCTTTTAATCAAATACCGTACGTCGGACAAAAGTCAGTGGTAAATTAGGTTGTTTTGGAGCTAGTCAACATTGAAGCTCTATCCGGTTTGAGTTTCCCGTAATCCTGAAAAGTTCCTAACAGAGGTTAGTTCGGGTCTTCAGGAGAATGCTGCGAAGGAGATAAATACGGTCGGGAATGAGAGCGAGGCGTTATCAGCGTGCTCCGTGGCCAGCCGGGAAGACGTGAGGTGGCCTAACGGAACGCGCTGCTTGCTGGGCGTCGCACGTATCTCCGTGTCACGTCCATCCCCATTCCTCGTCCACACGACTACAGTTGGAACAATAAGTTTCTGAGCAAGACACGCCGTGTCCTGCCTTGTCGTTCCCTACCAAACTTGGGACCGCTTTTATTTCGTCTACGGCTAACTATATTCGACGCGTTGATGTATTGATTTATCGATGTATTATACAGGGTGATTCAAAAAGAATACCACAACTTTAGGAATTTAAAACTCTGCAACGACAAAAGGCAGAGCTAAGCACTATCTGTCGGCGAATTAAGGGAGCTATAAAGTTTCATTTAATTGTACATTTGTTCGCTTGAGGCGCTGTTGACTAGGCGTCAGCGTCAGTTGATGCTAAGATGGCGACCGCTCAACAGAATGCTTTTTGTGTTACTGATTACGGCAGAAGTGAATCGACGACAGTTGTTCAGCGTGCATTTCGAACGAAGTATGGTGTTAAACCTCCTGATAGGTGGTGTATTAAACGTTGGTATAAACAGTTTACAGAGAATGGGTGTTTGTGCAAAGGGAAAAGTTCTGGACGGCCGAGAACGAGTGATGAAAATGTAGCACGCATCCAGCAAGCATTTGTTCGCAGCCCAGGAAAATCGACTCGCAGAGCTAGCAGAGAGCTGCAAATTCCACAATCAACTGTATGGAGAGTCCTACGAAAAAGGTTAGTTATGAAACCTGAACGTCAACTACCCGAGGCGATGGATCGGCCGCCAGGCAGCCCGTGACAGAGCACTTCATCACTGGCCTCCAAGAAGCCCTGATCTTACACCCTGCGATTTTTTCTTATGGGGGTATGTTAAGGATATGGTGTTTTGGCCACCTCTCCCAGCCACCATTGATGATTTGAAACGAGAAATAACAGCAGCTATCCAAACTGTTAAGCCTGATATGCTACAGAGAGTGTGGAACGAGTTGGAGTATCGGGTTGATATTGCTCGAGTGTCTGGAGGGGGCCATATTGAACATCTCTGAACTTGTTTTTGAGTGAAAAAATATCTTTTTAAATACTCTTTGTAATGATGTATAACACAAGGTTATATTATGTTTCTTTCATTAAATACACATTTTTAAAGTTGTGGTATTCTTTTTGAATCACCCTATATCTCTAAATACGATTCGACATTTTATTTGACTTTTATTTCATGATTTGAACATACTCCATCAGTATTTTTCAAAACAAAACAGAATCGAATGCAAAGAAACTAAAAGAACTTAATAAATGAAAGCAAAACAAATAGCTCATTTTTCTCACAAAGTTTACTCAGCTGGTTAATAAGTTGATTCGGTTTCTCGAGACTACCGAAAAGTGATCGACGCTGTGTCACGCTACGCAGAACGTTCCTGATGTACTAGACGGAAGTGTCGACAGAAACGATAGTAACATCGAGAGAGACCCAAGGAAATGAGAAACCAGTCAACGTTCTGAATATCCTTATGCGATTTGCCAGATTACAATCGGTAAGGAAATGCCGAAGTGCTACTTTTGTTCTGGGCAAATACCACTGTCGTACAAAATTTCTGAAATAACATTTTACGGTTTCGGCAGTAATTTTTGTTTATTTCCATTATTGGTCAATTAGTATTTTAGTGGTTTCTGCTCGTGCACGTCAACTATCTCTTAAAATGAGGTAATAGCCGAAATTTGCCACTAGTGAAAACAAATACTGATTACAGGCGAAGGTGGAAAAAATTGTCTCTTTTGACTTAATCTGTATCTGCATTTGGCGTGATCAGTGGCATATCTCCTTTAATGTAATTCATCGCAAGATAATGCTCAAACGAAAGTTAAGTAACCCGACAGTTTCCGATACGAAGATGACTGGTAAAATAAAAAAAATGGTCATCGTATCTGTTGTGGCGTAGCAAGACAGCCACACCACTCGGAGGTAGCCGAAAGGCACGCTAACTAATGCAGACGGGCGTGAAGTCTGAAACAGGATAACTATTGAATGGTAGCAAGAAAAGTACGTAGTTGCTTTATACTTAACTTTTATTCTCTGATGAATACAGCGTTCTTCTTGAGACATTTATACTATAACTCTCAAAGTAGGTAAGGCTAATGGCGCCTTGCTAGGTCGTAGTCATGTGCTTAGCTGAAGGCTATTCTAACTGTCTCTCGGCAAATGAGAGGAAGGCCTCGTACGTCTAGTCGCTAGCAATGTCGTCCGTACAACTGGGGCGAGTGCTAGTCCGTCTTTCTAGACCTGCCATGTGGTGGCGCTAGGTCTGCAAGTACTGATGGCGGCGACACGCGGGTCCGACATGTACTAATGGACCGCGGCCGATTTAAGCTACCACCTAGCAAGTGTGGTGTCTGGCGGTGACACCACAGTATCATTTGCTTATAAAACGATATGAAATCGAATGAACACCTCGTTTGCAGGATGATAAATAAAAAACTTGCAGTTTTTGGAAACGGTTTATTTCCCGACCCAGTCAGAAATAATTTGAAAGAGAAATTTCCGGTTTTGGCCGTAACTGGCCATCTTCAGATTATAACGTGGTAGCAATAGTTTACTTCCAAGCACTTTCAGAAAAATCACATTAACTAAACGTTTGGAAGTAAACTATTGCTTACTTCTGATGATCTGAAGATGATCTGTGTCGACCGAAACGGGTAAATCCTTACTGACATTATTTATGACCGTGACAGAAAATAAACCATTTTTAAAAAGTATTTCAACACTCACTGACGTTGCCAGCAAAACCGAAATGTCATTCTTAACAACAGACTTACGGTTGTTTGGAGTAATCTGCGAAAGTGATGTTCAGCTCCTAAGGAAACTACGTACAAGATGCTACTGCAAACTGTTCTACAATCCTGATCCAATATTTAGATCTGTTGTCGAGTAGACCGGACAATAGTGGAGGGGGAATTCCTAAAATCGGAACCGTCGGTAGACTCTGCGTGACAAAAAATGTGAAGGACCCGGAAGATATGATCAGATATCAGTGTAACTTCGTACAAAGTTTAGAGAATCATTATTTATGAAAAGGTAGGAATATATGACAGCAACGTATGTATCACTCGCTAATAATAGCGCGCATAGTTACACATTACCAAAGATACACTATTTGGTCAGAAGTATCCGTACACCTATTATTGTACGTTAATAAGGGCTATGTCCACCATTCGGCTTCCTGACAGCTTCAGCTCTGCTGGGGACACTTTCAGTGAGGTGTCTGAAAGTCTGTGGAAGAATGGCAGCCCATTCCTCCTCGAGAGTCGAAACCAGAAAAGGTAGTGATGTTGGACGCTGGGGTTTGGAGAGAAGTCGACTTTATAACCTATTACAAAGGTGTTACATTGAACTGAGAGTTCAAATTCTGGCCAGGAATGTCCAATTCCGGAATTTTATTACCGACAAATCATAGCCTGATTGATGCTGCTATATTACAGGGCGCATTGTCATGCTGATTCAAACAATCATTGTCTCCGAACATTTCATATCCTTTCAAATATATCGTTTTCTTAAGTGCATAAGGGGACCACACGACATCCAAGGAAAAATCAACAACACCACATCTTTCGTATTTGATTGTTGGCACTACACATGATTTCAGGTTAAGTTCTCCAAGCTTTCTCCAAACCCAAATCTTTCCAACAAATTGCCACAGATTATAGCGTGATTCGTTATTCTAAATCACTCGTTTACATTCACCCATTATCCAGTTGTGTAACCACCTCAAGCGTCGCTTAGTGCTAACTAAAGAAATACACTACTGGCCATTAAAAAACGTCATTTTTTCGGATGAATCCAGGTTCTGTTTACAGCATCATGATGGTCACATCCGTGTTTGGCGACATCGTGGTGAACGCACATTGGAAGCGTGTATTCGTCATCGCCGTACTGGCGTGTCACCCGGCGTGATGGTATGGGGTGCCATTGGTTACACGTCTCGGTCACCTCGTGTTCGCATTGACGGCACTTTGAACAGTGGACGTTAAATTTCAGATGTGTGACGACCCGTGGCTCTACCCTTCATTTGATCCCTGCGAAACCCTACATTTCAGCAGGATAATGCACGACCGCATGTTGCAGGTCCTGTACGGGCCTTTCTGGATACAGAAATTGTTCGACTGCTGCCCTGGCCAGCACATTCTCCAGATCTCTCGCCAATTGAAAACGTCTAGTCAATGGTGGCCAAGCAACTGGCTCGTCACAATACGCCAGTCACTACTCTTGATGAATTGTGGTATCTACATCTACATCTACATCCATACTCCGCAACCCACCTGACGGTGTGTGGCGGAGGGTACCTTGAGTACCTCTATCGGTTCTCCCTTCTATTCCAGTCTCGTATTGTTCGTGGAAAGAAGGATTGTCGGTATGCCTCTGTGTGGGCTCTAATCTCTCTGATTTTATCCTCATGGTCTCTTCGCGAGATATACGTAGGGGGGAGCAATATACTGCTTGACTCTTCGGTGAAGGTATGTTCTCGAAACTTTGACAAAAGCCCGTACCGAGCTACTGAGCGTCTCTCCTGTAGAGTCTTCCACTGGAGTTTATCTATCATCTCCGTAACGCTTTCGCGATTACTAAATGATCCTGTAACGAAGCGCGCTGCTGTCCGTTGGATCTTCTCTATATCTTCTATCAATCCTATCTGGTACGGATCCCACACTGCTGAGCAGTATTCAAGCAGTGGGCGAACAAGCGTACTGTAACCTACTTCCTTTGTTTTCGGATTGCGTTTCCTTAGGATTCTTCCAATGAATCTCAGTCCGGCATCTGCTTTACCGACGATCAACATTATATGATCATTCCATTTTAAATCACTCCTAATGCGTACTCCCAGATAATTTATGGTATTAACTGCTTCCAGTTGCCAGTGTTGAAGCTGCATGGGCAGCTGTACCTGTACACTCCATCCAAGCTCTGTTTGACTCAATACCAGGCGTTCAAGGCCGTTATTACGGCCAGAGGTGGCTGTTTTGGGTACTGATTTCTCAGGGTCTATGCACCCAAATTGCGTTAAAATGTAATCACATGCCAGTTGTAGTATAATATATTTGTCCAATGAATACCCGTTTATCATCTGCATTTCTTCTTGGTGTAGCAATTTTAATGGCCAGTAGTATAGATGGCTTATTGGGAGTTGCTCGACCATTGTATCTCATTCCCTGTTACTCCTTATACACAGTCATTGTGCTAGCTGGAATGCTAGTAGCAACTCACGAGTGACTCCTTCTGCTCATTTCATGCTATTTGTTTTCCAGCCGCACTCTGTAGTGGTCGACGGTCCCCGTTAGTTCTTAAATGAGGTCTGCCTGGTCTTGGTTTATCTATGGTTGTTTCTAAGGGTTTACACTTCATATTCACATGGCCAACAGTCGACTTCGTCAGATTTAGTAAGGTTGAAATGTCCCTGATGGATCTGATGTCAGGTGCCACACAATGACTAATCCACACTCGAAGCCACTGATCTCCACTGAACGACCCATTGTGCAGTTACTGTTCCCTACTGAAAAAAAACTATACTCACCGCCTACTTTTCTGCTAGTCAGTTCGCCTTTCGTGACTTCTAGCGATCAGTTCCGCACTACATATGGATGCTCGGATACTTTTGATCAGATATTGTACTTCCCACAATCCACACGCGAATGCAACGAGAAGAAACAGTAATACGCTGTGCAGTCTACGGGTAGACTACAGCTATATCATTTGCCATGTGCTTTACAGTGATTATCATTGTGTGAATGTCGACATCACGCACTCGTTTTGAAGAATACCGCTTCTCCCAGCTCCTTCTCGTATCTTCTCCAAAATGTTAGACGTTGTATGTGTTTAAGCTTCAATTTATACAATGACAGTAGTTATGCTGGATGCTACAATAAATGTTGTTGAGATAACGCTAGAATTTATTTTTAATCAAACGTAATTTATGTTAGCCATACAAATTTCATGTATTATATCAAGGCAGTATGTCACATAAATGCACTTTTATGAATACGATATTCCAGCAGTGCATTGTGTCATTTACGTAACGAGTTCTGTGGAGCAATGGGCCAGGAACTAGAATCGTCTACTGGAGGAGTGGGGTTCAAATCCCCCGTTAGTCATATCACATTTGGTGTTTCCATTGTTTCCCTGTATCTAGGAGGGTGTATGCTAAGGTGTCTGGCCACGCATTTTATGGTGTTTACTCGCATCCGAGAATCCTTCGAGGTTCATGTGTACCTGTCTATGAACTACTCAGTATCTTGACATTTGGGAGAAAGCTTTTTCCGCAACAATCGTTTGATAATAACAATGTAGAAACGCAAGTGCAGCACTGAGTCCCATGTATGAGGATAAGTTACGTATCCTGATATTTGTAAAATTCGGAAACACTCGTTTGGTAATACCAGTTACATATACTGGTCGAAACGTAAGTCCAGCAGTCTCTATATTCTACTCATATTTCAAATCCCATACTCAAGTTATTACTTGTGAAAATATATCGTCATACCCACTTCAGTGTTTCGCTTTCTTAGAACTTGTCTCATTTACTCTAGCAAAGGAAGGGAATTTGAGAGGAATTCGTGTCATCATTTTGCTGGAATTGCCTCCGTAACTGGCCCTTGTTTCCCCATTAATCTTAATAGCCTGTAATGTACATCACATTAGCCACTTTCGCTTACGTCTCGAAACAGTTCTGTGCGGAAGTAGGCTTAAATACCAAAAATGAGGAACCACGTAGTTTATTCAGCAAAATAGGGCGTCCAGCTCAAGAATATTTGGCAGCGAAACTTGGGTAATTACTACGTCATCTTCGACGGGGCGTCCCAATGTTCGGCCATCAAGTGTCCAGCTGAAAAGACAGTTGCAAGGAATAGAGGCTTATTGCGCATATTTGTTCGGTCAAATGCACCATCAAGTCGCTAGCAAAAATCGTGTCATAGAACCATTTGTCTGTATTGAAACATACTTGTAGACGCGAAGCGCCGAAAACTCACGAAGATAGTATGAATTGTATCCAAAATGTGGACATCTTGCGCGATAGCGTTCTGGATGGGCAAAAATGATAGGGGTGAGCTTATGGGTAAGGTTTAAACGGTTAGTAAATCCTACTCTGGAGAAGTACGTAGCTACCGGGAAAATGGATTAAAGACGGAAAAGGACGAATAGTTTATTTCTAAAAGGTGAAAGCTGCGTGTGACTTCTCAGACTCAGTGTATGCATTTAACGGTTGTTCATCTGAGACTTCAACCAGACTTGCTACTGCTTTTTGTAGACTGCTCTCATTTATTTATAAAAACGAAGGTCTTGTTATGCTAACCCATCCAGAAAATTCGTGTGAAAATTTGAACGTACTTTATGAATGAAGACACAAATGTTAGCTGGCGCTGTAGAAGGGAGTCTGCGAAATACCAAAATAGCTGCAATCGTTTAGTGTAAAACTTACTAACTCCGCTATGTGTAAGAGCTAGGTACACAAGACACAGAAAAAAAGAAAAGAAAACAGTACGTGCTCTTTCAATAAGTATAGAACTGTTGTATAATCAATCCTTTCAAACCAAATTACCGCGTGTCCCTTTCTTGGAACTCCAATTTATTAAACAGGAACGCGTGTTTCCTGTAAAATTTTAGGCAGTTTAACCATACTCAGCTTATGGGTAAAGTTTAAACGAATCGAAATCACGCTCTGGAGAAGTACGTAGCAACCGAGTAAATGGATCACATACGGAAAAATCACACCGTGGTTTAATAATAAAATTCTAAAAATTCTGAGGAAGCAAAGTCTGTTGCACTCTCAGTTCAAAAGAGGACATGCAAATGACGACAGGCAAAGTTGGTAGAGGTGCTTGCGTCTATAAAAAGATCGATGAGTGAAGCATTAAGCAACTACAATCATCATACCTTATCAAAAGATTTTGCGGAGAACCTGAAAAAATTTTGGTCCAACGTAAAATCGCTAAGCGTGTCTAAGGCTTCTATCAAGTCACTAGTTGACCAGTCTTGTGTGGCAATAGAAGATAGCAAAAGAAAAACTGAAGTTTTAAATTTTAGATTTAAGATATCGTTCACACAGGTGGGTCATACGAACACACTATCAAGTCACTAGTTGACCAGTCTTGTGTGGCAATAGAAGATAGCAAAAGAAAAACTGAAGTTTTAAATTTTAGATTTAAGATATCGTTCACACAGGTGGGTCATACGAACACACTATTGTTTGACCGTCGCACAGAGTCCCGTATGGAGAACGTAGTGCTGAGACACAGCAGAAGGAATTGTAAACAAATAAGTCACCAGGTC
Organism: Schistocerca cancellata; assembly: GCF_023864275.1. NCBI lineage: Eukaryota > Metazoa > Arthropoda > Insecta > Orthoptera > Acrididae > Schistocerca > Schistocerca cancellata. The sequence goes on along the minus strand of NC_064629.1, from coordinate 204,443,063 downwards.
CGGATGGAATCACAGTTCGGTTTTACAGAGAGTACTTCACGAAATTGTCTCCTTACTTAGCTTGCACAGAATCTCTTGCCTAGCGCCAAGGCCCAAGCGAGTGGAAAAAAGCGCAAGTGACTTCTGTATGTAAGATCGGTAAAAGGACGGACCCGCAAAATTAAGACCAATATCCTTAACATCGGTTTGCTCCAGAATTCTTGAACATATTCTCAATTCGAATGTAATAAATTTCATTGAGATGTAAAAGTTTAGGACCACGAACCAGCGTGGTTTAAGAAAGCATCGCTCGTGCGGAACTCAGCTTGCCCTTTTCTCAAATGATACACTGCGAATTATTAATGAAAGGCAACAAGCAGATTCCATATTTCTAGATTTGCGAAACCATTTGACAAGGTGCCCCACTGCAGACTGTCAACGGAGGTGCTAGCATGTCGAATAGGTTCCAAGCTATATGAGTGGCTCGAAGAATTCTTAAGTAGCTGGCCGGAGTGGCCGTGCGGTTCTAGGCGCTACAGTCTGGAACCGAGCGACCGCTACGGTCGCAGATTCTAATCCTGCCTCGGGCATGGATGTGTGTGATGTCCTTAGGTTAGTTAGGTTTAATTAGTTCTAAGTTCTAGGCGACTGATGACCTCAGAAGTTAAGTCGCATAGCGCTCAGAGCCAATTCTTAAGTAACAGAAGCCAGTACGTTGTCTCGACGGCAGGAGTTCAGAGGAAATAAGGGTATCGTCAGGAGTGCCCCGGGGAAGTGTGATAGGATCACTGTTATTTTCCATATACATAAATGATATGGCGGACAGCGTTAGCAGCAATCAGCGGTTATTTGCTGATGATGTAGTGGTGTATGGGATGGTGTCGTCGTTTAGTGACTGTAGGAGGATACAATATGACTTAAACCAAATTTCCAAATGGTGTGATGAATGTCAGCTGGCTATAAATGTAGAGAAACGTAAGTTAATGGAGATGACTAGGAAACACAATCCCGTCCTGTTCGAATGCAGTGTTAATAGTTTGCTGCTTGACACAGCCACGTCAGTGGTGTAAAATTGCAAAGCGATATGGAAAGGAAGGGGCACGCAAGGATGGTGGTAGGAAGGCGAACGGTCAATTTCGATTTATTGGGAGAATTTTAAGGAAGTTTGGTTCACCTGCAATGGAGACCTCGCATTGTTCACTAGTGCTACCCATTCTTGGGTAGTGCTCCAGTGTTTTGGGAGCCCCGTCAAATCGGATTAAAGGAAGACATTGAAGCAGTTCAGAGGCAGGCTGCTAGATTTGTTACCGGTAGGTTCGTTCAATACGAAAGTATTATAGACATGCTTCGGAAACTCAAATACGAATTCCTGGGGGGAAGGTGGCGTTCTTCTTGAGGAACACTATTGAGAAAATTTAGAGAACCGTTATATGAAGCTGATGGCAGAACTATTCTACTGCCGTCAACGAACATTTCGAGTAACGACCACGGATATAAGAGAAAATATGGCTCGTACGGAAGTATATAGACAGTATTTTTCCCTCACTCTCTTTGGGAGTGAAATAGGAAAGAAACTGAAACTTCCTGGCAGATTAAAACTGTGTGCCCGACCGAGACTCGAACTCGGGACCTTTGCCTTTCGCGGGCGAGTGCTCTACCATCTGAGCTACCGAAGCACGACTCACACCCGGTACTCACAGCTTTACTTCTGCCAGTATCTCGTCTCCTAACTTCCAAACTTTACAGAAGCTCTCCTGCGAAACTTGCAGAACTAGCACTCCTGAAAGAAAGGATACTGCGGAGACATGGCTTAGCCACAGCCTGGGGGATGTTTCCAGAATGAGGCTAGGAGACGAGATACTGGCAGAAGTAAAGCTGTGAGTACCGGGCGTGAGTCGTGCTTCGGTAGCTCAGATGGTAGAGCACTTGCCCGCGAAAGGCAAAGGTCCCGAGTTCGAGTCTCGGTCGGGCACGCAGTTTTAATCTGCCAGGAAGTTTCATATCAGCGCACACTCCGCTGCAGAGTGAAAATCTCATTAAGGAAAGAAACTGGCTGACATTGGTAAAAGGCACTATCTGGCACGCACCATGCAGTGGCTTTTGGAGTGTGTAGGTGAAGCAGATTTACCTGGGGAGGGGAGGGAGGAGGGAGAAGTAACTTCATGTGTAGCGTTGCCCAAACAATGCTGACAAAATTCGTGAGCGAAAAAGTGGTGTAATGTTTACCTCAAGTTCTAAGTCTCGTTCAGAGTGTTACAGACGAATAAACGGATGCACATAATGACACAGCACGTCCCTGAATCTTCTGTCGGTGAGAGACACGGAAATGCCTCCGTCATCAGCCTGAACGGTGGTCTGTTGGGAAGCAGAACGCATCGTCTCCTGAGCACATGAAAATATAACTCACCAGCGGGAGACAAAACGCTCATATCGTGTAATACCACTTCAAGCCTTGGTAGTGGTATCAGTTCGGCGTGGAAGAGAGTCCACAAGTTCCCATCAAGTATGTGATATCGCATCCATTGTCCCAAATAGTTCTGGGCATTTTCTGTCGGATGATTTGGCAAACCTCTCGTAATACGATAACGTCCATGAGTGAGACTTAATTTAAGAAACGCGAAAAATATGAAACGTTGATGTGAAACTCCATACTTATTGTTAGTTCTACGACAGAGGGGAATGTAGGGGGAGAGAGGAAAGAAGCTTGCGCTAAGCTAAGCTAACGAGACAACTGGAGTTTTTTAAACTTTTATACTTGTTGTATTTGAAGTTCAGAACTCAACTATCAGTTTACCAACGTAGATCGATGCAACTCTCAAAAGGTCTCGAGAAAAAGGATTTTGAGGTTTTCCAAGCATCTTTTATTTGTTTAATCTAGGATGATTTTTCGATGAGACACGTGCCTGTTTGGTAGAATGCTTGGATACTATTGGGTGGCTCGGGTTTTATTCCCAGCTGATACGATTTTTTAAACAAAGGTGCGTGTTCTACGAACATTTCTGTGAAGTTTAATATGTATAAAGATGGAAAAATCGATAGCGCTCGAGACTGGTAATACTTGGATGCCTGGATCGAGTCCTTTTCGTCATTATTTTTTGTTTTCTCCGTTCAGTTCGGATAGCTATGTTATTTAAACATAAAATTCATCAAATACATGATAATGAACACAAATAGAATTCTAATTTTTTATGAAAAATGCACATCTTCTTATTTCTAATGACATATTACACAAAAAATTCAAGTTTTCACTGCAAATATTAATTATTGGTATTTTATAAAATATTGATAATAAAGATTGTTTCGAATTTAATGTTCTTACAAATTACTTTTTTATCTTTATGTATTTCACACTTCGCAGAAATGCTCGTAGAACAAGCACCTTCGTTTGAAAATTTTCATCGGCTGTGAGTCAATCCCAGGCTACCCGCAGGAGGGAGGGGAAGTGAGATTCTAACACAGGGCCACGTGGCCATCGAAAAATCATCCTAGATTTGGCAAATTAAAGATGTTCGTAAAACTGAAAATTCGATTTTTTTCGAGAATTTTTGAAAACTCCATTGATCGGCTTTGGTAGATTGATATTTGATTTCTGGAATTCACGTACCATAAATATAAATTTTAAAACAACCGTTTCTCGTGTGACGTTCTTGTAAACTAAAATAATGAAATAGGAGCTGTAGTGTGTATTAGTCCAGACGGCTTAATGTAATAATTTAGTTCAGTAATGAAATTTCACATGATATAAGCCAATGAGAATGATATACGTACAAAAAATCGAATTGCGAAAGAGCTAATTTAACAGGAGGGAGTTCACGAAAAATCTAAAACAGCAGAAAATATTAGTTGTAGAACGGAACATAAAAAAAAGGAAACGACCTGTTTCTCGCTTATCATTGCATTCAGCGGCGAAGAAATATAAAAATGGAGCAACGTAAAGCCCGAGAGGCACTTTGTGAATGTGAGTGCTTACGTAAGGTGAGAAGCCAGCCATGAATGATTGAACTCGGCAGCTGTTGGTTGGCGCACGAGCCGAGCAGCGGCAGTGCAACAGGTTGCGCCGCCTATCAGCACGTCACGCGACGCCAGCCGCCTTTGCCCTGTTAAACACACTGCCATTTACAGCTCTTTATTTTCACAACACTGCTCATTAAAGTAATCTATTTTTCACGTGCTCCCTCAACAACGACATGCTACCACTTTTCGCCCTCACGCCACTTCTCGATGAAATTACTCATTCGAACCATTCGAGAGTCATGTTAAAGTAATTGATTATTTATCCCAGTCACAAAATGGTTCAAATGGCTCTGAGCACTATGGGACATCTGAGGTCATCAGTCCCCTATAACTTAGAACTACTTAAACCTAACTAACCTAAGGACATCACACACGTCCATGCCCGAGGCAGGATTCGAATCTGCGACCGTCGGAGTCGCGCTGTTCCGGACTGAAGCGCCTAGAACCGCTCGGCCACCGCTACCGGCTATATCCCAGTCACATTTGCAACACTTTTAGTGAACGCTATCAGTTTCAGGTTTTCGGGGCGATCTTCATATCTATAATGAGGAAAACCGACGCAAGCCACTGTTTAACTCAAATACACAAGTATTTTAAATATATTACATTATGCCTATGCAGATTGGTTACGATACAATAAGAATTCTTTGAAGTGAGTAGCTGCGTCTTCGGTGGAATATTGGACGTTAGAGCGACCGGAAATCTTGCTATGTAGAAATGAAACCCATTGTCGATTGGGGGTTTAAGTAAATGACAGTTTACAGTAGAACTGTCAAATAACTATTTTAGACAATATTGTACATTGACAGTGACCATAGTTTAACATTTAAACTACCAATTAAAATAATATATATTTAAAAATTAAAATATTTGGAAATTTTGGTAAGTTACTATGGGACCAAACTGTGGAGGTAATCGGTCCCTAGGCTTAAACACTACTTAAATCGAACTTAAACTATCTTACGCTAAGGACAACACATACACCCATGCCCGAGGGAAAGGCAGTGGATTTTGATTGGGTCATACGCGACGAAACAAAGCACAGAAAAGCCACTGCTTCTGAAGAATCCGAAGTATAGTTATGTGTGTCAATCTGTATGAAAAGATTAAAAGAAGAGCACTGGTGCATCACGATTTTAATCCGTATTTTACGACACTGTAATAAATTTACAAACAATCATAAAATGCCTACATAAATGGATCTCATATAGTATGACACAGTTACTGCACACCTACTGCTCCAGTTATACTGTTCTAGCCACTATAGAGTGCGTGGTAGAAAGTAATTTTTGTTGTACTTTGACACAGCCACTAGTACCGTTCTGTTATAAGTGTAATTTTATCTTTACAGTGTGTGGGAGAGCAGTATCCAGTGTTCTCGAGAATGTTCGTAGATTAGGCCCAGATTATCGGTTCTTGGGATTACCTAATTACGTGTTTGCAAGATATTAGGAATTTTCTTCCGGTATCAGTCACGTGACATTTTTCAGCGTTATTTTTGACACTCTATTTGGAATCAAAACAGACTCCTGTTAGTACAACGAGATACGAATCCCATACATTCAACTTGTATTGCAGACAGGAACAGTCTCTTTTACACATGAACTGCAGTTTCCCATAGCTCTATTAATAATTCTTAGCCTGTCGCTAATTTTAACCAATGGCCGACTCCCGTTGTGACTCACTGATCGCGTATTCTAAGGGAATTACATGTTTACGTTTCATAGACCGCCTCACTTTAAGCTTTTCTACACTTAGAACCCGGTGAAAATCTGCACACTAGGCTGAAATCTTGCTAATTATTGTCTGCACATTTGTGCATATGTCTTTTTCAGATAAAATGTTCTCATGCGTCACCTTGCCATTTGCGAAAACACAAATTAAAGGAATTGACAAACGCCGTTTCATTAATATGTACCACTTTTATTGAATGTCAAATGGGTTTTCACGAGCTTGCTCGGCGGTTACATATGAAGAGAAATTGACTAAAATAATTGTAAAATTCGCAACAAGCAGAGAACTGTAAATTTCGGTTACTTTGTATCATTCTCATGGTTGACAAATCCAAATATATATGTCTCGGAAACTGTTGAGAAATGGAAATATGTTTATATCTTGAAGACGCGTTGTTTTGTGGCCTGGATATGTTTGAAGAAATTCGTGAATAAAAGGTATAAATGATGTTTCCCCGCCAGAAAGTTCCACATAGGCACCATTGTGTGTCTGTTACCTCCCGAAACACTCAGCACATTAAGCTCTATATCAGTTTATTTCTTTATTGAATGACCGAGTGAGGCGGAGCAGTAGTTAAGGTACTAGACGCGCACCCGGAAGAGCCTGTGCTCAAACCCTGTATGGCCATGCGTACTCGGTTTTCCGTGATTCCCCAAAATGGATTAAGGTAAAAGGTTATGTTGGAAACAGTATAAGCTTGTTTGTGCTCCAGGTCAGATGACCTCATCGTCGACGGGTTTTACCCTAACTTTCATTTTTCCATAGAAATCATCGGAAAAAGAGGATTATCTTATGTGGATAAGTATTGAGGTAAGCATTTGTGGAGGTCTTCTCGAGGATCCATTGTTAATTTCAAGTCATTTAGAAAACTACGAAAGCAGGATTTACAGATGAGAATTTTACTTTCTCTCGTCCATAACGTTCTTGTGTTCCGGTCCGAAATTGATCCATATATCGCTCCACCATGCACCGAGGTAAGCTCCCCGCAGAAGGTACCACTCGCACATTCAAGCCCACGGAACAGATAAGTGAGTTAACACTGAGACCTAGCTCTGGAGTTTAATTACACAGTCACTGTCAGCTACAAGTCTTACCTTGTACTACGTCAGCCGTGTACCTCAGTGTTTACTAGCATTATAATGCATGACATCTTATTGATTACAGACCTACTTGCCGCTTACGTTCTTGTACTGTATTCTGTCGAGTGGTTGCATCTTGTGCTCCTCGACTCGCGCTTAAGCCTGTTTCGGACATTCCATATTTATCGCTATGGAAGTGCCAGCTCTACTTTGTTGTCACAATTCTTGATTGTCTGGCTGTGTCTTTTACTGGTTTTAACTGTGGAGAAAAAAAATGATCCTGACGGAGACGTAATAACATAAGAGTTCACTGTTACTACCACACTGCCACGTACCTTAATACTTGTTGAAGCTCAGAGGGGACGAACTACTTTGGTTGTCTTGATGGAAACACAGGAAGTGTGTGAGTTGTTGGCCACTCCAGCACAAATTAAAATAGCGCCGTCGTCACTACTCATAAGTAACGTTATTAACGAAGGGTTCAGTCACTGACGTATCGTAGATGATCAGCTAGGCTTCCGAGAAGTTCTTCAAAATATTTCCGAAAATCTGAGAGGTACTGAAGAGGCTACGAGGATGAAATGAATGAATGCTAGAACAGATGTCAGTATACGCCATCCAGCAACGTCATAAATATGGAAGCCAACGCCTAGTGGTATACTACCTGAAATGCACCGTCGTCTTTTCCGCTGGACGTCACGGCAATCAGACGAAATTGAATGCCTGAGAAATTTATTCTCCATTAATGGGCAGGAAAGTAAATGTGGGCTAAAAGGAAACATAAATTACCTACTTCTTTACACGCATCAAGTGAGCACTGTTACTGAATTACAGTAAACGACCGAAGCTCTCAGCATCGCTTAATGCCTATCTCCCGAGTATCATCGACGGACACACTCCCTCGGAGATGCATGGCGTGGTGCGAATACTTTCGCACGCTGTATATGTCCTATATACTAACTTCTCGCCTTAGTCCACGCTTGAAACATTACCAGGAGAAAAAGTGGTCTTACGTCAGCTGCTCGAAGAGGTAATACCCATATTTTCAATGGTCTGAAGCGACGCTGGATGAGGTTTTTGGACACAGGTTTCCAATTCGTCCCTCCTGACATCATCTATAATACCACTCAGTCTTCTGCGAAAATTTTGCAACTTCCTCGCCATATCAATCAGTATTCTCGTATCAATATCACATGATGATCTGCGAGATTTAAAAAAGCGATAAATTTGAATTTATGTTCCCCGAACAGAAAATAATGACAAAGTTTTTAGAAGTAACATGCAAATGGTTGCATTAGCGTAAGTGAAATTCGTGAGTCATCAGTACATATTTGCCAAGCTTGGCGGCTTGTACGCATGAATGGAGTCTTACGAAGAGCGTCCTACCTCAAACAGGATATGACAACCATACCCTTCAGCTTACGTAAGAATATTACATTGTACTGCTTTTTTAAACACGAGATAGTTACAATCTTACTTTGTACGCAAATTCGGTGTTGTGACATAGATGCTAGTCGGCACGTGGCGGTCTGATAAGCCTTATATAACTAGCTGGACAGAGCTCAAGACCTTATAGCCGCCGCGATAACGGCCTTTTACAGCAATAAGAATATATTTTACGTTAGCTGGAAGGTCCCAGTCGAACAAAAATCTTCTTTGTTGCACCGTACAAATGATCGTGGTTCTTTTATTCCGTATGTAACAGCCAAGCTTCCGCAGTTGCAGAATGCGGTCCCATTTATCTCTACCGTCCTTGACTAGGACTGTACACGGCGAGCAGTATTTCATCACGTCGACAGACTGCAACTGTATTCACGACTATTTGAAATGTTTTTCCGGACGTTCGTGCTAAATTATCTGCTCTTATGTGCTCGTATACTATTTCAGGCTAGAATCGTTACAACTTCGTAACAAATACGATTAATACCTTCATCTGTGGAATGAGAGAAATTCGAGTTGATATTCTCTGTTCCTAAGAATAGCTACAACGTAAGAGAATTTCTACCTAATCTTTTTTCTACGACGACGTCCTGAAAAGTAATTCTTCGGAATTTTTAACGTGAAAACTCTTAAAACTTTTAAACTAAAACGGACGTTACTAACATTCTACATCTTTATGATTCATATCTACATATTTGCAGCTCTCTTTAGCGTGTAACATGGCAATGAGTAAGGTAACTATGTCGGAACGTGAGAAACAGTGTGCTGTAATCTAGTTTCAAATTCGCAGAGTTCGTCCACACATGGAGCACCCCTTACTTCAGCATGAGAATGCCAGACCACACACGAGCGCTGAGGCATCTGCAACAATCCGACGCCTTGGGTTCGCTGCCATCCGTCATCCTCATCCCGACTTTATGCCATCTGTTTCCAAAACTTCAAGAATATCTTAGAGGACTTTACTTTGATAGTGATGAGGCGGTGCAAGCAGAGGTGAGGCTGTGGCGCCGTCAAAAAAGTCAGACAATCTACAGTGATTGGTCTCTCGTTGGGAGAAATACACCCATGATCATAAATTAAGGGTAACTGCAGAATGTGGGGCCACACAACGTGGCACTACACAAAACTGGCGCTAATAGCATAGGCACATAGGGAACACACACAATCTGTAAGTCCACGGTATTGGTGATAAGTTGAGGAAACCGTCGCGAAACACTTGTGCTACAAAACGCCACTGTTTCCTGCGCATGTACCCCGACATCAATATAGGATATGATCACCATGCACACGTGCACAGGCCGCACAACGGGTTGGCATACTCTGGATCAGGTGGTCGAACAGCTGCTTGGGTATAGCCTCCCATTCTTGCACCAGTGCCTGTCCGAGCTCTTCAAGTGTCGTAGGAGTTTGAAGACGTGCAGCGATACATCGACCGAGAGCATCGAAGACGTGCTCGATGGGGTTTAGGTCTGGAGAACAGGCAGACCACTCCATTCGCCTGATATCTTCTGTTTCAAGGTACTCCTCCACAATGACAGCTTGGTGGGGCCGTGTGTTATCATCCATCAGGGGGAAAGTGGGACCCACTGCATCCCTGAAAAGGTGGACATACTGATGGAAAATAACATCCCGATAAACCTGACCTGTTACAGTTCCTCTGCCAAAGACATGCAGGGGTGTCCGTGCTGCAATCATAATCCCACCCCACACCATCAAACTAAGACCTCCATACAGGTCCCTTTCAAGGACATTAAGGCGTTGGTATCTGGTTCCTGGTTCACGCCAGATGAAAACCCAGCGAGAATCACTGTTCAGACTATATCTGGAGTCGTCCGTGAACATAACCTGGGACCACTGTTCCAATGACCATGTACTGTGTTCTTGACACCTGGCTTTACGGGCTCCCCTGTGGCCAGAGGTCAATGGAATGCACCTTGCAGGTCTCAGGGCGAATAAACCACGTCTGTTGAGTCGTCTGTAGACTGTAATTCTTCATGCTTTCCCGGCGATCTGTTGACATCTTGGATATTCGGGAATCCAGCCGGATGTTCGCGTCGTTCTCGCACGATATTTCAACAGCGTGCCTCGCTGTCTTCTTCAGGTGCTACCTGAGACTGTGTGTCTGGGGACAACTGTTCCAGTGGCTGCGGTAAGTTCCCGAGCAAGGCTACCTGCAGTACTCCGTGGCCGTCTGCGGGCACTGATGGTGAGATATCGGTCTTATTGTGATGTTGTACACTGTGGACGTCCCGTACTGTAGCGCCTGGACACGTTTGCTGTCTTCTGGAATCGTTGCCATAGTCTTGAGATCACCCTTTGTGGCACACGCAGAGCCCGTGCTACGATCTGCTGTGTTTGACCAGCCTCCAGTCGCCCTAGTATTCTACCCCTCGTAACGCCATCAGTATGTGTTCTTTGAGCCATACTGGGGCTCTGACGCACTTTCGACTTCCGCGGAGTTTCAGTTTTGGCTACGTGGCATTCGCTTCAGAACTGTTCCAGAGATTCGACAGGCAACAGACAGCTCCATTCGCACCACCAACAGAACAGGCTCTGCTAACGGTATACTACGCCTACCACATCGCTGGCAACGGGCTCTACACAACGCTGGTGACTACTTTGAAGGACGGTAACAGGTGCAAACATGTAACTATTTTGTATTGGTTGTGAATAAATAGTTGCCACTATTTAAGTTCCGACCCATGTGTATATTGTGGTGTTTGCTCTTTGAGACATATATCATGATACACTCACGCTTGTTAAACGAACCCATGATGAAGACTGCAATTGTTCTTTAGATTTTGTTTGCTTCCTGTGTTAATCTTAACCTTTAATGGTCCAGAACGCCGAGCAATAATCAAGAATCAGCCGAACTACTGTTTTGTAACATTACTCTTTCGTAGGTGAGCTACATTTCCAGAGAATTCTTACAGTGATTCTCAGATTGACACTCGCCTTTGCTACAACTAATTATATGTTCTACTCTTAATTTTTCTGAACACGTATCCCTAGATTTTTAAGGATTGTAACCTTTCTCAGTATTTCATGATCTGTTGTGTAATGGAACACCAATGGGTCATGTCATCAGTTTAAGTGCAATATGTTTAATTCGTATATGCTGAAACTGCATTTCTTTACATTGTTCTGGCGTTGTTACATCGCTGTACATGGTGTAAACGATAACTTCTGACATTGTACCATACTGGTACACACCTAAGCTACACTCCTGTGCGCCGTTCAATATTCTCAGTATCTTCTCGCCCTCTTAATCCAGCGTCTCAGTCGGTCAGATTTTTTACTTGTTAGTGTCGTTAACATTAGCAATTTAAAGTTTCACACGAGTGTAGTGAAATAAAAAGATTTTTGTTAAGAAACATTAAAAAAACTAATTACGTCTATAATTCCACCTAAACTTAACCCTTAAAAACATAGCAGTCTCGTAGTAATTAGGGTAAGTTACAACCTGTAAGTACAAGAACAAGGTGTTTTAAATATTCGAGTCGGTTTTAGCGAGAAAAAGAAATGAGCTTTAAATGGGTAAGACAAAGCCTGCAGCGTAAGGGGGTGAGATTATACTCAAAATATCGCTCGGCGCGCAGGCACTGTAGCTTAAGTAAGCCAATTTGACGTTGTTTTCCGGCTTGATAGACCGCACGTGTCCTAATCAAATTGTTTGTCTCAGCTTCCCCATACCACTGTGGTACGTTGTAAACAGTTATCTTTCCGCCCTGCGTGCAACAGCAACGGTAACGAACAGTCTCATCGTTAGGCGGTAGATAGTCTATAAATATGGTTCACAGCAAAAGACCTATGGAAGTTCATTGGGCTACGCTCGAAGCTAATTTCACATTTGACAGTTTTATTCAGTTAAGAACGACGTGCCGATTTCCTTATGCTTGCAAGCCTTTAATCAAACCGTAAAGCTGGACTGATATTCCATAATCCAGTGTTTTGTTCACTGGACAACATCGTGGAAATACGTTGAGTGCCTTTGGGAAATCAGGAACCGCGGTTTCAACTAGGTGGCGCTGGTTACTGTCGTTAGAATTCCATTAACGAAGAGAGCATGCCCAGTTTCACTGAATTGCTTTATGTGAAGCCCTTTTTATTACCAGAAATGACCTTTTCAATTTTCGCATGATCATATTATCCACACTAAAATCTTATTACATTATTAGCGACAGACTGATGTCATCAGTATAGGACCACAGCAACTAGCATTTAAATGACGATTCTTTTTGGTAACGGGAATCATATGGATTTCTTTAATTGCTAAAAATGCTTTATTTCGTTGGAGGAAAGAACAGTGACTAATTGCTATATATTCTTCTCGTTCACTGTCCACAGCGTTTTAAGTTCAAATCTGAATTCATGTCACAGGATGGTACATGAAAAAAAGATTAGAATTGAACGTCCAATCGATGACGAACCAATTAGAGAGGAAGCACTGGCTCTTCCAAAAGTGCATAAACAAAATATTCCATCAGTTTCATAAATTATTTATCCTATCACGGAGCCCAACATACACATTACAATAGAAAAAATGCACTTCTGGAAACAACAGAAACCTGTAAAACTCACAACAATTAATAGAGAGAGTCAAGAACATAGACACACCAGACACAGAAAACCTTATATCATTTGAAGTCACATCAATACACACTTGCATTGCAATAGATGAAACAATCAACAACATCATTCAAGCACTAAAACAAAGAGACGCGCCAGACACACACGTTGGTGAAATAGCATTTATACTCAGGACGACAACAGCACAAAATTACTTCGCGTTCTACAAAGAATTTTTCCCAGCATGAGTGACAGCCAGTGGGATCACCAGTTAGTTACCTCCTAGACAATATATCCATGATAAACTTAGAGAACAATATCTTTATATACATAACAAAACTAAAATATTCGAGCTTATATACTAGTAACGCTATATTGACGACATACATAATATGCCTGTTCGACGACATGCACACATATTTACATCGACACTCCGCAATCCACCTTACGATGCGTGGCGCGGGGTACTCCATACCACTACTACTGGTTTCCTTTCCCGTTCCACGCGCAAATAGAATGAGAGAAAAACGACTATCCTTATGCCTCCGTATGAGCCCTAATTTCTCGTATCTTCTCTTCGTGGTCGTTATGCGCAATGTATGTTGGAGGCAACAGAATCGTTCTGCAGTGTCAAATACCGATTCTCTAAATTTTCTCATAATGTTGCTCCCTCCAGGTATTTCCATTTCAGTTGCTGAAGCATATCCGTAACGCTTAAGTGTTGTTCAAACCTACCGGTAACATATCTAGCAGCTCGCCTCTGAATTACTTCGACGTCTTCCTTCAATCCGACCTGGTACGGATCCCAAACACACGAGCAGTACTCAACAATAGGTCGCACTAGCGTGCTATACACGGTCTCCTTTACAGATGAAGCACACTTTCAAGAATGAGCACAGATTTTGGTCGTGAACGTGTTATGATTTAGGCAGCCTTCTGTGCCAATTGTAAACCCCGCATTGCTTGGCTGAATACTACAATGAACTGTATCATGTACACTGAGATGCTAGAGACAGAATCGATATGAATGTATGAGAACCTAGGGAACGAAAATCTAATGTTTCAACAAGATAATGCATCACAGTATGCAAAGGCACACTATTTAACACGTTAAAGGAACTTCACAGAAAATGCAACACACACATACACACACATACACACACAGACACACACACACACACACACACACACACACACACACACACACACACACGCACACACACACACACACACACACACACACACACACACACAGAGAGAGAGAGAGAGAGAGAGAGAGAGAGAGAGAGAGAGAGAGGGAGGGAGAGAGAGAGAGAGAACAAACGAACAAAATTCATATTCGGCGCCAAACTCACTTGAGAAAAAGTGATCGCCGACTGGGATAGGAGACACAATTACACGTTTACAGAGTGTTTTGGTGAAGTGAGAACTGCTCGTGACAAACAAGATTCTGTAAAATATGTGTAGTGTTTATGTGCGCTTCTCAATAGATCGTGAGAACTCAAAAGTAAAAGGATATGCCAAAGCTAAACCTAAGTAACAGCGAAAATACGCGCGAAATGTCTTGGCACAACAAAATTACGTTTAAACATAAAGTGATGTGTTAACTCCTCAATCAAATTTACATTAACATCGTTTAGTTGCAGATTATAGGTTGCAGATGATTATGTACAAATGCTCCTGCATAAGCGTATAATGTAAAATCAAGGTAATTAAAAAAACAAACAAAAATTGTTCTAAAAGGCCTAATTTTCCTAGATTAGTTACCACTTACATTTCATAGATCTGCATAGAGAAGACCCACTGATGATGGCACAGAGGTGCTGAGAAATGTGTTTGAGTCACATGGAAAACAGTGTTTTGCGTAACAGGCGGACCTTACATCCAATAATTTTAATATACGCGATACGTAAATGTCTCGCTAATTGCCGTAACTCCTCTTAATGGCGTAGGGTTTACCATCCGAAATGCATGGTACAATCAAAATATAGTAAATTGTGACTGATTTCAGTACTTTGTTGTTTCAATTGAAATTCGTAACAGTCACCGCAAAGCCTAACCTAAAATGCTCGCATTTAAAGAAAATCATGAAAATAAAGTTCCAAATCAAAAATGTATCTCGAAATTTAGAATATGTTTCAGTTGTGCGATATGCATTTGTCGTTTCGGTTTGGTAAAATTAAGGCAATTGCGTAGTATAATAACTCGGGGCATTCACGTACAACAATATGTGCTGTTTCCAGTATCATGCCTACGACTTCCATAGAAAGTGATTTCATTTTCTAGTTGTCTGTCGGAATTGCAAGGAATCTGCGGCACAGAAATTGAGATGGACACTCCATATGCTGAAATATTTTCTATTCTATTCTAATGTTACTCCAACTGAAATTCTGGCTAAAATACTTCTCATTACGAAAGAGTCATCATAGAATGAGAGTGATACAGTTTTTGCAGTGGAATGCTTAACTTTGAACCATCGAATCTACTCCACCAATAAAGTCCATTAAGGGATGTATATCGCAGATTTGCCTGGATTTCGGACGTGATGAAAATTTGGATGTAGTAATGATATGTTTCAACACACTGATGAATCCTTTTAACAACAGATGTATTTTCCGTTAGCATTTACAAAGATGTTCACACATAAACTGTTTTCTACTAATATGGTTGACAAAACAGCAACTGTTACAGATTTTGCGTCATTACATTGGCCATACTGCGATTGATTTCAAGTGCTTTGCACCGCTCAATGTATACTCTATCTTAACAATGTACGTTCTTTGGCATGTTGTCAAAATCAATTACACATACTGATTTGTAATGAAAAGTTAATGATTTACAACAAACTGTTAAAACGGTTTTAAAGACAATAAATGATGAATCATTGTGAATACGCTTCTAAATATTTTTTTTTTTACTTTCATGTGAAAATTTTGTTCTCAAGTTACAATAACAATACCTATCGTAAAATCTTTAATTACACCTTGATTTCACGTTGGATTTTATTCCTCACTTTCACTGAGGTACAGTACAAAATGCCAAAACGGAATTTCATGTTAAAGTTCTGTATGATAATTCTGTAGTATCAAAATGATTGAAAGTCAATTGTGTTTACACCAGAATGTTCGAGAATCGTTAGTGAAAATGTTAATTACAACTGATCTAATTGGTGCTTCGTTACTGATGTGGTACATAAAGTGCGCAAGTCACGTTAAATACATCAGATGACTGATAAATGTCCCGAAAGTCTGTTTTTAGGTAAGGTGGAAATTAAGAATTTTGCTAATTAATTATTGGTTTAATTACAACATAGATATTTCTCCTAACATTTCTATGGGAGCGTAATAATCCAATCACCAAAATGAAATTATAAATTTTCCTGAAATTTACGACAGTATATTAGTTAATTCACAACACCAGCTTTTCAAACTAATCATTACTTTCTGTGAATTATAGTTATGTGTTCTGAAATGGTGTTAATGATGTTGATTCGGTATATAAATGAACCATACAGCTTAATTTGCTGATAGAAACGAAAACCATGCTTTATAACTCTTGTCCATTACATATTGTGGGGCTAATATACAATATGCTAAGCTTTTAGTGGTATCGAAGCATTTATTATCTACCCTATAATCTGTCTATTACACTATCCAGATATTTGTCCAATATTAAGAACGTGACTGTACAGGCCTGTGGAGTCGTAGCTTCGCATGGGAGGATATCGACGTCAGTGCGTGTGTCTTAAGTCACACCACTGTACAAACAGGTACTCCCTAGTCCGAAGACATCCCTATCACGGATGTTTGACGGATGGTAACGGGTTCCGGCTTCTCTCCAAATCAAAACACGTCTTCTGTCACTTTGCAAGCTAAACCAGGACTCATCCGTGAAGAGAATGGTCTGTCACTGATCTGCATTCCAGTGTACGTGTTGGCGTGCCCGCTACCAACACTCCCTCTCGCGATGATATGTGTGTGGTACACACGTGGTTGCTGGCCTCGCAATACATGGCATCTCCGTGAAGCCTTCTGCGCACAGTACTGTATGATATCACCATTGTGGTGGTTGCAACAGAGGAATGCCGTAGCTGAACTGGGGTCGTGATTCTATTCCATCTTTTCTTTATTTTATTATTCATGCGTTCTTTCACTTTACGAATTATCGTCGTATTGCAAAGACGAATCGTGCAATACTCAATACAGAACATGAACATGGGGAAGTTGGAATTATCAGTTAACTGATTTTCTAGCAGCTATAGGAATATCAGAACGGAAAATAAAACAAACTTAAGCGTATTTAACAAATAAGATCTTATACAATATCATAGTGTCGAACGTGCATCTACATCTGAACCTACATGAATACTCTACAATTCACAATTAAGTGCCTGGTAGAGGGTTCATCGAACCACGTTTAAGCTACTTCTCTACCGTTCCACTCTCTAATAGCACACGTAAAAACGAACACTTACGTCATTCAGCGAGAGCTCTGATATCTCTTATTTTATTGTAATGATCAATTCTCTGTGTGTAAATGGGCGCCAACAAAATATTTTCGTACACTCAGGAGAAAGTTAGTGATTGAAATTATACGAGAAGGGCCTGCCGCAGCGAAAAACGCCTATGTTTCAATGATTCTCATCTCAATTTGTGTATCATATCCATGGCATTCTTTCCCTTATTTCGCGATAATACAGAACGAGCTGCCCTTCTTTCAACTTTTTCGATATTCTCAGTCAGTCCTGTCTGATCTGGATCCCACACCGCACAGCAGTACTCCGGAAGAGAGCGGACAGGCATAGTGTAAACAGTCTCTTTAGCAGACCTGTCGCATTTTCTAAGGGTTCTACCAATAAATGTCAGCCTTTGGTTTGCTTTCCCCGCAGCATTATCTATGTCATCGTTCCAAATTCAGTTATTCGTAACTGTAATCCCTAAGTATCTGGTTGCATTTGCAATCTTTAGGTTTGTGTGATTTATCGTGTAACTGAAATTTAGGAGACTCCTTTTAGTACTCATGTGGATGACTTTCCACTTTTGATTATTTAGAGTCAATTGCCACTTTTTGCGCCACACAGATATCTTGTCTAAATCGTCTTGCAATTCGTTTTGATCATCTTATGACTTTAAAAGACGATAAATGACAACATTGGTCCATCATATTTCGGGCTTGCAGCCGGATCACGTTGACGTGCCAAGATGTCAACGTGATCTGGCTGCAAGCCCGAAATATGATGGACCAATCAATACGCCGGGAAAACTTCAAGATACACAATAACAACATTATCGGCAAACAATCCGAGAGGGCTGCTCAGATTTCCTCCTAAATCGTTTATGTGGATCAGGAGCAACAGAAGGCTTTTAACACTTCCTTGGGGAACGCCAGATATTACTTCTGTTTTAGTCGAGAACTTTCGGTCAGTTCTTACGAGCTGTGACAGGAAATCACGAATCCTGCCACACATCTGCGACGATCCTCCATATGCATACAATTTAATGAGAAGTCGCATGGGAGGAACGGTGTTAAAAACCTTCTGGAAATCTAAAAATATGGTATCAGTTTGATACCCCCTGTCGATAGTATTCATTTCTTCGTGAGAACAAAGACCTAGTCGTATTTCACAAGAACGATTTTCATTGACTACACTGTAATGTACATTTGCTGCTTCTTCCGATTATTTTCGTATTTATCAGTAATAGCATAACTACAGCAATGCGTTTGACAAGAATTCGGATGAATCGTCCATACTATACTGTGTTAGTACATTCCATTGCAGTTCTCTGTTCCTGTGTCTTGCCAACGATCCTCTTCATTACACATCATCGTTTGTCTGCCTTATACAAGCATTTCAGTGTTTGCCTCTGAAATCTTTCCTTCCACCATCCCTTAATTGGAGTTTTCAACGATGACATAATGTCGTAAGGTGTGCCCAAAAATAACGTTTGCCCAATCAATAACGTTTCAGGCCGAAGACGTATCTGCAGACGCCCCTGACAGCGGTAGGATACGAACCTGATTGTCGCCCGGCATACGGCCTAGCAACCAGGAGCGATGACCTGGGGAGTCAATTATTTCCATAGTTGTGTTTCCAGGACTCCTTTGTTTATCAACTGCGTCACTCTCACAGCACAGCAACATGCCGATGATATTCTACGCCCGTACTGTTACCCTTTGTGACAAGCCATGCTGAGCTTACATTGCAGCCAGATAATGCCTACCCACAAACGGCGAGAGTCTCTATTGCTTGTCTAAGCTCTTCACATCAGAGTCCGAACAATAGTCCTTTCCACAAACATGGAATTGTTTGTTACGTACAAATAGCTCAAAAAAGCGTCATTAGTTTCTGTGTGATATTGTTCTGCAACACTAATGTCAGAACATAATACTTAGCGTACCCTTTAATTGCGTTCATTCTCCAGAGTTATTGCTCTTTGTGTGAAACCTCACTGGTTTAGGGAAACTAGCTATACCTGTGGGTCACAATCCAACTACAGGAAATCGGTTTTCCTTACAGTTTGCCGGCCGGTGTGGCCGAGCGGTTCTAGGCACTTCAGTCTGGAACCGCGCGACCGCTACGGTCGCAGGTTCGAATCCTGCCTTGGGCATGGATGTGTGTGATGTCCTTAGGTTAGTTAGGTTTAAGTAGTTCTAATTTCTAGGGGACTGATGACCCCAGATGTTAAGTCCCATAGTGCTCAGAGCCATTTGAACTTCGTACACGAGTGGTGTCCTCATATGTGCGACTAGAAACTACGGAGAACTTCTTTCTGATACACCGTAAGTGTCTTTCCGGCAGTGTAAGTGCATTTTATTTCAGTTCAGTACCGACGGTGTTGCATAAGAGAACCACACTTATTCAAATATCCCCTCCTATTATACTGTGATGGAATTAATTTCTTAAAGAAACGTTGAGTTTCTTCCCCAAGTGTAGAGAACATCTTCAGGGCAGTCTGTAGCTTCTGCGAGTGTCCGATTCACACCCTGGGACGCCATTGTCTGCAGTAAATGTTTCTTTCTGCGTTCTATCGCAAAGAGACGTCACTTCATATGTTTTTAAATCTTGAGTGCATTGGGCCGTCGTTGTTTGCCTTATCCGTTGTTGCTATCGTCCAACGATGGAAACCTGGTACACATCTTTTTAGCACCGGCAGCCAGATGCCATTCAGTCATGCAGCCTCCTTCATCCACTTAAAATTGTTGGCGTGTTTAATAATCTCTATCACTTCTCCGTGTAGCGTATCGTAATACCTGCTCTTGATATCACTCGAAACATGAACAACGTTTGCCCTCGTCTCGGATAAAGCCGCGTGACCGGTAGCGCTTGGGAATTGTTGAACCAAACAGTGAGTAAGTGCTTCCTGCCGTAAAGGGTATGCTTAGCTCCAAATATTCCAGAGAACCAGGGTTGCCCAAGTACGATTGGTTACGTCATATCACTATCGACAGTAGTACCCTTTGCAGCTGGTGACGAAAATTTCTTAAAATGGCTCTAAGCATTATGGAATTTAACATCTGAGGTCATCAGTCCCCTAGACTTAGAACTACTTAAACCTAACTAACCCAAGGACATCACACACATCCATGCCCGAGGCAGGATTCGAACCTGTGACCGTAGCACCAGCGCGGTTCCGGACTGAAGCGCCTAGAACCGCTCCGCCACAGCGGCCGGCGAAAATTTCTTCCATAAGCAGGATTCGTATCGGTTGTCTCAAAGTGAACTACGTTTGTTATCGATATCGGTTGCAGAGGTGAGTCTAGGGCAGCGATGGCGAATTTTTGTACATCTACGAGCCATTTTTTTTTTTTTACAAAGAAACGTTTAATACGGTCATGGCGTGCCATCGAACTAAACGAAGAACTGAATGTTAATACCGCGTATTACTCTTCTTTTCTTGCTTCTTTTGTGCATGTTTATGCGTATTATGGTGTATGATTGCACGCATATTTTAAGATTTGATAGTGCATACATATTTGGGCTTTATTGATTAATGTAAAAGGAGTAAATACTTTCATAGAAATGCTTCTGATTTTCAACCAGTATTAGGCCTTACAGCAATTACGAAATAAACGCTTTTAGTTTTTCTTAATGAAAGAAAAATTAATGTGATTTCTGCTGTTGCAAATTCTATCGTACGTATTTTGTATAATGTAGTTGCATATTTTGTAAATTTTAACAGAATGCGAGCTGAACTCGATTCATCTGACAAACGGTTTCTTAGCGAGTGTTTAAAATTATTCATTTCAGAAAGTAATGACTCACAGGCATATGTACGCAGATGAAGATATTGTCAAGATAACAAGCACCAGCCTCTTTAGACAGTTATGTGCAGGAAACATAATTCCACGTTTCTGCAATTTTAATGTCGGCATTTTTGCCCATATTGACTGATCGCCTTACTAATTCGTTTACTTCCAGTTCTTTTCTTGTTTCATTAAATTTTTGAGTCCATACTGAACTAGCCGGGAAACTAACCAGCTGCATTTCAATTTCTTCAATTTCCATCTAATCAAATTTAGACAAATTCAGTTGATCCAAAGAAGTAACATATGGATGCATAACAAATTTTAATGTTTCCGACAATTCTTTGAAGAGTGAAAAACTCGATGAATATCCTTCGATTGAAGATCTATTATCGCAGAAAATTCCTCAGTGGTATTTTCCTGGACTGGATTTTCGTTTAAGTCCATATCGTTGGCAAATTTTTTCAAATTCGGGAAATACTTGTAGTTTTCAGCAACACTGACGTTATTAAAAACTTGCTGCTTAGCATCAAAAGCTAGTTTGCAAACAATATCTTCATTAGAAATCTGCAGTTAAGTCTCAAAAGCGCCAATAATATCTATCATAAAAATAACTGTTTTGATTGTGTTCTGAAGCTTTACGTTCAGACCACTGAAATGCTGACACATGTCTGTAAAGAACATCAGTTCTGTAAGCCACATAATAAATTTTAACTGTGAATATTGCACAGTTTTTCTCTCATTTTGTACCACTAGCCTGATTTCTTCCAAACAATCCACAAATCTTAGAAACATGTTGCCTATGCTCAACCAGCGAACGTTGTTACACATCAGTAAGCCATTGTACATGGAGATGACTCCATCTAACAACGTTTCGAACTTTCTTTTATTAGAACCTTGTGACGATATAAGGTTCACCATTTCTGTGACAACGGCCATTATATTATCTAGGGAACCGAAACCACCCTTTGTACACAAGGCTTGTAGCTATATGATGCAGTGGAATTGGAGAATAAATGTCCAATGTAAGCTTGGAATAAACTAATAAGATCAATTTTCTCGCCGTATTGGGAGGACCGTCACTCAATATGGAAACAATTTTGTTTATTCTATTTCTCTTTCAGTAAGCGAATTTTTAACAGTCGCACAATTTCTTTGATGCGATCAGCTGTTTTAACTTCGTTGCCTAAAGGTTTACCATGCCACGCAATGACCTTTGCAGCCGAGAAACTTGAGGCACCGGTATGACAATCCTTGCCAGCATACTTAATCACAGATGTCGACTGTCTATTTCCGTCTTAAATGGTACATGCAAAGAATTCATTTCGCTCTGGTTCATTCTTTTGACAAAGACGTTCGTGATTTGTTTCTTACTGCCGTTTTAAAGACGATGTTCTACATTCCACTGTCATGCAACATAAAACACACACCGCTTTATTACCTTTATGAATCATGCCATCACTCAGTCTACCAAGTTTGAAATTCTCTATTACACTTTTCTTGAACTTTTTTGTTTCTTTGCCAAACTAGTCATGCTGAATAATGTTCACAAGTTTAAAAATGGTACTAACTATGTGTAATTGCGGCACCCGACGTAAGCGCACAACAAACAAAATTAAACAGGTGAACAGTATTTCACCGCAACAATTTGGCAGTACTGAACTTGTCGGTAGAGGTCGGGAGTAATCGTTGTTGGAACAGCTGCCAACCTACGCGATCTATCATTTTTTGACGGTGTATCATTAGTAATGTATTTGAGTACACTGTAACATACAGTGAGTGAGAATGAAGAAACATATGTCATCTACAACTTCTATGACGCCCGTTCATAATTATCTCTGGTACTATGACTTCAAATGCAGGCGAAAAAGTAATCTTTTTCGACTATTTAATGCCGTGCCCAAATTATTTGTTCGCGTGCCATTAATGCCGTCCCTGGTCCAGATTAAACATATTTTCTCTTTATACGTATTACTAATAACAGAAAAGAAGTCACAGTAATCTGGATCAAAGACCACATCGGCATCCGCAGCAACAAACAGAACGATCAACTGGCTAAACAAGGTGAAGCTTCAGGAACCCGATGCCAGTCAAAGACACCGCGCACAGGCTTTTATACGACGACTTAAAAGGACGATGTGAATAATGTGGGATGAGGAATGGAGAACAAGAACTAACATAAAGGAAGACATAACAGAATGATATTACCTGTGATACCAGAAACTCGTTATTATACGAAGCACGTAGTCACAAGGGGATTTTATTACCACTGAATGAGTGAAATGATCGGTTTAAAAAATAATTCCACCTCCTCTTTGTACTTGTGGAGTAGAAGAAGACATGAACTATGTGATATTAGTACGTCCCGAAAAGACAGATAGATCATACACTAAGTCAAATGATTGGATTGGTGTTCAGAGACCTCCACTGCGTTACCGCTCTTTCAGGAACAACGGACGCAAGGGTATATACTGAGGTGACAGAAATCATGGATAGCGATATGCGCCGGCTGGAGTGGCCGAGCGGTTCTAGGCGCTACAGTCTGGAACCGCGCGACCGCTACGGTCGCAGGTTCGAATCCTGCCTCGGCCATGGATGTGTGTGTTGTCCTTAGGTATGTTAGATTTAAGTAGTTCTAAGTTCTAGGGGACTGATGACCTCAGAAGTCCCATAGTGCACAGAGCCATTTGAACCATTTTTTTATAACGATATGCACATATAAAGATGGCGATAGTATCGCCTACACAATGTATAAAAGTGCAGTGCATTGGGGGAGCCGCCGTTTGTACTCAAGTGATTCTTGTGAAAAGGTTCCGACTTGATTATGACAGCACGACGTGAATTAACAGACTTTGACCGCGGAATGGTAGTTGGAGCTAGACGCATGGGACAGTCCATTTCGGAAATCGTTATAGAATTCAATATTCCGAGATCTACAGTGACAAGACTGTGACGAGATTGCATAATTTCAGGTATCACCTCTCATCACGGACAAAGCAGTGGCCGACGGTCTTCACTTAGCGACCGAGAGCAGCGGCGTTTGCCTAGAGTTGTCAGTGCTAACAGACAAGCAACTCAGCGTGAAGTAACCTCAGAAACCAATGTGTAACGTACTACGAATGTATCCGTTAGGACAGTGCGGCGAAATTTGGTGTTAATGGGCTACTGCAGCAGACGACATCACCTGAAGCTCACCGCCTTTCCTGGGCTCCTAACCATATCGGTTGGACCCTAGATGACTGGAAAAACATGTCCTGGTCAGTTGAGCCCCGATTTCAGTTGGTAAGAGCTGAGGCTAGGGTTCGAGTGTGAAGCAGACTACACGAAACCATGGACCTAAGTTGTCAACAAGACAATGTGCAAGTTGGTAGTGGCTCCACAATGGTCTAGGCTGTGTTTAACGGAATGGACTGGGTCCTCTGGTCCAACTGAAGCGATCGTTGACTGGAAGTGATTACGTTCGGCTACTTGGAGGCCATCTGTAGCCATTCATGGATTTTATGTTATGGATGACAATGCACCATGTCACCGGGCCACAGTTGTTGGCGATTGGTTTGAAGAACTTTCTGAATAATTCGAGCAAATGATTTGGCCACCCAGATCTCCCGACATGAATTCCATCAAACATTTATGGGACATAATCGAGAGGTCAGTTCGTGCAC
The DNA here is from genome assembly GCF_023864275.1 of Schistocerca cancellata. NCBI lineage: Eukaryota > Metazoa > Arthropoda > Insecta > Orthoptera > Acrididae > Schistocerca > Schistocerca cancellata. The sequence continues at coordinate 204,418,342 of NC_064629.1, read as the reverse complement.
AAACTCCTTCACCAGTAACACTTGCGCAATTATGGACAGCTATAGAAGTAACATGGATCAATATTACTGCAGGGGACGTCCAACGACTTGCTGCGTCTATGTCACATCGAGTTGCTGCACTACGCAGGCCAAAAGAAGGTCTGATGCGAAATTAGAAGGTACCCCATAACTTTCAACATCTCAGTGTATAAACTCACATACACAGCTGTCAGACAGTTAGAAGTGGCTATATTATCAGGTTTTTTTCCATGGGATGCAGAGCTGAAACAAAGAATCTCATTGCCTGTAGGATGGGTTCCGATTACCTAATAGGTCAGAAGACAAATCTGCCACAAATTGTAGCGCATATGTATAAGGTTTTTTATTTCGAAAGAATACTTCTGCTATTGTACCTGAATTTAATTAAATTTTTTCATAGATAAAGGCGGTACCACATCAGAGCTGATACCTCGCGACGGAACCACAAGTAAGGATAGTCGCTGCCTGAAGCAGCGACGAGTGAGAGATGCCGGCGTAGACACGACGTCAAGAAATTCCGTACGCCGCCGCTGCTGCTTGAAGATTTCTTACTTCAGAGCGCAGCGCCGCTCAGTCCACTTTGCAATCATCGTTTTAGTCAGATGGTTGGTTCAAATGGCTCTGAGCACTATGGGACTTAACATCTATGGTCATCAGTCCCCTAGAACTTACAACTACTTAAACCTAACTAACCTAAGGACATCACACAACACCCAGCCATCGCGAGGCAGAGAAAATCCCTGGCCCCCGCCGGGAATCAAACCCGGGAACCTGGGCGTGGGAAGCGAGAACGCTACCGCACGACCACGAGCTGCGGACTTTTTAGTCAGATCCAGCTGCGCGATTTGTATAAGAAGTCAGAATTGCATCAAAGTTAATAGTCAACTGTCCATTGAGACATGAGACTATCCTTCTGAATTGTATAAGTGATAAGTGATAGCGTTCACCGACAGTATCAAACACATAGACATTCCTGTGGACATGGACTGTTTCCAAGTTAAGTATTTCAGATTGTTCAAGTATTAATAAAGCGATCTAATATTTTGTGTGTGGTGCAGTATCCACTCGACTTCTTTCAGAAGCAAATCCATGCTTGCTAGAACCCAGTGCAGTGTAGGTATGGAAAAAACCGACCGGTTGAAAACCGATACCGGTATTTTAGTTCTGAATAATCTGTGTCGTTCGGTATAATAGGTGTTTTTATTTTCTACTAATAAATGGATATAAAAACAAAATATCACTTATCCTTAGCAGCAGTGCAAAAATTTTTCGTTTTTAAATAAACCCTTTTTAAAGAACGAGTAATGTTTAGTCTTAAAATTTGCACTGATTTGAAATAGTGCGTCATTATAGAAAATGGGAGACGCGATCAGTACTTTTTCAATAATAATACTGACAGAAACGAGCAACAAAGACATGGCATAAGAATTGGTACAGCACTGCTGAGACAATAATGTACCTGTGAACACGTAGCGTGGCCTGTTAGATGCTACACGTATACATGCAGTCTGCAAAACTTGCCCCATCTGGTCTATACGGTTGTTTCTCGCCGTCGTTGTCGAACATCAGTTGTATTACAAAATGGCACCACCCCCAGTCTGGAATTATTGTACGAAGTGCGGTATCAGTGAAGTACAATGCTCCATTTGCTTTAAAAGATTAAAAATGGGAGGAGCCACAATCAACTTGTGACATAACATAAGGAGAAAACGTAAAGCTTGACAGTTCATTCATGGTTTTTAAATAAAAATGGAACGCAGCTGATGTGCTGCCTTTGTCTATACAGCATGTCATTAACTACTTGTAGTCCCAACGGACAAATTAACACAAAAATTAGAGTTCTTCAACCTTAGTTTTCACCTTTTAGCACTGACTATTCGTAATGTTCAAATAGTTGTATGATCCCCGATTAGAACATGATTTTTGTGCAGCATTTCAAAAACTTGGAATCAGTGGTGATTTCTTTGTAGCAGACGACTACTTACCAACGAACGGTTAATGGACAAAGTTTTTTTTTATTTGCTTATTTATTCTAATATATTGATTCTATGTATCTTGAAATGGAGGGAGTCAAATTTATGCAATCTTAGTTCTATTTCTACATTTATTACAGAAAGTAATGGGTATAAAAAACCGAAGATCGGTTTTTCCAGAAACTCATCTACATCTACGTGATTACTCTGCTATTCACAATAAAGTGCCTGGCAGAGGGTTCAATGGACCACCTTCAAGCTGTCTCTCTACCGTTCCACTTTCGAACGGCAAACGGGAAAAACGAGCACTTAAATTTTTCTGTGCGAGCCCTGATTTCTCTTATTTTATCGCGATGATAATTTCTCCCTATGTAGGTGGGTGCCAACAGAATGTTTTCGCAATCGGAGGAGAAAACTGGAGATAGAAACTTGTAAGCTCCCCACAAAATTCATTCACATTTAGTGTAACCTTAAAACAGAAAAATTCCTAAACTCCTCAACAGTAAAAAATTATAATTATGTCGTTCACATCCAGTGTAACGTTCCAACAAAAAATAAATTCAGTAACCTGGTAATAATAAAATGTAACTAACCTCTCAATTAAATTGTCGCTCACTTATAACTTTCCAATAACTGACTGTGAATTTAACCTGGTAAATTTTGGACGTCAGCAGTGCTGCGTCATGGCCCTGAAAGATCATTCTGAATAAAAAAGAAAAATTCTTACCTCAATGAAGTCGCCGGATAACGCATATACATCTGCTCTTACAATAAATTTTTCTGGCACAGCCCTGTGCAATGCTGGCCGATAGATTTGTCATTTATGAAAAGAAACAAATGATTTTTCTTTTGCAATAATCGGGATGATCATGGATTGGAGAAATTAGTAAATTCTTTAAATTGAAATGAATGGTTGTTAAAAGTTACTTTTTATGAGAAAGATTATTATTAGGACATTTTTTAAAACATTTACATGCGACTTGAGATAACAATACTACATATGCGCGAGGCTGCTTTTACCTTATACAATAATGCTCAGGCTCCGGCATCGCTGCACCACGACCGGCCCAGCCAACACGATACACCAGACCAGACTAGACTGCTCGCTAGCAACAACTTACTCCTACAGCCACATAGTTCCTACTGCAGTCAACACCGCTCTTTCGTCTCAGATTCTCTTATACCTTACATATCGCAGGCAGCGCGTGAGCAATACATCGAAATTACATCTGCTCGGACCTCTTACATAACCCTCCACGGGGGGCAAAAATTTGGCAGCGATGGTGAGTCAATTGGACTTGCCATGAGCAACAAATTTTTCTAAAATCTATTTAGTTACTAAGTCTACAGTCACAGAGTATATACATTATTGATAAGTGCAGAACATATTAAGTAATGAAATAGAGTGCACACGCACTGAGTACATAATATATCAAGAAATGACAAAATGTATATGCAATGAGTACAAAAGCTATTAACAAATGACGGAGTGCACACGCACTGTATAAGTCTTTAGCATTTTTACAACATACCATGGAGTGAAATAAAGTGCACACGCACTGAGTACAAAATATATTAACCAATGACATAAAGTGCACACGCACTGTAGAATTATTTAGCATATTTAAAACGACTGATCATATTAACAATTTGAAATGAAGTGCACACGCACTGTAAAAGTCTTTAGCATTTTTAGGACGACTGATCATATTGACAATTGAAATGAAGTGACCACGCACTATAAAAGTCTTTAGCATATTTAGGAACTAGGAAAGGAATGGGAAGGATTGCATCGTGGTTGTAGCACAGTAGGTTGCACGTAGTTGCACCGAAAGTCCATATCTTTCTACAGAAATACAACACCAAGTGAGACAATCTGAAGTTCTCTTCCCTGAAGTATTTATCAGTGTATGTTATCATTTTGGTAGTACATTAGGTACACCAAACAGTAGGACCATAATAACATCTCCATCGTGCAAGGTGGTGGACAGCTTGGTACGCCAACACCACATTCTTGTAGAATCTTACATCAACGTAGAATTAGTGCAAAAACCAAATATAGTGCTCCATGATCATGAGGATGGACAGGAAAAACGGATATTGCAGTAATTTGTAATTAGGTCAGAAGGTGAAAGACATTAAGTCTGATGCTAGTCATCATTGAGAATTACATTAGTGTATCAACCGATTTGAATAATTATTGGCACACATTGGTTAGTTACTAAACATTTCTGTACTATGTATGGAGTATTACAGAACATTATTCATAAGTCATCTCAATATAGTAATTATTGGCACTCATTGGCCAGTTACAAAGCATTGTTTTATGCATTATTCAGAAGTCATCATTCAAAATGAGTTAATTATTGGCATAGCATTTATACATAATTCATCTAATTATAGTAATCATTGGCATTCATTGGCCAGTTACTAAACATGTAGCAAGTGTTGAATATTACAAAACACTATTCATAACTCATCTGATTGCGGTAATTATTGGCACTCATTGGCCAGTTACAAACTATCCATATAGTTTTACAAAACATTATTCAGCATTATTCAGAAGTCATCATTCAAAACAAGAGTTAATTATTGGCATAGCATTTATAGAGTATAGCAAAAATATTATTTATAGAAATTATTGGCATAGCATTTACGCATTATTACAAAACATCATTCAGTATTACTCAGAACTCATCATTCAAGTGACATAGGACATATTTAAAATGTAACACACTGTAACTATTACTCAAGGTCTGTGGTCCAATAATACATAGATATAATGGATTCAATACATCTGAGAAATTTGCATTATATTTAGGACTAGAAATATATCCTAAACTGGTAACATTATTTGGTTGTATACTGGTAATAGTTGGGACTGGTAATAATTTTTTTTTTTTTGTTAGCAATGCATTGCGTTGGGATCGATAATTGCTTGGGCATGAAAATATATGCTTTTGACTTATTGCTGGAAATAAGGATTAATAACGTCATTCGTCATGAGTCAGCTGTAGCAAGGTTATGAAACAAGTAGAGTATATGTGATCACATTCATGAATGATACACACAAATGGATAAAAAATGTAAGTACTAGAACAGGTTTAATGACTAACTGCTTATAGCTTCTCCTGGAAAAAATACAAAATGGATTATTAAGCTGAAAGAAGAAACGCATATTTTGCTGAAAAGTAGTGAACTTCGAATTAACAGGTAATGAAACGTGTACTCAATATGTATGTACTCTAGCTGTCTTTTCCAAAACATTAAGTCATTATACCATACAACATAAGACATACTGTCAAAAGGAACTGCAAGAAATACTTAAATAACTACATAGCTTTTCTTAACTAATAGTAAATATGTAAACTTCATCATTATTCTCATCTGCAAAGAAAAACTTCATTATTCGTATTACCATAACTTCATCACTATCATCATCTGCAAAGAAAAACTTCATTATTCATATTACCATATTCTTCATATAACTATTCATCATCATTTATTATCATCTGCAAAAGAGAACATTTCAATATTCATTATTCATATTTCCATTTACTTCATACGACTATTCATACTATAGAGTTTCTTATTTCTAGCATATTTCATCACTAAAACTAAGATGTGTAGTTCTGTCTGACAGCCTGCATCAATCGCCTCGTATTCTGAAAGAAAAATAATTAATCAAGACTGTTATCATACGATGTGTACAGTAATGCTTGTTAATTCTGATCCATTTACTCTTCATGACAAGATATTGCATTTTCTTTCGTTCATTCCGATGGTAAAATTTCCATTTCAGAGTAAACCACTGTGGTTTGTTTAATTTATTTCTTGTACACGTTATTGCTTTCTGAAAATGATGAATAAGGATTAATATCTTGCATTTAAATCATATACCCATTAGATAGAAACTTGTTTCTAGTGATACAATTAAGCATACAGCATAGCATGACAGAAAACGTATTAGGTCAAAAACATAGACAGTTTTCAAGTACAAAAAATGTACACACAGTATCATAATGTAGTGGCAAAAAATGTAAAATAGTCACGATGTTGAGATATCATAAGGAAAAACGTCAATGACAACTGGTGTTTGTTACATCTTAAACATTTCATAGTGCATACAGACAAAAATTCTTTCGATAGGAAAATAATCATACATACACAAAAAATGGAAAATGTGCACGGTCTGATATATAACGACAAGAAAAGCGACCTGCTAACCTTACCTTGCCGGGCACTTGCCAAGAAAAAAAAATATGACAATCATCAGTAAGTGTTCATATAAATATAATTGCATAAGAGGTCATATAAAATTCAGGAAATGGCATTACAGTATGATAAATCATAAAGTGTATTCATTCAATAAAGGGTTTAATATTGGAGACATGGTGATTGCCTTTGCTTTTTCTGGTTCTCAAAGTTTCGACGTGTACTACATTGGGGTGAGGAATGCTGCGAATTCGATATGGACCTGCGTATAGAAGCTCAAATTTACTGCATCTACTCTTTCCTCTGTTGGATAAATAGTGTGTACGTACTAATATCTTCTGTCCTATGTGAAAGTCACGGCGTGTACAAACCTGTTTTTGCTGTCTTCTCCGGCGCTCTGCGGCACGTTTGATGTTGTTGGGTGCAATGTCAATTATTTCATGGTGGCGTAGTCGACGAGATGTAGGAAAAGACACTAATTCTTTAATTTTGTTAGGTGGTTCAACATTTTTCAATATAACAGTCGGAGATAGCATAGTAGATGCATTTGGTATGGAGTTAATTACATCCTGGAATGAGAGTATGTGTATGTCCCAGTCAATATGTTTTTTATGGCAGTATACATAGTTTTTCTATGTTCACATAGTTCACCAATTTCTTTCATCAGTCGTTCACAAGGGTTCGAAGAAGCGTGATACTTGGATATATAGAGCGGAGAAATGTTTCTAGCACGTAACATACGTGTCCATATCGCAGATCGAAATTGCGATCCATTGTCGGAAATTACTTTCAATAGATGTCCTACATGAAATAAAAAATCTTTTACAAATGAATTCGAAATAGTTTTAGCAGTAGCTTTGCATAACGGAGTGAAGGTAACAAATTTCGAAGTGAGTTCAACAGCGACAAAGACGTAACAAAAACCTCTATTAGATCTGGGAATCGGACCAAAAATGTCTACAGCGGCCATGTGTCTCAATTTAATCGGTACAGTGGGATGTAACGGAGGAATATGTGATGTCGTGTCTGATTTAGCTTTCTGGCAGATTTTACATGACGCTAAAACTCGTCGAATACGTTTCTCCATGTTGGCAAAATAACAGTTCTGTCTCAGTATAAGAAAACATTTTCTGGCTCCATAATGTGCGTAACTTAAATGAGTATACCAAATTAATTTGTTAACAAGTTCGTCAGGAATGCATAATAACCAATTGTTGCTGTCAGGGTGAGAGCGGCGAAACAGATTGTTATTGCGTACAGCGTAGTGGTTTCTAATAGTAACGTTATTCCTATCTTGCCAAAGGTGTTTGATTTCTTTCCACACGTTGTCTTTGCTCTGCTCTTGTGCTATGTCTCGTAATGACGATGAAATGAAATTTTCAAATGCGACTTGTTGAATATACATGACGCTAGAATTTGCTTGGCAGAAGTTGGTTGCGATGTCTTGCTGATTGTTACTGAGAGAACGGGATAGTGCGTCTGCTACAATATTTTGTGTACCGGGAATGTGAACAATCGTAAAATTAAATTCCTGTAAATAAAGTTTCCATCTGCTTAATCTGTCATGTGAAAATTTTGCTGAAAGTAAAAACTGGATAGCTCTATGATCTGTGTAAACGGTCGTATGTCTTCCATAATGAAATTGCCTAAATCTCGTAAATGCCCATACAACACATAATGTTTCAAGTTCTGTAACAGAATAATTGCGTTCAGCAGGTGACAGAATGCGACTCGCAAAGGCGATGTTTTTAATTACTGTAGTACCGTCTTCTTCAATTTCCTGAAAAATGTGTACGCCTAAAGCGGTGTTATAACTGTCGGTGGCAATGGAAAAATTTCTAGTTAGGTCTGGGTGTGATAAAAGTGGTGCATTCAACAAAGCTTGTTTCAGATTGACAAATTCAGACTGTACTTGGCTATCCCAGGACCAAATAGTGTTTTTACCCGTTAGTTGGCATAATCTAGGGCTGTCTAAAGCAGAGTAATGAATAAATTTACGGAAAAAGTTAATTAATCCCAAAAAGCCGCGTAATTGTTTCTTCGTCGTAGGAACAGTAATGTCACGTAAAGCTTGAAGTTTTTCCGGGTCAGGCGCAATGCCTTGTGCTGAAATTACATGTCCAAGAAATTTTATGGAAGTTTTACCAAAGTGCGAATTGCTAAGATTAACTGTAAGTCCTTGTGCACGAAAAGTTTGTAACAGTTGTTCAAGAATCAGATTTTGTTCAGACCAGTTAGCTTCTGCAATAAGGATGTCGTCTACATATGTTGTGATTCTGTCTTTAAGTTCAGTCGGAAGTATACTATTCAAACCGCGAATAAATGCTGCTGAAGAAATTGTTAAACCGAAAGCTAATTTGCAAAACTGGTAACAATCACCAAAACAGATAAATGCTGTGTACTTTCTGCAGTTCGGATGGAGCTGAATTTGCCAAAATCCCGATTTCAAATCTAATGTGGAATTAATAGCAGTACCATGAAATTTCTGTAGAAGTTCTTCAAGTGTTTGAGGGCGATCTGTTTCATTAGTAATAATGTCGTTGACATGACGCGAATCAAGTACGAGCCGAAGTGATCCATCCTTTTTCTTAACAATATGGAGCAGGTTTATGTACGGACTAACTGCCGGTTCAATAATTTCTTGGTCAAGCATAGCTTGCAATGCTTTCTTAAATTGTTCTCTGTGGATATAAGGAATGGGATAATGTTTAGCTTTAAATGTGTCGTGCTGTTTAACTTGAAACCGCGCGACTGCTACGGTCGCAGGTTCGAATCCTGCCACGGGCATGGATGTGTGTGATGTCCTTAGGTTAGTTAGGTTTAAGTAGTTCTAAGTTCTAGGGGACTGATGACCACAGCTTTTAAGTCCCATAGTGCTCAGAGCCATTTGAACCATTTTTTGTTTAACTTGAAATTCATACATGAAACCGGACATAGTACCAGGGATGTTATTGCCGGTTGCGGTGGTCTAATAACATTTTCGTCAATAACATTCTGCGTGTCAAATGTAGTGCTTACGTTGTTGGAAGATGCAACCTGTGCTGTATCTAGCCAAATTCTTTCTGACGTTCTGTTATTTGCGGGAGGATGCTGTGGCATTTCAACTATTTGTACTGTTCTGTTATTTCTTCCTGACGTATTACGTTCGGGATGATACCGACTGTCTGGTTCATTCATGATAATCTGTTCTTGCGGATGATTCTGCTGCTAATAGGACCGACTGTTGCGCTGAAAACTGTGCTCATTACTTTTGCGTCTGTCACAATAATCATTGCTATACGGCGCGTTGCGATAGAAATTGAAATGATGTGTTTTCTGTACATACTGATTTCCTTGTTGCTGTGCGTTACTATTTGGTGGAGTAGACACTATACATGTAGGCGGCGAAACATTAAAGCTTGCCAGCCGGGGTGGCCGAGCGGTTCTAGGCGCTACAGTCTGGAACCGCGCGACCTTAGAAGTTAAGTCCCACAGTGCTCAGAGCCAACCATTAAAGCTTGGTTGACCTTGTAAACCACATTGTTGGTTAGGTATGCTAACTGGCTGGTTTTGATGCTGTTGAGGGGAAAACCCTCTATTGTTACCGAAATGTGTCTGCTGTTACTGAGAATTTTGTACATACTGATGATTAAAATTTTGTCTGTTATCTAAATTACGCTGGTAGTTCTGGAGTGTCTAATGAAAATTGTCACTTTCGGTAAAACTTGTCATATCAGGTTTTCTTTACACATCCTTAATCCTAGATAGGTCGATAGTTGAAGAGCTATTTTGATGGATATAAAGGATAGTAGAAGAGAAGGCAGCAATGCACAAAACTAAAGATGAAACAACACTACTACGGCTCGGGTCCCTTTGCACACTACGGCACATATTCATCGAAGTGTAATGAATCCCCTGAGGTCTCTTACGCGCTGCAAATAAAATTTTGTTTCTGCATTACCGGCAATGCCGGTGAAAATGGGAAGGCTAATTGTTGTATCCAGTCCAAAGGGTGTATTTGTGTTCTGTTATTCTTAAATGCCTTAAATTGTCTCACTGATAGAAAGTGCTTGTAATCAAAATTATCCTATCCGAATATATGAACAGGTTCAGGATTGTATGATAATCCGTTTGTCTGTGTGTGCCCGGAATCCAAGTCACGTACTCTCTGTAAATTACCTAAGTTACACTGGCTGTGTGAGTGTGACAAATGTTCGGAAAGGGGCGTATGCTGTGACGTGTTAGAGACTGCAACATTTTTCATCTCTGTCACTTTAAAACGTTCGTCAATTTGGCTGTTCTGTTGTTCAAATTTCGTATCTACTTTCGCATCCAGCGTGTGTGAAAGTTATGCTGACATTAATTTAAACTCGTCGCGTAACTGTGTTGCGTTTTCAGAACATTGTTTAGCGACTGCACTACTTTCATCTGTAAGTAATTTCGTTGTGGCTACATGTGTATTACTTAATTCTTGTGCAACAGATCTAATTTCTTCACTACTGTTCCTAGCACAAGCCTTAATTTCCTTACATAATTGTTCTTTAGTGTCATAACGTTGCACGGTAACGGCTGTAATCTGTTCACTAAGTTGTTTGTTCTGTTCATTAAGGTTGTCGTGTTTTTCATTGAGTTGTTTGCACGATTCATTAAGTTGTTTATAATTGTTGCCTAGTTTTTCATTAATTTGTTTGAAATTGTTGCTTAGTTTTTCATTCCACCGTTTGAGATTTTCATTACGTTGTTTAAAATGGTTGTCTAGTTTTTCATTGAATTGAAATAATAATGCCATAACTTGATCCCAGCCAAAATTAGCGACTCTATTCACTGTACTGTGTGATGGTGTATCTGCATTTGTCACGTTTTGTGTAAGCATTTGGTCATTGTCTGATTCGCGAAAAGGTTTGCTAATTGGATGTGCACTGTGGGTCACTACATCGGAATCAAATAAATCTGACGTGTTTTGTGTATATTGTTCACCTTCGTTAGAAACATTTGTCTGTTCACTGTGTAAACTTTGCAAATTAGCTGTTTCAAAATGGGCAGCGTTCATTATAACGGAACGTGCCGCGTCATCAATTGTCGTTAAATTAACTGTTGACACAATTGAATTTGTTTGCTCATCATTAGGATTAAAATCATTACTAGTGATCGGCACGCACTGATTATTAGTAATTAGAGGATTAACGCTATTACACTGAGTGTCGCAAGTATTATCGGTCAAATTATTCGAGTCGGCTATTTCACTCATTGCACATCGTGATGTACTGTTAACAGTTTTTCGCGGCGATTTCACAAATCAAAATTAAGCACAAACTGAAACAAAGACAAAGCAAAAATGGAACAAATACAATTACAATAAAGAGCAATAAATTGCCGATGACCTGCGAAAGATAGAGTGACAAGTTAGTAAATGCGTTGCGCCAGATGCAAACTACATTTAAAATTGAGTAAATAAGAGCAGACATATAACTGACTACTTCTCAGAAATTCACAAAGAAATACGATCCTGGACGGTTGTCGCCAAGTGTAACCTCCCAACAAAATTCTTTCACATCTAGTGTAACCTTAAAACAGAAAATTCCTAAACTTCTCAACAGTAAAAAATTATAATTATGTCGTTCATATTCAGTGTAACGGCCCAACAAAAAATAAATTCAGTAACCTGGTAATAATACAATGTAACTAACCTCTCAATTAAATTGTCGCTCACTTATAACTTTTCAATAATTGACTGTGAATTTAACCTGGTAAATTTTGGACGTCAGCAGTGCTGCGTCATGGCCCTGAAAGATCATTCTGAATAAAAAAGAAAAATTCTTACCTCAATGAAGTCGCCGGATAACGCATATATATCTGCTCTTACAATAAATTTTTCTGGCACAGCCCTGTGCAATGCTGGCCGATAGATTTGTCATTTATGAAAAGAAACAACTGATTTTTCTTTTGCAATAATCGGGATGATCATGGATTGGAGAAATTAGTAAATTATTTCAATTGAAATGAATGGTTGTTAAAAGTTACTTTTTATGAGAAAGATTATTATTAGGTTCAAATGGTTCAAATGGCTCTGAGCACTATGGGACTTAACATCTTACGTCATCAGTCCCCTAGAACTTAGAACTACTTAAACCTAACTAACCTAAGGACAGCACACACATCCATGCCCGAGGCAGGATTCGAACCTGCGACCGTAGCAGTCCCGCGGTTCCGGACTGCAGCGCCTAGAACCGCACGGCCACCGCCGCCGGCATGATTATTATTAGGACATTTTTTAAAACATTTACATGGGACTTGAGATAACAATACTACATATGCGCGAGGCTGCTTTTACCTTATACAATAATGCTCAGGCTCCGGCATCGCTGCACCAAGACCGGCCCAGCCAACACGATACATCAGACCAGACAAGACTGCTCGCTAGCAACAACTTACTCCTACAGCTACACAGTTCCTACTGCAGTCAACACTGCTCTTTGGTCTCAGATTCTCTTATACCTTACATATCGCAGGCAGCGCGTGAGCAATACATCGAAATTACATCTGCTCGGACCTCTTACAAACTTCATGAGAAGATCCCGTCGCAACGGAAAACGCCTTTGTTTTAATGATAGCCACTCCAATTCACGTATCATGTCTGTGACACTATCTCCCCTATTTTGCGATAATACAAAACGAGTTGCCTTCTTTGTACTGTTTCAATGTTATTTTGAGTGGTTTTAGTAGTCCAGTTAAATTGACGTTGAAGAAAGTCTACATGACTGAAAACCATTTGTTTCAGCGATAACCGCTATCCCTACTACAGTGCCATCGTGAATGTTTCAAGTACTTTTTCGCCCGACACTACATTTATAAAAAATATACCAGTTTTGCTATTAATGTATTTAAATGTTGATCTGCTGGAATTACATTTTCCTTGTGACGTATGAGTCTCAACCTTATCTTTCATGATGATGGAAGCTGAAGAAGTGAATTAAAATTTGTGCCACTGCCAGGACATAAAACAAAGATTCCTGCTTACAAGACAGATGTGCTAATCTTTACACCACCATAGCAGTATGGCTAATACAGTTACGCAGACTACCCTGGTCCAGCCGGACGCTGTGGCCGAGCGATTCTAGGCGCTTCAGTCCGGAACCGCGCTGCTGCTTCGGTCGCTGGTTCAAATCCTGCCTCTGGCATGGATGTGTGTGATGTCCTTAGGTTAGTCAGGTTTAAGTAGTTCTAAGTCTAGGGGACTGATGACCTCAGATGTTGAGTCCCATAGAGCTTAGCGCCATTTGAACCATTTGAACTACCCTGGCCGAGTTCCCTCCCTTCATCTCACGATTTAAGAAGGGGAAAAGGGCTGAAAGCCTGAATCGAAGTTTGTATTAGAGAAGGAACTGGTGTAGTGTAACCCGTGCAGGTGTATTAGCCATGCTTCTACGGTGTTGTAATAGTTGACACCGCTGTGTACTATGTAGGAGCCCTGGGTGCAAGTCCTAGCTTTAGTACAAATTTTAATTCATTTCTTCAGCTTCCATCATTATGAAAGGATTTAAATGTTGTACGTAGATGTTGTACACAGATGGTGTTACTAGTAAACTAGCATGCATAAATTATGGTTGGCTGTATAGTCATGAAAACAAAAGCCAATAAAGAAATACTCATAATATGACCCACGGTTTCGCTTTTTGCTCATCAGATTTCGAAGTGTGGACGCACATGTGATTATCAAGACATCGGATGTCGCGGAAATGTTATCAGCAAGCCTGCAGCTGCATCGGCAGTAGCCGGCGGGGTGCTGGCCGAGATAAGCGCGGCTGGCGCCTGCCGGCGCGTCCCAGCCTTGGCCGTGTCGCGGCCGCCGCCGTAGCCGGCTGTGTTTACAAACACTGGTGTACGTGTTTGGCGATATGCTGGCTGCGGCGCTTGGCGCAGCTCCCCGCCTCTCATCTCCCGATATTTCTCTCTATTGCCCATTGATGTCGTGCCAGGGGTGCTGGACGTAGTGTTCTGTTGGCACTGAAGTGTTCTGGCATGCGACTTATTGAATGGCCCCGCTCTCCGTGCACCTCGCCAACGGAATCGCTGCCACCTCACGCATTCCTCCCTCTTCAGACAGAAGCAGTGCGTTGCCAGTGCCCGTCCTGGGGACTTACCTGACAGGCGAAGACGATTGTTTGTTCACGAAATTACTTACTTGTATACTTGGCTCGTCTAAATGCAGTGTTGCCTATTTATAGTGCACGGGAATCTACTTTAATAGCGGTTGGATAATCTCCTACTTCAGATGGTAATGCTGCTAGAGATGTAGACCAAAAAAGTCTGATACACCAAACGTATTCGCAATTGCGAATATGGACAACCGTCAGCTGTAGAATGGAACGACGACAATGAAAATTTGAGGCGGCCAGGGACTCGAACCCGTATTTCCCGCTTAGCGCGAGCGGTCGCCTTACCATTTAGCTATCCGCGCACCCAACTTCCGTATGTCGTCAACCACGTGTCGATAACCTGTACTTCTACATCCATTATGTATATTCCCGTATAGGCGAGACATTTTACTTGAAAGTCGCTTCCGCGGTATCAAATGGTTCAAATGGCTCTGAGCACTATGGGACTTAACATCTGAGGTCATCAGTCCCCTAGAACTTAGAACTACTTAATCCTAACTAACCTAAGGACATCACACACATCCATGCCCGAGGCAGGATTCGAACCTGCGACCGTAGCGGTCGCGCGGTTCCAGACTGAAGAGCCTAGAACCGCTCGGTCACAACGGCTGGCTGCGCGGTATCGGTGGAGTAATATGATACTGCAGTGCCTATAATATCTTGTACAACAAAGTCTGAGTTCTGGTTTCCTATAAAACATGTAACGGCACGCCAGTGACCGAACTCTTAATATCTCGTATCGAAACACAATTTTGTATAAATTCATTGCGATTATTAGCCCGTATGTCCGCCCCCGATAGCTGAGTGATTGTGGACACGACACTAGACAAGTCTGACGGGCACCTTGATAGACGAACTCGCTCCACCTTCTCGGTCGGCTCCGGTAGCGGTGTCTCACAACTCACCATCGCTTGCACATATGCTAACCTTTTTTGTGGAACACAGTTATGTACATTTGGAACTACCGACTACCAGGACGGCAACGGCACGTGATATATATCACATCTTGACTCGACGATGGCCGAATAATGCCGTAGAGCACCGCCAACCAACAGTTACGCGGTCAGTGGTATGGCGTACAGTGCACCACCCACACCTTGATACGGGAACGTGCGCGCTGTGGTATCAGGTGGTAAATGGGAAATACGTGACTCGTTCCAGGTTGCATACAATTCATATGGCGGACGAGCCACTGTGTTCGCAGTGCAATGTTATAGACACAGAGGAGCATCGCCTGATATGCGGACCTTCGGCGGACGTATGGTGTTTGGTCAAAAAAATGATCGCCTTCCTCCTTCGGGTGGGGCCGCAAACAATAGAACCACGCATACTACTTCTCCCAGATAGGACATATTATCCCCGAACAAAGACAAACGCAGTGACTTGGATTCGAGGTTTGACTGTGCGTTATCTTTTCCGAGACGGCAGTAAGAATGTGCTCGACTTTTAGGCCTTACTACAGGAACATCACTCACAGCTAATGAGACATCCGAGATATCGAACATATTACGCAAATTTTTTAGGGAGTACCTTGCTTGATCCCCCACCCAGTTGGGGTGTCCCGGGTAGGGGAACGTAATTATTGTCTATAAGTATCAGAACAAGAAAGGACCAGGACAGTGGAGAGGATCCACAACCACACGTGAAGACGTACCCGACACCAACGCGAGGTATAACGGAATTAGCGAGGTACACACCCAAAAGAGTAAAGTAGACCGTTATTGTTTTGTACTGCCAGAAGCAGGATATTTTTTTCAATATTATGTAAAAACAAGTCCACTTATTTACGTTTCACAGAAAAATTTTATTTTATAAAAGTCATCGTCTTATATATTAAAAAAAATGCTAGAAGCAGTTTATGTTTGTTATTGTTACACCATTCTGCAAAAAAAGTCCACTTATAAAAAAGAAAAAAAAAGTGGTCAGCGTGACAGAATGTCTATCCTAAGGGCCCGGGTTCAATTCCCGGCTGGGTCGGTGAAAGAAAAATTAAAAAAAATAAAAAAGTGATCAGCGCGACAGTATGTCAATCCTAAGGGCCCGGGTTCTATTCCCGGCTGGGTCGAAGATTTTCTCCGCTCAGGGACTGCGTGTTGTGTTGTCCTAATCAACATCATTTCATCCTCAGCCACGCCCAAGTCGCCGAAGTGGCGTCAAATTGAAAGACTTGCACCCGGCGAACGGTCTACCCGACGAGAGGCCCTAGCCACACAACATTTACATTTTTTTTATTTAGCACGTATTAAAAGGAAGAACTGAAGCAGTAACAGAATATTATACAGGGTGAACCTCAATAAAACCGACAAACTGCAGGAACAGCTTCCTGGCTGGAAATGGTGAAAAAGAGGTCTATTAACACATGTCCCGAAATGGACGATGTGCGTGCAAAGACAACAAATCGTCCAGGAACACAGTACAGAATGCATCAATCAACGTCACAACAGATGGTCAAAGTGGCCTCCATAGGACTGCAGGTGACAGGGATATTAGCGGTTGTCATCTAGGATATACATAATCGTACTTTGGTCTACACCATGTTGGCGTGCCACTTGCCAGGAGCTTGTACTAGGTTTCGTCTCAATATCCTGCAGAACCCGGTCCTCCAAATCTGGTGTACCCACAGTCCGCCGCCTCCCTGCACTTTCATCTGTCTGAAAGGATCCATGATCACACAAAAACCCAAGAAAGGTTTGAAATGTTGTGTGATACGGTTGGTGACTGTGAGTGTACTTGTTTTGGTATAGCCGTGTTGACTCTCGACCGTTTCCATCTGCTTGGCCGTAGGCAACCTCCATCTCGGCTTGTTCTCTACATGAATACCGGACCATTCAGCTGCTTATAGTACGCTGCGTCTAGCACACAACCTGCAACACTCAGAGAACATACGGTACATTGTCAGAGGAACTGTCAGCGTCTACTACAGATATACATTCATAGGGTCTTTTTTTCCTCTGTTTCCGGTCAGGAATCCGTCACTACAGTTTGTCGGTTTTATTAACATTCATCCTGTATAAATAGTTAGTACACAAACTGAAGTAAATTATTTTAGTATAGTTATTTATTTATTGATAATATGTTCAATACAGACTGAAAAATCCACAGAATTCACAATACGGATATAAAATTATAGTAAGATGTAGAGAAACACACAAGGTACAATAAAAAATGGCTCTGAGCACTATGGGACTTAACATCTGAGGTCATCAGTCCCCTATAACATAGAACTACGTAAACCCAACTAACTTAAAGACATCACACACATCCATGCCCGAGGCAGGATTGTAACCTGCGACCGTAGCGGTCGCGCGGTTCCAGACTGAAGCGCCTAGAACCGCTCGTCCACAACGGCCGGCAAGGTATAATAAAAAATTGCTCTTTCTGGGTAGCTTAATCGTATGCGGTATGGAGGTGGTCAGCATTCCGCTCGCCCGGTCGTTGCCTGGTTTTTGAAAAAAGGTACAAGGGCATACCAAATTAAATTTTCTCGCAAATATTCCACCAAACACTGCTCTTAACATCAGCCAACGAGTGTTCAACGGATTAATGAAGATCTTCTTATGTGCGAGAGGTGTTCAACAAGTAATACAAAACACTTTTTCTCGACCCCTTTAGGTTGAAAAAATACGGAATTTGTCGTGGGACATCGTGGAATATTCCCGCTTCAGCCCCTATAGTTTCATGAAGTTCTGATGGTGGTGGCGCTATACGTAGTCTTAAAAATGGCGTCTGTAGGGGAGGTGTGTTCCAAGCAGAGAGATGTAACTGAGCGTCACAGATATTCATATGTGCTTGCAGAATGTCTGCGGAGACCTGGAAGTGAACAAAAGTACGGTGAGTTATTGGGCGAGGCGTCTGTCATCATGGCACCAAGGTCACGCAGACCTGTCCCATGTTCCGCGTGCTGGCCGGCCGCATGCAGCCTCGGCATGTTGAAGAAACGATTCCAGCGTGTTTGTCGCCACAAGAAAACTTCTCATTCTCCATGGCGAAGCAAGGCCTCAAAGAAGTCTACGGAACCGAGATGCATTCACTAAACTTCATTGGACTTTTCTTCCCCATCCACAGCTTCTGAATTCCATCTGTTTGGCCCAATGAAGGATGCTCTCTGCGGAAAGTGGTACGTGGATGATGGGGAAGTTATTGATGCAGCAAGACATTGGCCGCGACGTCAGTCAGCAGTGTGGTACAATGTGGGCATACAGACCCTCCCAGTAAGGTGACGTAAGGCCGTCGCATTGAACAGAGATTGTGTTGAAACATAATGGTTTGTAGCCAAAAGAGTGGGGAATAATAAGGTGTATTGGAATCGTGAATAAAATCAAACTGCTATCAGGAAAACAATGTGTTGCATTACTTACTGAACACCGCTTGTATAATGCCCCGTGGTTTGTGGCATTAGATACCTCTATAGGTTGAACGAGGCGTCATCCATAGATGTGATAAAGTGAGAATCCGAACGCCAGATACCACTTCATTCAATAAATACCGGCAGTACGGCTAACCGTAGACTACTCTGAAAGTTTTAACACAAGCACAACATAAAATTTGTAAGGAGAAAGGTCAAGGTCCTATTTTATAATTTACTGACACGACGAGCTTTTAATTCCCGCTTGTACAGCCAATCATCACTCCATTTTTGTCAGAAAGTCTGCAGGAACAGCAGGATATGCTCTTAGAGGCCACTCATTAGTAATATTTTTGGTGGCCTGCTTCACTGCAGAATGGTCGAACTGTGCTGAAGAGAGTTTCTCCCATTTATGCAACATTTCTCCGTAATTTCCAGGTACAGTTACTATACAGTTCAAATGGGAGTAGCAAACAGCTGGCAGCGGTACACGCACGTTCTGACAGTGAGTGGGGTAGTCAAGTCCCCGCCGATCGTTGCAGGTATCTACAAGGATGTAATTCTGTCCCTGCAGATGTGCAGCTGTTGAATGGGCGTCTTTGCCGATATAAGCTATCCTGGTAATCTTTGATGCCTTGGTGAAGAGGGAGGTCTTTACTGTCGGCCATTTTTGTGTACTCCACCAGAAGTCGGGCAGGAACAGCGTAAGGTTTGATCTGACAGTTTCAGTAGTAGTTCGCATTGATTAAGTGTAATGCCTGTCACCTAGGTTGGTTTTGCTGTCCCATACGTTAGTGCATATGCAAGACCACATCGTTGATTTCTGCACGACGCTGTCGTAGCAAGTTTCCCTAATCCGTTTAATGGGGCTGAGACGACAGTTAGCAAATGACTGCCACATATTCATTTTCGATATCCCGGCTGTAAAGTATTACAAGTAACAAATCGAAAGTATTGCGTTTACTGACCCCTAGTGGGTGGTGTTATAGGGTGCGCAAAACCAGGATGTAGCTTTATGATCACAGTAACATATAAATAATGTTGAGTTCTGAGTGAGGTCGCGGACGACCTAAAAATGTACTCAAGTGTGTACTTGACAAGACGATGAAATTAAGGGTATAATACTAGTTTACACAAAGTGTTTCAAATTATTTAATGAGCGTATGATCACACCCTTTGTAAGTACATTACCTCTGCATGGTACATAAAGTGTTTATTTTTAGCCGTTGTCAATCAAATGTTTGTAATATATTTATAGAACTCATAACGCATGTAATTACTTCTTGACTCTATATGGCACCTGTTCATGAAGTACATTGACAGAAAAAAAGTCGCAACACGAAGAAGGAGTTTTGCGACATAAACTAAAGTTGGTAGGCGTGTTTCTGCGTCTGAAAGATGATGTCTATTCAAATTTCGCACCAGTTGCTTAACAGTGACGGTAATAGTGCCACTATGAGGATGCTAATCAGGTTTGCTTTATCTACAAATTAAGCGGAGATAAAGCAGTTCTTTATTAGCATTTCGCAAGCTCCATTTTTGCATGTTCTGGGCGAAATAAACTCACCCAAGTTTGATATTTACGTTCTGCTTCTTTGTTGGACACTGATTCGTCCCTGTGCAGATTTCAAAAAGAATTGTATTTATGGAAATACATTTTACAGGAAGTACATTCGTATAACGAACTGTGGGAGCGGCTGACTTATAAGAAGACCACAGCAATCGGATTTTTGTACTTTTTATATTTATGGTACGTGAAGTTCAAAACTCAAATATCAATCTTCCAAAGTAGTTACATGTAACTCTCAAAAATTCTTGAGAAAATCAATTTTCAAGTTTTCCGAGCTTCCGTAGTAGCCCACAGGAAGGTCGTCTTGCTTGTGGGCTACGTGGCTCTGTGGTAGAATGCTAATCTGCAATGTCTGTGGTCTGTGTTCGATTCCCTACTAGCGCAAAATTTTGAACAAAGGTCCATGTTCCATGAACATTTTAGTGAACCGTAACATAGATAAGAATGAAAAAAAATTCATTTCTAATGTTTTTTAAATATTAACAATATTTTATAAAACATCGGTAATTAAGAATTTATATTTGCAATTAACACTGTACATTTTCGAAATTAGAATTATATATGAATACCTTCAGCTGCTGACGGGTGTTGATATATATCAATGGGGACAGGTGAAAATGTGTGCCCCAACCGGGACTCGAACCCGGGATCTCCTGTTTACATGCAGACGCTCTACCCATCCTTTTTTTTTAATTTAATTTTGTTCGATATAGTTCATTGCGTTCGGTCTAGGCGGACATCACAAGACATCCGTTCAAATAGATCGTTGATTCCTTGACTCAGTTTCTCAGCTCTCTGACCGAACACGCTGAGCTACCGTGCCGGCGAGCCATCTGAGCCACCGAGGGCACAGAGGATAGTGTGACTGCAGGGACTATACCGCGCACGCGTCCCGTGAGACCCACATTCTCACCTTATGTGTCCACACACTTCGGACATGTTCGAAGTAACGGACACCAATCCATATAAGTATACATATGTATACTGTATATTTTCGTACGATGTGTAATTAGAAATAAGAAGACGTGCATTTTTTATAAAAATGACAGATACCTGGTAATTAGCATATATAATATGTATCTTATACTGAAACGACATAAGTATTTCAACTGAAGACGAAAAAGATGACTGAAACGAGATTCAAATAAGCGATTATCGGACTTCATTTTCTTCCATCTTTATGTATTTTACGCTTCAGGATGTGCATACTGTAGCCTTCAGGATGTGCTGAAGAAAAGATCCCTGTCAATAAGTTTTAAGATCAGGCTGTACCAAAGTATGAGTATGCCAGTGGTTATGTACGGTTGTGAAAGCCTCACCCTTAGGAGAACAGATGAAGAGAAACTACTTGCTTCCGAACGAAAAATCCTCCCAAAAATATATGGTCCAGTGATACATTCACAAAGAGGGGAATTGAGAATTCGAAAAAACCAAGAATTAAAGCTTTCCGCATAGCCTGACATTATAAAAAGAATAAGAAGAAGAAGGTTGACCTGGGCTGGACATGTAGCAAGGATGAATGAAGGGAGGATACCCCATGATGTGTTTCTAGGAGCTGTAGCTGGAAGGAGGTACCGGGGACGACCGCGGACAAGATGGAAGGACAATATTGACAAGGACATCGAGGATATGGGACTAGGAGCGGGCGAGTGGTGGCAGGAGGCTCGCAACCGGGAACGACGGAGGAGGAGTGTGGAACAGGCATATGGTCACTGAGGCCCAAGCCACGGATAAGTAAGTAAGTAAGGATGTGCTGGTAGAAAATGCACATCTGTTTGAAAATTGCTTCATCTGTGAACCGGATCTAAGACACCTACGTGACAAGCGAGCTTACTACCATAAAACTAAGCCGCCTTATCTTTCTTGAGAATTTTTGAGAGTTCCATGGAAGGGCTTTGGTTAATTGACATTTGAGTTCTGAACTTCACGTACTATAAATATGGTAGGTTGTTGTGGAAACTGATTTCGAAAAGGTCAATGGCACTCGCCCCATCTCTACCTGTAATGGAGTAGGAAATGCGGTTATCGCTGTAACAGCCCGTTTGCGGTCATATGGTTTTTTTTTCCATGGCGGTTTGTCTGTTAAGACCTCTCAAAATGACCGGTTTCTGAAACAGTCGATTTTCTTTTTTTTATTCAAATGGTTCAAATGGCTCTGAGCACTATGGGACTTAACTACTGTGGTCATCAGTCCCCTAGAACTTAGAACTACTTAAACCTAACTAACCTAAGGACATCACACACAGCCATGCCCGAGGCAGGATTAGAACCTGCGACCGTAGCAGTCGCGCGGTTCCGGACTGCGCGCCTAGAACCGCTAGACCACCGCATTTTTTTTATTCCTATTATTTCTTGTAATAAACGTATAAACTGAACAAAGACTTAAAAATGTTAAGTCTCTTACTTTCAAGATACGTAGAATCAAAACACTACATTAAGTAGGCAAATAAAAGAAAAATTACTCTGTCCACCGTCTTGAAAAGTGATAAGTCGTTGAATACTACAAAAAATCACCGGTATTCTTGTATTGACAGTAATTTTTCCAACTCTGGAAAAACTCATGTTGAAACCGGAGATCATACCATGAATCATCTTTGGCACAATTGAAGAAATATACAAATAAGACCCACACCAAAACTACTCATGGAAAAAAAAAAGAAAACACCCATTCTCTCTCTCTCTCTCTCTCTCTCTCTCTCTCTCTCCCCTCCCTCCATCCCTCCCTCCACCCTACCCCTGAACACACACGCACACACACACACACACACACACACACACACACACACACAAACACAGCACCACAAACGCCAAATACACTTCAAACGTGTGCGCCTCATCCAGACTAACACGCCAGGAAATAAATGTATACCACACAGCTATAACAACACGTAATGGTGGCGAAAACTTTGCTCATGTTTGAAAATTCGTACAAAGTGCATTGTCAAAAGACCATGAGTTACAGAAATCCGCGTATTCACCTCGCCAAAACATACGAGAAAACACTACAACATCAAAGCCGTAAGTTACACACAAGAAACGTGATATATACTCATTTCCGTTCGTAAATACGTAATAAACACAAAAACAAAAAAATACGTTTTGCTGTTTGCAGATGACAAGTTGTACATTGGGTAGCAGACTAGCTACCAACATAAATACCCATTAGCTCCATGTAAGATACATAAACTATTGCATACATCCACTCTTTTGCCAATTAAGATATAACTATATTTTTAGACATAATTTAATAAACAGCATACAGTGCATCAGGTCGTTTATACATATCTCAACTTTGAACTGCAAACAAGTAATGTATAATATTTTACAACAATAATTCATTCACAATTGTAAATATTTTGTACCAAAAGTTTCTCTAAATTTTAATATATAACAACAATTTTACAGTAAGAAAATAAAATAACTCACTGAAGATAGCGCAAAAAGTGCTAAAACATGTACTGGGTAAAACGAAACTGAAAAGGTGTCTTGCATAAGGCACAAGTCCTCGTCCTATGATCATACCATTATTTGGGCATTACGAATAGTCAGTGCAGAAGGGTGGAAATTGAGGTTGAAGATCTCTGTTTTTTGTGCCAGTCTGTCCCTTTTCGAGATCTGCAAGCAGATAAAAGCATATTATGTAAACACAGGCGGCAGATTAGCTACATTCTAATTTTATTGTATACTATGAATGAATAGTTGACAAGATTAAAATTTATTTCTATTACCGTAATTTCCTCCCTCTTTTATTATTTCATAGAAATGATAAATATATCTTTAATATTTTAAAGCAAATGAAGCATTGTACTTCATATCCACGTCCTTTCTTTAAAATATTTATAGACTAGGGTTGGGCCATTGTGAAATACAAAGGAAGTTTGTTTCTATAATAACGCAATATTTCAACCCGATGCAAATTTTACGAATGAAATTACTACTTTAAAAAAAATCTATTTAAAAACGAAAAACTTAATCATGTTGTTATGGCTAACTGATATTTAGGTTTTTTAACTAGATTATTAATAAAAAATGAAAAATACACCTATTATAACTGAGAACAATAAATACCGAAAAATTCAGAACTAAAATACCGGTGTCAGTCGTAACAGGACAGTTTTTCCCATCCCTAATATGGAGCCGCTATGTTTGCGTCTTACGCACCAAGATTTACTTTTTGTCGCTGATATTTACTTCAAGAAGATGTAGACAGTACATATTTGTCACGTTGAAGTTAGGTGAAGCTGTACCCAAGAGGAAATGATGATTATTCTGTTCTATACCTACTAGTGCCAATATGCTGTTTCCTGTAAAAGATAGGATGCGAGATGGATGCCGCATGGTTGAGTTGCAGGAACGTGAGGCAGTGAGGAAAGCGGAGTGCAGACGAATGAGGAATCATGCTAACGTGTACACGGGCCGCAAATGGGAAAATGCACTGACATAGGAGACTTTGATAAAGGGGAGGTTATTACAGACCAGCGTCTGGGAACAATGATCTCGGAAAGGGTGAAGCTGATCGTCTGTTAGCTTGTTACTATCGTGGGCATCTATGGGAAATTGTTGGACGGCTACGAGGTGTTGAACGTCAGCGCCTCACCACGGAACGTGGAGATCGGATGCTTGCCCGTTCATTACAACAGTAGATCTGGCGTCAGCGTGCAGTGCTGGTCATAGCACAAGTACTTCGGAGCATACCATTCAACGTATCTTGTTGGACATGGAACTTTGCAGCAGACTACCCTTAAGGGGGAACGACAGGGTGACGGACGAAAATTTGCTCCAATGAATAAAGCATGCACTGAAGTTTTTATTGATATTTTTATTGAAAAATATTAATAACTTCTCTGTGTAGTTGGGTTTCTTCCCGAGGCAGCTCTGAAAGGAGGTTGATGCGACAGTCGTCGCCGTTAACTCCGATTGTGGTTATCTCAAAAACATTAAATTAACAGATCACCCTGATGCTTACAGATGTAATTTTACACTCCTGGAAATGGAAAAAAGAACTCATTGACACCGGTGTGTCAGACCCACCATACTTGCTCCGGACACTGCGAGAGGGCTGTACAAGCAATGATCACACGCACGGCACAGCGGACACACCAGGAACCGCGGTGTTGGCCGTCGAATGGCGCTAGCTGCGCAGCATTTGTGCACCGCCGCCGTCAGTGTCAGCCAGTTTGCCGTGGCATACGGAGCTCCATCGCAGTCTTTAACACTGGTAGCATGCCGCGACAGCGTGGACGTGAACCGTATGTGCAGTTGACGGACTTTGAGCGAGGGCGTATAGTGGGCATGCGGGAGGCCGGGTGGACGTACCGCAGAATTGCTCAACACGTGGAGCGTGAGGTCTCCACAGTACATCGATGTTGTCGCCAGTGGTCGGCGGAAGGTGCACGTGCCCGTCGACCTGGGACCGGACCGCAGCGACGCACGGATGCACGCCAAGACCGTAGGATCCTACGCAGTGCCGTAGGGGTCCGCACCGCCACTTCCCAGCAAATTAGGGACACTGTTGCTCCTGGGGTATCGGCGAGGACAATTCGCAACCGTCTCCATGAAGCTGGGCTACGGTCCCGCACACCGTTAGGCCGTCTTCCGCTCACGCCCCAACATCGTGCAGCCCGCCTCCAGTGGTGTCGCGACAGGCGTGAATGGAGGGACGAATGGAGACGTGTCGTCTTCAGCGATGAGAGTCGCTTCTGCCTTGGTGCCAATGATGGTCGTATGCGTGTTTGGCGCCGTGCAGGTGAGCGCCACAATCAGGACTGCATACGACCGAGGCACACAGGGCCAACACCCGGCATCATGGTGTGGGGAGCGATCTCCTACACTGGCCGTACACCACTGGTGATCGTCGAGGGGACACTGAATAGTGCACGGTACATCCAAACCGTCATCGAACCCATCGTTCTACCATTCCTAGACCTGCAAGGGAACTTGCTGTTCCAACAGGACAATGGACGTCCGCATGTATCCCGTGCCACCCAACGTGCTCTAGAAGGTGTAAGTCAACTACCCTGGCCAGCAAGATCTCCGGATCTGTCCCCCATTGAGCATTTTTGGGACTGGATGAAGCGTCGTCTCACGCGGTCTGCACGTCCAGCACGAACGCTGGTCCAACTGAGGCGCCAGGTGGAAATGGCATGGCAAGCCGTTCCACAGGACTACATCCAGCATCTCTACGATCGTCTCCATGGGAGAATAGCAGCCTGCATTGCTGCGAAAGGTGGATATACACTGTACTAGTGCCGACATTGTGCATGCTCTGTTGCCTGTGTCTATGTGCCTGTGGTTCTGTCAGTGTGATCATGTGATGTATCTGACCCCAGGAATGTGTCAATAAAGTTTCCCCTTCCTGGGACAATGAATTCACGGTGTTCTTATTTCAGTTTCCAGGAGTGTAGTTCACCGTAGGGATTTGAAAAAAAATGGCGAAATTACATGACAACCATGCCGAAAAACATGGTTTTGAGATAAACGCGTTTGACAAGTATATCTCGTATAAAAAAAGGGACAATGCTCGATGCCTGGTCCATAATACACTCCTGGAAATTGAAATAAGAACACCGTGAATTCATTGTCCCAGGAAGGGGAAACTTTATTGACACATTCCTGGGGTCAGATACAACACATGATCACACTGACAGAACCACAGGCACATAGACACAGGCAACAGAGCATGCACAATGTCGGCACTAGTACAGTGTATATCCACCTTTCGCAGCAATGCAGGCTGCTATTCTCCCATGGAGACGATCGTAGAGATGCTGGATGTAGTCCTGTGGAACGGCTTGCCATGCCATTTCCACCTGGCGCCTCAGTTGGACCAGCGTTCGTGCTGGACGTGCAGACCGCGTGAGACGACGCTTCATCCAGTCCCAAACATGCTCAATGGGGAACAGATCCGGAGATATTGCTGGCCAGGGTAGTTGACTTACACCTTCTAGAGCACGTTGGGTGGCACGGGATACATGCGGACGTGCATTGTCCTGTTGGAACAGCAAGTTTCCTTGCCGGTCTAGGAATGGTAGAACGATGGGTTCGATGACGGTTTGGATGTACCGTGCACTATTCAGTGTCCCCTCGACGATCACCAGTGGTGTACGGCCAGTGTAGGAGATCGCTCCCCACACCATGATGCCGGGTGTTGGCCCTGTGTGCCTCGGTCGTATGCAGTCCTGATTGTGGCGCTCACCTGCACGGCGCCAAACACGCATACGACCATCATTGGCACCAAGGCAGAAGCGACTCTCATCGCTGAAGACGACACGTCTCCATTCGTCCCTCCATTCACGCCTGTCGCGACACCACTGGAGGCGGGCTGCACGATGTTGGGGCGTGAGCGGAAGACGGCCTAATGGTGTGCGGGACCGTAGCCCAGCTTCATGGAGACGGTTGCGAATGGTCCTCGCCGATACTCCAGGAGCAACAGTGACCCTAATTTGCTGGGAAGTGGCGGTGCGGTCCCCTACGGCACTGCGTAGGATCCTACGGTCTTGGCGTGCATCCGTGCGTCGCTTCGGTCCGGTCCCAGGTCGACGGGCACGTGCACCTTCCGCCGACCACTGGCGACAACATCGATGTACTGTGGAGACCTCACGCCCCACGTGTTGAGCAATTCGGCGGTACGTCCACCCGGCCTCCCGCATGCCCACTATACGCCCTCGCTCAAAGTCCGTCAACTGCACATACGGTTCACGTCCACGCTGTCGCGGCATGCTACCAGTGTTAAAGACTGCGATGGAGCTCCGTATGCCACGGCAAACTGGCTGACATTGACGGCGGCGGTGCACAAATGCTGCGCAGCTAGCGCCATTCGACGGCCAACACCGCGGTTCCTGGTGTGTCCGCTGTGCCGTGCGTGTGATCATTGCTTGTACAGCCCTCTCGCAGTGTCCGGAGCAAGTATGGTGGGTCTGACACACCCGTGTCAATGTGTTCTTTTTTCCATTTCCAGGAGTGTAACTATCGTCCCGGATAGTGGAGAGCCGCTTTCTGCTACCTTGACGTGATAAATATTACTGCGTAAAGTCAAGCGCCGGCACGCCAGTCGAGAACGACAGGGAAGAGTAGGCTGTGTGAAGCAACCAATCGCACGCTGACCGGACCTCCTTCCTAGACGACAACGCAACAGCAGCCGCCCCTATGTGGAGAAGACCAGCGCCGCGACTGACTGGTGACGGCCCAGTTCAATAGCAGCTTCAAGATAAGCGACATCGATGGCGCCGGCCGTTGTGGCCGAGCGGTTCTAGGCGCTTCAGTCTGGAACCGCGCGACCGCTGCAGTCGCAGGTTCGAATCCTGCCTCGGGCATGGATGTATGTGATGTCCTTAGGTTAGTTAGGTTTAATTAGTTCTAAGTTCTAGGGGACTGTTAAGTCCTATAGTGCTCAGAGCCATTTGAACCATTTTTGACATCGATAGCAGCGTCAACGCTAGTCGTTTCTCTGGTATTCTCTTTGTTGCACAGACTTGGGATTGTCTATACTGAAGAAGATTGAATTATTTTGTATGTCGCCCTTTGCTTGCGACACATCTGTGTAATTGCCAAAGTTAGGTATTGTATCTTTTCTTATTGTAATAAAGCTCATTAATACGACTTGTTTGATTGTTTGTGTAGCGAACCGAGTATGCATGCTACCTAGACAGTACAGGATTGACGGCGAGGCTGGACGAGACAATAAGCCTTCATTTTCGTCCTCAAAGCCCTTTCCATCGCTCAGCGCCGGTATCTCTATCTTCACAGAATCAGCGAATTTCATCGCCGACTTTGATTTGGACATTTGCCACGTGCACTGATGCAGTATGGCCTACATTGAATAGATGTAAGACCAAATTTCAAGCAATATTGACAATTCAGCTTCGGCTGGATGTTATTTTTGGAGCGTATCTCAGAATGATATTATTGAAACTTTCGTTCGCATTTTGAGTAAAATCGCCCAAACAACGCTCCAGCAAATCAGGTTTACTCATATCGGTATATATAGGGAGCATGAGTGCGGAACCGGTTCTCCAACGCCGAGGTGTGCCCTGCACGCTCGGCTACAAACGCGCACAGAATCGTTACATTCTGGAGTTCGCGCAGAATATTTTGGTAAATAATTCTTGAATGTATGTACATTCGAATTCCGTAATAAAAAAATTCGCGCGTTTCCGACCGTCACCCTTCCATTCCCCCTTAAATGTTCCTATATTGACCCACTGACATCGTCAATTGCATTCATTGTGGCACGAGGCCAACGAGACTGGACCGAATATTAGTGAAAACATGCCACCTAGATGGATGTATCACGTGTCTTGTTACACCACGTCGATGATCGTGTGTGGATAAGTCGTAATTTAGGCGAACGGCTGCTCGAACCATTCATCGCACCACGGACTCAGGTGAGGGGGAGCAGTATTATGCTATGAGTGACATTCAACTGGGCATTCATGGGACGTGTGGTAGTAATCGAAGACTCCATGAGAGCCGTGGAATACGTGAATATTATTGCGGATCACTTGCATCCCTTCATGCTCGGTGTCTTCCTCGACGGCGGTGGCATCCTTCAGCAGGATAAACTTCCGTGTCGCAACGTCAAAATCGTGCCACTGTGCTTTAAAGAGCACTACAGTGAGCTCACGTTTGTATCTTGGCCACCAGATATATATTATATATGGAATATGTCTGGAATGCTATCGGGTGTCAGTTCCGCCCCTGCAAACCACAATCTCGCAGTTTAT
Organism: Schistocerca cancellata; assembly: GCF_023864275.1. Classification (NCBI taxonomy): domain Eukaryota; kingdom Metazoa; phylum Arthropoda; class Insecta; order Orthoptera; family Acrididae; genus Schistocerca; species Schistocerca cancellata. Next base: position 204,388,364 of record NC_064629.1, on the reverse strand, counting down.
GGGAATTTCGTGAGCTATTCGTAGACACATGCCACATACCTCCGGAAACCCATCAACGTCTTGTTGAATCCATGACACGCAACATCACTACTGTATTGCGTTCCAAAGGTGACCAACACGTTATTAAGTGGCTGGTCGTAATATTTGGGCTCATAAGTGTATCTCTCTAGCTGTTGCCCAAACACAGATATACCGGCAGAGATTTTCTTTTCAAGCACTACAATTTTTTTATTCTATATCTGTGTCTTCTCAAGCTAGGAGAATTTTATAAGACCATGATAACGCTTTAATGAGTTTCTTTCATCAGTAACAACAAAATCAGATTCGTTTCATGTACAGTAAATTTGCTTTGGTATCTTTAGTATGTCAGGTTCTAGTGATGTAACGTAAGAAATGTGATTATAATCCTACACACTGTAGGAAGAGGAATCTTTAATTTACACCACCTGATGTTTGCGTAAAACTAGCGATAGTAAGTCCAAATGATTAGAACGGTAATCTGTACAAGCCCTCCGAACCCTCTATGACTCGACAAGGTTGCACCAGCATGCTCTTTATGTAGTGTTCTTCCAAGAAACAATATCCGATCCTCCCTGAGGATCGTGGTTGTTGTGCGTTTGAACACCAACGTACGTATTGCTTGTCTCATTGTATGCAAAACAGCTGCTGTAGCTGAGACCGTATGAATAGTAAAGAGGAGTGACAGAAGCCACGACACGTTCATCTTTTTGGAGAGCATTTGCATCCTTCTAAGGATTGCAATGCCAGGTGCAAGAGATGCTCAGAGGTGTCTCTGATTAATTTTAAAATTCATTAAGGCTAATTTCATAATTTGTCATCCTAGATATATGTTTTGGTTTCTTGTATTTAACCTGTCGCCGACATCGAGTTGACTGGAAATCAATAACTAACTCGGTTCGGTTAACTCGGAGAGAGGAATCAGCACTGTTCTCGGTGTAGGAAACATCCTTAGATGTACCAAACGCGATTCAGTGTAATTTCTAGTTAAATATATCTAGACCAGGATCTGAATGGGTCATCTCCAGAATACCGAGAAAGGAAGCAAGATTACGGGTTGATGTTACAGTCTGGAGCCGCGCGACGGCTACGGTCGCAGGTTCGAATCCTGCCTCGGGCATGGATGTGTGTGATGTCCTTAGGTTAGTTAGGTTTAAGTAGTTCTACGTTCTACGGGACTAATAACCTCAGAAGTTAAGTCCCATAGTGCTCAGAGCCATTTGAACCATTTGATGCCAAAAATCGACGGCGTGATCACTGAACATAAGTTTATATTGGGCGAGGATATCGCATGAAATTGACCGTAGACGCGTCACTGTACGATATCTTTATTCACTTAAAATAATTTTGACACACCATGTATAGTCTAAATCAAGATAGGAGACCTGAGATCTTACACCCATTCCTCTAGATTGCTTTATGACTCAACTAACTAACTAGAAAGGTACAGACCTGCAGATGTTTCAGCCACTGAGATCTTTAATAAAGAAATGTATTCGGGATGGTTTGTGTACACAAATGCGGTAACTTATTCCAGGTACTCTTCTCACAGTAGCTATACTCGACAAATTTCATAAGGTCATCAGAGCCTAAACCGGGGAAATTCAGTGCAAACCAAGTGTTAATTCTCTTGGATTCGATAGTTAAAATGTTAGCTTGTTGCGACATGGATGTCTTGCGGTGAATCACTTTCAGTATTTCTTGTCTCGTTTACATGGAATTCACACAGGTTATAAATATAGATGTACGTATATATGTATGTATGTTCCACATCTCGTCCTAAACCACTGGACCGATGTTGACCAAACTTGATATACATATCACTTACTGTGTGGAAAGAATCACTGTGCGAGTAAGAGCCACCCACCTTTGTAAGGGGCGGAGGTGGGAGTGAAAATCCAGTGCAGTTCACGACGCGTGGAAACCCATGCTTTAATCATCCAGTTCTTGAGAGTGTGAGCACTGAGGGACTTGCAACATAACCACACACATAATTTTAAACGTTTAAGAAACTTTTGCTGGCTGGCGACCCCCAGATAATTATAAAAAGAAAAAAAAGTATATCGATTACTACATTTTCGCTGTTAATGCAGTAAAACTGCCGCATGAAGCATCCCGTTTTAGTTTATGAATTTTTTACTATTAACCGTATTCGTGACACATTTTTCAGACCGTATTCGCCACTGAATGTACCAGAAAATATACATCACTGTACGTCACGTAACTCAGAAGATATGACGTCAAATACTGAGGTGCGTGAAAAACAGCCGCATCATGTTTCATTGCTACTAAGTCTATTCACAACACATTTCGCAGACAGTAGCCACATATAGCACTTGATGCACCTACAAAATTACGTCATTGTACGGCACTCTGTTCAGGAGAAACGACATCATAAACATTGACCTACGTGAAAATGAAACTGCTGGGTAAAATTCGATAGACATACAGGTGAAGTATGTACACAAATGCGTGTAAAATTTGTTAACTACATGTGAAATATATTTGACACGTATGTATGCGGGCAAATCCACCGGTACAGTGCTCATCCTTACTTCTGGATCGATTTCAATAGAATGTGGAACACATATTAGTTACAGTTTGGGAAGAAATACTGTAGGGGTAAGAAACACCAGATTTCTATTGATGTGAGCGTGATAACGTGGAGTGAGACTGGAGAGGAGGAGAGGGACAGAGAAAGGAAATAGGAGGAGGTGGAAGGAGCGGAGCAGGAAGAGAGAGGCAAAGAGAGGGAACAGGAGGAGATGAACAGAGAGGGGGGAGTATAAGGAGATGTAGTAATAGAGGACTGGAATAAATACGTATCTGGGCAACGCCGGCTACTCAGATAATTACTAAATAATTTACTCGAGGATGTTTAAAAATGAGATTCATCCGAATCAAGATGACTGTATGTTATTCAGTCACTACGGTGGAAATGACAATCTTAATCGACGAATGATCTTTCTTGCTTGGGGGAACAGTCATATACAATTTATAAAGGAATTTCCGCCATTTAATTGTTCGTTCATTTTACGCAATCATGATTTCGGCTTTGTAGCCATTCTCAAGTGCATGTTGGACTGAAAATTGATAAAGAGTACGTCTCAGACGGTGCAGCGCGTGGGAACAAATCCGAAAACATTACTTACCTCTTGAAATATGTCCGACCTGTCTGTGACATGTCATCCCTGAGAAACATATTTCTGGTATTATAAACAAGTTGTCGTGTTACGGGATACGAATACATATCAAAGATATGTAATATTACTAACACTGTGCACAATGAGAGACCAATAATACATAGTATGGCCTGTTTAACAGCTAATATGTTCCTGTGACCTGCTTTCATCATTTCTGTTCATCAACTGAAGCTGAAATATGTCGGTACAGTAGCAGAGATCGTAACAAAGCGATACGACTGTGTGAACTACATAATCTTTGCCTTACTAAAGGTATTACCAGGAACCGGAAGAGAAGATCTACTTAGCTAACTGCTTAATATGCCTTTGTAATACACGTTCATAACAGCTTCTTACAGGTATACATTGTAATAATCCATACTCGGAATGTAAATGTTATCATTTCAGATGCACAATAAAATTTTGATCTCACAACGATCGTGTGGATGTGGTACTAGAAAATTGTAATTCACTGATCCGTGAAGATTTACATAAAAGACGTCACACTTGTGCAATAACTTGCACGACCCATGTCAAGTGGTAGGACTGCTACAAGACTCAGAAAATGAAAGATCCTGAGCCACAACTGCTCATTGACATTCTCCTCGCATTCCTAAAATACGAAAGTCCCCACAAGAGAACACGCTAGTTGGGTAGAGGGAAAATGAAAGGGTGGGGTATCAGGGTTGTGGGGGGAAGGAGAAGGGAACAGTTGATGGCGACTGGGAGATGTTGGGGTGACTGCGAGATGGAACATATTTGGGGTGTGTGTGTGTGGGGGGGGGGGGGGGAGGGCGTGTTGACAGGCAGAGCATGGTATTTCTGTGAACTATATTAGATGCCTGACCATAAACTTCAGTATTAACATAAATACCCGTGAAATTCATGTTCATGCACTCCCTGCCACTTGTTGTATATGAAGACCTGAACTTAATGTAAAGGGTTCCATATACATTTCCAAGCTGGTATATCAATGAGCTACACTATGTACACAAACTGTGCACTGCAATATTACATGAATAGTAGTAATTACATATTGATGTAGCCTTATTAATTAAAATATGTGAAGATTTGAACGAAATACAGTGGATACTATACATGTTTTCAAGATGACATACATACATATTCCTTTTACAGGTAATGAAATATGGAGTCCAACAAAACTTATTAAGAGTTATTAAAATTGTAAAATTCTCATTTGCTGTTGAAAAATCACGTAAGGCATACGTGGTGGAAGTAGTACATTACGGCTGACTTAAGGTGTGTGGCTCAGCTAAAGACAGTTACAGTTCAATATCGTCCTGAAATTACCATGTTTATGGAACAAATTATGTATGCCACAGAGTTCCACATGTTAGCATTATTAAGACCTCATCATTGGAATATTCGATGATAATGGTTATGTATGTAATATTAGAATATATTATCATTCACACAGTGTAGCAAACCAATATGACATTTAGTTTACTGAAGAAACTGTGTGTGCTTCAGCTCTCCTCTTGTTGGAAGTATTAAGACCCCATCAATATGAAAATGAATGGATGTTAATGTAATATTACAATGTGGGCTCAAGCACTATTTTATTATGACCATAATGCATGACTTAAAGGACCTGTTAATATTTTCTTATTTACTTTTTATTAATTCACTAATAATTTTAATACCTTTGCTATTTAGCATTTGTAAAATTAGTATATTCACATGTAATTCGAAGACATTAAAATGTTTATAGAACAAATTATGTATACCTCAGTATCATTAGGACTTCATCAATCGAAAATTGAATAGTAATGATTATCTATGTAATACTACAATATATGATCATGTGCACAGTGTAGTATAACAATATGTAATCTAGTTTACAGAACAAACTGTGTGCCTCAGATCTCCTCTTGATGGAAGTACTAAGACCACATCAATAGGAAAATGTAGAGATATATATGTAATACTGCAACGTGCTCAAGTACATAGGGTAGTATACCAATGTATTATATCCACCTGCCCATAGTGCCTTCTCTTCCAAGTCCAAGTACCCCGTCCTGTCTCTAAAACCCCAACGTTCTTTCTTAGGCAACTGGAGTATTGAGATCACTTAGTTGTAATTTTAAGACTATATTGCCAGATAGTGACACCACTGAACTGTGATTGTCTTTAGCTGAACCACATAGCTTAAGTTAGTCTTGGTGTACTACCTCCACCATGTATGTCTTGTATGACATTTCAACAATAAATGGTTATTTTAAAATTTTAATAATTCCTAATAAGTTTGATGGACCCCATATTTTATTATCTGTAAAAGGAAGATATATGTCTGTATGTCACTTGAAAATGTATATAGAATCCATTGTATTTGGTGCAGATCATCACATACTTCAAGTAATAAGACTATGTTAATATGTAATTACTAATATTCATGTAATATTGCAGTGTACAGTTTAGGTACATCATATAGCATACTGATGTACCATCTTGACAATATATGTATAGAACCTATCACGTTCAGTTCAGGTATTCATATGCAATAAGTGGTTGGAGTATATCAAACTGAATTTAATGGACAGACATGTAATACTGAAATTTATGGCCAGGCATCTAACATAGCTAACAGAAGTACCACGCTCTGCCTACCCCCTCTACCCTCCCACCCCCACCCCTCCATGCACTCTCCCAAATATGTTCCACGTCTCAGCCACCCCAACACCTCCCATTCGCCCTCAACTGTTCTCTTCTCCCTCCCTCCCCACAACCCTGACACCGTGTCACTCACTTCCCACCCTTTCGTTTCCCCTCTAATCAACAGTTCTGTTCTATTGTGGGCGATGTCGTATTTTAAGAATGTGTAGAGAATGTCACTGAACAGTTATGGCTCAGAAGCTTTCATTTCCTGAGTCTTATGACAGTCCCAACGCTTCACATGAGTCGTGCAAGTTGCACAGGTGTTACGTCTTTTATGTAAGCCTCCGCGAATCAGTGAATTACGATTTTATAATAATGCAGCCACTTGATCTCTCGAATACTAATTGAACGAGTTTCCCCACAGGTTCTGACACAAAGTGTTCATTTAATTATTGATTTACATAAACTTCCAATATTATTTACAATTGTCATAAACGTAACCTCCGTCGATACGCCCAGGCAGTGCCACCATTACCGACCGACAGCGGTGTAATTCGCTGCCAATGGTGTCATGGGATGCGGTATGGAAGGACGTGTGGCGAGCACACTGCTCTCCCAGCGTTTGTCAGTTTCCGTTACTTGGAGCCGCTGCTACTCGGTCAAGTAGCTTCTCGTTGGCATAATCAGGCTGAGTGCACCAAGAAAAAATCCACAGCAGTAATGGATCGAACCATGTTCACCACATGGCTGTCAGCCGTGCTTACCAGTTATCTAGGCGGGTAGACGTTGCAATTTACCGGTAATTTCAGAGTTGCAAATTTTGATTTCGTTGTAACATAGTTTCAACCTAAGAGAAAATTCGTCGTATCTGCACATCTTCATCGCGCTTTCTCCTCTCCATTTTCTTTTATTCACTGTACATTTTTAACATTTCCTGCTGACTCTTGGCAGCACTTCACATATAACTGTTATTTTATGACGTTTTGCCTCATGTGCATCAATTTTAATCTCTTCTACAAAGCTATTACCACCTGCTTGGTATCAATGGCGAAGTTAGCAATCCCCTGCCCATTATTGCACGCTTATTTTGGTAGCTTCTAAATATAAACAGATATGACAAGGTCGTGCAGAGCGCTAAATGCTTACATCTGTACCTGTGGTAATGAGCCACATGAAAATACAATCAATAAGCGAAATTAACGATCAGTATTCTGGCGCAAGCTTCAGGACATGCTGTCTGGTTCGTTCTTCATAGCAGTTAAATTCACGCCGAAGAGATTCAAATGAAACCGTGACAGATGCAAAAAAGTAAGTGAACTGTCTATTATTTCAGAAGTAATCTCCACAACTGTTAATACATTTATCCCACTGTGAGACAAGACGGTCAGTGCATGCATGGAAAAATGTTTGCGATTGCGTAAGGAACCATAATTGTACGCAGGCGTGCACTTCTTCGTCTGAACCAAATCGAAGGCCACGAAAGTCTTTCTTCAGAACTCTAAAAATACCGAAATCGGTCGGGACTGTATGTAGGATGTATAAGGGCTTCCGAGCGAAATTTCTGCAGGGTAGTATTAAAAACCTTAGCAATATGTAATAAAACACCCTAGCTACTGGAGAAGAATATCACTGTAGTTCCTGACAATGTGTTTATTTATTATGGAAATGCTCTGTGTTGGTTCCATATAGTTATAATTTCGTAGTAGTTCTCAGTGATGATGTTAAATCTGTCAGGCAGACATATTTTCATATTCGATCTGTAGTGTAATATTCCCCCGAAATGTAGAACACGAAAAACATAAACCATACTGTCGATCTGACCTTCAATTTACATTAATATTAAAGTTTTTACATCATCCATTATTATGGCTTTTGGTGTAGCCTATCACCATTAGTAAGCAGTATTCACGGCTAATTTAATATAAAATTAATGGGAATTTTTATATTTGTATTTAAACAACTGAAATACTTTTTTATAGATTCGGAATGTAGCTATAGAAGTACATGTATCAAGAAGATCAATTGCTTAAGAGATGAATTCACTAAAATTCTGTCCAACAGCATATTTACAGTACAATCCATTCTTTTTGCACTCAATTTAATCCACATATTCAATAATCAGGAATATATAAACTTGAATGTCAAAGTTGTGATGCAGTATACATAGGCATGACATGCAGGAACTTTGAAACACGATACAAAGAACATATCAGATGTTGGAAGTATGAAACAAACCATTCCACATTTGCAGAACTTTTAAAACACCATAACCGTCATCCTACAAACATGGAACAACAAATGAAAATAATGACAAACATCTTATACAAACGCAAGAAACTTACACATCCAGAAAGCCATAGCAGAAAACAAACATGTGATAAATGAACAAACAAACATCAGCACAGGCTCCCTACTACACTTAATAAAGGAAATGATAAGATAAAACAAAAAAACTCATCCTCCTTCACCTTCTGGACACACACACAGACACACACACACACACACACACACACACACACACACACACAACACACACACACACAGCCCATAAAAAAATGAAATAAAATAAAATAAAAACTGTATCACACACACACAAATGCATACACGAACAGATCACAGATACTTCAATCATTACACTCGAAAGTTTGCCAATTCGATCTTTGACAAAAACATTTGACAGTCGGCAACAGAAACCAAAACATTGCATTGAAACAAGCGTTCAGTTCATAGTGCTGTGGAATGTGGGAAAAAACCGCAAATTGGCATTCATAAGAAGAAGAACAACGTCAAAAATGCAACAGGAGCGTAATATGTAAGAAATTGTCCACTCAACCTGTAAGTACAGTTCAAAACATTACTACTTAGTAGGAAATACCACCACCAGAACTGTTTATAACTTATATGTACAGTAAACAAAAATGTAAATTAAATAGCAAACATATGTACATGTTCCAGGCCACTGATGATGTATTGTAGAAAATAAAGGCGAAACGCGTGTGGCACTAAAATTGTGTTTTATTCAGTTGCTGTCAGACGGTCTATAAGTAAAAATTATCAATATAGCGTAATCCACATATTTTCCGTATGGTTTTTGTTTGAAGAAAACATTCATATGCTGCGCAGTTTATTTCTTAATGATTACTGCATCGAAAGAAAAGTTTATGACTTGTAAAATCAAATGTGGAGAATATGTTATAGCTATAAGTAGAATAGAGTAGCCAGTTACGGATGATATACCTGACCAGTACGGTGTACGCATGTAACAGTTTTTGCAAATAAGTGTAACTTCAGTACAGGAAACAGATTCCACACATTGAAAGTTATTTTTAATATAGCCTTTAGAATTGGTACTTCACTAATATTCAAACTGGAAATTATTTTCTCTGTTGAAATGTAATTAATGTTAATGACATGATCCTTACAAAGATGCAGAATAGATTGCTGAATCTTACGACCTCTTAAGTAAGTTTATGATGCTTGCGCATCACGTACGCACCTGCGTGACCATCATAACGAATTACTGAACTTCACGAGGATGCAGATATGATGAATACCACAAGATTCTCAGACCGAGATTCGCGAAGAAGAATATAGCACTACTAACTAGAGTGTAATCAGGCAAAAATGTCAAAATACAAAATGGCATAATGTCACTGATATATTCTTATTTTTATTAAGTAAAGTTTGCCTCAAAATCGGTAAACTTGGAGATCTCTTAGACTTTTAATAAAGCAGTATCTGCTTTATGTTTATTAGCGACAGATATTTAGGAAAGTATGGGTTTGCTCGAGGAAAAGCGTGTTGCCAAGGCTGGATGCTTCGTCAGCATTACACTGAGAGAGAATAATAAGCCGTTCGTCAGCTTTGAGAAAAGGAAATATATGACTCCGTTTGTTAATCCAGTTAGTGACAGACATTTTTGCTGAAAATCAGAGCCTGAGGAGGTCGAATAGAACCATAGAATGGTATATTATTTGTCTATAAAACTTGGGAAAATAGTTGATACTGATACCACTGCCATCGAACCAAACAATAAACCACCATAAGTGGTTATTCGTGTGTTATATTCCGAAGAAGTTTGTGTACATTTCTGAGAAAGATACACTAAACGTACATGGCCACACTACGAAATTATGGAAAAAATACTAGAACACAATAGTCCTATGGCAGGCACGGGGGAAATAACTCTCAAAAACAAGTTAGTGTGGACTGGTAGGAATAACAAACCCGCAATGTTCGGACACAGCATTAGCAGTGTCCTGTTTGACACAGTCACATTGTTTAAATATCTGGGCATAACGTTGAATAGCGATATGAAATTGATCGACCATGTGAACATTGTGCTAGGGAAGGCAAATGGACGACTTCGGTTTATTGGGAGGATTCTGGGAAAGCGTAAATCATTTGTAATGGAGACCGCATATAGGACGCAAGTGTGACCTATTCTTGAGCACTGCTCGAGTGTTTGGGATCTCGTACGAGGTCGAATTAAAGGAAGACATCGAAGCAGTTCAGCTACATTTGTTACTGGTAGGTTCCAACAAGACGCAAGTGCAACGGAGATGCTTCGGGAACTCAAATAGGAATCCCTAAACGTAAGGTGACATTCTTTTCGAGAAACACTGTTGAGAAAATTTAGAGAACCGGTTTTCGAAGCTGACTGTAGTACGTTGCTGCTGCCTCCAACATACAGTGCGTTTAGGGACCTCGAAGAGAAGATCAGAGAAATTAGGGCTCATACGGAGGTATAGAAACACTCGTGTTTCCTTTGTTCTGTTTGCGCGTGGAATGGTAAAGGAAATGAGTAGCAGTAGTCCGCCACGCGACTTACGGTAGATTGTGGAATATCGACGTAGATGTAGAACTTCTTGGGGCCAATTCTTGATAATTGTCATCTTCTAGTAACTTTACCAAGTAAAATCGACGTATGAGTTAAAGAATCAAAGAAGAGCTACGCGATACTTCTGAGGCTTGTCTAGTCAATACAGGAGCGTCTCAGGAATGTATCAGATCCCCCACTCGAGATAATGCAAGGCAGGCGTTACAGAGCGTTACTTCCTCGGGTTTCGTGAAGCCATTAGGAAGCCATTCATCGAAGTCACATCACGTTTCAACGACACAAAGGTAAAATTTAAGAAATTTCTGTGAATAAAACGGTCATACTTTATTCTCACGTGCCATCAGTGAATGAAATATAGTGGAAAAAAGGGGTTGGAGGGTTGGGTAGTGATTCTGGTGCATTATACAATGAATCTTCTGTCTTACTCCTTACGCTGGTTTGTAGAGGAAAGGTGTAGATAAGTAGTAGCAACTAAGGGTTATCATATATTCACAGATTCTCGAAGCTGCTAGATCTCACCGCAAGGCCCAAGCGGATCGGTGAGCCCCGCATTAGCGGAAATACGTGTGTTGCAGATCCCACTTACTTTGAGAAAAATTATTATAACGCGGATGGGTAAAATATATCTGAAGTAGTACTAATAATCCAACAACCGGAATATGTGCTCAGTTTTAGTAGAGAAAACTAGGCAAAACACTAGTTGCAAAAACTGAATAGGCCTAAATGAATCTGAACCTAACTTCAAGCGAAGAGGTTTCGCAAGTTAATCAATGCCAACGCATTTCGGTTTTATTTACGGATATGCGGTTGGTTAACGATACCTAGAGCTGATATGGCTGCCAAAATATTCAGATGATAGCGTGTGTCTCCAAAATTGCAAATCAAATGACTCGTTCAACGTTCAATTATTGCACCATCTACATCTGTGAAGAGCAAGCTTGTGAAATAAAACTTTTTCTCGGTTATTTTCTTGACAGTTAGTTGCTTTCTATCTTTCTCAGTACGAAACGTTTATCTCAGCAGATGTTGTACACGTGTTATGTAAGATGGCTTCGTTGCTGCCTACGGAAGTCGTCGGTGCGAAGGTAAGAAAAACGATCACTAGTACTTGCTGGCACAGGCCGTAAACAGGGCAGTAAAAGTGTGGCAGTTGCAGTTCTCAGATTAAGAGTAGGTTTTCCGGTTTGTGCTGTATACGCTCAAACGCGGTGATGGATACTTTATACGGCGTCGCGTATGCAAATATGCATGAAAGGCCAGCAGGATGTATATGATGCATAGCTTGCAGCTGATGACATTTTAGATATACAATAATTGGGTTATACACGATAATTTACACGTTATTTTCTTCAGAATATTAGTCTGGCCACATTTTATGCAGTTCCTTTAGTTGTATTACTTCTCAATATCCAGTGTTATGCCGATTTTCTGCTGTTGGTGATCTTTAATGTTAACAATATTTACGTGGATATTAAATCAGTTCGTCCGCAGAAACGAGGCCGAACTAAATTCTTAGTTCTTGCTGACACCGAAAAATAAAACTTTGTGCTACCCAGACATTTGCATTCCCTATTGCGAAATGAAACCTGATGTCATCATGTTATCCTTAAGTATCTAGAAAACATTTCATGTCGATCATCCAATGTCGAAGTTTCTGTCAGTTATGTGTACACGTCTCACGCAGCTGCATTTTAAGGGAGCAGAAAACCCCGTAGTTATCTTTTCTGATAAGAGGTCTAGCAACTTTGTAGAATTTTCTGCCTCGTACAGGACTGAATACCGATGGCCGCTCACTCTCGTTGATTTTTTTTCTGTCTGTTTCTAGTCTAATTCGGAAAATGATATCAAGATTCTCCCCCTTCCCCCTCTACCACCTCCCTCCCCCCTCCCCCTCCCCCCGCCCACATACGCTTAAAACAATATAGTGTTGACTGAAAAGACAACGAATAATCGATAAAGTAGCGGCTGATGCGAAGATTTGTAGATAGATAACAAAGAATTACGGGTCATGATTGTGAAAAACAAACAGAAATCTTTGAAATTTGAGGCATGTTACTTAACGGAATTAACAGTTAGTTAGATAGATACGTTTTCCACAGATAAAATTCACGATAAACGTTATGATGTGGAACGTGTCAACTGAACAAACATGGAACAAATATGGTTAGAAACTGGCCATTTACAAGTGTTTTCTGTACGAATGGCTAATTATTTCTATTTAAGAATTACACTAGGGATTAGATGGAGATGTTAAAGAGGAACATACACTCCTGGAAATTGAAATAAGAACACCGTGAATTCATTGTCCCAGGAAGGGGAGACTTTATTGACACATTCCTGGGGTCAGATACATCACATGATCACACTGACAGAACCACAGGCACATAGACACAGGCAACAGAGCATGCACAATGTCGGCACTAGTACAGTGTATATCCACCTTTCGCAGCAATGCAGGCTGCTATTCTCCCATGGAGACGATCGTAGAGATGCTGGATGTAGTCCTGTGGAACGGCTTGCCATGCCATTTCCACCTGGCGCCTCAGTTGGACCAGCGTTCGTGCTGGACGTGCAGACCGCGTGAGACGACGCTTCATCCAGTCCCAAACATGCTCAATGGGGGACAGATCCGGAGATCTTGCTGGCCAGGGTAGTTGACTTACACTTTCTAGAGCACGTTGGGTGGCACGGGATACATGCGGACGTGCATTGTCCTGTTGGAACAGCAAGTTCCCTTGCCGGTCTAGGAATGGTAGAACGATGGGTTCGATGACGGTTTGGATGTACCGTGCACTATTCAGTGTCCCCTCGACGATCACCAGTGGTGTACGGCCAGTGTAGGAGTTCGCTCCCCACACCATGATGCCGGGTGTTGGCCCTGTGTGCCTCGGTCGTATGCAGTCCTGATTGTGGCGCTCACCTGCACGGCGCCAAACACGCATACGATCATCATTGGCTTCGACTCTCATCGCTGAAGACGACACGTCTCCATTCGTCCCTCCATTCACGCCTTTCGCGACACCACTGGAGGCGGGCTGCACGATGTTGGGGCGTGAGCGGAAGACGACCTAACGGTGTGCGGGACCGTAGCCCAGCTTCATGGAGACGGTTGCGAATGGTCCTCGCCGATACCTCAGGAGCAACAGTGTCCCTAATTTGCTGGGAAGTGGCGGTGCGGTCTCCTACGGCACTGCGTAGGATCCTACGGTCTTGGCGTGCATCCGTGCGTCGCTGCGGTCCGGTCCCAGGTCGACGGGCACGTGCACCTTCCGCCGACCACTGGCGACAACATCGATGTACTGTGGAGACCTCACGCCCCACGTGTTGAGCAATTCGGCGGTACGTCCACCCGGCCTCCCGCATGCCCACTATACGCCCTCGCTCAAAGTCCGTCAGCTGCACATACGGTTCACGTCCACGCTGTCGCGGCATGCTACCAGTGTTAAAGACTGCGATGGAGCTCCGTATGCCACGGCAAACTGGCTGACACTGACGGCGGCGGTGCACAAATGCTGCGCAGCTAGCGCCATTCGACGGCCAACACCGCGGTTCCTGGTGTGTCCGCTGTGCCGTGCGTGTGATCATTGCTTGTACAGCCCTCTCGCAGTGTCCGGAGCAAGTATGGTGGGTCTGACACACCGGTGTCAATGTGTTCTTTTTTCCATTTCCAGGAGTGTATATAATCTACATCTGAAAATATTTCTGCCATGTGTCAGACATTTTATTTCCGTGTGTGCATTGTCAAAGAGTCTTATAGCTCTCTGTTTCAAAAACAGATTCTTTAAGGGGTAACGCAGATGCTTTTACCTTCTAGTGCTGTACTTTGAATATCCCTGTTACTCTAAAACTCAAATGTGTTGTCGATAAGAAATTTCATAAGTGAATAAATGTAACACGGGGCTGTGGTTAATATTCCTGGCTGCTTAAACAGATGCCCGTAAGATGTATGTATGTGAACTCTACACACAATTCTCATTACTTTTATTTGTGTAATGAATATTTTTGGTCTAAGGGAGGAGTTACCCCTGAATATGATTCCATAAGACATCAGTGAAGGAAAATATACAATGATGTTAACTTACAGACACCTATATCCCTAAAGTCCGCAAATATTCTTACGACAAAAATAACCGAAGCTAAGGGTTTCAAGAGGTCTACGATATGATTTTTGCAGTTTACATTTTCATCAATATGCACACCTGAGAATTTGCAACTTCATATTCTTTTTATTACTGTTAGGACACTAGGTTACTAGGAGACGAGATACTTTTGATATTACAAACCTGTATGACTTATATCTTTTGTTTCCAAAGCTTAAATGTAACTCATTTGAGCAAAACCAGTCAGTAACTTTTATAAAGAATATCATTTATTATTTTCTGTTTTGATGCGTCTTTGCTCGTCTCCACAACCGTGCTTGTGTCATCTGCAAACAGGACTAACTGAAGCTACTGTTTCAAATAAATTGGTAGATCATTAACATAAAGTAAGAAGAGTAGTGGATCAATGACTCTAACCTTGGGGCCCCAGTTGTAATTTTATCCCCAGGGATGAACTGATTTACATATTTCACAAAAATGTAACTTCTGTAACATAATATAGTCACCGAGACAAGAAAATCCTTCGATAAGTGAAGGAAGATCCCAGATATTTATAATTTATCATTTAAAGATTTTATTGTGTGCCCAATTAATTTATAGACACCTGCTTCATTAGAGTGATTCTTTTGACCCAAACTGTGACAGGATAAATATCCTATTACTACAGAGGCGGGTGAAAACCCTGAAATACACCACCTTTTCAAAAATGTTTAAAATATTATTTAAAGAGTGACAGCGAGCGGTAGTTAGCGACGTCTGTTGGTACCTTTCTTACAGAGGCCTACCAATGGCATATTTTAATCTGACTAGGAAAATGTCCTAAATTAATGATACCTTACATAAATGACTAGCAACATTATATATTATAGGGCCACAAATTTTAAAGCCTTGTTAGAGATATTATCCAACCTCTACGAACTTTTACTTTTAGAGTCTTGATAATCTTTATTATTTCAAATGGGCGTACTTTTACAGTCTTTGGTTCAGAATTAAATGCAGGAATCAAGTGCAGTCGTCAGCATTAGGCTCATTGTAAGCTTCACACCAGAGAACACATTTAAGCTTTCATTAAATTCGTAAGTTGTTTTGTCACTATTCAACCTCACTGGTTTCCGTAAGTGATTCTGAAATGTACATGTAATGTGACGAACTGTGCAGCTTACAATTCCTTTATCACAGGATACGCATGCGTCTGTTTAACATCCACTTGTCGTATGAATACACTACCATAGGGGCATTACTATCTTGAACAACTCGGGTACGGAAACTAAGTCTGATACTAAATTATAAGTGACTAACAGCATTTCTGTATCACTTTTCGTGTCATATTCCTTCACGAATTGACATTAACGTCAACACTAATTAATAGTCCGTTCTTTTCGTCTCACAGACATCACATTAAACCATCAATATTTATCATGAACATTTCCATTTCCCCACAGAGGACCTGCATAGAGTAACAATCGCAAGTATGACATTTCCCAATATTGTCTCACAAGCTCATGCTCCTATATCCTGATCTATGCGGAATTTACTTACTTCTATATTTCTCTATTTACATTCCTTTTTTTATGAATGTGGCAACTCCATGATAAGGCGAGACACTAAATAAGGGGTCAAGTGGAATGAAATAGTATTGCCAATAGGGGGTAAGTTTACAGACTTTGGTTTGGAATAAATAACTGAAATCAAGTATAGTCAGCCACATAAGGGAACAGAGTGTATCTGCCTAGTGTGCTGAGAGAAGCATCAGGAAAAATGTGAATATCATACGACTTTGGTTAACACTAATAATGAATGAGATGGGTAAATTTGCAAGAGGCATGGAAGTGAGTAGACAGACTAGAGTTAGCTAAATGCTTAGCATGTCCTTGTAATATACGCTCATAATAGCCTCGCACATTGTAATAATCTTGTCCAACCACCCGGGTTTAGGTTTTTCGCGAGTTTCCAGGATCACTTTAAGGGGAAGTCAGGATGATTCCTTAGATAAGGTCACACCTGAGATCTTTCTTTACTTTCCAGATGAGTTAGCGCTCCTTGTCTGATGACCTCTCCGGCGATGAAAGTTTAAATTATATTACTCTTCCCTTCCTTTTTAATCAACACGTGTTCTATTCTGTCTGTATTGATACCATAAACTGAAACTTTTTTTTCATCCACGCACATTATTTAACTTTCCTTGAAGAAAGAACGTGTGAATCTGAACTTGGTTCTGCAAGGTTCGCAGGAGAGCTTCTGTAAAGTTTGGAAGGTAGGAGACGAGATACTGGCAGAAGTAAAGCTGTGAGTACCGGGTGTGAGTCGTGCTTCGGTAGCTCAGATGGTAGAGCACTTTCCTGCGAAAGGCAAAGGTCCCGAGTTCGAGTCTCGGTCGGGCACACAGTTTTAATCTGCCAGGAAGTTTCATATCAGCGCACACTCCGCTGCAGAGTGAAAATCTCATTCTGGAAACATCCCCCAGGCTGTGGTTAAGCCATGTCTCCGCAATATCCTTTCTTTGAGGAGTGCTAGTTCTGCAAGGTTCGCAGGAGAGCTTCTGCAAAGTTTGGAAGGTAGGAGGCGAGGTACTGGCAGAAGTAAAGCTGTGAGTACCGGGCGTGAGTCGTGCTTCGGTAGCTCAAATGGTAGAGCACTTGCCCGCGAAAGGCAAAGGTCCCGAGTTCGAGTCTCGGTCGGGCACACAGTTTTAATCTGCCAGGAAGTTTGGTTACGAGTGTTTCCAGAGCATACACGTACAGTTGATCACAGAACCATCAGCTTGTTTCTTCTAGACATTAATACCACGCTTTAAAACGTTTTCTGGAATAATTTCCGCCCGTTTCATTTCGGTAACCAACAACCAGGCTTGTTGGTGTTTCACCAGCCGATAGAAGAGATTTACTTATTAGACTTATTTCCTATGAGCAAATGTGAGACGCCGTTTTTCGGCAGTTTTCATAAAATACCAAACTTCTTAAGCCAGCAGGGAAACGGTTATTTATGATAACAGCAATCTTAGATACACGGAAAAAATCTGATGATAGTCATTGTCTCCAAGACAGTAATTCTGAGAATGCAAAGAACAATTATAAATCTCCAAACATCAAGATATTAATGTCCATAGGGGGTGTCAAAACGTTTCCACCTCATTACTCGCTGAGAATACTAAAAACTAAGTGGGAGAATTGCGGAATTAAAAAAAAAAAGTATGTTACAGCCCGACGTCTGAAACAATATCTCTAGCCTTACAAACCACCGTGTATGTATTATAAGTTATTCACATGATCATGACGTCACTTCTAGTCACGCCTCCTAAAAAATTCAAAAATGTATTGATACTACAGATAAAATTTGCATCTAAAATTTGCATCTAAAAATACATTGGGGTATGGGTTTTGCTCATCATCCTAAGACTCTTAACAGGTTGGATTAATAGATACGATAGCGTAGTGTATAACCATCATGCAACCTATCTTAAATGAATATTCGTTAAAAATTATACAACACAGTGTGAACTATAAGAGGAAATTACCATATGCAAGGATCAAACACACGTTCCAAACGAAGCGCTGCGTTTACTACCTTATTAGAGAGTGAAAAAAAAAAAAAAAGATTTGAGCAGAGACATACAGGAAATATACTGTCTACAAACATCGCTCCGCAGCATCGAGCACTGAACTAGGCTCTTATATTAGCTGATTCGTGTTTTCTGTTCAAAGACACATCCAAAGTTGGGACGTTGTCGGAGCTATTACTGCTGCAACGAAACATGAGAAACATGAGAGAAGGATTCATAATAAATCTTAATGTCCAATACTTTAAACCAGATGATTTTATCGTGATGTATGGAAAGCCCAAGTACAATGGGAATGTATTTGTTATTAAATAATGCATTTTCGGAAACTGTTTAATGCAAGATATTGACGTATTTTGTCAAAAATACTGTATGGGAAAATCCTGTAGCTCGTAATCCCGCTCAACGGCATGCACGAGTCATGCAATAAAAATAATTTTAGAACGTTTTTGAGGTCGCTTTCACACTGAATCCTCTCTCTGCTACTGTCTCCTTTTCATCTCCACTCGTGGGCGCCTCTACCGACTGGCTATCTTTTAAGAGGTAGGAGGTAGTGCTATGTTACCCTGCGGAAGCAAGCAGGCGAAGTGAGTTTTTAACCGTTAACGAGAGGGACACAGATCGGTGATTTTCCATTTATCGCTTCTTGCATAGGACGTTTTTCCATCAGTTAGCATCAATTTATGCACATGAGTGTTCCCATGCTGAGGACATGGTGGTTCTTTCCTCAGCTAGACTGTGACTGACTGAGAGTGCACCGTTGTGGCCGCACATGTTCTCAATAATTTACCAAATGCGAGACAGCTGCGGGATGTGATGCTGTTGCACTTTTGCACCAACACTTGGTGTGCAGCATTAGTTTTATTTATTGCAGTGTGTTTTAGCTGTTCAGCAAAGTACTTACTTACAACTCGTTGGAACAGCTCGAGATAGTGTGTCAGAATATGTTTTTAAATAGCGACTGGTGAGGGAGATGTATGATACAGGTGAAGTACCCTCAGACTTCAAGAAGAATATAATAATTCCAATCCCAAAGAAAGCAGGTGTTGACAGATGTGAAAATTACCGAACTATCAGTTTAATGAGTCACAGCTGCAAAATACTAACGCGAATTCTTTACAGACGAATGGAAAAACTGGTAGAAGCCGACATCGGGGAAGATCAGTTTGGATTCCGTAGAAATATTGGAACACGTGAGGCAACACTGACCTAACGACTTATCTTAGAAGAAATATTAAGGAAAGGCAAACCTACGTTCCTAGCATTTGTAGACTTAGAGAAAGCTTTTGACAATGTTGACTGGAATACTCTCTTCCAAATTCTAAAGGTGACAGGGGTAAAATACAGGGAGCGAAAGGCTATTTACAATTTGTACAGAGACCAGATGGCAGTTATAAGAGTCGAGGGGCAAGAAAGGGAAGCAGTGGTTGGGAAGGGAGTGAGACAGGGTTGTAGCCTCTCCCCGATGTTACTCAATCTGTATATTGAGCAAGCAGTAAAGGAAACAAAAGAAAAATTCGGAGTTGGTATTAAAATCCATGGAAAAGAAATAAAAACTTTGAGGTTCGCCGATGACATTGTAATAATGTCAGAGACAGCAAAGGACTTGGAAGAGCAGTTGAACGGAATGGACAGTGTCTTGAAGGGAGGATATATGACGAACATCAACAAAAGCAAAACGAGGATAATGGTTCAAATGGTTCTGAGCACTATGCGACTTAACTTCTGTGGTCATTAGTCGCCTAGAACTTAGAACTAATTAAACCTAACTAACCTAAGGACAGCACACACATCCATGCCCGAGGCAGGATTCGAACCTGCGACCGTAGCGGTCGCTCGGTTCCAGACTGTAGCGCCTAGAACCGCACGGCC
This sequence comes from Schistocerca cancellata, assembly GCF_023864275.1. Taxonomy (NCBI): domain Eukaryota; kingdom Metazoa; phylum Arthropoda; class Insecta; order Orthoptera; family Acrididae; genus Schistocerca; species Schistocerca cancellata. The sequence continues at coordinate 204,368,180 of NC_064629.1, read as the reverse complement.
ACTCCGGCCGGCCGAGGATAATGGAATGTAGTCACATTAAGTCGGGTGATGCTGAGGGAATTAGATTAGGAAATGAGACAAAGTAGTAAAGGAGTTTTGCTATTTGGGGAGCAAATTAACTGATGATGGTCGAAGTAGAGAAGATATAAAATGTAGACTGGCAATGGCAAGGAAAGCGTTTCTGAAGAAGAGAAATTTGTTAACATCGAGTATAAATTTAAGTGTCAGGAAGTCGTTTCTGAAAGTATTTGCATGGAGTGTAGCCATGTATGGAAGTGAAACATGGACGATAAATAGTTCGGACAGGAGGAGAATAGAAGCTTTCGAAATGTGGTGCTACAGAAGAATGCTGAAGATTAGATGGGTAGATCACATAACTAATGAGGAGGTATTGAATAGAGCCGGCCGTAGTGGCCGAGCGGTTAAAGGCGCTACAGTCTGGAACCGCACGACCGCTACGGTCGCAGGTTCGAATCCTGCCTCGGGCATGGATGTGTGTGATGTCCTTAGGTTAGTTAGGTTTAAGTAGTTCTAAGTTCTAGGGGACTTATGACCACAGCAGTTGAGTCCCATAGTGCTCAGAGCCATTTGAACCATTTGATTTTATTGAATAGAATTGGGGGGGAAGAGGAGTTTGTATCACAACTTGACGAGAAGAAGGGACCGGTTGGTAGGACATGTTCTGAGGCATCAAGGGATCACAAATGTAGCATTGGAGGGCAGCGTGGATGGTAAAAATCGTAGAGGGAGACCTACAGATGAATACACTAAGCAGATTCAGAAGGGTGTAGGTTGCAGTAGGTACTGGGAGATGAAGAAGCTTGCACAGGATAGAGTAGCATGGAGAGCTGCATCAAACCAGTCTCAGGACTGAAGACCACAACAACAACAGGTGTTTGTACACTGTATTTTTTGCCACTGTTCTTTAACGCTATGACATCACACCTTAGTAGTACAGGGATAATGTAGGATTGGTACTTAGCAAGTGTGTATTACTTGCTGGCGTTAAATAAAGCATAGCGTCATTTATTAAACAGTCAAGTGTCTCTTATGTGTTTTGGAATGGAGCTTGTGGGCATGCATTAAAGTGCATTCAGAAAATGTTGTGGCATCATTATATTGCCGTATTTCTGCATATACGACACATCACACGTTTTAACATGCACTATAATATCACACACACATTAATAATGTAGGAGTGATGTAGATTTGGTATGTAGCAAGAGTATATGTGTTTAAGTATCGTGTTGTGGTAGATAAACAATTCGTAAACAAAAACCAGCTTACTCTTTTAATTCTGCCACAGAGCTGGCTGATGCCTGCTGTTGCAAGTGTTTCTTTATAATTCCCTCCTTGTGTTGACCAGAACAAAAAAGATGTCTCCCACACATTTGCTCCAGTAATAAAAGTGGGATGGGCGAGGAGGGGAGCTTGATTCTTATTGATCCACTGAGAAATGTGGGGGAGGGTGGGTTTCAATGGGTAGTAGGGACTTGAAAATCTTTAATTTCACGGAAGTCTCTCGTCAGCCATCCAGGAGACTGGTAAAGAGAAGTTAAGGGATGTGATGATTTGTCAGCGAATTTTCAGAAAGTACGAGCAGGGATGTATTTTTCCTTAAATTCTATCCACTATACCAGTGCTGCTAAGGTATTGTCCACGTGTAGGAAAATATGGTAGTTTCGTCTCTGGTATCGCTTTGCACTACTTCTGTCTACGTTTGGTTGAAATTGCTACGCGTTTCCTAGAAGCTAACCACACTGAGTTGATGGGTGCACACAGTTCGCCCAGTGCAGTAGATAGACTAACATTTACTGACATTTCGCAAAAGCATCTAATAACTCACAAACATCAAGGATATAAACAATGTCATGCTTTGTAATGAATATCTTTGATTCTTCCACCTTACAGAATAAAGTTTTCCACCCTTTTGCGTAATATATCGTAAGGTCATTAATTTAAACTGGCAGTGAATTTTCGAAGCGTCTTGTACCACAAATTACGTCAGTATTGGCAGTCGTTTTGTATAATATGCCATGATGTCATCAATTTATAATGTCAAGTAATATTTACCAATATTTTCCTGAGAGCATCATGACAGTGACGAGACATGACAGTCATGTGACATAATTGTAAATGTAATAATAATAAATTTAATGTGTTATTTATAACAAATATCCACTCCCTAATTCTAATCCATTACAGTATACAGATCTCAAGCAACGAAATTCATATAATAATATAAGTGGTTTATTATTTATAACAAATACCCACATCCTGCTCCTGTCACTACCGCTCCCAGTCCTAAAAAGAAGCTTGCATAATTGGGATGACATTAAAATTAATTTATTATTATTGATTATTATAAATAAATGCCCCGAACAAACCTGATTCTGTCCCTACATCTCACAGGAAGAGACTGATGTCGCCAGGCTGTTACTCTAGTTATAAAGAATTGGGGAGGGGAAGGAGAGGTGTGGAACTGATTGATCTTGAATGGAGGGGATGGGAGAATGATGCGTTGGTAGGAGAGGCATCCCCTGGGTGCCCTTGCACAATTTTCCTCTGGTGTGTGGACTGGATGTGGCGGAAATGAATGTGGCGTGACCTTGCCCAATTGTGTCAGCTCTAACCTGATGCCCCAGACCTTGAAATAAGATTGTTATCACGGCCACAATCAGGCCTTGACAACTACTCGCAGCATCTCCACGGCCTTCACAGTGGTCACTCAACATCTGGCTTTATTTACCCCTCTTATACAGGGTGGTCCATTAATAGTAACCGGGCAAAATATCTCACGAAATAAGCATCAAAAGAAAAACCTACAAAGAACTAAACTCGTCTAACTTGAACGGGGGAACCAGATGGAGCTATGGTTGGCCCGCTAGATGGCGCTGCCATAGGTCAAACGGATATCAACGGCGTTTCTTTAAATAGGAACCCCCATTTTTATGACATATTCGTGTAGTATGTAAAGAAGTATGAATGTCTTAGTTGGACCACCTTTTTCGCTTTGTGATAGACGGGGTTGTAATAGTCACAATTGTATAAGTACGTGGTATCACGTAACATTCCGCCAGTGCGGACGGTATTTGCTTCGTGATACATTACCCGTGTTAAAATGGACCGTTTACCAATTGCGGAAAAGGTCGATATCGTGTTGAGGAATGGCTATTGTGATCAAAATGCCCAACGGGCGTGCACTATGTATGCTGCTCGGTATCCTGGACGACATCATCCAAGTGTCCGGACCGTTCGCCGGATAGTTACGTTGTTTAAGGAAACAGGAAGTGTTCAGCCCCATGTGAAACGTCAACCACGACTTGCAACAAATGATGATGCCCAAGTAGGTGTTTTAGCTGCTGTCGTGGCTAATTCGCACATCAGTAGCAGACAAATTGCGCTAGAATCGGGAATCTCAAAAACGTCGATATTGAGAATGCTACATCAACATCGATTGCACCCGTACCAATTTCTATGCACCAGGAATTGCATGGCGACGACTTTGAACGTCGTGTACAGTTCTGCCACCGGACACAAGAGAAATTACGCGACGATGACAGATTTTTTGCACACGTTCTATTTAGCGACGAAGCGTCATTCACCAGCAGCGGTAACGTAAACCGGCATAATATGCACTATTGGGCAACAGAAAATCCACGATGGCTGCGACAAGTGGAACGTCAGTGACCCTGGCGGGTTAATGTATGGTGCAGCATTATGGGAGGAAGGATAATTGGCCCCCATTTTATCGATGGCAATCTAAATAGACCAATGTATGCTGATTTCCTACGTAATGTTCTACCAATGTTACTACAAGATGTTTCACTGCATGACAGAATGGCAATGTACTTACAACATGATGGATGTCCGGCACATAGCTCGCGTGCGGTTGAAGCGGTATTGAATAGCATATTTCATGACAGGTGGATTGGCCCGCACGTTCACTGGATCTGACGTCCCCGGATTTTTTTCTGTGGGGAAAGTTGAAGGATATCTACCATCGTGATCCACCGACAAAGCCTGACAACATGCGTCAGCGCATTGTCAATGCATGTGCGAACATTACGGAAGACGAACTACTCGCTGCTGAGAGGAATGTCGTTACTCGTATTGCCAAATGCATTGAGGTTGACGGACATCATTTTGAGCATTTATTGCATTAATGGGGTATTTACAGGTAATCACGCTGTAACAGCATGCGTTCTCAGAAATGATAGGTTCACAAAGGTACATGTATCACATTGGAACAACCGAAATAAAATGTTCAAACATACCTACGTTCTGTATTTTAATTTAAAAAACCTACCTGTAACCAACTGTTCGTCTAAAATTGTGAGCCATATATTTGTGACAATGGTTCAAATGGCTCTGAGCACTATGGGACTTAAATTCTGAGGTCATCAGTCCCCTAGAACTTAGAACTACTTAAACCTAACTAACCTAAGGACATGACACACATCCATGCCCGAGGCAGGATTCGAACCTGCGACCGTAGCGGTCGCGCGGTTCCAGACTGTAGCGCCTGGAACCGCTCGGCCACTCCAGCCGGCAGTTGTGACTATTACAGCGCCATCTATCACAAAGCGAAAAAAGTGATCCAACTAAGACATTCATATTTCTTTACGTACTACACTAATATGTAATAAAAATGGGGGTTCCTATTTTTAAAAACAACGCAGTTGATATCCGTTTGACCTATGGCAGCGCCATCTAGAGGGCCAACCATAGCGCCATCTGGTTTCCCCCTTCAAGCTAGACAAGTTTCTATCTTTGTAGTTTTTTCTTTTGACGCTTATTTCGTGAGATATTTGGCTCGGTCACGATCAATAGACCATCCTGTATATCTTACCAGGCCTGGTAACAACGATAAGCATGAACACCACTAATGCACTCTGGTGGCCACTCTAATTGTCACAGAGAGTCAAGACTGCAATCATTTATAAAACCGCCGATGGCGTGTACGTGTACGAATTTACATTGACATCCGACCATGTCGCCTGGGTGCTTGACTTTCTTTGTCAGGCAATGTATATCGATCAGGGCGTGTAGAGAGGCATACAGACTGTCGCCTTTCTCTCGCTCAACATACAAATGGAACAGAAAAGAAAACTGATAATATTATGACATTGTACTCTCCACGATGCACTGTACAGTGGCCTACAGAGTATTTATGTAGATGTAGATATAAAATGTACGCTACGGTGGAGTGTTGATCTTGAGAAGGTAGAAGCCGACTCGGGCCGAACATTCACTGCAGCCATTTTAAAGCTGCCACTGGAAAATATATTTAGTTTGAGCAAGGTTTTTGTGCTGCGGAGCGCGCGGAAACTGTGGGCCGTGGGCAGAGCAGGCGTGTCGGAGACGAATGAGCCGCAGCCACCGCCACCGCTAATGAATATTTCATTCACACCGCCGGCTGTCGTCAAATTAGCGAACTGCGCTCTTCAGAATGTTAACGCCGGTCAAAGGCCGCAAACCTGTAAAGAAACTCTTTGAGAGTTCCACGGTGAAGCCATTTCACTGTCTTCCTAAGTGAAGGTAGCCGTCACCTGGGAAACGAGTGCCTTCTTCTCCGTGTACGTGCGCATTTGACCAATCTCACTTGAAACTCCATTCGGAATTCGTTCATAGAATCATCTTTGTAGCACTATCTGACGTATGCCTTGCACAGGTTTTCCCTTTTACCAGGATTTATGGTGTTGTAATATTCCCCCGTATTTGCATATGAAATCATAGATAGCTAAAGCTCCTTCGTAATATGAAGCCAGTTATTCAGAGATAGCTGCAAATTTCGTTACATAAAGAAATCGGTGTAAGCCAAAGTTTGCAATATCTAATAAATATGCGCAATGTTCGAACAACTTATACTTCTAATACCTCAGGTACACAGTTGATATGCCACCTTTGGTGGGAGATGCAGTCTTTTTTTTCAGTTTAAATGTCTTTCAAAGTATTGTTTCAACCAGATGACACGTACCGGACAGCTATTGTTTTACCCTTCGCAGGGTAAACAACAATACAATCTTTTTTTGCTCTTATAAAACACTGGCGTCTACCCCTCTGACAAATAAAAACGATTTGATTTGTTTTTTTATTGGCCCATGTTTTCCCCTACGGACATTCAAGTCTTTTCCACTGTAAGAATTGACCCACAAAATCAGCCGGTCTACTTTTAAAATACTGTTGAGTATTTCGTTTCTGGGGTTGATTTTATTCAGTATTTGTCAAATGGGGAAGCCATCTGACACAAAGTTTTCTTATAAGTCATTGTTCATGTGAAATGTTCCACAATCATTTTTCTGACATACCTGTGGCTACATCTATTTCGCCTCTCGTGACAGTGTAATTTACCTGTAGGTTTTCTTCTGTTGTTGCGACTTTGGGACAATGTTTACGTGCATATATTTCAAGACAAGTAAGTTCGTAATGTAATGAAGTTAACCAATTCCTAACTGTTGAAAATGAAGGAGCACACTACTCTTGTCGGAACGATATATGTGCATGTCGTCTGGTCTACACAAAGCCGTACATGTCGGAGGTATAACTTTCACCGTACAGGTTGGCTTGTTTTATTCTTCCGAATCGTGAAACAATTTGTCAAATAAAACGGTATTTATTCGTTCGCTCCATAACTCAGCATAAACAACAAACTTTCGTTTCTCGCATACGGTTGTAGATACATCGTAAGGAATTTCTCACGTGTCGTTGTCTGTAATTTGCCAGACTTGGTGCGTACCACATATACAGGGCAATTATAATTAAAGTTAAACTTTCAAACCGCTGTAGAAATAGCATCACTGGTCTGAATGACGTCAAATTGCAAAGGAATATTATCGGAGAATGGGGAAAACGTATGGCAGAAGAAAAATAAATAGTTATAATATGTAGCAATAGATGGCGCTGTAAGCTTCATAATTTAGCAGTGGTCGACTACAAATGACAAATGAATCATACTACAATGTCTAAGGTGTACGTCGGACGTTAAACAACTTGTACTGCTCAGTGTGCATGGGTGTACAGGTGTGATACTGTTAGTTATGCAAGCCCATCCGCCACGCCAAGGTCATATCACATCGGATGGGAAAAATCAGTTTTAATTTTCCTGAGGCCAAAAACTAAGTAAAAAGCATCATTCAAATTGGTTTTAATTATCCTGAGGCCAAAAACCGCATAAAAAGCAGCAATCAAAATCATATCGGATTATTAATTTCAATGTGACTGGCGCAAAACATGTTCAATGTGTAGTCCACCGTTTTCTGCAACAAGTTGAAATCGAGAAACAGAATGTTCCACAACTGATCGAAGTGTTTCCGAGGTCACGTTCAGAATGTGTTGCGCAATACGTGCCTTCAATGCAGCTAAGTTTGCAGTCGGAACACTGAACACAACATCTTGCAGATAGGCCCACAGCCAGAAGTCCCACTCATTAAGATCAGGTGGTCGGGACGGCCGGACTATAGGGAAATGGCGGCTGATAACTCTAGCATTTCCGAAATAGCGCTTCCGGAGCTGCTTAACTGGATTTGCAATGTGCGGAGGTGCGCCATCTTCCATAAAAATGATACCATCCGCACATCCACGGTGTTGGAGAGTTGGAATGGCGTGTTTGCGCGAAAGATACTCATAGTGCTTACCAGTGACGGTACAGGTAACAGAACCGGAAGCACCTGTCTCTTTGAAAAAATGTGACCCTATAGGGACTGGTTGATTTGCGTGTGGATTTTCCGTTGCCCACATTCGACAATTCTGTGTATTGACATATCCTGTCAGATGAAAGTCTGTCCACTAAATCTTCCATGGCCACTCATTGTCCACTTCCATGTGAGCAAGAAATTCTAAAGCAGAGGTCTCTGTTGCTGGCAGCTCAACAGGAAGCAACTAGTGCACATGGGTAATTTTGAATGGACAGCAAAGAAGGATGTTTGGTAGGATTTTACGCACCGTGCTCACGGGTATGTCCAATGTTCGGGCAATTCTTTGTGCACTACACGTTTTCACACCACCACTCGTCTCCTCCGGCATTGCTGTGGCCTCTGCCTCCACTCACCTAGAATCAACTCGTTTCCTCCTTCTGCCAGGTTGCACACCAAAAGAACCCGTCTTTTCCAATTTCCGAATCATTTTCTCCAGACCCGCGGCAGTCTTCAGACCAACGCCTTTTTTCAAACCGTTCAGTGTACGGAACTTCTGCAGAGCGACGTATGCACCGTCATCATTCTTGTAATACAGCTTTCCAAGCAGAGCGCGATCCTGCATGAATAGTTTATTAGCTGATACCCTCGATACAGCGAAGAGACTTGTCAGTTAAAAAAGCAAGCCTTCCGGACCAGATAGTACACAATCTGGATTCCTTTCGGAGTATACTAATGAAACCGACACAATTTTTGCTATCATATACCACCGCTCGCTCGACGACAGATCCGTACCTAAAGACTGGAAAGTTTCACAGATCACACAAATACCCAAGGAAAGAAACAGAGCCGGCAGGTGTGGCCGAGCGGTTCTAGGCGCTACAGTCTGGAACCGCGCGACCGCTACGGTCGCAGGTTCGAATCCTGCCTCGGGCATGGATGTTTGTGATGTCCTTAGGTTAGTTAGGTTTCAGTAGTTCTAAGTTCTAGGGGACTGATGATCTCAGATGTTAAGTCGCATATTGCCATTTGAACCATTTAAAAGACACAGAAGTAATTCGCTGGAGTACAGGCCAATATCATCGACGTCGATTTACTCCAGGATTAAGGAACGTCTGCTATATGTGCCAACGTTATGAAATAACTCGAAGAAAACCATCGACATATAACCAGCACAGATTCAAAACATATCTTTCTTTTGTAATACAACTGGATCTTTAGTCACATGACTTGGGGTGCTATCGATAGGTTATCTCAAGTTGATTCCGTATTTCTAGATTTCCAGAAGACTCTTGACACCGTTGCTCATTATCAGTAATCATAGTGTGTGGAGTATCGTCTTACTTATAATACTGTATTCGTGATTCTCCGTCAGAAAGGACACAGTTCATTGTAATTGACGAAAAAGTCAGCTGATGTGACCGAAATGATATCTGGGTTTCCCCAAATAAGTGTTGTTGGCCCTCTGCTCTTCTTATTTATTTATTTATCAGATTACGTAGGAACGTGCGAGCCACCGCCACATTGTCATGGAGCGAGTAAGTATACATTCTACAAAAATACTTATTAGAAAATTTGTAAACAAAAAATTAATGTACTCTGGTTAATGCTCTGGTGGTGATAGCCACTAGTAAAACGTTCTCTGGTATCAAACCGTGTGAATTGGTTGGTTGCCCACGAGATTTCGACAGAGATCTCCTCTGGCTTTGTCAAGTGGTTGACTGCCATGTGAATGTCACTGCCGTGCTTACATAGGCGCACCGTCACCAGTGACGTCAATGGCGCCCAGTCCTTCATCATATGTAGCAATGTTTTGGTAGCACGACCGCCGCACCCGCTTCAACTCCCCAATCACAGGATCCCAGGCCGTACTCAGCTGCAATCCACCGTCTTTATTGAGGCTGTTGTACGGTATTTTGACCTCTATTGCTTCATTTATTACACTATCCCAGAGGCTTTTGATCCGTTTGATAATAGAAGTATCGTCAAATACAGTTCGGTGTCGTTTTCCAGTGCCTGCTCCGCTACAAATGATTTTTTCGGGATAGTATAGGCAGAAACACCTTTCATGGTCTATGCGGCAGTGTTCAATAGTGCGTACAGTCTGACCGGCATAAAATTGCCCATACCCAGGCGGTGTTTTGTATATTCCAGGAGTTCTGAGGCCTACATCGTCTTTCACAGGTTTCATTAGTTGTCAGGTCTTTGCTGGGGCCCTGAAGACTGTGTCGATTTCATGTTTCTTCTGGAGCCGACTAATCTTCCTTGTTATTGAGCCACAAAACCGTAAAAACGTAACCTTCTTCATGTCTTCTTCGGAGGCATGCTTTCGCGGCTTAGATGCATCTAAGATCTCTGCCGAAAGCTCGTGCGCAGTTTTCCACTTGAAATGGCTTGAAACCCGAGAATATTTTACTAAGCAATTAAAGAATTAATAAAACGCGAAAAACTGACTATACGAATAAATAACACATATCAGAGAAAATTTTTCCACTACTGTGAGGAACGCCTGTACTACATAGGAGTGTGCCATAAGGAAACCTTTCAACTTGCATTGGAATACTCCGTGTTTGTCATTACTATTTTCAGTTCTGTTGGAAGCCCACTGAAAATGAAACCCGTTGAATAGTGGAAACCATTCAGCACATTGCTTAAGGAAGTGTTATCCAAGAGCATATCGTTTCTCCATCTAGCGTTCTCTGAACGAATGTTGCAGTTTCTTCTGAATGAATCAGTATTGCTAGCAACAAGTTCTATGATGAAATAGATGTACACGGATGGAAGCGTACGAATTCCAGGATGTCTGAACAACGGACTACATAATGTTCCCGAACTGACACCACAGATTAGACTGACCGACCTTTTCTGAGCCAAGAGCATTCTTCGTGAGTGCACAGAGCTATTCCAAAATATAACCACACAATACAGAAATGAGTTAAAACAGGGAAAGTAGCAAGCCTTCACGTTTCAGATTCTGATTCAAATGGCTCTGAGCACTATGGGACTTAACATCTATGGTCATCAGTCCCCTCGAACTTAGAACTACTTAAATCTAAATAACCTAAGGACATCACACAACACCCAGTCATCACGAGGCAGAGAAAATCCCTGACCCCGCCGTGAATCGAACCCGGGAACCCGGGCGCGGGAAGCGAGAACGCTACCGCACGACCATCAGATTCTGATGCAGTGCAGATCATTCTTATAATGAAGATAGCAGCATTGAGTTTCTGCAAAAAGTCTTGAAAGTGATAAACCCAAGCAAACGTTCCATCTAATCTCAGTCCTAATAATTTAAAACGGTCGACTTCGCCGACTGTTTGACCACCTAGGGACAATAAAATTTCATTTTCACTAGAGTTCCACGTCTCAAATAGTATGCATTGCGTTTTGCAACAGTTAACATTCTGGAGTAATGCTACGCTATATGGTATCCTTACCAGTTGGGACAGACGGACAACACCGAAAAAATTAAAGAAGGGCAGCATCTTTTTTCTAAAACCCTCATGCTCACATTACTATTTACCCTGTTAGATACATTGTTCATATTACGTTTCAGGTCGTTTACAGTAATACTTGTGTCATCTGCAAACAGAACAATTTTGTGTCATCTGTCAGGAACAGTGACAGATCTTTGACATACTGTATATCAAGAAAAACAATGGACCCAGAACAGAATCCCGTGGCACCTCCAATATACTTGGCCCATTCACATTCAGACTTCTTCCTTGTTTGTTGACACGTTTTAGGAGACAATATTCGAAGGTCTCTTAGCTTGTTTGCAGATGATGATCCCGTCTTCTACCTGGTGAAGAAGATCAAAATGAATTGTAAAGTTATTTAGACAAAGTAAGGTAGCAATTAACCCTAAACAATAAAATGTATGATGACCTCGACATTGGTACGAAAAAAAATGGTTAAATTTCGGTTATACCAGAAATAACACAAACTGAAAGGTTGTAGATTCAACTAAATCCCAGGAGCTACACTTACAAACAACTTAAATTGGAACCATCATATAGAAAATGTTATGGGGAAACCCAACCAAAGACTGCATTTTATTGACAGAACACTTAGAAGATGCAACAAAGAGACTGCCTCACTACGCTTGGCCGGCCGCGGTGGTCTAGCGGTTCTAGGCGCGCAGTCCGGAACCGCGCGGCTGCTACGGTCGCAGGTTCGAATCCTGCCTCGGGCATGGATGTGTGTGATGTCCTTAGGTTAGTTAGGTTTAAGTAGTTCTAAGTTCTAGGGGACTGATGACCACAGATGTTAAGTCCCATAGTGCTCAGAGCCATTTGAACCATTTGCCATCACTACGCTTGTCTGTCCTCTTCTGGAGTAATGCTATGCGTTATGGTATCCTTATCAGTTGGTACCGACGGACAACACCGAAAAAGCTTAAAGAAGGGCAGCATGTTTTGTATTATTTCGAAACAAGGGAGAGAGTGTCATGGGTATGATAAGTGAGTTGGGATGGTAACTATTATAGGAAAGGCGTTTTTCGGAATTGTGAGATATTTTCATGATATTTCAGTCATCATTTTTCGCCTGTGAATGCCAAAATACAGGGTGCTTCAAAAAGAATAATCGTATTACAAAGTATTATTTTGTCCAAACTATCGATCGCTGCGCCTCGGCTCGGCTATTGGAGAAAGAAATACATAGTCTAGTTTATATTAATAGTCGCTAGATGTCAGTTGTCTTCTGTTTTTCTTGGTAACCGTCATATATTTAAAATGGCTACTCCACAGCAGAAATCATTTTGTGTTCTCTAGTTTGCGAAGTGCAATTCCGTGATTACAGTGCAAAGACGTCCGTCCCCGGTAGCTGAGTGGTCAGTGCGACAAAATGTCAATCCTAAGGGCCCGGGTTCGATTCCCGGCCGGGTCGGAGATTTTCTCCGCTCAGGGACTGGGTGTTGTGATGTCCTAATCATCATCATTTCATCCCCATCGACGCACAAGTCGCCGAAGTGGCGTCAACTCGAAAGACTTGCACCCGGCGAACGGTCTACCCGACGAGAGACCCTAGTCACATGGCGTTTACTTTTGTTTAGTGCAAAGACGATTCAGGCTGATCCTCCGAGTGGGTGGAACATTCGCAGATAGTATCGACAGTTTCTAGATACAGGATGTGTATGTAAAGGAAAGAGTCCTGGCCGCCCTCGTGTTCCTGAAGAAAATGTCGCACTGCTTTCCAAAGTATCTCGCTATGTTACAAAACTGGTTGTTTCCAAGGCTGGATGAAGACAACTTCATTTTTCAACACGACGTGGCACCCCCTCACTGGAGTCGCCATGTGCGTGAATATCTGAATGAAACTCTACCGAACCGTTGGATTGGTCGTCAAGGAACTGGCGACTTAGCATATCTCAGCTGGGCTCCACGGCCACCAGATTTTGACAACCTCTGACCTCTTCCTGTGGGGTTTCTTTAAAGACAACGTTTATGTACCACCACTCCCACAGAACCTCGAAGAGTTGAAGAACAGGATCCGTACTGCCATAACATCAGTGACAAAGGACATGCTTGTCCGAGTATCGATGTGATGTTCTTCTTGTCGCTGATGGAGGACATATTGAACATCTGTAATCTGAACTTGAGACGTTCGTAAATATATGAGTAAATTTTCTTATTCGTATGTCTTAAAGTTTAATAAATACATGCATTCGAAATCCGTATATTCTTTTTGAAACACCCTGTATTTTTTTGACTCCCGCCTACATAGTCAGAAATGATCATCGTGAGCCGGCCAGTGTGGCCGAGCGGTTCTAGGCGCTACAGTCTGGAATCGCGCGACCACTACGGTCGCAGGTTCAAATTCTGCCTCGGGCATGGATGTGTGTGATGTCCTTAGGTTAGTTAGGTTTAAGTAGTTCTAAGTTCTAGGCGGCTGATGACCTCAGAAGTTAAGTCCCATAGTGCTCAGATCCATTTGAACCATTTGATCATCGTGATAAAATCCGTTTTCGTACGGAAAGATTTAGTTCTTTATTCTTGCCACGCACTCTTTGAGAGTGAAACGAGCGAGAAATAGTCAAAAAATGGTTCGATGAACCCTCTGACAACCGTTTAAATAAGAATTGCGTCGTAAACTTGGAGATGTAGATGTAAATTTGCTATAGTATAAATGATAATTTGATTCATAAGACAGTTCGTGATGCTGACGTAGGTTACAGTAGAAGGAGCTGTCTCTAATGAAGATAAGGTGCGGGGACAGTTCTGGATAGTTTTCAGTGGGTTAGGGCGTTTACAAGCAGATTGACGGCAGCAACCTGTGATGGATTGGCCTGAGAGCTTTAGATGGTACTGCGCGTCTTCGATTCTGATTGGCAGTCTGGTGGCAACACTGTCGATGGCCATATTGAAGTGCAGCAATATGTTTTTATTTTGTACTGAATAATAATAAACAAACATGACGTGGCCATTTTGGTATTACTCATCCGGTTCAAATCACTTTATACATGTGAAGTCGTGCACCGCAAGCCTGTACAAAATGATAGATATGCGTATGGGAGTTGAGAATTTGAGAGGGTACTGAATAGCGCCTCGACTTTGCGCCTAGAACTAAATCTCAAGTGTTTCATGTAGTTTTCGACTAAATTGATCTCTGCCATTGGCGTATACTGCGACTAAAGTCCAGACTACGGTTTTCCATGCTTCACGCGTCCAAGGGACATGCGGTGCGTTGAGTCAAATGTATGTTCTGTCAGGTCATTCTGGATGGAACGGTTATTTACAGGTTGTTGTTGTTCAGCACTGAACTGACAAGTGATTTGTTCCACTGTAGCGCTTCTTTCCACCCTTAAAATCCAAGATAGTAGATTGCGGCACCTGACATAAACACGTTGTTGCCCATTGCAGTTTACTCTCGAGGTGGCTGTATTGAGGCGCTAATGATACACCCTCGATACGTTGGCCCGTGAAAAGTCCAGTTCCTGCACGATGGAAATGGGGAGGCCCATGTTTCTGTTACCCATGCTCTGGCCGCGATCAAAAGAATGGGTATGCTACGTCTTACCCGTTCTACAATAAAATGGTTCAAATGGCTCTGAGCACCATGGGACTTAACATCTAAGGTCATCAGTCCCCTAGAACTTAGAACTACTTAAACCTAACTAACCTAAGGACATCACACATCCATGCCCGAGGCAGGATTCGAACCTGCGACCGTAGCGGTCTCGCGGTTCCAGACTGAAGCACCTAGAACCGCTCGGGTACACCGGCCGGCTCCCGTTCTACACTTGCGTAACACAGACGACCAGTAAAACGAAGAAGGGCTGACGACATCGCACATCTCGTGAAACGCGTAGCTTCTCCATTCGCCCTGACGTCAGGAGAATTCTCTCTGCCTCCGATACAGCAGCTGTAATTCAGTTTCTCATGAGTGTGTTAATAACTAGTGAATTATCCACATGTGTAAAAACAAAGTTAAACTGAAGGCCTAATCAAAATCGCAAAACTGACGGATATAGCATCAGCGTAATTTTCGGTATTCGCACAGCCGGGATTCTTCACGCACTAAAAAACCAGCAACAATTAAACATTCATCAGCATTCTCGTTCGACAACACTATTTGCACACAGTCATTCTGACAAGACTTATTCACAGTTTAATGTTTTCCCATCCACATTACGCCCAAACTGAAGCACTGGCCGTTTGAATGCGGATGCTTCATTTTTCGTAAAAATGAAATGTGGTGTGTATTTTTCGCTAGCGTGTATGATCTTCCACAAACGCTTATTTCTTTAATCAGTCACCTTTTAAACTCGATTCCTCTAGGCAGATTAATGTTTGTGAAAGATTCTTTGCTAACACATAAGCCCAGCGCTTTAGAAGAAAGTTCTGAAGTTTCCGCAGTGTCAGTACTTCCCATAATCTGAATACCATTCCAGAAACTGATATGTAACAGCGCATGTAGTACTATACGTATAATAAATCGAACAATTATACCTTACTTCCTCTTTGGAATGTCTTTCCTTCTGTAATATGCACATCCTAGAAGGATGATGTGTCGTTTTTCCCAACTTCAATGGCACGGTTTCTTAATACTTATCGTTAATAAAGTTAATGATATTAATTGCAAGTTGTCACGCCTCACCGCGAAGACAGTCTCCGCGATCACCTTCCATGTTTACAAAGCGAGTTATTCGTGGGGAATGGGCTTCTAATCGTCCAGATATTAATTTACCGCAATTTCTCTGAAACACTTTAGGCTAATATAAACCCGCCAGGGTAACCGAGTGCGCTAACGTGCTGCTTCCTGGACTCGGGTAGGCGCGCCGGCCCCGGATCGAATCCGCCCGGCGGATTAACGATGAGGGCCGGTGTGCCGACCAGCCTGGATGTGGTTTCTAGGCTGTTTTCCACATCCCGCTAGGTGAATACCGGGCTGGTCCCCACGTTCCGCCTCAGTTACACGCGTCGCAGACATTTGAAACACGTTCGCACTATTTCACGATTTACACTAGATGCAGACAGCTGGGGTATACTGATTCCATCCCTGAGGGTACGGGGTGGCAGCAGGAAGGACATCCGGCCATCCCTAAAACTAACCTTGCCAAATCCGTTCTAACCACGCCGACCCTGCGATCGCTGCGGGACATTGGCGTAAGCGAAATAAATAAAGAAGAAAGACTTTAGGCTAATATCATGGTAACTGCTAGCAAATCGAAACATACGATTTCTGTATTTTCTCAGAAACACTTTAACCTAATGTCGTTGTGGTCCCTAAGGCATACAAAGAAACATTTTCTGCAGTTTCTCGTAACACTTTAAGTGAACTCCGAAGTGCTTCCTAGGTTATCCAAATACACATGTTATCTAGTTTCTCAGAAACACTCCGCGGTAACGTCGTCCAATTATACATTTTCTGTAGTTTCTCAGAAATACTTCACAGACTAAAACAAAGGTGGTTTATAGGCCATCAAGGTATGTATTTCCGTTATTTTCCCTCAATCACTTAAACTGAAAGCTGGGATGGTCCCTCTGAATAACACACCACCAATTTGCTTCTCCATTCTTGTATTACCAAGCTAATGCACGAGGGACGTTAAACTGTCATATTATTCTACCAGTGAACGTTTAATATTATCAGCACAGTAAACGTAGCTCACGTCACGCTTTCGCCACCGCGATACAGAATGCTCAAGTGGAGCTAGAACAGTTTCTATTAGCCCCCTAGCATCGGAAACGCCACTGCACTGTGCGTCTGACCTCAAAATTCCTACGTCACAATGACGGAGTGCCTACATTACGGAAACGGCATATTTTCCGTACGTACTCGACATGCTTTTGTTTCTTCCGTCATTTTTGAGCTGCTATTCGTCGAGGTTCCACATGGGAGCTCTTGCGTAATATGGGCCAATCCATTAACGGCGAATACATGACCCGTGAACGTCGAAAGGCGTAGAAAATCTTCCGTAACGTTGTGCTGTTTCGCGCTAGCGTGCTGAAATGTGTAAAAATAAGGCAATAAAAGCGTGGAATGGTTCCCCTGGAAGAGCTCCAACAGCATCCTTAAGTCAACCACTGAAAGTATAACGGCCTGACTTTGAGCACGTGAGACTGTGGCATTCTTTTGTTTAAGTACGGGTGCCCTGTATTCATCGCATGAGTTATTCTCTAAATGTGAACATTGCAGTTTCAATTCTGTTATTTTTTACCCTGCACTCGGACTGTGTTTGCATAGAGGTAAAGAGGAAGGGGCCTGATCGTCGTTTTTGCTGTAAGGACTAAAAAATTAGTTAAAGTCAGTCAATGATGACAAGCTTCCTGCCCTGTATGTGAGCCTATTGCTCTACTTTCTTGACTAAAAAATCCTTCGCCTTCGTCATTAACGTCTTCTTTTCCAATATTGTCGTTTCAGAATGTAATTACTGAGATGTGATTCTAGGGGAACCTTACCAAAACGATATTAGCAAAAAAGGTATTCGCCTCCAATTTCTGTGCTTTAAAAAAAGTATCATTAAAGAGAATATGGTTTGCGAATCCCACATGTCTATAAATTTTAGGAATTCTACTGCAATAGCCTTGAGTGTTGTCGTCCGTTTATTATGTGTACCTAAACAACATTTAAAGTAACAGACTGAACGGAGTCAACAGACAGAAGCGATGGACTGCCAAATAATGATCTCCGTTTCTAGGCTGCGTTCGCAGAGGGGGTTTATGAGGTGCCAGATGCCTCTGATTATATCAAGTTCGCTCGCTGACAAAATGCTAGGAAATTATACGTTGGAAGACAACTGTTACTAATCCTGAGAATTAATTAATTTTTCACATAAATTACGATTATTTGATGTTTAAGTACGCACAGAGTTATTTACAATTTTTTTCGCATTTATTGAGTAGTATTTGATACTGGGTTTATAATATTAGTTTATACTTGGACATAAATTTTGTGAGCTAAACATTCTTCAAGTCACGTGGATCATAGACTAGACAGTAGTTATCCCTTCTCTCCTCCACGTATCTTTTTCCCTCTCTCTGTGCGTTGTGTTAATTCTTTACCTTTTCGTAAGAGTTGTTTTGAAAAATTACTTAGAATCTAACAATAGTTATTTTTCTCGAGTGGTTCCTAATCTCTGTCAGGTCAGCTTAGTTTCTTTCTGTAATTAATTAATTAAGGAAATCAGTCTCAAAGTTCGCGTTCGAATTACTTACTAGGTAGTAACACGCCCAACACAACTACACGCCAGACACAACATACAACCCCGATGAGCTCCACTGTCGTTTTCAGTATCTTTCCTTTTTTGATTCTACGAGCCCATTGATTGCACATTCCTATACTAGAGTTTGGCTATTTGTAATCCCAGAGAGCTTTCATTTAAAAAAAAAATCACATTTTATGTCTTTTTCCTTTCTCATGTTTTGCCTTTATTGGCTGGAGATTCAGGAGACCATTGATAATTAATTAATAACGTATGAAGTTTCATTATTTGATTCAGTATTTATTTTTGATCTGTAGGAAAGAGTAATAAAATCTAATAAGACAGTAATTCTCGCTTTTCATTCTATTGCCTACCTGACCTTTAACACCTATGTTGTTCACACTGAAGTATGAAGGAAGCTCTGTAGTTAAGATTCTGAACTTGTTTGTCAATACAGAAGTAGATTTTCCGCTGTTCCCCAGATTATTTCAGGCGAAAATAGCTCCTTGAAAACAGCCGTAGCTTTTTTTAAATTTTTATTTCTTTTAGTAGCGTGCTTCGTTTCCAAGAGGTTTTGCAGAAACTAGACAGTACTTTCTCTGAAATAAACAAAGCTGACTGCGTGTCGAGTCGTGTTATTCCTTTCGTCTGAGTGTCCGGTCATACCTTCAAGAAAAGTGACACATTCATCTTCAAGTTTAAGTGCCACATGTGCAGTTTTAGGGCTGTAATGCATTTTGATGCCAACTGTTCGGATTTGCTTGTGGTGTAATCTTATTTTATTGTGGTGCATGAATGTGTTGTCTGTTTCACAGCACTACCGGCAGTAGCAATGGATCTTTTTAGTTTTCGTTAAAAAAACTGTAATACTGACAGCAGAATTTTGAGCACATTCTAAAACGGTAAATCAGGATGGAAGCAGGTAAACAGTAATCTGCAAAACAGGGTGTCTGACGCAAGCTACAAAAAGAAGAATGGTCGAGAACAATGGTTCGAGAGCGCGATCCGCTCAGTTAACTTAGCGTGACACTGAGTAAATCACGACGACAAAGTTAGTCGGAGCTTCCTACGCAGCTAGCATACACAGAAACTGCAATAAATATAAATAAAATAAGATTAGCCGTAAGCTGATACAATCTAGTAGCTTATCTCGCGCAGACAAAGCGAACGTGAGTAAAGTCTACTACTCAATAAAATTGCGGAACATGTAGTAGGAGGATAAATAGCGAGCTATAATCACATGCCACTCAAGAAATTTCCCGAACGATCTAGGTTCAGCTACATAATTATAAGTTGCAAAGGCCGTCTTAAATTGATAATAGACTGACCGTGGTAAATGTATTGAAATCAGATTTTTATATAAAAAAGAAACATTTACAGGTGGCCCAGAGAAATGTGTGTGTGTGTGTGTGTGTGTGTGTGCGCGCACGCGCGTGTGTTCTTTTCGAGAACATCGTTGTGTGAAGCAAAAATTTTGTGCGGGTTTGTGATTATCTATTGAAGGGAGGGAGATTATAGTTTAAGGTCCCATCGACTAATAGATCATTAGAGACGGAATCATTCGTTGAGATGCCTCATATCGCACAATGACTAACGAATTATTGCACATATGGTTTCTGTGAACTTTCAGATAGTAATAACATTAGTCTTTTCATCTATACGACTGTTAAGCCTTGCTACAGATCAAGTTACTACAAATACGTATTCGTATCCTTCTGAAGGCCAAAACATGCCCATTCGCGGAGTAAGCTACCTGGTGATTATAGGCCATTACAGATTTTAATGACATGAAATTTTGCCCTTTAATACCTACCATCCGGAGCTTTATATAGCAATTACGATGCAAGGGTCTAAATCTACTGAACATTACTGCTGCGTGACGTAAACGTATAATTAGTTCAATCTCTAAACTCTTATTTGTATAGTAATGATAGGGAGTCGTTGTTAACAAGATCTTGACGCAAGGGTGCAAACTAAGCACTGCTTATCCCACTTTCTCTCCTTACTGACACTTGCTCGCCGCTCGTAAATTTGACATAAGTAGCAAACACTACTACTAAAGATCCGAACACGTGACGGAACAATCTTAAGTATTGTCAAACATGTTGGAATTCCCGATTTCCCTTATAAATGCAATCCTCTCTCAACTACTCTTCCAGAAAACTACTGATAGAATATGTAGTATGTGAGGATTTTTGGGCTCAGTGTCGTTCAACTGGCAAAGAACTTATATTTTCATGTAAAATCTGAGTCGGTAGAAAAAAGTTCGAGGCCACATGTGGAGTTTTTATATCTTAATCATATACAATCATTTTCTTTCTCTCTAAGGAAAAAAATAAAAAATAACGTATTTCATACCTACCGATCGACCTGGCGTTATGGTTAAGAGAGAGGACTTGCGTTCGAGAGGAACCGAAGCACGAACTGTAATCCACAGAACAAGGGAAGGAGAGAAATGAGCTGAATTGATCGTACGGCATTAATGATCGGGAGTCTCCATCTGAGGAACTTAAGCCGCCGACTTGCAGGTCTTTTTAGTTGACGCCATATTTGGCGACTAGTGTGTCGATGACGATGAAATGATGATGAGGACAACACAACACAAAGTCCCCGTGTGGAGAAAATCTTCGAGCCGGCCGGGAATCGAATCCGGGCCCGCTGCATAGCAGTCGGAATAAGTAAGAGAACCGGAAGAAAAGAGTACGTGAGGGAGAGAAAGTGTGTGTGTGTGTGTGTGTGTGTGTGTGTGTGTGTGTGTGTGTGTGGAACAAATTTTGGTCTTTGTTACGTATTTTTGAAGCTAGAATGGTTATTTGCATCCTTGTATATTTTTTTTTTACTATAGGTAAACTAGTTTTGACAGTAGTGGAGCGAGACGAGGAACAGTGCTACAAATACCAGAAGGTGGCATACCGACTTAACTTTATCTGCAGAGCTTCACTGTTATTATGCAGTTGAGATTCTGAGGTGACTGTTAAACCAGGTAACGATACCGAAGTTGTATGTTGAAACAGACTCTTTGCATTCAGCAGTATTTGGCATATTTAGTCTGAATATCTTGTGATACTTTCAATATCTTCATTCCTACTGACTTTTGTTAGTTATGCTTGTACTCATAACCTTTTATTTTGTTCGGCAGAAATTCTGAAGATGAGCTGCATCTGAAACGCTACGGTATAGTTGTTTTTTAAACAACAACAACAGACCAGTTTCTATTAAGTGACCCATGTAGCAGTGAAATAAGGTGTATACTCAGTTCTAAGGACTTGACATACTTGGATTTCGAAACCGCTTATTAATGTAGAAGATCTCCCTTTGCCCTTATACAAATTCTTTTAGAAACTATGAGCACACGTAACTCTTTCCAAATTTTTTAATGGATTCGCATTTTGCTAATCTGAATTGACACCAGCTGCTTACGATAAATGGAAATTTGTGCTGTACCGGGACTCCAACACAGATCTCCCGCCTATTCTGAGCGGTCACATTAACCACTTCTTTCCCTTGATCTCATCAAGTTCGTGATTGTTCGTTCTATGTGTTCGGGGCGGACGTCCCATGACCCTTGCTCAAGTTCAACGTCGTTCCATTAACTCTACGCTACCGTGCCGGCTACTTGGACTAACCGAGCACGTCTCCAGGGCAGATCCAGACTTCCATATGTCACGGAGTGCAACGTTATGTGAAGATGCAGACACTGTATACACACAGACATAGTATCCATCAATGATTATCTATGCATCGACAGGCTAAAATAACTGTGATACATTTGTTCCTCTCTGTGCGGCAAACGCCACATGTGCGAGCATAAGGGTTGTGGACTGGATGACATGTAGAACTTTGGATCGCTCCTGCAGACTTGCTCTGGTAGCCCAAGTGGTTCAGGCGACCGCTGGCGATAAGTGGGAAATCTGGGATCGAGTCCCAGTACAGCTCAAATTTGCATGTGTAGTAATCAGCTGGCGTCGATTCGGATTCGCAAATTGCGTATCCATTTCGTAGTATTTACCACAACTGTAATCATCAAACTGAGTCTCTTCCTTCACGCCGGCCGGTGTGGCCGAGCTGTTCTAGGCGCTTCAGTCTGAAACCGCGCGACCGCTACGGTCACAGGTTCGAATCCTGCCTCAGGCATGGATGTGTGTGATGTCCTTAGGTTAGTTAGGTTTAAGTAGGTGTAAGTTCTAAGGGACTGATCACCTCAGATGTTAAGTCCCATAGCGCTCAGATCCATTTGAACCATTTTTTTCTTCCTTTACACATGTATTCAGGTCTGAAGGAAATTGTAATATGAAGATACAGACACGGTATAATCACAGACATTGTAACCAACAATGATCTTTCTAATTGGTACGTCATTGGCTAGATAATCGGAGCTAAAGGGAGCAGACTATTACACTACTGGCCATTAAAATTGCTACACCAAAAAGGAATGCAGATGATAAACGGGTATTCATTGGACAAATATATTATACTAGAACTGACATGTGATTACATTTTCACGCAGTTTGGATGCATAGATCCTGAGAAATCAGTACCCAGAACAACCACCTCTGGCTGTAAAAACGGCCTTGATACGCCTGGGCATTGAGTCAAACAGAGCTTGGATGGCGTGTACAGGTACAGCTGCCCATGCAGCTTCAACACGTTACCACAGTTCATCAAGAGTAGTGACTGGCGTATTGTGACAAACCAGTTCTTGGCCACCATTAAACAGACGTTTTCAATTGGTCAGAGATCTAGAGAATGTGCTGGCCAGGGCAGCACTCGAACATTTTCTGTATCCAGAAAGTCCCGTACAGGACCTGCAACATGCGGTCGTGCATTATCCTGCTGAAATGTAGGGTTTCGCAGGGATCGAATGAAGGGTAGAGCTACGGATCGTAACACATTTGAAATGTAACGTCCACTGTTGAAAGTGCCGTCAATGCGAGCAAGAGGTCACCGAGACGTGTAACCAATGGCACCCCATACCATCACGCCGAGTGATACGCCAGTATGGCGATGACGAATACACGCTTCCAATGTACGTCCCCCCCCCCCCCCATGAGCGATGGACCTTGCCGTTGGTGGGGAGGCTTGCGTGTCTCAGCGATACAGATAGCCGTACCATAGGTGCAACCACAACGGAGGGGTATCTGTTGAGAGGCCAGACAAACATGTGGTTCCTGAAGAGGGGCAGCAGCCTTTTCAGTAGTTGCAGGGGCAACAGTCAGGATGACTGACTGATCTGGCTTTGTAACGATAACCAAAACGGCCTTGCTGTGCTGGTACTGCGAACGGCTGAAAGCAAGGGGAAACTACGGCATTAATTTTTCCCGAGGCATGCAGCTTTACTGTATGATTAAATGATGATGGCGTCCTCTTGGGTAAAATATTCCGGAGGTAAAATAGTCCCCCATTCGGATCTCCGGGCGGGGACTACTCAAGAGGATGTCGTTATCAGGAGAAAGAAAACTGGCGTTCTACGGATCGGAGCGTGGAATGTCAGGTCCCTTAATCGGGCAGGTAGGTTAGAAAATTTAAAAAGGAAAATGGATAGGTTAAAATTAGATATAGTGGGAATTAGTGAAGTTCGGTGGCAGGAGGAACAAGACTTCTGGTCAGGTGAATACAGGGTTATAAACACAGAGTCAAATAGGGGTAATGCAGGAGTACGTTTAATAATAAATAGGAAAATAGGAATGCGGGTAAGCTACTACAAACAGCATAGTGAACGCATTATTGTGGCCAAGATAGATACGAAGCCCACACCTACTACAGCAGTACAAGTTTATATGCCAACTAGCTCTGCAGACGACGAAGAAATTAATAAATGTATGAGGAAATAAAAGAAATTATTCAGATAGTGAAGGGAGACGAAAATTTAATAGTCATGGGTGACTGGAATTCGAGTGTAGGAAAAGGGAGAGAAGGAAACGTAGTAGGTGAATATGGATTAGGGCTAAGAAATGAAAGAGGAAGCCGCCTGGTAGAATTTTGCACAGAGCACAACTTAATCATAGCTAACACTTGGTTTAAGAATCATGATAGAAGGTTGTATACATGGAAGAACCCTGGAGATACTAAAAGGTGTGAGATAGATTATTTAATGGTAAGACAGAGATTTAGGAACCAGGTTTTAAATTGTAAGACATTTCCAGGGGCATATGTGGACTCTGACCACAATCTATTGGTTATGACCTGTAGATTAAAACTGAAGAAACTGCAAAAAGGTGGGAATTTAAGGAGATGGGACCTGGATAAACTGAAACAACCAGAGGTTGTACAGAGTTTCAGGGAGAGCATAAGGGAACAATTGACAGGAATGGGGGAAAGAAATACAGTAGAAGAAGAATGGGTAGCTTTGAGGGATGAAGTAGTGAAGGCAGCAGAGGATCAAGTAGGTAAAAAGACGAGGGCTAGTAGAAATCCTTGGGTAACAGAAGAAATATTGAATTTAATTGATGAAAGGAGAAAATATAAAAATGCAGTAAATGAAGCAGGCAAAAAGGAATACAAACGTCTAAAAAATGAGATCGACAGGAAATGGCTAAGCAGGGATGGCTAGAGGACAAATGTAAGGATCTAGAGGCTTATCTCACAAGGGTTAACATAGATACTGCCTACAGGAAAATTAAAGAGACCTTTGGAGAGAAGAGAACCACTTGTATGAACATCAAGAGCTCAGATGGAAACCCAGTTCTAAGCAAAGAAGGGAAAGCAGAAAGGTGGAAGGTCCATACAAGGGCGATGTACTTGAGGACAATATTATGGAAATGGAGGAGGATGTAGATGAAGATGAAATGGGAGATACGATACTGCGTGAAGAGTTTGACAGAGCACTGAAAGACCTGAGCCGAAACAAGGCCCCCGGAGTAGACAACATTCCATTGGAACTACTGATGGCCTTGGGAGAGCCAGTCCTGACAAAACTCTACCATCCAGTGAGCAAAATGTATGAAACAGGCGAAATACCCTCAGACTTCAAGAAGAATGTAATAATTCCAATCCCAAAGAAAGCAGGTGTTGACAGATGTGAAAATTACCGAACAATCAGTTTAATAAGCCACAGCTGCAAAATACTAACACGAATTCTTTACAGACGAATGGAAAAACTAGTAGAAGCCGACCTCGGGGAAGATCAGTTTGGATTCCGTAGAAATACTGGAACACGTGAGGCAATACTGATCTTACGACTTATCTTAGAAGAAAGATTAAGGAAAGGCAAACCTACGTTTCTAGCATTTGTAGACTTAGAGAAACCTTTTGAAAATGTTGACTGGAATACTCTCTTTCAAATTCTAAAGGTGGCAGGGGTAAAATACAGGAAGCGAAAGGCTATTTACAATTTGTACAGAAACCAGATGGCAGTTATAAGAGTCGAGGGACATGAAAGGGAAGCAGTGGTTGGGAAGGGAATAAGACAGGGTTGTAGCCTCTCCCCGATGTTATTCAATCTGTATATTGAGCAAGCAGTAAAGGAAACAAAAGAAAAATTCGGAGTAGGTATTAAAATCCATGGAGAAGAAATAAAAACTTGGAGGTTCGCCGATGACATTGTAATTCTGTCAGAGACAGCAAACGACTTGGAAGAGCAGTTGAACGGACTGGATGGTGTCTTGAAGGGAGAATATAAGATGAACATCAACAAAAGCAAAACGAGGATAATGGAATGTAGTCGAATTAAGTCGGGTGATGTTGAGGGTATTAGATTAGGAAATGAGACACTTAAAGTAGTAAAGGAGTTTTGCTATTTGGGGAGCAAAATAACTGATGATGGTCGAAGTAGAGATGATATAAAATGTAGACTGGCAGTGGCAGGGAAAGCGTTTCTGAAGAAGAGAGATTTGTTAACATCGACTATAGATTTAAGTGTCAGGAAGTTATTTCTGAAAGTATTTGTATGGAGTGTAGCCATGTATGGAAGTGAAACATGGACGGTAAATAGTTTGGACAGGAAGAGAATAGAAGCTTTCAAAATGTGGTGCTACAGAACAATGCTGAAGATTAGATGGGTAGATCACATAACTAATGAGGAAATATTGAATAGGATTGGGGAGAAGAGAAGTTTGTGGCACAACTTGACCAGAAGAAGGGATCGGCTTGTAGGACATGTTCTGAGGCATCAAGGGATCACCAATTTGGTATTGGAGGGCAGCGTGGAAGGTAAAATTCGTAGGGGGAGACCAAGAGATGAATACACTAAGCAGATTCAGAAGGATGTAGGTTGCAGTAGGTACTGGGAGATGAAGAAGCTTGCACAGGATAGAGTAGCATGGAGAGCTGCATCAGACCAGTCTCAGGACTGAAGACCACAACAACAACAACAATGTACGTTCACCACGATGTCGCCAACACGGATGCGACCGTCATGATGCTGTAAACAGAACTTGGATTCATCCGAAAAAATGACGTTTTGCCAATCGTGCACCCAGGTTCGTCGTTGAGTACACCATCACAGGCGCTCCTGTCTGTGATGCAGCGTCAAGGATAACCGCAGCCATGGTCTCCGAGCTGACAGTCCATACTGCTGCAAACGTCGTCGAACTGTTCGTGCAGATAGTTGTTGACCCAGGGATCGAGACGCGGCTGCACGATCCGTTACAGTCATTCGGATAAGATGCCTTTCGTCTCGATTGGTAGTGATACCAGGCCGTTGGGATCCAGCACGGTGTTCCGTATTACTCTGCTGAACGCACTGGTCCCATATTCTGCTAACAGTCATTGTATCTCGACCAACTCGGGCAGCAATGTCGCGATACGATATACCGGAATCGCGATGGGCTACAATCCGACCTTTATCAAAGTCGGAAACGTGATGGTACGCATTTCTCCTCCTTACACGAGGCATCACAATAACGTTTCACCAGGCAACGCCGGTCAACTGCTGTTTGTGTATGAGAAATCGGTTGGAAACTTCCCTCATGTCAGCACGTTGTAGGTGTCGCCACCGGTGCCAGCCTTTTGTGAATGCTGTGAAAAGCTAATCGTGACATCACAGCATCTTCTTCCTGTCGGTTAAATTTCGCGTCTGTAGCACGTCATCTTCATGGTGTAGCAATTTTAATGGCCAGTAGCGTATAACTGTTTTACACGATTTTCAACAAAAAAAGAAAGAAGTACGTAAAATATTTAAGAATCGCCGCGGACTGCCAGCGGGCTTCAAACTGCGACGGGCCATTATGAAGTGGCGGCGCTATACTTGGACATATTTGTGAGCGACATATAATTTGAGCAGCTGATAAGGTGACAGGCGCGCCTCATGGTAAATGTGGAGGCCACGGGGCCAAGCCATACATCAGCAAATGCCTGCCTGCCATGAGGAGGCCACCCCGCATCATTTATTCACGCCCGATAAACAGCTCGCGGCGCTACTCCCCCGCGACGGAAAAAACTGCGGCTCGCCGGCCGCCAACGCACCCACCAGCTGATGTGATGTCACGAGCCTCCAGCCGCAGTCAACCAACTGCGAATCCGCAGTCCCGGCCCTCGTAGCCACCGTTACGGCTTCACTTACCCCGCAATCTCTGGCTCCTCGTAAAATGTACAATTCAGTCTAAGGTACCGCAAATTATCTCCATACTGTCTACCTTGCAAAGTGTACTCGTGAAGTTTTGATTACCAGCTCCAAAAAACAAAGTTACGTGATTGAATTTTGCTTCTTTTAATATCCCCATCTGCAGTCCCGGCACACATTGAAATCTTCGCCACAGTACTGTAAATAATTAGTTCGAAAGTGATAAAGTGGAATATCGTGTAGCAGAGCTTTTTCTACATTTGAAAGGGAACAACGCAGCAGCAACCCATTATGAGACGGTCAAAGTGTTCAACAAAAGTGTATCATAATACACACAATGGTTATGTGGAGCAGCCGCTTCGGCCAGCCGGAGTGGCCGAGCGGTTCTAGGCGCTACAGTCTGGAAACGCGCGACCGCTACGGTCCCAGGTTCGAATCCTGCCTCGGGCATGGATGTGTGTGATGTCCTTAGATTAGTTAGGTTTAAATAGTTCTAAGTTCCGGGGGACTGATGACCTCAGCAGTTGAGTCCCATAGTGCTCAGAGTCATTTTAACCATTTTTTTTTTGAGCAGAAGCTTCCACTATGGTCATTAAAGACTGAATGATGAAGAACAACATGTCGGCCCATCTCTCACAAGGAAATATCACCAACTTGACCTCATATTTTAGGATAAAGGAGCACACATGCAAGATACCAACCCTAGCAAACAATTCCGATAAAAAAAATTTGGGACACAATTCTGATAGTACGCAGTTATGACCTTTTGAAAGCTCAGCTTTTAAACTTCCGTGCGCATCGTTTGTTTGTCACTCGCTCCACCCCACTCTGAACCGCCCAATGGTTCAAAAATTGCTCTGAGCACCATGGGACTTAACATCTAAGGTCATCAGTCCCCTAAAACTTAGAACTACTTAAACCTAACTAACCTAAGGACATCACACACATCCATGCCCGAGGCAGGATTCGAACCTGCGACCGTAGCGGTCGCGCGGTTCCAGACTGTAGCGCCTAGAACCGCTCGGCCACTCTGTTCGGCATCCCCCAATGCCCGAGCGCGAAGTACTGTACATTGGGGTGACAACAACAGCTCTCCTATTCGCGGAATATTGAATGCTGGAGAAGAGGAGCGGGAAGGTGGACACATCTGCTCATCGTGTACTGAAACAGTCCGCCATTTCAATAATCATGGATCTGTGGAACGCACAACATCGTGCGTTAACCACAAACATGTTTTATAAAAACAATAATAGTTTGGTAATGGCGCAAAGGGAGTTTCGAAGTTTTTATAATTTAGGACGTCATGATGCCGTTGCGTCGAAACATGCGATAAAATATTGGATTAATAACTTTGAAGAGACTGGATCTGCCCTCAAGAAGAAACTTACAGGACGACTAAGAAGTGTGCGTTCTCCAGCGAACATTCATGTTGTACGCGAGTCTGTCTTACGGAGCCCACGGCGTTCAATTCGTAAGTAAGCAGCAGTGGTTGGAATGTCCCGGGAGAATGTTCGCAGAATTCGTCATGTTGATTTAAAATTTCATTCATAAAAATTACAGATAGTGCAACAACTGAAGGACAACGATTACCATTTACGATTAGGATTCTGTCAACAAATGATAAAAAAATTAACAATGACGATGAATCTCTAAACAAGTTTTGGATGTCAAATGAGGCACATTTTCATTTCACAGGTTATGTGAATAAACAGAACTACCATTACTGGGCAAACACAAATGCTAATGACATTCACGAGCGCACTTTATACGCTAGTAAAGTGACAGTATAGTGTGGTGTTTCATCACATGGGATTATCGAATGAATAGAGAGACATAATAGCTGTCAATGCCGATCACTACATGGAGATGTTACGAACTTTCGTTATACCTGCATTGAACAGCTTTCCAAACTTCAAGAAGCCTGGTTTCAACAGGACGGAGTGACATCACACACTGCACGGCAATCAATGGCATATGTGCGAGAATTGTTTGGCAACCGTGTGGTCTCACGATTCGGTAACATCCCCTGGCCTCCTAGATCGCCAGATTTATCCGTTTGTGATTTTTTCTTGTGGGGCTAACTCAAGAGCAAAATATACACGACTCAACCAAGAACCCCGGATGAGTTAAAACAGAAATTTCGGGATTCAATTCACAGTATCCCAGCTGAGATGTTTCAGCGGTCAATGAGGAATCGCAGCAGCACATTTCGCGAAAGTATTCGTATAGGAGGACGCCATGTAAAGGACGTAATTTTAAAAAAATGATAAATGCGATCAAAGTTTCGTAAATGGCAGAGTTGTAAGGTTTCAACTACTATGAATGCCATTTCCTTCCTTAATCACTTATCGTTTTATTGGATTGTGGAAATTTTCCAGTTTTTCCGTGTAACCCTGTACATATGCCTCAACACCAAAATGAATAAACCTAAGCCACTGAACAATTATTATGAAATGTAGTTACTGATCTTCATTTGTATATTTGAATGGTATCTGTTCCCTCGCAAGTTCCACAGAACAGACACCGCTCGTGATGATGCGGCTAATGCATACATTTATATGAAACAGAGAAAGGGGAAAGAAGGGAAGGGATAGGTGGGAATTTATAACTCCCAGCCGCACATGATTTTGTGACAATGCAGTAGCGACAGTTGGCTCATGAGAAATGGTGAATCCGGGTTCGAGTCACAGTCTGGCACATATTTTCAACTTTCACCATTACATTACCGTAATCCCCTGTGCGACTAAAAGTCACGGATTCCCACTCTTCCCTTCCGTTTCTTTCCTCATTCTCTACTTCGTATAAATTAATGATTTTTGATTTACAATTTAATCATGCCAATCACCTTGAAGAACAGTGCATTCCCTACAGATCTACTTCCCTTTAACAGTTCCAGCTTTAAAATCCAAATAAAATAACGCACAACAACGATGTTAATAACTAAATAGCGCTACGCTACTTATTTAATGAAACATTCTTTCGTTCCATTCAATTACACTGCATTTGTGAATCTAACGTAAAAATGTTCAGAGTAAAGAAATCTCCAGCACCAGCTACAGTTTGGAAACCATGTACTTTTACACAATGTGCAAATTATATTTCCATTGTCAAAATAGTACTCCACAAACCTCTTACTCTCTCTACTTCACAGTACTTCGTGTTCGGGCATTAAGCGGCTGCAGTGGGGCGGAGCGAGTGCTAAGCAACCTAGGCGCGCCGAAGTTTAAAAGCTGTACATTCAGAAGGGCACAACTGCGTACTGTCAGAATTATGGCACATATTTTCGTGCGAGATAGATTGCTACCGTTGACGTTTTCCTAGAGTGCTTTTTACTCCTTCAATGATGAGGTCAAGTTGTTTCATTCTGGAAACATCCCCCAGGCTGTGGCTAAGCCATGTCTCCGCAATATCCTTTCTTTCAGGAGTGCTAGTTCTGCAAGGTTCGCAGGAGAGCTTCTGTAAAGTTTGGAGAGTAGTAGACGAGTTACTGGCAGAAGTAAAGCTTGAGGACCGGGCGTGAGTCGTGCTTGGGCAGCGCAGTTGGTAGAGCACTTGCCCGCGAAAGGCAAAGGTCCCGTGTTCGAGTCTCGGTCCGGCACACAGTTTTAATCTGCCAGGAAGTTTCATATCAACGCACACTCCGCTGCAGAGTGAAAATCTCATTCTAGAAACATCCCCCAGGCTGTGGCTAAGCTATGTCTCCGCAATATCCTTTCTTTCAGGAGTGCTAGGTCTGCAGAGTTCGCAGGAGAGCTTCTGTAAAATTTGGAAGGTAGGAGACGAAGTACTGGCAGAAGTAAAGCTGTGAGAACGGGGCGTGAGTCGTGCTTGGGTAGCTCAGTTGGTAGAGCACTTGCCCGCGAAAGGCAAAGATCCCGAGTTCGAGTCTCGGTCCGGCACACAGTATTAATCTGCTAGGAAGTTACATATCAGCGCACACTCCGCTGCAGAGTGAAAATCTCATTCTCCAGGTTTAAGCAGTTGTAAGTCTAGGGGACTGATGATCTCAGATGTTAAGTCCCATAATGCTTAGAGCCATTTGAATTTGGTGATTTCTCTTTGTCAGTGGAGAACCGAGAATTGCAATGTGGATTACCTTGTGGGCGAACACCGCAGTACCACAATCGAGATGATAGCGGAAAAATTGAAAATCAGTCACAGATCAGTTACCAACATATTGCACGACGTTTGGAACACGAGTGAGAGTTCGCCGTCTACTGGGTTACACGACTGCTCCCACCCATTCAAAGATCCCGGTGAACCAAAATAGCAATGAAAATGTTGCAGCTGTGTCATACCCACTTAGATGGCTTCGTTAACTGCCTAATCATCGTGGATTTGTGGTGAGTGTAGTGCTATGAACCCGAAGCAGTGAAGCAAAGCTAGCAGTGGAAACACGCTGATTCACCAGCACCGAAAATGGCGGAGACACAAACATCGTCGTGCAAAGTAATGGAAATGAAAATACCGTGTGGCTAGGGCCTCCTGTCGGGCAGACAGTTGGCCTGGTGCAAGTCTTTCGAGTTGACGCCACTTCGACGACTTCCATGTCGATGGGGATGAAATGATGATAAGGACAACACAACACCCAGTCCCTTAGTGGAGAAAATTTCTCACCCACCCGGGAATCGAACCCGGGCCGTTAGGTATGACATTCCCTCGCGCTGACCACTCAGCTACCAGGGGCGGACAATCGTGCAAAGTCGTGCTGAATGTTTTGTGGGATTGCCATGGTGTGTTGTTAAAGGGTTGTGCAAACCGTCACAGGAGCATACTGCCGAAATCTCCTGACGAGGTTACGGAATGCTGTCAAGACTAAGCGTCGTGGGAAGCTGTCCAAGGGGATATTTTTGGTACACGACAACGCCTCAGCTGATTCTGCAAAGGACGCCGTCACACATGCTGCTTCTTTGAGCTATGGAATTTTGTTCACCTACCATAATCTTCAAACACGACGCGCCGTGACCTATTCCTATTTCCTCGGATGAAAAAACATTTCCTGATAGGCATTTGCAGATTGATGACAAAAAGATTTTCGGGGTGGAAGGGTTCATGAACCGTCAGAATGCAAACTTCTACAGCCATGGTCTGCACCAGGTCATCCACAGTTCGGAAAAAGTTTGTTACTTTGAATTTCCCGTGGTGTTTGGAAGGCGCTGACAATATTAATAATAATGATAATAATACAGGGTCCGCCAAAAAAGACCTCTCGTATTTGGTGAGGCCTTGTACGAGGGCTGTCCAGAAAGTAAGTTACGATCGGTCGCGAAATGGAAACGACTATGAAAATCCGATAAAGCTTTACAAAGATTTATTGGGCAGTGTCTCTAGCATGACTCTAGGTAGAATTATGTCGCTCTTTTCATTCCTGAGCTCTTAGTGAGCGCGTAAAGATGTTATAGAAAATAGTGTCTCCCGCCAAGTACGAGGGCCTGGTGACAATTTTCCCCTGAAGCTATGCAACCAACATTACATAACTGTCGTGCGGTTTCTTCTTCAAGACAATTCTCAGCCTTATTCTGCAGGGGCAATGAAGATGTTCCTGCATCGTTTCAATTGGAAATGTTTGGTTACCCACAATACAGCCCGTAATTGTCTCCCACTGAGTTTCATCTCTGCTCAAACAAATCGCTGGCTATGAAGACAACATTTTGGCACAGACAACGAGCTTTAGGCCAGCGTAGAGAATTGGCGGAGAGCACTGGCGGCTGCCTTCAATGATGAGGGTATTGGAAAGTTGGTACAACGCTACGACGAATGTCTGAGTCAGAACGGCGATTACGTAGAGAAGTAGCTGAAAGGTGTAGCTAACTGTTACAAATGAAACATTTCTGATTTTCACTGTGATTTTCATTTCGCGATCAATCGTAACTTACTTTCTGGACAGCCCTCGTATTAGTTGTGAGGGGGATATTGATGTGGAGCGGCGTACGGGCCATTATCAATATGCGCACTGGTTTCTCTTGGCGAGAATGTAGTGTTTACTGTGGAGGAGTGTATTAGCAATGGTGGTTCTGTGATTACTACTCAGAGAGCATTTTGCGTTCGGTTCGAATTTGGCCGATATGATTCTGTGCCTAATACAAAAATTGTTCTAATCTGGATATCAGACTTCAGATCATCAGCTTCTGCACTGAAAAGAAAATCTATTGGCGACCTCGAGCTGTAACAATGTCGTAAAATGTGGTGTGTGTGGGATCTCCAAAGCGTTCAGTACTTAAACGTGCAGCTGGTCTGGGAATGTTGATTGGTGCGTAAGAAGAATCCTGAATAGAGATATTCATTTCCACCCATACAAAATTCAGGTTACCCAAGAGTTAAATGAGAGAGATCCTGAAACTCTCAGAGCTCTGAGTGAAGGAACTCTCCATTACATTCCTCTTGGCTCAGTTTCAATTCCTTCCGATGAGGCCCACTTCCACTTGTCAGGCGCTGTAAATAAACAAAGTTCCCGGTACTGGACAGATGAAAACTCTCAGCAACTTCGCCAATGACCACTTCACAACCATCGTGTGGCAGTTTGGTGCGGTGTTCCTGAATTTGGTATGTGTGGCCCGTATTTTTTCGAAGAGGATGGCGTAATGGTAACGGCTAATTGAAATTAGTGTTGTCGCACGACAGAGACTTTGCTGGGGACTACGAAGAGGGAGAAGTCCGGTTCCAACAAGACGGAGGCACAGCTCACACTTCTCGGCGTTCTCTACATATTTTGGGAGAATTATTTACTGGACTTTTTCTCTCGAGACGATATCACCTAGCCGTCAAGGATACACGATTTATCACCTTTTAATTTTTTCTTTGGCGACACTTAAAGACTCAAGTGTGCAGACTTCGCCCCACAACCCTGCAGGCACTTATGTAGTCAATCAGCTAGGAAGTGGTTGCCACGCTACCGGAAATAACACGAAGAACTGTGGACAACTTACTGGAATGGTTTCATCAGTGCGTCAACAATGGTGGACGCAGTTTACTGCATATAATTTTTAAAACCAACTAATATAAAATGGTACAGTATTTGTTGTTCACAAATAAAAGTATGTTCTCTGTATCTTCGTTTTTTTGTAACTATCTTTTGAAGTAAGGGAGGACTTTTTGTCGGACCCTCTAGAATATAACAACAACAATAATCTGACTCCTCAGGCTTTCCCAATGGGTATGTTCCATATAAGACCCTGGGGTCTGTTGATGGATCACATTTTGTGAATCCCACAATATTTCCTCTAGGCAGCTTCTTGACATTGTCAGGATCCAACTGCTTGTTACTACCGGTAAGTAGCAGAAGCAGCTGCTAAATATCGTCAGATAATGGCTGCATGTGACTGCTGGCCAGTAGAAGACTATGTCGAGCTGTTGCCTAGAGGAATTATTGTAACATTCATTAAAGATGACCCGTCGGCAGACCCGAGAGCCATATGTTGTCTAATAATATAGTATTATACACCTCTCAATCGATGCATTTCCCAATTTGCCTTCTACAGAAAGTAAGAATAAAGTCGCTTTGAAACTGTCTGTTCAGCAAATTACTACCCGATTTTGTATTTTGCGTAGTTTAGAGGGTTTCACTCAACTATGTAAAAACAATTTGAGAACTACGTGAAGAAAAACTGTACATTCATTTGTATACCAGAGAAAGTACTCAATTTTGATAAAAGAGTTGTTGTTACGACGAATCGACAGTTTAGCTTGCCAGCGTAAAAAACGCATTTTTAATTAACATTCGCCCTGAAGATTATACAACTAGCTTGTTCATTCTTCCTTTTTACACATCTCACATTATTTTATTTGTAATCAGCGCACGTGTTTTAAAATTTCAATTGGTTCAATTGGCTCTGAGCACTATGGGACTTAACTTCTAAGGTCATCAGTCCCCTAGAACTTAGAACTACTTAAACCTAACTAACCTAAGGACATCACACACATCCATGCCCGAGGCAGGATTCGAACCTGCGACCGTAGCGGTCACGCGGTTCCAGACTGTAGCGCCTTTAACCGCTTGGCGTGTTTTAAAACCCTGCGTATGTGGAGTGCAGTCATAATAACGACACTTCTGTAATCCAGACGGTGGAGACATATCGTGCGTGTGCTTCACGAAACACCGACAGATTTTGAGATCCACACCGAGAAACGGCCACCCATAATTCACAGAGTTTCCTCACATTTCGCTTGATGGCCGCCCAGATACGCTCTGTAAGACAGCAGACAAGTAGTCTGGGCGCCACACACCCATCACCTTGTCCGTGGAGTGTTCCTCAAACCATTCTGACACAGTTTGGTAGTTGTAGGGTATTGCTTTGACTTTATGAATTTACAACGGGCCTGTGTGATGACGTACGTGTGTAAACACATGCCTTTGATCGGGCAGTAGGTTCCTGCATCGTTCGTTGGTGAGAAACGATGGTAGATGTATCAGAGGTCCCATTTCATGCCGTGCTAATAGTCCAAGTAAGAGAATACCTTCAGCACCTGCATAACCAGTGCTCTGCTGCCAGTGGGATGTTTCGCATAATTTTGGTTCCAACGTGCTCTTAGCACTGTGTACCGCAACTCGACATTGCAGATGACCTTTATCGATGTATTGAACGTTCAGCGTCAGTGTTCTTGCACCCATCCTAATAACCGTGCCACGTGACGTGGAGTAAGTAGAGATACAAGTTTGATATGTTCACTTCTATACCCCATCTACATCTACATGACTGCTCTGCAATTCACATTTAAGTGCTTGGCAGAGGGTTTATCGAACCACAATCATACTATCTCTATACCACTCCACTCCCGAACAGCGCTCGGGAAAAACGAACACCTGAACCTTTCTGTTCGACGCCTGATTTCTCTTATTTTATTTTGATGATCATTCCTACCTATATAGGTTGGGCTCAACAAAATATTTTCGCATTCGAAAGAGAAAACTGTTAACTGAAATTTCGTAAGTAGATCTCGCCGCGACGAAAAACGTCTTTGCTCTAATGACTTCCATCCCAACTCGCGTATCATATCTGCCACACTCTCTCCCCTATTACGTTATAATACAAAACGAGCTACCCTTTTTTGCACCCTTTCGATGTCCTCCGTCAATCCCACCTGGTAAGGATTTCACACCGCGCAGCAATAGTCTAACAGAGGACGAACGAGTGTAGTGTAAGCTGTCTCTTTAGTGGACTTGTTGCATCTTCTAAGTGTCCTGCCAATGAAACGCAACCTCTGGCTCGCCTTCCCCACAATATTATCTATGTGGCCTTTCCAACTGAAGTTGTTCGTAATTTTAACACACAGGTACTTAGTTGAATTGACAGCCTTGAGCATTGTACTATTTATCAAGTAATCGAATTCCAACGGATTTCTTTTGGAACTCATGTGGATCACCTCACACTTTTCGTTATTTAGCGTCAACTGCCACCTGCCACACCATACAGCAATCTTTTCTAAATCGCTTTGCAACTGATACTGGTCTTCGGATGACCTTACTAGACGGTAAATTACAGCATCATCTGCGAACAACCTAAGAGAACTGCTCAGATTGTCACCCAGGTCATTTATATAGATCAGGAACAGCAGAGGTCCCAGGACGCTTCCCTGGGGAACACCTGATATCAATTCAGTTTTACTCGATGATTTGCCGTCTATTACTACGAACTGCGACCTTTCTGACAGGTGCTGATGTGTTTCTGGATGGTATAGCTTCTTAATTTTTATGGTCCATCACTGAACTGTTGAATGACTTGCTCTACTGTAACCATCCGCGATTTTCAGGGGCGATCAACGTCATCAATACGTTTCTGACCATGGCCACTCCGGAGGTGACGACTTTTCCAGTAGCCATGTATTCAAGGAGAACATCTCACAGTGCTATATGCACAACGATCAGTTCTGGGGAGCATTGACCCTGGGTCAAGAGATAGAAAACAGCTACAGATCGAGGATAGTCAGGTGTGTCTGAGGCGTTTCAAAGCACTCTAGTGGGATCATTATATGTGGGTCTCGGAATATACCTCATGAGGTAAAATACGGCTGCACACTGGCTAATGAAAGGAAACTTAGAAAATGTCCAGGAGATAACTGTTTCCAGGATTACAAAAAGCTCCAGTTAAAGAAATGGAGCGTGGATTACTGGCAGAATCTATGAGCTTACACTCACAAATGTCCAAGGGCTTCGTCTCTCTTCCCGAACTTCCGGGAAAAGTTGACAATACACTTCGTTAATCCCAATTGGGGCACGGTGCTTCTGTTGGCAGGCCATAATCCACATCCTACTTACACCACACGGCTTAAGCTCACATAAACCCGAGTGCAAGAGACTCAGAAAAGTGTTGTACAGTAACTCCTAACTAACTCAGTCCGAACAGGCCTCCTAAGGCTCATCGATACCGAGCGACCGCCGTTCCATCCTCTGGTGACAGGCGTCACTGGATGCAGATATGACGGAGCATGTGGTTAGCACTCCGCTCTCCCGGCCGCTCTCAATTTTCGCGACAGAGCCGCTACTTCGCAATCAAGTATCTCCTCAACTGGCCTCACAAGGGATGAGTGCAACCCGCTAGCAAACAGCGCTCAGCAGACCAGAACGGTCACCCATCTAAGTGCTAGCCAAGACCAACAGCGCTTAACTTTGGTGATCTGACGGAAGCCGATGTTACCACTGCAGCAAGGCCGTTGGCGTGTACAGTAAACTATCTAAAAAAAAATCTGTAAAAGGCTGCTAGTTAAAAACAAGAGAAGATAGTGCAGACTTCGCACAATACCTCGGATGCTAAATGAGGACTAGGATCGAAGGAATAAGGACTAGGATCGAAGGAGGAGGATCGCAGTGCAGTGAATGTGAACTGTTCAGTCAGGTTGTTCCTATAGACATCATACCCTCATCTTAAGTGTGCACATCGTCGCCAGTAGTCACACATACGATGCTACCTCGCCAGAAAGGAAAGGTTTTTCTCTCATCTGTCGCAGGCTAAATACACTACTGGCCATTAAAATTGCTACACCTCGAAGATGACGTGCTACACACGCGAAATTTAACCGACAGGAAGAAGATGCTGTGATATGCTAATGATTACGTTTTCAGAGCATTCACAGAAGGTTGGCGCCGGTGGCGGATGATTCCAGGTTCTGTTTACAGCATCATGATAGTCGCATCCTCGTTTGGCGACATCGCGGTGAACGCACATTGGAAGCGTGTATTCGTCATCGCCATACTGGCCTATCACCCGGCGTGATGGTATGGGGTGTCATTGGTTACACGTCTCGGTCACCTCTTGTTTGCACTTTGAACAGTGGACGTTACATTTCAAATGTGATACGATCCGTGGCTCTACCCTTCATTCGATCCCTGCGAAACCCTACATTTCAGCAGGATAATGCACGACTGCATGTTGCAGGTCCTGTACGGGCCTTTCTGGATACAGAAAATGTTCGACTGCTGTCCTGGCCAGCACATTCTCCAGTTCTCCCACTAACTGAAAACGTCTGGTCAATGGTGGCCGAGCAACTGGCTCGTCACAATACGTCAGTCACTACTCTTGATGAACTGTGGTATCGTGCTGAAGCTGCATGGGCAGCTGTACATGTAAACGCCACCCAAGCTCTGTTTGACTCAATGCCCAGGCGTATCAAGGCCGCTATTACGGCCAGAGGTGGTTGTTCTGGGTACTGATTTCTCAGAATCTATGCACCCAAATTGTGCGAAAATGTAATCACATGTCAGTTCTAGTATAATATATTTGTCCAATGAATACCCGTTTATCATCTGCATTTCTACTTGGTGTAGCAATTTTAATGGCCAGTAGTGTATATAAGCATAGACAACTGCGTCCATTAGATTTGTGTTAAAACAGTATCTACCGAATGTCTTCAGTGCCAAACACAACAACAGTTTTATACAGTCGCATAAGATGCTTCAGTCCGTACTAATAACGTCACTGTACGTGTTAGCAAAGTCTGTATAGGGCGTCCCTGGAGGAATGGTCAGTTTTCAGGGATATGACAGGAACGATCATTCGAAGCAAAAGCGTCTAGTAAACGTGGGCTCTAACATGCTTACCTTGGGCTATGAGCACTAGTTAAGTAGAAGAGATGTGTTTCACAATATCGAAGATAACAAATGCACCTAGCTCTTAAGGTACGCACTTTAGGACCCATGTTTACCGGGCCTTTTTCTTGTTTTCGTCCATACTGCCCCCCACCCCTCCGCATACTGTGAAAAGTAAAGAACTTGGAGTAGGAGAGATTGTTTCACAGTATCGAAGATGAAGTGCTCATGGGCCTCAAGGCATGTATTTTACAGCCCTCGTTTACTAGACTTTTTTGCTTCAAATGTTCGTCCCTGTCATATTTCTAAATACTCGTCATTTCTCTTGGGCACCCTGTATATATTCAAAGCGTGTGCCACATGTGCAAAATCACATAGAAGAGTAGGTGGCCTTAGAGTGTACGCAACCAGTTGTAGGGTGTCTACTCGATTACATTATCTGCTCAAAAGTATCCGGACATCCCTATGTAATGTGGAGTTGACCACTAGATGTCTCGAGAGGCGAAACCGCCAGTATAAAAGGGCGCAGGGAGTATTGAATTGTCAGTAGAGGAGCAGTAACAGCAGAATGGGTGGGACAGGAGCGCTTAGTGACTTCGAATGTGGAGAAGTCACTGGATGTCAGCTCAGTAACACATCCATCAGGGACATTTCAACCAATCCAAAGTTGAATAAAACGTTCTCGATTTTCCAGCCGCGTCAATTCGAATAAAATCCTCGAGCTTTCGATGACCATCCCCGCCATCGTCGTCAGGAGTTTTGCAGAATTTAAAACGTGTTTTCGGGGAAAATGGATATAGCACAAGAGGCATCGCAAACGCTTTCAAGGGCCGCCGACGAAAGACACCTGGTGAATCAGTAGAAGATGTCAAACGGACTGTATTCCAGCCATACTGTGGAGCAACTAGCACTCAGTTATGACGTCTGCTGCAGAAACATGGGCTAAGACCAGTGTTCCGACCCGCCCCCAAGATACGAGATATGTTGCGCCCTGTTAAAGACGACATTGCTCTTCGAGTGTCCGGTGTGTATGGTGTACCTGTGAATGTGGCAGCATGTACATTGGACAGACAATTCGCACGGTTGCGGAGCGTTGTACTGAGCACAAGCGCCATATAAAACAAAGGGAGCTTGACAAGTCGGCCATAGCGGAGCATTGCCCAGAAAACGGACATAAAATACAGTTCGAAAATACAAAAGTGTTGGCTCATGTGTCTACATATTGGGACTCCGTTATAAAGGAAGCGGCCGAGATTCGCTTAAACAACAAAAATTTCAACAGAGAACAGGGTTACACACTCAGCAGGGCATGGGGACGGGCGATGGACATCGAAAGAAAGCACAGACAGATGCGCGACGCCGGAGAGGCAGTTTCAAACGTGGCGCCTGCCCCTGGCGCAACCCGACGTCACCAGTGCTGCCACAGGCAATAACTCCGCTAGCTGCCCTGGTCGACTTACGCGCGCGCGCGCGCCACATTGGATCGATCTGATTGGCTGCTGATGATGTCATCATGCCTATATAAGCGAGAGACCGTAACAGCCCCGGTTTTCTTTCCAAGACCCAGGCAATCATCGTAGGTCGTACCACTCGCTCCTTCCGGCTCCTGGATTTCTCCCTTACCGTCTGCGCCGGTCCTGTCCGCCTCACTCCCACCCCCACCCTCACCTATCTTGGCCTCACCATTAACCGTCACCTCACCTGGATCCCTCATCTCCGCTCCATCCAGTCCAAAGCCCACAACTGCCTCCGACTCCTCTCTGGCCAGACATGGGGGTTGCACCCCTCTACCATCCTCCACACCTACAAATCCTTAATGCGTCCCATCCTCTGTTATGCCAGTCCTGCCTGGATATCTGCCCCCCCCCCTCCCCCCAAATTCTATAAGTCCCTCCAGATCTTTGAGCATCATGCACTCCGCCTCGCCTTCCGTATACGCCTCCCGTCCCCACGCGCATCATCTATGACCTCATTCCTTTCCCCCATCTGCTCCTATTTCTCGAACATATCCGCATACTCTACACCTCCCG
Source organism: Schistocerca cancellata (assembly GCF_023864275.1). Lineage (NCBI taxonomy): Eukaryota > Metazoa > Arthropoda > Insecta > Orthoptera > Acrididae > Schistocerca > Schistocerca cancellata. Next base: position 204,326,347 of record NC_064629.1, on the reverse strand, counting down.
CCGCCTTGATCGCCCTCACCCCCTGGTTGCTCCTCTCCTCTCCCATCCCCACCCCCTGCCACGTCTTCACTGTTGTGTCCCCCCAACCCTCCATCTCTACACCCTTAATCTCCTTTCCCAAGGTGGCTTCAATCAACTCCCCCTCCTGGATGATGCCCTCTCTCCCTCCATTTATCCCTCCTATCAACTCTGATCCTCACCCCCCTCCTTTCCTCCATCCTTTTCTTGGACTCCCTCTCCCCCCTTCCATCCTCTTTTTTCCCCACCTACCCTCTCTCTGCCCCCCTTCTCTCCCCCGAGTCCTTTTGCATTTCCCTCCCCTGCCTTTCCCCATTCCTTCTCGCGTCTGCCCTGCCCCTCCCCCCCCCCTTAGGAGTCGTCTCCCTCCTTTTTTTCCCTCCCCCCTTTCGTTTTTCCTCTTTTCCCTCCTTGTTTTCCCCCTCATCTGTCCAGGTCCACCCCCCCCCCCCATCTGCCCTAGGCTATGGTGAGTCCTCTTTGTGCCGACATTTTCGTGCAGTGTTTACAGTGAGTGTTCAGTGTTGTGTGTCTTTTCCGAAGTGTTGTAAACGGCCATCATACTGTCGCTGGCTGTGCTTTTATATCTCTTGCGAACGGAAACCAGGCTGTCGCCATGTTTTTTAATTGTGTGTCTTCTATGTTACCTGTCTGCATCCTGTGTATTCTATTCGCTTTGCCAACCCTTTGCTTTATGTTTTAACTTTCCACAATTTTCCGCCGTTTTACAATTTAAGTCCCCTTTTTATCGCCTCCTTTTATTGTTTCTTAATTTCTTTTTACATTTTAAAAAGTCTGTAGGCTGCAGAACAGCGTAATAAGCTGCTGCCAGCCCGCCCCCTTCAGGGAGAATTGAAATACAATAAAGGGAAAAAAACAGCCCCGGCAGTCAGTGAACTCCTGACGACGATGGCGGAGATGGCCATCGAAAGCTAGAGTATTTTATTCGAACTGACGCGGCTGGAAAACAGAGAACGTTTTATTCATGTATGCCGTCGCAAAAGACTCTGAGGACGCAATCCAAAGTTGCCCACGATGGCTGATGGTGATGTGATTTTTAGTGGAAACGCGAAGGAATAATCACAGCTAAGCCAAGAACAGGCAGACCTCATGTACTGACAGATAGGCATGGTCGAGTTTTGGAGAGAGCGGTTGTAAAAAATTGCGTGATAACTGCTGAAGAAATCACTCTTGAGTTCCAAAGTACTGCCAGCAGTACAGCTATCACAACGACTGTACTAGGAAGTCAAAAAGAATGGGGTACCATGGTTGAGCAGCTTCTCATTAACTACAGGGCTGTGTAGTCACTGTTAAGCGTCGCTTGAGATGATGTAAAGAGCGACGTCACTGGACTGTGGATGACTGGAAGAGAGTGATTTGGAGTGATGATTGACGCTATACTCCGTGTCATCCCGACTGAAGCGTTTGGGTTTAGCGAATGCCCGTAGAAAGTAACCCATTATCATGTTTAGTGCTGACAGTGAAGTACAGAGGAGGTGGTGTTAAGGTATTGGGTGTTTTGCGTGGTTAGACTGTGGTCCCCTTAAAGGACCTAAACGCTAAAGGCTGAAGGATATGACTACATTTTGCCGCTTTGTGTACTGCGTACAGAGGAACAGTTTGGAGACAGTGACTGTATCAGCATGACAATGTAAAGCAGCATCTTCGAGAAATGATTTGAGGACATTAACGTTTCTCAAATTGACTGGCCTGCTATACTTACGTTCTGAACCACATGGGATGAGATGGAATGCCGACTTCGCTTCAGACAACAAACACCACTCACTACCTTCTCTGGCTCCATCTCTTGAAAAAGAATGGAATACCATACCTCCACAGCCATTCTGGAACATCATGGAAAGTGTCCCCAGCAAAGTTCAAGCCGTCATAAAGGCGAAGGGTGGACACATGCCATATTAATGTCCACTAACAGGTGTCCAGATAATTTTGTTCACTTACTATGCATACCAAAACCCAGCCGCTGCAATGAGACCTGACCTATATGTTCCGAGAAGCATTGCGCTTAGTATCACAAAAACGCTTACTATCCAAAGAGCGATCATATGAGTCGCCAAACGAAATTCTTAACTGAGTCGTTGATGTCTTTCGAGTAGGACACAGCGTGTTATTTTGGATGGATAATCAATGACAGAGATAGAAATAACTTTAGACATTCCCAAGGAAATATTTTGAAATTCTTACTGCTCCTATTGTATATAAGTGACCTGGAAGACAATAATAACAGTAACTTCAGAGTTTTTGCCGATATCATAGTCATCTCTAATGAATTAGGGCAGATTGCTGTACATAGTGGATAGTGCACCTAGGAACACGTGACGTTTTCTGGTCGGCACTTCAGTTAATGACTGATTTTAGAATGACATGAAGAAGTGAGCACTAGAGACCACTATAGGCAGACCTCCATTCTCGACACTTTTTGTTGTTGTTAGATATGATGCTATCTTTTGTGCAGTATTTATAAATATTTCGCGCTCTACACATTTAAGTGTTCAATAATACGAGGGTCGTCCACAAAGTAAGTTCCGTTTGGTTATATAAAACAAACATGTACAGATACAGAAAAAGTATTTATTGTATAAAAATCTACAACTGTTAAACTACTTTTCTACATAGCTTCCGAAATTTTGTAGGCACTTGTCATAGCGTGGCAGAAGTTTTTGTATGCCTTCTTCATAGAAGGTTGCCGCCTGTGTATTCAAAATGGTTCAAATGACTCTGAGCACTATGCGACTTCACTTCTGAGGTCATCAGTCACCTAGAACTTAGAACTAATTAAATCTAACTAACCTAAGGACATCACACACATCCATGCCCGAGACAGGATTCGAACCTGTGACCGTAGCGGTCTCGCGGTTCCAGACTGCAGCGCCTAGAACCGCACTGCAGCGCACTAAGGACAGATTTTAGGTGTAAGAAGAGATGAAAGTCGCTAGGAGCGAGGTCCGAGCTGTACGGAGGATAATCAAACGCGTCCCAGTGAAATTCCCGTAAGAGTTGTTTGGTCACATTTGTCGTGTGAGGTCGGCCATTATCGTGGAAAAAAACAACACCTTTCGACAGTAATCCTCGGCGTTTGTTCTGTATTGCGAGGCGCAATTTCTTAATGGTCTCGCAGTAACCATGTTCATTGATTGTTTGGCCTCGTGCTAAGAAATCAATCAGCAAAATGCCTTTTCTGTCCCAAAAAAACGGTGCACACGGCTTTTAGAGGTGTCAAGATTTGTTTAGGCTTAACCTTCGTTGTGGATGAAGTGTGCCTCCTTTCCATTGATTGCCGTTTTGTTTCAGGGATGTCGTACGATACCCAAGTTTCATCCCCCGTGACTACCCGAGAAAGAAAACATCGCCTTGTTCATTATAGCGTGTCAAAAACTGAAGTGCATTGCCCATCTGTTTTTTTCTGTGTTGTTCAGTAAGAATTTTGGGTACTCAACGTGAGCAAAGTTTTCGAAATTTCAGTTTTTCAGTAACAATTCCATGTATTAGTGATCGTGAGATTTGCGGAACTTCCATAGCAAGGGCACTAAGTGTAAACTTACGGTTTTGCTTAATATTCTCTTCAATTGTGTGAACCATTTCATCAGTAACCACAGACGGGCGTCCACTTCGTTCTTCATCGTGCACTAGATCACGTCCTTTACTGAACAGTCTGACCCATCTTCTAACCATGGAATCACTCACAGCATTTTGCCCGTAAACCTCGCAGATTTGCCGATGAATTTCCTTTGGTTTAACTTTCTTTGCATTTAGAAAACGAATCACAGATCTGTTCCACACGCGGCAGCATTTTCAATTCCGGCTGACATTATAAAGAAGCACTACAAAGCACACGTCGGCTGCAGCGTTCTGAAAATGGCGTACATGTCTTCTCCTTGAGTCAGAGAAACTGCCGCGCATGCTTGGAACTGCGATCGTAGCGCTGCCGCGGATATAAATAGAAACGGAACTTACTTAGAGGACGACCCTCGTATACAGGGTGAGTGGCGAGGTTTTCCCCCGGTTTCTGGAGGGTTTTCCTTAGGTCATTTGAAACAAAAAATGTAAATGCAGTAACTGGATCAGATCCATAATTAAGGAGCTACAGTAACTGAGAAACTCAGGATTACGGCAGAAAAACTTTTATTGTAGGATTTAACTATCAAAAAGGAACATAATAATTTATTTAAGCAATTTTGCAGCAGTCTCTTGCATTCAGAGTGTATTTAAAGCAAGTGTTCAAAATTTCCTCCCTGCATTTGAAGACAAAGATTCGCATTGGAGTGAACCGCTCGAGTAGCATTTCGTAATTTCACATTCTCGTTCCTTATTGACGCTGCGGCATCGAAAATGTGTTGTACCAATGCTTCTCGTGTTTACACATTAACTTCGTACACGATGTCATTCATCCACCCCCAGATTCAGTAACATATGGGTGTTAAATGTGGTGATCTGGCAGGCCAGTTGATAGAGCCCCAGCGACCTATCCATCAATGTGGGAATTGCTGATTAAGATAAGCTTTTACCACATGGTGGAAGTGTGCAGGTGCCCCGTCATGTTGGAGATACATGTGGCGTCTTGTTTCCAGAGGAACATCTTCAAGAATATGTGGTTAATCTTCTCGTAAAAAGTTACCGTACATATGACCATTTAAATTTCCCGCGAGGATAAACGGCCCCAGTAACTGATCACACACAACACCACACGAGACATTGACACTGAATTTACGTTGAAATTGAGATACTACCGTGGCATGGGGATTTTCGTCTGCCCAGACATGCATGTTACGCATGTTGTTGATGCCATCCGTTGTAAAGGTTGCCTCATTATTGAAAACTATGAAGCGATAGACCTGCCGATTTCCATTTAACCAATCGCAAAAGTGCAAACGGTTGGCACAATCATGTGGCTCTAAACTTTCTGCGCATGAAAAAGATACAGTCCATTCTCATGAAGAATCCTACATACCTTAGATTGTGAAACGTTCACTCGCGTAGCTAGGCGTCTTGTACTTGAACGAGGACTGCGCTCTACTGAATTAAGAATGTTTTCCTCTTCTTGGACGACACGATGTATTTCGGAGTGAATACGAATACTGGGAAGAGTACCAGTTTCTAGCAATGTTCGGTGTGTTCCACTAAATCCTACAATTAGGATAGCGACGGTGATATTCGGCAACGGCAGGTTTCGCATTACCATCACAGAAGCCCAAAATGTACACCATCTCTCCATACTCCTGCGATGAAAACGTGTACGGCATCGCAAAGCGTAGTGTGCACAGGAGACAATAACAGTAAACAGTGACTGCAGTATCAACAAAGTGGTTGTTATGCAAACGTACCATTAGCTGCACTTGTCTACCTAAGACTGATCGTGTCCTGTGAACAGAAGTGTAGCGCTCCATACACTGTAGCATGTTCCGGAACTCTGTTGTAGCTCCTTAATTATGGATCTGATTTTTTTTCCCTTTATTGGATTTCGATTCCCCCCCCAGAGGGGTGGGCGGGCTGGCAGCAGCACAATACGCCGCTCTGCAATCTACAGAAAAGTTAAAAAGCAGAATTAGGAGATATAACAAGAAAAGCAGGCGTTAAAACGGCGACTGTTAAAAACTGAAACAAGGCGAAAAAGTTGCGAAGAAAATATAAAAATAAAAGGTTGGTGGTGCTGATTAAAACACATAGTAAGTAGGCAGGCACGATTAAAAACCACGGTGACAGTCTGATGTCTCTAGAATGAAATTTTCACTCTACAGCGGAGTGTGCGCTGATATGAAACTTCCTGGCAGATTAAAACTGTGTGCCGGACCGAGACTCGAACTCGGGATCTTGCCTTTTGTGGGCAAGGCAAGGTCCCGAGTTATAGTCTCGTTCCGGCACACAGTTTTAATCTGCCCAGAAGTTTCAGTCTGATGTCTGTTTGCAACAGTTAAAAACACACCTAGCAACAGTATGGGGGCTGTTCACAACACTTAAAAGCAGGACGCACAACACTGAACACTCACGGAAACACTGCATTTAAGAATACGAGGGCATAAGGGGGGGGGGGGAGAGGGAGGACCCAGACAGATGTGGGGGGGGGGTAGGGGGGAGGAGAGGAATGGCAAAAAGGGGGGAGCCGATGGAGGGAGAGGACACAGAAGTGGAAAAGGCAGTGGGGGGGGGGGGTTGCAAGCAAAAGGACTCGGGGCAGAGAAGGGAGTCAGAAAGAGGGTAGACGGGGAAAAAACAGAATGTAAGGGGGGAATAGGGAGCCTGGGAAAAGGACAGAGGGAGGGAGGGAGAGGTGAGGATCAGAGTTGATAGAAGAGAGGGCATCATCCAGGAGGGGAAGTTGATGGAAGCCACCTTGGGAAAGGAGATGAAGGGTGTAGAGGTGGACGGTAGCGGGGACAACAATGAAGGTATGGCAGAGGGTGGGGGTTGGAGAGGAGAGGAGCAACCATGGAATGAGGGGGATCAAGTCAGCGGGAGGTGTAGAGGACGCGGATATGTTCGAGGAAAAGGAGCAGATGGGGGAAAGGAATCAGGTCATAAAGGATTCGCATGGAGGACGGGGGGTGTACACGGAATGCAAGGCAGAATGCACAGTGCTCGAGGATCTGGAAGGACTTACAGAATTTGGGAGGGGTCGACGTATATCCAGGTGGGACTGGCATAACATAGGATGGGACGGATTAAGGATTTGTAGGTGTGGAGGATGGTAGAGGGGCTCAACTCCCATGTCTGGCCAGAGAGGAGTTTAAGGAGTCGGAGGCGGTTGTGGGCTTTGGACTGGATAGAGCGGAGATGAAGGATCCAGGTGAGGAGATGGTCAGTAGTGAGCCCAAAGTAGGTGTGGGTGGGGAAGAGGCGGACAGGACGGGCGCAGATGGTAAGGGAAAAATCAAGGAGCCGGAAGGAGCGAGTGGTACAACCTACTATGATTGCCTGGGTCTCGGAAGGATTGATTTTAAGGAACCACTGGTTACACCACGTGGCAAAAAGGTCAAGGTGATTATGGATCTGATCACATTACTGTATTTACATTTTTTGTTCCAAATAACCTAAAGAATAACCTCCAACAATTGGGGGAAAACCTCGTAGCTCACCTTGTATTAAAACTATTTGGAATAAACTATTAGTTCTTCTTGTACATGATTTTATGTGAGTAAAATGCTATAACTTTCTAGAATTATCTCTACAGGGTGAACATTAATAAAACTGACACACTGCAGGGACGGATTGCAGACAGGAAATGGAGGAAGAAAGATCCTATCAATATGTGCCTGGGAATGCATCATTGCCGCAGTAGATGGCGCTGACGAATGAAAGTTCCTGTCACCATGTGTCGTATGTTCCTTGTGTGTTGCAGGCTGTGTGACTGACGCAGCGTACTGCAAGCAGCAGTTGTTTTGGTACTGATGTCAGGAACAAGCCGAGATGGAGTTAGCGTACGGCCAAGCAGATGACGGAAACGGTCGCGAGGCAGCACGGCAATACTAAAACAAGTATCCTCACAGACACCAACCACATCACACAACATTTGAAGCCCTTTCTGGCGTGGGAGGAGGGTGGGGATGGAATCATGGATCTTTCCAGAAAGACGAACGTGCAGGGAGGCGGCAGACTGTGCGTTCACCAGGTTTCGAACTTGTACTAGGGTTCGTGTCAATACTCTGTAGAACCCGGTCCTCCAGATCTGGTGTACGTATAGTCCGCCGCCTGCCTGCACTTCCATCTGTGTGAAAGGACCCATGACAACAAAAATGCCAAAAAGAGCTTGAAACGTTGTGTGTTCTGGTTGGTGTCTGTAAGGGTACTTGTTTTGGTAAGCCGTGCTGCCTCTCGGCCGTTTCCATCTGCTTGGCCGTACAAAAACACCATCTCGTCTTGTTTCCGACACGAATTTCGGCCCCTTCTGCTGCTTACAGTACACTGCGTCAATAACACAGCCTACAATACACAAGGAACACGAGACATGCGGTCAGAGGAACTGACATTCGTCATCGCCATCTACCGTGGCAACGATGCATTCCCGGACACATGTTCATAGGACTTTATTTCCTCTATTTCCCGTAAGCAATCCGTCTCTGCAGTTTGCCTGTTTTTGTTTGTTTTTTTTGTTCACCCTTGATAAAATGTGGAAAGTCAAACTAATTTGTCGGCGATGCACAATCTTGTACCTTGGAAGAGAATGAGGTCTTTTAGCATGGAATATGTGATACTTGCAAATGTAATAAGTTGCTTTAATGTCATCAGTTTTACCTATCTTGAATATTTAAATTGGTTTTAGTCTCCATTAGCTTCTAATTCAAGACGTATTTAAATTCTGCCTGGCTTCTGATAATACTTTTGCTGATTTCGCTTACTGATCATTGGTATATAGTAAATAATAATGTAACACGGTAAAGATGTAGATATTTCTTCCTAACATCTATTCCTTCTTTTCCCTTCTATCTATTAGTTAAATGTCTCTAAATTTCCACAAATCTAATATTTTTGAAATTAAATATAGTAACAGACTGGGTAATATGTTAGTGCTAGAGCTGTTATTATTCAAATTATTATTGCACATCCACATCGGGTTGCACAAACAAATTGTTGTCGTAGGTCATGTTGTTCATTGCATCTTCCTTTACAAAGAAGGAATTAACTCATCATTATAGAATTACGTTCCGCCGTTCGCAGCGCCTAGTGTGCTACAAATACAGCTGAAGAACGTACTATCAAAACTAAATAGCTTAAAAATCCTGTTACTTGTCAGATGTATTATATTTATTTAAGCATTAGACTTGTGGAAGCTAACAGATATATGCATTCTCTGATTGTCGATGGATAACGCCAACCTTGGGGTCTAAGACTTCCAGCATCATTTCCACAACTCGCCAGCATTAAATAACTCTTAAAAAAAAGCAAAATGCTATCAGCAAACAAAATCATGATTTTCTCAACAAAAAGGCTTTGTATGAATACATATACGTGTTAAATGATAGGATGATGTAAAGCGTGTGCGAAACGCTGTGACGTCGACGAAAGAAAAGAAAACTACGAGAGATAATTAAAACCGAAAAAAAATCACGTGATGGTTCTTTAAGAGCAGCTGTTTGAGGTTTGTGAGCTAGGGTATTTAAGGACGAGCGGTATGTTGGCAAAATTATAGTTTTCGCCCTGTGCTACACTATTTAGCCTGGATTCGCGCCAAGTACTATTTCTAACGAAACGTTCCATGAAGAAGGCTTGGTCTCCCGGGAGTATTCTGAGCGACATCGTCGACGAATTTTAGGAATCCACTTGTTACAAATATCATTAATGACACGAACAGGTATCTCACCGCGAAGTCGAATTGCATGTTGTCCTCTTTTATGTGCTAATAGTGATTATAACGTCCTTTAAGCATCTCTTGCGAATCTTTCTCCTTAAAACTATTTTCAGATTTTTTGTGTTAGTCGTAACTGATGAAACTAAGAGAATTTTGTAATAAATCTAACGTATTAGTGTTTTGTGCCATGTACAAAACAATTCACATATTATACATTCAGGGTTATATATATATATATATATATATATATATATATATATATATATATATATATATATATATATATATATGTTGTCAGTTTTACAAGTTCTGGAAATTTCAGTTCTTTATTAGTGAGAAATAGGCTCGTGTTTACTGCAATACGCTGGTATGAATTAGCACGACATGTGTATTTCTTTAGTCCCTCCATGCAGACTATACAAATATTACGCGCGTCTCTCTTTTTGACAAACTCAAGTGTATTATGTACTGTTACTTGTGTTCCTTCTCAGTTTTTCAACTTTATCTGCATCCTATTGATAAAAACCAATAATAACGCAAATACTTTACTGGTATTTTTTAGGAATCCGCTAAAAGGTGATTATTAAAGCGAAAGCTGATATAGTATTCAACAAATAAAACTTGCGTGTGTCTTGATCCAACAGATACGCAGAAAGAAAATTAGGACTCCAGATTTGTACTTCTGAAGTAATTAATGACCCGCAGCTATCAACGGAAAAAGGGTTCAACTTTGGTTTTCTATGTTCCCCATTTTAGTTGGATGCAATTCCGGTCCTTTTTCTGGGGGCAGGGGGGGGGGGGGGGGGCTGGGAGTGGCATTTATTTTGTTGTGGAGAATGACATTAACCATAAAGAAACCGGTGTGAGTCTAAGTCATAGGAGAATATTTCACAATGAGAATTTTTCGACAAACGGGGGAGAACCATGGAGGTCTACCGAGCGAGGTGGCGCAGTGGCTAGCACACTGGACTCGCATTCGGGAGGACGACGGTTCAATCCCGCGTCCGACCATCCTGATTTAGGTTTTCCGCGATTTCCCTAAATCGCTCCAGGCAAATGCCGGGATGGTTCCTTTGAAAGGGCACGGCCGACTACCTTCCCCGTCCTTCCCTAATCCGATGAGACCGATGACCTCGCTGTCTGGTCTTCCCCAAACAACCCAAACCAACCCCATGCAGGTCTGGCCTATGAATCTTCATTTGCGGATTACACGATAACATCTTGGATTAAATTTCAATCCGTAGTTTACATCAGCCGGTAAACTTTTTTCTGTTCTAGAGGAATCATTTTTTCTAATTATCCATAAGAACGTAAAGGGAATACTGCATTTTACACGCACTCGGTACAGTCGTCCATGCAGTATTTTGTAGAGGAATTGGAAAAAATATGGAACACCTAAAACACAACACATTACCATGACTTATACGGTGTAGGAAAACGGTTGGCATTCAAAACAGCTTCCAGTCGTTTCGGAATGGATAAATACGGGTGGTATATGGTTTTCAAGGGGATCGTATAGCATTCTTCCTGCAATACAGTGGCAAATCCAGGTAACAGTGAAGAAGGTGGATAGCGATCACGTATCCTACTCTCCAAAGAAGACGACAAAAGTCCAATAATATTAAGTTCTGGTGATTGCGGTGGCCATGGGAAGTGTGAAAATTAATCCTCGTGCTCACAGAACCAATGCTGGACACTGCGAGCTGCGTGAAGAGCGACGGTGTCGTTTTGGGACACAGCATCACCACTGGGGAACAATCATTATACCATGGGAAGGATCTGATCAACCGAAATGGTCACATAGTCCATGGCAGTAATGCGACCTTACAGAGTAACCATGGAATACCACGAGGTTGTTGTTGTTGTTGTTGTTGTGGTGGTGGTGGTCTTCGGTACAGAGGCTGGTTCGATGCAGCTCTACATCTACATCTACATTTATACTCCGCAAGCCACCCAACGGTGTGTGGCGGGGAGCACTTTACGTGCCACTGTCATTACCTCCCTTTCCTGTTCCAGTCGCGTATGGTTCGCGGGAAGAACGACTGCCGGAAATCCTCCGTGCGCGCTCGAATCTCTCTAATTTTATATTCGTGGTCTCCTCGGGAGGTATAAGTAGGGGGAAGCAATATATTCGACACCTCATCCAGAAACGCACCCTCTCGAAACCTGGACAGCAAGCTACACCGCGACGCAGAGCGCCTCTCTTGCAGAATCTGCCGCTTGAGTTTGCTAAACATCTCCGTAACGCTATCACGCTTACCAAATAACCCTGTGACGAAACGCGCCGCTCTTCTTTGGATCTTCTTTATCTCCTCTGTCAACCCTACCTGGTACGGATCCCACACTGATGAGCAATACGCAAGTATAGGTTGAACGAGTGTTTTGTAAGCCACCTCCTTTGTTGATGGACTACATTTTCTAAGGACTCTCCCAATGAATCTCAACCTGGTTCCCGCCTTACCAACAATTAATTTTATATGATCATTCCACTTCAAATCGTTCCGCACGCATACTCCCAGATATTTTACATAAGTAACTGCTACAAGTGTTTGTTCCGCTATCATATAATCATACAATAAAGGATCCTTCTTTCTATGTATTCGCAATACATTCCATTTGTCTATGTTAATGGTCAGTTGCCACTCCTTGCACCAAGTGCCTATCCACTGCGGATCTTCTTGCCTTTCGCTGCAATTTTCTAATGCTGCAACTTCTCTGTATACTACAGCATCATCCGCGAAAAGCCGCATGGAACTTCCGACACTATCTACTAGGTCATTTATATATATTGTGAAAAGCAATGGTCCCACAACACTCACCTGTGGCACGCCAGAGGTTACTTTAGCGTCTGTAGGCGTCTCCCCATTGAGAACAACATGCTGTGGTCTGTTTGCTAAAAACTCTTCAATCCAGCCACACAGTTTGTCTGATATTAAGTAGGCTCTTACTTTGTATATCAGGCAACAGTGCGGAACTGTATCGAGCGCCTTCCGGAAGACAAGGAAAATGACATCTACCTGGGAGCCTGTATCTAATATTTTCTGGGTCTCATGAACAAATAAAGCAAGTTGGGTCTCACACGATCGCTGTTTCCGGAGTCCATGTTGATTCTTACAGAGTAGATTCTGGGTTTCCAGAAACGACATGATACGCGATCAAAAAACATGTTCTAAAATTCTACAACAGATCGACGTCAGAGATATAGGTCTATAGTTTTGCGCATCTGCTCGACGACCCTTCTTGAAGACTGGGACTACCTGTGCTCTTTTCCAATCATTTGGAACCTTCCGTTCCTCTAGAGACTTGCGGTACATGGCTGTTAGAAGGGGGCAAGTTCTTTCGCGTACTCTGTGTAGAATCGAATTGGTATCCCGTCTATCCTGTGCAAGCTTCTTCGTCTCCGAGTAACTACTGAAACCTACGTCCTTCTGAATCTGCTTACAAGGGAACCTGCCCATTGCACCCCCCTCAGATTTAGTTATAAGTTGGCACAGTAGATAGGCCTTGAAAAACTGAACACGGATCAATCAAGAAAAAAGGAAGAAGTTGTGTGGAACTATGAAAAAAAATAAGCAAAGTATACAAACTGAGTAGTCCATGCACAACATAGGCAACATCAAGGATAGTGTGAACTCAGGAGCGCCGTGGTCCCGTGGTTAGCGTGAGCAGCTGCTGAACGAGAGGTCCTTGGTTTAAGTCTACCCTCAAGTGAAAAGTTTAATTTTTTGTATTTTCAGACAATTATCAAAGTTCAGGCACTCACACATAATCAACTTCGCTCTCCAAAATTCCAGGCCATGTTCAGATTTGCTTGGACATATACAGGATTTGACGGTCTACACACGGGAAAATTTGAAAACGTTAAAAACATATGTTTTGACAGAGCACAGGGGCCTGCCAGAGTGGCCGAGCGGTTCTAGCCGGCACGATAGCTCAGCGTGTTTGGTCAGAGAGCCGGTTGGCCTCTGTAATACAAAACTGAGTGGAAGGATCAACCACCGAACTTGAACAGGATGTCTTGCGACGTCCGCAACTACCAAACACAACGATCAATAACGAACAAAATGTACGGTCGCAGGTTCGAATCCTTCCTCGGATATGGATGTGTGTGATGTCCTTAGGTTAGTTACGTTTAAGTAGTTCTAAGTTCTAGGGGACTGATGACCTCAGAAGTTAAGTCCCATAGTGCTCAGAGCCATTTGAACCATTTTTTGTTTTTTAGAGAGCACAGGGAAAACTGTGCGACTGTGAAACTGTTGCATTCATTTGTAGCAGTTTATGTGACAAACTCTTATGTTTTCATCACTTTTTTGGGAGTGATTATCACATCCACAAGAAAACCTAAATCGGGCAAGGTAGAAGAATCCTTTTACCCATTCGACAAGTGTACAAGTTAGGTGGGTCGACAACATATTCCTTCATGTGACGCACATGCCGTCACCAGTGTCGTATAGAATATATCAGACGTGTTTTCCTGTGGAGGAACCAGTTGACCTATGACCTTGCGATCAAATGTTTTCGGTTCCCATTGGAGAGGCACGTCCTTTCGTCTACTAATCGCACGGTTTTGCGGTGCGGTCGGAAAACACAGACACTAAACTTATTACAGTGAACAGAGACGTCAATGAACGAACGGACAGATCATATCTTTGCGAAAATAAAGAAAGTAAAATGTTCATTCGGGGGAAAACTTGAACCAAGGACCTCTCGCTCCGCAGCTACTCACGCTAACCACGGGACCACGACGCTGCTGAACTCAGATTTTCCTGAATGTTGCCTGTGTTGCGCATGGACTACTCAGTTTGTATATTTTATTAATTTTTTTCATAGTTCCATACAACTTCTTCCTGTTTTCTCGATTGATATGTGTTCAGTTTTTCAAGGCCTATCCACTGTGCCAACCTATAACTAAATCTGAGGGGGGTGCGATGGGGAGGTTCCCTTGTTAGTGAATTCATCTCTTGGTCTTCCTCTTCGATTTTACCCCCCTTCATCCCTCCAATACTAAACTGGTGATCCCTTGATGCCTCAGAACGTCTCCTACAAACCGATTCCTTCTTCCAGTCAAGTTGTGCCACAAATTCCTCTTCTCCCCAATTCTACGCAGTACCTTCGCATTTAGTTACGTGATGTACCCATCTAATCCTCAGCATTCTTCTGTAGCGCCACATTTCGAAAGCTTCTATTCTCTTCTTCTCTAAACTATTTATCGTCCATTTTCCACTTCCATACGTGACCTCACTCCATACAAATACTTTCAGAAAAGACTTCCTGACACTTATATCTATACTCGATATTAGCAAATTTCTCTTATCCAGAAACGCTTACCTTGCTATCACCATCCTCCATTTAATATCCTTTCTACCTCGCCAACCCAGGTTTTTTTGCTCCCCAAATAGCAAAACTCATTTACTACTCTGTCTTATTTCTTAATATAATTACTTCAGTATTCTTTCTTTTTTTCGCTTACGCCATAGTCGCGCAGTGATCGCAGGGACGGCGTGTTTATAACGGATTTGGCAGTGTTAGTGTTAGGGATGGCCGGATGCTCTTCCTGCCGCCACCCCATACCCCCCAGGATAGAGTCTGTGTACCCCAACTGTCTGCGTCTAGCGTATGTCGTGGAACAGTGCGGACGTGTTCCAAAGGTCTGCGACGCGTGTAACTGAGGTGGAACGTGGGGACCAGCCTGGTATTCACCTAGCGGGATGTGGAAAACCGCCCAAAAACCACATCCAGGCTGGCCGGCACACTGGCCCTCGTCGTTAATCCGGGTCCGGCGCGCCTACCCGAGTCCAGGTAGCAGCGCGTTAGCGAACTCGGCTATCCTGGCGGGTCATTCTAATTACTTCAGTATCACCTCATTTAATTAGACTACATTCTATTATCCTCGGTTTGCTTTTGTTTTGTTCATTGAACCCTCTGCCAGGCACTTTATTAAGAACAGCAGAGTAATCACAAAGATGCAGATGTTGATATGGGTGCCGAAATCGTCACCAAACCCACGCCATATTTAACTCTTGGGACCTAAACTCGACCAGAGGTTGGAAACAGTGTCCAACAAGACTCATACGTCCAAATTACACTCTCCCATTACTTCATGGCCTAGGATTTATGGCTTCAGCGCCACATATTCCTTTTACGGGTATTTGCATCACTAACGAGTGGTATTGGAATTCCAGCTCTTCTTGCAATTCCACACTTCGTCTTGTTTATTGGCTGGTTGTTGTTGTTGTGGCCTTCAGTCCACAGACTGGTTTGATGCAGCTCTCCATGCTACTCTATCCTGTGCAAGCTTCTTCATCTCCCAATATCTACTGTAACCTACATCCTTCTGAATCTGTTCAGTGTATCCATCTCTTGGTCTCCCTCTGCGATTTTTACCCTCCACGCTGCCCTTCAATACTAAATTGGTCATCCCTTGGTGCCTCAGAATATGCCCTAGCAATCGATCCCTTTTTCTAGACAAGTTGTGCCACAAATTTCTCTTCTCTCCAATTCTATTCAATACCTCCTCATTAGTTATGCGATTTACCCATCTAATCTTCAGCATTCTTCTGTAGCACCACATTTCGAAAGCTTCTACTCTTTTGTTCTCTAAGCTATTTATTGTCCATGTTTCACTTCCATACCTGGCTGGTAGGACTGGCGAATGGGAAATTCAGTTCTGCAAAGACTTTTGCAGCTGTCATAAAAATCTTCTTGAATGACCGTCTGTCACGATCACTCGGCACACACTTTCGTCCGCGTTGTGATTAAGCGGATGACATTTTCCCGCTTTCCCCATATGTGGTCTCGGTGTCTCTTGAAACATTAAACACTTCGGCTCCCTCGGAAGCATCCATCTTATGAGCACCAAGAATTCGTCCGTGTTCGAATTTAGTTACCCTCGACGCCATGCACTCATAATTACAAAGAACACTGTTTTGACCCGACTGACACTTGTAACGTATTGAGGACATGGCACAGGTACCGCTCGTGGCCAAACACAACAGCGCAGCCTACAGACTTGGCTAGCGTCTTCACTTGCGTTCAAGCACGCATTTCTCGCGCTATTTCCATATTTTTTCCAACCCGTATATGTCAAATGTTGAAATGTGTGTGAAATCTTATGGGACTTAACTGCTAAGGTCATCAGTCCCTAAGCTTACACACTACTTAACCTATAGTATCCTAAGGACAAACACACACACACCCATGCCCGAGGGAGGACTCGAACCTCATCTACATCTACATCTACATGATTACTCTGCAATTCACATATAAGTGCTTGGCAGAGGGTTCATCGAACCACAATCATACTATCTCTCTACCATTCCACTCCCGAACAGCGCGCGGGAAAAACGAACACCTAAACCTTCCTGTTCGAGCTCTGATTTCTCTTATTTTATTTTGATGATCACTCCTACCTATGTAGGTTGGGCTCAACAAAATATTTTCGCATTCGGAAGAGAAAATTGGTGGCTGAAATTTCGTAAATATATCTCGCGGCGACGAAAAACGTCTTTGCTGTAATGACTTCCATCCCAACTCGCGTATCATATCTGCCACACTCTCTCCCCTATTACGTGATAATACAAAACGAGCTACCCTTTTTTGCACCCTTTCGATGTCCTCCGTCAATCCCACCTGGTAAGGATCCCACACCGCGAAGCAATATTCTAACAGAGGACGAACGAGTGTAGTGTAAGCTGTCTCTTTAGTGGACTTGTTGCATCTTCTAAGTGTCCTGCCAATGAAACGCAACCTTTGGCTCGCCTTCCCCACAATATTATCTATGTGGTCTTTCCAACTGAAGTTGTTCGTAATTTTAACACCCAGGTGCTTAGTTGAGTTGACAGCCTTGAGAATTGTACTATTTATCGAGTAATCGAATTCCAACGGATTTCTTTTGGAACTCATGTGGATCACCTCACACCTTTCGTTATTTAGCGTCAACTGCCACTTGCCACACCATACCGCAATCTTTTCTAAATCGCTTTGCAACTGATACTGATCTTCGGATGACCTTACTAGACGGTAAATTACAGCATCATCTGCGAACAACCTAAGAGAGCTGCTCAGATTGTCACCCAGGTCATTTATATAGATCAGGAACAGCAGAGGTCCGAGGACGCTTCCCTGGGGAACACCTGATATCACTTCAGTTCTACTCGATGATTTGCCGTCTATTACTAAGAACTGCGACCTTCCTCACAGGAAATCACGAATCCAGTCGCGCAACTGAGACGATACCCCATAGGCCCGCAGCTTGATTAGAAGTCGCTTGTGAGGAACGGTGTCAAAAGCTTTCCGGACATCTAAAAATACGGAATCAACTTGAGATCCCCTTTCGATAGCGGCTAGCTGCGTTGCACAAGAACGATCAGCCCCACAGTCCATGACTGCAGCACCTCAGACCGCTTGCCTAAACCCGCGCGGCCCGTGTATGTCCACGATAAAACAAATACTGGAAGGAAGTAACTGCAAGTCACGTTAGCTGCAGCCTTTCCAAGGTAGCAATACGACGTTTACATCTTGACGCTTACCTCAGTATCCAGTAAGTTTACATCACACCGTCTCAAATAGCAGTACTCGTATTTTTTTTAGTTCATACATTTTTTGTCGTGACCATTAGCGTTGTTAGTGCCACCTGCACTTTATCGCCAGTTAAGTCTGTGAGTGCTGTATAGACAAACCCGATTTATCCATCTTCATGTTTTACTTCAAATACTGGATTAATATTATTTAAGTATAGGGCCGGCCGGAGTGGCCGAGCGGTTAAAGGCGCTACAGTCTGTAACCGCACGACCGCTACGGTCGCAGGTTCGAATCCTGCCTCGGGCATGGATGTGTGTGATGTCCTTAGGTTAGTTAGGTTTAAGTAGTTCTAAGTTCTAGGGGACTTATGACCACAGCAGTTGAGTCCCATAGTGCTCAGAGCCATTTGAACCATTTAAGTATAATTTCAAGTAAGGAAATTATGGGGACTACGTAAGAGAATGCAATCTCTGGATTCAGCTCATTTGGCAAAAATTTTTGTCATTTATACTCATTTTCTGAATATTTCCGAAACATCTGCTAACTTTAAAAATGATGATGATGTATTGAAACATTTGCGCACGTTGTTATTCTGAGATATTACAAGGTAGCCCTCGGAAGGAAAAAGGAAGGGTACAGTTTAACTTCCCATCTACATCGATGTCGAATCATTATCTCAGATTCGTCGAATAAGAGTGGAAAATTCGCCCATGGCCTCGTTTAGGGGTTCAAAATGGTTCAAATGGCTCTGAGCACTATGGGACTTAACATCTGAGGTCATCAGTCCCCTAGAACTTAGAACTACTTAAACCTAACTAGCGTAAGGACATCACACACATCCATGACCGAGGCATGATTCGAACCTGCGACCGTTGCGATCGCGCGGTTCCAGACTGAAGCGCCTAGAACCGCTCGGCCACATCGGTCGGCTAGTTTAGGGGTTTGGAGCATTCAAGTTATTTAGAAAACAGCGGAAAACCGTAATATGGGACGCTAGACTAGGTTTTTCTTAAGTTTCAGCCCTCACGAAAATGAATCGTGTTTGTCAGTCCCATCGACTATTAGCTCGGTGACATCTTTCTCATAAAAGCGTTGCGAATATGACACTGAAAAAAAAATTACAGGTTACTGACAATATTTTTACTGCCTATTGCCAATGGAGCTATATTCAGTGTTAGTGAAAGTGTACAAAGCGTCTTACCGTCCTTTTAAACCACTTAATAAATGGGCGCTGTATTTCTGCTGAGGGAGATGCATGATAATGACGTCCCAAAACTGCAGATACAAAGGAAAATAATGGGAACGATTACAGCATGTCATTAGAGGAGGATGTAATAGGTAACTTCATAGGCATGTCAAAATAAGAATGCTGGTGACCCTGTACCAACGAAGAATAATCGTGAATGCTACACAAGTCCTTAGAAACAACTGAATATAAAAATACACAAGAAGAGGTCCGAACTTTTTTAAATAATCTTCTTTTTTCAGGACAATGCACTTTCAGACTTTAGTACGTTGGTAACGGGAAATGCAAGGGGTTAAAAATATATTGTTTGAATATCCGCTCATTTCATCATATTTGGCGCCTTCTGACTTAATTCTATAGCGTTATCTCATATAATGTCTGACTGAAAACATTTTGATTCATCTGAAACTCTGTGTGAGCCGTAGATGGTTATTTCTCACGCCTTCCGGAATCCCACTTCACGGATGGAAACTAATCACCGGAAAAGTTGCACATAGTGCTTTAACCTGAGAGGGGACTTAATCACAAAAAAGCTCGTTTTTGACACACAGACGTGTGATTCACAACCAAGTCGTAAACCTTTTGTTTTATTGTCGCAGTTTTATTAGAGGCTGGTTTCCTGTATTTAAGAGTCTGGCTTCGCTATCTGCCTCATCCGTGGCTAAATTAAGTGCACCAGACAAAAAAATTAGTCACCTATAGAGAAATAATTACAAGTATCATGTAATACAGTGTAATTCCATCCTTGGACTTGAAAACAACCCGGATTCGCTTAGGAAGAGTGTCCACATAGGTTTACATGTACGATGCATCCCGGTTAAGCCATGCGCTGAGGATATGTTCGCGCATCTCCAACAAACTGCGGGATACTGGTGTCGGCGTTTTATCCACTGTCCGAACACCTCCCACAGGTTTTCTTTGGGGTTCAACTCGAGCGATTTTGTGGGCCTGTCAAGATTTAATACGGAGGGGGACAGTTCGGAAAACCAGTCCATATTCTTACAACCCACTGAACATTGTTATAGGAGCCTTTATGAGCCTGTGTAAGAAATGGCCTGTTGCAATGTGACCGACTCCAAATGTTCATTGCATGCATCCTGCTCCTAATTTTTCTTTGGTTTCCATTACTGCTTGCCAAGTGTAAATATTGAATGACATCGAGGATAAGCTGCAACCCTGTGTCACTCCCTTGTCAACCTCTGCTTAGTTTTCATGCCCCTCGACTCTTACAACTGCCGCCTGGTTTCTGTACGATTTGAAAATATCCTTTCCCTCCCTGTATTTTACCTCTGCTACCTTCAGAATTTCAAAGAGAGTATTCCAGTCAACATTGTCAAAAGCTTTCTCTAAGTCTACCAATTCTATAAACGTAGGTTTTCCTTTCCTTAAACAGTCTTATAAGTCGTAGGGTCGTACTGTCTGGCGTGTGACCACATGTCTTCGGAATCCAAACTGTTGTCAGCTTCTACCACTTTTTTCATTCGTCTGTAAACAATTCGTGTTAGTATTTTGCAACCATAAGCTATTAAACCGATAGTTCGATAATAATAATAATAATAATTGCATGAAGTTCCTAATGCAATGTTCTCTAGTTAACTGGTGCAGATGGACCTTCGTACACTTCCAGCAGCAATTCTTGTCGGGTTTGAAAGCGATTTTGATTCACAAACGTGAAACGCGTCTCCGTTCCCTTTCAGTCGGGATCTTTTTGCAACCACAGTTGTGACATCATGTTTCGCGGCCACGTGTGTACCATCACTGCTTGGCCGGCCGGAGTCGCCGTACGGTTCTAGGCGCTACAGTCTGGAGCCGAGCGACCGCTACGGTCGCAGGTTCGAATCCTGCCTCGGACATGGATGTGTGTGATGTCCTTAGTTTAGTTAGGTTTAATTAGTTCTAAGTTCTAGGCGACTGATGACCTCCGAAGTTAAGTCGCATAGTGCTGAGAGCCATTTGAACCATTTGAACCATGTTGAAGAGTTGGCAGTGAAACACCACCAAATCCAGCAACTCCATACACCGTATGGCTATGGCCACGTAAAAACACGATTGCCCAATTTTGACACTATGTCACATCCTTACATTTACCCATGTTTAGGTACAATGTCCGCTTGAAACATAAATGTCACACTGACCGCTACTGTGTCATGCTCACGTGGAGGTCGAACGGTTGAGCATGTGACACGACTGCTGCGCCATTGGTAAATGCTTAACGATTCATCTGTGCGTGCACGCAGGGGTGACTAATTTTTTTGTCCGGTAAGCTAATGTACACTAATGGCAATTAAAATTGCTACACCGCGAAGATGACGTGCTACAGACGCAAAAATTAACTGACATGAACAAGATGCTGTGATATCCAAATGATTAGCTTTTCAGATCATTCACACAAGGTTGGCGCCGGTGGTGACACGTACAACGTGCTGAAACGAGGAAAGTTGCCAACCGATTTCTCATACACAAACAGCAGTTCACCGGCGTTGCCTGGTGAAACGTTGTTGTGATGCCTCGTGTAAGGAGGAGAAATGCGTACCATCACGTTTCCGACTTTGATAAAGGTCGGATTGTAGCCTATCGCGATTGCGGTTTATCGTATCGCGGCATTGCAGCTCGCGTTGGTCGAGATCCAATGACTGTTAGCAGAATATGGAATCGGTGGTTTCAGGAGGATAATATGGAATGCCGTGCTGGATACCAACGAACTCGTATTACTAGCAGTCCAGATGACAGGCATCTTATCCGCATGGCTGTAACGGATCGTGCAGCCACGTCTCGATCCCTGAGTCAACAGATGGGGACATTTGCAAGACAATAACCATCTGCACGAACAGTTCGACGACGTTTGCAGCAGCATGGACCATCAGGTCGGAGACCATGGTTGCGGTTACCCATGACGCTGCATCACAGACAGGTACTGTCTCAACGACGAACCTGCGTGTACGAATGGCAAAACGTCTTTTTTTTTCGGATGAACCCAGGTTCTGTTTACAGCATCATGATGGTCGCATCCGTGTTTGGAGACATCGCGGTGAACGCACATTGGAAGCGTGTATTCGTCATCGCCATACTGGCGTATCACTCGGCGTGATAGTATGGGGTACCATTGGTTACACGTCTCGGTCACCTCTTGTTCGCACTGACGGCACTTCGAACAGTGGACGTTACATTTCAGATGTGTTACGACCCGTGGCTCTACCCATCATCGATCCCTGCGAAACCTACATTTCAGCAGGATAATGCACGAGAGCATGTTTCAGGTCCAGTACGGGCCTTTCTGGATACAGAAAATGTTCGATTGCTGTCCTGGCCAGCACATTCTCCAGATCTCTCACCAATTGAAAATGTCTGGTCAATGGTGGTCGAGCAACTGGCTCGTCACAATACGGCAGTCACTACTCTTGATGAACTGTGGTATTGTGATGAAACAGCATGAGCGACTGTACCTGTACAAGCCATCCAAGCTCTGTTTGACTCAATACCAAGGCGTATCGAGGCCGTTATTACGGCCAGAGGTGGTTGTTCTGGGTACTGATTTCTCAGGATCTATGCACCCAAATTGCGTGAAAATGTAATCACATGTCAGTTCTAGTATAATATATTTGTCCAATGAATACCCATTTATCATCTGTATTTCTTCTTGGTGTAGCAATTTTAATGACCAGTAGTATAGAATGTTATTTCAGAGATATATTTCATTCAGAATAGCCGTTCTCGTACTTTAGACGTCTTACCTTAACCCGTTGAGTATAATACTGGATGTGTGATGTAATACTGGATGTCTCGTGACGTCGATAATACCCTATTGCCTTAAGATACGAGGGTTACGCATAAAGTTTTAATTATTACCTGTAATAAATAAAGTTAAATAATTATCTATCCGTATGTTTGCAGGTAGGTTTCTGCAGTCCAGGTAGACATCTCCACTGTATTAATGGACAACGCCATTGTACTAGGATTCCAGAAATGTACCTGCGAACAAGAAAAAAATGCAATTAAACAACTTTTTTTTCGGGATATTACTTAAAACTGTACGACTAACCGTCGTAGTTTTTACTTATTTGAGTGACGCTGTAAGCCGCATTCTTCTATTAGCAGATCTGCTTCCTTCTGCCGGGTGGTGGGATTGCAGTGCTGGTTTCCGAAGCAGAAGGTTTGCCCGAGGCGCGCACCAGTAACACGATCACGACCAGTGGCGATATCGCAGGGCGTGCCTCGTGTTTGGGCAAGCGTGTACGCACCCGCGAATCTTACGAAGCACCACATCTGTCCAGCGCGCCGCAAAATCCCTGCATGTTGAGGAGATTCCAAAGCAACGACCTGTCCATCCTGATACATATATCTACCTTATATCGTATTCCGCAGCAAATCGAGGTGTCTGCTCGTGACACGTAGCTTTGGAATACAGATTCTGCTGCTGTACAGTCGCTGCAAAGGCTACTAAAACAGTGCTCACCCTTTGCTGGTAACGGTCGTGCAGTAGTCACTAGTGACTGTGGCACACGTCAATAAATTACCTACCTATAAGGAATTATATTTCACACTGTAGTACGTTAGTGTACTCGTGCCGGTGCATTTTGAGAGCCGTTGCAATTACTAGAGAGACTTGATGTGTAACTGCGCGTAATGCATGCTGGTTGCTGTTCCCCTACATTGTATTTGCTTTGTAACAACATGCAGCATCCTTCCGATAACTTCTACACTGGCTTTCCACAGTGGTAGACTGCTGTTTTTGACACTACTGAGGTAGCGCAGTGTTTCAAGACACTTGACTCCTCTTCTGCGGAGTTACGACCCTACACGGCCATAGTGTCATACGTTTCCCGTGGATTGCCTGAAACGTTGCAGGTGAATGTAAGGCCACTGCAAATTTTCTTCCCGTATCTTAATGAATTCTGTGCTCACAGTACGTTCAACGTCGATCGTTTCCTATTTTCGGTGCCTCAGCTGTCGTATTATTAAGTGACACCAGAGGAAGAAAGTAGAAAGCCAATAAAATACAACAGACTCCAAAAATATGTTTGGTCTTGTCGACATGAGTGTTCAGTTCAAAGCTTTTTCCTTCTTTCTTGCCGGCCGTTGTGACCGAGCGGTTCTAGGCGCTTCAGTCCGGAACCGCGCTGCTGCTACGGTCGCATTTTCGAATCTTGCCTCGGTCATGGATGTGTGCGATGTCCTTAGGTTAGTTAGGTTTAAGTAGTTTTAAGTCTAGGGGACGGATGACCTTATATGTTAAGTCCCATAGTGCTTAGAGCCATTTTTTTTCAACCTTCTTTCTTGTACATCTCTACTGAAGGTATTCTGATAACCCTCAGCGTATCTAAGTGAAACAAGAATAATATAGTCGTGTCATTCATATTCATCTCTCTCAGTTCCTTATCACATCAAAATTATGAAATAAATTGTAAACACTTAAAGAAAAGATTTGCTCAACTAATTCCTTTTTCAGACCCTACAATGAAGGCATCGTGCATAAGCTTGTGCGTTGAAAGCGTTTAATTCCTATAAAACAGAAGTCAGAATATTTGAGTCTCAGTTTTTGAAGTATGTCGTCAGAGAGACTATTAGAATTCTGAAGTTGTTGGACAGACTGTGGCCTTTATTAAAATCCATAAAAGAACTTCTAAATTATGTTCTGCATTTTGATAAACCTAATAATGCATCGAAATACACTGTACTAATACTCTTATTCTCTTCTGTTCCTGCAGAATGGACTTTATGTCATATCTGAACTGAGATTCGACTCTTTAACAAAATACATGTATAACCAGGGTACGTATAATGGGTATAAGTACAGATATTTCTATTGGTCACTGAGAACAGTGTATTGGACAACATTACATTAGTATCTACGTTATCTGCAGACTAGTAATTATAGCAAATACAAATGGTATGTTTTTAGGTTGGTTAGTACCTCCAAGTACATGTGGCAAGAGAAAGCCATTAACGCTTATAATCCCCAGTGCAGCAGTTCAGTTGTTGAAGTGTGGACGCGTGGACGCAAAATGGTTAGTCTATACTAACAGGGGTAGTCCACATAGTGGTGCAGTTATGACCGTGCAGAAAACGTCATGTTGTAGAGTTTGCGACTTATTTAAGGGAAGATATTTCAGCGCACAGAAAACATCGAACTCACTGATGTATTTACATATTAAGGTATCACATATAGAAATGTTTGCACCTACGACTGTTACACTCTCTACAGTTTGTACTGTCTGTAATAGTAGCAAGTTAGGAAAAACTTCTATGTTTGGTTTTACTTGCTCACATTGTACATGCAGACCAACTGCAAGTCCCTGGAACAACTGAAAGCAATGACTGAATAATGCGAAAGCATCTGAAACCAAATAAAATCATAAAAAAATTATTGCTATACTTTGGCGTCTTTGACTGAAGGTCTTCATAACACACACCAGTTGTACAGCATATAACAGATTCTGGAAGTGTATCATGAAAATCGGCGTATATTTACACTCGTCTGCGGCCAATCGGCAATCATAGTAGATACTGCCAGGTGGGTACCAACTCCAACAATAAAGCCGCCTAAACTGTTGCGAGCCAGTGTCCAGGATCACTAAAACCAAACTCCACGCGAACATACTTTGAAGGCCCCACGTTACCGACCGGCCGCCGTGTCATCCTCATCCACAGGTGTCACTGGATGCGGATATGGAGGGGCATGTAGTCAGAACAACCACCTCCCCGCCCTATGTGAGTTTACGAGAACGACCCAGGATCACACTATGGCAATAAATATTTACTTCCACGTGTTCCATTTGAATATGAGCCTGAAAAGGTTGGGAATCTAGTTTGTGGGAATAAACGACTCTTTCAGAAAAGTCACTGGTTGCAAGTTTCTGCATTATATTCTCGAGTTCTGAAACATGCGTAATGGATAAGCGTAACCATCAACACCCATAGTGATCTACGGCTGGCTGTTACTCACTACAGGGCACTACAAAACGAAGTCCACATTAACTATATCGCAGCTAATGGTTTTAGATGTTTAAATTGAAATTTTTTTCACACATTTTAAAGCGGCGCCAACAGATTGTTCCAGAATTTCATTTGCTGGCGTTGCAAGCAGGATCCGGGTATCAGTGCATCAGAAAGTGCAGAGAAAACTTAACTTGACCATTAGGAGTGGCATTCACGAAAAAGCTGAAAATGTAACTAAAACAAATGATTATACTTGATATAAATACGTCCTTTACGAAGCCATAAAAAGGCGTATGAAAAGGGTGGTGAAAAGCAGTCTGAAAAGCTTGTGAGGGTGTTGCACGGGAGGTGGTGGTGAGAAATAAATTCGATACGTAGCATCATTTCCGAGTTACGTCTTAAAAATTATTTCTCAGTACAGTCTCCCCTCCTCACCCTTACAAGCTTTTCAGACTGTTTCTGACCACCCTGTGAAGTATGTAGCATCCAAAATAAATCGTCGTGCGTACTCAAGAGAAAGGTGCAGTCAGAAGCCCCTGCTGCTTTCCTCTCGCGTGGAACGCGCTGGCACAGCTGAGAAACTCTACACTCGTTTCCGAGAGTGCGGTGATTAGAATCACAATCACGTCGTGCCCATCTACCTTTCCCGTTGTTTGCCTAAATCACTCCAAACGAATACCGCAACGGCCCTAAGCTCGCGTTGATTACTTAAACGATTCTAAAAGCGAGGCAGATATAATCTTCGCCCTGTAGGCTACAAGTAAAACATTACACTAAATCTGTTTCAATTATGCGCGAAGTTAAAAAGCGTTGTAATTAAATTTGTGAGAAATTATTTCTTGAAATAAAAAATGCGTTTGCAACCTTAATCTGAAACCATCAATTTCAACATTACGCTAGCTGCCCCAGGAGGAATAGTATATAGTCAGTAGACAATGCTATGGAAATTATGAATGTCAGTAGACAGTGCTATGGAAATTACGTACAGTTGCCTAATTTTCAGAGCTTGTGGGAATAAAAATCTACAAGTCGCTTACAGTTGTTATACAAGTAAACACTCTTGAGTTTAAGATTTGATTCAAAGAACACTACATTTCTAAGCTGATTATGTGTGGTGGCACAAATACTTAAGACACTGTATCTTATACAATAAAGTTCTGCATGTACAGCAGACCAATTACGATTTAGCATTACGAACAGTCCGTCCTTATAAAAGTACCCCTAAAGAATTTACGCTTAATGCTGTGAGTAAATCCGAAAAGTGTACTGAAATCGGCGGTGCGATATTTCCTGTAAATTGTATCTTACATATGAAATTGTACATGTATCTTCCCCCACAAAACTGTTCAGATCAATTATTTGTGCACTTGCTACCATTGTGAACTTTCTTTTACATATTAAATTTAAGCCGCTCAACTCTACAGACAAAAGAAATTTTCCACGTGGCTACATGGCCATTTTTAAGGGTGAAACTGCACGTACTACCGTCTACTGAAATATTTACTTCTTCAGGAAACACAAAGCACTTTGTGCCTTGATGCCACTTTTCTTCCTATTTCTATAAGTGAAGCTGTGGTAGTAATTAACATATTCCTATTTTTTGACACGGTCCAGATTCAGTTGCCCAACCAAGCGAGGCGCCGCGGTGGTTAGCACACTGGAATCGCCTTTAGAAACACAACGGTTCAAATCCCTGATCGGCCAATCCAGAGTTATGTTTGCCGTGATTTCCCTAAATCGGATAAGAGAAATACAGAAGCGCTTCAAAAAACGTTCAAATGTGTGTGAAATCTTATGGGACTTGACTGCTAAGGTCATCAGTCCCTAAGCTTATACAGTACTTAACCTAAATTATCCTAAGGACAAACACACACACCCATGCCTGAGGGAGCACTCGAACCTCCGCCGGGACCAGCCGCACAGTCCATGACTGCAGCGCCTTATTTTTTTTTTTTTTTTTTTCTCGACCGTCAAGGAGTCAAGGAGTCGTGGATGGGATGTTAAGGGGAAATCTTTTGTGGAAATTTTTATTTATTTATTTATTTATTTATTTATTTATTGTTATTTACTGTTTTTAATATATTCTTACTTTGGGTTTACTTTATACCACAACAAAAACAAATGTACCTAGCACCGCATCGTGCTCTGAGTAAACAAAACAATATCTCGGCACGTTCCTATACCGATGTGATGTATATGGGGAAAACGAAAGAAAAAAGTGCTGCATACATGATGCAGAAGGATGTATCGCTACTCTCCTTACGCTTCATCATCCAGGCATCCAGGTACGTCTTCACGTATGTCGTATGTTGTTCCACCGAGAATCGAAATTAGTCTTGTCAGCTCACTCAGTGAGTGTCTTCTCCTACCTGTTGATGATCTAGATGCGTGTAGGGTCGCGTAGGGCACTCCGTAAGTAATTGGAGAAATACTGTCCGTATTTTGGGTTCCGTACGATCTTGTAATGACGTTCTTGTAGATAGTTCCAAAAGTCGAATACATCTTTAGGTCCATCGTGAAATAAGTAGTGTACCGCATGCGCACGGAGCCACGTGACTGCGTTGGCCTTGGTGAGCGGGAAATACTGTTGATCCGGAAATAGTAGAATCCGAGGTGTAATGTGTTCCGTAGTCACTCGTAGAAAATACGACCGAATTTGTCGCACCAAGCACCATACGTCTTCTGTCGCGCCACATGTGAGACGGTGTTCGTCCGTGTCTGGCATCCCGCAGTCTACACATAGAGGCGATTCCGCCATCTTTATCTTGTGGAGGCGTGAGCGGGTGATCTGTTTACCATTGACTGTGATGTACCATGTGGATCGGACGTCTGTGTCCAGCGTAACCGCGTGTATCGTCCGCCACACCACCTTCCAATTAACCTGAGGGCTTTTGGTCTCCACGATGAATCCTCAGACCGCTCGGCTAATCCCGGTCTGAGCGTGTTCGGTCTGAGGGTTATCTGCTCCCTGTAATAAAGAAATTGAGTTAATTGATCAACGACGAACTTTAACAGATGTCTTACGACATCCGCCCCGTGCAGATGCAACGAACGAAAACGTACAAAATTAGTTTTTTTTAAATCAAAATAAATAAAAAAAGCGTGTTTGGTCAGAGGGCTGCGAACGTGGCTAGCATTGCTGCCTCAGGATCACGGGGTCCCAGGTTCGATTCCCGGCCTGGTTGGAGATTTTTCTCTGCCCAGGAACTGGGTTTTGATGTTGTCCTCGCTATTTCTTCATCATCATTCGTAACAGTGGCTAGATTGAACTGTGTTAAAACTGGGACTTTGTATGGGCGCTGATGACTGCGTAGTAGAGCGCCCAACAATCCCGACATCCTCATCCTTTCAAAATGGTTCAAATGGCTCTGAGCACTATGGGACTTAACTACTGTGGTCATCAGTCCCCTAGAACTTAGAACTACTTAAACCTAAATAACCTAAGGACATCACACACATCCCCGCCCGAGGCAGGATTCGAACCTGCGACCGCAGCGGTCGCGCGGCTCCAGACTGCAGCGCCTAGAACCGCTTGGCCACTCTGGCCGGCCATCATCATCCTCATCCATAACGTTCCGAGTTGTCACCACCTGATTTTCATCTGTTTTCAAAACTTAAAGGACACCTTCGAAAACTTGACTTTGATAGTGATGAAGCGGTGCAGGCATATGTGAGGTTGTGGTTACGTCAACAAAATCGTTCGACAGTGACGGTATCGACTAAATGGTTTCTGTTGGGAGAAATGCGTTCGTTACCACGGTGACTATGTTCGAAATAAATATGTGGACATGAATAATAAAGATGGAGAATGTTAATAACGTTTGTTTTATTTAAAAAGTTTTCCGAATTTTCACGTGAAAAATTCGGATGCATTACTTTCAGCGAGCCTTGCACTATTCTGCCTACAGTTACTTTACACAATCAGCTGTACAAGCTGACTGACTTCTTAAAGCAGAAACATTTCGCAAGGCTTTTGTGAGTAAATGTGAAAAAAGGATGTGTACATCGCTAATGCAGTTTGTAGGTGCTCAAATGAGGATGCCCAGAACACAATAAATTACAAGTAATCTCCCAAGTGTTACTATGTTGGTCATCAGAGTAAGATGTAAATACCGACACATTATTCGAGGTTGCACCACGAGACTAATGGTCTTACATGCAGCACAAAGCTTTAAAAAATTATGTAAATGCACTACACTCACTCCAAATATACCACACCATCGTATTGCTCTAATGTAAACGTGTAATAGACACGTAAATGCGGCGAATATTCACTGAAAAATTGCTACACTACTAAATGTATGAGTATTAACCATAATCGCTCCGTTTACAGCGCTTCTCTACTGGCATAGAATGCATTGGTATTACGTAATAGTAAATAGATAGCCTTTGAAAGCGGACGCTATGCGACGTACGAGTTTATTCCGTGTCTTTTTCGATACCCACTAAAGACTTAAATTTTGCCAAAATTACTGACATGGTTTGTTTTTGTCCTGTTCTACAGGTAACGCTCCTAATTTGTATGCAAACTGTCCAACCGGTGCGAAAGCACTTTTATGTTTTTGCTCTTCGCTGCTCTCAAGCAAAATACAAACTGCTACTTGATCTCCCGCATTTCTGCCGCTCAGCGTTTTCAGTAACACGCAGTTGTGATGAGGGACATCACACAAACAAAATGGGTTGACAATTTATAATGATTTTTAATACAGTTTCATTGCTAAGGGATTCGTACGGCTGCATTGTTCACATAAATACGAAAAACGAAATGCAACACATACACATCACTTCTGACTGCTCGTATGTCCGCCCACGTATTGGTTCCCCTCCACAGTCACATCCCCCAAAGATACTGTTGCAAGCTCTCGCCTCACTAGCTTGCACGAAACGAAACGAAATTAGTTGTACAATATGTTACATCTGTGTATGGCTGAGGAATAAAAAGTATTTTGAGTTGTACGTTAGAAGTAATTGTTCCAATTTTCTACTTGTCGCGATAGTGATAATTTAATTCCGTTATTCTCTCAACCGCACATGTCTCAATCAAAATCTTTATGGCCATATTTCTGCGTAGGCTTTGTATGTCTGCGTGTCTGTGTTCCTGTGCGATCGATGAACAGTACCTAAAATTTCGTTTCTGTAATACTTTAGTTTCTAACCCCAATAATCCCTTCCATTTACTTTGTTATTTGTGTTTGCGGCCTGTTACGAATATCTTCGACATTTTCCCTCCCTCTTCACCCGATCTCAGATTTGAATGTCTACCACAATAATAAATTCGTTTACTTCCTCTCATACTTTTCTGTTCCCGACTGTATCGTGCAAGATCTTATACATGCGAGTCTAGTTCCATCCGTGGAATTACATCGAAATACAAGCACATTATTGGGGCGGCTTCCCGCGAGGGGGCGATGTGTTAGACGGCTCCGCAATTTAGGATATGGTTCATCCGCAGTTCCTTGATATCGGCCGCAAATCTCAGCCCGCAAACTGTGTAGCGAGTTATTTTCGGAACGCGTATACACTTAACGTCGAGCGGCGGAGAACAGGCATGTGCCATCCGGGGAAATACATAGCCGAGGCGGGGCAAGTAAATCAGCGCTAAGTGGCCACGGCTCCAGTATTGACGGAAACGGAAAGCCTCCACCCCATTTTCTGAGGCTTTCTCATGGTTTCCACCACGGCCGTGCCTCACAAAACACGAGGGGGGAATTTATTTTTACAGCAGCTACCAGCATTACATGCACTTTATCAGCCTCCGTATTTTACATTCATGGTGCTGCGAACAAGAGACGTATTGTTGACGTTATCCGGCGTCTTAGCCGCATGTTGACAGGACAGCCCCGACTGTCAGAATTCCGATGTCCAATATTGAAAGAGCCGTGTTTTTCTGCAGTAATACCATTTTTTCGATATTGAGCGACGCCGATGCTCCCGGCACCTCACTTTATTTCCCTGCTCTCCGATTTCCTTACGGGCTGCAGATAAAAGTAAAGCATCTTGCTGCTGCGGAACTTACTTTCCTGCTTGGATTTATATCTCCAGTAATCGACAAACGACGGCGCTCTCCTAACGCGATGAGTAATGTGTCTGCTAAGAAAAGAAAGGAAACCGTTCTCATTACACAAATTATAAATTAGAAAGAAAGTTGACGCTTTAGTCGTGAAGAAAAATTGCGGAGTCCTGTAACTGGGACTTGTTTATGAGTTCAGGATTTCCTACAAGCCTGCATTCCATTAATTTTCCTCAATACCCGAGATTAATTTTGCTTGGGAAAAAATCGTAGAGGCTGTTACTGGAAACCGACGTCGGCGACCCACTTTGCTCCAAAGCCGAAAGTCATCAACTTATACTTTCTAACTGCCCAACCTCCATAATGTGCGAAGGCACTTGCTACTGTCAAGAGGACTTATTTCCCCAGGACAAATATTCCTACTTGACACAGACACATCCAGAGGATTTCAGTGTACCGAGCTTGCAAATAATAATGATTTTTCTGTCAGTTGTAATATCGCAGACAAGAAGCACCTGTAAAATTATCTTCAGAACCCTTCTTTAAATAAGTTGCACACGAAACATTCAACTTTGTTTGAGTTCTCGAGCATTATTACGACGCATCACTGCTATTCCAATAGTCAAATAATAATAATAATAATAATAATAATCATGTTGTTGTTGTTATATGGTTTCCAGTCCCAAGACTGGTCTGATGCAGCTGTCCATGCTACTCTATCCTGTGCAAGCCTCCTCCTCTCTGAATAAATACTGCAACTTACACCCGTCTGAATCTACTTATTGTATTCATTTCTTGTTCTCTATCTATGATTTTTACCCCCCACGCTTCCGTCCAATACTAGATTGGTGATCCCTCGATGACTCCGAATGTGTCTTATCAACCGATCCATTCTTCTAGTCATGTTGTGCCACAAATTTCTTTTCTCCCCAGTTCTACTCAGTACCTCCTCATTAGTTATGTGATCTACCCACCTAACCTTCAGCATTTTTATATAGCACCAAATTTCATAAGCCTCTATTCTCTTCTTGTCTAAGCTGTTTATTGCCCATTTTTCACTTCCATACTACAATCCATATAAATACACACATCAAAAGAAGTTTTACATCACCTCAGTTCCGAGAGTTCCGGAACCTATAAGAAAAATGGAATAGAGATCAACATAAATATCATTTCCGCCCTTTTAATTGCTCATGAAGACCACGCATTGCATGTTGTACCACCATACAGCGAGACCTTCAGAGGTGGTGGTCCAGATTGCTGTAAACACTGGTACCTGTAATACCCAGTAGCACGTCCTCTTACATTGATGCATGCCTGTATTCGTCGTGGCATACTATCCACAAGTTCTCAAGGCACTGTTCGTCCAATTGTCCCACTCCTCAAAGGCGATTCGACGTAGATCCCTCAGAGTGGTTGGTGGGTCACGTCACCCATAAACAGCCCCTTTCAATCTATCCCAGGCATGTCGATAGGGTTAATGTCTGGATAACATGCTGGCCACTCTAGTGGAAGGAAGTCATTCACAAGATGTGCACAATGGATGCGCGAATTGTCGTCTACAAAGATGAATGCCTCGCCAATATGCTGCCGATATGGTTGCACTTCACGTATCGTACAGCCGTTACGGCGCCTTCCACGACCACCAGCGGCGTTGTCGGCCCCACATAATGCCAACCGAAAAAACCAGGGAACATCCACCTTGCAGCACCCGCTGGACAGTGTGTCTAAGGCGTTTAGCCTGACCGGGTTGCCTCTCAACACGTCTCCGACGATTGTCTGGTTCAAAGCATATGCGACACTCATCGGTGAGCAGAACGTGATGCCAATTCTGAGCGGTCCATTCGGCATGTTGTTGGGCCCATCTGTACCGCACTGCATGGTGTCGTGGTTGCAAAGATGGACCTAGCCATGGACGTCGGGAGTGAAGTTGTGCATCGTGCAGCCTACCGCATACAGTTTGAGTCGTAACACCACGTCTAGTAGCTGCACGAAAAGCATTATTCAGCACTGTGGCGTTGCTGTCAGGGTTTCTCCGAGCCATAATCCGTAGGTAGCGGTCATCCACTGCAGTAGTAGCCCTTGGGCGGCCTAAGCGAGGCATGTCAACGACAGTTCCTGTCTCTGTCTATCTCCTCCATGTCCGAACAACATCTCTTTGGTTCACTCCGAGACGCCTGGACACTTCTCATGTTGAGAGCCCATCCTGGCGGAAAGTAACAATGCGGAAACCGCGGTGTTGACCGTCCAGGCATGGTTGAACTACAGACAACACGAGCCGTGTACCTCCTTCCTGGTGGAATGACTGGAACTGATCGGCTGTCGGACCCTCTCCGTCTACCAGGCGCTGCTCACGCATGGTTGTTTACATCTTTGGGCGGGTTTAGTGACATCTCTGAGCAGACTGTCTCTGTGAAACAATATCCACAGTCAACGTGTATTTTCAGGAGTTCTGTTAACCGGGGTGATGCAAAACTTTTTTTTGATTTGTGTAGTTACAGAAAAGACTTCCCAACACTTAAATCTATATTCTATGTTAACAAATTTCTTTTCGTCAGGAACGCTTTGCTTGCCATTGCCAGTCTATATATTTTATCCTCTGTACGCCGGCCATCGTCAGTTACTTTATTGTCCATATGGCAAAATTCATCTGCTACTTTAAGTGTATTGTTTTCTAATCTAATTCTCTAAGCATCTTCATAATTAATTCTTCTACATTCCATCATCCTTGTTTTGCTTTTGTTGATGCTCGTCTTATAGCCTCCTTTTCCACCCCGTTAAATTACTCTTGCAAGTCCTTTGCTGTCTTTGACAGAGTTACAGTGTCATCGGTAAACCTCAAAGTTTTTATTTCTTCATTTCTTCTCCCTGGACTTTCATTCCTTCTACAAATTTTTCTTTACTTTCCTTTGCTGCTTGCTCATTGTACATATCGAATAACATCGGGGATAGGCTAAAACCCTGTGTCACTGTCTTCTCAATACTGCTTACTTTTTATGCCCCTAGACTCTTGCAAGTTCCATCTGATTTGTGTGCAAGTTTTAAATAGCCTTTCGCTCCCTGTATTTTACCCCTGCTACCTTCAGAATTTCAAAGAGAGTCAACATTGTCAAAAGATTTCTCTAAGTCTACCAATGCTATAAACGTAGATTTGCCTTTCCTGAACCTGTCTTATAAGATAAGTCGTAGGTTCGTATTGTCTCGCGTGTACCCACATGTCTCCGGAATCCAAACTATTGACGGCTTCTACTAGTTTTTCTAGTTTTCTATACAGAATTAGTGTTAGTATTTTGCAACCATAATTTATTAAACTGATAGTTCAATAATAGTATTATTATTATTATCTTCTTTCCTTTCTCAGACCTTAGGTCTGGTTGAAAATGGGAAGTGACGCGGACCTTGATCAAGCGATCAAGCGTGACTTCCTTTTAACTCTACGGTACATGTTATATTGCATTTAGGAACTTTCGGGTAATTGAACATGTATCAATAATTACGGATTTCTGTAGTTGTATATATGAGTTTGGATGTAGCTGTATTGGATTGATGTACTGGTGGATATTATGTGGTATGACTCCTGTAGTTGATAGTATAATTGGTATAATGTCAACTTTATCCTGATGCCACATGTCCTTGACTTCCTCAGGCAGTTGGATGTATTTTTCAATTTTTTCTCCTGTTTTCTTTTGTATATTTGTTGTATTGGGTATGGATATTTCGATTAGTTGTTTTAATTTCTTCTTTGTATTGGTGAGTATGATGTCAGGTTTGTTATGTGGTGTTGTTTTATCTGTTATAATGGTTCTGTTCGAGTATAATTTGTATTCATCATTCTCCAGTACATTTTGTGGTGCATACTTGTATGTGGGAACGTGTTGTTTCATAAGTTTATGTGGTAAGGCAAGCTGTTGATGTATTATTTTTGCTACATTGTCATGTCTTCTGGGGTATTCTGTATTCGCTAGTATTGTACATCCGCTTGTGATGTGATCTACTGTTTCTATTTGTTGTTTGCAAGGTCTGCATTTATCTATTGTGGTATTGGGATCTTTAATAATATGCTTGCTGTAATATCTGGTGTTTATTGTTTGATCCTGTATTGCAATCATGAGTCCTTCCGCCTCACTGTATATATTGCCTTTTCTTAGCCATGTGTTGGATGCGTCTTGATCGATGTGTGGCTGTGTTAGATGATACGGGTGCTTGCCATGTAGTGTTTTCTTTTTCCAATTTACTTTCTTCGTATCTGTTGATGTTATGTGATCTAACATAATTTATTAAACTGTTATGTGATCTAACATCAACAGATACGAAGAAAGTAAATTATTATTATTATTATTATTATTCCTATTCTTAGAACAGAGAAAAATGGTACTATTGGCACTTCTGTAACAGATGACGTCGTCACCGCCCATGTAAAGGTGCTAACTCGTGTCGCTACAATGAGGCGAGAAACGAATTTCAATTAAGCACGCAGTATCTAGTCGTCATTTTGGCTGCTCCACTCTGCTGAAC
This sequence comes from Schistocerca cancellata, assembly GCF_023864275.1. Taxonomy (NCBI): domain Eukaryota; kingdom Metazoa; phylum Arthropoda; class Insecta; order Orthoptera; family Acrididae; genus Schistocerca; species Schistocerca cancellata. The sequence continues at coordinate 204,289,804 of NC_064629.1, read as the reverse complement.
CCAAATACTGCTGCATATGTACGTGATCACTTGTTACAATCGACATAAGTAATCCACGAAATGTTACCATGTTTATTGAGATTACATGCAACCGGAAAAATTGTCGTCATGGAAACGAAGATCAAGTTGATAGAAACAAAAATCGTATAATCGTGCCGAATTATTGTGATTCATTGGAAAAGGAGCTCATAATTTATTTCTACAGAAAAATAAGACGTCTAAAGGAGACTACGAAATAAGTAAGCAGTGAATGACACACATTTAACACCTTTATCGAAAAACTGCATTGATTTACAGTGCTTTCGCGTTGAAACAGATGACATATTCACTTACATTAAATGAAACCATGTTTTGGTATTAAACATTTCGTTGAAAATCCTACTGGTAATTTATGTATATAACATTATTACAGAAACTGATTTACGTCCTTCTGGGACTAGTTTATATACAACGCATCCCCCAATGTAGAAAATTTCTACATTAATGTAATATACTTGACTACATTTTTCAGACACACGTTAAACTTCTTGTAGTGAAACAATACTTATTTCTATTTTTATTGGTGTTTTGAGTAACAGGACTTCAATTGATATGACTCTTGTTTGTTAAATCAGAACACTTCTATTACATGAGTGAGCCTTATTTCGAAAATGAAGATAGTAAATATGTTTCTACATTACTTGGCGTCATCAGATTTACTGAAACTTACGTCCATTTGACAAAACTTATCACAACGTGTTTGGATAAATCAGAGTTTCTTTGAGTATTACCGATACACAGTAACAATTTGACTTACATTTCCCAGACTAGGATTTCTTGGAAAACGATACTGAAGTCAGAGAATACGATTGACGAAGTACGTGACAGTGAGGTGCCAATGTCCTATTGCAAGCCTAACTGTGGTCTCGGCACGGTTGGGAAGACCTGCGACCTGGCGTGGAATTTGGAGCGCACTGCGGGCACGATGTACTTTACATTCGGGCAGCGTACTTCACAGACCGCGGAGAAATCCGCACTGGTCGGGATTCGATCCCGAAGCATTCCGCGCCCGAGCCAGGCTACTTAACCTGAGACCCCGACGCACCACTTTTATAACGGAACTTCTTGCCACTTGTTTAGTGGAGCAGGCTTGTATTTCAAGGTCATTAGAAATACGTAACTACTCGCTGGTTATCATTAATGAAGCTTAAGAGTAGATCAAACAGGGACTACAACTCGGAACCTTGCACTTCAAGGGCAGCGCTGTTGCCGATTTATCTATTTAGCAGACTCACCATCACAGTTTTGCTTCTGCCAACTTCCCCCTTGTTGGAAGAAAGGATACTGCGGAGAAATGGCTTAGCCACAGCATAGGATTTTGTTTCCGCCATGTTCCGGATTCGAGTCCCTGTCCGGCACACAGTTTTAATCTCCCAGGAAGTTTCAAACAGCACAGATTCAACTATAGAGTGAAATATTAAATCTGGGGACTGTCACCTAGGCTGTGGCTAAGATACTGCTCTGCAATATCCGTTCTTCAGTGCATTCGTCCCTGGATAGCTCAGCCAGTAACAGCATATCCCGCAAAGGGCAGGGTTCCGGGTTCGATTCCCGCTCCGGCATTCAGTTTTAATCTGCTAGGAGGTCCAGAACGGAGTACACTATGCTGAAGAGTGAAAGATTTGTTCTTGGTTATTATTCATGTCGATGTGCACTCTAGAACCTCGTAATCTCACGCAATTTGTTTTCAACTCTCTCTCCTTTTCCGCTGGTCACTCACTGCAAGCATCTCCCCCTTCAGTAACTTAATTTTTCGACGTTTTACTAGATCACTGTATTCATTCGTTGCTAAGCTGTTCGACTATTTTCTAACAACTTTCTGACCTTCTTACAAATGCCACCTGCAATTTTTTCGGGTACTATAGAAAACAAAATGTTATCTCAACTTTCAGGTAGTGGGGAACTTGACTCCGTAATTGTAAATTGCATAGAACAACGGACCAAGAATTCACGATTAAGATCTGGGAGCGACCCTTCTGTTCTTTTCCTTTCGTGACCAAAAATGTCAGTGGCATACAAATTTCAATCGATAAAAAACCGTCACACGAAACGAAAACTAAAAATTAAATGCCAGGGTGGGTTGTAAAAGCAGAAGGTAGCAATGTAGCGTTTGAATTAGATCTATCTTACGGAAAATGATTTGTCGTGTACCACGATTTTTCTACTCCTATAGCGTGTGCTGCTACGACAGTAATGCATGTGTAGGTCCTACACAGCCACTGAACTAAGTAAGCCTGCCATAGCACTGGATGTCAACCATTTTCTCATATCGCCGTAATTAGCTGTAACGGATTGTAGTCTCAGCTCTGAAACGGTGCAATGTGTGTGAATATGACACCACGTATATTGGATACACTTGTGGTAGCAGGGGTGACACTGAGTCGATTTACATTGCCTGGAACCCCACACGCCACTGGAAGAAAATTTTGCATCACCCCAGTTCCCAGAACTCCTGAAGACAGACGTTGACTGTGGATATTGTATCACAGACACAGTCCCTTTGACTGTTCAGAGATGTCACTAAAACTGCCCAAAGATGTAAACAACCATGCGTGAGCAGCACCTATTAGACGGAGGGGGTCCGACAGCCGATCAGTTCCAGTCATTCCACAAGGAAGGAGGTACGAGGCTCGAGTTGCCTGTAGTTCAACCATGCCTGGACGGTCACTACCACTGTTCCATCGCGTCCGCATTTTCACTTTCCACCAGGAAGGGCTCTCAACAAGGGAAGTGTCCAGGCATCTCGGAGTGAACCAAAGCGATGTTGTTCGGACATGGAGGAAATACAGAGACAGGCACTGTCGATGACATGCCTCGCTCAGGCCGCCCAAGGGCTATTACTGCAGTGGATGACCGTTACCTACGGATTATGGCTCGGAGGAAGCGTGACAGCAACGCCACCATGTTGAATAATGCTTTTCGTGCAGCCACAGGACTTCGTGTTACGACTCAGACTGTGCGCAATAGGCTGCATGATGTGCAACTTCACTCCCGACGTCCATGGCTAGGTTCATCTTTGCAACCACGACACTATGCAATGCCGGTCGTATGGGCCCAACAACATGCCGAATGTACCTTCTTAGGATTGGCATCACGTTCTGCTCACCGATGAGTGTCGCATATGCCTTCAAGCAGATAGTCGTCGGAGACGTGTCTGTAGGCAACCCGGTCAGGCTAAACGCCTTAGACACACTGTCCAGCGAGTGCAGCAAGGAGGAGGTTCCCTGCTGTTTTGGGGTGGCATTATGTGGTCATGGAAGGCGCCGTAACGGCTGTACGATACGTGAAGTGCAACCATATCGGCAGCATATTGGCGAGGCACTCGTCTTCATACGCGAAAATTCGCGCACCCGTTGTCCACGTCTTGTGAATGACTTCCTTCAGGATAACGACATCACTCGATTAGAGTGGCCAGCATGTTCTCCAGACATTAGCCCTATCTAACATGCCTGAGATAGATTCAAAAGGGCTGTTTATGGACGACGTGACTCACCAACCACCTTGAGGGATCTGCGCCGAATCGCCGTTGAGGAGTGGGACAATCTGGACGAACAGCGCCTTGAGAACTTGTGGATAGTATGCTACGACGAATACAAGCTTGCATCAGTGCAAGAGGACGTGCTACTGGGTATTAGAGGTACCGGTGTTACAGTAATCTGGACCAACACCGCCGGCCGGGGTGGCCGAGCGGTTCTAGGCGCTACGGTCGCAGGTTCGAATCCTGCCTCGAGCATGGGTGTGTGTGTGATGTCCTTAGGTTAGTTAGGTTTAAGTAGGTCTAAGTTCTACGGGACTGATGACCTCAGAAGTTAAGTCCCATAGTGCTCAGAGCCATTTGAACCATTTGGACCACCACCTCTGAAGGTCTCGCTGTATGGTGGTACAACATGCAATGTGTGGTTTTCATGAGCAGTAAAAAGGGCGGAATTGATGTTTATGTTGATCTCTATTCTAATTTTCTGTACAGATTCCGGAACTCTTGTAATCGAGGTGATGCAAAACATTTTTTTATGTGTACTGGTTAGTTACTTATCTGTATCATATCGTCGTTAAATTTTGATGAGTAGGGTATTTAATTATTATTTATTTTACTTTTGGTATTGGTCTGAATAAAGACTGAAACTAATGTTGAACATGGTACCGAATTGCCTCTATACAGTTGTTTTGTGTTACCATCAGTTGACGAATACACAACCTTTTTACTATTCTAGATGTGCGATTAATTATTCTATTTGTTCGTACTATGTAGTCCCCTCTGTCGGCGTCCAGATGATGTAGGTGTAGATTTAAAGCTTCAGGATCACAAGGCAACGTATCACAACCGATTATTTTACTCTTCAAGAGTATCCCTCATTTCTCTCATGCCCTATACTGTCCGCTCCCCTTTATTATTCCAATGTTGGGCCTCGACGTTGAGTTATGGGGCCAACCTGTGACCTTCCGTGTCTAACTTGTAGTGACTTTCGACAGTAATTATGTCTTCTTTTAGTGAGGGAGCATCAGTTAAAATATTTAAAATATCGAAATCGTCTATTAGTACTGAAGAGAAATATTTTTTTGTTTATTATTTATTTATTTATTTGCCTCTATGCGGCCAGTTTCTCTCAAATAACAGGAAGGGAGCATCCTATCTTTAGGTCTTCATTTGACTAATAATCATCATCAACATTGTTACGAGTCCTCGGTCCATAAGACTTTATGGAGAGGTTTGGGAATTTACGTATTCACTATTTCGTTGAAGAAACTGTGCTGGAATTAACGTTAACTGATTAAAGTAGGCCATTGTAAACCAATGTGGACTGACGGACGAAGATCGAAATCGCTCTCTTAGATTTTTGCTAACAGTTACGCAGTATCAAAATAACCCTCGATTTATAGAATTTGTTATGCTACAGTGATGCTTTAATTTATTTTTAGTAATTTAAGGAATTACTATTCGCCTCTATCGACAATTTATTGTACAATATTACTCCTTGGGAGTAATATTTTTCGTTATAAATATAAGTTGTTGGATGATCACGAACAGAGCTGTTAGTGCAATGCCTTAACCCGTGTGTACCTTGTCCTACTGTAGTATTAAGTCTGTTACTTGCATTGTTACTGGCTTGTCATATACAAATGATCGAACGCGCTTTACGATCGCGTACCATCGTACTAAAAGATTAGTCAGTGATTTTTGCTCCAGAATTCAGAAAATTGCAAGAAAGGTGTTCATTATTTTTAACTTTTGAATGTATTCTGATTGTTGTTCCTCCTAAACAATTAAGGATATTGGCGACTGTAATTACTGCTTCAGAGACAAGCGTGCACGTCTTTTGCCAACCGCTCTATTTGTATAACGGTGCCAAGTTAGCACTCCGCATTCGAAACAGGCCTCTGTATGTTCCTCACGAACGCAGCTTGGCATCGCTACGAGGCGCCCTAAAGCAACGAATTCCCTATAAAACTGCTGGCCATTACTTCCGACTCTTCTCACCACGCTTTTGTGATGCCATTGGATCAAAATATTGTCAGACTGAATTTTTATGGCCTTTTATGTCCTTTGTGACATCGTTGTGGATCTCTGCGTAAATAGTTCTATATCCTCATCAGTTTCTCAAAATAAATAAAGAGTGTACAGGATGTATCGAAATTAACAACGAAAAATGATACGGGTCTAAGTATATGATAACAGAAGAAAAGACATTCCAGCAAACGAGGATCTTCAAACGATCCGTTTGCAATATAATTCTCAGTTTTTGGTTATGAGCCACCACTGGCTTCAGTAATAAATATTATCCTACTTAGTATCAATGTACTTGATATATATTCTTCTTGATTGAACTTCATGTAATTGGGCTCAGATTGCACGGATGGGCAGTGGATGGGGAATGTGGTGCATGCTCGATGGGAGCAGCACCTTTCGCTGCTAGTGTAATGCGAAGTCTTACCCGACAATTCGGCCTCAGATGGATCGGTCGAGAAGGACATCTGTCTTGGCCCCCAAGATTCTAATTGGTGGATACTCTTGACTGTTCCTCGGAAAGCTAATCAACTTTTCTCTACTACTATATAAAGACAAGCCGTTGTTTAATGTTGTTACCAAAAATCTCGAAAAGCGCTTGACACGTTTACTTCAAATTTTTAAACGATACTTTAATGAACATTCGGTCGGACATAGGCTATATATATGTTTAATACATCTCTAATATAGAAAGGGGAAACGTTGTTACCAAAAATTTCGAGTAGTACTAGAACGACTTATTTTACATTTTTACAGGATACGGATACTCTAATAAACATCCATACGGACATAGAATATACATTTTTTTAAACAGCAATGTACAGGTTTTCTTTTATAATCGACTGTGAGACAGAAAATGCTGTATTGTGCTCTGCTGTGAATTGTGTGGTTTTGTTTTATTTCTTGCAGACAGTTTTAGCTACGATAGTAGGGCATTTAAACAATTAAAAGAAATTGTTTCTACTATACATATTCATTCTCGTTATATATTTTTAAACAAAAACTGTATACACATTTTAGTGCTGTTTTGTTTTCTTCCTAGAAGTCGGTTTTCACAGTAAAGAGGGATGATGTATTCATGGCATATCAAATTATAATTAGAATACTACTACGGGATCTGAATTCGCAATAACAATAAACAAGGCCCAGGTCAGAGAGAGGTGGAGGAGTAGATGGACAGAGAGTGGTGGAAGATATAAACATAGAGAGGGAAAAGGAGGAGATGGATAGAGGGAGGAAACGAGGAGATGGAGAGAGAGAGAGAGAGAGAGAGAGAGAGAGAGAGAGAGAGAGAGAGGAGGAGCAGGAGATGAATAGGTCGAGGGGAGAGGAGACGATGGGCAGAGAGTGTGTGGAGATAACATGGACAAAGATAGGGGGAAGAAGGAGATTTCGAAGTACGTCTAAATCTCGTACCCACTTGGCAGCTGCCGGGTTCGCTTGTGTTCAATAAAATTCGTTATCAGTCAAAATGGAAAGTGGTTTATTTAAATAATGACCGTTTTTCAAAAAAATGGTTCAAATGGCTCTGAGCACTATGGGACTTAACATCTGAGGTCATCAGTCCCCTAGAACTTAGAACTACTTAAACCTAACCAACCCTAAGGACATCACACACATCCATGCCCGAGGCAGGATTCGAACCTGCGACCGTAGCGGTCGCGTGGTTCCAGACTTAAGCGCCTAGAACCGCTCGGCCACACCGGCCGGCCTGACCGTTTTTGAGTTTATGTCTATCTTTGGTGGTGATTACACATTCGGTTCCGTGCTTCCACATTCAATCACCTGTAAAGGGGCGTAAGTCCGGGTTCAAATAAACCGTCTTCAGTTGTGAGTGGTAGCGGATTTTATTCAATATTACCATTTCACTATGAAGTCAGTGGCAATTCGTAACCATAAATTGGACCCGTGTTAACTACAAACGTTTATACTTCAACTATCGTGTGATACTCCCACTATATTAATTCCCTTTTACATAATTAATTTCTACTTATGACTTAACAGTTTTATAACGTATAGGTAACTGCTTGAAAAATTCCAGCGTGTCTCCTTTGGCCATTATCGCGAGTCGTCGTGCAGTGGTAAAAGCAATGGACTCTTCGCTAGGAGGAGCGAGCTTCGGATTCCTGTATGGCCGCCCAGATTCATGTTTTCCGGGGTTGTGTTCTTCCTTTACCACACTCATCATCGTTCGGATTTTAAACCCTAATTTCCTATCTTTTTCCTTTCTTTTGCCGGTGCCTCCCTAAATTGCACTAGTACTACGTCATTAAAAACTCTGCTCAACATACGTTAAAATAAAGCCTTAGACAAGACTATTACGACTTTTTAATAGTTATTTATTACTTACTCCCATATAACTTCAAATATGTCCAATGCATTCAGGGGCGTAACACTGATTACTGTACTATAGTGGTCTGTAATAAGTGCTTGACTATTATTCAGAGTGACACTAGGTCTATTCTCCGTTATTCCGCATTCTCTCAAGTGGCTCAATCAACTGCGCGTTACGTGAAACTGCATGCATTAAAAATATTCGTGAGTTATGTAATTTCTCGAACTTTTAACCACCATACCGTGTAGTGTTTCTATAGATGATTTTCATTTTCCTGTTGAGAGTTCGCGTCGACTACGATTTTTTTCCGAAAATACTGTTTCTGAGCACTATATCACCACTGCTCTTGTAACAAATGTTAACCGTTTACATGTGTGTTAGGTAGTTCAGTTCTGAAAATGTAGGAAAAAATGGACAGTCTGCAAAATAAAGCCAAAGTAAGAAGTGTCTGCTGAGACAAAAAATTAAAGCGATTTATTGCACTGCATGCTAATAAAATGCAGTTATTAAATTTCCGTAAGAACGTTAAGGAAAGCATTAGTAATTATTACACTAAGATCTCTATCCATGATAGTCTAACACGCTGTGGAATTAACTTACATTTACTAAGCAACGTAGAATAAAAAATCTAAATAGTAGTTTCTACAGGGAATAAAATTGTACAGTAAACTGACGAAGGGGACATATTGATCCAAATCTGGATTCCTGTTTATGCATTGCATTTATACAAACTAAAGTCAGAATGACTTGTGTACCGGAAAATGGGCTTACAACCCGAAACTAAGAGCGTACTAAAACAATATTTTGTGAAACAAGGGAGAAAAGTGTTTCGTTTCGTTTGTAGGGGATACATTATTATTCCTAAAAAAACTAAAAACTTAACTAAATCACTCCTATAAAAATTATATACCACAAAGTCATGGGTTATTTAGTCACGGTAGAGTAATTGTTGGTAAGAATTTAATATAAATTAATGCTAAAATACGTTGGGCATTTTACAATATACAGTATAATTTGTGTAACGCACCTTACTAGACAATCTTAGACCGAAGATCTGAGATGACTGGTAATGATTCCAGTCATCGTTCTGAGCTCATTAAGGATGAATTCTAAGTTTCCAGATCGTCAGCTAACGTGCTTGGAATTACAAATAGCTAAATGCACACTGTATACAACTTTCAAATACTTGTCATACTAGACCTGGAAGTAATTATATTTCAGTATATATGAATTATCTATTTCTAATTAAATTTTATCTTTGTGTTAATCTATCATGTCGAACACCATATCAGCTCACACTCCGCTGCAGAGTGAAAATCTCATTCTGGAACCATCGTAATTGTTATCTGTGGGTGAATAAAGATGGTGAACCATAACTCCACCGACAAACTTTCAAAAGTGGTAGTATTGACCCAAATAAGAAAAAAATGAGCAACAAAAATGGTTCAAATGGCACTGAGCACTATGGGACTTAACATCTGAGGTCATCAGTCCCCTAGAACTTAGAACTACTTAAACTTAACTAACCTAAGGACATCACACACATCCATACCCGAGGCAGGATTCGAACCTGCGACCGTAGCGGTAGCGCGGTTTCAGACTGAAGCGCCTAGAACCGCTCGGCCACACCGGCCGGCAATGAGCAACAAACATGGGCTTAAGAGTGCATACATTAAGAACTATGAACACATGTTCGTCTTCGCTACTGTGTTACATATCTTTTCCACTGAACGAGGGCGCATGGCTCTTATGGCATACTTTTTAGAGCCTATGTTTACTGGACTGTTTTTCTTATTTTGGTCCATACTACCACCTCTGAACGTTTGTCGATGGAATTTTTGTTCACCATGTACATAAGTAACTACTAAATGGTCACACGAGAATTTTGTAAAAACGTACTGTTTGAGAACGGCAGTAGATATTTTTAATCTTAATTGTAATTATGAAGTTCTACTGTACCAAGTAAGTATTGAATACACACTCCCATCTGCCAACGACGTTCTGAAATTGCTAAATACTGTGCAATATCCAATTGGAAGTAAAAAATTTAAGCCAGTTTCTTTGTGATCACAACAAAATGAATCAATCAGTTAGTTTTGAAAAAAAATTACCTTTTTTGCCCTTTAGTTGTGGTTGCAACCTTCAACAGACATATATTTAAGATCTTTTCATTACTGGAAATACAGTAGATTTAAAAAATTAGAGACCCATATTTTACGGCAGTGTCGTAATCACCCTGTAATTGCAAGAAATCGTGTACCGTCCTTCCAAATGTATCTCCAATACACAGTTCACCTTCCTAATTCACTCCCCTCTCGAGTACATTTTCCAGCATTCCGACGACGAAGCCTTCCTCGACGTCCATCCCGGCCTCCACTCATTTCCACAGCCCCTTCAGATACACTTCAGTTACTTCATCTCGTGTTGATGCTAGTATTATCCTTCACATCAGCAATGAGGAAACCAAGAGAATGAGCATGGCAAAATACAATCGGGTTATCCGTCTTAGAAACCTCTGTCAAACAGCCCGAAGCTGTCCATCACAGTAGAATACGTTGGAGTAACATTCGATCAAATGTAACTTGCAACCCTCCATATATTACATATCCAAAAGAAAACCGACATAACACGGAGATTAAATGCAACTACCACAATCTTCATTTACGAAACCATCGTCTGCCCCATTCTCCTAAATTTTACCACTCCCTCCACGTCCTTGAACCACTTGCATTCTAACTCACTTCCTAACCCCGCCTACTACCCAGCATTTATACACTGTACTATATCACAGAGTTCCCACACACCATCAAACAGACAGAAAAAATTGATAAATTTGGATTTTAATCGCCTTTCCATCGCGTACCTTGAAATAGTCCGTTAGATCTGCCGTCCCTTTCAGCCCATCGCATAGCATTCGAAATGAAGGCTCCAATCCAGACTTTTCTGCCTAGCTGCAAATGCTATGCATAAAATAAACATTTAGTCTTATTATTTAGTTTATGCTCATGTATTCACTGAAATTTATTCCTTTACAGAAAATCCTCTTCAGTACCAAACAAAACACTAATTACATACCTAAAAAGAGTTACCAGTAACACTCACCACCATATGAAAACTGCAGACATCTTAAACACTTCATTACGCATTATGTGGAAATCATAGTTTTATTTTATGCTTCTTTTACGAAGCCCAGGTGGAAAAATTGAGACATGACACACACACACACACACACACACGGATACACATAGCCACACACTTTATGTAGCATAAGACGAACAAAAACGAAAACCCACGCCGAGTGGCTAAAACAACAATTGTCTGTGAACTTTTTAACACCAATCATCCGGTATTTGTGGTTTATGAGAAGTCTTCTCCTTCGTTTTCGACATTAAGGAAATAGGCGGTCCCATTCAAACGTGACCATATATCCCTCGAGAATGAGAACGTGAACGATGTTCCAAAACTGTACCTCTGATGAAATCATTGAGGCAATTCAAAATGTCGTATTCTGCGATCAGCGATAAAAGGTACATGAAATACGTGTGTCAGAAGACAGGTTGCAATATATCCACATATACTATTAACTGTGAGAAAAATTCTGTAGTCGATGACCAAGAGCAAATGCCAAAACGGATTTCTCAACAGTATTTGGACCGTTTTAGACGAATCCAGCATATTTTGTTCGAGAGTTTGATACCACTGACGTGCGTCAACCAGTTCGCGCGAAAGCGCTGCAGCAACAAAAGCAATAGGTGGAAACAGGTGACCCTACAAGAAGAAAAATCAAAGTCGAATACATCTGCCAGTGTTTTCTGAGTTTTAAAGGAATTGCCTTCACTTATTGCCTTTAAAAATAAACTACTAACTGGAGAATACTACTCAAGTCTTCTAGATCATGTGGACAAACAAAATATTTGAGGAAGGATCAGATCTGAATAAAAAAAAAAGCCTAGGAGATTCGGCATCAAGGGAACTAAAGGATTTAAAATACGAATTGATGAAACATCCACTCTGTTCACAAGATTTGTACGCCCCAAAAAAGTGTATCTGTAGGCCTTTATGAGCCCAACGGCGAAGTCATGCCAACTACAGATAAGTACTCCGCAAACCTTGCAAAATCACATTTCAGCAATGAAATCTATTTAACGACAAAGCGTTTGGCAACGTGCATTGACTTCAGTGGCGATTAGTTTCTATATAAATGCAGTATCCACGTAAAACCAAGATAATGCAGTACAGAACCTGGAAAATTTCACCTCCTCCTCCCCCCCCCCCCAAGTTATTTCCTCGACATTGTCATCTTCCCTTCAAGGACTAGGTTGATGCCTGTTCCGAACTCACAAACAAAATACAATTATTTCTTAGTTCAAATATGTAAGGGTGGATCCATGGCCACTACCAGTCCGCCCCCTGCAGCTGGTACTGCAAACTTACAATTAAAAACAGATCTTACGAAAAAGAACGAAGATTATTGTTTCACATCTCGTCGCCAACGTGGTCATTAGAGACGGAGAACAATGTGAAATTAGGAATGGATGAGGAACGAAATCAGCCATGGCCTTTCGAAGGAACCATCCTGGTATTTACGTTAAGCGATTTAGGAAATCATGGAATACCTAAAACTGGATGGTCGGTCGAGGATCTGAACCGTCGTCCTCACGAATGCGTCGTCCTCATGAATGCGTTATCTCGCTCGATAAGCTATTTTAAGCGGATCATGTATTTGTTGTAGCTAGACGTGGTTTGGATCTAATTTAAATTTAAACATCATGTTGCGTGGTGTTTTGTAGGAATAGTGTTTGGAAGTTAGGGTAGCGGGACGGCGAGGATAGCTGTCGCGTCTTTAGACAGTCGGCGCGCGTTCGGGCGGGCATTCCACAGACCAGCTCACGCCCACCATAAATACCCCTCCACCCGCGCAAACACCGTTACTGCTAGCCCAGTGCATTTACCAGATTACGCACACTGCTGGGGCGTCCAGTGTTCGATGGCTTAATACCTGATTCTCAACTGGAAAGTCTTCCGCATTACATCCCGTGGATCGTGTTTACTAAGGCTTCTTTCTGAAATTTTGTTTTTATTACATACAAATCGGAAAATTATATAATGCGTCTATACTTGTGTAATAATGCCGGTAATCTCTTACTGAAATATAGATCGTAACCAGCACTATTATTTACACTGTTTATCTTAAGAAAATAGAGTCGCTACTGGTATTATCAGACGGCAGTACACTGTAGTGTTGTTAGTGAATTATAACTCAGTTGTTTGATTGGTATATCGACTCAGGCAACATAGAAATCTACGTATTTTATCTCTCACAGTACGCAACGTTTTTGGCAAATACCACACTGACTCTTTACACTAAAAGTAGTTCGATGTATTGTAATTATTATTATTTTCAATTATTCCCTTCATGAGAGCGTGTGAACTTGAGCCAATCAAAGCTCCACTTCCTTGTCTTCCTTTCTTTTCCTGCCAAAGCCTCTTTAATAATTCACTGTTTTTTCTTCCTTTCGACTGTCCATTTTCCCTATTGCTCCTGTTCTTGAGACTTGTTCAATTTTCTTGTTTCTGGTTTTACTTCTGAATTGTTTTCTCTCCTTAATTTCTTTTTCTGAAATTTTCAGTCTTTCCAGGTCTCCTTGTGCTTCTTTCAACCAACTGGACTTTCATCTCTTTTTACTAACGATTTAAAAAAAAAATCCTTAGTGCATCTGATTTCATCTATCCTACATAGGTGACGGTAGAAGGTTAGGAGTCTTTTAATAAATTTATCTGTGCTGTTCTATGTTCCTTTGCAGGTCGTCTGACTCAAGTTCCGTTCTTGTTTCTCGATGTCACGAATTATTTTCATCTCTTTTATTACTGCTTTTTTCTGCTGCAGACGAGACATCTGGTAAAATAAGTGTTGCACAGTCGTAATTTAGCATTACGGAAGAGACTCCTGTAATAAAAAAACTGAGTCAAGGAATCAACGATCAACTTTAACGGATGTCTTGTGACGTCCGCCCAGACCAAACGTAACGAACTATATCGAAAAAAAAAGTGGTCAGTACGACAGAATGTCAATCCCAAGGGCCCGGGTTCGATTCCCGACTGGATCGGAAATTTTCTCCCCTCAGGGGTTGGGTGTTATGTTGTCCTAATCATCACCATCATTTCATCCCCATCGACGCCCAAGTCGCCGAAGTGGCGACAAATCGAAAGACTTCCACCCAGCGAACGGTCTACGCGACGGGAGGCCCTAGTCAAACGACATTTACATTGCCGTATGAAATTCTTCCGTACTGTGTTTTCAGTGGCAGTTTTTCTGTTGATTTTGTGTTCATACACTGTCTTTTTTCATAGGAAATTTCTAAGTCCGGTTCTACAGGAGACTTGATGCAGTTTATCTAGTACTAGTTTGTGTTCATCTTTGTTGTTCGTTATTTTAGCCAGGTCATCTTCAAAGACCAAGCATACTACAGTGACGCGTTTTCATTTCCCTTTTTCTTATTTGGATATCTACGACATGCTTTAACCATTTTCTGATTACTTATTCTTGTAAGATGCTGAACAAGAGTGATGAAGAGCCATCTCCTTCACAGACCTCTGTGTGAGTTTAGAATGAATTTGAGATATCTGTCATGAATTCAACTTTTGCGGTGGTTCCCGACAATGTTTTCTGGATTATGGATCTGGTCTTCCTATCTACTCATAATTTTTCTACGCTATCAAACAGCGTTTGCCTGTCAACAAAACTGTAAACCTCTTTGAAATCCAGAAATGTGACTCTAGTGTTCCGGCACCATCTTATGTGTAATATGCTTTTGAGGTTTCAGATCTGTTCAGTATAGGACCTCCCTTTCCAGAATCACGCCGGTTACTGGCCGATCTTTGGATCTGCTTGCAGCTGGTATCGGTTCAGCTAAGTTAGAGAGAGAGAGAGAGAGAGAGAGAGAATTTTATTTATTACTCGAAGGAGCGAGATTCCTCTATAATTGTTCACATCTGTTTCGTCCACTTTCTTATAGTGTGACTATACCAAACCGCTCTTCCATTGTATAGGGATTTTCTCTGATTTTCGGACGGCTGATATTATTAGGTGAATTTTTTATGTTATGCTTTTGCGGTCCAATTTCTATAATAATAGAATAATGCCATTTTCGCCAGATACTCTACTAATTTTCAATGAGTAGATTATGTTCACCATTTCTTCGTATGAGTATGGAAGAGAATCAAGATTTGGTGCTGGTTTTGCAAATCGGAGTAGTTCAGATGGCACTTCGCAGTTGAGAAGTGTAATGAAATATTTGGCTAGAATTTCACAATCAATTTTTTGTGTTGGTTTCCAGGGATCTATCTGTTGTTGGAAGCCGGCCGCGGTGGTATTGCGGTTCTAGGCGCTGCAGCCCGGAACCGCGGGACTGCTACGGTCGCAGGTTCGAATCCTGCCTCGGGCATGGATGTATGTGATGTTCTTAGGTTAGTTAGGTTTAAGTAGTTCTTAGTTCTAGGGGACTGATGACCTAAGATGTTATGTCCCATAGTGCTCAGAGCCATATGTTGTTGGAAGCACAGGTTATGAGATCGGTAACAGGCTAAATTTTCTTTGAAATTATTGCAAAAATTTCGGTTGTTGTTGGTAAAGTGGTCTTGTATTTCGTTCATCTCTTATTGTTGATACCGAGTGAGGTGGCGCAGTGATTAACACACTGGATTCCTATTCTGGAAGACGATGGTTCAATCTCACGTCCGACCATCCTGATTTAGTTTTCCGTGATTTCCCTAAATCGCTTCAAGCAAATGACGGGACTGTTCTTTTGAAAGGGCACGGCTGATTTCCTTCCCCATCCTTCCGTAATCCGATGGGACCGATGACCACGCTGTTTGATCCCCTCCCCCAAAGCAATCAATCTTACTGTAGCAGCTGCGTTTTCCTCGTTGAATAATTTAACGAATATTTTTCCGCACCGCTATGAATTCTTTCTAATGTTTTGATGTTTTATGATTAGTGAATTTTTTTCCTATATTCTATTGCTCAATCGCATGTGATGTGCCACCACCTATGGTTGCTCTTTATAGGGGTTTGACCTAATTTTATTGTTTGCTTCACTGTCTCTGCGGGTCCAGACTTGTTCGTGGTATTCACCCAACGGATTTTCTTCTTGTTGATTTCTAGCTATTCGGGATCAGTCCGAAAAATATAAGTTAGTGTTGTCCGTTTTCCGTTGGGCTGAAATTTTACCTTGGTTTGTAGTGAGTGGTGGTCTGACTCGAAAAATCCTTTCCTGGTTCCTACACTGAGAACTTTTTTGGCGTTCCTCATGGAGATAGCAATATGATCATTTGAATTCTTCAAATGTTTTATTGGAGAATTTCAGTGTCCTTAGGTACTGTGTGCATTTCTGGAATTGTGCTTTTACCATTTTTATTGGTATTGTTGTGAACGACGTACGGCTCTGTGCTTCTTCTGTGTGTCCTTTGTTTTCCTGATTGCTCATTGAAGTTGTGATGTTTGACAGTTTTGTTTGTGATTTCTTCCATTAGTTCGCAGAAGTCTTCTATCGCCCGTGGGTCCTTTCTGTTGTAGTCACTTGTTGGTGCGTGCACATTCTTCAGTGTTTATGTTCCTTACTGACAGCGTTCAGAGTCCTTTTGAAGCTGAGATAAAGTCAGTGACTACATCTGTGACAGACTTGTGAACCACAAAAACCTGTGCCAAACTGTTTCGGTCCTGTGTTGATCTGCACTGCAGGTTTTTCCATATAGAACTTGTGATTGTTATAGTCGGACTAATCTTTGAGTAAGAAATTTTAAATTAATATTTCTACTGTATTAAATTCGTTTACACAAAATACCTTCTAAACTAGCATTATCATCTAATAATGAGAGGTAATAAGGCACTGGTAATAGGATGATTATAGGAGATGGTTCATTTGATTGATTATCGGTCGCCGCAAAAATGCACATCAGCAGTATTTTACTGCTTCAGAATTTTAGTACTGTAATACATAACTGTGTTTTCTGTATCACTTTTAAGGTAAATTTGTCATGAGCTTAAGGCTGGTTTGAACACCGAAGTGATTTACTAAGCTTTGTCCTGCAATCATGCAGTCCGTAGCTCGTGGTTGTGCGGTAGCGTTCCCGCTTCCCACCCCCCGGGTTCCCGGGTTCGATTCCCGGCGGGGTCAGGGATTTTCTCTGCCTCGTGATGACTGCGTGTTGCGTGCTGTCTTTTAGGTTAGTTAGGTTTATGTAGTTCTAAGTTCTAGGGGACTGATGACCATAGATGTTAAGTCCCATAGTGCTCAGAGCCATTTGAACCTTTTTTTTTTTCAGTCCTGCAGGGGATGTTAGGCCCTTACCTTCCTCTGGGCTTTGAACTGATTTACCAAGCCAGATGTCAGGCGACCGTTTCAAATGCCAGAATAAAACTGGCTCTTGTCTCACTTACCACGCAGGTAACGGGATATATTAACATCTTGAGTTTGGTTTTAGCCAACTTGGCAAAAATTTCGATCTCCGAAGTCTGATATGAGATTAACATTAACAGAATTGCAGATAGTTAAATATTCTTGCAATTTTCTTAGTATGTGAACGTTATTTCAAGTTTGCTAAATGTCCGCCGGCCGAAGTGGCCGTGCGGTTAAAGGCGCTGCAGTCTGTAACCGCAAGACCGCTACGGTCGCAGGTTTGAATCCTGCCTCGGGCATGGATGTTTGTGATGTCCTTAGGTTAGTTAGGTTTAACTAGTTCTAAGTTCTAGGGGACTAATGACCTCAGCAGGTGAGTCCCATAGTGCTCGGAGCCATTTGAACCATTTTTTGCTAAATGTTCCTTTTAATGAGGCCAGTCAGCTGTTTGTACTTACCGACCGGATACTTGGGAAAGACGTGTTTTCTGATTCAGCATGAGGTGCAGGTAGCATCTACGACAGTGGCTCCTCCTTACTCGAAGCTACCACTGTTGCTGGTGCTGCTGTTACCACTACTACTACTGCTACTACTACTATTAACACCACTACTATCGTTTTCATCCTTATTACAACTTTTCCTTGCACCTAATTAAAGCTGAAAGTTATGAAGTAACTGTAGGTAGATACCTGATGCCTCTTTTTGTTATTGTTTATGAGAGAGCAGTCAAGAGTATGTGAAAAATTTTTCTTCGAGTTTCTGGTGATGTCAAAATTAACAAATAAAATACTACAATAATGATCTTAAATTCCATTTGTTACGAACTTATAACTGTTTGATAAATATTTGCAAACCTCTTGGGAATTAGTTAACCTGTTCTCTGACTTGCATTTGTCGTTAATTATTTGTTATTTTATAGAGGAAAATAGAACAAGTTGTACTTTTTCTTTCCTTTTTCGTTTCTTTGATAGGTCTAGAGTATTGGTGATGGTATCGACGTTTTAATGTCCCATTGTACATTAAATTTTGAGGAGTGACGATATCGCGAAAAATTCTCTGGCGCTACTGAATGCCTAATGACTGCCATAGTAACGCTTCATGAAGTTGTTGTTTTGTTGTTGTGGTCTTCAGTCCTGAGACTGGTTTGATGCAGCTCTCCATGCTACTCTATCCTGTGCAAGCTTCTTCATCTCCCAGTACCTACTGCACCCTACATCCTTCTGAATCTGCTTAGTGTATTCATCTCTTGGTCTCCCCCTATGATTTTTACCCTCCACGCTGCCCTCCAATACTAAATTGGTGATCCCTTGATGCCTCAGAACATGTCCTACCAACCGATCCCTTCTTCTGGTCAAGTTGTGCCACAAACTTCTCTTCTCCCCAATCCTATTCAATACCTCCTCATTAGTTATGTGATCTACCCCTCTAATCTTCAGCATTCTTCTGTAGCACCACATTTCAAAAGCTTCTATTCTCTTCTTGTCCAAACTATTTACCGTCCATGTTTCACTTCCATACATGGCTACACTCCATACAAATACTTTCAGAAATGACTTCCTGACACTTAAATCTATACTCGATGTTAACAAATTTCTCTTCTTCAGAAACCCTTTCCTTGCCATTGCCAGTCTACATTTTATATCCTCTCTACTTCGACCATCATCAGTTATTTTGCTTCCCAAATAGCAAAACTCCTTTACTACTTTAAGTGTCTCATTTTCTAATCTAATACCCTCATCATCACCCGACTTAATTCGACTACATTCCATTATCCGCGTTTTGCTTTTGTTGAGGTTCATCTTATATCCTCCCTTCAAGACACCATCCAATCCGTTCAACTGCTCTTCCAAGTCCTTTGCTGTCTCTGACAGAATTACAATGTCATCGGCGAACCTCAAAGTTTTTATTTCTTCTCCATGGATTTTAATACCTACTCCAAATTTTTCTTTTGTTTCCTTTACTGTTTGCTCAATATAGAGATTGAATAACATCGGGGAGAGGCTACAACCCTGTCTTACTCCCTTCCCAACCACTGCTTCCCTTTCATGTCCCTCGACTCTTATAACTGCAATCTGGTTTCTGTACAAATTATAAATAGCCATTCGCTCCCTGTATTTTACCCCCGCCACCTTTAGAATTTGAAAGAGAGTATTCCAGTCAACATTGTCAAAAGCTTTCTTTAAGTCTACAAATGCTAGAAACGTAGGTTTGCCTTTCCTTAATCTTTCTTCTAAGATAACTCGTAAGGTCAGTATTGCCTCATGTGTTCCAGTATTTCTACGGAATCCAAACTGATCTTCCCCGAGGTCGGCTTCTACTAGTTTTTCCATTCGTCTGTAAAGAATTCGTGTTAGTACTTTGCAGCTGTGGCTTATTAAACTGATTGTTCGGTAATTTTCACATCTGTCAACACCAGCTTTCTTTGGGATTGGAATTATTATATTCTTCTTGAAGTCTGAGGATATTTCGCCTGTTTCATACATCTTGCTCACCAGATGGTGGAGTTTTGTCAGGACTGGCTCTCCCAAGGCCGTCAGTAGTTCCAATGGAATGTTGTCTACTCCGGGGGCCTTGTTTCGACTCAGGTCTTTCAGTGCTCTGTCAAACTCTTCACGCAGTATCGTATCTCCCATTTCATCTTCATCTACATCCTCTTCCATTTCCATAATATTGTCCTCAAGTGCATCGCCCTTGTATAGACCCTCTATATACTCCTTCCACCTTTCTGCTTTCCCTTCTTTGCTTTGAACTGGGTTTCCATCTGAGCTCTTGATGTTCATACAAGTGGTTCTCTTATCTCCAAAGGCCTCTTTAATTTTCCTGTAGGCAGTATCTATCTTACCCCTAGTGAGATAAGCCTCTACATCCTTACATTTGTCCTCTAGCCATCCCTGCTTAGCCATTTTGCACTTCCTGTCGATCTCATTTTTGAGACGTTTGTATTCCTTTTTGCCTGCTTCATTTACTGCATTTTTATATTTTCTCCTTTCATCAATTAAATTCAATATTTCTTCTGTTACCCAAGGATTTCTACTAGCCCTCATCTTCTTACCTACTTGATCCTCTGCTGCCTTCACTACTTCATCCCTCAAAGCTACCCATTCTTCTCCTACTGTATTTCTTTCCCCCATTCCTGTCAATTGTTCCCTTATGTTCTCCCTGAAACTCTGTACAACCTCTGGTTCTTTCAGTTTATCCAGGTCCCATCTCCTTAAATTCCCACCTTATTGCAATTTCTTCAGTTTTAATCTACAGGTCATAACCAATAGATTGTGGTCAGAGTCCACATCTTCCCCTGGAAATGTCTTACAATTTAGAACCTGGTTCCTAAATCTCTGTCTTACCATTATATAATCTATCTGATACCTTTTAGTATCTCCAGGGTTCTTCCATGTATACATCCTTCTATCATGATTCTTAAACCAAGTGTTAGCTATGATTAAGTTGTGGTCTGTGCAAAATTCCATCAGGCGGCTTCCTCTTTCATTTCTTAGCCCCAATCCATATTCACCTACTACGTTTCCTTCTCTCCCTTTTCCTACACTCGAATTCCAGTCACCCATGACTATTAAATTTTCGTCTCCCTTCACTATCTGAATAATTTCTTTTATTTCATCATACATTTCTTCAGTTTCTTCGTCATCTGCAGAGCTAGTTGGCATATAAACTTGTACTACTGTAGTAGGTGTGGGCTTCGTATCTATCTTGGCCACAATAATGCGTTCACTATGGTGTTTGTAATAGCTTACCTGCATTCCTATTTTCCTATTCATTATTAAACCTACTCCTGCATTACCCCTATTTGACTTTGTGTTTATAACCCTGTAGTCACCTGACCAGAAGTCTTGTTCCTCCTGCCACCGAACTTCACTAATTCCCACTATATCTAACTTTAACCTATCCATTTCCCTTTTTAAATTTTCTAACCTACCTGCCCTATTAAGGGATCTGACATTCCACGCTCCGATCCGTAGAACGCCAATTTTCTTTCTCCTGATAACGACATCCTCTTGAGTAGTCCCCGCCCGGAGATCCGAATGGGGGACTATTTTACCTCCGGAATATTTTACCCAAGAGGACGCCATCATCATTTAATCATACAGTAAAGCTGCATGCCCTCGGGAAAAATTACGGCCGTAGTTTCCCCTTGCTTTCAGCCGTTCGCAGTACCAGCACAGCAAGGCCGTTTTGGTTATTGTTACAAGGCCAGATCAGTCAATCATCCAGACTGTTGCCCTTGCAACTACTGAAAACGCTGCTGCCCCTCTTCAGGAACCACACGTTTGTCTGGCCTCTCCACAGATACCCCTCCGTTGTGGTTGTACCTACGGTACGGCTATCTGTATCGCTGAGGCACGCAAGCCTCTCCACCAACGGCAAGGTCCATGGTGGGCTTCATGAAGGGCATGCTGAAAAGTAATGTTTCCGAATTTTTGTGTGTGAAAACTATTGAAGCTTTTTAAAAATAACAAACGTTATTAACATTCTACATCTTTATTCTTCATGTCTACATATTTATTTCTGAACATAGTCGCCCTGGCGGAGAACAGATTTCGCCCAACGAGAGACCAGTTTGTTGATACTGACACTGTAGAATGTTTGACATTGTTGACGAATCCACAACTTCACCTCTGCTTGCACCGCTTCATCACTATCAAAGTGAAGTCCTCAAAAGGGCTCTCTAAGTTTTGCAAACAGACGAAAATCAGATGGGGCCAAATCGGGACAGTGTGGATGATGATCGTGACAGGAACCCAAGGCGTCGGACTGTTGCAGATGTCGCAGGGCTCGTGTGATTTCTGGCTTTGTCATGCTGAAGAGGAGAAGGCTCCATGTGTGCATAAACCCTTCGAATTCGAAATTCTGTTACAGCGCGCTATTTCTCACGCGCCGACATAGTTACGTTACACGCCGCTATGTTACGCGCTAAAATTTGGAGTCCTCCAGCGGCAGAAGGCTTGCAAATACTCAGACATGAGTAATAAAGATGTAGAATGATAATAACGTACGCTTTATTTAAAAAACTTTAGGCGTTTTCATATAAAAAATCTGATGGCACTGCTTTTCAGCACGCCATAGCACATTACTAACCAAAATAGAGAATTTGTATTTTCAGGGTACTTTTCGAAGTAAACTTTACGTAGAGCGCGGTACCTCTTCTTTTCATAATCGTTTATCCTGTATAGCACGGGCTACACTGTACTCAAGTTTTGGCAGTTTTGTGATACACGTAACTTTGCTGTCGCACACCTTTCCTGTCGCCGAAGTCGTCATTTACCGAGGGAAGGGAAGTCGTGTGCGCCACCTGTCTGTGAATTGTGTAAACTTTGTTCTGTATGTGGTCGTATTGTAACCGTTTTTGTATCGTGTCTCCTGGAAAAGTACTTACTCGTTATCACCGATTTCGACCACAAATATCCAGGAGCTGGCCAGACAGCCGGCCGGAGTGGCTTGGCGGTTCAAGGCGCTACAGTCTGGAACCGCGCGATCGCTGCGGTCGCGGGTTCGAGTCCTGCCTCGGGCACGGATGTGTGTGATGTCCTTGGGTTGGCTAGGTTTAAGTAGTTCTAACTCTAGGGGACTGATGACCACAGCAGTTAAGTCCCATAGTGCTCAGAGCCATTTGAACCATTTTTTGAAGCTGGCTAGATATAAAATTGACTGACGTGAGTGCTCCAAATGGCCAAGCGCTTAGAAAAAAGTAGCAATTTTTGTGCGAGTCGTGTGCGGCAAGAGCCATTGGTTCGAGCACGTTTCCAGGAATCTTTCGGCCCAGCGGTGAGAGTATAGAACGGTAAACCTATGGTCTTTGGACTTTTTTTAAATTTTCATTTTATACGTTACTTACACTGCAAACAAACCGATATAATGCTCAATATATTGTATCTGATATGATGAAACTCCATGTGGAGAAGAAAAACTTTCTTCTATTAACTGACTCATATGGAGGACAAACAAATCCATATTTATACGACGAGCTTTGGGATTGCCATCGTGCAGAACTAAAATCATTCTTCCCAGACGTTCGAATGTAACAAAGTTTGCTTTGAGTAGAAACTTTAAAACAACCATGTAATTGCAAAATTGTGACATTTGTAACGTGTGCAGGATACCAAAAACTGCTGCTTGTCCTGTTTTTACGATGAATATTACTCCAGCACGTGTAAATCATCAACTGTAAAATAATAAAAGTATCTAATTTTATATGCGAAGTCTTGTGTATGCCTTTCAACCTCCTCCTGGAAATTTATTTACAGTCCCGAATTTTCATTTTCCTCTCCTTTCCATGTATTCGGTGAAGATATTAATAAATGCATTATATTGAGCATTATTTCGGCTTATTTACAGTTTAAATAACTTAAAAATTAAAAATAGAAATTTGCATAGGAACTCGCACACACGACCCTCAGATTACGGTTCCGTACTTTTTCAGCTGCACCAATCTTTGCATGTAAACAATGGAAACATAAGTGGCTCATGCCTCATCCAGCCCCTACCATTCCAAACAAGTGCCAATGTGGAGCTCCAGCTTCTGTCGCTTTCATGTCTGGCTAAGCCCTGTATGTACCATAAATTAGGACGAAACCGGTGGTAACGAGTAGGCGCGGTCCCCTTGTGGGGAGCAGCCAAGTATTTCAAGTATTTGCCTAAACGAGTGTGGGAAACCGCCGATGAGTAGCAGTCAGGGTGGCCGATGCTCAAGACACGTAAGTTAGGCGCCGCGCCGGTTCGATCCTGGACTGGGTCCCCTTTCTAACTCGCTAGTTAGCACGCGGCGCCGTTCGCTATACAAACAGCTTGTATACCGCGATACACGCTTCAAAACATCGCCAAAAACACTATCATTCGGCAGCTGCCTACGTACAACTTAAAGTGTGTTTGCTGTCCCAAAAATTTGAAAAACCTTGTGAAAGGTCATATGTTGATTTTGAAGCAGTTGTGTGTCGGCTTGCACGAAGTTCACTCCAAAACGAAACTAGCTCATAGAGCAGAACTGAAGGTAACACAATGAAAAATATACAGAAGGAGGAGGGAAAGAGAGGGGGGGGGGGGAAGAGAGAGAGAGAGAGAGAGAGAGAGAGAGAGAGAGAGAGAGAGATACCATGTGAGAACACACGAGAAGAACGTGGTACATGCTCAGTCCCGATTTCCCAGAAACTACGCTCAATGGAAGAGTGAGTAAAATAAGCGAACACTTCTCTCGGCTATCCGTAGATACTCGACCTTTTCTGAAAAAACGACTATCAAAGTTTCGCAGGTATTTTAGAGGTACTGTATGTGCCCCTTTTACCAGGTGTTGTCTTCAGATGAACTGGTGGCACAGTGCTTAGCGTGTTCGAAACCCGATTATTACTTTTATTTTTGTTTCTCAGTCATATATTCATGTCTGCAGAAGATTATTGCACTAATGTTTTATAGTGTATATCGATATCACGCTGGCCATCTTCATCTACTAACTGTACGTCAGGTTAAAAAATAGTTCAAGTGGCTCTGAGCACTATGGGACTTAACTTCTGAGGTCATCAGTCCCCTAGAACTTAGAACTATTTAAACCTAACTAACCTAAGGACGTCACACACATCCATGCTCGAGGCAGGATTCGAACCTGCGAACGTAGTGGTCGCGCGGTTCCAGACTGTAGCGCCTAGAACCGCTCGGCCACCCCTGCCGGCTGTGCGTCAGGTGAATGAATTAAAAATAAAGAATGAGAAAATTATTTGAAATTGTTTTCGGTGAAATTCCTGTAGTGTATGCTGATTCATAATCACTTTCAAGCCCCAGTTTTGGAAAAAGTGATCGTTATGCATGATTTCCCGCGAAATTATTGCCAACGTTCGGAATCTTCAGCAGTGTTAAAGACGTTTCTGTCCCGAGTGAGATTCATACAAAGAAATGTCACTGTGGCAAACCTGCTTACTCGCGATGTTCTTAGTGTTTGGAATATCTGTGTCTCGGATGTTTCTACGACTGCTATTATCCAAGAGTATGCAGCATATCTTCCTGAAGAATAAACACATGAATAAAATATAAGAATGAATACATGAATTGATAGCAGAATGAAATATCAGGATACGAGAATTTAAAAAGATTGTAACTCCTCAATATGCCATACAACACATATGATTTATAATAAATATATGACATTTATAGTGAAATAAGACCGCTACGGTCGCAGGTTCGAATCCTGCCTCGGGCATGGATGTTTGTGATGTCCTTAGGTTAGTTAGGTTTAACTAGTTCTAAGTTCTAGCGGACTAATCACCTCAGCAGTTGAGTCCCATAGTGCTCAGAGCCATTTGAACCGTTTTTATAGTGAAATCAAGTTGTCATTTTACATTAATTGTGAAGCCCATGTATCCCATAATTTTATAAGAAATATTTATGTAGTGCCTTTCTACGGATATGGGTACATAAATGAAAACGATAAAAATAAAATAAATTAACACGGGGTGCAAAATTTATAAGCAGCGGTGCTAACCACCAGCGCCTTTGACAAACTCGCGCGATGAGTCACATAAAGGACCTTGACAATACCTCGAAAAATTTCAGCATCCTATTTTTTTTTTCCAGAAACGGCCGAATATCTGCGAGTAAGCCGGGACACGTGTTCACTTATTTTGACTTCCCTTCCACTGAGCGTAGTTCCTCGGAAATCAAATGATGTCACTATCTTCGTTTTCCTCCTCAGTAGGAATTAACGTGATAGTGAGAAAATCAGAATAAACAATAAGAAATCGCTGAGGATTCGACGTGATAAGAGAAGGAATTTGATGTGTTGTTGGTGGTGTTCTTTTATTTGTCATATTCAATTACATTTATTCAGTCACATATTTATACATTATTCATTAAAAATTTTCATTTGTGGTATTTATTTAATTTTAGACTTAAGAGGAGGATAACTATTTTATTATTGTGGTTTAAGAATTCCTTCGTCTCTGCATAACTTGGAAGTTTTCTGTCGTAACATTAAAGCCCATTACTCGGACTGATATCACTTATCCCGGGATACATTGTATATGTGCATGGGTAATAATGACATACGAATGCTGTAGTCGTCATGCCCCGTGCCCAGGAAGGCAGCCAGCCGGGGTGGCCAAACGGTTCTAGGCGCTACAGTCTGGAGCCGCGCGGCCGCTACGGTCGGAGGTTCGAATGCTGCCTCGGGCATGGATGTGTGTGATGTCCTTAGGTTGGTTAGGTTTATGTATTTCTAAGTTCTAGTGGACTGATGACCTCAGAAGTTAAGTCCCATAGCGCTCAGAGCCATTTTGAACCCACGACGCCACCAGGCCAAATTCAGTTTCGCGGCGGGCAGTGATCATAATGGTTTGTTTATATTTAATAGCTATTCAAATGCAGACTTTTTCAGACGTTATCAGATGCCTAAAATTAGAAGTATAAATGAATGACAGTAACGGAATAAAATTGTCAGTTTTATTTCTTTCTGAATAACGCATAGCACACACCTCGTATTTAACGACTTCACATTCTTGGCGATGGACAAGACCTTTAAATGTTTGCAGGCGAATCCAAGAAGGTACACGCTGTAAAGTTCTCGCGATTTCACTACGTAGAAATATATAAAATAACTTCAATCACCGTTCATTCTCCATTCAGTTGCGTATGTAGTTACTCTCTTTAAAATACACTACTGGCCATTAAAATTGCTACACCACGAAGATGACGTGCTACTGACGCGAAATTTAACCGACAGGAAGAAGATGCTGTGATATGCAAATGATTAGCTTTTCAGAGCATTCACACAAGATTGGCGACGGTGGCGACACCTACAACGCGCTGACATGAGGAAAGTTTCCAACCGATTTCTCATACACAAACACCAGTTGACCGGTGTTGCCTGGTGAAACGTTGTTGTGATGCTTCGTGTAAGGAGGAGAAATGCGTACCATCACGTTTCCGATTTTGATAAAGCTATCGCGATTGCGGTTTATCGTATCGGGACACTGCTGCTCGCGTTGGTCGAGATCCAATGACTGTTAGCAGAGTATGGAATCGGTGGCTTCAGGAGGGTAATACGGAACGCCGTGCTGAATCCCAACGGCCTCGTATCACTACCAGTCGAGATGACAGGCATCTTATCTGCATGGCTGTAACGGATCGTGCAGCCACGTCTCGATCCCTGAGTCAACAGATGGGGACGTTTGCAAGACAACAACCATCTGCACGAACAGTTCGACGACGTTTGCAGCAGCATGGACTATCAGCTCGGAGACCATGGCTGCGGTTACCGTTGACGCTGCTTCACAGATAGGAGCGCCTGCGATGGTGTACTCAACGACGAACCTGGGTGCACGAATGGTGAAATTTCATTTTTTTCTGATGAATCCAGGTTCTATTTACAGCATCATAATGGTCGCATCCGTGATTAGCGACATCGCAGTGAACGCATATTGGAGGGCTGTATTCGTCATCGCCACACTGGCGTATCACCCGTCGTGATGGTATGGCGTGCCATTGGTTACACGTGTCGGTCACCTCTTGTGCGCATTAACGGCACTTTTAACAGTGGACGTTGCATTTCAGATGTGTTACGACCCGTGGCTCTACCCTTCATTCGATCCCTGCGAAACCCTACATTTCAGCAGGATAATGCACGACTGTATGTTGCAGGTCCTGTACGGGTCTTTCTCGATACAGAAAATGTTCGACTGCTGCCCTGGCCAGCACATTCTCCAGATCTCTCACCAATTGAAAACGTCTGGTCAATGGTGGCCGAGCAACTGGCTCGTCACAATACGCCAGTCACTACTCTTGATGAACTGTGGTATCGTGTTGAAACTGCGTGGGCAGCTATACCTGTACACGCCATCCAAGCTCTGTTTGACTCAATGCCCAGCCGTATCAAGACCGTTATTACGGCCAGAGGTGGTTGTTCTGGGTACTGATTTCTCAGGATCTATGCACCCAAATTGCGTGAAAAAGTAATCACATGTCAGTTCTAGTATAATATATTTGACCAATGAATACCCGTTTATCATTTGCATTTCTTCTTGGTGCAGCAATTTTAATGGCCAGTAGTGCATAGCTGTAAGAGGAAATTATTCCAACATTGGCAAGCTATGCAACAAAAGAAGTGAAATAAAATTATAAAAGGAAAACACTTATAAAAGTCTGTACATTTGTCTGACTTTTAACTTCGATTTGTTTTCATTATACAGGATGTATCTAAATTCCCTTTACAGACTTTGAGGACAGGTTCCTTATACTACAACAATAAAAAAATTCTAGTAAACGTAGGCCCTGAGATGAATACCTAAAGAGATATGAGCACTTGTTCATCTTCGCTGCTGTGAAAAACTCTTCTACCGAACAAATGCTCATAACTCATAATTTACACATTTTACAACCCATGTGTACTAGACAGTTTCTTCTTGTTTTGGTCCAATCACGTATACAAGCTCGTTTCGTTAGTTATTCAAACAATTTTCTTTTTAGCCCAAAATCACTCATCCACAGGCAGTAAGCCTTCTCGTTAACTCGGCCTCCTTTGTAAATTTTTATTTCTGTTCAATGTCTAGCCTATATTATTAATCGACTCTAAAAAAATTTTAATTTCCCAGGCAAACACTTCATTCTCAATGGTTATATAAAATGCTTGTTGCAGTAGATCTTTTGAAAATATACTTTCTAGAAGCAGCTCTTTCACTTAATTACTAAGAAATAATGTATAATTTAAAAACTAGCAGGACCACCTAGTGAGTATAGAACGTTTTGGGGGTCAAATACAAATCACACAGTGTCCACTTTTCTGTCAGTATATTACAATGCCGCATCACCAGTGAAGTCATTATATAATGAATCGTAACGATCAATAGGCTGGAATACCGTCATTTGTGGCTATGGTGCTCAAGCTGTTTTCAAAATTCATTCAGGCGAATGAAATACTCGATCTATCGGCAGTCATCAAATACGTAATTCCGAAACTTATGAGAGCAGGGCGTTCAACGGTCTTATGCCTAAGATAGGACAAATTCATTTTAGGTGGGTCAGTTGTCATGCCGAAAGAACTGGAGAGTGATAATAGGTCCAAGTAAGAACTAAAGTCGATAGTATGGGGAAATACTGGAAGATGGGACAGAAACCTAGTTTGAAAACGATATACTTCGTAATTTGTGGTCATAAAAAGATCTATGATTCATCAAAATGTTTGCGGAAAGTATACGAAATCCAAAATAGTAATCTGATGAAAATGAAATCATTTCATTCTTTGATGCATTGCTCTAATGCCCACAAGTTGGAAACCACTTTAAACAGAATACGGAAGTCAGCCGCCAGGCAATTCTTTATTTGTCTTTAACGTGCACTACAGTTTTTTTTTTTTTTCGTTGAGATTCTGTTATTTTAGTTAGAAGACTACTTGTAATATAATTGCTGCAATGTACGTGCACATGTTGTCTTTAGACACGGCAAGAAACTCGTTCAGCAACAGTTACATAACGTACAATTTTTCTATCCACAGGTTGCTTTTAAAATATTCAGTAATCGTTGTGGTAATCTTGATAGACGTAAAAACACAGTTTCTCTGAATAAATTTAAAAGGTCGTAAGATTAAATACCTTCACGTCCGTAAGCAGGCCCACAGTTACTATTCACGCTGTAAATTACTGTGTCGTGCACGGCAGAGGCGTTGTGTCTTTGCAACTAATTATCTGATTTTCCTTTCAGTTTGAAGTGACATGAAATGGTTTCAGGTAATCTAAGCTTGTCTTAACTTCAGCTGCGTAACTGTAGTATATCGTTTAGACTTGCATTAATGTACTACATATACATCTACAAACGTACTCTGCGAGCCACTGTACGGTGCATGGCGGAGGGTGCCACGTTCAACTACTAGTCATTTCCTTTCCTGTTCCCCTCGCAAACAGAGCGAGGGAAAAACGAATTTCTAAAAGCCTTTGTACGAAAACTGATTTCTTGCACCTAATCTTCGTGGTCCTTACGCGTAATGTACGTTGGCGGCAGTAGAAACATTCCGTAGTCGGCCTCAATACCAGTTTTCCAAATTTCCGGAATAGTGCCGTCTTCCCTCCAAGGATTCCCACTTGAGTTCACGAGACATGTCCGTAATACCGTAATACTTGAGTGCTGAACGAACCTACTGGTAACAAAGCTAGCAGCCTCGATCTGTTCTTTTTACCCGACGTGGTGGGCATCCCAAACACACGAACACTGCTCAAGAATGGGTCGCACTAGTGTTTTATACGCAGTCTCCTGTGTGGATGAGCTACACTATCTGAAAACTCTTCCAATAAGACGAAGTGGAGTATTCGCCTTCCTTATTACCAACATGGCGTTCTCAATCCATTCCATATCGCGTTGCAACGTTACGCCTAGACATTTGATCGATGTGACCTTGTTAAGCAGCACCCTGTCAATGTTTTATTCGAACGTTACAGGATTACTTTTTCTGTTCATCCACATTAACACACATTTTTCTACATTTAGAGCAATCTGCCATTCGGTACACCAAATAGAAATCCTTTTTAAGTCAGCTTCTATACTCCTGCAGTTACCCAACGACCACGTCTTCACGTACACTGGTCACCCTAATCAGCAAACAACCGTAAATTGTTGCTCAGCCTGTTCGTTAGATCATTTATGTGTATAATGGACAAGAGCGGTCCTAACACACCTCCCTGGGGGCACTCCTGACAATGCCCTTGTCCCAGATGAATATTCGCCGTCGAAGACAACTTACTGGGATCTATTACTTAAAATCTTCGAGTCACTCTCACATCTGGGAACTTAAACCCGTATTCTCGGATCTTCATCAACAGTTGTGCAGTGGTGCACCAAGTCAGCGCTTTTCGGAAATCTAGGAATATGGAATCTGCCTTTTGCCCTCCATCCACGGTTTGCGCGATAACATGTGAGAAAAGGGTAAGCGGAGTTTCACACGAGCGATGCTTTCTAAAACCGTACTGATCTGTGGACAGAAGCTTTTATGTCTCAAGGAAATTTATTTTATTCGAACGTAGAATACTTACAACAATCCTGCACCTAACCGATTTTAAGGATATTGGTCTGTAACTACGCGAGTCCATTCTTTTACGTTTCTTATATACAAGAGTCACTTGAGCCTTTTTTTTACAATCGCTTGGGACTTCACGTTAGGAGAGAGATTTGCGATAAATGCAAGCTAAATACGGGGCCAATGCAGCAGAGTACTCTCTGTAAAATCGAACTGGGATTCCATCTGGACCTGACGTCTTATTTGTTTCCAACTCTTTCAGTTGCTTCTCTGCGCCACGGATGCCTATTTTTATGTCCTGCATGTGCATGGCACTGAAACGACGGTGTTTCTACGATCCTCCTATGTGAATGATTTGTTGAACGTGAAATTTAAGACTTCGGTTTTCCTTTTGCTGTTTTGTATTGCCACCTCAGACTGGTCAACGAGTCACTGGGTAGAAGCCATCGACGCGCTTAGTGATTTTACGAATAACCACAATTTTCTAGGGTTCTCGGCAAGATCTTTCGCAACGGTATAACGCTGTACGTTGCTATGTGGTTCACGCATTTATCTTCTTACGGAAGCACGAATTTCTACTAACTTTTGCCTGTCAATATGTCTGCGTTCATTTTTTAACTGAGATAGCAAAAAAAAAAAATGGTTCAAATGGCTCTGAGCACCATGGGACTTAACATCTATGGTCATCAGTCCCCGAGAACTTAGAACTATGTAAACCTAACTAACCTAAGGACAGCACACAACACCCAGTCATCACGAGGCAGAGAAAATCCCTGACCCCGCCGGGAATCGAACCCGGGAACCCGGGCGTGGGAAGCGAGAACGCTACCGCACGACCACGAGCTGCGGACGAGATAGCAATTATCTCTTACGAGAGATTAGTTAAAGGCCACTGTTTGTCTCTACACGTTCATTATCACATTGCAATGTAACACACTGAATGGTAGTAAGGTCAAACCCCAGTCTATTGTACTATATTGTATGTAAACTGGGGACCTAGAAACGACAGAGAGGCTCCGTCCCCGCCTCAGCCGCAGTGGTCCACAACCCCACGACGACTACCGCAGTCCACTTCACCCCTCCACCGCCCCACACCGAACCCAGGATTATTGTGCGGTTCGGCCCCCAGTGGACCCCGCCCCCCCCAGGGAACGTCTCACACCAGACAAGTGTAACCCCTATTTTTGCGTGGTAGAGTATTGGTGGTGTACGCGTACGTGGAGAACTTCTTTGCGCAGCAATGGCCGACATAGTGTAACTGAGGCGGAATAAGGGGAACCAGCCCCCATTCGCCGAGGCAAATGGAAAACCGCCTAAAAACCATCCACAGACTGGCCGGTTCACCGGACCTCGACACAAATCCGCCTGGCGGTTTCGTGCCGGGGACCAGGCGGTCCTTCCCGCCCGGAAACCCTTGCGTTAGACCGCACGGCCAACCGGGTGGGCGTACCCCAGTCTAAGTTGCACATGTATTTTGTGAGCACTCGTCTTGACTGACAAGCTGTGGTCTCTGTAGGAACCGACTTCTATGTCGTTTTTCTCTCTCGTGT
Organism: Schistocerca cancellata; assembly: GCF_023864275.1. Lineage (NCBI taxonomy): Eukaryota > Metazoa > Arthropoda > Insecta > Orthoptera > Acrididae > Schistocerca > Schistocerca cancellata. Next base: position 204,256,986 of record NC_064629.1, on the reverse strand, counting down.
TTCCCAGAAATATAAAATCCACTGCCATTAACGGAGTGGATCATTAATATTACAACTAAAATTATTACATTTCAATATTTATTATAGCGTAGTCGCCTCGTGGAGTGGCCGCGCGGTTTGAGGTGCCATGTCACGGATTGTGCGGCCCCTCCCGCCGGAGGTTCATGTTCTTCCTCGGGCATGGGTGTTTGTGTTGTTCTTAGCTTAAGTTAGTTTAAGTATTGTTTAAGTCTAGGGACCTATGACCTCAGCAGTTTGGTCCCTTAGGAATTGAAACGTCCCCTTAGAAAAATTTATACACGACTGTGCTTAAACTGACACACAATATTTTTAGCGCAACGCAATCTGACTTTCAAAATTCCCTGCAAAAGAATGGCCCTGACTAACTTTAATCTATACCTTTCACAAATCACTTACCTCACAAAAATCTTCATTACTCGAACTACTGCAATACAGCGAGTGCCACTACTGTCAGCTAAATAAAAGATTCAAACTACAGAAGGCACTAACTACTGATAGGGATAGTTAGCAAATGAAAGATATTAATAGAGAACAAACAATGTATTTACCTTAATAGTCATAATATATATAACAGTTCATGACAAATTACAATACTCGGCCATCTCTCTCCCCACATCCACCACTGCTGGCGGTTCACCTCCAACTGCGCAACGCTACGCGCTGTTCACATCCAGCTGCCGCTGCCCAACACTACAATGGCAGACAACAATGCAAACTAGCCACAGACTGCACACAGCACAGCCAGTGATTTTCATACAGAGCGCTACGTAACGTTGCCAATAAGAAAACATAAACAGCCTACTTACATAGCCCCCATGCTCCCCACAAAAAATTTTACAAATTGTTTTGGGCAGTGGCCAATAATGATTTGATAAAATTTTTCATAATTACAATAACAAAGAAATCAAATGCACACACTTATTGATACAATGTTGGTCAAAAGCTAAAATTGTCTCACAGTCCATAAAGATAGTCCTGATCATTCATCATAATAGGAATTACAGTTTTTTTTAAATTTTTTAATGTATATTTCACTACCTGTTTCACTGCCTACACCATTATTTGCCGCCCGCTACATTTTCCTATGCACAATTACCAAATTACTACTTCGAATGTCTGTTAATTCACTACACAGTGGTGCTGATAAGCTACGCTCGTCGTCACTATTATTTTTCAGTTTACTTTGGAGCCTAGTGTTACGTTTTTCACACGCCATTATTGTCACAATATTTCACACGATAACACAGAAAAGCACAATCTGAAGTGCAAAAATAAGAGAACACATTAACATAGCACAGAAAATAATATGTAGTTAATTGCAAGCGCAGCTGCGAAATACTTGGTGCAAATCTACATACATGCCACAACTGTTTTACTGTACAAGAATGAAAAACTGCAACTACAAAGGAAATTCTCTCTACAATTACGTGCTAGCAATAAACAAAAGCTACACTAATTACACAAACTAGAAGAAAATATCAGAAGATTCCAGTGAAGTATCCTCGGCTAAGGGTCGACATATGAAACGTCCCCTTTTGAAGAATTGTATACGACTGTGCTTAAACTGACACACAATATTTTTAGCGCAACGCAATCTGACTTTCAAAATTCCCTACAAAAGAATGGCCCTGACTAACTTTAATCTATACCTTTCACAAATCACTTACCTCACAAAAATCTTCATTACTCGAACTACTGCAATACAGCGAGCGCCACTACTGCCAGCTAAATAAAAGATTCAAACTACAGAAGGCACTAACTACTGATAGGGATAGTTAGCAAATGAAAGATATTAATAGAGAACAAACAATGTATTTACCTTAATAGTCATAATATATATAGCAGTTCATGACAAATTACAAAACTCCGCCATCTCTCTCCCCACATCCACCACTGCTGGCGGCTCACCTCCAACTGCGCAACGCTACGCGCTGTTCACATCCAGCTGCCGCTGCCCAACACTACAATGGCAGACAACAATGCAAACTAGCCACAGACTGCACACAGCACAGCCAGTGATTTTCATACAGAGCGCTACGTAACGTTGCCAATAAGAAAATATAAATAGCCTACTTACAGAATTTACACACATTTGAACATTTTAGAGCGTAGTGTTTACACATTTAGAGCCACTTGGTAAGTCTGAGATCATGCTTCTGTCATAAATTAATTGCACATATCCCATAAACCAACCACTGAATATTTAAATAAACTGCCATTATTGTAACTAAAATAGTTAAACAATTGTAATTTCATTTAAGCCCCTCGTTAATATTACAACAGTATCGTGTATTTTGCGGAACGGTGTTAACAGTTTTGATCTAAATTGGAAGGTTCAGCTATCAGACCACGCCAGATGGGGCAGTGGTTAGCACATTGGACTCGCATTCGGGAGGGTAATGATGATGATGATGTTTGGATTGTGGGGCGCTCAACTGCGCGGTTATCAGCGCCCGTACAAATTCCCAACCTTTGCTCAGTCCAATCTCGCCACTTTCATGAATGATGATGATGAAATGATGAAAACAACACAAACACCTAATCATATCGAGGAAGGTGAAAATCCCTGACCCCTCTTGATTCGCACCCGGAACGCCGTGCTCGGGAAGCAAGAACGCCACCGCGAAATACCGGAATGATTCCTTTGAAAGGACACGACCGATTTCCTTCCCCATACTTCCCTAATTCGAGCTTGTGCTCTAATCTCCTTCTCTTCCTCCTCCTCAGCTATCAGACTCAACATATTTGACACTATCACCCAGGATTACTGAGAACAATTGTTTCTGTGATAGCTGTTATGTGATGTTTTTCAATCAGTTTAACTTAACGCTGTCTTCCTTACTTCGCTGATCCAGTACAGAAAATAAACTGCCCTAGTGATAATCGTATTGTTATATCCAGCGAAGTGTAATAATATTAAATGTGGAATATAAAGTAATTTAATCACCAATCAAAGGACAAGTGTACTAAAATTGTGTCACAATAAAATAGTCAATATTAACACCAATCGTGCACTTTCGAATCAAAAATGGGGAGGGAGTAAACAGGAAGGTAGGAAGATTAGGTTCTAATGTCTCATAGGCGAGGAGATCATTACGGACGTACAGGGATGGGAAAAGATATCGGTCTTTTCTTTTATCCAAGGAACCCATTTGTTACTTGACTTAAGCGATTGCAGGAAATCACGTAAACACTTGAATCTGAATCACCGAACTGGAACTGAACCTCGATCACCCAGACTGAATGTCCAGTTCGTCACTGCATCACCTCGCTCGGTGTAATTTGGCAAGGGACGTGTAGTCAGGTAAAAACGTTTTAGAAAAGAATTATTGTTAAACCGCATGTTTTAGAATCTACTGACTCGCATAAACGTGAGCAGTTATCACTATATAATCATTATATTTTCATTCGATGCAGTAGGGATAGCTCTAACAAAAAATGTAGGATCTTTCACAACACCTTGCTACTTCTACAATTTATTTTACAACCTTTTTGAGTTGCGCTAGACACTGGTTGGGCCTCTATGGTTAGGTGGAAAAAATTATGCAAACCGCCGCAGTAAAACAACACGGACACATAGGCCAAGGACGTTAACTTTCTATTCGCCGAACTGGACACAGCTACGTTTACAATACTGCTAATATGCCTTCTAACTGTTGTCTAAATCAAATTCACTATTTAATTTCAGTGGTGAAATTGTCAGCTGCGAACATCAATACATCTCAAACTCTGTACTGCCAAACGGTGGTGATCCCAGCTTCACATTCCTGCAAACAATCAGAAGACGAACCTTCAGCAAGCTAGTGGATTACAAGTGGATATCGTTAAAAAATACACTACACCTTTGAATAGCACAGGTTGACGCAAAATTGCCGAGAAAATATGAAATTCAGTAATTCAAAAAGTTTTTGTAGGACAATTTGAGGTAGTTCAAAAAATGGTTCAAATGGCTCTGAACACTATGGGACTTAAAATCTGAGGTCATCAGTCCCCTACAACTTAGAACTACTTAAACCTAACTAACCTAAAGACATCACACACTTCCATGCCCGAGGCAGGATTCGAACCTGGGACCGTAGCAGTCGCGCGGTTCCAGACTGAAGTGCCTAGAACCGCTCAGCCACAGCAGCCGGCCTTGAGGTAGTTTCCCGACTTGATTGACCACAAGTGTCCCATATCAAACTGTTCATGTCAACTTGCTACCTCAATATGCTACCTCAAATTGGCCTACGAAAACTGCGTAAGCTACGGCGCATACACGTTGAGCGAGTTGCGAGTTTTTCAACATTCTCACGCTCTCTCTTCGTACAAACCATTAGTTCTAGAGAAAAACGTGAATAGGACCTTTTTTGTAGGATATTTAATATAGTTTAATTTTATATTGCGACACGTTGGAGGGTACGGTTTTCGAGTTATTCGAGGAAAACGTACGAAAGTGGTATTAAATGTGTTCTATCTCGGTAACCATTCGGAATAGGACATACGTCCATATAAACATTATATATATATATATATATATATATATATATATATATATATATATATATATATATATATATATATATATAAGGAAACGCTCCTATTCCCACGTAACGTTGTGTTAAAATTTCGAGTCAATCGTCAGACTACTTTTCGAGTTTTGCGAGCTCTAAGATTCAACACACAGGTGGGTGATATCAATGCATGTTCAGAGAACTACGATTTCAGAAGAGAAGTGTCCACTTGAAAGACGCGCCGCCGGCAAATTAGCACGTGTAGAAGTGCGGGGGAGAGCGAGTGGTGGTGGAAGACGCTGTGGCGGTCCCAGGAAAGCCTGGCCCTGCCCGGCTACCGGAACCGTTGCCAGCAAGAAATGTTATCGGGTATTTTATGTGGTGGGCGCGATCCATCTTGTCATGATAGGTGATGTGCCGGGTGTTAATCTCCCCCGGCCGCCCCCTCACCGCCTAAGTACCCCCGGCGGGTTCTCAGTCTTTTTAATGTCTCCGAAGGGAGAGGGAATCTTGTCGCCAATAGAACGCCATTGCGGCTATAACTTAGCAATATGCAATGCGTCCTTTCTGTGTGGGCTCCCTCGCGTGCACGAGGGCTCTGGCAAACGCCTTTTAACCTGCGAGAATGCCTAAAGCTGCACACACGTTTATGTACATCGCAATTTACGAAAGGCGTTATATTCCTTCTAACTGCACGAACTACTTTCCTTCGGTTTTCGTTGTTCAACCACGGACACCGTGTCGCCACGATTGCAGATTCTCTTGAAACGACGAAACAAATTATATATTCGTTAAAAAATTATAAATTTCAGATGTTAACATCAGTTTTTAGCAAAAAATTGAATAAGTGTTGCCTAGCTCAAAATATCATTCGAAATAGCGTTGATATTAAAAGCAACAGTGGCATAGCAGCAGTCAAAAATTCAACGGCACAGCAGAAAATTCTTGAATGTAGTCCGAAATTTAACAACACTACAGAAAGAAGGAAACGTATTTTATATCACCGAACCATATCACAAGTGTATACTGCTGAACAATCACGCGTGTTTCATCACGTAGAAACATCGGTCCCAAACATATATAAGAGTATAAAAATTAAAGATGCGTAAGTTTTGTGATTGATACCGGCCCTATAAGAAACTTATTTATTTATTCAATTTCAAAGAGTTGCTCATTTCTATAGTCGTCATCATTATTACTGCTATTAGCTTTATTTGCAATAATAATTGGCATCTTCCGCCTCATGAAATATTTTTAGAGGACAGATCATATTCCGTATGTGTCCGGTGTCATCTGCCACATGATGTATGAGATGTCACCAGTCTTTATTATTATTATTATTATTATTATTATCATTATCTTCTAGTAGTTTTGGACCACATTACTTATACTGTTCTTTTTTATTGAGCTTTAGCGCTAGACCAGCAATTTTGAATTCTCTTTTAGTGAACTTTGATATTTTCTCTCTAGTTTAATTTTTTCCCGTATTCGAAAACAAATGCGCCATTTACAATGCTTTATCAAGAAATACATTAAAGTACTCTTCCAAATAGGGTTGTGCGATACAGATCAATTTTTTCAAATTCATTTCAAGATCTCGTTCATTAACAATTTTAAGATCACAGTTATAACCATTTTATTATTTCTCACTTTCATTAGAAATAAGTTATTACTTGTGAATCGTGACCGAAGATCGTTTCGCCATTTACTTGGCGAGGTCAAAATTTATTTAACAAGAGATTTCATTTTTTTTCGACGAAAAATAACGAACCAGTGTGTGATAAAGAAGTTGTAGCTACTTGTAATCATAAGCACAGGTTGTATCCAACTTAATACATATGTGCATGAAGACAAAGGAATGTATATTGTACTACACGTTACTAGATGTTCATACTAGCTCTGGCTTGGAAACAGATCTAGTTCACTCTTAGCACACTAACGTTAGCTAGGAAAGTAGTGTTAAAAAGTACCTACGCTCTAAGTTGCATTGTAAAAGAGATGTATTTTTCTTTCCCTTACTAACTTAGCTCTTAAAATTGGATCAGACTCTTTGACAAAAATAACTTTATTGGAGATGCGTCGAGATGCCCATTCCTCTTTGTAGGGCTTTATGTCAGTGGTTTAAGGTTCAAATATTGGTAATAAAATACGCTTAGGAGTAAGAGTTATTTAAACATAATGTGTGGTCAATTGCAACACGGATCAGTTTTGCTGTCTCTATCCTACAAACATAGTTCATTTGATTCAATGTACTCTAAGTATGCTAATGTCTACAAATACATAAAAGTATTTAAATAATGCTGAGACGTAGAATAATCTGTATCAGGTAATACCTGTTTAGGTCGGCGTATCAGCTTATCGTCATCACTTCTGACAAAGGCTTTCTGTCTTACTTCTCACACAGAGATATTCGAATCACTAATTCCAGGAGCTAGGCTTTAGGAATTATATTTTTACAGTAAGTTATTCATCTAGTTCCTTCTCCTTAAGTCTGTCTTACGTTAGACAAAACGATGGGATAATAGCATATATTATAAAGTTACCACTACTGCTTAAGGCTACACAAACTTCTACCAGTATAACTATTGCAGCACGAGAGTCCGTGAGGACATTCTAATTTTTGCAAAATGATATATCAGTATGGAAAATTACATGTTAAATGCTACTTTACTTTAGCTCGTTGATAATTGTGTTGCTTAGTATTACTGTTTCTCAATTTTGCTTTGAAATACAGACATCACCTATGTTTAAAAAATGTTTGCTAATGTTTGATATGAACAATTTATTATATTCTTCCCTTGAAATACGGGCAACTTATGCTACTGTTTCTTTTATTTTTCAGGTGAGTACCTCTAACATCATGCGTCACTTACAGAACAAACAAAGGTAACCAATACATTTAATCACTGAGATTGAAGAAAGGAATTTGCGTACCGCATGATCATTATTAGTCGCACAAAGAAGGGATTTTATTTCTTAACTCAGTTTTCTAAGTTTTACATTCGTGTAACTATTAAAATGCTAAAGAAGTAATTAGTATTCAAAAGGAAGACAAGCCTTTTGATAAATTTTGGATCGAAGAGATTTTTGTTTTGAAACGGGTTCGATATTATAGCGGCTGTTTGATAAAGCAGTACTTTATCTTTGATGTCAATCGCCATGTCACTGCCGCACCTACAAAATCAGTTATAGATCACACGATTCGCAGATATATTGTAACGTTACAGTGGCTCTGAGTTGACACCAGGATATGTAAATGAAGAAACTTATAAAGAAACCAATAAAACGACAAGCTGTCTCCTCAGATTATCATACTAATTACAAGACTGTCTCGAAGCAAGAAGGAAATGCAGATGACGTTTATGGTCTAAACCGAATTACGTAACAGGATTAGAATGAAGGTACGCACCATGGCTGAATGTATTTGGAGAGAGAAGCAGAGACACGCGTATTAAACTAATCTCTGGCAGTAACTGATACGTATAACTGAAGAGTATGATCATCTAATAGGGATTAATTTGTATAACAGAGAGAACTGGAAAACGTTAGGATCGTGCATACTCATTTTATGAGGGACTTATTTCGAGTGCATTCCGATTAATGTTTTCCATTGTTATAACGAATTACTTACAGCAAACATGGCGAAGCATGTTTACAGAGGCCAATGATCAGTCCCCATTTTAGTTAGTGTATGTCGTTCGTGTCCAGAGATGTGACGTTAAAACTAAAACTGCATTGCTTCTGCTGTAACAAAGTAACATCATTATTTGGCCCGCCCTGTTGGCCGTGCGGTCTAACGCAATGCTTCCCGGGCGGGAAGGAGCGCCTGGTCCCCGGCACGAATCCACCAGGTGGATTTCTGTCGAGGTTGGGTGAACCGGCCAGTCTACGGATAGTTTTTAGGCGGTTTTCCATCTGCCTCGGCGAATGCGCGCTGGTTCCCCTTATTCCGTCTCAGTTACAGTATGTCGTCGATTGCTGCGCAAACAAGTTCTCCACGTACGCGTACACCACCATTACTCTAGCACGCAAACATAGGGGTTACACTCGTCTGGTGTGAGACGTTCCCTGGGGTCCACCCGGGGCCGAACCGCACAATAATCCTGCGTTCGGTGTGGGGCGGCGGAGGGGTGAAGTGGACTGCGGTAGTCGTCGTGGGGTTGTGGACCACTGCGGCTGCGGCGGGGACGGAGCCTCTCCGTCGTTTCTAGGTCCCCGGTTAACATACAATACAACACATACAACATCTTTATTTGGAATCATGTCATCGAAAAGGAAAAATAAAGGACTGCACCAGTAGCTAAACGGCTCTATTCCGTTAACAAGTCGCTTTTTTCTATCATTCATTCATTTATCCACTCATTCTTCATGTTCCGTAGATCTCATCAATGAGGAGGACCATCAACGGGGAGAGTGAGTCAAGATATATATTGACAAAAGAGAAGCAGCTCTTAATAACTTACTCTAAACACTGTGTAAACCGCTGCTGTATTTCCTAATACTATTTGTGCTCACGCCAACCAAATCTGACCTACTATAGTACAGAGTGGGCAAAATAACTAGCCTGGGTGGCGAGAGCAGGTGGATGGATCAAATCAAGATCTCCAATCCACCTCTTCTGCAGGCTCTAAGAGAAACCGGTAACCGTTCTGAATGGAGATGTGTGGTTCATGAGGTCACGACGCGCAACAAGCAATGTAACGACTTGTGATGATGAAGATAGACGACCCAACTTACATCACCCACACATGGAACGGGTGATGTAAGTTGGGTTACTCATTTGAAGGTGCATGAGATACAGTTTCGTTCTGAGCACCCTACAGAAGGAAACCCACTACTTTGAAAAAAGCTGTTGTTTCCTCAGCTGCATTGTAAAGCTTCATTTCCAATTAATAACTTCAAACAATTACCATAAACAAGGAAAAATGCCTTCTAAACCAACATTTTTACTGAAACGTAAGCTTTCTTCAGAGAACTGCTTAGTAAATGAGTCAACCAAAAGACTGCAAGAAGCGACTCGTGGGACCGAAGTTAAGACTATTGATCATTAACAACAGAAACATTAGATTCCAGAGATTGTAATTTTACATCTACATCTACATTTATACTCCGCAAGCCACCCAACGGTGTGTGGCGGAGGGCACTTTACGTGCCACTGTGCTTACCTCCCTTTCCTGTTCCAGTCGCGTATGGTTCGCGGGAAGAACGACTGCCGGAAAGCCTCCGTGCGCGCTCGAATCTCTCTAATTTTACATTCGTCATCTCCTCGGGAGGTATAAGTAGGGGGAAGCAATATATTCGATATCTCATCCAGAAACGCACCCTCTCGAAACCTGGACAGCAAGCTACACCGCGATGCAGCGCCTCTCTTACAGAGTCTGCCACTTGAGTTTGTTAAACATCTCCATAACGCTATCACGCTTACCAAATAACCCTGAGACGAAACGAGCCGCTGTTCTTTGGATCTTCTCTATCTCCTCCGTCAACCCGACCTGGTACGGATCCCACACTGATGAGCAATACTCAAGTGTAGGTCGAACAAGTGTTTTGCAAGCCACCTCCTTTGTTGACGGACTACATTTCCTACGGACTCTCCCAATAAATCTCAACCTGGTACCCGCCTTACCAACAATTAATTTTATATGATCATTCCACTTCAAATCGTTCCGCACGCACACTCCCAGATATTTTACAGAAGTAACTGCTACGAGTGTTTGTTCCGCTATCATATAATCATACAATAAAGGATCCTTCTTTCTATGTATTCGCAATACATTACATTTGTCTATGTTAAGGGTCAGTTGCCACTCCCTCCACCAAGTGCCTGTCCGCTGCAGATCTTCCTGCATTTCGCTGCAATTTTCTAATGCTGCAACTTCTCTGCATACTACAGCATCATCCGCGAAAAGCTGCATTTTCTTTCAGACATTAACAGTTTATTTGGTAGGACTCAATTCTACATAGAAAACAAATGACTCTTCAATACACAATGAAATCTCTTATGGACCAACTGTTAATACATTGGTAAATTTTCGCGCGTGTATCTCAAGGTGTATTTGAATCACCATTTCTGTTTTTAATACTTCAAATAAACCGTGCTGTTGTAGCTGTACTATTCTTCGCAGCTGGTAGTCTTCTGAAACTAATTTTTCGGTTACTTTATTTTCGGCCTGAGATGTCAGTAGGCACATAATACGCGATTAACTTCGCTTTTGTAATTTTACGCGTAGCATTGCACTTGTGTAAAAGCTGTAACTCACTGTTTCACAGCCTGTGTTTACTTACGTAGTTACTTCCGTGGCCGGTAAGAACTGTGGATCTGTTCCCTATAGGACACATGTGAGACAGCTTGGACGTCAACTCTGTCCCAGTTCTAGTATCTAGGATATCAAGGACCAGTTCCAATAGTGGTGCGCCAGCTTGCCTCAAGAGGGAATACAACGCCTGTATTACACCCTTCCCAACCAAAACCCGGCCGCTGTGGCCGATCGGTTCTAGGCGCTTCAGTACGGAACCGCGCTGCTGCTACGGTCCTGCCCGGGCATGGATGTGTGTCATGTCCTTAGGTTAGCTAGGTTTAAGTAGTTCTAAGTCTAGGAGACTGATGGCCTCAGATGTTAAGTTCCATAGTGCACAGAGTCATTTGAACCCAACCGAAAGAGTGGGCGCATCCAGGCCAGAGTTGGTGCATCATCATACTGTTAAGTGGGCTCATACTGCAAATATTGTAATCAATTACATCACAACATATACCTTCTCAAACTGTGAAGTTTCATTTTGCTGCCTTTTTCTCTTCTGGGTGCTTCACTGTCTTTTGTCAGGCAGTGTATGTTAAGTATAGATGTTTGTGCTGAGAGCGTGTGTAGTTTTACTGTCATCTTCCTGCTACCGATGACGAGATGAGGGGTAGGGCACATATCCTGTTCTTCTACAATATCACCGATGTGTCCGTGAAGCTTAACTCACGGTCACCGTCGGCAATGGCACATGCCCTCACTCCGTGAGATACTGAGAACAAAAAAAAAAAAAAATGGCTCTGAGCACTATGGGACTTAACTTCTGTGGTTATCAGTCAAATGGTTCAAATGGCTCTGAGCACTATGGGACTCAACTGCTGTGGTCATCAGTCCCCTAGAACTTAGAACTAATTAAACCTAACTAACCTAAGGACATCACACACATCCATGCCCGAGGCAGGATTCGAACCTGCGACCGTAGCAGATGCGCGGTTCCAGACTGTAGCGCCTAGAACCGCTCGGCCACTCCGGCCGGCTACTGAGAACAGATTTGGAATTTAATCCGGTACCTTGACACAAAGTTTAAGATCAGGAGCTTTTCACCGCCGGGTTTCCTCGCCTTGCTGGCGTAATACTGATGGCAAACATTTGTTTTAACGCCAGAATACGAACCGGCTATCTCAAAGTCGAACGCCACGGCGAAAGTGTGCGCTAGCAACTCCGCTACGTAGCCGGGAAAACTAGTTAGTCGATGCTTGAAAATACTTTTTCCCACCAAAAGCCGGCTGGTAATATGAATAAATTGAGAAAGTGTGTTCACAACTTTGAACTAATCCATTAAAAATACTTTGTTATTAATGAAACACATGTGTTTAACTCATATGTAGTTCACAGGAATATGTGACCAGCGGCTCTAATAAATAACGCCACTCCTGTCTCACCATCAAACTGTGCTACGAATGTGTAGAAATACAACACCTATTTTAACATTTATTTATTTTCTCTCGACTGAAAAACATGCAAAGACGCAGACTGACAAATAAATAAATAATTTTTCCAAAAACTGAGGCTGTAAATTTACACATCTTTGCTTGTTGTCTATACGACAACGGTAGTATATTTAGAAAGTCAGTAGCTTTCTTCATCTTAACATTAATAACAAAAATATAGAAACAAATAAAACAAAAGACGTAATAATACACAAATATGCCTCAAATATAACGTATGTATATATCTTCGTCAGTTTTCAAATTAATTCTAAACGTAAAATCTAGAACCCTCCGATTCTTCACTGCCTTCTATAATACTAGGGTCATAGCACTCTCTATACTTTTATTGGAATTTCTGAGTACTAAACGAAGCCCAATGGTACTACGTGGATTTTCAGTTTCTTAATGTTATGATAGGCAGTCTTCTTCTTTTTCTCGTACCTTTGTCGTGCATCTACATGGGGTCAGTATAGTTACTATTGGATTTTACATAGTTAATTCGAGGGCTGGCCGGATGCACTGCTCTACCACTGCACCAACATCCTTTGCCGATGGTCGCATGCCAATATCAGTGGTACTTACCGATGTTCTGGTGTTAACATCGGCATGTTAACATTGGCACATGCGTGGGTCGTCATACTGCGGAGGCCCATCAGAGTCTTCGGTGCACTGTGTGTTGAGACTCACTTGTACTCTGCCCAGCATTAAAGTCTGATGTTATTTTACCACACTTTGCCGGCTGTCCAGTTTTACCAGTTTGCCCATCCTATAACGTCCAGCATCTGTAATGAAGGGTGGCCGCCCAACCCTACGACGTCTGGACGTGATTTCATCTTGATTGCGTCACGTATTGAAGATATTCACCACAGCACTCCTCGAACACCCGACAGGTCATGCAATGTCCGAAATACTCGTGCCGAGCATCCGGGCCATCACAATCTGCCGTCGATCAAACTCAGATATATAGCGCGCCTTTCCCATTCTACACTCGGACAGCACGCTCACAGACACTACATGCACTGTGCGTGTGTCTGAATAGCAGTCATTCCTCGCTAAGTGACGCTGCTATCGCCTGGTCGGGTTTATATCGACAGTAGGTCGGTGGTTATATTTTCGGCTAATCAGTGTATACAGGGTGGTTAGGCAATCAGGCCATTGTGCACGCAAATTCAAACGGCCCGCCATATATGGTGTCGCCAAACGTGTTCTTCGTTTGGTTTCCTAAACAAGAGAGCAATACAAAAATTGGACGTTTGACGCTAGTAAGAATCAAACCCGAGCCCATGGCTAAGCAGTGTCGTGCGCTATCATCTTCGCTAAGAGAACAAGTGACACTAATTTTATCTGGCGGGCCTCTTGAATTCGCTGGCACAACGGTCTGATTGGCTAACTTCAATGTTAATTAAATCGGAAACGGCGCTATGTATCGAATGTTTTTCTGAATAGTTACTAGCCGGCCGGTGTGGCCGTGCGGTTCTAAGCGCGTCAGTTTGGAACCGCGTGACCGCTACGGTCGCAGGTTCGAATCCTGCCTCGGGCATGGATGTGTGTGATGTCCTTAGGTTAGTTAGGTTTAAGTAGTTCTAAGTTCTAGGGGACTGATGACCTCAGTAGTCCCATAGTGCTCAGAGCCATTTGAACCATTTGAATAGTTACTTCTCACCACAACCTACCCTGAAATTACTTTACAAGCTTTTCAGGTTGTTTCTGACCACCACGTATTTAACATATTTCACCTGTATTCCTAGCGAATTCCTCGCTGCTGTTTCGTATTCACGTAACTCAACGTCTGTAACGTCATATCTTCTGAACTATGTATCGTACAATGTCATAATTTTGCAGATACACCCAGTGGTATATGTGGACACTGCCTGCGAAATGTGTTTCGAATAGTTAGTACTGAAGTTGTAATAAATTAAAACTTCATATTAGACGCGACCATTTTTCACGTATCGTTGTGTTTATGATATTGTATCTCCTGAACTATGTGTCGTACAATTAGTGATGCATGTGAATACTTATAATTTTGTGGAGGGTGTCAGCAAGAAAACATCACATAAATGTTTGAAATTACGTGTAAAGTTTGTTGCAAGTCACACATATTTGGGGGTTGTGAGCTATGCTTCCTTTTCACCTCTACCCCCCACCCCTTTTAGAGATAAATGGTTCTTACCCACACAGTGGCTCTATCCAGAGAGTAGGTGATTGTGTACCAAGTTTGGCTGAAATAGATCCAGTGGTTTAGCAGAAGATAAGGAACATACGTGCACGCATACATACGTACACTTTTATGATATGTATGGATTTACTCTCGAGTAATCTGTCTCTCCATCTCAGTATACCCTTTCCCCAGCCAATAAAATGCAGCGCTGTATCTGACGATTGTATTGGGGGGATGCATTCACAAAACCACTAATAACTTGTACTGCTTGTTAATTTTGAAATCTCGCTGCATAAGCCTGAGGTGTGGTTATGCACGTTTTTAGCGCAGCACGCTTGCAGTGAACTATCATTCTGCGTGGTGTCTGTTTGTTCTAAGTCGTGTCTCCCTACCACTTTCGCACAACGACGCTCTGAGCGTGTTTTTTAGGGAATTGCCTAGTTTGAACCTGGGACCTGTTGCTGGTAAGGAGACGCCAGACCACACATGACATGTAGAGTTCAGAAGAGTTCAGTGAGACTAGCGATGATATAACCAAATACTTAATGGTTTCAGCTTCAGCTCCACTGCACTCCCTGTAAAAGAATCTTAATACTAACTAAATTTAGTGGAAGGGGTTCAAGGCATTCCTATTTTTAGTTAGCTGGTAAAATAACGTCTAAAAAGCAGTTAAGTTTACCATTGGAAATTTTATTCTACTCACAAAACATTGTTTATAAATTGCACTATTGATAAAAGGAAATATTGTGATACAGGATGATAAAAACCAATTGCGTTCAACAAAAATGTGAACGATTATTCCCTGACTGGGTTTCCAAGTTCTACAATGGATCGAAGGATGACCTATGCCATATCACATCTATAATCTAGGTTTAACTTAAGTTTCACAAAAGAGAAAACTATCAAAATTGTCTACAGTGACCCTCAATTATCTTTAATTACTCATCTAACTTGTCGTAAATTAGAGTGGCTCATGTGGCTTCTCAATAATTATATAACAGAAAAATCATCGCGTTTCAGATTTTAACTTACGTAGCAAATGTGAATACCATGAGCTTCAATTGACGATCGACACTAGTATTACGTAAAAAGGGGATGTAACAGATGAGACTTCTGCAGTTCTGAGTGAAGCCTTATGCGCTCAAAAATGCGGCATCGCGTGCGTTCATTACCTTGTCGGTGTTCGTCAGGAGGCGGCGCGCGGCATCGGAAGCAACTCTCTCCTAACTTCTCCTTACTACAATTTACCGAAGTTGGTTTATAAAAAAAACCATCTGGCTGTGTTTACATCTGACCAATCAGGGTCACAATGTTAACCTTAAGCTCCACCTACAAAAATTCTGTCTATCCAATGGGAAACGTTATACTTTTCGTGGTGCGGCAATGTTTTTTAACGTTTGCAACGTAACAGAGACGCGAAAAAGTCTCACGCTAAAACTTGCAGCTGGTGTGGCCCTTTTAGTGTTATCGTAAGATCTATACTGTTCTTCTGGAGGGCTCTATCTTTTATCATGGGCTGGGGGGTGGTTCTGGTGGTTGGCTGGCGACGTGGGTGTCCGTCCCTTATCGTAGGGCCTTCTAGCTTAACATGGTTCTGCTCTCGGCTTCTGTTCTCGTTTCTCCCCTCGAAACTGCGTCTGTTTCAAGGTGGGAAGGTATGACATGCATTTAGGCGTTCTTGTGTTAGTCTGTGGTATTCCATTTGCTCACTCGTTGATCGTATTACTTTGGTTAATTTAATGTCAGGATTTATTCGGAGCTATGTGACATACTGCCGTATTTGCTTATCATGTCAGGGTTTTCATGGAAGGTGTTGGATTTGCCTGACACCTTACAACCCACACAGTGGCTCTATCCAGAGAGTAGGTGATTGTGTAGCAGGTTTGGCTGAAATATATCCAGTGGTTTAGCAGAAGATAAGGAACATGCATGCACACATACATACGTACACTTTTATGATTTGTATGGATTTACTCTCGAGTAATCTGTCTCTCCATCTCAGTATACCCTTTCCCCAGCCAATAAAATGCAGCGCTGTACCTGACGATTATATTGGGGGGATGCATTCACAAAACAACTAATGACTTGTACTGCTTGTTAATTTTGAAATCTCGCTGCATAAGCCTGAGGTGTGCTTATGCACGTTTTTAGCGCAGCACGCTTGCAGTGAATCCAGCTGTGGCAATAAAGGTGGCACCATACTATAGCCACGTTGCTGGCGATGGTAATTTGTAAGTCACAGTTCCCATTCGCGATAGATTGTACAAGTTTTAGCTTTTTGGGTAGTTTTTGCTAATGCGTTTAATTACCTTCTGGTGTTTAACTTGCCAGCCGTTCGTCTTCTACAACAGTCCACCCACTACCGTAAAGGTAATTCAAGGCTTAGAGATCTCTTAGGAGGGGGGGGGGGGACTTCGAAGGCCACCAGAGACTATCAAAGGTGCATGCTATGTGCCACAATTATAGCCACTGCATATTTCCTAGGGATCCCGTCCATCACCCGTATATCCTACTAATGGCATTAGCAAATGATTTCCCTTTTATGAATCCAAATTGACTCTGGTGCATACTGTGATACTATCTTCGTGAACGCAGATGTTCACACTGGAGCCTAACCTAGACCTTAACCACAGTATTCATGATGCATTTGGATCTATTGCTCTTCGGATCTGATGCGTGTTTATCTGCTTCTTTTAATAATTAGTGTTCTTACTGTCTTCAAGTTCTCTGGTCTCGCCTTAATATGAGTGATTCATTAAGAATAGATGTTAAAGGAGGCACCATTTGTAGAATGGTTCAAGTGGCTCTGAGCACTATGGGACTTAACTTCTAAGGTCATCAGTCCCCTAGAACTTAGAACTACTTAAACCTAACTAACCTAAGGACATCACACACATCCATGCTCGAGGCAGGATTCGAACCTGCGACCGTAGCGGTCGCGCGGTTCCAGACTGTAGCGCCTAGAACCGCTCGGCCACACCGGCCGGCCCATTTGTAGAGCGCAGTACTGCAACATCTCTGGATAAATGCTGTCAGGACATGGAGCTTTGCCTCTCTCCGTCTTAGAGATAATGTAAAAAAGGAAGTACACCACCAGTTTTAAGATATTCAATATGCATGCACTTCATTTGAAAGACGTATGTGATTGTTATTGTCTGTAGCAGCTACGAAATCTCGAAAAAGCGAGGAAAGGTGGGTCACTGCCAACAATCTCTAATCATCATTCCATTCACCCTTCGCAGAGCTGAAATAAGTGCAGGTAATTTGACTTTCTCAGAAAGCAGTTTTTATGGCTGTCCCAGATATTGAACTCTAACTGGCTGCGTAAGTAATGTCTTCAAAACACATAACGTAAAATTAATAATTTTTCCCATGAACTTCTTTTTTAGTCGGTAGAAATTATCTAAACTTAGCTGATGTTCACGTATTCTCAGTGATCTCCTTTAAACTCTCCCCTCACTACGTATCGTTCTCATTAAACTGAACCGTTCCCTTACCACCGTTTGTTTTTTATGCATGGTGACCTCTTCCAATGTACTGATATATTTTGGGCGTATTGTAACACTTTTGTCAGTATATGTACTCTGCAGTCGAAACTATTTTCATGATATGGCAATAGAAGTGCAGCTATTACATGAGCTAGCAGATACAGATCGACACGTTTGGGATTAAGTAGTTGACGCGGAAGTTTGTTTAGTTCATTCAGCATGTGGAATACCTAAGTCAAATGGGGTAATACTGTGGCACTAATAATGAGATTTTGGTTTACAGTCCAACCATGGATTTCCTACATGGCTGACATGTTCGTCAGCGTAACATCAATATTGGCTGCGGCACCTGTTCTGAGCTAATGTGTATCCGGTTAACCAACTTTATTCGTAACATATAAGTTTATTTTTGCTACAACGTCGTACAGTCCATACGTCACACGGCTGTGCCAAAGAACAGGTTTTATACTGCATCTGATACTAACATAAGGCAAATACCAACTGCGCAGTGCATATCTGCTCTCGATTTATCTAAACACGTTCCCGTTCTTATTAGAACTGCACGTAAATACATATGATTGCCCATCTACCAACTGCGTCTGTAACATTATGGTAACCATATATTCGTCACATAAATGGACTACTGTTCAACTAATTTTATGTTGAGACCTAAAATTACCGTCTGAGGTTCACCCTCTCCCTGGAACATTGACTATGTTGTCTGGAAGTAAGATATAATTCCTCAGGTGAAGCTCTTTGATACACAGTACGTCCACCGTCGGCTCCTCAAACAGTTTCCTCAGTTCCACCAACACTACCACCCTTCTTCTCGTGACGCACATGATTAAATCTACGTATTTTGAATGATAGATTTAGATCAGGGCTACGAGAATCCAAATTATGTACGACCATGCACCTTAACGAAGTCTTTTCAGATTCTTTCGATGTTCAGAAAATTCTTCCTCCGGGCGTTCTCCTGTTTTAACAAATGGCACAGGTCATTTAAATGAGTCGGTAGATCGTAGCATCGAAGAAATTGTAATCTAAATCTCCAAACAAGTGACTATTTACTTTGTTATCTTTAGGGTGAGCTAGACTTATAGAAAGTCCCATTGCTACACTAAATATAGCAAAATCTTACGTCCTAACCAATTGTAGGCTTAACTCTATTTCACTCTAAGCATTTCCTGTGTCCTGTGTGAATGAATTAACGCTTCGTAAATATCAGATGTAGACTGATACACAGCTGAGACTCACTACTTCCATACTTTTATGTCGTAGGTCTTTTTGTTTTGTCCTTAGTTTCATAAGTTTCCAAAAGCAGCCGCCTCGTGGTCGACATCGGAAGTACATCTGCCCCAGTAGCAGAGGTCATTTCAGATTACGAGGTTGCTCTCCTTATACCGTGTTCACGTTTGCAATGTGAAGAGACCCAATGAAGGATTGTCCTTTGATGGAGTATTTTGACTTCTTGTAACTCACATGTATGTTAATCTCAAGTATGGTTTAGTCCGTCGTTTTTCACATCCGCACGTTGTGGATGCGTTGATATACGAACCGGGTTCATCCAAGTTTTCTCCTTTGACATCATCCTCCATGCTCTAGTGATCGAGCACAGTTTGCCCAGTCAGTCAGCTGGCACCGAAGGCGTTCCCCGTAGATTGTTTGTTGCGTAATTCCACGAGGTGCACATGGTGACATTTGTTGTTGAGAACACTCTCATGTACATAATCCAGTAGTCCATTAAAGTTCGTCTCGACCAAGCCTGTTTATTTTAGTGATAGAATTAATTCATCAGTTGCTACGGTGTTTTCGTAGTTCATAGGCTGAACTATTCAGAACATGCAGCTGCGCGATGGCATGTCAAATGGTTCAAATGGCTCTGAGCACTATGGGACTTAACATCTGTGGTCATCAGTCCCCTAGAACTTAGAACTACTTAAACCTAACTAACCTAAGGACATCACACACATCCATGCCCGAAGCAGAATTCGAACCTGCGACCGTAGCGGTCACGCGGTTCCAGACTGAAGCGCCTAGAACCGCACGGCCACACCGGCCGGCAGATGGCATGTCCTCAGTCTAATACAAAATAGCTTCTTCTTACGCTTTTTCGAACCTTCTGTGCAACAGACGCATTCAGTAATTTTTGTTTATCCATGCACTTCTGGAACATTATGGAGAAGATAGATATAATACTCACTTCGTGCATTCTCCCTTTCGAGGTGTAAATCAGACGCTGCATAGTCCTTAAAAGACGCGTCGAGAAAGTGGTGGTAGTGGTAAGATCCTATGGGAGCTAACTACAGAGGTCATCGGCCCATAGGCTACCACACTATTTAATCAAACATAAACTAGCCGGCCGAAGTGGCCGTGCGGTTAAAGGCGCTGCAGTCTGGAACCGCAAGACGGCTACGGTCGCAGGTTCGAATCCTGCCTCGGGCATGTATGTTTGTGATGTCCTTAGGTTAGTTAGGTTTAACTAGTTCTAAGTTCTAGGGGTCTAATGACCTCAGAAGTTGAGTCCCATAGTGCTCAGAGCCATTTGAACCATTTGAAACATAAACTACCTTACGCTAAGGGTAACACACACCCATGCCCGAGGGAGGACTCGAACCGCGAAGCTACCCCGCGCGGCCCGTCGAGAATGCCATAGCATTACGGACGAAATACTTATTCAGGGAGACTTTTTAAGGGAGGAAGCATCATCAGCTTTTCTGAAGAAACCATCCAGCCATTCATGTGCAATGATTTTACCGAACCATCTGAAATCTTTAATAATACGACAGTGTCGACTGTTATACGCGCTTACCTAAATAGAATATTAACTACTGTGACATCCACTTACGAATAGTGCCGTTCTCTAGTTGCTTTCATCTGTCTTTTTCTAGCTAAAAAGTCGATCGAATCATCACCTCCCATTTTAGTGTTCTTCAGCTTCTCGTACATATTTTATCAATTAGTGCGATTGTTCTAACAAAGATGGAGGAATGAACCACATTAATTCATGTATGGCTTCGCTATGACTACTTCAAGAGGGGTAGTCAGGGGATGTCGCCGTTAGTGGCTGTGACAGAGTGAAGTGTCTCATTGGCTAAGATACAGAACTTATATTGGGAAGGAGTGCAAGTCGAATGACCAGTGAACGATCCAAATTTAAGTGTTTCCTTTTTTTCTACATGATTTGATGAAAATAGAAGGTAATTCTTTAAATAAGGCTACTTCCGTTTCCTTCCCGTTACGTGTTCAGTCGAGCTTCCCTCCATTAATCTCTGATCAACTTTTTTCGACCTTCTTTCTGTTTATGATTCTCTTGATCTACAATTGCGCCACTTCCTTCACTCGGTACTTACCGCACTGCCGAAGGCTGCTTATACGTAAGATTATGGAAATTTAAAGAAGTAAATGGAATATAAAATGTGGCATTTATTATCAGATACACACTTATCATCGAGTATCTCGCGAAACAGCCTGTACTAGTTGCGACTTACCTAACGGTACTTCATACGTTGCACGATCTATAATATGTCTTTAAGCGAAATATCCGTCCTGAGAAACCGAAGCGTTGACTTAATGTACTCGTAGTAAACCAACGTCGTGATCGTAGAAATAACTGTTAATTATGAGTTACAATTTAGAAATAGAGGCACAGAAAAGGCGCCACGTAAAAGTCAGTAGGAATTATTACGTCTATGCAATATGTAATCAGTATCCATAAGCAAAGAACTTTCCGAAAATATTAGAAAATTCTGGTCCTACTTAAAATCATTATGCAGTTCGAAATCTTTTACTCAGATACTTGTCGACCAGACTGGTGGGGCAAAAAGAATCAGCAATAAGAAAGCTGAAGTCTTAAATCTCGTACTAAAAGATAATTCAACCATGTAAATCGTACAGAGTTACAATTTTTCGACCACTGCAAAATAGAAACAACGATCCCTGGTTCTGAAAACTGAACTTCTTGGAAACGAATAAGCCGGTAGGACGTGATGGAATTAAAATTCGGTTTCTTATACACTGATGAGCCAAAACATTACGACTAATGCCGCTGCAAGACTGATTGCCGTCTGGTGGTTTTGCGGGTGCGTGATGTGGTAAGGAAAGTTAATACGCCAAGCAGAGACTAATGGGGAATCATTCTAGCGACGATAGGGGCTGCAAATGGGGATATGTACTGACATTAATGACTTTGACAAAGTGCAGATTGCTTTGGCCGGCGCATGTGAACAAGCATTTCTGAAACGGCGAAACCAGTCGGCTGTTCGCGTATTAATGTCGTGTACATATGTGGAGACAAGTTGAAGGACGGTGGAAACCACGGGCTGGTCAAAAGGTGTTAGATGTCCACACGTCATAACAAAATGTAGAGATAGAAGGCTTGCGCACTCTACGAAGTAGGATAAGCACCGTTCCACGGCAGATCTGACGAAAGGTACAATGCTGGTGCAGGCACAACTGTTTCGGAACGCATCGTTCAGCGCACATTGTTAAACGTGGGACTAAGCAGACGACCCCTACATTTTCTCATGTTGATCCAACGACATCGTAAATTACGGTTTGTAATGTGCCTCTTCAATGCTGCATAGTCAACGAATTGTCCTCAGATAGGACATTAGTCATTATTTTTCATTATTAGTCATTATATTGCACCGAAGGGCATAACCAAATACTAATATATAAAGTTTTTACTTCGCTGATGGTCCTGATGTTGGCTTTGTTGTCTTCTGTAGAGGCATGACACCATCCGCAGACTGGCCTACTACGTAAAAAATTTACAGACGAAAGGCATGTGAAAACCTAGTAATTATCAAATCACGAAATGAAGTATCTTTAAACGTTTGTGTTTTGGAACTTTTCGTACATTGTAATGACAGCCGGCCGGGATGGCCGATCGGTTCTAGGCGCTACAGTCTGGAACCGCGTGACCGTTACGGTCGCAGGTTCTAATACTGACTCGGGCATGGATGTGTGATGTCCTTAGGTTAGTTAGGTTTAAGTAGTTCTACGTTCTAGGGGACTGATGACCTCAGATGTTAAGTCCCATAGTGGTCAGAGCCATCTTGAACCATTGTAATGACACAGTTTGAACAGACTATTCGATCAATACGTCTGCTTTCCGCAGTCTCACACAAAAGCTTGACCACCATTCACCACAACTTCCCGCCAAGTCTGTACACATTTATGAACAGAGATACTATACAAAGTAAAGAGTTTACATGTTTTTCCGAGATACTCGCAGGTATATATTTAGCAAAACTTAATAAGAGTGAATTTACAAAGTTTTGTCTTCAAATTTCAACATTGTTTTAAATACATGGAATATAGGTATTCAGGCATGAAATAATTAATTTTAATGGACATAGTTTTATATGAGCTTTTCTTTTTGTAGACGAAAATACCGATACCTCCTTGTATCGAAGGATTCCGAATGTATCATAGCGTTTATCCCTTTATAGGTTGCAGCGGGCATGGGATCAGTGAGATCTGACTGCGGATCAATGGAAATTTATCGCCTGCTCGGTTGAATCACGTTTCATGTTGAGAGGTGGCATGAGCCCCCTCTCATATTTCTATCTTACGATTTTCCTCTCTAATTGCATGCAGTGAAAAGTCGCTATTCCTTCACACGCGGACTTCCCACGCAGCGTCTCTCGTCACCTGGGTGGTCCGGTGACAGGCGGGCTCTGCTGATCTGGAAAGCGTTAAGCCGACGGGTGTGAGGAAGTCGAGTGAATGCTTTGCAGACGCCGACATTGTCAAAAGACACGCCCGGAGGGGTCTGAAGTAGCGGCTGGGCTAGAGGTTCCGTTACTTCGCAGAAACTTAGCGAAAACACTTTCTGGAGGGCTACCAGCGAGGCGTGGGAATGACTTGTGTACCCAGGCAGTTGTGGCGGGAAAATTCCCGCGCTTTCTGCAAAATAGTAACTGTGATTGGCTTGCTCAGGGCATAGCTCCGTGACGTAGCAAAATCAGCGCAGAAATTGGCGCCAAGAATCTCCATTGGTGGAATGGTAGTGCTCCGGCAATAGAGTGGAATTTTCCGCCGATTTTCGAGTTGCTGATTGGAACGTTTAACCACGGCCACTGTCGTGGGGGCGGGAATGTTGTGTGTTCGGCCTCTATGGGTGCTCTAGGTAGTCGGCTCTCGCCTTTCGGTCGAGGACGTCGAAGCAACCAGCCATCGCCTCCGGTACGCCAGATCGTGTTCTGGCAGTTAAGAAGACAGTTTGGTAATGTATGTCCGCAGCACCAGCAGATAGGGATTTTCCTTGGTGATAATCAGAGCTCATCAGAGCGCGCCTGTTCGTCTTTTTCTAACTTTGTTCTGTCTTGAGTAGCAGCAATTAATGTTGGGTTAGCTGTGTGTCTCTCTTAAGATTTGAGTGGCAAGGAATTGGTTCCACATACCACTTCGTCTTAAACCTCACAATCTAGTTTAGGGACAACTTCACCTTCATAGCGTTTGTTTGAGTATCCAATTTGAGCCAATTTGATGTATTATAAATGTTTCATGTGTTTTTGTTTATTATTTTGTGTTTAGTCTTAATAAATCATATTGTTATTTTGGACAGAACTTTCATTCTGTTAATCGGTAGAGCAACCCATCATTTCTCACTACGTTAGTGAAACCTTCCTTTATTTAACTTATTTATCAAATTAAATTATTGCAGGTGCCAAACTCTTTTCTACTCCACTTGCAGGGTTGATTACAGTCAGTTCGCGTATATTTTTTAATCCATGTGCAACAGCAAAAGTCGGAGTTAGAATAGGGGGGCTTAAAGCATCATTTACACATGGAGATTCCAGAAGAATTTAGTGTTAAATACACTGCTTGCCCCGGCACCTCGCAATGTTACACCAGGCCTATGATCGTTCTGGTATGCCGTTATCCAGGCCAGCGGCTGCTTGTAACACGCACCGCGCCAGAGGCAGAGGCCGGTGGGGGCAGTGTTATGATATCCAGTCCATTTATCTAGGCTTGCATAGGTCCTGTGGCAGTAATCAGTGGTACCATGACCGCTGTAGACGATGCGAACATTATTGTAAACCACCTGTAACCCTTAAAGTTTAATTCTTCCCCGACGGTGATGCCACCTCCCAGCAGGAGAATAATTGTGCAACAATGTTTTAAAGAGCATGACATTGAAATCATGGTGACGTCTCGGCCACTAAATTCGCTTTATGTGAACCCAAATGAACGCATCTGGGACGCTGTCGGACGTCACGAGAAAGAACTAATACTGGGTGGTGGCCGGCCCCTACAGATCGACTCGCCGTAACACCAATTGCAAAGTTTATTTTAAATGAAACATAGCGGATGCGCAACGTATCCTCAGGTTTCCTCTGCAGATGATTTGTGAACAACAAATTGGTGTTATGGTCTAGTAATATCGTGTTTCAGAATTATTCAAATTCTTCTATTTCCACCTTTCTCTGTTATTTCCTTGCATTCCTCTCATCGATATATTATACGTAAAGATAGTATCATTCACTTACATCTATCGTTATTTCGAGTAATCTCAAATAACGATACCACTGTCCTCATAATGACAAAAGAAAGTAATCAAATATAACTTACTTGGTATGACGGAACAGCTAATACTTCATATCTCCAACTGGTGCTTATCCGAGTAAATCAGTTAGTTGTGGTTAAACCTTATTACACCTACGAACAAATTGGGAATGCCATGATAAATATTTGCTCTAGTTCTAAAACAATATTGCTTTAATTGGGATGCTTTCTTGGTTTCAGAGTTACGTCATCTGATAGGGTGCATCTCAAATTAGGAGAGCTTCCCCCAGCGAAATATCAACATTTGAAAACACTCACTCCAAAGAGATTACATTCGTGAGTCACCTACGACCAGAAAGTCGTGAATAACATTTTCTCGTATATCATCGTAAAGTTACTTATTGGCATACACACTTAAATCATCGTGGCTCGACGATTAACATGGATGAACAAGCAATTTAGTTTCCTTTTCTTCAATTTTTAATCGGGTGCTAAATAAGAATAAGTTTTAATATGTCACCCTGTGTGTTATTCTTTGTTTATGTGTGTGCCTTTAATCCAGTAACGTAGTCATCCTGAAAATTACGGCCCTAGTTGACTGAGTATTATTTCATACCAACGTGTAAAATTGTTCCAATCGTGCCAAAGTACTTTGACAGTCCATCAATAAACAGAATCAGGATAAGATCTTACGTGGCAGTAAGTTACTGGTGCTAGTGTCAGTCTATCATAGCGACTTTGTAAATTACTAGTGAGTGTTTAGTACACGTTGTTTCCGTCAGACTAGTTGAATAATAGTGCAATGACGCTCTTCATGACATAGGTCGCCGAATGCAGTTTACGGCTATATCCAGCATGCTTCCAGTTCTTACACTTTTTAGGACACGGATAAAGCGGAGTAAATTCATTTCACGTATGCTGCTGACTGCCAGATTCAACACAGACAATCATTTTCATAAGTTAATCGTACTATGTTAAGGATGGCTACATTTCCATCAGCTGTTGTTTGATTACGAGTTTCTTTCCAGTAAATACACTCCTGGAAATTGAAATAAGAACACCGTGAATTCATTGTCCCAGGAAGGGGAAACTTTATTGACACATTCCTGGGGTCAAATACATCACATGATCACACTGACAGAACCACAGGCACATAGACACAGGCAACAGAGCATGCACAATGTCGGCACTAGTACAGTGTATATCCACCTTTCGCAGCAATGCAGGCTGCTATTCTCCCATGGAGACGATCGTAAAGATGCTGGATGTAGTCCTGTGGAACGGCTTGCCATGCCATTTCCACCTGGCGTCTCAGTTGGACCAGCGTTCGTGCTGGACGTGCAGACCGCGTGAGACGACGCTTCATCCAGTCCCAAACATGCTCAATGGGGGACAGATCCGGAGATCTTGCTGGCCAGGGTAGTTGACTTACACCTTCTAGAGCACGTTGGGTGGCACGGGATACATGCGGACGTGCATTGTCCTGTTGGAACAACAAGTTCCCTTGCCGGTCTAGGAATGGTAGAACGATGGGTTCGATGACGGTTTGGATGTACCGTGCACTATTCAGTGTCCCCTCGACGATCACCAGTGGTGTACGGCCAGTGTAGGAGATCGCTCCCCACACCATGATGCCGGGTGTTGGCCCTGTGTGCCTCGGTCGTATGCAGTCCTGATTGTGGCGCTCATCTGCACGGCGCCAAACACGCATACGTCCATCATTGGCACCAAGGCAGAAGCGACTCTCATCGCTGAAGACGACACGTCTCCATTCGTTCCTCCATTCACGCCTGTCGCGACACCACTGGAGGCGGGCTGCACGATGTTGGGGCGTGAGCGGAAGACGGCCTAACGGTGTGCGGGACCGTAGCCCAGCTTCATGGAGACGGTTGCGAATGGTCCTCGCCGATACCCCAGGAGCAACAGTGTCCATAATTTGCTGGGAAGTGGCGGTGCGGTTCCCTACGGCACTGCGTAGGATCCTACGGTCTTGGCGTGCATCCGTGCGTCGCTGCGGTCCGGTCCCAGGTCGACGGGCACGTGCACCTTCCGCCGACCACTGGCGACAACATCGATGTACTGTGGAGACCTCACGCCCCACGTGTTGAGCAATTCGGCGGTACGTCCACCCGGCCTCCCGCATGCCCACTATACGCCCTCGCTCAAAGTCCGTCAACTGCACATACGGTTCACGTCCACGCTGTCGCGGCATGCTACCAGTGTTAAAGACTGCGATGGAGCTCCGTACGCCACGGCAAACTGGCTGACACTGACGGCGGCGGTGCACAAATGCTGCGCAGCTAGCGCCATTCGACGGCCAACACCGCGGTTCCTGGTGTGTCCGCTGTGCCGTGCGTGTGATCATTGCTTGTACAGCCCTCTCGCAGTGTCCGGAGCAAGTATGGTGGGTCTGACACACCGGTGTCAATGTGTTCTTTTTTCCATTTCCAGGAGTGTAGAAAAGCGCTCGTAGAGCATACACTGGTGAGCCGAAATATCAAGACTACTGCCCACCGCGAGAATGAGTGCCACTCGCTGGTATTGTAGGGACGTGAGCATAGGAGAGACGAATTAGGAATCATTGTAGTGACGATACGGGCAGAAAATGCGGAAATCCGCTGAAATAAGTGACTTTTACAACGGGAGGATCGTTATGGCCTGGTGCCTGAGAATGAAACTATCGGAAATGGCGAAGCTGGTATGAGGTTTGCGCGCTCTATAAAGCAGGATAGGGGCGATCTATGGCAGATCTAACGACAGAGTACAATACTGTTGCACGGTAAGTGGTTTGGAAAAAAATGTCCAAATGTGTGTGAAATCTTATGGGACTTAACTGCTAAGGTCATCAGTCGCTAAGCTTACACATTACTTATCCTAAATTATTCTAAGGACAAACACACACATCCATGCCCGTGGGAGGACTCGAACCTCCGCCGGGACCAGCCGCACAGTCCATGACTGCAGCGCCTGAGACCGCTCGGCTAATCCCGCGCGGCAAGTGGTTTGGAGCACACCCTTCAGCGAACATTATTGAACACCATGCGGCGGTGTAGATCCCTCGTTCACCGAGCGACATCGTCAGTTACGATTGCAGAGGGCGTGGGATTAGCGAGATTGGACCGTGGATGAATAAAAACATGTGGTTTCATCGGAAGAATCGCGTTTTTTGTTACACTAGGTCGATGGTCCAATCCGGATACTCCGTCATACAGGTGAACAGTTGCTAGAAACACACACAGTACACAGGAAGCCGGCCGATCGGGTAAATGTTATGCCACGGGGGTATTCACCTCGGCGTCCATCAGACATGTGGTAGTAATCGAAAGGACTACGTGAACATTATTGTGGATCACATTCACCCGTTCATGTTCTTGTCTCCCCGACGGCGATGGCATCTTGCCGCAGGGTAACTGTCCGTCTACGAAGGTCAGAATCGTGCCACTGTGGTTTCAGGAACACGATAATGAACTCACGTAGATTCTCCTGATCTGAACTGGATGGAACACATTTGGGACGCTATAGGGTGTCATTTCTGCGTCCACAAGCCGTCCACAAACCGCCGCGCAATTTAAGATATTGGCATCTCCTGAGCGTATTTTGTGCCACACATCTCCGGAAACGTAACAAGGACTTTTCGAATCCATGTTACCCAGGATTCTGTATTACGCTCAAAAAATGGACCAGGACGCCACTAACCAGGTTGTCAAATGTCTTGACTGATCAGCGTATTATTTGTGATTGTATGAATGCATCCAGCTATAATGACGTTTAATAATGTTATAGTGATTTATGTTTTTTCAGTGTAATGTTTTTTATCAATCGTTATATGAGAAAACTCAGTATAATTCTAACTACACAACGAACGACAAAACATTCTTCATTGATAGTATATGGAGGCACCGTACTACAAAAGAAACTACTACATTTATTTAGTATGGACTGGATAATGGGAGCTATTCCAGAAGCACGGTTACAAGCAAAGATGATGCCACTACTTAAGAAAAGAGACCGCAATAGCTGCGAGAGCTATAGAGGAACTGCTTACTTGACACCGCACACAAAGTTTATGCAAGAATTGTGAACAATAGGTTAAAGGTTATAGCTGAGAGTTTATTAGGTGAAGATCAAATTGGATTTGGGAGGGTGAGGGTGTGGTGCAGTACATATGAACAACAGTCACAGTATTTATAATATAACAAATAATCGAAAAACAGAGAGAATATAACAGAGAATAGCGTTCATTGAGTTTATTAAGGCATTCGATAATGCCAATAGAAATAAACTGTGGAAAATTATGAGGAAAAAAAGATATCCACAACACTTAACAAACGTTTTAAGAAGTCTGTACGAGCACATGATTGAGGCTTTAGATATAAATGGCATTCCAATATGCCTATAGCCACACACAAAGGACAGAATCAAGGGTGCAGCATTTCACCCATACTTTTTAACATTTATTTAGATGAGCGGAGAAAGATTCCCTCTCCTGATAAGAAGATTTAAGCAAGTTGGAAGAAGAAGTCAGGAAATCCCGAGGAAGCGATGGATACTGTAAATAAAATAAAAAATATAAAAAATCTAATGCTTGAGGTGACGATGATGATGATTGATGAAGTGGGTTAGCGTCGACAGGAAGTCATCCTAAGGAAATTCAAAACTCTGTTCCGTAAATGTTACTTATAAACCTTCGGTACTTATTTCGTTTATGAAACTGTCAAGATCAAGATTTAATGCATATTATACTATTGTAAATAGTTATTCTGCACCGGAGTGACCGTCCTTGTGCATCTAAAGGTATTTATTCAAATGACATCGTAGGCTGAAATATACTAACTACTCGTATGTAAAATTAATTTCACTGTTATGAAAACGCGGTCAGGTTCTGTAGAGGGATAAGAGTGAATCTGCGTCCGTTAATGTGTTGAAAGCTAGAGACTGCTGAAGGTCAAGTAATTAGACGTGATTCACTTTTGACATTTACCTTGAGAGCTTGTTATGCTTACTGCAATTAACAGTCACGACATTAGGTCTCGTGCTTCAGTTAATACTAGTACTTCTCCTTCATCTCTTTATAATGAAGTATGTTTGTTTGAATTTAGGTTAACAATAAAAAAGGATGCACAATCTGAGTGATTACGGTCGATACACTTAAAGGAATCAGAAAAAGAAATTAAGATCGACATGATTTGAAGCGTTTATAAGACAGACAGGAGCATTTCAGTATGAGAACATACGGTTTTAGAATTCAGGTATCAATGCGGTTATTCAACAGGCAAGGTAAGAAACAGAAAAACAAGTGAAAGATAGTGCAACATTACGTAGTTTACCTTGCACCTAAGTGCGCAACTGTAAAATGGCTCTGAGCACTATGCGACTTAACTTCTGAGGTCATCAGTCGCCTAAAACTTAGAACTAATTAAACCTAACTAACCTAAGGACATCACACACATCCATGCCCGAGGCAGGATTCGAACATGCGACCGTAACGGTCTCTCGGCTCCAGACTGTAGCGCCCAGAACCGCACGGCCACTGCGGCCGGCGCGCAACTGTAACGTAAAAGCGACTGCTGATCTGTCAAATTGATTTTATCAGGGTGTAGAATATGTGGCGATCACCTGACTAACAAACAATCGGAAATACATTAATATAAAAGTTTATTCTATGAGATTCTTGTTGATCCTTGCTGCTTGTTAATTCCGAGTTTCCTGGTGAATTTTTCGATGCTGCTGCCTAAATCCCCTTAGGTTAGGCTAACCGTCGAATTGCTGTGTTGTCCTGTCTATAGCAACTCAAATATGTTCTGTCGTCGGGATGTAAGTAATGTGACTTCAGTATAATTGTTTAGGCGAGAGAAATGATGAGAGCGTACAGTATGAAGTCTCATGTCGTATACAGTGTGGTCAGAAACAGTCAGGAAAGCTTTTAAGGGTGTTTCAGGGGAGTTTGTGCTGAGAAATAATTGTGAAGAAAAAAAATCGATACGTTACGCCATTACCGAGTTATGTAACATTGAAGTTAACCAATCAGGTGATTGTGTGCGCAAATTAAAGTACTTGCACGTTCTAAAATGTGGTAATGCACAGACATCTGTGGGTCCGTGGGCTACCACTTGTCCAAATGCCTGCTATTTAAAATGTGCCTTTTTCGGAAGTGATAATTTTTCCTTGGTGGACAAAAGCTATGTTTGTACGGTTTGAGGAAGCCAAACGAAGAACAACTTTGACGAGACTGTCTCTCGCAGCTGCTTGAATATGGGCGCGATACGACGTGATTCGCTGACTTCGATAACTCGAAAGCGGAATAACGTACCATTATTTTTTAAACAGTTGTTGCTTAGCACAACCTCCCCTGCAACAACGTTACAATACCTGACTGTTTCTGACAACCCTGTAAGAGTTGTTGACCACTGAAGCAGAAGAAGGAAATTGGTGAAATCTGGTATGCGCAAGAAGGCTACTATTATATAAAAGCAACGAAAACTCGCTATACATTAAAAATTGTAAATTGTGATTCGATTGCAGTACAGCGTGTGAAGGACTAATAAAAACAGCCTCGTAGTGACCTGTCGCACTATTACTTAATGTTCTGTATTACACGAAGAGACTTCAAAAGGAAGCTCGACCCAAGCTAAGACCATTGAGCATAAAGAGTGCCTCATTGTCAGAAGAGAGTACATATTCTGGGTTTCTTTCAGATACAGTTCTGCCGCAGTACGGATAAAGGGTGCATCACAGTGTGGTAGTGAAATGAGGGGAAAAATGGAATCGTACCTCAAAGTTGAAGTAAGTGAGGTAGTATGATTCTCGTAATCAAAATACACTGAAGAGCCAAAGGAACTGGTACACCTGCCCAGTATCGTATAGGGCCCTCGCGAGAAATCAGAAGTGCCGCAACACGACGTGGCATGGACTCGACTAATGCCTGAAATAGTGCTGAAGGGAATTGATACAGTGAATCCTGCAGGGCTGTCCATAAATCCGTAAGAGTACGAGGGGGTGGAGATCTCTTCTGAACATCACGTTACCAGACATCCTGGATATGCTCAATAATGTTCACGTCTGGGGAAAAAAAAGGCTCTGAGCACTATGGGACTCAACTGCTGTGGTCATAAGTCCCCTAGAACTTAGAACTACTTAAACCTAACTAACCTAAGGACATCACACACATCCATGCCCGAGGCAGGATTCGAACCTGCGACCGTAGCGGTCGTGCGGCTCCAGACTGTAGCGCCTTTAACCGATCGGCCACTCCGGCCGGCTCACGTCTGGGGAGTTTGGTAGCCAGCGGAGGTGTTTAAACCCAGAAGAATGTTCCTGGAGCCACTCTGTAGCCATTATAGACGTCTGGGGTGGCGCATTGTCCTGCTGGAATTGTCCAAGTCCGTCGGAATGCACAATGGATATGAGTGGATGCAGGTGATCAGACAGGATGCTTCCGTACGTTTCACCTGTCAGAGTCGTATCTAGACGTGCCAGAGGTCCCATATCACTCCAACCGCACACGCCCCACACCATTACAGAGCCTCCACCAGCTTCAACAATCCCCTGCTGACATGCAGGGTCCATGGACTCAGGAGGTTGTCTCCATACCCGTACACGTCCTACCGCTCGATACAATTTGAAACGAGACTCGTCCGACCAGGCAACATGTTTCCAGTTATCAACAGTCCAATGTCGGTGTTGACGGGCCGAGGCGAGGCGTAAAGCTTTGTGTCGTGCAGTCGTCAAGGGTACACCAGTGGGGCTTCGACTCCGAAAGCCCATATCGACGATGTATCGTTGAGTGGTTCGCACGCTGACATTTGTTGATGACCCAGCATTGAAATCTGCAGCAATTTGCAGAAGGGTTGTACTTCTGTCACGTTGAACGAGTCTATTTAGGAGTCGTTGGTTCTGTTCTTGCAGGATCTTCTTCCGGCCGCAGCGATGTCAAAGATTTGATATTTTATCGGATTCCTGATATTCAAGGTGCACTTGCGAAATGGTCGTACGGGAAAATCCTCACTTCATCGCGACCTCGGAGATGCTGGGTCCCTTCGCTCGTGCGGCGACTATAACACCACGTTCAGACACACTTAAATCTTGATAACCTGCCATTGTAGCAGCAGTAACCGATCTAACAACTGACTTCGCCAGACACTTATTGTCTTATACAGGAGTTGCCAACCGCAGCGTCGTATTCTGCTTGTTTACGTAGCTCTGTATTTGAATACGCGTACCTATACCAACTTCTTTTACGCTTCAGTGTTTCTAAATTGCGCTCAGGTTCACCGGGAAATTCTGGCGATATATGGACCAAATGCAGTGGAAAATAGAGACAAATATGCGTGGGTCACTTTGATGTGTAGCGCAGCAATCAATAACAGTTGCTTGGTTCGGCATAATAATGTAGAAGTTACTGTTTGAATTCCCACTTACGTTTGTTACAGAACTACCAATCGAATGTAGAATTTTAGCCTATAGATGAATTTTTAAGAAACTGACTATAATCAAGTTCAGCTCTAAAAGAGTGGAACGGTGTCATTAACTTCCAAGGAATGAAGGCAGATCTCGCTGGTAGCATCGTTTTCATCTGATCAATCCATGTTCTCTAGAATTCCAAAATCGACTGTCCTGAGAGAAAGGAAAATGTGAACGTATTTATATCCACCCCTGTTCAGGGGACTAAGACTCTTCATCGCATAGTTTTCAGGTGTAGTTGAGATGCTTTTTCCGTTTGCCTTCTTCGAAAAGAGGAAAGATTTGGGAACAATTTATCGTCAAGTCTCATCCTGTGAAATAAGATTATCGGCCACAAGTATCTGTTCTCCCAGATATGGACATGCACGTGTATGGACACGATATTATGGTGCTTGGTCGTTTCCAATATCCATGGCGGCTTCCTCTCATACGAACTTTTCTACATATGGATAATATCACTTGCAACATAACAGTATAAAAAAAGCCAAGGACACTAATTGCTATCGGTTAAAACGCTAAATACTTTCAATCCTTAATGCTACCTGAAAGTCAGGGGCTGTGCGTTAAGGAAAGCTTGATACATGAAACACCGTTAAACAAACAAGTTCATCTACGTTATGGTTAAGTTGCAAAATGATTTATTTAATAGTTCCTTAGCGATATATCCCCTATAAAAGCGGGAAATGTTTCGGAGAACAGTGGAGGGTTCTCCCTTTTTCAGTAATTCTGCTTTTCATTCAAATACTAAGATTGTACTTTCGTTTCGACATATCGGGAAATCTTCCTGTATCATTAGACTAAGAAGCAGATGAACCGGCAGGTCAACGTGTAGCAATTTAGCTTTTTAACATACTGAAATACCGTACTCTCAGGTGCTTGGTTCTATCGGTAGTGATAATAGTGTATAAAGCTCTATTTATGTGAAGTTAAATAAGTTGCCTCTTGATAGCACTAGTAAAAAGCAGGCCAGCATATTGGTCTCAGCGTTCTTATCGCCCAATACGGCAATCCTCGCTTGTGACGTTCAGACTGGAAACTTGACAATGAGTGTGCCTGCCCTCACTTAACCAACATCAGGCCACTGACATCAAAGAATGGGTAGGGCACTACACGACCAGAGACCCATGATGAGGAGTCCTTCTAATTCTATTAGGTGCTGATGACTCATGTCGCACTAGTCTCTCTGTCCTTCAACGTAGTCATTCACACCTCATGCTGTTCACGCCCTTTATACACCCCTATCAAACCTAGTAATAACATTAAACACGGACAACACTAATTCACTCTTGCGGCCGTTCTACCTGTAGCAATGGTTCAAATGGTTCAAATGGCTCTGAGCACTATGGGACTTAACAGCTGTGGTCATCAGTCCCCTAGAACTTAGAACTACTTAAAGCTAACTAACCTAAGGACATCACACACATCCATGCCCGAGGCAGGATTCGAACCTGCGACCGTAGCAGTCGCGCAGTTCCGGACTGCGCGCCTAGAACCGCGAGACCACCGCGGCCGGCCCTGTAGCAATGAATTGCAATTCTAATCATTTACACATCCGCTGATTGTGTACACGTGTATGAAGTTTCATTGATATACGGCTGCAGCACTTCTTTTGTCAGGCAGTGTGGGTATAGATTCTGACACGTCCTAACTACTGATCTCACCAAGTCGCAAACCGCCTAACAGCATGCTCGTCACATCAGGCGTCTCGTACATAATCCTGAACATGCGTAATGCGCGTCTCACTTGCGTTCGTTCGCCGAAACGGCCCATACGCTCGAATGTGTGGGACATCTTCATAGGGGATGTACTACAGTGTCAGGTTAATTACAGTCGTGACGCGCGTTCAACTGTATTACATATATACGTCTGTTGGTTCGTACCATACGTTAAAGCTGGTACATCGCTTGTATATGAACGTTTCGTCGCCTTCAATCTGTTCTGATGGCCCATCACTTTCTCGTGTTACTTTTTTATGAACTGCAATGACTCAACTCTATGAGACTCCAAGATGTGTCCTTCATGAACCACCTTAAGTACTATTCCTATAGATCCCGCTAGACCGCCACCGTAGTTGAGTGGACAGCGCGCAGGCACGCCATGTCGGGAGGCCCGGGTTCGATTCCCGGCTGGGTTGGAGATTTTCTCCGCTCAGTGACTGGCTATTTGTGTCGTCTTCATCATCATCATTTCATCCCCATCGACGCGCAAGTCGCCGAAGTGGCGTCCGCTCGAAACACTTGCACCAGTCGATCGAGTCTACCCTCCGGGAGGCCCACGCCACACGACATTTCACTGGTGGTATACCCTATGATAGCGTCACGTAGAAAGTAAGAAGAGTTCAAGTTCCTGTCGACATCGAGGTCATTAGAATTGGAACTCTAACTCTGTTGCCTGTTGAGGCAATATCCCCATATTCGTCTCAACTGATATAAGAAGACCGTGAACAGTCAAAATCAGTATGTTTGAATGACAGTTTGAACACGCTACTGTCCAGTTAGAGACCATTTTTTTTAGTATTATGATCGTCAGTGAACAAAGTTTTCAAAGATTCCACAATTTCGGAAAAATTCGAATAGCGGTGTGCAACAGCGCACAATATTCAGAGACGTTTCTTCTGTTCTCCTAATTGCGTCTATTGTCTCTTCGGTATTGATGGTATTGACTATGAAAGTCCATCTCAAATTATTCAAAGCTGTGGTAAACGAATCTACCGTGAAGTCGCCAGAGGCAGTCTTTCAGCATTAGTCCTATTTACAGAGAGAAACATACATCGTTGAAATCGTAGTGGCATCTGAATCAGATTTCTTGCGGTACGAGTCACTGCCCATTTTTCCTCGATACTAGTCACTTGACATTTCATTCATTTACGTGTGGCCAATATATGGGAACACTCGTACCTGCTGAAGTTTAACTTTTTAGTTCTTATTTAATTAGAACGAATGGTGTGTAGAAGATTTAATTCTGTATTTTATTAATTTTAATTCGCTTATTTAATCTTAGGACTACACAGAGCAAGCCAGACCTTGACAGAAGAAGGAATGAAACTGCTCGCATTTCTAAGGGTCTATTTGTGGGGGCGAATTATTGAGCAATTTCTCGTCAAATTTTATTCGCTTGCTCCAGAACGCCCCCTATTAGAATTTTCAAATTATTCATAAAATAACACGCAATAGTAACATTTATCATAGACATTATTTTTAAATTTTAATCTTGAAGCGAATAAGTATTGAGTAGTTTATTCAAACTTAAGCTTTGATGATTAAAAGAAAGAAAGGAAGAGTAAGAAACAAAAATAAAATTTGTCTTACAATTTCCATTGAGGATTAAATTTTTACTTGAAAGGAATTAATTATCATGAACAGAAAACACTTAACTCTGCATAGTCGTTCACCAGAGAAAGCCTCATTTCCTCTTTAGTAAAAATCGAGCGTTGTGCTTCCAGTGAGGAAATCCGCCACGGTATTCAGATTTCTTTTTCTTTCATTTTCAAAAGAACATATCGCATTTGTAATTGCACAACTTACAGTGCCATTTTGTGCGTAAAAAGTGCTGCTCTATTTGCAAAATCCAGAAGACTAATCCCGCATTCCCTGCTCTAAACACGAGTGATCATTTGTTGCCAACCTTATACTGGCAATACGGTAACTTTCACCTCCAACGCAGCCGCACTAAGGTCATTCGTTGCCACGATGACGGCAATACTTCTTCTCATGTAAAAGTTTTTCAATTACAAACAGCTCTCTGTGGCCCTAGAGCTGCGAGCGCCC
The DNA here is from genome assembly GCF_023864275.1 of Schistocerca cancellata. Lineage (NCBI taxonomy): Eukaryota > Metazoa > Arthropoda > Insecta > Orthoptera > Acrididae > Schistocerca > Schistocerca cancellata. The sequence continues at coordinate 204,219,355 of NC_064629.1, read as the reverse complement.
ACGTAATAGTGTGTCCGCCCACATGTTGTCTTTATGATAGATTATATCCTTCATTTGGACTGGCATTCGGGAGGACGACGGTTCAAACTCACCTCACCCCATGCTGACTTAGGTTTTCCATGATTTCCTTAAATCGCTTCAAGCAAATGCAAGGATGGTTCCTTTGAAAGGGCGCGGCCGATTTCCCTCCCCATCCATCCCTAATTCGAGTTTGTGTTCCGTCTCTAATGTCCTGGTTGTCGACGGAACGTTAAGTACTAATCTCTTCCTCCTCCTCCGTTATTCTTCATGTCCTGGGTTACGCGAGGTATCTGAAGGAACCTTAAGAAGCGAGGAAGCAAAGAAATTGAGGCACTTCTCTGTTCTTGGGGCGGAATGCCGCTCAAATGGTTCAAATGGCTCTGAGCACTATGGGACTTAACATCTATGGTCATCAGCCCCCTAGAACTTAGAACTACGTAAACCTAACTAACCTAAGGACATCACACAACACCCAGTCATCACGAGGCAGAGAAAATCCCTGACCCCGCCGGGAATCGAACCCGGGAACCCGGGCGTGGGAAGCGAGAACGCTACCGCACGACTACGAGCTGCGGACAATGCCGCTCAAATCCATATCAGGTGAATCTGATTTAATCTTCCCGTGGTTTCATCAGATTACATCAGGCGGTCACCAGGATAGTTCCTTCAAAGGATGAAACAGTAATTTCGTTTTCTATTTTTGTTCAGTCCGGTCTCCTATTACGCTTCTAATGACCTCGATGTCAACGGCCCGTTACACTCTAACATTCCTTCCCTATTTTAAACAGCGTACTGATTTTGATAATATATCCTACTTCCACTCCCTTCACACTCGTAATCCATCAAAACATTTCTCTCCCCTCATCCCCTCACCCCCCCCCCTCCCCCACGGCAACAACTACAGGGCATACTTCAGAAACAGAGAGAACACTAAATCAAATTAACAGATTGATAATGGTATGACCGACAATGTAAACAAATGAAAGCTAATTCAAAAAAAATATATTGATATCAGCACAAATAACATGAATTTGTGTCCGTCAGAAAGTTGCGCAATATATACACCTGTGGAAAAATGCTTGTAAATGTGTCGTTTTTGAAATAAAAAAACATTAACTGGCAAGAAAATCAGCGCTGACGACGAAAATGGGAATGAAATATGCAGCTATATGTGGTGTAAGCGTGGGCTATTTTTGCATTTCCTAATACAAAGGAAAAATCGTAAAGGATACATAGATTTCAGATTAATGGCAATTTTTTTTATAAAATGGTACTCATATGGCAAAGAAGAAACAGACCTTAGTAGTTAAATACATAGTATCTGCATGAATAAATTAACCATCGTTTGTTTTCTGCAACTTTGACTATTAAGATTAACGTGATTAATGTACCATGCTGCCTAGTGTGTCATTCCATATCTACAGAGTTAAACAGAAAGCCTCAAAAATCAGATGCATAAAACGCAAGAACAAAATACCAGGTTTAATTATTATCCTGGGAAATGAGAGAATCATCAGGACGACCGTAACGTAGTTGTGTGTATCGTTCGTGCTAGGAGGCGAGGGTAGAACTGCACAGTGCAGAAGGGTGCCAAATAATCCGTGAGATCAAGTTCTTGTCACGTGAGCACATTATCCATCTATTGATCACCGCAGTGAATTTGTACGTTTGTCATCGCACAAGACGATTAACATTTTTGCCTCTTTACTCTTAGCTATGAACTTCAATAAAATCTTGGATGCATCGAAGTAATAATCCTCCAGTTCCGCATGCAATCCAGTTCTGATGTACACTATTATGCAGGATTGAAGAGAGAAACTAACTTTTCAGTGATTTGTCATTGCCAAGTAACACATCTCGATGAAACTGGGACCATACGTAGAAAAAAATGCTACATTATAGTACTGCAAAAGGCAACTGAAAGAAATACGCAATGAGACAAACAGAAATGATACTTTTACCAGTTACAATAATTACACTGAAATTACCGCGATTTATGTTGGTCCCCTGGCCATTACAAAATGCGTGACTTTGTTCCTCAAATGTTCAAATATGTGTGAATTCCTAAGGGACCAAACTGCTGAGGTCATCGGTCCCTAGACTTACACACTACCTAAACTAACTTACGCTAAGAACAACACACACACACACATGCCAGAGGGAGGACTCTAACCTCCGGTGGGAGGGGCCGCGCAATCCGTAACATGACGCCTCAAACCGCTTGGCCACTCCGCGCGGCACTTTGTTCTTAATAGGGTACGTGATTACCTCGGGCGACAGTGTATGCTCTGTAACGTGGTTCCATGTTGGCCACAATAGTGGTACGGAGTTCTTGTGGTAAGACGTTCAATTCCTCCACCAGAGGGTTGACAGCTGCTGGACGGTCGCTGATGCAATACGTCTGCTTGATGATATTTAAGTCAGGAGTACGGACAGGCCAGTCAATTCGCCAAACACCCTTCCGTTCCAAGAACTCCTCCACCCACGCTGTTCCATACGGTAGCTCATTGTCAATCATAAACGTGAAGTCAGGGTTGAATGCACCTCTGAAAGGTCACGCATTGGGAAGACGTACAGTGTCACAATAACGTTGACCGCTGAGTGGTCCGCCCCGGCAGTTGAGTGGTCAGCGTGACAGACTGTCAATCCTAAGGGCCCGGGTTCGATTCCCGGCTGGGTCGGAGATTTTCTCCGCTCAGGGACTGGGTGTTGTGTTGCCCTAATCATCATCATTTCATCCCCATCGACGCGCAGGTCGCCTAAGTGGCGACAAGTCGAAAGACCTGCACCAGGCGAACGGTCTACCCGACGGGAGGTCCTAGCCACACGACATTTCCATTTACCGCTGAGTGCACCGTTTTCAAAAATATGGAGGTCAGTACTCCTATACAACACTATGTCTCCCCATACCATAACACCTAGACTACCAAAACAACCATGTTCGAAAATGTTCCCGGGTAAATTACTTTTACCCCCTTCTCGTCATGTGGGGGTACGTTCAGAATCACTGAATCTGCACTCATCCGGGAAAGGCACGCGACCACACTCCTCGTTGTACAGTCCTTATGCTCTTGGCAACATCGTAGTGCCTTCGATGTAGCCGGCCGCTGTGGCCGAGCGGTTCTAGGCGCTTCAGTCCGGAACCGCGCTGCCGCTACGGTCGCAGGTTCGAATCCTGCCTCTGGCATGGATGTGTGTGATGTCCTTAGGTTAGTTAGGATTAAGTAGTTCTATGTCTAGGGAACTGTTGACCTCAGATATTAAGTCCCATAGTGCTTAGAGCCATTTGCACCATTTGAACCTTCGATGTACGTGTGTCAACGGGACACATCGTACTGACCGTTGGGCAAGGATAACACCCCCATGCAGTCGCCGTGCCACTGTGGAGTGTGACACTGTGTTCCTTGCAGTGCTTTTAAATGTGGTTCCAACTGCACCCACCGTTTGCGTGGGTCCCTTCTTTACGAATGTACAATGTAGTGATCATCTGCTGCTGTAGTTGACGGTCATCGACCACATTCGCTTCTTCAGACAGCAGTTCCAGTGGCTCGGGACGCTTCCCATGCACGCGAAACAGTGCTGTGAGCAATACCAAACACTTTTGGGCTACTCTCGTCACACTTCGTCCTTATTCCAGTTTCCCGATGATTCTTCCCCGTGTGAAGTCAATCAGATGTTGCATCCGGGCCATGATGTAATGAAAAATATCACCACAGTGCACACTAACAGTTCGCCGATTGACAAACCCACCCTCCCACTCACCCACCCATCCACCCATCCACTCACCCACCCACCCACCCTCCCACCCACCCACACACACACACACACACACACACACACACACAGACACACACACACACACACACACACACACAGCCGGCCGGTGTGACCGAGTGGTTATAGGCGCTTCAGTCTGGAACCGCGAGACCGCTACGGTCGCAGGTTCGAACCCTGCCTCGGGCATGGATGTTTGTGATGTCCTTAGGTTAGTTAGGTTGAAGTAGTTCTAAATTGTAGGGGACTGATGACCTCAGATGTTAAGTCCCATAGTGCTCTGAGCCATTTGAAACATTTGAACACACACACACACACACCAACTCCCCCTCCCCATCCCCAGCCCCACACACACATACGTACGTTGCGTCAACTGCCTTAGGTTCCGGTGCCAACGACATTTGGCGCTACAATCACTCTGACTTTATGCGATGTGACGTCCGACTTTATGTGCACGACTGGAAGACATTCATTTACACCGAGTTGATAATAAGTTAATTTATTTAGTTTGACCTCAGGTTTTGTGGAGGAATTCAGTTTATGTATCAGCGATGAGTTTTTACAGTCTCACCTATGGGTGCACCTCAAGCGGGAGAGCATGCATCGACTATTTCTAATAGGTAATATCCCTAGGATGATTTGGTGTGCCTATGCCTTCACCTTGCCATCAACCAAACGCTGTCTCATCAGTCGTCCCTAGGAGCATACATTCAAGTCCTACTTGGAACACTATAACTATCATTGAACGTCTCCTCAGGGCGCACCACCTGTTTTGATTCTAGCTATCTCAACTTCCCAAATTACTGTATTATGGGACCTGAAGGATATATTGTGTGACAGTAGGACATTATGCAGAGAATTAGTAGACAATATGCTTGTTGATATTTTATTTTGGCATATAAGCTTATTTCGGCTTTATTGCCTTCATCAGTACATGTCCTGAGGTTGCGGATGGACATACACTGGTCAGCCAGAACATTATGACCACCGGCCTACTATCGACATAAACGCGTCTAGGCGATAGCAGCCTCACCTGGCGAGGAATCATTGCTAGTCAGACGCGCGCACGGTGCGTGTAGGGTCTGTGAGCGTGCTGTCCGTGTGTAGAATGGGAAAGGCGCGCTATCTATCTGAGTTTGATCGATGGCAGATTGTGATGGCTCGGAGGCTCGCCACGAACATTTCGGAAACTGCACTTTTCGGCTGTTCGAGGTGTGCTGTGGTAAGCGTCTTCAACACGGGGCGAAACCAAGGTGAAGCCACGTCCAGACGTCGTGGGGTTGGGCGGCCACCCCTCATTGTAGATGTGAAACGTCGTAGGCTGGGCAGACTGGTAAAACAAGTCAGGCGGTGAACTGTGGCGGAACTAACATCAGACTTTGATGCTGGGCAGAGTATAAGTGTGTCTCAACACACCATGCACCGAACACTCCTGAAGATGGGCCTCCACAGCCAATGATACCATTGTTAAAACCACGACATCGGCTACTATGATTGAAATGAGAACGTGACCATCGACACTGGATGTTAGCGCAATGGGAGAGCGTTGGGTGATATGATGAATCCTGATACCTTCTTCACCATGCCGATGGGAGAGCGCGAATCCGTCGTCTTCCAGGGGAACAGCTCCTTGACACCTGTACAATGGGACAGAGACAAGCTAGTGGCGGCTCCATTATCCACTGGGGAACATTCACGTTGGCGTCCACGGATCCAGTGGAGCTTGTGCAAGGCACCATGACACCAGAGGATTATCGTACACTGATTGTAGACCACGTACACCTCTTCATGACGAGCATGTTTTCCGACGGCAGTGACATTTTTTAACAAGAAATTGTGCCATGTCACAATGTCAGGTGTGTGAGGGAGTGGTTCGAGGAACACAGTGGCAAGTTCTAATTAATATACTGGCGCCCAACTCATCAGATCTGGACCAAATCGAACACATCTGGGATGTGATCGAACGTGGCGTTAGAGCTCATCGACCCCCTCCCCGGAATTTACGGGAAATAGGTGACTTGTGTGTGCAGATGTGCCAGCTTCCTCCCTCGATCTACCAAGGTCTTACTGCTTACATGCCACGACGCGTCGCCGCTGTTATCCGCGCCAAAGGTCGACATACCTGCCACTAGGTGGGTGGTCATAATGTTCTGGCTGATCATCATTTGTCAACTTTGAGTAAACTACTCAAGTTTGACAGCTAGTTGGTTACTCAGAGGTAATTATCTTTGGGTAAACTTGAATTTCTACGACTGTAAAACTAATAGAAAATGTATTATAATATACGTACAACATCAAATCATCGAACAACTTAGAAACGTTACTGGAAAAGATATTACATCTAACAACTACGGACAGCAGTAATAGTTTACTCTTAGTTGGCCTGTGTCCATCTACAACGTCAGGACACGTACTGATGAGGTCAATAAAGCCTAAATAAGCTTATGTACTAAAATAAAAAGCCGGCCGTTGTGGCCGAGCGGTTCTAGGCGCTTCAGTCTGGAACCGCGCGACCGCTACGGTCGCAATTTCAAATCCTGCCTCGAGCATGGATGTGTGTGATGTCCTTAGGCTAGTTAGATTTAAGTAGTTCTAAGTTCTAGGGGACTGATGACCTCAGATGTTAAGTCCCATAGTGCTCAGAGCCATTTGAACCATTTGAACTAAAATAAAATATGAGGCAGCATACTCTCTACTAATTCTCTGGTTATTTTCCAAATTACATAAGTTCTAGAAAAGGAGGGCCGGGTAGACGTCGAAGATTTGTAAGACAGACCACAAGCTCCGTTGTTCAAGGGTAGGGAAGAACTTCCTCCAGTAATAATTTTAAGTTATTTACGGTGAACCTAAACCCAGACCAGAAGTGTAGATGGATAAGGACAGTGAACAACTTTTCCAGCACAATTTTCAGTGATTTACGGTAAATCTAAATCAAGATGGTCGAATTTGGATTTGAAACCTATTCCTGCTCCCCACTGTCTCAGTGACTGCTCTGTTTGGTTCGGATCCCGTCAGATCCTTTCGTTATCTGTTTTTCTCCATCCGTGATATCGTACTGTTTATCTGCATCTTACATCGGCAAGCAACACCCTCATTACAAATATGCTGTCGATTGCGTTGCACAGTAATATTAAAATAGGTATTAAAATAATGTAATCTCCAGGTAATGAACTCATACCCTCTTCGTTCTATCGTATTGCTGTAGTTCATCGTCTTATTGATGTATACAGTTAGTTCATTGCTTTCAGAGTAGTTTTCGTCATGATCTTACAGATCCGTCAGTAATGAGTAGCAACGGATTATCTACTCTACAAACGACGCTATAATAATCCACGTGTTCGCAACCAAGCGTAAACGCTGCTAGCGCTGCAAAATCGGAATGGCTTCCTTGTTAGGGAACAAGTTCAGTACCGTATCAGCCGCTTGGTTCCTTAGAATTCCCACATGATCACTGGAAGTAATTTATCCTTGCAGAGTAACAAATTGAAACAATGGCCAACACAGTTCCCACCTTTTCATAAACGTCGCCATGGTTTTCCGCTGTACACACACACACACACACACACACACACACACACACACACACACACACACACACACACAGACAGAAACAAACAGACACACACCCCCAGTTTGAAACGGGGAATATGATTTTTTTTATCGTATCACACTACATTCTCCGAATTAGCGTTCATCATGTTGCATAGACTCGTCGCCATTAGCGTAGCGCTGCAGTGTTGTTGATTTTGATCTGAGGTCAGAAATTTCCAAACATTTGTGAATGTTCAGTTTTCGCCGCTCACAGCTATGGATGGCTTCAGTGGCCACAGCAACAGGTTATCAGAGATACTGATTGGTTCCTGACGACACTTCACCCACACTACTAGTGTGACTTTTTCTGGCAGATTTATGTAGTATAGGGTCTCAGTCGCCGACAGTTGATTTTCGTCCATTAATACTTTTATGCCCGACTCCGTAGGCGAGGTCGCTAACACACTCAGCTGCGGTGACGATCGACGTTAAAGCAGCTTATTCCACTCTTCATAGTAGAAGAAATTTACATCGTCTGTATTTGGCAGGCAAGAGGTGGTAGTGAGAACTTCATAACATCAGGCAGCCCTCTAAATTTCAAACTGATACATAGTATATTATGGAACAACGACATGTGGCGCGGTTGATAATGATCCGTCCTGCGGATGGGAACATTAAGCCGCTGACCCCTCAACGCTCGTGAAGAGGAACAGACTTTGTTCGGCTGCAGGCAGTACTCAACGGTTACACAATCACAACACTAATTGCGCGACACAGATAAGACTCGACGCATCACATCATATCGTTGGTATGCTACGGCACATGTGCTCTACGAGTACCCTGGTCAACGACAGTTTTCCTCTGTTCCTACATCCTTCCGAACATTCGATGCCTGTGTATGAGACTGACTTCACGTTTGATTGTCTATATCTCAGTAATGTGTTGTGACGACTCGCATATTCCCTCATTACCATGGGCACTACTACTGTCCATAAATGCAACAAATTGTCATTCTTCTATACCACTTCTCCAGTTAACAGCGCTACAGCTGAGCAGCTTCGTTGAAAGTCAGGAAGGTCTTTCATTTCGCCTCACCAACGACTGGCTTTTCCATAGGTGACTACGTAATACGTCGCCTAGCGTACTGCATACTAACTCGCGACACTGCAATAACAAACGACGGACGCAGCGCACGAGTGAAGTGATGTGTGTTTCCGTCTCAGAGAGCTGCTGTATTCTGCAGCACATGACGACTCATCATTTCGATTAACAACTGAGTTATCGCAGTGACTATGAGTCTGGTAGTATTCAATTTGGTGTCTGTACTTTATCTAGAACTACATAACTACTCTGCATTTCCCACTTAAGTGCTTGGCAAGGGATTCATAGGCCCACTTTCATAGTATTTCTCGATCTATCCACTCTAAAATAGAAGGTGGGAAAAATTAACACCTAAATCTTTCCGTGCCATCTCCGATTTCTTTCAGTTTATTACGATGGTCATTTCTCCATACGTAGGTGGGCGACAATAAAATATTTTCACATTTGGAGGAGAAAGTTGGCTATTGAAATTTCGTGAAAATATCTCATCCAAACGAATAGTCCTTTGTTTTAAGGACTGCCATCCCAACTCGCTTCTCATATTCGTGGCACTCTCTCCCCTGTTTCACGATAATACAGAGTGAGCTGCCCTATTTGAACTTTTTTGATATCGTCCGTCAATCCTATCTGGTGGGGTTCCTGCACCGCGCAGCTGTACTCCTGAAAAGAACGGACAAGTGTAGTATTGATAGTCCCTTCAGTAAATTTGTTGCATCTCCTAAATGCTTTGCTAATAAAATGGAGTCTTTAGTTTGCCTTCCCATCAACATTTTCTACATGATATTTCCAATTTAAGGTGTTCTAACTTTAATCCCTAGGTATTTAGCTGAATCGACAACGTTTAAATCTCTGTGATCTATCGTGAAACCTACTAATTTCCTGGAGGTAGTTAAGAAACATTTTGCAACTTCTCACAATCCGTCTGTCTCTTTGCAGCTAATATGACCTCGAGAGAAACAGACTGTGATGAGATTAAGAAAGCATTTTAAATAAAATGTCCCGATTAGAAGAAGAACAGCGGCCAGAAGAAAATACAAAAAAATTTTCGCGTACACCTTCTCCCTGCTTCTAACACTCCAGGATCAAGTCCTGTGAATGTAGTTGCATTACCAATGAATAAACGCCAAACGTTTCAGGCATACTGTCAGTACTCAGGACGCGTCGAACTAGCTGTCTGGACGTTTTCCATAGACCAAACACTCGTTCAGTTAATGCCGTGCAAAGGAAACCTGGCTCTATGTTCCATTGACATAATCTAACCTTTTTGTGGCTTTTGTGGTTATTTATTTCTTCTTGTCGCAATTCTGAATATTTTAAACCTTTCGTCATGCTTCCAACTTCACCATCAACATGAAATTGCTTTTTTAAGCTGAGATTCGTTTCATTTGCAGGCTAGGGCTGCGAAATGGACTCAAGAAACATGTATGTTAATGAATACGAGAATTGTCTAAATCTTGAGCATTATAAACGACCAGCGTTGCGTCCTTCCACACCATTACAATAAACGTAACGTTACCAGCTGGTGCAAAATATTTTCGGATCCAGAGTAATAAAGACATACACAAGATTTGTGAGGGTGTAAATCCAAATACGTACCCATTAATTTGCGAATGAAACAGATTAAACTGAATTCCAAAACCAAATAAACAATTATCAAAAAATAATAGCAGCTTAAATACTCAAGTTACAATATTGGTTAATTTCATCTAAATATCCTGTCGTATGAATGCAGGAAACCTTCCGCAGCGCCACTGAGCTTTACGCGTACTTACGTATAAATTCGACGTTTAAGGGATCTCGCTGAAATATTCATCACGGTACTATAGTGTAAGTCTGCCTAGATATTTTAAAGCCTAAGTTCAACTACTGGTATTGTGTAAGGAGTGATTAATTTTCTTAGTTTGATGTGCTGTCTCATCGTTCTGGAGCAGTTGAACTTTATGTGATTTCTTTACGTAGTAGTCTCAATTGCTTCACTGTTGCTTCTACCATCAATTTCACGTCACTTCCCACTACAGTAGTGGTGTACCATCATTGTGCTTAGACATTACAGACACCAGTAGTTCCACAACCAGTCTTAGATGCGGTGTTGTGATGAGGATGTAGAACACTCTAAAATACGATCAGCTTCTGAGTCTAACTTAGCTGCAGAGAAATACTTTTTCCTAGAGCGTTGATGCTTTCGTAACCATATCATCATATGTGAAGGTAATTGTCAGACTGACGCATTACACGACCATTTACATTGCAGTGCTCTACGTTAGCCCTTCACTAGTTTCATTCACGGTTCCTATTCCTTCACTTTCGCAACTATACGTCGCAGCATCTACTTCAGTTGCGTTCCAGAGATATTACCAGTGGTGTCAAAACTTTTTGTTTGTATTTGTATGCTTCCACAGATAAATTCACTTGATTAAAACCATTGCAATTTGCAACGTATTCTCCGTAGGTTTCGATATTCTCAAAATGCAGCCTCTAAGTGATTTATCCATTTTCGTTTTGACATAGTTGATAATCCCTCGTATCTTTATTTTCGCAGATCCCTCTAGCAGTCCGAGAGAAACATTGTCGTCCCATATGTTCTAGAATGGCGATTTACAAAAATAAATAGAGCATGAGATAGTCGGTACTACATACCTATGAGTGATACCACACAGCGAAGGGATCTAAGCAACCTCAATGAACATGTGAACACAATAATAAGGCAATGCCAGTCGGAATTCTTCCAACTTAGAGGCTCCAGCCATCCTTCAAAGTCACTAAATTTATTCCTTCGTCTTTGTAAGTGATATGAAGTCGCAAGAAGCCAGATGTAGAGAACAGTTTGTATGAGATGATAATTGGACCTGGTTTTCCAGTAAGTTAAGGTAAATGCAGTAATATTTCTTCTGAAAAGAACATGGTCAGGTTTTCCCTCACCCTTCGCCAATCCGCTGGATATTCGCTGCTGGATCTCCCGTGTAAAGTGAAAATCCACAATGTCTCATAAATTGCTCAGGATAATGAAACAAGGTTTTAGGTAACTGGTATTACGCATGAAGTCGTCTATTTCACTGCAGAATGCACGTTTGTGTATTAAAGGAATAGAAGGAATAATATTTACGTATGTGAGATCCATTCAGGAATGTCATGATATAATGATTATAGATATTTGAAGTTCAACTCGTCGTAGTACATAGTCGGTAAATATAAAAATGTTAAGCACAATGCTAAAGAAACAGCAAAGTTTCAACTAAGTAATGTCTAACGCTGCTTGGAATTGATGGAAACTGTCCGTCGTTGTTACCGTTTAAGTCATATCCCGATATTTCTTTTTCGAAGCGTTAATAGCAAACTTTTACACGACATGAATTAGTACAATCCATTTATCCAAGATCTATGTAATAACTTTAAAAATTTATATTATTTAATTTTGAAAACTATGTTTGTTGAGATGAGCAATACAGTAGTAAATGCTCTGACCTCATTACACCTTTATCTATGCTCGGTGCAGTGTACTGCCTACGATAGGTTGTACCGCCATTAGCAACTCCCTATCCTATTCCATTTGCGTTAGAAGTGAGAGAAAAATCACTGCTGGTATGCGTTCGTACCTGCCCTAATTTCCATTCTGTTACTGTCTGCCAAAGATTCACATTTGTGTTCCATGAGCATTTCTTGAACACTATCGCGTGGGCTGTAGTCGAACCGACAATTTACGATCCTAGCAGCGCGACACCGAATAAGTTCGACGATTGCTGTGATTTCTAGTTGGTAAGAACTCCAAATAATGGAGCATCACTCTAGAATCAGTCGCAGTAACACCTTTTATGTGGTAACACCTATTATGTGGTTTCTGCAGTATATATGAGAATCAGCCTTTCACTTCCGCAATTACTAATTTCACATGTTCGTTCCATTTCATATACCCTCGAAGTACTATCCCAACGTTCATATACGACAAACAGAATTCATAAGATTAACACAAATCCGTTAATAGGGCACTTAATTGATCTTTGTCTTGTTTTAGACATTATACTGCAGTTCTTCAAATTCAGTTGATATACTGTGTTAGTCGTTCTGCATGTCGTTATCGTCACCCAGCAACAACACTTTTCCTGTAGACAAGAGACAATCTGATAGTACTGCTTGCACTATCTGTATGTCGAGAACTTTAGCGGTCATAGTACGTTTGCTAGTGACACACACAAACAATGTTCCTTAGTTTCTGTTGAACACTCGTCGTCTTCTGTAACATATTCGTTTCTGTTAGTCAATAAAGCCTAGTCAGTCAAAGATTTGAGGAAAAAAATCCTAAGGATGGTATCTTGGTTATCAGCTAGCAACGTGGTGTAGTAATGAATGCCTTCCGGTTACTGGAGAAGAGGCGCTCACCTGCCTCTCTACTCGCAAAACGTCCTGAAAGTAAGCTAACTGTGTTTCTGTATCAGTTTCTTCTGAATTCGTGCAGATGATTTGACAGAAGATTCTTTCCCCCAAGGAAGGTAATTATTCTATAGGATACTACATCTGACGGACGTTAGGGATACCGATCTACGGTACTGTACACCCATTTCTTCACGCTCTTCCGAAGATCTCTGACGTTTTGCAGTCACACCAATTGTACGCTTTGCGGAACATTCCCGATGTATATGAGCTCGGAAAGGGGTAATCACCGAAGAGTATTCAACGCAAATTATAACTGTAGTTCCATTGGGTGTTAGTACTGTGTTCCTATTGAATAGTTTCAATTGTTTCTCAGTACCGTGAATACGAGGGCGTGTCGAAAAGCAATGCCTCAGATTTCTTTTTCCTTTTTTTGTAAAAAACTCATTAAGTTTTTTAAATAAAACGAACGTTATTAAAATTCTACATCGCTATTCCTCATGTCTATGTATTTGCAGCACTCTGCCGCTAGAGGGCTCCGAACTGCAGCGTGTAACATGGTGGTGTATGACGTAACTACGTCGGTGCTTGAGAAACAACGTGCTGTCATCGAGTTTCGAATTCGAAGAGTTCTTCCACACATAGAGCACCCTCTCCTTCAGCGTAACAATGCCGGAACACACACGAGCGCTGTGACACCTGCAACAGTCCCATCACACCTTGAGTCCAGAGTCAGCGATCATCGTGCATGTAGTCGCGACTTGACCCCATCCGATTTTCATCAGTTTCCAGAACTTTAAAAACACCTTCGAGGACTTCACTTTGATAGTGGTGAAGCGGTACAAGCAGAGGTGTGGCTATGGGGCTATGGCTCCGTCAACAAAGTAAAACATTCTACAGTGACAGTATCAACGAACTTGTCTTTCGTTGGTAGAAATGTGTTCGTCGCCAGAGTGACTATGTTGAGAAATAAATATGTAGACGTGAAGAAAAAGATGTAGAGTGTTAACAAAGTTTCTTTTATTTAAAAAGCTTAAAGAGTTTTCACATAAAAAATTCGGAGACAGTACTTTTCAGCACGCCTTCGTAGATACATCGACATCATGTACATTTGTGAGTTCGACGTTTGGAAGTAAATGATAGATCAGTAGTACCATCCATATGCAATAACGTTTTTTTTATGTACACTTTCAAATTTCGGCTTTCTGTGTGATCTCGCCAACATCACATGTTCTGTCGCCCCATCCCAGACAATAAAATTCAAACTGATATTTATCCTTCCTATCAACTATAGCTCTGATACCTCAATCCCATTACACATGACCTTCATTTCATAGATTCGCCCCAATGGATACCTATTTTTATACTCATGCCCTTCAACCTTACCGAAAATCAAACTTTTCAACTCCCCAAAACAATCTGTTCCCTAGCGCTGTCCCTACAACTTTTTAGTGAACATGCAGTGCTACTTTTTAAAGACGTTTTCTGTAGATACCTTCAAAAACCCATTTTTATAGGTTTTAAAACATTTATAAAATTGTTCACCTTATAATCGTATTTGTTTCGTTCTTTTGTTCATTTTAATGCTTTCGGTTGGAGAGTAGAATGTTTTCGCACTGGCTCCACTTGTATGGGGCGAGAGGAATGAAACAACAATAAAGAAAAAAAGGAAAAAAGTAGACCAATGAGGCAACGAAGCTGATTATCAGATATTAAATCAGTGTGACTGATCTCAACTTGAACTCGCAATCTTCTGTTCATCGTCATTGTTATCATCATCATCATCAGCCAGTTCGGTCACTTGGTGATGTGGCATCTTTGAGTGGGCGTGCAACATAAGATCCCTGCACGTTTTTCTATTTCTGCCGAGCTTTAACTTCCCGGTACCACTTCAATCCGGCTGCTTTTCTTAAGTCTCTGTCCCGTGGCCTTCCACTTGGTTTTTTTGGTAAATTGGGCTCCAATCTTGTATTTGTTTTGACCACTTGCCATCTTTTTTTCGAGCGAGATGACCAGCCCACTGCCATTCCAAGATATGCAGTCTTTCCATTATACCCCCACCTTTGTTGTCTGTCTAATATCAACAGCTTGTTCCTGTCTTTCTTTGTGTAGCCCAACATTGAGTTTTCCATTCCTCTTTGAGCTACTATTAGTTTTCTAGCAATGAATTCATTTAATATCCATGTCTCACAGCCACAAGTTATTACTGGCAGTATACGCTGGTCAAGAATTTTCTTCAGCTCGGTCGAGCTCTTAAGACTTCAAAACGGAAGAGTATCATGTATAAGATTGCCAGGCTAATTTAATACATCGAAATATTCCCGGTTTTAGGTCTCCTTTCATCTTTAGCAGTTGATCCACATATATGTATTCTGTGACCCTTACAGTTACGTACTTCTAACGGAAACATTTCCCTCCGATTCCATTCATTCTTCTTGGTCTTGGTTTTACCACAGTTCATTTTTAGGCCAATTCAAAGCAGGCTAAGGCAAGGTCACTAACCAATATTTGAACTTCTTCTATACTATTTGCAAATATCATCAGCGAACCTTACGTTATTTAATCTGTTTCCCAGAACTTGGATTCACTTTGTTTTCCAACCCGATTTAGACATTGCTTTTTCGGAGACTGCTGAAAATATTTTTGGAGATATAGACTCGCCTTGTTTAACACCCTTTTCGATGGGAAATTCATTTGTTTATTCAGTTACATACAGGGTGTTCCACAATTCATGTTACACCCTTCTAGAGGTTATAGAGGGGACTTATTAGGTCAAGTGTTACACAGGAACCCATGTCCGGAAACGCATCCAACGACCCTACAGAGCGCCGGCGCCTGTAAATGTATGTATATACAGGGTGATTTTGTGATGATCTTACCGACTTTCAATGATGATGGAGAAGGAAAAATGTATGATTGGGGTAAGGGTCCTGTACCGGAAGCGAACAAGCCGAAAGTTATAAGCGAAAACCGTTTTGACCGACAGTGGAATACATGTACTGGTACTCTTGCTGCCAACATTGTAGGGTAGGCAATTTTCAGAGGTGGTAGTATGGCCAAAACAAGGAAAAAGTCCAGTAAACATGGGCTCTAAAATGTATACCTTAAGAGCTATGAGCACTTGTTCAGTAGAAGAGATGTGTTTCACAGTAGCGAAGATGAACAACTGCTCGTCGTTCCTCTGGTATACATTTTAGAGCCCATGTTTACCAGATATTTCTTCCTTGATTTGGTTCATACTGCTCCCTCTGAAAATTGCCTCCTCCACAGTCTTATCAACAACAGTACCAATACATGTATTCCACTGGTAGGAGTATCATAACGGAGCCGGTCGTTGTGGCCGAGCGGTTCTAGGCGCTTCGGTCCGGAACCGCGCTGCCGCTACGGTCGCAGGTTCGAATCGTGCCTCGGGCATGGATGTGTGTGATGCCCTTAGGTTAGTTAGGTTTAAGTAGTTCTAAGTCTAGGGGACTGATGATCTCAGATGTTAAGTACTATAGTGCTCTGAGTCATTTGAACCACTTTTTTATCATAACGGTTTTCGCTTATAACTTTGGACTCGTTAATTTTCAGTACAAGGGACCCTTATATCCAACTGATACATTTATCGTTCTGCACCGTCCTAGAAAGTTTGTAACGTCATCATGGAATAACCTTGTATACAGGGTGTTACAAAAAGGTACGGCCAAACTTTCAGGAAACATTCCCCACAAACAAAGAAAGAAAATATGTTATGTGGACATGTGTCCGGAAACGCTTACTTTCCATGTTAGACCTCATTTTATTACTTCTCTTCAAATCACATTAACCATGGAATGGAAACACACAGCAGCAGAACGTACCAAATGGTTCAAATGGCTCTGAGCACTATGGGACTTAACTTCTGAGGTCATCAGTCCCCTAGAACTTAGAACTACATAAACCTAACTAACCTAAGGACATCACACACATCCATGCCCGAGGCAGGATTCGAACCTGCGACCGTAGCGGGTCGGTGCTGGGGCCACTGCTGTTTCTTATTTATATAAATGATATGCCTTCTAGTATTACAGGTGATTAAAAAATATTTCTGTTTGCTGATGACACCAGCTTGGTAGTGAAGGATCTTGTGTGTAATATTGAAACAGTATCAAATAATGTAGTTCATGAAATAAGTTCGTGGCTTGTGGAAAATAATTTGAAGCTAAATCACAGTAAGACTCAGTTTTTTACAGTTTCTAACTCACAATTCAACAAGAACCGATATTTTGATCAGACAGAATGGGCATATTATGAGCGAGACGGAACACTTCAAGTTCCTAGGTGTTCGGATAGATAGTAAGCTGTTGTGGAAAGCCCACGTCCAGGATCTTGTTCAGAAACTAAATGCTGCTTTATTTACCATTAGAACAGTATCTGAAATAAGTGACAGTTCAACACGAAAAGTAGTCTACTTCGCATATTTTCATACACTTATGTCGTATGGTATTATAGTTTGGGGTGATTCTTCTGATTCAAAAAGGGTATTTTTGGCTCAAAAACGGGCTGTTCGAGCTATATGTGGTGTCAGTTCGAGAACCTCTTGTCGACCCCTATTCAAAAGTCTGGGAATTCTGACATTGCCCTCACAGTATATATTTTCTTTAATGTCGTTTGTTGTTAGCAATATTAGTCTATTCCCAAGAGTTAGCAGCTTTCACTCAGTTAATACTAGGCAGAAATCAAATCTGCATGTGGAATGTTGTGCAGAAAGGAGTGTAGTATTCTGCTGCATCCATTTTCAATAAGCTACCACAAGAACTCAAAAATCTTAGCAGTAGCCCAAACTCTTTTAAGTCTAAACTGAAGAATTTCCTCACGGCTCACTCCTTCTATTCTGTGGAGAAGCTCCTGGAAGAACAAAAAAATTAAGCAAATTCCAGTGTTACATTGTTGATTTTCTTTATTTAAACTTAAGACTTATCGCCTGAATATGTTTTTTATATTTATTTTATCTGTTTCTACTATCATGTTACAATTCCATGTATTGACTCGTTCCATGACCATGGAGACTTCTCCTTCATTTGGTCCCACGGAACAATAAATAAATGAATAAATGTTGTTGTTGTTGTTGTGGTCTTCAGTCCTGAGACTGGTTTGATGCAACTCTCCATGCTACTCTATCCTGTGCAAGCTTCTTCATCTCCCAGTCCCTACAGCAACCTACATCCTTCTGAATCTCCTTGGTGTATTCATCTCTTGGTCTCCCTCTACGATTTTTCCCCTCTATGCTGCCCTCCAATACTAAATTGGTGATCCCTTGATGCCTCAGAACATGTCCTATCAACCGATCCCTTCTTCTAGTCAAGTTGTGCCATAAACTTCTCTTCTCTCCAATCCTATTCAACACCTCCTCATTAGTTATGTGATGCACCCACCTAATCTTCAACATTCTTCTGTAGCACCACATTTCGAAAGCTTCTATTCTCTTCTTATCTAAATTATTTATCGTCCACGTTTCACTTCCATACATGGCTACACTCCATACAAATACTTTGAGAAACGACTTCCTGACACTTAATTCTATATTCAATGTTAACAAATTTCTCTTCTTCAGAAACGCCTTCCGTGCAATTGCCAGTCTACATTTTATATCCTCTCTACTTCGACCATCATCAGTTATTTTGCTCCCCAAATAGCAAAACTCCTTTCTACTGTAAGTGTCTCATTTCCTAATCTAATTCCCTCAGTATCACCCGACTTAATTCGACTACATTCCATTATCCTCGTTTTGCTTTTGTTAATGGTCATCTTACATCCTCCTTTCAAGACACTATCCATTCCGTTCAACTGCTCTTCCAAGTCCTTTGCTGTCTCTGACAGAATTACAATGTCATCGGCGAACCTCAAAGTTTTTATTTCTTCTCCATGGATTTTAATACCTACTCCGAATTTTTCTTTTGTTTCCTTCACTGCTTGCTCAATATACAGATTGAATAACATCGGGGAGAGGCTACAACCACTGCTTCCCTTTCATGCCCCTCGACTCTTATAACTGCCATTTGGTTGCTATACAAATTGTAAATAGCCTTTCGCTCCCTGTATTTTACCCCTGCCACCTTCAGAATTTGAAAGAGAGTATTCCAGTCAACATTGTCAAAAGCTTTCTCTAAGTCTACAAATGCTAGAAACGTAGGTTTGCCTTTCCTTAATCTAGCTTCTAAGATAAGTCGTAGGGTCAGTATTGCCTCACGTGTTCCAATATTTCTACGGAATCCAAACTGATCTTCCCCTGGGTCGGCTTCTACTAGTTTTTCCATTCGTCTGTAAAGAATTCGCGTTAGTGTTTTGCAGCCGTTACTTATTAAACTGATAGTTCGGTAATTTTCACATCCGTCAACACCTGCTTTCTTTGGGATTGGGATTATTATATTCTTCTTATAAATTTTGATCCCGGTGATAAGAGGGGCAATATTCAGAACGTTTTGCGAATTGACAAAAGAGGGAATGCGTTTCTAAAAAGCACAGTTCGTAGAGATAGACAGCGTATGTAAATGAGCGCAGAGAGGAGCGCGCGGTGCGGATTGTGGCTGCGGCAGCCGCGCTTTTTGCGGCTGGGCTCTGCGCTGCGCGGAGCGCACGTGGTCGCCGTGGCGGTTGGTGGCCGCGGGGGGCGCGGGGGGCAGCGGGGCGGCGCCGGGCCGGCCCACCCGGGAGGGGGGCGAGGGCCCGCCCCCGCGGGGCGTACCGGCCTCCGCCGCCGCCGCTGCCGCCGCCGCCGCCAGCCTGCCGGGCCGGCAGTACTCGCGCCGCCGCCGACGTGCTCGCACCATGTTCATCCCCGACACGCTGCGGAGCTGCATGGTGGAGCCCGACGTCTCGACATACCTGCAGGCGCCCTCGTCTGGACAGGTGTGCTCCTCGCCCTCGCTTCTCTTCTCGTTACATTCTTGTCGCTCCCGCTGTTTTGTTATCTGGTTTGCACCTCCACCCTCCCGTTGTGGACCGACTGTGCGTGTTATCTGTCGCCGGGCTTCGCACCGGCTCTGAGCCGCTCGGCAGCTGTGTAGTGCCGTACGGCGCGCGTCGCCGGAGGAGGTGTCGGCCGCCGCGGGGAACAGCTGTTTGTTATTGTTGTCGGCGTAGGCGTGAAGCTCGTGTGAAAATGATAAGGGGCGGAGTGCGGCGCGTCGGCGGTCACGTGACTGGTTGCCAGGGGGCCCGTAGGCGGGGCCTGGCCGCACTGAGTGACAGCGCGGGGTGCACGTGGCCGCGCCATCCCTTCGTGCCTTTTCGGCCGCACCGCTCCACTACGCGAACGTCATGTCGCCCGTAGCGAGTCCTTCGTGTGTGGAGCCATCCCCCGCTCTTACTGACTCAGTGATGTGGTTCGGCAAAACGTCTGCATCTAACACCTTTGTTATTGTTTTCTTCTGACCGGATGGGTTTGCCGGTTCCTGTCAAAGCATCGTCAGTGTGTAGTTTTGCTGGGCGACATTGTACGCCACAATGACAGTGGGCGGTCGATTTTGCACCTATCGTCATTTCTGCTGTGAATGCTGTTACAGTAACTCTTGTACGTCACAACAATGACGAGAAGTGCTAAAATTGATCACAGAATTGTAACTGTCTATACTAAAACTGAAACACGCCTGAGACAGCAAAACGATAGCAAGCAAATCTCTAACCCCACTGACGATGTTAAGAAACGAAACGCAAAACGGGTGTGCTGACACTAAATTTGCTATTGAGCAGCTGTATGCAGGCGGTTTGACCAACCTCGTTACACTACTAACTCGTTTTTTCTACTTTTGCTTGCTAGGAAATTTCGCCTCAAATATACCGATAAACAAACATCAAAAATAAATTGTTGGAAATCGCTGTGTTGTGTCTACATAATAACGATGAATACATTTTCGTAATATCGACATGATTTCAGTGAAGGTCCTCCTTTGTTTGATAACACCGGTATGTTCGCGTGAAAGTCGTAGTATGTTATGTACTTGTCACTTGCTGGAACACACGCCAGACTAAACTGTTCACAACTTATTACATAATTTAGTAAGGGCAAAAATCTCCCAGAATTTTTTTATAAATATCCAATGTCTACACTGCCAGCGATGTGTGTGCCCTATTTATCCTCTGAGCAGTATAGCATACTCTTAGAAAACGTGATCGGCATTAAAATTAGTGTTTTCCTCGGTGGTTTATACAGAAGTAGTTGGAGATATGGTGATATACCGGTGGGATGATATCAGTATAGGACAGCAGCTCTGTGCCTGAGTCACTTAAGTAGCTTTCAGATAGCGTAACTGTACCCCAAATATGTCTCGGTTTACACGCCCTGCTGGTCTTTCTCGCAACTAAGGCGATAACGACACGTACATGTTTGTACGGCAGTCCAGGTCAAAAGTCAACATGTTTTGTCATTCTGGGTGAACACTGCACCCCAGAGTAAGCCGGTGGCTTGGAATGTTCATGTGCCATCCACTGTAGCCTGTTATATATCCAACAACGCATTAACGAATTTATAGTGTCTCATAAAGTCCATTAACTGCGGTTGAAGTATTGTTACTGTTTAGCTAGACTTAAATATAACAATTCACAAAGTTTTCCGCCCTGCATAGTGGAGGTGTTGTACGGGAATGTTATGCTTTCCAGTTGCACGAGAAGAAGTGAAACCTTACCCTGATACTCCCTCTAAAAATCTGTATGAAATGTAGATCAGCTGCTTGGCTGAGTAGTGTTTAGTTTCTTGCCGTTAAGTACTGTTCGCCTTGGGACGTATAACATCTGTGCAGGAACGCCTTGCGGGCGAACAGCTTCAGCAGGACACTTTCCACTTGGACCTGGTGAGCGTAGTGTAACAGACCAACTGCGTCCGCTTTGCCTTACAGTAAAAGACCACTGCTGTCAGTAACAGCAGCTCTAGTTGTGAAGTCTTTTGTTTAAAAAACACGACAGGATTCGACTTCCTAAAGGTCGTTAATTGATCGTGTTTTTTAAACAGAAAATCTTACACCAGGAGCAGCGGCAATTATCTACAGCTGTGGTACTCACCGCTCTTCTCATGGAGAAATTAATAATTTAAAAAAGGTAAGAAGCTGTAACGAGCTATATTTGCGACAATTTAGCCGTTTGCCGATTATCGCGATTAATTTGTAGGCACTAGACGGTGCAGAACAATTGATGTCCAAAAATCTGAGCTAAATACGATTTTTAAATGCTACCGATCTTATCGAAATTATTACGAAGATAAAAAATTATTCGCTTTTTTGTGTCAATTTGAATTTCGTTGCAGTGTTTGTTTCTCTTCGTAGCCCTTTCAATATTTCCATTGCTGCAGCGGTGTTAGTATGCTAGAAGAAGCCTGTCGAACACGAATTATTTTTTCCCCTCTTTGTACTTTTAGCGCTCCGCACGGATAGTTCAAAGGCATTTCTTAACATTAAATTAAGTTTAGCGTTTCCTCTCCAACGTACACGTGAGAGTGACGTCTTACGGGTGTAGGACCTTGTGCTCCGCCTAATTTTAGAGACAATGGCTAGGAAACTGCGACCACGCTTGGAGATCTTAGAGTGTCCGAAGTAGACGAGACGACTGAAATACAGTGTAAGACATCCAGAGTGTTTCCGCCGCTTGACAAAATAACTGTGCTTATTTAAAATGACAGCTAGATTCATTTTTTGTAAGTGTCTGAGGAATTTTAAAGAATCGTTCTGTTTTTACTTTATGAACTTTGGCACCTTCAGATTTTATCCATTTTCCCTGAAGAATACACTGAAGTAGTTTTACTATGCGTTGTCACGAATACCATGCATAACAATCAGTAAAATTAATCAATGTTTCAAATACTTTGCTGGTAATGATTCCACCTGACGAGTTCCGCAGTTCAGTTGAGAACAGTTCCCACGCCATGAGTACCGAACTTGAAGCGGCTTGGGGACGAATCCAGAACTGTAGATCAGTAATCTACGCCCTGATACGACGTACAGCTTGTACCGTTGTGGCTCCGTATCTCACTCAGTCCTTTGGCTCGCAAGTCTGCGACAAATAAACTGCCCACAAATCTATTTTTAAAAAAACTCAGATTTGTCAGCTCTGGTTAACGGGACCGGTCGTAATCTGGTTCTCACGGCCGCTCAGCTTCTATGCCCTGGTATCCCCTCATTCTTGTCCTAGCAATCAGTTGTAGTGCTCTCTTTTGGCTGTGTTTTCATTCAGTGGGCAGCACGCCTCAGAGTGTCGGCATCTCTTGTTTGGCCTTGCTTCTCCGACGCCTTACCGCACCCCCGCAGACTCGCCCGTCAAACGGAATCCGCCACTCCTTAATAAAAACTTTCATTTCACTTGATTTGATACTCGTCTTGAATGTGCGAGTACAGCCGAGGGATGCTTTCGGCCAAGTAACGATATAGAACTTTAAACTTGTTGGTGGGATAAGCAGTGAGACTTATTTGTGTCCTCTCGGCAGATACAGTATCTTAGCTAACAAGCCTATCCGTGTCGCCTCGTCACACAATCGAACATAGTGTCACGTGGCATTGAAATATCGCAAGGTAAAACTTTCCCCGGTTGAACGGTTATTCATTCGTGAAATAATTTTCTGGTAACCACATCGGAAATAACTGTAAAATATTAATTGTACAGCTGTATTAAAATACAGCAATTATCTAGACCGCTAAGATCTTACAAAAGAAATAGAAATAATTCTGTCGTGCTAGTCTTATTTTCCGAAGCACAAAGTAAAGTGTGACCCATGTACATTTGTTGATTTGTTTCTGTTGTACGTGTTTTAGAATCGGAATGTTACTTTTAAAGCAGTCACTTTACATTTCCTGTTTGTACTACGGGCCTAAAAACTATCTCTTTGAATTATCTCTTATATGGTACAACTTGTTTTGCATATCACTAATTTTTTTCCTTTTATTTCTATTTTCCACAAATTAATTTTTATTTCGACCATAAATAGGGAAAGTGGTTTAACTTTACAAATTTATTGCGTATGTTCCTAAGTAAGTGGGGAAAACATAAACTCGAATGGTGGTCCTGAAACACTGTAACACTTTCCTTAGACATGTAAGTACTGGAAACGAAAACTACCTGAAACAGACAACTGTGGGAAGACCTCTAGTTTAACATCGAATCCAATGCACAATCTTTTTGTCCTCAAGAAAGCATTGCTAAGGGTGAAAAATCATTGAATTAGAAAATTTTAGTGCTTGCCTTTATGTTCTAAACAGTTCTTGAGCATTTTTCTGACTGAAGAGAATGAGATATAATCTTGTCACACTCTTCGTCTTGAATATCATCTTTTGTCAATATGACTTAATTCATCCGCTTTCTTTTTTTTTTTTTTTTTTTTTCTTACATTGCCCGTGTCTGCATGTTTTGACATCTGTTTAACAGACAAAAAACGAAATACAATTCTGTTTCTATTTTATTAGATTTTTATTGCAGTCTAGGCATACTTCATTTACGTTCATTTAAAACAAGACTTATGCACTTTCATTAACCCGAACTGCCCATTTCACTTTTTCCCCACGTATCACCACCATCATCACTACATACTCATGATCCGGAAGCAAATTTAATAAATTCTGCTGTCAAACCTAGCGCTGTTCCTAGACTCTTCTCCTGGGAATATTCACTTTTCATGGAGCAGGTGCGAAATGAAAGCAGGTGGAATATTTTGGCTTATTAAAACGTTAAATACTCTGTTTGATCAGCAATGTCCATTTCGTTATTTTAAAGTTTCGTATGTTTTTAAATCATATGTTCCTTCGTTTTCACTATTAAAATGATAGCAGTTCTTCAATTATTAAGCTGCAACAGTGTGCTTTTATTGGGTCTCACTTTCATTACCGTCAGCGGTTAAACAATTACATAGATACAACAATTGCGCTGTGAGAACAGCCGCTTCTGCTTGTTTAGAATTGCAGTGGCAGGAAGCTAATGGAAAATTTCATCAGTGAACTGCTCATGGCAGTTTCCAGGTGTTGTCTGAAGCGGTTATTTATTTATTTTTTATTTTTCGCACTGAGTCCCCTGGTTCTTCAGAATACCTCGAGACATGCGGTTAAACAGCTGTTCTTTATAAGACGCACTAGGTATGATGAGTGATATTTCTGTAAAGCAGACTCACGGAGCAATTCGAGACGTAGAAGTCGCATGCGTGATACATTCTAATTTAACCTATCTTATTGTCAAAATGTTACAGCCAAACCTGTCGTGCTACCTGTCACAAGCTAAACCAATGATATTCTGTTTTTGCATTCTGGACGGATTCCTGGTCTATTAAAGGTATTTGATAGATCACAGTATCTTTCTAGTGTATTATGTTATCAAATTAAGGCTGAATTTCTTTATAAGGCATGTACCAGCAAATGACGTTTCAGTACGTCACGTAGGTTCACTGGACTATTTAGAAATCGGAGAAAGTTGAACGTTCTTTTACTGCTGTAAAGTATTACTCGGAATCAGCCATGAGCTTTTATATGTGCACACTTGGCTCATGCTTCTACCTTCCGGTAATTTTTATTTCCAATTTTTACATCTCTAACATTTATTTTGCAAAAATCTTTTACTTATTGACACGAACCTGGTGCTCTTCGGAATTTGAGGTAGTCAAAAATGGTTCAAATGCCTCTGAGCACTATGGGACTTAACTTCTATGGTCATCAGTCCCTTAGAACTTAGAACTACTTAAACCTAACTAACCTAAGGACATCACACACATCCATGCCCGAGGCAGGATTCGAACCTGCGACCGTAGCGATCGCGCGGTTCCAGACTGTAGCGCCTAGAACCACTCGGTCACCCCGGCCGGCTGAGGTAGTCAGATTATAGCGGTGTTAACAGATTTGTATTTCCATATACTGATTTTTCAGTGTTTGTGGTGATATGTGTGTATTTTCCAATAATACGCAGCAGAGAGTTACATTAAACGTATTTTTTGCTAGGGTGACAAATCCCACCCTATAGAAAATAAATGCAACCTCCGTTTACTGAGTGCAAGACTACTTCGTTCAGACGGAGTAGGTTCAGGGAAACCAAAAATATTGGGAAATATCATCGTTACATACTTATTACACCATTTGTGTTTCAGCATCCATACTTATTAATATGAAAAAAACACATAACATAGCGATAATTTGTATTCTGTAGACCAAAAAAGACATCTTTACAGTTAAAATTTAAATTCATTGTTGTTATAAGTATTCGTTCAGGTCTGCGACTGACTAACGAAATTCTTTTAAAATGCATTTCCTGCTCCAGTCACTCTTTATTACTAAGGAGCTTTATTACGACGCCTTTCGGGAGCATTGAAAATTTAGGAAATTATAAATAAATTGGTAAAAGTTCACTGTTAACGTAAACACAAACCCCAACATACATTTTCAGAGTTGGATACACATTTGTGAATACAGGTATTTACTGTCAAGATAGTGAACTATTATCCAACTATCAAAGACGCTTTTTTTTAGAAAGTCACTTCCGATGATTCTGAACCTTCGTCTTGACAAAAATAAATTACATTATTTTGACAATAAATAAATGAACAACTTCCACTCATTATTTTTTGCATTTTGGATAGATTTCAGAGAAAATTGCTCTACCTTCATGTGATTGGCATCAGTTTCCTGTTTTTCTAATTTCATTAATTCCCCCTTAAAAATCAAAAATATATATACTGTAGCTTTTCCATCGTAAGAAAGCTAACTGAAGAGAACTTTTATAGTATCTTCAGGACTATTTAGAGGGTACGCTCCATCGTCAGGTACCAATGGATCCTTACATATCTACGTGGGTGTGGTTGTATCCAGAATAATTTAATAGAGTTCAAAATGGTTCAGAAATGGCTCTAAGCACTATGAGACTTAACATCTGAGGTCATAAATCCCCTAGACTTAGAACTACTTAAACCTAACTGACCTAATGACATCACACATCCATGCCCGAGGCAGTATTTGAGCCTGCGACCGTAGCAGTAGCGCGGTTCCGGACTGAAGTGCCTAGAACCCCGGCCACAGCGGCCGGTTAACAGAGTTCATGTGCATAATGTGTAGTTCACATCGTGTAAGTACTTACTTAGCAGCGTGGTCTAAGGCGCTGCAGTCATGGACTGTGCGGCTGGTCCCGGCGGAGGTTCGATTCCTCCCTCGGGCATGGGTGTGTGTGTTTGTCCTTAGGATAATTTAGGTTAAGCAGTGTGTAAGCTTAGGGACTGATGACCTTAGCAGTTAAGTCCCATAAGATTTCACACACATTTGAACATTTTAAACACTTACTTAATCTACACCAAACTAGAGCCTCATTAATTTTTATTTATTCGTTTTAATTGCGAGCTGTTTCTTAATAGCTACACTACATGACATGACGCGTCAAATTACAGCAACGTAAAACTCAAGTCTGTGCAACAGTTGCTACACCTATGCTACCCGAATGCGCGGCACATATGGAAGAGATTTTAGTTTCGAAACGCACTGTGCCAAATAAATATTGTGAATACAGCTTAACAATCGACTATAATACAGTCAAATTACGAGTATGTGCTGTTAAAAACTGAGGTAGGCAGGCAAGAGAATCTAGAGCCACGCCCTCGACAACGCAGTAATTGACTCGTAATCTCATCGCAATATTTGCGTAAGATGAAATAGTGCCGAAAAATAGTGCCCTCTAGGTTCCTAATGAGGCCGCCGTGATGTTACGTAACAGCTGACACACCGCGTTATCTGTAGAGAATGTCAACAGCTTGCGATTCGAAGAATTCAGCAAATTTGCTACACGACTTCTGTGTGACGTATAAGTTTGTTCTTTCTGCTCCCGCGCTCAGTTTGTTTCATGTTCTTCCAACGATTATTTGCTAAGTTTTCCGTGTTCCCAGATGGAGTGGATATGCTCCTTGTTTCGGTGTTCCCCGCCGAGCTGTTATCTGCCCCCGGACAGCGCAGTAGGCATCCGAGCGGCCACGCTACTTCCCTGACACTGTATGCTACCGCTCCCATACGTCTATCCCAGAAGGACTCCGAAGTCGGCTGGTCCCGGTGGAGGTTCGAGTCCTCCCTCGGGCATGGGTGTGTGTGTTTGTCCTTAGGATAATTTAGGTTAAGAAGTGTGTAAACTTAGGGACTGGTGACCTTAGCAGTTAAGTCCCAGAAGATTTCACACACATTTTTTTTTTGACTCCGAAGTCAGAAAGCAACGCGTAGCGCGCCGAAAGACCGGACTAATTGAAACGAATTCCCAGTAATCTCCACATTCTGCTCTAGCTGACTTGACTGAAGGTGGTGAGATAAGCGTAATCTTAGGGTGTCACTGCCGAAATAACGCGCATTTTCGTATCGCTGCAAGCTTCTGCAGATAACGAGACGAACTAGTGTCTGGTATGTGGTTTCCTTAACAAACGCACCGTATTTTTCTAGAACTGTTAACACAAATCTAAGTTTTCCATTTGCCTTCTCTACTACCGATTTCACGAGGGCGCTCAAATTTTTGGACTCAAATCTCCCAGTTGAAGATAGCGTCTACACCTTGCTTGTACTAGCTATTTCATCTAATTATTTTTAAATAAGATTCGTAATCAGCATCACCCCGATATTGACAGTAAGACAAGGGTGTCCAAACCGCGGGCCGCATGCTGCCGAAAGCGGCCCAAGAAGTGAGAAAGTATCACACGATCCGTTAAAAAAAATCTGTGAAATTCCGTTTATTTTATGATAAATTGAAAGTATTCGGTTTGAAATGCCCGGAACACGATATCTTTCTCTCATTGGTCCATCCATACCTAGCCCTCCAATTTATATTTTTCAGTGGCTATAGTTAGTGTTTAGTAGATTATGTGAGGCTCAAAAATACTCGCTTTCTTCCAATGTGGCCCAGGTAAGCTGAAAGGTTGGACATCACTTCTCTGACATATGAAACCATTGTTGAAAAAAGAAATGTGAAAGAGAAACTCATACAAGATCTCTCTGAAAGCACAATCTCGGTATTCCTCAGAGAACACTGAAAATTTATTTTTAGGTGACTGAATGGGGACCTGAAAGCGGTTTTCGCGGATACGAATAAATTGTCGTAAGCCCATGTTGAAAGTGTGTACTGAAGCTGTGTACTGAGGAATAGACGTCCGATGGTGTAACACATCACATTAATTTTTACAATTTCCGTGAGAGAATAATGAAACTCGTTCTAGAGTTACAATTTCTTACGCAGTTCAAATATACAAAGTAAGAGGATCAGTAGGCTGAAACTGCTGTCTTTGTTTCTCTCTGCTTGTCTTTCGAGTGATTCTCTTTAAAGTGATTTCTCTTCTGCAGCCTAAATTACATTTCGCAAAGTCAGTTGCCTCGGAACTCCACAGCCAGAATATGTTACCACTAAGTACGGAGAGTGTCTGTTTTCTTCAGTTCCTTGTAGATACACCCCTTAAGCGATGATGAGGTCTCCCAGTTGGATTTGTGCTCTCAAGAAATTCGTGGCCTCAGGTAGTCTCAGATGATCCTTTTGTCTCATATGGTCCAGCCAATAAAACAGTCGGTGACTGAGCAAACTATACGTACCAGCGATACATGTTCACTGTATAACATAAATGTTTGTATTTTTATGGCTTCAACAAATCTGGAAGATCATCCTGAAAGAGCGGGGACAAAACTGTTCTACCACCGCTCTTATCTAGGAAGGGCAGTCCGAGCGCCGCAGAGAGGTAGAGTACAGCTGGCTACTCGTAGCTGCTTTATATGGCACTTAAACTAGACACTAGGCACAGAGTTTACACATGAGGTGTATTAACCAGCTGCTGGTTAGTTTAATGTCCAAATGCTCGTGGTTCGAATACTTAACTTGTAGGCACTATCTATATTACGAAACTGCTATCCCGAAACCTGGTACCAGTTAGTGGTTGCGTATCTAATGACTTCCAGGGTCAATAAAAATTTAATTTTCAGTATTTCGAGTGGTTATTGCCCAGTTTAAAGATTTTAAAAGTCACCCATTAAAAGATATAGTCTCACGTTAAAAGTTTAACACAACGGGGGCAAGTATTACTGATGGAAACTGTGTGTTGGTCTTCAGGCGGAGGAACTGACGGCGTGCATAAAGCCAGATTTTATTCATCCAGTATTTGAGAATGAGAGTGCTTACCGACTTCCAACAAAATTTGCACATAATTTCAAACCTTTAAGAACCTTTTTCTCGCTGACACCCCCACAAACTAATGAAAGTAAAAAGTTTTTTGTTTACTACATTCTCGCTGTTCATGCATCCAAACTTCAGCATCAGGAATGACGTTTTGATTTCTTACTTATTTATAAACGAGTCTATTCGCAACGCAGCTTGCAAACAGTATTCGCATATATTGCCGAATGTACCTGAAAAATTATATCGTTATACGACATAACGATACGATATAACGTCATAAACATTGAGGTGCGTGAAAAACTCGTTTCTGCTTGAAATGGAGCACAAATTACCCTGACTGTATTATCTAGTGATTCATAATGAGAGCACTTAGCAACATCCAACAAAAATCAAGCGTAATTTCAAACATTTTATCGCTTACACATTTGCGTGCAAATATTTAACACATTAATTCATTTGTAAAGGTCAATAACTAAGGCCCCACATTTTTTTCAGAACATATTTATTGTTAAGAGTCAGCATTTGGTGACAAACTACATCAACATGTCTTGTCCATGTCCTATTTTTCTAAGTAGTCTTCATCACGTTCTATGGCCGTACGCAACCGTTGTGGAAGAGCATGTATTCCATGCTGGTAAAAGCTCTTGTCCTATAGGCGTAGCCATGTTTTGGCTGCATGACTGACACTCTTGTCATCTTTAAAGTGCGTTCCCTGTGGAGTATCTTTAAGCGGCCCAAAGAGATGGAAGTCCGAGGGTGCGTGGTCTGGACTATAGGTTGCCGTGACAAGACGTCCCGAGCCTGCCTGATCATGGAGCTTTGTTTCCGTATTTCTTGAGACTATAACTTTCTTTACCCATCTCCCAACAGTACTCCTATCAACTGAAGAATCGCCATACACTGCACACAAACATGTATAGATGTTCACCAAGGTTTCTTTTTCTGCACACAAGAATTCAATAACAGCACGCTGCTTGTAACGTGAGCCGTACGTAGACGCCACTTTGAAGCTGTAATAATGCTCTACCATCTGCCAGAAGGGTTCTAAACTTCACCGGCGTACAGAAAAGACATCAAATGTAAAGCACCAACAAGGACGTTTGGCTATGTATATTAATGGCTTTTTAAAAAAATGTGGGTCATTATTGAACGACCCTCTTAATTAGACGTTTGATGCTGTGGAGTCTGACTCCTTAAAGAATCGGGAGTTTGCTGTTGCTACCTGAAGCAATATATTTTGAGGCATCTCTTGTACTTCGCCGGCCGGAGTGGCCGAGCGGTTCTAGGCGCTACAGTCTCGAGCCGCGCGACCGCTACGGTCGCAGGTTCGAATCCTGCCTCTGGCATGGATGTGTGTGATGTTTTTAGGTTAGTTAGGTTTAAGTAGTTCTAAATTCTAGGGGACTGATGACCTCAGAAGTTAAGTCCCATAGTGCTCAGAGCCATTTGAACCATTCTTGTACTTCCTACGCTACTTTCTGCTCAAATATGTATTCACTGGTCGATTCGCAACCACGTAGTGAGAGTGTCATTTACTATTCTGAAACAGTTTGGTTACCAAAAGGCAATGGCAAGTGGTCTCCAGAAGGGTCCTTCCAAAAACTAAACAAGGCTAGAGTTACTACCACGCTGCCGGAACGATCCTCGAATCTCAGTACACAGAGACTGTTTCCGTCGTACGGTGGACTCCTCGGCAAAGGAAAGGCACGGTCGGATTGGGGATCGAAACCGGTTCTATCGAAAGAGTTGTCGGCACGCTGGACGCTGTAGGAAAATATCTGCGAGTGCATTTGTACGACTTGGCGGTAGCATGGTGAGCAGTGTGTTGGTGACTTAAGTGTGCGGCCCGACACGTTCGCACAGTGCTACTGGCATCGCCGACTCAGGGAGTGGCCGACACCGCTGCGATTTATTGGCGCCACGAGGAATTGGCGTGGGCTCGCGGGAAACACTTCTCGCCTATCTCGTATACTTGACGGACAGTCCTACGGACAAGGCGCCACTCTGAGACACACACGTCCTGTCTACTTTGCTGCGGCCGCCTCGAGAGGCTCAATAAAACCAGGTAGTCAAATACATAAAAAATTGGTTCCCTCGAACGTATGTGGTTCTAATAGCGATGGCACCCGTTACAGAGATGGACACTGGGAAGTGAAGGCACTGACAGCCGAATAATTCTCAGACTTACCCTTACTGCGTGAGATCGAATACGATAGTAACAATGACGGAGCGTTATAACTTCCGCAGAAAAAAAAAAAAATTCTGAGTACACTGTTCGTGTCTGCGCAGTAGATTTTCCGTGAAAACGTCGAGCTAAGACCGTAACTAGTGTTTCGTATTAATATGTACTTTAACTATCTAGCTCTATAATATAATGAGTACGCAGAGTAGTATATTGATTACAGAATAGGTAAGTCACAAGTTAGAACTGTTGCTGGCAGCATATGCCCGATGGGCCAGCTACGTAGTCCCTTTGCACCGTTCCTTCATTTCCTTTCCGACGCTGCCGTAGCTCTCGCATTCACTCGCCTCAGGGCTTTTTAGGCTTTTTGGATTCCTTTCGACGCGCACTCTCCTCTGACTCGCTTTTTCTATCATTCCGAGCGTATTTACGAGTCATATGAGACGCAATCTTTCATTACTTTGTAAATTTCAAGTTAGTAGCGATTTTCATTTACATTCAGACGAATATTTTTAATGTGTCACTTTGGGTCATAGAAGTGCTCCGTAAGCTCTGCACAATGACACCCGAACTAATGTCCAAGCTAAACACATTTCCACTCTCCACCAATTTATAACTTTAAACAAAGCTAATTCCCAACGATCACCGGCATGTGCCTTTAATGGTACGATGACATCACAGGCAAAAAAAATACGGCATGAGAAACGCATACATAAATGACCATTGTTTACTCATTATTGCATTATTACTGTCGTAACTATTAGCGATAGTGTAGTATGTCACACAAGGAAGATCTACCGACGAGCGAATAGACGTTTTCATGTCAAAAAATAAAAATGTAGAAAAACGGCACTGGATAACTCTCCAGTCGCTGTACAACTGCTATAGGTTGACTCAAGAGCTTTGCTTTGAACTCACTAGACTGAATCATGTCACGCAGATAATCATTTTTGTCTCAAGCAGTTCGTGTTACAAGACGCGGCGTTTGGGAGGTACACACCCGGTCGGAAGCGCTCAGGCAGAATAGAGGTATTCTTTCCCAAGACTCAGTCACTACATTCCCACCTTACTTACGTTGTATACACTAAATCTGATGACTCAGAAATCCTCATTGCTGACTGTTGAAACCAAAGTACTGTCTTGTGGAATTAAGGATCCTTTCTTCTCGTACAATTGGTACCGTTCCATCTCGAAGCGTTAGTTTTGTGCGATAACAGCATCTGTTTAATGTGACGAGTTTCTAGTATTGACGATGATGGGACAGAGAAAAGGGAGAGGGAAATCCTTGTATCTCCTCACGAAAATATCGAGGAGTAGTCGAACTTGACGTTCTCAACCGATGGACGGACAAACAGTGTCATGTGATTTTACTCTATGAAACGCTTTGCTGGTGTCAGCGATTGAATTCTGGACGTTCACGCACAGAAATTCTAGGCAACCACATTTTATCCCCGTGGAAGCCAAATAGTGGTGCTGAATATTTCTTCCACTATCAGGACTAATTAAATAACTGGCATTAGTAACGTCGGCTAAAGGGGAGATGTTTCTTCTGCAATGTTCATGATGTACTCGACGAGTCATACACTCTACTACAATAAACGAAATATCTCTTCAAGAAATGACTCTTACTGAGCAACCAAGATCCTTCTAGGACCAATTTCCAGGCCACGTTTGTAAGAACGTATCGTGTAGAGTGGAAAATTCACTTAAGATGTACTGTTCTGTCTCCACGCCTTTTAAAAACGAAATACAGCGGGTTGCTCGGGTATTCGTTACACTTTAGTAAAAATCAACGTACTCCTCAAAGTTTTGAAAGACTCCCACAGCTTCTGCTATGACGGGACACTGAATGTGGTGAGGTTCGCACTTGGAACATCTCCCGAAAACCTTCCGAAAGACTAGTTAGAGCGTAAAGACGTAATTTCTGTCATTTCGTTGTACCATGTTAAAGCAGTCTTCTGTTCGACTTTGACTGATTTTATTAAACGTCATGTCAGTCATCATGTGTCGTCTGACACAAATGATACTTGGTCTAACCTTGCGAACGTAAATAAGTATCTCAGAAGTGTAGTGGCAGTGTACACCTCTATCTTAATCTAATATGGACTAAGATATCTTGTAACATGTGCTCCGTATGTTCAGAGTGACACATCAGAAGACGGGAGTGTTTTCACAAAAGACAGGTTACCACCCGAGGAAAATGGCATGTAAAAAGAGGTCCTCACTCACCTTGTAGGTCACCTTCGTTTCAAAATATTAATATCACTTTGAATAAAGTTAGAAAAATGGAAGGCACGTGGCGTCTTGTGGACACATAGACTAGCATCGACAAAGAAAGCTATAAGCTGTTTGTAATCCAAGGTTTGTGCAGGATTTACTTCACCCACTGATATCTTGAAAAGACAATCATAAAATAGGAGTTATTAAAAAAGTTCATTCCAAAGAAATGTTCTTTCTATTATAATCATTATGATTACGGAATGTTAGTCTTACTGGCAGCCTGTGAAAGTTGAAGTAATAGATTCTTGTCGTTCTTCTCGCGTCACTCAGTTTTCTGCTGTTGCAAATACTAAAAGTAATAGATTCTTCCCATGCTCCTTGCGTCACCTGTTTTACTGTAAGTGCAATGCCAATCGGCACCATAAGAATATGACAAGCACCTGTTTTGTGCATAGTACAAGACGTGCCACTCTGAAATTAAAAAGGCAGAGGAAGCTAACAGAAAAAGTAAATTGCTCTTTCTAGTTTTTCATATCTGTTTTAGTCAAAATCTAAACATACCAGTTTTCTAGCGCTATCCTAGATTTGCTGTCCCTCATTTCTGCAGCCGCTGACGTATTATAAACGTTCCCAACGTTAATAAACACAGACTGAAAGAGACAACGGAAGGAATTACTTATTCTACACGTGCCTTTGTACTAGGAAGTAAATTGTGAACGTATTTGTTTCCGTTGGACGAACTGGTATTGGTTACTGCAAATATGACGCTCTATACATAAGGAGCTTGAATTGCACAAACCAACGAGGGATCATTCTTTTAAATAATCAAATAATCAGTCTGCTACATTTACTAATAAACTAACTTTGCACGTTCCACTAACTTACACTAAATTCATTTAAGTTGTTTGGTTACTAAGGACTTTAATGGCAACAGCATCAATCTATAGCCTTCCTTTTTTCATGATACTCGATCTGCTTCTGAGGTTGACAGGCTGGGTTAGCGCTTGTTTAAATGACAGAACACAGTTTTTTAACTACTGAATGCATTTTAGGTTTAAAAAACACGACAAAGTCAACCTGCGAAAGTAATCGAAAGGTGACTGTCCCTTTTCAGGATAGTTCAGCTGGCATCATAAATTTAAGAAGAAAACTGTGATTCTGCCGAGTTTATTCGATTACTGTGATTTTCATTAAGAATTAATGTATTTCATGTTACACCTTCGGAGAAGTAATTTTCTGTATGATTATAATCGTTTTTCTATCGTTGACTTTTGACTAAAGACCTCCAGTGAAGTTGCATAGCTTTACAGGAACGCTGATCTGAAATATCGCCTAATACCTTAACGTTACGCATTAGATGAAATTTGTTTAATCTGTATGAAACCGTTTTCTTAGAATCGTCGCTTCACTTAGGCCGAGCAGTATATGTATCCTATTTTTGTCCGTAGCGACGTGGTACTATACATGCAAATTACTCATAAATAAGAACACAACTCCTAAGCCATCCAGAACTTTGTGAACCAGAAATTGTTATCTTAAAGAGTAAATTGCAATCGACGAATAAACGGTTTCTTCTGCAGCAAGAAAGTAGGAATAGTTTATGTAAATTGAGAAATTTCAAGGCCCAAGTTGAGTGTATATTCCGGATCAAACAACGTTAAATAAAAAGAATGTATGATCTGCACAGATAGTACTCACATCGTGTATCTCCCCATCACGCACCAATAGCGTGATTTCTCCAATGTGCAAGTACGTAGAGGAACGTGTTGAAAATATACACATCGGATAACAAGTTTGAGATAACATTTTACTTTGCGTGGCGGGCGAGTGTCTTTGGTATCTCTCTTTGCCTTTTCTGAAAACACCATCAAATCAGATTCCTGCTATATCATTTCCTCTTCCTGTCGTTCCACTTTGTGACGATTACTACTCTGGTACAGGGTTTTAGTTCTGCCTTCGTACCAAGAAAAGATTTATTTAAATTTTTAGTCCCATAGTTGTTTGTTGGCGGGCATATCTAGCAGACTAAAGCTTAATTAATTATCTAGAGGCTAGACTCCGAGGTTGCAACGATAACGTAGGCAGGAGACACCCAATGAATGAGTAAATAATTATTTAATAGTTTCAAAATCTGATTTCCTGCACTACCGATTTTGTTCTGCAGTCGTCATTGAAAACATAAAATTCCTCGTTAGGAGTTCCACTAATTTTATTTAAAACCCAACGGAAAATATTAATCTTTTATTCTATTTTCTGAGATTTCCAAAAATAAGCATTTAAAATATAAATATTACAAGATTACTTGCTATATTCCCACTTATAAATGCAGAATCAAATAGTCCTCCAGCTTCTTGTAGTGTTCTTACACTCAGCTGATCTTGCTCTATTTCTCTGCGCTGAGCATTAGTTCATACAGAGATGAGGGTATAATTGTTTGTAATTCGTCAAAGACGATTTTCCGTCATAACTAACAGTTACGGCACCAAGTCCTAAGGCCTACTTTTATTGTTGCCTGTAGAGGCTTCGGACTGTTCACAGCCAAAGTTTACTCTCTGTGGTTTGTCAACGAAGAATGCACGACACCAGAAATTAGATGGCGTGTGTATTGAGGAAGTACTTCACGTTTTCTAGCACTTGGAAGAACAGTTATTGAGATCGATCCTACCGGTACGGGGTAGCGAAGAATTATGCAGAAACACTACCGCTTGGCTGATCTAACATATAAAGATGGAAGCTGTTGGTTGAATACAGAAGCTGATACTCTTCTCACTTTTTCTTAGTGTTATCGTGATGAAATCAATCATTTGTGCGTTTGTAGTCATAATCCAGTTTTATTTCTTGGTGTTACTGATTATAAAAAGAAATTAAGTAAGCGTCGACTCACTTTCGTGGCAGTAAATGCGTATGAGTTTATCAACACTTCACATTTGTGATTACCTAAGTATTGAACTCGTATTTTTTTCAAGATAATGATGGCTTAAATAATCACATGATCCGGTCTGATGTGAATACTTTTGGCGCAGTTACAATTATGTGGTCATTAATGACCCATTTGCTGTACATCTTCAGCACAAACCATCAATAGAATGGTATTACCATGCCATTACTTATTTATAATCTATGTTAGAGCATATGGATAAATATTCATCAGATAGCTGTACGAGCTCCATTGGAGAAGTCAGTGAAAGTAACGGATTGAATTTAGGTATTTCGAGCTTTTCTGACTCACGTTGAGTTCCGAAATCGTTGACTGTATAAGAATTTTAATACTTGTTTGTTTAACAGCCTGAATCGCATTGTTGTAATCCTGCGGTGACATTCGAAACTCCATGGTACGCGGAACTGTGTTGGTGCTCTTGGTCAAAGATAAATGTTTCTCCTTCTGAGCAAATGCCACACGTCGTAATAATAGAAATGCCACGTGAGTATTCTTAAAGAATGTAAGCTCTTCACTACAGTTTATAATACGATTGACCTGCAATTGCGGCGGCATTTTGCTACCTGTGTCTAAACATACATACGGCCTTGACATTTCAGCGAGCTTACACACCGCCGGCCTGTATCAGCCAGTCTTGCCAACATACACACTAACGCGCGTATTATGTGTTGCTTAGTAGAACCTCTGATTTATTTTCTTTCTCGTAACGCATCTTCTTTCTTAATTTATACAAGTGATTTATGACTGAACATAACTCATAATGAAACATTCATTTATCTTTTTTTTCGTCCTGTCGTTTATTGAAACCGCCGAGTAAAGTAACAAGCATTTACGGAATATCGTGTATCGTTGTATCCCCGTAGGCTTACAAGTGTGCACAAAATGAAATTTGTAAACAGGAAAAACTATCAAATATATGTGGATATTGTCTCACCATAGACACAAACAGTCAATGAAGCTCTTTTGTGTTTAAGAAACCAGACATTATCGCAAAATGACCCAGCCTTATGTTTTCAGTTGCTTCGTTTACTGAAAATTAGAAATTACGTGTTGTCCGAGATATAACTGGC
The DNA here is from genome assembly GCF_023864275.1 of Schistocerca cancellata. Classification (NCBI taxonomy): domain Eukaryota; kingdom Metazoa; phylum Arthropoda; class Insecta; order Orthoptera; family Acrididae; genus Schistocerca; species Schistocerca cancellata. The sequence goes on along the minus strand of NC_064629.1, from coordinate 204,181,059 downwards.
CAATAATTTTCGCACAAAACACCACTCTTAAAAGCCGGCCAGGGTGGCCGAGCGGTTCTAGGCGCTATAGTCTGGAACTGCGCGACCGCTACGGTCGCAGGTTCGAATCCTGCCTCGGGCATGGCTGTGTGTGATGTCCTTAGGTTAGTTAGGTTTGAGTAGTTCTAAGTTCTAGGGGACTGATGACCTCAGAAGTTAAGTCCCATAGTGCTCAGAGCCATTTAACCACTCTTAAAAGGAGTTGTTTAATATACAAATAAGTATTTTCTAATGTAAAATCGCAAATGTTCTGTGAGTTCACATACCCAAATTTTCTCCGTTAGGCCTTAACTGAAGAAATGAAAATCCGTAGGAATACTGGAACGGAACGATTGTCCCGATATCAGTTAGTTCATAAGCAACCGGTAGAACTCAACACAAGAAAGCTAGTATGGAAGCTTCATCTCACGCACAACAGCAAATTTGTGAGGGTAAAGATGCAGGTCCTTTTGAAAATGTTCAGGCAGGACGATCGTTCTGTTCCGATTTGCGCAACCGAGCTGTGTTTAGATTATGCGGACTTAACTTGACTTGCGCACTGTTTTGTAGCGTTCGAACTCATTTGAGCTGTTCTAATGATCTCTTTCTTGTCTGGATTATATTCCCACGTAATGCTGGAAAATTTTTGAGCCAGTTTTATTTTTTCTGGCTTGTATATTAACTGTAGCATTTCTCTCAAAACTACCGTAGCCATTCATTCGAAACATACTCCATAGCACCCAGATCTCCTTTCGTATTGTTGTTTTATTCTCTGTTGGTATTCGAATAAAACACAGGGTTAGTTGGACGAAGATGGTTGGAGGACTCCACTGTAGCGTTATTAAAGGGACCATCCTAACTTTTGGCTGTATTGATTTATGGAAACGGAAAATCTAAAGCACGCTCTCTCGATTGAGATTTCTATATGACTCATAAAAACACAAATACAGGGATCTAACAGCTGCATTGTATCCCGCGAAATGACTTCGTCTAATTTCTACAATCGTGAAGGTAATTTAAAGTGGAAGAAATTACTTTTCATACAATTTTATCTAATAATCTATCTCCTGTTATGTGTACGACTAGAGATCATTGTTAGAATACACAAATCATATAGTTCCCGTAAATAAAAAAGGAGAAGTTATTATTCTATACACATCCGAATTATAGGTGAAAGCAATAAGAGTGAACGAAGCACTTTTACGAAAGCGATTGGAAGGTGAAATATTTCCTGTTAAAGCGATGGGTGAGCAAATTTCACGTATTGTGCCTAAAATTCTCGCAGTAGACGTTAACAGATTCCATTACTTTATACAGTACGATCTCGTACAATATTATTGCGTACCGTTGCGATAACGTTGGTGCTTCTTTTGGCAAAGAGTCGGATCAAGGGCGGTAGTAGGTTTTATTCGTAAAGGTGGCAGCTGTTTTACTGACCATATACCGACCATTACGAGTGGTAGTGCTCTGAACGGTAAATAAGGAAGGGAGATTGGTGTTAAGCGTTCCACCGATGACGGGGTCAACACAAACTCTGATCGGAAAGGAGGGGGAAGCAAATCGGCCGTGCACTTCCAAGGGAACCATCCTGGCACTCACCTTAAACGCTTTAGAGAAAGATAGATAAAAAGCACATCCTCTGATTCACCAGGCTGATTGAGCCGTTTCAAGAATTCAACCTGTGTCACAGCCAAAATTTTACTTCATACACCTCATGTTTTTCTTTGTCCAGTTCGTCAAAGATTGCAGATTTTTGTGTTTGTGGCTGCCCTTAAAAGTAACTTCACTTTTAAATGAACAGAACCGTCTCAGTCATCTAACGGTATGTCCTCTAGAGGAATGCATTCACTCCGATTTATTTTTCTAAGCTACTACTGAGATGCACGTAACGTATAAGCTATAACTAGAATACCACGAACGAAAACGTTCAGTCGTTTCTGTAACTTAATTGATGTATTACTTTTCATTTTGTAGTCAGTAGCTACCGGGCCAGATAGTACTGTTTCGTGATACCGACCTTGGTCTTTAACGTCTCCAAACCGATTACAGTCTTATGTTTTATCTTTAAATTACCCAATAATATAATTGTTTCTCGTAAAGAAATTAAATTAAATATAATGTAAACTAACCACTTTAGTATCTCAGGCATTTAAAATACCCTACACTGAAGGGTAAAATACAATCATGTAACAATAATTGTTTTTGTTTGAATCAGTACAGCGATCCACTTAGCAAACATTCATACTATTTCAAATCAATCATTCGTCTATTTTTGACATGGAACATCACCGCCCCTCGCCTGCCACCTTTGTCACAGCTCCAGCGTTTCTTTCTTTCAGTAGATACACGCCTACTGTTGGCAAATTATTCTGTGTTTTACAGCATCTGTTCCAATTCTTTCCGATGCACGGTATTTAAGATTTCGTAGCCCGTTGGCGTACTGGTGAGGTCAGATAAACTTTCGTATTCGCCGTCACATCAACCCATATAAGTGGCGCATTTGTCGATAGTTAGTGTTTTAAAATCTCATACGAGCCATAAATTAGTTTCTGTGAAAGCCGGGTGCTGGAACATATCTTATCTGCTATCTATCTGCTATGGTATGGCACTTTGTTACAGCACTGAGTTGTAAGTAGCTCGCTTATCGACACGTACTGAATCTACAAGCCTGTATTTGCTTGCTTTGATAAACGCCATGTTGTCACAATAGTCATGTGGTCGCTACGGAGGAGTAGATATTTTCTCCAAATGAGAGCTTTAGAATTGCCTCTAAACTCTTTTTAACGCACGCTACCTAAGCTGCGTATGGATTACAGAGAAAATCCGTTCATTGTCGTTCTGCCTGATGATTAACGTGATGCTTACAATACAACTGGTGTTGTCCTTCACTTCTATCGATTTAGTATCATTAATTATGTTTCATTCAAACGTTATGACGTTGACGTATAAGTTTTTGGCCATTTTAATGTTGTGGAATTATTTACTGAGCCGAGGTCGTCTCTAAACGCACATTCCGTTACCCAGCAGAGTGCAAGATTAATAAGTTTACCGTTTCTAGACGCCGTTTAAGTCAGTGAGGAATGTATCGCGGTCTTCTCTCTTGATCTCCTTTAACTGAAATGAATAAGGACTCAGTGCATAACTTAGAAAACTAATTAATATTGTTGGCTGCTGTTTATTGTACTCTTTACTTAATCGACGCGATAATGATCTGGTAACTGTCGGAATCCCAAAGCCCTGGATACAGTGAAAACGCCAGATAGCTAAACCGAAAGGATCAGCAGATCGATTTTTTTCACGGCTTGTGAAACAAGGCAACAAACGTTTGTTTCTTTTCGCCCTGACTTGGAACCACAAACTTGGGCTAGCAGCTGCCGTTGTTCTTCAGGGGACTCGCGGAAACCAATTCACAAGATATATCGCCTTATTGATCAGATATTGCGATAAGCGTGTCGTAGTTTCTATTGTAAATCCTGCCTGTTTCATTAGTGAACCCATTAACATGGAAGTTGAGATTGGAAGCCATTTAGGGGCGCTGGAAATAATACACCAACAGCTTTATGGTTCTTGCCGAAATAACTTTTGTACAATCTTCCTTAACTCGACAGTTGTCACTGTAGCGAGTAGAAAGCTCGCGCTGTCTGACTTGTTTGTGTGCGCATAAAGTTTTCTCTCCTGCAAGAGTAACACTCTTTTCCTCAAACGTTGTCGCACTGCAGTGTGCTAGTTCATTTAAAAAAATAAATGTCTGTGGAACAGCAGGCTACGTAACGTGTAAGTTCCAAACAATTACTTTCTTTTTCGTACGCTGCCAAGGACTCTCTACGGTGAAAACACAATAATTTTACAAAATTATAGTTTCTGCGCAAGTAAATAACATCGAATGGATATGAAGTTTTCATTCATACAGTGTTGTACATTTGAAAGTACAGAGGAAGGAGGGCAACGGCTAAACACCACATCCACCTTCACGAGGAGCACGGTGCAAATTCCGTTTCACCACACATTGTTAGGTTCTCTAAGGTATTCCCAAATGGAATTCCTGTACTGTTCCGGTGGAAATGGACATGGCTGTTTTATTTCCCTGTTCCTATACAAGGCGAGCTAATGCACCTTCTGAAATTATTGCGTCACTGACAGAGCCACGAACTTCTTTTTTTACTTTTTATTTTCAAAGGTTTTGTAATATCATGTAGATGGAAAATTTCCCGCCGTTACACGTAAACATTTCGATTTACTATGCTTGTCACCATGCCACTAGAAATGTTCTGGACAAAATAACTATGCGTTTTTCTTGGCAGGGCCGAGCGTACAACTCAGATTTGTTCTACACAAATTAGCTCTAGTTTAAAGAGATGAAACTGTCGACGTGGTGAACATCATTGTAAGGCAAAGCCAACTTCATTGCCGAGCGACATACAGAAATGGCAAAACACAGCTCCATATTCTTCAGTAAATCAGCGCTGATAAATGCAGTCATAGTTTTTCCGAGATGGCCATGCTTGATTCATTTCATAAGATGCACTAAATCTGAATTAAGCCCCATTCTTGATGATTTAGTAGTACGCTGGAGGTCACAGTTTAGAGTAGTATAAACAATTGTAAGATACGTAAATCGAAGTTGTGAATCTGTCAAATACCAATTAAGAAAAATTCATCTTTCTCCCCATATTAGTCAATACCAGTATCTTTGATGGACCAGTTCCCTTCAGCAAGTGGCATACAATATCCGCAATATTTTCATTGCTCTTTGATTGTAGACTTATTTTAATTTTCAGTGGATGCTCGGCGCTTGTACGACTAAGTGCTGCAGTATTAGTCTCGAGGTACCTGTTTAATCCGAGGATTTTTCTAGCAGCTACTGTCACCACAGTTCACCCCAGGAAATCAAGTTGCACTGTTGTTCAGGCTGCACGTTAAACTTTTGGTCCTTCTATAACTAGCAGGGCGAGCCAGTTCAAAACGCGGGGATGGGAAAGACATACTAGTTCTGTTAGGACTGGTGAAGAATTGTGGTATCCAAACAATAATTCAGCTTCAATTAATGCTGTATCACATAAAGACTAGATAAGAACTAAAGCTTCCAGCTGGTACCTGATGCTGATTATATCACATTTTTCACAACAAATAATAATGACACTAGTTTAGGTCAAGAATAATTTCGAATTGCTGTAGTGCCTGCCTTCAGTTAAGATAAATTGTAGCGTCCTACTTGGCCCTATTTCACCTACATGAAGGCCTGAGTATACACGTGTACTACGTATTGAAAACTGCATTATCATCCTGCTGCAGAAACCACATTATAAACCTATTTATTCTCTTGGATACACCTGAGAGAGAGAAAAATGGAGCTAAAGAACTATAGTTCTTTGTCGTTGTTGTCCGCACATTTACAAGACGTCCAATTTTTGGACATTTGCTCATCTTGTATTTGCCATTTTTGTTTCTGGGCTATATGTTCATCCGGACGCCAAAACATACCAACAAACCAATCCGATTGAAAGCAATATGCACTTTGTCTCTGTAATTCGTTTAATCTCTACTCAGCGAGTTGTAATATTTTAACTGTTTGCGTACTGAGTTTGTAAAATGTAACTGGAACAACTATTTACCAATCGCATCTATGGCAAACAAACAATGATATACGAATAAATATACCTTCAGCAATGTCTAATTTTCAAATAATCAAGGTTAAATGCTAAAAAAGTAAAAAACGACACAGACTCTCTCTAATCGCATCGATGCGCTAAAATATAATACACAGCTGTACATATCTGAAAGGCCAACTATTTTAAACTACAGTATTATCGAGATGTGATAATTTTCTACTACAAGCTGAATCGATAAAATAAGTAAAGATTGTAAACAGTTAGAGTGTGACTGCAAAATCACATACATGAAATACATAAAATAAAAAGATCATGCGGGGCTGCCGTAAAATTGAGATCCAGATTAAATGATAATTCTACGTTGATAAAGACAGTGAAGGTAGGGAAACATCCTCCGAAAGCCGGCCGGTGTGGCCGAGCGGTTCTAGGCGCTTCAGTCTGGAACCGCGCTGCTGCTACGGTCGCAGGTTCGAATCCTGCCTCGGGCATGGATGTGTGTGATGTCCTTAGGTTAGTTAGGTTTAAGTAGTTCTAAGTTCTAGGGTACTGATGACCTCAGATGTTAAGTACTATAGCGTCATTAGCGAACAGTCACAGATTGCTGCTCATTCTGTCCATCAAATTATTTATGTATATAGCGAACACGAGCGATCCTACCACACTCCCATGAGGCACTCCTTCTACACTTCTCTTTGTCTCTGATGATAATTCACCGTCGAGGGGTTCTCACTTAAGAAGTGTTCGAACCACTCATGTGTATGGGAACCTATTCCGTATGTTCGGGCCTTTGTTTACAGTCTCCAGTGGGCAACTGTGTGGAATGTTTTCCGAAAATCTAAGAATATGGAATCTGCCCTCTGCCCTTCTTCAGTGGTTCGCCGGATATCACGGGAGAAATGGGCACGCTGAGTTTCGGTCGAGCGATGCTTTCTAAATCCGTGCTGATTTTTGGACAGAAGCTTTTTTTCTCGAAAATTGTATTATATTCCAACATCGAATATGTTCAAGTATTCTGCAGCAAACTGATGTTAAGGATATTCGCCTGTGATTTCGCGGTTCAGTCCTTTTACCCTTTTTATAAATAGGGGTCACATGCACTTTTTTCTAGTCGCTTTGGACTTTGCTCCGGGCTATAAACGCAAGTTAAGTAAAGGGGCAATGCCGTATAGTACCGATCCGGCCTTCCATCTGGACTAGGCGACTTTTTTGTTTTTAATTCTTTCAGCTGGTGCCTATGTCCTCCATATGGGAGCATGTGCGAGGGGCAAACAACAATATATCTGTCCGAACCTGTTGCGTGTATGATTCCTTAAAAGCGAAATTTAAAACTTCAATTTTCCTTTTGCTTTCTTCTACTCTCACATCTGTTTGGTCGATGAGAGACTAGATAGCAGCCTTCAGTCTCGCTAGTGATTTTACTCATGACCAGAATTTTCTAGGGTCCTCGGCAAGATCTTTCACTAATATATTACGATGGATGTTATAGTATGCATGACTCGTAAATCTTTTCATAGAAAAGAGGAAGTATTACTGAGATGCTTCGGTAACTGAAATGGGAATCTCTGAAGAGAAGGCAACGTTGTTTCCGAAGAAGACTATTGAGAAAATTTAGAGAACAGGCATTTGAAGCTGACTGCCGAATGATTCTGCTGCCACCAACGTTAACATCGCGCGTAAGGGCCGCGAAGATAAGATACGAGAAATTAGGCCTCATATGGAGGCATATAGACAGTCGCTTTTCCCTCGCTCCATTTTCGAGTGGAACAGGAATGCAAATGACTAGTATTGGTACAGAGTACCCTCCGCCACGCACTGTACGGTGGCTCGCGGAGTATCTATGTAGATGCAGATGTAGATGCAGATTAGGATTCAAAGGTCCATCGACGAGGTGGTTATTAAAGACGGAACACAAATTCGGATAAGACAAGGATAGGGACAGAAATGGACGGCGTACTTTTCGAAGTAAACATCCTGGCATTTGTATCAATCGATTTATGGAAGCCATGGAAAACCTAAATCTGGATGGCTGGACGTAGTTTTGAACGTATCTCCGGAATACCAGTCGTTTGCCTTAGCTATTGCGTCACCTCCCTTGTCGGAAAATGAGGCGTCGTATGGTTTTCTTACAACTGACTCTTAGAGTACAAGAACTGTTGTTGTCGTAAGATAAGATGTTTTAGAACAGAAAATACAGCAGAAAGGTTTGTTACATTGTGTCTCTGAGCTTACTGGGAAACTGTGCGAACCACAAACTGAGAATTTTGTGACTGTTGCAAGTTGTTTCACACGAGCTCGGCATGGTGATGGTTGGTTTCAGGAAATATGCAAGAGGAACTGTCATTCGCTTAGCGTTTAAAAACACCATAGCCTCGCACTCTGTTCCCTCCATTCCCCACAGCAAAAATCTGGTCCAAATGGCTCTGAACACTATGGGACTTAACATCTGAGGTCATCAGTCTCCTAGAACTTAGAACTATTTAAACCTAACTACGGACGTCACACACATCCATGCCCGAGGCAGGATTCGAACCTGGGACCGTAGCGGGCGCGCAGGTCCAGACTGAAGCGCTTAGAACCGCTCGGCCACTGCGACCGGCAAAAATCTGGTTCCTGAAGTGTCCGTGATACACGATGAGTAATTGAGTAAGTGATGGACTATGGCTCTGTTAGAAAGCACTCTTGACGCGTATTATGATAATTCAGCAAAAGTGTCGTCGAGCTTGCTGACAAAAGTTATATGCCAGGTATGGTATCAAGCTGAGTTGGTGGTTCACTAAGCCATTCGTCGTCTGTATCAAAAATGGTTCAAATGGCTCTGAGCACTATGGGACTTAACATCTATGGTCATCAGTCCCCTAGAACGTAGAACTACTTAAACCTAACTAACCTAAGGACATCACACACATTCATGCCAGAGGCAGGATTCGAACCTGCGACCGTAGCGGTCACCCGGTTCCAGACTGAAGCGCCTAGAACCGCACGGCCACACCAGCCGGCGTCTGTATCACGAGCTTCAACTTGTTCATATTTGAGAAGAAACCGGCGACATATAATCTCTAGATGGACTATTTCTACCGATATGTCGCGGGGTTCGAAGTACCTCTTAATTTACGTCACTTAATGCACGGCTGTGGCATAATGTAGTAGGTAAGAGAATGGCGTCCGCAGTTCGCGGTCTAGTGTTTTTACCGTCGTTGCCTTAGATAGCGGGGTCTCGGTTTCAATTCCCGGCCGGGTCGGACACTGGGTGTTTGCGTTGTCCTAGTCATTTCATCCCGTCCTCATTGACGCGCAAGTCGCCAAAGTGGCGTCGGGGTCTGCCGCCTAATAACGCCACACGCTCATTTCAGTGGATGGCGGCGGCGAGGCGAGCTGGTTGTGCACGCAGTACGTGGCGGACGATGTTTGGGAGGTCCGCTCACGTGAAGGAGTAGCGGCGTGAGGACGCAGCGACGCGACCTTAGGCTGTGGGCCGCACAATGCTGTGTGGAATGCTGTGGGCGCCGCCGCACTGGAACGCGCTCGCCTCGCTCCCCACACGCTTACACTACATCCAGCACCAGCACCTAACCATCTCCCACTCCCCTCTGACAGGGGGAGGGGGGGGGGCACTAGACAGCTTTACTTTTACTGACAAGTGAACTATGTCGAGAACGCACCTTGTCCCTACAATATTAAGTTCTGTAAGTCCAATTACCATTGACTACGCGTTTCAGAATCCATTACGAGAGAGGGCCTCTTAATACAAATACCTCAGAGTTATTTATTTATTTATTTTTTTTTTGGGAGGGGAGGAAGAGACCAAACAGCGAGGTCATCGGTCTCATCGGATTAGGGAAGGACGAGGAAGGAAGTCAGCCGTGCCCTTTCAAAGAAACCATTCTGGCATTTGCCTGGAGCGATTTAGGGAAATCACGGAAAACCTAAATTAGGATGGCCGGACGCGGGGATTGACCCGTCGTCCTCCCGAATGCGAGTTCAGTGTGCTAACCAATGCGCCACCTCGCTCGGTCCGAGTTATTAGGTTGGTGCATAAGTTCATAGTGTTTTTGTTTTTCATGTTGGTATTCCAGTTGCTATTGGTTTATTTATGGACTGTAATTTTTATTTGCAGTTAACTGTTGCTATTTGAGTTAACGTATTGTCAAGACTTGGAGATAGTGAGTGTAGATGTGGACTTTAGGAAATGGGCTGCCAACTGGAGGGACCGGAACATTTCCGATCTGTTTTCCTTTTAGAGTTCAATAGAGGTGTGACAGCAGTGGAGGAAGCCAAAAACATTTGCGCCGTGTACGAGGTTCAAAAATGGTTCAAATTGCTCTGAGCACTATGCGACTTAACTACTGAGGTCATCAGTCCCCTAGAACTTAGAACTACTTAAACCTAACTAACCTAAGGACATCACACACATCCATGCCCGAGGCAGGATTCGAACCTGCGACCGTAGCGGTCGCGCGGTTCCAGACTGCAGCGCCTAGAACCGCTCGGCCACTCCAGCCGGCCGTGTACGAGGATGAAGCCACTGGACAGAGCACCGCAAGAAAATGGTTTTCTCGTTTTAAGGAAGATCGTTCTGACATTACTGACTCTCCGCGTCCACGAAGGCCTTTGGGGTTTGATGAAGATCGTTTAAACGCATTAAGCCACGATGATCGACATCAGTGCACTCGATAACTGTTAAATTTGGTGAACGGTAATAATTTCACCATCGTGCGACACTTGCATGCACTACGGAAAGTTAAAAAAACGGGTGTATTGGTACAGGGTGCTCTAAGCCTAAATCACAATAATCAACGGGTGTTCATATGTCTATTTCTGCTTGCGTGTTATCAATTGACACGGAACAACACCGACCATTCCTATCCTGCATCGCTATTGGTGACAAGAAATGGTGTCTTCATGCTAACATGAGGAAATGAAAGGAATGGTTGAGCCAAAATGAAGCAGCAACTGCCCGTACAAAGACCTGCACGCACCCGCAAAATATAACGTAAATGCAGCAGGTGGAACAGAGACAGTGTGGTGTACTATGAAGTGCTTCCCTGAGATGTAACTATCACTGCTAACAGCTATTGTCAATTACTGAGAAAAAAATGGTTCAAATGGCTCTGAGCACTATGGGGCTTAACATCTGAGGTCATCAGTCCCCTAGAACTTATAACTACTTGAACGTAACTGACCTCACACACATCCATGCCTGAGGCAGGATTCTAACCGGCGACCGTAGCAGTCGCGCTGTTCTGGACTCAAGCGCCTGGAAACTACTGCGACGTCTTGCAGACGCAGTCCAAGAACAATGACCAGAAAGGATGCTACTCGACGATAACGCCTGCCCGCATTCTGCTAGACACAAAAAACGCTTTGCAGGAGTTCGGTTTGGAAGTCATTCCACAGCCACCTTATTCACCTGATCTTGCCCCCTCATATTTTCACCTTTTCCGCTCTCTATCGAAAACTTCCAAGGAACTTCCCTTCCGGACGAAAATGCGCTCCGAACATGGTTTGACGAGTTCTTCGCCTCAAAACCACGTGATTTCTATAGTCGAGGAATCGAAAAGCTACCCCTGGGTTGTGAATAGTGAAGGAGAATATATTATTGATGACTAAGGTCTTTGCAATGGGTACCTCTTGTGTTTATTAAACTTATGAAGAAACGCTACGAACTTACCAACCTAATATAGTGACTGGAGATATGAAGTACAACATTAAGATAACTTAGTTGTAGATAAAACAAAAATTGATTTATGATAGGCTACTGCAAAACTCCATTTTGTCTGCAAAAGAGTCGGTTAAAAGACACCCTTCGCAGACTATAATGAAGTATTGTGTAAGGTTGTGCAATCCTTCTTAGCTCGGAGAAACCACAGACAAAATGCACTTACACGAAGAAGAGCTGCGTGAATGGTCGCAGATTTGCTGGACTGTCAGTAGAATATGAGAGGAAATCTCAGTCAACAGGCACGCAAACGGAGATACCGTATACGAAGCCAAGAAAACTCCAAACAAGCTGTTTCATGGCATAATTTGCAACTATTCTTTGGCGACTTACGTACTGAAGCCGTAGGCTACTTGGAAATTTTATTAGGCTATTAACAGCTCTCACAAAGGAGTAAAGGCTCTCAAACTCCCTACACTCCATTCGTGTCTACAGGAGGAAGAAATATTTATACACAGTACACTCAGTCACACTCTTAACAGTGTTTCGTAGACACTCGTTGCAGGTTTAGACTTCTTAAATTCAACAGAGACGGGGTTCGGAACAAGAGATATGCCTTTCTCTCTGTATGGAGTTGCCGTCTTTACAATACATCCTCTTCAACGACGTTTTCCACAATACGGCAACATAGTCCAGTCTTTGTAGAAACAAGACATGTTCCATTGTACAGGTTCTATCCGAGTAACAGGCTATCAACACCAGCAGTGCCATATTCGGAAGGAGAGGAGATGTGGATTTTTCAAGGTTCGCTTAAATCAGTGCAGGCGAATGTCGGGACATAGCCTTCAACAGAAACCCACAAATTCTTTTCCCATACTTTTCGTCTGTATTTGTTAAATTCGTTGTGAAACGACAGTACAATCTGACCTTACTCGTTTTCTTCCCGAGAATGTCCGTTCTGGAACAACGACAAGTTTCCGCCGCAAACTAGTCGAGAATAACGGCGCTTACCACAGATGTCTCCAGAACGTGCCAGACCTACGTTTTACATTAGTGATTATTATTTGTCAGTTTTTCCCCTCAACCGTCAGCAGAAGAGGCAGAAGCGATTCTGAGAATTATTTAGTCCGCGCGAGAGTATGACAGAAAATGTTTAACAAACTGATACATTTATATCTACACTTATTCTGCGCAAACCGCCTTCGAGTGTGCGTTGGAGATTATTTCTTGTACAACCACCAGCCCTCTCCTCCTTCCATGTAGCATTCGCAAATGATACGCAGGAAGAATGCCTGTCAATAACCTGATTTTCTCGTCGTGATCAGTTCGCGAATTCCAATAGTTTTTGCTATGTCTGTGCAAAAAAAATGTGTCAAAGTTATTCAGATGACTCAAATGTATTACATAATTTCTTTCAGAAAGTAGAAGTATTTCGTGCTCCCATACGTCTTTAAGATCCTGGAGTACCTTGTCCGCCACTTACTTGTGTTGATGGCGAGAGGACGCTGCAACCGAAAACAAAGCTCTACCGGTAGCGTTTAAACTTCACGCGAATGCATGTAGCATTAATTCGAAGGACACCACTGAGGCTTTTATCGCTCGCCTATATTCATCAGTCGACCATTTTCAAGTTCACAGTCATGGACGAATCTGTTCCTCTTCATAAACATAAGATAGCTTGTGATAAATCGTAAAGTGGCTGTACTACGTTATCAGCTATTCAACTCTAAAGAAATTACTGATGAGCCTCTCTACTTCAACTAAGCTACCAGAATAACAGCGCATTTCTCCAAATTCTTTTATTTCACTATTGCTCGCAAACATGAAATTATCATTTTCGATATCACACTGTTAACGACGTATTGTCGTACGTGAAGAGCAACCTATGGACTAGAAAAAGGAATGAAGATTAAGGTTTACTATACCGTCGACGGCATGACGTCGATGACGGAGCACATGCTTAATGTTAGATGAGTGGAGAAGGAAATCCATTCCATCCTTTTCATCGATTTAAGGAAACCACGGAAAACCTAAACGTGGACAGTCGATTTTTTCCTTAAATCGCTTCAATACTAGGATGGTTACTATGAAAAGGATTTCCTGTTCCATCCTTCCGTAATCCGAGCCTGTGCTTCTGCTCTATTGATGTCTACGACGACGAGACGGTAAACCCTAACCTTCTTTCCGGTTCTGGGTAGTCGGTATTCTGAACCCATGTACTCATGAGCCTTAAAAACTACACCAACTCGCTGGCTCCATGGACTAAAGGCAACTATAAATTTTTTGATCTTTTAATATAGTATTGGAAATGAGGTGAGTTTGTTCATGCTTTTTTCTGTTTCTGCATAGCTAAAATGCTCCATTGTTATCAAATGGAACATCGCTTAACCTGCACTATAAATTTTCAAAGCAAATGAAGTATGGTGTGAAATACTTCACGTGCGTTACGGTATTCTTAAAAGGAATGTAGTCTTCTGGTTGGAACAGTTTTTCTTTAGACTAAATTTTCGCATAAATGCCTTTTGCGCCAGAGACGTGTATCAATGATCACGTCCATACAATGTGTCTAAACCTGTAATTAACTTAATTTGATTTTAAATTAATGAACAATAACACGGATCGTTATCATATTTTAATTATAGAAAAACTTAGTAGAATAACTCAAGTGTGTCAGACAGTGGTCTCGAATTAGGGAGACAAGCGTTCAAATCGTAGGTCAGTCATTTCATTTGAATTTGCATGGTTTCAATAAATAACTTTTGCATCTGTTGCGCCTTTGACGACATCGAAGTCAATGTTTTGCCTACTTTTCTTTAATATAGAACACTCAGGGCTGTATTTTACCTGGGTCTTCGTGTTATAGTAGGAAACCGTGGAATATTATACAAAATATTGATATATAGTTTCCCTTTGAAAATGCTGACATTCGCTGGAAACCGCAGAGTATTTTACTCGTAGCCGGCCGCGGTGACCGATCGGTTCTAGGTGCTTCAGTCCGGAACCGCGCGACTGCTACGGTCGCAGGTTCGAATCCTGCCTTGGTTCAAAATGGTTCAAATATCTCTGAGCGCTATGGGACTTAACTGCTGAGGTCATCAGTCCCCTAGAACTTAGAACTACTTAAACCTAACTAACCTAAGGACATCACACAGATCCATGCCCGAGGCAGGAATCGAACTTGCGACCGTAGCGGTCGCGCGGTTCCAGACTGTAGCGCCCAGAACCTCTCGGCCACTCCGGCCGGCAAAATCCTGCCTTGGGCATGGATGTGTGTGATGTCCTTAGGTTAGTTAAGTTTAAGTAGTTCTAAGTTCTAGGTGACTGATGACCTCCGATGTTAAGTCCCATAGTGCTCAGAGCCATATTATACCTGCACAAAATTTTCAAATTAGAAAATAAAAAAATTCTTCGAGAATGGTCTCATTATTATATCGTGTGTACCAATGTAATTTTACTCTCTAAAGAGTGATGATACATTATATCAATAAGAGCAAGATGCTGAGTTATGCTGTTGCGTTTCTTCTATCTCCGCGAAGAGATGGACTGCACAGCATTGCGAATTTGATCCCGAAACAATTTTCAGAACTAACACATTTCTTTAATAAAGCAGCAGTTCAACTTAGAAGCTCTGTGCGCCTACCAAAAACGTTGCGTCACTGCGTGTTCTGGTAATCAGTCGCTATACAGCCCTGAAGTACACATAGGTAAAATACTGTTGCTACAACGCTGAGGAGTTCGATATGTCATGTCGAAAGTCACCGACCGAACCTTTTCTAGTTCCAGACGTTATCCACAGCAGCACTAGGAACTCAACCCGAATTCATGTGACTTTCTTGTAACAACTAACCGACGTAGTTTGTAACAACTAACGAGCAGTTTATTGACCAAGAATTGGTTTTAAAAGGTGTTGTGAACGCTGCCATACATTTTCCATTCGTTTTATGAACAGATTTAGGGCACGTGATAGATCTGGACAGCTTCTGCATCGTAGTTCTGTAGTACTTCAGCTGTCTAGTAAGGATCTGCAAGAGATTTCTTTTCAGTTCATTTATGTTCTGCTTCATACACAGAGTTTGTGACCACATCTGAGTAATGTAAATCGTTGTTTCTATCTTGTGGGCGGACAGTTCCACACCGGTTCATTAGGGTACAATGCCTGTTCTGGCCTTACGGCTCAGCTGTCAGTCTCTCTCTCTCTCTCTCTCTCTCTCTCTCTCTCTCTCCCGTCGTCTTGCCGTCTGTCTGTCTGTCTCTCTCTCTCTCTCTCTCTCTCTCTCTCTCTCTCTCTCGGATTACCGTGACAATAGTGTTACAACAAGCGACGGTCTCACTCCTGAATATCTGATTCTCTCTGTATTGCCAGCACTGGTATATTATAACAGAGCGAGGTAGTGGAGTGGTTACGGCACTCGACTCGCATTCGTGAAGAGAGCGGTTCAGATCCTCTTCCTGTCCCCGTATCTTTCGTGCTTTGCCATAATTGCTTCAGGCGTTTTCTGTTATGGTTTCTTTTAAAAATCCACTTTCCAAACCCTAACCCATTCCTATCCAGGCCCAGTTTGCGCAACGTGTCTTATAGTCTCGTCGTGGCAGATTGTTTATTTTTCCACCCTTTCTTTATTCTGCGTTCTCATCATTTCATAAATACGTCTGAGGTCATGAATGAGAAAGACTAATTTTCCAAATTGAAATTAAAACCATATTGTACTGTTTCTCATTTGAAAAAACATTCTCACAGACTGTTAAACAGCTCTTGGCACGCCTTGTGCCATAACGATGTAGGTTCTGTGGTATCGCCCTGGCTCCTGCAGTTGCTACTGAACGCTATTTAATTGTTAATCTCCATTACATCAGAAATGCGCACTTACAACTCATTCCAAATTACTCTGCATTACGTAGATTTTAGCTAGGCCTTTTCTTCGCGTCATTCTAAACTTCAGTTTTAACAGAGAATTTATTCACAATACATTTTTGTCCTGACAGTGACTAAGTACTTTGTTAAAACTGAGGACTAGTCACTGGTTTCTCCAAGACATGATGCCTTCTTGTATAAAATAATAAACTTAATTTTCAATAACTATCTATATTTCCATATTTGGGTCTGTCCTCGGAAAACGTAGTACGTGTGCCATATGTACTCCTCTTTACACTTGCTCTCGTTGCTTTTATCATTCGGCCATTACATATTATTTTTAGCTATATAGCATCTCTCGCTCTATCGGGTTTCGATCACTCACTTCATTATAAATCACGAACATCTATCATTATCGTCAGCTTTTCTTCTGGACAGACTTTCGCTTGCCTTTAAACACAGATTAAACGGGATCAGCATTCCCTATGTCTCTGTTTATTTATCGAGTCGAATCGAATCGTGATGTAAATCCTATAGCCTTATCAAATGGAGAGGAACACATCTTTCCACTATAGTTGGATTATGATAGAATGTGAAACACTCCAAAGAATAAGTCAACTAATAGTTTTCAGCATATTGCAAACTGTTACATGATACGCCTTTTCATTCTCTATCTACCATGCTTCAACTTTCAAAATGATAAAACCGTGTCTCCTCTTGGATTTGTCTGAAATTATTATTTCATTCATCTCCTTTGGTATCCTCTTCTGTATACTTTCTTCCCCTGTTCATAATTAGTAAGTCTTGGTTTCTTTGTTTTGATCTGAAGTTGTCGTTATTCTTTCTAAAAGTACGCTATCAAAACTCAGAAATGTTTATTCACTTTAGAGTCGTAGCTTGTAACTACACAACCCTCAGCCAATATATTTGTAAATTCCTCTTCTTGTAAACAATGACCTCGCTGAATGTTTATCGCAAAACTTTTAAAATCACTGAGGGCATGAGTGATATATATGATTAGCAGCTTATCTAATACTGTGCATAAGAAACTCAAATAAACACGACAGTCACCCTCAATTACTTAGAAACTCTGATCTTTTATCCATAATTCAGAGCACCAAAACTTAGTTCGTAGTACAATAAAAGGTATCCTTTGCCGTCATTTCAGAGTAATCCGCAGTGTGTAAGTACAGAAATCTTGAATATGTGTATATACCCTCTTGGGTTTAGCAGCATTCATATTTTTTCTGTGCAGTTTTTCAAGACTTCACGTGTCCCTAAAATCACTGATGAACGCAAACTGTAATTTTACAATGGCTCTTCAGGTCATGCAACAGAAGAGCGTAGTCTGTAATTTCAGTGTATCGTCAAACAAAATTTATGACTCCTTTGTAGCAGCTCACTGATTCATGCCGTATTTCTTTGTTACTGCTGTGCCATTAATTTTATGTCTTTTGTAATTATGCAGATTGAGCAGTATTCCACGTATTGCAGTTTCAGGATCGCCTTGCATGCCACCTACTCAGTTGTGCTAAATGCAAATAAATACATTCTTCTCCCACATCCTTACTTAACTGTAATTATATACAACGCGATATAACTAGAAAGTAACCCTACGGAAAATAAACTAGATAAGTTCGTAAGCTCTAATTTCACGACCAGCGTCAAAGGGAATTCTAGTAGTGGCAGATATTTTAAAACGTTATAATGCTATAATCATTTGCTAATGCTGCTCTGCTATAATATTCTCTGTAATGATCATTGTTACCTGAAGTGGTATATTGCGGAGACTACGCCTTCTTGCAAAATATGCACTCACCCTGCAATCATACTAGCTTCATTTTGAAATATATCACACTTTCACAGTCAAACCTTGGGAAATTGCTGTAAATAGCAAGCTAATACTTTAATGATTCTGGTCTCGAGGTAAACCGACGGGAATATCAATTAATTTCTGAGCTATAAGGAGGTATTTGTTTTCATAAAATGATTAAGTATGTAAACTCATCTACGTTCTGAAATACTGAACATAGTGGCAAGGCGGAAGCAAGCACAGTTCGCTTATAGAAGTGTTCTAGCGGGAGTTAGCCACCACTTGACTCTGACATTTCGCGAATGGTGTATCAAATATATGATTACAAAGTATGGGAAACTAGCGATTGTTCAGGAAGCCAAGTCTTGCGTTTTCATGGAATGGCATGGAAATTGGAAGCTCCATCTGGGTGACGCAAAATAGCTCGTATATCAGGAGGTGCACCTAGCCAAACGAAGTGGTTAATGCATTAGGGTCGCATTCTGGAGGAGCAGGTTTCATATAACAGTCCTGCAATGCAGATTTAATTTCATGTTGTTTCTCAAAAATAGTTTGAGACAAATTCCGAGGTAATCATTTTAAAACGTTGACCCATCCTTGTCCAATTTGCGCTTCCCTCTGTCTCTAATCACATCGTCGTCAATAGGGTGTTAAAGCCTAATTTTCCTGCCTACCTTCTAAGAGTACCAATAGGAACACTAGGTTTAAGATCCAGTTGCAGTGGTCGGATCATCACGAACAGTCCCGTCATAGCATGAGCAATTTTTTTTTAATTTTTAATTTCCTGCAAGATGGTGGCGATTTAGAGCTGTGTTTCGCCAACTACCCTACCCATAAATGACAACTTTTTACTACGAAATTTTCTCCCCGTATGAGGATCCGAGCCCTCCACCTGTGGGACAAACCTTCTACGTTACAGGCATTTAGCGAAATCGGCCAAGGAGTTCGATACAGAAATGACACTTTATGCTCGAAAACAGTGTCTTTAATGCCTGCTTATGCCACAATATTTAATTTGTGCGTAATGTGTAGAAGTATTTCATAATATATAAAATGCGTTTCATGTCTTACTGAATTCGTTATAATACAGTGGATGGTTGTTGTGCCACGATTCTCTGTAACATACAGCTTTCGCAATAATCGTAGATAACGAGAAAGTTAAGAGAGAATAAAGAAACGCTTTAATGTGGTACCTTGCTGAATTTGGTACCTTAGTAAACTCAAAACATTTCAGAAGTAATTTTTACCTGAAATTTATTTGTAACTAGTAGAACAATCACGTTTTTACGTCAACTGGAACTGGAGCGACTAAACATGAAAAAAAAAAATTGAAACGTGTTGAGGCAGGTTGTTAATACTGCTCGGCTGACTGGTATCTAAAGTACGACACCACCACATCACGTGGTGATTTAGTCGAATCCGGTCACAAAAAATAAATTTAAAAATTCGGCTTGAAACACTTTGATTTTTTTCACCTTGTTAAGGTCAATCGAGTGCAAATTTTTAAATTTTCGGTTGGAATAAACTGATGCTATTTTATTTTATTTTGAATTTAGCAATACCGAAAAACAAAGAGAGGACGTTGGAGAAGTGTGGGCTGAAACCTGCGACCCGTGATACGTGCATATCAGACGACTGCTTTTAATAATTGCATTACAGCAGTCTTATCATAACAAACGAAAGTTTCATGTGTAAGCATTAAACGTGCGAACACATGGACAGAAATGAAATAGATTGCAGTTTGTAAATTCTACCTTATTTGTAGCTAATAGTCTATATGAATAAACGTTTACTTTTGATTATTTGTTCTTGAACTCGAAGTTCAGAGAACCTTCATAAATTTGTCAACTCTTAATGATGAATAATACAGTGGGACAACTATGGTTTTAATAGACTGAATATTAAATCTGTTGCACAAGATTGAGGCAAAGATTGAAACCTGTTCTGCTGAGGACATCATCATGACATTCGCATGAAATTATTTAGGGAAAGGACGGAAATACTGAAACCAAAGATTTCTCGGATGGAATTTCACCATTTTAAGTCTAAGGTTACGAAAATGTCAATGGCATATTTCCGAAAATTATGTAAAGATTGGCCAGGGATTAGAATAGTTTGGATTGTTTGAATATATCGCAACATTATTTGATCCTAAGGAAAAGCTACATAATACGGCGTTTTCATCAGGCATCATCTCTCCCAACAGTGGCGACGTTACTGCTGAAGTAGTAGATAGTGAAAGTCGGAGCGTCATAACGACGTGTTTTGAACACAACGTCTATGTAGTCTGGTAATGGCTTTCCTTCTCGTTTTACGATGGAACAAACTATGGAACGCAAATGCGCGCTTCATACTCGTTCGGGCGGGTATGCTATCAGGCTGGCAGTGGCACATAAATCCTCGGCAGCTGATGTAATGACCCTCGCACGCGCTCGTCTGGCAGTGTTGGCCTGGACGCGTGCTCTGCCGGGGCGACCCTCTGAAGGATGCCGGCACTATCAGCGCGAAAGGTCGCTCGCAATAAAAACTGGTGCGTGTGTCCCAAATGCAGGCTACACGCAAGGCCAAGGTCGCCTTCCGTCATTTTTTTTTTTCATTCTTAGTTGCTCTACCACAGTTTTTGTAGTTTCCACCCAAAAATTTTGAAATGTAAAAACACTGCCAAAATTATGTTCCGTTACGCAATTTTACACCGATCATACCTGCTTATGCGAGTGGATATATCTTGTTTGCATAGTGAGAGAGGACAACGGGCTTTTAAAGGTCATTTTCGGTATAAAGCCGAATGTTATCATGAGACCCATCATTCCTAGCTGGTGCATCCAAGTCACTCGGTGTATAACCATTCTATCCTGTCACTACATTACCTTACTTTTAATCATATTCCACAGGTCATACGGAGAGCGGTCTCTGGGATGAGGAAAGGAGTCAAATATGTACAAAAAAAAAGTGGCTCTGAGCACTATGGGACTTAACATCCATGGTCATCAGTCCCCTAGAACTTAGAACTACTTAAACCTAACTAACCTAAGGACAGCACACAACACCCAGTCATCACGAGGCAGAGAAAATCCCTGACCCAGCCGGGAATCGAACCCGGGAACCCGGGCGCGGGAAGCGAGAACGCTACCGCACGACCACGAGCTGCGGACCCAAATATGTACAGCTTAATTTAAGTGCAAAAGAGTGAAATGCTATTACATTACTGAATTACAGTGCTAATTTTAATTATACAATCAGTTAAAACATTAAGAGTTTCTATGAAAATACTCTTTAATGTAGTTGAAGCAGTTGACCAATAAAAATTTCTGTAACTCAGTCAAACTCCGCCACACTATCTATATAATATTTGATGAGTAGGTTGTTCAATACATTTTGTACCAAATTGTCTGACTCGTTTCTGTTCGTATGTTAACACACTAACGTCTTTGCAGAGGTTTTTGTTGGTAATAGTATTATACAGAGGCTTTTCATCTTTTTTGTGAAAACGGAATTGTTGATAGTTTCAAAGGACAGTAATGAGTATTTGTATCGTGAAGTAGTTGACAAAATACGCAGCTTTATGAAGAGATATTTGCAGGATGTTCTTCAATTAACACCAGATGTAATCTTTATAACACGCGTCTGAATCCTGAAAAAATACTATTCCTGTTACTTGAATTTCCTCAGAAAATGATTTCATAACTCATTAGTGAACAGAAATATACGGAGTAAACTAGTTTCAATTTTAAATGGCCTATAGCGTACCGTAAGGCGCTTCATTAATTCTAGGCAGAGAGTTTCCCGATAAAGCTGGTGACATGTCTGTTGTCATAAGAACTTAATACCTTCTATTTCTTGTATTTCACTGTTCGAGGAACTTATGTTTCTACCCTGTGGAACTGAAATCTAAATGAGCAGCGTTTCCAAGGAATATGCTGCAGTTTGATCGCTGCCACCTCAGGTTTGGTCATTAATTGTATCAAAACTGAGAAGTATCTGCCGGAATCCGTTCGAAGTGAGTATTCAAAGGTCTTCAGTTACATCAGCCTTAAATAAGCAAAAAAATTTTGGACGAACCTTTCAGCTGGTGGTTACTGTTGTAACATCTTAACAGATGTAACATTAGTGTGCTTGTGTTCCCTATAACACAATGTGTAACCCGAAGTGATCTGAGAAATCGAAAATCACTAAAATCGAGTGAATTTTGATAGAGATAAAAAGGATAGTGATTAAAACTTATAGTTTATTCTAATTTTATATCACATAGAGTAACAACGTTCTTTATATTGCACTGAAAAGCAGTAACTGTATCTTTCTTGTAAATTTTTTAACAAAGCATTGGTATACTCTGCCCTGTTTCAAACGAGAGTGATGTGTGAAAGCAGTAGATTCATGGTGATTAAAAGTTCTCCTGCAGTTGTTTCGGAATGACGCATAAAGTGTGGTCAGCTACAGCGTGTATCGTGTGCTACTGTTGTGGAACGTTCACTTCACCGTCTGCTCCATCTGCATACTCGCGCTCCTTGCAACAACGCTGTCACGGTACCATTGTCTTTTAGCTACCGACAGTCATCTAAGGTTTCAACATCTGAGCATTCATTAATGTCTCCAAAAACGTGTAAGAGATCATCATCAGTCACTTGATACTAATTTCGGCTCCTTCTGTGGGAAAGCAGTAGGAATTAGTTTTTTAAAGTTCTCTAAAGGTTATTAACACTGATATAAACCCAGGCGTTAGCCACTATATAAAAATATGTCTAAGGATGGTCTATTTCAGCAAATCAATGACATAATTTTCTCTTCTTCTCCAACGATTGTGCTGAGTGTCACCATCCTGTCAGCCTACGCCCTCTCGGTCATTACGGCTAAAGTGAAATAAATCCACTTAAGGCTTAATACATTACTGTAATGCATATTCTGAAAACTGAAACAAACCTATAGCTGTTTAACGTAATAAAAGATATCTATTCGATACCGAATGTTAAAGTCATTTCATGTCAAAATGCAAGTAAAACAACAATTAAAAAGAAAATCAAGAACTGAAACCAATAATCCGAAGATATCTATAAACAGGGACTAATTAAAAGTAATTTTATTGTAATCACCACTTGGTGTTGAACTGTTATTAATTATTACTAATTGTATCTGACTACTCAGTACAGTATCGAACGTGTCGGTCGGTCATTGTAATATCGTGGTTTCGAGCTTGCATGTCGTGGCTGTTGGCGACTGAACGCCGTCTGGTTAAGATGCGTGAATGTTAACCTCATGTAAAATTGCTATTACATCAAATTATTGCATTACATCAAATAGTGAATCAATGTTGGAATGCTATGATATAACAAACAAACTAGCCGATATGTTCACATATTGGACGTCCACCGTGACTTACCACATATCTGTATATCAGAATTATAATGTGCAACGCAAGAGAATTTTGAAAAACAGAAGAGTACTTAATGATACAGCCTCACAAATTTCACAGTTATGAACTCATCATTGACAGATACTGATAGCACTTGGCAGGCGAACGGCCAATTAAAGTGGCGTGTTAGTCAAGCACTGGACTCTGATGGTCTGGCTGGATTCATATCACCGTCCTCTCATTGTTACTAAAGTCACTGCACATTTTATGAATAATAAGAAGGCGAATAATGTGATTGTTTCTTGAAAACAAGATCATAAATTAAGCATGTCTGATCCCTTACATTTCCTCGTTCAACTGATCTATTTCTAAGCCACTGATGTCATTGTCGTCCAAAAAAATAAATTATAGAAAATCCATAACGCTTATATCAAAATTGATACTATTAAGAAACGTGGGAGGTCAAAGTCCCACGTCTTGTCTGTAGGAGAAGGAGTGCTGGCTCTTTTGGGGAAACTTAAAGACAGGAATTCGACTTTGTTTTCGTCAAGAATCATTCGGGCATTCGCCTGATAATTATTTAGGGAAATTACAGAACTCAGTTTCGTCCTGGTATGTGGTCTCATTCTTCCGGAATACAAGGCTATTGACATTTTATGGAGATATTATTCTCTCTGTGTTACGGCACATAAAGATACTCGTAAAGGATTAACTAAAGTAAATATAACTAAACTAAATCCTTGGCATGAAACCTATTGTCAAGTGACACCCAGTTGTAAGCTGCAAGAGTTAGTTCATTATAGACCATTCGAGAATCTCACATTTCTATATAGACTCATGTACAGGACATCTCATGTTACTTGAACCAACCTTAAATTTTATAAAGTGTTAAGGATATCGAGACGTCATTTTGAGTGTCAGTAAGCTAAGAGCAATTATTTTCTGTGTTGTTAATGCTCCTAATTTTTATCTACACTTAACTAAAACATTACATTAACGTCATTCGCTTTAAAACAGCAATGCAAAGGATTAACTAAAGTAAATATAACTAAACTAAATCCTTGGCATGAAACCTATTTTCAAGTGACACCCAGTTGTAAGCTGCAAGGGTTAGTTCACTATAGACCATTCGAGAATCTCACATTTCGATATAGACTCATGTACAGGACTTCTCATGTTGCTTGAACCAACCTTAAATTTTATAAAGTGTTAAGGATATCGAGACGTCATTTTGAGTGTCAGTAAGCTGAGAGCAAATATTTTCTGTGTTGTTAATGCTCCTAATTTTTATCTACACTTAACTAAAACATTACATTAACGTCATTCGCTTTAAAACAGCAATGCGGCGAATAGCGCTTGGTAACGTCTGCCCTACTGCCAATATTTACGTATCCGTAGGTATGAGTCGGTGCTATGCTACCAGCTTTTCTTTCAGATTTGGTACATTACCCGGCTATTTTCGCGAAAAGTTTCTTACTGAATAATGGTGGTCGCTAGACACAATCTTCAACGTTGCATTTAAGAAAACCGTTGTTGCCGTAACCCGTATTGCAAAACACGCCTCTTTGCGTAGCGTCGTAAGTTGAAAACCTTTCCTCAGTATCCACGACCGTGTCCACGGTTAGCTCCGTACTGCTCAGGCAGACCTAATCTAAACACCACGATACGAGAGAGAAGCTGTCGTCATCATTACCTGATAGCTATTCTAGCCACAGCAAAGGCATTCTCCTTCCAGTCAGGTCTTAGGAAAATACAGTGATTTCTGCTCCACTGAAGTATTGCAATACTGACTTATGGCTGTAGTTCTGGCCGCGCCTGCACCATTTCCTTCCCCCCAATAAATCGTGCCGAATCTTACGCCTTTACAAAAGAACTCTTTCACCCTTCCCCGCAACTGCCTTCTGCAGACTGGAAGAAGGCCAGAGTTTCCAGAGCGGAAGATTCAGGCACGCGTATTCCCTACTTAGAAACACACTAGAATTTTAATTAACAGTCCACAGAAGAGCGGGGGTAGAGAAAGAGAGAGAGGGGGCTCCAGGGAGAGAAAGTAATAGCAGAAACAGTAAGTGGTACGATAAGTCATAAGAAGCGAAATGGCGTTGACACGCTCGCTGCGAGGATAATGCAAATCGCAGGAATAAATGTGTGAGTATGGGAGAGGAAAGGAAGGGGCGAGCGCTGCTTAGCGAGTTTTATTTTAAAGCCGGCGGCCCATCCCCGCGCGCGGCTGATTTATCGGTGTTCGAGTAGTGGCGCTGGCGGGGCCACTGTGGCGTAAATTTTTGGTGCACGCCGGAACAGCGCGCTACAGTAGTGAGCCTAGTGCCGCACCACGCACTGCCAATATTTCGACAGCGGCGCCGCCGGCGTCGGCGTCGGCGCGCGGCTGGGGAGGGGGGGGGGGGGGGGCGCTGAACAATCAGCTGGGACGTCGTAAAGTGAGCGCTGGGCGCCTCCCTTCCAATGTCCGGCCAAGAGCGGGCCCAGCCCTTCTGCTGCTCGGCCGGCATTCATCTCCCGCCGTCCGCCCCGGACACTGCAGGTACCGCTGACCCGCCTTCCCGCCGCTCGCTCGCTTTATTACCCCGCTTCCACTATTTGTTAATCGGGCGAAAACGAAATTTTCGGTCGCCTCCGGAATCCCTGTTCCGACCGCAGCCGCAACCGATGGGACGTGATACTTGCCGACCGCGTCGCCGCACGCTTCCACCTCGCCGGCATTGCCTTGCAGAGCCGGCCACTGCCTTGAGGCACCGCAGTCGCTCTGCTAGGGGCACTTCGTAGGCAGCCCGCCACACAATTTCTAAACGTGTGTACCAAAATGAGACGTAGCTCACAAGGGAACCTCCCCATCGCACACCCCTCAGATTTAGTTATAAGTTGGCACAGTGGATAGGCCTTGAAAAACTGAACACAGATCAATCGAGAAAACAGGAAGAGGTTGAGTGGAACTATGAAAAAATAAGTAAAATATACAAACTGAGTAGTCCATGCGAAGGATAGGTAACATCAAGAATAATCTGAGCTCAGGAGCGCCGTGGTCCCGTGGTTAGCGTGAGCAGCTGCCGAACGAGAGGTCCTTGGTTCAAGTCTCCCCTCGAGCGAAAAGTTTTTCTTTATTTTCGCAAAGTTATGATCTGTCCATTCGTTCATTGACGTCTCTGTTCACTGTAATAAGTTTAGTGTCTGTGTTTTGCGACCGTACCGCAAAACCGTGCGATTAGTAGACGAAAAGACGTGCCTCTCCAATGGGAACCGAAAACATTTGATCGCAAGGTCATAGGTCAATCGATTCCTCCACAGGAAAACACGTCTGATATATTCTATACGTCACTGGTGACGGCATGTGCGTTACATGACAGGAATATGTCGTCGACCCACCTAACTTGTACACTTGGCGAATGGGTAAAAAGATTCTTCTACGTTGCCCAATTTAGGTTTTCTTGTGGATGTGATAATTACTCCCAAAAAAGTGATGTAAACGTAAGAGTTTGTCACATAAACTGCAACAAATGAATCCAACAGTTTCACAGTCGCACACTTTTCCCTGTCCTCTGTCAAAACATATGTTTTTAACGTTTTCAAATTTTTCCGTGTGTAGACCGTCAAATCCTACATATGTCCAAGCTAATCTGAACATGTCCTGGAATTTTGGAGAGCGAAGTTGATTATGTGTGAGTGCCTGAACTTTGATAATTGTCTGAAAATAAAAATTAAACTTTTCGCTCGAAGGAAGACTTGAACCAAGGACCTCTCGTTCCGTAGCTGCTCACGCTAACCACGGTACCACGGCGCTCCTGAGTGCAGTCTACCCTTGATGTTGCGTATCTTGCGCATGGACTACTCAGTTTGTATATTTTGCTTATTTTTTCCTAGTTCCACACAACTTCTTCCTGTTTTCTCGATTGATCTATGTTCAGTTTTTCAAGGGCTATCCACTGTGCCAACTTATAACTAAATCTTAGGGGGGTGCGATGGGGAGGTTCCCTTGTCAGAAAATTTCAGGTACTCGCCTTGTTGGCGACAGCCTTCGTGGCTGTCCGTTATTTCTGAAGGAACTGCCTGTGCTCATCTTCCTGGTTGGTGCACTTGCACCCATCTAAGCTCACCAGACACAAAAATAGTCATCCCAGTGCGCACGCAGAGATGAATCGTTAATCCTCCCAATACCAAAAGAGGAGAGGGGTACTTTATGCCCACCTTTTGGAAAGATTGTAATCTACTCAGTTACTTTACATTATAAATTTTTTTAAAAAAAAATATTGGTTTTAATGAATTCTCTACCAGATTCCACATACGATTTAAATTTTTCAGTTAAACTTAAACCAAAACTTTAAGTCTCGGTAGCAGATGTCACTTTACTGCTATTTCGAGGTTCAGGGGCTTGCTTACATATCTATAACTTCTTGTAGAAATAATTTTGACTGACGCCTTTCGGCAATATTTTAACGTACCTCTGCCACAACATGCAACACATTTGTCAATATTTCCTTCTGAAGACAGAAGACGTTTTTATAAACGCTGAAACCACTGTAAATAGGTTTAAATAAACCTTCCATTTTGCAACTAATTGGCTGTTTATTATTTCTACAAGAAGATTTTATCCTACAGTTGCTGCTCCAGCAATGCATAACATTTTAAAAACATCAGTTTCTCTCTAAAAAGTACGTCGAGAGTAACAGTAAGAAATAATGAACGTAATTCACATTTTTAAATTTTTGCCGGTACTACACGTTATTGAAAATGCGTTGATACTGCTAAGAGTGTGCTAAAAGTTATTTTCAGGTTTTGGACCACACTTACACGTCAGTTCCACTTTAGAAAGTATGTTGTTAATATAATTCAAAAACTATTAAAGAATTTTGTTTTTATTTATTTTTATTTTTTTTGGGTAGGCCCCTTGGTAATGCGCGTTATGGAAAATGCCTTGATATTGCTAGGGTTAAGCCTTTATATATGGGGCAGCGATCCATTCACGTGCTCAACCGCGTACGCCCTTCCTCTGCTTGTGCATAATTCGGTAGCGATTAGTAAGACATGTATGTGTCCATAGTACATTGTGCATAAACATGGGTAGGCCTAAATGTAAGGGCGTGACAGAGTGACAAAATCGGGCAAACGTGTATCTGAAGTTGCAGATTCACTGGCGTTTCGCGGCAGACTGTTCAACGTGCCTACAAGTAGTGGTGTAACACACTTGGCACGAATCACGACGTCAAAATTGTGGTCGTCAAAAGATCCTGACGGAGAGGGACCGGAACGCGTTTCAAAGCTTGTGAATCAGAATTGCTGTCAAAGCCGACAGGGGTTGCTGCAGGCGGAGAATGAAGAAGGCCCATCTCAACCTGTTAGCGATAGAATATTGCGACTGGAACTGCGTGCAGTGAACATTTGGAGCCGGGCACCTCGCAAGAGGCCATTGCTCACACAGCCACATAAAAACAGTAACAGCAAACTTCATCGGGCTGGAAGAATATGTGACCGGTTTCCTAAGCACTCCCCCTACATCTCGACTGTCCTGCAAAGTCACCTGTCTTGAATCCTATACAAAATCTGTGGGACATGTTGGAACAGCAGGTAAAACGCCGTCATCAGCATCGTCGCAACTTGGAACTGTGCGATCAAATCCTCAGTGAGTGACCTAACTTGGATGCGACATACCTGCAAAACCATTAGGACTCACTTCCTAATGAAATCCAGGTGGTTGTAAAATTGGTTGGTTGGTTGGTTGGTTGATTTGGAGGAGGGGACAAAACAGGGAGGTCATCGGTCCCATCGGATTTGGGAAGGATGAGGAAGGAAGCTGGTCGTGCCCTTTCAAATGAACCATCCCGGCACTTGCCTGAAGCGACTTAGGGAAATCATGGAAAACCTAAATCAGGGTGCCCGGACGAGAGTCTGAACCGCCGTCCTCCGAATGCGAGTCCAGTATGTTAACCACTGCGCAACCTCGCTCGGTGGTTGTCAAGTCCAGGGGCGTAATTACAAGGTATTATATGATGCTTGTACTGATATCTCTAGGGGTGCCTGACTTTTTATCTGGTGAGCTTAGTATAGTCGCGACTCGAGATGCCACCTGTCAGAGGGGTGGATGCACCGGAACTGGAAATTGCCCTGAACGCATGCGCAACACTAGTAGCGATGTTCAAGCGGCAAACATCAGCCGTCTCATTGGTTGAGTGCAAAGTGGGGCAATGTTGGTAGTTCAGGCTGTAGTGTTGTATCCAGCTGACATGCTTAGAAGCTTTTGCGACGTCTGGTGCGGGAATAGCCCCACAGCCCGAAAGCAAGAAGCGCACACACGTGTCGGGTGTGGCACTGTCTGTTTACACTTGTTAAAACATTCCTGGCTCTCACCCCAAGCTCGAATAAATTTCTTGGAGAAATCAAACGTTTCGTCCCCATCTGCAGAGAACATATTGAAGGAGAGCCCCTTGATGATATCCTCCGCAGACTGGGACGAAACGTTGGTATTCTCTAAGAAATTTATTTGAGAACGGCATAAGAGCCAGAAATATTTTAATAAGTGTCACATCGGCGGCCATGAAAGTTTTATGCCTGCTTAGTAACCGGTAGGCTTGCACTAGTCAGAGTTCTGAAATGTCTGATCATGGAAGCGGATATCTTGAACGAGACACTGAAAAGACGGACGCTGTCCACAGCTCTGTTCACGCACGTAGTCCTAGGAGCAGCCTATAACCATCATCAACCAGTACGAATTTACTCATTATATCTCCATCGTAGACCATCTCGTGAATGAGACATGTACGACGAGTGCAGTCTGCACACGATAACATGAACATCCACCTAACACGGTGTAAAGCCATTTCTGTGCATACAAAAGAGCCTGACTCGTCCGAGTTGTCTCTAATGACCTCATAATTTACTGTACGTAAAACACTAGTGGTGTTCATTAACCTTCATTTCTTCCTTCCTACATTTTTCATCCTCTTGTCCTGGTTTTCGCCATACACGATGAAGTCTCGCTTTGCGGAAAAGTGTAAACGTTCACCCGTTCGCTGATATTAGAGACTACCTGACAGAAAAGGTGAAGCACCCAGAAGACATGATGTTAATGTAACTTCGTACGCATACGTTGCATCGGTGGTTATGCAAATGATTAGAGTTGCAAATCTCTGTGACAAGTAGAACAGTCACCAGAGAGAATTAGTGTCGCTCGTGTTGTTACCTGATTTGGTAGGATATAAAAGGAGCGTGAACAACTTCAGCTGTAGAATGACCGCTGTGAAGGACAGGGAGATGCCGCGTACTCGTGTGAGACAGTGTTATCAGCACCTGACAGAGTTTTCATTCAGATGTGACAGTAGCCTGATGTTGGACTGTATCAGAACGTAAGAGCAGGCATACTCGTCGTCATGTTTCCGGTCGACCACGTCTGAGGACGACAAAGGAGGATCGCCATATTGCATATCAAGCACATCGTAACCATTTCACATCTGAGCCTGCGGTCCGAGAACAAGTAATAGACTCCCTGCAACATTCTGTGTTATCCCGCCCCACTGGTCGGAGGCTAACAGCTGCCGGCCTAGGCAATTACCGTCCTTGCGTAGATTGCCGTTAACACCACTCCACCACAAACGGCTGCCTTTTGAGTGATGCCCTGAGTGGAAAGCATGGACTGCATGGCATCTACCCAGGAAGGCGTCCCATTTCTCCAATGTTTTGTAGACACACAGCGGTGTTACTCCTGGCATCATGGTGAGGGTAACCATCGGATATGACTCTAGGTCACTGCTGGGAGTGATTGAGGGAACTATGACTGACCAACAGTACGCCACGGACATCGTCATGTGTTACCTGTCATGCGACCGTATCGTGGTGTCATTTTTCAACACGACAATGCCAGTCCATCCGTGGTACGTGTCTCTATGATCTATCTGTGTTATGATGAAGTCCTCTCGTGGCCAGCAATATCCCCAGACCTGTCTCCAATAGAACGTGTGCGGGACTAGCTCGGACGTCAATTCCTTCCGAGCACCAGTATCCAGGATGTCAAGCAGCAGTTACAACAGTTGTGGGACAGCTTGCCCCAGAAGCGGACGCAACTGCTTCACGACACCCTTCCCAACTGAATCAATGAATGCATCCAGGAAAGACGGAGTGCATCGTCAAAGTGATAAGTAGGCTCATACAGCAAAGCTCTTAATAAATTTGACTCGATTTTCTAATCACTGAAATGACATACATTCTCAACCAATTAAGTTTCATTTCGTTTCGTTCTCCTCTTCTGGGCGCATCACTTTTTTTGTCAGGTAGTGGATATTTCCATTTGTCGGTAGTCCAGATTTTGTGATTTGCTCCGCTGAAGCTATTTCTTTGCGTTTTCCTGATTTGCAAATAAATTTTCAATAACAGTTATACTACAAATATTTGGTTATGGGATTACAGTCGAGTTGTCTTCGCTACAGACATACCATATTTAACTAAGCAGCTAGTTTTGTTGAGTAGTCGTTAAAAGTGACTATCCTCGTTAATCTCCTCCTGTTTCTTCCATTTTTATGTCTAGCGAAGTTTTCCCATGAACTCTATGCGCTACCATGATACAGTGAAACTTCCTGTCATGGGTACACCAAACGGGGCCACTGGCAATTTGAACTTATCGCAGTCTGTACGGTATTGTAAATACAGGGATTACTGGAACCTAGAGCATTTCTATATATGTTGTAGCATGTGCAGAAAACAAAAAACACACTCAATTCGAATACAATCCCGAGTAATTAGATTTTATACCACAACATTCATATAATTATGTTCAAACTCTACATCATAAAATGTACAGTTTTTATGAAATTAAATGAGATAATTCACAAGCCGAATGAAGACTGCATGCATTTAGTTCACAGCTAACATGGACACGGGGAGAACTTTACCGCGATGCTTAACTGAGGGTGCAGTATTCCAGAACCCACGAATTTTTCGCCGTTGTGGTGAGAGAGACTAGTAGGAAAGCTAACCGTATTGTGAATTGCCCCTGTCGCGCGCCAAGGTTGTAGCCTTAATTTTTCTACGCTTATCATCGTGGTCGTTATGTTTCGTGGTTAGTGCTCGAATTTTAGGAGTAAGCCTTATTGAGTTTTCTGTTCACCGCCGACACCAAAACGTAAATCGTAAAGAGTCCTCTTTAGCTAAGCATCCTACGTCTACCAACTGTGAAAACCGGTTAACCTAAACATAAAGTAGGATTATTGTAGGCTTAGTGATATGAAGATTGTCTGTACACTTCGTACAGCATGCTTTCCGGCTTATATACAGTTTAGTGGTAGCGGCCATGTGACAGGCGTGACCCCCCTCCAGCGACTTCCCGCTAGAGACTCGCACCATCTCTGAGAAGCCGCTGGTATCAATACCCATGGAGGCGGCGATATTAAATCTAAAGACACAGTATCTTTCCTACAGCGACTCCATATGAAGATTTTTCGGCACTTCTAGAGATAACTAATCATTTTTGTCACGAATCACCAAGCTGTGTTCAGACTATGGTCTACTGTTTCCGTTAATTCAGCCTGGTAAAATTCCCTGACTACCCATCAGCCCTTTGGAACAAGCCGAATGCGAAGTTTGTAGTGTAACTACCTTCACTTAAATAGCCCTAAATGGATATACACAGTTATTCGACAATTTTTACTGATTACAATCATTTAATGGTGATGTAATCAAATGAAATTTGGGCTCATGACATGACATATTCTTACTCTGATGTAGGAATATACAATAAAGCTTATTCTTAAGCATAATTATTATTTTATATGTCTCTTATGATGAAAATCCATGTCTTATTCGGACTGTTATATCTTTAAAAAATTAAACAATAGATAACATTTTCCCTGGCGACGTTTCCAACCAACCACCTTTCCGTAGCAGCGCTTCCCTCCAAACGTTACGCTATAGCCGCTCTTACACTAAGTTATAAATTTTTATAGTAAAGTAATGAACCCATCACAATCCGGAAAGTTCAGATGAAGTGTCCAATCGCAGAAAATACCGTCGTCGATTTTCCATTTGCGTCTGAACCGAGGCGCAATAACAGACAAAATTTCAATTAAGTAACCACTGACCACATGTATAAGAATGCAATGAAAGCTATCCTTTAAAAAATCCCTTTGAGAAGTACGTTTGTATATACTACCATGTGAGTTCTTGTGATGGTTGGTTCTGAGCACTATGGGACTTAACATCTATGGTCATCAGTCCCCTAGAACTTAGAACGACTTAAACCTAACTAACCTAAGGACAGCACACAACACCCAGCCATCACGAGGCAGAGAAAATCCCTGACCCCGCCGGGAATCGAACCCGGGAACCCGGGCGTGGGAAGCGAGAACGCTACCGCACGACCACGAGATGCGGGCGGTTATTGTGATGCTAAGAGAATCCCTCTACGTCTGCCGATACTCGCGAAAATAGTAGAATTGAAGGGAGCTATTTTGAACTTTGGTAGCAATTTTGAGAAGACAGATATTTCTTTAAAGTAATATGCTATCGTAATAGTTTCACCTGTCTGTTGGTTCTACTGAAGGCCTGCCTATAGCAAACACAGTTTGATCCTTGTGTGCACCGTATGGATTCATTATCAGTAGCTGACAAAGATCTGTCGGAATAAAGTGGGAGGGAGTTACAGTGCAGAGCTGCCTGGCCTAAGAGTTATAGTTAGATATAAATGACACTGTCCACAAATAATTGAGCAAATAATTGAGTAAATAAATATCCTTCGCATTAATTATAGTTGCAGAGCCTATAACACTTGTCTGGAAGAGTCAGTGTGAATAACGTCTACTGATGAAACCATGTGCAATCACACTGTTGTTCAGTACGCAAATATTCCTTGTGAAACAGGAAATACCAAGAATTTAAGAGACTGAAGTGCACCTGCTCGTGTATTTGTTTAGCTCGAAGTAACTTCATGCACATTACCCACAAAAAGATGCGACGGAAGAAATACCTATGGAATAGGAAGACGAATCCTGGGAAAGTGGAGTGTAAGCTAGTGCAGGATTCATCTCTTATCATTCATTGCAGTGCACCATTTCCCCGAAAAGGATACACGCTCGAAAATACTCCACTAGTTCATGTATCCCTCTCCTTAAATCATTGTGGAAACGTTCTCAAAATATTTACTACATTTTTTTTGCAACCGAAAGCAGCCACTGTCATTTATGAAGGTACTGCGAACTTTCAAGAAAGCCGCGCGGGAGCTTCTGAGCGCAGATATAAATAAATTTAGATCAACATTAGCCGAGTCGCAGATGCGTGGTGCGTGGTCAAAACTGGATTGCGAAACTCGGCATTATATTTCGTGATGTGCCAATCAATCGGTGTTCGGTTCCGAAATTTGTGCTACTTCCTTTCACATTTCGATAGCTGACAAAGAAAGAATGTCGTAAATTATTGTGATCAAATGCCAGAGCATGAGAGATCTATTCATTCCGGCTTTGCATTTCACTGCATTAATTCGATAGGTACCTACTGCGATTGTTTCTGTTCGGAAACATGTTTCGATAATTTCAGACAAATTTCTCGCCAACGCTACGCTTTTTTCCGCATTTCTATGCCTTTCTTTTGCACGGTACCTACGTATACAGGGTGAATAATTTTCGAGTTGCACGGAAATTTCGTACATAAAGAAGAATGAAGATTAGGGTTTAACATTTCACAAACGAAGCACAAACTTGAATAGGACTCAGAGGCGGGAGACAAGTGGGTCGTGTCCTTTTAGAACACGCCACCCACACATGAGTAATAGTAGATTTCCAGAAAAAAACGAAAACTTCAGTCTGGATGGCCAGACAGAGGTTACAATCCCACGCCTTACGAATGCGGATCCTGAACCTTAGCAATTGCACCGCCTCGCGCCGTAATTTATTGCTGTATAACTGCAGTCGAAGCTCAGGTATGAATGAAATATCCATAATTTTGTGATTTACTCGACACAAAATCTTTAAAATCGTGTTTATGAGAGAAATATTTTGAACAATTTTGCAGACATAAATTATATAAATGCATATTATGCAAAGGAAACTAATTTCCGGAACTAGCGCAAAAAGTACAAATACGATTAGATGCACAGCAGTGTTGACATAGTAGTTGGACAAACCTTGAGTTGGCATATTGCCTATCTGAAGCTGGTTGAAGCTGGATTTCCACGTGGATTTATTCGATTTTAGCAGTGGTTGCAAACGTACGTTTCAAATGCACAGACTACAAAAAATTTGTCACTGAAAGTTAGCTTCATGTAGTAATTCATTACGCCAAGGTCGCTCAGCACCTACAAATATTCACATTACCGGTTACAGCACAATATTGTCATCCTCAAATGTCATAAGGACTCCATAAACCGTTTCGTCATGGTGTCTCTGCCTGGATCGTGGAGAGCGATACAGTGATCGCTTCCGGGGCACGGATAGGCGAGCCCCGAAGTCCAAAAGCGGTGCGTTAACGCGATCGGGTGGGTCTCGCATCTCCATTTGAGAATATGTAACTTCTTAAAGAAACCCAGTTTCATTTGTGGCTGCGACTTACAAGGAACTCACAAGAGGCCTGGCAACCCTACAATGCCTAGTACATCAACGAAACGAGTTGCCAAGGAAAGTGGACATATCTAACACACTATATACAGTAAATAAAAAAAGTGATAATCAGTGTCTATTTTCTCATTCCTTTCGCCATTCGACCGCGCATTTTGCTCTTGCGTTCTTCTTTTCTTGGGGCCAATAAACGCCAGTACTATGAGGGACGTTCAGTAAGTAATGCAACACATTTTTCTTCTGAAAGCAGATTGGTTTTAGTCTGGATTCCAACGCACCATATTATTCCCCACTCTTTTGGCCACAAAACCCTATTTTTCAACAAAATCTCCGTCCAGTGCGACGGCCTTATACCTCCTTACTGGGAGGGCCCGTGTGCCCGTATGGCACCAATCTACTTGTCAACATCGGAACCAGCTTCTTGCTGCATCCATAACCTCACCATCATCCACGTACTGCTTCCCGCAGAGTGCATCCTTCATTGAGGCAAACAGATGGAAGTCGAAATGTGCGAGATCCGGGCTGTATGGTGGTCGAGGAAGAACAGACTATCGAAGTTTTGTGAGCTCCTCTCGGGTGCGCACACTTGTTTGAGGCCTTGCATTGTCACGGAGAAGGAGAAGCTCGTTTTCATTTTTGTGGCGACGAACACGCTCAAGTCGTTTCTTCAATTTACTTAGGGTAACACAATAAACTCCAGAGTTGATCGTTGCACCATGAGGGAGGACATTAAACAGAGAATCCCAGAAGACCATAGCCATAACTTTACCGTCTGAGGGTGCGCCTTTGAACTTTTTCTTCGAGGAAGGGGTTGTCTGGCGCCACTCCATGGATTTCTGTT
The DNA here is from genome assembly GCF_023864275.1 of Schistocerca cancellata. NCBI lineage: Eukaryota > Metazoa > Arthropoda > Insecta > Orthoptera > Acrididae > Schistocerca > Schistocerca cancellata. The sequence continues at coordinate 204,144,381 of NC_064629.1, read as the reverse complement.
TTGTTTCTGGTTCGAAGCGATGAACTCACGTTTCACCGCCTGTGACGATGTTTGACAAAAAATTGTCACAAGCACCGCCTTAATGCGCAAGCAATTCCTCAGAGATTGTCCTTTGTTGCTCTTTATGGTCTGCTGTTAGGCGAGAAACCCAGCGGGCACAAGTCTTTGACTACCCAACTGGCGGACGAGCACGTCCGCACTACCAAAAGAGACGCGCAGTTGAGCAGCGGGGGATTTAATTATAATCCTTTGATCATCTCGAATGAGAGTGTCCGCACGTTCCTACATTGCAGGAGTCGCAGCTGTGTGCGACCGGCCCGGCAGGCTGGAAATCTGACATATTTGCGTGCCCTTGTTGCGAAGATGGCAGACACCTCGCCCAACTGTTCACTTTACTTTTGTTCACTGACAGGTCTCAGTAGACATTCTGCAAGCTCCTATAAATATGTGAGATGCTCTGGTTTTCCACCAGACGAAACGCAATGACAGCTCTCTGCTTGGAATGCACCTCCGTTACACACGCGATTTTGAAAGATACGTGCAGCGTCGACACCTATCGGAACTTCGTGAAACTATAGGGGACGAAGGGGAAATATTCCACAATGTCACACAACAAATTCCGCATTTATTCAACCGAAAATGGACGTGGAAAAAAATGTGCCGCATGCTTATTCAGCGCCCTCGTAATTCAATACAATGCTCCAGGCACCAGCCCACAAAAAAACTTGGTAGCTAATAGGAGTGCAGGTGCTACGTAGAGGAACACTTTCAGGGAGGTTAATAAAACGAGATAAGAAGTGATAAGTAAAGTACCATTCGTATTTTGCTTCGAAGTAGCGTTTTAGAATCATCAGACACGCATGACGCTTTGTTGTAGCTCTAGTAAGGCGAAGGGAAACAAAGGCTGTACTGCAGAAAAGCACTGACCCGGTGCAGCTTGGTGTGACGCAAACCGAGCAGATGGCGTAGCCTAGGATGCTGAACCTACCCCAACAGTTGCGTCCCTCTCATATCGCGCGCCAGCTCCCGCTGGTTCCCGAAAATACGGACGGTCGCCAAGAGGCGTGAAGCGAGCGCTGCCAGCGGGCAGCTGGCGACCGGCGCCTGCCGGCCACGTACCGACACCGGCACGTCATCCATTGTTGTACTCGCGTGCGTGCGGCCGCCTGACCGCGTCACCGCCCGAGTCTCGGCTACGGCTCAAGCAATTTCCTTCTTCGTATCGTTTCCATATGTTGTTGTTGTTGTGGTATTCAGTCCGAAGATTGGTTTGATGCAGCTTGTATGTATTGTATTGTATGTTAACCGGGGGCCTAGAAACGACGGAGAGGCTCCGTCCCAGCCGCAGCTGCAATGGTCCACAACCCCACGACGACTACCACAGTACATTTCACCCCACCGCCTCCCCACACCGAACCACTCTTTCAGGGTTATTGTGTGGTTCGGCGTCCGGTGGACCCCCCCCCCCCCCCCAGGGGACGTCTCACACCAGACGAGTGTAACCCCTATCTTTGCGTGGTAGAGTAATGGTGGTGTACGCGTACGTGGAGAACTTGATTGCGCAGAAAAAAAAAGGTTCAAAATGGCTCTGAGCACTATGGGACTTAACATCTATGGTCATCAGTCCCCTAGAACTTAGAACTACCTAAACCTAACTAACCTAAGGACAGCACACAACACCCAGTCATCACGAGGCAGAGAAACTCCCTGACCCCGCCGGGAATCGAACCCGGGAAGCGAGAACGCTACCGCTCGACCACGAGCTGCGGACAATTGCGCAGCAGTTGCCGACATAGTGTAGCTGAGGCGGAATAAGGGGAACCAGCCCACATTCGCCGAGGCAGATGGAAAACCGCCTAAAAACCATCCACAGACTGGCCGGCTCACCGGACCTCGACCCAAGTCCGTCGGGCGGATTCGTGCCGGGTACCAGGTGCTCCTTCCCACTCCGGAAAGCCGTGCGTTAGACCGAACGTCTAACCGGGCGGACTTGACGCAGTTTTCCACACTGGTCTATCCCGAGCATGCTTCTTCATATCTGCACATCTATTACAACATACATCCAACTCAGGGAATCGTGCCGGAGACCAGGTGCTCCTTCCCACTCCGGAAAGCCGTGCGTTAGACCGCACAGCTAACCGGGCGGGCTTGATGCAGCTTTCCACACTGGTCTATCCCGAGCAAGCTTCTTCATATCTGTACAGCTCTATCACAACCTACATCCAATTCAGTGTGCTTGTTATAGTCAAGCTTCGCTCTCCCTCTACAGTCTACTTGCACATGCTTCCCTCTGTTACCGATTTAGCTATTCTCGATGCCTCGGGATGTACCGTATCAACCGACCTAGAGTTGTAAAACTACCGTAAGCTGTCTTAAGTAAAAGTAGACTGCGGCAGTTTCCCTAGGAGCTTTGGTCGGTTAAGATCATAACCGCGTTAGCCGTACGTCAGGTGTGTTGCATACCTATCGGGCGTTACCTCATTTTGATCGCTTTGTTTGCATATGCGATCAGTGTCTTACTAGGTTCCGGTATAGTCCGTAAGTGGTGAAGTCTAGAAACTGATATGGATATATAAAGGGCCACATAACCTAGCGAACATTTTTGTTCTACATAGTTATCCTCCTATCTGTTACTTAAAAATAAACAATATATATGGCAAAATAGAACTTGTAGTTTAATTCAGGTTTTATTCGAAAAATGTTGATTTCTGACTTGAAATAGATGCAGCAATAAAAATAAAAAACAGTACATATTTATCATATATCGCTAGAAAACGCAGTTTCCTCAAAAAAGGTAAAATTCGTATCAAACTTCGCTTCATTACTTCGTAGAGCGTATATAAAACATGTTTTTGTTACTGCTGAACAATTTTCGCACTTATCAATTATAACAGGAAACTCTTGACTTTGATCATGATGAAGAACGTTCTACTGAGTACAAAATAGCAACAATAATTATACATATTTTTTGTGTTTGTGCATGTAAACTGTACTTGCATCAAAAGTAATTATTTCGGTTACATAAAAGCGCAGAAATTAGGAGAGCGGCTTTTCTTTTACTTATAAAATGCAGTGGACTAACACTGAATGATGTGCGGTTCTAAACATGTGCAAAACAAACAAACAAAAAATAGTTCCTCCCTCACACAGTCGTTTATGTTTCTTTCCCTACCAATGCTACCAATACTACCGTACTACCGGTAATTCTACCATTTACTGCGTCATTAATATACTACGCTAAAACTATCGAACTGTAGTTTTGGTAGAGCGCGACTCTAAACCGACTATTTCCTATAGTCAAGTTGTGCCATAGAATTCTTTTTCCTCTGTTTGATTCAGCACCGTCTCACTGGTTATCCTATCTACCCATATAATCATCAGCATTCTACTGTAGCACAACATTTCAAAAACTCCCATTCTCTTCATGTCTGAACTGTTCATCGTCCATGTTCCATTGCAATATATGGCTACACTTCAAACAAATACCTTTAAAAAAGACTTCCGAAGATTTAAATTTATATTCGATGATAAATTTCTCCTTTTCGGAAATGCATTTCTTGCTGCTGCGTGTCTGCATTTTCCATGCACTCCATGTTCGCCATCCTCAGTTATTTACTGCCCAAATACCGTAGTCAGACCCATCTATAACTTTTAATGTCTCATTTCCTCATCTTATTCCCCCAGCATCCCCTGATTTAATCCTATTGCATTCCACTACCAATGTTTTATAGTTGTTAATGTTCGTCTCAGAACCTCTTTTCGAGAAATTAGTAGTTTACTTCAACTGACCGTCGAAGTCCTCTGCCGTCTCTGGCAGAATTACGATATCACCATCAAACATCAAAGTTTTTATTTCTTCTCCTTTAACGTGGCTTACGTTTCCAAATTTCTCCTTGGTTCGCTTCACAGCGTACTCGATATACAGACTCCATAACATCGGGAATAGGCTACACACCGTTCCACTCTCTCTTCAACTACTGCAGCCCTTTCATGTCCTTTGGCAGTTAAAACTTCAGTTTGGTTTAAGTACATGTTGTAGACAACCATTCACTCTCCATGTTTTATCATTGCTACCTTAGGAATTCCGATATATCTTTTTCTTTTAATTTGTTACGAAACAAGTTATCAGGTGGTGAAATGTAATGGACCATGAGGGTACCGCTAAAGAAATATACCGACGGAGATCGGGTAGCGATCAAAGCGATAGATATTTTTCTGTGACACTCCTAAAATAACTTAAGTGAATGACTGGATTGTTCCTTCCACGAAGCTGCGGCCGATTTTTTCCTCGGTCCTAGTTCAGTAGTTTGCAATGACTTAGACGTCCACAGGACGTTAAACACTATCTTACTTAGGAAGAAATATTAAGAATTAAACCAGACTCAGTCTTGACAATCGCTATATAGCCGTGCTACACATCAGCTAAATGAATTAACTCAGGCGTACGAATTTAGTGATCGTTTCCCCATGTACTGGCTTATATCAAAATATTGTGCATAACAATCTGTAGTATGAATACATGGACGTTTTCAACGGTAACTGATCACGCTTTAGATACATTACAATAATTTACACTTAACTTACGCACATCAAGAAATATATAAAGATGGTATCTGTTCTTTCGGACATGTCGTTTACTTATGTCCAAAAGAACAGATACCATCGGAGATCATGCAGCTCTCTTAGAATGAAATGATAATTAAATCAAGACCCTAAGCTGTCGACAGGCGTTGATGTATATCAACGGGGACAGTCGAAAATGTGTGCTCCGACCGGGACTCGAAGCTGGGATCTCCTGCTTACATGGCAGGCACTCTATCCATCTGTGCCACCGAGGGCACAGAGGATAGTGCGACTGCAGAGATTTATCCCTTGCACGCTCCCCATGAGACCCACATTCCCAACTTAATGTCCACAAACTACATTCGTGTGCCCCTGCCCATTACACTCATTACTCGCGGCTGATAATCTTACGAGTCCCGTAAGAGTTCAGGCAATGCGTGTGCATCCAGCACAGAAGAGGAAGGTCAATGGCCGGTTAGTCTTAGCTATATGAAGATAGTATCAGTTCTTTCGGACATGCCGATCCCGGGTTCGAGTACCGGTCGGGGCACACATTTTCAACTGTCCCCGTTGATGTATAACAACGCCTGTCGACAGCTTAGGGTCTAGATTTAATTATTATTTCATATCAAGGAAGTCGCTGAACTATTGTTGACCCATCCATCGATCCAAATGGATTTCACTTTTTTTAAAGCCTTGTCGTTTTATATTCCATGTTATCGACATAACGGAGAATACATTACAGAAAAGAACAGTGATCTAATTCATGCATTTCTGAAATAAATATCAGATTTAAACATTTTATATTTGAGATACATATCTCTTTATTACGGGTGTAGAATCCTCAGGTTTTCTATTGCAGAGGTGGAACTATATCAACCTTTTATCGGAGGTACCCGTAATTATCTTTTTCCTTTGGTTCTGACATTGCTCTAATGCTTTAGCAATTACGCCGCACCTCAGGATCGTGAAAAGCACATTATGTAAATTACAGTTAGTTACTTCTCTCACTCCACAATTTCCCCATCCTCCCCTGGTTTTCTGCACCTGTTATCCGTAGGCCGCAATGACAAATTACATCCATGCTGCGTGTGTCACGAAGTCGCAATATTTACCACATACACGCGGACAGTGCATTTTCGCGTTAAATTCACACTATCTGGCAAGTGAATGTGAACCAGATAAGCCTTATTCTATGCTAGGAGGCGTATTGGCAACGATACTGAATTCCTGCTCGAGAGTAACCAGGTCAAACCCCATGTGGCCGTGTTTCAGTTATTTTCACAATTTGTTTTCACAGTTTATTTCACAATTTATCAGTTAGCTAATTTCGCCCCCTTTTTACATGATCAAACTACATTACAGCAAAAATTATTATGTGTAGAGCATGATATATTCCACTCATCCGTGTGGGACAAGCAGCATGTAATGGATTGCCTAACAGGAGTTTCATAAAACCATGGTAGGTACGGGCACAATTATCTGAGATGTGAAGTCCATGTGTAAAATGCTCTTATGCCGCCCGGAGTGGCCGAGCGGTTCTAGGCGCTACAGTCTGGAACCGCGCGACCGCTACGGTCGCAGGTTCGTATACTGCCTCGATCATGGATGTGTGTGATGTCCTTAGGTTAGTTAGGTTTAAGTAGTTCTAAGTTATAGGGGACAGATGACCTCAGAAGTTAAGTCCCATAGTGCTCAGAGCCATTTGAACCATTTTTGCAACTCTTATCCTCCTGAATCCTCAAAGCACATATAATCACCTATTTTAACTTAAGTCAATAAATTAGCACAAAATATTTCTTTTATTTTTATTTTTAGTGAAATTTTACATTTGATAGCTGGGCACTCAACTATTACATAATATACGGCAAATTAATAAAAACACCTTATGTTCTTACTTTACAAATTTAAGTGTCAACTTCAACTAGTATAGTATTTTGATTACACACTGTGAAACTTCCAGAAACACTTGCATTCACTTGTGATGCATAAAAATACCTTGCATTCTGTACAACGAATGAAGATGAGACCGTCACAACCTGTGAACCGACATTTTGATCTGCACCTCTGCTGAAAATTTCTCATCTCTGGCAAGTGTAAAGCGTTTGATGACCTAAACTGAGTTGATGTTACGACCTGAGGTACTCTCGGACGTTTGGACTCCTGCTGTCCATCATTCTTCTCTGAACTGCTCTCATTTTATTCAGTAAGCCTCTTGTAGTAGATCATATTTTGAGCAATATCAAGTTTAAATGCATAATACTGTATTATAGCCCTTCTTGACGATTTATTTCGGATAGCATCCTGTCAGCTTTCAAGCCATGCAGCAGAAATAACAAGGTCCACAACGTGATGTATTATTTTTATTGTCTACTTTTTTGTTCTCTATGTCATTCCATCTTCCCTACAACCCGGTCAAATCTACTCCGCCCATTAAAGACTTGTACTGGGTAATAGCGTTTGGTCTTGGGATGCTCACATGTTTTATATCCTTCTTTCATTTTCAACAAGCCTGGAGGCAATTGTAGTATGAATGTAACCTCAATCACGCACTTTTCCGACGCAAGAAAACAGATGGTTTTAAAATTGAATGTCATAGGCTTGATATTTAGGCGTAAGGAGTTCAGTGTGGACCTATAAATTGAGACAGTTAACACATGTAGTTGCAGTAATAGATTCCCGGGGTATCATGGGTGATACTATGCGGAAAACTGTTCGTTGATAATGGTAATGTCACTTTTAAGCACTGGATTTGTGTCATGTTGGTTCCAAGACAGTTCAAAATATATAAAAACATCCTAAAGTAATAACAATTGACAAATTTTTTAAATTAACTTTGTTGTTCCACATGTCGTTGCAGTACAAAATCCACTACTACGGTAACAGGTTATCACCTCTGGGATTGTGGAGAATGTGAAATAAGTGACAGACGGCAAGCACGTAATCTATAGCATACGATGCCAGCGCCCACCTCGCGAGTGCCAATGAACGACGGAATAAAAAATAAAAATCTTCGGTCTCATAAATGATACCAAAGCACACAGGAGTTTATATGGGGTTTGTCACCGTGACAGTATAAAACACATTGAAATAAGTTAGTGTAAATATTTTTTTTAAAGCGAAAATAAATATGGTGTGACCAGCGTCTTAAACTCAAATATTGCCCCCGTTAAATCTGAAAACTCCTGGAAGTGACTCGCGAAGTGAATTATATGACACCGTCGGTGGACATCCTACTTATGGACAGGGATTGTTAATTTGGAGGCACTTACTGATACTATATCAGTGTAGTATGCTTGAGCTGGCAAGCGAGTTTTATTCTTCCCTTATCCTCCATAACAACTACAGAACCACAAGACTAGCCTACATTCCACAAAAACTCTTTAAAAACTATTGCACGATACTGTTATTTCCGTCATGTCATCCAAGAGGTGAAGGGAGGCAGTTACAGGTCACCATCACTAATTCCTTGCTTGGGACAGTACATCCATGCAACTTCCACAAATACACAAAAATGAGGATACCTCATTAGTTTTGTAAAGGCATCACGTTTAAATCAGAATATCGTATACGCATTTTAGGAATGAGCTTACCGGATGTTTTCTCTGTAGTCAGCTACCAGTGTTGTACGTTTAGTGGCCAAGCATGTACTTTGAAACACTCCATAGAGATTCACGCGGGGTGGGTTCGGTGGTCTTCGTCAGTATTCAAGCGTTAGAAGTTGAGTTTACTTTTTCGATAACATATTACGTCACGTTGTTCGAGTTCAGGCCATATATTTCGCCTTACAGCTGTCAGCGACTCATGAAATAACTACGACACGTACTATAGCCTATTGCACACGCAAATTCTAATTCCCGCCGGTTTCTAAGTGTGATCTTTTCGCGGGAATCACTCAAGAGTGCAAGGGTTCACGTGCATATTACGAAAATTACTTCGAAGTGATCGGCAGAAATATCTGTTCTGCATCACTGCTGTTATATGTCCTGTCTTCTAAATTCATGGATACTGAGTTTTCAGAATGTCTCCATTACATGTATATAAGTCGATGTAGACCACTTAGATTCCTTATGGCCGGCCGGGTTGGCCGAGCGGTTCTAGGCGCTACAGTCTGGAACCGCGCGACCGCTACGGTTGCAGGTTCGAATCCTGCCTCGGGCATGGATGTGTGTGATGTCCTTAGGTTGGTTAGGTTTAAGTAGTTCTAACTTCTAGGGGACTGATGACCTTAGAAGTTAAGTCCCATAGTGCTCAGAGCCATCTGAAGCAAGATTCCTTATGAACGTTTGCTTACACTCTATTAATAACATTCCACTTGGCAGTTGACGATTGGTTTCAATTTCTTTACGTGCTTCGATGATTCACTTCTTCGGAGGAATCCTAACAAACCGGCGACTAACTGCTTTGCCCTTCTCTACACTCTGCCGATTCGCCTTTTTTGCTTGCGATTTTCCTGGGTAAAAATACAAGGTGTCCTCACTGAGATGCCCTTCAGTATTCTCGACCGTCGAAGACATCACGCCCGTTGATTTACTTGCCTTAAGTGTTCCTTACATGTGTCAAGCCACCGTTTCCTGTGACGTGTATCTCTTGGGTTGTCACGGTAAGCCAGCCGCCTTTGGCGTCGACTCTCTGCGACTTTCCCCACCTCGGCAGTAACTGATGCCACGGTCATCCGCTTTCCTTCCGCTATTTCTGAAATGCTCGCACTTTGCAAGTACCAGAGACAAAACGTAGTATCTACATTTCCATTGTGTTAAGGCATCTCTAACGTTTCTTTCACATAAATCAGCAATCAGCACGGAGTTCTTAATAGCGGGATGTAACTCTTAATTGTAGGATGTGTTAATTGTATGTCTGCGTGTATGTAAATCCCTGAATATGAGAGATTATTTCCGAAACGTGTTGCGTTGAGAACTATAATGTAAGTGTTAATTCCGAAGCTTTCGCTGCACGATAGAAAACAAAAATTCAGAGAGAAGGTAAAGAGATCTCTCGGGAAGACGAAAAGGAATACCTCAGCAAACTGGGTTAATTCCCGTCCCTCATTTGAGCGTAACGATGTAAAACAAAGTTGTTAGAAACGGTGAAAAAGAACACAACATGACATCAGAATTGTATCGTTGTCACATTTGGTGGCGAGTATAGTTTTATATTTATTTTTCTTCACATAGTGCTATTTTATCAGCTATCATGCTCGAAATCGCGAATTTTTCTAGTCGTAGGTGAACCTGTCACCTGTGAAGAAGCCTGTGAGGAAAGCAGTACGACATTTCGGTGGAGCAGCACCTAGATCCACAGCTCTAGTCATTTGGTGGACGTGCGCGCGCACGTGCTGCTTGCTTTTATTTCGGTAACGGGTAGGCGAGCGTGCTCTTTTGTATTTGTGAGCTCGTCCGGCGCGTACTACTGCGGGACGCTTGCCTTGTTTTTTATGTCTGGTTCGCAGCACGCGCCAAGTCCCCCCTCCCCTCTCCGTCGCCCCGCTTTCCCCGCCACTATACGGCCATCTGTCTGTTTGTCGCTTTCCGTGTTCCTCCGTCTCGCCATCTCCTTCGAGCCGGCTCTTTGGAAACCAGAATATTCCTCGGTTTGTCCCCTCCCAGCTCCCCGGCCCCGGCACTGATTTTCCCCCCGTATTTTGCGGCGTCGTCCCAGCTTTTCTTGGCGCGCGCGCTATTTCTGTCTGCCGACATCTGCTGTCAGTTTCTGGCGTGCTCCGCCGGAGGGCACAGGTGTCGCGCTGGCTTATGTCACAGGTGAAGCCTTGCTCCCCCGTAGCGCGATCTGCTGCTCTTTCTCAGATTATCTCCCGCTGTCCTTCGCGATAATGCTTCAGCTAGTGAAACGGCAGTACGAGCCAGCAGGAAACTACGAGCACTGCAGTTTCTCTGTCATTATGTAGCTTATCTGCAAAACTGTTACAATGAGGCAGGCACTTTCTAATCTCCAGTTTACTTGTTGCATATTAATTACGTGAGACTAGAGCTGCTGTCTGGCAGAAATAATTTATCTCATGTCGCCAGTGAGGAATCGCTTTCGTGGCAAAGTGCTTGCTGAATCACATCTACGCCATGATACTGTGTCAGAAACGTCTTCGTAATCGGAAACAGCTGGCATGTTAGGAATTTTCACAGCGTAATAGCAGCTAGCAGGCAGTTCTGCGCCCGAGAATTCCGTGACTATTGAAAACAGTTTTAATGTAAGCACTTTACTGCAGTGTGTACTAAAGCAAATCTGGGAGAATTATGTAACACAGATGGATATTTCCAACTTCTCAGCTGAGCAGACAGAGACATGGAGACGCTACAAGAAGAGGAAATTGTGTTCGTTTGTATTTACACCGCCCCTCTCCTAGCATATCGAATATTTCATACAGCATTTACAATCAGGTTCCCAAAGATTCTACAACTGATAATTCAGGCACACGTGTTGCGAATTTGTGTTTAATATAAATGAATCTTGGTCCTGTGCAACGACGTGGTCGATCCCATTTGCCCCAAAAAAACATCGTGCGCTAACACTTTAACACCTAACACACGCCGACCGATGTGGCCGAGCGGTTCTAGGCACTTCAGTCTGGAACCACGCGACCGCTACGGTCGCGGGTTCGAATCCTGCCTCGGGCATAGATGTGTGTGATGTCCTTAGGTTTGTTAGGTTTAAGTAGTTCTAAGTTCAAGGGGACTGATGACCTCAGAGGTTAAGTCCCATAGTGCTCAGAGCCATTTGAACCATTTTAAACCTAACATACATTATCCGATCAAAAATATCTTTACCTTACTATGTATTACAGAACCGATGACTAGATGTCTCCAAAGGTGGACCCACAAGTATAAAAGAAGGTGTGGAGTATTGTGTCGTCAGTAGAGAAGCTGCAACAGCAGAAGCGTCTACCAACAGAGCTCAGTGACTTCGTAAGTGGACTAAACATGAAATGTGAACTGAGAAACAGATCCGTCAGCGATCTTTCAACAGATCTAAAGTTGCCCAGGTCGACTGTTGGTGATGTGATTGGAAAGTGGAAACGTGAAGGAACAACCACAGCTAAACAAAGACCATGCAGATCTCTTACGTTAACCGACAGAGACGGTTGAGCATAGTGGAGGTTGGTCTAAAAAATTGCATGAAGTCAACGGAAGGAGAGAATCATCAGTTCCAAAGTTCTATCTGCAATCCAACTAGGGCAATGACTGTGTGTAGGGAGTTAAAAAGAATGGGGTAAAATAGTTGAGCAGCACCTCATAAGCCACACATTTCTTTAGTCAGTGCTAAGCGACGCCTGAGCTTGTGTAATGAGCTACGCCATTGGACAGTGGAGGACTGGGAAAGAGCGATTTGTTCTAATGAATCACACATAACCCCCGGGGTAAAGCAACGGATGGGTTTGTGTTTCGTGAATCCCTCAATAACGTTACCTGCCATCTTGTGTAATGCAACAGTGAAGTACCGAGGAGGTGGTGTTAGGGTATGGCGGAGTCTTTCGTACCGAGCGAGGTGGAGCAGTGGTTAAGACACTGGACTCGCATTCGGGAGGACGAAGGTTCAATCCCGCGTCCGGCCATCCTGATTTAGGTTTTCCGTGATTTCCCTAAATCACTCCAGGCAAATGCCGGGATGGTTCCTCTGAAAGGGCACGGCCGACTTCCTTCCCCATCCTTCCCTAATCCGATGAGACCGATGACCACGCTGTCTGGTCTCCTTCCCCAAACAACCAACCAACCAACGGAGTCTTTCGTGGTTAGGATGTGGACCACTTACCGCGCTTAAGGAAATGCTAAATGCTGAAGGATATGAACGCATTTGTAATGTGTACAGCAGAGGAGTAGTTCGGAGACAGTGATTGTTGTACCAGCAACGATGCAGCCTGTTGTAAAGTAGCATCTATGGGGTAATGGTTTGTGGACAATAAAATTTCTCATATGGACTGGCCCCGACCTGACCCCAGTGGCACACCTCTAGGCTGCGCTATAACGTCGACTTCATTCCAGGACCAAGCGTCCAACGCTGTTACCCTCTATGGTTTTGGCTCTTGTGCAAAATATGCTGCCATTTCTCCACGACATTCATGCACGTCATTGAAAGTGTACTCGGCAGAGTTCAAGCCCTCATAAAGACGAAGGGTGGACGCATCCCATATTTATGTCCACCAATAGGTGTTGGTTGGTTGATTTAGGGGAGGGGAACAAACAGCGAAGTCATCGGTCCCATGGGATCAGGGAAGGATGGGGAGGGAAATCGGCCGTGTCCTTTCAAAGGAACCATCCCAGACTTAGCCTGAAGCGATTTAGGGAAATCGTGGAAAACCCAAATAAGGGTGGCTGGACCCAGGTTTGAACTGTCGTCCTCCCGAATGCGAGACCAGCGCGCTAACCACTGCGCCACCTCGCACGGTCACTAATAGTTGGCCGAATACTTTTGATCTGATAGTGTACATTGCACAAGTCGCAAAAAGCATATACCAGGGTATGCTAATAGAGGTTAGATTGCCATTTTTTCGGACTGGATTCTACAAGAATCGCCATAACAGGTATTCCAAGCCTGCCTTACTGAGGAATGAGAGCACGAGTTGTCAGTAGCGTCTTTCCGTCGCGGTTCGGTGGGACTAATATCTTAAAAGAGAATGTTGAGTTTACATTTTATGCCAATGGATATCATACTTACTGGAGACTCTTCAACTTAATTAGTACATCTTTTTCTAGCTTACAAGAAGATGCGTGAGCATCCTTAAAATGTAATACCTGTTGTTCGAGATGCTATATAAGTGCATGAAACGGCTCAAAACTGCGGTGCATTCTGTTGGAAGCGTTTGTAATGGCCGGTTGACCTTACTCTTGAAATGCCACGTACGTTATAGTAGCACAAAGCACATATTATCAGAACTAACCCAGGGGATTTAGAAAAGTTAGTATCAGGTTAAATTACATAATAGTATGATGAGAAGCAGAACAAAAAGGAGTGTTTGTGTAAGGATACGAAAATTGTGTTACAGCTAGACTCTTCCGTCCAAAATATTAGACAAACTTTGTTCAATAACGAACCACTTTAACGTATTTATACTGGAGCAATGTGTACTAATCTAGTTGTGACACTAGAATTTGCGATACGTAGTATTCGCCAGATCACTGAACTGTTTCATAAATATATATTCTTTACTCTTGTCACACAACGACAGCGTTAAAAGATCCATACGAAAAAAATTAGTCGTTTGTCAAAGTTTCCTCAGTTTTCATACTTCCTTACTGACTTAAAAAATTTTAAAAGGAACTGGCAGACGACTTGGACTTTATGTGTGTACAGTTGTATGAAACTATTCTTGACACTTGACACTCGCTGCATAACAGGCTGGTCTTCATTGGGCGCCTGTGAGTTCCTTTATAATTTAGCGACCAACTACTAGCGGCCATGTAGTTCGTGTACGTAACCCCACTTACTCAGGCAAGATACCACAGCGTCATCAGAGACTTGATCTGAAACATTCCCGCTGTACCAAATATTAATTGAACACTTTCAGCCATCACGCAGCAGTTAAGATACTGCATCCATATTTGGCCATCCTGCTTATAGCACTCCGTGGTTTCGCTAAATTAGTTCAGCGCCAGGAGGAGGCCACGCCCTTCAAGGCCACAGCCTACTTGCTTCGTGTTCCTGTCTTAACTGACCTAATGTTCCGTCTGTAATGGCCTAGAATTCAACGGGACAGTAAACTCTTAGCTTCTTTTCGTATGCCTTTCGAACTCTTTCAACTAACCCTGGTGACCACTAGATGCCCATGTGAAAAAGGTGACTTTACATACTTTTGTGGTCGAAGTATCTGGAATATAACCTTGTCTTACGAGGTCTTTGTTTCTCTAACTTCAAAATCTACGAACATTGCTCTGCTTGAGCTATGACTACCTCATTTGCAAGTTCTGGAAACCAGAATATAATTACTTGACCTGGCATTACAGGTGTGTGAGAAAACATAGAAGTAACTGAGAGAAACGGTAAATTCCACGAAAGCAGACCAAAAATTGAGTACAATATGTTTGGTACTTTGGTACATCAAAGAGAGGTATTTCTAAATGTAGTGAATTAAAATGAATGGAAAAAATACTTGAAATAAATGGAACTGCTTTGGGCACTGTTAAAATAGTACCAGCTCTTTGTTTATAGACTTTGATTATTGTGCTACTGTGAGGCAATGATATAATGCACAAGGGTCGTTTGTTCAAAAATTGTGGCACTCTAAACGCAAGTAATGTATTTCATAATTTTTGTGTATGATTAAAAATTGGCTACGTTATTTGACGAGGGTTCCTTTGAGGATCTTTCTATGGAATGACATTGGTGGTTCAAACCACACGGAAAAATGTGATGTTGTTTTAGTACTTTGAAAATGGCAATTAATGTCAATCACGACTATTCCATCTGCTGGAAACAGCCACAGCACGAATTTCCAGGATAGTGTCATAATACCACATAGCAAGGAAAGAGTTTCTTAAATTGGTATGGTACGCAAAAGTAACCGATGCCAAATTTCATTTAAAAATATAATTTTGTTCAGTGCTGAGTAGAACTGAGATACAGCTATGAGCCAGCATTTATTTGAAAAATATGTCTAAGAAACCCGATCACGAAAACTGACGACGGACGGGAGAGCGGTGTGCTGACCAGATGCTCCTCCATATCCGCATCAAGTGAAACCTGTGGTCTGAGGATGACACGAAGTCCGGTCGGTACCGTTGGGCTTTCATTGCCTGTTCGGACGGAGTGTAGTTTTTATGTCTAAGAAACAATTAGCCAATGAAGTACAATGACTGAATGTTTCCTTAACATTTGACTGATCCACTACCAAACGGAGACGTTTCAATAAATAAATAGTGTACTTCATAAAAATGAGAAATGACCTGCATTCCTGACAGGAAATTTTAATATTTCATAGTTACTGACAGGAAAGTAATTGTTTACTTTCTTCCGGACTGATAAGTTGCAACGAAGAACGAAGGGCTTGGATTTTAACTGTTTTCGTCGCACCAATAAGTAAATTTAAGTTCATTTTATTCTGTAGCAGGGAAATGGAGAAGTACTCAGATTTTAAATCACGAGGGCACGAAAACTGAAAACCGTCAGGGGGTGAGAAAGGGATGTGAGCTAATTCCCAATAAGTAGCCAGATCTTTAAATATGATGTTGATGCTACGGAAACGGACAAAGTTTCCATAGCCGAAAACTGAACTTAAACTCCGAATAACTTCCGGAGAAAATCGTGTTATATATTCAGTTATTCGCTTCTTTCACGATTCGCACGAATGAATTACTTAATGAGTTATTCAGAAGACCAGCGCGTCGGTGGAATACATTTTCCGGGGCACTCGCAAAAGATTTCGTCATAAGCCGGCACGTGGAATCCTTGTGCTGCTGCCCATGTCCATGTCCATCTGAACAACAAAACAAGGACTTCCTATTCGCAGAAAACAAACACAAACAGAAAACATAGGAAAAAAAGCGTCAATCGAAACGTTGCAAGGAAATGGACTGCATTTCGTGTCCTCACTTCTGACTGGAACTTCGTGTGTGTTTCTTTCGGTGAGCAAGCACAGCTTGATAACCAGCGGCAACTATACGAACCTATTCTTTATCGCGTTGCTTGCAGAGTAAACTCTGACCTACGGACTAATTAATATTGCGTCTTACGAGCCATTATCAGACCAGTCCTTTTGGTATTCGTCTTTGAGAGAGTTCAATGTTACGTCGGCGATTACGTGAACATCTTAGTGGATGAACTTCATAATCGGCGTCTGCATCTGTAGTTGTAACCCCATGCATCCTGGCACTGTTTGGCGCGTGGCGTCTGGCATCTGACGCCAGCATCGCTGCAGCTCATTTCTGTGCCATTCGCACGAACTTGTCAATGAAATAGTTGTTTGCATTTTACAGCACGCATTGCTATATCGTTTACCTGAAGGATACGTGATACGTGATACTAATATCAAGTCCTCAAAGAAAACCAGCTTCCACAAATTTATCGACATGCACTGTACTCAATAAAACAGCGGAAAATGTCATAAACTGCCATTACTTGGAAAACGTAAAGCAATTAACACGGAAGTTCAGTTTGTTATAACGCAGCCACGCTGGCCTAAACGATAGCATGCAACCTAGCGGTGTTACAGTCAGCTTGTCCCATCTGTACGAAGCAGACAACTTGTTATTTGTCACTAGGACGGCAACTGAACGTGAGACCACTGGGACAGCCAAATTTGCTCGAACTAAGACAGTTGGAGATAACTCTGGAGTAGGTAGCAAACTTAGTCCTTCTGTCGTTCATAGATGTTAACATCAGTTTATAGCGCAGATTCGACATACAGGTCTTCCCAAGGACGGCCTATTCCTACGGCGCTCGCCGATGGCCATTATTTGCTGTAAATAACACTAAGTATTTAGAGAGCAACCCCGCCGCAACATCGTCATCGGACCAGCCAGATTTAGGGTCTCCACAAACAAGATGGTCACAAACAGTCTGAAAAGTTTGTATGGGTGTTGCTGGGGCGGGGGGGGGGGGGGGGGGGGGGTGTGTGTTGTGCTGAGAAATAACTTTTAAGAATAAAATTCGATACTTCGCGCCGTTTCCGAGTTATTTATCATTGAAGTTAACCAATCACATCGTTGTGCACGTAAATTCAAGGACTTGCAAGGACTAAAATGCACTAATGCACAGACATCTGTGGGTTCGTGAGTTAGTACTTGTTCAGATGCTCATTACCAGTTAAAATGTGTCATTTTCGGAAGTTATAAATTTAAGTTGGGAGAGCAAAAGCTACGTTTGTTCGGTTTGAGGAAACCAAACGAAGAACAAATCTGGCAACACCGTCTTTGGCAGGCTGCTTGAATTTGCGCGGACAAAGACCTGATTGGCTAACTTCAACGCTAAATATCTCGGAAACCGCGCAACGCACAGATTTTCCTTCTTAAAAAGTATTTCTCAGCGCAGCGCAACACCCGTACAAGCTTTTCAGACTGTTTCTGACCTCCTTGTATAACTTATATGAGAATGGCCCTTTTGAACAGGACGTGGACGAATTCTTTCCACGCTCTTCTCCAATCCGAGGGCATTAACTGTCTGATGACCTCGAGATCGACAGGGCATTGAACCCTAATATTCCCGCCTCAACAACACTGCCCTTGTTGAATAAGCAGTAGGCTTCATCAAGGTGGTATGTATGCGAGGCAGACAGTCACATGCTGCTCTCGTCGCACGAGGCGTTTGTTATGGACAGACGACGTAGCTTCTGCATTGCGATTTTAGATGAGGTAGTGACTATTTCATTTCTGCCCTTCCACAGTCACGTGTTTGTGGGTGATATGAGTTCCGCAAACTCAACAAGCAGGCTAAACTATTTTATTTTTTAAATACGTTAGAGAAGGATAATTCTCTTGTGGAGTTTTGTGTACTGTACAACTCCCGTCTTTTTCTTTTTAATGTTATTTCACAACAATGGACTCCGCTTTAATCAACAGGAACAATGCGAAAAGACGACAAGGTCTTGATCGAATAATTAAAGAAAGAAATGACTGTAGCTTAGACCGCATGGTCTATCGGATTCCTCGATACATTGCAACTTAATTGCAGTTATCCTTGATGCAGCGACAGTAAGTTCGATATCAGCCAAGAATGTTCACTATAAGGCCCGTGAAGATGGCATCAATAGGAGTATGAGTAGGGCCGAGGTAAGTCCCAAGCAACACAAGCCGCCGCTTGGGGCATCAAACTGAGGGGAGCACCAACGCACCAGCACTGTAAGATTTCTAAACAGAACATATCACAATTATTAGCGGCCGCTTAGGGCTCCAAGGTGAGAGGGATCCCAAGTACAAGCCTAATGACACAGTGCGTGTCACAATTAGTAACAAAAATTAACTCGAGAAAAAGTGGACGATGGATGTTATCTAATTGATTCTGAGTACGACCTGGTGTTTTACCCATTGGCAACATGACACTGCTCGGAGGAACTTTGTGGAAATTAATGTACCGACTGGAACTGTGTTTTGATCTCGACGTGTCGTGATCTAGTGCAGAGCCTAGGATGCGACGATTTACAACTGGGAGAGACAACGGAACGAAACACTACCACATATTTGTGCGCGAAAAGCCTCACTATTGACACGGTGCGAAGACTGTTTGAATAGAGTCGGAAGTGCTGGATATGCTTACATCCAAGTCTTACGACAGAGCTCTTTCAAGTCTCGACAATATGAAGGCGAAGTTGTCCGCGCTTATGTTCTTCTCTAGCTGAAACCCTAGGCGATTCTTCTCTGTTCATGGACGATCACACTCATTCCCATAGAACTCACTTTGCTGTCGACATACAATAAGGTGAAATTATCACTCGAATACTGTGATCTTTAATCCTGCTTCTGGGATTCTGTTCTGGAACGTAATGAAGTTAGACTAGCGACGATTATGCACTGTAGTAGACGACAAAAAATTTTATTACTCTCCCAGTATCTAGGTTGTACTACTGGTACATTAATTGTCCTCTCATATCGTTATTCATAAATACAAGAATAACGGAGAATGTAGGGCAGTATATACCAGTAGGCCTACATCATAGTGTACAGTTTTATTACAGGCTCATTCACACAGTATGATAACAATCAAACGGTTTCAGACATATATGGGAAATCTCCAGATAATACTATAGAAAAATAAAAAAGTCTTCATTAAAATCTTTCTGGCAGTTCTATTTGCAATAAAAGTAAAGTAAAAATCAAAATACGTACGATTCATACATATATGTCATTAACGACATTTGATGAACAAAGTGTTCGCAATCTGAATTTCGATATTAACCTTGTCACTCTTCTCCATAAGGAGAACATTTTTTTCGAAAGTCATGCTGTGTCTGAAAGCCTCCTTATGAAATCACAGTAGATTAAACGCTTTTCTTTAGTAATGAGTAGTATTTAGTCTGATTCCCTCATTTGTTTTACCAGTGGACTTCAAGTGGTTACTCTTATTTATTTGATCATTGTGGTCGATTCGTATTGCTTATCGTCCACGAAGTGATACTAGGTACTTGGACGTTTCTTCATTGCCCACCACGTAGGGGCAGTCTAAGTCATCTCCATTGTGCTATGTCGATTGAAATCTATTCGTACGGTTGAATGGATGTATGTCAGTTTCAGATATTAACTGTCATTGTTAACAGTGATGTTGTTTACGGTTAGTAAATGCCTCCGAGATGTTAACTATGATGAGCATAGTGGGGTGTATCTTCCGCAATACAATTATCTCCATTGTTGAGGCACTATCTGCACGGCGTGGGAGCTTCTTATGCACTCTGGTAGGAACTAGTTGTCTGTGGCGGTAACCAGTTGGTGACGGTTTCATTCCGTTATCGTCATAGAAGCGTAAATGTTGTCCCAGTGAAACGTTCTTTCTAATTTCTAGGTCGTTATCTCTGAACTAGCTAGCAAATTTACTTAGTAGATGAACAACGTTCGTACCCGTATTTTTTCTTCAGAAGTCCAATCGAAATTAACGGAAAAGAAAAATTGTGCCGTGTTGTTGCTCAAGCTAGTTATGAAGGCATACACATACGGAATTGTGAAACATTAGGTGATGTTGATCTTACTTTTTAGACTTCGTTTACTATTTGGCGCAGTCTTATCAAGCTTTTAGCTTTTATTTGTTTTTGTGGCCTCTGCTTTCTCATGACAGTCAATTGGCTGGTTAATCACTCAAATTTACGAATTTGGCTTATCTGACGGCGTACTCCCGGATACTGACTTCATCATGTAATCCACTTCTATGCAGCGCTCAGCGATTCACCTTTCAGCGACCTTCGCAATCGACAGCGGATCGCTATCAAGTGAAGTATGATTCACGTTAACGCAAACCCCGTGACTTGCTTGACTTGTGCGTAGTTTTAGTCTGGAAGAAGCAAACGTCCTCACATCTGTCTGACTTAAGTGCAGATCTCTCTGTCGTCTACACATTAGAGGTGGAAAGGAAAGCTACATCCTGTGACCTGCTAGATTTGATAGACAGAACTTCAAAGTAAGGTGAGGCTTTATTTAAATGGAAGCCAGAAGTCAAACATCGTATTCTTGAGTGCCACTTCTTTTCGTTGCATTGCAGCACCATTCAGCAGATGCTCTAGTCGACGTTACGTTTTACAATTCCAAAGAGTTAGCTGCTCACTACATAGTGTGCTGCTTCGCCTCTTTCTTTTCCCCTAAGGTAAATCAGCCGGTCCGGTCGCTAAAAGATCAGGTAAACGCTAAGCCATATTTGCTTTCTTTAGTTTCAAAATCAAAGGAAACAGTATCAAATTTTCCATTCAAAGCTTCCAACTGGAACTGAAGACACTGTAGAGAGTTGATTCTATTGTGGATTATACCAAGGTAGCTTGCTCCGTTGTTGAAATACACTCACGTCCTCAATAGTTTGAAAAATCATGATTTGTACAATAGCTGTATACCACGTTATTAAAAACAATGAGTTTCGATTGGAGAACAGAGCATCTTCAGGTATCTATATGCAGAGTGATCTCAGAGTCCCATTACCCCCTATCGCGGATCCACATATTCGTAGATTATCGAATTGTATTAATGTGGGGTCATGTCAGAGGAACTTTGAGGTTGTGTGACTATTCTTAATTATTTCTTACAGAGTGTGTGTGTACACCAGAGTTTTCACAACAGAGTATGATTCTGCTCCATATACGATGTGAAATTCTCCCCAACAGCAGAAAATGCACGTCGAACAGAATTCTTAAGTTCGTGAACTGTCTCGTAACGTGTGGCAGCAACCTTCCGTTTAATGAACCCCTATAATGCGTCGCCGCAAAATTTCAGATGAGGACCACAACAAAGATGGCCACTCCAAAGATGCAGGAAAATAGATAGAACCACGTTCAATCCATTTATCAGGAAATACCTCACTGAGATTTTCCCTAACGGCAGCAGCATAACGGGCTGGTGGTCCATCCTACTGGATCCATACACCGAGAAGTCGTCGATCTTGCAGGTATTGAGTAAATCAATCACGGAATGCGATTCGCAGCGCCGTCAAAGAAATATGGACCTACCAAGTGGGTTTCAGACATCGAAGCCCAGATCATGACATATGATGAGTTGTGTTCAAGTTGTACACAAAAAATGTGGTTTTTCCTTACTTCATAAGTAAATCTTTCTCGCTTTAGCATTGAGATATATTGCAGCATAGTCCGATAATAACACTTTCCCCCCTTGAAGGAAGAACTGTAAAAATATAGCGTGTTCACCCACAAGCCTGATGACGTTTTTGCGTATCATTACCAGTCAGTTCGTTTACAAACGAAGGTTTAAATGTCTTTAAAGTGAAAGTATTCTTCATATAGTTTTATAATTCGAGTACCGAACTTCCAATATTCCTGTGGCCGCTTGTTAATGGACATTTTTGGCGAACGTTTGACAGACGCTACAGCCTCCGCAAACGTTTGCAGTCGTGTTAGTGGTCGTCCCGAGCGGGGCTTATCTTTTATGCATCCAGTTGCAAAGAGTTTTTTCTCTCAAAGTAAAGTTGTTGGTTTCCGTGTAGAAGGTTTCTGAAACCTTACAGAAAATATCTGTCATTTATTTTTCTGTACGGGTTCGTTCGTGAGCCCACGTGCTCATTACGATCAGTTTCTCCACGGTGCAGATGGACTCATCAGCCATGGTTTAGATGTATAACCTCCTCTGCAACAGTAAGAAACAACAGTTCTACATATACACGGATACTTTGCAAATCACATATAAGTGGCTGGCAGAGGATTCATCGAATCATCTTCACAATAATTCTCTATTATTCCAATCTCGAACAACGCGCTGAAAAAACCAACGCCTATATCTTTCCGTGCGAGCTCCAATTTCCTATATTTTATTACATTGAATTGTTCCCCCCTATATATGTCGACGTCAATAAAATATTTTCGCATTTGAAAGAGAAATTTGGTGACTGAAATATCGTGAGAAGTTACTGCCGCAACGAGAAACGCTTTTTAGTGGTGTCCATCCCAAATCCTGTATCATGTCCGTGACACTCTCTTACCTATTTCTCGATAATACAAAACGTACTGCTCTTCTTTGAACTTCCTCAATATACTCCATTATTCCCATCTGGTAAGGATCCCAGACCGCGCAGCAGTACTCCAAAATAAGACGGACAAGCGTAGTGTAGGCAGTCTCTTTAGCAGGTCTGTTGCATCTTCTAAGTATTCTGCCTATGAATTGCAGGCTATGGTTTGCCTTCCCAACAACGCTTTCTCTGTGTTCTTTGCAATTTAAGTTGTTCGTAATTGTAATTCATAGGTATTTAGCTGAATTTACGTCTTTTAGATTTGGTTGATTTATCGTGTAACCGAAGTTTAACGAATTCCTTTTAGCACTCGTGTGGATGATCTCACACTTTTCATTATTTAGGGTCAACTGCCAGTTTTCGCACCATACAGGTATCTTTTCTAAATCGTTTTGCAATTTGATTTGATTATCTGATGACTTTACTAGACGATAAACGACAGCATCATCTGCAAACAACCTGCGGCTGCTCAGATTGTCTTCTAAATCGTTCATATAGATAATCAGCAGCAGAGGGCCTATAACACTACTTTGAGGAACATCAGAAATCACTTTCGTTTTACGCGATGACTTTCCGTCAATTACTACGAACTGTGACCTCTCCGACAGGAAAGCACGAATCCAGTCGCATAACTGAGACGATATTCCATAAGCACGCAGTTTGATTACAAGCTGTTTGTTAGGTACAGTGTGAAAAGCCTTCTGGAAACAAAAAATAAGGAATCGATTTGAGATCCCTTGTCAAGAGCACTCAACAATTCATGTGAGTAAAGAGCTAGTTGTGTTTCACAAGAACGATGTTTTCTAAATCCGTGTTGACTGTGTGTCAGTAGACGGTTCTCTTCGAGATAATGCATGTTTCGAGAAAGAGATTTTCGCTCTGCAGCGGAGTGTGCGCTGATATGAAACTGTGTGCCGCACCGAGACTCGAACTCGGGACCTTTGGAAGGTAGGAGACGAGGTACTGGCAGAAGGAAAGCTGTGAGGACAGGGCGTGAGTCGTGCTTGGGTAGCTCAGTTGGTAGAGCACTTGCCCGCGAAAGGCAAAGGTCCCGAGTTCGAGTCTCGGTCCGGCACACAGTTTTAATCTGCCAGGAAGTTTCAATGCATAATGTTGTAACACAAAGTATTTTCCAAAATCCTGCCGTATATCGACGTTAATGATATGGACTTGTAATTTAGTGGATTACTCCTACTACCTTTCTTGAATATTGGTGTGACCTGTGCACGTTTCCAGTCTCTGGGTACGGATCTTTCGTCGAGCGAGCGGTTGTATATTATTGTTAAATATGGAGCTATTGCATCGGCATACACTGAAAGGAATCTAATTGGTATAGAGTCTGGACCGGAGGACTTACTTTTATTTAGTGATTTAAGTTGCTTCACTACTCCGAGGATATCTGCTTCCAAGCTATTCAAGTTGACAGCTGTTCTTGATTAAAGTTCTGTAATATTTACTTCGTCGTCTTTGGTGAAGCAGTTTCGGAAGGTTGTGATTAGTAACTCTGCTTTAAGAGAACTGTCGTCGATAGTATTTCCGTTGCTATCGCGCGGAAAATGCATTGCCGCTAGCACACTTTACATACGACCAGAGTCTCTTTGGATTTTCTGCGAGGTTTCGAGACAAAGTTTCGTTGTGGAAACTATTACAAATATCGCGCATTGATGTTTACTCTAAATTTTGAGCTCATTAGCTCGTTAAAGTCTATGTAATACGTAGGAGCTAATGGGACTTTGTGATTACTCTGTACAATGAAACAGGCCAGAATGTGGGATAGCGATCAATAACAAAAACAATCACCATACATCAGAAAAACATTCATCACATAATCTATACTAACAAAACGACATTCGTTACAAAATATCGAAATCAGTGCTACAGAATATGTTACTGAATCGAAGCACGTATCCAGACTGAGGTGGCAGATTCTCATCTCTTACAAAGTGTCAAATGTTATAGAATCAATTCCAGAGATGTTCTCTGTGTAAACGACTAATGATTCAAAGTGTATCTCTGGCGCCAACGGAAGGTTCGACATCCACCAAACAACGTGAGGTACGGTAATATCGTGTACGCTAAAGCGTTTGTTGTAACACGTGACGCAGTGGTACGGGTGCAAACTATACTGGGAACTCAGTACTGACTGTGGACGGAATTCGCCAGCCATGGTGTCCATCTGTTACTGGCATACACAACTCCATTACAGGTTGGAATGTCTTCGCTTGGCCATACTGAGTGCACAACTGCTCTTCGCCTTGTGGACTTGACCAGGATGGTTTGCGGTGACGCCTTCTGATGAACAACTGCCATTTGGAGGTTATCAATAGCCCTTGGCAGCAGTGTTCGGACTGTACTCCTTTGGCCTAGTGTAGCCCACGCCAGTTCAGTCGGACTTAAGCGCAGGGAGCAAAGTGACAATTCTAGGCGCGTGTACCAAGTGTTGCAGATTCTAATCTGCGTAGTCGAGTATTATCATCATTCATAAGGAACCGAGGAACCCCGGATAGTTTGCGCCACAAAAAAAGGGCTCACACCGTTAGGACGTCACTCATATAGACTGCAGCCATCAATATATCCACAGCAAATACGCTTATTGACACATGCTCATAGTTTGATGCTCAGGCGCAAACACAGGCACTACTGAGCCGTTTCATTATTGGCTGGGTTCAAAAACATGGCTCTAAGCACTATGGGGCTTAACAACTGAGGTCATCAGTCCCCTAGACTTAGAACTACATAAACCTAACTAACCTAATGACATCACACACATCCATGCCCGAGGCAGGATTCGAACGTGCGACCGTAGCAGCAGCGCGGTTCCGGACTGAAGTCCCTAGAACCGCTCGGTCACAACGGCCGACGGCTGGGTACCGACATGTCCCAGGGAACCATCAGATAAGCAGACAGCGAGCCTCAATATTCTTGAATAGGACACTACTTCGCCGCTTCTCGACTTACTCTCGGTGGGTAGTACAACACATTCGCCAAGTGTAGTTCCTCTGTGCAAGAAGAACGCATGCAGTGGGCTGTCGGGCAGACAGGCAGGCTCACGAAGCCGAAGGCGGGAGATGTGTGACGCATAGGCTACCTCGAACTCTCTAGCCAGGGCATATCCTGTGCTGGTTCGACATGTTCGACATATAAAGGAAGATTACTATCTTGGTCCTACGTGTTGCGAGTGGTTGACATTGCTCTTCTTGGCGTTAAACATTTCCTTCTTTCTAGAATCTCCTCCACAGACGTGAAATGTCGCTACGGGCAACATTCGCCACCTCGTGCTGACTGTGGTCAGCGTCAAGATTCGCTATGATCTGGCCACGCCGACTATCATTCACACATGTTCACTGTGCCATATTTCTCTACAGCGGCTCGGAAACTAAGTGCTAAACGCACGTAACAGTAGTAAGAAGCACTGTGTCCAGGACTGCGTCCACACGAACTGCTGCAGGCACACGAAGTGGTCTTGCACTCCTGTACCAGGTACGCCAAACGTTTTGTTGCCCCTTCCCTGTTGATCTCCAAAATCCCGTAACTTACAGCAAACACTGCTCTCTCAAACTTAACCGAGACAGAAGTCGAGATTCGTATACAGGGTGATCAAAAAGTCAGTATAAATTTGAAAACTGAATAAATCATGGAATAATGTAGATAGAGAGGTACAAATTGACACACATTCTTGGAATGACATGGGGTTTTATTACAGCCAAAAAATACAATAGTTCAAAAATGTCCGACAGATGGCGCTTCCTCTGATCAGAATAGCAATAATTAGCATAACAAAGTAAGAAAAAGGAAAGATTATGTTCTTTACAGGAAATGCTCAATATGTCCACCATCATTCCTCAACAATAGCCGTAGTCGAGGAATACTGTTGTGAACAGCACTGTAAAGCAAGTCCGGAGTTATGGTGAGGCATTGGCGTCGGATGTTGTCTTTCAGCATCCATAGAGATGTCGGTCGATCACGATACACTTGCGACTTCAGGTAACCCCAAAGCCAATAATCACACGGACTGAGGTCTGGGGACCTCGGAGGCCAAGCATGACGATAGTGGCGGCTGAGCACACCATCATCACCAAACGACGCGTCTAGCAATATGGGGTGTTTTTTTTTTTTTGTTCTAATAAAACCCCATGTCATTCCAAGCATGTGTGTCAATTTTTACCTCTCTATCTAAATTATTCCGTAGTTTATTAAGTTTTCAAATTTATACTGACTTTTTGATCACCCGGTATTATCTTCCTGACTACAACCTCGTTTCGTTAACACCCTCAGTGAGTCTCCGATTCGGGATTATTTTCTACTGTTTCAACAGATTCGTAGCTCACGATGCTACTATATATTTTCATTACATAATATGCTTCTGTTAGCCACGTACTTTTCCCTTCAGAGCGTTGGATGAAGTGTCCTCATCTGTTGAAAAAAGATCAAGTGACCATAGAGCCAATTTTGCTTTACTTCGTTTTAAAATGACGTAAACGGTAGTAGATCTTCCATAATACGGTTCGAAACTGTTTCTGTGGCATGAGACTCGGTATATACACTGAGGAAGTTAGAAAGCATTTATTACGTCGAGGATTTTCCCAAACCTACCAGCTGCTACGTCGTTCACGTGAAATACATGAGGTCACCCGTGTGCCTACCCTTCTCTTTCAAGCTTTTCCTGAAAGGTGAAACAGAAGTCCATATATAGAGTAGTATGTATGCCACATTCAAACGTTCGTTCTGTAGTGAAAAGTACGTCGACGTGAACCTTCGTGGCAGAAGACTTTACCAACTAACTACTATTCGCCAAAGGCAAAAATCAGGGGTCGAAGCCTGATCCTAAGACGTCCGTGAAGTAAAGCAACACTCGTCCTTCCTGAACATACTCTACTCGTCTTTTGTGGCTCAGTATGGTGGCTTTTTTAATAATGCTCAAACAAGAAAATAAATTATAATGTCAATATTTGGAACATGTATATGTCACACATGTGTCCTCTCTCCGGCCTGTGACAGTCTTCTGTTATGAAAACCTACCTTGCTTCCATCTCTTCCCTCACCCCCCCCCCCCCGTTTCTCCCCTCTCTCTTCTTCTTTCTCTATGTCTGTAAGTTATCTCCATTGCAGTAGTAATTATAGAGATCGAGAAACGTTGAGCAGTAGTACCATTTGTGTCGTTACATGTTTACATTGCGGAGAATAATTTACTACCAGACCGACAATTCACTTTTCTTTCTCTGATAGCTCACCACAACGTCATAACTAACTTCTTTCCATTTGTTGCATGTCCTTATGCTTCTATGACCCCCTAAATTTATTTACTGTATAAGACCGTTTAGTTATAACTAGCGACTTGTCGCGGATTCGCACGGGTAGCACCATAAATCTACAGCCGTATGACTTGACTGGCGTAGACGTAATAAATTATATACATAAACCTTCCTCGTGATCAGTCTATCAATTAGTGAAAGCAGTGGAAAAATTCCTATAGCTGTTCCTGAGATTAACCTTCACTTACGGACAGAAAAACGAGGGTGGGGAATTTAATTCATTACAGTTCAGCCAATTTGCACGAATTATTCCTTGTGAATCAGTGTGTCTGTTACTGAAAACCGTATCAAAATCCTACTAGCTGCTGATATTAGTTTTCACAAACAGATAAAAAAAGGCGGCAAGGGTCTTTAATTTAATAATATGAACAGATGTAGGGATAATTATGGGTATCTGACATTCCGAATGAATCTAACTAACGATGTAAAATAAGCGTTTTAAGCTTAAAAGCACTCCAGCTATGGTCATTAAGCTCACGAGTACGTCATACACTGATTTTAATATTTTAATATTTCATTTGGCTGTCACTTGCTGTAGATCATCTAATTGGTAAGTCTTCGTCACTATCAGACTACAGTTTTGAGACGGCCGCAATCTAAGCAACTCTACAGTTTTGAAGGGATAGAAATGTCTAAATGACTGCAGATTGTGACATATAGCGCTTGGCTCCTGTTCAGAGCGTTTGAAGTTTGCCTCGTGATAATAAATGAATGTGTCGCTAATCCAAATAGTGGCGTAGGTATAACAGTTCTCTTCTAGTTGCGTCAATATATGACGTACTGCAATCTCCTTTTAAAACGAACATCTTTATCAATGGAAAATACTCCAAACGACAATCTGGTGCTGCTCGTAGTCTAAATCCAGATTACCAGACTGGGATTTGAATAGCTGTCGTCCCGAACATGAGGCCAGTGTCTGTCTGCAGAGAAACCTATATCAACAGAGTAGGTTCGAAAACTGGTATTGTAAGAAGTTTAACCCGCAGTATCCAGTTGACAATTTCGTTATCTCCAGACCTTGCAATAATTTTTTTGGATTAAATTCCAAACCGCAGATGTTGTGAAGGCATCTGACACTGACGGTGTCCCATGTTGGTGCAGTTCCACTGTAGAGTATAAGACGGCGTCAGGTTTACTCTCTCCTGTCTCTCTGCTTGTCATGAACAATACAAACGCGTTTCACAAACGCACCACGTACTAATCATAGTCACCTTCGCTCTACACATACACTTACGGGACAACCCCCATATTTGTCTAAGGAAAGACACTAACGTGTGCGCAGAAAGAAATCCCTTGCAATTAGACGGCTTAACCTGTCCTTCGGAGTCTCTCAACCAAAAATGGCGTATGAATCACTGTCTAGAAACTTGTTTCCTAAAATTTCTTCTTCAGGCTTGTCACATTGTATAAACTAGAAAGGTGTAGCAAGCGTAAGTCTAGTAACGTTATCTCCCGACCTTTACTGATGTGACACGTAGTAGACACCAGTTGCATTCGGGATAACGCGCAACATAGGACAACGATTACAGCAGCTGTCGAAATATTGGCCGGACTGAATAATCAGGTAGCGGCTTCGTGCTTTTTAATTTGTAGCTTTTATTGACAGTAACTTCATATTGTTATATGGCATTATCGATACCAGGAGACTGACGTCTACAGGTCAGTATTTGATTTTTTTCTATACTTTCGATGGCGCTATTCGGAGATAATTACAATGAATTTCATGCGCATGACATGCCATGCTTCCTCCATTTGTTAGCGTCCAGTCAGAAAGCGGGCAGCGCCTCAACCCGCATGCCACGTCTTTCCAAGTATAACGACCTTGGACTTGGGGTCACGTAGTAGCTGATAATTCCATTTCAATAGACACACTGCGAGATACTGGGGCAAGGTCGATGTTCTCGCCACTTGTGGCCTCTCATCATTGCACTTCTCATCCGTGTAATACCGTCCAGCACAACACCATATCATTTGTCAGCCGTGCATAACGTTTCACATTTTAAACGCACACGCCGTTTCGAAATGAACTTAGTACCACTATGACTCCTCATGAAAAGCATATTGTACGTGTCTGAATAAATCTGACGCATTTTCAAACGTTAAGTGCAGCTCAGTGTTCTGGCCCTCCAATTTCGATAATTTATAAATTTAGATTTCTAGTTACGGAATTATTAATTCCTTTTGCAGTGACGGGCAACTAAAATAAAGAGTTTTGTTTAAACAACGAAACTTTCAATCATTTTCTTTTCCAGGACAATTTGTTCATTTCTATGTATTTGCTGCCCCTGTCATCCTTAGTTATTTGTATCATTCACGGCAAACTTTCTCATACAACTTTTACCTTTTACGATCCGTTCTGTCACGATTTCATAGTACTGTGTGGCACAAGGCGTATTCCATCAGCTTATCATGTCTTTCTTTTTCACCGGTCCAGGTGCTGCGGTAATGAAGGTACTATACTCATATTCGGCAGGAGCGAGAAATAAATGCCCCTTTGACCATCTTGGTTTTAGGCTTTCTGTGGTCACGTCAGAGCAATCACCCCTTTCAGACTTGAATTTTTTTAGGAGGAAGCAAATTTTCCTTTATGCTGTAATGCTCTTAGGTAATTTTTTTAATGTTTTGATATGCAAGACAAAATATGTACCCGTTTACAAAATATACCGTGTACACTTCTTTTTATGGTCGAAAATAACTAATTTTGAAATATTCAGTGTTTTAATAGATAAACTGGTCATTCAATAGTTACGATGCAATATAACAATAATAATAACCATTCATTTACACTGTGTAATATACCTAACCAACCACTTCCGTGTATTCTGGCGATCACAAGCTCCTGCGCACTGCTACACTGACTAGTTGATTTTTTTACAATGAAGCCCAGCAGTTACAGCACTTTTACATGATAAATAGACTACATCTAAAAATGTGTGCATGAGGTTTCCACTGGGGATTGTTCCAGCTAAGATACGGTAAAATTTAATATGACCAGTGGGTTAAGGTGAATGTCGAGATGTTTACTTAAACTAAGCCACGGCCGGACCCCTCCTCGACTTTCATCAAATCAGAGTCGGTGGTCAGTTTATAATGTCGTTGACGTCGAAAAGTCCTGTCTTCTTTCTTTTTTCTTACTGTCTCTGTGTCTCTCGTTTAACCATTCTCTCAGTTATTGTTTACCCCAAACAAACCATCCTATCATACCCTACGTGAAATGACTTCACTTACTATTTCACAGCAAGCTCCCATAAGGTAATGCGCTGCAGATATATTGCCTAGTTGACATGGCACAACTCTTTATACAGTTCTGTGAGATGTTTGGACAACAGTAGCTGCTAGTCAAGTGTTCTTCGCGCTCGGCTACTTACATGCGTGTCATATCCACGTTATTTTCATGATTTTGTTTCCTTTTTTATTTCAAAAATATAAATACGCACATTCAATACTATCTATATTTGCCATCACTAAATCTTATCAGGTAGTTACTATCACTTAGGAGGATTAGGTTGTGTTTTCGGTCAGTTTAATGCGTATTTCGACTCCCCATTCTGCAACGTCTCACACAAATACTGCTTCAAAACGATTCACATGTGAATCAAGTATATTACAAACATAAACGAAAAGCAACGCTATTTTCAATCGTAACTTACTTCAGAAAATTATTGCTCTAAAAGAGTTGAAATTGAATTTTCTCTTCTTGTGCAATAACTGGCAGCTTTAAAAGTCCAAAACAAAGCTTTTAACACAATAATTTGGAACCAAATTTCCATTAAAGTTGTGTAAAATTAATTAATTAGTTCGGATAATAGGAGAAAAGAATCTCCAGTAATATGTAAAGTAGATCGATAAGACGGAATAACAAGTCATCATGAATGATATGATGTCATGCGCTAGCCATATAACAAGTCATTATGAATGATATGATGTCATGCGCTAGCCATTTCTGGCTGTTTAGATGCTTAATGTTATTGTTCTCTCTATAGAAGTGTGTTTCTTTGCCCTACATCACGTGCAGGAATCGTTGTTTTGGAACAGTTTATGACGTAACGCTTTTATAGCTACGAGGACGCCGTCACTCATTCCGTTAGTGTGTGGAAAGATTTGGAAGGCGTGGTGTCTATACTCAGTAGTAATGAATCTTCTCCTCCAAAACTTTAATACGCTGTCCGAAAAGTAAATTAGTAAACGATGAAGAAATCATAGCAGAAACGTAAAATGTACGTGGCATATAGCTAATAATAGTGCAGGTAAATCATTAAATTGAAAGACATAATCAAATTACCTTCACAGTATCACTAGTTTGTAAACCTACAGAGAGAGAAGGTAAGATTTTTTATAAGCTAGTATACCCCAGAGGAGCCTAATGTGTTTCTAGGCTTTCAAACTGATTCGATCCGAGTCAGTAGTGCGCGTGCGTATAAAAACGAACAGACATTGAATAGTCGTGTCCTTGTGTTGTAACCCTCTCAGTAGTATTGGTGGAATCTACAGACGACAACAGTTCATCAATTGGCCTAATAAGAGCTGAGTGTACCCTTCTTACCAACAGCGCTCGACAGACCCGAACGGTCACCCATCCAAGTGGTAGCCATGCTCGATAGCGCTTAACTTAGGAGATTTGTTGAGAACCGGTGTTATCACAGCGGCAAGTCCGTTGGCGCCGATAATACACTGGTGTACAAAACTTAAAGACGAAATGAACTTTCGCTTGTCGTGTCACTGCGCTGTATACAGAGAGAACTGCTGCACTACAGTACTGAAGGTAAAGGAAAAAATACGCAATGGGACGAGCAAAAACGACATTTTTATTCAAAGATAATGATTACGCTGGGATGACTGTTATTTATGATGGTCCCTCGAAGATAACAAAAAGCGACACATTGTTATTAAACAGGGTATGTGATCACCACGGACGGCATGCATTCTGTGCAACGTACTCTCATGCTGTCCTCAAATTGAGAAAATGGTTCAAATGGCTCTGAGCACTATGGGACTTAACATCTGAGGTCATCAGTCCCCTAGAACTTAGAACTACTTAAACCTAACTAACCTAAGGACATGACACACATCCATGCCCGAGGCAGGATTCGAACCTGCGCCCGTAGCGGTCGCGTGGTTCCAGACTGAAGCGGCTAGAACCGCTCGGCCACACGGGCCGGCCTTCAAATTGTAGGAAGGAGAGGCACACAGCAATCAGTCCTAATGCCATTAGTTCTTATTACTCTCGCATATCTAGATTTCAGCTGTAAATACCACCTGCAGTGCGCTTGAGACACAATCCAGCAAAGTCGCGGCAGTACATATCACCATACGATCTTACTGGTTCTGCCAATACACCAGTAAGATAGTATGGTGACATGTGCTGCCGCGAGTTTGTTGGATAGTATTTATAGGCAAAATCTAGATATGCAAGAGTAATAAAAACTAACGGGGTTGCGACTGGTCGCTGTGTGCCTCTCCTATAGTCTACGGTCGCTGTTCACAATAGTTCGTTGTGGAATCAAAGTTAGCCACAGATTTGGTAAGTAGTTCTTGTGGTATGGCGTTCATTCCCTCTGCCAGAGCGGTTGACAACTGGAGCACGGTCGTTAGTGCATCTGAACATGCTGCAAATACGTATCCTCGACGCATTCCACAATTGATCAATGGGATTTACGTCGGCGAACGGACAAGCCAGTCCATTCGCTCGTCGCGTGTTGTCATCCATAAAAATGAATTCAGGGCCACATGCACCCCTGAAAAGACGAAGCAGTACAGTGTCACTATAACGCTGCCCGGTTAGTGTATCATGCTCAAAGGTTTGTGAGGACGGCCATGCAACATTATGCCTCCCCACACCATAATGTCTGGACCACCATACCTATGATTTTCGACGCTGTCCCTGGGTGCATTACGTACTCTCATATGGCGAGAGGTGGGAAGACTTAATGCACTCAGGAACATTGTCCAACATGACCGTTTTGGTGGCCCGGGTGTTACGGTTTGGGGAGGCAAAATCTTTGAACACAATACACTCACTGGGCAACGTTACCGTTACACTGTAGTCCTTCCTCATCTGCATCTTTTCTGGGGTGCATTCAACCCTGAGTTCATTTTAACGGTTGACAATGTGCGACAGCATCAAACTGCGCAGGGGCAGGAGCACTTGGAACTGGAGGATTTTCGGCGAATGGACTAGCCTGCTCGTTCCCCCGACTTAAATCCCATCGAGCGAGTGTGGGATGCGTTGGGAACACTTACGGCAGCACGTCGACAGCCACCAGTGACTATCCAACAGTTGTCAACCGCGCTGGTGTGCGAATGGAACACTTCACCGCAAGATACCCTTACCAACCTTGTGGTCCGTTGCAAGACCATGTGCAGCTGTCCGTGGGACCACAGATCATTTTATAACTACAACCGTGTCTCGCCCTTTGTAATGTCCTGGTGACCACCATAAATCGCTGAGACTTCAGTGTAATTACTGCCTTTTAATGAAAGTGCAGTTTCTGCTCTTCGCATTGCGTATTTTTTTCAATTACCTTCTGTACTGTACTGTAGCAATTGTTTCTATACAGGGTGAACGTTAATACAACCGACAAACTGCAGGGACGGATTCCTGACTGGAAATGGAGGAAGAAAGGTCCTATGAACATGTGTCCCAAAATGCATCGTTGCCACGGAAGGTGGCACTGACGAATGAAAGTTCCCCTGACCACGTGCCATTTGTTCCTTTGTGTTGCAGGCTGTGTGATAAACGCAGTGTACTGTAAGCAGCAGACTGGTCCGGTATTCATCTCTGGAACAAGCCGATTTGCTCTTTGTGTATGGCCAAGCAGATGGAAACGGACGAAAGGCAGCACGGCTATGCCAAAGCATGTGTCCTTACAGACACCAACGACATCACACAACATTTCTAGCCATTTTATGGCGTTTGTGTGATCATAGGTCCTTTCAGACAGACGAACGTGCGGGGAGGTGGCAGGCCGGTGGAGGCCCGGGTTCAACAGGACATTGAGACGAACCATTATAAAAGCTCCAGGCAAATGGCCCGCCAACATGGTGTAAGCCAAAGTACTATTATGTGTATCCTCTATTTCAGGCATGTGTGAACGCGAGTCTAGCTTACTACGAAGGCCGCACTGAACGTCTGTTGTGACGTGGATGCGATGCAGTTCTGAACTGTGTCCCGAGACGATCTGTTGCCCTGGCACGCACATCGTCCATCAAATGTCCACAGGACCTTTCTTCCTCCATTTCCAGTCAGTAATCCGTCCCTGCAGTCTGTTGGTTTTATTAATGTTCATTCTGTATAGGCCCTGTAGCCCAAGGTTCATCGAGCTATGTAACTTGGCAGGGAAACACCATGCGAAAATTATCTTTGTTCTTAAGTATTGCACACACGTATATACTGAAAGAAGGATATGACTGTTGTGTGTATAACATCACTAAAGTACTGTTTATTGTGATGAATAATCGTATTTTATGTTAGTCACCATTTTCAGATATAGATCATATTGAGATTTTCACTCTGCAGCGGAGTGTGCGCTGATATGAAACTTCCTGGCAGATTGAAACTGTGTGCCGGACCGAGACTCGAACTCGGGAACTTTGCCTTTCGCGGGCAAGTGCTCTACCAACTGAGCTACCCAAGCACGACTCACGCCCCGTCCTCAAGCTTTACTTCTGCCAGTAACTCGTCTCCTACCTTCCAAACTCTACAGAAGCTCTCCTGCGAACCTTGCAGAACTAGCACTCCTGAAAGAAAGGATATTGCCGAGGCCTGGCTTAGCCACAGCCTGGGTGATGTTTCCAGAATGAGATTTTCACTCTGCAGCGGAGTGTGCGCTGATATGAAACTGTGGCTAAGCCATGAAGAAGTCGCGAAGTAGTGTAACACAAATTGGCAGAAAGGCAGATAGTAGATTGCTCTTCACCGGAATAGTAGCAATAAACTATACTTTCTTTAAAAATGGGCCATTTACATGACATTCGTGCAGTTCACTTTTGGTACCAACTATAATTGTTACCATTCGAGAATGGGTTAAACGTGCAAGCAAGGCAAGTGTTAAGCAGCAAATTGTTGTTCGTAATATATTACTTGAGCCGTTTGAGAGCTTCATTAACTGCTTTTAGCTATCTGAAAAGGCAGTCTCTGTTTAATAATATCTGATAAACTCTCAAAAACTTGCTACAAGATCACAAATATCTACGCTTCACTTGGCACTACCACTAGTTGCTTCTCTAGAACGTCTAAGAACCTGCCATTCAAAACGTGCGAAGAGTTGAGTAAACATTTAAATAATTCGGAAAAAAGTTCTCTCCTTTGTGTCCCCCCGACATTCACGAATAAGATAATAATATGAGTGTGGAATAAATGATTCAAATGGCTCTAAGCACTATGGGACTTAACATCTTAGGTAATCAGTCCCCTAGACTTAGAACTACTTACACCTATCTAACTTAAGGACATCACACACATCCATGCCCGAGGCAGGATTCCGGACTGAAGCGCCTAGAACCACTCGGCCACAGCGGCCGGCGATGAGTGTGGACTAGCGGCTTCAACTGAGAGAGTACTTTTAATTACCTTGACGACGATGAGACACTGTGTCCTCGTCAAAAATAATGGAGAGAGTCTTGATCACGTTAACAGAAGCAACTTCCCCTCTTCCACATTAACCTTACTACTTTTGTATTTATCTGTCCTTTTCTTACCCAAAAGTCACGTGATTATCGTAATTATTCATGTTTAAAATACGTCTCACGTATGGAAGTATCATCCTTGTAGTTGTATGAGACATATTCGTGCCAATCAACACACAGTCCATGGTTCACAGACCATGGAGCTGATCACTGATTACATACCTCTGAAGCCGAAGAGCTCGATTCCATGCTTCTGTATTTTCTACTGGGTGTTACTGTAAAACCCTGCACTCAGTGGATATCGAATGAGCTGTTCTGCAATTTTTTTGTGTTCGCATCACTCCCTAACATTACATCGTTAGCTCTTGTTCATTCTGATGTGATAGGTGAAGTTTTCTGGTGGACGAAGTGAAAACTCTTGACTTTTTGCAGTTCCTGCACCTCATAAATGTCAAAAAACCTCTGGCAGCAGTACAGGCCTAACAACAATTGGGCAGGCTGTAAATGATGTCATCAATTTCATGTTGAGGCAGTTACGCCCATTCTTCCTGCAGAGTTGCTCGCAAGTCTTTGATAGTGGTTGATGGATGCTAACGTAATGCAACCCGTGTCCCTAGTGTATCCCAGACTTGGTCTATGGGATTCAAATCGGGAGAGCGAGCAGGCCACGGCATACGTGCAAATTCTTCCGTTTCCAAGAAAAGTACGAAATCATGGCCCGGAGCACCTCGCAACGACCCCACACAAGACCCCAAAATCTCATCATGATACCTGACAGCAGTTAATCCTTTCCGATTCAACCGTACATGTTTATGAAAAGGTTTTCGACACCATTAGGGACCCTCCTCGATATCGGTCTCTTTCCACAATGTTTGGGTACCGAAATTGTGTTCCACGTTCTCTCCAGATGCGAATGTGTCGAGAATCACTCTCCAGATCAAATCAGGACTCACCTGCGGAGAGAACCTTTGCCCACTGTCCGACCGCCCAGTTGGCATGTTGACGACTTCACTCTGCACGTTCCCTTCTGTAAAGACGCGTCAGAGGTACATATACAGCAGGTCTCCGATAATAAAGGCCGCTCTGCAGAAGCCTTCTGTACACAGTTTGCCTCGATGCAACACGCCCAGTGGGTGCTGCGAGGTCAGATGGCAGTTGCTGTGCAGTACTAAGGTGGCACCTTTGTCCCCTTACAGCCAAATAACGGTCGTCTCTTTCTGATGTCACACGTGTCGGCCCTGCTCTGGACTTCACGATACAGTTACGGTCTTTATGAACTATCGTCACATCCGAAGAACAACAACGATTCACGGTAAGCCATCACGCCACATCAGTTTGCAACTGTCTTGCATCCATTTTTCCTATGTTCCTCCACCGTAGAGTCTGGCAGGCGTCTTCACTGTGCCATACTGCACCGTCTATGTCTGTGTACGAAGCGATTGTGAATTTGGACTACCTGGCAAACACTATCCCGTTTCATAGGTGCCTTGACGTCACGTTGGCGTGGTTGTTCGGTGACAGGAATGCCATCTTCCGTGCAGAACACGACCGTACGGACATTTGATGATAGTTTGTATGATTATATCGTGAATTAGACACAGGACGGGGAAACGGTGGTTTGTTGCCTTAATTTTGGACACCAGTGTATCTTCGATAATGGTAAGGGTTTATATGGAGGATATTTTTGAAGAATCTACAAATCATGACAATAGCCAGTTACTACGTGACAGTTTTAATACATAATACTTTCAAAAAATCAGAACATAACACAAATAACAAAATACACTATAAACGCCAATGTCACCACTCAAATATGTAGTTGCAAATTTACACCTAAAAAGAAAGCCACTAAACTTGCATTGTAACAACTGACTTAGTGATGCTAAGTGAACGCGTGTTTTGAACAAAAGGACTGATTGTATGAAGTTAACATTTGTTTTGGCAACTGAACTGTGCATACATTCAGTGAAGGTTGCGAGAAATGTTTTGTGTTTGTAACGGAAATTCGATATACCGCATTCTATGAAATAAATTATATAAAATTCAAAAAATAGAGATGTCTGGAAATGTCTAATCTCTCTCCCAGAGTTTATACATATCGTATGTGTCAGAAATATTTTAAATTTCTTTCTCCTTGCTGACTGACACAACTTGCTGTATCGAAATCTGATATAAATTGCAGTATACGCAAATTCCTGTAAACCATTAGCGCCTCAGCCGTACGGCTGACACCCTTTTCGAGCTAAGTACATGTTTATCGCGTAGAGTATTTTCTTAAAAGACTGTTAACAAGTTCACATTGAAAGATGTAACGTTAGAGCCCATACAACAGGGACAATGTGAGCTTCAAAGATTCTGAAGTCTTTCTAACAGCCCTAAAGTCGATGGAGTCAGCGGAGGAACTTAGCCAGCGAGTGATATGCGACGTCATATTTAAGTGGCTCATTAAAACAGAGTGCCTTAACGGCCTAGCTCTGCTCAGCAAGCCACTACTTGAGCACAACGTGTGGGATTCTGTGTCGTCGCCATCATCCGGTCTTCTAGTAAAGTGGCTTGCAGAACTGAACTGTTATAAACTGCAAGAGAACCACGGATGTTGCTTGAACCAGAAACGTAACGACCACGTGCCGGCAGCACTGGCTGGCTTTCAATGTAATTTGTGGTTTTTGTACAGCTGTCTACCACATATGAAATGAGTTTAGGCTAAGGTTAATAATACGAATAAAAACTATGTGAAGCCCGAAACCTGCTGATTAAAAAACCAAAATGATCGTTGCCGTCCGTGTTACTCACACTCTTGATGTTCAACGGCTATACCTCCTGGAGGGGAAATAAATCAGCGATGTTAAAAATATATGGAGACGCCTCTCTAGGGTCAACATTTCAGACGCCGCACACATGCCTAGATATTAAATGGTAACTAACGTGCCGGGAGCCTTTTCTAGTTTCTAATAGAGTTTCAATACTTCAGATAGGCTACGGTGTCTTTTCAAATTTCTATGAGATATCTACGACATTAATGAAACATCTAGATAGTGTTCGTTAGAATATATCCACGAAAGTCATTACGTGTGGTTGTGAAGGATTTCTGCTCATGTTTTAGCGTCTTTCATCGTCAGCAGGGGAAACGTAGTTGCGAAATCGTAATTGAGCTATTCATTTCACATTCCTATGTTCAGAAGCTAAGATAAAATCCAATTTATTACTTATCTTCTTTCCATGGTAATCACTTTCGGATGACGTACTTTTGTCTTGCATCACAGCGAGAGCGCATACGCCCCTACAAACGATTAAATTTAAACTTGGTACATATCGGTTGAAACTCAATAGCACACAAGAAATCGCCACCAGGTACCAAAAACAGAACTTGACTGGTATAACCATAGCAGTGTCTCAGTGGTGCAGACTATGCCATAGCTTTTGCTGGTACGGAGAATCTTAGTGTCAGGACGACAAAAATTCACG
This sequence comes from Schistocerca cancellata, assembly GCF_023864275.1. Classification (NCBI taxonomy): domain Eukaryota; kingdom Metazoa; phylum Arthropoda; class Insecta; order Orthoptera; family Acrididae; genus Schistocerca; species Schistocerca cancellata. The sequence continues at coordinate 204,104,332 of NC_064629.1, read as the reverse complement.
CTCTATAGACAAGTCTTCTTCCTGAAGAGGAAATGCAAACGCGCATAATAGTTTTGCTTCCTTCAAGGATTACAAGGGGCAGTAAAATATTACACACGTTTTCGTAATTGAATTCCTATGGTCATGTGATAGTTGGACATTAGCATTAGCACGTACTGAGATTTAAGTAGCCGCATCAACACGAAATCTGCAGTAGTTTTTATGCTAGTATATAAACATCTGTATTATTACTATGTTTGTTGGAAAACATCCGATTTTATATGGAAGTTGAGTAAATTTAATCTGAAACCTATATTTTCCACATAGCACAGGATATGAACGCAAAATGAGATTATCCGACTGAAACCATACCTGTTACACACATGATGGATATAAGGGAAGCATTAATGGTCTATTGATGGAATCCTTATATTTTGAATCTCCAGCCACTATATACGCACCTAAAATATTATAGGAGCGCCACATCTTAGTCCACAGATGGCACTGATGAATTCTTCTATGGCGTAACACATAATGGCGAGCCACAATCCAAAGGAGAGATGAAATCTCAGCGAAGAAATTGGCAATGACATTATAATTCACCTATTTTCCAACGAACAGTTTCTGAACTTTCTTACGACATCTCTGTAGTTGGCAAACTGAAACTTGTAAAAAGTAACGATTTTGCTATGACTCGGAATTTTTAATTATTTAACCTTCCATAGCGCAATATTTGGTGGTTTCTTCCGCTTAAATTAAGTTCAGTGTACAGGTAGGATAATAAAGAGCTGCAAAAAACTACTTATTCGAACTATTTAAGACTCTTCGTTGAGATAGCTTTTTTGATATGCCCTTAACGTCTTGAAAGTTAGCATGAATTTTGTTTAAGAGATATCACCGTCATGTCTTGCAAAGACATATTTTGTCTGAAAATCTATTGTAAAAAATTCTAGAGTTTTCTTACATAATCTCTATGTGGCTAGATTAAATTTACTAATTATATTTCCTTTCTGTTTATTTTCAGGATGAATTTCATCCTTTCATCGAGGCACTGTTGCCTTTCGTCAAGTCTTTCTCCTACACGTGGTTCAACCTGCAGGCAGCGAAACGCAAATACTTCAAGAAACACGAGAAGCGTATGTCCTTAGAGGAAGAAAGGCGGTGCAAGGAAGAACTCCAGGTTAGTTGCATCGATATACATATACGTAAAATCAACAGCGTACAAAGCCCTTATAACAGTTTTTTTTTCTTCGAGTCCTAACTCTGTATGCATATCGTTGAAATGGTATCTCCTCTTGCACTCAATACAATGGTTAACACGCGACGCTTTCGGAAATGTCAACTGACAGGCATTTCACATTAATACTTTAGCTGAAACAGCATTGAAATTGTGGATGCGATTATTTTCAGATACAGTTTATAGCCGTTCCTCATTTGTACCAGAACATGTCACAAATTAATTTTCTTCGTGTCAAGAATTAAAAGACTGGATGTTTCATGATTTTTTACAATAATGATTTAGGCAATTCCTTCCTCGAGTAATTTTATAAAAGGTTGAATTACCTTAGGTAACTTCTGTCATATTCTCTTTTAACATCCTGCAGACCATATTTCGTATAAATTTAATAATAAGGCTGAAGTGTCTAACATTCGCTGAAAATACGCTGACTTAACGCTTGGTTCTAGTTTAAAAACAAACTTTTCATTGTTTTTCTGTCAAGAAAATTTCTCATAAATTATGAAATAAGAAATCAACAGTTCTGCCATTTTCTTTTCACTTGTCATTGAACATCACCATGTCTAGCGATGGCTGAAATTTAAAATCGTTTTAGTTTTGGAAATATTATGTAGCAACCTGTCTGACAAAGTCATTTTCCTACAAACAGTAGAGCCAATATCTTCGTAGTGCCTACCAATTACTACACGAAATACGTTCTCCAGTATTGAGTCAGGAAGGCAAGCACTCGAGGCCAGTTGACTGAGCTGTACTGACGAATATTTCATCCTAAGATTACACAATTTTTTTTCCGAAAGTCCTTAATAATGAACGTAAGTAGGTATATTTACTTCGAGGTGGTAAAGTGAATCACTCACACTCTCACATGCACACACACACACACACACACACACACACGGTAACATTTCCCGTTTACGTGACTACCCTAAGCATAGATGAAGACATCAGAGGTTCATGTTACAGCTATTTCTTTATGACTAGAACAATACCTCAATACGGAGCACAGTGCATATATGGAGAGAAGAAAATGCAGATCTATAACAAGACTATCTTATAGTTACTATTCGGGACAGATAGACATTGATCAACAAATATATTGTAGAATCCGTGGAATAGAGTGCTGGTACATCTCTAGGATGAAACACAGCCGCAACTCTTAGTGTGACCTACACAATAAGTCGCTGGAAGTGATTTGAGGTATCTCTCAGTAGGCTTCCTCACACAGTGCGTGTGACTTACCAGAATGTGGCTTGTACGTTCTGAGTTGGTAGTGGATTAAGCTACATATGCTCTCGAGAGTCATGATCCTGTTAGAATTTTCGGAAAGAGATATCGATTAAAATTTATCGAACTGTTCATCAGTCCATTCTGTACTGTTGTATGTGTAGACTATTTTACTATAAGGCTATGCCGCTTTTGGTAGGGGAAAGATTAACTACATGGGGTTTAATCTCCAATATTGACTCATCCCATATGTACATGCCTTCTGTACAAACTTAAGTGCCATGAAATCGCCAAAGGATATACCCTTAGTAAGACTCCTTGCACAGCACTCTGCTACCATTTGTGGCACAGAGTGCCGTCTCTACAGACCGGGAAGGCGTCCAACGCTCACTTTCTTGGCTAGTTGAGCGAATAGTAGCTGCTCCACGGTCTGCAAAGTCTGCAAAACGGGCGGGAGAGCGGTGTACTAACCACATACCCCCCCTCCCCACCATACATCCCCATACCGCATCCGCATGACGCGTCAAGGCAGAGGACAACACGGCAGCCGCTAGACATCCCTTGGGCCTTCAGGGCCTGGACGAGAAACTCGTTTTTTAATAAAAGAATTAAGAACAATTTGATGAGCATCGCCGTTTCAATCATAGCTGCTGTCTCAGCTGTTGTGTTATCACAGTCGCTCCATTGTCAGACTCACTGAAAGTCGCCACTGCCCTGTTCTCCGTACACAGTGTCATCTCAATGATCCCTCTGTGTTGCCCACACCGGGTTTACAAATATGTCCTATAAGAACGCGATCAATTTTCTTGTTCAATCTGAACGAACAGTCCATAATATGCTCACAGATTTCTGTATATTAAGTTTCACCTCTCCGAATTGATTATTGCGATCTCATTCTGGAAAGTAGTCCCTTTCTGACATGTTGTGAACCTGTTATTAGGTTTCATACGCATATCTTCAGTATAGCACCATCTATACATTAACATTATCAGTAACTGGCATAGCCTACACAGCGAATTATAAAAACTTTACAAAACTATTCCCATGCAAGCTATCATTGAATAATTGTTTTCGTTTCAGTGATTCATTCTGTCAGAGCGTTACGCTATGCATTCGTCTCTGTCAGTTTCATCAAACACGGATAAACTATATCGCTACAAATTTAAGAAACAGGAATTTTGGATCACGGTCATGGCTTATTTCTTGCCGAATCTATTGTGGACGTCTAATTGATTAGGCAATGTCATTGAAACAGATAAACAGGTTATTATTACGAATTCCTGGAAACAACGAAGAGCGGAGGTCATTTGCACAATAATTTCATAGCTCCGTCTCAGTCACACAGGGTCAAACGGTTTAGAGACATATCATTCGTTGCATCCGCTTTGTTTCGAAACATCTACTAACGAAACCGCAAGTAAAACCAAAAGGATGATCTTCTCAGTTACTCTTCAGGGCTAATATTGCTTGCTCCGTAGCTGGTAAAATATTTGCTAGCAAAAATTTAAATGGATGACTTCTGAACACATTTTCTGTTCCTTGTGTGCACGTGATTTAGTTCATAACCATTATTATTACGTTATTGTCATTTTATGAGTATCTGGCAAAAAGATTGTACCAGATTGTTAAAATTTAATTCCAGCTAATCACTGAGGTCCAGAGTAGTCTGTAAGTATCGTACGACCGTGAAGATCGGTAAATACGCAAATGCATTAATGCGGAATCAATTTACGCTGGAAAAAAATTGGTTCTAATTGAGGCCACCAGGTGCAAATATGGCGTTGTACACTGTTTGTATGACGGTATGACATCCACGCTGTCATCAGACAAGCCATACCGTCACTGAACAGTATGGCTATGCGAAGAGAGACCGCGCACTGTTAGTGAAGCTGTCTCATGTAAACGGCAGCAATTACAGTGCTGTACAGAGAGAGTATCGCCGACTTACAGGTCCGATGAGAGATCCAATGTCTTTAAATGGTTTAAAGAAGATGATAATTATATACGATAACACCGGTGAGCTTGGTGTGACGCATCCCATGATCAACAATACGGAAAGTTTTCGGTCTATGTCACACTGGTACCCGTACAGGACCCAAGGGGTGTAGCAACTGAAACCTCATGATCAGCAGCAACCTTCTGAATTTGCCCTTCGATATTTGGCACGGATCGATGTTGATGGCACGTGGCCGGGCAATATTCTATGGAGTGACGAGGCACATTTTACACTACAGGACCCAGTGAATACACAGAACTGCACAATTTGGGATACTGTTAAACCGCGTGTTGTGCACGAAGAGCTGTTACAAGCTCCGTATGTGACTGTGTGCTGTGTATTCACAAGCACCGTTATTCTCTATCCGTACTTCTTTGAGGAAAATACACCCAGATGGCCTGTCAGCTGTAACGTGACTTCTGCACGTTATCGGCACTTCCTTGTACAGCATGTGATTCCTGCTTTGGAAGAGTGCAACTGTATGGAAACCACCGTTTTCACACAAAATGGGCCAACACCTCTTGTCGCTCACCCAGTGAAAAATCTGCTTAATTAAACCGTTCACGAACGTGTTGTCTCTAGAGGTTTTCCAAATGCATAGCCTGCAAGATCACCTGATCTGAATCCATGTGACTTTTGACTCTGGGGATATCTAAACGAACGCGTATAACAGTGAAACGTTCGGTCTGTAGCTTATCTGAAGCTCAGTATACAGTAACAAGTTGCTCAGATTCCACAGGGACTGCCGTGAGCAACTGTTGATCACGTCGCTTTTCGGATGCAGCATTTCGTTGACATCTCCGGTGCTCACGCTGAACAAACTGTATAACTAGTGGTTAATAAAAAAATCAACATAATGACTCTCTCATTTGTTTGACGTTTCCTGCCTAGGTCCCGTTGTTAATTCATTACATATGGAAACATTTCTGTCAAGTCGGGAAACTACCTCAAATTGGCCTTCAAAAAACTTCCTCAGCAACAGCGCGCGTCCGCAGCTCGTGGTCGTGCGGTAGCGTTCTCGCTTCCCACGCCCGGGTTCCCGGGTTCGATTCCCGGCGGGGTCAGGGATTTTCTCTGCCTCGTGATGACTGGGTGTTGTGTGCTGTCCTTACGTTAGTTAGGTTTAAGTAGTTCTAAGTTCTAGGGGACTGATGACCATAGATGTTAATTCCCATAATGCTCAGAGCCATTTTTGAACAAACAGCGCGCGGGTCGCGCGAGATTTTCAATATTCTCGCGCAGACTGGTAATGCTGGAGAGAATAGGAATAGGACCTTTTCTGTAGGAAATTTAATTTAGTTTAATTTTTTACTGTGACAAGTTTCCGCTGAATGGAGCTACTTTCGTGTTATTCAAGAAAAACGTACACAAGTGATTAAATGTGTTCTATCTCGGAAACTATTCGGAATAGGGCAAATATCCAACTGATTTTTTTGTTCCGAGTCACTAACACTGTAACCCCTCAAAGCATGTATCTTTCCTTCATGACACATGCTGTATACAGAAAGATATACTAATCTTTTGTTTGTTTTTAACACAGTGATCGTCGGTTTACTAGGAGATAAACTCAACCTGAGGCTTTTTGTAACAAAAGGGAAACACGTTTTCACGATATCAGTTTTATTTCACACTTTAACTTGTCGCAATGGTAAAAACACACCATTCAGCTTTTTCCTCACGGCTGTATGAAATTAATGCACATACTGACTGCCAACTACTGACTGATCATTTGGTGCGTATTCAATTCTAAGGCGTGGATGTGACAATAGCATTCAGTAATTATTTTGCTTATACCACTGGCTATACAAGCATACCGTACTCTTTTCAATGAAATAAAATAAAATGTTGAAACTTTTGAGAGAAGGACGGCTATATGAAATTAATTGAAGTAAACTGCATAGAACGCGTGCACTTCACAGAGTGTGTTTATCAAAAACTCCATCTTATTTCTTGTTCATCTTACTTCTGTCCATACTCGTGCTGTTTCTAGCAAATGCTTTCAGTCTGCATTCGCAAGACAGCGTAAAAAACGTTCTGTATTTCAGCACTGCAGGAAAACTTTGAGTCGTGCCACCCCTCGCAGATCCATCGCATTTCTGTTTCGTCAATCAATGGACAACGTCCTTATGAAATGGAAGAGTTGGGTTTTTCTTCAAGAAAGAGCCGTCTAGTCACTTGCATAACTTTGATTCGGTCCTTACGGAGGGAAAACCATAAGTAATTAATTCATATCGTTGTTCACGACAATGCAAGCGAATTTATCGTGTGTTTCCTACACCATAGAGACGCGGCTCTGTTTACTTTTGCCATGAGTTTACATGCGTTGTGTACACAGTGTTTGGGCACTTCTCTGCATTCGCTTACGTGAATACTAATCTGGCTCCCATTAAGAAAGATATATACAAACTAAGTTCCTGCATGAACATTTACGTAAACGGCAAACGAATCTCACACTATGAAATGATGAAACACCCATAGAAATAATTATATCACCAGTGACAGTTTTTCATGACATCCTGGAGCTCTTACACTGCCTCCTGTTTGTCTTCATTTCTCCCATTTCTTTCCATAGAAACACTGAGATTCGGATTAAACGAAGATTCCTTTTTTAATTACATACTTGCGTCTGCTAGCGCGGTGATACCCTCCCCAGTATGGCTGAGTGTGCATCTGCGGTGTTGCTACGGCAGATTTGGTTGCTGCATGATATCCGCTGTGGCCTGTATCGTATACTTACAGCTTACAGGACACCAGCGACTTCACAGCCGATTGCATATCGATCCTCCTACATTATCTGGGACGAGGACAACTTCGACAAACTCAGGCTTACAGCGCTGTGCTCCTTAATAGCTTCGTAACTCCCACTGGTTTACTTCCTAATTCTGTCCATGGATACACAGCGGTTGAATATATAGTCTCAAATCTCACACAGAGTGAACGATTCAAATAATTTTTACGTTCTGTCGCTCTTAATGCTCATAAGGGACACCGTATGAAGGTAGACGTATACATGCATCCTCTTGAAGTCAACTGATAGGGTTAAACAGTATGCAAGTTATTTTTTAAACGAAGTTAGGAAATGCTGAGATACTGTTTGCTACGTAAAGTATCTTGCAAAAACGTTGTACCTCTAAGACTAAAGAAGTTAGAAATTAGTATTACCAGGTATTAGACTCAATCTGCATTTAGTACGATATTCAGAGGTCACTTGGGGTGGTCTATTGCCTGTTCTAATACGATGTAAAAGGGTTGGACAAAAATATGGAAACGTCGCAAGAAATGTATGCTTGAAAATAAATGCAGATTACAAGCCAAGCCCGCAGGTTGCGCTGCTATATCTGACCACCTATGCAATGTCCTCAATATGTTGACAGTGTCAGTAGTGTTTCTGTTTAGTTGTGAGTGCATTACGTCGGAGCTAGGTGAATTCGAACGTCGGCAAATTTTTGTTGACCGTATGGAAGTTGCTTCAGTAACGAAGGTAGCCGAAGTGTTTGCTTTTTCAAGATGGACCGTATCGAAGCTTTATTCCGCGTACAAGGAAGTCGGAAAAACGTTATCCGTTACGCCAAAACGCGGGCGAAAGTGTTGGTTGAGTGACCGTCACAGACGGCCATTGATGAGAACTGTGACATAAAATAAGAGGACGACAGCTGAAAAAGTCAGTGGGGAAATGAATGTTCACTCGCGAATCTGTCAGCACCAAACGAACGCGAAGCGAGCTCCATAAGGAGGTAATTGCAGTGTGAGTTGGAATACCAAAACAAAACGTAGCTGTTGCAAATGCCCGTAACACGAAAACCTGATGCCGAAGCCATACAATCTGGACTATGAATAAATAGAAGAATGACATTTGGCCGGATGAGTCTTGTTTCACACTGTTTCCAACTCCTGGCCGAATTTGTGTTCTAACTGTGAAATACGACGGGTGTTCGGTGAAGATCTGTGCAGTCAAATGTTCAAATGTGTGTGAAATCTTATGTGACTTAACTGCTAAGGTCATCAGTCCCTAAGCTTACACACTACTTAACCTAAATTATCCTAAGGACGAACACACACACCCATGCCCGAGGGAGGACTCGAACCTCCACCGGGACCACCCGCACAGTCTATGACTTCAGCGCCTTAGACCGATTTGTGCAGTCATATCGTGTTATTCCATGGGCCCCATCGTTCCTCTGCAATGTCACATTACTGTCAAGGATTATGTGACCATTTTAGCTCATCAGTTTCAACACGCGGTACAATGTTTGTTCCTCAGTGGTGATGCTGTGTACCAAGACAAGACCCCTCTTCACACAGCTCGCGTTGTCCAGGACTGATCTTGTGAGTACGAAGACTAATTTTCCCATGTTCCCTGCCCACTATAGTCACCTGAGCTCAATATTATGCAGTCTCAGCGGTCTACTGAAGAGAAAATGATCGCTACCCACCTCGATCATCTTTACCTTTGCTTCCTACTATGCTGTTGAAAGAATGGTATAAGATTCCCTCGAAAACAATAAAGGGTCTGTATTTAAACATTCCGAGATGACTGGCAGCTGTTTTGAATGCCAGCGGGTTTCCTACACCTTATTAGGCATGGTAATGTGTAACGTTTTTAATGTTTGCATGTTTTTGTCCAACCCCTGTACGATGTGTTGTAATAGTCACGTCGAATAACTAGAGTAATAATAATGACTTTCTCATATTCTTTCACAGGTAAAAGACCTGGATTTCTTGTGTTAGAGCTTTTACTTTTCCTCCTTCACTTTTAGTCCCACCGTTTCTAAGTCTTCGTTGAACTAGGAAGAAACAATACTCAGTCTGAATAAAAAATAATAGAATATGGAAACTGCCACCAGCGGTGTATTTAGACAGTATTTTACTACCTATAATTAAACTTAGTGTCAATTGACAAACTACAGAGTCTGCTCACTGGTTTACCCACTGTGCAGTGGTGCTAATTGAAGCTCGTTGTCTGCAGACGGCAATAAAAGGTATATGGACTGAGACGTATGCAGTATGAGTTTTAAGTATTTTCGGGTCATGGCCTACACATACCAAATTGCCTGCTTCCAGCATTATGTTGAAGTATACGCCGTTTAAGCGCAGTGTGTCTCTGAGGGAACAATGGCGAATTGTAGACCTATTTGAGTTACAGAATATCCACGACCACTTTGTATCTTATGCTATCGTATACCTAATCCGCAGATGAAATTAATAGAACTGTAAAATTTATACATAGCGTTCCATTCTTTCATTTACCTTATGAACAGGAGTAGTAACCGATTTTATCTTCCATCATTGTCCAAATGGAACTTTTGTCCAAGGTAAAGTGCTCAAATCCAAATAAAAAACAGGATCGTGCGCTCTGTTTTAAATAAGCTTGTCGTCGCAGGATGTTAAACTCTCATCTTTCTTCCATTTTTCACAATATCTCCCAACACCATCATGAATTTACAGACATAAACCCATTTCTCAACACTACGACAAGGCAGCTCTCTGTACCGTACTCTCATACTTGAAGGCCCTCCCCATCAGTCACTTTTCCTTCCAGAATTCTCTACCAAGCTTCTCCGTAGCATTCTTCAACACAACCATGCATATCCCAAGACGTTCTTCACTATATAGGAATCACCCAATCACTGACTGACTCACATCACCCTCAGACGCCAGCATCACCATCGATAAACATTCGTTTATCTGCAGAATCTTCTCAGATCTCATTAAGGTAAAGGTAAGGTTTCGCCCACTCCATTACTTACATACTTCTTCTTTTCTCCTTTTTAAATTTGCGTTATTCAGGTCTATCACTTACCCAGTTCACTACTTATACAGATGTCTCAGTCATTTTCTAAGGCGTGCTTTTCGTCTAACATTATATTTCATTATAGATTACCTCAGCTAGTGAGTAGAAGTTATCTTCTATAAATAGTGTTAAGTCTAATCTTTTCAGTTTCATTACACTTTCTTTTTTCTGTGAATTATTATATTGTACTGTTGTACTACTGGTGGCCTACTTGAGCCAATTTGAGGGATGATGAAGTGAAATAATAACAGAGGAAACCAGAACACTAATTTCAGAACTGGATACGTTGCATGAATACCTACCCTGCACAAGTGGCAAGTAAGATAATCATTAACTACTTATTTGAAAGGAATTTTTCGCCAAGGGCAATATTTTCTGCTGTTGCTATCACGTCCTGGTCGCGAGGAAATTACAAAAAATTTTATCTGAGTCTGCCTATCCGTCTTGTGCTTTTGTTTGTAAATTACTGTTTTCGTCATTAAGTATGCATAAAGGGAAAACCCGAAATCTTCTGGGCCGTTAGAACAGAGAAGCAGCTCTTGAACTAAATGTAAACATTTACGTGGTAAACAGTATCAAACATCGACGAGTGACTGATCCGTCGGCGTCAGTCCACTCGAATACAAGTGTCTGACGATCTAAGAATTTTTATGGTTCGGGTGTGAAAACTGTCCCCATCTTAATTCTTACACGACCAGTGTCGCTAATGCTCAGTAATTGTAGATATACATACGTTATCACGCGTAGTACCTGTAGCAGTTACGGTGTACCGTTAATGTGGAAGTGCAGAGTCGATACGTTTGATTCAGTGGTGGAATTACTACATTTCTGCAAGACATTCTAGTGTCAGCTACTGCGAAAAGCACGCCGGAAAGCAACAAAGCAAAATAATCGTAGCAGATGGCAATTCGAATTAGACGCTTGCGCAATTTTCGCGTCAAAGAATGCTGGTATGAGTGGGTGTGGTAAACTGTATAATGGAGGTGAACTGGTTTGAAAGCGTGCCCAAACTTCTGGACGACCTCGCGCAGTCACTCCGCTGGAACTGATCGGCTGCGAGGCTGATTGCTAATAAGATCCTGTATTTACATAATCATAGAATTTCAATTAAACTGAGATGCAGCAATGTATATATGTGCGAATGTGTGTGTGTGTGTGTGTGTGTGTGTGTGTGTGTGTGTGTGTGTGTGTGTGTGTGTGTGTGCGCCCCTAGACTCTTGTGCAGGAAACTTTCTTCTTTTAATACTACTATTTGTAGTATGAGCTCTTTCCGGTTTCTGGTGACATATATCCGTGTGATTAAATGCAGCAAATTTTTCCTTGTGGACGTTAATGGATACGGTACTTTACGAGAGAGTTTATGGCAGTCCGGAGCTTTTCCACTGCCGGAAATTACATAAGAAGAGTTGTTTCAACCTTGTATTTTAATTCCAACCACTTAATAACATGACTTGGGGACACAGCCTGCGTCACATTTACTCGGACTTTGGAAACTGAAACTGTTTGGACTACTGGTATACAAATGAAATCTTTAACCATAATCTGGCGGTCTGCTTTAGGTTCCTACACTTTTGAAGTCTGAATTTTTTTCTCAAGCAAATACATACAATCTAACACGTCTATATACGTACTCCATAAAACACAGTACTGTGTGTGAGTACACAGAGTATCACTAGCATCTACCATAAGCGGGTGGTACGCGGGTTGAGAGACCGAAAGCACCCTTCTGCATGGGTCCGAAGTTCTCGAACTTTGACTCATTGGTCTTTATGTGAGATATAAGTTAGATGAAGTAACGCGTTTCATGACTCGCTCTGGAAAGTAATATCTCGAATTTTTCTGCGTATGGTTCTCCGCAATGCTCCTCTTGCAGCTTCTGTTACTGCGGTTCACTGATCCTTGAAGCCTTTAGCTCTTGCACGAATATCCACAAAATCTTTCGTTAATCCAAGTTGGTAAATATCTCAGACAGTCTAACAATACAAAACAGTTAGTGGAGTGACGGTTTTCTAAGGGATCTCTTTCACACGTGAGTTATATTTCCTCGACATTTTTGCAATATATTTGTCTGAGTTTCCTGACAGATAGATTTATGTGGTCAATCAGCCTTAAATCAGTCGGGAAAGATACCCTGAGGTACTTCATGCTTGTACTTCATTCTAATGACCGATCGTCGACCGTGCAGTCGAAGGGGAGGAGGAAATTGTATAAAACTCCACGGGTTAGGAGCAAATATGAGGTTTTTTCAGTGATTAGAAAATTGAATAAGATTTACAAAGAAATTGGGAATATGAGCCCACCTGTCTACATGACATTACACCCCCTCTGGTCAGGATGCATGCACTGGTCGGCTGGGGAGGGTGTCACAATGGCGTTCAACACTAATGGCCATTAAAATTGCTACACCAAGAAGAAATGCAAATGATAAACGGGTATTCATTGGACAAATATATTATGCTAGAACTGACATGTGATTACATTTTCACGCAATTTGGGTGCACAGATCCTGAGAAATCAGTACCCAGAACAACCACCTCTGGCCGTAATAACGGCCTTGATACGCCTGGGCGTGTACCGGTACAGCTGCCCATGCAGCTTCAACACGATACCACAGTTCAACAAGAGTAGTGACTGGCGTACTGTGACGAGCCAGTTGCTCGGCTACCATTGACCAGACGTTTTCAATTGGTGAGAGATCTGAAGAATGTGCTGGCCAGGGCAGCACTCGAACATTTTCTGCATCCAAAAAGACCCGTACAGGACCTGCAACATGCGGTCGTGCATTACCCTGATGAAATGTAGGGTTTCGCAGGGATCGAATGAAGGGTAGAGCCAGGGGTCGTAACACATCTGAAATGTAACGTCCACTGTTCAAAGTGCCGTCAATGCGAACAAGAGGTGACCGAGACGTGTAACCAATAGCACCCCATACCATCACGCCGGGTGACACGCCAGTACGGCGATGACGAATACACGCTTCCAATGTGCGTTCACCACGATGTCGCCAAACACGGATGCGACCATTATGATGCTGTAAACAGAATTTGGATTCATCCGAAAAAATGACGTTTTGCCATTCGTGCACCCAGGTTCGACGTTGAATACACTATCGCAGGCGCTCCTGTCTGTGATGCAGCGTCAAGGGTAACCGCAGCCACGTTCTCCGAGCTGATAGTCCATGCTGCTGCAGATGTCTTCGAACTGTTCGTACAGATGGTTGTTGTCTTGCAAACGTCTCCATCTATTGACTCAGGGATCGAGACGTGACTGCACGATCCGATACAACCATGCGGATAAGATGCCTGTCATCTCGACTGCTAGTGATACGAGGCCGTTGGGATCCAGCACAGCGTTCCGTATTACCCTCCCGAACCCACCGATTCCATATTCTGCTAATAGTCATTGGATCGCGACCAACGCGAGCAGTAATGTCGCGATACGATAAACCGCAATCGCGATAGGCAACAATCCGACTTTTATCAAAGTCGGAAACGTGATGATACGCATTTCTCCTCCTTACACGAGGCATCACAACAACGTTTCACGAGACAACGCCGATCAACTGCTCTTTGTGTATGAGAAATCGGTTGGAAAATTTCTTCATGTCAGCACGTTGTAGGTGTCGCCACCGGCGCCAGCCTTGTGTGAATGCTCTGAAAAGCTAATCATTTGCATATCACAGCATCTTCTTCCTGTCGGTTAAATTTCGCGTCTGTAGCACGTCATCTTCGTGGTGTAGCAATTTTAATGGCCAGTAGTGTATTCACTACAGAAGTGAGCTGGCCCATAATTGTTGTAACTGGTCGTCGATAGCATGAATACTGGAATTAGGACCAAGTTGCCATCAGAGCTGGTCTCATGCATGTTCTATTGGGGACAAATATAGGGATAATGTGAGCCATGTGAGAACTTCAACATCACTAAGACAGTTCACAGATTCACGTTTCATGCGTGGATGAGCATTGACCTGTTCAAAACTCGGACCACGATACTCTCACGTGACAAGTAACACATGAAGAGGCAGCATGTCCGGAACATACCGTTGCGCCGACAGGGCTCCCTCAATCACAACAAACCATGACCTGAAGTCATACCTGATGTCTTCCCGCACCATGACGCGAGGAGTAAGAACGCTGTGTACTTTCCAAATACTGGAGGAATGGGACTTCTTCCCAGGTCGCCACCATATTCGCTGACGATGGCCATCCGTGGTGGTGCAGAAACGCAACACATCACTGAACACAGTGTGATGTCATTCATGTTGCATTATCATCACCACTGTTGGGAAGTACAAGTCCCGCTATAAATACTACACTCTCGTAGCCGGTGACATGAACTGGCAGACGCCGACTAGAATAGTGACTGGGACTGAGACTACGACTGAGCCCTCCGTTCAGCGCGTTCAGCGGCGGCGATCTAAATACTTGTGGTCGAGAGGGCGTTGGCGGCACGTTGCTTTTAGGTCTGTCTTTGGACTCTCTCCTGATAGGCGCTCTTGATCCAGCGCCTCCTATCGATCTTATTGCTACGTCTTTGTCGACTGGTGTGCTGGCGACAGCTTATGCTGGCATAATTCATTAGGAGTCCATGTCTCCCAGTCAAGGCGCAACTCCACACACAGTCATTTGTGTTGTGATATTAACGGTAGCCTATGCAAAGGACAGTAATTTTGGCTGCTCCTAGTCTCAGACCAAGATGGCACAGAATGTTTCAGGGAGTCCATTACTTGTTTCCGATAGCACGCACCGATATGAAGGGATACCAATGTGCTTGATGCACAATAAGATGATTATCGCTTGTGATGGTCAGGCATTGTCGACCGAAGCACTGACGACGAATATGTCTGCCCTACGTTCCAGTGCAGTCTAACATAGGGGCACTGTCACATTAGCCGGCCGGAGTGGCCGAGCAGTTAAAGGCGTTACAGTCTGGAACCGCGCGACCGCTACGGTCGCAGGTTCGAATCCTGCCTCGGGCATGGATGTGTGTGATGTCCTTAGGTTAGTTAGGTTTAAGTAGTTCTAAGTTCTAGGGGACTTATGACCACAGCAGTTGAGTCCCATAGCGCTCAGAGCCATTTTTGAACCACTGTCACATTGAAATACCCCACAAATTTGAATATTGCATGATTCGACCAACTGGCCAAATCGAGATCCATAATGAGGCTCCTTTCGATTTCTGTCAGGCGCTGAAACGCTGTATCACATAAGTACGCGACATCTCCGTGTCCTTCACAGTGATTACTCCAAATCTCACGCTCTTCAAGCCCGTTATTTTTCCTTCCAGGAGTGTAGATAACATTGAACGCGAGGAACAGTAATGAACTCTGGTGGCCGTTCTACCCGTCACAGAGAATTGCAAATCTAATTATTTACATATCCACCGTTGGTGTTTTCATGTACGAAGTTAAAAATGGTTCAAATGGCTCTGAGCACTATGGGGCTTAACATCTATGGTCATCAGTCCCCTAGAACTTAGAACTACTTAAACCTAACTAACCTAAGGACATCACACACATCCATGCCCGAGGCAGGATTCGAACCTGCGACCGTAGCAGTCGCGCGGCTCCGGACTGAGCGCCTAGAACCGCTAGGCCACCGCGGCCGGCTGTACGAAGTTACAGTGATATCTGACCATCTACTCTGGGTGCTTAACTTTTTTGCTAAGCAGTGTGTATGTCGAGGTTCAGCTGCCTATCTTTATATCGGTTACTGATAATCTGTAATTCTCTCTAGCATTTCGTAAGAAGTTTCTAACGGCATCAGCTCCTTTAGCATGTCTACATAGTCTGCAAACGGCCTCATAGCTACTGTCTACTAGCCATGACAGAGTGAGGCGCATAAGACAGGCCACACAAATACACTTAAGCGCAAAAGAAACTGGTATAGGCATGCGTATTCGAATACAGAGAGATGTAAACGGGCAGAATACGGTTGTGCGGTCGGAAACGCCTATATAAGACAATTGTCTGGCGCAGTCGTTAGATCTGTTACTGCTGTTACAATGGCAGGTTACCAAGATTTGAGTGAGTTTGAACGTGGTGTTATAGTTGGCGCACGAGTTATGGGACACAGCATCCCCGAGGTAGCAATGGTGTAGGTATTTTCCCCTACGATCATTTCATGAGTGTACCGCGAATATCAGGAATCCGATAAAACATCAAAACTCCGACATCGCTGTGGCCGGAAAAATATCCAGCAAAACGGGACCAACGACGATTGAAGAGAAGACAGAAGTGTAACCCTTCCGCAAATTGCTGCAGCTTTCAATGCTGGTACATCAACAAGTGTCAGCGTGCAAACCATTCAACGAAACATCATCGACATGGGCTTTCGTAGCCGAAGGCCGCTCGTGCACCCTTGATGACTGCACGACCTAAAGCTTTACGCCTCGCCTGGGCCCGTCAACACCGACACTGAACTGTTGATGACTGGAAACATGTTGCCTGCTGGGACGAGTATCATTTCAAATTGTACCGAAAGGATGGACGTGTACGGGTATGGAGACAACCTCATGAATCCGTGGACCCTGCATGTCAGCAGGGGACTGTTCAAGCTGGTAGAGGCTCTGTAATGGTATGGGGCCTTTGCAGTTGGAGTGATATGGGACCCCTGACACGTCTACATACAACTCTGACAGGTGACAAGTAAGTAAGAACCCTGTCTGATCACCTGCATCCGTTCATGTCCCTTTGTGCATTCCGACGGACTTCGGCAATTCCAGCAGGACAGTGCGACACTCCACAAGTCAATACTTACCACAGAGTGACTCCAGAAACACTCTTCTGAGTTTAAACACTTCCGCTGGCCACCAGACTACCCAGACAGAAGAGATCTCCACTCCCTCGTACTCTTACATACTTATGGACAGCCCTGCAGGATTCATGGTGTCAGTTCCCTCCAGAACTACTTCAGATGTTAGTCGAGACTATGCCACGTCGTGCTGCGGCACTTTTGCGTGCTCGCGGGAGCCCTACACGATATTAAGCAGGTGTACCAATTTCTTTGGCTCTTCAGTGTAAATGCAGCTGAAGGACTCTTTCATATTCCATGAAACATAGTAGTTGGTGTTCCCTGGTCTATCGGAAGATGGATATACAGAGATACTGAATTTTGTTCTCAAGGATGTCTTCAGTTACATCTCACATCTGTTCGATTATTCCGCATACACTTTGTTTACTTACTAGGTGACGGCGCGTAACCATACCGAGGGCTACTTGGAAGCCAAAGGACACTGGATCAACCTGAACTCCGCTACGTGTTGTCCTTTGGAACTCATCAACGAATACAGTAGTTTCACACGCTCGGTGCTTGTAGAGACCATATTGATTCCAGCAGTGGAGTTATTCAGTCTCCAGCAAGGCGCCATACGTTAGAACAAAATAGGCTTCATATTTCATCAGTATATTGACGTCAGAGTGATAGGTAAATAGTTCTGCGCCTGCGCCCTACACCTACCAGTCTCTTTTTTTCAGTTACGAGGAACACTTCGTAGCTCCAGAGACTTACGATAATTCTTTGCTGTAAGAGGACCTATTTCCTCTGCAAATATTATATGCATCCTGTGACGTCGAATGGTCTTTCCTCTATCAAATGACTTGAACCAATTTTCAACTACGCGCTCTTGTATTTGTATATACGTAATTTTTCAATGTGTGTGACAGTTGGAAACTGGAACTAATTTGTCACAACGTGTGAAGCTATTTTCGAAGACAAAATTTAGTAATTCTGCCTTCATTTCATCATTTTCGATTTGGTGCAGCCGTGATGAAGGAACATTTGGACAATTAGTTTCCTTCCCCAGCTTGATTTTACGTAGGGCCATAACATTTTAGAGTTGTTTGACAAGTCGTCAAATAAGAATTTGTTGAAGGGTTCCTTACATTATTTTTGAATTCATTCAGCTGCAGTTTGTCAGTTACTATGTAGCTCTCTCAGCTTCCATAGTAACTTTCTAATACTGTAGTTAAACCCAGATGGGTTCTTCCCATACTCACTGTCATTCTTGGTACAATTTCTCTTGCATAGAGCCGTCTCTAATGACTTCGATGTTGACGGGACGTTGAACCCTATACTCCCTACCTTCCTTCTTGCACATGGCCTGGAATGCGCCAGAATTGTGCCAGAGGTTCTCCGCACTCACCTCTCCAGAACTCAATTTTTGCGACTGGTATATGAGGTTGTTTCTTGTCATTTTCTTGACGCGTTTGTTAAGTAGAAGTATCTTAAAATCCTAGACAAAGGAGTGTTTAATAGCTCGTGGGCTTGGAGGCCTTTAAGAAATGTTGATCCCTATCAGTATGTACAGTTATACAGGAATCGTCAGGCGCATTATCTCTGTTGTTTCGACAGATGTTTGCATTCTCTATTTGTAATCGCCCTTGCAGGCCTGTTTCGTTTGACTGTATCCACTGTGGCAGTCTTTACAAGCGTAGTTTTTTGGTTTGCGTCTTGCATTTCGACACTTTGAAGAAGCTCGAAACTTCAGCTTTCTGTTCAGCACAGCACCTTTCGATAGCCTCTCACGATTCTATAGATTCCATAGAATTTTTTTCTCGTTTCCTGCTCGTACTAGAATGCAACACATATGTCGAAGAAGACATGTCGAATACTGTCGATATATGGGTTATTATGCTATACGACAAAAGAAACTGCTTGAAATGGTTCGTGGAGGTCAACTAGATGATAGGCAGACCATAATAATTTGAAGTGAATGCATAGTTGCGGAGTTCGTACAAATGGCACCTTCGTCATTAAGTTCGGATACAAAGATACATGATAAGTCTGAGAGTCTCTAGATACTAATTGATAAGGGAATTTAGCCTCGTCGTTAACGTCAGTGAAACCAGGCTTATGGTGGCCAGTCGTGAATCCTATACTAGTCTACAATTAAGACTTGACAACGACTGAGTACAGATTTGACTTTTTCACGGCATTATAATGGTTTATCTAAATTATTAATCGGGAAATAAATCCCAAATTCACTCGTCGAAAGAAGGCATGGCCTTACGTTCATCCTCCAGGCCTTGAAATACAACTACACAACCGAACGCGGTACGTATCCTGCAGAGACTTACCGGCCAATACGTAAGTGCACAAGTCGGCTAGACGAAGTGGAGCACTATTAAAGGAGTAAGATTTCTGCAAACTGCTTGTTTTGAGCTTGCCTCTCAGCACATAAGAATCAACGGATTAAGATAATCCAGATGTAGAAGGTTGAGGACAGGGAACAGATGACGTGATTGGTGGACATGGGTGAAGTTGAAACACAAAAAATTCAAATTGTCTTTTCAGAAAGACCGAAACAGTGTGTGTGTGTGTGTGTGTGTGTGTGTGTGTGTGTGTGTGTAGGGGAGTAACTCATACCAGTGATGGAATTTTTCAGTAAACTGAATCTAGTACTCTAAAAAGAACATATAAACTGAATCAAGTACTCTAAGAAGAATATATGTTCGCTGTCGAAACTGTATTGATTATGGAATGAACAAAGAGTGTTCGCTTAAGACCCCAATGTTGAGCACACTAAACTTTTACCACTTGATATGTGGCTGCCTGAGAAAACTGTTTTGGAGTTATATTCTTAGCGAACCTCACCAGCCTTAAATAGCAATTTTTAAGCACTTTCCCCCACTGTTTCATATTACATTAGGTGATATAGTCTCTCATTTCCTTTTCTGCACAGAGTTGATAAATCTTCGGTAAACCTTTGTCAACAGTGCAGACCTTGAGGACTCGGAGACCGCTCAACGGAAAATTATTCCTTTTTCTCTTGCGTATGTCCGGTAAAAACAATCGTGAGTAAACCAAGAAGCTAATTAGGATAGGGCAACAGAAAAACAGTTCGTTTACTGTGATATGATAAAGCAATGAAAAATGAAAATCAAGATTATGAATACAATACTACTAGTTTAATCTCAGCTGACGATACTTATAAAGTTGGCAGCCGTGTTTTTTAGTAGTTATCCATTGAGAAGCTAAAAATTGCAATGGTGACCACGAGTGTGGAACATGCAGTATTGCTATGTTGTATAGGCAATTCTTTTTAATATACTGGTTTGGCCTACTAAAGGCCACATGAAATAACTTATTTTTCTTTCGGTTTTCCTTTCTTTCTTTCCAGCAGTTTTTCGTTCTTCCCCTATGTTTTTCTCTTATTTCATGTATCTATATTGCACCTATCTTTTTCTTTGTTTTCTCCTGGAAGCCCTTGAAGCTTTTTACTTTTGCTTTTAACTTTTCTCTTTCTCCTATTTCTTCCATCGTTATTCCCATTTTCCTCAGGTCTTTTTTAAATACTTTTATCCACGTCACTGCTGTCTCTGGGTTTCTGTCCAATTATTTAAAAATTCTTTTTGTTATACTTTTTTGATCTAACCTTTCCAGGTGTCAATAGAATATAACTCTTCTCTTGGTCATTGTGTCTAATTTTCGCCCTATTTTATCATAAACTCATTTTATTACTTCTTTATTTCCCTTCCCATTATGCAGTTCTTTTTATTTTATCGGACAGCTAAGCTAAAAAGCCGTTGATGACATCACGTAGGCTCTTCGCACAAATTTTGGATAGTATAAAAATATATATCTTAAAAAGATGAAAGTATGAAATATCTGTACGAAAGAAACCCGGAAGAGATGTCAGTCAGCCTCGTTACAAGTTTATCCGGAAATTCTGGACAGGAGATAAATTTTAGCACAAATGCAGATGTACCATCAGTGGACTGCGGGCAGCGGCAACGAACCACAGCACCCTCGATGGCCGATCGCCGATCGCACACCGCATCAAGATGGTTAGTTAACCTGCTGCCCGCCAACCGCAGAGAGACCAGAAAACCTCCGGTAGCCATTAAATCGTGGAATTTCGACAGATGTCCAACTGAACTTTTCCCCTCCGTGGTGTGTGAGCGGATAAATTTGTGGCACTATGAGAACCATTCCAAAATATTCCCGACGAGGTAGATCGACGAACAGAATTTCTGAATATTGTTTCCTGGCAACGTAAACAGAAAAGTCAATCTCTTTTTACTATTTTCATGTCACGACACCTTTTCTCCAAATAACAAACTTATTCGTGAACACAAAAGAAATTAAGATGATCCAAAATTAAGAGAGAAATACAAACAATTCGAGTAGTACCTACACTTATGTAATCCTTTTATCGAAAAAAGTAGAATGTATGGTCGTGATGCAAAATCACATTCGATCTCTGTTGCAGAAAACTGGACGTAATATTCAGTTTTATTCATCAACAGTGTTACTTCGATAAACAGGATGGAAGGAAAATCTTAACTGCTGATTGCTGGAAACAGCTGTCAGTAATGTTAAATATGACGGTATCTCGATAAATTCGGCTTCTCCGTCAAAGTATATAAGAAAGGAATAAAAAGTGGATTATTTACTGGCTTCATTTCAAGAGGCGATTCAGTTTCAAAAACTAGCATCTTTTTAATATGACTTATAGTGAGATTACATGACTAACACCGCTCAAAATTCACGTATTCAAAATTCCACTATTAAAAGTCACATATCCTTCCTTTGTACCCACGAGGACACCATATTTTATTGCCCTACATTATTTAATGCCTACTCCTAGGCTACCCCATCGTAGTGAATTCATAAATCGAATCACTCGGAAAATGTTAGGGCCCACAAAATTTCATAATCTAAAAACTACTGACGAATATATTATTCAGTAAACTCCACATTATGTAAATACCCTTTGACTGAAGCGTAGGTATATTTAACAAAATTCGTAGCAGATGGAAACTCACTACGGTGCTGCAGTATGATGCTGCTGCATTCCATTATCTTCTCATTGTGATATACAAACCAAAAGGAGCTCACAAAATCATAAAGATTACAAAAAAAACAGTTAAACTCTTACAATAACAGAGGCATTAAAATTTATCGCAAACTTCAATAGACTTCGTTGACATTAAGATCACATCTTCATTTCCCTCTCTCTTTATCCATTTTTATATTTTTCTGTCTTTCTGATCGCTATTTTACGAGCTACGATCCCTGTTGACGAATATTCAACGACTTTCCTTTGTTTCCCAGTCGTAAAGACGAAGTCAGACTCCAACTGCCGCAGTGAAGGTCAACAGGAACGTGCTTTGTACCTAGTATGGTAATTCCCTTGTTGTTAACAAACTTTATTTGATTGCTGCCTAGAAAAGATATTTGTGACTAATCATATCTCACACAAAAGCCATTATACCTTAACACTTTATCTTAAAAATAACGTAAGGAAACAGCGACAGACATCTCTAAAAGCGTAAAGCATTAATTTGTTGCATTTTCTGGCTGCAAATACATGACACTAATCAATATTTACATTACTAGCACTGTATGCACTGAAGCCCGATCTCTGGACGTGCATATGGCTCTTAATATGATGCATCTGACTTTAGAGAGAATTAAATTTCACCGTTCGTTGTTTCTACTGACTGAATCAGTTACTACAGGTGTTTTACTCGCGTATATTGATAGAGAATGTTTATTTTTGTGTGACACACTGTACGATGTCAGTTCTACAGCAGCTTGTGCATGCTGTAAAATGTGTGTGTGGTATATATTGATTTATGTGACATTGTTAATAAGTAAACGAAGAAACTTTTATTATACACGATCAATTGAGTGAAAACAGTGAAATGATGAAATTTAACTAGCCAAATTTTGCTGCAGGGCATCACGAATCGTGTTTGCTTGCGAGACACAGAGATGAACTAAACAGGAACTGCAAGCACGCACTATATGGGAGGCCTGGTGCACCGTCCAGCCTGATTTTGGTTTCTAAACAGTTTCAATCATTTGTACACACACACTCTCTCTCTCTCTCGTAGACCCTGGAACACAATACTCAGTTGAAATTTGAAACGCACAGAACCAAATATACGCGAGTGGTACACGTGACTTTCACTCCAGTCTCACGTTGAATCGACCAGATGGTGATTGGAAAGGAGTTCATCCACTTCATAAAATAGTGCTGAAAGTAAGATAATAAGCGGACTCAGTACGTGAGGGACATATAATAGCACAGAAGGTGATATTTGATGACACAGTTGCCTCAGAATCATACAGTGCGAGTCACAGAAAGTTTCAGACAACAGCAAGCAGCTCGACGCAGTGCTACTCACACGGGGTGGTCAGAAATAGTCTGTAAAGATTGTAAGGGTATTGCAGGTTAGGTTTCGCTGAGAAATAATTGTTAACAAAAAATTCTATACGTTTAACGTTTACGACTTTACTAGCATTGACGTTAGCCAATCACGTCGCAGATCGCGCAAGTTCAAACACTAGTACGGCTAAAATACGTTAATGAAAGGACATTCGTGGGTCCTTGAGTTACCTCTTGTACAAATGCTCATTAACATTTAAAATGTGCCTTTCCCGTAAGTGGCAAATTTAAACTACGTGAGCAAAAGCTGTGTTTGTTTGGTCTGAGGAGACCAAACGAAGAAGACTTTGGCGACGCTGTCTCTGGCAGGCTGCTTGAATTTGCGCGCGCAGAGGTCTCCTTGGCTAATTAAGTTGGAAACGGCACAAAGTATCGAAATTTTTTCTTAACAGTTATTTCCCAGTACAACCTAACCTTCAACATCCTTACAAGCGTTTCCAGCTGTTTCTGACCAACTGTTCACTTGAACTTGATATGAGACAATGAACAGTGATTGTTCGGAACCAGGAACGAAAAGATGCTAAACTTACGAGATAAATAGCATCTATTTTCTTAGACACAGAAGTTTATCAGACAGTTTTAAGAAAACTTTATTTAATTTTAAGTTCCACAGCGTCTCTCTGTAATTCATACACTTTCGAAAAGGATAATGGAAGAAAATTAAGGTTTAAAGTCTCGTCAAAGATTATGTCATTAGAGATAGCACAAACTCGCATTGAAAAAGGATGAGGAAGGAAATCGGCCGTGCCCTTTCCAGGGAATTATTTCAGCAATCGTTTTATACTATTTACGGTATATCATGGGAAAACTAAATCAAGGTGGTTGGACAAGATTTGAACCGCCGTCCTCCCGATTACGAATACAGTGTCTTGTCACTGCGTCACTTCACTCGCGGCAAACTTTCGACGATGAAATTCCAGTCATACATCTCTTGGCACTTTGAAGACGTATTCAACTCTGTTACATGGGTGTGGTTTTTCTTTTTATTTTCATTCTGATATGTACACTGATGAGGCAAAACATTGTGGCCACCGCTCACGTGGTGGAGCTGATAGCCACGCCACGCGGTAAGGAACGTACTTAGGCGGAGCAGAGACGAATGGGAATCATTCAAGAGACTGTACAGACCGCGAATGGGGAAGTCCACTGACATATGCGACTTCGACAAAGGACAAATTGTTATGGCCCGGCGCCTGGGAACAAGCATCTCGGAGACAACGAAGTTGATCGGCTCTTCGCTTGATACGAAACTGCTAAGGACGGTGAAACCAGAGTAGCTGGCAACATATTGGACGTCCACGCCTCACCAGAGGAGATCGGTGGCTTGCCTTCTCTGTAAATCAAGGCATACGGCGATCTGTGCAGATCTGACGAGAGAGTACAGTTAGGGTGAAGGCAAAAGTTTTTCGGAGCTCCCAGTTCAACGCAGCAGACGACCCTTACGGTTTTCCCTTGTTGACCCACCGACGTCGTTAGTCATGATCGCATTGGTCACGGGATCATCTAGATTTGCATGTGACTCAATGCAAACATGTAACTTTGTCTGATGAATCAAGTTTCTTGTTACAATAGTGTTTTGATACTCCGGCATGCAGGCGAACGCCTGCTCGGAACAGGCTCCGCACCACGAAAGTAGGGCGGTGGGGGCAGTATTATGCCATGGAGAACGTTCACCTGGGCTATGGTAGTAATTGAGTTGTGAACTACGTAAACATAATTGTGGTCTACCTACATCCTTTCATTTTTGATGACTTTCACGAAGGCGATGGTTTCTTCCAACAGTATAACTGGCCGTGTCACAAGGCCAGATTCGTACTACAGTGGTCTGAGAACCATAATAGTGAACTCACATTGATGTATTTACCACGAAATTCGCTTGATGGAAGACATCTGAGACGCAATCGCGTTTCATCTCCGCGCCCACTAACCTGCGGCCTGCAGTTTACGGGAATTGCATGACCTGTGCATAGACATTTGGTGCAGCATGCATCTGAAAACCTACCAAAGTCTTTTCGAGAACATGCCACGTATAATCTCTGTAGTATTGCGTTACAGTGGTGAACCAACACACTATTAAGTAGGTTTCATGTTTCAATTTTTCACATCTCCCTACACTGTGAAACATCCCCTCAGAAAACATTATGAATTACTGTGCTGATAAACTTCTTACGTTATTTGATTTTCAAACAGCTGAACGAAACTCAACGTACTCAGACAGTTTTCTCTTTAGTTATTCTGATCATCACTAAACTGACACACAATATTTTTAGCGTAACGCAATCTGACTTTCAATAATCCCTACAAAAGAATGGCCCTGACTAACAATAAACTATACCTTTCATGAATCACTTACCTTACAAAAATCTTCGTTACTCGAACTACTGCAATGCTGCGAGCGCCAATACTGCCAGCTAAATAGAAGATTCTAACTACTGAGGGCACTAACTACTGATAGGCATAGCTAGCAAATGCAAGATTTTGATAGAGAACAAACAATGTATTTACCTTAATACTGTTCAAAAGTCATAATATATAAATCAATTAATGACATCCAGTCTTACAAATTTCGTTTTTCTGACGGCCACACGTCCAGATCGTTCGCTCTCAAAACTCTGCCATCTCTCTTCCCACATCCACCACTGCTGCCGACTCACCTCCAACTACACAACGCTATGCGCTGTTCACATCCAGCTGCCCAACACTACAATAGCGACTATTCCAACAATGCCAACCAGCCACAGACTGCACACAGCAAAGTCAGTGATTTTCACACAGAGCGCTACGTGGCGTTACCAACATAAAAACCTACACAGCCTACTTACAACTGGTGTGCAATACTTAGAAACGAAAGTAACTTTCACATGATGTGTGACTGCTAAGCAACATAGCTTTATGAAACTGGGACCATACATAGAAAGAACTGCTACAGTATAGTACAGAAGGTAGCTGAAAGAAATACACATAAGAACATAAATGACATTTTGTTCAGAGACAATAATTACGCGGAAGTCATCGCGATTGGTGATGGTTCTTTGGACATTAGAAAGGGTGGGACTTGGTTCTTAATAAACTGTGTGATCACCACGGACGGCAATGAATGCTCTGCAACGTGCTGCCATGCTGGCCACAAGGTTGATAAGAAGTTGTCGTGGTAGGAGGTTTCCTTCCACCACCAGCGCAGATGACAGCTGCTGGGTGGTTGTTGGGGCAGGTGGACGCGCTGCAATACATCTCCTCAACGCATCCAACACGTGCTCAATGGGATTATGTCGTGGGAACGGGCAGGCCGCTCCATTCGTCGAAATTTCTCTCGTTCCAAGAGCTCCTTCAACGGCGCTGTTCCATGCAGCCTTGCGTTGTCTCCCATAATAACCAAGTAAGGGTCGAATGCACCCCTGAACCCTGAAAATACGCACATGGGGAAGCAACTGGTGAGCGTACTGTGTTCAAAGATTCAGAGGCCAGTGCGCCCATGCAACATCATGCCTACACCATAACACTTGGACCACTGAAACTATCATGTTCTTGGGTGCATAACATGTTCCCACTTCTCGCGACACGGGAGTTCGTCCAGCACTGTCGACCATGATCATTTTGATGGTCGTAGTGTTATGGTGTGGGGAGGCACAAAGTTGCATGGTCGTACTGACCTCCAAACCTTTGAACACGGAACGGACACCGGTCAATGTTATCATGTCACTGTACTCCTTCAACATGTGCTTCTTTCCAGGGCAGCATTCGGCCCTCGCTTCATACTTATGGACGAAAATGCGCTATCGCATCGAACGGCGCATGTGCAGGAGCTCTTGCAACGAGGGGATATTCGGCGAATGGACTTGGCCTGACCCCTAGCCGTTGTCAACCGCGCTGGGCAAGGAATAAAACGCCCTACCACAAGAACTCCTTATCAGCCTTGCGACCAGCATTGGAGCACCATTGCCGTCCGTGTAGGTAACGCATTCTGTTGTTGTTGTTGTGGTCTTCAGTCCAGAGACTGGTTTGATGCAGCTCTCCATGCTACTCTGTCCTGTACAAGCTTCTTCATCTCCCAGTACCTACTGCAACCTACATCCTTCTGAATCTGTTTAGTGTATTCATCTCTTGGTCTCCCTCTACGATTTTTACCCTCCACACTAAATTGGTGATCCCTTGATGCCTCAGAATATGCTCTACCAACCGATCCCATCTTCTAGTCAAACTGTGCCACAAATTGCTCTTCTCTCCAATTCTATTCAATACCACCTCGTTAGTTATGTGATCTACCCATCTAATCTTCAGCATTCTTCTGTAGCACCACACTTCGAAGGCTTCTATTCTCTTATTGTCTAAACTATTTATCGTCCACGTTTCACTTCCATACGTGGCTACACTCCATTAAATACTTTCAGAAACGACTTCCTGACACTTAAATCTATACTCGATGTTAACAAATTTCTCTTCTTCAGAAACGCTTTCCTTGCCAATGCCAGTCTACATTTTATATCCTCTCTACTCCGACCATCATCAGTTATTTTGCTCCCCAAATAGCAAAACTCA
Source organism: Schistocerca cancellata (assembly GCF_023864275.1). Taxonomy (NCBI): domain Eukaryota; kingdom Metazoa; phylum Arthropoda; class Insecta; order Orthoptera; family Acrididae; genus Schistocerca; species Schistocerca cancellata. The sequence goes on along the minus strand of NC_064629.1, from coordinate 204,076,393 downwards.
TTTACTACTTTAAGCATCTCATTTCCTAATCTAACTCCCGCAGCGTCACCCGATTTAATTTGACTACATTCCATTATCCTCGTTTTGCTTTTATTGATGCTTATCTTATATCCTCCTTTCAAGACACTGTCCATTCCGTTCAACTGTTCTTCCAGGCCCTTTGCTGTCTCTGACAGAATTACAATGTCATCGGCGAACCTCAAAGTTTTTATTTCTTCTCCATGGATTTTAATTCCTACTCCGAATTTTTCTTTTGTTTCCTTTACTGCTTGCTCAATATACAGATTGAATAACATCGAGGATAGGCTACAACCCTGTCTCACTCCCTTCACAACCACTGCTTCCCTTTCATGCCCCTCGACTCTTATAACTGCCTTATGGTTTCCGTACAAATTGTAAATAGCCTTTCGCTCCCTGTATTTTACCCCCACCACCTTCAGAATTTGAAAGAGAAGATTCTATCAAGAATCATTTCCTGCCTTTTGTAGTGACCAAGGAACCGTCATGAATCGCATGCTTCAGCGTCTTTGAATAAAAGTGTCGTTTCTGTCCGTCTCATTGCGTATCTCTTCCAGTTGCCGTCTGTGCTATACTGTAACTATTCATTCTATATATGGTCCAAGTTCCATCATTTTATGTTACGTGATTGTGACGTATCATGCGATAGGTACTGTCGCCTTTATGTTTTGCACACTAGTGCATATTTCGATACACACAAAACTCTTATTTATCCACGGCACTAAGGACAGACAGCTTAGCGATACGCAAAAGATAGTTCACCTAACACAGGTTACGGGATGTCAGGAAAATAACTACTACAGGCAAAGTATATGAAAACTAACTTTTGTCTCAATTCGAAATTGTATTGTAGTTGGGGAAGCGAATATGGAAGAGAAAGTCAGTAGTGTGGTTGAGCATTTGCGAAAACAGTATACCTTGAAGGTATATGCAACAGGGAAAATTTTGCTTATTCATTATTTTTCTTCTAGGAGCTTCAGTCCGGAACCACGCGGCTGCTACGGTCGCAGGTTCGAATCCTGCCTCGGGCATAGACGTGTGTGATGTCCTTGGGTTAGTTAGGTTTACGTAGTTCTAAGTCTATGAGACTGATGACCTCAGATGTTAAGTCCCATAGTGCTTAGAGCCATTTTTAAATTATTTTTCATTTATCGAGAAAATAGGCAAACGAGGTACTTTCAGTAGTAAATTATATTAAGTTTTCTTGATGGTGAAATAATTTACTGACGAAAGACACGCCCTTTGAAACAAATACATATGTGATTCGACGGACGATAGCACTTACAGCCTATAAGGGGGCTACGCGCTTTTCCTACTTAGAGGACGCCAACTGGGTCCGATTCTAATCCGCTAGCCAAGGAAACGGAAGCCTGGCACGTTCCCAGGCGAGGCGGCGTTTCTGGGTGGATTCCCATAGCCCTGCAATGAGGGCCTAGTCCGCTGCTCGCTTCCCATGCAGGTGCGTAGTTAACATATATATGTTAGATCGGAGGCGCCAAAACTACCTCTTCTGTTCTTTGGGTAATTTTAGAACGTATTGCAGGAAGTGAGGACAGCTAAGACATAATTCACTGAACCTGAAGTGCCCACCAAGGAAAGATGGAGCATCGAGTCCTAGAGAAATAATGTTATTTGGCAGAAACTGAAAACTGTCGAGAGAAAGATTGAGTCGAAATTAAGTGTTGACTGAGAGTGGCAAATACACAATTATTCTACGAGAAATAATCAATCTTCGTTGAGATATGTGAACTATAGAGGTTGGGACAGAGTGTGTGTGTGTGCTGGGGCATTGGGGATGGGGGGGATGGGGGGGGGGGAGGGATGGAATACTGAGGACTGAAGCTTGCCGGTGAACAGGGCTTTGTAATGACCATGATCATGAATGGGAAGTGGTACGATCTAGAACACATGAAGTAATTTGTTTCAATTATAGTAAATACCGTCAAAATGTTTTTCTACATTTTTATCGTTTTGTTTGATTCTCGAAATACACTCTCCTAGAGGTACTTAGTGTGACACAGAAGTAATCTTTGGATACTAAGGACATAAAATTAAAGTAGCCTTCATTTCTCTCTTGCTTCTCTTCTTGCATCTTTGTTTCCACTGTGTGTATTACTTCGTGCTAGTTACCGCGAAGTTTAGTATCACATAGTAAAATTGTTCACGAATATGAGTACCATGTTGTGGAAAGATAGATGGAACCCCTTATGCCAGGACTCGCAAGCCGAACTTTATTAACGCTGCTCAGTGGAGTCAATCAATACTGCTTCGAAAATGTGCAGGAGGATTATGTTTTATTACAATTTAGGAGTGTGCGTCTCCGATGAATAACATTAATAATCCTTATTCATCGTTTAAAATTTTAGAGAGCATTCTGTAACTGAAGCACAGCGATCGGTGTAAAATGCAAAAAATCTAACAAAAACAGTCTCGAACGCGTATTCAGGTTTTTTATTTGTTGGCAACCGGTTTCGGCCCTTTCCTCAGACAAACTTCAGGTTTTTTCCCACTGCAATACAGTAATAATTCATATTCATTATAGAGGGATGAGAATATGGCTAAACAAAATCTAAAATATAGGCTATAATAATTAAAAAGTACGATGTTGTACCCATTATGGCTGCTAATAGAGGCAAACGGAGCGAGATGCGAAGAAATAAGGTTCTCACTCATGAATAACGCAGCTTTAGTCGAGATTATATAGTGTAAACCCCGCCCATCGCCTACAGCATAACGTCATCGACGACCAGTTATGCGTGAGATATGCTACATTGATTGGTTTAGTCGAATTTATAAGAAAAATAGATACAGCAATAACTACATGAATTTCATACATAAAATTTGACGTGTCTAATCCTATTATAATTGATTTAAGTGAAAGTAACAAAATGAAAGGCATGCTGTAATCGCTATTGTGTGCTGGCTGCCCCCTGTGAACATTTGTATGCACTCGCTGCAGCAGAGACAGCAGGATTTGGTTGCTATGGCATGGCTTGCCAGTGTCGATGGTTGCACTGAAGCGAGGCCTACCACAGAGGCCGTGGCAGAGGACGGAGCGGTGACCACTGGAGGCCATACTGTGGCAGTTAGTCTTCGCTGCTACCGTCGAACAAAAGTGAAGCACTAAGATCGACTTCCAAGCCATCCGACATTCGCCGCCTTCTCAGCATTCCGCCCTCTGCCACGATATCCGTGGTGGGCCTCGCTGAAGTGCAAATTCAGCCATTGTTACAGGAACCAAACACAGTTGCAGCGAATACATACAAATGCCCACAGGGAGCAGTCTGCACACAACAGCGATTACAACATGACTGTCATTTTGTTTCTTTTACTTAAATTAATTGTGATAGGATTAGACACTTAAAGTTTTATGAATGTAATTTACAGTGTGACAATTATTCAGCTATATTAAAAAAACGCACACTAGTTACAAACTACGGCGTGCAAACGCTTTATTCAACATGTAAACGTCACTACAGATATTCGGATTTAGGTTATGACATGTTCGATATGCCTGCCATCATTGGCGATGATGTGGCGCAGACATAATTCGCTGAAGCGTCGGAGCGTCGATACCGTCGGTGACCTCCTGAATGGCTGTTTGTCGCTCAGTAATGGTTTTGGGGCTATAGCTGTACACCCTGTCTTTAATATAGCCCCACAAAAAGGAGTCGCATGTGTTTGGATCCGGAGAATATGGCGGCCAATCGAGGCCCATGCCAGTGGTCTCTTGCTACCCCAGAGCCAGAATGCGGTTCCCAAAATTTTCCTCCAGGACATCAAACACTCTCTTGCCTCGATATAGTCGAGCTCCATCTTGTCGAAATCAGGGTCACTTTGGATAATGGGGATGATATCATCTTCCAATACTTTGACGTACCATTCCGTAGTCACCGTGCCATCAAGGGATATCGCACCGATTATTCCGTGACTGGACCTTCCACGCCACACGGTCACCCGTTGAGGGTGAAGAGACTTCTGGATAGCGAAATGCGATTCTCAGTCCCCAAAATGCGCCAGTTTTGCTTATTGACGAACCCATCCAAATGAAAGTGGGCTTCGTCGCTAAACCAAACCATGCTAATTCCCATCATGCCTCGCATCCAACCGTGTAGTTTGAACTTCCTGACGCAAACCGTTCAAAAGTTATGACGATTCTATTTAATATAGTTCAGTATTTGTCAACCTGTATGTATCTATTGCTGTATCTATTTTTCTTTTAAATTCGACTAAACCAATCAATGTAGCATATCTTACGCATGATTGGTCATCAACGATATAATGCTGTAGGCGTTGGGCGAAGCTTGCAGTATATAATCCCGACCAAAGCTGCCTAATTTAGCAGTTACAATCTAACTTCTACGGATTTCGCTCCGTCTGCCACCAGCAGCAGCCATATTTGGTATAACATCGTACTTTTTAATTATTGTATCTTATATTTTAGATGTTATTTAGCCATATTTTCATCTCTCTATGATTAATATATGTTATTACTGTATTGCAGAAGGAAAAGCCTGAAGGTTGTCTGAGAAAAGGACCTAAACCGATTTCTAACAAATAAAAAAGTCTGAAAACGGGATCGAGACTGTTTGTATGTGATTTTTAGCTTATTTAACGTGCCGGGGTATCGGTACATGTATTTTAAATTTGAATAGCGTCATACGTAACAGCACAATGCATTTCTGCGGCTTGGCATCGTGCTACCGTTGAGGCTCTTGACGTCATTTTAGCTGTGTGACAGACATTAGCATTTCATCTTATTGCATTATGGGTTGATACATTATTACTCCAGTTAAAAAGCGATGTAAATCTCTACTCGTGTCCCATTGCGACTCAAATGGCACGATACCGACGACAAGGTCTCAATTAAGTCTCAATTAATGCAATTATCTACGCCAAGAAGAAAACATATAAGAAAGAAAATAAAGCATTAGACGCCACAAAGGAAGAAAACTCGCTAAACACCATATGCCTTCAGAGACAAAATCTAACGAAAAAGTACTGCAACGCATTTACAAGATAAGACTGTGTCGTTTTAGAATTACCCAAAGTGATCGGATGGGAAATGAATGTCTTAGAATAATTTTGACGCTGAAAATATAGCAACTTGATTTGTAGGCTGGCTAAAGAGAAAAGATTCGTTTGACACTTCCTGTGTTTTAGCAGTTCTAGCAAAAAATATTTAGAAATTAGTGTAATGGCCTGGTTTTCAGATCACTTCTTTATATTCGGTGTGCAACAATTTGGGGAAAGCTTAGATGTCATGAAGGCGTGCTCAAGTCCTATGATTTGTTGTACCTAATCCCTCTGTAGTCTATAATCTACTTACATTGGTCGTACCAGTAATTTAAGTGCGGAAACCACTCTCGGATCGCAAAACACAAGAAATCAAATTCCTAACGCCTGTCAGGCGTCTGGAGATATCTCCTGACTCCATATCTCCACGTCCAATAATCAGAATGAGTCGAAGCCCACGTTTTGCCGTTATTTTCTTCTTTGGTTTCATCTTTCCCTCAATTTTTCGATATCATGATTACATCACTTGAAAAAAAAGAAAGAGCTTCTTGCCACACTGCATAATGTAACACGCGCTGTATTTTCAAACAAATATTTTCGGAATTTCTGTAACTTATCTCACGTTTAGACTCTGAATGATATTTTAGCATTCATAGTACTTCTTTCAGTCATCTGGTGAAAGCTCTTTTCTTATATCTCTACGCCAGGCTGCCTAAAAATATTAAAATAATCTCTTCCAGAGACAATATGCACACTAAGGATCAGTATTTTCCAACTAAGAAAGCAAAAAATTTCCGTTGATATCCCGAAAAAACCAACGCCTTAATGAAAGCCATTAGCACCGTTGTATCAGAAGAGCAAGCAGTGTCCGAACTTTGACTGCTTTTTTCACTTTTCTTCCTTTTATCATGAAGTTGAATCTATACTTCGTCACCTTTCCCTTGCGATTTGAATATAAGACTAAATTCCCATGCCACCTCCGTCAATTTCAGTTTTCACTTTCCTACCCTGCCCGTTTGGTGAGGACTCGAAAGTCACTGGTGTATTCTTATTTCTTTTTACATTATTTTGGGGCTCTCTTTCCGATTCTGCTCATGTTTGCTCTCTTATGCCAACAAAATATTACAACCTTTTTTCTGGCAGATGTATGTTATTCATATACTATCCTGACTGTGCCATGTATTGTAAGTCCTCGGCCAATTGCCTCATCATTTATTTAGTTTTTTTTAGTTTCTTTCATTTAGTTTTAGTTGCGCTGTTTTCTTTTGCAAGCCGTCTTCTTATACAGACTCATCTTGTAAGTTAAATTCTGTCACTAATGAATTTAACTGTCACTCCTAGTTTGCTTTCCGTTCTTTTCTGTATCATTGGCTGCTGTGTTATGGACATCAGCATCATTTACTTGACACCTCATACAAAATACAATATTTTGTTTGTGCAGTTATCTTTCCTCACATTCGACATCACGCCGCATTGACATAGGTTTCATATCTCCATGCATTTTGAGTTTCTGAGCTAGAGATTTCTCTACTAATGTCACGGAGGGCTGCGATATATTTTTCTGAATCTGGAAAGCTGTTAACGTTGCAAGCCATTTATTGCATATATAATCTGAATATGAATTTGTACACGCAATATTCTCGGATCTTTTTTTATAGGGACAGAACGTCTTTCTTGCTCTGATAGTGAACACTGATTTTATTTTCATTTTGTAAATGGATGAGCGCTATTATCGTAAGTTCGAAATACCGTTTCTAGAAAGCATCTTCGAGTAAAATTTAGTCAACTGCGACAGACACTGCGGTGTTCTGTAATTCCTCGTCTCGCTACAAATAAAGCAACATGTTCCAGCTTGTTATATGACGGAGTTCCTTAGGCCGTTTTCGGCCAGCGAGTCTGATATTGTTGTCGCAGCGAGATGGTTTGCCACTAATTTAAGTAACAAACTGGGTGGCTTCTGTATCGATGCATACAGATTAGGCAGCTGTTTTATTAAGTTCGTCGTCAGCCTGTGTAGTTTCGTTGCCGCTCGATAGAAAGAAGCTAACTTCTCTGTCTCAGAAAAGAGAGAAAAGCGGTGCGTGAATCAAGGGGATATGCAATGGCAAAGACAGGCGTACTGCGTCGCTCATTGCTCAGACATCTGATACATGCTCCATGAATGATACATCTCGACGCATTCTTTCTTTTCATCTTACAGTAACTCGATCAAGCTGCGGGAAAATATTGTTGATATATTAGTAAAAATATTGAAAACAAAACGTGATGAAATTGTAAAATTTTCGTATATTCAGCTAAAATTTCGTGATTGTTTTCTTAGGACAAATTGCATTTAGATCGACAGATACCATTTTAAGCAATTGTACAATGCAATCTTGGCTAAGGTTCTCGTGAGTGTAGCGGAGAAGTGATTTTTTGAACTAAATACTGAGTTCAAAATATAAACGAACTTACTTCTTTAACAGATTCGTTGTTTAGAAGTCTCAATTTCCTATCTGATAAATCATTTGCTCATAGCAGATACAACAAACTCAGGGACGCAATCGTTCTTCCTATAATTGTAAACAAGTAATACAACATGAATCTGAGGTATCAGCGCTCTACTGGTGAAGAAGAAATCAAATGGTGATTGTTGATAACGGTGATAATGATTTGCTGTAGGGCGCTCAACATCTTAATGACTGACGAGGGATTTTTACTTCACCTTGGCTATGGAACATAGTCCCATTTTTAATAGTGAGAAATTAATAAATTTCAATGAAACACTAGTATTTTGCATTAACGGTTCGAAATGGGTTACGAAGGATTCATGGGATACGTGCATCTGCTGGTCTTGAAAAGTCGCTATTTCTCTCATAAAGCGAGGTGGCGTAGTGGTTAGCACACCGGACATGCATTCGGGAGGACGACGGTTCAATCCCGTGTCCGACCATCCTGATTTCCCTAAATGGCTTCAGGCAAACGACTTCCCTAATCCAATGAGACCGATGACTTTGCTGTTTGGTCCCCTCCCCCAAGCCAAACAACCAACCATTCCCTATTTGTCTCTAAAATTTCAGTGTCTGGGTACTGTTCCATGCAGAATTTCTATACCACATATAAGGCGTATCGGTGGAAATGGACTAGTAATGTGTAAATCTGTTAAACAGCATTTTTTATCTGCAGTAGGAAAGTAATGCAGGACGGTGTCAAATGCTTTACTGACATCAAGGAACACGGCGTCAATCTGAGCGCCGTTGTTCACTGCAGTGTGGATCTCATGGAGGAACAGAGCGAGCTGAGTTTTGCAGGATCTCTGTTTACGGAATCCATGTTGATTTTATAGAGGAGCTGTTCATTTTCCAAGAACGTCATTTTTTTTAGCATAAAACATATTCAATAACTCTGCAACAGATTGACGTCAACGATATAGGTCTATAATTGTGTGGATCTGTCTTACGGCCTTTCTTAAAAACGGTAATGACCTGCGCTTTTTTCCAGTCGTTAGGTATCTTTCGTTGCTTAAGCGATCTACGATAATTTACTACTAGAAGGTGAGAAAGTTCTTTCGCATAATCTTTATAGAATCTTATAGGTATCTCATCTGTTCCTGAAGCCTTTCCACTACTAAGCGATTGTAGCTGCTTTTCAGTTCCGCGATCGGTTATCTCAATATCTGCCATTTAGACGTTCGGACGACGATTGAAGGAAGGAACAGTGTTACGATCTTCCGCGGTGAAACGACTTCGGACGACCGAATTCAGTATTTCGGCCTTCTCTCTGTTATTTTCCGTTTCGGTGCCAGTGTAGTCGCTGAGAGACCGAATAGACGATTTTGACCCACTTACTGATTTCACATATGACCAAAAGCTCGTAGGGTTTTTACTCAGGTCGGTTGACAACGTCTTACTTTCGAAATCATTGAACGCTTCTCTCATTGCTCTCCTTACGTTCATTTTCGCTTCGTTCAGCTTCTGTCTGTCAGCTACGTTTTTACTTCTCTTGAATCTGAAATGAAGTAGTGCTCTTTGTTTACGTAGTGCTTTTCTAACACGGGTATTAAACCGTGGTGGATCTTTCCCATCCCTCCAAACCTTAGCCGGAACATACTTGTCTAGGGCACATTGTACGATGCATTTGAATTATTTCCATTTGTTCTCCACATCTTTGCCCTCATCACCGAATATTTGATGCTGACTGCTGAGATATTCTGAAATTTGTATCCTTCACCCTTTCTGAGCAAATATATCTTCCTACGTTCCTTAACATTCCTTGTAGCACCCGTCGTCATAGATGCTGTCACAGCCTTATGGCTCTGAGCACTATGGGACTTAACAGCTGTGGTCATCAGTCCCCTAGAACTTAGAACTACTTAAACCTAACTAACCTAAGGACATCACACACATCCATGCCCGAGGCAGGATTCGAACCTGCGACCGTAGCAGTCGCGCGGTTCCGGACTGCGCGCCTAGAACCACGAGACCACCGCGGCCGGCACAGCCTTATGATCACTGATACCTTCTTCTACGTTAACTGATTCGATAAGTTCAGGTCTGTTTGTTGCCAGAAGGTCTAAGACGTTACCCTCACGAGTTGGTTCTCTAACTGTCTGCTCAAGTTAATTTTCGGACAAGACATCCAGAATAATGCCAAACGATTGCCTGCCTCTGGCACCAGTTTTGATGGCATAACACTCCCAATCTATATGTGGCAAGTTGAAGTCACCACGTATTACAAGGGCATGATCAGAAAAATTACTAATGATATTCTTCAAGCTCTTTTTTTTTATGAGCACTATGGGACTTAACATCTGTGGCCATCAGTCCCCTAGAACTTAGAACTACTTAAACCAAACTAACCTAAGGACATCACACACATCCATGCCCGAGGCAGGATTCGAACCTGCGACCGTAGCGGTCACGCGGTTCCAGACTGAAGCGCCTAGAACCGCACGGTCACAACGGCCGGCTCTCTTCAAGCTCTGTCTGAAGCGCTCTACAACTACGGATCCTGACTCAAGTGGTCTATAAAAGCATCCGATCACCATTTTTGACCGTTCTTTAATACTCAGTTTCAGCCAGATAAATTCACATTCGGAATCCGCGATAACCTCGCTAGATTTTATCGAATTTTGTACTTAAACACGCCGCCACCATTGGCGACTAACCTATCCTTACGATAAACATTCCAGTCTGAACTTAGGATTTCGGTGTCATTGACGTCTGGCTTCAACCTGTTTTCTGTTCCCAATACTATCAGTGCATTATAACCTTCAATAAGCGATACTAATTCTGGAACCTTTCCTTGGATACTCCTGCAGTTTACTAAAATCATTTTAATCTTTTCTGTCTCTGATCCGCGAGGACCAAGATTCTCTGAGGTCGTTGTGGCGGATTTAAGAGGCAAATCGTGTTTGCTCCTAAGAGTGGGGTCCTCTAACCTAAAAAAGCCCCATGTGCACGCCACACGTACTCCGCTACCCTAGTAGCCGCTTCCTGCGTGTAGTGCACGCCTGACCTATTAAGGGCAACCCTACAATTCTGCACCCGATAGCGGAGGTCGAGAAATTCGCATCCAGTACCGTCGCAGGGCCGTCTGAGCCTCTGCTCCAAACCAGAGGACCGCGATCAGCCCTGGGTAAGATGCTACAAATAGACAGCTTAGCCTGTAGCCAGCGTGCGTTGCTAGTTACCTTCACCAAATCAGCCAGCTGCCGAAAGGAGCTGAGGATGGCCTCAGGAGCCAAACGGCAGGCGTCATTCGTGCCGACTTGTGCCACTACATGCAGCCGGTTGCACCCAGTGCGCTCGACAGCCGCCAGGGCCTCCACCACACCACGGATGCGACCTCCCGGCAAACATACCGAATGCACACTGGAATTCTTTCTCGCCTTGCCTGCTGTCTCCCTCAGGGACTCCATCACCTGTCTAATATTGGAGCTCCGAATGACTAGCATACCCACCCTCTGTACTTGTGGATTGGGCAGGAAAATCGATCGTTGGCCCAGCAGGAGAGGCATCCCGTGCTGGCTCAGAGTTATAATCAGTACTGGGAAGTACCTCGTACATGTTGCTAAGACGTAGGGAGCCAGCCGCAAGGCCTGCTCCCTCCTATCGAACAGAAATAAATTTCTCTACACGGAAAATTTACACTAGGAAGCCGCCCTACACAACGATATTCACAAGACTTACACAAAAACAAAACACTACAATTAATTTTCTAACCACTAGTCTACACAATAAAATACACACGCACAGTTCACTTCTTTGCAGAAGCACGTGAACAAAAAACAAAGACTAAATTAATTTACAGTTAATCACACAAGTGCTACTGCTGCTGCTCTGCTGAGCGTCCTCTCGGCTCAGCAGCTGCCGCTAATTGTGAATGTATGTGTTTCAATAGAATTTCTCCTATTTATGGAATAAATTAAATATTCCTGACATGAAACAATTCCTAGACCGGTAAGGAAAACATGCGTTCGTTTATTTCAAAGTATTTTGAGGTGAATGTGCTTGGTGCAGAACTGTCACCCACTTATTCGATGAGGGTTTCTCCGAAACTCATTAAATGATAATTGACTCACACAGTCCTTGGTTTATAAGAAAAATCAGGATGTATTTAACCATCCCCCCCCCTCAATAATTTTCTGATATACCTTCTGTATTTTCCCAGCATTTTATTTATATATTCCATGTTGACCACTGCCTTACTATTAGGGGTTTCGTTGAAATTCACATTTAATTTGTCTTGTAGTGTGGGGGTTACATCGCCATAAGAGGTGATGTAAGATTAGTCAGCAACCAGTGCCGTTTCACAAACAAAGCATGCCGCTCAAACATCAAGTCGTCTATATGAGTACAGCAGAGTAGTCACAGTGCTAAGGGATTTCTTGGGAATCATATTTCTAGGCAGTCTTCTCTATATTTGCATATTAATCCTCCCGAGCCCCGCGCACTGGAAGCTGCTAAAGCTTTTCCTTTTAGCCGAAGCTGAATGCTGCTACCGCACGATATTTTCTCGCTGTTTTTGAAGATTTATGTCATCTCATTTAAGGGGTTGCGCTCCCCAGGAACGCGCATATTACCTCCTCATACGTTTTTCACTCTAGCCGGACAAATACAAGGCTAATAGAGGAGCAGTGGCTTGAAACGACGCTGAAGGGTTCGTCATTATTCCTTCGTTAGACACTTTTCTGGACATGAAATTCAAACTCTTTTCCAGAAAGTATTTCTTAGAGTTTGAAGCTTCAGATGTTGTTACCACGTTCCACATTTGGCTACCTCAGCAGTAAAAAAAGACAGTGTAAACATTCCTTTTGAGACGCCACATCTCGTGCGACTTCATCATTTTGTTTGAAAGAATATTTATAAGTCCACCGCGTAACTATTTATACATTGTGTTAAGTAAGGTGCCATACCAACTTGTGGCCAATATGAAATTGAAGAAGGCAAATTTTGTAACAGCAGCAAAGAGCGGTGTCTTCACATGCGTAGCATTCGTATTAGTAATTTCCCACACTGTGGCAGCCTGTCAATGTCAAATTGGCAGTCCTGTTTCTTTCTAATTAATATACTCTAATGAAGCCATTTAAAGGTAGAATATTCTTACAATGAGCGGGAACTTGCTACTGCACCCACTATACGTCTGCAAATCAAGCAAAACACCATATTTGTTATTGTTGATATATTGATTTTATTTGAAAACTATTACACATCTTGTCCTAAAGTTGCCATTTCCCAGTAATGAATATACTGTGAGTCAACTATGAATTTTACTGCAGACCACTGTCTTATAGTACGATTCATAAATTTGTTCATGGACCTGTCTGAAAACACACTTCAGAAAAGCGATATCCGTTCGTGATTGATCACATCTTTCTCATTTATCTCTCTACACGAAATTTTCGGAAAATTTTGTGTGAAGACAAGCACGTAAAGTGCTACGATTTATCTCCATGTCTGATAGAGAAGAACTAGCTGAGATCGGACAGCCGGCCGAAGTGGCCGTGCGGTTCTAGGCGCTACAGCTGGATCCGCGCGACCGCTACGGTCGCAGGTTCGAATCCTGCCTCGGGCATGGATGTGTGTGATGTCCTTAGGTTAGTTGAGTTTAAGTAGTTCTAAGTTCTAGGGGACTGATGACCTCAGAAGTTAAGTCCCATAGTGCTCAGAGCCATTTGAGATAGGACTATTGACACCTGCTAAGAATATTGGTTGTTCTATGGACAGCAGCTATCCACTGACAATGTGACTACTACAGCGCTCCGCACATGTTTATATTTAGCATAACATTTAAACGGCTTGTATTTAAAACTGGCTGAAGCAACGTGCTCATTAAAACCCCTTACTTCTGTTAATTATTTCCCAGTTTCGCACTGGAAAGCGTTTGTTGGACGCGAAGTCACAAACGATAATGCACTCAGGTAGAAACTGAAAAATTTTATCTGTCGATTTGAATTCATACTGGCTGTCACAGTCCTTGGCGTGCTTTTGTAAGGTTGTATTACTTTTGATCTATGTACCAAAAGCTGTTACACACTGTGTGTTTTTGTTATTCATGTTTAACCAAAGACTTTCCTAAATTACATTACATTAATCGCACATGTGGGTTTGGAGGAAAGATGCCTGTAGGATTTGGAAAGAAGTCAAGGTTGTACGTTTTATTTAATTACAGTACAGCGATATTACTTAATTTTTTTAAAAATATTACAGTGCTAATAGAAACTAAACTATAGCCCAATACATTGATTTTAACAGTCTGAGGCCGTGCGGTTCTAGGCGCTACAGTCGGGAACCGCGCGACCGCTGCGGTCGCAGGTTCGAATCCTGCCTCGGGCATGGACATGTGTGATGTCCTTAGGTTAGTTAGGTTTAAGTAGTTCTACGTTCTAGGGGACTGATGACCTCAGAAGTTAAGTCCCATAGTGCTCAGAGCCATTAACAGTTTCAGGCCGGCAGCTGTGGCCGAGTGGTTCTAGGCGCTTCAATCCGGAACCGCGCTGCTGCTACGGTCGCAGGTTCGAATCCTGCCTCGGGCATAGATGTGTGTGATGTCCTTAGGTTAGTCAGGTTTAAGTAGTTCTAAGTCTAGGGGACTGATGACCTCAGATGTTAAGTCCCATAGTGCTTAGAGTCATTTGAACCATTTTTGAACAGTTTCAGTGAAAATACTCTTCAGTGGAGTATAGGAGTATCCAATAGTCATTATTTTAGGGTAGGAATCTAAAATTCTCCCATACTGCGACACATTTAGTTGACTCACTGGCGTATCCCAGCTCTGTTGGTGATGGTAGTGAGGCGTCTCTGGACGCGGAGATAGTCGGCTCCAATACTGACCGTGCAAGCAGTTTTCATCCACACTATTTGGCCCGTATGAGAGGAAGAGCTGGTGGCTTATGATTGCTGATCACGAAACTATGCGCGACTATCCAGTATATACCTTTCTATACCTGGACGACAGTCCGCGTTCCGCTATCGGAGAGGAGTGGACAGTATCAACTGGTTTTTCCTACTCGTTCCTTTCGTGCCATACCACAAAACAGAGTGATTTTAAGCAGCTGGGGCATATTGCAGGAGACCATTTCCGAGATGTGAATTGAATTCCGTTCACAGGCCGTAGGTACCGACTGACCGCCATGTCATCATCCTTCAGTGACGTCACTGGATGCGGTATGTAGGGGTAGGGGGTCAGCATACCACTAACCCAGCCGTTCTCAGTTTTTGTGAGCTGCAGCCACTAGTATTCGGTCAAGTAGCTGCCCAGTTGGCATCACGAGGATAAGTACATCCTATTCAGTTCTCCCACCAAGAAAAAATGCCTGGCAGTATCGGAATCGAACCCGGGTCCTCCGCATGCTAGACAGCCTACAGAGGCTGAGGAACAAATGTGGTCTCATGAATGTATGTATACAAAGTAGTGTCATAGTTTCCACCGCTAGATGCCATTTCATTAATATCACACAGCACATTCACGTCAGAATACAACAGTGACTTGGAGGATCGTCTCGTACCACTACAGGCACTTTTTTTTTTTTTTGCGCAGCTACGCCCCGCCTGTCAAGCGTCGTAAAAGACAACGATGCCAGAAAAGTACGTCAACAAATGAGGTCCAACAAACAGTACCGCTATCAACGTGAGGAACGCAAACGCTCTCTTGCAGGGAACTGCAGAGTGTTGTTCACTGAAATGTCCTTTTCGATGGACTTCATTGTATGAATGCAATGTTCTCCAGCATGGAGAGAATGTATTTCTGCCTTATCTTGTAAAATATCTTCTGGTGCAATTAGTCCCCACTGTTCAGAATCAGCCTTTGTACACTCACCGTACTGTGCAACCATACCTCAAAATCATACACGAAGTACAGATGGATACGAAGGGCGTTCAATATGTAATGCAACTCTTTTTTTTCTCGGCCAATTTCGGTTAAAAATGTTGAATTTGTCGTCGGTAGACTTACGCTCTACCATAACTACGCTTCGGTGGCTTAGGTACACTATATAAATGTTGTAGTAAATGGTAGGATTACCAGTGCAACATTGATAGTATTGGTAGGGAAAGAAACATTGATGACTGTATAATAGAGAAACTAGGAACAGACGACTTCTCTTTGTGTTTTGTTCGTTTTGCACTGTATTAGAAGTGCACATCATTCAGAGTTAGTCCACTGCATATTTTACATCCTTCCAGAATATAAATTTCGTTTTGTTGTTGTTGTTGTGGTCGTCAGTCCTGAGACTGGTTTGATGCAGCTCTCCATGCTACTCTATCCTGTGCAAGCTTCTTCATCTCCCAGTATCTACTGCAACCTACATCCTTCTGAATCTGCTTAGTGTATTCATCTCTTGGTCTCCCTCTACGATTTTTACCCTCCACACTGCCCTCCAATGCTAAATTTGTGATCCCTTGATGCCTCAAAACATGTCCTACCAACCGATCCCTTCTTCTAGTCAAGTTGTGCCACAAACTTCTCTTCTCCCCAATCCTATTCAATACCTCCTCATTAGTTACGTGATCTACCCACCTTATCTTCAGCATTCTTCTGTAGCACCACATTTCAAAAGCTTCTATTCTCTTCTTGTCCAAACTAGTTATCGTCCATGTTTCACTTCCATACATGGCTACACTCCATACAAATACTTTCAGAAACGACTTCCTGACACTTAAATCTATACTCGATGTTAACAAATTCCTCTTCTTGAGAAACGCTTTCCTTGCCATTGCCAGTCTACATTTTATATCCTCTCTACTGCGACCATCATCGGTTATTTTACTCCCCAAATAGCAAAACTCCTTTACTACTTTAAGTGTCTCATTTCCTAATCTAATTCCCTCAGCATCACCCGACTTAATTTGACTACATTCCATTATCCTCGTTTTGCTTTTGTTGATGTTCATCTTTCGTTTTATAAGTAGTAAAAATTAGTTGATCGGGCAGCTTCTGCAATTAATTGTGATACAAGTGCAGTTTACATGATATATATTGTTATTATTTTGTACTCGATAGAACGTTCTTCATCATGATCAAAGCTAAGAGTTTCCTGTTATTTTTGATAAATGAAAAAGTTGTTCATGAATAACAGAAACATGTTTTACGTAAGTTCGAAGAAGTATTGAAGCGATGTTCGATTTATTGTTGTAGTGCGCTTGTTTTTTATTTTACTTTTTTTAGTAAATTGCGTTTTCTAGCACTGTATGGTAA
Organism: Schistocerca cancellata; assembly: GCF_023864275.1. Lineage (NCBI taxonomy): Eukaryota > Metazoa > Arthropoda > Insecta > Orthoptera > Acrididae > Schistocerca > Schistocerca cancellata. The sequence continues at coordinate 204,059,683 of NC_064629.1, read as the reverse complement.
ATCAGTGTTTTTCCTTTATTTTTACAAAAACATCCCATTGTTTCACGTTACAGATCGAATAGAACCTGAATTAAACACTGACCATTTCAATTTTGCTAAAAACTCTGTGTATTTTTTAAGTAACAGACAAGAGGAGAACTATGTAGAAGAAAAACGTTATGTAGGTTCCCTGGACCTTTTATGTCCTCACTCAGTTTCTAGACCGTTCACCACTTCTGGTTTTTACGGGATCAAATACGTAAACAAAAATCGTTATGAGGTAACGCCTGACAGATGGTTCAAATGGTTCAAATGGCTCTGAGCACTATGGGACTTAACATCTGAGGTCATCAGTCCCCTAGACTTAGAACTACTTAAACCTAACGAACCTAAGGACATCACACACATCCATGCCCGAGGCAGGATTCGAACCTACGACCGTAGCAGTCGCGCGGTTCCGGACTGAAGCACCTAGAACCGCTCGGCCACCGTGGCCGGCGCCTGATAGAAATGCACACCAAACGTACAGATAACTCGGTATGACCTTAACTGACCAAAGTTATTAGGAAAACTACAGTAGTCTACAGTTACGTTACAGTAGTTCTGCAACACTAGTTTGAGACATTGTGGAACATTTCCGCTTCAGCCGCTATAGTTTCATGAAGTTCCGATAGATGGCGGCGCTGTACGTAGCTTTCAAGATGGTGTCTGTAGCGGAGGTGCGTTCCAATCAGAGCTGTCATTGACTTCTTTGTACTGGAAAACCAGAGCACCGCAGATATTCATAGGCACGGTAGATCGCTGAGTGCGTCTGTCATCTTCGCAACAACATCGGACTGTTCTTTCTCATCCACTCTACAGCCCGGATCTCGCACCTTCCGACTTCTGTATGTTTTGCCCATTGAAGGATGCTCTCCGTGGGAATAATGTACGTGGATGATGGGGAGGTTATTGATGCAGAAAATCGTTGGCTCCGACATCGACCAGTGGAGTGGTACCATGCGGGCTTACAGGCTCTACCAGTAAGGTGTCTTAAAGTCGTTGCATTGAACGGAAATTATGCTGAAATACAGGGTTTTGTGGCTGAAACAGTGGTGTATTGGAATCTTGAATAAAACCAACATGCTTCCAGCAAAAAACTGTTGCATTACGTACTGTACGCCCCTCGTACATATCCGATACTTTATAACAGGCTATGGGAAGACAACAGCAAATCACCTCCACTAAGGACATTGCCCATAACAGTAATACCGCACTTTGGCATTTTGCGGAAATTCACTAACAGAAGAAAACGAATGCGTAATACGTGAGTGTGATGCCCACGTTGAAAGTAATAGAGAAAGAAACTAGCACACACTGTAGTGTGAACAGAGCCTCAAGGTGATATATGGGCTTTCCAGGAAGAAGACCTACAAAAGAAGGCGAGAACTGCGGAAGTGAGAAGGCGCCCGGATTGGCCGCCGAACTGAGTTCCGACTGAGTGGCTGCGGAAGACGACGGCCGAAAATTGTAGGAAAGCGATGGCCGGGTAGTTGGGCACTTAATTAGCGGTGGGATGCTTGGCTCTAATTAGTGCTCTCCTCCCGATGAGGGACGCGGCCGATTTACGGGGGATGGCGCCAAGCGCGCCCGAAAAAGGTGATCAGCCGGCGCACCAATCACGGCCCCTAACTGCAACACGCCTTCATCCCCCCGTTACAGCGCACTCGCGGCATTACCCTCCACGGCGACAGTCGATTTCATTACAAACAAGATACGGTCCGAGTCGACCACCGCTAACAAGGAACTGTTTGAGGCTTTCTCATTCAACACCCACCGCAACAGTCTTCATTTGCTGCGGCTACGATTGTAAAGCTACCGTAGGCTACCGTAGACTGTAAGAAGTAAGCGTTGACTACGGCAGTTTTCCTAACAGCATTGGTCAGTTAAGATCGTAGCTGCACGTTAAAATGTGTTGCATATCTGTTGAGCTTTACCTAATTTCAATCGCTTTGTTTGCATATACGATCAGCGTCTTACTAGAATCTCCTAGAAACCGGAGGCGGTTGGCCGTCTAGAAATTGTGTAAGAGTACATAAAGGGCCGAGTAACCCACAGATCATTTTTGTTCTACATAGTTATCCTCCTGTCTATTACATAAAAATAAACAGTATTTACAGCAAAATTTATGTTGTTAATGTTTGAGTCGGGCGTTATCCGAAAATTGTTGGTTTGTAATGTAAAACACAGGGATATTGTAGTAAAAGTAAAACACAATACACATTTATCATATACCGCTAGAAAACCCAATTTCCTGAAAAAGAAAAAAATTTTAAAAAATCCGAAACATAAACATATCAAAGCTCACCTCAATACTTAGTCGAGCGTACATGGAACATGTTTCTATCATTCATAAACAACTTTCACTGTTATAATTAATAACAGGAAACTCTTGCTTTTGACCACGACGAAGAATGTTCTGTTGAGTACAAAATAACAACAATAATTATATAGATTTTTTTTATATTTCCACATGTAAATTGTACGTGTATCAGAAGTAATTGCTTTGGTTACATAAAAGCGCAAAAGTTAGGCTATCAACTAACTTTTATTACTTGTAAAATGCAATTTATATTTTATAAGAACATATAATACACAATGGACTAACACTGAACGGTGTGCGGTTCTAATTATCGGCAAAAGAAATAAATAAACGAAAAACAAAGAGAAATTGTCAGCTCGCAGTTTTTCTCTCACACATTCAGTCATGTTTCTTTCCCTGCCAATGCTACCACTACTACCGTTAATCCTATCATTTACTATATCATTTATGTAGTGTACCAAAACTATCGAATAATAGTTTAGTAGAGAGCAATTCCAAGAAATATTGTTGTTACATACTTTAGACAATTTAATCGGCTGAATAGTTTTGGTTATACGGTTTCTTCAGTTAATCGTATTGCGTCTGTTTCGTTCAAATGGACAAAATGAAATACCGAATAAACCTACTTTTTGACAGTTTATCTACCAAAAAAAGTCATCTACAGTTGATGAAAACTTACAAGAAGTCTGGTCTTTCCTTTTCAACAGTTAAGAAATGGGCAGCTGAATTCAAGCGTAGACATATTTTTCTGAAGATGATCCAAGTTTAGGCCATTCCAAAGCATCAACTACGAATGAAAATGTCGGGAAATTGTCAGCCATGGCATTGAGCGATCGGTGGTTAAACATGTATGATTTAACTTACGTCTCAGGCACACGAAGAAATAACTGTGAGAGGAAACTTTGTGCAAAATGAGCGTCACAGAGGTTGAATGCTGATCGAAATAAAATTCTAAAACAAACGTCTTAGTAATTTTTAGACCATTTTAGAAAGAATGTACATGACTTTTCGAGTCGATTTGTTACCGTGAATAAGACGTGAATCGACCACTTGACATCACTGGTGCAACATCAAAAATAAAAAGATATAATAAATACATCACAATTTGTAAAGTTTCTAAAAGAATTTCCTTGAAAACGTAAAACAATATCTGTCAGATACTGTTCATATGGTTTGAACAAACTAGATGTAAACATACGTAACAAGAGCACGTGACTGTGAAATAAAATAGTGTGGTATGTGTCAGTCAGTGCATAGTCAGTGAGAAAACTGAGGAACATAAAATACTAGTTACTGGGATATCCATTCTATTCATCAAATTCGGTATCCTCTGAGTTTATTTGTGGGCACAAAACATTATGTGTCCACAAAAGAGGCTATGATATACATAGATAAAGTTCTTGCAAACTTTAAAAAAACTCGCCCTTAAAGGATGGAAAAGTTGCATAACGTGAGTCTATGTAAAAGAAAAGTACATGTAAATGGGAGCACTTTTGACCAAAATAAAAAGAAAAAAAAGCAGCATTCGCCGCCTTCTCGGAAAAGGTTTCTGTTGCCCTTTTCATGTGTATGTTAACTAGTAATAGTACGAATAACTAATCTACTGTATTTTTATATATCTAACTTAAACAGAAGGGGCGAACTTATCAGAATCGAACACGACACACAAAAGTCGCTCTGCAGAAGTTCGAGACGCCTTCTGAAGAAACACATAACTGGATAGTGTGGAGGGAAAAAAAGAGAGCTGTTCCATTTAACGTTTTGTTTATGGTCACATGCTAACTAAATTAAATTTTGTTGGTTAACTCGATAAAGAGTAGACAACATTATACTTGTTCTCCTCGAAACGTAATTGTTTACTTACAGACTACTAGTTTATCAAATATTCATGACAATAGAAGTACAACACAAACGTGTCAGAAAAGTGTCCGTTGGTTATAGTCCCTTCTGAAACTACAAATCTAATAGTTAGCTCTTAGATCAGTAAATGAAGTGTTCACCGTAGAAATAAAATCCATGACCACATTTACTTTGAATGATTCCGAAAACTAAAGAACTCCATCATCCCTAGGATTCAAGAAGTAGTTTTATCCTTCGTCACAGGTGGGGAGAGGTTTCAGTTTGAGTGTCAACTGCTGTAAACTAGAAAACGAGCTGACTGCTGATGAATGGTGAAAAATGTTTCTGGAAATTAAATACCTGTCTCCTTTTTGAATATACAACACCAATAAAGTTAAATTATCCACATTCAGTGTCACAGCATTGCATTTTATAACTCTTACTATATAAACGGTAACCAGAGGATTGTATACAGATAGATCAAGGTTCAAATGAAATGACCAGCATCCTGTAGCTACAAAAAAACGAGTGAGAGCACTACGTAGCGAACACTCCTGTTTAATATTTGGTAGTACGACTGTTCAAATCTTCATCTGTCCATTTACAATTATTTTCTCCGTGATTTCAAAAAAATTGTTCAAATGGCTCTAAGCACTATGGGACTTAACATCTGAGGTCATCAGTCCCCTAGACTTAGAACTACTTAAACCTAACTAACCTAAGGACGTCACACACATCCATGCCCGAGGCAGGATTCGAACCTGCGACCGTAGCAGTCTTTCTCCATGATTCCTCCAAATCTTTTAAGACGAATATCGGGATGGTTCCTTTGAAGGGCACGGTCGATATCCTTCCCCATCCTTACCCAGTTCGAGCTTATGGTCCACCTCTAATGATATCAAAATCGGTGAGATCTTAAACCCCAATCTCCCTTTTTGCTCCATTAAGCAATTATTTTGTTATTTTGCAGATCAGTCACCAATAAAAGCCTTTCCACTTTAATTCCGTGAAATATTTCTTTTTCTTTGATTTTTTTCGATGACTGCACGGCTTAAGAACCATAGAATCGCCCAACAACCTCAAACTCACCTCCCTCTCTACTTTGGGTCTTGCATTGCAACTGGCAGAAAATGTAGGATACATTCTTTCATTGAGAAACGCCATGTCTGACTTAAGTGTTGCTTTGTATTTTGAAGCACTTGAAGAACTGAGGACTGTTTTCATTAAAAAGTCATTACGATAATAAAAGTATTGTTCATCACGTAGCGTTCTTTGTGTATTACCTAGCACTAATAGACTCTTGAGCACACGCGTGGAGATACTGGGTTATCAAGTAGCTTCCGTTGCTCATTTATTTAAGTTCTGAGACGACATATGTAGGGCCGCGCAGGATTAGCCGAGCGGTATAAGGCGCTGCAGTCATGAACTGTGCGGCTGGTCCCAGCGGAGGTTCGAGTCCTCCCTCGGGCATGGGTGTGTGTGTTTGTCCTTAGGGCAATTTAGGTTAAGTAGTGTGTAAGCTTAGTGACTGATGACCTTAGCAGGTGAGACCCATAAGATTTCACACACATTTGAACATTTTGAACACACGGCATATGTAGCCCTTTAAAAAGCAGTCTTCATGTTAACTCTGGGAATTTTCATCAATAAATAGATCCCACGTTTCAAAAGATATTTGATGCGTAAGTTTCAAAAATGGTTCAAATAGCTCTGAGCACTATGGGACTTAACTTCTGAGGTCATCAGTCCCCTAGAACGTAGAACTACTTAAACCTAACTAACCTAAGGACATCACACACACCTATGCCCGAGGCAGGATTCGAACCTGCGACCGTATCGGTCGCTCGGTTCCATACTGTAGCGCCTAGAGCCGCTCGGCCACCCCGGCCGGCCGTAAGTTTCACTTGGGGCGTGTATGAAAGAAGTGATTTATAGTTCGAACGTGTCGTTAGCCGCAAGTGGCTGTTGCAGACATCTATTCTGTGTGTCTGAACTTCATAATTTCTGTCGTTTATCATTATTCGATATATAGAACGCACATTAATTTAATTTTGTTTTGTCGTGGCTGCTTAAACAGACTTCATTTTGGAAGTCGTAAATGGAATATTCTATTGCAAGGCGTTTAAGACCATCTATGTCGTATACTTTGAAACATGAAAGTTTGGTTACTTCGCTTATTTTTTCTGTTATATTCTATGTTATCACATTCTAGAATAACTATATGCGTTCTCAAAGTATATCCACAGCGCAGAAATGTAGCTTGAGGCTTCATCTAGGCACCTTCAGGTAGCCTGCTATTCAGTTACCTACAGTGATGTCCCAATATGTTTGTAATTGACCACATCTACTAGCTCAAATGGAACTAAACCATTTACTCAGTGAACTCTAGACAGAAAAACACTCTGCTCTTGCTAGACACTTTCTTAACCATCACAGAGAAAGTTGTTCGATTTCCCACAGTACTGTGAGTGGCTTAGAATAAGTCATTACACAAAATATTGCTTCATTCCGAACATCAGTATCTGTTTCCACGTACTTAAACAACAGAACTTTTCTAAAAAGCGCCATAAACAACACCAACAGGTTCACACTGTCATTAACATGACTCAAAATTGAGACAATAGCGCTTATATAGTACGGGAAATATACTAACTCTAGACGCCGCTTCTAAATAAGCTGTTTCCAGGCATTACTTTTCATTCAGAGGCCAACTGCGAACGCGTTCCACGTTGTTGTGAAACAATGTCGTTCTCATCAGAGAAGTATCTGCAATGTTAGATCAGTGAGCTAGAGTATTGGTGAGGCCAGAGCGAGACTATTTTCGTCATGCCGTCGCTGCGGCCGTAAATAACACAGTGGACGACTGCGTCTTCTTGTTTCTGCGCACTTCGCATCCGTGCATGACACTTTCTTTAAAACAGTGCTCTCTAGTGCTTCACCCACTATCGTTCTTACTTTATGACGTACAGAACGCTACTCGCAATTTTGATCACAACAAATAGAGACCGACAAATAACTTTCCAGTCGTCGCTCTAGAAGCTACGATACGCTTCGTCATTTCAGCTCTCCTCGTTAGCGAAAGGCAAATCCGTTTAGAACAATGATAATACCTCTTCGTATTGTGTTCTCCATAGAGTGAAAATATGAAAAAGCTTGGCGCCGTTCCATCTGCTTCTAACTGAAGGGCGACCCCTGGCCGTCGAATTCTTTTCGAGGTTGCCACCACGTAGGCTCATTTACTTTTAACATCGGAGCTGGTCCTACGTTTCATCTATTTCCTCTCCGTTCAATACAAGGAAGGCAATTTCTCTGGCTACCCAGAGACAAGTCACTTTGATACTTCTACTGGACGTCTCCGACATTTAAACTTTGTTTTTCTCCTCCGACTGATAGACCTGCTGTTGACACATTCAAGTTATGAGACTGTTATGTTTTATTCTCGTCCAGCAGTCACATGCTGAGTGGCAGCATTTATTCACAATTATTTTTCATTTGTAGCTCTGTAAACAAATCATTATACGATCTCTGGTTCGTTTATTCTTTTTGTTCTCACCTTTGTATGTCACACAGTGGCTCTGGCCGAGTCTCATCTTTTAACACTTAATGAAATTAGTAACGAAGGCAAGAAGCTGCGACGAATAGGGACTGAATAGCAAGACACTGGTAACTAGTCGTTCCTGAACATTTTTCGGCTCTGCTGTTAATAACACAGAGACTTTCATTTGCATTTTATCAATTTAAAAAGTTGTAAAATTCACTGATATTTACCAAATGTAAATATTACCGTGAAATTTTTCCCAAAGAATATACTAAATAATTCAGTAATTCACGAATTACTACCTTCACCACTTTAAAACCACAAGGTCTAGTAAATAATTCCTACAAAAAATTGTTTTTATTGTTTGTATCTGCTTATTTCTATTCCATCCGAGGAGAAACTAACATATAATATAAGTAACAGAAAACTTCAGTTGAAGCTAAATTTTTTTCTGTTTATGCACAACATTGATAACAAGAAAAGCAATTACATATAAATATTCTGTTAACAGACGTATAAATTATTTTTAAAAGTTTCAGGAAAAGTAGCTAATTCATTAAACCTTTCGAAACTTCTTACAATGTTCGAAATCGAAGAATTTTGTTCCAGAAACTGCTAGACTTCATTTCTTTTTTCACAAAGACTTAAGAAGTTAGTTCACATTTATTAAGTTCTTTAAACTCTCTTTAGACCGCAAAGTTTTGTGTGTTGTGTTCTTATCTGACGGCCATCAGAATTTGATGGAAAACACGCGTTTCAGAAATGTTGTTCTGTGGAACTCTGAGACAGTTTCCGATGACAAAATGCGAAACTAAGATATTTCTGTCATCTTCGAACCCGCGCTTGATATCTCTCCCTCGCCCTGAACAATGGTATTAGTGAACGACGTGATGCAGTGATTAAGATTAAAGGTACTTGACTCACAATCGGACGAACACAAACTTAAATCACAACCGGACCGTTCACGTTAAATTTTTCCGTAGGTTCTTTAAATCGGTTAAAGCAAATGCCAAGCCGGTTCCTTTGAAAAGCACATAGTTAGTTTCCTCGTCCATCCTCTTGCTATTTAAACCTGTGTTCCTTCTCTAGCGAAGTCACGGAAAATCTAATCCTAGGTGACTTGACTGGACTTTTGAACTCTGCTCCTCACTAATGCAAGTTCATAGACATAAGCACAGCGAGCACCCTGCCACCCTACTCATTTCTTAAGACTAGTTGCTCTGCAGGAGAGTTTTGTTGTTTCGGTAACAAATCAGATCAGATACCAGCTCCTTCATTGAGACGGTGCTTTAATTATTCTTTTTTGTACTCTAATATGTAGTATAATCTTTTCTCCTCATTGTCGATCTTCGCACTGCTCTGTCGTTTCCTTCAGAAAACTGCAAGGAATACAGTAAAACTCCTACACACAAAAGTACATGTTTCTTTGATAATAAAATTTGGAGAAAATCAATGTCTACTCTTCTTTCTGAAGCTATACCCACAGAAAAACACATATTTCTGTAAAAAAAATAATTGGAAACTGTGCTCATATGGTATACTTTTACCAATATACAATTGGAGTTCTAATACAGGAAACGAAAGATAAAGAGGTGTAGCACCTCTCTCTCCTACACCACTGTTCAGATTTTATAAATTGTTATTATGGAGCTAACAAGCCATAGGCGCATATAATATGTTATCTTGTAAATTTTTTGCGTCATTGAAGGCACGTCGTTCAATGGCATACTGTTTCACCATGAAAAAGAAATTTCAGTTTGCGAAATGACGAACATAAGCAGAAGATTCAGAAATGTTACGAGCAATGTCACTACGATTTCCATTCACCACATACTTGACTGTTAAATTTAGATCTACTGCAGACAATTGACGCATCAGTTCCAGAGCTGAATCACTGGTAATTACATACGTAATGATTATCCCGCACCCCGGGTTCCCGGGTTCGATTCCCGGCGGGGTCAGGGATTTTCTCTGCCTCGTGATGACTGGGTGTTGTGTGATGTCCTTAGGTTAGTTAGGTTTAAGTAGTTCTAAGTCTAGGGGACTGATGACCTCAGATGTAAGTCCCATAGTGCTCAGAGCCATTTGAACCATTATCCCGCACACATAGCTTGACGTACGTACTTCAAGAATTTAAAGTAGGAAGAGATTAAAAGAATATGTATAACTGGTAAGTTGGTGAAGAGTCATAACTACGCGTGTCGCCAGAATCAAGGTCTTTAGACACGAATCTCTTTCTCACCTCGTCAGACAAGAAGCGCGTTGTAGCTATGCTGAATAAACCATCCTTGCGTTTCTTCAAAGTAATGTAGGGTACCACAGAAAACCGGAATCAGGATAGCCAGTCGGGAATTTGGATCCAGTAACCTCTGAATACCAGGCCACTGACTTATTCAATGCATTAAATCTCTCGGTTACAGATCACATTTTTCTGATTCCGTCCATCAGTGTTCTGAACTAAATAAGATATTGTTAACTTGTTCGTACGATGAAATATAATTTTAAACTTCGCAGTTTATTCAGGCTTATATCTTAGTGTTCAACGTCTCGTCGCCATCGACGTACGGATCACTGGCTCAGTCGGACATAGGGAACAAAAAGAATCGTGCATGGCTTTGTCAAGAATCATTCTGACTTCGCTGAAACGCCTTTAGTAAAATCACCTAAATTACGGTAGCTGGACAAGTATTTAAACACAGTTTTCCCTATTACGATCCCATGCCTTAATCGCTGCGCCATCTCCGCCTCCAAAGAGGTGTGATTGCCTATCATCCTTACCCGTATAGAACCCCGTCGCTCAATCACGTACATTTAGTAGGCTGTTCTCTCCAGTGAGGTATCACCTTAGTCAGATCAGATGTACTGGGTACCAGATATACGTGACTCGCTGTACTGGTATCTTGAGTAACCGACTACACGTGCGATCTCCATTATCTAAACCATATCCTCCAATTCGAACCACGTACGATATCCTCTCACTCTTAAGATATGGTATAACATATATCTTTATTTCTGCTTACTGATCACAAAGTATTTCCTGATCAGTAAATGGAAATAGAAGAGTAATTAATGTATTCTTGTAGCACTCTGACTCCTCCGCATCCCTGTCAAGTCCCGTGATCTAGAATAACCTAGAATTTTAATTTCTTTCTAATCTAACGAGATCGAAGTCAATACGGAGTTAAGTCACACAAAAAGGGCTATGAAGTGAATTTATCTTCGAAGAAAACGGCATGGTACATTTAAGATATTTTAATACGTTAATCCCGTTCGAAGACTTGAATTGGCAAAGGAATGTGTAAAACAGCACAGATTCGCCCAGAGAATGAAAATTTCCTACATATTTTCCACGTTGTGTCACACTAATGAGAATAGCTTAGTACGTCTGGAGCTCCACCTCAGTCTTCCACCACTCATCTTTGAGTATGCTTGATGTCCACCGTTATTCAACTTACATGGAACCCAAACGCCTTCACAACATTACACTACGTCTTGTACAGGTGATCTGTAACTAAACTCTGTCACAGACAGACTACAATTTTCCAACATGCTAACAATGAATCGAAGTCTGTCATTTACTTTATCTGCAGTTGAAATCATGAGGTCCCTCGAATTCAGATACACGCGAAGTGTTCCTCTCAGTTACTTATTTGACGTGACTGATTCCAGTTGTGAGACATGAATCATGTAATCACACAACTTTACACCTTTTTACATGAAGCACTGCGCGAAAGTCTTTGCTTGTATTTGATTAAGATCTGCTTGGATATTACATCAATGTGTATAGTTATCCGCGTCATCTACTAAATGTATTATGTTGTAGCTAATACTGCCAGCTAAGTAATTAATATAGCAGTGGAACAATAACGGTCCTATCATATTTCCGTGGTGCGCAGCCGAGATTGCGTATGTATTTTTGGATGAATATTCATCCAGGATAATATGCTGCGTTCCGCCTGTCGTGAAATTCTCAGTCTTCTCGTAAATCCGTTTAGATATCCCGCACGAATATATTTTCGTTCGTAGATTTAGGTACGGCACTGAATCAAAACCTTCTCGAAAGATGAGAGACACAGAACCCATCTAGTTACCCCCTTGGATACCACAAATATGAAGCGTGTAACGTACAAAATTGTATTTCTCGTGATCGATGTTTTCGGAACCCTGTTAGTCGTCATTTAAACCCTCATTTTGTTCCTGGAGGGTTATTACGCTACGTATCTACAAAAATTTGTTCAGGTTCGTGGTGAGTGCCATAGAAAGGTACTTCTGCGAATTAGTAATGAGACTTCTTTTGTATATTGAGTGTGATAACTTCTCTGTCCCAATATCTATGGAATTTTGAACTGTTAAAGCATGGGCAGTATATTATGATCAAAAGCAGTGCTAAATGGCTTGAAAATTATGTTCATAATCCAACTGCGACTCTAATGGACTCTGGGGCCTTGTTAGGCTGTGATGTAAGCAAGTGCCTTTTTAATAATACTAGTGCCCATAGCTTTACTGAACATCTTTTAGCGGCGTGTCATTTGAGTCGTGAAATAAGATAAAAGTTAGAAATCGACTCTTCTCCTTTTGATTTCCTATTACCTGCTTTGTTACCTCTGTCATGAACTTGGCTCTGAGCACTATGCGACTTAACTTCTGAGGTCATCAGTCGCCTACAACTTAGAACTAATTAAGTCTAACTAACCTAAAGACCACACAAACATCCATGCCCGAGGCAGGATTCGAACCTGCGACCGTAGCGGTCGCTCGGTTCCAGACTGTCATGATTTTGTCTTGGTCCCAAAATTGTTGTCACTGATAGCTCTAACGCGCGACCAAAGTTTCTGAGGTTTTTGGAAGTTTTCTACAATTACATCTTGCTTCGTTAGGCATTGAAGGCTGCGCACGTTGTCCTCCTGATATTAAATTATGTTTTTATTAACGCCCATCTATCCATCGGCTGATATTTACTTTATGTGTGCTACTCAGCAGGCGCCATTGCTCTAAAAACCTTCCCGATATCGTATGCATGCCACGGAAATCTTTGTCATCTTTAAATATTTTTCTGCGTTTATATTTTACTAGATGGTTCAAAAATGGTTCAAATGGCTCTGAGCACTATGGGACTCAACTACTGTGGTCATAAGTTCCCTAGAACTTAGAACTACTTAAATCTAACTAACCTAAGGACATCACACACATCCATGCCCGAGGCAGGATTCGAACCTGCGACCGTAGCGGTCGTGTGGTTCCAGACTGTAGCGCCTTTAACCGCTCGGCCAATCCGGCCGGCACTAGATGGTTCGATTATCCATTTTTTTTATCACATCGCCCCTGATGTTCGCTGTTTATATTAAATGTTTCCAATTCTCGTCTGAGAAATGAGACGACCTCTTTCTTATGCAGTTTCTGAACACACAATTTTTTCTACATCTACATCAATACTCCGCAAGCCAACTGGCAGTGTGCGTCGGAGGATAGTTCTTTTACCACTAACTGATCCCCCCTCCCGTTTCCATTCGCGAGTGCCATGAGGGAAGAATGATTGTCGGTAAACCTGTGTATTAGCTGTTATTTCATTTCTCGAGTTTTTCGCTGTGGTCATTTCGTGGGCGTATGTGGGAGGAAGTAATATGTTGTGCAACTCTTCCTGGAGAGAGTTCTCTCGAAATTTCTGTGACAAACCTCTTCGTGACAAACGCCTCTCCTGTAGCATCCGGCACTATAGTTTGTTTAGCAACTCAGTAACGCTCTCGCGGCGACTCACCGATCCCGTGAAGAAACGTGCCGCTATTCTTTGGATTTTCTCTATCTGTTCTGTCAGTCATACCTGATAAGGGTCCCAGATTGATGAACAATACTCAAGAATCGGTCGAACAAGCTCCTTGTAAGCCACTTCTTTAGTGTACGAACTACATTTCCTTAAGATTCCTCCCATGGATCTCAGTCTCGCTTCTGGTTTTTCTACTATTTGTTTTATGTGGTCATTCCACTTAAGGTCGCTCTGGATAGATACTCCTTGATATTATACGGTGCTTACTGTTTCCAGCAATTTTTCAATGGAATAATTGTACAGTAGTGGATTTTTTTCTTATGTCACGCAATATGCAACATTTATTTACATTCGGGGTCAAGCCTTTCTGTGTCCTTTCGTAACTTTCTGTTCATTATCACTACAACTGCAATATGACCATCGATACCCGTCTCTGTGTGAACATTTCCACAACCGACAATACGTTGGCGCCAGCAAATTTATTTTCGTACGTGCTAGTGAACTGAGGTTTCCCCCTGAAGTCTTTTGTGAGTTCTACAAGTGGATCAAGCAGATAATAAAAAGATAGAGCTATAGCTTATAGTTTTCCGTCGACTCATTAATCTCGCCTAAAAATTTCATGTACAAATACAGTTTCTATTTAGCTGACGAAAGTTTCTTACCTACGACTACGAAAACTCCGTCTCTTACACATTGCAACCTGTCTTTTCCATAATCACAGGTTTGTTTCAAAGATCTCGGTAATGTTCACCTCAATAGCCAAGACTGCTAACTCATGCTTGTGGTGAGGCATTCAACTCGAAAGTGTCCGGCTCGACTCGTGGATTTGAATAAATTTTCATCGCCATCATTTGGCCAATAATGGAATGATAGATGGTGGAAAGAGTCTCTGGACATCACACTTTACGCCAGTGTCTCAGCATAAATTTTAAATCACTCCGCAGTTTGTTATGGAATGAGAACATGTAAGACTGTTGATGGCGAACCGCCAGTCGGTCGAGTGTGCCCGATAAATTCGGATCCCTGGTGCGCTTCGAAAGGAATAGACCACATGTCGGCACCAGATCCCAGCCTCTCACAATCTTTCATTCGTAGCAACACAACCCACAATGCTACACTTCACCAGCACCCATCCATATGATTCTTGACATTTCATAACAGGTCGCAGAAAGACAATGAAAAACCATCTCCACTAGCACCTTCCACAGTTCGGCAAAATCTGTAGATCCGAGTTTCATCCAGTTTTTGCAGTGTAGGACTAGCTTTGATTTTACTATCATTAGTTACTGGTTTAAGGCCACTTGCGGTACCTAAAATGTGGAAATGTGAAAATGTGAGCCCTATTGCTACTCAAAAGTTTCCGAAGTTATTTTTCGGACACTAAACTCATACATTCTGATGCCATATAATTTGTATGCTGTTTTATACCTCAAGTCTGGAAGGTTTTATCCTGCTGTATCAGTTGATGCATAGGATCTCATTAATTCACTTTCTGTCCTCACATCAGAGATGAGATGATTTCTCAACTCTACACCACTGTCAAGCTCAGGCCCTTAAAACTTCGGGCGGGGGAGGTGGCGCGGTGGCTAAGATACTGCATTCGGGAGGAGCGTGGTTCAAACCTCCGTCTGGTCTTCTAGGTTCTCGTCGTCTCCATAAATTATTTAAACCAAGCATGAGGATGGTTCCCTTGGAAGGGGCGCTCCCGATTTCCTTTCTTGTCGTAGAACGGTCACAGTCTGTGCTCCGCCTGTAGTGACTTCATTGTTGACGCGGCGTTAAACTTGTGATGTACATACTCAAATACACAAAGCCATTTTGGATTTGATACGAGACAGCAACGCGTGTTTATAAAATATGTTACATAACCAATCTTACCTCCATGGGTATGTGCAGCAATCGTTGTCAAGTTTTTTTATACATTTTATTTTGTCTATAGATGGTATCAAACCTAGATTCTTCAGCCATGTACCGTCCATCCGAAGAGTTCCTAGACTGATTTTATTCCGGGCGTACAAGCGTTATCAGCCCAGTAGCTACGGTGGCAGCTGGAACTAACAACTGTTAACAGCAGGTGTTAGCGGATAGTGTTAAGTAATGGACGTGCGGCCGCAGTGTGTCAACGTTATTGTGTCAATGGAGTAACGAAATGAACATCTCTAAATAAAGTATGCAAGGCATTCTCCTGAATGTTTTGAGAAGTGTGTGCAAAGTTTGTTCCGCACGCCTTGATGCCCGACCAAAAACAACGATGCGTGGACGCCAGAAGGGACTTGACTGAAATGCAGAACCGCAGTTAATTTTTGTGTGGAAAAAATCATCACAGCTGACGAGACTTGGCGTTATCAATACGAAACTACTACAAAACGATAAAGTCAGAAGGGTCAACGCTTTGACGTCAAAAGGGACATTGAAGCCAATAAGCTGCGTAAGTTCAATAACGTACCAAAGAATGAGTTTTGTGACAGTTTCACATGGTGGTACTAACGTTCTATGCGTTGTACTAAGGTGGAAAGAGACTATGTAGAACACCTGTAGCATTAAAATCACCATCGTAACTTTTCTCTGTTTTTTATCAATTCAGTCTCTAAATATTTTGGAATGGCGGAGTAAGTATTGCGCCTATATGGATACTGTAAAATAATTTTAAATCCTAGTTCAGATTCTTTGCATTGAGATATCTTTGTACGTATGTTTTTATATTTGTACCAAGCTGTTGGCACTACAATTCAATAAAACTAAGCCAAATATATTTTTTAATCTTCCCTTTTTCATATTCTACTTTGGTTCACACACAGATATCCAATATTGTGATCCTCTGAAGAGTAAGTTCTCGTCAAAACTGCCTGGTGACAGTGTACACGATTTTCTGTACCAGGAATATTTCATAGAGTCCCGTTCCAGCGCAACACTTGCAGGAAACTGGAGCTTTTCACGAACCAATAATTTACGTACGTATACGAAGCCGTGCTGAAAAGTAATAACTTCAATTTTTTTTAGAAAACTGTCAAAGCGTCTAATATAAAGCGAACATTATTAACATTCGACGTCTTTATCCTTCGTTTCTGCATATTTACTTCTCAACATAGTCATCCTGGCGACGAACGCATTTTTCCCAACGAGAGACCAGTTTGTTAACACTATAACCGTAGAATGTTTGACTTTGTTGGCGAAGCCATAACCTCACCTCTTCTTGCACCGCTTCATTATTATCAAAGTGAGGTCGTCGGAGGTGGTCTTTAAGTTTTTGAAACAGATGAAAATCGGATGGGGCAAGTAGAGACTCTATGGAGGATGATTCACGACGGTGAACCCAAACCGTGGCATTGTTGCAGATGTCGCAGCACTCGTGTGTGGTCTGGCATTATCATGCTGAAGAAGAGGGTGCTCCATGTATAGACGAACGAACTCTTAGAATTCCAACCTCGATTACAGCACGCTGTTTCTAGCGCACCGACAGTTACGTTACGCACCGCCATGTTACACGCTACAATTCGGATCCGACTACCGGCAAAGGACTGCAAATATGTAGACATAAAGAGTAGACGTAGAATATTAATAACGTTTGTTTTACTTAAAAAGATTTGAGAGTTTTCTCACAAAAAATTCGGAGGCATTATTTTTTCAGCACACTCTCATATATATGGAAGCAAAAGTGGGGCTTATAAGCCGGCATTAGCCACAGCCACAGGAAATCCCGTGTTAGGTCACACACATGTGACTCGAATATAACTGCAATGTAAGTTTGCACATTTCACCGAAATTTTGGTTCCGTTCTTTTCCCGCCTCTAGGCTACATTAGGGCTAGTTGAATGCAAGTTTTCGTTACCTTATTAGGTACAAGTATCCAAAGCTTAAATTTTTATCTGTATAGCATGACACAGTTAAACAAGGATCACTTTCTAACACAGTGGGAAGAAGGCACAGTTAACACAATAGCACTTATAACTTGAGCGAAAAGTCGTACGTCTTCTCGAATTATGCTAAACGGTCTCTTTCGTGAGACATGTATCAGTCAGTGAGACTATGTCTAACTTTTCACTCATGTTCCGTCTCTAATGACCTCGTTGTCGACGGGACGTTAAACACTAATCTCCTCCCTCCTCACTCATGTTATAAGCGCCATTCTGTTTTTGTCTTTAGTTTCAAATTTCCGCGTTCCATCAGCACCAAGTTAATTTGCTAACCTACTGCGTGAGTATGAAACCATCGTTTCGCTCGTAAGATTGACTTAGGGAATAAGTAGTGGATTAAAAAAAAAGGCCGAATCGTTATTCGAACCACGCTTGTCCCAGTAAGCAAAGAAGGACTTATGTTGATGGTGTTGACAGCAACCAGCCACAAATCTTTATTCAAAAAGTACCACTACCGGTTTCGAATCAATTCAATTCATCATCAGACGGCTGTCATGCTTTCATTAGAACATGTGGTGCGTTTTTTATTGATTAGTTGTCGTGAAATTTCGGTCTGGAGTATTTGTTTTCATAGTTTTCGTCCAGAAAATGATGTTCGTAGTTTTCGGCACATTCTTATCGTTGCACACATAAATTTGTATCACTGAGCACTTTAAATTTGTCAGTGAATACATTTCCACCACATTCTTATCGTTACACATGTAAATTTGTATCACTGAGCACTTTAGATTTGTCACTGAATACATTTCCACCACATTCTTATCGTTGCACACATAAATTTGTATCACTGAGCACTTAAGATTTGTCACAGAATAGGTTTCTAACATACATCGCATGTTTTGATAGATATCTAGATACATAGCGTATATATCAAAATATGCGATTCATGTTAGAAATCTATTCTGTGACAAATTTAAAGTGCTCAGTGATACAAATTTACGTGTGCAACGATATGAATGTGGTGGAAATGTATTCAGTAACAAATCTAAAGTGCTCAGTGATACAAATTTACATGTGCAACTATAAGAATGTTGTGGAAATGTATTCAATGACAAATTTAAAGTGCTCAGTGATACAAATTTATGTGTGCAACGATAAGAATGTGGCGAAAACTACGAACATCATTTGCTGGACGAAAACTATGAAAGCAAATACTCCACACCGAAACTTCATGACAACTAATCAATAAAAAAACGCACCACATGTTCTAATGAAAGCATGAAAGCCGTCTGATGATAAATTGTAATGGTTCAAAACCGGTAACGGTACCTTTTGAATAAAGGAACATAAAATAAATTTGAGGCTGGTTGCTGTCTCAACACCATCAACATTTGTCTTCAATTAACAGCCACGGTCTCCAATCATGTCATTATATGGCAAAATTGCAGGAAGAAGGACTTTACTCGACGAACAGATATCTTCCCATACAAGCGATGCCAACGTCGTCTGGGGATACCGCGACTGTTTAGACCTGGCAAGAGCTCACCATCGCCACAAGATTTGACCGTAAAAGACGAGCAACGCCCCAGATTTGACAGTGATTAAAAAATGAATGAACTGCGGTGTTCTTGAACCATCCTGGCATTTGCCACGAGTAATTAGTATGATAGGAGCCGGGATTTGAATCAGGATCCCCCCTCACAGGATTCCAATGTACGTTCGCATTGCGGCACTGCTAATTCAAGTTCCACCTGAGCTTTCAACGTAGATACGTGACGCTATTTAAATTTCAATGAAGCTTCCACGTAGACTATCGGATGGCGCAACAGTCGCTTGTCCGCAAGTTAGAAACATGCAAGCGTGTCTCTAATCAGATAGCTCTCGACGGTCAGTTGAGCCATACGCCGAGAAAGGGATATAGCATTGTTTGACGTTTGAAATCGATTCAACTAAAAATATATTTAAAGGCTTCAAGAAAATTATGTCCTTGATAAACGAGTGTTTCATTTTCTTAAGACGTTCCTGTCAATCATTCACACTACGGTGAGGTGTCGCAGGTTTTAATCCTGCCCCACTCATGAGGGGGGTTGCAGTTCGTATAATACGTAACGCTGTCTCCATTGCCATAGCGACTCACACCAAGAAAGGACGTGCAGTGCTTGTGATAATTGACTCGCATTTGGGAGGAAGATGATTAAGACCCCGCTCGGTCATCCAGATTATGCTGTTGGGTTAGTTTCCCTAAATTCCGAGGTGGGCCCTTTCAAAAGCACACCTCTGATTTACTTCCCTTATCCTTGTGGCATACTAGATTGTGCTCCATATCTGTTAGCCTCTTCGTCGACTATAGAATAAATTCTTCACATCCTTCCTTGGTTTTCCTGACATTATCCGCCTATTATAGCTATTTAGACGTATTGCAGTTCTTTTAATCTCGCTGAAAGTCAGCTGCCACCGTTTTCTCTAAAAGCTCATCATCTGTAACTCTGTCGTTTCGTAATAATTACACTGTCTGGCAAAGAAAGTGAGGCATGAAGAAGGGTAGGAGGAGACAAAATAAAACTTCACAGGTTGAGCGGTTACGTGATGTTACACTATGTGATCAAAAGTATCCAGACATCCCCAAAACATACGTTTTTCATATTAGGTGCATTTTGCTGTCACCTACTCCCAGGTACTCCATATCAGCGGCCTCGGTAGTCATTAGACATCGTGAGAGAGCAGAACGGGGCACTCAGCGGAACTAACGGACTTCGAACGTAGTCAAGTGATTGGGTGTGACTTGTGTCATACGTCTGTACGCGAAATTTCCACACTCCTAAACATTCCTATGTCCAGTCTTTCCGATGTGATAGTGAAGTGGAAACGTGAAGGGACACACACAGCAAAAAACTGTACACGCCGACCTCGTCTGTTGACTGAGAGCGACCGCTGACAGTTAAAGAGGGTCGTAATGTGTAATAGGAAGACATCTATCCAGAGCATCGCACAGAGATTCCCATGACAGTTAGGCAGGACGTAAGAAAACGAGGATTTCATGGTCGAGCGGCTGCTCATAAGCCACACATCAAGCCATTAAATGCCAAACGACGCCTCGCTTGGTGTAAGGAGCGTAAACATAGGACGATTTAACAGTGGAAAATGGTTATGTGGAGTGTCGAATCACAGTACACAATATGGCGATCCGATGGCAGGGTGTGGGTATGGCGAATGTCCGGTGAACGTCATCTGCCATCGTGAGTAATGCCAACAGTAAAATTCGGAGGCGGTGGTGTTATGGTGTGGTCGTGTTTTTTATGGAGGAGCTTGTACCCCTCGTTCTTTTGCATGGCACTATCAGAGCACAGGCCTACATCGATGATTTAAGCACCTTCTTGCACCCACTGTTGAAAAGCAATTCGGAGATGGCGATTGCATCTCTCTACACGATCGAGCACCTGTTCATAATGCACGACCTGTAGCGGAATGGTTACACGACAATAACATCCGTGTAATGGACTGCTCTGTACAGAATCCTGACCTGAATCCTGTACAACACCTGTGGGATGTTTTGGAACGCCGACTTCGTGCCAAGCCTCACCGACCGACGTCGATACCTCTCCTCAGTGCAGCACTCCGAGAAGAATGGTCCGCCATTCCCCTAGAATCCTTCCAGCACCTGATCGAACGTATGCCTGCGAGAGCAGAAGCTGTCATCAAGACTAACGGTGGCCAACACCATGTTGAAGTCCAGCATTACCGATGGATGGCACCACTAACTTGTAAGTCATTTTCAGCCAGGTGTCCGGATACGTTTGATCACACAGTGTATTTCGGTAATTACGATATCAAGTCAAATTTACAAAATACTTGGCAGCATGAACCCACTTACCTACATTACTTTGCTAATTCGGTTGGTAAGGGGGTCTTAAAGCTATTGTATCCTCTCCTGAGGCAAGCTGAATCACAACTGTTGTAACTGGTCGTTGATATCCTGGACACTACCAGTGGTACGGAATTGACGTCCGAGCTGGACCCACACGTGTTCTATCGGCGCAGATCTGGCGAGCTTGCTGGCCACAAGAGTTCCACCATATGACGCAGACAGTTCACATAGACACCTGAATATGTGGACGTGTATTGTCTTGTTGAAAAATGTCACCACGATATTGTCACATGAGAGATAAAACATGAGAGCGCAAGATGTCCATGAAGTTCCGTTGTGCTGTTACAGTCCGCTCAGTCATGAAACGAAAGCGTACAGACTGGTTCGCCACAGTATGGCGCCAGACGTAACACCGCTGTGTCTCTCCAAACCATTGGAAGAATGGGATGTCTCCCCACGTCGGCGATGATTGATGATTGGTAGCCAGGATAGTGCAGAACCGCGATTCACCGCTGAACACAATGTGACGCCATTCATCAGCGGTCAATGCTTTCCGGTCACAGTGGACGGTAATTTCCTATTGCCGCTGCTGCTAGTCTCAGACCAGTGGTGTGGGCTGACACGGTATGTTTCAGGGAGTCCATTGCAGGCACAGATGTGATGGGGTTACGATGCGTTTGGTGCACAACACGCGATCCTTCCTTGTGATTGTCAGACGTTGTCGATCGAAGCCTTGATGGCGAGTACACCTTTCCTACGTTCCCACCTAATCCAAAATCGGGCCAATGTCACATTCGAATGCCCCACAAATTTGGATATTGCGAGATTCAACCAGCTGGCCAAATCGAGATCCATCATATAATCTTCTTTCAATTTCTGATAGGTGCTGATAATGCTGGTTCACACGTGTACGCGGCATATGTGTGTCCTGCACAGTGGTTGTTCAACATTTGATACTGTTCACACCCTTATATAGAGCGTGCAAAAATGTAACCGCACATATAGAACGCTCCACTGAACAGTTTTAGATAGGGAACCTGGGGTCGGAAAAGCCAGCTTAAGAAGATATGGAAGTAAACGTTTCCACCTCTTTGTCTACAGTAATGTTTTTTTACAACTAACATGCGTACAAGTTTACACGCACTGTGCTGTTTATTTGCATCTACATTTTTATTTCCTGTAAGGAAACAAGAAAGACGATCCTGATTACCAGGAAGTCATGATGCAGGTTTTGTTGAATTTACTTGTCCATAACATGGCTCTGTCGTATCGTATTTACATTGTCCCACGACAGAATGTGCTGTGAATCAACGACAGATCCATTCGTTACTCAGTCCTATTCAGAGACGTAAAGTACAATACGACGTAGCAGTACGGGTACGGTATTTCTGGTTGCTCGATTAGAAGGGAAAGTCCTTCGTTACTCAGTCCTATTCAGAGACGTAGAGTACAATACGACGTAGCAGTACGGGTACGGTATTTCTGGTTGCTGGATTAGAAGGGAAAGTCCTTCGTTACTCAGTCCTATTCAGAGACGTAGAGTACAATACGACGTAGCAGTACGGGTACGGTATTTCTGGTTGCTGGATTAGAAGGGAAAGTCCTATTCCATGCCCTGCGAGGTCACCTCACCCGAATCCCCCTGCTTATTTCATGTGAGGATATCCAAAGTCACTTGTGTATGAGATCCCGATGAATACGCAGATGGAATTAGTTGCCAATGATGTGATTTGAAACACACAAGGGGTATTTGTCAGGTTGCGTCACAATCTTGTCCGCCGATGTCATGCTTGCATCGAAGTTAATGGCCGTCAGTCTCAGTACATCTTGTAAGATACAGAACAAACGGTACGTTCATTGTGTCAATGATGGCATTTGCAACTAAGTAATGTAAATAAAGAAGTACACAGTGATGTGATTTCATTCCTGTTATCTCCTTAATTTGGCTTCTGCGACTCCAGATTCCCTCCCTCAAATTGTTCTGTGGAACGTTCTCTATTTCCTGTTAAAGTTTTGCACACTCTTACGAAAGCACCCTGTATACACTATAAAGCCTGGTAACAACACTAAACACGAACAAAGCTAGTACACTCTGGTGGCTATTTCACCTGTCAGAAAATTTGCGACCTGCAATCATTTACATATCCGACGTTGGTGTGTACACTTTCGAAGTTCTTCTGGATGCTTCACTTTTTGGTCATGCAGTATATCTAACGACTTCATCTTCTTAAGCGTAACTGCTTCGTCTGCGAACAGCCTTAAAGCGCTGCAGATGTTACACGCCAAGTCGTTTACTCACATCCTGAACAGCAGAGGTCCTATCTCACTACCTTGAAGTGCACCGGACGCTACTTTTCTTTTCGCGTGACGTGCTGACATCTGTTTGTTGGGAAATCTTCAGTTAAATCGCACACCTGTTAGAATATCCGATAAATACATAATTTGTTTACTAGATGCCTCCTGGAAACTGTGCCTAAGGTTTTTCAGGAGTCAAGAAACACACTTTTAACTTTTGGCACGCTATCTAGCCCCAGATAAAGGAAGCGGGGCTTCACACTATTGATGCTTATGGAATCTGTGTTGATTGCTACATTCCGGAACCGCGCGACCGCTACGGTCGCAGGTTCGAATCCTGCCTCGGGCATGGATGTGTGTGATGTCCTTAGGTTAGTTGAGTTGAAGTAGTTCTAAGTTCTAGGGGACTGATGACCTCAGAAGTTAGAGCCATTTGAACCATTTTGTTGATTGCTACGACTGCGGGTAGGATACGGGAAGACTACAATTTTCTACAAAAGAGATTTCATATAGAGCACTTGTACGAACTACGCATAAATTTTAGGAGACCCATACAATAGAACCTACTGAGCATATACAATCTGTTAAGTAATAGGGACATCGGAATTAAACACAGATGGTAAAACATTTCGCCTTAGTTCTTTCACAACCCAACAGAGGCAACTTTTGTCCATCATTCAATGTCTAAAAAGCATTAGTTCACTTTGAATTCTTGAGTGAGATGCACAAGAAGAGACATGAGTGCAGCTTACACGTCGCAGTTATCAAAGATGTTTGATGCCGACCGCCAAACGTTGGTTCATATACAAATGGTTCAAGTGGCTCTGAGCACTATGGGACTTAACTGCTGTGGTCATCAGTCCCCTAGAACTTAGAACTACTTAAACCTAACTAACCTAAGGACATCACACACATCCATGCCCGAGGCAGGATTCGAACCTGCGACCGTATCGGTCACGCGGTTCCAGACTATACCGCCTAGAACCGCACGACCACTCCGGCCGTCGGTTCATATACAAAAATGAAGATTGGCTACTGCAGGAAGACAATGATCCGAAGCACTGTAGCAGTCTTTGCACTGACTGGAAAAAGGTGAAAGATGTGCAGGTACTAGATTGGCTCTAATTGGCGCTGATCCCATTGAAAATGTGTGTTGTTACATCAAAAAGAAGTTGCAAGGAAAAAAGATCTTCACTGTGAAACACCTGTCAACGCAGATGCTACTCATTTGGACGTCTCTTCCACGTGAATACGAGGAAAACCTGCTTTCAATGATGCCTCGGAGATGCCAAGCAATTATCGACGCTGCGGGTGACTGGACGTATTATGAACTGTAATTGCAATTTTACTTTGTTCATATATGATGTATGATACATTTTATTTTTTTGTCAAATATATTTTTCTATTGATTAAGCCGACCACGATCTCACTCATCAGACTATACAAAGACAGGTGATGTGAATAGTTACAAATTGCTTGAATGCCGAGAGAGTGTAACAGAAATGTTGGTAAACCGTAACTGGGAGATCCTCGAAGAAAGAGGCCACACTACTCGAGAGAACCTGCTAAGCGAATTTCAAGAACTGTCTTTCAGGGCAGAACCTGAGGATATTCTTCAGCCCCTTATGCATCTCTTATATATATAGATACAATCTGACAAATAATAGGTCGCACAGGACGTGTAAGCAACTATTCTTCTCACACTCAACCTGTGAATGGGATGGGAACAAACGTTAGTATACGGTGTAATAAAAAGAATGGTTTAGATCTCGATTAAGATGTAGAGAGTTGCTTGACCTTCAGAATTTGTTGTTTCTTCGTTGTCAAGTTTACCTGGCGCTAACACATTCAGCGTTTTGCAGAAAATTCTTGTAGCTTTCTGCTAGTGCCTTGAGCTGCTATCCGCCCCTTTGTAAGCGAAGTTCGTACTAGATACCTCGGTAACCCATATTTCGAGGACTTTGTTTCGGTGAAATACTGTGCCATTGATGCATTCTCACTGACCTTTGTAAAATTAACCGAGATTCAAATTAGAAAGGACATTTCGGCAAATTGAGAGGGGCTTCCCGAAGATGTATACGATGTGAGGTGATAAAACGGTGGGGGAAAAAAGGAGGAGAAAGAAAGATGAAGACAAGAGGGAGGAGTGGCGATATTTCAGGGACAGGGCTGTGGGACGTGCATCATTTGGCAGGCGTGGCGTGGAGAGTTTCCTTTGAGGAAAGCGCAGGCTGACTTTCGTCGCCGATATTAGGCAATTGTGATGCAGCGTCCGCTTGCAGTGGCGTGACCTACTGAGCTGGCACCTGGCAGCGCCGACGCATTCGCCGCTAACGACACTTAAAAAAAGCCACAAATTGCATTTTAATTACAGATTTAATGCTGTCATTCTTCTTCCTACCTCTGTTCCTCCTTTTTTATCTTACACGAATACTTTTTCCCGTTCACGGAGGGTGGGGCTTTACGGACGATTCGCCGTGCGTGCGCGCTCGGAGCCCGCTGGGTGTGTGTTTTGTACGCTTCCTGACGCTCTTTCTTATGCCTTTCAAATTTGAATGCAAATGGCTGAAGAAGCCATTTCATTTCAGCTCTATTAAATTCATGCACCATTTTTCTTTTGTGGATGGAGGAGGAACGTCGCAGCAGGCCTGTCGCGCAATCTTTATAGCTTCCAGACACTTCATTTCTGCAGAAACTGCCTTTGACAGGGAAAAAAAAAGAACCAAGTGGCGGAGGGAGCGGCGCCGGTACACAAACCGCTGGTATTCGCGGGATTCGTATATATTTATCATTTAATCCTCGGCCTTCCCTGCTTTAAATATTAATGGTTCCGGCCTTCCAATACGGTCGTCGCGGACCTGTAGTGAATGCGCTCGCACAGACATCATTGCGAAATCGAGTTTGCTGCGCATTAACAAGTTATCGTCAACTCCATTAATACGGCAACTGCCGTTCTCCCCATACTTACGGTTACTGCCGTCTGCACTCGTAAATTCGGCCTCCCCGAAGTCAAGAACTCACGATGACGGCATGGGACATTTACAATGCGCGTTCTCCTCACAGGTTACTGTACATAAGCTGTAGGGAAAGGAAATGGTGGGGGGGCTGATTCCAAGTTGCTTTCATTTAGATTGTTTTCTAACATATCAATACGCAATTGTGAGCATCGACGCAATGCTGAACGAAACGTAGTGATTTATAATTGCTAATTTTATTTTGTGGGTAAGACCATAGGCTGCATTCCGGGAAAAAGATCCATTAAGAACTGCAGATAGGTACCTAAAATTTGGAACCTACAGCTACGTCGGAAAATACTCCTTCATTAATACGTTTTTATGTCCAAAATATTTCAAATGCGAACTTTCATAATATTGTGTTTAAACTTAACCAAACGGCGATCTACTGTAAAAGACAAAGTAAAACAATAATCTGCATTAGTTAACTTTATCTTCCTCCGAGACGCATTTCAAGGGCTTATCCCCTCATTTTTAGGTAGGTCACTTGTAATCGTTCTCTTGCATGTAGCCAATTGTCTGCCTCATGTTTCATTTTTCTATAAATTAGCTATTAAAGGAAAAGAAAGATTAGGGTTTTACGTCCCATCGAAAATTAGTTATTATGTGTCACTTGTTAACAAAGTATAGTAATGTAGTGCATTCTAAACATAGTAAAGAAACTTACATAACATTCCAGCAAAAAGCACATTGCAATTCGTTATACAGACACATTTGTATTACTGAATATCACATATAAACACAAAGTAAAAACAAAAACAGTCAAGGCCGGCCGGAGTTGCAGAGCGGTTCTAGGCGCTTCAGTCTGGAACCGCGCGACCGTTACGGTCGCTGGTTCGAATCCTGCCTCGGGCATAGATGTGTGTGATCTCCTTAGGTTAGTTAGGTTTAGGTAGTTCTAAGTTCTAGGGGCCTTATGACCTCAGAAGTTAAGTCGCGTAGTGCTCAGAGCCATTTCAACCATTTTGAACTTTCCTTCATAAACATAGCCTTTTAAGAAAAATGTATGTAGATACACAATTTTTTTTATAATGAAACGTGGTTTCTCTACTCCCAAAGGTCAGTGAACAGTGTAAAATAATACAGATTCCTGATCTTTCATTGCTTGAACAAGTATTCGAATGTCGACCAGCTCTATGATTAACGTTATCTGTGGTTTCCGTCATTCCTATTGTTAATACCTGTAGTCATTGTCCTCTGTTGATTTCTGTATATACTACACGCTCGTTTTCTTTAATTTTTTTCTGTAGTAGTTGGCTGATAAAACCTAAGACTTAATTTATACTACGCTTATAAAGATCACAATCAAACATTTAGAACACATGCCTGCATTTTTACGTTTATTTGGCTCGTTATGGCTGCTCATAGGTAGTCCTACCATTGGCTCTGAAAACGTTTGTTACTGTTACCTTCACTATGCGAAAATCTTGCGGGTGACGGCTCTACTCACATGTTAGGCAACCTGCAGTAATGCTTACAGAGAAATCACGTGACTATGTGATACAACATATGAAATAACTGAAAAAAGATTTCTTTGTAGTAATTAAAATATTTTTTGAAGACGACTACTTAGATGACAAAATTTCTTTTGTTTTAAGAACGTATTACACGTAAAATAAGTTGCAAAAGGCTGACTTGAGGCAACGCTCAGAAAAAAAGGCATTTCGTAGATCAGTGATCTGAACATAAAGACAGTGCTGCGTCTAGGATAAAGTAACGTTTTCGGTGCATTATGCATCTTTAATACAAATCCACTGTACCTTCTCTTTGTATAAGGAGTAGTTAACTGAAAAGGAGACAGATTGAAAGAAATAAGTAAACTGTTTATTATTTCAAAAGCAATTTTCTTAACTGTTAATACATTTATCCCACTGCGAGACGAGACGGTCAATTCTTTCATAGAAAAATATGGGCGGGCCAACATGTTGCCAAGGTTGTTTCGATTACGCTTCAGAAGTTTCGCTGGGACGCCCTTACACATCCTCCACACAGGCCCGCTCTTGTCCTTACGACATCCATATTTTTGGAGCCCTGAAGAAAGACATTTTTGGACGACGATTTTCTTCGAATGAAGAGGTGTACGTCTGGGTACAATCGTGGTTTCGTAGGAAACCGCAAACAATTTTCGTTGAGGGCATTGACCGTCTTCTCACACTGTGAGTTAAATATGTTAACGGCTACTGCGATTGCTTTTGAAATAACAAACAGTTTACTTACTTTTTTCCATCCGTCTCGTTTTCATTTGACTCCCCTTACAGTAACTTGTACAAATAAAGTCCTCTTCCATACTTTGGCGTTTTCTGTTTCTTTTGTTTTTCCTTGCGTGGATAATTAGAACTCAGCGACACTGTTGTGCTTTTGTGCTGAAATTAAATAAACCTTGGTCTAGCACTTTGTCAGTTTCTCAATACAGCTAAAGAGTGACAGAAGATTATTTTCGTGGTCTGTACAACAATACTCATTTGATCACCATACCCATGAGTGCTTCTTAGTGTGACTCACCATATTGTTATAACAAGCGTAGGCAACTATCTGAACTTTCATCCACTAGATAGGGTCAGTCGCGTGTAACGAGCAATCAGTGTGAGCTGATCTGATTACTTGTCATTCCTTACTGACATTTTGTAAACAGCGATTACAAAAGTTTTCCTTCCGCGTGTTACTAGGTGATGACTACAAGTGTCACACTCCAGTTGAATACGACATCTGAAAAATTTGAAATTTCTCTGAGAAGTTGTTTAGCATCGCTAACCTACATTATTTCTTCTTTCTTTCTTTGTCTGAACCTTGTCCCACAGTTACGCAGGGTCGGACAATCGGATGTGGCATGGTAAGTTCAAGGGGTGGCCAGATGCCCTTTCTGCCGCCACCCCGTACCCCCCGGCAAGGAATTAGTGTACCCCAGCTGTCTGTGTCTAATGGAAGCCATGGAATAGTGCGAATGTGTTGCAAATGTCTGCGAGTCGTGTAACTGAGGCGGAACGTGGGGACCAGCCCGGGATTCACCTACGGGGATGTGTAAAACTGCCTAAAAGCCACATCCAAGCTGGCCGGCACACCGGCCCTACGTCGTTAATCTGCCGGGCGGATTCGATCCGGGGCCGGCGCGTCTACCCGAGTCCAGGAAGCAGCGCGTTAGCGCTCTCGGCTACCCTGGCGGCTAATCGCTAACCTACATTATCTGATCAAAAGTATCCGGACATCCTCATGCAATAAGGAACTGGAGACTAGATGTCACAAGAGGCGTATCTGCCAGTATAAAAAGAGACGGGGAGTGTTGAGTTGACAGTAGAGAAGCAGTAACAGCAGAATGGGTCGGTCATGGCATCTCAGTGACTTCGATGGTGGACCAGTCAATGGATGTCACCTGACTGCAAAACCATTAGGGATATTTCAACCCTTCTGTTGGAACTGTGATCGTGAAGTGGAAACGGGAAGGAATAATCACAGATAAACAGTTAGACCCCATGTACTGACGAACAGGAAGAATCTATTGTGGAAGGCGGTTGCAAAACTCTCATGAAATCAGCGGAAGGGATCTTTGGAATTCGCTAAAGTCATACTAGTAGTCCAACTAGCTCAATAACTGTGCGTAGGGAATTAAAAAGAACGGGGTATAATAGGCGAGCAGCTCTTCATAAGCCACCCATTTATACAGAGTGGCCGGCCGGTGTGGCCGTGCGGTTCTAGGCGCTACAGTCTGGAACCGAGCGACCGCTACGGTCGCAGGTTCGAATCCTGCCTCGGGCGTGGATGTGTGTGCTGTCCTTAGGTTAGTTAGGTTTAATTAGTTCTAAGTTCTAGGCGACTGATGACCTCAGAAGTTAAGTCGCATAGTGCTCAGAGCCATATACAGAGTGTTTCCGTAAGAGCGTGCAAAAATTTAACAGGACATAGAGGACGCTTCACTGAACAATTTGAGGTAGGGAACCTGGGTTCGGAGAAGCCCGCTTAAGGAGATACTAGGAATAAAATCACACTACTCTGTACTTCTGCATTTACAATTTTTAGTTGCAAATACCATCATTGTCACAATAAATGTACCATTTGTTCTATATCTTATAAAATGTGCAGAAACTGACGGCCATCCACCTCAATACAGACATGACAGCGGCGAACAAGATTCTGACGCACCTTGACAAATATCTCTGGTGTGTTTCAAATCACATCACTGGCAGCTACAATTCTGATAACTAATTCCATCTCCGTATTCACTAGGATCTCACACTCAAGTGACTTTAGATATCCCCATAGGAAATAATCAAGTTGATTCAGATCAGGTGACCTCTCTGGCCGTAGAATAGTGCCTTCCTTTACAATCCAGCGACCGGGAAATATTGTACCGGTACTGTTCCGCCGTCTGAATAATGAATGAGTCCGTCGTTGATTCGTAGCACATTCTGTCATGGGACAGTGTAAATACGATACAACAAGTCCACCTTATGGACAAGTAAATTAAACAAAACCTGCATCATGACTTCCTAGTAATCAGGTCGTCCTCCTTGTCTACTTGTAGGAAATAAAGAATATACAGGCAAATAAACAGCACGGTACGTGTAAACTTGTACGCATGTTAGTTCTAAATAAGCTGGAAAATAGTAATACTGGACAAAGCGTTAGACAAGTTTACTTCCATATCTCCTTAAGCTGCCTTCTCCGACCCCACATACCATATCTAAAATTGTTCAAAAATGGTTGAAATGGCTGTGAGCACTATGGGACTTAACATCTGAGGTCATCAGTCCCCTAGAACTTAGAACTACTTAAACCTAACTAACCTAAGGACATCACACACATCCATGCCCAAGGCAGGATTCGAACCTGCGACCGTAGCGGTCGCGCGGTTCCAGACTGAAGCGCCTAGAACCGCTCGGCCACACCGGCCTGCTCGGCTGGGATTGTTTGCGTCTGGACGCCGAGTGGGGCCCGATGGGAAGACCGGGCCGTGATTTTACGGTTAATAGTGTGGACAGCGGCGTGGTGTGCCGTTTAACTTGATTCGCAAGTGGAGCAAAATCTCGCCTGTTGTAGTTTGTCGAGCCTGAATTTGAAATACCTTCTATGTGCGGCGGGATGTCATTTCGTCCTCCTGTCTCTCCGTCGCTGGGATTGCTATCCTCATTTACCGTCCCATGGATGTATATAGATGGGCTGCGCTGCTTTCCGTACTCTACTAGACGCTGGTGATGGAAGTGCGTCGTTCAGCGGCACGTTAGCCTGGGTGCTTTATGTTTGATCTTCAAGTGCATAGTCTTCGAGTGGCACTCCTTAGAGTTTGCCTTGCGCAGTTATATTGGAGTTTATTTCGTCTTGTGGTGCTTCCGCTTTCCGTTAACGAAGGTTAAGCTTGATTCGGCACTCCGTACGACGCTTGGCACCCCAGCAGGCGGGTCGGAGCCAGCTTCGCGACTAAACGGAAGCCTTTGGACTGAGAGGTGTTGCGTTTTGCATATTGTTCATAAATTGTTGTTTTGGTATTAAGTTGGCTGAGGTTTCTTATGGATTTCCCGGCATTTGGTCTGTTGTCCGGCCCTGGCTAGGTCTCGTTATTTTAAAAGTCGGTCCTTGTTTTGGCTTAGTACGATTTTGGCTTACTGCCTGGTGGTTCTGGTAGTACGCCGGGCCGCTGTGGTTGTGTTGCATTTTGTATGAGGCTGTGTGCTCGGAGCCGTGGAGTACTATTTGTATGAACTGCTTCACTGGGGACTACTGATCGGGCCA
Source organism: Schistocerca cancellata (assembly GCF_023864275.1). Lineage (NCBI taxonomy): Eukaryota > Metazoa > Arthropoda > Insecta > Orthoptera > Acrididae > Schistocerca > Schistocerca cancellata. Next base: position 204,027,455 of record NC_064629.1, on the reverse strand, counting down.
TTCTTGGTCCTCTTTTGGAAAGTAACATTAGCACTTAAATGATGTGGTGCACCACAGTTGCCTTCGCATCAGTTCTGAATAACGCCATTTTGCCAAGCACAGTATACTGTAACGACAACGACACGCAAACAGAATACATACTTAGTTGTTTCGAAAAAGCTTCCACCCTTGTTCCAAAAGTCAATGATCATGCTCTTTTGGAAGTCAGATAAATCGCTCCTTTTGTGCATTGCATTGGCTGCACTGTTTTCCACGTCCTCCCGATACACGCTTTATGTACCCCCCCTCCCCCCCCCCCCCACACACACACTACACCACTGCTAGTGCTGCCATCTGCCGGCTGTGAGTGGTTATTGCACGTCGACGTAGAACACAGGCGATAGCCACATTAATGCGACTGTACCGCGTATATTGCCATACGATGGCATCACGTACCGTACAGATAATCTGTATGCCACCGACAGAGGCACACTGCACATGGTCAGTGGCAGAACATAGTTGGTATTCCAGTACACTCCGTACTTGAATCACTGTGTCACGTGCCACAGTGCTGCCAAGGCACACAGTGTCTCCGTGTCTCACGCTATTTCGTGGATGTCGAGGAACCTCTAACGTGTAGACATGAGTGTGCTTGCCCGTCTTTGGAGAATTTCACCTCCACGTCTTATGTTAATAGAAATCTGAATTCATCGTGCCCTGAAGAGTGTCATAAGTGTTGATGATTGTAAACAAAACTGCTATAATTTCAGTCCTCCGAAAACGAAAGTAGCCAAAAATTCTACTAAAAATGAAAAAAAAAACACATTATAAAAGGGACATGAATTTTTTTTATCGACTTTGAGGCTATAGTGCCCCGTAGACGACGAGGTCGTGAGATGAAGAGTAAGTTCGAACTGGGCAACGATGGGTAAGGAAATCAAAGGTGCCCTTCACAAAGAAACCACACTGATTTTTCTCGTAACTGATTTTGGGAAATCTGGATGGTGAACAGTGGTCTCAGTCCAGATCCTCTCGAAGACGCGTCCAGTGTCTTAACCCTGCGTTGCTACTGTGTTTGTTTGTACCACCGTTGCTACGAGAGGTCTCACAGACCCGACCTGTGCATCAGTCTGATTTGTTAAGGATAGGGAGCACTAAAGGACTTCACATTCTCGTATGTTGTCTAGATGAAGGAAACAAACTCGTTTTGCTTTGGGTTTGAGTAAATTGTTGTCCTTTATTACTACGTAAGCAAATTAGACAGTGATTCTAACATTTACATACAGTACAGGACAAAAATGGTTACGCAATGTGACTGTCGTCTGTCATAGCACACAAAGTAGACCAATGAAAGCTACGAAAATCAAACTCAGTTATGAACAGATGAGTAGTTTTACCACACCAGGCCACTATATGCAATCTGTACAAATTAAACCTGAGTGTTTTTTGAGACACACAAACTTAGAGCATTTGTAACAAATAAATTGCGTTTTGCTATCTTCACACCCATAGCACTGTCCTCTCTTAGGCCCCGTACTCTGTTTCACACTCCCATCGTCTTGCTGTTCGACCCCCGCCAGTCTGTTGACAGATCTAAATGGTTGAAATGGCTCTGAGCACTATGGGACTTAACATCTATGGTCGGCAGTCCCCTAGAACTTAGAACTACTTAAACCTAACTAACCTAAGGACATCACACAACACCCATTCATCAAGAGGCAGAGAAAATCCCTGACCCCGACGGGAATCGAACCCGGGAACCCGGGCGTGGGAAGCGAGAACGCTACCGCACGACCAGGAGCTGCGGACTGTTGACAGATCTTTTGAGAGGTCGGTTGATATGCCTACTGCCAGCCCTGTGTAGTAATTGGCCTCTGACAAGAGCCTCCCCAAGTGATTTCAGAAAGTCTCTTCTCGTGGTCTCCACCTGGTTGTTAGTTCTGAAAATGACGAGACTATTTATGCCTACTACATTCAGTAAGCAACAGAATAAAGCCAAAGGTCACCTTCTAGTTGTTCTTGCCACATCACAGGTGGAACACATCTGATATACTAAATCTACCCCACCCTTAGTAGCATTATACAGAGTTATCATCTCCGGCCTCATTTCTTCTCCAGTTGTTGCATCTATTTTGTTGTCATGGTGCATAGTACTCATTAGAAGTAGTCACCTGTTTTTCTTTGGTACATAACTCACTAAGGCGCACGTCTTCTGAAAGCCAAAGATAAAATTTATACCTCTTGTGTTCACGAATTCTGGGAGAATTTCCGTCTTGTTCGTCCTTACTGTCCCAAAAAGTGTTAATTTATAGTCTTTCAGAAGTGGCAGGGCCAGTTCATAGCTCGTAAATCAGTCCCTTGATATTTTGGAAATATGATTACACAACCTTTTGACATCAGTTGCACGATTACTCAACTTATACGGTCCATTTGGCTGTTCATCTAAACAAACTTCCAAATTTGACGTGTAAGCAGCTTATTTATCGTCATACTTGTGTTTGTTGCATTAAAACCAACAATTTACCTCATACATCAACAGAGGAGCAGAGGATTTTACGAAGGAAGACTAAGGAACGCTGGTCTTGGGTGGAACCAGCGTGAATCTGATATGACTAAAATTTGGTGGAATTCCTTAAGTGAAAATGTAGGGCATCAGTGTTAACGTGATTTACGACGACAATTATCATTGACACCATACATTTATCTTGCAAGTCACTAATAGCCAGTTATTTGTACCTTGTATTGGCACATTTGTAGGCTCCGTAACACGTAAAATGGAAATAGGTATACGTTGTACAACTTTGCAGTTGTATGTATCTTTTATATTTTGACATCCCTTAAGCGAAATGTCGAAACTGAATGTACCAAACGAAAAAAACTGTTGCTTTCCATGAATCAGGATTTAGCGGAAAATCACCTCGTAAGATTAAATCCGCTTCCGTTGCCGAAATCGCCAAAACACGCCTGTGAGATGGTTGACTCGGAGATAGTCAGTTCTAATTCCGATGGCGCGAGAAATTTCCGCCTCTAGTATTTGGCCGGCAAAGAGAGGAGTGGTGGAGGTCTAATGTTCCTGATCAACAGACTCTGCACCAAAGTTCTGTATTAAGTTCCAGGAAGTGAGGGCATGTGACATTGTTATTGGTGATCGCACATCGGAGGAGTACGTTAAATCCGACCGCCCTCTTCGAGAGAAGTAGGCGACGTAGGGACACCAGGTTTCACCCTTTCCCTTCTCTCATTGTCATACAACACAAACATGACCTCACATTACGGACACACTTGTTGTACTACATCGAACAGATACACTTAACACAAAATTCTTATACATAAGCCATTGTGCGCCGAGGATGAAATCCCATCCAATTAACTTGCTGAACAAATCTGTTGGGTCTCCCAGCCAACAATGCCATGTGCTTCTTTTTTATTTTAGGAACTTCAGCAATTATATTTCAGGGATAGTTAATCCGGTGCGGTTGAGGGTCTGACTAGATCGTTTGCAAGTTTCAACAGTGCAAAAATAGACTATCTGATCAAAAGTATCCGATCAACCCTTAATTGACATTAATAAGAGGTGTGTCCACCCTTCGCCTTTATGGTGACTTGAACTCTGCTGGTGACACTTTCAGTGACATGTCTGAATGGCTGTGGAGGAATTCTTCCCTAAGACCGAAGCCAGCGAATGGACAGCGATGGAGCCGCACTGGATTAACCGAGCGGTCTGAGGCGCTACAGTCATGGACTGTGCGGCTGGTCCCGGTGGAGATTCGAGTCCTCCCTCGGGTATGGGTGTGTGTGTTTGTCCTTGGGATAATTTAGGTTAAGTAGTGTGTAAGCTTAGGGACTGATGACCTTAGCAGTTAAGTCCCATAAGATTTCACACACATTTGAACATTTTTTTGAATAGCGATGGGATTCCAACCTGACTGTCGCCCGCCATGCTGCACGACAATTAGGAGTGATGGGGTGGGTTGCCATTTCCTTTCATAGCAGGACCCCTTTGTTTATCATTCGCCGCAGCCCTAACAGCACAAAAAATGGTTCAAATGACCCTGAGCACTATGGGACTAAACATCTGAGGTCATCAGTCCTCTAGAACTTAGAACTACTTAAACCTAACTAACCTAAGGACATCACACACATCCATGCCCCAGGCAGGATTCGAACCTGCGACCGTAGCGGTCGCGCGGATCCAGACTGAAGCGCCTAGAACCGCTCGGCCACACCGGCCGGCCCTAACAGCACAGCGACACGTCGACGATATTCGATGTCCCGTTTTGTTGTCCTTCGTGGCAAGCCATCCTGGGCTTATATTTCAGCAGGATATCGCCCGCCCGCACACGATAAGAGTTTCTACTGCTTGTCCTCACGTTTTTTGCCAAACCGTTCCTTGGTCAACAAGGTCGCCGGGTATCTTCCCTGCTGAGAAAGTTTGGAGCATTAGGGGCAAGGCCACCCGATCAGCTCGGATTCTGACGATCTAACTCGCCAGTTAGACAGTATTTGGCACGATATCTCACAGGAGGACATCCAACAACTCTATAAACCAATGCCAAGCCGAGTTACTGCTTTCAGAGGGGCCAGAGGTGGACCAACGCTTCACTCACTTGCTCAGTTTGGAAAGGTGTTCCTGTGAATAAATCATCCATTTTGTTCTGAAACTGCAGTCATTTCGTTGTCTGTACATATGCGAGAGTTTTTCGGGACCCATGTTCACCGTGGAACGATATTACTTCTATTATCGTATACTTCGAACCGTGTCAGTTTTCGCTGTTATTTGTCACACCCTGTACGTCACGTCTCCCACTCTTTCCATCCAGCTTATTCTCTCCATTCTCCTCCACATCCACATCTCATATGCTTCTAACCTTTTTTCATCCTCTCGTCTCAGAGTCCATGTTTCTGCCCCATATAGTGCCACACTCCAGACAAAACATTTGACAAGCCTTTTCCTTAGTCCTTTATCTAATTTGCCACATAAGAGTCTCCTCTTTCTGTCGAATGCCTCCTTCGCTATGGCAATTCGAGTTTTCACCTCCTGGTGACATCTCAAGTCTTCAGTTATTGTGCTTCCGCGATATTTAAATTCACTTGCTTGGCTAATGGTAGATTGGCCTATTTTAATATTGGACAGTCTGCGTCTTGTACTGATGACCATTCTCTTTGTTTTTGCTGTGTTTATTTGCAGCCCATATTCCGCACAAGCTTCATTGAAATCTTTGAGCATGTTATTCACTGTCCGCTCACTTTCTGCCACTAATACCATGTCATCAGCAAATCTTTACAAGCTGATAGACGACATAAAGGGAAGAGGATATTATGCAGACCTGAAGAGGATGGCAGAAGACCGGACAGCCTGGAGAACTTACCATGTGAAAACCTGCCTTTAGGCAGAACACTGATGATGATGATGATGTACGTCATGTGTTCCCGTGTTGTCCTTCCGCAGTCCATTCTGCATACTGTTGTCATTAGGCAACTCCTTTCTGTCGCGGATCTCGAAGATCCACGAAGATGCGGACGTGCGAGCAGATTCATCGAGAGCGCGAATGGGGAGGACAATGAAGCGAGTTTGGAAGCATTCCGCGAGCAGGGCGCTTTTTCCTACGAAACGTGGTGTGCGCGGCACGGCGGAGCAGCGGGACGTGCAGAGGCCGCGTTCCCACGCGGGCGAGCATCCGTCGTGTCCCCATTGTCCGGCGGCGAATACATTACACACGCGCGCTGGCCGTTGGGAGGCGCGGCGCGTCGCGTCGCAGCCCGCCGCCTGGCGCGCATCGCAAGCGCCTTCCTGGACGCCCAGCCGCCGCCGCCGCCGCCGTCGCCGCCGCCCACCGCTTATCTGCATACGCGGACAGCCCGACTCTTTCGCGACGCGGAAGTCCGAGCGCCTCACACCGACGAGCACGCACCGACAGTGACTTACGGGTCAGCGACGAGACAGCTCGCACAAGGACGCGCCGGGATTCCGACGGTGCTGCGAAACCGAACTTCGGGAGGTATTTATCACTAACGTCTCATTCTTCCACAGGGAAACTGTCCTCGTAGTCACCAGTCGCGTCTGCAAAAGCGGACATAAGCTACATCTAGCTGGTATAGCACCGAGACAGCATTTTCTGGTTGGGGAATAAACACTATAGGTACAGCGCATGGATTGATATTGAATCCGTTCTTTTTCTTCTTATATACAGGGTGTTACAAAAAGGTACGGCCAAACTTTCAGGAAACATTTCTCACACACAAATAAAGAAAAGATGTTATGTGGACATGTGTCCGGAAACGCTTAATTTCCATGTTAGAGCTCATTTTAGTTTCGTCAGTATGTACTGTACTTCCTCGATTCACCGCCAGTTGGCCCAATTGAAGGAAGGTAATGTTGACTTCGGTGCTTGTGTTGACATGCGACTCCTTGCTCTACAGTACTAACATCAAGCACATCAGTACGTAGCACCAACAGGTTAGTGTTCATTACGAACCTGGTTTTGCAGTCAGTGCAATGTTTAAAAATGCGGAGTTGGCAGATGCCCATTTGATGTATGGATTAGCACAGGGCAATAGCCGTGGCGCGGTACGTTTGTATCGAGACAGATTTCCAGAACGAAGGTGTCCCGACAGGAAGACGTTCGAAGCAATTGATCGGCGTCTTAGGGAGCACGGAACATTCCAGCCTATGACTCGTGACTGGGGAAGACCTAGAACGACGAGGACACCTGCAATGGACGAGGCAATTCTTCGTGCAGTTGACGATAACCCTAATGTCAGTGTCAGAGAAGTTGCTGCTGTACAAGATAACGTTGACCACGTCACTGTATGGACAGTGCTACGGGAGAACCAGTTGTTTCCGTACCATGTACAGCGTGTGCAGGCACTATCAGCAGCTGATTGGCCTCCACGGGTACACTTCTGCGAATGGTTCATCCAACAATGTGTCAATCCTCATTTCAGTGCAAATGTTCTCTTTACGGATGAGGCTTCATTTCAACGTGATCAAATTGTAAATTTTCACAATCAACATGTGTGGGCTGACGAGAATCCGCACGCAATTGTGCAATCACGTCATCAACACAGATTTTCTGTGAACGTTTAGGCAGGCATTGTTGGTGATATCTTGATTGGGCCCCACGTTCTTCCACCTACGCTCAGTGGAGCACGTTATCATGATTTCATACGGGATACTCTACCTGTGCTGCTAGAACATGTGCCTTTACAAGTACGACACAACATGTGGTTCATGCACGATGGAGCTCCTGCACATTTCAGTCGAAGTGTTTGTACGCTTCTCAACAACAGATTCGGTGACCGATGGATTGGTAGAGGCGGACCAGTTCCATGGCCTCCACGCTCTCCTGACCTCAACCCTCTTGACTTTCATTTATGGGGGCATTTGAAAGCTCTTGTCTATGCAACCCCGGTACCAAATGTAGAGACTCTTCGTGCTCGTATTGTGGACGGCTGTGATACAATACGCCATTCTCCAGGGCTGCATCAGCGCATCAGGGATTCCATGCGACGGAGGGTGGATGTATGTATCCTCGCTAACGGAGGACAGTTTGAACATTTCCTATAACAAAGTGTTTGAGGTCACGCTGGTACGTTCTGTTGCTGTGTGTTTCCATTCCATGATTAATGTGATTTGAAGAGAAGTAATAAAATGAGCTCTAACATGGAAAGTAAGCGTTTCCGGACACATGTCCACATAACGTAATTTCTTTCTTTGTGTGTGAGGAATGTTTCCTGAAAGTTTGGCCGTACCTTTTTGTAACACCCTGTATAAATGATCTTCCATCAAACATACACGAAGTAGGACTACAGGATAACCCAAGAGTCCATTTTTTGTGTTAGCAGAAGAGCCAACACCGTGTTACTAGCGGAGGCCGAAATGCACGCGTTTTAGCTCACGCAGGCTGGCGTGAGGAGGGAAGAACTGTACTGACGTGAGGTCTGGAACATGACAAGGAATGAGAATTCAGAAAGCGGACGTAATTAGTTTCATACTTAACTTTAATCCATTAATGATGAACGTCGCTCTTGACGGTACATGCTTCACAATATTATCTGTTCAGAATACATTCTTGAAGATATGAATTATAGTAACTGAATATGGCGCCTTGCTACGTCGTAGCAAATGACGTAGCTGAAGGCTATGCTAAACTGTCGTCTCTGCAAATGAGAGCGTATGTAGACAGTGAACCAACGTTAGCAAAGTTGGCTGTACGACTGGGGCGACTGCTAGGGAGTCTGCCTAGACTAGACCTGCCGTGTGGCGGCGCTCGGTCTGCAATCACTGATAGTGGCGACACGCGGGTCCGACGTATACTAACGGACCGCGGCCGATTTAAAGGCTACCACCTAGCAAGTGTGGTGTCTGGCGGTGACGCCACACCATTAATATTTGAAAATGCACTAATTCACGGAATAAAATAGCTAGATGGGTAAAAGTTGACACACATGCCTGAAATAACACGGTGTTCTATTTAAACCAAAAATTAATGCAAAACTAGGCAATAGCTAGCGATGGACAGCAACATCTCAGTGACGCTGCATGAGAATCGTGTATAAAATGAACTGTAGTGAGAGATAAAGTCTACGCACCTACATCGAACACCTCCACATCTCCTATACTATTCGAAAACTAGATTCCAATTACTCCACTGTCTCCCCTCTGATCTCCAACGCCTCGCCTTCACAAGCATATCCTTTCAGCCATACACCTATACGCACTCCATATCATATCTCAACGCAACTTCAACCAACTCTCTCACCCAGACAATGAGATCCGCCCCAATATTTATCCCTCTTTCCAACTTTTACTCTTCCCCACCTATTCCATTCCACATCAGGGCCCCTCTCTCCTTGTCCCTCTGCCTCCAACCCTCTCTCTTTCCTCTTGTAAGCACTACCACCTCCACACACCACACTACACGTCACACACTGTCTTTCTCAATGACCATATTGCCACTATCCGCCTCACCTCTTACCTACCATCTCCGTAGTTTCCCTACCTAGCAGCTCTCAATCCTACTGAACATATTCTCTCCTCCGACAATAGTTCCCACTTTGTGCGCACCCTTCTAACTAAGTGAAAGTGCGGTGCTTTAGTGCTTTTTAAGAGAAGAATTTCACCTTTCTGCGATGTGTTTTTAGAATGCAAATATTTTCGTTTCTTTAGCTGTCTTTGATTTTTAATTTGAAAAAGAAAACAGCACCAGACTTTGTTTCTCGTTCTATATTTTTCAATTCGCTTGGCTTAAGGGCAGAATATTGTATTGCTGGCAGCCCACCCCCGCCCATATGGGGAGAAGGGGCGAAATAACAATAAATGAAAGAAAAGAGGGAGTCGGATCATCCCTAACCATGCTGATAAACACGTGCTGGGAGGTACGACTTACACAAAATGCCTCTCCACCCCATATTGCTACACATGTGGAAGATGTTGCGTACATCGTTTGGTGAGGATCGCGTGCTGAGCCGTCACGTCCGTCATACTTGACCTTCCAGGTCCCTAAACCTCAATCCAAGTGATTATTGGTAGTGAGTTTAACTGAAGTCGCAAGTCTACTGCGATCGTCCGATTTTATTAGGGATGCGAAAAGACAACATCCGCCGGCCGCTGTGGTCTAGTGGTTCTAGGCGCGCAGTCCGGAACCGCGGGACTGCTACGGTCGCAGGTTCGAATCCTGCCTCGGGCATGGATGTGTGTGATGTCCTTAGGTTAGTTAGGTTTAAGTAGTTCTAAGTTCTAGGGGACTGATGACCACAGAAGTTAAGTCCCATAGTGCTCAGAGCCATTTGAACCATTAGACAACATCCGATGGCCGATTCCCACCACATCTACTCATATCCAGTACAGTACTGTTCACAACATTGTCCCTCGACTACAGGTATTGTCAATATATGATGGCATACATGTTGAGCATTTGTCATAAATAACATCGTCTTTCCTAAAAATCAGTTGTTACGCTAATTATCACTTTTGTATCATGTGAAGCGCCATCTGTTGGTTGTTTCGTGTACTTTTTTGGTTTCAATGAAACCCCGTATCATTTCAAGCTTGTGTGTCAAATGGTTCAAATGGCTCTAAGTACTATGGGACTTAACATCTGAGGTCATCAGTCCCATAAACTTAGAACTACTTAAACCTAACCAACCTAAGGACAGCACACACATCAATGCCCAAGGCAAGATTCGAACCTGCGACCGTAGCAGAAACGTGGTTCCGGACTGAAGCGCCTAGAAGCGCTCGGTCACCGTGGCCGGCGCTTGTGTGTCAATTTTTATCTCTCTGCCTACTTTATTCCTCGACGTATTGAATTTTCAAATGTTAACGGACTTTCGGGTCTCACTGTAGTTATCATTGCTTCAGATGCATTTATTTTAATTATGCTTAATGGTGTAACTTCAGGTCTTGAAAATGTAAATATTATTTCCCTGGAAGTTAGTAACTGATCCTCCACAAATGGACTGTCACCTAATTTAGGTAAAACTCAATACATGGCATTCAGCACACTGCACAAGGCCTGATCACACCTTTAGTAATAATGCGCGAGGACAAACCATTAAAAGAGACAGAATATTCAAAATTGTGAGGGGTCCCATTTTGATAAGAACCTGAGTTAGACGTCCCATGTTAAGATCTTCTTAAACATCTAAGCTCTGCAACTTTTAACTTACATAAATTTTGGGGATCAAAATGTCAAAAAGTTGACCTAATTCTCCTATTTTCATTCGCTAATGTCTTAAGGCGTCTAATTTTTTGGTAACGAGTTTTTGCAAAGAAGCGTGTAATAAGGATAATATGTGATGTCCACTCTAGCGCCTCTTGGAGACAGCTCTACAAATAATCTCACAGTACATACACTCCCTTACCAAGTTTGTTGACAACTACCAATCATATTTCTCTCTCTCTCTCTCTCTCTCTCTCTCTCTCTCTCTCTCTCTCTCTCTCTCTCTCTCCCCTCTCCCTCCCTCTCCCTCTCCACCCACCCGTTATAGTCCCACACTGCCACGCGTAATTTTGAAATTTCTTTTAAAGATCCCTACAACCTTCCTATGAAGTAGTGCAAAGGGTGGCGCCCTGTGACGCATCCTCGGCGCGGCTACGCTTCCTACAGTGAGGTGTCGACACATGCGAAAAATAGGCCGCAGGTCAGACCTTCATGTCACATGTAATTTGGGTTAATTATGTCAAATTCGCACCAAATTTCAGCACAATTCCGCCCAACGCCAGTGCGATATGGTCAAACGGTGGTGACATCGTCTCAGTTATGTGACTGGATTCATGATATTCTATCAGAGGTCACAGTTCGTAGTAATTGACGAAAAGTCATCGAGTAAAACAGAAGTGGTTTCTGGCGGTCCCCAAGGTAATGTTATAGGCCCTCTGCTGTTCCTTATCTATACAAGAGATTTAGGAGACAATTTGAGCAGCCATCGTGGGTTGTTTGGAGATGATGCTGTCGTTTATCGTCTAGTAAACTTATCAGAAGGTTAAAAAATTGCAAAACGTTTTAGGAAAGATATCTGTATGGCGCGAAAATTGGCAATTGACCCTAAATAATGAAAAGTGTGAGGTCATCCACATGAGTGCTCAAAGGAATTCGTTAAACTGCGGTTACACGATAAATCAGTCCAATATAAGGACCGTAAATTCAGCTACGTACTAGGAATTGCAATTACGAACAATTTAAATTGGACAAAACATATAGAAAATGTCGTGAGGAAGGCAAACCAAAGACTGTGTTGTTGACAGAACACTTACAAAATGTGACAGATCTACTAAAGAGACTGCCTACACTACGTTTGCCCGTCCTCTTTTGGAATACTGCTGCGCGGTGTCAGATCGTTACTAAATTAGGTTCAACGGAGTACATCGATAAACTTCAAAGAAGAGCAGCACGTTTTTTATTATCGCGAAATAGGGGAGAGAGTGTCATTGACATGATACAGGATTTGGGATGGACACCATTAAAACAAAGGCGTTTTTCGTTGCGCCGCAATCTTCTCACGAAATTTCAATCACCAAGTTTCTCCCCCGAATACGAAAGTATTTTGTTGACGCCGACTTACATAGAAAGAAACGATCATCATAATAAAATAAGGAAGATTAGAGTTTGCACGGAAAGATATAGGTGTTTGTTTTTTCTGCGCGATGTTCGAGACAGGTATAATAGAGAGTTATTCTGAAGGTGGTTCGATGAACCCTCTGCCAGGCACTTAAATGTGATTTGCAGAGTATCCATGTAGATGTAGATGTAGATACTCTATCTTGGTAAGAGAGAGTATCTACCCCTTCTTTTTACGCTGCAGGTCAGAACCGCCGCACCCAACGTCGAAGTCACGCGTTTATATAGTGGGTGGTCGAGGAAAGTATTTTCAGCCACACCGCCGCTCCGAACAGAGACGAAAAGCCCTCAGGAAGTGGCATAAAGGGGGTCAATGGAACCATTTCTTCCGTCGGAATGCTGATTGCCACACATCTCGAGGACGAGAACGACAGTTTGCACTGCGATGAACTACAGGAAAATGTCGGACACTGCTGACACCACCCGGACGATTCAACCCTACTTTACGGACATCGTAGGGCTATAACCCCACTGTACGTGATCTGACCCCTTTGAAGTGTTTTTAGTACGACCCCAGTTTTTGCTCCGGTATACAAGGTGATCAACTTGGGACCCTTCAAAATCATTCGACGAAAATTAAACATGTTCCTAAGCAGCAGATGGTGTTCATACACCTTCAGCCCTCCTGTTTCGCGGCCTTTTGTGACGTCATCACAAGGGTTGCAACACTGACATAGGCGTGAATGATATGTCAAAGGGTACCTCTAAGACCCTCCAGTTCGGTAACATCCTCGATGCCACACACTCCTTTGATGAACACGTTAAAAATTTACCTAGGAGAGAGTTCGACTCCCATTCAACTAAGTGGTGCCTCGTGGCTTCTTTAGCGTCTGAGGACAGGCAACCCCTTGGAACCCCCTTACGTGGGGGTTGCCCATCACTCAGCCATAGTCTGGCATAGAAAGTGGTGAGGTATTTGACCACCTACCTAGTGATGTAAAAAATTTAATTTATAACGAAGTTAGCTTCAAATAAAATTGAAATCGAATCTGCTTGACGACTCCTTCTGTCCCATAGAATAATTTCTGAATTTGTAGTTCTATGGTGTGTGTGTGTGTGTGTGTGTGTGTGTGTGTGTGTGTGTGTGTGTGTGCATTTGTAAGAGAAGGAGAGAGAAATTTAACATATTTAACTAACATCTAAATCTAATACAGTGAAAAAGAGATTTAACATAGTTAGCTAAGTCACTGTACGCATGTGGGAATGGGGGGGGGGGGGGGGGAGCAGGGTGAAATATATTAAGAAATCATGTCAATGCTTAGTATGCTGCAACACTTTTCGCTGAGAAAGGGTACTGTAAATGTAAAAGTAAAATCTTCCACCTCATAGCAAGTGGTCGCAATCATAATCCACGTAACTTCCAAAAAAACTAGCTAACTAATTTGAACAACTGAAGGATTAGCCATCGCAGACAAGACGCAGCCAACCCATTGTTGTGTCATCTTCCACCAACGGCTTCTTTGGAAATCAGTACGGAAGAAGCATGTCCCCATTTTTGCCTCGCAAACGTGAGCAGCTTGGAACGATCAGACCTGCTGAGCACCCAGTTACATAAGTGTACTCCAGCAGAACTAATATGTCCATATTTATTCCATATGTAGTATCTGTACAATAACCAGCAGGGCACGGAATCAGCAAGAGTGAGGAAAACGTTTTGGTAGGTTGAGGTTTTTAGCCGGACAGTGAAGTATGCTAGGATGACTCTGTCTGTGAGAGCGTTTTCCACGAAGAGAAAAGGTTAGTGTTTGAGTCCCGTACCCACGCACAGTTAAAATCTGTCTGGTTGTTCCACGGACTTTAATGTTTTCCTTATCATCCATCACCATTCACTTACCTTAGCGGAAAAAACAGGAGCTTGTTTTCTGTATAACTCAACGATGACTGGGGAAAACACAGCACCGGTACATGAGCTACATTTAAAACAGTCAGTCAAGAGTGAAATCAGAGTTCGGCAGCCCAGTGACATAGAGATAGTGGTGAATGGGGCAATGGGTGCGTTGGAAAAGGAAGGGAAACGACCGCATTGCAGCATTAATGGCTCTGAGCACTATGGGACTTAACATCTTAGGTCATCAGTCCCCTAGAACTTAGAACTACTTACACCTAACTAACCTAAGGACATCACACACATCTATGCCCGAGGCAGGATTCAAACCTGCGACCGTAGTAGTCGCGCGGTTCCGGACTGAGCGCCTAGAACCGCGAGACCACCGCGGCCGGCATTGCAGCATTATTCGCGTGAAGTGATTGAGGAGAACCGCTTAAAATCGTATTCGAGATAACCGGAGGGGGTGGGCGTCTGAACTTTACCCTGCCACACAAAATTTCATTCTCTTAAGCAGTCTCTTCATTTTTGACAATTCACAGCTCTAGTTGGCAGAATAGAAGGGTATTGTTCCACGGCTATGGTGTTTTAGTGTTGTCAAAGAATAGTAAGAGTTGAATACAGAATAATCTCGAGAACAGTTTTTCAGTTTCTAGTGTAGAAAGTGTATGTGAGAACTCGATCGTTTAGTAAATTATTACTAGGTACAGTTCTGATAATTAGTTATGTATTCTTCCATATGAGTAACTTTCTGTCGAATTGTCTGTAATTTTCTCTTAATACACGCAAAAAAAGTATAATATGCTTCGCCGGTTCTTTAAGGCTACGTGACTGTTGAGAGATACCGTCGAAAGTTATCCGTAACATTTAACGTTATCTCCTCAGGCCTACAAATGAAGAACTTTGACGACAAATCTTTGAAAACTTTGAGAAATGGAATAGATTTACTATTTCAGATACTACTTTGTCGCGCCGACAGTAAAATTACTTTTCGCTTTTTAGCATCACACTGTCTTAGCTGCTGTGGATCATATTCTGTTTTGAAGATCAGTCATTAAGTTCAAGTAGCTCGGTTTCCGATATCAGAAGAATCTGAATCGGAACAACATAATGAATGTGATATTGTATTCAGTGGAAGCACAAGATAAGAACAGTCCCTCTGCATCAAAACTCATGAAGGCATCCGTTAGGATTACAAATCATATTAAAGAGCTATAATTGCCCTGAAGTTAAAATGAATAAATTTAATAGTGTTATAGTTTCTGTCTTTCCCGGCACATCTCTTTACTCGTTTTTTATTTAATCACGGTAATGTACAAAAGAATAGGAGACCAGTTGATGAGAGAGATTTTACTTATAAGTTCATTTCATCAGGCTTAGACCATATCATAAATCTCCGCCTCTTTAAGATAAATGGTACATTATTATGTACTAAGAAGATCGCCGACGTTTCGAAATGTCAGCATTTCTGGTATGTGTGTGTGTGTGTGTGTGTGTGTGTGTGTGTTTTGACTTTACGGGCGCTCAACGGCGAGGTTATCAACACCGAAAGCATTTCTATCAAGGAACTGTCCATGCTATTGCAGTACGCGATCAGACAGCGTGGATTTCTTTCATTACAAACTCACATAGGCCAATGACCTAGAGATAGGGTTCGTGTGAGTTTGCCCACATGAGAGCAGATCGTGAGTAGCCACATGCTGCAGGTGTTTAGAATGAGGACGCACGGGTCTCGTGGAAAGCTATTGGCAAAGGCGCACGACGCCGTCTTCACCTAGAATACTGAAAATGCTGTGCCATTACCAACGTGCCTTTAGCGAATCTCTTACCTGATCGCCTATGGAAACTTGTTATAATGACCTTGCCTGGTAAAACAAACGTATCCATAACAATGCTACGCGAATATATCATGCCTTAAATTCCTTTCAGTTAGGCTATCTCTTAATGTTTCTTTCAGGGTGATGATAATTAATCTCACCATTTCTGTCGAGATGGGACGTAATATTTATTATTTTCCTAATAAATCCTTGGAGCAAGTTGGTTTCCGCCGAGAAAGAGAGAGAGAGAGAGAGAGAGAGAGAGAGAGAGAGAGAGAGAGAGGGGGGTGTGAGTGGAGGTTTCATTGTCCTCCATATCAGCGTCAAGTTTATCCTGTAACCGAAGTGAGAGACGCAGATGACTTAAGTGCGGGAATGCTTAGGCTGAGCTCAGGCGCGACCATGTCGGAAGTGTTTGCCACAGCTCTATTTGCATTCTGCTCGTCCCCGGAACTCCGAATTGGGAGCGTACCACTGTCTGCCTAAGCGCGCGTTTGCATGTCGTAACCTTACTGCTACACTAGAGCTCAACCTTGGAGGGACCTCCTTCTACCAAGATGCTGACATTCAACAACATTTATCAACTGCTTGCCAAGAGGCTTCTTCGATACAGTGTGATTTAGACTTTGTAATTCTAACAATATTATTTTTGCTTGAATTCGTGGCTCCCTGTGTGTGTCAGACTACAAATCCAGTTGTACAGAATTCGATTCACAGTTCATATTGGGCATTTTCCTGACGACTTGTGTGATTTCGCCCATATTAATTCATACTCAAAGTGAGAAATCCAAAATTTTACAATATTTCGAATTCCATGTTAAACTGAAAGTCCCCAGTAAACGGCTGAGTAAGCTCAAAGTTCTAAGAAGTCATGGCTACATGATTTCAAGTGCACCCATGCCTAGGCGAGGCGCTCTATTGCTTAAAACAGCTTTAGAGTTAATGAATGCTTTCATGTAGAGAAATGTAGTCAGATAAATTACTTCGTTGAAATAATGTTCTATAGACTCTGGTAAGCCAAAATCTTCTGACGCGAGGCCGACCGCTGTGGTCGAGCGGTTCTAGGCGCTTCAGTCCGGAACCACGCGGCTGCTACTGTCGCAGGTTCGAATCCTGCCTCGGGAATGGATGTGTGCGCTGTCCTTAGGTTGGTTAGGTTTAAGTAGTTCTAAGTCTAAGGACTGATGACCTTAAATGTTAAGTCCCATAGTGCTTAGAGCCATTTGAACCATTTTTCCGACAAAAGAAACATGCAGAATATACGAAATGGATGCACAAATGTAGAAAATAATATTGGTGTGAAGAAAGAAAATGGCAAATACAACGGGAGACACCGCAGTGCGATGCATTCCAAAAACAGTGGTTCAGATTTCGATCCGGTCATCGTGTTCGAGGTTTTACGTGGTTTCCATAGTTTGCTCTTAGAGAATGCCGGGTTACTCTTCTTTTTCCCTGGGACCTGATTTCATCTTTTTCTGCACAGTTCAACACAACAGTTTTCAGCATGTTGCTAACATACTTTGGGTGCCTTAGTGACGGGCCGTGATTGCCTGCATAGGATAGCGCGGGAGAAAGAGATAGTAGGCGAATGTACCACAGTGTGATCACTGACGCAGCGCGTAAACCGAACTAAACCAGAGACCACAACTAATATACATTCAAGTGTCGTGGCTGAAGTATCACTGTCTGCGGCTCAAAACTGACAGCCGCAAAATATATATATATTACTTATAGAGCAGTTTTTTAAATGATGAAGCTTGACGAAAATTCATAACTTACTTATAAGTATTGAGAAACGAACAAAAGGCCAAACCGGATTACCACACTTTTTTTAATACTTAAACTCTAAGTTAACGTCTAGATCATTAGGTATGAACGGTTAATTCGTTTCGAAAAGGATTCGAAGGAAGAATCTCGTGTGATGACGAGGCCTAGACTTCCAGGTAGTGAAAGATTTTTGTTTATGGGAAATGATTATATTTGTGAACAGAACACGTGGGATAGGAACTGTCGCTGCGCAAAGCATTTACCGCAATGAGTGCGTAATTCCGCCTAATGTCCTATCCATAGATTGTCCGTTTAGTGTCTCCACCAAAGTAGGAGGAGACGTTCAACACTGGCTGTTTCAACTGCAGAATTCGATAACCATCAAAAACTTTCAGAGAGCAACCGAAGAAACTGTGACAAAAGACAATCCTGTAGCATTCTATTGACATACTTATCAACAGTGTAAGGGTTAAGACAACTTTCGCTCACTACTGAAATCAGAATTCAGTAATGATTAGCCGACTTTGCTAATCCGAGTAATTGATACCCAAACGGATAGAAATGTCGAGGCACGTATCAGGTGTGGCTGGGAGTTTTCTTTTTTTTTTATATATATGTTACATCTGCTTGGTGTCCTTTCCCGTTTTTACTTAGCATCAAGTCAGAATTAATTGCGAGGTTAAATCCATGTCTCAAAATTACTATACGAGTACGATGGTCATGATCGTAAAGGTTATTGGCAATACTAGCCCAACTGTAGAGCTAACAAACAACAAGGGGCTGCCCGGCAGATGATTTATGCGATGAATAGTGTAGGAACGAGACTTATTCGCAATATTTCCCTAGCTTATCCTATAACAGTAATGCCACCAATATGCTAAACGTTCTAAATCGGAGAATCTTGAAGGATACGATGAATGTTGTCTCTGAGACCAATGTTGGCAAGATTCCCACAACTGTGCTGCGTTGACATTGAGAAAACAAATCGCTGTCACACGTGGGAACTTCGTGGACGGCTCTTTATGGCAAGAGAAAATTGTAAGCATCGTATACACATTATTCTTCTCTCGAATGAAAGCTCCTACTAACAACAAGAAGAAGGAAGGATTTGGGTTTAACGTCCCGTCGACATCGAACTAATTAGAGACGTAGCACAAGTTCGGATTGTGTTAATGATGGGGAAGGAAATCGGCCGTGCCCTTTCAAAGGAACCATCTCGGCTTTCGCCTGGAACGATTTAGGGAAATCACTGATAACATAAATCCTAATAGCCGAAAGCCGGTTTGAACCGTCATCCTCTCGAATGCGAGTTATACTATCAGGGAAGTATTTAGTGTGTTGAGCAGTCGTAACAAATGGCAGTTTTATGCCGGCCTGATTTTCGAGACAAGTCAACAGCTTTTCTTTGGGATTACTCGTAAAATAGCTATGTGAGAACTCCTCGCTGACTCTTTAATAAGCTTCAGTTCGCCAATTCTTCTAACTTCTTTCAGCCGACCGAGGTAGGAGATCGAGTGGTTAAGATATTGCTCTCGTAAAGGGGTGGAAAGCAGTTAATTTTTCTGTCTGGCTGTCTGATTTAACTCTCCCCTAATTTCCACGGTTTCCTTGCTTTTGAAAAATGGTTCAAATGGCTCTGAGTACTATGGGACTTAACATCTGAGATCATCAGCCCCTAGAACTTAGAATTACTTAAACCTAACTAACCTAAGGACATCATACACATCCATGCCCGAGGCAGAATTCGAACCTGCGACCGTAGCGGTCGCGCAGTTCCAGTCTGTAGCGCCTAGAACCGCTCGGCCAGCAGCAGAATTGCTTAGTTGTACCGTTCCCTCCTAGAGTATGTAATTCTACGTTCCGAAAACCACTGTGAAGTGGCTTTCTCGGGATCATTGGTGTCTGTCTACCACGAGTGATGCCCGTCTTTGCATACGTGCAACATCCTCTGTTTGTCCTGTGTAGTAGGGTTCGCACACACTTGAGAAATACCCGAGCAATATGCTTCAGTACACGTACGAACACTACTTGAAAGCCGGCAGGAGGATTCGAGAGATGGGAGTAGAAGCGGAGAGCGACGTTGGAGATAGTAGTAGCGCGACATGCCACATACGGAAGCGTGGCGTATGAGGCGCGGCGCTTGGCCGCAGGTACCGTTGCGTCGGCCTTGCCAAATTCCTGGTCACGCGCTAGCGCTAGCACAGACGTTGACCTGCCCTCCGAGGTGCTCCCTGCCTCTTCGGGCAATCGCGCCGGCGCACTCGTCCAGTTTCGGACGACCGAGCGAAAAGAGCCGAGAGGAATGCGCTGTAGGATCCGTGTGCGACACGACTAGTATTCACAAGCAGGACCGTGGACGATAGCGTTAGCGAGGCGGCAAGCTGTGCCTGCCGTCGAGGTGCTGCCTCAGGCGGACTACCAAGTAGTCGTCTTGTAGGGCACTGAACAGTTGAATCATCATCTCCAGATCATATTTGGAGAAAGCTGTAATGAGGTTTTGGACAAGAAGGAAAGCTATTGGAAGCGACCACTGAATGGAACGAGGTATAGACGGAAATAATGGGTTAGTTTCTCAAGTCGTCGTCAGTGTTGTTATGCAGGTAGCAAGTAGGGTTGGGACGTTACACTGTCGCTTGTACTCAACTGGCCATTAAAATTGCTACACCACGAAGAAGACGTGCTACAGACGCGAAATTTAACTGACAGGAAGAAGCTGCTGTGATATGCAAATGATTAGCTTTTCAGAGCATTCACACAAGGCTGGCGCCTGTGGGGACACCTACAACGTACTGACATGAGGGAAGTTTCCAACCGATTTCTCATGCACAAACAGCAGTTGACTGGCGTTTCCTGGTGAAACGTTGTTGTGATGCCTCGTGTAAAGAGGAGAAATGCGTACCATCACGTTTCCGACTTTGATAAAGGTCGGATTGTAGCCTATCGTGATTGCGGTTTATCGTATCGCGACATTGGTGCTCGCGTTGGTCGAGATGCAATGACTGTTAGCAGAATATGGTTGGTTGGTTGTTTTGGGGAAGTTGACCAGACAGGGAGGTCATCGGTCTCATCATATTAACGAAGGACGGGGAAGGAAGTCGGCCGTGCCCTTTCACAGGAACCATCCCGGCATTTGCATGGAGCGGTTTAGGGAAATCATGGAAAACCTAATTCAGGATGGCCGGACGCGGGATTGAACCGTCGTCCTCTCGAATGCGAGTCCAGTGTGCTAGCCACTGCACCACCTCGCACGATAGCAGAATATGGAATCGGTGGGTTCAGGAGGGTAATACGGAACGCCGTGCTGGTTACCAACGGCCTCGTATCACTAGATGTCGAGATGACAGGCATCTTATCCGCATGGCTGTAACGGATCGTGCAGCCACGTCTCTATCCCTGAGTCAACAGATGGGGCCGTTTGCAAGACAACAACCATCTGCACGAACAGTTCGACGATGTTTGCAGCAGCATGGACTATCAGCTCGTAAACCATGACTGCGGTTACCCTTGACGCTGCATCACAGACAGGAGCGCCTGCGATGGTGTACTCAACGACGAACCTGGGTGCACGAATGGCTAAACGTCATTTTTTCGGATGATTCCAGGTTCTGTTTACAGCATCATGATGGTCGCATCCGTGTTTGGCGATATCGCGGTGAACACACAATGGAAGCGTGTATTCGTCATCGCCATACTGGCGTATCACCCGGCGTGATGGTATGGGGTGCCATTGGTTACACGTCTCGGTCACCTCTTGTTCGCACTGACGGCACTTTGAACAGTGGACGTTACATTTCAGATGTGTTACGACCCGTGGCTCTACCCTTCATTCGATCCCTACATTTCAGCAGGATAATGCACGACCGCATGTTGCAGGTCCTGTACGGGCCTTTCTGGATACAAAAAATGTTCGACTGCTGCCCTGGCCATCAAATTCTCCAGATCTCCAACTAATTGAAAACGTCTGGTCAATGGTGGCCGAGCAACTGGCTCGTCACAATACGCCAGTCACTACTCTTGATGAACTGTGGTATCGTGTTGAAGCTGCATGGGCAGCTGTACCTGTACACGCCATCCAAGCTCTGTTTGACTCAATGCCCAGGCGTATCAAGGCCGTTATTACGGCCAGAGGTGGTTGTTCTGGGTACTAATTTCTCAGGATCTATGCACCCAAATTGAGTGAAAATGTAATCACATGTCAGTTCTAGTATAAAATATATGTCCAATGAATACCCGTTTATCATCTGCATTTGTTCTTGGTGTAGCAATTTTAATGACCAGTAGTGTATTATTCTTCCTTTTCTCTTCCAAACTCCTCAGCGATTCCCTTCCTAATACTGAAGATCCAGCTCTTCTGTGAGGCAGAGAAAAGTGGAGTGTCTGACGTAAACAAACACCGGGGTTTATACAGGAAATAAAACTTTTATTGTCATAAGAATGTAATGTTTAGCTTCGGCACACCGACGAACACAACTTGAAAGCCGCGCCAGAGGATTCGAAAGATGGGAGTAGAAGCGGAGAGCGACGTTGGAGATGGTAGTCTTTCCCTGAGAAGCCAACACAGGAAACGTGGGGTAATGGTAGCGGTGCCAGCGGTAACACTGGGGATGGCTGATGAGCTACGCACGTACTATGCCTTCGTGACTGTCGTCAGTTACAGCATTCTAGTAAACATACTAAAGTGGCTAGCACACTGGAGTCGCATTCGGGAGGACTACGGTTCAATCCCGCGTCCGGCCATCCTTATTTAGGTTTTCAGTGATTTCCCTAAATCGCTCCAGGCAAATGCCGGTATGGTTCCTTTGAAAGGGCACGGCCGACTTCCTTTCCTGTACTTCCCTAATCCGTTGACACCGATGACCTAGCTCTCTGGTCTCCTTCCCCAAACAACCCAACCCAACCCAACCTAACACACTAATCATAGAAGTTTCGACTTCATAACTGGTACAATCATCAAGATAATGGTTATGCTCTAAAGAGAGTTGAGTATACATTCTACAGGGTTCGCAAAATAAAACTGACCCGGAAAGTACGCTGACAGAAAAAAATCTAAACACCAAGAAGGAGTTGTGCGACATAAACGAAAGTTGGTAGGGGTATTTCTGCATCTTAATCATGATGTCTGGTCCAATTTCGACCCATTCGCAGGCGTGAGGCCCTACTAACGCTGTTATGAGGATGCAAATCAGGTTTGCTTTAAATACACGCTGTAACCGTCGTGAGCTTTAGTTACCTTTGAGACTGGACGTGGTGAGTTGATGTTACTCAAGAATGCCTTTAAGGCACCAAAGACGCCACTATCAACACCTCACTGAGTTTGAACGACTATCCCACGCACCCTGACTGCAAAACTGTACATCAGTCTAGTTATTCGACCTGTTGTGCTGCCATTCAAGAAGAGTATTCCAGGGGGTATTTTTCAACAGGATTACTCTTGCCCACATGCCGGTGTTGTACGTCAACGTGCTCTACAGAGAGTCAACCTGTTGCCTTGGCCTGTTCGATCGTACCGGTTATTAATGTACCAGCATTTGACATTTGCGATGGCTTATCCCGTGTTTACATTAACCTGCGATCTTGCAACGTTAATCATTTAAATATGTCATCTAGACGAATGTCTTCCCGAAATTTCATTACTCTACGTTAACTTTTTGGTGTTGCGATTTTTTTTCTTCAGTGTATTTCACACACAATAAGATAGGCAACCTGACTTACATTTTCCATTTCCATGCCAGATGATGTAATTTGCGTTGCGTGTCTTAAAGTGAGTAAAATATTTTCTAGGCCAGTTTCATTTTCCCCACTACGTATACTAGCCGCAAGTTTTTGGTTGATTCTAACATTATATTCGGTTCTATTTTAAAATTACAGGGTTGTTATAGGCTAATTAAACTTTCGCTACTTGAGAGGGGTCCATGAATGACAGAAGGACAAGCAAACATTATGGAAACGTTTTTGTTAGGAGATACGGAAGAGAGGTAACGATTAAACCATTTAAGTAAAACAAATTTTAATTTCCAGAGTAGCATATGTTAATTGCGTACCTTGTTTGCGTTTCATGTTACGAACCTTGCCCATTGCGACGACCATCTGCATTCACGACAGCCTGGTACCGCACTGGAGACTGCTCTGCTGCTGTCCGAAACATCTCAAGTGGGAATGGGATGTTCAGCTGTCGTGACACAGCTCGTGCAGTGCTTGAAGATGGCACAATGACTCCAGAACTCTCAATCACTTCTTCCACAATTTGTGGTGCTCTCCCAGGAGCAATTTCCAAATCACCAGTTAATTCGAACTTCCGAATCATGTTCTTCAACTACGCAGCGGAAAAAGGATCTATCCATATTCCTTTAGTGCGTCAATACACACGAAGGACAGCAGCATCTTGTTTTGATAAAACAGCTTTACGAGTAAACCCCCCGCTCACCTTCTCCAAGATCAATGTGGACTGTCTGCGACTGTAATGCACACTTATGCTCCTTCCAACGCTACGTCGCCGTACCATTACCGGCGGCTAACGGCGAGTCATGACACGGATGAATAGTACTAACAACGCATATCGTACAGCGCACAGCCTGAACTTCATTCCTATTAAGTAGAGTACCAATACGCCAAATAGTTCTCCGTCGTCAATGGCTCAAGTAGCGGAAGATCAGTTATACCTAACCTGCACATCAGGAAAGACCAAATGTGACTGCTCATTAACAGGTTCATCTAATTCTAGTTACTCATCGTGAAAACATACCAGAAGTATCAGAAATTTAAACGTTATCGATAGTAGTTTAGTAAGATTGGCGTGATCTGTTGGGTGGTTTAAAGCCACTGGAGAACAGGAAACGGAATGTTCTAATGAACGTACACTACTCAGCAAAACTGAAGGTCGAAGTAGGAAAAGTAACATAACTTATTAACTACTCGGAGGAAATGAATGAAACTGCGGGAGCATGTCTCCAGAGGTTTTCCAGTTGTGCCAAATGACGTGAGGTCAGCGCGACTGTACCGCCAAATGTGGTTGATGCTGCAACACGAGGCAGTTGAAGGAACGGGAAAAGGCAGTGTGTATCAATCAACGAGCAGGTACGGTGCACTGTGGTGGTGGCCTTTATTACAAGGTGGCACTGAGACAACATCTCGATGATTCACACGGGGAATAATCACCGGGAAACTGGAAGAATCACGTAGTGTGACGAGTATAGCCCACGAGTTTGGTATTGCACGCAGCATTGTTTCACGTGATTGGGCAGCGTTCCCAACAACAGGCATTGCTGCCCGAAGGAGAGGAAGTGTTCGGTAACAGGCAACTACATCTGCAAATGACCGCTACACTATTCAACAAGCAGGAAGCGACCAACGTCAGACAGCGAGTACAATTGTAACCATACCAACAGGACTGCAAGGCACGCAATCACAAGCTCCACAGTGGCACGGCGAGTTCGTGGGCGTGGTGTCTTTGCCCGACAACCAATACGTTGTCTCCCATTGACGTCGGCGGCAATCGTATGCAATGATGCCAAGAGTATAGTTCTCGTGCTAAAGAGAACTGGAGTCGTGTTCACTTCTTAGATGAGAGCAGATTCAGTCTGAGTGGTGATTCTGGACGACCCTCATATGGCGGCAGATGAGAAAGCACCCAGGAATATTATCGAACATGAATATTTTGGTGTTTCACTTGTAATGCTGGGGGGAGGGTTAGCCGGCCGATTGCCCGAGCGGTTCAATTCGGAACCGCACTGCTGCTACCGTCGCAGGTTCGAATCCTGCCTCGGGCATGGATGTGTGTGATGTCCTTAGGTTAGGTAGGTTTACGTAGTTCTAAGTCTTGGGGACTGATGACCTCAGATGTTAAGTCCCATACTGT
This sequence comes from Schistocerca cancellata, assembly GCF_023864275.1. NCBI lineage: Eukaryota > Metazoa > Arthropoda > Insecta > Orthoptera > Acrididae > Schistocerca > Schistocerca cancellata. The sequence goes on along the minus strand of NC_064629.1, from coordinate 204,002,090 downwards.
TTAGAGCCATTTGAACCATTTTTTGACCATCCAACAGTTGTCAACCACGCTCGTTATGGCATGGACCGCCCTACCACAAAAACTAATTACCAACCTTGAGGCTAGCATGCATTTTTCAGAGTATGCACTGGTGTCCGTGGTGATCATACACTGCATGAAGAACCATGTCCTGTCTTTTTTAATGTCCAGGAGAGCATCATAAATCGTGATGACTTCGGTGTAAAATACTGTCTTTGAATAAAAGTGTAATTTCTGTTCGTCCCATTGCGTATTTCTTTCAGGTATCTTCTCTACTATACTGTAACAGTTCTGTCTATGTATGATCGAAGCTTCACCGAGATATGTTACTTGTAAGTGGCATATCTTGCGAAAGTTACTTTTATCATTAAGTATGTCAGCAAATGGGTGTCTACAAACGAGTTTTTTGTAGCCATAATGCACATGTTCGCATCGTTCCCCGGCAGACGTGGGTACTGTTCCCTATGACGGAAGCCGTACTGCTCTTTGTACTTGCCATCACAGGGATCGATGTCCGACCTCGACACGTCACTGGCTGGACGTATCTATGTTTCCTACGGGACGCACTACCTCAAGTGTGCCGGCCGGTGTGGCCGAGCGGTTCTATGCGCTTCAGTCTGGAACCGCGCGACCGCTCCGGTCGCAGGTTCGAATCCTGCCTCGCGCATGGATGTGTGTGATGTCCTTAGGTTAGTTAGGTTTAAGTAGCTCAAAGTTCTAGAGAACTGATGACCTCAGATGTTAATTCCCATAGTGCTCAGAGCCCTTTGAACTATTTGAACCTCCAGTGTTGGAAGAAGTGCGGTACGCTGGGTCATATGACTAGTACATGCTCGCACACCAGCACACTTCACCTTTTGGTGGGGAACGGCAGCGTGTCATCTACTAGAATTTTCTGGTTTTTACCTCCAATAAAATCGCCTCTAGCACCGAAACTATATATTTCGGGATAAATGTCAATTACACGTGCGTCTTTACCCTTACAGCAATCGACTCACGCAGTTTGTCCTCGTTGTACAAAATATGTCAGTTCAGAGACTGGTAAGAGGAATTTGTTTTTGTTCACTGCTTTTGAACTCTTCTGTCCTCAGTGGTGTACGGGTCTATCTGAATGTGGACTGAAGGGGACGACCTAAAGGCAGAAATCACGGGTTAGCGTTTCCTGCCGTTGGCGTCGATGTTATTACTGGTGGAACAACAACTAAGTTGGGCTACAAGGTGATAAGGAGTCATCTTTGGAAAACGACATATTTTCAGTGGAGACGTGTGATTAATTGAGTATCGTCTTTTATTTCCTTACTACAGAGCCGCAATGCGTAATCTGTTCAAATTCAAATGGCTCCGAGCACTATGGGACTTAACTGCTGTGGTCATCAGTGCCCTAGAGCTTAGAACCACTTAAACTTAACTAACCTAAAGATATCACACACATCCATGCCGGAGGCAGGATTCGAACCTGCGACCGTAGCGGTCGCGCGGTTCCAGACTGTGGCGCCTAGAACCGCGTAATCTGTTCTGACCAGTCAGTGGTCAGTATAAAAATAAAAGAACATGCTGGAAACGGCAACGTTGCTTTGTTAATATAAGTATTAACTGGACCAAAGTCGACAAAGAAGCGGGACGTCACATCCTCCGCTTCTAGCAGGTTGTTTTAGTCTGATACTGATCACTGGCTGGTCACGCACTGTGAAATGCTTTTGTTATTTTGTCGCAAGGACATCATAGAAGATCTGTTACCTTGGTCATGGCAACAGCTCAGCATTCGCATGCAACTGTGTAGGAGAAACACGACTGAATGTTCCCAGAATGAGATTTACACGCTGCAGCGGAGTGTGCTCTGATATGAAACTTCCTGGCAGATTAAAACTGTGTGTCGGACCGATACTCGAACTCAGGACCTTTCCCATTCGCGGGCAAGTGCTCTACCATCTGAGCTACCCAAGCACGACTCACGCTCCGTCCTCACAGCTTCACTTCCGCCAGTACCCCGTCTCCTACCTTCCAAACTTTACAGAAGCTCTCCTGCGAACTTTGCAGAAAGGATATTGCGGAGACATGGCTTAGCCACAGCCTGGGGGATGTTTCCAGAATGAGATTTTCACTCTGCAGCGGAGAGTGCGCTGGTATGAAACTTCCTGGCAGATTAAAACTGTGTGCCGGACCGAGACTCGAACTCGTGACCATTGCCTTTCGCGGGCAAGTGCTCCACAACGTCTGTCTCCTCGTTGCCGTTTACAGCTGGTTATAAAAATTCCTTTCATCAACCATGTTTGAAGCATCAATACCCAGCTCGAACGCCATCCCCCTAGCTTCCTTTGGCAGTTTATCCTACGGAGTTTAGTTGGCAGTAATGCTAATAGACTAAATTTAGGAATGAGTGTAAAGTACATATTTAACATACATTGGACATCAGGTTTCAGTTGTAAGACAGGCACTATAGATAAATATATTCCAGGAGCTCCGTATCACAATTACGAGAAATGTGAGACAGTAGAGCACACAAAATATGAAAACTATTTTAAAAATAAATTCTACACGGCATGGCAGGAAAAGAACGTCGTATACCAAGAAACGAAGAAGGAAAAACAGAAAGCAGGTGGATTAGGAGTAAAGTGACTCCAAGATTACATGACGAACGGCGCAATTAAAGATGAAGATGGCTTGGAGGGTCTAAAAGACTGTCGCTGGACCATAATGGTATTTAGTGCCAACCAGAAAAAGTAAAAAAAGAAAGAGCTCAGTGACATTGCTCGGCGCAGTTCAGACAGCGAACTGCAGAAGTTATCTGTTGTTGCGCACTTGGCACTTTTCCCCCGCAAGATGATGTTAATATGTCGTAAGTGTATCTTTTCAGAAATGGTGGCCATGAACAGTGTTCTCCACAGAATATAGTGTTGTGTCTGTAGTACTGATGATGGAGACAAGAGTCGACAGGTAACCTACTCATGTAGTAATAGCAAAGGATGGTGCCAGAATTGATATCATTCACTGTATCAGATCCAGTACTATCTGTTCATAAGACACGAGAGGTTTAGGACTTAAACAAAGACAATGATGCACATTTTAGTGCTAGTGCTAGTCTCCAGCCATAGTTATTTTCCTTAAATGTGAGGTAATATTGTGCAACGCATGGCAACGAGTACCTCACTAGCGATTGTGAGGGCTATGTAAAGTGGTTCATGTCACGCTGTGGTACGCAGAGGAAAGGAAGGACGCCCAGAGTTCAAAGTCCCGTTGACGGTGATGTCGTCAGAGGCTGAACACAAGCTCGGAATGGGGGAAAGAAATCGGTTGTGTCCTTTTCAAAGGAACCAACGAGGCATATGTCCTAGTAGAGTTAGGGAAACCAGAGAAAACATAAATCTGGACGGATTTGAACAGTTGTCGTCCCGAATGCCCTTCCAGTGTGCTAAACAATGCATCGTCTGGTTCAATTGGTATCCAGTGGAACGAGACTTCCGTTATCGGTGTAATAAGGCAAGATTATTCTGTATCGTCTGGACAGTTTTGTTCCGTGGGTAAATTTGCATTATACTCTGAAGGTCACTTGGGGCACCCAAGCGGATGAAAAATTTCTTGTCTCACCCGATCTAGTAATTTCGGAAATGGATAGAGCTCTGCGTCGAACACAGTGAATTCTTTTGACGGATGCATAATATGATAATATCAAGGAATTCACCCAACCAGCCGCATGAATGTGCTTGCTTGCGTAAGTTCGTATAAGAGACAAACATTTTTTTGTCCATCTCAAAGGTGTCCACGAAAGAAATTACAACATACACGTTGAGCAGTCATGTACAGTAACAAGTTATACCCATATGAAGCAAACGCTCTTTCATCATGTTCATAGTCTCCCAGAAACTGGTAGGAATGTTTCTGGAATTAATACTCACGTTGCACATTGGAGTTTTTCTTTGCATTGTCTCGAAAAGTTCTGGGGGGTGTTGCACTTAGAAGCAAAATAATCAACGCTCTGGTATACGTTAGGTTTACAGATATCTAGAGAACTAGCTGACTTTGATCCTTTAATATGGAAATTAAGATTCAAAACAATAAATTTCGTCCTGCCTTCTGCAAACGACACTGCCGCTGAATCAGAAATTGTGCTGTACGAAACGGCGTCTTGCTACAAAGAACTATTTCTTCCTTATTTTTCTTTATAACTGCCTTAGCGGCGTGGTCTTGACATGTGGAACAGTTCTCTAAGTACACAGGTGGAAATATGTAATGACCTAAGAAAACGTCTCCAGTTTGCGATGACAGTGACTATCTCATTTCCAGAACTTCATTACTGTAGCATATATGGTTGTGAATATCACTGTCTACACAGCACCGATGCAAGACTTCTTTCTAAATATTCGTCCTTAAAAAGTATTGCTTGTTACATGGCACTAGCATTGCCAGAATGGATACAACATATTAGATATTATGTAACTTAATACCTCTTGGTTCTTTTATACATATGTAATGGTTATTTACTCGTTAACGTTGAAAGTGTTCAGCACCGACTTCACCGTCTCTGACATTAATTCTCTCACCAAAACGACAACCATTCACCGCTTTTCTGGATTTTATGAATGGGCAGACAATTGTCTCAATGTATATCTAATCACTTTCTTAAAACACCCGTTGACCTCGTGTCTTCGTCCGTGCTTTGGAGTCACACTTCTCTTCGACTGATCTCCACAAAGGCCCTCCAGAGTTAGTTCCAAATGAATTACGTAACGCGCCCGGCTCGCGGTGTGACTTCCGAGCGCAACATCTGGTCGCTGAAACAATTTGACGCCTCCTACAGCGAACATCGGTGCTATATTTACCACAATGGTTTCTCAGAGACATGGCTCCGTCGTTCGGGAACTACCACAGGGCAATATCCAACCTTGCCTTTTACAAAAACATGGATGTAACCTTTGTCGTACATGTAGTAAAATGTATATTTCCACAAACAGATTTTGTGCAAGACTATGTAGTGATTTACAGCGTTATCCTAACGTTTTTAGGAAGTGTACGCACATCCTAGTCTACATATGAAGTACTAAATGCAGTAAAACTGTTCAGCCGAAATTAGAGCTGATTGCTGCAAAATACCATTAGTTGGCAGTTAAATTTCAGCAGTTCGTTCTCCCATAGACAAACAGCACAGATGCCATAATATTTACTGTCACAAAATACCCAACATACAGGATGGTTAACTGTTGTGTTCTACCACAACTTTGACCGCTGTGTGTCACGTAAAAGCCATGACACTGCAATAATTTTGTTTTCTTATAATATATAAATAATGGACAGAGATGATATCACTGCTAATACGTGGTGATCACGATTGGTAATAAATTTTTGTTTCGAATTGTTTATGTTCTCCTTTCAGCTATAAATCGCACTCTTATTTCACAAACTGCGCAAAGCACATATTCAACTATTTGATGTAGTTTAAGAGACTCCCATTTCCCTGTCAACAGCGAATAAGAGAAGTAACACTGACACTAGTACAATATTAACAGAAAGGGATGTTCTGTCATTCATCCGCTTTTTAACTAGAAATAGGTGTTGTGGAGATTTACGTACTTGCATCTGCTGTTGGTTTCCTCTGACTCAATTAACAGATCAAGTTTTAACTACAATCTGTTAAGCTAAGGTAGCGCATTCACTACAGAAGGTTGGTTGGTTGTTTCGGGGAAGGAGACCAGACAGCGAGGTCATCGGTCTCATCGGATTAGGGAAGGACGGGGAAGGAAGTCGGCCGTGCCCTTTGAAAGGAACCATCCCGGCATTTGCCTGGAGCGATTTAGGGAAATCACGGAAAACCTAAATCAGGATGGCCGGATTGAATCGTCGTCCTCCCGAATGCGAGTCCAGTGTCTAACCACTGCGCCACCTCGCTCGGTCACTACAGAAGGCAGAGAAAGAAGTATTCAGCAGGTAAGACAACGGCGCAGGTTTTTCCGAGTACGCGTAGGCGCATCGTGACCAGCTCGTATAGCTTAACGCGCTATGTGCTTCCATCTCAGACAAGAAGTAAGCAAGTCATGAGTCTTGTAACAGCACTAGATTAATAGCTAATACTGGAACGCGCCAGCTGTATGGTGTGATTTGTGGAGAATTTTCTGCGTACGTAAAAGATAGTGGCTAAGTTAGTTCACTATTTGGACATCGAATACTAACAGCGGTACAACTTAAAGGTGCTTCCTGAACCATTCTTAAGAAGATTTCTCACGCGGTATATGCCCGTCCCGGGGAGGTTGAATACCTGAAGATACTGTACAGCCCCCAAGTTGCATGAAAACAAGCTGAGAGCTAGTAGCGAATGGTAATAGGGATTAGCTTTCATTATTCCAGGCAGCGACACTTTGTAAGGTAATCAATAAAGCGCCGACTGAAAACGTGAAGGACAGGAATGGATATTCCCAGCGTCCCGTACCGTACTATAGGCTTACGTATATCTTTACAGCAGAATAAATAATAGAACTCCACAGTGTCAAATTACATTTGCAGACTTACGGAACGACCGAGCGAGAGGACTCATATTCACTATGCCAGGAGTCCAAATTTCCTTCGGACCTTCCAGATTTACTATGTTCGTGGTTCTTCTAAAGCGCTAAGGCAAATGCCATGATAGTTCCTCTCAAAAGGGCACGAGCGATTTCTTAACGCATCCTGCCTCAATTCGAGCTTATGCTTCGTCTTAAATGATGTCGACGACACGGTAAACGTTGATATTTACCATTACGAAGCAACATGGAATGGAACGAGCAAGTGAAGTTGATAGAGAGGCGATGGAAGATTTTGATTTATTGGATTCTGGGAAAATGTTGTGCTTTTGTTATGGAGAGCACACATACGACGATATGCCACCTATTGAAGAGTACTGTTACATTTTTCGAGTCAAAGAAGTAAGCCTTACAGTACGTAACGAAAGAATCCAGTGGCGGGCTGCTAGGATTGTAGAAAATTATTGCAGCCCATACGGAAGTGTAGCAGAGCTGAAAGGAACACTTGACCGAAAATCGTTGAAAGAAATGCGACATTCTCTCGCGAAATCCTTTTAGGTAATTATGAAATAAAATCCAGATTGCTGCTACAGCAGTTTAATGATGTATTTATTGTGAATGATCCATTTCGGCTACATTGCCATCTTCAGGCCGTCTGCAAACGTTACATATTATTTTTTATTTTATTATAATGTCGGTTAACCATATTTTCAGATATACAAATTTGGTACTTATGTCCAGTGGTCGCTGTCAGTCAGTATAGTATTACAACGTCGTGTAGGTTTAGGACTCTAGTGCTGTAACCCGTTTTATGATTTGTCCCTGTTGTTACTGGTCATTTCTAGTAATTTTTATAATTTTACATTTTATCGTTAGATTTGACATACTGACAGCTGTGAAAGTCGGCCAAACATGCTATATGGTTACAGTTGCTATGGCGTGTTGATGTTATAATTTCGGGCAATATGTATGATCTCTGTAATGGATGTGTCTGTGGGTAGTCATTTATGTTTATCCGTTATCTTTGGTTAGGAGTTCAATAAAATTTTGTGTGCAATGTTTACGTTTTAAATCCGTTATTTCATTTATAATGATGCCAGGGGGCAGTATTGTGGGTATGTAATATTTCTGTCTCTTCAAGTACGTTTATTGTTAAAACTTTGGGTAATATGTGTAAAATCTTCATTATTAATTCCATTAGTTATGCGTTGTGGTTATCATTCTTTAAATGGTTGAAGGATGTAGATGAATTAATTAGAAAAACAATAGCTGTGGTAGAATGAAATGTGCAGTGGCCTGTTGAGTATATAAGTAAATGGATGTATAGAAACTGGTGTCACGAGACCTAAAATTAAGGTATGTAGTGGGTTCGACACTGCTTTTCATTCTGACTTATCCGAACAGGACTCATTGTTCGACAGAAAGTTCCCATCGCAACTTTCTCGTTCTTCCTGTACACTTAGTCGTCCTGTAGACCCAATACCGTAGCAAACATAACACGGCGGGGAATGTCCTAGACCGTGCCTTTTGTTAGTTTTAGAATTATCTTGACAAGTCGACGGATTATTCAGGATACATAAATGTCGACCATTTTGATCTTTTTTCGAAGATTTTTCCGGTTTAGGAATGATCTACCTTATGTGGTCTCCACTTCCCATTCCACCAACTCCACTCGTGCATGAAATACAAACTTTTCGAAGCAGTTAACGTATTTCAATGAGAAATAGCGAGACGCATTGTCCGATTACATTTATCGAAGATATGTTAACATTTTGAAGTGATATGCCTTCAAACTGAAGGTTTTTTCCCGTCACGCACCTAAAGCACTTTACAGCATTCACTGACAGTTAATTCACTATTATTAAACTATTCTTCATCTTGAATAGACTTATTCACATCAAGAAAGCGGCTAATTACCAATCGCTAGTGGGGAGATGCTCCTGCTTCGTGTTTGATTACTGTTAGACTACCAATAGTTTTTTCAGATGAAAACCTTAAAAGTTTCTCTGATTCTAGAGGATACTTTTATTTTTCACAATATCACTCATCGCTACGAGTAGTGAATGTGTAGACCTAACGAAACTGGAAATGTTTTTGGCAGGGCTACAAACACCAATATACACTATATGATCAAAAGTATCGGGAAACCTCTTAGTGGATATTAATATGGATGTGTCCATCCTTCGCTTTTATGACGCGACGCTTTCATTGAGGTGTCTGAATGTCTGGAGAAGAATGGCAGCCGATTCTGTCTCAAGAACCGAAAACAGAGTAGTGAGGTTCGACCCTGGAGTCTGCAACGAATTCGACATTCTAACTTACCCCAAAGGTGTTCAATTGGATTCAGATCGGGACGCTGGGCAGGCCAGCCCATTTCGGTACATTATTGTCCAAAGACCACACCCTCACGGCCGCTGCCTTATGACAGAGTGCATTATTACACTGATACAAATATCACCTGCGGACTGTTCCTCTACTGCTGTCGTGCTGTAGCACAACATCCTCTGTACTTCATGGTTGGCACTACACACGACGACAGTAACGTTATCCAGATTTTCGCTAAACCCAAACCCTTACATCGGTTTGCGATGGCTATAGCGTGATTCGTCACTCCAAATCAGTCGTTTCCAGTCATTCACTGTCGAATTACGTCGTTCTTTACACCACCTCAAGGACCGCTTAGCAGTGACTAAAGAAATGTGTGGCTTATGAGGAACTGCTCGGCCATTGTTTATAACTCCGTACGCCATGTCATTGTGCTAGAAGGATTGCTGGTAGCACTTTGGAACTCACGAGTGATTTCTTCCGCTGATTCCATGCAATTCTGTACAACCACTCTCCGCAATGCTGGTTAACTCACGTCCGTCAGTACATGAGGTGTGCCTACTTTTGGTTTAGCTGTGATTGTTCCTCGACATTCCCACGGTTGCTTCCTTCGATTTACAGGGACTGAACTGTCTCTGATGGGTTTCTTACTCGAGTGACATCCTATGATTAGTCCAGGTTGAGCTCTACTGCCCGACCCATTCCGCTGTTATTTTTCTTGTCTAATGACGTCACAATACTCCCAGTCTCCTTTTATAGCGGTGAACATCTTGAGGTCCATACCGCATTACGTAAGAGGAATCCGGATAGCCTGATCAGATAGTGTACAGACTAAAAATTATGTAGAACGTCGCATGTGCATCTTAAGTTTAGGGGAGAAACGTTTCAATTAAAATTTTTCCTTTATTACGTGATCTGCCAGGTGTTTACATCAGTTGGTAATTTTTTTTTATAATGAAATGGCAGTCCTTGTCATTTTCTACACGTTTCTTCACGAACAAGTATTTATGTCCCTTTTTCAAACAAACAGAACGTTTTCTGCTCGCAAGCAGGATATCTCAGATCCCATGAAGAAACCAAGACTAAGGTTAGAAACTATTTATTTCTTCCATTAGTACTTAGTCATCAAAAGCGACTTATCTGGGACTAGTAAAAGTACATACATGTGTTGTATTAATCATAGCAACCCTAGACAAGCACGTTTTGGCTTCGTAAAATTGTGTAAACGTGCAACTCAAAATTAGGGTTCTGCAACCCAGAAAGGATGTTTTAAGATTTTTGTAACTGTAAAAGTGTTGAAAATCCTGCGATAATCGTTTCCGTTGAGTATACGTACACTTCTTGACTAGAATGCTACTGCAACGTTGCGACTTGGCCGAGGAAAGTGAAGCTTGCAAGGAAAGGAGTGTCAGTGTGAAGGCCAACTAGAGCATGTTGCTTCCAAAGAGAACGGAGAGCAGTCCCCGGCGTTGGAATCTAATCCCGCTATTTAGTGCCAACAGATCGTGTACAGTCAGAAACCTACAGAGCCGCTGTCGATTCCACAACGAAATGACACTCCCACTCAATGAAACACGCTGCTCAATGTCTTATATCTGTTTTACCCTTTAACTTGCTGTTGACAGTGGGGTCCCAACTTTTTCAAATGAAGATCTGTTTTTCAACGCACGTTATGTAGTTACCTTGAATAATGATGATGACAAAACCAGCGCCCGCATTTGAATCTAACGTCACTTATTCCTTTTAAAACATGCTACCAGTTTCGATATCACATGGTGTCATCTTCAGGCCCCGAAAGAAACCTACCACCCACAAACTTTCTCACATTTAGTTAACAGAATCATGTGCACCGGACCAAAATTAACTAGATTCTGTACCTTCCGTGGCAGTAACAAGCCCAGCATGGCGTCCCAATTTAAATCTGTGGTCCATCTCTGATGCCCTGGTCATTGACGCGTTGTTTAACCCTGGCGTCTGACAATTCTTGTCTTTTTATTGCCAGGGAAGGTACAGAATCCAGTTAATTTTGGATACGATTCTGTTCATTGCACATGAAAACAGTTTTGGATGGTAGGTTACGTTCCAGGCCTGAAGATGACACCACGTGGTGTTGAATGTGGTAGCATGGTTTAAAAAGAATAAACAACGTAAGATTCAAATCCAACCGCTGGTTTTGTCATCATTATTAAAGTGCTACGTGTCGGGCTGCAGTCCCACTTGATGGATTACCAGAGACTTCTGTAGTTAAGATGGATGAACTAGAAGGGTTGAATAAAAATGGGGATAATCCGACGAGATGAGGCATTAGCCATGTAGTATAGCCTGGTAACAACCACTGGGAGCAAGAACCGCCTTCGTTTGCTTAGGAACTGATACCAACAAGCCCCAGATGCTAGATCATGAACTTCTATCGTCAGTCGTAATGCAAAATTCGCTAAGGTGGCAAATGAAATCAGGTAAATAGAGTAAGTACTATTCTCTGTTACAGACAGAAATGTTGTTATGTGGAAATTTTGTGATTGTCCTTCAGCAACAGTAATTCCACGAATTAAATTTTATACTTCCAACATAAGGGCTCTCAAAGAAAGAAACGACGGTAATGGCAAGGCTCTTGTTATCCAAAATTTCCGTGTAATCGTCGCGCTTAACCGGATCTGCCAAGCGATGATGAGACCGTTGAATCCCACAGCGTAGCTGAAGAAAACAAGCCGGTGAATCCTGGTCCGTGTTTCACAGCACTCTATAACGGAAGTCCGCCGCTCGTGGTCTCGCGGTAGCGTTCTCGCTTCCCGAGCACGGGGTCCCGGGTTCGATTCCCGGCGGGGTCAGGGATTTTCACCTGCCTCGAGATGACTGGGTGTTTGTGTTGTCCTCATCATTTCATCATCATCCAGGAAAGTGGCGAAATTGGACTGAGCTAAGGTTGGGAAATTGTACGGGCGCTGATAACCACGCAGTTGAGCGCCCCACAAACCAAACATCATCATCATCATCATCTATAACGGAAACCTGGGACGGTGAGTTCTACGTGCAAACATAAGCTCCTGCTTGGGAGGTGGTGCAGAGGATAAGGCACGGAACTCGTGTCTGTGAAGAGCAGGACTCAAATAACTCCTCTGGCCATTTAAAGTTTCATGCGATTAGTCTTAATCACTTATAACGAATACTTTTACGGTTCCTTTGGAAAGATCTCCATCTCCCATTCCAGTTTAAATCCCCTGGTCATCGACACGCTGTTTACCCCTAATCTTGTTTTTTCTTTTTTCCTTGTTGAAAATGGCCTGAATTGCGAGTCATTGTAGAGTGAGCATTACACTGTTTCTGGGTGTTAGATCACTCGACACTCAGCTGACTCTATAGTGATTTTTTTAGCACATCTCGTCCGCGAATATCTGGTTGTGTGGTTTGCTTCTTCCTTCTTTCACTCAACTGGAAGCTGAAATTATTTTATTGGCCTGGGAACTATCTCTGTTAGTATTTTCTTCTTATTCGTGATCACGAGTCATCTCGACGCTCTGCTTGTATCTGCTGTAGATCTAGATGTAGATGTTCATGGTCCCCCTATTGCACTTAAGAAAACACTACATGCGGAAGAATATTAACATATTTTACAACACTGTGTGCTGCGTACAGTAGAGGAACAGTTCTCAGAGGATGATTATATCAGCATGACAATGCACCATCTCAATAAAGCAACATCTGTAAGGTAGTGGTTTGCGGACAATAACATTCCTGAAGTGGCCTGGCCTTCCCAGTTTCCTAACATGAACCCAATGGAACACGTTTTTGATGTGGCTCTTGAGGCTCTGCCATTCCTCCACAGGCACTGATACTCATTGAAAGTGTCCACAAAAGGATGGTTCGATGAACCCTCTGCCAAGCAGAGTATTCAGGTGGGTCTAGACATCAGTTTACGCATTCAACAGAATTAGTATATATATATATATATGAACTTTCTAAATGCTACGAAGGACTTTGATCCAGTACCTCTCGAAATCTGTAATAAACTGGTCACGCCAATCGCAGATAGACCAACTGCCATTCTCGAATATCCGTGAAGTCTGACACGATTGAATTTACTCTGAAGTGGACGTAATCTGCACAGACAAATGAATTCTTACTGCTCCTGTTCGGTGCTTGCCACATCGAAATAACAAAAATGGTTCAAAGGGCTCTGAGCACTATGGGACTCAACTGCTGTGGTCATAAGTCCCCTAGAACTTAGAACTACTTAAACCTAACTAACCTAAGGACAGCACACAACACCCAGCCATCACGAGGCAGAGAAAATCCCTGACCCCGCCGGGAATCGAACCCGGGAACCCGGGCGTGGGAAGCGAGAACGCTACCGCACGACCACGAGATGTGGGCTCGAAATAACAGATATTGTCGTACGACAACCAGTATGAACAATTTGAGGCCCTATTGACTGTTAGTGTGGAGTGTAAAACTGGCGACTTTTACCACCCTGAGAGCGCAGTGTTCTATTTATATTATTCGATATAACTATCGATGGTGATCCTCAGGGCTAATACCAACAATCTTTCAAAATTAGAAGCCTATACCTTGTCTTTCACAGACTATGCTAGGGAATTCCGTGCACGTTTCGTAGATCCACTATGTCCCGTTCTTTTCCAAATGATTCGCATATGTTAATTTCCTAGTGCATCTGCTAGTGTGAGTTAATCTGAACAACAGAACTAATTAAAGAGCCTATTGCCATTTCAAACGGCAGATATAGGAAGAACAGCGATAAAAATGGAACAAAAACACAACATATAGAACATCATCCACGGAACTTGTAAGCAGAATTTAAAATATTACTGCGCCATAGAAAAGCCAACCCCCAAAACTGTAATGTAAATTAAATAGTAAAAATATGTGCATATTCCAGGCCACTGAAGATGACTTGAAGCAATAAAGGCGAAACGCTTATGGCACGAATATTGTTTCATTCATTGGACGACCCAAAAGAAAAGTTACCATCATACAGTAATCGACAAGATTGTACTTATAGGTGACTTGGACTATTAGATACGCAGCGGAGATACGCTGTAATTACGTTAGCTTGCTGCTTTATTCTTTAGAATAATTTAGTGTCGGACCAGGGCTACATTTGAACTGATGTGCTGATCACAAAATGGTTCAAATGGCTCTAAGCACTATGGGACTTAACATCTGAGGTCATCAGTGCCCTAGACTTAGAACTACGTAAACCTAACTAACCTAAGGACATCACACACATCCATGCCCGAGGCAGGATTCGAACCTGCGACCGTAGCAGCAGCGCGGTTCCGGACTGAAGCGCCTAGAATCGCTCGGCCACAGCGGACGGCGATGTGCTGATGACCTTGCTGTTCAGCGTCGAAAAGCAAACTCATCTATCCATTTAAAACCCTGTCCGATGTGTTTAAGTGTTGTTCATGTATGGTTTTGGATATTGTTTTAGTTTTGATCAGCCTTAACCACACACACACACACACACACACACACACACATACACACGAATTCAGAAAGTAAGTTACACATTATTCTCTGGAAAGTGACTTTCATCGAATGCCACACTACACTTCAAATTGACTCATACATGACACTATTTTTGGAGATAGTCACAAATTCTCTGCAAACAACAGTCGAGACATTCTACCAACTTTTTAGTTCCTGGACAGTAAAAATCCGCTCGTTGGTCACGGAGCCACTGGAGAACCGCTATATGAACGTCGTCATCGTTGGAAAATCTCGTTCCCCTCACACGTTGCTTCAGCTTGCCGAAACAATGGAAACAGCATGTGCAAGATCTTGATTTCCCGATCAGCATCACCAACATCTGTGTGGCCTTGGTCTAATTGATGGCGCCATTGCACTACCACTGGACGCGACATTGCATTTGATCCATATGCCGCCAGAATTTCACCGTGAATTTGTGTAAAATTTAAACTGTTTTATTGCCATTTACAATTTCAGCTTTTGTGTCGTTTCCAAGCATAAGATTTGATGTTATATTATTACATACAAACAGGTTAATAATAACGTACTTGTAGGATGGTTATAATGTCAAAGGTTTGTTTTCAATGGCATGAGTAGATTTGTTATTTACGTCCAGGTAACTCAAATTTTACGCTGGGAAATGACACGAAACATAGAACTGCAACAGCACAATAACAGTCACAGCTAAAAGCGAACATGACGTCTTTTAAAATCATTATAGAGGCCATTGGTCCGTACTACAAGAAGTTACTACACCTACTTTCGTACTGAACACTGATGAGCATATGTTCCGTGGTAGGAATGATATCTCCGAGAATTACAGCAGTATAAATTATCTCGTTAGTTTTTCTTTGAGAGCCACTGGTTTATTGATTTACGTCTCTCCCACTGATACTTGGAAAATGTATTTCCGCACTTGCAATAGACTTTATAACATGAAGTCAACTAGAAGGAACGAATGTTGTTGTAGGAAGAAAGAAACCAGTTTCACGATTACGAAGATTATATACTTGTGACAGAATTATGTTGGTAAGCAGAACATCTGACATCTTATGAGACGCATGTCATTTTGACGCCACGAAGAACCACGAGTGACGAGTGGGTTGTAGTAGCAGGCAGCTACACGTAGCCAGGGTTTTTGACGGACGTCCTTATTAGACGAAAAGGCGAGGAAGTAGGCCGAGCAAGTAGTTGGTGGGCGTATCTTAAGCGCTCGCTCTGCCATTGCTGCTCACAGGCGGCTTCCCTGACTGACACTCGCCACAGCCTGTATGTCTTTAGGTAGCTCCAATATGTGAAGCACTCAGTATGATACACAGGTACCAAGTTATTGACTGTTACATAAAGATGCGCAAAGAGAAGCAGGTAGGTGTACGAGTAGCGTAGCTTCTCTGTGGGATACAGCGTAGTCATCAAACCGATGAACTTGCATTCCGGAGGATGGGACTTCAAACCCTTCCCATCCATCTCGCTTCGGGCCCTAAGTCATTTGCGTAAGTCAACACAGGTGAAGGCTAGCAAAATCAAATGGTTCAAATGGCTCTGAGCGCTATGGGACTTAACATCAGTCCCCTAGAACTTAGAACTACTTAAACCTAGCTAACCTAAGGACATCACACACATCCATGCCCGAGGCAGGATTCGAACCTGCGACCGTAGCTGTCGCGCGGTTCCGGACTGAAGTGCCTAGAACCGCTCGGTCACAACGGCCGGCGAAGGCTAGCATTGGCCATTTGAATACATTTCTTCTAGTCATAACTGCACTAGTGTACTTCATTAAATGTGTAATAGAATATTTGTTAGGAAAATGGTGCTGTGTAGCTGCGAAAGGTTTTTGTACGGCAAGTACCGACTTAAAATCTTTTTAGTGAAGTACGGTAGTTTAAATAACGTATCGACAAATTAATCACCTGTTTCCGGTTTACCACATCAGTTATAATTAATACTATTCAAATTCGAGAAAACTATTGCATAAATGATGACTCAGGATAAATTAACAACCATTCGTTACTTGTTTCCAGGAAATACCGGCCGCGGTGGCCGAGCGGTTCTAGGCGCTACTGTGTGGAACCACGCGACCGCTACGGTTGCAGGTTCGAATCCTGCCTCGGGCATGGATGCGTGTAATGTCCTTAGGTTAGTTAGGTTTAAGTAGTTCTAAGTTCTACGGGACTGATGACCTCAGCAGTTAAGTCTCATAGTCCTCAAGCCATTTGAACCATTTTTCCAGGGAATACACTCAAACACAAAAAAGGGAGAACCGCGAAGGAATTGTCAGAATGGGACGAAACCGTAGATTTTGATGATTTGTTCAAGAAAAAGAGCTTCACAAACTGACACGTTGGTCCACCTCTGTCCTTTATGCGGGGAGTTATTCGTCTTGGCACTGATTGATGGAGTTGTTGGATGTCCCCATGAGGGATATCGTGCCAGATTCTCTCCAACTGTCGAATGGAATATTCAAAACCTCGAGCTGCTTGGAGGGCCCTGTCCTTAATGCTCAAAATAATTTCAGTTGGGGAGAGAACCGGCGAACTTTCTGACCAAGGTATGCTTTGGCATGCACGAAGATAACCAATAGAAACCCTCACCGGGTGCGTATGGGCAATTATCTTGCTGAAATGTAAGCCCAAGATGATTTGCCATGATGGGAAACAATAGGGGGCGTAGAATATCGTCGACGTACCGGTGTGCTGTAAGGATGCCGCGCTTGAAAACCAAGGGGGTCCCGCTATGATCCTGGTTGTCGGGACGCATGGCGGGCGGCGGTCATATTGGTATACCAGTGTTGTCTGGGGAATCTCCAGACACACCTTCGCTGGTGCGGTCCTCTCGCTGAAGACATTTCTACTCCAGTCAATGACATTCCAGGACGAAAACCTGTCTGGAGACGTCCCGGACAGCGGTGGTATACCAATCTGGCTGTCGCCCGCCATATGGGCCGACAACCAAGAGCGATGGTCTAGGGTGCCATTTCATTTCGTAGTTTGGTTGTCATACGCGGCACTGTTACAGGACATGTGAGACTGATGCGTAATGAATTGGCGAGCAAGTGTTTGTATGCCTCCTCTTTCATGAATCAATTACGTTTCCTTAAGATTCTCCCAACCGCTCAGTCTCATTTCCAGTGTCTTTTTTATTTTTAAGAAGATGCTGTGCGTCCGTCTCGTCGTTTTATTCGTAGCACCATTGCCCAGTTTGTGTCATAGAGATAGAACGCTATTCCGAAGCTGTCGTTAGTTTGTGAGCCGCATCTCCATCACATTCTGTCCTTGAAGGCATTATTCTCACTTCAGCCAATACAAAGACACCTTCTTCCGTATCCGTAGATCGAAAGGACGTAATCGGTATATATACCTAATATGTTCCAAAACGCTACGCATAAAAACTTGATTTTCCGGTTCTCATACCTCCAGATCTGTTCTTGATAAAAAGATAGGGTCAAATATTTTCGATAGCCCTTGGGCTAAGGGCCATATGTATACTTAACTTAAGATTGTCTTAGTGTCACTATCCTGCAGTAAAGGATCAAAGTATGAATATTACGCACTTCCTCCTGCTTAGGTGAATGGAACAAATAGGGTGGTTCTTTTTACATTTGATGTGATCTACAGTGGGCTTTATGGGACTTACGGAGGGATCATTAGTTCCTGGGTAGTTCCTCGGAAAACCCCACAATAAGGGTTTGTTTTATTATAGTTACACCGTCACCAGCGGACCAAAACCGAGCCGACGGTTCCAAGACGGCTGTGAACAGCAAATGGCTGTAATTTTTACGATGTATTCCTAAGATCCTGATTTCAAACAGTCTCGAAAATTTTCTTCTTATTTTTATCTGTTTCCGAGATACAGAGGTGCAAAGGTACCCTATTTGTACACGTAAAATATGCACGTAAAATCCGGTGTGAGGCGAAAACGTATTTTATAAAGTGATGTACACAGAAATATATGCTGTCAAGTGCCTCCGCTATCATCTGGGAACCCAACTTTGTAGTACTGAAGTACAGGCAAAATTTTTCTGCCCGTAAAATCCGGTCAGAGGTGTAAAATTAGTTTTGCGTTATTTCAGTTTCACGTAAGTAAACTATCTAAATTCTACTGGCCAATACATTCTGTTTCATATGTGCTGCATGCCCTGTTACATCAAGGAAAAGAAGGGAACCAGCGGAAAATGCTCCTATCGAGCACTGAAAATGTGAATATGTTCCTGTTTATTTAAAAGACTCTGACTGAATAGTGGGTCACCAGCTACCACATTCTGCCTTCCTCGGCACCTTTAAAAATTTTCCCAAGTATGCAGACATATTCACTCTTTTTTATGCTGAGAGACAAGAAGACAGTGGCAGTAATAAATACTGGAAGATAGTAGACAGTGATTGTGTTACAGAAAGAGAAAAGGAGACGGTGGCAGTGTGAGAGAAAGAGAAGGACACAGTGGCAGAACAGTGCTAGGAAAAGAGTGAAGAAGATAGTGCCAGGGGGAGGAATAAAGAGAAAGAGAAAGTGGAAGTGGGTGAGAGCCAGTGATAATGAAAGACAGACTATATGACAATGACAACGAGGAAGAGAGAGATAATGACAGTGAGAAGAGACAGCAGCAATGGGAAGGAAGGAATGTGCTATCAGTAGTAAGAGAGATTAAGGAGGAGACAATGACAGTTAAAGGAGACTGTAGTGGTGGTAGTAGTAGTTGTAGTAGTAGGACAGAACGAAGGGGACTGTGGTTATGACACAGGAGACAACGACAGAGAGATACAAACAGATAATGACAATGAGTTGGGCTGAATCATTGGGTGAGAAAGGGCAACTGGGAGTGGATGGGTATGAGCGACTTACAGCGATGGATTAGTGGGTGGGTGTGAGTTACAATTAGGTAAGCTTGTGGGAGTCTGAGGTGCGTTGCATATTTAAAAAAAGCATGAATATGTACGCAAGCCAAAATTTTTGGGAAATTTTTTAAAGGTGCTGATGCAGCTGGTCCCCCATTTTACAGTCAGTCTTTTAAATAAACAAGAACATATTTGCATTTTTTGTGCTCCGATAGGAGCATTTTTCCGCTGATCCGAGTATTACCAGCAACGCTTCAAATGGCACGATGCGAAAGCTCCAGTCTATTCCGTTCCATTATGGTTCTTGTAGCACTATGCCTCTTTCAGCCGATACTGAACTATGTCATAGTGATGACTTGAAGTGCGTGTCCACAGCACAGATTAACGACTTCGGTTCATCAAACTGACTGATGTCTTTAAATTGCCCTCTGTACACGTCTGTTATCGGTTTCTGACCCTGTGTGGTGACCTGCATTGCAACTAGCATTCCAGGATTTCTTATACTTTTTGTTTACTGTTGCTTCACGTGCAAAATTTCGTTCTACATGTTCCCAGGTACGACGGCAAATGCATGCATGACATACTGATTTATCAGAATGTGACGATCGTTTCTGAGTGTAAAAAAGAGTTCTACTCTTCGGTGTAAAGAGTAGCTTGTCAAGCTTCTCTGGGAAAGTTTTCCGTAAGTTTATTGTTAGTAGGCAGTATTTTCGAATCGAGTTAAATGCAGTCTTAAAGGTCGGGTATAGAAAACGTTACAGATTTCCATTTCGAGTGCTTGGTTAATTGCATATCGTATTTCCTACCCAATAGCAATTTTTTTTGTGTTATTCGCTCCATGCTCCGTTGATGCAAACGGTATCTCAAACATCACAGCACTGACGGCGAGTTGCCCAAGGAAATAATATTTCTGTAAATGCCACTAAACAATCCAAATTTTATACTCCGTATTGCAGTACTTAACTAAGATATCTTATCGACGTATTGCATCAATTCGAAAATATATCCTTTTGACTCTCTTTTCATTTCAACGGCGGAAGTAGGGGTTGAACAATCAGTTTAATGGAGAGTTGACCTACCGTCTGTTAGGCTACTAAAAACCGAATGTAGGAACCGTTATCACATAGGAAAAAGTAACCTAACGCAGAGCAGCTGACATAACGACAGCTGAAGGATTCCACTGCACAACCAATGACAGATTTAACGCAACAACAACACTGAGTAGCATCATAACGTTAACCTAATGTTAAAGTATTTTCCTTTTTTTGGATTTCAGCTGCTGAATGGACTATTCCATACATATTTTTAGTTCTTACTCACCTTTCTGTTCTAAGTCACTTTCGTAAATAAACTTAGTCCCCCCTCCTTCCTTAACTTCCATCATAAACAGATTTTAATTACCAGTAGTTTGTATTCTTCTCCGGCTGTCTATGTTAGCCATGTACCCTGCGAACGTGAGGCTTTGTCTTGACTGTTAGTCACTCTCATTAAGACAATGCTGCCTGTGGTCTGGCTGTGTTGATACTAGGCTTCCGATCAAAATTTCTATGCTCATTTATGTAATTTTATTGTTAAGACAGACTTTTCTTAACCATATGTACACAGTGGGCTATTATTGATTCAGTGTTACGCCTGACGTGACAAGAAATCGGAAATATAGCTGCATCGACATATTGCTTTGAACCGCCACTGAAGATTCGTATCACCACTTTTAATGAAATACGCCTTTGAGCAAAGGTAGGAATAGTGTTGCTCTCTTACGATATGCATTACAATGCTTGTCGTAAAATACAACGTGTGATAATTGCTGGCTAATCTATTGCCGGAGTGCGCACTAGTTGTTTTGAACAGATTAGATGAGGTATGTTCAGTAACGTATTTGGTTCGTTAATACTATGACGGCCACTTATTTCCTAAGTAAAACTTGTTATTTTATACAGAGCATCAATACGAAAACTTGGAGCTTCGACTGTCACTCATTTGCTCCTCTGTCTTTATTGAATGTGTATATGTAACGCACAGATTCCAACAGAAGTTACAAAAGACATTAGGATAATGCGGTAGCGGTAGCGTATCAGTTGGTATACGTTTGTCGCATTATGTTAATAAAAACACGAAGCTAATTCATCTTCCAGACTGATAACGACTCGCTACGCTTTTACAGCATAATCGGTTCTATTCTGAGTTTACACGTCATGTACATCTTTGTATGCGCTGCCGTCTGTAATTAGGATTCATACTTGTTAAAATACTGACTTTCAATAACGCCTTCATTATCTTTGGGTCCGCCTCCATATCTGAGTGACCAGTCTTGAGGGTTGCCGTGTGAAGAACCCGGGTTCGATTCCCAGAACTGCCAAGGCCATCTATAAATACAGGCCTGAGCACACGTCGGTGTGACGTCAGCAATGTAGTCTTCGTGGCCAACGATAAATACTTACCAAATCCGTGTGGTGCAATCATCGACAGTGTAGCAGGAAAGCTTTTAGCGAAGATCTTTGACAAAAAGTAAGAGCAAGGGGCCAGCCGCTGTGGCCGAGCGGTTCTAGGCGCTTCAGTCCGTAACCGCGCTGCTGCTACGGTCGCAGGTTCGAATCTTGCCTCGGTAATGGATGTGTGTGATGTCCTTAGGGTAGTTAGGTTAAAGTAGTTCTAAGTCTAGGGGACTGATGACCTCAAGAGTCCCATAGTGCTCAGAGCCATTTGAACAGAGCAAGGGCCATTGTTTACATGTTACTTCGCTTGCTTTAGTGCATGTAGGCCATAAAATGACGAAGTATATTTGGTGCTTGCCTACCATCAGTGGGCTACAGTGAGAGCACATAAAGAACAACGAAAATCATTTGAGAATGGGCGAATAAACATTTCCGTTTGCCCTCATCAAAGTGGCCCCACATATTTCCATACACGATGACATTTCTTAATTTCATTCATCATCATCGATGTTTTCGGAAAGCCTACAAATGTGCCGTTCATGATTTAAATAATGAAATATTGCACTAGTTACGTATATTCCCATGTTTAATATGAGGCTTTTGGAGAATTTATTCTCATTGTCAAAAGGAAATATTCACATCGGAATTTTATGCGGTGTTTATACGCTTGTTTTTCTGCCTCTCTTGCCCTGCAATTGTGTTTTTATGTTTTTCTGCAACTGGACAGGTTTCTTTTGTCCGATTTTTCGAAACATCACATAAAGTACAGATGTAAATATTTGTACTTGATCATCGGAATAAATTCTCACAAAGCATCGTGCAAATCGTGAAAAATACGCAACTAGAGTAATGTTTCATTATTTAAATCATGAATGATATTTCTGCTTTATGGCCGGCCGGAGTGGCCGTGCGGTTCTAGGCGCTACAGTCTGGAGCCGAGCGACCGCTACGGTCGCAGGTTCGAATCTTGCCTCGGGCATGGATGTGTGTGATGTCCTTAGGTTAGTTAGGTTTAATTAGTTCTATGTTCTAGGCGACTGATGACCTCAGAAAGCCGGCCGCTGGTGGCCGAGTGGTTCTACGCGCTTCAGTCTGAAACCGCGCGACCGCTACGGTCTAGAAATGATGCCTCCGGGCATGGATGTGTGTGATGTCCTTAGGTTAGTTAGGTTTAAGTAGTTCTAAGTTCTACGGGACTGATGACCTGAAATGTTAAGTCCCATAGTGCTCAGAGCCATTTGAACCATTTGACCTCAGAAGTAAAGTCACATAGTGCTCAGAGCCATTTGAACCATTTTTTTCTGCTTTAGATTGTTTTTTGGTTACGGTAAGATTTTTGGCAACAGGCGAAATATATTTTAGCTTGCAATGTAGTACTCAACCCTCTGAGTCTACCATTTTACGTATTATGCCATTAACATGTGAACCAATACATAAATCACCTAATGTGGTGTTTATGAAGGTTAAGTTGATTTTTAAGAGTACAAATACACTTATTTCCCCTATGTACACTTTGAACATACTTGACTTTTCACATCTACATCTCCTTATATATATATATATATATATATATATATATATATATATATATATATATATATATATATATATATATATATATATAATTAATGTGTGTGTGTGTGTTAGCTTAACTCATCCACAGTGCAACAACCCCGAATCCATCTGATTGCTGCAGCTATTTCTTTGTAAGAGTCAAGCAGCTTATTACGGTTTTTGTAATCAGTGAGCTATGTGTTATGGAGAATTGCGAATTCTTCATACTTTGCAATGATCACTGGGTTGGTAGGCAGGCATCAAATATATTTCGTCGTTTTATAGATTACCTGCACTAAAGCAAGCAAAGCGACATTTGAACAGTGGCCCTCGCTCTAAATTTTATCAAAGATATACGCTAAAGGTTTCTCTGCTACAGCGTCAAAGATTTGACCAAACAGCTTTGAAAAGTATTTGTCGTTGGCCACAAACACTACATTGCTGACGTCACAAAGACGTGCGCTCAGGCCTGTATTTTCGATGGCCATGCCTTAGTGGGAGGATTGGCTCGGGGTTTCCTTAACCTCGTGATGCCAATTGACGAGCTACTTGACCATGTAGTAGCGGCTCCACGGTCTGGAAAGTCTGCAAAAATGGCCGGGAGGGCGGTGTACTGACCACATGCCCCTCCTTAACGTTTCCGCATGACTCCGCACGGCAGAGGATGACATGGCGGCCGGTAGACATCCCTTGGGTCCTCACTGCCTGGACGAGGAGCTCGCTCATCATTTCTAGAAAATATGGGAACGCAGCAAATCTCGACAAATATGACTGAAGAAAACTCCTCGGGAGGGCGAAGATGACGGGTAGGAAACTTCGTGACTACAAGGGACGCTCTCACTCGGCTGATATCCTGAGAATATTTCATGATCTCTAGCAAAATTCGACTGATTTTCTCGCGGGAACTATTGCAAGATATTTCTCTTCATTCTTTTCTACGTCACACGTTCCATCTTTTGTAGTTCAAAAAAATGGCTCTAAGCACTACGGGAATTAACATCTGAGTCCACCAGTCCCCTAGACTTAGAACTACTTAAACCTAATTAACCTAAGGACATCACACACATCCATGCCCGAGGCAGGATCCGAACCTGCGACCGTAGCAGCAGCACGGTTCCGGACTGAAGCACCTAGAACCGCTCGCCACAGCGGCCGGCACCTTTTGTCGCATTTTTAATATTTCTTTTTCACTATAGCGGACTGTAATTCACGGGATACTGTTGTCAGATTTGGCGTCACGTTTCAATGACCATAGAAATGAAATGAGAAGAAGATAATTTATTACATAGGGAACAGAAATATCGTTGATCGTTTACGGAGTTCATGATTGATGCTCAACGAAGTACATCTTCGTTTGTAACAAAATTATATCAGCATTATATATATATTTGGGGGGGGGGGGGAATCTGTATTTAATTGGTGCTACGCTTGATGTTTTGATATATGTTCGACACCAAAAATTTTTGGGAAATTTTCTGTCAGATTAGCTGACAGTGTTACAACACAATATTGAGACAGAGATTTGGCTACTGTGTAATGTATTGTACTTTTAGAGCGACACACAGACGCCTCAAGTAGATAGGACATTGACTCGCGAGGACAGAAACCTCGGAGTGCAGTACCGATGCCACAGCCGCACAGGGTGCAGGTGAGTAATTTGGGGCTTCCCAGACTTGACGGCTCTTTTATGGCGTCGTTTGCTGCGAATCCTTAAACAAAATGGGAGGGTGAGGAAAAAGGTGAAGAGGGTTTAGGGAGAGCAAAGTCGTTAACAGCTGCGAGGTGGGCGTGTCGGCGGTCACCTCTTACTTAGCATGAAAGAGGGCCGGATCGGCCCCCGCCCTCACAGGCCCCTCCGCAACGCCGGATCTTTTTGGCAGTCAGAAAATATATTCAGCATTTTTTACGGTCGAGTTGTTGGAACGTGTGAGGCGAGGGCAGGGCGAGTGTTTGCATGTGTGCGCGCGGGGTCTATTATCGCAGTGCGGTCCGCTGCCAAAAAATTGCCCCAAAGGAGGAGGCGGATAAGGTCGGCACCACCTATTAACATTGATCTGGCCGGCTGTGTACGCTTGGCAGGCTCCTGTGAACTGTGTCCACGTCCGGCTTAAATCACTGCCTGCGGCCCTCGTCACCACTCTTGCCATTTTTTTCTTTTTAATTCTTCGCGCTATAGGCGTCGGACACACTGTGACCGTTAGCTGTTCGCCTATATTATTTCCTCTCTCACACGTCTGAGCGTGGCTCCTGTAAAGGGACATTCGGTCGTTCGCTCCAGGAGGCGAACTGTACAGTGTCTTTGGGAGACTAGCCAGCACAGATCCGTGGAACGAATACTATTTGCGCCCTCTGAAACTTTCCGGCCTGATAGCTACGATGTTTATCCTTTCCCGTAATCTTTACAGTGGAAGTACACCTATATCTGCACTCCGACAGCCAGCTTAAGGTAGTGGATAATACTTTGTTTACCACTCTCACTTTCCCCCTTTCCTGTTCCAGTCGGGAATGGTGAACGGGAAGCTTCCGTGCTCCATGGCCTTTTCCCGAAGCCTCCTTAAGAGGAAGAAATATGTTAGTTGACTCTTTTAGGAACTTACGCTCTCGGGATTTTTAATAGCAAGACTATGTCGTGAAGTTTCTGCGCTTACTAGGCTAACAAAATGCCCTGCTCTTCTTTGTAGTTTCTCAGTTTCCTCTAACACTCCTGTCTAGTAAGAATCTCACACAAACAAGCAATACTCAAGTATCGTACAAAAGAGGGTTTTGTAAGATACCTTCTTCATGGGTGGACTACATTTCTTGAGAAACCTTCCAAGATACTTGCAGCTAAAGAAAAGTTCATTTACGCACCTACACTTTAGCACATATTCATCATGTAGTGGAGACAGCCTTAACACAAAACACGCAATAAAAATGAAACTGGAAACAAATACATCCCACATCGCGAGTTATCAGAACTGCATTCTCTAGTGGATTTTTGTCAGGTCTTCTCAGTCTGAACATTCTGTAAAAATCCCGCCCGGTTTCCGTTTATTTTTCTTGTGTGCAGGTAACCGCGGCTTGTATCATTGTTACCAAAAACTTTCTGCGTCCTTGTTAATCAGTTTTATTTGAAGCTTAAGAATCTGGATGATTGTTACTTGAATGCGAACACAAATTTATATTAGCCATATCGATTTAACAGCTGATGAAATTCAGCTGTAATCATCTTTTGACAAAAAGAATCATAGACAATATTGTGAGCCATACTGAGATTAATTCACACCCCAGATGACCTTTAATCAGGTTCATTAACGCGAGAGTGCTCCTAACTGTTTACTAGCCAGGCAGCAACTGCACTCACCCTCTGTCTGTTGACTTGCTGCGGCCCATACCGAGAGTAGCAAGCATTATTCTACTCTAAAATAGGGCCTATTTTTCCGCATTTACGGATTTCGCTTGCCCGTTGGTATTGCGTAATATTATGTCTGAGCATCATTAACAGACGTATGGTAGCAAAGAAATAAAGAAAGCAATAAGTAAATGTTATTGTGGTCGCAGTAGCGGATTTGTTAGTTTTCGCCATTTGTATTAGGTACTGATCTTGTCTGCTTGTCGAACATTTTCCATTATGACGCCACTCACGACTGTTTCTCTGGTAGCCGGCCGGTGTGGCCGAGCGGTTCTAGCCGCTTCAGTCTGGAACCGCGCGACCGCTACGGTTGCAGGTTCGAATCCTGCCTCGGGCATGGATGTGTGTGATGTCCTTCGGTTAGTTAGGTTTAAGTAGTTCTAAGTTCTAGGGGACTGATGACCTCAGGTGTTAAGTCCCATAGTGCTCAGAGACATTTGAACCATTTTGTTTCTCTGGTACCAGTAGCTGTTAGTCGTGAGATTACGTTTTATGTCGATCCCACCGCAATCGAAATAATGGTGGCACTGTGACTCGACTCGAATTGGCTGACTACCCTTAGTCGATGCAGTGACACAAATAATACCTTAAAACAATCTTCCAACTTGTTTATTTACTATAGTCAGGAATGTTGCACTACAGTTCGTTACTTCGGCCCTTGACAGTCTTCTGGTTCCAAGGGAGGTAACGTACCGGGTGGCACATTGGACACACGTTCAGAAGGCAGCAGAGCTCATACCCACGTCTAAACATTGTGATTTATCTTTCCCGTGGTTTCGCTGAATGTGATTAAGGCGAAGGTCAGAATGGTTCCTTTGAAAAGAACGTCGCCAGTTTCTGTCCCTAGCCTTCCCTTGTACTTGCTGTGCTCTGTGGCTAATGACCTCGCCGTCGACGGAAGGTTCCTTCAGCGTCGTGGAAGCACGATCTAGAACCAGACTGCAGCAGATTCTTGCTTATTACTCACACTGAATAACGCTGTTGGAATACCGCTAGAACAGACTGCCCGTTTTTACCTCAAGCCCCAACTCTATGCAGATACATTTTGCAATGTAAGAATCGTTACGTACACGAAAATTTACACACTACACGTCACCTAACGCTGTATCTGGTACCAACATAATCCCTCATATTTTAATCAATTCTTCAACGCTGAGTACGAGACACAGTTGCTCTAAAGCTTCTCTAATTCATTTCTTGTGCTATGTGCGCGTAGAAGGTGATCTCTTGTTGCCCCGTGAAGACAGTTATTCGGAATTTCAAAAGAACAGTTTTAAGCGAACGGCGATGCTTTTCTTGTAACGCCTGTGATTCTAAAGTTTACGTACAGAACAAACGTATGCACTAAAGCGCATGTTGCTATCCTCTGAGCCGTTGCAACCTAAAGAGATTTCTCGACCTGATTGGGATCCCAGACAGGTGGGAAACAGTCGAGGTTTGTTCTCAAATGTGCGTAGTACGCTGAACCTTTCATACATTTGAAAATAAACCTCACTCACTCTACCTCCATTTTTCCAGCCATCTTATAACACTTTAAGCGTGCGTACAGGGATAATGGGTGAATCTTGAACACCCTTTGTTTTTTGCTATGTTAGAAGACACGCATGCAGCAGTAGTGTGATTTTAATTCCCATTCAGCGAATGTTATTTTATTTTTCTGTAATTTATATAAAAATCTTCACGTAAACGCCTTTAACAAGAGTGCGACCAATTTACTGCTCCATCTTGCCCAACATAGCTAGCGCTCCGTCTCTGCTGACCTCAGTGTTGACAAGAGTCTAACCTCTAACCTTCCTTTCTTCTAGTAATTTATTCCGGATGCTGTACTTCAACGGAAAACAAGGTTTGTCTGCCTGCACACACTGTGCTGCATCTCTTTAGATTTAGAGTCAGTTGTTGGTCACTTCACTTTTGTGCAAGTATTCCTAAAGGTCACTTCTATTCTCAACCTTCCCACCCGATCGGCGAATCTGTGGTATTTACAAATTTGCGTTCGCTCTTTCTTTTCCTTTCTTCATATTTTTATTTTTCAGAGATTACGTCGTTGTTAAGATTTAAGCTGAAGTTCGAGCAGCAGCCCCGCTGAGTGGCGAAATAATACGAGGCTATTCGGAAAGTAGAGTCTTAACGGGTGCGAAATGGAAACCATAGTGAAAATCCAATGAAGTTTTGCACAGTCGTGTTGGAGAGTGTCTCTAGTACGCCCTTCGATCACGTCACGTCGCTCTTTTCAGTTCTGAGCGCACAACGAGCACGTAAAGATGCCTATAAAATAGTGTCTCCCGCCAAGTATAAAGGCCTGGTGAGAGATTTCGCCAGGTGTCATGCAGCCCACACATCATAACTTTCATACGTTTCCTTCTTGATGACAATTCTCGGCGCACTCTGCAGGAACAATGAAAATGCTCCTGCAGCGTTTTCAGTGTGTTATCACCCACAATACAGCCCGTAATTGGCTCCCCTGCTCGCATGAACCGCTGGCTATGAAGACAATTTTTTGGCACAGGCAGCGAGCTATAGACCAATGCAGAGAATTGGCGGAAAGCACGGAAGGCTGCCTTCTATAAAAGAGGGTATTGGAAAGTTGGTACAGCGCTGCGACAGACGTCTAAATCGGAGTGGTGACAATGTGAAGAAGTATGTGGAAGGTGTACAACTTTTGCAAATAAAATATTTTTGATTTTCACAGAGGTTACCATTTCGCGACGGATCGGACCTTACTTTCCGAATAGCCCTCGTATGTTGTGGCCATTTTTGGTTATCTGGTCTGGCATTTGTTTCCAGTGGTTTAAGTCAACTACGATTACCTAAATCTCTTTACCCAGACCCGAATCTATAACGCATTCATCTCTATACGAATCAATATTCTTGGACACAGACCCATCCCACTAACTTCTCTATTCATTGATAAGTATAGCTCACCGAACATAGCCACGAGACCACAGTTATTATAGTGGCAATGCGATCAGGAGTTCTTATATTTTTCTTTTTCTGTGGTGCAGATAAAGAACTAAACGCATTAGAAGTGTCTCAGACTTTTTTTTTTCCTTTTGTCGAGTGTTCCGTATCTCGTAGCCTGCGCACGAAATGGACGTATAAATAGTGGCGTTTTAGCGCATCTGCAGTTTATGGAGTGGCCGGCTATTGTATTCACGGGCGGCGAGATGAGCTGCAGCGGGCGCGGAGAAACGCTCATAACGCGACGTAATACTGCTGCCTGTGAGCTTTTAAATGGGTCAATCCGTTGCAGAGCGGGTCGCACCACAGCGCTACAATGGCACATCCTACACTCTGGCAACTCGTGCTTCAAATTATAAATTATCGCGCCACGACACAAGCAGCAGCTTGCCTTCGAATTGCCTTTTCGAGTCTGCAGGAACGGGGACCGCTGCCAACGGCAAATGAGAATACAGAGGCCACGAAGTCGGCTCTCACATCTTGTTATTAGATTGAACCAGTGGGAGATTTTGTTTCTGCCTGCCTGTCTCTTGCGTGGTATGACTCTGAATGGATGTCGAAGCATTGTCGCCAGTGTCTCATATGGAGATAAAAATATTTTAATCGTCCTTTGTTTAGGAACTTTCTAAGCAGATCGAGCGAGATTACGTAACAATTTAATCGATCCTATATTTGAATGAGGTGACAAGGAGACGGTAATGAAATGGATACCAGATAAGACTTATAAAATATAAATCACAATAAATGAAACGGCGTGAGCGACGACGCAGGCAGATTTTCGTCCCCATCGTCTAAACCAACATAATATTTGTTTTTGGAGGGAGTCTGCCTTGAACAAAATATAATTTTATTTCTTCTTTAATTTCCCAGACATGTTTCTCTGAAGTTTCAGCATCATCACTGCTCTTTTATTTTCTTGCTGTTAAACAGGAAAAATGCTCTTTACTGCTTGTACACACATAAATTTGAGTTTTTAAGACAGTATTTACAAATTTGAAGAGCGAACAAAGTTTTGCATCTATGCCTTGTTACCACATGGAGCGGTTATCCTGTTTTTTTTTTATATTTTTACTGAATCTGTCTTCTTTCACAGTTTGTCATCTGCAACCATACAGAACTTCCCCTAGAAACGTTATTTACTTCGAAATTTTACGACTGGGACTATTATCGTTAGGCCTGACATTATGTAATTCTGCGTGGAAGATTGTGTGTGTGTGTGTGTGTGTGTGTGTGTGTGTGTGTGTCTTCAGTACGTTTCACCCACTTTTTTTGGTTTCCCCACACAAACACACAATCCTTAAGGTGTTAAAAGCATGTATTACTATTGTATATACCTGCTATGGGCTGATTTTTCCAGATATGATGTGTTTGTACGATAATGTGCTGCATTCCTACAAAACGTTAATTTTGTATCATGTTAAGCAAATGTGTTGAGCTTTGTATTTGTCGTCCTAGCCCGTCCAGTTAGCCGTGTTCTAACGCACTGCTTTCCGGGCGGGAAGGTGTGCCGGTTCCCGGCACGAATCCGCCCGGCGGATTAGTGTCGAGGTCCACTGTGCCGTGCGGTCTGTGGATGGTTTTTAAGGCGGTTTTTCATCTGCCTCGGCGAATGTGGCCTGGTTCCCCTTATTCCGCCTCAGTTACACTATGTCAGCGATTGCTGCGCATACACTTCCTCCCCGTACACCATAATTACTCTACCACGAAAACATTTGGGCTACACTCGCCTGGTGTGAGTCGTTCTCGGGGGGTCCGCTGTCGAATCATCAGTCGGCTACCAAGATGACTTATTCATACGATAACATACGGGTATGAGTCGCTGTAGAATATACAAAAAGGTACGGCCAAACTTTCAGGAAACATTCCTCACACACAAATAAAGAAAAGATGTTATGTGGACATGTGTCCGGAAACGCTTAATTTCCATGTTAGAGCTCATTTTAGTTTCGTCCACCTACGCTCAATGGAGCACGTTATCATGATTTCATACGGGATACTCTACCTGTGCTGCTAGAACATGTGCCTTTACAAGTACGACACAACATGTGATTCATGCTCGATGGAGCTCCTGCACATTTCGTACGTTTTACAACAACAGATTCGGTGACCGATGGATTGGTAGAGGCGGACCAATTCCATGACCTCCACGCTCTCCTGACCTCAACCCTCTTGACTTTCAGTTATGGGGGCATTTGAAAGCTCTTGTCTACGCTACCCCGGTACCAAATGTAGAGACTCTTCGTGCTCGTATTGTGGACGGCTGTGATACAATACGCCATTCTCCAGGGTTGCATCAGCGCATCAGAGATTCCATGCGACGGAGGGTGGATGCATGTATCCTCGCTAACGGAGGACATTTTGAACATTTCCTGTAACAAAGTGTTTGAAGTCACGCTGGTATGTTCTGTTGCTGTGTGTTTCCATTCTATGATTAATGTGATTTGAAGAGAAGTAATAAAATGAGCTCTGACATGGAAAGTAAGCGTTTCCCGACACATGTCCACATAACATATTTTCTTTCTTTGTGTGTGAGGAATGTTTCCTGAAAGTTTGGCCGTACCTTTTTGTAACACTCTATATATATATATATATATATATATATATATATATATATATATATATATATTGCATTACCTAAAATTTTCCAATCTGTTCAACCATTTACTCGGAAGTGGTTGTGTAACACCTAGACAACGTAACAGAAGGAAGCAAGTGACGACAAAAGAGCGGAAAATTAATAGTCTTACTGCTTCCGCTGTTGATGAGCACTTTAGCTCCAGCGTAATCGCACGTGGAAGTGGCATGAGTTAGTTAAGTGTCCTAGGCATTCTCCAGCGACATAGGTTCCATCCCTGTCACATCACTCTCCATCAAACAGCATGGAAAGGATTATTAGACACGCGTTAACACCTGTACATCTTCCCGATGTATCATATATCTTGTTTAGTGATGAAGTCACATTTACCAATCATGGCCAGGTAAACCACCGAAACATGTTCTTTTGGTCTCTTGGCATTCCCCGTTGGCTTCTTCAGATGGTACTTCGGCGTCCATGGGGTGTAAACGTGTGGTTTGGGAGAGTCAAGCACTAGCTCATAAGCCCGGATTTCATAGACGGAATATTGAACATGCATAAGTATAGCAGGCTCCTAATAGACCATCTTCTCGGATGCTAGAAAACGTTCCTCTGGAGACTAGGAGAAACCTTTGGTACCAACATAATGGCTGCCCAGACTGTAGTGCAGGAAATACTACAGAATGTCTTCACGTGTTGCTTCCAGATCGTTGGATTGGATGCAAAGAACTTGTACGTTGGCCGGCCAATTCACCCGATTTGACACCAGTAGACTTTTGTCTGTGGGGAAAGCTGAAAGACGATGTCTACAAGGACATACTAACTACAGCCGATGATTTGCAACAGCGTATTACTGCAGCCTGCTCAGACATCTGAGCTGAAATCTAAGCACGTGCGCAACAGACGTTCCATACCAGACTGGAAGCGTGTATTGCCGTTGTCGGTGATCATTTTGAAGACAACTTGTGATGGTCAATTGTTTCATTACTGGTCAGAATACACATAACTAATGTATGCACTTGCGTTGGTCTTTAGCGAGTGCTACCACGGGTATTGTACAAGTGTTGCTGTAGGAACTTTTTAAAATAAGATACCTCGTAAACGACTCGTACCAGAATCCTGCAACGAACACCAATGGCACTGTAATTTACCCTACTTTTAGTTTGCTAGTGTCAACAGTTATTGTTCCATTTAAAAAAGTGTATCTTTCCACAGAAAATACACTTCCTAGGTATTATTGCAATCTGTTTATTGGCTAACAATACGAGCCTCTGACTACCAATCCATTATGTGAAAACCGCACATCAATAACACTTTCCCCTTCCGCAATATTTTCGGTGCAAATTTTACGTGATACGCCCTGTATAATAGTAATGTCACACAACATACAGTCGTCCTGACGAAGACTGCCTTCAACATTAATTGGAACTTTGATCTACAGTTTACGCGGTTAGAGTCTAACACGTCCCACTTTAATTATGTCGAATCTAACTGTCATATAGGTTAAAGATCGACTGTTTTGCAAGTAGCAGCATTACTGAATTATAAGATAGTGTTTTATTATTTTCTTCTACACTTTAGTGGAAAATACGTGGACAGACTCTGCTGAAACGCATATGACACTTCTTTCTCTAGAAGCTCGAGGAACGACGCATTTAATATGCAAGTACAGGCCGCGGTAATCGAAAACTCTATTACTCAACTCTGCGTAACATCAATCTAAATCTGAATCAAGTGAGGTGACGGAGTAGGTACGAAACTGGACTCTAATTCAAGAGGACCCTATTTCAAATCTACTTACGGGCAACATGAAATAGGTTTTTTGTGGTATGGTAAATCACTTGACGCACAGGCAGGTTCCATCTACAAGACAATAGCCGATTTGATTCCACATCTTCATGTAAATTAGCTACTACTCCGTCTCTGAAGAATATTACGTCATCTTGACATAGCTGTGCAACCTCCAATGTTCCCGTAAAAGTAGCACTTTGTGGATTTTGAATATCAATATAATACAATTAGGAATCTCTTAGTAAGAATAAAAAAAAGAATTCGAATTAAAAAATTTATTTTATTTAGAGGTAAAAACGGCTGATGTAACAAAGACTTTACATTCTAGCTCTGTGCCGTGCCATTAACGAGAAAGTCACTCGAAAGGACAGATACTATGACTTCTGAACAGATTTATTCAAAAGATCAGAAATTGTTTCGCAAGTTTTATAAACATCTACGAGTTGTGCAGCTGAAAGAATCATTAAGAGCCACACTTAATTTACTTAAATAAGGTCTAGTACTGTTATTTTCAGCTTTTCTTCTACCCTCTTCCTAGGAACGCGTATAGGGGGCCAAATACGAATAAAAGCCGTGCATTATGGTCATTCAATAAGCATTTTCATTTGACCGCCACTCTTGTAGTGTAAGTCACTAAACCGTTGTTTCACATTTGCACTCAACTATTACTTAGCATTTCTGCTCCCCGATGACGGAGGCAGAACTGTAATAGTGAGAATGCTATATTACTAAACAGCTAAAATGGAGTACGGTCTCAATTGCAGGTTGCCGACCTAACGACTTCTAGGGAAAACAAGAATTGATTTTCAATATTTCACATTATTAGTGACTGGATTTAAAATTTTTAAATGCAATTAGAATCTACTCGTTAATAGGTCTATCTTACGTTAAAGGCTTAACACAATAAGTCAAATTTTATAGATAGAAACTATATATACACTACTGGCCATTAAAATTGCTACACCACGAACATGACGTCCTACAGGCGCGAAATTTAACCGACAGGAAGAAGATGCTGCGATATGCAAATGATTAGCTTTACAGAGCATTCACACAAGGATGGCGCCGGTGGCGACACCTACAACGTGCTGACATGAGGAAAGTTTCCAACCGATTTCTCATACATAAACGGCAGTTGACCGGCGTTTCCTGGTGAAACGTTGTTGTGATGCCTCGTGCAAGGAGGAGAAATGCGTACCATCACGTTTCCGACTTTGATAAAGGTCGGATTGTAGCCTATCGTGATTGCGGTTTATCGTATCGCGACATTGCTGCTCGCGTTGATTGAGATCCAATGACCGTTAGCATAATATGGAATAGGTGGGTTCAGGAGGGTAATACGGAACGGAACGCCGTGCTGGAACCCAACGGCCTCGTATCACTAGCAGTCGAGATGACAGGCATCTTATCGGCATGACTGTAACGGATCGTGCAGCCACGTCTCGATCCCTGCAAGACAATAACCATCTGCACGAATAGTTCGACGACGTTTGCAGCGGCATGGACTATCAGCTCAGAGACCATGGCTGCGGTTACCCTTGACACTGCATCACAGACAGGAGCACCTACGATGGTGTACTCAACGACGAACCTGGGTGCACGAATGGCAAAACGTCATTTTTTCGGATGAATCCAGGTTCTGTTTACAGCATCACGATGGTCGCATCCGTGTTTGGCGACATCGCGGTGAACGCACATTGGAAGCGTGTATTCGTCATCGCCATACTGGCGTATCACCCGGCGTGATGGTATGGGGTGCCATTGGTTACACGTCTCGGTCACCTCTTGTTCGCATTGACGGCACTTTGAACAGTGGACGTTACATTTCAGATGTGTTAAGACCCGTGGCTCTACTCTTCATTCGTTCCCAGCGAAACCCTATATTTCAGCAGGATAATGCACGACCGCATGTTGCAGGTCCTGTACGGGCCTTTCTGGATACAGAAAATGTTCTACTGTTGCCCTGGCCAGCACATTCTCCAGATCTCTCACCAATTGAAAACGTCTGGTCACTGGTGGCCGAGCAACTGGCTCGTCACAATACGCCAGTCACTACTCTTGATGAACTGTGGTATCGTGTTGAAGCTGCATGGGCAGCTGTACCTAGCTGTACACGCCATCCAAGCTCTGTTTGACTCAATGCCCATGCGTATCAAGGCCGTTATTACGGCCAGAGGTGGTTGTTCTGGGTACTGATTTCTCAGGATCTATGCACCCAAATTGCGTGAAAATGTAATCACATGTCAGTCCTAGTATAATATATTTGTTCAATGAATACCCGCTTATCATCTGCATTTCTTCTTGGTGTAGCAATTTTGGAGCACGGTCTCAATTGCAAGTTTCCTACCGAACGACTTCTAGAGGCAACAATAATTTGATGTTCAATATTTCACATTCTTATTGACTGAATTTAAAAATTTAAAGTGCAATCAGAATCTACTCGTTAATAGGTGTAATCTTACGTTAAAGGCTTAACGCAATAAGTCAAATATTAAAGATAGAAGCTATATATAGTATTTCTTGAGGGAGCGTAACTCACTGCATGGAAATTACCCACATTATATTGATCCAGTATTGAGAATGAGAGCACTGTGAGATTTGCAACAAGCCTTATACAGAATTTCAAACCGTTTCCAAATTTTTCACCCTGACACCCTCACAAAATAAAGAAACGAAAAAGTTTATCGCTTACTACATTTTCTCTGTTCATGTAGTAAAACTTCAGCTTCAGGAAAGAAGTTTTATTTTATTACTTCTTTACTACTAACTCCATTGGCGACATTTTGCAGACAGTATCCACATATACAGCTGAATATACTTACAAAATTATATCACTTACGACACATAGTTCAGGAGATATGGCGTAGTATAAACATTGAGATGCGTGGAAAACTAGCATTTCTTAAAACGGAGTGCCAACTACCAAGATTATATTTAACCAGTGTTTCATAATGTGAGAACTTAGAGTGTTGCAACAAACTTTATACATGCTGTCTTATACATGGGAGTTCGATTCTTTAAGGAATCGGTGTTGGGCACCTATGTCGCAGTTACGTGACGACGAAGTACTTTCTTGGTTGTGATCTTTCGCGGATAACGATGATGATGATGATGTTTGGTTTGTGGGTCACTCAACTGCGCGGTCATCAGCGCCTGTACAAAGTCCCAATTTTTACGCAGACCAATTTGAAAACTGCTTCCCCAAGAAAATAGTTAAACATACTCGTAAGAAACCATGTAACAAACCATGGCTTACTAAGGGTATAAAAATATCTTGTAACCGGAAAAGGGAAATGTATATGACAGCAAGAAAGAGTAGTGACCCAGAAACTATCAAACATTATAAAAACTACTGTGCTATATTAAGAAAAGTTATTAAAATATCCAGAACTATGTGTATCATGTCTGAAATCAGCAACTCTGATAATAAAATTAACAAAAAACAATTTGGAATATTATTAAAAGATAAACAGGTCAACCAAGAGCACAGGAAGACAGTATTACCATCAAATTGAATGAAAACTTTACGAACAAAAAGTCAGAAGTTGAAAATATTTTTAATAATCATTTTCTAAATGTTGTGGATATAGTAGGATCCAGGTGTTCATTAGAAGATGCTAGGCGGTTAATGGAAGAGGCCATACCTATGCAATTTGATACAATTGAAATCTCACCCACTTCTCCCTCTGAAATTAGGAAAATAATAAACTTGCTTAAAAGCAAAAACTCACATGGAATTGATGGCATTTCCAGCAAAATACTAAAAGCTTGTTCTCAACAGATAAGTAAGATTCTCAGCCACCTGTGTAATAGCTCTCTGGAACAGGGCATTTTCCCTGATAGACTGAAATATGCTATTGTTATACTTTTGCATAAAAAAGGGGATAGATCTGATGTCAACAATTACCATCCAATGTCCCTTCTAACAGCTTTATCCAATATTTTTGAGAAAGTAATGTATTCAAGAGTAGCTTCACATATCTGTAAAAATGAGGTACTAACAAAATGTCAGTTTGGTTTCCAGAAATGTTTTTCAACAGAAAATGCCATATATGCTTTCACCAATCAAATTTTGAATGATCTGAATAACCGAACACCACCCATTGGAATTTTTTATGATCTCTCAAAGGCTTTTGATTGTGTAAATCATGAAATTCTGCTAGACAAGCTCAAGTATTGTGGCATGAGTGGGACAGTGCACAAATGGTTTAATTCGTACCTAACTGGAAAAGTGCAGAAAGTTGAAATAAGCAGTTCTCATAATATGCAAAGATCAGCACATTCCTCAAACTGGGGAACAATCAAGAATGGGGTTCCACAAGGGTCAGTCTTGGGTCCTTTATTGTTCTTCATATATATTAATTACTTGCCATTCTATGTTCATGAAGAGGCAAAGTTAGTTCTCTTTGCTGATGATACAAGTATAGTAATCACACCTGACAAACAAGAATTAACTGATGAAATTGTCAATAATGTCTTTCAGAAAATTACTAAGTGGTTCCTTGTAAACGGACTCTCACTGAATTTTGATAAGACACAGTACATACAGTTCCGTACAGCAAATGGTATGACGCCATTAATAAATATAGACCTTAATCAGAAGCAGATAGCTAAGGTAGAGTATTCAAAATTTTTAGGTGTGTCCATTGATGAGAGATTAAATTGGAAGAAACACATTGTTGATCTGCTGAAACGTTTGAGTTCAGCTACTTATGCAATAAGGGTCATTGCAAATTTTGGTGATAAACATCTTAGTAAATTAGCTTACTACGCCTATTTTCACTCATTGCTTGCATATGGCATCATATTTTGGGGTAATTCATCACTGAGGAATAAAGTATTTATTGCACAAAAGCGTGTAATCAGAATAATAGCTGGAGTCCACCCAAGATCATCCTGCAGACATTTATTTAAGCATCTAGGGATATTCACAGTAGCTTCTCAGTATATATACTCTCTTACGAAATTTGTTATTAACAACCAAACCCAATTCAAAAGTAATAGCAGTGTGCATAAATACAATCCTAGGAGAAAGGATGATCTTCACTATTCAAGATTAAATCTAACTTTGGCACAGAAAGAGGTCAATTATACTGCCACTAAAGTCTTTGGTCACTTACCAAATAGTATCGAAAGTCTGACAGATAACCAACAAGTATTTAAGAAGAAATTAAAAGAATTTCTGAATAACAACTCCTTCTACTCCATAGAGGAATTTTTAGATATAAATTAAGAAAAAAAGAAAAAAAAGAAAAAATAATTTTAAAAAATTTAAAAAAACGAAAAATAAAAAAGTTGTGTTATTAACTTAATTATATTGTTAAATTAACTTAATTATGCCATGTATTGGAAAATTTGACTCGTTCCACATCATTACGAAATATCGTATTCATGATCCATGGAATTAGTATTAATCTAATCTAATCTAACACAATCCAGTCTAGTCACTGTCACAAATGATGATGATTATGATGACGAAATGATGAGGATAACACAAACACCCAGTCCCCGGGCAGAGAAAATCCCCAACCCGGCCGGGAATCGAATCCAGGACCCCGTGATCCAGACACAGCAACGCTAGCCACTAGACCACGAGCTGCGGACGCGGATTATGACGTTGATGTGATCTTGTGGGTCAAATGAATGAGCTGCAAGTCGATACTGTATTTACTTTCCTCACAGATTTTTTACTACTGATGATTTCGCCATATTTACGCTAGTAAGAACTTTGTACACACTGCCTATTCAGCTACACTTTACATCTGCGTGTGATACACACTATGAAAACTAACACCCATATGTCTGTCGGCCATGTAGGTTTGCCGTTCATAAACTGATATTTCGGCTGTCAGCGAGTTCACCTTGTGCCATCGCTCCTCATTCATTATAATGTTGTAGACTGTTTTATTACCAAAGACGTTCCTATCGGTCTGTAACATCTTGTACAATGGCACAGTCCCAGACGATGCGGTCTAGGGTGCCGACTGCTCCACGTTCTCAAGTGACTGTGGTGCGTTGTCGTGTTTTCAGTACGTATCAGGGATATGGATCATGTACCGAGAGTACACCCTTGGTCAGAAAGAAGATAGCGATGTTGGACGCTGGGGTCCGGAGCGAAGTCGACTTTCTAACTCTCCTCAAAGATGTTCCACTGGCTTCAGCTAATGCTGTTGTTTACACACCATTGCCTCACAGATGCTGCTTTACGACAAGAAGCATTGTCATGCTGATACAAGCACTCATCGTCCCCGAACTGTCCCTTTGCTGTACGAAGTGCACAATACTGTAAAATGTGTTTCCATGTGTTTTTACAACCACCCTATCAATGCTTGGCGCTCCCTGTCCGTCATTACATGAGGTCTGCCTTGTCTTGGTTTAGTTGTGGTTCTTCCTTCACGTTTCCACTTTACAGTCCCATCACCAACAGTCGATTTGGTAGCTTTAGAATGGTTGAAAGTTAGTAAGCTTTCCTGACCGACCCATTCTACTGTTACTGCACCTCTGCTGACAGAACAAAACTCCATGTCTCCTTTTGCGCTGGCGGATGGGCTGCTCGTGACACGACACAAATCCCGGAATCATTGTTGCCTGGTGAAGAAACCAGTGACAAAACTGCTCCCGATGTGGAAAGTACGTCGCTAGTAAGCCCTCCACACGCTGTAAGTGATAAGGGCAGTAACAATTGCCATGGAGAATGTTCCACACGGTCCTCTGGCTTACCGTGAACTGGTGGGCCAACTGCCTGGTACTGACACGGCGGTCGCCTTCCACAGTGATAATCACATTTTCCTCCAAGTCTGGTGTACGAACATTTCGAGTACGTCCTTCATGATTTCCTGCTTCCTGAAAGGTCCCTGTCTCAGACAAACGGCGAGACACTGTTGCAAACATTGAATGGTGTCCAGCGTGGAAACCAAGCATTTCCGGACATAGGTTCATTTGACTTTTTTGTTTCGTATCCTCTCATCGATCAATCTCTAGAGTTTTTACACGGTGAAGAAAAATCACACTTAATTTTTTTTATTCCCTTTAAATTAAAATCGTCCGCAGCTCGTGGTCTTGCGGTAGCGTTCTCGCTTTCCGCGCACAGGGACCCGGGTTCGATTCCCGGCGGGGTCAGGGATTTTTCCTGCCTCGTGTCGTTGTGTCGTCTTCATCATCATCATCATCCATTCCCATTACGGCTGGAGGAAGGCAATGGCAAACCACCTCTACTAGGACCTTGCCTAGTACAGCGGTGCGGGTCTCCCGCATCGTCCCCTACGCTCCTCGGAGTATGAGACCACATCTTCATCATCATCATCAAATTAAAATCAGGTTTCTAATGTGGAGTATATATTATACAGGCTGACAAAAAAGTGAAGCACCCAGTAGGCGGGGAGGAAACGAATGAAACTTCAGGGGTTGAGAGGAAAAGTGATGTTATTTCAGTGATTACGATAAACCAAGTCATATTTACAAAGAATTTGGTAGTATGAACCCACTTATCAGTATGATGTTGCACCCCCACTGGCGTGGATGCATGCTCTCATTTGATTGGGAAGGGGCTCATAACACCGTAGTATGCCCTTCTGAGGCACGCTGGCCCACAACTGTTTTATGTGCTCCTCGATATTCTGGATACTGGCAAAAGAACAGATTTGACGTCCGAGTTGGTCCCACACGCTCTATCGGGGACAGATGTGAAGTTCTTACTGGCACTGGAAAACTACAACATCACGCAATCTGTTCAGAGAGACTCGTGCCATGTGTGGATGTGCCTTTTCCTACTGAAAAATGGCACTACGATACTGTCGCACCATAGGTAACACGTGAGGGCGCAGGATGTCTGTGACGTACCGTTGTGCGGCCAGAGATCCTTCAATCACTACCAGCGGTGTCGTGAAGCTATACCCGATAGCTTCAGATACCATTACGGCAGGGGTAACTCCGCTGTGCCTCTCCAAAACATTGGAAGAATGGGGTTTCTCGCAGGTCGCCGCCATACTCGCCGACAATGATCACCCGAGGTAGTGTAGAACTGTGGTTCATCACTGAACACAATGCGACGCCATTAATAAGCAGTCCTTGTTTTCCGGGCACGGCATCGTTCCAGACGCTGCCATATTTTGTGTTGTGTTGACGGCAACATACGCATAGGGCGGTACTTCCTTAAAAGACTGCTGCTAGTCTCCGACCAATGGTGCGCA
The DNA here is from genome assembly GCF_023864275.1 of Schistocerca cancellata. NCBI lineage: Eukaryota > Metazoa > Arthropoda > Insecta > Orthoptera > Acrididae > Schistocerca > Schistocerca cancellata. The sequence goes on along the minus strand of NC_064629.1, from coordinate 203,960,050 downwards.
CTGAGAGTATGTCGCAGGGCGTCCATTACTTGTTCTCGGATGGCATGTGCAGATATGAAGGGTTTATAACGTGCATGGTGCACAATACGGCAATCCTCCCTTGTGGTGGTCAGCCGTGGACGATCGGAACCGTGGCGGCGAGTATGCCTGGACTTACATTCTGACACAGTCCACCATCGGGTCTCTACCACATATGAATGCCCCACAGATATGGGTACTACACGATTCGACCAGTTGGCCAAATGGAGTTCAATGAGGCCCATTTCACCTTTCACGTGCTGATAACGCTGACTCACACGAGTACGCGGCATCTCCGTGTCCTTCACAGTGATCATTCAACATCTGACGCTGCTCGTGCCCTTTATATACCCTGCCAAGCCTGTGAGAACTCTAAATACGATCAACATTCTGGTGGCCATTCTACATGTGACAGAATATGTACAAAATCGCAACTCCAATCATTGACATATCCGCCGTTGGTACGCACGAGTACTAAGTTACATTAGCATCTGACCATGTCTTCTGCGTGCTTCACTTTTATTTTCAGGCTGTGTATTTCATAATGGTGTCAGTGAAGAAAAACATTTAAATAGCTGACACAGATCATAACCATTCTCTTTTACTTGTGCTTTAGCGGCATGTCGGAACCCATTCTCTTTTCCTCGGGCTTTAGCGGCGTGTCGGCAGGCAGACCAGTAGAAACGGATTAACTCAGTCTTATTAAGCAGAGGACAGTTGCGCTGTTGCTACACGTGCTGTACCCGTAAATTTTGTCGAACGTAAACTGTTTTACGTGTGTTTGTGCGCAGAGTACGCGAGGAGCAACTTGGAGCAATTCCAGGTTTCGTCTAGAGGGGCGTAAAAAATCGTTTACAAAGGAGACTCTTGCCGTCTAGTACGTCAGATTCCAGTTTTCTCTGTGATGTTGCCTGATTTTGAGGCTTTCACGCCTGACCATTTCAATCACGTTCTTATTATGCGCCGAAACTGCTTTAACGCACCTGAGAGCTGATTGCTAATCAGCGCATGCATTTATTACGTTGGCCGGCCGAGGTGGCCGAGCGGTTCTAGGCGATACAATCTGGAACCACGCTACCGCTACGGGCGCAGGTTCGAATCCTGCCTCTGGCATGGATGTGTGTGATGTCATTAGGTTAGTAAGGTTTTAGTAGTTCTAAGTTCTAAGGGACTGATGACCTCAGAAGTTGAGTCCCATAGTGCTCAGAGCTATTTGAACCATTTATTACGTTGTATGCTGTCAGATGTACGTCTCGCGTTTTTATGCCATTTAAAAGATAATGTATATGTAGACGTGCTGCATCTTCTGACTGTTACCAGACGTCATCTAAACATGCTCACATTTTTCTATTTGTCAATTTTCAGAACGAGAAAGTGGAGGTAAAGCAGAAGTGGGCGTCCCGGCTGCTGGGCAAGCTGCGAAAGGACATCACGCAGGAGTGTCGGGAAGACTTCGTGCTCAGCATCACGGGCAAAAAGCCCGCCATGTGCGTCCTGTCCAACCCTGACCAGAAAGGCAAAATGCGCCGCATCGACTGCCTGCGACAGGCTGATAAGGTAACTCACTCCTCCTATGTAATAAAACTGTCAAGTCACTTTTACAGCAAAAGATAATTCCAAGTTATTTCTCAAACTTCGAGACACATACACCATAAAAAAACTTGTCTTTCTACCATACACGTTCGGATTTCAATTAGAGACAAACTGCTAAGCTCAGATCTAATGATAGAATCCTTTTAGGGACGGACTAGTTTCAGGTGACACAAAGTGTTAATCGCACTAGTGAGTATACAACGGTTGTTCCTCGGACGGACGTTGAAGTACTGTTTTGTAGGTCAAAAATACTCTTACTTTTTGACGTAAACTACATTTAGATGAAAAGACTTTCAGACCGCTTTCATAGTTAATACATTCCATCACAGAATTGCTGTTCTGTATTGCTTATAAAACCTTTCAACATGTGACACAACCTCTTCAGTATAATCATAAAATAATTCTTTACATATGGGAGGAGGTGGGCGTCAAGAGTCATTAAAAATTTCATGAGCAGGATGATCGTTGCAACAACTATCCTACCTTTCTTTCCCAATCCGTTTATCCAAAAGGTTTTTGTGGATTTCACAACATTCATATTTACCTACACAAGGCAATCGACATATTAAATCACCCTTGCACCACATAATAGACTAATCATAACAAAGCCTTCATATGGAACCGATTTCGTCCTGTTACGGTGCCGGCTTATCGGCTTCAGATATTGATTTGATTGCTATTTCGATCCTGGTATTCATAGAGACAAAGCAGTGCACAAGTAAGTTAGGTTCTTTTCACAACGGTCCAAACATTTTTTATTCGAATTTGATTTTGTTCAACACTCAACAATTGGGGCTGTCGTTTTGCACATATTGCCTTCAATAATTAATTCTTCTACAGTACAGTTACTTTCGCAGTGCAAGCGTCGTTGGTAATGGGTTGATAGCGCAACATTTCCTACCTAGTCGACTTCCTAATAGTGTGTACCTTCATTTCCTGCAACTCAAGCTAACCAACTATTTGGATGGTGTTTCTTGTGATTAATTATTCTACAGTACAGTTACTTTCGCAGTGCCTATATCATTGTGCACTTGATCGATATTTCCTTCTGTGGTTGCACCGAGCATCCTGGAGGACTGCGATTCAAATCCGCGTCCAGACAACCAGATTTAGATTTTCGGTACTTTCCCTAAACGGCTTAAGGCAACTGTTGGGGCGTGTGTGGTACATGCATGATGGTGCACCGGTACACTTTCATGTGGCTGTTCGGGAATGCGAAGTACGAATCTTCGACAAAGCGGATAGGTCGTAGCTCGCTAATACCATTTTGAGTGGTTTCAGTACATTTGGAGCACGCATGGGAATTTTGAACCTGTACTGGCATCGATGAGGAGATGTGCTGATGTCTGGCTTCACATGAACGGTGACTATGGGGAACACTTTTAATGTGTTTGTCCTCAAGTGCATATCCGCAGTCTGGATCCTTGCGCACCCTAAGGTGTTCTTGTACTCAGTCGTACGAGAAGCGTTCAATAAGTAATGCAATACATTTTTTTGGGCCACTTTCAATTGAAAAAAATGCGAAACTTGTTGTGGGACATCGTAGAATATTCCCGCTTCAACCCCAATGGTCACATGAAGTTCCGATAAGTGGCGCACTACACGTAGCCTTCAAAACTGCGTCTGCAACGGAGGTGCGTTCCAAGCAGATAGCAGTCATAGGGAAAACCAGAGCATCGCAGATATTCATAGGCGCCTGCAGAATGTCTACGGAAACCTCTCAGTGAACAAAAGCACGGGGAGTCGTTGGGCGAGGCGTCTGTCATCAGCGCAACAACGTCGCGCAAACATGTTCTATCTTCCGTGTGCCGGCCGGTCGCACACAGCTGTGACTCTTACAATGTTGGAACGTGCGGACACTCTCATTCGAGGTGGCTGACGGATCACAAACTAACACTTCGCTGCACAACTGGACGTCTCTGTTGGCAGTGCTAACACACTCATCCACCAGTTGGGGTACTCACTTGATTCCTCGCCACCTAACTGAATACCGTAAAGAGCAGACATTTGCGCGGATCTGCTTACGCATTACAGTCGGGATCTCGTACGTTCCGACTTTCATCTGTTTGGTCCAATGAAGGATGCACTCCGCGGGAAGCAGTACATGGATGATTGGGAGGTTATTGATGCAGAACGACGTTGGCGCCGACGTCGACAGGTAGAGTTGTACCATGAGGGGATAGAGGCGCTCCCAGTAAGGTGGTGAAAGGCCATCACATTGAACGTGGATTATGTTGAAAAATAAGGTTTTTAGGGCAAAAGTGTGGGGAATAATATGAGGTTTTGCAGTCCTGAATAAAACCAACCTGCTTATTGAACGCCCCGCGTAATACATCGTATCGGGGATGATAATTAATTGCATCTCTCACTGTCTTCTATTCATCCCTTTCTGTATAGGTAAACATCGCATCATTCGACTTGAACGATTCAGCTAAGCCACGGAATCCTTGAGTACGCTAACTAGTTCGGATGCGGGATCACAAGTCTCCCGACCGTCTTGCGTTGCTACTCGACTTCCCTCGTTTTTATCAAAGTTACTTCGCTTCTTTTTAGTACATACCGTAAACTGTTCGTAGATTCGGCTATTTTGTCACATCGCCTTGATTTCATACATACATATGGCTTGTCATCTCTATCATTCGTGTATCGCTTTTACAGTGGCCGAAGCACAAATTCTGAAGAATTACAGGTTAGAGACAATCACATAAAAAATTTCAGGGCACTACGACTCACAGTTATTGACTAATATATAATATGACTACACCAGAGAAAAATGTATGTTATTTAAAATTTCTTACATTGTATGCCTGTGACTTATCATTCGTGTAGAGATTTAGATTTCATTCAAGGGGCAAATGCAATACGTTACATTTCTCCGTTAACAAAAATTATTCCTCAAACTATTCATCGGTGGGACATAGTAATTTCGCTTACAGAAATTTCAGCACTTTGTTGAAAACGTTCTATTTTTTGGATGCAAGACGACAATAGGTCACTAGAGAAAGTTGTCATGTAAAACACTTCTCAATTGTCGCATAAATGTGATAATAAAAGACACGAATATGGTCACAGCATGTATTACTTCTGAATTCGAAAAACCTGTGTCGTAAGCTGAAGTTATGATATTCATGTAAAGTAAATTCATCACACAATTATAAACTGCAATCTGGAATTAAATAAGAAAAACACACTAAGAATGCTGTGCGACAGTTACAGACACTCGTACGTCGTACCTTCTATGTAACTAAAACACTGGCGGTTCTTCGTACAGCAGAAACGCATTTTGTTGTAATAGTTACTTAAAAATTCTTATTTGTGCCGAGAGAAAAATGTAAGTGAAAGAAGAGATAGTTATATAAATTACATTAGTAAACAGGCTCATCTTGGGCTTCATCATATTACACGTATTCTTGTGCAGCGTTTAACTGAGCGATACATGAAATACATTCATATAGGTTACACCTCTTTTTCGGTTTCTTCCTCGATAAAGATGTATCTTATGCAGAAGGCCAATTCCAGATTACGGAGGTGAATTCGAATTCCAAATGTAACTCAATTTATATATTTTAAATGTCTGTATACTGCAGACTTCGACCCGTAATAGCTGAGAACATAATGAATCTAGTATATAACTACTGTAGGAAACATATTTTCCTGTTCTATTACTCACAAAACGTCTCAAATTAGAGAAGAGCGTATTATTGGATAAATTAAAGAAGACTTAATATTGCATCTAGGCATTATTTTACAAAATTTAGCCGATGGAATTGGATTAATTCTTTATTAACAATGGATTTCACTGCAAAGTTAAGCTCTGCAACAAGGCATTGCTTTGCAGTTGAAAGTTTAGGTCTATAATAACAATCATGATCTACAATAGTCATGATTATTTCACGATTGCTCGCAGAGATTAATACAACTGTTCTACTTCGTCAGTTCCCCATTCTCAGTAACTTCTCGACACGAATTAGTTTGATTTCTTCGCGTTTGCGTCCGATACAGAACATTCAGAGGTTAGTGGTTCACAGATTGCTGCGATGTTATAACTAGACGGCGAAGGGGCAGGCTGATATTTCGGGTGAACTTTGTAAATGCTGTTACAGTGCTGACCTATAAGCTCAAGCTCCACGCAGCGTAAGCCGTCTTTCCATTTAAGGTGAGCACAATTGCTCGTCCATGCTTTGTCTACAGTGCTATGCACTACACGTAACTTGCTTTGGGTTCAACAAGAATTTGCATGTAGTGTGGTTGTATTTTCAAGTTCGTAATTGAAGCACAGTGTATTATTTGCTACAAAATATAATGTTCTAAAGTTTTTGAAACGTTTATGACGTCCACTTACAACCTGTTATTTTGAAGTACCACATTTCCACAGTCATCTGACCTACATCGCTACTTGTACTGAACAATTAGCTTATGATCCTCTTTGTCACAGCACCTAAACGTATCATTTAAAAGATGGAAAATTATCAAACGTCTCTCCAGAAGAAAAATAGGAAAAGGGATTTAAGAAACAAATATTCCTAAATATGTTTCTAAATTATCGGAAAATTACGTACCGGTGTATATCATTATTGCAGTGTGTTTATATTTTAACTACGAGCAATTATTTCAGAATCCGACAAAATGTCAGAAGTCACTTTCCTCATTGAAATACTTACTTGGCTTTCAGATTTCGTCTGTATGTGAGTAAGAAGTTATAATTATATTCTAAATTACAAATTTCTGAGTATTATTTTTTAATAACAGAGTCGTCTGTTCGTATTTTCGGTAAACTGTAACCATACGTTATTCTTCATATAGTCCGAAATGGTTTTAACGAAAGTTATTTCATAATAGTTACCTACAAGAGGAACCGTGTATGTTTGTGCATGTATTGCAAAAAATTTCTAGACTTTATAAATGGTCACTTATGTTTTGAGAATAACTTTGTACTGAATTCTTTAGGAGTCCTCATACATTGTACTCGAAAGCCACCATTAAATAAGTTCAACTTTACATCTCAAGAATAACTACCGGACACGCACCTGTAAAATAATCTGCGATAGAATGACATTACAAATACAGGTGACAACGTAACGGCAATAATGAGCGTGGCAGTTAGGTGGGTGTCATATTCACTTCTCTAAATATCGAACTGGTCAAACGTAACCACTTAAGGTATGCTTCATGCACTCGCGTGTAGAAGACACAGCTTGTCCTTCAGCTTATAGCTTTCATTGAGATATATCTCATGATAGTAACATTTCACTAAATCACCATAGAATATTAATTTCGTAATTTAAATTAAGTGCATTTAGAAACATATTCTTCAATGTCACAAGTCGTAATTTCTTTGGAAAGCCAACCAGCAGCCCTTGAAATAGTGATATGAGGACCTGCATGGTGATCGCACCATTGTTAACAGCTGGCGACATAACAACTGATAAAAGCTGTTAAAGTCGTCAAGATATTTTTGGATGTCTTTGTTTACTGTCTTCAGATTTGAGGGTTTGTCATGGGTAGTATAGTGGGTCAGTTAGCTGTGGAGTTCCGACTAAGATAAAATGAACCGTGTTCAAATTCATGCCGTTGCTACAATTTTTTTTCTGCCATTTACCGTGGCCTACACTTCTGGCAAAGTTTTCTTTCTGTGGTGAATGCTAGGTTGCAACGTGCTGGGGTCGTTCAGTAAAAGTGAGCTGGCAAGGGGAACTGGCCAAGTGACAAACAGAGGTGAAAGGAAAACGCACATCACTATCATTATTACTTTACGGTGTATATCACTGAGCAATTCAAACAGGTGCTATAGTTGTGGAATGCTGTACTTCTTTCAGGACGAATAATAAATGCGTATCTGTAAAGTACTAGTAGATTTACTTTTATAATGATTTGCCGTTATCATTTCTGGAACCAGTAAACTCCGATGACGGAACCCAGCCTCTCAAAAAGCACAAGGAAGTGAGCAACCAAATCCGACCTGTGGTCTGCAAGGAAATTTAGTATTTCCTGTTTATGATCGTTCATTTTCAACTGTTACTGCCTTATTCGAAGCAAGAACAGTACAGTTTTTATTTCTGTGTAGCCTTTATGTTTTTCCACATTTCATTTCCTACCATAATGAAAGGGAAGACCCCTATAGGTCTATCGACTTCTTTTGGAAGTGGCTCGAGTGGGACCCATTTGGGATTTTGCTAAGGGTATTTTCAGTTCCAGTATATACCTTATAACCATCAGGAACCTGCCAAAAACTCAGCTCAGAACCAAAGGATTTGACTGACATTTTTTCAGCGTCTCATGGGCTGATTCGCCTTATTACCAGAGAACAGTCACTGCGCATTGTAATTCGCTTCTTGAGCTTGCAGAAGGGGAATCCATAGTCCGAATAATTAATATACTGGAAGGCGAAATAGAATGAATGTTACTTTGTTTTTAATGCTGAACAGCTGTACGATACCTACAAACGCTTTTATTATTACCAGCGTTAGGCATGTAATTTTATTTCAAAAACCATGTTTCGCAGCCATATAAGAAGGAAAATGTGCGACGTGTGAAGATTACGCAAGGCGATTTCTAAAGAGCAGCGCCACCTTGTAACCTTTACGCACACGCGCGCATTCTCGGAGACGAACTGCAGAGAAAATTTGTGACAGCCACTTTCGCCGTGGCGTCACCCCGCGATAGCGAGAAGGCCTTATTGCCTACTGCTGCTGCAGCGTGCCTCTTCACGCTTCTTAATTGTGGGGAATACGTTTTATTACTGACCCAGCCTTATGTTGCGAGCCGAGCCTCCTGGTAGGGGACGCCGCCCGGTTCTGTTGACACACTTTCTGGTACAACACATGTACCTATCACGCGCGTCTCCTGTCCCTACGTAATGGGTCATACATCACTCGTGATGCTGAGCACCAGGAAAATGGCGATTCAATAATCGGATAATTTACTTTTCGATTTATGGCACGCTTAAACTCATTTCCTTCTTATCAGCATAGTATAGAGGATTGTGTGTTAGTATTTGCCTACGCTGTCACTTCACATAATTATGACCATCTGTTAATGTACAGAGCTCACACAAGAGCTAGATGATCTGGAAGTGACGCAGTCACGTGCTCATAGGCCTCCACGTGTGTTCCGGGCAAGGTCGTGCGCGATGTTTTCAAACCTTTTGAGGAGTGCAATGCGGGGGATTCATACTGCATATACTAAGATCGAGACCATCTCAGCGATGTTCAGCTGTGTTGATTCCAGATTATTTGAGGCTAAAGAGACTCTTCAAAGCATCAATCCCCGTCTATGCACGTAAACAAAATACACAGAGCACGGCGACGTAAAAATGCATTATAAACAAAACTATTCCACAGATGAAGTTGCCTTACGTTTTTACATAACGTGTACCAACGAAACAAAAACAAAATTTCATTAATAGTGACGTCAACTTCGTGCCAAGCAGAGAACTTTTTACATTTATCTCGTAGTGTTGTAACAGCCCCGTTTAGTCAACATGGCAGTGGAAGAAAGGCGTTATTTTTATCGTGTAACGATGTTGAATGAATTCATGCGATACTAACTGTACAATAAGCCTCCATTTTCTCTCTTATATTTTGTATACGACAATCTGAGTAGATAAGGGATATTAGAGTGTACGCAGAGGCCTCAGATGAACTATTTTCCCTCTCTTTATTCGCGAATGTCATATGAAGGAGATCTATAAACTGCAAATAATATCTATGCCGCTGTAGATACATAGAATGGTCGTGCATTTGGTGAGAAGCTGTAAGAGCGATTTCATACTTACTTTTTCAATCATACGTTGAAATGAACCCTACCTTGTACTGTACCTTGATACCATAAAACATTGTGCACACCCTAAGGATAGAATGGTGATTAATAGTAAGTTTTACACTGCTTGGCACGTAAAGCTGCTGAAACCGTCTTCTGAGAACACAGTATCACTTTGCAATAGTCACGCACAACCCATTGGCTACAGAATGCCCTGGGTATCATTAGACAGCTTCTAAAATGATTATTATCATAAAAGAAAGACGCTAAAACAGTTCCGACTGCCGAGACATTATTCGCTTCATAATTTCGTAATTTACCAGGATAACCACTGACTGTGACTAATTCAGAACCTCGTCCTTGCACATGACTTGATGACACGTTTTTTATACTGTCCAGTCTATTCACGTGGTGTAACAACGTCATAATTTCGCGTTCGTTACATGCACAAACTCAATAAAAACCACGAATCATCCTTCATATGGTCAGGGACAACCTCCTAACATGGTGTGTGTGTGGCTTACACCGACAGTATGTGACAAGGCACAGACGGTAGTTCGGGAAACTAATACACATTACAGAGTATTTGATGCAATACACAAACGTAGTGAGGGTTCCGCGAGAGTTCAAGACAGGCAGAAGTCGTCGGAAACTAACTAAAGGCAGATTGACGTCGGCTGGAGACAGACAACTGTTTTTGGATCGTTTTTAATGGTTCCAATGGCTCTGAGCATTATGGGACTTAACATCTGAGGTCATCAGTCACCTAGACTTAGAACTACTTAAACCTAAGGACATTACACACATCCATGCCCGAGGCAGGATTCGAACCTGCGACCGTAGCAAATCGTTCAAATGGCTCTAAGCACTATAGGACTTAACATCTGCGGACATCAGTCCCCTAGACTTGCAACTAATTAAACCTAACTAACCTAAGTACATCACACACTTCCATGCCCGAGATTGGACTCGAATGTGCGATCGTAGCAGCAGCGCGGTTCCGGACTGAAGTGCCTAGAACTGCTCGGCCACAGTGGCCGGCGATCGTTTTTAATCACGGTACATGGAAGTGGTTTAGTATATAATGATAGCATATTTCTTAGACTGTGTGCAGACAGTTATTTTATTTTCATAATCAATTGTATTATTAGAAAACTATATCGTAATCCGAGAAGACTTACAGAACAATCAGTACAAGTTTCAGCGACTGGAAGCGAAACCAAAATGTTATCTGTTGAATGCCAGTTACGATGTTTGTGTCCGGAGTTGATACTACGTGGCGTAAAACACTACAGATATCGAATAAATGAATTAAACATCAATATATTTATTTATATTAAGTTCATAGTAAAATATGTTATATATAACTTACATTTTTTGATTGTCTGTCCCACACTCGTTCTCATATATCAATCACTGATTTTTCTGCACGGTAATGTTGATCACTTGCTAGCAGGTTCAGTCACTGAATATCAAAAGCGTCGTGCTAGTACATAGTTATCTCACAGCAAGTCTTCCGAGATCTGGGGGCAGCACGGTGTGCGGCGTCTTGAAACTATGCAAGGACGGATAAATTTCCATGCAGTGCACAGGGCGAAGACGACGTCCTAGTGCCACCCACAGGAATACGGCGAGCCATAGAGAGGGTGTGGTTCGCGCTGGCGGCCAGTTTAAATGGATCTTCTTCGGCGAACGCGCGGTGCACCATATACTGTTCACAAAAACACTGTCTATACTGCAAATTACCAAACAAAAAAATCAGAATCTTCGAACTCTTCAATATTGACTCACGTTGCTCAGATATCCAGATGCAAGAGCTATTAACTGCGATAGTAGATGAAGGAACCATGTCATTTTTACTGCATGTAAGACAAATTCCAAGGTACTGAACATTTAGAGAATTCTGAAGAGTAGTGCACTGGATAACACTTATGGAAAAACTTTCGACCATGAAGCAGAGTATTACCAACATTTCTTGAGATTATTGTCAGATTGCAGTTACTGAAACAAAGATAAGTTACGTCATTCTTGATGGGACTGTTTTCAATAGGACTACAGCGCTATAGAGATAATGAGCAAACTCTAAAAGTGCAGTTTGAGTTTCCTCTACAAAGGCAAAGAGCCTTTCGGAGTGGGCTATTCTCCAAGAATACGTCAAGGTATCCTCAAACTATAAGACCTGATAATTACGTTCCGCAAACCCATGTTAGATGGATTAGGATTATAAAAGAAGAACTTACTAGTATAGATTAATGTTCCGACCCTGCTACGTGGGACAAAGAGGAAAATTAGAGTTTAACGTCTTATCGACTTCAAGATCATTAAAGACGGAGAAATAACTTAGCTGGAGGAGGATGGAGGAAGGAATCAGTCGGTTCTTTTCTAAAGGAACAATCCTATTATTTACCTGAAGCATTTTAAGAAATCTGCAGAAAGCCTGATTGTACGGCCAGGCGGGCTGTGAGACATATAGGTGAAGTATAACATGGTAGATGCACGCGACAACTTAACAACCGACGATCTGATGCTCCGACCAGACTGAACAAGGTTTCTTACATTAGCCTACGTAAATTGTGGTTGGTTACCAATCTCTATCTCAGGAATGCAATACACAAGTAGTTAAAACACGAAAACAAAAGAGCAAAATTTACGTCGTTGTCAATAGGTAAAATATGCTACTCTCCTCTACAATACGTTTCTGTGTTTTATGGAGTATTAAAATATTGTGTTACTAATTTCGTCTTTGCATATAGGACGTGAAACACTCTAAGATGAAAGTAGTAAGTGTGCGTTTTACATCGTTACGTTCGAAAGTCACCACGGAAGGCTGAAATGATCCTTTGTAAAACGCAGGTTTTCCGTTTGTGAATATACACCTGAGCATTTTACAGAATAAAAGGGCAGAAAATTTTCGAGGCGAGGAAACAAAATAGAAAAGAGCCATCTTCTATTAGTACACATTGCTGCAGTGGTTTCTATAGCACACCAGAAGCACCAAAAAGAATACAGAATTTTAAATGACATATACGATCGCGTGCTGAAAAGCAATGCCTCCGAATTTGTGTGAAAACTCTTAAGGATTTTTAAATAAAACAAACTTTGTTAATATCCTACATTTTCATTCTTCACGCCTACAAATTTATTCCTCAACAGTCTCCCTGGCGACGAACACATTTCTGCCAACGAGAGACCAATATTCCACAGAATGTTTGGCTTTGTTGACGGAGCCACAAACTCAGCTCTGCTTGCATCGCTTCATCACTATCAAAGTGAAGTCGTCGAAGGTGTTCCTTAATTTTTGCAAACAGATGAAAATCGGATGGGGCTAAGTCGGTACTGTACGGAGGATTTGCATGGTGAAGGAGAGGGTGCTTCATGTGTGGACGAATTCTTCAAATTGGTGCTTTCAGTTTTCTGAGGGATTACAGCACGCTGTTTCTCACGCACCAACGTAGTTACGTTACGCGCCGCCATGTTATACGCGACAATTTCGAGCACTCTAGCGGCAGAGGGTTGCAACTTGCCTCAGCTAAGCGGTAAAGTCGACCAAGTAATTCTAGACATTTCATATCTTAACCGATGTTGAGAACAGAATAAAAATTCCGAGGCATTACTTTTCAGCGCGCACTCGTAGTCGTGCGTACTGCACATATGGACCGAATTCGCATAATTTTAAGCTCTAGACGCACTGTTGGGAGGCAATTTATCTACAGAAATGCGGACGGGGCACGTAGCAAAAATTAAGAAATAAAACTGAGTAGGATCGGCGAGCAATGCTTATATATTCAGCAACGTCTAACTACAGGGCTATTACAAATGATTGAAGCGATTTCATAAATTCACTGTAGCTCCATTCATTGACATATGATCACGACACACTACAGATACGTAGAAAAACTCATAAAGTTTTGTTCGGCTGAAGCCGCACTTCAGGTTTCTGCCGTCAGAGCGCTCGAGAGCGCAGTGAGACAAAATGGCGACAGGAGCCGAGAAAGCGTATGTCGTGCTTGAAATGCACTCACATCAGTCAGTCATAACAGTGCAACGACACTTCAGGACGAAGTTCAACAAAGATCCACCAACTGCTAACTCCATTCGGCGATGGTATGCGCAGTTTAAAGCTTCTGGATGCCTCTGTAAGGGGAAATCAACGGGTCGGCCTGCAGTGAGCGAAGAAACGGTTGAACGCGTGTGGGCAAGTTTCACGCGTAGCCCGCGGAAAATTGGCTCATGCCACAACTGGAGACCGACAGCGCCGACTTCATCTTTCAACAGGATGGTGCTCCACCGCACTTCCATCATGATGTTCGGCATTTCTTAAACAGGAGATTCGAAAACCAATGGATCGGTCGTGGTGGAGATCATGATCAGCAATTCATGTCATGGCCTCCACGCTCTCCCGACTTAACCCCATGCGATTTCTTTCTGTGGGGTTATGTGAAAGATTCAGTGTTTAAACCTCCTCTACCAAGAAACGTGCCAGAACTGCGAGCTCGCATCAACGATGCTTTCGAACTCATTGATGGGGACATGCTGCACCGAGTGTGGGAGGAACTTGATTATCGGCTTGATGTCTGCCGAATCACTAAAGGGGCACATATCGAACATTTGTGAATGCCTAAAAAAACTTTTTGTGTTTTTGTATGTGTGTGCAAAGCATTGTGAAAATATCTCAAATAATAAAGTTATTGTAGAGCTGTGAAATCGCTTCAATCATTTGTAATAACCCTGTACTTTGATTTGCTCACTTTACAGAGTAGATATATGAAGAATTTGAAGAGTAGTAAGATTTCATTGTGGAATAAAACAGATACGTGTCGGTTATAAACTGTTGAATGTATGTGTTGCGGACCAACGAAGACAGAATTTACAGTTGCGTGCTGAGTAAATAACAACATTCCATTTTTGTGAAAAAAAATGTAGCTGAGATCACTAACGCACTTTTATACGATGGCGGTTGCCTCAGAGATGACCGATTCAATTCAGGTGTTGGAAGAAAATTTCGTTCTTAATTATTTGGCCGGTAAGGGTACGAGAAGTGGTGACGGATAGTTACTGATCACAAGATTTTCCGCCAATACCCTGCACTGCATTCCAAACCTTTCAGCAGGAGCACATGGGGTGCACGTATGTGGCACTGTTGATGGAGATCCGTCCGTCTGATGAGGACGTTAAGCTCGGCGGCTCGCTTCTTGCTATTCGAGAGGCACCAGGTTTCACCCTCTCCCACCTTTCATTGTAGGATAATGGGCAATGAGGATGATGGGCAAGAGATGCTACATCAGTAGTATGTAGATAAGTTGAGAATTTCGGTCTGATGGGAGGTGTGCTAGGTTAGTCCGTGCAGTTGCGCTGACAACGGTGGCCGCTTAGCGCAGTGGTAAGCGCATCTCCCTCGTAAGCGAGAGTTTAGAGTTCGAGTCTCAGTCCACTACAAATTTTTAACATTCCCCATTGATTTAAATCAATGCCCACTGGCAGCTAATGTCATTAATTCTTTTGTGTCTTGATTCACGGTGCACGATCCAAATGGTGTATATTTTTTCCGACATCTCCGATAGAGCACCCACCACATATTTCATTCTACTAAAAAAAGTGAAACAGTCATCAATCCTTTCACTGTTTTGAACACCACAGTGCTTTATTAGGAATGGTCCTGTTAGAGGTGGTATGACGTTGCCCCACTCCGACGCCTGAGCTGACTTACCCAGCCGGTTATAGTGGGTCCTACAGTCCAACGTGTACTCCGAACCACGGTTGAAATCACCATTTTCCCCATCAACAAACATTGACAAAGGTGAAAGAGGTGGTGACAGATAAAAATCCTAAGACTAACCAGGGGGCCGCGCGGGATTAGCCGAGCGGTCTTGGGCGCTGCAGGCATGGACTCTGCGGCTGGTCCCGGTGGAGGTTCCAGTCCTCCCTCAGGCATGGGTGCGTGTGTTTGTCCTTAGGATAATTTAGGTTAAGTAGTGTGTAAGCTTAGGGACAGATGACCTTAACAGTTAAGTCCCATAAGATTTCACACACATTTGAACATTTTGAGCTAACCAGGGATCGAGTCCGAGCCCTTTTCATTTGTAGTCTCGCACTTTACCACTTTTCTTAATTTTTCTTGCTTTCGATAAGTCTCTTCTTCGTTTATTTGTCAATCGTTCTGTGCGAAAGTCGGGTGACATCTTTCAGATTCCATCGACGAGAACTTCACACAGCATTCTTTTTTTCCGGAGGTTGTCTGTTTCCCTGACCGAACACGTTTAGCTACCGTGCCAGCCCACGGCACTACATTACACCACTTCACACGTTCATCCATTACAGTCGCCTACATTCACACTCCACATTTACAATGACACCCTACCGTTTCCGAAATGACTTTCTGGACCTCCCAATCAAACAGCAAAAAACTATTTTCCTTTTCTATCATACACTAGTTACCGTTTCGTCTTAGATTAGAATAACGGCGTGATGACAGGAAAGGCAGCCGGTCACTGGAAATCAATTACGCTAAGTCCTGAATATGGTAGTGTTTATCATAAATGGTTCAAATGGCTCTGAGCACTATGGGACCTCACTACTGAGGTCATCAGTCCCCTAGAACTTAGAACTACTTAAACCTAACGAACCTAAGGACGACACACACATCCATGCCCGAGGCAGGATTCGAACCTGCGACCGTAGCGGTCCCGCGGTTCCAGACTGTAGCGCCTAGAGCCGCTCGGCCACCCCGGCCGGCCAGTGTTTATCACATTTGGACCCTCGAAAACGGGGATGATGTCAGGAAGGTGAGTAAAAGGGCGATAAATTTACAGCAACTAGAACATATACTAAATTTTACAGTCAATATCTCCGCTGCATGCGTGTTGTGAGATGAGACGAGGTGAGGTAAATAAATCGGCTACTGGATATCCACATACCGCACGGTGGTTTGCAGAGTCACAACACAGATGTAGACGTGTACCTGTCACAGATCGCTTCGGTGCCCAAGAGTGTGGTAGAGTAGCACGACCGGCTACGCGTCCCGTTAGAGAAGCAAGAGTCGGTTTGGCCTGTGGTGCAGTGAGGCGCGCGACCTCCGCCGCCACCACGCCCTGCAAGGTGAAGGCTGCTGCTGCCGCCTGCTGCTCCTCACGGCCACCCGCCGCACACACCACACACGCGCTCATTTGCTTACACACTGTCGCCACCGCAGCCTCGCTGCGCCTCACGATCACCTACGAGGCCTACACCTCCACACGAGATACTGCTGTGTGGACCAGCCGAAAATATCGACGACTTATTTTGAAGGGCGCTTTTTCGATTAACTTCGCCCACATTCTCACCTAATCGCATTTTAGATCAGTCTGTAGGGCTAGTTCACGTAAGTTCGTAGTGTTTTTCCATAAGTGTAGTGAACACAACAGATCAGGCCCCCACAACCGCTCGAGTGGTCGACTGTGAAGCGCGGACAAATTGAATAGCTGGGCGGCGGCCATTAGAGTGGTAAACTGACGCGCGGTGTTCGAATGTTTATACATCGCTTTTGGTTATAAAATGCCTTCCTTTGAGTTAGGTCACGAACATAATGCCTCATTTAAATTCTTTACTACAATATACTTTTTGATTTATGAACAAACAGCAACTAGCCACTGTTTATGAATTTATCTTACATACTACATGGAATCTGCCGTAGCTAAAAGTTATGTACTGGACCCCTAGCATTTTTCGTAGTCCATTTACGATAGATGTACGCAAAATGCATCAAAATACTCGAAGATTTGCCCAGTATATTAATAGATATTTTCTGACTCTACCTTGCTTTAGATTTTATGACGAGAAGTGCGTTTTATATGGCATAGTGCTTTGGCAAATCACGACCAAATTACCAAGTTTCAACCTCATCTAGACCATGAAAACACTACCGATCAGCCAACTTTCTTCAAAATGATCAGAACATATAAAATGGTATTCTGTCGGTCGGAAATCTTGCCTCCTGACAGCGTGTAACCATTTTTGTAACAGCTGCGGTTTTGAGAAAGGAAACCTGCAAATAGATGCACAGACAATATGCTAATACCGTGTTACAAAAACATTTATTAAGCAAGTGCACTGACATACAAAACAACTTAAAATATTCACATATCTGTGAAATGTAATATTTTCTCTAATTTATTTGTACAATTAATCGCTGCACAACACTTCACCATTGTACTTCTTTTGATTGGAACGTACAGACAGTAGAATTACGAGTAACAAATACTGTATGTACGCCCCAACAAATATACAACGTTGAATCTGGGTCTTCATAAACAACAATACAACACAACACGTCAGACACAACCACTATAATGGCGTCCAGCCGAAGGTTCAAATTATCCCGCGACTGCAGCGCCATCAGTGAGTCTAGTTATTTTTTACAAGGTCTTTGCAACATAACAGAGACTTTAGTCATTAGTAATATATTCTCCTACATTACTTACAACAACCTGTCAACGCTGGGTAACTTCTCGATTCCCTGACTGTAGACATCAAGTCCTTTGGAGGCGAAGAACTTGTCGAGCCATGGTCGGGGCGCACTCTCATCCGGAAAGGAAGATTGTACGATAGCGAGCGGAAAAGGCGAAAATCTGAGGCCCAGGATGAGCTGAATAAGGTGGGTGCCGGATGTCTTCCCAACCCAACTCCAGTGTAGCGTTATTAGTCAGTCCAGGAGAATGCGGGTGGGCGTTATCGTGGATTAACATCACTTCATGCAGTCTTCCTGGAAGTTGTTCTCGGGCTGCGTTTGCAAGACGTCTCAGCTATTCACAATAAATGGTTCAAATGGCTCAGAGCACTATGGGACTTAACTTCTGAGGTCATCAGTCCCCTAGAACTTAGAACTACTTAAACCTAACTAACCTAAGGACATTACACACATCCATGCCGGAGGCAGGATTCGAACCTGCGACCGTAGCGGTCGCGCGGTTCCAGACTGTAGCGCCTAGAACCGCTCGGCCACTCCGGCCGGCTTCACAATAAATGTCATCTCGTGGAACCAGTTCGTAGTACACCACACCGTCGCTGTTCCACCACATGCACGACATTGTCTTTCGTGAATGTGTGAAGGTCTTTGTACTGGGAGTTGCTTTTCTGGGCTCGACCAATCATTTTCCTTATGTTAGCGTAAAGACACCATTTCTCGTCGCTAGTAACGATACAGGATAGGAATGTTCGGTGTTATTCACGAGCCTGTTGATGACAAGCAAGTAGAGATGCAAATATGACCACACACTGACTTTCGCGATTTTGGCTTAGAGCATGCGGTACCCATACGCCCGATTTTTTAACCTTCCCTATTTCGTGTAAATGTTGCACATTTGCCCGTTCTCGAGTATACTGACGTCCGATCGTTGTGGATTGATGCGTTTAAACGACCGCCACCAAACACCGAAGGTCTTCCTGACCGTGGAGAGTCACTAATGTCAAAACGATCCTCCTGAAAACGAGAAAACCATTTTCGTGCAGTGCTCTGTCCTGTGGCATTATCCCCATACATGACGCAAATGTTTCTGGCTGCCTCGCTTGTTCCGATTTCTCCGCTTAGCACTCCATTTTCTAGCGTCCACAGCTCCACTCACTACCTCCAAATGACAACATGAAAATATATAAACTCAAACAGCAACCGTGAGCAACAAATAGAAAACGACTGTCGATAAATAAACCTATAGCAGCCGGAATACCAACATTCAAAACAAAAACGCTACGAACTTATGTATCAACATAATACTCTGAACAACGTTTTCGCACTGTTTCGTTTCAGATACCTAAGGACGATTTGGAGGGGAAAATCCACAGCTTATATAACACCTTATTTGTTTTTAAAACAAGAGAATGCTACGAATTTCTTAAGAAGTGAAAGAATGTGGAAATCTGCTGATGCTAATACTGTTGAATAGAGTGGGTGCTCCAACAATTAGTACTCCTAACCCCACATTTTCGCATCGCCAAAACATGTTTGTCCCGAACGAACGCTTTTCTGCCTTCTTAAATCCCGGCCTCTTTCCGTGTGTTTTGTTACACAATTTGTCCTGAACAGTTGTCCGCATTCACCTTTTACTATTGTATCCTTTTTGAGAAAATCAGGAAGAGGAATACTTTTTGCATCCCAGGAAACGCCGGCTCCAACCTGTCTTGTAGATGCAACAGACATCACCACTATTGATGCAGATCCACCGGGTTTCAGCCACTGCT
This sequence comes from Schistocerca cancellata, assembly GCF_023864275.1. Taxonomy (NCBI): domain Eukaryota; kingdom Metazoa; phylum Arthropoda; class Insecta; order Orthoptera; family Acrididae; genus Schistocerca; species Schistocerca cancellata. The sequence goes on along the minus strand of NC_064629.1, from coordinate 203,940,472 downwards.
TTGACTGTTGTTTCGCTTCTGGAGGGAAGCTATGGCCGTAAAACATATCCATAGCCGTTGGATTGATTTTAAAACGATTCAAACATAGCTGGAAACTTTTTTTCACGTTCGATTTTGGTGAAAATACAACAAACGCTATACCCATCTTGCACAAAGCTTCTTAACAATTTCTTATTTGTTCAAATTCAGCGTTATATTTTTTTTCTTGACGTCATTTCTTTCAAACTACTTCAGTCGACAACCCACCAACATCATATCTTGAAATTTTCTGAAGTTTTAATTGCCGCTGGAATTTTTGGAGTGTCTTTCACATGCGTAATCTTCAAGAGAAGTACAGCATATTTCAATCCAGCCAGTGTTTTCTTAACTGTCGAACATAACAGGCCACATGTCTTATTATCTTTCATAAAATTTAAATGAAAATTCCTTTGGCGATAATACGTCCAAAACTAAGAATTTAATGGAGGCACTGCTTTCAAGTTTAACAAATTGAGCGAAACACACAAAACAGTATTTTAAAAAGCAGTATAAACAACAATATTCAGCTGATTGAATTGACAATTGATTTTCGTTTTTGCGCAATACGTACAAACTTAACAAAAACAATTTTTTATTGAAATAATAGCCATCTGTAGTGGAAGCTAATAAATTTCGCACGTTGTGCCATTGTACTGCGACCTCAGGGATATCTTTGGTACTTCATATCGCTGATACATTGCTTTCGAAAACGACAGGAACACAGCTACATGGAAGCTACAGATTGCTACCATTCAAAAGAAAATTGACAGAAAAGTCATTATTTAGTGTCCATCGATTCGAAGCCATTCACAAGAGAAATATCGCAGTTCTAACATACACTATCTGATCAAAAGTATCCGGACACTGCTATGTAATACGGAATTCACCGCTAGTTGTCACGACCCGCGGATCTGCCAGTCTAAAAGGATTACAGAAAATGTACTCGCAGTTTCGAACATGAACTACAGTATCTTTGGCTGTATACTAGAATAACGACAATGAAAATTTGGGCCGGACCGAACTCGAACCCGAATTTTCCGTTTTACTCGTGGGGTCGCCCTAACCGCTTTGGCTATCCGTGCACGAAACACGGCCAGACCTAAACTTCCATATGTTGTCGTCCTTGTGTCACAACCTGTGTTCGTACGTTACGTATATTCCCGTCCAACAAGGGAGTCGATGGCCTGGTATTGGCGAATAAATACGAAATAGTACTTCCTGTGTTATTAAGAAAAGTGATACAATGTAACTTCGGATGCTTGAAATGTAGTAAAGAGCGACGCTACTGGAAAATGGATGACTGGAAGCGCCTGATTTGAAGTGATGAATCACGCTGTTCCCTATGGCAATCCGACGGAAGGGCCTGGATCTGCTGAATGGCTACGTAACATTGTGTAAGGCGTACAGTAGAGGAATAGTTTGGAGACGCTGACTGTATCTATCAGCATGACAATGCATCCTTTCATGTCCGCCCCCGGTAGCTTAGTGGTCAGCGCGAGAAAATGTCAATCCCAAGGGCCCGCCGGAACGGTAGCTCAGCGTGTTCGGTCAGAGAGCTGGTTGGCCTCTGTAATAAAAAAACTGAGTAGAAGGATTAACAAATGAATGGATGTCATGTAACGTCCGCAACTACAAAAAAAAGGAGGCCCAGGTTCGGCTCCCGGCTGGGTCTGAGAGTTTCTCCGCTCAGGGACTGGGTGTTGTGTTGCCCTAATCTTCATCATTTCATCCCCATCGACGCGCAAGTCAACGGTCTGCCCGATGGGAGGCCCTAGTCACACGACATTTACATTTTTGCATCCTTTCATATAGCAGCATCTGTGAAACAATAGTCTGTAAACAATAACGTTATGAAATGAACTGGCCTGTCCACAGTCCCGACCTAAACCCAATGGAATACCCTTGAGATGAGTCAGAACGTTGAGTTCACTCCAGACTCCAGTGTCGAACACCACATCAAGCCGTCATAAAGGCGAAGGTTGCACACACTCCATATTAATGTCCACTAATCGTTGTCATGATGCTTTGATCACACAGAGTATTTAGAGCCCTATAGGTCTGTAAGTGCTAGATCATTCCAATATCTGATATAATAATTCCAAACCAGGTTGTATGCCTATGCTCTGTTACGGTAGCTCTCCTTTCGAGTGGTTTTGCAGCTTTCGTCAGCACACTGCTAGTAAATGGTAGCAATAAAGTCTTATTAACTCTACGTAGGTAAGGGTGCCATCCGAAAACCTTGCATTCTTCCGTAAGTTTAGGAAGGGAATTCATTGGAAACAGAGCTTTACCTGAGTTGGTACTACTGGGTTAAATCTATAGAGAATCTGTCGTGCCATAACTGGAGCAGTTATCACGCCATTGGCTTGAAGTGATTCACGATAACCACACAAAAACTATATCACAGTCGCCGGACGGGAATTTTAACACGTTGTTTCAGAATATCATTGCAACCATGTCCTCCTGAAGATAAGGCCATTGCCTTAAGCGCTACGCAAACTCCGATATGATAATTTGACATCCAAATAGAAACAGATTCCATACTTGTAACTGATGTGCAAATTCTGTCGTTAGTTGCCAGTACACAGCAACACTGGCATCTTCAACCCTGCTCATGCATTGAACTAAATGCTTAACCTATTTGAAATGGAAGCGTTTCCTTTCAAAAACACTCCTACACTCTTTTGGGCAGGACAAATGTCGTGTCAAGAATATACAGATAACATTTCTTAGATTTGTAACAAGAAGTAAATTAGTTTTGCGATTGTTTCTTACGTTGAAGTCTAACTGAACTGCTAAAAATTACAGCAGCACCTCCGAACATAAAAAAGACGTTGCAGTGAAATTTCTGTAGATTTCTTGTTTCCCCAAGCAAACAATCTAGATTTACGTGGCTTTCATTCTGTCCAATACGCACTGCTGCTTTACCTGCAACATATATTTTCCTAACTGCACCCTCACTCCATATACGTGATCCCCGGATCTAGATTCACTGATATGAAACTGTCATAATTTTACTCTCCAGTTTTGACCTTTGACTGTGTTGTGAAAACAGTCTACACAACTGATCGGGAAGCTTTCCCATCAGGTAAATTTCACTGTTTTACCGTCGTCAAGAACTTGAGTCACGTGCAGGGAAATGTGGCAAAAAACTTCCGTTTACAAACTCAATAAATAATTTCTCAAACAATGAACATACTTTATATGATTCTGTAGCAGTTTTTAAAGCGTTATCAGAGGAGCGCCTTAGTGGAAATGTTCTCAGAAAATACAGTGTGCGACAGTAATTTACTGGTGAAATTCTTCGAAGCAGTGTGCTTCTCGACAGAGACTGCACGGAAGAGGCTCGCGCGAGCCGTCATTGTGAATTGTCGCAGTGCAGATTGGCTGAATGGGCGTTAAGAAAAGCGGCCCTCTTCGTGACTAGACTCTGGCATCGCCTCAATGATCCACAGCTCCCTGTTTACTGCTTCTTTGCTCATCTTCGCGCGACTTGATATTTTCTTCTCACTGTTTCGAATAATTTTCACGCTAGTTCTTAATTGAGCCCATATTTGGCTCTGTTCTGATTGTTCCAGCGGACGTCTTCACATAGTTATTCTTTAATTTAGCACTGCTGTTATTCTCAGCTAGGTCGACTCCTTAATTTTTTAGCTATAGCTTGCATTATGTTGCAGACCAGAAGTTTGCAATTTCTTTTTCTGTTCACTGTTGCGAGAAAAGACAATTCCTGGTTAACCACAGTTCAAAGGAAAGTACAGGAAATAGCTTTATGCTTATTTCACAGAGTGGAAATTAATTTTTATAAAACTTCTAAGATATTTCGAGAGAAGTGGTACGGATGCATTTTCATCGTGTTACCAGTGTCCACGAACAAACAGGTGTTCTAAGACTAATGTGTCACATGTGTGCGTCTAAGCGAAGACGGTAGTGGCGTATTAGTGCAGAGATAACAAACACTTCTTGGATCTGGAGCGGAATCGCTGAAACCAGATGTTCCACGAAACTCACGATCCGTCCGTAAGGTTCACATTATCGGCGAGAGGTCAAGACCTAACACAAGAAGGACATAATTACGTCAAAATTGTCATTTTTACTCTGCTTTCGTATTCTTTCCGTTATAGCATGTGCTTATAATCGTCACTTTTATGTTAGAAATTTCAGATTACATTTTCTCATTTGTTTCCTCACCTTGGAATATTTGTCACCCTCTTGCTCGCTGCATTTAAAATTTACTTCATCAACGATGCAATCATTTTTTTCTTCATCACTTTTTATCGCTGAGGCACAAACGGATCATTAGAGATGGCGCATTGGTTCAGTTTACTAAGACGGAGAAGGGATCCATTAGTCCAAGAAATATTGCCAATGTAGAGTGGTTTAAGAAAACCACAGCAAAACCGAATAATAACGTCTGGACTGGGATTTGAATGAAGGTCTTCGATGTTACGCGACAGGCTGTGGCACCTCTAATATGGACACCGGCTCTCATATATTGGGGTGTGTAAGTTCGTAGCGTTTTACCGTAAGTTTAATAAACACAATAGATACACATAACAGAGAGTTCAGTCTTCAATAATATATCCTCCTTCACTATTTACAACAGCCTGCCAACGGTGGGGTAAGTTTTCGATACCGAGACTGTAGAAATCACGTGGTTTTGAGGCGAGAACTCGTCGAGCCATGTTCGGAGGGCATTTTCATCCGGAAAGGATGCTCCGTGCATGTTATTCGATAGGGAGCGGAAAAGTTGAACATCTGAGGGCGCAAGATCAGGTAAATAAGGTGGATGCGGAATGACTTCCCACCCCAACTCCTGTATAGTGTTTTTTGTCAGCCTAGCAGAATGCGGGTGGGAGTTTTCGTGGAGTAGCATCACTTCATGCAACCTCCTGGTTGTTGTACACCACACCGTTGCTGTTCCACCAGATGCATAACATCATCTTTGTGGATGCGTACATGTCTTTGTACTGGGAGTTGCTGCTTTGTTTGGGCTCAACAATTCCTCTCTTTCCCTTATATTATCATAAAGACACCATTTCTCGCTACCAGTAACGATACAGGATAAGAAGGTCCCGTGTTGTTCACGAGCCAATTGACGATGAGCAAGTAGAGATGCACATATGGCCACCTCCTGATTTTAGCGATTTTGGCTTAGAGCATGCTGTACCCACACACCCGATTTTTTAACCATCCCAATTGCATGCAAATGTCGCACAATTTTGGAATGATCACAGTTAATCACATATGCCCTTTCTCGAGTACACTGTCTTGGATTATTGTAGATTAATGCATATAAACGATGTTCATCAAACCCCGAAGGCCTTCCTGGACGTGGAGCATCACTAATGTGAAAACGATCCTCCGTAAAACGAGAAAACCATTTTCTGGCCGTGCTCTGTGCCGTGGCATTATCCCCATACACGACACAAATGTTTCTGTCTGCCTCGCTTGCGTCACCTCTCTACTGAACTCAGACACAAGAATACGTCGGAAACGTTCCGATTTCTCCACCTGACACTCCATTTTCTAGCGTCCACAGCTCGACCCTCTATCTGCAGATGACAAAATGAAAATCCATAATAAACCCATGTTCAAATGTTCAAATGTGTGTGAAATCTTATGGGACTTAACTGCTAAGGTCATCTGTCCCTAAGCTTACACTACTTAACCTAAATTATCCTAAGGACAAACACACACACCCATGCCCGAGGGAGGACTCGAACCTCCGCCGGGACCAGCCACACAGGTCATGACTGCAGCGCCCAAGACCGCTCGGCTAATCCCGCGCGGCAATAAACCCATCCTTACTGGAATACTAACATGCAAAACAAAACCGTTATGAACTTAATGCACCGATCTAATACACTGCGGCGGAGCGGCGCTTGTTCTGCTTGGTGTAATTCTGCTATTTCTGAAAGTTTTCTTGTTGTAGATTCAACGGGTAAAATAAAAGGCACCCCGTTAAGAGCACACTAGTCGATTTAGAGCGGTGTACATTATATAGAACTGTTACCAGATGGACATGATCCCCACTAGTGCTAGCAGTGAAGTGCCACGAAATGACATATTTTCAAAATGGATCAACGTGGTGACGTGAAAGAAAGGAGCTACTGTATTTCTACCTGCCCATGACGACACCGCAGGTGAAGCTGCCAGATTTGTTGGGGGGTCAACGGAACTGTCCGACATGTCTGTAAGCAGTGGTGTAAGCACTTGCAACTATGTCAATTTGCGTAAGAACAGTGGTCGTAGGATGATGCTAACAGACGGTAACCGGAGTCGAGTGTCACGTCTCGTCAGTGACAATCGGTTTCAGATCCGACAGGAATCGCTGCGGTCAGTGAATGCACGTACACTATCTGATCAGAAGTACCCGGACACCCCCAAAAACATACGATTTTCATACTAGGTGCATTATGCTGCCACCTACTGCCAGGTATTCCATATCAGCCACCTCAGAAGTCATTAGACATCGTGAGAGAGCAGAATGGGGGGCTCAGCGGAACTCACGGACTTCGAACGTGGTCAGGTGATTGGATGTCACTTGTGTCAGACATCTGTACGCGGGATTTACACGCTCCTATACATCCCTGGGTCCACTGTTTCCGATGTGATGATGAAGTGGAAATGTGAAGGGACACGTACATCACAAAAGTGTACAGGTCGACCTCGTCTGTTGACTGACAGAGACCGCCGATAGTGGAATGTGTAATAGGCAGACATCTATCCAGACCATCAGACGGAATTCCAAACTGCATCAGGGTCCACTGCAAGTACTATGACAGTTAGGCGGGAGGTGAGAAAACTTGAATTTCATGGCCGAGCGGCTGCTCGTAAGCCACACATCACGCCAGTAAATGCCAAACGACGCCTCGCTTGGTGTAAGGAGCTTAAACATTGGACGATTGAACAGTGGGAAAACGTTGTGTGGAGTGACGGATCACGGTACACAACGTGGCGATCCGATGGCACGGTGTGGGTATGGCGCATGCCCGCTGAACGTCATCTGCCAGCGTGTGTAGTGCCAACATAAAATTCGGAGGCGGTTGTGTAATGGTGTGGCCGTGTTTTACATGGAGGGGCTTGCACCCCTTTTTTTTTTGCATTGTCACAGCACAGGCCTACAATGTTGTTTTAAGCACCTTCTTGATTGGCCGGCCACGGTGGCCGTGTAGTTCTAGGCGCTTCTGTCCGGAACCGCGCGACTGCTACGGTCGCAGGTTCGAATCCTGCCTCGGGCATGGATGTGTGTGAAGTCCTTAGGTTAGTTAGGTTTAAGTAGTTCTAAGTCTAGGGGACTGATGACCTCAGATGTTAAGTCCCATGGTGCTCAGATCCATTTGAACCATTTTTTAACCTTCTTGCTTCCCACTGTTGAAGAGCAATTCGGAGATGGCGAATCCATCTTTCAACACGATCGAGCACTTGTTCATAATGCATGACCTGTGATGGAGTGGTTACACGGCAATAAGATTCCTGTCATGGTCTGGCCTGCACAGAACCCTGACCTGAATCCTATAGAACACCTTTGGGATGTTTTGGAACGCCGACTTCGTGCCAGGACTCACCGATCGACATCTATACCTCTCCTCAGTGCAGCAATCCGTGTAGAATGGGCTGTCATTCCCCAAGAAACCTTCCAGCACCTGTCTTAACGAGTGCCTGCGAGAGTGGAAGCTGCCATCAAGGCTAAGGGTGGGCCAACACCATATTGAATTCCAGCATTACCGATGGTGGGCGCCACGAACTTGTCCGGATACTTCTGAACACATAGTGTAACTCTCAGTCAGTTTTAGAGAGAACATTGCGAGGAGAACTGCGTGCAATGGACTTATAGAGTCTGGTCCCTCGAAAAAGGCCATTGATCACCGCGACACTTTAAAGTTTCACGTCTTCAATGAACTAAACAACACATAAAGTGGACCGTAGCTGACTAAAGGCTTGTAATGCTGTCCGACAATTTGTGAGTTGGCATATTTTCAAATGATCCAAGGCGTCCAGTGCACCGACAGTCCAATGAGGCGCTTAGCACGCAGTGTGTGTAGTTCAGGCCGGAACAGGTCCTGTGATATTTTGGGGGTGTTGTTAGTAGCATGACTTGGGTCCACTCGTTCAGGTGGCTGTGAACATGAATCAGAATGTTTATTTCAACACTCTCGGTGACTAAGTGTTGCCTTTTCTTCTGCGTCTTCATGTTGAGTGTGTTGTGAACACTTCCGTTTTCCAAGATGACAACAGCCGTTTGCCCCAGGGCTGCATGCATACGTTCTTGGTTTGCCTAACACTCAGGTAGTGAGTCGCACCTCAGCTGGACTAGTAATCGATTTTAATTCCGTAGAAAACGTCTCCAAGAATTTTGAAAACCAGGCAAAACCTGTCAACACCCCACAGTTCGGTAGCTCTCCTGAATCTAATGATGAACGACTGACTTCGTCTGGATACGTCACACCGAAGATGCTTGTGTATGTCTTACTCGCCGAACTGTGGTCATTATCAAGGCTGGAAAGGGGCGGGGAAGGAGGGGGGGGCGGCGTGTTACGCGGCATTAGCGTGGTGGCTTCTACGGGTCATTAGTCTTTTGTCCAGTGCACTCATAATGTGGTAGGTAGTATAAGACGTGCTGAAAACTAATTCCTCCGAAATTTTTATGTGAAAACTCTTGAAGGCTTTTTTAAAAAAACAAACCTTATTAACGTTCTACATGTTTGTTCTTCATGTTTACATATTTATTTCTCAGCATAGAGACCATGCGGAGGAACACATTCATGCAAGCGAGAGACCGTTTCTTGATACTGTCCCTGTAGAACGTTTGACTTTGTTAACGGAGTAACAACGTCACCTCTGCTTGCATGGCTTCATCACTATCGAAGTCAAGTCGTCTAAGACGTTCTTTAAGTTTCCGAAGAAGATGAAAATCGGGTGGGGCCAAGTCGGGACCGTGTGAAGGATGATCGGTGACAGTGAAACCAAGGCGTCGGATTGTTACAGATGTCGCTCGCGAGTGGTCTGGTATTGCCATGCTGAATGAGTGGGTGCTCCATGTATGGACGAACACTTAGAATTAGAAACTCGATTACAGCACTCTGTTTCTCATGCACCGACTGTTACATTACACACTGCCATGTAACACTCTACAAATCGGAGCCCTCTAGAGTCAGACGGCTGCAAATATTTAGAGACGAAGAATAAAGATGTAGAATGTTAATAATGTTTGTTTTATTCAAAACGCTTTGAGTTTTCACATAAAGAATTTGAAGGCATTACTTTTCAGCATTGTCACGCATATTCGAGAGGAGCGCCACACGAAACTCCATGCGCTTGCCTTAGTCTAGATTCCCCTTGTTTTTTCCAAATCACTTCAGATGAATACTGGAATGTTTCTTCGACAAAACCGCGCCCTATGTTCTCTCTATCACCGGCGAATTGAGCTGTTGTTCCATCTTTTAATCAATGTCGACATTCAGTTAACACTTTCATTCGTCCTTTCGAGAGCTTTTCTCTCAATGTTTTGTAAATGGCAGGTCATTACGCGTCGTTGCACAGTTATAAATTTTTGTGAAGTGCCCGACTGAAAGAGTTAATAATATGAGGGTACAAGCCGTCTTTTATTGATAGTGAAAGTTTCATATTGAGTATTAATGTTGAGTTTTTCAGACACAGTTTTCAGTAGTGTAAGGAAAGTAGTAGATTGTCAATTCGCTGTTGACAATGTCGTCACTAATTTTCATGAAAAAATGACGTAGAAATCACTCCAAACTTTCATGACTGAAAGATTTGGATGTTCAAGGGGCAAAGTACACTTTGAACTAAAAAATGCCATGGAAACTTCTACTAAAAAAAGCCTGTATTTATTCTCAAAAAATTTGGAGCTGGACCTACTAGAAACACTCGCGTTCGATTAAAAGTATTAAACCTTGCCATGTTGTTACAACTAAATGCCGTTGAATATATCGATACAGTTAACAGTTGAAATGATCTATGATTATTAAGAGCATTAACGACATCCACAAGTCAAAGAGTTAGTCCAAAGAAATTTGGAATACAATTATTTACACATTTTTTCCACATAGATTCTCAGTAAACGTCTAGTATGACGTAATCGGTAATAAGTTAACTCTGCCCTTTGACGCAGTAAAAGATAGACATAGACTGCCTGTAAATTTGGATTCCTCTATGGATTCACCTGGATATATTTTCAGAACCGTATACATCCTAACCATATGGTGACAACTGCATGAAATTTAAAATTCTCATCGAGCGAGGTGGCGCAGTGGTAAAACAACGCTGCACCTGTGTTTGGTAGGCTGGTGGTTAAAATTTTCGTCCCGCAACCAGATTTTGGTTCTCCGTGTTTCCCCTAAATCGGTTATGATGTGTGCCGGAATGGTTGGTTTGAAAGGGTACGACCGGTTTCCTTTCCCGTCGTCCCCCACTCAGAGCTTAAACTATTTCTAAAGATCCGATTGTCAACAAGACGTTATAAACTCTAATCTTCCTCTCCCTTACAAAATTTTCGACACGATGGACTGATCGCGACGAGCACGTTCGTTACTGTCAAAGACCTCTGGAGTATATTCCACCTTTTAACTAAGGGAGAATTTAATTTCACAGATTCAAAATAATTTTTCAGACGATGTGGGCACGGATATTGTCAATTTAAGTAGCCTCGACAAAGAACGCTAAGATAATCTAACACTCGTGCTCTTACGACAAAATTTTTTATGTCTGTTGACATGAGAGACAGATATTTCGGCAATACAGTACAACAGAAACTAAAGCCAATTTCTCGATTCCTTTTTAACCAAAAATGGATGAATAATAATCTGTTTTGTCGTCATCACTTCTGTTAGGTTTATTTTACAGAGAACTGCAAGCTGCTGTGACTCCGTACTTACCGAAAAGGGGACATCACTTGATACCAATATAAATGAAACAAATGCCTTTGTCTCTAGGGAAGCTGCGTATAATTCGTGATAAAATTTCTGAAGCACCTACAATGTATTACAGACGTATTTTTCTGCGAATATAGAATTTTTTAGGACTGAATTACTCCCAGATTTGTAGCTGCAGAGAAGAGCACGTATTTCCCAGATAAACAGGGAAGGGCTAAGACCAGGTGGGACGTGTCACTGTAGAGGAGCATCTGTATTGTGTTCTCGTCTATTCTCGGTCTCGCTCTAGGGTTTCGCACCGCTGGGTGACAGAAAGAGGGCTCCTGCGCTATCCTAGTTTACGAGCTGCTTGGTCTAAATCACTTCAGACGAACGCCGGAATAGTCCCAGAACGAAGGCCAAGGTCTACACTTGCTACGTCGTGTGGAACACATTATCCGTCACTTGAAACATTTGCATTCATATGACGTGTATTACCACATTCATCTTTCCTCAGTTGTTAAAGGACTTCATGATACAATTTTTAAAAGCTGACGAAATAGTGTGTTATGACAACGCAGTATTTATAGCATGAACACAGAAAAACACGCAACCGGAACTAAAACTTCATAGTGTAAGGAGCTTCCTTTTTGTGCTGGAAGCGAATGGAGAGATATTGGCAGTGCACTCGGAAAAATTGCAGGTGCTTCCAGTAAAGATTGTGCTCATTCGTTAGATCGAAATCGAAGGTCGAGACACAGCTTCATTGATGTTGAGGCGACACATTAAATAAACAGATTTGGCCCCTCTCCTTTCTTCAGTATGGTGTGTCACGTACGTATCTTGCCAAATGTGGGATTTTATTTTTTGTTGTTATTGGTTCCCATGGAAATGAGGGTAAAAGTGAGGGAACCGTAAAGATCAAAGTCGTTATCCGTTAGAGGGCTGATAATTAACAATCCCACTAGCAATCCCTTCCATGCCATCAAATTTCTAATGGATAAGATTTCTTCTAATAGCACAATTCAATCCGCCTACGACTGACATGAGATATTACTAGAAAACAATAGTTTCAGCATTAGCCTGCTGACTGCATACTATAGCGTGTGATTAACATTTGGACATTGCGACATGTATTAACGTCTTAACACTACTCACAATATCAATCTTCGATAATTATGTAATGCCAATCCTACATGAAATAACTTCTCTGGTTACAGCCCCTATGAAATTGTACAGTATTTCATTCCAGATGTCAGATGGAAAACATAATTTTTCATTATAGCGAGATCTTGGTAATCTAACGTGGAATATCTTCGACATTGCCTCTTTTTAAGCTAACATTTTGTGTCTGGCTTCATACGCTGAATTTTGTGTCTGGCTTCATACGCTGAATATGATGTCCTGCGATAAATAGGACATTCCGTATGGATATTTCTACAGGCACTAAATGAAAAGTCTGTATGTTTAAATTTATCCAACCTGCATCCTAACATGAACGTACTCTTTCTTTGGAGACCAATATAGAAAAATAGCTTCAAAATTCTTCCGTCGTGTTCTAACACTTTCCTTTTTTTCTGATGCGATAAAAGATAACTTTTTAACAGCTTGTCTGCATGGACATGAGAAGAAGGTGATACAGGTTTAGCTACCAAACCGAAAAGTACGGCAAGAGCTAGGGACAGAGGCTATAAGTGGGCGGCGAACGTGTTCAGGATTAATGGCCTATTAAGAGCTTTGCTAGGGGCTGCGGTGTGCGGGAAGACGAAGGAGTCGCGTCGAACGCAGAGTCAGCACCAGCGTGGTGGGGTGAAGAGAAATCTTGGCTTCCAACCGTACCAGCAGGTGCTTAACAGATCCACGGGCGACGAAAAAAGACTAAAGCGCAAACAGTAAAATTGGTGCATATTTCATACAGGTAGGCCTACCTCGAAATATTTTCAAGACAAAAGCCTTAGCCCACAAATCTTATAATTGGTTATGTTTCCGAACGACACTTTCTTTGGTACTAATCGGCCAACAGCGGTCACGATTTTTTCCTCCGTCCAGCTGAAAATGCTACGGATATTCGAAAATTTCTGCGTTTCATCTAAAGCAGCTAACCCAAAGTACAACAAATTCTGGACCAGATACCGAGTTATATAAATTTTACTTCTGTGTTAACCTGTGCGACCACATGTGCTTTGGGTTTCAATCAGTAAGAGTGTCACCATAATGATGGAGTCATTATTTCATTTCGACCATCTGGAAATTAAATTTTTCACCCACGTCAAAAATAGCAAACATGTCCCAAGTCAGCATTGTCAAGAGTATTATACACTACTGATATTTTTCAGTTTAACGCGAAGCATTCTTACCTCGGTGTTTAGAGTTGTCATTACATGCAGCATAGACACAAGGAATTTAAGCATAGGGAAAACTTATGAATTATTTGCATTTTCCCTTTGGTCTTAGTTGTGTTTTCCAGTAAAAAAAGGACAGTGGATATTTTTGCCGTTACACGTTTTTGGAATAGATAGGAATACTAATCCTGTGAAGCGTTGACAGTGACATATAAAATATGAATCACATTCACATTATTTTTAGTGCAATGAAGCGTTGCTCTTGAAAATCTCCACCGGGGGCCGAACCGCACAATAACCCTGGGTTCGGTGTGGGGCGGCGGAGGGGTGAAGTGGACTGCGGTAGTCGTCGTGACGTTGTGGACCACTGCGGCTGCGACGGAGCCTCTCCGTCGTTTCTAGGTCCCCGGTTAACATACATCGTACAAGCTGTATTTATGTGTTCACTCTGAGTTATAGTGCGTAAATTTTTACTCCCTACAGTATTTAACATAAAAGTCTTTAAGCGAAAATGGTCCTATTTTAGTCGTAAGGAGTCCGCATTTATAAATAATTAGTGAAATGTGAGCAGTCAAATTTCTTTCAAGTGGATTTTTACGGATTTTTTACTTTTTAGCTTAGTCCTTTTATACTCTCGGACCAAGTTCAAAGTAATATTTTCTGTGGAATACTGTCCTCGCCCCTTTGTAAGTGATCGTGCAATTTATGTTCATAGGTAAATGTTATAACGTAAGTATGTTTTAGTAACAACATTTCCAATCTCATAATATTTTGAGCTATTGAGTATAATAGTTGTGGTTTAAGTTTACAAAAACACAACAACATTTTTGAGACAAAATGAATATCCGGTACGCATAGGTACTCATCCGGATCGATCATAGTTTCTTTGAGGATGTCAGTTTAAGTAGTCGAAAGTAGATAACGACAAACGAACTTAGTTTCTGTCTTTCCCATAGCTACAATCTGGTGCTCTTATAGTGTTCCTTTCCGTTTGGGAGCGTTGTTCACTCTCAAAGAAAACAAGTATCACGTTTAGACCCATGGAATGAGTATAAACTAGTCCCTTCTGAACAAACGTCACAGCATTTGCTATAAAAATCAATTCCGACATCTCTTGCACAATGGTAATTTTGGGCATGCCTTGGTGGTCTTCTTCACAGCGGAATCTGGTGCTAAAGTCTAGACAAGAACAATTTCATTGGTAGAAAACATCGATCTACCTGCTCTTTAACGGAATCACTTGTTATCTTTTACGTCTGATTTGAGTCCTCTGCACAGAGTGGCCTATTTTTAACTCTCTTTCCACTCTACATCTACGTTCCGCAAACAACCTTACGGTGTGGGATGGAGGGTACTTCTGGTAACAATATCTTTTTGTTTTTGCCCCTTATCTATTCCATTCACGAATGGCACGTGGAAAGTGATCGTCGGTAAACCTTCTTATGAGCTCTATTTCCTGTGATTTTCTGGCCGTGATCACTTCGCGAGACGTTTGTGTGAGGAAGTAATATGGTGTTCGACTATTCCCAGAATGCACTCTCAAGGAATTTCAATAGTTAGTAAACCTCTCCTTGATGCCCAACCTCCTCCCCTCTCCTCGCCCCACCTCTTGTAGTGGCTGCCACTGAGTTTGTTGAGCTCCTCAGTAACGCTCTCGCTCCGAGTGAACGATTTCCACACCCCTCCCCCCCCCCCCCCCGCCGATCCCCCACCCATTTCTGCACCTTCCTTTCATATCCTATCACTAATTCACCAAGTTTCCTGGCTTCCATTTCTCAATCCTCATTCTTAATCGGTATTGGGTAGTTTATTTTGTAAATCAATCAGTTCGTATTTCTGTCAACACATCAACAATTTCTACAATTACTTAGTAGTTTTAATTGCTAGTAACCCCTACATTAACATACAGGGTGATTCCGTGATGACGATACAAATTTTCAGGGATGACAGGGAAAGGTTAATGTATCAATCTGAGGTAAGGAACCCTGGGCGTCCGGATCTCGTGGTCGTGCGGTAGCGTTCTCGCTTCCCACGCCCGGGTTCCCGGGTTCGATTTCCGGCGGGGTCAGGGATTTTCTCTGCCTCGTGATGACTGGGTGTTGTGTGATGTCCTTAGGTTAGTTAGGTTTAAGTAGTTCTAAGTTCTAGGGGACTGATGACCATAGATGTTAAGTCCCATAGTGCTCAGAGCCATTTGAACTATTTTTTTTGAACCCTGGTCCGGAAACGACAGAGTCGAAAGTTATAAGCGAAAATCGTTCTGATACCTCCGATAGTGGAATACATGTAGAGGCACAGTCCTTGCTAAGATTGTAGGACAACAACTCCGACGAGCACATAGGTGTAGAGGTTGGGATAATAACTCAACTAACCCAATGCAGATAGCGTACTGCGTACTGACATGAGCAAGTGTGCAATGTCTGTACTGTAGTGACTCTGAGCACTATGGGACTAAACATCTGCGGTCATCAGTCCCCTAGAACTTAGAACTACTTAAACCTAACTAACCTAAGGACATCACACACGTCCATGCCCGAGGCAGGATTCGAACCTGCGACCGTAGCAGTCGGGCGGTTTCGGACTGCGCGCCTAGAACCGCTAGACCACCGCGGCCGGCTTGTACTGTAGTAAACTGCTGTATGTGTTTACAAGTTAAAGTACTAACGTCGATCATACGTAACGAAATGAAGTGATGGAACTTGCAGACATGATTTTCACGTATGGGCAAACAAATGGAAGCAGCACAGTAGCGAAAAGGTTGTACGGAAGAAATAACAACACGTTCCTATGACTATTCCAACGATTAACTGGTACCACGGTACGACGACCGCGGAGGATGACGAACTACACCGAGCCCGACTTAGAAGATGCAGTGCTTGCTCGAGTCAATGAGGAGCCTACAAACAGCACTCAATGAGATGCACGTGAAGTGCAGAGATCTGTGGGGCCAGTATTACGGGAAATGCAGCCGCGTCCCTACCATCCACAGAAACTGCATGCTTTGACTCCTGCCGATTTCGGACCTCGTGTCGTTTTCAGCCAAGGGTTCTTGAGGCGCCTTACAGTCGATTCTCACTTACCTGTGTATGTACTTTTCACTTAGAAGCAAAGTTTCAACAGAGACGGAATGCTAAATACTCGCATTTATCGTATTCGGACCGATGATAATTCCCACGCTACAATTCTGAAGAGCCATCAACACAGATTATCAGTCAATGTGTGGGCAGGCATAGTCAATGAATACATACTAGGACCTTTTCTTCTTCCTCCCGACTGAAATGCACCAGTGCACACAATGTTAATCACAGACATACTAACCAGGTTCCTGGGACATATCCCTCTTGTCGTCGACAGATGTGTCTCCAACCTGCCTTTGGACTGAAGTTTCGTGAATGCCTGGATCATACGTTCCCTGGAAAGCTAATAGGCAGAGCAGGTTCTGTTTCGTGGCCAGCACGTTTACCGGATTTCACCTCACCTGATTTCTTCTTGTGCGCCCATGTGAAAAAATCTTATGGATTAGACACCTGTCGAAACAGATGAGGATCTATTGGTAAAAATTCTCTCTGCCTGCGACACTGTTTAAACGACACCGAAGATGTTAGAAATGGTACGACAAAACTCTTTGCGACGATGCCATGCTTGCATTGACGCTAAGGGACGCCATTTTGAACAGCTGTTGTAAATGTAGCAGCTTGTTACATTCGTGCAGGTAAACAGAATTCATTATTACTGTACTGTAGACTTAGGATTACATTGTAAGTTACTTGCGCTGTTAAAATTCCATTAACCAGATAATTATCTGATAGTATTAGGAAGTGTTCAGCGGATAATTCTGTACTCCATGATCAGAGTTCGGAAGTTGGCAGCCTTATTTTGAGTGGATACATCATCATTATCATTATAATCATCAGCATCCTCTACAAGTCCGCGTAATTTCCACTTCCATTTATGTCGTCTATCGTCTTGTATCTCGTCCTTCCTCTCAATCTCCTCCCACGAACTAGACCTTTCGTCTCAACGAATATCCCGTCCAGTTCTTCCTTTCTCTTGTAATCTGCTGCAGTCATTTCCTCTCATCAACCCTTTCCAACACTCTTTCGTTACTCACTCCTTCCATCCAGCCTATCCTTTCCATTCTGATCCACATCCATATCTCAAATGCTTTTAGTCTTTTCTCATCCTGTCGTCACAGTGTCCATGTTTATGCCCCACAGAATGCCGCACTCCAGACTAAACTCTTGCCATGTCTTTTCGTCAGACCTTTATCTACTTGGCCAAACACACAGTGAAAGTGATTTGCCTGGTAATAAATCTTATTTAAGGTAAAAATTAAAGCCAAGCAATTAATATATTACAAGGGCTTTTTCCAAATCGTTAAGTAAAGCAGTGTGATATGCATGTTGGTGGCTAGAATACAAAGCATAGTTGTGTTTCCGACCTTTTGCCGATCTTACAATCGGCCCAGCTAGCCGATTATGTGAGCTCTACGAAATACGTGAAACACAACCCACTCTGTAACTTGAGTTATTTGGCTCACACAAATTATTCCCGGAAGGAAAACTCACACTGGCGGACAGAAATTCCAAGCCAACCTAGTAAGCTATATATCTGACACAGAATCAGCAGGACAGGCTAGCTAAAATTCAAATGATTATCATTCCTGTAAAACGCTATTAAGAAATAATTCGTCGCCAACTTAACCCTCTGCACGCTAAAGAAGAGACGACTGTATGCCCACGTACGTATGCATAAAGTTATTTTTAATTGCAGTTAACAGAATAAAATTTTTGTCTTGTGTGTAGTGTACCTCTGAAAAACAGTACAAGAAACAAATTTAAAAGAATTAAATATACTAGTTTTAAAATAAATTTTCAATCTATTGACCTATACTTACAGACTTAATGGAATACTGTGTGATTAGATGTTTAAAAGAATTTATCGATTGAAAAGTCATAATATTTAGAATACAATAGGCATTTGATGGTGAATGCAACGACAATATGTCGTAACCCACAAAATCCTGATTTTACAGGAGGCCGGATGTTCCAGTCACCATCAAAACGAAGCTTATACGATTTCGCACCGGCAGGTGAATGCATGGGAGACCCCAACACCACAGTCTTCCCCATTCTCTCGCCGCTTAACCAAAAACCACTCTCTTAACTTACTCAACAACAAAAATAATGTTTGGGTTAGAGTGAAATTTCCACCTTTTTTGTTAAAACTGTAGCTTGGTTTATGTTGTCAGAAAACTGTCCAGAAAAACAGTCGATACAAAACAATGAACTCACTTTTAGAAATGTGTGGGTTACGGCATTTTGTCGTTGCTTTTATGGTTTCTTTGAAGTCCTGTTTCTAGGAGTGACTCACGAAACGGCGTGCTACTAAGTATTTCAGAAATACAGCATTCACTGCATTTCAAAGTCTTGCTATTATAGTTTCAGTACTGCTAAAAAATATTTAGAGTTTTACACGATATAAATAGTATTTGATTCGGGCGGCATTGTTCTACTGCCAGTCGAAGGAAGGAACATCCAGTGGCTGTAAAAAGCTTAAGCTGCAGTAAAGATCATCAGTTTTGGTCATCACAACGGCAATATTAACGCATGCCTAGCTATCACAGCCTGAGTCACATATTAGCTAACATTTCGGAGTAGCTAACCGTTCGTGAGTATCATATATGACAGTAACATTAACGTCCCCACGCATGTTTTGTGTTACCCCCAGACTTGTGACGGTGCCTCAGTTCCAAGCAAAGGATTTTACGTCCCCTGTATGTATTGCATGCTTCCGAGTTTCGTTATCCGTGCTTGCGCTTCATAACAGTTATGTTTTCAAATACATACCAATTTGTTCATCTGAAGCTTGTGTTCAGAAACCCTCTTTGCATGATTTGAACATGCATGTTAATTCATAGTTTATTTCGCAAGTAGTTTTTACGCCTATATTTATTTTGTTGAAAGGCATTTGTTCTTATAATTTATGTCGACGTTAATAACTATATGATTGTTAGTTCGCGGAAACTCGCCAGTCTGTTAACTGCAAAATAACAGTAGGAGTATATTTAGCTAGTTATTTTCGCGCTAACATTTCATTACTTTATTATTAACATGTTTAAAATCATTAGTTGTTTTGAACAGACGTATTTTTCTCAGATCCATTCCGTTGATACAGCAGGTGTAACATCTATACATAAAGGGAGTCAACCCTTTTATAAGTCTATGCCAATGTCCGTTACAACACTTTTATCTCGAAATAACAACACTAATTTTCTAAATAGATCGCTTTCTAAGAGAATGGTCTATAAATAGCGATTAACCGCTAAAATAGCTGTACATATGAACAGCGTCTTCGTCGAAAATATTGATCTTGCCACACGTGCTTCATGAAATGACCTCCGATTACATTAATCTTATCACTTTACATGGCGTACCTCTTGTTTCATACACTTGTAATGGATCTAATTAATATAATTTCATACTTTCAATGCTCGTAATACGTATCAAAGACCTCGCCATATTGACGCAGGATTCCAGTCACATAGAAATTGTTTCACTTCTGGTGTAATTACAGAACATTTGCGTTTACTTTCTCTTCCCAATTTTCGCCTAAAGAATACCAACAGTGGAAAACAAATGATAAAAAGAACCTGAGAAAATACATAACCTACAATGAAGGTCTGCTGTTAGGCAATTAATGTATCAGTATGAAGCTCTCATCGAGTATTCCTGACAGCAAACATAGACGGAAGTAATAGACGCAATCCATGGATAACAAAAGGTCACTGCAGAACACAGAAAAGTGTTAAAGATATTCTCGTGGAAGTCACATGTAAATATTTGAAGAAAGGTCACCTTTTGTTCATAAATATGTAGCCAGCGAATTAAGAAACCTGGCATTCTAATTAGACTGTGTAATAATTTTGCTTGCACCATCGTGTATGCCGTGTAGCGTTTAAGAGACTAAGATTAAAGATGAGAGTGCCTACGGAGGCACAAGGACAGCCATTTATCCTCCTCCCACACGCAAAAGGAATGAGACAATGCGAATCTGATACTGGTACGCAGTACCCTCGATCAAACACTGCACAGTGGCTTGGGGAATGTAGGGTTTATGAGTAGATGTAGACTTCAGTAAAATACGATGACTCTTCAAAAACTGAGTTACAATTACAATGACAGATCCAGTAAATTTTGCTGAATACTACACTGCACTTCAAAGTGAAACAGATACGCGACACTGTTTTCCAACATAGTCACCAAGTATCGAAAAACGAGGGTGAGAACGTTTGACCAATCGTTCAATTCCTCGACGATAGAAATCCGCTCCTTGGTCACGGAGCCTTTCGAGAACCGCTATATGAACGTTTTCACCGGTGGATAACCTCTCTCCTCCAGATGTTCTTTCAGCTTGCCGTAAAGATGAAAATCGCATGGTACAAGATCTGGTCTTCCCGATCAGTATCTTTCGTATCTGTGCGAGCTTCGTCAAATTGTTGGCACCATTTCACTTCGGCTGGACTCGACATTGCATTTGGCCCACAAACCGCCAGAATTTCATGATGAATCTGTGTGGAATATAGAGGTTTTGCCCTTAAGAACTGTATTGTCCCGCATACTTCAGCTTTGGAGTACGTTTCCAGTTGGCGCGCATTTAAATTGCACAGTGTGGGGTACCTGGTTTCTGTACGCCGAAAGTTTTTTTTTTTTCAGAAAACCAGGAACATATTGTCTCCTCTGACAATACGTCACTCTTACTTCGCAATGGTTAGATCTTAGAGCCGTACAACGTGCGTAACTTACTGTCTCAAGACCCTACGTTGGAGAAGAGCGGGAGGTATTCATTGGAAGAACTCTCGGAACACGCAAGTACTGTTCCGGAGCAAAGAAAATTAATTTTGTGACCTACGCCTCAAGCTGTGCGAGATTTGGGATCCTCATTTGGGCAAATTGAAGGAGGATATGTAAGGAATTCAAAGGCGTGTTCCTAGATTTGTAACCACTCAGTTCGGTCAATACCAGAGTGTCACGGAGATGGCTAGGTACCTGATTCGCGAAGAAAGAAAATTTGTTGTGAAGTAGACCTTTCACGGCTGCGCTTTAGCTAGTTATATTTACTTCTCTTTCGATTTTTCCTACAAATTTCGTGATCACAGCCCCATTTTCAAGCAATCATTCCTGCCATCTGTCAAACTGTTTGTTTTGGATCCGGTGTAGCGGCTGGTCACACTGGCAAGTTGGTACGCCAAGTGCATCTAAGTGCTGTGTTTTCCACGTTGGTATATTATGATTCGGCTTACAACTTCATTAATTATAGAAAGCCGCTACGATCCCAGCGACTAGCTGCATGTGGTTTATTTTACGTGAAGTGTCTGTATGTATCAACCATCTGAAGATAAATCTTCAGTGGCTCAAAGCTAATTAATGAAAGAACGATTTTTTTAAAACCAGTATAAAGCGACTGGCTGCATTATTAATTCAAAACAGCCGCTAGCTACTACCTGTTTGGAAAACGTCACTCGATATCACCGGTTTCAAAAACGTCGATTGTGAAAACATTCTAAATATTTCCAGCTGATTTAAATTATGTAATATATTAATTAAAAATATATTTCAATTTATGTTTTGGGCGGCTCCACCTCCGGGTAGGGATGAGAAAAACCGAACGGTTAAAACCGATACTGGTATTTTAGTTCTCAGTAACCGGTATTTTTCGATATTTGTTTGGTCTCGGTTATAGCAGCTAATTTTCGTTTTAGATAAATTTAAAAACAAAAAAAAGAGTTTGGTTGGGCGCTGTGTGGCTTCTCAAAGATTGATAGTGTCTTTTAAAGATATTGTTTCTGATGTTAGGAGTCATACTTACACATCAGCTCATTATATAACGGGTATTTATGAAGAGATTAGACAAAAGATATTAGGCAGCGAATTAATTCATTATTGAACTTTTAACTATAGTCATGTAACTGTTGCTGATAAATTTTATATTTTGTGCACTATCTAAATTATTCATCTAAATTTTTTAAAAGAGCGTTTTTGGCTTTGCCAGCAAAAAAAGAATGCTATTCCCATTTCCATTAAAAGGTAAACATATGTCTTTGACCAGAAAATATCTCTTTCATTCGAAGCAGTTAAAGAAAAAGAACGCTACAAATTTTATACAAATGCTTATTATTTGTTTGTCATTTACATGAAACAAAAAGAGAAGGGAAGTTATGCCAACAGTAATAAATTAAAAATTTAACAATTCATAAACAGAAATTAGTAAACAGAAATTAGCTGATGTGCTGCCCGTGTCTATGTAATATGCCTTCAGTCACTTGTGCCTCTTAGAAACGCATAGCTTAGTTAACGTGAAAAATGGAGCACTCAAAGCTCAGATATCACCCTTTAGCACTGACCATTCCTAATGCTGAAATAGTGGTATGAGCCTCGATTACAACTTGATTTTGTTAACAGAGATTTATAAAATTACAGTCAGTAGGAGAATACTGCTGAGTTTTTTGTAGTATTGAACCACTGATAACTTTTCGAGAGAAGCAGCGAACGGTGGATTGTCTAAATTTTCTTTTTATTTGCCTGTTTTATATTTTGATTCTACGTATCTAGACATGTGTCCACGAATCTGAATGATCGACTTCGGTTTATTGGGAGAATTCTAGGAAAGTGTGGTTCGTCTGTAAAAGAAATCACATATAAGACGCTAGTGCTACATATTCTTGAGTGCTGCTCGAGAGTTTGTTATTCATGCTAGGTCGGATTAAAGGCAGTCACCGAAGCAATTCAGAGGCGGGCTGCTAGATTAGTTGCCGGAAGATTCGAAAAACACACAAGTGTTGCGGAGATACTTCAGGAACTCAAATGGGAATCCTTGAAGGGAAAGCGACATTCTTTTCGAGGAACGCTACTGAGATAATTTAGAGAACCGGCATTTGAAGCTGACTCCAGAACATTTCTGTTGCCTCCGACATACATTACGCGTAAGTACCACAAAAGATAAGATACAAGAAATTAGGGCTCATACGGAGGCATATAGACAGTCGTTTTTCCCTGGCTGTATTTGAGAGTGGAACAGGAAATGGAATGACTATTTGTGGTACGGGATGCCGTACGCCACGTGCCGTAAGGTGGAATGTGGAGTATCGATGTAGATGTAGATGTAGCCTGAGGGAGACGTAGAATTTTTCAATCTTTGTGCGTTGTCTATGTTTATTGTTGGAAATAATAGCGAGAAACCGAAAAGCGATTATCTGAGAAACCGCTTATTCTGAGCGGTTTTAACGGTTAGGTTAAACTGGAGATGAAAAGAAAACGGTGTTACAGAAAACCGATTGTTTCGGTGATAACCACCATCCCTACCTCGGAGCCGTTGACTGCGAGCCTCGGCTGACCTATACTACGGGAAGTGGGAAAAGTTGCGTGCATGTCGACGCAGGCTCGCGGTTGCCAGTTAGACAATGCGAGAGGACTGCAGCGGGATCTGCAGAGCCGTGGCGGCAGCGCTTGCCAGCCAAAGAGCCGGCAGATCGATGGCTGGGGCGCCGCGATCGCTGGATCGTCACGCTTGTCTCGCGCGCTTACTCCGCTTCCGCGTTGCTGTTTACCCCACATGCTCGGGGGCGCTGTGCTGTACGAGTGCTGCTCGCAAATAGCACCGAAAATCAACCACACAGTGAACGCAGTAACTGCAGACGTCAATACAATCTTGTGTGAATAACAATAACAACACTCAACACTCAATAACCAGCCGGCCGGAGTGGCCGAGCGGTTAAAGGCGCTACAATCTGGAACCGCACCACCGCTACGGTCGCAGGTTCGAGTCCTGCCTCGGGCATGGATGTGTGTGATGTCCTTAGGTTAGTTAGGTTTAAGTAGTTCTAAGTTCTAGGGGACTTATGACCACTGCAGTTGAGTCCCATAGTGCTCAGAGCCATTTGAACCATTTGAACCACTCAATAACCATTCAAATTATCATAAAAATTATAACAGTTGAAAAGCCAAGAGTGGTGGGGTGTTTCTAAAAGCCAAATCGCTGTATGAAGATGCTTCATTCGCCACTACCATATTCACGTCAGTATAGACGTATCTTCAGGTTTATCTGTAAAAAAAATACAAATCTCTGTGTGAAATTTTTGAAATGGAAGAAATGCAGAACCATAGTGTTGGCATGCAAAGAAAAACAATGACAAGTACTCACAATGATTATATTTCCCTACTTCAGATGTCCACATTAAAGAGTCAAACCACATAGGTGGGTTGTTGTAGTAAAATTGAGTACACCCAAAATATGCTCGTCAAAATTTACAAAGACTGACTGCTGAATGAGCCAGACCTAGGAAAAAAACGGAGGAAAAAACAAATAATGACTGGGACACTACTGTGAGTAGTGTATTATTTTTTGGGCGCTATTTACCGAGCACTTAGAGTGCTTTCCATAGATTTTCGTTCATTTTTAGGCATTTTAACCCCGTTCGCAATAGCGTTCCATTCATTATTTGTTTTCCCCGCTTTTCTCTAGGCGTGGCTCATTCACAAGTCATGGTTGTACAGTTTGACAAGTGTCTATGGGGGACTCAATTTTATTATGACAACCCACCAATGGGACTCCGTAATCGTCCATCTACATTATGGAAATATAACCATTGTGAGTACTTGTCACTATTTTTTGTTGAATTCCAACACTGTGGTTCTGTATTTCTACCATTTCAAAAATTTCAAACAGTGGTTTGTGTTTTTTACAGATAAACCTGAAGATGCGTCTATACTGATGTGCAACCGGTAGTTCCGAAAAAAGCACCTTCTTACAGCTATGCTGCTTTTGGAAAACCTTATCATTCTTGACATTTTTATGATACTTTGTATGGTTATTGAGTGTTGAGTGTTGTAATTTATTATGGTTGCCCTCCCCAGAAAGTTGTTTGTAACACACTCTTGGTTGTGGAAATTTTGGAAATTTGTGGTAAGGTCTTATGGGACCAAACTGCGGCCGTCGTCAGTTATTTTGATGCCTGAACAGCAAATTTCATTTATTAATTTTAGTGTCATTTCGTAATGTAATCCCCTGAACATGACCAGATTTCATTCGACTACATTCCGTTACGCTTATTTAGTTCTATAGATGTTCATAATCATTTTCCAGATATAACCAGTTCCATTTAACTAAGCTTTCAAATGAACTGCCCTCTCTGACAGAAGTACAGAGAGTGTTTATTCGCCGCGCGGGATTAGCCGAGCGGTCTCAGGCGCTACATTCATGGACTGTGCGGCTGGTCCCGGCGGAGGTTCGAGTCCTCACTCGGGCATGGGTGTGTGTGTTTTAAGTAGTGTGTAAGCTTCGGGACTGATGACGTTAGCAGTTAAGTCCCATAAGATTTCACACACATTTGAACATTTTTTTAGTATTTATTCTTCCTCAACTTAAATTCCCCTTCCAAATTTTTGCTTGGTTTCCTTTACTCTTTTTTCAGTGTACAAACTGATTAAAATCGGTTAGCTTACAACTCTGTCGTACTCTCTTCTCAACCACTGCTTCCTTTTCATATTCTAAGACTCGTATAGCTGCAGTATTGTTTCTGTACAAGTTGCAGATAACCTTTCTCTCCCTGTATTTTATCCCCACTAGCTTCATAATTTTAGAGAATGTATTCTAATAAACATTTTCAAAAGTTTTCTCTGAATTTACAAATACTGTAAATGTAGGCTTGCTTTTCTTCAGCCTATCTTCGTACGGCAAGTATTGTCTTGCGTGTAGCTGCATTCCTCTGGAACCCACTCTTCTCCGAGATCGGCTCCTATCAGTTTTTCCGTTCTTCTGTGAACAATGCGTGCCAGTGTTTTACAAGCATGCCATATTAAACTGATGATAAGATAATATCCAAATCTGGTAACACCTACTTCAAACTACTCGAACGATTTTCGTCTACAGCACTAGTTGTGGAAATAAACCCATTCGATATAAAAGTACTTCGTCTGATTAAAATTTTAAAAAAGCCGCATTAGCAACTGTGTAGATTTACCCACTGACGTGAACTAATATGTCTCGTTGTACTGACATTTTCTTTCATGATCTATGTTCAGCGTTCTCGAAACATACCTCTGAACATAGGGAAGAAGGGCTGGAGCATAACATTCCGTCGACGTCATTAGAGACGAGCATTAGCTCATATTGGGCAAGGATGCATACGGAATCCGCCATGGCCTTGTTTGAGGAAACGTCCCGGCATTCTCCTCTTGTGCTCTAGGGAAACTGCTCCAGAACGTAGGTTTAAGTAGCTTTCTGAAGTAATAGCAAAGCAACTTTTGCTTTGTACATTGTATTGCAACTACACGAATAATTTGATAAGTCGCATGACAGTAAAATGCATTCAAGTTCCAGTTTCCCCCCTTAAATGAAAGTGACACGAAGGGAAGTATTTATACCGGTCACGAAATACATTTTGTAGGGCAAAATCTAACAACATTTCTTTTGTTCGATTTAACACTAAAAATGTCCGCTCCCGGCAGCTGAGTGCTCAGCGCGGCTGAACGTCAATCCTAAGGGCCCGGGTTCGACTCCCGGCTGGGTCGGAGATTTTCTCCGCTCAGGGACGGGTGTTGTGTTGACATAATCATCATCATTTCACCCCCATCGACGCGCAAGTCGCCGAAGTGGCGTCAAATCGAAAGATTTGCGCCCGGCGAACGGACTACCCGACGGGAGACCCTAGTCACACGACATTTACATTTTAACACTAAAAATGGTGTTAAAAACACAGCCCTCACGTCAGAGAATTACGCTAGTATAGCTATATTAAACATACTCGCTGCTTTTGGTTATGTACACTTCTCCAATGGGTTGTTAGCATCGTTCCTTCTATCTGCTGTGTACCTGTAGTGAGTGTAAATAGTGAAATTGTTGTTCGCTCTAGGATTACTGACCTGTTGGTGGTAAGTCGTTAGTCAAATATTTAGATGTTACATTCCACGATGACTTTTAATTAAATGACCAAGTAAATCTAACAGGTGGGAAAGAAGACTCCAGGTCAAGATTCACTAGAAGCATCCTTAGAAATATAGTTTATCTATGAAGGAGACTGTTTAAACTACTGTCCGTTTCATCCTTGAACATTGTTGGTCCTTGGTTAGAATCGATTAACAAATATGACAGAAAAGTTTCAAAGAAGAGCTTTCTAGTAAATGTAAAAACAGTCACTTAACAAATGTCAATGGGATACAATAAAACCCAGTCGTTACGAAGAAAAGAGGATCGCCCTTAACATTCGAAAACCACTTTCGAATGCGAAGGAATGTACAAGTATCATTTCCTCTCACATACATGTGGCTAACGTCATCGACGCTGAGATTAAAATTTTGACTCATTAATAGACGTACTAGCACTATTAGTGAGTAGAACAGCCGAGAGAACTACCGTTACTGAAATGCCGTCACACACAAAATATAGTGGTTACTGAACACGAATATGTATACACATTTAGATTACGAGAAAATTTTCTGTACGAAAATTTTAAAATGAAAAATGTTTTGCTTTCTACATGCGATAAAGGGCGCACTTTACTAAGAAAATAAGGAATAAAGAGAGTCGGTATCCAATTGAAAGTTGGAAGGGAGAAACGCTGACTGGTGGGCTTCTGTCAACACTTCAGTTATGTCAGAGAGGCTCTACGTGACTTCCAGAAACATGGTACCGTGATATTGAAAGCAATGTCTCAATTCACAGCTAGTGCTTGAAAGCTTGCTTACGATTTTTGCGGATGAATCGTGGTAACTTTAAATAGTACCATTCACCAAAGAGTTGAGTCATATCTGTCTCAAAA
Source organism: Schistocerca cancellata (assembly GCF_023864275.1). Taxonomy (NCBI): domain Eukaryota; kingdom Metazoa; phylum Arthropoda; class Insecta; order Orthoptera; family Acrididae; genus Schistocerca; species Schistocerca cancellata. The sequence continues at coordinate 203,912,423 of NC_064629.1, read as the reverse complement.
TGAGACAACAAATGACCTTCTAAACTACCAAGTAAAATAACAGAATACATGTGGAACGTAAATAATTGAAGTTTCAGTTGTGTGTTCGCCATTATCCATACAAAAAATTGATATAAGAGGTCAAGGTGTGGATCAAGGCATCTGTCACTCATGTCGTATTGGCACACACCTGTGAAACGATGTCCTGCGGAACGGGAAGTATCCGATACTGCGTTCTGCAAATTCCTCTGTCGTATGCTCCACCTGTATCTCCCGCAGATCGCCAGTGTTTCTGAGTTGATAGCGATGTAGTTTTAAGTTACTTCGCTAAAAAACCGCAACGTGCTGGTCTCACGTAATTAAAATACCGCTGATGGCCTAGAGAAACCAAAACATAGCTATCACCGACTTCTAGACAGCAAAAACTGAGATCGGGTCTTTCACTACTAGTATCCCTTGAACAATACCAACAGTTCCGAAGAAATATCTATCTCAAACGCTATGATGTAGCAAAGGCAGACATATTCAGGATATATTCTTATTTGCAACATCCCATATTTTATGAAGAATATTACTAAATTACGTGTCTCACAGGGAGCGTGGAATGGTCCTCAGTTCACATTCAAGGAAAGAGAGCATGTGTTAATAAAAAGATAATGAAAACAAGTGGACTGGATGTAAAGTGTCTGTAGTTCTGTAGTTTGTGTTCAAAGCGCAATCACTATATTGTAATTGTCACTACACTTGTTTCTTCTTTTCCGTTTTTAACAATCTGTACTTTTTTTAAGATAGTTGGTTACATCTTCTCATTATCATTGTTAGAAAATACAAATAGTAGTGTAGCTCTGTTTTGAAATAAGTTGTTTTCGTATCCATTGCAGGTGTGGAGGCTCGACTTGGTCATGGTGATACTTTTCAAAGCAATCCCTTTAGAAAGCACAGACGGCGAACGCCTCGAGAAATCCCCCGAGTGCACTCACCCGGGATTGTGCGTCAACCCGTACCACATTAATGTTTCCGTCCGAGAGTTAGACCTCTACTTGGCCAACTTCATCAACAGCCACGGTAAGTACCCGTCGCAGTCTACCTCGTCTACATGTCTGTTGGTACTTTTACTAAGAACCCTTGACTGCTGACATCATCTAAGTTATCAGAATTACCTGCAGTGAAGTGGATTAATAACCCTAAATAATTTAGTCTCCTAATCCGATGTCTTTGCCCAGTTATGTTGTAGGGGGTTGTTGGTAACGTCCATTGATTTTTTGCCGTCAAAAAATTTTGGAAAGTAAGTGATTTTGGAGGGGCCTCACAGTATTGGGCTATCGATCGAGGCACAGTGGGTGAAAAAATTACAGTGAGCATCTGTTACTTCAGAATGACAGCAAAAAGATCCATACACTTCATAAGAGAATGTGCAAGTCGACTGGCGTTTACATAGAAAGTTCAGACATGTAAACCGTCCATAAAAATCTGGAGAGACAGTCAGTAAAATGGGACATGAGCGATTAGTAGGCTGCGCGTGGCTGTTATATTGTTTTCCATGTTTCCCAAAAGGTTTATAAGTCCACACACGAAATACATCGGTTTAAAATTAGCGGAAGAAAATGGGCCACTGTCTTACGCTCACAGCACTGTCAGACGAACCTAGTCTGCAGTAACTTTTACGGAATAGTCTTTCGACGAGCAATGCCACGCGTACCATGGTAGTCTGCTGTGTCACTTGTTAACTGACTTGTTCCGTATATTGCAACACAAAGCTTAATCAACAGCTACCAGAAACAGAAATACTGTTGCGTATTTCTTTTTCTTTTCGCATTGCTTTTCAGTGGAGCACAGATTTCTAGTGACAGCGAGATTAAAGCGAAGTGCTTCACCGTTAGTTTTGCCATTTTTGCACCAACCTAATACTAGAGACAATAACGAAATAAAAGAATGCATTCGCAGTATTTGCAATACACGGAGCAAGTCAGTTAATAAGTGTCACAGTAGCGTAGCATAGTACAATTGTCATCACTAGTCGAAAATATCGTGAGAGTTACTACAGAACAGGCTGTGACTACCTTTTAACATGTTGTTAACGTTTGTCACAAATAGGCTGCATTTCTCTATGTTGTTAAAAATAAAAGTAAACAAAAATATATTTATAACCATTGTACTCCAAAGTCATTTATCAATCACACTATCTAATGAATTTTTAAGAAGTTAAGCTCCAGTCACGTTTAACTGTGATTATTTTACTGGAATAGTGTACTTGCTCATTTTCGTTGCCCGTTTAGAAGAATCCCTTGTCTGTAACCGCACAAACTTCATATAAGGTAGTATTTTTAGCGCATCTTCCTTGAATGGCGAAAAAAAGCCCATGCAGAGACCCTCTGACGATTGCAGGTACAAATGAAGATTGTCTAATAACACATCTCTTGAAGACTGCAGTCACGCACTATACCTCAAGAACCACAAAAAACTGGCATCCCTTGTTTTGTTTGATTTCGGAGGCGCAAAATTAGGGATGCTTAGAAACTAGCAATACGTATATACCCAAACTTAAGACGTGTAGGATGCGTTTCATAACATGCTTAGGTCATACTTAGACGTTCATTTCTGGAAATCATGTTACTATGATGTACTATCTAACTTTTTTGTAATCATCTTTCTTCCACGAATAAGTCACAAAATGCTGTTCTGTCTGAACCTGGATCTTATGCAGTTTGTCACAACATCTGAGCTACTTCAGAGGTTTCTTCTTGTTTCCCATCTACCCAATTCGAGTCACAAAACCGCAGCAAACGCCGTTACATAAATGCTCATCTCTATCTCTGACAGACATTGTCACTTTACGTATCATGGACAGTGGTTTCACTAATCGATACCAGACGAACTGTGACATGGTCTGGAAAAGCGGGGAAGTATTACTCGAGGAAACAAACACTATGACACACAAGGAGAATGACGGAACAAAGAAACCGATGTCTAAAAACTGAACTATGAGGTAAACAAAGATTAGTCAGGGAGTCATCAAGTAATATGATCTGCTTTCGATAGTCTGTAACAAACTTCATTTTACCTCATGTAAAGTACAGAACAACACCCTGCATCCTATCTCCAGGAGTATGGAAAACTATCATCCCATAAATTGTCGTCGTCTTGAAATCTTCATAACGAAATATCATTTTCTTCGTTAAACAACTCTAGCGTGCTCAGGATTGTTGTATATTAAGCTACTTACGTTTGTTGTCAATATTGCCTATCCTTAGGTAAAAAAGACCGTTTCTTCTCATAGAGAGATCGACAGTCTAAGTTCAGTCAACGCACCAGTTGAATTGCTCTACCTGAAAAAAAAAGGTTAATAAGATTGAGAAAGAACAATGGACACTATTTTATGAACCTCTTTTATTATTATTCCACGTGTAAACGGATAATCAGTAACTTTTATACATCAAGAAGTATTATAACAGAAGGAATTAAAAAAAGACATAGTCTGTACAAATGAGAAATACAGCATGGCTATTGTTTCTAGACTACTACGAAGAGCTCGTGTAGAGAATAAACGAAGGTTACCACAAGAAAGCCTTTACACTTAAATATTAGTAAATATGAAATTTATTAGTCGCATTTTTCATTTCCGTTGGAAGCATACCGAAATGGAACTTGCACAATTGTACACACCTATCTAACGTTTCAGGAATCGTTATCTTAAGCGCAGATTGTTTTCGTATTTTAGCGTTCATCGCGTAACTACTGCAGTTCCGTGTGAATGATTCCATATTATTAGCAGTGCGTCTACTGTCCACTGTCCTTCGTTCGACATGTTCATGTAAGTAACGAAAAGCGTGCGACTGAGTCACCCACTCTCTCTCTCTCTTTCTCTCTCTCTCATCCGCCTCCTCCTCTTCCCTTGTCCCTCTGATGAGCGTGTGCTTGTCTGCAAGTGTGCGTGTTTGTGTGTATGTATATGTGAGTGCGTGCTTGCGTGTGTGTGTGTGTGTGTGTGTGTGTGTGTGTGTGTGAGGGAAACAGAGCATTTGGCTGGCTCCTCAGACTCGGCGAGCGACAAATATTTCTGCAGTATGTCGCACTTGCGCAGCTTCCTTTTCACGTGACATAACATAGGGGCCGGCACCCTCCAACCCTCGCACTGGCGCCATAAAACGACGACGGAGACAACGCGCAAGCAAACTGGCGAGGGGCCGTTATTTACTGCGGCTAGCGGCATGGCGCGGCGCGGATTTCGTGATTATCAATTGAGACGCCTGGATTCATCCGCTATGAATCGCCACTGCGTGTATCAACGGCTGCAAAGTCAAGCCCACCTCTGCCGCCAGCTCCAGAGCTTTACGCGTGTCTTATCACAACTCGGAAAGTGGGTCTCTCTCCTCGATCATACGCATTGGTATTTGTAACACGTGGGTCGTCGTGTTAGTTGCCCCGTGCACAACAACATGAAAGTTTTGTCATAAACAACCTCGAAATGAACATTCTCGATGCTGAGAGGTTTCATTAGTCTATCACAAGACCAGCATTTGCCCCTGATATTGTCTGATCCACGCCGAGCTGGTTGCCTCGGGTAAAGATCCTTTGCAGCCACCTTTCGCTTCGGGCTAGACTGATCCGTGATTACCATTTTATGTAGCGTTTCCCGCTCCTGTAACCAGACGGCTTGTGTTTATCCTTGAACTTCAGCGATGTCGTAACTGCAGACTGCTTACGCTCTACCTATATCGCCTCGAGTACAGCAAACAACTGCGCACAAGCCTCAAAGCTGACGCTACGATCGCCCTTGACTACTGAATTGTTTAAGAGACACAAGCAAGCCTATGTGGTCATACACACATTCTACCTATAAATAATTACACCTATGCGAGAATAATATTTAAATTTACTTCCTCTACCTTGCTAATCGTGTCTCTCTGAGTTGAAAACATCATAGTCTTATTTGGAAGGACGTCCCCTTTCCATTCGCGATTACGGGCAGTTGAATGTCGCGGAATTCGTGTAGACGTCAATGATCGTTCAGATTGCTTTCGACATCTCCTTGCCGTGGCTGCTTGCTTTATGGTGAATCCAAATATTTTAAAAGTAAGTTTTAGGAAGGCTACCGTTGTAGACTGTCTCGAGCATTATGGCTATCAAATTTAGAAACGTGACCTTTATTCTCCAATTTGGTTGTTAATTCGTAAATGACGGTTGCCAAGAGCTCAGAAGAATTGGGCAGGTGAAGTGCAGTTATCTGACTGCCACCAGATTTTTAGCCAAAAGTAGTGGCCCCGCATCACATATCACATGTGACGTGTATTTGCACAGAATTAAGAAGGAAAATCTGGATATAGTGATGGTTTACCGCCTCGAAAAACCATCTTTCTTGATCGTCTTGTTTCCAGATATTTGGAGCTACAGCTGGTACATACAACGTCTGACATTGATGCTATAAAGTATGTTGCTTGTAGCTTACTCTAATGTCTGATCGCCTGTGTTCAGTTTTCGTAACTTACATCAAGTTTGACAAACTCTATTCGTAGCAGGGAGACTTTTCCACTACACAACGTGTTTTGCTTATACCGAAGGACCACAAAACTTGAGAAGTCTTCTAGTTAGTATTTAATTCGACCTGCAAAACTTATTCTGCTCAAATTGTGAGATGAGGAACCGATCCGAATTGACACACCAGCAATAAAATCGAGATTTCATTGAAGTGTAGGTAAGATTAATATAATCCGATTTTTGTTTAGGTATAGCTACTAACATAGAACCCGTCCCGACACATGAACATTGTCTGTGAGAAGTCTTGTGTCTGGCATGAAATGCATTTGCAGCTTGTGGGATGCTTTGAGAAATCTTTCTCCATATTTTCTAGAGATTTAGCAGCATTAAACAGTCCTGCGAATGAGACAGACTCACAAATAACAACATGAAAACATTCAAATGGCTCTGAGCACTATGGGACTTAACTACTGAGGTCATCAGTCCCCTAGAACTTAGAACTACTTAAACCTAACTAACCTAAGGACATCACACACATCCATGCCCGAGGCAGGATTCGAACCTGCGACCGTAGCGGTCACGCGGTTCCAAACTGAAGCGCTTAGAACCGCACGGCCACACCGGCCGGCATGAAAACATTAGAAAGTCACAATGGTTAATAAGAATATATTACACCCAGAACTATTAACAGGTACATCCAAACAACGTTTGGACTCCAGCCCGTAGATCACCGCACAGAGTTTATTGTCAACGTTTCTATGTAGCTATAATATATCAAATCCGTCGTATCAGTGGGGCAAATCCAAGTGTATACAACCATTTTATGGGCCTCCCTAACACCTGATATATTTCGTGTACATTTAAAAATTTATGACATTCAAGGTGGTAGGATATCATGGTAACTTCAAATTAGTTTGAAATTAATCTGAGAAATACGGAATACACATCATCTACAGGCAAGGTGAAAATTTATGGGTCTGGCAGTGCAAGATTCTTTTTATAGTCAATCGTTAATTTGTGTTTATATGTAGGCCATGTGATCAAGAGTATCCGGAGACCTCGGTGTAATGAGGAACTGATCACTATACGTCACAAGAGACGAACGCCCCAGTATAAAAGGAAGTGGCGAGTACTGCATTATCAGTAGAGAAGCAGTAAATGAAGAATACGTCGATCAGGAGAGCTCAGTGACTTGGAACGTGAACTATTCATTGGATGTCAACCGCAGTAACAAGTACATCGTGGACATTTCAACCTTCTAAAGCTGTCCAAGTCGACTGTTGGTGACATGGCTGTGAAGCGGGAACGCGAAGTAACAACCACAGCTAAGCCAAGACCAGGCAACATCTTGTATTCTAACGAACGGGGACACTCGACCATTGAGGAAGTTGGTTGTAAAAGATCGCTTGAAATCAACACCCGTGAGTTCTGAAGTGCTACGAACAACCCAGCTAGCAAAATAACAGTGCATAGGAAGTTAAAAGAATGGGGTACAATGATCTAGCACCTTCTCATAAACCATACATTTCTGTAGTCAGTGCTAAGCGACGCTCGAATTGATGTAAAAAACGACACCATTAGACTGTGGATTGGAAAAACGTGTGATAGGAGTGATGAATAACGCTATACCATGTGACACTCTGTTGGAAAGGCTTGGGTTTAGCGAATGATTGGATAACATTGACTACCATCATGTGTAGCACCAAAAGTGGGGTACAGAGGAGATAGATGGTTGGTTGGTTGGTTGGTTTGGGGGAGGGGAGGGGACGAAACAGCGAGGTCATCGGTCCCAGTGAATTAGGGGAAGATGGGTAAGGAAGTCGGCCGTTTCCTTTCAAAGGAACCATCCTGGTATTTGCCTGAAGCGATTTAGGGGACTCACGGATATCCTAAATCAGGATGGCTGGACGCGGGTTTGAACCGTTGTCCTCTCGAAGGCGAGTCCAGTGTGCCAACCACTGCGCCACCTCACTCGGTCAGAGGAGATAGTTTTACGGTGTGGGAGTGATAGTCGTGGTTGTGGTGCAATCTCCCTATTGGGCTTAACAAGACGCTAAATGAGGAAAGATATGAACACATTTTACAGCATCGGTAATGCGTGCAGAAGAGGAACTCTTTGGATGCAGCGATTGTTTACATCAGTACGACACTGCGCCCTATCATAAAGCAATATTTGTGAGCCAATGGTTTGGGAACAACAACGTCCTGAAATGAACTAGCCTACCCAGAGTCCCGACGTGAACCCAATGGAAAACTCCTGGGATAAGTTAGAACGCCGACTTCGCTCCAGTCCCAGCGTCGAACATCTCGGTTTTCTCTGGTTTTGGCTCTTGAGAAGGTATGAGCTGCCATCTGCCATACCTCGGTAGACATTTAGACGCTTCATGGAAAGTGTCCTCAGCAGAGTTCAAGCCGTCATAAAGGCAAAGCGTTGACACATCCCAAATTAATGTCACTGATGTGTGTCCGGATAATTCTGATCAGAGAGTGTAGCTTTCTTTTTCGTCAATAAATTTTGTCCAACATTTTTCCAGTTATTAGATTTCATTCCAGAGGTGCGATCCTACAACATCTTCACAATTCTCATCTACGGATGACGTAACCACTCCACTGGACTCAAAATGTTTCCTGTTCACAAATGTCCTCGGCTCAGGGAAATCGTCTTAGTCAGAGGGAACCAAATATGATGAACAATGTGTTGTTCCAACAATTCGTCCGCCAATTCGCTGTGCTTTCTGATTGCTCAACATTTTCATGGACAGGCTTACCTTTTTTTATTTCACTGTGTAGGCCTCTTCTCACAAATTATCCTCCAGTTCTCCCAGAAGGCTTGCCTAGTACGAATAAGTTATTATTTTGATTTTTGTAACGTAATCAGTAAGAAGACTGCCTTTTGCATCACAGCACACCTCTTTTCCGTAGATAAAAGCGAAGTCGCCTTAACTGATGCAGAACCACCGCCTCCCACACGCTGGCTTGATTAGTTTCCCTTCTGCCGTGAACCCACATCTCAGCCACGGCAACAAATCGGTGCATATAATCAGTTGAATTCTTTTCACAATGTTCCAGATATTCCAAAGAAACTGGTTTTCGAATTTGCTTTCTGTGAACATTTAACAAATGCGGCATCCATCTTGCACTGTTTTCCTCATAGTTAATTCTTCCTACCATATGTACAGAATACTTACCTCCGACACGCTTCTGACGTCAGTTACTTCGTACAATTTTAATTCCCTATTGGCAGTTTCATTGTGCAGTTACGCAATGTTTTCATCCCTGGTTGAGATATCGGTACATCTTTCACAGGTATCTTTTTGGAGTGAAGCTAAAGAACATTTGAATTCAGTTACCTTTTCCTTAATTTTTGACAATAGAAAAGCATACGTCATATAAACTGTCATAATTGGATGAGTATCCGTTGGTGGTAAATTGTCGAAAACAATAAATAATTCTTTGGCTGCGTGTTATTCTGTTTACCTATTTAAGCGAAAGACGATTACTTTAAAAGACCTTATAAACATAACTAATCGGCAGACCATGTTAATATTTTACTTGCTTCATTGTACAAAATTTATAAACCAAGCCTCATTCATAGTATTTCTGTGCTAGGTCGTCAGTTGTTTCCATTTCCTCGTACTTTAACTACACTCCTGGAAACTGAAATAAGAACACCGTGAATTCATTGTCCCAGGAAGGGGAAACTTTATTGACACATTCCTGGGGTCAGATACATCACATGATCACACTGACAGAACCACAGGCACATAGACACAGGCAACAGAGCATGCACAATGTCGGCACTAGTACAGTGTATATCCACCTTTCGCAGCAATGCAGGCTGCTATTCTCCCATGGAGACGATCGTAGAGATGCTGGATGTAGTCCTGTGGAACGGCTTGCCATGCCATTTCCACCTGGCGCCTCAGTTGGACCAGCGTTCGTGCTGGACGTGCAGACCGCGTGAGACGACGCTTCATCCAGTCCCAAACATGCTCAATGGGGGACAGATCCGGAGATCTTGCTGGCCAGGGTAGTTGACTTACACCTTCTAGAGCACGTTGGGTGGCACGGGATACATGCGGACGTGCATTGTCCTGTTGGAACAGCAAGTTCCCTGCCGGTCTAGGAATGGTAGAACGATGGGTTCGATGACGGTTTGGATGTACCGTGCACTATTCAGTGTCCTCTCGACGATCACCAGTGGTGTACGGCCAGTGTAGGAGATCGCTCCCCACACCATGATGCCGGGTGTTGGCCCTGTGTGCCTCGGACGTATGCAGTCCTGATTGTGGCGCTCACCTGCACGGCGCCAAACACGCATACGACCATCATTGGCACCAAGGCAGAAGCGACTCTCATCGCTGAAGACGACACGTCTCCATTCGTCCCTCCATTCACGCCTGTCGCGACACCACTGGAGGCGGGCTGCACGATGTTGGGGCGTGAGCGGAAGACGGCCTAACGGTGTGCGGGACCGTAGCCCAGCTTCATGGAGACGGTTGCGAATGGTCCTCGCCGATACCCCAGGAGCAACAGTGTCCCTAATTTGCTGGGAAGTGGCGGTGCGGTCCCCTACGGCACTGCGTAGGATCCTACGGTCTTGGCGTGCATCCGTGCGTCGCTGCGGTCCGGTTCCAGGTCGACGGGCACGTGCACCTTCCGCTGACCACTGGCGACAACATCGATGTACTGTGGAGACCTCACGCCCCACGTGTTGAGCAATTCGGCGGTACGTCCACCCGGCCTCCCGCATGCCCACTATACGCCCTCGCTCAAAGTCCGTCAACTGCACATACGGTTCACGTCCACGCTGTCGCGGCATGCTACCAGTGTTAAAGACTGCGATGGAGCTCCGTATGCCACGGCAAACTGGCTGACACTGACGGCGGCGGTGCACAAATGCTGCGCAGCTAGCGCCATTCGACGGCCAACACCGCGGTTCCTGGTGTGTCCACTGTGCCGTGTGTGTGATCATTGCTTGTACAGCCCTCTCGCAGTGTCCGGAGCAAGTATGGTGGGTCTGACACACCGGTGTCAATGTGTTCTTTTTTCCATTTCCAGGAGTGTATGTAGGTTTACCACCGGAGTGTTACTTTGAACAAAAAGCACTATGTTACCTGGTCTTATTGGACTTGGAGCAGCGTTACCTTCCTTTGATTTGGCAACTTGTTCACTCGGCTCTACAGTTGAACGTAGATTCCAATTCACATTTTTCATATGTGTCACAAAGCAGTGCCGGATGTATGCGTAAAGTTATGCAATACCAAAAATCCTAGTGGCAAACGTGGATCAAACTATGTGAATCACGGAATACGCTGCAGGTCGCAATTTAGCATTTGTTTCACCGAGGCTGCGTGGAACGGGTGGATTCAGAAAAAAATGCAACAAATACTGAAACCTACGATATAAACAAGGTCTACCAGAATTTTGAACTCCTGCAGGTGAATCCACTGCGTAATCATTATGGCCCTTTCAGCCTCTAATGGTGAAATCATAAGGCGCTAAAGTAACGGCCATTTACTACCCTCCACCTTCAGTTAGCGTGCACGCCATAGTATCGAAAGCGTTTGTCCTTCTCTTTGTTCCTCTAAATGATTATGAACCCATGCGCCACTACGGATTTTCCGGCCATTTTCTGTGTAACTGGTGTCGCACAAGCTCGTATGCTATATTGATTGGAGTCCCGGACCTCATTATCGGAACAAAGAGATCGGACGAACTGGGGCGGTCTTCCGCAGTATGCAGCTGGCCGCCGTTCCCGCTGCTGACCACTCTGTATCGCCTTCAGCCCGTCTCTGCGACTTCCAAGCCCCCGTCCGTCGGTCAATAGATACGTCTGACAGTGAAAGGCAGATAATTTTGCAAGCGCTGTCTCACCAACTTCCGACGAGGCGCCATTAGTTTGGGCACGTTTGACTGCAAACGAACTGACTTTGCTCCAATCTTTACAAAAATTGCCATACGCCTGCTTTCATTTATCTTTTTCTCTCTCCTCGTGCCGTTTTATGTATAAACTATTTTATGTATATATCACCGTCCGTATCTCTATTATCCTTCCACTTCCTGGAGTCCTTTCTGTGCTTCAGAGACATCAGAGGCCTCGAAATACTTTCAACATTTTCTATAATGTTCTTCGCACTTCGAAATGCTCTTGTATTCAACCTCATCATCATAATCATCATGATCTTCATGAGAGAAATACGACAACGAAAAAGAGGTCATCAGATATGAAGCAACTGTTATACCGTCCAGCGTGGTGTCAAGTGAAATGAAGGCTTTATAAAGTACCCAAATAATTGAACACAGTACGTCGCACTGGATGGTAAATGTTCCACAGCGACGAAAGTAATGTTGCGTATGCCTCAGATAAACGTGATAGGACCTCTATTTGAAACGCCCCCTTAAAAAAATTATGAATTACTGTGCTGGTAAACCTCTTACGTTATTTGATTTACAAACAGCTGAGCAAAACTCAACGTACTCAAACAGTTTTGTCTTTACTTATTCTGATCATCACTAAGCTGACACAATATTTTTAGCGCAACGCAGTCTGACTCTCAATAATCCCTACAAAAGAATGGCCCTGACTAACAATAACCTATACCATTCATGAATCACTTACCTCACAAAAATCTTCTTTACTTGAACTACTGCAATACAGCGAGCGCCAATACTGCCAGCTAAATAAAAGATTCTAACTACTGAAGGCACTAACTACTGATAGGCATAGTTAGCAAATGAGAGATTTTGATAGAGAACAAACAATGTATTTACCTTAATAATGTTCAAAAGCCATCATATATATATATATATATATATATATATATATATATATATATATATATATATATATATATATCCTTTTTCTGGCGGACACACGTCTAGATCATCCGCCTATAGTGACCTCTCAAAACTCTGGCATCTCTCTCTCCACATCCACCACTGTTGGCGGCTCACTTCCAACTGCACAACACTACGCGCTGTTCCCATCCAACTGCCCAACACTACACAAGCGAATATTCCAACAATGCGTCCAACCAGCCACAGACTGCACACAGCACAGTCAGTGAATTTCATATAGAGCGCTACGTGGTGTTACCAACATAAAAACCTAAACAGCTAACTTACATATTATTTTCAGTATCCATGAAGATCAGAAGCAATGTAAGACTGTTCGATGACGATGCAGTTGTGTGCAGGAAAATCTCGTCGTTGGATGATCACAAGAAATTGTAGATACACTTGGACAATATTTCCCTTGTCTGTACGGAATGGCGGCTCTCTTTAAATGTAGATAAATGTAATACAATTCCTACAGTAAAGAGAATACCTACATACATTGAGGTGGCCAAAGTCGTGGCATAGCGATAGACACATACAGGGCGTTTTAACAGGACATAGAGAATGCTACACTGAACAGTTTGAGTTAGGGAACCTGGCGTCGGAGAAGCCAGCTTAAGAAGGTACGGAAGTAAACTTGTCTACCACCTTGTATAGTATTACTGTTTTCCAGCTCTTTTACCACTAACATGTGTACAAGTTTACACGTACTGTGCTGTTTATTTACATGTACATTCTTTATTCCCTGCAAGGTTCAAATGGTTCAAATGGCTCTGAGCACCATGGGACTTAACATCTTAGGTCATCAGTCCCCTAGAACTTAGAACTACTTAAACCTAACTAACCTAAGGACATCACACACATCCATGCCCGAGGCAGGATTCGAACCTGCGACCGTAACAGTCCCGCGGTTCCAGATCCCTGCAAGGAAACAAGGAGGACACGCTTCATTACTAAGTAGTCATGATGGAGGTTTTGTTTACTTTACTTACCCATAAGGTGGTTCTGTTGTACTATATTTACATTTTCCCATGACAGAAAGTGCTATGAATCAACGACAGACACATTCGTTATTCAGTGCTATTCAGAGACTCCCAGTACAATACGATGGAGCAGTACCGGTACAGTTCCGCAGAACTCACTGACATGCTCCTTGTGTATGGAGAAGTAAGTTGCAATGCTTTCGCTGCTGGAAGGCTGTACAGGGAACGATTTCTTAACGGGCATCATCCGTAACGACGAGTGTTTTTTTTCTCTCGATCGACGAATGCCAGAGTTGTAGCTGCTTGTGATGTGATTCGAAACACACCCGAAATATTTGTCAGGGTGCGTAAGATTCTTGTTCGCCGATGTCATGCTTGCATTGAGGTTGATGGCCGTCAGTTTCAGCACATTTTGTAAGAGACACTACAAATGGTACATTATCCGCCGGGATAGCCGAGAGCGCTAATGCGCTGCTTCCTGGACTCGGGTAGGCGCGCCAGCCCCGGATCGAATCCGCCCGGCGGATTAACGACGGGGGCCGGTGTGCCGGCCGGCCAGCCTGGATGTGGTTTTTAGGCGGTTTTCCACATTCCGCTAGGTGAATACCTGGCTGGTCCTCACGTTCCGCCTCAGTTACTCGCGTCGGCAGACACTTGAAACACGTCCGCACAATTTCACGATTTACACTCGCCGCAGACAGTTGGGATACACTGATTCCGTCCTGGGGGGTACGGGGTGGCGGCAGGAAGAGCATTCGGCCATCCCTTAAAATAACATTGCCGAATCCGGTGTAACCACGCCGACGCTGCGATCGCTGTGGGACTATGGCGTCAGCGAAGTAGACTGCAAATTGTACATTCACTGTGTCAGTGACGATATTTGCAGTTAACTGTAACTAATGTAAGCAAAAAAGTACTCAGTAATGTGATTTTATTCCTATTATCTCCTTAACCTTTCTTGTCTGATCTCAGGTTCCCTACCTCAAATTGTTCAGTAGAACATCCTCTACGTCCTGTTAAATTTTTGCACGCTCTTACTGAAACACCCTGTATTCATATGCCGATAATATTGCTTACACAGGGTATAAAAGAGCAGTGCACTGATGGAGCTATCATTTGTACTCAGGTGATTCATGACAACAGGTTTCCGAAGTGATTATGGCCGCACTAAGGGGAATTAACTGTCTTTGAACACGGAATGGTAGCTGGAGCTAGAGGCATGCTACATTCCATTTCGGAAATCGTTTTTGAATTCACAAGTTCAAATTCAAATGGCTCTGAGCACAATGGGACTTAACTTCTTAGGTCATCAGTCCACTAGAACTTAGAACTACTTAAACCTAACTAACCATCACACACATCCATGCCCGAGGCAGGATTCGAATCTGTGACCGTAGCGGTCGCGCGGTTCCAGACTGTAGCGCCTAGAACCGCTAAATTCAATAGTCCGAGATCCACAGTGTCAAGCGTGTGCCGATGATATCAAATTTCAGGCATTACCTCCCACCACGGACAACGCAGGGGCCGACAGCCTTCACTTAAAGACAGAGAGCAGCGCGTTTGCATAGAGTTGTCAGTGGTAACAGGCGCAACACTGCCTGAAACAATCGCAGAAATCAATGGGGGACGTACGACGAACGTATCCGTTAATGGGCTACGGCAGCAGACGACAGAGATCAGTGCCTTTTCTATCAGCATGACAATGTCTGCAGCACCTCTCCTGGGCTAGTGACCATATCGGTTGGACCCTAGACGACTGGAAAACTGTGACCTTCTCAAATCAGTCCCGATCTCAGTTAGCAAGAGCCGATAGTAGGGTTCGAATGTGGCGCATACCCCACGAAGCCATGGATCCAAGTTGTCAACAAGGCAACGTGAAAGCTGATTGTGGCTCCATAACGGTGTGGCTGTGTTTATACGGAACAACTTCTTACATTATTCACATTTTACGAAGATGATTTTATTCTTAAATTAAAATGGATTTTCTAAAGAACGATGTTAATTAATGCTATCAGAAACTCAATATCAAACAACAGTTGTATACAGATTAACAATTTATCAGACAATACATTCACGCGTGCATAATATTTCGTTTACGCTGCCAGAAAGTGCAAGACAAGACTTCATGATGATTTCTTTATTCAACAGATACCGCAGTTACAATACCTCATGAATGGTAAAATAATCCCGAAATAACACATAAGCAGTAAGCTTGGTAATCCATTTCGTGTTTTTCAAGAGAACTAGGTTGAATTTCATCTGTTATCGTCTTGTTCCTTCTATTACTGCTATACTGTCTTTAACATCACAGACTTAACACCAAACTTCTCGTTTCCTAACGTTATTCTGATGCTTGTGCAGGGTGGACTATTTTTTAAATTCCGGATCCATCATTTATGTTATCTCTGTGTACTTCCTATTCACTCATACGTATCTTACATGAGCTGGAAATAAAATTTGCGTGCGTAATTTTTTTGTTAGTCTTGTATTTTCCCTGTATGATTTTGTGTTGAATTGTTTGTTTGTGTATTGTGTATCTGACACGAAAGTGGGAAACTTGTACGTCATTTCTATAAGGGAAAAGGGGGTAGGCAGGGGGGGGGGGGGAGTGGCAGCGGTGCCTGAAATCTGTAACTCCAGTGGCCACGGGGAAACAGACTAGTGGTCGTTACTCTGGAGTGCCCCTGTATACGCTCATCGTAGTTAGATACACTAATAGGTCTCATCGCTAAATTTTACAGAAACTTTTTTTTAATCAAGTAATGGAAACTCCTGATTGGAATATCAACAATTAAGGAGAAGACAGGTTGCTACTCACGGCAAAGATGTACGTTGAGCAGTAGACAGGCATAACGAAAACACACTTTCACATTAGCTTTCGGCCAAAGCCTTCTTCTGAAAAGTAAACACACATACCTTCATTCACACAAGCAAGCACACCTCACGCACTCATGACTGCCATCTCCGGCAGCTCGGTAATGTGTGCGTGAGGTGTTCTGGCCTGTGTGAATTAACGTGTACGTATTTCCTTTTCTGAAAAAGTCTTTGGCCGAAAGCTAATGTGTAAGGCCTTTCCGTTGTGCGTGTCTGCAATTCAACGTGTTATCTTTGCTGTGGGTATCAATCTACCTTTTCTTGGTATTGTTGTTTTTATAAACAAATGCATTCTACGAAAAAAATGGCACATTTACACACATACAAGCTGGAGGAAGCTGATAGCACGCCGTATCGTATACGATGCCACTACGATAGAAGTGTATGAGGTTCTATAACGTCCCTTACATGATAAACGCAGGCCGGTGCGGCCGTGCGGTTCTAGGCGCTTCAGTCTGGAACCGCGTGACCGCTACGGTCGCAGGTTCGAATCCTGCCTCGGGCATGGATGTGTGTGCTTTCCTTAGGTTAGTTAGGTTTAAGTAGTTCTAAGTTCTAGGGGACTGATGACCACAGATGTTAAGTCCCATAGTGCTCTGAGCCATCTGAACCATTTTTATTTGAACATGATAAACGGGATGATATTTTGATTACTGTTGTATCTTATGTGAGTGAGAATAGAGCAGAATTACTGGAAACAGGGAACAAGTGAAGGACGACACCACTAAGGCACAAAAACTTTAACAGCAAGATCTCAATTGTGAATTGCGGTCAATCTTCTTTTTCGAACTATGAACTCTGACTCTTCGATACTGTTCGTCAAAGAATCGAGAAAAACAGGACGTACAGTAACCACAAACACTCGTTAGGATGAAATACTTATCGAGTCCATTCTTCCTTAAGAGGGTAAGAGTCTTCTACCAAAGACAAGTTTAGAAAAGTATCATAACAGTCTACGAATAAATGATTCTTATCGATCTGAAGAGCTCTCGAAAACTTTTCCGTCTCTATTGATTTTACTGTCGACGCGACTTTAAACCCCATTTTCCTTTTCTTATTTCTTCTAAAGCCTTTTTTTTTTAACACTTTGCAATCGAACAAGTAGTAGCCTCTACGTAGGTTGCACTTTCCACCAAACAGATAAACATAAACACAAATAAAACGCAGTCACTTCCTAACACCATGTTAACATTTTTACAGAGGTCAATGTTTGATATGAAACTTTCTTACTTCACACTGTCACTTTCACGAATATTCCTTCGAATCTACTACAGACGCGAAAGGAACCGGATGTAATGGCGAAATAATGCGATACAGTTGCTGAAATTTATTTTCTCCCGCGATTGCCGTTACTCTGTCTGATCTCAAAATATCGTGGCCAAGAAGTCGTATCAAACAGAGCACTATTGTTATACGACGCGAGAGGAGAGCAGACGCCCTCTTTACGACTGTTTTGAGAGAAAATGGACACAGCTAGGATGCTGGGGGCTGGCTGTTTGTATATTCTCCGGCGGCACGAAGGCGTCGCTGCGAATGCCGTTGTTGCTCGTAACCACTCTCAAGGACATCCGGCCCAACCTAGGTATGCCACCAGGCTCCTCGACACCGGCCCCAACAAGGACTCGCACACCTTTAAAATCTGTATCGGCAAACGTGGTTCCCACTGGGATCAATCAGCCGTAGCCAGTATCCGAGACGGAATGTTAATTCGTTTATACAGACAACTAATACAACTCGCGTCACTACTCTTTGTAACTATATGCATAGTTCGCGAAGCATCCTGAAAAGTCTTCATAATTGTAGTGTTAACAAAAAACCAAAAACTACGTTCCCTTTTTGCTCTTTAGCAAAAAATCATTACACTGAACTCCTATCACTTTCCAATTTCTTCTGTCCTCCTCAGTCTCTTTGTTTTTAATACTCATGTGTGTCTACATCAGGCTTGCCGGTTGCTTTCCCTTGTCGTAAGTAATTAATGAGTCCTGACATCCTATTTTACCTTATAGTAATTGTTTTTACAACTTCATTCACACCTTGTCTTCTAATGTTCTTCCTTTTGTTTTTGCTTGTCACATTTCCGTAGCAAGTCGTTTCATACATTACCGCATGTGTCTCAGACCCATCGCTGTGGCGCAATGTTTAAGAGAGTGGACTCGCTTTCAGGATGAGCGCGTTTAACACCAGCGTCCAACCGTCCAGGTTTAGCCTGGAGTTTCCGTTGTGTTCCTAAATTGACATAAGGCAATATTCTTCCTTATTCTTGTCCTACCAGGGCTTGTTCTCAGAATCTCTTGACTTCGTCGTAAATGGGACATTAACCTTTATTCTTCCTCCCTGCTTTCCTTCGTTCCTTCATTCTTTCCTTCTTTTATGTTTATGAGAGACTTTTCCCTTTTGCTCCTTTCCTCTACCAGTAGTTTACTTAAAACTACTGCAACCAATGCTTACAAAGGTCGTGCTGTTTTCACAGAATGAAAGGGCAAACTGTGACTCACAAAGTTAACCCATACAGTGATTCCTTCTCCAACCCATTAGTATCACTGGTGGAGCTGTGTCTGTGTTTTTTTGCCGGATATGTTCAACAGAATGTCCGTCAGCTACATTACATTTTTCAAGCAACGATCTTTGAATAGCCGGCCGGTGTGGCCGAGCGGTTCTAGGCGCTTCAGTCTGGAACTGCGCGACCGCTACGGTCGCAGGTTCGAATCCTGCCTCGGGCGTGGATGTGTGTGATATCCTTAGGTTAGTTAGGTTTAAGTAGCTCTAACTTCTAGGGGACTGATGACGTCAGATGTTAAGTCCCATAGTCCTCAGAGCCATTTGAACCATTTTTTTGATCTTTGGATACTGCGTGGTATTTGCGACTTATTTAATGTTCATAAAACCTGTTGTAACCCATTCCAGGTGACCCTGATTCATTCTTCCCGTGGTTTCCCTAAATCACTAGAAGCAAATACCACAATAATTCCATCCCCTACATTTCCATAAATGCTCTAGTGCTCCGTCTCTGCAGGTTTGGTGGGCTACAGGAATTTGAACTATTACTTTTACCCTTTCTTTAGCAGTTAACTAAAAAGGTGTGGAAACTTGCTCCAGAATCGTATCATGCCTCTGAAGCGTACCAGATGTCGCCGTTAAGTCAACTAGACGTCTCGAAATGAGTGTCCTTGAGCGGACTAACTGCCCTGTGGAAAGTCTGACAGGAAAGTCTCCACACTTTATCAATCTATTGATTTGGCACTTCTGCGTCCATAATAAGCTGCTATGTAGGAAGACTGCAGTGGGTGCTAAGACACGTAGTATTATTGTAATTGGTCGTTAGAGTTCTCTTATTAGCTAACTCGTCATGTTAAAGAACCGGATGGTTCTAATTAAAGTGCAGCTAGCTACTCACGGAGGTCCAGGGTGGGCTGTGATTAGTGCACGGCAGCGAAACTTGTTAGATGTAATAATGCGTTAGTGCGAAACCGATTTAAACTGCAAAAAGTTTAGTTCTAATTTTGCAGACCAGATGCAGACCTGTACACTGTTTGTATGACAGAATGATAGGCACACTGTCATTTGTCAAGCCATAACGTAAGTGAACAGTATGGCTATCGAGAAGAGAGAGTGCACTGTTAGTGAAACTGCTTTATATGAACGACAGCAATTTCAGTGCTGCACTGAGAGAGTATCGCCGAATGAAATGTCTGACGAGATGTACGATGTCATTAAATGGTTCAAAGAAGATGCTAATGAAATTCGAAAACACGGGTGAGCTTGGTGCGGCACCTGGAAGAGGAAGGCGTCCCATCCCCATGGAAGATACTGACGAGGTTTCTGTTGCTGTAACTGACCCTGCAGCACGTGCCCCGGCAAGTGCTAATGCTAGTGTCACGAGACTTCTACATCTTATGGTCAACAGTTTTGCGGTCTATTTTTCACTATAATAAATGTCGTGTGACTAGGGCCTCCCATCGGGTAGACCGTTCGCCAGGTGCAAGTCTTTCAATTTCATGCCACTTCGGCAACTTCGCGTCGATGGGGATGAAATGATGATGATTAGGACAACACAACACCCAATCCCCGAGCGAACAAAATCTCCGACTCCGCCAGGAATCGAATCCGGGCCCTTGGGATTGATATTCTATCGCGCTGACCACTTAGCTGCCGGGGGCGGACTATTTTTCACTGCTTCCCTACAAGATCCAGAAGGTACAGCAATTAAAACTTCATGATTCGCAGCAACGTTCTGAATTCGCTCCTCGGTGTCTGGCACGGATAGAAATTGATGATATGTGACCAAAAAATATTCTATGGAGAGATGAGGCACATTTTACTCTACGGGATGGAGTGAATATACAGAATTGCCGAATTTGGGGTATTGTTAAACGCTGTTGTGCACGAAGAGCCATCGCCCTCGCCGTATGTGACTGTGTGGTGTGGATTCACAAGCATCTTTATTCTCGGTTCGTTCTTGTTTGAAGAGAATGTATCCCAGAGGAGCTCTCAGGTGTACCGTGACGTCTGCACGTTATCGAGACCTCCTTGTACAGCACGCGATGTCGCTCGCCCAGTGAAAAGTCTGCTTAACGCAACTTTTACGATTATGTTATCCGCAGTTGTTTTACCGATGCTTGGACTGCAAGATCACCTAATCTGAATCCATGTGTCTCTTCGCTCTGGGGATTCCTAAAAGAGCGCATTTACCACGTACACGTTCAGTCTCCACGTGAGCAGAAGGCCAACAGGAACATGTTGCTGCGATCAACTGTTGAACACGTTATTTCACAGATGCAGCATCTGGTCGACGCCCCGTGTTGAACAAACTGTGTAAGCTGCGGTTAATAATAAAATTAACATTATGCCTTTCTCACTGCTTTGACGTTTCTAATCCATTACATAAGGAAACATTTCTCTAAGTCTTTCTTGAATTCACAGCTGCAGATTTGCACCTGGTGGCCAAAATTGGAACTAATTTTTCCATTGTAAATAGGTTCTGCATTAACGTATTAGAATATCTTCAAAGCTTCGCTGCCATACGATAATTACAGCCCACACAGGATCTCAGTCAGTAACTGCACTTTAATTACAACCACTCGGCACTCGCCGAGAGGGGACCAGTGACATGCCGATGACCACAAGAACTCCCCTGAGACTTAGATTTCAACTAAGAATATCTTTATTTACTTACTTTCTATACAGTATAGCACCTCTAGTTACAACTACACAAAATAAGTGTTGATATGTTATTTCCTCGGCTAATTATTTCGCTGTCTCATTCGGCTGTTTCTCTCCACACTTGCATTTCTTACTCTCCCATGTTAAGAAGGTTTTCGCTCCATTTAATTTTGGCTTATTAGACAGTCCTCTACAATATGCGACGACGTCTGGGTCTTTCCACATTCGTTTAGTACGTCTTCTCTTAGCCGTCATAGGATGGTCATCAACTGTGACGCATGCGCTGTTGGAGCATTGATGCGTGGGAACGCGTAGACGCTTGTGAGCATTAGCAATTCCAGTCACACCTCTTGGCTTTTTGCATCTAAAGGAAGCAATAAAATTCACTCGAGGGGAGAGACAGCAAACGTTCAGTGAGTACCAAAAGAAAATCGTCGACACGTTGAATAAATCAGTAACTGGGCCAGTCCCTTCTCACCATTGTGAAAGCAAAACGATATCTCACAGATGTACTTATTTTAAAAAAAGAAATAATTTTAATTGAAAACGAATAGAAATCGAATTAAAATTTTGGAACACTGAATGTATGAAATAAGTAAGAGAATCAAACGTGTCGCTGTGAATGTCGAATTGCAAACTAAGAGATACCGAACAGGTAAACATCCGCCTCATATGACATTTGAGCTGAGAGATACATAAAAACATGTGATAAATTAGACATGCGTAACGCGATAAATGGGTGTTTAAACAGCAATGCAGAAACTTCATTAATAGAAAGTCGTAACTACAGCAAACCTCTTGTACGGTTTTTTTCACGAAACGGTGGCGTAAATTCTCGCACACTGTACTAGTATCCCAGTGTCATAACCATCTGACAAAATTTATCTTCCAATATTCTCAAATGATTAACTGATTTCTCAGGATGGCAATGTAAATTGCATGGAGAAACAAATATAGAAAGGTAGATGTTCAAAAATACAATTTTTTTACGTGGCATCTGAATCTTCGGAAGACGTTACACATTGTTATTTTTACTGAAATATCGTCTCTGAACTAAAGTCTATAACCAGACAAATCCGATAGCGATGCTACGCTCAAGAAAATGATTGATGCATGTTATGACTCACTATGAAGACTGTTAAATCTGGCTCCAACATGGAAACTTTCAGTCGAAAAGACAAAACACAAGCGCCTGAACACTACTAAAACGTTTTTGGCAATATTGCTGGCGAAAAGCAGTTTGCTGAAGCGAAAGTGCGTGCTCCAAATGGAGAACGACGAAGGAATTATGGGTGATCAGGGAGTATTTTGCACTCAACACGAGGAGAATTAGAGAGGGACAATTAGTAGATTTTAAAGTTTTATCCTCATCATTTTCAAGAAGTCTTTCGTGGCGTAACAGACGTAATTATTGTAGCCTTTACAGTATCCTATCCACATTAGCGTAGAGGCAGCAGGGCTACTTCGTGAGCTTGAGAAGTGGCTCTGCAAGTTCTTAATGACGAAAACCAAAATATTTTTCCCGTACGCTGTGTGACAGGAGGACGGCGAGGAATCTGTTAATAACTGATGCAGATTTGGCTAGCTAAAACACACGAAATAATAAAATTAACTTTCCCGAAAATATGATCCATATACAAATTCTAGAATTAATTTCTGAAGGAAAATAGAAGTGTGTATATATCAGCAGGGATTTGATCAGTCTTTGAAAATGCCGTTGGGAGCATTGTCGTTAGAGTTATTGCTGTGTGTGTCTCAAAGTCAGCTTGCGACGTCTTTCCAAGATGAGATAGTTTAATTTCATTTCCCATTCAAGTAAACAATTTGTAAATAAACGAAATAATGTAAGACACATAGATATAAGTGTTCTACGTGAACTATTACCTTTAAAGATATGGTGAGAGAATACGACAAACCAGTAACGTGATATAGCCACACAGGAAATATCAGAACCGCAATACTGTAAAACCGTACGTTGTCGGCAGTATAAATATATTACGGAATTCAGTTTTGGACGTGAAATGAGGAGTGGTACCAGTTTTCAAGGCAGACTAGTGCTTCATTAACAAGTCTGATAATTTTGTCCATTCCACACCGTGCGCTGCACTAGAATAGCTGGCTTTTTAAGGTTCCATAAGATGTCTCGCTAGAATCAAGTCACCATGTGATCAAATTCATTATCGCGTACAGCAAGAAAAACTTCGTTGCACGATTAAGTCCCAACAACGGCAGCGAAATGAATTAGTAGCAGTTATGTAGAGATTTCTGAGCGCAGAACAGATTCCACTGGTAGCCACAGAGGCCAATAATTTAAACAGTGTTTCCAGCATAAGTACCCACACATCTCAATTTTCTTCTCTGCACCTGAAATGAAACACATCAAGTTTGTCCCTATCCCTGTGAGACCTATTAACGAAAACGAATCATACCTGACGGACAATTATTTTCAAGATATGGTAAAAATCAAATGGTTAGAGAGCTAACGGCTGTGAATGAAAGCAACGATTTCCTACTGGTAAACTGGTTCCGTAGACGCGGCAGTAAGACTCGAAATTTGTCCAGGGTCGCCCACCTAAGCTTCCCCAACTCACCTCCGTCAGGTTGTGAATTTTATCCACACATTCTAACACACTTCGATCCCTCCACATCAAAAAAATTCACTTAGTGTTGCGATCTCCATTCTGAAGGTTTTAATTTACTGCAGAAAGGAAAGTCAATTTCACGTTATCCCATTACCAGTTCAGATCTCGACATAAGTTTCCCATATAGGTTCTCTACAGTTTTGTAATCCAATTCATTCAAGTAGCATAATGGTTCTTTCCACAATCGCCCCTAATTTAGTTCCTCTTTCTTTTCTAACTAAACAAATTCTCCATTTCAAAAACTTCTGCTGGCGAAATGTCAAAACAGCGGCTCAGATTTTCGTCAAAAAGTCAGAAAATTCACTGTAAATGAATTTCCTATGCTCAAAATTGGAAACAGTAAACAAAATAATCGTTGGAGTAACCAGATGTCATAAGAATGTCGTACATGTGTCATACCCATAAGGAAAAAGCCACTGTGCGACAACCGTGGATGCCCTAAAATTCAAAATTCTCGTGTACAGAGTTCCAGATATTTACTGGTTATATGAGCCCCAACCACTGCAGTGGTAAAGAGGACATAGTAACATTAAACGTTGCCGCAACAGTGATAGCATTAGAGACAGACAACTAGCAAGATCGGAGACGGATAGTGGACTGCAGCGGCAAGTGCAGCCACAGAAAACATATATCAGGATGGCTGAAGGAGAATTAGAAGCTCGCTCCTCCTGGATGCGATTCCGGTACCTTGACAATTGCTCTACCCCTCTCGGCGGCAGGCGGCAACTAATTGATAGCGTTCTGGAATGGGCAGTTAGTCGGTGACAGAGATGTGGTGCAGAAAGCTTGTTCGACCGATACTAGGATACTACTCGAGTGTTAGGAAATCAATCAAGATGAGATTAATGGAGAATGTCTTTTATATAGAAGAGCAGCGTGAATGATGTAGGTTATCTGACTCGAGGGAAATTTTTCTACAATATCTGGAAAAATTTAACTGGGAGGCGCTGAATAGGGCACTTATCATCTCACAAAAAAAATTTCAATTTGATTTTCAAATCCTACATCCTACGATCTCCTATGCTTCTCTCGTAGATATTACGAATGTTAACGTACATTAATTATAGCTCTCACTGAATCATGTGTGAGAATAGCACAGCAATGTGTGTTTTCTAAATGCAACATACGAAATTATGAAATGTGACATTCCTTTATTTTTCATGACTTTCGAAAGAAATATGTGCTGTTCAAAGCTGCATTTTTTTTCAAGCGGAAAATTCGAACTCAACTTGTGAAGTTCTAAAAATTTTCAAGGTACCGAACACAGGCTTCAACCTAACTACTGTGCTGCTGATTTCTCCAAGACTGAAACAGGAGTAATCAGGGAAACATTTGCCTTGTCAACAGTTTACCTATGTTCATTTCATCGGGAGCAGGCTAGGCAACGATGTTTCAGGAAGGGGGAATTTAACTGTAGCAAGTGGCAGTGGATCAGTTCTGAGCCTGTAGCGATATACCTGAATGTCAGACAGCTGAAAGTTTTGTTGAATGTCAGAGATGGAATTCCTGTATCACCGATGTAGAAGACTGGCAACGTTAGATCCCACAGGGCTCTGTGCTTGGTCTCCGACTTCCCTCGTGCAGTCCCTGAATGAAACGGGATAACGTCTTAATACACTGCACAATAACGAAGTAACCTCTGCAGCCGAAATGACAATGATCTTTAAAGTACAACTGCAGAAGAATAGCAAGACGCCGAAAGAAAGTGTCGTTAATTTTTAATAAGACTTTATCGTATTGTTAAAAAACGTACAAAATGAGAAACGAAAACAATGAAGATTTCGTATTCCGGCTAGTTACCATTAAATTCCCTGCATCTGTCAGGGAATAATAAAATGGCCGACTCAACAAGCAGCTTCCATTACGGATAGCAACGGTTACATGTTTTCCGTTGTGTGACGATCTGATATCCGCAAGATTTCTAAATGAGTCCGCGGCCTAGGATAGAACCTAAAGAGCTGACATAGCTCGCACGCGCCCCGTCTGCACACTGCGCGACAGTCGCAAGCTCTGCACGGAGCGAAGGCGGTGACAACCACGGTCTGAAATAGACCGCTCCCAAGATACATTCCTAGACACTCTCCTTGAGAACGGGGCTCTACTTGGCTTGCGCTGAGCCTCTCTTACTATCGCAGAATGCGTCTGACGTATGCATGGAATACAGTCTGCCCCAAGCAGATACGTTGCTTCGCATAACTGAGAATGGATGCGATATCACCACTCTTTTCTGTACATGTGAAAGTATCCGAATGAAGCTAGAAGTATCGCACAGATTAATACGTACGACGTATCCACTTGTTTTCACCACTGAAACTACGGCAGTTTTCTTTATTTTTCCCATCTGTTCTACGATAAAAATTCCTCGAGTTTCTTAGTAAATTTATCACTTACATTAACTTTCGACCATAACGCAGTAGTTTTTGTAAGCGATTAGTCAGGTCTTTTGATGATCGGAAGATCTAAAGTACGTTGTTGAAGTCTGGGCTGTTTTTCAACACCGTTATCAGACGATGCTATCAGTATTAAATTGGCAACACAGCCAGTTTCACCTTTTGTTCGTACGTGTGTAGTTAAAGAAGGTGAGAAGTTTAAGTATTACATGTCGTCGAAGTCATTGAAATCAGAGCAAAGGCTGAATTACAGGAAGACAACGTGAGGACGTTCAAATGGCTCTGAGTACTATGGGACTTAACATCTGAGGTCATCAGTCCCCTAGAACTTAGACCTACTTAAACCTAACTAACCTAAGGACATCACACACATCCATACCCGAGGCACGATTCGAACCTGCTACCGTAGTAGTCGCGCGGTTCCGGACTGAAGCGCCTAGAACCACTCGGCCACAGAGGCCGGCAACGTGAGGACGTTTCAGTATCTTGTTGAGGGAAGCATCCCAGAATTTTCCTGCAGATATGCAGCGATAGTGCATAAAGCCTGTTGATTGACGGGAGAAGGTTATTTAAACCAGGCACCTTCAGAATCCTAGTTCAGTGTCTTCGTCATTGCAATATCAGCCTCTGAGTGCATTTTTCTCATGGTACAGTTAATTTGTTTACTTAAGACAGACCCTCTGTCCGTAGTGCAATACGAATGCTTATGTCTTCCGTCTCTAATGAGGTCAAAAAAATGGTTCAAATGGCTCTGAGCACTATGGGACTTAACATCTGAGGTCATCAGTCCCCTAGAACTTAGAACTGCTTAAACCTAACTAACCTAAGGACATCACACACATCCATGCCCGAGGCAGGATTCGAACCTGCGACCGTAGCGGTCGCGCGGTTCCCGACTGACGCGCCTAGAACCGCTTGGCCACACGAACCGGCCTAATGAGGTCAGTGATGATGGAACATTAAGACTTAACAAGCAAAATAGGATACGACTCATGCATTACATGGCTCTTTTCTTGACTCTGCGCACGCACCTTAGCTGGAATTCATCATTAAAATCTACTCCGAGCCTCCAAGTGTGACTTTCATTCACAACCAACACTGCTTGTCCGACGCCGCGTCGCGTTCATAATATGTTACGAAACCGACAGCGCCGGGGTTACCACGACATCACGTTTTAAATGCAACGGGTGACAGCATTTGGTGGCTCTCCTGTGCAACAAGAATAGGCTGCGTTTTCGTTCTGATTGCGATGTATGGGAGCAATTAGAGCGTTACAAATGTCGGAGAACGTATTGTTGGGCAAGTCTGTGTAATATACGGCAGGTCGTTACGTCTACAACTTTTCTGCTCGTTGCTCGGTCCGCGCCTTGAAAGTGCGTCTGAGCAACGCTGCGGAGGTATAAATTGCGCAGGTATAACTGTGTATGCGCCTAAGAGAGCTTCAAGGCCGTCTGCGCACGCTGCCATTTAATTATCCGTCTGGACGTAGGTGTCTCGGCGCACAGTCCACTCGCTCTTTCGGCTATGTATTGTCCTTTGCAGGCTGTTCACCAAACTCAAATTGTACGTGCCTCTGGGTTGAGTTTACTTGTTAATAAATTATTTTGTTGCTCTCACACTGGACACAAATCGAGTCGTATCTGATTCGAATCTCGGACTGGTGACCTTTCATCTCTGACAAGCATTACTCCGCATATGAAATACGTAAGGAATCAAAGAAGGGATGTTTCTTGGGACCTTTGATCTACATTGTACATTTTGTCTCTGAAAAAGTCTGCACAACACCCTTACAAAAGAAATGAAACACTTTTTCTTGACTACACCATTGCGCATATTAAGCTCAACCCGTATTTGCCCGCTGTTCATAATTACTTATTAATAAATATTTTTGGCCACCGAGAAGTGAGTAGTGTAACTTCTGATTTATGTCCGGGCAGATATACTTTAGCAACCAATTTCACAGTCTACTTCATACGCAAAGATTATTTTATAAATCGTGAGTTTTTTAGTTCCAAGAGCACATAGTTGCAAATTTCTTTCATCGATTTCGCACCTTTCATCTCTGGGAAGATCTCTTCTGTCTCTCACCGACGGTAAAAAACACACAGTGATTTCATCTGCACTTCGAACAGCACGCTGCTACACCGGAATATGAACCGAACTCAGTGCTATACTGGCCTCCAGGTCGTATTAATGTATTCAAAAACATTTTCCGGTGTTCTGACACATGGGATGTGGATAGTACTGTCTGATTCGTGTCCTAGACAGGCGTGTGTACAGTGACCTACATCGCAGTTTACATATGTGGTAAAGACCGCTCCGTGCAGTTAGTATTCACAAAGAATCGTGAGTCACATGGCTATATAAGTGATTGGAAACAGATATCTATCACTTATCTTTTAAATAATACAAATTACCTCTCCACTAAACGGCGATTTCAGTTGTGCTCTAGACAGCTTACACGGAAGATGTTGCTATGGTGCCCAACAAGTTCAACCCTACACATTGTGATTTCCTAGCAATCTACGAGATTCGTTTAAGTCTATTGAGCTAATTTCTTTCCTTGCACTTGTATACTGAGCCAAATATCAAAAGATGCAACAAGCAGAAATAGAATTTGCACAGATAAACTCGTGTTCCATAAGATTTTGAACGGATTATGTGACATTTAAATACCTAATCCTCACCTAGAATAGTCCCAACTATATATTGCTGGTATAACTTAAACGAAAATTAATGAAATAGAGAATATGAAACTAATCAGTCTGCAGGTAAGAAACGTGTCACCAGCTAATATGCTCGACTAGAGCAGTAACGTACCATTTCATCAAAAAGATCACTAGAAGACAATAGTGCGTCACTTAATTTATTCTATATATATATTTATTTTTGTTTTCTACGTCTAGTTCCGCAGGAGCAAACTGAAGAACAAGTCTGTATCCTGAAGGAACGAATCAATTAAATTAGCACCAGAAAATTTAATAATAAAAAAATAAAATCTACACTAATCAATGCAGACGAGAAGTAGCATAATCAACAATGTAACACAGGAATTTGCTTAATATTTTTTCAAGAACTTCCAGAAAGAATGGAAGAAATGAACAACAAATAAATTCTTCAGTTTAGACTTCAAAGTGCAAGGATTACTGCCAAGATTTTTTATTCTTGTGCCAGCTTATTGATAATCGATGCTGCTGAATACGTTACGCCTTTCTGCACGAAAGTCAAAGAGGTGTGATCCATATATAAATTGGACCTGTGTCTTGTATTAACTGAGTGAAGGCCTCTAATTCTTGGGAATAAGCTCATACTGTTACCAACAAAAGCCATACAAAATATGTATTGAGAGGCCAGTGTGTCAGTATTCCCAGGCTCCTGCATAGTGGTCTACAACAGATTCACGAACTCACACCACAGATTGCTCGAACTGCCCGTTCCTGAGACAAAAATACACTTTGTGAATGCGACGAGTCCCCGTAATAGAATGCTGTATATGATAAGTGAAAGAAAATAAACAAAGTAGATTATTTTCGTGTTGGATTATCGCTTATTACAGATACTGTTATAATGGTAAATATACAGGGGTCGGCCAAAGATATGGAAATACCAAAACACAACACATTATCATGTCCAATGTGGTGTACGAAACCCGTTGGTATTGAAAGCAGTTCCCAGTCGCCTCGAAATGCATAAATACAGGACCTATATGGCTTTCAAGGGAATCTTTAATCATTCTTCCTGCAAAGTAGCAACGATCTCAGGGTGATGGAGGTAGATAGCGACCACGCACCCTTCTCTCCAAAGTAGACCACAAAGGCTCCTTAATATTGAGATCTGGTGACTTTAGTGGCCAGGGTAGATGCGACATTTCACCTTCGTGCTCACAAAGCCAGCCCTGTACGATGCCAGCTGTATTAAGAGCGGCCCAGTCGTTTTGGAACACAGCGTCACCATTGGGGAACAAACATTGTACCATGGGATGGACCAGATTCACCAAAACGTCCACATAATCATTGGCAGTAATGCGACCTTGCAGAGTAACTATGGGACCCATGGAACACCACGATACGGCTGCACAGTTCACCACCGAACCCTCGCCATGTTCCACTCATGCGATATAACCTCGGCCAGGAGTTGGAAACAGTGTGAAACAAACTCATCCGACCAAACCACTTTCTTCCACTGCTCCATAGTTCAGGTTTTATGGATTCAACACCACGTTATCCCGTTACGCGCATTTGCACCACTGATGAAAGCTTATGGAATTCCAACTCGCCGTGCAATTCCCTGTTCGTGGAGCTTCCTTCATGTTGCTTTGGTGTTGACAGGGTTCGTGAGTGTTATATTCAGTTCTGCAGAGACTTTTGCGGCTGTCGTTCTCTTATTTTTCATCACAAGCCTCTTCAATGACAACCTGTCACGATCACTCAACACACACTTTCATCCGCGTGGTGTCTTATTGGATAATTTTTCTCCGCTTCCATTGTACGCAGTATAGATCTTCTATACGATACCTCTTGAAACACCAAGCACTTCGGCTTCCTTCGTTGAGGAAGCATCCTTTATACCAGCACCAACAATTTGCCCACGTTCAAATTCACTTAGCTCTGACATAACGCACTCGTAACTTCACAGAACACCGTTCTGATCTCGACTGCTACTTGCAACGTATTGATGACATTGCACAGGTGGCGTTTTTGGTCAGACACAACGGCGCAACCCGCAGGCTTGGCTAGCCTTTGCATTTATGTCCAAGCATGAAATTCTCGCGGCGTTTTCTTATTTTTGTCCAACCCTTGTACCGGCACTAAGTTTTTGAATGTCTTATACATTAGAGTTACGAGAAGCTACATTCGTATTTAGGCGAATTGTTTTCGGTTTCTGGTTTTAATTCGTGAGTAACTTTATTTAATTGTTATTTTTTCAGGGATGGTCTAA
Source organism: Schistocerca cancellata (assembly GCF_023864275.1). Lineage (NCBI taxonomy): Eukaryota > Metazoa > Arthropoda > Insecta > Orthoptera > Acrididae > Schistocerca > Schistocerca cancellata. The sequence goes on along the minus strand of NC_064629.1, from coordinate 203,881,142 downwards.
CTCCCTGAGGTTACTCTTGCCTCCAGAGATTTGTTATGCAAACAGTCGAGCTAAACTAACTTAAGAATAACTTCTATCACACAGCTACATTCGACCTGTCATCAGATATTTCGATGCGTCTCCGTAATACGAGCTACAGATTTGGATCGCCAAAACGCGCGCTGTGTTACAATGTGTTTTACGATCACCATGCACTCGTAAATAATCGGCTTGGATGCACCATATCATAGCTATGCAATACCTTTTCTTTTATATGGTGGCGATCCCTCTTGATTTCTTGAGACATCGAAAGCGTCGAAAAGTCATTCTGATCTATGACAGCTTCATCGTCGCCCACAACATATGGAGATTGCTGGTTCCGAACCACTTACTTCCCGTTCGATGGCACCTTAGATATGCTCAATAGAATTGCAATCTTGTGGGGTGAAGGAGCTTCGGGGGGGGGGGGGGGGGATCAAACCTTTTTGTCATAAAGTACTCTCGGTACACACTTGACATGGTAGCTCTTGAAAGACCCAGAGCCTGCACGATTCCCGAGGTGGAATGCAATCATGATCTAGACTCGATCAAGTGCGCTGCTTTCGAGCGGCTTCCCATTCTGAGGCCGGTTGTCTTCATGCCGACAGTCCTTGCAAGGTCAGGCGACAAGCCATTAATGTGACATGCAGAACTACTCCATCCGCTGTAGCGAAAGATGTGCTTTCTTTCCCAGATACAATAAGTAACGCACTTTCTTACGGTAGAACATGGAACGTTATGGGTATACATGTCAGACTTTTAGGTAATCGTCCCCACGTGGAAACATCACACTTGAACGCATTTTCGAACAGTATATGAAAAGCCCATAATATGTTGTCTTAAGTCAGTATCTAATCAGTTCAACAGTGCTAGAATAACTGGCTATAATTTTATAGGTCGATGAGCAAATATAGCTTTTTTTAATCTTGTTAAGAGCTTTTTCCAACGTAACAGCAACCCTCAGAGAAATGGTGAACTTTGTCAGACTAAATGTGGATGCAAAGTCACCAACAAATTTTCTAGCATGTCTTAAATCGATCAAGTCCTGGTTAATTACTTTGCTGTCATTGCCTATTACTTAACCGGAGCAAGGAAAAAGTAAGGAACGCAAAGAAGTGTCCTCTAAAAATCGATCATCGTCTAAGGAGCGATAGAAACCATAGTTGCCAACATTGTCGCTAGGACTTGGAAGCGAAATTTTACCGGATTAATGCCAGTGTCAGATTTTTCCATTCGCCTTACGTAAACATAATGAGGGGAAGACAAGTAAAGTTACTCTAGTTGAACAGACTTAAGGACAGCTGCCTGTCAGCGACACAGCGAGAAGACGTACCTGAAGTAATGGACTCGTCTCCAGGAAGAGGGAGATTCAAAATCAGGCCGGCAGTGATTCAGATTTCTCACGGTTTCCCTGAATCATTCCCGATAAATTTCAGAATGATTCGTTAAAGGAGGCCACACGTCATTAATACTGAGTAAGCGAAAACACAAAAAACTTACACCGAACAAGAGTTTCATCGGCATTGTGAGTGCCAGAGCTCATAAATTCGGGATTTGCTTCGGATAGGCTTCTCAGCAACGGAATATGCCCTAAAATACACGGAGAAAGTTGTACATAATTGCAGTAAACGTAGTTTTCTCCACATTATTTAACTTTTTCAAATGTAACGCAGTAAATTCAGCAGCTGGTACACATTTTCATTTCAAAATGAGAAATATTCCATAGCTATAATGTGAACTCCATGTAGTCAAACCAGCATAGGACGATGAATCCTCATTCTCTGCCATACATTTTGCATTACTGGTGGACATATTTGCAATTGAAGGAGGCGTTTACTTATAGCTATACCGTCTCACAGAACAAATGCTGAAAAAAAGGGATAGTAAATATCGCGTCCAGTAAATTAGACGACTAAGTCCATGGTTTGGCATCGTGAAAAAAAGAACATCGATTTTCCTGTGACTTTTCGCTAGTTAAAGCTGTATGTATATGTGGTGTCCGTTCGGACATGTCCAGAGGCACTACATCCGTAGTGTGTGGTTGAGAATTTGGTTCTATTAGGAGGCGCGCTAGAGCAGTCGGTGCCGATGATGTGATCACTGCGTCTACATGGCATAGTGAATAGCGTATCCGCCGAAAAAGCAGGAGATCTGGGTTCGGATCCCAGTCTGGCACAAAATGTTAACTTCCCCATTGATACAAATCAATGCCCGCTGGCAACTAATGTGTTTAATTCCTTTGTGTCTTAAATTTCTATGTATTAAACGCCATCTGCATTAACGCTGAGGTGCTTTGCGTTCCTGTGGTCAAACAGTGCTGAAAAAGAAATATTTTGTGCCTTTCTGTTGCAAGAAGTGTAACATTCGTTGAAATATTGCACATGTAAAGTACACACTAAATAAACAAAATTTGTTATATTCATATAATTCCGTTATAAACTACACAACACTGGAACTCCTGTCTTAGTCAACATTTTCACACAGTGAAGAGTCTCCTCGGAATAATATTGCTTATTTGGTCGTAGGGGCAAGAATCACCAAATGATAGGGCAAACACATGAAGTGAAAATCGCTGCTACACCAAAAAACTTAACATCTATTTCAGAGGGGAATTTGGTGCTAAATAAATTATCTTGGCAAGGAATTGTCTATAGTGTTAGGTGAGCTATGTTCTCATACGAAAAAATTCCCGGTTTATGTTGTATCTCTTATAGATTAAATTTCTTAAAAATCATTCGCACACAAACACAGCAAAATGGCTCTGAGCACTATGGGACTTAACTTCTGAAGTCATCAGTCGCCTAGAACTTAGAACTACTTAAACCTAACTAACCTAAGGACATCACACACATCCATGCTCGAGGCAGGTTTCGAACCTGAGACCATAGCGGTCGCGCGGTTCCAGACATTAGCGCATAGAACCGCTCGGTCACTCCGGCTGGCCACAGCAAAAGAAAGTGTGATGGTCATAGCGGTAAATCAAGAAGTCAGATTTTCTCCACAATCGGAACCTCCCTAGAAGCTGATTAACCAGAAGAAACTGGAAGTTGTTACGGAGATCATGCGAAGTTACCCACTACCTCATACGCTTCTGACCACGACGCGAGTTGAGAAAAAAACAATGTCACCTCGCAATAACTCTTTATCAGGTTTTAGAACTGATAGAGGAAATGAAACAATATGCATCTGTATCTGACGAAAACCTCATCGACATCTGGAGGAGGAGGTACGAAGTGATAAGTATTGCTTTGATATGAAGACCAAACTCCCTAACGTTGTAGTTACGCTCATATAGAGATGTTGCTTAAACAACGTTCCATGCACATAAGTGCAGAAGTAATAGCACCGTGTCAGTGGATATCTAAATGGTTCAACGAGGAGAGGAGTTTCATGAATTATCGATATAACTTCATACACGATGGTTAGATGAACTTCTTGTGTATAAGGGCGATTAATAACTTTCCGTTCAAAGGCCGTACAGTCCAGAATCGGTATCTCATGCAGGCAAAATCGCAGTGAGCGTTGAGGCAATAGTCCCACCGACGCACCGGGTTGAAGATAACCGTTTGGTAAAACATTGTGTCCTGTTGCGTGAACAAATCCGTAACTGTCTACTGCACATCCTCGTCCGACACGTATCTTCGACCCTACAAGGTCTTTCTTTAGGGGCCAAGGAGGTGATAATCGCACAGGGAGAGATCAGGACTACTGGGCGGGTGCTCGAGTGACTCCCATTTGTTGTTATCCTTCACGAATGGGGCTGGCCTCCCAGATCGACTGTCGTTTTGTATTGAATCGACAGCACGGAACTTTGCGCACCATTCCACAACGGTGGTATTCAACAGACATGTTTCTCCATACATATTCTTCATTCTCCGATGAATATCTATTGGTATTTGTGCTATGGCGGCCAAGAAACGAAAAAGAGCACACTGGTCCTATTTGGACGCATTAGTAAGAGGCCTACTCGGAAAGTAAGGTCCGATCGGTCGCGATGTGGAACCCACAGTGAAAATTAAAAATATTTTATTTGCAACAGTTAGCTCCACCTTCCAGCTACTTCTCTCAATAGTCGCCTCTCAGATTGCGACATCTGTCGTAGCATTGTACCAAATTTCCAATACCCTTGTCACAGTAGGCAGCCACCTGTGTTTTCTGCCGATTCTCTACGCTGATCCACAGCTTGTTGTCTGTGCCAGAATATTGTCTTCATAGCCAGCGGTTCACGTGAGCAGAGACGAAAATCAGAGGGACCCAAGTCCAGACTGTATGGTGGGTGATCAAACACTTCCCATCGAAAATGTTGCAGGAGCGTCCTTATAACCCCTGCACTGTGCGGCCGAGAACTGTCATGAGGAAGGAAATGCACGACAGTTATGTTGTGTGGGTTGCATGAAATAAGGCGAAATCTCTCTCAGGCACTCATACGTGGTGGGAGACACCATTTTCTAGCCGCGCTGGATTAGCCGAGCGGTCTGAGGCGCTGCAGTCATGGACTGTGCGGCTGGTCCCGGCGGAGATTCGAGTCCTCCTTCGGGCATGGGTGTGTGTGTTTGTCCTTAGGATAATTTAGGTTAAGTAGCGTGTAAGCTTAGGGACTGATGACCTTAGCAGTTAAGTCCCATAAGATTTCACACACATCTGAACATTTTTGAACTATTTTCTAGGCACCTTTACGTTCTGATTGCGCTCAGGACTGAAAAAAAACGATGTTACGCGATCGACGGTCATACTAGAGACACTGACCAACAGATCTATGGAAATATTCATCAGGAATACACTGTGTTTCTGTTTCGCGATGGATCGGATCTTATCTTCCGAATAGCCCTCGGAATAACGTCGCCATAGTCACGTTTCCGCATTTTCCGCACTCACTTTGTAAAGACACGAATATCACACCAATCCTTTGCCTAAACGTCGGTGCTTATATACCCGGGTCGCAGTCGCGCTATGTTGCATACATACTGCATCAACGTCCTCAAACGGAAACTTTTTGATCACCCCTCATATTATGTGAGGGCATATTGGTATAAATGGCACTTATCCATCCACACCACTCCAATGATTGTGGATTTAGAAAAATATCTTAAATAGATCTAACGGGTAAGAGAAAAATCTCACAAACAGTGATCTTTCACTAGTTGTAAGCATTGTGAACGAACTTCTTTGATGACCTCCAAAAATAAAGATCTTTGATGTAGAAATGGGAACAATGTAAGGTGAATAAACAGATGATTTTGCAGACAGCAACAGCATTGTATTCTTTTACCCAGAGAGCGCAATCATATACACAGACGAACAAAAATCGCAATATCAAGTATGAGAAGTACGAGATAAACGAAACTTGGTAGGCTGTTTCCACATCTGAAAGATGAAGTCTGTCCAAATTTCGCGCCAGACGCATAAGATTGGCGCGAGTAGCGCAACTGTGAGGATGTAAATAAGGTTTGCTTTAAATACGCGTTGTGACGGTCGTGGGTGTTAGTCGGGTCTTAGAGAAGACAAATAGGAAGAGAAGGACCACAACACACTTAACAAGAAACAGGAGGGAAAACTGCAAAGTGTCATGTTAAGATTCTAAAAACAATTGGGAAAGAAGAAAGCTGCATCGAAGATCCAGCGGTGTAAGCCTTTGAGATCGGACGTAGTGCGTTCATGCTGGTCAAGAATGAGTTTCAGACGACCAAGACGCCATTATCAGCAGCTCACAGAGTTCGAACCAAGTCGTGTAATCGGGCTACGAGGAGCTGGATGTTCCTTCTGTGATATTGTAGAAAGACTTGGCAGGAATGCAGCCAGTGTACATTAGTGTTGCCAGTGCTGATCGCAAGAAGACCGGGCTCCCGACGGCCATGTGGCACTACTGAGAGTGAAGGCCGTCGTGTTTGGCGCATGGCTGTGGCGCATCGCACTGCATCTACAGCAGCAATTCGAGCAGCAGTTGCCACCACGAATTGTTACAAATCAGTTACTTCAAGGACAGATCCTAGCGAGACGCCCTGTAGCGTGCGTTCTACTGACCGCAAACGACTGCCGTTTGCGACTTCAGTGAGAGCTCATTGGAGGGCGAGGTAGAGCTGGTTCTGCCTCGGTGCCAGTAATGGCCATGTGTTGGTTAGCAGGTGGTCAGACGAGCCCTTGCAAGCAACCTGTCTGCGAGCTAGACATACTGGACCTCCACCTGGAGTTATGGTCTGGGGTGCGAATTCGTATGGCAGCACGAGCACTCTCGTGGTTTTCTCACGCACCTTCAATCCAAATTTGTACGTCAGTCTGGTGATTCGACCTATTGTGCTGCCACTCACGAGCAGCATTACAGAGGGTGTTTTCCAATAGGATAACGCTCGCCCACACATCACTGTTGTAACGCAACATGTTCTACAGAATGTTGACATGTTTCCTTGGCCAGATGGATCACCAGATTTGTCTCTAATCGAACATATATGAGACATCATCGGACGACAACCCGAGAGTCATCCACAACCAGCATTAACCGCTCCTCTATCGACAGAATGCAACAGGCATGGAACTTCATCCCACAAGCTGACATCGAGCACCTGTACAACACAATACATGCACGTTTGCGGGCTTACATTCAAAATTCTGGCTGTTACACTGGTTATTCATGCACTAGCATTTCACATTTGTTATGGTTTTTCTCGCACTTACACTGTCCTGTAAACTTGCAATGTTAATCACTTAAATGTGTTACCTAGACAAATATTCTCCCAAAAACTCATTACTGTAAATTCTTTATTTCTTGGTGTTGCGATTTTATTTTCCATTAGTGTACTTACGTCGTCACAGATAACAGTTTTGAAACGAGACGCGCTGACGTGGAACTCTACTACCTCGTCAACTGTTGCGATACTATTCGTATCTGAGAAGCAGAACAAATTATTTAAAATTGGTCTGGCCGTGAAAGTGGAACTAAATCAGAAATTAAGCAAAAGAGCGAGACATTGTGACACTTGCGAAAGTAAGGGGCGCGACGCACGGGTACGCAGTGCCTCCGTACCGGTTCTCTCAGCTGACTCTTAAGGAGGCTGCCTCAGCGAGCCACGTTTTATAGTTCGACGGTCCACAGGGCGTTTCACAACACGAGCAGTCGCGGTTCATGGATGTTAAACAATCCTCCAAATAGGACTGACACTCTAACAAAGATTCGCTGATGAGCCAAAACATGATGGCCCTGTCCTCAGCGCGACACTGCATACGGCCAGGTACCGCTACCGACACGTGACACACTAAGAAAACTACACTGAGGGAAAAAAATCCCAACACCAAGAAATAATTAATGTAGAGTAATCAATTATCAGGAATACATTAGTCTAGGTAACATATTTAGCTGATTTACGTTGCAAGGTCGCAGGTAATGTAAGTGTGAATAAAAGGCATTGCAGTTGTGAAATGCTGCCGAATGTCAGTTTGTGGGACGGAGTTCCATGCCTGTTGTACTTGATCGGTCAATACAGCGACGGTTAATGCTGGTTGTGGATGACGCTTGAGTTGTCGTCCGATGATGCCCCATACGTGCAAGATTGGAGACAGATCTGGTGATAGACAGACCAAGGCAAACATGTCGACACTGTGTAGAACATGATGGGTAACAACAGAGGCTCGTGGGCTAGCGTTATCCTGTTGGTAGACACCCCCTGGAATACTATTAATGAATAGCAGCACAACAGGTCGTATCACCGACTGACGTATACATTTGCAGCCAGGGTGCAAGGGATAACCACGAGAGTGCTCCAGCTCTCATACGAAATCGCATCCCAGACCGAAACTCCGGCTATAGTTCCGCTTTGTCTAGACCGCAAACAGGTTGGTGGGCTCCTTCTCAGAAGCAATCGGCCATCGCTGACACCGAGGCAGAACCAGCTTTCATCAAAAAACACAACATACCTCTACCCTGCCCTCCAATGAGCTGGTTTGGGATCGGTGGAATGCACGTTACAGGGCGTCTGACTCGTAGCTGTCCGCGAAGTAACCGATTTGTAACGGTTCGTTGTGCACTGTGGTGCCAACTGCTGCTCGAATTGCTGCTGCAGACGCTGTATGATGGTCTACAGTCATAGGCCGAACACGGCGATCTTCCCTCTCGGTAGCGCCGCGTGGCCGTTCGGAACCTGGTCTTACTGCGACCATATCTTCCTGTAACCACGGCTGCCAGCAATAGTGTACAGTAGCTACATTTCTGCCAAATCTTTCTGCAACATCGCAGAATGAACATCCAGCTTCTCTTAGCTCTATTGCATGACCTCGTTCAAACTCAGTGAGCTGTTGGGCGTCTTAAAGGCACTTCTGACTAACATAAACTCACTACGTCCAAGCTCAAAGGTTAACGCGTTTGACCGTTACAGCACTTATTTAAATCAAACTTGATTTGCATCGCGTAATTTGATTTGACGTCATCTTTCAGACGTAGAAATGCGCTTACCAACTGTTGTCTCACGTAACTCCTTCTTAGTATTGAGATTTTTTTTCTGTCAGTGTATATAAGCCGAGGGGAGACGTATGAGGAATCTTTCTTACGGTGGTACTTGCCTCAAATCAGGAAATTCACTGATACAAGCGACTTTGACAAAGGGAGGATTGTTATGGTCCGATCCTTGAAAACGACCATCTCATCAACGCCGCAATTGCTCGGGTGTTCGTGTACTTCTGTCTTGAACATCTATGGAGAGCGGTTGAATAACGGTGAAACCACGAAAGGCGACAAGGTGTTGGACGTCGTGCCTCATCAGAGAAGGTTTAGTTCGGAGGCTTGACCGCTCTGTAAAGTACAATAGAGGCAGATCTGATGATAGAGTACAGCAGTGGTTCGGGCGTGTTTCAGAGGACACCGTTCGCTGCATACTGCTGGAGATGAGGATCCCCATCAGACGATCCCTATGTGTTCCCATGTTGACGTAACGTCATCGTCAATTACGACTGCAGTGGGCGAGGAGTCATAGCGACTGGATCCTTTCTGAATGGAGAAGTGTCGCTTGGTCTGGTGAATAACGTTTCTTGTTACAACAGGTCGATGGTCGTGTCCGGATACGTCGTCATTTAGGCAAAGTGCTCCTCGAAACACGTACCGTTTCACGAACTTAGTTTGGTGGGAGCAGAATTATGCTCTGGGGGACTTTCACCTGGGCTCTCATGGAACCTGTGATAGTAATCGAAGGCACCATGAAAGTTGTGGACTACGTGAAAATGATATTTGACCACTTCATGCTTGGTATCTTCCCCGACGGTGCCGGCATCCTCCAGCAAGATAACTGTCTGTGACTCAAGCCAAGAATTCTGCTTGCTGGTTTGACGAGCATGATGTGAACTCAGTTTGATGTGTGGCCCAGCAAATTCGTCTGACCTGACCCTAACGGAAAATATCTGGAACGCTATCGCACGCCATCTCCGTGTCCACAAACCACCGTCCCGTAATTCATGGAAACCGAGTGACCTTTGTGTAGACATCTGGTGCATATCTATGGAGTGAGCTAATCTACTGCGCATGGTCTCAAAATCAAACTGGTTAGTCACATGACTTTGGGGCGACGCTGCTTGTCTACAATTTGCAGTTATAGCGAAACTTGAATATTACACGTATTAGCCATGTTTTATATACGTTGCTGCACGTTTGGGTTTTAGTAACGGCTATGATTCAGTATTGTCGTTGCTACGGATGTAAGGAGGAGTATGTGAAAGCAGGACCAATTACTTTTCATAGGTATGTACAAAAAATGTATAATTGTAGGCATCATATTAGTATGAGGAACTTTGTATGGTTTATACGATGAAAACTATCAAGACACAGTATTATAAAGTCTTGCATTGTAGAGATAATTTCTACGATTTTATGGCTATGTGTTTACGAGATAAGTGCTGGATAAATTTGCAAGTGTGTTTGAGTAAACTGCCAGTCAGTGTATATATATTGGTGCTATGTTCATATGCAGATAAAATTTACACATGACAGTCTGATTAATTTCCTTACGTTTATGCTGGTTCTCAAACCACTGTGTATTTCTAACTACTTCTGCATGAGACAGCTTCCCATACAGTGTTACTGTAACGTAATCAATTAGAACAGATTCCACGATTTGATTCAGTGCAATAGAAAACCTAAAAAGAAGTTGACTGTCACTTCTTTTATTCCTACAAGATTCGAGCATGGGTCCTCGAATTGACGCGGCTTGAAAACCGAGAACGTTTTATTCATGTCTTCGAACAACTAGAACGTTATTGAGCATTAATGATTGCTCTTGGAGCAAAGAAGCATAGACGCATATTCCCTGTCATCATCGCAAATGTAATGCCGCAATGGTACAAACTTCTTTCAAAAATACTTCTTCCACATGTACCGTTGCGCAACGAATCGTCGCTTCAAGACAAGCCGAAGATGTTCCAACACCATACTGACTGTGGTTACTCAGATGTTGCTACCACTTTTAAAATCAGTTCATTACACCACAGTTGGATTCGAGCATGTAGTGGGATTCGTCAGATGTTTTGACTGACCATACGTCGCTACATATGAAATGGCTGCATGCTGTTAATGTAATTCGCTGTTGTTTATAATGGTATCAAAATGAGAAACCTAGTATTTTAATCAGAAAGAGTCTCACTGTAAAACTAAAATCTAAGTCATTTCGAATGACCTTCTTGCACAATTTAATTTTCCTTTCTCAAACTAAAAGCCACGCAACTCAGTTTACATACCATGGACAAAATGTCCTTCTAGCACAAAATCGCCTCCCACTCACGGAATATAGCGTTATTCGTACTATATAACTGGATGTGAGAACCTTCACATATAGTGGAATTTGCGTAGATGCCAATGACACCTGACGGACTGACATCGCTCGCCATCTAGGAAATTACTCTGTCATCAACATGTTGTTATTACTGCCCTGTTCCCAAAAATAAATGACCACCTTCACATTCCCAGCACACAGCTGAAGCTTTCCTTTAAATCTCATTAAATCTACATGGTATTTTCACTGTTCTAATATTGGACTGCATCACTGAAAGACAAAATATTCCTTACAGTCAAGCGATTAAAATCCATATCATATCTAACAATCGGGTGGGATTAAAACAACACTGAAATACAAATTTTTCTTTGTTTCCTCATTCACTTAACTGTCAGAACTCTATAGCAAAACTGAAAACTTAGCATGTTATACCGGTTTCAAATGATATATTTTGCACCTTCATTAAAAAAAAATTCAAGGGAAAGAGCCGCCAGAGTAACATTTTTATATTACTGTGAGCAACACATACACTATGTGATCAAAAGTATCCGGACACTCCCAAAAACATACGTTTTTCATATTAGGTGCATTGTGCTGCGACCTGCTGCCAGGTACTCCATATCAGCGACCTCAGTAGTCATTAGGCATTGTGAGAGAGCAGAATGGGGCACTCCGCGGAACTCACGGATTTCGAACGTGGTCAGGTGATTCGGTGTCATTTGTGTCATACGTCTATACGCGAGATTTCCACACTCCTAAACCTCCCTAGGTCCACTGTTTCTGATGTGACAGTGAAGTGGAAACGTGAAGGGACACGAACTGCACAAAAGCGTACGGGCCGACCTCGTCTGTTGACTGGCAGAGACCGCCAACAGCTGAAGAGGGTCGTCATTTGTAATAGGCAGAAATCTATCCAGAGCCCCACAGAGGAATTCCAACCTGCATCAGGATCCACTGCAAGTACTATGACAGTTAGGCGGAAGGTGAGAGAACTTGGATTTCATAGTCACTAACCTAACCTAACCTAACCTAACCTAACCTAACCCTTGGTGTAAGGAGCGTAAACACTGGACGATTGAACAGTGGAAAAACGTTGTATGGAGTGAAGAATCACGGTACACAATGTGACGATCCTATGGCAGGGTGTGGGTATGGCGAATGCCCGGTGAACATCATCTGCCAGCGTGTGTAGTGCCAACAATAAAATTCGGAGGCGGTAGTGTTTTGGTACTTTCGTGTTTTTCATGGAGGGGGCTTGCATCTCTTGTTGTTTTGCGTTGCACTATCACAGCACAGGCCCGCACTGATGTTTTAAGTACCTTCTTACTTCCCACTATTGAAGAGCAATTCGGGGCTGGAGATTGCATCTTTCAACACGATCGAGCACCTAAACCCTGTAATGGACTGACCTGCATGGAATCCTGACCTGAATCCTATAGAAGACCTTTGAGATGTTTGGAAAGCCAACTTCGTGCCAGACCTCACCGACCGACATCAGTACCTCTCCTCAGTGCAGCATTCCGTGTAGAATGGGCTGCCATTCCCCAAGAAACCTTCCAGCACCTTACTGAACGTATGCCTGCGAGAGTGGAAGCTGTCATCAAGGCTAAGGGTGGGCCAACACAATACTGAATTCCAGCATTACCGATGAAGGGCGCCACGAACTTGTAAGTTATTTTCAGCCAGGTGTCCGGATACCTTCGATCACATAGTGTAAGTTTCTCATCACAGGAAGTAATAACAATTTCACGTCGTCACTTGCTAATAAGTATTTTTAGTATCACTTGTTAATTACCTTGCAATTTTAGATAATTTTTTTGCGTTACGATTTTGTATGTATTCATCATTTCGTAACAAGTCATAGGAGTGAAGGAACACTCTAACAAAGCATAGCTGCAGAACAGCTTTCGTGTCAAGCGGAGTTTGTACTTTCAGATGATAAATGTTGTTTGTAATGGCTTCAGCAAATTTTTATAAGACCACTCAGTTGGTGACATTTTTACAATGATGTTGTTTCACATGTTTTAGGTCCGCCAACTGCTTGACATCTATAGGTGACGGATAGTCCATACTTAATTACAGAGCTATTCCATGTAACAGTCGAAGCATTGAAACTGCACTATGTAATCGCCAATTTTAGGTCTAGAATATATAAAAGCATGTCACTCTACCTACATTTGTGGTTACTTTTAATTACGATCAAGTGTGACTAGCATAAACTGCTCTATGAAATTTTCAGAGACTAAGAATTCGTATCAGATTGATATATACCATGTCAAACATTACAGCTGAGATGGTAACAACTGCGCGGGTAATTGTTCCTTTGTAGGCTTTAACTTATAGTTAACTGCGAGGACATTTCAAATAGTACACCATCGGCACTTGCTTACGACGGAGGATACAGTCAAAATTATAATGAAGTTAACTGCATATACTGATGACCTACCGGAATCTACATGAAGCTGAACTTGGTGAACTGAGAAATATTGCTTTTATGTGGGGCTAGAGGAAAGGAGACCCACTAAAGCCAACAAAGAATTCTGATGACTTAAGCACTCTTTCTGAAAATTCTGGTGACTTCAACACTTGAAACAATAATGATCCTCTTCCAAACGATACTGAATAGCTGAATTTAAATTTGGAAATCTGTGGTGCTGAGTTCATCGGTCCCTAAGCTTACGCACTACTTAATCTAACTTAACTTAGGCTAAGGACAACACACACCCCCATGCCCGAGTGAAGATTCGAACCTCCGACGGGGGGAGCCGCGCGAACCGTGACAAGGCGTGGCTACCTCGCGCGGCTCTGAAATTAACATTTGTTATTTATTTTATATGTAAATTCTGGTTCCATGCTTTGTTTCATTTGGGGTTGGATGCATAGCTTCCTCCGCTAATAATTTCCTACAAGAAGGTAGCTGGAAACTGGCTCGCATTCTTTGGATTGGAACTGATAAATTAGACAGTCTGCTTGACTGACCTTGCTTCATCAGCAACATATAGCAGATGGAGTGTGGGTAATATTTTGTTCGCTGCATCAACAAGCAGTGTCAGCTTTAATTACATACAAATCTCGGCGTTTGGGATACAGATGATACTTTTGATGACCATCTCTAGGGCTAACTTATAATATTCCGCATACTTTCCAAAACACTAATACAATTTAGGATATCGCATGTAATAAATAAAAACAATGGGTCACAGAAGGAGGGAACGGTGGTACGTAAAACGTTCGCGTAAGCAGCAGAACTGCAGAATAAGTCAGTCATTTTATTTTTACGGAGAAACCTACTAGGAAATTTCTTCATTATGAACGTTTCAGTAGGGGCAACATTACCGAAGAAAGTAAACAGACGAATGTCATTAAAATCCTAGATCTTAGAAATCAACACCGGGGCTTCCTTGGATCAAAATGATAAATGGGTGCTTGTATTGAATGACTTTTATACCGCTCATAGTTGAATAAAAAAATTTAAAGAACATGAATTCGTAATAACAACACAATTACAAATAAGCCCTTTAAATAAAGAAAATAATGCTGGAATTAGATTGTTTCTTCCGAAAGACTGAAATGAAAGAAGCCACAACTCTCATTCAGCCATGTACAAAAAAAAAATGGTTCAAATGGCTCTGAGCACTATGGGACTTAACATCTATGGTCATCAGTCCCCTAGAACTTAGAACTGCTTAAACCTAACTAACCTAAGGACATCACACAACACCCAGTCATCACGAGGCAGAGAAGCCATGTACAGATTATTGGTTATTCTGCATGAATTAACAACGAACTTATTGCTCTGTTTGGCGAGGTGGATGCATGAATACTAATGTACAACTTATTGTTGCGGAACTGAGTTATGAGATGAAAGTAAAATGGATTACCTGACCAACGCTTTATCAAAAAAGGTCTGCAGTACAAGTCTCAGTTTGCACCTCTTTACATATGTTTCAAATGTCGACAGCAGACTCAGTTCAAAATGGCAGTACGAAAAACAACGTTCATCTGCCACACGTGTATCGTCGATCAGTGCACAGAGATAACAATTAGCATTCCGTCCCTGGTAGTTTCGACAATTTCGTATTACACCCGTTGAAAGTTAGAATTTTCTACATTTCTTCTCTGTGAATGTATGGTCCTTGTCTCGGTAGACGAGCTCGCTAACACACGTTAGTTTAGTGGTGCCCGATCTGCAGACGGCCGATTGTAGAAGATATGCTCATTTGACCGGCAGGGAGAAAAACGTGGTGCTGTGCCTGTCCTGATTACAAAACTGAGCGCTAGATTTCTATTCTAATTTTCAAAACTCGCCGCAGTTTTTAATGAAGTGAAGGCATATGAGGTTGTTGATGGCAATGCGATAGCCGGATGGAAAAGTTAACTTCAACGTCCTCCTCGGTGCTGTTTGAGTGGAGCAGGCTACGTATCGGCACCCTGATTTCAAACTCCACTATTTATTTACTTCTATAGTCACAAGTACCAAAACAAACGACACACTAGAACGTACAAGCATCCACTACAGCCACCTGCGAGGCACAGATTCACACGTGAAGCACTATAATGAGAAAAGAAGAGAAACTCCACAAACACCAATGAAATTGGGGCATGACTATTGTCTTTAAATTATTGACTGGCTAAAAATGTATGGTACCTTTTGCTTGACAGTTTCTCAACATGTTATGTTGCCTCATTAAACTCAGAGTTCCTACAAAAGGCTTCTACAATTAATGGAACTGGTTCCTTTGGCTACATGATTGGATATGTCCTTTCAGCCTAACGTAGACCACAGACATCATAAAGAGACAGACGAATCAAACTTATCAAATCCTCAAAGCTTGTTCTGTCGCAGGCATCGTATTCATTAGTCACCATTCTCTCCAGTTCGTATTCGGGCAGACTTATTTATGAAGGGATAAAATCTACAGAGCAAACATAAGCAAAAGTGACTAATTGCTCGCTCGAACGTTAAATATTGCTACCTTCAGAAAAGGACACACAGCCACACGTAGCATTGCGAAGTAATTTACAAAATTCATTGGGGTTTGTGGTAAACAATCTTAAATTTTTGTAGATGAAGTTTTCCGGACTCTTTTTGAATCAATAAATGCATCGAAAAATCAATTTGTGTATCTAACCTTTTCTTAAAAATTTTTATGGGTGTCATTTGTACAGCTGTTGCTCTGTACTTACCGACAAGACGAAACAGGTTTAATGAACTTACTCGAGGAAAATTTTCCGTACAAACACATAATAAAATGTGTACTGTTCGTCTTCGAGCACCTGTACAGCTTCATTATCTGTTATAAGCGCCAGTTGCCATATTATGGCAACCGTGAAGATAGACATCGCTTTAGTACATGTAACCGCGGTGTGTTTTCCAAATCTTTTTGAAAATAATTACAGACGGCGAGATAGGGAGCTGCATAGTGGATCCATAACTCTGCCTCTCTCGTGCCGTGCACGGGCTGCAGAGGTTGGCGAGAGGAACGCGAGAATATAAAGGCCAGTTGTAGCTGAGACCAGGCGCGTGTCATTCTGAAGGATATCTGGTTGGGAGACTCGTTCTAAACGAAATGCGCATACATTACGTCTGTTAACTGATGCATAAATATTGTGTGCGTTTATTATTCGTTCTTAAAACTTTTATTAATGTTACTTTATTAATTTGATTGTAAATTACTAACAATGTTGGGCGGACAACGAATTATCAAAGGGGGATCGGAGTGCAATATACAGCCACACTAAAGCTGATCGCTGTTCGCGGGTATTATTTCACGAAAATAATCTGCGCCGTTGTTTGACGTTTAATGCTTCGGGAACCGTACAAGTGTAATTAGGTGGTGCAGATAAGACAACTCTTTCTATGGCACAGGAGCACGATAAATCAGTCAGAGAAATTGATGTACGTTCCACATGGAAAGGAATGACTAACACTTTTGTTGTTAAATAATGTGACTGCAGGTTGCCACCCGAAAAGAACAAACTACTTTGCCTTCACATCTTCAAAATGTAGTTTGTACTGTCTTGAGAGTACCTATACTGTGGCTCATATATGTAGACTTCGCACTGGTTACACGTCTGATGAAGGAAGGAGTATGTTTAAATTGTTTCTGCAGCAACATTTTTCTCCCTTACACCTTTACCTACACAGGTTTCGACACCTTTCTGCCATCACCAACGGGCTCTTAGTTTATCTGATGTCTGAAAAATCAAACATAGATTTGAAAAATAGCAATTATTATGTGCTTGAAAAACATAACTGTCGTTTTTAAATTTGTTTTTAAATTTTCAGACATGAAACACTGTCATTATGGAATGTAAACTCAGAAAACACGTATAGGTGAACGTGTAATTTCCTATTATTGGAAAAACCATTGGCTTTCCCTCCAGTGATTAATTCTGCAAACATCGATGTTAGAGAACAACACAACTCAAAGGGGGATCATAGCTCATGGAGGCAGAGTTGAAGGCGCTTATTTAATTGCAAGTTAAGGATACTGCTCAGACACTTTTATTTTGTACAGGAACTTCAGTTCTATTGCGGAGATACGGTACTGCTTCAGTCTGACTGCAAAGAAACTGGCCATTGCCAGGGTTAAATGAACTGCTCTGGCAATAGCCTAAAGCTGTTAAGGGAAACCATGAAATTTCTAAATCGGGATGGCGCGTTACGACTTGAATGTGGCTCAGGCCGAGGTGACTAATCACTGTTAGCACAAGCACTTTAGCCTAATAGAGAAAAGATTGATAATGTGTTTTTGTCGACCTACCATTGTGACAACTGTTTGCAGGAATAGCTTTATTTTATGATACTTGACAGACTGATACAGCGAGATCCATGCCTACTACACACCGTAGGCTTCTGTAATTTCTTCGTTTGTGTGTCAAATCGTTTCACGCGAATGCTGGAATGGTTTCTTAAAAGACCATGGACGGTTTATACCTCTCGTCAGTATCACTCCTACAGACCTTTTAGACCACAGGCAGCGTTCTGTATAAAGTGACGCCATCGTTAATACGATGAAGTCTAACCTTCCTTAAAATTACTTGATTTAAAAGTCCTTCCATTCCTTTCTCCTTCCTATTACGACCTGGTGCATTTACGGAAATTGAGCAGTGCATCGTCTGAAGCATCCTGACCATTGTTAGGTACCGATCTCCTTTCTTATTGTAACTATTGCATTACGAAAAACTGACAATGACAGTTGATTTCATCTTAGAAAACTAAAAGTAAAACAGATCTTGGTGGGGCAGTGATAAACCATTATATTCCGGAAGACTGAGATTTAAATCTTTGTCCGACCGTACGATTTACTTTTCCCGTGGTATCCCTAAATTACTTCAAGTAAACCAATTCCTTCCATACCTCCTTCCCATATTTTTCAGAAACTTGCCTCAAGCAGTTTAGAATGTTATTTCTCATGTGACTTCAAAAATTGTGAAGCAATGGTACATAATTCTTAATTAGTTTCAAAATCGTATGGTGAAAACGCTGCCCTTAATAATGTGTAGAGGATAAGAACACGTAGAGGAATTCAAATTAGAGCAGGCTACAGAATGACGAAATTTTGCTGATACATCCGAATGGGCCATTCGTCCTACAGAATTTCGCCCATATCCTAGAGTATAAATCGAGGAGAGCGTATATTATAGCAAATGTTATGCTTCAAGACTATTTACGTTGCGTTAGATGTGCAAGAAATCCAGTTTATTTGAGCATTCGGATGATGTTTGGAACTTCTTGTCCTTTCCCTCAGCAGTTTGTCATGTGTCATTATGGCTCTTCCAGATTTTTTTTTTAATTCTGACTTTTAGATGCCTCTAAAATAACTGGCTTAGGGTTTTTAACTGTTTTTTTTACTACTAACCTATAACAAAATTGAGTCTCCATAATTACATGACATTTAACCGTTTTGGACAGCTCAGTGATTCGGACGATAACGACAGATTGCAATCTTGGACAAATTTCGACAGCCCACTAACCAAATGAGCATATTAAACAGAACTTCTCGTTAGCGTTTCTACTACGATGACTCTCCATTAATTAACTGTTCAAAGATTCGAGCTCTGCCGGTGACTTTAACTTTTTTGGTTCTTTAGATGAGGTCCTTTCTTATCCACCTGCAGTGGCTACTCGCAGTGCCTCAGAGACTGCTAACGTCTAGAGAGGTCTAGAAAAGCACGGGAGTAATTCAAGGCAAGCAACATAACTCCACTAATCCCCAGTCAAGAGAGGTGATGCAACTGATAAGGCACAGGAATAACATGTAGAAGGAAGGTGGTTCAAGCTCCGCTACGATTATCACGATTTAGTTTGGCGAATGCCAGATGCTTCTTTAATGACGAAGTGATCATGTACTTTGAAAAATATTTTATGTAAAACAAACATCATTTCTCAGTTTTCAGGTTAAACAGATGCTAGATTAATTCTTCATGAATCGCTTACTGTAATATCTAGACAAGTACGATGAAGTCGTTAGAGACGGAAGTATCTGAACAGAGGCTTCAGTTTAATGATAAGTACTCAAAGTACAGAAGCAACTTTATAATTAATACTTTGCATTAAGAACTACATTAATAACAAGAAAGCCGGCCGGAGTGGCCGAGCGGTTCTAGGCGCTACAGCCTGGAACCGCGCGACCGCTACGGTCGCAGGTTCGAATCCTGCCTCGGGCATGGATGTGTGTGATGTCCTTAGGTTAGTTAGGTGTAATTAGTTCTAAGTTCTAGGCGACTGATGACCTCAGAAGTTAAGTCGCATAGTGCTCAGAGCCAGCCAATAACAAGAAAAACATCTCAAAAATAACATAATTAATCTGTAGAAACAGTTACTATTTCTTTGAAATCAGTACTGTGACTATATTTTCAGTAAAATACCACTGAACGTTGGATTACTCAAAAGGCAGGTTGATACAAGTTGTTGTCATATTCTTCTCTAAAAACAAAGCTTGCGTCTTTGTAAATCAGCCGAATGCCCGTTTCAGATTTTCTTTATAAATTCATTTAGCTTCCGCCACTCTTAAAAAAACTATATTTCAGTAGTTTTAAAAAATCCTTATGTCCAGTAAATTCTTCACTTATTCTGTCCCTTTAGTATTTGGTCCAATGCCTTCACTTATTCTGTCCCTTTAGTATTTGGTCCAATGCTCGCCTTCGCCATGTGGAAAGGCCATTTAGGTTTCAGAACAGTCCAGTGCTGAAACACAAAAAATAAGAACATAATACAATCAATGAAGGAAGATGTGTAATAAATGTAGGAATATTTCAGAAGTCTTCTGTCATAAACAGAGCGTGAAAGAAAAAAGCCAGATGAGGATGAAAAAATGATTGTTCACTGTAAATAGTTTCAAACGGATGTGATTAGTAACAATGCCTGAAATATGTATTTTTACACTTACTGTCTGTAATTTGGCTTAGAAACAGAGCAAGCTGTTTCTGCATAACGGAGACGTACTCGGCTATTTCTTGGTTAGAGAATTTAATAATCTGATTCAAACTGAGATATTCTAAGACTGGCACGTACTACTAGATTTCAGTAGTTACTATAATTTTAAAATTATTATTCGGGTGTCAGATTTATGTCGTTCCATGATTTTCAAGATTTACGACCTCTCTTTGCCATGAGCGCTTTGAGCCAAGTTGTTGATAAGATCGCTGCGCTAGTTTTGATTCTAGCTCGCCACATGCGCCTGGCTCTGTGAGAATGACTCGTACCGCAGTAACGCTAGTGCTGAATATAAAAATATATCATTTTAAAATACGAGACCCTCAGCCACACCTTTCGCAAAATTTATACCTGGTCATGTTAACTGTGCCACAAGCTTATTTCGTTATTAATTACAGAGTGACGCTACAGATTATACCTGCATGCACTGTTGTAGTACCCTATGAAATGTTGCATGTAAGTACATAAATAAGTACGATTACAACAGAACGAAATCATACAAGAAAAGATATTCCTTCAGTCATGATGTTCTTTTAATCACAGTTAATTTTACAAGGCAAAAAGAATTTACCAGATGGACTAAAACGTTTTATATGTTCATGCACTTGAAATCGTAAAACAAAAACTGGAAGTGAGATATTAAAGCCTTGTTGCTAACATAAGGAAAATGAAAAATAAAAAAACACACTTTTTTGGCTCTGGCTATAAAATTCGACAGCTATTAGTAATGTATATTGATCACGTTCAGAATTCCCCGAATCACCAAGTAAACTTGATTGTAAATAAGTCCTTTCCTCATAGGTACATTCCCATAAAGAAAGAGTTCCTCATTTCCTTACATGTATGTCTTGTCTTTCAGAAATCTTGAGTGGCTTATGCGATAACAATAATGACAAAGATGACGACAGAGGAATGAAAGGTAAGTTTCTAACTGTAGGTTTCTATTTTTATCGCATATTAAATCAAAAGAGCCGCTTTCAAATTTCTGCTAATAACATACTTACAAGTAATTTCCATGTAGTTACAGTGAAATGTATGTAGCAGTCATTTATAACAGTAACGATTTAGGTCACATTACAAAATTGACCATTATTTTATTTTAAAACTCCCTCATGGCAACTATAAGTACTAGAATTTTTCACTATAGTTTCCATTCGAAAGCAAGGACCATCGTATGCACATTCATATGCTATAAGTAAATAGTGTTTACTGCAATTTTAAGAGCTATGTTATATTCGCTGTAGCTATTCATGGTTCACCAAGGGACTGAAGAATGCGTCTTTGCAAACTTCATTAACACAGTTGATCAGTATTTGAACTTGCCGAGAAATTGTGTTGCAGTTACAAATAGTCGGTCTTAATGAAGAATTATCTACCAGCAAAAATCGAGGTGCTTTATTTGCTCCAACCGACAAACCAGAAAGTCAGTTCATTCCCTGCATCGCAGTGTGCCAAAGAGTTAATTCAGCAAAAAGCAAAATTTCTACTTTATTCCAAGAGTGGCAAGTATACAGACAAGTTACAAATAAAATACGGATCGACTAAAAATACAGTAAACGTTAAACACTTAAATAAGTGCTCAAAACAATATATATTTTAGTCTTAATTGCTTCTCGTCAGTGTAATAAATTATGTGCTTTTTCAAGAAAACAATGTTCGACGTAGTGACATGCATAGCAACAGCTTTCATTGCTACAAACCTCCTATAATTCCTCGCCACAACAAATTATGCAGTACCTTTCATTCAGTAAGGCGGCTGACAGAAAAGTCTCTGCAGCAAAAGCTGTAATATTATCACTCGTATTTAATTTGCTACGCGAAGATCTGCATGCGCTTGTGTATCTACAGATAACTGCAATTGTTACTGTCACATTTGTGCTCAGAAGTAACACTCGAAAAGACCAAGTGTGATACTGTAGTCCAGTTATCTGTTCAGACACGTGACGAGTCACATCGGTAAGGAACTGGAAAAAACAGGAAAACGAGACTAACAGTAGTGAGCTGTTGTTACAACCGGGAGAGAAACGCAGTCCGTCCCCTCCATGTTAAATTTACTGTTTCCTTCTGCGGAATTAAAGTCACCTCACCGCTAAGTTGTAAAGACCCTGTTTCTATGACGCAAAAATAATTAGAAATGTATGTAAACAACTTCATACGTGTGCCCTCCTCACGTAATTTTTAGACAAGTTACAAATTCATAGTATTCAGAAATATAGAAGACGATAAGCCTGAAATTTCTCAGTAAAGAGCGCAGTATGCACTTACGTTTGTGAAAAATGCGACACGACGATGGATGTGTATGACTGTTCAAACGTTCAAATGCATGTGAATTCCTAAGGGACCAGACTGCTGAGGTCATCGGTCCCTAGACTTACACACTACTTAAACTAACTTAAACTAGCTTATGCTAAGAACAACACACACACCCATGCCCGAGGGAGGACTCGAACCTCCGGCGGGAGTGTATGACTATCGAACTTAATTCCACGAATTAGTGTACACGAACATAGTGACTTGGAATTTAGGAGGGCTTGGATATGTTCCTCTGGTATGTAGGACAGATTAAATACCACAGCTTACAACTCACCACCCGAGTTCATCGCAGTCTGACTCGTTTTTGGTTTCTGGGTAATGGGAAGCACAACCGCAGCATAGGTATCACCAGTACGACCCGACAATGCAGACAGATCTATACCCTCCAGGTTCGTAGTAACGTTGTGGACGATGCTGCACAAGCCGTCACAGACGTGTAGACAAGACAGCGGACATCACGTGGCTGTGGACACATTATGTGCTCATCACAGGGCACGATCCTCGCCTGTCCACCGATTCTACACACGCACCACTGTAGTAGCAGCACGCTCTCTGCCAGCTTAACCTTCACGGTATAACCAATCAGCTTTTTGAGGACCGAATATTTTGTCCCGTTTTAATTCCCTTACACATTACGTCGCTCCCTCTGATGTCTATGAGGCATGCTGTCACTTGACATATTTTTCCAGTTTGCTTTTTTAGCTCCTCACGCGCTGAAGTTGATATAACACTCAGCTCTCGATAAGAAAAGAGAGGAGACTACACATGGATCACCTCTCTGCAGTGTTGTTTTCATTGTTGGTACACTAGCTTACGCATCCTCCGATTCTCGATTCATTCAGACCACTTGTTATCAAGTGTTGGAGTTTTCACAACCATTAGTGTATAACATGCGACACATTTGCTCTGTAAAGAGAACTGGCTGGTAAAGAAGTAAGCTTAGCAAAGCATGAAAAAGTTTCATATTACGAATGTTGCTTAAGTAACCTTTGCACTGTTTCTATAATTTCGCGGCTATTTGCCAATCGCTTCTAATGGGATGTCTATTCCATACTTGTTTCTCACACAATACTCATTGTTTTGCAACTTAGTCGGTGTTAAAAGTAGTTTATTGGCCATTAAAATTGCTACACCAAGAAGAAATGCATATGATAAACGGGTATTCATTGGACGAATATATTATAATAGAACTGACATGTGATTACATTTTCACGCAGTTTGGGTGCATAGATCCTGAGAAATCAGTACCCAGAACAACCACCTCTGGCCGTAATAACGGCCTTGATATGCCTGGGCAATGTGTCAAACAGAGGTTGGATGGTGTGTACAGCTACAGCTGCCCATGCAGCTTCAACACGATACCACAGTTCATCAAGAGTAGTGACTGGCGTATTGTCACGAGCCAGTTGCTCGGCCACCATTGACCAAACGTTTTCAATTGGTGAGAGATCTGGAGAATGTGCTGGCCAGGGCAGCAGTCGAACTTTTTCTGTATCCAGAAAGGCCCGTACAGGACCTGCAACATGCTGTCGTGCATTATCCTGCTGAAATGTAGGGTTTCGCAGGGAATGAATGAAAGGTAGAGCCACGGGTCGTAACACATCTGAAATGTAACGTCCACTGTTCAAAGTGCCGTCAATGCGAACAAGAGGTGACCGAGACGTGAAACCAATGGCACCCCATACCATCACGCTGGGTGATACGTCAGTATGGCGATGACGAATACACGCTTCCAATGTGCGTTCACCGCGATGTCACCAAACACGGATGCGAACATCATGATGCTGTAAACAGAACCTGGATTCATGCGAAAAAATGACGTTTTGCCATTCGTGCACCCAGGTTCGTCGTTGAGTACACCATCGCAGGCGCTCCTGTCTGTGATGCAGCGTCAGCGGTAACCGCAGCCATGGTCTCCGAGCTGATAGTCCATGCTGCTGCAAACGTCGTCGAACTGTTCGTGCAGATGGTTGTTTTCTTGCAAACGTCCCCATCTGTTGACTCAGGGATCGAGACGTGGTTGCACGATCCGTTATAGCCATGCGGATAAGATGCCTGTCATCTCGACCGCTAGTGATACGAGGCAGTTGGGATCCAGCACGGCGTTCCGTATTACCCTCCTGAACCCACCGATTCCATATTCTGCTAACAGTCATTGGATCTCGACCAACGCGAGCGGCAATGTCGCGATACGTTAAACCGCAATCGCGATAGGCTACAATCCGGCCTTTGTCAAAGTCGGAAACGTGATGGTACGCATTTCTCCTCCTTACACGAGGCATCACAACAATGTTTCACCAGGCAACGCCGGTCAACTGCTGTTTGTGTATGAGAAATCGGATGGAAACTTTTCTCATGTCAGCACGTTGCAGGTGTCGCCACCGGCGCCAACCTTGTGTGAATGCTCTGAAAAGCTAATCATTTGCATATCACAGCATCTTCTTCCTTTCGGTTAAATTTCGCGTCTGTAGCACGTCATCTTCGTGGTGTAGCAATTTTAGTGGCCAGTAGTGTAATTTGACCATTTATGCTATTTTTCAATGCCTCGTAATTAAATAAAGGTATTTGGGAGGGGAGTTACTCTGAAGGTGCAGTGGAGTAGAATGAGACCTTTCGTCAGCTGCCTTTTTAATCCTTAGATTATAGAGGTTTTAAGATTAATAATTTGTATTCTTAAGGACATTTCGTATCTGCTATACATCTACGAGTGTCTTCTTGTCATTGTGAACTGTAATGAAAACTATAGGTCTGATATAATTAAATTTTCCTTGAGACATACGAGTTTCAACTTTATCTACGATAATGACAGAAGCTGAAGAAACGAATTAAAATTTGTGTTACGGCCAGGACTTGAATCCGAGACTCCTGCTTACTAGGCAGATGTTCTCTCCCTAACACAAACTTCAACTCAGGCCTTAAGAAGGGAAGAAAATAGTCTGAAGGGGTGAACTGAAGTCTGCGTTAGGGAGGAACATCTGCCTAGAAAGCAGAAGACCCAGGTTTAAGTCCCGGCCGTAGCACAAATTTTAATTCATTTCTTCAACTTCTATTATTATCGCAAGGAAAGCGTAACCAGAAAACACTAACTCGTCTCTGCCATTCACTTAGTATACTCATCACTAGAAGACGTCGAAGATATTCATAAAATTTCAGGTGTTAAAAATAATACTTTCCAGTTTTCTTCATCGGTGCGAAGTTATACATTAAATTCAGACCGTGCTTGCGATATTTAGAAAGCGTAACGTGGGGAACTTGTGATAACAGGGATGCGGAGCAGCCAGAATGGTGGTGCTAATTTATTATGGGCCGTGAGCGTTTGTCATGCAATTGCAGCAACGAGTTTTGACAGCTGGCGCTGGAAGACGCCTCTCACTCGCATAAATCCCAATTTCCTGTCAAAGCCGGGGCCTGCCCAGGGACCTCGTCACTGCAGCCCACAAATAATGGCACTGTTGTCGCCGCTCGTTTCCCCTGCATACTAAATACTGACAAAGTTTCTAAACGCGTTACTCACGCCATTCAAAGATAAAGTGCTCAGCATTACAGTCAACAATTGTTCCGACGGAATTTCTCCTGTAAAAATTTGTTACAACTTTCATTCGCTGGAGAAAATTTTCAAGATACTCAGACCTAACGCGTTCCAATCGTCATAATAAGCTATAGACGATATTAAAAGTGTGATTTTTGTGTTAGTTGACACTATACGGGCTGAAAATTATTTAAACCGACAAACGCTGGGACGTTGAACGGGACACCAACACAAATATTTTTCTCTAACGTTATAATTACCTGTGAGTATTTTTTAATCCAGTAGAGGGCGCAATCGCTCTCAGCGCTCCTGCAATTGAGCATAACATGGGGGGAAATCCGACGAATGTAAGAAATGTTCCTCATGAGCAATCGCAGGGTGGAAATCAATATCGGCTTCAGTGCCAAAAACAATTTCTTTTTTTTTAATTAGACCCGGTAAACCGAGCTAAGTGCCGCTGCAAATAATGTGAAAGTCAGGATAAGCACTACGATCATTTCCAACAGCGCAGATAAGGCCCGAAAGACAGTATGAGCGATATGTGCCGGCCCATTTGTGAGGCTGGAAGAAGGTCAGAGTGTCAATACCTAAGGAGCTTGTAAAACTTATGGAGAATGCGATACCTAACAGTACATTTGTGGTTACTACGCTCCAGTCTGAAGACTTTATTATTTTATTGACAACGAAAATAAATATTTACAAATGTAGTTGGAATCAAGTGATAAAATTCCACGTGGTGTCGTCAAGACGAGAACATCGTTTAACAAGCTTGAAGACTGAAGCACCTACAAGGTTTTCAAGAAAGGGATTACCACTGACATAATAAAGAACTTTGATTTACCGTCGCAGCAGTGTAAAAACAACTTGTCTGCTGAAAAAAAAAATCTGTAACAGATGCTGTCGTAATTGAAACTAGCTAATAGAACAGTTTTCGAACAGTGAATCTAATAAAATTGCTTTGTGCCCTATAAAATTAAAAGAAGGATTAAAAGTAATTTAATCACGGGATCGTATATCTGTAAAATGTATCGCTAAAACGTTTATTATTAATAAAACCGATAAATACTTGAGATTTCTTTCATTCGCACTTGACTCGTGTTTGCCGATACCTCTATGGCATGTAGAACGTCTGTGTTTTTCAGAATAAAATGTTTATTTTCTTTGAAAAAATGAATGGAGCTTAAAAAAATTGCAAGAGTTGTGTGGCTCTTACTGTAGATAATAAGAAAATAGTGTTAAGGTTTTCTCATTTAAATATTTGTATCAAAACAAAAAAAACTGAATACCTCGCAGTCAGTCTTTTGGCACTTAGGCCGTTATTGTTTTCCACTCCACAATTCTTAATTCACTTCACTTACGGCGTGTGCACAGCCTGGAGCCAGATGATTATCCACTCAGAGCACAGTTTTGGCAGTGGTACCTGGAACAGTGTCAAATGCATTCAGCGGTTCCGTCCTCTGTTCTGTTTACAGATGGAGCAACGTTCGGGTGTGAAGGGGCTGTAACATCCACAGTTCGTATGTTTTGGTTGATATTAATCCATATGCCACATTTACTCGCGCTCATCATTCCCGGTTCTATGTGAATGTGTGAGCAGAAGTTGTTGAGGACAGTTTAATTGGGCCATGTCTCCTACCGATGCCATTAAATGACAGGCATTATTACAATTTCCTCACCAGAGCATTGGCAGAATTGCAGCATGACGTGCCATTCGCTACAAGACAGCGCTTGTGGTTCCATCATAACGGGCGCCGGCACATTTCAGTCGTCCTGAGCACCGATTCTTGGAGCGACAGTTTCCAGAAAAGAGGATTGGTTCTGTGCCATGGACTAATCGATTCCCTGATTTGACCGTCTGGACTTTGTGTAACGAGAGGTGTGCAGCATTGTTTAAAAAATCCTTGTCGAATCAGCAGAGGACTTGATTCACAGGAAAACACATTAGAAAATGTGTTTTCAGTGTTCCGTGCAACTTCCCAGAGTTTGTTAGTTTAATTAATTTTAATCCACGGAAAACTCGCTCTACCGGTTTAAAAAATCGTCACAGGTAAATGACATAAGAGATAAACATTTGTTTCTGTATTACGTACAACCTCCCAGAGTTTATCGGTTTTAAATCATTTTCACCCTGTATAGAAAAGAAGCTGGTGGCTACAGAGCTCGTAAAATTATGTCACCCGTCATATAAAGGGGTTAGAAAATCACTTAGAATCCAAACAGACACCTTCCTTCATTGAAGAACAGAATTTTGTGCCTCAGTCATCTTAATCTGTCTCTATTGAAAGAAGTAACACAATTTAAGGAACTTGGCCAAACGCGTGACCGAACGTTATCTGAGACAAGTCCAGCTTGGTACTCAGATAATGTGTAAGAAATAATTATCAGACATTATGTTAAACATAGTAGTCTCTTTCTTTCAAAGGCGGCGTCTTTCGAAAACGTAACGAATCAGCAGTGTAATTCGTAAAATCTAAAAGTTAATCGCTTAACGTTTCGTCGACATAAAGGCGATTAGAGAGGTAAAACTGCCTCGACTTCGACAAGTATGTAGAAAAGAATCAGCCATAGTTTGTTTTTAAGAAACTACTCAGGCCTTTGGCTTCAGCGTTTTTCCTAAAAACACTGATAAAGAAAAATCAGAATATCCGAGTGGGTATCTGAATCACGCTACTCCAGACAGACTTGCTTTTGGATGGAACAGAATAAAATTTTGAACTTTCCTTTTTATTCAGTTCACTTCATGTCAGACTCTCTGCGCATCTTACAACAAGAACGTAATGTTGTGTTGATTCATGGTAATATTCCGGATGTTGACAGAAAAATCGAAATATAGTACTGATACTTCATTAATACTTTGGAGTAAAAGATGGACCTATTAGATAATTTCTTTCAGTTATTGTATTAGATACAACGCGAATTATGTATACACATAAGAGACGCCTCGTTCCTCTCTAACATCTACTTAATGTTCATTCTTCGTCATAATAAACGAGAATGATGTGGTCAGTGTTTTCGAGATACTTTTCAGAAAGTCATCTGCCTCTTATAGTCAATTTTGGTACACATTGGTAAGGCTTAATGGTGCGCAGCCATTAGGCGTGCTTCCCGTTCTCCTCTCTCGTGTCCTCATTTTAGCCACGTACTACAACACTCTCAAAATTACTCAGATTCTTTCCAAAATTATTTTAATCTGCTTAAATACTTATTTCTAAACACGTGATCTTTTTGTAGGTTTTTTGCTTTTCCTGCAGTTCCTGTACCATCATTTGCCATCTCATTTTGCATTGTTCGTTTCATTAAACGGTCAGTTCCAACAATGACGTATAATCTCAGTACTCATTAGGATAAGTTCCTCTCTACTATTTTTCAAATTTTCACTTTCATCAAGAATCGATCTAATGCTTTCAGACCATCTAGTTGGCACGTAGCCCCTGACCTGGCCTAACTAAATTATTCAGACACGAAAGCATAACAGCAAGTGAGGTGAGCATATTCGACAAAACACAATTTGAGAAGCTGTTTATTACTTTTTCATAACCTTTCTGAAGTTTCTCCCCTCGTAAGTGTTTACCATCATCTGATATGCATATTGCAATAAAAAAAGGGTTATGGATTAACGTCCGGTCGGCAAGAACGACAACAGAGTTGCGATAAGCAGCATGTGTTGCTTGAAGGCTTCAAATCGTCATCAGGAGACTAGCGTGATTCGTGTTATTGACGTTTGACATCACGTTGACAAGCATTGAGTGATGAGCTTCTGATAAAAAACGCTATGACTTTTACCCAGACGGCCGCGGTTCGAATCCCCCAAGGGATCACCCTGAGCCGCTAATTCTTTTGGTCCGACACCCCGCCGGCATGACTATAAGTAGGATCGGGGCACTAACTAAAATTGTGCATTGCTGTGGAATGGACACCCGTCAGCGTATTCGTATGAAAATTTTTGCGGAATTTGTAGCAAATCTATCTCAGGTTTGGCCTGATATCAGCAACTACAAGTCCAAGGTACACTCCTGCTTTATACTTATTGGAAGTGACTTCAATAGTTTCCCGCAATTTGTCAAAGCAAATACCTGTCTGGCGATTTGCGTTACGTCGCGAGTGTGTCTTTCCCTAACCATTCTCATTTATTAACTTATTCTCCATCTGTAACAAGCTCTTCTTGTAAGTGGCGACACACCCAGAAAGAAAAGTGGGCAAAGATGAAAATACGTTGATATAGTACTCCACTTTTCATACTTGCCCGAATATGTGTGTACTTCAAAGCTGCCTTTCAAATGTATATGTGAAGAACTTAAATTATCTATTTGAGACTGACTATCATGCTTACATAGCTTAAAACTTATCAGTACTTTGTAACTGATCACAACTTCAAAAACTGACCATAGTACCTGCAGAAATCACGCTGCACCACCCGCAAACACACTAGATGTCTTAATTTCGCCAGTGTTGCTGGGAAAGTGTTCCCTTCCTTTATTTGTCGCAAGAGACGTCAGGCATACTCGTGACATAGACAGTAGCCACGTCGATAAGACAAACTGCATCCGTCATTTCACAGACGATGCTGCACAATTTCATATTCTATGGCAGCGCGTGTCATCTATCTTACCAGTAGAGGGGGCCGTGATAGCAGGCGCTGCTGCCAGATTACATCTGGACCAGGGGAATGCAAGGACGTGTGCTGGCGGCCAGTGGGACCGGTTCTAGGACACGACCACACTCAACACCATTTACTACACTGCTCAGGCTGGCCTATTTTTTTCTCCTTTTCCATTTGACACGCCTTGAAGTGACAAAAGCGACCGTGTTGTGCTTAATCAGACGACTTTATTGGTCCAAAACTTAACCCGCATGCTCTTGTTTTTCGGTCTTCAAGCGGCCATGGAATTCGTCGGTGACGATTATGTAGTACATGTACAACCACCTGGTGTCACTAATACAACAAAACTCCACAAAATATTTTCAAATTCGTGAATTTCCTATTGAGATAACAAAATCTGACCCAAAATCCACTGATTTGAAGGGAGCCATGAGGTGCGTCTCCATGGATAATACAACATCAATTCTGATATCGAAAAGAACTGTCAGGTTATCCCTAGCAAATCTAAAATACTTAGAATCAATGAAAAGATACAGCGAAACGAAGTATACAAGGGTGTTTTCTCATAATTTCTCGACAAAGACAAATAGAGACTCGGGTAACATAGCTGAGAAGATATTGTCGGGATAGCTGAGAATGCAAATTCAAAGTCATACAGCAAATGTCACTTGACACTGAACAAGCAATTGAGATGAGCGGGGTGATAAACAGTTGCGACAATCTTAAATGAGGTTTTCGGTGGTTCCTCTAAATCCCTTGAGAGTGATGCCCAGATAGATCCTTAAAAACGCCCAAGGCCAAATTCCTTCCCAAAAATTATTCAGTCCGACCGTGTGCTCCGTCTTTAATGACACACGAGATCAGTGGAACGTTCAACAATTATCTTCTTCATTCGGCACCTTGTCTTGTATGATTCACGACGTCACCATTAAGGTCAAGTTCTGATTTACATGACTGCACCGTCGTCCCACTGCGCTGTTTCCTTCATTGTACGTAAACCGTAGTCTGGTTCCCCTATTACAATTAAGAAATGGAAAAACTTTTTATAGGGTACCATGTTATACCATAAATAATTGGAGCTTATGCATGGCTTATGTCCACAAACGTTTTATAAATAAGACAATTTCGTGTAAGGTAGAATTTCTGCCACGAAGAAATCGGTAAAACGTATTGATGAAACAAATAGTGCTATGATAGTGGGAAGTGCTAACCGGAATTCGTTTTATTCATCCAAATAATACAAATATAGTACAATTATTAAAATCTTCTAAAATAAGAAACAGTCGCAGTAAAATATAACATTGAGTAAAGTCTGTCAAACTAATTGTGTTAAAATTTGTAATAATAAGACGTACAATAGGTATGCCTGTAAGAGGAGAAGTAAACGCTCGTTTTATGACGCAGAATTTTTCCTATCCTGAACAGACTACAACCTTGTTATCGATTGCTTTGATAGATATTAACTAATTTATGCTATAAAACAATGTATTACTTCCCATTGCAGGTAAAAATTCTGTTCTTAAAGATCCGACATGCCGCATTGCCTTCTACACACTCTTCATTTGCGAACTATTCTCATCCGGAAACATTCGAAGTAAGTTATTAAAATAAGACAATTTCCCAGATTATCTTCGCTTCGGATGTACCTGATATTGCAACTGCAACTGCGTTTGATATCATTCTGTGATGAAATTTTAATTAATTTTGAACATATGAATGATTTAAGTTAGAAGACACTTCAGTTTCTGCCTCCGAGATAGTGAGATGCACAGCATGCGGGCGAAACTGTAAACCTGATACGGGACAGATATTCTATTACACTTGTAGTATGGTGTGGTTTTCAATGCCGTTTTTTTGCTTCGAACGAATATGATGTCAGTAGCTTTTCGCAACATCCACAATTCCAAGATATTCGGTACGGTTTTGTAATGGCTGTAAATTTAGTCCCAGTGCGATTTAGGTAGCGGTAGAGGGAAATATTACACTAAAATGGTATTTACCGATCGAAGTGGCGCAGTCGTAGGAGACTGGACTCTCATTCTGGAGGACGACAGCTCTAATACTCGTCTCGCCTTCCAAATTTGGGTCTCCCTTGATTTCCGTAAACTGCTTCAGGTGAAAGCCGGGATGGTTCCTTTAAAAGGGAATGACTGATTTCCTTACCCAGTCACAGTGTGTGCTTCGTCTGTAATGACATCAACGTGACGGGACATGAAACCAAATCTTCATTTATTCCTTAAGTGGTATTTTCAGTTTTCGTCAAATTAATTTGAATATTTTCTGTCGCATATGTTTTGTAAAAATTCCTAGTAATAATAGGAACAGAACCATCATGGTTGATAGCATATTCACAAATAAATTTTGAGGTATAAAGAAAGACAATACTGAGTAAACAGCTTCGCATAAACCTATGGCATTTTTATGTGGGAAATAACGCATTTTATGAATTTTAATATTTCGCTACAAAGATGCAAATTGACATATGTACGGAAAATAAGGCATTATGGTATAAAAGGTCCTATATGCAAAAAAGGCTATATCAATCCATGTTTAATATTGTTACCTTGACATCCTCCAGGAGTCGGTATGGCTAAGTTTCGTGACACGTCAAACGAAGTTGTGATATATGAGTATCCTTCACTTCTTTGTTGGTTGCCCTTACCATTTGGAGTTATAACTGTGGTGTGAGGAATTAGATGGAATTTATTTGTTTCTATCTCATGACAAATAGGTTGTTCGAAATAGTAGAGAAACAATTTCTTGCCAGTAAGCATAACTTTCTTCCTTGAGACTCTAACTTTGCCTTGATAGAAAGGAGAAATGGGTTCGTGAAGGCAATTGTACTGATTGACCAATTTAATACCTAACACAGTCTAAGGCTGCTAAACCATTTAAAGTTAGTCACATGGATAGCCAAATATTCTTCCTTATCCAGCTGCAGCTGACGACATTGTAGTTAAAAAAAATCTCAACATATCCAAAGCTGTCAGCATCACTCCTGATTTACCACATTCTGGAAGTTTAATGGTCAAATACTTCATCAGTAAGGTACAGTCTGCCCATAAGACAAGAGGTCTGAAGTATGTGAAACATCAGATTCGCACCAATGGAAGTTCGCTCCTTACTGAAGCCACTTCGAAATTTAAAAATGATAAAAAAGGACTTCACTGCTTTGATTCCTGGCTTCCGCAAGAAGAAACACCTCTTAGGCGTGTGGTACGTAAGTTCCACACAAACCTGTGATAATTTTGTGGGAAATGGTATCTTTCAAAAGTTTTAATATTTCACATCCCCTCGCAACTAATAATCCAACTCCCTAGCAGAGTGGTAAGTGCGGCTGGCTACCGTTTGGAGGGCCTGAATTCAATTCACGGTATTGCCACGGTTTTTTCCTTTGTCGGAGGACTAGAACGGGGTCTTCCCAGCGTCACGATGGCAATTGAGGAGCTACTTAAAAGAGACGTAGCGGCTCCAAGGTCTGGAAAACCGACAACGACCGGAAGAGTGGCGTGCTAACCCCAGGCCACTCTATTACGGTTCCGAATGACACCGTGTGACACAGGATTACACGGCAACCAATCTCTGTCGCACAGTCATCTGTGTTTGAGCGTCCAGTTTCAAA
Source organism: Schistocerca cancellata (assembly GCF_023864275.1). Classification (NCBI taxonomy): domain Eukaryota; kingdom Metazoa; phylum Arthropoda; class Insecta; order Orthoptera; family Acrididae; genus Schistocerca; species Schistocerca cancellata. The sequence continues at coordinate 203,846,876 of NC_064629.1, read as the reverse complement.
ACCGAGAAATGAATTATGAAATTGCCGATAAAGTGGCACCATAAATGTCATAGTGTGCCTAGAATTTAGTTTTGGACAGTGTATTATGAAATTGCCGATAAAGTTGCGCCGTAAATATCGTAGCGTGCCTAGAATTTAGTTTTGGACAGTGCAGTAATAAGTATCCAACCATTTTTTGCCCAACGCTGTTGTAACACGACATTACTTTTAGGTTCACGCGTCATCAGAACTCTGTTGACAGTTTCAATATCCACAGCCGCTCGTATAAATTATTTAACATAAATCAGTAATTAAAATAAAGTTGTGTTCGAGATTACGGCATTCGTCAACAAGCGGGTGCTATTATGCATTTGCCCACAAGCAACTCTGCTAATATAATTTCCCGCAACTGTAATGAAAAATGTATATTTCTTCTACTTACGAAATTCGAAAGAGTACTATATAAATGTAAATGTTATTCTCTGTGTAAAGCGTTAAGCGTGTTGCGCTAGGAGGCGCGGCGAGACTGCGGAGAGACGGGACGTGTTACCGAAGAGCTGGGTGTGGCGGGCAGACAACTTTCCACACGCAGACAGCCCTCACAAGTTTCCTGACAAACATATAAACCTTCCACTACAAATCAACTCAGGAAATATATCTGCGAAAGTGACACTATTAAGTAACAGGCAGCCATACATATCTCTACATTAAGTCCCTACTGTGTATCTACCAGTGGCTACCTCTTTCCCGTTCTACTTTAGACAGTGCGCAAATACACTTCGTCGCCAAACGCCGTCGAACACTCGACTGGATGCGTTCTGTATGACGTCAGTGTAAGTATTCGAGATGTACAAGCTTCATGTGCCGGGATAATAAACAACAGAATTTGCGGAACTGGACTAGTGCAATCGGTAAATTCTTCCAGAGACCCTAAATCACACACATTCCACGAAGTAATATGTATAGAGCTTACATGTGAATTCTTCTACTGATCTCAATGTTAGTGTTAAATGGAATGGTCCGCGATAGCCCTAAACTCAAACATCGCTCTAGTAGACACAAGAAATTTACTAATAGCGACCACCGAACACTAAAGCGTGTAGTACAAATCAGTCGTCAGAAATCCTTCTCAGCTTCCAGAATGAGATTTTCACTCTGCAGCGGAGTGTGCGCTGACATTAAACTTCCTGGAAGATTAAAACTGTGTGCAGGACCGAGACTCGAACTCGGGACCTTTGCCTTACGCGGGCAAGTGCTCTACCAACTGAGCTGCCCAAGCACGACTCACGCCCCGTCCTCACAGCTTTACTTCTGCCAGTACCTCGTCTCCTACCTTCCAAACTTTACAGAAGCTCTCCTGCGAACCTTGCAGAAATAACATCTTGAAAGAAACGATAATTGCGGAAATGTGGCTTAGCCACAGCCTGGGGGATATTTCCAGAATGAGATTTTCACTCTGCAGTAGTGTGTGCGCTGATATGAAACTTCCTGGCAGATTAAAACTGTGTGCAGGACTGAGACTCGAACTCGGGACCTTTGCCTTTCGCGGGCAAGTGCTCTACCATCTGAGCTACCCAAGCATGACTCACACCGCCTCCTCATCGCTTTACTTCTGCCAGTACCTCGTGTCCTACCTTCCAAACTTAACAGAAGCTGTCCTGCGAACCTTCTAGAACTAGCACTCCTGAAAGAAAGGATATTCCGGAGTCGTGCTTGAGTAGCTCAGTTGGTAGAGCCCTTGCCCGCGAAAGGCAAAGGTCCCGAGTTCGAGTCTCGGCCTGGCACACAGTTTTAATCTGCCAGAAAGTTTCATATCAGCGCACACTCCGCTGCAGAGTGAAAACCTCATTCTGGAAACATCCCCCAGGCTGTGGCTAAGCCACATTTCCGCAATTATCCTTTCTTTCAAGATGTTATTTCTGCAAGGTTCGCAGGAGAGCTTCTGTAAAGTTTGGAAGGTAGGAGACGAGGTACTGGCAGAAGTAAAGCTGTGAGGACGGGGCGTGAGTCGTGCTTGGGTAGATCAGTTGGTAGAGCACTTTCCCGCGAAAGGTAAAGGTCCCGAGTTCGAGTCTCGGTCCGGCACACAGTTTTAACCTGCCAGGAAGTTTCCTTCTCAGCTATTGGATAAAGGTTTGGAAGATAACACCATACTGATATGACGTGAGGAAGTATAAGGGGAATTCAATGAGTAATGCAACACATTTTTTTCCTGAAATTATTCAGAAATCCAATACACCTCATTATTCTCCATTCTTTTGGTTACAGAAACCTATTTTCTGAGGTAATCTCCATTCAGTGCGACGACCTTACGCCACCTTTCTGAGAGGCCCTGTGTGCTCGCATGGTTCGACTCTACTGGTAGCCGTCGGAGCCAACATCTTGCGGCATCAGTAACCTTCCCATCATCCATCTAATGCTTCCCGTGGAGTGCATCCTTCATTGGGCCAAACCAGTGGAAGTCGGAGATGGGAGATCCGGGCTGTCGGGTGGATGAGAAAGAACAACTGGTGGACAAGTGTGTCAGCACTACAACCAGAGACGTTCAGTTGAACAGCAAGGAATTTGAGCGTGATCCGTCGATCGCCTGGAATGAGTGTGTCCGCACGTTCCAACATCGCTGGAGTCACATCTGTATGCGGCCGGCTGGTACGCGGAGGGTCGGACGGGTTCTCGCGACCTTGTTGCGATAATGACAGACCCCTAGTCCAACGACTCACCGTGCTTTTTTCATTGCAAGGTCTCCGTAGACATTCTGCAAGCGCCTATAAATATCTTCGATTCTCTGGTTTTCCGTGAAAAGGAATTCATTGACAGCTCTCTGCTTGCTGCGCCTTCGTTACAGACGCCATTTTGAAAGCTACGTATAGCGCACCAACCTATCGGAACTTCATGAAACTATACAAGCTGAAGCGACAACATTCGACGATGTCCCGCAAGAAATTCTGCGTTTTTTCAACCGAATTTGGCTGAAAAAAGCTGTTGCATTACTTATTGAACGCCCCTCGTAAAAAGCAGTTGTCATTGTAGTGCTGCTGCCTAGAAGGTACAGTTAAGAATGCGACGAAAACTTCCCTCAAAGTGATTCAAACGTTGCAGCCACCATCAGTGGTCTCTGGAAGGGAGAGAGAAGAAGAGCATGATTCAACCTTATTAGAGACGAAATGTAAGCTCAGAGTGAACGAGAGTTGAGAAGGACTCCTACAGAGACATTTTCAAAGGAAAAAATCCAAAGATGGATGGCGACACGGCAACTTGATCCCCACTTCTCCTAAATGCAGTGGGCCTACGGAGCAATGGATGAGGGATTTGTGGAGATATTAGACACACTTGACGTGACATTCAGCTGGGAATGTCAGGACGTGACGAACTCTGGTTAGTCGGCATTTACCGCTGTGTGTGTGTGGGAATGTGTATTTGTGTATGTGTGTGTGTGTGTGTGTGTGTGTGTGTGAGTGAAGGTATTGCGGGAACAGAGTATTCGGTAGAGGCGGGGCGATGTTATTTTTTATGGTCTCCGAATATTAGTTTTGGCCAATAGAAAGATGATCCGAGCGTTATGGCGCAGTGAGCACATTGGACTCGCATTCGGAAAGAAGACGATACAATTCTTCGTCCATCCAGATTCAAGTTTTCCGTGATTTCCCTAAGTCGCTAAAGACCAATTTCCTTCCTCATCCTAATCTAACCCGAGCTAACACTCCGTCTATTATCACCTTGTTGTCGGCGGGCGTTAAACACTAACCTTCCTTCATTCGTTCCTTCCTTTCTTCGATAGCAAAATTAAAACAGGTGTTTACGAAAACGTACAGACAATAGCACGGTCCACACACCGGAAGTAATGTGGAATCGGGAATTTCCTACATAACATGATAACGCTACTGTCCACAAAGCAAAGACAGTTCCATCGTAATTCGAAGAAAATCGGACAGGTTTGAAGGAACTTCATTGTTTATAGTCCTGATCTAAATCTCATCAAACATTTTTTAAATGAACCAAGTCTTGGCTGCGTGCTGAACCTCATAGCAGCTACTCGCCATGCTTGAAACTAATTGAACCAAATTTCCCTTTCACTGTATCGCATCATCCCAGGAAATTAAAATCTCTAACTGTAGTCTAAGAAACTGCGATTAATGTCGGAACGAACAGCAGTAAGTGTACGGATACGTTAAATTATACACGAGGCTTATTTCCACCATTTTAACATTTGATGAGCTCAGTCCAGATTGCGACTGAAATGCAGCAATACTGTTATAGCCATGCGCCATGTCGTTAGAAAATTGTTATTTAATGCGGAAAGACAAGATGACCTTTAGCGCTTGTTACAAAAAATACAATATCATATAATTATGCGATTAACGGTGAATCAGTGAAAGCAGTCACAATCGTTCACAGGTTTGTCTTCTCGGTGACGTAGGGTAAGACGACCACTTAAATCTATCCGTGAAGAAGGCTGATGCCAGACGGAATTATCGGAAGACTTGAATATGAGTCGTGTGTTGCCTCACGCGTTTGTTTAGTCAGCGCGAGAGCGTTTCATAAACAAATTCCAATGGAAGACACCACAAGAATGGCGCTAGTGAATCACGTAGAGCCTTACTCTAAAAATTCCTCGAGTCCAACTTCTTAAAGAGTGAAGGAACATACTTTTTCTTCCAGAATCTATCTTGCGTAAAGACTGCGAGGGCTGAATAGGGAAACTAGGTCGTATACAGACGGGTACCGGCAATCTTCCTTCGCGCCCGACATCCGCTGATGGAACAGGACGTTCGCAGGGCAAGAATGGTTCAAATGGCTCTGAGCACTATGGGACTTAACTTCTGAAGTCATCAGACCCCTAGAACTTAGAACTACTTAATCCTAACTAACCTAAGGACATCACACACATCCATGCCCGAGGCAGGATTCGAACCTGCGACCGTAGCGGTCGCGCGGTTAAAAACTGAAGCGCCTAGAACCGCTCGGCCACTCCGGCCGGCCGCAGCGCAAGATCATGCTCTGGTTTGTAGCATGCAGATTTAAATGCAGATTTCTCTCTATTCTCGGAGTTTTCGCCCCGATATCTTATGTAAAGTTTCCACGAACGTTGCAGAACATTTCCATCCTAAGACTAGTTTAAAATGAAGGAACTGAAAGGCTGAAAATCTAGCACTTGTCCTTCCAACCAATGTCTTCATTATTTTCTTTTTTTCTTTTTTTGCATTTTAGGTTACAAATTAAAGAGAGACGTTAATATACAAAATTACTTCTGGTTCAATATTTTTTACGGCCATGTACTGTAGGTATCGATCCGCACTGTCGCCTGATAAACAAAGTAAGAGCCTACGGAATATCAGACCAGCTGTGTGGCTGGATTGAAGAGTTTTTAACAAACAGAACACAGCATGTTCTTCTCAATGGAGAGACGTCTACAGACGTTAAAGTAACCTCTGGCGTGCCACAGGGGAGTGTTATGGGACCATTGCTTTTCACAATATATATAAATGACCTAGTAAATAGTGTCGGGAGTTCCATGCGGCTTTTCACGGATGATATTGTAGTATGCAGAGAAGTTGTATCATTAGAAAATTGCAGCGAAATGCAGGAAGATCTGCAGCGGATAGGCACTTGGTGCAGGGAGTGGCAACTCACCCTTAACATAGACAAATGTAATGTATTGCGAATACATAGAAAGAAGAATCCTTTATTGTATGATTATATGATAGCGGAACAAACCCTGGTAGCAGTTACTTCCGTAAAATATCTGGGAGTATGAGTACGGAACGTTTTAAAGTGGAATGATCATATAAAACTAATTGTTGGTAAGGCAGGTGCCAGGTTAAGATTCATTGGAAGAGTAGTCCATCAACAAAGGAGGTGGCTTACAAAACACTCGTTCCACCTATACTTGCGTATTGCTCATCAGTGTGGGATCCGTTCCAGGTAAGGTTGACAGAGGAGATAGAGAAGATCCAAAGAAGAGCGGCGCGTTTCGTCACAGGGCTATTTGGTAAGCGTGATAGCGTTACGGAGATGTTAAGCAAACTCAAGCGGCAGACTCTGCAAGAGAGGCGCTCTGCATCGCGGTGTAGCTTGCTGTCCAGGTTTCGAGAGGTTGCGTTTCTGGATGAGGTATCGAATAATTGCTTCCCCTTACTTATACCTCCCGAGGAGATCACGAATGTAAAATTAGAGACTACACTCCAGGCAAATACCATGGGAAAAGGCTTCCTAACACTTAAACTTATTTTCAGAAGCGCTTTTCTTGCCGTTGCAAATCTTTATTTTATATCATCTCTGCTTCGGTAATCGTCGGTTATATCGCTACCCAAATAGAAACTCATGTAGGCCTACTGCTTTTAGTGTCTTATTTTTTAATCTAGTTCTCTCCCTATACCCTGTTTTAATTCGTGTACACGCTTTTATCGTTGTTTCACTTTTGTTGACGTCCATCTTGTAACCTCTTTCCAAGATTCTGTCCACTCCGTTCAACTGCAGTTCCAAGTCCTTCGCCGTCTCTGACGGAATTACAATGTCGTCGGCAGAACTCAAACTTGTTTCTTTTCACTGAACTTTTAATCCCTTTCTAGCATATACTACAACTGTGTCTATCTCCCTTGTCAACTACTGCAACCCTTTATGTCCTTCGACTCCTATAGATGTAGTCTGGCTCCTGTACAAGTTATAGATAACCTTTCTTTCTTTATATTTTATCCCTGCTCCCTTCGGAATTTCAAAGAGAATATTCCAGTCTACATTGTCAAATGCTTTCCACAAAAGCTATATCCGTAGTACTGGCACTTTAGTCTTTGCGAAATTTCCTTACTCATTTTCCCTACGCCTGGAACACGTAGTCATAGCGCTTTCGCTTAAACGTTTTTACACAGCACCATCATCATTACTACCATAAAAAGTTTTGGTGGGGCTACAAACTATACAATTTCTGAAACAGTAACCTGTTTTAATAACACGCTTCCGGCCGGTGTGGCCGAGCGGTTCTAGGCGCTTCAGTCTGTAACCGCGCGACCGCTACGGTCGCAGGTTCGAATCCTGCCTCAGTCATGGATGTGTGTGATGTCCTTAGGTTAGTTAGGTTTAAGTAGTTATAAGTTCTAGGTGAAGTGTCGGCAGAATTGCCAACACTGTTTTTAGAGGAGGCCGAAATGCACGCTATAAGCTCACGCAGGCTGGCGTGAGGTCTGAAACAGGATACGTAATGAATGCTATAAAGAAAAGTACGTAGCTTCTGGAATACTTAACTTTAATCAACATTTGTAGAACATCGCTCTTGATGATACATAAATATTATAGCAATTGAATACGGCGCCTTGCTAGGTCGTAGCAACTGTAGCTGAAGGCTATGCTAACTATCGTCTCGGCAAATGAGATCGTAGTTGTCAGTGAACCATGGCTATCAACGTCGGCTGTACAACTGGGGCGAGTGCTAGTACGTCTCTCTAGACCTGCCGTGTGGTGGCGCTCGGTCTGCAATTACTGACAGTGGCGACACGCGGGTCCGTCGTATACTAGCGGACCGCGGCCGATTTAAAAGCAACCACCTAGCAAGTGTGGTGTCTGGCGGTGACACCACACTAGGAAACTGATGACCTCAGATGTTAAGTCCCATAGTACTCAGAACCATTTGAACCATTTGAATAACACGCTGTTTGGTCACTGGAGCATACATGAATTCGTCTCCATCCAAAATATGAAGCACTGAAGATAACGTACTCATATTTACTTTTGCGTTTAAGATGCTTGAATGTGTCCCTCTGGTATACTAAGATGACACTGATTACCGATTCGTTGTAAGTCATTCAATGACGCTGCAAAATGTGGTTACATATGTTCTACGTATGAACATAACTGTTATGGAGAATTTTTAGGTTCGTCTTTTACCCTTATAGCCCTTATAATACTTCCGCATACTTCATGAATGGCACATATGGTGTGCTCATCGTTTTCTTCGTATGCCACGGCTGAATTATTTCTACCAGACACGGTTGTAACGACTTCGAACTGTGTGAATTAGAAAGTCGTGGTCTCAGTATGCCCTCGGGAGTTCCTACCATTCTCGAAATCCCAAACTGATCTTCCCACAGCATAGGTGCATTCAGTGAGTAATGCAACACTTTTTTTTCTGAAACCAGGTTCTTTTTGTTAAAGATTCCAATACACCACATTATCCCCCCCCCCTTTTGGCTACAAAGCCCTATTTTTCAACATGACCTCCGTTCAATAATGCAGCCTTAAGCCACCTTACTGGGATGCCCGCAAGGTACCACTCTACTGGTCTACGTCAGAGCCAACGTCCATCAACAACCTACCCATCACCTACGTAGCGCTTCCAGCCAATGCGTCCTTCACTGGGTCAAATAAGTTGCCCTTTACGGTCTTTTGTTAAACTTCAAATGCTTCAAATGGCTCTGAACACTATGGGACTTAACATCTGAGGTCATCAGTCCCCTAGAACTTAGAACTACTTAAACCTAAACCGTACCGAATATCTTGGAATTGTGGATGTTGCGAAAAGCTACTGACATCATATTCGTTCGAAGCAAAAAAACGGCATTGAAAACCACACCATACTACAAGTGTAATAGAATATCTGTCCCGTATCAGGTTTACAGTTTCGAACCTGCGACCGTAGCAGTCGCGCGGTTCCGGACTGAAGCGCCTGGAACCGCTCGTCCACCGTCGCCGGCTTTTGTTAAACTGGTGGATAAATGTGTCAGCACTACGAACAGACATGTCCAGTTGTGCAGACAGGTCTTTAACTGTGATCCGTAGATCACCTTGTGTCAGAGTGTCCGCACGTTCCGACTTTGCAGGAGTCACATCTGAGTGCAGCCGGCTGGCAAGTGGGAGATCGGACAAGTTTGTGCGACCATGTTGCGATGATGACAGACGCCTCGCCAACGACTCACCGTGGTTTTGTTCACTACCTGGACTCCGTAGACATTCTGCAAGCACTTTCGAACATACGCGATGCTCTATAACAGCTCTCTGCTTGGAACGCACCTCCGTTACACACACAATTTTGAAGGCCACGTATGGCGCCGCCACATATCGGAACTTCTTGAAACTAAAGCGGGAATACTCTACGATGTCCCACAAATTCCGTATTTTTTATCAATTGTATTTGACCAAGGAAAAAATGTATTCCGTTAGTTATTGAACAGTCCTTGTAGCATTTTTTTACATTCTCCTGTACATAATTCGAGTCTGTATTTTTGAACCAGGACTTACGATATCGGTATATCGGAAATATTCACACCTATTAGCGACTGCTGTCTTTGGATTGGTTATTATTACATTTTTCTTGACGTCTGAGGGTACTTCAGCTGTCTCAGTACACCCAGGTCAATCCTCCTTCTATGATCCTTAGTATCGTTACCGAGGATGGGCGTGGTACGCAAAAGGGAGGAAAGACGCGCTCCCGTAGCCGAGTTGGCGCCGGCGCCGGCGGCCGGGAGAGGATTGGCGGCTGGCAGTTCCAGGCAAAGGGCGCTGGCGTGGCGAGCGCTGGCCGCCAGCCGTCGCGTAGGTTAGTGCGTGTTTACAGCGCTCAGCTGATGCGGCTGGCGCGCCGGCCGGCGCTCATTCATGGCTCGTGGCCCGGTGAGCGCCTCTGGCTCCAGACGTCGAGTCCTTGGCAAGGCTGTGCGCGGCGCCTGCCAGCCGCTGGAGGAAGGTCGGCCGCTAACCTGGCCGGGCCCGCGACTTGTTGCATATTGACCTGAACAATGCCAGATCCGGCCCGCCTGCTCCTGACGTCACGCCACAGGGAGCACTACGTCATCTTGCCAAGTACTGACGGTAGCGTGCCAAGGCCCGCGGCGCATCAGCCGTGTGCCAGGTCAGCTCTGCGGAAGTGGGCCCCTCGCTTACAAACACCGGGCCGCGCAATCTCGCCGTAAACATCTGTGTAATGCAAACCTTCCGAACTATTTACACACTTAATTTCTACACGTCATCACCGTATGTCTGTTACACCTACGTCTTTCCTCTGCAATCTGATACGAAGTGCGTGGCAGAGGATAAGCTGTACAATTAGGGATTGCTTCCGTCCCTTTCGCGTGTGGAGGGCGGGAAGACTGAATATTCCAACGCCTCTTTATGCTCTGTAATTAGTATAATCATTTTTTCGAATTCCCAACGTGAGCGATCCGTAGGATGTTGAAGTATAGTCCTAGACCCCTTACATAATCATCGATTACTAAACCGTCCGGAAAGTCCACCTCGGTGGTTGCGCGGTCAGCGCTACGGACTGCTAAGTAAAGGGGCCCGCATTCGAGTCCTGTTCGGGATGGAGATCTTTCTTCTCCGCTCGGGTTGTGGATGTTGTGTTGTCCTTACTTTCGTGTCGTCATAACTGAAAAAAAATGGTTCAAATGGCTCTGAGCACTATGGGACTTAACTTCTGAGGTCATCAGTCCCCTAGAACTTAGAACTACTTAAACCTAACTAACCAAAGGACATCACACACATCCATGCCTGAGGCAGGATTCGAACCTGCGACCGTAGCCGTCGCGCGATCCAGACTGTAGCGCCTAGAACCGCTCGGCCACTACGGCCGGCCGTCGTAACTGACATTCTACTGTTGAGCTGTATGAATAGGCATCCTCCGAAAGCCAATAAACTGAAGAAATATTTTTTTAAAACTTACGATCGCTGTAGGGTATAAAACATGACATTCTGTACTTAAGTTTGTAAAATATCACTGCAGATCTCATAACTGTAATTAATTAGCCGGCTGGTGTGGCCGAGCGGTTCCAGGCGCTTCAGTCTGGAACCGCGCGACCGCTACGGTCGCAGGTTCGAATCCTGCTTCGGGTATGGATGTGTGTGATGTCCTTAGATTAGTTAGGTTTAAGTAGTTCTAAGTCTAGGGGACTGATGACTTCAGATGTTAATTCCCATAGTGCTCAGAGCCATTTGAACCATTTTTTGTAATTAATTAATGAATCTATACATAATATGCCATCAAACAATGAGATGCGTGAAAAACGGGGTGATATTTAAATTTATTACTTATGTTCTACAAACTCTGTTCACAATAAATTTCGCAGACACCACTCAGATATGTCGCTAAATGCAGCTACAAAATTATATCATGGAACCCCACAAAGCTCAGGAGATATGACGTCATAAACACTGAGACATGTAAAAAAACTGCTGCATCATACATGACGTTTAAATTTATTACTTCTCTTTTCGCAACATATTTCGCAGACGGTGTCTATATTTAGTCCCTTTAATCCACAAACCATACAGACAGTATCCATATATGCCGCAGAATTTCTTTCTTTCTTACTTTCTCGGGTCGTTGTCCCGCTCCAGCGCGGGGTCGGCTCTGTTATGACGGATTTGGCAGCGTTAATTGCAGAGGGTGGCCAATGCCCTTCCTGCCATCACCCCGAACCCCCTGGGACAGAAGTAGAGTACCTCAGCTGTCTGCATCTAGTGTAAGTCATGAAATAGTGGGAACTTTTTTCAAATGCCTGTGAGTCTTGTAACTGAGGCGGAACTTGGGGACCAGCCTGGTATTCACCTAGCGGGATGTGGAAAACCGCCTAAAAACCACATCTAGGCTGGCCGGCATATCGGCCCTCGTCGTAATTCTATCCGGGGCCGGCGCGCCTACCCGAGTCCAGGAAGCAGCACATCAGCGCTCTCGGCTACCCTGGCGGGTATATATGCCGCAGAATGTACCTACAAAAATATATCGTTCTACGACACGTTGTTCAAGAGATATGGCGTCATAAATACTGAGATGCGTGAAAAAATACCGCATCATGCATGAAGTTTTAATATATATATTCTTTGCTATTAAAACGCAACATAAGGAAATCGCTAACAACTGGCAGCTCTTTTGACAGCTTTCAACTGCGAAGCACAAACAGCTGTAGGTGGAAACAATCGCCGTCTGCAGAGCTACTGTATGAAGAGGCTTTGCCATAGAGACGTTTACAAAATCCCGTTATAGACACGCGAAGCATCTGCGTCTCATTTTTCTGTTTTCATTTCTTACAGAAAATTGGCAAAATGAATACCTGGGCTATGCTGGTTTTGTCAGTTAGAGACCTAAAATTTACGGCTTCCTTTGAACAGATTTAGTAGTAACCTTTGGTGTTCTATGGTTAAAACTGTTTCTTAGAACTTAGTTACTAGGCTTTCGCAGGATAATTTGCGTCTATCCTCAAGCGTCTGTAAGTTCAGTTTTTCAGCGTTTCCTTGACGCTCTATCGTGGGTCAAGAAAACCTGTGACAGTTTGTGCTGACCTTCTTTGTATATTTTAAATAACCTAGTTAGTTCTGTTTGTTACGCGTCCCATGCACTTAAGGAATATTTTGAGATGGGTCGCACAAGTATTCTGCAAACAATCTTATTTTTCGACTGACTGCATTTTCATAGTATCCTCATATTATTACACTCAGGTATTTGTATAAGATGACTGATTTCAGTTGAGACTCATTGATATTTTAACTATGAGACTCTATGGTTTTACGTTTTATGAAGTGCGTAGTATTACATTTCTCACATTTAAAACAAATTGCCACTCTTTGCCCCATTTCGAAATCTTGTCAAGATCTGACAGTAGTGATGCAGCATTTTACAGACGATACTTCATTGGAGGTAATGGCATCATCTGCGATAAGTCTGAGGTTACAATTAACGTTGTATGCTCGGTCATTAATATAGAACACAAACCGCAAGGTACCAGATAAACTTCCCTGGGGCATACCTGAAGTTACTTCTAAATCTATCGATCACTCTCCATGTTACAGTCTGACCTTTCCGTTATTACCGCAAGACGTGGACTAATAATGCGAGGTGAAGAGTGCATACTAGTGCCATATTCCTTGTTCTAATTCCTATCCAATCACCATTATCTTGTTTTACTTCAGCTTTTCACCTTTGTACCTCGTACAGTGTGTAGCAGTTACAATGTAGTTGTGTATAGGAAATGCAGAAGGACTTTGACAATTTTCCACGTGGCGTAACTAGTGCCAGATGTCTTCAAGTGAATATAAATGGAGGAACACGATCATTTCTGATCACAAGATTAGCGGTGAACATTTTGAGCCCCTCACATCTTATAAGTATTAATGATTAATGTTAAGAAGCAATATGAAATAGGACCTTCACATAAAATCACTATTACAGAAAGCGAATGGAAGACCTAGATTTGATGGAAAGGTTCTGGGAAAATGCAGTGCATCTTTAAAAGAATTTCGATACAAGACGCAGCTGGATAAATTTGCAGAACCCGTATTCGACGAAGGTTGTGCGGCTATTAGGATGTCAAAAACAATGGTTCAAATGGCTCTGAGCACTATGGGACTTAACATCTGTGGTCATCAGTCCCCTAGAACTTAGAACTACTTAAACCTAACTAACCTAAGGACATCACACACATCCATGCCCGAGGCAGGATTGGAACCTGCGACCGTAGTGGTCACGCGGTTCCAGACTGAAGGGCCTAGAGCCGCACGGCCACACCGGCCGGCTATTAGGATGTCAAAATCTTGTCTCACGGAGCGGCAATGAGAATAAGATAAAGAAGATTACGGTATTTGCAAGGCATACAGACAGTCATTTATCCATGGCTCAATACGCTAATCGAATAGGAAAGAAAATGGGTAATAGTGGTACCATGTACCCTCCTGGACAGTATGTACTATGCAATGGCTGGCGGCGTATATGTGTAGATATTGAACTGCTGCTGACATTTTAGAGTTTTGCTATGAATCTCCATTTGAAGTTAAACCCAAAGATTTGTTTTTTCAATTCTTGCAGCATTACAAAAGTATTTTCAGGTATATCTGTTTTCCTACAAACTTTCTATTCCTTTTCTTGAAACTTGTTCAGACCATCATTATCAGAAAAATGGTTTTGTTATGAACATACGAAAAATAAAACTTACCTACCATAAAAGAACGTTCAATTTTGGTAGCTCAGCTTAATGGTAGCAATTTTATGCCATCTTTCCATTTCCTTCATACGAGGCAGAGTGAGTTTTACCGTTGGTTTTATCCTGACTCATTTGCCTTAAGCATGTTTTTCTTGTAAATATTGTCCAATACCATCAGCATATGGAGCGGAATAAGACTGACTGTTTATACGCCTCCATATACGCCTTAATCTAGCTTGCCTTTTTTGCATTCTCCCTGCGCAAGATACATGATGGAGGCAGTAGAATTCTTGCCAGTCTACGCCGAAATACGGTTCTCTAAATATAGCCAACACGGTTTCATGAAAATAAAGTTACCATTCTTACATAACTTCCATCATTGGTTCTGTAACACTTTCGCATGAGCCATACTGATCTATTAAGATCCTAGCTTCGTGTCTCTAAGTGCCATCGAGTATGTTATGAGGCTAAATGAATAAGGACTCCCAACGCTGGGCCGGTAATCTAGAACAACGTCCTATATGCTGTTTCCGTAATATATGGCGTACATTTTCCCAGAATACTCCAAAAATTCTCTCTTCTGTTTATCTTCGCTGTTACTGATTTCTCATGTTCGTTCTATTTCGTTTCGTTTAGTAAGAAAAGTATGTAAGAAGTTTACCGCTAATTAAATATAAGAAATTATGAAATTCCTTCTTCATAGATATTATCTTGCATTTTTCCCTATTTAAAGAGCCGTTCACCACTCGGTATTCAAAAGCAAAACTTTAAAATCGTCTGGTGTTTCCTAACATTAATCCAGCAACGGTTCTTTCCTGTAGGCAATACCATCATGAGCGCACAATCCTTATAGCTGCAATCGAATGAGGCACAAATCCAATTTGCCGGCCAGAGTGGCCGAGCGGTTCTCCGCGCTTCAGTCTGGAACCGCGCGACCGATACGGTCGCAGGTTCGAATCCTGCCTCGGGCATGGATGTGTGTGATGTCCTTAGGTTAGTCAGGTTTAAGTAGGTCTAAGTTCTAGGGGACAGATGACCTCAGCTGTTAACTCCCATGGTGCTCAGAGCCATTTTTGAACACATCCCATTTCTGTGGAAAAGTAGTGTGGACTGAGTCATCTATCAACTCATAGCGTAACGTATGTCCTATATAAGTGAAGTTCACTGATCTCCGCAGAGTATGGCAATAACCACACACTAGCGCAATAGTATTCCACCCAGAGTCATCTGGTTCCAAATCCGGTGCTTAAAGAATTGTATCATTGCGATTTATCACCAAGGGGAGGAGTAATAATGATATCCAGTTTCTGATTCCCACACTGCTGTCTTTGGTCCTGGCATAATTTCCGAACCCCTCCGCTGTTTCTAATGCAAGGTAACTAAATAACAGCTAAGAAGCTATCCGCTCCTCTGTTTCACTTCCTGTTTGTGCATTTGAGGAAATTTAAGCGATCGCCTAAGAGGATCATGAAAGCTCCAAAAAGGGATTATACAGGTAGAAGAATTCTCCAGACGGTCCATTATTAAAGAGGCCGACCAGTTCGTTCCACCGAACGAGTTGGCGCTGCGGTTAAGACTGGTCATTACGAACATTTTCCCGAAGGTTGTCCAATGGATCTAATGTTTTATCTCTTTAAAGATTTTGATGTCGACGAAACGTTAAAGCAAACTTCCTCCTGTACGTGGCCCCTCGGCTTGCAAGCTCTGTTTCTTTTGCTGTAATTTTCAAAAAAATTGCTCTGAGCACTATGGGACTTAAATTCTGAGGTCATCAGTCCCCTAGAACTTCGAACTACTTAAACCTAACTAATCTAAGGACATTACACACATCCATGCCCGGGACAGGATTCGAACCTGCGACCGTAGCGGTCGCGCGGTTTCAGACTGAAGTGCCTAGAACCTCTCGGCCACTCCGGACGGCTGTAATTTTCAGATTGTTCATCTAATATTGTAAGTCCCTTAGAAGATACGTCAATACGTTAACTTCGATAGTACTGAAATGTTAAGGGTCAACGAAACAGGATAACATTATCTGCAAGTATTTCCATGTTTGAATTTTACTTTGGACATATTGCCCTGTCGTTGCTGGACACGATCCTTTATTTTCACACAGCCGTTACGAAGGAACCGAAATTATTCACCCTGATAAGATAAGAATTGAATAATCAATATGTAAATTTATATTCTTGAATAGCAAAACAAAAGCCTTGTAATTCATTCATGAAACAACATAGCCAGCTTTATTTAGTAATTAAACTAATAATTCGAAAAAAAACCACAAGAAATGAGTAAACGTATAGAGGGTAACAACTGGAAAACACTTTCTTCAGATAACTCCACTTATTCTATTGCTGTTGAATATAGAAGCACAGTTATAAAAATAAGGTATTCCCTCTCCCCCCCCGTGTGGCCGAGAGGTTCTAGGCGCTACAGTCTGGAACCGCGCGACCGCTACGGTCGCAGGTTCGAATCCTGCCTTGGTCATGGATGTGTGTGATATCCTAGGTTAGTCAGATTTAAGTAGTTCTAAGTTCTAGGGGACTGATGACATCAGATGTTAAGTCCCATAGTGCTCAGATCCATTTTTGAACCCTCTCCCCCTCATGAAGAAGTAATACTTAATATTTAATCTATTACGTTATATGCTAAAAATTCTTAGGACATGCACCACTGATCTTTCCACAAACTACAACTATTTAACAAGTATCAAGGTTTGGACTTCTTTTTGCTAATAATAAAGTATTTAATCAATGGTAAAGAGCTCACTCTGAGTACCTAATGCACAGAACAAAGAAATTGCTTCAATTTTTGCTAGAACAGCGTAGTGAGTTATTCTAAATTGAAAGAGGAGTCAGCCGCGCGTGGTACCCGCGCTGTCTATGGCACCTTGTCATAGACAGCGCGGCTCCCTCCGTCGGAGGTTCGAGTCCTCCCTCGGGCATGGGTGTGTGTGTGTGTTGCCCTTAGCGTAAGTTAGTTTAAATTAGATTAAGTAATGTTGAAGCCTATGGAACCATGACCTCAGCAGTTTGGTCACATAGGAACTTATGACTACCATAAAGGAATCGAGGATGGACATTCTATATCATCTAAACTATTCTCAGCATTCCTCGAGAGATTTTTTTAGGTCTTTAAAATTGGAAATCGAAGGAAGAGTACGTATTAATGTAATATATTGGCACTACCTATATTTCACAGACGACAATATGTTGTTTAGCTCTGTAGCAAATAATCTCCAACAGTGAAAAAGAAAAGCTTAATAGAGCAAGCTTGAAACGAAACCCGAAGATGGATTACAATAAGACTGTAATAATATACTTCAGAATGTAAGTTTCATTTTGTTATGGCAGGCCAAGTAATTATTATTGAATGGTGTACTACACTTCAAAGTGACACTATTTTTCAACAGTCACCAAATTTCTGTATACAACTGTCGGCGTTTTCTACCAATCATTCAATTCCTCGTCGGTAGAAATCCGCTCCTTGACTACGGACCATTTGGAGAACAACTGTGTGAACTCCTAATTGTTGGAAAAACGATTTCCTCCCAGATGTTCTTTCAGCTTGCCGAAAAGAAGAAAATCGCAGGGTACAAGATCTGGACTTCTCAATCAGCATTACCCACGTCCGTGCGGCTTTGATCAAATTGTGGCTCCATTTTACTACTGCTGGACGCGACATTTCGTTTGGTCCATATACCACCAGAATTTCAGCACGAATCTGTGTGAATTTTAGACGTTTTCTCCATAAGAAAAGTACTGTACCATGTACTTCAACACAGGAGTACGTTCCCCGTTGCTGCGCCATTTCAGTCGCAGACTGTGGTGCTGCTGTTATCACTACTGTAGCAGAACTGTCTGCATGAAGCACGGAACCCGTACTCTCCATTGACAACACAACGCACCGCACTTGTTGTGCAGTGGTCTTAGCGTGGAACGCAATGTAAAACTTACTTTCTGAAGTCCCTACGTAGAACAAAAAAAAAGAGTAAAAACGTCACGGGGCGCCTTTGGCAAACTATCTGTGTTCTCAAAACTGACCTCTGCATGTGTCTGAAAAGAAAAGCTTCCAAATTTTGATTGTGGCAGAGATACATGGAATTTAAATGCAAGAACCATTGAAACCCTGAGAGCAGCTCGGTGACCAGTGGGAATATTCGTTTGATAAATATTGGCAGAGACAGGAAACGAAACCAATAATCAGGGAGAAGGTAGTAGTGGAAGCCGTATTTATGACTGTGATGAATGGGAAAAAGAGGTAAGCGGGGAGTGTAGCCGGGCGAACTGGTTGTAGATCGGCTAAGGAAGTTCTTTGTGCCGTTCCAAGAGATAAGAAAATTAATGGTGGGTGGCTGACATTAGGAACAACATGGATGCACATAACTGAAGACCGTATTGCATGGACAATTTCAGGAGTGGATGGCAAATGGCTGATGATACACAAAGAGATGGTGCCTTTTTAGGAATTTGTCAAACTATCGACGTCATACTTCGTCCCATCGAAGATCGATAATCTTCAGGTCGCTGTTTAACGTATGTCAGTCTAGTGAAACCGACTTTTCTTCTATGAATTGTGATGCAATGGCTTGTGATTCTTGGACGATAGCATTATCATACTAAATACGTACAGGGAACGTGTGATGCCATATTGTCAGTATAGTGTAGGACGCATGGTGTTACATAAATCGCTTTCATGAGGAGCTGCGTTCATTTCTCCATTGACGGAACTAATATTCAAAGGTCTAAACACGAATAACAGCCCCAAAGCTTCACATTACCTCCAACGAATTAGACCGGCAAAGCGCTCAGGTATTCCCCGGTGTACACCGTTTTGCAGGTACCTTCCAGGGCTACGCACACGCCTATTTCAGTCTCTGTCACTTAATCTCTTATGCCTACGCCTTCAAAACAACAATAACAATTAGATTCAGCTGAATCGAAAATTATAAGGTATTACTTTCTTTTCTTTGCTGTCATAACACAGAATGGGGCAAATAAAAGTGGCCTGGAGAGCAGAGTCCCATGACACAAAGAAACACAGCATAGCAGATGTTGAAAGTTTCCACTATTCATCTCTTGACAGTTTTGGGTTCAGGTCAGCAAGTTTATGAAGGCGGTTCGAGGCTGGACTGTTGGAATTGCTGCATCCTCCGAAATGTTCTACTGCAGTTCTTGACGACTGTGCAGGTTGTTGCGATACACAGACTTGAGGGTTGCCCACACAAAGTACTCGCACACTGACAGATCAGGTGATCTGAGTGGCCATCTAGGGGACGTGACCAGACTCACCTCTGCCAACAACTCCGTCATGTGTGACGACTGTGTAAATTGCTCTAAGATTCGGCCGGCTGTATGGACAGTTGCTCCATTCTGTTGGGAGTAATTGTAGGTCTTTATATGCATATTTTCACGACCAATCGTATCCACTCGTCCAGTACACTTTTCTTTGCCCCACCCTGTATTTATTGACTTAAGGAGCCGGCCGCGGTGGTCTCGCGGTTCTAGGCGCGCAGTCCGGAACCGTGCGACTGCTACGGTCGCAGGTTCGAATCCTGCCTCGGGCATAGATGTGTGTGATGTCCTTAGGTTAGTTAGGTTTAAGTAGTTCTAAGTTCTAGGGGACTGATGACCACAGCTGTTAAGTTCCATAATGCTCAGAGCCATTTTATTGACCTAAGGCTCTAAAACAACACACATCAAAAAAAGTTGTGCATCACCTCGGTTCCGAGAGTTCCGGAACCTGTACATAAAATTGGAATAGAGATCAACATAAACGTCATTTCAGCCCTTTTTATTGCTCACCAAAACCACACATTGCATGTTGTACCACCATTCAGCGAAACCTTCAGAGGTGGGGTCCAGATTGCTGTACACGCCGGTACCTCTTTACCCAGTAGCACGTCGTCTTGTATTGAGGCATGCCTGTATTCGTCGTGGCATACTATCCACAAGTTCATCAAGGCACTGTTGGTCCAGATTGTCCCACTCCTCAACGGCGATTAGGCGTAGATCCCTCAGATTGGGCCACGCGGAGTGGCCTCGCGGTTTTAGGCGGCATGTCACGGATTGCGCGATCCCTCCCTCGAGATGGGTGTGTGTGTTGTTATTAGCATAAGTTACTTTAAGTAGTGTGTAAGTCTAAGGACCGATGACCTCAGCAGTTTGGTCCATTAGGAATTCACACACACCTCAGAGTGGTTGGTGGGTCACGTCGTCAATAAATAGCCCTTTTCAATCTATCCCAGGCATGTTCGATATGGTTCATGTCTGGAGAACATAATGGCTAGTCGAGCGACGTCGTTGTCCTGAAGGAAGTCATTCTCAAGATGTGCACGATGGGGGCGCGAATTGTCGTCCATGGTGACGAATGATTCGCCAATATGCTGCCGATATGGCTGCACTATTGGTCGGAGGATAGCATTCACGTATCGTACAATCTTTATGGCGCCTTCCATGACCATCAGCGGCGTGCGTCGGCCACACATAATGCCACCCCAAAACAGCTGGGAACTTTCACCTTGCTGCACTCGCTCGACAGTGTGTCTAAGGCGTTCAACCTGACCGGGTTGCCTCCAAACACGCCTCCGAAGATTGCTTGGTTGAAAGCATATGCGAAACTCATCAGCAAAGAGAACTTGATGCCAATCCTGAGCGGTCCGTTCGGCATGTTGTTGCGCCCATCTGTACCGCGCTGCATGGTGTCGTGGTTGCAAAGATGGACCTCGCCATGAACATCAGGAGTGAAGTTGCGCATCATGCAGCCTATTGCGCACAGTTTGAGTCGTAACACGACGTCCTGTGGCTGCACGAAAAGCATTATTCAACCTGGTGGCGTTGCAGTCGGTGTTCCTCTGAGACAAAATCCGTAGGTGGCGGTCATCCACTGCAGTAGTAGCCCTTGGGCGGCCTGAGCGAGGCATGTCATCGACAGTTCCTGTGTCTCTGTATCTCCTCCATGTCCGAACATCATCGCTTTGGTTCACTCCGAGACGCCTGGACACTTCCCTTGTTGAGAACCCTTCCTGGCACAAAGTAGCAATGCGGACGCGATCGAACCGTGCTATTGACCGTCTAGGCATGGTTGAACTACAGACAACACGAGCCGTGTACCTTCTTCCTGGTGGAATGACTGGAACTGATAAGCTGTCAGACCCCCTCCGTCTAATAGGCGCTGCTCATGCATGGTTGTTTACATATTTGGAAGGGTTTAGTGACATCTCTGAAGAGTCAAAGGGACTGTGTCTGTGATACAATATTCACAACGTCTACCTTCAGGAGTTCTGGGAACCGGGGTGATGCAAAACTTTCTTTGATGTGTGTATAAACCATGCATTAACTGTAGTCTAATGTAGACTTTGACTGAATTTCGTAATTATCAGAATTGGCTACAACTTTATGGAGAATACAGAGTTAAGTATCAGATTCGACATACTATGAGTCTCCATACACAAATGCAAGTGCTTTAAGAAACACATAAATTTCCATAGATCTTAAGATATAAACAAAAAGAAACCTACTAAACTCAAAAAACTTACTGTTGCCGTAATAGTTCTTAAATCAACTGAACTTGTAGCGCTATTTTAAATTTATCATATCTTTCGCTATCATATTATAAATCGGACCTAAACCACACGTTACTTCAACCTCAGAATACTTCTTTAAAGTTTTGTAACTAATGAACAAGCTATGCATGTTACTTTTCAAGCAGATATATTTTAGAAATAATTTTGGAGCACCTTTCCAGATATTTTCAGTAATCAGATCACAAGCCACCATGAAACGCATTAATGTGGCTAAACCCAGTAGAAGATAAGTGTATTGATTTTCGGCACTCGAAAGATTCCTTTTGCCCTCACACGCTAGAACTTAAGGAGAACTGTTTGGAAGCCTATACGCTGAAACAAACGTCCCAGGAATATTCCTGTCTTATAAGTCGCAAAAGGGATGTCACATATATTTCGATTTCCGTAACTGTAACAGATATTTGGAAGTTTATAGGTTTAAAAAATTAAGAAAGAAAAGTAAGGAAATAAGAGAGAAATTCTTAGTGCCAGAGAAAGTAAAGGACAGTAATGTATTTTTTTCGTTTTCCAAGGAACCGAAGAGTGTCAACAGCAAAAATAAAGTAAGGAAAATAAAGTAATTAGTGAAAAAGTTGCACAGATATCGCCTGAAGGTCATTCGTCTGGTTAAATAACAAAACTTCAATTTGTGAAATATAAATATTACATGAATGTGGTTATTCGGACCAAAGAAATAATTTGAAATCTTTCATCGCACTGAAAAGAAGAAAATACAGAATTTTATCATGCGACTAAGATGAAGATGTGAGAAACGAAAGCACAAGAATGGGAGGCTTGGGCTGTTTAAGTGGTTTCACGCATTTCAGTCAACAGTAAATGGTGTAATTTTCAATAGTGGGTCATCCATTCCAACCAGTTCTTCAACTGTGTCTCAATATTTCCTGTAGTTATTTCAATTTTAGTGAAAGTCTGGAAAACTTGAGGTAGAATCATTATCGAACGCTGACCTCAGAAACAACAAGCGCAGTATGTTATGCAGTACTCATGCCGAACGGTCTGATCACTAAACGTAATTGCTGTAAGCTAACATGAGAACAATAGGAGGCTGTACCTAACATTCTGGAAAAAATATTCCTGTCTTACAGTGTATTTTAAAATCAACGGTTAAGTTTGAAGTTGAGATCAGGGTTCCAAAACAATTGTGAATAGCGGCAACTCAGCTTCACTTAAGACTCTGGTATTGCACATACAAACATTAACAATTGAAAACACTGTGGAACGAAGACTACTGTTTGTAATGAGCATTGTCCTACTATATTCTGCCGGGGGATTCAAATCTCTTCAAACTTTGCTCTTTTACAACTGAAGACAATGCATTATAGTGATTGGTTTATTTGTGTATGCTTTGTTGCAATCTACAGTACTGGCCATTAAAATTGCTACACCAAGAAGAAATGCAAATGATAAACGAATATTTATTGCACACATATATTATACTAGAACTGACATGTGATTACATTTTCACGCAGTTTGGGTGCATGGATCCTGAGAAATCAGTACCCAGAACAACCACCTCTGGCCGTAATAACGGCCTTGATACGCCTGGGCATTGAGTCAAACAGAGCTTGGATGGCGTCTACAGGTACAGCTGCCCATGCAGCTTCAACACGATACCACAGTTCATCAAGAGTAGTGACTGGCCTATTGTGACGAGCCAGTTGCTCGGCCACCATTGACCAGAAATTTTCAATTGGTGAGAGATCTAGAGAATGTGCTGGCCAGGGCAGCAGTCGAACATTTTCTGTATCCAGAAAGGCCCGTGCAGGATCTGCAACGTGCGGTCGTGCATTATCCTGCTGAAATGTAGAGTTTCACAGGGTATGGAATGAAGGGTAGACCCACGGGTCGTAACACATGTGAAATGTAACGTCCACTGTTCAAAGTGCCGTCAATGCGAACAATAGGTGACAGAGACATGTAACCAATGGCACCCCATACCATCGCGCTGGGTGATACACCAGTATGGCGATGAAGAATACACGCTTCCAATGTGCGTTCACCGCGATGTCGCCAAACACGGATGCGACCATCATGATGCTGTAAACAGAAACTAGATTCATCCGAAAAAATGACGTTTTGCCACTCGTGCACCCAGGTTCGTCGTTGAGTGGCGCTCCTGTCTGTGATGCAGCGTCAAGGGTAACCGCAGCCATGGTCTCCCAGCTGATAGTCCATGCTGCTGAAAACGTCGTCGAATTATTCGTGCAGATGGTTGTTGTCTTGCAAACGTCCCCATCTGTTGACTCAGGGATCGAGACGTGGCTGCACGATCCGTTACAGCCATGCGGATAAGATGCCTGTCATCTCGACTGCTAGTGATACGAGGCCGTTGGGATCCAGCACGGCGTTCCGTATTAACCTCCTGAACCCACCGATTCCATATTCTGCTAACAGTCATTGGATCTCCACCAACGCGAGCAGCAATGTCGCGATACGATAAACCGCAAACGCGATAGGCTACAATCCGACCTTTATCAAAGTCGGAAACGTGATGGTACGCATTTCTCCTCCTCACACGAGGAATCACAACAACGTTTCACCAGGAAACTGATGTTTGTGTATAAGAAATCGGCTGGAAACTTTCCTCATGTCAGCACGTTGTAGGTGTCGCCACCGGCGCCAACATTGTGTGAATGCTCTGAAAAGCTAATCATTTGCATATCACAGCATCTTCTTTCTGTAGGTTAAATTCCGCGTCTGTAACACGTCATCTTCGTTGTGTAGCAATTTTAATGGCCAGTAGCGTATATCGTGGGAATATAGGTCACAGTGCTTTAAGGTGAGAGGTTCAGAAAGTGAAGTGAAATTTTCAAATACCAACATACAAACCGATAATGGGTTCAATAAAGAAAGAAGTTGCATGAAAGAAGAAAATCCCATTCGCCTACTTTAAGATACCATCAAAACCGAAATAATCCACCCGCCACCCTCCTCTAAAGATTTTTATTTTATCAAATTGTTTTCGATACGTACGTGCTGGAGGAAAAGAAAAATGATGTTTTCAAGCTCAGAGTTTTACTAAGGAGGAGAGGATAGGAGCGCTATAGTCCGTATGAAAGCAACTAAGTCTGTTACAGATCTGGAAGGAATATTGAGCGAGCAGTTAGCATTATGAGAAGGCGGCTGAGCTTGTGCAGACGTATTCGCATTCAGACACAAATGAGGCGCTGGTATTCAGGGCGAGCGAGTGGGCGCTAGGCTGCGTTTGGCCGGATGCCCCCGGCTAATCCTTTCATTCCGGAGCGCCCGCAGACGCTCCCAGCCTCATATCTGACTATGGTCACCGGAAACGTCGAAGCATTGTCACCAGCTGAGTTTCGCGTGTGACTGCGGCTCTCTACACACATCAGATAGGTCTAATTGCTTCCATTACAATTTAGCTCTCCTCCTTACTTTCGTCACTGTCGAATCACGGTTTGTGTGTACGAGATAGTGCAGAAAGTTTCTCTGCCTGGTAGTGAAAGACTTGAGCTTCTCGGATAAAAATGTTTTTGCTTTTCGACATATTTCCCTTTTATGAACTTATTTAGAGAACATAGGACATAACATTTGTGTCAGATGGAATCCACTTAGTTAATTGTTTATTCATCGACAGATCGTTTACAAAATGATATCACATATAAGGAAACAGCTTTTTTTTTTAATTAAAAGCGCGCACACACACACACACACACACACACACACACACACACACACACACACACACGGCTGGCAGCACAGCCTCGACGATTCTTCTATCGTTCTATCGAATTCTTCCTGTTACCCGTTGGCTCGTCTGAAATGAATGAGACGTTGAGCTCAAGATAATGGGATAAGATTAGAACTTTCCATTACACATCCTGGGAATAAGTTTTTACAACAAGAAGCATTAAACTATGACATTTTTCTGTAGAATGGTAGTTGTTTATTATTAAATAATGTTAATTCCTTTCAATTTCCTTATCTCTGTTATCTAAATAATCCTTGGCTTTGCAGCATAAATTAGTCAACGGGTATGCTTTAACTGGCTTAAAGTATTTAGGCTTCAGTTCTATCTTTAATCTCTGTGGACAGTTTATTGTACAATTTTATTCCCTTGGACAAGATACTGTTTTGTGTTTTTTATTTGTTTACTCTTGGTAACTGTAAGTTTAGTCTGGTTCTTTCAAATGGTTCAAATGGCTCTGAGCACATCTCAGGTCATGAGTACCCTAGAACTTAGAACTACTTAAACCTAACCAACCCAAGGACATCACACACACCCATGCCCGAGGCAGGATTCGAACCTGCGACCGTAGCGGTCGCGCGCTTCCAGACTGAAGCCCCTAGAACCGCTCGACCACAGCGTCGAGCAGTCTGGTTCCATGACCATGGATGCTACTGTTTGTGAGATTACTGCTGGTGTACTACTTGATGTGCATAACAGAGTCATAGACGTATTCTCATGGTGCAATTAGAATCGCGAGGTGCCTAAACAGATCTTTACAGGGAGCTCAATTACTACTTTTAATTATTAATCTAATGGGCCATCGTAGTTGGAATTAATCAGGATCACCGCTTTCCATCTACAGCTTTGATTACTGACTATTCTGTTTCTGATGGGAAATGGTGGACTCACGTCTCAGCTCCAGTAACGAACTAGCTCACAAAATCGGTTGTATTCTTTTTACAACGCTTCGAATTTTCCCAAGATATTAGAATTTGCTTTTGCTTTTGATTGGCAGCCAACATATATGTCAGACATCTTTCACAAGGCTTTCCTGTTATTAGTTTTTCATAGAAAACGTGCCATATTCTATCTTCCGAGATGCCGATGGCGTTAAGTATTACATACATCTGTAATTGTCAGTAGTCCAGTGCCGTACTCCTCACTTTCTCGTGCTTTTCATATGTGCTTGTAGTATTAGGACGTCTTCATGTGCGTCACCTTCAAGCATTTCTTAGGTGTTGAAAGTGAAGGATCAGACTTATTACAAACTTTCAACTTTCGATGACTTTCCGTTAGCCGTAAAGCACCCGACATAAATAATGTTGTGATCGATGGTCTTCTCGTTTATTCATTTAAACTAAAGTGACACAACACGGCTACTTTAAAACTACAAGCACAATTTATTTTACATCATTTTAACGAGACAGTGCTATAACGCTTCTAAATTTGTTTTCAAAGTCATGCTTTGCACAATAATTATATGTCACCTTATTACAAACAAGCAGTTAGGGTCAGACAACAGACCATCCTCCGAAATAAAATGACAACCATTACAGACAACTGCTTTCCTACTTTCCATGGTTTTAATGCATCTGGTCTTTGGCATTAATCTAGATACAAGTCGTCATGATCTGACACATTTCCTGTAATGTATGTCGTTTCATACCGGAGGATAGTCTGTTGTTTGTCGGAAACACGTTGTTTCTATTGTTGTAATATGATTTTTGAAAAATTGTTTATTTTTCTTGGTATGAAACCATGTTCCAGTTAGAACTGACGCAGCTCATACAAATGCGTAATTTCTATGGAACAAACATTCAACTCTCCTCAACATTTCTTGCGGAATACTGAAAAGCGTTCCAGCAGTTGATATGTTCAGGAAAAAAAATTGAATAGCATGTTCTTTAAAAATTTCACATTTGTGTGTATCAGTGCACAGCACAAAGTAATGAGAGACTACGTGATTTGATACAAACAACAGCAGTTAATCTCTTAATTTGAAGAGCTGTTCGCACCGTATTTTAACACTACGTAATGCACCTGTATTATTACAATAGCTATGAATGACTGCAATTAGTTAGGCAGATCGGATTGTTTAACTCATTCCATTTATGGCTCTAGTGGGACACTGTTGTCAGAAATTAATTCAAATGATAGCGTAACATGATTCTGCGTCATTCCTTGTTGCTATTTACACAGATTGAAACACTTTGAATTAACTGTCTCACCGAAGCTGCGACAGGTATGAAAGAACTGCACGCTTCCGTGTTATCCAATATGCCTGAAAGCAAATTAGCGTGATTACTGTGGTGTCACCGCCAGACACCACACTTTTTTTTCCTTTATTGATTTTCAATTCCCCCCGAAGGGGGCGTGCTGCCAGCAGCTTAGTACGCTGCTTTACAGCCTACAGACTTTTATTTTAAGAAACGGAAGAAGAAAAGAAACAAGAAAAACGGTCGATAAAACTGTGACGTCAAGTGTAAAATGGCGGAAAAATGCGGAAAGTTAAAACAGAAAGCAAAAGGGGTTGGCAACGTTAATAAAAGACACAGGAATCAGACAAGTAACATAGCACAATTAAAAAAACACGGCGACAGTCTGGTTTCTGTTCGCAAGAGATAAAAGGCACACTCAGCGACAGTATGATGGCCGTTCGCAACACTTCCCAAAAAACACAACACAGAACATCCACTGTAAAACACTCACTGTAGTACACTCAGTGTAGAACACTGCACGAAAGTAGCGGCACAAAGATGACACTCCCGAGCCAAAGGCAGGGGGGGGGCGGACCTGGAGGAGGGGGAAGAACAAGGAGGGAGGAACGAAAAAAACGAAAAAGGGGGGAACCAAGGAGGGAGAGGACTAATAAAGTGGGAGAAGGGCAGACGCGAGAGGGAATGAGAGGAGGCAGAGGAGGGAAATATAAAAGGACTCGGGGGAGACAAGGGGGCAAAGAGAGGGGAGGTGGGGAAAAAAGAGGATGGAAGGGGGGAAGAGGGACCCCGGGAAAAGGACAGAGGAAAGGAGGGGGAGTGAGGATCAGAGTTGATAGGAGGGATAAATGGAGGGAGAGAGGGCATCATCCGGGAGGGGGAGTTGATGGAAGTCACCTTGGGAAAGGAGATGTAGGGTGTAGAGATGGAGGGTAGGGGGGACACGACACTGAAGACGTGGCAGGGGGTGGGGATGGGAGAGGAGAGGAGCAACCAGGGGGTGAGGGGGTTCAAGGCGGCTAGCCTAAGACAATTTATCCTAAAGTTGACAGTTATAGCAAGGCTACTTATAAACAAATGCGTGCTGTAACGAGTGACAGAGCGAAGCTGAAACTGAGATAGACAGGAACACGTTTCAAATCCTTAGCAAGCATCTTCATTCAGAGTGGCCGCCGATTCCTTAACTTTCTCAGACTATAGTAACAAATCGTCAAGTTTCCAACAGATCCGATCTTCTGTTTTTAACGAAATCGATATCAACAGAAAGCTTGAGCTTACTACAAAACAGGCAAATTACCAGATCATAATAACGTAGAACATGCAGCACAACACTGTAAGATTCGTTAAGTAACACTGAAATTTCTTTCCCTTTCCCCTGCTGGACAATAAATCAAACGTTTCCATAAAAGGAGTAAAATATACGTTCTTAGTTGGAATTTCCATTGGGTATCAATGACTTTATGAACAAATGCATCACGTAATATGCTTAGGTACGACGTAAAAAGCTAACTGAAGTATGTAAAAAATGTTATCTGTCTCAGAAGAAACAGTCTTTATTCTGCTAAATATATGGCAGTCCAATGCACTATTTACATAACTGTCGTAATAGATGTCGCAGAATTTTGCAATTTGTGTAACAGAACATTAAAGCTTAAGCGACAAAAAGAGCTGACCTTTATTAACAAATTTACCTGGAAGACGAAAAAATGTTACTTAAAAAAGAATATTGTATATCGTTTTCATTTTGATGCAAAAGCAACAGTAAATACGGATGTTTTCGTAGGGAATCGAGTGTAGTTACAGTATTAGTAGAGCCTTCGTCCTAAGTTCCAAATCTTTAACCATTGTGATGCAGTAACATTGCTGTTAGTAAATCTCTATTTAGTTTCGTGATGTTTACCCGCAAGGCACTGTTAGAATCAGTGAAACTACTAGTGATAATGCTATTTAAAGTAGATTAGTGAATGCGTCAGTTTGTGGTGAACTCTCTTACATAAGAAATATGTCTCGGTATTAGACCGTCTTACAGAAGTCGTACCAATCTTCGTTTTCTATCATGGACGAAATCTAAACAAAGAGGACTTATTTGTGCACCATAATAGGTGCACGCACTCAGCATTATTTTGTGTAATTTTTATCTAAAAAAATCTCTAGTTCAAAATTCTAAAGCAAGTGCCTCAACAACTTCTGTATTTATTGGCTACTTTTGTTCTCTTTTTAATAATCTGGACCACGCGTTTTTGGATTTGACGGTAGGGCATCCATAGAATATAAAAAACAATATCAATGAACGTAACTGCTACAAGCTCTCTTAAGTATCTCAGAAAGCTGATGAAATCAGTTTCTTAGACGTGAAATAAGCCCGTTAACTTCCTTTTCCTCCAACTACGACGTGATAATAACCTCAGTGTCGCCGTTCTATGTACCAGTTTCTGAAGGACAATTCATTGAGCTTGAATTAAAAAGTTTCACAGACATAAGCCATTAATATCTTTCTTTCAAATATTGTTAAAATCTGCGAACGGTAGCGTCAAATAAATCGAACATCTCAGTTCAAATTTCTGAATAAATCGTGTGAGATAAGGAAACATCAAAATAACACAGACGCGAAATGGTATTTCATAACAGAATACACCAATGATTGTGAAAACTGCAGCAACAAGAAGGATTCATGTGAGTGAAAGACACTTTGTGACAGATTAGGTACATTACAGCAAACTAATTCAGCATTCACCTAACAGAAACCATACGCTGCCTGACTTGTTTGGCATGTCAAGCTACCCATCGTAAATCAGACATGTAAGTCTAAGCCCCGTTGAGAGAGTGAATTTTTTCGTTATAGAAACAGTTTCTATTTCCCCTGTACTTCCCTTTCAACGCATCAGATGTAAGGAACGTAGTATCCTCTGCCTCCATCTACGAATTTCCCCTGCGAGTGTCGTAAATTGCTTTTTGTGAAATGCTTCTCTGAAGTGAAATCTAGGATCACTCAAGACATCTTCGCACAGGTTGTAGAAAGTCTGTCATAGGTGACTCCCCTAGGAGTTTGGTTACTTTTCCTGGGGAGAGGATCAGTTTATCTAGCCACAGGTAATTAATACACCCGGTTCTCAAAGCAGTTTTTCCAGAAAGGTGCTTCTGGACAATTGTTACGGCCGCCATATTTAATAGGTAACGTAAGATGAATGGAGACATTTCTAGTGTGCTTCATTAAAGTATTAAGATATCTGTTACGAACACCTGATGTCTGTTGTTTGCAGGGAAGAGTGGAGGAGAACGTCTGTGTAAAATGGAGTACTTGTTGGGAGATTCCCTAAAATAACAACTACCGTGTACTCAGTTAGAGAGCACGCTATCTGTACTTACTAAATGTCCCTATCAAAGCAGATACTCTCGCACTGCAAGCATTTTGTTATCCTACCTGTGGGACCACCAAAACCTTTGTTTAGTGCTGAGAAACTGAAGATTTTTATAGGAAGGCGCTGCTTGTCTCTCGGGAACCTATTGGCAGATTTCCAGCAGTTAGTCCGCGAAGAGAATGCCTAAAATTTTCCACTGGCAACGGGAGCTACTCAGGAGAGATCGTAATGATGCAGACCAAAATTAGGAAAAAATATACGGAAGTGTGCCGATAAATATTCTCTTTGTGTTTTATATTTTCTTATACTCTGTCGTCAGCTATACCATTTGTGACGGATTTAAATACCATTTTATTTTATAATGTATGTTGGAATCACACTGCAAGTTACTGGAAGTAAACGTAAAAAGATATAATGTCATGCACATCTCAAAAGTACATTGAGGTACGAAACAAAGAATAAACTAAAACAAAAAATTGTTTTTTTCGACATTATCACAATATGTGAACAGCATTTTGTATATCTTCGCCGTGAAATATTATTCCATAATTGGTGACAAGATATCTGAAAACGTCAATTTCCTCTGCTCATCTCATTAAGTATTTCAGCCAACTGTACAGTCATTTTTCACGTTCGCCTCCTTCCCCTTACACCATCAAAATTATCACGTTGTGAACGGACATGTACTAAAAGCTGCAAACCACTGTTTCAGTACTTAGCCTACATAGTCCCCATGAAAATCAGACAGATGTGACGGCAAACGACTTTTAGTACTTGTTTAATGGTAATCACTTTTTTCTGACACTTAACACTGACTCCTCTCTTGGAACACGTCAAGTATGTGAAAAAATGCTGTTTCACTGCTGCTCGGATATCACTTAAATCACCCAAAAACTGGCTACTTACGAGCCAGTTCACAAGTCGGATGAAGACGAAGGAATATCACCTTCAGTAGGACCGTGTGTATCAAAGCGCTGTAGTGTTCAATCAACTTTCGCACTGATGACAGTTGTACTGTTTTCCAGATACGTGTCTCCACGTAGGCAAGGCCATGGATTTTTAGCTATCCCACATGAAACTATTTTAGCGTATTGGACTCAAAAACGTGCCTGCATAAGAAAAATTTCTGCAAAACTGGTGCGCCAGTTCTTTCTCACCGAAGTTTCGTCTGTATATCGATCGCCATGACTGGGCTGCGAAGTACCTGACCAGTAGACACCCACGTTCGATCACCAGTTTTGCCTCGAGCAGATGGCTGGAACGAGGTCTACTGAGACTCACAAGCCAACAGAGATCGTCGAAAAAGAGGTGGCGGCTTCGGTATCGAAAATTGCCCTGAGAGTTGGGAGAGTAATGTGTTCTAACTAGAAGCCGCTTCGAGAGTGTCTTCCAATGACACGCTAGCTAGAGGATCAATCGGCAGTCGATTGGCATCTCGCGGTCTGACGAGAAGTTTGTTTTCGGTGTTAAGGTGGCACATCAGCTACTGGGATAGGAAAGCGGTCACCTGGGGCTACCTTGTCAGCGGCGAGGGTTCCAGCAGGGCTCGCAGTGTGGCGTTATCTTCAGCGGCCGGTTCGGGCCCAGAAATAGCGGCCTGTGCTTCTGACGGCGCCAGCTGGCTGCGACCTCACGGACGCGCGTTTCTCATATCATTTTTATTTCAGAGCTTATTTTCGCATAGGCTGACACGTGATTCTAAGGCGACCCAACCCTACTCTCCTAAACCGCTTGCGTCACCCATATAAAGAAAACGAACGCACTTTAGTTCGCACCGCCGCGCTGCGAGCAAACGAAATTCCGACAATAGAACATTCCTACTGGGGAAGGAAACTGGCATTTCGACCCCATTTAGAAATGAAAATCTTGGATAAGTAACAGATTTGTCATTCATCATCGGTGCAGGCGTTAACGGCCTGTGTTTACTTCCTAAGTGACATCTGTTTTTTGTGATTTAGGCCGTGTCATAAGTATACTGGTACGGCAGACAGTCACCATCGACAGGGGTTATAGGTGATTAGATACCCCAGTGTTCCTCTCTCCTTCCTGGAATTTATCCTGCCGTAGGTCTACGTGGTTCACTGTTTGTCATGATTTAGCTTTTTTCGTTTTAACTTCGTGCTCGGGTGCTCTTCGTGTCATTTAACGTGAGGGAGTGAAGTCGTGTCAGCCATCTGTCTGTGGATCCTGTGTTCTGTGTGTTGTCGTATTGTAACTGTCTGTGTAAAATGTTTTCTGAGGTGGGGATTTGGCATCGGCCTAGAATTTACCAGAAAGAGCGTGTAAAATAGCCTAAAAACCACATTCATGGTGACCAATGTACCAGAGCAATGGTCGTTATTCCGCTGCAGGGCTTTCATCCGATAGAGGCCCACAACCCGGCCTCGCCAGTTAGCAAGCTGGTCATTAGAGTCTCCTATGTTTAATGTTTCAAAAAGAAAATAGTTTGAACATTTTTTTGGTGATACAGACACCTCTAAAGCCGTAACTGTCGTAGGATCTAATCACATCATCGCAGCGTCTCTCCCCCCCCCCCCCCCTCTCAGGTCCCACCTAATCCAAATCAAGAGACGAAACATTAAGTAGCAATATCTGCCTTAGGCCATGAGTAAAATTCCAAAAACCCAACGTCGACAAGGAAGATTTTCACTTATTTTATTACATAATTATGCTAAATACACAACAATAAAGGGTGAAGCTTTGTTTGAGAAGGTATTCCCTAAAAGTCAGTGAACACTCTATAACATTACCGATCCAGTGAAAGAAATTGATCCCACATTAGTTGTTGCCCGGCAACGGCCTTGCCGCAGTGGCTACACCGGTTCCCGTGAGAGCACCGAAGTTAAGCGCTGTCGGGCGTGGTCAGCAGTTGGATGGGTGACCATCCAGGCCGCCATGCGCTGTTGCCATTTTTCGGGGTGCACTCAGCCTCGTGATGCCAATTGAGGAGCTACTCGACCGAATAGTAGCGGCTTCGGTCAAGAATACCATCATTACGACCGCGAGAGCGGTGTGCTCCCACGCCCCTCCTATCTGCATCCTCACCTGAGGATGACGCGGCGGCCGGATGGTCCCGATGGGCCACTTGTGGCCTGTAGACGGAGTGGTTTTTTATTAGTTCTTGCCCAGCAGTATATTCGTGGTAGATGCAATCGACCTATCTGTTTTTGAAGTGGAAAGAACTGCTCTCAGTTCTGTTTGTTCATATCGTAAATTGTTACTTGTTGAAGTATACTTTCAAATCCAGAATGAGATTTTCACTCTGCAGCGGAGTGTTCGCAGGAGAGCTTCTGTAAAGTTTGGAAGGTAGGAGACGAGGTACTGGCAGAAGTAAATACTTTCAAATCTTTCTGAGAGTACCTTCACACATCCAAAAAATGATTGCGGTGTCAAGACTATGTCATCAGCGTATATAATTTTTACGAAACTCGTTACAATACCGCGTTCACGTACTTATCGAGGATAAATATGTTGGTATGTACACAAATGAAAACTACTCTGTGATTCACCGTTGGGAGTTGGACAACAGTAGCGTTTCCGCACAACGGATCATCACAAGTATGTACCTCTCCTTGGGGACCATATCCACCCCTACATGCGGTTTGTTTTTTCTCGACACGATGGCACCTACCAGCAGGAAAATGCAAAGTTCAAATGGCTCTAAGCACTGTGGGACTTAACATCTGAGGTCATCAGTCCCCTAGACTTAGAACTACTAAACCTAACTAACCTAGGATATCACACACATCCATGACCAAGGCAGGATTCGAACCTGCGACAGTAGCGGTCGCGCGGTTCCAGACTGAAGCGCCTAGAACCGCTCGGCCACAGCGGCCGGCAGGCGACTAAGTGGCTTGGCTAAATTCTCCAATACACATGAGTGTTATACCGCTCGACACGGAGTAATCGTTCGAATTGTAGTGCTGAACGACGTTTCCATGACAACATTTTGGCCTTTAAGGCGAGGAAAGATAGTAAGATAACGATCATCACCACCAGACTCTGCGCCATTTCCCTGGACCAGATCCCAGATTTTTCCATAGTACCATAAGGAGTAAGGGTAACACTCTTAATGCTAAATCGTCCGTCGGCTGGTGCCATTAAATCCAACTGCCACCTTGCTGCATTTAGAGACGCACAAGCTATGTATCCGCATCACATTTCTCTTCCTCTCTTCATTCATTCTATACTCATTGACAAAAGCACATATGTAGCATATCACCAGCATCGCCAATTATTTTCCACTAGGATGTTACCTACAAAGCATTGTGGAGTTCCTGACAGTCTTTCTAAGCCGGGCACTGCCAAATCTCAGACGTATTTCAATTATCCCTCAAAATACTTGTTAACTTTAAAATTTTATAACTCCGAAGATCAGCACTGCATCTCTTGTGGTAATCATGGAAAGGAGAAGCGGTTTAAGATTTTAATGTTCGCTCGACTGTCATCATGGACACACCAGGAGCCAATAGAAGAGCGAGTCTTACAAAATAGCGATTATGCAGTGTCCAGGTGAGTAGGCTGTAAAAATCCGATTTCACTTTTTGCTAGGGTTTACTGTTGAAGAGATTATTTACGTGCTAATACTGACAATAACGATGTATGAGCAAGAATGACACGGTCTCGCTACTTCGACACCCACTGATGGCATCGTGCATGCTTATAACCAGATTTCTGTATGATTGTATCTTGCAACGAAAGCTGATAATTTGTAATTTTATGTTTAAAACTTAGATAATTTCCATTCATACATCAACTTTTAATATATTTTACTGTATAAGACATGGAAATTTAGAACATAATTTAGCGTTGATGCAAACACTATATATTCCAGTTTCATTCGAATAGTTTGTACGTGTCTTTTTCTCCTAGATTCATGTTCTTGTACTGTAAATTGCTAACTTAAAAATTTCTTTCAAATGAACTGTTTTTTCCTTCTCGAATGGCGCAATGTGTCACTGCACTAGCTGCTGAGACCGGCAGATAAGCCACACCCGCATCCAATCCTCACGCTCGACTAACGACCGCTAGTTCGGTGGTTTACAGGCGGCTTCCAACATCCTTTTAGACCGATTCCACGCTAGTTCCCAACCTCTGCCTCGGAATAACAACACATGCAAGCATAACACGTGCATTCATACAGTCCCCTAACTTAGCGTGAGATTGGGTCGTCAGGAAGTCAGCCAGCGATAGGAACAATCAACGATGAGCAAATGCATTTAGTACATAGTCCAAAATATGTTGGCTTAACCCAAGGTAGGGTGGCGCGGGGGGGGGGGGGGGGGGGAGCACTTTATGCCCACCTGTAGAAAATGTAGTAATTTACTCATGTATTTCAAACTTTAAAATTTTGAAAAAGAATATCTATTTTTTAATGATTTATTATAGCATATTTCGTAATTGCTTTCAACTTTTCATTAAAACATAACCCAAAAATTTAAGTCTTAGTAGCAAATGTGACTTTTTGCAACAATTCACATTTACATTCATATTTTCGAGTTCTAGACTCTTCTTACACGTCTGTATACATTTAAAAAGTATGTTTTGAATAAAATTCAACAACAATTAACTAAATCTGTATTTTTTAATCTTTTTGTGGTGGTCTTAAGGTAACCCTCCTCTCTGTGTACACATTACGGAAAATGGCCTGGTACTGCTAAAAGATATTTTCAGGTTCTGGACCCTACCTATGAATCAGTAACTATTTAAAAACGATGTTGTTAATAAAAGCTAACAATAATTAACGTATTTTCTTTTTTCTTTTTTTGGGTGGTGGGCATAAAGTACACCCCCCCTTTCTAATACGCATTATGGAAAATACTTCGGTATTGCTAGCGCTAACAACCATCACATTAGCCCGAAGACAGAGCCACCGGACCTGCTTTGCCTTGTATGTCGATTGCTCCACAATGTTTGAAGGTTGTGCATGAACAAAAATTATATAACAACTCTTTTTAAGCACAAATATCGAAGAAAACAGAGGTACGTAACAACATTTTTAATGGAAGTGCAGCTATTCACTAGAGATTAGACGAAGAGGGTCGTAAACGACCATTCTGAGTTACTAATACGTAGGACTGAGGGGCTCATCATCTAGTGAGTAGAGAAGTAGGTGTTACTGGAATTAGTAATGAATTAGGAATGAAAATTAGTGGCGTACATTTACATGATTCACCGAAAAACTTCAAATTAATAAACGATCTTCTCACTTGGTTTCTGAAAGATTTAGGCAGTTTCTTTGTCAGAAATGAATCATCCATACACTCAGGTGTTGCTTAACACCGCGAGGGAAGAACTTCAGTGAACAATTGAAGCGGATGAAATTTTTCTATGATATAGTTTTTCACAAGCAAGTATTTCGGTGCCCTTCTCTGCACCTTTCCTTGTTCTGTTTCTAGCGATCAGTTCATGTCATACTAGCCGTTTGTAGACCCAAGCCCAAGAGAAAGGTAGAAAGATTTATACCTTGCCATTTCATATCGTTACAAATGGAAATTTGGAGGGGCGGCGGTGGTAAAAGTCACGTCAGTATAGACGTTAGTAAATACGGAGCGTAAGCTCAGATTGAACAACAACGAGGAAGGAAATCTGGAATGTCCATTTCAAAGAAAATGTCTCGGTATTTGCTTGAAGAAATTTATCTAAATAACGGAAAACCTAAATCTGTATAGCCAGCATCCAGTGTCATAGCCACTCCACCAGAAGACGTGGTATTAATGAAACAGTCGTGAAAGTGATGTCTAAGCGTCGTGGTATCATTGGTTCCAAGATAGTGTTTCACTGCCATGAAAAAGGATTTACGCT
The DNA here is from genome assembly GCF_023864275.1 of Schistocerca cancellata. NCBI lineage: Eukaryota > Metazoa > Arthropoda > Insecta > Orthoptera > Acrididae > Schistocerca > Schistocerca cancellata. Next base: position 203,809,350 of record NC_064629.1, on the reverse strand, counting down.
CTTGTCACTTAACATCAACAGTGGCAAAATATAACGTCGCCACTAGCACTTTCTGTTTTAGTGGGAGTGTTTATAAATGGAATTTAAAATCAGGGCGAATGCTAATTGAGTCACTGTGATAGTTTCAGAGGCGGGAGATTACGGAGCTCTCACTTATTCCCGCGTCTGATCTGCCGTTCGACAAGGCACGGCCGATGTGATATGTGACTCCCCAGCAAGCAAACGCGCGAACATAAAGTTTCGCTTCCATACATCGCTCGCCTAGCGGCACCCATCCTTTTGTATCTTCCGACTGCGAAACGTGGGTTGCCGACAATGCTCGCGCCTGGATTAATGGTACAGAATAAATACGGAGGGGAAGACCCGCGGGCATGGGGAGTCAAAGTAAGTAGTGCAGCCGCTGAATCGAGCAACCTATGGCGACGCTTAAATCATTCCACCCTCAGCACTCCCCTCCCTGCGACGTGACCGCGGATGCAGACGCCGGCGGCGCCCTACTTGAGCTAACCTAGTCCTCCCCTGCAAACACGCTCTAACGTCCACTGGATCAACAACCAGCACTTTCACCGTTTACTCTCAAGATTTGGGTGCCATCACAGCGATTTAATTGTTCTGAATAACAGAAGTGATTTCGAAACGAATCTCGTATTTTGGTGCTATCGTTAACAACTTAAATAAAAATCTTATTTCATCCTCTCTGCTGACGCGTCCGCTTGTTTCCGCAAAACTTTAGAAACCAAATATAACAAAACTACACAAACAGTACAGATGATTTCCTTCAATACCATAGCATGACATATTCGATCACTGCCTTTTTTAATTTTTTCCTACGCGTCTTTAGAGTTCCTAAATTAAGCCACTTGAGTTTAAGCACCAAAAAGTCTGTGAACTACAAAGTGTTTTATCTTTAAGTACCGAAAAATAATTACAAACGTTATATTGGGAACTCTGACCTATCAGACCTACCAGGATATCCGACCACTGTTGCCTTCCTATTCGTTTAAGAGGTAAATTCTTTCTGTTGACGAACTAGTGTAGCATACGTAACATTACCATTTTTCTCCACAGCTCTACTTCCACACGTACCAATATATTCGTTCGGTACTTCTCTCCAATTAGAGTTCTCTAAAGCTGTTCAAACTGATAAAATTTTTCATAGTAGTTTGACTGGTGATGGAAGACTGTGGGAACGTCAGATAAAGTTCATAGCGGAAAACTAAGCTTTTTTTCCACGCAGCTATATTTACTGGTTTCAGATGTACAAAAAAATGGTTCAAATGGCTCTGAGCACTATGGGACTTAAAAGCTATGGTCATCAGTCCCCTAGAACTTAGAACTACTTAACCCTAACTAACCTAAGGACATCACACAACACCCAGTCATCACGAGGCAGAGAATCAGATGTACAGTTTCAGAAACAAATCTTTCCACATTCACACACATTACAAGGATGCAGCAATCAATCTAAATCCGTTATATAGTGATAGAGAGAGTGAGAAAACCGCTCTTCATGTACGAGAACGAACACAAACGTGAAGGCACCCCGATTGCAACAACCTGTCGCTCTTGTCGTTACTACCCACACTCACACTCACATTTGTAACAGGTTGTACACAATACATGAAAAATAATTCTGTCAAAGTCTCTTGTATGAAACGACACAGATTACGGATTTATATTGATTGCTGCATTCTCGTAAAATTTCTGAAAGTGGATCCATTTGGCTCTGAATACGATATGTTAAATTGACACCAATAAATACACCTGAATGGGAAAATAAAAGCGCAAAGAATGTAATTAAATTTTTTTTCCTCTTTAGATTTTTCTTTGCATATAAAAGATGCTAACAAATTCCTCTTACGAATTCCCAGGACATATAAAGGGCATAGGGCGAATACGATCTGAATTATCACACGTCGTGAATTTAACTCTATAGTCCGAAAAGTTCGATGCCTGTCACTGCTCTGTGTAAAGTAAGAGCTTGTCTAGGCTGCAGACAACCCCCCCCCCCCCCCCCGAACAAATGTAGGAATTCGTTCCGCAGACGACCAGTTCGTTAGATATGTAACACTAGATCAGTTGGCCAAGAATGTGGATGTCGTCTATGTCCGCTTTGACAAGGCAAAATCTGCCTGAAATTATTTAAGGAAAACACAGTAAATCTTAGTTAGGACAGCTGTTCAAGTATTTGAATTCCCGTCCTCCCGAGTGTGAGTTTCTTTTCATAACCCCTGCATCATTTTGGTGAATCTACACGAATAAACATTCTTAGATATCTTGCGTATTTCGCCGAAGTGTCAGATTTGTACAAGGTGGGACAAAAAAAAGGGGGTCCGGACGGGTGGATACGATTCGACGCGAATGTATGCGTATAACCACAGCACAGACGCGTACACCACGTGTACGCCCGCCATGTCCTCCACAGCGGTTCAGAGCGTAGTGTGGAGTGTGGAGCAGTGCAAAGGGGACGATGGTACTCACCGTGGAGCATCGGGTGTTCGTTGTGGAAAGTTACGTGAAACGAAGTCGTGGAAACGCTGTGGTCAGTTGTTTGCTGAGAAGTTCAATGGTGACAAAGTGCTAGCGAAGAGTGCCTTCCAACGCTTTGTCTGAAAATGGCGTCAGACAGGATCTGTTTTGAAAGAGTCAGAAAACATTCCGAAGCGTGCCCTCGCAGCAGAAAATGCGGTTGCAATTCACCAGAAAATGCTTCAGAGTCCTACCAAGTCAACTGGACGCCTATCGCAAGATACCGGCGTATCATATCGAGCATGTACCCTGGAACTCTGCTCTCCGGGTCACTTTTATTTCACCCACCCTGTAATACAAATCTATCCTCGAACGCTGTACAACTCATCTGCACCAATCGAAGATTTGTTTATTCAGGTCCTTCCTCTTGCTGATACTTGAATGTAAAATGAATACAGGTTTTCGGATTTTATTGGACTTTTACAATTTTATCTTAAACTGAAAAGCATACCTGATTCATCACTGATCTTTAATGAAGAATGTCGTGTACAGTAACTTGCAACAATCGGTGTAGAAGTCATCATCGTTTATTGTGCAGTGCGTTTTCCATCATTGTGGAGAGCAGCGCAGAACTGGCGAGTCCCGTTCTTCGTAAAAACACTCGTAGCTTTGTGGTTTCTATGAAGTCTGAACAACTCTGGAGAGTGATCATTACTCCACTTGTTATCCCACGAACATTTCATTTTTACTTAATTAGACTCAAGTACGCTGGCACCATCCACAATAGTTAGAAACTCACCGATACTTTCATGATAGAATTTTTACAACGCCTGATAAGACAAACGTGGTACTGAAGGAACGACACGCTAACAGAGTAGGGACTCTCTGAGACATGCCGGTTACTAAGTGGACTAATTAGACGACGCGGCCACCTACCGACTACTTAGGATGGCTACATAACAGATCAACAGTACAGAGTCACTCCTCTGAAGTAACCTGCCTGGTTGTTATCTTAATTGCAAACAACCCGGAAACAAATGGCCATTGTGGTAGAGACAGAGCACTGTAGCACTGATCTTACAACCCTATTTTTATTTACAAAACATACACGGTGAACCACCTCACCGTAAGTAATGCGGAAATAGAAAGTGCTACTGCTGTGCGGTTTTCACAGAATGGATTGGTAGTCAGGGGTTCGTGTTGTTTGCCAATCAACATACATAGAAAGTATATTTTTTTGCAAATTTGCACTTTTAAAATGGACCAATGTCTATTGGCATTAATAAACTAAAAGTAGGGTAAGTTAGAACGTCTCTGGTGTTCGTTGCAGGATTATAGTGCGAGTCGACGATTTGTGGCTGAACAAGAAAGAAGCCCTAGACATGACTCAATATTGGGCTGAAAAACTATGATTAATTTCCGGATACCATAAAGTAAAGTAAAAGTAAGAATAATACATCTGCTAAACTGTATACTTGTTTCTTTCTTTTTATTTCAGAACAACACTTCATTGTGCTTTTAATTTCACAACACTAATTTAACTACCAAGCAACTGAAGTTTTATAAGAACTGAAAATAGTATCAGAATATAGAGCAAGGATGCTTTGACGTATCTTTTTTCTTAGATCTCATATTACTTTCGCAGCTTAAATATAACACATACCGTACGTCATCTGTTAAGAGCCCCACGGCTGAACTACAAGTTTCTTCATTTTATGTTAGTGGCTGTTACCTGCCGTAAACATTACTCGTTTGGTATTACATTTTTACGACGCAGTTGAGACATGGCTCTCTCTTTTCAAATTAGTTTCCTCCTTTGCTAAAGACTGGGCTAAGCCCGTAAGACAGACAGCTAACAGATCGAGAATTTTTCTGGAGCCAATAATGTTGAAAATGAAGCTTCCTCGTTAAAAGTTTGAAGGTCAGAGGTACTGCACTGGTGCTTGCAGGCAATTAGGGAGACGATCTGTCATACCCGTCAGCCAGTGACAGAACGCGTTGGCCAACTCGTCCATTCTGTCATTGATCCTTCCACCAGTGCCAAACGGGTGACTGACGAACATTCCCTAGTATTTGTTTTCTGATTTCTCTTGTTGCAGCTTTCCGAACTTACTTAATTTCTTTCTGGATTTCTAGTATGTCAAAATCCTCTGTACGTGTTCCTTAACAAGATATTTAATAAATGGACGAATATGTCTCAGCTCGAGAAACATTGTGCAATGGTGATAACCAACTTCAGATACGACACGAAATACATCTTGTTTTTCCCAATTATTTATTTCGATGCCATCATTACCTGCGTTTCTTTGGTAAATATCTGACAACAGAAACAGTCGCTGAGATGTCCACCAGAGTGTAGCCACTGAGCCTTAGAACTTTATGCTGATTAAGCCTTACCAAGAAACTAAAAACAAGCAGATGACGAAATAAGTTCATTCTTCTGTGAAAACAGTAAAGAATTAAGTTGATAAATCAGGATACTGCACTGAGGGAACCCACTGCACATTCTCTGGAGTAGACTCAAGGTAGTCCATTGCACTCTGTGTACGTTTACAGTGCCAGGTTCACGAGAATACAGAGTTTTCTCTTACCCTATGTACGATATTAAACTTAAAGAAGTACTAAAACTATAACTTCGTGTTCGAATAGAACCCAGTACAAATGACGTGCCGGACATTCTAATTTTTGTTTGTAGTTTTGTGTGAATAACTTCAGGTGAATGGCTTTTTCGACACACAGATTTTATTTTCTTAAATATGTAGAAGTTAATTTTCCTTGTAACACATACTTTCTTTACTCTTTTTCTATAGAATGGCCTTTTCGAAACACCAGATTTCATTTTCAAGTGCTGCTTTATAATTCACCTACACCTTTGTTGTTGCGAAAGGCATTGATTAATCCATAGGTGCACCTAAAAACGAAATTTGCTATTTAGAAACCGGTCATCCGTAATTTCCCCCATATTCAAGATTCTTGCGGCACTCCATCTTCAGTGAGATGGAAGAGATTTGGTTGGTATTATATTTTAAATTAGCTTCACCCAGCTTTCTCACAGAATGATTTGTTGATCTTGATCAACAATTCTTTAAAATATTTAGAATTTAAAATTAGCGTACCAATGCGTGGCAAAAATTGAGAATTGTATGTCTACTATCTTCTCTCTTCTGCATATATTCTGGTGCCAGGACGTCTAATACTGCATACGTAATTTTCTCTTAAGCTGAAAGAGAGAAAATACAGTAGTTGACCGAAGGTTTCTGTACGTACTGTTCCTTCCAAAGGCGCCCAACTACGCAACTAATAGTGTATAGGACCTCTTTTTAAATATATTGCAACGTTTACCCGTCAGGTTGACTTTCCACTGAGTTCTGAGACATTGACGGTACAATCTGAATCTACCTTACCTCAAGTGGGATGACTAGTTGTTGCCGAGTTTGCGGCAAAATGATCTCGCAACTGGAAACTGTGGACGGGTGAAACCAAACTGAACGCTCTTGAGACGGATAAAACTTCTGATTTCATGTCATTCGCCTGGAATTATGTAATAATTTTACTAAATGAAGTACACCTTCATAAGAAGTGGAGAGTTTTTTTATGAATCCAGTATAACCAAGCCGATTCGAGATTGTGAAGTTACTAGAGTTTTTGAATGGAAATTATGCACAGTATTTCGTTCGTGGCTGTCGTAAGGAATTTGGAACTGAGAGATGACAGCTTGATTTCCTACTGTAACAATATACTAAACTTGGGGTTCCTTATTAGTGTAGTGTGTTAAGACCAAGTATTTGGCCACACACTCAACAGTGCTTCAACTTATAGAGTGTAGACAAAACCACTGAACTGAGTCAAGAGCACAGGACATTACCAATATGATCTACAAATACAGGAAAGCTCGTTTCTATTTCATTAGCTCGCATTTTTGACGAAGTACGTACCACATACATCATCCTGAGTTAATCGGTGTGTTATTCGAAGGGCGAAATGTAACGATCTAAAAATTTCTCTTTTGTTTAAGACCATTTGCTTTATATCTGTAATACCTGAACATCAACTCGCAAGGATACAAACCTACTTATATTTCACAAGTTGTTACTGGAAACTCGTCCTACCGTCCTAATAACAACAATAGCTACATTATTGTTTTTATTCCCGAACATCGCCTGAAAGAGAAATTAGTCCTCAATAACAGGATTGAGCTAGGAAGGATAGTGCATCCAAGTCACAGTGAGAGGACGAAGAAACAAAACAGCAGAGTACTAAATTAATTCCCTTTGGACCGCGCAATTTTTGCTCTGTAGTTATGGTGATCAGATGATTGGGAGATGAGATAAACGCGACAGCACGCCGCTAGTTTTTTTTCTGCGGCGTGCCTTTTACTAACGGGTCCCGCATTCTATTGTCGACTCTACTTGGGTATGCAAATGGTTTGACCATTGAGTACAAGACAAGACGACAGCAGGGCCATTGGCGTGCTGGCCTCGTCGCTGGGGCGTGACAACACTCCAGACAAGCTGCTAGGTCAGCCGAGATGCTCCGCTGTTCTTCGCCTCACCTATGGTGGACAACGGTTTTCCAGCATGTTTACTCTTACGGGGCATTCCATGCAGTCAAACGTTGGGGGAAAAAATAACACTGGGCGAGACTGTTGATATTAGCGAAACGTTTTTATCACCTCTTCGATCCCTTGTCTAATTTTTTCCATGTTCAAGCTCACATCGTTATAAGTTATTAGGAACGGATTGTTCTCATGTACCATAATCTATCTACATACATACTCCGCAAACCACCTGACGGTGTGTGGCGGAGGGTACATTGAGTACCTCTATCGGTTCTCCCTTCTATTCCACTCTCGTATTGTTCGTGGAAAGAAGGATTGTCGGTATGCCTCTGTGTGGGCTCTAATCTCTCTGATTTTATCCTCATGGTCTCTTCGCGAGATATACGTAGGAGGGAGCAATATACTGCTTGACTCTTCGGTGAATGTATGTTCTCGAACCTTTAACAAAAGCCCGTACCGAGCTACTGAGCGTCTCTCCTGCAGAGTCTTCCACTGGGGTTTATCTATCATCTCCGTAACGCTTTCGCGATTACTAAATGATCCTGTAACGAAGCGCGCTGCTCTCCTTTGGATCTTCTCTATCTCTTTTATCAACCCTATCTGGTACGGATCACACACTGCTGAGCAGTATTCAAACAGTGGGCGTACAAGCGTACTGTAACCTACTTCCTTTGTTTTCGGATTGCATTTCCTTAGGATTCTTCCAATGAATCTCAGTCTGGAATCTGCTTTACCGACGATCAACTTTATATGATCATTCCATTTTAAATCACTCCTAATGCGTACTCCCAGATTATTATTGAATTAACTGCTTCCAGTTGCTGACCTGCTATTTTGTAGCTAAATGATAATCTTTCTATGTATTCGCAGCACATTACACTTGTCCACATTGAGATTCAATTGCCATTCCCTGCACCATGCGTCAATTCGCTGCAGATCCTCCTGCATTTCAGTACAATTTTCCATTGTTACAACCTCTCGATACACGACAGCATCATCTGCAAAAAGCCTCAGTGAACTTCCGATGTCATCCACAAGGTCATTTATGTATATTGTGAATAGCAACGGTCCTATGACACTCCCCTGCGGCACACCTGAAATCACTCTTACTTCGGAAGACTTCTCTCCATTGAGAATGACATGCTACGTTCTGTTATCTAGGAACTCTTCAATGCAATCACACAATTGGTCTGATAGTCCATATGCTCTTACTTTGTTCATTAAACGACTGTGGGGAACTGTATCGAACGCCTTGCGGAAGTCAAGAAACACGGCATCTACCTGTGAACCCGTGTCTATGGCCCTCTGAGTCTCGTGGACGAATAGCGCGAGCTGGGTTTCACACGACCGTCTTTTTCGAAACCCATGCTGATTCCTACAGAGTATATTTCTAGTCTCCAGAAAATTCATTATACTCGAACATAATACGTGTTCCAAAATTCTACAACTGATCGACGTTAGAGATATAGGTCTATGGTTCTGCACATCTGTTCGACGTCCTTTCTTGAAAACGGGGATGACCTGTGCCCTTTTCCAATCCTTTGGAACGTTACGCTCTTCTAGAGACCTACGGTATACCGCTGCAGGAAGGGGGGCAAGTCGATTTTACGTTAGTGCCGTTTCTACCTCCCCTCTTGTGATCTTTTCTCCATTAGGGACTAGTAACAGAATTCGATTTCTGGCTCCGTTTGTCAATAAGCTGAACAAGGATCACAGAAACCTAAACAGGAGAACAGTCTCCCATTTGTTCAAAATTAAGTAGCACTCTAAGTTTCAGAACTGCTGTCTGATATGTTCCAGCGTTTTCTGTGTTAACAAAGAAACACGACTACGGGTACATGACTTACACTTTTGATATGAATATTTCTCTACGTACTAGAACGCCAGTTTAACATGTCCACAACCAGGGTTTTCTCTTGATTACACCATTTTCATATCGTGCCACACGTTTTCCCTGATAGTACCACTCCAAACAAAACAAAAAAAACATTCCTAGTGCCAAGAAAGTGAGCTACGATCGGAAGACATTAATTAGAAAAAAGTCTGACGAATATACAAGGATGAAGCTAGATCTTGATTTCCCAGATGCACTTCTCCTTAGATGTACGAACTGGTAGAATTGAGAATACGCTGTCTGCTGCATATAGCTTTTCTCTGCTATCGCTCTTCGTCATGTGGCCCATGTAACCGAGGTCGAACATGTGAATAATACTGACTGATGAATGATTGAATTTGTGACGCCACTAACTGTTATTGCAGGATACAGTCACATTACTCAACAGAAGAGTTTTACATTCACGTATTTATGGAGTGCCGATAATAGTTTTCCACGGACTGTTAAATACTTCTACGTTTGAGTAAAAAACGTACAGGGTGATTCCGTGATGATGTTACAAACTTTCAGGGGTGATGGAGAAGGTTAACTGTATCAGTCTGAGGTAACAGACCCTGGTCCGAAAGTGACCGAGTCGGAACTTACAAGAGAAAATATTTCTGGTGCCTTTGACAGTGGAATACATGCACCGGTACTGTTGTTGCTTAGACTGCACGGTAGGCAACTTTGAGAGGTGGTAGTATGGAACAAAAGTCTAGTAAACAAGGACTGTAAAATGCATACCTTAACAGCTACGGGCATTTGTGCAGCATAAGAGATGTTTCACAGTAGTGAACATGCACTAGTTCCCATAGCTCTTTAGGTATGCAGTCCAGAGCCCATGATTACTGGAGAGAAAGAGAGAAGTGTGGGGAGAAGAGGGGGCCTCAAGAGAAGGTGGAATGATAGGACGTATAAGACAAGTGTATGGAAATTGGTTTAATTACTCCTTGCGAGGCTGTTGTATTAAGGGACAGTCATTGTTGATCACAAAAAATAATCTGTTGTATTCATTCTCTTTATTCAGCATGTCAGTGGGTTGGGAAGACAGTTTGTGAATACATCAGATTACTTTCTGTATCCAGTAATAACTGTCTCTTAGTGCAATAGCCTCACACCAAGCAATGAACACAATTTCATCATCCCTTTCTCAAACGTAAATACGCCCAATCATCTCCATCTCAGACCATCCATCATAGTCGGGCTCTCTCTCTCTCTCTCTCTCTCTCTCTCTCTCTCTCTCTCTCTCTCTCTCCCTCTCTCTCCCTCTCCCTCCCCCTCCCCCTCCCCCTCCCTCATAACCCTAGATCGTACTCACTGACATTATGATGTGCAAAAACTTTTTAACTGTCTATCCTATAGCTAATTTTTTAATTTTTTTTTATTTCGTCAGTCGAAATAAATGGTAATAATATGAAATTGGATACGCCATCACATCACTGAAACATTAGTTAAATGGGCGTCACTGTGACTCATGTAGTACTGTCATAAGCATGGTAAATCGTTAAAAACGTTGGTGCGAATGTTTTCCGCCAATGCAGAAGACCTGAGTTTTGTGGCCAAACGCAGGTAAAATATTACAATACTTCATTTCTCTTGTTTACCGCCTGAGTTAGATTTCTCGTCAAATGTGAGAACTATGTCGTTCTGTTGGTGTCAGGTGAAAACGTGAAGCAGATTTAAGGCCCACTTTGTTTATACAAACCTTGAAAACGGAGCTGTAGCCCCAAAACGCGTTGTACAGTAAGTTTATACAAACCTTGAAAACGGAGCTGTAGCCCCAAAACGCGTTGAACAGTAACTGTAAAATAAAATATTGTGACTGAAGACGGAATGTTACTAATAAACATATCCCTAACCTAGAAGTTACATTCATGGACAGCCCGCGAATTTTTTGTATATTAATAAGGTAATGTGTAAGAATATCTAACTATCTCATTGGAAGACTGAATATTATTTATCACAATCTCAGCTGTACTTGCGGAAACGCCCATGAAAAACGTAAACACGTCGATTGTCTAATTATGGAGACAAGAAGTGTAATCATAAATTGATGTAGTTTTAAATTATTTTCGTATAATCAATTAATAATGCATATCTTAAAGTGCATCAGTAGTACATCATGCTGCAATTTATGTAACAACAGAGGACGTGTTGTGACATTGTAGTACCACTTTCTCGTTTATGCTGTAGTTAGCACAGTTTGCCATAGCCACTAGATTTTGAGCTGTCATCAGCGCCATCTATGAGCAGCCTTATACTGCTAACAGGATGGGCTGATATGGTTCCTTTAGAATGGTGCTGGCCTAGGAATGTGGCACATTTACATAGCAAATTATATTCCTGATATCGAGCCCCCTCTGAAATCAAACCTAAGATTTAATATCCTTTCTTCTCCTCCGAGAAATACTCATTGCAGCAATAAACGGTATCTCTTCTACGGTCCCTTCCAGTCTAATCGACATGTACAGTATTTTACAGGTTTGATGTGGCGCTTTCTGTAAGCAGCTACTGAAGCTACTACTGAAACTACGTCGTCACGTATTCCTTTGACAACGACGTGGTCCATTTGCTTCCCATCCTTCTTATATATGATCACGTGCTCCACCATTAAATGAGCTCGTCTTCTTTGGGAAATCCAACTTTAATCTTTCTTCCTCTACTGTGCGTGTGCTCGACAATAGCAGGTGTGGTGACTGTAAATGGAATTATGTGTGATTTGTAATACAAAGTAGACTGACTTCATAATGGATGAGCTAATTGTATGGCCTGCAAGCCAAATACTAACAACATTTAAAAAAATAACACATACACACTTACTAAGTATGTGAATAAATTAGCGATCTCTGCGGAATAATTCTTCTGTCAGATTTGTTCGTGATTCGTAGGAACAGTGTAACAATTTCTGATTCCAGTGCTCGTATAGACCACATCTGTAAACCACATTTATGTTGAGGATAAGCAAGGGATCCATAGTCGGACCGTGTGTTATTGCCGAAACACAAAGTTTGAGACATGAAACTGCTAATGCGAATCAACAGTGCATTCATAGCTCCATTTAAAGTTTTTTGACAATTAATTGCAGATCTCCTCTTGTAGTTAGCCTTACCTTATTGCTGTAGTGCTATGTCCCCCTGTCATAATTTGTGGAGTATTGGTTGTTACTACAAAGTCAGAAGGCATGAAGTGATACCTCTTAGTGTTTTTAGAGACCGAACACGCAATGAGCCGAAGGATTCGAAACTAAAATACACAGAAATCTTTTGATTCCCTCTGTTCGTAGGATTAGCAAGTTTATGCTACTCATGTGTTTATAGTATTGTACAAGATTTTTAACTGTATAGTAGCGGACAGTGTTGTAACCTGGTAAATATCTCACACTTCCTCCTCTATAGTGCCCTGTAACGGAAGTTTAATATAATTTCTTATTCTATCGTTAAACGATGACATTAAAATTTTATATTCTCCAGCCTTCTTCTGAAATTACAAAAATTACCCTGGAAAATTAAAGTTTCTCCCTAAATATACATCTACATCTATACTCTGAAAACCACTGGGATTTGTGCATGGCAGAGGGTACGTCCCATTGTACCAGTTATTGGGGTTTTTCTCGATTCAGTTCACGTATAGAGTACCGAAAGGATGGTTGTGTGAATGCCTCCGAGCGTGATGTAATTATTCTAATCTTACCCCCACGATCCTTATATCCCTATGTGAGCGATACGTGAGAGGTTGTAGTATATTCCTAGAGTCATCATTTAAAGCCGATTACTGAAAGTTTGTTAACAGACTTTCTAGGGATAGTTTACGTCTATCTTCAAGAGTCTGCCAGTTTATTCCTTCAGTATCTCTGTGACACTCTCCGACGGATCAAACAATCCTGTGAGCATTCGTGCTGCCCTTCTATGTATCCATTCAATATCCCCCATTAATCCTATTGGGTATGGGTCCCACACACTTAAGCAAAATTCTAAACCAGTAGTAGGAGTGACTTGTAAACAATCTACTCTGTAGGTTGACTGCACTTCCCCAATATTCGACCAATAAACCGAAGCTACTATCTATTTTGCCCACGACTGAGCCTATGTAATCATACCGTTTCATATCTCTACAAAGTGTTACACCCAGGTATTTGTATGAGTTGGCCGGTTCCAACAGTGACTTATTGATATTACAGTCATAGGAAACTCTATTTTTTCATTTTGTGAAGTTTACAGTTTTACGTTTTTGATATATAGAACAACCTGCCAATCTTTGTACCACTTTGAAATCCAACCAAGATCTGTCCTAACATTTATGCAGCTTCTTTCAGATAGTAATCATTATAGATAAATGCATCATCTGTAAAAAGCCACAGGTTACTATTAATATTGTCTGTAACGTCACTAATATACAACATGAACAGCAAGAGTACCAACACACTTCCCTGGGGCACACCCGAAGTTACTTCTACATTTGTTGATGACTCTCCATCCAAGATAACATGCTGCGTCCTCCCTAGCAAGAAATCTTCAATCCAATAACAAATTTCACTTGATACCCCATACTATCGTACTTTTGATAATAAGCGTAGGCGTGGCACTGAGTCAAATGCTTTTCGGAAATCAAGAAATACTGCATGTCACGTGAGAAAAGTGCAAGTTGTGTTTCACATGATCGATGTTTTTGGAATACGTACTGGTTGGCATTAAGGAGGTCATTCTATTCAAGATACGTCATTATGCTTGTGCTCAGAGTATGTTCTAAGATTATACAACAAATCGATGTAAAGGATATCGGAAGGTAGTTTTGTGGATCACTTCTACTACCCTTCGTGTAGATGGGTGTGACCTGTGCTTTTTTTCCAAGAACTGGGCACAGTTTCTTGTTTCTACAATAGATTATAGGTAGAAGAAGGTCTAACTTAGCCGCAAACTCAGTATAGGATCTGATAGGGGTTTCTTCATTGTTTACGATTTCAGCTGTTTCTCAACACCGCTGATATTAATACTTATTTCACTCATCTTTTCTGTGCTACATGGGTTAAATTGGGGCAATTTTCTTGGATTTTCCTTTGTAAAGGAACATTTGAAAATGGAATTAAGCACTTCAGCTTTTGCATTGTTATCCTCAGTTTCAGTTCCTGTGTCACTAGCTAGGGACTGGACACTAACTTCGTTGCAAGTAACAACAATTACATACGAGTAGAATTTCTTTAGGGTTTGTGAAACATCATTTCACAATATTCTGCTATGGTAATCACTGAACGCTTCTTTCATTGCTCCCTTGACAGCCAAATCTGTTTCATTCAGCATATCTCTATCTATAGACCTATGCTTTGTTTTACATCTATTATGCAGTAATCTGTGCTTCTTTAAAAGTATGGAAACTTGTTCCCAGGTGATCATGTACCTCGGAACAAATATTTGATAGAAATTTAAAAAGCGTTGCAGTCGAGGAAAATATTGTCAGCACTGTGTTTCATCGTGTATCTGTTACATTATTACTCTGCATACACACAAAGTAAGTGAAAACACATTAAGTAGAAGTATTGTCAAAAAACCAATTGCTAGTTAAATGCGCTTTGAAATAGAAGTTACTGAAAACTAACACAAAATTCCATTTTCCAGAGAGGTAAACTTATTAAAACGCTAAATAAATTCAGTTCATTTGCGAGTATTGCATGTTCTATGGTAAAAGATCTGTTTCAAGCTACAAGATGGTGCACGACCAAGGACGCATGGCGTAACTCCTCACATGTCATATAAATGGTTCTAAAATATATAGCATTTGACTCGCCATAATATTCTGTACCTGAAGAATTAACAGTATATTCAAAACAGCTTTAATATATTATATAGCACTTCAATGTGTAGAACGCGAAATATTTACAAATGCTGCGCGAAACACAACCTCATGTCCAACAACAACAAAAACTGTATAGTACGGCGGAACCTATAGCACGCATTCCTTCATGTGATTCTAAAATTAGTCACTAGCCGTAACTATAGGCCAAATAACAGTGTGTATTATAAGGTACACCATTCTCTACGTACAACACTCTCTACTATACTCGGCAAAAATCTGTTGCAGTTAACAGATGCGGCAGTAAACGTTTTCGTGTCCCAACGTTTGTCACAGAATAACAGAAAAAGGTGAATTCTTTCGAGGCACATATTCTCGCTTAGCATAGCTACGACAGGAAAACTCTATAATATTTCCAATTGTTCCTGTATGATAGAGACTACCGCGTTTTCTTCATATTATATCAATATACGATCGTTCTACCACACTGTCCACTTTCAGCAGGTACATTTCACATACAACGTTAGTGTGTTGGTCTTTTCAGACGTGTATTGCGTAAACAGTTAAGTACCACTCTTTGCATACCGTGCTCAAACGAATAAGGTTTCTAACTTACTAACACCTTCAGATATTCTTGTAATATTGGCATATTGGACATTACAGATAGATTTGCGCTAGAGGAATTGTTAATTGATGTATTGTGGAAAAAATGTAGCTTCTAGCCTCAGTACAAAATTAAGACTCAAACTTCATACGCCTCTCAAGCGAAACATTCATGATTCAGATCTACACAGCTACTAAATTCCGGAATTGTTTAGTATCTGACCAGCGCCCGTGCGCGGGCACGCACGCATATGTGTGTGTGTGTGTGTGTGTGTGTGTATCAACTACCTGTTAAGCACCATATTGCCCCCAGAGACCGCAGGCACGCTTTGCAAATAATGGCGCCCATAATGACCCATAAAGACCAGGCGCTTATATTGATTTCCCGTCTCATTCCCTTTAACAGGTCTTTCATTGCTTATACGTGGCCCGTTATTGACAACGCCATATAGCAGTCTTTCTTGTAGGTCGGGTCCTCTCCTGTGCTGCGTTATTTATTGGTGTCGAAGGACGCCCGTAAGGGAATCGTGGTAAAAAACCGCATGCGTGCACTTTCAACGACACGTTATGGCGTGGATGAGATGACTAAGCTCACATCGTCCCATGATAAAGGGCTGCAAGAATCATCTCTTTTCTGAATTTATTTATATGCTCGATTATTAATTTACTGCATGTCAGTTTTGCGATCAAAACAGATTGCGGCTTACGTATTCAGTGAACACTGGGGACAGTGTGAGTGTATCTGTTGGGCCACCACTGTAAGATAGCATAGGCGTTCTTGCGTCAGATTTTTCATCTTCTTTCCTTGTAACTGCGATGTTCACCTTCTTCGGTAATAAACAATATACCGCTTTATTTCATTATGTTACTGGAAATCGCAAAACTTTGTCCTCGCAGCTCATTCACGTTTACTTCTAGATACTTGGCACTTTTACATTTTGTGAAAAAAAGTTCCTATTTGTTAATTAATTTCGTGTTCTTCTCGATCAGTTGTTAAATAAACCGAGAAATTTAGTACCTTATGAAGTTTTTATGCCTACCTCATCTTGTTCAAAACTGTTGTAAAAGTGTTATTTTGTATACATAATAATATGAATTAATTTCTCTGATGACTAAGTTATTTGCTGTTTATATTCGTACAATATTTTGTCAGTTACACTGTTCCTCTTCTTAAGTTGCCGTCTCGTTTCGGAAGTTGTCTGTCATTAAGCTAATCTTGTTTTTGACTTTGCGGATCCAAACAATTGTAGGGAAGTGCATACTAACCACTCTCTCAGATTCTGTAGACACGACGCTCGTCTTCTTGCTACTAATTATTTCCCTACAACTTTTCCTTCCATTATGAGTTTCAGAATATTGTACGTTGCTCCTCTCATGATACAGCCAAAATATTCTAGTTTGCTGGTGTGACTGTGCTCCTCAATTCCATAATCTTATTAACTCGCCTTAGAATTTCTTCCTTGATAATTCTTAACACTCCTCGATATAGCAACATTTCGAGACCCTCAATCTTCTTCATTTTTTGCGTTATTAAGCGTCCATGCTTCCATTCCATACAAGAGTAATGGAATTATATAACATTTAATCATTAGGAGCCTTAGATCTAAGATTAAATTACCGTTGGTGAAAAACGATCTCATCTTTAAAAAAGGCAACTCAAGCTTGTTCGATTATGCTATTTGTTTCCTGGGTCAGATCTAGTTTAATATTGACCCAGAAACCGAGATATTTACGTATTGATACTCTTCCAATGGGCATGGTGTTAATAGTAATACATGATGGAATCTTTGGATTTTTGCTAATAATTATGTATTTGGTTTTACTAGAATTCATTTTGAGGGCAAACTCGTTGCCGGCTCTCTTAATTTCTACAATTAGTGTGTGTAGCTGTTACATTTTCTGCCAGTATGCTATACAGTGGGTCAATAAGTCGAAAACTAGGTCGACAAATAACAAGTGAAAAATTAGTGTTTATGTATTTTCCGTCTGCCTCTTAACATTCATATAAAATTTATGGCATTTAATTTCGTTTTTTAATACACATTCTTAGAGATTGTAGGGAGGCAGAACTATGACTTATTGCGTCCATACCAGGTGGTAAGTGGAGGAGAACGTTATTTGGAATGACAGTCGTTTCAGAAAAGTGAGATGTATACCTTCTCAGAAATATTTGACTTTTGATGATCCACGACATTGAATAAAATACCTGTACAGCCGCTGACGGTGTAAGCCCCGACGGGCCATAGCTACAAATAATAACAATCAACGCAAATATTAGTCATCTAATAAAATATTTATTATCTGCGCTATGTCGGTATTTAACGGATATTCTTTCCCGTGAGTTACCTGACTGTCGGTGCTTAACAGACTCCCAAATGAAGAGCGTGTCTAGATGTGAACATTAACCCGCCTTACCTACTGTCGGTGCCATTCCATGGGGCTCTGGGATTAGACATCAGATCTTCGCTTGCTTTCAACCATATCTTTGTATGTTACGCTCCATCTACACGCATCCGTATGGCATCCTAGAATGGATATAGACTACAGAGTTTTTCTGTGTTTATCGCTGGATCGCTGGTGTAAGTCTTGCCAGCCAATAACATTTGTTCCCCTTATGGTCATGATTTGGCGTAACATGGTAGTTCAACAGGAACATAGCTAATGATGCATTGCGGAACCATGGATACTTCCCATGTTATAA
Organism: Schistocerca cancellata; assembly: GCF_023864275.1. NCBI lineage: Eukaryota > Metazoa > Arthropoda > Insecta > Orthoptera > Acrididae > Schistocerca > Schistocerca cancellata. The sequence goes on along the minus strand of NC_064629.1, from coordinate 203,791,362 downwards.
CACAATCTTATTCCATTTTATGCACAAACACACACTCTCTCTCTCTCTTTCTCTCTCTCTCTCTCTCTCACACACACACACACACACACACACACACACACACACACATATATATATATATATATATATATATATATATATATATATATATATATATATATATATTATTCGGGTGCAAAAACTTAGGTAAAATCAACAACGTACAGCAATGTGTGTATGTCCATACTCACAAAAACCAGGTATTATAACACAGTCATCGAACCTGAAGCCTTGTACGTTAGTGAAACACCTACACTCCACAGAAAAGGTGATTTGGAAAATACCCTACATCTACATCTACATGATTACTCTGCAATTCATATTTAAGTGCTTGGCAGAGGGTTCATCGAACCACAATCATACTATCTCTCTACCATTCCACTCCCGAACAGCGCGCGGGAAAAAAGAACACCTAAATCTTTCTGTTCGAGCTCTGATTTCTCTTATTTTATTTTGATGATCATTCCTACCTATGTAGGTTGGACTCAACAAAATATTTTCGCATTCGGAAGAGAAAGTTGGTGACTGAAATTTCGTAAATAGATCTCGCCGCTACGAAAAACGTCTTTGCTTTAGTGACTCCCATCCCAACTCGCGTATCATATCTGCCACACTCTCTCCCCTATTACGTGATAATACAAAACGAGCTGCCCTTTTTTGCACCCTTTCGATGTCCTCCGTCAATCCCACCTGGTAAGGATCCCACACCGCGCAGCAATATTCTAACAAAGGACGAACGAGTGTAGTGTAAGCTGTCTCTTTAGTGGACTTGTTGCATCTTCTAAGTGTCCTGCCAATGAAACGCAACCTTTGGCTCGCCTTCCCTAAAAGAAGAAGGCATAATTTTAAGAAATATACTCGGCCACAAAGGAACATAAGATGAACACAGATTACAATCCCGTAAAACTACAGAATCTGGCTGCAGACTTCAGAAAAAGATGACTAAAATTTTATTAGCATATCCACAGACTCCCAGTAATAGGACCCACAAAACTGCAACGTACGTGGAACAATTCAGAACCATACACTGAATCCAGAAGGTCAAGAAGAATTTAGAAAAGGCTCATATTAGTACTTCAGACAGTTTCAACAGAAACTTACACAGACAAAAAATTAGAAAATTGGAAGCACTGCCAGAGAATGAAGTCACCACCAGGCCAAGAACAAAGTGGGCTGAAGACAAAAAAGAATCCACGGAGAAAAAATGAGAGCCACTTGGAATTTCCGAAGATTGAAACATAACAGCTTTGCGTGATCCGATAGGGTCAAAGTGCACCTAATGATATATATACTGAAGAGCCAAAGAAACTGGTACACCTGCCTAATATCGTGTAGGACCACGCGAGCACGCAGAAGTGCAGCAACACGACGTGGAATGAACTCGACCAGTGTCGGAAGTAGTGCTGCAGGGAACTGACACCATGAATCCTGCAGGGCTCTCCATAAACCGGTAAGAGTACGAAGGGGTGAACAGAACGTTGCACGGCATCCCAGATATGCTCAAGCGGAAGTGTTTAAACTCAGAAGAGTGTTCCTGGTGCACTCTGTAGCAATTCTGGATGTGTGAGGTGATGCACTGTCCTGCTGGAACTGCCCAAGCCCCTCCGAATGCACAGTGTACTTGAATTGATGTACGTGATCAGACAGGATGCTTACTTACGTGTCACCTGTCAGAGTTGTATCTAGACGTATCAGGGGTCCCATACCACTCCAACTGCACACGCCCCACAGAATTACAGAGCCTCCACCAGCTTGAACAGTCCCCTGTTGACATGCAGGGTCCATGTAGTCATACAGTTGTTTGCATACCCGTATACGTCCATCCGCTCAATACAATTTGAAACGAGACTCGGCCGACCAGGCAACATGTATCCAGTTATCAACAGTCCAATGTCAGTGTTGACAGGCCCAGGTGAGGCGTAAAGCTTTCTTTCGCGCAGTCATCAAGGTACACGAGCTGGCCTTCGGCTCCGAAAGCCCACATCGATGATGTTTCGTTGAACACTTGTTGATGGCCCAGCATTGAAATCTGCAGCAATTTGCGGAAGGGTTGCACTTCTGTCACGTTGAACGAATCTCTTCAGTCGTCGTTGGTCCCTTTCTTGCAGGATCTTTTTCCAGCCGCAGCAGTGTTGTAGATTCGATGTTTTACCGGATTCCTGATATTCACGGTACACTCTTGAAATGATCGTACGGGAAAATCCCCACTTCATCGTTACCTCGGAGATGCTGTGTCCCATCGCTAGTGCGCCGACTGTAACACCACTTTCAAACTCACTTAAGTCTTGATAACCTGCCATTGTAGGAGCAGTAACCGGTCTAACAACTGCGCGGGACACTCGTTGTGTTATATAGGCGTTGGGGATTGCAACGCCGTATTCTGCCTGTTTACACACCTCTGTACTTGAATACGCATGCCTATACCAGTTTCTTTGGCGCGTCAGAGTATAGCGGGTAGGGCTTCCGGTAGGACGGGGAGATCTAGTTAACATCTTCCTAAATCAACTGGTAAACAAAATTTTAAATAATACACAAAAACACAACATAATTAGATCTCACAATACATAGGAATAACAAACATCGATTTACTATATACAGGAAACCCACCACGGCCAGCACAGTCAATCACAAAAAATTGAACGACCCAATAACACACAAGCAATTCTGTTTCCGATTTATGTTACACATGAGTAAAATGCCAATAGGTGAAGACAACCACAAGAAGAAGTTCCAGACAATAAAACAAACAGAGATTTCAAACGTGTATGAAACGAACGTGCTAGACAATCTCAACGGCAAAATTAAAACAAAGATGAAGGGGGCACCCATGACACAAAAAATAAATAGAATATCAGCAATATGCAAACGCAGGCACACAGAACACAGTCACACGAACACACAGAATCCACCAGAACAAGAAACATTAACAAACAAACAAATTCTTCATATTCACCTACAGCAATAAAGCCACTCACAAGGTTGGCAACATGTCACACACAAGCACTGAAAATAGCCCTCAGAACAGAGAACTCAGTACAAAAGAAACTAAGGTCAAGAGACACTGACACAGACAAACATTATAGAGCTGACGTTTATTAGTTCACATGTCAAAATTGCAACTCACATTAAATTGGACAGACATTTAAAAATTTCAACATTTGGTACACAGCACATAGAGGTACTCAAATTTCCACCTCAAAACTTGCTTTCAAGACAAACTTAAACATTTCCATGCAGAACGCAGAAAACAGGTTCAGTGTATTATAAACAGTGGAACATTTCGTCGTGAAAGTGGGATCCATAGAGTTTTCACGACGTGGAAACCGCAAGCACAAAAAACAGTAAGTTACAACAAATTACAAACAACTTCTTACGCTCTCAAATTTTACAAGTTCCATCACTAGTTACTTGTCTTCTAAACTAAGAAGAAAGCATATTTTTTCCAAACAGTTAAAACAATCGAGAAGAGAGAACTGTTGGCAGTAAGAGTAACAAATAAATTATATCAATAAGATAATAACATTAACATAGTGAAAATACTATAGACACAAGAAGTTTTAATTTTGAGCCTAAATTATTCGCTCCATGAAAGTACATTACTTTAGGGACATCGTCTTGAGTTGCAGATGACAAACTCTATTGAAATATTATTCATACTGCAGAAAAGAGACAGCGACACGAAAAACGAAATGTGATGTTAAGGTATACATTTTTCTTAATTATTTTAATAGGATGACCACAGTTCCAATTTAAATGTATTCTCACTTAACCCATTGACTCTGGTGTAATATCACCGAAACATGTATGGGTGAAGAGAGTTAAAAGAAGGAAATTGTGTTTTTCAAAAGCAAATCTTCAAAACATATTTACTGGTTGTTAACGTTTTCAAGTTTGTTACGTCTGAGATCAAGGACATGCTGTGTTTTGTTATTTGTACTGCAGCTCATTTTAATGCCGTACCAGCCAATTCCAAAGATATGCGAGAGGGAAAAGAAACCTGCCCTTCCACCGTGTGTGCGTATAATTTTATTTTAGTTTACTTCCTTCTGTTTCTATAATTTAAAATGACATTTCCTACTTTAATGGTTCAAATGGCTCTGAGCACTATGGGACTCAACTGGTGATGTCATTAGTCCCCTAGAACTGAGAACTAGTTAAACCTAACTAACCTAAGGACATCACAAATATCCATGCCCGAGGCAGGATTCGAACCTGCGACCGTAGCGGTCTTGCGGTTCCAGACTGCAGCGCCTTTAACCGCACGGCCATCCTACTTTAATGCATAGTCGAATAATAAATTAAACTGTCATTTCAATCAGGCAGTACAATCATACTCACTCTAAATTAGATGAAGTCTAACTGCAAATGTGTAATGTTTTTCAGAGGGCGAACATTTCGTGACCAAAAAAGTGTCGTTCTTTTACTGCTAGCTGATATACTGAAACAGATGTGACACGAAACAATAGAAATGTTGTACTTGAAATTTATATTATAACTCCGAAATACGTTAAACTTAACCAGAGAAACAAGATATTGTTAAAATGGCGTATTACTAGTAAAAAACGTTAGAAATTCATAAACTGTTAAAAACCAAAGGCGCTGCCAGAGCCGCAACTGAATGAAGAAATGACGGTTGTGACAGCTGAGTAATTTATCGTATTTATTAAACCGAAAATCAGAATACCAGTTACGTAAGTTAATGGTCCAAAAGCCGACCTGGAGCAAGAAAATAAATAATGGTTATGACCAGAAGTAAAGCAAAAGCACAAAATTCAGATTGTAGCAGGTACAGCTTTAAGTAACAAAAATGAGATGGAAATTTTTAACTTCTGAGAAAATGCTATAAGTACGAAAGCGATAAATTATGTGTCAGGAGAACTGAGAAATGGAACGGAAAACATCTTAATGCACTGGTCATCAGCATGTGTAATCCTTATTAAAGGTAGAAAGCGCAGAACAATAACGCCTAACCAGAATTCCTCGAATACAAAACGTCATTCATTTTCTAATATTCGCGCTTCATGAAGAAAGAAGAAGGTCAGGGTTTAAAGTCCCGTCGACGGCGACGATTTATGAACGAACAAGGAAAGAATTCGGCAGTGTCTTTCTCAATATCATTCGGCATTTTCCTCCTGTGATTTAGGAAACAAGGGAAAACCAAAATCCGTTTGTCTAAACGGGGATGTAAGCCACGCTCCTTCGGATTGTGAGTCTAATCTCTTAATCAACACTTCGCTCGGATCGTAATTCTTTACCGTCGCCTTGAACTGCAGTATCTAAGTAACACGCAACTACCGAAAATTCTCGAGAAAGTTTATTTTGAAGTTTTCCGGGGATCTTTAGTTCTCTAAAGCAAGGCTGACATTCCGACAGTCCGTATGGCTTTCCGGTAAAATGCTCACCTCTCACGTGGGTGGCCGAGGTTCGATTCCTGGCCCATGCAAAATCTTAATGGTGGATGTTCTACAAGGATTTCTGTGAAGTACAAAATAATTAAAAATTGAAAAAAAAAATCTGTATTGCTAGAGACTGGTAATAGCTAGCTCGCTGGTTCGAGTGTGGCATCGACCCTTTTTTTCCCTTTATCTTTTCATTCAGTTCGAATACCTACGTCATTTAAATGTAAAATTCATCAAATATATAATTGTCATTTTATGAAAAATACATGTCTTGTTACTTCTAATTACACACTGCACACAAAAATTCTTCATTACTATAATTTAATAAAGTAGTGTTAATAAAGATTCTTCGAATTTAAAAAATTAAGAGTTATTCTTTTAACCTTTATGTATTTTATGATTCATGGAAATGCTCGTAGAGCACTTAAAAATGTACACCAATTGGGAATAGAATGACAGCCACCCAGATGGAACTGAGCATTCTAGCACAGAGCTAAGTGCTACAGCGAAAAATCGGTCTTATTTTAGGGTCTTAAACACACTCAGAAAATCTAAAAGTCTATTTTCTTGAGATTTTTTTGAGAGTTGCGGCGGCTTGCGTCGGATGAGTGGTATTTGAGGTTTTAACTTCACATACCGTCAGTATAAAAAACATACAAAAATCCGATCGCCGTGTGGTCTCCTTCCAAGCTATAATTGGCAAGTGATACCCATATGAAGACGAATCTACCATTACGTGAAGAAACCATGCTGAAGAAAGTACCCTTCTTCTACCGACAATTTATCATAGGTCACAAGAACAAGCGAGGATCTCACGAAAACAAAAAAAAGGTACATGCCGTTGAAGCCTATAAGGAAGTTCGCAGATCTGCAGGACCTCAGAATTATTTCGTTAACGTCTGTTTGTTGTGAAATTAAGGGCATTATTTAGTACTTACGTATGATGAATTTTTTGGATATAGCACAACTCCTATTCCGCATCCGCCGACGATTTGAAACCAAGTCTGCTCTGTTCGTTCACAAGATCCACAAGGCAGTAGATAGTGGTCCCAGGTCTATGTTGTGTGTTTTGACTGCCGGGAACCTTTCAATACTGTTGCGAACTGTAAAATGGCAAACAGAACGTTTTTACAAAACGTCCAAATAGATATGCAGTTTATTCCTGAAATTGCAGCGTAGCTTATGTTGCGAAATAATTGTTAAGAAAATCCGATACTTTGCGCCGTTTCCCAGTTAATTAGCATTGAACTTAGCCAATTAGACCGTTCGCGAGCAAATTCAAGCGGTCCGCCAGATACAATTAGTGTCAGTTGTTCACGTAGCGCTCGAGACTGCTCATCCTTTGGCTCTGATTTGATCTGTACTACCGTCCCACGTCCAATTTTTATATCGCTCTCTTGTTCGGTTCTATGAAACCAAACGAAGAATACGTCTAGTGCCGGCCGGTGTGGCCGTGCGGTTCTAGGCGCTTCAGTCTGGAACCGCGTGACCACTACGGTCGCAGGTTCGAATCCTGCCTCGGGCATGGATGTGTGTGATATCCTTAGGTTAGTTAGGTTTAAGTAGTTCTAAGTTCTAGGGAATTTATGACCTCAGTAGTTGAGTCCCATAGTGCTCAGAGCCATTTGAACCATTTTGAACACGTCTAGCGACACCGGCCGCTTGAATCTGGGCGCACAACGGCCTAACTGAATGAGATTTTCACTCTGCAGCGGAGTGTGCGCTGATATGAAACTTACTGACAGGTTAAAACTGTGTGCCAGACCGAGACTCGAACTCGCAGGAGAGCTTCTGTGAAGTTTGGAAGGTAGGAGACGAGGTACTGGCAGATGTAAGGCTGTGAGAACTGGGCGTACCTGATGGGTAGGTCAGATGGGTAGCCGGCACCGTAGCACAGCGTGTTCGTTCAGAGGGTAAGCCTCCCTCTGTAATAAAAAAGTTGACTTAATAGAACGACGATGAACTTAACTTGAACAAGCGTCATGGGACGTCCGCCCCGAACAAATAGAACGAACAATCACGAACAAAAATGAGATCAAGGGGTGAAAAAAGGAGATGGTAAAGCGCTTTCCCGCGAAAGGCGAGGTCCCGAGTCGAGCCTCGGTCCAGGACACATTTTTAATCTGCTAGGGAGTTTCATAACAGCACACGCTCCGCTGCAGAAATCTCATTCTGGAAATATCCCCCAGGCTGTGGCTAAGCCATGTCTCCGCAGTTTCCTTTCTTCCAGGAGTGCTAGTTCTGCAAGGTTCGCAGGAGAGCTGTGTGAAGTTTGGAAGGTAGGAGACGAGGTACTGGCGGATGTAAGACTATGAGAACGGGGCGTGAGTCGCACTTTGGTTGCTCAGATGGTAGAGCGCTTGCCCGCGAAAGGCATAGGTCCCGAGTTGGAGTCTCGGTCCGGCACACAGTTTAAATGTGCCAGGACGTTTCAACGGCCAAACTGTCTAACTTCAATGCTAATTAACCTGGAAACGGTGAACCGTATCGATTTTTTATTTCCTTAGCAGATATTTCTCATCATAACCTACGCTGCAACACCCTTACAAGCTTTTCAGACTGTTTCTGACTACACTGTATAATCAGTCTGAAATTCACCAGTGTCTCCAGGTCTCTCCCACGTATGCAATCTTCTTTTCATGAAATTTACTAAGTGTTAGCGGTGGTTAAATCATGCTCTGTGTAAAATTCCACCAAGCGACTATCTCTTTCATTCCTCTCCTCTAGCCCACATTCTCCTACTATTTTTCCTTCTCATCCTTTTCCTACTACCGAATTTCAGTCCCCGTTGCAATTTAGTTTTCCTTTTCCTTCACTATCTGAATAATTTCTTTTCACTCATCGTACATCCTTTCAATCTCTTCACAATCTGCGGTCCTAATTTGCGCATATATTTATGCTACTGCAGTCGATGTTCACTTCGTGTCTATATTGGCTACGGTAACGCCTTCACTATGCTGTTCGTAGCAGCTTTGTTTCCTGTTCCTTCTCCCATCGAACACCACTAATTCCCGCTATATCTAATTTCAACCTGTCCTACCTGCTCGATAAATAGATCTAGCATTCCACGTTCCGGCCGTAGAATGCCCGTTCTGTTTTTCCTAATGACGACATCCTCCTGAGCAGTCCCCTCCCGGTGAACCGAATGGTGGACTATTTTGCCTACGGAATATTTAATCCAGGAGGATACCATCATCATTTAACCATGCAGAAGACCTACATGTGAAATAAAATGGTTCAAATGGCTCTAAGCACTATGGGACTTAACATCTGAAGTGATCAGTCCCCTAGACTTAGAACTACGTAAACCTAACTAACCTAAGGACATCACACACATCCATGCCCGAGGCAGGATTCGAACCTGCGACCGTAGCAGCCGCGTGGTTCCGGACTGAAGCGCCTAGAATCGCTCGGCCACAGTGGCCGGCTACCTACATATCCTCGGAAAAAATAACAGCTGCAGTTACCTCTTCATTTCAGTCGTTCGCAGTACCAGCACAACAAGGTCATGCTGGCTGATGCAAAAAGGCCCCTGCAACCACCGAGCAGCCTGCCGCCCCTTTGCAGGAACTACATGCTTCTTTGGCCTCTCCACAGACACCAGTCCTTTGTGGTTGCACCTACGGTACGGCTATATGCATCGTTGAGGCACTCATACCACCCCACCGCGGCAGAGTCCGTGGTTCATGGGTGGGACCTTTGTTTTATCTGAACACGTTTTCGGCCCCTAATGACCCTTTCACTGACGGGACGTGGAGTTGTTACACTACATCTTTTCTTCCTTCTTTCCTTCTCCGCTAATGGTGGATACTTTCAAGGAAAGCCAGTGTACATCATTTTACGAAACATTGTCGGTAAAACATCAGGCCAGCTACTGAATAAATAGCTACAGAATAAACTGTACGCACCCATTGTAAACATTTGTAACAATAGTTAGAGGAACTACATCTCCAAAATACCCGAACTACATCTCTTAAAATATTTGCTTTCCCTCTTTAATTACTTTGTTCTTACAATTTTCCGTTCTCTTATTAATGTTAGTTATACTCAATGAGTAATTGCGTGTTTCTGCAGTAAGCACATGTCGTTCTGTGTGAATTGTTTTTGTTTTATATGGAACACTGCGTTCATGTTCTGCAAGGCATTCGGCATTCGGTGTTTGTTCTCTGTCTCGAACATCAGTGTTCTTCGTGGATTTACACTTTCTAGCCTTCTTTTGTTTATTTAGTGGGCATTGTGGTAGATGCCGACGCTGTTGCTCTGTATTGTCGCCAGTACTGCTGATTCTGAGTTCGGCGAAAAGAACTTTTGTAATAGCTTCAGTGTATTCAGTACCAAAACGATACGTTATAAAGTGTCATGCTCATTAGCATAAGACGTGCAGAGCTGAGATCTTTAAGGCGGCTGTTCTTAATTTCACAGCCAAGACCCGATATGCGCCAGCTGACCGGTTCCATGGAAACTTAATGGCGCGGAAGCGACCACTGTGTGCTCAGACTCCCCATGAAAGGAAATGCGGATTTTTTAAATATCTGCTTTGAAAGTTTGTAGCCGATGTATATTCGTGATTTGTTCCGGAATAAGCAGAAGTGCAGTACCATAATTCAGCAAAGGCATGAAGCTGAAGAATAGTATAACACAATTACAAAGTTTTCAAATTTATGTGTACGCCGTTTCGTACTCGCACAGAAAGCGGGGGAAAGTTCGTGGAAGACTCAATATTTCGCCACAGAGGCAGTAGGTTACTATTAAAATAAATCAAAGTAACCGTGACAATCTCAGCAAAACTTTTAACGCCTCATTCCATAAGATATAACAGAAATGTAGTCGGCAGACGTCTGTAATAACATGATTAACAATGAGCTCTTGATGTTTTTATAGTATTGCCTTCTGAGTGAATGAGTTATTTCACATATAGCATCAGTACTACGACGAAACTTAACTTCATTGGCTGGTGCACTCATTGCTGATACATTTTATATCACATATTTCATAAAATCCCAATCGTTTTATACGATAACGCACTAATTGTAATATATGCTTAGTGTTAAAGTCTACATATGAATATCTACAACCACAGATACAATAGAAAAAGTACAGTAAGGCATGCTGGGTGGCCCGTACAGATATTATTTACTTCATGCTTTGTTCTGTTCGTGTAATGCGCAAAGAGAAGAATTACTATCTGTAGACCATGGTAAGCAGCCTGTCTCTCTTATCTTATTCTCTTTATGCGAGGTATACGATGAAAGAAGTAGAGCTGTTATACTGTCTGTCTCTAATTCTGATTCTTTAAATTAACCAAATATGATTTCCGGAAAAAAACGTCAAAAATCTTTCAACGATACCCATAAATTTCCCTTTAAGCATCTCTGTTACATTTTCGTATGGGCTATACAGACCTGTTACAGTCTAAAAAGCTCGGTCCGAGTTCCTTCGACGTCTTCTATTAGGCTTAGTTGGTGAGGACACCAAACGTGCGAACAAGATTCGGGAACAAATCTCATTAGAGTCTAGTATGCTGCTTCCTTAATAGAAGATCTCCACTACTCTAGCATTATCCCAACAGATCCATGTTTTCTTTTTCGGCTTCTCTGTATCTGATCCCATATCGCTTCGTAATGTTACCCCTACGAATTCAACTAATGCGATGCGTTCGGAAGATTTAACACTAACATCAATAAACAATCTCGGAAACTGCAGACGCTATACGACAAATTTTACACTTTTATTGGATACGACAGCGTTTCTGTTACGCTACTTAGAGACATCATCCGATTTTACTGCCGTTGTAGCTGAAAATTTTCCGTCCGCTATAATGTACTGGGTCTATGATGCAAATTTTCTTCGTGACAGTCACATAGTTGAGAAGGTACTCCATGTGATCCTACCTTCATTATTTAGTACTGCGCCGAACGCCATGCGGCAACTATTTTTTTCCGCTCTGCAGTATTGAGAGCAACACTTGCGTGCGTCTGCTTTCTGCGAGAATGTTCTCCAAAGCATGGTGCACCAAAGAAAAGTGAAAGTCGTTAGAATTCGTATCTGAAGTAAGGTTTTATTTCGCCTTTGGTGTCAAAGTTCATAGTTGCTATTTCGGGAGGCCAGGCTGAGACCTAAAAATACTTGTCACGCTACTGAAGCGTGCAGGTGACATGCGGGCACGTCCTCAGTAGTTCTCCACACTCACCTGCAATACAGAACTTCTCCGAATATACACTAACATGCGTGTGCATATTCTGTACTTGATGACTCAGCTACTGTACATAACACTTTCCTGTGCTGCTTGAACAGAGCAAATCAGGAATAGCATCATATGTAATGGTAGCCGGTAATAGATACGGTGGAAACGATACAAGGCAATAACATTCATCATAAAAAAATCCATAAATCTAACTGCAGGATTAAAGAAACATGTAAAACAATTTGAGAAACTTGCAGCTTTTAGAATGAGATAGAAGTCTTTCCCGTCATCAGAGCTCAGGTAAGAACGAAATTGCATACAGTGGTACCGAATTTTTTTATGAACACAAGTCAACAAGAAATTGTTAGTAGTCAAATTTTGGTATTGCAAAAGACAGTCAATCAAACATCAAACGAATAGTGTCAGCTGATGTTGTCAGGTATACATATCCTGTCAAACAGGGTATTGTAAAGAGTTATGGAAGCAATCATGGAAGCCAATGTAAAAGAACGTTCCCACGAAATGTTAACTGTCTAATTATATATATGAATAACACATTTTGTTATCATTGATCAGAGGTGTGGAAAATTCTGTCACTCTTATAATTACGTTTCTTTTCTGTTCTTTACAAAAAATGGTTCAAATGGCTCTGAGCACTATGGGACTTAACATCTGAGGTCATCAGTCCCCTAGAACTTAGAACTACTTAAACCTAACTAACCTAAAGACATCACACACATCCATGACTGAGGCAGGATTCGAACCTGCGACCGTAGCGGTCGCGCGGTTCCAGACTGAAGCGCCTAGAACCGCTCGGCTACAACGGCCGGCTGCTCTTTACAACTAGAGAAACAAAGCAACGGTTTTCATCCCGCACAGCAAAAGACATATCTTTTGCAATACTGTAACGTTTATCCGCTTAAAAACGTTAGTATCACAAGCCAATTGTCGAAATGGCAACTAACTTCACTGAACTCTACGCATATTTAACGTGAGACAATTAAGTGATATTAATTTATTTTTCATAGGCGTTTGTGAAACGAGTAACACTTTCACATTCTTTTTTGAGTACCTTACAAGTACTAACGACTTTTTTTACTCTGGAGCTAGGGTAGACGTGTGTTAAAACTTTTATTGCGCAAAGTACTGTACTATTCAGAGTTTCCTTGAGTTTGCGTCTTTTACAATGCCTGTATCTACCACGTTTCTTTCACGAACACCAGTAGCGAATATAAAGGGGGTTGGCAACAAATATGGACACACCAAAAATACAAAACATTATCATGCCTAATATTGTGTAGGAAAACAATTAGCATTCAGAACAGCCCCCAGTCGCCTAAAAATGCGTAAATAGAGGTCCCGTATGTATTTCAAGTGAATCTTACACCATTCTTCCTCCAAATCAGTGAAAAGTTCAGATAACGACGACGGAGGTCAACAGTGACCACGCACCCTTCTCTCGAAATTAGACCGCAGAGGTCCAATAATATTAATATCTGGTGACAGTGGTCAGGGAATATGTGACGATTCATCCTCGTGCTCAAAAAACCAGTACTCGACGGTGCTAGCTGTCCGAACAGGGACACTGTCGTCTCGGAACACAACGTCACCATTGGGAAACAGACATTGTGCCATGAGAGTGACCTGATCAGCCAAACTGCTCAAATAATTCTTGGCTGTAATGCTATGTTGCAGAACACCCATGTGGACCATGGAATACCACGAATGGCTGCTCAAATCATCACCGAACTCACGCCAAGTTTCACTGTTGGGACACAAACTCGGCCATAGGTTGGGAACAGTGTGAAACAAGACTTATTCGACCAAAGGACTTTATTCCATTGCTCCACAGTCGAGGTTTTCGCAACCACTATTTCCTGTTACCGGCATTTACATCACCGTTGAGTGATTTTGAAATTAATGCTCGCCCACAGTTCCCTGCTTATGGTGCTCCCGTCTTGTTGTTTTGGTGCTGACTAGGTTTGAGAGTGCAACATTTATTTCTGTGGCGATTTTTGCAGCTGTCGTCCTCTTGTTTTTCGTTAAAGTTCTCGTCAACGTCAGTACGCCCAGACCGCGCGGCTATCCCGCGCGCCGCATTTATGTTCAAGCATGAATTTCTGGCGGTGTTCCCATATTTTTGTCAAACCCCTGTACGTGCATACATGTGAACGTAGATGTTTGTACTTTCTTAAAGAACCACTAATGGTGTGCAAGTCATCTCCACACGTTACTCTCACAGTTCGTGGCCGTAGCACATAAACTTTCAGTGCTATTGCTGTTTTTCATCGGAACATTTTACTCTATAACATCTGAGAGTGTAAATACGCATCGTGTGACACACACAATCTTAAAAAAGTATTCCAAAAGAATGCATTTTCAAACATTATTCCTTGCAGCCAATGCATAATTACTTTTTGTTTACGTTTCACTGGGTACGTTCTGGCACAGCATCATCAGTACTTCGTGCGGGTAGCGACGTTCGTGTTCTTTGTAAACAAAAGTCCATAATCTGACAAGGAAGGACTAGCCATCATTTCATTTTGTACATATTCATTCGTGTAGACGTAGATTATGTGATACATAAGACAGAGATAACGATTGGTGTGTGACGATGCGAAATGTCTGTTTCAGGAGTAGAAAGCATGTGAATTCTAGCCCACTGCAACTAGCTCTTACCATTGTAATAGAAAATGACAGCCGCAGCGCACTAGTGAAAGTGTTATCTCATAAACAAGCTGTTGCGTTTCACTGAAGTATGCATATTGTGTCATGTGCGAAAATAGATGTAAAGCGTACAGATTATCTCAAGATCGAATGAACATCTCGAAACGCACAACCTGAACAGCCTTAACTGAATGCAAACTTCCAAACTTTTGATAACCACCAACGACCCACTAGTACGGTACAAAAAATGCCGATAGCATACAATATGTAAAGCAAATTTTACGCAAGTATCAGCAGTAACTTTGCTGTTCCGCCAGGCGTGCTGCGTGTAAACTGAAACATTACTGTTGTGTGCCGGCCGGGGTGGCCGAGCGGTTCTAGGCGCTACAGTCTGGAATCGCGCGACCGCTACGGTCGCAGGTTCGAATCCTGCCTCGGGGATGGATGTGTGTGATGTCCTTAGGTTAGTTAGATTTAAGTAGTTCTAAGTTCTAGGGGACTGATGCCTCAGAAGTTAAGTCCCATAGTTCTCATAGCCATTTTTTTTAAGGCTAGTGTATTAATTTTCGTGAAAGTATTGCTTCTACAATTTTTAGACCGTAATCCAAAGCTGCCGTCGAAACTGGGGGGAATGTTGATTGCTAGATCAACAAAATGAATATGATCGTATGATTAAAATACTTACACGTGTTTTGCGATTGTTTTATCTTTCAAAACAAAATTTTATACAATTTCAAGAGCTTTTGCCTGATTCTACGATCTTGTAAGCTCTTTGCACCATATAACGTTGGGGAAAATACGAAGGTATGTACTTTACTCTACACAGTTTGTGGAATGGTCAGTGATTAAAATAAAATCACAGACATGCGTTCGTCCGAGAAAATTAAAGAATTAAGATAGTATTCTCACTTTCCTTGTCTACTTCAACATATTCATCGTCTATAGGTATGGGTCAAATGTTAGTCTTTTTCTCATCCCGCAAAATAGCCTCAATTTTGGAAGGAATTAAGTTTAAAACCATGACCAGCCATTTTAATTAACGTTTTTCATTGTTTTCCTAAACAGATTCAGGCGAATGCTTAATCTGGTAGCGCCTGATTTTCTAATACATTCCTTCAACCAACTCCTCCCCGTCTTACGTCTCTCATATTGAATTCTCAAATTCTACAAATAACTTTATTGTTCATTGCATCTCATACAGAATTTAAAAGAAAATAAGAAAAACGCATGCTTCTGAAGGTTCATTTCCAGCAACCGTGTTCATTAGCAAATTATTAATAGTAAATAGAATGATAAAGTCGTATGACATTTTTAGCTGGAATACACCGGAATGCAGGTTCAGCTGCCTAATTGGAAAGATTTTCCTCTCCTTCACACACTGCGTGAGAGCTGTGTGTTTGGGCGTATCTGGTAAGTGCAGGTGACTGTAATGTGTATGTGTGTGTGTGTGTGTGTGTGTGTGTGTGTGTGTGTGTGTGTGCGTACAGTATGGTGTCATGTTTGACTGGACTTCCAAGCGCCGGAGATGTGAGGCACGGTCCGATGTCATAATTTCGAACACCATTTATGACTATCGTTGTCTGTTTTGTTCTCATTTCTTGGTTTCTGTTGTACTAAGCATAAAAAACATGTTTTCTCACTCTCTTCGTGCCCTTTCTTTCTTGTGTTTCGTGTCATCACTACAGCGCCAGGAAAGCGCTTCTGACCATGCAGTACTATGTGGTTTTTCATCGTCTAAGTGTATTCTATCTATCCTGAAAGTTTGTAACCGCCGTGCTGAAACACCGTGTATAAAGACCTAGTAGGTGGCGTCGGAAGTTCCATGAGGCCTTTTGGGGATGATGCTGTTGTATAGAGAGAAGTCGTTACGCTAGAAAATTGTAGCGAAATGCAGGAAGACGTGCAGACAATCGACGTGTGGTGCAGCGAGTGACAATTGACCCTCAACATGAACAGATCTAACGTATTGCGAATACATAGGCAGAAAGGCATGATTATACAGCTGCAGAACAATCAATGGAACCAGCTACTTCCATAAATATCTAGGAGTAGCATACGGAGCGATTTGACGTAGAACGACCACATGAAATTAATCGCGAGTAAGGCAGATGCCAGACTGAGATTCATTGGAAGAATCCTCAGGAAATATAGTCCATCAACAAAGAAAGTAGCTTACAAAACATTCCTTCGACCAGTACTTGAATATTGCTCGTCAGTTCGGAATCCGTACCAGATAGGACTGGTAGGAGAAATAGAGAAGATCCAAAGAAGAGCAGCGTATTTCGTTACTGGCTTATTTAGTAAGCACGAAAGCGTCACAGAGATGGTCAACCCACTCCAGTGACAAACACTGCAAGAGAGGCGTTCTGCTTCACGGGGTGGTCTGCTGTTAAAGTTCCGAGAGCGTACGTTCACAGAAAAATCAACAAATGTATTGCTTCCTCCTACGTATATCTCGCGGAAAGACCATGAAGATAAAATTAGAGAGATTCTAACCCACACGGAAGCCTACGGTAATCTTTCTTCCTTCGGGCTATTCGCGACTGGAACAGGAAAGGGGGGAAGTGACAGTGGTACAGAAAGTACCCTCCGCCACACACCGCAAGATGGCCTGCAGATTACAGATGTTGATGTAGACAGATAGCCCTTAAATCGTAAATATAGGATTAAAAACATTCACAAAATAAAATTGACTGGAACTATTCGCTGCTGGAACAGGAAAGGAATGAACTGACAGCAGTACACAAAATACCCTCCGCTACACACCGCAAGATAGCCTGTAGGTTATAGATGTGGATGTGGACGGATAGTATTTAAATCTTAAACATGAGATTAAAAATATTCACAAAATAAAATTGACTGCTATGGAAAGGCTTAAGAAAGTGAAAACTAGTAGAAAATTGCCTAACTACTAGAGTAAATAAGGTAGACGTGCACTGGAAGCAGGGCTGATAGCGCCCGCGAGTAGAATACTATTACACTACTGGCCATTAAAATCGCTACACCACGAAGATGACGTGCTACAGACGCGAAATTTAACCGACAGGAAGAAGCTGCTGTGATGTGCAAATGATTAGCTTTACAGAGCATTCACATGAGGTTGGCGCCGGTGGCGACACCTACGTGCTGACATGAGGAAAGTTTCCAACCGATTTCTCGTACACATACAGCAGTTGACCGGCGTTGTCTGGTGAAACGTTTTTGGATGAGTCCAGGTTCTGTTTACAGCATCATGATGGTCGCATCCGTGTTTGGCGACATCGCGGTGAACGCACATTGGAAGCTTGTATTCGTCATCGCCATACTGGCGTATCACCCGGCGTGATGGTATGTGGTGCCATTGGTTTCACGTCTCGGTCGCCTCTTGTCCGCATTGACGCCACTTTGAACTGTGGACGTTGGATTTCAGATTTGTTACGACCCGTGGCTCTACCCTTCATTCAATCCCTGCGAAACCCTACATTTCAGCATGATAATGCACGACCGCATATTGCAGGTCCTGTACGGGCCTTTCTGGATACAGAAAGTGTTCGACTGCTGCCCTGGCCAGCACATTCTCCAGATCTCTCACCAATTGAAAACGTCTGGTCAATGGTGGCCGAGCAACTGGCTCGTCACAATACGCCAGTCACTACTCTTGATGAACAGTGGTATCGTGTTGAAGGTGCATGGGCAGCTGTACCTGTACACGCCATCCAAGCTCGGTTTGACTCAATGCCCAGGCGTATCGAGGCCGTTATTACGACCAGAGGTGGTTGTTCTGGGTACTGATTTCTCAAGATCTATGCACCCAAATTGCGTGATAATGTAATCACATGTCAGTTCTAGTATAATATATTTGTCCAATGAATACACGTTTATCATCTGCATTTCTTCTTGGTGTAGGAATTTTAGTGGCCAGTAGTGTAAGTACCGGCCACACGCGACGATATGAGATAACTGTTAAATCAGTCCAGTAGTTCCCGAAATACTGATCTACGGCCACCACAACCTCTGCACTGGACTTAATGTTTTCCAGTCATTATTTTCTTTAGATGTAGCGCTAGTTGCAAGTCAGAGAGTATCCAGAGTGTATAGTACAACAATCCATACCCTAAATGCTTCAGTTTCCGATTACGAAATCACCTCTGTGGACACTTTCAATGTCTTGGTGAAATATGTTTCACTTATTTTTGCAATTCAGACCTCTTCTCACACATTTTTCCTCCAATCTGTCCAGAAGACTTGTACAGTATTCGCCTTAGCTAGTTCCACACTCTACAGAGTAATCGATTACGAGTACCCTCTTTAAAGCTAAAAGAAATGATTGTCTTCTTTACTCATTCGTCTTTTATGGTGCAGGGCTACCGGCCTCCATCCATTGGTTAGATTGCTATTTCGTTTCTAGCGTGAAATGGTGCGTCCACCTTTCGTGAACACACGTCTCATTACGAGTAACAAATATGGATACAAAAATCAGTTGCACTCTTTTTAAAATATTTCAAACATTACTGAAAAATCTCTATTTGGATAAGCACCCCACCCCCCATTTCTGCTGTAAGTAAAGGCACAGTTTCTAGATAAAGCCTCACCTGCTTTGAATGAATTTCTCGGCAATAATTTCATAACATCCCAGGCTGCCAGGCTATCCATCTGAACGAAATACATGCAACATGAGTGCTTTAAACGGCCGTATGAACAAAGTTAATCCGCAGATCCCGTTCAAGCTTGGCGTGTTTGATTATGCAACATTTATCGACTTTATAATATCAAAATTTCATTGATATTGACGCGCTAAATTTTCTCCTTTCCCTTTTGCACTAACAGGATACACAGAACGTACACTCGGAAGAACATAAAGAATGGTTACAGGTTTGGCGCTCATAGAAAGACTAACAAAATGCTAGTAGCAGGTATTTGATGAGGAGTCCAGCAATATCGAGCAACCAGCTGCATTTCATCTGCGTAGTTGCTTAAAGGAGAGATGACAATAATTACAACTCGCACAGGGGCATGTAGGTAGACGTTCTTTCCACGCTCCATTTGCGAGCGGAACGAGAGGAAATTGTAACATGTGAGAAATAAAAATTACGATCTAAAACACTTTGCTGTGATTTATGTAGTACATATGCAGATGTAGGGTAGACGAAGTTAACGACAGTGTGCGATATGCTTGTTAGGGTACTTTAAAACTACAGCCGAACAATGCAGCGTACCACTTGGGCAGCGTGCTTTCCACATGTGGGGTGCTTTCTGCTTTGTATTGGAGAGTATAGCTGTGGTGCGGCGGCGCACATTTAGATTGCACGGCGGACAGCGCCTGGTCAGTCGACCGCCGGCGCTTCTGCCGTGCTAAGAATACCCTCAGACGGTCGCAGCTGGATACTAATTATTCAGAATCGTGTTTTGTTTCTTTTTTATTTTAGGTGTGTTCGTGCAGGTTTTGGAGGCCTCCTGAGGCCGCGGGCTGTAGACGCAGAACTGTTTTGTCACATACATCGACATCCTTGGCGCGAGGTTTAGGAGCCCTTGTCGAAACGAGGCGAATGGGAATGAAGAGCCAGCTTATTGTAGCACTGATATTCAGTTACGTTTCCTTTCGGTTAGTTACACGTTCCGGTGTTTGTTGTTAACAGTAAAACTGTTCTGTAAGCTTCCTTCACACTAGCTAAGATCAGTAAAATATAATCACTGAAGAGGTAATTTAAAAATTAGTTGAATATTTGCAGGTCAGTGTTCTTGTGCTGTTACAAGCTTTTTAATGCACAAACGAGCAGTCGTGGGATATTTTACGCGTTGTTCCTGCAGAAGACTACGTTCTTCACGTGTGTCTCCATTCAAAACGATACCTACTCCGCCAACACAAAATACGTCAAAGTTCGCTAGGGCATTTTAGAACTATGCTGTATATTACAGAATCTGTCTTTGGAATAAACAGTATCATGAGTGCAGAATATGGATTGAGAGTAAATCGAAGAAAGACGAAACTAACGGGAAGTAGCAGAAATAAGAATAGTGAGAAACTTAACATCAGAATTGGTGATCACGAAGTAGATGACGTTAAGACATTCTGCTGCCTAAGTATCAAAATAGCTCATGACGGACGAAGCAAGGAGGAAATAAAAAGCAGGCTATCACTGGCAAAAAGGGCATTCCTGACCAAGGGAAGTCTTCCAGTATCAAACATAGGCCTTAATTTGAGAAATAGATCCCTGAGAATGTACGTTTGGACCACAGTATTCTATGGTATTGAAATATGGACTTTCTGGAAAACCGGAACAGAATAGAATCGAAGCATTGGAGATGTGACGCTACAGAAAAATGTTGAAAATTAGGTGGACTGATAAGGTAAGAAATGAGGAGAGTCTCCGCAGAATCGGCAAGGAAAGGGATGTATGGAAAACACCGACAAGAAGAAGGGACAGGATGATAGTACATCTGTTTAGACATGGTGGAATAACTTCCACGTGTCCGCAGCTCGTGGTCGTGTGGTAGCGTTCTCGCTTCCCGCGCCCGGGTTCACGGGTTCAATTTTCGGCGGGGTCAGGGATTTTCTCTGCCTCGTGATGACTGGGTGTTGTGTGATGTCCTTAGGTTAGTTAGGTTTAATTAAAAATGGTTCAAATGGCTCTGAGCACTATGGGACTTAACATCTATGGTCATCAGTCCCCTAGAACTTAGAACTACGTAAACCTAACTAACCTAAGGACAGCACACAACACCCAGCCATCACGAGGCAGAGAAAATCCCTGACCCCGCCGGGAATCGAACCCGGGAAGTTAGGTTTAAGTAGTTCTAAGTTCTAGGGGACTGATGACCATAGATGTTAAGTCCCATAGTGCGCAGAGCCATTTGAACCATTTTTTAACTTCCACGGTGCTAGACGGAGCTGTGGCGGGTAGAAACTGTAGGACAAGAGAGAGATTGGAATAAATCCAGCAGATAATTGAGGACGTAGGGTGCAACTGCTACTGTGAGATGAAGAGGAATTCGTGGCGGACCGCATCAAACCAGTCAGAAGACGGCTGACGAAAAATCTTAGACACAGTAGGGGTTTCAGGACTAGAGAAGGGCTGGGGATTGGCCTTGAGAGATTAAAATAAAATAAATAAATCACTTATAATTCCGATTCATCGCTATATTTAATTTTTCTCAAATCCGAGTAATGTGACTGGCTGTCCGAATTATTTTAGGTTTCTCAGTTATCACTATCGCGCCAGACCTGCCAATCCGTGATATAACTGAGCCAGTTATTTTCGTAGTGTAACATCACTAAACGTTGAGTATACCACAAAAACCAAGGCAAAAGTACACTGAAATATTGAAAAACTACCCCTTGAGGTACTTCCGAATTTGTGTGTGTGTGTTTGTGTGTGTGTGTGTGTGTGTGTGTGTGTGTGTGTGTGTGTGTGTGTACTTTTTGATAACGGGTACGGTGGTGTGTTTTTATTAATATTAGTACAGAGATGATTTATACTTAAACCACTCAACAATGACATATGTGGAACTACCTTCGTACATTCGCCGAGTGTGTGTTATAGTTCTAGTACTGTGGCGAAGGAGACCCGCGAATCTTTTTCTATCAGAATATCGTTTGTTACGTAAGGTGTATCTGAGTATCGCAAAGCAGCAATCGTCAGGAGAAAGTACTTAGCTTCGATTTACACAGTTGGGCGGAAGTATGAAGTATGCAAATAGTGTTTCTTCAGTCGACTTGGATCCGTCACTGTATATCATGATAACCTTCGGCCCAACTATCATAATGCACTGAATGGCGTTTAGTTCCCCTGCGGCAGAATAGCACAAGAAACTTACTTGTTACTGTATGTGTGGTTTGTAATAGAGGATTTCATACTCAAGTCCGACCTGGCTCTAACTGGAGGCTTATAACACAAAGCCCTCCCCTTCTCCCCCCCCCCCCCTCCCGCACTCAAATCTTCATCTCCTCGGTACAATCCTGGCGCTCATAAATTCATTGATCGCTCAGGTTTCGAGTGGATATGTTGACACTACTGCTCAGAAAAGTATAAATCTTTGACCTGTTGGATGTTGTTTACGAATTTTCAACGGCACGTGTTTGGCTTATACCAGCAGCACATACGCTACTTCGCCAAAACACTACGACAACCTACAATTGTGGGTTGGTCCACCTTTGCAACGCAAAGTAATTCGATAAGCCTTGGTATGTTACCAGACGTATGTAATGGCAAATGTCTACACACAAGTCACGCGCCGGCCGCTGGTGGCCGATCGGTTCTAGACGCTTCAGTCTGGAATCGCGCGACCGCTACGGTCGCAGGTTCGAATCCTGCCTCGGGCATGGATGTGTGTGATGTCATTAGGTTAGTTAGGTTAAGTAGTTCTAAGTTCTAGGGGACTGATGACCTGAGATGTTAAGTCCCATAGTGCTCAGAGCCATTTGAACAAGTCACGCAACATCTGTAAATTATAGGCCAGAGGTTTGTGCTTGCCGAGCTGGTTCCCGATAAAGTCCCAGATGTATTATCACTTGTTCAAATAGTCGATTTTAGTGGCCAAGACATCGACGTGAGTTAGCTATCACGCTCCTCAAACCACTGTAGGGCGCTTCCGGCCTTGTGATACGGACAGTTACCCTGCTGGAATATGCCATCACTATTAGTGAAGACGTGAGGCATGAAGGGATGCACGTTTTCCGTAATAATTGTCACGTAGTCTATAGCTGTTGTGATGCCATCGATTACTTCCACAGGTCCTATCGAAGCCCCAGCGAATCCCTCTCATAGCATAACACACAGTCAAATTTCAAATGGCTCTGAACACTATGCGACTTAACTTCTGAGGTCATCAGTCGCCTAGAACTTAGAACTAATTAAACCTAACTAACCTAAGGACATCACACACATCCATGCCCGAGGCAGGATTCGAACCTGCGACCGTAGCGGTCGCTCGGTCCCAGACTGTAGCGCCTAGAACCGCACGGCCTCTCCGGACGGCGGATGAATTATACTTCATTAGGATTCTTACCTCATTTATTTGAGACAGAGGTCAGAAACTCTCGGTACAGCATTTCCACACAGTATTGTGATTTTCTCTGAAGCTGCCCTACTACACTTGTTTTCATCTACATTTTACTTCGTACGCCAACTAGCTGTGTTTGGCAAAAGGTTCATAGTGAACGACTATCATTCCTCTTCTTCCATTTCTAAATTTTGAGCGAGGAGATCAACTGCCAGTAAACTTTTGTATAAATTCCAATTTTCTTATGATTTTTACCGTTGTGGTCACTTCATGTGTTAAATATGTGTGGAAGTACTACATTTTCTGACTGTTCTTGGAACAAACACTTCCTGAATTGTAACACGAATTACCTTTGTGATGCATAGCGCCTGTCCTGTAGCGCCCACCACTGAATTTGGATTAGCAACTCCGTAAGACCCTCGCGTAGTCTAATAGTACTCAAGATAAAATTTGAAGCGATTATATGTACTTTTTTATCTCCTTTAGAATCCGTGACTGACGTACAGTACTCAATCAAACGAGGGCTTTTAAGTACCTCCTACGTAGCAGAATACGAGCCGTTAATAATATTCCAGTGAATCTCATTCTGACATCAGGGTTTCTTTTAATTAAAAATGGTTCAAATGGCTCTGAGCACTATGGGACTTAACATCTCAGGTCATCAGTCGCCTAGAACTTAGAATTACTTAAACCTAACTAACCTAAGGACATCACAAACATCCATGCCCGAGGTAGGATTCGAACCTGCGACCGTAGCAGCAGCGCGGTTCCGGACAGAAGTGCCTTGAACCGCTCGTCCACAGCGGCCGGCTTTCGTCTATCGAATAGCGTTCATGATGCAGTCTTAGCGCCTTTAAAATATGTTATGTATCTTTCCATAGCACTTCCCATGTACTTCGGCGCTGGAATATATTGCGATGGAGTAAATAAGTTTTCTCTTGTGGCCTTGAGCGAAGAAGTGGAATTCACGTACCTGTAGTCATCTGATGTTATCGTTCCTATGGACAAAGCTTTACCCTTCCGTTGTAATAAGTACATTAACAACGAGCACGGACTCAGGACTCGAACTTGGCAACGAATGTGCTGCCCACTCTCTCAATACTGACTGCATTCAGTTCAATTGAGCGACAAGATGCTCGACTTTAAACGAACTTTGTCCAGCAGATACTCTACTTGTTCCAGATCTATGTGTGCACCACCTGCTTTAAAGTACGCATTGTTCAAATGTGTGTGATCTCGCCATTGATTGTTAGAAATTTCTAATAGTGAACTAATAATAATGCTAATGATTTTTGTTCTCTATTACCCCGAAAAAACATACATTGTTATATTACCGAGAGTCAGTACGTGAGATTGATGTATGACGGCAATTTACTGAAAATTGAGGACGGGTTTACAAAACCAATTTATCGGGCAACACAAAACCGGGGAACTTTTCTGCATCAGAGACTCATTCCAGTATCATAGACAACGAAATAGTCGACCAGTTAGCAAATATTAGAAGCAGATAAATTTCTTCAAATGTTTATCTTTTTTAAGACTGTGAAATTTCTATAAAGAAGGGGAATTTGATTAATGGTACTGATTGTGAGAAACTTTTGAGATGGCGGGAAGACGACACTTTGCAAGGATTCAAATGTTCTTATGTAAAAGAGTTAAAACTAGCTCGACGTCATATAACAGCAATAACAAGAGTGCTATATGGGTATGGGTTTACCCTGCATATCTCCACAGAATCAGAGTTTTAACCTCTTCATATTGTGAATATCATCCTTCAGAAGTGGCAAAACTCGGCTATTGCCGTTATGTCAGATGGTCATTCTCCATGAGGTAATGTCAAACAAGGAATTCCTTTACCCATAAGTGCCACGAAGCTTGCTCCACAGCCGAAAATATGCATCCACACCGCAAGATAGTTACAAGAAATAGACATCCGTCTGCAAATTCCAAGACTGGTATAGACTGAGAAATAGCAACCACATTGTTTATTGACTCTGATACAGGCCCACACTGGTCAACTGATGCCAGAAGCAAATAACATTCTGCATACAGTTATTCATTAATTGACTATATGTATTTACAGTGTTAATCAAATGGTTCAAATGGCTCTGAGCACTATGGGAATTAACAGCTGTGGTCATCAGTCCCCTAGAACTTAGAACTACTTACGCCTAACTAACCTAAAGACACCATACACATCCATGCCCGAGGCAGGATTCGAACCTGCGACCGTAGCGGTCTGGCGGTTCCATACTGTAGCGCCTAGAACCGCTACGCCACTCTGGCCGGCTACAGTGTTAATCCTCAGTCTCTGTTAGTTGCAGGGTGTTTCAGAAAGAATATACGTATTTCGAACGCGTGTATTTATTAAACTGTAAGAAATACAACTATGAAACTTGGGGCACATATTTACGAATCTGTCAAGTTTAGATTACCGATGTTCGATATGTCCTCCACCAACGAAACGGACAATATCACATCGATACTCGAATTCCTCTTACACTCGAGTAAACATGTCCACCGTCACTGATGTAATGGCAGTACGGATACGGTTGTTCAGCTCTTCTAGATTCTGTGGCAGTATTGGTGCATAAACGTTGATCTTAATGAAACCCCACAGGAAGAAGTCACATGGCGTCAAATTTGGTGGCCGTGGACGCCAGCTGTGAAATGCTAAGCCGGGCCGGCCAGAGTGGCCTAGCGGTTCTAGGCGCTACAGTCTGGAACCGCGCGACCGCTACGGTCGCAGGTTCGAATCCTGCCTCGGGCATGGATGTTTGTGATGTCCTTAGGTTAGTTAGATTTAAGTAGTTCTAAGTTCTAGGGGACTGATGACCTCAGCAGTTAAGTCCCATAGTGCTCAGAGCCATTTTTTTGCTAAGCCGCCGATTGTTTGACGACCAATCCAACGGCTCGGTAGAGTTTCATTCAGATATTCAAGCACTTTACAACTCCAGTCTTGTTGAAAAATGAAGTTACTGTAGTGTTGGCAGAAGAGCCAACACTGTGTTGCAAGAGGAGGCCGAAATGCACGCGTCAACTCACGCAGATGGCGCTAGGTCTGAAACAGGATACGTAATGAATGCTATAAAGAAAAGTATGTAGCTGCTGGAATACTTAACTTTAATCCATCATTTGTATACAGCATTCTTGATGATACAAGTGAGACTCTCTAGATATGGTTAATGGCGCCTTGCTAGGTCGTAGCCATGGACTTAGCTGAAGGCTATTCTAACTATCTCTCGGCAAATGAGAGAAAGGCTTCGTCAGTGTAGTCGCTAGCAAAGTCGTCGTACAACTGGGGCGAGTGTTAGTACGTCTCTCTCTAGACCTGCCGTGTGGTGGCGCTCGGTCTGCAATTACTGACAGTGGCGACACGCGGGTCCGACATGTACTAATGGACCACGGCCGATTTAAAGCTACCACCTAGCAAGTGTGGTGTCTGGCGGTGACACCACAGTTACCACCGTTAAACCAAGGATGATGATGATGATGTTCGGTTTGTGGGACGCTCAACTGGGCAGTCATTTTTTCCCGTACAAAGTCCCAATTTTTACACAGTCCCATTTTTTTCACGGTCCAATCTAGCCACTGTCACGTATGATGACGAAATAATGAGGACAACACAAACACACAGTTCCCGGGCAGAGAAAATCCCCAGCCCGGCCGGGAATCGAACCCGGGAACACCGTGATCCAGAGGCGGCAACGTTAGCCACTAGACCACGAGCTGTGGACGTTAAGCCAAGGAAACAAGTTTTATAACATAGGTTCTGATGACCGTTCAACGTGTTTCCGTCAAAGAAGAATTGGGCGTAAACAGATAAGTGGGGTATCGCAAAAAAACACATTGACTTTGGGTGAATCTCTTACATGTAAAATGTAAACTTTCACCGCCGGAAATCACACATATAATAAAATGTTCCGTGTTATTATGCCGTGTTCGAATGGACCCAACGTTTTGTTCCCATCTGCGGAAGACATTTTCAAGGGGATCGCAGCTACTTTTAATGTCCGATTCATACCCTAGCTCCCCCTTGAAAATGGCCACTCAGCAGCAGAAATCATTGTGTTCTTGAGTTTGCGAAGTGTAATTCCATGATTACAGTGCAAAGACGTTTCAGGCTGAGGTACCAAAGTAATCCTCAGAATGGATGGAATATTCGCAGATGCAATGTAAGACGGTAACCATGCAAATAGAAGACAACCGACATCTATCATCAATGAATATAACCATGGCGCAGCGGTCGATTGTTTTGACAACATAATATTTTTTAATACGTAAGAAAGTTTGTATGTCTGTGTTATTCAGAGTGACATCATGTAAGCAAGAGAGAGAAGCCATAACATCGCACTCCAACCAAAATTCTCGTACCAGTGGTAGAATTATACGTGGCCTGGACACAAATGAGAATTGTTAGGTACTAAACATTTTTCACTGGTTTCATTACATCACCTTTTACACCGAAGCGAACAAAAACGAATGCGCATTAGCAAACAATGTGCAGCGGATTCGCTAGTGTACACCATCATTGACTTCTACTTGAGAATAAGCGTTTACATTGGAGCCAACGGAAGATAACGCAAGGGAACAAACTTAGAAGCACACGTTGTGTATTGTTTTTTTGGCGTTACTTATATTCCGCATAGCGCATTATAGTCGCGACGGAGAAAAGAAACGTATAACTTGCCGTAGGAAAGGAATAATTTAATTTAAGTACGTTCGTTTGTTTGTACATGAACGTGAAATTCGTGAAGGTAGCACACTTAACACTGAATTGCAGCTCCAACTTTACTTAACATTAGTCCAAGACTTTCCACATGTGTCGGTTGATACTTTTCTCTGGATCCTCATTGCAACTGAGGATGAAATTTAAAAGCACAACAATAATTGCCGACGACCAACATTAGCTGAAGAAAGGTTAGCATTTACATTCTGGTTGTTAGCAACCGTAGGCATATAATTGTTTCGCATTTCAATAGCTGCTTTATATCTTACAGTTTCTGATGACTTTCTGCTGTGAAGCACTTAAAGGATTTTATTAAAGTACGTAGAAGGAAGATAACGTCAATAAAATGTGATTAAAGAAATATGAAATATACGCAAAACCTGTCACATAGGCTGCTTGATAAAAGCAGCTATATACAGGGTGGGGCAAATAAAAATGGCCCGGACGAGTGGATACGATTGGGCGAGAATATAAGCATATAAACACACCCCGTGACTCGCACACCACATGCACGCCAGCTACGTGATCCACACGGGTTCAGAGCGTAGTGCGGAATGTGTCAATGTGAGTGGAGCAGTTCAAAGGGGACGATGGTACTCACGGAGGTGCAGCGGGTGTTCGCTGTAGAAAGTCACATGACAACGAAAAAGTCGTAGAAACAGTGTGTTCAGTTGTTTGCTGAGAAGTTTAATGTTGTCAAAGTGCCAGAAAAGAGTGCAACGCTTTGTCCGAGAATGTCGTCAGACAAGATCTGTTTTGAACAAGTCAAAAAACATTCCGAAACGCATCCGCCCGCCGGAAAATGTGGCTACAGTTCACTAGGAAGTGCTTCAGAGTCCTACCATATCAACCTGACGCCTGCCTCAAGAGATCAGCATATCACGTCGATCATACGAACGAATACTCCACCTGGACCTGCACATGCATCTCTACCAAGTGTCTGTTGTTCATGCATTAAAATCAGCAGAGCGCTTCCAGTTTTGTAAGTGGCTCTCCACTGAGACGACAGTGAATGGCTTGGACATGAAACTGTTCTGTACATCTGATGAGGCCTGGTTTCACGTGTGTGGTTATGCCAACTCACAGGTTCTGGGCAGCGGAGTCTCCGCGTAACTTCCACGAAACACATCATCAGAAAGTTGGAGTTTGGTGCGCAGTGTTTGCACGCAACATCTTCTTTCATCAGACACTGACTTCGGCGCCTTACATTGCCGACATTTGGAAACCATTTGTGGCAGCATTAACGTAGGTAGAAAAGACCTACAGTTACTTCCAACAGGATGGAGCAACTGCCCATACCGCTGGCCGATCCTTGGAGCACTTTACACAATCTTCACGACTGACTGAGTTGTCAGCAGAGGCCAGTCTAGTCGTGACCCTAGCTGGCCATCCACGTCACGTGATCTGTCAGTGTGCAATTACTTTGATTGGGGAGCACATAAGTCTAAGGTGTCTCGCAACAACCCTCAGAGTCTCCAAGCACTACAGCAGAACATTTCGAATGAGACTGCAGCAATTCCAGCAGCCTAGCTTCGATCTACCTCCAGAAACGTGCTGAACAGGGACCAGAAGTGCCAATATACGAATGGTGCTCACTTCCGACATCTGCTATAGTCAAGTTAGTACCGTATTTCCTTTCCTCTGCTGTGTTTCTTTGTACCTTGGAACTTTGTTCTCCGGGCCACTTTTATTTGCCCCATCCTGTACGAGTGAGTGCTGAAAAGTAATGATTCCAAATTTTTTATTCTGTTCTCAATTGCCGGTCGTTGTGGCCGCGCGGTTCTAGGCGCTTCAGTCTGGAACCGCGCCACCGCTACGGTCGCAGGGTCGAATCCTGCCTCGGGCATGGATGTGTGTGATGTCCTTAGGTTAGTTAGGTTTAAGTAGTTCTAAGTTCTAGGGGACTGATGACCTCAGATGTTAAGTCCCATAGTGCTCAGAGCCATTTGAACCATTTGTTCTCAATTTCGGTTGCACATTACTCGGTCGGCTTTCACACTTCGCTATCGCAAGTCGTTACCCTCTGCCGCTAGAGGACTCTGAACTGTGGCGTGTACCGTGGCAGTGTGTAACGTTAACTATGTCAATGCGTGAGAATCAGCGTGCTCTAATCAGCTTTGAATTCGAAAAGTTCGTCCACACATAAAGCACTCTCTTTTTCAGCATGACAATTCCACACCACACACTACAGACGAGCGCTGCGACATCTGCAACAATCCGACGCCTTGGGTACACTGTCATCGATCATCCTCCATACAGTCCCGACTTGGCCCCATCCGATTTCCGTCTGTTCCCAAAATTTAAAGAACACCTTCGAGGACTTCATTTTGATAGTGATGAATCGGTGCAGGCAGAGGTGAGGTTGTGGCTCCGTCAACAAAGACAAACTTTCTACAGTGACGGTATCAACAAACTGCTCTCTCGTTGAGATAAATGTGTTCTTCGACAGGGCGACTATGTTGAGAAATGAACACCCAGAAATGAAGAAGAATGATGTATAATGTTGATAACGTTTGTTTTATTTAAAAAGCTTTAAGAGTTTTCACATGAAAAGTTTGAAGGCATTATTTTTCAGCACACCCTCTTAGTTTGTTAGAGGGCAGATAGCTTGATCCTGGTACACCATTTTTATTTACCGTAAAAAATCTCTGACATAACAGTGTACATCAGCCATGTAATTACAGATAACAAGAACGTAAGCAACGAGAATGATTAGGCGTTTCCTATATTTTTAATTTTAATCAGCATAACAGATGCATATTCGCATATGTTTATATTAAAGGATATTTATTGTGCTTTTTCATTTTAATAAAAAGCATGACGAATCCTGTGTTTAATCACTCCGTTTTCGCCTGAAAGAATTTATCGTCTTTCTCGCGTCCCTCAGTTGGACTTTCGTGTGGTTCGACAATTTTCTATAGATAATATTTCTTTTCCTTCGACATTTGTATCATCGATTTCTTCGATTCCAGAAGCACGTATGATATCTATGTTTTTCTATTACCAACATCACATTCTATTCGAACTACTTCATCGCTCACGCAGCTCATGTTAACAACAACAGCAGCAGCAGCAACAAAAGTAGACAAAACAGCACAAGAATACTTTCTATGCTGACAGCGCAGAAGCGGAGAGGACGTAAACTTCCTTTGACTGTTCGCTAAAGAACAGACGAACAGCTGAATCCCTAGCGAACAATTGCGACTGCCAACCACGCAAAAACGAATGTCGTTTGCACACGCGCGCCTAGCGTTTATGGGATTTCTCTTTTGCTCTTGCACTTTCGCTTGTGTTCGCTTCGGTGAAAATGGAACTTATGAAGAACTGTATATGCTTCCTTAAGATATCTCATGACAATTATGAAAAAGAACAAAGAGATTCTTTCTGTATTCCCCTACCCTTCACAAACACTATGGTTGACAATAATTTGCATTTTTCGTATGGTTTCTAGTTCTTCACTGAAACCCCTCGTCTCTGCGTTTCTTGCAAGAGATTGGCACTGGCTTATCTCTACGTCCGTGTCCAGAATGTAAGCACAACACTGGATATTTAGCATTATTCTGATCAACATAATAGCTATTTAACATCAGATTTGCAAATTTCCACGTTGCAAAAATTCTCTAGAGGAAAGGAAGGAAGGAAGGACAATTCGGGTTTAACGTTTGTTCTGCCGTGTACTTCACAAAGAAATCGTCCCGGTCTTTGCTTTAGTCGAGTTAGGGAAACCACGGAAAACGTGAATCTGGGTGACTTGAACCGCCATTGTCTGGGTCACTTCGGTCGATTTCTAGTAACTACACTGTGGTAGGATGATCACAACAAAAGAAATTTGGTGATCTGGGAGGCCAGAGAATGTGGCCAATCCTGACGGCCCTTCATTTGAATACCTCCAGTCCGTGAAGCGCGAAGGAAGGCGTTGTGAAGTTGTCAGCAGTACTACAGAGTAAGTACAGAAAAAGATTGCTACTTTCCGCAGTGAGGTTCATTGTGATCCACACTTACTTTTCGACAAAATTAGATCCGAAGACTTCGTGTGACGAAATGTGCACACTACACAGTCACTTTGAAGCTTCGAAGAGGTGTTCGTGAATTACATTATACAAGATGAATAATGAACAGGAGGACTGTCCATCAAAGAAAATGCTGGACACACGATTTCGACGCACCAGTCGGTTGGTGTCACAAATCTAGGAATGCGCATCTCCCAAATGTCCTGTCCCGAGTAATTCGTTGTGTCTTTACGTTCGAGTAAGTGAGAGAAGCAGACGTGTTTATTGACCAGATGAATGCAACACGGAATGGTGTTCGCGATAAAACAGCGCGTGTAAGTTGCCGAGTGTTATGCGAAGCGCAGTTCGTGGAAAACGTTTGCGAAACCGCGCAGGAGTTTAACGCTGGAAGTGTTCTGGTAAAACCTCCAGCAAAGTCTGCAGTGCAGATCATAGCAGCAAAATGGCGCGAAATGGCTTCTGAATCGAATAAAACCTGCGATTCGATTAACGAAGCTCGTTCCGGCATCAGCCTTACTCTAAATATCTTCCGTGTCAGTTTCATTTTCTCCACCCTGTATTTGTTGTCTACATACTGGCAACAGTTGTACTTGTTCCACAAAAATTATAAATTAAAAAATGGCCCTCGTATGACTTCGACAATGTGTCCAAATATTCGTCGTCTTCGATTACATATGATTTCATTTCTTTGGCAGAATGCTAATCTCAGCTAATTGTCGTTCTTCTTTAGTTCTTAAACGAAATAATTTTTACGAATAAAAGCTTAAACTAACATGGAGTAATCTACGAACACCCTCCGAGCATAACTTGTCCGCAGTTCTTTAGGTGCACGAAATGCTTAAGACGAAAACATGCACGGATTCGCAATCAGGACGAAGAACGCGCACTTCTCCGTCATCATTTCTGCCAGAACAGTCTCTTCAAACCTTCAGATGTGTATTTTTATTGGCTATATAGTACATGTAACCCAGATTGAAACCATCCGGTGCACTTTCTAAACACTTTAAATGAGATCACATTGCTTCATCTTTACAGCACGATCTAGATAAACGATTTTCTAGTGCAAAGGTGGCATATTTTTGGACAAACTGTTGCTAGAGGGAGCATAGTGGCCAGTACTATTAACTGCACTGAAGAATTCGAACTATGTGCACATTATAGAAACATACTAAATGCAGCGCTGGTTCTGAGGATAACTCCCAGGGCATGGGAGGAAACTCAAATACTAGAAAAAAATTATTTCCAGGGCGTGACCAAGATGTGAAAATATGTAAATGCTATCATCTTCAAAACATCTCTACACAAGACTATCAGACATGTTATAGTGAGAAAATAACTGCACAGGAATACAATCTGTAAAACCAGAAGCGACGGCCTTTAAACTGAGGAACGGCACTTACAAATTACATCTGCCATTAAAAGAGTGCTAATTTCAACTAAAAACAAGGTCATAAATTACATCCAAAGTGCGTACGAGCTACAAATAACATT
This sequence comes from Schistocerca cancellata, assembly GCF_023864275.1. Classification (NCBI taxonomy): domain Eukaryota; kingdom Metazoa; phylum Arthropoda; class Insecta; order Orthoptera; family Acrididae; genus Schistocerca; species Schistocerca cancellata. The sequence goes on along the minus strand of NC_064629.1, from coordinate 203,757,864 downwards.
AAAATTTGAAAATAATAAAGAAAGGTTCGAAGACACAAATGCTCTACCTACATGCTTTCCGCTTCTGAAGTTGAAAGAAAGGATGTTCTGGAGACACGACCGGTGAAGTTCCTCAAGCATGATATTATTTTTTTTTTTTTAGAATATTGTCGTATATATCTTTTTGTCATATTGATCAGTACTTTATTTCATCGCAATCTTTCGTGTTACTAAAACGTATGTTCCTTGTACGATTGTATTTCTGCTGTGTGAAGGGGAATAACATCGATAATAATAGAATTTAGTTACTGCTTCATTTTTCCATTTGTACTGAGCACCTGGATAGCTCTCATTCTCATAGTGAAAAGCAAAAGTGCATAGTGCAGTCTTCGTAATAGCTATTCTAAATCACAGGGCTGTCTATAGTTCATGGTCCTTGTTATGCAGTACTACCACTTCTACATTACTGATAAAAAGCACTTCAAAACTTCACCTGGTTTATGCTACCCAGTTCTAGGCACTTCTGTTGACCGAGGTACTGCACACAGATCTTGAGCTGCAGGTAATCGACAGCAGTAGCTCACGAAGACAGCTGAGAATGCTGCTGATGTTGTGGTCTTCTGTTCTAAGACTGGTTTGATGCAGCTCTCCATACTACTGTATCCTGTGCAGGCCTCTTCATCTCCGAGTAACTACTGCAACCTACAACCTTCTGAATCTGCTTACTGTATTCATCTCTTTTTCTCCCTCTACGATTTTTAGCCCCAAGCTTCCCTCCGGTACTAAACTAGTGACCCCTTGTCTCAGGATGTGTCCTACAAACCGATCCATTCTTCTAGTCAGGTTGTGCCACAAACTTCTTTTCTCCCCAATTCTGTTCGGTACTTCCTCATTAGTTACGTCATCTACTCACGTAATCTTCAGTATTCTTCTGTAGCAGCACATGCAAAAGCTTCTATTTTATTCTTCTCTAAACTATTTACAGTCCATGTTTTACATACATGGATACACTTCATACAAATGCTTTCAGAAAAGACTTCCTTACACTTAAATCTATATTTGACATTAAAAAATTTCTCTTCCTTAGCAACACTTTTCTTGCCACTGCGAGTCTACATTTTATATCCACTCTACTTCGACCTTCATCAATTATTTTACTGCCCAAATAGCAAAACTCATCTACTACTTTAAGTGTCACATTTCCTAATATAATGCCCTCGGGACCGCCTTATTTAATTCGACTACCTTCCATTATCCGTGTTTTGCTTTTGTTGATGTTAATCTTATATCATCCTTTCAAGACACTCTCCATTCCTTTCAACTGCTCATCCAAGTCCTTTTCTATCCCTCACAGAATTACAGTGTCATCGACAAACTTCAAAGTTTTTATTTCTTCTCCCTGAACTTCTTTAATTCCTACTACAATTTTTTCTTTGTTTTCCTTTACTGCTTATTCAGTGCATATTTTGGATAACTTCAGAGGTAGGCTTCAACCCCGTCCCTCTCCCTTCTTAATCACTGCTTCCATTTCATGCCCCTCGACTCATAACTGCCATCTTGTTTCATTAAAAATTGTAAATAGCCTTTCACTCCCTGTGTTTCACCCCTGCCACCTTGAAAGAGAGTTTTCCAGTCTACATTGTCAAAAGCTTTCTCTATGTCTACAAACGCTGTAAACGTAGGTTTGCCTTTCCTTAACCTATGTTCTATGAGAAGTCGTAGGGTCAGTATTGCCTCGCGTGTTCCTACATTTCTTCAGAATCCAAACTGATCTTCCCCGAGGTCAGCTTCTACCAGTTTTTCCATTCTTTTGTAAAGAATTCGTGTTAGTATTTTGCAACCGTGACTTGTTAAACTGACAGTTCGGTAATTTTCTCAATTGTCAACAGCTGCTTTCTTTGGACTTAGAATTATTATATTCTTCTTGAAGTCTGAGGGCATTTCGCCTGTCTCATACGTCCTGCTCACCGGATAGAAGAGTTTTATCATGGCTTGCTTTGCCAAGGCTATCAGTAGTTCTAACAGAATGTTATCTACACCCGGGTCCTTGTTTCGATTAAGGTCTGTCAAATTCTTCACGCAGAGTCTCATCTTCATCTACGTCCTCTTCCATTTCCATAATACTGCCGTCAAGTACATCCCCTTTGTATAGACCCTCTATACACTCCTTCCATCTTTCTGCTTTCCGTTCTTTGGTTAGGACTGGTTTTCCATCCGAGGTCTTGATATTCATACTGGTGGTCCTCTTCTCTCCATATGTATCCATCTAATTTTCGTGTAGGCGGCATCTATATTTCCCCTCGTGATAAATGCTTCTAAATCCTTACATTTGTCCTCTAGCCATTCCTGCTTAGCCATTCTACACTTGCTGTCAGTCCCATGAGAATGCTATAAATCTGGGACTGGGCAAGTAAGTAGTATCTCTGGCCTATCGCGGGCTTGGGAAAAACAACTGAGGCTCACATTGCGAATGTGAGAGGTTCTCCATAGGAAACGGTCTGTCTTCGGCTCTCTGTATAGATTTTTGCTGGATCCTCCACGGGAAACAACCATGATGTCGGGTGCTCAGAGGAAATTGCAGACGTCGTCAGCGAACTACGCTGGAGGCCAGCCGTCTCCGTTCTGTGTTCGCTAGATACGCCGCTTAATTGTCTCGTCATGGACATCTCGCTACTCATTTACGAAATTTCTCCGGAAGGACAGTGCAAAAACGAAATGTTCTTGTGCAGATACAGATATTGCAATGGTTGTCGGTCGTCTCCGTTGAGTTCTGTCATTACTACACTTAACAGATGGATTTCGCTAGTCTGGTGGTTGAGCGTGCTCGTATATTGAATGAACTGTCTTAAACAGGTACCCATTTTATTTCGTGAACCGCTCAAGATATGGAAATTTGGGTTTTCGGTGACTGATAGTAGGCGAGGAGCACGTAATTAATTTTGCTGCATACTCTTAGCTCTTGTTTAGACCAAGATATTGAAAATGGAAAAATGTCCTTTTTAACGCGCATTCGAAAGTTCTTGAAAACACAGCTACTGTGATATAACGTTTGTTCGTGTTGGTGTTAAAACTTTTCACATAACTATCCTAGAACTGCTAAAACTGAAAGGGATGGTTGCCGGAATCGGCTCTTGTGGCCTAAACACCATCTAGAGGGAGTCTCATGCCAAGTACCACCATTGCATCAAGCCGTTTCCACGTACAACAGTTGTAGCTGTCCCTGCGTCTCTGCCGTATAAAGTATGGCTAAGAAGAAATACTCGTACGTCTTATTTTAGTAGCGTAGGCCTATGTTCTTCGCGCATCTAACGACGGAAACTGGCCTGAGTGCACTACTTGGCACTGTGTACACCGCAATATCTGACGCCGGGTGCAATGTGTTTCAATTTTAGCTCTTTTCTCAGATACTTCCGCGAAAAGTTTCAACGCCAATATTACCAAGTTTGACATCAATATGCTCGTATTTTCAAGAGCATTAAGATGCCTTTAAAAAAGTATATCGTTTCATTAAAAAATGCTTACTTCAGTATCTCGGCTGATACAAGAGTTAATATGGTTAAGGGAACAAAATTACGTGCCTTAAGGCATCACTCTTACATTCGTGTCAGCTTCCCCACGTCTTCCTCATTTGACATTTTGTGAATAGTACAGGTTACCCCGGTAATATCAGAGCTAGGCATATCCAGATACTGACAATACCGTTGGTCGCCTTAGCTGCTCTCCGTGATTACTCCAATTAAGATATCGACGTCGCTCGTGTGTCTCCGGACTGAGGGTGCTAGTATACTGGGTGTCCCCCCCCCCCCAAAAAAAAAAAAAAAAACAAAAAAAAAAAACGACAAACTTTAAAGACAGGTCCCTTATAAGAAAAAAAAATAATAAGTAAAAGATGTCTATTAAACGAGATCTCTAAAATGCATATCTTAAGATGTATGAGGACTTGTTCATCTTCGATACTATGAAACAGACCTCTTCTACTGCAAGGTCTTTGCTTTCCATATTTTGGGAGGGGGAAAAGTTGACCAAAACGAGAAATAAATATCCAGTAAACATGGGGTTTGAAATGCATACTTTAAGAGCTATGAACACTTGTTCATCTTCGCTCATTTGAAACACATCTCTTCTACTGAACAAGTGCTCGTAGCTGTTAACATATGCCTTTTAGAGCGCATATTTACTAGAAATTTATTTCTCGTTTTGGTCCATACTACCTCCTCCTAAAACACGATAAGCAAAGAGCTTGCAATAGAAGAGATATGTTTCATACTATCGAAGATGAACAAGTGCTCATCTCTCTTAAGGTATGCGCTTTAGAGCCCTTGTTCACTAGACTTTTTTTTGTTCTGCCATTGGAAATTTGTCCCTAAAATTTGTCGGTGTATTTTGGGATGCCCTATATACCTTCTTCCTACGATAGGACGCGCACACTCATGTCATCTGCCCCATTTGACACTGTGGGTAGTGCGGTTGACACAGGGACTAGTCGTAGCTGTGCTGGATGAATCGTCATTACTCAGAGCTGTGCATGACAAAGGGTCGAAGAGGAAGAAATGAGACATTTATGTGCGTATCCAGGTACTACAGGTCTTCTGTAGCCATCGTTCATTTCTGTCATTCCTTCTCTCAACAGATCGACGTTGCTCACCCGTCCGCTGGATGAGCAGACCCGTATATACTCCATCCCTAGGGCAGGAGACGCACACCACTGTCATCTGCCCCATTTGACGCTTTGTGAGTAGCGATGGTTACGCTGGCACTAGTCGAGCTGTGCACGTCTGAGCGATGAAACGAGAAAATTGAGGAGACCTGACGAACACAACTACGCAGGGTGCTGCCAGCTGCCCGACTGACGAGACTAAGCGCGTTGCGGCGCGTCACGACCTCAAGCCTAGCACATGGAGCTGGCACGGCGTCCCTTTTTTGAGCGAGACGCGGACGGCGCACACGTGCGACGACGAAGATGGAAGGCGAGGCGGCGTCGGCGTCCCGGGCTGGCCGCTGCGAGTATTTATGGAGGCTTCGCCCGGGCCAAGCAGGTGCCGCCGCCGACGGCCGCGCCGAGCGCGCATCCTCATTACGCACTGCGCGAAACTTCCGTACTCACTCCTAGCACACCTGTCCTCTCCTATAAACCACACACCACATCGCACAGGCCGATCGTGAGTTACTACGAGACCAAAAGTCTCCAGAGGTCCGTGCTATTCGTTTCGAAGTCCCTACGCTTGTAACTGTTGTGTAGAGCCTCGTCTTCTTACTGTTGGGAAATAAAGCAATGCACAGGTGGCAGCACTGCATAGCAAAGATGGTGGATTACAAGCAGAGTCATTATATAGTACCAGTAAACTACCTAATCTTTGAGGGGGAGACCATCATAAAGTTGACCGAAAATGTCCCTTTTCATTTTTTTTTCTTTTCTTAGTTATTAGTAGAACTCATTGACAACAAGTGTCCGTAATCAAATTGCATCCGAAATGCCTAAAAAATAAATGCCTGAAGCAACCGTCCTGCCACCCCCACTTTTAGAAGCAACACTTCAGCACTAGCTCAGTGAACATCGACTCCTTTATTCACAAGTGGAGACTTCCAAATTGTATCCTGGATGTTCCAAAGCCCACTTATAGGTATATGGAGGATCCTGAAGTTCTAAAACAGTATGTTCATCGCAAAACTCAGATTTCAAATTAGTTCCTAATTTAACTCACGTGGAAACGATGTCCTAAAACCACATTTTGACCTGTTACCGTGTTCAGAATTGCAACTTACGATACAGTTCTTGTATTTAATGATTAGAATGTAGGGATGATGAAGGTATTAGAGAGAATAGGCTTGAAGATAGGAAATTTCACTCAAGACCTCTTGAAAAAAATAGATTTACAGCGCCTCTCTGCAGTTGAAAAGTGAGATGAAGACCTACTAAAGCAAAGAAGGCAGAAAACGAGAAACCAGGAGAGAAACCTTCAAGGGAAGAGGCCACTGAGAACAAATCTAGGGCCTTCTGAAGAGACGACATAAGAAAAAACGTTAGGTAGAACATTAAACTGCATTTCCTGAAAATTATTTCTTTTAAATTTATGTACCTTTTTCTCAGAATCTATGAAGGTTACAATTTTGAAATTTTCTAAATTTATTTCTATAAGCCCAGTAAATAAGCAGGCCCGTGCGCCACCATCTACACTGTGCGAACAACTGACGCTAATTGAATCTTCAGGCCGTTTGTATTTGCTAGCGCAACGGCCTGTGTCACTAACTTCGATGCCAATTAACTCGGAAACGGTGCTATGTATCGAATTTTTTTCTTAACAATTATTTCTCAGCACAACCTACCATGCAACATACTTACAAGCTTTTCAGAGTGCTCCATACCACCCTGTGTATAATGACTACATTAGCACTTAATGTAAATGGTTATCTAGCATTAAAATCAAGATAACTAAATTAGACTGAATGTTACAAATGTGATGTGCTGTATTTTGTATATGAGAAGTAATATGAAACACTTTGTTTACAGTTACACTGGTAACACTGCGAATGGATACGTATAAACCCTCAGAAATCTCCCAGAAGAAATGGTCAAATTTGCGGATCCCTGTAACGATACCATCTTAGTTCCCTCCGTTAAATTATTCTTACAGAGTATATGTCTATGATGTTGCCATATTCTGTCGACGTTTGGCACCCTCGGGTACATTGTCTGGTTTCACGAAGAGAGAGTTCAGTTGAGTATCCAGAGACTTGTGTCCGCCTAGTGTACATATGTACCAGTAGTGAAACAATTAAACTGCGGACCACTGCTGTTACTAGCCGAATGTAACTGCCATAACTGCATGCACGTCGGACATTTGATGAGGTAGAAGAACAGTCTTATCTTGACAACATTTTCGCTGATCGTCAGGAATGGAACTCTTCTATGTGACTAGGTGTCAGTTTACTTTTTATTCGACCCTAAGATGACATTCTCAAGTCCTTGTGGCGGATGAAGTCGTTGTCTTACGACAGAATAGAAAGATAAAAAGTGTTCCTGGTCACTGTATTGTGCACCGATATCATAGATCACATTTTAAACCTCTCCGCAATAACCTATGGCGGTTGGGAGTAGAAGGCTGTTTTGGTGATAAACGATCTGTGCAATGAACACATGAAGCTCCGAAGCTCCCTTGGTACATTTCAAAATGATTAGACTTTGGACTAGCTGTGGCTGTCACCTTCTTCCTTTACACGGTTCCCCATTTGACACAAACCAGTCACTCTCATATTCCTCAATGGGTTTTGGAACTATGTGGGCCCCCCTCACTGTTGCCCTCAGCAAAGCCGCTGACTTCCTTCGACTGTTGTGTCAAGTATACAGCTGTGCCAAATGGATGATTATAAGAAGTGCTTCTGCAGTATGTAGTTGTTGACTATTAAGGGAAACCCCGGCAGAGGGGTTTTTCCAAGCGTAAAATTCCCGTCCGACAGACGGAACAACATTGACAAAATCACATGCATTTACTATAATAGACGCTGGAGAGATGTTTGAGGTCTAGCTAAGGACATTAGCGTATATTTTGTTGATCATGAAACTTATACTGTCACCTGATCTCCATAGGCCAACCCAGTGCTAATTATGAAAATTTCTTCCGAGCTATAGGAGATCGAGAAGTTTCATTATAGCTTGCATGAACGACGTCAGCTGTGGTGGTGAATGCATGATATGCTTAGGAAGAGTGAAATGTTACCGAGCATTCAGTCTGCAAATGTTAAGTTTCCTTCCCGCACGAGGTCCCAGTGAAACTGGTTAAATGTTACGAGTCGAGTGTATTAATACAACTGTGTTTTCGTAAACTGGTATAGAAATGAAAAGAAAGAAGGATATGTAATCCGTTGTTGACATGTAGCATTTTTCATACACATCCTATCGACATATCGCCATCAGCATTGCCTTAGACCGTCACAAAACAGGAACGCACTTCATAAGGAAAGAATCTTAGTGTTCAACGACCTAAGACGTCAAGTTTATCAGAGACGGCGTCTCTCCGAAGGACCCATCCCGACATTCTCCAGTGAGGATCTGTCTGAACGAAGAGATCGAGTAGAGGAGACTACAATGCAAAATGTTCTTGTGTTTCACGATAAGTCATCTGTGCTACTGTAGCAAATCGTTCAGGCCGGCCGGTGTGGCCGTGCGGTTAAAGGCGCTTCAGTCTGGAACCGCGTGACCGCTACGGTCGCAGGTTCGCATCCTGCCTCGGGCATGGATGTGTGTGATGTCCTTAGGTTAGTTAGGTTTAATTAGTTCTAAGTTCTAGGCGACTGATGACCTCAGAAGTTGAGTCGCATAGTGCTCAGAGAGCAAATCGTTCAGAACTTATCACTGTGGCTGCAGCTTCCACAAATATTGCAAGCAAATTGTTCTCTAGCCGTTTAGTCAACGAGTCTTACATCGGTAGCAGGTTTCTAGCTTTCATGGCGTTTCTGCCCTTAAGAATGTTACTATTTAGCTACTTCTATCTCGGAGTTGCAATGTACTAAGCAGTTTACTTTATAGGTCTGCACGCTCCGCTGACTCTGCGAAACTGCAGCATTACAAGCGCTACTGTATGTTTTTCAGTCTGGTGCTCAGCTGCTCCAGAATTTTGTATTAGCTGTGGTCGTTGTGAGCTGAATGCGAGCAGCTACTGTCGTTGCTGGAATGCGAAGTTTTGCAAGAGGCGCCACCGGGGAAACAGCTGATGCAGTGCAGTGCAACGTCTACTAGCCATCGTGCTGGTACTCCCGATATTACTTATTTGTTCGTCGCTATCTGCAGACCTATTGTCTATGCTTATATAATAGGTCGAGATTGCAAGTCGTAGTATGTAGGTGGATACAAAGTCAGTATTTCCCAGTAAATGATTACTTGTAAAAACAGTATGTAAAATGGGTAAAACAACAAATGAAAAATAAAAATTATTCGATTCCATAAAAAATTATTTCATTCCACTGTGGCAGGGTGGTAGAGCAACCAGTTTCGAATGTATTTCAAAATAAAAACAGTCATGGTTGCAAAATTATTTAATGTCAATGCCGCGTTTCACCCTGTTGGGGCATCGTCAGAATGCCTACAAAAACAAAAAACCAATCAATTGATAACAGACAGAGGAAGGGGCATGGTCCTATCTTGCACGACTACGCAGATAAAATGAACTTAAAGTAATAGAAACTTGCGTAAAAGTAGCTCGATATGAAACCCATTCGTCATATAGCTATATAAAATGGGAAATGGACGCAATAGTAACTGGATATATTATCTATCCGTCATAAAAACTCATAAAATGCAAGGTGGATATGGTTAAAAGAAAAGAAAACCGCTAGGATATCATCACGAAGGTACAGAAAGGTGGCGGACAAATTTCATGCATATATCGCATGTAACCTTGAATGCATCAGCTGACACCGCGATAGTACTACAAAATAGGGCCACGCTTGCAAAAAATAAAGACGATATGAGCCGCACGCAGCACAATGCCCTTTTGGCGTGCATGTAAATACTACTGTGACAGAACGAGATGCAAACATCGCGTTTAGTGTAGCGAGAGGTGCCCAGGCGGCGTGCATGACCGTTGTAGGGCACATGTACGAAATATAAAAACTACGTAAACGTATTAAATTAATATACATATAAGCATACCTTGAGGACCACAAGAAACCAAAAGCACGTTAAGGGACCCCTATATAAAACAAAAAATTATTTAAAATGATGACCAAAAATAGCAGATCAAAATATGTTATTTATTTATTTAGCGTATGGCTAATACAGACATATCATGAAATTACATATACATATGTACATATTGACACACACAAGAAACTTAAGTTTGTCTTTACAACTGAATATCCAGTCCTTCAATCCAGCGCACTGCATCTGAAGTTGCTAGCAGGAAGTCCTCTTTGGCGCCGTGATAGGCTCGAATCCTGCATTCACTGACAATGTGGTGAACAGTCTGGTATGGAGCCCCGCAGTCACAAGCTGGATCAGGCAGCTTCTTCCACTTAAAGAGAGCATCCCTGCATCGCCCATGGCTGGTACGGATTCTGTTGAGAGTAGACCAGGTCTTGCGTGGTAAGTCGAATCCACTTGGAAGTTTAGCACCTGAGAAGATGTTATGCAGGTGCACATCTGTCACTGCTTCCCACCGACCTTTCCATTCTTCAAGAGGTTTGAAATTCTTAGCAACCATGTCAGCAGCATCGCACAGAGTTGGATGACGTGATTTCAGTCTCTTGCGATTTAAAAGTGGCAGGTCGCTATGCACGGGAAGGTTAGAATTCCTGGAGATCTTAGTGGAATTCTCTCATAAGGGCAGTACATCTGCGTAGATCAGGAGGCATTATACCGGTTAACAGTGGAAGCCAATAAACTGGAGTAGATCTGATTGTGCCAGATATTATGCGCATTGTCGTATTCAGCTGGGTATCAACAAGCCTTTTATGATGACTATTCATCCAAACAGGTGCACAATACTCAGCACTTGAGTATACCAAGCCCAGAGCTGAAGTTCGCAGGGTGGTTGCTGAAGATCCCCAGGTAGTTCCGCATAGCTTATGGAGGATGTTGTTTCGAGTCCTCAGCTTTTGAGCTAAGTTAAGAAGGTGTTGTTTGAAGCATAGTGTACGATCCAGGATGACACCAAGATATTTTGGGTTCCAACTGTGACGAAGAATTCTGCCTCTGAAACTTACTTTCAGTTTTACGTTCGCCAACTGGTTATTTAGATGGAAGCAACACACTTCTGTTTTACTCACACTGGGTTGGAGTCTCCAGATTTTGAAGTAATTGTCTAATGCAGACAGGTCATTGGCTAAAATCTCTTCTGTTGTCTTCATTTCCTGGTGTTTGACGGCTAGAGCCAGGTCATCGGCATAGCAGTATTTTCTGGACGAAGTGTCAGGTAGATCGGATAGATACAGGTTGAACAGTAAGGGTGAGAGAACTGATCCTTGAGGCAATCCGTTGTTCAGCTTCCTCTCCTTACTTATGTTGCTTCCAGTGATTACCTGGAAATGCTGTTAATCAGTCGAGCCATTGTTCTGCACGGTATGATGCGGAGAAATTTGTAGATAAGGCCTTCTCTCCACACAGTGTCGAAGGCGGCAGTTAGATCAACAAATGCCACAGATGTTTTCTGCTTCATTTGGTATCCTGACTCTATGAAGGATGTGAGAGACAATACTTGATCGCAGCAGCTGCGCCCTGGTCTGAAGCCTGCCTGATCAACTGGAACGTTCTCTAAGGTAGCGCTACTTATTCTGTTATATATTAGCCTTTCAAAAAGCTTGTAGCAGCAGCTGAGTAGGGAAATTGGGCGATAGTTTTCTACCTTGTTGCTGGGTTTGCCAGGTTTCAGAACAGATATTATCTTCACCTTTTTAAACTCAGATGGAAGTTGACCAGTCAGCAGGATGTCAGTGAAGAATTCTGCCAGCCATTTCTTAGCTTTTCCTCCCGTATGGATCAGGAATTCTGGATGGATACCATCGAATCCAGGTGCCTTAAGAGGTTTGAGGTCCTTCAGTCCAGACTCAATGTCTGAAACTGTGAAGGGATGGGTATACTCAGATGAGGGAGATGCCTTCTTTTTCAGGTCACGAAGCTGTCGTCTGATATGTCTTGTATGTTTCTTGTCAGGAGGTACTCTTGAGGTAGTAATGATGTGGGAAGCAATTTGGTCTGGTGTTACTTCGGAATTTTTTCTGCATGCTGGTGCACTTCCTCCCAGTTTTCTCATAAGACTCCATGCTTTCCTGCTCGAGTGGGTAAAGTCCATAGTTTTGACTGTTTCTGCCCATTTCTGCCTCCGAGACATGTCCAAGCTGGACAATAGTTCCGTAGCTATCTCTGGGTCACCACTTTGCTGGAAGTATTGGTACAGTGTTTCACTTTCCTCATTCCATCCTGGAACATATTCTTTTCGGTATCCTCTTGTCATACACTTTTTAGCTGTTGCTGTTACTGCACCAATGAAGCGTTGATAGTTATTATGTGATAGAGGTATCCATCGAATGGTCTTATCCAGTTCCGTTGAAAACTTCATCCAGTCGGATTTCTGGAAATTCCATCGAGCATGCGGAGTTGAGCGTATGACAGGAACAGTGCAGCCAATTTGTATTATTACAGGTCTGTGTTGGCTGTGAGGAAAGGCATCTATCACTTTCCTTGTGGTGTTGATGGGAAAGCCAGTTTCGTTGCAACTAACAAAGCATAAGTCAGGATTTGAATCCTTGTCCCAAGCAGCTGACCTGAAAGTGCCTTGATCTTTGGCATCAAACACTAGATGAAGATTATTCTCTTCGATCCATTCTGCAAGCATGCACCCATTTCCATCATTTTGAGAGTACTTCTAAAGTTCATGGTGACTATAGAAGTCTCCTATGTAAATTGCAGGATGTTCTGCTATGTGTAGGACAAAATTGGGCCATGTTGTTTTGGGTGGTTTGTAAACATTTGTAATAGTAATGCCGTGCAATTGTATGACAACTGTATGTATATCTGCCTCCACACTTACAGAAATCAGTGAAGCTTCGTTTATGTTGTTACGGACATACGTAGCAATTCCATACACCTCGTGGTAAGTTACACCAAGTGCAGAATATCCAGGAATTCGACCACGGCTTCGGAATATTTCTTCGCTGGAAACACGAGTTTCTTGAATGGCGACGACATCGATATTGTTGTCCAGCAAAAATTTTGACAGGTAGTCACACTTTGCCCTGCTAATGCTTTCGATATTCAGTTGAAGGAGTCTGATAGTTGGTCCAATGTTTCTTGTTAATGAGCTCTGAAAAGAACTGTTTCTGCTATTTAGTTGATATGTCATTGCCAGGAGATCCTATGGATAGTCTGGCTGCCTGTAATCACTGTTGCTCAATTAGCACCACCCAGGAGGCACGTGTAGGGTATTTTAAGGTTAAACCTACGGACGTGAGCAACGCTACCTCCCAGTATGTTATTAAAACTGTCATACAGAGTAAAATAGCTCAATTTTGGAGTGCTTGCACAGCGTGTGCATATAAAACCAACAACCCAAACATCAAGACATCAGGAGCAGGGGCAGTCGTAAGCATTGCAAACTACTGACATGGACCTATTCCTAGACATAGAATAAAAATATAAGTTGCAGAATATAAAAAAGGCAAAGTCACCTTCGATAAAATAAGGTCATTAAAGAGTCCCCCTGCGAAGTATAACCGCCCCCCCCCCCCATCCGCTAACTTCATACGCAACAAAACAAGTTAAAAATTAGGCTGTCGACAAGATGAAAGGTATCACTGTGGCAACACTCCAAACTCTCGAAGCATTGTATATAATCTACTTGGTTTCTGCTAAGCAGTTGATCATTCAGCAACTTGTCTTTATCGACATAGAGATGTTTAACGATTTCCAACTCCTCGAGTAGATTAAACTTTTTCCCCTTCTGAGCAATGTGCAGTATTCTCACGTTTTCTAGTGTGGCAGACTGATGCCTGCTTGATTTAAAATGTTCGGCAAACGCAGAATTCTGTTTAACCCAGCCTTTCTTCGTTAGCACGTGCTCGCTGAACTTGGTCTTAAACGTCCAACGGTCTGGGCTAAATACGACATTCCACATTCCACAATCACTACACTCCAATTTATATACCCTACCCTTCTTACTTATCCTTATAGGGGATTTCATTGTGAATGTAATTATGCTGAAGCTTATTACCAGTAGTGAAAATAACACGCATATCTTGGCTCTTAAAAAGCTTAGCCAAATCATAAGAGAGGTTCCCCATGGACGGGATCTTCACAAATTTGGACCTTGAAAACAGCGAGACGGATAGACCTCTGTGTTCAACCACTGACGTTTTTTCTTTATATAAAAGTAGCTTATCGACAATTGCAGGACTGTAGGCATTATTTACAACGATGAATTTCAAATTCGCTAACTCTATTTCTATGAAGGACTGGCTGAGCAGTGCACCACAGATTTGAAAAATCTCAACTTATACTGATGATGGTGGCAAGAGAAAGCGTATAGAATCTCTGGTCGTGCATTTACGGTAGATCTCAAAATATATTAAAATACGAAATTAAAGTAAAAAATAGAAAAGCAGAAGAAATGCGAGTAGTACAAATTTAATTATGCATATAAAATTTCATCTATAGATTTTGACAAGTGAGTTTGCGAATATCAAAATATGTGACATAAATGACCGTATCTTTTGACTGCATAGACTTATAAGTTTAAATTTTTTACACCGCCAAAGGACTGTAAGCCTTAGTATTTGGTATTATTTCCAGTTTGATAACTCTTCCCGTACCTGAGAAAAGGGATATTAACAGACGGACAGAAAGGCGAATAACAAATGGCAAAAAATATTTTCGTGTGGTATAATTACAGATTAACAATTTTCGGATTTTTGACGTTTACTTTTACTGTGAAACGTTGCTTCTTGCCAAATTTTATGATTCTGGCTCATTAGGAGGTACCTTATAGGTTTTCATGTTTGACTTTGCGAGTATCAAAATATGTGATCTAAATGGACATATCTTTTCATTACATTGACTTAGAATATTAATGTTTCTACACCACCAAGGGACTGTAAACATTAGCATCTGACATAAATGTCAACTTGATATCTACCCTTCCCTGAGAAAAGGGGGTCTTAACAGACGGACAACAAAATGATCTTATAAGGGTTCCGTTTTTACCGATCGAGGTACTGAAGCCTAAAAAGAGACGAACAATAAAAAGATCAGGTTCTACTTTAAAATTGTGTTGTTGTATCAAAATAATTCTTCTTGACAACGTTTATCCCGTGTAGGACGACGTCCGCTGTACTTACGATTTGACATATTTATTTTGTTTAACTGTGTGGCCAGATGCCCTTCATATCGCCGCAGCCATCATTTCCTAAGGGTGCGACGTCATGTGCACCACTTGTGAGCGTATCGTGTGGACTTTGTTTTGTGTGTGATCGTAATTTAACTGTCTGCGTATTGTATTTTCTTTGTTGGAAATTGCAGACCAGCCCAGCATTTAGCTATACGAGCGTCGGAAACCGCCTAAAACCCGCAGTCAGTCTAGCCTGTGCGCCGATTCAATCTCTCTCGTAAGCTGGCGCGCTTCGTGTTACGCTACACGAGCGGGTCTCGTATCAAAGAACTTAACTGATTAAAATGGGTTAGGAACGATAAGGAAATACAAAGGAAAATTTGTCATCTGTCAGAGTCTATATACTCTGAAATGGTCTCAGAGCATGGCGCTGCTCCATCTCTACTCCACCCATCACCTACACTTAATAACTATCAACAGTCGTTTCAGTGTCAGTAAATCTACAGTCCCCATTGCGCAGAACTTCCTCCTCTGTCTAGAAGGCCGACAGTGCCTCTAGATCTTCCTATCCTCGCCCACTAACCAGCTACAAACTAAAGGAAAACTGGTCAACCATTTCGCGAAAATTACATCTCAACTTAGGTGCGACCTGTTTCTAAATTCTGAGTCCTCTCGACAGCGCTTTAGGTCCTTCACGATGGTGATGAGGGATGGAGCACCCTGTAGAAGAAGCAGATAAGACAGATGGCATATTCGACCTCCAATACGCCCAGAAGCGAATGAATAGCCTCGATGGTTTCCACAATGGACTAATCCCCTTACGTGAAATGTGTTCGCAGTTGTAAATGTGGACAACCGTCAGCTGTACGATGGAATGACGACAATGAAAATTTGTGCCGGACTGGGACTCGAACCCGGATTTCCCGCTTATAGTGAGCGGTCTCCTTACTATTAGGCTGTTCGAGTACGACTCGCGGTCAGACCCAAACTTCCGTGCGTTGTCAACCATGTATCTACAACCTGCACTCGGACACTCTTTACGTATATTCCCTTACAGGGGAGACATTTTCCATTATACAGCTCATAGTTGTCCATATTCGCAACTGCGAATACATTTCATGTATTTCAAAATGGCTGTAGTCGCCGCAGTGCCTGTTCCTGGGGCATACATGCATATCCGAAGGAACATTACATCGTACTTCTGAACAACACAGGCACCTCAATATCGTATCGTAATCCCGTTACACCTCACTACAAAAAATGAGTTCAATGTCCATGGAAGAAACTTGTCCAACCTCTGTCGTTGACTCGTCAATGAACCTCACGCTTCCTGTTTTTCAGTCGACCTAATCTCTTCACTCGATCAGGCTATAATTTCAAAAGCTATTTTCCCTTTTACTGCATGACGTCTGACGCACATAGAGGTAATTACAAACGGAGCTTAATCCGAAATGGACAAGGACAAGAGATATAAAGAACCATTGTCTTCCTCAAGCAACCATCCCGCTATTTACTAGAGCGATATGGAGAAACCTATACCAAGATGGTTATGTTAACTTCTATATGTACAAGTGAGCCAGTACAGTGCACCATTCTCTCTTAGTACTGCTTTAGGTGAAGAGCAAGAATGCGTCGTGCGAGAGATGTAGCAGCATGATCCTGTGCAGTCTCTTTGCAACACCGCCAACGCAGGAGACGCATCCAAGCACTGACGGAAGACACCAGTCAGGGATGCTGGAATTGTCTAATCCTAAGGATCTGTGACGGCAGGCAGAGTCTACTAGGACCAGTACTGGCATTGCTACCGACAATGACTAGACTAAGCATCAGAAAGGCCTACAGTCAGATGGCTCAACGAAACAAGTGATTATATGACTGCAAAAACACTCTCTTACTGAATATCGTGTCACACATTTTTGTTTCATTACTAAAATATCCTTGCTCTATAATCCTTACAGAACAGGGGTACATGCTTTTCGAGTGTTATATCGAAACATATTCTCGCTTAACATAAAAAAGAATTCTGGGCGTGATGCCGTATTATATTGTAAAATAATTGCCACCGAATAAATCTGACAGTTCAGCCACGGTTGCAGAGGCCTTTCTATGCGTACTTTGTTGTCCATAGTCCATTGTATTTCGTCATAACTCCTCTGACATTACTTCACAACTTTAGTGGTCTCCTGTGGTGGACCGAGCGGGGCTTTGCTGTTGTCTATTGCCTCTTACAGTATGTGCTGTGACGAAACGTCATGCTCCATAGAGGAGGCATGACGAAACGCAATGGACCCTGGACAAAAAAAAGGACACCAGTAGCTGTATAGAAAGTCCACTTTCAACCGTGGCCAAAACGTGGCTTTTATTCACTGACAGTTATTCTGCAATATGATACGACGTCATTCCTAGAAATCTTTTATGTTAACTTAATCTGGCCGCACGAGCCCACGCAATCGTATTGTCGCTTCATTAATAGAGTACTTCTGCTACACAATTCGTGCCAAAGAGAAATACACGTTCGAGCTTTCGAGAATTTTGTCTTCGATTACTGGAGTATTTATTATGATAGCGAGAAATATTTTCTTATTGACTGCTTCCACAAAACTTTCTGCTTCATGGTGATTAAGCGTTTGTTTCGGACCGCGTACGCCATAGACATCATTCAGACCTCCAGAAAAAATTTGACGCGGGAAGATTGAGCAGCTGTTCTTAGTGTAGTGAACTTTTTAGGATTTTTGTTCGTTCGAAACGGATTTGGCAAATAATCCAGAAAGATCGTTAAGCTGCTCCTTTGGCATCCCACCCAGTGCCATTAGCAGTGCTTACCGACTTCCGGAGTACCGGGCTTCACTAATATTAGTTTCTACGGTTTCTTCTAATCACTTCAGGAGGTTGTCGGGATGGTTCCTCGAAAACGCCACACCCCCTTTCTTGCCACATCGTATTCTATGAAACAGTTGATCTGACGAAACAGAGGAGACGTTAACTCTGGCCTTCCCCAGTTGTACCTTATACGCCAATTAAAGTGGATTCGCACTGTTTAGTATGTATAGTAAAGTATAGACAATAGTTAACCAAGAGTGTGAAAATGTTGTCAGCCAAAACCGATGTGGTGATTTATAAACATATATTCAGTTTTCAGCTGCTCGTCAAATAGTAATACAACGCAATTAGTTCTTATTTTGTCTCTTTGTTAGCGTTTATCCCGTCGTACGGGTTGGCTGCTCTCACGAATTAGCAAAGTTTTTTCTACGAGTATTTTGATTTTGTGGCCGGATACACTTCCTGTCGCCAACACTCAGTTCGTATTTAATGTAACTAAAGTCGATCGAAAGGCTTCAAATATACAGGGTACAGACTATAACTGCTTGCAACGTACCACACTGTCGTAGTGGAAGTCGGAACGAACAATTTGAAGGAGAAAAATGTGATGTAACACATTTGTCTATAAGCCGGAAACAACCTGAGATCGACTTTCAAGAGCCATCTAACATACAGCGCATGCGCGCCGCGCAATGTTTTGAATATCCTGTCGCCCTATTACGCCATCGGCTAAGTAGATAAGATTTTTGGATTTTTGTATCTCCTTAACATTAGAAATTTAAACGTTCCCGTGAGGTTGATCAGGGGAAAAGAATTTTGCCAACAGTATGCAGAAACTAATTACGTTTGCCATTCGATCTCATCTTAACCCACACAAGCACAGCAGTATCGCAGTAAAAAGGCTAGAAAAATAATACGATTCAGTTGTTAATTTTACGCCGTTACAATTCACAACATTTTGCGATAAGATTTACACAAAAAAGTCAGTTTTACAATTTGTAAGTGAAAGAACAAGATGTGTTTAATATCTGAGGACGATTTTAGCGAGAAAAAGAAAGGAACTTTAAACAGTTTAGACCAAATAAGCAGCTGACATAAGAGTGCTGTAGGATACTTAAAATCTCGCGCAGTGTAGCTTAGGTAGCCTTTGTACACCAATTTTAGGCTGTTTCCCAATTTGACAGACCACAAGTGTCCTGTATCAAACTGCTCGTCTCGATTTCCCCTACATTAGTTTGGTACGTTGTAACCTGTAGGGTGACGCAGCTAAGACAGGCCACAGCAAATATGTCCACAACGAATATATACTGGCTGATTCAGCTGCCCCTATCTACGAGTATTGTGCAACCCACAACGCCTTCAAATACCACGGGCACTATTTTCAGTCTTTCGCTTGCTATTTGAAAACTGTTAGTCCTACAGCAAAAATGTACAGGGACTTTTTGTAGGGAATTTAATGCAGTCGAATTATGTATTGGGATACATTTTCGCTAGAGGCTGTAGTTTTCGAATTATTCAAGAAAAACGTACAAAAGTGACCTTCAAACAGTTTTTCTTGTGTAACTTGAAAACTGTGGCCTCCAGTGATAGCATATCCCAGTACAAAATTCAGCTACACAATTTCCTATAAAAAGGCCCCGTTAATTTTTTCTGTAGGACTAATAGTTTGCATAGTGTGAGCGAGAGAATACGAAAATCTCGCTTGTGGTATGGGCTGAATAACCCTGTATATTTAGCAACTGTTTTCACTAACAAAGCGACCGCACATACTCATCACCACAGATATTGTCCAAATTTATGACGTATACAGGGCTTTGCCATAAATGAAAGTGACAGATGTGGGAGTTTCAGATGGCAAAGCGTTTAGAAAAAATAGTATTTTTGGCGCCGGTCGGTCAAGTCATGGGTCATTTATATCAGCGTAGCTCCCACGTAGCGGTTGGCTCAGTGGAAAGAGTACAGAACGGTAATACGAAGGTCGTAGGGTCGAGTCTGTAGATGCATTTTTTATTTTCAATTTTTATTTTACTTATACTGTAAATGAACCGAAATAGTGCTCAGTGTATTGTATTTATTAACATTTTCATTAAAGGCATTATTTGTAATTCCGCGTTTTTCTTTGCCTTTCCTTTTCATTTTGTGAAAATATTAATAAGTACAATGTATTGAGCATTATTTTGGTTTATTTGCAGTGCAAGTAACGTAAAAATTGAAAATAAAATTTCCGCCTAGGAACTCGACCCCACGACCTGTCGCATTATCGTTCTTCGTTTCCACGGCGCCAACCACTACCTGGAAATTGCGCTAACAAAGGTGGCTCATACCTCTCCCGACTCGCGCCAAAAATGCTATTTCTTTTAATTCCCTTGGCAATCTGGAGTCCCCGCATCTGTGACTTTCATATCTGCCCAAGCCCTGCGTACACCACAAATTTGGACGAAATCGGCAATGACTAGTTGTAAGTTATTGAGGACAACATGGGGAATTTTCTGATGGACACAAGTAATTTTTCAAGTTTGTATCTGCCGAATTATGACACCGAATTCCCTTTTTTATGGAACTATATTTTTTCTGTAACTTTGGAAAGAGCCTTCAAAGGTTATTTCAGTGACATAAAATGTGTGGAACTTGATCACATAGTAACAAGATAAAAGTACATCAAATCACTGCCCCACCTTCAGGAGAACAGACCTCTTAAACATCTACCCTGCTGTAAGTTAACATACACTGAAACGGCAGAGAACTGGTATGGGCATACTTATTCAAATACAGAGATATGTAAACAGGCAGGATACGACGCTGCCGTCGGCAACGTCTATATAAGACAACAAGTGTCTGACACAGTTGTTAGATTGGTTACTGCTGTTACAATGGCAGGTCATCAAGATTTAAGTGAATTTGAACGTGGTGTTATAGTCGGCGCACGAGCGATGGGACACAGCATCTCCGAGGTAGCGATGAAGCGGGAATTTCCACGTACGACCATTTCACGAGAGTACCGTGAATATCAGGAATCCGGTAAAACATCAAATCTCCAACACTGCGGCCAGAAAAAGATCCTGCAAGAACGGCACCAACGACGACTGAAAAGAATCGTTCAACGTGACAGAAGTGCAACGCTCCCGCAAATTGCTGCAAATTTCAATGCTAGGCCATCAAAAAGTGCCAGCGTGTGAACCATTCAACGAAACATCGTCGATATGGGCTTTCGGAGCCGATGCCCACCTCGTGTACCCTTGGTGACTGCACGGCACAAAGCTTTACGCCTCGCCTGGGCCCGTCAGCATCGACATTGGACTGTTGATGATTGGAAACACGTTGCCTGGTTGGACGAGTCTCGTTTCAAATCGTATCGAGCGGATGGACGTGTGCGGTTATGGAGACAACCTCATGAATCCATGCACCCTGCATGTCAGCAGGGGACTGTTCGAGCTGGTGGAGGCTCTGTAATGCTGTGGGGAGTGCGCAGTTGGAGTGATATGGGACCTCTGATACGTCTAGGTAGGACTCTGACAAGTGACACGTACGTAAGTATACTGCCTGATCATCTCCATTCATTCATGTCCATTGTGCATTCCGATAGGCTTGGGAAATTCCAGCAGGGCAATGCCGTGACACCCCACACGCCCAGAATTGCTGCAGCGTGGCTCCAGGAACACACTTCTGAATTTAAACACTTCCGCTGGCCACCAAACTCCCCAGACATGAACATTATTGAACATATCTGGAATGCCTTCCAACGTGCTGTTCAGAAGAGATCTCCACCCCCTCGTACTCTAACAGATTTATGGACAACCCTGCAGGATTCATGGTGTCAATTCCCTCCAGCACTACTTCAGACATTAATCGAGTACATTGCCACGTAGTGTTGCGGCACTTCTGCATGCTGGCGTGGGCCCTATACGATATTAGGCAGGTGTATCAGTTTCTTTGGCTGTTCAGTGTGTAAATCAGGTACGGTTCGTGAGTTTATCTGTCCGCTTGAAGTCAATAAGTCTGTACCTTACCGTTGTAACGATCAGACCATTAGCTCGTGATGCTATTGAGACTTTCGTATTACATACGACGGTCTAAAAAATAGGTATGGTTTTCGTTTATAGTGAATGTCGTCAAACTGTTAGAGCAACAGTGTGGCTGTATCCTGATTGTATCAGGTAATTAATAATTTTATGTGACTCAATGGCTCCGTGCAGTTATTTCAGTTGGACGCTGCTCCGACGACTTGCGTGTACTTAATTTATCCCAGTAATCCAACTGGCAAAAGGCGACCTACACTTTAACGTTGAATCCGAAACACGGCGGCTTCTCACGTCGTTGATAAGTGCATGCTAGATTAAAAGTGGAGAGAGAATTCTCGTCGTTCGAACGGGATTCGATACCCCAACCTCTCGCTTTACAGGCATGTACTTTACTACCAGGCCATCAGCCTCGGCGCTGCCAAGGGAAACATGGGACGATAAACAGTTCAGACAAGAAGAGAAGAGAAGCTTCTTAAATGTAGCGCTACAAAATAATGCTTAAGATTAAATGAGTGGATAGAATAACTAACGAGGAGGTAGTGAATCGCATTAGAATGAAAAATAATTTATGGCACAACTTGACGAAAATCGGATATCGGTTGATAGAAAACATCGTGATGTCTCAAGGAATGGTCAGTTTGGTGAGGAAGGTAAGTATGTGTGTGTGAGTGTGAGGGGAGTAAAAATCGTTGAGGGGGACCAACGCTTGACTACAATGAGCAACTTCATATTGTTGTGTGTTGCTGTAGTCATACAGATGTGAAGAGGCTTACAAACAATAGAAAAACTTGTAGAATTACATCAGTTCAGTCTTCGAACTATAGACCTCAACATCATTTGAGCCAGGCGGAGACATTTTCCCCGTGCGTATGGTACGGTTCACCCGATTATCAGCTCAGAGTGCTATTCTACCGCAGTGCGACAGAGATGTACACGAGAAGAAGGTATACAATGAAACTACGCAAGTATTTCAGCAACTGGGCGCCTGAGCTGTGGATTACTTGAAGAGGTATTTGAATCGGAGCGTTCGCTAACAGCCAGCTTACTGTGCGGGGTTGGCCGTGTATATATTTAGACTGTGCACTACGACATCGTCAGTTGACCGCCACATGCTCCGACTCAGTTGTACGGAGAAATGCCACACTTCGCAATGCTACCCCGCTGGTCTTTCACTGCGGACGGCTAAGTGTCGTTATCTCCTTTCTTTTCTCTCTGACAGCGCCAATTACAGACAGCACGTACGATATGCCACATTTACACATTACCGTGCACCGAAATTGACATAAATTTAGCACTGTGATTAAACAACTTCACCCGTTTAATAATAGCAAACAACAGTTGAGAGTGGAATGATAAATTTTTCGCAGATTAAAAAATCCTTTTGTTAAAAGTTGCACGTTAATTATTCTCGATCTTCCACAGCCCACCTTATTACCACTCATATTCATGTTCATCTGTTCGCTAGAGTTTAACATAAAACGGATTTTTTTGTTCTGTACGTCAATACATCATTTAGCTATAACATGTTTCAACGTAAATAATTGTATCACGCACATTACACTTATTATACTTCTTGCGTTGCCATCTTTTTCTGTACCCTTGTAGCTACAAAAATACCTAGCAAGAATGTAAGGCAGTGAGTTCGTCTTTGCTGGCTCACTTAGAGTACAGACGACAAACCTGCAACATTCGAAAATAATCTGGATTCTGAGAGTTTAGAAATTAATAGATAATAGGAAAGAGTCCTTTGGAGAAAAGAGAACGACCTGTATGAATTTCAAGACCTCAGGTGGAAAACCAGTCCTAAGCAAAGAAGGGAAAGCAAAAAATTTGAAGCAGTATAAGGGGCTGTACTTCAGGGCAATATTATGGAAATGGAAGAGGTCGTAGATGAAGATGAGATACTGCGTGAAGAATTTGACAGAGCATTGAAAGACCTTAATCGAAACAAGGACCCGGGAGTCGATAACATGCCGTTAGAACTACTGATAGCCTTGAGAGAGCCAACCTTGATAAAACTCTTCTATCTGGTGAGAAGGACGTATGAGACAGGCGAAATGCCCTCAGACTTAAAGAAGAATATAATAATTCTAACTCCCAAGAAAGCACGTGTTGACTGCTGTGAAAATTACCGAACTGTCAATTTAATAAGTCACGGTTGCAAAACACTAACACAAATTCTTTACAAAAGAATGGAAAAACTGGTAGAAGCTGACCTCGGGGAAGATCACTTTAGATTCCAAAGAAATGTAGGAACACACGAGGCACTACTGACCCTAAGACTTCTCATAGATAATAGATTAAGGAAAGGCAAACTAACGTTTTTAGCGTTTGTAGATTCAGAGAAAGCTTTTGACAATGTTGACTGCAATACTCTCTTTCAAATTCTGTAGCTAGCAGGGGTAAAATACAGGGAGCGAAAGGCTATTTACAATTTGTACAGAAACCAAATGACAGTTACAAGAATCTAGGGGCATGAAAGGGAAGCAGTAGTTGAGAAGGTAGTGAGACAGCGTTGTAGCCTATTCCCGAAGTTATTCATTATATACACTGAAAAAGCAGTAAAGGAAACCAATGAAAAATTTGTAGTAGGAATTAATGTTCAGGGAGAAGAAATAAAACTTTGAGGTTTGCCGATGACATTGTAATTCTGTCAGTGGCGATGGTCGAAGTAGAGAGGATATAAAATGTAGACTGGCAATGGCAAGAACAGCGTTTATGAAAAAAAGAAATTTGTTAACATCGAGTATAGATTTATGTGTCAGGATGTCTTTTCTGAAAGTATTTGTATGGAGTTTAGCCATGTATGGAAGTGTAGCATGGACGATAAACAGTTTAAACAAGAAGAGAATAGAAGCTTTTGAAATAAGGTGCGACAGAAGAATGCTGAAGATTAGATGAATAGATCACGTAACTAATAAGGAGGTCCTCAACAGAATTGGGGAGAAAAGAAATTTGTGTCACAACGTGTCTAGAAGAAGGACTCGGTTGGTAGAACATATTCTGAGACATCAAGGAATCACCAATTTAGTACTGGAGGGAAGCGTGGGGCGTAAAAATTGTAGAGGGAGACCAAGACATGTATACAATAATCAGATTCAGAAGGGTGTAGGTTGAAGCAGTTACTCGAAGATTAAGAGACTTGCACAGGATAGAGTAGCACGGAGAGCTGCATCAAACCAGTCTTCGGACTGAAGGCAACAACAATAACAATAGATATTTTTCTCAGTTTGAATTAGAAATAGGTTGGTTGCTTCTACTATATAAATTTTATCTAATTAATTTTTTTAAAAAAATTCCACACAGTACATTCTTCATATTGTTCACTTTCGTAATTACACTTCAAGAATCTCATATTGCTCCATATTTTGACAAATAAAATAGTCTATCTAGTTCAGTTCCGTTTATGCTCTCACACATATCTGCTGTAAACACATTCACTGATGCTGTTTCTCTCTGAAATAAATTTCAATGAAGGTGACGTAATTCGTCCAATGTACATGAACTAAAATTAAGAACTTGAAGTAAAAAACTATTATGTTTCTTTCAATGGGCCAAAATTGTGGCTAAATTCCTCCTGTGATCGTTCGTAATAAACTGGCGTCCTTATTTGTCCACAGAGACGTATCGTAGATGTGAACAATATCTCAAAATCAGTCTATAATCACTCATAAGAGCACTTTACCGAAGAATGGAAAGGAAAACTAAAAGGGGGTTAGCAGAAGACCAGTGTGGTGTTAGGTAAGCAGGTGGACTCGATAAGAAGTTGTAACCTTGTAGGTAATAACAGAGAACAGTTTTAAGAAACACAGGTAAACGTGCATTGCGTTCGTAGATTTAGAGAAGGCCTTTGATGTTGTGGAATGGAACAAACTGTTAGGTATTGTGATATCAACTATAGGGATAAAAGACATTGTCTTTATTCTTATGTATTGTTCATCCATCTGGGATGCTTACCAGGTAGGACTGATAGAAGAGATGAGAAGATCTAATGAAGAGCGGCAGGTTTCGGCACAGAATCGTTGAGTCGATACGAGAATGCTACAGAGATGCTCCAACAGCTACAGTGGTAGACGTTACAAGAGAGGCGCTGTGCATCACTGAGTGGTTTACAATTGAAATTTCGAGGGAGCAGTTTTCAGGACGAGTTGGACAACATATTATTTCCTCCTACACACATCTCACGAAATAACCGCGACGAGAAAAATTGAGAAATTAGAGTTAATACAGAGGCTTGCCGACAATCAGTCTACCCACGCTCCATTCGCTAGTGGAACAGGAAAAGAGGATCAGTTAGTGGTATCAGAAGTACCTTGGTTTGCGGAGTATGATCTAGGTGCAGATGCGAAGCTGGCTCGAGGCGTCAGCACTAACTAAATTACAAAAGAGACAGAAACCAGAAAGGTGTAAGCAGGGTTGCTCATCGTCATCACTCAGGTTTAAATTGCACAATGAGGAAAGCAAAGTGCTATTTTCATGTGGGAGTGGGTTTTCGCGGACAGCATATGAGCATGAATTAACAGCAGATGCTGAAAGCCAACAGTTATTGAGTCTGATGCTTAATGTAACGGAGTGAGTACTACTTAATTGCTATAATACTGATTTTTTCTGTCTAGCAAGTGGGACAGATAAGGAACAGGTAGGCAAAAAGACATAGGAGAGATAATTGCACGAAACAAAATTGGTTTCTGTAAAGAGCAAAAACGGCTACTATAACTCTTGGCACCAGAGGAAGAACCATCAAAAGTTTTATTTGGAGCACACTGTGAATGGGTGCGAAGCGTGTACATTGGGGAAGAAAGAAATTAGATGATAGCAACCTATGAAATGTGGTGTTACAGAAGACGAGATAGGATGGTTTGTCACATATTACGACGTGAGTTGTTAATGAAAACTTTGGTTAGGAAAGAAGCGCAGATTCAGACATAGACATTAATATACAGGTTGGTCAGAAACAGTCTGAAAAGTTGGTAAGGGCGTTCCAGGATAGGTTGTGCTGATAAATAATTACTCAGAAAAAAAATCGATATGTTGTACCGTTTCCGAGTTAATTAGCACTGAAGATAGCCAGTCAGACCGGAGAGCAAGCAAATTCAAGCGCCCCGCCAGAGACGGTGTCGCCTAGCATGATCCCTGTTCGGTTTCCTAAAACCGTAAAGAGAATAATACAAAATATGGACATAGGGTGGTGGTAAGTAACTGACCAGAGCCAAAGACTGAGCAGTCTTTTGAATTATCATCTACGATATCAGAACAAATGACTAATTTTATCTGGCAGGCCTATTGAATTTGTGCGCGCAACGGCCTGTTTGGCTAACTTCAATGCTAATTAACTCGGAAATGGCGAAACATACCGAATATTTTTCTTAACAATTGTGTCTCACCACAACCCACCCTGAAACACCCTTACAAGCTTTTCAGACTGTTTTTGACCACCCTGTAGATGTACATCTGAGATGAATTTGGATGCAGCAGTTATGTTGAGCGTCCGGCCATCCTGATTTACGTTTTCCGTGATTTCCCTAAATCACTCGAGGCAAATGCCGGGATGGTTCCTTTCAAAGGGCACGACCGACGTCCTCCCCCGTCCTTCCCTCATCCGATGAGACCGATGACCTCGCTGTCTGGTCTCCTACCCCAAAAACAACATCAATCAGTTATGTTGAAATGGAGATTATAAGTAACAAGCGGCAGGAATGGATAACCCCTTAGGGCGAATGACCGAAACATCAACAGAAACACCTCACTACACTCCAGTAATCAGTTCTGAATTTCTTGTAAGTTGGCTGACTGATATGCCATTTCAAAGTATGTACTAACATCATCAGCTGGGTGTTAATATCCAAAATCAAACTCATACATGTTTTGTTCGCTGCATGACATATAGTTTGTTAGTTGAGAACGCCTTGGGTATTTTTCAGGCCACACGAGAATATCATTTACAGTTTGTAGCTTTGCCATGTCCGTATCAGTGACTACAAGATCCCGCGCAACCTGCAGTTGATAGACACTTATTGCAATCACCGATTGCAATTTCATAGTCAAATACAGTTACGCATAATACAGAACTGTTGAGCAGTGGTACTGATGACTCAGGCATAATCTCTGCTTCGGTTTCTCTTTCTAACATAACGTAGTAGCAACTAGAGTAATACAAATCTGCCTAGTACAGACCTTAAAAAGCGATTAAGTTAACTATACATTTATAAATAATAAAACATTCAAGTCGTATGACAATATTCACTGATAGACCTCAATAAGTAAGCTAGGTTCAAAACTGGACAGGAATTTTTTTCTTCGTCAAGTATGAGCATAGACCCGTGTAATTATTTAGTGTACATCACTGTATGTAGAGTCTAGAGCTGTTATTGATGCGGAGAGAGAAGAGGGGAAGTGGGTTGAACAGAGCCTCAAGAAAAGGCGAAGAGTCTTGGAAACTGACTCTAAACGACGGCGCAGATCTGGCGATCAATAACTGTACACCACTATATCTCATCTCCTTTCAGCCATATTCTGATCAAAAAATTCTTTCATCGTCTGGGTTAGTACCTATCTCCTGCAATTCAATACCTGACCGCACGAGTGTCTGTTAGCAACAGTGGCTACCGAGTCAAGTTTGGAAGGAGTTTTTGTTGTTGTAACATTTATTTGTGTGGTTTTTTGATATTAATCCCTATTTTGCTAAGAATCCTTCAGCTGAACAACCGATGCTTATCGCCAGAAACTTATGCTGTAGATACACGGCTACAAATAGCCATTGAACACAGGTGTACTGATGGATGACTTCTTTCTTGCTATTCACTACGTGATGTAGAATCACTTCCTGATGTTCATTACCACTGACACGCATATTTCATGGCGCCAGATAGTATTTCGCCTGACGATGCTTGGAGGGTATGGTGTCAATCCGTTGGAATAATACTCTTCGTTGTTTCTCTTTTTCATCATCTTAAGCTGTCTCTAGCTCAACCGGGCCTGTTCGCAACAGTTCCTGCAGTAGAAGCATATGATGACTTGTCTGCACATTCTCATTAGAAGTGGAAATTTCTAGATCATGCATAGTCCTCTCACAGAAGGTGCCATTTACACGAATTCCTCATTTCTCTCAGCCACGACTGGAAAGTATAACGATTGCTGATGGTTGGTGGTTAGTTTACAGCGTCGAACGACTTATTTCCAAGCAGAAAACAGTTGTTAGCTCTTATGTATTTGCAGACGCGGTCCCAGCACGTACGAAGTCCCGTATGGCGCAAGGATTAAATAAGACCAGTATCAATTCCAAATACCATTAAAACTCTCTCGGCAAGGTTTTCCCATTTCAAATTCGACTGAACTTCTTGAACAATGTTTCTGTATTTTATTCCGAAATATCCTAATTTATAAGAAAATTTGAATCAAATAACTTTCCTAATTTATCGAACTGAGCCCTTTTAAACTGCTTAAAAAAAAATTGCTTACTTAGTCATCACATCACATTAAGGCTGTATCTGGTGCATCAAATATGTCGTTTTATCCATCATATGAGAAGATAACTGAAACATAAGTTTCTTTATGCTATCGACGGCAGACCTGTCGTAGCACAGTAATTTTTATTTTGGTTACCATGTTATTTTGGAAGGTTCCTTGTCATTTGCAAAGCCAATAATTTTTGAATTTTTCTTTCTGTTTTCTTCCGGTGGTAGAAAAGAATCTGATCAATTATTTTAAGCACTTTGTTCGCTTATAAGTAGAAACCATGGGCGAAGGCTTTTATTTTTAGTCAGGCTTGAAATTTTCATTTTTGCGAAGTCCATATTTTTATTGTGCTTTGCAGGCTACACTCACAACCCATACAACGGAGTCGTATGCAACGACACGATTTTAGCCACTGGAGTCTTCTCATCCAAAGAACTGTGGAGTCTTTCCAAAGGTATGTACCCACGAAGAGAATAGTAAGCCATACAGTGCGAATACCATAACTTCTCTTATTGTTGCACAATTAGGAGAATGTGCATGATCACCAATGTCACTTCACGACACTGAACTGGTTTAGCGGCAGTTGTAGAAAAAGGAAATTTTGTAGTGTCTATAGTTTAAAGAATGTTTTTTTTCTAATTCTAAATACAAACAATACTTCACCTTTAATGCGTTAGAGTCTACTTAGAACTCCACGCAGTGATGTTTACTCAGTCTGTCAAAAATTAGAATTGATCGAAACGTGGAGACATTAAAAAAAATTCTCCCCGGCTAGCACTGATGCACTTTACATCCGTTCACGGTGATAAATATTCCTTTCTTGCCCTACTGAATACCGAACGATTTTCAGTCATTGCAGATTGACCATTCCGTTACTCTGAGACTGAATACAGTTGAAATTTCATAACTGACACTTCAATCAGTTACATTACTATCAACATCATGTGTACTACGAGAAACTTCACCTGTATAATCTGTGGTTACTACCGCTAATGGATTTGATGGATTTACTAACAAATTTTAGGATTTATTAATGAGATTTTTAACCACATTTCTTTGGCGATATGTAAGCTTAAAGCGTTGCGCCCCAGCTTGCGAGAAAGCGAGAGGACCGAGACGCGGAACGAATCCACACCCCGGTAGCTGAGGAGGTCTAGTCGACAACGAGGTCATTAGAGACGGAGCACAAGCTCGGATTAGGGAAGGATAGGGAACGAAATCGGCCGTGCCCTTTCGAAGGAACCATCCCGGTATTTTCCTGAAGCGATTTAGGGAAATCACGGAAAACCTAAATCAGGATGGCCGGACGCGGGTTTGAACCGTCGTCCTCCCGAATGCGAGTCCAGTGTGCTAACCACTGCGCTACCTCGCTCGGTTCCCGTAGTTGAGACACGCTGTCAGTTTCCCATACACACCTCAGCCTCAGAAGCATAACACAAAATATTACACTACGAAAACGCAACGAAAAAAATCTAAATCACTCGCAAACGCACAGCTGTCACTCTCATCTCAGGGTAAATAGTTGCGTAAACACAGGAATTGCAGCTACGTCTAGGACAGTAAAAATCATCTTTGCTCTGGTTGATGATTTAGATTTCGTATTATCTTTCGTATGCTAACATTTCAAGTCGTCTGAAAGGGAAATATAATATCAGAAGAGTATCCTTCTTACTAACATGTTACTCTTCTTAACGGATGCGGCCCTAGTCACATTACCTAACAGGTTTCTTTCTGTGGGCATAGAATATCGTCACCACTGTTTATTCACACATTCACTTTCTTACTTTATAGAATTAGAAATCTATATTAACCAACAGTTTTCCTATGGTAATAATAACTCAAAAGACACACAGGAACATTTTGATCGAGTTACCCTTTGTATGAGAGCATTACATCGATCGTCTTTACATCTACTCAAAACCGAAAACGGAAAATTTCATGGAACTATCGAATTGCATGACCCTGTCTATTCACCACTGAAATTATCTTCAGTCTGTTATCTCAAGTCTTGAAAGATTCACCATTGCGATGGCATAATGGGAGTTTTCTGTGATACGAAAAGTGTCTTAAGGTCCTCTTACTATTGAGCGCACATCTTTACTGAGACTGGTAGAAATTTCTAATCCACGCTTTATGTTCGTATATCCTTAAATATGTGTGATTATTCAAATAAATGTTTCAGGAGATATTCGAATCTTTACGTCGAAACCTGCAACGGCCTCCACTGCGTCTAGGCTTTCCTATACCAGATATCTCTCCACATAGCATGACTTAATTCACTTAACATGAGGAAACGGTGACCCGCCATGTTTAGTTATCAATAACGATGTTAATACCTACGTAAAAATACCGCGGCACCTTTCTTCGCTATGAGGGAATTTGTAAGCTGTAGTAAATCTTTGAGTTTTTCGGTAGCAGTCTTGTGTGGATCGCCGTATTCTTTTTATTTACTTTTTTTTTAATTTAATTTAATTTGATTTTTCTCAGACTCCACGCTGTCTGTCTTTTGGATGCATGGCTTACACGACTTTTTAACAATGTCAGAACGTTTTATAACTGTGTCCCATCCCTCGCACTAATCAGTAGTGAGCTTGCATGATTGTGAAGATTAATCTTATTTGCTTACCAACTTGTATTAATCGCGTAGATATCTTACTCTTGTGTACTGTTTTCTGGCTTACTGTGCGAAAACATTTCGATTTATGAAGTAAACGAATGTCTAGTGACGTATTTGGTTGCTTCCAGTGTCTGATATTTTTACAGAGTTATATATTGGCGAAAATCGTAAGAGTGTATAGAATTTTAAATTTTAGTCCTTTTTAGATTTTCAGTTTCATTCTATTTCTTGCAACCATCCTTTTCTATTTTTTGTTAACCTGTGTTCTTCTCATACCAGTGCAAACAACAGTTATAGGCGTTTCCTGACAGGTCATTGTAAAGGATAGGTGCAGATTTGTTCTAAGATGGTTTCAGAATGAACTCATTCGTAACAGCGAATATTATGATTTTATTTATTTACTATGGTTGTCAACGTTGTACGAAAGAGCCATTACCACCAAACAACTGAGCATCGCTCTGGATAATGGTGGCATGCCGGAAACAGGCTCTGTTAGCCACAGGTATTAGAAAGTAAATGTTCATTTTTGGTATACTGCATAGAGTATAAATAATTTTTCATAGCTGAAGAGAAGACAGCATGGATATGCGCCGTATTAAATACAGGAGAAATTGACATATATCAGGAATCGGCTGGTTCAAGAATTACTGTATATAACTAGATATATAGCAGTAGAACATTCACAGTGTTTTGTCATTATTTCTTAAAATAATCCTTCTAAAAAGAGTAACTGAACAATCCATGACCATGTATTAAATTTGGTTTACATTAACAGATCCGAAATTATAAGGGGTGATATTAAGTAAAGTCGTCACCGTTTACTATTTTGACATTGTGCTGTTGCGAACTGTTGATTATCTGGAAATTATTTCATGTCTCATATTCCCGAACATATGTAATTTCACAGTTAGTTTCTCTTTTCCAGTTGGAGAATTTCTACATTATCAGATTTGCTTTTCAGTTCACGACACCGCCTCCATATACTTCGTATGCTACGAAAACATTTCAAATGAAGTTGCTGAGAGTACACGGAAATTTCACGGAAGTAAATAACAGGCATTCTTAAATAAAACGCCTACATCTCTTTGCAAATTTTCTTGTGTTTGTAGGCCATTAATCATTCTTTTCCAAAAACAGAGATAAAAGTGCATGATGCATACAAGCATCGGAAAATTTCCGCTAACAGAGACACCTAAATCCAGAAGGTCTATAAAAGAATCGTTGTTTCACTAGATTTTTGTCGCAGTTAGTTCCACACAGTTCTCCAAGCAGGCAATCACGCGCTGAACCTGACTTTATTGAAAAATTCCCTATTGATTGTGATCTTAAATTAACTTCCGGTTAAGCGTATCTTACAGGAAAACATTGCGACCATGTGCGTGAAACATAATCGATAATATTTAGGAGGTTTAACCTCAGTAAATAATGTAATTTTTTTTTCTTTGCTTGAAATATACTTGGTATTTTCCTGCTTAGTTGTACAGAAGTATACGTTAATTAGCAAATTACACAATTTTGCACAATTGTGACGCTGATAGCTACGCTGCCGAAACTGTATTTTCGATAGCTAAAATACTCTATCAGGTAAAGCAAGTAAACACATCTGGAGACGAATTCACTAACAAACACTCGGCCCGGATGTAGCCGGTGTGATTCATGCGGCAGAAGGAATTATCACCAGCAAGGGATGAAATGTTGTGGCATAAGATTCCGTATCACCATACGATGTGATTATGTCATAAAACCTAGTATCTCATGGAGTGAGGCATATCACACTATTGATAGTGATCCGTGAGACCATTCCCTAGGAACGGCTACCGGCCTGTCTTGTCTCTCGCTCACACACACTCACACACACACACAGTCACCGAGAGCACAAACACTACAACAGTTATACACACAGTTATCTGTGTGGCTTTCCGGCAGTCGTTCTTCCCGCGAACCGTACGCGACTGGAACAGGAAAAGGAGGTAATGACAGTGGCACGTAAAGTGCCCTCCGCCACACACCGCTGGGTGGCTTGCGGAGTATAAATGTAGATGTAGATATCTATATGACACGATTACATCCAAGGAGCAAAACACGCAATTCGCAATGGAAGGTACGTAATCGGTGCGAATGAAGAAACCCTTTTCGATTCAGGTGGCTGAACCCATACGGGACACAGCAGACAACAAGGTGCTACGCTGACATTAACATTATCGAAAGTAAATCACAAACAAAAAATCAACTTGTGTTCTGCGAAATTAACAATCGAAAAAAATATAACGAAAAACTGTGAAGTGAGCGCTAAGGCAAGAGAAACTGAAAATTCCGTAAGTACCTAATAAAAGGAAATCCATCCATGTAATAACAAATATTACCTTTGATAACAGTAAATTAATTACAACATTAAGAAACAAGAGCGCAATGCAGATATCTGAATGAAGACTTACTAAGCACATGTGAGTAACAGAAATGGTTGTCTCTGTAAAACAGAAACTTCAACGTAAATACTTTATACGTATCCATCCAAAAAAAAGCTCTCTGTTAAACATGTTTTAATAGAAATGATTGTAGTACTTGAATTTACATCATCTTACTGTACCTTACTCCAATAATATACAGAAATAACGCGCAAACGGATCTTGAAGTAACTGTTTTGTTCCTTGTGAATCATAAGCTATCAGTCTGTGATGAGAACGTGATAACTAGTAATGACATGTCACCTCAGCCATGTATTCGACCACAAACTCAAATACGAACAGCCGTTTCATTTTAACAAGTCATTCTATGCGATGTTTCAGAACATTTATTTTCGAGTAATGTATCCGTCAAGTATTTCGAAAATGAAAAACACAGTTTCGCGTTACTAGGAAAGACAGGCATCTGCTCATGTAAAATAGCGTCTGGAAATGGATTATTCTTAATTTTTCTGAAACCACAAATATGTCATTTTACTGCTATGGCTTAATTGTACGGAATGCAGAAGAAAGTTAGGAGTTTAGCGTCTCGTCAACATCGAGATGTTTTTAGATGTAGTACTAGCTCGGATTAAACAAGGATTGGGAAGAAATCTACGGTTATTGAAGATATCATCCTTAAATTGTCCTGAACCGACTTACGGAAACCACATAACCATGAACTAAGTTGCCTTGGCATAGCTGGAACCTCGTTCCTCACTAACACTCCAGTTCATCAGCTATCACGCCACATCGTTCACTCTATCGAATGACGTGAAGGATTATGGCAGCTGTCTACATTCCGGCATAGCGGTACACCCGCCCCCTCCATCATGAACAACACAAATAGAACATTAAT
Source organism: Schistocerca cancellata (assembly GCF_023864275.1). NCBI lineage: Eukaryota > Metazoa > Arthropoda > Insecta > Orthoptera > Acrididae > Schistocerca > Schistocerca cancellata. The sequence continues at coordinate 203,722,861 of NC_064629.1, read as the reverse complement.
ACGCACAAGTAGGCGTAAATGGGCACTAATCTCAGTCGCCTCCATTAAAGGAATACGCGTAGGATTTCAAAGAGACAGATTTTTTTTTATCTATTTTGGAGACTAAACAGTCCCTCCTGTTCCCGTCACCAACAATGCTGCCTGGTTTTTTTTCTTGTTTAGTAGAGATTATATTGTATGTTTTAATAAACATTAAACAAATCCCAGCTTTCGCCATATGTTGGGTTTGACAACGAATGATTCTGGGCCGGCCGGGGTGGCCGAGCGGTTCCAGGCGCTACAGTTTGGAACCGCGCGACCGCCACGGTCGCAGGTTCGAATCCTGCCTCGGGCATGGATGTGTGTGATGTCCTTAGGTTAGTGAGGTTTAAGTAGTTCTAAGTTCTAGGGGACTGATGACCTCAGAAGTGAAGTCCCATAGTGCTCAGAGCCATTTTTTGAATGATTCTGAGATACACGCAGTGTATATTCGTGTTCTCAATTGGGAAGAGACTCGGCGACGGTACTGACCAAGGTAAGGTTTGCCAAACACAAAGACAAGCAGTAGAAACTCTCGCCGTATCAGGGCGGGCATTATCTTGTTGAAATGTAAGCCCAGGATGGCTTTCCATGAGGGGCGCGCCGTACGGCAGGCGACAGTCGGGTTGGTATCCAACCCCTGCACGGGCGCCTCCAGACACTTCTCCGCCAGTCATCGGGGCTTGATTGGAAGTGGGACTCGTCACTGAAGACGTTTCTGCTTCAGTCAATGAGGCTCCAGATCGAGGGCGTGTCTGGAGACGCCCTGGAGCTACAGCGGGTCATACATATGCAACGAAACAATACTCTTACGAAAAGCGAAATACAGACAACAAGAGATAATTATTGTATTGTTAACACTGGTTTTATGAAGGGGAGGTATACACAGACACACAAAGGGAACATCTTTAACCACTGTCATGTTTCATGCTGAAATCAACGCCCACAGAGAACGCATCTGTTATGTGCTGCCACTACCAAAGCCATCGCCAACCATTAACTGCACTTTATCTTTCACAGCACATTCGAGTATGACAGTGATAGCTCAGTTAGTTGAATGTCACACTGGTAACCGAGAGTTTTTATTGTCTCCCGTCACCGCTATGACTTTTGCTGGCCCTTAATTGGGACATTTACCATTGAGAGTACCCTATGTTTGTGAAAAATGCTGTCACATGTTAGATCAGGCCCCCTGCTGAAGTGTACCTACCCCTTAGGAATGGACCTACGAATTAAACAAAATTTAGAATGAGATTTTCACTCTGCAGCGGAGTGTGCGCTGATGTCAAACTTCTTGTGGCAGATTAAAACTGTGAGCCGGACCGAGACTCGAACTCGGGATCTTTGCCTTTCGCGGGCAAGTGTTCTACCAACTGAGCTACCCAAGCACGACTCACGGCTCGTCCTCACAGCTTTACTTCTGCCAGTACCTCCTCTCCAGTTGTAATCTGCCAGGAAGTTTCATATCAGTGCACACCCCGCTGCAGAGTGAAAATCTCATTCTGGAAACATCCCCCAGGCTGTGGCTGAGCCAAGTCTCCGCAATATCCTTTCTTTCAGGAGTGCTAGTTCTGCAAGGTTCACAGGAGAGCTTCTGTAAAGTCTGGAAGGTAGGAGACGAGGTACTGGCAGAAGTAAAGCTGTGAGGAGGGGGCGTGAGTCGTGCTTCGGTAGCTCAGTTGGTAGAGCACTTGCCCGCGAAAGACAAAGGTCCCGAGTTCGAGTCTCGGTCCGGCACACAGTTTTAATCTGCCAGGAAGTTTCAAACAAAATTTAGGTTCAACGTCCCGAAGACAACAAAGTCAACAGAGACAAGCGTGTAATGGAAATCGGCCGTTGTTATGATAACCATCCGGTGCCATTTAGAGTAACTGCAAAAAAATGTTAACTGGAGAAGCTTAACATAGTTCTGTTACTACTGCTTCGTAAACAAATGGTAAATACACACGAGAATCAATATTCCAGTAGAGTACTCGGAAATATTTTATCTTTAAGAAAATCATGCATGAAGATCGTAAAATTGAAGTTGCCATATGGTTACCTAGAGATGGATGTTGATTGTACAAACTTACAACTGCTTAAAAACATATAAATCTGTAAAATAATCACATCATTGAACAATTAAAACGTGTTGATGTACTATTTATTTAGTCCAGTGTCATCTAAGCACTATAATTACAATATATCACCAAATGACGAAATCGACATTTATTCCCGTATTCGGAGAACAAATGGTGCAATCTTTGAGCCATTATATTGAAACGTGCATTATATTAAAATATTCTCGTCTAATAACGTTTAAAATTAATGATTATTTTGAATCCTATAGTCAATCCACCTTTCAGTGTTTTTTCACAAGGTGATTTTATTTTCCTCAGTCCGAGTTTCATGCAGCAGTTCAGACGGAGTACCTTCCGTTGAAAGAAAGTCTGTAACAGAAGTGAGACAGATATATGAAAAGGAATGAAAAAATACAAGACGTTTCAGTTTTTTGGAGAATTTTCATCACGCTTGACAGCCTTCGACGTTTAGGCTACAACCATCTTACCACAGTTTGAATTATTTCCTTTTCTACCACCCATTGCAAAAAGGTGCCAATATTTAGCATTTTATAATTAGTGAAAGCTTACAGTTACCTAAAACTATACTGGCTGCTGCAGTCATATTATTCAAATGGAGTATCACACATCATCTGAATAATCCACAGATAAATTCTGAAAAACCGTTTTGAAAAACCATTTCTCTGTCATAAGCAATATGGCTCTTTAAACCAGAAACTGTTTGACAAATGAGTGACTAGGCTTCACAAGCAGCAAGTATAATGGATCAATTTCCATTTTCTCTCAGATTTTCATAGCAGTGCTTACGTAAAAGTGTGAGTCAAAACATAACTCCTAATGCAAGATCTACGATAGGCGCTGAAAGAAATCGTTCGTCTGTGGAGGAATCATGTGCAAACATAAGAAAGAAGACAACAGTTTTTTTCTTAATTGTTTGTGAGGTGACATCTAACAAACAGAGAAATTTCAAATTTCTGGCACCACTTACATTTCCCAGACTTTTTTCTTATTTTACTTACGCTTTGCGAGATCCAAAAAGAACGCTTTACGCGTGACGTTAAGGGCTGCGAGTATACAGAGTATCCGGAAAAAAGGTTCCATTATTTACAGAGGACGTAGTATACATCAAGGGAAGAAAAATGTTTTCCGTAAACATTGGATGTAAACCTCATATTTTTCAGAATTATGATCTGCTTCTGTACGAGGGGCATATCTAACACACCGAGGACTTTGGCATGGGAACAATAAAGGAATAGCGTACGTGGTATACGTTATGCAGCATAACTTGTTTGCATTGATATCCAGCACGCACTCAACACAAGAACACGAACAGTTGCCACTGCGTGATACAGTACGTAGTGTATCTGTCAGGTATGTTATTTTCATCTGGTGTACCCGTAGTGTTGGTATGGCGTATTGTTCGTTGTGACATAAAAGTTCATTACTGTATTTGTTTCCCTATCTATCACTGGATGTACAGCTCCCGATGGAGACCTACCATTCGACACCAGAGATGGCAGATACGGCCTTCTGCTACGGGCAAGCGGATAGAAACAGCCTACTGGCATGTAACCTGTGTGTTGCCAAGTATCTACGACGCCTTACGCCATCGAAAAAGTGTTTAGTACCCAGTTACAGTGAATTTTCTAAACGGGATCCTTTGCACCACGAACACGGGATCGCTGCAGATCTCGAACAACTCGCACACCTGCTATGCAGCAACAGGTGTAGAACATGTGGAGGACAACCATGGCACGACAGTCTGATAGCGGCGGCGGAAGGTGTTGCTAAGTCCTCCATGAACAGTTGCTCTATACCTGCATGTGCAGCGAGTTCAAGCTCTGCTGCCGCACGATCGACCCACCAGATTGCAATTCTGCCAATCGTTTCTCCAAACGTGTGCTCGTGAACTGCAGTTCACGGCGAAGGTGTGGTTTACTGGTAACGTGGTGTTCACGAGAGACGGTATCGTAAATTACCATGACACGCACGTATGGGCCGATGCCAACCCGCATGCTCTTGAAGAGGGACGACACACGTCTGGTATAAACTTTTGGGCAAGTGTCCATAGGGACAGATTGCTAAGTCCCTACCTTCAACACAAAACGTTGAATGGTGGCAGGTCTCGTCACTTCCTTTGAAATCAGTTACCTGTATTGCTGGAGAATATGCCATTACGTGAAACAATTTCAAGTGTGGTACTTGCGTGACGGGGTACTGGCTGATTTTCAACTTTGGGTGAGGCGACACGTAACGTAAGTCTTTCAGGACCGATGGATTGGTCGGCGAGGGCCAATTACTTGGCCTGCCTTTTCTCCTAACCTTCACCCCGTGGATTTCTGGCTTTTGGAACATGTAAAGACCTTGCTGTTTGCAGTCCCCATAAGTGATGCGGATACACTACGAGAACATGTGTTCAATGCCTGCAACACAATCCGGCAACAACCAAGGGTGTTCCAACGACTGCGTGATTCAATGAGACGTAGGGCGGAGAGCTGCATTGCAATGGATGGCGGTCACATCGAGCACAGTTTGTGAAGAGTAGCGCAGAGACATCGTGATCACTCACAGTAGTGGTAGTAGAACATAACTCCAAAGATATGAAGTTTACGACCATTATTTATAGGAACTTTTGGATACTGCATACTCTGTAAATATTGGAACCTTTTTTTCCAGGTACCCCATGTAATCCAAGACATGGTTAGTACCAGAATAAATTAATGACGAAAAATGCGTGTGAGTCCGAACAGGAGAGATTAGAGCCGACACAGAGGCATACCAACAATCCTTCTTTCTGCGAACAATACGAGACTGGAATAGAAGGGAGAACCGATAGATGTACTCAGGGTACCCTCCGACACACACCGTCAGGTGGCTTGCGAAGTATGGATGTAGATGTAGATGATTGTAGAGACAATTTAGAACGTTCCTTCATAGAGTTTTCTGAGAAACTATATGTAATAACGCTTTTAACTGTAGAAACATCACTATCGCTCTGGAAGATATGAGAATTTAAGTGGCAGGATTCGCAGCAGTTTAAGTATAGTACACGAATCAGTCATCAGACGTCTTGTCGGCTGTTGCAAAGGTCTTCCTTTACACTTCGCTTACCAAGGCCAGGGACAGCACAGTGAGTCGACAGGCGACAAACGTGGTTCTATAAACTCGAACTGAACGCCATAGATCGTCTTTGGAATGACAGAGTGTAAGAATAGAGTTTTTCTCTGTGGTCATTAGAGGTCATTAGAGACGGGAAACAAGCTCTGATTGCACAAAACTAGGAATAGTCCTTTCAAAGAAACCATTTCGTCATTCACCAGGAAACCACAAATTCCTAAACTTCAATGGTTGGACGGCCATTTGAAGCCAAATCTTGACAAATATTAATCTTTAGAGGGTAGGTTGCCTATAACATTATTTTCCCTAGCGCCCAGCAAAAACTATTCATGTTATTTAAAGAAAAGCGAAAACCAATTACATCTGCGTTGTATAAGTACTAAGGGGAGACCGTTTTTCAACACCGAGTTCGAGTCTCGGTCCGCACACAGTTTTAATCTGCCAGGAAGTTTCATATCAGCGCACACACCTCTGCAGAGTGAAAATCTCATTCTGGAAACATCCCCCAGGCTGTAGCTAAGCCATGTCTCCGCAATATCCTTTCTTTTAGGAGTGCTAGTCCTGCAAGGTTCGCAGGAGAGCCTCTGTAAAGTTTGGAAGGTAGGAGACGAGGTACTGGCAGAAGTAAAACTGTGAGGACGGAGCGTGAGTCGTGCTTGGGTAGCTCAGTTGGTAGAGCACTTGCCCGCGAAAGGCAAGGTCTCGAATTCGAGTTTCGGTCTGGCACACAGTTTTAATCTGCCAGGAAGTTTCATATCAGCGCACACTCCGCTGCAAAGTGAAAATCTCATTCCGGAAACATAAGGACACAGTAATAGTAACAAAAGGATGTCCAACCTCCAATTACTGTACTTTCAACGTTGGTTTATGGTTACTGTAAATACATCACGGACTTTCGGTTGCAATCAGGTCTTCGAATGAAGCACTTGGAATAGGGTTTTGAATTCACGACATCCAGGAATGTATGGCACTCTATGACATCGTTTGTTTTTGCGAGATGTATATGGAGCCTGAAGATGGCGTAGTGGGATGCCGAAATTAGTAGTCAAAATAAAATGAAATAACATATCAATTACACGGCTGTTAGCGAATTTCATTGATAAGACATTATAGTTGGCCGCAGGCTATTCGCCACGTAATTTATGCGTTACCGAATTCGCAGAAACATACAAAAATTACCGACATTCGTACATCATCCGGCTATCGTTACAAGGAATCTGAGAGCAAACCGGAAGCAGAATCGGCGTCACTGTTGCGAACTGTTTTTCGTTATTCAATGAACAGCAGAATCTGTTAACAAAGAACGCAGGAAATCCGTAGCGCCAAAACCAGACCTGCTCGCAAAACTCTATTCATATCTGAAGTCCGTGTTATTCTTGAACTAAAATCCTTTAATGGCTCGGAGTGAAGCGGACGAGCGTTAATTTTCATAAACGAGGAAAGCTTGCTGCTCTCTCTGGGAAAGGTGGGATGAGGGGGGGGGGGGGGGGGGCGGAGTAGGGGGACGTTTCCTGTTGGCTTCCCGTCACGGCCCTTCAGTTTAATGGCAAGTAAGCGGAGCGACATTCATTATCCTTTTCCGCACAGGGCATTTACTGTCCGCACGCACGGAGCTCAGCTCACACAAAGTGCGAAGAAGAAACTGACACTCCGCAGGTCGATACCCACACAAACGTGCTAAAGCGATTTCCTAGGAGCATTCCCCGCGAGAAGCGCTCTCGTTGACCTACACAGGACTGCAAGCTTGCTAGTAACAGTTTCAATGAGGCTCTGATTTTTGCGAATAATCTCTTCCGTAGTACGACAAGTAATCTGCTCCATCAAGACAAGATTATCGTGAATGATTACGGCTGTCACATAGCACGTTAATGGACACTAAGTGCTGAATGTCAATGAAATCCAATTATAATCACATGTTAATTGAAAGATATTAAATGAATGCATTCTCCTGCATAGGCTTTTATTTTATTTTGAAGTAAACATTTTGCTTCATTATTTAGCAATTGTTATGCTTACAGCATGTTATAATCCGCGGGAAAAAGCAAGTTGCGATGGCCTCCCTAACAAGATTTTCCACAACCATAGTATGTACGGGCACAACTATCCTAGATGTGAAGTCCAGATGTAAATTGAAAAAAGTGCATGCCAAATGCGGATTTATTCATTATACCAGCTTGCATAACACGTAAAAATACGTTTAAGGAAAATAATACAGGCCATATAAGATAACGCATAGGCTTATAACTTTACTTCTACTTTAAATTAACATTGTTTTGCTACTTAAAATGTAAAGAGTTAGTGATTCTTAAAATAAATTATCTTCTTATTTATAAAATGTAAAAAAATTAGTGCATTTTCCTGTTTCAGTTGGCAAAAATGTTAAAATGATTTCCGAATTCGGTGTATCATTTCGGTCTTCTATTCTATAACACTGTTGAGGTGTCGTGTCTTCGATTTCTTATTCTTGAAATAAAAACTTTTTTTTTCAAAATTGTACTATAAGAAAATGTTTTTCTCATTACGACATTAAAAAGAAGTATTCAGTCACACGCATTATCATACAGAATATGTGTTTCTTTCCTTATTCGTTTCTCAATGTATATGTACGAGAAAGACTAACAAATTTTTCAGACAAAAAGGTCTGATTTTAGGAGCTCTATTCAATTTACCTTAAATTCTAGGCAATATGAGATTAACCATTTATTTTGGCTTTAATATTTCCTTGAAACGAGTGTGTCTCCTAAAAATACCTAACTTACCATTTTCGAGAAAAATCACTTTTAATGTAGACTGGTGATCACACATTTCAAACGACGTTAGATATCTCGTAAAATGTGATAAACATGCCTATTAATAGCTGCAGCAAACATCTTTCCAAAAACAGCCCGGAAATTTTCTAAATAGGTTAGTGCAACGTAAAGTTTCATCTCGATAGATACATAAACTTCCCGTAATAGTATTGGAATTGGTAACTTTTATTTGTCACTTTATCAAAATGTATGATTGAAAACACTTAAGGTACTCTTAATTTCCAAACCATTCATACATCACACCAAAGCGCATCGTTCAATCTTCAAAAATAGCTATTTTTGCTTTTAAATTTGGAATAGTTACAAAGAGTTTCGAACACCACCGCAAACCTTGGATCAATGCATTAAACAGTTTTTAAGAAATACATACTTCTAAAAATGTTAGAGCTCAAGTTTCAGAAACATGAGGGTTGACCACAAAATACAGCAAACTTTTTTAATTTAATTTAATTACCTGTAAATATTTAAATATGTAAAAACATTGCAAAACGAAGTTTGTTTCTAGCTTTAGAGAAGTAGCACGCCAGTCTGTATGTATAAATAACAGCGACATATTTGAATGAGATATTTCACTACATTCCATACGATGTTTCAATTACAAAACATTTGCATCTGTATGTGTCAAAAGTTCCATAAGCAAAGTAGTGTTACATTAAATCACGAGTTTCATGTTCAGGATGACTATGGTGCTATTTCCGAGATTGGCCATTCTACATTATATCACACAGATCTCGGGATAAAATTCTTTGCAATGATTAATTCTCGAAATTTTATAGAACCTGATCCTCATATTGTCTCCATCAATGGAATTTCAAATTCTAATGTCGACAAAAAGTGATATCTAGAAAATTGCATTTGTAACCAATCTGCGGTGGCATCTTTACTTTATGAAATCAAGACGAAAAGCATCCCATTTGGCGAAAATATTGTTGTTGAGATTCGCTTCATGGAGTCGCTCTCCCCTCCTTCACCCCATCGGCCTCTGAGTAAAAAGAGAGTTCCAGAAGCCAAGAATGAAGAACCATGTAACATGCTAAAACCTTTTGAAAAGGCAGCATAGACTCAAAATGTCTAGTAGTTGAAACTTACGATATGCCAGAGAATACGTAAATAAACCGTAGTATGCGGAGTAATTGCGATAAGAACAGCGTATGACCATTCATGTTGCAGTGATCGTATTCAGTATCAGAAGACTATCGTAGTTTCGAAACTGCTAGAAGACTTATAGACCATAAGAGGGGCTAGACTAACTGCTTCGCCTTTCTCTTTGTTGTTTACAAGTTAGTGGAATCATACAGTTTTAATTTCGCGAAAGAGAAGTAAAATATTTATTAATGAGTACTGGGCGATAATTCTGAAGGAAATTCCTCATAAACGTTAAACAATACCCTAAACCGGTTTCTACAGCAGACCGTATTTCAATATTACACTGGTAACTAATAAAGAAACGTGGAAAGTGTACTAAAGGAGAAGAAGACTACGGCTTTCGAACTGTTTCACGTCCACCTCCTCCGCCACGTAAATATTGTCTAACAGGGCGATAACTATACTGAACTTGCTGACTTGGTCTTCCCGTGTCCTTTAGTGAAACGTTTTCTTCCAAACGTTAACATGCCATGTGACCATACTTATCTTTTCAATAGGTCTCGAGTTTGATATATGCATAAAACAGCCAACCGGTTGCAAAAAACTGATAAAAAATAGAGTTGCAACCAGTTGGCTTTTATACCTACCCTATTCTCGTACAGTTGCTGTCTCAAATTTGGAAATTTGTGGTAAGTTCTATGGGCTCAAACTGCTTAGGTCACCGGTCCCTAGCCGTACACACTACTTACTCTAACTTAAACTAATCTACGCTACGGACAGCACACACACACACACACACACACACACACACACACACACACACACACACACACATGCCCGACTGAGGACTCGAACCTCCGACGGAGGGAGCCGCGCGAACCGTGGTAACACGCCTTTGACCACGCGGCTACCCCGCGCGGCTGCTGTCTCATAGCCGTACTGAAAAAGATTTTTACCTGGAGATCTCGAGCTGTTTTAAAAAGCCTATTTTGTTCTGTTAACAAAGATATTTACATAACTGCATGTCGATAAATAAATAGTGATGAAGTCAAATTAGGTAGGAAAATACTCGATTCTTAACGTAATATCACTTGTCTAACATCTTGTCCAGATATTTGAAACCAGTTGTGAAATATGGTAAATGTCAACTTTAGATGTGACATCCTATGTTAAATATTGGAACAGTTAGCCTCCTTTGCTAACATTCTTCTGCTTACCTAAAGTATAAATCTTGGAGAGTTTAAAAATATAGTCCGTCACGTCGAACACCATATGCTAGAGTTTCTTTTAGTCCTTCGTTGCTGTCGTTACACGAAATAATCACACATCTCATAACAAAACACAATGCACTGCGTTGCAGAGCGGAAACGCAGTTCTAAACTTAGTGCTGATGGGATGTTTGTCTGTGTGTTTCAGCTTCTATCATGCAGGGCCCGAATGGCATGCAGCCTCCAGTGAGTGCAATAAAGCTGGAGAACCCGAACTACTACTGCAACAGCTACACGCCGCCCGCCTCCGACCATACCTCCATGATGCCCACCGGCGCCTACAGTAAGTGCACAAGCCTCCGGTTTCTCTCTCTCTCTCTCTCTCTCTCTCTCTGTGTGTGTGTGTGTGTGTGTGTGTGTGTGTGTGTGTGAGCGTGTCAGCTATTTTAGTTTTATTTAAAGTTGTCGTTATTGTACACTACTGGTCATTAAAATTGCTACACCACAAAGACGCGAAAATTTAACCGACAGTAAGAAGACGCTGTGATATGCAAATGATTAGCTTTTCGGAGCATTCACACAAGGTTGCCGCCGGTGGCGATACCTACAACGTGCTGACATGAGGAAAGTTTCCAACCGATTTCTCATACACAAATAGCAGTTGACCGGCGTTGCCTGGTGAAACGTTGTTGTGATGCCTCGTGTAAGGAGGAGAAATGCGTACCATCACGTTTCCGATTTTGATAAAGGTCGGATTGTAGCCTATCGCGCTTCGGTTTATCGTATCTCGACATTGCTGCTCGAGTTGGTCGAGATCCAATGACTGTTAGCAGAATATGGAATCGGTGGGTTCAGGAGGGTAATACGGAACACCGTGCTGGATCCCAACGGCCTCGTATCACTAGCGGTCGAGATGACAGGCATCTTATCCGCATGGCTGTAACGGATCGTGCAGCCACGTCTCGATCTCTGAGTCAGCAGATGGGGACGTTTGCAAGACAACAACCATCTGCACGAACAGTTCGACGACGTTTGCAGTAGTATGGACTATCAGCTCGGAGACTATGGTTGCGGTTACACTTGACGCTGCATCACAGACAGGAGCGCCTGCGGTGGTGTACTCGACGACGAACCTGGGTGCACATGTGGCAAACCGTCATTTTTTCGGATGAATCCAGGTTATTTTTACAGCATCATGATGGTCGCATCCGTGTTTGGTGACATCGCGGTGAACGCACATTGGAAGCGTGTATTCGCCATCGCCATACTGGCGTATCACCCGGCGTGATGATAAGGGGAGCCATTGGTTACACGTCTCGGTCACCTCTTGTTCGCATTGACGGCACTTTGAACTGTGGACGTTACATTTCAGATGTGTTACGACCCGTGGCTCTACCCTTCATTAGATCCCTGCGAAACCCTACATTTCAGCAGGATAATGCACGACCGCATGTTGCAGGTCCTGTACGAGCCTTTTTGGATACAGAAAATGCCAGCACATTCTCCAGATCTCTCACCAACTGAAAACGTCTGGCCAATGGTGGCCGAGCAACTGGCTCGTCACAATACGCCAGTCACTACTCTTGATTAACTGTGGTATCGTGTTGAAACTGCATGGGCAGCTGTACCTGTACACGCCGTCCAAGCTCTGTTTGACTCAATGCCCAGGCGTATCAACGTCGTTATTACGGCCAGAGGTGATTGTTCTGGGTACTGATTTTTCAGGATCTGTGCACCCAAATTGCGTGAAAATGTAATCGCATGTCGGTTCTAGTATAATATATTTGTCCAATGAATACCCGTTTATCATCTGCATTTCTTCTTGGTGTAGCAATTTTAATGGCCAGTAGTGTAATTGTAGAAAGAATCTCATGAAGTTAGGGGATGGAATCACTCGTGATTTTCAAAGTGCTACCAGCAGTCCAGCAAGCACAATGACTGTGTATGGGGAGTTAAAAATAATGGGTACAGTGGTCGAGCAGCTCTTAAGTCACAAATTCTTGTAATCAGTTCTAGGTGGCACGTGAGGTGGTGCAAAGACCGACCTCACTGAACAGTGGGTGACTGGAAACGGATGATACGGAATGATGAATCGCTCCATTTCCTGTGGCAGTTCAGTGGAAGGGTTTGGGTTTGGAGGTGCCTGCAGAGCGTTATCTGCCATCATGTATGGCGCCAAAAGTGAAGTACGGAGGAGAAGGTGTTATGTATGTTGTGGGTGTTTTTCGTATTTGGGTGTGGTCCCATTATTGCACTTAAGAAAATGCTAAATGCGGAAGGATATGGACACATTTTACAGCATTGTGCACGGTGTATAGCAGAGTAACAGTTTGGAGACGGTGAGTGAATCAGCGTGACAAAAAATGGTACAAATGGCTCTGAGCACTATGGGACTTAACTGCTGTGGTCATCAGTCCCCTAGAACTTAGAACTACTTAAACCTAACCAACCTAAGGACATCACACACATCCATGCCCGAGGCAGGATTCGAACCTGCGACCGTAGCGGTCACGCGGTTCCAGACTGTAGCGCCTAGAACTCAGCGTGACAAAGTACCCTGTCATAAAGAAGCATTTGTGAGGCAATGATTTGTGGACAATAACATTCCTGAAATGAACCGGCCTGCACAGAGTCGAAGACTACGGCTGGGTGCTCAGCATACTCCTATGATGCTAGTAAGACCCATAACTATTGACCAACCAGTAAACAATCGTCTCTCCCACGAAGTTATTTGGGATTAATTAATGAAACGTTGCATAATGGAAACTACTGCAGTCTGGAGTAACAATAGGGACTGCCCCAACAAACACGATGACATGAGCCTATAACTCACACAGATATATTAAAGAACAGTTTCATCTAACTACAGACTGTAACTAAATATCACACTTAAGTTAAATAAATTGTTAGTTAATAAACATGAATTGGATTCCCAGTCATCACAGAAAGCACAATGATCCAGTGACATTAAAAAAAAAAAAAAAGAATACGTCAAGACCTTGGCATGAGTGTGATGAAATACGATTGCAAATAAATCACTTCATAAAGGCAAGGCCTCCGGTCCAGATGCTATACCAGTCAGATTCCTCTCAAAGTATGCTGATAAAATAGCTCCATATTTAGCAATTATATACAACCACTCGTTCACAGAAAGATCCGTACCTAAAGACTGGAAAATTGCTCAAGTCACACCAATACCTAAAAAGGGAAGTAGGAGTAATCCGCTGAATTACAGGCCTCTATCACTAACATCGATTTGCAGTAGGGTTTTGGAACATGTACTGTATTCGAACATTATGAAGTACCTCGAAGAAAACGATTTATTGACACATAGTCAGCACGGTTTTAGAAAATATCGTTCTTGACAAACACAATTAGTTCTTTATACTCATGAAGTAATAAGTGCTATCGACACGGGATGACAGATTGATTCCATATTTTTAGTTTTCCAGAAGGCTTTCGACACCGTTCCTCACAAGCGCCTTCTAACCAAACTGCGTGCCTACGGAGTATCGCCTTAGTTGTGCCACTGGATTCGTGATTTCCTGTCAGGAAGGTCACAGTTCGTAGTAATAGACGGAAAGTCATCGAGTAAAGCAGAAGTAATATCCGGCGTTCCCCAAGGAAGTGTTACAGGCCCTCTATTGTTCCTGATCTATATTAACGACATAGGAGACAATCTGAGTAGCCGTCTTAGATTGTTTGCACATGGTGCTGTCATTTACCGTCTTGTAAAGTCATCAAATGATCAAAACGACTTGCAAAATGATTTAGATAAGATATCTGTATGGTGCAAAAAGTGGCAATTGACCCTGAATAGGGAAAAGTGTGAAGTTATTCACATGAGTACTAAAAGAAATCAGCTACATTTCGATTACGCGATAAGTCACACAAATCTGAAGGCTGTAAATTCAACTAAATACTTAGGGATTACAATTACAAATAACCTAAATTGGAACGATCACGTAGATAATATTGTGGGTAGAGCAAACCAAAGACTGCGAATCATTGGCAGAACACTTAGAAGGTGCAACAGGTCTACTAAAGAGACTGCTTACACCACGCTTGTCCGCCCTATTCTAGAGCTGTGCGGTGTGGGATCCGCATCAGGTGGGACTGACGGATGACATCGAAAAAGTACAAAGAAGGACAGCTCGTTTTGTATTATCGCGAAATAGAGGAGATAGTGTCACAGACGTGATACGTGAATTGCAGTGGCAATCATTAAAACAAAGTCATTTTTCGTTGCGATAGGATCTTCTCATGAAATTTCAATCACCAGTTTTCTCTTCCGATTGCAAAAACATTCTGTTGGCACCCACCTACATAGGGAAAAATGATCATCACGATAAAATAAGAGAAATTAGGGCTCGCACAGAAAAATTTAAGTGCTCGTTTTTCCCGCGTGCCGTTCGAGAGTGGAATGGTAAAGAGACAGCTTGAAGGTGGTTCATTGAACCCTCTGACAGGCATTTTATTGTGAATAGCAGAGTAATCACGTAGATGTAGATTAAAAGTCCCCACATAAACGCAAATGATTGCGAATGCAACTAATAGATGTAACAGAAGACCACACCAGAGATAACGGCCCCAGAAAGTTATATGCAAGTGCAGGATAAGGCAATTGAGCTGCCTGTGTGTATTCAGTTAAGCCAAACCAATCTTGAAATAAGCAAGTTCGCGGTCCCCTCGTCACGACGGGTGCAATTGCTGCACGTTCTCACCATGCTCAGTTATGCCGTAGCGATTGCCTGAATTTTTCATTTGTTGGTGCTCGCAATCCTTACCGTAATTGGCCACAGAGTGCCCAATGCATCCTGCCTCGGGCATGGATGTGTGTCATGTCCTTAGGTTATTTAGGTTTAAATAGTTCTAAGTTCTAGGGGACTGATGATCTCAGATGTTAAGTCCCATAGTGCTCAGAGCCATTTGAACCATTTGTTTGAACTAAGATGACGCGTTTTCTGCTCACTATTGCAGAAATTGCTCTGGCTGTCTCAGCATTGGGCACTCTGAGGCCAATTACGGTAAGGATTGCGAGCACCAACAAATGAAAAATTCAGAAATATATTACAAAAATCCCTTGATTGGTCAATGATGTTAATTGTCTCTAAAAGTGGGGGCTGAAGTTCGGAGTTCTGTCCCGCCGAGAGCGTGATTTTCTGTCCTGGTCAATAATAGGGAAGGAACGTACACACAGGTAGCCCTTCCTCCGGCTACCAAAATAATTTTCGTGAATCAGTCAGAGTTCGTTTTACAAGTTTGATTAAGAACACCCGGCTACCTCCTCTCGCACTACGTGGTCGTTACTTGCTTTCAGTGCGTGTCTTGACTTTCCATGCCGTAACTGTCTAAAAAGCATTCTTAAAGCTCCTCGTAGCCCCGAAGTTTTATAGCCTCCTAGTTGTGCCAGGCTGCCCCCTATTGTTAAGCACTCTGGACGGTTCCGGTCTACTGCAGCCCCCAGCCAAGGTGACCGCCCCTTCGCTCAGGGCTTTCAAAAAGAAACCCATTTATGACCCTGTGTTGAGCCCCTGTGTGGAAATGTCCCATGGCAGCTCGCCTAACTTGTTGGAAGAAAGAAAAGACTCCAGAGTCCAAAAAGGCAGAACAGAAACTAAAGGGATTATCAATCATTCTAATAACGCATATTTACGTGCATATTCAAGTGAACTATTCATATTATGACATTACGGGGTGCCCTACCTAAAATAAATGAATGTCAATTTGGTTCAGTGTCAGTTTGGCAAAAACTGCCATGTAACAATGTCGGGAATAAAATTGTCTAGGTAGCATATTTAATTATTAACATTGCAAGATCACAGGTTAATGTAAGCGCGAGGTAAGCCATTCCATGTGTGAAAAGCTGCTACATTAATAACTGATGTAACTGCCAGAATGTTACACGTAAGCATGCAAACGTGAGTGCAATGTGTTGTACAGGCGTCAGATATCAGTTTGTGGGATGGAGTTCCTTGCCGCCGGCCGGAGTGGCCGTGCGGTTCTAGGCGCTACAGTCTGGAACCGCGAGACCGCTACGGTCGCAGGTTCGAATCCTGCCTCGGGCATGGATGTATGTGATGTCCTTAGGTTAGTTAGGTTTAAGTAGTTCTAAATTCTAGGGGACTGATGACCTCAGAAGTTGAGTCCCATAGTGCTCAGAGCCAGTTCCTTGCCTGTTGCACTTAACTTAGTTGGTCAAACAGGGGCGGTTAATGTTGGTGTTGTGGACGACAATGGAGTTGTTGTCCGATAATGTCCCATATGTGCTCGATTGGAGACGGACCTGATGGTCGAGAAAGCTAAGGCAGCATGTCCACACCCTGTAGAGCATGTTGGATTACATCATCAGTATGTGGGTGAGCGTTATCCTGCTGGAAATCAGCCCCAGGAATGCTGTTCATGAATGGCAGCACAACAGGTCGAATCACCAGACTCACGAAAAATTTGCAGTCAGGATGCATGGGATAACCACGAGAGTGATTCTGCTGTCACATAATATCGCACTGCTGACCAACCCCAGGTGTAAGACCAATGCTGACAAATTGGTTACCGCTCCTCAACTGGCCTCCTAACCAACACACGGCCATCACTGGCACTGAAGCAGCACCAGAAAACACAACGGATCTCTACTCTGCCCTCCAGTAACCTCTCGCTTGACACCTCTGACGTCGCAAATGGCACTGGTTTAGGGTCAGTGGAATGAACGCTACAGGACGTCTGGCTCGGAGCTCTCCTCGAAGCAACTGTTTCGTAACAGTTCGTTATGTCGCTGTGATGCCAACTGCTGCTCAAACTGCTGCCGCAGTTGCAGGACGATGCGCCAGAGCCATACCCCGAACACAGTGGTCTTCCCTCCCAGCAGTGCCACGTGGTTGTCCGAAGGCAGGTCTTCTTGCGACTGTACAGTCCCGTGACCACCGCTGCCAGCAATCACGTTAGTGCCAAGTCTTTCTGTAGTATCGCAGAAGAAACATCCAGCTTCTCGTAGCCACATTCCACGACCTCGTTCAACCTCAGTGAGCTGTTGACAATGGCGTCTTTGTCGCCTAAAAGGCATTCTTGACTAACACAACTCACCACGTCCAATCTCATACGTAACTAACACTCACGACCGTTACGGCATATATTTAAACCGAACCGGACCTGCGTTCTCATAGTGGCGCTGCTAGCGCCACTCATGCGACTGGCGTGAAATTTGAATAGATATCATCTTTCAGATGTTGAAACGAGCTTACCAACTTGTGTCGCACATTTTAGCATTGTGATTTTTTCCGTCAGTGTATCTTGCACGACATTTTGAAAGTGACAAAGGTCGCCACCCGCTGGTTTCCGCGACTACTCACACAAAATCAAAAATCCCGTCAAACCGAGGCAGCTGTGGAAATCCTGTAACTGTGCCAATTCACCCAGACTTCTTCTTTAGCAGCCTCATCTCCATGTACGAGGGTTATGTTTGTCGCTGTGAGTCCGGAACAAAGGTACAAAGTAAGTAGGGCAAACATGTGAAGTTACTACCTCCGAAAAAAACGTGAAGGCCTATCCATCGTCGGACAAGGTGTAGTTCCGAGTTTTTTTAGACCTCCATGGAATCGTGGTAACACGTTATGTTCATAAGAGGCAAATCGTCCAGGAGAATACTACCGAAATCTCCCGACGGTGTTATTGGAGGTTGTCAAGACGAAGCGTTGCCGGAAGGTGTCCGAGGGAGTGGTTCTACTCGATGACAACGCCCTAGCTACTTCTTCTCATGACACAATCATACATGGGGTAACTTACAGTTTACAAGACCTCGTGCAAACGTGACGTCATTTTGACGTCACACACGGTTATCGAAACCACAGGTACTGCTATCGACTTCCGTTGGAGTTCGATGCGGGATGCTTGGGAGCCACCGTATTGAATTCCAGAGTGGATAGTTTCCGTATCGTAGCTTGCGTATTATGAAAGTATGCCATTTCAAAAAAAACGGCACGTTGAAGATTTATAATAACATGTCGTTCTTGGTACGATTTGTTATAATTAAATATCACATAATGACAGGTTGTCGGTTAAGCCCCTTATGACATGTCAGTTACAGCAGAAAAGCTGGAATTTCGCCAGTTCGTCGTAATTGTGTGGTTAGAAGCGGAAAGTACCACAGTTTTCTACTTCAGTGGATGGTTCGTGGCCTACAAATTCCAAAAAAAAAATTTTCGCCTTCGTGCTTCTAAACAAGAATGCTGCCCCCCCCCCCCTGTCTCCCTCTCTCTCTCTCTCTCTCTCTCTCTCTCTCTCTCTCTTTCTCTCTCTCTCTCTCTCTCTCTCAGGAGTGAGTTGTCATTGTTAATGATTTACAAATTAAACATGAAACACGCAGATGCTAATAAATATTCAAAACACGTAAAGCAAACTACCACTCACAATAAGAAGCATAGAAAAGACCGACTCATTTGCAAAAGAATTAAAAGGTAACTTACTCTGAGCCATCTATAGGTAGAAAAGAAAATTTACGAGCTAGTTCTTTTACGACATTCTTTTCCAAACAAGAACGTCTTCAATTAAAGTAAATAGTTAACCATCAATATTACTTTTGTCATCATTTTATTACAACAAATTTTACCAATACCGACGCGTTATCGAGAGATCCTCAATGTGCTGGTGTTGTGAAACAGCATTTATTCATGGGACATAAGGTAAATGAGCTATTGCTTTAATTCGTGTGATTGAATCGCTACCCACCCTTTCTAATTAAAAACCAAATCTGAAACTAGCTTTCAGAGTTCGTAAACGTAAACATGTTTTTTGAGACACCTTAATGCACACTTGAATAAATACGATATTGGATTCAATGCTATCTTCAGCTGGTTTTATACTTGTAAATCTTCAAGTTGTCTCACTTTTGGAGTTCATTAAGGCGTATTACGAAAAATAGTTAATGTAGTGCAACTTTATCAGTACTTAATTTCGGACTTACTCTTGCAAACATTTTAATCTTTCCCTTATCCGTTGCCCATTCCACACGAATGCAGAACTTCATACATCTATAAACAACATAACCACGAGGTTAACGTACCATGCAGTAAAGAAAAAGCATATCTCCAGTTCCCTCTACTTGGGGTGAATGTTATTGTTCCGAACATCATGTTCGCCTCGTGTATTAGCGAGCGAAGTGGCGCAGTGGATAGCACACTGGACTCGCATTCGGGACGACGAAGGCTCAAACCCCCGTCCGGCCATCCTGATTTAGGTTTTCCGTGATTTCCCTAAATCACTTGAGGCAAATGCCAGGATGGTTCCTTTGAAAGGGCGCGACTCATTTCCTTCCCCGTCCTTTGCTAATCCGATGAGATGTCGATAGACAGCTGTTTCGTCTTCTATAAAGCGCGTTACATCAAAATGACGTCACGTTTGTACGAAGTCTTGTGAACTGCAGGTTACCCTCACACATGCTGCTTCTTCGGACTGCCCAATTATGCCTCACCGCTGTATCCTCCTGTCATTTCATCCAGTTAATTCTCCTTACGTGGAACAGCCAAAATGCAGACTTCTAGAGCTAAGGTCTCCATCAAATCAGCCTTGGGTGGGAAAAACGTGTCGCGTGGGAGAGTGACTATATAGAGGATTAGCGCCATCACCAAATTTCTCAGCTTCATTTTTTTCGAACTGATAATTACCGCTTTGACTGACCTAACGTGAATTGCGAACCGGCTAGAAGTCAAGATTATCTTGTGCGATAAATATGGAGCCAGTTCCAATGCACTTGTTAAAAATTTCATCATCTTTATAGCTGTATTTCATTCTCATTTCGCTATTACAGGAAACCTGGTAACGTCGAATAAATTGTTTGATATGCATAGGTTGTTTAATCATTCGCCACTCATGTAAAATACTGGTATATAATTAAAAATACTCATTAACTCTCCTATACAAAAAATCCTAATGTGTTAGAACGACACGGCCATTGACTTCGTAACTTTTACGAAACTTTTTTCTGTTTGTGGACGATAAGATATTGATTTACGAATGTAAGTATTTGGAATATCTTGAAAGCTTCACGAGCGATCCTACACAATTTTCAGCTACAATTTGGATTACTTGTTTTTAACTTCGCTCTTGTCTCAAATATATACCGTACATGGATACGAAAGTCAGGTTACCAAGACTTCTAACGTAGTCTCTGTATGCATAGTTTAACATTCTCTTAGAATGAACCTGTTTTATATATAAATTATTAGTCTTGTTCGATAAAAGAATTCCCACTATTGTTACTGTATGCGGTATGTACAGTTAAAATACAGTAGTGCACAAAATACACAAAACATTGTTGACATATTATAAAAAATGGTTCAAATGGCTCTGAGCACTATGGGACTTTAACATCTATGGTCATCAGTCGCCTAGAACTTAGAACTACTTAAACCTAACTAACCTAAGGACAGCACACAACACCCAGCCATCACGAGGCAGAGAAAATCCCTGACCCCGCCGGGAATCGAACCCGGGAGACATATTATAGGAAGGTCGTTATGGACAGAACAAAAACTTGGATAGGACAAGGATGAGAAAGGAAATCAGCCGTTTGCGTTTCAATGCAACCATTTCTGCTTTTACATTTAACGATTTGTGGAAACCTCATAAGCACAGATCGGTAACCTCGCCCCACCCGGACAAGAAACCAGTGCTTTTACCACTGCTCCGACCCGCTCGCTGTTTGGAACAAATCAAAGTTGATTCACAATAAACTCAACTCAGCTCTATTTATGGTAGATATTTTAAATACGTTCTTCGAATTTAAGTTCCTCATACACAGTAATTGGGTCATTAAAATGTGGTAAATGTTACCTATCTTATTTCATCTGTAATTATGTCCATATTCCATCTATAGAATTTCTTGTTGTTGAACACAGGGTACAGAGTCTTTTGAGTCTTGTGGTCAAATAATTAGATGACCTGCTTAATGGCGTTTACTTTAGGGCTTGGGCGCGCGGGTGATTTTTGTCACCGTGACGTTTCGTCTGTCTTGTCCAGCCCGTGGCTGTACGCAGTACGTTAGTAGACGCGCATGTTACGACGTGACAATCGTGTGACATTTTTGTCTGCCGACCAGCGAACAAGTCCGTGACAAAACTGTCATTGCATCAGTAGGTTTTGATAGCCAGGCGTGCACGGGTGGCAAAATTGTCACTTTCCGTGCATTCTCCGCTCCCCATTTACTTTGTAATTATCGACACAGAGACACGCAAACATGGCATCAACGTCTCCGCACAACGTAACTGTGTGCGAAGAGGATATCGATAATGATATTCTTATAGAAGAAGTAGAAAAAAGGCGAGCACTTTCCGGCAAAAAATTTGAAGGACTCTTCGGTCATAAATATGAAAATTAAAAAATGGGAAGTAATCAGTCGAATAATATTTTCAAATGCTTGGGACAAGTTGTGTTCAATTCGAAAGTATTGAAAACTTTCCTTTTGATGTTGTCTAAGTTTTATAACACATTATGTGTAACTTCCCACGTATTAGTGTGTGACTCCAAAGGGGGTACCCACTATTCTGTTTTGTATTTTCTTTTACGTCTCATGCGTTCGCAAATAATGACCGTCTTTTCAAAATCCATATCGTTAAAGGACGCTTTGATTTCAAAAAAAGTTTAGTGACTGTCTACTTCGTCAGCACTTTTATGACGTGATGGAAACTTTTTTGTCATGATGACAAAAATCACTCATACGCGCTAGCGCTAGATGTAGTAGCCCTTTTCTGATCGGTGAAAGTCGGCCTTCCCGTTCTGTTTGGATGTTTGAACTGAACCCTTGTAGAACAAGTTCTGCGCTCCGGCCACAAAAGAAGTGAAATTTACCCACTCTTCTATTTTCTCATTAGACACAGGAGATATTTTACGAAAATGATCATTTTTGTTTCTCTTGCTTTGTACTATTTGTCGGTTTGTCTCTACATAGTTAGCTGACTTACAGTCCAATGATTTGGTGGGCTTTCCACTACTGTTTTGATTCTCCACAGCTTTAAGTACCGGTATTGCTTCTCTGTTATACTCCAGCTTGATCAACTAGACTAGTCTACAAAAGAAGATAACACAGCTGCCATCTTTAACAAACATTAATATCCTACATCTACTCATTATTGTAGATCCTGCTTATTTGCTGAGAGTTCTGTTTGTTAATAGCCACTATAGAGGGATGCTGAATGGTTCCTAATAAGCTATGTGGCAATAATAAAACGACATTACATGTAATTTTACAATTAATATAAACTAGCTCTGAGTTGTTTGTTGATGAGAACATGTAATACCAAATAATAATGATCATTTCATTAGTCATGGAGGATGACTAATACTGATGGAAGTCTGTGCAAATTTTTTGTCCAGTGCACATCATTGTGATAAATTCTTTGTGCTTACAGGCCCACTTTCCCTGCCACGTAGTTCTCACAGCCCTGGAGAGCCTAGGCACAAACGGCCACGAAGTCTCAGCTCAACAGAAGAGGACATGGATTTGGCGAATCGTGAGAAAGGCGATGTCTCGTACTATGGGCAGAGCCCGGCGTCCCTTTCCAGCCAAGCCAGCTGGCAGTCAGATGTTGATCATGGTGGGTTACTTACCTCTTTGCTCTTGTACAAAACTTAGGTTTGTACAGGGTTCAACTTCTGTATGGTTTTCTTATATTAACTCTATATGTTGTCATATTTTTCTGAATTTAAATAATCGTAGGCTTTTTTTTTTGCATTTGTCTGGATTAATGAACTTTGAACTAAACATTAACTTCTCCTTCAATTAAGAAACTATGTAAACAAATCAATATATCAGTATAAATTTTCAGCAGTTTCAAAAACACATGAATTATTTCCGTTTGTAACTAATTCACATAGAAGTACCTTTCCAAATATATCTTCTGTTTGTGTGTATTGTTTTGGCACTACCATATCAAAAACTTGTAATTTTTAGATTTCTTCCAAGTATTTTCTAGACTTCATTGGTGTTTCAGTTCACAGTAATCAGTTGTCTGTAATTTTTATAATGTAGTTTGTAAGAAATAACAATTTCCATTGTTAAAATAACAATGCCAATTATCCATTGAAGACATTAAGTTTGTAAACAAATCTGTGATCATGTTTGTCACTTTATTTATAAATATCCATCTTAATCATGTAAGTTATACAACTCACATTACTGATTTCAGCCTACTACCATTATCAGATCTGTTCCAAATAGAAAAAAAAGTAATGTGACAATAAGGTTAAACATACAGGACACCGAGGAATACATAAAAAGGTAACATGTAATACAGAGGTGGAATCACTGCATGAGAAAGTATCAAAGGAGGATATGGGAAATTACTGTCCTATCTCCATCCCCCATTGCTATCCAAAGCATTTGAAAAAGTAGCTGCAGTCCAGGTAACAGATGATGTTATTCTCAAAAACCAATAAGTGTTCCAAAAAGGGAAAAGCACCATGAATCCAGGTAATGAGTTCCTTGAAGAAATCAGCTCATCCCTGGACAAAATATATAAAGTGGCAAGTATCTTTGCGACCTTATGCAGGCATTCGATTCCAAGTCTTATCTGACAAATGAGAAGCAAAGGGTAATTGTAACATATAATACCATAAACTATGCATCTCACTGGGATAAAATTTCACAAGGATTCCCTCAAGGCTCATTCTTGGGACCAACCTCATTTCTCTTTTACATACATGACTTGCCTCTCATTATCTGTGCCAATTAGTCATGTTTGCTGATGATACGTCAGTACTTATTGAAAAAGAAAATGTATGGGAGTTCCAGGTGTTGTAATAAACACACTAAACAACATAGATACATGGTTTCAACAAAATGGCCTTAAACTTAAACAAAGGAAACTCCGGATTGGAATATCAACAACACAGGAAAAAATAGATTGGTACTTCTCATAAAGATGACACGTTAGGTTTCAGACAGGCACAATTAAAAGACACGTACACATCCACAGCATTCATCAGAAAAAGAAAGAGAAACACACACCATTCATTCATACAAGCAAGCAAGCAAGCAAGCACACCTCACCCTTACATGACCGCCAACTCTGGCAGCTCGAACCATAATGCAGCTATCATGTGGAATGGAAGCAGCAATCTGGAGAGGGTGCGGAAGGGGAAGGTTCAATAGTGTACAGGTGTGAAGAGAGAGGCTCACTGTCTGGCAGAGTGTGCAGGGACGAGACTGACAACAGGCACAGTGTCAGGGGCTGTGGAGCAGGGAGGTGGGGAAATGGAGAGGAGCGGGGGAAGATTGGCGGGTGTGTTGGCAGAGGATGGCACACAAAGACGGTGGGAGACAAGAATGGGAAATAGCTGATAGCACAGAGGAGGTGGACACTGTTGGGTGGATTGTGTGGGGACAGTATGTTACCATAAGTTGAGGCCAGGGTAATTACAAGAGCGGAGAATGTGTTATAAGGGTAACTCCCATCTGCACAGTTCAGAAAAGCTGGTTGTGGAGGAGAGGATCCAGATGGCTCAGGTAGTGATGCAATCATTGAAATGAAGCATGTTATGTTCAGCTGCATGTTGTGGCACAGGGTGGTCTACTTTGCTCTTGGCTGCAGTTTGTCAGTGGCCTTTCATCTTGTTGGACAGCTGGTTGCTAGTCATATCGATATAAAATGCTGTGCAATGATTGCAGCAGAGCTAGTGTATGACATGGCTGCTTTCAAGTACCAGCTCTGCTGCAATCTTTGCACAGCTTTTTGTATTGGTATGACAACCAACCAGCTGTCCAACACGATGAATGGCCACCACCAAACTGTGGTCAAGAGCAAAGTAGATCACCCTGTGCCACAACATGCAGCTGAATATAACATGCCAGATTTCGATGGCTGCTTCAATACCTGAGCCATATGGATCCTCCCCTCCACCAGCAGCTTTTCTGAACTGCACAGATGGGAGTTATCATTACAACACATTCTCCACTCCCATTATTATTCTAACATAAACCTACAGTAACATACTGTCCCTGAACCCTCCACCCAACAGTTTCTAGCCCCCATGCCCTATCACCTCTTCCCCATTCTCATCTCCCACCTTCTTTCTGCACCACCGTCTACCAACACACTGCCCATCTCTCCCTGCTTGTCTTCTTTTTTGCTCCGTTTTCCCCACCTCCCTGCCCCGCAACCTCCCGACACTGTGCCTGTTGGCATTCTAGTCCCTGCGCATGCTGCCAGAGAGCATTCCTCTCTCTCCCCACCTGTACACTGCTATCCCTCCCCCTTCCCTGCACCCTCCAGATTGCTGCTCCCACTTTATGTGACAGTTGCATTTTGGTCCAAGCTGCCAGAATTGGCAATCATGTGTGCATGAAGTGTGCTTGCTTGTGTGAATTAATGGTGTGTGTTTCTCTTTCTTTGCGGATGAAGGCTGTGGCTTAAAGCTTATGTGTAAGTGTCTGCAAATTAATGTGTCATCTTTAGAGTAACTAGCAATCTATCTTTTCCTACATTGTTGGTCTTAAACTTAATATTTCAAGAATCCCATTGATTTAATAAAAACCAAACAATCAAAACTCAGTGCCTCAGTATTGCGCATAGAAATCAAGTTATGAAAGAAGCTCAGTCCATCAAATTCTTGGGACTAAACTTTGACAAAAATCTAAACTGGTAAGCAGAAATTAAACAGTCTAAATTTTGCAGTGGACATACTATCTGGTGTAACAGACAGAAACAGTAGCAAAATGGTGTACCACAGTTAGTTTGAATCCATAATTAGTTATGGTTTAATTTTTGGGGTGAATTCAAGTGACATGTCACTAATCCTCTTATTTTGAAAACAAAAAAAAATTGTTAGAAAAATGTGTGGTGCCCCTTCAAGAACATCTTGTCGCCCACTATGCAAGAATGTAAAAATGTTACCTATCCCTGCAGTGCACATATTTGAGATTATCATCTTTTTATGCAGTAATCCTGATAACTGAGGAAAATCATTTCAAACATATGTACAATACCAGACACAAAGAAAGTTTCATGTTTCCAACACAGCACTTAAAACTCTACCAGCAGTCACCCAAGCACAGAGGAATGAAAGTCTACAATAAACTCAAGGGTAGAGAAGTACTGACCATGGAGATAGGTTCACTGGAGCAAAGGAGCTCCTTGTGGGAAAAAGCTACTACTCAACTAATGAATTTATGAATGATAGACAGTTTAATGACTTAATATCATAATGTTAAGTATAATATTGTAGGCATAAAGTAATGTCTGGAAAATTTGGATACTAAGTACTAGTAGATCATTAGAAAAATAATTTAATAATATTACTGTGTTCAATGTAAACCTGTGCTGGTAAAATTAATGTTAGAAAATTATGCAAGTGTGTATATTATAAGCCAAAAATTGATGTGTCACCTGTACAATATGATCACATGATCTGTTAAATGTATGTTATGAGATGAATAAAATGCAGTTACAAATATATACCAGCCATATGCATCATCAAAAGTTTTTAGATACAAATATCATCGTACAGATTATTCAATGACATTTGTATCTGAATACCTTTAATAGTATGTGTGGATGGTACATATGGCTGCTAACCATTTTATGTATTCCCAGATTTTGTCACCTTACTGCTTTTTAAATTTTTTTTTCTGTTTGGAACATGTCTGATGTTATCACAAAATCAAAACCGGTAATGTGAGGTATTAATAGGCATGATCAAGACAGACATTTATAAATAAATAGCAAACTGGAGATACTATGAATAGTTAAGCCTTTTTCCTCAAAATAATTATCAACATAGCTTTAAACAGCTTGTATAGATATTAGGTAAGCTTCAGTTCTAATTTCCAAATGATTCTTCATTTCCTTTTAATCTCCATAACGAAAGGAATAAATTCACAAAAATATTCTTGTAAGTTGTTAGTACTTATTTTTGTATACTCTGTTGCTATATTCTGTAATGTCATATTTTCTAACTTTTCTTGAAAGAACATCCTGTTATGTCTATTTATCATAGATTATATAAACAATAATGCAGGAAAAAGAGTGCTACTTACTGTAAAGAAGACACGTCAAGTTGCAGACAGGCACAATTAAAATACACCTACTTAAAGTTTTTGGGCACAGCCTTCATCAGTAAAAGAGTTTCACACACCATTCACACACGACCGCCAACTCCAGCATCTCAGGCTGGCCCGGTCGTGTGTGCGTGAGGTGTGCTTGCTGTTGAGTGTGTGTGTGTGTGTGTGTGTGTGTGTGTGTGTGTGTGTGTGTGTGTGTGTGTGTGTTTTTCGTGATGAAGCCTGTGGCCAAAAGCTTTATGTAGGTGTATTTTAATTGTCCTTGTCTGTAACTTGACGTGTCTTCTTACAGTAAGTAGCAATCTGTCTTTTCCGACATTGTTGATATTCCTACCTGAAATTTCTGTTGTTTTATTTAGATTGTATAATCATATTTTTCTACTTTTCTATTTTGTGTAAAGGTTGAAATGGTGGAAATTGTTGTCTTCTTTTTTGACAATAGCTGTGCTTATTTTCAAGCTGAATCAATGTAAATGTAGTTCAGTTGTGTTTATATCTGTCAACCCCAGGGTCCTTTACCATGTTAAATAACAAGGCACAAAAATAATTTACACAAATATACATTTGCAAATATAGCTTCTGTTTGTGTGTCAAAACTCAGTATTCTTGTTTTGACACTAACAAATCAAAAATCTGTGAGAAACTGTTTTATTATCTTCATTCATTTTGTCTTGCAAAGATATAGAAATGATTGTAATGTTGTGACTGTTCTGTATTTCATCACCTTCCCAATTTCCACATTAATGTGTACTACAAACCAGATAAAATTTTCAGCAAAGATACAGAAATGATTGTAATGTTGTGACTGTTCTGTATTTCATCACCTTCCCAATTTCCACATTAATGTGTACTACAAACCAGATAAAATTTTCAGCATGAATCTGTTTCCAATAACAAGAGTTTCGTAAATGATCAAAATAATATTCACTCCACTAACTGTGAAACAACTGATCATTTGAATTTCCCATTTCTTGTCTAACATTATTTCCCTTTACATTTAACATTTCTGGTTTACAGTGTTCTGTTTTTCTATGTTAGCCCTGTGTCTGTTATGCTGAATCATATTCTCTTAAGGAACAGGAACTGTCATAAGTTCTCACATGTAACGAAACGTTTAATCGCCACTTCTGAGACAGACTCTAAATCGGTGAACTTCAGAAAGAATTGCAGTGTATGGATCAAAATTGTAACTGCCATTAAAATTGCTTTAAAGCTTTTATGCATAAGGTGTGCATGCTGTATTCTGATATAGAATAATCATGACTATTATAGTATAACTATAGTATACATTAGCTAATACCATGATTTTCCTAGTTAGTAATGAGATAACTGCAATAAAATTGAAGGCATAGATTATAGAACTAGTTTTCTTCTGATGTAGACACTCTAGATTAACGAACAAAGTACCTATCACTTTAGTTTCATTGACATTATATTTTACTGAAGATGTGGAGGCAGAGGCCTTTGCCCCTTTTTATACATTATTGTTCCAGACTTTCCAGATGTTAAGTTCATATATTTAGTAACTATATCAAGGCATTTAATAATTAAAACAAAAATCTTGTTTTTCAGGGCAACTGAAGTGATAGATATTTGAAGCTTAACTATTTTGAGTGTAGTCAGTATTTAAGTAACATTATTCTAAGTTGACAGTTGTATGTATGGAATGGAACCCCAGTGCTTTATATGACGCTAATCCATGTGTTGTCCTTGACCTCCCCACTGGCTTAGCGTGGATTGCTTGCAGGTCAACCCCTGCACCTGGTGCATGCTGGAAAGGTCGCCAAGGCAGTACTCAGAGCATCCGACACTAACAAGGACCCCTCTTTGTGTAGTCACCTCCGCTCAGCTCAGGAAGGTAGGTGCGACTCCATATGCACCAGGTGTCTGGGTGAGGCCTTCCTATTTCCCATCCTTACCTGCCCCAATCTGAGGACAACTCAGAATGGTTCAATTCACTGTGTAGTAACAAATGTTAATCATTTTGTTTCAGTCTTCCCCTCCTCATTGCATGATGACAGGCTCATCTGTTAACATACAGGTACTTCTGTGGTTGGTTCACTGTTCTAAATGTGTGGTTCTGCGTAAACTCGTTGTCGGTGTGGTACAGTACATGTTCTTTCTTGTTTGTGGCCCAGGTTGTCTTAAATGGAAACTCGCAATTCTAGGCTGCAATCCTTCATCATCTTCTTTACATTCTAGATTTGAAATCCAGAATTTTGTTTATTTTCAAATTATATTTGATTTTCCTTTTCTTTCTTTATGTCTGCTGTTATAATTAAGGATTTGATGTTGCTACTGCATTTTAAGCCATGAACCCTAGATAAGTACTTAAACCAATCTATCCTGTATTACTTGGACTCCATTTTTCTCAAACACCAGCTCTTTCACAGGGTGACTCACAGGAGCAGGTTGTAGTTAACACCTTTTCAAATGAAAAGGCTGTGCATATTGATTATTTATGTTTGGAAATCTGTGATGGTGGGGAACATAATGTCAAAAATATTATGCTGATGTGACATAGTAAGAAACTGAGATTATCAGTCTTATACATTAAAATACTGCTTGACATGTTGACAGGTTTATGACACACATGGAATTACGTTATTGTACAAGTAATAATGACTACCTGATGGTTACTGTAGTGGGCCTGTGAACAGCCAGATAAGTAGATGAATAATATACATTACACAGAGTTAGATAGCTACATGAGAGGAAATATGCATGTATGTTAGTGAATCCATGTACATTAATGTTACTAGTCCATTGTGAGTTAAATATAATGGTAACAGATACAGAAAAAATATGTTAATGGAGCCTCTGCATTTTAAGTAATACAAGTTGGACTCAGACTTAAAACTTTCAACAGGACTAGTAGACATGAGGTATGATATTAGTGCTGATACTTGCCAAATTAATTACAACAAATTTTTGTGGAACTTGTGAAGATATAACACATTTTTTTCATAAGCTATTAAGACAAAAAATTTATACTGAGTCAGATCCAGAAAGGACTGAAAATAACTCCAACCGTCATAGGAAGATATTAGGCAAAATTAACGTAAGAATACATAATAAATCACTGAACTAAAGTGTGTAGTAGTTCACAGGCACAAAATTGTTTTATATTTCCCCATCAGGCCTTATTAATAAATAATTTATCTTCTTACCTGCAAATTATTTCACTGCCAGTGTTCCCAAAAAATTCCTTCTCGCTTTATGTGTATTAAGAAATAGCTCATAAATCTTAAACCTCCTACACTTAAATTGCAGAACAAATACTACCACAAAGCTAAAGAATACAACTATACAAGAGAACAAGTAGTTTAAACAGATGTTAAACCACCTGGAACCTTTAATTGTTTACTTTGGGAGATCTACCAGGATGTTGTTTCCATTTTATGCACAATATTTCAGCAACCAACCCAGCTGTCTCCTGGGTTTGTTATAAAAATTTGAGTTTCAATTTATTTTTCTGCTCATAACATGTCATTTCATGTGCACGGTCATTGTCAACAAAGTATAATTTATTTACAAATGTGATTCTTTTTACAATGTGCTACAGTTATTCCTTAGATATGATTTTTTTTACATTATTATTCAACGAACAAAGTATAATTTTTTTTATGATTAGATTCTATTTTCAGTGTGATACAGTTACTTTACTTATTTCCTTGATACTATTGTTTCTTGCATTATTATTCGTGTTAAATCCAAGTTATGCAGGCATCTTTTATAAGCCAGTGCTCGGGTCTCTTTTTAAAAGTATCCCCTGTCAATGTTTTAACTTCATTTGGTAACACGTTATGAAAAACAGCTGCTTTGATGTAGGAACTTTTTGGCACTAAAGTTAATTTTCTGTTAACAATATAAAAGTCTTTTTTTATACTTGTATTGTGGTCGTGAAATTTCATGTTCCTATTTCTGATTTAGCGCATAAAATGGAAACAACAACTTGGCGGAACACCCAGAAGCAAACCATTGGCCAATTGTGCCAAAAAAACCTGAGATATCACACCTGAAATCTTTCTTTTTCATGCAGTTCTATTACATTCTGTTTCAGCTTGTATATTCCTGTCACACTTATGCAGGAAGGCACACTTTCATTCTCAATTACCTCAGTGAAATACATATATTACAGTGTTACTGAATGTATATGATGGGAAATAACCATATTACAATGGAATTCTTCTATAACCTTTGGATCTCAGTGATTCTCTTCTGTAGAATGTGTCTCTTTAGTTTTAATATCCATTAAGGGAATAATCTAATACAATATTGTGCTGTCTGTTGAACTGATTTTGATAGGAATCTCATGTTTCACACCTACTGCACTCTCAGTAATGATTTTTAATGGTATGGAAACATTCCATAGAAAGATCATGTTTAAATATACCACATTTTCAGTGGTTTTTCTTCTTTAAAGGCAAAAGAATAGTGCTGTAGCTTACCTATCCATCATCCTCTGAGAACCCGCTTTAGATCTTTTTAGGAAATTCTGATTTTTAAGAATGAGAAACTCTGTCAGAAGTAAGTGACAGAAGAATTGCTGTTCACTTTGTAGTAGAAACTTATAGTTATCAGTTTTTAATGAGAGAGTAAAACCTAAATTTAAAATAAAACTCTATGTATATGAATAGCTACTAACTATTCTTTTCTTACTTTGTTCATCTTCCTTTTTTCCTTTCTTTCATTTGTTCTGGTAAAGTGTCATTGTAACTGTTGTTTTTGTGTTATTTTCCCCTTACAAGCATGTAGTTTTAGGAGATGTAATACATTTTTTATTTGAATATGCAAAAAATTGAGGAAATCTTCGATGTTTCAGAGTAATAAAATAGTAATAAGTAAAGTAATGGCTTTTGTAACATTACATTCATAATGTCCAACATAAATTCATTTTTCCACTTCTGACCAAGGTGGAAGCAGAAAGTCGGACTTAGAACACAAACAAAATACCCTGCTATATATTTTTAAAATGTAAAACAAATTAGTTCACAGAGCCACCACAAGAACTAAGGAAAAACTGTTGCATACTACATTCTTACAGTGTGACTGTTGTCTGCAGACGGGTGTCAGTTTAGGATCACTATTTATGATGTTCAGAAACCATACCAAATATTTTATGTGAAACAAGCTATGCTTCTTGCAAAACAGAGACTTTACTTGGCACATCTACTTAAAATGTTTGCTTTCAAGCATTAAGCAGTGTGCACTGATTTTTGTCATAAAAGTACCTTGAAAGAGCAAAATATCTCACAATAACTCTCAATAAATATGGTTGCGATATTACCCCAAACAAAGTCCAGAGACCGAATACAAAGCTTTCATATACAATAGCATTATATCACTGGCCCTTCTAAACCTGCAACTTATATTGACAAGTGGAATGGAATCTATGACTTCCATGCACTGGTAGCCACCTCACTTCAGTATATGGAAATTATGTACCCAACAATTTAGCAAAGAACTTTGTAAGATTTGAATTTTGTCACAGAAGCTGAACATATCACAGACCAAACATGAAAATAAACACACAATAAAAGTAAATGTGTGATTATAATATGCAAAACATATCCTAAAAATACAAGGAGATCTGTTATACTGCTCCCTTTGATACCAAAGATCTTGCATTGTTGTTCAGCTTATGAAATGAGGTTCTCCACAATGAACAATTTCTTGCAGAGTTCATTGATTTGAGAATAGATCAGTGTTCCTGTGACTTGCCCTGTACTTGCAGTTACATGAGTTGGATACTTCAGTAGATCTCCACATCTTAGTTTGTCCACTTACTGTATGTTATGTAGTGTAAGAAGTATTCACTTGCTTCATTAGTTTATTTTTGTTTGTGACTCGCACACTGATATTGAATCCTATTTGCAGTTTCATGTGTCACATTAATGTGAGTCTTCTTCTCTTCTTACTGTTGAACATATAAAATTACTAATCCATATAAAATATATGGACACCTTCCTACTGTGTAAAACATTGTGATGTGCATATCTTTGCTATGATCATAGGGAATGGCTAAAAACAGATATATATTTAAAATAGCTTTAAAGTCAATGGTAGCCTGTGAATGCTTTTTACACGTTATGAAGTTCACTGCAATTCTCTTTCTGGTTTGAATAGGGTTTGTTTGTGTGTAACATATTTGCTTTAAATGTGTGTTGATTCAGTTTAAACATCAAATATTTTAACTTGTTCTTTCCTCCTGTTTTGTTTTCCTTCAATTTTCTGTTATTTTGTTATTTGTCTCACACCCTTCCAAAATTGTTGGGTGAAATTTGTTCCAGTATTCTCAAGATAAAATACATTTGTATTAGCTAATTATGGTCAAGCTTTCACTTCACAAACAAATAAAAGCACTAATTGCTGATTCGTGCTGAAATTTCAGTATTGAGAAACTGTTTCATAATTCATGCATGCAGAGGGAAGAGCATTAATAAAGCATGTTCATATTATGAGAAACAGAATGTTTGTGTGGCTTCTGAGGCTTTGAGACAGTCTAAACATCATTCCTCCAATTTGTGCATCAATCTGACCATTGCTATCAGCTACACATCAAGTTATCATAAATGTTTAATATCTTTCAATGAAGATATCTTTCTGAAAGAGGAGAGCTGTAGCTTTTTTAAAAAGTAATTCTCCCATAAAAGTTAAACACATAACAGATTCCTTCAATTTATGGCAAATGATAGAAACTCCATATGATTCTATATTTACCCCCATATAAATGCATTATTTCCATTAATCAAGCTTATGCCATTAACAACATCTTAACTTGCCTTAAATGATTAGAAATTCTTTATTTCTTATAAATCAGAGATTCAATGTTAGTTTTAGCTATTAAAATTTGTTTCAACATAAAAGTTTAGTTTACAAACAAATAATCTCAATGCATCCTAAAACCTAGACACATCAGCACTACACCTACAGCCGTACATCACCCACTGCTCTGAGTGTCACATATAATAATGCACAGGTACTGATTTTGAGAAGAAAACAGTGAAAAGCCACTTCTGGCATTCATAATTTAAGTTCTTTGTGGTTCCCCTAGGTCATTTAAAGGAAATGTTGGTATGATTCATTAAATGGGCTACTGTTACATCTATCCCTCTTCCTCAGTCAACTGTTGAACATTCATTGTCTATATTGACTCTGATGTAAATGAGACAAACTCTAGTCTCCTATTCCTTTTTTCCTAAACTCATCTGAGCTACCCAAGCTCTCTGCTGTAAAGTAAAGGTTTCATTCTGGAAACATCCCTGACCCAGGCTGTGGCAAAGCCATGTCCCCACAGTATCCTTTCTTCCAGGAGTGCTAGTTCTGTAGGTTTGCAGGAGAGCTTCTGTGAAGTTTGGAAGGTAGGAGATGAGGTACTGGCAGAAGAAAAGCTGTGAGGATGGCTTGTGAGTCGTGTTTCGGTAGCTCAGATGGTAAAGCACTTGCCCGTGAAAAGAAAAGGTCCCAAGTTCGAGTCTTGGTCTGGCACACAGTTTTAATCTGCCAAGAAGTTTAATTTGTTCCTATTTTTACATCTGTTTGTTTGTTTTTCATTCTTGTTCCTGTTAGTTTCCACTGTTTCTTTGCTCTTTCACTCTCATTTTCTTTCACCACCTTCATAGCCATTAATTCCAGCATTTGTTAGAGGTTACTAAAACTTCACGAAAATCACTTCTTCAGGATGTGGTAGAATGATGTTATAGTATTGTAGTAAATATTCTTTCCCAGTGATAACTACCCAATATGTAGCAACTGTAATGACACATTACTGTTTAAGACTACATTACCTTTGATTGGATGTGAGTAATTTCATGTCATCCTGGAAATTGTACACCAGATCATCAAAATAGTGTTTTACGTTTAGAATACAATCCAGCTCACACTTCTGTAAGCATCTCAAGATAATGATTATCTTGATGTAAAGACATGACAAATAGCTGACCAATACAGTGAGAGAGAACCACTGGTGTATCATTTTACATGTGGTTATTATATTATGGAAAAAATAACTCATTTTTGTGTATGAAAAAAGTAATCTTATACTACCAATAATATTTCCTGTGCAAAATAGAGAAGCCTTCCATTATGTTTTGATTTGAATTGCAAATTCAACAAAGTTACCTGCCATCTACAGTGTTTAGGATTTTCTCTCGCTTGCTCTTGTTCACTCTATCTGTCTGTTCATCTCTCTGTCTTTATCTGTGATTCTTATTGTCCTCTGTAGAATGATTTTTTGGACTAGAAACACATCCTTTTGCCCTCTTATAATTAACTTTAATATACAGACTTAATGGAATGGCCTGATTGCAATTTTTTTCCAGAAATAGTGAAGTCAGTTCGCTTTTGGTTAGGCAAAATATTCATAAATGAACAACTACGGTAACTTATTGTGAAAAAGAGACAGTTTTTTTTCAGTAAAGGGTGATAAAGAAGTGTAGCCCATGATGCGTGAATACTCGGACTTTATTCATACAGTATTTGAGAATGAGAGCACTTTCTGACTTGAAACAAACTTTACACATAATTTAAAACCCCTATGAAACTTTTTCTTGCTGCCAACCCCCGCAAAAAGATGAAAGGAAAAAAAAGTATTACTTACTACATTTTTGCTGTTCCTGCAGTAAAGCTGCCATATCAGTCATGGTGTTTTACTTTATTTTTTCTTTTCTACTAATTGTATTCGCAACACATTTTGCAGACAGTATTCACATATACCACTAAATGTACCTGCAAAATTATATAATTGTATGACATATGGTTCAGGAGATATAAGATCATAAACATTGAGATATGTGAAAATGAAATTTGTTAGAGATGCAGGTGAACTATGTGTACAAATATACATGGAATATTTTTAATCTATCTGAAATGCATGTGACATGTGCATATGTGAGCAGATCTAAGGGTAGAAAACTCATCTTAAATCATTAGATTCATTTGGTACACATACAACTTACTATCTGGAAAGAAATACTGTGGGCGTAAGAACCAGCAACCTGCTATAGGGGTAGGAGAGATAACATGGAAAAGAAGGGGGTAGGAGATGGGCAGACATAGAGGGGAAAGGAGGAGATGGACGTAGAAGGGGTGAGGAGGAGATGGACAGACTGAGGAGGAGGGGGAACAGATAGGAAGGGAAAAGGAGAAGATGGATCGAGAGAGGGGAGAAGAGGAGATGGACAGAGAAAGGAAAGAGGAGGAGATGAACAGATTGCAGGAGGAGTAAGAAGTGAACAGGGAGAGGGAGGAGAGAGAGATTGAGGGAGAGAGAGGGAGGAAGAGAATGGCAGAAAGAGAGGGAAGAAGAGACTGACAGCGAGAGAGAGGGGAGGAGGACATGGACAGAGAGAGGAGGAGGAGATGAGCAGAGAGGGGGAAGGAGGAGATGGACTAATAGAAGATTGGAATAAATACACTCTAAGACAAAAAAGAAAAAAAACACCACACCATGAAGGAATCATTCGAATGGAACAGAAATCAGTAGATGTGATTTACAAGTGTAGACAAACAAATGATTACAGTTGCAAAAAAATGGGATGATTGATTCAAGAGAAGGAGCTTCACAAATTGAACAAGTTCAAAAATGCATCGGTCCACTTCTGGTCTTTATGCTGGTAGTTATTCAGCTTGCCATTGATTGATAGAGTTGTTGGATGTTCTCCTGTGGTATGTCACGACAAATTCTAATTAGTGTGTTATATCATTAAAATCCAGAGATAGTTGAAGAGCCCTGCTCATAA
Source organism: Schistocerca cancellata (assembly GCF_023864275.1). Classification (NCBI taxonomy): domain Eukaryota; kingdom Metazoa; phylum Arthropoda; class Insecta; order Orthoptera; family Acrididae; genus Schistocerca; species Schistocerca cancellata. Next base: position 203,685,772 of record NC_064629.1, on the reverse strand, counting down.
TGCTCCAAACATTCTCAGCAGATGAGAGATTCAGTGACCTCGCTGGCCAAGGTATGGTTTGGCAAGCGTGAAGACAAGTGCTAGAATCTCTCGCCATGTGCAGACAGGCATTATCTTGCTGAAATGTAAGCCCCAGATGGCATGCCATGAAGGGCAACAAAATGGGGCTTAGAATATTGTTCATGTACCTCTGTGCTGTTAGGCTGCCATAGATGATAACCAAACGGGTCTAGCTATGAAAAGAAATGATACTGCAGACCATCACTCCTCGTTGTCTGGCCATATGGTAGGTGACAGTCACATTGATATCCCACCACTGTCTGGGATATCTCCAGACAGGTCCTTGGCATGGAATCCCATTGACTGATGTAGAACTGCCTTCAGCGATGAGTCCTACTTCGAACTGAGTCCCAGTGACCAGCAAAGACGTGTCTGGAGATGCCCTGGACAATGGTGGGATACCTGCCTGACTGTTCCCTGCCATATGGTCTGACAGCCAGGAGTGATGGTTTGGGGTGCCATTTCTTTTCATAGTAGGACCCCTTTGGTTGTCATTCGCATCTCCCTTTCACCACAGTGGCATGTTGACAATATTCTACACCCTGTTTTGTTGTCCTTTATGGGAAGCCATCCTGGGCTTACATTTCAGTATGACTGCACATAGCGAGAGTTTCTATTGCTTGTCCTGATGCTTCCCAAACCATATCTTGGCCAGCAAGTTTTCCAGATCTCTCTCCAACTGAAAACATTTGGAGCATTATGAGCAGAGTCCTCCAACCAGCTCAGGATTTTGACAATCTAATGCACCCACTGGACAGAATTCGGCATGGTATCCCTCAGGAGGACATCCAACAATTCTATCAAGCAGTGCTAAGCAAAAAAACTGCTTGCATAAGGGCAAGAGGTAGACCAACATGTTATTGACTTGCTCAATTTGTCAAGCTCCTTCTCTTGAATAAATCATCCAGTTTTTCAGAAATTGTAATCAATATATAATCTATATATTACATCACATCTACCAGTTTCTGTTCCATTCAAATAATTAGTCTGTGGTGCATAGTTTTTTTTGTATTAGAGTGTACATACCCAAGCAATACCTGGTGCTGAGCTAGTTCTTAACAAAGCACAGTTCATAAGTGGGGTGCTCCTAAATTGTAGCATTAATTTCAGGCAGTTTATGACATAAAATGAATCTATTCACCTCTAATTCATCCCCATCATTTTCTCCTAATGAAACTAGCACTTTGTTACATAATCCACTATTGATAAATATATCTTTTGTTTCATATGGAAGTCTGATGAGCTCTGTAGGCTACTGTTGACAGTTGTTTTTGAAATTCGAGTGAAATTAGTCTGTTGTTTTCATCACTATTGCAAGTGTCCTGGGGGGAGGGGGGGGATAATGGTGCATTTCATCTTTTGTATTGAGAACCAGAGTCTAATAAAAGTTACACCTTCATTTTTCTAATTTAATGTTTCCTCATGGGCTACCTTTCTCCACAATACATTACAGTACCCACTATTGGCTACTAAGAAACGAATGTTAACAAAAAGTATCTTGTCATTTATCGCAGAGGGTGTTCCACTCAACAGTTGACTTTATACTCTCCTACTTCTGTCTCTGTGGCCCTCTTCATAGAAGCACCTACAGCTACATGGTATTCTATGTATTTTTCTCTTTCTGAAGACTGCCATCCATTTTTGACATTCCTTATAAATTTCTGCATCTTCCTTCTGGGTTGTGGTAATATTCTGTTGCAAGATTTTTCCTATGCAATCCACCTTTAATGAAACATAAAAAATCTTTTCATTTCCCAGCTAGTTGAATGGCTCTAGGTCCTCTTTGTGCCATCTATAGTACCCTTATTATGCACTTCTGATCACAGGACTAATGAGATATTCTTTTCTTCTCAAAACGACTTTCCTCAACACTACAATAATAACTAGCTTTCCTCAACAATATAACAATGACTTCTGGTACTCATTCTAAGAGATGTATTGCATTACAAATCTGCATTATGCTAGTATCTTTCTACATTACCTCTGCCAGTCTTGCACTACTGTTGTTTCTGGGTTGACCTCTTTTCTTCCTTGCTGGAGGTCTTCATGCCTACTGTTTCTGAGGTATTCTATCATCATCCACACATCTCATATGGCAATACCATTTTAGCTGTTTATCTTCTTTTCACTGCATTAACGTTGTATCTGTTTCCATCATGTCCATTGTTGTGCCTTTCCAACACATTCACCAATACTTCATGTCTATTGTGTGGAGTGTTTCTTACATGTTCTTGGTCAGTGTCCACATTTATGTCTCATTTGACACAATGCTTTCCACAAAAGTCTTGAACAGTCATTTATGTCTAGCTGTTTTGGTTATAGCTCCAGCTGAATCATTGTCACTGCTTAATCTACATGAAGTGTTGGACACAGTGTTTGACACTGAGCAGATTAATCCATATTTGTAGCAGTGTGGCTCACAGGCATAAAACATATGTGCTCATCTCAACTATTAACCTCCAAATGTCCTTCACACTTGTGCAAAGGTTTTATTTCCTTTTCTGTATGTTAGCACCAAATTGGATACAGTGTTAATACAACAGCCATAAACATTTCACATTTTCACTAATGTATCAGGTTTTGGTATTCAATGAACCTATAGTTTTTCCTTCGCAAAACTTATTACTTTCCCACGCTCAGTAAATTGTTGCTGTCCCCTGACTGTCTCATTATGTTACACAATGATACATCATATGTATATTTCAGCCACATAACTAAGTTTACTGAGGTAAACCTTGATTCCTTGACCACTGAGTGCTATTTTTACTGAATGAGATAGAGAAAAAAAAGTTTCACTACCATATGGATAACAAATGAATGGCTACACTGTGACATAGGGGCTAATAAATAACTAAAACTTCTTGCACCTGAATTATTGAAATGTTTGTTTTATCTAATATTGTCACCTTTAGTAATAAATGGGTTCCCACTTACCTCACTGAAGCTCAACATAAAAAGGCAGAAGCTTCTTAACCTCTTGTAAAATTATTATTAAGGTGGGAATTCAAAAGTACAAAAATGTTAGCACAGGTGTTCTTCAGTTTATATCTGACAACTGTTTGAACATCAAGAGTGATCAGTCTTGCTTTTTTATTAAGAGTGTTTAACAAAATGAATAAATATTAGTGAAAAAGGAAATAAAACTATACAAGAGTGGCCGCATTTTGTTTGGAACTCATAGCAAGCAACACAATGTCCATATCAATTTTCTTGTAATTACCAATGGTAACAGGGGACAAAGGTAATAAAAGAACTAAATTCTGCCATGGACGGAGGAGCACTTTTTAATGCTGAGTTTACCACTGGCCTAATTTCAAACTTGTCTGTTCCCGGCTGATGTCTCTGTCCATATTCAAAAATATTACAAGTTTGAGATAGTTCATTCTTTGTTTATTATATTAAATATTTGGTAGCACTGATGTCACACACATTCTGTATTCTATTGATATGCATATATGCATTTCTTGTACCTACCTATTTTATTGTAACAGAGAATTGGAAATCAATAATAATTACAGAATGAATACATAGAAATATTACTAGAGTCAACAGAAATTTCATTAAAAATATATTGTAAAATTTCCAAAAACATACATTACATCAGCTAGTACACGTTAAACACTATGGTGATGAGGAAGCACTCTATTTTACAGACAGTGTTGTCATTCTGTATTTTCATTCCAATCTATTTACTTCATGTTTCTCTTATATTGATTTAATCCAAATATACATTTTTCTCAAATATAAGCACCATAAAACATTGCCCTATCTTTCTTTCTTCCTGTCTGGTTACAAAACTAGACAATAATGTAATAAACTATCAAAACAGTATATCCCATAAAATGTTTCATTGTTTCACACAAGAAAAAACATATGTTAGATGTCAATTACAATTTATTACAGTCACTGTTGAGTTCCTTAAACACTTATTTGACTCCTATATGCTGAGAGTAAAATATGTTTTACTCTTAATTTCTAGCATGGAGCTAAATGTGAGCAGAAAGCTACTTTTGTTTGTTTCTGGTTCATTATAGAACAGTTTTAATTTTATATATAATTTTCCTGTATATGGCGTAACAAATGAGAGAAGAATTTCTAATCAAGGTAATCACTTATATAGCATTGGTTTACACCTCTGGTACTCTTCCAAATATAAAATGATACATATTGTGCTGACAATATTACTGCACTGCTTACATTTCTCTATGACATTTGTTTAACTTTCTCTGTGTAAAGTGATTCAACGCATATATAATAGAGGTATCAAATCACTGAGATTTTTGTTAATTTTCCGTAATTTCCCCCTTAATGTATATTATTTTCCAGGGTAAATCAGATTGATTCAGTGTGTTATATTTACGCATGCCTATCTCTAAGCAAGCATGTTATGTGTGTATGTTGTGTGTCCATGTCCAAATTCAGATGTGGGTGTTTCTCTAAATGTGCTACACATGGCTGTTTCTATGCTGCACATGCCCACTTGCTATGCTCTGTGTTTCTCTGTTTACAGCTCTGTTTCTCTATCCTTTTTGCACAGATGTTATGTAAATGTGTAAGTGTACAGTAGTTTTAATGTGGTAAAGAGTAATTTATGTTAATGTATGCTATCTTCCCTTTTTGTGTTTGTTCCCTGCTGTGTGTAAGTAAGTTAGATGAAAATTGCAGAATTGTTAAAGATAAAATATAGCTGTAAGTTTCAATATACTCAGGTATTGCAGGAAGATCTGTTTAATGTAGCCATGCCATAAGGCTGTTGTTATTAGATGTGTCAAGAAAAGTTAAGTTTTCTTAATTTAACATGTCAGTCAACAAGTTTTGTCCTTCAAAGTCTGTTGTTTCTTGTATCTGATAAACTGTGCATTATTCTTGTATTAGGTTACCACACAGTTCATGTGTGTTGTGAAATATAATTTACTGTGATAGTTGCATGATGCACCAGAGGATTATTTTAGTAGTTACTAAAATAATGGCAAATAGTTTCAGAAATAAATCTCGACAGCAAAAAATGTTCAAAAGTGATGACTTGTACATTCTTACAATGAAATTAGTACATAGTCTGTACAATCTGTGACAAAGTGACAATTAACATCATGTGGTAAACCCAAATAAAAAAAAAGCACATAGTGTGATTGTCCCAGTAATTTACAAAACATTAAAACTAGAGAAAAATGTAAATTAAGTAAAGTGACCACTATTCCTGTACTCTGTAAGCTTGGGAGAGCTTGTACATCCAGTCACTGTTGCAATATTGATCATCTGCATCTCCTGAATTCACATACTCTTACACACAGAAGCCCTACATTTTCGTTTTCATTTTTACATTTGTATACCATTGAAAAATAGTTTAAGGTGGCTGTATGTATATTTATAATTTTGTTTACTGTGGACAGAAAAGATTTAAAAAATTACGTAATTCTAGTTTTCAAAAACTGCCCTTATATTCAACTCTTGTACTTACACTTCCCGTAAGATTCTCATAATCAAGTCTCTATCACTAACCTTCTTTCCAAGTGACCCCACAGTTGTCTGCTTAAAAACGGGATACAGAATTCAGCCATCTGAAGTTTTCTACAATTTCCCTTGTTATTCAGCCATTGATTAAGTTTTTTACATCACAAAATTTGAAAAATAAAATTCAATTTCCTAGTTACTGTGACTGAGGATCACAATGTAGAATTTCCCCTTCAAATTTATTGTCCTTTTCACACTAAGACATTTGTCGCAGCAGATATTCAAGATAATTTTCAGTTATTCCATATGGGACCAGTCTTTTGGGGACATTGTCATGAAAGGTAAAATTTTCTGAGTTATTAGGCTATGTTGTGTTACTCTTCATACTTTTCCAAAACTTGCCATTTTGACCCCTCTACTGGGATCTTCTTCAGGTGTCTCCAGATAACCAAACACTGTCAGAAATCACAGCTGTGGCCACACATAAAAGGCTGTTTTTCCACACATTTTTTAAGAAGTGGAATTATGGGGAAAAATCTTTTGACTGTCATTGGTCGGTCATTGTTAGTTAGTAGGTACTGAAAGCAGTCATTAAAAGAAAGGGGAAATATTATCAAAATATTATTACTGTTGTGTCACCAAGTTATTAATGTTCTGTGTGTACCATGGCTGGATTGTTATTTCTGTAATGGTAGGAAACCATGTAGCTGGAATCCTGTAGCCATCATCTATATTGAAATTGCAGACTTTTCTTCTATAAACATTACTTTTGTTTACTTGTATTCATGTTTTATTAAAATTCACATCCTGCTCACATTGTTCCTGGTGTTCCACAACCCAGCAACAGTATGCAAGAAATGTAAACAACCATCAGTAAGCCACCTTGGTGCAAAACAACTATAATATTTTCATAATATTTAAACCTCTCTTCCAATACTTACTATGAGTACCTGCCCAGTGACAATGGTCCAACAGTCAGTAGCCTGAAGACCTTTACCCAAGAACTCTACACCTTCAAAGAAGTAGATGCCTTTTATACATAGATGCAACATGATTTTCAACAGTGTTCATCCCCCAAGGTACACCAGAAGACTCCTAAAGAAGATCTAAACAGATGGGTCAAAACAATAAATTTTGTAGACATGTGATAAGGAATGGATGCAGTCTAACTACTCAAAAGATTTTAGTTTCAGTAATACTGTTCGACATTGTTATGAAATACCAGATTATATCAATCTGTTTCTAGAGTACATACATTCAGCCATTTAAAAAGCATTCTGCAATTAAATTTGTATTTCTTAAATATTAATTCAGATGTGGTATACAGCAAGTATTATGTTTATCTGTAGTTTCCATCAGAAATAATATGACTAAAAATCAATGATTGAAACATCCCTTAGCACAGTAAACATAGACTTAGCTTCCCTCCCCCCTTTCTTCTTCACCACACATATTTACACACACACAAATTGACACATTCTTCTTGTAGGAACTAACAAGCCAAAAAAATCATACACCAATTCCAAGAGAGCATTGTTGTTAAATGTCAGATGAGTCAGGATATGCTTCTCCTGGTTAGAATCAAATTAATGAATAATCTGTATGTTTCACAACAAGATGAATGTAACAGTCAGTAAGCTGTACTCAATTTCAATAAATCCTTATACTGAAAATATTTAGTGAACATGCTATTTAGTTCTTGAGGGTGAGAAACTACCAGCAGTCAACCGATTCAATGTCTTTTTAAAAATTAAAATTAGTGTCAGTATGAAAATATTAGAACATTAAATTTTTTGATATATTAATCATGCTTGTGTTTCAAAATTCGTTTTCCATCCTTGAAGCTCTTTTTCTTATCTCGGTTGTGTGTATAATAATAAAAAATAAAAACTGACATCTTTCTGGCAACAAAATCGCCACAGAATGATATTGCTAACTGGGAAAGTTTCATCCAAAAACACACCAACAGTGATAATACTGGCCAAAGCCCCCACTAATTTCAGATCCACTTTTTACTGCATTAAATATGCCACTTCTTCAGCATAGCAGGCCATATTCCTACAATGAAAGAGCTGACTTTTTTTATTGCATTGTGCATTTATTGATTCAGCTTTATCACACAGCACAAAGTTTAAAGTGGTATAGGACAGACCAGAAGAACATAACATGACCTTCAGTATAATCAGACAAAGAAGTTAGGCTGTCTACATATTCCTACTGTGTACATTTAGTATATCAGTCTAAATTTAAAAGACAGTTACTGTTTTTGCATATTCAGAAATTTGTTCACGGGATAGGAATGGCGTTTTATTAAAATACCCTTAGTTTTGTCTTAAATACTGGCACTTGAGCATTCTTTATAGTGTGGTGCCATAATTAATTGCTTTTCTAGTATGATGATTTTCTGTAAAACTTATGTTGGTTATTGGACTATTTTTGGTGCACTAATTGTCTATACACTTCTTCATTTACTGAGTCACTTTCATGAAGTAGTCCATAGCGAATATTATTGTTCCATGGACAAATAAACACATAGAATGTAGAAAACCGAGCTGAGTAAGTTCAAGAATTTTCTTCACTGTGCTTTTTAGCATTCAAAATATGTTTATACCATGAAGTGCATTTTCCAAGAATATAAGTCCTTACAACTGGGTTAAATCTCCATGTCATAGATGGAGACAAATGGAGGTATTGATGGTTAGCTCCAAATCTGTTGGTTACTATCTGTATGTGTCACCTCTCCAGTCAAGCTGTCTGTCCTCTTACAGTGTAACTGCTGGAACTCCAAGCATTTCAGGCCTTCTACGCTTTATTAAGGATGTACACTCTTCCTCTATTATTTTTAATCAAACATTAACACTACAAATGTTATTTCAGTCTTAAATGGAAGCTATGTACTACATTCACAGGGATGCCTGCATACATTTCTGGCATGAGAAACACTTAGGCACCCTATCACATTTCAACTGGCTCACTAAATCACCCATCTTATTCGCGCAGAAAATATCTGGGATTTTTCAGATTAGCAGGTGAAATGTAGCAATAAACATCCCCACAACTTTACAGCTCTGTGGGATCTAATCACCAATGGGTGACTTCAGCTGGATATAGCTTACCTGAAGGAACTTTCCGACTCACTTTCTAGTCAAATTGAGCCCATTATCAAGGCTAGAGTTGGTGTTCCATGATATTAGCTTCATATCCCCTGCAGTTTACTAAATTTTTGTTTGGTGTGCTTTCTTAAAACATGTAGGTTTTCTCTGATTTTGCCGATAGCACATCATATGGCAGAAGGAATAAATTTTAAAACTGAATATTGAATGAATAAGTACAAATAAGTCTTTCTGGTCAAAGATTGAAAATGCAGCTATAAGTCCACATCTGAGTTAGTCAGTTGTGGTTAATGCATACAAGAAAGCAGAAATAAGTTGTCTGTACTCTAAACAGAGATAGAAAATTTCTAGTGCATCTTGTACAGATATTGAACTTCTAAAATGTAATTTTAAGCAATTAATGCATAATGACATGACAGATGTCGTAGACGTGAATGATGCAGTTGGTGTACAGAACAGAAAGAGATTGAAATACAAGGTGCTAGATTTATAATGAGGTGCTAGATTTATAATGATGCAAACAGTGTTGCTAAGACCAAAGGAGAAGAAAATTCTGTTTATAAACATAGCCTAATGCCTTTTTATTGCAGAACAACATCCTTCGTTTTCATTCTTCTTTCATACACACTGTTTCAAAATACTGTTTCCAAATGAGTTCAGCCCAGTTCAGTACAAGTTTGTGAATGGTACTGCATAGACTACATTAGGCTTTCTAGTAACCCAAAAAGGAATTTAAAAATTGTATTAAATATGTAAGTAGTGTAATTCCATATAAAATCTTGCACCAATAGTTGGTGTTACATAACTAAAACATTTTTTTTTAATTTCTTTATTGAGAAATTCTGGTAGTTTCCACAATGGCGAGTAAGGTGGTTATGACACAACCAACATGAAAAAGATCATTTCATCACACCCACCATTGGTATCCTAGATAGCTCATTTTGCTTTAGACTGGCACAGCTGGCACCTGTTTCCCATGTAAAACTCACTCAGTTTTTGGCCTGACTTTGCACACATGTCTCTTGATCATCTTTTCATTCACATATGATCAAAGGGCTGCTAATTTGAAACTGGAGGGATTTAGGGCATGTGTTTATATATGGTTTTCTTCTCATATTAGAGTCAAGAAAATACTTTCAGGTCTGAATCATAGTTTATTTGCCATAAATATCTTTTTCACAAGTAGCTGCACTTGAAAGAGGTGGAATCACTGCCTAGCCATCTGGATTTCTGTTCTCTGCATTTTCCCTAAATTTTACATAGAACACACTGGGTTAGTTCCTTTCAAAAGAATACTACCCTTGTCTAATCTGAGCTTTTGCTCCCTGTGCAATGACCTTGTAATCAACCAGTCATTAAACCTTAATCTACCTTTCTTTTCCTTTTTAATCAATAGGGTTTTAGTGCAATTATGTGGTTGCTCAAATAATGACAGATACACTGTCATACTTCACCACTGGTATGAACTAGTTTCACATTGTTTGGTCATTCATGTCTGCTCAGAAATTGGATATGATGTTGAAAATGCTGTGAAAGGTAGATTTTCAGATCCAGTGATACTTTCCAGTGATTGGTATTCCTCAGTCTGAGAGTGTTACACTCCTCTTTTCCTCTGCTTGCCTCAGTGGCTGTCTGATAATGTGAATTACAATTGTAGCTCATCCATAGACATTCTTAATGCAGTTGTTTCTTCATTGTTGATTGTTGATTTTTAAACACAAAAAGTTAGTTCTCCAGTCACATTTGAAGCACTTGTTTCCATTTTGACAATCATTTTAGCAGCCTTCTCTCTCTCTCTCTCTCTCTCTCTCTCTCTCTCTCTCTTTATCTGGCTATCTCTCTCTCTCTCTTCCCCCTTCCTCCCTCGCTCCCTCCCCCCTTTTATCTCAGCTTCCACTTTCTTCCCAACATGTCATTGTTATAAGTTTATTCATGCGCTCATGATCGTGGGTACACTACCACAAAATACTCCTAATACAGTTACACAGCTTACCACAGGTTGATCAAATAGGTGAGCATTACCACCTTTTTAAACTCTTTATATGATTCATTGTTAGTTGAACAGGATGTCATCAGCGGACACAATTCAATAAGAATCTAATTACATGAAAAAATAATGTCACATTTTATCCAATACAAACTCAAGAATGGCACCAATTTTAATAACTCGTACACTGTAATGTTGGTATGATAATTGAAAATCCTGAAATGGAATACAGACAATGAAGAGAGTAACATAACTACTCAACATATAGCTAAGGTTTAAAGTGCTTCATGTGCATAAAGAAGATGTGAAACTTATAGCTCTGATGGTTCCACATGTTTGTTCATCCCGTGTAACATATGAGTGAAATTTAATATATCTGATAGCACAGTAGATTCAGCTGTCACATACATAATCCATCTTAATTTAAGTTTGTGCAGTGTTAACAATATTGAAAACTACTCGATTCTACCAAATGTTTGGTTATGCACAACAGTTGCACAGCATTTCACTTTACAAATAACTTTACTGACATATTTGGATAAAATAAAGATAAAGTTCACTGTTTTTCTGATGCTTCACTGACTGTAATCCTGGAGCCTTGGACATACTAAAAGCATGGCCATAATTCTATAACTATGTGTATTATTTGTCTTGCTTTGCTTTTGAAATATGTAGTTGGAATTGTGCTTATAGATGTTCTGAGGTCGATCTGACATTTTAGTTTTTTGTAGCTAAATGTTTATATTCTAGATTAGCATCTACCTATCTCATCTCTTGATATGACTCAGTATGATACAATACAAATATTAACAGCTGCATATCTTATAGGTCTGCAGCAACACAGTTCTGTGACATCCATAGCTTCCTCAAGTCTTAGTGGAAGTGCATCTGCCAGTTTCTACCAGCAAGCATCTGGCCCCAACCACACTCAACACAGTCCAACAAAATATCCTGAAAATGGGCATGACACACTGTCTGATTTTGTTACCTTTGTGTGTCAAGAAGCTGAAAATACGCAACAAGGGAGTCAGGTTGGTTTTTGCGCTGCTAAATTTTTGGCTTAATAACTAAAATAGTATTTATCAGATTACCATATTTATTAAAAACTGTAGTAAATGATTCATAATGTTTTTATTGAATTACAAATCCGATTCATAACAAAAAGGCTGGGTGTACATCTTCGGAGATAATATAGAAAATTATATTTATAGCAAAGAGCAGAATAACAAACATACAGAAAGTTTGTAATTTATTAATTAAGGAAATCTTAATTAATATGTTACAAGTATAGTGAGTTGGTAGCTTGATAGCAACACTACATTGGAGTAATGTATACAGAAAGTTGATTTACTATAGTAATATGAAAAAACAATAAATGAGCTAAATTATCAAACAATAAAACAAAATTTTTGGAGCATGTCAAGAAATATTTTAGTTTGGTGTTGATATGATTCACTTATTGTTCAAAATTTCTAATTATTTGACTTGTTCCTCATACGACAACTTGCTATGTTTGATTCCGCCCCCCTCCCTTCCGTGTATAAAGATAACTTTTCTGTGTGAAGATGAATTTAAAAATTTGTTACTGTCTCTTATCTGTGCTGTAAAGGCAAATAATGTTTTATATACTAGTACTAAAGTATTCTCTGTTTCACAACTGTCTCTTCAATTTATGACAATAATCAATAGATGAGCTATTATTGAGAATAGTGGATAAAATCCAAAGCAGAGTCTCATTCTTAGTAAATGTTCATTATACATGTTTTCTCAATAATAACATACAATTTGAATTATCAAAAACATTGTGAAGTGTAGCCAGATTTTTCATTTGTGTGTGTGTGTGTGTGTGTGTGTGTGTGTGTGTGTGTGTGTGTGAAGAGAAAGGAAGGAAGAAAGAGAGAGAGAGAGAGAGAGAGAGAGAGAGAGAGAGATTGATTATATTCAATAAATACATTAAAATTAATAGTAGCTATGTTTGCTTATGAAAAACAGCCTATAACTCATTAAATGCTAGAAAACACTTTCTATATAATTTATGGTCAAAATTTCCTCATTGGCAAAGAATTTCTATGTTTCTCAAAATAATTCTGTGTAAATCCTTGAGGGGAGCTATTTGCTTGAAGACTAGGCAGATACTTGTTTCAGAATACACAATAATATCAAATAAGCATGATATATTCTGGCCATTTGTGATGTAGTGGCATTATTCTTGCATCATATAATGACTCATCAACTTTGAAAGACACATAAACAGTCAAGATTATTTAGCTTCTCTGAATTCTCCACAAGTTCCACCACATAGTTAAATTCAACTTAAATAGTCATCTAGAAGTTACTTGGTACTGTTAACCTTTTATTCATTCAAAACTGACATAATATTCCAGAAAATTAACTGTGTGCGCCCTTTTTTGTGTACTGCAATCTATCTGATTTTATAATTGGGATGTTTGTTGCAGTCTCAGCCGGGTCCATCAAGGAGTCCATCAAAACTGTCTCAATACTACCCTAGCTCAATGCTGCCACCCCCACCTCCCCCACCCATGGCTCGACCTGTGGCAATCATTCGATCTACAGGTAAACTTTTATTTGGATTTTTTCTTCTTTGCCACAGCGGTACAATAGTTTTCATATTTTTCGTAGTGAAAAGATATTGAAACATTTTCTTCCTGTTGTGAGCTGTTACATCATTTTATTTACTATGATATTAAAGTTAACTTTCTTTCCCTACTCACAAAAGTAGAGCATGAAATGGTGTTCATCTGTTAATTAAATTACTGTGAAAAGTTTCAAAAACGTCTTTTTATTGTCCAGTTTTTTGGATCACAGAGTGGAGTAGCTGAAAACATGATCAGGCTTTAAATAAGAATATCATTAGTGTGTTTTAATTTTCTTGACAAGACATAGTTGGTAAATGTTTCCATAGAAACAAAAACTTAAATTTATAAATCAAAAGCAGCAATAATTTATTTGTCCAAAACTGCTTTATGTAGGCACTGAATTTCCAAATTATAGTGTGAAAACAAGTAATATTATAACTGATAATCATTGCATATTTAATATTATATAGTGACTACAGTTATGTTTTATCTTTGAGACAGATGATATTTTCTCATTGTTGTATTAATGTTCTCACAGAATGAGCTGTTCAAATGCAAGTTTATTGTAATGTGTGTGTGTGTGTGTGTGTGTGTGTGTGTGTGTGTGTGTGAGTGGGAGAGAGAGAGAGAGAGAGAGAGAGAGAGAGAGAGAGAGAGAGAGAGAGAGAGAGAATGAATTTGTTTTCAAGCACTGTGTTTAGTGTTCAGGATCTTGGTTGATAGAATGTGCAATCATCTTTGAAACCACTTGTATTCTGTATGATTTTTGTTTTCATGATTTCTGACACGATGCAAAGCATTTCACAGTTTATGAATGGGGAAAATTTGGCATTCGCAGGATACCTTGTAAAAATGTAGAAAGTTCATAGCATTTAGAGTCTGATACATACAGAAGAAGAAAAAACAATTTAAAAATGTAAACAGCCATCTTTTTAGGTCTAAGTTGTTTATACCATTGGGATTAAGAGAATAAGTCAAGTTTGCCTGTCAATCATATTCATCAAATTACAATAAACTGTCAGTAAATATCCATACTCCTTCTTTTAACTGGTAATATTTCATATGGAAATTGCTAAAACTTCATATTATGCAGAATTTAAATTCAGCACTTCATGTAATCACATAGTTATCGTGAATGAAAATGAAATAAGTTAACATATTGCTCTCTTACAACAATTAAAAACTTTGGAATAAGTCAAATAGCTATAATTTCTATTTATCTGAAGCTAACTGTTCATGTTGCAATAATCTTCAAAGCAACCAAAGTTAATAATGATGGTGGAGTATTTTATGTGAGGTTGTGTTGGTTGTGGAATTTCTGGAGACAGAAATTTTTAAGACCCACAAAACATAAAATATCCAAAAGCATTATAATTTGAATATAGTAACTTGTATTATTGTAACAACTGGAACATAATGGCTGTTTCAAATAAGAAGTGTGTAGATGTGACTGGTATTAGAAATTACTGCCAGTTCAGATTCATAAATCCTGTATGTTCATATCTCCTACTACAAAACTATAATTTCCTTCTCTCTCATCAGCACATTGTTTTTATTTTTAAACTCTCATCTATACCATCGTGTCTTCTCCATCAGTTTCTGTAACAAATTTTTCATATAATCCTATGATTGTTTTATTTTAGTCTCCTGATTGTTCCTCTTTCAAATAATTTCTTTTCCTTGCCAAAGTTTGCTATTTTTATTTATACATCAATTCCTATTTATTATCTTTTGGCTCTGTTGTACATTCTTGTTGTTCATCAGCTACAGCGTGTACTCCTCCTTTTGTCCTACATTTTACTTTTAGTATTCTTTTTTTTTTTTAACTGGCTGATGATTAGAGGTAAAGATCACATTTGTGTCTTTTTTTCATAAAACTACATTGAAGGAATATAGTAAGCCTTCATCTTCAATGAATTCATTAATTGTTCAAGACCTTGTTCACTTAGTAAACAATTTTGCCTTACAATTCATTTCAGCTCATCTAATCATAATGTGAAATATACCTTATTTTTCTATTTCTCTGAAGCTAGAAACTTAGAAACAATTTATTTTTATTGTAAATGCATCCTGTACTTGTTGACTTTATGAATGAAATATTTCAAATGTACAGGGTGGATGGAGCTGCAACCTATTTAAATTGTCACTGCAGAAAAAGTTGTGGAATGGTACCTTATTTTTCAGGGTAATGACATGTATATAATATGCTTTATGGAAAGATGGTCTGTATAATTATACAGTTGTCATTCTGGTTAGATATTTGTGTTCTCTCATGAGTTGTACAAATTTTCTTTTGAAGCAACAAAACAGTTATGATTTGTTGCTGTACATTTACTTTCATTTTAGTTCATTACCTACCTATAAGCTTTATTCTAATTGCATAAATCCTCTGAAAATCTCATTATGTTCATAGTAAGACAAATGTGGTATACAAGTATATGAAATTGACAAGGCTGATACTGCTTCAATCCACATAGTCTAATAAATGTTTTGCTGCAATAGTATTTTTTAAAACACTTAATCTTTCTTGGCTATTTATTAGTTTCTGTCTTCTTAATCTTATGGTTTGTACATTTTCTGAAATGAGTAAAATGAACCAGTAGATACTTCGCATACTACTCAGAGTAATTTTTTTTTCTTAACTCATTAAATATTTTTATTAAGTCATACGTGGACATCATGCAGATTGTGTCAGATGACAAAAGAATTCTCATCCATTGTATGAAAAAGTTATTCACAAAATTCTTGCCGTGAAGTTTCACTATAGTAGACTAGTACATATTTTCACAGACTGTAACAGTATCCCAAGAGATTGTGCATTGTGTGTCATATATTTGTAAACTAATATATCAGGATAGAATAGCTCTAAACAGATTCAAGACACTCCATACCATGAGCCATTTTTAGACAAGAGAACTGTAGAACAAGAATCGCTGATGCATTAAGTGAGAGATGCTGTGGGGGGACTGAGTTCCCCACTTTAACTTAGACTTTTGTAAGTTTATACAAACTACTTTGAAGTCAAGTTAGGGTTTTTTTATCAGTCAGCTGATTTTGTACTTCTTCCATCTCGAATGATATTCCTTGAGGTTTCAGGATTGCAGCCAGATAATGTTGACTTCTTGCCACAATATTTTGGCTGGCAACCATTCAGCCATCTTCAGGTGAGTGTCTGCCACTGGAGATTGCCAGTTCATGGTGTCGGCTTTATAGCAAAAATTGGCATGGAGACGTACGAACATTGGCGGCTATCACAGGAGCATCCGCTATCAAAATCCGCACCCTCTGCAAATAATGTTCCATACTTGACACGCAGGGGCATGTGTAAAGCTGAAACTACATGTCTGCCCTCTGTTGGAATGCACACTTGTGGCACTAAAAACAAATATCAGAAGTTGCCATATGTGTCATTATGAATAAAATGTTTCTCTCAGAAGGAATTAAAAAGATCAACAGGTCCCAAACCTTGTCCAGTTGAAAGCACCATCACAATCTATAAGATCTTGTGCCAGATGGATTTCCACAGATTATTTAATTACTGGAATCCAAAAGAATCTCACCTGGGCCAAGATTTTTGTGGCAGAATTATCCATAGAGTATGCTGTGGTAATACCATGTTCAGCTACAGCCAACTCACTGGGCTGCAAAAGGCAATTGTGGCACTAATGTTCAACACATCTTTCATATATTGTGCATATTGTATGACATGCGTAAACTTTGCCACACTGACAAGGAATTTTGTAAATGCCAGCCTCCCGCAGTAGTATGACTTGTAGTTTCACCTTTACACATGGATCTGTGTGCCAGAGGGCTTAAATTTCAATAGAGGACACTCTTGTGACATCTGCTAATGTGCATGTGTCCCCACACCAATTTTTGCTGTAAAGCTGACACCATGAACTAACAATCTCCTGTGGTGGACATTCACCTGAAGATGGCTGAACAGTTGCCAGCTGAAATATTGTGGCTAGAAGTCAGCAGCTGGAATCCCAAAACATCATAGAATGTTCAGTATGCTGGGAAAACTTCAAGAACCACATCTCTAATTATGTTACCATAATACCGTTGATTACATCTAACAAACATTTTGTCTATTTTAGACTCTAATGCTTTTCAAAATTATTTAGTCCAATATTTTTTTTTACCACAGAGCACTTGCAACTATCAGTAATATTTTTACCAAATCACAGCGTAGTGTGTCTGGTGCACTTCAACTGAGTGAAGAGCACCTGTTCAGTTCTGAATATCTGAAAATTGTCTAAGGGTCAAAACTGGTCATGGATAAATTTTGGTGCAACTACTGCTGAGTTTCAATAGAAGGAAATTTTTTAATACTTGCAGCTATGATTCTGCTTCTTCTTTATTGTAATTTATGTGATACTTATACCAAATTACCCTTAAATTATTAAATGATTTTAAGATTGTAATCATTTCGTTATGGAAGGGCTATACAAGAAACTCTGGTAGTGACTGTATAATTGTGAAAAACTATTCACTTCAGTATATATACTGTCATCTCATAAATCTGACCCAATACATTTTCTCTAAAAACACAAATATCCCTTTTAACATGTCTGGTGCAGTTAACTTCATTTTTTGAAACAGAGGTTGTCAATATTGTGTTGAGGTAAGTTCATGGACAGCAATGAAACAGTTACAAGAATTCGCAATAACTCTGACTGACTGATGAAAATAAATTTCCTTACAGTTTACTGTCAAAACTTTTACATATAAATTGTGAGACTAAAAGCTATGAGAGCACCAAATTAATTACAGTGAAAATTTTTTATCCTACCACATGTTCTGGAATATCTTTGTAACAATAACAAAAAACTAATATGTTTCTTTAAAAAATAACAAATATGGAAAGAAAGAGAAAAGTCTATCAGTTACAGATTAGCTAGTATGATATTCCAATCTTATTTCTTTTTGACCTGTGTAAATAGACACTGCTATGTGTATAGTATACCATTGCATGCTTATGTTGCAATTTTTTAATACGAAAACCAATGAGGCTGAAAGGGAGAACTGTTAATTCAGTGGTGAAAAAGATGCAGGGTGAATGTTTAATTATGGGAATATGTGATTTCATAGCCAGCGAATTGAAAGATCCAGTTTTACACAAAGTAGGAGGAAGTATTCAACACATATCTCAACAAGACAATAATTACCGGAACACCAGAAAGGCTCAAGAAGTTACAGAAAATGCTCCAGTTGAAGAATTTCAGCAAGAATTGCCTGACACGGTAGAAGGAACAGGTGAATAACATACAATTTCTTTGTTAAAATTTAGGTGTGCTTCTTACTATGTTTGGCAATGGATATTCGACAGCATTTTGAATTGTGGATGGTTACATGGACATAATATAGGGAACAGCATCCATAATATAGAACTTAAAATTGTTATTAATAGAGATTTAGATTTGTGTTATACATTTTCTCTTGAAAGCATTTAGTAGACCATAGATTTTAAAGTATTTTGCTTTTATAAGATATTTTCATTTGATCATGTATGAACTGTGAACCATGATTAAAATTAAATTACAACATTCGTCAGCTTAATGGCATTTATGTTTTTAGAGTGTTCTTCCTCTTGCATGTTTTGAGTGGTCTAAGTAATAATCTATGATGGGACTGGTATGAAAAACACTTAGATATATTGTACATCATCTTCTTATTTCCTCAAAATTAAGACTTATTGTGCACTGTTAACATATTTTTCTCCATTTGTTTTTAGGTGATATATCTTCTGATGAAAATGTGGATATAATAAGGCAGACTTCAGCTCAGAAAATGAGAGGTAAATAAAATTTTCACATATGTTTCATTCATTTAGATGAACATAGAGGCAGGAAAATCAAAAACTAGTTACTACAAAGTTTTATTTTCACCAAAGTGTGGGTAATAGATAGACATTGCTTCAAAATTTTAACAAGTAATCCATTATCAGCAGTCAAATTCCCCCCTTTTTTATTTTCTAACTAGTGACTATATGAGTACATTTAATGAAAAATGGCACTCACTTTTAATGAGAACCTTACATGGTTGGTAGAGCTGTATACTATGTTAAAACATTTGATCACTGGTGATTCATTTCAAACTTCCAAGGAAAGTATCACGTCAATATACTTATACAAAACTTTAATGGACCACATTGTGTACTGGTAAATTTACTTCAATAATTGATGCAAATCAGAACAGTTTACTAACCACTATTCTGGCACACCAGTAAGTCTCTTTTGCTTTTTGAGTGCTTTTCCTTTGCTTTTGAGTTGAGAGGGTCTATTTTATGGCTCTGCTTTAAATGAGTATACACAACAAAAATACGTAACTACACTTAAGACTGTTTACACATAAATGATACATACAAATTGTCTGGTTATTATTACCAAATGTGGTGATGTAGCAGTTAGTGCACTGGACTCACATTTGGGAAAACAGTGCTTCACATCCTCATCCTGACATCAAGATTTATATTTTCTGTGATTTCCCTAAATTGCTCCAGGCAAATGCTGAGTGGTACTTTTGAAAATGGTGTGGCCTATGTCCTCTCCATCCTTTTATAATTAGAGCTTGTGCTCCATCTCTAATGACTGCACTGTCAATAAAATGTTAAACTCTAATCTTCCTTCAGTCCTTTCTTTGGTGTCTGTTGTTAAGACAGTGTAGCATTAAAATTGGTATTCAGTCACAGAAACTGCCTTCAAAGTTAATGGTACCAGTTGCTTTACTGGATAATAACAAGTAGAGATGTTCCAGTATGGCAGAAACCACTAAATCAACTACATATCCAATAAAATCTTCTCAGTTTACAAGCTTTTGACAACTGTCTCCACCATTGTCATCAGGAGTTTATATGGATGTAATGGCAACATCTGGAATTTTCCAGAGAGGGCTGGAATGGTGCATGGCAAGTTTGGCAGCACCTAGTGGATCCATCCCGCTGCAGGCCTGAGTGACGTCACTTGGCGTGAGTGACCAGTGCCACATTTGAAACTACCTCTCTCATGTCCCTACAACTGTCAAGCCTATGTCTTTGCAAAGATGTAGGCTTGATGCTTGTAGGTAAGTGGGAGGGGCAGTTTCAAATGTGGCATCAGCTGCTCATATCATGTGATGTCACTCGATCCCATGGCAGGATGGAACCACTAGGATCTGTTAAGTTTGTTTTATGTCCATGCACCACTCTAGCCCTCTCTGGAAGGTTCCATATGCTGTCATTACATCTAAATAAGCAGACCAACCCTGCCAGCCCCTGCAGTCAGTGATTTCCACTCCTGATGACGATGATGGAGACACCTGTGGAAAGCTTGAGTGTTTCATTCAAAATGACGTGGCTTATAAACCAAGAAGATTTTATTGAAGCACACCACCATGAAAAACTCAGAGGACACAACTCCATATTCATCCTAATTCATCACAATAATAATATTGTGATTGCTTCTCAGATTTGGTTATTGATAACTTGATACCAGTGTCTGAGTTTAATTTGTACAGCACTGAAGATTGATTCTGCTATCAATAAAACATAAATATTATGGCCAATGCTGACCTTCCTTTTAATTAGGATATGTTGTGTCTTTTTAAAATTAATGGTAAGACTATTTGCAGATACTTACCATTTCTTCTGTTGCTGTATGTATGCTCGGATTGATTACAATGTTAGTGCCATGTGCAAAAAGCTTCCTGCTTCTTGTATATTAGATGAAAGATCATTTACATATATAAGAGACAATAGCAGACATAAGCCTGAGCATTGGGGAACCCCATATGTCATTTCTCTCCAATCAGAATAATGTCCCTTTAGTGCATTTGATGAATTAGTAAGTACAACTTTGGTATATTCTTTTGGTTAGGTATGATATCATCCATTGGTTGGTTTTTCCATCAATCCCATAAACCTTCTGTTTGTCTAGTAGAATACTGTAATCCAAACAGTCAAATTCCTTAAATAGATCACAGAAAATACCAACCAGTGCTATTTTGTTGTTTAATGCTTCTAAAGTTTGGTGAGTGAACATGTAAATGGCATTCTCAGTAGAGCAATTCTAATGAAAACCAAACTGTGGTTTTCTGAGGATATTGTAGTTGCTCAGGTGAGATACTGTTCTGGAATACATCCTCTTCTCAAAAATTTTGGAACATGATGTCAACAGTGAAACAAGTCAGTTATTATTGAGATCTCTTCTATCACCTTTCTTAAACAGGGATTTAACAGTGGCATATTTCAGTTTCTCTGGACAAATTCCTTGAGTTACTGATGCATTACATATTTTATATAAGACAGTGATTCATCTGAGTAAAACGACACCAATAATAGACATATGTATTTAGTATTGTTTCACATTTATAAGTAGGTATTATTCCACTGAAGCTTATGTTCTTCCAAAGTTACATTTTGATCCTTTCAGATGTATTCATCTGTCATGAACTCAAATCTATTGTATAGATTCCAACAGAGTAAGCATTGCTATTCCCAATTACCTTATATTTATTTAAAATTTACTTAAAATTAATTATATCTTGTAATCTCAATGTTGCTTCTCCTCCATGTTCCAGCCATTGAGTCTGGCTTGTTACTATGATTCAAAATGTTTACATGACTTGTGTGTCAACATTCACTATGTGACCTGATGTTATAAGTTTGCTTCATTTCCTTTACATATGTGTGTGTGTGTGTGTGTGTGTGTGTGTGTGTGTGTGTGTGTGTGTGTGTGTGTCATGGTCATGATACCATATTTGTTCCTGTTTACCAGATTTACAATCACCATCCAATCTACCTACAGTGTTGAGGTATCAATGGCACAAATAATATTAGTTTTTTCATGCAATTTTGTAATTAATTCATTTATCTGTCTATTTTTCCTAAGTCTAACTAATAGGCATTCCAAAAGAATTATTTTCTCTCACTGGCATGCAATCAATGCTTCAAGTTCATGAGAATATTTTTCATTAAGAGTTTGGCTAGATCCAATGTAACTTAATGAATTACAATTGAAAATATGTCTTGCACCATGTAGTTATGTTGGCAATGCAGATTCCATACTACTTACTAAATATATGTCACATTCACTTAACCCTCAATGTATAACTTATGTGAAAATGCATCTAAAGAAGTATTTGTCTTGAAGAAAAGTGTGCTAGATTTGCTTACCTGTTTTTGCTTTTTCATTTGGGTGCAACCTCTTTTTCATGTCATTGCTGTGAGGTCACAAACAAAGTCATTTCAATTGAAACAAGATAGCTTTGATGATGTAGGAATAAAACTTCCTACATTTAGTCTTCATTAGTTTCAAGAGCTGCCTGTGGACTGCAGTATCTTGAGAATCAGTCTGTTTCCTTGTGTATTTTCTGAGTTGTCTAGTATCACTGAACTAACTTCATTTTCCAATACCCACCTCTAGAATAATACTATGTCCCAATGACAGTAAATTCAGTCTCAGCAACTGTAGAGAAGTATTTGTGTAAGTTTATGACTTTTTTATGTGCAAAATGTAGACCAGTAACACATTAGACAAACAAATGAGAAGATTTGTATCATAACCAAACATACTTGAAAGATTCGTGCTCATGTTTGCAATAGGATGTCCAGATTGAGCGTAGTTGTTGGCAGTTTTACTCACATATATAATTGTCATTCCGTTTCTGTCCTTTCTGCTTCAGGTGTGTAATGTAAGAAATATAACTTAACAGATTAGCCCCAGTTACACAGCACTTTTTCCCCTCAAAACTTCTGTTAAGTCTTTAGGAACAATGAAAACGATACAAAAATCTAAGTGCCAAATCCAAAATAAGCAAGTTCTCCTGAAATAATACTAGTGAAAAGAAAGAGTGATAAGTACCTTCTCACTATTTGGTATTCATAGGTAGAATTTTTCCACAAGTATAAAATGAGATTGTTTCTACATATGTTTTGGGGCTTGCATTCCCCTGTTGTACCATATGTTACCATACTTTCCATAGCTCCATCTCTTTCAGTTAAAAACTGTCACTGAGTCATGTGAGAACTTAAGCCTAGTTCTTGTGAAAAAGCTAATTATAATTACTTTGCATGCTATATACTGAACACATTGTGTTTTGTCAATGTTAACAGATCACCTGTTTTTCTGTGAAACACATACTGTACTAACTGTATCTTCTATGCAGTGTAGTAATTTTTCCCACTGATGTAACAAAAAAAGGAAACTTTTGATTTTTTTGCCATAGCATATAGTGGTTCATTGATATGCATGAGAGAAAAATAAGACAGCTACTTAATTCTGAGAAGAATATTGTGTAGATATACTGGGGTATACAATGAGGTATCTCTGTTACAGCCTAAAAGATACCTACTGAGTAGAGGCTTTTAATTAATCCAAAATAGGATCTGACAGTGATTTAATTATTTAATTATACTGATGCTGTTTTAGGGAATTAATAGCATGATTTAATTTGTCAGTATATAAGTGCCAGACCACAAATACAAAAGTGTGGGATTCAATCTCAGTCAGTCACATGATTTTTTCCTATCACTTATTGCTTCTTCTATCTCTGGCAATAATTTGATAATGTGCGTAATGCCAAGTTGCACTTTGGTTCAGAGTCCACATTCACAGTAAGTCCTGCTCACATTAAAGGCATTTTCAACAGATTTTTAGTTAGTTATTGCCTTAGCCATCCGCAAGGGGAGGCGAGAGGGTGCATTTGCCTTCCCTCGAATCTCAGTACAGGATTCTAACACAGGCTGTTCATAGGAAAATATGCCTATTATTTGACATGGTGGTGATTTTGGCATTGTCTTGCATTCAAGGTGGCAATAAATATTTGCAGATCATGCAGATCATTGCCAAAATAGTCCCCAAACTGTTCTGCGCCTTCCACATACAGTATTTGTTGGGATGTAGAAAGATACCATTCCAACATGCTGGTGTGCAAATTCCAGCTCCTATTCCCAGAATAAAGTTAACATGGCTGCAGTATACATACCCAGCATTCATCCTCAATTCCCACAAAGATGACCCCTTCTCCTACTGCACAACTTAATCACAAGTTTTTTACCATTCGCCTGTGGTTAAGGAAGACCCACTGTGACATACTGATACCACATTCATTTATAAAATCATAGTGCACTTGTAGCACACTCTGAACATCATGGTCTTTCCATCTGTTGCTGTGTTCATTTTCACCTCATCTATGGACCAAAATGCATCAATTGGAGAGGGAAAATACCATTTTCTCCACTACAAGAGAGGGGCAAAAGTGAGAAAAGTTAAAATAAAAAAGATCTCCAATATAAGAAATGGGACCTTGTCAACTTCCATATGGGTGGAACACAGCATAATAGATAGTCATACTTCTACCAAATCAATAGTCCAGTTGTTATTTAGCACAATGTGTCAACCTGGGGGACAAAAGTCATCTTGGTTGAATCCTAGGCTGTTAAGGGTTGATTGTACTAGTGAATTTATGACTGTTTTGGGAGATTTCTCATATTAACCTTGTTGAATGCTGGCCTGGGTAACACTTTACCCAAACAACCAGCTTTAAAAACGTTTTATTGAACATTAATTATACCAGTCAACTTCAAAAATTGTAAGGCATGAAAACAATTCAATAAATGCATTAATATGATGAGCTGTGAAGTTTTGTAAGCAAAGGTTCCTCAATTTAATAAGCATTTTTAATTTTTATTTCCTCTTGCTTAACTTTTAGGTATATTAATCATAGGCAGTCTTGCTGGTTATTTTTCTTAATAGTCAACTGGAATTTCTCAAGTTTTCCAATATAAAAAAATGGTGATTTTCAAATATTTCCCCTTCTTGAATAAATTTCTGTGGACACCCATGCTTACTACCAGTCATGACAATTTATGCATTTCCTCTTAAGTGGTCGTATGTTAAGAGATGAACTTCTCCTTCACATAAGATACTTCGGTACATATTTGTGCTGAAATTATTGCTTTTCTTGTTTTTCACACTTTGTTTTGTGTGTTCTTTATGAGGTGTCTGTAATTTTTTTTTCAGTAATTTTTTTTATTTTATGGGGTTTTACAGTCTCTTGTATTATGTCTTTTGATGATATAAAGTCTTATGCATTATGTATACTCTGACTACTAAATAAGTAACGTACATATAATTTGTATGGAATAATTTATATTCTTTTCTTACAGCTCTAAATATCATTGTGGATTAGAAACTTACTTTTTTTATTTTACTCATATGTACTAGTCATTTTTTATCACTTCATCTGCACCTATATTCCACAAGACACAGAGACAATGTACACATCTATAATTTTTTGCGTTTCCTGTGCTATTCTTGAATGGTGAGCAGGAAAAATGATTGTCAGTGAGTATCTCCACGAGTTCAAATTTCTCAAGATTTTCCTCTTGTGGACATTTTGCAAGATATATGTGCAGAAAATAGTTATGTTCCCTGACTCTTTTTGCATGATCCACAACAGCTCCCTTGTAAGTTTGCCCCTGAAGTTTGATGAGCTGCACTTGCTGCAGTAATGTGATGATATGTGGCTTTGTTTCTGTGATTCTTCTCTAAGTTATCCATTAAATCGACTTGATAAAGAGCCCCAGACTGATGAACAACACTTTAGATTGGACCAAACAACAGTTTTCTTAGCTCTCTCTTTCACAGAGGAATTACCTTTCTGTAGACTGTCCCAATGAATCGCAATCTGTCATCTGCACTTCCTACAAGAAGTATTTCACTGTAACAAAACAAAGCTTTAAATGAATTCTAGCCTGCATTGCTTGGTGGAAACAATCCAAAAGCATACAGTAGGAGATGATTATGCCAGAGAATTTACGATGAACTGTGAAATTCACAGCCGCAATTCAAGAGGGCTAATTAATTTCCACATAGCTTATGTGTCTCTATTTAGGGTTTAGAAACAACTTTTGTAGTCCAGTGCATTTGTTTTTAACATATTACTGACAAACATGAGGCACAATAATTAAGGCCTAAGATTCAGAATTATGAGGAATGGTGTTCAAAAGTAACTTATCTGTGGTTTTCCAAAACTGATTAAGGCAAATCCTGGAATGGTTTCTGGGAAAAGGATGCATCTACTTTCCTTTCCTATTCTGTCCAATCTGAGCTTGTGCTCCATGTATAATGATTTTCCAGTCAATGAGACAAACACAAATCTCCCTTTCTTCAATAAAAAAAAATATTTGCAGTCTTATTTGCCTTATATGTGCACCTTCTGTAGCACACTTTCAGTAATAGACTTTTTGTGTTTGTTTGTAATCAAAAATCTATAAATTCATGATTTCATAATTCTTTAACTTTCACACACTTTTCATGTATGTCTCTTTAACTGATTGTAGCCAATTCATCATCAAGGAATTTTTCCTCATTACAGACTGTAAAACTGCTTTCAGTTCAGCTGTAGACTTACAATACAGAAAATGAACCTTCAAGTGTGCAGAAGGTGTTAATTATTATAACAAAAACAAGGGTCATTTTATTTGCACTACATTTATATTTTGTCATACTTCCTCACACACACACACACACACACACACACACACACACACAGAGAGAGAGAGAGAGAGAGAGAGAGAGAGAGAGAGAGAGATTTGGATTATTTTAAATCAAAAATAATACATGAATATTATGAAGAAAAACACTGCTTTTTTAAAAGAAAAGTTATACTTAGACCATTGGTATTAACTACAGTTATCAGTTAATAAGTGCTGTTTTGTAGTTCTTCAATTTCCAATGCAGTAGTGAAATATATCATTAGGCATATGTTTTTCTCCACACGGTGTTTGATGATTAAAAGTATGAACTAGTTTCGGTCTAATTGTGTAAGAGTAGCAAATGATCGTAGCTATCTCCAGGAATGCTGACAATATTTTTCTTCAAAAGAGCTGAATATTGAGACATGACAAGTAAAACAATTGGATAAAGGTTTAGACTGTTGGTTGAGTTTATGTACCATACAGCTGACCAAGAGATTGTGAAAATTGTGAAATGTCCATTATTTCTTTTCCTTTTTCGCTAATATTATGAAGATTTTAAAAAATAAAAACTTTAACATAGATAAAATGTTGTTTGATCCAGAATAACCTTCATTGGAAATATTCAACTTAAAGCTCAAAACAATTTTGAGATGTGTTAAGAATAAAGGTAGTGAAAGTGAAAAAGCTTTGTTTTCCGTCTTGGAATCCCACCTCGTTTTGTGCTTCATTAGTGTGAAGAATATTGTAGTAAAATATGAGTGGAAAGAGAAGATCCTATGTCTTGAACAGTCCAGCTACATAAACTGATTGAATTTGATTAATTATTGTGTGATCATTAAACATCTTTCTTTTACAATAAAGAGCTGGAGCCCTCAAAAATAATTTTTTATGCTCTGGTATTGATGAATGACTTCTTGGAAATTTGAGAAAATACTACAGAGCTGGTAGTAATAGTTATGTGTGGTTGGTTAAAGCTAGTTGTCAACATATGAGAAATTGTTTATTACTTTAATGACTTCATCAGAATGTAAAAGTAAGTTAAATCCTTAAGAAATATTGTTCATTTAAATGTGCACCTCAACATATTTCTTTTAACCTTCATAAGTTCCAAATTATGTAGCTGTGTACTGGGTCCATTTCATGCTGTTAATAATCTGTCAGGATTCACAACCTGGAACAATACCCATATCCAAAAATGCTTCCTGATTTTAAGATGTGGTATCAGTATAAAGTGAAGTAACATTTGCGAGAAAGATTAGTTTTGATCCTGGATCTATGAAAAAGTAAAAGTTCATTGTAATTCATCTCAGTTCAAACCAGTTTTTTTCAATATTTTAGAAGCTATATGTTATTAAAAAGTATAAGAGTAATGGAAATTTGTGGATGGAGTACTGCATAAACAAAGGAAAGGCAACCACTCAACCTATAGCAAGTCAATGCATGGAGCACAGAAACACATGATTCACACAGGCTTTGGAGCACTAGCTCTTGTTCTAACAACAGTACACACACAAGCACACAGACACTGAAACACACACATCTGTGGCTTCCACAAGAGTCTTGCCATGGACGCTGGAGTGTACGTTTGAGTGTCTGTGTGGTCGTGTGCCTGAATGTGTGTAGTGCTGCTAGGAAAAGAACTAGTGCTTGGTGTTTCTGTGTTCCGTGCATGGACCTGTTGGAAGTGAGTAGTTGCCTTTCCTTAATTTTACATGTTACTAAAAAGTGTGTTTTCTACTTGGAAGTTATGAAATTCTTCGTTTTTATTTATTGTAACAGGCAAAGCATTAAAAAGTATTTTGGGTAGGTAAAGTACACTTTTTTGCTAAAAGTGTTTTGTGTATGTGTGTCTCTCTGAAAGTCATCTTTGTTTCTTGTTCCGTAGTTATTAACCTGTTTGTTCAATGTTGAAAACTTTTGGTACGATTTCAGAAAGTGTGTGCATTCGCTCGCCCACACACACACACGCACGCACGCACGCACGCACACACACACACACACACACACACACACACACACACAGTCTTACACATATAAGCCCTGAAGTGTCATTATATTAAATTAGTCATCATATAAATTATTTAAAGATGTGCCTGCAGAAATTTTTCATGGGAAGGAGGGTATGGGTAACACTGTAAAATTGCCATTTTTTATATAAATGAGTTGGTCAGTTTTCAGACATGTGCTACAGGAACATAATATTATAGGTGACACAAAAAACCTACTATACCCCAGAGAACTGTAGATTATCTTCTCAGAGTCTATTATTCCAAACTTTAGAAAAACATTTGACATGGTGCCCCACTGCAGGCTACTAACAAAGTTATGAGCATATGGAATAGGTTCCCAGATGTGTGAGTGGCTCAAAGTCTTCTTAAGTAGCACAACCCAGTACATTGTCCACATTGGCAAGTGTTTATCAGAGACAAGGATATTGTCAGGACTGCTTGAGGGAAATGTGATAGGAACACTGTTATTATCTATATAGGTAAATGATGTGGTGTAGATGATGAGCAGCAATCTGCATCTTTTTGCTGATGATTCTGTGGTATATGGGAAAGTGTCATCATTGACTGACTCTAGGAGTATTTAGACAAAATTTTTAGTTGGTATGAAGAATGGCAGCTAGGTATAAATGTACCTAAATATAAGTTAGTACAGATGAGCATTTAAAACAAACTCGTGGTATTCAAATATAGCATTATTAGTCTGCTGCTTGACACAATTAAATTGTTTAAATATCCGGGTGCAGTGGCAGCTGGTGCTCATTTACATTGGTGGGGCCTAGATAAAAAGTCAATAAGTTTTATAACAGAATTCCTCTGAATTGTTTGTTACATAACCTTCATTTATGTCATACTGCTTAAAACAGTAGACAAATAGTAAATATGGTAATTATACAGTATTAAATATAGGCCTAATCCACAAATTACTGAGCTAATAATAAAGTACATACAGAACTGAACCCAATTTTTGTGTGTTTCATGTTTGTAATACTGTAGTTGGTTGATGTGCACCTAACTGCTTGATTTCTAGCTTCTCTTCCATACTTATAAATTAAATGGCATTTGTAAAAAACAATCTACCTTATTAATTTTAAAATCATTGTAAGAATATTCTAGTTTCAATCACAGAACTCCAGAATATGGAACAGTACTGTGATGGACCTGTTTGATGTTTGCAACATTTCCCATTGATGAATGATAATGGGGGGAATGCAGGACTGAACATGTGAGACTTGGGTTATGTGTCAACAGAGCACTTAATTCATACAGCAGCTACCTACAGATAGCTCATATTCAGCAATGTAGATTTTACTGGTACTTTTCCACTGGCTTGTAGGATCTCAAAGATTGTCCACAGGGTCTTGAAGCAAATAATACGCTGTTTGACCAAAGACTTCCTATTCATACCGATTTCTGCCAACTGATGACTGGAGTTGATCTGTTTAAGCTAGACTGCTTCAAGGATAGAATATTAAGAGAATGGGAAATAGATCTCATGTATAACACACCATTTCATCTCATTTAAATTACCTGCCAGGAAAGCATTAAATGAGAGCTACATATGTCATTTTGAAAAATATGTAGCCAAAAAATATGTGCCAAATATAACAGAACTATCGATACAGCAGAGCGGGTTAATGAAGTAGCTGCCTTCAAATTTCAGTAGCAAGAGCTGATGAAGAACAATGACACAGATTTCCACATTGATATTTTGAATTTGTTTTTGATGTATGGATTATGAGATGCTTATCCATGCATTAAAATAGCTTTGAGGATGTTTATGACAATTTCAGTACAGTTTTGGCAAATTAAATGTGATGATAAACTACTTACAGTAGAGTTTATGTTGTTCTCTATATACATAAATGATTTGGCAACAGGGTTGGCAGCAGTCTGTGGTTGTTTGCTGATGTTACTGTGGTGGAAGGTAAGGTGTCAAAGTTGAGTGACTAGAAAGATCCAAGACTGCTTAGACAAAATTTGTAGTTGGTGTGATAAATGGCAGCTAGCTCTAAATGTGGAAAAATCTAAGTTAATGTGATTGAGTAGGAAGAACAAACCTTTAATGTTTAGTTACAGTATTACTAATTTCCTGCTTGACACAATCAAGTCATTTAAATATGTCTATGTAATGTTGCAAAGCGATATGAAATGGAATGAGAATGTGAGAACTGTGGTATTAAAGGCAAATGGTCAACTTCGGTTTATTGGGAGAATTTTAGGAAAGAATGGTTTACCTGTAAAGGAGACTGCATATAGGACACTGGTGTGACCTATTCTTGAGTACTGATGAAGTGTTTGGGATCCATACTGGGTCAAATTGAAGGAAGACATTGGAGCAATTCAGAGGTGGGCAGCTAGATTTGTTATCAGTAGGTTTGAACAACATGGAAGTATTACGGAGGTGCTTCAGGAATTCAAATGGGTATCCCTGAAGGGAATACAGTGTTCTTTTTGAGAAACGCTATTGAGAAAAATTGCAGAGCCAGCATTTGAAGCTGACTGCTGAACAATTCCATTGCTGCCAACATACATTGCACATAAGGATCACAAAGATAAGATTCGAGACATTAGGGCTCATATGGAGGCATATAGAAGTCTTTTTTTCCTCGCTCTATTTGCAAGTGGAATTGGAAAGGAATTGACTCATCGTGGTACATTGTACTCTCTGCCTTGCACTGTATGGTAGCATACAGAGTATCTATGTAGATGAGGATGTATATCTAGAGACAGACTGTCAAGTTCAGCTTTTTTGTTGATGGAATATAACACTGTCCTTAAATTTGACTTCAGTGACATATCAGTGCATTTGCTGTGCTCAAAGTGAGGAAATGGACAGTAAAATTACAGTAAGAACACAATTCCTGGAAATGAAGGTGTTCTCAACAGTTAAATATAGCCCTTTTTGTGTTTTTTTTAGTTCCTGTTAATGACTCATATGTTGTTAACAGTTTCGTTCTTCATTGTACATCATGATAAAATCATTGTACAGTAGCTGCTGCAAACAATAAACATAGATTTTGTTTTACTTTCAATCCTTTAGGAAATGTTGTAAAATTTGTAGTTTATATCTACAGTGGTACATACAATTTGTTGTGTGTATAATTTTTCATCCATATAGCTCATTCAAATAACATTTTTCAATAACACTTCATTTTTATGAAACCTACATTACAAATTATGAAATTTCCTATATCTGTGTGGAAAAAAGTTTTTCTGGGGCGGGGAGGAGGGGGGGGGCAGCTTAGGCAGTTCTGCAAGGGGCATAGCATCTCCTTAATACGACTCTGGCTATGGGTCCAAGCCAGCAGCCCTGAACATTGTGCAGATGAGCAGCCATGAGGGCAAGGAAGGGAGAGACAGCAGGGTTCACTGGTGGACAGGGGAGGGGGGTTGTATGTGTGAAATACTCCAATCAATGGGTCCACCCAAGCTGGCCTTTTGCTATGATATGGCGATGGCTGAAGTAGAGTATTGGAAATGGCTTTGTCACTTTTAAGTTTGAAAATACGTTTTGCTGTACCTTTGTTCCCGCAGAAGATCACACCATATCTAAACAAGCTGTTCATATATGCATAATAGGCTCACAACAAAGCTCAGTGCTACAACTGTCCCGTAGCATTCTTAGTACACATCGTCATTTACATAGCTGTTTTATTCAAAAATTCTAGATGATTTTCTCATCTCAAGTGTTCATCCATCCAATTGCCAAAAAATTTGGCATGGGCAACTTGTGTAATATTGCAATTCTCTAACTGAAATCTCATGATGCTTGTAACTTAAACTCTGTTATTACTGAAATTCATCTATACCATTTTTACTTATTTACATCCAACGTATTATCTCCAAACCACTCTCTGGCCTCATTTACTGTCATAGAGACTTTCTGCTGAATGTCATCCTTAGTGCGTCCTTCCATAAAAATAATGTTGTCATTGGCAAATAAAAATGCATTTGCTCTCATCAAGTGGCTTGATAAATCACTGATATATACGAGGAATAAAAGAGGACTTAACTCAGAACCCTGGGCACTCCCATATCTAAATTTTTGTACTTGGAAGGTATTCCGTGTCTTTGTATTCTCTGTTTCTAGGAGTGATAGGAGTAGAACAAATTGTAGGTTAATCCCCAGACCATATTTCAATGTATTTTCATAAGCAGTAAGTTACCGTATGCCTTATTAGATCAAATACCTTGTATAAATATAAGAATTTGTATCCGACACAGTTAGGACCACTCTCATGAAATGAAAGACTGCTGGTTCTGTTGATCTGTTCTTCCTAAACCCATTCTGATAATTAGTGATTATTTTATTTTTGTTCATAAAATCAGCTCATCTTTCATACATTGCTCTTTTGATTACTTTATAATAAAATGTGTCAGTAGTGACATAGCAGAATATCAGTAGAACTGCATTGAATCCCTCTGAGAAATGTAGAAACAGCCCTTTTAACAAAAACTTTCTAACACTTTTTTATCTATGTGAATTTCTTTACTGTAGAAACCATTAAAAATATTATAGTTTTGCAGCAAGTTGCTTGCTGTTGGACAACATTTTCTCTGTAAAAGAAATCCAGAATTGAAGACTACTTAGTTAAATTACCTACCTAACAATACATTCTTATAACTTCTATCATGCAGTGATATAATTTTGTTTTCATGCAGTGATACAATTTTGTCAGGTCATTAATCAGCTAAATTCATTTGTTATACATTGTAGCTTTTCTGAAATCAGTTTTGCAGTTTTATACATTTGAAACCATTGTGCTGATTTATTCTGTGAAATATATCCAGTATTTCAGAAGTATCTTCTACATAATACTTTTTTTCTGTATAAAATTTTAATGTATCCTGAGAGTTTAAGAGTCACTAATGTTTTGTTTATTATTTTATGCGTTATATTAAAGTTATGAAGAGAATCTCTAAAATTTTAAAACATAATGTACCTATTAGAAATTTTTGCAAGAAATGTCATTTTAATTTTCTTTTACTCTTTCCATGAATTTTTCAGGTGGAATGAATTGACAAAACTTAGACATCTGTAATCAAGACATGAGGGATGTGATTTAAAGAAACCATGAGACAGACCTAAATGATATATTTTTTATCTGAGGCACCATTTCAAATGAAGTGACAGGGAAAGTTAATACTCATAGCGCACCAAGGACTAATGAATACCAAGAGCCCTCTGGTTTAGTGAAACAACTTGTGGGCAGACATTGTTGACAAATTCTCAAGTCAAAGAGCAATATTATATAAAAGCTGACTATAATGAATATATCATGTACATTTCATATATTCTGGAATCTCTCCACTATAAATCATAATCAACTTCACCAGCTAAAAGATTGGGACTTAATACTGTGAATAATGAGTCAACATGTTACTTAAATTCAGTTGAATAGTGTTCTACACACTACACATATGCCAGTTAATTTATTCATTTCATTCATGTATACATATTCCTAAATGTGATTTCAGACTGCAAATATCAGTACTGGTGCAAAAGTAGTTACAGACTTTTGTGTAATTCTCCGGCATAAAACAACTAGGAAACAGCTTAGAGAAGTGTGAAACAACACATTTTTGATCAAGTTATAATCAAGGAATGTGCAGGACCCTTGCATGGAGTAATAATATATGTGATGGATGACATTTGCACCCCAGATTAGAAATAAATGGAATTACTGTGTGTATGTATTTTGAATAGAAACCACACATTTCATGCACATTCAGTGAATAAAGGCCATAGAATTCCCATAGATTAAATAAATGAAGGTGTGCTGTTCAGAATATTTGCACCATAACCTAGCATCTGGATGCAACATACCTGTTTCATTTATTAACAGATAATGATTTTTTGGCTATTTCAGAACAAAGTAGTGAAAATGTATTTCAGTTCACTTATGGAATATTTATTTGCTCTGGTCTGGGCATCATTAGCAGTCCTACAATACTTCAATAATGGTTTTGGAAAACTGCAGAAAAAATCATAATTATACCATAAAAACATATAAAACAAGTATTGGGTCTTCTACCCAGATGCTGCTCTGTCACTGCCATTGTAAGCTTAATGCTACACTGTGGGGATTTGATTGAACATAAATACACACTTTAAAGGCAATTTGCACCTCCTAGGTGTAATTCAGACAGGTCAGAGATAGTAAACTGTGATTACTTTTTACAACAGTTGTGTATAACTACAATTTAATAGTACCCAAAGTTCAAAAAATGTCTTGGATTTTTAATACTTAAGATGGGTCTGATTATACACAGTCCATATAATCTTTCTCATTTGTTGTGTACTTAAGTGCTCCTCATTGTCTTTCTGATTAAAACTCTACTCTTGACTCACATTAGCAAACCATTACTGCCCATGTCATCAATCTGCCATGTCCACAGTTTTCCCGATATATTAGTATCTGTCAGTTTTTCTTCTGCTGTATTTACAGAGTCAAATTGAAAAAAAACTGTGATATTTATTTACTTTCCAGAATGTGTATTCAATGTAGCTGTGCAGTATTGTGTTTTATTGGCAGTTTTTGTACTGTTATCAAGATTTGACCATATAAGTCATTGTTTCAGTTTTAATGAGTTCATTCATCTGTTGTTATTATGTTTTTGCTTTGTGCAAAAATCCTTGCATATTTTTAAATATTAATTCAATTAAAAGCTTAACTCAAAAGAGATTTATTTAATTTGTTTTCCACCAAACTGTGGAGCTGTAGTATTTCATAAATTACTTTATTTTTCCCCCATGTACTCATGGTATCTAACTGTCCTCTTTTCCACATTTTCAAACAAAAGTAATAGGGTCCACTTCTGCAGATGTATATACAATTTCCTCCAATTATATTGTATAATAGACTTTGTTGGTCTTGCAGATGTTCATTTTACAAACAAGAACTTGTATTATTATAAAACAAATGAACAATACTGTAATCAAGCCTGTCAGAAATTACCGTATAATCCTCCAATATATCCAAACCTTCAACATATCCCCATACTCCTAAGTTTGACTAGTTTTATATATAATCTTAACATAACCATTATGGATAACTTATTACATATGGAAACCATAAATGTGAAATATAACTATGAAACAGAAACAGAACTATGAAATATGAAATAGAAGAGATCAGTTAGGCTGTAACCAAACTTTTCACAAATAATAATCCTCCATTACATCCAAACCTACAGCATGCACAGAGAAAATGATGGTCGTTCCCCTAATGTTATGTCTGAGTAGGTCTATGCTCGAAATTAATATAGCCATTATAGGTAACTTGGAATGACTGATTTACTGAAGAAAATTATCACAGTAACATTAATAGAGAAATATAATACAGGCTACCCAGAAATGAAATACAAAACAAACTTTTAAGATAACTGCTGACCTGAAGTTATCTACGTATTTACAACAACAATGATAAAACTTACACTGTAAATAGGCCTTCATGAAAGGGAAATATTGACAACAAACCTAATAATAAATCATATGTTGAAATATGAACACAGTGAAAATTATAGAAGAAGTGGTGATACAGTTGTGAGTATCATATGTATGTTAATAAGAACCTCAAAACAGTGAATTTCAGCTGTATGGAAAGTAGCTGAAGACGAAAATTTTCATCTTAGTTCAAATGTTATCAGCAGTCTTGCAACAGTTTTAATGTGCAGTTTGTGATCATTGTGAAAGAATGATCCTGCTATGAAAATGTTTCTGAGCTGAAATATAAAGATTTTCATATTCAGTTACTGTGGTACTAACTAACTAACCAACTAACTGTATGTGATTTTGTACTCTATACATTTGTAGTACATTTTTGCACTGGATAATTATCTTAGTTCACCTTTAATGTATATGTATATCTATATGTTATGTAATGCTGTGTAAATTTTGTGATGAAATATATCCATATATTTAAAAATCATAGTTTTTTTTCCTTTATTAATCCAGTCTTGTTCCATGTTTCAAGGTTCTGTAGCCAGAAATCTGACAAATTCTGTTTGTGAGTCCCCTTCCCAAACCCATTTCATTCCGAATTAACACTTTTCTTACATAAAATCCTAATTTTTAATCATTTTATTATGAGCTTATTCAGTTTTTTTTATTTTCTGCAGTACATAAATGTCCGGAAGTGGCATTGTATTGTTTAATATTAGGTGACAAACTAAATTAGATTAAAAATAGTACACTTAAAGGACATGTTATGGAACAAATAAACAAAATAAATTGCTCAAATTATATTTTTAATAAATATTTAGCTACTAATAATGGTTTTAAAATTATTTATGTACCTGCATTTAACACATACCCAATAAGACACCATATGTAACTAAAAATTAAATGTAATGTTTTTCATTAGGTTCATTCCACTTTTTAACATCTTTTTATATATGTATATACAAAATTTTATAGTGAATGTGTTCAGTAGATTCACACTCTATACATCATACATCTTGCATTAAAGAGCATTGATTGGTTTCATTTCATTGAGATTTGTGCATTCCATGATATGTTATAAATTTATATATATATTTCAAGTGGTACCATGACTGTCAATATGGCTATTTCTTGATCCTAATTTCATTTCAATTGCAAAAAATATGCAGGACTTTCATCGTTACTGTGATATCAATTAGTAGAACATTAGATCTAGGTGTATCAGCTGCTGTTTTTTCTGCCACAAACATTACTCCTATAGCACAATGAACTGTTTTAACTGTGCATATTAGTAATGACTAATAACAGTGCATTATTTCTGCACTTTTTCTTGTAAGTTATGGTTATTGACATTTCCCTTAATCACATGTGCGTCATTAGTAACACATCTATTGAACAGCTGTAGCCTGTAACCAAGATAAGTTGCTCCATCCTGGAAACTGTAAGTAAAGTGCTTCTAATGAGGAGACATGTATTCAGCTCCTCCTGAATTATATATTTCAGTAGCTGCGCACCTTTTCAGTGCATAGTGCTCTTGGCGAAATATTCAACTTCCTTTAAAGGTATAGGTGCAGGTTAATAAGTCATTTCACTCTCTGCTGTTCATTTTTGATACTTTAATGTGAGGGAACCCTACCCCCTTTGCATTTGTAACTTTTCCACTTCTGTGTTTCCATTTTAATTGCTGGTGAACCTATTTTTATGCTAATAGGTACTGATGTTTTCTGTCCCAGTGTCTGTACTTTAGCTAGTTATTCCAAATAGTGACAACATAAAATTATTTTACTTTGATTTTCAACACTTACCTGTATTTAAAATGTATTAATAATTAGTTATTGACATGAAACAGAAAATTTAGTTTCTGCTTCTCCAATTTTGAAGGGCTTTCTGTGTAATATAGATACTCTATGAATGCCATGAAGAAGGATAACTTTTGTGGCTATAGAATAAACCCATTAATATTTTTCTGTGTCATATAGTGCTCTATCATTGTTTTAAAGATTGTATCCCTAATTGTAACTGTAACACTCTGTTTCTCTCTTTTGTGACCTCTTAGTGGTCATTTATATGGAAATATATGTAGCTTTCTTGAACCCCATTACTCTAATGTCTATTAGTGCTGATTTATAGAGCTGATGTTCTCAAGAACAAAATATGATGATATGAATCCAAACAACCACTGGCAAATAAACATGGTTTTATCTAATTATCAAATATTTTAACCAAAAAAGTTTTGCTGTAGACAATGTAATCTAAATCTTAGGCAACATCCATACTATACACTACTTCATACCTTTCCTTAATACAGTTATTTACCTAATTTTACAAAACCTGATTTTTCAATTTATCTAGCCTCTTTCTGTCCTTACAGACACCGTCTTACTTGTGTTTACAAATTCTTGTTAGAATATTTATCATCATAATATGCCACTTCTTTCTAAATAATGTGCACCACTCTGATTGGAATGTTGGTTATTTGAAACATATTTGTTTCTGGATTAGAGAAACCATCACATTCAGAGCTGCAGATACCATTTCAAAGAGTAGAGGATGTTGGTTCATGAGAAAAATGTCATCAAGCTGTTCCATGCTGTTCACAAATGTTTTTAAATAAATATTTTTAGTGTCAGCATGTAGTAATCTGATGAGAGTGGTCTGCAGTGCACATTATAATTCAGGAAAGTCTGCATATATCAACAGCTGGAGTGATAAGGAAAATGTCAATGTTACATAATATTTACAGCTTGCAATAAAATGTGAAAGATTTTAATTAGGAAAATGTACCAAAGAAATTTATAGCCTTTACAACATACAGTTTGTATTCCGAACTATTTATGAGTTCTTACAGGTAGTAAAATCTGTTATTGTTTATATCTGTGATAAAGACTACAGCAAAATAGCTGCTATCATTGCACAACATTTCCCATTTATTTTGTAATTTCCTTTTATCAGCCACTGTGTTGTGTGATGTATTGGCAAATGAGAAGGAAAAATATTAACTCTGATATAAAGAGACTAATGAGGACTATTCATTGTGCTTAACTGAATTACATTTGTCTTATTTTTAAGCCCATTTGATTTAACTCAATAAACACTTTGAAAAAGTGTAGTGTTGGAGTTATCCTAAAGTCACCTATTATGATTTACTGAAGTATCGTTAGCCAGCAAATTTACATATTGGTAAATATCTCAGTCTAATTCAGTGCCAGGTTGTGGCACAATAAACTGCTCTTGCTCACTCATAACTATTATCCTTCAGATAAATATTATCTCTTCAGTACTTCTAAATTGCAATTTTTGATAATAACTGAATGCCTTCCAAAGATATTGCACTTGTGAGTAAGTGCTGCTACTAGCCTAACTATTAACATCCAAGCCATACAGGATTTGAAAGAGAAGACTAAATCATTGCTTATCTATTTTTTCAAAATAAATTAAGGAAAGTCAAAGAAGAGTTTCATAGTATCTATTAGTGTTAGTGTAATAACACTTTCTTCAATACAATGGGTTTCTAAAAGAAGACCAGTCACAGTTCATTTTAAATTAATTCTCTTACTTTATCATCAAAATAATTTATCTGATAACATTTTTGAGTGTATGGAGATGTGATGCCTCCAGGTGAGCTGACAGTGACTTCAGCGAGCTCCCCACCATCGTCTGGGACCCCACCAATAGCAGAAGGTTCTCCAAGAGATGGCCGCACACCAGTCCAGGGAAATGCACTGAGTCCATCACCTCCTGTCAGCTCAGCAGCAGTTGATGTGGTCCCCACAAGCCGCACTGTTGTCAGCAGTCCATTCTCGGTCAGCCGTGAATATGCATTCACTCACATTCACACCCAACCAGGACAGGTTAGTTACAGTTAAATTTCTACAACCAAAACAGTCTCTGAGTTTAGTTGTATTTTTGCATATATCCATACTACTAGCAAATATGGTGTAGCATCATTAATGAGAATAAGATCAGTATTTTATACAATATGTCATAAATTAAGTACTCAGATGAAAAGAAATATGAATGAAAAATTCCTCCAGTCAAGATGTGCTGCTTAGTTTATCATGAACATCAAAGTTTTAAACAACAAAAACACACTAATTTGCAGATTAGTAGTCTCTTGGAATCTATGTGATGGACAGAGTTGGCAGCTGAGGTGGCTATTGTGACCTTCAGTAAGTTTAGTCAGCATAGTGTTGCATGAACTGTTGACAACCTCTAGGACGATGGCTGATAGGTGCTGGAAATGACAGTGGAGTGGATATTTCTCATGTCAGTACTGACAAGAGATATTCATAACCCTGATGGGGGAAGGTAATTCAAACCTACAATACTGGATGGTATTGTATAATGAGCAGACACTCAGCTTTCAATGGA
This sequence comes from Schistocerca cancellata, assembly GCF_023864275.1. Classification (NCBI taxonomy): domain Eukaryota; kingdom Metazoa; phylum Arthropoda; class Insecta; order Orthoptera; family Acrididae; genus Schistocerca; species Schistocerca cancellata. The sequence continues at coordinate 203,645,278 of NC_064629.1, read as the reverse complement.
AAGAGTGTGGCTTCAGCTGCCAGACTGCAATCGTGTGTGTGTGTTTGTGTTTGTGTGTGTGTGTGTGTGTGTGTGTGTGTGTGTGTGTGTGTGTGTGTGTGTGTGTGTCAATGACTCAACACTTCTGTTATTATGTGAGTGGTCTTCTTCATTTGTAGATTATTCACATTCTACCAAAATTTTCCAGTCTATGGTTTTTAAACATAGCTTTGTAAGAGCCTACTAGTTCTTTATCCCTATTAAAAAACATGATCAGATAACATTTTTCATTTTGAAGAAATACTGAGGAATAACTTCCTGAGTCAAAACAAGGCCCCGGGAGTAGACAACATTCCATTAGAACTACTGACGGCCTTGGGAGAGCAAGTCCTGACAAAACTCTACCATCTGGTGAGCAAGATGTATGAGACAGGTGAAATACCCTCAGACTTCAAGAAGAATATAATAATTCCAATCCCAAAGAAAGCACGTGTTGACAGATGTGAAAATTACCAAACTATCGGTTTAATAAGTCACGGCTGCAAAATACTAACGCGAATTCTTTACAGACGAATGGAAAAACTAGTAGAAGCCGACCTTGGGGAAGATCAGTTTGGATTCCGTAGGAATATTGGAACACGTGAGGCAATACTGACTGTACAGCTTATCTTAGAAGCTAGATTAAGGAAAGGCAAACATACGTTTCCAGCATTTGAAAACTTAGAGAAAGCTTTTGACAATGTTGATTGGAATACTCTCTTTCAAATTCTGAAGGTGGCAGGGGTAAAATGCAGGGAGCAAAAGGCTATTTACAATTTTTACAGAATGCAGAATGTAGTTATAAGAATCGAGGGGCATGAAAGGGAAGCAGTGGTTGGGAAGACAGTGAGACAGGGTTGTAGCCTTGCCCCAATGTTATTCAATCTGTATATTGAGCGAGCAGTGAAGGAAACAAAAGAAAAATTTGGAGTAGCTATTAAAATCCATGGAGAAGAAATAAAAACTTTGAGGTTCACCGATGACATTGTAATTCTGTCAGAAACAGCAAAGGACTTGGAAGAGCAGTTGAGCAGAATGGATAGTGTCTTGAAGGGAGGATATAAGATGAACATCAATAAAAGCAAAACGAGGATAATGGAATGTAGTCGAATTAAGTCGGGTGATGTTGAGGGTATTAGATTAGGAAATGAGACACTTAAAGTAGTAAAGGAGTTTTGCTATTTGGGGAGCAAAATAACTGATGATGGTCAAAGTAGAGAGGATATAAAACGTAGACTGGCAATGGCAAGGAAAGCGTTTCTGAAGAAGAGAAATTTGTTAACATCGAGTATAGATTTAAGTGTCAGGAAGTCGTTTCTGAAAGTATTTGTATGGAGTGTATCCATGTATGGAAGTGAAACATGGACGATAAATAGTTTAGACAAGAAGAGAATAGAAGCTTTTGAAATGTGGTGCTACAGAAGAATGCTGAAGATTAGATGGGCAGATCACGTAACTAATGAGGAGGTGTTGAATAGGATTGGGGAGAAGAGAAGTTTGTGGCACAACTCGACTAGAAGAAGGGATCGGTTAGTAGGACATGTTCTGAGGCATCAAGGGATCACCAAGGGCAAGGTGGAGGGTAAAAATCGTAGAGGGAGACCAAGAGATGAATACACCAAGCAGATTCAGAAGGATGTAGGTTGCAGTAGGTACTGGAAGATGAAGAAGCTTGCACAGGATAGAGTAGCATGGAGAGCTGCATCAAACCAGTCTCAGGATGGAAGACCACAACAACAACAACAACTTCTTTATTTGTAGATTATTCACATTCTACCAGAATTTTCCAGTCTGTGGTTTCTAAACATAGATTTGTAAGAGACTACTAATTCTTTATCCCTATTAAAAAACATGATCAGATAACATTTTTCATTTTGAAGAAATACTGAGGAATAACTGCAAACCCATGGTGAATATATGAAGGTAGCAGTCAGCAGTGCTCTATCTCATTTCCGTTTGGTCTAAAAATAAGACATTAAATGAGGCAGTTGTAAGTTATTCCTTCACTCATTTCAAAAGGTTTTTGTAAGGGTCTGTTGTTATCATCTGGGTATTTGAAAGATAAATGAAGTGCTTTCAAGTTATAATGCCAACAGCCTTGCCACAGTGGTAACACTGGTTCCCATCAGATCACCAAAGTTAAGTGCTGTCGTGCTTGGCTAGCACTTGGATGGGTCACCGTGTGGGCCTGCCAAATGCTGGTGGCAAGCGGGATGCACTCAGCCCATGTGAGGCCAATTGAGGAGCTACTTGATGGACAAATAGTGACATCGGCTACGAAGTTTGTTCAAGTTATAACACCTCTGATTTTTTTCTCACAAACCAATCATGCGAAAAAGGTGAAGCGTTTGTGACTTCTCGACATAATCTCCCTGCAGCTATATACATTTTTCACAACATCAATGCAATTTTTCCATGTGACTACAAACGCTTCCTTAGGAGTCTGGTTTGACCTCTGAAAATCACTGATGCAATAGGATCATGGCTAGTGAATGTACAACCATAGAGAGTGTCTTTCATCATTTGAATCAGCCAAAAGGCACTAGGTGCCAGGCCCAGTGAGCAAGGAAAATGAGAAATCACTTCGAAGTTGTTGTTATGAAGAAACTGCAGTATTACATTGACTGGTGCCATATTTCCGTGCTCTTTTATGTTCTTTATACCTTATTTCAAATGTTCTGCAGGTCTGCTGATTGTAATAAGGTATTGGCATAAAAAACATAAAATAGCTTGGATATATGGCACCAGGCATTCAACATTTTCAGAACACATCTGACAAGAAAAACACCACCCCACCACAACAGAAACAGACATGAAAATCTCTGTAAGTCTACCTTTATACTGGACGGTTGCAGGACCTTGGCTATTCAATATAAAATGTCAAATCAAAACACCTTCATCTGTCTAAATTTTCTGTCTTGCTTTATGTTTGTTTACATTTGTCACCAGTTTCAGAGTTACATTACACTATCTTCAGACCCCCAGACCAATGTGTAGGAAGAATCCCACCTCTTTTAAAATCAAAATAGAGGCCAGCATACAGTCACTAGTATCTGTAGACATCTTTTAACAATGCGATCCATTCAATCATCGCCTGCAGATTGCCCACTCTACATCACGCACCTGTACCATAGTGAAGCAATAATTTACAAAAATGAAGTTTGCACATTAGCTTGCCAGCAGATGATGATCGAAGGGATTACTTTGTTAAAAGAAATATATTGATACCACCAGCTGTATGCTGACCCCTATTTTAATTGTATAAAATGTAGGATTCTTCCTACACATTGGATAGGGAGTCTGAAGATGGCATAATATAATGCTAAAACTGGTAGAAAAAGTGAAATAAAACTAGAAATTTAGAGTGCTGAAATTTTTTCATTTGCCACTTTAGACAAGAAAATAGTCAGATACAGAAATAAGAAACATCTCCAAACTCAACAAGAGAACTTCCAAATCCAAAAAGGCAATAATAGAAAAGAAACACGTAATAAATGACCAAACAAACATCAGTAATCAAACGTTATTCAAAATAATAAAACATGTAGTAGATAAAGATTAACCCCCCTAGTTACCACAAAACAGTATCATATAAACAAGGCTATATCCCCATCCTCTATCACACTGAGAGAAACAGCAGACACTTTTGTTACCACTAAAACTAAACAAAATACAAATGCATTCCAAACATCAAAACAAAGTGCACAAAATGGTGAGATGGCAGTGGTTCTTCACAACACAAAAATGCGAATATAGTTAGCGTTAGTGAAAAGTTCTGCGTGCTAAAATTGACCACACATATGCAGAAGACTATGAAGAATGGCATAAGAAACAAAACAAAAACATGAGTAATGATAATTATTGATACTGTTTATAGTAGTAAGCTATGGCATGAGAACTCTTCATGCTCCTAACAAACCAGAATTATAAGAAAAACTATATTGTTACAGTGACCACAGTAGATTCTTTAAAAGAAAAGTGAAATGCATTTTGTTATAATTAGACTTCATTACACTTGCAGAAGATTGTATTTAACCTATATGACTTGTATGATGTGACTGCAGAAAAAAAGAGGCCGGGAAACAAACAAGACAACATGTATTGCCTAGCAGCATGCCACATGCACAGCCTGGTGCCTGGTGATCATCCATCAGCATCATGGTACCCACCTGTGGGGCTCTTTTTCCATTTTTAGGTCTTCATGCAATATTGTGTGCCCAGATTCCATAAAAATGCCAACTTTGGAGGCTATGCATTCCACATTCATATAATGATCCTCCAAAACAACTTTTTCCACTCACTCTATAATGTTATCAGACAGGCTGGTGCTAGACTGAGATCGTCTTGATTTGTTATCCCACAATATTCTAGCTTCTTTTAGCTGTCACACCTATGAACACACATTAGACACAGCCATGCATGTATCACTCATCTAGAAATGAATTTGCCATTGGTGTCACGCCATGCAAATGTGGAAAATGAAAACATCACCATTTTACAGTAGTCAATCTTGCCACTGACAATAAAGTTCTGTGTGCTGTGCTCTGCCACACATTCACAACAAGTTCACACACATTTTAAAACAAACCTCTTGTTTCTGTGTGCTTCCAATCCTGAGGGGAAAGAAAGAGGTGTCATAACTTGAATGCACCTCGTAAGGTTGTTTTGTGTTATCATTGTCCTAAGAAACAAGTCATAAACTGGTGACTGCCAGTATATTGCAGGTATATGTTGCCAAAGATGTGTAATGGAACTAGCACGTAAGAACAGTAGTAGGAAATGTGAATGGCTGATTAGCTTTATTGGGAGAATTTTAGGAAAATGAGCTTCGACTGTAAAGGAGACCTTGTATAGAACACTAGTGCAACCTAGTCTTGAGTACTGCTTGAGTGTCTGGGATCCCCACCAGGTCAAACTAATGGAAGGCACTGAAGCAGTTCAGAGGCAGGCTGCTAGATTTGTTACAGACACTATTGATCAAATTTAGAGAACCAGTATTTGAATCTGACTATAGAATTAGGAGGTATATATATAGTTGTTTTTGCCTCACTCCATTTGCAAGTGGTCCATGAAAAGAAATTACTAGTAGTGATACAAGGTACCATCTGTCACACATCATATGGTAGCTTGTGGAGTATGTATGTAGATGTAGATGTAGACGTGAGTAATTCTCATGTTGAAAGTCATATTGCAATAATAATCAATATTAATGGAATGTGTATTGTGTTGCAGAAAAAAATGTAACACATTGTAGATAGAAATCAGTGAACTGAAATATAATGAATTAAAATATTTATATGCAGGTTTATAATTTTTTATTAATAATTTCAACTACTGATGTAAAATCAACTTTCTACGTTTTAGAATTATTTTCATTATAATTTGTTCTAAGAATATTGAGAATTAACTACACTCACCAATCACTGGAGGCAATTAATTTTAGTCTGTTGAAAACAGAGCAGCAACTTTAAGAAATTTCATAGTTTGTGATCTACTGCCAATATATGCAACCCTCATTTGCTAAAAGTACCTTCTCATGTGAATCCAAACTTCTGCAAACAGCAGTCTCTGATCATCATTCATTAATATGCTGTATCTACAAAATGGGGCTCTAAAACAGAAGGCAGGAGGGAAATCAGGACTGTCAGTCTATAAAATATGAACTTTTTGTAGTAACACTGAGGATAGAAGATTGGACTGAAACGATGCAAACACAAGTCACAAATTAGAAGTATGATGATTTCTTAACAAACTAATCCATCATTTTCATGCAGTCTTCCCCAAAACGACCTGTCAGAAAAAGCAGGGTCACCATACGCAATTTATTACCAAAGAAATAATTGAACTGAAGACTAGATTGAAGGAACTCAGACAAACAGGAAAGATGGAGACATTTAAACAGTATCAGAAGAAGTACAGGAAATTTATAAGAGAAGCAATAAATAGAGACATAGCAAATTCAGATCATAAAAGTAAAACAGCATGGGGCCAAATCAACACTGATATATGTAGTCAAAAGTGTAAATAGGCACCAACAGAAATTTTAGTAAACTGATGATATTGAGAACACCAAAATTACAGATGGAACAAAAATTTCGTAATCACTCAATGACAGTTTGATAGATGCTGAATAAAATTTAGAGTGTGAAAGAAGCCATCACGAGTCATAGAATCCTAGTTCACTTGGACAACCATCCGACTCAGTGTTCTGGAACCAGTGACAAAACTAGAACTCCTAAAAACAATTCAGATACTAAAGTACAAGAAATCTGCAGCAGATGGTGCTATATCAAACTGACTATTAAAGTATTATTGAACCTTTTTTGTACATAGCAAACTGCTCACTCAGAGAAGTGTATCCAGAAAAATTAAAAATAAGCAAAGTGTTACCAATAAACAAGAAAGGTGACAAATATGACACAAATAACTACAGACCACTATCTTTAATCCCTATTTTCTCAAAAGTACTAGAGATATTTATGCAAAGTAGGTTGATTTTATTTCTAGAAAAACATCCTGATTCCTGAACAACATGGTTTCCAAAAAGGGAAATCTGCAGAAACAACTATCTCAAGCCTGCCAGAATCTTTTACAGATGCATTAGACAAAAGAAACTTGGTAACTGCTATGCTTCTGGATTGTCTCAAGCATTTGACACAACCACCTACACAGCACTAATTAAAAAAACTTGAAAGCAATGGTATGCAGGGACAAACCATGCAATGGATAAAATTGTATGTTAGTAGCAAAAAGCAGTATTTTACTACATAAACTGGACGCAGATCTGAGGTCAAAGATATTATGTATGGCGTACATCAAGGATCTTTACTTAGTCCAATTTTGTTCAACTTATTTATGAATGGTATTGACGTCAGAGAGAAGAACCAAAAAATAATGTATGCTAGTGATATTACATTAGTCAGTGTAGAAGAAAATCTGGAAATGTTTGAAAAAGATGTTTTTATTTCAACAAATAACACAGTACTGTGCCCCATTCAAAATGATTTAGCCTCATTATAAATTTAAAGAAGACAATGTTCATGATGTTCATGACTAGAAAAGGAAGAACACATACATGTACTCATAGATGAAGCAAGACTGGAAGAAGCTACCTCCATAAATTTTTTGGGGCACAACATTTGACAATAAGCTCTAATGAAGACAGCATAAAAACAATAGTATTTATTATGCTAACAAACAAATTCTGTGTGCAGTGTACCATGCTTGTTCTGAACTACACTTACAGTATGGAATAAATGTTTGGAGAAACTACAGTACCAATAATTCAAAAAGAATTTTTGTAGCACAGAGAAAGCCATTAGGACCACCTGGGTAAAACCTGACTCATTCAGAACCATCTTCCATTATCTAAAAATATTGACATTTCCAGTATGGAATAAATGTTTGGAGAAACTACAGTAGCAATAATTCAAAAAGAATTTTTGTAGCACAGAGAAAGCCATTAGGACCACCGGGGTAAAGCCTGACTCATTCAGAACCATCTTCCATTATCTAAAAATATTGACATTTCCATATACATGCATATGAATAACAATAATTTTATTAATAAAAGAGAATGCTAGAAAAGAATGCAAGTCTTCGTTCAGATGACATAAGAAAAAAAGTGAGCTGAGAAGTGTATCACACAGACAGAGCTGTTGAAAAAGGTCCTTGATACCCATGTGTACAACCGGTAAAGCATCTTCCTAAGTGTCTGCAGGACAACATGAGTGAAAATATATTACAGATGCTTCTAAAGGATTATTTACTGGAAAAAGACTTTTGTGCTGTAAAGGAGTATATGTGTAAATAATGAGAAATGTTGTTTTACCTGTATTATGTACTATAATCACTTGAATATGTACTATAATCACTTGAATATATTGTATAAATCATAAAATATTATGAAAAGGATAGTTGCTACTCACCATACAGCAGAGATGCTGAGTCACATATAGGCACAACAAAAAGACTGTTAGAAAATGAGCTTTCGGCCATCAAGGCCTTTCATGAAAATAGACAAAACACACACAGTGTGTGTGTGTGTGTGTGTGTGTGTGTATGTGTGTGTTAGAACACCATGCTGTCTGATGAAAGTTCATTTTGCAACAGTCTTTTTGCTGTGCCTATCTGTGACTTGGCATCTCCACTGATTGGTAAGTAGCAGCTATCCTCTTCATAATATTGTTACATTCCAGCCAGAATTTTCCTTTGTTTGATTCTCTATGAATCGTATGTTTTTGTATGTCTGTTCTGTTGTCACCAGAGATAAGGAGAGAGGAGTATTAATCAAGAGAAAAATGTGTGCAACTTGACTATCATTATTGCCAATTTGATGTTGTATATTGTAATATAATCTAAATATTTTAAGACATTAGACTAATTAAGTCTTCTGCTCAAAATATATGAATTAATCTGTGACCCACACACTTTACAATTTTGAAGAATATCAAATGATAAAACAGTTTTGTTATGGACCACTGTGTATTTAATGCTACTTTTTGTATCAATCAGAATAGTCCATGCATTATATCCTTATGAATTTCGTGATTACTTTTAAACATGGCAACCTTTTTTTATTATGTAGGGATATTTCTTAACACTGAATTTAAAATTCATATGACTACAGCTTTCTGTAATGGATGAATTATTCTGATTGAGTTTGCTACAATATTTTTTAAAGGAACTACCCCTGTGTTTGGATGACAAACCTCCAATTGACCCAAAAAGTCCTGTTCCCCTCACTGTAATATTAGCTATTTTCTTAACTATAGTTTATTGAACAATCTGTTGATCCAGGGAAAAATCTCTTGTATACTGTATGATACAATTAGTGCTATTACTTTCCATGTTCTGTTTGTTGCAGGACAGAAAGATTTGACCCTAGATTGTGCATTTGCCTTATATTTTGAAGTGGAATTAGCATTTAAAATTGTTGAAAGAACATCAAGTGAAATTTCTTGGTGAAAAAATTGTTCAAAATCATATTTTCATTCTCTTCAGCTATATTTATTTTTCATTGTGCCCATTTTTGATGGACTGATACAGAATATGTGGAAGAAGGGAATTCAGATTTTTGCATGTCAGTCACTGTCTACTTGTTCGAAGTGATAGAAAGCTGAAGAATCTGAGGGATCTTAAAGAGAGAAAGAGCATGAGACAGGTGCAAAAGTCAGCATGAATTAAGAAGCTGTATTAGGAGATAACAGTACCTGATCAAAACAGACAACAAAAAATAAGGAGCACAGCGTTTCTGGGACAAATGGTGTAGGACGTTCACTGAAAGCACCTTATAAACTGTAATGAATATGGTATACTCTTCATTTACTTTTATTTACTGCAGATCTATTTATCTGTATGTGATATTACTGAGGGGAACAAACATTGCCAGATTGCATTTGTCATCATTATATTGTCCCAGCATCAGCTGTGATGGTATGGGGTGCCACTAAGTACACAACACAGTCACCTGTGGTTTGCATATGTTAAGGATGGTGACTGTACCCTAGGACTGAGGTGTCCAAGATGTTACGTTTCAAGAAGATAACTCACAGCTGCAGTTTGTCTGTGCTCTGTCCTGACCTACAATGATACATGTTGTTTCAGACTATTGCCCTTCCAACAACTGTCTAGATCTCTCACTCATTGGAAACATGTGGTCATGGGTTGCTGAGAGATTGGCATGCCATCACTCACCAACCACTATGGGTGATGAACTCTGGCATAGAGTTGAAACAGAATGGAATGATGTCCCCCTATCTGTCTTCCAATGTCAGTTCAGCTCAGTGCCCAGTCAGATTACAATTGCTATTACTGTCAGAGTTGGCAGCTCTGTGTACTAAATTTTGTAATTTGTATACCTCCAAATCACCCACACATTTAATCATTTATTCCTACTATACTGCATATGATCTATAAGTAAAATTTTGTTCTTTCCTTTCCTTTATGGTGTTTTAATGCCCAGCAGTGTGTATAATAAGTCAAAGTACACTACTGAACTAGAAGGTCCCTATCGACCAAACTTAGCATCTTCATTTTGATGAAACCTCTCTCTAATGAGAATAAACCAGTATACACGAGGAACATTGAGCTGTATTAATTTTCATACCCAACATTAAATATGATCCATCCAAGAATGAATATTCCTTTTAGGATATCTAAGGAAGAGGACATATATATATAGCATAACAATATCCAGAACTATTCTTCCATTGTCAGTAGCATTATATTTGCATATTACAGTATGCATGTCATTATGGTTGCATTTCTTATATCAAAAGTTTATTTACAACACTTGAATATTTTATAAATACACAATGCAAAAAAATAATAGAAATTTTTGCCACAAGAGATGTTTGTATCTTCTAGAAGTACACTGCTGCTGACATAAAACTAGTAACAAAATTTACATATTGCATACACTGACCAGTGAAAACATTATGACCACCTGCTTAATAGCTTGTTTGTCCATCTTTGGAATGAAATACACCACTGATTCTGCGAATCACAGGTCCGGCAATTCATTGGTATGTTTGTGGAGGTATGTGGCATTAGATGCTACACACAGATCATGTAATTTGCATAAATAATGGGCCGCTGATTTGTATATCCAGTGATAGTGCCTGATAGTGACCCAGATGGTTCCATAGGGAAGATTTGGTCACCAAGGCATCAACATGAGTTCACTATAGTGCTCCTCAAACCACTGTAGCATGGTTCTGGCTCCAAGACATGGACAATTATACTGCTGAAAGATGTCATTACCATCAGGGAAGACATCAAGCGTGAAGGGATACAGGTGGTTTGCAGCTATCAGTGTGTCTTCAATTACTACCACAGGTCCCATGCAAGCACAGGAGAATGTCTCCCATGGCATAATATGACTCCCATCAACCTGCATCTGTGACATGCTGCACATTTTGAGCTGCCTTTCACCTCAATGACAGCATTCACAGAGACAACCATTGATCTAATGTAGCAAAAATGTGCTTCACCCAAAGGGCTGACAAGTCTCCATGAATTGACAGTCGAATCCCAATGGTCCCATGACCACTGCAATCATAATTGACGATGTCACTGGGTCAGCATGTAAACATTTAGGGGTGGGCTGTTGCAGAGCTCAATGTTCAACAATGTACAATGAATGTTGTGCTCCAAAACACTTGTGCATGCACCAGCATTGTGCTCTTTCAGCAGAAATGCCACAGATCACCATACATTCTACTTTACAAAGCAGACAAGCCTCTGAATCCCATGTTCTGTGACAAGTCATGGTCTTCCATCCATTAAGCACCTAGTGGTAGTTTCACTGTCCTTCTACCTCCTTACATAGGTGCTAGCAACAGTGGTATGTGAACGTTCAAACAGCTTCTTCATTTTTGAGATACTCGTTCAGAGGCTGTGCATAATAATAATCTGCCCTCTCTCAAAGTTGCATATCTCAATGAATTTCCCCATCTGCAGCCCATGTCTTCATTAGGGTGATCCCCCATCCATGTTTACTTCACTTACACACTTTTGTTACCATGCCATTGCCTTCAATGCCACCAAAAGTGGCATCCAACATCATGGTGGGCAGTGATCATAATGTTTTTGCTTATCAGTGTATGTTCCCTTTATGAATTAAATGAATGTGAACACTTCTGTTCAGTGCATCTCATTTGAAATCAAGGCATAAGGCTACTGAATTTTTCAATGTGACACTTACCCCTGCTGTCTTAGAGTTCTTAATTACAAATAATTGATGGATCTGTGGTAATTTCAGACCAGTCCAAAACGTTCCTAGAATATTAATATTTATTTATTTACGTACTCTTTGCCCTTGGACTCTAGCTGATAATTTTCAGCTGAGAGTGTAGGGTGCATCATACAATTTTATACTATATATACAATGTATGTACAGTAAAGAAAATGGGGTACATTTTGTGGGTACATATGAGGTTATTACACATTTTCTGTTACAGTACAACAGCTAATATTTAATTTGACATTTAATACTCACTCGTACGGTATATATATTTCTCTGTAAGATACACTTTGAAATAATTTTTAAATGAATTTAATTTCTTTACTTGCTTAACTGATTTTAGAACCTTGTTGAAAAACGTTTTGCCTGCTTCAACAGGAGCATTCACTGTCAGTTTCAGAGTTCACTGTCTCATGTAATAATTTTCCGTTACTCTTGTGGTGTGTTCATGTACGCATGTATTTAGGAGGTTTTTAGTGTTTATTCTCACTGCTATAATATTCTGGTATATTACTTCAGCACAATGAGTCATCGCAATTTTAAAGTATAATTTTAAATTTTAAGTTCACTAGACAAAATAGCATTTTGTGTTATGGTTCTGGTTCCTTTCAGCTTTTCAGCTATTCAAGTATTAGTCCAGTTAGTGCCATGTCAGGAGTTATAAGTCCAACAAACTTGAGTATGTTCAGCTCTCCTGTAACAACTCCCCGTACAACACCAAGATCTACACCAATACCTCGCTGGAATACTCCTTTCATCAGTTTGGAGGAGGAGTACAACATGATGACACCACTGATATCTGGAAATGGCCAGAGCACTGAGTCTAATTCGGGAACACTTATAGATGATGGTAAGTATAGTATTTTTCAGAAAGTAATTACATTTTAATGAACTTGAAGTAACAACTGAAAATTTGCACAACAAATAATTGTGTGTTGTTGCCTTAACCATTTGGCTATCCTAGCATGCCTCCAAGCTTGACTCAAATTTTCATTGAAACTGATGTCTTCACCTTCGATTTCCAAGTACTACTACTACTACTACTACTACTACTACCACCACCAGAGATTCTCTCACAAGGCATGTGAAAATAGTACCAACGGAGAAAAAGTTAATGGATTCCTGTGGCTTTCATCACCACAAGGTATATACAGGGCAAGACGAAAAAAAAATTCAAGTGTGTAGAAGACATGGTCAGATCTTGATTTAACTACATACATGTACACACTGTCAGTGGGTCTATAAATGATTAAGAGTTGCAATTCCTTGGTACAGGTAGGTATCCCACAAGAGAATTAGTTTGCTCATTTTATTGCTGTTACCAGGCCTGGTAAGATATATAAGAAGCAAGAATAGCATCAAATGTTGAGTGATCTCTGTGAAGGACATGGAGATGCTGTATTCTTGTGTGAGATAATTATCAGCACCTGCAGAGTTTGGAATGGTTCTCATTGCGAGTCTCCATTTGACCAGTTGGTCAAATCATGCAATATCAAGAATTTTGGGGCATGTGGATGTGACATTGGACTACATGGAATGTGAGGGCAGACATACTTGTTGTCAAGGTTCCTGTCAACCATGTCTAACCACCACAAGTGAGGATCACTGTATTGTATACCAAGCACATCATAACCTCTTCATCTGCATCTGAAATCTGAGAACATGTACTGGACTCCCTGAAACATTCTCCATCATCCTGCAACATTGGTCAAAGACAAGCAGCAGCTAGAGCAGGGAATTATCATACCATGCAACACAACAGAAATAGCTGCATTTGGAGTGATGTTGTGACTGAGAAGAATGGACTGCTGAAGAAGGGCATTGTGCTGTGTTGAACTGCAATTCTGAACTACCTCGGGTGACCATTATCAACAAGTATGGCACTGACCTGGGTGAAGTCCCATTGTTCCAATGTTTATGAGAGTCACAGTGGTGTTACTCCTTGTTTCATGATGTGGAAAACCATAGATTATGATTTCAGGTTACAGCTGGTAGTGATTGAGTAAATTCAGATAGCACAATGGCATGTCTCAGACATCCAAAATGCTCTTGTTACCTCTCATGCGACAGTATTGTGGTGCCTTTTTGCAAAAATACAATACTTGTTGACACCTGACATGGCTCTGTGGATTGCCTGCATTATGTTGAGGTACACCCATAGCCAATAAGATCCCCAGATCCATTCAGAATGGAACATGTGTAGGTCCAGTGTGGATATCAACTCTGTCCCAGTGCCAGTATCCAGGATATCAAGAACAATTTACAACAGTTGTGGGCCAGCTTGCCTTGGGAGAGGAAACAATGCCTTTATGACATCCTTACCAACTGAATCAGTTTGTGCATCTAAGCCAGACAGGGTGCAACCTCATACTAATGAGTGGGCTCATTCTGCCATGCTCTTTGTAAATTTGATTTACTATTGTAATTACTGAACTAACATCACTTACCATCTCAACTCATGGAGCTAGATTTTGTTTCCTCCTCCATTTCTGGATGTTTCAAATTTTTGGCAGGCAGTGTATACTAAATTTAATTAAATGAAAAGAAATGAAATGACTGGATCAATGGGAATGAAACAATAAAAATATAGTGACATGAACTGATATCAGTGCAAGCTGATCACATATGCTGAACTTGTGATATAATAAACTTGTTGTGAAAATTGAATACTTATGCCTGTTGGAACTGGAATCCAAGTTTCCTGGTTAATTGTTAGGCTTAGTTCAGGCCTGGATGTGTGCTCAGAAGGTGCAGTAGTTAAGATGACTGCTTTGAATAACTAAGAAGTCTGATTTTGAGTTCAAGTCTGGCACAAATTTTCAGTTTTCACAACAGATTTATTTCATTGCAATTTCAAGATATCTAAACAATTTGCACCAATATCATTTCACATCACTCCATCTTCACTGTTTCACTTCCACTGATGCACACATTTCATTTGAGTACCTTTAATTCATTTGGTAACACATATTTTTTATCTGTCACTTACAACAATAACAAGAATATATCTCTTTATTATTCATTATTGTTTATGTTTTCCAACCATAAAGGTTTTTTTACAATCTGTTATTAAATTTAATGGGACAAGCAAGAACTGAAACATACACTCCTGGAAATTGAAATAAGAACACCGTGAATTCATTGTCCCAGGAAGGGGAAACTTTATTGACACATTCCTGGGGTCAGATACATCACATGATCACACTGACAGAACCACAGGCACATAGACACAGGCAACAGAGCATGCACAATGTCGGCACTAGTACAGTGTATATCCACCTTTCGCAGCAATGCAGGCTGCTATTCTCCCATGGAGACGATCATAGAGATGCTGGATGTAGTCCTGTGGAACGGCTTGCGATGCCATTTCCACCTGGTGCCTCAGTTGGACCAGCGTTCGTGCTGGACGTGCAGACTGCGTGAGACGACGCTTCATCCAGTCCCAAACATGCTCAATGGGGGACAGATCCGGAGATCTTGCTGGCCAGGGTAGTTGACTTACACCTTCTAGAGCACGTTGGGTGGCACGGGATACATGCGGACGTGCATTGTCCTGTTGGAACAGCAAGTTCCCTTGCCGGTCTAGGAATGGTAGAACGATGGGTTCGATGACGGTTTGGATGTACCGTGCACTATTCAGTGTCCCCTCGACGATCACCAGTGGTGTACGGCCAGTGTAGGAGATCGCTCCCCACACCATGATGCCGGGTGTTGGCCCTGTGTGCCTCGGTCGTATGCAGTCCTGATTGTGGCGCTCACCTGCATGGCGCCAAACACGCATACGACCATCATTGGCACCAAGGCAGAAGCGACTCTCATCGCTGAAGACGACACGTCTCCATTCGTCCCTCCATTCACGCCTGTCGCGACACCACTGGAGGCGGGCTGCACGATGTTGGGGCGTGAGCGGAAGACGGCCTAACGGTGTGCGGGACCGTAGCCCAGCTTCATGGAGACGGTTGCGAATGGTCCTCGCCGATACCCCAGGAGCAACAGTGTCCCTAATTTGCTGGGAAGTGGCGGTGCGGTCCCCTACGGCACTGCGTAGTATCCTACGGTTTTGGCGTGCATCCGTGCGTCGCTGCGGTCCGGTCCCAGGTCGACGGGCACGTGCACCTTCCGCCGACCACTGGCGACAACATCGATGTACTGTGGAGACCTCACGCCCCACGTGTTGAGCAATTCGGCGGTACGTCCACCCGGCCTCCCGCATGCCCACTATACGCCCTCGCTCAAAGTCCGTCAACTGCACATACGGTTCACGTCCACGCTGTCGCGGCATGCTACCAGTGTTAAAAGACTGCGATGGAGCTCCGTATGCCACAGCAAACTGGCTGACACTGACGGCGGCGGTGCACAAATGCTGTGCAGCTAGCGCCATTCGACGGCCAACACTGAGGTTCCTGCTGTGTCCGCTGTGCCGTGCGTGTGATCATTGCTTGTACAGCCCTCTCGCAGTGTCCGGAGCAAGTATGGTGGGTCTGACACACCGGTGTCAATGTGTTCTTTTTTCCATTTCCAGGAGTGTATATGAATGTAACTAAGCAAAGAACTGGACAGTAAATGCCATCATGCAAGTAAGTGCAATGTAAGTCCTATCCAATCATATGCAGCACAGTCCCAGATCTATGATATTTCTGAGCTGGGGGCAAAAAAATTGATAGTAACCCCCCCCCCCCCTGCTTCTTTGAGTGTTTGAGATAGGATGCAAAAATTTTTAAAAAACTGATTTTTCAAAAATATGATCATTTTGTAGTGCACATCATTCTGAAGAGTTTGATATATAAAACATATATGTAAAAGGAAATGTAAGACGTTATTTGGTCTTAAGTATGCTGAAGTGCAGTGCCACACCTCTTCACACAGCAGTCTTCTATTGCACATCACTGTATTTCACTCTGTGGAATTGAAATGTGTATATTTAGTAATGGAAGCCATCAAACATATATTCAGGGCAGTGGAAATTAAAATGTGCTGTGGTGCCTCTCCTACACCTATTTGGCCAGTTTGACATCCTACCTCTCTCAAAAAGAAAAAAACTCACTATTAATTCTGGGTGGGCGTATTTGTAACCAGAAGAATAAGAACTCTTCAGAAAATTTGCACTCTTTGTTGCCCATTATCTTTTGTGTGACATAAAATTAAATATCAGTAAAGACAAGAGCAAGCAATACATTACACAGCACATTTTTTTTTTTATCTCTAATCTTGCTATGGCTTTACATGTCATGCTTTCCTTTCTGCAAAAGAATCTATTACCTCATCAAAGCTTGTCAAAAATTTTGCTACATGAAAAATCAAAATGTCATTTTCTAAGACAGAAAAAGCTGTTAATATGAATAGTACTTAAGTTTCTCTATTTGATTACGTCAGTTTTGTCACTGTGTGCTAGATAAAATGAAACAAACATTTCTAATATAGCAGCAATTGTAGCACATGCCAAATAAGCAAGACAAATGGTCATTTTTTATCTACCTCATTTACATAAATAACAAGATAGAAATTAATTTTTGACATACCAATATCAAGTGCCTAATAGGCCTATTACAAGCTACAAGCAAAATGTTTTATGTTAGGAAATAGTTTCACATTTCATTCATATACTCCAGTTCCTTAAGCATGAGATCAAAAAGCAGTAGTATGAAATTTTTATATAAATTTGAAATCAGCATATTCTTCCATATAATTTGTATGATGTCCCTGTTTCTTCTTTTTCCTTGCTCTTACAAACAATCTTGTCATCCCTAATTCTGTAACTATTCCTGCTAGTGTCAAAACTTAGTCTCAAGTTAACTACACTAACCGTGCCAGAATCACCAGTTTAGTTATGCCACATTTATTCTCATGTTAGGCATTATTACATGTTTGTACAACATGTTTTCCACACTAGCCTGAGAATAGAACTTAAGCAGCTGCTAACTGGGTACTGTACAACTAGCCCTTAGTAGTGTAATGATCTGGCAAAAATTTTCTGTCAAAATTTCATTCTCTTGGATACACCAGGAAGATTACATATTAATCTTTCACACTTGTTATTCTTGTTAGTCATTTATTTCCACTCAGGTAGTCTGAATCTAAGGATTTCGCTAACAATTATACCAATGCTGATCATTTGCACACACAGTCAACCACATGAATAAATAGCAATTGGCATTAACCCATTTGAGTTTATTCAGCTCAGCTCATATAGCCCCTTCCCCTTTTGTCTGCGGGAAGGTTTTTCTATTTCTAGATATGACGGGGACTCCCCCAGCTGAGACGTCCCATACACTATGCACGCATTCAAAAATCAATTTATGATTCATTCAGAAATCAACTTAGAATGTGTTCAAAAATGTTCGAAAACCAACAAGGATGTGTTTCAAAATAATATGAATAATCGATAAACCAACGTGCCCTGGATGCTTGGTGCTTTGTGAAGCAAGGTTGTTTTCTTCAAGAATATGAATTTAGCGCCCCCTGAAATTGCCACCTGTGGCAAATACCCTGGCTCCACCCTCCCCCCATGATCTGGGCCTGAGGCAGAAAAATACAGACAATTTAGTACTGAATTTTCGTCCAGTCTAATAAGTACAAATATATTGCTAATGAAATATCAACAGTTATAATGGCTTGAAAAGTATTGCACTGCACTACTCAAAAAATGCAATACTAAGTGTGTTACAAATATCCAATACTGGAACACAATGACTGAGTGTGTTGTTTGATTTATTCATCTGTAGACAATTTACATTGTAAAATACCCTTAAAATAATTGTACAATGCTTAAATTTCTAATAAAAAGTAACAGATTTTCTCTTTCTATCAGTACAACCACTCACTTTTTCTTACACATTTGTACTTCATCGCATTAACATTATTTATCTAAGAGTGGCAGTGTTTTTTTAAGTCAATAAATAAATCTCTGACAGATTCTATAGTACTTGAAAATTATGTTAGAGTTCTGAGATATTTACATTTTGCAACAAGTGGTCAGATGATAAAGGTGTGTTTCATTAATTTCATGCTATGCTATTTATGTTCCAAATGTTTTTGTGTAAAAACCATTATGTGTATAAAGACAAAATTTCATTTACTAAGCCTCTGTGCTCCACTTAAAAGGTGTACTAACCGTTACACTTCCAGACCAAACAAAAATAAATAAAAACTTCATGATAAATTTCCATTGGCTATGTTCCATAACATTGCTTTGATATTTCATTTTCTTTTCAGATCGATATTTCAACACTGTGGTTCACAGCAGTGAAGGAATAGATGCCACTCAAGGAATTACATCTGGAGATCCAGGATCTAATGGTTCAAGCAGTGGAGCTCGTACTCCCCCATCAAGGACACCAAATTCTAGCTCCAACCCATCCACACCCACCAAGCCACAGTCATCTTAAGCTGTATATTAGCACTATTAGATTTTGCTCAATTTATTATGTGTGTTTGCTAAGCATTGGGCCTGAATGGTACCTGCTGTAAACTTCCCCTTTTAATGGTAACAGCAGGGTTTGGCAGTAATCTCCAAGTGTTGTGTGAAATGAGAATCTTTAGTTGGATGTGTTTGAAGATGCATTTTTATAACTCTTCCCTTAATTTGTAAGATTTGAGTTGGATGAGAAGTAGATTTTCTCATATTGATCAACTAGTGCACAACTAATGGAAGCTGAGACAATCAGCCCAGAAAGTATGTGTGCCATAATGTTGTCACTTTAATATGTGTTGTAAATAGTTGTTTTATTTGTGGTGTTATCAGTCACAATTCCCAGTCATCTTGCATGGGAAAACAGATTGTTTTCTAACTACCAAAGACTTTAGCCATATTTAAAAAAATGTGATGACTGATATGGAGTTGTGTTAGAGTTCTCATTGCTATGTGATTTCTTTTAAATATTTTCTTTTTTTAAGCACATTGTGAGTATGATGTTTACATCTTGTAGCTTGTTTTTGTTGTTGTACAGAACACAGTTTTAAATAGTTTGTTGGGTGTCAAAAATTTTGAAAAAATTTTTGTTATGCTTACAGTCAGTTTGATTACAGTTTCAGTGTTTCTATTTGTTTATTTATGTAGTTGTTAACAATAAGAATTTTTTGACAAATGTAAGGTGGTTGATGTTGAGTATGAACACTGTTTGTAAAATTTGTTACATTTTACTGTACATATCAGATTATTTTTTAAGTAAAAGCAGTGCAGTTTTGTATGTCTTTTGACCTTAGGTTATTAACTTATGAGGGCATCTGAAAAAAGATACTCAACTCATATACTGTTAATATATATTATTAATTCTCTTGTTGCGCCAACAGCTTGTTTAAGGTATTTTGTTTGTTTCTAATTCTGTCTGTGTTTCAGTGAGATTGATATTCACAAGTTTTTATTTTTGTAAGTACAGAATCAAGCAACATGATGTTTTAGAACATATTCAGTAGTGAAGTGGCATCAGTGATCCATTATTTCAAATGGAGGATATATCTGTCACACAGACAAATGTTGTATTGATACAATGTTTCTGGAGCGTTTATTTATGAGTACTAGTCAATGAATAAATTCAAAAGGGCCATTAAGCTCTTTTTTCTTATTTTTTTTTTTATGTGAAGGTCTTCTGCAGTGTGATATGAAACTTTGGGAGGGTTTTTGTAATAAGCATCTGTTAGAGTGTTAATATGCCACACTTTTTCATTGATTACATTGATTAATTATTTTTTGTAGACAAGGACAATGGGCCTCTGTAGAGATCTCAGTGATAAAATATTACTTTATTCTGAGGTACAAAGTGTAATTGGCTTTGAATTGTCAAACAATGAAGAAAAGATTTGCAGTTAAGAAGAATGGCTTGCAGATAATATTTTACAAATCTGTGATGCAATAAGTCGTAGCCTTGCCTTAAAAGCAAATATTTAGATAGAACTGTAGATTAGATATGTTTGTTACTGTCTATATAACATGAAGTATACTAACAAGACGGTGCTAGTGGACATTCAGAAGGTATGAAGTTTCTAAAATACACATTTGTTTATCTTGCCAGTATCAGAAATTCCATCATTTGTATGTGCAGCTGAAATAACACCTTTATCACTGAGGCATACCTAATTCTAGCTCATATACATACTGAATCCTGCAAATATAGCAATATGAATGACTAAATGTCCTGTAATATGTAGCAAATGTGGTGTGTTACTCAGCTGTTTTAGCTTCTGTTGATTGGATAACAAAATATTGTGCAAATTTTAATTGATGTTAGAAGAAAAGTTACAATTACTGCAGCACTGATTTGTATAAAGACTGGAGTAACCTCTGAAGGCTCAAGATTTTTTACTGTACTTTTATTTTACTTCAGGCAAGGACATGTTCCAAAATATTATTTATTTCATATAGTTAGTTAGTTTTGTGTAGCCACTTGAAAATGAATATGTTGTGTTTACTGTATTATGCTCAAACAGTCCATTTACAACAAGAATGAAGGAGAGAGGAGAGGAAGAAAAGAGAGAGAAAGAGAAAGAGCATGTCTCTCTCTGCTAATGGAAGACTACAGAATAGGAGACAAAGCATGAATGCTAAAATAGCTGAGTTCACTATGTGTTGCAACAAGGAACTACATCATCATTTTTTGTCCATGATGGTGACTGCAGTTAAACTGTACGCCCCTACAAAAGTTGTAAGATTGTTGTGTGTTTGCCTTGTGGGACCCAACTTTTGTGGGAAATCAATTAAAACATTTATTAATAGCTATGATCTGTAGAGAATAATAGTGTTTGATACAAATTAATATTTGGCATCTTCAGCTTTAAGGGATGTATGAGCCCAAAAGATATGTGACATATACTAAGACATTGTCTGCCAGCCAATTGTATGTTATCCTAGTTTGAGATACGGTATTGAATCCTTGTAGATGGGATTAGATTAGAAAAATGAACATATTTTGGGCCTCTGATTACCATGCACATGTCAAATACTGGTGTACTGGTCTTTTACCAGTCAGTTCTTACATAACCAAAGAGGAATCAGTTGTGAAACAATTTGTTAGCAGATTCATAGGTAGAGCTTGTTGCAGTGTGGTACAAACTTGACTAGCCAAAAGTTAGTGAAGAAAACAAATTGTAGAAGAGACAAATCTCCAGTTAGTAGAGTAGTGGATTTGAAAGAAAAAACTTTTGATAAATAGCAATTTGTTATATATTGTTACATATACCAGTTGTTGATGATATTGCAAGTTAGTCATTCAGTCACTTCTTGTTTTGTAAGTACAGTAACAAGGCTCAATGTATTACTGTTTGTAAATGTGCTAAACCAGCACGTTCATGACAGACTGTGTACAAGCTTTACTATAATCCAGAAGATTGTATCATAATAGTCATTGTAAAATATAGAACTTTTGTTTTCATATTTAATCATTACATTTAATTTAATTCATACACATAATCATCCATTTTAGCACAAAACATATTGGCAGAAGCTGTTTAATGTGTCTATCATGTTTCTATACATACTTGTGAATCTGCGTCAAATAACAAAATTTCATAAGTATAGAGGACTCAAAAAGG
Source organism: Schistocerca cancellata (assembly GCF_023864275.1). Lineage (NCBI taxonomy): Eukaryota > Metazoa > Arthropoda > Insecta > Orthoptera > Acrididae > Schistocerca > Schistocerca cancellata. The sequence continues at coordinate 203,622,990 of NC_064629.1, read as the reverse complement.
TGAGACTGTGAGCATTTCGATAACCAATAAAAGTGCCAAGAATCTGCAAAGTATTTCCATTTCAAGCTACTGACACAAAATGTAAAAGTTGATTGAATCAGGATAGTCTCCTATGAATAAGATAAGAATTACAAGCATTTCTGTCACCATGATAGAAACTGCATGCACAGTAGAGTCTAAACTTCAGCAATAATGTGTCTCAGAACTCAAGCTTCTGTATATAATTTCAGACATTGAACTCAGACATGTGAATATATAGGAAATAAAATCTTCTAAAACCTCTGGATTATAGTTAAGTTTGCTCATAATGTTAAAATTCATAGATAATAACTTCAGTATTTCCTTTTCATGGGACTGTGAAATGAATTTGGTATAGTTTTATTACAAAAAAATGCAGGAACAGGCACCACCAGTGAGCTGCTTATTTTTATAGAATATCATTTTGCCACATTTTGGCTGTGTTTGTGCTGCAACTGATATGAACTGCAGCTTAATAAATACAAAAAGTCACATAGCCCGTTTTTCAAGAGAATTTTGAAATAATGATATATTAATAGGCAGTTAAGTATAGTCTTCCTGTATTCCAACATTTCACATGGTAACTATTAAAATATTCACTTTTGAATTGAAAATTGCTTGAAATATATTGCATTGTTTATTAGTTCAGTAGTTCTAACTTGTACCATTTTTTCACCACATTAAAAACTGATCCATCAGGTGACAGGTAATCCAGTTGCAATATCAAATAAAAGTTTGTAATTACCTGTTTTTTGTTGAAGCAACAGCTTCTGTTTTCATAAGACCTTTTACATTTCATTTATACAAAGTATTACCTATTTGACTTACAATTCCAAAGTCGGATATCCACTGTAAGTATTAATTCATATTTCAGGATTGCTGTACCAAGAAGATAGGGTGAATTACATTGTGTCACTACAATGTTGTCATTTCAGGACTGATAATAAAATTTTTATTACATACTTTAAAATTTCAGAATGTGCACCATTAAATTTAGTTCACTTCTACCAGTGGTTCAAGATTGTTTTCTAGTCTTACGACTTTTGATAACCCTAAAAACTTTATCTGCAGAGAGAGTACTAAAAAGGAAGTTTTCTGTTATAACAAGTAATTAAACTTTTCAGTCAATATAAACTCATCAAATACCATATGATCAAAGATTATACAGAACCACTTCTATTACATAAAAAGATCAGTATTATCACAGATAAATTTCTGCATTGGTGCTAATTACTGTTAAAAATATTTACAGTGATAAGATGGCAAAGAAAACTAGCTAATCAAAAATTCTTACACACACATTGCGGCAACAGAAATGAAGTCACTTAAAACTTCAAAACAGACTCCTGTAGAATTTTATTTGTGGAGTACACTATTTAGAGGAATGTGGTGACATATACCATGATCCATTTGACTTGCAGACCTTGTTTTGAATCTCAGGTGTTTATCTGTGTTTCTGTGGCCACAGGGATAGGGGGTGCTGCTAATCCCTGTGTAAACAACATGTGTATTTTTCACTTCATCATAGGATAAATATCTACTAAAGATTTTTTTTGTTTGAACATACAGGGTGTTTCAAAAATGACCGGTATATTTGAAACGGCAATAAAAACTAAACGAGCAGTGATAGAAATCCACCGTTTGTTGCAATATGCTTGGGACAGCAGTACATTTTCAGGCAGACAAACTTTCGAAATTACAGTAGTTACAATTTTCAACAACAGATGGCGCTGCGGTCTGGGAAACTCTATAGTACAATATTTTCCACATATCCACCATGCGTAGCAATGATATGGCGTAGTCTCTGAATGAAATTACCCGAAACCTTTGACAACGTGTCTGGCGGAATGGCGTCACATGCAGATGAGATGTACTGCTTCAGCTGTTCAATTGTTTCTGGATTCTGGCAGTACACCTGGTCTTTCAAGTGTCCCCACAGAAAGAAGTCACAGGGGTTCATGTCTGGCGAATAGGGAGGCCAATCCACGCCACCTCCTGTATGTTTCGGATAGCCCAAAGCAATCACACGATCATCAAAATATTCATTCAGGAAATTAAAGACGTCGGCCATGCGATGTGGCCGGGCATCATCTTGCATAAACCACGAGGCGTTCGCAGTGTCGTCTAAGGCAGTCTGTACTGCCACAAATTCACGAAGACTGTCCAGATAGCGTGATGCAGTAATCGTTTCGGATCTGAAAAATGGGCCAATGATTCCTTTGGAAGAAATGGCGGCCCAGACCAGTACTTTTTGAGGATGCAGGGACGATGGGACTGCAACATGGGGCTTTTCGGTTCCCCATATGTGCCAGTTCTGTTTATTGACGAAGCTGTCCAGGTAAAAATAAGCTTCGTCAGTAAACCAAATGCATATCGCCGTCATCAATCCTGTGCACTATATCGTTAGCGAATGTCTCTCGTGCAGCAATGGTAGCGGCGCTGAGGGGTTGCCACGTTTGAATTTTGTATGGATAGAGGTGTAAACTCTGGCGCATGAGACGATACGTGGACATTGGCGTCATTTGGACCGCAGCTGCAACATGGCGAACGGAAACCCGAGGCCGCTGTTGGATCACCTGCTGCACTAGCTGCGCGTTGCCCTCTGTGGTTGCCGTACGCGGTCGCCCTACCTTTCCAGCATGTTCATCCATCACGTTCCCAGTCCGTTGAAATTTTTCAAACAGATCCTTTATTGTATCGCTTTTCGGTCCTTAGGTTACATTAAACCTCCGTTGAAAACTTCGTCTTGTTGCAACAACACTGTGTTCTAGGCGGTGGAATTCCAACACCAGAAAAATCCTCTGTTCTAAGGAATAAACCATGTTGTCTACAGCACACTTGCACGTTGTGAACAGCACACGCTTACAGCAGAAAGACGACGTACAGAATGGCGCACCCACAGACTGCGTTGTCTTCTATATCTTTCACATCACTTGCAGCGCCATCTGTTGTTGAAAATTGTAACCACTGTAATTTTGAAAGTTTGTCCGCCTGAAAATGTACTGTTGTCCCAAGCATATTGCAACATTTGGTGTATTTCTATCGCTGCTCGTTTAGTTTTTATTGCCGTTTCAAATATACCGGTCATTTTTGAAACACCCTGTATATGCATTCATACACAGATCCGCGTGCATTTATGAATATGCAGATATCTATTTTTATCTTTGTAATAGCTTCCAAACCACAAACATAAGACACATTACAATTTAAACAGGTGTCATTTTCTTAGTGCTGTAGAAAAAATAAAACTTCAGCAACTTTCCATATGAAAATTTCACTGGATTTGTCATGGTGATAAAAAGAGTCAAAAATCATTAGTATTGTGGATCAGTTATTATTTTCTAATTATTGTGATGATTATGTTGAAATTTGTAAGAAACTGAGACAATGAGTATTGTATACCACAAGAAAAAGTTATTTATTGTCTTTCAAAAACAGTCACCAAATATAAGTTAAGGTTTCAAGAACTTTTTCATTACATATATTACATTAACTAGTGCCACATATATGTGAATATTCCATGCTAATTTTTTTCCCTAATTTAAGGACAAAAAACTGGGGGGGTTCAGATTAATTGTAATAAGGTTGGTACTGCTCTGCCTCCATCAACAGATCCTGTAGTGTTGTTGTGGCCTCAATCTGTGATGGACTAGTAGCTCATTAGATGTGAAGAAGTGTTAACTATGTGTCAGTTATGGCTACCAGTTCTTGTTATTGATTGTACACAGTTTTAAAAAATTTAAAATTCTTAAAGAAGCAGAGAAAATTGGAAACTGTTCAGTGGAACAGTGGAAAGAAAGTACGGTGTGAGTGAGGGTTGTATTCACAATTGGCAAAAAAAAAAAAAAAAAAAAAAAAAAAAAAAAAAAAAAAAAAAAAAAAAAAAAAAAAAACGAAACATGGCTTCAAGAAATGAACTGTAATCATCATCATTACATGACCAAAAAGCGAAGTATCTGACCTTGAAAAAAGTCTCTGTGATTATGTAGATGAGAAGTGAGAATAGGGGTGTGCAGGGATTAGTGAAATGTGTCCAACTCAAAGCATTGGCCTTAGCCATAGAATTAGACATCACCAGCTTGAAAGCTAACTGGGGCTCGCTATCTAGACTTTCCAATTGAAATGGATTACGCTTCGGGAGGAAAACTATTGCTCTATTGCTTCCAGGCAATTATGAGGAAAAGTAGTGAATTTTCATCACTATGTGGTAATTCTGTGCCACAAACATTCCTATTTATTATCTCAAACTGGTAATGTGGATCAAATGCCAGCCTATTTTGAGATGCCATTTGACAACACCGTGGACAGGAAATGGAAATCCAGCATCATGATATAGACTGACAGCAATGAGAAGCAAAGGTGTATACTAAAGTTGTGTGTAACTGGTGGTGGATGAAAACTACCACCTGTCATGATACTTAAAATGAAAACTATTGCAAAAATATCAGTGAAAGGCATAGTGGTAAGAGTGAATCTGAAAGCATGGATGGACAATATCCTTGTGGTTGACTGGATGACACATGTTTAGCAACATCAGCCTGTTGTGTTACTAAATTTATGTGACATGTTGGTCTTGGACAGTTTCCATGGACATACAAGTCAGGAAGTGTGAGACAAGTTACAAAATAGGAAAATTGACATGTTCATTATCCTTAGAGGCCTAAAATCCATCCTGCAACCACTAGAGGTGTGTATAAATTGGCCATTCAAAGCTGCATTTAAACAGCGATACACACAATGGATGGAAACCATGAGTTCACGAGTGGAAATATCAAGCAGCTGGATCTGTGTGATTTGTGAGTGGCTGAAATGTGCATGGGACTACATTTCACTACCACTGGTGGCAAGGTCCTTCAAAAACAGTGGTATCACAGATTCACTGGATGGAATCAAGGATGATGCTCGTTGGGAAGATGGTGACAACAACAATATTCTTCCACTAGTGATGATGATGAAAGTGATGATGAATAGAATCATTATGTTACAATAAGTTTTTTGTAAATAAAACACTAATTAAAGCCAATATTTTGTTTTCTTAAAATTAGTGTGTGCGGATTATTCAATGGCACGGATTATTCGATGGGGTGGATTATTAATGTAAATATAGGATTTAATTTTCAACTGCAATTTCAGTTACCAGTTTCATTATCATGTTTGTGGTAATAAGTACTTAATTTAGTCATTGTCAATGCAGTTTTACTGCAATGTTACTGGTTTTACACAAATGTGAATGTGCAGTGTAGATACACCCTTTGCCATTAATTAATAATAAAAATTATTCTGTTTTTGTGTTGTGCTATGGTATCTCATTTGACTACCAACAATGATATGAATGGAACTCAACATGTCTGGGTCTGCAAAAATAAATTTCAGAAGAAATAATGAAATATATTATGGAGGTTGGCCAGTACCATTACATGTTGACCACTTCTCCTGTTCCACTTAGAAATGGAATGATAAAATCATGCTTTAGAATGGAACTTCCAAGGTGGAAATAGGAAACAAAAATGAGGAAAGGCAAACATCAACTGAAGCTGATTGGCAGACAATATATGGATAAAAGCAACAGTACTTAAAAACCACTAGCTTTCATGCTATCGTTATATTTACAGTTTAAGTATGAACCTATGCACAAGCAATAATATGTGCAACAAAATACTTCAACTCACAGATATGGTGATACTGACTGTTTGTGAGTAATAAAATGTATGGGGCAATGGGAAGGATGATAGATGGAAAGACAGGTAGCTCTCAGAGACAGTAGTAACACTGATGACAGTCATAAAACTTAAAGAAAAGGGGATGAAAAAGATATATATAGAATGTTGTGCTTCTGGAGAAAAGAGAAAATGATATCTGTGCTGTTGGCCCAGATCATATAGTTGTTGTCAGTGGATCTAAACCAGACAAGGGATTTGAGGTGCTGAGTATAGACAGGAAGGATACATCTATGTCGTTCAGACCATGGTCATCTGTAGAACTTTATACAAGAGGGGGCAAGTTTCTAAAATTGCAGGTTTTTTTATAACAGAAAACTTGAGTAACTCCTGTTGATTACTAACAGAAACCAGCAAAATCCAAACAGGAAATAGAACTTAAAAAAGGACTGTTCAGTTTAAGTGACTACTGTTTGCATACAAAACTTAATTTCCATGTTAATGGATTTCACTGCATTATCTTCACACCTTCTGATTCTTGTAAAATTGACTGGCATAATTACGAATTAATAAAATTTGTTGTGAAAGCTGCATTTTTTAAAATTATATGGATAAAGTGTAACACAGGCCAGAATTCAGCAAGATGAATGGGGAAAACTCAAAACAATCAAAAATTGCCCAACACCAGTTACACTTAACAGTCTGTGATCGAACCAAGATGAGTCTTATTGAGTGCCCCCCTCCCCCATGTATGCAGTCATCCCAGCTGTAATGCTGAATGTGTAATTCTGTGAGTGCATATTGTGCTGTGTTGCACCCCATGGAGTTTGAGAACATCCTATGTCTTTTAAGATCTTTATGACTTTGTTTTTTTCACACTTTTCCTCTCTTCTAATGCAAGAAATATTTTTTTTTTTTTTCAAATTGATATATTATAGTCCATGGATGAGGTACAGATAGTACAACAATACTGTATTCTGCAGAGTCTTCTAAAATAATTCTAAATGTGGATTAAGCTAGCCATGACATGTCTTCTTGGACCAGAGATAGATGGTAAATTCCTGTAGCAATAATGTTGTGGACAGAAAGAGGGAGTGACTTTGTGGGAACTGGGGAAGGATATTGGGCAGCTGTACTGTCACCATGTTTATCTTATGGTGAGAATAGGCACAGGAATTCGAGCACCAAGTGTTGAAATGATCCCTATCTGGAGCTCAATAAGAACTGTACAAGGAAGGGACAGAGTATTTAAAAAAACAATTTTTGGTATTAGGCTGTGTCATTGTAAAACACTAAAGCAATCAAATTGTCAACATTTTGATTGACTTGCTGTGGTCCTTATCAGGGCAGACAGAGATTAGTTTGGGGTCTGCATTTTGGCAATGTTCTGCAAATCATCATATCTGCATTGAATGCATGACAATATCCAAACCACCACCTCATCGAAGAAATGGCATAATTTCCAATGAAAAGCTTGTATTTCAATTCTGTACACCAAATTCTAGAAGGGAGCAAGTTCACCAAACACAGACTCCATTTTGACAGTCATCATCTTGGCCAAACTGGAAAGTCCCCCCACACCTTTCAGCCCTCATGCAGTTTGACACTGTATCTGCAGTGGGGAACAGGAGATAGCCAAACACCATACCACCCCCAAGTTTCCAGATGCCTTTCCTCTCCCTCCATACCCATCAGCATAAGCAACCACTTATAAACACTGTTGTCACAGATTAAGGTAGGTGCATTTTAGTGTTCGTGTTGTTGTATGAGCAAAACTGCATTCTTAAACTGGAAAAAGAGCAACACTTAGAAAGCTGCTGGTGTCTCTCTGTTGTTATTTGTACCCTTTCACCACCTTCCTGTGTGTGGCTACCTTCCTCATTTTTATTATTTTTTTTCTGCATGCTTCCATACAAAACCTAATCTCCCCTCTGTCACCTTGATGACTTTTATGCAAAATACATTACATTCAGAGTAATGTTTCATAGCCCATCTAAAGTACTGGCTCTTAAATTTATCCAAGTCTATTTCATAAAAAGAACAGTTTCTTTCTCCCAACAATCCCTATTTAGATTTCCTGGCCATTTATGTTACACTTACATATGGACTAAAATGTGTGGCTGTGAATATATTGACAAATCTTTGAATTTCTGAGACCTCCTTTGGCAGGCAAATTTGATGACTCATAATGTATGTTATAACTTATAAAATAACAGACAATTTGATACACATCCAAATAATTAATAGACTCTTAGTTATTGGTTACGAAAATTTCTAAAGCCATTTTTCAAAAATTCACGTTTCTTCCAAGTGTTGCATGTCTACACTGCTGGACATCAAAATTTTACACTGAGAATACAATATCCAACTAAAGACAAAGTGCCATGAAGTGTACTACATGATTGGATATGGAAACAATTAGCATTTCAGCAGGGTCACACGAAGTATCTAGGAGTAAACCCATCTACATTCTGTATCTAAGAAAAGATTACGGAGTGGGTTTCTTAATTGGAAATTGCATAGTAATGTTGGCTGTTCATGAGAAGACAAAGTTATACCTGTTGTAAGAAAAAGGGACACCTACCAGCACATGTCAAAATTTGAAAGCAACAGGACTATGACCTACTGAGATGTCAGTTTGTCATTCTGCACTATTGCAGCTCAAATCAGTCAGGAACCCATGACTTGTGCAAATACTGAATCAGTTGGTTGAGGAGGACCACATTCAACATAATCACCATCACTATATTTTAACAGCCCTATGCAGCCAGCTATGTCAAAGCTGAGCTGGGAAGGTAAGGGAATTAGAATTAATGGAAAAAGGCTTACCAACTTGAGATTTGCTGATGATATTGCCTTACTGGCCAAAGACTTCGCAGAGCTCCAAAACTTAGTTACAGATCTTGCATCGGAATGTCAGCTGGTTGGCTTGAACATGAACCTTTCCAAAACAAAAGTAATATCCAAAAAATGGGTCCCAGCTGGAGATGTGAAAGTCAAGGACAGTCTGCTAGAAGAGGTCAGTGAACATGTCTACCTTGGCCAGATTATAAATATGAAGGGAGACATAAGACCAGAAATCTATTGACGCATCAATCTTGGCTGGCAAGCATTTGGGAAGAATTCAAAAGTATTCAGATCAAAAATGCCAGTAAATCTGAAGAAAGCAGTATTTGATCAGTGCATTCTTCCTGTGATGACATATGGCTCTGAGACATGGACACTGAACTCATTCACAAAAGGGAAACTTAGGACAGCACAGAGAGCCATGGAGAGATCAATGCTGGGCTATACAAGAAAGGACAGGAAAAGGGCAGATGACATCCAGTCTGTGACAAAGGTTAATGACATCTTAGAGAGAGCAGGTTCCTTGAAATGGCAGTGGGCTGGCCACATTGCAAGAAGAAAAGACAACAGATGGACGAAGCTAGTACTGGAGTGGAGTCCGAGATAGCACTGCAGGCCTAGAGGAAGACCACCAGACAGATGGGACAAAGACATCAAGAAGATCGCTGGTAACACCTGGCAGAGAACTGTCCAAGACCGTCCCACTTGGAGAAGACTTCTGAAAGCCTACCTGAATCCACAACTCAAAGAGGCCACATCATCTAATGATTGAATTGGCTGATGATGATGATGATGATGATGATGCAGCCAGCATCTGAGAGGACAGATGTATTGTTCACTCATCTGTGCAGAATTACACAGCCAAATTACATACTCTGAGTCAGGAAATAGTGATGTTTGCAGCAAAACAAAATCCATCCAGACAACCACAGACCATTAGGACAGTGATCATTGCTGCACATTCCCTCAACTCATAGCAGCGGGAGGTGGCTGACAGCAGTGGGTCAGACAACAACAACAGAATCAGGAGTGGCCCATTGTCATCAGATGAGTCCTGGTTCTGTGTCCATTATCACAATGGTTATATCCATATGTGGAGGCTGCAAACAGAATGAACATTACCAAATTGCATTTATCATCATTATATGGGCCCATCACATAGTATGATCGTATAGGGTTCTATTGAGTACACAACACAATCACTTCTGGCTCACCTACACAGCAATTTGGATAGCAGTTGCTAGATTTCTCATGTGTTAAGGTGGATGGCTGTACCCTTCCTTCAGGATATCAATGCTGATATCTTTCAACAAGATAACACAAGACTGCACATTACCCTCATTGTCCTGACCTACCACAGTACAGATGATGGTCAAATGTTACACTGGCCAATATGATCTCCATATCTCTCACCCAATGAAAACATCTGCTTTTGGGTTGTCAAAAGATTGGCATTCCACCACTTGCCATCAACTGTGATTGATGAACTCTGGCAGGTAATTATGATGCACCTATATTTGTCATCCAAGCTCAGGTTGACTCAGTGCCCAGCTGGGTTTGAGCCACTGTTGCTGCCAGAGGAGACAGCTCTCTCTACTAAATGCTGCACCACCTATCTCCTAAAATCTTCAACAAATGTAATTGTGTAAATAATCTTCCTACTCTATTTTGTATATGTACAATAAGTAACATTTTGTTATCTGCATTCCTTCCTGATGTAGTTTTAATGACCAGAAGTGTATTTCATGAAATGTATTTTTCATTCTGATGGTCGTAGTTTCAGAATATGCTAACAAAATAATGTCATTTACACTATTTTATTTATTAAAATTTGGTTGTGAGTCCTGTACTTCCACCAACATGAATGTTTTATAACTAAAATTAAACTGACATTCAAGAGTGTTTTGATCCATAGTTTAGGTAGCAGTATGATTACAATATTTGTTATACCTTATGCCTTAACATTGTTTATTTCATTAGGGTGCTCCAAAAGGAACAAACAGAAATGTTCACAACTGTAATTTTCATAACAATTAGTAATTATTGGCAAAATTTCTCTTTAAAATGAACTACTGACACATCAGTTTAGATGTATGACTGGTTTGCAATAGTGTCAAAAGACTGAAGGTTCATAGTCTGGGCAAGGCAAAATCAAGAATTGAGAACAGGGAGATGAATGAAGAAAAAACTGATTTTTGGGAGACTCAGTATAATTACTACAAAACACAATGTAAGTTGCACTGATTTTTTCTATGTCATCAACAAAGGTTTCATTTAACTACACACAAAATATTAATAATAATAATAATAATAATAATGATAATAATAATAATATTTATTCAACATTGAATAATCAAATACAATCCCTAGAAATAATACAGTTTCAGGACATCATACAGATTATTCTTCTGAATACGTCAGTTTATAAATTACAAACTAAAGATTTGTTTGTATTAATAAATTTTACATTTTGATGGATTATACATTTGGTAGTATACAATCACGATATTACAAATATTGTTTTTATCAACATTATATTAGTTGTAGGTTACTTAAAACTATGAGCTTGACATACTTATGAAACACTTTTCATACGGATATAATACTTGTCTAGGGAATAAAAAGGGTTTTCAATTAGAATTCTTTTTAGCTGATCTTTTAATTTGTTAGTAGGAAGGGCTGTGAGACTTTTTGGCAGGGCATTGGCTAGCTTCAGCCCAGCATGAAGTGCATTTTTTTTTTCATATAAAGTTGTTCTGTGGCTATTTACATGGTATCTGAACTTTTGCCTTGTATCATACTGGTGCAGGTCACAGTTGAATTTTGGATTTATTGTTTTCATTAGCAATATAACTTTCAATATGTATACACCTATAATGGTAAGCACACCTAATTTTGGGAACAGATTCTGACATGATTCTCGAGGTTTGGCACCAAAAATAATTCTGATAACTTTTTTCTGTAGTATTAATAATGTACTTAGGTTGGCTTGAGTTGTTGCACCCCAAATTTCTACAGCATAGTTTAAGTTTGATGAGAATATGGCATGATAAGCAGTTTTTAGTACACACGTGTCCTTACAATATTTGCCAATCATATTTATAGCAAACACATTCTTCGACAGCTTACATGCTAAGGAATCAATATGCATGTCCCATTTGAGGCTGTCCTGGATTGTAATTCCCAAGAACTTTGTCCATTTTTCCTTTTTTACAATGTCATTTCCTATGGATAATTTCATATCAAATTCTATTTGTTTCCTTGTGTTAAATTCCATCATTGCAGTCTTTGAAGCACTTACATTTAGATGGCTTTCATTAAAATACTTGACTATTTCATTAGTTACACTGTTGGACTGTACCTCCAGACTCTCATAGTCTTTGTGTTTACACACTATTGATGTCATCTGCATACAACATTTTTGTACAGTTAGGAGAACAATACTGTATATCATTAACATAAATTAAGAAAAGCAGGGGTCCCAAGACAGAACCTTGAGGCACTCCATATTTGATATCAGTAATTTTAGATTTGTAAGACCCACTGTTTGTTTTAAGCAAGACAAATTGTTTTCTATTGCTCATATACGATTTTATTAGCTCATAGCCAGTTCCTCTAATACCCAGGTTCCACAGCTTGTCAAGTAATATGGTGATGTTGACACAATCAAAAGCTTTTTCTAGATCAAGGAACACTCAAGTTACATACTCCTTGTTCTCTATGGCCGTTATTATTTTGTCTATTAATAGTGGTGCTGCTACTGATGACTTGTTTTTCATAAAGCCATTCTGATTTTCAAATATTAAGTTGTGTTGACTCAGGAATGTCATTAGTCTAGTGTAAATAACTTTCTCAACTACCTTAGAAAATGCAGGTAAGATTGAGATGGGGCGGTAGTTTTCAATTTTAGATTTATCACCTTTCTTGTGAATCGGGGTTACTTGTGCTGTCTTTAGACTATCTGGGAAACAACCTGATGCAATTACATCATTTACTGCTGTGGCCATGGCATCAGATATGTTGTCTATGCATCTTTTCTGTGTACTGATAGACAATCCATCATAGCCGGCTGATTTTGTATTTTTTAATGACATTACTATGTTTTTGACTTCCTTGTTATTGGTTGGGGCCAAGTATATGGTTTGTTTGATTGGAATGCCCCTACATCTATGCTGAAGATTCTTAAAATTGTCATTGACAGATTTTCCAACAGAAGAAAAGTACTCATTAAAAACATTTCCAATCTGACATTGACATTTCATGATATGCCATTTATGGTTTATAGTAAAATCACTTGTTGATCTGTCCTTACAATTGTTATGAATATTTTCCTGTTCCATTATGTTTTTATCCACCACATCAAGCAATAAATAGTGTGTACTTGTACATTCTGTAAATAGAAAGCATACAAATATGAAGCTAAGCCAAATCAGATTGAAAGTGGTAAATAAAGAAAATATTAAGTTATTGGCTGTGGTATTCCTTTCAGTTTATGCAGCTTTAAATTAACAGTCATGAAGTTTCATTATTGAAAATAGAAATACTCATATATTCAGCAGAGTCATGGACAAGTTTTAAGAGAACACATGAAACCTATAAATACAAATGTAAAATTACTATTAAGCATAGGTAAAAGTTTGTCTTCTGTTTGTAGATAAGTAGCTCAAAGCTAAAGACACTTTGTTTTATGTATTTTATTAGACAGAAGAAGATATAATGACCACTGACACTTTCAGAGTGACATGTGCAGCACATATGTTAACAATATAGTACACAAAAATCACAGGGAAAAAGCAAAGAGAACAATAAACACAAAACAGAGCTCTAGCACAGTATATTGTTTTCCCCTAAAGACACATAACATATTGGCTGCAATAAAACACTGCCAACAAACTGTAAAGGAGGTGCTTAAATATGTCATTAGGAAGGCAAAGAATGTGGTATGCAAATAGAATAGCTAATTCACAGGATATAATTAAAAGCATATGGTCAGTTGTGAAGGAAGTGTCTGGTCAGCAGCACAAGTTCGCAGTAAAAATATTTCTATTACTGGTAAATCAGATATATGTACAGTATTTATACAGTATTTAACAACCATTTTCTGAGCATTGCTGGTGAATTCAATAAAAATTTAGTGTCTACAGGGAATCATATAACTTTCTTGGCAAATGCCTTCCCAAGATTTATGTCCGAAATACTCCTCTATGGTACAGCAAGGGGGAGATTGAGTCAATAATTAAATCACTGAAGACTAAGGACTCTCATTGTTATGATGGAGTGTCTAGCATAATATTAAAGTACTGTGCTGCACACGTTAGCCCTGTATCTAGCCATATTTGTAATTTTTCCTTTAGGAAAGGTCAGTTTCCTGAGTGGTTAAAGTACTCAGCAGTAAAGCGGCTTCATAAAAGTGGAGAAATGGATAATGTAGATCATTTTAGACCAATCTCTATGCCATCAGTGTTTGCAAAAGCAATTGAAAAGGCTGTGTATGTAAGGATAATTGATCATTTTATATCACATGATTTGCTATCAAATGCACAGTTTGGCTTTAGAAGTTGTTTAACAATTGAAAATGCTATATTCTCTTTTCTCTGCGAGGTACTGGATGGGTTAAACAAAAGGTTTTGAATGCTTGGCATATTTTTTTTATTTAACTAATGCATTTGATTGTGTTGATCACAAAATATTGCTCCAGAAGTTCGACCATTATGGAATACGAGGTGTAGCTCACAATTGGTTTACCTCTTACTTTAGCAACAGGCAACAAAAGGTCATTATTCACAATGTTGATTATGGCTGTGATGTGGGGTCTGACTTGGGTACTGTCAAGTGGGGGGTGCCCCAGGGATCAGTGTTGGGGTCACTCCTGTTCCTTATTTATATAAATGATATGGCCTCTAGTGTTACGGGTAACTCTAAAATATTTCTGTTTGCTGATGACACTAGCTTGGTAGTAAAGGATGTTGTGGGCAACATTGGCTCGGTTTCAAATAATGCAGTACATGACCTAAGTTCATGACTTGTAGAAAATAAACTAACGCTAAATGACAGTAAGACTCAGTTCTTACAATTTCTAACACACAATACAACTAAACCTGACGTTTTAATTTCACAGAACTAGCATATGATTAGTGAAACTGAACAGTTCAAATTTCTAGGTGTTCAGATAGATAGTAAGCTGTCATAGAAAGCCCACATTCAGGATCTTGTTCAAAGACTTAATACTGCCATTTTTACTATTCGAATAGTATCTGAAGTGAGTGATCGTTTGACACAAAAATTAGTCTAGTTTGCTTGTTTTCATTCGCTAATGTTGTATGGTATTATATTTTGGTGTAACTCTTCCCATTCTAAAAGGATATTTTTGGCTCAGAAATGGGCAGTTCGGGCAATAAGTGGTGTAAGTTCAAAAACCTCTTGCTGACCCCTGTTCACGAGTCTGGGTATTTTGACATTGGCTTCTCAATATATATATTCCTTACTGCCATTTCTTGTTAACAATATTAGCTTATTCCCAAGAATATGCAGCTTTCACTCGGTTAATACTCGGCAGAAATCAAACCTACATTTGGATCGGACTTCCTTAACTCTTGTGCAGAAAGGTGTGAGGTATACTGCTGCATCCATTTTCAATAAGCTACCACTTGAATTCAAAAATCTTAGCAGTAATCCACATGCTTTCAAATCCAAACTGAAGAGTTTCCTCATGGGTCACTCCTTCTAGTCTGTTGAGGAGTTCCTTGAAAAATTCAGCTGATTCTCATTGTATTGTTGATTGCATTTACTTAAACTTATGGACTGACATTTTTTGGGTTCATAAATATTTATTTTTATCTGTTATTACTTTTATGTTGTAATTTCATGTACTGAAATTTTCCATGACCTTGGAGATTTGCTCCTTAATTTGGTCCCACGGAACTTGACGTGTAAATAAATAAATAAATGAATAATAAACTGACAAACAGTAACCTAAATGTTGAACATCATCTGCTGACAGTATAAAATGTTGAAATTATAAGGGAAATGCCTGCCCCTAGGTGATCTCTTCAACAGCAAATTTGATTTTGTACGCTGATGGGTCACAGATAGAACTTCTAACAATGACCCTGACAGAACATTAGATGGTGTCAAATTTGTCCACACCTATGACACCTACAATGCTTATGACTTGTCAGCACATAAACTCACACTTAGGCCTACTGCTGAAGTGGTAGCCTAATTTTGACACTCTGTAGCATTGATGGATGACACTTCAAGACCTAAGTTCCTAACTTTAGTTTGTTCAAGACACACCCTACAGCATCTCAAAAGTTTGTGGGTGTCATTTTTTTACACTCTGCTGAACTATTATTCCCAATATCCCACCTCAGTTCTACAGAAGAGGATATGAGTGGACACTGACACTTTCAGATTGCCATGTTGAACACAGAGATTAACAATATTGAATACAAAAACCTTACAAAAAAAGCAAAGAGAATAATAAGCAGCAGACAGATCTCCACAACTCCATATTACATCCTATGAGAGGTGTGAGTAGTAGAACTATCCTTTCCAAAACCCAATCTCAGTTCCATAGATTGCTAACTATATTACAGATTTGAACACCCCTAATTCTTCTTACAGCTTAACAAAGTTTTGCTTGGATTACAATTTTGTAAAGATATCAGAAAATTGATTCTCTGTGACAACATACTTCACATTTCTTTTCCTTTCCAAACATAGATTTCAATCCAATACATTTTTAATGCCTTGTTCCCAACCTATTATACTCTTTATGCCCAGGGACAATACAAAATTTATTGTTTTTATGTGTCATAAGTTCCTTATTTTTCAGAATATTCACAGCATCCAATTAGTTTATATGCCATAAATTTTCTGCAATACTTCTTGCAAGCAATAAAAACTTTGCCTCTATAGAACACAATGCCACAGCACTTTGTTTTCTAGGTACCAGCCTATTGTCTTGCCAAACAGCTTTTTCTCATTTTTACTGCATTCCATAAACTAATGTACTTTTTATGAAGTACAGTGTGCTGGTTTATTTAAACATATCCAAAATATTTTTATATCTACATCCTGTGGATCATTCTGATATAGAGTAAAATACACACACAAAAAAATTTTTGCATCACCCCGATTTCCAGAACTCCTGAAGACAGACATTGATTGTGGATATTGTATCACAGACACAGCCCCTTTGACTGTTCAGAGATATCACTAAACCTGCCCAAAGATTTAAACAACCATGCATGAGCAGCACCTATTAGACGTAGGGGGTCCGACAGCCCATCAGTTCCAGTCATTCCATCAGGAAGGAGGTATACGGCTCATGTCGTCTGTAGTTCAACCATGCCTAGATGGTCAATACCACGATTTGATGACATCTGCATTGTTACTTTGTGCCAGGAAGGGCTCTCAACAAGGGAACACCTTAGATATACTTTTCAGTGAGTGCAACAAGGTGGAGGTTGCCTGCTGTTTTGGGGTGGCATTATGTGGAGCTGATGTACACCACTGGTGGTAATGGAAAGCTCCGTAACGGTGGTACGATACATGAAAGCCATCTTCCAACCAATAGTGCAACCATATCAGCAGCATATTTGTAAGGCATTCGTCTTAATGGACAACAATTTGTGCTCCCATCATGCACATCTTGTGAATGACTTCCTTCAGGATAACGATATCACTCGACTAGAGTGGCCAGCATGTTCTCCAGACGTGAACTCTATCGAACATGACTGGGATGGATTGAAAAGGACTGTTTACGGATGATGTGACCCACCTATCATTCTGACGTATCTATGCCAAATTGCCGTTGAGGAGTGGGACAATCTGGACCAACAGTGCCTTGATGAGCTTGTGCATGCATCAATGCAAGAGGACGTGGTACTCGGTATTAGAGGTACCAGTGTGTACAGCAATCTGGATCACCATCTCTGAAGGTCTCACTGTATGATGGTACAACATGCAATGTGTGGCTTTCATGAGCAATAAAAAGGGCGGAAATGATGTTTATGTTGATCACTATTCCAATTTTCTGTACAAGTTCCAGAACTCTTGGAGCTGAGGTGACACAAAACTTTTTGATGTGTGTAGTTTAAGAGCACAGATTAAATCAGGTAGTATGGTTATCTAACATCTACATTTAAATGTACATATCTATTCCACAAGTCATTTTATGGTGAGTGACAGAGAGCACTTCATGTACCATTGTCCTCTTCCAGTTGGCAATCCTCCATATGAGATCTCTTTAATTTTACAAATGAAATGACACAATTTCAGAGACTTTACTTGTCTCATACAGATATGATTTTCTGTATATATACTGAAGTGGTGACTGGAAATTTGTACCAAGGCTGGGAATTGAAGCCGTGTCTTCTGCTTACCAGACAGGTGTGTTAGCCACTATGCTACCTTGGCACAGCAGCTCACGCAACTGCACGAATTACCCTGGAATGCTCCTCTTCTATCCAAATTCTCACTGCCATACCAATCTACTTTAAAGTCCCCTTACACATGTACAGAACTTCTGAGGCTCTCCATGTTCTCAAATAGCACCTCAGCATCAGATGTAAATGAGGGATGCAGTCTGAAACCCAGGTGCAGGTACTTATACAAATGAAATTACAGAATTTCAGAGACTTTACTTTTCTGTTCATGTGTAAGTGGGAATTTAAAGCAGACAGGGGACCCTGGTTTGATTCCCAACCTGGGTACAAATTTTTACTCACTGCTTCAGTCTATGTACATAAAATCATATCCGGAAGAGACCAGTATATTCTCTGAAACTGTGTCATTTCATTTGTAAAATGAGTTCCCCCATTTATGTTCAATGCTGAGGTGCTTTTCCAGCACATGGAGAGCCTCATCTGCCTAGTAGGAATGAGACCTGGGTTCAATTCCCAGCCTCAATACAAATTTTCACTCACCACTTTAGTCTAAATACATAAAATCTTTAATTTTAGTTTTATGGTCTTTGCATGAGATGTATGTGGAAGGAAACAATATGGTGGTTAGCTCTTCTAGAAACATATGCTCTCATAATTTTAACAATACATCACACCATGATGAACAACATCTTTTTTGTAGTCTCTGCTACTGAAAATGGATGAGCACTTCCATAAAGCTTTCATGTTTACTGAGACAATTCAGCATTTATCTGTTTTATCATTCAGTTCTATGTGGTGAAGATCACAGACTGAAGAGCAGTACTCAAGTATCAGAATTTTGTAGGCTACATTCTTCATGGGTGGACTGCAGTTTTGAAGGATTCTTTCAACAAATCTCAGTCTAGCATCTGCTTTTCCAAAGGTAGTGTTATGTGGCTGCACCCCTTTAAATTGCCCAGAATACACAGTCATAGGCTATATGGAGTGCATATGAATATTTGCAGTGATTATTTGATGCATGTGTAATCAAACACCAATATCTCTTTTCTACTATTTTGGCACAATACATCACATTTTTTTTAATATTGTGGGTCAACTACTGATGTCTGCACAAATTGTTGATGCTCTGCAGGTATTTTTGCATTTCACTACAATTTTCTAGCATTGTGACTCCTCTATACAGATATACAAAAGAGTCTTATGCTAACAACCTAATGGAACTTCTGCCATTATCCACTATGTCATTTTCATATATTTTCAAGCACTACAATTTGTCTATATACAACAGCATCATTTGTCAACAACCTCATGGAATTTCTGATATTATCCATTAGCTTACTTAAATATGCTGTGAAAAGAAATGGTCATATAACAATGTCTTGCAGTATGACAAAGATATTTCTATGTCTGAAGATTTCTCTCATTAACCCTTTGATACCTGCTGGTACTTCTAAGTACCACCTCTTTCAGCCCTTGTTATTCTGACTGCTGATGATACAAGTATAGTAATCACACCTGACAAACAAGAATTAACTGATGAAATTTTCAATACTGTCTTTCAGAAAATTACTAAGTGGTTCCTTGTAAATAGACTCTCACTGAATTTTGATAAGACACAGTACATACAGTTCCGTACAGTGAATGGTATGGCGCCATTAATAAATATAGACCTTAATCAGAAGCTTATAGCTAAGGTAGAATATTCCAAATTTTTAGGTGTGTCCATTGATGAGAGATTAAATTGGAAGAAACACATTGATGATTTGCTGAAACATTTGAGTTCAGCTACTTATGCAATAAGGGTCATTGCAAATTTTGGTGATAAACATCTTAGTAAATTAGCTTACTACGCCTATTTTCACTTGTTGCTTTCATATGGCATCATATTTTGGGGTAATTCATCACTGAGGAATAAAGTATTTATTGTGCAAAAGCGTGTAATCAGAATAATAGCTGGAGTCCACCCAAGATCATCCTGCAGACATTTATTTAAGGATCTAGGGATATTCACAGTAGCTTCTCAGTATATATACTCTCTTATGAAATTTGTTATTAACAACCAAACCCAATTCAAAAGTAATAGCAGTGTGCATAACTACAATACTAGGAGAAAGGATGATCTTCACTATTCAAGATTAAATCTAACTTTGGCACAGAAAGGGGTGAATTATACTGGCACTAAAGTCTTTGGTCACTTACCAAATAGTATCAAAAGTCTGACAGATAACCAACAAGTATTTAAGAAGAAATTAAAAGAATTTCTGAATGACAACTCCTTCTACTCCATAGAGGAATTTTTAGATATAAATAAAAAAAAATAAAAAAAATAAAAAAATAAAAAAATAAAAATAAAAAAACACAAAAAATCAAAAACTTGTTATATTAACTTAAGTATGTTGTTAAATTAACTTAATTATGTCATGTATTGGAAAATTTGACTCATTCCACATCATTACGAAATATCGTATTCATGATCCATGGAACTAGTATTAATCTAATCTAATCTAATCTGCACACATATTTCCCACATCCTGGGCTGATGGTAGATTTAAGTACATATTTATGTTGAGCTGGAAGCACTTCACTGCCTTCTAGATATTGTTTGCTATTCAAAGAGTATGTTTGTATAATCTTTGGTCACAGCTGAAAATTAGCTTTTGAGATACCGTATTTGTTTTGTTTACTATCATACAGTTGTCAGCAATGTGTTTACTAGCATAGATATGATGAAAGTTAGATGTTTTAAAAAATAAAAACCATATTGTACTAAGAGTATTGTCTGGCCGTGTGTGCATTTTTCGCGTACTACCACACAACCGTGGTTTATTGCTTTCTTTGATATTTTTCCCTGTATTTTACTAGCTTTGTTGATCTAGCTAAATAAGGGTCAGATTCCTTTTAGTGTTAGTACAGTTCTCATTATCATAAATGATGTTTTACAGAGAAGTAAATGGCACTGAAATACTAACAGATAATAAATTGTCGCAGCTCATCTAAAACATTTGCCAGATAGTGATGATGATGTGGAAGCAGGGGATGATGAAGACAATGATAATGATCCAAATTATGCTAATAATCCTACAGGTTTATGTTTTGAAGAGAGTTTTGAAAAAGCTTTAGGTTTTGATGGAAGTTTTGAAAGAGTTTTTATAGAGTATGTGCCACTGGAGCTTGAAATTAGTTTACCTGGATCTGTTGAGAAATGTGAAAAACAAATGATAAATGATTGCTTATGTGAAAATCCTCTCAAAAGTAGAAACATGTCAGGCTAAAATTGACAGAAGGTGAAAAAAATGCAGATAACTAAATTATTTTCTTCAAAGGAAGAAATTCTTCACAATAATACAATGCAATGAAGCCTGTACAATGCAGTTAAAAAAATGTGGCATATTCCAAACCTAAAAGGATACATTCTTGCCTTTGATTTTCACCAAGGGAGAAATGAAGCTTTGGAGTGGGAATTTGAAAATTGTGTGTTAGGATAGTTTTAAGTTTTTCAAACAAATTTTGGGCAAAAACAGGAGACTGGACTTTTATAATGATTTGACTTACTTTTCCCTGCCTTCTGAACAAACGTAGAGAAAATTTTGGTTTGTGACATAATGAGGGTAAATAGGAAAAGTTTCTCAACAGGTCTTTCAGCTCCCAAGAAAATGACAAAAGATGATTTTGATTATAGAGTATTATCC
Organism: Schistocerca cancellata; assembly: GCF_023864275.1. Classification (NCBI taxonomy): domain Eukaryota; kingdom Metazoa; phylum Arthropoda; class Insecta; order Orthoptera; family Acrididae; genus Schistocerca; species Schistocerca cancellata. The sequence goes on along the minus strand of NC_064629.1, from coordinate 203,601,387 downwards.
TCTGGAACTCAGGTACTTCGTGGAAAGACAATAAAATTGCGGAGCTGGCTTCCAATTACCACGAAACAGAAGTAAAATTTGTATCAGGAAAGTGGGAGGATGGCATTAAAATAAACATTCACTGCTCTTCTGTAGTAAAGGATTACATTCCAAACAATGGAAAACCCAGAATGAATATGGCAGTGTTATGAGAAGGATAGATTGCTATTCACCATATATTGGAGATGTTGAGCTCTTGCCAGGCACAACAGAAAGACTGCCAAACAAGTGAGCTTTTGGCCAAAACACCTTCTTCTAAAGTAGACAACAGGCACAAACATTCATGCAAGCACAACTCACACACAACTACTGGCTCTGGCAGCTGAGGGCTAAACTGCAAACAACTGCGTGCGATAGGAGAAGCAGTCTGGGTGGTGAGGGTAAGGAGGATGCTGGGTTGGGTAGGGGGAGGTATGGAAGTGTAGTGGTGGAGGACAGAAAATTGCTGTTTGTGCGAGCATGCAGGGATGTGGTGGGGACAGGGTATGGCAGTTAGAAGCAGTTGGGGGGTTTGACAGGGGCAGGGAGGATGGGGGAGGGAGCAAAGAAGGAGAGAAAAACAGATACTGTGGGTGCATTGGTGGAGTAAAAGACTGTGAAGTGCTAGAGGAGAGCAGGGAAGGGGATAAGTGGGTGAAGGACAGTGACTAAATGAGGTTGAGGCCAAGGGGGTTACAGCAACTGGGATTTATTGCAGAGATCTCCCACCTGCACAATTCAGAAAAGCTGATGTTGGTAGAAAGGATCCAGATGGTGCAGACTGTGAAGCAGTCACTGAAGTGAAGAATGCTGTGTTGGGCAGTGTGCTCAGTAAGTGGGTGGTCCAGCTGTCTCTAGGCCACAGTTTGTCAGTGTCCACTCATGCATACTGACAGCTTGTTGGTTGTCATGTCATGTAGAACACAGAACAGTGGTTGCAGTTTTCTTTTTTTGTGTGTTGTGCGTTGGCTAGGGCTCTACCTCCGGAGGATGTTGGTCCCTCAAGTGTGCAGGGTAGGTTTTCTTACTGGGGACACCATTTATTTGAGAAAAAAAGGGACACCTTGTATTCATTTGAGAGCCTTTGGGCACAGTTTATTGGTCCTTGAGGCCCACAGTCTTGGTATTTTATATATACTTATTGTTGCTTCATTGTTCTGTTGTGATCTTTCCGATTGATTTGCATCTTGGTTCTTAGTTGTATTGTAATATGGATAGCGGAACTCTTATTTTGTGCCAAGGGGCTGGTTCTACAGTTGCCGATTCTTGTAATTGCTGTCTGGTAGGTCTGAGCCTTTCTATTTTTTCAATGAGTCTTCTTGTAGAGGTGTTGATTTGGTTGTCCACTGTCGGCATGTTTAGTTCTTCGTGTATTCGATTTGTACTCGTCCAACATGGGGCGTTAAGAATGAGCTTTAAGCATCTGTTTTGAAGTGTCTGAAGTGGTTTCCTGTTGGTTTTACTGGTTATGCCCCACGACAAGCAGCCGTAGAGCATCATTGGTTGGACTATAGCTTTGTATATGTTTAGTTTTGTTCTTTGAAACATCTCTTTGCTGGCCAGAAGAGGGTAAATTGTGTGGATGGTTTTTGATATGCGTTGTCGTTTTTGTTCTAAGTGTTGCTTGAATAACATTTTATTGTCTCTTGTTATGCTGAGGTATTTTACTGATGTTGTCCATGGGATTTGCGTACCGTTTAACTCGATTTGGTCATGGATTTGTGGTCGGCGGCATGTAAATATGATGGCGACTGTCTTTTCGGGGTTTATTTTGAACTTGTTTAGTTTGGCCCATTTTTCTGTGTAATCAACTTGTTTTTGTAGTCTATTTATTGTTCTTGATAGTCGTCTGTGTGTTTCTAGAAGTGCTGTATTGTCTGCGAATTGTGCTATTGTCGAGGTTTCTGTTTTCGGGATGTCGTTTACATACACGGTAAATAGGGTTGGCGAAAGTACTGAACCTTGCGGTATTCCTTCTTGTAGTACTTTGTGTGCTGATCGTTTGCTATCTATCTGTACAAAGCATCTCCGGTCGTGTAAGAAACTATCAATCATTTTGATACAGCATTCAGGTATGTCGGTCTGGTGTTTTAGTTTCATGACGAGGTTGTCCTTCCATACTTTATCGTATGCTTTCTCGACGTCTAGAAAAACTGCGGCTGTATACTTGGAGAGGTTCGTGTTCTGAGTAATATATTCTGTAATACGGAGGACCTGGAGTTCTGCTGACAGTTTTTCTTGGAATGCGAATTGTTCTTGTCGGATGATGTTGCCATCAAGTAATGGGTGTCGAATTCTTGGGAGCAGCATGCGTTCCAGGAGCTTTGACATTGTTGGGAGTAGGCTTATCGGTCTGTAATTATGTGGTTGATTCAGGTCCTTTCCAGGTTTTGGGATAGGTACTACTTTTGAGATCTTCCATGCCTATGGGAAATAACGGTTGATTAAACAGGCATTGATGATTCTGGTCAGTAAGACTAAGGGCTTTCTAGGCAGGTTCTGGAGTTTAATGTTGGAGATCAGGTCCGGTCCAGGAGCGGAGTTTGTGCCGAGTCGGTTGATAATTGTTTTTATTTCCGCAGGAGTGGTTAGTTCTGGTAGGTCGCAAGGTGGTATCTGACGTATATTCTGGGCTGTAGCTGTCACGTGTTGTTGATATTGCAGTATGTCAGGTTGTTGGTTTTCTTGAGGTTCTATTGTATTTTGTTGTTCATAGGTAGCTGCAAACAGTTCTGCCTGGCTGAAGGCGTCGAAGATGTTGTTGTTGTGCAGTAAAGCCGGTTTATGTGTTTTTGTGCGTCACAGGTTTTTAATTAGTTTCCAATCGTCTTTGTTTCGGAGTTGCAGGGTGCTCATTCGGTCTTCCCAGACTTCGGCTCTCCATTCTTGTACACGGTGATGTATTTGTTTTTTGAGTCTGTTTAATTGTCTTCTATCTTCCGGGTTGCGTGTTTGAAGCCATCGGCATCTAGCTGCATTTTTGAGGTACATGAGATCTTGTATAAGTGGTGGCAGAGTGTGAACGATTGTTTCAGGAAATATGTTTGTCATAGATGCTTCCTTATAGGCTGTTTTAATTTTGTCTGTTAGAGAGCTGATGGCTTCTTCTATTTTTTGAGTAGTTGTTAGGTCTAGTGTGAGATGAATGTTATTATTTAGCCATCTCTGGAATTGGTCCCAATTTATTGTGGTTTTGTGTCGTGGTTCTATTGCGTTACCGATGTAGTCGATTACAGGTAGATGGTCGGAGGTGAGATCTTGAAAGGTTCAGAGATGCAGGTCGGGATTGAGGTTCTTGGTTATGCAGATATCTAGGACGTCCAGTTGGTGGCGGTGATTGAATCGTATGTGGGTAATATCTTCAGGAGCGGAAATTGCAGCATTCAGTCGTCCTTGTAGGTTATATAGTGTGTTTCCGCATGCATTGTTACATCGGGTATTCCACATGGTGTTTTTTGCATTTAAGTCGCCGGCCAGTAAGATTTTGTTGTTGTTATCAAATATTTGTAGCAAGTCGTTTTCTTCGAATATTGCTCTGGGGCTGAGGTATGCAGCCACCAGGGTTATTTTTCCTTGTACTGTTTCTATTTTTACTATTGTGGCTTCTAATGATGTCATTTGTGGCGTAATTTCAGGATTGTGTCGTATATGTGAGCGAATGAAGATGGCCATTCCGCCTCCCTGTCGGTTGGTTCGGTCTGTTCGGTGGCATACCATATTCCTGAGTTTAAAAGATTGTGTTGGACATAAATGTGTTTCAGTAACAAATAGTATGTCGATCTTGTTTTCTTCTACAAATTCATTTAATAGGTCTTTTTTGTTGTGTAATCCTGAGGCGTTAAAGTTACGAAACTGTAGGTTTTGTTTCCTGGTAGGTCTAATTTCCATTGTCGGTACCAAAGAATTTCATTACTCCACCGACAATTGCCATTATTTTTATAGTATGTCTGGTGCAGTCATAAATTGCTGAAATGTGGTGGTGATGATTGATATGATGTTCGTCCACTGTGTGTTTTGCCAGAAGTTTTTAATATGGTTCAGGAAGTCGAGGAAGGAAGCAGGTCCAGTTGTTTGGTTTGAGGTTGAATTTGGTACCTGTTGTGTCTGGGTAGTTGGGGGTGATTCCTGATTTGTCTGGAGATTTGCCCATGTTTTGCGTCCTCTGCGGCTGGCTTCAGTTGGAGTTGGCATTGGTGTGTTCTTTATGGCTGGTTGAATTGTTGCTACTGCTGGAGTGGTGGTTCTTGGTCATTGGGCTTGGTAAATGCGTATTGCTTTCTGGAATTCCTCGCAGCCACAAAAGGATGCGGGGTGGCCATCTTGTTTGCAGTTTACACAGTGTGATGTATTATTTACTGGTAGGCTGCATTCTCTTGCTCTATGGGTGCCACCACCGCGGACACAGCGAGTTGGCATAGAACAATAGTTTGCGGTGTGAAAGAAACCCTGACACTTTTTACATTGTGGTGGACCATCTTTATTTTGATAAGCTTCAGTTCTCACCTTTGTGTCAAGGATGTAGCGTACGTGGTAAATGGCGTCGTTTTCTGGTTTTTTGTCAAGTGTTACGCAGAAGACATCCATGGGTCTTAATTGTTTTGTATTATTGTCTCTTTTCTTGTATTGGTGAACGTTTCTTGGTTTGAAGTTGAGGTATCGTAAGTCTTTGTCTACTTCTTCTTCTGTGACTGTTTCTGGTAAACCTTTTATCACTACTTTTAGGTGTCTTTCACTTTGCGGTTGATGAGTAAAATTGCAAATGTTGTGGTGATGAAAGAAGTCGAGTGCTGTCCGTTGGTCTTTCATTGAGTCAAAGTGATATTTGATAGTGTCTCCTTTATAGATAGCCTGTATTGGTCCTTCCATGTGCTTTTTCAATGGTGCGTTGAGCGTTAGGTAGTGGCCTTTGTATTGGATAGTAATGGACGGGATCCTTGGTTTCTTTGGGATGGCTTGAGGTGCGTTTGATGATGATGGAGTTGGGTGGGTTGCAGTTGCTGGATTTCTGGTACTATTGCTTCGTTGTGTTGGAGGTGAGAGAGGTTCAAATCGGTTTTCTGTTTGAGTGGTGAATTGTTTGTGCGGTGCTGTATCGTCTTCAGTGTTCTTCCATTTTGCTGTTTTCCGTGGGGGAGGAGTTTGGAAATCCCCTTCCCCATCGTCTTATTCCATCTCTTCTTGCTCAGATGACTCAGATTCTGAAGAGCGGTAGTACTGTGAAATGTTGTCATCGTCATATGTTTGATTTGTGTCTTCATTGGTCGAGTTTTGCTCTGTGTCCTGTCGTGGTGCGTCGTGATTGGTTGGTTGGTTTTGGCGGGAAGTCGCCATGTTATTGTCTTGTTGTGCCTGTTGTAGCTTCTGGATTTGTTGTCTGAGTGCATGTTCGACATCTGTTTCCTGTGTGTTGGTGGTGTTTGGCTCAGACCTACTCACGAGATCTACCTCAGTCCTATTGCTAGTTCTTTGCCTGGAAGGCCACGGACGTACAGCTCACGGGGGGCCGGCCTGCTCTCGGTCGGGCCCCTGCATCTAAGGCCCTGGGTCTTCATCATTTCCTTCACTATCCATCCTATCCCAGCTATTCTGTGGAGGCTCTCCTGAGTCCTATTTCGCCCTGTCAACCTATCGACACGACAATTCCGCAATACGTTCACAACGGTGCAATGTAAAAACGCCGCCCCTTTGTGACCGTCACACAGCTTGCGCTGCTCGGCGCCTGATGAGTGGTTGCAGTTAAGCTTGTAGATCATATGACTGCTTTCACAGGTAGTCTTGCCCTTAATGGAATAGGTCATGCTTGTGACTGGACTGGAGTCAGTGGTATTGGGCAATGTATAGGAACGGTCTTGCATCTACATTCCTGTGCCATGCCACACAAACTTATACCTGAAACTTCCTGGCAGATTAAAACTGTGTGCCCGACCGAGACTCGAACTCGGAACCTTTGCCTTTTGCGGGCAAGTGCTCTACCAACTGAGCTACCGAAGCACGACTCACGCCCGGTGCTCACAGCTTTACTTCTGCCAGTACCTCGTCTCCTACCTTCCAAACTTTACAGAAGTTCTCCTGCAAACCTTGCAGAACTAGCACTCCTGAAAGAAAGGATATTGCGGAGACATGGCTTAGCCACAGCCTGGGGGTTGTTTCCAGAATGAGATTTTCACTCTGCAGCGGAGTGTGCGCTGATATGAAACTTCCTGGCAGATTAAAACTGTGTGCACGACCGAGACTCGAACTGGAAACTTATACCTGTCTTACCACCTTCTCCCTGCCCCCTTCCACTCTTTCTTCTCTCTTATTCCAGAATAGACATACTAATCTTACTTAATCGAGTCACATCTGCTGTCCCCCTTCCTCAAACATATCTGTCTATCGACCTGCATCCTACAATATCATCTTTTTACTTATTTTTATCTTATGTCATAGCGTTTTCACACCGATTTCAGTTCACTTTCTTCTTTCACTGTCGGCCCATACTTCATACATTCAACCCTTTTTGTCATTTTTTCATGTATTTTGCAAATTTTTTCACATGTATTTCTATGTCATTTACGTATTTTTATGCATTTTTATCCTCCACCATGGATCCTTGCTCCTTCCATCTGTGCCAGTACAGAAAAGTTTGCTCATCCCTAGCCAAAGCACAGTTCCACATACTGTTCCTGCATTCTTGCCTGACTCATAGAATCCCCCCAAATGGCCTAACCATCAAATTACTCATCTCTGGATTCAGCCCCTCCTTCTACAATAACCTCTATCTGTTCAGATTCTGCCAGTCCTCAGCCCTCACCAACCTAGTCCTGCAAAACCATGTAAATCAGGCCCAAACTTCCTTGCAATACCTCCTCTCTGTCCATGAAGTTCTTCCGCTCTGCAATCACCAATTCCTATATCCCATCTCTCAGAACAAACAAACCTCTTGCCCTCCAGGAACTAGAGCAGCAATGCGCAACTGCATCTCAAAAAGCTCTCCAGCCATTTTACCGCTACTCCTATCTTTGAGTACCACTATCCACCACCTCCAAAACAGCCTACAAACCTCCCCCACATCCCCTCACAGCTGACAAACCCTGCTTCACAGACCTACTACATTTACCACACCATCACAAACTCCCTCCTGCCACCATACAAAATCTGGAACTGATACACAGTCATAAAACTTTCCTCCAAAAGAGTTAGTCCCACAGAAGTATCAGTCCTTTCTTTTGCCCCAGTCTCAAATTCAATCATGCTGTACTTATGAAAGACCTTCTCTCCTTCTCCCAGTCCCTACAGAGGAAACACTTTTTTGCCATCAACCCTACCAATCAGATTCAACCCAAAACCAATGTTGAACCCTGCATGACTCAGTTCACTCCTCCATTCAACTGTGATCCACCCCCACTGCTCCCGTAGCATACACTTTTAACATTCCTGAATTTCTTAACCTCAAACCATGCCTCACCATCATTCCACAAATCCCTCAACATGCAAGCTAACCTTACATCTGGAGAAAGAACCACAATCCACCACTTAAAAACTGTTTCTGACCTCACAATCCTACCTGCTGACAAACGCTCCACCACTGTGGTTTTTAACCACAGGGATTACCTAACAGAAGGACTCCACCAACTGTGAGATTCGTCCAACTACAAACCTTATCGCAGTTGACACCATTCCAGTAATCCAACAGGATTTCCAGTCTCTCCTCAAATCTGTAGGCCCATTCCCAAACTTTCCCCTCAAATCTATCTCTCTCCTCATCCCTAACAATCCCCACACTCTTACCTTCTACATGCTTACTAAAATCCATAAATCCAACCACCTACTACAACCTACTGTAGCCAGTTACTGTGCTCCCACTAAAAGAATCTGTGCTCTCATAGATCAACACCTTCAGCCTATTACCTGCAGCCTACCCTTGACTGTAAAAGACACTAACCATTTTGTCCACTGACTCTCAATAATTCTTGTTCCTTTGCCACATGGTGCCCTGCTGATCACTATTGATGCCACATCTCTTTATGGTACACAAACATCCCTAATGTCCATGGCCTTGCCACTATTGAACACTACCTTCCCCAATGCCTGATGGATTCCAAACCTACAACATCCTTCCTGGTCACCATGATCAACTATTCCTCACCTACAATTACTTCATCATTGAGGACATCACCTACAAACTAATATGTGGTATGGAAATGGGTACCCATATGGTATCATCCTATTCCAATCTGTTCATGTTCCATCTACAGGAATCCTTCCCAACCACCTAGAATCCCAAACCTCTTACCTGGTCCACATTCATTGATGATATTTTCATGATCTGGATCAAAGATGAGGACATCCTATCCACATTTCTCCAGAACCTCAACACTTTCTCTCCCATTTGCTTCACTCAGTTCTCCTCAACCGAACAAGTCACCTTCCTCAACGTTGACTTCCACCTCAAAGATGACTACATGAGTACTTGAGTACCTCCGTCCATGTCAAACCTATCAGCCACCAGTAGTACCTCAACTTCAACAGCTGCCACCCATCCCACATCAAGAAATCCATTCTATACAGCCTACACAACCATGGCCATCACATCTGTAGTGACGAGCAGTCCCATTCCAGAAATACCAAGGGTCTCACTGGGGCCTTCTCAGACTGAAATTACCCTCCCAACAAAAACAGATCTTCCATTCCTTATCTCTTCAGTCACCCATCTCCTCCATAGGTCCCTCCCTCTGGCCACATAGAAGTATTCCCACCTGTACTGACTGAATCACACTCTCCCCCAGAGTTTCGACTACCTCTTGTCATGCCCTGAAATGGGGAATATCCTACCCAATATTCTTCCCACCTCTCTCTCCCACAGAGGTATTCCACTGCCCACCAAACCTAGACATTATCTTTGTCCATCCCTGCTCCACCATCTGTAATACACCTGGATGCAAGACCTGTCCAAGACATAGTCCCACCACCACCAACTCCAGTCCAGACACAATCATTAAAGGCAGGGCTACCTGTGGAAGCAGTAATGTGAGCTACAAGCTAAGCTGCAACCACTGTTCTACATTCTGCACAGGCATGACAACCAACTAGCTGTCTGTCCACATAGATGGCCAAGAGACAGCTGGACCATTCAGTTTCTGAGCAAGCTCACCAACACAGCATTCTTCGCTTCAATGACTGCTTCACAGCATGCACCATTTGAATACTTCCTACCAAACCAGCTTTTCTGAACTGCACAGATGGGAGCTCTTCCTGTAGTATATCCTACATTGCTGTAACCCCCCTGGCCTCAATCTTCTTTAGTCACTGTCCTCATCTCACCCCTTCCTGCTCCCATTCCAGCACTACACAGCCTTCTGTTCCACCAATGCACCAACAGTCTCTTTACTAGTCTCCTTTTCCATTCCCTCTCCCCCCCACCCTGTATAACCTCCCAACTGCATCTAGCAGTCCATCCCCGATAGCTGACTGGTCAGAACAACAGAATGTTAATCCTAAGGGCCCAGGTTTGATTCCGGACTGGGTTGGAGGTTTTCTCCGCTCAGGGACTGGGTGTTGTGTTGTCCTAAACATCATCATTTCATCCCCATCGATGTGCAAGTTGCTGAAGTGGTATCAAGTTGAAAGACTTGCACCTGGTGAACAGTCTACCCGATGGGAGGACATAGTCACATGACATTTACATTTTACTACATCTAGCTGACCTACCCTATCTCCACCATGTCCCTGCATCATGATCCTACAAGCAGCATTTTACCATCCCCCACCCCTACACTTCTATCCATTCCCCTCCACACAACAGCCTCCTTCTTACCTCCACCAGCCAGATTGCTTCTCTCATCATGTGCAATTGCTTGAAGTCTGGCCTCGGTACCAGAGACAGCTTCATGTGTGTGTGAGTTGTGCTTGAGTGGATGCGTGTGTTGTCTACTCTAGAAGAAAGTGTTTCAGCCAGAAGCTCGCATTTTTATCAATTTTTTTGTTGTGCCTATCTGTGACTCAACATCACTATACTGTGAGTAGCAATTTATCCTTATGATAAAGGACTAAATTTGTAATATGGGATTTGTGAACCATGCTGACAGATTTAGATCTGCTTATGGGCTGAGAAGAAGATCCAAAAAGTATTCGTAACTGCTTACGAACTGTACTGTGAGCTGTATAGAAAGATTCCACATCTGGAGTTTAGGAGAAATGTTGCTCAGGTGCTTATGGGACAGATCAATGCAAAGCATATCAGTTCCAGAGCAGGAAGCCAAGTTCTGGCAAAAAGCAATACACTCAGCAAAAAGAAGAAATTAATTCCAAATTATGTAAAATTAGGAAAGAAAGGTGTTAATTTTGTAACTTTTGCAGTAAACAGAGGAATAGTTGATTTATGTAATAGAAGGAAAGGTTACTTTGGACCAAGCTGAAAATGTTTATTTTGTGAAGATTTTCTCTGCCACAATGAAAATAAAAATATTTGTCGAATTCCATTTAGTAACTGTGTAATTACCTTCCTAATTGTCAATGATTGTAGCCTTAGTGCATTATAACACATTTGGATTTGTTACTTAAGAAAAGTGTTGTGCTGAGAGATGTTGGTTGACAAGCCTCTGGAGAGTCAGAAGGTACTCAAACATACCACCTTCATAAAATAATAAAAAAAATAAAATTAAAATTGTGAAAAGGTTACCTGCTGTTTTGTTATTATTTACTGGTGTTATCCATGAAAATTTTGGGAAATTTATGTATTTTTGATAGATCCAGCAAGAAGCATAAAGACCATCATGTTGCATTCTATTAGCCATGAACTCTTCAATCCAGTCACAGAGCTGGTCTAATATACTGTACAATCATTTGTGATATTGTGGAATTGCACCAAATTCATTCCAAAAGTTAAGGAACATGACCTCAACCAGTATCTATTGTCTATTGTGTCTTACAGGTGAACATTGTGAGTTGGGTTTCAAAGATTGTTGTTTGCAGAATATGTGTTGATTCTTTTGTCTCACAAAAGGTCATAAAACATGATCATAAAATTTGTTCCAAATCTGGTAAACAGATTGACTTTGGTGATACTGGCCTATATTTGTGTCATATGTTCAATGATCTGCCCGGAAAAAAGCGATGACTTGTGCATTTTACTTATGACTTGGAATGCTTTGTTCTTCCAACAGCCTATTACTTGGTGCTGCTAGAAGAGGAGCAAATTCTTTTGCGTATTCTACTTAGGATAATACATGTATCCCATCAGGTTTCATTGCCTTTTCTCTGTTGGGACACATTAGCTGACTTTCATTCTATTTCATAGTCACTGCCTCAATTTCTACCAGTTTGGACTCCATATGATGATTTAAAGATGAACTGCAGTATGATTTTCCTCAGTGAATCAATTTGAGAAAACAGAATTTAGTATTTATACTTCTCTCTGTCAACCTTCATTTCAGTGCCAGTATGATGACTTAGTAGTGGTATATATGGCTTTTATATGTGTAATAGCTTCTCATATGACTAAAACTAGGATCCTATTAATTATCTACCAGCTACTTTCTCACTCAACATCCTACCACTATTAACTTCCATAACTTACATTCAATGCATGTATTAACTGGTTTAGACTCCTACACTCATTCATGTCAAATTTTTTCAACAGATTTTGCAAGTAATAATTTCAGCTTAAAACTAGCCCAGTATTGATTTTAAACCTACTTCTCAATACTAGCTTGAGGTTAGCTTTGTATTCACATTCATTACTGTACAGCCAGCAGGTGCAATGGAGCATAGGGCCAACTGTAAAACTATAATAGGCCCTGCCAACAATAAGCATGACTTGTTTCCACAGCACAATTCAGCAGACTATACTGTTAATAAAATACACAGAGTCGTCATCATTTAGTTGACAAAGACACTTGAAGTTCTAAAATTATTCCGGAAGTAAATAAACCAAACTTGGAAGCACATATCTCCAGATATGCAAATTGCAAACAAATTAGTGTACTTCAAATGCTGTATACTCTCTCTCAACTATAATACAAAATATCAACTTACCAGTGTGAAACAACATATATTTTTAAGAAGGCAGTTTGTCTATGGCAGTAATTGTTCAAACAATGAATACAAGTTACCTAGGCCACATGATCACATAGCCAAAAATATTGGGATAATGCTGACCACACTCAGCTTTAACATGAAAATGATAAGCAACATTAATATCAGTATCCAGAGTTTCCATTTGTCACTTTCACCATCAGTACAGTGGTAGTGAAATTCTGAAGCTGTACGTCAGAAAATGAACCCAGGTTAACAAGTTATGTGTTCATTCTGCACTAAATTTGGAGGGAAATCAGTGAATAAAATTTTACTTGTCCCTGTTTGTCACTTACTCCTGTCAGTATAGCCTGAATTACATAGGTAATATCAACACTCTTACAGGGTAATATCAACAGTATGAGACATCGACAGTATAAAATTCCTGTTCTAAGAAAGTAACACATTTTACTATTTTAACACATATCAGCATAAATACACGGCATGTTACTAGATGACAGTATTAATTAAGTAGTAAATATTTGTGAAAATGTTATTGAAAATAAAAATAAAGGAAACTGTTGGTATTCATTTTTAATTTTGAGTAAACATTAAAGTAAATATATCACTATCATGAACACAGCATGCAGAAATGATGTCAAAACAATAAATTGCATCAACCAATCAAAATCAGAATTAGTAATCTTGTAAATTAGTGATAGATCTATTCACAAAATTGCAGCTGTAGTTTCCAGCTAATTCAAATCCACTGCATTCACTATGTGCCCATTTTCTATAGCTGCCACATCTGTACCACAGTTCATTCCCATCAAATTGTCCACACATTAAACACATTGCTGTTTCATTAGAAAACAGAGCAGAACACTATCATTCTCATTATCATTCCAGAAGTTGCTTTCATAAATGCCTCATTTTAGTATGTCTTCAAACATTATCTGTCTTCTGTAGGTTTCCTTTTGCTTTCTGGGCTTAATGTTTTGCATCTTAGCTGTATTTTGCTCTTTAATGTTTTCTGACTCCTGTGAAAATTTTCTCTTTTTTATGTTGGTTAGACTGTTTGTAGTTAATCTTCATTGTATTTTTTTTTCACTTCCTGTAACATTGTTTTCACAGGACTTCCGGTCAACACTGCGGATTGCTGAACTTGCTAATTGTAGTCAAATCTTGGTCTCTCTACTCAATTTTTGCCTCTCCCCCACACTTCCTTCCATTACCAGATTGACTGCTCCTTGATGCCCTATCAACTGATACCTTCTTTTAGTCAAGTTGTGCCATAAATTTATTTTCTCATTGATTCAATTCAGTACCCCCTCATTATTCATCTCATCTACCTATTTCATCTTTGACACTCTTCTGTATCAAAACATTTAAAAGCTTCATTCTCTTCTTCCCTGTGTTGTCATTGGCCCCATTTCACTTCCACAAAAAGACTACATCACAGACAAATGCTTTCCGAAACGACTGTATATATACAGGGTGTTACAAAAAGGTACGGCCAAACTTTCAGGAAACATTCCTCACACACAAATAAAGAAAAGATGTTATGTGGACATGTGTCCGGAAACGCTTAATTTCCATGTTAGAGCTCATTTTAATTTTGTCAGTATTTACTGTACTTGCTCGATTCACCACCAGTTGGCCCAATTGAAGGAAGGTAATGTTGACTTTGGTTCTTGTGTTGACATGCGACTCATTGCTCTACAGTACTAGCATCAAGTACATCAGTACGTAGCATCAACAGGTTAGTGTTCATCACGAACGTGGTTTTGCAGTCAGTGCAATGGTTACAAATGCGGAGTTGGCAGATACCCATTTGATGTAACGATTAGCACAGGGCAATAGCCGTGGTGCGGTACATTTGTATCGAGACAGATTTCCAGAACGAAGGTGTCCCGAAAGAAAGACGTTCGAAGCAATTGATCGGCGTCATAGAGAGCACGGAACATTCCAGCCTATGACTCGTGACTGGGGAAGACCTAGAACGACGAGGACATCTGCAATGGACGAGGCAATTCTTTGTGCAGTTGACAATAACCCTAATATCAGCGTCAGAGAAGTTGCTGCTGTACAAGGTAACGTTAACCACGTCACTGTATGGAGAGTGCTACGGGAGAACCAGTTGTTTCTGTACCATGTACAGCGTGTGCAGGCACTATCAGCAGCTGATTGGCCTCCACGGGTACACTTCTGCGAATGGTTCATCCAACAATGTGTCAATCCTCATTTCAGTGCAAATGTTCTTTACGGATGAGGCTTCATTCCAACGTGATCAAATTGTAAATTTTCACAATCAACATGTGTAGGCTGACGAGAATCCGGACGCAATTGTGCAATCACGTCATCAACACAGATTTTCTGTGAACGTTTGGGCAGGAATTGTTGGTGATGTCTTGATTGGGCCCCATGTTCTTCCACCTACACTCAATGGAGCACGTTATCATGATTTCATACAGGATACTCAACCTGTGCTGTTAGAACATGTGCCTTTACAAGTATGACACAAAATGTGGTTCATGCACGATGGAGCTCCTGCACATTTCAGTCAATGTGTTCGTACACTTCTCAACAACAGATGGATTGGTAGAGGCGGACGAATTCCATGGCCTCCACGCTCTCCTGACCTCAACCCTCTTGACTTTCATTTATGGGGGCATTTGAAAGCTCTTGTCTACGCAACCCCGGTACCAAATGTAGAGACTCTTCGTGCTTGTATTGTGGACGGCTGTGATACAATACGCCATTCTCAAGGGCTGCATCAGCGCATCAGGGATTCCATGCGATGGAGGGTGGATGCATGTATTCTCGCTAACAGAGGACATTTTGAACATTTCCTGCAACAAAGTGTTTGACGTCACGTTGGTACGTTCTGTTGCGGTGTGTTTCCATTCCATGATTAATGTGATTTGAAGAGAAGTAATAAAATGAGCTCTAACATGGAAAGTAAGCGTTTCCGGACACATGTCGACATAACATATTTTCTTTTTTTGTGTGTTAGGAATGTTTCCTGAAAGTTTGGCCATACCTTTTTGTAACACCATATATATATATATATATATATATATATATATATATATATATATATGTGTGTGTGTGTGTGTGTGTGTGTGTGTGTGTGTGTGTATGTCTTTCTGCTATACAAATTAATCAGGAGTTTCAGTCTGAAAATTTGTTTGGTACCTGTTATCAGATCCTTCTGTAAAAAAGATATTGTGGAGACCAGTTGTGATTATGTGTACATAGGTGTACACCTTAACTTTGGTATAGATAGAAGATTTAGAGAATTTGTTTGTGGGTTACTGTTACATGCAAGTTTTTAACTTTTTCTTTTTTTAGTTTCTGGTGAGACTGGCCTTGCAAATCTCTCTTGGCAAACTAAAGAGGCAAAACGATGTTTGAATTGGTAGTTAGCTTATTGCTCACAGTCAACAGTGCATTTGATGATGGCATGCTGGCCAATACATCTGCTGCACTGCTAAGCATTGGGTTGGAAGCGCTAACAGTGGGAGCATTTGTGGGGCTGCTCAGCTAGGGAGTTGGCTATCTCTATTGACTGACAATAGAGGTTGTGGCAGAAGGTCTTTAAGAAGGTGAGATGTGACTACACATGCTTCACAAACAAACTGAGCACTTCGGAGAGAGGCAAAATGCATTGGCGAGAGGTAACATGCTCAACCTTGCCACATTTGATACTCGTATGACTTACTATCTGAAAAATGTGTGTGGTGGTTGGCACATCCAGGAATGGGGATGTGATGGATGAGGTCACATGTAAAAATAATCAGAATCAATCAAAATTATTGCTGCATTCATATATTTAGGGCTTGGAAGGCCAGATTGGTTGGTTAGCTTGTCAATGTCATTCTATCAGGGCTGGGAAACTGGTGGAAATGTAAAAATAATGTAAGACTAACTATGAATGCTAAATGTTGAGTCTGTAGTTTTTGAGGCTGACTCGTGAGAGCTATGGTGACATTTAAGTCAGTATTTAAATAAGTACATGCACTCAGAAGAATGGTAGGGTTCATTTAAGAGTCAAATTCAAGGTGATGGAATAGCCTGATCTCCACCCACACCTCTGGGGCACTTGTGTGTGGTACATTTGTCAGGATGTAACTTAATGCCTTTCAAATGTCAATATAAGCCTCCATTCTGATGCCCATGCATCTCGGGCAATTGCGTGACATAAAGATGGTGGTAAATTGAAAGTCGCTCGTCCATTGTGCCAGTTCTTACTCCCCCCCCCCACTCTTATTATTATTCCAATTGTGTGAGTTTTGTCATTCGAATTCTGTATGCTGTAGTGAAGGGATCATGGAATGCCAACAGATATCAGTTACCGCCTCCAGCCAGAATAAAATCAATAAGAAGTCTCTCACATTCGAAAGTAAGTCTAAGTCCAATCATTTCTCTCATTATTGTTGAGTTGGTGCATAATTTTGCAGCGTTTTTCCGTAAGTTTAATAAACACATTAGATAGATATAAAGAACACTGTAGTCAGAAATAATACACTGAAGAGCCAAAGAAACTGGTACAGCTGCCTAATATCATGCAGGGCCCCCTGCGAGATCGCAGAAGTGTCACAACACGACATGGCATAGACTCAACTAATGTCTCAAGTAATGCTGGAGGGAATTGACACCATGAATCCTGCAGGGTTGTGCATAAGGGTACGAGGGGGTGGAGATCTTTTCTCAACAGCACGTTGCAAGGCATCTCAGATATGCTCAATAATATTCATTTCTGGGGAGTTTGGTGGTCAGTGGAAGTGTTTAAAGTCAGAAGAGCGTTCCTGGAGCCACACTGTAGCAAGTCTGGACGTGTGTCATGTTGCATTTTCCTGTTGGAATTGCCCAAGTCAGTCGGAATGCAGAATGGATATGACTAGATGCAGGTGATCAGTCAGGATGCTTATGTACATGTCACCTGTCAGAGTCATATCTAGATACATCAGAGGTCCCATATCACTCCAACTGCACACGCTCAACACCCTTACAGAGCCTCCACCAGCCTGAACAGTCCCCTGCTGATATGCAGGGTCCGTGGATTCATGAGGTTGTCTCCATACCCCTACATGTCAATCTGCTTGATACAATTTCAAACGAGATTCGTCCGACCAGGCAAAATGTTTCCAGTCATCAACAGTCCATTGTTGGTGTTGGCGGGCCCAGGCGAGGTGTAAAGCTTTGTGTATTGGAGTCATCAAGGATACACGAGTGGGCCTTCAGCTCCAAAAGCCCAGATCGACGATATTTTATTGAATGGTTCACACACTGACACTTGTTGATGGCCCAGCATTGAAATCTGCAGCAATTTGCGGAAGGGTTGCACTAATGTCACATCGAATGATTCTCTTCCGTTGTTGTTGGTATCGTTCTTGCAGGATCTTTTTATGGCTGCAGCGATGTCAGAGATTTGATGTTTTACTGGATTCCTGATGTCCACAGTACACTCTTGAAATGGTCCTACAGGAAAATCCCCACTTCATCGCTACCTCAGAGGTGCTGTGTCCCATCGCTCGTACACTGACTGTAACACCACATACAAACTCATTTAAATCTTGATAACCTGCCATCTACATCTACATCTACATCCATACTCAGCAAGCCACCTGACGGTGTGTGGCGGAGGGTACCTTGAGTACCTCTATCGGTTCTCCCTTCTATTCCAGTCTCGAAGCAGCAGTAGCCGATCTAACAACTGCACCAAACACTTGTTGTCTTATATAGGTGTTACTGACCGCAGTGCCATGTTCTACCTGTTTACATATCTCTGTATTTGAATACACGTGCTTACACCAGTTTCTTTGGTGCTTCAGTGTGTATTCTCTTTCACTATTTACAACAGTCTGCCAACACTGGGGTAACTTTTCAATTCTGGAACCATAAAAATCACGTGATTCTGAGGCGAAGAACACAACAAGCCATGTTTGAAGTGCATTTCCATCTGGAAAGGTAGTTCCTTGAAGGTTGTTAGATAGACAGCAGGAAAGGTTAAAATCTGAGGGCACAAGATCAGGAGGGTAAGGTGGGTGCAGAATGACTTCCCGACCCAACTCCTGTATAGTCTTTTTGTCAGTCAGCAGAATGTGGGCGGTCGTTCTCGTGGAGTACCATGCTGTCTTCGTGGTCATTGTTCTTGATTTGTGTCTGCAAGATGTCTCAGTTGTTGACAATAAATGGCCAGCAGTGGTGGTTACACTTCGGGGAAGCGATTTGTAATGCACCACACTGCCGCTGTTCCACCGGATGCATTATATCATCCTTTATTGATGCACATAGCTCTTTGTACAGGGAGTTGCTGCATTGTTTGGGCTCAATTACTCCTCTCTTTTGCTTGTGTTAGCATAAAGACATCATTTCTCGTCACCAGTAACGATACAGGATAGGAACGGTTGGTATTTTCCACAAGCCAATTCATGACGAGCAAGCAGAGATGCACGTATGGCCACCCACTGATTTTTGTGATTCTGACTGAAAGAATGCGGTAACAATACATCTGATTTTTGAACCTTCCCCATTTCATGCAAATGTTGCACGATGGTGGAATGTTCACAGTTCATCACAGTTTCCAGTTCACGAGGGTACACTGACATGGATTATTGTGGATTTATGCATTTAAACCATCTTATCAAATCTCGAAATTCTTCCTGAACGTGGAGACTCACTAATGTCAAAATGATCCTCCTTTTCTTTCCGTGCTCTGTCTAATGGCATTATCCCCATCCAAGGTGCAAATGTTTCTGGTTGCCTCCGCTGCTGTTACCCATCTACTGACCTCAGGCAGAAGAAAATGTCGGAAATGTTCCGATTTCTTTGCTTGGCACATCCTCCACTATCTTCAAATGACAAAATGACAATATGTAAGCTCAGATAGCAACAATGAAATACAAATAAAAAACGACAGTAGATAAACAAAACCCATAGCAACTGGAATACAAAAATGCAAAACAAAAACACTAAGAACTTATACGCCAACCTAATGTTATTCATTTATTAACCCTTTCGTTGCTACTGGTGTGGTCTCTGCATTCCGTGCCAACGCGGCTTTTGTTATGGCTGTACTGCTCGCCAAATGCTTGTGTCTGTCTTCACTCGATAAAGAAGTGAATTTCTTTTTGGTATCTATCATACTTAATGCATTGCATCAAATTAAGTAAATCATTGCATCAATTTTTAAATAATTCGCATAGGTAAAAACGCATTGTGCAGTGACGGCTGCAGTATGCCATGCGTGGGCCAAGGGTGAACCAGAGTCTTCGACCACTAGTATCTATGGTCGAAGGCCAGAGTATAAAACAGGTGGAGCAGCCCCAGGGTTGCCACACCTAGCTGAGATCTCGTTTAGATACTCTGAGCTGAGGGTGTAGAAATCAGGTAAAAATTTTATTGAATATAATTACTTTTTATTTAGAACACAGTTACATAGAACTAGTTGCAGCAGGAGCAGTTGGTACATCACATTTTTCGGAGGATTACACGTTTTTCACCAAGTCTTTTCTCCCCTTTTAAGTATTTCTAAAACTCCACGCAATTCAACTTGTAGTTAACCTGGCACTGTACGACTGCCACAGTTCCTGGCAGCAGTCGATTTTTTTCATCAGTCCATTTTTTCATCAGACCAGTGGGCCGTCATTAGTGAAAATACTCTTTCAGCAGTGGCACAGAGTGAGAGAATAGAAGACAAATATTCACCTAATTTTAGCAATTGGCATTTGTGTAGAGGATTTTCTGTTTCCTGAAGAAAGTAAATCCATGGAGTGTTTAGACTCCCATTCTCCGAGTCACGTTTAGTTTCGAAAAAGCTCTTCTGAAATATATGTTCCTGAAAACAATAAATTGTCCCCTGAAACCCTCACGCCATTTCAGTCATATAATGGTGTTTTCAATCGTCAGGTAATATCATCCTATCAAATACGTGGTATCAATTAAAAGAAATAGTCAATTTTTCTAAGTAATCAAATGCTATGACACAGAAAGCCATTGTCTCCTCCTCAAATTTCGAAATCGAATTAAATTTTTCTTGGTTAGTTTAGTTCAAATTCATATTGGTTTGTGTGCCACTAAAATTCGGTCTTTCTTTCATTCAGACGTTTTTGAGTGTCGATTAATATATTTCTTATTTCAATTATCAAGAGTTTATTTCCTTCACACCGAAAGAACCTGAAATTATTTTAGGTGGTCTGTCTTAGGCGTTAAAAAAGTTCTTTTCATGGAACGCAAAGCTTAAAAATTCTCTCAACTGCGGACATTAAGGACAGCCATCTTGTTTTTGAGTGAGATAGAAGAGCCTGGTGATTGACATCAACATATAAGCAGAACTCTTTCAGCTTTTCTGTCCTTACCGTGTATATTGAAAATAATTAAATATTTTCATGACGATTATTTCAGTGTCGACAGTTAAAACTCCAGCAGCACTTGATTAGTATTGAGGAGAGTATGGACAGGGCAAGCAATTAATACTACATTTTATCCTAGTTCTTTAATTTGGTGAAACACATTCCGCTGGCCATGTCAATGAAACCCTCCGAAGTTGGTACTGGTACTGCCTCCACAAAAAGCGATTAATTAATCTAATGGAATTTGCAGTTGACTTAAAGTGTCGAGACGAAACCTTCCAATTGTCTGCCATGTTTCCTTACTCAGCAAACCAAACTTTAGTACCTTCTGTTGGATCCCGTAAGTTTTAGCGAAGTATTGAACAGCTAAAGGAAACATCTTTTCAGCCTTGTGGTTCGAAGCATCGGTGCCTAAGCCGGAAAATGTAACTTCTTGCAATTGTTTTATACATTCGGACATGGAGTATGGCGCGAGAATATTTTTAACAATCGCCCTAGCTTTGGGCCTGGCTGTAGACTGCATCGTGACGACTTTGGAGTCAGAGTACATTGCAGCGTTCAGGTTTGTGATACAGTCAAGAGAACTAAAGGATTGACGCCTGACGCCTGGCCGTTGTAATTTCGACAGCAACAACGAGCGACTCTTCCTTGGTATCTTCTTCAATCATGAATGTAGAAATAGGCTTTGATGCCGATGGTACCGCAAACCTGTTTGTATGATTCTTAATAGAAGAGCGATGCCTCATATCTGCCTTACCTTCGTGAGTTACTGAGATGAAACAGCTAAAAATCTCACACAACGCTTCCTAATCCATACGTCCTTTCTTGACAAAAGACCACTCTTTTGTGTAATCATCCGAAAAGTGACAGTTTCTCTTTCCATTCCTGGTCATTTTCGTGAGCTATGATAAGATGATAAGTTAATTAGACGGTAAACCGTCGACAGTACTACTTTGGTACACTTCACGCCTTTTATATCCACAGGAAACACTTTTAACAGCGTGGCGCTGTTTAAATAGTTCCAGCCCCGTACTACTGTAGAAGTCTGGTGCTTTCTCGAATGATGGCACTTTCATTGTCGATACAGGATACGTAACATGGAATGCCATCTGTGAAAGGATCCTGTCGACATAAACTAATTAACATAAATAACTGAGGCTGAATTTACAAGTTGTGCTAACAGATGGCTTTTTTCAGTACTTCAGGCAAGCTCCTAAGAGTATTTTGCAAAATCGGGACAAAATTGGGTCTTATCAGGATTTCAGAGTAGGTCCTTAGTGGTGACAGTCCCGGTATATCAGGACAGATGGCAATCCTAGCCTAGCCTCAAGTTCACATGAATAAATATGGAGGAAAAAATATAGTTTAAAACATTAATTTATTGACCATACTTAATTCCTGCAATAAAGTCATTTTGGTCTGCAGTCTAGATCAAAATTAGACCTGAGTATTGTGTATTTATAGTCACTGTATACTTGCAGTTATTTTGTGCATTTATGAATCTGTATGGAACATAAAATTTCATTGAATGGCTCTATGTATTTGCACTGTACTGAACTTCTGTTTGCTATTTTTTTCTCAAGGGTGTCATCTGTTTCGTCACGCCCGCTTGAAAATCCTATGTCGTCGCCTTTTACTAAATTTAAATAGCACATGTTAGCATTATTTTTCCTTGAGAAACAGTAAACAATGTCGATTTCTGCGTATAGTGGCTGTAACAAGTATAGTTTTAGTAAAAACCAGTGAAAGAATAAAACTACCATGTATAAAACAGCTTCAAACATCTGATTACTTGACAACTGAGTTAATGCGTTAAATATTTAATTTTAAGTATGTAGAAAAGAAAAAGGTTATGGAAGGTTTGAAATTACGCTTAAAATTTGTTGGGAGTCGTTAAGTGCTCTCATTACCAAATACTGGATTAATAAAATCTGGGTAATTTTCACCTCATTTGAAGCAAAAGCTAGTTTTTCACACATCTCAATGTTTATCATCATATCTCATGAACTGTACGTGTTGTTCCATGCAACAATTCTGTAGTTACATTAAGTGCTTTACGCTGATACAGTCTGCAACCTGTGTTGCGAATAGAATTAGTAGTAAGGAACTAACAAATTAAAACATCATGTCTAACGAAATTTTGCTGAGCGGCGTTTTAAGGAAATGCTAGTTTCTCAGGCAGCTAAATCTACTTGGTATCATGTCTCCTGAACTGTCTCTCGTACAATCATATAAGTTTGCAAGTACATCCAGTGATATATGTACATACGGCCTGCAAATTGTGCTGCCAATAGAGTTAGCAATAAAGAAGTAATACAGGGTGTCCGAAAAAGAATGACCCGATTTTGACGTGTAATAATATCGAGACAAATGTCACTAGGTAACTGAAACAGCTGTAGATGTAATCGGCATGGTCTAGAGTTTCAGAAAAAATTCGCTAGATGTCGTTACGAGCGCTGCCCCAGAGCGTGCAGCCTGTCTCGCGCAATATGGTGTCCGCGCAACAGAAAGCGTATTGTGTTATTGAATGTAGTCGTACTCAATCAGTGATCGCAGTTCAGCGGGAGTTTCATATTCGATATCGTGCTAAACCACCATCACCAAAGAACATTCGACGGTGGTATAAACAGTTTGAAGAAACAGGGTGCCTCTGTAAAGGCAGAAGTCCTGGCTGGCCACGCGTTCCTCAACGAACGAGCATTTGAGCGGAGCCCCCGCTAGTCTACGCATGGTGCTAGCCGAGAACTTGCGTTACTGCGCATGACAGTGTGGCGTGTGTTACGGTGGCGTTTACCGCTCAAACCATACCGATTACAACTGGTACCAGCTCTCTGAGATACTGACAAAGTGAAGCTAGTGGACTTAAGCAATGCTATTCTAGAGGACGTGGAAGATGACACTTTTACGTCACAGTTGATATTCAGCGATGAGGCAACTTTCCATATTAGCGGTAAGATTCATCGACATAATGTGCGTATATGGGGGCTCGCAAATTCTCATGAAACAATTGAACACGAATGAGATTCACCAAAAGTGAATGTTCTTTGTGCTGTTTCGCAAAGCAAGTTTATGGATACTACTTTTTTGAGGAAGAAACCATGACAGAACAATCATATCTTGCAATGCTACGGAACTGGTTATTCCCGCAACTTGACTCTGAAAATTTCATCTACACTCCTGGAAATGGAAAAAAGAACACAATGACACCGATGTGTCAGACCCACCATACTTGCTCCGGACACTGCGGAGGGCTGTACAAGCAATGATCACACGCACGGCACAGCGGACACACCAGGAACTGCGGTGTTGACCGTCGAATGGCGCTAGCTGCGCAGCATTTGTGCACCGCCGCCGTCAGTGTCAGCCAGTTTGCCGTGGCATACGGAGCTCCATCGCAGTCTTTAACACTGGTAGCATGCCGCGACAGCGTGGACGTGAACCGTATGTGCAGTTGACGGACTTTGAGTGAGGGCGTATAGTGGGCAAGCGGGAGGCCGGGTGGACGTACCGCCGAATTGCTCAACACGTGGGGCGTGAGGTCTCCACAGTACATCGATGTTGTCGCCAGTGGTCGGCGGAAGGTGCACGTGCCCGTCGACCTGGGACCGGACCACAGCGACGCACGGATGCACGCCAAGACCGTAGGATCCTACACAGTGCCGTAGGGGACCGCACCGCCACTTCCCAGCAAATTAGGGACACTGTTGCTCCTGGGGTATCGGCGAGGACCATTCGCAACCGTCTCCATGAAGCTGGGCTACGGTCCCGCACACCGTTAGGCCGTCTTCCGCTCACGCCCCAACATCGTGCAGCCCGCCTCCAGTGGTGTCGCGACAGGCGTGAATGGAGGGACGAATGGAGACGTGTCGTCTTCAGTGATGAGAGTCGCTTCTGCCTTGGTGCCAATGATGGTCGTATGCGTGTTTGGCGCCGTGCAGGTGAGCGCCACAATCAAGAGTGCATACGACCGAGGCACACAGGGCCAACATCCGGCATCATGGTGTGGGGAGCGACCTCCTACACTGGCCGTACACCACTGGTGATCGTCGAGGAGACACTGAATAGTGCACGGTACATCCAAACCGTCATCGAACCCATCGTTCTACCATTCCTAGACCGGCAAGGGAACTTGCTGTTCCAACAGGACAATGCACGTCCGCATGTATCCCGTGCCACCCAACGTGCTCTAGAAGGTGTAAGTCAACTACCCTGGCCAGCAAGATCTCCGGATCTGTCCCCCATTGAGCATGTTTGGGACTGGATGAAGCGTCGTCTCACGCGGTCTGCACGTCCAGCACGAACGCTGGTCCAACTGAGGCGCCAGGTGGAAATGGCATGGCAAGCCGTTCCACAGGACTACATCCAGCATCTCTACGATCGTCTCCATGGAAGAATAGCAGCCTGCATTGCTGCGAAAGGTGGATATACACTGTACTAGTGCCGACATTATGCATGCTCTGTTGCCTGTGTCTATGTGCCTGTGGTTCTGTCAGTGTGATCATGTGATGTATCTGACCCCAGGAATGTGTCAATAAAGTTTCCCCTTCCTGGGACAATGAATTCACGGTGTTCTTATTTCAATTTCCAGGAGTGTATCAGCAAGATGGAGCACCACCGCACTGGCATAACAATGTGCACAGTTTCCTCAATACCAACATGTATCAACGTTAGATAGGGCGTACAGGACTGCGAGACCAGGCTTTACACTCTTGGCCTCCTAGGTCCCCTGACTTAACACCATGTGATTTCTTCCTGTGGGGATATGTTAAACAATGTGTTTACGTTCTTCCCTTACCTCGTGACATTGATGAACTAAGAACCAGAATATCAGCTGCTGGAGCTTCAGTGACAGAAGACACCTTATGCTCAGTTTCGGATGAATTCGGCTATCGGCTAGATGTCGTCCGTGCAGC
The DNA here is from genome assembly GCF_023864275.1 of Schistocerca cancellata. Taxonomy (NCBI): domain Eukaryota; kingdom Metazoa; phylum Arthropoda; class Insecta; order Orthoptera; family Acrididae; genus Schistocerca; species Schistocerca cancellata. The sequence goes on along the minus strand of NC_064629.1, from coordinate 203,576,105 downwards.
CAATTAATGACATATTGAATATTTATGATGGATTTTTGTAAACGTCTGTCTTTTCTGAGTAATTTAGTATGCAATTTGTTTGTGTTAAGCCCTTCTTCCTAATAAATAATTCCGTTTAAAATCGAGTCATTCTTTTTGGGACCCCCTGTATATTAAAACGTCATGCCTGATGATGCCGTTTTAGTGCATGGGCTGTGAAAATGCAGTAAGCGATAAACGTTTTCCTGTCATCATTTTGTGGGGGTTGTCAACAAGACAAAGTTTTGAAAAGGTTTAAAATTACGTGTGAAGTTTGCCAGAAGTCCCTGCATGCTCTCATCCTCAAATACTGGATGAATGATATCCAGGCATTTGCACGTTGCCTCGAGACAAGCACACAGTTTCTAACTGTAGTAATTGCTTTATTGTGTTAAACTTCCAACAGAAGGTTGTACCTCTTAATGAGTAGATCGTGACAGCATCTAAAATTTTCAAAGTTCGTCAATAACTACGCAAAATACAGAAAATCAAATTTTTGTTGCCCCTGGAGGTTCTTTGATAGGCAACCTACAAATGGGTTTGGGGTGTGTGCCCTGGGTTAGTCATTTAGTAATACACTCCTGGAAATTGAAATAAGAACACCGTGAATTCATTGTCCCAGGAAGGGGAAACTTTATTGACACATTCCTGGGGTCAGATACATCACATGATCACACTGACAGAACCACAGGCACATAGACACAGGAAACAGAGCATGCACAATGTCGGCACTAGTACAGTGTATATCCACCTTTCGCAGCAATGCAGGCTGCTATTCTCCCATAGAGACGATCGTAGAGATGCTGGATGTAGTCCTGTGGAACGGCTTGCCATGCCATTTCCACCTGGCGCCTCAGTTGGACCAGCGTTCGTGCTGGACGTGCAGACCGCGTGAGACGACGCTTCATCCAGTCCCAAACATGCTCAATGGGGGACAGATCCGGAGATCTTGCTGGCCAGGGTAGTTGACTTACACCTTCTAGAGCACGTTGGGTGGCACGGGATACATGCGGACGTGCATTGTCCTGTTGGAACAGCAAGTTCCCTTGCCGGTCTAGGAATGGTAGAACGATGGGTTCGATGACGGTTTGGATGTACCGTGCACTATTCAGTGTCCCCTCGACGATCACCAGTGGTGTACGGCCAGTGTAGGAGATCGCTCCCCACACCATGATGCCGGGTGTTGGCCCTGTGTGCCTCGGTCGTATGCAGTCCTGATTGTGGCGCTCACCTGCACGGCGCCAAACACGCATACGACCATCATTGGCACCAAGGCAGAAGCAACTCTCATCGCTGAAGACGACACGTCTCCATTCGTCCCTCCATTCACGCCTGTCGCGACACCACTGGAGGCGGGCTGCACGATGTTGGGGCGTGAGCGGAAGACGGCCTAACGGTGTGCGGGACCGTAGCCCAGCTTCATGGAGACGGTTGCGAATGGTCCTCGCCGATACCCCAGGAGCAACAGTGACCCTAATTTGCTGGGAAGTGGCGGTGCGGTCCCCTACGGCACTGCGTAGGATCCTACGGTCTTGGCGTGCATCCGTGCGTCGCTACGGTCCGGTCCCAGGTCGACGGGCACGTGCACCTTCCGCCGACCACTGGCGACAACATCGATGTACTGTGGAGACCTCACGCCCCACGTGTTGAGCAATTCGGCGGTACGTCCACCCGGCCTCCCGCATGCCCACTATACGCCCTCGCTCAAAGTCCGTCAACTGCACATACGGTTCACGTCCACGCTGTCGCGGCATGCTACCAGTGTTAAAGACTGCGATGGAGCTCCGTATGCCACGGCAAACTGGCTGACACTGACGGCGGCGGTGCACAAATGCTGCGCAGCTAGCGCCATTCGACGGCCAACACCGCGGTTCCTGGTGTGTCCGCTGTGCCGTGCGTGTGATCATTGCTTGTACAGTCCTCTCGCAGTGTCCGGAGCAAGTATGGTGGGTCTGACACACCGGTGTCAATGTGTTCTTTTTTCCATTTCCAGGAGTGTATAAATATGGATAACATTTACGATGTAGAAAAAAATTGCAAGAAGATTCAGAACATCATGGTGACTTTACTTATTGCTGGCAAATGGAATGTAAACCAATGAAATTTGAGCCTGTACCAGCTGAATATTACGGAGTAACCTTCGAAATGCGTTGTAATTATGTAATAAAGCCAGTGACTGGTTCTGTCATTTTGTTGGTATTTTAAGCCTAAAGCAACAGACTCAAAACCATTCCACCTTGGACAAAAATATTTTTAAAAACAAACAAAAAAAAAGGCTCTGGGCACTATGGGACTTAACATCTGAGGTCATCAATCCTCTAGAACTTAAGAGTTACTTAAACCTAACTAATCTAAGGACACCACACACATTCATGCCCGAGGCAGGATTCAAACCTACGACCATAGCAGTTGAGTGGTTCCGGACTGAAGTACCTAGAACTGCTTGGTCACAATGGCTGGCCTTTTAAAAACATTTGTGTGACAGCCAGTTTACATAAGTGACTTAATAGTCTTCATTTCTACAACATTTTCGGTTTCAGTTTATTTCTGTGGCCATAAATACAAAGGTATCTTTTGCTAACTCACTATCATCCCTTCCTATGCCAACCTCTCCTAAATCTAGATAGTTTGACATTTTCTTTCTGTTCCAAACTATCGGGAGGGGCGCGAAATTATGGGGATTTCGAATGGATACAACATAAACATTGCAAAAAAAAAAAATTGTTTGCTGAGAGTAGCAGTATCTTAACTGTGTAGTCTAGGCCTGACCTATACCGTTATCTTTAGGAACCATAGACCAAAACACAAAACACTGTCTGCCTAAAACTGCTACGATATAGTGTCCGCATATCACATACTCCAATACCAATGACACCCCTTTCCAGACATGCCACACAACAAAAACAAACTTTACCTCAAAGCAAGCCTTTAGATTGTACATTCATTTTACTTTCGGATGGAAAACAGAAAAATTGATACCACTGAGAAAAAAAACAAAAAACTGTGTGGCACAAAACAACAACAGGTGTTTACTTACTTTTAAGATAAATTAATCCTCCTGTTATTGCGACTGGTGGCGAAATCATCAACCATTATTTGCAAGTCAATTATCTTTGTTACTACTGCAAGAATAAACAAATAACATAGGCGTTCATCAGCCACTGAATTCCTTGAATAACTTTTTATACGTTGCATACATGAAAGTGTTCTTTCACTTGATGCAGAGGAAACTGGAATAGTCACTGCTATTTGACTTTGTACTGCTCTGACAACTTGAGCAGTGCAAGTAAACTGATAGTCTTCACTCCAGTTTGCTGTTCATGTCCAATGAGATTTTTTAATGTCTTAATTTCCGCCTCCCACGATTCAGTATTGCATGAATAATTTTGTGCCAACGGCAGTAACGTTTATACATAAAATATTCACTTTTTGGGTTTAGACAAGTGATTCCTTTAATTATTCCAGAATCTGAAATATTGCGTCTCTCAAGTTCATTGTCTATTATATGTAAAACTTTATCAAATACTGAAGATTTGAAATCAGTTGATTGTACTGTCTTTATTCGGCAAATCACTCAATATTCCCCCCAGATGTTTTCAACTTTCGAATTCTAATAAGAGAAGAGGAATCTGCAGGAATATCAGCACCTATTTTTGTTGCCACATCCACACTTTCTTTCCATACATAAGTGGAACCTTAATCGATTCACGCATTTGACTGAACTGATCTCTTGTAGCTTCTGCTAACTTGATAGCACCAACAATATCAGTCTTTGCCCTGAAGGAAATCAAATAGTGACTTTCACATTTCTAGCAAGCATGTGAACAGGCGTAAATGAAAAAAAAAATTACTTTGCACTAAATCCTGATGCTTCTGAAGGTCGTTCTGAATTTTCTGCCTCAATGTTTAGTAGGGTTACAATGACAGCTTCAACTGTATTCTTCACAGACAGACATGAAGCACATTGAGAGGCCCATTTAGTGTCACTTAACTCTTTTAATTCCACTTTTCCAATCTTCATTTTTATTTTTGTGCCAATAAACATTTGATTCTCTGCTGACCCACTCATAAAAACATAAATTCCTTAAGAGATCATAATGTAATCTGTAGGTGACTTCATCCCTCAGTACGTTGCTACTGTGACAAGACTCTACTTATGGTTCATACGATGTGACGAGCCGGGATCTATGGGGGGAGGAGCAAACCGGGGTATCGGCCCTGGGCAATTTGAGAGGGCACCAAATTCGCATTCTTGAAGGAAAAAATTTTGTTTCACAAAACGCCTAGCATCCAGCACATATTGGTCTATCGATCATTCACATGACTTTGAAGCGCATCCCTGTTTGTTTTTTGAATGCATTCTAAGTTGATTTCTGAACGAATCATAAGTTGATTTTTGAATGCGTGCATAGTGTATGTGATGTCTCTGCCAATGGAATTCCTGTCGCATCTAGAAATAAAAAAAATTCCCGCAGACAAAAGGAGACGGGGCTATATGAGCCGAGCCAAATCAACCTGAATGGCTGAATGCCAATCTGTTTTTGTTTATGCGGTTGATTGTGTGTGCAAATGATCAGTGTTGCTGTAATTATTAGTGAAATCCATAGACTCAGACTACTAGAGTGGAAGTAAACGACTAACAGAAATAACAAGATAGATTATACAATCTTCTCGGTGTATCCAAGAAAATTTAATTCTGACAGAAAACTTTTGCCAGATCGCTACACTACCAAGGGTCAGTTGTACAGTCCCCGGTTAGCAGCTGCTTAAGGTCTATTCTCGGAATAGCGTGGAAAACGCGTTGTATGAATACGCAATAACGCCTAACTGGAGAATAAACACGGGATAACTAAGCTAATGATTCTGGCAGGGTTAGTGAAGTTAACCAGAGAATACGTTTTGACAATGACAGGAATAGTTACAGGATTAGTGATGACAAGATGTTTTGTTAGAACAAGGAAAGAAAAGAAATGGGAACATCACATAAATTATATGGAAGAATATGATGATTCCAAATTTATATAAAAATCTCGTACTACTACTTTTCGATCTCATGCTTGAGAAACTAGAGCATATGAATGAAATATGAAACTATTTCCCAACATAAAACGTTTTGCTTGCAGTAGTGTTGTGGATGCAGTCAGAACAACACTTGGTCCAAAGGGAATGGATAAGTTAATAGTAGACAAAAATGGAAAGTCCACCATCTCAAATGACGGTGCTACCATTATGAAATTACTGGATGTTGTTCATCCCGGCGGTTCTAGGCGCTACAGTCTGGAATTGCGCGACCGCTACAGTCGCAGGTTCGAATCCTGCCTCGGGCATGGGTGTGTGTGATGTCCTTAGGTTAGTTAGGTTTAAGTAGTTCTAAGTTCTAGGGGACTGATGACCTCAGAAGTCAAGTCCCATAGTGCTCAGAGCCATTTGAACCATTTTTTTAGTTCATCCCGCAGCAAAGACACTTGTTGACATAGCGAAGTCACAGGACGCCGAGGTAGGCGATGGAACAACAAGTGCGGTTTTGCTGGCTGGTGAATTTTTGAAATAGATTAAACGATTCGTAGAAGAAGGTGTACATCCACGAATTATAATAAAAGCTTTTCGTAAAGCTATACAACTGGCAGTTGATAAAATCAATTCCCTAGCTGTAAAGATTGACAAGAAAAATATAGCTGAACATCGTTCATTGCTAGAGAAATGTGCAGCGACAGCCCTAAGTTCAAACCTAATAAGCCACCAAAAAGGATTCTTCTCAAAAATGGTCGTTGATGCTGTTTTACTTTTGGATGAGCTTTTACCGCTCAATACGATTGGGATCAAGAAGGTGACAGGAGGTGCATTGGAAGATTCGCTGTTGGTAGCACGCGTTGCTTTCAAGAAAACATTTCCATACGCTGATTTTGAAGTGCAGCCAAAGAAGTATTCAAACCCCAAAATTGCTCTGCTTAATATTGAACTGGAGCTCAAAGCTGAAAGGGACAATGCTGAAATCAGAGTGGATAATGTACGGGAATATCAGAAGGTGGTGGGCGCTGAATGGAAAATATTGTATGAAAAGTTGGATTTAATACACAAAAGTGGAGCAAAGGTAGTACTGTCTAAGCTATCCACTGGTGATGTTGCAAAGCAGTACTTTGCTGACAGAGACATGTTTTGTGCTGGACCAGTCCCGGAAGGGGATCTGAAACATACAATGAAGGTTTGTGGAGGTTCCGTAATGACAACTGCTCATGACTTGAAAGATTCAGTTCTTGGCAGCTGCGAGTATTTTGAAGAAAGACAAGTAGGTGGTGAAAGATTTAACATTTTTACTGGTTGCCCCAACGCAAAGACTTGTATAATTGTACTGAGGAGTGGTGCAGAACAGTTCATGGAAGAGACTGAAAGATCCCTTCATGATGCCATTATGATAGTCCAGCGTACAATATAGAATGATTCTGTAGTTGCAAGTGGTGGTGCAATCGAGATGGAACTGAGTCGACCGTTACGTGACTACTCACGTACTATTTCTGGAAAAGAACAATTGCTGATTGGTGCTATTGCGAAGGCTCTGGAGGTTATACCTAGACAGTTGTGCGATAATGCTGGATTTGATGCAACTAACATTCTCAACAAACTGCGCCAGAAACATGCACAAGGTTATTGCTGGTATGGTGTGGACATCAACAATGAAGACATCAGTGATAACTTTGAAGCATGTGTCTGGGAGCCTGCTGTTGTCAAGATTAACACATTAACAGCTGCATGTGAAGCAGCTTGCCTTGTCTTATCTGTAGATGAAACCATAAAAAAAATCCTAAATCAGGTGGTGGCGATGCTCCTGCAGGCCGCGGCATGGGTTGGCCGATGTAATTTCAATCAGTCATCATAAACTGACAGTATCTGTGACAATAGAGTGCCGTAGTTTTGGCGGCGTTGAGAGCTACAAGCTACTGGGAGGCCGTTGTGTGGGAGAGAACTGTGGTACAACTGCAGATTCGGCCGTTTCGTGAGCTCAGGAGCGTCCGCGGTGCCTTCGTCGGCCTGTGGACTCAACCGAGATGGCAGTGCAGAGTAGGGCTGCAGTGGGCAGGGGATTTCTAGAATGGGGGGAGTCATATTTCAAGGAGGTGGAGAGGGTCAATAGCGCACCTTTGAAAAATATTGCACATTTGTAGAAGGTTTTTACTGTGCTCTTTGTCAGCTAGTCTTTGTAGTCACGACAGGAAGCTGCTGAGGCCCTCTCATTGGGATGCCAGAGGACGGTGTGTGGCTATGAACTGGGAGCTGGATTGCAGTAACGTGATCTACAGATTCTACCTCCCTTGCATTATCATTCACACGTTCTACTGATCCAACACTTATAGAATCCCCACCTTGAGCATTCTGATCCACATTCCTATCGCTCCCGTTCTCCTCTAAGTCGTCCATTGATCTTAACATATAAACCTTTTTTAACATAATGTATGTATCGTCGGTAGGTTTTCCGGTTTTCCTTCCCGACGTGACATCGGAGAGTAGTCGCTGTCATGTCGGGCAGTAAAGCCAGAAAATCTACCGACGATACATATCTACGAGCAGACGTCGACATGGAGTACCTAAAAAGGGAACCACAAGAGAGTTGGGGATGCTTCATGCGTTAAATTGTAAGGAAATTCAATTTTCTCTCACTACATGTAGCTGGATTAGCACTGTTTGAAGTCCAGAATGGTTGTTCAGATTGCCTTGTAAAAGTGAGTCTCTCTAATAGGTACCCAATATAAATATTTTAGAGTACTGCCTACTTGCACTGTGTATACACCATCTTGACTTTAGTAGCTGCTCTGCAACTTCCTTTAATGGAATGATGAAAATCAACTACCAGTGAAAATTCAGTGCAGTTTATTTTAAATACTACTGGATTTTGGCTTATGCCTATCTGAAGGCAATTACATTCAGTTTGTCCTTTGCACATTCAATGTGCTTAGCGGCTTAAGTCTCTTGCTGTGAGGGTGTAACAATTTTTAGATGGGTATTGTTAAAAATGAAACTAAACTATTGAAAATAGTGTGTCAGAGGTTCATAGTACCCAGCATTGAACGTATAAAGACGAAACAAGTGGTAGAGCACTTGCCCACGAAAGACAAAGGCCCTGAGTTCGAGTCTCGGGCCCGCACACAGTTTTAATCTGCCAGGAAGTTTCATATCAGAGCACACTCCACTGCAGAGTGAAAATCTAAAAAAAAATGGCTCTGAGCACTACAGGACTTAACTTCTGAGGTCATCAGTCCCCTAGAACTCAGAACTACTTAAACCTAACTAACCTAAAAACATCACACACATCCATGCCCGAGGCAGGATTCGAACCTGCGACTGTAGCGGTCGCGCAGTTCCAGACTGTAGCGCCTAGAACCGCACGGCTACTCCGGCCAGCTGAAAATCTCATTCTGGAAACATCCCCCAGTCTGTGGCTAAGCCATGTCTCCACAATATCCTTTCTTCCAGGAGTGCTAGTTCTGCAAGGTTTGCAGATGAGCTTCTGTGAAGCTTGGAAGGTAAGAGACGAGGTACTGGCAGATTTAAAGTTGTAAGAATGAGTTATTAGTTGTGCTTGGGTAGCTCAGTCGATAGAGCACTTGCACACAAAAGGCAAAGGCCCTGAGTTCGAATCTCTGTCTGGTACGCAGTTTTAATCTGCCAGGAAGTTATACATGGAACATCTTTCAGTCAGAGCTGCCAGACAGCAGTCATGTGCGTGTGAGGTATGCTTACTTGTGTTGGTTGGTTGGATGATTAAAGGGACCAAACTACTAGGTCATCAGTCCGTTTTTTCTTGAACACAGGGGTCTACATGACTCTACATCTGAGATAGCCCACTGTACACAACCCAAGGGACAAAAATCCCAATGTCTATCAAAGGTCAACAAAGACAAGCTAAGGGACAAAAAAGAAGGGAGACATAGTACAAAAGGCAGGCAAGGTGGCCCACCTAGGGAGCAACGAAACCCCCTCCCCACCACTTGCCAGAGGCATCCCATTCAGAAATTTCCTAGGAAAGACTAGTAACACAAATGGGGCAAGAGAAGCACAGATACAACATAAAATGAACAAGTCGAACAGACCACATGAAAGGAGGAAGAAAGAGTAAAACAGCAGGTAGGATGAGGACCAGGCTGAACTACCATGCCCAGACAGCCACAGCCTGGTCTGGGCAGAGGAGGCAACAGAGTGTTCTGCCAACCACTCAATGGGCTGATAAGGCTAAGTGGGCTCCCTTAAAGAAAGTGGTAAAAGCCCCATCATGAATAAAATGTAAAACTAAGTCAGCCACTGAAGCATCATCTCCTAACCCAAGGGATAGCAAGTCAGTGATATTCAGAATCCACCACAGGGTGGCCAGGTTGAGAAAGTCAGCAAAATGTGGACCACCATCAAATGGAAACCATAATGACGGTGACATGGGTTCTTGTGATGGAGGAGATGAGCATGAGTCAGCTGAATATGGCCAAAGCCACGTCAGCAAAGAATGATAGAGTCCTTGTGAGAGACCTACATGGAGGACCTGCGTGGATTTTTAGTCCCCTATATCACCGATATTTAGTCTGGTGAAGTCAGAGTGAGCCATTCCGCATTCCACATTTCTAAAACTTCACAGCTTAATACCGATCAGATGTCTGTTTCCGGAATGCTGATCTCAAGAGTTGACTTACTGGTAGCCAGCTCAGCCGGGCTATCAGCGAGTTCATTCCCTGTGATCCTGATGTGGCCTGGGGTTGAGACAAAGGTCACTGAGCGTCCACATTGTTCAACAGCATACAGGGAATCCTGGATAGCAATGACCAAGGGATGACTGAGGGTAACAATGGTGGAGAGTTTGCAGAATGATCAAGGAGTCACTATAAATGAGAAGACTCACCGGTGCAGAAACAGATATGAGCAAGAGCATGAGAGATGGCTAACAACTCTGCAGTGAAAACACTACAGCCATCTGGCAAGGAGCACAGTTCAGTGTGTCCTGTAAGAGCATAAGCAAAGCCTGCGTGATCAGTAGCCATTGAGCCATCAGTGTAGACTACTTCTGAATGCTGGGATGCACCAAGGGTGGAGAAAAACTAGCGGCAGAGGGCCTCAGGACGAACTGAGTCTTTTGGGCATTGTGATAGGTCAAGACAAAGCTGTGGCCAAGGGATGAACCATGAACATACACGTGAGTGGGACCAGAGGAGCGGTGGTAGAGGGAACACCTGGAGTTCAGAGAGGATGAACCAGATCCCTGATCTGGGCAGCCATTGTGGGAGATGGATTTCCATGTTTGGAACAAGGAGACAGTAATTCGGATGCTTAGGGGAACTGCAGACGTGTATAGTGTAATTGACAAGCTATGTTGGCACCTGATCTGCAATGGAGGGACCCCAGCCTCCACAAGTAAGCTATTCACAGGGCTAGTTCAAAAGGCTCTTGTCACAAGTCAAACCCCACATGGTTGTATCAGATTCAGTATCCACAATACTCAGGGTGATGCCAAACTGTACGCTGGACTCCTATAATCAAGATGGGATTCTATCAGGGCTTTGTAAAGCTGCAGAAGGGCAGTGTGATCGGCACCCTAGCTGGTGTTCCTCAGGCTGTGAAGTGTATTAAGGTACAGCCAGCACTTTCGCTTAAACCGGCAAAGATGGGAAATCCACTTCACCAATCATCGAAGACCAGTCCTAAAAAGCAATAAGTCTCCACCACATTGGGTAGTTGCTTATCGAGGTAAAGTTCTGGTTGTGGGTGAACAGTATGTCAACAGAAGTGCACGATGTGAGTCTTGGTGGTTGAAAACTGGAAGCCAAGGGTGAGGTACCATGCCTGCGCCTTGCAGTCGATATTCAGCAACTCCCGCACTAGAGGAGCAATAGTAGAGGCAAAAGTCGTCAGCATACAATGACGGTGATCTGAGAAACTGACAGGTGCTGTTAGACCACTGATCAATACTAGAAAGAGGGCGACAATCATTACAGAGCCCTGCATGACCCCATTCTCTTGGCTATAAGGTGCACTGTGGAAAGCACCAACTCCAACTTGGGAAGTATGGTGCGACAAGAACTTCTGCATAAAAACTGGGAGCAGACCCTGGACACCCCATTCATGAAAGGTAGTGAGGATGTGGTATCATAATCGTTTTGTAGGTCAAAGAAGACGGCTATAAGGTGGTGATGTTGGGCAAAAGCTGTTCAGATGGCAGATTCCTGGTGAACCAGATTATTGGTAGCGGGATGTCCTTGGCAGAAACCATCCTGGGGAGGATTCAGAAGCTCAGAGACTCAAGGAGTCAACAAAGCCATTGGCTCTCCACACCTTCAAGCAACTTACAGAGAACTCTGGTGAGGCTAACTGGGCGATAACTGCCCATCTCTAGAGGATGCTCATCCTGTTTCAGTAATGGGATAATGGTCCTTTCCTGCCATTGCAATGGGAATTCGCCCTAACAGCAGATGTGGTTAAAGACGGCAAGGATATGACCATCACAATCCACCATTAGCTGCTTGAACATTTGGTTGTGGGCGTGGTCGAGTCCTAGGGCTGTATCAGGGCAGTGGCCTAGGACACTGACGAATTCCTATTCACTGAATGGAGCATTATATGGCTCCTAGTCGCGTCCAGTAGCAGATAATTACTTTTGCTCCACCTGCTGTTTTAGGAAACGAAAGGCAGGTTGATAATTCTCAGACACAGAGGCTCAAGCATGATGCAGAGCGACATGTTTGGCGATGGCGTGAAGGTAGACAGCACAATTTGAAGTACTGCCTGGTACACCTGCAGGTGTCTGGTATCTGTAGAAACATCTGATCTTTGCCCATATGTGCAAGGGAGAGGTACGTGGCCCAAAGGCTGAAACTTACCTTTCCCAGCAATCTTGTTTCCGTTGTTTTATTACATGGCAGACCCAGGCACAGAGCCAAAGGTAATGAGGTGCTCCATTGAGGAGTATCACTTATGGCATTTGAGAGCCCGCCTACGATCTCTAATGGCTTCTGTGATTTTTGATGACCACCAAGGAACTATCTTCCATCAGGAGGGGGGGGGGAGGACCTCAAGGAACAGAGGAGCACTGAATGATATCCTGAAAGAATGGCTGTATTTGTATTCTTGCCTGTCTCATCAATATCGCCATGCGACAGGGAGCTTAGGGCGACAGCAGAGATGAAAGCACCCCAGTTAATACCGTTGAGAGTCCATATGGGCAGCCATCCAAGGGTAATGACAATGAGGGAGGGACAAGAAGATTGAGAACTGGTTACCATCACACAGTTCATTTTGGACACTACAATGGATGGATGGGAGAAAACAAGGGCTGCAAATGGAATGTTCAATGGCTGAGAATATTCTGTGTGTGACAATGAAGTGTACGGGTGTACCAGTATTCAAGAGGCAAAGTTCAAGTTGGGCCAGAAACTTGCAGGTCTTTATTGTGGGCAGTGATCGTGGTTCCACCCCACAAACGGTTATGGGTGTCGGAAGTCACCCAAGACTAGGAAAGGTGATTTTTTGGGGGGGGGGGGGGGGGGTCTGAGAAACAAATGCAAACAATACGTTCTGAGACACTTCACCATCAGCAAGAAGGTAAACACTGCAAACGGTAATATCCTGAAATGCCTTTACCTGAACAGCCACAACTTCAGAAGGTGTATTAAGAGGCACAAATTCACTACATAGTGTGTCCAGAACATATGTGCAAACTCCACCGAACACACTGTCATATGTAGCACGATTCTTATATGATCTCCAGCATCCACAAAGGGTTGGGATCCATGTTGCTTGAAACCAAGTCTAATGAAAGGCAATACAGAAGGCAGGGGAAGTGCTTAAAATACGCCTTAGCTCAGCAGGGTAGTGGTTGGTTTAAAAGAGGGAGAGAAGGGACCAAACTAAGAGGTCATCGGTCCCTTGTTCTGAAGGAAACAATGGCACAAGGGTGAGAATAAGACAATGAGACAACACAAAACAGAATTAAAGGAAAAACCACAAGAATGACTGAAGGGCAACAAACACTCAAATGGACAAAAGGGGACAAGAAAACCACAAAGACGCAAGAAACAGATTGAAGAGGTTAAAACAAGAAAGCAGGTTATCATGGCTGGCTGACCATGAGGATAAAAAGGAAAATCCAGCCACTACGCAACACATTGAAACCCCCACACTGAAAGCCCTAGGGTGGAGGACACACAGGGACAAAGGTCATGTGCTAAAACTTGGAGCAAATGATAAAACTCACCCTCACGAATAAAATGTAAAACTAAAGCTGCTATTGAGGCACTGTCTGAGGTAGGGTGCTGGGAAGGTTAAACGTCCGCCGCAGAGTGGCTAAAAGTGGGCAGTCCAGCAGGAGATGGACGACTGTCATTCATGAGCCACAGCGACACCAAAGTGGGTCATCACAATGGAGGAGGTAACCATGTGTCAGTCACGTATGGCCAATACGGAGCCAAAAGAGAACCACAGAGTCCCTGCGAGAGGCACACACAGAGGTTTTCCACACATTCGTAGTTTCCTTAATGGCATACCACTTGTTGTGCATACTGAGATTATGCCATTCCGTCTCCCACAGCCACAAAACTTTGCGGCATAATACCGAACGCAGGTCAGTTTCAGGGAAGCTGATCTCCATAAGTGGTTTTTGCGTATCCTGTTTGGCCAGCTGTTGTCAAGTTCATTGCCTGGGATTCCGACGTTAACTGGGACCCAGACAAACGCACCACTGAATGACTTGACCATTCCAGGGCATAGATGGACTTCTGGATGGTTGCTACCAAAGGGTGATGAGGGTAGCACTGGTCGATAGCTTGTAGGCTGCTCAAGAAGTCAGCACACAGGACTCGCCTGGGCACGAGCAGATGTGCTCAAGAGCATGAGATATGGCCACCAGCTCTACAGTGAAAACAGTGCAGCCATCTGGCAAGGATTGCTGTTCTATATGTCCTCCATAAACACAGGAAAAGCCAACATGACCATCAGACATCGAGCCATCAGTGTAAACCACTTCATGGCCCCGGCACATGTCGAAAATCGAGAAAAAGTGACAACGGAGAGTCGCAGGGTTAACTGAGTGCTGAGGGCCATGTGAAAGGTCCACACGAAGCCATGGCCTAGGTGTACACCATGGAGGTGTTCATGAACGAACCTCAAGTATAGGTGGTAAAGGCAAGGACTCCAGTTTGGAGTGAAGGGATCGCACATGAACTGCAATTGGAAGCCCTGACTTGGGCCGCCGATGTAGGAGATGAACCGCTGTGAGCAGGAAAAGGAGACGGTAATTCAGATGTACAGGAGAACTACGAACATATGCAACATAAATGGAGAGCAATTGCACATGCCTAACCTGCAATGGAGGGACTCCGGCATCCACCAGGACGCTGGTCACTGGACTCGCCCTAAAAGCTGCTGTTGCGAGGCAGTGGTGCACTGGGTCGAGTAAATGCATTGCTGAGGGTGCTGCCAAACCATAAACCAGACTCCCATAGTCATTGTGGGATTGGTGTTGTTCAGGCAGTGGAGGGCATTGAGGTGCTGACAGCACTTCCACTTAAGCTTACGGAGGTGAGGAAGCCAAGTCAATCGGGCGTCGAAAACCAGTCCTAAGAATCGATATGTCTCCACTACAGTGAGTGGATCATCATTAAGGTAAAGTTCGGGTTCCGGATGAATGGTACGACACCAACAGAAGTGCATAACACACGACTTTGGGGCCAAAAACTGGAAACCGTGGGCCAGGGCCAATGACTGTGCCTTGTGAATGACTCCCTGTAGGCGCCGCTCAGCAACACCAGTACTGGTGGAGCAGTACAAAATGCAGAAGTCATCTGCATACAGAGACGGTGAGACGGATGGCTCTACAGCTACTGCTAGACCATTGACGGCCACTAAAAACAGACACACTCAATACGGTGCCCTGTGAGACCCCATTCCCCTGGATGAACTATGGGAGGCACCAACTTGGACACAGAAAGTACGAAGCGACGGGAAATTGTCGAAAAAAATCAGGAGCGGGCCTTGGACACCCCACTCATATAATGTGGTAAGGATATGAAGTCACAATGGTGGTGTCATATGCTATTCCTAAATCAAAAAAGACGGCAGCCAGGTGTTGGCATCTGGAAAAGGCTGTTCAGATGGCAGATTCGAGGGACACAAGATTATCAGTGGCAGAGCGACCCTGGCAGAAGCTGCCCTGACATGGAGCCAGTAGGCCACGTGACTCCAGGACCCAGCCCAACTGCCGACACACCATGTGTTCCAGCAGCTTACAAAGAATGTTGGCGAGGCTGATGGGCCAATAACTATCCCCATCAAGCGGGTTTTTTTCGGGTTTAAGCAGTGAAATGATGGTGCTCTCCTGCCATTGCAATGGAAAGACGGCATGGCACCAGATTCCGTTGAAGATGAAGAGGAGGTATCGCTTCTATTCAGACAAGAGTTGTTTAATCATCTGACCATGGATCCGATCTGGCCCAGGAGTTGTGTCAGGGCAATGTGCAAGGGCACTAAGGAGCTCCCACTCTGTAAATGGGGCGTTAAAGGGCTCACTGTGGCGTGTAGCGAAAGAGAGGACTTTCCTTTCCATCCACTGTTTGAAGGTGCAAAAGGCTGGGGGGATAGTTCTCCAACGCTGAGGCTGAAGTATAGTGCTCAACAAAGTGCTCAGCAATTGCATTTGTGTCAACAGACACCACGCCATTGATGTTAACGCCAGGACCATCTGTTGGGGTCTTGTACCCAAAAAGACGTCTTATCTTTGTCCATACTTGGGAAGGTGACATATGGCATCCGATGGTCGAGACGTCTCTCTCCCAACACTCCTACTTCCGTCTTTTGATAAGCTGGCGAACATGGGCATGAAGACACTTAAAGGCCATGAGGTGCTCCAGGCAAGGGTGCTGCTTATGCCGCTGAAGTGCTCGCTGACACTCCTTAATTGCCTCAGCGACTTCCAGCGACCACCAAGCGACTGCCTTTCGCCGGGGGCACCATGAAGAGTGAGGGATCACGTTTTCCGCCGCATTCACGATTGTTGTAGTCACCAGCTCAACCATCACATCGATGTTACCATGTGAGGGAGATGCAACAGTGACCGCAGAGGTGAAAGTTTCTCAGTCCGCCTTGTTTAAAGCCCATCTGGGCAGGCGTCTGTGGGCCTGATGCCGGAGCAGTAACAGGAAGATGGGGAAGTGGTCACTACCACACAGGTCATCATGTACTCTCCAGTGGATAGACGAGCCACACTGAAATGTGTGGCCGCCCCAGTATTTAAGAGGCACAGATCGAAATGAGACAGTGAAGTTTCGACATCTCTGCCTTTGCCAGTAAGCACGGTGCCACCACAAGGGGTTATGAGTGTTAAAATCTCCTAAAAGTAGTAAATTTTTAGGGAGTTGATCAATCAATGCAGCCAATGCATTCAGGGGTACTGCACAATCTGAAGGAAGATATACGTTCCAGACAGTTATTTCCTGCGTCGTCCTTATTCTGACAGCCACAGCTTCAAGAGGGGTTTGAAGGGGCACAATTTCACTACAGACTGAGTTTAGGGTACAAACGCAAACTCCACCTGACACTCGATTATAGTCGCTACGGTTCCTGCAATATCCCTTATTGCTGTGGAGGGTAGGGGTCTGTATTTCTGGGAACCATGTTTCCTGGAGGGCAATGCAGAAAGCAGGTGTAAGGCTTAACAGTTGATGTAACTCAGCCAGGTGGTGGAAAAAACCGCCGCAATTCCACTGGAGGATGACATCGTGAGACTTGGAAGGCATGGAACATCCAATGAGGCAGTTTACACCTCAGGATCACCTGCTGCCACCAACTTATTGCCTGAGCAGTCTATATCCATTGTGCCTGAGGGTCTAGCGAGATCTATGCCCTCAGCGGACGCCAGAATATCCACCTCATCCCCAGATGCAGAGCTTGTAGGTAGCGGTGGTGTGGGTACCACAGTAATTTCCTTGGTCTTGGGGATCTTCTTTCTGGACTTTTCTCGCTGTTCCTTGGGTTTCTCTCGCAGGGAGGACTTGACTGATTCAGTCTCCGGGACTGAGGAGGATCATGAAGCCCTACGACCAGCTGCTTTTGGGCACTTCAGCCACTGACGGGCATCATCTTTCCCACTAGCAGAAACCTGGGAATGGAGTGACCCAAGGGATCACTACCTGGCGTGATGAGCCAAAGATGACTTATGCTTCTCCAGCTGGGAAGTGGGGACTGGTGTACCCGATGGTTGGGGGACAATGCTCCCGAGGTAGGTGGTGCGGGAACAACAGGGTAGGGTATGACCTTCGAAGGCCTAGATGAAGGCACTGGTGGCACGCTGATTATCCCTCGGACCCCGATGGACGCACTGCACGAATTGAACACCTTGCCACTCCAAACTGGCGCGCAACTAGTCATCAGACTGCAAAAGAAGGTCGTTGTGGAATATAATACCCTGGACCATATTTAAGCTCTTACCTTGTGTGGCGGTAACAGAAACACCCTCCAACTTGTTACAAGTGAGTAAAGCCTGTGACTGGGCAGAGGAAGCTGTTTTTATCAAGACTGACCCAGAGTGCATTTTGGACAAGCCGTCAACCTTCCCAAAGTTGTTCTCTAAATGCTCTTAAACTGTGGCTTCATTGAAACAAAGAAGTCTCCATCAGTTCTTGCACATACAAGGTACTGGGGTGAATAAGGTTCGCTGCCACCCTTAGCATGGTGGTTACTTCCTTGCATTGTACTGAGCCCTCGAACGCTTAGAGACTGCTGGTGTTTGATCACCAGTAAGTGATGATGTAGTACACTATCACACGTCATCTGCCCTGATGCCACCCACTAAGACCAGGGGCCCTCCCCCCGGGCGTCACCCACTTGCAGCAAAGGCCACATGGCAGGATGGCCATTGCCGGGAGTCCCGATGCCCCAGGGTGACAGGCATCTACTCCTTGCCATATTTGGAGAGTTAGTGGCTCAGGCATCAGCAGAGAGATCCCTGTGTTGTCAGGGGGCTACAACCAACAGGGTACATGGCAGCCCCAACACAACGGACTGACTACTGTGCTGGAATACAGGTGCAAACAAGTCCATGGTCATCGTCAGTGCAGAAGGCGATGCTGCATAGTGCATGGTGGAAAATGCACCCAGGAAGGTGTCCTCTCCCAAGACGTGAAGAATGAGCAGGACAACGAGAAAGCAGGTTACAGATCTCCAGGCACAATAGACACAATGCACCATGTAAGGCGCCTATCCCCAGTTGCCTCACTCTTAGGAAAAAATTTTAAGAATGGAGGTCGAACCCTACAGGGGACCATTATATAAAGGCTGAAACATTAGTCGCCTCTTACGACAGGCAGGAATATCTTGGGCCTATTCTTACCCCCTGGATCCGCAGGGGGGTCCAAGGTAGTGGAAAAAACTGCTACAATTCCATTGGAGAATAATGTCCACATATTGTGATGGCGTGAAGGGACTGAGGAGGCAGGTAATGCCGTAGTGTTACCTGTTGCCACTGGTTGAGGGGTTATACTAGCAATACACATAGGTTCCAGGTTCCGTTGTGTTGTGTGACCCAGAGCCCCAGGGGCTATCGGAATCTCCACCTGGACTGAAAGAGGCTGGATCTGATAGTGTGGGGCCACCAGAATCTCCTCCTCCTTGGAGGACTTCTACTTATCTCTCCTCTCATTAGAGGATATGGATGACTGCGACGGCTTTTCTGAATCAGTTCCAGGTAAAGATGATGACTGCAAAGCCCTGTGACCACCACCCCATGGCTCCTCCAGCCAGTGGCTGGTGTCCAGTTGTAGACTGACAAACCTTGGAAGGAAGTGTTCTGAGGGACACTTACTGGCAAGAGAAGCTAGAGAAAGGCGAGTCTCCAGCTGGGAGGTTGGAACCAATTTCCCCAGTGGGTGGGAAGCCAACAATCCCAAAGTAGGTGTGGGAGGAGCAACAACAGGTGAGCCCCCAACCATCAGGCAGGCAGGCATGGTTGAATAGCCCTGAGTGCCCATGGTAGGAAGTGTAACAGGTGGGTGTATTGTCGGCAAAGGCAGCAATGTCATCATAGCTGTGGCATACAATACTGTTATACAATGGTGGTGTGCAAAGTTCTCTGAATCACCACGAGAGGTCAGTGCTGGATTAAAAAGATGTGCCGGCACTATGGCAAAATTACATGAACCAAGTTAGGAATTGTTGCCACACTGGCCTTATTCACCTGATATGGCTATCAGACTTCCATCTCTTCCCGAAACTGAAAATTTTTCTTGGTGGGTGAAGATTCACTTCAAACGAAGACCTGATAGCCAGAGTTGACAAATATTTTGCTGGCCTGGAGGAAACAAATTTTCGAGATGGGATCAAGGCCCTGGAACATTCTTGGACCACGTGAATTAATCTACAAGGAGACTACATTGAATAAATAAAAAAAAATCACTGATCTAAGTAATTTTTTGCTATTCTGTTCTGAGAACTTTCGAAAACACACTCGTACGTGCTGGGTGCAACTGCTCATATTCCTTCTTGGCCTCTTGGTAGGTCAACACAGATGAGGGGGGGGGGGGGGGGGGGGGCACATGTGGTGCTTGTCCACGATCTCTACAGATGGGGCTAGCATTGCAACGGGAATTTTGACATTTGCCTGTATTTCAAACATCTGAAGCACTGCACTGCGGGGATGGGGGACATATGGTTTTTCATTGCAGTGTATCACCCTCAAGGGCCAAGATGAAGGCATCACTAGGGACCCTATTGTCCAGCCCCCTATGTACAAAACTGACAAAAAGCACACGCCACTGATCCAAGTTGGCATTTAGTTCATCACTACATTGCAAGAGCAGGTCTCAGTGGAAAATGATTTCCTGAACCATATTTAGACTATTATGGGGAGAGACAGTCAGTCACTAATGTGTTACACACCTTGTTGCAAGCAAGCAGCACCTGTGACTGGGCATGGAGTGCTGTTTTGATCAAAACTGACCCAAGTTTTTGGCTGCCACTTCCCTAAACTTGTATTCCAAGTTCTCCACAAAGAATAAGAGCTTTGTGGCCAACAACAAATCCCAATCAGTCCTTGTACAAACTAAGTATTGGGAGAAGTATTTCTCTGCTTATTGCTTAGCCCTACATTCCTCCCAGACATTTTAAGGTAGTAAATGTCATCTTTTACAGTGAGTAGCACTGTCCTTTTCCTAATATTCTTAAATGTTTTTCCTGCATTTGAAAACACATTTCCAGTTGTTTAAAATACTGCAAAAACAAACTAAAACAACAGTATTTTCAATTTAAAATTTACTCAAGAAGTAAACGCATACAGACGTGTATCAAATTTATCCAATCTGAAACCCCACAGAAATTGTATCATATGTTCTTTGAATATTATTTCTGTGTTAAAATTTTATTTACCTGCAAAGACAGACAAAATGGAATAAGTAGGAAATCTCGTGGGATGAATAGATAACACCAACCATCTGGCAAAATTAATTTATTCAGTTAATATCAAAGGAACAGGAAACAAGTTTATTATGCCATCATAAACTGCAATTATGTGACTAGAGACTGAAGTTACATTCTATAGTGTTTCTAAACTGCTGTTATGTAATTATACTATTTATCCTCAACAAACATTGTCAACATACTAAGCAGAAGGTGATTTATTTATGGGCATCATAAATTATGTTTATCTGATAATGTTTTAATTATACAAGTTTAGTGGCATTTCCTGAAGGATATTTTAATTTGCCATACTTTCTTTCTTAATGTGCATTAACTATCATTACTAGTATAGCTACTGGTACTATTACAATGGAATTAAGTGACTTGCTTCAATGAAGGTGCTTTGTCGAAAATGAGAAATAGGAAAGCATCCTAAGGTAGTAAGATGTACAGCAACTTTTCTGGGTCAAAGGGCAATGTGGTATGTAATTTCCCCTATTACAAAATCAAATTTCAGGCACTTATATTACTTTTCACTGTCTCAGAACAACTGTAACACTACAAGATAAAAAATGGACAACATCCTTTCATCCTAAAAATATTGTTTCACATATAAACAATATGTTTCAGAACACTAGAAATATTCTGTCATTAGTTTCAAAATGACACAGTTTAAATGCTGGTATTTTCAATGACAGAACCTTTTCAGGAACAAAATAGCAAGCTACATTACATTTGTGTAACTGTAAAGGGTGGGAAGGGAGGAGGGAGGGGGGGGGGGAGAAGCTGGAAACAATTCTAATGGTCCTTTTTTAAATTAAATGCACAGTTACAGTACACAGAACTCTGAGTACTTATTTTCTTTTTACATTTGTCCATCTCAATATTACTAATAAAAATAATAACAATAACAACAGTAATATTAACACACAGGTGGCCTTAATCCTCAAATTTCTTTTACACAGCAATATCACAACATTTGATTTAGTACATCATGATAACAAAAGTGTCAATTCTGTCATCACACATTACTGCTCAAATGAGCATTGGCCATTTGATGAATCTGAAGAATAAGCAAGGAGGAAGTACGAAAGGAAGGAAAGAGTTAAGCAAGTAAGAAAAGGGAAGGGAAATCTTTTTTCTTGCTCTGTCTTTCCACCTGTGAGATGAAACCATTTTAGTTTCATGGATTTTTTAGCACATTGTTATTGACCTCAACAATATTTAGAGTCAATTTCAGTACCTTCCTAATTAAGAAGTACCAATATTTTAGAAGCTTTAATACACTTACCAGTACAATTAACTAAAATTTTTAGCTGAAATATTTCAAGATTTAAGAGAGACGAGAGACAAACTACAGCAAAGATTCAACATTTCAACATTACGACACACGCGCGCACACACACACACACACACACACACACACACACACACACACACACACACACACACACACAGAGACAGAGACAGAGACAGAGAGAGAGAGAGAGAGAGAGAGAGAGAGAGAGACACACAGAGAGAGAGAGAACTAAAACTGGACAAATGTACTGAATCACATATACCTATGAAACTTTTTTTTCTACTGTACATTAATTTTGTAAATCTTTAACTTTCAGCCTTACAAGTGAGGCACTCAAGAACACTATCTTGCTGAAAAGAGATGAATGCTGTTACATGCAGAAAGATCAAGTGTGTTAGGTAAGGAATCCTTTGCATCACTTACAAAGGCTGCATTCAACAAAACAGCATCAATGAAATGTATTAGATAGAAAAAGACAAAAATGACATTCATAACTATGTAAAAATGAAACTAATCATGTCTTCCACCTTTCCAATCTTTTAAAATCTTAAGACACTTTTTTGAAATCAAATTTGTACTAGGCAATATTTATGTAAAAATCGAACACAGCAACAGTACAAGAAAATGTTATAAAAATGCATTAAAAATTTATTGAATTTACACTATGTGCTCACTAGTTCCAAATGACCCGTATTTCTAAGTTTCAATGTATTTCTTACACATTAACAATTGTTAGTTTGCATTAAAACTCTCATGATAATGAGAAGTGTGTGTTTGGTCACATGAAAGCAAATATGAAAATATGAATTTGCTCTATCTGAAGAAGCTATATATATCAATATGTCAACATTACTATATTATCTATAGTCTACAATGCTTTATAATACATTAAGGAAAATACATACATTGTAACATTACTATCGCACTAACAACACAAGGCAACAAAATGTCTGAGAAAATTATGCTGGGTCAGTTTTGTAACATTTCATTTCTTTTGCAAAATCTGTTCAATACATTAACAAAAATAATTAATTAATAGGAAAATCAACATTTCTTCTTTGACAGGCCACATCAGTTAAACACTTAAGGAGATTTGGTCTAAATTACCAACAATAACAACATCAGCAACAATAACAACATCAACAACAACAACGATATAATATAATGGGATAGCATTGCACTGTACGTTTCAACTCCTACTGTGATGTATGTCATTTGGTAACAATAATGTCTTTTTCTTCCAAAATTGCCTTCAACTGAAAAGGTGTGGCTCGTGCACGCTTCCTCTTCATATATTCATACTCACCACAAATTGAATGAGAACATGGCATACCCTTAAGACCCACGATTGGCAGATTTGTCAGAAACATGGTCAAGATGAGAAATTTTTATGCATCCAGACATTACAAACATGAAAGAGGATTCAAGATGTGAAATACATGGAAATTTAACAACCACTTTAACTGTGTCTTTTATTAATTTATCTGCTAACTTGTAAAAATAAATAAATATATTTAAAACTAACACTACTGAAAAAACTTTTGAAGTAAATAAAACTTTTCATCCACCAATAATTTAATGGCAACTTAAAACAGTGCTTGGTGAAACAACCATAAATAGAAAATAATCTCTCATTAAACTATACTACATACATATTTTTTTCAATGTTTTTAACTGGAATGTGTAGGTATAAATTATATAGTTATTAACATGACTTTATTGTTGATAAAGTCAATTACATGTCTATTCAACTAGCTCTAAGCAAATGTTTTCAAATACAGCTTTTTAAATAAATTATAACTTGCAATTAAAAGGAATACTCCCCGAATGCACTAAAAATATAGCAATGTCATAGATTTAAATGCCCTTCTTCCATACTAAAGCCTACTGACTTGGCACTACCCAATGCCCCACTTTAAATATGCTGTACTTCTTTACAGATGATCTCAAATGCATGTGCATGCATGCGTGCATGCATGCATGCATGCGCACGCTCACACATACACTGTAGTGCAGATGGGGAAGAAGGAAAGTTTAGGCAGTAATTTTTTTTCCCCTTTTCTTTTTTTTCTGGTGATGGAGGGAGGGGGGGGGGACTACAGGGATAGCTTAAACACTAATTCCCAGACTTACTTCAGGTTATCTCAAATTTTAGTTTAATGTTTCTTTAAGTAGCCTTCTTAGTTTTCATACGGTACAAAGGTTTGTTAAATCAATCTTGTCTAGCAGTGTGCAAGAACCACACATGGGGGACAGCACTTCCAAATAGCAATCCAGAATTTTTTAAAAATAAAGATCAATAACCAGCATTCCAGCTGGAGCTCATTTTACATACCTGTTCACTTTTTGTTTCAATAAAAATACAGTACTTGTGTATGTAAGTACATACTATGGTATTCCACAAATTTTATTTATATGGCAACTGCCTAAATTATATGGCAAGCAATAATACCACTGCTTGATGCTTAGCCAATTCTCTAGTATATATTGGTGTTTAAGAAGAACTTTCATATTCCTTTTCTTATTGAAGATTTACAAAAGTTTCACATAAAATTGTGTGCCTAATAAACTGTCAATCAGGTAACTACAGCACTTAAGTCTGCCTGCAAAATATGAGACTGACAACATATTCCCAAACAGGCAGAAGCATAACATCGTTTATTATTTCCCACTAACTCAAACATTTCAACACAAACATACACTATCACAGTATTGCTTATAAAGTTATTAACATATTTTACTGTCCAAATAAATCATGATGAAATATTAATAAAAAATAATGTCTCTGTAGTTGTAAGACAAATTTTTAAGAAGTTAGATAAAAATATTCGATGTCAAAAAATGGGTATTACAACAACACTAAAGACTATTATGGAAACAGTTAATTTACAGATTCTGGAGCACATCCAAGTTTTACTGAACACTATATCGAATAACAGTTATGAATTAACAAGCTTACATATAAGGCAGAAAGATTTGTGACATTGCTTCTCAAAAAATTTGACACTTCAGGAAAATGCAGTCTCATGAAGACAGAAATAATCAATACAGAAATGAAGATCTAGCTACAAAATGTGCTTTTACATGAATCTGCAATTTAAAATGTTTGAATAATAATCTACTTACAATTATTGTACTAGTGAAGCAACACAGGCTTATCCTCTTAGTCTTATAAGTAGTTATTGCTGTGCAAAGAATCCACTCTTTAAATAGTATAACTTTGAAAAACTATTATTAAAACTATGGTGTTTATTGAAAATGGAAGATTTTGAACGTCTCTCTTTAACACAGTTTGGTCCTCTGGTAAAGGAACAATTTAAGTTGACTATGTCATTCTCAAACAACATACAGATCATCTTATTGAAAGTGTTTTCAGAAACACATTACATTATTAAGAATGCATACATTAAAATGACAGCAAGATGGAAGTTATCACATTCTGCTTTTTAGTTAATATAGTCAGAATGCCCAAAAGACCAGAGAGGTTAAAGGGACATTTGCTTTGCAGAAGACAAACTCTACTATTCATTAACTGCCTCTGCACAAAAGGACACTTAAATAAGTCTGAAAGTTCCTACATTTTGCTTGAAGGCATTTTTTCTAGCAATCTTACAATCCAAGTAATTCATACTGGTATATCTATAAGCTTTCTTTCCTTTCATTAATGAGCCAGTATATGGCATAATTATGTTATCTAAATATTTTACACACACACACAAATTATGAATTACAAGAATTTTTTACAAACTTGTATGCTATCTTAAAAAATACTTTAATATGATAAATGCAACAAGAGCTACAGAGCTCTTGTTTTAAGGCAACTGACTACAATACAGACTTGAGTACAAATCCTAACACTGGAATTACATTTATCTTTCACATAATATTGATAGATCTGGTGACTTTTCACCCCATCAACATAAAGTTCCTATTTCGGCAGCTGTAAAACAAAAAGGAAAAAGAAACAAATTAAACTCTTGAAAACATTCATGATGTCTTTGCTAGCTTTATTCTCTCTTAAATAAGAATGAATGATTCTTAAAATAACACAATAAGCATTTCAGTAATTCCCACAACATTGCCACTAGCAAGACACCATTTAAATGACCATATCATTAACATATACCTGGTTACTTTATGTAAGTGTAATAGGACCAACATCAACTGCACTTACTCATACTACAAAAGTGAAGATCTGACTTATTTTTCTGATGTGTGATGAAACTTCACACAATATACAAGTGCCAAATAGAACACGCTGAAATGTGTCAGCATGATTTTATCTTCAAATGTGACATCAATTGTTTGGACAGCAGTGTAGTGTATCACTTCCTGTTGTTAGTCATATACCCTTCTCCTGATTGGTCTGTACCTACAGGAAACAATGCGGGATTTTTGGGTCCACCTTGATGAAAATCACTTCTCCTCAAACCAAGTTCAGCACGATTTAGTCTTCATCACAAGGCTTTTATTTTGATAAATTACAGATACATGGTCTCATTATTTTGAACGCTGTTACCACCGTATATTGAAAATAAAATAGCTTTTCATTCATTTATTTACATCTAACCCAACTGTTACACAATGTATGTCTCTCCTACAGCCTGCCACCTCTAACCGAAATTGTTACTGTAACTGAAATTGATTACAACCAACTTTCACAATTACAAATTTATGAATCAATGGTGAGAACTTAAAATGTACTACTCAAGTAATTCGTCTACTCCTTTTGCTAACCATCTCAAATGTTTACTATTATGCATAAAATTTATATAACCAATCTTCTGGTATTGTGGCCTGCCGATCACCTGTTCACAAAAATGATTCAAATGGCTCCAAGCACTATGGGACTTAACATCTGAGGTCATCAATACCCTAGACTTAGAACTACCTAAACCTAACTAACCTAAGGACATCACACACATCCATGCCCCAGGCAGAATTCGAACCTGCGACCGTAGCAGCCGCGTGGTTCCGGACTGAAGCGCCTAGAACCACTCGACCACAGCGGCCGGCACCTGTTCACAAATTAACCATAGTGTAAACAGCATTAGAGCACAATTTCTTTGCATGATTATATCTGCCTTCAAGTTCCAGGTCTCTTGAATGTCACTATTACATAATGTTTAAATTAGTTACATTTAGGTAATAATGTTATTGCAGTTTTCTGGGCTTTTATTTATTAATTTTTGCCTTCTGCTAATGCCTTTTGTAAATAGCAGCTTTCTTTTAACATTAAGTAAACACTATTACCATGTTATAAATTTTTGTGGATCTGTTTCAACAGTTGTTAGATTGTAGTTCTCATCCCATTAATAGTTCTGTGAAGAAGTATGAGCAGGTATTCTTTAGGGCATTCATGTGTTTCATGAACCAGGTTCTGAAACTCCTGGATGCCTGGATTTATCCATCAACATAAAATGTCAGGATCTTTCATTTAAAAGCATTTGTTTCTGTACACCACTAGCCCATACAACATGTATATGCACCTGCAAATTTAGGTGCAAAATTTTGGGGGCTCATATCTAAACTATACTTTTTTAATCATTTTTATCTTGCTATATCCTGAAAGAGAATTCTTTAAACTATATACACTGACGCATCAAAGAAACTATGACAACAAGGCCACTGCAAACTAGCAAAAACAACCAATCTTCTAGCTGGCCCTCCAATTCCACTGGAAATTGGTTTTCCATGCCAACCAAAGACATTCCACTCAGCAGATATACCAAAATCCTTCCAATGCAAACACAAAAACGATCATTTCTCAGTTTTGGCTACTGATAATAACTTGATACCAGTGCCTACGAGTTTAATTTGTACACCACAGCACTGAAGATGATCACTATGCGATTGAAAATCGATTTTGCTATCAATTAACCTTCAATATTACAGTCAACGCTGACCTTCCTTTTAATTTAACATAAATGGTCGTCGTGCACACAGCACTCCATGGAGTCGCCAATCGATCAAATTAAAGTTTGCTGAGAGACTACATTTTATAAAGCATCCACCAACCATCATATTCGTTACACTTAGCATTCCTGTGCATGAATTTGTAACTAATGTGGCAGACAATATTCTGAACAAGAGCAATCTCCAAACTGGACATTTGTTATATGACTTAAAAAAAAAAAAAGGGGGGGGGGGGGCCAACAGCTCAGAAACCTTTCTGAAAGAAGTTATTGTGTAAGACCCAAGAAATTATTGTACCTGTCAGAAAATGTCACCAGGAGAGTTAACATTTCTTCTTAATAGAGTAAATGATCCTGTAGTGCATGAAGAATTGTCAGACTTTAAATTACAGATCATGTTTTCGTGTTTTAAGTGGGGTTTTGTATTCGACTCTACATTTTAGTTTTGCCAGTGAATTGTGCAACCTCATGCTGTGCATGCACAGTGGCCAGTAGTGCTGTTTCAAAACTTAGTGAAACCTAGTGTCAGTGTGCGAACTAGCCTTTTCATTGCCGATTTCAAAATTTTGTACGTACAAGAAAAAATTCCAAAAGATAATTGACAGTAGACATCAGCTGGCTAGCTAGCTCTCTCTCTCTCTCTCTCTCTCTCTCTCTCTCTCATATACACACAGTTAGATGCTGAGCTCTATTTCTACAGGGTGACAATTATTGAACTATATGGGGGAAACAGGGGGGGGGGGGGGAATCAATTACACACTAAGCGTGCACACACTTTACTCAACATGTAAACGTCACTCGAGATATTCACATGTAGGTTATGACATGTTCGATATGCCTGCCATCACTGGGAATAATGTGGCGCAGACGACTAGTAAAATTCTGCATGATACGCTGAAGTGTCAGAAGATCAATGCTGTTGACCTCCTGAATGCCTATTTTCAGCTCAACAATGGTTTTGTCATTACTGCTGTACACCTTATCATTAATATAGCCCCACAAAAAGGAGTTGCACATGTTCAGATACGGAGAATATGGCACCCAATCAAGGCCCATGCCAGTGGCCTCTGTGTACCCAGAGCCAGAATGCAGTCCTCAAAGTGCTCCTCCAGGACATCAAAACTCTCCTAGTTCGATGGGGGTTGAGCGCTGTTTTACACGATGATGATGATGATGATGATGATGATGATGATGATGATGATGATTATGATTAATGTTTTAGGGCGCACAACAACGAGGTTATCAGCGCCAGTTCCCAAAATAAATGTTGACGAGTGCAGACAAGATCTGCTGTTTTGCACAAACCACATCTTGTAGAAATCAGTGTCACTTTGGATAATGGGTATAAAATCATCTTCCAAAATCTTCACATACCATTTTGTAGTCACCGTGCCATCAAGGAATATCCCACTTATTATTCTGCAACTGGACATTGCACACCACACTGTTACCCATTGTGGGTGAAGAGACTTCTCGATCGCGAAATGCGCAGTCTCAGTCCCCCAATTTTGCTTAGTGACAAACCAATCCAAACGAAAGTGGGCTTCGTCACTAAAGCAACATACTAAGTCCTATCATACCCTGCAGCTAACTTAAGTTTGAATGTCCTAACACAAACTATTCAGAAGTTATGACTATTTTATTTCATATAGTTCATTACTTGTCAACCTGTATCAACAGTCCTGTCTTAAGAAGTTTTTTTCTTTAAGAGATTGTGGATGAAGCTATGTATTTCAAGTTGACACGTTACAAACTGCATACGCCTTCTGCTTCATTTCACAAAACTTATTTTTTGTAAGCATATGAAAGCATAATTTCTTTAACGACATTTCAAAATTTCTACATATGACGAATGTGCTTTCAGGCCTAAAAAGTCACATCACTGAATTTTGTCAGCAAAATTGATTTTAATGAAATAGTGACAATCACAATGAAAATATCTTCACACAACTACGACCAAGTCCAATGTAGTCATTTCTGTCAAAGGTGGCACCGATACATAAATTTCTGATGTCATGGTTTTACTTTGATATTTTTATCAAACTACAAAAAGCTCTCAGAAAAACTGATATTTCCTTGTGGTATTAATATTGCTCTACACTAGCAATATATTTATGACCTCCTTCAACACAGCAAGGAACAAGTACCAATATGAATTCTTCATGCATTACTAAAATTTAGAAAAATTATAATATGGACACTACATTTACTACTAATGTTTAACTTTGATTTCTCTGGATGGTTTTGCATCAACTGTTGTTCAAGATCTTTTTGAAGCTTTTAAACTTTTTTTATTTTAATCTATTATTTAAACAATCACTGAATTTTCATTAAGATAAAAAGTGTGCTTTCTCAAAAATGAAAGTGAACTTACAAACACACATGCTAACCTTTTTGGGCAGGCTAGATATACTGTGCTAACAGATTAGCTCAAATTCGTAAGATTACTGAGGAAGTCCTCTGGCGTCATAATGTGAGAAGAGCCTACAGGGGGAAAAAGAAACAACAAATTAATAGCAACTTGACACAGATGAAAAAGATAAAGGTAGTAATGCACACAACGCAAAAGATCTGGAAGTTTCAATTATTTCATAATATAACAGCTTGTTTATAAATGAGAAGTCCACCATAATCTAGTATCACTTTGACTACAGCACAGTTAGCTAACTACACTGGTGTGCAAAATTAAAGCAACAAATTGCTGTTTCCCTGTCCTGTGTCTGATATAGGATATAATCATATGAACTGTCAACAGATGTCCGTACAATCATGTTCTGCACGGAAGATGTCATCCGGTCAATAGACAACGATGACATCAGGTCACCTAGCCACAGGAGTAATGTTTGCTGCGTAGTCCTACATCATCAATTGCTGTGTACACAGTCACGGATGGTGCAGTATGGCACAGAGGAGATGCCTGAAAGACTCTCTGCAGTGGTGGGCCATAGGAAGAATGGAAGCAGGACAGTTGCAAACTGATATGGCTTAATGGCTTGATGTGGATCATTCTGTTGTTTCTCTGATGTGCCAACTGTTTATAGAGACCAAAACTGTATCCCAAAGATCAGAACAGGGCTGCCCACGTATGACAATCAGGAAGAGGGGGCTGTTATTTGGCTGTAAGTGCACAATGGTACCACCTTAGCACTGCACAGCAACTGGCATCTGACCTGACAGCATCCACTGGACGTGTTGTATTGAAGGAAATGGTGTACAGAAGGCTTTGGCAGAGTGGCCTTTATTGCCAAAAACCTGTTGTACGTGTACCTCTGATGCGTCTTCACGGAAGGGAATGTCTAGAGTAGAGTCGTCAACATGCCACCTAGATGGTCCAACAGTGGACCAATGTTCTTTTCACACTGATGAGAATCGATTTGGTCTGGAGAATGATTCTCAATGGATTCGCATCAGGAGGGAATGTGGAATACGATTTTGTGACCCAAACATTATGGAAAGAGACTGATATTGAGGAGGATCCTTAATGGTGTGGGCAGGAATTATGGTGATCACTAGAACATCTCTTCATGAAATTGTACGAGTTAATTGGCAAGATTTAACTGCTGTCAGGTATCGTGAAGAGATCCTGGGATCTCGTGTGGTTTTTGCAAAGCTCTGTGGACCCAGTCTTCTTATTGATGGATGATAATGCTCAATCTCAGAGCACGAGTAGCTGATGTTTCCTTGCAAACAGACGATATTTCATGCATGGTGTGGTGTGCTCACTCTCCCGATTTGAATCCCAAAGGAACATGTCTGGGCTGCACTAGGGCGACAGGCTGCACCACATCAGCATCCACAAACCACTCTCCACGACTTGCGGGCAGATCTGCAGGAAGAATGGGCTTTATTGTCTCAACGTGAGATTGATGACATAATTCAAAACATGCCCCATCATTGTCAGGCCTGTATTATTGCTGCTCCGTACTTAGCACATTAACCAGTTGTTGGAATAGGTGGGCTAATCCGTTAAGTTGGAAAAAAGAATAATATTTTTGTCTACCGTTATGTATGTTGCATATGTTCTTTATTCTTCGCATTATTTCTACTTTACTATCAACTGTGTATACTGTTTCACAGCCAGATGAACACAACGAA
Organism: Schistocerca cancellata; assembly: GCF_023864275.1. NCBI lineage: Eukaryota > Metazoa > Arthropoda > Insecta > Orthoptera > Acrididae > Schistocerca > Schistocerca cancellata. The sequence continues at coordinate 203,544,368 of NC_064629.1, read as the reverse complement.
AATTTTCGTTTGTTGCTTTCATTTTGGACACCAGTGTAATTAAACTGAAAGCATTTGCCAACTGTGTTGTATACACATTCCAGCAACAGAAACCAAACAAAGTAAAATCTTCACAACTAAGACAATGGAAAATCCAGGATGGAACGTAACAGTATTATGAAAAGGGTAGTTGCTACTCACCATATAGCGGGATACTGAGATGCAGATAGACACAACAAAAAGACTCTCAAAAAATGAGCTTTCAGCCAACATGGCCTTGTCGGAGATCTCTCTCGCATGCATGCGCGACTGCAGTCTCTGGCTGCTGGTGTGCCTCAGCAGCCACAAAATACAGTTTTGTGTGTGTGTGTGTGTGTGTGTGTGTGTGTGTGTGTGTGTGTGTGTGTGTGTGTGTGTGTGTGTGTGTGTTGTGCCTACCTGCAACTCGGCACCTCCGCTATATAATGAGTAGCAACTATCCTTTTCATAATATTGTTACATTCTTTACAAATAAGAGATTGACATTCAACCAAATTCAAATTCCCTACTCCTATTATAATATAACCCACATTAAAATGTAACTTGTTTTTACATTAAATATGATGAAGTACAACTACAAAAATAATTCAGAACAACATACCAATAATGACTTCCCAGTTCTTTACAGTGTTGGTTACTTCATAAGCACAGCGTATTTCTGAGAAGCACACACCACCAACAATGAAGACAATTAGACGAGGAACATTCTTTACAGCTTGTTGACCTTTATCTTTATGCCAATGGCCATACCTTGCACTGAAAGAAAAAAGACATTTTAACAGTTATCACATTTGGACCCTCCCCCACACACATGAGAGGGGGGGGGGGGGGAGAGGGGGGGAGAGGGGGGGAGAGGGAGAGAGAGAATACCTTGTTGGTGGATGGTAGCCAGATGGAGCAGCTCTTCCTGCCAAAAATGGAAAATGTTTTGGATCCAATTTATCTTCAATACATTCTTCCATTATGTCCTTGATGACTGGTGTCCAACGTGACATTTGGTATGTTTGTTCAGTAATACGTTCTTTCCGGGGAACCTGGTAGAATTTCTTGCGTGTCCCCTACACAAGATCGGAAAATTAAATCAATAAAAAATTGATACATATCTTGAGAACATTAATTATATCATAATCACAATAAGACCTGGAACTACTCGCATCTGATAAATCTTAATGGTTTTAAATTATGGTTGGTTGGCCATATGGTGATGGAAACCCGCAGGTAATTCAAAAATCCTAAATTCAGTGTGTACCTCTTGCTTTCATTAAAAAGAGGGGGGTTTCTCCATAATATATCATTTGTTAGCAACATGTACCTTCTTTAGAAGCAACAGAAAAAAGTATCAAATGTAATTTTAAGCCTCCCCCAACCCACCATCACTACAGTCAGCACCACCACAAAACAAGGCCAACTGAATGTGTCTTAAGAATCCTTTTATAACATACTAAATGCAAATTGGAGCCCACAGGCTGCAACTATCATGGTTAACTTCTTGCCACAATAGCTCAGCTGACTAATGACCATGAATGTGTATTAAATCTACTGTTATGGCTGATCAACGGAAACATTGTTTTCGAAGATTAATGTGTGTGTGAAATCTTATGGGACTTAACTGCTAAAGTCATCAGTCCTTAAGCTTACACACTACTTAACCTAGATTATCCTAAGGACAAACACACACACCCATGCCCGAGGGAGGACTCTAACCTCTGCCGGGATCAGCCGCACAGTCCACGACTGCAGCACCTTAGACCGCGAAGATTAATGTCCGACTACAGTACCTTATGTGTGTATTATGCTACGGTTATACGTAACAGAAGTAAATTTTGGTTATCTGCATCTTTCCGGTAAAAAATGCATCTGATCTGAACATTAACAGTCACAGTCTTCTAGCACCAGGCAGATTGTCAATAGTAAAAATACAGTGTTCTCAAACTATGGGAAGCATGCTCCCAGAGGTTGGGGGGTTCCTGTACAATTAAAAATACTGTTAAGCTTAAAACAGATCTTTCACATGGAACAAACAAATTTCCTGTCACTGATAAATATGCGTCCATTTTTAAACTATTGTGTTAAGAGATGACAATACTGAATTCTTTTGCTATATTGAACCATTGTACCTACTAAAAATGCAAAATTTACAATACAAAAAATTCAATCTCTCTCTAATTCTGGACAGCAAACAACATACAATGTAGTGCACAAGCAGAAGAACGCATGCACTCGTGCAAAAAGTGCATCACTTTGCTTCCCTCTGAATAGATGCTTCAAGGATGCTAAGCAAGTTTCACTGGTATTGTATCTTTAAATAAAATACTCAAAATGTTCTTTTTTACTTACATCAACAACAACATTAACACCCAAGTTGGCCATATTAATAATGGTCTGCTTTTCAGATGGATTAATTTGAGCATGTTGGACAAGTTTGTTAAGGTTCTCTTCACTTATGCCATTCTTTGATATTATATAAAGCAGAATAATACGCATTTTATCATAATTCGTCACACCTTGATCAAGAAGCACAGGCACTATATTTCGCATGTGATCTTTTATCCTCTCTCCTTCTGCATCAGTGCCCATTGCAAGATCCTGTAAATGTATTGTTCGTCATTAAAGTAATCAAGAGTAAGCAATCTAAAATATTTACTGGTAGCATGGAAAACACTATTTAAAATCACAGCTACTTAAGCCTGATGCAAAAATAACTTATATATTCTAATTAAATATCTATGTTAGATAGTACTCTCCCCTCACCATTTTCCTACATAACTTGTCACTGGTATTTCTCCCCTAGAAAATCACTATCACATATTCATATCTATTGCTTCTAATTTAAGATTTTCCTATTTTGACACAATATCTTGACAAATTTCTTTCTTACTCTAACAATATGACTGAAAAACTTAACACAAAAATGAAAAATCAACTTAAAATTTACTGGTAATAGATAAAGCAGCTTTCAAATAACTGCAAAAATATACAAAACATTCTTTTTAATAATTAAATAGCTGAATGCTAGAAAAGTGACCTAGTAAAGTTCACAGCAAAACTATATGTATTCAGTGGGACTGCTATTAATCCAGAGAACAGCCAACAGATGAGGAATAAATGAATGGTGCTGATGAGGATTTTACATATCTCTGACAATGAATACTTTAATTGTCAACATCAATAAACCTTTGTATAACTGTGGCATCAGGCAATCTCTCAGCCAAATCCACAATGTGTAAGGTCTGGAGACCTTGAGGATATTCATGGAGGAAAAGGTGACCAAATGCAATACAAGTACCAAATTTCTATAATAGCACTTGCTGGACATGCCAGAGTGTGTTTGCAGTTACTAAAGCAAATGTACATTTTACAGCATTGACTACAGCTCTCTTTCTAAAAGTTCATTGTACTGCTCTGCCATGTATGCTGCCAAATAGTTTGAAATAAGCCACTATCGAGCTCTTTAAAGAGCTCCATAGACTGCTTCCAAACAGCCAATATACAAAAATTTTATCATATCTTTCTGCAAGAAATATACCTATTATGTTCTATTTTAATGAAATCTGATGCTCTAAAATGTATGCAAGCATCCGTTACACATTCAGAATTCTAATAAATGAGTGTTTTGCTCAAGGACTTTCTAATGGAAATCAGCTTATTCACAGTGAGTGTGCAATACACTGCTAGCATGTAAATCAGCCACCATCAGTGTCACAAGGTGGTCAGTGACGTCAGTGATAAATTTATTGTGCTGAGTATAAAGGTCTGAAATACCAAGTTTTCTGAAAACTGTGCCTGTGCAGAAGCAGTGGAATGCAATGTCATCTGCTAACATTGGAAGTTAAACCAATTTTCGTTGTGTTCACTTGTGTTATAGTAATGGATTTTGTGTTATCTTAATCTTTATTTTATTATTAGCTTTGTATTTGGCTCATATCGCAAATGTTGCACGAGGACTTTTTCTTTCAGATTTTGTTCTCTGTTGTGGGAGAGCACTCATATGAAAAAGAACAACAGGTCATTTAGGTTTTACAACATATGAAAAAATATAAGGCCTACATTGTGCATAATTAAGAGCATAAAGAGATGAAAAAGTCTTTAATGAAAATTGTTTCAATGGTGAACAATTCAGCTATGCTGAAGGAGAAATAGTTTTTGATGTCATCTAGAACTGAGAAAGAAAACGTGACACAAAGGATAAAGTAAAAAGAGGCTAAATATTTTTGGGAATGGTTTTATGTATATGTTATCCCAAGTAAATAAATGTTTGAAGTGTTTGGATGACACTTCTATTCTTTCAGTTCACAGCGAAGTGGAGAATTTACCATATGACCTTTGTCAAGAAAACCCACAATCGATTTTGCTTTGGACATTAACAAAGTTTATCATCTATACTACTTCCTTATGGTTGTTTTTATAGTCCAACTTTTTCATAAGAAAGGCAGTCCTTCATACTCTACTCTCACTTTCACCATAAGACATAACATGAATCAAGTTTAATTCCACTGTTTACTAGAAGAGAAATTTACATCCCTCACAACAAACTGACAACTTTAGCAGCAGAAAAATTAGTTACTGTGTCAATATTTTACCTTCTCATTAAAGAAAATTCCATATTCTGCTTTTCTGTGAAAATCATAAGACGACCAGCGCTCTTGGGGAATTGTTCATTTTTTGCTTTTGGATAAAAATATTTAAGTAAAAAAGAAAACCCATGCGATAAAATGATACCTTATATGTTATGATGGCGATTACATAGCACATTTTTAATTAATTTGCAAAGAAAATTTAGTTTAATGGCACTTGGTCCATCAGCTAAACCTTTCACATATAACTCACCTTGCTTTTAGGATATGTTAAAATACATTTTTCTTTGGTGCTTTATTTAAATTATTTCTATTCACTTTTCTACAAATAAGTTCACTAATTTAGGTGGTTTGCCTAGTACTTTTTATTCCAATTTCTTTCCAATAACATGTTCCAGTTTTCATATAGTTTTAAAAAACTTAAAATAATCTCTCTAACAATTCTGTTCATATTTCAAATTCTCAGTCTATTTTAGCAAAAGCCTATCATTTATCTAAAATGTTGCCTAGATTTTTAATTAGAATTAATTTCTCAATGCCCTTCCTCTTGAGCACAGTAAATAACTAGGTACTGCCACCTGTGTAATGAAAGTAAAAGTAAACATGCATGCTTAGTGCACTTCAGTAGAATGCACTGAGTTTCTTATGATTAACAGGAAATTGTGGCATGTGGACATTGTCCAGTCTATTAAAATTTCTCAACAGTTCATCTCAAGCTTAAATTGTGCACCTATTGTTACTTCATGACAAGAAGGGTCACGTTGTGTGTGAATACTTTAGCAAAACCATTTGAACACTCAACCACTGCCATGAGACACAAAACACTGAAGAGTTGCCTTACAGTAGCCACACATTGTCAACATCTGTTGTTCACTACCTAAGAGATAGTACTCTGAAGAGAATGCAACAAAACTGTGTGCGGTCTTTTTGAAGGGAACTGGAAAGGCTGTGTTTCCCAACATAGTATGAAACCATCTCAACACTATCAATTTGGTCCCCAAGTATCCAATAAGAACAACAGTAAAAATCCACCAGAACCACGGGCATGAAGAAGATGGGCAAGGAAGCCCCTTGAATGCAACCTAGCTCAGAGACATCAGGTTCTCCTCAGTGAAGAGTGTAGGATTTATCTAATGGCTGAATGGCACAGAAGATTCTACAGGGAGCCATGAACCAATGAACCATGAACCAATGAACACCTTAGGCATACAGTCAAACAGTTCAGCAAGGGCATGGTAAAGTCATGTTTTGGGCCAGTATCACATACAGATGCTAGCTGTTTATCATTGCTATTGACTGTATTTAAGGGCTATGCAGTACTGTGGAAGGACCCTGCAACCTATTATAAAGGCAAACAGTGAAGACTTCAGCAACAAATTCATCTTTCAATATTAGCATACAACTCTCACATCTACCACACCTTCCTCAAGGAGGTAGGAAAGAAACAAATGGAGTGTATGTGGTATCTGCTGACATGGATCCTGCTAAGGCTGGTTGAAGCTTGTAGTATGTTACTGCAGGAACCCTTCTCACACCCACACACTGGATGACCTCGGGATGGCTGCCATCAAAGATTGGGCAGGCTCTAACACCACCCTGTGGACAGCATTCTAAAGAGGATCTAAGCATGTTAAATGCACAAGACAAAGCAACACTGTACTGAATGTTACCCAGAAGTACATTTTTAATTCACAACTGTTCACTTTTGAAGAGATTACCTTTATTTTGGTTGCTTGATTTTATTTTGCAGATTTTTTAAAAGTTTTCATAAGGCCTATTCCACCATTCTCTGTTCCCCTTGTATCTAAACCCAAATACATCCACTGATATGCAGGTGTTGTAGTTCTTTCTAAGCAGTTTATGTAACTGGTTTGACTGGTAGCATTCAAATTTGTATGTAGATTGCATAAAATTACTTAAATATTCCTTTAACTTTATCTCTTGCATTCCTTAACAGTTCAGCAGCTAATGGTCTATTGTGGTGGTGGTTGCTTCTGCTATTGCTACTGTATATATAAAGCAAAACACAAGTATGAGTAACTCTACATATTCATGTTTTGTTTCTCCTCTTTTACGTTGTGCAATAACCCTCTATCAAAAAAACAAGTCTTAGACGAATTTACTCCATCACACTGACCTTATCAATATCAAAAGAAATAATACCAACATGGTCATTCTAAAACCTACTAAATATTACCATCACAGTCATTCTACAACATACCAGAAATCAATGTTTCAGTAGGACCAGCATCACTTTTTCTTTATTTACTGCAAGACATACTACTCCCCCTCCTCCCCCCATGTTACAAGTATATAGCCTTATTTGGAGTCTGTAAGTCATGATTTAATCTGTATTTCATGTTTCAAAACACCCTTAATTTTAATAATTGAACTCAATATTGTTCATTACCAACGTATAAAAAAGCTAGGCACATATAACTTGGTTTCTGTGGCTCTGACAAGAAAATTGTTATTTCTTATCAACTGTATGTTAGTGTTTTCTAAATAAACTTTTCACTGTCAGGAATCTGACAAACAGTACAAATTTGTGAGCCTATTTTAAGTTTTGACAATTGCCTACAGAGAAAGTTCCTTGTTTGTCATTCTAATTACTATACGTTCACTGATGCCTTCAATTTCCATCCCATGCCGTGTCTTGTAGTATAGTACATTGCCTATGTTCAACTGGGCAAGCCTTCAGTTTTCATAAATATGTCTCTAACATGAGGTATTAATCAAATTGTTCTATTTACTCTTTAGTATACCAGCACACCATAAAACAATTTATTCTTTCCCACCAGAAACCTATTTTGAGCCATCTGATATAAAATCTATCATGCTGGAGAACTTAAAATCAGATACTCTTAGAATATATAGTACAATCACTTTCATTCTTTAAATTTGTTCTATATTGTCAGATTTTAGTAATTCTAGATGTAGCAAATTCATTACACTACTGTTTCTAGTTCTGCAGAAGTCTCATTAAATGACCTGAAAAGTTTTGCTGCAGTTTCCTCCACTGCTAGATCCTGGATTCTGATTTCCATGAATCCGACAGATGAATCACCATCAACCGTGTCACATGCCCTCACTTCATGACACACTGTGGAGAGGTTTGGTATTTAAACCAGGCCATGGGCGCAAAGTCTCGTGATCAGGAACTTTACGCCACCACTTCTCCTCCCTTTGCCAACCAAATACTGGCAATGAAAATTTTTTCCACCACCATGACTTGAACCACCTTACCCCACCACCGCACAAGCATGCGCTGCTGACCTCTGCCATGCAGGCAGGTTTCCATTTTCCTTGTGGATTCATTTATGGCTTCCATAGTTAAGAAATCTCTGATTTTTTTTAATTAATGTATTTCTCCTTGCACTTCAAATTGTCATCTCATTGGTCTTTAGTGAAATCCATTCACATTTAGAAGCAATTTTTCACCACCTTATCTGATCTTTGTTGTATCACTGAAACTATGTGCTAGATTCACAATGTAACTGTGTATGGGAAGTAACATTATAGCTGTATGTGACTAATGATGAACAATGTAAGTAAACATCTTTAAATTGCACAAATAATTAAGCACTTACGAATATTAGTAGTAAGAAATATGTAGACAGCATACAATACCCGTGACTGTTCTAAACCAATTATGGTATCTATGATATAACTGTACTCAAATGTTTCTTCCTCTGGATGAAAAACTACATGCAGCACCTCTCAGAGGTAATATTCAAAACACAAAAGTAAGTCTGGAAATTTAAATTGGTATTTAATCTAAATGTATAGCTTGGACTTCAAATTGCAGTATAGACAGAAAACATCTTGTGTCATATTTTCACTGACCTGTTCTACTTTGCACAGTTTGTCTACATAGCCTTGATAAGCTTTCATACAGTCTTCAGCCAAGTGAAGATGTGTTGAGTACTTGCTTAACTCTTTCTGGTATTGTGGCATCTTCTTTATCATCTGTGATAGGTCCCTCATTGACTGCTTATCACCCTGTGGCATTCGTTTGGAATCAATGAACTTCTTGAGATTCTTTGTAACATTCCTGAGTAGAAAAAGAAAAAAGAAATCTTCTGAAGAAAATATGCTGCAAGTCAGGAACAAGTTGAAACTACAGCCCACCATTTTCAATTACTTCTTAAGAAGAATTTTATTTAGCCCACACCCAGTTACATTTAAACACAGGTGTAATAAAAAATTGTTTTAATAGGATTTTCTGTTACATAAGCTTCCAGTAATTTGCAGACAAAAAAAAAAAAATCACAGAACAACGGTTACACTTTCTAGTGCAATAAACTACGATACATGTGAATTCAACAATTATGAGGGTTAACATAAGAACGGCATTACTTACCATAAGCCGAAAGACTGATCAATTACGGAAGGGTATTTTATGTACAACAGGGCATATACAGGGAAGCTGTGGAGTCAATCCACAAGAAGTGGTCCAGTAATGGTTGCATGACCATTTTTAAATATTTTAATTTTTTATATGTGATTACCCTACAATTGAAAAGTTCAAAATAGTTTTTAAAAATTTTTACCTTTCATCTTTACTGAATGGTGGCCATTTTCATTTGTAAGCGCGCGATGATGTTTCAGTTTAGAGACGTTAGCAAAACTATGACTGTCAGTGCACTGGGTTAAGTTACAACATTGCAATTGACATGATTGTTTTTAGAAAAGTGTCCTCTACGACACTGTCTATTACACAAAATACCCTTAATTCAAAAATTACCTCCAAAGTTTATCCAAATTTTCAAAAATCCACTTTTTAGGCCCAAAAATAACATACAAGGAGTGATTTATGAGAGTATTTTTTTCCTATAGTTTGATATCATACACTAATAGCCTCATATAGAGCAAGAACACTTACAAATGTTTCCTTAATTTTTTATGAATTTTTGAAACTTGAAAATTTTAATTTTTTGTAAAGTTTGGGGTTAGTTATTTCACGCGGGACTGAATATAAAAATATAATTTTTGCACAGTTTTTACACCTATATGATGGCAAAGTACTGTAAAAATTTCAACAATGATATCTGACTGAACAGATATATGGATTTTTGAAAATGGGGAAATAATTCACATTACTCTACGACTGATCTTATGGTTGTTGACTATTTAAATGGTTTATTGTTTCAATGTAATAAAATTTAATTGTGACATATATTTAGTTAACACTATCACCCAATATTCATTTAGTTTATTTATTTTTAATAATGCAATATTAAACAATAGGAGCTTTCACTTCTGTTCTATGGTAATAAAATGCCCATTTACGTTTAGGTTTATTGTCAATAGGTAGATTATTGCTGCGTGTGGCATTGTTGTAGTCGGTCTGTTCCCAAACCTCTGCTAGAGTGGATGTACATATTTCATCGAGAGTGTAGAATGTGTTATGTGCTTTGTTCTATGTGTAATTTGTAATTAATTTTGAGAGATTAACTGGAATGCAATAACATGGATTAACAGTGCTCTGTTGGACAGATAGCAAAGTGAAGTGTGTCACAAAACAGTTTACGGTTCAGTTTCAAAAAACTTGAAAATATCAATGACTTAGATGAAGTTAGACAAACTTTGTTTAAATTTTGAGTAAGTTCTTCTGTAACATCAGTGTGTGAGTATCACGAGAAGAAATATATTCTGAACTACAACTACATTTTTGAAAGAAAGTGCTGTGATCCACTTAAAGTTCATAAAAAGCCTATTACTAAAGGTTTGAGGGAAATAAAACTTGAAACTTTAACATTAGTCCTTGTTATGAGAGAGTGAAATAGCTTCCAAAGTGAAATGTAATTTGATTCCTGGAAATTCCTTGTGCCCAAATTGTTACTTAAAAATATTTGTTAAGAATCCAGAACCAGAATCGTGTAACCTTGTTAATGACATTTATATTCCTAATGAGGAAGCTGTTGGCATATTGGATTTTGCTTGTTCTAACTTAGACATATCTCCTGCTTTGAAAATAATAAAATTATGTATCAGAAAAAGAAAAGCAGCTATTGAAAATAAGGTAAAGCAAATTTCAGACAAAATTAGATAAGACTTGAAATCATGTTTTAACAATACAGATACCAACATTACGTCTAAAGAAGAAGAAAACCTATCACCAGCATCATCTGACACTGAATATTTGAGCTTAACAGAGAGATCAAAAATTAAATGTTCAGTAACAACAACAATGGCATCTAAAGAGGAAAAAGTTAAAATTTTACATTTGCTCCCTGACTCATGGTCAAGAGAAAAAAATAGTTCATGAATTCGATGTTTCTCATCGTTTGGTTAAACTAATCCAAAAATTAGTATAAGAGCAAGGTATTCTTCCAGTTTTAGGAAAGAAGAAAGGATTAGGTATGAGTGAAGAAACAATTAAAAAGATCCAGCAGTTTTTTGAAGATGATTAAAACAGTAGAATGTGCCCAGGTTGCAAAGATAGCAAAAGAGTTGTTATAAATGAAGTTAAAATAACAAAGCAGAAACAATTAGTGCTGTCAGATTTAAATGAACTTTATGTAGCTTTCAAAAAGTCTCATCCTGAAAGGAAAATTGGAAGGTCAAAATTCTGTGACCTCCACCCTAAGTGGTGTATTTTGGATGTTTCTAAAATCCAAAGTAAGTTTTTGAAGGGCAAAAAAGCAAAAATTCACGAAACTGAATGCCTAGTGCTAGCTGATTTTGTAGAAAATTTTAGATTTGTAATTCAGGATGCAATACAAGGGTACCAGGCAACAGTGCATCAATTTATCCTCTTCTTTAAAAATGAGAAAGATGAAGCTTGCAGTTCTGCAATTTGCATTCCAAGGGGCTACTTGGAGCACAACACTTTGGCTGTACATGTGTTTCAAAAGTATGTAATAAATTACATTAAAGAAAATTCTCCCAAGGTTAAGAAGCTGATATACTTTTCAGATGGAAGTGGTAGTCAGTATAAGAACAAAAAGAAATTTTCAAATCCGTACAACCACAAAGCAGACTTTGGGTTGGAGGCTAAATGACACTTTTTTGCATCTTGCCATGGTAAAAATGCATGTGATGGAGTAGGCGGTACAACAAGATGTGAAATAAAGCCAGCCTACAAAGACCAACAACAGACCAACAACAGACCAAATTCTCACAGTACAGGACATGTATGTCTTTTGCAAGGATAATGTTAAAGGCATGACCTATTTTCTGATCAATAAAGAAGTGGTTCTGCATATGAAAACCAGATTTGAAAGCTGTATAGCACCAAAAGGAACGAGGCATTTTCACAAATTCCTTGGCATTGCAGAAAACTTAATTCGATGCTATATAACATCAGAAACCAAAATTTATGAGGATAATTGTGTCAGTAAAATTACATCTCTGTCTTTAACGTTGAATGACATAGTGACGTGTGTATGGTGGACAGTGGTGACTTGCAGAGGTTGAAAGAATTAGTTTGGGAAACAATGATGTTCTTGCGCATTTTTAGCAGCTTGCTGGTCCAAGATCATCATTCAACAAATCTTCTAGTGACAAAGTTTGGATACCAATGAAAAATGTTTTAAGGAAACTTTCAGTGCTTAAACTTACCACAGCAACTGGGAGGTTTTATTGTATATCACAGAAGCTGTCTGAAGAAATAAAGTGTTCTTAACATTCATCACCACGTTTAAGAACAGTCACATATCAAAGGATGTTAATTTAAAATATTTATTTTAATTATGTCAAAATAATATAAATGTTAATTTCAGTGATGTTTCCACTTTTTGTATATAACTCAGTACCTTACTTCAATAACAATTGATTATATCCCGCCAATATCACACATGAATAGGCAACAGCCATAAGATCAGTTGTAGAGTAATGTGAATTATTTCCTCATTTTCAAAAATTCTTATCTCTGTTCACAGTCAGATATCAATGTTTAAATTTTTACAGTACTTTGCTATCATATAGGTATATAAACTGTGCAAAAATCATTTTTATATTCAATCCCACCTGATATAACTAACCCTAAACTTTACAAAAAATGAGAATTTTCAAATTTCAAAAATTCATAAAAAATTAAGGAAACATTTGTATGTGTGCTTGCTCTATATGAGGCTAGTAGTGTACTATAACTACATGAAAAAAAAATAGACTCTCATAAGTCACTCCTTGTTTGTTATTTTTGGGCCTAAATGGTTTAAATGCTCTTAACCTAAGGACATCACACACATCCATGCCCGAGGCACGATTCGAACCTGCGACTGTAGCGGTCACGCGGTTGTGGACTGAAGCACCTAGAACCACTCGGCCATGCGGCCAGCTTTTTGGGCCTAAAAAGTGGATTTTTGAAAATTTGATACCAAACTTTGGAGGTCATTTTGACTAGTTATTTTTGAATTTAGGATATTTTGTGTAATAGACAATGTTGTAGAGGACACTTTTCTAAAAACAATCATGTCAATTACAATGTTGTAACTTAACCCAGTGCAGAGATATTCATATTTTTGCCAACGTCTCTAAACTGAATCATCATCGCACACTTACAAACGAAAATCGCCGCCATTATTCAGTAAAGGTAAAATTCTCTTAAAAAACTTTTTGAACTTTTCAATTATAGGGTAATCACATATAAAAAAAATTAAAATATTTTAAAATGGTTAAGTAACCAACTTAATTTTTATTGGACCACTTCATTTGACCCTATGGCATAAATAAATAAAAACAGTAAATACACCAACAACAAACTTTTGAATCCAATACTTTCCACACTGTCTCTAGAAATAGTATGTATCAAGATCTCCATAATCAGGAACATCACTATGGCTTTCAAAGGCTCACCTATATAATTTACACAGAAATACAGGGCACTTTTATACTGTGTCGTGTATTAAAACACACAAAATATGAATAACCTACAGAGGCAAAAATTATTACAACAAAAAACAAATGACTGAGCTACTTGGCAATACTTTAAAAAACCTCAAATCTAAGAGATTCATGTGAAGTCTAGGCAATACATAAAAAGGTCGTACATATCAAACACTCACTGACAGCTAAAAATGGTTAAGTAACACATACAGTTAAATTGACAGCTACCCATGAAGTGCACTTCATTAAAATGGAGTCCACAGAAATGTGTACACCACAGGCAACAAACTTGTGGATCACCCTAGTGGAGAACAGTACTCTGTGTCAGGGAACTGTCCTATAGAGTTGAATGCGACACTGTTCTGACTCTAAGGGAAGGGAAAGGAGAAACAACAGCTTTTACTGTCTACGTCTTCTTGACCCTCGCCTCTAGCCATGCTCCTTTACACTGATATGTGATCTCAATACAGAGTCAGTGGCTCACAGGAAAATGGCACATCTTGAATTCTCTCTCTACAGTAGTCCTTGGCCACTGCATCATCTCCATGTGATCCGGTAATCAGAAAAATACAACCTCCTTGTCCTGATGATTTAACAGCAGTAGTGAATACTGTATGTTTCTCTGCCCTGTGCATTTGTTGAAGGGTTTCAAATGATCTAGGGAACCTGAGTAAATTATAAACTTAATCCTTTGATGATGCCTTATCTGCTGAAGTTGCTTCAAAATTATGGACAACTCAATACTGCAGACTGGTAACATATCTGATAACAGGAGGCTGAAGATAATGAAAAATACATAGCACAACAAAGCAAGTCAGATAGTTTTGAACCTTCTGTATAAAACACTGTGACCTTATAATATAATTTTATAAAACAAGCGATTTACAAATTACACTAGGAGTGTTTCATAATTCCTTTCCAGGTCTCTTCAGAAGCCAAGGTACTTTGCTTCAACACTGGCATAAAACATTAACATCCACAACATTTTTTTCCAGAAAATTAGCTCTCTGCATGAATCACAAAGGACCTTCTAACTTATGGACAATTACTGAAAAGTCATTTCATGGTGAAGAAACCAAAACTACTGTATACTCACATCTGGAGTACAGAGAATATTTTCTATCTTTCACATCACGGACTGCTCTCCGATATGGAATGGTGACTCACCAGTCTTGAGAGAGGTTGACAATATGACTGGCCCTAAACAGTGGTAGATGAACATTGTGTTCCAGATTCATGGGCAGCTATGTCATAACAACCATAGGTTGCCTTACTGTTCCTAGACGAACATATGCTGACAAACACTCTGTGTTTAACAGGTAGTATTGTTCCTTACTCCTGAGGAAATGGAAAAGTGTGTGCTATAACAACACTAATTAAAGGAAAGTGTAAATGTTTTGCTTCCTCTCTGTCACATTCCCTCTATAGCACTTTCAACAGCAATTACACAAACTCTCAGCTTCACCCTTCAGTTTCTGAAGGTCCAGCCCAATGTGACATCAATAGGAACACACACTTGCTAAAAGTCAGCATATTGTTAAGCTCTATTGCAATAGGATTACTGCCAAGCATTTTAATATTTTGTACCTGCTTAGCCCAGGGATAGTTTCAGATTTGCATGTTTGATTGATGCATTGCACAGCTTTATCCTTGCGGAACTGAGGAAACTTTACAAAGGACCCACCTCCACTTTTCAGCAAAAAAAAAAAAATAAAAAAAATAAAATTATATTGTGCCATACTAACAACAGTATTTTACAGTTTATGATGGACACTTAACACTGTAGGCTTCTCTCTTTGTACTTCATTGTGGAATCATAGTTCTTGATTGTTTCAAATGATGCAGGAAAAGAGCCCCACAATGAGGCCCCATTCAAACTCTATTAGATACTGGCACTTCTGCCTCTCTGGAGTAAGTGGCATCTCTGTTCTTCCTAGAGATCACTCAACATCTGACACTGTTCATGCAGCTTATACACACTATCGGGTCTGGTAAAAACACTGAACACTAACCGCACTACAGAACTTAGTTGGCCATTCTACCTATAACAATGAATAATCTTTTACACACTCACTGATGATGTGTACATGTACAGAGTTAATATCTGACCATGTATTCTGAGTGCTTCACTATATTTTGGCAGGCAGTGTATTTCCACTGCAGGCAACTTTTATCATTCACAGTTCCTTTTAAGATTGTCTTTTGTTTATCATTTTATATATGATGCAGTCATCAAAGATATGACTAAAATACATTATTCACTGGGGAGAAAAAATTCTGAGGTTATAACCACTTCCACATGGAACACTGGTAGTTGTGGCTGGTCATCTAGTCCAGTCTTGCTCACTTTCCTTGGAATTATGTACACAACCACTTACTACAGATTGTAACCAAAGGTCTAGTCTGTTGTCTAAATAGAGAAAGAATATTGGTGTAAGTACTCTGAAGAGACAAAGGGAAATGAAGTTGTCAACACTGCTTCCACTACTAAACACACAAATAAAAGACTCACTACACAGATAACCAAAATACATGTACATGAATTATCACTTGTACTTAAGCCTGGAAAGTATGAATCATCTCTATCTCCTATTGGTGATCTTTAATGTCCATACAAAATATTCAAGGTCTGACAGCCTTCACAGTACCATTTCTACTTTTGTACACAACTATGTGTTAACTACTGAAGCTACTTTGTAGCTCACTAAATCTCCACTGAAGTGATATACCCGGTAAGTGCAGCCCTCTGGTAGCAGAAAAAGGAACCGTCTGCACATTACAAGACAAAGTAACTGTTGCCCTCAGCTTGTAGGTACACTTATCTATAAGGGATCTGGATGCCTTCAGCAACACCTGGTTGCACGTGCCCATATGGCATATAGTCATTGTGCTGTAAGTGTTATGAGGCATCATTCTTTGAGCACAATCACCTGAATACCTTTCGGTTGCATGGCTGTGAAATTGTCCATAGACCACACAAATTACTGCATGTTTCTGAGTAATACATCACATTAAAATCTAGTGAAATGAAGATTATACATCAGACGGATCCCTGCATTATATGGAAATCCTAGTTGTAATATTAACGTGTAACACGTGCTCCATAGGTTGCTTACTAAGAACTGTTTTGCATCAACAACCATCCACTGCAGTGATACATAGCAAACTTTTTCAGGGCTTTTTTTTGTAGAGGTTTGAATTATACTTCTCATCCAGGTTATGCCAACTTCCTCGTTGCACACAATGTTCAACTGCTGAACCATATGATGGCCACTAAGGCATGCCCAAGGACTAGTGGTGTGAGGCAGCATTCCCAGATCCCCAGTACAGGAACCCCAGATTCACAAAACCCATATCCAATGTATAATGTGATAGTTCACTGAAGAGTGCAATATCTGGCACAAGCTTGTCAAATGAAAGAGACAAAGGAGGCAGTGTAAACACACAAATTTGCACTTTATTTTCAGATTTTAGGAAACAAAAACTATAACTTACTGTGAAACAACAGCAATGTGTTGATGTCTGAGCTCAACCCACAATTCATCATTTTCATCCAGCAGCACCTCTTTTTCTGGTGCCCCTGCTGTTGCTTCATACCTAGACCACAGAAATCAAAGATTCAGTATGGAGGAGTATATATTTACAGAGATAACTTAAAATATGTTACATTTGTGAATTTGTATCAAATTCAAAGAGACAATAATGCACTCAGGAAGAAGGGGGCAGAGGCTGTGAATACAGCTGTATGACAAAATAACTTACTTGTAGACATCATTTTCTATTGGTAGTAAATCATATGCCATTGCTTGCAGTGTTAGTTCATGAAGTAATGGTGAGACACAGTCGAATCCTCTATCCAAAATCAAAAGCTGGGAACGAGCTTTTTCTGGTCCTTCACCCATTGTAGGTTCATCTGCCTTATATGCATCTAATTTCTGTTGAACTAGTTGGGCTAATTCAACATTCTTGTCAAAATCACTGGAAAAAAGATAATCATTAAAATGAAATTTCTAAAAACTGAACATCTATCTTATTAGACAGGAGCAAGTTAAAAATGGAAATCAAACTTCTGTGAACCTATCTACAAACAATGCCGAACAAATTTAAGACTAGGCTAGAACATAAGGAACTTATGGTCACTTCAGATAATATTAGAAGATAATTTACGTGAGCCAACAGTGCCTGGTAGAGTTTATTTCAACTGAAATTTTCACCATAATGATATTACAATCATTTTGTAAAATACATAAATGTGTGCACTGCAACAGTACAATCAGTAATTAACAGATACATTGTAGGGGAACATCATGAGGAAAATAACTAAACAATAGCAGAAGAAAAAGGCAGCAAGCTGACCACAGGACTACAAATTTATGAGCTCACTGCTCTGCAATGCGCTAAATTTTGAAACATATATCACACTTTGGTTTCCTATAAAATGGAAGGATAGTATGTGCTTAAATTAATGGTTATCCCCTCATTAAAATTCGTAAGTTACACTCTTAAAATGCCTCACACAATAACTAATACAGTAATCATTATTTGTGGCAGGGGAAGGTTCTCCAAACTAGAGTATGATGGCATTGCTTTATCAGGGTATATACGCAGACAAGGAAAAAGAATTCCCAGATCTCCCAGTTAAAAATACATTTTCTCCCAGGTGAAAATACAATTTTTCCGTGTTAAGTGACTGTATTCTTTCCGTCGGAACTGTAAAACTTATCAATCCTTTGAATGGATATGGTTTCGTACAGCAACGCAGAATTTATCGGCACTTTAGAAAATGAAACTCTAATGGAGGGAGGAGGGGGGGGGGTAAAACACGTTTTGGAAAGATCTTTGATGTGCAGCAACATGTACACTGCATGTTTTCATATTACGAAAGTATAAATTCAAATTCTATCAACAGGAAAAGTCAATGGTTTAAGTTAATATACATTTCACGTATAATATTTCTTTCTCAGATTAATAAGCTACAAGAGAAGCTAAGCTTCCGTCCCGTTTTATCTGCAGGAAAGTTCGTTTCTAGATGCGACGAGGATTCCCTGGCAGAGACATAACGTACTCTGTCCATGCATTCAAAAATCAACTTCAAATTCATTCAGAAATCAACTTAGGATGTGTTCAAAAATTTCCAAAAAACAGCAAGGGTGCATTTCAGAATCATATGAATAATCAATAGATCAACATGCGCTGGATGCTAGGTTCTTTGTGAAACAAGGTTTTTTCCTCAAGAATATGAATATGCCCCCAACCCCCGAAATTGCCGCCTGGCTCGGATACCCTGGTTGAGACCGACACTGACTGTGTAAACTTTATTATTGATAACTGAGCCATGAGTGGCTCGTGTTCCTGCCATCATGTATTTTACACCCTGTTTTTAACGTACTTCCACCTCACTACATTAATTTAAATTACTACTGTCACTGAGTTGCTGCTCAGTCTGACCGTGACCGGTGCTAGCAGCACGTATCGATATATCCCCTTTCGTAGTACTGTTGCTTGACTGCTATTACTTCCCGCTCGTTGACTGTCGTTGGGGAGTTCGGGTTGCAAGTTTGGGTCTGCCAGTCAGTTGGAACATGTTTGGAACGCAGTCCGGGCCTGCCAGTCGAGGAGTTGCAATGTGGCACCTAGTGCAGTCGGGTTGGAGCAGCAGTGAGGTCTGCATCAATATGGCTCACCCGACCATAGCTGCCACACATCATTTGAGCCATGACATGACCTTGGTGGATCGTCGGTCGGTCGTCCAACCAGAAGACACATTTTGGCTCAATGATCGTTCATGAGTCGTCGTCGTCGTCGTTCTCTCTCTCTCTCTCTCTCTCTCTCTCTCTCTCTCTCTCTCTCTCTGTGTGTGTGTGTGTGTGTGTGTGTGTGTGTGTGTGTGTGTGTGTGTGTGTGTGTGTGTGTGTGTGTGGGCGCGGTTGCTACGGACCAGGGAAGTTATCTCCACGTGGTGCAGTCGGCTGGGTCCACTGGTGGTCCCTGTGCAGTGTCAGAGCGTGTGTGGAGCTGTTCGATCGCTACGAGCTTCATGGTTCATCGACCCAGGACATCAAAGTTGACTAGTGGTTTCAACTACCCACACCACGTCCATTCATTCATGTTGTGGTAGCTCGTTTTGGTGGTTTGCTGTTGGGGAGGTTTTCTTGTGAGCAACACCAAGTGTTTCTATTGCTGAAATTTAGCTGCCATGCGGTCGAATTAACTGTTTTGGTTGACTACAATTCGAGTGCACCAGCAGAATTTTCTGCCTTGTTGCCGTTAAGTGTTCTGGTTACCTGCCCTGGGCACTGACGTCAATTCAGGCAGTGTTCTTTTGAGTGAAAAAAACTATATTACCATATTTCAAATTCAAGTGTACCAGTGGAATTTTCTACCTTGTGGCCATTAGTGTTACGGTTACCTGCCCTGGCCACTAACGTAATTTCAGGCAGTCTCCTTTCCACACCTGTTGTTGCTGTCCAACATGGTGTGCAATTTTGACAGCTAATACATACTTCATTGTGGATTATCACGTTTGTATCCTTTTGTGTTTGAGTTTTCATCTACTGATTGATGGGAAGCAAGTCATCATGTCAGTCGGTCCGTGGCTGTCCCCTGGTCGGGCTCCGATGGATCAAGTGCAGTTGGGCTCACCACCTCTCTCACGTAAGTTAATAAGGGCAGAACGAACTCCCTGGAGGCTTCTAAGTGCCATTGTCTTTAATGTCTTTCTCACTGGTGTTTAATTATCTGTTTTCAGCTACTTAAAATTTAAGGCTTATGGATATATTTCCTTTTTTTTAAATTTTGCAAAATTAATGGTGGGCTTTTAGCCTTGCAACTTTATTCTTAAAATTTTATTTCAAGCTTAAACATTGCAGCCTTCTGCCTTTAAAGATTATTGTAATATATTTTAAAATTTTGAAATTTAATTGTGGCCTTCAGTCATTTGTATTGCACCTTGCATATGTTTGTTCTATCTGCTTTGCCTTGAGGTTTTCCACCTAGCTGTGATATATGTTTTTTTAATTATTTTATTTGCTTTTTTAATTGTTTTTTTTTATCTTGCTGATTTTTAAGATTTCTTGTTTGGAGGCCTTCAGCCATGAAAGAGTTGCATTTGGTAAAGGTTCGGCTATGTGCCACTTTGGTTGTAAATGTGTTATTAAATTACAAGAAATTACAATTAAAAGGTGAAACTGAAACCAACCTTATTCGGCCCTTTCCACAATCCTAATTACCTGTTCTGACCAGCAGGTGTTTCAATAATGATTATAATACACTGCCAGATAAAAAAAATAATACCCCTTTATGTGTTTCCAATCCACTCAAGACTTGTTGCAACAGTGCTTATGGAGTACAGGAAATGATTAAATTTACAGATCAATAGCACACGCGGTTCTGAGGTACCAGGTATTGATGCATTCTGAAGTACTAGTATTAGTATATGGTGCTGCCTCCACAGGCAACAATACAAGCACTGGCAGTCATCCAGTCAATCGTACAGATGGCAAATACTGTCCTGGGAGATTTATGCCACACCTGCTCAACCTATTCATGTAGTTCTGTAAGAGTAGTTAGTTGATGAGTCACACAAGCCACTTCTCATCCCATTATACCCCACACACGCTCAGTTGGAGACAAGTCCAAAGACTGTGCTGCAAACAAATCCTGTTGGTACAATGCATCACATTTCTGTTGCAAGAATTACAAAAGAACAGGTTTAACAACCTTTTGCACATAGAAAGTTTTAGCTTCTGGCACCACAGACCATAAGCCCAGGAATGGGGGCAGTGTGTCATAAACAAATGCACTCTATGGCTACAACACTCAGCAGGTCTACATCTTATGGGCACATGACCATCACTTGCACGCAGGCAGAATCTACTTTCACTGCTCAAGATCATGGCATATTACTCCATCTTCCAAGTGATCCTCTGACAGTACCACTTTAGTCATGCATATTGATTCTATAGCGTGAGTGGAAGACAGATTAGATATGTGCATGCTCTTAGACTCACTGCTAATAACTGGTTCACAACAGTTCGTCTTGACACATCTCAGCTCCCAAGCCCTCTTATCTTTGGTGTAGTAGCTGTATAATCTGCTTCTGCTGCCATTACAATACGACAATCCTAGCAGGTGTGTGTGAAGTGTGGATATCCAGAGTCTTAGCTACAGGTGTGAGAATGTTCAGGTGACCAATGATACCAGCATCATTGCACAACTAACGAAGCAAATCCAACTTGTATTGTAATTCTCCAGAAGTATCATGTCACCATTTGGAAGGCCACAATTTCACCCCTTTCAATCTTGCTCAGTTGGCTGCACAAAGTAAGAGTGTCTCTCTGTGACACGGTTGCCTGTTTGCCTCACAGGTTCGCACCATAACAAGCCTTCTGGCTGTCAACATTCCCTATTAAAGGGTAGACACAAATGGCAATCTGGTAGCTATGCCACTACACTATCTGTTGGCAGATGACAGTGATACCATTATCAGTACATCTATCCCCCAGGTGGCACACACCATCATCAGATCAAAACTGATGTCTTTACAAGAGTATTTCTTTTTCTCCACCACACCCTAGCAGTGTATGTTGGTCTGTGCACACAACAGCAAGGCCTTCAGTAACCTTGGCTGTAGAAGCTCAAGTATTTATGGAAGAGAGAATTACTTATAGTTCCCCAAGCCTCATTACTATCACACTTCAAAATACTAAGTACTCTGAAATCTTGATCCTCAGTTATAGCAGCTGAGTAAGTTAGTCATCAAAAGCTAAGGCCAGAAAAAGCACAGTTACTTTAAAATGTTGCCATAAACCTGCAACAGGCATGTGTTTGCTGCAAGGATAAAAAAAAATTGAAAAGAAGTGTGTGATTAAAGGCCACTGAAGCAAACCATTTACAGTAGATACAGCAAATTAATAGCTAAAAAACATTGTACTTTAAGCACTATTCTGAAAAGAAACTTCTATTTAAAAGGATCCAACGATGCATCTGTCCTCAGACATAAATGAAAAGAGAGATATATATTAAACTCTAAACAATTTAAAGCACTATGTTCACTGTAGTACACCATTAAGAAGGAACCCATCACTGAAGTAGTGTGAGGACAGGAAGGACTGTATAAAGATGCAAATGCAGCTCTAAGCCAGATTCATACAGCTGTAAGTATATTGTGTTAAAATACAACAACAGGCCTCTGGAGTGAAATTACGATAAATAACTTACTAAGAACACATATTTTACAGTCAACTTCATCAGGGTTAGATTACTAATGGTGTAGTGATACCTTCTGAGCTGACAAGAAAAGTGATGTTCATATGGATTCTTAGGGAGGACACACACCGACATAGTGAGCCAACCTTGACATGTGGTGTAGCAGATAGATAACAAGACAATGTTCTGACATGCACGTAACTCGACGCCAATGGAAGTGATGCGCTGTTAGTAATGAAACACTGTCTGTCTCCGACGACAAAGGAGTTTTGACTTTAGTCAATAGAAGTCTAACAGACATTGCTGGGTACCTTCTTAATGGTGTACTACAGTGAACATAGTGCTTAAAATTGTTTAAAGTTTAATATATATCTCTCTTTTCATTTATGTCCGAGGACAGATATCATTCTAAGAACTGTGGCTGAATTGTCAAACGCCTTCCTGGAACACCTGCAACCTGAATATTTACCAACACCAACTCAAGAAATCTGGAAGAAAATGGCTGGTCATTACTGAGAACTGTGGAACCTTCTGAACCTTATCAATAGGTTAGACAGAAAGCACATCAGAGTTAGGGCTACTGCTACACATGGATCAACATTTAATAATGGCAGAGGATTTCCTTCCACAGTCTTGTTAGCTGTTGATCTTTATGTTTGGGAGTATGGTCACAACAGTGATGGAAGAGTACAAAAAGCGAATTCTTTTGGTAGAACACTTTTTTTTTGGGGGGGGGGGGGGGGTGACACCCTGCTTCCAGAACCTACACCTGTGTTGCAAGAAGACTGAAAATCTCATTATTTTGCTATGGGTAAAGCTTTTGCTCTCACAAAACACATAATGAGATTTACAAATAGACAACTGTCTAATGAGAGGTGCATATTTAATTATACGTTACTTCAGGAAAGCAGCTCTTTACAATTCAAGTTCTGGATGTTGTGTACTTCAATAAACTGTGATGTGAACAAACCTGACATGATGGTTCAAGCTCTCTCTCTCTCTCTCTCTCTCTCTCTCTCTCTGTCTGTCTGTCTGTCTGTCTGTGCATGTGCGTGTGCATGTGCGCCACCCTGTTGGGACTCAGAGAAAAACTAGAGAACTAACAGAGACATACAAATGCCATGGAGCTAAGAAATCACATCTGTAGTTTACTTCTTAGTCCAAGTAGAGCATTGTCTTTGCAAAATGATGTATGTATGCAGCTATGTACCCAAAAAATTTAATTTGCATTATATTCAGCAAATCAGTAGACAGATTTTCAGACTTCTATAGAAAACCCTATTAAATATTTCCATTTAGCTCTTTATATTCTTCCTCTTCTAAAAATAAATTAATTTAAATTACTGAACTTTTCTCTGATCTAACACTTTTAATCCTTTCCCAATCTATCTTGAGCATTTCTGTTGCTTCCACCATGCTACTGTAATCATAAATACATAGGCATTTCTCCAGAAGACCATGAAAATGAATACTGAACTCAGGACCATCTTTGGTTTTCTGAGTGCAGAAACATTCGTAAACAGTCACTGGCACAGACATGGTGTACTGCAAAAGTTACACACACCAGTCGCCTGACAACAACGTGACATGGCACAAAACTCAGTTTCATTGCATCAGTCTGGTGGCCACTGCTCTACTGGACTGTGCATGTTCCATCAACAGCTGCTACCCTTGTAACATGCCACATGCCAAATCACTGCCATGTCACTTCAATGGGCACCCTGCTGTAGACCCAGGTAATGTTGCAGTTTAGCAGCCACCCCAACCTCTCTCCTATTTACCACATGAAATCAACACTGACAGCTGCTCAGAAAAATGGCCCTTCTCATGTAAGGTATTTAAAATACCACTACTACACAATTAGCAACACTGTAATGTCATCCACATAAAACTGATAAGATGAAGGGTTTATTACCTTCATTCCTGGGAGGCACCACTGGATGCAACAACAGATCCTACATGACAAAGTGATGGGTCATGAGCAAACAGTGCCTAAACCAGCTCCCTTATGGAGAGAGTAAAACTGTATGCTTTTCATTGACGGTCACACAGAAGTCACAACTGCCCCTCTCAGCAAGTCACTGGAAAATTGGATCATCAAAGATGATGGCAATAACACTTGTGAAATTTTTTAATGATTGGGGTATGTCGATATGACTGGTCTGGAGCCATCCATTCAAATTACTGCAGAAACTATGTGGACTTACAACTCCCTGAAATACTACAAATGTCATCGAACTGTCCTCTAACTGAAATGGTTTATGACATTCAAGAAATTTCACCTCCACATTCATTTGTACTCTTGATACTTTTGTAGCATTACATCATAGTTAGTCCAAAACACAGTGATGTTCCCTGTAGCTGTCTGTCATTTGAATTTACATACAACTGTCCACCTGATTAGATAGCAGCAGTCTTCACTCCACTACAGAACATGCATTCAGAGCTGAGCTGAAGACTGCAGGATGGGTGTGTCAGTGGTATGGTTGATTATCTTGGTAATACAATCTGCCTATTTCAGGATAGTGTTATCATTGTTTAACACTGTTGGCTATGCAATATTATTTTTTCTTGGGAAGCTTTTATTCTTTTGCAGAATTCTTGGAGATTGCTTGATCTGGCAAATGTGATCCAGATCATAGGACTATAAGTCACTGATCACTTCCCACAGAACAATGTAAGAGCAGGAGAGAGTAATGAAACATTGCTAGCACATAGCATTGTACAAGTGTGTTCATTTTCCTATGTTCAAATAGCATAAACTCTTACAGCAAGAGACTACAAACAGCTCAAGCTCTGGGACAAGTTCAAGTGCTAATACTGTGTCTCCCTGGTACCACAGTTAATGCACAGTGGTAAGAGGACACTTAGCAAAAACTGATTGCATATCATTAAGTTCAAATGCCCAGGAATGTTGATGGATGGCATCATTCTGTTGCAGGATAATGCCCGCCTACATGTTCCCAAAATTGTTTTAAACACACTGCAGATGTTTTGCTGCAAAGCCCTTGTACATCCTCCATACAGTCCCAGTCTCTTCTCATGTGGCTTCTGTATTTTTGGTGCCCTGAAGAAAAACATCCATGGCCATCGATTTTCTTCCGAAAAAGTGCATATGTGGGTATAATCATGGATTCGTAGACAGCCACAATTATTTTTCCATGAAGGCATTGCCTGTCTTGTCTCACAGTGGGGTAAATGTATTAACAGTTATGGTGACTACTTCTGAAAGAATGAGGTTTGTCAATTGTACTTTAACTCTGACAGAGATGGCAAAGGATTTGGAGTAATAGATGAACTGAATGCACAATGCTCTGAAAAGATGAGCAAAAACCTACGCAAAACAAAAGTAATGGAACATATTCACATCAAATCAGGCAATGGTGAGGAACTGAAGAAGAAATGATATACTATGAATAACTGACAAGTTTTTTGTTATTTAGGCAAAAAATAACATCGTCACTGAATTAGGCAGAATATAATATGCAGACTGGCAACGGCAAAAAAGTGTTTATGAAAGAGAGGAATTTGTTAACATCGAATATAAAATGTTAGAAATTCTTTTCTGAAGGTATTTGTCAAGAGAGTAGCCTTGTACAGAAGTGAAATGTGCATGCTATAAACAGTTCAGACAAGAAAGTAATAGGTTTTGAAATGTAGTTCCACAGAAAAATACTTAGAATCACATGGGTAGGTCAGATAATTAATGAAGGTGACACTGAATTGTATTGGGAGAACATTTATGGCACAACTTTACTAAAAGGAGGGACTGGTTGACAGGACACATCCTGAGGCACTAACGAATAGTTAATTTTATAATGGAGGGGAGGGGGAATGAGATTTGCAGAGAGGCAAAAGCAAGCAGGTTCAAATGGATGTAAGCTGGAGTAATTATGCAACGATGAAGAGGTTTGAACTGGACAGATTAGAGTGGAGAAATGCATCAAAGCAGTCTTCAGACCAATGACAATATCATTTATTTTATATTGTATCAGTTCCTTTTCTGTGTTTGTTCTTGAAACAAACCTATAACATATTCTGGCCATTATCGACTCATTCTAAATCCTGCTAATCCTGCAATAAGAAACTTGCTATGCCAGCAAGGGAGGAACTTTGTGGGGATTCATGCAGTATCAATTAAGCTAGGTATTTGTGACTGAAGGAAGTTCACGGGTTAATGTCTCTTCAACATGTACGTCATAAAAAATTTTGCATAAGCTCTGACTGGATAACGATAGGGAAATGAACCTAGTCATTGTCCAGTTTGAAGGCATCAATCATTATTTTCTGGAATTAATTGAAGAAAACCAAAGAAAATCTTCATACCAATTGCAAAAAGAGAACTTCAATTTCATTCTTCACTGACACAACCGGAGTGTTAATTACTGTGCAACTCTCTTGGTTTGTTGTTCTGAGAATTACATGCATCAGCACAATAAGGTGTCTTCGAGTAGGATTACGATTTATTGTCCAGATAACACTAAAGTAATCAGAGAAGGAGCATCAACTCAAAGAGGACAAGGATGGATATAGAAATTGGCTGTGTTCTCTTCAAAGTAAGCACGCCCACTTTTACTAACTGATTTAAGGCAACCAAAGAAAACAAATCTGGATGGTCATCAGAGTTCGGCCCTTTCTCCTTTCAAAAGAATCCAGATCATTCTTACTATTCAAAATATTCCTATTCACGCACACAACAGGTTTATTTTGAGACCTAACATTACCACCACCATAGGGTGTTGATGTAGTTTCTCATTAGTAATCAGTCGTGTATATCAAAATACACTGTATCACATCAAGACATAATGCAACAAATTAAGTAGCAATGGAAATGAGTTATTTCCCCAAACCTTCCTTTAATTCAGCATTATGTATCACATGATCAAAGCAATAATTATGAATCTAATATCTCTCTCTACTGACAGGAAAAAAAAAAACTGTCCCAAAAATCTAAGTACAGCTAGTTCAATATAGGTGAAATAGTCACACCAAAAAGCTTTCCTTTTTTCACATGAAGGAAACACCTTCCAGTAAATTTTTCCTTGACTCATTTTTTCAAGATGCCATGACCATTTTTGATGAGAGAGAATACAGCTACCAGCCACTATTTGGTCCTTTAAATTTATTTTAATTGGTTTTATATGAAATTAAATTTACTTATATACCTAAATAGTTACTTTCTACAACCACACATCACATGGCACCTCCACTGTCCATACTTTATGATCCTCTGACATGTTAGAAGAAGCTATATTAAAATAAGTGCCCTTGTCTAGTAAAAACATCAACCACTGCAATAAAAGGGAGTAAGGAAAGGAGATACAAAGAGAAGAAACATGGAATGGTCAAAGGTGGGATCAACGAGAATTATGTATTAACTAAACAGCTGTCATTTTTGGTTTCTTATCTTTAATAATGCTGATGTCTTGTGATAGATTGATGGTCTATTAAGAAAGGAGAATTTCAATTTTATTACTCAGTCTGTGGGATAGAACAATGTGGGAGTTTTCAAACTATGTGTTGCAGCTCGCAACAGTTACATAAAGATGATTTTCTTCATTTGCTTTGTGGGTAAAGGAATAATGCCTGTGCTACTCACGATTTGTAATTCTCCATCAGCATAGATGACTTTACAGATATAAGCACAAAAAGTCATTTATGAATGAAACCAGTAAACTCCCGATTCTTTAAAGATTTGTACTCCCATGTATAAAACAATTTCAAACACCTGATTACTTTACAAATGAGTTAATGTGTTAAATATATGATTTTCAGCATGTAAGCATGACACAGTTTACAGAAGGTTTGAAATTATGTTCAAAGATAGATAGTAGTCTCATTATGAAACACTGGATGAAGACAGTGTCAGTACTTTGCACTCCATTATAAGCAAACGCTAGTTTTTCATCTATCTCAATGTTTATGACATCATATCTCCAGAACTGTGTGTCTAACAATGATTTAATTTTGCAGGCACATTCAGTAGTATATGTGCATTCTACTGTCTGTAAACTGCATTGCGAACAAAGTCAGTGGTAAACAAGTAATAAATTAAAATGTCATGCATGATGCTGAAGTTTGAGTGCATGAACAGCAAAAACGTAGTATGTGATGAACTTTTTTCCATTTCATCAATTTGTGAGGGGTTCCAGTGAGAAAATGTTTTGTAAGGGTTTGAAATTATGTTTAAAGTATATTGGAGGTACCTAAGTGCTCTCAGTCTCAAATAGTGGATGAAAGAAGTCTGGGTATTAGAGCCCAGTCAGTTATCAGCCTAAAGACAAACACACAGTTTCTAACTTTCATACTTGCCTTATTGTGTTAATAGTTCAAACTATAATTATACCTCTTAGTGTGTAGATTAGGGCAGTGTTTTATATTTGGTCAATAATTGTGTGAAGTACTAAAAATCAAATATTTGTTGCCCCTTGAAACTGTAAGGTACTGATAACTGGTACTGTGCCCCAGGTTCAGGTATAGTCATTTAGTAATATAGATAAACAGCAAGAACAGGGAAAAAAGTTGGATGGGCTGACTTAGCATATAGAGAAGTGACAACCACCTTCTGTTAAATCAAAAGCAAGGGCAGTAACAATATGAGTGAAATGGGTATTCCACTGCTAAATGCAGAGCAGAGAGCACATAAGGGGAAAGGGTGCATTGAAGGCTGCTACGAGGGGGAGGACTTGGTTGATGATGTGACAGAAGAAGAAACTGGACTTGATATGGAAGACATAGGGGATCCAATATTACAGTCAAAATTTGATAGAGCTCTGGAAACTTGAGATCAAACAAGGTGCAGAGCATAGATAACATTCCATCAGAATTTCTTATATTGTTGGGGGAAGTGGCAACCAAACAACTATTGAAGTTGGTGTGTAGAATCTATGAGACTGGTGATGTACCAAACTTTCAGAAAAATGTCATCCACATAATTCCAAAGGTAGCAAAGGCAGACAAGTGCGAGAACTATTGCACTATCAGCTTAACGGTTAATGCATCCAAGCTGCTGATGAGATTAATATACAGCAGAATGGGAAAGAAAACTGAGGATCTGTTAAATGATCGGTTTGGCTTTAATACAGATAGAGGCACCAGAGCAGCAGTTATGTTGCACTTGATAATGAAAGAAGGATTGAAGAAAAATCAAGATATGATCCTAGGATTTGTTGACCTAAAAAAAGTGTTTGACAATTTGAAATGTTGCAAGATATTCAAACTTCTAAGAAAAACAGGAGTAAACCATAGGGGAAGATGAGTAATACACAACATGCATGCAAACCAAGAGGGAACATTAAGATCGGAATACTGAGAATAAAGTGCTCTGATTAAAAATGGGTAAGACAGGGTTCTCACACCTACTGTTCTATCTATACATTGAAGAAGCTGCGACAAAAATAAAAAGATTCACAAGTGGGATGAAAATTCATAGTGAAAGATTATGAATGATAAGTTTTAGTGACGATTTTGTTATCCTCCGTTAAAGTGAAGAACAACAGGATACGTTCAATGGAATGAAGAGTCTAATGAGTACAGAATATGGATAGAGTGTACACCAGAGAAAGACAAAAGTAATGAGAAGTAGCAGAAATGAGAATATAGAAAAACTTTACATCAACATTCATGATCACAAAGTTAAGGAATTCAGCTATCTTTGAACCAAAGTAACCCATGACAGATGAAGCAAGGAGGACATAAAAAACAGACTAGCGCACGAATACATGGAATTCTTCGCCAAGAGGAGTCTACTGGGAATCCCCATCAGGTCGGATTAAAGGTAGACATTGGATCAATTTGGAGGCAGGCTGCTATATTTGTTACCAGTAGGTCTGAACAACATTTGAGTATTATGAGGATGTTTCATGAACACAAATGGGGATTCCTGGAGCGTAGATGACTATTTTCGCAGAAGACTTTTTAGAAAATTTAGAGAAACTGCTTTTAAAACTGACTGCAGAACAATTCTACTGCCGTTAATTTACATTTTGCGCAATGACCATGAAGATAAGAAAAATAAGGGCTTGTATGAAGAAATATTGACAGTCATTTTTCCTTTGCCCTATTTGCTAGTGAAATAGGAAAGGAAATGTTTGGTACAATACAAACTATCCTCCACCACACACCATACAGTGGCTTGGGGAGTAAGTACATAGATGTAGATGTGCTGGTATCAAACACAGGCCTTAATCTGAGGAAGAAATTTCTGAGAATGTACATTTGGAACACAGATTTGTATAGTAATCCATCATCAACAGCGGGAAAACCAGAACAGGAGATAATTGCAACATCCAAGATCTTGTGCTACAGAACAATGTTGGAAATTAGGTGGACTGATGAGTTAAGGAATGATAAGAAGAAAGGAACATAGGGAAAACACTGACAGAAGAAGGGACATGGTAGTAGAACAATTGTTAAAACATCAGAACCGATTCCATTGTGCTAAAAGGAGCTATGGAGGGTAAAAAACTGTAGGGGGAAATAGATATTTGAATATACCCAGTAAATAATTGAGGATATAGGGTGCAAGTGCTAGAGAGAGAGAGAGAGAGAGAGAGAGAGAGAGAGAGAGAGAGAGAGAGAGAGAGATTGGTTTCAAATCTATCATGCTGTTGTAAAGACACGAACAAGCGAAAATGAAGTATGGTGAGACTTACTTTAACTTCAGTTTTACATGCAGTACTGATGAAAATGAACGACAATAGCGTCATCCATTACAGAGTCCTGGCTACTGAAAACATGATTCCAAATAAGATGAAACAACATTTTGAATCAAACCACAGTAGTTTGGTAAACAAACTAAGAGAATAATTTCCTCACAAGTTAAAAGAAATGAGAGAACGGAAACTTTCAGTAAACAAGCCCAAGACTCTTCTTTGATCTTGGAATATTGCTTTCCGGGTAGCAAAGAGCAGAAAAACTCACACCATAGCAGAAGATATTTTACCAGCTGCTATGAATATAGTGAGTGAACTGCCAAGCAACTGGCAATGGTGGTTTTGCCAGGCAACTTTATTTGTCATAAAATAAAATAAAGTTTATTTACACCACACTTCGACTTGAATTTCACGTGTTGAAGCCATGGGTGTTTTTTCACCTTCAGGTCAAAGGAGCAGTGGAGCAAACAAGTTTGAAAACCACTACGATAATGCCTCTGTAATAACATCAATGTAAGTTCTAAATTTCTGTATGGTGCTTATTCCTTCAATTACATCAAAGATTTCTCAGCATAAGGTCTCTTCTTTAACACGATATAAAATTTAATTGTACTAAAGTGAAATATTTTTCATGGTAATGTTTCAAATTTGATACTCATACAAACACAAAAAATTTGTAAAATTCAATACCCTTTTGGTCTCCATATAAATCTGGAAAGACATAAGGCTGAATGAAAAGTACAGATTAAGATGGAGTGCTGGGTCTTCAAAATTGCATAGTTTTGTTTGTCAAAGTGCCCAGATTCTATGACTCAAAATTTCCCCAATTCCTCATAATCATTAAAAACGGTTGTATAAAAGCTGCTTTTAGGGGGTTTGTTCTCAACTTGTTAAATGAAATGGTTTCTCCAGTGCAATCTTATACAATAAACACCAGTATTAGTATTCTACTCCGAACTGTCTATTCATGAATGAGGTGGTTGAACTTTCATGTTCAAAACTGTTCAACAGCAGTAATATTGGTACCTTGTATTATTTATTGTCAACCTTGCAGGTGTGACAGGACACAGAGATGCTTGATAATGTGCCTGAATTACAGGGACCAGAAAATGTATCAATTTTTTGGGAATTCCCCAGTGATCTTTTATGAATTCTGCACAATTAACAATGATATTTGGGGAATCTGTCAATTTTTGCAGAATTCTCATCTACATTCATCAAAGCCTGCATCTATTTTTATTTGGAAATTATTAGACACGCAAATTGAAAAGGTTGTCGTGCTACATGAGTGAAGACAAAACTTCAGTTCTTTAAAATTTACTGTTAAAAAGTGTTTATTGGGAATATTTTGACTGGAATATTTGCTTTTGCAAAACTTTCAACAGCGTTTTCCCAAAATGGCCTTTGTTTTCTTTATCTGTATTTAAGCTTACAATAAATGATTGCTCTGTTGAAAAGCAGTGGCATTTTCCCACCTGTGAATTGAAAGCATCTCCAGTTTAAACTGTTTCTTGACATTCTTTGTCTGGTCCCATCCATATTGATGACCACAAGCTATAGCACAGAGTGCAGGCAAAATATAATGGCAGCTGGTCACAAGCTTAAAACAAACTAGAATTCTGAGTGCCCGAGGGGAGAGGAATTGTGCAGGAAAACAAGCCCGGCTTCCCTCTCGCAGGACAGGAGCCCATACCCACAGTCTAACACTACAACTGTGTTCTGCGAAAGCAGAATTGACACACTGTCACAGGGATCGCCAATTTCTTCTGTTGATGTAAGGGTCATAATCTAAATCTATAATGGAACAGGATTAGTCACTTCACTCATTTCAAAATAAGAAAAATAAACAACAAGCAAGACATAGCACAAAGCATTCAGGAACAGTTACCACACAACTGGTTGTTGAGGATGGTAGAGTATTGTTCAAGAAGTAGTTCAGTCCTGACCTCTAGTGGTATTCGATGCAACCATACCTCAAAACATCTGTCACCTAGTTTGTCAAGTTAGAAGTGTTTACTTTATACCAACTTCCGAAATTTTGCTAACAAACATGCGAGTTTCTTCACTACAAAATGCTAGGTCCCATGGCTAAGTACTACATTGCATAACGCAGCATGTATCTTAAATAGACCACTCACCTACCCACAAATGGCAGGGCACCAGAGCATCATTGGGTTTGTGCAATGTTTATTTTGCACTCAAGTTCTGACACATAATATCTTTCCAGACTGGGCTCCACTAGATGATGTACAACACCAGTAACTGAACACTGATTACATCTTCAAAATTAATATGCTGAAAACAAAGCTATTTCAAACTATCTCTGTTAAAACAGTTCCTCCGGATATTTGGTGGTCATAGTTCCTGTCTGGCAAAATGGGACAATTCTTTTAAACTGACAAATTGGATGTAATTTGGGAAGCAGAAACCAGGACAAATCGAGACACTTCTCTTAAACTTTGTGATTACTACTGTCTGTAGTTGGATCAAAATAACGGATCTCTGAAAGATCATCACATAATTAGTTCAACGGTGTTGCACACTAACACTTATTTTACAATTGCTATTAATTTGTTCTGTCAAACATCACATTTTTTGCTTCTTTGGAATCATTATAAAATTTGGAGCTTAGCCTAGAAGTACAGTCCACTGATTTCGAAGACATCTGATGTTTAACGGTTTAATAGTAAATTACTACTTCCACTGCTGTTACTATTTTGCCCTGTTTAAATGAATTTAAAACAAAGTAACTGTCCATTTTAAGTGATTTCAGAATACATGAATGATTTATGCTTCACACTAGCAAAATGATCCTCAGTATTTGCTCTTCCCCATGTGCAATGGAAACAACTTTTTCTTGGAATGAACACTTCCTCTTTGGCATTTTGAGTTCACTTGAAACAAACACTTTCATAACAAATTAATCACTATATGACTTGAGGAGAGAAACAGAGGACCATATTGCTGCAAAGCTTAAATTGAACTGAAATTAGGGACATTAATGGAAACTCAACAGCAATAATACTTGCTAAGGGAATCAGACAACTATGATGATAAAAACTTTCATTACTTAGCTTTTTTAGCTCAATAGCGGGAGTTGAAATACAATAGATCCTTGCAAGAATTTGGAGGAAAATAGTATGAGAATATTTCTCTGAAATTCAAGATCCAGGACAAACTGATGTCTTTAAAGTATTTTTCCAGACACCAATTTATTTAATCACAAACCAAGACTGTCCCAAAAACCTGAACATCTGCCAATCCTATCTACTTTCAGACAGTTAATAACAATGCAACTATGTAAAATATTTACTTCTTTACCTGTTTGTTACAAGGAAAAGTGTCACTGTAACATGCTAAACAATATTAATTTTGATACATTACAGGAAAAGTAACACTCAGAACAACTATCTGGCTGGCAAGGTTCACCGATTTTAAAGCTTTTATTTAAGAGTCAATTCACATATCAGCTCAATGCACTAGTATAACATTACAATTGACACTCATTTCTTACTAAAGTAGTGGATAATTAATTGTCAACATACCATCGATATCTGACTGACGGGTACTCTCCAAGAGTAGCACACAAGGTTGCTATTTGTTCAGCAATACGTTCCATGTTTGCATTTCGACCACCAGCACATGAGGGATTGTAGAAGCATTGAAATGTATCAGGTGAATCCAGAGAAAATACCTAATAAAAATCAAATATTGATGTTAAAATTGTGGGAAAAATTATAAGTTCTATTAGCAAAACAACGAGTAATGTTTATGCCTAAACATGTATATACAGCATGTTTATTATATACACAATTGTGTGCAAGGGGGGGAGGAGGGCACAAGATAAACTTTGCCAGAGAAATGTACTAATTGTTTCATGCAACTCCAAAGCATACACAAACAAAACAATAACTTGCGTACACTACACATAATAGAACGAAACTGATAAACACACTAACATTAAGCCAACCATGAAGGAAGTAACTGCATAAATATTTATCTAAAGGCATGATGATAATTGTACTTAAATTCTTCACTATCAAGATATAAAGTCATGCAACCATTTCTTCATTTAAAGACAGAACCAAACCCAAATTCCATGTTCAAATGTAATTACAAACTACAACAACGATTATTTCTGACATGAAAAATTTACAGGACCCTTAAACAGTTCATTTTAGTTGTGACATCATGGTGACTATTACACTGCTATTACATTTCAGTGTTAACACTATGTTCAGCATAATCCTTGTTCCTACATACAGATAATACACTGACATGTTTCCATCTTTCATAGACATATTAGGCCACCTACAAAACCTGGCAATGTGAAACATGGAATTAATATAAAATGTTAAAAATATTACTTTAAAATCAAATTAGTAAGAGATTATCACTAAAAGTGTTACTTTTGTGTTTCATGTCCTTCAAACCTACAAATTCATTTTATGATCATTATTTTGCAAGGCTGATTTGCCAGTTTCTACTCCTGAGTGGGTTTACAGAAGGCAACTAAGTCCAAAACACATTCAAACATGGATATTCACTGTTTTAGTCCTATTTTAGGATTACTAAGAAACTTTACTGAATGGTCTTTTCTTTTTCACACTATCCTCCAAATATCTAACTTTAAATAAATCTGGAATTTTCCCAATAATTCTTTTACAAAAATATTCCATATTTAATTGACAAAATGTGTATAGCCAGTAGCTAAGATTATTTTCGAAGTATCCCATCTCCATAACAATGTTATGTTTTACCACTGAATGGGAAAACATATCTGCCAGTTTTGGACATCATAATTTATCAGGAGGTGGGTGGGTCTCTAGGACATTTTGAGTTATAGGACCCAAGCAGTCCCTGGCAAACTGTGCACCTGTAACCAAATTTTAAGGAAAAAACACGATCAAATTAGGGAAGTTCTGAAAGTGAGATTTCAACCATGATGATAGTGTAGTTCTATGAACAAAATTGCAAGAAGTTTCCCCATGTGAAATTCCCCGATTTCCAAACAAGTTTTAGCACTTCTCCCTGACAAATTTTGAGATCTCTGGTGTAAGTAAAGAAATAAGTTGACAAAAAATGCAAGGATTTCTGTATTTCTGAACATGTGAGCAAAAACTTTAAGTACTAGCATCAACATCTTTTGTAATGAACTGTTTTTAGATGGAGGAAGCAAGCCAAATGGTAAATATGTTTCATTGAGACCACTGCCATTATGTCAATAAAGCAAAACACATTTGATGACACAAATACGCATTTTGTTGGAGTCACAAGACAGATTTAAAACACCTTCACTGCTTTCAGAAATAAGCTCATAAAAAGTAGGCCTCTTGAAAGAAATGTGTAAGGTGGAGAAGAGCTGTATAAACCAACACTACAGGTTACTGCCAATACAACGTTGCTTCTATTATGTTCATTATTGTCGGTTACTACCTACTGTGTTGTGTCTATTATTCTACAGGTATTGTATTTTCTTCTTCTTCTTCTTCTTCTTCTTCTTTTAAGAAATACATGAGTACATAAAATTGGCAGTAACTGCCACAATTTTCTTCTTCTTATCGTCCATACTTTGAAAGTGCCATTATGTACTAGAATAAATAATATCGCTGTAAAACTTCACACTGTACAATGCACTTGTGGTGAGACAGTCACAATTCCTGAAATCCATCACCTGTGGCCTCTGGCCTGCCAAGGAGCACTACAGTCCTGGGTCCATGGGTAAACCATGAAAATCCACTGCATTATGCCACACACTACCAGACAAGGCCTGTGGGCAGATTGGTGAGACTACTTCTCACAGGCACGGCCTGCACATTAGTGGGAAACTATGGGCTTCAGAACGGCAGGTCCAATCCGTTAGAGATACCCCACAGAAATGGCCTGCAGTTTTGGCCTGTCATGGAAGTCCATTCGTGTGGCTAGCTATTCACGTGCACAAACACCATGTTGATGAAATGAGACTGCGGTGATCACCCACACAACAGACAACCTGCGCAAATACTCTGAGAATAAATACTAATGAGGACAGGTAGCAACTCCTCATACAGATGATCACTGAGCCACAGACAGGCACATAGAAAAGACAATCACACTCTCACAACTAAATTTTTGGCCATAGCCTTTGTCAGGAAACGAGAGTGCACACACATTCACACAATCACTCAGACAACTCGTGCTAACATGACCATTGTCTGCAGCCACTGCATCAACAATCTGTGAATCAGATCCAAACAAACCACTCCTCATGCCTCCCTGCCTCTCATCAGCAGCTGCTACGCTAGCACAAAGTAGTGGTGGCAGCACTAACTGCAAGCTGTGGGGAGGGGTGGGGAGGGGAGAAGCAGTAAGAATGAGAGAGTACGGAAACGGAGCACATCCTTAGCTGCACCCAGCCAACGACGCAGCATGACATCTCAGTAAATGAACAATTTCATGCTACTAAGACAAAAACAAGATTTTTCCAGTGTTTTCTCCTTCAAATTTCCATGATGCATTTGAAATTCCCTGATTTCCAGAACTTTTAGCAACCCTGATGAGGGCCACAGCGATTTTTTCTGAGTGTGGCAAGCATTTAATTCAGAAATAGCCATCACAGGGAAGAAACACGTGAAATTAATCAACTTCCCAATGGCCAAGACAGCAGATCCCCTGGGTTCTAAAAAGAATAATATGTGGGGGAGCTGTCAAATTATTCTGTGTGAACATGTTAAGTGGTACGTAAGTCAAATGACATGCATCACACAATAATGATGCATGGATCAGCAGCAGTACAGTCTAATAACTGAAAAATCTGTAGCAGTGAAGCAAGGCATATAAACTGGCAACTCAATAAATTAAGACAATGTTCATATCTCTCCCATAGCCTCATGTTTAGGATTTGGGTGGGTGGGGGGGTGGGGGGGCAAAGAATTTTATCTGGCATACATTCAGTCAAGACAGGGGCTTCCAATTTGACAATCCATGGACTCTTACTTGTATCTCCTCCTCCCACAAGAATTTTTGTTCGAAGTCTTTAACACTAGGTATACCTACCTACACCTGTTATCAGTTTTAACAATAAGCCGCCTGACTCAATCCTTGTTTACGCTACATTTTGGAGCCATTTCTTGTCAGGCTGAACAAATTTGTGACAGGACATGAAATTACACTCTGTTGTGTAACAGACTCTCCTTAATAATAGCTAAAGATTTTCAGCTCCGAAATCTGAAAAAATGTTATGTCCCAATTTCACGCCTGAAATTTAACCCACAGTTTTCACAAAATGCATACTTAAAAATTTAACAGCTGCTATTAATTGCGTTATTGGTCAACAGAAAGAAAGGGGGGAAAATATTCATTTACAGCTTGCTGAAGTTGTTCTTTAACGATATTCGCCTTTTAACTGGTGTGACAGTTTAAAGAGTTAGACAACAAATCACTATGTATGTCAATTCAGTCTCCGTTGGGTACTGTGATTTTTTTCCCCTGACAGTGGCTTTCACTTCTAGCAAAAGTAACTGTAAAAGTGGAAAGTCACATTGAGATACAGATTCCACGTTTAACTGCAAGCTTCTTGTCATCATTTACTTGAAACTACCTTAGCTGCCCCCCCTCCTTCTACCCAATACTACTACAACTACGACATCCAGACCACCAATTACAAAATAAGATGGTAGAAAATTTAGAGTTTAATATTCCATTCGTGTCAAGCTCATCTGGGCAGGAATGCAGATGGAAACTGGTCACATCCTTCTATATGAACTGTCCTAGGAAAATTACTAAACTTAAATCAGGATAGACATTTTAACACTGACCGTCTTTACCAAAAGTCTGATGATTTAATCACTGCACCACATTACCTGGGCCCAGATAAAAGAAAGACAGTTCAATAACAGTAGCAACTTTTAGCCCGACTGTTCTAAAATCCTATAATACCATATTGTAACAATCACATATCAATTCTGGACAGACTGTTACATGACATTTCTCCTAACTGATTAATGGCTACATAGGTTCATAGGCAATAACACAAACAAAATTAATTGTTTTGATGAGAATATGTTACCTCTCAATGAAATATACTAATGATCATGACGACTTTTTATGCAAACAATGACAAAGAGCCTATGTCGAAAGAAAAGATCTTTCATGAACAAAATTTTGTAAAGCACACAGCCAGCCTTCCATAATTCTTATCTACATCCATACAAATGTTCCCAGTTCAAGAGTGGCGACTTACAGCAACAAAGAACAAACTTTTCTAAGGTCACAACTTATACAGTTAGAAAGCTGGTTATGAGTTATGTGGCTTTGTTGACAAACAACAGCATTGTTTATTAAAGCTAGTGACTAAAAATCTGAAGTGTGTGTGGCATTTGGCTAAAACTGGAAAGCAGTTATGAGATGTCCATCGCTCGCTACATTTGAGACGCCATATTGGGTTCATTATATTTTGGTTGTTTTCATATTATAACTTGTGTGTTACGGCTGTATGATATTTTAATGAAGATTTATCACACTAGGTGTGATGTGTTATAATTAGATGCCAATGAATGACATTAGTTGCAGATGTTCTAAGAAAATTTACTATGAACATTTTGAAGCATTATTTTGTATGTGAAGAGATGTGTCTTGTTACATTGAAGGTAGTAGGCTTAAAGGTAGGTGTGTCACTTTCACATTTGTAACACATTCTGGAAGTTTCCTTTTCATGTAACAGTAGTATATTCTGCAATATTCATTGTTATAAGAGTGTGCTCTCTCAGTAGTGAATTCCTTCGATTTTGTGAGTTCAGTCTGAGTAAAAATATGAAACTGATGTGAGTGAAACAACCAGCAATGACATTTATGTTGCTTCTTGTCACAAGTATTTGACCTTTTTTCTTCAACATGTTGTGATTCCTGAGGGTGTGATTAGGCAGGAACCTAAAAGTACAGCTTGAAGTGTTGCAAGTAAAATGCAATATATTCTTGCCTGTCACAAATTTTTGGCTATTTATTTTCAAATATGTCACAAGCACCAATGATGTTGTTAGGCAGGAACCTAAGAGCACAGTTTAAATTGTTGCAAATAAAACAAGGGGAAATCGTGTTTATAGTCTTCCTTGTCACCAATACTTTGATGTTTATTCAGAATATGTCGCAATTTTAATGGGTGTGGTTGGGTATAAACCTAAGAGCGCAACACAAAATGATGCAAATGAAATGAGCAACAAACCTATTCATAATCTTGCTTGTCACAAATATTTGGCTGCAGACAGATCCTGAACAATTCTTTTGTGAATCTGTCGGTCAAGACAAAGACCACACCACACAAGTGAAAGATGTCACATGACTGCTGTCCAATTTCAGCCAACTTCCAGAAGCATTCACAATTTTTAGTCAATTGTTTATTGAGGACAATCAATCCCTAGCACTTTCCAAACAACTGCATTTCCTTTAAATGAGTGCATGGTCCAACTTGGAGCAAAAGAAATGTCAAAAGGTCAGCAAAAAGTCACTACCAATTATCTTAGTATCTTTTACACATTCAAAATTTTTTAATGCTGTAGAACAGTATCAGTTGCAAAGTTTCAATGGAGACTTTTGATATCTCCCAGTGCATAAAATCATTCAACTACTACAAACGAAAATGTGGTTGCTTTACACCCCAACTCAATAGCACTAAATGGTCTGCAAGATTTAGCAACTTGATACCTTTTATTTAATCTCTATAGTGTATGGTGCTGACAGAGGTAAATCTGAAAATGAGGCACAGATAACCAAACTAATTAATAAACTGAAAAACACCTAACCAAACTTAGATATTGATATCAAGGATATGTAAAAACTTGAGACAAAACTAATTTACATGATACCATTTTTCACATTTAATTCCTAAAACTAACTACTTTGCTGGTGATATGATAATATAATTTACATAAAACAAATGGCACATATCAGTGCACATTATGCAATTATTATTACAACAAATTGGTTAAAAAGAGAACCATAATTATATTTTCATTCAAAACTTAATTTTTATTATCAAACCTTGTGTGCATCTACTCATATTTCATCATAATTGAAAAGGTTTTTAACTAATTCTCATTTAACATTTTACTGCAGACACTTAAGTCTACTAATCCGAATCAACTGCGGTACATTTAACATGCTGTTTCTTGTTCTGAAGTTAGCTAAACTGAACATCAAGTCCGATACTAACAGGCAGCAAGCATTAAAATAGTGAAATCGTCTACACTGGGAGAACGGTAACAGCTACAAACCTGGCACTCATATGGCAAGAATGCTATGTTG
Source organism: Schistocerca cancellata (assembly GCF_023864275.1). Taxonomy (NCBI): domain Eukaryota; kingdom Metazoa; phylum Arthropoda; class Insecta; order Orthoptera; family Acrididae; genus Schistocerca; species Schistocerca cancellata. Next base: position 203,502,805 of record NC_064629.1, on the reverse strand, counting down.
ATTTCTTTCAATGTCTTTATCTTTTTGGCAGCACAAGATTTACATAATTCATTGAATAATTCCTCTGGACAGACTGTTAACAGAAACCAAAAAGTAAATTCGGAAGTTAACAACATTAGCAAAACTAAAGTAATTGATTTATCAGCAGTTTTTACAACTCGAAAAGCCCTGGAAAGGAAATATGAGTAATTCACTAATTATGCAAATTTTGCACACAATAAAAGCTTGAATATACACACCAGAAATATTACTTAAACTACACCAGCAAGCATGAAAATAAATACACGTAAAAATTAAATCACAATTTAATTTAAGAAGTTCCAAAAACCTCTGCTAAAGCAGCAATGAAGAAAAGTTACCTGAAATTCATCTTCAGCATTTTCTAGTAAACATTACACATATTTCACACCAACCAACAAAAAGCGTCATGTAGTTCCCACTCCTTAACAGCCCATGCTAAACACCCCACTTTAAGATAAGTTTTATTACAGTCATGCTCTACAACAGAATGTACAGTACACTTACTAATATTACGAAAGAACAGTCTTCTGGCAACTGCCAATATATGAAAACAAAATAACCAAATTATTGCTACAGTAATCAAAAGGAACCACTCCAATGATTTAGGGATATGACTAACCTATCACATCCAACACATGAGCTACCAATAGTTTAATAAATATCATAAACAATTTTTCTCTCCTTATGGCACTGACCTCTAGCAACAATGCTAAACTACTTAGCAGGCCACGTAGTTCCACTCCTTCACTAGACTATATACTAGGACAAGTCAACAGAGCTCACACACCTAAATCCAAACTTCGAAAATTGCTAACACAGAAAAATAAATGACAGAAACCATAGAATCAAACTGAACTGTTTCTTAAAACTGATCTGCCCCATGTGTACACATTAATAAAACTAGTAGTTTTGTGAGCCTGATCACATTAAAAAGTGAGAATTTCTGAAGTAGTATCCTGCCAAACATTTGATGGCTAGGACTGGAGCCAAAACATTGTATCAAGTGCTTCTGTAGATGCAAAAGCCATTTTAAATCATTTCACAATTCACACAAAATGCATGAATTTGTGCAATTTCTCTCACCAGTGATGGCAGGATTTATTCACACTTCTCATACTCTGTCATGGCTGGTCACTGTAACCTAACATCATGAATCTTATCCAAACTTCATACTTAGCTTCATTTTTCCCTTCCTCAATCTCAGCAACGAATATTTTCTCCACTTCTACTGCCTTGTAAATTATCAACTAACTTTAGTATAATTCTCGTCTATTTAGCAGTACACAGGCAGAGAAGAAATAAACTGTACCCTCTACAGCCCAAGAGTAAAACTGTTCTCCTGTCTGTTGCGTCAGCTAAATACCAGTTTTAAGGAAGGAAACTAAGATAAGCGTTAAACTGTTGAATACTTTTCAAGTCTGTAAAAAATCACAATACCCATAATGACTGTCTCTAATGAATCCAAACATGGATATCTGTAACAGCATGCCATTAAAAAGCATTCGTGAATATACAGGTGCACGTGTAGCCCCAGAATCATCATCTCATGCGACAGAGATAATGATACACTGAGATGACAAAAAGTCGTAGGATACCTCCTCATATTGTGTCGGACATCCTACTGCCCAGCGTAGTGCAGCAACTCTATGTGGCATGGCCTCAACAAGTTGGAAATCCTTGCAGAGATGCCGAGCCATGCTGCCTCTATAGGCGTCTGTAATAGCGAAAGTGTTGCAGATGTAGGATTTTGTGCACGAACTGACCTTTCGATTATGTCCCATAAACATTTGGTGGGATTCCTGTCCGGCAATCTGGGTGGCCAAATCATTCACTCAAACTGTGCAGAATGATCGTCAAACAAATCACAAACAATTTTGACCTGGTGACATGTTGCATTGTCAGCCATAAAAACTCCACCGTTGTTTGAGAACATTAACTCCGTGAATGGCTGCAAATGGCCTCTCAAGTAGCTGAACTAAATAAATTCCAGTCGATGATTATTTCAGTTGTCCAAAGGACCCAGTCCATTCCATGTAAATGCAGCCCACACCACTATGGAGCCACCACCAGCTTGCACTGTGCCTTGTTGACAACTTGAGTCCACACACTAACCCTACCATCAGCTCTTCCCAAATAAAATAAGGAGTCATCTGACCAGGTCACAGTTTTCCAGTCATTTGGGTCCAACCGATATGGTCACGAGCCCAGAAGGGGCACTGCAGGTTATGTGCTGTTAGCAAAGGCATTCACAATGGTCGTCTGTTGCCATAGCCCATTAACACCAAATTTCACGGCACTGTCCTAACTAACACACACACACACACACACACACACACACACACACACACACACACATATTTGTCATATGTCCCACATTGATTTTTGTGGTTATGTTACACAGCGTTGCTTGTTTGTCAGCACTGACAACTCTACACAATTCGTTAAGTGAAGGCCGGTGGCTATTGCGATGTCTGTGGTGAGAGGTAATGCATCAAATTTGGTTATCTCAGCACACTATTGACACTATCTCAAAATACTGAATTCCCTAATGATTCCCGAAATGGGATGGCCCAAGCCTCTAGCTCCATCTAGCATTCTGCATTCAAAGTCTTAATTCCTGTTAAGCAGCCCTAATCATGTCGGAAACCTTTTCACATGAAACACCAGAGTACAAATGACAGTTCCACCAATTCACTGCCCTTCCATACCTTGTTTACGTGATACTACTGCCATCTGTATGTGGGGATATTGCTATCCCATTACTTTTTGTCACCTCAGTGTATAAGAGCTGCCATGGAAGATGCATGAAATGAAACAGAAATGTAGTAGAAAATGCTTAAATGACTCACCAATAAACAGTGCAATATTCACAGCTGATGCACAAATTCAAATTGACAGAATGATTGGTCTCCAGGAAATGGGTTTGTTGTATCATGTCATTTTGCCTCATACAGGGCGCACTTGAATAGAACAGTGGGTACTAGACCACAAAATGTATTATCATGGTATGATCATCTTTTCTGTATGGCCATAATGGAATACAGAGCATCATCCACAGCATTCAATCCACACTGGAGAACTTCAGTCTTTGTTGATATGTCAACATAATGAGTCAATGTATTCTGCAGTATGCTGGACTAGTGGCATATACCACTGGCATAATTATTTCATAGTCTACGGATCCCACAAACAACAGTGTGCACTAGAATGTCCTCTACTGTGTCGAGTGGGAAATAGATTTTGATAAGATCTTTTTCAACGCCTTTTATAATGATGGCTTCTTATGTGTGAAGATACTACCATTACGAACATACACCAACTGCCTGCATTGTCGAGCAACACTGCTCAGTTGCCAAATGTGATAGTTTGGAGTGCATTTCGATAAAACATGAAATTCCAATTTGTGCATCTGGGGTATAGTGAACTGTAAGTGTTCCCTCGGGGGAATTTTAGTATGGGCTGTTCCAATTCTAGTGCCTGTGTGCATGCAAAGGGATATCCGTAAGTAGAAGAAGCAAACAGCTCATGCACTGGCAGTCAAGCAACTGAACCATATGCTATGAGATTACAGAACATGGCCAAGAGCGAGCAAGCAGGGGTGGCCAAACAGGTCAGAAGCAGTAGAACCTCTTTTTGTGTAGTACAGGGAACACTTTTACACATGTAATGTCCTGTACCATCACAACAAATTCTAGCACGTGTAACTCTTGTCCTTGAGCAGAGAGTAAGTTTGTAAGTCAATCAGTTCTAATTGCATTTACAAAGATACACTACCTGGTGCAACTGAAAATGGAGTGCTAAATAATTTCAGTTCATTTTTTAGGTTATCAGATCCAGAAATATCACAAAATTCAGACAAAGTTGCACAATGTTTTGCTGAAAATGTATGAAACCTGTCTGGAAGTGATCACAGAGATGGAAGATATTAAAAAAATGTTGTGTTTCCTTTACTACGCTGTCTTTCAAATAAATACAATTTATCAATTAATGCATTAATTTGACTGCACATGGAAACAATCATTATACTGCTCCCTATAAGTAATTATTTCAGTTATGCAAATGTCTCATGACATCTACCAAAACGGCTGTAAGCAAAGGACAAACAAGATGCAAACACTTTGCTATAGGTCCACTTTAAAGGTGCCCATGTTGCATGGGACTGAGTTGGAATAGCCTGAGTTAGAAACTGGGGTCCATTCCTCTATCAGGTGAGCTCAGATTACACATTTCAACAAGACAGTTCCCTGTTACATATAGGAAGGAAGGAAGGAATATTAGGATATGAAGTCAATGCTGAAGTCTTTAGATGCAGAGTACAAACTCTGGGGAAAGATAGGCATGGAAATCAGCTACACCCTCAACATTCACTTTAAGTGAATTCCTTAACCCACAGGGAAGTTAAATCTAAATGGCCAGAAAAGGATTTGAGCCACTGTCCTCCCAAATAAAGAGTTCAGTGTTGCAATCACTATGTCATCTTCCGGCATTTCATGTAGCACGGAATAAGCCAATTTTCCTTGAGGAACAATGGTACCATTGTTCTCCTTGTCTGTACACTTATCTCAAATGTTGTCTATTGAGTAAAGCTATCATAGTTTGACATTAAGAGTAGTCTGTTCATGGAGTGAGAACTGCAATAAGGGACACAACTGAGTTCAGCAGCAGGGCAGAAGACAGCAGTACTACAATGAACAAAACATAAGATGGATGTTGCACTTCCAGGGACTCTATGTAACAGGGCTTACAAATATAGCAGTAGAACCAAATAAACAGCAAAAATCACAGTGATGAGGCCAGCACATTTTCCTAGACGAGTTGACTAATATATTGCGTATCTCACAAAAAAACCACAAAGGTAGGGAAATTTGAGTTCACATAGAAGCTTACCAGCAATCACTTCCAAAAATCATTCATGAGTGGGATAGGACAAGGGGGAAGATACAGTGGTACACAAAGCACCCTCCACCACACACAGTCAGTCAGTTCCATGTTCCATGGATCATTTGAACAATTCTTTTAATGAAATTATGAGGAACAAATCAATTTACATGTATAGATGATACACGATTAGCGTTAACATTTATCAAGAGATTTTAGTCCTACTTATGTCACTACACGTAAAAAACTAGTTTTCTTTTAACAAGCTACCACTTTCAAAATGGAAATTCATTCATGGAAGGATGAATTGTCTACAAGAAAAGATTGTAAAGATTGTTGTTGTTGTTGTTGTCTTCAGTCCTGAGACTGGTTTGATGCAGCTCTCCATGCTACTCTATCCTGTGCAAGCTGCTTCATCTCCCAATACGTACTGCAGCCTACATCCTTCTGAATCTGCTTAGTGTATTCATCTCTTGGTCCCCCTCTACAATTTTTACCCTCCACGCTGCCCTCCAATACTAAATTGGTGATCCCCTGATGCTGCAGAACATGTCCTACCAAATGATCCCTTCATCTAGTCAATGTGTGCCACAAATTTCTCTTCTCCATAATTCTATTCAGTACCTCCTCATTAGTTATGTGATCTACCCATCTAATCTTCAGCATTCTTCTGTAGCACCACATTTCAAAAGCTTCTATTCTCTTCTTGTCTAAACTATTTATCGTCCATGTTTCACTTCCATACATGGCTACACTCCATACAATCTCTTTCAGAAACGGCTTCCTGACACTTAAATCAATACTCAATGCTAACAAATTTCTCTTCTTCAGAAACGCTTTCCTTGCCATTGCCAGTCTACATTTTATATCATCTCTACTTTGGCCATAATCAGTTATTTTGCTCCCCAAATAGCAAAAGTCCTTTACTACTTTAAGTGTCTCATTTCCTAATCTAATTCCCTAAGCATCACCTGACTTAATTCGACTACATTTCATTATCCTCGTTTTGCTTTTGTTGATGTTCATCTTATATCCTCCCTTCAAGACACTGTCCATTCCGTTCAACTGCTCTTCCAAGTCCTTTGCTGTCTCTGACAGAACTACAATGTCATCGTCGATCCTCAAAGTTTTTATTTCTTCTCCATGGATTTTAATACCTACTCCGAATTTTTCTTTTGTTTCCTTCACTGCTAGCTCAATATACAGATTGAATAACATCAGGGACAGGCTACTACCCTGTCTCACTCCCTTCCCAACAACTGCTTCTCTTTCATGTCCCTAGACTCTTATAACTGCCATCTGGTTTCTGTACAAATTTAAATAGCCTTTCGCTCCCTGTATTTTACCCCTCCCACCTTCAGAATTTGAAAGAGATTATTCCAGTCAACATTGTCAAAAGCTTTCTCCAAGTCTACAAATGCTAGAAATGTAGGTTTGCCTTTTCTTAATCTAGCTTCTAAGTCAAGTCGTAGGGTCAGTATTGCCTCACATGTTCCCATATTTCTACGGAATCCAAACTGATCTTCCTCGAGGTCGTCTTCTACCAGTTTTTCCATTCGTCTGTACAGAATTCGCGTTAGTATTTTGCAGCCGTGACTTATTAAACTGGCAGTTCGGTAATTTTCACATCTGTCAACGCCTGCTTTCTTTGGGATTGGAATTATTATATTCTTCTTTAAGTCTGAGGGTATTTCGCCTGTCTCATACATTCTGTTCACTAGATGGTAGAGTTTTGTTAGGCCTGGCTCTCCCAAGGCTGTCAGTAGTTCTAATGGAATGTTGTCTACTCCCGGGGCCTTGTTTCGACTTAGGTCTTTCAGTGCTCTGCCAAACTCTTCACGCAATATCATATCTCCTATTTCATCTTCATCTACATCCTCTTCCATTTCCATAATATTGTCCTCAAGAACATCGCCCTTGTATAGTCCCTCTATACACTCCTTCCACCTTTCTGCTTTCCCTTCTTTGCTTAGAACTGGGTTTCCATCTGAGCCCTTGATATTCATACAAGTGGTTCTCATTTTCGAGACGTTTGTATTCCTTTTTGCCTGCTTCATTTACTGCATTTTTATATTTTCTCCTTTCATCAATCGTAGGTTAAATTTAAAACTTGCTTTTCTACCTGTCAGGCAATTTTTACGGTACTGAGCAAATGATCAAATATTTCTGTTGGTGCATATTGCACTCCTTTCAGAGCCACTGACAGCTTTAATAATGGGTAATACTGGACCATTTTGTTCCTCTAGTGTTGTAGGTATGGATATCACTATTCACAAATTGTGATGGATTATTTACAACTGAATTCATTAGTGAATGTGTGTAGTGGAATGGTGCAGTTAAACTGCCGAACTCCTTAAAGAGGAACACACAAAACGATCACTGGTGAACACACATTCTTACTGATTGCTTTTGTGCAATCAGTACTTCGTTTATAAGTGATGAGTATGCTGGCTTGCAGATTATAGATGTAAATGATTCTATGCTAAGTATTAAAAAAGTTGCAGCTGTTTGTAATTATAGATATTACACGGGAAAATAGAAATTAGTAACAGACCACTAGACAGATCAAATCATAGGAAGTATCAAATGAAAGCTGTCGTCAGAAAAACACCGCAATAAGATACACTGTGAATCCTGCAATATCGGAAGTTACAGACAAATTTATAAAATAAAGATATGCAAACGTGCCACAGCCATAACTACTATCACCTACTTCCTCACCTAATCATCCCAGGTAATACCTACCTACAGCTAACTATTAGATGTGCAACACTCCAAGTGATTATGTAAAAGGCCTTTAATAAAATTTATATTAAATCACTATCAAAGTGGGGTATTGCTTCAGTTGTGTGACTGGATTCATCATTTCCTGTCAAAGTTCGAAGTATATAGTAATCAATAGAAAAATCATTGAGTAAAACAGAACTGATATCTGGCAGTCCCCAAGGAAGTGTTATATGCCCTCTGCCATTCCTGAGCCACACAAATGATTTAGGAGACAATCTGAGTGGCCCTCTTATATTGTTTGCAGATGATGCTGTACTTTACTACCCAGTAAAGCCGTCAGAAGATCAACATGTAACAACAACAACGCTGTACTATTGTACACATAATATTTTTTTTCTTCTGATTTTCGATAAATTAGGGTAATTGATGTTCCGATTTCATTTCATATTTTTGTTTCATGCCATTATGTTAAGGAAACTGTAAACAATTTTCAGTGTGAATATTAATGTTTATGTCAAATTTCAAGCAATATTGTAATAGAATTGAAGTGTAACATATGTTGAGACTGTTGTAAGATGTTAAAATTGTAATTATGTTTCTGGTCCACACGTAGGCAATGTATTAGGATATGTAGAATGCAAAACCTCTGGTGAATACCCTGTCTGTAAGGGAGCGGTAAAAGGTGGATGGCAGGCGAGCGCGGGAAAATGCACACGGGCGCTGCACGGCATAACGGGCTCAGCAGTAGTAGTCGGAGTTGGGCATTGGTCTGAGCAACACGTTCTGGATCGAGGAGGCTCTCCTGGAAGACTTGGTTTCATTGAGCCTCGGATATGCCGTTCCAATGCCTATACAGCATGGCAAAATTCCATAGGCACTAAATGGAAAAGTATTGCGACGCTAAGAAGAAGTAAAATGCTGATACATCAAGAGCCATAGCTGTGATTGTATGTGTGCTCTGTGCCTCGTCATCTCGCCGCCTACCAACCGCCGCATCGATACGAACAGGTTGAAACTTTTAGTTCTGTATTCGTATGGACCAGTGTTACTTTTGTTCCATACTGTTCAATAACAACTTAAATTTTACCAGAACTGTCCTATCATTTAATTATCCTCACAACTAACCTAGACAGGGTCCTTTCCAAATGTTGTGCAATCCGAGTGTCCCGAAATGAAAAATTAAAGTTTGTGTTAATAATAATTACCTGCAGACCTAGCTATGTTAGAATGATGTTTAAAGAACTATTTTGTTAATGAACCAATTGAGGAATAACAAAGGTCTGACAAAGTTGGAAGATAAATTTGATATTGATTTAGTAATGAAGTTTAATTATTTCGAGGCAGATATAATGGTATTTAAATGAGCAGGAAATAAGATGAAAAGAGTAGTAACTCATATATTGGAAATCTTGAGTACATAATGATTTCAGTAATCAAATTTTTTAATACAGTGATCATAACAGTTTGCACATGTGAAAATGCCTATATCAAGATTATCTGCATTACGACTATTTATTCAATTCAATTTTAAGTCATCATTGCCCAGTCAATAAGAATTCAGTGACAATAATAAAGGATGGGATCAACTACACGGTTGAGAACAGTATTTCTGAACACTGTCAACTGCTCCTCATTCACCCTTACCTACAATAAAAAGTACTCTTTTTCTACAATAAAAAGCACTGAAAAGTTGTGACATATTACAAAAATAATGACATTTTAATAATCAACAACAGGCAAATGTGAGGTACTTTTGACTGCCTCTCTTCGAAGAGGGGAAGAAAGACTAAAAACAAGACACAAACAATGACAAGAAGTTCGAAATCACAGCCAATCTGTCACAATTGTCACTTATGTGTGTCTCAATCTCTTGCTCAAGCCACTGAGCATACAACAAGCATGTCAATGTCAAAAGAAATTACTCTTACGACCCCTTGGTTTAGAGTAATGGTTGGATATTTTTTTTTTTTGCCTTATTTAAGCTACTTCTGGGACAAACATGTAACAGGAAATGAGGTGAAGATGGAAATCTCCCAACAGTGTAATGAACTTACTGCAATTTTTCCGTTTTGAAATAGGAGAGGTTATAAATGTTATAACTGCAGCAACAGATGCCACACTACACATCCATATTCTCTGGTCATACTAAAGTCAATGGTGTCCTGTATCACTTCAAGTTCTTGTTACAGTCTGAAAATAAACATGAGGCATTCCAAGATGCTGTGTCAGGATTTCATGACATGATCCAACTGAAATGTTACATTCTTCTGCAATCTTTCGGACAGTCAGTCTTCGATTGGCACATACAATTTCATTGACATCCCCGAGGTGAGCGTTATCAGTAATCTTGAAGAGAATCCTGAGTGAGGGTCATCTTTAACTTTCACATGGCCATTTTTATACCATGTGAACCATTTGTAACACTGTGTACAGCTTAAGCACTCATCACTACCCTAGGCTTTCTGGTGCATTTGGTGTGTCTGTAAACATTTCCTTGTGTTTCATGCCAAATTTAATGCAGAATCATTTCTCCTCTAACCCTGCCATCTCAAAATTCACAAACCCTACAGAACAACATTCTACTCAATACAGCACTGAACAATAACTAACAGATATACAACAACAAAACTTCCAGCAGTTACACATTCAACACTGGTGGGTGCAGGGTTGCCAACCGTATTTTGCTCCAACATACCATTCACGAGAAATTATGAATGTTGCACATTTTTTTTAAACACACCTTGTAGTTTTGGTGTTTAGCTACACTAATGTGTCACTTGAGAAACCTATGAGCTTTAGCAGTATTTCTCTGAGCTCTACACACTAACAGTTTCAAATAGTATATTGCCATTAACAGGTGCAACCACAAATTGTGCAATATGTATTATTCTTTACTGTGGAAAACAAAAATATATGATCATACAATGCAGGCTTGCCCACACAGCCAGTACTTATATCTTTGGTAATTTGTTTCTGTGCCTAACTTTTCATTGCTTTATTTAGCACTAACAGTCAGAATTTGTCTAGTTTCAGTCCTCCTCTTGTTCTGTTAAAATTGAGTGTTTTTGAATTTTTATGGTCTCTCTATATATCTTACTATAGTAATGGGACAAGGGAACCACCAAATTTAATTCTCTGATACTACAGTTTTATCAAGATGATATCATTAAAGGTAGATTTATATGTCTATGCTGGGATGTACAGATGGGCTATAGAAAATAAAAAACACGAACTTTAATACATCCACATCGAATGAAATTGGTTGAGGTCAGTGAATGTACGGTCAATTACTACCTCAGTCAACTTTTACTAATATTTGTAAGTATGACATTTGCTATCATCAAGTGCATTACAGTTACATGTACATTAATCTTTACATTTCACTGGAAATTTATCTGGCACACACAGCACATAATAAACACAACTTCACTTAACACTTTCACATTCAGATGTTTACAGTCCAACAAATTAACTGCTAATATAAATTTATTTCAGCTGGTATGAAAATAACTGCTGAGCCTTAGTTGGAACGTTGACACATGTGAAGCAGTTATGTTCACACACAGACCAAAGCTGCTGTGCAAACGTCAATGCTATAGACAGGTAACACTACTTGCATGCCTAATACATTTCCGAGAGAAAGTCAAGACAACTTCTTGTGTGGCTGGACTGGAAACTTACATGGGGGGGGGGGGGGGGGGGGGGGGGGGGGACCACACAGAATACATTGCCAACAGAGTGCACGTGAGGTTCAAACGACTATCCAATGCTCAACACTGAAAGCAAACTAAATAGGAGGGTGTCAAGGTCCATATACATGACACTGGTTAGACCTCTGATGACGTACACAGCAAATGTCTAGGGATATGCAGCTCCTACATGACTGCACCACCTGCAGATCGTACAGAACAAATTGCTACGCATCATTAGCAATGCTCCACTCTACAGCCGCACCATGGATATTCACAATGAATACCGCCTTGAAGCCCTCAAGGAAATTTTCGAAAAACGCCACACGATTATACAGGAACTTGAGACACACTAAAAATCCCCTCATCCTTACTCTGGGAAACTGATCACAACCATAGGTGGAAGCATAAGTAGCCAAAGACATACCTAGCTAGGGCATAACCATCTATGGTCAGCTACTAACACTCACTAAAGACAACACTGGCCAGCCCCTGCACATCAGCAACACTGATATGCCACTGCTGTCACAGCCGACCAACAGGCCATAGCAGGGAAGCCGACAACCTCACACACAAACGCACAAACAAACTGCCAATACTACCCCACACAGTGAATCTAATGTACGACCTGTCTGCCACTAACCAATGATGAACCCAACTGTTACAGGTATGCTGATGCCGACCGAGAAGCCAACAAAGGCACCCAGCTGCAGGCATTGAGTATCACCACTCCACAATGTCTATATCTGCCTGCATCATACCTACTAACAAAACATACCCTTGCATGACCTGTCGCAGGTAGCAAGAAAATCGTTACTTCTCTTACAGCCTGACCAAACTATTGCAGAGATTTTTTTCTGTTGGCTCTCGCCTTGGCACTTTTTCTTCTGCCCTTCAAATCACTACCCTTTGTTCAACTTTTGACCCAATCTATCTCCAGATGAGCACATATTAATAGTTAATCATAACCAGACGTATGCAAAGATCGCAGTACCCACATTCTTCGAGACCTCACTTAGTGAAAACTAACTAATATGCAGAGATGGCAATAGACCTTTTGTGTTGGCATCATGCCGGTGTGGGCGCAGAGGGGCTCCACCCTTTTATGTGTGAAAATTATTTTTTTTATACTGGCATATTGATGTAAAGGCACATATTAGATATTATGATTATTTGGTATTCATTGGTTATCCAGTAAGATATTATTATATTTTTCAGTTAACTGCCTATATTAATAAAACAAGTATTCCACATTGGAGACAATTTTGAATAAGTTTATATTGTTACTTTATAACTTATTTATGAAACTGTTACGATGTAGTGTGCCATGAATGAAAACTTCTAGTCCATTCGGTGTCCTTTGTCCATTTTATGTAATATATGTAGATCATTCATGAAATAATACAAAGGGCGGTGAGTGTTCTTAATGTCTGTGGCTACTGCTGACTTAGCTTAATTGTGTGGCACTATTTTTTTTAAGTCTCTCCCAGTTTGACTTACATATACGCCTTTGCATGTAATAACACTTTTTTGTACATGCCTACTACATGTGTGTATCTGTGTTTTATGTTGTGTCTCAGTGTGTGTTGCGAAAGTTACGTTGATGTCATGCAACTTGAAAATTTTTGCTATTTTGTACAAGAGTTTTGTTGTATCCAAGCAGTAGGTTTCTTTTTATTTTCTGTGTAGCAGTTTGTTTATTTTTGTTTTCTTCTTTTAGGTACGATGTCAGTAACTGTATTGTTATAGCAATTTGCTGCAGCTATTTGTCTGATGATGTACAGTTTGTTGTGATTCGTGTATTTATCCATTTTTATATTACTGACTTAACTAGTGCTCTGTACACAGAATATTTGTATTTTGTAAGGTGGCAAGATCAGCTCTGTGTGGTGGTGTCTACTGTTTCGCTGTGTGTCAGTTGTTGCCTTTAGTCATGGTGAGGCCTAGGAAGTCAATACTAGCACTGTTTTCATATCCAACATTAAATTTTATATTTCTGTCCTGTTAATTAAACAAGTTGTTAACATCATTTGTGTGTCCGTCTAAGAGTACTCTACCACCCATATAATATTCATAATAAATAACATTATTTGTAGAGATTCATTTTATTGCAAGTTTTTTTTTCCAGGTGTGTGTGTGTGTGTGTGTGTGTGTGTGTGTGTGTGTGTGTGTCAATTATACATGCTATACTGGATCACAGTACATTCTGTTTCGGCAGTGGTCTGGTGACATCACAACCCAACTGATGTGCAGTTATAACTGAACAGTTTGTCTCGTTGAGTATTTTTAAGTTCGAAAATTAATGAAGTCTTTCTAGCCTTTGTGTTTGCCCCCTACAGTAGGTGACAATGTTGGTCACAAAACATGCTATAGACCATGACCTAATACTCTTAAAACAGTAATCACTAAGGATGCAAATATAATTAATTTGTTTCCAAATATTTTGATTTGTACTTTTATGAGAACAAAGTTTTTCATGGTATAATTATGCTGTTTTCTTGCTGCATTACCCTTGGATTAATTCCCTCAACTGTGGAATTCCTATGCCATAGATCTTCAAGTTTAATTACTACTGAATGTTTGCCACTACTTCATTTTTGGGTACACTTAACAGAAGATTTTTCAACACTATGACAACATATACTTTACTGTGACACTGAAGAATATATAACTCCTCCACAACAAAACTCATTTGTTTGTCATGGATTTTTACACATGTGAAGCAGCCAACAACAGTAATACGAATTCTGAAGGTAAATGGTATGTAGGACACTCCCCTACATCCATTTCAACCATCCACAGCAGAGCCTAAAGATTAAATAGCATTCCAACATTTATTTTTATTTTTTTAACAAACAAATTCTACTCCAAACCCATCATCATAGAAATGTAGTTGTTGATTCTCCAAATAAATGTTCACAAACACAGCTTACCATACCCTACCAGAACCAATTAAATGACTTAATTGACATAAACCACATCAAATTTTTATGGTACCCTTGTCTCGGCTACCACCATGCTTTCTAGTTAAGATTGTTGAATAATGCCCTTTTCACTTTCGTATGACTCAACTGGAGAGTCAACCATACAGCTTTCAAAGTGCAAACCATGTAATCAATCCAATGGAATACTGCTTAAGAAACAATGACAAAAATGAACTTTAGGCTTCAGTGAAGAATAGATATATTGGGACAATCAATTCTGGATGGTGCACCCACATACAAAATAATCATACTATGCAGAAGCCACCTCGAGTTCTTATCAGCCCGTTACTACATCTGCGCTCATCAATAAGTCACAAAAGAAACTTCGTGTCAGATCTGGAATTTTGCACTTGATTTCACAGAAACAGCCAATCCATGAACTGATAAAAGCTCAGAGTTTCACCCAGATGAGACATCAGCCTGGATGACAGCCAAATTGAACAGTACATCAGTGGAAAGACAACAAAATGTCAGCAGTTCTGCCAAGTATCTGAGTAAATTTTCATTAGACACCAACATTTATAAGATAATTCACTAAGCTTTCAGAAAAGAAATCCATGTTCTGGGGCAGTATTTCTGGCATTCATACTACATTCAGAGTAGCAGATTCAACATTTTGGACACTAATGATAACTCAGTGACACCATATGCCTTAAGACATTTAACAATTTATAGTTGCAATGTAAATGAGTGCTGTGTTCACTGGAATTCTTAATACCACAGAATTTTACTTCCCTTCCACATGCAATTGCTAAAGAGGTAACAACTGCTTTATCCCTGTGACTGCATTTCAGGGTAAGTATATAAATGAGTAACATAATAATAAGTGAACACACGCCATACTCAAAAGAACCAGCACATCTACTGAAAGTCATCGTACAATAAAGCTGTGCACAAAGCATGTTGTTACTGAAGACATTTCACTGTGAACTGAATATTAAGTGGAACATATAGAAACAGATGAAGCCAAAGAACAGTCTCACTGGTGAAATGATTTATCACAAAGAATACTTAGGTCAGTTTCCCCTAAAGAAAATTTGCCATGCACTAACTTCGCTCTTAAAACCATTATGTTTGAGTTAATTAAGTGGTACACAAAAAGTGACAGATTTCTGCTTCCCAAGAGCCATATGAGTGGAAGTTCTTTAAACCATGCAAAGGAAATGAAACCAAGCTGTGATAAATCTGAACACACGGTTAAGTCATGACAACACACAAAATTAATGACAGTAAAATCATGTAAAAATTAGCTTCAATGTGTTAATGCACACAGATTTGTGTGGGAAACAGGAACAACAGCACGTGATACATCAAAGCTTCCCACAATGGGAAAAACTTTACATAAGATGTTTTTACCTGTTCCTCGTATGCTACAAATGCAATATTAATTTCCTTCAAAGTTTTTATGAACTTCGCAACAGTTGCACGACACAATTTGTTAAACAGCTCCTCTGGGCATGCTGAAATAAAATGTTGTATTTACACAAGTGGTACCATGCACAAATAAAATAAAATAAATTCATTCTCTCTCTCTCTCTCTCTCTCTCTCTCTCTCTCTCTCTCTCTCTCTCTCTCTCTCTCACACACACACACACACACACACACACACACACACACACACACACACACACACACCAAATTACATATAAAAAGGTAATAATTTCAATTATTTTAATGTCTTCTTCAAATAAGCAATGTTTTCCATCTGTGTATTGTAAAAGAGTAGCCTGTATCTCAACACAAAAATTATGTTACACGTGAACAGTTAAATCAAGAATGTTTACTTCCCACCATTCACTCACACTGCGTGACTAATACTAAAAAAAAAATAAGCAAAAGACGAGAAGACAGAGCTATGTTGTGCTGATGTCTGTGCAAATTATGACAGCTAATAAAACTAGCACATTGTGATCTTAAGAATACAATGATACTTGACAATTCACATACCATAAATTTGAAATGAAAAACAAACAAATGACATACTTTTTAATGTCAAGAGCAAGCTACCTTTAAAGTTCACAAATGGGACTACAAGTACAGGGTTATTACAAATGATTGAAGTGATTTCACAGCTCTACAATAACTTTATTATTTGAGACATTTTCACAATGCTTTGCACACACATACAAAAAACTCAAAAAGTTGTTTTAGTCATTCACAAATGTTCGATATGTGCCCCTTTAGTGATTCGGCAGACACCAAGCCGATAATCAAGTTCCTCCCACACTTGGCGCAGCATGTCCCCATCAATGAGTTCGAAAGCATCGTTGATGCGAGCTCGCAGTTCTGGCATGTTTCTTGGTAGAGGAGGTTTAAACACTGAATCTTTCACATAACCCCACAGAAAGAAATCGCATGAGGTTAGGTCGGGACAGCGTGGAGGCCATGACATGAATTGCTGATCATGATCTCCACCACGACCGATCCATCGGTTTTCCAATCTCCTGTTTAAGAAATGCCGAACATCATGATGGAAGTGCAGTGGAGCACCATCCTGTTGAAAGATGAAGTCTGCGCTGTCGGGCTCCAGTTGTGGCATGAGCCAATTTTCCAGCATGTCCAGATACACATGTCCTGTAACGTTTTTTTCGCAGAAGAAAAAGGGGCCGTAAACTTTAAACCACGAGATTGCACAAAACACTTTAACTTTTGGTGAATTGCTAATTTGCTGCACGAATGCGTGAGGATTCTCTACCACCCAGATTCGCACATTGTGTCTGTTCACTTCACCATTAAGAAAAAATGTTGCTTCATCACTGAAAACAAGTTTCGCACTGAACGAATCCTCTTCCATGAGCTGTTGCAACCACGCCGAAAATTCATAGCGTTTGACTTTGTCATCGGGTGTCAGGGCTTGTAGCAATTGGAAACGGTAAGGCTTCTGCTTTAGCCTTTTCCGTAAGATTTTCCAAACTGTCGGCTGTGGTACGTTTAGCTCCCTGCTTGATTTATTCGTCGACTCCCGCGGGCTACGCGTGAAACTTACCCGCACGCGTTCAACCGTTGCTTCGCTCACTGCAGGCCGACCCGTTTATTTCCCCTTACAGAGGCATCCAGAAGCTTTAAACTGCACATACCGTCGCCGAATGGAGTTAGCAGTTGGTGGATGTTTGTTGAACTTCGTCCTGAAGTGTCGTTGCACTGTTATGACTGACTGATGTGAGTGCATTTCAAGCACGACATACGCTTTCTCGGCTCCTGTCGCCAATTTAGCTCACTGCGCTCTCGAGCGCTCTGGCGGCAGAAACCTGAAGTGCGGCTTCAGCCGAACAAAACTTTATGAGTTTTTCTACATATCTGTAGTGTGTCGTGACCATATGTCAATGAATGGAGCTACAGTGAATTTATGAAATCGCTTCAATCATTTGTAATAGCCCTGTATATAACAACTGCACTGCGCAAAACGCTTAAGCTTCAGCAATAGGATTATGACACACTTAATTTACATAAAGGATGCTAATTCTTTTTGAGATCTATGAATTATCACATAACAGAAGAGATCACGAAGCTCAACATGTTAAAACTCATTACCTTACATTACATCCCACTGCAGAGCATGTGAGGGAGCACAATGAACCTCCAATGATGGACTCTCAAGTGAAAGCAATAGTGATTTAGAAAAGAACAAATAAATTAGATAATGGAATCCAGCAAATGTGGAAGTTCTCTGACAAACAAAGAAATCATATTTCTGCCAAAAACTTGAGTGTGGAAACATTTTCAAAAAGTAACTCCAATGGAAGCAATGTTTCACCTAGACACAAACAAACCGAAGTGTTCAATTGTGACTGGTAAAAATAAGAAAAAGGATGTCTAATAAATGCCAAACTGCAAGTAACCACAAAATTAATAAACTTAGATGGAGCCCAATGCAGCAATACAACTGTGGGACAACAGGAGCCAAATTAAATTTTCCAGTTCTCATCACCATGCTCATTTCAATGATCTTTCAGCCATATCATCATCAACATAGCCCCACCAAAATTTCACAGACAAAAATAAGTAATGAATAGGCACACTTTCTTAAAGAAAATATCTTTAAGCCTTTTTAACGCACATTTCAAAAATGATTACTTTCCTACAGAGACAAATCATTACTTCTCACTGTAATCACACAAATGATTCATTATGTCCATTTAACTCTGAACACACTGAAATAAGTAATTCCCCAATCACTCTGAAAAATAATTCTAATACAGTCACAATTACAACTATAAATAATTAATTATGAACACTGCAAAGCAAAAATATGTAGCAACACTGTCACTAATCTTTATCCACTACATAATTACTCCCATGGTAATAGGAATGACTGAATTTTCTGACACAAAAAGACAGTTTAAACGAATGTCAAAAGAAATAGCTTTCTGGGATAAATGGAACTTCACCAGCTGATCATACAGAGGCTGAACATTTGACTTGCAAACCATGTCTTGGAAAGATACTGCAAGACACATTCTAAATGCTCATCTTCCACTTTAGCTTCTCTAAGAATTCACATGTCACACAATTAGGATCGAATGAAATTTAAAGTGGAGGTAGCTGCTTTCATGACTTCCATGTGGTCTGGCAACACAAAAACACCCCCTGATATGTCCACAAAGGCGCTCTTGCTGAGTACAAAGAAAAAACAAGAATCAGAAAAAGTGTTCTCAGCCAATGTGCACAGGCACCACCATCTTTTTAACCAAGCCCTGCAATTTTATACTGGTGTTCCATTTGTTCCTTCCTTCACTTTTGTTACCAAGCCCACTACCAATAAAAAATTTTGGAATTTTAGATGAGAACTGAATCTCCGATTTGGTTATGCTCATGAAAATTTTCTCTGTTAATTTATGTTGAATTCATTTTCCTAGCTTGCACGAAGTTTAAAATACTCCTCCCAGCAAGGTTCACCTTATCTTTATTTTCTGCTTACACTGCATTAGTTGACATCATCTTGCTAAGGATGGAAGCTCCTGTTGACTTTTGTCTGTGTTTGCAATTTAAATTTGTGTTATATTATATTTTACAGAAATGAATTTAATCCACAGATAGGGTGTATACATGGACAAGACAAAATTTTTTTTAGATTTTTGGGACGAAAAGACACTTTTCCAGGGCGAAAAGACACTTTTCCAGAGTGAAAAGACACTTTTCCAGGGCGAAAAGACACTTTTCCAGGGCGAAAAGACACTTTTCCAGAGTGAAAAGACACTTTTCCAGAGTGAAAAGACACTTTCTCTATGTTAAGTGACAGTATACTTTCCCTCGGAGTTGTAAAATTTATCAATTCTTTGAAAGGTAAAAGTTTTATACACCAAAACAGCTTCACTTTGAAATGATCTTTGATTGGCAGCAAAATGCACACTGCTTATTTTCTTATTACGAAAGAGTAAATGTGAACTCCATCAAACACAGCACACTAGTTTCTAAAGCAATCATTGTTTCTATGTGCTTTTGCCACCCAATCACAGCTCTTATTACATAATCTCACCAGCCAATGGCAGCAGATATTCAGAGCATAGGACAGGGGATGTAGCAAGCCAACAGCACCACCACTTAAGTAGTGCAAACACAAAAACCAGAGATGTTAATGGTTTGCATTAATAAGTAGTATAGCTACAAGCAAAACTAAGCTTTCAAATATAATATTGATCCTTTTTGCTTGTGTTACCTTTTAAGATATATATCAAACACAAATGCGACGGTAAAAATTTTAAATAATGACAGCTAGTCTTCTGTGCTCGAAATTTTTCTAAGTGGCTGGTCCTCAAAGTGTTAAGTTTTGAATGAGATTCAGACATAATGATTTAAGAAACTGATTGCACATTGTCACATGTAACATAATTCATCTCGCATAAAAGGAAATTTACTTTGAAAGGGATGCTTCTCAAACCACCATTTGCAATATTTTCCCACGACTTAGTAGAAATGGTTTCGTTTGAACAGTTTCCAGAGCTCCAGAAAACAGGCGTTACTGTGCATGTGCAGCTACAGTGACGAAGGAAGCCCATGCTTGGTGTTTGCTCTGCTCATACACCTCTCATTGCATTTCTCATTGGAATTGCATGCATAGTGGGGCATCACATAACCATGTGCAGCATTGCAGCACGTTGTTCGGAGAGCACATGCCGAATAACTGTACCTAGGGAAATTGTTTATCACATTCTATCCAGGTAAGGAATCAAAATAAGTAAGTAGTCCTAGGAACAATATTAATTTTGAAACTAGGCTCTACAACCCAAGTACTGCACTAATATTTTGCTATGTGGTTGCTATAACATGGATTCTTTTATTCGTACTCTACAATACTGTTATCTAGCATTTGCAATCAGGTTTACATCCATGCAGCCTTGCAAAAGGCTAGTAAAAAGGAATATAAATTTTATGCAAAAATAAAATAACCGTTGTTCATATACACCAGGACTAAGGACAAGTTTTTGTAACTTTTCAAACGGTATAAAAAAATTAACAAGTTTATCTGTGAAGCCAAGAAACTGTATAACTGGCAGTTCATATTCTACTCCAGGAGTAAATGTAAAGCCTAGTGGGGAGTTACAATGATAAAACATGGTGTGCTGCCAGTCTACAATTTACCGAAGAATGGCATTTCATAAATTTAAGACACAAACTACACAAATTAAGAAATAACGTCAAGCCTAGACGTGGTACCAGACAAGTGTTGCAAAAAGTTGTGTGTTCGAAAACCATTGTTTTTCATGGAAGGCAGATCTGCAAAATTCTGCTTCCAAATATTTATATTTGAAAGCAAACATTTTATTCGATACTACTGTGCAAATTTGACTGCTTTTTCATCTTCAAGTGGACATTTACATATCTTCATGCATTTATAGCATAAACAGAACATACGTTATGTCATAAAGAAGACAGGACATCAGAATACTCCACAAGCACTGGAATTTCATAAACCATACTAAAATGCATAATTTGGATTAATGTGCACATTTGTATGTCCATATTTACACTAAAGTGGGCTCCTACCTGGTATTAAGCTTTTCTACATGGTTTTCCATGGTTTTCGGGATGCCAGTTTTCTTTGAGTACCAGTACAGTATTATCTCACGTTTGGTTCTTTATTATGGCATTATGCCATACGTGCTAGGTGATGAAAATGTGCGCTTGAAATTCAACAAACAGTTGAAACTAGCCAATAGTGTCAGATGAAACACTTTGTTTCAAATAAATTAGCTGTCTCTGTGGAGAAGATTAATAAAAGCCAAATTCTTCAGCAAACTTACAAAAATAACTTCACTGTTCTGCAAGATGATTAACAATTGATTGCCAATAACATGGAAATAAAATCAGAAAACTAAAACTAATGACCTATTTTAGATTTACGTGAATGTAATTTAATTCACTTGATCGCTCCCAGTCACAGAAACCTGTTTTGCTTTCATTTGACATGAGAGCTGTGAATGAAGAGAAAACACCAAAATCGTGAAACAAACAGATCATGTGAAGGCTACTGTCAACCTCAACTCTGACTGCTCTGTGCATGCATCAATCTGGCAGCCTGGGTGACCTAGAAAAAAAATTCCAGATAGCATATGGCTGCTTACTGCTTACATAGCTAACAGCCACACTTCAAGTAGCCACAAGCACAAGAAGGTGCTGCTAACATACAACTTCAGCTCTGTGCATGCATGTGAGTCCACTGGCAACTGATCAAACAAAATTAATGTAAACAGTATCATTTCTTACAACTCAAAATTACACAAATTTAACCGAAAACAATGAAAAATTCCCAGAACTCTTAAATTCCCAGCTTTTCTCCAGTTGTCCCGGCATGTATACACCCAGCAAAGATGATGACACACACATGTCTAAACATTTCTGAGCAAACAAAAAGGAAATTGTGTTTTGCACAGGGCGTAGTTTCAATAAACCAAGTCTGCTGACATTTTTACCACAGTAACATTGTGTTTCTTAAAATGGACCATCTATGGAGACAATTTCTTCTGCACATACTCACTTCCTAATCCTGAAACTATTTTACATGTATCATCACACATCACTCTGAGTGAACACAGCACTGTTACTTTGCTCTGCATAACAATACAAACTTTTGTTTCTACATCCATGTTAAATATAAACACTTACTCCTCAATAGACAAGTAAGAAACAATGTATTCATCACTCCCATAACTTCACAAAGAATAAACCTGTCAATACATGCCAGTGAAGCTGATGTACCTTCAGTGAAATACACATGGGCAGCACGATACATGGTGCGATTAGGACTGGCGAAGTCCTGCATTAATGCGTGTACAGATTTTTCACTTGGTGTGATCAAGTACACGGCCTCCATTGTAGACAGAGGTTCTCTCTTTTTATTTATATCCTCCACAACTGGAAAATAACCAAAGTAAAAGATATATTAATGCAAAAAGCATCCAATTATCTCCTTACATAGCAAAATACACAAAGTTACATGTGACCTGGAAGTTTATTCCTTAAAGTCACAGATTAACAAAATCTTCACAAACAATTAAATGAGAACCTGAGCAACATTAGAGAGCACATATGGATGTTTCACTTACTCACTGCCAAAGTTTTCACACACACACACGTCAGGTTTACATTTTCAGTAAATTTATACAGTCTTACAAGAATGGAAACCAAACCTAAAATTAAACTTGGTGACCATTTTGATTACAAAAACTGACTACTGATTGGTCATAGAGAAAAACAGACTACATACCACCTCAAATTTCTCATGAAAATAAAGAAGGATCCAAAACTATGTCTTTCACTTCTTTTTAAAAAAATTGGTCTCCACCATCCCCATACCGAACCAACTCACACCTATTTATTGTTTTAACTGTAATCAACATATAAAAATCATTACAAAATCACATAAGGAAATTCATTGGACTTTATTACACGAGTACTGAAATGCTCTTATTCAGCACAAATATACCTAGAACTAGAAAAAGCTTTACACAGCAGCTGTACAGTGACAGTTTCAGTGCAAGACCAAGAAATGTTTACAGCTTCTAATTTTTACATGTAATGTGGAAAATAATCTACCTTTCCTTACAAAATTAAGGAATTAAGTCTCTCACTACTTTTTACTTCTTTGAAAAATAGTTATATAAAGATTTTTACTTAACTGCTTTCTCTTCTTTTTCTACATCTTTAATTTTCTTCATTCTTCTTCTCTTATCTTTTGTAGCACCCTCCAACATTGCTTGGGCTACATTTGCAACAAGCCCTTTTTATGTATTGCTTCTTTTAAGTACTTGTTTGTGTCATCCAATAATCTACCAAAAGTCAATCTCTCCTCCTTTTCTTCCTTCTCTCATTTTATTCAGTGCCTATTCACCACGTTCAATGCCATAATTAGCTTTTTTCAAACTTACTCTTCACATTTGCTTGCAACAACCTCTTTTTCCTGTTTGTGTTGTTTCTTCAGTTTTTCCTCAGTAAATCTCTTCTCACCTTCACAGCACTGTTAGTATCTGATGAGCTGTGCCTGACAGGTGAAGTTCCTGAGTGATAACTGCAAAGTGAGCTTTCCCCTCAACCACATTCACTACAGCATCTGTACAGTTAAATGAGCATCCAATGTTCTTTCACACATTTGCAGTGTTTCCCTCAAAGGTGTTCCCTTTCTACATCTGCACTGCCAATGCAAAATTACAAGCACAGCTTTTAGAAATTTTGTAACCTGATGGTATTTCTTCTCTCTTCAGGTATAGGTCTTCTCAAAAAACTGACTCCAGTAAATGTCCACTAGGTACTCGTCAACACCAGATTTTTCTTATTCCGGAGTCAGTAGTTTCCATTCATTAACTAGTCCATGTTCACTGTACTCAATTCGAAGACCTGCAGCTACTTTCACTATGTTTTTGTATGATCCTTCTTTCACCTTCTTCAGAGAATGCCACAATATAGGTTTATGCAAAGAACACTTAATTCCAAAATGTGTGTACAAGCACACACTCACACTGCTTTCTAGCTTGCAAGGAAATTTAGCATCTTGCTTTGGCACTTTGAGATATTCACTTTCTCTAGGGCTGAAAACACCGTTTTTCAACTGCTCTACTTCTTATAAAATACTCCCAGATTCAACAGAGCAGCACTAACACAAAATCAATCAATTCATGAGTGTTCTGATGAGATTTGTGAGTTCATTACTGATTAGATGCATTGACAGATCTCTCTTCTGAAAGAAACCATTAAATCTCTAACATGTATAAGCAGTCACACATGCTAACATAATTACTGCTTTGGTAATTTTTTCTTTTTTTGTCTAACAAATATTCTTGTGTTTCAACGAACCATTCAGCTTGCTTTCGTGCTGAGGTATGGAACTTAATACAGGATTTTTCAACAGCTGACCAGTGTTTGTAAAGTCCTTCTCCAACTAGTTCTCAGGTGAGTCATCTACAGGAAACATGCTCCATAAGCTGATGATCCAGAAGTTTCGTATTTTATTGTATCATTTTTTATGAGAAATTTCTGACTTATCTTGAGATTTGTCAAATGACTTCACATCATTTAGATAACACTGAATGAGGCTCTGCTGCACAAGGTTGTTAAAGTTTACCACAGAGCCTTCAACAGTTTTTGCTAATTTTTCAATCCATTTGCCACATAAAACATTTCTTTACTGGCCACAAACTTTTTTCATATCCTGTAAATATTTTAAAAAAGCCACTGTACAAAACGTACTTTAGGGACCAGAACTGAAAAATACAGACTAAACTGACTAAACTGAAAACAAAACAGACTCTCACTGAATTTACTGACCATTTTGCATCCATAAGTCTTACAGTCAATTTTCCAATTACCAAAGAAAATTAGAAAAAGCCTCACCCAGTAACAGGCAGTCTTTGCCTCACTGTTCCTGGAATTTATCATATTACTTGTGAAAGTAGTAGCCATTACAGTGACGAGTCAATACGAACAATTTCTGAATGCTGCACATAGCACCAATGCCACATTAAATTTTGTGATTTCAATAAGTGTTGTGTTACTCAACACAGTCTCAAGAACAAACATACAATTATGTTAGATGAAACAAAAATGTTATCCCACACATTAACCTACTGGTATTCTGTTATCAAAGAAGCCTCTGAGATCAGAATGTGCACCACCACCACCACCACCACCACCACCACCACCTGCTTTAATCAGCAAGTGGCTATACCATTAGTGGTGAATGGTGAATGGAACAAGATGATTGATGCTGAAAGACAATGGAGAAATAAGTCGAGTCATCCACTAACTAATGAAATCAACACTGCTACCACTGTCTTTTCACCACAGTCATTGATGTAACAAATAAAAACACCAGAAACTTCTATGATGACTATGGAGTAAGTCATCAAAAGCTTGACACTGCATACAAACCCCACTAAAGGAAATCGGTGCAACTTTTATCCAAAATAATACAAAACTGGCAGCATACCAAAATGGAATAGTAAATCGATCCAATTTTTTCAGGGTCAGTGATCTTGTATCAGAAACCTATAAATTTGCAACTCATATTCACAATGTAACATTAAAAGTAACTTAACAACTGGAAGCTTTATCTCCTCCATTATCCTAATGATAACAGTTTCATGTTAACTTTAGTAATAACAAAGCATTTTCAATCATGTATGCTGTCAAAGGCATGAGACCCCCTCCTCTACAAACCCCACAAAAAATTAAAAAAAAACACATTTAATTAATTGTAGAGATTTATTAACAACACACAAAGATATACTGATGAGTAAGTAGGGTCAAAAATCTGAAAATACTGAATAAGACATTTGTTCCGAAAAGTCACACCAACTACTAAGGGGAGACACTATAACCACCTCAATTAGACTTCAATTGTTGGGTTATATTTTACCTGAAGAGTTTTACAGGGTGATTCAAAAAGAATACCACAACTTTAGGAATTTAAAACTCTGCAATGACAAAAGGCAGAGCTAAGCACTATCTGTCGGCAAATTAAGGGAGCTATAAAGTTTCATTTAGTTGTACATTTGTTCGCTTGAGGCGCTGTTGACTAGGCGTCAGCGTCAGTTGATGCTAAGATGGCGACCGCTCAACAGAAAGCTTTTTGTGTTATTGAGTACGGCAGAAGTGAATCGACGACAGTTGTTCAGCGTGCATTTCGAACGAAGTATGGTGTTAAACCTCCTGATAGGTGGTGTATTAAACGTTGGTATAAACAGTTTACAGAGAATGGGTGTTTGTGCAAAGGGAAAAGTTCTGGACGGCCGAGAACGAGTGATGAAAATGTAGCACGCATCCAGCAAGCATTTGTTCGCAGCCCAGGAAAATCGACTCTCAGAGCTAGCAGAGAGCTGCAAATTCCACAGTAAACTGTATGGAGAGTCCTACGAAAAAGGTTAGTTATGAAACCTGAACGTCAACTACCCGAGGCGATGGATCGGCCGCCAGGCAGCCCGTGACAGAGCACTTCATCACTGGCCTCCAAGAAGCCCTGATCTTACCCCCTGCGATTTTTTCTTATGGGGGTATGTTAAGGATATGGTGTTTCGGCCACCTCTCCCAGCCACCATTGATGATTTGAAACGAGAAATAACAGCAGCTATCCAAACTGTTACGCCTGATATGCTACAGAGAGTGTGGAACGAGTTGGAGTATCGGGTTGATATTGCTCGAGTGTCTGGAGGGGGCCATATTGAACATCTCTGAACTTGTTTTTGAGTGAAAAAAAAAACCTTTTTAAATACTCTTTGTAATGATGTATAACAGAAGGTTATATTATGTTTCTTTCATTAAATACAAATTTTTAAAGTTGTGGTATTCTTTTTGAATCACCCTGTAGAACAATTATAGGACCTGGAGGAACGATTACCTCGCTTATCAGGAACTGTACATGGCGCACTGACAAGGGGAAGGCCTCAGACACGGCCAACCGATTCGGCTCAAATTTGGCAGGTCGCTTGTGTCCAACCTAAAACGAAGGAATCTAAGATATTTTGGGTCAACACCCCCATGTTTTTGAGAAAATCGCCCCTAAAGGTTATGACAAGCAATCGACTCAAAATTGGAGGGATCGATAGATAATTGTAAATAGAGCATTTTTCATCACCAGGTATGGGTCCGAAAACGCACAAGTTTCCAGAAATTAAGGTAAGAATCTTTTACAAGTGCCGCTCCTATCAATCTGGAAGGCCGAGAAACAGAACTGCCTGCTTCCGGTAGTGCATTGATAATGCATCCATCTTGCAACACTTTTACAAACCAAAACACAGCGACGATAACTTCCCGCTTGCCATCGTCTGTGACAGGCTCCTAACTATATATTACAGCGCTAGTCAAAGGGTGTACATCCTCCATTATTCAGATTATGCACCTGAAAGATATGACACAACAAACAATAACTAGTTACTACGTCATAAACAGACGAGTTAATTACTACAAACTACATACAGTACTCGTCATATGTTACTGATGGAAGAACACTGTATTGATTCACTAAACGTATTTCATTCGGTGCATTAACGATGGAAAAATCACTACATGTATCCACGAGGTTCGCAGCAGCCTAATAACGGAAAACAACTCTTTCCAAATGGCTTCTATAAGGCTGGACACCTTCACTCTTCCAGGTTCACAACTATGATATGGCGAAGAGGCAACCGGGACAACATAACTCTCCCCGCGTGGATTCCGTCCCGTGCCTCACTGTAAACAAGTGTCGCGCTGTTGGCTATCTGTGATCCTTCGTGAGGAATTCGCAGCACTCTTACTCGGAGTTGTTTTCATGTGACAAGGCTTAAAAGTTTAATACTTTAGTAACTCACGGCATTTGGGACATTAGTTTGCCTACCTTATTATTATCATTCCTTATTGATTTACTTACCTTATTAACCCTCATATCCCTATCAATTGAGATACAGAAAAAAAACTAAAAGAGTAACATCAGCTAGGTTTCTTCGAGATTCAAACCTGGGTTCTCCGATTCCCAGCCAGTTACCTTGGCCGTTGCTCTATCGATGATGGCGGCGGGATGTGTTTACCATGTGGGTACAAAAGCGGCAGTTGTAAAAGTTCCTTACCTCAATTTCTGGAAAAGTTTGCATTTTTGGACCCCCATACCTGATGATGAAAAATGCTCTATTTACAATTATCTATCGATCCCACCAATTTTGAGTCGATTGCTCTTCATAACCTTTAGGGGTGACACTCTCAA
Organism: Schistocerca cancellata; assembly: GCF_023864275.1. Lineage (NCBI taxonomy): Eukaryota > Metazoa > Arthropoda > Insecta > Orthoptera > Acrididae > Schistocerca > Schistocerca cancellata. The sequence goes on along the minus strand of NC_064629.1, from coordinate 203,474,339 downwards.
AACTGCGAGGGTGTTGACCCAAAATATCTCCTTCGTTTTAGGTTGTACACAAGCGACCTGCCAAATTTGAGCCGAATCGGTTGGCCGTGTGTGAAGCCTTCCCCTTGTGAGTCCTGTGATTACAGAGGGTAATATGATGACATACTACAGGCAGTGCATCATGAAGTCACAATGGAGACAGGTAGTATCGGGTACCCTCCTGCATACGGTGCTATGTTCTGTACTCTCTTCATTGTATGTCAATGATGTGTCAACAGTTTTGTCTTACTCTAAATACCAAATGTATGCTGATGACCTCCAGTTGTATTCAAGTACAAAATCAATCAAGCTGAAGACAGCTTTCAATAACTTCAATACTGATGTGTGTGCATTATCAAAATGGGTACAAGAATATAGGATTAAAGCCAAGGTCAACTCACCCAAAACTCAGGTTCTGGTTGGTCATTCTAGGCTAATTAGCTTGTAAATATCGGGAACCCCTGTGACCATTAATCCTGCATAGGACAAATATCGACTTCTCTTCCACAGCAAAGGGTCTAGAAGTAATAATTAGAGGAATATCTAAATTGGGCTTCGTAAATAGCTTCAGTGTGCAAGAAGAGATCGCCATAGCACCATTCCATACAAAAATATAAAAAGCTCTTGACCTCTGACCAGAAAAAAAACCCTTATACAAATGCTTGTACTTTCAATTGTTGAGTACAATGGTGTTATCCTGTAAGGTCTTTCTCAGAAAAGCTTGTATCTCGTGAAACTGGTTATGAATGCCTATGTTCAATACACGGTTATTACAAATGATTGAAGTGATTTCACAGCTCTACAATAACTTTATTATTTGAGATATTCTCACAATGCTTTGCACACACATACAAAAACTCAAAAAGTTTTTTTAGGCATTCACAAATGTTCGATATGTGCCCCTTTAGTGATTCGGCAGACATCAGGCCGATAATCAAGTTCCTCCCACACTCGGCGCAGCATGTCCCCATCAATGAGTTCGAAAGCATCGTTGATGCGAGCTCACAGTTCTGGCACATTTCTTGGTAGAGGAGGTTTAAACACTGAATCTTTCACATAACCCCACAGAAAGAAATCGCATGGGGTTAAGTCGGGAGAGCTTGGAGGCCATGACATGAATTGCTGATCATGATCTCCACCACGACCGATCCATCGGTTTTCCAATCTCCTGTTTAAGAAATGCCGAACATCATTATGGGCTCCAGTTGTGGCATGAGCCAATTTTCCAGCATGTCCAGGTACACATGTCCTGTAACGTTTTTTTCGCAGAAGAAAAAGAGGCCGTAAACTTTAAACCGCGAAATTGCACAAAACACATTAACTTTTGGTGAATTGCGAATTTGCTGCACGAATGCGTGAGGATTCTCTACCACCCAGATTCGCACATTGTGTCTGTTCACTTCACCATTAAGAAAAAATGTTGCTTCATCACTGGAAACAAGTTTCGCACTGAATGCATCCTCTTCCATGAGCCGTTGCAACTGCGCCGAAAATTCAAAGCGTTTGACTTTGTCATCGGGTGTCAGGGCTTGTAGCAATTGGAAACGGTAAGGCTTCTGCTTTAGCCTTTTCCGTAAGATTTTCCAAACCGTCGGCTGTGGTACGTTTAGCTCCCTGCTTGCTTTATTCGTCAACTTCCGCGGGCTATGCGTGAAACTTGCCCGCACGCGTTCAACCGTTGCTTCGCTCACTGCAGGCCGACCCGTTTATTTCCCCTTACAGAGGCATCCAGAAGCTTTAAACTGCACATACCATCGCCGAATGGAGTTAGCAGTTGGTGGATCTTTGTTGAACTTCGTACTGAAGTGTCACTGCACTGTTATGACTGACTGATGTGAGTGCATTTCAAGCACGACATACGCTTTCTCGGCTCCTGTCGCCATTTTGTCTCACTGCGCTCTCGAGCGCTCTGGCGGCAGAAACCTGAAGTGCGGCTTCAGCCGAACAAAACTTTATGAGTTTTTCTACGTATCTGTAGTGTGTTGTGACCATATGTCAATGAATGGAGCTACAGTGAATTTATGAAATCGCTTCAATCATTTGTAATAGCCCTGTATATCTGACATTTGACATTTTGGTCATGTTTTGCCATCGTATGCACAGCTATCCTGGCTGTGTGCAGACAAGTGCAGAGATTTCCATACACTATGTCTCCTCTACTGTCTTGTCAATATACGCTGTCCCTCATATTTCTCCCCATTTGAATGCCCATCTGAACAACATGGCAGAAACACTCAGTCACAACAGAGAAAAATCACTTCCCCCCCCCCTCTCTCTCTCTCTCTCTCTCTCTCTCTCTTTGAATGCCCATCTGAACAACATGGCAGAAACACTCAGTCACAACAGAGAAAAATCACTTCCCCCCCCCCCCTCTCTCTCTCTCTCTCTCTCTCTCTCTCTCTCTCTCTCTCTCTCTCTCTCTCTCTCTCTCTCTCTCTCTCTCACAAAATCTTTTTTAGTAGCACAAACAAAACTGTGGAATAACCTCCCTCATTAGAATAGAAAACTGAATATTATCTCCAGTTTAAAAGGCAGTTAATGACATCTACTGAAGCAATTCAATAATGTCTGCCTTTGTCCCCGTATGCACTCATTACATCAGCCTTTCTAAGCAGATCTTCCTCATTTCCCATTACTCTTAACTGGTGCATTCTACTTAAATTGCTCTCCCTCAGAACTTGGAACATTACAAAATATTAGTTTTGTACATGTATAAATACTTCTTGTATCCCCCGCCGCCACCGCCACCACATGGCAGCAATGGCAGAGGAGGAGGTGGTGGTGGTGGTGCCAGTATTAACTTCACTGGTCGTTAGTATTACTATCTGTCATATTAAAATTATTGTTACTTCTTAGGTAACTACAGTGGGGCAAAAAAAGTACATGTGTCACCCTGGGTTGATGTAAGAAAGAGCTGAAGGCCTCAAACTGATAAGGTTAAATAAATACATACACCACATGTATTATGTAAAAAATATGGCAATTGCAAAGTAACACTAACTACTTTTAAAGTAATTGCTACAAGTGAAGCCGATAATCTTTCACAAAAAGGTAAAAATTAAGTATTTACATCTGGACCCAATCACAGCACAGAAACTGCATACTTACATCTGAAGTCGTGATGCTGAAAATATTTGTTTTTCTTCCTAGCAGCTATATTATTTGGCAAAATTAAATGAGAACATGAAAATTTATTCACCGGATCAACATGGTAACTGATACTGTTGTTACAACTGTCTCCACAGAATTTACATACTGCACATCTGTGCACACCCTCCTCCTACATTCAAATGGTTCTGAGCACTATGGGACTTAACATCTGAGGTCATCAGTGCCCTAGAACTTAGAACTACTTAAACCTAACCAACCTAAGGACAGCACACACATCCATGCCCGAGGCAGGATTTGAACCTGCGACCGTAGCAGCACTGCGGTTCCGGACTGAAGCACCTAGAACCGCTCTGCCACAACGACCGGCTCCTCCTACTTTCCCTTTGCTCTCTATTCTAACATTGGGCAAATAAAAATTAAGATAAGTCTCTGGCACTGATCAGAAGAGCTACAGCGCTATCTGAAATGCAAAAGGGGGCAAAGAGAAAAGGTTAAAGTGTGCTTAAAAACCAATCTGTTCCTCCAAGAGTGATTTAAGGAAATCGAGGAAAATTAGAGCTGCCAAAGCCCAATGATGTGGAACCCATTCCTTCCAAGACAGAGTTGTCTTCACCACACACCACTTGGTACCAACCAAATAAAGTAACCTGTTTATGATCCAGGAATCTAACATTTGACAAACCTCAATAACAAAACGAGATTCATCTCAGTGTGCAGTTAAAACTAAATGCTATTATGTCATAGATATAAGTTCATTTCATACTTACTTGTGATACCTTCAGCAGATATTTCATGCATTTTACAGCATGCTGACACCATCCTCATGGCAAGCTGATCAACAACTAGAACTCGCCACTCAATACCTTGTCCCTTTTTCTTGTTACGAATGACTTCATTCATAATTTCTGCAACAAGAACGTACTCACAATTAATTTCTGAATACAGTTTTTGCTGGACTGACTCTCTCTCTCTCTCTCTCTCTCTCTCTCTCTCTCTCTCTACCCCCCCCCCCTTACACACACACACACACACACACACACACACACACACACACACACACACACACTTTATACCAACAGTGCAAATAATTTAGTAGATTAAATCCATTTGCCACTATTACTGAGGAATGATTCCCAATACTTTGTCAACAATCTCATTTCTCGCTCATTAACATATCCTCACATTTATATGGAAACTAAGTGACCAATCTCGTCCTCACAGCTTCTCTGTCCACATTATCATGCTCACCCCAATACAAGTCTGGTGGTTCTTACTCCACAGTTTTCTTTCCAGACTAATGTGTGAACTGAATTGGTCGAAATCATTTCAGAGTTTGGTTGGTTGGTTTAAAAGAGAGGGAGAAGGGACCAAACTGCACGGTCATCGGTCCCTTGTTCCCGGTAAAATAATTTAACAAGAGAAAGATGATAAAGATGTTCAGGGCAATAACAGGAGAAAGGAATAACAACCTACACTACTATAGACAAAACAGGAAAAGAAAACAACAGACAGAGAGAAGCAAGAAACAGGTAGGAGGAGTAAAAACAAGAGAGCAGATGACCGTGGCTTGCCAATCACGAGAATAAAAAGGAAAAGCCAGCCACAATGTGACACATTAAGACATCCACCCCAAAAGCATTAGAGAGGAGAACATAACAGGAGAAAGGACATGCACTAAAACTTATACAGAATGATAAAACCCACCATCACATATAAAATGTAAAACTAAATTAGCCGAGGCATTGTCGGCTGAAATTAATGGCAACGAGTGCAGTGATGGTGGGTGTCGCAGGGCAGCCAAAGGACAGCTCACCAAGATTTGGGCCACTGTCAGCCGGGCGCCACACCAACACCGAGGTGGGTCATCACGATACAGGAGGTAGCTTTGTGTCACCCAATGCAGAGCCAACAGAGAACCACAGAGTCCCTGCGAGAGGCCCGCATGGAGGACTGCCACACATTCGTATTCTCCCTAATGGCATGCAGTTTGTTGTGCATGCCGAGGTTATGCCATTTCGTCTCCCAAAGCTGCAAAACCTTGCGGCGTAGTACTGAACACAGGTCAACTGCATAAAAGCCAATCTCCATAAGCGGTTTCCACATAGACTGTTTGGCCAGCCTGTCAGCAAGTTCGTTGCCTGCGATTCCGACGTGACCTGGAGTCCACACAAACCCCACTGAACGACTGGACTGTTCCAGGCATAGATGGACTCCTGGATGGCCGTTACCAAAGGATGACAAGGGTAGCACTGGTCGATAGCTTGTAGGCTGCTCAAGGAGTCAGTACACAGAAAAAAATGACTCCCCAGGGCAAGAATGGATGTGCTCAAGAGCACGAAATATAGCAACCAGCCCAGCTGTGAAAACACTGCAGCCATCGTGAAAGGAATGCTGTTCAATATGTCCTCCATGCACATATGCAAAGCTGACGTGAAGCATCAGCCATCAAGCCGTCTGCGTAAACCGCTCCGCGGAGAGCAACGGGGTTAACTGAGTTCTTAGGGCCATGTGAAAGGTTGAGGTGAAGTCACGGCCTAGGCATACACCATGGAGGTGTACATGAGTTGACCTCAAGTACAGGTGGTAAAGGCAAGGACTCCAGTTCAGAAAGAAAGGATCAGACACGAACTGCAATTGGAAGTCCTGAACTGGGCTGCCGATGCGGGAAATGAACCACCATGGGTGGGAAAAGGAGACAGTGATTCGGATGCACAGGAGAACTACGAATGTGTGCAACGTAACTGGCCAGCAGTTGTGCATGCCTAACCTGCAATGGAGGGTCTCTGCAGACTCATCCTACAAGATCCTGTCGCTAGGCGAATGCCACAGTGGTGCACTGGGTCGAGTAAATGCAACGACTCCCATAGTCAAGGTGGGACTGAACAAGGGCTCTGTAAAGCTGCAGCAGCGTAGAGTGATCTGCACCCCAGTTGGTGTTGTTCAGGCAGTGGACAGCATTGAGGTGCTGCCAGCACTTCCGCTTAAGCTGACGAAGGTGAGGAAGCCAAGTCAATCAGGCATCGAAAACCAGTCCTACGAATCGATATGTCGACATTACAGTGAGTGCATTGTCATTAAGGTAAAGTTCTGGTTCTGGGTGAATGGTACGACACCGACAGAAATGCATATCACACGACTTTGCAGCCAAAAACTGGAAACTGTGGGCTAGAGCCCATGACTGCACCTTGTGGATGGCTCCCTGTAGGCACCACTCAGCAACACCAGTTCTGGTGGAGCAGTACGAACTGCAGAAGTCTTCTGCATAGAGAGACAGTGAGATGGATGGCTCTACAGCTGCTGCTATACCATTAATGGCCACTAAAAATAGAGAGATACTTAATACAGAGCCCTGCAGGACCCCATTCTCCTGGATTGGGAGGGGGGGGGGGGGGGGGGGACGACGACTATGGGAGGCACCAACTTGGACACGGAAAGTATGAAGAGACAGGAAATTTTGGATAAAAAAAAATCGGGAGCGGGCCTCTGAGACCCCACTCGTATAATGTGGCAAGGATATGATGTCGCCAGGTAGTGTTGTACGCGTTTCGTAAATCAAAAAAGACAGCAACCACGTGTTGGCGTCTGGAAAAGGCTGTTCGGATGGCAGACTCTAGGGACACAAGATTATCAGACTTAGAGCGACCCTGCTGGAAGCCGCCCTGACATGAAGCCAGTAGGCTACATGACTCCAGGAACCGACCCAACTGCCGACACACCATACGTTCCAGCAGCTTACAAAGAATGTTGGTGAGGCTGATGGGTCGATAGCTATCTACATGAAGTGGGTTTTTACTGGGTTTGAGAACTGGAATGATGGTGCTCCCCCGTCATTGTGATGGAAAGACGTCATCGCATCAGATCCGGTTGAAGCTCACGAGGAGATGTCGCTTGTAGTCACATGAGACATGTTTAATCATCTGACTGTGGATCCGATCTGGCCCAGGAGCTGTGTCAGGGCAATGTGCAAGGGCACTGAGGAGCTCGCATTCTGGAAATGGGGCGTTATAGGATTCACTGTAGTGTCTAGTGAATGAGAGGACTTTCCCTTCCAGCTACCGTTTGAGACTGCAAAAGGCTGGGGGGTAATTCTTCGATGCAGAGGCTCAAGCATAATGCTCAGCAAACAGCTCGGCAATCACGTTTACGTCAGTAGATAACACGGCCTTTATGTTAACACTGGGAACACCTGTTGGGGTATGGTACCCAAAAAGACGTCTGATCTTTGTCAATACTTGGGAAGGTGACATATGGCATCCGATGGTCGAGACGTCTCTCTCACAACACTCCTGCTTCCATCATTTGATAAGTTGGCGAATGCTGGTATGAAGCAGTTTAAAGGCAATGATGTGCTCCAGAAAAGGGTGCCGCTTAGGCCACTGTAGAGCTTGCCAACACTCCTTAATTGCTTCAGCGACTGCCAGCGACCACCAAGGGACTGCCATTCGCTGGAGACACCCTAAAGAGCAAGGGATTGTGTTTTCTGCCACAGAAACGATTTCTCTAGTCACCTGCTCAACAACACTTCGGTTACCACGTGGGGGAGATTCAACAGTGACAGCAGAGGTGAAAGTTTCCCAGTCCGCCTTGTTTAAAGCCCACCTGGGCATGCATCCATGGGCCTGACACTGGGGCAGTGACAGGAACACGGGGAAGTGGTCACTACCACACAGGTCATCATGTACTCTCCAGTGGATAGATGGGAGTAGTCCTGGGCTGCAACGGATAAATCAATGGCCGACTAAATACCATGAGCCACACTGAAATGTGTAGCGGCCCCAGTATTTAAGAGGCACAGGTCGAACTGAGACAGTAAAGTTTCGACATCTCTGCCTCTGCCAGTAAGCAAGGTGCCACCCCACAAAGGATTATGGACATTAAAATCTCCCAAAAGTAGGAAAGGTTTAGGGAGTTGATCAATCAGTGCAGCCAATGCATTCAGGGGTACTGCACAATCTGAAGGAAGATATATGTTGCAGACAGTTATTTCCTGCATCTTCCTTATCCTGACAGCCACAGCTTCAAGAGAGGTTTGAAGGGGCATAGGTGCACTGCATATTGAGTTCAGGACAGACAAAAACTTCATCTGAGACTATTATAGCTGCTACAGTTCCTGTAGTATCCTTTATAGCCATGGAGGGCAGGTGTCCACATTGCCAGTAACCAGGTTTCCTGGAGGGCAATGCAGAAAGCAGGTGTAAGGCTTAACAGTCGTTTTAGCTCAGCCAGGCAGTGGGAAAAACCGCCATAATTCCATTGGAGGATGAAGTCACTGTAAGACTGGGAGGGCATGGAACATACGATGAGGCAGGTTACACCTCACAGTCACCTGCTGCCACTGACTTATTGCCTGAGCAGGCTATATTCAATGGGTATGAGGGTCCGGCGAGATCTAGGTCCTCAGTGGACACCAGAATCTCCACCTTATCCTCAGACGCAGAGCTTGTAGGTAGCGGTGGTGTGGGTGCCACCACAATTCCCTTGGTCTTGGGGATCTTTTTGGATTTCTCTTGTTGCTCCATGGGTTTACCTGGCTGGGACGTCTTCACTTCTCTAGGACTGAGGACGAGCATGAAGCCCTACAACCAGCTGCTTTTGGGCTCTTCAGCCACTGGCGAGTGTCTTCTTTCCCACTAGCAGAAACCTGGGAAGGGAGTGGCCCAAGGGACCCCTTCCTAGCGAGCAGAGCTATAGAAGACTTATTTATGCTTCTCCGGCTCAGAAGTGGGGACTGTTATCCCTGATGGTTGGGAGGGGGGGGGGGGGTTGCTCCAGAAGTAGGTGGTGCGGGAGCAACAGGGAGGGAGGGAACTGACCTCCCTCCCCCTCCCTCATCAAGGGAGCAGGTGTAGTCTTCTGGTTCTGAGAGGCGAAAGGAATGCGAGGAGCTGATGGGGCGACAACTGTTCTCGTATCGGCGGTGTAAGAGGTGGTCATAGCCACAGGATGTAGGCGCTCAAATTTCCTCTTAGCCTCAGTGTAGGTCAGTCAGTCCAGGGTCTCATATTCCACGATTTTCCTCTCTTCTGTAAAATCCTGCAGTCTGGCGAGTAAGGTGAATGATGCTCTCTGCAGTTGACACAGATGGGAGATGGGGCACATGGAGTATTGGGATGTGATGGACGTCCACAATCTCGACATGTGACACTGGAAGTACAGCGGGAAGACATGGGGCACATGGAGTATTGGGATGTGATGGACGTCCACAATCTCGACATGTGACACTGGAAGTACAGCGGGAAGACATATGGCCAAACTTCTAGCACTTATTGGGCCTGATGGTAACAGGAACATCCCCCACTGCATCGGGGGAGCGATATGTGGCTTGACGTCACAGCGGTAGACCATCACCTTAACCTTCTCGGGCAATGTCACCCTTGAAGGTCAAGATGAAGGCACCGGTGGCAACCTGATTATCCCTCAGACCCCGATGGATGCACCACACGAAATGAACACCTTGCTGCTTTAAATCGGCATGCAGCTCGTGGTCAGACTGCAAAAGAAGGTCCTTGTGGAATATAATACCCTGGACCATATTTAAGATTCCCATCAACTCTCGTACGTACGAGGTACATGGGTGAATAAGCTTCACTGCCATCCTTAGCCTGGCATTACTCCCATGGTGTGGCCAGGGAGGGGAACGATTTGGGGTCATATTTCTTAGCACTGAAGCTAGACTTTGCCCGCTTAGAGACTGCTGGCGGCGGACCACCACCAAGAGATGACGTACTACACTTCATGGCGTGTCATCCGCCCTGATGCCACCCACTCCGACCAACCCACGGTGCCACCCAACCTCAGCAAGGGTCACATGGCAGGATGGCCATTGCCGGGAGCCCCGATGCCCCAGAGAGATGGTCATCTACTCCATGGCATACGTGGGGAGTTAACAGCACATGCATCAGCAGAGCGATGCCTGTGTTACCAGGGGGCTACAACCAACAAGGCACATGGTGGCCCCACCACAATGGACTGGCTATCGTGCTGGATATGAGGTGCTAAGAAGTCAGTGGTCATCGTCGGCGCAGAAAGCAACAGTGCATGGTGGAAAACACACCCAGGAAGGTGTACTCACCCAAGAGATGGAGAATGAGCGGGACTGCAATGCAACGACGAGAAAGCGGGCTCAGGATCTCAATACACAGTGGACACAATGCACCATATAAGGCACCCTTCCGCAATTGGCTCTACCTTCGGGAAACTTTTGAAGAATGGAGGTCAACCCCTACAGGGGACCATCACACAAAGGCTGAAATGTGAGACACTCCTTTTAGTCACCTCTTACAGGCAGGAATACCTCGGGCCTATTCTAATCCCCGGACCTGCAGGGGAGTTTAGGATAAGATTTTACCCATGGCGTTTTCTGTGTACACACATGTCAAATACATTTCAATGTATTTTACACAGTTCACATGTATGATTACACATATTTAACCTTTCTATCTCTGTTTCTCTTTCACATTGCTCAATATTTATGAGAACCTATCTCTTGACTATGTGGTGTACAATGACATAATTTTGTAGGTAGCCTACAACCAGTGGTATATGTGCCTACTATCTGCAAAATGCTTTGGGAACAGAGTTAGCAGTAAAGAAGTAATAAATCATCATGCTTCATGTGTCAATTTTAGTGCATGAACAGCAGAAATGCAGTAAGCAATAACCTTTTTCCCTTTTACCATTTTGTGGGGTTGCCAGTGAGCAGAAGTTTTGTAAAGGTTTGAAATTACGTATAAAGTTTGCTGCAAGTCAGTAGGTGCTCTCACTCTCATACACTGGATAAATTAAGTACGGGTATTCACGTATTGTGGGCTACACTGCTTTTCCACCCCCACCCCTTTCATAGGTAAGTGGTTCTTAATCCCCCAGCATTGATTTCCAGGCAGCACGTGTTATGTGTATGACATTTTGTTGGAATTGGTCCTGTAGTTCAGGAGAAGATGTGGACCATATGTACATCAATATTCATAATATGTATGGATAATGTCATTGCGAATGAAAGGAGGGAAGTATGGTGAAGGAAATCAGCCATGCTCTTTAAAAGGAACCATTCCAGCATTTGCCTGGAGTGATTTAGTGAAATCTCGGAGAATATAAATCAGGCTGGTTGGATATGGACAGTAGTCCTCCCAAATGCACTTCTAGTGTGCTAACCACTGTGCCCCCCACTCAGTCACTGTGAATGTTTTAATGACATCTACAGAAATGACATTTGACGTGGAGGTCAAACACACAGTGTGGCACTTGATGAAACATCTGCAAAGGAACAATCCTCCTACAGGGGGGGGGGGGGCCAAAAAAAAAAAAAATAAAAAAATAAAAAATAAAAAAAAAATTAGGATTGGACAAGGATATGTATGGAGAGTACAGTGCAATTCAACCCCCTACTCCACTTTAATATTATTTACAAATATGAATAGCAGCCTCAATAATATTACTCAACTAGCAGACTCTGGAATAAGCAAATAATTGTTTCCAACTGTCATCAAAATAACACCAAATTGATATTTTTGCTATGCTAACAAGTTTGCTCCCAAATCAACCACCAATTAGATTCCTACAACAATATGTGTTGAATGGTTAAAATTGTTTTAGAAAATATATAATGCTGAGTATATATAACACAAAACAATTTAGACAACAGTTTTCACACAACCATAACATCAGCCTGCTTTTTGCAGATAAGACCTGCATCAATTTTTGTTTACTATTTTGTATCTCCTGAATCACGAACACTATTGATCAAACTGCAACATTTTTCCAATTACGTCGGCTAGTGAATTTCAGAATTTTTGGGAGTTCAACCTTAAAGAAATTCTTTCAATACAACTTACAGGCTTCTCCTCAACATTCTCACATAGAGAAAATGTGTTAGATAAATACAGGATCAAGTGTTCATATTTATAAATGCTTCTGTAAATTTACAAGTGTTCATTTGTTACACACTTCATGTCAATGACTGAATCTCAATACACAATAAGAAGTGTATGGCTGAGGGCACTGACTAGTTCTACACTGTGATATTTCATCCTGTTCCAGTCATGTGAGACGTGGAGAATGACTTTTTATATGCATCTGTGCAAACATATTAATCTGATGTTACTGTCACAAGCTCAGCAGAAGACACGCAAAAGGCTGAGAAATCCATTCTCATTCTCTCTCTCTCTCTCTCTCTCTGATCTCTAAATACTTCTTGACCTGGCATAAGTATGTTTTCATGAAATATTAGCCAACATGTTATTTCTGAACTTGCAGCACTTTGCTTACATTTTTCTCTTCATAGGACAACCACAACTGGTACGTATATTATTAATGACTGATAACATCCACCACAATTTTTATTTATTTATTTTCCAATGAAAGGAAAGCACGACCAGGTTTCAGACAACAGTCCAACCTTCGCGAGAATGGAATATACATACAATTAAACTAACGAGGTTAATACAGTGATACTCTGGCACACAAAATGTAAGTTAAGTATGAAATGGATTTTCTAAGCACCTAGAAATGGAACTGTTATCCTGAAATCTGGTTGTGCTTTCCTGTTATTGGAAAATACTACTGCAGCAGATGTTATCAATCACGAACTTCTCTTACAGTTTTCTGCCACCCAAATAATCTTGTGATTACATTACATTAATACTTGTTCCATAGCTCACGAGTAGAACATTTCGTAATGATGTGGAATGTGTCACATAAGGTTTCTTTATGCAAATTTATTTTCTTAGTTACAATTACTGCTTCATATCTAAAAATTTCTCTACTGAGTAGAAGGAGTTGTCACTCAGAAATTCTTTTAATTTGTTTTTAAATGTTGGTTGGCTATCTGTCAGACATTTAATGTTATTCGATAAATGAGAAAGACTTTTGTCGCAACAAAATTCACTCCTTTCTGTGCCAAAGTCAAATTTAACCCAGAATAGTGAAGATCATCCTTTCTTCTAGTGTTGTAGTTAAGCATTTAGCTATTATTTTTGAATTGGAAAGGGGGTTGTTAATAACAAATTTCATAAGTGAATATATGTACTGTGAAGGTACTGTGAATATCCCTAGTTTCTTAAATAAATGTCTGCAAGGTGATCTTGGGTGGGTTCCAGCTATTATTCTGATTACGCATTTTTGTGCAATGAGTACTTTTTCTCTCTATGATGAATTACCCCAAAATATGATGCGATAAGAATGTAGCGAATGAACTTAAGCATAACAGGCTAAATTACTGATACATTTATCACCAAAACTTGCAATAACCCTAATAGCATAAGGAGCTGAACTCTAAACATTTCAGCAGATCAGTGTGTTTCTCCCAAATCAGTTTCTCATAAATGTACACACCCAGAAATTTTGAATATTCTCCTTAGCAATAGGCTTCTGTTCAAAGTCAAAATTTATCAATGGTGTTATGAAATTTACTGTACAGCCCTGTCTATACTGTGTCTTCTCAAAATTTAGTGCAAATCCTTTTGCAGAGAAAAACTTCGTTCCTGAAAGACACCACTTATAAATTTCCTCGCCCAATTTTTGTTTGTTGGGTGTTGTAAGAGAACTAGCTCTGCATCTTCATGAATATAGATGGCAAGTCATTAACATATATTAAGAACAGTAAGGGACCCAAGACGACACTGTGGGACACCATTCTTAATTCCTCTCCAGTTAGAGAACTCCGCTGAATTTTGCAGACTATCTGTACCATTAATTTCGACCTTCTGCATTCTTACTGACTTAAACCCTTTGAGCACTATTCCACTCACATCACAACACTTAAGGTTATCTAGGACAATGTAATGTTCCACACAGTCAAAAGCCTTCGAGAGATCACAAAAAATCTCAACGGATAATGTTTGGTTATCCAGAGCATTTAATATTTGATCAGTGAAAGCATATAAAGCATCTTCTGTTCAAAAGCCTTTCTGAAAACCAAACTGACATTTTATTAGTACTTCCTTTTTACAAATATGTGAAGCTACTCTTGCACACATTACTTTTTCAAGAATGTTGGATAAAACTTCCATAAGCAAGATTGGGCAGTAGTAGTTAGTACATCAGACCCATAACACTTTTTTGCAATGGTTTAACAATAGCGTATTTCGGCCTATCCAGAAAAATGTCGTTTCAGTGAGCTATTAAATATGTGACTCATAATCCCACTGATCTATTGGAAACAAGCTTTTGGTGATCTGTTGGAAATGCCAACTCCATGCAAGCTTTTGGTTTTGAGTGAATTTATTACTTTCCTAATTTCGGTAGGAGAGGTGGGTTTAATTTCAATTTTATCGACTTGCATAGGTTTTACCTCTTCCTTGCATTTTCTAATAAACAACTGGATCCTGTTTTCTTTACAACACTTAATAAATGACTATTAAAAATATTTTCTACTTTTGACTATTTGTTAAATTTTTCATTGAGTTTGACAGAAATTTTAACAATATCCAAATCATTTTAATTTTATTATCAGAGGTGCTGATTTCAGACATAATGCACATACACTATGCGATCAAAAGTGATTCGGACACTTCCAAAAATACATTTTTCATATTAGGTGCATTGTGCTGCCACCTACTGCCAGGTACTCCACATCAGTGACCTCAGTAGGCAGACATTGTGAGAGAGCAGAATGGGGCACTCGGTGAAACTCACAGACTTCGAACGTGATCAGGTGATTGGACGTCACTTGTGTCATATGTCTGTATGCGTGATTTCCACGCTCCTAAACATCCCTAGGTCCACTGTTTCCGATGTGATAGTGAAGTGCAAATGGACACGTGCAGCACGAAAGCATACAGGCCGACCTCATCTGTTGACTGATAGAGACCACCGACACTTGAAGAGGGTCATAATTTGTAATAGGCAGACATCCATCCAGACCATCACAGAGGAATTCCAAACTGCATAGGATCCACTGCAAGTACTATGACAGTCAGGCGGGAGGTGAGAAAACTTTGATTTAATGGTCGAGCGGCTGCTCATAAGCCCCACATCCTGTCGGTATATGCCATATGATGCCCCACTTTGTGTAAGGCGCATAAACATTGGAAAAACATTGTGCGGAATGACAAATCATGGTACACAATGCGCCGATGGCAAATGCCTGGTGAACGTAATCTGCCAGCATGTGTAGTGCCAACAGTAAAATTCAAAGTAGGTGGAGGTGTTACGGTGTCGTCGTGTTTTTCAAAAAATGGTTCAAATGGCTCTAAGCACTATGGGACTTAGCATCTGAGGTCAGCAGTCCCCTAGATTTAGAACTACTTAAACCTAACTAACCTAAGGACATCACACACCTCCATGCCCGAGGCAGGATTCGAACCCGCGACCATTGCAGCAGCGCGGTTCCGGACTGAAGCGCCTAGAACCGCTGAACCACAATGGCCGACTGTGTTTTTCATGGAGGGGGATTGCATCCCTTGTCGTTTTGCATGGCATTATCACAGCACAGGCCTACACTGATGTTTTAAGCACCTTCTAGCTTCCCAATGTTGAAGAGCAATTCGAGAATGGCAATTGCATCTTTCAACACGACCAAGCACCCTTTCATAATGCATGGCCTTTAATGGACTGACCTTCACAGAGTCCTGACCTGAATCCTATAGAACACCTCTGGGATGATTTGGAATGCCGACTTCATGCCAGGCCTCACTGACCGACATCGATACCTCTCCTCAGTGCAGCACTCCCCGAAGAACGGGCTGCCATTCCCCAAGAAAGCTTCCAGCACCTGATTGAACGTGTGCCTGCGAGTGTGGAAGCTATCGTCGAGACTATGAATGGGCCAAAACCATACTGAATTCCAGCATTACCAATGAAGGGCACCACGAACTTTCAAGTCATTTCAGCCAGGTGTCCGGATACTTTTGATCACATAGTGTACTTCTGGACTTTTTAATAACTCCTCTTAATGTAGTACAGTAGTCCTTATAATATTTGAATGTTTCTGGACCATTCTCTTCCTAACAGTAAAATAAATTTCCCTTTCTGTTTACAAGATATTTTTATCTCTTTAATACAACACAGCTTTTTAGTGGTTTCTTACAATTATGTTTCACTGCTTTCTTAGAGAAACAGTTTTCAAATGTACTCGCAAAGGTATCATGAAATTTATTAAATTTTGAATTACGATCAGGTTCCTTGTACACCTCATCCCAGGCTAATTGTTGCAAGCTTTCCCTAAAATTTGCAATTGTTAAATCGTTAACTGAATGCACTATTCTACAGGACTGCTTTACATTACTGTATGTCATATACCGTTTAACTAGCTGTGCATTATGACCAGGACCACTCTTAATGGGAAATGTAGTCATTTAATTAAATTTATCGTGGTCTATTAGAACTATATCAGTGTGCTGCTTTCCTGTACTACCCGAGCTGCAACACTAATGTCAAATTGAAAGAATGAAGTAGTACTTCAAGGGCATTCTTTCTATCAGACTCTTTCAGAAAACCTACATTGATATCCACCACACTTTATTGTCCTTTCTTGCACATGTTTGAGGTCATCTGATAGTCCAGCCTTATAGTTTAAGTCCATGAATCATACTCACAACAACTAAATATTGTGTAGAATGCGTCAATAGGTTTACAAAGAAGATCCCTTCTCCACAAAAATGTGGCTGGACGTTTATATAACTTGAGTATAGATGGTGGTGGTCAAATTTTTTTTTATAGCTAGTTCCTGTGCATGAGTAAGTGTAAACTGTGGATAGTGTAGAAACTTTAAGCTCCTAGTGTTGTATTTCTGAATGCTATTATTTTCAAACTGTGCCCAATTCTTCACAACAAACTTTGTATGAGGGTAAATGTGCTGCGAGGTTGTGGTTAATGTGCAATTCTTTACAAAATATTCCCTACATTAAGTTGGAGGACAAACATCAGACAGTCTTACAGCATGTTTGTGTGTCATGAATACTGTGCAGAAATTACTCCATATGACATAAATGGAAGTACTCAAAGAAACCTAATTCTTTAATGCTTTCATCACCAAAAACAGCAACTACATGTTGCTCAAAATGAAACTAGTGTTTTAGCTGTTCTATAACATGTTATTTCCAATTCAAATTATGATTAACATGCATATCCCGCAATTTCCTTTCCCCCGTGCTGTACTACAATAAATGTACAAAACTGAATGAACTATATTAGCTAAGCAAGTTACATACAATTTTCTGAGAACCACTCAATAGTAGCCTACTTTTGAATGTTGATTTACATATTTGTAGAAGCACTAATTGCACTGTACCAGTATCCAAGCTATTCATCTAAGTCTGCTGTTTCCTTTACTGACAACACAGCCTATGTGATGTTCCATTTCATGTAGTTAAATGTGTAGCAAGATTTGTCCACAGGTTTTGTCTCTACAGTCATATGCAAGAAGTGCACTACACATTGTCATTGAGTCACATTCTTATACTACTGATCATTCACAAAAGAAGTAGACAGACCAATATTTTTGACTGCAAGGTATAACATTTCATACAATATATCTCACACACACATTTGGATTGTATTAAACAGACGAATACTATGATGGTAAAATGAGCCTCATAAAAATACTTTAATTTCTGAAATTAAACATACCAAATTTTTTACTCTTCCAGAAATTGTAAACATTTCTTCTGACTTTCCCTAATACTCTATTGTGTTAAATATTTTGTACAAAATACTACACAGTTTGATGATGGCTCAAGTCACGTGCAAATTCCATCAGTATAGATTATTTGAGTTAAATGTGAGGCACTACAATGTGGGCAAATTATTTCTGTACAGGAATGACTCTTATCTTAGAGATAGTTCACACACCTTCTGATAAATTTTTAGTAAGAACTGTCAGGTAATTATGTTATTTGTATCAATGACTTTCCAGACAGTATAAGACAGGGAGGAAAAGTACTTTTTTCTGATAACAGCAAAATCACAGATGTTGATAACACACTTATTAGAGAAAGCAAATGAAACCCTGAAGGATGTTTACAATTAAGCAGTATGCAACATATTAACACAGAACATAAAGAAAAACAGTATGCATTTCAGCATAAACAAGGAAAACAATTCTTGTTCATTAAGCATAAATAAATCTATAGACTTACAGTGTTTTTAGTGATGAATACTGACTGTCAGTTAACATGGCATGAACACACACAGATTCGGGCAAAAAAAAGCTGCCATCAATATGTTTCACTACTGGGGTTTTGTCAGTTTATAACAACCAACATCTTGTAGTCACATACTATGTACATTCAATTCTTAAATATGAATTTCTTTTCTGGGAATCAAAGGAGAAAAACAGTTTTTAAACTGCAGAAAAGAGCCACAAGAATAACAACCGGCGGTGGTTATCATGCTCGGTGTAAAGAGCTACTTAAACAACACTGGGCATCCTCACTGCTCCAAGTGATTACATCTAGCAATCTGTGGTGCATATATGGGAAAACATGAAGCACAGCTGAATGCTTGCACATCTAGAGCCAGTTTTGCAAACTGCAGTTAGTACGAGACACACCGCAGCATCTTCATGGTCCAGAAACCAGCAATGGGTGTTTTATTGAGTGTTCAGTAATAAAGAGCAAATCTCTGCTTTATATTATAAGTTATCTGAAGCAAATTGTGTGTAAACCAAAGAACACAGTACAAAAGAGTGACCAAATCAGGTGGTGCAGCTATTAAGACACTGACCTCATATTTGGGAGGATGGATTTTGTTTTGTCTGGCCATCCTGATTTAGGTTTTCCCAGATCACCTCAGGCACACACCAGGATGGTTCCTTCAAGGTAACAGCCCACCATCTGTCCTATCATCTCATAAAGCGCACTTACATATTCTATGTATTTTGAACTATTGATTTTCCATTGCATTACCTTGACAATTCCTATATCATTGAGAGAGAACCCTCTGATGAAAAAATAAATAAAAACGTTTGTGCATCTCAAATATTTCAGTCACCTGCCTAATTCGCAGCTTATGTATTGCACATCTGTCCTCGACATAAAAATAAATAAAATAAAAATTTATGCAAAGCTGCAAAAATAATATGGCTGATGCATGGGGAAAAAAAAATCTTACAGAGACTAACGAGCCATTCCCCAAGGGGAAGTGAATCTTGTAAAATTTTAAAAGTGCATGCTCTAAATATGTCAATTAAGAAATTCAAATTCCAGAACTATTTTCACGAGAGTCACTGTTCATTAACATTAAACTGTCATCACACAAGGTCCATGGCATTACAGCCATCTCAGTTGAATGTTATCAAAGGCATAAGGCATTACAGTAACAATGACATCTACAGACAAAATTTTCCATCACTTGACAATAATTCAAATGGTTACACTGTTCATCTAACAGTTACAACTACTGAATGACATATGTTATACCTTTTAAAGACAAGCTAATGATCATATTCTAACGGAAAATGAAGTTCGTGGAAGAATCATCACTAACAGTGAATTTCACCAAATTGATCCTGCTTAAATAGCAAAATATTTTACACCCAGAACAAATATTCCAACACTCAACATTCTTATACAACAAAAAGGAAAATAATAAGACCCCCCCCCCCTATCTCTCTGCTCTGCTCAATTGCTGCAGAGTCACACAGTGTACATTTATCATAAGCAAGTCTCCTAACTCCTGTGATATTTACTATATGCATCGTGCAACACACCTGTCCGAAGTTGAAGTTCAATTGTAAATATTAGTGAAAATTCCAAACATAGTAGCCATTTCTGTATTTTCTATTATTAAAAATAAATTTACAAACTCTTCATTAAATTTTCAATATACCACATTAGAATACTATCACCGTATCGCAAATTTTACAAGTGTAAAGTCTTTGTGCAGGAAGGGCTTGGCGAAGTATAGTCATTTGAAAACAAGATTCAACAAATTATGTTGACATTTCACTTCGCATATATCACTTAGTGCTTCGTTACAGTAGTTGGTAGTATATAATGACAATGCAAACGCATTAAAGTCTTCAAAAGGGGTCAGTAAGCAAGTAATCACCTGTAACATTCACTGTTATTTCGAGTAAGATATCACATAGGTGTATTAGTCTTGTATTTAAAATACACATAACGACAGTCAGAGTCACCTTAATGATTTACCGATACTGTAACCAGAAACGGGGTTGACATTTAAAAACAGTAAAATTCGATGTCACAGTGTGGCTGGCTACAAAATTTCCGTAACATTTCGTATTAACGTAAGACATTTTTCGAATTGTTAGGTACTTCAACTTTTGTTTAACAATTAATGTCGTTTTATCAATGATTGATCCTACACGCCCACTTCACTTCGGCATTAGCTGCTTCAAGCTTCACTATTTAAGTCGAAATATACAATGCCTGTAATGCTACGGTATCAGACTTCACAACAGTGCAATATATCTGCTACGATTAATTAATTTATCAATTCTGTCTTACTTACTTTGTCCAACCACGGCTTTCAGCGCCATTTTGCTACACTCAATCGAAACGTCAAACGCCCCTTCCCGTACCTACAGCAGGGCTGGCTCCAGTTTTAACAATGAAATGTTGGCAACGCGCCAGCAAAGATAATATTCAAAGAGAGCACAATACTATTTAACATCACTGACAGAAGCAAGGAACCTCATCTTAGCTTTCATTTTACTTTAGTGAGTGGCAAGTTTCGTGACATTCAGCCAGAGCTAATTGACTACGAAGCGATTCACTATGACCATAGTCAACCGAAGGCTGACGAAACAAAAACCAAAACAAAATAATCGTCGTGGTATAAGCCTATGGATACTGCATTTTAGCAGCACGATGCATTTTAGGACACTCCTCAGAGACATTCAGTGGACTGATGTTTAGAGTGCTCATGGCATGAATGAAAAATATAACATTTTTGCTAATAAAGTGCTTACCGTATTCGAACACTGCTTTCCCCCAAAACTTACCAAGGTTAGAGCAAAGTCTACAAAGAAGCCATGGATTACTCGAGGAATAGGGGTATCTTGTAAAACAAAAAGAAAACTGTATCTGTCAATCCGAAACATTTCCAATGTTGATGCTATAACACATTATAAGAAATACTGCAAAATATTAAATACTGTAATACGGATGTCAAAGCAAATATATTACAAGGAAAAGATAGTCATATCAGATAACAAAATAAAGACAATATGGGATATAGTGAAGGAGGAGACCGATAGAACCAGACATGAAGAGGAACAAATAGCATTAAGAGTAAATGATACATTGGTGACAGATGTGTATAGTGTTGCAGATCTTTTTAACAGACATTTTATAACTGTTACTGAAAAGATGGGGTTGTCAGGTTCGGTAGATGCTGCTATGGATTACCTTAGACCAGACATTTCAAGTAACTTCCATAATATGAATTTGACCCTCACTACCCCAACAGAAATAAAGTCCATCATAAAATCTTTAAAATCAAAAACATCTAGTGGGTATGATGAAATATCAACTATGTTAATTAAAAAATGTGATTCTGAGCTAAGTAACATATTAAGCTATCTGTGTAACCAGTCGTTTATCAGTGGAATATTTCCTGAATGGCTGAAATATGCTGAAGTTAAGCCACTGTTTAAGAAGGGAGATAAAGAAATAGCATCAAATTTCCGTCCAATTTCACTGTTGCCAGCATTCTCAAAAATTTTCGAAAAAGTAATGTACAGTCGTCTTTATAACCATCTTATCTCAAATAACATACTGTCAAAGTCACAGTTTGGATTTCTAAAAGGTTCTGATATTGAGAAGGCTATCTACACTTACAGTGAAAATGTACTTAATTCAATAGACAAGAAATTGCAGGCAACTGGTATATTTTGTGATCTGTCAAAGGCATTTGACTGTGTAAATCACAATATCCTCTTAAGTAAACTAGAATATTATAGTGTAACAGGAAATGCTGCAAAATGGTTCAAATCTTATGTCTCTGGCAGGAAACAAAGGGTGTTATTAGGAAAGAGACATGTATCAAGCTATCAGCCATCATCCAACTGGGAACTAATTACATGTGGGGTCCCACAAGGTTCCATTTTGGGGCCCTTACTTTTTCTTGTGTATATCAATGACCTTTCATCAGTAACATTACCAGATGCCAAGTTTGTTTTGTTTGCTGATGATACGAACATTGCAATAAATAGCAAATCAAGTGTAGTCTTAGAAAGATCAACCAATAAAATATTTGTGGACATTAATCACTGGTTCCTAGCCAATTATTTGTCACTAAACTTTGAAAAAACACACTACATGCAGTTCAGAACTTGTAAGGGGTGTCCCAAGAGTATATGTGTAACATACGATGACAAGAAGATAGAAGAAGTGGACAGTGTCAAATTCTTGGGATTACAACTTGATAATAAATTCAACTGGGAGGAGCACACCACAGAACTGCTGAAGCGTCTTAACAAATCTCTGTTTGCAATGCGAATTTTGTCAGACATAGGGGATATAAAAATGAAAAAGCTGGCATACTATGCTTACTTTCATTCCATAATGTCATATGGAATTATTTTTTGGGGTAATTCATCAAGCCAAGCTAAAGTTTTCCGGGCACAAAAATGTGCAGTAAGAATTATATGTGGTGTGAACTCAAGAAAATCCTGCAGAAGCCTGTTTAGGGAACTAGGGATACTAAGATTAGATTAGATTAGATTAGATTAGATTAGATTAATCCTAGTTCCATGGATCATGAATACGATATTTCGTAATGATGTGGAACAAGTCGAATTTTCCAATACATGATATAATTAGGTTAATTTAACAACATACTTAAGTTAATATAACAACTTTATTCTTTTGTGTGTTTTTTATTTTTCTTTATTTTTTATTTTTATTTTTTTTATTATTATTTTTATTATTTTTTTTTATTTTTTAATATTTCTTTCTTAATTTATATCTAAAAATTCCTCTATGGAGTAGAAGGAGTTGTCATTCAGAAATTCTTTTAATTTCTTCTTAAATACTTGTTGGTTACCTGTCAGACTTTTGATACTATTTGGTAAGTGACCAAAGACTTTAGTGCCAGTATAATTCACCCCTTTCTGTGCCAAAGTTAGATTTAACTACAGCTTCCCAATATATTTATTCCTTAATGAAATTTGTCATTAAAAATATATCACTTTTTCAAACCAACAGCTCAATTCATGGAATCAATACTAGAAATAAGAATAATCTTCACAACGATTTAAAGTCACTTAGTCTTGTACAAAAAGGTGTGCATTATTCACGAACACACATTTTCAATAACTTGCCAGCAGCGATAAAAAGCTTAACGACCAATGAAATTCAGTTTAAGAGAAGCCTAAAGGATTTATTGGTGGCCAACTCCTTCTACTCCATAGTAAAACCAACTGATTTGTATATAAGTACAACATAACTTCTGTACAATTTCAGTGCAGTAATGTGTTCACTGAAAATTTGTGTGTGTGTGTGTGTGTGTGTGTGTGTGTGTGTGTGTGTGTGTGTGTGTGTGTGTGTGTGTAAGTGTGTAAGTATAATCTAACTTCTGCATCATTTCAGTGCAGTAATGTGTTCATTGTAAATAAGTATTAAAGTAGTTGTATTACATGTTTATTACCTTATAAATAAATAGAAAACTTTTTTATTTTAAATTCAGTGCATTAGTATTTGTAAAATGACTCTTAGTGTTCATTAAAAAATGACGATCATTCCACTTGGGACCTGTGGAATGGTACATTAGCTTATTTGTTTTAGTTATAAATATTTGTCATGTATTGTTGTTTTTCTGACATGTTCCACATCCTGGAGGACCTCCTCATTACGGATCAATTGGAATGAAAGTAAATCTAATCTAATCTAATCTATAAATATAAAAGTGTGTGTTCCAAACAAACCAATCGACTTAAATTTGAAAATCTGTGCGATTTATTTCTCACATTTGTCACTTGTGTGAGATGACTATTGAAAAATGAAACTTGTAAACTTCTCATCCAAAAGCAGAATTAGTAAATCCCACTGCCAGAGTGTAACCCAGTGAAGATTAGTGTGCGCACGGTGTACACTGCAATAATAAAATGATGAATGTGTATAATTGTTGCAATGTGAAGCTGAATATGCGAATTCATGCGGACAAGGAGTGATTAATCATGTTTTTATCTCATTCAGATCATATTAAGAAAATCTTGGATTGGGATTGAGTATTCATCTAAGGGTGATTAAATTAAGGTTTGACCGAATTAAGATGAGCCTGTGATATGTTATGTGTACAAATATAATTGAAACTGCTTGTGTCCTGACAACATCTATACAGTGGAAACTGTCTACATATGAATAAATAAATAAATCTCATGAGATGTCAGTGCTAGAATTGTTGAGCATCGTCCTTTAGGAAGTTCGCAAAATGGGACTGCATGTTATGCTAATAGCTCATTTGTAGCCCACTGATGTCCTTTGGAAATGTACAGAGGAACCATATCCTCTAATATGATACCATAGGACATACTTGTTGCAAAATAATCGGAGTAAATAAACTCTCTTATTTCAGATGCATTGGAGAATATTCTGATGGCATAGATGACAGCACTCACACCATTAGGATTCTATAATCATGTGTTTTTATTTCGCATTAGATACCATTGAATAGTTCTGGCTTAACAATAATCACAAATAAAAACATAATAACCAATAAAAGCAACAAAAGGAAACTTTATAGCTGAATGTTCAGGTTTTTCAACCACTTGATTGCGTTGGAGCCATATTGGTGCAAATCTTTGAGGGCTCCCTTGAAGACTTGCAAGATATAGTTCTGCAGATACATGGAACCATCTGCGCCATTTCAATGTACTGAAAGTTTGAATTGTCTCATCAACTTCAGCTATGGAGAATAGCAGCAGTTCTTGTAGTCTTCTCACGTGAGTGAGTTTATGCCAGGAGGCCCAAGGTGAGCTGAAACCCAGAAGTTTAACAGTCAGGTTTTCAGCTACCAATACACCTTGCTGTGGAAATTATGATCACTCCGATTTCCAATCAGCTTCAGGATTGAGAGGCATTAGTTGACAGACATATGGTGGTTCCATAGACTGGTTAGCAAGATTTCAGCTAGACTGTAGAACCTTAGTGGATCATACTGTGCATGGGGAGAGACTGATTCTTTTGTGCTCTTATTCACAGCTGCTCTAGAGATTGTTGTATTTTTTTGTGAGGTGGAGTGGTACTGCTTAGCACTGGTAGCTACCATTTAGGTAGCTACCGGCATTGTAACTATTGCTATATGCATAGCCCGTTGAAGCTGAGTATTCTCTAGATAACTGTGGGAATTATGGAGCTATGTGATTGTACAGTACTCAGCTCATGAACCAATCAGCGCCTAAACTGACATACTCCAAGGGATTGTGTCGATTCTCCACAAATATTCACTCACCCACTCAACAGATATCAACAGATTATTATGGTTTTTCACTTGTCCATCTGTTTTTGGGAGACAGTGTCAGAAGGTAAGTAACATACACAAGGAAATAAACCCAAATACTCTGCATATGTGTTGCATTGTAAAGTGTAATCTCTGAATATTATCTGTAGACAGTAGTTTCCAAATTTATTATTCAGATGGAATGTTGCAACACTTCTCTTAAGGGTCTGGCCTGAGCTTTCGCCACCTCAAATACTTCTTCAATGCAAATAGTTCCTCTGTCATATATTACTTCTGTCTTTGACATGTTGGTTTGATATATGTATATTTTGTTGTGAGACCATTACCAGCAGTTTCTGAGTATATGATTTGTTAAATATAACAGTGAGAACTGAGCTTTGGAGCCGGCCATTGTTCACGGTATGACTAAACGTGGGACAGGTGGTTATTTAGTAGGTCTATATTGTCCAGTAAAGAGATGGTATTTATGAAAGGAACTTTCTTTATCAGTTTCGTAAGAAGTCTCTATCTCCAAATTGTGCTGTACACATGTCTGTTTAGACATCAGCACATTTTCCCTCCTTCTCAAGGCCATTATCCAAATAGATGGTCACTCTAACAACGCCTGTGGGAAGTCTGGTTTGTTCTGAGATATATCAGAACACACTCACACCAGTTTATGTCTACTCGATTCCAATATGCAACTGCAAAAGGAATCAAGGCAGCGTTTAGTATCTGGTCTACAACATCTGAGTAGTTTGAAGTATATTCCATCAAAACCAGTAGCATTTCCACTTTGGAAGTAATGAATGGCACTGTGATTAGCACACTGGTATTCACATTCAGAAAGACAGTCGTTTGCATTACAGTCTGGTCGTCCTGTTTAAGGTTTTGTATAGTTTCCCTAAATCAATTAAGGCAAATGCAAAGATGTTCCTTTTAATGGGACAAGGACGATTTTCATCTATGTCCTTCCCCCAAACCAAGCATGTGCTCAGTCTCTGATGACTTAATCGCCAACTGGACGTTAAACTCTAATCTTACTTTCTTCACTTTATAAGTTTTTCAAGCATTCTTGCACTACTCAAGAAGTAATGTTTGACAATTGTGTTATGTTGTTGAGTCACTCGTTTCACCGTATGCAATTCAATTTCGATCTTGATCATTATCTGGTGTTGTCCTAGAAGTTGAGAAAGATGGTTTGCTGGGAATTCAAGATTAACTATTGCTTAGTTCCTCGATTTTGTGAACAAAGAGTTTAGTTTCATAATGGAAGACCAGTGTTTCCTATGGGAAAGGGAGAAATATTTACTGCGACAGTTTTCGTCCACTTGCCTCTCCCAGCATGATCCAGCTAATTCAGAAGTTCTGAAGCTGCTTCTTCACATTTATCAAGAAGTCTGTGTGTCTTCTCATTCGATCCTGAAATGTAAGATGTACGCAATTCTTATGGGATGCTTCTCTTGGTTACTGCTTAAATCATCCCACAAAACTTTCCATAATTCTATGGAAGTGGCTTAATCGACCTCATGTTATCAGTAGTGTTTTTTTTCCTTTTATTGGATGTCTCAGTCAGCTTTATGGAAATTCCATCGATGTTTGGAAATATATCATGCATCAGAGATCAGGATTCCAGTTCTATAAATAATGGATCTGTGTTAAGTGTGGCAAAAGTCATTTAACATTCTCCTCCAGATTCGTGAAGACGGCGAGATTAAACTTGGAAAAGTGAAAAAAGGAACCATTAGAGTTGTCCTGCTTCCAAAAAACTGAGTGAAATGTACCACTGCCTTTGACTTCATGTCCAAGGCTTACATGGTTCATTTCTGCCCATTCTGAGAGTAATAAAACAGGGGAAAGTATTGGCACCTACAAGCAACACCAGAATAAGTACAAACAGTTGATAAGACAAGAAAATGCCAAATCAATCGATGAGATTATTTTTAACTCAACAAATAAAATGAAAACATCCTGGGATATATTTAACTCTGAGAGGGGCAACGAAAAATATACACAGAGAACAAATGAAATAGAAAGTATGAAAGTGAGTAACAAAATCATTACTGATAAAACAGTAATTGCTAACGTCTTCAATAATAACTACATAGATACATCTATATCTATAATCTGCAAACCACCGTGAGGCACATGGAGGCTACATCCCATTGTACTGGTTATTTGGGTTTCTTCTTATTTCATTCATGTATGAACCACAGGAAGAATGATTGTTTGAATGTCTCTGTGCGTGCAGTAACTATTCTAATCTTATCCTCACGATCTCTATGTGAGCGATACATAGGGGAATGTAGTATATCTCCAGAATCATCACTTAAAGTCAGCTCTTGAATCATTGTTAATAGACGTTCTGGCGATAATTCACGTCTATCTTAAAGAGCCTTCCAGTTCAGTTTCTTCCGTATCTCTGTGACACTCTCCCACAGGTTAAACAAACCTGTGACCATTCATACAGCCTATCTCTGTATACATTCAATATCCCCTGTTAGTCCTATTTGGTACAGGTCCCACCCACTTGAGAAGTATTCCAGAAAAGTCGCAGAAGTGATCTGTAAGCAATCTCTATTGTAGACTGATTGCACTTCCCAAGTATTCTACCAATGAACCGACGACTAGCACCTGCTTTACCCATGACTGAATCTATGGGATCATTTAATCTCCCTACAAAGTGTCACGCCCAACTATTTGTATGAGTGCCAATTCCATCAGTGACTCATTGGTATTATAGTCATAGGATGCTAAGTTTTTTCGTTTTGTGAAGTGCACAGTTTTATATTTCTGAACATTTAAAGCGAGATGCCAATCTTTGCACCAATTTGAAATCTTATCGATATCTGACTGAATATTTATGCAGCTTCTTTCGGATAGCACTACATTATAGATAACTGCGTCATATGCAAAAATTCTGATGTTACTATAAATATTGTCTTCAAAGTCATTAATATACAATATGAACAGGAAGGGCCCCAACACACCTCCCTGGGGCACACCTGAAGTTACTTCTATATCTGATGATAACTCTCCATCCAAGATAACATGCCGTGTCCTCACTACCAAAAGTCTTCAATCAAGTAACAAATTTCACTTGATACCCCATACTTTTGACAATAATCCTAAGTGTGGTACTGAGTCAAATGCTTTTGAGAAATCAAGAAATTCTGTATCTACTTGACTTCCTTGATCCGTGGTTCTCAGTATCTCATGTGAGAAAAGTGCGAGTTGGGTTTCACATAATCGATGTTTTCGGAATCCACGCTGGTTGGCACTGAGGAGGTCATTCTATTCAAGATACCTCATTATGTTTGAGCTCAGAATATGTTCTTAGATTCTACAACAAATCGATGTCAAGGATACTGGACAGTAGTTTTGTGGATCACTTATACTACCCTACTTGTAGACAGGTGCTTTTTTCCACAAACTGGGCATTGTTTTTTGTTTGAGGGATCTACAATAGATCATAGTTAGAAGAGGGACTAAATCAGCAACTGATTCAGTATAGAATCTGACAGAGATTCCGTTGGGCCCTGGAGATTTGTTCAGTTTTAACAATTTCAGCTGTTTCTCAATACCACTGACACTAAGTCTTATTTCATTCATCTTTTCAGTGATACAAGGACTAAACCGAGACAATTCTCCTGGGTTTTCTTTCTTAAAGAAACGTTTGCAAATGGAGTTAAGCATTTCAGCTTTTGCTTTGCTACCCTCAGTTTCAGTTCCTGTCTCATTCGCTAGTGACTAGAAGCAACATTTGGTGTCATTAACGGCCTTTAGATATTATCGGAATTTCTTTGGGTTTTATGAAATACCATGTGACAGTATTCTACTACTGTAGTCATTGAAGGCATCACGAATTGCTCTTGTCAGCCAATCATGTTTCATTCACCACCTCTCTATCTATAGCCCTACGCGTTGTTTTACACCAATTATGCAGTAATTCTGTTTGATTAGAAGTTTCTTTCCAGTGACTGTGTACTATGGAGGCTCCCTCCCACTTTGAACTTTTCTGCTGGGCATGTATCTATTCATTGTGTGGTTAACTATTCCTTTAAACGTGAGCCATAGTTCCTCCACATGTTCCCGCCCTGTGCTGAAAGTTTCAAGTTCATCACTCAGATATGACACTACTGGTTTTTTATCTAGTTTGCTGAACATATGTAGCTTCCTGTTTGATTTAGTTGTCCTTTGTACTTTGATAATTATTGTTGGAACAACCGAGTCATGGTCACTGATTCCAGTTTGGATGTGGACATCCTCAAAGAGGTCAGGTCTATTTGTTGCCATTAAACTCTCCATCCGAACAGGCCTTGGAAGTCTCGGCGGTACTGATCGGTTGCCGTGTCAGCCTCAACCTACAGGCGTCACTGGATGCAGATATGAAGGAGCATGTGGTCAGCACACCGCTCTCCTGGCCATATGTCAGTTTACGAGACTGGAGCCGCCACTTCTCAATCAACTAGCTCCTCAGTTTGCCTCACAAGAGTTGAGTGCATCCTGCTTGCCAACAGTGCTTGGCAGACTGAATGGTCACCCATCCAGCGCTTGACTTTGGTGATCTGATGGGAACCGGTGTTACCACTGCAGCAAGGCCATTGGCATTTGTTGCCATTAGGTCTTACATATTTCCATCATGAGTGGGGTTCCGTACTATCTGTTCTAGGTAGTTTTCAGAGAAAGCATTTAGTAATATTTCATAGGATGCCTATCACGCCACCACTAACAAAATTGTAATTTTCCCAATTAATTGTTCAGTGATTAAAGTCTCCAAGGATGATTACAGTAAGGGTTGGGGTTGTTTTTGGGGAAGCAGACCAGACAGCGAGGTCATCAGTCACATCAGGTTAGGAAAGGATGGGGAAGGAAGTCAGCCATACCCTTTCAAAGGAACTATCCCAGCGTTTGCCTGGAGCGTTTTAGGGAAATCACAGAAAACCAAAATCGCCGTGGGATTGAACCGTGATCCTTCTGAATGCGAGGCCAGTGTGCTACCCACTGTGCCACCTTGCTCGGTGATTGCAGTAAGACTGCGGAACTTATGTACAAGTGAACTGAGGTTTTCTCTGAAGTTTTCATTTGCATCAGGAGATGAATCTGGTGGGTGATAGAATGATCAAATTATCATTTTATGCTGGGCCCTGATACTGAGTCTATCCCAAACAGTCTCATATGCAGCTTGAATTTCTATCTCAGTGGATTTGAGTTTCTTGCCTACTGCGACAGGTACACCAACTCCATTTCCCATTTGTCTATCCTTTCGATATACTTTTAAATTGTCCCCAAAAATCTCACAGCTGAATTTCAGGATTAAACCAGATTTCAGTTCCTAGTGTTATGTGAACTTCACTGTTTTCCATGAGCGCTGCAAATTCTAGCATTTTGTTGCGAATGCTTCAGCAGTTTACGATTAAGATTTTAATACTCTCACCTGTGGAAGCCTGTGGAACACATTTCCTTCGATCGTGCATATACATCTGGGTTTCCTGCAGCCATCGTTATCTGGACAGCTATCTGAGTAGCAGCCTCTGTTGTGTAGTGCACTCCTGACCCACTTAGGGGGACCCTGCAGTTCTCAACCCTCTGGCGCAGGTTCAGAAAGTCGCAGCCTAGCTTGTCACAGAGCCTTCAAAGTCTCTGGCTCAGTCCTTCCACTCGACTTAGAACCAAAGTACCATGATCAGTTCTGGAGACAGTGCTGCAAATTGTGAGCTTTGTTGAAGCTCCATGTCCAAGGTTGGTGTTCTCATCCTTCTCTGCCAGTCTATGGAGTGACTAAAGTATAGCCTCGTAGCCCAGATGACAGGCATTGTTTTTTTTTTCCAACGAGCGCCACAATCTGCAGTTGGTTGCACCCTGTTTCCTCAATGGCTGTTAGAATAGCCTCTTCAACATGCTGAATGAGGCTCCCAGGCATACGCACTGAGTGCACCTGATGTCCTTTCCTGTCAGTTGCTGGTATTTCTCAGTAGGGTACCAGCAATTGCCATACATTTGAACAGCTGACTATTAATAGACCGCTACCCTTTCGTATTTGGTTCCTCTTGGCACTGGACAGAACAGGTTTCCCAAAAATACGTAGGTGAAGTGAGTCCCACTGGCTCAGTTTCAATTTCAGTGAAAGACAAAACCTCAAAGTTCGTGGTTGGAGGGATTGGTACAACACCCTGAGTCCTCCCTCATAACTGACCTCCCTGAACAGGGCGCCTAGATCTACCATTGACATTCCGCTCATAATCAAGGGAATGTGTAATGACAAATCCTTTACTTTCCCCAGAGGAGACAGGGTCCACAGGAGAGGATAATACTTTAGGTACCTCTGATAACGGTATCAGAGGTACACGACTCTCAGGAGCTCTTCCAACACACTGCTTCACAGCAGCTTCCAATCGTTTGATAGTTGTCAGGGCGATTTCCAGCTACTTACGAACGTCAACCACCTCATTCTGTGTTCAAGAAGCTGAGCGGCGACGAGTTCATCTCAGCCACAGGGAATCCTGGCTTCAGCGGAGCACTGGTGGCCTGAGGCACCCGAGTGCGTTCAGCGGCGCGCGTTGCGCGCATTGTCGGAGAATCTACACAGCAGCAGCCAGGCGGAGGGATCCTCAGGACTGGGCAGCGACGACGAGGGAGGAATTGTAAAGAAAGTTCAATAAATAATTGTAAAACTCCACGCCGTCCCAGTCTTTGGCGCAGCCATTGTGTCTGCTGCTAACAAGTGGTGCAGAAGCGTAACAAGTGGTGTCAGGCGCACCCACGCCATGACTTTGACTAGCACCGTGCGGAGCGACCGAGAAACACCGAATAGGGTGAGGCCAGCAACTGCCTTCTCTCTATGTTTTCTGTGTAGCTAGACATGTCGAGGGTAATGTTAAGGGATGTGAGAGTGTCATTTGAAAGGCCAGCAGCCCTGTAGACTTATCACAGTTTCGCGGGAATGATAGTCACGTTAACTTAGTACCATCTAAGTGTGCAGTGTGTGGATTAACAGGTCATGTCGCTCCTTGCGATAAATTTGCACCAAGCACTTGTGATGCGTGTGGCTTCTATGGTCATGTAACGGGGCAATGTGGTAAGTGTAGATGGCTTGCCATTAGACGTTCTAGGAATTTACTTGCTTCTGGGTAATACAATTTTATTTTTGTGAGGTGAGGTATACCATACGGAAAATGCCAGAGACACGTGCAACCAGGACAAGTGACGCCGTAGTCGCATTAACAGAGCAAGTTAAGAAACTGATCGAAGAAAATAAGTTGCAAAAGCAGCGCATGCAGAGGATGGAGCAACAATTGTTGCAAAATACTCAATCAGGCTTGGGAAGCGATAGCCTAGAATGCAAGGGTACTGTCTTTTCCGGTGAGGCAGATTGTTCAGCGGCTAATTTGA
This sequence comes from Schistocerca cancellata, assembly GCF_023864275.1. Lineage (NCBI taxonomy): Eukaryota > Metazoa > Arthropoda > Insecta > Orthoptera > Acrididae > Schistocerca > Schistocerca cancellata. The sequence continues at coordinate 203,441,477 of NC_064629.1, read as the reverse complement.
TACTTTCCTTCTCGGGTAAAACATCAGAGGATGTGAATGTTTTCATTGGTGACGTATGTAGTACAGCTAGACTGTGTGGCTGGTCGGATGAAATGTGTTTGCAAATGGCGAGGTTACGGTTAGTAGGTGAGGCAAAGACTTATGTGGCATACCACGAAGGGTTAAAGGATACTACAACATTCACAGAGTTGGCTGAGGGACTATTGCAAAGGTTTAGGAAACAAAACAGTGCCAGATTTTTTAGGGAAAAATTGGGGAGGATGATGTAAAAAACGGGTGAAACGGTAGAAGAATTTTCAGACAGAATTAGGAGAACGAAAGCGCACACATATGAGTTAACGCAAGATGCGAGTGCAAATTAAGTTCTATTGAAAGTGGCAGAGAATAGAGCTTTAGACGCATTTTTGCGAGGGGTCTCGCCGAATTTTTCACGCCGGATACGGATGGAAAATCCAAGTGTCTTAGCAGCAGCATTGCGCGTAGCTACACATTTGCAGGAAGTGGATAGTGCCACTAGAAGTCGCAATGACAAGAAAATTTTTTTGTCTTCCAAAGAGCGTTACAGTTGTGGGAAGCAATGTCATTTTAAGGGACAATGTCGGGAACCGCAATGTTTCAGTTGTCAGAAAATAGGTCATAAGCCACAGCAGTGTAAAGCCAAGAAACGGGTTAATGATACAGCAGGTAAAAAATTGTTAAACGACAAAGGGAGTGTTCCTGCCGTCGGAAGGCATTCCCAGTAAAAAGAGGTACTCAGAGAGTGCACGAAGAGGCGGATTGTAGTTTGATGGTTTGGATAAAAGATAAATGGCGAAGAGTTTTAGTGGATACTGGAGCGCATGTATCAGTTGTCAGTGTGGACCTCGTGGGCAAGAAAGGATTGGAAGCTCCGAGATACAGATTGCTCGCAGTAGGTGATAAAAGATTAGATGCACTAGGGACAGCACAGCTCAAGTCTAAGATATGGAACGTGTGGTTCCGGGAGCAAATGGAGGTGTTGTCAGCTGTGGGACGGGATTTTCAGCGATACTTGGGTTGGACTTTCTGATTAAACGTCACGCCAAAATTGACCTTTCGCAACATACGCTGGAACTCGATGGGAGCATGTTCTCAATGGGTACAGCCGTTGCAAATGTTTCAGAGTCGCAAGGTGCACCAATAGCTAAGGTGCAATAGCAACTAAACAGCGTACAAGTGTATTAAAGGTGATTTCGTGTGACAAAGTACGAACAGGTACAGGGAAGTTGATCTGGGTACTACCAGTGGATGTCGATGTGCCACAGCAGGGGTTATTCTTGGAAGAGCCACTCCCGGGTAATGAGGTTTTAGACGAAAGCATTGCTTTATTCGTAGGAGTGTATCACGGGTAACGGACATTAACGGGCAGTTTATGGTTCCGGTGGGATGATGTCAATCTGCCGAAGGGATTAGTAATAGCCACAGTAGAGTTAATGGATGAAGGGCACATCGATAGTTCGAGGCTAGACTATGATGTAAAGCAAACCGTCACCACGTCTGCACTTCGTGACAAGGTAAATCATTTGAGAGGAAATGATCGTTCGGGTATGGAAGCATTATTACTAAAGTAATTGCGTTGTTTGAAGCACAGGGTACGTTACCTGCTACACCGATAACACAGCATCGTATTCCCACAGGGAATCACGCTCCGGTGTATCGTAAGCCATACAGACTACAGAAACAATTACAACCAGTAGTAGAGCAATTAATAGAGCAACAACTGGAAGATGGGATAATCCAGCACAGTAATAGTCCTTTGTCTAGTAGCGCGGTCCTAGTTCCGAAGAAGACACCGGTCGGGTCGAAAAAATTTCGCTTTTGTTGCGATTACAGACATTTGAATGAACGGACAGTGGCGGACGTATATCCGATTCCGAATATCACAGAAACGTCAGACAACCTAGGGCAGTGTAAACTTTTCTCCACTATGGATTTGCGAAGCGGTTATCACCAGATTGAAGTATGTCCGGAGGACATGCAAAAACAGCATTTACGACGCATTGTGGTCACTTCGAGTATAAAAGAACGCCGTTTAAACTATAAAACGCTCCAGCAACATTTCAGAGGTTGTTGGATGGAGTCCTACGCGGGTTGAAACCGAAAAAATGCATGGTGTATCTGGATGACATTATAGTTTTTTCAAGAGATATGGAGCAGCATGTGGAACGGTTAGAGGAGGTGTTTAAAAGATTAGAGGCAGCACGGCTAACATTAAGTTTGGACAAATGTCATTTTGCGCAAGCACAAGTAAATTATATCGGGCATGTTTTCAGTCAGGACGGGGTACGGACAGATCCTCGTCTCACTTCTGCAGTACGAGATTTTCCGGTTCCGCAAACGGTTAAACAACTGCAATCGTATATTGGTCTTGCGAGCTACTATCGAAAATTCGGACAGGGGTTCACAGAAATAGCGAGGCCACTTACTAAGTTGGTACGAAAAGGTGTTATCTTCCAGTGGACGTCAGAGTGCGAGAAAGCATTTCAAGAGTTGAAACGGATACTGACATCAGATCCAGTTTTGAAGTTTCCAGACTTTTCGAAGGAGTTTATACTATAATGTGACGCGTCTAATCACTCTCTTGGGGTTGTACTTGGGCAAGAAATTGATGGCAAAGAACATCCGATTGCGTTCGCGTCTCGTCAACTTAACAAGGCGGAACAAAATTATTCCACGACGGAGAAGGAATTGTTAGCGGTAATATACGGGATTTCGTACTTTCGATGTTATCTGTAGGGTAGAAGGTTTAAGGTTGTGACGGATCATATAGCTCTGAAATGGTTATTAGGTCTGGAAGACCCAGCGAGTAGGCTAGTGAGATGGGCGCTGAAACTCAGTGAGTTCGATTATCAGGTAATACACAAGGCAGGTGTGAAACATGCCAATGCTGACACATTGAGCAGGAAAGTGGCAGTATTACAAGTAACAGGGGTGACTGAAGATGAGTGGAAAAGGGCACAAGCCGTGGATAGTGACTGCCAATTGTTCAGAAAGCAACCGCAGTTCCTAGTACAGGACAGATTACTTCTGCAGGTCGACGAAATGCGGCCCGCGCGTCGTCGTACCAGCAGCGTTGAGATCTGAAGTTTTGCAACAGGTGCATGACCATTTTCTTTCAGGACATGGCGGTAGAAGAGCTACGGATAGGCCGAAAGCGGAGAAGTTTTGGTGGAGGACACGACGTCAAGACGTGGACGAGTACGTCAAGAATTGTGTGCCATGCGGATTTGAGCCATCAAAAGATTCAGCTTCAAAGATTACCAGAGGTAGACAGACCTTTCCAACAAATTGGAATCGATGTATTAGGCCCATGTAATATGAGTGCAGCAGGGAATAAGTATGTGTTAACAGTGATTGACAACTTTTCTAGGTATTTAGTCATGGTCGCATTACCAGATCAGAAAGCAAGTACAATGGCACAACCTTTAGTTAATAATGGGATACCTCAGTCCTTAATCTCGGATCAAGGTACTAATTTCACGTCTGATCTGATGAAGCAGCTGTGTAAGTTACTGAAGGTAAAGAAACTACGGACTAGTCCACTCCATCCGCAAGCAAACAGACGAACGGAGAGAGTGCATCGCACGATCGCTAAGATGTTGAGTCACTATGTAAATAGTCAACATACCGACTGGGATGTGTACTTGCAATTCGTAACCAGTGCATATAATAGTAAGGTACATACGTCGACAGGATTGTCGCTGTACGATGTGGTGTATGGGCGGAAGATGCCATCACCTTTCGACACGCTTCGTCCAAGGCTGGGAGCGGAGGGCGAGCATGTAAGGCAATTTGCGAAAACCATTAAGGAAGTATGGCAGAGAGTTAGACGAGCTAACACGAAAGCGTTGGAACGACAAGAACGGATGGGAGGTACAACGAGGAAGTTGCCACAGTACAGAGTAGGCCAAATGGCTCCGAGCACTACGCGACTTAACTTCTGAGGTCATCAGTCGCCTACAGAGTAGGCCAATGGGTGCTACTAGCTAATCCGTATGTTCCAAAAGGGAGAACCAAGAAGTTCACAAACAAGTTACAGGTTCCAGGGACCGTACCAGGTAGTGGAAATGATATCACCTGTCAATGTAAAATTACAATTGCCTACCAAGACAACGGTGGTTCACGTTAGTAAAGTTAAGCCGTTCCAGGGGTTAGTAGGTCCGTGTATATGTACTTCTCCTTCTGGCAGAAAGCGAAAAGAAGCGCCAGAAGCAGACAGTAAACCGGGTATTAAGTATAAGTTGCGTTCGACGGATGTGTAGTTAGCAGTAATTATGGCTACAGGGTTACGAGCATACATAGAACAAACACAGAAATTATTGAATACGGATCTGGAACAGGTGCAAACGCGATTGGATATAGTGGAAAGGAAGCTGGAAATGGCTAAATTGCTGTGGGAACTGGTTGACAGTATTGGTGATGCACGAGTGTGGACAGATGAATTGCTAGAGGCAGTATATCACACATTGCATGGGCATGTGAGTGTGACGTTGATGTCACCAGAAAAATTCAGACGGAGTTTGAAGCAGGCAGAGGGAGAGTTTCCAGAGAGGGTAGAGCACGTAGTGCCAATAATTGAAGCGAGTATGCCACTTTTTTATCATATGTCTAGGACTAAGGTAACAACGGATCTAGTTAAGATGTATATAGAGATTAGATTTCCAGTAACTAGTGTGGGGAGACAGTATCACTATTACACAGTGCATCTTTATCCAGCCAGATGGGAGCACATGGGGAAGGGCGTACAGTTCAGGACACAGGAGGTTTTATTAATTTCTAAGGAGGGGGATACTCATGCTACTATGTCGAGTTTAGAGTTGAGTAGATGTCTAACGGAGTCAGTTTCCATTTGTACATCACGGGTTGTTTTCACGGGCAAGGGGTCGTGTGAGATCCAGTTATTTAGGGCAGAAGCAGAAGCTTCGGAGTGTCGGAGAATAATAGTGAAGCCTACGCCACATTTTCAGCAAGTTGGGAGGCGTTGGTTGTATTCAGTATTCGATACGGAGAGGATAACAGCGAAGTGTTACGACCATGGGAATTGGACAGCACCCACAGAGATGGAATTACAGGCCAGTGGTTTGCTAATTAATGGGACAAATTGTGCAATAGTAGGGGATCGTTTTAGCTTACCAACGACAGTCACGGGAGTCACCAAGGTTACATATACTCATCTGACGTTGTACTGGCCGGATGCGTCATTCAGCATCGCTCCAGGAGAAAATTTGGCGTATGTTAACAACACCTTGGATGCTACACTATTGCAACTATTGCAAGCGATAGATAAACTAGTAGATTCGGAGAAAGGTCAATATTCAATGCAGCAATTATTAAGGCATGTGGAGGAGTACGATACCAGGCGGAAACGTAGCACAGTGACCATTGGTATTTCAACAAGTACTATTACCATGTTGATTATATTTATCGGTGCGGTATATGTCTTATTAAAACGGAGGATTCAGCATGATAATGCAAGACCGCTCCATGAGATTCCTGTAGAATGGATTACCAATAGGGCATGAGTCAGGGCAACCTGGATGTATATAGGGAAGAAGAAGAATATAGGATAGAACTAGAGTTAACGTATAGGGTAAATTCGGGGACGAATTTAATTTTTAGGAGAAGGAGGTGTTGCGGCCACATGTAGTAAGCGTTGCTTCTCGCAGTGGAGAATGGCGAAGCAGAGGCACGCAGGCGACCGAGACGTTGCAAAGTAAAGCACGCACAGATAGCCTTGCTGACAGCAGCAGTCTACCAACCGGCTGACACAAGGACGCACACAGACCGAGCGCTGAGCGAAGCCTGCAGAGTGCTGAGTGAGGAGAAGTGAGGCCAGCACGCTAAGTTACGCTGCAATATACTGTGGGAGTAATAACAAAAAGCTACCACCGAGGGTAAAAAACGTCCTCCAGCCGGATATAAATAGTGGAGCGCAGGCAGCAACAGACAGTTCGGATCTGAGGACAGATGTGGTCCGTGTCCGAATGTTCAATCTTCGTAGGTGACGATTCCGGAAGTCTGTTCCAGCTCGCAGGAGTCTTCCGTTCGCCGCCAGATATCAACTTCAGCTCTGGAGGTTGACCCGAGTTCGGTCGGCACCATGGCTAACTACAGCGAGAACTTCCAGCAGGACCGGCCGCAGCGCGGTCTTGGTCACAGGCGCCGCCGGGGACTGACGCCCGGACTTCACGGAAACCTGGTCCCACGGCGCGTGGTCGGACGTCCATGACGGGGCCTCGCGGACATCGCGGCTGACGGCTTCTCAGCCGCCGGTGCAGCAGGCGTCGGCAGCTGCCCTCACGGCGACGCGGCTCCGTGGGCGTGCCGTTCGGGGGCGCGGCGCGGCGACGAGTTCATCTCAACCACAGAGCATCCTGGCTTCAGCGGAGCACTGGTGGCCTGAGGCTCCCGAGTGCGTTCAGCGGCGCGCGTTGCGTGCATTGTCAGAGGATATACACAGCAGCAGCCAGGCGAAGGGATCCGCAGGGCTGGGCAGCGACATCGAGTGAGAAATTGTAAAGAAAGTTCAATAAATAATTGTAAAACTCCACACCGTCTCAGTCTTTGGCGCAGCCACTGTGTCTGCTGCTAAGAAGTGGTGCAGAAGCGTAACAATAGCATTCGCAGTGGGGCTGCATTTTGGCTGGTGCAATGTACACTACTGGCCATTAAAATTGCTACATCAAGAAGAAATGCAGATGATAAACGGCTATTCATTGGACAAATATATTATACTAGAACTGACATGTGATTACATTTTCACGCAATTTGGGCGCATCGATCCTGAGAAATCAGTACCCAGAACAACCACTTCTGGCCGTAATAACGGCCTTGATACGGCTGAGCATTGAGTCAAACAGAGTTTGGATGGCGTGTACAGATACAGCTGCCCATGCAGCTTCAACACGATACCACAGTTCATCAAGAGTAGTGACTGGCGTATTGTGACGAGCCAGTTGCTCGGCCATCATTGACCAGACGTTTTCAATTGGTGAGAGATCTGGAGAATGTGCTGGCCAGGGCAGCAGTCGAACATTTTCTGTATCCAGAAAGGCCCGTACAGGACCTGCAACATGCGGTCGTGCATTATCCTGCTGAAATGTAGGGTTTCGCAGGGATCGAATGAAGGGTAGAGCCACAGGTCGTAACACATTTGAAATGTAACGTCCATTGTTCAAACTGCCGTCAGTGCGAACAAGAGGTGACCGAGACGTGTAACCAATGGCACCCCGTACCATCACGCTGGGTGATACGCCAGTATGGCGATGACGAATGCACGCTTCCAATGCGCGTTCACCGCGGTGTCGCCAAACACGGATGCGACCATCATGATGCTGTAAACAGAACCTGGATTCATCGGAAAAAATGACGTTTTGTCATTTTTGCACCCAGATTCGTCGTTGAGTACACCATCGCAGGCGCTCCTGTCTGTGATGCAGCGTCAAGGGTAATCGCAGCCATGGTCTCCGAGCTGATAGTCCATACTGCTGCAAACGTCGTCGAACTGTTCGTGCAGATGGTTGTTGTCTTGCAAACGTCCCCATCTGCTGACTCAGGGATCGAGACGTGGCTGCACGATCCGTTACAGCCATGCGGATAAGATGCCTGTCATCTCGACTGCTAGCGATACGAGGCCGTTGGAATCCATCACGGCGTTCCGTATTACCCTCCTGAACCCACCGATTCCATATTCTGCTAACAGTCATTGGATCTCAACCAACGCGAGCAGCAATGTCGCGATACGATAAACCGCAATCGCGATAGGCTACAATCCGACCTTTATCAAAGTCGGAAACGTGATGGTACGCATTTCTCCTCCTTACACGAGGCATCACAACAACGTTTCACCAGGCAAAGCCGGTCAAGTGCTGTTTGTGTATGAGAAATCGGTTGGAAACTTTCCTTATGCCAACACGTTGTAGGTGTCGCCACCGGCGCCAACCTTGTGTGAATGCTCTAAAAAGCTAATCTTTTGCATATCACAGCGTCTTCTTCCTGTCGGTTAAATTACGCGTCTGTAACACGTCATCTTCGTGGTGTAGCAATTTTAATGGCTAGTAGTGTATTACAGGGATGTGAACTAATAACGTTAAATTAAGCCCTCTGATTATCTTTTAATCTAGTGAGCTAAAAAATTTGCTGATTCCCTGTAAGAACGGAATCAAATATACAAAACGAGATTTCTATTAACGCAACACAAAAAGCTCTGGTAAAAATTATTTCTTTCCTAAAACTTCTTCAGGTTAATTCGATTGTTAGCAAACTCGAAAACAGACTTGATTTATGACAAATGCAGATAATATATAGGGTTACTTCTCTTTAATGGAAAACTAGGTACAACACAATACGTCATTTAGAATATCTGCTGCGGTAACTAAATCACAAACGCTGATTTACTACAGATGGCTCTTCGATTATGCAAAGGACAATGATAGATTCCGAAAATCTTCAAAAACGCATTTTGATTTGCGTTGATATGCAATGAAATTAGGGGAGATGTATTCTTTGGAAGGACTCTGAACCACAAACGCTGATTTGCTACAAAATGCGTTACATATCTAAAACACTCGTGCGGGTAACTTACGAAAATATATTTTTGTAAGCGAACGAAATCGCTCAGAAATAATTTGTTTCTCATGTAAATGTACAATGAAATTAGAGAACAATTGTTTTGACGAGGACAGGCTTACTGCTCCCAAAAATTTTAAAAGAGCACAATTAAGTTTAAGCCTATCATTGACGATTACAGTACGAGTCTATCGCGAAGCTTGCGAATGTTCGAAATTTCACAGTATATCAAAATAAAAACGGGTACTGATACAGCCAATGAAATATTATGCAGAAGCTACGCGAACAGTAAAATATGCGAATCCAGACCTTCAAATCGATACACGAATCTTGTACAGGCAGTCTCACACAAAGCACAATTCCGAAGTCAGCTTTTATATACAAATAAACGTGTGTACAGCATGGATTTTTCACTTAGCTGTTTCTGTGCGCACCTCTACATTGGTGCGCTTAAGAACTATGTAGCAGAAAACCTAAAGCATGGATGCAATAATCAAGGGACTCAGCAGACCACAGTGACAGGTAAGCCAAGCCACTCAATGTTCCTCACACATGTATCTAAAGAGGAAGTGACAAATGCTATAAATAGTTTTCTCAATGGTTGAGACTCAACCTTTGAAATGTCTTTGTAGAGTTGCCTCATAAGATGGTTGTCCAAACTGATGCTATTCACGTCATTTTCTGCACCGCTTGTCTGCAGTATAGTCCTATGAACTCTCCCAGAAGGACTGAGCAACGGAGCTGATGAAAATTCAATGTTTATGCAATGTAAATGCAAGCAACTTGTGCTTTGCATCAGTATGTCAGAACCTTATGTAATCCACCTATTTCCGATGTGTAATCCAGACCCATATTTATCATGTCCTTCCTTTACCTTACCTTGTGTGTACTAGAATTTGAGTGAATGGGTGTTTTCATATGTCTTTTTGAGTTTGTTTTGTGTTTAGTAGTTGAGTTGCTTTTCATCTGCTGGGAGTACATGTTAACCAGCCTTGTATCTCTTTTTCGGGGATAGGGCTCTACCCTTTTGTTTGAGAGTTGTCTGTCTGTTAGATTGGTGGCAGAAATGACTCCCCTGGTCACTTCCATTTCAAATGTGGGTTTTCTGGGTGCTCTGAGTGGAGCGATACTCTGCTACTAGCTGCTGGTGAGCTAGCTCTTAAGCTCTTAAGTATGCCTTATGCTAGCAGTGATTGGATAGGTCGTAGCTTTAATTGCAGTCTTCATGTGTTAAGTCACTGAGAATACTTAAGTTCTTCAGCCTAACTGAAGTGTGCCGAGTAATTCTTCAGTATGTGCTATGCAGTTCTAATGATAGACAACGCTTGAGTTTATGATTTTATCAATGGTCGAATGTTTTTTGTACTTTTGTAACACTGTGGTGTGGAGTGCGCTCCGCAGGATAAGGTCAGTCTGAGTAGTGTGCTTTTGATCTTGAATGAATGTGAGAGTAATTGTGACTTCGTGTGCGTGCGCTATTTCTTCTCATTTATTGTATTTTTCTTTCACTTGTTATGATGTTTGCCTTGTTCTGGTATTGTCAGCCTTTTTGTTTTGTCTGTGAGTCGTCAGCTCCGTGATTCCATATCTATACGTTGTTCGTTATTGTTTAATTGATCAGTGCCATGTGAATTTATTGAGCTATCGCACTTTCGTGTTTTGTGCGAACTTTCAGCAACTACCGTACCTTTGTTTAGCGGTGGCAAGTTCTGGAACTTCGACCTTACTGGTTTCTGTATCAATTCACATTGATTCATGATCTATTCGTTCTTGTACTTGTGTTTCCTCACTGATTCTATACATTTTATGCCGGTCGGGGTGGCCGAGCGGTTCTAGGCGCTACATTCTGGAACCGCGCGACGCTACGGTCGTAGGTTCGAATCCTGCCTCTGGCATGGATGTGTGTGATGTCCTTAGGTTAGTTAGGTTTAAGTAGTTCTAAGTTCTAGGGGACTGATGACCTCAGACGTTAAGTCCCATAGTGCTCAGAGCCATTTTTTAAATACATTTTATGATTTCCTTTTATTTCTGTTTAGGACAGTTAAATGTGTGTGTGTGACTTAGTCCACCACCAAGTCAACCCAGTTGTTGTGTGCTTGTATACTCACGTTATGTATTTATGCTAACATGACGTTTCAATCGGCATAAATCTCTTTGCTGTTAATGCATGCACGTAATGGTGGTAGTTTATTCCTCTGAACTTTATCTCTTCTCGTATGGATCTAGATTGGATCAATGAAGTCATGTGTTTCCTGTTCTTTTTCCTCTCTTTCCCTTCATGTAGACCTAGTTAAACTATGCTATGTAATTCCAATTTACAAAGCAGATTAATTTATTTCATGTTCAGGCATCAGTTAAGAATGTTGATAGGATGTCCACCCATGATTCTTTGTGGCTGTCTGCAAATAAATGTGTTTAGTAAAAGCTCATATTGTGTGTCTTGTTACCATCTTTATAGCTCACCAAACAACTGCCTAATTTGCAAGTTAATGCTTTTAGAGCCCTTGTTCCTTAAAATAGTAGCCTGTTTTTACATGATGCACAAATTGTTGATTAATTTTTGAGTTTATTTAACAATATTATGTACTCTGACTTTGTATCTAGTTCACTACAGTTGAAATTTTATTGCCTTTTCTTTTGAACAAGTAGTTTAATAATTTAAAGTTCACTCTTTTCTCATATGTTAAGAAGGGCTTGGGCTGGTGGCGACTCTATAATTTAATTGAGCATTTATCCATAGTAGGTGACTTAACCACTATTTGCACATAAATGTTAAGTGTGGATGCTAACTGGTACTTAACATACATAAGTCAGTGTACCTGCAGAAGGATGTAGACTGTGTAGCTTATACCTTTCTTTTATAGTGGAATGATGGATGAATGCCACAAAACTTCTCGAGTATCTGCTAATAGTTTCCAGAAGGAAAAACTGAAAGCAGAACATGAAAAGAAAATTGACCAATTATTTTCTCTCATCAAATGAGAAGTTCCGCAAGATCTTATAAGTAGAGCAAGCAGAATTGTGCAGTTTTAAAATTACATTGGGTCCTCACCGGTGGGCAACTCAGTTACTGCTCGCACTGAGGCTCACCTCTCACCTGTGGTCGAGTGAGAGGTCGCCCCGGGGCGAAGCAGGCGGCGAAAGACTTCCCAGGCGGCCGCACGTAAGGCCTCCCAGGTTTGTCTTACAAACAAGCAAGTCCCAGGAGCTGTCAGTGGCTGACACTGTCATGAGCCAGATGCTGTCACCTGTCCTGTTTCAGAGGAAACCACTCAGCCTGCAAGATCCGGGCAATCGCACAGGGTGGGATTATTGGTAGTTGGGAGCTCCAACGTTAGACGCGTTATGGGGCCCCTTTAGGGACTTTGCTGACAAGGAGGGTAAGAAAACCAATGTGCACTCCGTGTGCATACCGGATGGAGTCATTCCAGATGTGGAAAGGGTCCTCCCGGATGCCATGAAGAGCCTAGGGTGCCGCCAACTGCAGGTGGTGGCTCACGTCGGTACCAATGATGTGTGTCGCTTCGGATCAGAAGAGATTCTCTCTGGTTTTGAGCGGCTAACAGAAGTGCTAAAGGCTACCAGTCTTGCTTGCAAGATGAAAGTAGAGCTGACCATCTGCAGCATAGTCGACAGGACCGATTGCAGACCTCTGGTACAGAGCCGAGTGGAGGGTCTAAATCAGAAGCTCAGATGGTTCTGCGACCAGGTAGGCTGCAGATTCTTCGACTTGGGCAAGAGGGTGTTTGGGTTTCGGGTTCCGCTGAATAGGTCAGGTGTCCGCTATACGCAGGAGGCGGCTACACGGGTAGCAGGGGCCGTGTGGCGTGGACTGGTTGGTTTTTTAGGTTAGAGGGTCTCGGGAAAGCACAAGAAAGACTTCAGTCACAAAGTGTGCAAGCTGGACACAGGAAGAACGTAGATACAGGAACCACTGGTATTACAGATGTAAATTGTCGTAGCTGTGCTGGGGAAGTATCAGAGCTCCAAGCACTAACAGAAAGCACTGATGCTCAAATCGGTATAGGCACTGAAAGCTGGCTAAAGCCGGACATAAGCTCAACCGAAATTTTTGCGAAGAACCTAACGATGTTCCGAAAGGACAGGCTAAACACGGTTGGCGGTGGCGTGTTTGTTGCTGTCAGAAGTAGTTTAACTTGTCGCGAAATTGAAGTAGATACTTCCTGTGAGTTAGTATGGGCAGAGTTCATTGATGGCAACCGGAATAAAATAATAACTGGATCCTTTTACCGACCTCCCATTTCAGATGATACAGTTGCTGAAAGGTTCAAGCAAAACTTGAGTTTGATTTCAAACACGTACCGACTCATACGATAATAGATGGTGGTGACTTTAAGTTACCCTCGTTATGTTGGCGAAAGTATATGTTTAATTCCGGAGGTACGCATAAAAATATCATCCGAAATTGTGCTAAACGCATTCTCCGAAAATTATTTCGACCAGTTAGTTCATGAGCCCACGCGAATAGTAAACGGTTGTGAAAACACACTTGACCTCTTAGCAACAAATAATCCTGAGTTAATAACGAGTATCAAAACCTATTCACGGATTAATGAACACAGGGTTGTCGTAGCGAGATTGAATATTATAATCTCCAAATCCTCGAAAAATAAGCGAAAAATATACCTACTCAAAAAAGCAGATAAAAATTCACTTGACGCCTTCCTGAGAGACAATCTCCACTTATTCCAAATTAATAATATAAGTGTAGACCAGATGTGGCTTAAATCCAGAGAAATAGTATCGGCAGAAATTGAGGGATTTATACCAAATAAATTAACAAAAGACGGAGCTGATCCTCCTTGGTACACAAAACGGATTAGAACACTGTTGAGAAACAACGAAACAAACATGCGAAATTCAAACAGGGGCAAAATCTCCAAGATTGGAGATCTTTTACAGAAGCTCGAAATTTAGCGCGGACTTCAATGCGAGACGCCTATAACAGTTTCCACAACGAAACTTTCCAAAGCAGAGTTACTAAACACAGCCTTCCGAAATGCCTTCACTAAAGAAGAGGAAGTAAATATTCCAGAATTCAAATCGAGAACAGCTTCCAACATGAGTAACGTAGAAGTAAATATCCTCGGAGTAGGAAGCAACTCAAATCACTTAATAAAAGCAAGTCTTCTGGTCCAGGCTGTATACCAACTAGGTTCCTTTCGGAGTATGCTGATGCATTAGCTCCATACTTAACAATCATATACAACCGTTCGTTCGACGAAAAATCCGTACCCAAAGACTGGTAAGTTGCACAGGTCAGACCAATATTCAAGAAAGGTAGTAAGAGTAATCCACTAAATTACAGGCCCATATCGTTAACCTCGATATGTAGCAGGTTTTTAGAACACATATTGTGTTCGGACATCATGAATTACCTAGAAGAAAACCGTCTATTGACACACAGTCAAACTGGGTTTAGAAAACATCGTTCCTGTGAAACACAACTAGTTCTTTATTCACATGAAGTGCTGAGTGCTATTGACAAGGGATTTCAGATCGATTCCGTATTTCTGGATTTCCGGAAAGCTTTTGACACTGTACCACACAAGCGGCTCGTAGTGAAATTGCTTGCTTATGGAATATCGTCTCAGTTATATGACGGGATTTGCGATTTCCTGTCAGAAAGGTCACAGTTCGCAGTAATTGACGCAAAGTCATCGGGTAAAACAGAAGTGATTTCTGGCGTTCCCCAAGGTAGTGTTATAGGCCCTTTGCTGTTCCTTATCTATATAAACGATTTGGGAGGCAATCTGAGCAGCCGCCTTCGGTTGTTAGCAGATGGCGCTGTCGTTTATTGGCTAATAAAGTCATCAGAAGATCAAAACAAACTGCAAAACGATTTAGAAAAAATATCTGAATGGTGCGAAAAGTGGCAGTTGACCCTAAAAAACGAAAATTGTGAGGTCATCCACATGAGTGCTAAAAGGAACTCGTTAAACTTCGGTTACACGATAAATCAGTCTAATCTAAAAGCCGTAAATTCAACTAAATTGACTTAAATTGAAAAGAACACATCGAAAACGTTGTTGAGAAGGCTAACTAAAGACTGCGTTTTATTGACAGGACAAAGAAGATGTAACAGACCTACTAAGGAGACTGCCTACACTACGCTTGTACGTCCTCTTTTAGAATACTGCTGCCCGGTATGGAATCTTTACCAGATATGACTGACGGAGTACATCGAAAAAGTTCAAAGAAAGGCAGCACGTTTTGTATTATCGCGAAATGTGGGAGAGAGTGTCACAGAAATGATATAGGATTTGGGCTGGTTCAAATGGTTCAAATGGCTCTGAGCACTATGGGACTTAACATCTCGGGTCATCAGTCCCCTAGAACTTAGAACTACTTAAACCTAACTAACCTAAGGACATCACACACATCCATGCCCGAGGCAGGATTCGAACCTGCGGCCGTAGCGGTCACGCGGTTCCAGACTGAAGCGCCTAGAACCGCTCGGCCACCAACGGCCGGCTATTTGGGCTGGAAATCATTAAAAGAGAGGCGTTTTTCGTTGCGACGGAATCTTCTCACGAAATTCCAATCACCAACTTTCTCCTCCGAATGCGAAAATATTTTGTTGACACCGACCTACATAGGGAGGAACGATCAACACGATAAAATAAGGGAAATCAGAGCTCGTACAGAAAGATATAGTGTGTGTGTGGTTTGGGATCTTATGGGCGCCCAACGGCGAGGTTATCAGCGCCCTGGCATCGATTTAATTCTATGAACAATACGAGACTGGAATAGAAGGGAGAACCGATAGAGGTACTCAAGGTACCCTCCGCCACACACCATCAGGTGGAACGAATGTGGATAAGAACGAAAACTGTCGTACACGCATGCACACGAAACGAAAACACAATGACTATCGCACAGGCACTCTCACATGCACTAAAACCAATGAGGAGGCAAGATAGCCAATCAAGAAATTAAAAGAGGGAAAACAAACCACAAAAGAGCTAAAAGAACAGAAACTGGACGGAAAGATGTAGGAGTTCACTATTTCCGCACGCTATACGAGATTGGAATAATAGAGAATTGTGAAGGTGGTTCGACGAACCCTCTGCTAGGCTCTTAAATGTAATTTTCAGAGTATCCATGTAGATGTAGATATAGATGTAGTTGTCCTTGGCCTGACGGTATTAAAGAAGAAATGATTAAATATTGCGCAAAAAAAGGTTCCATAGAACTTCAAAATTATGATGAAGTATCTTTGCACATTTCAACTCTACAGGATTGGTTGTTAGTTCAAACTTTTTTTAGAAATGTTCAGAGAGTATGTTTACATGCCAGAATCAAAATCTAGAGACCATCAACCAATTTTGGCTTCGTTTTTCTCCATGTATGTCTAGAATATATTGCTATGCATATGAATTAATGTCGACTCAAAACACGAAATTAAGTGGAGAAGGCTTTTGCGACTGGAAGCATGCGTCTGATCATCAACATGAACATGAGATTTCAAAGACTCACTAGGAATCAGTAATGACTTTAGTGCAATGGTACAATTGGGAAGTCACAGTCTCCGTTGATCAAGAGCTAGCGATAAAAGAGGCTCAAGAAATCCAATATTAATTATGTAAATTGAAGACGAAGGGGGGGGGGGGGGGGGAGGAGAGAATTGAAAGGAAAGGGAAGGAACTAATGATATCAGCTGCATCAGGACTTTGTGCAGAATTACTGGCGACAAGTGAAAATGTGTGCCGGACCGGAACTTGAACCAAGGATTTCCTGCTTACTAGGCAGTTGCGTTAACCACTGTACCAGCCGGACACAGTGTTTATCACAAATGCGTGGAATATCTCGGCACGCTCCCCGACTGACCCACACTCCCACCAACCCATAGTCCCCATCCATGTCCCCCACGCTCGCAAGTTTTAGATTCCCATTTGAGGTCGATCGTAAATGTGCATCCACACTGAAGGATGTGCATTCATTGACAGTTGATGCTAATCAACTATACGAATGCATTGTGTTTGTTCTTTCGGACATCCAATATTGGCAGAAAATCCTCAGAATTACCATTAGTACTAATAAATTAATTGCTGAATACGTATTAGCTTTCAGAGGTGATGGAATTATTGGTTCACCGAGAAACGGAAATTTCCTCGGTATTTTGGAATTGTTAGCCGAGTATAAGCCCCTTCTTAGAACCCATTTGAAACAGCACGCCAACAAAGGGATGGGTTATGTCAATTACCTTTCGTCTACAGTTTGTGAAGACCTTATCAGTTCCATTGGTGATAAAGTCCTCAATTAAAAGGTATTGAGAATTTAAAGAAATCCAAGTATTATTCAGTGTCAGTGAACTCCATGCTTGACGAATCTCATATAGATCAGCTGGCTATAGTTATTCGATATATTGCAGGATGGATGGCAAATGAAATATTTCTGACCTTTTTACCACACTGTGGTCATACTGCTGAAGTCACAGCAAACGCATTACTAAAGTTTTGAGGTAACCATCAAATTGAGAAGCTCAATTGCCGTGGCCAGTCATACAATAGTGCTGCAAATACGAGTGGCAAATACAGAGGCAAGCTTTGATCTTGGAAAAAAATCGTATATTGATGTTTGAAACATGTGGTTATTCTCTTAACTATTTAGTTGGAAAGCAGATGCTCAGTTCTTCGATTTAGTTCAGAATTGATAAAAATATTTCATAGCGAATACAGAACAATACAGAGTACTAAATGAAAAATGATTGCAGAAAAAAAAGAGAGTTTTACATGTTGAAAGGGCTTAGCGATACTCACTGATGTTGCTGGATGGAAACTACTAAAGTCATTGTCGACAGTTATTCTGAAATCAAAGAATTTCTAACCAGCATATCGTCTGATAAGGAGCAAAAAAGGCATCGTGATAAATGAAGCAAAACATCTTTTGGAAAAGGAGAATGATCTCGATACTGTCCTATTTGCCACTTTTTGGAACGACGTTTTGGAGCAGTTCAGTACTACAGACACGATGTTACAGGACCCGAAAACGATTCTTGAATCTGCTATTTGTGCAATGGAATCACTGAAATCATTTGTTGAATCCAAAAGAGACGCGTTTGATATATATGAAGAAGCAGCTAAAGTGTAACCAAATACTGACTAGTACATATAATCACATACCAGGACAAGAAATACGAAGTTAAATCGGTTATATGAAAGCACCAGTGGCAAACGCTAACCTGTCACCAAAATCAATATTAAATGTGACAGGTTTTATCCAAGTGATCGATCAGCTATGTGTTTCTCTTACTGAAAGACTGCATGCATACGATTCTATCCACTCGAGATTTAGATATCTGAATCTCTTAAAGAATATGGAAGCTGTACATTTGTATTGCGCTACAGAAGAATTAGTAAAAGTTTACAAGGACTATTTACAATCAAGCTCTAGTAAAGAGTTGTTTCGATTTGTGTCATACACAGGGTGTTACAAAAAGGTACGGCCAAACTTTCAGGAAACATTCCTCACACACAAAGAAAGAAAATATGTCATGTGGACAAGTGTCCGGAAACGCTTACTTTCCATGTTAGAGCTCATTTTATTACTACTCTTCAAATCACATTAATCATGGAATGGAAACACACAGCAACAGAACGTACCAGCGTGACTTCAAACACTTTGTTACAAGAAATGTTCAAAATGTCCTCCGTTAGCGAGGATACATGCATCCACCCTCCGTCGCATGGAATCCCTGATGCGCTGATGCAGCCCTGGAGAATGGCGTATTGTATCATAGCCGTCCACAATACGAGCACGAAGAGTCTCTACATTTGGTACCGGGGTTGCGTAGACAAGAGCTTTCAATGCCCCCATAAATGAAAATCAAGAGGGTTGAGGTCAGGAGAGCGTGGAAGCCATGGAATTGGTCCGCCTCTACCAATTCATCGGTCACCAAATCTGTTGTTGAGAAGCGTACGAACACTTCGACTGAAATGTGCAGGAGCTCCATCGAGTATGAACCACATGTTGTGTCGTACTTGTAAAGGCACATGTTCTAGCAGCGCAGGTAGAGTATCCCGTTTGAAATCATGATAACGTGCTCCATTGAGCGTAGGTGGAAGAACATGGGGCCCAATCAAGACATCACCAACAATGCCTGCCTAAACGTTCACAGAAAATCTGTGTTGATGACGTGATTGCACAATTGCGTGCGGATTCTCGTCAGCCCACACATGTTGATTGTGAAAATTTACAATTTGATCACGTTGGAATGAAGGCTCATCCGTAAAGAGAACATTTGCACTCAAATGAGGATTGACACATTGTTGGATGAACCATTCGCAGAAGTGTACCCGTGGAGGCCAATCAGCTGCTTATAGTGCCTGCACACGCTGTACATGGTACGGAAACAACTGGTTCTCCCGTAGCACTCTCCATACAGTGACGTGGTCAACGTTACCTTGTACAGCAGCAACTTCTCTGACGCTGACATTAGGGTTATCGTCAACTGCACGAAGAATTGCCTCGTCCATTGCAGGTGTCCTCGTCGTTCTAGGTCTTCCCCAGTCGCGAGTCATAGGCTGGAATGTTCCGTGCTCCCTATGACGCCAAACAATTGCTTCGAACGTCTTCCTGTCGGGACACCTCCGTTCTGGAAATCTGTCTCGATACAAACGTACCGCGCCACGGCTATTGCTCCGTGCTAATCCATACATCAAATGGGCATCTGCCGACTCCGCATGTGTAAACATTGCACTGACTGCAAAACCACGTTGGTGATGAACACTAACCTGTTGATGCTACGTACTGATGTGCTTGATGCTACTACTGTAGAGCAATGAGTCGCACGTCAACACAAGCACCGAAGTCAACATTACCTTCCTTCAATTGGGCCAACTGGCGATTTATCGAGGAAGTACAGTACATACTGACGAAACTAAAATGAGCTCTAACATGGAAATTAAGCGTTTCCGGACACATGTCCACATAACATCTTTTCTTTATTTGTGTGTGAGGAATGTATCCTGAAAGTTTGGCCGTACCTTTTTGTAACATCCTGTATATACACTCCTGGAAATGGAAAAAAGAACACATTGACACCGGTGTGTCAGACCCACCATACTTGCTCCGGACACTGCGAGAGGGCTGTACAAGCAATGATCACACGCACGGCACAGCGGACACACCAGGAACCGCGGTGTTGGCCGTCGAATGGCGCTAGCTGCGCAGCATTTGTGCACCGCCGCCGTCAGTGTCAGCCAGTTTGCCGTGGCATACGGAGCTCCATCGCAGTCTTTAACACTGGTAGCATCCCGCGACAGCATGGACGTGAACCGTATGTGCAGTTGACGGACTTTGAGCGAGGGCGTATAGTGGGCATGCGGGAGGCCGGGTGGACGTACCGCCGAATTGCTCAACACGTGGGGCGTGAGGTCTCCACAGTACATCGATGTTGTCGCCAGTGGTCGGTGGAAGGTGCACGTGCCCGTCGACCTGGGACCGGACCGCAGCGATGCACGGATGCACGCCAAGACCGTAGGATCCTACGCAGTGCCGTAGGGGACCGCACCGCCACTTCCCAGCAAATTAGGGACACTGTTGCTCCTGGGGTACCGGCGAGGACCATTCGCAACCGTCTCCATGAAGCTGGGCTACGGTCCCGCACACCGTTAGGCCGTCTTCCGCTCACGCCCCAACATCATGCAGCCCGCCTCCAGTGGTGTCGCGACAGGCGTGAATGGAGGGACGAATGGAGACGTGTCGTCTTCAGCGATGAGAGTCGCTTCTGCCTTGGTGCCAATGATGGTCGTATGCGTGTTTGGCGCCGTGCAGGTGAGCGCCACAATCAGGACTGCATACGACCGAGGCACACAGGGCCAACACCCGGCATCATGGTGTGGGGAGCGATCTCCTACACTGGCCGTACACCACTGGTGATCGTCGAGGGGACACTGAATAGTGCACGATACATCCCAACCGTCATCGAACACATCGTTCTACCATTCCTAGACCGGCAAGGGAACTTGCTGTTCCAACAGGACAATGCACGTCCGCATGTATCCCGTGCCACCCAACGTGCTCTAGAAGGTGTAAGTCAACTTCCCTGGCCAGCAAGATCTCCGGATCTGTCCCCCATTGAGCATGTTTGGGACTGGATGAAGCGTCGTCTCACGCGGTCTGCACGTCCAGCACGAACGCTGGTCCAACTGAGGCGCCAGGTGGAAATGGCATGGCAAGCCGTTCCACAAGACTACATCCAGCATCTCTACGATCGTCTCCATGGGAGAATAGCAGCCTGCATTGCTGCGAAAGGTGGATATACACTGTACTAGTGCCGACATTGTGCATGCTCTGTTGCCTGTGTCTATGTGCCTGTGGTTCTGTCAGTGTGATCATGTGATGTATCTGACCCCAGGAATGTGTCAATAAAGTTTCCCCTTCCTGGGACAATGAATTCACGGTGTTCTTATTTCAATTTCCAGGAGTGTATATAGGGTGGTGAGAATGTGTGTGAAATGCTTGTAGTGATGTTACAGGGCAGGTTGTACTGAGGCATAAATATTAAGAGAAAAATTCGATACGTTGCTCCGTTTCCGAGTTATTTAGCATAGAATTTAGCCAGTCGGGGCGTCGCGCTCTCACACTCAAGCGGCCTGCCAGGGGCGGTGTTGCCCAAGGCGTGCTTTGTCTCCTTAGCTGAGACTTGAACTTACGCGCGCGATTATCTGATTGGCTAACTTCAATGCTAAATAACTCGGAAACGGCGCAACGTATCTCATTTTTTTCGTTAACATTTATGTCTCAGTGGTGTGTGTGTGTGTGTGTGTGTGTGTGTGTGTGTGTGTGTGAGAGAGAGAGAGAGAGAGAGAGAGAGACAGTGACTGGTAACAGTAAACTTGTTGTTTCATTTGACAAAAAGAAGTATGAAAAAGACCAGTCTAAAGAGCAGTTCTACTATCAAATTTTGACGATCAAAATTTCAAATTTATATTCCCAAACATCTCGAGTTGAGCTTACGGGGTCTTAAGTCAGGGGAGTGCAGTAGGTGGTATAGCACTTAGCAGCCCCATCAGTCAAACAAATCAGTAACAGCTTGGACTGTACGTTGTGGCGTCCCCGCACTCCAACCGCGTGCTGATATTGTCGACGCCGTAGAGGTGCTACTTACACGCTCTCGCAGTGGAGTTGAGACACGATGCGCGATGACGTAGGTCCCCGTTGGTGAACGGGAGACAGAAATGCGAACTCGTACGATGGATGCTTCTTCTGATTTAAGATTGAATGACTCATTGCCCGGATATGCAGTAGTTGTTAAATCTTATCTCATCCGCATCGTACACACCACCAATTGCGAGGAAACATTGTAGTTATCAGTCTTCTCGTACGTTGTTGGCTCGTTGCTGTGGAGTTGTTGAACCTGTATGAAGCGAGATCCACAGATACTCTTTGATCACGTCTGAGTGAACCTATGCCGTAATGTTAAAAAAATGTTCAAAAGTTCTCTTTTCAATTAATGAAGTAGATATTTTGATATTCAGATTAAATTGTCCCTGCTGAACAGTCGTTGGTTAACTATCATTGATTAAATCACTTAATAATGTAGTCCACGCTTGATATTTCACTTGGAACGAACAGTTTATTGTTCCTTAGCCACTAAATACTTTATAACTTTCGCACCACACGCACACGCAGTTGGTTGTTAAAGTCAGTTCTATTAAAATTAAGTTTCTTGACAATTACGACAACTTGACTCTTCAGCGTAATTGTATTATCTTCGTGAAGTCGTGTAATTGTGTCCTACTCGAGACTAATTGAGTGTAGTCCTTTGATATACTATCCACTCTTCTTTTAGTTCCAACTATTTGAACGTCAATTCCAATACTCACTAGTTTCGTCAATAAAGTTCATTTAACCCGTTATGCACGGTTAAACGCGTCTGTCAGTTCCTGTATCTGCTTAGATCAGTTTCCGAAGTTCGTGAATCACGTCACGCAAGAAACACTTCTGAACTCAAAACAATCTCGTCGCGTTCCGTACTCTCAATTACTAAGACAAGGATTGTTCTCGCACGTCTTTACAGAACGAGAGCCAGCAGGCGACTTTTTCTGTGAAAAGAGTATTGTAGGCGCATTGAATTTCTTCGTTGCGCTTACAACTCTCTTCCACATAAAAGTTATCTCTGACTAACATCACCTTGGACTTAGCTTTCAAGATATTAATTGCAATTATCACTTGGATATTTGTCCATTAATTAAATCTGAGGTTTCTTCCTCCTCTTTTCATAGCAAAAACTCTCAGTGATGAATTATGTTTTTGTTACCAAAACTTCTTGGTGTTAGCTTATCGGCAAAGATGTTATATTTCCCAAGATAACTCTTTCCTACCTCATATTATGATATTCTGCCTTAATTGACTTTAAGGGGGTCATTGGGGTGTTATACTTGCCCCCCGGACGGTGAAGTGGGTATTTCATTCCTACTTCGAAGTCCTTACTTAGTTCGGGTCCTTATTTTGGGTTTTTCATTCTCACACACATTTACAAATTTGAACTGTACACCATTCATAAATATACATCGGTCTTTACAGAAAATGAACCTAGTGTTCATAACTTAAATAATTCATTTTATTGCACTGTTGACGTCGCATCGTCGCACTGACGCTGCGACAGCACTGTACCATGTGGGCTGTGAGACATGGCCCAGTTCGAAGCCTGTTCTTCCGCTCCGAACCGCTGGCGATGCTGCTACTGAATCAGACCGTACAATGCAGCAATTACGATCCGATTGTCGCCGGTCGAGAGTTGATCTCGTTGTCCTGCGGTGACGTCAGCAGTAGACTGCACCACAGATTAGTGCAGCCTGCAGCTTGGCTGTCCGCAACATCACAGTTGTAAATCTGAAACACTTATTACACTCCCTCTCTTTGTGCAAACACATACCCAACACTAATGGTTCACTGCTTATTAACGACAGTATATTTTGTTTCTGCCTAATAATGTCATTCAATAGTTTGAATAGTGTCTGATTATTCTATGGAAACTTCTTTAGTTTATTATTCATGGATTGTTCACATTATTGTCACTTAATTGTTTTGCTTACGTCATTTAAAATAGTTCTCACTATCTGGTACCTTCATGGTTACTTGGTCTCTTTCTACACCAACTTCGTTTGCTTTTCCCAAAATAAGTGATCTTATTTTAAAATTAATCTCCTATCCACATTAATCCTGATTGTAGTTTCCATTGTGCTTGCGTGTGTACATGCGGTGCCTTTGTTATCACAAAACATGTGAACAATATTCCAAATAAACATTCATCTTAATCTAAAACACACACATAATTAATCGACTAAATTCCAATATATTATTCTTTTTTTATGGTTTTATGGTTTGATCAATTAATAACTCAATTGAACTTATATTCATTAATTAATCCATCTTGACTTAATTAAACTTAATTAAGAAAACACTAACGATTACGATCTATTAATCTACTAATCTAAATAGAAAATATGAAGAGTCTTGATCTTCTCATGCTTTAAAAATCTCCTGATATAAAATTCTTTCTCATAAACTAACTAAAATATCTTTTTAATTCAAAATGAGGATAAACTCCTTTTACTTTTCTATGTTCTTCGTCTCTGAGAAGGTAACTTCCAGCATGAAGTATCTGAATAATTCGATAAGGTCCATTATACAGATTACACCACTTCTTATTCAGTCTCTTTTTCCTTGATGACTTAGGATGATTTGTTAATAATACAGCATCACCTACTTTATAGGTAATTACTACTCCTAGTCTCTTATCAAACTGATTCTTGCGTATTTTAGCCTTATGTTTTAATCTTGAGTATGCCTTACGTATTATTTCCTGGTGATTTCCTTGCTTTTGACTTATAGATGGTGAAGTACCAAGCCAATTATCATTACTCTGTTTATTAAATAAGATTGCATTTGGCGAATAACCAGTCGATAGATGTGGTAGCTCGTTGTACATGGTTTCAAAACTATCTATCAGCTCGACCCATCGATGGTGTTGTTTGCCCACATACGTTCTTATAAAGCTATTGAATTCTCGAAATATCCTTTCTGTTGGGTTCCCCGACGGGTTGAAGCGAGATATGAATACATGAGGCACTCCCCATGTCTTCATAGCCTCACGCCACATCTTACTTCTAAAGTAAGAGGCATTATCGGAAATTAACCTCGTCGGTTTACCTATGTTCACTAAATAGTCGTCTTTGATTTTCTTTAACGTCGGTTTAACATTAGTTGATCGTAGCGGATACAATTTCACATGTTTCGAGAATAAATCATACATAGCAAATACATACTTATAATTTTCTTGGCTGGTGGAAAAGGTCCACATGTATCGCATGATACAATACTCAGTGGTCGCTTAGGCACTATGGGATGCAAAACGCCTTTAATACCATAATAAACTGGTTTTTCTCCTTGACATATTTTACATCTTTTTAGTATCTTTTGAGCTCTCGTTAATAAATTTGGATAAAAACATAATTCCTGTAGTTTCATAACGCATTTCTGAGATCCAAAATGACCCCAACGGACATGAGTAAACCATAAAACAGGATCAACATACTTATCAGGAATGCAGATCTTCCACCGATCTCTCTCACTTTTTCGATATAACAACACACCTTCTTTTTTTCTGTAGTGATTCTTAATCTTATTATTCTTGCCAGTACTTAAATTACTTATAATCTCCTTCCATCTACCATCTATCCTTTGCATTTGTCCCAAATGGGAACACATCTCACTTACTTCCTTAGTATATGGAACAGTTTCAAGTATCATTATCTTAAAATCTACGATCCGTTCTTCTTCGATTTCACCAGACTTCGGTGTTGGCAGTCTCGACAATGCGTCTGCCACGACACTGTCGCCACCCTTGACGTGCTTAACTGTTATGTTGTACTCTTGTAACACTAATGCCCATCATGTAAGTCGTCCATGTAACATTCGACTTGACATAAGAAAATTGACAGCTTTGTGATCACAATATATGACTATTTTCTTACCATATACGAAGTATCTGAGTTTCTTCAACGCCCATATTATCGCTAATACCTCTAATTCAGTTGTACAGTATGAACGTTCACAATTAGAGAGTGTTCTACTAACAAAAGCAATTATTTTAATGGTATCTACATTAGTTTCGTCATCCATCTGAAATAACGTAGCCCCCAATTCTGTCTCTGATGCATCAGTCGCGATGAAAAAATCCTCTTCCATTCGCGGATGGTGCAGCAGCGGAGCATTAAGTAGAGCACTACGTATTTCACCAAAAGCTTGACTACAAGCATCAGTCCAATGCCATGGTATATTTTTTCGTAACAATTGTAACAGCCATTCTTTATTCAATAACTGGTGTGAGATGAATTTTCTGAAAAAGGACGCTAATCCCAAGAATGATTTCAACTGCTTCCTATTGATAGGATATGGGCAGTTTCTAATTGCGTCTAACTCCTTAGGGTTTGGCACTATTCCGTCTGGTGTAACTACATGACCAAGAAATTTAATTTGATCTCTACCGAATTTTGATTTAGCCAAATTAATTGTCATTCTATATTCCAATAATTTTTCAAACACCCGATTTAATAATTCAAGATGTTCTGCCCACGTTTCCGTGGCAATTACTAAATCGTCTACATAAACCGTAACTCGTTTCAATAGATCTGGACCAAACACTGTGTCTAGTGCTGCTATGAATACACCACCACTAATGTTTACCCCAAACGGCATTACCTTAAATTGATAGCTTCTTCCCAAATCAATAAAAGCGGTGTATTTTCGTGATTATTTAGAGATCTTTGTTTGCCAATATGAACTTTTGAGATCGAGGGAGGTCAGAAATTTCACTCCATGGAATTTTTGCACGAGTTCTTCAAGATTTTCTGGACGAATCCTCACTGGTTTGATAATTTTATTCATATCCCTCGCATCTAAGACTAAACGTATCTCGTCATTTGGCTTAGTTATATCTAAAAGAGGGCTGGAGTACTCTGACGTTGAAGTTTCTTTAATACCCCAGTCTAACATCTTCTTTATTTCCTTGTTCACCGCTTCTCTCTTTGACCAAGGGACGGAGTATGTCGTCTTACAGAATGTATTATGAGGGTAGGTTTCAATGTGGTACTCGAAGTTTTTAATTATTCCTGGCTTTTTATTAAATACAGGTAGATATGATCTTAACACTTCTCTTAACTCTATCTGATGCTGAATTGATAAGTATTCTGATTCCCTAACCTTTTCATCAATGCTCAACATCTCGGTTTCAACCTCGGTTAATTTATCACGATCATCACCTATGTAATGCACAATATTCATCGGAACATAATTGACAATCAAATGTTGACAATATTTTCCAAAAATAATTCTCTTCTTTCTTAACATGATCTTCAATGGCTTATCGTTAACAGTTAACGTACAAACACCTTCCTTAATGTCCAGGGTGCTGGTATTCATATAAAAAATCCATTCCCCAGATGCACGGTGTAGTCATATTAGATACTATCAAGAAAGTACATTCCAATTTAGCTTCTTGTAGTTCTACTGCTACCCGCACTTGTTTAATTATCTTTTGCACTTTAGCGCTAAAAGCCCCCAAAACGGTACATCCTGACACTGGTAAAGTGAGTAGCTTCTGTTGCCTACTAAGCATATTTAAACAATTACTCGTCATTACACTGACCGTTGCACCTATGTCAATCAGAATATTTACAGGAATATTATTAATCTTAGCATCTACTATACCTTGTAAAGTAAATTCTTCCTTATTGACTTCAGCCCTTGGTTCTTTCATTAACTCGTCTCTGATGTCAGAGCCGTTATTATAATTAAGGACATTGATTAACTCGTGAAGTTTGCTCCCTCCTCATAACCAGCCATCCGAGGAAGGCCTAAAATCACTGGCTCTCGTTTGACCGCCCGTCACTTAGGTTCCTCGGTGGTTCGTGTATTTCAACTAAATGTACTTCATTCACCTTTTGTCGGTACACGTTGTCTCCTCTTACGTTTCTACTGGCCGGTACTGGTGTAGGTCGATTAGAATTACAGGAGTTGCAGGTAGTATTGGGATCATTCCAATCTACATTAGTCATTTGGCACGTTCCCCATCTAGATTTGCTCGGAGGCTCCATAGGAGAACAGTTATTCTGTCGGGCATCGCCACAACATTAGTGGTTTGCCGCCCCCCTATTCATTGCTACTACATTTACTCTTTGGAATTTATTTTGTCCTTGCACTTGGTTATTGTTCGGTGCGAAAGCACCTTTAGGACGATTATAATTTGAATTCCAGTTTGGATTATCCTTTGGCTTGCGATCACTTTGAGCGCTACCATTTTTAAAGTTCTGGTTATAGTTGTTAAAATTCTTATTATTATTTGACCAATTTTAATTCCATTGATTGTTATTACCGTTATTGCTATTATAATTACTGTTGTTGTTGTGCCATTGTCTGGCGTCCTCCATTAACATATCGATCGAGTCAATTACTGATAAAAACTGTTCTACGTCAAAGTCTGGTCCATGAATAAGCTTTTCCCTTATATTGAACGGCAGCGTGCCCTTCAATATACGGATTACTTCACGACTTGAAATGGGTTCCGTCCAGTATCTAGTTTTATTTATATAACGTTCAAAGTATTGTCTTAACGTTTCTTTCTTAGGGTTGTAAAATTCGGGTTGGTAAACTTCCTTCCGCAAACGATCTTGACGACTCAAGGACCAATATTTCGCCAAGAAACGCCTTTCAAATTCTGAACACGTATTACATGTTTCACTAATTTTCGCGGCTTATAATGCAGCTTCTCCTGTGATCTTAGGCACGATAAATTGTATCTTATCAAATTCAGTCCAGCTGCGCGGAAATATTCTCTTAAACGAGTTTATGAACACTTTCGGATTGATATTGTTTTTCTCACTAGAGAATGTGGGAAATTGGCTACTCTTAAAGATGCTGTGTTCCACCTTTAGAGAAGAAACACAGCTTCGTTGGACATACGGATCATCTTCTACTTCCCAATGTGAATTTACTTCCCACGGATCACTAGCAAAGGTGTTGGGCTGCATACACGGACGCTTCGTCTCGCAGTTGGATTTTATTTGGCTGCCTACATATTCATTTTCTGGTTTTGCGTCATTATAAAATCGTTGCTCGGATGTTTGAGCAAACCGTACATGACAATCATGCACAACTTTATTTTTAATTTGATGAATTTCATCAATAAAATTATTTGTCAAATCTTCTAATCTTTTACTCTGACTAATTATATAGTTATCGATCTTCTTAACCGTATTCTTTTCAATTTCATTCAGATGTTCTGTCGTATTACTATAATTATCTGTCAAGGAATTAACCCTTATCGACACCATATCACACTGTTCCGATAAAGTACCAAAATTTTCTTGCAATTTATCTATACAATCAGCAATTTTAATTTCCTGTTTTTCTTGTTTAGTTAATCTAGACTCGACATCTTCCAATTTATTATCCCCTTTGACCTTTTGATCGACAAATCTAGCTTCAACATTCTCTATCCAGTTATCTACTTTAACCTGCTGTTCAGCTAATTTAGAAAATTTACTATTGGAAAATGCTTGCTGTTCTGAAAATTTAATAGCTTGCTGTTCGACTACTTCAGATATTTTACTATTCAAGATCGCTTGCAGTACTGCATGCTGTTCGGCTAATTCAGAAAATTTACTAATGAAAGACGCTTGCTGTTCTGAAAATTTAATGTCTAATTTTACATGTACTTCAGCAAATTTTTCACCCAACATATTCCATTTTGATAACATTACACTGAGTATGTCTACACTTCCAGAGCTGTTCGGTGCGACATTCGTTCTACATTCGCGATCTATTCCCTCTCTAACATCAGAATTATTATCTGGTAATTCTACGACTTTATCTTCTGTTCTAAACCCCGATACATTCGGTATCGCTTCTCTATCTGGTTCAGTAAACGTTTCCCCTCCCACATCGACAATATTTCTATTACCTTCTTCCTGTTGTGACAAATCACTAATCTCCTCCCCTGATTCGGGTATTCTCTTATCTACATCTCTACGCAGTCTCAAGTTTCTTTTAGGCATCATGTTAACTACAGAACACAAGCA
Organism: Schistocerca cancellata; assembly: GCF_023864275.1. Taxonomy (NCBI): domain Eukaryota; kingdom Metazoa; phylum Arthropoda; class Insecta; order Orthoptera; family Acrididae; genus Schistocerca; species Schistocerca cancellata. Next base: position 203,411,781 of record NC_064629.1, on the reverse strand, counting down.
CAGTGAAATCTCAATTATAACTACGGTACAAAGTCTGCTCTATGATACTCAAAGGATAACTTATTTTGTGGATTGCTTACTTTTCTCTGTAGTTATAAATAGTCGTGGCGTGGGTGTGATCACTGTCGCGTTCTCCGACACGCTGTGTCGTTGTGCATTTAGCTCACTCGAAGTCGTGGAGCGTTGGCTGCGTTGTGGAGGAGTCATCCCCCCCACGTCGTCTCTGCACTCGTCGTTGAGAAGAAACGTCGGCCGGTGTGACGTCCGGCGTCGTTGACTTCAGTTCTGTGAACAAACAATGTGTAGCTGTTGCCCACAAATATCACGTCGTCTTTTCAACGATCCGACTAGCGTCGTCTTCTCGATGAGGCGTCCACTGGCATCGTTAGGCACTGCGTTGTCTCCCATATGAGGCGGCATCTGGCATTGTCGAGCCCCAACGTTGTAGGTGCGAAAATGGTGTGGCGTCCCCCACTCCAACCGCGTGGTGATATTGTCGACGCCGTAGAGCTGCTACTGGCACAGCCATCGCAGTGGAGTTGAGACACGATGCGCGATGACGTAGGTCCCCGTTGGTGAACGGGAGACAGAAATGCGAACTCGTACAATGGATGCTTCTTCTGATTTAAGATTGAATGATTCATTGCCCGGATATGCAGTAGTTGTTAAATCTTATCTCATCCGCATCGTACACACCACCAATTGCGAGGAAACATTGTAGTTATCAGTCTTCTCGTACGTTGTTGGCTCGTTGCTGTGGAGTTGTTGAACCTGTATGAAGCGAGATCCACAGATACTCTTTGATCACGTCTGAGTGAACCTATGCCGTAATGTTAAAAAAAAAATGTTCAAAAGTTCTCTTTTCAATTAATGAAGTAGATATTTTGATATTCAGATTAAATTGTCCCTGCTGAACAGTCGTTGGTTAACTATCATTGATTAAATCATTTAATAATGTAGTTCACGCTTGATATTTCACTTGGAACGAACAGTATATTGTTCCTTGGTCACTAAATACTTTATAACTTTCGCACCACAAGCACACGCAGTTGGTTGTTAAAGTCAGTTCCATTAAAATTAAGTTTCTTGACAATTACGACTACTTGACTCTTCAGCGTAATTATATTATCTTCGTGAAGTCGTGTAATTGTGTCCTACCCGAGACTAATTGAGTGTAGTCCTTTGATATACTATCCACTCTTCTTTTAGTTCCAACTATTTGAACGTCAATTCCAATATTCACTAGTTTCGTCAATAAAGTTCAATTAACCCGTTATGTACGGTTAAACGCGTCTATCAGTTCCTGTCTCTGCTTAGAAAATCAGTTTCCGAAGTTCGTGAATCACGTCACGCAAGAAACACTTCTGAACGCAAAGCAATCTCGTCGCATTCCGTACTCTCAATAACTAAGGCAAGGATTGTTCTCGCACGTCTTTACAGGACGAGAGCCAGCAGGCGACTTCTTCTGTGAAAGAGTATTGTAGGCGCATTGAATTTCTTCGTTGCGCTTACAACTCTCTTCAACATAAAAGTTATCTCTGACTAACATCACCTTGGACTTAGCTTTCAAGATATTAATTGCAATTATCACTTGGATATTTGTCCATTAATTAAATCTGAGGTTTCTTCCTCCTCTTTTCATAAAAATTCTCTCAGTGATGTATAATGTTGTTGTTATCAAAACTTCTTGGAGTTAGCTTATCGGTAAAGATGTCGTATTTGCCAAGATAATTCTTTCCTACTTCATATTATGATATTGTGTCTTAATTGACTTTAAGGGGGTCGTTAGGGTGTTATAACGTGCTTGAGTATTGTCCTGCAAAATGATGGTCAGGTCCTGCAGAAAGTGTCATCACTTCTGTCTCTAAGTTGGTCGTAGGTTGTGTTCCAAAAATGAACAGCACAGAGACAGAAGTGATGTCACTTTCTGCATGACCTGACCTTCATTTTGCAGGACAATGCTCAAGCCCGTTTAGTCCAAGCTGTTACTGATTTGTTTGCCGCTCGAACTGACAACATAACTGGCACTGTAAGAGTATCCTACGACTTCCACATCGCTGGCAACGGGTTATACAAAATGCTGGTAACTACTTTGAAGGTCAGTAGAACTTTGAAACACGTATTTATTTTGTACGAGCGGTAAATAAATAGTTGCCACTATTAAAGTTCCAACCCTCGTAATTTGCACAGCTAACCAACACACGCACGGTTATCGAAAAGTAACAAACTGAATTAATGTGTATGCATGCTCACATTTTAAACTTATATGAAACATGAACTGTGCTCTGCCCTAGTTAGGAAACTCTGTGTGTCGGCTTCCATTCACGTATTTCACTCTCAAATCCTAACTCGCCCGGGTCCTGAAATTCGTCCTTTGCACACATGCCTCTACCGGCCAACACAATTTCTCTTCTCACCTGTTGAAGTAATTTCACAAAATAAAGCCGTATAATGTCCTTTGACGTGTAACGTCCTTTCTCATGAGCGTAGCCTTGAAATATTTTTCTGGACTGTTGCATACCAGTTTCAAATGCTGTGGCAACAAGAGAACTTCCCTCTCGTCACATTGTTGACTTACTTCCCACCAGTATTCCTCCACGAAACCTCATCAAAATTCATCGTAATTTTAACATTCAAGTGCCCTGGCTCTCATTGTTGGTGCAGGTTCCCAACGTAGGTGTGCACACACGATGTTCGTTCTTTGTTTGTGTGACCAGGACAGTGGCAGAATGTGGTCGAACTGACTGATCCGAATTCCTTATTCGATAACTGTTCGCGCATTTGTGTAAGTGCAACAAATAGTACCATTTTCCTCAAGCCTCTCACGTGTAAATTCCGTCCAGTTCTGAATATTTTCCTTTCTTAAATTAGGCTCTATATTGTCGAGACTCGTTACTGCCTGTTTCTGCTTGTTGCAGCTTTCTTCGAACAACTTCAGATCTTGCTTGATTTTATTTAGTTCATCCAGCAATGCTTTAACCACATTCCTCACGGCACTCACTTCAGATTGCAAATCCGCGACTACGCCATGGTGCTCTTCCGTTACCGTTTCCAATTCGGAATCTACATGGCGTATCCCCTCGTCTAGCTTTGAGAAAATTCTCTCTTCAGCCTGGCAGCATCGCCCCATATACTCCTTCTCCATATTGGTAAGTCGTTCCTCACCACGCTTCCTATGTTCTAGAATTTTCGAAAATCGTTCCGCTGCTTGTACTTCTAAGTCGACGCTAAATTTGTGTAATGCGGCACCTTACCTCTCTGTACTGATCCTGCATTATTCGACTGCGCTAAGCATTTTGCTATTTCTGATACTTTGCTCTTCTTGCTGCTTCGCGATATTTTCCCTATAACTCTGGTGTATTCCCGCCACAAATCCTACACGTATCTGGATATTTCCTATTAAACTGACTAGCACGGATTCTCCTGATACTAATCCACTGTACAATACATGGTTCGTAACTTTCAATTTTGATTTTTTTATTGGTGGTAACTACAGTTGCAGTTTCAACATCCCCTGTTTGTAATCAAACACAAAATTACAAAAAAATTAAAAAACTTTCTGTAAAATTTTTTTAAAATTGTCGAAAATCTTCTAGATATTGTCTCTATTGCATTTAACGTTAAAAATTTTTGCAAAGTTGTAATCAGTTTCAGTAGCTTAACTATCTTCAGATCAAGTGTAGTATTATAAATGCAACGAGCAGTGTACAACACCGTTGCATCATCCAGAGCATTCTTATTTTAAATCTCGAGGTAAAACCCGTTATATTCAGCCATGATATCTGTGACAGCAGTTGAAGCATGGAGCTTGTAAAGAGTTGTGAAAAAAATGTATATAGTGAATGTTATGGGCGATGCACCGATGTTGTACACTGCTAGCTGCATTTAGAATACTACATGTGATCTGAAGATGATTGTTAAGCTACCGAAACTGGTCATCACATTGTAAATACACTCCTGGAAATTGAAATAAGAACACCGTGAATTCATTGTCCCAGGAAGGGGAAACTTTATTGACACACTCCTGGGGATACATCACATGATCACACTGACAGAACCACAGGCACATAGACACAGGCAACAGAGCATGCACAATGTCGGCACTAGTACAGTGTATATCCACCTTTCGAAGCAATGCAGGCTGCTATTCTCCCATGGAGACGATCGTAGAGATGCTGGATGTAGTCCTGTGGAACGGCTTGCCATGCCATTTCCACCTGGCGCCTCAGTTGGACCAGCGTTCGTGCTGGACGTGCAGACCGCGTGAGACGACGTTTGATCCAGTCCCAAACATGCTCAATGGGGGACAGATCCGGAGATCTTGCTGGCCAGGGTAGTTGACTTACACTTTCTAGAGCACGTTGTGTGGCACGGGATACATGCGGACGTGCATTGTCCTGTTGGAACAGCAAGTTCCCTTGCCGGTCTAGGAATGGTAGAACGATGGGTTCGATGACGGTTTGGATGTACCGTGCACTATTCAGTGTCCCCTCGACGATCACCAGTGGTGTACGGCCAGTGTAGGAGATCGCTCCCCACACCATGATGCCGGGTGTTGGCCCTGTGTGCCTCGGTCGTATGCAGTCCTAATTGTGGCGCTCACCTGCACGGCGCCAAACACGCATACGACCATCATTGGCACCAAGGCAGAAGCGACTCTCATCGCTGAAGACGACACGTCTCCATTCGTCCCTCCATTCACGCCTGTCGCGACACCACTGGAGGCGGGCTGCACGATGTTGGGGCGTGAGCGGAAGACGGCCTAACGGTGTGCGGGACCGTAGCCCAGCTTCATGGAGACGGTTGCGAATGGTCCTCGCCGATACCCCAGGAGCAACAGTGTCCCTAATTTGCTGGGAAGTGGCGGTGCGGTCCCCTACGGCACTGCGTAGGATCCTACGGTCTTGGCGTGCATCCGTGCGTCGCCGCGGTCCGGTCCCAGGTCGACGGGCACGTGCACCTTCCGCCGACCACTGGCGACAACATCGATGTACTGTGGAGACCTCACGCCCCACGTTTTGAGCAATTCGGCGGTACGTCAAACCAGCCTCCCGCATGCCCACTATACGCCCTCGCTCAAAGTCCGTCAACTGCACATACGGTTCACGTCCACGCTGTCGCGGCATGCTACCAGTGTTAAAGACTGCGATGGAGCTCCGTATGCCACGGCAAACTGGCTGACACTGACGGCGGCGGTGCACAAATGCTGCGCAGCTAGCGCCATTCGACGGCCAACACCGCGGTTCCTGGTGTGTCCGCTGTGCCGTGCGTGTGATCATTGCTTGTACAGCCCTCTCGCAGTGTCCGGAGCAAGTATGGTGGGTCTGACACACCGGTGTCAATGTGTTCTTTTTTCCATTTCCAGGAGTGTATATACACTGATGATTCAAAACATTACGACCACCTGCTCAATAGCTTTGGAACGAAATACATCACTGATTCTGCGTATCTGAGAGTTTGTTGGTAGGTTTGTGGAGGTATGTGTCATGAGATGTATATGTACAGGTCATGTAATTCTCGTAAACAACGGACTGCTGATCACCGCGCCCGATAGCGACCCAAGTGGGTTCCATAGGAATAACATCAGGCGAATTTGGTCGGCAAGTCAGCAACGCGAGTTCACTACAATGCACCTGAAACCACTGTAGCACGATTCTGGCTCCTAAACACGCACAAGTATGCTGTTGAAAGATAAAATCACCATCGGGGAAGACATCAGGCATGAAGGGATGGTAGGTAGGTGGTAAGTTCCTACGGAGCCAAACTGCTGAAGTCGTCGTCCCCTACGCTTACACATTACTTAATTTAACTTAAAGTAAGTTACGCTAAGGACAACACACACACCCATGCCGGAGGAATGACTTGATCCACCGATGGGGGAGCAGCGCGAACCGTGGCAAGGCGCCCATAGACCCCCCGGCAACCCCGCGCGGCATGAAGGGATACAGATGGTTCACAGCTGTCAGGGTATCTTCGCTTACTACCACACGTCCAATGTAAGCGCAGATCAATGTCTCCCATAGCATAATACTGCTGCCACCAGCCTCTGTCCGAGGCGCGCTGCACGTTTCGAGCCGCCGGTCACCTCGATGATGGCGTTTGTGGAGACGGCCATCGAACTAATGTAGCAAAAATGTGATTCACCCGAAGAGCCGAGACATTCCCGTCGATCGACGGTCGAATCCCAACGGTATCGTGTCCACCGCAATCATAATTGACGACGTCATGGGGTCAACATGCGAACACGTGAGGGTGATCTGCTGCGGAACTCCATGTTCAACAATGTGGGATGAACGGTGTGCGTGAACCAGCGTTGTGCTCTTTTGGCAGAGGTGCCGTAGATCGCGATCCATCATACTTTACAGAGAAGGAAAGCCTTCGAACCGCACACTCTGTTAAAAGTCTTCGACGTCAAACCATTTAGCGCCTAGTGGTAGTTCCGCTTTTCTTCTACCTCTTTCCGCCGGCCATGGTGGCCGAGCGGTTCCAGGCGCTACAGTCTGGAACCGCGCGACCGCTGCGGTTGCAGGTTCGAATCCTGCTTCGGGCATGGATGTGTGTGATGTCCTTAGGTTAGTTAGGTTTAAGTTCTAAGTTCTAGGGGACTGATGACCTCAGAAGTTAAGTCCCATAGTGCTCAGAGCCATTTGAACCATTTACCTGTTTCGGTAGATGCTCACGGCAGTAGCACGTGAACATTCGACCAGCTTCACCGTTTTCGAGATACTCATTCCACGCTCTGTGTAATAATACTCTGCCCTTTGTGAATGTCGCTTATCTTAATGGATTTTCTCATTTGCAGCCCATATCTCTGCTAGGCTGATTCACACTTTTGTTACCGCGTCACATGCCCGCAACAGCACCAGGCGCCATCCAACGTCGCGTTGGCCATAATGTTTTGGCTCATCAGTGATGAAATATATAGAAAATGTTTGAAAGTTGTAGGAGTTAAAGATTTTAAAATTTTTGTAACTTTATATTTGATTGTTTGTTTACGATCGCTTTCTCCTATTCTGACAATGTCAGATATATTCCTGTTTTACTAGTGGATTGTTCTCTCATGACCAGTACTGTCCTATGTTCATCTTCCTCGTCCTTTCTTATTTTCCCATGCGTTGTTTCCTTGCCGATTAGTGGTTCGTCAATGTTAAGCCCACACATCCTGCTCGACACACCGTTCTCAGCTGTTTGAGGAAAATTCTGCACTTCGCTTCCCCATACATTAAGGATACAAAGATACACTACTGGCCATTAAAATTGCTACACCACGAAGATGACGTGCTACAGACGCGAAATTTAACCGACAGGAAGAAGATGCTGTGATATGCAAATGATTAGCTTTTCAGAGCATTCACACAAGGTTGGCGCCGGTGGCGACACCTACAACGTGCTGGCATGAGGCAAGTTTCCAACCGTTTTCTCATACACAAACAGCAGTTGACCGGGGTTGCCTGGTTAAACGTTGTTGTGATGCCTCGTGTAAGCAGTAGAAATGCGTACCATCACGTTTCCGGCTCTGATAAGGGTCGGATTGTAGCCTATCGCGATTGCGGTTTATCCTATCGCGACATTGCTGCTCGCGTTGGTCGAGATCCAATGACTGTTACCAGAATATGGAATCGATGGGTTCAGGAGGGTAATACGAAACGCCGTGCTCGATCCCAACAGCCTCGTATCACTAGCAGTCGAGATGACAGGCATCTTATCCGCATGCCTGTAACGGATCGTGCAGCCACGTCTCGATCCCTGAGTCAGCAGATGGGGACGTTTGCAACACAACAACCATCTGCACGAACAGTTCGACGACGTTTGCAGCAGCATGGACTATCAGCTCGGAGACCATGGCTGCGGTTACCGCTGACGCTGCATCAGAGACACGAGCGCCTGCGATGGTGTACTCAACGACGAATCTGGATGCACGAATGGCAAAAGGTCATTTTTTCGGATGAATCCAGGTTATTTTTACAGCATCATGATGGTCGCATCCCTGTTTGGCGACATCGCGGTAAACGCACATTGGAAGCGTGTATTCGTCATCGCCATACTGGCGTATCACCCGGCGTGATGGTATGGGGTGCCATTGGTTACACGTCTCGGTCACCTCTTGTTCGCTTTGACGGCACTTTGAACAGTGGACGTTACATTTTACATGTGTTACGACCCGTGGCTCTACCCTTCATTCGATCCCTGCGAAACCCTACATTTCAGCAGGATATTGCACGACCGCATGTTGCAGGTCCTGTACGGTCCTTTCTGGATACAGAAAATGTTCGAATGCTGCCCTGGCCAGCACATTCTCCAGATCTCTCACCAATTGAAAACGTCTGGTCAGTAGTGGCCGAGCAACTGGCTCGTCACAATACGCCAGTCACTACTCTTGATGAACTGTGGTATCGTGTTGAAGCTGCATGGGCAGCTGTACCTGTACACGCCATCCAAGCTCTGTTTGACTCAACGCCTGGCGTATCAAGGCCGTTATTATGGCCAGAGGTGGTTGTTCTGGTTACTGATTTCTCAGGATCTATGCACCCAAATTGCGTGAAAATGTAATCACATGTCAGTTCTAGTATAATATATTTGTCCAATGAATACTCATTTATCATCTGCATTTCTTCTTGGTGTAGCAATTTTAATGGCCAGTAGTGTAGATGAATGACGAACACTAACTTCACTTAACGAAGGTTTATTCAGCACTTGCACATACAAGAGCGCGGAGCGAACTGCCTCCGCCCAGAAGACATACGGTATATTTACAGCTACAGAACATTCCAGTACAATGCTTCTTGCTATTTGTGGATACTTCTAGAATGTACTGGAACCGAAGATAGAAATTTAAATGTTTGAGTTCAGGTGAGTTTTGAACTCACGACTCTCCCTGCAACAATCTACACTCATGCTCATAAATTAAGGATAATAGCAGACTGCGATGCCACACAACGTGGCACTACACAAAACTGGCGCTAATAGCAAAGGCACATAGGGAACACACACGAGTCCGCAGCTCGTGGTCGTGCGGTAGCGTTCTCGCTTCCCACGCCCGGGTTCCCGGGTTCGATTCCCGGCAGGGTCAGGGATTTTCTCTGCTTCGTGATGACTGGGTGTTGTGTGCTGTCCTTAGGTTAGTTAGGTTTAAGTAGTTCTAAGTTCTAGGGGACTGATGACCATAGATGTTAAGTCCCATAGTGCTCAGAACCATTTGAACCATTTGAAAACACACGACACAGATTTGTAAGTCCATTGTATGGGTGATTAGTTGAGAAAACCGTCCCAAAGCACACGTGCTACAAAACGCCACTGTTTCCTTAGCATGTACCACGACATCAATATGGGATATGATCACCATGCACACGTACAGGCCACACAACGGGTTGGCATATTCTGGATCAGGTGGTCGAGCAGCTGCTGGGGTATAGCCTTCCATTCTTGCACCAGTGCCTGTCGGAGCTCCTGAAGTGTCGTAGGGGTTTGAAGACGTGCAGCGATACGTCGACCGAGAGCATTCCAGACGTGCTCGTTGGGGTTTAGGTCTGGAGAACAAGCAGGCCACTCCATTCGCGTGATATCTTCTGTTTCAAGGCACTCCTCCACGATGGCAGCTTGGTGGGGCCGTGCGTTATCATCCATCAGGAGGAAGGTGGGATCCACTGCACCCCTGAAAAGGAGGACATACTGGTGCAAAATGACGTCCCGATACACCTGACCTGTTGCAGTTCCTCTGTCAAAGACATGCAGGGGTGTACGTGCACCAATCATAATCCCACCCCACACCACCAAACCAGGACCTCCATACAGGTCCCTTTCAAGGACATTAACGGGTTGGTATCTGGTTCCTGGTTCACACCATATGAAAACTCGGCGAGAATAATTGTTTAGACTATACCTGGACTCTTCCATGAACATAACCTGGGACCACTGTTCCAGTGACCATGTACTGTGTTCTTGACAGCAGGCTTTACGGGCTCTGCTGTGACCATGGGTCAGTGGAATGCACCTTACAGTTCTCCAGGCGAATAAACCATTTCTGTTCAGTCATCTGTAGACTGTGTGTCTGGAGACAACTGTTCCAGTGGCTGCGGTAACGTCCCGAGCAAGGCTACCTGCATTGCTCCGTGGCTGTATGCGGGCACTGATGGTGAGATATCGGTCTTCTTGTGGTGTTGTACACTTTGGACGTCCGGTACTGTAGCGCCTGGAGACGTTTCCTGTCTGCTGGAACCGTTGCCATAATCGTGAGACCACACTTTGTGGAACACGGAGGGCCCATGCTACGACCTGCTGTGTATGACCAGCCTCCGGTCGCCCTAGTATTTCACCCCTCATAACGTCATCAATATGTGTTCTTCGAGCCATTTTAAAACCACAATCACCAGTGGCATGTCTGAAAACGTCTGCACACTTTCTCGCTGCACCGTACTCTGACATGCTCCAACACACCTCTGCATATGTAGACTGCTGCCAACGCGACCGTGCGACGACTGCAGGTCAAATGCACCGCATGGTCATACCCCGAGGTGATTTAATCCCGCATACCGCCCAGCAGAGCCTTGTTTCACCATGTATCAGCATTATCCTTAATTTATGAGCATGAGTGTAGTATCATAACCACTATACAACGGCGACTGCGCTACTCGGCTTCTTCTACGACAATATTAATTAGAGAAGGGATCATCTAAATTTATAACAGAATCAAGTGGTCACTGTAACAGTCAGATTTATTAACGCAAGATAGAACACACCGAATTACCCACTGAGATAAACAACTGAGCAGTAAATATTTGGACAAGGTGTTCTAATGGTGAACTGTAACCTTGCACAGGTGGGTGAGCACAGTAAATGCAAAGTTATGTGCATAATACACGAATATGACCATTGACTGAAAGCACAGTTAATAAATTACAGAAAGAACATGGGAAAATAGGATCCAATACCAGTGATATCACCAAATCACACATTGAAAACAAACTACCTAGCTGCAAAGTATTAAAATGGCATTAATGGCTCCTGAAGGGAGTTAAACAATGTCGTGTCCCTAGTGAACTGTCGATCACAATTATAGAGCATCGTACCATACTCTTGGCATAATGCGAAAGGCATCGGCAGCAGCAGCTGGATATCAGAGTTCCTATCTCTTCCTGTCCTCAGAACTCGAGTGGAAACATCCTTCTCTGCGAGCGCATCAGTCGCACTAGCTCTTGTGCTGTCTAGCTGTTAGCGTTTACTACTCCCTCTCCTAACTTGAAGTGTACTCTTTCGTCACATAGCGTGAATTCATTACTCCCCAAAAGCATAAAGTGTACTGTACTCTTTATGGGCACTCTGTAACTTAGCTGCTTTTCGCTAGAGCAGGAACTCTCCGTCCAATCGTGGCAGGCGTCGTGAGTTCCGTCCAGTAAGACTAAGGCTACATGTGTGTTTTTTAGTGCAACAATTTTACAGAAATTACAATGGCGTTTTCTTATTGCAGGCACATGGCTATACCGACATTAAACAAAGCAACATTTTATGCAGTACATGAGACCAGTTTGAAAGCACGCTGGCTATATGATGTTTTGTTGACGTAGTTTCCTTTGTAGCACGGTATTTATGCACCAACTGGAGTGAACAACTGTTTCACATACACTCGTCCAAAAATTTTGTTTCTTATCACAACTTTTATAATTAATGTGACGAACATGATATAAACAATTGTACTTTTCATCTTCCATTATAGGGACTTCACTGTCAATAAACTTCAAAGTAAAGTGTCGGGCTATCCACCCGTACTAAGGTGAAAATAGAGCAACACTCAACACTCGTGGCCACCAGTAGCCGCTAGCCACAACACTGCGTTATTTAACGCGCGTGTCGCCTTTGCCACTCGTGTCTTTTGACACAAGAAAATGAGCCCAGACCCATCTGTCTGAGGTACGACCTTGAGAACGTGCCTGCCCTTCAACAATGTGCGTTTGTTTGTATACTGTGTAGCCACGTATAACACTGAGGCGACAAAAGTCATAGGAACGCGATAAGCACATATATAGGTGGCGGTACAGTGTCTAAACTTTTAGATGGCAGACCTCTCCCTAGTCCTGAATCGGTTAAAGTCGGTAAACGTCAGGAGGCTTCGGTAGGCACGCAGTTTAGACTACTGCCAACATTACGTAGCTGACTGTGTTGTACAAGGTAGCCATTGTCGTCTGCTTCGTTATTGTTTTGCGCTGTACTCTTCTGCGTGTTTTTATTGTGCAGTTGTGCTAAACATTATCAAAATGAGTGAAGAGGCAGTTGCTGGCACATCTCGGGAGTCGCCAACAACCCCTACCGGTAGGCCTACGGTTAGAAGGAAACCAGTATTACGTAGCGATGCACGCAAAATGCTCGCAAAATTATATTGCGTGTGATTGAATGCTGCGAAAGGGAAAGGGAGCAGAAAAAATTGCTTCAACCCATTTACAAATTAAGTATATTTGCATTTTATAATTAATAGTTTAACATTGCGGGGAATGAAATAAAATGAAAAAGAATTGCGAGCAGTGGGAATCAAACCCAAGTCCGCTGCATGACAGGCTTTTACTCAATTAATTGCGCTACGCATGCTACAGGGACTCAACTGTTGAGACATTGTCCATTACACTTTCCGGGCGTTCGGAAAACAACTCACCAAAGTTTCATTGCAATTGGATGAATGGTTTGTGAGCGCATAATAGACAAATATACATACATTCATTTTTATATATATAGATTTTAATGTACATGACGATTTCAGTTTAGTTTACGAACAACATTTCAAGCGAGTTTTACTTCCAAGCCTTTCGTCTGCTTTCGTGTAAGCATGACACGCAAGTTGTAGTGCCAGCACTGCAACTGGTAGGCGTGCCTTGTCCCCCCCCCCCCGCCCCAATGGCTCCTCTCCCCTCCCCTCGCCAGGCAATGCTTGCTTCCTCCTCTCCCCGCACTCCCCACACAACTCTGCCGTCTTACAGTTAACACACTGTAGTATCGAGTGCACAAGGTAAAAAAGGCCAGTACATTGGCGGAGCTGTCATTTGTAGTCTGATGATTCACGTAAAAAGGTTTCCGACGTGACTGTGACCGCACGAGAGTAGTTAACAGAGTTTTAACGCGGAATGGTACTTGGAGTTAAACACGCAGGACATTCCATTCCGGAAATCGTCAGGGAATTCAGTATTCTGAGATCCACAGCGTCAAGGGCGTGTCGAGAATACCAAAGGTCAGGCATTCTTCTCACCACGGACAACGCAATGGCTACAGCCTTCACATAACGACCAAGAGCAGCGGCTTTTGCGTCGAGTTGTCAGTGCTATGCTATACTATACTGCATGAAATAACTGTTGAAATCAATGTGGCACGTACGACGAACGTATCCGTTGGGACAGTGCGGCGAAATTTGGTGTGAATGGGCCATGGCAGCAGACGACCAAAGCGCGTGCTTTTGCTAACAGCATATCACCTGTATCGCCTCTCCTGGACTCGTGGTCATATCAATTGGATGTTAGACGACTGGAAAACCATGACCTGTTCATATGCGTCCCGATTTCAGTTTGTAATAGCTGATGGTAGTGTTCGACTGTGGCGCAGACCCCACGAAGCAATGGATGCAAGTTGTCAACAAGTCATTATGCAAAGTGGTGGTTGCTCCATAATGGTTTGGGTAGGGTTTACATGGAATGGACTGGGTCCTCTGGTCTAGCTGAACTTGCTATTGACTGGAAATGGTTATCTTTGGCTACTTGGAGACCATATGCAGCCACTCATGGACCTCATGTTCCCAAAGAACGATGGAATTTTTGTGGATGACGATGCATCATGCCACTGGGCCACAACTGCGCGATTGGTTTGAAGGGCGTTCTGGACGGTCTGAGCGAATGATTTGGACAGACAGATCGCCCCTCATGCGGAATAATGGAGAGGTCAGTTCATACCAAAAACCTGCAACGGCAACACTTTCGCAGTTATGGGGTGCTATAGTGGCAGCGTGGCTCATTATTTCTTCAGGGGACTTCCAACGACTTGGTGAGTCCATGCCACGTCGAGTTGCTACACTACGCCGGGCTGAAGGAGGTCCGACAGGATACTAGGAGGTATCCCATGATTATTGTCATCTCAATCTATAGCACAACAGTGGATCCATATTTCTTGCGTCATTTATCGCATAAAAGTTGCGTTAAAAATCGCCTGTATAGTGTTAGCCTAAAACTCAAGTAGAGGTGTTAAACAATTTCATACTCTTGTGAGTATTTGCTGTTTTCAATCAGTAGTGCTCTGGAGGTGTGGAGGAAGGGAGAAAATGTCTCCCATTACGACTGAAACCGAACGTTATTTTGTGTCGTCGCTTCTGTGGCAATGAAGATTCAAACGCCAACCTCTGGGAAGTGACGTCTGGTTACAGATCTCTTATCTTGCGAAAAGGCTGTACGCGCAATACTACGTTGTTTCGCCAGAAGACAGCCATCCCATGTCACATCTGGACAGCGTGGGATGAAGGAACTAAATGCCTATCTGTCTGCCTGTGGCTGCGACTTTGCCTCAGATTCTTAACATTTTTATGGCAGCGAGCTCCAATTAAAAGGATTCTTATCCTTTGCTAGCGAACTCTTAGGCTCGCATCTGCGCAGTCTCTTCTCCAGAGTAAAAAGTGAAGCCAACAGAAGCAGTAGAAAGTAACAGTCACTGTTAGTACTGAATCTTGATTGCAATTTTTGTGCAGCGTCAGTGATCGACTACTTGATCAAGGGAAATGAGAACAATAAATTCTGAAATATGTTGGTTGGTACTTTTAAAGAAAAATGTCATTGATAAATCGTTGATTTCACGATTACTGATTGCGAATTGGAAGTAAAACGCGATCCAGTCATGTACCATCTGTAGGCAAACAACTCTAAATGTGTGTATACAGGCCCTCAAATGTCAAGCAAGGCACAGTTCCAGATTGAGGAGAATTCCAATTCAAGGAGAGTTCCAGACAGGGGAGATTTCCAAACAGAATCTCAGATGACCAACGGTCTACAGTGGAACTTATGTGAGTGAGCATTACACTTAATTAAGCTTGTAAACTAAAAAGGACCTGCAAAGCTTGCCTGTACGCACTGCTTGACTAGGGCTATTGGTTTCCATAATTCGTTTGACTACAAGTACGTGTGTCTTTGTGTCACATTCTATGTGACGAATACTTGAACCTTAGGGTTCGATTAGAGGAATAAGATCTGGCGCTCCCATTGTTCATGGTCTGCAGTACCATACGTTACTACGTATACCCGAATGTTAAAGTTATAGGCCAGGATGGCCATTCATTCTGGTCACTGACTGGAGAATATAGTAAGTCTTATCTATGTTTAACACTTGCTGAAGTTACAAACTAATGCCTGTGCTCTGCTGCATGTTCATTGCACACAGATGAAGAAGCAATGCAAAGCAGGCCAGTAAGCCAGTCCAGAATCTCATTGTCATATACTGACGAGGTACTGACTGGTACATTGTTGAGGTTAAGGCTGTTGGAAGCCAGCGAGGGCTCTGTAAGCCAGAGACAAAATTTAGAGAGCAGACAAGGGTGTTAGCGTTTAGGCTACTGGACGTAAGCAGTAACGCTGGAGCCCTACGAATTGCATTTGCTCTGAGCAGCTTTCCCAGGGGAGAAGTTTCACTTTAGAGAATTGCCTGGTAACTCCATCCACCGCCTAGACGCTGTTATAAGACGTCACAGTAGAAGATGGTCACAAAAAGGCACTTCTTAGCAGAGGCAGCAAGCTTGATATTGCTCCTGAGAACAATAAATTCTGAAATATGTTGGGTTTAGAGTGCTACAACAGCGGTCCTCGCTGAGAAGAGACCTCAGGGCGGAGCCAAGTGACATAAAACACTGTTGTTGCTAGCCATAATAGGAAGGATGGTGACGTTTAGCTTTCAGATGAACGTTGTAGCTACCAGACTTGGAGTTTGTTAACGTAAAGACCAGAAACATCCCTGCCTACCAAGTAGGAGAGTAGAAGGAATCTGAATGTGGTTGGTCTGAGGCGTCCTGGAAGTTCAGAGCCACTATCAGATTGGACGAAGCCTATAAAATGCAGTTGGATTGGGAGGCCGACTATAGGAAGTCGGAAATAATGCGTAGCCACAATCCTTTAAAAAAACAAGTTTTTGTATTAGAGGCAGTTCTGAGTCAGATCGTTGGGGTGCCAACGTGACGTGAAGTTTCGTTGCTATTTCTGATAGCTCTCACGTCGTCTGTTGTGCAACCAGTTGCATCCTTTTTTCTAATGGTCAGAATTAGCCCTCAATGTAGTAGTTCATCTGACTGCAAATAAATAGTGTTAATCAGACCACGACTTCCGTGAGTCTCCTGCTGTGAGCATCCTATCGAGTCCTAAAATCCGCGCCTCTCGTAGGTGGCCTGTGACTGTTTGGCGCTGATCCAAGCAATCAAGCCTTGATTGGAAGTTCGTTTTTCTTCATTTGCTCTTAACTGCTAGGAAATCGGCTGATCTGTAGACCTCTGTCTTCCATCTATTCTGTGTTAGGACACAATATGGGTAACAATTTCTGGTGCGTGGTGTGGGGTTTCCTTGATGGTTTTTGAGATAGATAGGTTCTTCTTCCGTATTCAGCCCTCCGACATGATTGGACTGACGGCCTTGATACTCTTTATGTGAGGCAGCACTTGCACTCCATTGAGTGTGGAGTGAGCAGAACACAGGAAAGAAGCAGAGGTCCAGAGATCGACGCCGCACAGGGGAATGCGTATCCAGGGTAGCCTGTCTTCACGACTACATGTAATGGCGTGTGTTGCGGGAACAGCCAAGTGACAACGAGACAGAGCAGCGGGAGCGGTGCTTAGAAGACCGTTAGGGCAACGACACATGTGGGCAGCGCGGTTCAGTGGAGGGGGCATGCGGTATCTTCATGAACTTCAGTGGTGGCCAGCAAGCAACGGACAGCAAGCAACAGCCCAACACAGCACAGCTAGAGATGGGCAAAACTACTCTTTTCAGAGATTGGATCAGAACTGGTCACTCACTGGAATGAACTAGTTCTTTTTCATGACTCACCACTCACCATTCACTCACAAAAATAAGAAAAAGGAAGGTACAGTGCCGTTTTAATTAAGATCGCTAAACCTGTATTTTTATCTAATTTGGTCCTATTTTGAAAGAACAAATGAAGAGGAGCAATAATTTTCTCTTATTTCACTAGTAATTTTCAGATACAAAAGTTTTAAATTTCGTCTACTGCAAGAGTTATAAATATTACAGCAAAATCCTAAATATTTGTTATCAAGTGGAAAAATTTTAAGAATGAAGACTGATTCTTGTTATATTTTGATATTTTTATTGGAAGAACGCGATAGAAGAATTATAATAACTGTAATTGAGGTTGTAGCGGCACCACCATTTAAGATGGGAAAAGGTTAGCTTCGGTGCAATATTTCGGAGCGCACAAGTGACAGCCAGATGCGGGTCTGTTGACAGTAAGTTATGCTACCAGCGGTTGCAAAGTAGAATGGAGGCCACGGGCCGTAGACCCACTGAAAAGAGTAAATGCAGCGGTCTGCATGGCGCAAGTTACAGGCAGAAGGGGCCCACTGGTCAAACCCAGGTGTTATGAGTACATGACTCGGAGCAGCGCGTTAGCAAAACAGAGGTCCACAGCCGCGTATAAATAGGCGCTGATTCACTAACAAGGTATTTAAGTGTGACAACTATCGTGGATGGCAGGGTGTGTCACACCATCGACTACACGTAGCAGCAGATGGGGCGCCAGCGTTCCAGTCCACTGCAGGTCGCTGGTTCGACCCTCTGAGGCCAACGCAGGGTCCGCAGCCAGCCAGCAGCAGGCCATGCCACGGCTCGCTACTGCGGGCAGTCTTGTCAGCTCCCAACACATGCTGGAGGCATCCCAAGGCGAGGGCCCCAGATTCGGACTCCAGATTGTGGACGCTAGTTGTCGCCACGCTCTTAGCCACGCCGGTGAGGAAGCACGCCTTGGGCCACCTTGCAGCTTTCCCATGAGCGGCACTGAGACATCGGGGACAGTGGCCGCTGAGTCGGCTGCCAGTGCAGCCTGACGTCGACACAACTCTGCGGCCGCACAAGGCCGACACACAGCAGTGCACCGCATGGTTCACTGAGGCGCCAACCGTTTTGCAGACAGTGAAGTGGTGTCCTCAGCATTGCGGGGCCTGGTGACACAGACCAAGCGGGCCGCGGTGGTCTTGCAGTTCTAGGCGCGCAGTCCGGAACCGCGCGACTGCTACGGTCGCAGCTTCGAATCCTGCCTCGGGCATGGATGTGTGTGATGTCCTTAGGTTAGTTAGGTTTAAGTAGTTCTAAGTTCTAGGGAACTGATGACCACAGCTGTTAAGCCCCATAGTGCTCAGAGCCATTTGAACCATTTGACACAGACCGAGAGGAATGTGGGCACTGTAGTTGGAAGTAATAAATCACTTGGGAAACTAAGACGAGTTTTAATACGGCTAATCCTGGCAGCCCATCCTCGTCCAACATTCCCTCTACAAAGTGTATCTACAGTCATCATTTACAGTCGGTATTACTATGTATGTTCCCGTTAAGGAAAATTAATCAGACTTATCATTTATGAATAAAATTTGACCCATTTTAGTCGATGTGAGTCTCTTTTTCTTCTCAGTGAATATTTCTCTTGCTTTCACAGGCCACTGATGTTGCTGTGATACATAATAGTTTTAGAACCAATTGATACAGTGCAGGCCACAGCAATTTTTTTGTTTCCCACCAGTTTACGGGGTCGCTGTTTCTAGGCAAATATCCCTCCACTAACTACTTGTCCAGCTCGACAATTGTTGCATCTTTCAGGTTGTGACTTGCTAGAAGTTGACTAATAGTTTCATTGAACTCCTACCAGACTGAAGAAGTCTCATGTGTAACAGTGGTAACTGGTTGAGACATGAGTTCTGTTTTTTTCCTTATTGAACAATCAACGCTTTCATCTCTGCAACAGCCTTCATGTAGCACTCCTGAAGTGTTTTGTCACCTGAAAATCCTTGCCTTTGAATTGGGGATCAAGTAATGTTACCTGACTAATCATCATTGCCTTTAAAAGGTTTTAGTTGCAATTCCATTGATCTGTTTTCTCTGAGGGCACCTCTTCGGTTACCTCACCAAAAACTTTCAAAGTCTGTAAAGCCTGTTGCATTATCTCCCAGTCTGTATCTTTTAAGCTTAAGGTGATCGATTTTCCCTCTAAAATAGCGAGGTAAGAAATTGTGGGGTCTTTATTTTAAATAAATCTTTTCAACATTTCGTAAGTAGTTCCATGTTGTTGGGACATCTTGTTTCAGTTTCAGTAGGTCTTTTTTTAAATTTTCTAGCATTTCAGGAAGTTTGCTTAAAGCAAAGGGTTTCTCCATAAGAAACACAACAATTCATTTGAACTCATCAACGGTTTTGTGTACGGACTTCTGAAGTGGGTGTTGTGCAGTGGGGTTTAAAGAATGTGGAAAGCATGGGGTATGTGGAAGTTTTAAAAGCATGGTAGTTAATTTCGTATTTGACGCATTTTCTGTTATTATGGAAGCGATTTTAAAATTGATATTGTATTTGGGATAACGGACTTTCCCAGTTTGAGATGTTTTCTGTAATCTGTCTGTCTTCGAATTATGAGCACTCTAAGAGATATGACTGTAGTTCACTCTTCTCAAACTAACGTTACTTACACTCACACGTACGGCAGACTGCCTTTTCGGTGGCCGAAAAAATTTTAATTTTTACTGCAAATCATTTTTAAAAGCTGTACATCTACTTGCATACATTTAATTAATTTGAACGGCTTTATAAAATTTAAAAAACATCTTATTGGTTGTTGTAAATGAAAAGCAGCTGAGGATGAGGGCACAACAAAGGAAATAAACCAGGACTTGGACCAAAACCTGACGACACTGATGGGCTGCATAGTGCTTGAGACTCAATTTGCTGTTTTGAGATTATACCTTCACCCGAGTAGAAGCAGACGTCGGCGAGAACAGTTCACGAGATATGATTTCTCAAACTTCTGCATCGATTGATGCCGATCTTGATCGGCTTCCTGACCCATATTGTTCCAGAGGTACTGTAAGATGCTTCAATTTTAGACGTCTCTTCAAGTTTGAAGATAAGCAACAAGCCACGACAATTATCTGCTGACAGTAGCGGCGTTTTCCTTTTTCTTCTATTTTGGTAAAATGTTATCGAACATTGCTTCTAATTCTTCTAGGCGAAGGCAATGTGGATAATATATTGTTGTGCAGCACTAAAAGTACACTAGTAAAATTAAAACATTTGCTATTAACATGGCCATTTTACGTTGCAAAAGCTGAAAGGGAGAACAAATATACATGCAGCACATTCTATAATCAGAAGTTATAGAGTAGCGTGTAGGAAGTAGTGGTCTGCGAAACCTAGAGCCACAATCGTGAAGTTTGTATTATATAATAAAAGGTCTGATACAGTTATAGTGGTTAAGAAACTCGCAGACAAATCTGACAATATGCGAGGATTTCACTGTTGAAAGATAAAAAAAATTGAATAATGTGATATCGGAATTTGGGCTACATAGCGTGGAACAAGAGATGACAGGATAATGGTGCAGATAAAGGCTCGAAAAAAGCAGTGCAAATGAACTCTAAAGTCTATGCTTTAGGAGCTACGAACTTGTCTACTCATGCAGCCACTGTTTCTACCACCGTGTTTGTATTGTTAATTTAGAACAAAGTTGGCCATCACTTTCAACTCATTTCGACGAACTCCGCCATATATTTCAGAATATCAACATTCATGTCTTTATTCTAACAAACGTGGACACCTGGCTCAAGCCAAGCGTTCTCTCCAGTTCCCTAAATGTAGACTCTACTATCCTAAGACATCGCAGAAGTAACTGATGAGGAAGTGGGGTAGTGGCATACAAACACTTTGACTTCTTACCGACCATGTTACTCATATCCAATACTAATGAAGAAAAACAAGACAAATATATGTTTTTAAATATCAAATCTCTTAAAAAAAAAAAAGTTGCCTAATGTGCGGTCTCTACGGACCTCCGAAAGTAGGAGGCATAGCTTGCTTCTAAACTGACCTTTCAAAATTAGATTCGACTTAAGGTCGTACAAATAATGCTAGGAACACTAACATAAATATTCTGCCCCTCCATTGTGAAATTCAAATGTGTAGTTTCTTCTTCAAATGCAACAGTATTTCAGCTTGCACCTACCTATAATGCAGCCTATAGTCAGGCCCCCATACATATATTTGCCATGAAATCCACAAGCAAGGAAATTCGTATCTAGAATATCACACAACATCATTACCAAACTAACCCTGTTATATAATAAATATGCTCCCCCAAAGACTGGAAACCTGAAGGAAAAACCTGCACCTTGGCTAACGGAAGAGCTAAAACAGTCCATGAACGTCAGAGACACAACACATCGGAACCACAAACGACCTCTTACCCTTGAAAATATAACCGATTACATGCAGAAAGCAAACAGAATCAGTCAAACTGAAAGAACTGATAACTAAGACACGCCAGTACAGTAATCTAAAATATAAAGACCAGATGCTCTATGGAAAAGCTTGTGTGATCTAGGGAAGAGTAGGCAAAGTAGAAGCTGCAGCTGATTCCGTTGTCCCAACCAAGGAACTAAACCAGTACTTGACTTGAGCAATAACCTTCACTGAACCGTAAACAAAACATAGACTTACTGATTATTTCGTAGAGGTAAATGACGGTAGTTGCGAAAAATTCTTTTTTGAGCTGACAAGGCTGTCGAAAAATCCTTCAGCTCAGCATTTGCTGTACAGGATGGCGTCATGGTCCAAATACAATTGACCCACTACTGCTCATAATAATTACTGCCCCCTAGACCCAGAAGCTCTTTCTTGGACAACACAGCAGAAACACTCGTTCCCACAGAATACAAGCACTGGAGATCCGATTTCTAAGAAGAGTAGCTGGGTACATTCTGTCTGAGGGGAGAGTGAATGTAGACATCAGAAAAGAATTGAGAGTGGAAAACTTAAATGAGCAGATTAAGGAACACAGAAAAAACTGGAAGCATTATGTCAAAAGAATGGAAGACAACATATTACCAAAACTGGTGATAATTATTACCCAGCGTGCCCGAGGAAAATGAAAAATTTCAGCCAAGAGGGTGTAAGATGCGAATGCCTGTTACATTTAGAGAGAAGAAGAGATACCATATTGAAAATATTATGATTTTTAAGTAATTGTGATTTTTAAAGTTTTGTAATTACGTATAAAACTCTGGTCTGATGTACTAGGACTCCTGAGAGCATTAATCTGTTCAGGTTGAATGTATAAATAAAAAATTAAACGTAATGCACAGGTTGTGCCAGGATGGATGGTCAGTATTTAGGGATATGACAGGAACGATCATTTGAAGCAAAAAACTTCGTGTGAACATAAGCACTCTTCTGAATGGTTTCCAAGATAGAACACCTTTAACGTACATAGTTACTTATTTTCTTTATTATTCAATACATTGCCGTTGTTTACAATGTACCATAGTAGTGTCGACGAATTCGAGATGAACAATTTCACATAGGACACATGGTCTATCAAGTCGAGAAACTACCTCAAACTGGCTTACTTACACCTCAATGCATGCTCATTGCACAAGAATTTCCATATTTTCTCACTCTCTTCATGCAGCCTAAAAGTCCTTGAGAAAAAATAAAATTTAATGTAGTTTAATTTTGTACTGCAACAAGTTTCGCTAGACTGCGGACTTCGTGTTATTCGAGAAGAACATACAAAAATAACTTCAAATGTGTTTCGTCTCAGAAACCATTTGGAATAGGGCAAATGTCCATATTTAGTTTTCTGCTTCAAATGATCGTTACTGTCATATCTCTGAACAACCTGTATACATGGACTATCATGTATGTTAAAATAACCGTTACATTTAGTATCCTATCCGCTCAAAGTAATTAAAAGGTGCATAAAGGCTACGGACACACCAACAAAAGCAACGATAAAAGCAACAGACATAGAAGAAGACATAATAGTACACCTAACAAGAACACTTGCACAACAAGAAAACAGAAGAGCAACAACACAAGAAGATGATGATTAGAACAGAGCAAATAAGGATACAGAGAATTAAGAGCTGAACTCAGATGGAGACATGCTCAGTCATGAAAGGGAATTGCAAGCTGTTTCACCGTGCCAAGAGCGCAGAGAACAGAGTGACATTTCAAGTCGCCATGTGGTCTGCTCTATGCGATTTCGTCCGCGAGAGCTAGTTGCCTGGGTGGGGAGCAGTGAGCTAGTTTGCAATCTGGGGCTTAAGAATGGTGGGGAGCAGTGAGCTAGTGAGACAGCATACGGTCCGATTGGTGAATGTGGTGGGGAGATGCCTGGATCGCCTTGCGACACACACCGACCACACGGTGGCTGAAGGCCGCAGCTTCTATGATCACTGGCTACACATTACGAGTGGGATGCTAAGTCAAAGGATAAGAAGTAACAACTCGCTCAAAAGCATGTAAATGTTTATGGAGCTCTGAAATTTGAGATATTCTTTTGAAATCAAGAACAGAAACATGCTGGAAGTGTTTTCTGCATTAATGTACCTTTCTGAGGACCTCGACTTTCGTTTGCCTTGGTAGCTGCGTGGTCAGCGCAGCAGCTTGCGAAGTGGAGGGGTACGATTCCCAGCAAGGTAGAAAATTTTTTCCCACTCAGAGTGTTGTGTTGTGCTTATTTTCGTATCATCATAATTAGCAATACTATCGAAGTGGCTGAATGGATACTGCCTGATGGCCAATAAATTGAAAAAAAAACGGAGCTTTTTTTATTTTCTGTTTTCTAGCTTGGGAAACGTTTTCTTAAGGATGCGACGTGGGGCGTCACTGCAGCAGCCTAGAGCAGAATTTTCTTCCCGCTCATTAGTCACCAGAAACGCATTTTGAAACCAGATGAGCTATCATTCATTTTTTCCGAACCATCTGTTATCCACTCCCTAGAAAGCTAGCCACGCGGGATTAGCCGACCGGTCTCAGGCGCTACAGTCATGGTCTCTGTGGCTGGTCCCGGCGGAGGTTCGAGTCCTCCCTCCGGCAGGGGTGTGTGTGTTTGTCCTTAGGATAATTTACGTTAAGTAGTGTGTAAGCTTAGGGACTGATGACCCTAGCAGTTAAGTCCCATAAGATTTCACATCTAGAAAGATCTGGCTGTTTGAATCAATTCAGGAGCAGAGTGCCCATCTGTGAGCACAGTTGAAGGTGACGCGACACCACGGGCATCGTGTCCTGCTAAGCTCAGCACAGCTGAGTTCAGCGCAGCGAATCGTTTTCACTGGCGGTACTATCTTGCCACTACACGGCTAGTCAGTAACCAAAGTAAGCCAAGGCCTCACCTAACACCGCAGTTGTCGATACTGGAGCAGCAGCAACTAACATTAGTGTTGACGATGCACCTAAACTCATTCCCCAGGCTTTCAATAGTACGAAATCTGCATTAAATGAGTTTATAAACAATATGAATATATCGTTTGAACTAATGCGTGAAGCAGACCATCTAGTACTGTCACCGTTTGTTTAAACCCGTATTCAGAGTCCTGCACATAACACCCCACCCATCACTTAGCTGGTTTTGGCGTGTGTTCACCCCAACTAATTGACTAACAGATCAACAGAGAGTGCAAAACTGCCGCAATATCGGATAACGCAAAAAAGTAATATGGCCCTGTGACTCCTGATTGAACTGCGGTGGCAGTGTTGACATTAATTTATTCAGAATTGATCACTTTTAATTAAAAAGTGGTGCGCATTGATGTTATATTCAGCTATTGAACACCAGATGCAAATGTTGAACATAAAATTAATTAAGAAAGTGACTTGGGATTTTTAACTACTTGATTGAAAACAGATGCAGTCGATTAGCACAAATTTATTTTAACTCCTGACCTTCAATCATCACATTACAAGACTCTCCTATCAGGCAGTGGTAATAAACTGCGTTTGCGTGGATAAAGCGCGATAGCTCAAAAGTAATTCCTATCGACTGACCCAGGCGTAATGCGAAGTGTGAGAAGAATTCTACAATACACGGCCCATGAAACCCTCGTGGAAACTTTACCGATGTGATCCAACAAATTAATCAGTGGCTGGAGCGGGCGCAATATCACCGAATACAGTGTGGTGGAGCGGCGTCGTTGTGTGGACGTCGGCCGACCTCGTGGTGCTGCAAGGCTGCGTTCGTCTATTCACTCCTAACTATCTTTCTCAGTACATAGCTGAACCAAAACTTTCTAGTTCCAAGCTCAACGTTCCATTTGCTAAGTGTCCTAAACTGTAGAGATGCTCACTCTTTCTCAGGGAAGCTGAGTAAAGAACGCCACGTCCGCACTCTAGGCAAGATGGGAATGGAAGACCTCTACGAAGACTTCTGCCGGTCCGCTCTTCGCCTCGGTTTCCCCTCCAGAAAAATCACTTACGTCAATTGCAGCGCAAGTCGCATTAATTTTGCGTTACTTCCCAGTGTCGACCAGTGCCTGCTCTGGGAAGTGAACAAATTCCCACAAAATTTCCTTTCCTCTCAACTTTTGCTATTTAGCTCCTCCCAGGCCACCCACCAAGATTAGCGTCTGCACAAACACCAATTTTTCCGGAATTCTGACTCCCAGGAGAGTACTTGAAATTCCTCAGCCCTACATTCCCATCGGAGGCTGGCGTATTTCATTCCGTCGCTCTTCACCTGATTTACTTCAGACTCTGCAGACCATGAATGCAGCGTGAAGTTGCTATAGTCACAAACACGCATACTTTGACCTGTGTTGACTGCTCCACCGTAGCTTTGTGTGGCTTTCTCGCATGTTTCACTGAAAACGGGACGATGGACCTTTATCAACAGGCATACAAGTTCTTCGTCGTTCCCAGTACACCAGCATGGGGTCGGAGTCAACCACCCATGCTGTCACTCATCTTAAGGCAGCTGGAGGCCACGCCCCGTTACCGCTTTCTCAGAGCTTGAGCCGCCCTAAGCTGCCTATTGTCGCTTCTCTTCGCCGCTCCCCAGCCTCACGCCACGGTCATTTCTGGGTACTTCCCTGGGATAAACTAGCCTCCAGTAAATCGACGTTTTCATGTCGTGTGAATTACTTTAAAACCATCACCCGACAATGATTATTCCAATATGTCCATACTATACCATCTACAAGATGCATTGTGCCTAGTCAGTCATTTTGTTCAGCCCTACTGTTCGCTCAACGTGAGTTAGATGATAGTTAATGACTTCATGTAAGTGGCATAGTTCTTGCCATCTTACAAACTCTCGTGCTTGAATTACATACAACATGAGAAGTAAAAAATACTTTGTTATAAAATTACGCATGTAAGTATAGATTAGACTTTGCGCCTGTAAAACGTTTTCTAGTAGGTAATCAAAGGAAGATCCTTTTGTAGATTGGACCAGTAAAATAGATTCGCTTCAGCATCAATTTCGTGAGGCTGTACGTGGTGCAATGTCAACATCAGAACTGGCAGGATATTTGTCATCGGTAAGAAAATTAAGCACAGCAGTATTCTTTCAGCAGATCTATGACGCACGCATAAAGACAACTGTGCTTGCAAGGGGCGAAAGCATCACGCTGACTATGGCCGTTGACGTAGCTTTGACGGATGAGTCGGCAGTTATGTCCACCAAAGAAAAAGGATTTGGTGATACAAGTCATCAGGGAAAAACGGGGCAGATTACCCGTAAGTGATTCTCATGTGAATGTACAGGACACACATCTAAGGAATGCAGAGGTAATGTTAAGTGTTAAACAAGTGGCAAATCAGTGCATTTACTCGAGAAAAGACTTCGTAAAGTAGAATCGGTTGAGTGTCAGAGGCCTCAAAGCCAGTCAGATGCGGAAGCTGCAGTTTACTGGGACACAGAGGTACCTCTAAGGAAGTGAAGCCAGTTGTGTGTTTACCGAGCGAGGTGGTGCAGTGGCTAGCACACTGGACTCGCATTTGGGAGGACGAAAGTTCAATCCCGCGTCTGGCCATCCTGATTTGGGTTTTCTGTGATTTCCCTAAATCCCTCCAGGCAAATGCTGGGATGGTTCCTTTGAAAGGGCACAGCCGACTTCCTTCCCAGTCCTTCCCTAATCCAATGAGACCGATGACCTCGCTGTCTGGTCTCCTCCCCCAAACAACCCAACCCCCCCCCCCCCCCACCCAGTTGTGAGTTTCACGTGTCATAGGCCAGTGCACATGGCTAGAGAGTGTACAGAGAATGCAGGATATTCTGTGAAAAATAAGAAGCAAGGAAACTAAAGAAAAAATAAGATAACAGTCGCCTTCTGATGAATGGAAAAAGATATTTAAAGTCGACGGCGAAATTAAAAATGAGTTTGTAGACATGTCTGCCCACAGAGTACATAAAGTCAATTAATTTGCTTGTTGATAATGGAACGTAGATTATCTTGCGCAATATGAAGTATCTGCGAAGCCAGGTCGGGTATAGACTTGAATAAAGTATAAAGATTAAAGGTGTTACAAGTCTGGTCATACATACGTAGGGGACAGCACCTTTAGGTCTTGGAATAAACGGGAATTAAGAGTGAAACATAAATTTCATGTGATAGGAGGGGAATTGGATATTCTCTACGCCGGTGTAACTGGTGAAGACTTCATTACGAAACATGCTTGATTACGCCAAAGGAACTCTGTGGATCTGGTTAGGCCCATTATGTTGTGTACGGAGACGGAAGCGCAAGGCGCAAGTACACAGGGGCAGGGGCTTAGAAAGCCAAAAACAGATTTTAAAACTGCAACCTGTAAATGCAGTAGAGTTTATAGTTCTCTGAATAGCGCAGAGAAGCTAGTAAATAAAAGTACGCCGAGGAAATGGCGGAGTAAACAAGTTACTGGCAGACAGACGTGTCACCAACAGGAAACGGACGCTACAGAACCCTAGGCAGGCCAGGTGGCTGAAATAAAATTTGTACCTTGTGAGAGGATTCTGAGGATAAACGTTGCAGACACTAGCCTAAGAGAAGGCACTGTTGAGAAGCAAGAGTTGCAGGAAGGCGTATACCTACTAGGGGTACAGTTGAGAGTACGAAAAAGCTCTTGTTTGATTAGTGTTTTAAATAGTGAGGAAAAAATCGAGAATTCGTTTATTAAAACGAAATTTTCAGTTACAGCATTGACATACGGTAGAGAAACAGTTCATAATAGAGGTGTGTTCTGCGTGTAATGATATCTTTTATTTACTAGGGGATAAATTGACATACATGGGTATAGTTCGGCATCAAAAAAATGGATTCGTGGAGCAGAGGGACGAGTAATTTGCTGTCTTTCTTTCACAATACCAGAAGCACAGAAGGAAGTGTTACAACAGGAGGTAAATCAAATGTTGGAGGACGATATAATATCTCCAAAAAACGCCTGGAATTTTCCGTTAATCATGATTTCAAAAAATATGGATGCTTCTGGTGAAAAGAAACGGGGGTGGTGGCTGATTACAGGAAACTAAGTGGCATTACTGTCAATACAGCTCTCTGTGCAGCTTCTTTCAGACAGTACTTCGTTACAGATAACTGCATCTCTGCGAAAATTCTCAAATTACGATTAAAATTGCCTCCACGATCATTAATATAAAACATGAACAGCAGCTGTCCAAATACACTTTCTTGGGACACACGCAAAGTTCTTCTATGTCTGTTGACTCATCTCCATTCAAAATAATTTGCTACATCCTCTTACTTTACTTTCATGTGATAAGACCCACCAGATTGTGTATTGCTACTAGTTTGCTTCTCTATGCTCTTATATCAACCGCTGAAATCTACCCTCTGACCACATCTATCGCTCACTGTTGCAGGTCTTCACGGAGGGCACCCCTCTTCCTCTTCCTTGGCCTTTCTGGGGATTAAACACAGGAGCTTCCGTGGCCACCTGTCATCTTCAATCCGAGTCACATGTCCAAACTAACTACAGTTTCATGTTTTTATATGTCCACCCTTGTGACTGGAGGTCTGCGGAACTATGGCCGTTCACTGTTGTACGAAAATGAAACACATACAGCCGTTTTTATGGTGTCATTTATTGTATGGCTACCAGTTTCGATGCTTCAGTGCACCATCAAATGGCTCTGAGCACTATGGGACTCAACATCTTAGGTCATCAGTCCCCTAGAACTACTTAAACCTAACTAACCTAAGGACATCACACACATCCATGCCCGAGGCAGGATTCGAACCTGCGACCGTAGCAGTTCCGCGGTTCCGGACTGCAGCGCCTAGAACCGCACGGCCACCGCGGCCGGCTCAGTGCACCATCTTCAGGCCTTAGCTGATGCTGATGGGGTTAACGCCATCCATACACACGACGCATCACTGGCTAACGTAACTGGTTTACGCAGACAACCTGTAACTGTCATGTTATCTCTCCAACCACCAACTGTTGACAGTTCAACAGTTCACTTCAGTGGAGTACAATAATTTCTTGATGCTCGGTGGACAGAGCGGCTGGTCCACATGTTTAGTGGAGGCAAGACTGTAACTCCCCTGACGCCAGGAAGTCGCCAGGTTCCTTGAGCGAGCGGCATGAAACATATATTTCGCGGGCACGACTGTCTGGGACAGTTAACAGCCTTCTTTCAGAAACTGGAAATGGTCGGCCTGGAAAGTTTAGATCTCTCCATAAATGAGGGCCTGTGATCCCGTCTATGCAGCTTTTTCTTTTTTTTTTCTTTTTGCCAATAACATGGCCATGCTTACAATGAGAACGACGCTTCCCTAATCTTCTTTTATTCAGACAAAAGAGATTATGAGTCACTGATTGGCTCCTCTCAGGATATGCAAAGTAGAGGCTTACTTTCCCAGCGAGGGAACCCCAATGCTGTGTCTAGACTGGCTACCAGGCCAACAGGTCAGTCAAGAGGGGAGATTCAACGAGTAGAGGATAGTTCGATTGGTTTGTACAACGTGGGAACAGTTTCATTTTTACTGATTCGACTCCGTACCGAGGCTTGGTGGAATGTTGTGGTGATTATTTGCTTTCATCGTTTTCTGGTCCTCCCCTGGTGGAGAACTTCAGATCTTTCCCTGGTGGGTGAGACTTAGATTGTCTAAATCTTGTGGTGGAATAAGAGCCGGATGAGTCAAATTGGTTTGGCCAGACCAGCGAACAGGCGCACCTGACACGGAAATCTGCTGGGATTACACGGCTCTGATAGAAGTTTCCCGCGTTCTGATAATCATAACGCCAGTCCGCGTAGTTTGCAAATTTTCGTGGACGCGTCAGAACATTACAGCTGCCGCAGCGCGCCTTTCCTCGCCCACAGCGCACCGCTTTCTGTCGTCGCCTGAATCAAGGTGAAAAATTTGTGGTATGTTTGGTCGTATGCTGATTCCATTTGAATAGAGTTGGGCCTCACAATGGACTCATGTGCACAAAATCAGAATGAGTTGTAAAAGGGGTTAATTCAGGACAGTATTTGTATAGCTTCCACGACAATGAATGCTTAGCCAATCAAGCACCATCCCTTTTCTGATTTTTGTTTGTCATTTTTGTTTGTGTAAGATTTATCACCTTCTTGTAGTTATACATGGTGTTACAAAAAGGTACGGCCAAACTTTCAGGAAACATTCCTCACACACAAAGAAAGAAAATATGTTATGTGGGCATGTGCCCGGAAACGTTTACTTTCCATGTTAAAGCTCATTTTATTACTTCTCTTCAAATCACATTAATCATGGAATGGAAACACACAGCAGCCGGCCGGTGTGGCCGTGCGGTTCTAGGCGCTTCAGTCTGGAACCGCGTGAGCGCTACGGTCGCAGGTTCGAATCCTGCCTCGGGCATGGATGTGTGTTACGTCCTTAGGTTAGTTAGGTTTAAGTAGTTCTAAGTTCTAGGGGACTGATGACCATAGATGTTAAGTGCCATAGTGCTCAGAGCCATTTGAAACACGCAGCAACAGAACGTACCAACATGACTTCAAACACTTTGTTACAGGAAATGTTCAAAATGTCCACCGTTAGCGAGGATACATGCATCCACCCTCCGTCGCATGGAATCCCTGATTCGCTGATGAAGCCCTGAAGAATGGCGTATTGTATCACAGCCGTCCACAATACGAGCACGAAGAGTCTCTACATTTGGTACCGGGGTTGCATAGACAAGAGCTTTCAAATGCCCCCATAAATGAAAGTCAAGAGGGTTGAGGTAAGGAAAGTATGAAGGCCATGGAATTGGTTCGCCTCTACCAATCCATCGGTCACCGAATCTGTTGCTGAGAAGCGTACGAACACTTCGACTGAAATGTGCAGGAGCTCCATCGTGCATGAACCACATGTTGTGTCGTACTTGTAAAGGCACATGTTCTAGCAGCACAGGTAGAGTATCCCGTTTGAAATCATGATAACGTGCTCCATTGAGCGAAGGTGGAAGAACATGGGGCCCAATCAAGACATCACCAACAATGCCTGCCCAAACGTTCACAAAAAATCTGTGTTGATGACGTGATTGCACAATTGCGTGCGGATTCTCGTCAGCCCACACATGTTGATTGTGAAAATTTACAATTTGATCACGTTCGAATGAAGGCTCATCCATAAAGAGAACATTTGCACTCAAATGAGGATTGACACATTGTTGGAGCTGCTAATAGTGCCTGCACACGCTGTACATGGTACGGAAACAACTGGTTCTCCCGTAGCACTCTCCATACAGTGACGTGGTCAACGTTACCTCGTACAGCAGCAACTTCTCTGACGCTGACATTAGGGTTATCGTCAACTGCACGAAGAATTGCCTCGTCCATTGCAGGTGTCCTCGTCGTTCTAGGTTTTCCCCAGTCGCGAGTCATAGGCTGGAATGTTCCGTGCTCCCTTAAGACGCCGGTCAATTGCTTCGAACGTCTTCCTGTCGGGACACCTTCGTTCTGGAAATCTGTCTCGATACAAACGTACCGCGCCACGGCTATTGCCCCGTGCTAATCCTTACATCAAATGGGCATCTGCCAACTCCGCATTTGTAAACATTGCACTGACTGCAAAACCACGTTCGTGATAAACACTAACCTGTTGATGCTACGTACTGATATGCTTGATGCTAGTACTGTAGAGCAATGAGTCGCATGTCAACACAAGCACCGAAGTCAACATTACCTTCCTTCAATTGGGCCAACTGGCGGTGAATCGAGGAAGTACAGTACATACTGACGAAACTAAAATGAGCTCTAACATGGAAGTTAAGCGTTTCCGGACCCATGTCCATATAACATCTTTTCTTGATTTGTGTGTGAGGAATGTTTCCTGAAAGTTTGGCCGTACCTTTTTGTAACATCCTGTAAAAGGATTATCAAAACTTGTAGCCGGCCAGAGTGGCCGTGCGGTTCTGCGCGCTACAGTCTGGAGCCGAGCGACCGCTACGGTCGCAGGTTCGAATCCTGCATCGGGCATGGATGTGTGTGATGTCCTTAGGTTAGTTAGGTTTAATTAGTTCTAAGTTCTAGGCGACTGATGACCACAGCAGTTAAGTCGCATAGTGCTCAGAGCCATTTGAACCGTTGAATAAAACTTGTCATTATGTTTATAAACTTAGATAAGCCACTGTTCTCATTCATACCCCCTCATCTACTCACTGTTTTTATTTTATGGTGGAGGTACATGGGTACACCAGCAATTCAAGGTTTTAGTCTTATTAAATTAATTAATTTGATTATTAATCTGAGTTCTAAAATTGACCGCAGGCATAGGCAACAAAAGTGCCATGAGTGTATTCATTAATTTCATATATGAAAATTAAGGGTGCAGCTCACAATTTTAAGTTTATTAAGAAGATAATACTTTTCTTTATGGAAAAAAATAACATTTAGCGCCGGCCTGGGTGGCCGAGCGGTTCTAGGCGTTACAGTCTGTAACCGCGTGACCGCTACGGTCGCAGGTTTGAATCCTGCCTCGGGCATGGATGTGTGTGATGTCCTTAGGTTAGTTAGGTTTAAGTAGTTCTAAGTTCTAGGGGACTGATGACCTCAGAAGTTAAGTCCCATAGTGCTCAGAGCCATTTGAACCATTTTGAATAACATTTAGCATCACTCACACATATATTTATGATGAAAGCAAGCGCGGATCTGGAATCACGGCACTTTTGTGAGGTAGTTAGTGTGTTATCTTGCGGAACAGAAGCATGTTTTTCTTTTTTTCAAAGTGAGACTATGGTGCACTGAGAACATTTAGACTCAAGTTTTGGCGCTATGCGCTGTATCTCAGTAATTTGTAGTATGTTGTGGTCATTTTATTTCAGTTTATATATTATTTGTATCACTGATTTTTGTTTGTTTGTTTCTATCTGCGTCTTGTCAGTGACTTCTTCATCACTTCTTCTCTGATGTTGCGTCGTTGTTAACTGCATTGTGCAAGCTTTTGTGGAACATATTTGTTTATGGGACTGTGTATGACATTTTAGAGTAGGTTTTGTTTTATGGGCTTAGACATAAATGTGTGGATTATTTGAAAGAAGATCTGAGTAGAAATTGGAAATTCGTGGCAAGTTCCTATGGGACCAAACTGCTGAAGTCATTGGTCCCTATGCTTACACACAAATTAATCTAACTTAAACTCACGCTAAGGACAACACACACACACACACATACCCATGCCCGAGGGAGGACTCGAAACTCCGACGGTAGGAACCGCGTGAACTGTGGCAAGCCGCCTTAGACCGCACACAGCATGAATATGATAAGAATCTCTTATCAACGCACCTAATTTGTACGACTGGTAAGTGAGTGAGAAATGCCTCCTTGCCCGATATAGGTTTCCGTGTGAATGTGAATGTGATTACTCCCAAGGAAATGATGAAAAATCAATAGTTCGTCCCATAAGCTACAACAAATAACTAGCACTTTCACAATCACACAGTTTCTCTGTGCTCCGTCAAAACATATTTTTAAAAATATTTTTGATTCGGTTTTGGAAGTCTTGAGTTTTGAATTCATTTGTTTTCACATAGTTCACACCCGTTTATTTGTTGTTTTCATTTCTGTGAGACGTCTATGTGGCATTTCGCCTGCTCTCACTATTCATCACATTTACTTGCAACGGTAATGTATTCTTACCACATGACTCATATTCTATAACCAACGTATAGTATGACAACTGCCAAGAGTACAGAAAGAGAACAAACATTTCAATGACGGGACGGACAGTTCATAATGTTGTGAAAAAATAAATAAATGGCACGAGGGAGTTTTGAATAAGGCTCGCCCACTTAGCACTCCAACACCATGACCGCTTACCCACGACACCGTTGCCGTTTCACGCTGCTCTTTATTGCACTTCTTCTTCTTGAACCGTTGACTGCTTCTGTTTTGCTTTTTCTTTTTTCACAGTTCAGTACGCATTCTTCCTGCTTTCATGCTTGATCTGTGTTCAGTTTTTGACTGGCTACCCACTGAGCCATCTTACCACTAAATCTGAGGGGGATGCGATGGGGAGTTTACCTTGTCAGTATTTTAAGAAAATATAACGAACGTAACCCACAATGCCTTAATTAACAGCAAATACCCACTTGCTAGTTACCACAATTGTCTTATCCACACGTTTTAATGGGCATCGTCATAGTGTTAAAACAATAGAATAGACAATTCAAACACACTACGATGAATAAACCTAATGTCACAAACCAAGTTTCGGTACTCACCCACCACTTCCTATCACCCTGCAGTCTGCGCAAATGTCAACAGCACAGTGGTGATGCAGTGGACCCCTAGTGACGAGGTACTATCTCACGTACGGAGTGCACCCATCTCTCTGAGAATTGCAATGTGTCTGATTTAGAGCGTATATGGCTTATTCAGCTGATGAAGTACCACTATACACGCAGCCCCCTGCTCATTGGCTCCAAGTAACTACCAGAAATCTTCCTACATGTCAAAGATTCCCCATCCTGTGTGTCGCTCGCAGTAATGGCCAAAGTCTCACGCTGCCTAGGAAGGCACACGTGCATCCTGATATTAATTTCACCACTTCTTAAAGACGACTGCCTGACAGAAACTACCTACTCCACAGATAGCGAGCCATGAGGTGGTCTCTGTGTGCATTGCTCCTTACCTTTCTGGTATTTGCTGTGGTTTGAAGTGGTCATGACAAAAGTGGCATGCACAGTACTCAGGCAGTCTAAACCTTTTTTATTTGATGTTGCCCTTAACATTAAGAATAATTCCAGTAGTTACAAACCACTAACGATACCAGAGTTTTCCTGTACAGCAGGAATTTGTTAAGTCGATTGTACTAAGAAGAAAACGTTCTGAGAGATTAGCGATGAGATCTATACAGTAAGTTGTGTCACGTTGACTGCTTGGCCACCGTGATGGTATCACTGAATATACGCTTTGTTTACGTGTTCTGTGGTAAACTACTATAACTTATCGCAAGACAGGTCTACACGCTGATCCCTACGAAGATATCTAAAACCAATCGTGTAATGCTAGACGAATTACTGGTAGGTTTGATCAACACATGAGTATTACGTGAACTTAAATTGGACGACGTCCTTTTCGCGAAAACTCTATTGAGAACTGAAATTCGTAGTCAACATACATTTTGCGTAAGATAGAAGAAAAATTAGGGCTCTTCAGAAGCAAGTAGGTGGTTGTTTTCTTCTCCTATTTCTCCATTTTTGCGAGTGCCACAAAGTATCGTGCGACTGTTTGTGGCCTATGTATGCTCTAAAAAAGTTTCAGCCAGTGTGAGATGTGGCAGTGATACGTCTGTCTACTGTCCACGCTCGTTGTATTCCTCGTCCATAATTGTATAAATTAAAACGTGGAGAAAAAGAACTGAGCTAGTAGGTATACAGGGAATTTTATTAGATCAATTATGATGAAAACTGCAACAAGATCCAAGTAGTGGATGACGAGATATTCAAGTTTTAATTCAACTGGTCGATCTTAATTCATGAGTGATAGAGCCAAGAACGATCCGCGCGATCTGCCTGAGTTAGACCGAGGCCAGATTGCGAAGGCCCGGAGGATCAGCACGAGCATTTCGGAAACTACACGACTTGTTGGGTGACTCGTTGGGTGCTCGACGAGTGTCTCCAACACGTGGGGAAACCATGGTGAAACCACGTCCAGGCGTCGTGGGATTGGGCGGCCACCCTCATCACAGACGTAGGACTTCGTAGGCTGGGCAGGCTGGTAAAACAGAACAGACGGTGAACTGTGGTGGAACTAACAGCAGGCTTTAATGCCGGGCAGAGTGCAAGTGTGAGTGAACATACAATGCACTGAACACTCCTAACGATGGGCCTCTGCAGCCGAGGATCGTGTTAACACCACGACATCGCAACTACGACTAAAATGGGCACGTGACCATATGCACTGTACGTTACCGCAGTGGCAGAATGTTGCATGGTCTGATGAGTTCCAATACCTTCTTCATCATGCCGATTGGAGGGCGCGAATCTGCTGTCTTCCAGGGAAATAGCTGCTTGACACCTGTACTGCGGGACAGAGACAAACTGGCATCTTCATTATGCTCTGGGGGAACATTCACGTGAGCATCCATGGGTCCAGTGGAGATCGTGCAAGGCACTATGACAGCCAAGGAGTATCGTACATTGGCTGCAGACCACGTACACCCTTTCATAATGATCATATCTTCTGACGGTAGTAGCATTTTTCAACAGAATAATGTGCGATGTCATAAGACCAGGAGTGTGACGGAGTGATTCTAGGAACACAGTGGCGACTTCCAACTGATGTACTGGCCTCTCAACTCGCCAGATGTGAACCTGAGCGAACACATCGGGGATGTGATTGAACGTGGAGCCAGAGGTCATCGACGCATCCCCAGAATGTATGGGAACTGGGTGACTTTCGTATGCAGATGTGGTGCCAACTCCCTCCAGCGACCTACCAAGGCCTCATCGCTATACGCCACGACGCGTCGCCGCTGTTATCTGTACCAGAAGTGGACATGCCGGCTATTAGGTGTTGTTGTTGTGGTCTTCAGTCCTGAGACTGGTTTGATGCAGCTCTCCATGCTACTCTATCCTGTGCAAGCTTCTTCATCTCCCAGTACCTACTGCAACCTACATCCTTCTGAATCTGCTTAGTGTATTCATCTCTTGGTCTCCCCCTACGCTTTTTTCCCTCCACGCTGCCCTCCAATACTAAATTGGTGATCCCTTGATGCCTCAGAATATGTCCTAACAACCGATCCCTTCTTCTGGTCAAGTTGTGCCACAAACTTCTCTTCTCCCCAATCCTATTCAATACTTCCTCATTAGTTATGTGATCTACCCATCTAATCTTCAGCATTCTTCTGTAGCACCACATTTCGAAAGCTTCTATTCTCTTCTTGTCCAAACTATTTACCGTCCATGTTTCACTTCCATACATGGCTACACTCCATACAAATACTTTCAGAAATGACTTCCTGACACTTAAATCTATATTCGATGTTAACAAATTTCTCTTCTTCAGAAACGCTTTCCTGGCCATTGCCAGTCTACATTTTATATCCTCTCTACTTCGACCATCATCAGTTATTTTGCTCCCCAAATAGCAAAACTCCTTTACTACTTTAAGTGTCTCATTTCCTAATCTAATACCCTCAACATCACCCGACTTAATTCGACTACATTCCATTATCCTCGTTTTGCTTTTGTTGATGTTCATCTTATATCCTCCCTTCAAGACACCATCCATTCCGTTCAACTGCTCTTCCAAGTCTTTTGCTGTCTCTGACAGAACTACAATGTCATCGGCGAACCTTAAAGTTTTTATTTCTTCTCCATGGATTTTAATACCTACTCCGAATGTTTCTTTTGTTTCCTTTACTGCTTGCTCAATATACAGATTGAATAACATCGGGGAGAGGCTACAACCCTGTCTCACTCCCTTCCCAACCACTGCTTTCTCTAAGTCTACAAATGCTAGAAACGTAGGTTTGCCTTTCCTTAATCTTTCCTATTAGGTAGGTGGTCATAATGTTCTGGCTGGTCAGTGTATAAAACTTGTCGGGCGGACGTGAAAACAGTGAAGCCCTTGTAGTAATGTGGAAACGGAGGGATTTACCTGATGTCCAAAACGGCATGATCATCGACTTTTGAGCGAATTGTGGAAGCACTTCCGAAACGGCTATATTTCTAAACTGTTTGCTTGCCGCCGTGGTTAAAGTCTACGGTGAACGTAAAATGGAACTTTCGACAATCGACACCAAAACAACTGTGGTGCACCATGGGTCGAAGATGATAGTGGCGAACAGCGGCCCTGGAGACGCGTATGGGCGAATAGACGTGCAACTGCGCTGCAACCGACCGTCCAGATGAACCTAGGAGCCATTAACATGGTCTCTTCAACTACCTTTCAGCGAACATTGCTGTGTGTGGACCTCCACAGCAGGCGCCAGGACCATGAACCCATGCTGACTGCCATTCATTGGCGACGAAGGCGGGAATTTCCACGCCAATACCACAATCAGGCGTCCACTGACTGGCGACAGGTGGCCTTTTTGGATGAATTGCGTTTTATGCTCCATTGCACAGATGGCTATTGGCGTTTACGGCGTGAAACGCCTGAAAGCGAACATCCTGCAACAATCGTCAGAAGGGTACAGGCCGGGGTAGGGAGCGTTATGGTCTGGAAAATATCTTCATGGAGTTCTCTGCGTGATCTCGTCATTCTGGAACGAACAGTGGATCAACGCAAGTAAACATCTGCCTTGGGGGCCACGTCCACCCCTACGTGGAGTTTGTTTTTCCTCAACACAGTGGCACCTAGCAACAGGATGATGCAGCGCGCCACACAGCTCGCAGTGGACGTGCTTGGTTCGAAGGGCACCAGGATGAGTTTACCGTACTCCCCTGGTCACCAAACTCCCATATTTAAATACAATAGAGACTCTGTGGTGTCACCTAGATCGGCTTGTGCGCTCCAAGGGTCCTCACCCGAGATACCTAGTGCAGATGGCCATGACACTGGAGTTGTAAGGCTCCACATCCCTGTCTACACCTTACAGAACCTTACTGGCTCTCTTCCTGCATGTCTCGCACCAATCTGCTCTGCAAAAGGTTATTATTCAGGCTTTTGACAGGTGCTCACAGTAATGTGACTGGTCAGGGTAGTAGTTCTCTTCCTTGGTACAAACTTGTAGTTTCTTAGGAAAGTATCCAAGAGATCTCTAGACATTTTGATCTAGTGGACCGGCCGCTGTGACCGAGCGGTTCTAGGTGCTTCAGTCTGGAACCGCGCGACCGCTACGGTCGCAGGTTCGAATCCTGCCTCGGGCATGGCTGTGTGTGATGTCCTTAGGTTAGTTAGGTTTAAGTAGTTCTAAGTTCTAGGGGACTGATGACCTCAGATGTTAAGTCTCATAGTTCTCAGAGCCATTTGAACCTTTTTTTTATCTAGTGGTTACGTCACAGGTTTCGATTACTTCCTGTGTATAAATGCAGATGTCGTGTATGGTAGGGTGTCCCTTATTTTCCTACTACAATATTTTTGAGAGCTCACCCTCCAGTATTATTTGAATCACTATAAAACGTGTCTGGACAAAATTTTGTTGCGAATGAAGCACTGTAAACCTTGACGACTTGAGCGCATATGTTCGCAGATGTCGCGCTGTCGTCACCTCAGCTTTTCAGTACGTGCACTTGCAGTGCAGTCAGTTGTTTATTGTTGTCGATGGTGTCGCACGTATTTTCAGTCGCTAAGATGTTACATCGATTATTCAGTGCCAAGGAATGCGTGTTTTTAGTGGGAGATATAAAACACCAAGTAACTGCACGCAAATTATCATCAAAGAGGGAAGTGCTGGAAGTTTTATTTTATAACAGACAGGAAGTAAAATTTACCGTTAGTGTAAGTACTAATCTTGTGGTTCGCGAGTGCATTATATTTTGTAAGAAAACAAGAATAACGACAAGAGCTATTCAGCATTGTTCACAAAAAGTTATTAATTTGCATTCGCAGTGGAGAAAATTGCAAAAACTGCAAAAAAGTTTCTAGATGTGTTTAAGTACCGTGAAGAGAAGTTTATAAATAATTTGGAGAATTTATTTGGTATCGCACGTGTCACTGCTCTCCAAACTTTCAAGTTGGAAGAAGACAGGATGTTTTTACTTCGACGGAAAGGCTGCCTTGCAGGAATAGTCCGAATACTTGCAGATAAAGAAGAAAGAGCGATGAAGAGAAAATTAGAAGAAGAGAAAAGGCAAGAGAAACGAAAGTACACAGCACCTACTTCTGCATCTTCTGCTGTACTTTCTTCTTCAGCACTTGAAGAATCAGATAAGGAATTTTCAAGTTCAGATGAAATACTTTAGTGATGGTGAGTTTTAGAGCGTATTTTTGAGAGTAGGTCATTGGAGAACGCTGCAATTTGGGGCACCAAAGATTTTATAACTGAAAAATTAGCGGCTACCTTGGATAGACACCAGTTAACTGTAAGAGATTCTATATATTCGTACATTTACTTCAGGCGACAGCAGAGACACTTGTTCAAAAATGGTTCAAATGGCTCTGAGCACTATGCGACTTAACTTCTGAGGTCATCAGTCGCCTGGAACTTAGAACTAATTAAACCTAACTAACCTAAGGACATCACACACATCCATGCCCGAGGCAGGATTCGAACCTGCGACCGTAGCGGTCACGTGGTTCCAGACTGAAGCGCCTAGAACCGCACGGCCACACCGGCCGGCGAGGCACTTGTTCACAATACTGAAGTGCTCTATGTTAATAAATCATCTCTTCATAGAATCAGACAGGAGAAGGGATGAGAACAGTCTGAAACAATTAAATCAGCCATCAAGAATGATATCCCAGAACGTCTTACTATTCTTTGACATGGTAAATTGTTGCCAGCATTGAATCTCAGTGACCAAAAGAAGAAAAACTTCCGATAATTGTTACATTTCAGGGCAATGAACAGCTCATTGGCTTTGCAAAATGACAGGACAATTCTGGTAAAGAGCAAAACGCTGTTTGGAATGCACTAACATATTGGGGTATTAACGACAATGTAAAATCTCTGTAGCGGCACAACTGTCTCAAACTCTCGCCGTCTTAGTGGTGCATACAGCTTCAGTGAGCACAAAGAGGACAGGAAGTTGTATTTCCCAAGCCGTCATTACATATATAAACTTATTTTAAAAAGTGTATTTGTATGCTACGTACCATGGCGTAATAAGTAGTCCTGACATACCAGTTTTTCAACATTTAATACAAACTGGAAGTGATTAAATGTTTCACTGTCAGTAACTTTCGCACTGGCAAAAAGATTGTGGATTTGTTTTAGATGAGTCAAAAATTAAGGAGATGTAAGAATTTTTTAAGCGTATTAGGTTAACCAACAGTGAGAGGTGAGTGAGTGAACTCATAGTGCTCTGTGTAACGTTTTTGGGAGTAGACTGAGGAAAACACATAAGTTATACCCTCCTACATCAATGCACCACGCAAGACAGGTGGCAAGAGCAATTTATTCCTTAATAGTGTTTCTTGTGAGATCACAACTTGAAGTATCCATTGAAAATAAAAATGCAGAGACATATGTCTCTGTCTTCATTGTAAGTGTTTATGTCAAACGGTAGCTTCGGTGCAGTGGACCTGTGAAAGCCACTCATCTGGATCTCTGCTTCTTGAAAGATCTGAAATCATATGAGAAAATAGAGTCCACGATTTCAAAAGTAGCTATAAGGAGATTTAGTCATCATTTGTATTACTTAACTGCACAGGTATCTCTCTTATCAGTCTTTGACGATGTTGTAGACATATAAACCCAAGTAAAAATGATAGCAAATTTGGACTGAGAGAACCTACCAATTTAAAAGATATTATTCCTTTTTTTGGAGAACTGGATAGACCATTATATGGTAAGTTTAATGTCATTCTAATCAACATTTATTATTAATTTTTATTCGTTAATTTAAATCTCCTAATTCAGTCTCATCTCCATTTCGAAGTAAACATTAGCTAACTTCGTGTCAAGCAACAGCAATGACCTGTTGTCTTGCCTGAAGATTATGGACACTAGTTTTATTCAAGAATGCCCTTCGACATAGACGACTAGCGGTTCATATTTAGACGGAAACGGATAGTTAAGTAGTTAAAAGGTGTTAATGGCTCTGTTGAAAGGTGTGTTAAATTAGTGCAAGATTTTCATCGACTACTGATTGTAGGTGACGAGCAAAAGAAATTGGTATTGTGTTGTGTTCAGGAACATCGTAGACTGGCACCAGATCCAAGAAACAGAAAACATTCTCTAGAATACTAATCTCATCCTGAAGAGCAAATGGTATTTAATTTTGATTTTATGCAGTCCTCAATAACTTTTACACCGACTAAAAACTATAAAACCTACAATTCCCAATATTAAATTTTGTCGCTTTAGTCGGCATAGGTTAACATGTATTGAGATGAAATTTTTATGCATTTGTTTCCAGAGTAAATACAACCAAATACAAAACATTTAAGGGGTGAGCGGAAAATTTAAAAAAAAAATGTATGGCGATTTCGTACCCGGATTTTACCGGTAATTTTTTTTTTTATTCTCCTCGCTTTTTCTACATTTTTCTTTATTTTTCCATTTTTCCTTATTTTCGAGTTTTTTCCGATTTTGAACATTTTTCCAGATTTTATACATGAGTTAGAAGTGTTCATATGTCTTACTGCTTCTATTACAGCCGTGGGTTGCTGTTTCTACCATCCATCAGTGATACAAAGTCCCAGCCAGAGAGTCAACAAACTATACTTCTTCCAAATCTCAATCCTCATAATACTAACTGACAGTGATCATGCTAAAATAAACGCACATACATGGATTGCTGTGGAGGTAAGGTGTTGAGTCTGGAGTATGTTCGTGATAAGGTTCGGAAGTCAACCGAAGCTGGAGCCACTAGTAATATGGCCTGA
Organism: Schistocerca cancellata; assembly: GCF_023864275.1. Lineage (NCBI taxonomy): Eukaryota > Metazoa > Arthropoda > Insecta > Orthoptera > Acrididae > Schistocerca > Schistocerca cancellata. The sequence goes on along the minus strand of NC_064629.1, from coordinate 203,368,890 downwards.
ATATTTTATGGAGTGGATCCACTAACGTTACGTACGTCCGAAGGTGTGTCCACAGACGCAATGCCTGGGGTATTGTTTGGGGCGGATCCACCAGCAATTTTTTGCGAGACTCCACGATTGTATTTTTTTGAGCTTTTTTTTCGAATTTTGTGCATATATGTGAAACACGACACTACTCCCCTTAAGTTAAATTCCTGAAAGAATTACGCAACGGATATTGGATAATGCGAGAAATAAACTAATTAGCCCTGTGACATTCTACTCAAGGCTGGGAGTGTTGACATATGAATAATCTCTTTCTACAAACTTATTGAAAAATTACGCATCTGATCAAAATAATGGTTTGAAGTTCAATCGGTAGCTCTCTCACCCTTAAGAATCATATGCAGATATAAATGGTGACTGGTAGTAGTTACTTGAAAGAAAGGAACTACGCTTAATGAGTTTCATGTATTTTGAACCAACAACAGAAGAGGGTACACTGAACATGTTTCAGCGACACTGCTGATGGAATGGTGAATATAAGCAAGAATTATAAAAAAATCAACTTAATTAATAGGTTGACGAATGTGACCTAACAGCTTTCCTAATGCTCATTCAAGAAAAATTATGGCCTTCCTAATCAACAATGAACGTGCGTTACATTAAAAATGGTATGCAAGTCTAAAGATCAACTGAATCATGACTCGAGCTGAGCAAGGAATCGACATCGAGATTACCTAAACTGCTAGATCTGAGCTGTACTTTTCTGTGTAGAGCATGTGGGCTGTGTCGTCATGGTTGCACCAGCTGAAGTGATGGCAAGACTCATGTGCTGCACGACGTATCTGTTTGTGGAGACGCATCGGGTGATTGGTGGCGAAAATACCTGCCCTTCACTGAAATAAGTACCGAAAAATCCCTGTTCAAATTTACTTCAATGCGGATGACGGTATGCATCCATACCAAGACGAAACATATCTTTAAACGTCACAAAAATCAAGCCACAATATCAAGAAATATTCTGTAGGTACAAATAAAGCCAGAAAGACTAAATTCAATAGCATATGTGATTCTAGGTGAAGCTGAAATGGAACCCGCACTTAGAGTGAAGCTCTCCCATTTGGGTCGAAAAATACTAAGTACTCTACACCCTTAGAAATCCCATGCCTAACAAAAAATTTAATCTGACAAAGCAAGAGATTAAGACATAAATCAGTCTTCTTGGCGGAAGACGCTAAGAGTTGGAGCTAAAACAGGAAAACAATTTAGAAGTGGGCAGCAGGTGGTATTTTTGCATCCAGTGTCCATATTTTGGAGATTCCAATCTGCCGACAGTTTGTCTTCCCTGTGTAGAGAAAGCGGGAGCCCTTCTCCAACACAATGAATGCAGCGAAATGAAACGTAAAAGCGTGTTTTTTGTTTCAAAAGCTCTGAAGCTAGTTGTTAGTTAAGGAGCAAAAAGTTGGCCTGTCCATTCTCCACGCCATGGAGAGATGGGTAGCTGCTTCTCAGCACCCCTCTGGGTGGCTGGCGGTGCCCTGCGATAAACTCATTACTCTGGAGCTGTCAGATAAGAGTCCCAGGCTCTCTCTGTCTATTATAAAGAGCTCTGACAAGAACCTACGCTGATAAATTAACCTCACGTACGCCGTGTTGGTAAGCTACAGTTGTAATAAGAATTTAAAAAAGGAAGTTACTGAAACATAAAAAAGAGGAAATACATGTAAACTCATTGTTTAGGTATTGCTGAGCCATTGCAAATATGCATATCACAACATTTATCTGACCTAATAGGCTACAAAAAGGTAATCAAAAACGAATTAAATGTGAGAAACGTCGCGTTAAAACCACGACCTTTTTCAGCATCCAGGATACAGTCCAAAGATGGGTCCTCATGGGTTAATTCTGGGGTAGCATTCAAATGCAGATCCATCCTGCGGTAGATCCAAGCAAGTTTTTGAATTTGAAATCACCAGTGCCAAGTCTGTAGTTGTGTACAGAATTGGATCCAATCCTGTATGAACTGGGATAGTGTCCGAAGGTGGATCCACCTAAATAGGGCCGGGGGAGGGCAGGTGTAGTGAGTGGGGGCCCACATAGGAAACCGACATGCAAAATAATGTAACTGAGCAACGTGTATGTTTGTAACGGGATAAAGTCTACACTCTACCTCCGCAGCAGCCCATGTATGTGCATGTGGTTTAGCATTGTCTCTGGCAGTTTATATTATGTGGGTTGACATTTGGGAGAAGTATAGTTTGTAGATACTCTGGCTGGGACTCTGTATCGCAAGTGGATGGTAAAGATAGCAGTCACACCTGGTAAGGTAAGCAATAAGAGCAATATATACACTTGTACAGTTACGATACAGAATATGGAAAAATATGGAAAAACTGAAAAAAACTGAAAAAATATGGAAAAGTGGAAAACAGGAAAAAATATAGAAAAATATGGAAAAAATTCAGAATAAATGGTAAAAAATGTAAAAAAAATGGGCATACAAGATACCTATATTTATGTATAGGAAGAAGGCGAAATTTGTGACTGATAGTTCAAAGTACACTGACATCTCTTGGATACATTCCTAGAAAACTGCAAGTTTTTAGCAAGGAGGAAAACTATTAGAATCACATCATAATCTGCTCGCAAAATGACGTAGATCCGGACTAAAGGTTAAGAGAGCTTGCAGACCGCTTGAAAAAAATGGAGATTGTTATTTATACGGAGGGAGTAGCCGAAATTTGCTGAGTAACCTCTACATATAAATATAGGAGACACTAGATGCCACACACATACATACATAGATTTAAAAATAAAAAAATATACAGACGTAGTAATTGGGGTATGTGGTAGAGAGGGGCTGTAGGTCCTTAATGTAACCATTAAATAGGAGAGGGAAGATACCACGTATGTTTTAATAGTGGGAAAACGGTACATTCTAGAGAGACATGGTGACGAAATTGTCATGTTCCCATTATTTATGTTTGCGTGTGAGGAAACAGTAATGTCAGTCCGAATCCCCATTATAGCTATAAAACTTCGTATTTTTTCCAGTTACCTAGCAGTATTTTCATTATACGTTCTCGGCTATAAGATTATACTGTAGCGAAAACTGGCAGGCATCCATTCGGTTGATAAATTGCTAGTTTTATAAGTAGGAATACAAGGTGAAAAAAAGTTACTCTCAGGTGATGAATCTTCTTATCTCACTTCGTTTTATTGACAGAGAGTGTGATTTGTAAGATACCTTTTGTTTGGATTTTGAATGCTGTGGTATTCTCTCCAAATACATGGGAGCTGCAAGTAATATGTATCTCAAACTGTAAAATATTTGGATGTAATGTAAAGTGGTATGAGTTCGTAAATGAAAGCGATATACATGGACCACATATTGAATCTATGACACATGAAATCACAAGAAGTGTGCTGGTAGAGGGTCTCTGTTGCTCAACACTTGTAGCATACATTTTATATACATGATTGAGATAAGCACCTAATACTATTGCCTGGCATTTGTTTGATTTTTAAACTGTTTATCTTACTTTTACCAATTTTTTCGATTGTTCTATCTTGGCAGCCACAAAAACACAGACCACCATTAGGCTCACTATCTGGGGTGTAGGTATCAGGTGGGTATCTTTAAGAAGAGGTAAAGTTAATGTCTGGCAGATGCACCTGTGCCTTCCTAGGCACCGTGAGGACATCGGCCATTACTGTGAGTGACACACAGAATGGAGAATCCCTAATGTATGGGAAGATTTCCTGTGGTTACTTGGAGAAAATGAGTGGGGTGTTGTGTGTATGGTGGTACTTCCTGGCAAATAGTTTGTATATGCTTGAAGTACAGACACGTTGCATTTCTTAGATAGATGGGAGTACTCTGTATGTGATAAACTACTTCCTCCCTAGGGGTCCACTGCACCCGCCTCCATGCTACTGAGATTTGAGCCGGCAGGGGGTGACAGTGGGTGGCGTGTGAGTATCGAAACTTGGTATATGCCATTAGTTTTGTTAGTTTTATTTATTATAGTGTGTTCAGACTGTTTATGCCATCGTTTTTTATCACCATGATGATAGCTATTAATAATCCATGGATAAGATAACTGTGGTACTTATCAAGGGGGTATTTGCTGTTAAATAGATGATTGTGGATATCATCCACTATATTTTCTAAAAAGAATGAGCTGCGATAATCGTTTATAGCGCTATGTTGAGACACTCCTATTCGGACTTTTACCATAGTTGCTTAAAAGTCCTGTAGTGCCGCCACACACTAATGACACAGGGTTTACATATTTAAATATTGTTTTGTGAGTGGTTATTTGTTCTTCTCGTGATGGGTCATAAGCCGCTGACTACTCTTTTTCATCCGACGAAAGATGTGGTTGATTGTACAGCACAGATGGTGCAATGTTGGTCATTGCTTCTTTCACATTTCCAGCATGAAATTCTCTGTCCCCTTAACCTCTTCATTCCCTTGGTCCACATATGTGGACCTTCGTTCTTCTTTTCTCCGTAAATAATAGTATTTTTCCGCTTATTGACCGATGGCCCACGAGTGTGGTTGGTTCAAATGGTTCAAACGGCTCTGAGAACTATGGGACTTAACTTCTGAGGTCATCAGTCCCCTAGAACGTAGAACTACTTAAACCTAACTAACCTAAGGACATCACACGCATCCATGCCCGAGGCAGGATTCGAACCTGCGACCTTAGCGGTCGAAAGAATGAGACGTGCGTTAGTTTACAGCTGGTCGTACACAGAAAATGGTTACTTCTTCAAATCGAAAAGGTGTGTAAGTACTTATTATTCCTAAATATTAGACTGAGAGTCTAGATTTTTTATCTAACTGCTCTAGATCTTGAGAATTAGTTCAGATTTGCTTAAATTTTCCTCGTTACTATAAATAAAGGTACGGAAGGTCCTCGTATATCAACCCTGTGTCATAATGCATATTTGTTCAGTTCAATTGTACAATGGAATACTGAAACAACCGTTATTACTACAAACTACAGCGTTTTATGGAATGTTAACTGGTGGGCAATTAAAAGTTCTTCAAAATTACAGAAATTCGGACTGGTAAAATGAAGAATACACGTATTTGACTGAAGATTGCCCTGCTGAGCTTGCTGAAATTCAGTGGTAGACAATAAGGACAGAGACATGACGTCCTTGTTCAGTGAATTCCTGTGAAAGTAAAGTTGTAGACGATGGAGAAAACGTTAATAAAAAGCCAAGAAGAGCTGTGCTGCAACATTTTTCAGACGTTAAGTTTTATAATGTGGGCCAACTGCCAAAATTTGTTGAGGCAAGGAAAGCCCCAAAATGCAAGAAACCGGCTTGAAATTCCTAGATACGAGACATGTGCGTCAAATGTGGAATGTATGTATATCTTGTGAAAAATAATTGTTTTGAAGCTTAACATAAAACGTAAAGACTTATTTACTGGCAGTAGCAAAGTATTACTAGCCGTAAATTATTGTATGGTTATTATTTTCTTGCATGTATAAAGCTGTTTTAGAGCATTAACAAAAACCAGTATTGGAATTCATGTATTTCAAAAATATCAACATTAAGAATCTTACTTTCTATTCACATTAGCATATACAGTTCACTGTTTCAAATAGGATATAAAATGGCTCTGAGCACTATGCGACTTAACTTCTGAGGTCATCAGTCGCCTAGAACTTAGAACTAAGTAAACCTAACTAACCTAAGTACAGCACACACATCCATGCCCGAGGCAGGATTCGAACCTGCGACCGTAGCGGTCGCTCGGCTCCACACTGTAGCGTCTAGAACCGCACGGCCACTCCGGCCGGCCAAATAGGATATAAATAGAATGTTTTTATTGAAGAAATGGGAAAAATACAAAGCAATGGCTAACACTTTTTCACGATGAGTGAGACTTGAGGTCCATTTATGCCTTACTGAATCAAAAAATATTTTCGCTGGAAAATATGAAAACAAAAATTTCCTGCAAATTTTTTTTATCTCAGCAGTGAAGAGGGTTAAGACACAACATGCAAATGCAGACACACTGTCTCGCTTACCTACAGGAAATGTCCGGAATTCGATGCATCAGAAGCTTCTTCTCTTTGAATGGATCTATCTGGTTCGCAAGCACTGCAGATTTTTCCCATTGATTGCTGGTACACCGCACAGGCTACTGAACAGGATAAATCACTATGATTGCTCAAGTATTTCATGCGGATGGGCTGGCCTCATAATCCGAATTCAATTTCAGATGAAGTAGTACACAAATACTATGCGCAGTGCAATAACCGTTCTCTTCTGAATAGTGTAATTTTATTGCCTACACCTAATGAATAAAAGCATGTCACAATTTCCTCATCGTTACAGCTACATGTTTTGAAACTGTTACGCAGAACAAATTGGGGAATTGTTAGAACTAAGCAGTTGGCGCGCCAGCATTGTACGTGGCTTGAGCTTGACAAGCAGATAGAACAGCAGCTCTGGCCAGGTTTTGTAGGTTTTCCTTAGACCGTAAGGTAAATAGCCAAGCTGTCCCGCAATTTGATGTAAATAAATTCCGAACTGGGAGAAATAAGCCCCCCTTTTGCAAGGAATAAAAATAAATAAACAACCAAAAAAAATTCCCTAGAACCCAATGGCTAAAGAAGGCTTATAGCACGCCTGAGAACAATCCTCTCCTCTCCCTCAGAGAGGAGAATGAAACGCCGAAAGAAAAGGAAAAAAAGACAGAGCAGATAACGTTCCGCTGTGAGGCGTGTGGGGTAACCTGGCAACGCCCCTCCGGGAAGTTTTCAATTGACCTCAACTGACGGTCCTTGACAACGCATCCACAGTGATTTTGCTGGTCCTTTCAGGAACACATGGTTGCTGTTTTTCGTCAACGCACACGGTAGACATACATTTGTCACTCTAATGAATTTGACAACTAGCGCTAGCACTTATAAAAGCACTTGCTTCTGTCCTTAGTTTAAAAGGTTTGCCACGGGCGATTGTTTCGGACAGTGATCCACAATGTTCTTCATTGGGATTTCACCAATTTTGCGAACAAAATGGGATTCATCATATTCGGACGGTACCGTTCTCTGCTCACTCGAACGATGAATCCGATCGTTTCATTTGCACTTTCAAGGTTCAGATGTCCAATCTTCGTGGTTCGCATTCAATGGAAATAATTTATTGTTGTTCCTCGGTATCTTTTCGCGACGCTTCGCCGGAGGAATTATTACGTGGTCCCCGTCTGCTCGAGCTCATGGAAAAACAGGCATTCGCCGACAGTCCAAAAATCAACTAGGCTTCAATGAAGTATTCATTCTATTTCATCGTTGGCTGATTGATACAGCAACTGTTTTTTTATGGATATATTAAAAATAAGACAGTCACGACTGGAATGCTTAGTGGTCATCAGCCGTCGACGCTAAGCAATCTACAGGTACTCCATCCGACGTAAAGGGAGAAAAGCAGAGCTTATTAGAAGAGATGGAAATTGCTATACACTCACGCGAACATAGCGGTACTCTTCTTAATAATTAGTTGGTCAGCAAGAACCAGACATTTTATTACTTAATGATACGTATCATGATGTTCCTCCAATGACTTTGCACGATTATCAAATAATTTGTTTTATCGTTGTGTTCTTGTTTATTATTTAATGCGCACCACTGGTTTTGGGCTTTCTATTTCTCGTCTTTTTGTATGGTGTATAACGTGTTTTAAACCTGTGACCACTATGTTGGCGCTTGAATGTTACCTTTTTATTGTCCTGTATTAACACACACTACAATTGTGTGGTTTTTGAGGGTGTATTTAATAATGCAGTATCATAGCATTCTACCCCTCACATAAATATGTAATTTTTTAACGTTTTTAGAATTTGTAAACGTTGTATTGTAATTTTACATTTGGTTGGTTTATTTCACTGTTCATGGGCGCTGCTTTCGCATGCTTTACTCATGTCGTACCTGCTGGCTAACTTTTAATATTACGCCATCCGCCGTTTAGTAATTCTTGTGCAGCTTCCCGTAAGGCCGCTCAGCTGTTGCCATCCAGGCCAACATGTACGCCCAGATCTACGCCGTGCTCTACTTGCTGCTGTAGCAGTTCAAAAGTATTTGTAATTCTTTGTTGGCTTCCTTTATTAGTTTGTCAGACCTCGTTTCTGTTGTAGCTGTGGGTTAATTTCCGAAATTTTGTGTCTATGTTCCCACAATTCCTTCTGGTTATTCCGACGACCGGATTTTCATAAAAACTGTTTTATGTGAATGTGGCTGACGTAGAGCTTTGATAACTGGCGCAATGTATTTTATTTGACGGTATCACGTGAGTGTTGTTTGCGGTTTCAACGGAATTTTTGGTGCAGCTGAGAACCATGCTTTATGATGTTTACAGGATAGTTATTGAATTAGCCTCCTTTTTCCTTTTAGATAATCTGATAATTCCTAACCACGGCGAAAAACGTTATTTTCAAATAAATATAACTTTGCGACCGTGACTGTTTTACTTATAATATAGGCCTTAATAATGATCGTGATCCTGCCGTAGATTTTCATGTTTCAGAAACTCTGCCTGCATCCCAGACTGCTGCCCACGAGAGGCGCTTGCCACTGCCTGACGTTCGGGCGCATGGTAGGAATGAGAAAAACCGAGCAGTTAAAACACATACCGGTATTTTAGTTCTGAATAATCGGGATTTCTTTGCTCTCTGTTATAACAGGTGCTTTTTAGTTTTACTAATAACCGAGTAAATAAACCGAAATATCAATAGGCCTCAGCAATGGTGCAAAAAATTTTCGATTTTAATAAATATAGGCCTAAACCATTTTTTTTAAAAAAAGGAGTAATTTTCAATCGTCAAATTTCCATTAGTTTGAAATATTATTATAGAAATATTATTACAGAAAATGGGAAAGCGATCGGTTCTATTTTAATAACAATGCCGGCGGAAACGAGCAACAAACACATACCATAAGAATTGTTAAAGCATTTGAATGAAATTATCCGCACTGGCTGCAGAACCCTTTTTATTAAAAGTCACGTCCGGTTTCGCGTCAATTGAAGACGCATCCTCAGGTTATCTATACAAATAATACAGAAAAATTGTTTCACAACGAATCCTTAACAACAGTCTAAAGAATAAAAGGGTACCAAAAAGTAGTATCATAGAGCTGTGCTTGAAGAGTACTCACAAAGATTCTTTTTAACAAGTCATCCCCGGGAGGTAACTGCGTTAGAGCCGCTCTCCATCATTAATGTCAAGTTATAAACACACAGTGCGCTATAAGCGACATCATGGCAGGAAGTTCAAATTTTGCTGGGAAAATAGGTCAATTGGGCTACCTCCACTAACCTAACCCCCCTCCCCTCCCCCATTCCCTCCCCCAGAAAATGGCGAGGAGTTCAAATTCTAGCAGGACAATACAACACACCAAACCACTAACCTAAGAAAATGGCAGGAAAAAAGGTCACTTGGTTACCGCCACTAACGTAAGTCATTCGTCCGCCATCTCTTCCTAGGAACTGGCGGGAAAAGGACTCAGCCTGTGCTGGGTTAGATGGACATAAGTCTATATTTTGCATGCAGTGTTTATTTAAACAATTTGAGGTAGTGGCTCCGTCCAGTGTGTTCACCATGAGGTCTGGAATCGAATTCACGTAGTACACAGTAATGCCACGAGGGAACGCCGTCGTCCCTCCCGTGACGTAATCCAAGACAGCGGTCTGGGGAAAGGGAAAAATGGCAGGGAAAGGACTCAGCGTGTTCTGGGCTGCTGGAGAGAGGAATGAGTGTACTTTATTTATTTTGGAACAATTTAAGGACGGATCTGACATAGTATATTTATTGTGCTGATACAAAACACTCACCCTGACATGCTTGAGATCGCAGTAAATAGTCTACAGCCTGCAAACTACTCGTAAATAATGCAGTACACTAATGTGAGGAGACGCAAACAACTTGTAAATTACCGAAATAATGCAGTACACAGCATACAGGCGTGCAAACTACTCGTAGATAACCTAAATAATGCATGTAAAAGGCTCTACAAACACACTCACAATGCTTAAACAGCCGAAAATAATGCATTGCACAAACTCTCATTGCACATAAAAATAGCCTTTCGAACTATCGTCAACCGTGATGTATAGTGAACTGTTCCAACGTGTGCACACATAGACGCCACCACGAGCCACCGCCAGGCGCAAGCCAGCGCCGAAGTGCGAGCTATTGCTCAGAGGCCGATGCTGACGGCAGGTGAAAAAAAAAAAAATTGTTCAAATGGCTCTGAGCACTATGGGACTTAACATCTGTGGTCATCAGTCCCCTAGAACTTAGAGCTACTTAAACCTAACTAACCTAAGGACATCACACACACCCATGCCCGAGGCAGGATTCGAACCTGCGACTGTAGCAGTCGCGCGGTTACGGCAGGTGAAAGTTGCGTCTACAGTTACAGTTCTTCAAGTGTTATACTAACGTCACATGTCTATGTAAATAAGAGGCAAGTCACCCTCTGGGCCCCACACGCATGGCTCAGCGGTTCTAGGCGCTACAGTCTGGAACCGCGCGACCGCTTTGGTCGCAGGTTCGAATCCTTCCTCGGGCATGGATGAGTGTGATGCCCTTAGGTTAGTTAGGTTTAATTAGTTCTAAGTTCTAGAGGACTGATGACCTCAGAAGTTAAGTCCCATAGTGCTCAGAGCCATTTGTACCAACCCACACGCATGTTTACCATTGCTGGCACGAAAACTCTCTACCTGTGGATACTGACGTCACAAGTCGCGCTATAGAAATCTGTTCCAATGCTTCCCAGAATACCACAGGGTGCATTGTTCCTAGCGATCCTAACGAGACATGTGAGACGCCTCCGGCTGCATATGTGCTTACCCAGCCACCATGCGTACCTGCTGGTCCAGCGCATACCTAATTGCCAAGCGAGAGATGTCTGCATAGCGACCCACTCGCGCAGGTGCAATTAAATGTTCTCAGTGTTATACTGATGTCTCGTGTCTGTGTAAATAACAGCCAAGTCCCCCTGGATGCGGTATAGAAATCTTCTGCATTGCTTTCAGAAACTGTTAACGAAAATAGCCCAGAATAACACTGAGTGCTTTCTCCCTCGCGATCCTAATGGTACAGCCTGTCCATTACTTACCAGTCCCTTCTAGTGAAACGTCCCCTTAGAAAAATTTATAAATGACTGTGCTGGTAAACCTCTTATGTTATTTGATTTTCAAACAGCTGAGCAAAACTGAACGTGCTCAGGCATTTCTCTCTTTACTTATTCTGATCATCACTAAACTGACACACAATATTTTTAGCGCAACGCAATCTGACTTTCAATAATCCCTACAAAAGAATGGCCCTGACTAACAATAACTTACCTCACAAAAATCTTCGTTACTCGAACTACTGCAATACAGCGAGCGCCAATACTGCCAGCTAAATAAAAGATTCTAACTACTGAAGGCACTAACTACTGATAGGCATAGTTAGCAAATGAAAGATTTTGGTAGAGAAAAACAATGTATTTAGCTTCATAGTGTTCAAAAGTCATAATATATATATCAGTTCATGACATCTAGTCTTACAAATTTCCTTTTTCTGACGGACACACGTCCAGATCGTCTGCTCTCAAAATTCTGCCATCTCTCTCCCCACATCCACCACTGCTGGCAGCTCACCTCCAACTGCGCAGTGCTACATGCTGTTCACATCCAACTGCCCAACACTACAATAGCAAATATTTCAACAATGCTAACCAGCCACAGACTGCACACAGCACAGTCAGTGATTTTCATACAGAGCTCTACGTGGCGTTCTAACATAAAAAACCTAAACAGCCTATTTACACAGCCCCCATGTTCCCCACAAAAAATTTTATAAGTTGTTTTGGGCAGTGGCCAAGACTGATCTGAAAAAGTTTTTCATAATTACAATAACAAATATATAAAATGCGCACACTTATTGATACACTGTTGGTCAAAAGCAACAATTGTTCTCAGAAAGACAGTCCTTATCATTCATCACAGTAGTAATTGCAGTTTTTTTTCAAAGTCTGAGCAGTAAAAGAAAATGCACACAGAAGTAGTGGATTTCCATACAATCTTGAAGAAGTAGTGTTGTCCTTCCAATGGAAAGACAGAGCTGACTCTTGACATGGAGACAGGTAATGGGCAACAATAGAGCAAACCCACAGCAGAGTCAGTTGAAGTTTCGATGAATATTGGTAGGTAGACCCAATGTAGTCTAGTCTGCACCAGAGGTGCAGATCCACTACAGTCCTTGTAGAAATAATTGTATTGGTGGACCACCAAAGTAGCAGGCCCACGGTAGTTCTTGTAGAGATGGCCAGCAGCCATCTCTTATGACTGTGCCGGTGCACAATCACCATCGAAGAGTTTTGCGGATAATGTAGCAAGTCCATAAACCACCACTTGTGCAGTCACAAAATTTTTGGAATGTCCTTAGAACCAGCAGTGCTGTTAACCAGTCCCTTGCTGAATTATCAACACACGTGCAAATACTAACAGTCCCTTTTTTTCTTAACTTCTCACATATTGTGCATATGCTATGACCAACAGAAACGTGTGCAGTGAAATTAAACTTAATTTGAAGAACTGGTGTCTATACAATTACAAATTTACGACATGAGAATACAATTACAACGATACAAAATACATCATTAAAGAACATAACAATACAGATAACATTTGTAGTAATACAGGCTTTACAAAAGAATAGAAATAAACATATACATCAGTGTTATAGGAATTATGACATAAGTAAATAAATAAAATAATGAGAAGAGCTTTCGAAACATTAATTTCACACATGAGAATTAAAACAGAACAGAATAAATAATGTCTAAACATCTTTACAAAGTAAATAACATATTATTAGAAAAAATTCTACAATGTAACTCTTACCAGATAAACATATAAACACAGGAAGAACACAAATACACAAGGCAACAAAAACACATAGCGGAATAACACAAAAGAAAAGGACAGGGTTTTTTTTTTTACTGCAGTATTTATCGTATTTGATTTGCAAACAAAACTTTCTTTTCTTCTTGGGGATCTCCCTTAGTTCATCATTATTCCCAAAAAGTCCTATCTGTACCTGTTGTCCCTAAACCCTACTGTTTTGTTTATATCCTCTCTCAAAATAATTATTTCTCATTGTACAATATTCATTTTGGCCCAAATCGTTTTTATATAATTTCTCAATGCATTCTTTTCCTATTCTTCATAAATAATTCTCTTATATAGCCTACCCTGTCTTAAGCTAACTTAGATCTACTGAGCTCAAATATATATATTAAGGGGCGAGGCAATGCAGCAGCACAAAACAATTAACACAAACAGCAATGACAAAAAAAATGCAAATTGGCAAAGCAAGCAGCAGTATATCTAAATTAACAAAGCAAATACAACATTACAACTAATATGAGCCAATGTGCAGCAACAAGAAAAATAAATCAGTAGTAAAACTGGCTTAATACAATGTAAATTTCAGTAGAACTATGCCTGGCAAACAGTAGCAATAAATGCAATAACTTATACCTAAACATGATAAAACTTAATCAGAAAGAATATTACAGTAAAGATAGGCAATGTCTAATACCTATGTCAGATCTTAACACTAGAGTGATGCATCACCTTAACTTACTCTACTAAAAAAGTTACCAAATCGTTGAAAAAATTATGTATGCAATTCTTGTGAAGGGAAATGTCTAGTAGTGTTCCCTTTTCTAAGAAAGTAGATCATAAAATCATTCTTTACTGGGTCTATAGACAGAAAACTTTTCTATTAGTACATCTATTAAATTTTATTTTAACCAATGCTGCAGTGCAGCTAGAAACTAGTTATTAAACAAAATGGGCAAATATATAAATAAAGCAAGGCGTGAAATGTCATTCACTAGCCATATGGCATTTCATAAGGCAGTAAAATATCTTTCAACTAGAAAGACAATAGACATAAAATGTTTCTCATCATTTCATTAAGCTTTTCAGTAAATATCAGAAATTACGAGCTCCAAACTGTAATCATATGTTTACAAGTATGAGTGTGTTGTATTTGCGGTGCTTTCTACAAAGAAATGTCAATAGCGAGGTTAATGGCCTCTCCTTTTTTTGTTGTGCCTCTGAAAGGCACGGCTTTTTTTTTCCAAGCGACTGTCGCATAGCTGGGCACCTACAGCGCATTACGTCAAGGTCACTTAGCTTTCTTACTGAAATATTTACGACAGCAGTTTCTGCTACAGTGACAGTCTCATATAAAAAAAATTTCACAGGTCAAAAAATTACAGTAGAAACGCGTAGAAACGAAATCTCATGAATATTCACATTTACACATGGACACACACGTCATAACTCTTAAAGTATGATTCTTGGTTTCCAACATCCTTTTTCACAAACCAGAGTCCCTAACTTCTATACATTATTCATACACATACACTCCTGGAAATTGAAATAAGAACACCGTGAATTCATTGTCCCAGGAAGGGGAAACTTCATTGACACATTCCTGGGGTCAGATACATCACATGATCACACTGACAGAACCACAGGCACATAGACACAGGCAACAGAGCATGCACAATGTCGGCACTAGCACAGTGTATATCCACCTTTCGCAGCAATGCAGGCTGCTATTCTCCCATGGAGACGATCGTAGAGATGCTGGATGTAGTCCTGTGGAACGGCTTGCCATGCCATTTCCACCTGGCGCCTCAGTTGGACCAGCGTTCGTGCTGGACGTGCAGACCGCGTGAGACGACGCTTCATCCAGTCCCAAACATGCTCAATGGGGGACAGATCCGGAGATCTTGCTGGCCAGGGTAGTTGACTTACACCTTCTAGAGCACGTTGGGTGGCACGGGATACATGCGGACGTGCACTGTCCTGTTGGAACAGCAAGTTCCCTTGCCGGTCTAGGAATGGTAGAACGATGGGTTCGATGACGGTTTGGATGTACCGTGCACTATTCAGTGTCCCCTCGACGATCACCAGTGGTGTATGGCCAGTGTAGGAGATCGCTCCCCACACCATGATGCCGGGTGTTGGCCCTGTGTGCCTCAGTCGTATGCAGTCCTGATTGTGGCGCTCACCTGCACGGCGCCAAACACGCATACGACCATCATTGGCACCAAGGCAGAAGCGACTCTCATCGCTGAAGACGACATGTCTCCATTCGTCCCTCCATTCACGCCTGTCGCGACACCACTGGAGGCGGGCTGCACGATGTTGGGGCGTGAGCGGAAGACGGCCTAACGGTGTGCGGGACCGTAGCCCAGCTTCATGGAGACGGTTGCGAATGGTCCTCGCCGATACCCCAGGAGCAACAGTGTCCCTAATTTGCTGGGAAGTGGTGGTGCGGTCCCCTACGGCACTGCGTAGGATCCTACGGTCTTGGCGTGCATCTGTGCGTCGCTGCGGTCCGGTCCCAGGTCGACGGGCACGTGCACCTTCCGCCGACCACTGGCGACAACATCGATGTACTGTGGAGACCTCACGCCCCACGTGTTGAGTAATTCGGCGGTACGTCCACCCGGCCTTCCGCATGCCCACTATACGCCCTCGCTCAAAGTCCGTCAACTGCACATACGGTTCACGTCCACGCTGTCGCGGCATGCTACCAGTGTTAAAGACTGCGATGGAGCTCCGTATGCCACGGCAAACTGGCTGACACTGACGGCGGCGGTGCACAAATGCTGCGCAGCTAGCGCCATTCGACGGCCAACACCGCGGTTCCTGGTGTGTCCGCTGTGCCGTGCATGTGATCATTGCTTGTACAGCCCTCTCGCAGTGTCCGGAGCAAGTATGGTGGGTCTGACACACTGGTGTCAATGTGTTCTTTTTTCCATTTCCAGGAGTGTATAAACATGTAATCACATTTCTCATATAGCATTAGCTTATTGATCATAAACATACCTCAACAGCATAATAGACATCGTCATCGCAATAATAACATCATAACAACTCATTCAAATCTCAAAAACGTGGTAGCTTTCTTCAATAATTTCAAAACCTTCAATAAAGTCATCTACCCCAAACGTACTTCAAAAATCATAATCTCTTATCAAATACATCATTCAAAGCTCTCATAGTATCACAATGGTTCCGAAAAAATATGAACAGTCAAAAAGTACAGACAAAATACAATTTCATAAGTGTGAAGTTATCCAACAGTGTAACACACTGTGTAACACATGTGTCACTGACGCAGTAAAAAAAAAAGTTTGTCTCTCTCAGTTAAATGACCAGATAGCTGTGTAATTCTGTGTTAGAGAAATATGGTACCGATGTGTAAATTTGTATAAGCAAATACCATATTAGCTAGGGCTCCTACCGCTTGCCACAGGCTTAGTGCACAAAGTAGGCGCGTACCCCCTGAGGATAAATGTAATTATACCCTCAGATGTTATAGATTACAGCAATGGAATGAAATGTATCACGGAAAACCTTTGTATCTTTGTAATTCAAAAATCTTTAAAAATATATGTTTTTAGTACAAAAGTTAATCACTCAAATGCATGACCTGTAGCGCTAAATTGTGCGTCTTGGTGTAAGATAATTCTGTGGAAGTGTCGTAGTTATTGTCCGCCATAAGCAAAGTTCTGCAGAAGTCAATGTACTTACCTCGTCATAAATAAAAGTGAAATGCTTTGCGGATAGATATCGTAGTTATTACGCTTATTACCGTGATGAAGAAAGTACTGTACTGTAACATATTGTTGTGCTACGGAAAAGGCTGTCTCATTGTAGCTGTACCACAAAGTTACTACTAAAACATGTTTTTCTTTCCAGAATAATACAGAAAAACTGTGCAGATATAAAACAGATACACCGCAAAAGCAACAATGTAAATTGTGTCATACATTAGTAGCGTCGTGATATAATCGTGTAGCTGTCAAACAAACAAAATACTAAGTCATCTGTAATCTCACAGAAAGTACTTTAAATAAAGAATGTCTTTTCAAGTAAACCGGAAAGTTGCATTAAAATCTCATTAGCAGTACATGTTCTAAGTATGTAAGCCTTATAGTCATTACATAATAGTGCAACTAACAAGCAAGAATGTACAAACAGCAACTCTGTGT
Organism: Schistocerca cancellata; assembly: GCF_023864275.1. NCBI lineage: Eukaryota > Metazoa > Arthropoda > Insecta > Orthoptera > Acrididae > Schistocerca > Schistocerca cancellata. The sequence goes on along the minus strand of NC_064629.1, from coordinate 203,351,809 downwards.
CGTCTGTTCACTATAACAATGCATTCGTAATTACTGTTTAAATAAGTTCTCTTGGTTCTTGACTGGATAGTTAACTTCAAACATTGTTGCATGTTAACAGTTTCTAAGTGTGACAAAGCGTACTAGTAATGTGAAGTGAAAAATTTTATGGCAAAGACTAAGTTAAAAAGCAGATTATCTCTCAATAAACGGTTTTACAAGTGAAATGTGGTGCAATCCTTTACTGTTCGTAGTACACAGAGTTTCATCTTCAACGCAATTATCATGTGGTATACGTCGGATTCTGTAAGGTCCATTGTAAATCAGAAAGAAATTGTGACTCAAGTGTTTCTTCTTATGTGACAATAAATGAGCTTTAATGATAACTTTTTGTCCAATATATAATTTCTTTGCATTTGCTTTACCGTGTAGTTTTCTCCTTTTGTCTGCAGTAGAGTTTATATTTTTAAGAGCCAAATCAATTATGTCTTTGTGTCGAAGTTTACGTGTATTCGGAAAAGGTACCAGCTCTCTGATTCTGTTTGGTGGTTCTTCATTCTTCAGAACAAGAGCAGGTGGTAAAGCAGTGGAGTCATGAGGAATTTCATTCAGCACGTTTTGAAATAAGTGTAAATATCTGTCCCAATACTAATGCTTTCTGTGACAATAAAGTCTGCAAAGCTTATCCACTTCTTCCATAATTCGTTCAGACGGGTTACAATGTGGCGAATACAATGAAATAAAAACAGGTTTGATTTTATGATTCCAATAGCATATATGACCAAACAGCAGATCTGAAATGACTTAACTAACGTGTCCACCTTCACGTAAAATTTTTTTTAACAAAGGCGTTGGATACAGACCGTCCAGTGGCTTTTCGTAACGGTGTGAAAAAAACGAATTTTGAAGTAAGTTCAACAGCGACTAGAATGTACGAAAATCCATTCGATGTTCTGACAAGGGGTCCCAATAGGTCAACAGCAGCAAATTCTATTAATTTAGAAGGAATGATAGGAACCAACGGAGCGCGATGTGAGATGGTGGATGGTTTAGGTTTTTGACAAAGTTTTCAAATAGACACGACTCTTCGAATTCTCTTTTCCATATTGTTAAAATAACAAATCGTCCGAAGAATATGATAACATTTTCTTGGACCAAAATGTGCGTAGCTGAAATGAATGTACCAGATGATCTTATTAACAAAATAATCAGGAATGCAAAGTATCCATAGCTTGTCATCAACAGTGCAGCATTTGAAGAGTACGTTGTTTCTAACAGGATAATAATGCCGAATCTGTGCGTGTGTCCTTTCATGCCATTTACTTTTGATGTCTTTCCAAATCGGATCTTTATCTTGTTCATGAGCAATATCCTTTAAAGATATGGTGATGAAGTATTCAAAGCGACTTTCTGAATGTAAAGAATACTGAAACTTTTTTCGAGGCTGCCGCTTTCTGTGTTACTTTTCTCAAGTCCAGCGTGTGCACGTGATAATGCGTCAGCAACAATGTTGTCCTTGCCGGGAATGTAGACTATTGTGAAGTGGAATTCTTGCAGAAACAATGCCAAACGTTTTAACCTGTCATGATTTAATTTTGAAGACATAAGAAATTGTAATGCACATTGATCACTGTATACTTCTACATGATTACCAGAAAGAAAGAAACAGAATTTGTTAAATGTCCAAAAGATAGCTAAAGCTTCTAATTCAGTAACGGAATAATTTTTTTTTCAGATTTTGTTAGCACTCGGCTAGCAAAAGCAATGGTTTTCTGAATAGTAGTGTCATTTTCTATGGCTTCTTGAAATAAATGGGCACCAAGACCGACTTTAGAAGACTCCGTGCTAAGGCATAAATCTTGTGGCAGATCTGGATGAGCTAATATTGGCGCGTTAAGTAGCGCTTCTTTTAATGAATTTAATTCCAACTGTGCCTGTTCGTCCCAGTTCCAAATAGTATTTTTTCCAGTGAGAGTACAAAGTTTTGGTGCAACTAGAATTTGCATATTCAGAAAACGACGGTAAAAATTTGGGAGGCCTAGAAAACTGCGGACTTGTTTTTTTTTGTGGATGGAACTGGAATTGCTCTGATTGCTTCTAACTTTTCAGGATCCGGCTGAATGCCTTCAGAAGAAATAATATGTCCCAAAAACTTCACCTTTGACCTACCGAATTCTGACTTTTCCAAGTTAACTGTAATTCCAGATTCTGCAAAAATACATAACATTCTGTTGAGGATGCGATTATGTTGTTCCTGTGAGGCTTCTACTAATAGAATATCGTCCACATATAAGGTGATGTGACGTTTTAAGGACTCAGGTAATATGGAATTTAGCCCACGAATGAATGCTACCGAAGAAATGTTCACACCAAAAGGAAGTTTCCGAAATTGATAACAAACGCCGAAACAAAGAAAAGCTGTTTATTTTCTATATTCTGGATGAAGTTCGATCTGATAAAAGCTGGATCTGAGATCAATGGAAGACAACACTTTTACACCATTAAAATTTTGAAGTTCTTCCAACGTTTGCGGCCTGTTTGTTTCAGGAATGATGATAGTATTGATTTGTCTCGAATCGAAGACAAGTCTGATCGATCCTTTTTTCTTCTTAACAACAAGTAATGGATTGTTGTATGAGCTTACTGCAGGCTCAATAATGCCCTCGTCAAGCATAGATTGTATTTCTGTTCTAACACGGTCCCTATAATGTGCCGGAATTACGAATGGTCTAACACAAAATTTAATATTTCAGTGCTTCTTAGCATCCAAATTGTTTCACACCTAGCATTTCCTTTTGCAACAACAGACACGGAAAACAGTAGGCCGCGCGGTTAGAGACGACATGCCACGAATTGTACGGCCCCTCCCGCCGGAGATTCGAGTCCTCCCTTAGGCATGGGTATGTGTGTTATCCTTAGCGTAAGTTAGTTTCAGTAGTGTGTAAGTCTAGGGATCGATGACCTCAACGGTTTAGCGCCTTAGCAATTCACACACATTTGAACATTTGAAAACAGTACAATTTGTTTATGATATCAGATCTACATATCCCATCTACTGTCTCTCAAATGTCTGATCCGAAAATTCTTACAATTTCTTTAGTTTTGGTGACTAACTTGATTTTCTGCCTCGGTCTCTTGAAGTTCTTGAAACGTAGCTTAGCTTCAGGAAAAACAAATTACATTTCCTAATTCTCTGCTCTGAAATGTTACACATATTAACATCTTACTGTAGAACTCACGTCTTCAAACCCAAAACTGCATATCTAATTCTCTTGTCCGACAAACGGCAAAAAACTGGTCGCAGAACTGGTAACTTGAAAGGTGTATGTTGATTGAACCACTCTTGATTTGGATGACATATTTTTCACTTCGATTACAGGAGAGCTCTTTGCCTTTGTTTTCCGACTGCACATTGATCGATTTCGATATGTATCTCTGTTACATACAAAGTACTTCAGTTTTACTTGTGGTCTTTGGACTCGGCAGCTCAGCCAATGGACGTCTAGGACTTGATTGTGCCACATGAGGATGTTGAATTTGAAAGGAACAAGGAGAGGCTATTGCTCTGATTAAGTCAGTCTGTGGGGATCAGACGTGGGCGTTCAAAAGTGATTTCGCCATGTAATATAGTGTTTGTTATTGTGAATCAGTTGGTGCTGATCGGTTTACATATGAGGTGCCTGTTACTGTGAGTTTGCGCGGGCAAGCAGTGCTGAGCCGGAAGAGGCCGTTTGGAAGTTGTTCCTATCACACAAGCTGTGGTCTGATAATTCTGCTGCCACTCAGCTGAAGAGAAGAAGTACATAATGTTGGAAATCGTATTGAGAGTGGCTACACTATTATATCTTGAGAGAGAGAGAGAGAACCATTCTTTTTAATTGATAGCGACAAGCACATGACGCCCCTCCCTTTTTGATCTGAGGTAATACATTATTTTTCTCATCACAGTTTGGTGTGTTATGTAGAGGCAGTGTGACTGATTAGGTTTTCCTCTGAACTGCATAGCAAACTGGCGATTAGATTGACATCAAAATACAGCATTTTGATTACGTCCACATCCCATGTTTAACCCACGATCTGGAATTAGTAGATCATTATCGACTACTAGTCTTGCAGTAGAATAAAGCAAAAGGAAAGCTGAAGTTTTAAGTTTCGCATCTAAGAAATTTTGGAACAATTTATTTAGGGACCGATTTGAGATTTATCACACTGATACAAAACAGTCGCCCTAATGTACTTGGGATCACACCACACAGCCTACAGACCTGTAAACTACTCCTAAATTACCAACTACAGACACACAAACAACTTCTAAATTACCGAAATAATTTCAGTACAGACATGCAAACTCCTTCTAAATAATGCAGTACACTGATGTGCAGACACGAAATCAACTCATAAACTGTCAAAATAACGCATGGCACAGCCTACAGACCTGCTAGCAAAATAATGCAACAGGCACGCAATCAACGTACCTCCCCCAGAAAATGGTGGGAAGTTAAAATTCCAGCAGGACAATGCAACACACCATGGCTACCTCCACTAACCAAAGAAAATGGCGGGAAGAAAGGCCACTTGGGCTACCTCCACTAACTAAGTCATCTGACCACCACCTCTTCCTAGGAATTGGCAGGAAAAGAACTCATCTTGTGTTGGATAGGATGAACGTCAGTCTTTATTTTGCATGCAGTGTTTATTTAAACAATTTGAATCAGTAGCTCCATCCAGTGTATTCACCATGCGGTCTGGAGTCCAACTGACCTAGTACACAGTACTGCCACCAGAGGGCGCCATCATCCCTCCGCCGGCCGCGGTGGTCTAGTGGTTCTAGGCGCTCGTCCAGAGCCGCGCGACTGCTACGGTCGCAGGTTCGAATCCTGCCTCAAGAATGGATGTGTGTGATGTCCTTAGGTTAGTTAGGTTTAAGTAGTTCTAAGTTCTCGGGGACTGATGACCATAGAGCCATTTGAACCAATCATCCCTCCCGTGACATAATCCAAGACGGCAGTCTGGATTGAGGGAATATACACCGAAATGTGGGGAAATTGAGAAAGTACTTGAGTGTCTTCTGGTTGGACCAGAACAATTCTTGTACATGGAAACAAGTATATCTGATTGACTTCTTCTTCACATTTCCTGTCTTTATTTGGTTGAGAGAACATCGATTGTCGTGTGTGTTGAGTGCATCTAGCAGGTGAAAGATGGGTGGAGGACACGTTTGCTTGTTCTCTAGACATGAGAAACACCTTAGTTTAGTTTGTAAATTATAAGGATGATTTGAAATCTGTTATACCATCGACATCAGTATTCGCAAGTGGAAATATCAGTTTCCTCTATTTTTTTCGAGATTTTACATAAAGATCTTCGCAGACAGCACGTTCCACCTCGCTAAAGTTTCGTGTTTATAGAGAAATAATTTCCAGTCTATATCTTCGGAATTATGTTGCGCGAGCGATCGATAGGATTCTGCTATGTGATCTCGGACGTTCATCAAAGAAGATAAAAGAAACGTGACCAGTCTTAATCACACACGATTACACAGCTGGAGATCAAATTTTGAGAGAAACTGGATATTAGGCAACAACTGGATAGTGAACTGAAATGTACATCGATCAGATTCGCAAATGTCCGTATCTACTCTAAAATTTTGCGTTGTGTAAAAGTTTGTGACTTGTCTGAGCCCGCACTTCGTGGACATAACGAATGCAATGACTTACCAAATCCAGGAATTTTCCGTGATATGCCAAATTTCACTGCTGAATTTAATGCTGCTCTTAGCGACCACCTTTCAAAAGCTACTGTTTTCAAAGGCACCTATAAATATATTCACAATCATTTACTTCCCTTTAAGCTGGAGTTTTATGATGACCAAGAATGAAGGGAAATTGCTGCCACTGATTGTGTATCAGTTATTTCAGATAAGAAAACCGTCGTTTCAGCAGTTTCAAGGTTTGTAACAGTTTCCAGATTTGTTTTGTCTGAGGGTAAATTTATAAAAAGGTTTTACACTTTTCAATCATTGTGAACACGATTAAAAACGTTAGCAGAATCGCTCAAAAAAACTTTACTACATGTCGTGGATAATTAAAATAAAGTTATTTCTCAGAGCTACGCTGGTGCAGCTGTGTGGGCGTCCTTCGTGTGTACAGATGCCTATGGTCTGTGTCATGTCCGTACGTTGAATCTGATTTCAACCTAAGCAACGAATCTGAATACGGACGTGAGAATTTCTTTTGCTGACCTTAGTGAGACTTTTACTTTTTTCGATTGTTCTTCACAGTGAACGCCATGCTAATTCACACAGTGAACAGGAAATTCCCTCTTGTTTCCAACAGAAGATGACATTTTAAATAAAAAACTGTGAAAGTTGTTTACGAAAATAGTGAGCCACTTGTAGAATACTTGGAGGAAATTGGGCTTACGCTTCCACATACAACTACAATTACTCACTCAGCCGGGGCCCATCTGAAATTAAGGTATCAACCATTTCAATTCTGGATGTCTACATTTCATCATACTATGTCACACGTGATATATTGTACAGTCAGTTACCAAATCCAACAGTTAAGCCACTGGCTGTACAAAAAGGGGTAGGACATTTCAAAAATATTAGGTTGGTGCATAAATTCGTAGCGTTTTTCCATAAGTTTAATATAATAAAGACAACAGATACACATAACAGAGATTTTAGTCACCGATATTTTCCATCACTACAATCTGCCAACGCAGGGGTAACTTTATGATTTCGATACTGTAGAAACCACGTGGTTTTGAGGCGAAAAACTCGTCGAGACATGTTCAGAACTTATTTTCAACCGTAAGGGAAATTCCTTTAAGGCTGTTCGATAGAGAGCGGAATAGGTGATAATCTGAGGGAACAAGATAAGGTGAATAAGATGAGGAATGACTTCCCAACCCAACTCCTGAGTAGTGTTTTTGTCAGTCTAGCAGAACACGGGCGAGCGTTATCGTGAAGTACACCATGTGATCAAAAGTATCAGAACAAATGGCTGAAAATGACTTTCAAGTTCGTGGTGCCTTCAATCGGTAATGCTGGAATTCAATATGGTGCTGGCCCACCATTAACTTTGATGACAGCTTCCACTCTCGTAGAAATACGTTCAGTCAGATGCTGGAAGGTTTCGTGGGGAATGGCAGCCCATTCTTTACAGAATGCTGCACTGAGGAGAGGTACTGATGTCGGCCGGTTAGGCCTGGTACGAAGTCGGCATTCCAAAACATCCCAAAGGTGTTCTATAGGATTCAGGTCAGGACTCTGTGCAGGCCAGTCCATTGCAGGCATGCAACCACTCCGCCACAGGCAGGATCGTGTTGAAAGATGCAATCGCCATCCCCGAATTGCTCTTTAACAGTGGGAGGCAAGAAGGTGCTTAAAACATCAATGTATGCCTGTGCTGTGATAGTACTACGCAAAACAACACGGGGTGCATGCCCCCTCTATGAAAAACACGATCACACCATAACAACACCGACTCCGAATTTTACTGTTGGCACGACACACGTTGGCAGACGGCATTTACCGGGGCATTCGCCATACCCACTCACTGCCATCGGATCGCCACATTGTGTACTGTGTTTCGTCACTCCACACAACGTTTTTCCATTGTTCAATCGTCCAGTGTTAACGCTCCTTACTCCTAGCGAGGCGTCATTTGGCATTTACCGGCGTGATGTGTGGCTTATGAGCAGCCCCTCGACCATGAAATCAAAGTTTTCTCACATACCGCCTAACTGTCATTGTACTTGCAGTGAATCCTGATGCAGTTTGGAATTACTGTGTGATGACCTGGATAGATGTCTGCCTATTACACATTACGACCTCTTCAACTGTCGGCGCTCTCTGTCAGTCAACAGACGAGGTCAGCCTGTACACCTTTGTGCTGTACGTCACACTTCGTCACACGTCACACGTCACACGTCACTACGTCACGCGTTCACTATCACATCGGAAACAGTGGACCTAGGGATGTTTAGGAGTATGTAAATGTCGCGTACAGACGTATGACATAAGTGACACCCAATTACCTGACCACGTTCGAAGTCCGTGAATTCCGCGGAGCGCCCCATTCTGCTCTCTTACAATGTTTAATGACTACTGAAGTCGCTGATATGGAGTACCTGGCAGTAGGTGGCAGTACAATGCACCTAATAGGAAAAACGTGTGTTTTTGGGGATGTCCGGATACTTTTGATCACATAGTGTAGCATCACTTCACGCGGTCTTCCTGGTGGTTGTTCTTGGATTGTGTCTGCAAGACGTCTCCGTTGTTGACAATAGATGTTAGCAGTGATGGTTAAACTTCGGGGAAGCAATTCGTAGTACACCACACCGTCACTGTTGCACTAGAAACCTAACATTATCTTTAGTGGAGATCTTTGTAGGCGGAGTCGCTGCTTTGTTTGGTCTCATCCTTTCCTTTCTTTTCCTTCTGTTAGCATTAAGACACCATTTCTCGTCACCAATAAAGATACATGATAGGAACGGCCGGTGTTGTTCACGAGCTAGCTGATGACGAGCAAACAGAGATGGACATGTGATCTTGGCTTACAGCGTGCAGTACCCATAGAACCGAAAAAAATGGCTCTGAGCACTATGGGACTTAACTGCTGAAGTCATCACTCCCCTAGAACGTAGAACTACTTAAACCTAACTAACCTAAGGACATCACACACATCCATGCCCGAGGCAGAATTCGAACCTGCGATCATAGCGGTCGCGCGGTTCCAGACTGTACCGCATAGAACCGCTCGGCCACTCCGGCTGGCCACAGAACCGATTTTTGCACCTTCCCCACTGCATGAAAATGACGCACGATGGTGGAATGATCACAGTTCATCACATTTGCCAGCTCTCGAGTACACCGACGTGGATCATTGTGAATTAACGCGTTTAAACGATCTTCATCAAAGTCCGAAGGTCTTCCTGAACGCAGAGAGTCACCAATGCAAAAGGATCCTCCTTAAAACGATAAAAATATTTTTTGCCGTTCTCTGTCCAGTGGCATTACCCCAATACCCGGTGCAAATGTTTCTGACTGCGTCCGCTGCTGTCGCTCCTCTATTGAACTCAAACATAAGAATATGTCGAAAATGTTCCGATTTCTTCACTTTGCACTCCATTTTCTAGCGTCCATGGCTTCACTCACCACTTTCAAATGACAAAATGTCAATATTTAAACTCAAATAGCACAAGTGAAATAAAAAATGACAATCGACAAATAAAGCCCTAGCAACCGGAATTCTACATACAAAACAAAAACGCTACCAACTTATGCACCAACCTAACATATCCGAGATAGCGTCATTGACATCTGCAGAGAGCTGGTGCGTACTGCGAAGAGACAGAGACAGGGAAACGAGTTACAAAAATTGTTGTTGCAAAAGAAGTGTGAGAATCAAATATCGCGCTCAGGTTCCTGAACGCTTTGATTTTTGCAAGATATCTCCCAGCTGCAAATTTATTTAATTCTGAAAAGTTTATTTTGTATGCAACTCAATATCAGCGAAATATTTCCCTTCCTTGAACGCAATAAGCTGAGAACGGAACTCCAGATTCTATACATGAGGAATGAGTTTAGAAGTCTCACATGTGTTGTTCCACTTCAGCAACTCCTGTTCGAAAACAGTTTGCAGGAGCCTTTTAGAGCAGCAATGAAACTCCTCAAAGTGACTGTTACTATATCGACGACATCGCCTGAGGTGGAGCTATCTTTCTCTACCGTGAAGAGAATAAATGCTGCGAAGTACTATGAGCCAAGAGCGACTATTAGCAGCAGCAACGCTCTCCATCGAAAAAGACTTCGTACGCAGCAGCGTATATTTCAATGAATGCATCATTGACAGAGTCTCTGCTCTTAAGTGGAGGTGTGTGTTTGGAGCTTACGGGCGCTTGCTCTTAAGAAGAAAAGAATGTATCTTTCTTACAAACATTCATCGTAAAGCAAGCGTATTTTCGTATACAACTTATTTTGTTTTTCGTTTTTAGCCTTTTTTGCTAGTTATTTGGAACTTTGTAGACCATTTTCCAGTGAAGGCCCTAGGAAAAACTCCACGAACCACCACTGCCTGCACCTCTTCGTCCGAGACAAATCGACGCCCAAGAATGTCTTTCTTCAAGACTCCAAAAATATCGAAATCGCATGGGGAGAGATCGGGACTATATGAAGTATGTGTAAGGGCTTCCCAGCGAAACTTCTGCGGCGTAGTCGAAACAATTTTGGCAACATGCTGGCGGCCATTATCCTGCAACAGAATGATGCCGCCCCAACATTCCCGGACTTGATGGCGCGCTTCAGTTTTTACAAGGTGTCCATGCATCGCAGAGCGTTAATTGTGGCTCCGTGTTCCAGAAATCCAATGAGCATGGGCCCTTTCAGCCAGAGAAAAAGGTCATCGTGACTTACCAGGAGTTGGCGTGCTTGTTGTTTCGACTACACTGCAGAAGTTTCTCTGGGAAGCCGTTACACATCCTCCATATAGTTTCGATATCTCCACAGGCGATTTCCATGTCTTTGGAGCCCTGAAGAGAGACATTTGTGGCCGTCGATTTCCTTCGGACAAAGAGGTGCACTCCTAGGTACAATCATGATTACGTGGGCAACCGAAATATTTTTCCATGAAGGCATTGATGTCTTGTCTCACAATGGGATAAATGTACTAACAGTTATAGCTATTACCTTTGAAATAATAAAAAGTTTACTTAATTTTTCCCCATCTGTCTCGTTTTCATTTGACTGCCCCTTACATTTGCAATAAGTGCATTTCAGGATCCTCCTTTTAAATTCCAGATTTCCAGCTCCCTCGCGCCTTCACTACTTCGAGAGTTTTCGGTCACTGTTCTGGTGTCAAAGATCATGACACAAGGGTCGATAGTGGTCATGTACTGTTTAACCTCCCACAATATAAATTTATTGACCGCTGTCCCATTTGGCAGGGTGTATCTTGGCACTATTTGGAAATGTAAGCTGGGCTTGTTTATTGATCACAATCAGATCGAGTTCTTGAACCAGGTGTTGCAGCTTTATATCCTGTTCGTCTATCGTTCTGCAGTGCCAAAGCACCGACCTTGCGTTCGCATCGGTCCCTGCCTGCTCTACAACTATATATTGTTGCGGCTCTTAATTTATCAAGACATACATGAAACATGTGACTGTAATATAGGTTATATTCCGTCTTTTGCGACTGTAATAAAAGTCTTATTTAGACCATATGCATTTCGCTTTATTTCGGAGCCTCTTCAGTGGTCAGATTTTTGCTTCCTATGGCATTCCCATTGTTCTTGCAGACATAGGTGGTCGATTTTTAGAACACTGCACTTGTCTGACGCTGCACATAAAAGCTGGTCAGAAACAGTCTGAAAAGCTTGTAAGGGTGTTGTAGGGCATGTTGTGCTGAGAAATAATTGTTAGGAAAAAATGTGATACGTTGCTCCGTTCCCGGTGTAATTAGCACTGAAGTTAGCCAACCAGGCCGTTTGCGCTCGCCAATTCAAGCGGCCTTCCAGAGACGGTGCCGCCAAACGTGTCCTTCGTTTGGTTATCTAAAACCGAATAAGAGAGCGATACAAAAATTGGACATGGAGCTGTAGTAAGTATCGAACCCGAACAAAAAGATGAGCAGTCTCGTGCGCTTATCATCTACGCTATGAGAACAACTGACACTGTATTTGGTGGACCGCTTGAATTTGCGCGGGCAACGCCCTTATTGCCTAACTTCAGTGCTAATTATCTTGGAAATGGCGCAACGACTCTGGTTTTTTCTTAACGATTATTTCTCAGCACAACCTACCCTGCAACACCCTTACAAGTTTTTCAGAGTGTTTTCGACCACCCTGTACATCCGATTTCCCGTTTTGTGGAGGCATCTATAGCAAGTGTGGTTTTTTTTTGTTTTTAGGATAGTATACGAGTAGAGTAGAGACGAGTGGGATATCATTTTAGCGATGGGACGGGCCGCAAACAGGGAAATGCACTGACGGAGGCGACTTTGACAAAGGGCAAATTGTTATAGCCCAAAACGTGGAAACGAGCTTTTCGGTAACAGCGATGCTGGCCGGCTGTTCCCGTTTTACTGTCGGGAGCATCTATGGAAAGTGGTTGAAGGAGTGTACAACAAGATGTTGGACGCCCAGGCCTCCTCACTGAACGTGAAGATCGGAGGTTTGCCCGCTCTGAAATGCAGAATGGTGACGATGGATAGCAAATCTAACGACGCAGTACAATAATGGTGCTGGTACAAGTGTGTTAGACAACATTCTCCGCACATTTTTTAATACTGGGTCCGCAGCAGACGATCCCTACATGTTCCCATATTGACCAAACCACATGACGGCATTGGGCATGATGTCATTGAGATAGAACCGCGGATCAATGGAAAGGTGTCGTCTGATGGAATGAATCACGTTTCTTGTTACACCAGATCAATGGTCGTGTCTATATGCGCAGTCATCCTGGCGAACGGCTGATCGAAACATGCACCACGCGACGGATGCAGGCACGGGGGCGGTATTGTGCTTTGAGGAACGTCCACATGGGCCCCCATGGGATCTGCAGCACTAATCGAAGCCACCAAGGTAGCTTTGGACTACGTGAACATTATTGTGAAGCACCTATATCCCTTCATGTCTTCACCGACGGCAATGGCTGGAAAAGTGTCCGTGGCACAAGACCAGAATCGTGTTACAGCGGTTTGAGGAGCACGACAGTGAACTCATGTTAATGCCTTTGCCACCAAATTCGCCCTACCACAACGTGACGGAACATCTTGGGTGCTATCAGGTACTAGCTCCGCGGTCACAAACAACCGGCTTGTACACTACTGGCCATTAAAATTGCTACACCACGAAGATGACGTGCTACAGACGCGACATTTAACCGACAGGAAGAAGATGCTGTGATATGCAAATGGTTAGCTTTTCAGAGCATTCACACAAGGTTGGCGCCGGTAGCGACACCTACAACGTGCTGACATGAGAAAAGTTCCCAACCGATTTCTCATACACAAACAGCAGTTGACTGGCGCTGCCTGGTGAAACGTTGTTGTGGTGCCTCGTGTAAGGAGGAGAAATGCGTACCATCACGTTTCCGACTTTGATAAAGGTCGGATTGTAGCCTATCGCGATTGCGGTTTATCGTATCGCGACATTGCTGCTCGCGTTGGTCGAGATCCAATGACTGTTAGCAGAATATGGAATCGGTGGGTTCAGGAGGGTAATACGGAACGCCGTGCTGGATCCCAAAGGCCTCGTATCATTAGCAGTCGAGATGACAGGCATCTTATCCGCATGGCTGTAACGGATCGTACAGTCACGTCTCGATCCCTGAGTCAACAGATGGGGACGTTTGCAAGACAACAACCATCTGCACGAACAGTTCGACGACGTTTGCAGCAGCATGGACTATCAGCTCGGAGACCATGGCTGCGGTTACCCTTGACGCTGCATCACAGACAATAGCGCCTGCGATGGTGTACTCAACGACGAACATGGGTGCACGAATGGCAAAACGTCTTTTTTTTTCGGATGAATCCAGATTCTGTTTACAGCATCATGACGGTCGCATCCGTGTTTGGCGACATAGCGATGAACGCACATTGGAAGCGTGTATTCGTCATCGCCATACTGGCGTATCACCCGGCGTGATGGTATGGGGTGCCACTGGTTTCACGTCTCGGTCACCTCTTGTTCGCATTGTCGGCACTTTGAACAGTGAACGTTACGTTTCAGATGTGTTATGACCCGTGGCTCTGCCCTTCATTCGATCCCTGTGAAACCCTACATTTCAGCAGGATAATGCACGACCGCATGTTGCAGGTCCTATACGGGCCTTTCTGGATACAGAAAATGTTCAACTGCTGCCCTGGCCAGCACATTCTCCAGATCTCTCACCAATTGAAAACGTCTGGTCAATGGTGGCCGAGCAACTGGCTCGTCACAATACGCCAGTCACTACTGTTGATGAACTGTGGTATCGTGTTGAAGCTGCATGGGCAGCTGTACCTGTACACGCCATCGAAGCTCTGTTTGACTCAATGCCCAGGCGTATCAAGGCCGTTTGATTTCACAGGCTCTATGCACCCAAATTGCGTGACAATGTAATCACATATCAGTTCTAGTATAATATATATTTTTCCGATGAATACCCGTTTATTATCTGCATTTCTTCTTGGTGTAGCAATTTTAATGGCCAGTAGTGTAATTTATGGGAATTACGCGCTGGCATCTGTTGCCATATACCTCCGAAACCCTACCAATCACTTATCGGATCCACACCATGCGGAACAGCTGCTCGATTGCGTTCCAGAGATGGTCCAGTATGTTATTAAGTAGGTAGTCATAATGTTTTGGCTCATCAGTGTGCATCAGCTAACCTATTGAAGGACAAGCAAAACTGAGGTTCTCAACTGTTCTCGATAAGTGTTGTTTCCCACGTAATGGAAATCAGCCCCGTAATTGTCTCCCTTTCCGACACATAAGTTTTAAATTCGGCTCAAAGGTGCCTACAATCTTCCTCTGTAATGGCGCAAAAGCGTGGTGCCCTGCGACAAAACACTCAGGCTTGACTAATCTTCAAACAGTAAGATGTCGACACATGGCGGAAAGAAAACAGACCTCAGAAGTTCATGCGACGTGTAAAGTAGGTTAATCATGTCACATTGGCACCAAATTTCACCACAATTTTGTCCATCTCCACCGTGGAAGTGTCACACGATGGGAAGCTCGTCACAGCCCCTCTTACATTTCACCACTTCTTTTGACGCCTCTACGATGGAGGTCGGGACCGCGACGCCCAGCGTTGAAATAGAAATTAAAAGGCCTCTGTAGCGATTGGGGGGGTTGAGGCAGGGTGGTATACAGGACGTCAGAGAAACCACCCTCTCTCCTTGGGACGTTGATTCCCACACATTTCGCGGTCGAAAACGACAGTTCGCATTGCAGTGGAAATGGAAATGAGCGTTTAGCGTCATTGGCCGGGAGGCCTCGTACGGAGCAGGTCCGGCCGTCTGGGTGCAGGTCTTCTTACATTCGACGCCACATTGGACGACCTGCGCGCCGGATGGGGATGAAATGATGATGAAGACAACACAACACCCAGTCCCTGAGCGGAGAAAATCTTGGGCCCCTTAGGACGGCAGTCCGTCACGGTGACCATTCAGCTATCGGGGCGGACGTGCATTGCAGTAAGCATCAGGAAGACGTTGTTGACAATGTTTGGCACTGTTGACACCTCCTGGTCGATTCAGCCCTTCTCGACGGACATCACGGAGCCGCAACGCCATTGAACGTTATCTCACCCCTTTGGAGCGCAGTGAGACTGCAGTTTTTGCTCTGGTGTACAGGGTGGAACCACTGGGGACCATTTAAAAGCATTCGGCGAAATTTGAACGTGATACAAAGCAGTAAAGGGTCCTTATGCTTTTCCAGTGCTCATGTTTCATCCCCTCCTGTGGAGGGTTGTGACATTGACAGAGGCATGAATAAAACAGAAAATGGTCCCTCTAAGATCGTCCCCCTCTCCAATTTAGTAAAAGCCTCCATGGCTCCTGCCCTCATTTATTTACTGTTTTAAATATGTTCCTTTACAGAGAAAACCTGCGAAATACTCCTAGATGCCTGCAGGCAGGCAATCGGCCTTGTGAGTGTGTCAAGTGGTTGCCTACCCGAAGGCATCTCGGGCTACTTCGCTGGTGTATTGTGTAAATGTACATTTTTAAATGTGAGTGTGTGCCACTGTGGATCTTTCCCAACTGGGAGGGTCTTAGAGGGTCGCTTTGCCGTTTTATTGACGCATGTGTCAATGTATCACATCTCTGTGATCATGCCACAGGAGGGCATGAGACAGAAACACTGAAAAAGCGTAAGGGCCCTTTGCTGCTTCAGGTCACGCTCAAATTTCGTCGAATGGTTTTGAACTGTCCCTATTGGATCCGCCCTATTCACCAAAGTAAAAACTGCACTCCAAAGGGGTGAGATCACATTCAGTGGGGTTGCAGCCCCTTGATGTCCGTCGAGAAGGGTTAAATCGCTCAGGAGGTGTCAACAGTGCCAAAGATAATTAACAACAATAAAACTTTGAACATAGCTGCTAAGATTCAGTGACTGTGTCAGAATTATATTAGAACAAATAAGCCCTCGGTCACAAATATTAAGTCAAAATTGACCAGGTTTCGACGCTACTATGAGCGTCGTATTCAGAATTAGACTAACAGTTCTAAAACATATTAAGTATATAATACATTGATAAAATTAAAGTTTGTACTGACCGGAAAAAGATGCAGTACTTACAAGTCACATATTAAAAAAGATCTAAGCCGGAAAGGCGACGTCATGAATAGTTGTAAGTAAGATGGCGAGCCGCTAAGGGCTACTCGTACTTTAGTGAACAAGTCTTGTTGCAACCCTTGTTCACTTAAGTACGAGCAGCTCTTAGCAAAAAAAAAAAAAAATGGTTTAAATGGCTCTGAGCACTATGGGACTTAACATCTATGGTCATCAGTCCCCTAGAACTTAGAACTACTCAAACCTAACGACATCACACAACACCCAGTCATCACGAGGCAGAGAAAATCCCTGACCCCACCGGGAAGCGAACTCGGGAACCCGGGCGTGATAAACGAGAACGCTACCGCACGACCACGAGCTGCGGACAGCCCTTACCAGCTCGCCATCTTACTTACGACTATTCATGACATCGCCTTTCCGGCTTACATCTTTTTTAATATGTGACTTGTAAGTACTGCATCTTTTTCCAGTCAGTACAAACTTTAATTTTATTAATGTATTATGTACTCATAATGTTTTAGAACAGTTAGTCTAATTCTGAAGACGACGCTCATAGTAGCGTCGCAACCTGGTCAATTTTGACTTAATATTTGTAACCGAGGGCTTATTTGTTCTAATATAATTAGACTGCAAACTGTCGTTTTCAACCGCGAAATGTGAGGGAATCGACGACCCACAGAAAGGGGTGCTTTTCACTGACATCCTTTATGTCTTCCTCCCCGAGGCCTTTTCAATTCGATTCTAAGCAGCAGTGTGTCTGAAAAGTTTTCCTCGACCGCCCATAAGAAAACCGCACGATTTCAATGCTGTGCGCCGCGGGTCTGATCTCCATCGCAAAGTCGTCAAAAGAAGGGGTGAAATATTGATAAGAGAGGCTTCTCATCGTGTGACACGCCCACGGTGACTTTGGGCAGAATTTTAGTGAAATTTGATGCCAATGTGACATCATTAACCCAGTTTACGCTTCACATGAACTAATCTTTTTTTCTCGTGTGTCGACAGTTTGTTGTTTGAAACGTCGTCGGGTCCGCACAGCTGAGCCAAATTTCGAACTTATGCGTCGGTATGGAAGGCAGTTACAGGGTTTCGAAAAAGTGATTCTTAATTCTGCTGCACAGTGTATTATTTGCTCATGCAAATGTCTTATAGGTGCTACCACGAAGGTGTGAAAGTACGAAAAACAGGCGAGCTCCCATTGTGGAGCAGAATGCCACCAGAAAAGCTTATACACTAGCATCTGTGTGCACTCCATGATTTGTATTGGAAAGGAAACATAACTCACTTGGGAACAGCTGTAAGAGATGTGAACTAGCTACAACAGGTCTGTCTAAAATGAAAAATGATTGTGGGCAACTCCATATGAAAGCTGTTTTAATCGGAAATGGGAAAGACGCTACGCACGAAACGCGAGCACAAGTCTCCCTCGACAATAGGCAGGAACTGGCATCGTGCCAATAGCCTGCGTCAGAAACTTGGGCTGTTGCCACTAGGGAAAGGAGTGTCACAGTTTGAGAACGTCCCAGCACGAATCAATAATGTCTGCGCTTGAGAAGCAGTATCTTGTTGTCATGACATTAACAAATGATATGATACTACCAAGCGATTAGAGACATCAGCTGCGAAGGAACGTAGGAATCACACTGAAAATTCTGGAATATTACTCACAGTTAATAGACTGATAATTACCAACACGTATAGCATCCTACAGGCTGAGGTCGGGAACTTTGTTGGTGGAGAGGTAACACGTGCGAACTGGTACCAGCAGAGATATGTTCTGTTACAGCTGCACCTTCGCCAAGAGACTTCCCAACTTTTTTAAAACTATTAACAATGTAACTGTGTAAAAGGTAACAAAAATAACAGCACTATGAGAAGCTATAGGAAAAGACTAAAGTAGGTGCATGTTATTAGTTTCTAGTTTCTAGTAGCACACGACCCACCGTACTTACCAATGCGGTAAGTCACTGTCTAATGTTAATAAATAAATAAAAATTTCCGACATATTGAATCACCCAATCAAAGGACGTATCTTAACGACGAAGCTCCTAGTAGTGTTGCTGACGATGTCAGGGATACCGCACCCGTAAGCAACAACGTCTTTGACATTCTGGTACGTTTCATCCGGAGAGCTCTAGAGATGCCCTTACTTCTGCTCGAAATGACGAGTGGTGGTCGTTACAACAGCTGTGAGCACAAAAATTACATGATAGTGAAGTAAGAATTAAAACTTTCCAATACGAAAAACCATGTCTCCCTTACCTGTAATCAAAAAAATGGCTCTGAGCACTATGGGACTTAACATCTGAGGTCATCAGTCCCCTAGAACTTAGAACTACTTAAACCTAACTAACCTAAGGACATCACACACATCCATGCCCGAGGCAGGATTCGAACCTGCGACCGTAGCAGTCCCGCGGTTCCGGACTGAGCGCCTAGAACCGCGAGACCACCACGGCCGGCTACCTGTAATCCTGTTAACGTCAGTCGATTACATACGGACAGATGTTATAAGAATTTACAATATAATGTCCAGTTGAATCATTCAGAGAATCCTGTAGTATTGCAGGTGGCTCTTGGACATTTATTAGAATTGGACGCCGAATGGGCAACCAATTACGTATCCTATGCCAGAGGCCACAGACAGGACGAACGACTTCCCGACAGGAGTAAAGTAGTTATCCAGCCTCTTGTCAGATTTAACGACGGGAAATTAAATATTTGCACAAATACAGAGGAAACACAGAATATTTGTCTTTCACAGGCATACGTTCTACCTTCTGAGCAATGTAGTAACGATTCACAACCCGCCCAAGCAGTTTTACTTCCGGCAATACCTTTTCCACACCTTTCAAAGTTCACAGAAGTTCTCCTGTATACTTTGCACGACTGGATAATTTGCATGTAGTGTCTACTGAGTCACCGATGGTGGGCATACGGAGATCTCCTGAGGATTAGCAAGAGTAAATATGGGTTCGGGAAATGATGATTTATAAATGATAGTGGTAATAGAGCTTAAAAAAAAAGTGTCTGTGTGTGAAATCTTACGGGACTTAACTACCAAGGTCATCAGTCCCTAAGCTTACACACTACTTAACCTAAATTATCCTAAGGACACTTACACACACACATGCCCGAGGGAGGACTCGAACCTCCGCCGGGACCTGCCGCACAGTCCATGACTGCAGCGCGTGAGACCGCTCCGCTAATCCCGCGCGGCAGAGCTCCGCATTCCAGAATGTCTGTACAGTAGTTTTGTCGATTTTTAAAGAAGAAGAAGTGTCTATTGGCTTGCTAAGCAGAGCAAATTAAACAAAAAGATTAGCGAGGGCTGTCCCCAAAGATACTGAACTCCTCTTAGGTATGTTACAAGGGGCAGATATTGTTGAAGGAATAGATGCGTACGCCGTTGACGTCTTTTTAGCTGTGTCTGCGAGATCTAGGGTTAGGCGTGAAGAAAAGGCAAGAGATGATCTCGCATAGACAGGGTGTTGGTGAACGAAAAATTATCTGATGGCAGCCATCCACCAAACTACATATAAAGTTCTCAAGTGAAGCTTTTCTCTCACCAGTAACCTGGGCCTTGACAGAGTCCTCCATAGCCTGTAACACAGTTTGCAGATCGCAAAACATTCTTCTATGCCAAAAGTAGAACTTTCTTCAATACGTGGAATCTGTTGCTCAAAAACCAGCCAAAATAATAACCGCAATAAACAAGCAGGGCAAAACATAACTAGAGAATTTCCATCTTCAATTTATACCTGGAATTCCACTTGACGAATGATTTACTGGTCACCTCAGAATTCCTCGAAATTTGCCAAGCCCACTCAACTTATCAGTGTATCAGAGGTTGAAAATACCGCTACAGTTGTCAGGTTATTTTACTTAACACACGACCGGTTTCGGGCTCTTATACGCCCATCTTCAGGTGTCGTACTGAAAATAGCAAGAGACGGGAGATAATTTTTACATGCAGCTATACACATAAAAAACAAAAAATCCATAAATAATTTAAAAACATTTCTAAAAACCGCCGGTCGGGCTAGGTGCTGTGAAACCTAAGTCAATGCCAAAGTGACAACAGACAATACTACGGACGACTACCTGAGTAAAGAAATATGCAAAAAATACCAGGATACTTCCACTTGGTTCTGTGACCCCAAGCGCCGCCGTGGACGAGTACAAAACGTGGTGTGGTACCAACGAGCGCAGAGCATGGAGTAGCGGACGCGAAGGAGGAAGCAAACTGGTAAACCAGAGTAGCAAAAGTACTGCCATCTATTGACGGGAAGAAGAACGCGGGGCCGCTAGTCCAGCCGTTCACTATTTGAATTAGCGTTTTACATTTAAAAGGAAGAAAAAAACGAAACATTATATAAAAAGTTAATGAAAAAAGTTAAACGTGTATTTTGCTTGGTAAAGGAAAATGTTGAACACGGCAATACAGAGCAGTAGCTGCGACGTAAAATTCATGTATAAACCATAAAACGCAACGAAACTTTTCCTTTTACACTAGTGGCATGCAAGTTTTTAATTTAGTGGGGATATATATGTGACGACGTGTAATAACGCGCCACAGTCATCAGTTAAAAGAACATACACATGTGCCACTCCTGTTTACAAGCATCTCGCTATTGACCAAAAGGGAAAGTAGCGAAACCTTATAGTCCACACTGTCAAACTATTGTGCCAATTAATAGCTAGCAGCAATAGCACTAAAAGAACACATTAAAAATGGGATCAATTTAAAACCTGCTAACTAACAGTTGACAACTAATCGAGGCTTACATGAGATAAGACCTGAGACGTATTTTACATTATGAAAGACAGTTTAATTTTAAATTAGTGAGGACACAGATAATGACGCAGCCCAATAATGCACCATAGTCATAGTATAAAATGAAAAACATGCAAACTTCTATTAAAAGAGGACAATTTTACAACTATGTAAAATGAACTAGGTGAACCTTGCAGACCTCACAATAGGAAACAGCCATATGCCGTACATCCGTTAAGCTTAATTGAGGGTCACAAAAATAATGGCGAAAAACACTGACCCAGATAAGAAATATACATGTATGGCGTACAGTAATAATAAACCAGAAACAGAAGGAAATGAGGTTCGACGCTGCTTCAAAAAAGAAAAGTTATTCAGCAGGACTGCGTGCTTAAGCGCAGTTTGCTTGTTCAAAACGCCAGACGGATCACGGCAAATGGGCCCTTACGTTCAATATGTAGAACGCTGCAGTTTGTGTTTATATCTGAAATGGAATGGTTGTGATCCTTCAGATAGTTAGTGAGAGCGGATTTGGAAGTGCTAAGATCCTGATGCTCTCTGATAGGTATGTTAAAGGAACGGCCAGTTTGGCCTATGTATGCGGAAGGACACTCACTACACTGGATGCGATAGACGCCCGACTGTGCGTAGCGATTGTCCTTTCTGGTTTCGTGGTGCTTCAATAGGTGTCCGACCGTGTGCAGGATGTAAAAGGCGGGTATAACCCCGTCTTTTCTAAGCAATTTGGCAACCCTGTCAGATACACACCTACATATGGAATTTTTGTAGAGTTATCATTATTAGTAGATGACTGGATAATCTCGTACAAATCGTTGGATGTGGCTTTCGATTGCATTTGCTGGTGAAGAACATCAACAACATTTGGTTGGTAGCCATTAGCATGTGCTATGAATGTAATGATATCCAACTCACGCTGGTAGCTTTGTCTTGAGAGAGGGATTCTGGCCTCGCGGTAAAGCGTAGCACGAAGAGCTGCCATTTTTTGCTGCTTTTGATGAACTGAAGAGCGATGAATAATAGAACTAGTCGTAGTTGGTTTTCTAAACATGTTCAAGTGAACTTCACTGCCCTGTAACGAAATTTCCAGGTCTAAAAATGAGAGTGTAAAGCCAGAGTGGAATTCTATCGTACACTGAATCTTGGGGTGCATTTTGGTTAAAGTCGTGTTGAAAAAGTTGCAGCTCGGAGTCGGTCCCGTTACACAAAAGTATGGTGCCATTGACGTATCTTTTGCAACATACTACTCTTTGAAGATGTTGTGGGTGGGTTGAAAAAAATAGATGTTCAATGTGATTGATATAAATTTTAGGTATTATACTGGCAATGACGGATCCCATGGCTGACCCATCAGTTTGTCCATATATGGTGTCATTGAAGGCAAAGTAATTATGGTCCAGAACAGTTTTGAGAAAGTGAAGGAGTTCATTAATTTTTTGTGAATCTAGACGAGAGAACGGCCGTAAGTTGGATTCAATAATAGGAATCGCCTCTTTAATGGGGATATTCGTATACACGCTTACGATGTCGAGACTTGCTAGATTCGTATCACTGCTTACAGTTACATGTTCTAACATTCTGCGTGGTGTCTGTTGTTCTAAGTCGTGTCTCCCTACCACTTTCGCGCAACGACGCTCTGAGCGTGTTTTTTTAGGGAATTGACTAGTTTGAACCTGGGACCTGTTGCTGGTAAGGAGACGCCAGACCACACATGACATGTAGAGTTCATAGGAGGTCAGTGAGACTACCGATGATATAACCAAGTACTTAATGATTTCAGCGTCAGCTCCACTGCACTCCCTGTAAAAGAATCTTAATACTAACTAAATGTAGTGGAAGGGGTGCAAGGCATTCCTATTTTTAGTTAGCTGGTAAAATAACGTCGAAAAAGCAGTTAAGTTTACCATTGGAAATTTTATTCTACTCACAAAACATTGTTTATAAATTGCACTATTGATAAAAGGAAATGTTTTAATACAGGACGATAAAAACCAACTGCGTTCAACAAAAATGTGAACGAATATTCCCTGAGTGGGTTTCCAAGTTCTACAATGGATCGAAGGATGACCTATGCCATATCACATTTATAATCTAGGTTTAAATTAAGTTTCACAAAAGAGAAAACTATCAAAATGGTCTACAGTGACCCTCAATTATATTTAATTACTTATCTAACTTGTCGTAAATTACAGTGGCTGATGTGGCTTCTCAATAATTACATAACAGAAAAATCATCGCGTTTCAGATTTTTACTTCATGTGGCAAATGTGAACACTATGAGCTTTAATTGACGATCGACACTAGTATTATGCAAAAAGGGGGTGTAACAGATGAGACTTCTGCAGTTCTGAGTGAAGCTTTATGCGCTGTTATGCGGCATCGCGTGCGTTCATTACCTTGTCGGTGTTCGTCAGGGGGCGACGGTCAGCACAGCTCCGCTCACCTCGCCGTCTCGGAAGCAACTCCCCTAACTTCTCCTTACTACAATTTACCGAAGTTGGTTTAAAAAAACTATCTGGCTGTGTTTTCATCTGACCAATCAGGGTCTCAATGTTGATCTTAAGCTCCGCCTACAAAAATTCTGTCTATCCAATGAGAAACGTTATACTTTTCGTGGTGGGGCAATGTTTTTAAAGTTTGCAACGTAACAGAGACGCGAAAAAGTCTCACGCTAAAACTTGCAGCTGGTGTGGTCCCTTTAATGTTATCGTAAGATCTATACTGTTCTTCTGGAGGGCTCTATCTTTTAACATGGGCTGGGGGGTGGTCCTGACGTAACAGGGACGCGAAAAAGTCTCACGCTAAAACATGCGGCTGGGGTGGCCCTTTTTATGTTATCGTAAGATCTATACTGTTCTTCTGGACGGCTCTAGCTTTTAACATGGGCTGGGGGGTGGTCCTGACGTAACAGAGACGCGAAAAAGTCTCACGCTAAGGCACTAGCTTTTAACATGGGCTGGGGGTGGTCTTAACGGTTAGCTGGCGACGTGGGTGTCCGTCCCTTATCGTACAGCCTTCTAACTTAACACGGTTCTGCTCTCGGCTTCTGTTCTCGTTTCTCTCCTCGAAACTGCGTCTGTCTCACGGAGGGAAAGTATGACATGCATTTAGGCATTCTTGTGTTAGTCTGTGGTATTCCATTTGCTCACTCGTTACTTGTATTACTTTGGTTAATTTAATGTTACGATTTATTCGGAGCTATGTGACGTACCACTGGATTTGCTTATCATCTCTGGGTTTTCATGGAATGTGTTGAATTTGCCTGACACCTTACAATGTTTGAGGTAGGTAATAAACTCCTCTCTATTTCTGATGGCATGATCATCATGGAAAAAATAATGCTTACTGAGGAAACTTTGCAGTTCCTTAGCCAATAAGTAATCGGGGCATTAATAGCGTTGAAAATTGGCCGCAAAGGAGCTTTTGGCTTCTGAAATTTCACGACGCCCCTGAAAGTTGGCGTTCTCGGATTCATCGGTATTAAAGTTTTTTTAAGAAATGGGGTGAGTAATGCATCTGTTTCTTTAAGTACCTTCTCAATTTCAGCATCGAACTTAGCTGTGGGGTTAAATGAGTATGTTTTGAAAATAGAGCTGGAGAGGAAGTTCTGTGCACTACTCCACGTGGCCGCTGCCAATATGTGCGTACGTCGGCAATTCTCTAGTATGCAGGCTCATCCGTTTAAGATATCGTAATTCTGTTTCTACCCAAGCGAATTGTAAGAAAGTCCTCAGTAAATGACGTATAGTCTCTTTTCATAACATATTAATAACAGAGATATCGGAATAAACTTTTTTCAAATGAAAATGTAGTAATTTCTGTCAGTACTATCGTAGTTCTAAAAGAGAAAAATTCAATGGTGTTTCAGTCTTCAAAACCCACTTTGTAGTTTCAGAGAAATTCTCTGTTTAGAACTTAAGATTTATCTGTTTTGAACATGAAACCGATTGCTGTTTTATGCGGCACTTCCTGTTGTTATTCGGAAGAGTTACGTCAGACTGACAAGGCTCTCCAGTTCGATGTAGTTAAGAGATCTACTTACAAAAGCGAAACAGTGGAGAAAAATTCGAATTGAAAGTAATACTAATCACAATTGGCTACAACTGTTGGACCGACACACCAACTGGAAGGAAACCGACGTGGCATCTAAAGATGATTCATCATTTAACCATGGTTAATAGCCATGTCATGAGTTCAGTGTTAAGATACACATTGCATTGAAGAATTACATCATCAACAAAATGGAAACCTTAGAATAATGTGGTCATAGCCACTTCCTTAAAGGCACATTTATGTCATCAAGTGCCCAACGTCTACAACAATACATGTTTGCAGTCACTAGTGCAATGAAGGTATTCCTTCGGTATCATAGCACATGCTGCAACAATGTGATGTTTTATATCCTCTTGGATCGTAGGAACTTGTGTACAGACTTCATCTTTGAATTTACCGCAGAGAAAAAGTCCAGTGGCGTCAAATCAGGCGAACGTGCAGGTCAAATGATTACGCATTCACTACCTATCAGGGACCAGGAAAGAGCTGGGTGAACGCTTTTCTAGCCACAATCGAGTAGCGAATCGGGAGCCCATCGTGCTGGTACCACATACATCAACATACTTCAAGTGATACACCCTTTAGGAGAGCCGGTAACATTACGGTAAGAAATCGTATCTTTTACTCGTTGATGTTTTTTCAGTGATGACCATTCACATACTCTCCAATAATCCCATGCAAACGTCCACTCTGCACTACGTCTTTTGTTCCACCTGCTACAGCCAGTGCGGATTAATTATCAACGGCCCAACAATACATATTTCTTACACTCAGCTTTCCATAATTTTTAAAGGCAGCTTCTTTGGAAAATAGAACGTAATGCCCTGGTGTCGCATCATAACAGACCGACAGAAACCAACGCGTGTTCTGCAGTCTAGCTTGTTAATCCTTTCGTGATTGATGGGACAGTATGTCGCAGTTTCGAGCGTTGTGACGTTTATATCCGATAACTGTCTAATGCTACCATCTGAAGAGGAGCTTTCGGAACTGAGAGAAGTATACTACTGACAGGAGTTGATATATGCTGTCTGACCATGATAATAAGACCCTCCGCCTAGCGACTGGTGGGAACGCCAGAAGGCATTCCTTGCTACCCCGCTTCCCTCTCCTCCACATCCTTGGTTCAAATGGTTTAAATGGCTCTGAGCACTATGCGACATAACTTCTAAGGTCATCAGTCCCCTAGAACTTAGAACTACTTAAACCTAACTAATCTAAGGACATCACACACATCCATGCCCGAGGCAGGATTCGAACCTGCGACCGTAGCGGTCGCTCGGTTCCAGACTGTAGCGCCTAGAACCGCACGGCCACTCTGGCCGGCTCCACATCCTTCAGGACAGTCACGAGAAATTGTGAGGGGAGTGTATAGCCGACTCCTTCCCACAGTGCTGACATTGTTACCAGTCTTTTGTGCTTTTACGAAAACAGAGGCGTCACATGCCGAAATATTGGCTGCGCTTCGACACAAATGGATATTTTCCAGCTAGTGTCGTTTTCCTCCACTACTGACAGTATCAGTATAAATGGTCTTCTTATCATATTTGCGTCTAGCCCCAGTATAAATGGGGACCCTGGACTATCAAACGAACTGATAGACATATCTGTTATCATGGTATTGTGATGGCAGAAGTTAGTTTCACCTAAAGCTTACTAGAAAGTTAAGTGAAAAATGATGTGTCTTCCATAAAACTAAATGGGAGCACGAAATTTGATTGAAACTGACAAATGAAGGACTTTAGAGACGCCATACTGGATTTAGTCTTTGTTGTTTCCGTATTATAACTTGCGTGTTATGACATTATGCCATTTTAAGATAATGTTGTGTTGAAGATTTATCACCAAAAGCCTTCATGAGACGCTAACATGAAAGAAACTGTCGGAACCCGTATGAATTCGCTGTAGTGTAATGGATAGAAACAGGGAGTTACAAACTCGAAAGGAATAGGTTCGTGTACAGGTACATTCACTTTTTATACATCTTCATGTTTGTAAAAGTTTTGGAGGCTTTTTTTAAATTTCTTTAATATTCGATGTCATATACACAGAAGAGCACTCTCTCTCAGAAAAGAGTGTCTTTGACTTTGTGAACATGCCAGGAAATATAAACGAATAAATTGCAAAACCAATCATCTGATCCACAGCCACACAAACTGTGAAAATTGTGGAGATAACGTGATAATGAATGTTACAAACAACGTGCAAATATAAATAGTTTCATATATTCTATAACAAATGTAGATAAAGTACTAAAGTTGTGTGATGACTTCCGTTTTTTAATGAGACTGTAGTGTATTGCAACAAATGGCCTTGTATCTTTTTCTACTAAATCATTTACATGCGTCTTTGGATTATACATGCACTGTCTCTGGAGCGTGTGTACTAACACTGCATTTCATTACACAAGTTTGGAGGGCATGTAATATTCTGTAAACATAATTGGAAGGCATATACAGACTGAAGATCTCACCGTGAATGAATCAACAGACACAGTATAATTATTTTGAATATGACAACAGAAGATTTTATGATTTATCGTCGTATTAACTACATATTTTTGTTTCTGAATTGGCATCAAAATAAAACACATGTAATTGCTTTGGCGGAAAAAGAAACTAGGCAATTTGTTGGAAAGTATACATTTCAGTATCATTAAAAAACCGAGGCTATGACTTGTTCACTGGTACATAATGCATAATCACATTTCCATTTCTTCACTAGAGTGTGAAATCTTGGATGTGGTGAAAAACTGATGCTACGGAAGTCCATTACATACATTTCACCATAAATTTTAAAAACAGGAACCATACACATTATTTACATTAATGTCAGAATGCAGCTAGTATACTAGACGCAACATTGCTTTCACACTGTAGCAGGATTAAATAGAACTGCTATTACAATAACTACTATGTGCTGAGACTGTGCCAACACAATCACGACGCCACACCGTTGAAGGGGAGACCTCAGCTGATCACTACCAAGTGACAAGTCACTTGAGTGACCCTCTCCCCTCCCCCCCCCCCCCTCCCCACACACACCTTACATCTGTGAAACGCGATACGACCACGAAATTCAATAGTAGTTGACAAATGAGCTGAACAAGTTCACGATATTTTGATGTCACTTCACAGTAAGCTTCTCGTGGAACTAGCTTCTCCTGTATCATGATCCTAAACAGCTGTAGCCATTCTAGCAGCTCGTTGTATCTTCTACTGGCATATTTATTGCAATTTTGGAAGCTATTGCTGCCTTTTCTATCTTTGGAGGTTCCAACTTCATACTCGTTATCTATACAGGGTGTCTCAAACCTCTCACATTGGTTTTTTTTCTTCATTGTTATTTCATCTCCCTCACCCCATATACACTCATCAGCCAAGAGTATTTTTAAAATATGACAAGGATGAGAAAAAGAACATGAGGACTGTTGTACTATTTTAAATTAAAAAGTCAAATACAGAATCTGAAAAACAAAAATGTATATATATTAAAAACACATTGCAGAATGGTGAAATTCTTCTACGAAAAAGCCCTGCAGCTCAGCTGTTTCACTTAAATTCCGAGGTACCAGCACTGCAAGAAAAGTCTTTCTGGAGGAAAGAACATGTTCCATAGTGTTCAGGTGCAGAGAAAAGTGTGGAGATGCAGGTTGGTGTTGGTGTAGATAGTGGGAAGACAGAAGTTGGAAAAGACAGTGGGTGGGGTGGAGTTTGGTGTGTGGGTATAGTAGTGGTTACAAGAGGAAAGGGATGGGGATGGAAAGAGCGGAATAGGGAGAAAAGAGCCCTGACATGGAGTGGGACAGGTGGAGAAGTGGTGAAGCTGTTAGGAGGGATAACTATCAGGGCAGATCTCATTGTCTGGGAGAGAAAGTCGGTTGAAGTTCCGTTGGGATAGGATATGGAGTGTTTGTAGGTGTAGGGACAGTGGGACCTGTTTGTAAAGCCACGGCAGTATACCAGGGTTGGTGCTCAGAGGGGGAACAATGGAGTTATTGGTATCTAGTTGATCTAGATGGCGAAAATTACAGTTGAGTGGGGGTGATGAGGGAGGGGGAAATTCAATGAGATGGTAGAGGATCCATGTGCGTGAAGGTGAACAGATGCAGAAAGCAAGATGGTGTGCATGACTTTTGAGAATATGGTGGAACTTACAGGGGTGTAAATCCATGCAACACTTACATAGCAAAAGATGGGTCAGAGGTTTTGTAGGTGTGGAGAATAGTAGATGGATGTAATCCACAAGCTCGATCTGTTAGTAGTTTTAGTCTATTGTGGGCTTTCTGTTGGATGGTTAGTATATTAGTGTTTGATATTACTTGTCAGTTGAGGGTTAGTCCAAGATATTTTAGCGTATTAGTTAATAAATATTGCTTGGGTTTTCGAGAGGTTGGTCTTGAGGACTCATTAGCTACTCCACAAGTTAAACTGATTGTGGAGGAGTTGGAGAGACTGTTGAGATTTCTAGTGTGTAGGGTAGAGGACGAGGGAAGTGGTGTCATCAGCATACGTAAGGAGGTGGAATGGTGAAGATGGGTTGGGCATATCAGCAGTGTAGAGGAGATAAAGGAGAGGAGAGAGGGCAGAGCCTTGGGCAACTCCTGCAGTGGGATGGAAGGTGCAGGACCTGTTATTGTTAATAGTGACAAAGGATGGGTGACTGCATAGGAAGTATGTAACAAGGCTGAGTAGTTAATTGGAAGTGTGTGTGTCTGGAGTTTGAAAAGGAGACTGGAACGCCAAACACAGTCATAGGCTATCTCTAGGACGAGGGAGACAAAAACTGGATTTACAGGTGTTGAGCTGATGATATAGGAGATGGGTGAGGTGCAGGAGCTGGTCATCAGAGGATAAACTGGGATGGGAGCTACACTGGTTGATGGTAAGTAGGTAGTGTTCGTTCAGGTGTTGGTGGATGCATTGAGAGAGGATGTATTTGAAGACATTGCTACTTACTGAGGTGAGGCAAATGGGGTGGTACAAGGAGCTATCAGTAGGAGGTTTGTGAGGTATGAGGAAAAGTAGGATTTTGTACGTTTTCCATTGTTGAGGATAGTAAACTGTACAGAGTATAGGGCATAAAGAGTTCCTTGGGAGATTAGAAAGGAGTGGGATCATTCTTTGATGTGTCAATAGGTAATGCTGTCACGACTGGGGCATGTGTTGCACTTTCTGTGGAGTACTTGTTTTATATCATGCACTGTGATTGGTGTGTTTAATTCCACTGTTATTCAAATACCAGAAACTACCAGCTAAGGGTGGGACAGTGGTGCTTGTGGATGTTAAGGTAGTGGGGTTAGTCAAAATGGGGATTATCGGGAATGGAGAAGATGTCAGAGAGATAGGATGAAATGTACTTAGCTACACTCAATTTGTCGGGTAAGAGACCGATGGAATGCTTTCCAGTACTTAGAAGAGTTCATGGAGAGTATAGCATTGAGTCTGGTACACGTCTGGCGACACTTCCAACTTCTTTTGCATTTAATAAATTCCTGATGTATCACTGTATTTGCCAGTGGCATGTGTGTGTATCCCAGTCACAAGTCGACTTGAATGATCAGTATGGGCGATGTGATTCTTAGAGCAGGATAAGAGCTTGTGGGGGGGGGGGGGGGGGGGTGCGGCGATGAGGATGGTCTTGGTAGGAATGTGGGAGTATATAGTGTCTGAGAAGATCTCTTGCAAGAAGGATGTGGCATGAGGGATACCGTCAGATTGCTGTAAAGTCAGGGTGTGGCTTTCAGTCTGATTTTCTGTGGCCTTCCAGTTGATGTGGGAGTAGTTTTGGAGAACTCTTGGACAGAGATTGGGATGGGATACATAGTTCTGAAGTAGCATGTAGGAGATAGTGAGGAGAACAGGCAGGCGGTCAGTTCCGGTTAGATCGAAGACTTCTGCAGTGAGTCATCCAAGGAGACTGGGACATACTAGGATGCCATCTGGGGCGGTGTTGCTTTCAGGATGGGTATAGTGTGGGATGGGGACCACATCATTTTGCGGGAAGTTTGTAAACACATGACCAAAGATGGTACCAGTGATAGACGTGGCATTTCCAAGTACAATAGTGTCGATATCCTTAGAGTAAATAAAATTACCTACCATCTACTATGAGACACCTTGCATTTTGCAAGCCCAATGACGCTCCAAAAATTAAATGTTGCAACATCGAATCCCTCTGTGTAACTGATTAAAATGTATGCTTATTGCAAAATACGAAGACATCTACAAAAATTCGAGCAAAAAGTTTTGTACACATTGCAAACACAGTGAAGCCTCAGATGCACCTAATACATTTTATGACCACCCTCCATTGTTATAAATGCTAAACAAATGCCACAACATGTATTAAAGTGAAGTTATTCTCTGTAACGTACAGATATGTAAATGTAGATGTATAATAAGTTGTGTTCTAAAATATAATGAGTAACAAGCGGAAATCACATTAGAGATTCTACCAAACATTCATATTGCTACATCTGAAATATACGCTTAATATCAAGTCCTCAACCGCATCGTTCATGAACGGACCTCCAATAGACAAAGCTCAAACAAAATGGCTGTAAATGTTATGAGGTATGGGTACTTTAACATTGCAGTGTGACAACATCACAATTCTAGTTTGCATAGACGATGACATCGACCTCGTAATACACAGAAAACAGAGTGGGGTATTACCAATAATTTTCGAAGCAACGCAGTTATATTTCATAACAGAGCAGTTGAAAAGAAAGATATAAGTAATCGTGTACGTATCTGAAGTCTTGCGTAGAGATCAAATACACAACGCTTTCTGTAGTGGTCTCCAAACTCGTAATACCATGTTCTTTAACCAAGGAAGATGTAAAGGTTTCCTGTGGACGCGTGTCTGTGCACTTTATAACTTACACACACACACACACACACACACACACACACACACATTATATATACACACAGGGTGAGGCAGCTAGTCATAACACCCCTTGTATCCACCCAACCGTAATAGATACAAAGATGCCATTTGGACAGTGAATTGCAGGGACAGGGGCTACTTCAATACATCACATTTCATGTTTGTACTATTTTTATTACAGATATATGAGGCCATCTTTGCTTTTTTAAATGGAACCCTATGTTAAATTTTAGCATAACATGATGGGCTTAAACAGACGGTTTCAAATATGTGTATGTCATAATATTTAGGCGAATAGTTTTTGAGATGCAGATATGTTCCCATATCGTATTCGTCCTTCGAAGCGGCGTTGTCCAATGCGACCTTTCCTGTTGACCACTGAGGAACTTAACAGGGAAGGCGTTGTTTCCTGCTTCTCGATAACGCCGCAAGGTGACGCATGAGGTATCTGGAGAGTAGGGTATAAATGTGCTGCTGGGGTAATGAGACATCGCATTTCCGTCACAGTTTCTTGGAGCAGATATGTACACCAACGAAGAAAAGTTAGATATGCCTCTAGTGTATGGTGAAAGCAGAAGAAATGCTGTTAGAACAATAAAGCGATATGGAGAGCTGTATCCTGGTCGTGAGCGTCCTACGCGCCAGCTTCTTGCACGTATTTAAAGAAACTACTTGAATCGGGATCATGGAACGCCATACAGAGGAGAAGGCAGAATTGCAACTGGCGAGGCACATGAAGAGGGCGTTCTAGCGTTGTTGCATAACGACCCTACTGTTTCGTCGCGACGTATCACCTCGGAATTTGGTATAAGTCAGAGAAGTGTTCTACGCATAATGCACTGGCATAGATTTCATCCGTTTCACCTCTCATTACATCAGGTTCTCTCTGGTGTGGATTTCGAATGGCGCCAGGAATTTTGCCGGTTTGCTCTGCAGCACCTACAAGATGATCCAACGTTTTTTCAACGGGTGCTTTTTATTGATGAAGCGAATTTCACCAAACACAGTGATGTGAATTTGCATAATATGCATTACTGGTCAATAGAGGACCCTCATTGGGTTCGACAGGTACAGCATCAGCAACTGTGGAGTGTTAACGTGTGGTGCGGCATCGTCGGAAATGTCATTGTGGAGCTGTACGTCATTCCGGGTATACTAAATGGCAGTAACTATTACAGTTCCTGCGAAACGATCTGCCCAATTTGCTGGAAGAGTTACCACTAACTACGCGTCAGTGCATGTGGTTCCAACACGACGGCTGTCCTTCCCGTGTGGCTACAGAGCTGTTAAATGAAAAGTTCCCAGATTGTTGGATAGGACGTTGTGCTGAAGAGAAGTGGCCAGGCTGGTCTCCTGATTTGACCCCCTCTTGATTTTTTTCTGTGGGGAGCAATCAAACATAACGTGTATGCTTAAATACCAACTACGCCAGACGATATGAAGCAACGTATCATCGAAGAGTGCGCTGATATCTCACGTGACACCCTCGCAGCCGTTCACAAATCATTCGAACGGCGACTACAAATGTGCATTGCAGTAGAAGGGAAGCATTTTGAGCACATGCTTCGGTAAAGTTTTGTGTCAAGTACAGTATGTATTTTGCATCTTTGTGTGTATTTGCTTCGTTTTGTGATGAATAGTACATATTTTCAAATAAAAAACAAATACGTACGAAATAATTGTGACCAATAAGGCCCTCCTCATTTACATTTGTATTTCTGTTACTTAAAATGTATTAATATCTTGTAGGATTTTAATACCGTATGTTGTATACTATTTTGGTGTCACAGTTGTCAAACAACTCAATAATATTTGCGCGACATCATCAGTTAATTTTTGCGCAAAATATCTCAGTATGTATTACTATTGTCGGGTAAATAGGCGCGTTGGTGTAAGAACGGACTCGCGACGTTTACCATGTACTCTACACAACAGGAAAGGTCGCATTGGACAATGTCAATACGAAGGACGAACACGAATTTCTCTGGTATGAATATAAAAGTGTTGCCATCACCTGATGCTTTGTTCGACAGCAAATAACTATAGGGGCAAGGGGGACGGGGGCAGTGGATTGGAGAGAGGAGGGGTAGGGAGGTTGTTTCTCCCAGCGTCCTGTGCCGGCGGTATTGTGAACTAACTCAGTCAGTATATGCACAACAGGGCGAGCACATAGAGCAGTTGCGTCTACTGACCTGGTATGGAACATGTGCGTTTGGGAGAAAAACAAGACGTGTCTCTGGTATCAAAGGGACGCCGGCACCTGATGCCTTGTTCAGTGATTAAGTAGCAGGCAACCAAAGGCTGCTACCGATAGCGACCCAGCATTCCCGCAGTCACTGCCCACCGTTCAACATGTGTGCAGCCGTAATCCCATCATCATTTGGTAGTCTGTGGATGGCGTGTGTAAAGAAGAAAGTGTGTGCAAGTTGTTTTTTCGCCATGTATGTTTAGAGCGATTTGTAACAGTGTAACTATGTGCAGTGAGTTGAGTTATGCTGACGTCGGTTTCATGACGGTATTCCTTTTGCACTTGGAAAAAAGTGATCTATTTACGCATGAGCTACTTTTTTCCGATATATTTTACAAGACCTGCATCTTCCTAACCAGCAGAGAATGATGAGATTTTCCCACCAAATAAAAGAGAGATCCAGCCCCAGCAAACTCAATTTTATAAATAAACAATGTATTATTGTACCTTCTGCAATATATCTGAATTTTCTGTTGTGAAATTCTTCCAGTCCACCAGTTCAGCGATTTTTCCCGCCAATTATTTCTGCAAGGGGTGGGGAGGGAGTGAGTGATGGGTGGGATGTCCTCTGGTGGTGGCAGTTTGCACTAGCTCAGTCGATCCCTGCATGTCAAGGTGTACACAAACGAGAAAATTTTCCAGCAAGACAACACTTTCAATCTGCAGCAGTGTAATTACATAATTAGCAAATGTAGTTACTGGACATGGTAATACCCGAGACTTCCATAGCAGCATCTCTGCATAGAATGAGAGGTTTTCCTGCCAATTTTTTTCTGGATGGTGAGGAAGGAAGTAGGGGAGGGGAGGGGACACCTGGGGAATTTCTCAGGAGGGGAGGGGTAGTTAATTGATCAATTTAATTAATTAGCCAATTAATTTGTTTTCAATAGTGTGCTTGTATTGGCAAGGGAGGGGGAGGGTTAGGGATTTCCCAGAGAGGTGGGGGAGGGGATGCAGGGGGGGATGGGGTTTCTCAGAAGGATGGGTTATCTCCTGGGAGTCATAAATCACCGCTAAGGGAGTCATAAATCAATTATCATAACAACAGGTTAAGGGGACTGGGTCATAAATCAATCTAGTTTGCCACTGAATGTATGCAACCTAAACAAACAAAATGCATCTGTCCTCTCTTTGCTCCACTACTCCCACCATGAGCTCTTGCCAACTGAAATCGGTACTCATCCGACCTGGCCACAGATTTGCAGTAGTTTATGGTCCAACTGATATGGTCACGAGACCAGGAGAAGCACTGCAGGCAATGTTGTGCTGTTAGAAAAGGTATCTATGGTGGTCGTCTGTTGCCATAGACTATTAACCCCAAATTTCGTTGCAATATCGTAATGGATACATTATTTATACGTTCCGCATTGATTTCTGTGTTGCATGTCTGTTTGCACTGACAACTCCAAGGAAACGTCGCTGTTCTCGGTCGTTTAGTGAAGGCCTTCGGCCACTGTGTTATCTTTGGTGACAGGAAATGCTTGGAATTTGGTATTCTCGACACACTCTCGACCCTGTGGCTCTTGAAATACTGAATATCCTAACGATTACCTAAAAGGAATCTCCCATGTGTCTAGTTCCAGCTACCACTCCACGTTCACAGTCCTAATTCCCGCAGTGCCGACATAATCACGTGGCAAGCCGTTTTACATGAATCACCTGAGTACAAGTGGCAGATCCGCCACTGCACTGCCCTTTGATACCTTGTGTACATGATACTACCACTATCTGTATTTGTGCATATCGCTATCTCATGACTTCTCTCACTTCCGAGTTCAATAGGGAGTGGATTGCTTTGCACTTTGTTAAATTGTGGAGAGAAGGGCGACTGCCTTGAGGCGAATATGGCATCTATGCACATGTGTGTGTACTGTGTGACAGCTGAAATATGAAGACATGCTGGATATCAGTGCCAACTACCCTTGTGAAGCGGCCAGCTCACGTTGCTTTAAACGGAATTTCGTGTATCTTAGTCTCAGAGGGCTGGGTTATACAAGTTTTATTGGAACATACTGCAGCAATTCTCTCTCTCGTTAGAGGCTGTAATTAGAAGAAGCTGTGATGGTCAGGACGACATGCATTTTTCTGCGCTAATATACATTATTAACGTAATTTTCACATCTGTATTACGTATTAAAATGTATGCTTATCGTAATTCATAAGCAGGACCTCTACAAAAATTCGAGCAAAAATAAAGTTGTATTATATGTAAGATTTCGCACACATTGCAAGCACAGTGAGGCACCAGATACACATAACGGCTGACGCTGAATGCGTAATGGATAGCGCCTAATACCTAATGACTAACACATAACGCTTAACTCCTAAAGCATAGTGTCTAACGCAAGAGATTCTCTGTAAGCACACCACTGTATTACCACCTACCATTGCTACAAATGTCCGTCCCCGGTAGCTGAATGGTCAGCGTGACGTATTGTCAATCCTCTGGGCCCGGGTTCGATTCCCTGCTGGGTCGGGGAATTTTCTCCGCCCAGGGACTGGGTGTTGTGCTGTCCTCATCATCATCCTATCATCCTCATCGACTGCAGGTCGCCGAAGTGGCGTCAAATTGAAAGACCGGCATCCGGCGAATGGTTTGCCCCTACGGGGAGGGCCTAGCCATACGATTAAATTTTTAAAAAAATGCTATAAATGATAAACAACAGCCACAACATCTATTAAAGTGATAAATTACATGAAGATATCATGAATTTTTCTGTAAGCACACCCTCTGTAATGTTTACTGCCTGTTTTTTCCTTCAAATACCTCCAATTTTAGATTCTAAGATAAATGATTTTAAATGACTAACAAGCAGTACAGTGTGGTATTTTAACAAAATATACCAACAGCACAGCACAATAACGTAGTTACCGAGCGAGGTGGCGCAGTGGTTAGCACACTGGACTCGCATTCGGGAGGACGACGGTTCAATCCCGTTTCCAGCCATCCTGATTTAGGTTTTCCGTGATTTCCCTAAATCGTTTCAGGCAAATTCCGGGATGGTTCCATTGAAAGGGCACGGCCGATTTCCTTCCCCATCCTTCCCTAACCCGAGCTTGCGCTCCGTCTCTAATGACCTCGTTGTCGACGGGACGTTAAACACTAACCACCACCCACCACCACCACCAATAACGTAGTTAGAAATTAAAATCATAACGAGGAGAGAGATACTC
Organism: Schistocerca cancellata; assembly: GCF_023864275.1. NCBI lineage: Eukaryota > Metazoa > Arthropoda > Insecta > Orthoptera > Acrididae > Schistocerca > Schistocerca cancellata. Next base: position 203,314,373 of record NC_064629.1, on the reverse strand, counting down.
ACTGGCTGTTAGATAATGCATATAATAATATGACACTAGAATTCAAGTGTCATCTAAGGTAATAGTTGTCTACACAAGACTGCTGCAATAATTAGATATCAGAAAAGATCACCATGTGGTGGGGTGCACACAACGGATTATCTACTTTTTCAGAGTAGTATTCTAACCTAGATGGCTGAAAGTGGATCGGTGGGATTCTGTTAATAATAGATAGTAATGCAACACCTCATCCTGGCATGCTGGCACAACACGAAGAAACTCGATGTCATAACCTATGGGGCAGCAACATAGGCAAAAAGCAGGCAGAGAAGCAAGTCATCCAATGTCACTCACAGATAGGTAGAACCACAAACAGACATTCAAGTTAACCATCACATGATCAGTGTAGCAGCAGATACATTGCAATCTGTGAGGCTCGAGATATAGCTGCAAGCATCTGTTCGTAACAGATGTTTATACTGCAGTACCCATACAGTGTGTAGTTTTCTGAATTAGTATGGAATATGGATAAACATACACATTAGTTTCTTGATGCATGGATCATCTCTGTATATTTAATTTGAGGATGTATTGTGACTTACACCGAAGTGACAAAAGTTTTGGGATAGTACGCACATGTACAGATGGTAATATTGTGTACACGAAATCTACTGTGGATGTATGACAAACATATGTGTTAGGACAGTGCAGCGAAATTTAGCATGGGCTATGGCAGCAGACGACCAATCCGAGTGCTTTTGCTAAAAGCGCAATGTCGCCTGCAGCGCCTCTCCTGTGCGTGTGGTCATATGGGTTGGAGGACTGGAAAACCGTGGTCTGGTCGGATGAGTCCCGATTTCAGATGGTAACAGCTGATGGTAAGGTTCAAGTGTGTCACAGACGGCATGTAGCCATGGGCCCAAGCTGTCAACAAGGCACTGTACAAGCTGGTGGTAGCTCCTTAAGTGTTTGGGCTGTGTTTACATGGAATAGATGGGGCTCTCTGGACCAACTGAGCAAATCACTGACTGGAAATTATTGTGTTTGGCTATTTGGAGACTATTTGCAGCAGCTCATGGACGTCATTTTTATGGATGACAGTGAGCCATGTCACCAGCTGACAGTTGTGGTTTGAAGAGCGTTCTGGACAGTTCAAGCAAATGATTTGGTCACCCAGATCGCCCAACATGAATCCCTTTGAACATATATGGAACATAATCGAGAGGTCAAATCATGTACAAAACCCTGCACCAGCAACATTTTCGCAATTATGGACGGCTATAGACGCAACATGACCCAATATTTCTGCAGGGGACTTCCAATGACTTGTTGAGTCCATGCCACACCAAGCTGCTGCACTACGGCCTTCAAAAGAAGGTCCAATACGATATTTGTAGTCATCCCATGAGTCTTGTCGTCACCTCAGTGTACATCAAGAGTAGGCCTAATTAGTTACATTCAGACTGTCGGTTTGCTTGCGTGCCTGCCTTCTTAACGTAGCATTTTAGCTAACATCTATTTTTCTGCAGTTATATGCCCGGTGAGGTTAGCTTTATGACATCAGTTCCTTAAGCCCAACCCTCCCTAGCCTTAGTACATGGCTACATGTGATGATGTTAATGTTATGATCCCTATTATGGCCTTGCAGATAAAGAAGTGTTGATGTTTAAACCAATAAAAGTGGTCTGTCGCCTGATATTTAGTCTGGCTAGCTCTCTCCTTGATGCACTACTTGCATTCACTGCGGTCTTGTGTTTCATGACGTGCAGTTACGGAATCGAATGAAGGAAGGATGTCGTGCTACATGCTAATTCTTTTTTTAACTTTCACGTTTGTACCAAACTCTGGGGCTTTCTTAGCGATGCAGTACAAGTATCTACATCTCCATGTGTAATCCGGATCCACCATAAGATGCATGGCGGAGTGTACTACATACCACTAGCAATCATTTCCTTTTTTGTTCCACTCGCAAATAGAGCGAGGGAAAGGTGACTGTCAATGAGCCTCCTTAAAAGCCTTAATTTCTCTCATCTTATCTTCATGGTCCTTACGCAAAATGTGCGTTGGTGGCAGTATAATCGTTTTGCAGTCAGCCTCAAATGTCAGTTCTTTAAATTTTCTCAATAGACAAAGTATCTCCGTAGTGGTTGGGTGCTGATCGAGCCCACTGGTAATAAATCTAGCAGCACACCTCTGTATTGCTTCGATGTCTTCCTTTAATATGATCTGGTGGGGATCACAGACACTCGAGCTGTCTCAAGAACGAGTCGCATTAGTGTTCTATACGCCGTCACCTTTATAGATGAGCGACATTTTCCCAAAATTCTCCCAATGAAACAAAGTCGACCATTCGCTTTCCCTATTATCACCTGATGTACTCATTCCAGTTCGTATTGTGTTGCAACGCTGTACCTAGATACTTAATTGATGTATGATTTTGTCAAACAGCACACTACTAATGCTCTATTTGAACATTATAGGATGTTTTTCCCACTCATCCGCATTAACCTACATTTTCCTACACTCAGACCAAGTTACCATTCTTTATACCAACTATAAGTTCCGTCTAAGACAATTCTGTGTCCTCCTACAGTCACTCAGCGATGACATATTTCCGTACACCATAGAATCATCAACAAACGACCATAAACTGCTGCTCATCGTGTCCTCAGACCATTAATGTATACAGAGTTAACAGGAGTCCTATCACACTTCCCTGGGGCACTCCTGACGATGCCCTTCTTTCTGATGAATACTCGCCTTCGAGGACAACGTAGTGGGTTCTATTGTTTAAGAAGTCTTCGAGCCATTCACATATCTGAGAACCTATTCCATATGCTGTTACGGCGGAATAGGATGGCCGGAGAAACATCCGATAATTGAGGTCACCTAGGTCTGCTACTCGTGCCCAGAAAACTGCACAGTCAGGCTAAGATTCGACATGCATACAATATTTGTGTCGACAGCAATGGGCACTCCCACTCCTATAGCGTCTAATCTCTATTTTCGATTTACGTTCCATACATCGCTAAATATTTCGGCCCGCCCACATGTTGTCCAGGTATTTTCGAGTACGCTGCATAAGTTTCGCTGGGAAGCCCTTACACGTCATCTTATTAAGTCTTGATCTCTCTCCATGTGATTTCCATATTTTTGGAGCCCTGCAGAAAGACAATTATGGCCGTCTTTTTGCTTCTGACGAAGAGGTGCACGCCTGGGTACAATCATGGTCCTGTAGGCAACTGCGAACGTTTTTACAAGACGGTACTGACCGTTTTAAACGCATAACGGGATAAATGTTTTAACTGTTATGACGATTACTTCTGAAATAATAAACAGTTTTTCAATAAAATTCTTCCGCATATGTGACTGCACTGTCAATATGTAAAACTGTCCGACGTTTCGGTTACTGTTGCAAATGGCTTTCCTCAGAGTAAGCAAAACACCCTGAGGAAGGCCATTTGCAATAGGGGTTCAAACCACGGAGAATTTTATATATACAGATGATACTAGTGTTGTAATAAATGCCATTAGAGAGAAAGCAACAGAAGATTTGGTAAATGATATTTGTCAAAGAATTATTAAGCGATTCTCTGAAAATTGACTCTCCCTAAATTTTGAAAAAACACACTACATTCAGTTCTGTACAATACATAGAGTCATATCAACATTTCATGTAGCATATGAGGAGGAATCAGTGAACAGGGTAGAATTTTCCAAATTTTTGGGTGCACTTATCGATGAAAACTTGAACTGTAAGAAGCATATTACTGATTTTCTCAAACAATTAAGTGCAGCTACTTCTGCTCTTCGTATAATTGCTAGTCTTGAAAAAAAAAAAAGACAAGAAAAAACAAATCAAACTTCTGACATATTTCGCATATTTCCACTAAATAATATCGTACAGAATACTTTTCTGGGTTAACTCATCAATTAGAAAGAAAGTACTGATTGCAAAAAAGCGAACAGTAAGAACAGTACGTGGTGTTCACCAACGGACGTCGTGTAGGTACCTGTTCAAGGACCGAGCGGGGTGGCGCAGTGGTTAGACACTGGACTCGCATTCGGGAGGACGACGGTTCAATCCCGCGTCCGGCCATCCTGATTTAGGTTTTCCGTGATTTCCCTAAATCGCTCCAGGCAAATGCCGGGATGGTTCCTCTGAAATGGCACGGCTGACTTCCTTCCCAATCCTTCCCTAATCCGATGAGACCGATGACCACGCTGTCTGGTCTCCTTCCCCAAACCAACCAACCAACCAACCTGTTCAAGGACTAGACGTTTTAACTGAGCCGACACAGTACATATATTCGCTAATGCAATACGTTATAAATGATCCATCACCATTTGAGAAGAAGAGTGATGTCCATACGTACAACACTAGAGAGAAAAATGACTTATTACCCATTGTTAAACCTGCCAGTGGTTCAGGAAGGACTTCAGTTTGCAGCAACAAAGATTTTTGATTATTTGCCCAATAACATAAAATGTCTGACAGGTAGCGAAGCAAGCTTTAAATCTGTTTTAAAATAATTTCTCTTGGACGGCACCTTCTACTCCGCTGACGAATTTCTACTTGAAAACTGGTTAGCCAGTAAAGACAAAATAACTTAAGTGTAATTCTATGAGTAAGACTAAAAATGATGTGTTCATTAATGTTAACACTAATTATGTATACATATCCAGTAAATTGATTCGTTCCACATCATTTCGACAAAAGAATCGTTCGAATGATCTATGGAACGTGTAACTAACTGACTAACTAACTAACTAAGTAATAATTTTTTGCACATCCGTTTATTTGCACTCTTGTTGGACACCGTCGTTCGGGATACCTTTATGCATACAACTTAACTGTTCTCTTCGCGTCCCTCTGCATCCTCCATAACGAAGTAGAATATCTTGTTTCTTTTGGTTTGTGGAAAACGTTTATATTTTTCCAACTAACCAGCACTCGACACACGTGAACAACACAGACATAATAAAAGCTATATTTCCTATGTGCCCTCTTTATCCCAAGACCGCTCTGTTCCTCCTTATCGAACGTCATGTATTTCCTTGTTTATGTATAAAATCAAGAAATTCCGCATCAGACAGCAGTTGGTTTCATGTTCAAAACAGATAATTCCTAAGGTCTAAATATTGTAATTACTTCAAAACTACTAATCGCATTCTGGAGATGAAATGTCATGGAATTTATCTCTTTTAGAACATGCAGCTGAAATTACTATAGTGCCATTTGAAAAAGCGTAGAGATATCGCTAAGACTGTAATTAATATACACTCCTGGAAATGGAAAAAAGAACACATTGACACCGGTGTGTCAGACCCACCATACTTGCTCCGGACACTGCGAGAGGGCTGTACAAGCAATGATCACACGCACGGCACAGCGGACACACCAGGAACCGCGGTGTTGGCCGTCGAATGGCGCTAGCTGCGCAGCATTTGTGCACCGCCGCCGTCAGTGTCAGCCAGTTTGCCGTGGCATACGGAGCTCCATCGCAGTCTTTAACACTGGTAGCATGTCGCGACAGCGTGGACGTGAACCGTATGTGCAGTTGACGGACTTTGAGCGAGGGCGTATAGTGGGCATGCGGGAGGCCGGGTGGACGTACCGCCGAATTGCTCAACACGTGGGGCGTGAGGTCTCCACAGTACATCGATGTTGTCGCCAGTGGTCGGCGGAAGGTGCACGTGCCCGTCGACCTGGGACCGGACCGCAGCGACGCACGGATGCACGCCAAGACCGTAGGATCCTACGCAGTGCCGTAGGGGACCGCACCGCCACTTCCCAGCAAATTAGGGACACTGTTGCTCCGAGGGGACACTGAATAGTGCACGGTACATCCAAACCGTCATCGAACCCATCGTTCTACCATTCCTAGACCGGCAAGGGAACTTGCTGTTCCAACAGGACAATGCACGTCCGCATGTATCCCGTGCCACCCAACGTGCTCTAGAAGGTGTAAGTCAACTACCCTGGCCAGCAAGATCTCCGGATCTGTCCCCCATTGAGCATGTTTGGGACTGGATGAAGCGTCGTCTCACGCGGTCTGCACGTCCAGCACGAACGCTGGTCCAACTGAGGCGCCAGGTGGAAATGGCATGGCAAGCCGTTCCACAGGACTACATCCAGCATGTCTACGATCGTCTCCATGGGAGAATAGCAGCCTGCATTGCTGCGAAAGGTGGATATACACTGTACTAGTGCCGACATTGTGCATGCTCTGTTGCCTGTGTCTATATGCCTGTGGTTCTGTCAGTGTGATCATGTGATGTATCTGACCCCAGGAATGTGTCAATAAAGTTTCCCCTTCCTGGGACAATGAATTCACGGTGTTCTTATTTCAATTTCCAGGAGTGTAGCTATGAAAAGAAACTATATGTCGTTTAGTAACGACTTCCTCACAGCTAATCCGGGTGAAAAGACAATTACAAAATAGTAAATTACACCTGAAATATTTGAGGTGAATAGCTTAGCTAAATCACCCTGTATATGTACATTGTTTACAGATTTCATGTGCACGAAGACAGTTTCCTTAAACCGGAAAACTTCTGTAATTATTCCACGTCATAACAGAATGGGTCAGACAAAGACACAAATGAAACATAGAACGATCAACTTCCTTACATCATTTATAACCACACGGAGAAAACCGTACAATTGGTAGGCGTGTTTCTATATCTGAAACATGATGTCTGTTCCAATTTCGCGCCAGTCGTATAAGAGAGGCGCTAGTAGCGCCACTATGAGGATGCAAATCAGAGTTACTTTAAATACCCCCTGTAGCGGTCGTGAGCGATGTTACCTTTGAGATTGGACGTGGTGAGTTGAAGTTAGTCAAGAATGAGTTTAGGGGAACCAAGACGCAGTTATCAACATCTCAGTGGTCCAGAATGAGATTTCCACTCTGCAGCGGAGTGTGCGCTGATATGAAACTTCCTGACAGATTAAAACTGTGTGCCGGACCGAGACTCGAACTCGGAACCTTTGCCTTTCGCGGGCAAGTGCTCTACCAACTGAGCTACCCAAGCACTACTCACACCCCGTCCTCCCAGCTTTACTTCCGCCAGTACCTCGTCTCCTACTTTCCAAACTTCACAGAAGCGAACCTGCAGAACTAGCACTCCTGGAAGAAAGATATTGCGCAGACATGGGTTAGCCACAGCCTGGGGGATATTTCCAGAATGTGATTTTCACTCTGCAGCGGAGTCTGCGCTGATATGAAACATTTCTCTTGGACGACACCTTCTTTCCGTTGACGAATTTCTGCTTAAAAACTGGTTAGCCAGTACAAACAAAATAACCTAAGTGTAATTATATGAGTAAGACTAAAAATGATGTGTTCATTAATGTTAACACTAATTATGTATACATATCCAGTAAATTGATTCGTTCCACATCATTTCGACAAAAGAATCGTTCGAATGATCTATGGAACGTGTAACTAACTGACTAACTAACTAACTAAGTAATAATTTTTTGCACATCCGTTTATTTGCACTCTTGTTGGACACCGTCGTTCGGGATACCTTTATGCATACAACTTTAACTGTTCTCTTCGCGTCCCTCTGCATCCTCCATAACGAAGTAGAATATCTTGTTTCTTTTGGTTTGTGGAAAACGTTTATATTTTTCCAACTAACCAGCACTCGACACACGTGAACAATACAGACATAATAAAAGCTATATTTCCTATGTGCCCTCTTTATCCCAAGACCGCTCTGTTCCTCCTTATCGAACGTCATGTATTTCCTTGTTTATGTATAAAATCAAGAAATTCCGCATCAGACAGCAGTTGGTTTCATGTTCAAAACAGATAATTCCTAAGGTCTAAATATTGTAATTACTTCAAAACTACTAATCGCATTCTGGAGATGAAATGTCATGGAATTTATCTCTTTTAGAACATGCAGCTGAAATTACTATAGTGCCATTTGAAAAAGCATAGAGAAACCTCTAACACTGTAATTAATATAGCTATGAAAAGAAACTATATGTCGTTTAGTAACGACTTCCTCACAGTTAATCCGAGTGAAAAGAGACTTACAAGATAGTAAATTACACCTGAAATATTTGAGGTGAACAGCTTAGCTAAATCACCCTGTATATGTACATTGTTACCTTGTTTACAGATTTTGCGTGCACGAAGACAGTTTCCCGAAACCGGAAAACTGCTGTAATTACTCCACGTCATAACAGAATGGGTCAAACAAGACATAAATGAACCATAGAACGATCAACTTCGTTACATAATTTATAACCACACAGAGACAAACGTACAACGACAGAAAAAATCGCTACACCAACAAGGGGTTGTGCGACATAAACAAAAATTGGTAGGCGTGTTTCTACACCTGAAACGTGATGTCTATTCCAATTTCACGCCAGTCTTGTAAGAGAGGCGCTAGTAGTGCCACTATGAGGATGCAAATCAGATTTGCTTTAAATACCCTCTGTAGCGGTCGTGAGCGATGTTACCTTTGAGATTGGACGTGGTGAGTTGAAGTTAGTCAAGAATGAGTTTAAGGGAACCAAGACGCAGTTACCAACGTCTCAGTGGTCCAGAATGAGATTTCCACTCTGCAGCGGAGTGTGCGCTGATATGAAACTTCCTGACAGATTAAAACTGTGTGCCTGACCGAGACTCGAACTCGGAACCTTTGCCTTTCGCGGGCAAGTGCTCTACCAACTGAGCTACCCAAGCACTACTCACACCCCGTCCTCCCAGCTTTACTTCCGCCAGTACCTCGTCTCCTACTTTCCAAACTTCACAGAAGCGAACCTGCAGAACTAGCACTCCTGGAAGAAAGATATTGCGCAGACATGGGTTAGCCACAGCCTGGGGGATATTTCCAGAATGTGATTTTCACTCTGCAGCGGAGTCTGCGCTGATATGAAACATTTCTCTTGGACGACACCTTCTTTCCGTTGACGAATTTCTGCTTAAAAACTGGTTAGCCAGTACAAACAAAATAACCTAAGTGTAATTATATGAGTAAGACTAAAAATGATGTGTTCATTAATGTTAACACTAATTATGTATACATATCCAGTAAATTGATTCGTTCCACATCATTTCGACAAAAGAATCGTTCGAATGATCTATGGAACGTGTAACTAACTGACTAACTAACTAACTAAGTAATAATTTTTTGCACATCCGTTTATTTGCACTCTTGTTGGACACCGTCGTTCGGGATACCTTTATGCATACAACTTTAACTGTTCTCTTCGCGTCCCTCTGCATCCTCCATAACGAAGTAGAATATCTTGTTTCTTTTGGTTTGTGGAAAACGTTTATATTTTTCCAACTAACCAGCACTCGACACACGTGAACAATACAGACATAATAAAAGCTATATTTCCTATGTGCCCTCTTTATCCCAAGACCGCTCTGTTCCTCCTTATCGAACGTCATGTATTTCCTTGTTTATGTATAAAATCAAGAAATTCCGCATCAGACAGCAGTTGGTTTCATGTTCAAAACAGATAATTCCTAAGGTCTAAATATTGTAATTACTTCAAAACTACTAATCGCATTCTGGAGATGAAATGTCATGGAATTTATCTCTTTTAGAACATGCAGCTGAAATTACTATAGTGCCATTTGAAAAAGCATAGAGAAACCTCTAACACTGTAATTAATATAGCTATGAAAAGAAACTATATGTCGTTTAGTAACGACTTCCTCACAGTTAATCCGAGTGAAAAGAGACTTACAAGATAGTAAATTACACCTGAAATATTTGAGGTGAACAGCTTAGCTAAATCACCCTGTATATGTACATTGTTACCTTGTTTACAGATTTTGCGTGCACGAAGACAGTTTCCCGAAACCGGAAAACTGCTGTAATTACTCCACGTCATAACAGAATGGGTCAAACAAGACATAAATGAACCATAGAACGATCAACTTCGTTACATAATTTATAACCACACAGAGACAAACGTACAACGACAGAAAAAATCGCTACACCAACAAGGGGTTGTGCGACATAAACAAAAATTGGTAGGCGTGTTTCTACACCTGAAACGTGATGTCTATTCCAATTTCACGCCAGTCTTGTAAGAGAGGCGCTAGTAGTGCCACTATGAGGATGCAAATCAGATTTGCTTTAAATACCCTCTGTAGCGGTCGTGAGCGATGTTACCTTTGAGATTGGACGTGGTGAGTTGAAGTTAGTCAAGAATGAGTTTAAGGGAACCAAGACGCAGTTACCAACGTCTCAGTGGTCCAGAATGAGATTTCCACTCTGCAGCGGAGTGTGCGCTGATATGAAACTTCCTGACAGATTAAAACTGTGTGCCTGACCGAGACTCGAACTCGGGACCTTTGCCTTTCGCGGGCAAAGGTCCCGAGTTCGAGTCTCGGTCCGGCACACAGTTTTAATCTGCCAGGAAGTTTCATATCACCGCACACTCCGCTGCTGAGTGGAAATCTCATTCTGGAAACATTCCCCCAGGCTGTGGCTAACCCATGTCTGCGCAATATCTTTTCCTCCAGGAGTGCTAGTTCTGCAGGTTCGCAGGAGAGCTTCTGTGAAGTTTGGAAAGTAGGAGACGAGGTACTGGCGGAAGTAAAACTGTGAGGACGGGGTGTGAGTTGTGCTTGGGTAGCTCAGTTGGTAGAGCAATTGCCCGCGAAAGGCAAAGGTCCCGAGTTCGAGTCTCGGTCCGACACACAGTTTTAACCTGCCAGGAAGTTTAACATCTCAGTGAGTTCTAACGAGGTTGTGTAGTAGGGCGCCGGCCGGGGTGGCCGAGCGGTTCTAGGCGCTACAGTCTGGAACCGCGCGACCGCTACGGTCGCAGGTTCGAATCCTGCCTCGGGCATGGATGTGTGTGATGTCCTTAGGTTAGTTAGGTTTAAGTAGTTCTAAGTTCTAGGGGACTGATGACCTTAGAAGTTAAGTCCCATAGTGCTCAGAGCCATTTTGTAGTAGGGCTACGAGAAGCTGTATGATCCTTCTGCGACACCGCAGAAAAACTTCGCAAGAAATTAGCCATTGCACATGATTAGTGGCAGCGGGGGTCACGAGAATGTACAGTTGCTAGAAGACTGGGCTCTGGACGGCCACGTGTCACTACTGAGAAGGAAGACCATCATGTTCGGCATATGGCTCTGGCGAATCGTACTGCATTTAAAGCAGCAATTTATAGGTTACTTTAAGGACAGCTCAGAGCCAGACGCCCTATAGTGTGCATTCTACTAACATCAAACCGCCTCCATTTGCTACTTGAGTGGTGTCAAGCGAGAGCTAACGGGATGGCATGGTGGAGGTCTGTTGAGTTTCCTGATGAAAGCCGGTTCTGCCTCGGTGCGAGTGATGGCCGCGTGTTGGTTAGAAGGAGGTCAGTTGAGGGTCAGGAACAACCTGTCTGTGTGCTAGACTCACTGGACCTACACCTGGAGTTATGGTGTGGGGTGTGATTTCATATGACAATAGGAGCACTGTCGTGGTTATCTCACGCACCTTGATTGTAAATTTTAACGTCAATCTGGTGAATCGAGTTGTTGTGTTGCCATTCATGAACAGCATTGCAGGGGGTGTTTTCCAACAGTATAACGCCCGCCCACATACCGTTTTAGTAACCCAACATGCTCTACAGAATGCTGACATGTTGGCTTGGCCTGCTCGATAGCCAGAACTGTCTCCAATCGAGCACATATGGGAAATTATCGGACCACAAAATCACAAACAGCATTAACCGTCCCTGTATTGAGTGGTTAATTGCAAAAAGCATGGAACTCCACCCCACAAACTGACATCTGGCACCTATACAACACAATATTGCACGTTTGTATGCTTGCATTCAACATTCTTGCGGTTACACCAGTTATTAATGTACCAGCACTTCATATTTGCAGTGGTTTAACTCATGCTTGCATTAACTTGTGATCTTTCAATTTTAATCATTTAAATATGTTACCTAGACAAATGTATTCCCGAAATTCCATTACTCTACATTAATTATTTTTTGGTGTTACAATTTTTTCCGTCAGTGTATTTTAATCTTGCAAAAGCACAAGCTTGCTTTGAAAGTGACTGTGGCACAAACGGCCCCTTATAAATGGCAGAGGAAACTATAGAACAGAGCAATGAATACGATTTACCAGTGGATTAATAGATTTTGAGGTAGTTTATGACTCTGTTTCAACTAAATCTGTTCCAACAGCGTATAGGTTCAAATGGCTCTGAGCACTATGGGACTTAACATCTGAGGTCATCAGTCCCCTAGAACTTAGAACTACTTAAATCTAACTGACCTAAGGACATCACACACATCCATGCCCGAGGCAGGATTCGAACCTGCGACCGCAGCGGTCGCGCGGTTCCAGACTGCAGCACCTAGAACCGCCCTGTCACACGGCCGGCCAACAGCGTATAGATTCAACATATGTTAGTATACTGAAGAAGGTAAGTAGGAGAGTAACGGGGTTTCTCGTACATCCCTCAGCCGTGTGTTCACGTCTCGAAGTCCGTGCGTTGAGACCTAACGAGGTCCTTTTTGCCATTGTTGATTGATTGATGACCTCACTTCCAGATGATGGAATAGATGTCATGCGTTAATAATACGATAAAATTAATTTGGGCAAGCCACCGTCATCCGAAATAATAACAGACAGAATGTATCAGGAGCGTCAGTTCCGAGAAGCCAAATACTCGCCATACCACATTCGACAATATGAAGTCATTCCACCACCGGTGAATACTGGGAGCAGGCGACTAACTCGTACTGTATGAGCCGAGCTGTGTGTGCGTCATCACCAGGCTAACCTGCAGTGAGATAAGGTGGGCAAGCATGCTGTGGGATGACACATGGGACGTACGACAAAGGAGAGGCGTGGCGCTGCCGCTTAGATCACAACCGAGACGACATGTCACGCCCAAGCCGGGAACACCGAGCGAGGTGGCGCAGTGGTTAGACACTGGACTCGCATTCGGAAGGACGACGGTTCAATCCCGCGTCCGGCCATCCTGATTTAGGTTTTCCGTGATTTCCCTAAATCACTCCAGGCAAATGCCGGGCCCGCATCTCGTGGTCGTGCGGTAGCGTTCTCGCTTCCCACGCCCGGGTTCCCGGGTTCGATTCCCGGCGGGGTCAGGGATTTTCTCTGCCTCGTGATGGCTGGGTGTTGTGTGCTGTCCTTAGGTTAGTTAGGTTTAAGTAGTTCTAAGTTCTAGGGGACTTATGACCACAGCAGTTGAGTCCCATAGTGCTCAGAGCCATTTGCAAATGCCGGGATGGTTCCTCTGAAAGGGCACGGCCGACTTCCTTCCCCATCCTTCCCTAATCCGATGAGACCGATGACCACGCTGTCTGGTCTCCTTCCCCAAACCAACCAACCAACCAAGCCGGGAACAGGCAAAGCCAGTCGCGTGGAGCACTCAGACTTCGGAAGCTCCACTATAGGGCTACGCGTCATCTGAGTGCGTGCTTTGCTACTTTTCGAAGCATTTTACTTATTGGTTTCTGTCGCAGCAATCACTCGAGATCCATCATTTCAAAGTACCGCAACGAACGATGAACAACTCTGTACCACATTTACACTCTAAGAAGGGGACCTTCCATACTGTAAATCACGGATTTTGATGCGCTTCAAATATGCTGTAGAGGCACTTTCCCTGAGTACCTGGCTATCCGGGTTTTTAGCGGCGTGCCTTCGGTTTTGAGAAAATCGATTTTAAAGTCCATTGTCCGCTTTGTTGTACATTCTTAACATTAACATAGCGGTAAAGGTTCCCAGTTACCCCAGTGGAGGTACCGTGTTCGGATCCTGCTCGTGTACCCTTTTTTTTCAAAATAGACCGAATTTTTCAATTTTATTTCAAAGAATATCAACAAACAGCGTAAGGTGTGCGAAATTATAAAGATATATTCAGTTAATAACTTTTTTCAAATATTCATTCCGTTTGTGGTTCGCATCATATTCTCCTAGTTCATCTTCTTCATTGAAATCTATCAATTCGTCATCAATAATGATCTGTCTTTCGACCAAGAGATCCTGGATTGCGATACATATCTCATCGCCAATTGCAACGGAATTGGTAGAGATCACGCTAGGCGGTGCATTCGGTACGAGACTCAAATCGCGGAGTAGATTTTCGGCGTATTTAATGGCATTTGTGATTTCGCCTCTTGATTCTTCGTTCCTCTACTTGTGGATCTTCCTCTGGCTGCACTACTGCAGAAACGCTTGGTTCTCCCATTTCGCCAGAATTTTTCTAACACACGGCGCTAGAGTCGCTTTGCGAGCAACTGACGCTGTAGATAGATGCGAACGTAAAGGAATACAACTCGCATCCTCATTGGCCTAGCAGCTGGGGTTCCCGTAAGGCTAACGGTATTCACGGGAGAGGGGACGATAATGTGCGGAGATAGATTTCAGGTACTACAAGAAGCGACCGTTGTACGAGCATTTAGAACTCCAACTGCGAACCACAAACGGAATGAATATTTGAAAAAATTAATAACTGAATGCATCTTTATAATTTCGCACACCTTACACTGTTTGTTGATATTCTTTGAAGTAAAACTAAAAAATTCGGTAGACTTTGAAAGAAAAAAAAAAAAAAAGTACACGAGCAGGATTCAAACACGGTACGTCCAGTGCGGTAGTCGTGAACCTTTACCGCTGCGCTACGCTGACTTGTTCGACATATACGTAATGTTACGGATATACAAAGCCCGCAATGAACTTCAAAATCGATTTTCTCAAAGACAAAGGCCCGTCGCTAAAAAAAAAAAAAAACCGGATAGCCAGTTACTCAGGGTAAGTACCTCTACAAAATATTTGAAGCGCATCAAAATCCGTGATTTGCAGTATGGAGGGTCTCTTTGTAAGACAAGAAAGAAGAAACGTATCACGTAGGAATTATCAGATTGGAACGGAACTCTATAGATGTGATGTACATGTACAGACCATTTAATGACAATAATTGCGGGAAAAAATGGATAATTTTTTTCAGGAGAAAGAGCTTCACAAATTGAGCAAGTCACTAACGCGTTGGTCCACGTCTGACCCTCAGGCAAGCAGTTATTCGGCTTGGCTTGTTGGATGTCCTCCTGAGGGATATCGTACCACATTCTATCCAAATGGAGCGTTAGATCGTCAAAATACCAACATGGTTGGCGGATCCAGTCCATAATGCTCCAAACATTCTCAACTGGGGAGAGAGCCGGCGTTCCTGATCAAGTTAGAGTTTGGCAAGCACAAAGACAAGCAGTAGAAACTTTGGTCGCGCGCGGGTTGACAATATATTGCTGAAATGTAAACCCAGGATGACTTGCCATGAAGGGTAACAAAACGAGGCGTAAAATATAGTCGACGTACCGCTGCGTTGTAAGGGTGCCGCGGATTGACAACCAATGCTGTCCTGTTATGGAAAGAAATAGCGCCCAAGTCCATCACTCCTGGTTATCGGGCCGTACGGTAGGCAACAGTCAGGTTGACATTTCAGCGCTGTCTGGGGCGCCTTCACACACTTCTTCGGTCTGGAATCATACACTACTGGCCATTAAAATTGCTACACCACGAAGATGACGTGCTTCAGACGCGAAATTTAACCGGCAGGTAGAAGATGCTGTGATATGCAAATGATTAGCTTTTCAGAGCATTCACACAAGGTTGGCGCCGGTGGCGACACCTACAACGTGCTGACATGAGGAAAGTTTCCAACCGTTTTCTCATACACAAACAGCAGTTGACCGGCGTTGCCTGGTGAAACGTTGTTATCATGCCTCGTGTAAGGAGGAGAAATGCGTACCATCACGTTTCCGACCCTGATAAAGGTCGGATTGCAGCCTATCGCGATTGCAGTTTATCGTATCGCGACATTGCTGCTCGCGTTGGTCGAGATCCAATGACTGTCAGCAGAATATGGAATCGGTGGGTTCAGGAGGATAAGACGAACGCCGTGCTGGATCCCAAAGGCCTCGTATCACTAGCAGTCGAGATGACAGGCATCTTATCCGCATGGCTGTAACGGATCGTGCAGCCACGTCTCTATCCCTGAGTCAACAAAAGGGGACGTTTGCAAGACAACAACCATCTGCACGAACAGTTCGACGACGTTTGCAGCAGCATGGACTATCAGCTCGGAGACCTTGGCTACGGTTACCCTTGACACTGCATCACAGACAGTAGCGTCTGAGATGGTGTACTCAACGACGAACATGAGTGCACGAATGACAAAACGTCATTTTTTCGGATGAATCCAGGTTCTGTTTACAGCATCATGATGGTCGCATCCGTGTTTGGCGACATCGCGGTGAACGCACATTGGAAGCGTGTATTCGTCATCGCCATACTGGCGTATCACCCGGCGTGATGGTATGGGGTGCTATTGGTTACACGTCTCGGTTACTTCTTGTTCGCATTGACGGCACTTTGAACAGTGGACGTTACATTTCAGATGTGTTACGACCCGTGGCTCTACGCTTGATTAGATCCCTGCGAAACCTTACATTTCAGCAGGATAATGCACGACCGCATGTTGCAGGTCCTGTACGGGCCTTTCTGGATACAGAAAATGTTAGATTGCTGTCCTGGCCAGCACATTCTCCAGATCTCACACCAACTGAAAACGTCTGGTCAATGGTGGCCGAGCAACTGGCTCGTCACAATACGCCAGTCACTACTCTTGATGAACTATGGTATCGTGTTGAAGCTGCATGGGCAGCTGTACCTGTACATGCCATCCAAGCTCTATTTGACTCAGTGCCCAGGAGTATCAAGGCCGTTATTACGGCCAGAGGTGGTTGTTCTGGGTACTGATTTCTCAGGATCTATGCATCCAGCCGGCCGCGGTGGTCTAGCGGTTCTGGCGCTGCAGTCCGGAACCGCGGGACTGCTACGTTCGCAGGTTCGAATCCTGCCTCGGGCATGGGTGTGTGTGATGTCCTTAGGTTAGTTAGGTTTAAGTAGTTCTAAGTTCTAGGGGACTTATGACCTAAGATGTTGAGTCCCATAGTGCTCAGAGCCATTTGAACCATTTTTCTATGCACCCAAATTGCGTGAAAATGTAATCACATGTTAGTTCTAGTATAATATAGTTGTCCAATGAATACCCGTTTACCATCTGCATTTCTTCTTGGTGTAGCAATTTTGTTGGCCAGTAGTGTAGTTACTGCAATAGACTTGTCTTCAGTGACGAGTACCGCTTTGAACTGAGTACCGATGGCTAGCGAAGTACAAGAGGTTTGGAGCTAATGTCTGGACTGCTAAAGTTCGTTCTATGGAAACCTCACCATTGATGGCATATCATCAGTAATTTCACAGTACTCACTGAATAGATATTTGTGCTCGTGTTTGAACATTACATGACCTGACGAACTTTTTGGTTCCCAGAAACTACAGTAATTACTAACTAAGCAGATCATTCTTGGCTGACCGAATCCATCACGACAACGATCGTCATTGTTGAGTTGGTATAAAAAGATGTGAAATTTCGAAGTTTTCACGAGTCTCAGTTAGGAACTCTGAACTTGAAAATAAATGGCAAACGTCTTTGTAGTCAACTGGAAATCCTATCAAGACCTTTATTTCCCTGTTAACTAGCTACAAAAGACGTTTAACATAGTTTCAAGTGACAGGGTGTGCATGTATTTAAAATGTAAATGCTATGATAGAAAGTTTTATGACAGAGATTCGAACCCAGCACGTAATCTGATTGTAAACTAAGTAAAATCAAATGTTAGCTATCAGTTTTTTCGCCAATAGCGAGATGTCTGAAACTGAAATGACGATACCATTTTTTTTTCCTTTTTTGACGTTTGACGTTAAGTGTCAACTATTCGTTCACCAGCAATGAGTGTTGACACGTATGAGCAGAAATATCGGCAACTATCGTTACTGGGAATAAAACACGAAGATACGTTAAAATGAAAATTATTATTCACCAGTAGTTTAGTGTGCACTTGCTATGGCTTGAAATGAAGTTATGATTATTTTGTGCTGGACCGGGGATAGAACCCAGATACGCGATTTTCGTCAAGACCTAGAGGAGTTCGCAGCTAGGGGAAAACAACGAAATGATCGAACTAAATAGTTCCGAGAGTGTCAAACACCGTGAAAGAGGATTCGAATCCAAGTTCAGCACCAAAAGCTTCAGCATCTCAAGTTGAAATAAAATAGGAGTCCTGTGACCTTAAATAATCGTTGGTCCATTAAACAAAATAAAATTTCTGGTCCAAGAAAGCTTGCTGGCGACAGATTTTCTGTTTGCGGCGACTTCACGACTGTATGCAACACTGTAAGTATTTGAATGCTACAATTACATTCTCCTCCTAAATTAAAAATTCTTCGTTTACAACAAAAAAATTGTGTAAATGACAGGATTCGAACCTAACAAACTCAGATTACAAACTTAACGCTTCCAGAATGAGATTTTCACTCTGCAGCGGAGTGTGCGCTGATATGAAACTTTCTGGCAGATTAAAACTGTGTGCCCGACCAAGACTCGAACTCGGGACCTTTGCCTTTCGCGGGCAAGTGCTCTACCAACTGAGCTACCGAAGCACGACTCACGCCCGGTACTCACAGCACACAGGAGACGAGGTACTGGCAAAAGTAAAGCTGTGAGTACCGGGCGTGAGTCGTGCTTCGGTAGCTCAGTTGGTAGAGCACTTGCTCGCGAAAGGCAAAGGTCCCGAGTTCGAGTCTTGGTCGGGCACACAGTTTTAATCTGCCAGAAAGTTTCAAACTTAACGCTTATAGCACTATGCCAGCTTTCTCCTTGGATGTGGTGCTGTTACCATCTTGTGGTGTTATAAGCAGGGTAGCACAGTTGACTAAAACATTCGATAGCAGTGATGATGATGTTTGGTTTGTGGGCGCTCAACTGTGCGGTCATCAGCACCCGTACAAAGTCCTCCTTTTTACACAGCCCAGTCTAGTCACTGTCACGAACGATGATGATGATGAAATGACAAGGACAACACAAATACCCAATCCCTGCGCAGAAAAAAATCCCCATCCCGACCAGCAATCGGACCTGGGACCCTGTGATCCAGAAGCATCAACGTTAGCCACTGTTATTTTTTTATCTCATTTCGTTCGTTATTGTTCGTTCTGTTTGTTCGAGGCGGACGTCCCATGACGCTTGTTCAAGTTCATCGTTGATCCAGTAACTCAGTTGTTAATTAATTAATTTATTTATTCATTTTAATTACAGAGGGCGGCTAAACCCTCTGACCGAAAACACTGAGCTACCGTGCCGGCGACACTAAACCACAAGCTGCGGACATTCGATAGCACTAACAACGTATCCTGAATCACTAAATTTCACTTTTAATCTCTGAAAATGCTGTCTTTATTTGTGAGTATGATGTTTGGGGCAAAACACATTTCCAAGACATTTGGAATAATACTTTAGAGGAACTTATTTACGAAATCTTTTTGAAAGCATGTAGTCAGCAATGAATTTGACCTGTCTCTCCACCCCACCTTATATAGTACTTCGTTCCCTCTTGTTTTGTCAGTTGGTTCTTACTTGCGTCAAGGCAATTTATCACAGCTGGAGGAATTTGATGATAGTCTCATACTTGCGCTTTATGAAGATGGACACTGTATCAACGCCATTCCCCGTACCCTAGGACACAGTGAACCTATGATCCATCTCTGGGTGAAGAGGATGGCGGAGGAAGGCTACGTCAGTCATCTTCCTAGCTCTGGACGTCCACGGACTATCACGGAGCATCAAGACATTATTCTCCACTGCAGTGATGAAGATCCTTTCAGGACAAACACAGAAATTAGGAACATCCTTCATCTAAGTGTGAGCAGACCCACTATACGTCGTCGTCTCAACGAGAAAGGCAGGTATCGACGTCAAAGAAAAGCTGAAAAAGCAGCGTAAGGCTGGCAGTGCAAACAAAACAATAATTTGTCCTAAAAAAAGTTTTTTCCCTAGTAATACATTAGACTCAGTATTGCGTTGAGTTTGCATCCTCCTCTACAACAGCATTTTGCTACTGGAGGGCCAAGGTTTCCGGATGAATCTGTTATTCTGCAACATGACTTCCCACATATCATGAACTGCTTCAGACAATCGTGTCTTGGTTATTCGTGTAGGTCTTCTACTCATAATAACTTTCTACACGTCTGTCCATACGTGCTCTATAAGAGAAAGGTCAGCACCTTTACGAGGCCAGTCCAACAGGTCAAAATAGCCATTCATTTGAAACCAGAGTTTTAGACAATTCGCTGAGTCGATTGGGGATCGATCATGCTGGAAGATTATTCCCCCTTCCGAAAATCTGTCACAAACAGAAGGAAGTATCATGCTCTCCAATATTTTGCAGTAATCGCTAGAAATGGAAGGTGCAGTTCCCGCTAGACGCCGCGACCGTCTGCTGATGTCCATCCCCAAACCGTGGCAGAAGTTCATCCACACCTTTGTCTTTGCTGGACATATTTCATGTCGAATATCTGTCTTCTAGGACTATATACATGGACCGAACCATTTGGTGCAGTAGAAGATACCTTCTCGTCCGCAAATACAATTTTGTGTTTGGACTCAGTATGAAAGCGGCTTCTTTCTCTACACCAGTGCGAAATTTGATCTGGCAATCTTAAGTTGCTCCTTCAGCATTTCTTTGATGTCCATACCTTCCTTTCTCGTTGAGAAACAATGTAAAGTTGATCTGCTTACACTTAGCTGATGGATGTGTAAGGTGTCAGGCAAATCCAACACCTTCCATGAAAACCCTGACATGATCAACAAATCCAGTAGTATGTCACATAGCTGCGAATAAAACGTGACATTAAATTAACCAAAGTAATACGAGTAACGAGTGAGCAAATGGAATACCACAGACTAACACAAGAATGCCTAAATGCATGTCATACCTTCCTACCATGAGACAGACGCAGTTTCGAGGGGAGAAACGAGAACAGAAGCCGAGAGCAGAGCCGTGTTAAGCTACAAGGCCGTACGATAAGGGACGGACACCCACGTCACCAGATAACCGACAGGACCACCCCCCAGCCCATGTTAAAAGCTAGAGCCCTCCAGAAGAACAGTATAGATCTTACGATAACACTAAAAGGGCCACACCAGCTGCAAGTTTTAGCGTGAGACTTTCTCGCGTCTCTGTTACGTTGAAAACGTTAAAAACATTGCGTCACCACGAAAAGTAACCGACAGGACCAGCCCCCAGGCCATGTTAAAAGATAGAGCCCTCCAGAAGAACAGTATAGATCTTACGATAACACTAAAAGGGCCACACCAGCTGCAAGTTTTAGCGTGAGACTTTTTCGCGTCTCTGTTACGTTGCAAACTTTAAAAACATAGCCCCACCACAAAAAGTATAACGTTTCTCATTGGATAGACAGAATTTTTGTAGGCAGAGCTTAAGGTTAACATTGAGACCCTGATTGGTCAGATGAAAACACAGCCAGAGAGTTTTTTTTAAACCAACTTCGGTAAATTGTAGTAAAGAGAAGTTAGAAAAGAGTTGTTTCCGAGACGGCAAGGTGAGCGGACCTGTGCTGACCGCCGCCCCCTGACGAACACCGACAAGGTAATGAACGCACGCGATGCCACATTTTTGAGCGCATAAGGCGTCACTCAGAACTGCAGAAGTCTCATCTGTTACATCCTCTTTTTACGTAATACTAATGTCGATCGTCAATTGATGCTCATGGTATTCACATTTGCTACGTAAGTTAAAATCTGAAACGCGATGATTTTTCTGTTATATAATTATTGAGAAGACACATCAGCCACTGTAATTTACGACAAGTTAGATGAGTAATTAAAGATAATTGAGGATCACTGTAGACCATTTTGATAGTTTTCTCTTTTGTGAAACTTAATTTAAACCTAGATTATAAATGTTATATGGCATAGGTCATCCTTCGATACATTGTAGAACTTGGAAACCCATTCAGGGAATATTCGTTCACATTTTTGTTGAACGCAGTTCGTTTTTGTCATCTTGTATTAAAACATTTCCTTTTATCAATAGTGCAATTTATAAACAATGTTTTGTGAGTAGAATAAAATTTCCAATGGTAAACTTAACTGCTTTTTCGACATTATTTTACCAGCTAACTAAAAATAGGAAAGCCTTGAACCCCTTCCACTAAATTTAGTTAGTATTAAGATTCTTTTACAGGGAGTGCTGTGGAGCTGACGCTGAAATCATTTAGTATTTGGTTATATCATCGCTAGTCTCACTGAACTCTTCTGAACTCTACATGTCATGTGTGGTCTGGCGTCTCCTTACCAGCAACAGGTACCAGGTTCAAACTAGTCAATTCCCTAAAAAACACGCTCAGAGCGTCGTCGCGCGGAAGTAGTAGGGAGACACGACTTAGAATAACAGACACTACGCAGAATGTTAGAGAATGGCGACCCTGCCAGGATGGTAAAATACCATGATTGAAGGTCGACCACATGCCTAACTAGGTCAGAAAAATATCCTGTTGAAAAATTTTCGTAATAATATTTTTTTTTGAAAGGCATAAATAGTTGAAAACAGTAGCTGCAGCGATAGATAGTAACAAAGTATTCAATAGACAGTGAGACATTCTAGCAGAGACAATAGCATAATTAAGTTGTGAATTTTAATATTGTTACATTTAAGTTTTCTCTCCAATGCAAGCGCACAGGTGGCGGATACATCGTTGACAAGTTGGTTCTGACCCAATAAGTAAGTGAATGGATTGTCAGTCTTGGGTAAAATATGTGTCAAGTCGTGTGAACAAAAAGTTTATGAATCGCGTGAGATCGTATGAGCGCATGTTGACTCGAAGTAGGGCGCGTGAATTGCTTTTAAAACAGAAAATAAGGGATTCGGAAAGATTTGCAATGGCAGATCAAGACCTTGACCGAATTGAGGTAGAGACCCAGCATGAAAATGGACAGAGAATAGAGGACAGTACAACAGACGATGCAGTATCGCGAGAAATATGACATATAACGCACCATAACGAGGATAATGTACGTCAAGGCATAGAAAACGTAAGTCAGCATACGACAGAGGAGCAGGAAAGTAGAGAGACAGTCGATGAGGATTCTAATTTGCGTCTTGAACACGTAGAACCCATAGTACAAGTAATCAGAGCTCCCACACCACAGAGTACAAGGAATGTGAACAGAAACGTGTCACAGCACAGTTCAATGCAATCGGTTGCGAACCAACACTTGGGCGAAAACACAGAGCGTAGGACGTCGGAAGAAAGCGCAATAGGACCCACCAATCTGGCAG
Organism: Schistocerca cancellata; assembly: GCF_023864275.1. Classification (NCBI taxonomy): domain Eukaryota; kingdom Metazoa; phylum Arthropoda; class Insecta; order Orthoptera; family Acrididae; genus Schistocerca; species Schistocerca cancellata. Next base: position 203,291,167 of record NC_064629.1, on the reverse strand, counting down.
AATTATTACAGCAAATTACGGAAACCATGACAAGGCAAAATAAAGACATAGCGAACCAAATTCAAATTCAGAATGCAGAAACCACGAGACAAATGCGTGAGATTAAAGAACAAAACAAAAAAATTCAGTTACACCTAAGTCATATTGAAGACGAGGCAAAGAATCTCGAGTAGTGATAGGAAACTTAATAACAGGTCACAATCAATTGAGAACAGACATTTACAAGGTACAAGTGGACGTACAAACGGACTGATGACCACAGATGTTAAGTCCCATAGTGCTCAGAGCCATTTGACGTACAAACATTGCGTAATGACATTCAGGACGAGATCAAAACATTACGTAACAACACCCAGGGAGAAGTCAAGAAACTAGAGAAACAGATAAACGAAATTACTAGACAAGCAGCAGGTACAGCACGTGAAATTGTTGAAAACAGTGTGTTACACAAACGTATCACAAAAGCAGCGCTGAAAAGATATGATAACCGCATAGTCAAAATAGAAGCGCAAACGAAACGACAATTTCAGAAATTGCGAACAGAGTTGTTGCAAACCATTGAAGAGCGTAGTGAACAGGATCGAACAAGCGCAGAGTCTGCAACCACATCCGTATCTGTAACAGCACCGGAAAAACAAGCAATTCACGAAGATATTACGCATTTGCGATTCCAATCACAGGCGGAAACATGAAACCAGACAGTCTGCACAGCAACAAACACGTTTCGAAATTCTTGATGAACAAACGGCATCACAAACACATGCGGAACCACAAATGTATGTTTCAAGACAGTTTGGATCGTGCAATGAAGCAGCAAGGTTAGCCAGACAAGATACCGAACAAATACCTGACAATGGAAAGCCAGGTCGCGAAGAGTACAATGCAATGCATTCAGCTACACGTTCACAACGGATGGAAGAAAATTATTGCGTACCACTCCAACGATACTACGCAAGGGTAGGCGGAAGTTACAGTGGACAATGTCCAATGGATCTACCACAACCGGAAAGAACGACGGGAGAAATGATCAGAAACAAAAGTGGCGAAGAATCGCGAATTTCATGTGGAACTATGACGAAGTACGACAACGATCATTTCCTCACAGTCAGAAAATTTCAACACTTTCGAGAAGGAAACTCATTACATCCACGAACTTCTATTGATCAATTCCGAGTAGGATTACCAGAACACTGGACGCTAGCACACAAATTAGACTTTATATGTGCACACATGTCAGGAACAATCGCAGAAACCATGCAGAATGTTGCAGCGACATGCCGATCGTACGAAGATTTCAGAGAGAAGTTTCTCTCACGATATTGGTCCAGCGAAGCACAGAACAGAGTGAAGTACGAATTATTACAGAACCCATATTTTGAAAATTCAGGAGAGAAGAGTCCCGTGAAATTTTTCGAATTAATGGCAAAGAAAAATCAATACTTAGATGTACCATACAGTGACGGAGAGTTGATTAAATTATGCGCGATGAAGTTACCATTGAAATACCAGCAATCATTAGTAGGTCGCGGAGGCAATGACGTCGAAGCATTTAAAGGTATTCTAAGGGAACTAGAGTTCATATTTTCGGAAGATGACGCAAGAGAAAGACGAAGCGCACGTGAAAACGAAAGCAAAAAGCAGTGGAATCCACAAGACACAGTACGAAGAAACAATAATTACGAACCACGTGATAACTTCGCACCAAGAAACGACAATACATTTCAACAAAGAACCGGTTATGGATTTAGAAGAGAATATGGCAATAACTATAATACACCCAGGAATGGCAACAACTATTAGAGAGGGAATAACGACAACCGGAACGGGTATTGGAGCGTCAATAGACCGATAAATTATCAACAAAGAAACCAATATCAACAAGCAGAGCAAGAAAAGAGAATACGATGGAAGAGGTGGAGGTAAGACCACCAAACCCCGAAAAACGTTCGAATTGACAGCTAAGCGCCCATGCCAAAGAGAATGACGCACCGACCCAGGACAATTGCAGCACCTTGAACAGAGAAGTGAATACCTTATCACGAGAAGAGAAGAAGGAAGAAACAAATCCGCAGGGACCAGATGAAAACGAAGACAGGAAAATAACAATATCGTGTTGGGACAAAATTAATTGGGAGAATACTGACGAGGAAGATGAATTACCAGAGGCATGCACAACGAATGTAGGAGGAAAGGAAGAAGTAATGAGTATTGCAGAGCTATTTGAGATGGAAACCAGGGATAGCGAATTCAATGAGGATAAGGCGCAGTCGACAAAAGTTGAAAATAAGTTACTAGTGGGCACACAACCCAACGTATATAATGAAGGAAGTTATGAAGTGATAATTAGAGTATTTAGATGCGATTATGTGGAAGTAGCGACGAAGAAGGAGAAGATAGACGAGGATGAGGAAAAAGTAGAGGATATTGAAGGAAGCGTAAATGAAGGAAGAAATAGAGAAGAGGAAATAAAAGAGAGAGAAGTAGCAGTCGAAGCTTATCCTACAGCAAGTTCGAATTCACAAGGGAAATTCCTGAAAAGACTCATGTATGATTCAGTGGAGGATTCGTTGATGCAAGAAGAAGAAGAACAGAACCAACCCTTTCAAATTCAACCAATTGTGAAGGCCATGGTAAAGCATATCCCAGTCAATATTGTAATTGATAGCGGAAGTGAACTGACTGCGATCTCAGAAAATTTATTCATGCAGTGTAATGCCAATGAGGAATTGCCAGTTCTGAAAACACGTAAGATTAAAGTAAGAGGTCCTATTAGAAACAATGCTGCGGAAGTTACGAGACAAACAGAGTTAACTCTTTCGTGTTAAGGTCAAAAGATCGAAGCCGACTTCGTGATTATACCTAAACTAACTGTAGATTTGATTATAAGTGCAGATTTTTTAAATGAGAGACGAGCGTTAATAGATATGGGGAAAGGTAGCGTAACATTCGGGAATGTCACACTTCTCTTTGAGCAAAAGCTAAAATTAGAAGAAATACCAGTTATAAACAAACAATTAAGAATGATGCGAGATAAAGAGGATGAAGAATTAGAATGGTTTGCACAAAAGGGGGAATCGCCTCAACTCATGTCAGAAGTCCATAAAGAAATCGACGAAAAATTGCAAGAAGTTCAAGGTATTTCGGAACACATTTAAAGAGAATTAGAGGGTATTTTACGAGATAAAGCAGTGAAAAACATAGGCAAAGAACAGGACAAGGATCCCAAAATACTAGGAATCAAACACAAGAGGAGAAGTAAGGATTTTCCAGACATTCGACAGCACTGTCTCGTAAAAAAAAAACAATGTTTTATTTTTTAGACGAAATGTTGCAACGAATGAATGGTTAATTTATATCCCAGATGAACTAATTAATAAGTCCATATGGTATACACATTTAAGTAATGGACACTTTGGACCAAAGAAATGCTTTTTAAAAATAAAACAAACAAGCCATTTTCATAATATGGAAAGACGAATTAGAACAGTATTAGTCAAATGCAAAAAATGTATGAGGGCTAAACACGTCGCTTTCCAAACCAAACCACCTATGTTTCCAATAATCCCTAAAAGTTTAAAACAAATAGCTGCAACAGATTTGATGGGGCCCCTCCAATGCACAAAAAAAATTGATATATTTTCATATTTGTCGTTTTTTGGAACTTACTTCTAAATATGTTACCTTGACACCATTAAAACGGGCAACAGGTCTTACTATAAGTAAAGCATTTAGACAAGATTTTCTCAGACAAGTAGGTCGAGTGGAACGAATAATTTCGGATAATGGCCCACAATACAAATCAGTGCAATGGCAGAACACGTTAAAACAACACAAAATAAAACCCATCTACATATCTAAGTACAAACCTAGCGTAAATCCAGCAGACGGTCTATGAAGGACATAGGCACTTTATGCCAATTATATGCAGGCAAAAGACACAACACTGGGGATATATACCTTAAAGATTTTCAAGAAGTAATAAATGAAATGCCACATAGCACTACACTACTACCTCCAGTTACTGTACTTAAAAATATTGAACCCCCAAACATAACAAGAGAAAATGTTGGATTTCATATTGTACCACGTAGACAGCACGAACAAGTCATAGCAACAGCACTCTCCAACATAACAAAAGGCAGCCATTAAAAGAAAAGAAAGAGGAGATAGAATGGCAATTAAAAGAACATTCTCAGTAGGCCAGAAAGTATTTGTAAAAACACATCAGCTCTACAACAAACAGAAACACAAAATACATAAGTTTTAAGCTGCATACAAAGGACCTGTCATAATTAGCCGAATTGCTCATGATAATGCTGTGGAACTAATGAACCCAAAAACAGGCAAAACCTTAGGACTTCACCATGTGAGCCATATCAAATAGTTTGAAGATTAATTTTATTACTGGTAAATAATCAGCACAATATTTCAAGATTATGTTGCAGATAAGATCGTCAGGAGAAAGAAGAATGAAGAGAGAGGAAGGTGGGAAAAACAAAGTAGTTTCAATAAAAACAAAAACAAAAATAACACCAATAGCACCATAGATTAAGGTGAAGGGATAAAACGTAGATAGTCTAACAGCATGAAATACTAAAATGCTATACACCATGACACTACACAAAAAATAAAAAAACGAATTTGAGGATTCTTGTAGAAGTTAAGACTCAAAATATCTTAGAATTGTATCATGGAAAGGGCGCCGAAATTTGTAAAGCTTTTTAAGAAGGCGCAAAACAATGTAGATACTAGACATATGTTAGATGATTATAAGCAAAACTTTTTGTAAGAAACATTGTAAAAACTCCAGCAAAGACCAGATGCAACGACCCACAAGTTGCAACGAGAGAAGTATCAAGAAAGAAAAGGACGTAATTAGCAAGACACAATTCCTACAAGGCAGAAGTGTCGAGAGAAGGAAAGGACAGCGAGACCAACAGAGGGCCCTTGTATCGAAAGTGGGCAGTAAATCTGCCTGCTAGGTGGAACACTGCTGGGACAGAACACAGAACCACAGAGTGGCGGAACCCTGCAGAGACACGACAGGACACCGAATGGCAGAAGGGTCTCGGAACGCCCCGACTCTGTGGAGCGAGCAAAAAACGGCCCGACGAGAAGACCGCTTGGGCAAGCCACCACTGGCAAAAAAATATGTGTAAAAGTCATACTATTGCTATTAAACAGCACGCTGATGCACAAAACTGAAAAAAACTTCCACAAAGTAAAAATGACACGCCCAAACAATTTTTCAAACTGTTACTAAGAGCAGAACTTCAAAGCGACTAGTTATCAATAAATATTTCCATATCCTGCCCAGAGAAGAACCAAGAAGCAAGTAAGAAGCAGAGAAAAAGCAGGAAGAACAGAAGTTGAAGATTCGCAAGATTGAGACCAAGGAAGAAGATGGGTGAAGAATAGACGACATACCTTCCCAAATCCCTATCCTATTGTAAACTAGTCGTCTGCGAAGTATTACAACGAAAAACGACCGCTTTCAGCGACACATAACGATGACTTTCACGCATACAAAGCCAGTAAACCACAAGATTCTGCACTCACAGCTCCATTCCATTAGGGGACCTCTACAACAGCAACACACTGTTACAAAGCCAACAAAAAATGACGAACGAAGCTGTACATCAAATACTTGCCCACATCCATCTCGCTCAATTCCATCACCTTTGTGCAAAAACATTCGCCAACCTCATGCTTAAACATTCATAGGATTGTGTGAATGTGTAAAATCAAATTATGTGATGTAGGAATTGTGCAAAACAAACGTGTGAAAAACTAAATAAGTTAAGCATACCAGACAGTTAATAAACTACAAAATAACAGTCATTGACTATGGACTTCTCCTTATAAAAACAAAGAATAAAAAATTATCTTGTTGGATGTTTTCCCTTTTTTTTAACACTTGTACCATTTGTTAGGATAATATCTCAATACTTGTTGTATGTATATTTATTTGTCAAATTCTTGGAAATAATTCTTATTTGTTAGTGTAACAATGTTGAAATGAGTGCCTAGAAACAAAAACATTTTACTTGTATATGATATTTAGAAAATGTGTTAGGAATAGATTTTACTTAATTACTACATTTATAAAAAAATATTTCTAAGAAAATCGATGTGAAAGACTCCTCACTTTCGATAACGAACTTCTTAAAAAACAAACTTCACACTTAAATAAAGAAAGAAAACAATTAAAAATTAATAATAATAATAATAATAATATAAAAATATTCTTCTCTTGTCAATATAAACATATTTTTGAGAATAATGTGGAAGAATATAAAAATATAAATTAGTAATACAAACTAGCATAGAATCAGAATAACGTGGCTGAGCAGTAGGCAACAAAATTTAGATAAAGGAATAATTTTTGACTGGCTTAGACAACTATTCAATCATTGCCTAACATCAGTGCAAAAATTAAGTTCGAAGGGTGGTGATATGTAAGGTGTCAGGAAAATCCAACACCTTCCATGAAAACCCTGACATGATAAGCAAATCCAGTAGTATGTCACATAGCTCTGAATAAATCGTGAGATTAAATTAACCAAAGTAATACGAGTAACGAGTGAGCAAATGAAATACCACAGACTAACACAAGAATGCCTAAATGTATGTCATACCTTCCCACCGTGAGACAGATGCAGTTCCGAGGGGAGAAACAAGAACAGAAGCCAAGAGCAGAACCGTGTTAAGCTAGAAGGCTGTACGATAAGGGACGGAGACCCACGTCACCAGATAACCGACAGGACCACCACCCAGCCCATGTTAAAAGCTAGAGCCCTCCAGAAGAACAGTATAGATCTTACGATAACACTAAAAGGGCCACATCAGCCGCAAGTTTCAGCGTGAGACTTTTTTTCCGTCTCTGTTTCGTTGCAAACGTTAAAAACATTGCTCCACCACGAAAAGTAACCGACAGGACCAGCCCCCAGGCCATGTTAAAAGATAGAGCCCTCCAGAAGAACAGTATAGATCTTACAATAACACTAAAAGGGCCACACCAGCTGCAAGTTTTAGCGTGAGACTTTTTCCCATCTCTGTTACATTGCAAACTTTAAAAACATTGCCTCACCACGAAAAGTATAACGTTTCTCATTGGATGGACAGAATTTTTGTAGGCAGAGTTTAAGGTTAACATTGAGACCCTGATTGGTCAGATGAAAACACAGCCAGATAGTTTTTTTAAACCAACTTCGGTAAATTGTAGTAAGGAGAAGTTAGAAAAGAGTTGTTTCCGAGACGGCAAGGTGAGCGGACCTGTGCTGACCGCCGCCCCCTGACGAACACCGACAAGGTAATGAATGCACGCGATGCCGCATTTTTGAGCGCATAAGGCTTCACTCAGAACTGCAGAAGTCTCATCTGTTACATCCTCTTTTTACGTAATACTAATGTCGATCGTCAATTGATGCTCATGGTATTCACATTTGCTACGTAAGTTAAAATCTGAAACGCGATGATTTTTCTGTTATATAATTATTGAGAAGACACATCAGCCACTGTAATTTACGACAAGTTAGATAAGTAATTAAATATAATTGAGGGTCACTGTACACCATTTTGATTGTTTTCTCTTTTGTGAAACTTAATTTAAACCTAGATTATAGATGTGATATGTCATAGGTCATCCTTCGATCCATTGTAGAACTTGGAAACCCATTCAGGGAATACTCGTTCACATTTTTGTTGAACGCAGTTCGTTTTTATCATCCTGTATTAAAACATTTCCTTTTATCAATAGTGCAATTTATAAACAATGTTTTGTGAGTAGAATAAAATTTCCAATGGTAAACTTAACTGCTTTTTCGACGTTATTTTACCAGCTAACTAAAAATAGGAAAGCCTTGAACCCCTTCCACTAAATTTAGTTAGTATTAAGATTCTTTTACAGGGAGTGCAGTGGAGCTGACGCTGAAATCATTAAGTATTTGGTCGTATCATCGCTAGTCTCACTGAACTCTTCTGAACTCTACATGTCATGTGTGGTCTGGCGTCTCCTTACCAGCAACAGGTCCCAGGTTCAAACTAGTCAATTCCCTAAAAAACACGCTCAGAGCGTCGTCGCGCGAAAGTGGTAGGGAAACACGACTTAGAACAACAGACACCACGCAGAATGTTAGAGATGTTCCTAGTCTTTGTTCTAAAAGGGTCTTCATCACTTCAGTGGAGTACAATAATTTCTTGTTGCTCTGTGGTATTCTGTGGACAGAGCGGCTGGTGCACATGCTTAGTGGAGGCAAGACTGTAACTCCTCTGACGCCAGTAAGTCTCCAGGTTCTTTTAGCATATATTTCAAGACTATCTGGAAAACTGGACGCGTCAGAATATTACAGCTGCTGCAGCGCGCCATTCCCCGCCCACAGTGCGCCGCTTTTTGCCGACGCCTGAATCAAGGAGAAAGGGTAAAATACTGCTGTACCGGGGTAGGGTTGTTAAATGAGATTCACAGCTCCCTGTTCTTCAGTGAACCATAGCTTGTGGTATACTTGATCGAAGTTGATTCCATTTGAATAGAGTTGGGCCTTGCGGTGGATTCATGTGAACAAAATGAGATTGCGTTGTAAACGGAAATAATTCAGGAGTGAATTTGTATAGCTTCCTTCCCACTGAATGCTTTGCCAATCAAGCACCATCTCTTTTCTGATTTTTGTTTGGGTAAGATTTATCAGCTTGTTGTAATTATAAAAGGATTAATAAAACTTATTATTTTTGTAAACTTAAATACGCCAGTGTTCTACACACCCTCAACTATTCACTGTTTTTATTTTATTGTGGTGGTACATGGGTACTCCAACAATTCAAGGTTCAATCTTATTAAGTTAATTAATCTGACTATTAATCTGATTTGTAAAAATGACCACAGGCATAAGCAACAAAAATGCCATGCGTAAATTCACTAATTTCATTTATGAAAATTACGAGTGCAGTTTACGATTTTCAGTTTACTGAGAAGATAATACTTGTCTTTATGTAAAGATAATAATATTTAGTATGATTCACACCTATACTTATGATTAAAGCAAGCCAGGATATCGAATCACGGCACTTTTGTGAGGTAGTTAGTGCATTATCTTGCGGAACAGACGCGTGTTTTTCTTTTTTTCAAAGTGAGACTAGGGTGCACTGTGAACATTTAGACTCCTGGCGCAATGCGCTGTATCTCAGTAATTTGTAGTATGTTGTGGTCATTTTATTTCGGTGTTTGTATTATTTGTATCATTGATTTTTGTTTGTTTGTTTCTAATTGTGTCTTGTCAATGGCTTCTGCGTCACTGCTTGTCTGATGCTGCGTCGTTGCTAACTGCGTTGTGCGAGCTTTTGTGCAACGAATTTGTTTATGGGGATGTGTATGACGTTTTAGAGTATGTTTTGTTTCATGGGCTTAGACATAAATGTGTCGATTATTTGAAAGAAGATCGGAGTAGGGTTGTGGCGCGTGGTGCATTAGAGTCGGAAATATGCAGATGTGGCAATTGATTTGAATCCTTGCGAGAAACAAAGGTCGTGTGTGCAGTGGGAAAGGCAGCGCACTAACGTCGTCCCAAATGGAACACGAGCCAGCTATTGCCACACAACAAGACAGAACTGCGGAAGAAGTTCATTTAAATCATTCTGCAAATAAGGCGGAAATGTCAAATGCAGAATATTCCGATAATGAGGGTTCAGTTCACTCAGGAATTGAAAGTGAAGACAATGTCGAGGTGGCAGGTCATGTAGGGTCTGTAAACAAGGAGAGAGGCGCGGTAAGGGAAAGTAACAGTCCGATTATCGGGTAACGCGTCGTAGAGCAGTTGACGCGTGCGTCTAGTCCAGAGTACTTAACTGCAAGTACGCGATTAGAATCGATCATTCAGTTTATATAAAACGCATGCGACTTCCAGCTTCCATTTTTCCTATGGCCTTCCACCGCATAGAGTCTGGTAGGGCTCTTCTCTGTGCCATACTGCTCCATCAGTGACTGTGTACAAAGCAATTGTGGATATGGGACTACCCGGCAAACACTAAGGTATCACATTTGATAGGTGCCCCGGTGTCATCATTCGCGTGGTTGTTCATTCACCAGTAAGACATCTTCTGTGTAGAATATGATCTTACAGACATCTGTTAACAGTTGGGTGATTATATCGGAATTAGACACAGGATAGGAAAATAATGGTTTGTTGCTTTAATTTTGGACACCAGTCTACTTAACATATCCAGGTCACCATCAGCACTTTTATGTACTTAGCTATATAGATTTTGACGTTGATACCTACATCAGAATATTTTAATGGTATGTAGGGCTGTTAATCATGCTAGTATTTTTATATTACTAGGCCTGTTGTAGCTTTTGCTTCAGCTAACTGAACTTAGTTAGTTACTCCACCGCTTTTCTGTTTGTAACAGATCTGAAGATGGCAATGGCTGAAACAGGTATTTGTGAAATGTACAGTTTTTGTAATCAAGGCGGAGCCTTACACATAAACTAGATTTTCTTGAAACTGGTTGAGTGTTCATCTTCCTGTTTAGATATATCGAGGGCCCAGTTGTGCCCACCCATATCTCAGTGACTCTGCATCTGCACATCTCTACCTTCCTGTGTCTCTATCTCCTCATGTTTCTGTCTCCCAATGACACCATCTATCCATGTATATGTCTCCACGGTGCCTCGGTCTCCCTGGACTTCAGTCTCTGCACCACTATCGGTGATAGTCAGTGTCAGGTTGACCAGCATCTGTGTCAGTGTCAGTGAATACCTCCATGTCTGTCCAGCACTGTGTATCAGCATCACTGTCATTGTTCTCTATATCTGCCTCTGCATCTTGTATGGAATCTGTCTCCATCTCCACATCAGCACCAGCAACATCATCAGCATCTGTCTCTGTCACCTCATTAGCGTCAATACCCACCACTGTGTTAGTGATCATCCCCATCTTCATATCAGCATCTGCTCCCACCCCTGAATTAGTGTTCTTCAACATCTCAGTGTCTGTGTCCATCTCTATCAATATCTGTCTCTGTGTTGGCATCTATTTCACTGTGCCAATGTCTGTTATGCTTTCTTCGGCTATGTCAGCACCCCTGTCCGTCTCCGTGGCAACAACCATGTCTGTGTCCCCTTCCCTCTCGATGTCAGCATCTGTGTCCATTTCTCTGTCAGCATCCACGTCCATCTCCATGTCAGCATCTCTATGTTACTATTTATTTCAACATCCGTGTCCATCTTTATCTCCATCTCTGCTTTTTCCCTCTCCATGGCAACCTCAGTGTTAGAGTCAATGTCCATCTTCACCTTTGCACTGGGATCCGTCTCCATCTCCCCTCCTACCTCTGCATCACCATCTGTCTCCATCTCCTTGTCAGTGTATGTCCCTGTCTCTGTGTCAGCATCTGTCTGCACATCAGCATCCACCTCCATCTCCATGTCAGCAAATGTTTCTTTTTCTGCATTAGCACCCATCTCGGTATCAGCACACATTTTCTGTCCAGAAACAGAACATTCTGATCTTGCTCCCTGGGCATCAGCTAGTGTATAACATTAGAACTCTGGAGTCGTTTTCATCCATGTCGCATTGTGCCACCTGCCACTGTTGACCGATGGATTCTTAGTGGCTTACATGCCACATTTTTGTTGGAAACATCTGAGAACCTCTACAGGTACTTTTCTTTGTTCCCGAGATGTAGAGAAGCTTAACGACAAGCCAGTTTGTAACAGAAATGCCATTAAGCCTCAGCTCAAGTGTCTTAAGCACTCAGAACACACCAGAGCCTTCAATTGTCATCCAGAATTTAAGTTGGGCACCCGTTTCAGAGCAAAGCAAATGCTTCAGTTAAATCATACCTGTCAATGTTTTGTGGTTTCCAGGAGAGTCTCACGACATTCAAGCACAGCTGAAGTGGGATCCTTTTGTCCTTAGAGTTGGACAGCAAGTATTAAATGTCAGTATCCACACTTGTCTTGGCATTTATCTCCATTTCTGTCTCCATGTCAGCATACATTACCTTTGTGTCAGTGTCTGTCCTCATTTCCCTTCTTGTGTCCCTTTCTCCATATTATTGCCTGTCCACATCACTGTGTCAGTATCTTTCCTTGTCTTTGTGTCAACATCTGTCCCTGTCATATCAATGCCTGCCTCCATGATAGTGACCATGTTTGTGTCAGTGGCTGTCTCTGTACCCACATCAGTGTCACTATCCATGTCCATGTCTACATTAGTGTCAGTGTTGGCACTGACCATGTCCATCTCTATGTAAGTGTCTGTGTTAATTTCTATATCAGCATCTTTGTCTATGTCTGCATTCAGGGATGAAACTGAGTAAGAATTAGATAATCAAGTAGAACAGAGACTTCTTGATGCAATCACTTCCAGCAATCTGTCTATACCATTGGTGCTAATTTGGAACCCAATGGATCTTTAAAGCCTCGCGGAGACATTAAGGCAACTATAATTTCTGTACAGGTTCAGAGTGGGGCTTGTTCAGTAAAGTCAAAGATATGGACATCTGAATGGAGCTTCTTTAAATAAAAGAGTTAATTAAAATTTAGTACAGTATATCATTTAGACACAATAAGTATGGATGAACCCAGGTCAACATGCGAGACATCAGCCACTCAGGGTTGTCATGAAACAATGTTTCTTTTAGTGTTGGAACAAAGGCTGAGAAATACGGAGAATAGGTGACATGTCATGGCACTGCTAGCTGGAAGTTAGTGCCAGAAAGAGCTTGTGCATGGAGCCAATGCCCTGTGGCAGCAGCCAATAGTCAACAAGTGATATCTTTCATATGCTTCCTATTGGTTGCCAAGAATGGGTGAATAGTGAGCATGTTGTCAGGAGATCATATTCCACATGAACAAACAACCTTTATCGAGTGATGATCCTACTTCGTGCTACCCAGTACCAATGCGAGAATAGTTGCTGTTGGAATTATGAGAGGAAACATATTTTGGAAAATTGGATTACATGCTTACGATCAGTATTAGACAAGAAAGGACAGAAGATAATGTTAATTAATACATCCTTTGGGTTGCATCATTCCAAGTCATTATCATTTGGAGCAGAAAGTGTACCAGTGCTAATTCAAAATCTATCATACTGGAATTTAAGCTCCATTCCTGTGCTTGCATAAAGAATAATGTTTGGGGAATAAAACAAAATTTTAGTCTTGCAAGAAGACAGACCTTTTAGTTCATTATTATAATTCAAAGATATATGGAACAACTGAAAGTATCCATTCCTTACTGTGTTGATTATCTGGACAACATAACACTAATGGAAAAATCATGAAAGCAGTATTTTCTCAACTTAAGAAAAGTTTTTTCTCCCATGTTTATCAGACAGGCTTAAATTGAAATCTCAAAAACTGCAAGTGTGTCCAAAAGGAAAGGAAAGTACTGCCTTATGGCCAAGTACTTCCAACAATGCACCAACTAAACAACATTTAGCAGTAGTTTCTCACCTTACAAACATTACAGAACTGCAATCATTCTTAGGAAAAATTGATTACTGTGCAGAGTGGGGACCATGGACATACAAAGGCTTATGAATTTATTAAGACAGAAAGTCATAAAACTGGAATAGTCTTCAGCATGTGAGCAAACTATCATAAACTCAAGAGCAAGTTGTGCTTGGAAAACTGTTTAGCAAACTACACATCCAGAAAACACTTCTAATGGCAGCAGACACACGAGAATATGAAACAGATGTACCACAATCTGGACAACTTCAAACATACATTGGCATTCACATCTAAGATGCCCAACACAATACAGAGTCATTACTCAAGGAGAAAATGATCACCAACAATATATGCCATCCAGAAGTTCCATAAGCATTTTACAATGACGAGAAGCTAAAACAATGGCATGAACATTAAAGAATTAATTAAGCAAATCAGTAAGGGAGAAGTATACAGAACTGGAATCAAACCTTTTTTTATCACATACTGAACAACGTCAATAAACAGAAATCTCAGCAGACATATTTCATGGGAGACAATTCAGTCAATCCCCGCCCCTCACTGTCCTACACCCCAAACACCTCTTATTTCAGGTGTAGTACTCAAGTATGGGTGCACATAGTTATAGTTTATTTTTTGTCCATTGATCAGTTTTACAATGATTTTAGACATGTTCTGTTGCACATTTATACAGAAATTTCTTGTAAATTTGTAATTTGATGCATGAAATAATTCTGTAGTATGTTTACTGATAATATTTTAACTCAGTGATATATGACAGCCTGTGTCGATTTATGCACACACAGGGAAAGACTACACTGCTAATAATAAATAATAAGTTTAGAAGACCTGAAGACTAATTTTTTTAGTACATCTATGTTAAACTCACTGCATAGAAATATTAGGACAATTATACATTATTGCAACACTACATTTTAGTCTGTATGTTTTCTTCTGAATTTTCAACACTACGCTTTGCTTTCTTTTTCCTTCTTTTAGGAAAATTTGACATTCCAATCTACATTTGTCCTATGGATTTGCCAACAAGTACTGTATCACCTTATACGAGCATCCAGAGATGAGGTGTTCCTTGAGTTTTCTTTTGAAGGTGGTCAGTTCCTTTATGTTCTTGATGCTAGATGGTAGCCTGTTACAAAATAAGCTTCCTGCAATTGAAGGGTCCCGGTCTGTCATTTTCAATCTTATTACTGCAGATGTGGTGCTAGAGGTGCTGTACAATTTACCATTAGAATAAATATTGTCTCGTATATGTAGAAACGTGGCAATTAATATTTTAAATTCTTTGAATTTGTTTTTGCAGAATTCCTGAGGCGTTTGTTTAACTATGCATCTAATGGCTTTCTTTTGAAGTTTTAGGATTTTTTGTACAGGTGCATCCGTTGTACCACACCATATTGAGATACAGTACAATACGGGTGGGCAAATAAGTCTATAGTACATTTTAAGCAAGGTTTCTATGTCCACTGTATAGCACATTTTTTCATTAAAAATATATTTGTACTATTTTGGAACTGTCAATGTGGTTTTCCCATGTCAGAAATTTGTCCATGTCTATACCCAGAAACCTACAGTCCACTGATCCTAAGTGTACATCCCCAATACACAGAATAAATTCCTCTGCTGTGTTGGCTCTGATTGTTTCAAAATTTGTACACATAGTTTTTTCCTGTTGATCAATAAGTTATTTTCTGTAAAATACCTTTCCGTCATTTGCAAGTTCGCACTGGCTCTTTTTTCCAACTACTTCATTGAGTCACTACATACCAGTAAAGTTGTGTCGTCGGCATGCATGATCACTTTTTTATTTACAGCAGTGGTCATATCATTTATATGTAGGATAAAGAGCAGAGGTCCTAGTACTGAATCCTTAGTGACTCAATATTTTACCTGCAGAAAATCAGAGTAGACATTTCTCTCTGTATTTCCAGATTTATGTTTTATTTCAACATACTGTTGTCTCATTTCAATAAAGGTTTTTATAATATCAGCAGCTTTCCCTCTTATGCCATAGCAGTCCAGCTTCTGTAGAAGAGTTTTATGGCAGACACAGTCAAAAGCTTTTGAAATGTCTAAATAGACACTAGATACTTTCTTTTGATGATCCAATGCCTCACCGATGCATGTTATGAAGCTTTTTATTGGAGTCTTGGTGGAACTTCCCTTTCTAAATCCATATTGTACCTCATTTAAGATGATATGCTTCTCTATGAAGTTTATAAATCTATCTTTAATCACTGCTTCTACTATTTTAGACAGAAGAGGCATGATCGTTATGAGCCTATAGTTTCTGGGATCTCCTCATCTCCTTCTTTGAATACTGGCACAACTTTACTGATCTTTGGACATTATGGGAATTCATTACTAAATTCATCAGGAATGCTAGAAGCTTAGCAAGATATCGAGCACAGTGTCTGACCGTTTCTGCTGTGATGCTATCCAGATCTTCTGTATTTTTTATTTTTGAGTGCTCCAATTTTTTTTAAGAAGTTCTGATTCATCTGTAGGGAGCAGGTATGAACTCTAAGCCACCTTTTTGGGACTTTCCATTCTTTTTAGTGCTGATATGTTTTGTTTTAGAAGTTTCCCCACTATAGTTACACAGTGCTGCATGAAAATACTACACACTTGTTGTGGATTGGTCACTTCTTTCCTATCTCATGTCAATGCTATATTTGTATCTTTCAAGCCATGTGATTCTTTTCTGTTTTCATTTATATAGTTCCAGACTGTTTTAGAGGTGTTAAAAGAATATTGTATTTCAAATTTTTGGTGGCTGGCCTTTGGTTCTCTTATCATTCTAGTGTATACTTTCTACTCAGATTTTCAGCAGGTAAAATATGGAGTAGCTCAAGGTTCAGTCTAGGATATCTGCTCGTTATCTTATACAGGGTGGAGAAAAATTGTGTCACAAAATTTTAACTCTGGATAGCTTATGCCAGTAGGAACCAAAATTACTGATGCTTTGTGGGTTGACAACGCACAATTTTTAAGCTATGATAACGTGGCGCCATGACCTCCGATTGGCTGAGGGGTTGCCCTGTCACCAGATGCTCTGGACAATACACGACTGCAAATGCTTTGCTTGCCGGAGATCGCCATGTAGCCAAGGCAGCTCGCACACTTGGTGGTAGTGTGCCAGCCTTCCACTCTGGGGGCCTGGGGGCAAATCTGCCGGGGTTGCGACACATCCATTGTAGTTTCATGATAAGACGTACAGAGAACAAACCCATCAACAGCTGTTAGTTTGCATACAGAAAGTCTTTTACAAATTGTGTCGGCCCAGAAAAGGGCCTTTTCCATAGCTAGGACATTGTTTACTTAAAGCAGATGCTCGAACTGGCGACCTCTGATGCGACTCAAGCTTGGTAACGTCGAACGGTGTTTTGCCGAACTCTTTCAAAGATTCCCGGCATTGCCCTGTTGTGATTGGCAGCATGTTGAATGCAATCCATTAATTCCTCTTCATTTCCAGGTGGTTTGCACCCAGGTGGGTGAACTGGAACCTTGAAGAATCCCCACAGGAAAAAGTATGGTGGCATGAAGTATGGTGATTGCGGGGGCCATGTCCTATGACCACATCTGCCAGTTACCCGTCCATTGAACTGTTCATTTAAATATCTGCATACAGCACAAATGTTATGTATGGGCACCCCATCATGCTGCAACCATATGCCCACCATATGTCCAGGGGGACATCTTCCAGCAGGCCAGTAGAGTTTCTTGCAAAAAGTGAAGATAATTTGCCCTGGTAAGTTGAGGAGGTAGACAGACTGGCCCAGTCAGATGGTCACCCACAATGCCTGCCCAAATGTTGAGTGAAAATCGTTCCCGGTGGTTGTGGACATTCGTGACATGAGGATTTCCCCTTGCCCAGTAATGAACGTTTTGAGTGTTGTAAAGGCCATCCTGATCGAAGGTGCACTCATTGGTAAACAACACAGTGGCAGGGAAGTCGGGATCTCATGCAACACATCGCAGAAACCACCAGCAAAACCCTAGCCTGTGTTCATAGTCCACCACAGGATTTAGGTCTTGGACAGGGTGGAAACTAAATGGATGCTGGCCGTCATCCCTCATAACCTCCAAGACCAACTGATGAGTGACAACCAAGGTAGTCCAGCCACTCGAGCACATGTTGTAGGTGCTTCCTCAAAGTGCTTGAGAACAGTCTCTTCAAATGAAGCATCCCATCATGTTCGAGATCTTCCAACATCACCATGATATCCCGCTAACAAGCCTGTTTTGCCAAGTCGCCGGTGAATTGCTGTAAACGTTTGTGGGTGTGGGTGGCATCTTGCTGGGTACCATTCCTCATACAACCATCAAGCTTCATGTGCATTACTGTTGGCTACTCCATAAACAAAAACCATATCTCATTGCTCTTCGAACAAATACTGTGCTGCCATGCTTACTGTATGACTAGGTTACATGTGTGTGTTCTGAAGTGAAGCTTATGTGTGAATTCCTCTAATGTGAGCTGGAGAGAAACAGCAGGACCTATTTGACACGTGTGCGTATTATGTTGGGGCAATGATGGTGCGAGGGACATTTGTATGTGTGAAATGACAACCGTAGCCCTGCCCGTCAACTGAAAAACAGCAACAGGGCAATCCCACGGCCAATCAGAGCAAGTGGCGCCAAGTTTCAGTAGTTTAAAAATGGTGCATTGTCGACCTACACAACATTAGTAATTTTGGTTCCTAATGGCATCAGCTATTCAGGGTTAAAATTTCATGATACAATTTTTCTCCACCCTATATATAAATGATATGCCCACTGCTGTAAGTGAGAAAGTGATCATGTATGACACACCTTTACTGGTATGTAGTGACTCAGTGAAGGAGTTGGAAAAAAGAGCAAGTGAGAACTTGCAAATGGCAGAAAGGTATTTTACAGAAAATAACTTGTTGATCAACAGGAAGACAACTATGTGTACAAATTTTGAAAATAACAGAACCAACAGAGCAGAGGAATTTATTCTGTGTATTGGGGATGTATACTTAGAATCAGTGGACTGTAACAGGTTTCTGGGTGTAGATGTGGACAAATTTCTGATATGGAAAAACTACATTGACAGGATGTGTTGCAAAATAAGTACAAATATATTTTAATGAAAAAAAGCTATACAGTGGACACAGAAAGCTTGCTTAAAATGTACTACCGTCTTATTTTCCCACACACATTGTACTATACTTGTAGGCCTCGTGCCTGACCTGACCTCCTTTCTGATATGTTTCAAAGAGTTCAAGCAATTCATCTCTTGCTTTTTTAATTTCTTGTGGTGAAACATTTTTTGTTTGGTTTACCCCTAATAGTTCTGCATATTTTAGGACAAGCTGTGTCTATGTGGTGTCTTAAAACACCACAGAAAGATTCCCAGCTCTTTCCTACCCTATCCTCTATGTACATATCATCCCATTTTTCTTCTTTTAGCAAAAATTCTATCCTGCTCAGATTTCTAAAATTAGTTTATCTAAATTCACCCACTACATTTTCCTCTGTTTTCATGTGATCTCAAAGTTCAATTGTTTGTCCAAAATGGTCTGCAGCAACACTATTTATAACCTGAACTTTCTGTCTGTCTGTTGGTATATTTGACAGAACATGGTCTATTAATTTGCTGGTTGTTACTGTATGTCTTGTTGGATTTGTTACATGAAACCAGAGATTTTATGTCCTTATAATGTCTTGAAAACATTTTGTATAACCACTGACTTTAAGCATATCTATATTTAAGTCACCAGCTATTATTAGGCCTACATAAGTGTATTGCTTAATGACTTTATGCAGTTGCACATCTATTTCCAGTATATATAATGCATGAGTGAGTTGATTGCTATATTCCTATTAGAAGGCATTTTTCCCCCATGAACTTTATTTGTACTGCTGCTGATTCAAAGCAAAATTCTGTACAGTTTATGATCTTCTGTGGAGTACTTTTCTGTCTACATATATTGCTACTCCACCACTTTTATGTACAGTTCTGCAGTAATATGCTTCCTTTTTATACCCCATTACACTGAAGACCTTTACTTCATTCTTCTTCAGATAATGCTCAGTCATTATGAAAATGTTGGGCACTCCAGCAGCTAATAACACAACTAATTTTTCTGATTTGCTGGATGCATATTGAACATTTTGAGGCAGTATTTTTAAATTGAATTTCTTTGAATCTATTGCTCTACTTGTTACACTGATTTTTTCCCTACCTCTGGGTGCCAAAAATTTTGATCCTTTCGTGAGGGCTTTCTGTTCCTGGTGATTCTTAACATGGGTCCAGGTGCTGCTGCTGCTGTCAGAAGATCTACTGCTGATGTTTGCATTGCTTTTGCTGTTGATGCTGGAAATACTACTTCCCCGGGTACTAGTGTGGTGGCCCTTTATTATAAAAAAACTTCTTTCTTATAATTTTTAGGCAATAGGTTTGTCTAATAGTTCACTTAACTGAGAAACTAGCTTGACTTTTCCTTGCATGGTGTGGCTTATGTGATCATCATGTTTCATTTCACTGAAGTCTACCAATTGTACATAGTTAAATTTGTCACACAGTTTTTTACCCCAGAATTGTACCATTTCACTTCTTCGTTTACACACGACCACATTGGCAGATCATGTTGCACTGGAACAGTTGTGATGATGACATTTGTATTCAACAATTTTGGCAATATGTTTCGGAAACATCGCAGGGCGGTCTGCTTTCGTTTGTATATGCATGGTTTCTGCCAGCAATAATCACGACGTGATCATCTTTTTTTAGTTGGCTTGTATCTGTTGCAATATTTTTCACCACTACATTTAATTTAGTACCAGACTGTTCTTTCCTGAAAACCGAATGTTTTGAATGCATATTCTCACGTAAGCGTGTGGAGAGGCCTTTTGCATGACTATCGGTGTACATTAGGAGACTTTTGGTGCATTTTTGCATTGGAAAGTTCATTTTCGAATTTTTTTGTGAGTGTTTCCGTTGTTTTCCTGATTTTCTACATTGGTTTTATTATCATTCTCAACGTCTAGTGGTGAAAATTTGTTTTTCAGCGCTATCACTGGGGCTGTGCTTACATGCTGAAATTGTTTGCACGTTTTGCTCGGCACACTCCACATTTTCTGCGTGGAATAACCGGTAACAGTAACGTTTTCTTGTGATAGGTGGTGTTGCCGAGAGAGAGCGTTGTATTTCATATCCAGCTCTTGACACTTAAATTCATTGTATTTTGGACTGATTATCTCCAGATCGTCTGTTAACACACTTATATTTTTTTTCTTTTGAGAGTAGCGTGTCCATTACTTCGTTTTTCACGGTACTCACTAGGCACTGACAGCATGTCCACTCATGATCGACTTTTATATATTTCAGGTCCACTTTTACACATGTTCGAATCCTGCCTTGGGCATGGATGTGTGTGATGTCCTTAGGTTAGTTAGGTTTAAGTAGTTCTAAGTTCTAGGGGACTGATGACTTCAGAAGTTAAGTCCCATAGTGCTCAGAGCCATTTAAACCATTTTACAAATGTTAGGTATAATACCAGGCTGTACTCCAACTGCGATGGAGACCTCTCATGACTGGGTGATGTACACTGCACCAACCAAGGATGGCAATCTGTGGCTCCACCAAACCCACCTCGAGCTACTGTGGTCCCACTACCAATCACTGGCACTAGCCCAAGGACAAAAAGACCTCTAAAGAACATGTTCACTTTGCGTGGATATTGAGAACGATAAACATGTAGTAAAATGTACCACAGTGAAATGTCATAATAAATCACAGAGTATGCACATGTTTATCATGTTCTCAATATCCACAAAACCTCAACAGGTTACAGGCCCAGGTACCCAGATAACCGATCTTTAAAAGCATCAGGAATCGCGGATTAAAAACCCAAGTGTCGTGATTTGAAGTCCAGTGTGTATTGCTGTTCACAAAGAAGAATTGTTCAAGTTGCAAATACGGCGACGAATTATCTAATTACTGGGCAAAGCTGATAGGACGTGAGAACTACGGAGATTGGGCGTTCGCTAACGAAAATGTGCTTATCCTCGAAGGATTAGCGAATGTGTCTCAGTAATAGTTTCATCGGAAGATTCGAAGGCCAAAGCGAAGATAATTCTTACGACTGATCCATCACTATATGTGCACACAAGAGAAGCAAAAACAACAGTGGACTTGTGGAAGAAACTGAAATTAATGTTTGACAACTCTGGTTTTGCGAGAAGAATAAATTAATTGAGAACACTGATATCAACACGTCTAGAAAAATGTGAATCAGTGACGAGCTATGTGAACCAGATAGTAGATAATGGTCAGAAATTATGTGGAACAGGTTTTGTTATTAATGATGAATGGATTGGGTAGTTATTGCTAGCCATGCGGTTCTAGGCACTACAGTCTGGAGCCGAGCAACCGCTTCGGTCGCAGGTTCGAATCCTGCCTCAGGCATGGATGTGTGTGATGTCCTTAGGTTAGTTAGGTTTAATTAGTTCTAAGTTCTAGGCGACTGATGACCTCAGAAGTTGTCACATAGTGCTCAGAGCCATTTGAACCATTTTTTGAAAGTTATTGCTAGCGGGATTGCCAAAAAAAATATTCTCCCATGATAATGACAATTGAACATTCATGATTTTCAGTCACATCGGATACAATCAAAAGTAGGCTTCTTGACATGGAAGAAGGGATCACCATGACTGGTAGTGCTTTTAGGGCCAAAAGTTGAAAAAGTAAACCAAAGTTTTCTCGCCGGAATGGAAATACAGTGGAAAACCAAAACAGGAATGACGTCGTTTGCTATAAATGCTAGAAACCAGGATATTTTAAAAGTAAGTGCCCTAACAGTGACATTGATACAAACAAAACAAAACTTCAGATGTTTTCAGTACAGTGTTTATAAGTGGCTCATTTGATTGAAGTGACTGGTATTTTGATTCACGTGCTCGTGTGCATTTCGGGCAAATGAAGAATGGATGAAAAACAAAGTAAATGATGTTAATATGCATAGACAGAAACCCAAGTTTTTTGCTCTGGAGAAGTTGATTTAACAACAGTAATGAGAAAGAACTCTTTTGATAGTCCTGTAAAAAATACTGTGTGTGTTCCTGAACTAACTACAAATTTGCTCTCTGTGAACAGGTTGATTGAACAAGGAAATTTTGTTGAATTTAATAGTGATCAATGCAATATTTATAAGAAGCATAATGAACTAGTAGCAACTGCAGATCTGATTAATGGTGATACAAGCTAACACTGACAGAAGAAGTGATATTTTGGGATGATTACAGCATCTGATTGGCATAGAAAGTAAGGTCACCTGAATGCAGAGGATATTATTAAAATGAAAAATGGTGCTGTAGAAGGAATGATATGTGAAAATATCAACATTAAACATTAACAAGTAAAACTGTGTAGTATGCAATAAAGACAAAAGAACAAGACAGCCTTTTCCACTTGGAGGCACTAGAGCCTCTAAACCACTTGAAGTAATACATGCAGACCTATGGGAACCAACGAAAGTTATGTCATTAGGTGGTGCAAAGTATTTTCTAATTTTGGAAGATGATTACACATGAATGGGATTTGTGTATTTTCTGAAGACAAAGAATGAGACTTCGGAAAAATTTAAGAAAATAGTGGAGAATCAGCAAGGAAGGAAAATCAAAAGAATAGATTATTGAAAAGAATTCTGTTGTGTGAATTTTGACAGTTTGTTGAAAAAACATGGTATTATACATCAGTTAGCCAACAGCTATGCATCAGAACAAAACGGTTTGGCAGAAAAGTTGACTAGAACTGTTGCAGAAAAGGAAACATGTTTACTATTTGATGGCAAACTTGGTAAAAGATTTTGGGCTGAAGCTGTTAATAGGGCAGTATATTTGTGAAATAGGTCAGCAAGTTCAAGTTTAGGGGATAAAACACCCTATGAACTATGGACTGGCAAGAAACCCAACATTAGTTATCTCAGAATAATTGGAAGCAAGGTCATGGTGCATATTCCCAAAGTCAAGAGAACAAAACAGAATATAAAGGCAAAAGAAATTATCTTAGTGGGATACAGCAGTACTACAAAAGTTTATAGACTCTATGACCTTGAAACAAATGATGTAGTGATAAGCCAAGATGTGACTATAATGGAAAATATTAATGATGCAGAAACTGAAATAAAGGATCATGAAGAAATCACCACTTCAGTGGGGGATGATAAATAAAATGAGAACTCTGATACTATATTAAGAGAGGATTTACATGATGTCTCAAAAGAAGCAGTTACATCAGAGGAAGAAACAGGTCATAAAAATGTGTTATACAAGAAGATGAAGTAAAAAAAATTAGAAGATCACAAAGGCATCTCAAACCAAATAGAAGATTTATGAAAAATGTCTGCTTGTGTCTGTGTATATGCGGATGGATATGTGTGTGTGTGCGAGTGTATACCTGTCCTTTTTTCCCCCTAAGGTAAGTCTTTCCGCTCCCGGGATTGGAATGACTCCTTACCCTCTCCCTTAAAACCCAAATCCTTTTGTCTTTCCCTCTCCTTCCCTCTTTCCTGACGAGGCAACTGTTGGTTGCGAAAGCTAGAATTTTGTGTGTATGTTTGTGTTTGTTTGTGTGTCTATCGACCTGCCAGCGCTTTTGTTTGGTAATTCTCATCATCTTAATTTTTCCCACGTGGAATGTTTCCCTCTATTATATTCAAATAGAAGATTTGATTATTACGAGATTTATTTTTCTGCGGGAACTTCAGATCAATTCGAGGACCCAACAACAGTGCAGGAGGCCCTTAGCAAACCTGATGCAGAAGAATGGAAATGTGCTATAGATGAAGAAATACAAGCTTTAGAAGACAACAATGCTTGGGAAGTGGTAAATCTTCCATAAAATGCAAGTGTTGTGCAGTGTAAGTGGGTGTTCAAGGAAAAAGTTAACAGTGAAGGTGAAGTGCAGCATCATGCTAGACTAGTGGCAAGACGATTCACTCAGAAACCTGGAGTCGATTATGATGAGACCTTTTCTCCTGTGGTAAGGCATTCAACACTTAGACTCCTAATGGCTTTATACGTTGAACTATATTTGAACATTACTCATCTTGATCTTCAGACTGCTTTTTTAAATGGTGTTCTCAAAGAGGATATATTTTCCTACAATAACACAAAGGATTAAATCTTTGTAATTATAAAATAAAAGTTTTTTTTGTGAAAAAGGGCTATGTATGGTTTAAAGCAATCAGCCAGATTGTGGAATCAAAGAGTAAATGATGTCTTAAGGTGTCTAGGTTACAAAAGATCTGATTTAGAACCTTGCTTGTTCACAGATCATAAAGATAAAGGCTTAGTTACTATGATAGCTTTATTTGTTGATGACTTTCATATTTTATCAAATTACTCAAGTGAGACTGAATTTTTGAAAGATAAGTTAAGTTCAGAGTTCCAAGTAAAGGATTTAGGAATGTCTAAAAATTGTTTGGGTATGGAAATCAAAGTTGATAAACCTAATGGAGTGTTAGCTTTAAGTGAAGAGAACTATATTGATCTTTTATTGATAAGGTTCAATATGATAGACTGTAACACTGTAAAGACTCCTATTGGAGCTAAACTTGATTTTCCAAATAAAAAAGAAACTAAAACTGATTATGTACCTTATCAAGCCCTAATAGGTAGCTTAATGTATTTATCAGTACTTACAAGACCTGATATCTCTTTCAGTGTGAACTACTTAAGACAGTTCAATAATTCTTATACAGAAAAACATTCAATATGTGCTAAGCGAATTTTGAAATATCTGAAGAAAACTAAGAATAATGTTCTCAAGTTTAGGAAATGAGATTTAGAATTATGTGGTTATGTAGATGCAAATTGGGCAAATTGCTCTTTAGACAGAAAATCATACACTGGTTTTATTTTGAAGCTATGTGGTTCTGTAGAGCAGAGTGCTAAGAAAATGACTGTTGCTCTTTCTAGCAGAGAGGCTGAGTATATGGCTCTTTCCAAAGCTTGTCGGGAGGCCATTTATTTAAGGCACTTGTTACATGAACTAATAAGCTATATAATAAGTGTGCCACATTGCTTAATTATATTCAGAGTGCCCTGAATTTGTCTGTTGATCCTTCAAATCATAAAAGTTTGAAGCACATTGACATTCAACATCACTGTATATAAGGTAAGCTGTGTCCAGTAAAGTTGTAAAAACTCTTTACTTACAAACAGCAGATATGCCTGCAGATATAATGAGAAAAGGGTGGAGAAAAGAAAAACACTATGATTTTCTGAATTGTATGGATCTAGGCTTTTTTTTTAATTATTTAAATGTTTTGAAGCAGTGGTGTTAAGCTGGTCAAACCCATTTAAATGATATTGATATGTGGTGAACCATGTGTGTATTACCTTTGACTGCTTTTATATCTTTGTTCCTACATGCTGTTCTGTTTAGTTCCAGTTTGTCTATATTAACTGTGTGTATGCTAACATGAAGTAAAGTGTACCAATGTGAAATGTTATAATAAATCACCAAATGTATACATGTTTATCATGTTCTCAATATCCATGGAACCTCAACATAACATCCTATTGACAGCAATC
The DNA here is from genome assembly GCF_023864275.1 of Schistocerca cancellata. Lineage (NCBI taxonomy): Eukaryota > Metazoa > Arthropoda > Insecta > Orthoptera > Acrididae > Schistocerca > Schistocerca cancellata. The sequence goes on along the minus strand of NC_064629.1, from coordinate 203,265,124 downwards.
TGTGACAGCACCAGAGTTCACAGATGACATTCAGGCCAGCAGCGTGACCATAACCAGAGGCAGCACACCAATGACCATAAGAGTCTTCCACAGGGGGAAGCAATTTGGCAGACTATATAGGATTGTTTTCCTATGCCTCCCAGCCAGTGATCTGATTCCCTGACATCATCTCTATGGATCTACACCATCTGATTAAAAGTGCCCAGATGTCTATTGGTGGACATTAATATGGGGTGTGTACACCATTCACCTTTATGATGAGTTTAATCACTGGGGGACACTTTCAGTGAGGTGTCTGAATGTCTGTGGAGGAATGGCAGCCAACTATTCCTCAAGAGCCCAAACCAGAGAAGGTAGTGTTGTTGGACACTGGGATTTGGAGTAAAGCTGACATTCTAACACATTTTAAAGGTGTTCCATTGGGTTCAGTTTGGTACTCTGAGCAAGCCAGTCCTTTTCAGGAATGACATTGTCCACAACCCTTTTGGATGCTGCTTTATAACAGTGTGTGTTGTCATAGTGATACAATCATCAAACTGTTCCTCCACTTTACACTGTACACAATGCTGTAAAATCTGTTCAAATCCTTCCATGTTTACTGTTTTCTTAAATGCAATAGAAGGACCACGCCCTAACCATGACATCACCTCCTCTGTACTTCACTGTTGGCAGGTAACGTTCACCACGCTTTTGCCAAATCTCAAGCCTTCCACCAGACTGCCACAGGGTAAACCATGATTCATAACTCCATTTCACTCATTTTCAGTCACCACTGTCCAGTGGCATCACTCTTTACACTACCCGAAGCAGCACTTAGAGCTGACTACAGAAATGCGTGCCTTACGAGGAGCTGCTTGATCATAGTATCCCATTCTTTTTAACTGTCTATGCACAGTAATTGCTTGCTGGACTGCTGGTAGCACGTTGGAACTCATGAATAATTCCTTTTGTTGATTTCATGTGATTTTTACAATCGCCCTGCGCAACGCTCAGCAGACCCTGCCCATCAGTACATGACTACTTGTTTTAGCTGTGGTTGTTCGTTCATGTTTCCTCTTAACAGTGGCTGACATGGGCTGCTTTAGAGGGGTTAAAATGTTCCTGATGAATCTGTTACTTATGTGGCATCCAATGATTAGTCCATGTTCAAAGTCACGGAGCTCTCATGTCTGACCCATTCTCCTGTTACTGGTTCTCTACTGACAACACAGTACTCAACACCTCCTTTTATTCTGGCAAGTTTGCCTCTCATGACATCTAGTGGTCAATTCCACATTACATAACAGTTCATGGATACTTTTGATCAGCTAGTGTAGACAGCAAGGATTAGAGCGACACTCCAGTACCAGAGATCCATGTGTCCAGCTCCCTACCACGTGGCCGGAGTCACCAATACCTTGGGCGGTTCCAGCCCTATGAGCCTTATATAGGCTGGAGATGTCTGGTGTCTAGTAATACCAATAACCATACTGAGATGCTGTTGGAACAGGGGACAGTTGCCATTGTGAGAGTTGACCATGATGCAGCCACCATTCCTGCAGCCACCTGCACATCATGTGAGCCATACCTCTACCTGACACCAAAATACAAGGTCAACACCAAACAGCAGGTGTCAGTTTGTTGGCATCAATGCTAAATACTTCAGTTACACACCAGCACACTTATCTAATTGTCAACCCACACACACTATGGCTTTCACTTTTAAACCTCTTCAGAACCTAGTTGTTCATGATTGCAGCATGCTCATGTTAGCATGACTAGGGCTTACAGATGTGTTCTTGCTGTAAACTATATCAGTGTTTGCGAATTAATAAACATCAACACCTATACTTCACAAGCCACATTACACAGTGTTGTGAAGGGGACCTGTGGTACTACTGTTTGTCTCACCCTTCACTGTTATATTCTCAAATGGTGCATGGGAAGATTCATTCTTGGTGAACTTCCATATTAACTCTCTCAGATTTTCTTGTTGTAGGTATTTTGTGAGATGTATGTGGGAAGAAGTATTGTGCTGTCCAACTCTTTCTAAAACATGTTCTCTCAGGATTTCAATATGAAAGCTCTGTGTGATACACAACAAATCTCTTATAACACATGCCACTGCAGTTTGTTAAACCTCTCTGTAATGCTCTAATACTGACCAAATCATCCTGTGATAAAACGCAACAGCCTTCATTGGGTCTTCTTCAGCTCTTCTATCAACCCAACCTAGTAAGCGTTCTAGATGTATGATGAACACCCAAGAATTGATCAAACAATTGTTTTGTAAGTCATTTCTTGCATAAATGAAATACATCTCCTTAAGATTCTTTCAGTGAATCTCAATGTGCCACCTGCTTTTTCTACAATTTGTTTTATGTGGTCATTTCACTTTTAGTCACTCCAGATGGTTTCTCTTAGGTATCTTATGGTCATTACTCTTTCCATTGATTTGTCATGAATGATGTAATTGTGCAGTAGTGTATTTCTTTGCTTATTTATGCATAATACAATTCATTTATTTGCATTCATTGTCAACTGCCAGTCCCTACACCAAAAATCAATCCTCTGCAGGTCTTCCTGCAATTCAGTACATTCTTCTGGCATTGCTACTTTCTTATAGACATTATCCAATAGATCATTTATAGCTATTGTAAACAACAACAGTCTCATCACACTTCCTGGGGGTTCTTCTAACATCTATTGATTGTGTTCCAATATGAGTGATTTTTTCACTTAACAGCAGTGTGAAACTGTATCACAGTCCTTCCTCAAGTCAATAAACATGCCATCAGCCTCTGCATAGATGTCTATGGTGTTCTTTATCTCATGGACGAACAGGACTTGCTGGAATCACTAGATCTCTCTTTATGGGATCTTTATTGATTTTTATAAAGGAGATATTGGTTCTCCAAGAAAGTCATAATATGTGAGCATAAAACATGTTCCATAATGCTACAACTGGTTGATGTTAACAATGTAGACTGTAATTATGTGCATCTGCCCAATGACACTTCTTGAAAATGGCAATGACCTCTGCCTTTTTCAATTTGCATACCACTAACAGAAAGTGTTTTGTGTGTATTTCAAATATGTTTATAATGAAAGGAACTTTCACTCTTTTTCTTGAAGAGAGCACAGACACTAAAGGTTAGAGAACATGAAGCAGACAGAGGCCTACCACAGACTCCAAAGTTCAAAAAGAAAAATTAAATGAACAGCTACATCTTTGAAGATCAGGTATCATGTTGGTGTTGTTGATTTTTTTGCTGTTAATGTTGAATGCAGTTCAAAGACATGTTTCATGCAGTTCTCCATACTGGTCTATAAGGGGCATTCAAAAAGAAATGAGCCGAAGGCATAATTACAGAAGCCATGACCTGTATGTTAGAAGTATTGACCCTGGCTGTTGAGACACTTGTCTGCTGTGACACAAGGCAGTGAATGGCTGTCTCATAAAATTCCTGGGGCTGCGATGTTAACCAGTTCTGCACGTGCAGCTGGACATCATCATCTGAGGTGAATCGTTTGCCCCTCAGAGCCTTTTTAAGGGGATGAAAAATGGCATAATCACAGGGAGAGAGGTCCCAAGAGTATGGAGGGTGGCCAAGAACCTCCCATTTGAATTTCTGCAGGAGTGCTGTAACTGTGTTGGCCGTATGAGGCTTTGCATTGTCATGGAGAATGACCTCACCCCTCCAACGACCTACCAAAGCCTCATTGCTTTCATGCTACACCATGTTGCCACTGTTATCTGTGCCAAAGGTGGACATACTGCTATTAGGTAGGTGGCCATAATGTTCTGGCTAATCAGTGTATGTTGGGCTAAAAGTAAATCAACTTGCACAATAAGTCTGCTGCTGCCCATTTTCAGTTGCCTGGCTTTTATATGGTTAGCTGGCTGATGCAGTGAAGATTAGCCAGCTTATCATAATGGGATTTTAAGCTCTGTGCTAATGCTTCTGGTACTTGGCTCCATGGATGTTGAACTCCTTCCCTCCCCCCCCCCCCTCCCTCTCCCCCTATTCCCCCAGAGGAGATGGACCTAGAAGGCCTTTGGAGGGCATAGCATTACTGCAGGGCTGCGCTTGCATAGAGAGAGTGACACCTGTCTCACAATGTTAATACACTGACCAATAGTGTTCCTCACGGCCAGTATAAATGTAGCTGCCCAGCACATAGTCAATGACTGCTGTACTCATGTCTGATACTGTCAGTTACTAACACTGCAGTACTACGGACTATTCAGTAACAACCTCACTTGGCACTTGGTTCTTCCCTCTCTGGTTGTGATTTGGATTATCTCTCTTTGCTCTTGGTCTGTTGACATCACTGTGGCTAAGGTCTCCATGTTTCAACTTTTTGTTGCATAAGTTGCTTTGGGCCTGTCCCAGTCTGTGCCTTGTCTGCTGGCAGTCAGACAGGTTTAGTTTGATTACCACATGTTGTAACCTTTGTTGTGTGTGACTTCATAGACAATGGTAAGAAGAGATGGGCTGTAAAGTGGTGCAGCAACTTTCATCATAGGAAAGCTGGAAAGGAGCACAAATGATTAGTGAACAAGTTAACACAGCAAACAGAAGATTTATTTAACTTGTATTTCTCCAAGTATATGAAGACTCTTTTCAAATAATGCAGCAAGAAACAGAGTCTAACTTTCAGTGTCAACAAGGAAGAGGCTCTCTGTACTAAAGTACAAATGATGGGTGTTGAAGCCGCAACCAGGTGGCATCTGCATACCGTCACATAGAAAAGTGGCTCTGAGTGTGAAAGGCTAAGTGGTGGCTGTCAACTGTCGTATATAGTGGTGCAGAGGGCACTATCAGTCCAAAGCCACTGGAGGAGTGGCTCAGTGATTGTGCACCATTGGGTCTGCAGGATCTCGCATGACTGCTATTGACGTCTGACAGAAACTTCCAATTCACTGCTGACTTTGACCCCCATGGGGTGGTATTGATTGTGATGCCACAGTTTTCTCTTCTGCAGGCAGCCTTCTGCCTTGTGGCTTTACCTGTTTCTCTCCTGAGTTCTGACATGTGCATTGATATCTCCCTACTCACAGATATAGCATTGGCAATGAAGAAAAAGGAAGTTGTGGAGTAGCATGGTTGCAAACTTGGTTTGCCTGCTAAAACAGCAGCAGCAGGTAATGCAACAGCAGCAGGTAATGCAACAGCAGCAGCTTCAGATCAACTTGTTACAAAAGATGTTTCAGCTTCATTTGGACAAATTCTAAGTGCACAAGGTCACTCTACTCTATGTCTCAGCATCCCCTGCAGTCGATACACCCATACACCTTCCAGCATTTCCATCTTTCAGTGATGCCATGGAGGTCTGACTGTCTGACAGAGGTCTGACATTGACTGAAGCAACATTTCACAGTATTTCACATCATGGACAATTCACTGCAGTGATAATTATTTCTGTCATGGGTGTCACCAGACACATCTTTTCTGCTCCATCCTGTTGTACTCTCCTTTCAGGAGATATGTGCTCACTTGACTCATTATTATTCCCAGAGATATTGTTTTGTTGCCTCCAGGCTTCAGTTTCACCAATACTATAACGAGCCTGAACACTCCTGGGTCATGTACTTGCAAGATCTCAGCTGCAAACGCAATTTCACTTGCACCAATAAAGGCTGCAAGGCTTCGCGTATGGACCCTTTGACAGGTTATGTGGTTCAGCTGGCACCTGATCTGGATGTCCACACAGCAGTGTTGAAACTTCATAACCCATTGTTGGAGGACATCTTGCACATTACACACTCATTCGAAACTGAGTAGGCTGGTAAGGAATGACTCATGACGAGGCCACAAGTTGCGACAGTTAATGTGCCGCCATGCATTCCACCCCCACATCACTGCTGTAGGATGATCCCAGGTTGCAGCAACACATTACAACTCATAACCAGACAGCAATACACTCCAGTCAGATACAAAAATTCTTACAAGAACCCTATTCATGTCTCCAACAACACCTGAGGAATTATCTGTCATTATAAAAAGGTTACCCAATAAGTATTCAGCAGGTACTGATGAAATACCAGATATTATAATCAAAGCAAGTGTAACATCTATCATAGAACCACTAACGGATATTTTCAGTTCATCATTCGTGAGTGGTATATTCCCAAAAAATCTGAAAATGGCAAAAGTGACACCGCTGTACAAGAAAGGGGACAAACAGGAAGCTGCAAACTATAGACATGTATCAGTATTGTCAGGCTTTGGTAAAATTCTTGAAAAACTATTTCTTAGAAGGCTGATAGCCTTTCTAAATAAAGAAAACATAGTAAGTGATGCGCAACATGGATTCAGAACTGGCAGATCAACACAGTCAGCTATTTATACCTTCTTAAATGAAATTCTAACTGTAGTAGATAATAAGCAACATGTGTCTGGCATATTTCTTCACCTTAGTAAAGCCTTCGATGTAACTGATCATAATACTCTGTTGCAGAAGCTAGGTAATTATGGAATATGGGGCTTGCCAAACAAGTGGATACATTCCTACCTTCATAACCGTCAACAGATCACTCAAATAAAATACAAAGACATAAAAACACAAAAAATTTGTAATTTTTACAGTAATGCACAAAACATTACATATGGAGTTCCTCAAGGGTCAGTCCTTGGGCCAATTCTTCTCATTCTTTATGTTAATGATTTGTCAGAAAAAATAACTAAAGGGACAACAGTACTTTTTGCAGATAACACAAATATCCTAATCAAATCACGTGCTGAGGAAAGCCTACAAAAAATAGCTACAGTTATAATACAAAATTTGACACAATGGTTCAGAACAAACAAGCTAATAATAAATAATGAAAAAACAGTGACAGTCAATTTCCACAATTCACAGAAACTACATCCTGCAAAACCAATTTTTAAAATTGATGGAAAAGCTGTCTCATTTGTGAGCGAAACAAAATTTTTAGGTATACATATACAGCAAAACCTAAAATGGGAGACACATCTTAACCATGTAAATAAAAAGCTAAACACACTTACGTACGCAGTAAGAATCCTCGCACAAAATACAAGCTGTGCATCTGTGATCACAATGTACCATGGCAGTATTCAGTCACTGTTGATGTATGGCATTATCTTTTGGGGGAACTCCGTAGGTACAAACAAAACATTTAGGCTACAGAAAAAGATTGTTAGAATGATAAACCATGCTAAGTACAGAGACTCATGTAGACCAATATTTAAAAATCTCAGTATACTGCCTCTTCCTTGCTTATATATGTATGAAATATTAAATTTCACAAAAGAAAGTATTTTAAAAGATGGAAATATCTTCAAGTATAACTGTGATTACCACCCTCATGATACTAGGCAGAAACATTACTTGCATATCAATACAGTAAGTACAAACATTTGTAAGAGAGGAGTGTATCATACTGGCATAATGCTGTACAATCACATGCCATCCTATTTGAAATATATGCAAAATTTACAAAAGTTTAAAGTGAAACTGAAAGAGTACTTGCTTGACCACTGCTTCTATTCTGTTTCCGAGTTTTTAGAGTACCAGAAAAGTGTAGTGTAATTGCTCAAATATTCTTAATAAGTCTATCATTTTATTTTATTATATTAAATTTGTCATCAATATTCAACATGTATTGAATAATTTTTAATTATTTATCCTTTCAGAATAACAATGTGTATGATGATGTATATGCTGTACCAACCTGACTTGTCCTACATCGTTTGTGCAAAATATGTACCTAAACATGATTTACAGGTCCAATAAAGAAATACAAATACAAATACAAATTGTGATTCGTCATTGTCAGATGTCTCTATGACATCTCAGCCTCTGGTTGCCCCTTGTCAACAGTCGGGGAACCACTTCCATCATGCTCACAGTGTTCTGCCATTCACTCCCAAGCAGACTGACTGGATTGCCATGGGTCCTGCACATGCTGTGGCACAGAGGAGAATCTCTGCTCAGTGTGTTTGGCCTTGCAACCCACTCCTATCCTGTCTCACAAGTGCATCAAGACACCCCCATGTACTGCAGTTGGTAATACCTCTGGACAACCCCTTCATGCAGAAATTGTTTCTCACACTTCTCATTTCTCACAATAACATCCATTTCCAGTTAGACATAGGAGCCAGAGTTTCTCTGATAAATCAGGTGACATATGCACAGCTGGGCTTTCCTGAGTTGTCTCTGTGGACAGGTCTCAACCACTGTGGTGTACAAAAGCATTACATGAGTCATTACTTCAGTTTTCATCAATCTCCCATCTGCTACCAACATTTTTGGCCTTGATGCCTGTACATTGTTTGGGTTTTCCATTTCTGATGAAGTCAAGGTTATATGGACCACAGTTCCTTTCCAGAAACTGGAAAATCTCCGCACTGCTTTTGCATCTGTATTTCAGCCTGATTGGGGATGTGCCTCAGACATTCAGGTGCACACCATGCCTTGTTGTTGCTGCACCAGACCAATTCTGGTTACCTTGTGTGCTGCTGTGAAGCAAGAGCCAGATCGTCTCCAGGTTGCTGTGGTTACCGAGCTGGTGAAATCTACCACATGGGCCACTTCACTAGTCATCATCAGAAAGCCCAATGGTTCTCTTCAGTTGTGTGTAGATTTCAAAGCTACAGTCAGTGCTCAGCCACATGTGGAAACTTATCTTATCCACAGATAGGAAGACACACTCACTAAACTTGTTCCAAGATTGACCTTGCCAGTGCTTACTTAGCTGAAGAATCAAAGAACATTGTTGTCCTTAAATATGCCTTTGAATTATATAAGCGCAAGTGGCTCTTATTTGGCATTGCCTCAGGCCCTGCAGTTTTCCAATGGTTCCTGGGACAGCTGATGCACCTTGATGATGATGATGTTTGGTTTGTGGGGCACTCAACTGCGTGGTTATCAGCGCCCGTACAATTACCCAATCTTTGCTCAGTCCAATTTCGCCACTTTCCGGGATGATGATGAAATGATGAGGACAACACAAACACCCAGTCATCTCGAGGCAGGTGAAAATCCCTGACCCCGCCGGGAATCGAACCTGGGACCCCGTGCTCGGGAAGCGAGAATGCTACCGCGAGACCGCGAGCGGCGGACAACTGATGCACCTTGTGTTAATTACTTGGATCATATCATTGGTATGGTACCCTACTGGCAGGAGCATTTGCAGAATCTCTGCACCCTTTTATGACCCTGCGAGATGGGGGCCTGAGCTGCTGCTTGGAGAAGGGCAGGTTTTTTTTTAGCTAGGAGTGGAGCATTTGGGGCACTGGCTCACCAAACAGGGAATCAGGCCCACTGATCAGAATGTCATCACAATACACTTCTTATACTGCCCGACAGACTTACCTGAATTGCAGGTGTTTTTGGGCAGAATCAACAATTATTCAAAGTTCTTATCTTGTGTGGTCCACTTCGTGCAATGCTTCAATCAGTTACATAAATTCACGTCACCCTCCAGCCTCCCAGAGTGGGCAGCCCTCTAGGCCTTCAGTGCTGGGCATTGTTTCTGAGTACATGCAGTTACACCAAACAGCAAAATCCCATCCCAATGCAGACATTTTGTCACACCTATCCACTGGCCCCAAACCTAATTTTCACCAACAGGAGATCATCTGCTTCCACATTGATATTGAGTGGTAGCATACATTGGACAGTTTCCCCATTACAGCTGCTTGCGTTGCTGCTACTACACGCCAGGACCCTGCCTTGTGGCAGGTCTTCAAGTATATGATTCATGGCTGACCTGCTTACCTCACCTGCTGCTTGGGAAACAAGTTCTGCTCCTGGAAACATATTTTGTTCAGGCTCTCAGTTGTTTATGATGCCATTCTTTTGGAAACTGAGACAGGCATATTTTGGGTGGTCCTCTCAGCAGAATTCTGCCAACAGGTGTTGAGCTTGGTGCATTGAGGATATTGGGGGATGTCAAATGTAAAGATACAATATTTCCAACATGTGTACTGGCAGGAGTCAACACTGACATTGAAGGAATGGTCCGTGGATGCAGGGTGTGAGCCAGGTACCAGGCAGCTCCCGCACACTCTTTCACTCCCTGGCCTACTTCCCACCTCCCATAGGACTGCATCCATCTCAGTTTTGTGGACCAGTTTTTGGAATCATTGTGGTTGCTCATTGTGGATGCCTACTTTATGTACCCATATGTAGTACACATGACATCCACCATGTCCAAAGCCACCCTCACTGTCTTGGCCCTTGTTTTTTGCCATCAGAGGATTGTCTTGCACATTGATCTCTGAAGTGGGCTGCAATTCACAGTGTCCTCCTTCATAGGATTCTGCGAGTCCAATGTCATAAAACATATTTGCACCCCTCCCATTTCAGTCTTCCTCCAATGGTGAAGTGGAGCTTCTTGTTTGGACTTCTTTAGAAGCAAATGAAAAAAGTTGTCAAATCATCTGCCACTACATTAGCCCTCACACTGTCCTTGAGCACTTATCGAATCCATGCTAATTAAGAATCATAGCCCTGCAGAGGTACTTCATGGGCAGCAAATGTAAATCTTGCTTCATCTTCTGATGGCTGGTCCCTTCAGAGCCCCGTTCCCGTCACTCCCAGTGTTGTGCCTGTTGCGGCTGTGTGGGTCCATTTCTACAGGAGTAGGTGAGGCTCTGGTGCTGGCAATGGTAGTGGATGTTGTACCATGGCCAGCAGCCCTGGTGGCTGCCCACAGCTCCCCACTGTTGCACAGGTGACCCCGTCCACAACCTCACAGATCGGTGGAATACCCTGACATCCCCATCACCAGCGACGTCCTGATGGACACTGCTAAATACCTTCCCTTCTCATAGCCAGTAGTCAAAGGGACCGGATATTCACTCATGCCTCTATTCCATGGACCTAGATGGCCATTAGAGAACTAGCTCTGCCACAGCAATATGCTTGAGTAATTAGAGTGCCACCTATCTTTTAATGTTAATACACCAGCTAATAGTGTTCCTCGCAGTTGGTATAAATACAGCTGCCCAGTGAACAGTCACTTGATTCTTTACTTGTGTGTGATATTGTCATTTACTATAATTGCTGTACTGCAGACTATTCAATAAACACCTCACTAGGCATTTGCTTCTTCCCTCTGGTCATGATTTAGATTGTCTCTCTCTCTCTTTGCTCTTGACATGTTGGCATCATTGTGGTGAAGGTTTCCGCTTTGCAACTCATTGTCACATAGGTTGTTTAGGGCTTTTTCTAGTCTCTGTCTTGCCTGCCATCAGTCAGTTATGTTTAGTTCTCTTCCACAGGAGGACCTTTTGCTTTGTGGCTCCACTCATTTCTCTCCTGGGTTCTGACATGTGTGCTGATATCTGGCTACTCACGGACATAGCAGTGCTTGCAGAAAATGATAATGGATGAAAGAGGGTCTGCTTTCTTGCAGAAACACAATTTTGTTTTTGTTATTTCAATCCCCAAACACATTTCACCATAGTTGTGGCACCTTCAGTGGGTTTTTTCTTTTATTGTTACTGAAATAAATACACACAAATTTTATGTAGATAAGGAATATGATGACATCAGATTTTGTTGTTGTTCAGATTATGTATGTATTTTACCTTTTTCACACTATGTGTGCCCTGTGGCTGCCAACAGAAGTCTGCCTCAGGTCTAAATTAATACACTATAACTTTTAAACTATATAATCCAGTAAAAAGTGGCAAAGGAGTGGTAAGTGCTGAAAAGGAGCATAAACTAGTAAAATAGTGGCTGAGTGTTGGTAAGTGTCAAAAGGGGCAAATGCTCATTTTTCTGGAATATATAGTTTAAAGAAATAGTGTAAAGTTTGGTGACAAAGGACAGAGAGGAAGCAAAGGAGGTAGCAGTATTATACATTATCCATATTTATGTATCCCAGTATGCAAATGAAATTATCCAGGAGGAAAACAGATGACTGGAACACTGATCATATCATTACTTCCACTTTAGTTTCTAGGTTTGACAGTATCACATTATTACTCAGTTTGAAATGTAACATACATCAGGACACTACACTGTTTTCTATTATTCTAAAAAGTATATTGTATGTTTGGTTTTTCTAGTAATCTCCATGTTGAAAACCATCTAACAAGGGAACAATCCCAAGTGTCGATAAACAGTCTTGAAACTTGCTGAGTGCATAGAGGGGGCAAAATAGTGCAATCCATATTTTTTTATTTTTGCCCATTTTGACTTTTAAGTGGTAAAAAACACTAAAAAAGGTAATTTGGCGTTTTGCGTTTAGAGTGAATATCTTTGAGATGGTCATATATAAAAATATTTTTCATACAAAAGTTGATATGTGATTAATGTTCTTGAAAGCTACACTCAACTTCTGTAATAATTTGAAATTTTGCAAAATACCCCACCATCATTAATTAATTTTTAAAAATGAAAACTTTTGTTACAACACACACTAAAGAAGCTTTCAAGCCACATACATCCTTGTGCAATAAAGCTGGTTTCTGAAATACCATTTTTGGAGACTATAAAAAGCAATCATAAGGTCTCACTTCAGATTCATGAATCCACCAATTTTGGCAGTCACACACAACTTCCTTCCTACATAAAGTATGTTGATGTTGATGTAATTGCAAGTAATTTTGTTCACAAAGAACACCCAAAAGAGCAACTGGTGAAGAAATATTTTGAGTGACTAGTGAATACTTTCTCTGTAATGAATTAACATGAGAGGGCCATGTTAGTGTTGTAGATGGAGTCACTTCTATGACTGGCTGCGTGGAAGGATTTATGGGTAAGTATGTGAAGTAAATTCCAACTTATGAACTGACCATTCTCTCATTCACTGTGAAGTCGTTGTTGCTAAGTCTTTGCCATCTCCTCTGAAAATTATGATGGATAGTGTAGTAAAAGCCAAGAGCTTCATCAAGTTGTGGCTGCTAAATATGTGGCTCTTTAATGTTTTGTGTCAAGAAATGGGATCACAGCACACTACACATCTGCTACATACAGAAGTACAGTGGTTACCTCAAGGTAAAGTGTGAATGCAAATGTTTGAACTTAAAGATGAAGTACTTGCATTTTGGACAAATGAGGGCAGGAGTATGCGGACTTATTTGCAGGTGATGAATGGTTACCTAAGTTGGTGTATCTTTCCGATATTTTTATACTCTTGAATGAACTAAACAGAAAAATGCATGATATAAATGAAAATATTCTGACTATTAATATTCAAGGATTTATTAATAAGTTAAACTTGGGGATACACACAACTGAAAATGGATCATGTGAGATGTTCCCAACTGTACATCCCTTACTAGCGATAAAATGTGCTGATGGACTTAATTAAAGAACATTTAGTACTGTTACAGTGGAATGTTAAAAAGTGTTTTGGAGAGAGCATTGAAGATTTTGACTGGGTTTGTGATGCATTCATGGATCAAAGAACCTGCTGGATAATTTGGGTTTAGACTTACTAGAGGAACAGGGAGATTTGAAAGCAGCCAGAACATCAAAGTCAAAATTTTTTGAAGTGCCTTTGAATACATTTTAGTTGTCAATAAACATCCCTGAGATGGCAGTTACTGTGTTATTACCATTTCCAACTATGTATTTGTGTGAATTGAAATTTAAGACATTGAATGAAATTAAAACATCAAAGAGAGTGAGACTCAAATACATCAATTGAGAAATGAGGCTTGCTTTGTAAACGATTCCACCATGAATCAGCTGTGTGTGTGCAGCTAAGCACGCTCAAGTATCACACTCAAGTTATGAATAGAGTTATTTATTTTAAAATTCATATTAGAAATGTCTGTTTTCTACAGTGAATTAAAGTTAATAAGTGCATGAATCTGTTCCTATTTTATAATAATATGTCTGTTTTCTACAGCGAATTAAAGTTAATAAGTTGTTAATAAGTGCATGAATCTGTTACTATTTTATAGTAGTAATAATAATAATAATAATAATAATAATAATAGATTACATAATTATGTAATAATTCATAATTATATTAAGATTCACATGATTTTGAGAAGATGGACATTTTCATGTGCTGTGGTGAGTTTAGGCCCATCTGGATGTACCTTATGTAACAAAAGGTTGCAGAATATTATTTTACACAGCACATGATCAGATATGATGGCATTAATCTGTGAGAAACCAAAGAGGCAAATTCAAACAGAGAGCTTTTTAATACTATGTAAACTCTTATATTATTAGATTTATCACTGAATAAGACTGTAATGATTTATTTTAAGTAAAGAAAATAACTAATAGATTTTTGTACTATTGTGCACCATATGAGGATTTTTTTAATGTAATAAAACAAGGTGGAGGACCATGAATGAGAAATTTTCTTTGTGGGGGCAGTAGTGTGCTGGCAGACACTAGAATGAGTCCGTGTGAGAGAGGTAGTCAGACAATTGCCTGGGGTGAAACCTCTCCTCTTTGTCTGGGCAGGGTATGAGCCAACAGTGCCAGCCAGTGGGAGGTCACTGCTGTGGTGTCTTAAAGGAGGGATGCAGCACCTGATCCCCATTGACACTGCCATTGCAGAAGCTGTTGTGGAGACTCCACCCAGAATTGTGGATTACTTCAGCTCGTAACATCTAGGCTATAAGGATTAGATGGGTATTAGTCTTGGAAATACTCACTGTATCACAAGTTTAATTGCCTCAATTACTTTTTGCTTAGTTAACTCTATTACTGCTGTAATTTCTTGTTGGAACTCAGAGAGTTAATTACTATAGTTTATTAATATCTCAGTAGAAAAATTAGTAAGAAACTTTTATTTTTCATCTCATTCATATACCTGTTAGACTCAAGTTATTCCATGAAGTTGAGAGCCACAATTCACTGCTGTTGATTAAAGCATTGGGTTCAGAGTTCCCATTAATATGAAGTAGTGAAAGAACTAATTAATATCCAACTTTGTGTCATGCCCATGCCATGCGTCGCTGATCCAAGCATGATGTGCAGGAACCTAAAGTGGTAGGAGAGTGAAGATTGCCAGCCTACAGCTGGCTACTAGAAACTGTTGCAGCAGTAAATTTTATGACCTACTTAGAGGCTGGTATTTCGAAGAGGTATGAACACTTGACAGAAAATGGGATGAGAATGTTCCTTGTACCAATAACTTCATCTTTGCAGCAGTGGGATCATAATAGTATTGAGGCTTATACAACACTATAATAAATGAGTTCCAATAGACAAAAAATTATTGCAACCTGAACAAAAAGATAATTTTGTCACAACTAGTGGGTGGCTTAGGCCAGGAAGATTACAGGAGCGAAGGATATGTTGTAATGATAACTCCCATCTGTGCACCTCAGAAAAGCTGGTGGTGGTGGCGAGGATCCAGATGGCATGGGTTGTGAAGCAGCCATTGAAATCTTGCAGGTTCTGCTGTGCTGCATATTGTGCCACTGGGTTGTCCACCTTGTTTTTTGCAACAGTTTGGCTGTGGCCATTCACTCTTGTTGACTGTTGGTTGGTTGTCATACCAATGTAAAAACTGTGCAATGGTTGTAGTAGAGCTGGTATATAATATGACTGCTTTCACAGGTGGCCCAGCCTCTGATGGGATAGGATAAGCCTATACCATTTGTTTGTGTGCATATTGATGACACAGTGCTTCTGCCTTTTGATGAGTCATCTCATTTATTCCTAAATAATTAGTGAAGGTTAAAAATATGAATGAATTAAACTCTAACAAAAAGATGAATATTTAAATCAGCAGTTCCCAACACACGGTATGGCAATGGGCTGTGAGCGCTGGTCGAGAGGCCAAGACGAGAAAAAATTACCGGGAGCTTCAGGGGTTTCACTCATTATTTGTCAAGGTCAGTGAGTACAGAATGAAATAAGAGTTGAAATGCTTGCCAGTATTTTTTTTTAATATTGTGTGCTACCAGGTGGCTGGAAGTCTACACCCCCACAGACTGTGTTACAGGGCTGGTGCACAGCCTAAGCTGGCTGCTCAGGGCATAAACGAATAACGTGACACAATCTGATCATAATTTGTCAAGTTAGTAGTTTCTTGAACACAAGTGTTCACAAGAATGACTCGCTTGAATTTTGCTCATTTAATATCCTGACACAGGAAGAAAGAAGGATGGCCTGTGTTTTATGTCCTGCCCACAGGTAAGATTATGAGGCATGGAGCTTTCCTTGGGTTTCATACTAATGATGGTGAAGGAAGCAACCATTCTGGTATTTGTTTGGAGTGATGTGACTGATCACACTAAACTGATATCTGGATGGTCGCCCCGAGAACTGAACAGATGTCTCTCGAATGAGAGTTTACGGTGTTAGCCAGTGCACCACCTTGCTCAGAGTCCGTGGAGATATTTCTGAATTACTATTCACTGAGACACTTGATGGGCTTTTCGACAAAACCTATATGGACATTTCAGCTGTACTGTTTCTGAAAAATAAATAGAGGAATGGACTGTATGTGATTTGATGATAAAATTAACCAGATTTAATCCATATGTTGATTCTCTCATGGGTCGAAAAACAATGTCAGTAATACCATTGCGTTCTTTTCAACATTGACAATTCAGTTTTGAGTTTTTGTCTAATTGTGACAGCTACATGAATATACTAAAAATCTTTTATTTAAAACAAAATTAAATATTTTTCAATCCTTATTCAACAGTATGTTTTACTAATTAGGGCTACTGACACACACACACACATACACACATATTGTGTGTGTATTTTTACTTGTATATCTAGTTGCTGGCAGACATTTTTCCACAAAGGCATTGGCCATTTTGTCTCACAATGGGATATATGTATTAAAAGTTATGGTGACTATTTTTGAAATAATAGACTGTTTAGTTACTTTTTCCCATCTGTCTTGTTTTCATTTGATTGCTGCTTACATCTCCTATGACATCAATGAATGAAAATATGCAAAATGTTAACTTACTGACTTACATAGTTGTGGATTATTGTTATGGCAAATGTAGCCAAAGCTCAACATTTTAGCAGGTCCACTATATGGTTTTCCTGCATATTTTTTCATCAGTATGCAAACTAAGAATTTAGAGCCTTCTACTCTGTTTTTTTGGTATACTAGCTTAATCTCTGGGAAGGGGGGGGGGGGGGGGCGGCAGAAGCTGAACTTATATCCACTCCACCCAGGATGAAGACAGATTTAAGAACGTGTGCGGTGATGAGATAGAACACATCATATTTACAGTCAAGTATGTGATCTCTTCAAGAAACTCAATAGCGTCACCAGTGAATTTAATCCTCATACATTATTGGGTGGTAGATGATGAGAATGTCAAACCTATCAGAGACAAAGAATATGCTATTGTGAGGTGGAAACAGTACTGTGAAAAAGTTATTTTCAGGAATTAACAACAGAGTAGACAGCCATACACTTGAACAACTTATATCAGAACATACAATCTTACGGAGCGAAATACAGAACACAATTCACCATCTAAAGAACTATAAATCCCCTGGTCTAGACAGTGTATCTGATGAGATGATCAAAGAAATGGGGCAGGGAGCTGTTGATGTGCTGCAGTCATAGTGTACAAGATTATGGGAAACTGGGGAGTTGCCAAGAGACTGGTCGAAGTCTCTCTTCATCCCCCTACACAAAAAAGGTCTATCAGGAAATGCTGCAACTATTGCTCTCATATTCCACGCAATCAAAATTTTGCTCTCCATCTTGAACCAGCATTTAAAGCCATATATTTAGCCTCACATATAATCAGAACAAGCTGTTTCTTTTCTTTTTTTTTTTTTTAAGGAAAAGTAACTTGTTAACAGATTCTCAACATATGAGAAGTACTCTAGAAATTGTGAGAATTCAGTGTTCCTGTTTTCACCTCTTTTCTTATTTTCAACATATGAGAAATACTGTAGAAATTGTGAGAATTCAGTGTTCCTGTTTTCACCTGTTTTCTTGACTATAGGAAAGCCTTTGACTGTGTTGTCTGGGAAAAGTTGTGGCAGCTGCTTGATCAGAAGTCTATACAATAATCACCTCGCAGCTGTGAAGACCAGTGCTAGTATGTCAGACTTCTTCAGTGTATCAAAAGATTTCAGACAGTGTTGTGTTCTGTCTCCACAACCGTACAACATCTACGCTGAACATGTTATTAGGAATGATCTTGAACTAAAGGCATCTCAATTTGTGATAGAGTTATTAACAACCTTTAGTTTACTGATGACACCATGCTTTTAGCCAGCAGCAAAGTTGAACTTGCCTATGGATTAGACCTCATCTCAGCAAGTCCAAATTCATGATAACTGATAGAGGAGCACAGGTTTAAGTCGGAGCTCGATTAAAGGAACAGGGAGTCATGCATTCCTTCATCTATCTGCAATGCAGGAAGCTCTGAAGATGAGGTACAAAGGCAGATCATGCTAAGGTGATTGACTATGAAGCAGTTCTCCAATATCTGGCAGAAAAGAGTGATAAGAAACGCCACACAGATCCAGTTTGTTGAAACACTCATGTTTTCCATTTTTTTTTTTTATGGTTGTGAAACATAGACCCTTAATGCCACAGACAAGCAGCATACTGATGCATTTGAGCATTAGTACTGGTGCCAGATGATGTGCATAAAATGGATGGAAAGAACAACAAATGTGTCTATTATTAAGCAGCTCATTATCTCCAGGTGCCTTTCTTCTCATGTCGACCAAAAAACTCCACTGTTCTTTGCCCATATTGTGAGAAAAAATGGAAAAAATATAGAAAAAAAGATCATGAAAGGGAAGATTGAGGGTAAGAGATGGAAGGGAAGAGCGGCAAGCAGGTGGACAGATCAAATTACAATCTCTGGTCTACCCCTTCAGAGGGTTCTATGGGAAGCTGTTAAATGCCCAGGATGGAGACCACTTGATTCATGGGATCACAACACTCGGCAATGGTCATGACAATTTGTGGGTTAATAGAGGGTGGGATATTTTTGATAGTACCAAATTGGTTGACCACGGTATCATTGCACCTGGGAGTGAGGGTGCTTTGGTCAGCTTATCATGAGTCAGTGTATAATCGCAGTTGACAGTATATATATAACTGACTGGAAAGCATTAACAATGTGATGCATTTGTCCTTAGTCACCTATACTTGTTGTCCGCCCCCGGTAGCTGCGTGGTCAGGGCGACAGAATGTCAATCCTAAGGGCCCGGGTTTGATTCCTGGCTGGGTCGGAGCTTTTCTCCACTCAGGGACTGGGTGTTGTGTTGTCCTAATCATCATCATTTCATCCCCATCAATGCGCAAGTCACCGAAGTGACGTCATATCAAAAGACTTGCACCCGGCGAATGGTCTACCCGATGGGAGGCCCTAGTCACACGACATTTATTTACTTATACTTGTTTACAGTAATGTCACTGTGTGTTTTCGATAATGGCCAAGTGCAATAATATTGTGCTGGCTGATTCAAATAAAATCGTACCTCAGTAACATAAAGCAGAACAGTAGCGAGCCAATGATCACACTCCGTGGGACTCTCGCTGTAATCCCTCTCTGTGCAGATCATGTGTTGTCACTCTTTGTATTACTCAAACAGTCAAGAGTAATGTTCTGAATTCTGTTTGTTAAATGAAAACTAAATCAGGCATCTACTAAGTTACATATTCCCCAAAAAGTTAGCTACACTATAGTCACGTATTTGTCCGAGAGAATCAACAACTGTATTGATGTAAAAACAATTCTCATTTATTCTTCAGTCTTGGTTGCATATTTTTAACTACACGACATGGTTTGATCATTCTGGATGATCTTCAGATCTAAGCAGTTGCATCAGCAACCTGTCTGGTCTGTTCAGTACTCAGCTATGAAGTTTTGAAGAGACAAGATGTGTTGCTGATGCAGCTACTTAACTCTGAAGATGATCCAGAGTAACTGGAACATGTAATGTAATTAAAAATGTGTAAATGAGACTGCAAGCTCCCAAATGGATTTTATTATGTGTAAGTATAAATAAGTTTCAGCAGTGGACCCCGCTGAAACCTGACCTATGATGGGCAAAACAAACCCCCCCACCCCATTCAATACAAAATTAGTACAGTAAATCTTCGTTAACACGAATCTGAAGGGACCGAAAAATCACGAGTTCATGTTAAAAAAATTTGTGTTAAGTGAAAAACACAGATTTTAATAAGTATACATGTACAGCAGTACACTAATGTGTAGTGATGATGATGTTTGGTTTGTGGGGCGCTCAACAGCGTGGTTATCAGCGCCCGTACAATTACCCAATCTTTGCTCAGTCCAATTGCACCACTTTCCTGGATGATGATGAAATGATGAGGACAACACAAACACCCAGTCATCTCGAGGCAGGTGAAAATCCCTGACCCCGCCGGGAATCGAACCCGGGACCCCATGCTCGGGAAGCGAGAACGCTACCGCGAGACCACGAGCGGCGGACAGTACACTAATGTGTAATATACTACACTATCAATCACGTTATTGTAGACTGATAACACTATAAAGTGATTCTAAAATTACAAGTACTCACAAATTACATACATTACTTTCTTGGAAAAAATTCGGTCATGTTTCGCTTACATTCATGGGAACGATAATATTTTGTAATTTCACAACCAGTTGTAATGATAGTGTCCGTAAACCCAGCAGTGACTTTGGATGTTGAAGTGAACCGTTCTAAACAGTCCAAGGCTGTAAACTTCTCCTGACAGGTAGGTGGAATGGTATCTGTATTATCTTTCGCTTCACTTTCTTCTGATGGCCCTTCTTGCACCTCGTTCACAGATTTTGGCACATCCAATTCCACAGAAGCACATACGGCAACATCGTTGTGTACACCAGTAAATTCTTCGAAACTAATCCCAGGGTTCGCAACATCCTGCATAACTGTCCATTCATCAGGTGAAGTGGCATCTTCTTACTCGTGGACATCTTCAGTGTTGCTATGTCTCCAAGCTCTGTTAAAGCACTTCCCTATATGATGTGGTGATACGGAGTTCCAGGCTGCTGCAATGGCTTTTATTGTGTCAAGCAGATTCCAATTTGGGGTTGCACTATTCCTTTCAGCAGCACAAATTGCAGCTCTTACACGTTGCTTACGATAAGCTCTCTTTATGAGAAAGATTATGCCTTGGTCCAAAGGCTGAAGGCGGCTTGAGGCGTTGGGTGGAAAAAAACTGAACCTTCATGTTGGATAGGTTCAGCTCATGAACATTATGGGCAGTACATCTGTCCAATGTAAGAAGAACACGTCTATTTTGAGCAACCATTCGACTGTTGAAACGAAGAAGCCACTTGGGAAATGACATGCCATCGATCCAAGCTTTCTTGTGGTGAGAGTAGATGCAAGGTAAAGTGCCCATACCTATGTTTTTAAAACAACCTGCTTTCTCAGATTTACTGATAACCCAGGGACGAAACTTCTCACTGCCGTCAGCATTACAGCACAGTACAACAGTCACACATTGTTTGCTTTGTGCTCCACTGTGACACTTATCACCTTTTATCCCCAGGGTGTGATTTGGAAAAATATTGTAGAAAATCCAGTTTCATCCATGTTAAACACATCACACGAGAGATACTTTTCCCTCACTCGGTTGAATTCATGCAACCAGCTGTTCGCACTTTCTTCATCAACTTTATTTGCTTCACCACAAATTTGTACAGATGAAATTGAATGTCTCTTTTGCAACCGATACAACCAACCAGCAGAACAACGGAAGTGTTCGATATCCATATCTTTAGCAATATCATTTGCTTTTGACTGAATCTCAGGGCCAGTTAAAGGTATGTTAGATGCACGCATATGATTGAACAATCTAGCAGTAACGTCTCGATGTCTTCATACTTGGCGGTACAAAGTTGTTTAGATTTGTTTCCAGAACCTGATGCCGCAGCATTAATAATTTTTTCTCGATTCTTAATAATCGTAAATAAAGTAGATTTAGGTATTCCAAACTACTCTGCAATTGCTGTTTTCTTGGTAACATGGTCCACTTCATCCAGAATCTTAAGCTTTAACTGTACATTTAGAGCTATCTGTGCTACGGAACCGGTTGTAACTGTAGTTTTTATTCAGTATTCCAACTCGATGTGGTTACGACTAACAGAACACCTGTCAAATCTGGCACTGAGTATGTTCCTAAATGCTGCTGCACACATTATTGAATTTCTTACAACGTACAGCATTCGCTGATTGTTGAGGTGATAATCACAGCTACTGATCTACAATACATTAAAAACGAGTCAACAATAAATATAGTTAGCTTTGTGGCTACATTTCTTACATTCATTTTGGAAAAAAAATTACGCTTTAGAATACTCTAAGGTCGGAAGTTTGTATTACAGTGAAATTTAATTACACTAGGAACTGAAACAGAGTTCGTAATTCACCTTAACCGAAATTCGTGTTAACGGATAAAACATACCGTAAGAACTAATGTATTCCTGGTGGGACCAATATTTGTTTCGCATTAACTGAGAGTTTGCACTAACGAGGTTATACTGTAGTAATAGTAGTAGTAGTAACACTGTGTGGTGGTTAGTGTCATCTGTGAAGCATACTTCTTACAGAGGTCTAACAGTGGCATACTTTAATCTGTCTGGGAAAGCACCCTGAATTAATAATGCATTACATGACTAATCAAGGACATTGCATATTATACAGCCAAAATGTTTTAGTGTCTTATTGGAGATTTAATTTTCAGTCATGATTATCTTCCTTATTTCCATGTGGCTGTCAGATTAATTTCAGTTTTCCTAAATGTCCTGTTTATTGGTTATTAGGTGTACTGTTTTGCTTCCTCTTCAGAACTATTTGTACCAATTTTTAAAAACATATGACAGACATGAACTGTGTTTTACTGTGCTCTCATCGTCTTTAACATAAATAATCTCATTTTCCATGGCTTCTTTTCTACTCTTTCTTTTAACAATATTTCATGTCAATTTGACTCTATTGCCTGATCTGTTAGTTTCAGACAAACTATGTGTACTCCTGGATCTTTTACAACGTTACAGTGTTGTTCATAATATGAATTTATTTCTGGAATATTACTTGTTCTGGCTATTTTGTACATCTCCTTTCTTTGTGAAGAAAGCTGATACCTGTAGGAACCCTAAGTTTCTTTATGTATTGCTTTTAATTGTCTTCCTATGAAAACTACTTTCAAAAATAAATACAACCTCATTAAAGACATATTGAATCTAAATCACATCACCTTTTAAGCTTTATTTAAAATCTTCAGCTGTTTTGTTATTAATCAGCTTCAGTTTTCTTTAAGTGTTCCTGAACCACACAAAGAGCAAAGCTGTGTAACGTGAGTACTTGTGCATCATGATGTGACTATTAGCTTACCATGGGATAGGCATGTGTTTTTTCAGTTTCCACTTGTTGTGTGAATATATTACCAGGAAGTGTACTACTACCTTGTGCAACTTGGGCAGAGAAATTCATTACTCATAGTAAAGTGTAAGTGGCAAACAGCTCCTCTAGATCACTTTTACCAGATTCCATCAAATTAATACCTTTCTTCTGTCCAACAGCCATCACAATAAACCATCAAAATTGTTCATGAAAGTTTTCCTGTTATCCAGTGAGGACATGTATGCTGCACAAGCATATCATTTCCCCAATATTAATGAACAAGCACAGGCTTCTATATTCCGATCTGTACAGAATTGACTTATTTGTACATTTTTGTATTTACAGTATATTTCTTTTATGAATATGACTTCTCCTTTATCTGTATTGTATCTGTATGAATTGCAGCTAATTTAGAACCACTTACAATAAGAGCTTCTATACTTGTGGTTATATGTTGTTCA
The DNA here is from genome assembly GCF_023864275.1 of Schistocerca cancellata. NCBI lineage: Eukaryota > Metazoa > Arthropoda > Insecta > Orthoptera > Acrididae > Schistocerca > Schistocerca cancellata. Next base: position 203,241,395 of record NC_064629.1, on the reverse strand, counting down.
GACAGACAAATGACATTGGTCTCTTCGAAGCTATTATCTTCTAAACAAATTATTAACTTTATTTTTTATCCCCTTGTTCCCATTATTACAATGAAACAAGTTGGTTTCACCTTCACGACAGTCTTATAAGATTAACTCAGAGTCTCTGTCACTTTAATTTCCTTTCATAATATCCATCTAAATTTGACCTACAGCCAGTGTCTTACCTCACCCCCAATAACCACAGGTATTACTGGTGGACTAGTGTATGTTTTCTGATAATAGATCTGCTAACTTCTCCTTATTCTCCCTATTCACACTTAGGCATGAAAAGTATATCCCCATCTCCCTATAGTAAGTACAGTAAACTCACGTTTATCCAAACAAATTTTTCGGATTTTCACAGCTCACATGGGTGCTGTCTGATGCATCACACAGTTATGGTTTTTGGCTAGGTAGACTGACACTTGACAAGTCTGCACTTGGAGCCATGCATTCGCTGGTGTTTTTCAGCAGTTTAACACTAATCAGTGCACTGGCACGTGTCAAAAGTCCGAGCGTCGTCAATTTGTGCCTGTGTTGGTTGAAGTTTTAGCGTGTTTCTTGTTCGTATTGTGCAGGTTCCATGCAATTGCCATCTACTGGAACTCCTTGGAAGTACAGTACGTACAGTATTGCTCTATGCAGCACAACATAGCTCTGTCGAAACCGACAATGAGAGTGCGGTGCCAAACACTTTCCGCCTGTTGTCAGTACATCAGATGAAGCTGAGCGTTTAACAATTTAACAGTGAACATACAGTTGTGTTGCTACGTGGGCTTGGGTAGGACAGGGGAGAAGGAGATAGATGTGTTGAATGTTTTCATTCGATGGCTGCCACAGCCTGGTTTCAAAAGTCAAGAGGTTTGTCTAGTGTGTCTCGAGTGTTGTTAAGTCGTGCATCTGTGTGTTTTCGATTTAACGTTTCGTGCTCGTCCTACATGCTTTAATATGTCCAGAGATAAGTGCCCAAAAACTAAAACAGAATCAGAATCAGTCGAGTGTTGGTACGAACACACTGAACAAAAGCTTCGTGCTTTGCAGAGAATTGATGCTGGTGAGCCACGCGCGAAAGTTGCTGCAGATATGAAAGTCGGTAGGAGGTAATAAAATTAAAATCCTGTTTTTTCCTGCTGCCAAATAATGCGTATTTTTCCCTGTAAGAATGCAAAATAAATGAGCTTTGTTATTCAGCATTTAAAAACTTTGAGTTTTCATCATACTTTGGCACCTTTTTAACATGTCAACCCAATTTTTTCAGTCATAAACACGCAGGCTTATTCACAGCCACATCAATAACATTATACATACCCTACACACATTTTACAATCATATTTCATGGTATTGACTCAATTCAGGGTGTTTCAGGTGTGAAAACAAGCCAACTTCAGTTTATCTGAAAGTTTCATTATCCTAACTGGCCACCATCCTGATCATTTTGGATAAATGGGAGGTTACTGTATTGGATCAGCACGAATATGAGATTTTACATATATATGTCTGAAAGCGTGGCCCGCAGCTCCATGTTTACTTGCTTTACAGAAGAATTAACCTAGGTCTGGTCATGACACTACAGAACCTTCACAAAACTGCCATTTGTGTGTTCATCAGCTGCTCGTATTTGGTCCTGGTCACCACTAATACTGTACTTCTTAGTTTTAGCCACACTGCTTCCAGCTTTCCCCAGTGTCAACACCTAATCTTGGTGAAAATCATTACACATTTGCCCTAAGTTTTCTGTTAAGTAGCTAACACTAGCACAGAATGGTAAAACTGTTCCCAAGACCACAATGTGAATGAAGTTGCTTGATTAATACAGGCTATCCTACACATTTACAAAAAATGGTGCACCATTCTCAGCAATGAAACATAGTGAAAGAACAGTGCTCATAAAATGCCTAACACACAGGGACTGGAGAAGAGTGTCATGCATTGTCAATAACAAGTTACAAATCCAATAGGAATTGCTGCTGCCAATGGATGCAGGTCCATCTCAACCACCTAACAAACAATAATTTTGAAGGGAACAGCATGCAATTTTGCATTGGATCAATGCTCTCAGCAGTATATTAAAGCTAAAGTCTTCCACAGGCCAAACAACACTGTCACTGGATAACACCTGACTGGAGGCATCTCATGTGGTTTGGTGAATCACAATTTTGCCTTTTTACAAATGATACAAGGCACTTATTGCACCGATGATCCAATGAGGCATTGTCCTACACTGTGTGGAAGGTGTAGCTCAGAATGAAGGTTGTTCTATGATGTTATGGGGAATGTTTTTTGTACAACAACATGGGCCCACTTCCATATTTTTTTGCCTGTGTACTACTATAGTTCATATTACATATTCATAACATTAAATGAAATCCAAAGTTTTTTAGTAAAAAAATGAACTCTAATACTTCACTCCATCATTGTATAAACTCATTTGTTCCACATATTTGATTCATTAAACTGATTGGTTATCTGTTAGACATAGAAATATCAAACTAAATAAACTTCATGATTTAATATGTCACTGTCTCATATACACAGCTCATAATGCAGGAAAATAATTCTTTTTTGTATTCAAAACAAAACCCTGTGAATTTAGCTTACAATTCTACATATTTATTGCCCCTTTTTCCTATTTAGTCCTGAAAATTTTTAGCACCAGCTAATAAGCACTATAATGTATGCCACAGGTAAGGATGCAGATTAAGGAGATTGTTACTGAAACAAAGAAAACTTCTTTTTTAATTTACTTTTATTTAGTGTATATCTCATTTCTCTGTTTCTTTACACGTCTAACAAACATATTCATCATTAATATTTTACATTTGTACGCGATAAAACTTTGTTTCATTCTGATCTAAAACTTATTCAAAATACCAAACGTAGCTGTGAGATTTTTTTCATGCTCCCCAACATACAAATATATACAAGTAGTCATTTACTTAAAACATAAAGACAGTAACAGAAATGAGTCCTGGAATAGCACACATTTATATGAGAGCTTTTGCATCTCTCTGATCTATTACTTAAAATACCAAATGCAACATTGAGATTTTTTTCACTTACCCCCACATTCAGACATATACTAGAGTTCAGTTTATACATCATGAAAGTGAAAGAAGGTACTTAGAAGTGCACATGCACATCACAATAAAGGAAATTACAAACAAAAACCTCAGATGTGAAATTGCACAATATGTAAATATCTTAAATCTGCTTCAATAAACTATGATAAATGAATAGTGTGTGCATGTACATAAGAGGGTGTGTGCAAAGGGGTCTGTGTGTGTAAAGGGGTTTTCTGTGTGTGTGTTATGTGGTGGTGGTGGTGGTGGTGGTGGTGGTGGAGGTGGAGGAGGAGGTGGAGGAGGAGGAGGAGGAGGAGGAGGATGGGGGGGGGGGGGGGAAGGAGGGTATAATAAATGAAAATAAATTTGTACTTTTGTGTGTGCACCATTTGGTATGGTGTCATTTGAAAATATAACTAAGTCTTTACAAAACACATATAATTGAATGCATATACTATACAATATACTGACAATGACCTGTGTAAACAGAAACAAATTATCTAGAACTCTTATTTTACACATACATACATACATATACTACAATAAGACTACAATTAAAGATGGTGACTTGCTGAACTGAAATCACCTAGCTTCTTACAAATGTACACAATTTACAGGACTATGCCAATACATATTCTTTCCTTTGTGATGATAATTACACACTTTAGTCAAGTGTCAATTATTTATGGAACAAGCTTGTAATTAGTTTGATGTATTTACATGCTGTTACACAACTTATTTAGAACGTAACTTTATAGTTGTATTATGAGTAAGTTACAAAAATAATAATTTGTATATTTTTGCAGTTACAGAAAGAGTAGGCCTTCTATATACAGGTGGCAAAAACAGTTTCACAATTAAAAACATGTGTAACTTATTTACATAATAACACAACAGAAAAAACAATGTATGTATGAGGGAGGGAGGGAGGGAGGGAGGGGGTGGGGGAGGGCTACAATTCATAAGCAGATGAGCATCAATGAACTAAATTTCATCATTTTAGACTTCACTTGTGCACAAAAGATTGTTCTGCTTAATGATTTTCAATCATACATTTTTTGTCAGATTAAAAGTATAATATTTTGGACACTTACTCAGTTTTTATTTCACTGAGAATTACTAATTTAATTCAAATTCTTCCATACACTGGGTCCAGTAAACAAGACTTAAATTTCACATTGCTTAAAGTGACTTTTGCAACCATATTTACAAAACAACTCAGGTACATAAAATATCAAATACTACTGTTGCTATGAATCTGACTGGATTGATTCTTGTCTCTGCAATACGACCAAAATAAATTACATTTGTATTTGCTGCAAAACTGCTTGTAACACAACAGTAAATAGGCCTAAAAGATTTAATTACACACTTGTGTCTGTAATCTAGTGCTGTACAGCATATCACATGGCTCTTACCAGAACATGGGCTAAATTTTATGTTCTTACTAAATCAAAAAATACTTGTCAGTCTTTCTAAAATCATAAATGATTACACATATCTACGCTCAACCTTATAAGTTGATTAAATCTGACTGCTGGGTAATAGGATTGAAAATTTCAATTAAAGAGGAATTCTGTGTACGTAGCTGTAAAAACACAATGACTTGGCCACATTATGCATAGAAGTCAGCTGTTTTCTCACACAGACTGTAAGTACTTCCATGTCACATCATTTCAAAGAAACAACAAAATGTGTAAACTGTGCTCGAGTGTCAACGTGTGAAGCAATAAAAATATAATTTTAATTTATAATGAATGAATATCGTGTGCTTCTAACACTTCACTAAACTGAATGAACATTTTACAAACACACAGAAACTAATTGGAATTAAGTCACTCGTTATGACTATCCTGCTGTTAGATGAGGACACAAAACTTACTAAGTACATTTCATATTATGAAGTACAATGTAATTAATCACAGGAGTGAATACCATATATGTGAGCAACAGAGAATCTTCCTTCAGATTATACATGTACCCTCACACTTACCTGACTTACAGCTTATTTATTTTTTTTACTTTTGGGGAGAGAGAGAGAGAGAGAGAGAGAGAGAGAGAGAGAGAGAGAGAGAGAGAGAAACAGCTGCTACTTGGCTGAACTGGTCATAGGGTTCGTTCCACAGCCAGACACTTTTGATTTTTTGACCATTTAGAGATTGCTGTTCGATCATATGCCAAACATTTCACAGAGTATGCAAACTGTGAATGCTCTTGTGCATCTAATTTTTGATACTTGCAATGTTCTAATAGTCATTTTAAAGTAGAACAAGCATCCTGTAAGTATTATCTTCTGCTGGTGTTCTCTGTTATAATTTAAACCACCATGATGGCCTATTGAGACATCACACAAAAGTACAGCATTTGAGAAATGAAAAGATGACCCACCTGCACTGTTACTAAATTTATTTCAATATGTGGATCAGTTGCTATCAAACTGTTATCATGTGGAGTAGTTATTTATACAAAGGATGGCAAAACATGTATGCAGCCAATGAAGTTGGGCCATTTGATTATGACATACATACTTAGATGTATGTTAAATGAAGGAAAGGCAACCACTCACCCAAAGCTGACTGACGGGTGATGCATAGAAGTGCACAACAGAAAACAGTATTTACACTAGCTTTTGGGCTCTTGCTCGTTCTCCAATAAAAGTACGCACACAGATACCCAAACGCACACACCTGCCACCAGAGGTGTGTTCATTTGGTGTCTGTATGGTTGTCTGTGTGAATGTGTTTACTTCAACTAGAAAAAGTGCAAGAGCTCAAAAGCTAACATAAATACTGTTTTCTCTTGTGTGTTTCTTTGTGCCACACATTAGACGTCTATAGGTGAGAGGTTGCTTTTCATTTATTTTGTGTATTAATCCATCCAAGAATTTCCATTGTTATTACACACACATCTGATATTTTTAAATTTTGGTGTGGGCTGAAGCATAATATTTTCACTGTGTTCCACATGAAAATTATGAAAGGATGAAACAATAACTGTGATTTTTACAAATTACTAAATTTTAACAGTCAAAGGCAACAATGGTGTCTTTTGAATTTATATATTTATGCAACTTTGGCTACTGTGTCATCCTCAAGATTATGTACAGTATTTCATGCTAATACATTAATGCAGGAGTAATTTTTCACATAATCATTTCTAACGTTTTCATGATTATACTGTGTAAATGTTGTGTTCTAATTAAATGAGACTATGATACATCCCATTACAGCCAAGTCACATATTATCCACATTATCACACTTTGTAATTGTTCTACCAAACAATGGAAGATGCAAGATGGAATAATGACAATATTATGAAAAGGATAGAGTGCTTACTCATCATATAGCAGAAATGCTGATTCACAGACAAGGACAACAAGAAGACTAATAAAGACGTAAACTTTCGACCAGAAAATCTTCTTCTGATATAGCCTCGACAACACACACATACACAGCTCGTAAATGAAGCTCACACACAGATGACCACTGCCCTAACAGCCACAGACAGTGGTGTGTGTGTGTGTGTGTGTGTGTGTGTGTGTGTGTGTGTGTGTGTGTGTGTGTCTGTCGGTCGGTCGGTCCATTGCAGAAGGCCGTCTGGCCAAAAGCTTGTGTGTTTAGTAGTCTTTTTGTTGGGCGTGTCTAGAACTTAGTAACTGTTCTCATAGACAGAGCTTAATGACTCAAGCAAAATTATGGCTCCCAACCTGCTAATTGCTTACTTTGACCTACAGAATGAAAAAGCCACAAAATGCTGGTGATTTTGCAATTATTAATGACAAAGACAAGATAAAACTAATGCAGTAAATAAATTAAGGCTATCACTTGAAAGTGTGCATCCGCATTTCAGTTGTCAGCATATCTGTCTGACATGTAGAGAACCCACATTTGAATGCAAGGACTGACAAAAAAATTTATTTCTAACATTAATACATTGGGGGGTGGGGGGATTTTATGTCAATGACATATGCCACCATAATGAGATTTTCACTCTGCAGCGGAGTGTGCGCTGATATGAAACTTCCTGGCAGATTAAAACTGTGTGCCCGACCGAGACTCGAACTCGGGACCTTTGCCTTTCGCGGGCAAGTGCTCTACCATCTGAGCTACCGAAGCACGACTCACGCCCGGTACTCACAGCTTTACTTCTGCCAGTATCTCGTCTCCTACCTTCCAAACTTTACAGAAGCTCTCCTGCGAACCTTGCAGAACTAGCACTCCTGAAAGAAAGGATATAGCGGAGACATGGCTTAGCCACAGCCTGGGGGATGTTCCCAGAATGAGATTTTCACTCTGCAGCAGAGTGTGCGCTGATATGAAACTTCCTGGCAGATTAAAACTGTGTGCCCGACCGAGACTCGAACTCGGGACCCGAGTTCGAGTCTCGGTCGGGCACACAGTTTTAATCTGCCAGGAAGTTTCATATGCCACCATACTAACACCTGATGACATCATAGACGGAGGATATATGACTTGCAAAACATTTCTGGAGGGAGGAGAGGCAGAAAATTGGGTGAGTAAATACACAAATCGGAGCCATAATCCTGTGAATTTTAGTATGCAATGTAACAAAACGAATGTGATATATTTTCAAGGTGTAACTGTTAAATAAAAATTAATGAAGAAAGATGAAATGAATATCTAGTACAAACAACAGAGTCCAATAACTTGATTTTGAACTGGCAGGAACACAAAGGAAAGTATCGTTCCTTCACTTTGAGCATTAATGTTGCAGAATTATTCATATGGAAAACCATTAGAGTACATGAATATATATGGAAACTGCAGAAGCTAATGTAATACACAAACTAGGATCAAAAAGCAAGTCCTGTGAAAGTGAACAGCTGTGCGAATAAAAATTTAACTAGGACAAATGAGTGAAAGAACAACAAATGTTTCAGAATTCTAAAAAAAATTCAATCAATTGTGGCACAGAATCTTCCTTAAAAAGAATCTCAAAGTGTGCACATCAGGCTAAGACCAACAGATCAGGCATTAGACATATCACAAAACTTATTCCCAGACGTCCTGCTTCCGGCCATAATCTATTGGTGGTTGTAAGTCTAGTGCCAGTTTTAAGAATACAGATAAAATGTGCAGTACAATTAAATTGTATGTTGATATGAATGAAGTAAGAAATTTTCTGAAACTGTAAGGAATGGTCAAAATAGGAACAGATTTGGTAGGAAGGTGAAATTTACAATAGAAAGAACACAGTATTTTGAAAAAAAGGTTCCAAGCACCAAGCATCACAGCAAAAATCAAGCATCATACATAACATATGACTGATGGTGACTCTAACCAGGGAAACAACGAAACTTTCACTGACTTTTGTAGTCACGAAAAGGTAAAACGATAGCACTGATATTTATGAATAAAAATTTGTCATCATCATTATCATCATCATTATTTATAACTATTCATTTTTTTATTTTTTTCAAAATTGTGCTCACAAATGGCATGAATGAGAAAAGAAGGAAAAATACTACAGGGAAATGAACATGTGACACAATTAAAAAAAGTAGTGTAGAACAGACTGAATATATTACTGATAACTCAAAAATCAGATTAACACTATGGGCAACATAAGCAAAAGAAATAAGTACCAATGAAAGGGATTGGTAGATAATGGGGTTAGACAATATTTCAGCAGAATACGAAATTTATGTATAATTCTCTAAATGTGGATTAAAAAATCACTGTTAGCATCTTAATGAGTGCCACATATGTTGAAAGAATGTAATGAAATGAGACCATATGGGATGCAGCATTAAATTCAAATCCAATGGTTGTCTGAAGGAAGATTTCAACTCAATAAAAATGAAATTTATTGATGAAATAATGGCACAGTTATTCAGACAATTGAGGAAATAGTATCATGAATGCTAACTGATTTGGATCACAAAATAAAGTAAAGACGGTGTTTGCTTTAAACATGGAAACAGAAAAGATTGTAACAACTACAGAGGTATCTCTTTAATCAGCGTTGTGGGTAAAATCTTCACAGGTATTGTTGAAAGGAAAGTGCGAGTATTAGTTGAGGACCAATTGGATGAAAATCAGTGTGGGTTTAGGCCTCTTAGAGGTTGTCAGGACCAGATCTTTAGCTTACGGCAAATAATGGAGAAGTGTTATGAGTGGAACAGGGAATGGTATCTATGCTTTATAGATCTAGAAAAGGCATATGACCAGGTTCCTAGGAGGAAGTTATTGTCTGTTCTACAAGATTATGGAACAGGAGGCAAACTTTTGCAAGCAATTAAAGGTCTTTACATGGATAGTCAGGCAGCAGTTAGAGTTGACGGTAAATTGAGTTCATGGTTCAGAGTAGTTTCAGGGGTAAGACAAGGCTGCAACCTGTCTCCACTGTTGTTCATATTATTTATGGATCATATGTTGAAAACAATAGACTGGCTGGGTGAGATTAAGATATGTGAACACAAAATAAGCAGTCTTGCATATGCGGATGACTTAGTTGTGATGGCAGATTCGATTGAAAGTTTGCAAAGTAATATTTCAGAGCTAGATCAGAAATTTAAGGACTATGGTATGAAGATTAGCATCTCCAAAACGAAAGTAATGTCAGTGGGAAAGAAATATAAACGGATTGAGTGCCAAATAGGAGGAACAAAGTTAGAACAGGTGGACGGTTTCAAGTACTTAGGATGCATATTCTCACAGGATGGCAACATAGTGAAAGAACTGGAAGCGAGGTGTAGCAAAGCTAATGCAGTGAGCGCTCAGCTACGATCTACTCTCTTCTTCAAGAAGGAAGTCATTACCAAGACTAAGTTATCTGTGCACCGTTCAATCTTTCGACCAACTTTGTTGTATGGGAGCGAAAGCTGGGAGGATTCAGGTTACCTTATCAACAAGGTTGAGGTTACGGATATGAAAGTAGCTAGGATGATTGCAGGTACTAGTAGATGGGAACAATGGCAGGAGGGTGTCCACAATGAGGAAATCAAAGAAAAACTGGGAATGAACTCTATAGATGTAGCAGTCAGGGCGAACAGGCTTAGATGGTGGGGTCATGTTACACGCATTGGAGAAGCAAGGTTACCCAAGAGACTCATGGATTCAGCAGTAGAGGGTAGGAGGAGTCGGGGCAGACCGAGGAGAAGGTACCTGGATTCGGTTAAGAATGATTTTGAAGTAATAGGTTTAACATCAGAAGAGGCACCAATGATGTTAGCACTGAATAGGGGATCATGGAGGAACTGTATAAGGGGGGCTATGCTCCAGACTGAACGCTGAAAGGCATAATCAGTCTTAAATGATGATGATGATGATGATGGTGTTTGCTCATTCCAATTACAGGCAACTAAAAAAAGGCAAAATAGTAAACAAATGAACAGAATCAAAAGCATACATAATTTTAAACTTGATTTCAAACAAGGTTACATTACTGAAGGTGCAAACTTGGTCCCATGTTTAATCAGAATACTGTTACAACATTCATTCTATGAAAGAAACTACATACAATATAAAATGAAATCAATTTCTGAAAACACTGAGACTGCAAAATTATATTGTTCTAATGTGCAAGTTAATTATAACCGGTGGCGAGCTGTTCTAGTCAGACACCCCCCCCCCCCCCCCCCCATCACTCTCTCTCTCACACTCACACACACACACACACACACACACACACACACACACACACACACACACAGAGAGAGAGAGAGAGAGAGAGAGAGAGAGAGAGAGAGAGATGTAGCACTTTATTTCATTGAAATGTATTCATTCCCACGACAGTTTACTCAGCATTTCACTGCAATCCTCTCATGAAGAATCCAAATACTGGCATTTCAAGGGCAATTATTTTATTTTTTTGTATAATAAGATGTAAAAACGATCACTAGAAAAATGAATATATTTCAGTTCTATATGTCATATCAGAGTTGCATTGTAGTCGCATTGAATTTCGTTTTCGATGCGGCTACAACTCTCTCCCATGGTAAATGTTATCTTTGACTCAGTTACTTCCTTGGATTTAACCTTTGATCGTATAATTTTGAATTTATTCTAAAGATGTTTGATAAAGAATCTATGATAATCCTTTCCTTTTATCTCCCCTTTTTGTATGCTATTGTCAGTATTTGAATGATATAGATGTTAATCAAAATATTACAAGTGTAGATTTTATCGTCAACAGTTGCCATCACTGTCTTCCCTACTTCAAGTTTCCACAAAGTTTGTTAGTTGGGGTTTCTGTCCTTGGGGCGTTACAGCTTGTCTCCGATTAACACGCGCCATTGAAGACAGCGCTCTCGGTTTTTTTATTTAAGAAGTCTCCGAGCTAGTCATATATCCGGTAACCTATTCCGTCTGCTCGTACCTTCATTAACAGTCTACAGTGGAACACCGTGCCAAATCTAGGAATATGGAATCTGCCTGTCGCCCTAAATCATAGGATATGAGTTTCGCAAGAGCGAGATTCTGGGTCAGAAGCTTTTCATCTCAAGGAATGTGCACCCCTGGTAGCTGAGTGGACAACGCGATGGACTGGGTCGGATATTTTCTCCACTCAGGGATTGGGGGTTGTGTTGTCCTTATCATCATAATTTCCTCCCCATCGACATGGAAGTTGCCGAAGTGGCTTCCACTGAAAGACTTGCACCAGGCGAACAGTCTACCCGACAGGAGGCCCTAGCCACACGGCATTATTATTTTTCCATCTCATTTCTACTGAGATTTGTTCAAGAATTCTGCTGTAAACCGATGTCAAGCACATTGGTTTCTAATTTTACGGGTCCGTTCCTTTACGCTTCTTAAACGCTGGAGTGACCTGCGCTTCTTTCTAATCGGTTGGAACTTTACGTTGGACAAGACATTCGCGGATAAACACTCTACACCCAACGGCTACAAATACAATAGCCTAAAAGAAGTACATGTGTGCCCATGCGCCTTTGAAAGAGATCCCTACAGCTGATCACCCTTCGGTGATCCACTGAGGTGCTTTACTAGCTTCCTAACAGTCCTTTTTATTGAATGTGAATGTTTGAAGATGGTATGTCAACTCCTTGGAATTCAAAGAAAAATATTAGAGATTGTTTGCAATTTCAGAAAACTAATAAGAGAAAATATAAAAATTTAGTTATTATGCTGTTTTTGTACAAAGATAAAATATCATTATGAATCAAAACATGCACATAACTGTAATTTTATGCACTGTTCTACAACCACAGCAAACTAAACGTATGCCCATTTTAGCAGTAACTACTGGTTCCCTTCACTTTTCCCCAACTTCTGATTACCCCTAATGCTGTTCATATCCAACACAGTTACAAATACTGTGTAAAATTGATGTTCAACAATTATCCAAGATGCATTGAAAATTTATAATTTCATGAAAAGTTTCCTCATGAGAATTTAACCATATATTTTTATTATGAACTGCAAATTCAGATTTCAGACCGCACAATAAAATAGTAGTATATGGTCAACATGTACATAAAGTGTAAATGTGCCTTTTGCAACTATAAAACCTTTTGATCTGCTAGTCACTATCAGAAGTCACCTTAATTTCTGCATAAAAGTTCTTTCTCAGAATATATATATATTCTCGAGCTTACAGAATTTATAAAAGGACATTCATCAGGCAAAAGAAAATGATGTATAGATGCTGAAAGGAAGGAGAAGTCATACCCAGCTCTAAATCTGGAGAAACTAGACTAATGATACTTTTTATTCCCTTCACCATGTTTACATTTTACACTTTCGTTTCCTGCTTCTCATATTTCCCTTTTTGCTAGTGGATGAATTTTGAAATTTCTGAAAACTAAACATTTAACGATGTTTTTAAATTCATGTTTGTCTTAGACTAGCTCTAGTCTGCCATATATTCCTGTCTTTCTACTTTTGCAGCCAGTAAACGGGCTCTCCTCTTTTATAGTAAATATTGATATTCATTCTGAATAAAAAGTGAGACAATTTTAAACCTTTTTTAAAGAATTATACTTCAAAATGGTGTCATATACTTAGTTCTGATCACTGGGCATTTGAAATGATTACCAGCAACATTTCTGAGTTCTAGACAGCTCAACTGATTTTCATGTAGATTCACCAAACAATATGCAACCACATGTCATATTTTGACGAGCTCACACCTGTTAGTATTCCACATGTTCCCATGAAACTTGCAGTCATAAAGCACTCAAGGACCAAGATATGGAGACTGTGACAATTCACAGTCAATAACTGAGCAAATATTTGATGTTTTTTGCTTAGTCAAAGTGAACTCCAGCAAAACAGTGTAATCAAACACACATCTTATGGCAGAAACACTTATCTGCAGATCAATCTTCTTGTTGCTCGAAGTCACTATCTGATATATGTCAATATGAGTGTCTCAAAATTTTGATATGTTATATACATAAGGGCCCCTGTACCTGCAGCCATTACAGAATTAAATGTTAAGAATATTTGTTTGAGATGAACCACTCAAATAACACCACTACTATTCGCAAAATATATTGTGGGAACTATAGTAACATCATTAGTTATCACTTGTTATTTCTTCCACTTATGATGGGTCATGTTATGATGTTATGATGTTTCAACAGTTTACCTGTCAATATTTTCACAATACTAGCATTCTTCACTCTTGGCATCATCACTGAGACTTTGTGTAAACGGACTTCTATGGAATCTGGGACGGGAGTTGGAATATTTTGTTTTTCTCTTTTGATGAAGGGTTAACCTTATGTTGTTGGAGGAGGAGGAGGAGGAGGAGGAGGAGCAGGAGGAGGAGGAGGATGTGGTGATTAGCATTTAACGTCCCGTCGACAATGAGGTCATTAGAGATGGAGCACAAGCTCGGATTAGGGAAGGATGGGGAAGGAAACCAGCCGTGCTCTTCCAAAGGAACCATCCCAGCATTTGCCTGAAACAATTTAGGGATGGCTGGAGACATGATTGAACCATTGTCCTCGCACATGCAAGTCCACTGAGCTAACCACTGCACCACCTCGCTCGATCTTATGTTGTTAAGAATAAGATTTGACGACAGTGTATCACAAATTGGCTTTTGTACTATACTGAAAGAGGAAAACCAGAAAAAAAATGTTTCACAATTTACATTGTAAAGCAGTCCCAGACACATAATAAAAACTAGCTATGACCTATATGATATGCAGAGTAGTCTTTCAACAAGATAAAACTACAACAGAACGAATTATACTTCTTTCCCCCCCAAGTACTAAATAATGCTAATAATGCTAAGTGTGTGCCCTTTCACCCATTTCTGATCTCTATGAATTTCTTACCACATGGGCAGGCCCTCCACTCACTTTGTACTCTTAATTCATTCACCATTCACTCTCATTATTCCTTCAATCCCAGTCTCACTCATGCAGTGTTTCTTTAGCTGTTTGTAATTCCTGAATTCATTCTCTTATCTCTAACATCCAGTGCCCCATGCTCCTGCACCTGATCAGATACCACACATATTTCTCAAATGCTTGCCTACTAATTGTGTGTGTGTGTGTGTGTGTGTGTGTGTGTGTGTGTGTGTGTATATATATTCTTTGTGGTCTGGTTCTAAAACTTTACTGTAACACTAAGACCAGTGTCTTAGTTCAATTCGCAGTCTGGCACAGAGTTTTGATTTCTTAAGAAGTTTCATCGTGTGGTTTGTCTATGCCATTTCTAACACTAGCTTTCTTATGAAACACCATTAACAGAAATAAACTTGTAAGATATATTTGCTCCTGTGTACAATATAATGCAGTGACTCTCGAGCATAAACATTTAACTATATTGCTCCAATATGGAGTTGAAAAAAACTGTAAACTGAACTTCACATACATATATATACCTAACAGTGATTAACCTTAATGTTAATTTTGTGTGCCCAGTTGTGTTCTCAGCAGACATTTTTTTGTGCAACAGCAAGTGAAGTCCTCCTCATTAAAAGAAAACAACAGACATAACATTTATATATGTACATGTATATCACCAAGTAATTCAACAGCAACACAGTGACTAGTTTACACTTACAGCATATGATATGAAATGTACCGTTGCTCTACTTAATGTTTAAAAAATCATAAAGTAACATAAAACTAAGTGTATCTTATATACAATGTACTAGGAAACACTGAGAACATATATTTCTCAGACAGTTTATAAAATAAAACTTTCATTAGGAAGAGAGAGTTTCATTAACTTCATCTTGGACCAGGCAACAATAAAATAAATACTCAAGCTCTAGCCATAATCACAAGTAACAACTAGAAATATTTTGCAGCAACAGATTTGAATATGAATGCCTTTAAGCAAATCATCTTCCTTTCTCTTCCTAACATCTATTTGATAAACTTCACAAGTTCCTCAAGGAAAGAGAGAAATATATAACTAATACATACTTTCCTTGCACAGTTACGAGTTTCTTTCTCAGCAGTGCTAATCTGACATCCACACCATTGACAACATAACATTTAAAACACTTCAGTAACATACAAAGTAAATGAGAAACAAACATCTACTGTAAAGTTGATAACTGGGATAAGGAAATGTCTAATGGAAAAGCTACTACTAGCTGTTACATGCATAATATCCACAAGCAAATCACAGAAATCACTTTGGTCAGTTTACAATAACATGCCTGCATCCTTATTATAGTAATAATAATGATGGTGATAATAATAATAATAATTATAATTGTAAACCATTTGGTAACAGTGGATAGCTTGAGAAAGGTACTCTATAAGAGTGAAAATAAAATTCTCAGAGGCGCAGCTATTAAATTATTTCACAACAAATGCTTAAAAAAAAGTGTCAACTAACAGTGGTTCAGTCAAGTGCTACATGCAGACATCTAATGGGAGTCAACAAATAACGCTCAGCTGATTCTCATGTTAACCATTTTCTTCATTACAGTTGTGCTAAATCTGAAATAATAAGCTATGCAACACTGAAATCAGAAACTGTAATGCTTAGTGTGCACAATTGTTAAATTTCACTTTCTTATTAAAAACAGTTACATTATAAGCAAACATGAGAAAGTTCACACGTCTTGAAAGGTGAGAATAATTCTTCTTTTGCTAAGATCTTAAAAAGTAGAAAGTTCATATTCCACAAATCCATATATATTTATATATAAAATATAATCATCACATTACAATATAATGTTCATTTCTCATTAACAGCTCTCACTTTATGTTTTGCATTATCAGAATAACATATTAAAAACTTTATAGAGATCAACTATATTCAATTTGTACAGCAACAGTTCAATGATGAGATGATGGTTTCAAATATGATTCGGATGCAGTTGAATAGAATGGCTGTGGATTCGCTGTGCTTGTGGTATGAGTGACTGCTACGTGCCCAACATAGTGTGATGTGGTTTCTTTTGGAGAGCTTTGCGGTATCACTGGTTCAGAATATGTCCCTCGAACCAGGTACTGGCTTTCAGAGATGCTGTGTGCTACCGATGCTGACTCTGAACTCTCAAGGAATGTAGCAGCTGGTAAGACACCAATTTTACCTTTCACTGGACTTGTGGCGACACTGCTCTTGGGATGAAGGCCTGCAGTAAAGGGCTGATAAACTTGTCCTTTCATTGAATACAATGGACTATACGCTGGCCCACTAACAACTGGTGCATGTAAAGTCGGTGTGTATAAGCCAGAAGAATAGTTTCCACTGTCAGAGCTGTAAGGACATATCTTATGGGCAGCTGAATAGACGCTTACCATAGGTGGTGATAACAATGTATTTGGTGGCATAACTGAATCTGAGTGAGAGATAATCTGAGGTGGAGGATGAGGTAACAGCAGTTTCCTTTTTAGATCACTGTTACTCTCTTGTATTAAACCTGAAAAGAGAATACAATTATTAAAATGCATACAAAAACCACAAAATTTTATTGTTTCAATAATGGCTTAAATTATAAATTAAAAAGCACAAACAGCTGTCTTTTGCATAATAAATGAACATTCATCATGAAATAAAATTTCTGAACAATGAAGAGAGTTCTTTTACAGTGTCAGGGTCAATCTACTGTGTATAGCAGTAGTTTGTCACTGGATGAGGAAAATGTTATCTTTTTTCCCATAGTACTACTGGAATGAACAGTATTTTTTTGTGAATACATCATTACAACTAATTTTATTACTATGTCCTCAGAGTCTTTTGCTTTGGCATACCTGAATAAGATCTAAGTTTTCGAGCTCTGTCATTTCAAATAAAATCCTTTAGTTTGTGACAGCTCTCTCTGCCATCTTCCGAAGCAGAAACTACTGACTGTCATGGTTGGCACAATGTTCCACTTATACAGGCATGGCATCAGTGTCTGGAACTTTCCATAAGGATGAAATTACAAATACCAGTGGGAAGACATTTTACACAGATTCTGGTAAATCTAGCCCACCATAGGGTTGAGTGATGTCTGCTGATGAGAAGGACTGGCATCATGTTCAAAATGCTCCTGCCTTTCTGTAAACACAAGCAACTGTCTTTGTTTCTGCCCAGTGTCCAAAGCCTACCCCCATGCCTCACTAAGTGTATACACCTGATCTAGGTTAAAATGATTGCAGTTTATTCTACTCTCACCAGCTCCTTTATAACGGAATTCCAATATGATCACGCAGCACGAACTAGGATCTCATTTTTTCAAATTGTGTTTTGCTTTCCTTTTCTAGACAGGGTGCAGAAAGAGTCAACTTCTCAAGCTCACTTTGCTTGATGCGTCATATGTGCTCGGCACAATGCTGACAGTGTGAATTGGTTGGCCTATGTAGATACTGTTTCATTTGCTAAGGACACCATAAGCACTGGGCACTGAAAGACTTATACTGTCTTTATGGGGTGTGATATGTCTCAGACCTTAAGAGGTGGTCTGGACTAGAGCCCTGCAAGCACATGGCCTATCTGTGTGGCCCGCATGCATCTGCAGGGTGCAAGGGAGAGAGTGTGAATATACTTTGCAAATGTTGGCGGAAGGTGCTGAATATGACCGATGTTATCTCGCCTGATAACACAGCCATGGAAGTGCTTGATGGCAGCCACAAAGAAGTCACGCACTTATCTACCAGCCACGCAGATGCCACGCACTTGAATTCGCTTGCACATGCCTGATGCACAATGCTTACCACTACATCTTATGTTTCCTTCCTCTTTCCGGTCAGTGTTGTTAGCATTATCACTGTTACTGGTCATATTAGTTCATTTGTTCAATTTAGTCACAAGATGAGTGAACAGCAGTACAACATTGATGCAGGAATTCAACTGTGTACCTAAATATTAAAAAGAGTGGGCAATAAAGTACATGCTTGTCTGATGCGTTCATTTATTAAAATATTTTTCCCCTTTGTAATCCGCTACACAAATCATATTTTACAAACTGCCACTTTGCAGACAAAGCCGAAATCTAATCCACCATTACATTCTTCACATTGCTCATTGGAATTTCTTGACAGTTTCTGACCAACTGCTTGTACTTGTTCGAGTCCAGTTGTTGCTACTGTATCTTCATTTTCACAACCATCTCTCTGAAGCATAAAGTTATGCAAATAACATGGACCTTTTAAATTATCTACAGAAAAATCCAATGTACTCTTTCTTTTCAAACAACATTTAATTCAAACTCATGCAATCATTGGTTCACATTTCATTTCACTGGAACAGTGCTGAGAGACTGAAGGAATGAAATAAATGGAGATACCCCATTGTGCTGCTCACAACAGCAGCTGCAGAAATGTGAAACAACTGTGGCAGCATGCCCTGTACATGATGCTGTTTAGACAGCTGCTAAAGAAGTGTGGCACGTGGCTTCCACCCAGCTTAAAACTTCAGGTGGACCCCACACAGTCTAATAGGGCAGCACCAACTGTGCTGATGTGATGTAACTACTTCATCTGGCATTCCAAGTCACTGCCAGATAAATATGGTGCATTATACTTTGCCACACTACACGTCTGTGGAAAATAATGCCAATTTATGAAACTTTCTCCTTTTGTTGTGCTATTATCTCTGTACTCAGGAGAGTAAGAAATGATACCGAGTTCAATATTCATACTGTTGGTCTTGTGGAGGATTATCCAAGTATTTATAATCGCAGCAGTGCTGTGTTTAACAGAGCATCGGGATGCAGAACATAAAGATTGAAAAATGACTGCAAATGAAATATCAGAGGTAGGTGCAACAACTGAAATTAATTTAAGGAATTTACAGAAAACAAAGAATATGTAGACCTAAACAGAAATATGTCATGTGGTTTCATATGAGCCAACACCTGGAACTTTGGCAATAAAATACCAAAAGAACATTCTACATTCCTTCCCCTAGTTAATCCATAATTAAAAATACACCATTCATCACTTAAATGTCTAGAAGGATTTGCCCTGATCACGGTATGTGTATTGAGAGAGGAAAACTGCTGTGTTCTTGCAGCAGTGGCATAGGATCTAGAAGCGAGACCTCATCTCTTAACAATGTTTTACCAAAAGAACTTTACCAGTACTTACAACATGACATGCTAGTTGTCCAAATGTATGCTGTATTTAATTTAAGACACACAACATGTTTCAGAAAGTATATAGCACAGTGTCCCACTGCAGACTGTTAATGAAGGTAGGAGCATATGGAATAGGTTCCCATATTTGCAAGTGGCTCGAAGACTTTTTAAGTAATAGAACCCAGTATATTGTCATGAACAGCAATTATTTATTAGAGACAAGGGTAACGTCAGGAGTGCCCCAGAGAAGTGTGATAAGACTGCTATTATTTTCCCCCTCGTTAAAAACTTATACGGGTTGTTAGAGGGAAGTGAGAATATAATATTTTGAATAAGAATCCATGTCATGAGACATACTGTTTCTGTTATATGAAGCTTTCAATTCAGATGTTTAACTCATACACTTCTGCTTCAGAAATTGAATTAGGCTTGACACAGTACAATTATTAGGTAACAATTTGAAAGGAAACATAAAGAAACATAGTTTATCATTTACACACATTTTTTTGTATTAAAACTTACACATTACACCTTTACACTAATCTGAAACAAAAGAACGCAGCATACTGTATGTACAGAACAGTATTGCTGCATTACAACAGCAGATCAATGTGGCACGACCAATTTTGTTACCAACAATGTACCTATGAAGCATGTGCTGGTACACTCTCACCATTCCACATAGTTACTCATCAATTTCTAGTGCACTGGCCAGAACTCATGCCAGCAGATCTTCCTCTGTCTCTATAGGAGTCTTGTAAGTTAAAATTTGCATATGACCCGACAATTAGTAGTCTATATGAGTTAAATCCGGTGATCGCAGTTGCCATGCAGTAGCACCACCTTGGCCTATCCATCTTTCACCGTATCGACTGTTGAGATGTGTGTGAACTATATGCGAGAAGTGAGGTAGGGCACCGTCATACTGAAACCACATTTCCCGACAAACATTTGGTTGCACAGCTTTCAAGAACGAATTCTATATGTTTTATAGGAAGATCATGTATGCCGGACCAATTAGCTTGAGTGGAAGAAGTTATAGCCCAATCACACAACTGTCCAGAATACCTGGACACACATTAATACCAAACCAGTGTTTGAAATGCCTGAACACATGCGGCACAAGGGTGTTTGTAAA
This sequence comes from Schistocerca cancellata, assembly GCF_023864275.1. NCBI lineage: Eukaryota > Metazoa > Arthropoda > Insecta > Orthoptera > Acrididae > Schistocerca > Schistocerca cancellata. The sequence goes on along the minus strand of NC_064629.1, from coordinate 203,220,709 downwards.
CTCAGACATGGCTGTTTCAGAAATTCGAAACACAGTCCCTAGTGAACTCCATCTGCAAACAGAACTCAATGTGGAAACATGGATGTGTCAATGTAACAGCGCACGAACCACATGCAACAGGCAATATGTTGTGGAGAATTGGCTGGACCCATAACGTGTACCCTTTGTAAGTGGTACGAGTGTAACTGTTGCCCACACACTCGTAGTCCCAGACTGTGCCTAACCCACTGTACGCACAATGGTTCAAGTACTAATTGAGGGGTTCTCTTCAACGCAATGCAGTACATCTTCTTCAAATTCGAGCATATGGCATTGCCGTGGAGCATCACAATCCTCCCTCCTCATGATGAAGGTACCTGTTTCTTGGAGCCAATGTGTAACCTGGGCAAAAAGTTTGTGCAGTGGCTTGCTACACTGTGGAAAACAGACAACTAACAGCTCTTCCATTAACTTGAGCTTCACCATACACAAGAAGCTGTCTGTGTATTTGGAAAACATGCACCGAACAATGTTTACTGTATCAGAGATGCACAGGCATTGAATAGGTCTCGCAGAAAGGCAGACACTTAAGTGACACTGGATGAACGCCTGACGTAGTACATGTCATCTTGTCTGCCCTTTCCCATACCAGGACACGCAACTTTTGAAATTTTTCTCTTTCCCTCAGCAGTTGGGCATGCATAACACATCTGAACTGAAACTGTTACAGAACAGAACCAGTATGTTTCTGTATATGAGTTCCTGTTCAAAAACAATGTGCCCACTTTCCTCCACAAGTCCTGGAAGTTTGTAATGGGAATTCCCAACACCCTGTATACATAAACGATCTGGTGGACAGGGTGGGCAGCAATCTGTGGTTGTTTGATGATGATGTTGTGGTGTATGGAAAGGTTTCAAAGTTAAGTGACCGTACAGTATGACTTTGATAAATTTTCTACTTGATGTGATGAATGGGAGCTAGCTCTAAATGTAGAAAAATGTAATTTGATTTGGATTAGTAGAAAAAACAAACCTGTAATGTTCGGATACAGCTTTAATAGTGTCTTGCTCAATACAGTCACATTGTTTAAATATCTGTGTGTAACATTGCTAAGCAATACGAAATGAAATGAGCATGTGAGGATTGTGGTATGAAAGGTGAGTAAACGACTTCTGATTTATTGGGAGAATTTTGGGAAAGCACGGTTTAGCTGCATAGGACACCACACCTGTGCATCCCTATTCTTGAGTACTGCACAAATGTTTGGGATTTGTACCAAGTCAGATTAGAGGAAGATGTTGAAGCAATTCAGAGGCAGGCTGCTAGATTCATTACCTGCAGGTTCAGACAACACACGTGTCATGGAGATGCTTTGGGAACTCAAATGAGAATCCCTGACAGGAAGGCGAAGTTTTTTTGAGGAACACTATTTAGAAAATTTAGAGAACTGGCATTTGAAGCTGGCGGCAGAATGATTCTACTACCACTAACACACACATTTCGCATCAGGACCACGGAGATAAAATATGAGAAATCAGGGCTCATACAGAGTCATATAGACAGTTATTTCTGCCTCACTTTATTTGTGAGCGAAAGAGGAAAGGAAATGACTCGCAGTGGTACAGGCCATGCAACTTAGGTGGCTTGCAGATTGTAGATGTAGGTGTTGACATGATCTCATTATCAAGTTCTTAAAATTATTATGCTATGCCATGCCATAGTGGGATCATGTCTTCCTGAAACATGTTGTGTTTTTAATTTAAATACAGCACACATCTGGAAAACTTGTGTGTTATATTTTATGTACTGATAATGAAAAATGGACGTACTGTGACTTCAAAATGGACTTAATACTCTCGCATCACCGTTTCAGCCATACTCCCAATGCCAATGGATAAAAATGACCCATTTGCATCTCTAACAGCTAACAAAACAATAGAAGGAAAACCTTTGTAATTTTAAAATGGAAATACAGATGTAGTAGGGGCTTTCAGTCTAAGGTAATTTCCATATAATCTACCAATACAGTTTGGTAGATTCCATAGTTCCCAATAGTGATCAGCAGGATTTTTTCTTTAAATTTCTAGCATTGGTGTTTGTTATAATGTCAAGTTTAACACATATATTTCAGAACGACACAACACACAGTCACAGAGTAAGTTGACAAGCAAGACATGTGTACACGTTAGCATTCGAATGAGCACCAAGTCCCAGTCTAGCGGCCGCTGCTCGGCTGGACGCTTAGGTGGCGCAGCTGCTGCACGGCTGGCAGACAGCGTCGCACATAGAGGATGCGCGTAATTGCGCGGCGGCGCTTTGAATGATCGGCGAGTCACAACATTTTTCCCCCCTTTGAAATTGGGGCACTGGTCTTGATGGAGGTGTCCTGGAGATGGCTAACGTCCATAGGCGTTGTTTGACTCGCCGTAAAGTCTCGAGAAGGAGGCTTCCCGTACGGACGGAAGTGTCCCCGATGATAACGAGTCGAGATGACAGGAGACGTAGGGGTCGAATCTGCTGGGGCCCCATGCAGCAATCTGCCCGTTGCGGAAAGTCCAGCTGATATGACAGGAGACATGGGCGATGTGTCGGCGTCCGTTGGAGGAGGAGGAGAGTAGATTTGCTCTGACAGAGGATGGTCATCCGGTTCCTGCATGGGCACGTCTCCTGGTGGCGCCCGTTCTTGTGCTGGCATCGCGATGACTGTGAGAGGGCTGCGTTGTGAGTACTGCGAGATGCCAAGATCCCGAGTGTCAGGTAGAGCCAAAGGTGGTGTAGCGGCATTTGGAACAGGCATTGCTACCACACGACGCCGAAGCTGGTCCGAATGACGCACTGCAACACCCCTGTCCATCTGGATTTCATACAGGCATCTGCCATGGTGTCTTAAGATGCTGCCCGGGCTCCATTTTCGCCACCTGCCATATCCCCGTACCCAGACGAGGTCGTCGGCAGTGAACCGGCCAAGTGCAGGCACCCGCGGCCGTGAGGTGGAAGGCCGCAGAAGATGAAGTAGCGTGTGAGGCTGTCGGCCATGTAAGAGCTCAGCCGGGCTGTGGTTGCCCATGGGGGTGAAACGGTAAGACGCCAGAAACTGGAGAAGCGCATCATCAGCAGCAGAAGAAGTCAGAAGTTTCCGCATCTGAGCCTTAAATGTGCGGACCAGTCGTTCAGCCTCACCATTGGATTGTGGATGGAACGGCGGGGCCGTGACATGCATAACGCCGTGACGAGCACAAGAATCTGCAAATTCGGAAGAGGCAAATTGCAGACCATTATCAATAACAAGAGTAGAGGGGAGGCCTTCCACAGAAAAAATGCGGGCGAGAGCACTGGTGGTTGCCGCGGTGGTAGGCGACGTGCAACGGACAATGAAAGGAAAGTTAGAGTAGGCGTCAATTACGAGGAGCCAATAAGTACCTAAAAAGGGTCCCGCAAAGTCAGCATGAATGCGCTCCCAGGGCTTCTCAGGCGAAGGCCACGGTGACAAAGATGACTTCAGGGCAGCAGCCTGTGACGCACAAGGGCCGCAAGCAGCGACCATGTGTGCAATTTCAGAGTCAATGCCAGGCTAGTACACATGACGGCGCGCAAGAGATTTTGTGCGAGACACACCGAAACACGCAAAGACGCAGGTATCACAACACGTGGCGAAGCATTGTCAGTGGAGAGGAGGATAACACCATCCTTAGCCGTGAGGCGGTAGCGCAAAGCGTAGTAGTTCCACAATGGATCAGAAATGTTAGCGGACGGGCGATCTGGCCAACCCTTCCGAATACAGCGTAAAACCCGGGAGAGGGTAGGGTCAGAACCCGTAACAGCCGCCAGCCTGTCCCCAGTGATGGGGAACCCGTCCACAACCCGCTGCTCGGCAACATACAGATGTAAACACAAAAGTTCGTCCCTATCGAATGCCTGATCAGGACCCATGGGAAGGCGAGACAGAGCATCAGCATTTGCATGTTGAGCCGTTGGCCGGAAATGAATCTCATAATTGAAACAAGACAAGTAAAGAGCCCAACGCTGGACGCGGTGTGCAGCCTTGTCGGGAAGTGACGTTGATGGATGAAACAAGTGGTTTGTGATCCGTAACAAGATGAATTTTGAGCCATAGAGAAAAACACCACACTTATGAAGAGCATAAATAATGGCCAAAGCTTCTTTCTCAATTTGAGAATACTTTTGTTGGGCATCCGTTAGTGTTTTGGAGGCATAAGCAATCGGTTGTTCTGAACCGTCAGAAAAACGGTGCGCAAGGACTGCACCAACCCCGTACTGAGAGGCGTCTGTGGCAAGAACAAGATGTTGGCCAGGTCGACAAGTAGCCAGGCACGGGGCCTGTTTCAGCATAGTCTTCAATTTCTGGAAAGCCGCTTCGCATGACGCGGACCAGTGAAAAGGCACGTTTTTATGCAACAGGCGATGTAACGGCTGAGCCACCGAAGCCGCAGATGGTAAAAACTTGTGATAGTATGCTATTTTCCCCAAGAAGGCCTGCAGTTCCTTAACAGATGTAGGGCGAGGAAGGGCATCGACAGTTTGCTGAAGGGGACGAATACCATCCCGAGAGAGTTGAAACCCCAAGTACGTGATAGATGCCTGAAAAAATTGTGATTTCTGAAGATTACACTTAAGACCAGCAGTCTGTAAGACATGAAAAAGTGTGCGGAGATTTTGAAGATGTTCTTCAGTGGTGGAGCCAGTGACAATAATGTCGTCCATGTAATTGACACACCCAGGGACAGGGAGCAATAATTGTTCCAAGAATCGCTGGAAGAGAGCAGGGGTGCTAGCAACCCCGAATGGCAAGCGTTGGTACTGATAAAGGTCGAAAGGCGTGTTAAAGACCAGAAACTGCCGGGAAGCAGTGTCGAGAGGAAGTTGATGATAAGCTTCTGACAGGTCAATTTTAGAAAAATACTGGCCTCCAGCAAGTTTAGTGAACAGTTCTTCAGGACGGGGCATAGGGTAAGTGTCGATGAGGCATTAAGCATTTACAGTGGCTCTGGAATCGCCACAGAGACGAATATTATCATTTGGCTTAGCAACGACAATGACAGGAGAGGACCACTCACTGGAAGTGACAGGAAGCAAGACCCCTGAAGTAGTGAGACGATCCAACTCCCATTTTACCCGATCACGAAGGGCCACAGGAATGGGCCGAGTCCGAAAAAACTTAGGCCGAGCAGTGGGTTTGAGTGTGATATGAGCTTCAAAGTCGTTTGCACGGCCTAACCCAGGAGAAAAAAGGGACAAACATGTCGTCGACAAGGAATCCAGTTGAACATAAGGAATAGCATCAGAGGCAATATTGACAGAGTCATCTATGGAGAACACAAAAACGCGAAAGGCATCGAAACCAAAAAGATTTTCTGCGTTGCTCTGGTCGACTACAAATATGGGAACAGTGCGAACGACGGATTTGTAAGATACCTCAGCATTAAACTGTCCCAAGAGAGAAATCTTCTGTTTATTGTACGTCCGTAATTGCCGAGTGACAGGTGACAGGAGTGGAGAACCCAACTGAAGATACGTCTGAGAATTAATTATAGTGGCAGCAGAACTGGTATCCACTTGCATGCGAACATCTCGACCAAGGATTTGGACAGTGAGGAGTAACTTCCATGAAAGGGAAGAATTGCAATTGACAGACAACACAGAATCAGACTCAGCGTCATGTTCATGAACATCATGTATGTGGTCGGATTTGCAAACTGAAGACACATGACCTTTCTTTTTGCAATTGTGACTCACAGCCCAACATTGGGGACAATCCTCGTGTGAATGTTTCGTAAAACACCGCGGACATGAAGGAAGTTGCCGGGGGTTGTGCTGCAGCTTCTTAGCGGGTTGTTTACGGCTAGGCCGAGGCTGCGCGTGGGAGCGCACTGCGGCCACGTCGGCCGGCGCGGACGCGCCACACGCGTCATCAACAGCGCAGAGAGGTTGTATTTCCCCGACATCACCCCACGCCTCTATTTGCGCCCCAGCGGCACAAGAAATTTCAAACGACTGCGCAATGGAGAGAACTTCATCTAGAGTCGGATTTGCCAACTGAAGGGCACGTTGCAGAACTTCTTTGCGGGCGCCGACCGGATAATAGCATCCCGTACTGTGGAATCGGCATAGGATTCTTTGTGAACGTCAGTAACAAATTGACACTTTCGACTGAGGCCGTGAAGTTCAGCAGCCCAAGCCCGATAGGATTGATGTGGCTGTTTTTGACAATGATAAAAGGCAACACGAGAGGCTACCACATGCGTTTGCTTTTGAAAATAGACAGACAGAAGTGAGCACATTTCAGCAAAGGACAAAGACGCAGGATCCTTCAAAGGAGCCAATTGCGACAACAACCGATACATTTGAGGTGAAATCCAGGAAAGGAACAGAGACTTACATGGTTGTTCGTCCACGACATGAAATGCCAAGAAGTGCTGTCGAAGACGTTTTTCATAATCAGACCAGTCTTCCGCCGTCTCGTCATAAGGAGGAAAAGGAGGTATAGCCAATGACGAGAAACACCCCGCATTTGACGCCACAACGAAATCGCGAATCGCCGTTGTTAGAAGCATTTGCTGTTCAAGGAGATTTTGCAATAGTTGCTCGACAGTAGCCATGGAACCCTGTGGGTCAACGGTGAAAAGGAAAAATCCACGACCTCGTCGCCAATTGTTATAACGTCAAGTTTAACACATATATTTCAGAACGACGCGACACGTGTAAGTCACACAGTAAGTTGACAAGCAAGACATGTGTACACGTTAGCATTCGAATGAGCACCGAGTCCCAGTCTAGCGGCCGCTGCTCGGCTGGACGCTTAGGTGGCGCAGCTGCTGCACGGCTGGCAAACAGCGCCGCACGTAGAGGATGTGCGTAATTGCGCGGTGGAGCTTTGAATGATTGGCGAGTCACAACAGTGTTGGTTGCCAACGTTCCCTTGTTGCTTTTGACAGTTCACCAACAATTCTTTAAATGGTGGTGTGTTCTCAAAACAAAATAACAGTCAAGCAAGGTACATTTTCAACTCTTTACACATGTTCATCAAAGTGCAATGTTTGTTCACATTAACATGCCAATAACGATGTGCCCAACAACATATTTTAAACATATGTTGATTAAAGACAGAAAAGTTTCTTCATTCGAAGATGATGTGGTGCCGCGTTACTAACTATTCTCACTTCTACTAGTGTTGAACACAAGTGCAAGATGCCACATTTCATACTGCTTGCCACACTATGTCTGTTAGCTGCATGGCAGGACCACACACTGCATGCCCTGCACATGGTGAGCGAGTGCTGGGTATTGGCGCCAGAGGCTACTGTTGGCCACGTGCTTCTGTGTGTGTGTGTGTGTGTGTGTGTGTGTACACAGCAAGTGATGGGCAACGAGTGCTGCACATGTGGTTTCGCCAAGCAGATGCAGTGCTATAGTCTAATCTGAACCACTAGTCTCACCCCATATCTCTGCAGCATGTGTCCAATTCTGCCCCTCTTCTGTCAATTTAGGACAAATGTTTTGTCTGTGGAACTTGAAAGTGTTCTTTATTTCTCTCTTGCTGTAAACATATTCCCCGAACGTGAATCTTAATTGCTGCAGTTCAGATGGTCATTGTCATAAATAATCTTTGCTGTGTTCACTAAAGTGTTCAAGATTGCTTTCTTGTGCACAAGATTGTGAAAACTATTTACTTTAAGGTAACAGTTGGGGTGGACCAGTTACCTGTGCACTAAATGATCAAAGAAGTTTGCTGTTTTCTGCTCAACAAAAACATCCAATTTACATAGCTTATCATTCCTATCCGCTTAACAGTAAATTTAATGTTGAGATGGACACTGTTCATGTGATCAATGAACTGATGATGTGTACCTTCACTGAGAGGCCAGACCAAGAAAATATTGTCAACTATCATATGAAGCAAGACACACACAACATTGTAGAGTTGTATAACTTGTTCCTGAAAATTATCCATGAAGGATTTGTGACAGCAGGAATCTGATCACTACACTATAGTCAATTCAAAATATTAATTGCAGTACACGAAGTATATTGTCATCAGGGTATAGCAGATCAGCTTGATGATCCCAGGTGGAAACGGTTTGTCTTCTACAGCCACATTTGCAAATAACCATACATTCTGACTAACAACTGTGTGCTTTGGCCTATTTTGGCGTATTTTCAAGATCAGCTTGATGATCCCAGGTGGAAACTGTTTGTCTTCTACAGCCACATTTGCAAATAACCATACATTCTGACTAACAACTGTGTGCTTTGGCCTATTTTCATTTTTCTGAGTGCCTCAATAAATGCCTGTGATTAAAATAAATTGTTGTAACAAGTTACATTAAGAAGTAAGTATCTTTTTTATTTATTGACAGTGATTAGTTTTGGACTCACTGTCCACTTTCAAGCCATCCATACCATAAGTGTGATAGTACAAGCAAAAGTGCTTGCATTGATGATAAAAGCAGCACTATGGCCAACTCGACAACAGTTAACAGATCGCATAGGACAGACACTGGAGAACATTATCACCATAGGGACCATTTTTGTACATAGGATTTCACTGTATTGTCACACTTACGATACAGATGGTTTGAAAATACACATAGCTTTTCAAAACTAGTCACCATCAAGAAATAAAAAAAGATACTTCTTAATGAAGTTCATAAATTTCTGTGAGTTAACAACATAGTGTTCAAAATGTGCCATTTTGGCTGCTGATGATCCTCCCACATGTTTTGCTAGTCTGTAAGGTGGTGAACTAATAAAACTAAGAATGGGAATAAGAGGGACCCCATCCTTGTGTGGACTGCTGGAGCCCAAGAATTTTATTGAAAATAAGGTGGCTTGAAAACCAAAAGGATTTTACCTTTGTTACTGTTAGACTCAGGCCTCTTTTCTTCTACCTAAGAATATGTGCAATTTTTAGGATGTGAAGCACCTTGAGTCCTGTACTGCAAAAAATGACATATATAATACCACTATCATACTTTTCTTGTTGCCTTTTTTTCTGTGCACGTATAAGAGAATTATCGTTCATCAGTACATGCTGAGTATCAGTGAAGCTTGGCATTCTGACATCAGTTTATCACCAACTGCCTTCCTGTTATTCTCTTCCCTCACACAGCACACACTAAATTAGGATATTTTGTCTGTAAATAACAAGTCACAAGTTACACTCAAGGATCCATAATGACTATGATGCTACAGCAGGTAAGAAGACTGGCAATATCTACAACTTTGTCATGCACAATTTCATTTCCTGTGGACATCAAAAAGATCAGGTGAGATCAAAGATTAGCATATGGCAACTCTAAAACATAAATATTTTTTGGAATAAAAATCTTTGACACATTTTTAGGCTTCCAATTTTTAAGGCTTTTCAATTTCTTTCATGCCCCTCGACTCATAACTGCCATCTGGTTTCTGTACAAATTGTAAATAGCCTTTCAAATCAAATGGTTCAAATGGCTCTGAGGACTATGAGACTTAACTTCTGAGTTCATCACTCCCCTAGAACTTAGAACTACTTAAACCTAACTAATCTAAGGACATCACACACATCCATGCCCGAGGCAGGATTCGAACCTGCGACTGTAGCGGTCGCGCGGTTCCAGACTGTAGCGCCTAGAACCACTCGGCCACACTGGCCGGCTTTCTCACAATCAAGGCTAGTTTTAGAACACTGAATTGTGCCAGAAGGTAAGATTTATTTTCTGGAATGCATATAAAAGAAATTAAGAACAGAAGCACTGGCTAGATGATATTAAGACCACAATAGAATATCTGTTGCACATGAAAACACAGAAAACATCCCCATACTATTCACCATATGGTACGCCACCAAATTTTAAAACAAAAATATTCTATGTCAAAAAGTTGTACGACACTGAAGGTTAAAAAAACCATATGTTGGATCAGTTACATTGAAAAACACTGAGTAATACAGTATTCTCATACTGTAAAATAAAACATCCATGTTTAACCTTAACAATGCCACTGAACCTGGTTGTAATTACTATATATTCAATTTTAAGGCCTATAACACTGGAGTTTACGTCACAGGAATATTATTTTGTTTTGGACATAATTAAATTTAACACACAACACTTGTATGGTTAACATCCACCATGGGACAGCTCCTACATAGTTAGCCATATGACACAAAACAAATTTGTGCAGTAGTTTTAGCTGTGTTGTACTCCGATGAATATCGTATCATGGGAACCATGTAAATAGCATTTATCAAACTACACAAAATAATCACAAAATTTCTCACTTGCCTCTATACACAAATATCTTTGTTTGTCATTGCAGCAGTTCGCCATGTTGGGATTGCACATACATTGCCTGCAGCTACCCATGTTCCTTGTTATTCCCACTACATCTGGCTGAGTCTGTTTTGCCTACTGCCATGACTTGTGTGATATTTTTCGTTGGGCATATGGAGTGCACAAAATATAGTCCGTTCATACATGAATTGTGATTTTCCTCTTGCATTTTATTGGGCATTTAAAGAAATGGACACAAGTGGCCTACCAGAGATATCAGTTTAAAGGAATCATTCACCTTATCACGCCTAGTGATAAACACTAGCCTTCCGAAAGATCAAATTAATTCAAAGTGGCAGAGGTTGAACATTTTCTTTACCACTGGCTACTTTGACAACTGTTCCACAGCAAACATTTTTATTAATGTTCTTGGTTGTTACCAATAGTTCTCTTTTTCTATCTTCTCAGATAAAAGAAATAGTGGAGAGCATACACATAACACTACGACCCAAAACAACTCTACAACACAATATCAGTACAGGTAGCAGTCAGATACAGTGGTACACATGCAGCCTAAGCATATTAACTGTCTTATGGGTAATGTGGTGGAGTTTAAGTCTAGATTAAAGAACTTTCTGATGGGTAATTCCTATTTCGCTGAAGAGTACTGTCACAGAAATTAATGTATTAGGTTACACTATGATTAATATTACCAACATAGCACTGTAACAGTTCACATGTCAAGTCATTTCAGTGTACTGCACTTAAATAAAATTGAAGTATTTGACTACTTTTCATCTCTCAGAGATCCCTCTTTCCGGCATCCGTGGAATATGATTCACACAGAGTAATGTAAATCCCTCAACATACAAATTAATGAAGAAAAATAAGGATAATATCAACAGTGGGTGCAAAAGTGTTTTGGACATAACCATGTGGCAATGGCAGAGGTAGATCTGGGCTAGTAACATGAGACGTATGGAAACAGACAACCCACGTGTTTCCACAAGCCTATTAAAAGCTTGTTAGTAAGGAGAGGCAACTGTATCATGTGAGTGTGTCTGATACCCCAACATTTCCCATTATCAGCTTTGGGTCAGCTCCCATCTAAAGGTCACAGTTGTGGGAACCTCATCAAATACATCTTTTCCCAGATTCACAAGCTTGCTACATCTTTAGAGGGAACTGCCTACCTGTACACAACACGTAATGGAAAAATTGTTAATGTCTGTCAATAATTCCAGCAACAATTCAGCAGCAAATGTTATGACAACTAAGAGCCAATTTTTGCAGTGTCATTTTGTGAAAAAGTTTTCTTAAATTTTATTTGTGAAGAAGTTTAATTAAATAATCACATTTTTTAAAAAGCATGTCAAAGTATATGGTATGATTTTGCATGCAACTGTAACAAAAACTTCGAAACTTTGTAACATATATTTTGTGGGTTCAGCTTTGCCTCCATTAATAATTTGTATTAATTTGTTTCCTGGTATGTACAGACTGTACTGTACATTATTGTGAATGATAATTCTTACACACTGGATTATCCAATAAGCTATTCTTCAATATCTATCTGTATAGTCCAATGGGGGTGATGAAACAGCACAAGAGACTATCCTGCTTGTTCTCATACCACTCCTGATTTTCACATTACTTTTTTTTTTGCTTAATCGCATTTTATTACTAATAATACATACACAATAGTTACTTCAAATGCCCAGTTTCTCATTTAAACAGTGATTCTCAAAACTTTATTACTTACTGTTTCGTTTCTCAAATACTGATAATGATAGTATAGTTAGTACACCTAGGAATATTTTATTTACAGAGATATTAGTGATTTAGTAGAAATGCAAACCACGTGAAGGTGAATTTTTCGGCGAGCAAAGAGTGGTTTGTTTCTAGATTGGTAATGCTCATTTGAAAGCTCTCATTACCCTCTTTTTAGTATGTATTTTACTTTTTCCAAAAACTTTATATTTCAGAAGTTATTCCTATACAAAATTTTTGTATTCTACATTGTTTCAATCTTAAAACATAATTATTTCCAAAATTCAGTGCCACTGTTATATAGAGCTGATTTTTCTGTTTCCAAAAATGCAAATTTTCACTAAAGTAACTGGTTTGTTTGTTAATTATTCCAAGTACAAAATTTTACTTTCTTAAAACATTTTCGTGGGCCTCTGGAATCCTCATATACAACAAAATCACTGTCATAAAATAGTATCTATTATCTTTGCCATTTCTAGTTATATTGCTATTAGTTATTTAAATTTATGTCACTGCCTATTGTGTCTTTGTTTCTTTCAACTTTGTTGATTATTATAAAATTGCAGTTTTCCATATTACACGTGTTTATAAATAGGATTGATGCACAAAGCCTTATCAGTCAGGTCAAAGTGAAATCACGAACAGCCTGTGTGTCATACAATTTTCAGTACAGTTTATATTATGTAATCAATTCGCACAGGAAAATGTAGCGTCTATTTTTGGTAAAATTTGTGCCTATATTTTTTTTGTAAATGATTAGATACACAAATTTAAAAGGTTGTCATGAGATATGAGTGAAGAGAAAACAAAGCCATAGTTTGTTGAAATTAACTGAAAAAAAAAGTGTTGTTTGGGAACTTTTTGACTAAAACGTTTGCTTTTGTGAAAACTTTAACACCTTTTTCTCCTGAAATTGTCTTTGTTTTCTTCGTTTGGGTGTATTTAAGCTTTCAAAAATGACTGTTCTGTTGAAAAATAGCAGCATTTTCCTGCTGTTTGCTGATGCGTCTCCAATTTAAGGTGTTTCTGGACATTATTTGTCTTTTTCAACTTAAGCCATTGATTTCCAACTCTATTAACCTATTAATTTCGACCTATGGTGGGCATTCAGTGTAAGAGTAGAAATAAAGATACGGTAACCCTAATTTAACAGTAGGGGCAGAATTTCAGGAGTCAAAAAACATTTCAGATTTTGCTTTGCAATCTCTATAGTGCACAGTACGGGCACTATAGCCTGTAGTGGCAGATATCACTGAGCATAAACAAACTATAAATCTGACTGCCAGAGGGGAGAGGAGCAGTGCGTGGAAACGAGCCCTACCTTCCTCTTGCAGGGCACCAGCCTACAGCAGAACTGACACATGGTCACAGGAATTGCCAGTCTTTTATGCGGTTGTAAGAGTCCTTATTGAAAACCATGATAGACCAGGATTAGTCGCTTTGCTAATTTCCAAATGAGAAAAGAGAGCAATGAGCAACGCACAACACAAAGCAATGGGGAACGCCTTCTCCACAGATTAGCAGAGTTTAGTTAACAATGTTGTTCCGGCCGAACCTCTAATAGTATTTCATGCAACCACAGTTCACAAATTCCGCACCTAATTTGCCACATTAAAAGTGTCTGCATTATACCATCTTTTGAGCTTTAGTTAACAAAGAAATGCACTTGTTTCTTTGTTATAAAATGCTAGGTCTTACAGCTGAGTATCACAATGCATACATGGTGTGTACCTAAGAGAGACCATTCCACTGCTCACAACTGACATGTCATCTGACCATTGAGCTCACTGATATGTTGTTGCATTTGTACACTTTTTATCTTGCAAACAGATTCTTACACACATTATACTTATATGCAGAAAATAAAGATAATTCAGAACTATCTCTGATGAAATAGTTCATATGGATACAGTTCACTATAAAATAATATCTATTAATTTTGCTTTTTCACACTGTGAGGCAGAATTTACATCTACTTCACATTTATCGCAAAATGTTATTTTTCCAGTCCCTAGTAATCAATATCTAATAGTAAAATTGTACCATGTAGTTGTGTCAGCTAGTACTGAACTGTTAAAATGACAAGCCACTATGTTTTTCATTTGTGTAAATTAATGTGTTAATCTGCCACTGGTGAATTTTGTGAGCATTTGTTAATGAGTGTAACTTACCGATCTGTGTCTAATATTGTGGCTCCTTCAAGTTTCAAAGCTAATCATAATAGGGAATATTACAAGTCAACAAATATGAAGAGATAGAAAATCATCTGCTGCAGTACTGTGTATTTTCTTTAACCAATATCCCTGAAGCCCAGTAAAAGCAGGACGATTTTAGGAAACTGGTTATGAGACATCTGAGGCGGAGTTCCAGGCCAGTAAGCTTACAACTTGCACACTACTGTTTCAGCAGTAGTCCCTTCAGAAGACACTAACATACCACAATATTCACTGCACTGGAAAACATTCACTGAACTGGAAAACACCAATAAAATGTCTCCACAGTAATGATGCAGTGTTTCTTGCAGTCATTTAGCATACTGATGGGTTGCAATTTTCAAAAAGTAGTTCTCCAATGCCTATGTTGGTTTATAAAAAATACAGGCATCAGATATGCTTTTTTGCATGCCCAAGGTACAGTACATCCCTCATTAGTGTTGTTTTCTCACATAGCATGTCCAGTTTTGGAAGTCCCAGCCCCAACTGTATTAAACACATTTTAAAACAACTCATTTATATGGTCACTCTTCCAACCTAGCATGTCCAAATTTGGTTGTATCATCAATACCATTTGACTGCTGCAACTTTAGCCACCGAGAATTCTGGGAGTGGGATGTATGCAGATACGGGATGAAGAAATGTGTGGGGAGACAGTGCTTTTCAGTGCCAGCAACTTTGCACATCATATGGATCATTTGTTATGGAACAAATGATGTGTGGAAGTAGTTTGTATACATTGGTGGTAACTATCACAACTTCCAACTTCTGTAGCATCCAAACATAAATGGAATATTTACTAGTGTATAAATCAGTTGCTACTGTTCTCTGATCTTGTTCAGATCACAGAAATGGCAAACAAAAACAAGTGGAAGAAGGTCAGTTTCCAGAAATGGAAAACATGCTACTGAAGTGGACAACACAAGCTTGTGTTTTGAATATTACAACTGATAGTATTGTGGTTTGTGCTAAGGCAAGCTATTTGGCACAAAAGTTTTGACTCACAAACTTCAAAGCATTTAACAGCTGAATTGAAAGGTTTAAGAACCGACAAAATTTAGTGCATAAATGTGTTCGAGGTGAGGCTGGAGGCATAAACACTGATACTGTTCAGTCACGGAAAAATACTCTTCTGTTAATCATAGAAAGGTACAGACCCAATGATTTTTTTTTAATGCAGATAAAGCGGGATTATTTTGTCACCTTCTGCCTGACAAAAATCTTGAGCTCACAGGAGAGAAATGCCATGGCATAAAGAGAAGCTAACTGTCTCATTATCTTGTAATGACAGTGGAACACTAAAGTAGGGATCACTAATAACTATTAAGGCAAACAGTCCACGATGCTCTAAAAATGGTGCAGACATTTCCATGTAAATATATGTCTAATGCAAAAACAAGGGTAAGAACAATTATGTATATTTGAACAATTCTTGCATGCCTGGGATGCAAGGTTGGATGTCATAAATAGGAAAATCATCCTGTTTATTGACCAGTGTGCAGTGCATCCCAACTCTACAAGCTACCTCCAGCCACTGAACCAAGGCTTTACACAACATATAAAACAAAAATACAGGATGATTCTAGTACAGGAAATGCAGGCCTGTCTTCATACTACAATAAGAAAGGTAATGATCTTGGCCCTACACTTTTTGTAAGAGGTGCTTGGGATTCCATATGAGCAAGAACAATCTCAAACTGCTTCAAGAAGGCTGCCTTTCATCAGGCTAAGAATTATAGAGTGAATGTGGGGCTTCTGAGCTTTGTTGTTTAGTATAAGAAGCACATTGTAAATAACTAATATCGTAAATTTCTATGTGGATGTCATGGCATAAAACAAACGAATTGCAGCTGAACAATGACAGCAAATAAAGATGTACAATACACCAACAGTTTGTTGAAATGACAACCCCTATTCTATTAACAGCAGTGATGCACTAATGGACAGATGCTAAATGAAAGATGTTCATTTATACCGAGAAATGGTACAGAAACTAAATTTTAGCATATTTTTGCCTTTCTACACAACATGCCACAATCATATTTTGGATGCTGGAGGCTACACGTTTTGCATAACATAACTTTCTGCATTCCAATTGGCTGTTGGTAGAAGTGTACACATCTGACACATTGGACTTAGCCAATGTCACCATATTTGACACATTTTTGCCTCTTGTATACTAACACACAATTTTGAGTTTCTCAATGTGGTTCCGAACGTGTTCTTGAAAAGGCACATTTTGAAGTATAATATAATGAGACAGCGTGTAAGGAAGAGTAGTGTTGAAGAGATCACATATTACCCCAATTAATTTCGCATTTCCAATGACAAAAACACCAAATAATTACTAAATTAGGTATTTTTAGACAGTTTGTTTTCCTGCTAATGATGTCCCAAAATCTGTGGTCCCTTCAAAAATGTGCTAACAAGATTCCATTGTACTTCCTTTCAGGTACCAATAAAATTCGATGTTTGAATGCTCTTACTTGAGATCATATATTTGAAGAAATGAGCTCCTTATCTTATATGAGCTCCAGTGCATTTTTGGTTTTGAAAAGCACCCCTAATATGGCACTGGAAATTAAAAGCTGAACTAAAATAATTAAAGCAGACACAATATTATTTCCTTCAGAAAAAAATGAAGAGAGACTATTTCCTGATAAAAGGCCTGCTTCTGATTGTTACTTTGTGTGTTCTTAGAGTCTGTGATATTGAGACAGAAATAAGAACAGAAAACAATGACAAAGGCCTTAGTAGTACTGTATCAGAAGTTTTTCATGCACAGCTAAATTTATACAGTCAGTAATCTGGAATATCCAATGGATGAATTAAATATCAGCTTGCCATCCTATTGCTTTCTTTTAGCTGATTTATGCACATAAGGGGAAATTTACACCCTACACATCTCTCATTAAAGCTGCAGAAGAGGCAGGGTAATCACACTATGCACACCAAGTTTTCTATTAAAGAGCTGGCCACCTTTAATAAATACTTCTATTGGTCCCAGTGAAAGTTCCTTGCAAACAATCTTACTGACACCTACTTTTATGAGTCACACTTCAAGAAAAAGTTTGCATCTAAGGAATCATTATGAAATAAATTAAAAACCATTTCTGAGGAAATTCATAATGTATTCAAGTTTCTACTAATATAGTGTGGTCTCAGTCGCACCAAATCACCACATGTGCAGCTGGATAATTTTCTGGTGAGGTCATTACACATCTAGCTCACTGAAACGATAAGAGTTCGGGATCAAAATGTCTTCCTTCAATTACATGTCAGTAAATCTTGAAAATTGCCAAAATATTCTTCAGGGAAAAAAAATGATAAATACATAAAGACATGTAGACTCAAATTTGCAAAATCAGTGCAACGAAGGGATATAGTGTCCTGAATTTTCACGCTCTCCGTGCTGTGTACATCATACAATCTGACAATGCAGATACTTTCTTGCCATCAAATTCAAGCACACAAAAATCATTAAATTCTATTGCACATTGAATTGTCAAATTGAATACCCATGATATTTTTGTTAATTATGGTCATTAAATGAACAAAAATTAATGTTCATTGGAGCTTATCAAAAATCACAGTGCTAAAGACTATTATGATATTAAACTTGCTGATGTATGATGATCCTGTTTGTGTGTGGCTATTGATTCTGGATTTACAATCATGGGTTTATGTCCAACTGATAAATGTTTTAATTAAAGTCTGAGTATTATGTATTTTTAATCAAAGGCAATAGTGGAAGGAAATGAACACAATATTGCTAGAGAGATCAGCCTGACAATAATGATTTATGAAAAGCACAGAAATCTAAATCAAGATAACCAAACAAAAATGTGATTTCATCTTCAGAATATAGCTGAAGCATAAGGATGAAACTGAAGAAAGGAACAAATTGAAGAAGGAAATTGTTACAGGTATAACACATTTACAGTAAGGAGCAAGAAAAGACAGTGGAGAATATACGAGGGCTATCCACAAAGTACATTATGTTTTGGAATTAAAAATAAATAAAGTATTGGAATTTTTTAAAATTATATACAGATGAAAGCCACACTTAAATACTACTTTTCTACATAGTTGCCATTTAAATTAAGGCACTTATCATAGTGATGGACGAGCTTGGAAATTCCTTCGTCGTAAAATTCGGCCACCTGCGCCTTCAACCACGTGGTTACCTCTTCTTGAAGCTGTGCGTCGTCATCAAAATGCTACATAGCCAACCACTTCTCCATTGCTGGGAGTAAGTGGAAGTCGCTCGGTGCCAGGTCGGGACTGTACGGCGGATGAGGAAAGAACTCCCACTTAAAAGATTCGAGAACTTCACGAGTGGAATTTGCCGTGTGGGCCCGGGCATTGTCGTTAATCAGCCAGATCTTTTGAGCCCAACTTTCCCCTACGCTTGTTTTGTATTGCTCTTCTGAGGTTGTGCAGAGTTTGGCAATACCTTTGAGTGTTTATTGTTCTGCCTCTTTCCAGGAAATCCACAAAAATCACACCTTTTCTGTCCCAAAAGAAGAGGTAACCACGTGGTTGAAGGCGCAGGCGGCCGAATTTTACGACGAAGGAATTTCCAAGCTCATCCATCGCTATGATAAGTGCCTTAATTTAAATGGCAACTATGTAGAGAAGTAGTATTTAAGTGTGGCTTTCATCTGTATATAATAAAAAAAATTTCCAATACTTTATTTATTTTTAATTCCAAAACGTAATGCACTTTGTGGATAGCCCTCGTACAAGGAGATGGAGAGGCAGTATGTGTCATTTTCAAATGAAGGCTGACATGCAATACACAAGGAACATCCCGAACATCCCAGGCTCTCAACTCAAAGAAATAAGTGTTTGTAAAACCGGCACAGGACTATCCATTTCTACCAAAACTGTTAGTAATAACTCATCATTACAGAAAATTTGCAACACAATAATATCTCATTGGTTTTCTTGCTGCGTCAATCCTCAGTCTGATATTCACAGCAGCAGGTAGCCTCCAGATGACTGATATGCAAATGAAGGTTTTCACAGGATGTCAATGCAATAAAATCTTCTTGGGCTTCTTGCCAAGTCAACCTGCAATGGACACACTGATACAGAAAGGAACCCATGAAGAGTCGTGCTTGAGTAGCTGTTGGTAGGGCACTTGTCCGCAAAAGGCAAAGGTCCCAAGTTCCGAGTCTCAATCCGGCACACATTTTTTATTTGCCGGGAAGTTTCAAATCAGTGCCTGCTCTGCTGCAGAGTGAAAATTTCGTTCTGAACCCAAGAATATCTTACTGCAATGACACATGATGAGACCCTTCATTTGCATACACAGAAACTTTGTCAATTAAAACATACAAGAAAATGCTGCAGTTGCATTGCCTTGTTTAAATAGCAGGATTACAGGAAATATACAGCACTTTACACAAGTCTGAAGCTGAGAGAATATTAAAGAACCTGATTAGAAATTCAAGTAGTGGCATGTTTCACAGCACTACCACTTCTGACCAAAATCTTAACAGCCCTCCACTGCAGTCCATTTTCTTTTAGAAAGTGGTTCACCACACCTCTCGAATTTGAGCTTTATTTTTCCTTTAGTACTTATCTACATCTGAAACTGCCATATTCATACATTTCCCACTCAATAACAGCAAGTTCTTATGCAATGATGAGGTTAAAGAAGTATCACTAAATTACTCAAGCAATTATATTACTGTAAGAATCACAAGACTATGCAAAAGAACAAAATCTTCTCCCCTCTCCTTTCCTTACATCCTCCACCATACCTACCTTACATGAATGGCACACATCGTTACAATCATCTTTAGGAAAAAATAAATCACAAATACAGTGCCCTTCAAAACAATAAACAGAAATGTACCTTGTCTTCTAGCTCTTTCCCGCTCCTCTTCTTCACTACGAAAAAGGCCAAATTCACGGCGCAAACGCGCTGTTAAATTTTCTCGCTCTCTCTCCACTAAAGTGGGAGCACAATTCCATCTCATGTAGTTTACATCATCAGATATTCCTGCAAGAATGACACAGTGAAAATTACCTGTTGTATACCTACAACTCACTGAAAAATGTTGTTGCATTCACAGCTTAAAGAAATCTTCTCTAATTACTTAATATGGTATTATTTTTCGTAGAGAGAGAGAGAGAGAGAGAGAGAGAGAGAGAGAGAGATTCCATAGGAAATTAATAATGATAAATTACAGACATGCTAATCTATCTTTCCTGTGGACTCATAAAGCTTCAACAAAGACACATAAATGTGGAAACATAAATAATTTACAAGAGTTTGAAATTCAATTCTAATTCCCAAATCACTGAGACACTGGGAAGAAGTAAAAAGGAAGTTTGGGTTTTAACACATGGCCAATGAAAACATTACCCCTCTCAGTGAGAGAAATTAGTCTATTAATGTGGAGGATCTACCAATTTTAAGTCAATAAACAATGAGCTGCCAAAGTTACTGCTACAATAAAATGACACAGAGCAATTTTTTTCTGTATTCCAACTAAAACAAAACTGTCACACACAAATAATACAGCTACTCACCACATATTTAGTCATACATAAGATAAAGAAATTGTATAGATTGGTCACCACTTGTGCATGGAGACCTCAGTCAGCAAGAACTTTGCTCATCAAAGGCCGCGTTCTAAGTTTAAGTTGTTGACCGGCACATAGTTTTAATCTGATAGAATGTATGAAAATTACACATAGTACAGCACAGAGTAAAAGTTTCATTGTGCAAAGATAAATAAGCTGGCAATAGCAAAAATATTAAACTATAATCTGAGAAAATAAATTAAAGAATGTAGTATGATAACTTGGCTCAATGGCTCTGATGAGTTTGGAAAGCAGTACAGAGGTACTAACAGACTGAAATTTGTGCCAGGTCACAAGGAGTGTCTGGGTAGCACAGCAGGTATGAACATGGCCTGTAAAATCCCCGGATCCAAGTTTAATTTCTTGTCAAGCATCCAAGAGGACCCACAGGAAGGACAGAGAGCTAGAGTGTGACGACTCATCAACAATTAGGTCATTAGAGACAGAGCACAAGCCTGGATTGGTAAAAGTAAGGGAGCACACTCACCATGCCTTTTAAAAGGAACAGTCCCAGTATTTGCCTTAAGTTATGGAATTGAAGAAAGCCTAGCCTAAATTTGGATTGGTGGGTGGGGATTTGCACTGCCATCCTTGCTCCTTAGGACCCAGAAGAAATCTATTGAAAAACTAGGATAGCCTTCTTAATAAAGGTTCAGCATTTTTCTATCAGGCACTCTCACTCAGCACTACGATTTTGTTAACCTTTTACTTCTGTCACCACAGTTGTTTTCTTTTAGGACAAGTATAAAATTTCCCTGCTTGGCACTGATATGGCATTGAGGTCAGTTAAAATGTTTTTATTGTGTCGGTTCAAAAATGTTCAAATGTGTGTGAATTCCTAAGGAACCAAACTGCTGAGGTAATTGGTCCCTAGACTTACACACTACTAAAACTAACTTATTTTAAGAACACACACACACACACACACACACACACACACACACACACACACACACACACACACGCCCGAGGAAGGACTTGAACCTCCGGCGGGAGGGGCCACACAATCTGTGAAATGGCGCCTCAAACTGCGTGGCCACTCCGCGTGACTATTTTGTTGGTATATGATCTACAACTACGTAAGTCAAGAATAAGCTAGGCAATCGTAATATTTTTGTTTAGAAAGCTTTTTAATGTGTCAAGGGCATTCAAAAAGAAATAGGCCAGAGGCTCTAAAATGAAAACTGATAAGGGACTGCAAAGTCGTTTGTGTACGGAAGCAGGTGTGATCCCTACAAGAGCGTTAAGTTTCCAAACCTGACACTAGAGGAATACGGGCGCACACAGTGAGCATTTGCACAAACCTACTGTCCTTTTCTGACATAGCAAATTGGAACTATTCCATCTGTAATAATGCATTTAGTTTTATTGGGAATCAATTTAATTAAAACTTATTATGTAACAAGAAAAACATTGTGACCTAATTTCTGGGCATGGTGACACGATAAGGTATTAAGACTGGCAGTTCAGCTTCTACATAACATACACCAAGTTCTGTGAAATTAGTTTGTTTATGCAATAATTAACAATAAAGTTCATAATTAGCCAAATTATAAATCACCCTTTTACCCCAGTGCTTATTAAATTCTTATCTTTGCCATTGTACTTTTATTAATCTGATTTTTATGCTGCAGGTGACATACTTTATTATTTGATTTAGTCAATAAGCAAGAATTTTGCATAATTTACAGTGTATTTCAATATGGTGCATGTACTCGTAAATAAGGTATTCCCAATGTGCATGCACAAAGTACTTCGATCAACTTTTCTGAATTTCTGGATTACTGCAGTTCTTACAAAACAAAATTTAATCAATACTTATAATACATCCTGAATAGCAAAATTCAAACTAGCTGCTTTTCAATGACTGTGCAGTTTCTGAAATAAAAACTTGTTCATCCACCAGTCTTTAGATGGATGTCACTCAATGTCAACAGTCTATGTCCAGTTTGTTGATGACAATACATGCACCTGCACTGCGAAAACTAAGCAATGTTGATATTTAAAAAGTTTCTAGTGATTTTTGTAACTCATACTCTGATTAAAACTAACTTTGTAATTGACAGCTGCAATGGCCAGGAGGGGGGGGGGGGGGGGGGGGGGGTGGCAATGTTGCCGGAGTGCAGCCAGTCACACTTCACAAGGCGCTGCACATATCTACAAATCAAGCAACACAGTACGCACTTGGCACTCGAGAAACAACTATGACTGGATGGCAGCTGGCCCCCTCCACTCTACTTGCTAAAATGTCAATCACAAAACTAATTTTGATCAGAGTATAATTAATATTTTGACTGAACTCTCTCTTGGTTGGTAGGAGACTTTAAGTGAAGATGAGCTTTCATTAAGAGTGGTGATTTTTAATTAATGAGTGAATTAAGTGAACTGTTGCAGTGTACTTTTCTCTGGCAGATTTCTGTGAGCCAGTACTGTACATGAACTATGACATTTATGTAAACATGGACAGTGTTTGCCCGATTTGATTACTTGGTTTAGGAACTTGGTTATTGACAGTGCTTCATTAATGTGTGTTGTGATGATTTTGTAATTTATATGAGTGGTTCTGCCACTGAACTCTATAGTTATTTGTGGCTGCCAACCTGATTTTATGCACTAGTATTTTCACAAAGTACGAAAATTGGTCATCGTCCATACAGGGTAACTATGAGGCTAACAAAATATGAGTAAAAGTGCAGCCTACATTGTGGTGAAACTATGAAAAGCAGGTTGTTGCTTTACACCATGCACTAAGTAGTGGAGAAAACAGAGAAATGGATACTCCAAAAGAAGAGCATAGGGATTTAAATGCATTTCCTTACAGCAAAAGGAGTGCTGAGAATGGGAATTCAATGAAAAATGGCACACTCCTAACATTCAATTCAACCTCTGGGGCAATGGCTGCCACCATAACTTGCTGGACAATAGTATCAGTAATGGTGTGGCATTTCAGATGATGTGTGACTGGGCAACGACATCTGTCCTTTCTTCAATTGCTTGTGTCATACCTTCACCCTAGTAATGGATGTGTAGTGCTCTTCATAGAATTGTGCCATTTTTAATGAATTTCAGTTCCCTTCAGTTATTCCACTGTCAGGAAATGCACTACACTCCTTTTGAAGCCTTCATGCCACTGTCTTCAGCACAACTGAGTGCAGTCAATGGCAGATGTGTGCACATGCTCACTTTGTCATCACATGGGCATGGGCCCATGTCCTTCTAGTGGAGAGTTTGGGGCCTCAGTGCTTTCTTCCATAGGCATTCACATTATGAACCTTCAGCGGCTTTCATTTTACAGCCTCCAGCTCATTTTTTTGTGAATGCCCTTATAGTCGTGTTGTATCTGATCTTTTTAAATGGATGTGGCAAAATATCACAATGCTATAATTTTGAAATTATAATGAAAAGGAGAGATTACAACTTGCCGTACAGCGGAGATGCTGAGCTGCAGACAGGCACCACAAAAAAGACTGCTAGAGAAGTAAGCTTTCAGCCAAATGACCCTCTTCTGAATTACAAAAAAGCAGGCACATGCACACGTGGCCCCCCCCCCCTCCACACACACACACACACACACACACACACAAACGCAACTAACACACGACCACTGTCTGTGGCTGCCCAGACCAGATTCTGGCCTCAGCAGCCAGAGACAGTGATCACCTGTGTGAGAGCTGCATTTGCGTAAATATATGTGTGCGTGTTTTTTGTCTAATTCAGAAGAGGGCCTTTTGGTCAGAAGCTTACTTGTCTAGCAGTCTTTTTGTTGTGCCTGTCTGTGACTAAACATCTCAATTATATGAGTAGTAGCAATCTATCCTTTTCATTCCAATGTTGTTATTCCATCCTGGATTTACCACTGTTTGGTACAATTCTGTTTGCTTTGGACAGTTTATGGCTCACAAATTCATCGATAGTTGGTGAAGGTTTATGATTCTGCTATTTCATTTTCAGCAGTTAAGAAATGGGCAGCTGATTTCACAATTATTTGTAACTTTCTTGAAAATAATCCACTTGGTGGACACCCGGAAACTGCAACTGCAGCTGGAAATATCAAGAAAGTATACAATACTGTACTAAATGATCAGTGAATAAAGGTATATGAAACTCCTCATCTCATAGGCACATCAAAAGCTAAGAGTGTGATTTATATAAAGAATTAAATGTGAGAAAACTATACGCAAGACGGCTGCTGAATTTGTTGAATACTGAACAGAGCAAATTTGAAATGACGATTTTAGTTCTTTAGAAATAAATCCAACTCTTTTTGGGTACCAAATAAAAACTATGTGGGCTCAAACCACCCCACACCAGAAACAAAACAGCACTCAAAGGCAATGACTGAAGCCAGTGTTAGCTAAGAAGAAAATGCGATTTTGCTAACTGATTACCTTCTGAACGGTAAAATAACAGCTGATCAATACTGGACTATCAAAAGAAGGAAAGAATCACTATTCATCAAGACAAAAGAAGCTAGTGACAGGAAATTATTCGGAATTCCTCAATTGGGTAGGTAGATTAGAGAAGTTAAAAAGAGAAATGGATATGTTGAAGTTACATATAGTGGGAGTTAGTGGAGTGTGATGGCAGGAATAACAGGACTTCTGATCAGATTAGTACAGTATTATCAAAACAAAATGAAATAGGGGTAATGCAGGAATACGTCTAATAATGAATGAGAAAATACAAATAATCTACTATGAACAACACAGTGAACATATTCCCGTGGCCAGTATGGATACGCCAGTCAACACCCACCATAACAGTATAAGTTTATATCCATACTTGCTTTACAGATGACGGACAGATTCTCTCTCTCTCTCTCTCTCTCTCTCTCTCTCTCTCTCTCTCTCTCACACACACACACACACACACACACACACCTATGCCCTTACATGGTGCTTGCTGGATGAAAAAGGGGCCTTACCTTCAGTCCCACACCCACGTTTAACCATACTGGACTTATCAAAGACCCACTCTCCTTTCTACGGTCCATACAGACGAAACACTTCTTTTCCACCAATCCCTCCAACCAGAGCTAACCTAATTTCAACACTGAACCTTACCTCTCCCAGTTAATACCTCCACCCAACTGTAACCATCCCACTCTGCCACCTAACCACCCCCTGGTCATCTTCCAGGAATTTCTTATCCCCAACTTTGTCTCACCATCATTCCCCATATCCCTTCCTAAGAACACTAACCCTTTGACAGAAGAAAGGGCAGCCATGCACATGTAACCTCCAATCCCTACTGAAATCCATAAGCAGTTTCCAGAACCTCTGCTCCGAGTCCATCTCCCGTAACACCCACCCTCTACTTGCTCCCTCAAATCTGTGAACCCCACAATCTTGGACACCCCGTTGTAGCTGACTATTGTGTTCCCACTGAATGAATTTCTGCTCTTGTTGAACAGCACATCCAACCAACTGCCCAAAATCTAGCCTCCTACATCAAAGATATTAACCACCCCTTTACCTCCTGGACCCCTACTTGTCACTATTAATGCCATGTCCCCATACACTGGCATCCCTCATGCCTCTGGTCTTGTCCCTATCAACCTGTTTATGGGCAATCTACAGGTAACTTGCCTAGCCTAGCCTAGCCTAACCTCCCATCCTCCTACTCTGGTTCTGGATCACTGATGGTGTCTTCATGATCTGTACTCATGACCAAGACATCTGATCCTCTTTCCTACACAACTTCAACACCTCGTCTCCTACCTGCTTCAACTAAGTCCTCCTCAACCCAGCAATCCATTTTCCTGAACATTGACCTCCACCACTCTGATGGTTCCATCCACATCTGTCCACATTAAACCCACTAACCATCAACAACACCTGCATTTTGAAAGCTGCTATCCCTTCCACACCAAAAAATCCCTTCCATATAGCCTAATCACCCATGGATGATGTACCTGCAGTTACAAGAGCTCCGTTGCCCAGTATGCCGAAAGTCACAAGAAGACCTTCATAGACAAGGACTGCCCCCCCAAACCTAATCCACAAACATATTTCCTATGCCGTATCCTCACACACCTGCAATCCTCCTACCACCCCCAAGTATCAACTACAAAGTAGTGCCCCTCGTTACCCAGTACCACCCTGGACTGCAACAGCTGAAGCATATCCTTTGTCAGGGCCTTGAGTACCTCTTGTCATGGCCCAAAATCAGGGACATCCTATCCAAGATTTTCCACACACCTCCCGAATGGTGTTCCACTGCCCAACCAATCTACAAAACACCCTAGTTCATACCTATGTCACTCCCATTCCCAACCCTTGCCACAGGAATCCTATACCTGTGGTGGACTAAGATGCAAGACTTGCCCAATCCACCCACCCAGCGCCTCCTGCTCCCCTCCCGTCACAGGCTTACACTATCCCATCAGATGCCGGGAGACCTGTGAAAGCAGGCATGTCATATACCAACTCTATCGCAAATACTGCCCAGTTTCTTATTTTGGTATGACGACCAATCAACTGCCCACCATCATGAATGGTCACAGCCAAACTGTCACCAAGAACAAAGTTCACCAACCAGTGGCAAGCATGCTCAATTTCACAAACTGGGTCATCTGGATCCTTCCCTCCACCACCAGCTTCTTTGAGCTATGCAGATGGGAGTTATCCTCTCAACACATCCTTCACTCCCATAATTGTCCCAGATTCAATCTTGAATAATTCACTTTCCCCACATCCTCCAACCAACTGTTTCCCCTTCCTTCCTCTGTCCTGTCACCCACACCCAGTTCATATCTCATCACCTTAAGCGTGTGCTGTTCTTCACTGGTTCTGACAATGGTGCACCCCACCTCCAGCTCGTGTACCTGCCAATCCTGCATCCCTACCCGGCAAACCAACTGCCTCCCTCTCAAGCCATAGCCACCAACTCCCCCCCCCCCCCCCCCCCAAAAAAAAAAAAAAAATCCCTCTCCCTGTCTCCTACCTCTCCCCAACCCACATTACAAGCTTGTCCACCTGCCGAATGCACACTGTCACTGTTCGTCCAAATGCTGCTGTGTAAGGGCATGTGTGTATGTACAGAGTGGTCCATTGATCGTGACCTGGCCAAATATCTCACAAAATAAGCGTCAAACGAAAAAACTACAAAGAACGAAACTTGTCTAGCTTGAAAGGGGAAACCAGATGGCGCTATGGTTGGCTCGCTAGATAGCGCTGCCATAGGTCAAACGGATATCAACTGCGTTTTTTTTAAATAGGAACCCCCATTTTTTTTACATATTCGTGTAGTACGTAAAGAAATATGAATGGTTTAGTTGGAGCACTTTTTTCGCTTTGTGATAGATGGCACTGTAATAGTCACAAACATATAGCTCATAATTTTAGATGAACAGTTAGTAACAGGTAGGCTTTTTAAATTAAAATACAGAATGTAAGTACATTTGAACATTTTATTTTGGTTGTTCCAATGTGATACATGTACCTTTGTGAACTTATCATTTATGAGAAAGCATGCTGTTACAGCGCGATGACCTGTAAATACCACATTAATGCAATAAATGCTCAAAATGATGTCTGTCAACCTCAATGCATTTGGCAATACGTGTAACGACATTCCACTGAACAGCGAGTAGTTTGCCTTCCATAATGTTCGCACATGTATTGACAATGCACTGACGCGTGCTGTCAGGCATTGTCAGTGTATCACGATAGCAAATATCCTTCAACTTTCCCCACAGAAAGAAATATGGGGACATCAGATCCGGTGAATGTGAGGGCCATGGTATGGTGTTTCGATGACCAATCCACCTGTCATGAAATATGCTATTCAATACCGCTTCAACCACACGCAAGCTATGTGCGGACATCCATCATGTTGGAAGTACATCGCTATTGTCATGCAGTGAAACATCTCATAGTAACATCGGTAGAACATTACGTAGGAAATCAGCATACATTGCACCATTTAGATTGCCATCGATAAAGTGGGGGCCAATTATCCTTCCGCCCATAATGTCGCACCACACATTAATCCACCAAGGTCGCTGATGTTCCACTTGTCGCAGCCATAGTGGATTTTCTGTTGCCCAATAGTGCATATTATGCCAGTTTACGTTACCGCTGTTGGTGAATGACGTTTCGTCGCTAAATAGAACCCTTGCAAAAAAATCTGACATCGCCCCGTAATTTCTCTTGTGTCCAGTGGCAGAACTGTACAGAAACATCGAAGTCGTCACCATGCAATTTCTGGTGCATAGAAATATGGTACGGGTGCAATTGATGCTGATGTAGCATTCTCAAGACCAATGATTTTGAGATTCCCGATTCTCGCACCATTTGTCTGCTACTGATGTGCGGATTAGCCGCGACAGCAGCTAAAACACCTACTTGGGCATCATCATTTGTTTCAGGTTGTGGTTGACATTTCACATGTGGCTGAACACTTCCTGTTTCCTTAGATAACGTAACTATATGGCGAATGGTCCGGACACTTGGATGATGTCGCCCAGGATACCGAGCAGCATACATAGCACACGCCCGTTAGGCATTTCGATCACAATAGCCATACATCAACACGATATCGACCTTTTCCACAATTGGTAAACGATCCATTTTAACAAGGGTAATTTATCACGAAGCAAATACCGTCCGCACTGGCAGAATGTTACGTCATACCACGTACTTATACGTTTGTGACTATTACAGTGCCATCTATCACAAAGCGAAGAAAGTGGTCCAACTAAAACATTCATATTTCTTTACGTACTACACAAATATGTAATAAAAAATGGGGGTTTCTATTTTAAAAAACGCATTTGATATCTGTTTGACCCATGGCAGCGCCATCTAGTGGGCCAAACACAGCGCCGTCTGGTTTTCCCCTTCAAGCTAGACGAGCTTCATTCTTTGTAGTTTTGTCGTTTGATGCTTATTTTGTGAGATATTTGGCCCGGTCACTATCAATGGACCACCCTGTATATCAGTGTGTGTGTGTGTGTGTGTGTGTGTGTGTGTGTGTGTGGTTTTTTTTACTCTAGCTCAAGAAAGGATTACTCCGAAAGCTGGAAAGTTTTCTTTCTTTTTGTGTGTGCCTGTCGAAGACTCAATGATCCTGCTTTTCAGTGATTGGTCTCCTTTACTACAAAAACAGTAGATGAAAATGGACTGGGGTAAAGGAATGAAGGGGAAGCAACCGGGCAGAATTTTGCACAGAGCACAATTTAATAACTGCTAATAGTTTGTGTAAGAATTACGAAAGAAAGCTGTAACACTTGGAAGAGACTAGAGACACCAGAAGGTTTCAGGTAGAAGAAACTGCAGATAGGTGGGAAATTAAGTACATGGGGGGGGAAAAAAAAAAAAAAAAAAAAAAAAAAAAAAAAAAAAAAAAAAAAAAAAAAAAAACTCAGATGTTGTTAACGAGTTTGAAAGGGAGCGTTAAGCAACAATCGATCGAAACAAGGGAAAGGAATACAATAACAGCCAAAGGGCGTAGCATCGTGTGATGAAAAAGTGAAGGTAGCAGAGGTTTAAAAAGACCAAACCCAACAAAACCATTGGCCTTGCCGCAGTGGTAACACCGGTTACCATCAGATTACTGAAGTTAATCGCTGTTGCGGTGGGCTAACATTTGGGTGGGTGACCATCCAGTCTGCCAAGCACTGTTGGCAAATGGGGTGCACACAGCCCTTGTGAGGAAAACTGAGGAGCTATTTGATTGGAAGTAACAGCTCCAGTATTATAGATTGACAAAATGGCTCGGAGAGCGGTGTGCTGCACATGTGCCCCTCCATATCCGCGCACAGTGACGTCTGTGGGCATGGCGGCCGGTTGGTACTGTTGGGCCTTCATGGCGTATGCGGGTGGAGTAGAGTAGCAGACCCAGTAAAATCCTTGGATAATATATGAAATATTGAACTAAACTGATGAAAGGAGAAAATATAAAGTAGCAGCAAATAAATAAGGTGAAAGTAAATACATATTTTTAAAAATGAGACTGACAGAAAATGCAAGATGGCAAATGAGTAATGGCTAAAGCAAAAATGCAAAGCTTTAGAAACATGTATTACTATGAGAAAGAGAGATGTGAACTGTAACAAAAGCAAAGCAAACTTTTCAGGAAAGAGAAGCACCTGTATACCTATTACTGGTATGCTATTAGAGCTCTTAATATTCAAAGGAAAGACTGAAAGGTGGAAGGAATATACAGACATTCTATTTCAGGAAAACAAACTTGAAGAGAATATTATAGAAATAGAAAAAGTAGTACACGAATATGAGATGAGAGTATGACACTGTGAGAATAATTTGACAGAGTACTCAAAGACCAAGTCGAACAAGGCCCCTCAAGAGGACGACATTCCCTCAAGTTGTTGGGCTTGGTAGAGCCAACCATGAGAAATCTATTCCACCTGCTACACAAAATACATGAGAAAGTCAAAGTACTGCTGGACTTGAAGAAGAATATAATAAGTACAATTCCAAAGAAGGCAGGTACTACAGGTGTGAATATTACTGAACCATCAGTTTAATAAGTCATGGTTGCAAAATACTGACACAAATTATTTACAGAAGAATGGAAAAACTGGTAGAAACTGATCTCAGAGAAGATCACTTTGGGTTCTGAAGAAATTGTGCAAGCCTAGTTTTATCATAGCAGCTAGTTTTATTCTATCAACTGCTTAATACCAAATCTTATTTGTCAACACTGGGCAACTATTTATTAGCTACTTTGCAGTAATAAGGTTAATTAATGGCACAGGGATCCAAGTTTGATCCATTCGAGCAACTCTATAAAGAGTTTTTGGACTACTGGCGGGCAGCTCAGATTAGTTGGTTGGTTTGAGGGGTTAAAGGGACCAGACTGCTACAGTCATCGGTCCCTTTTTCTAAAAAACTAAAACCACCCAAAGAGAATAAAAAACGAACAACAGGAAAGACGGCAGACGACATAGGACAAGAAATACTCTGACAGAGAACAGACAAAACAAATTAAAATCAAACCGAGTGTGATGGTGGTTGGCCGACCATAGAGATAAAAAGGAAAAGCCAACCACCTAGAACACATTAAAAACTCAGTTTAAAATCGGAGGCCAAAAGCCAGAATCAACATAAAAACAAACTCTCAGATTAAATGATAAAAACCCCCTGCTCGAAGAAAACGTAAAACTAAGCTAGACATTGCATTGTCGTCAGTTAAAAGGGCAGGGAGCGTATCAGGCAGCGCAAATGTCTGCCTGACCACAGCTAAAAGGTGGCAGGCCAACAAAATGGGGGCCACTGTCAAAGCCGCCCCGCAGCGACATAGAGGAGGGTCCTCCCGGTGCAGTAAATAACCGTGTGTCAGCTGGGAGTGGCCAATGCGGAGCCGGCATAGGACTACAGAGTCCCTGCAAGTGGCTCGCAGGGATGACTGCCACACAGCTGTCGTCTCCTTGACAGCACGGAGCTTATTACTTGTGGTCAGTTCGCGCCATTCATCGTCCCATAGTGCAAAAACGTTCCGGCGTAAGGCTGCCCTCAAATCAGTCTCCGCGAGGCCAACGTCCAGAGATGGTTTACTGGCGGCCTCTTTCGCCAGGCGGTCAACATGTTCATTGCCGGGTATCCCAACATGACCGGGGGTCCACAAAAAGACCACAGAGCGGCCGCAACATGCAAGAGTATGCAGGGACTCCTGGATAGCCATCACCAGACGGGAACGAGGGAAACACTGGTCGAGAGCTCGTAAACCGCTCAGGGAATCACTACAGATAACGAAGGACTCACCTGAGCAGGAGCGGATATACTCTAGGGCTCGAAAGATAGCAACCAGCTCAGCAGTGTAAACGCTGCAGCCAGCCGGCAAGGAACGTTGTTCGGAATGGACCCCTAGAGTTAGCGCATAACCGACACGACCAGCAACCAACGAGCCGTCAGTGCAAACAATGCCAGCGCCCTGATACGTGGCCAGGATGGAATAAAAGCGGCGGCAGAAGGCCTCTGGAGGGACTGAGTCCTTCGGGCCCTGTGCCAAGTCGAGCCAAAGGCAAGGGCGAGGAACACACCATGGGGGTGTACGCAAAGTGGTCCGAAAAGGAGGTGGAACAGTGAAAACCCTAAGCCCGGAGAGAAGCTCTTTGACGCGGACCGCGATCGTACAACCTGACCGGGGCCGACGTTCTGGCAGATGGACGACCAATTGCGGGAACAGGAGACGGTAGTGCGGATGCCCGGGCGAGCTAAAAACATGGGCATAATAAGTGGCCAGTAGATTTCGGCGCCTCAACCGCAATGGAGGGACACCTGCTCCGCAAGTATGCTGTCCACTGGGCTGGTCCAGAAAGCACCAGTGGCAAGGCGTATTCCGCTGTGTAGGATTGGGTCCAGTACCCGCAGCGCAGATGGGGATGCTGAGCCATAAAGCCAGGCTCCCATATCCAGACGAGACTGGATTAATGCCTGGTAGAGCCGTAACAGGGTAGATCGGTCGGCGCCCCAGCGAGTGTGGCTCAAGCATCTCAGAGCATTTAGATGCCGCCAACACGCCTGTTTAAGCTGCCGGATATGAGGCAGCCAAGTCAACCGGGCATCGAAAACCACCCCCAAAAACCTGTGTGATTCCACCACTGAAAGAAGTTCACCGTCAAGATAAAGCCGTGGCTCCGGGTGGACAGTACATCGCCAGCAGAAATGCATAACGCAGGTCGCAGGTCTTGGCTGCCGAAAACTGGAACCCATGAGCTACAGCCCAAGACTGCGCTCTGCGGATAGCGCCCTGTAGCTGACGTTCAACAGCTGCAATGCCAGTAGAGCTGTAGTAAAGGCAGAAGTCGTCAGCATACAGGGAAGCGGAGACAGAATTTCCCACCACTGCAGCGAGCCTGTTTATTGCGATTAAAAACATGCAGACACTGACGACAGAGCCCTGTGGTACCCTGTTCTCCTGGACTCGGGAGGAACTATGAGAGGCCGCGACTTGCACGCGGAAGGTACAATACGACAGAACATTTCGGATAAAGATCGGCAGAGGGCCCCGAAGACCCCATCCATGAAGCGTAGAAAGTATGTGATGACGCCATGTCGTATCGTACGCCTTCCGCATGTCGAAAAAGACAGCGACCAGGTGCTGACGGCGGGCAAAGGCAGTATGGATGGCCGACTCCAGACTCACCAGAGTGTCGGTGGCGGAGCGGCCTTTACGGAACCCACCCTGAGGTGGAGCCAGAAGGCCCCGAGACTCCAGTACCCAATTCAAGTGCCGGCTCACCATCTGTTCGAGAAGCTTGCAAAGAACGTTGGTGAGGCTAATGGGGCGGTAGCTGTTCACCTCCAAAGGGCTCTTGCCCGGTTTCAAAACGGGGATGACAATGCTTTCCCACCATTGCGACGGAAACTCACCCTCAACCCAGAGACGGTTGTAAAGGTCGAGGAGGCGTCGCTTGCAGTCCACTGAAAGGTGTTTCAGCATCTGACAGTGAATGCGATCTGGCCCAGGAGCGGTATCAGGGCAAGCGGCAAGGGCACTGTGAAATTCCCACTCGCTGAATGAAGCATTGTAGGATTCAGAATGGTGGGTGCGAAAAGAAAGGCTCCGACGTTCCATCCGCTCTTTAATGGAGCGGAAGGCCGGTGGGTAATTGGAAGAAGCGGAACTAAGAGCAAAATGCTCTTCCAAGCTGTTGGCAATTTCGTCGGAGTCTGTACAAACTGCTCCATTCAGTGAGAGCGCAGGGACGCTGACAGGGGTCCGATAGCCATAGAGGCTTCGGATCTTGGCCCAGATCTGCGATGGAGAGACATGGAGGCCAATGGTGGACACATACCGCTCCCAGCAATCCTGCTTGCTTTTGCGGATAAGGCGGCGGGCCTGCGCAAGCAGCCGTTTGAAGGTGATGAGGTGTTCAATACAGGGATGTCGCTTGTGATGCTGTAGCGCCCGCCGGCGATCTTTAATCGCCTCAGCGATCTCAGGCGACCACCAAGGCACAGTCCGCCGCCGAGGGGACCCAGAAGAACTGGGAATGGCAGATTCTGCGGCAGTAACGATGCTGGTGGTGACCGAGAGAACCACCACATCAATGTCGTCATTAGAGAGAGGCTCAATAGTGGCAATGGAGGAGAACAAGTCCCAGTCAGCCTTATTCATGGCCCATCTGCTGGGGTGCCCAGAAGAGTGACGTTGTGGCAGTGACAGAAAGTGGTCACTGCCACACAAGTTGTCATGCACACTCCATTGGACAGACGGTATGAGGCGAGGGCTACAGATCGAAAAGCGAAAGGTCGATGGCGGAGTACGTGCCATGCGCCACGCTGAAGTGTGTGAAGGAACCATCATTTAAAAGTGAAAGATCGAGCTGTGCCAATAAATGTTCAATGGTGGCGCCTCGACCTGTTGCCACTGACCCACCCCACAGAGGATTATGGGTGTTGAAGTTGCCCAGTAACAAGAAAGGTGACGGCAATTGGGCTAGCAGCGCAGCCAGCTTATGCTGTGCGACATCACCATCTGGTGGAAGGTAAAGACTGCAGACGGTAATAGCCTGTGGCGTCCGCACCCTAACAGCGACAGCCTCTAAAGCTGTTTGTAGAGGGACAGACTCGCTGTGAAGAGAGTTAAGGACATAGATGCAGATGCCACCAGACACCCTTTCATAAGCTGCTCGGTTCTTATAACAACCCCGATAGCCACGGAGGGCGGGGGTTCGCATTGATGGAAACCAAGTTTCCTGAAGAGCAATGCAGAAGAAAGGGTGAAGGCTGATAAGTTGTCGGAGCTCAGCTAGATGATGGAAGAAACCGCTGCAGTTCCACTGGAGGAGGATATTGTCCATGTCCGAGAAAGGCGTGACGGGCTGGGAAGGCAGATTACGCCGCTGGGTCACCTGCTGCCTCCGATGGAGCACCCGTGCAAATGCTATCCATTGTGTCTGAGGGACCGGCGAGATCGAGGTCTTCAGCGGACGCAAGAATCTCCACCTCATCCTCAGACGCAGAGCTTGTAGATAGCAGTGGAATAGGAGCCACCGCAGGTGCCTTGGTCTTACGGGGCTTCGATGTCATTTTCTCTCGCTGTTCCTTCGGTTGCCGTTGTTGAGAGGGCTTATTGGTGTCAGTCTCCGGAACCGAAGATGATCGCGAAGCTCGACGACCAGCGACCTGTGGCTTCTTCAGCCACTGGTTGGTGTCTGCTGTGCCGCTGGTGGGAACCTGGGAAGGGAGGGACCCAACGGATCCCTTTCGAGTGAGAGAAGCCGAAGAAGACTTACGCTTCTCCAACTTAGAAGTGGGGACTGGTGTCCCCGTTGGTTTAGTGGGTGCTGCTCCCGAGGTAGATGGTGTGGGAGCAACAGCTAGAGAAGGGGCCCCCATCGTCAAGGGGGCATGTGAGGTCCTTTGACACTGAGAGCTGACTGACTGTGGTGCAGCTAAAGGAGCTGGAGCAGGAGTGACAGTGGAGGAATAAGATGACATCATGCGCACTGGATGTAGCCGTTCAAATTTCCGCTTAGCCTCAGTGTAAGTCAATCCATGATTTTGCATTCTGTCTGTAAGATCCTGCAGTCTGGCGAGCAAGGTGAATGAGGCTCTCCACAGTTGACACAGATGGGAGGCGGAGCACATGGAGTATCGGGATGAGATGGGCGTCCGCAATCTCGACATGTGAGGCTGGAAGTACAGCGGGAAGACATATGGTCGAACTTCCAGCACTTAAAGCACCGCATCGGGGGACGGATATAGGGTTTGACGTCACAACGGTAGACCATCACCTTGACCTTCTCCGGTAATGTATCACCCTCGAAGGCCAAGATGAAGGCACCGGTAGCAACCTGATTGGCCCTCGGACCACAATGAACGCGCCGGACGAAATGAACACCTCTACGCTCTAAGTTGGCGGGCAGCTCCTTATCAGACTGCAAAAGTAGGTCCCTATGGAAAATAACAACCTGGACCATATTTAAACTCTTATGTGGTGTGATGGTAACTTTAACATCCCCCAACTTGCCACAAGCAAGCAACCTGCGTGACTGGGCGGAGGATGCTGTTTTTATCAAAACTGACCCAGAGCGCATTTTAGACAAGCCCTCCACCTCCCCAAACTTGTCCTCCAAATGCTCTACAACGAACTGAGGCTTCACAGATACAAAGGATTCCCCATCAGCTCTGGTACAGACGAGATACCTGGGCGAATACGTCACTGTCATTCATTGCCTTTCGTTCCTCCCATGGTGTGGCCAGGGATGGGAACGACTTGGGGTCATAAACGTTAGCTTTAAAATGAGCCCTTGAACACTTAGAGACTGCTGGTGGCTGGCCACCAGCAAGAGATGATGTACCACGCTTCATTGCGGGACATCCGCCCTGATGCCACCTACTCCGACCAAGGGCCCTCCCCATGGGTGCCACCCAGCCACAGCAAGAGCCACCTGGCAGGATGGCCATTGCCGGGAGTCCTGATGCCCCAGGGAGATGGGCATCTACTCCTTGGCATACACAGGGAGTAAAAGGCGCAGGCATCAGTAGAGTGATCCCTGTGTTGTCTGGGGGCTACAACCAACAGGGTACATGGCGGCCCCACCACAACAGATTGGCTACCGTGCTGGATCTTAGGTGCAAAAACGTGTAAGGTCGTTGTCGCAGCTAAAAGCAACACTGCACAATGCAGCGTGGTAATCGCACCCAGGGACGTATCCTCGTCCATGAGATGGAAAACGAGCAGAATACCATTGCAACGACGAGAAAGCTGGCTAAAGGTCTCAATGCACGACAGATACAGTGCACCATGTAAGGCGCCCTTCCCCAATTGGCTCACTCTTCGGAACAATTTAGAAAGATGGAGGTCAAACCCGAGAGGGTACCATCATATAAGGCTGAAAAGGTTGAGACTCCTTTTAGTCGCCTCTTACGACAGGCAGGAATACCGCGGGCCTATTCTTACCCCCGAACCCGCAGGGGGTGGGGCCAGCTCTGACTGTTCCACAACTCTTCAATAACTTGTATAATGAACTGAGAAAAAACCTACAGGAATCTACTACACTTTTTCAGAAATACTTTACAGAAAGAAGGAGGTTGTAGCAGTGATGCAGACTGGACTTCAATCACAATGAAAACATAACAAAAGAGCTTCTTGCCAGGCCGTGAAGGCCCAAGAGATGTCTACCCAGCCACCGTGTCACCCTCGTCCCTGTGGCATCGTGCAGATGCTGTATGGAGGGGGATGTGGTCAGCACACTGCTCTCCTGGATGTTTTACACACTTTCCAGACCATGGAGCTGCTACTACTCGGTCATGCAGCTCCTCAATTGGCATCACGACACTGAGTGCACCCCATACCAGGCATCCCACCAAGAAAAATTCATTGTCAGTACTGGCAATCAAACCAGGTCCTCTGCATGGTACCCTTCTACACTGATCGCTCAGCTACTGAGGTGGACATAAGACTACTCTGCATAAATGATTTATAATAAGTTAATAGGTGACTGGTCATCTACAGCAAAAAAAAAAAAAAAAAAAAGAAGAAGATTAAAACTCTATAGTAGTGCTATTCCCCCATACCCTGAGGGGGACCTAAGGTAGCAGTGTTCAGGAATCACAGGAGGAAACATCAGTGAGCTGCCATTACCAAGATCTACGTATAATCTATTGGCAGATGTGGTCTGTTGAATACTCCACAGCAATTCTTGGTGACAATGTTGAAATGTGTTATTCATGCTCAATATCCATTAAAAAAAGTAAATGTTAGATATAAGTTTTCCACCGAATACCAAACAGGCCATCATCACAAATGGATTCAGTTTGCAATGACAACATGAAAGGAAACATTTACCCAACTGAAGGCAATATCGAATAACGAGTCCACTCACAAACTGCATCATAAACAACTGCCAGTAAAGACTTCCACGGTCATTGTCTGTCAATAAAATTCTTCTGGATATGTGACCGCATTATCAAAATGTAAACGTCTCCAACATTTTGGCTATTGTTGCAAATGCTCTTCCTCAGGTGCTGAGCTGACAGTCAGGAGGGCCATTTGCAACAGTAGTCGTACCTCAATGTTTCAGCTCAGAAACTACCACCAATAACAATTTTTGTACTGAACATATTAATTCTAGCCAACAAAACTGTCATTGGTATACATCATCCTGCAATAAACATCTACAAAGAAATTCATCAACACCCATCTTCAACCTCATGGCTGAAGTCTACAATCAACATATACTAGACTATAGCATATCAGGATAAGATACTTTAAACATGAACTGATAGCCACACAGTGGCTGCAACTATTGTTTGAAATAGCCTTTTCAACTATACATTCAGGTGATACATTCATAATGTCTAACACACTAGCTCAAAAGACAGCATAAAAATGATTTTTTTAAAAAATGATGTCATGTTTGCTCTTAACTGTAACTGTTACAGCTTAAAGTAATCATGATATCACTTAAAAAATTAATGAAAGCCATGATTTGTTTTACATGAAGTTAATAACAATGAATCACCGACTTTTAGTTCAGTTAACGAACAGCAGTTAATTCAGAAGGTATTGTACATTATGGTAATTTCTCATCTAGGAAGAACTAACGAATTTCAATTCTCCCCCCCCCCCACGACTCGGCCATATTAGTTAAATACTATAGTTTCAGAAACTGGTTTCATTGACATTTAGATTTTTAATATCATCTCACCTCTTTTATCATCTACACTTTCAGTATTTACAATCAGCGGTAGAGCTGCTGATTCTGGAGAACTGTCAATAGTATTTCTTTGTGGGTGATCCTCATCCTGTGACACGGATGAAGTGCTGCTTGTACTGCTTGAACGACTCCTTATAATTGTTGGTGAACAACATGTACTTTCTTTTTTAATGACCCCCTGTTCTGACCCACAACCACTGTGTTGTTTTCTCTGACGGTATTCAGATATGGAAAGCTGTAAAAAAATAAAATAAAAACGGAAGTTTCATACCACATTTAAACAACCAATATGTCAAACAAACATTTAAACCACATGAAGAGCTTAAACAGAAGGCATGCACACTCCTACCGTTCTGACCTTGCGCTTGGCAGGTTGAACCAAGACTGTGTTCACTCTCTCTTCTTGTTTTGTTTTCTGTTCTTCAAGACTTTTCTGAACTGACTGACATGGGTTTATGATTCTAGTGTGTTCCTCATCTCCTTCTGCACTTTTACATGAACTTATCACAGAACATTCTGCAGATGTAACTCTATAGTTATGAGTTGTTTGCAATATGCCTCTTTCCCTCCGAGTTTCATTACAAAACAGTGAAGTGCTGCTTGTTTGTTTGGCTGCTGGTGCACACTCATCGATATCTGTGTCATCCCTTACAGACACTTCATCTTCTTCTTCCTTATTTTTGTTTCCTATTCCATTGCCTTCATGCTCCCCTTCCTCATCCATTACGTCTGTCCCAGAGTTTCCTCCTCTTCCTCCAGCTTGTCCTTCACCTGATACTGCTTCATAACCACCAACATCACCATCTTCTTCATCCCCATTATCATTAGCATCCTCTCCACCAGCAGCATCATGATCATCATTGTGGCCATCATCACCACCACCACCACCACCATCATCATCATCATCATCAATGTCATCACCTACTTCTTCTGTCTCTTCATCTTCTTCAATGTCAACATCCTCATCTTCTTCTTCATTGTCACCTTCACCACTACCACCAGCACCACTACCACCAGCACCACTACCACAACCACCAGTGTCATCATAATCTTCATTTCTCGACTCCTTGTAAGAAAATTTGCTGGCCTCTCCACTTATTATTTCATTAGGGGCTGAATCACAATTTATTTCACAGTCCTGTTGTGAGACATAATTCGCTTTTTGTTCTGCATTCCTGAAATTTTTGTCTAATCCAGCAAATTCAGATTCAGCATACTGAGGATAAGACCCAAAATTATGTTGCTGACGTATAACAGTGGGATGTGCAGCCTTGATGACATGACTTTGGTTTTGTTCAATGTTTACACTGTATGTCAGTTCTACAGGAGAATCTTGAACTGGCCGTAATTCTGGTTCTTGTGCTTCACAACCTGATGCACCATACTGATCCTCCTCTTCCTCCTCCTCCTCATCCTCTTCTTCCTCTTCCTCTTCATGAATAGACTGGCTGTCTTCCAAGGAGGCATTAGTATCGTCTTCATCACAGCTCACCTAAAATAAAAATGACTCATTACACAAAACAAAGAACATTATACATTTAATCTTTCCTATCTCTCAAATTCTACTAATGGAAGCCATTAAAGCAAATGAGTACTCTTCCAGTTATTTTAAGCCATTAAAGTAAATGAGTACTCTTACAGTTATTTTTTTATCATGCAAGATCCACAGGCAGGATGTACAGGAAGGAACTAGAGGGATGCACAAGTTGGAAAGTAAGTACATGATGTATTCAGCACAAAGAGAGATGGAAAATGCCCCACACCACACGCTTAAGCTGTTTTCGCCCCTGGCAAATAGCAACAATGCATTCTGTTCCACAAGGGAACACTGTTTCAGCTTCCAACTCTGTTCTGAAAAATTAATCTACTCTGTAAACAATTGCCGTCATTTGTTAATCTCAAAAACATTGTGCTTGTTTTACTTGCCCATAATTAACACTGTGATTGCTAAATAGCCTAACATTACCTACATTACAAATATAGTGGGGAAAGTTCTGACTGGATGCAAATAGTTTAGAAGGGTCAAATCGCTTACTTTCGGAACATTTTTCTGCTTGACCATAATGGATTTTGATGAAATTTCATTTGACCATTCGCACATGTCTCTAATGAACATTGGTACAGTTTAACATTCATCAAAGAAATACCAGCTGCAATATTGCCACTTGTTTGACTCCACGCGCAGAGTGAGGGTGAATTTCTGGTGACTTTGATATGTTATATCTCGGGCAATATTTTGTTGAAAAACAAAAAATTTGGCCATCTTGTATAACTTTTATGCATAATAAGGAAAGAATCTTACAAGCCATATTCACCTAGAAAATTTTAGGGAAAAATCACCTGAAAAAAATTCTAAGTTTGGTTCTTATATCCCATGGACTAAAGGTATGACGAACGTGGAACTTGGCATGTAGTAACCTTACAACACAAAGTTTTCAGATATAAAGTGTCTTCTATGTACCACTTTCTAGAATGACAAAGTTAAGCACATCATTGAAAATTATGTGGAAAGAAGAAATAAATCTGTATTTTTGACCTTATTTTTCAAATAAGTTGTACGAATAAAATGTAAACTTCAGATTCTTTATTTCTTAGAGTAAACGCATGCTAAACATGAAACTTAATATAGAATAGGTTGATTGCACAATGATGTGGAATAGAAGATTTCATTCACCTACTATTCTCCAATGATCTACAACTTTGTCAAAAAGATGATGATTCTTCTGAAAAGATGAAAATAGTGTATAATTCTTTTACAAATACCATTTTGTATTTAAGCTTCAAAATCAGTCTTCTTTGAAACAACTTGTTTTAAGCCCCTGCCTCCCCTTCCTCACAGAACAGTGGATTCAATTTCCAGCATGGGCTAACAATGCAACATAAACTGGAGTGAAAAAATTGCACTACAAATACAGTAGTAACTTTGG
This sequence comes from Schistocerca cancellata, assembly GCF_023864275.1. NCBI lineage: Eukaryota > Metazoa > Arthropoda > Insecta > Orthoptera > Acrididae > Schistocerca > Schistocerca cancellata. The sequence continues at coordinate 203,178,311 of NC_064629.1, read as the reverse complement.
ACACATCAACATAAGGTTTTCCATTATAAAATATCATTCATGTACTGCTTTCCAAATGTCCACAAAAATCAGCTGAAGTTTGATTTTCATAAAAGTTACAAAAAGTAGATCACATTGAATTTGATTTTAGAAAATTTTTTATATAACTGTTTTCAAGCTAATCACAGTCAGAAAGAACATGTTTTCAAGCATTCAGAAAATCACCTTAGATTTTCCAATGTGCGCTAATAATACCTGAAAATGACAGCAAATTTGAGTGAATGCACTGCAGCAACAGGCTACATTGCAGCAACCTGCTGTCCGTGTTTCATTGCATGTGGTTTTTATCTTTAAATTGACAAGTAACATCTCACTGCATTTCATTCATCCATGGCGACATTGTTTAAAGATTATGGCTCACATAAATAATCAATAGTCTTCCAACAACGACCGGAGAAGGTCGAGTACTTAGCAAATGGCTTTGTAAGCCGACAGGTACCACCACAAGGCTTTGAAACCTAAATTAAAAAAAAAAAAAAACAAATTAAAGACTTGGGAATCTGGATGAAGAAACCCATCAGTGGCTCGTATTGCACAGCTATTGAGCGTGATCCCTACAGTGATCGGTTTGCCAGTTTATGTTCTTGAACCGGTAGTGAAATACTACTTCTCAGTTTAAAGAGAAAAATCACATGCAATGAAATACGGGCAACAGGTTGCTGCAGTGTAGGCTGAAGCCATTGTGCATTCCATTAACTCTGCCATAATTTTCAGGTATTATCAGCGCACAGAGGGAAAATCTAACTTAATTCTCTAATCGCTTGAAAACATGCTCTTTTTTACTGTGATTATTTTGAACTCAATTATGGAAAACGGGTTTTTTAAAAGCAAATTGAATGTGATCTATTTGTGAATATTAAAAAAAATCAAGTTTGAACTGATTTTGGAGAAATTTGGAAAGCAGTAAGTGAATTTTATACTGGAAAAAGCTTATGTTGCTAAGTCATCATATTCAAAATCACAGGTTTGGTTTCACAACTTTCATCAGGGCGACATAAAATGCCAAAGTTAAAACTTGATTCACAGTGCAATATTTCTTGCCTCAATTTATGTGGGACTGTTAGCCTATATTGGAAATTAAACCCACTGTTCAAGGGGGAGAGAGAGAGAGAGAGAGAGAGAGAGAGAGAGAGAGAGAGAGAGAATGGAGATCATTGGTAAGTAGTAGGTGAATGAAATTTTTGTATTCCACAGCCTTGTGCTACCAACTTATTGCATATTAGAGGATGTCAAATTAAACACCTTTCATCTGTCAAATTTCCAAGCTTATTTTACTTGGTAACCAATTTCAGCATTATACTTCACCATCTTCAGGCCCCCAAGCAACGTGTAGGAAGAATCTATGTCAGTAGATACATGCTACAGAGGTCACTTCAACTATCACTGATCAGCAGGTGCTAGTTGAAGTGATCATTGTAGCAAGTATCTGCTAATACCAGTATTGCTGGCCCTTGTTTAGATCCAACCAAGGTAGATTCTTCCCACTCGTCATTCAGGAGCCTGAAGATGGCATAGTGTAACACTGTAAGTGGTAGCCAAATAAAATAAGGTCGAAAATTTGACAGCTGAAAGTTGTTTAATTTGCCATTCTCAATCAAACAACTGAGTCCCGCAACCATCTTTAAAAAGATGGACATACTGAGCATTGCATATTAAGTTTCATGTTTAGTATGAATGTACTCTAAGAGATAAGGTATTTTAGAACCTTTTTTTCGTGCCGCTATTTTTGTGCCCGACTTTGATTCAAATTATCCACACTACTGGCCATTAAAATTGCTACACCCTGAAGACGACGTGCTACAGACACGAAATTTAACCGACAGGAAGAAGATACTGTGATATGCAAATGACTGGCTTTTCAGAGCATTCACACAAGGCTGGCACTGGTGGCGACACCTACAATGTGCTGACATGAGAAAAGTTTCCAACCGATTTCTCATACACAAACAGCAGTTGACCGGCGTTGCCTGGTGAAACGTTGTTGTCATGCCTCGTATAAGGAGGAGAAATGCGTACCATCACGTTTCCAACTTCGATAAAGGTCGGATTGTAGCCTATAATGATTGCGGTTTATCGTATTGCAACATTGTTGCTCGCGTTGGTCGACATCCGATAAGTGTTAGCAGAATATGGAATCGGTGGGTTCAGGAGTGTAATACGGAACGCCGTGCTGGATCCCAATGGCCTCGTATCAGTAGCAGTCGAGATGACAGGCATCTTATCTGCAGGGCTGTAATGGATCATGCAGCTACGTCTCTATCCCTGAGTCAACAGATGGGGACGTTTGCAAGGCAACAACCATCTGCATGCACAGTTCGACGACATTTGCAGCAGCAGGGACTATCAGCTCGGAGACCATGGCTGTGGTTACCCTTGACACTGCATCACAGACAGGAGCACCTGCGATGGTGTACTCAATGACAAACCTGGGTGCATGAATGGCAAAACGTCGTTTTTTTTTTTTTCCGGATGAATCCAGGTTCTGTTTACAGCATCATGATGGCCGCATCCGTGTTTGGCGACATCACAGTGAACGCACATTGGAAGTGTGTATTCGTAATCGCCAAACTGGCGTATCACCCGGCGTGATGATATGGGGTGCCATTGGTTATGCATCTCGGTCACCTCTTGTTCGCATTGACGGCAGTGGACATTACATTTCATGTGTGTTACGACCCGTGGCTCTACCCTTCATTCGACCCCTGCGAAACCCTACATTTCAGCAGGATAATGCACGACCGCATGTTGCAGGTCCTGTACGGGCCGTTTTCGATACAGATAATGTTCGACTGCTGCCCTGGCCAGCACATTCTCCAAATCTCTCACCAATTGAAAACGTCTGGTCAATGGTGGCCGAGCAACTGGCTCATCACAATACGCCAGTCACTACTCTTGATGAACTGTGGTATCGTGTTGAAGCTGCATGGGCAGCTGTACCTGTACATGCCATCAAAGCTCTGTTTGACTCAATGCCAAGGTATATCAAGGCCTTTATTATGGCCCGAGGTAGTTGTTCTGGGTACTGAGCTCTCAGGATCTATGCACCCAAATTGGGTGAAAATGTAATCACATGTCAGTTCTAGTATAAAATATTTGTCCAATGAATACCTGTTTATCATCTGCATTTCTTCTTGCTGTAGCAATTTTAATGGCTAGTAGTGTAGCATTATTAACATGCATTGGATAATGAAATAAACTTTTCTTTGTGGTTAAAACTATGGTCTTTCTAATGAGCACAGTTTGGAAAGTTTTCTAGAACACAGTTTTTTGCAAAATCAGGTCAAAACTATTGAATTTTTGATCTTTTTACAAAATGTTCAACTATGCACTTCATTTATTAATTTTGAAAGTGGTACACATCCTGTAGTGCATATTGCTGCTAGGTGTAGCAGAATGATGTTACTGCTTCGTGCAGCCCAAGGTAGACTGCTCCTTGCTACTATGCACTGTCCCACAAACCACCCTCTTACAGTTACATCACTTTAGATGTAGTTGTCGTGATGATGTTTGTCATTTCTTAACACACCGTATTTTAGATTTTCTCAGTGTACTATCATTTTGAATTATTGTTGTTTATTCAGCTGAGTGGTATCTTGCAGATGGTGTGACAATCTGGCAAGCTGACTCTTTACCACCTTCAGATTGTCCTTATGACAGATTGCCTTCCACTGGCCACCACAGATAAATCACCTACAGATGGTCATGGGCCTGTAAATGTCTGGGAGTGCCTGCACTGGGAGAGCGGAGAAGTGGTGCCTAATTGGGACACAAGCGGCAATCCTTACTGACCCTGTGCTGCTGACACCAGGCTCGTGACATTGCTGATGCGAAGGGGGTGGGTTTCGTAGTGTGGTCTTAGCTCTTCAGATGGTGTGGCATGAGTGATCTTCCCACTAGTTGCCATTGTGCTAGTACTAAGCCTTAATTGGTTTTGAATCGATCTTTATTGCTGCATTTGTCATATAGCAATATCTCTACAGATTCTTTTAAGGCACCATCCCAGAATACGTCAATCTGTTGTAACAATTTAGTGCTGTCATAATTAACAAAGTCTTTATAGCACACTGGATCTGGTGGCTGTCCTAACTGTTCTTAAAGGAAAATGTTTGTAGATGCAGCAATTCTGCTGCTAAACTCTACTGGTAGGAGATTCGGCATGCTATAAACCGAAGAAACCTACTATGCCACAGCTTGCAGAGGAGGAAGGAAAACCTTTTGCGACATTGTCTACCCCTTACATCTGGAACATCTCGGTGAAAATTGGAAGAATAATTTAGAAATATAATTTTGCGTATGTATTTTGCTCATCACATATGAAAAAGATGTTGGGACACCTGGGACTCCAGATACCAGGAGTTGACAACGACCCATGGCAGTGCAGAAAAGCTGTGTAGAGCAAAGTGTTACAAGGATAACGACTAACTAACAAAATCAGCTGTCACAGAATACTGCATCTCTGAAGGACATATCATGAATTATGATGACACCAAGTTGTTGCAACAGACAAATACATTCTGGGACTGTATCTTATGATAATTTGTATAGAACAGTACATAAAGAGAGCATTTTCCATCTACATAAGGACTGGGACCCACGTGTTTAGTTTGCTCATAGCTGAGATCATTTCATACAGATGCCCCTAAGTCACATTAGTTGTGTCCTGAGCTCAGCAGTGGCCGCAAAGAAACTGAGGACTATGACTTGCGCTCCAATGGCACACTTCTCCCTCGATCTTTCCAGTGGAGCTGTGCCACGGCATGCAGGTCCATGACCAACAGCAGCAGGAAGGTGATATATATGGATTGTGCCCAGCAAAAAACGATTAGTCCTCGGGACAGCCTGAGGAAGGTAACAAGTCAGCTTGCTGAAATATTGCACCATCTGGACAACGGCACTAAGCTCATTACCTAACAACACTTAAAAACAATTTATGACTATGTTTTTTTAAACAGTTTCATCAAGTATTTGTGGCAGAACTAAATTTAAAAATATTACCATTTTACAGATATGATAATACAAACCTATCAAGAATCAATGATCAGTCTGGGTATTTAGACTTCCCAGACAAATTTCTTTAGGAATGGAACAACAGTTCTAGATGAGATGTGAAATGAATTCTGACTAATATCATGTGTAATGGCATGACGATAAGCAACACTGAATGTTTTCGGAGGATCTCACTTTCTTCATCATCATCATCATCTCAGCCTTTTCCCACGTCATGTGGGGTCGGCATTGCTTTGCTGGATCCTTCTCTTCCATAAATGCCTATCCAGTGCTTCTTCTCTTAGCCATCCTTTCTCATGTAGGTCCCCTGCCACCTTGTCTTCCCATCTCAGTTTCAGTCTTCCTCTTCTCCTTCATCCTTTCATTTCTAGGTCTTCAACTCTTCTCCCCACGTAGTACTCCCCTCTTCTTTGAACATATCCATACCATCTTAGCCTACTTTCTTGGATCTTCGTCCCTATGGGCCCCACTATCACTGTTCCCCTGATGTACTCATTCCGTAGTCTATCCTTTCGTGTCGCCTCACTCATCCACCTTAACAATCTCATTTCTATAACTTCCATCTTTTTCTCTCAGTGTTTTGTAATTGGCCAAGATTCTGTGCTATACAGCATCACAGGCCTTAGCACAGGCTTGTAAGGCTTTCCTTTCATTCTACAGCTAACCTTCTTATCACACAGTACTCCACTCAGGAATATTTCGCAGGATCTCACTTTAATAAGGATTAAAATAGTAGTTCGAAAGTCTACCTGAGTAACATGGTTTTTCAGTATTTTTTTCCAAAGTTTTATACAAAATTTATAATTTATATAATGATATGAAGTAACTTCATCATTTGTTATCAATAAATTCAGCTGCGATACTTTCCAGAACACTTTTTAACTTGAGTAGAACAACTAAGTGTGTTACTGCAATTTCACTTCAGCAAATCTTGCAGAACAAAGCAGCGAGGGTACATCCAAACACACACTGATCACAGTGCTTAAATCTTCTACACAACATAGCACAACAGATCAGAGTACACTAGAATAGGACAGAAACTGCTGCTACTATAATCTGCCTATTTAGAAGACATGGTGCTAATTAAACTTATATTTTGCAAGAATTTCCGTGTATTAAATGTGAACATGTCAACACGTAACATTTCAAGAGTACAACCCACTGAAAGAAAGTGTGGAGTAAAATTAAATGTGTGAGAACAGAAGCTAATGAAACTTAGATTCTTTGACAACCCTCCTTTCCGTAAAAATTATATGTAACTTTGACAAGAACTTCAGTGAAATGGTTAGGATATTTTCTGAAGAATTTGGTTTATACATGGTGTTTCAATGATGACAAAGGTGACAATAATACATGCCTTGAGTAATGGTGGTGAAATGTAACTGCATCAATTTGAGATGGAAACTCTGGTCCAGAAGCGACTGAGTGTAACATTAAAAGCAAAAATTCAAATTTACTCTTGCTCTCTCAAGAATGGTAAAGTCCAAGTAGATGCATTAATTTTATTTCTCTGTGAAACTTACAGAAGGTGATACATCTAGAACAGCTATTCAAAGTGGCATCCTCCAACTTCTATGCAAGCATGACATTGCTATGCCAACACATTCAAACAACGACACACACAGCAAGAATTCTTGCCTGATCCTTTTCAATCTTGACAGGTACTTAATCCACAAGACTTTTCACATGACCCTAGAAGAACTAGGGTAATATCACATGAATATTTGAAGCATAAAACATAATCTCACTCTTTCTATCCAAGGAACACCTGGCAAAACTCTTCCAGAGCACGACGTTCACAATGAGTTGGGATCCATCATGTAATAACATATGTGCGCAGTCAACAAGTGGTTTTTCTTTAATGTGGGGAATATTTCACACAGAAACACTGGATATTGTTGCGGTGAAGAGGGAAACAAGTAGATATGGGCCTGTTATCCAATCACTGAAGATATGTATTCATTATAGAGTGGGAATTCTCAATGGCTGAGTTGTCCCACTACACGTGTGACATTGTAATTTTAGACTCAGCACAGAATTATGGAAAAGTATTCTGAAATTATACAGCAGAAGAACTACACTACATCAACGTCATAAACAGATAATTGAAAGCAAAAACGGGAGGTTCAAAGTATTTGAAATTCATAGTACGAAGTTGCAAATTTAATGACACACAAAACTGATAATGAAGAAATGCAAAGTCAAATAAGTGAAGAATGACACCTAAGATAAAGCTTTACCAAAATAAGTGACACAGATAGAAAATAACCAAAATTTCTCTGATCCAGGTGTAAAATAACTTACACATTTTATACAGTAGTATTACAGTTTTCTTTAAGAAAAGTAAGCAAAGAAATGAGATAAATCAGACTAAATGTAAGAAAAGATTCATGGCCAGAATTCTGAAGATAATTTGAGGCATTACATCCACTCACTGACTGGAACCTTTAACTGTTGATGTACTAATTTATAACCAATCTCCATTTGAGTATTCTAAACCACAACACAATATGCTGATGGGAGAAAAATAAATAAAGGTTACATAGTAACAAATGATTACTAAGGATTATTATATTAATCACACAAACAAAGTTGACACTCGGTGCGGTGGCTGATGGGAGCAACTGTAAATGGGAAATGCCTTTATGGTCGCTCCCATCAGCCACAGCGCTGAGTGTCAACTTTGTTTGTGTGTTCAGTACATCAAAATATTCATTGAAATACTTACCCTGAAATTGTCACAGTTTGCATCATACTGTGAAACACCTTTCGTTGCATCAGCTGTATGGTGCTCTGCTAACATCGTTGGAGTAGTGGGTGGTGTAAAAGAACGTTCTGATGATACAGATGTTCTAGCCAAACGGCGTTTCTTCAGCGGTGTTACATAATCTTGAGAAGGTGGTGAGTCTGTAAAAGCATGTTCTCACTTTAGACCAACATTTGTTGTCTTTTGTACTATACACCCATTTATTTTCAACATATAATCTGCTGTTTCCAGTGAATATCTGATGCAGTTAACAAGTGGGGTAGGTTTAAGACCCAAGCTGAGAAGAGGCACCACGTATGCCCATGTGTTGTATACAGGCTACATCGTAATTGGTAGCGAAAACTTATATGGGTAAATGTAGTACAACATTCCACAAATGAACCATTTGCGAAATGCTTTTGAATGAGTGATAACGAACCATCAAAGACTTCATACTGAAACACTGTCCAGATTAGTATAAATGTATTTGAAATTAAAAAAAACTTTTCAGTCGAATCCTCATATAATTGGGTTCAAACTTCACCCGAGGCCTACCTTAAAGTAAAATAAAATACTGGTGCAGCACCTTAAATGGTAAAATGTATTGTACACATGTACCTGTCAAAAGAGATGTTCCCTGTGTCATCCTCACATTTGGTTGCAGTATGCACTAGTCTCTGCAGTGAGGTACCAATTCTGTCAAACATCCAGCAGATCACCTCACAACTTGACAATACCAAACAATTTGTTGCTCCAGTTCTTTAACTTTATCAATGGGAGTGCTGCATTCCTTACTTCTGAGATAAGCCCAGACAGAAAAATATAGAAGACAGGTCAGGAGAAATTGGAGACCAAGGTACAGGCCCTGTTTGAACTATCCACCTTGCACCATTCTAGTGTGTTCGATGTCATCTTACATCATCAGCAAAACATGCCTGTGTTCGATTATGCATACATCGCATCCCCCAATGCTGCACAAGATATGGTAGGATGTGGGTGAAAGCTGAACCCAATTAAGTGGGGACTTAACTAAAACATTAACATTTAATAACACTTCCTTAAAAAGAAAGTGAAGCATGAAGAAGTAACTTTGAGTGTACACACACACACACACACACACACACACACACACACACACACACACACCCACCATCAGCTATTACGTAAATTATTAGAGCTGCAATTCTCTGTGGCAGTAGATTGGCCTCCAGAGGGCATTAGTGTTGTTCATGTGTTTAGTGCTGTTACCAGGTCTGGAAAGGTACATAAGGAGTTCGAATAGTGTCAGATGTGGAGTGATCACTGTAAAGGACATGGAGATGCTGCACACTCATGTGAGACAGCATTATCAGTATCTGACAAGTGTCTGTAAGCAGCCTCATTGTGGGTCTCCATTTGAATGGCTGGTTGAATCGTGCAATATCCATATTTCTCGGGCATTCGGATGCAAAAGTGGCCCGATGTTGTACTGCATGGGAATGCAAGGGCAAGCATACTTGTTGTCAAGATCACCTGAACAATTCGCATTTGATCACCGCAAGGGAACCACTGTTGTATTGTGCACAATACACACAGTAAACCATGCACGTCTGTGCCTGCCATCCACAAACAAGTAATGGCCTCCCTGCAACATTCTGTCTCATTCTGCATGATTGGTCAGAGCTTATATACTGTTCATTTACTTCCTCCTCCCTTTCTACAATATTGTCTTTTGAGGTCATTTCCCTTGTATTGTGATTCTATACATTCCTTTCAGCTTTCCCACCATTGCTTAGTACTGGCTTGCAAGCCGACAAAGTAGCCGCACCTACTCTTCATCAGTGATTTCACCTGAATTTGTGGTGTATGCATGGCTTCACAAGAAATGAAAGTGACGGAAGTCAGAGCTTCAGATGAGCAAGCGTTTGGAAAAAAATAGCATTTTTGGCATGGGCATAAGATATTTGTGGCCGCACTGGTTATAGGCAGCAGTTGGCACAGCAGACAGAATGCAGAACAATAATGCAAGGGCCATGGGCAATCGAAATACTGTTTTTAATGGCAGTTATAGTAAGATATTTATATTCATACATTTTCCTTCCTGGATGCCAGTACCAATCAATTTATAACCAAACCATGGACCACAGATGGGCAAAAGTAGTTCTTGTGAAACGACAGGATACGAATAAAGTAATCCACTTGTATACACTGGACTATCCTATAACCCATTCTGGAAAATCGTTGTTGCCAACAATCTAGATACACATACAAAAGAGTACCAGCTCTTTCGGACTCAAGATTCAAAACATGATTGATGAGTACACCACAAAATACAGAACTATTATCTTTACTTCATCAAAATCTGAAGAACTTTTAACAGCCTTAGATAAAAAAAATGTTGACTGAAATGATGAAGCCCTTTGTGCTTGTTAACTGACTTGTTGGGAGCACAAACAAAGCCACAATTACAGTATGAGATTTTTCAAGATGAAGGATTGCCATTGTGCAGTATTAAAGTGATTCACCTCAAATGCACTCCACTAGTGGAACCCTGTGGCGTCTATTTGTATCACCAGGTAAAGAACTGGATCAAACAGCTTCAAAACTGCTCTCATCCCACAGAGAGCGAAAGCGAGATTGCACCCTGACGAAGAAAACTGCATCAAAATACATTCCACACTGTACTTCATCAGTTATCCTCACCAATATTGGGCAAAATAATGTGCTACACATGCTTTGCTGCCAATCTGTGAAATGAGAGAACCTTTCATGAATGTAAACCAAGTTTGTTTTTCCATTCAAATTTTAAAACAACCAGGTAATTGTAAAAAATGTGCTGTTTATAAAGTGCGAAGACAATGAGAAAATTACCGATTCCCTTGTTTTTACCATGAATAACACCCCAACACTTGTACATCATGAACTCATACACTAAGTTCTTGTGTATGATTTACAATACCATATTTACTCGAATCTAAGCCGCACTCGAATCTAAGCCGCACCTGAAAAATGAGACTCGAAATAAAGGGAAAAAAAATTCCCGAATCTAAGCCGCACCTGAAATTTGAGACTCGAAATTCAAGGGGAGAGAAAAGTTTTAGGCCGCACCTCCAAATCGAAACAAAGTTGGTCCATTGTAATATGAGACACAATTTAGGTCGAATGAAAGACGATACAGCTACAATAGTTTGGTTCGAGTCGTAAGATTAGCAGTTAAGCTTTACCAGGTAGCCATTGCTATGCGTCAGGCGCTCCGTCCGTATTTATATGGGTACCCTTCCTTTTTCACGTGCTTCGTCTGGTTTGAATCGATTGCTTATTTTGCTTTGATCTGATAAGTGCCGTTTTCTTTGTTTAGGTGTTTACGTCACTCTAAGCTGAAAATGCATTACTATACTGCATCATGCATTGTTTGTCGCATTCTGATAGTGCGTGTTTACGGCCTGTTGCCGCCCGTGGCATGGCTTGCTTTTGTGCGCGCTACCGCCGCTTAAAAAAAAAAAGAGGAGAGGAATCATCTCATTAGCGAAACAATGGCAAGAGACTGCTATTTGTTGTTACTTACACTGCTGCTTTCTTTGATAATGATCGACAAGAACCAAATAATAGACTGTGTATGAAAATCTTTGCGGCCGCTTCTTTAGTACATCAAATTCTGCACAGAAATTAGTCATCTTAGATTTAAAAATCTAGTCAGTTGCCATGCTTCGTTTCTGACTGTATCACTATTAGGCATAAGAATAATATGAATATAAACATGAAATGATACGTATATTCTTCCGCGTTTGCTGTTGTCTCACTCTAGTTTCATAGTTTATTAGGCAGACAGGATTTAAATGACATAGCAGCAAACACGAAAGAATACATGGCAAAATGTTTATATTCGTATTATTCATATGGTGAAGAGAATACTGCATGTGATTCACATTTCATCAGGTTCCTATTAGCAACAGTTTTCGTAGTACATTGAAATTCTGCTAAATTCGAAGATGAACAATACAGAATTTGTATTTACTTAGTTGGATTATGTATGGTAATGCAGTGGTTGAAACTCGGGGCGGAGAAAGAAAAGCTTGTCTTCCACCTTTTTTTAAAAAAAAATTATTTACTGACGCAGAGGTTTTGTCGCCAGTATTTATCTCTGTACCTACAAAGCATGCCTGTGTAGCGCTGCATATATTCGACGGCAGAAGTTAGTTGTGGCGGCACCTACCAACATTTTTCAGAACTTCCGCTTGCTTTGCACTCGATTTTAAGCCGCAGGCGGTTTTTTGAATTACAAAAACCGGAAAAAAGTGCGGCTTAGACTCCAGTAAATACGGTACATTCCTGGAATTTATTTGCAATCCTGAATTTTCCTTTATCTTTCTTTTTCCTGCCTTTTATGAAAATATTAATCAGTACTGTATAATGAGCACTATTTCAGTTTATTTGCAGCTGTACTCACTCTCTTTCCACTGCACCAGCCGCTGTCTGGAAACTATGCTAAAATAAATGGCTCATGCCTCACCTTGCCCACACCAAAAATTCTACTTTTTCTAAATGTTTGGCCACCTGGAGCTCCCACTTCTGTCACTTTCATTTCTGGCCAAGCCCTGCATATATAACAGATTTGGACAAAATCCACAATGACGTGATATTGAGACAGCTGCTTCCCATTCCTACAAAGCTTTCTTTAATTTTCCCTTAGTCACATGTACTTCTGCTGTCTTGTATTTGTCCTCCAACGACATCTTTATTTTTAGGGTTGTATCAGGGGCACCCGCAGGGGGGGGGGGGGGGGGGCAGTTGCCCCTAGTGAGAATTCATTTAGTTTACGAATATAAAAAATACCTGTAACTTTAGGGCTCAGTTATGTATGATTTAAAATACCTGTAAAATTACCACTAAAATAACTGGCAAATATCGATAAAATGACATAAATATGATATAAAACACATGTAAACAGAATTACAGGATGAACTAGAGCAATGAAAAACTTTAACGGAGAATCGAACTAAAATTAAAAATTGATGATAAATTTAAAAATTGTGTGTTTTTCTTTAAGAAATCTTGTTTGTTGAAGAAATTGTATATATCCGTCTTACAGCTATTGCCTACAAAGTATCTTTATTTTTATTTCTACACCCACATGTGGGAGAAATTAACAACAGCAAGTGAGGCAACAATGGGAATAATCAGATGAACCAGCAGTTTATTGTTAACTTTTACAAATGCATTCTTGAGTAACATTTAAGCATTTTTCCTGAAGGCAGGCCCATTGTTCGTTCTTTACATATTAAAAGAATCAGTTGTGTCATAAAGGGATGTTAAACACAAATGTAAAAAAAAATTCTTCCTTGAAAAATAATCTACGATACAGTATCTATATGACGAAAAATACAAAATTAAATATAGATATCTATAGCTGGAATATTCGAGATTTTAGTAACTGTAAACAATGCATATCTGATAAGAAAAGACCGTTTACATGTTAACGAACTCTGGGCATTACTAATAAGCTATAATAAAATAAAGCGAATCTGCTGATCGACAAACTACTACATGTGTACGTGGTCCCATTAAGAATGGTACCCATGGTGAGAGTTCCATCTCGAAAATGTTGACTTATAGGGTACTAAAATGTCACCTTCTCTGTTCCCACCTCTGTAGGTACAAACCTCTTCATAAACTTCAACTGGCAACACAATACAGTTGCACAACAAAACACACTCGGCAAAATTTTATTCTTTCAAATTTCAAATAATGGTTAACAATTGTCAGACGCTAATTTAAATTAGCGTATTGTATTATGTTCCATTTTGTTTGCTGAAGAAGTGTTCGAGGGTACTGTGTTGCCACTAATATCGCTACTTGTCTGTAGAAGTAGGCAATATTCGTCATTGGAACGACTGTCAACGAACGTGATCTAGCAGGGTGCGGTGTGAGCTACCTTCATTTCTGGAATGTTCTAGATGAGTCTTTCTATGTTCTAATAGGAACATATCGCATAAATATTTCCACATCCATCGCAAGAAACTGCTCCAAACGATCACTCGAAACTCAAAGTCGCTGGCTTGCGGTCTAATGGACACTGCACTGTTTCATTGTTGAACCAAAACCCTGCCCTCCCTCCCACCACTGTGATACGATTTCAGCTTCTGTTCTTTAGACATCGCTCAGCTCGGTTCGGCATCACATCGCGTTAAGGGTTGTGTAAATTCATTGTGAGTTTTAAGTGGACAGTGGTGCACGATTGTGGTTTGCATAGACGTTTGTGCGTTATGGATGTAAAAGCACAGTGTATACAGTGGCAAAATGACAGATATACGTAAGTTTTTTGTACCTCATAAGCGAATCAAAACTACAAATGAAAGTGGAGGTGTCGAAGGAGATACTGTTTATGATGAGATATCACAGGAAAAGGGTGAGTCAAACACAACCATCACTATTAAAAATTCCAGTAGTTGTGCTGATGGAGAAAGTAAACGAAGCCAGTACCTCTGCTGGTTTCAAGTGCGTTGATGAAAAGGGTAGTAGTATCCTGGTCAGTATTCCTGATGTCGGAAATTACATTGAAAAAAAAAAGGATATTGACAACTGCCTAAAGTATAAGATTTTATTGAATCCATGGCAACCTGAAAAAAGTTATAATTTTAAGAATGACATAGACAGCACAAAAAGAACATTTCGACCAGACTGGCTGTCATTATATCCATGGCTGGTCTATTCTAAAGCAGTTAAAGGTGCCCTCTGCAAGTTTTGTGTGCCTTTCTGCCCATGCATAACGCATGGTAGTCATCATGGCGCATTCAGAAGCCGCCCATTCACAAATTTTAAAAAGTTCCATGAATGTACAAAAATGCACATGAATTCCGAGTGGTATAAAGATGCAATAGAAAAGTCAAATAATTTCATTAGTGTTGTGACAAACAAAACTAAAAATGTGGAAGAACTCGCCAACTAGAATCTTGTGAAATTAGTACAAACTAATAGTGCAAAGTTAAAATAAATTGTTTCTTGTGTACTGTTTTGTGCATTACATGAGGAGGAGGAGGAGGAGGAGGAGGAGATTAGTGTTTAATGTCCCGGCGACAACGAGGTCATTAGAGACGGAGCGCAAGCTCGGGTGAGGGAAGGATGGGGAAGGAAATCGGCCGTGCCCTTTCAAAGGAACCATCCTGGCATTTGCCTGAAGCGAGTTAGGGAAATCACGGAAAACCTAAATCAGGATGGCCGGAGACGGGATTGAACGGTCGTCCTCCCGAATTCATTACATGACTTACCTTTAAGAGGAAAAACAAATTCAAATGCTGTATTTGATGATTTATTACAATTTAGAGTACAGTCAGGTGATGAAACATTGCGGAAACATTTTGATGGTGCACCTAAAAATGCTACCTATGCTTCTCATAGAAGTTAAAATGATTTAATTGATGTATGCGCCGAAGTATTAAGAAATGATTTGATTAATACCATCAATAACAGCAAATCATTTTCAGTTTTGGCAGACGAAACAATGGATATTGCAGGCACAGAACAACTTTCTCTTTCTGCACGTTATTTTGACCTCGCAACTAATGTTGTCAGAGAAGACTTCCTTGGATTTACACCATTAGCAAGGTTAGATGCAAAACATATCTCCAACACAATACTATCTACTTTATCTGCTTGGGTTTTAAATCTAGATCAAATGGTAGGACAAGGCTACGACGGGTGCAGTACGATGGCCGGTAAAATTGGCGGAGTACAGAAGATAACTGCTGAGAAATATCCCAAGGCTCGCTTCTATCATTGTGCTAGCCATAGACTTAATTTAGTTGTGAATGATTTGAACGCCTTACCAGAGGTTAGAAATGCCATTGGTACTATGAAAGAAGGAATTTCTTTTTTCCAGGGGAGCATGCAAAGTAAAGTCCTAGTTGGGAACCTTCAAAAACTGTGTGAGACACGCTGGTCTGAGAAGCATAAGTCTATAAGGAATTTTAATGATTAAGTTTTTAGAAATTGTTGAAGCATTAGCAATTTTACATAAATAAAGAGATCATGAAATTAGGCAGAAAGCCTGGCAACTTTACTGCACACTTACTTCTCCAACATTTATTGTTACATTAAAAGTCATAGCAAAATATTCAGCCAAACTAGAACCTGTCACCAATATCCTACAATCAGTAAACATTAACTTGTTAGAAGTTTCAGAACACATTCAAGGAATTGTAAAAATGTTATTGGATGACAGAAAAAATGCAGAAGCCGAATTTGAAATGATAATGAAAAGTGCTGAAAGCAACTATAGTGCACTTGGAATAGATGTCACTGGCATTCGACAACCGCAAGTTGTTGCACGACAAATACATCGTTCAAATCATCCATCAGTTTCTGTAGCTGAGTACTACAGAAAATCTCTCTTTATTCCATATTTGGATTCCCTAGTCCAGTCCTTGCAAGAACAGTTTTCAGAAGAAAACAAGGCATCTTTTGAGATTTTCTGCTTGCACCCAAAGGTAATGAAATCCCAAAGCGACCTAGATAGGAAAAGGATAATTGAAAATATCAAAAGATTTTATGGCGATCTTTCAGATAACTTCACTGAAGAAGCACGGACATGGATCAGTACGTGGAAACGTGATAAAGTAACTGAAGGAGATATTAATGAATTAAGTCTGACTGATCTACTGGACAAAGCCAAATTCTTGACCGCCATAGCTTCAGCCTTGAAGATAGCCCTTAGCTTACCGGCAACCACCTGCTCTGCAGAAAGATCGTTCAGGTACTTAATTACCACAATAACATTTTTCTGATTGTAGTTAGTTAATTAGAAAGACATTGAAACAATTTCTTAAGTCAGATGAAACATTTCTTCTAATTATTTTTCAATCTTGTTTGAAATATTATCACAATAGAGTAATTGAAGAAGGCTGCGCTGTATGAATTAGCATAGGCCTACGTCATGTTTGTTTGCAACACTCTCAGGCGCGTGAAAAAGTGGCTAAGAACTACCATGGCAGATAATCGACTCAGTTGTTTGTGTATGGTGTCAGTTCATCGTGATAAGATAAAATCAGAGGAGGAGTCCTTTATCGAAAAAGTGGTAGATAGTTATGGGAAGGACCCGAGACGAATTCAATTTCTGTTTAAGTAATGCAGGCATGTGAGAAGTCAAGTTTTGCACATTATTAATAACAGAACCGATTTCTACAATCGTATGCCTTCTTTTGTTCTTAATATTAAATTTACAACAGTATTTCAAACTACATTAATATGTTTGTAACAATAAAAGTCACATCATCCTTACAACCAAAGTTCACAAAATTTGTTAAGACATGAATCTGTTATGGGTTGGGAAATTATTGTGTACATTTAGGCGAAAATGAACGATTTATTCTTACTTAAAAAGAGAAAATAATTTATTTTTACCTATTTAACAATCTGAAATTGTTATTATTTATTTTAAGCACCTATTAACATCTCTCAGCAGTGGTGCACTTACTGACATGGCACTATGCCTAAAAATGTGCATTTACGAGAGCAATTCAGAATATTCCCACAACATTAGCTCTTAAAATGAGACACCTTAACAGCAAATGTGTGAGAAACAGCGAATTCATCTAAAACCGATGTGGCTGACACTAGGGCATCTGCCTGTAAGAATACAGCATAGGACACAAATCTAAACTTTGCAGAGCTGCCAAATTTTATTCGTAAATGCGTTTCCAGTTTTATTTGTCTCCCCTCTATGACCATGTGGAGTCGCCAAAATAGGACAAGTTTGAAACATTTGCCAGTTGCCATTTACTTCAGTATTGCAAGCGAGGGTACGCCATTAATCACCCATGCATTTGATCCATATGCCATATTGTAGAGAGATGGTAACTAATAAGTGACTGATGATTAATGAGACAATGATGGCTTGTTTGTGATAGTTTGATAATGACTTAGAAATGAGTGGTCTCAATCCCTTAGGAGTCACACGGGCTACCTGTGTTTTTAGGCTTCGTTCCTATAATATATCCCGGATGTGCCAGTTTCCAAACATACAGGAATGATAAAAACTGATTTTCAGTGTCTTGAAGGCCTCGTCACACACAACGCCGCAGTCTGCCTGTGCGGGTCAGGCGCATGGCGGATGACCGGGGCAAGGAACGCCGCACAGGCAAAAGCGGTTGCTGCTGAGTCAGCTGTCACACTGTGGAAACGGACGCAACCTTATCACATAGCAGCCTGCACATGTAGTGTGGTATCAAAGATCTGCCTCGCGCCGTTGCTGTCAAATGCGCCAGCAAATGCAAACAGCCACTCCAGGCTGCTGTGAATCTGTCTGTGTTGAAACTCGATGTCAGCCGGTGCGGCAAGCCGGCCAGAGTCGCGCTCTGTGTGACCGACACCTATATACAACAATGATGTGACCTGGCCGTTGCCGTTGCTGTTCGAGGCCACAGGTCAGACCGCCAGGCCGTGCTCTTTCTGACTAGGTCTTTTAGGCCGGTTGCACTCACAGCGGATATTTTCCGCCAGGTCAATTGACCGTCGCCACCGCATGAGTCAGCAATGTACTTTCATCATCAAACACATTGATTTCATTTTAATGTGTTACATAAATTATTCATTGTTTTTAAATGTACAGTAAAATCTAAGTATTGTTATAGTATTGAATAATGAAAAGGAGAAGGAAAAAACGAATAATTTGGAATCATCGTCCAACTAATTTAAGAACAGGGGAGGATGGAGCTTTCTAAACGTTGTTTGAAGGGAAGGATGACAAGATATTCTGCAATTACTTCCGAATGTCGAATTTTAATAGCAGGAAAACAAGTAGTTTAAAGACAAAAAGCTTAGGACAGGACCAAACGAAAATGGTGGCAAAATGTACAGGTTGATAATGTTAAAACAAGTTTTACTATAGTTATAATGTTAGTTTTTTATGTTCATAACTCTGGCATGGTACTAAAAGTGCATCAGTATTTCTAAATTGCATATAAGGGGAAAACATCTGGCTTACCATGAAACGACAAATGCTCTTCGGGGAACAATAGTAATTCAGTAAGCATATTAGAATGTATAGGCCTATTCCAAAATAGAGCTATAACACATGAAAGAATCGTTCTTAGTTAGTACACTATGCAGCTGGAGAACACTATTGTTAAGAGCATAAAAGAAGCTTTCACAGTAATGTAAGTGAATTTGAGCAGGTTTACACAGTTGAGTGTATTGAACCGTTTTTTTCTGGACTGTTAATTTAAATCCAACTGCGTTCACTGCATGAGCAGTGTTTTTAAGCGCTTAAACAATTATTAATGGTAAAAAAAGGGAAACATTCCACATGGGAAAAATATATCTAAAAACAAAGATGATGTAACTTACCAAACGAAAGTGTTCGTATGTCGATAGACACACGAACACACACACACAAAATTCAAGCTTTCGCACCCTACGGTTGCTTCATCAGGAAAGAGGGAAGGAGAGGGAAAGACGAAAGGATGTGGGTTTTGAGGGAGAGGGTAAGGAGTCATTTCAATCCCGGGAGCGGAAAGACTTACCTTAGGGGGAAACAAGGACAGGTATACATCTCTCACACATACATATCCATCTGCCTACGGCGAAAATTTTTTGCCCCTACTGAGACAAAAACCTGCGGACGCCCCTGGGTTGTATATGGATATAAAATCTTGACACACTACACAATTTCATCGAGGAATTGGTACACTACCAAAAGATGCTTTGCTTCTTTATGAACATAAAATGGGAGATTTGCGTAAACAGTGTTACAGCTCCTACGAGGGCATGAATCACAAATCCTGTATGGGGCTGTTAACGCCTCTCTGGGTTTTAAGACAGTCATCTGATGCATGGATTATAGCGAAAGGATCCACCAGAGTAGGGAGCTTGAGATAAAGGATGATTACAGATCAATTGCCCATTGATGACAAGGTCCTTAAAGGAGGAGCACAGGCTCCTGTAGGGGAAGGAAATCAGCTATGCCCTTTCAAAGCAACCATCCTGCAACTGCTTAAGAATTTTTGGGAATTCATGGAAAATCTAAATCTGGAATGTTGGATGGAGATTCGAACTACTGTCCTCCCAAATATGCCTAGTGTCTCTTGGTGGTGGTTTTGGTGTATGATCATCTGTTTGTCAAATTCTGAAATAGTGCACACAGTTTGCTCAGGAGGGTACAGTTTTTAGTAGTTTCCACCATGTTTCACTCTTTCCAGTAAAGTTACTGAAAATAACTGAGCACATTTATTTGGTAGTTTTCATACAAACATGCACTATTTTTGTCACTGAGTTGCAATCATTATCAGGTTTAACTGATTTTGACGTTGAAAGATCATAAAACATGAAAACAAAGAGTCACATGGTGTTAAAAACAAATATAAATGAGCATTGTATTATTACATATTATAACATCAAGTATTTATAGGTAATTGGAAGTAAAATGGAAGTGACTACAATATCTACCAACATGTTTACCTGGTCGACTGTTGGGACTTGGAGAATCGCATTCTTCACTTATAGCTTGACGAAGCCACCTCTTTTTTGCTGAAGCTGGCCCTTGTACCAGCCGATTTATTCCAGGTTCTAAACCAGCTGAGGACCTTGGGCAGTCACTTGGCACTGGTGGTGAAGGTAAAGGTGGTACTGCAGGAGGATCTGGAGACTTGCTTAGCCATTCATTCATCAGAACCTAAAGTGACAACATGTGTGCCATTCAGTTCTCATAAACAGTTTTTAAAACTTTTTCTCGCACTACAGAATAAATGGTTCAGACTCTTCAATAGAAAGAATGGTAATGAAGCTGACACAATCACAATTGAAAATGGGTACTATGTCTTCTGAAACTGAAAACACATGTTCAATTACAAGAACTACTGCATTTCATTACAATGTACAATAAATTTAAAATTTTATAGTATATTACAACTGTGTGCTGGACAAATAACAGGACAGAACTCTTGCACTGAAATTCATTACATCAAATTAGTGTAACTATTACATAATTTCAACCTAGTTTGTTGAAAAATACAAAATGGAATTCCAAGGAGAAAAATCAATAAGATGAACCTCGTATTTTAGTTCATTCAGTACACCTGCAATGAACGTTCACTAAAGTGGAAGAGTACTGAGATAAAATATACAGATCAAACAATGGAAAATCTAGGATGGGATGTAACAGTGTTATGAAAAGGAAAGTTGCTGCTCGCCATATAGCAGAGATGTCGAGTCACAGATAGGCACAACAAAAAGACTGTCACAAAAAAAAACTTTCAATCAGTAAGGACTTCGTCAAAAATAGACAACGACACACACACACACACACACACACACACACACACGACTGCAGTCTCAGGCAACTCTCTCTCTCTCTCTCTCTCTCTCTCTCTGTGTGTGTGTGGTGGGGGGGGGGGGGGGGGGAGGGGGGATCTATTTTTGATGAAGGCCTTACTGGTCGAAAGCATTATTTGTGACAGTCTTTTTGTTGTGCCTATTTACGACTCAGTATCTCTGCTATATGGTGGGTAGCAACTTCCCTTTTCATAATACTGATATGTAACATACTATTTATTACAGAATTTTGATCAACAAAATAGATAATTTTTTGCAGAGAAGTAATAATGGAAGTTGTTGTCACTTAATTTTGATGTAGAACAACTGGAAAATATGGGATGGACTATAATGTGTGTATGAGAAGAGATCACCAGTCACCAACCACAAGAGGCTTTGAGCAGCAGTGTGTGCATTGATTGGAAACTTCCTGGCAGACTGAAAGATTAAAACTGAGTTCCGGATTGGGATTCAAACCTGGGATCTTTGCCTTTCATGGGCAAGTGCTCTACTGACTGATGACCCATGACCCTAACTCACACCTTTACTTCCACCAGTACCTCATCTCTATCTTCCAAAATTAACTGTAGTTCTCCTGCATACCTCTCCTGGAAGAAAGGATATTGCAGAGACATGGCTTAGCCACACCTTGGGGGACTGTTTCCACTCTGCAGAGGAGTGTGTGCTGATTGGAGTCCTGGTCCAGTATACAGTTTTAATCTGCCAGGAAGTTTCAAATCAGCACACACTTCACTGTAGAGTGAAAATTCATCTGAGAAAGAATCCCTTCTGTGGCTAAGATACGCCTCCGCAATATCCTTTCTTCCAGGAGTGCTAGTCCCACAAGGTATGCAGGATAACTTCTGTTAAGTTTGGAAATAGGAGCTGAGGTACTGGCAGAAATAAATTTATGAGGGCAGTTATGAGTCGTGCTTGGATAGCTCAGTTGGCAGAGCACTTGCCTGTGAAAGGCAAAGGTCCTAGTCCTGAGTTCCAGTCTGGCCCACAGTTTTAATCAGATAGAGCGAGCGAGGGAGCGAGCGAGCGAGCGAGAGAGAGAGAGAGAGAGAGAGAGAGAATTTGGTGAATAGCACCTGTCATCAGGTACAGACTGAATGTACGGGTAGCATATTTTTATATTGGGACAAAACTGACGATGGATATCAATTACATTTTACTTTATGTTTATCCATCTTCAATTTCTTGGGACAAGAACTAAATAACTATATCAATATGTTGGACTTAGGAGAAACGAGAGATAAGGTATCATTTTTTCCAAGGAAGAATAACCATACACAATAATTTACGGGAATATCTTTTGAATTTAAGTCATCAACAAGGAATGAAATATTCAAAGCAATTGTTGAACTTACCCATTTCCACAAACAATAGTGATGTATTCTGAATAAAATAATTTTGGGTATTAGGTCGCATATTATAACTCACTAAAGAAGCTACATTGCCAACATTTCGACCAACTTACTGCAGTGTTCTTCAGAGCGGCTAACAGCTGGATACTAGTAGAGACAGACACAGATAAATGAAATTGACAAGTAACAAAATCTTCTTGGACTTAAAGCAATGTCAGGTGCATAAATTCCCACAACCTTTTGATCAGGTATTCCCTGTCCATTGTCAGACAGCAACACCATCCTTATTTAGCTTTTCTGCCACTTGTGGCATCACTGGTGTTCAGTCTATTGGAAAATTAGATAATATTTACGTTCCGTACTCACTTGAACCCTACAACTGCTGGATCCCACACACTACAGTGGTGCCCACAACCATCTTTGTTGTTGATGTTTTCTATTATTACGTTATCCCAGACATTACTTAACCTTCAAATTATAAAAGTATTGATGAAAGAAATTTGGTATCTATATTCTTGAGCATGTTTTGCCATGCGTGATTTCTCAGGATAATATAGGTGTAAACACATCTCTTGTTCTGTTTAACATTGCTTCACATGCGCCCTTCTTTTTTGACCAGACATGATAGTGGCCAAACTCACAAAGTATGTTATTTACGGTGGCGGTCTGAATCCTGCATCAACCTTCACATGCGTCTTCAGTTCATTTACTGTAATGTTGTTCCGCTTTGACAGCCAGCTAATTTTCCTGCTCACTAAACACAAAATGAAGAAAATCACAAGCTTATAACATTGTTCTTTAGGAGTGTTTTATCTGCACATTTCCTCTGGAATGGCTTGCCTGCAAAATCTGTCAATGATTGTAGCCATTTTCATGGAAGAATTTTTGCATGTGGCTCATTTCTTGTGGCAGTTTTTGGCATCGGAAGTGGATAAGGAACTAGCATCTTGGGAATGCTACACTGCTTTGCCAGATGACGATGGCCGAGAGCATGCAGACACCAGTTCATACAGATAGACCCCCACATACACTACAGCTCAGATAAACATTAGTTTTATCCATTGATCAATATTGCTGTATATTTGTTGATGGAGCTAATACAAGTGACTTCATGGCCAGCAGAACAATTAAACATGGATTAGACCATAGATGACACGGCAGTCAGTTTCCACTCGACTGTGAACAAAGAGTACTTGGCTAAAAAAGAAGTCAGAATTTAAGCACTCCATGTTGCTGGAGGTGTGAGCTTTAATTAATTAATATCACAACAGGTCTGTGCATTTCTAAGTTAGGAACTGTTTGAAATTTGTCTTAAACATCATAAAAGCACAGCTGATTACATCATGGCATAGGTCATCACACCTGTCAACAGACAGTTTTATACAGCAATGTTTCAAAATGGACTTTACAAGTTTCTAGGGAAATACATCAAGTTGTGTCTCACATAAATTGCCAGTACCGAATTGCACCATAAGGAGCGCTAGCAGCGGTTGCGTTAAAGATGGGCTGTAGGGTTAGTCTGCTGCAACACTTGTGCCTGCATCCTCATCGTACTCTGTTGTGAGTTCCAGCATACATCACCGCCTATCCTGTTTCACATGGAGTGGGGGGGGGGGGGGGGGGGGGGGGGGGGAGTGAGGCAAGCCTCCAATCTATACATTCTTTTATGAAGTGTAGACATCCAACACCTTGTGGCTTACTCACGCTTTCACTGTATTTCCACCACTTTCCATAGACGCTCACATCAGCAGCCTGTAAAAATTCAACACATTTGTCATTTCTAAGATGCTCATTTCCAGGTGATGGGCCATAACAATCTGCCTTTTGTTAAAGTCACTAATGTCAGAGGATTTTCTTATTTGGGGTCCATGTTGTCACTAGAGTGATTTTCCCATCCACCTCTCGTGTGCCTCACTGAATCACTTGTCTGCAACACTAACAGGTGCCATTCAATCTCACAATATAGGCAGTGGTCATAATGTTTTGACTCATCAGTGAGGGTGTATGCATGGTTCAGGTTCACTGATGACATCTTTATGCTCAGAACACAAGACCAAGACACCTATCCCCATTCTTT